>NC_090325.1:120880897-125880897 GCF_035084215.1 Heptranchias perlo | reverse complement strand
TTAAGGGGTTGGATGTGAACTTCGATAATTGAACGTTCTATCTTTATGTTTATTCCAAGCACTTTCTGTGACAGAAGCCTCCTCTTCTGCTCCTCTTCCTGGTGGTAAATTGGTCCACTCTTTCAAACAGCAGCAGGAAAGCCTTGGGTCTGAGCTACTGAAGTTCAATGCAGCGAAGTAGCCAGAAAGCGTCTAGCCAGTTAATTTGTCTTTTGTTATCTCAGCCATCCTGCCCTTACAGCAGACAAAGTATTCCTCAGTTGGAACATTCATAGATTGATGGCTTGGATAGTAGAGCCCTTTAGGAAGTTATCAGCAGCAGTATGCATCCATTAAAATCGGCACATTCAGATTTCCCATACTCCAGAAAACTGCCCTGGAGCATGAGAAATTAAAGTATACTGATTTTAAAATATGCACGCACTATATAACCTGCTTGAAGAATCCATCTCTCCCAGATGCTGCCTCTGTCCACTCTTCAAACCAACAATGCACAAATTCTCAAATCAGGGAATATTTTGCCCGATTTAAGGAGTGGGCTAGTTTATATAAAAAAAAACACAAACAGAGTTTCCAAACAAATTCCACCTGCTTGAGAGCACACACTCGGTTCAGCAGCTCAGACCTGAGACTTTGCTGCAGTTGTTTACATAAGAACATAAGAAATAGGAGCAGGAGTGGAACATACGGCCCCTCGAGCCTGATCCACCATTCAATCAGATCATGGCTGATCTTCTACCTCAACACCACTTTCCTGCCCATTCCCCGTATCCCTTGATTTCCCTAGAGTCCAGAAATTTGTGTATCTCAACCTTAAATACATTCGACAACTCAGCATCCATATATCTACCTACATATCAGTATCTACCCTCTGAGGTAGAAAATTCCAAAGATTCTCAACCCTCTGAGTGAAGAAATTCCTCCTCATCTTAGTCTTAAATGGCTGAACCTTTCTCCTGCAATTTTGCCCACTAGTTCTCGACTCTCCAGCCATGGGAAACAACCTTTCAGCATCTACCCTGTTAAGCTCTCTCAGGATCTTATTTATTTCAATTAGATCACCTCTCATTCTTCTAAACTCTTTAGGCCCATTCTTGAAGGAGCCTGGCTATTTATCATCAGAAGGGGCAGTGAACAAGCAAGCTGCTGATTTGCAATGAACAGTGGAAAGGATTGGGTACACATGTTACCCTGAATATTCAATTCAGATGCAGATTGAATTTGGGCATGGTGTCTCAAGTTAGAACAATTCATAAATCTTATTTCTTTCCCTTAGGCAAATAGAGACTAAAGGGAGACAGCCTGCTGGCTGGCAGTAAAGAAAATCAATATGAGCCAAGCAGTTGATCTTCCTGCTCTTCTAAGTCAATAGGAATTAAGGGATTATAGTGAGAAGACCCAACAGCTTTCTCGCGTTCCTAAAAATTATACTCTTATACAGATATTGATAAATATACTGAATAATGGCCATCACCATGTGCCCAGGGACCAGGATCTAGAAACATAGATTCTCTACATTCTATTGGTACTACATAGGTTTTATGATAGAGAGGGATAGGGTTAATACCTTTTGTCAGGTTTAAAACCAAACAGAGGTGGGGCAGTAGGTTAGTGTGATCTCTTGATTTATAGCATTCTCCTGATGAAAATTCATCAAGAACCTTAATAATTCAAATAACTATTGCCGCCGCGCTATAAGGCACAGAAGTAAGTGGAAAACTGACCTCTATGTTGAAGAAAATGGATATAAATTGGTCTTGGGCTGCAGCACAAAACAGACAATAGCGAATCGGCATCCTGTTTTACACTGCGCCCAATTTTCTTTTCCATTGAAGTCAATAGTCAATAGTACTTACCGATTAATAGATCTAATTATTGCTCACCTACTGGGTACAATAGGGAGCAATTTAACTTGGAATCACCAGTGATGATACACACGTAGACTAAATTGGGGCATAGCATTTCAAGTTAGTGTCCCTTTTTGACAACCATGCATACAGTCTTACTCCTGTCCATAACACAGAGCTCAAAGGGAGATGGCCAGCTGGCTGGGAGTTAAGAAAATTCATCAGGGAATATATGAAAACAGACTTGGGATGAGAGCTAATTCAGCTGAGAACATATGGAGTTGGTCACAGGAGGAAAAGGAATTGAGTGGGAAAAGTACAGAAACAGCCAATAGGACAAGATAACATATGGCGAGCACAGAAGAACAGAGCAGCAGAAAATAGATTTCTCATGTAGGTATCCCTGGCAGAGAACGCTATACTTCACTGTGCAGATGGTTGAACAAATATTTTTGTGATTTCAAAATTAAAGTTTAATGCAGATTTGCGTTTTTTGGAAATGGCCCTTATGTTTAAGGTTGTGATAATCTTTTTTTCAAGACTTTTCCCAGACCTATATGGAAATCTGCATCAATAATAAGGATATTGCCCATATTTTCATTTGGAAAACATTTCATCATTGCTCTTATTTAATTTTTATACAGCGATACGTTTATTGGAAATAATTCTTCAATCTGGTGAGGACTGGTGCTTGCAGGGGGTGTATCTTGTGAAATTGTGAGTGTGCAACCCATGGTTTTCTCAGATGTACTCCCCGCAAATGCTGCTCCCCTCTGGGAATATCGGATTGCAGAATCACCTCTATAGGGTTATTGGTTAGCTTTGTCTGAAACATGTAACCTGATCCAGTGTTGAGATGAGATGAGGAGAAATTTCCTCACTTAGAGGGTTGTGAATCTTTGGAATTCTCCACCCCAGAGGGCTGTGGATGCTGAGACGTGGAGTATATTCAAGGCTGAGATAGATTTCTGGACTCAAGGGGAATCAAGGGATATGGGGGATCGGGCTGGAAAATGGAGTTGAGGTTGAAGATCAGCCATGATCTTATTGAATGGTGGAGCAGGCTCGAGGGGCCTACTCCTGCTCCTAATTCTTATGTTCTTATATAGAATTGACAGATAAAAAGGGTCAACACTGTTTAAAGTGTTTTTTGGTTTGCAAAATTCAGTAGTAGCGTGAAACATGCACATGGTGGAATGGCAGCCCATTTTACACTGAAGTCATGGAAAAGAAAATTAAGCGCAGTGTAAAACAAGCTGCCCACTCGCGATAAGCTCATTTTGCGCTACTGACGAAGACCAATTTTACCCCCATAAGTTCAATATAGTTCTGTGGTTTGCTCTACTCTAATATAAACAGTGGCAAGCAACACTCAGTACTGCACCAGTTACGCCCAAAACATTAACATCATGCTGAGTGACCTGCTCGGGCCGGTTTTAGGGCATCCTTGCAGAAGTTTAACATAACCTCCCTGCTTTTAAATTCTATTCATCTAGAAATGAAACCCAGTACTTTTCATTTTTTATGGTCTTGTTAACTTGCGTTGCTACTTTTAATGATTTGTGAATGTGTATCCTTAGATTCCTTTGCTCCTCATACCCCATTTAGAATCTTATTTTTCAAGGAGGATGTGGCCTCCTTATTCCTCCTACCAAAATGCACCACCTCACGTTATCTATATTGAAGTTATCATTGATTAAGGAATATAATCCAGACGATTCCCACATGAAAAAAAAATGAGATGAAAAATGTAATGAAAAGACATTAAAACTGGGGAGCTGGAGAATTGGCAAGTAAATGATTGTACTCTTCCAGCCCTGATTCATGTCACGCCTGACAGATGGAAGGGTTTATCCTATTTAGGTCACTCTGTGACCAATGTTCTTTTTAAAGGATTTTAGTTAGTGGAAAATAATGCTGAGAAGGTTGGTGAAATCTGAACTAAAAAGTTTATATAGAATTCAGTGCGTGCTTTGATAATCTGCTAATTCACACAGCTGATATAAAATAGTTAGTAATTGATGTGTTATGAAGTTCGCACTTGAAAATATTTTTTTTTCAGTTGTTTGCTCAGAATAATACAACAACTCCTCATTATAATTTCTGTCATAAGGCACAGCATCTAGACGGTAAAATGTATATTATTCAGATGGTGCCATGCAATCGTTTCTGGAAAGTGTAGTATTGATCCCTTACTCCACTTAGTACATGACTTCAGCAATGTAGCTGTGCAGAGGCACTGTAGCCTTCGGCCTGTCCAGGAGAGGAATTAACATAAGGCTGCTCTTATGTGCCTCCTGGCAAATGGTCAGGAATAGCATTTGTCGTCTACTGGAAGTGCCACCTACTCTGTCCTCTTGAGTGCAGCAGGTCCAGGGCCCAGGAAAGATTAGAAATGAATACTGGCAGGAAAAAAACAGAGGATAATATATCCTTGGAGTAAAAATGCATTATTTTTGTCTCTACAACATCTTTTTACCTGTCTCTCATATACAATATTTCAAAGAAACTTCATACCTTAACAAAATTTCCTTAAAAAAAAATATTTTAATGAGATTACCTCAAGTTTCTCTAAGTAAAATAGACAGATTTCTAGGCTCAATGGGCATTGCCCTTGGATACAGGACTAAAGGATCAATAATACTGTTCTAGCAAAGCATCGCGTATGGGTATTGGCTGCGCCTAAGGTGCTATAAGCTAACCTTGTCACCACAAGACTATAAGAGATAGGAGTAGGAGTAGGCCATTCGGCCCCTCCAGCCTGCTCCTCCTTTCAGTGAGATCATGGCTGATCTGATTTTTACCTCAACTCCACTTTCCCGCCCTTTCCCCATATCCTGTGACTCCCTTGCTGATCAAAAATTTGTCTAACTCAGCCTTGAATGTATTCAATGACTCAGCCTCCACAGCTTTTTGGGGTAAAGAATTCCAAAGATTCACGACCCTCTGGGAGAAGAAATTCCTCCTCATTTCCCTCTTAAACGGTCAACCCCTTATTCTGAGACTATGCCCCCTTGTTTTAGATTCCCCCATGAGGGGTAACATCCTCTCAGCATCTACCCTATGAGTCCCCTCAGAATCTTGTATGTTTCAATAAGATCTCCTCTCATTCTTCTAAACTCCAATGAGTATAGACCCAACCTGTTCAATCTTTCCTCATGAGACAACCCTTCCATACCCAGAATCAACCTAGTGAACCTTCTCTGAACTGCCTCCAATACAAGTATGTCCTTCCTTAAATAAGGGCACCAGAACTGTACGCAGTACTCCAGGTGCGGTCTCACCAGCACCCTGTACAGTTGTAGCATGACTTCCCTGCTTTTATACTCCATCCCCCTAGAAATAAAGGCCAATATTCCGTTTGCCTTCTGGATTACCTGCTGAACCTGTATGTTGACTTTTTGTGTTTCATATACGAGGACACCCAGATCCCTCTGTGCCGCAGCATTTTGTAATATTTCTCCATTCAAATAATATTTTGCTTTTTTATTTTTCCTCCCAAAGTGGATGACTTCACATTTTCCCACATTATATTCCATCTGCCAAATTTTTGCCCATTCTCTTAACCTGTCAATATCCCCTTGCAGACACTTTGTGTCCTCACTGCAACTTGCTTTTCCACCTATCTTTATATCATCAGCAAATTTGGCCACAAGACACTCTGTTCCTTCATCCAAGTCATTGATATATATTGTAAATAGTCACATAGTGCGAGGTCAGCTAATTTAAGATGGTGACCCTGGCACCTAGCGCATGATGTGCTGGGAGATCACCGAGGTCATGTGCAGGTCATTGGGCCCCTGCTCAAGGGCCATTGCTGCCCTTAAAGACATTCCTGAGACTGAAGAGCACAAGCCGCATCAGGGCTCCTGTTCGGCGTATGCAACTTGCCTGCCAAATTCATATGAGGCCTGGGTCTCAAAACCGCAGCTGTCTTTTCACCGCTGGAACGGGCGGCCGACCGGTGGACTGCTGGTCAAAACCGACCTAAATGAGTAATTTCAGAGGACTTATGTCAAGGTGAAGGGGACGTACTGAGTGGGGTGCCCCAGGGCTTGGCGTTGGGAACACTACTGTTTCTCACTCAATAAATGACCTGGACTCGGAGGGGAAGATTTTCAGCTGTCAGCAATCCATTTCTCACAGGAGAAACAGGCGGCCAGCAATTGAAATTTTGGTGGTGGGGGGGGGGGGCAACCTCAGCCATCTCTTTGACAACCGAGACCCGCCTATTGCTGTATTCAAGCAGGCCTATAAATGGACGAGCAGCCCACCTGTCTGAAATAGACAGAAAACTGCTTATTGCCGGGTGTAGGACCCTGATTGCAAATTTCAGGCACAAATGTTTGCAGCGTGCACACTCCTTCCAGTTGTACCAGGCGTTGAGTGGCCTAACCTGCTGGCCTAAGCAGCCTGTTGGCCAGGGGCTGCAGAAAACTACTGAGCTTAATTCGAATTGCTAATAAAGACACTGACTTTTGAACTGAGGTGACCTGGAGTTCAGTCACTGGTCTGAACTGGCCAGAACCGGTTTGAATTCGTTCTGCTTCTTGGAGGGACAAAGGAGCTTTGATGAGACACCAGGCCTTATTTAGAAAAGGAGTAATGAGGTGATGCTACCTTGCCCCTTGGAACAGAGCCAATCAGGGGATGACACCGACCACTCCAGCAACTTTAAGCCAATCGGAGAAGACAGCATCATTTGAAAAGACAGACTTGGGAATAAAACTGAAGAATTGCAGGCTTGGTGCCAGAGAGTGTTTGTGAGGAAGACTCCGGAGACTAACCATTGCGGAAGTAGGGACCCGGACGTAGAGAGTGTGAGAGAGAGTGTGAGAGAGAGTGTGAGAGAGAGTGTGAGAGAGTGGCCTGGCCAGCGTTATATCTCCTTTCCGGGTAATGTAATATCCTTTCTATTCTGTGACCACTCAGGGAGTGTTAGTCAGGGAAACCTAGTGGGTGTGCGTTTAAATCCTAATACTCAGGGAGTGTTAGTCAGGGAAACCTAGTGGGTGTGCGTTTAAATCCTAATACTCAGGGAGTGTTAGTCAGGGAAACCTAGTGGGTGTGTGTTTAAATCCTAGTTTGAGTATAAAACTGTATAACCTGCTGTAAACTGCATGCCTATATCTAACTAGACGTATAAGTGGTATGTACATGATCTAATAAAGTGAATTGAGAATTAAGAGAGAATTGACTCTTCTCTGTATACTAAGCCAAAACCGTTAACCGGTGACTTCCGGTCAACAAGCCCCTGCTGGGGGCTGCTCAAAAAATGGCTCAGGAAGCTTCTCCATGCATGCCCGGTATGAGCCCCCACGTTCACCACCACTGCCCCCCGCCCCCCGCATCATTCCTCAAACACGGGAACCAGCTGATTTCTTGCCCTCCCGGAATCGACAAGCTGCTGTAATTTCCTTATCATGTTAATGAGACCGTAGGGTTCCCATCACTACTGGTTTCGGCGGGAGTCTCCCGAAATTGGTGGTTCCACTCCCGAGCACTGCTGTCGGCAACTAGGGAGAAAGGTTTGTTTTCGTTCATGTGCTTGGGCGCTGCAATCTGTCCCTGTGCAGGGTGAATGTAAACTGGGAAACCGCTCAACGTCCCTTTCAGTTGCCAGTTTCACGAGGCTCCATTGTGTGGTGTAATTTCCCACCTCTGGCCCGGAGATGTCACCCCCACCGCCGCAGAGAGCCACGACTGGCTGGTGTCGGCAACTTTCGACTATTGGGAGTCTATGGGAGCTCAGCAATCAGGGGGGCCTTAGGATTCGGCGAGAAAGGGAGACTGGGGAATGGGGGGTCAGGGAGAGAGGGAGGCTGGGAATGGGGGGTCGGAGAGAGAGAGAGAAGGAGGCTGGGAATGGGGGGTCGGGGAGAGAGAGAGACTGGGGAATGAGGGGTCGGGGAGAGAGAGAGAGACTGGGGAATGAGGGGTCGGGGAGAGAGAGAGAGACTGGGGAATGAGGGGTCGGGGAGAGAGAGAGACTGGGGAATGAGGGGTCGGGGAGAGAGAGAGACTGGGGAATGAGGGGTCGGGGAGAGAGAGAGACTGGGGAATGAGGGGTCGGGGAGAGAGAGAGACTGGGGAATGAGGGGTCGGGGAGAGAGAGAGACTGGGGAATGAGGGGTCGGGGAGAGAGAGAGACTGGGGAATGAGGGGTCGGGGAGAGAGAGAGACTGGGGAATGAGGGGTCGGGGAGAGAGAGAGACTGGGGAATGAGGGGTCGGGGAGAGAGAGAGAGAGACTGGGGAATGAGGGGTCGGGGAGAGAGAGGGAGACTGGAGAATGGGGGTAAGTGAGAGAGAGACTTGGAAATGGGGGGTCGGGGAGAGAGAGTGAGACTGGGAAATGGGGGGTCGGGGAGAGAGAGGGAGAGTGAGGAATGGAGGGTCGGGGATAGAGGGAGACTGGAGAATGGGGGTCAGAGAGAGAGAGAGGGAGACTGGGGGGTCGGGGAGTGAGAGGGAGACTGGGGAATGGGGGGGTCAGAGAGAGAGAGGGAGACTGGGGAATGGGGGGGTGGAGGGGAGAGAAGGAAACTGGGGAATGGGTTGTGGAGGGGAGAGAGGGAGACTGGGGAATGGGGTTTGGAGGGGGGAGAGGGAGACTGGAGGTTGGAGGGGGGAGAGGGAGACTGGGGAATGGGGGGTCAGGGGAGAGAGGAAGACTGGGGAATGGGGGGTGGAGTGGAGAGAGGGGGAATGGGGGTTGGAGGGGGAGAGGGAGACTGGGGAATGGGGGGTGGAGTTGAGAGAGGGAGACTGGGGAATGGGGGGGTGGAGTGGAGAGAGGGAGACTGGGGAATGGGGGGTGGAGGGGGGAGAGGGAGACTGGGGAATGGGGGGGTGGAGTGGGGAGAGGGAGACTGGGGAATGGGGGGGTGGAGTGGGGAGAGGGGGAATGGGGGGTGGAGTGGAGAGAGGGAGACTGGGGAATGGGAGTGGAGAGAGGGAGACTGGGGAATGGGGGGTGGAGTGGAGAGAGGGAGACTGGGGAATGGGGGGTGGAGTGGAGAGAGGGAGACTGGGGAATGGGGGGTGGAGTGGAGAGAGGGAGACTGGGGAATGGGGGGTGGAGTGGAGAGAGGGAGACTGGGGAATGGGGGGTGGAGTGGAGAGAGGGAGACTGGGGAATGGGGGGTGGAGTGGAGAGAGGGAGACTGGGGAATGGGGGGTGGAGTGGAGAGAGGGAGACTGGGGAATGGGGGGTGGAGTGGAGAGAGGGAGACTGGGGAATGGGGGGTGGAGTGGAGAGAGGGAGACTGGGGAATGGGGGGTCAGAGAGAGAGGGAGGCTAGGAATGGGGGGTCGGGAGAGAGAGGGGGAATGGGGGGTCGGGGGAGACTGGGGAATGGGGGGTCAGGGAGAGAGAGAGACTAGGGAATAGGGGGTTGGGGAGAGAGAGGAAGACTGGGGAGTGAGGGGTCGGGGAGAGAGAGGGAGACTGGGGAATGGGGGGTCGGGGAGAGAGAGGGAGACTGGGGAATGAGGGGTCGGGGAGAGAGAGAGACTGGGGAATGGGGGGTCGGGGAGAGAGAGGGAGACTGGGGAATGAGGGGTCGGGGAGAGAGAGAGACTGGGGAATGAGGGGTCGGGGAGAGAGAGAGAGAGACTGGGGAATGAGGGGTCGGGGAGAGAGAGGGAGACTGGAGAATGGGGGGTCGGGGAGTGAGAGGGAGACTGGGGAATGGGGGGGTCAGAGAGAGAGAGGGAGACTGGGGAATGGGGGGTGGAGGGGGGAGAGGGAGACTGGGGAATGGGGGGTGGAGGGGGGAGAGGGAGACTGGGGAATGGGGGGGTGGAGTGGGGAGAGGGGGAATGGGGGGTGGAGTGGGGAGAGGGGGAATGGGGGGTGGAGTGGAGAGAGGGAGACTGGGGAATGGGGGTGGAGTGGAGAGAGGGGGAATGGGGGGTGGAGTGGAGAGAGGGAGACTGGGGAATGGGGGGTCAGGGAGAGAGAGAGAGGGAGGCTAGGAATGGGGGGTCGGGAGAGAGAGGGGGAATGGGGGGTCGAGGGGGAATGGGGGGTCGGGGGAGACTGGGGAATGGGGGGTCAGGGAGAGAGAGAGACTAGGGAATAGGGGGTTGGGGAGAGAGAGGAAGACTGGGGAATGGGGGGTCGGGGAGAGAGAGGGAGACTGGGGAATGAGGGGTCGGGGAGAGAGGGAGACTGGGGAATGAGGGGTCGGGGAGAGAGGGAGACTGGGGAATGAGGGGTCGGGGAGAGAGAGAGACTGGGGAATGAGGGGTCGGGGAGAGAGAGAGACTGGGGAATGAGGGGTCGGGGAGAGAGAGAGAGAGACTGGGGAATGAGGGGTCGGGGAGAGAGAGAGAGAGACTGGGGAATGAGGGGTCGGGGAGAGAGAGGGAGACTGGAGAATGGGGGTAAGTGAGAGAGAGACTTGGAAATGGGGGGTCGGGGAGAGAGAGTGAGACTGGGAAATGGGGGGTCGGGGAGAGAGAGGGAGAGTGAGGAATGGAGGGTCGGGGACAGAGGGAGACTGGAGAATGGGGGTCAGAGAGAGAGAGGGAGAGGGAGACTGGGGGGTCGGGGAGTGAGAGGGAGACTGGGGAATGGGGGGGTCAGAGAGAGAGAGGGAGACTGGGGAATGGGGGGTGGAGGGGAGAGAAGGAAACTGGGGAATGGGTTGTGGAGGGGAGAGAGGGAGACTGGGGAATGGGGTTTGGAGGGGGGAGAGGGAGACTGGAGGTTGGAGGGGGGAGACTGGGGAATGGGGGGTCAGGGGAGAGAGGAAGACTGGGGAATGGGGGGTGGAGTGGAGAGAGGGGGAATGGGGGTTGGAGGGGGAGAGGGAGACTGGGGAATGGGGGTTGAAGTTGAGAGAGGGAGACTGGGTAATGGGGGGTGGAGTTGAGAGAGGGAGACTGGGGAATGGGGGGTCAGAGAGAGAGAGGGAGACTGGGGAATGGGGGGGTGGAGGGGAGAGAAGGAAACTGGGGAATGGGTTGTGGAGGGGAGAGAGGGAGACTGGGGAATGGGGTTTGGAGGGGGGAGAGGGAGGTTGGAGGGGGGAGAGGGAGACTGGGGAATGGGGGGTCAGGGGAGAGAGGAAGACTGGGGAATGGGGGGTGGAGTGGAGAGGGGGAATGGGGGTTGGAGGGGGAGAGGGAGACTGGGGAATGGGGGTTGAAGTTGAGAGAGGGAGACTGGGGAATGGGGGGTGGAGTTGAGAGAGGGAGACTGGGGAATGGGGGTTGGAGTTGAGAGAGGGAGACTGGGGAATGGGGGGGTGGAGTGGAGAGAGGGAGACTGGGGAATGGGGGGTGGAGTGGAGAGAGGGAGACTGGGGAATGGGGGGTGGAGTGGAGAGAGGGAGACTGGGGAATGGGGGTTGAAATTGAGAGAGGGAGACTGGGGAATGGGGGGGTGGAGTGGAGAGAGGGAGACTGGGGAATGGGGGTTGAAATTGAGAGAGGGAGACTGGGGAATGGGGGGGTGGAGTGGAGAGAGGGAGACTGGGGAATGGGGGTTGAAATTGAGAGAGGGAGACTGGGGAATGGGGGGTGGAGTGGAGAGAGGGAGACTGGGGAATGGGGGGTGGAATGGAGAGAGGGAGACTGGGGAATGGGGGAGGTGGAGGGGGGAGAGGGAGACTGGGGAATGGGGGTTGAAGTTGAGAGAGGGAGACTGGGGAATGGGGGGTGGAGTGGAGAGAGGGAGAGTGGGGAATGGGGGGTCAGAGGAGAGAGGGAGACTGGGGAATGGGGGGTCAGGGGAGA
The DNA here is from genome assembly GCF_035084215.1 of Heptranchias perlo. Taxonomy (NCBI): domain Eukaryota; kingdom Metazoa; phylum Chordata; class Chondrichthyes; order Hexanchiformes; family Hexanchidae; genus Heptranchias; species Heptranchias perlo. Next base: position 125,869,304 of record NC_090325.1, on the reverse strand, counting down.
GAGGGAGACTGGGGAATGGGGGGTGGAGGGGAGAGAGGGAGACTGGGGAATGGGGGGTGGAGTGGAGAGAGGGAGACTGGGGAATGGGGGTTGGAGGGGGGAGAGGGAGACTGGGGAATGGGTTTGGAGGGGGGAGAGGGAGACTGGGGAATGGGGGGTGGAGGGGAGAGAGGGAGACTGGGGAATGGGGGGGTGGAGTGGAGAGAGGGAGACTGGGGAATGGGGGTTGAAATTGAGAGAGGGAGACTGGGGAATGGGGGGTGGAGTGGAGAGAGGGAGACTGGGGAATGGGGGGTGGAATGGAGAGAGGGAGACTGGGGAATGGGGGAGGTGGAGGGGGGAGAGGGAGACTGGGGAATGGGGGTTGAAGTTGAGAGAGGGAGACTGGGGAATGGGGGGTGGAGTGGAGAGAGGGAGAGTGGGGAATGGGGGGTCAGAGGAGAGAGGGAGACTGGGGAATGGGGGGTCAGGGGGGAGAGGGAGACTGGGGAATGGGGGTTGAAGTTGAGAGAGGGAGACTGGGGAATGGGGGGTGGAGTGGAGAGAGGGAGACTGGGGAATGGGGGGTGGAGGGGAGAGAGGGAGACTGGGGAATGGGGGGTGGAGTGGAGAGAGGGAGACTGGGGAATGGGGGGTGGAGTGGAGAGAGGGAGACTGGGGAATGGGGGGTCAGAGAGAGAGAGAGAGGGAGGCTAGGAATGGGGGGTCGGGAGAGAGAGGGGGAATGGGGGGTCGGGGGAGACTGGGGAATGGGGGGTCAGGGAGAGAGAGAGACTAGGGAATAGGGGGTTGGGGAGAGAGAGGAAGACTGGGGAGTGAGGGGTCGGGGAGAGAGAGGGAGACTGGGGAATGGGGGGTCGGGGAGAGAGAGGGAGACTGGGGAATGAGGGGTCGGGGAGAGAGAGAGACTGGGGAATGGGGGGTCGGGGAGAGAGAGGGAGACTGGGGAATGAGGGGTCGGGGAGAGAGAGAGACTGGGGAATGAGGGGTCGGGGAGAGAGAGAGAGAGACTGGGGAATGAGGGGTCGGGGAGAGAGAGGGAGACTGGAGAATGGGGGGTCGGGGAGTGAGAGGGAGACTGGGGAATGGGGGTGTCAGAGAGAGAGAGGGAGACTGGGGAATGGGGGGTGGAGGGGGGAGAGGGAGACTGGGGAATGGGGGGTGGAGGGGGGAGAGGGAGACTGGGGAATGGGGGGGTGGAGTGGGGAGAGGGGGAATGGGGGGTGGAGTGGGGAGAGGGGGAATGGGGGGTGGAGTGGGGAGAGGGGGAATGGGGGGTGGAGTGGAGAGAGGGAGACTGGGGAATGGGGGTGGAGTGGAGAGAGGGGGAATGGGGGGTGGAGTGGAGAGAGGGAGACTGGGGAATGGGGAATGGGGGGTCAGGGAGAGAGAGAGAGGGAGGCTAGGAATGGGGGGTCGGGAGAGAGAGGGGGAATGGGGGGTCGAGGGGGAATGGGGGGTCGGGGGAGACTGGGGAATGGGGGGTCAGGGAGAGAGAGAGACTAGGGAATAGGGGGTTGGGGAGAGAGAGGAAGACTGGGGAATGGGGGGTCGGGGAGAGAGAGGGAGACTGGGGAATGAGGGGTCGGGGAGAGAGGGAGACTGGGGAATGAGGGGTCGGGGAGAGAGGGAGACTGGGGAATGAGGGGTCGGGGAGAGAGAGAGACTGGGGAATGAGGGGTCGGGGAGAGAGAGAGACTGGGGAATGAGGGGTCGGGGAGAGAGAGAGAGAGACTGGGGAATGAGGGGTCGGGGAGAGAGAGAGAGAGACTGGGGAATGAGGGGTCGGGGAGAGAGAGGGAGACTGGAGAATGGGGGTAAGTGAGAGAGAGACTTGGAAATGGGGGGTCGGGGAGAGAGAGTGAGACTGGGAAATGGGGGGTCGGGGAGAGAGAGGGAGAGTGAGGAATGGAGGGTCGGGGACAGAGGGAGACTGGAGAATGGGGGTCAGAGAGAGAGAGAGAGGGAGAGGGAGACTGGGGGGTCGGGGAGTGAGAGGGAGACTGGGGAATGGGGGGGTCAGAGAGAGAGAGGGAGACTGGGGAATGGGGGGTGGAGGGGAGAGAAGGAAACTGGGGAATGGGTTGTGGAGGGGAGAGAGGGAGACTGGGGAATGGGGTTTGGAGGGGGGAGAGGGAGACTGGAGGTTGGAGGGGGGAGACTGGGGAATGGGGGGTCAGGGGAGAGAGGAAGACTGGGGAATGGGGGGTGGAGTGGAGAGAGGGGGAATGGGGGTTGGAGGGGGAGAGGGAGACTGGGGAATGGGGGTTGAAGTTGAGAGAGGGAGACTGGGTAATGGGGGGTGGAGTTGAGAGAGGGAGACTGGGGAATGGGGGGGTCAGAGAGAGAGAGGGAGACTGGGGAATGGGGGGGTGGAGGGGAGAGAAGGAAACTGGGGAATGGGTTGTGGAGGGGAGAGAGGGAGACTGGGGAATGGGGTTTGGAGGGGGGAGAGGGAGGTTGGAGGGGGGAGAGGGAGACTGGGGAATGGGGGGTCAGGGGAGAGAGGAAGACTGGGGAATGGGGGGTGGAGTGGAGAGGGGGAATGGGGGTTGGAGGGGGAGAGGGAGACTGGGGAATGGGGGTTGAAGTTGAGAGAGGGAGACTGGGGAATGGGGGGTGGAGTTGAGAGAGGGAGACTGGGGAATGGGGGTTGGAGTTGAGAGAGGGAGACTGGGGAATGGGGGGGTGGAGTGGAGAGAGGGAGACTGGGGAATGGGGGGTGGAGTGGAGAGAGGGAGACTGGGGAATGGGGGGTGGAGTGGAGAGAGGGAGACTGGGGAATGGGGGGGTGGAGGGGGGAGAGGGAGACTGGGGAATGGGGGTTGAAGTTGAGAGAGGGAGACTGGGGAATGGGGGGTGGAGTGGAGAGAGGGAGAGTGGGGAATGGGGGGTCAGAGGAGAGAGGGAGACTGGGGAATGGGGGGTCAGGGGAGAGAGGGAGACTGGGGAATGGGGGGTGGAGGGGAGAGAGGGAGACTGGGGAATGGGGGGTGGAGTGGAGAGAGGGAGACTGGGGAATGGGGGTTGGAGGGGGGAGAGGGAGACTGGGGAATGGGTTTGGAGGGGGGAGAGGGAGACTGGGGAATGGGGGGTGGAGGGGAGAGAGGGAGACTGGGGAATGGGGGGTCAGGGGAGAGAGGAAGACTGGGGAATGGAGGGGGGAGAGGGAGACTGGGGAATGGAGGGGGGAGAGGGAGACTGGGGAATGGGGAGTGGAGGGGGGAGAGGATGACTGGGGAATGGGGGTGGAGGGGAGAGAGGGAGTCTGGGGAATGGGGGGTGGAGGGGGGAGAGGGACATTGGGGAATGTGAGTTCAGGGGAGAGAGGGAGACTGGAGAATGGAGGGGTAGAGGGACACTGGGGAATGGGAGTTCATGGGAGAGAGGGAGACTGGAGAATCGGGACTTGGGGGGAGAGAGATTGAGACTGGGGAATGGGGGCTCAGGGAAAGAGGGAGACTGGGGAATGGGTTGGACGGGGGAATCAATATTTTCTGCAGAGCCGGGAGCAGCAGCAACGTGGTGAGTGGGAGCAGCGCCAAGGGAGAAGCAGCCAGTAAAGAGGTGAGTGAAACCTGGGGACCTTACTGTGGATAAATAGGGTCTGAGACTGAAGGTTCCCACTGGAAGAACCAAGGGAGAAGGGAGAAAATAGGTTCTTGAACTCAGGGCTGTTAAACCATGGGCTGCTTCACCATGTGGCTATTGAGGCAATCTAGACCATTGTTTAAAAGGGAATGGGATAAATGTTTAAAAAGGAGATATATAAAAGAATCTGGGGGGGATGGGGATGGGGTTACAGGAGAGAGCGCTAGCACCGGGGGGCCGAATGGCCTCTATCTGTGCTGTATTTTCTATCATTCCATGGAAAATCTCCTTTATTAAGTCTGAGCTCAGGGAGTGGTTGAGAAATGTTGGTGCTGAGCTGAATTTAGGACAATGTGCCTTGTGAGCAGTGTCCCAAACTCTGAGCCTACTGCCCTTGTGCAATCTCTCGATCTGATTCAGGTCGGTCTGTACTGGCTGCTTTTGACGTGTGAAGTCCAAGTACAGATCAGTTCTGACTGACGGTCCCAGACACATCACCTTTACACAGAACCGGAGTCCAAACCAGAGTCCAAGGAGAGAGGGAGAGATATCGGGCCAGTTAAAAGTGGCTTTAACTGGAGACTGACTGGACCTTGTGCAGCGCAGGGGATTTCTGGCTCTGATTTCAGGGTGAATATTAAGGGGTTATAGAATTACTACTAGTTACAGGTAGGATGTTGGGAGGTTACATCTATTACTACCAGTTACTTATAGAATATCAGTGAGTTATTGTATTACTGTTCGTTATGAGGGGAATCTGAGTGTTATCACTATCAGTTATCGATGCAATTTGAGTGAGTTACTATTAATTATTGGTGGAATCAAAGTTCCTCCCACCTCTAGTTTCCCCCCTGACCTCGGATTCTCCTCTTCCCCACCCTCGGTTTTCCTTTATCTCCTGCTCACGGGCGGCCTCCTGGTTCTTGGAACTTGTCGCACAACAGCTGCTGACGCAAAACCGCGAGCAAAGATACTCAACTACAGGGGAACCAACTTTTATACGGTAAATGCAATGCCGTTTGTAGATGTCACATGATCCGGTGTCACATGATCAGGAACCATATGATCAGACCTTGCCTTCCGGCGAGCTGGCACCTGTGGTATCCGTTCCCTCCGCCCCGGCTCCTGCGCACTTGTGCTCGGTGTCTCACCACATGCTGATCCCTCCTCTAACCTAACCTATAAAGGACGCGCAGTGTCAGTCTCTGAGCTGGTGAAAGCAAGTGTCAGATTGAGCGACGGTGTGCCTTCAGTCTCCTCCTCCTCCTCTCTGGTGCCGTCACCTGTTCTTGGGTATCTGCAATGACAAGGAAAACAGGTTGAGTTGTGTAGTGGGGAGAGAAGCAAGTAAGAGGTGTGTGCTGACAGCATGTACAGCACGTGAGTCAGAAAAGATTATGGGAGGAGGGAGATGTGGAAAAGGAGAAGGATCATTAGATATGCAGAGACCCCCTTCACCGGGACCTCCAGTGCGGCACGTTGTGACGGCTGCAGCGACGGCCCACCCGATGATCCGCAGCACCGTCTCCTCTAGGTGGGGTGAGGATGTGCAGATGTGCCTGTCCAGCCTCTGGTCCCGCCTGCTATATGCCACCTTCTCCTGCAAGACGGAGGACAGTGTGTCAGTGAGTGTCCTGCAAGGTGTATCGGTGATGTACCTGTCATAGTAGAATAGCTGCCAGTTTGTGTGACTTGTGAGTGGTGGTTGTGTGGCCTGCAAGTGTGGTACTATGTGCGGGTGAGATGCAGCATTGCGTATGGATGGCAGTGTTTGTTGGTGGGTGGGTGGGCGACGGGAGGTGTCGTGCATGGAGTATTGGTGCAGTTGGTAGGATGTGCCACTTGACACTTGCATTCACTCACCTTGACCACTTGTGTCAAATCATTAAAATTCTTCCGGCACTGCACCCACGTGCATGGTGCAATGCTCCTAGCATCCACTTATTGCGCCACGGCCTGCCAATGCCTGTGCAGCTGTAGTCTGGAGGGTCTCTGGCCACCCTGCGGGTACATGCTTGCCCTCCTTTGGTCCACGCCTTCCACCAGGGCCTCCAGAGCATCGTCGGAGAATCATGGAGCCCTCTCTCTTGCCGCTACAGCTACTCGCAATGCCATTTTCTTTTCTCCTAGTTAGCTGTGTACCTGCCATTTGAAATGTGCCTGCACCTTTAAGTAGTGCAGGCTGCTGATGACGTGCGCTGTGCACACCCCATTTCCAACTTCCTCATTCTCTGTGCAGCCTGTCAGCAATGAGGGCTGCGCTTGCTGCACAGAGATTTCATGGTAAGTTGCAGGCAGCGCAAAGTTCACATGCTGCCTGCGTAGGGTCCGTTGGGCGCGGGGCCCAGAACAGACTCTTATCCAATTTTTCCCCCCTCTTGCCGTTGATAAGCCAACGGTGCAATAAAGGAGGCCTATTTACAACATTAAAAAAAACTTCTGCCAATCTCACCAGCTTGCCCCGAGCAGCTTGCCAGCACTATATCTTCCAAACTCGTCCCCCCCCCTCCCCACAGTTTGCCAGTATTGGGACACCTAGAGCACTCGTGGGGCCACAGGAATTACAGCATTGGCAAGCTGCTGGGGGGAACAATGCTGGCAGGTCTGGCAGACGAAAGGACAAAGAAGAAAAGATTGTCCCTAATCCACAAAGGCCAGTTTCCATAGCAGCCAATTACCACATATGTTACTAAGATGATTCTGTTTATATAATGGAACTGAAAATCCACAGAGGGGAGGCATCCTTATGTAAAGTGCCGAGATACACCCGCCTGGGACCTCCGCTGCAGACCCGGGGGATCAGGGAGAGATCCCTTCATTATCATGCCAATGGCAAGTGCCAGTGCCATTGGGGTACATCTAAGGCATCCAACGTAGTGGAGAGGTCAGAGAATTAACCCATCATTGCCATTTCCAGTGAAGGGGGGGCGAAGGACAGGCTCCCAGAGGAAAATAAAGGTGCCACTAATGGCTGCCTTTGTAAGGGCACTACTTTCAAAAGACTTTTTTTAAAAATTAGACATTTTTCTTCAGAATCCAGCCCATGATCCCAGCTTGGATCCCCAGGTAGGCTCCATTTGGTGGGTAGGTATGTGTATTGCTGCTGGCGCCACACTGGGTCCCTCTGAGGGGCAGGAAAGCAGCAATATCTGGCTTAGGGGGTACACACCCCTGGCCCCACCTGCTCTTATACCAATAGCTTTGCTTGAGGTAGGCGGAGACTTCGAACTCAACAGACCATTGCGGAATCCCTGACATAAGGCACCAACGAGTTTAAATTCTAGCTTTTTTTTTCAGAACTCCCTCTTTAAACTTGATTAATGGTACAGCCCTTCAGGGATTTTCTCTTTTAAGTTAACTGCTTTTCTTCTTTATTTTGTCTTCTCTCTCACCTATCATGCTTGCAGATAAATAAAAAAGCAGCGACCCTAACCGTTCGATAAACATTACTGGAAATCTGGCTAGAAATGTCTATTTTCTTATTATGTGAACTTTTTTTTAGATGAAGCTGACTTGGCCAGATGAGAATTTCACAAATGATCCTCTCCTCATAAGACATATAGCAAACCAAGAGCTCCCATTCTACAATGTACGCCTCATGTGGTCAGATGCATATGAGCAGCAGCAAACATGTTCTCAGTTTAATCCCCTTTACAATACCCTTGCGTTAGGTCTTGTTATTAACCTTCTGTTTCCAGATAAAGTATCTTTAATTTGCACCATCACCAATGTATCCTTGAAAGCTTTTTATTTTTTACTTGGCCTTTTCCCCTATGGAACTTTTTTCCTAGTTTGTCCTATTTCAACTCTCGTGGCCTTACAATCAGCTTTCCTGAAATCTAGTAAATTCATTTTATTATCTCTCGCTCCTAACCATGCCACAATAACAAATCCAATAACAGTGCATTCAGTGCTGCTAAAGCAGTCCCGTGATTCTAGATTTTCCATCATCTCGGCTCACTGGCATCATTCTAAATGAAATGCGGCCTCTTTTCTAGTTCCTGTTTCAACAAAGAGTTATAATCTTTATATTGCGAAAGAAACATAAGTATATTCTAGACACAACAAATGTTTTTACAGGCCAAAATTGGATGTTTAAATAAATATTTAGACAATTTGGGGTAGAAATCAGTCAGGGGTGTTAGCATACCAATCTCTAATATACTCATACCAAATTCGTCACTCTGCTTTTTTAATGGAGATAAATTCTGAATTTCAAATCCTTTCACTGTGTTGAGTTGTTTTATGGATACACTCAGCTGCTGTATTCAAATTTCAGGAACATTCTAAATTACAGATTTATTTTTTTAACTATTTATTTAGAAGATGGCATTAGTCATGTAAGCTACCTAAAAAATCTCAGATTAAACAAACGGGAGTGAAGCCGGATTTCGTTTTGCCTGTTTCTCAGGCTCGAAACGGGGGCAAAAAGGTCCAGTTAGGCAGAACAATGTCCCGTGCCACAAGGACACCTGAAATACATCTGATGTCATATTGGCTTGGGCGATACTCAGACAATTGTGGTGCCTGCTTCAAACAGGCTTCTCTTTTCTAGAGAAAAGAGCCCCAGACAGTTCTGCCTTTCCTGATAAGGATATCCTCTCAGTTCTAATATCATCCATGCGAATCTTTTTGCACCCTCTCCAATGCCTCTGTATCCTTTCTATAATATGGAGTCCAGAATTGTGCACAATACTCGAAGTGTGGTCTAACCAAGGTTCTAAACAAATTTAACATAACTTCTTTGCTTTTCTATCCCTCTAGAAATGAACACTAGTGCTTGATTTGCCTTTTTATGGCAATATTAACCTGCATCACTTTTAGTGATTTGTGTATATATACCTCGAGGCCCCTTTGCTCCTCTATCCCGTTTAGACTCTTATTATCCAAGTAGTATGTGGCCTTATTCCTCCTACCAAAATGCATCACCTCACACTTATCTATATTAAAATTCATTTGCCGATTACACCTTCATTCTGCAAGTTTATTAATGTCCTCTTGCATTTTGACACATTCTTCCTTTGTATTAACCATACCCCCCAATTTGGTGTCATCCGCAAATTTTGAAATATACGTCTGATTCCGGAATCCATATCGTTAATGTAAACTGTGAGCAACTGTGGTCCCAGCATCGATCCCTATGGAATACCATTTCCTACCTTTTGCCAGTCTGAATCGCTACCCTTAACCCTTACTCTCTGTTTTCTGTTTTGTAGCCAACTTGCTATCCATTCTGCTACCTGTCCCTGATTCCACATGCTCTGACCTGAGCCATGAGTCGACAATGTGGTACCTTGTTGAAGGCCTTTTGAAAATCCAAATATATAACATCTACTACATTATCCTTGCCTACTCTTTCTGTTACTCCTTCAAAGGATTCAGTAAGGTTTGTCAAGCATGACTTTCCCTTCTGAAATCCGTGCTGACTATTCTTTATTATATTTTCATTCTCTAGATGTCTTTCTATTACATCTTTGAGTGAAGATTCCATTATCTTTCCTACCACCGACGTTAAGCTAATCGGTCTATAGTTCCCTGGACTTGTTCTAGCTCCCTTTTTAAATATAGGAATAACATTAGCTGTCCGCCAGTCCTCTGGCACTATTTCCTTTACTAGTGAATTTTTAAATATAGAAAACAGTTCCTCTGCTATCTCCTCTCCAACTTCTTTTAATATTCACAGATGCAATCCATCCAGACCAGGGTCTTATTCTCCCTACATTTGATTAGTATATCAATTATCTCCCCAAATTCTATCTTAAATGTTTTAATATTTTTTTCAGTTTCTTCTAATGTCCTGCCCACATTGTTAGTCTCCCTGGTAAATATGGAGGCAAAGTAACTGTTCAATATTTCTGTTGTTACCTGTGAGTTTATCATGTGCATCCCTTAATGGCCCTATCCCTATTCTGATTTTTCTTTTGTTATTTATGTATCTGTAGAATATGTCACTATTTGTTTTTATATTCCTTGATAATTTAATCCCATAGTTCCTCTTTGCTTTCCTAATTATTTTTTTACTTCTTTCCTAACCTCTTGGTATTCCCTTTCATCATCCTCTCTTTTATTGTTTATGTATTTAGAGTATGCCTTTTTCTTTAGTTTCAATTTTACCCTTATCTCTTTATTCATCTATGATGTTTCATTATTGGGTAGTTTGTTCTTGCTTTTTAGAGGAATATACTTCTCCTGAACTCCATTGATCACCGTTTTGAATATTATCCACTGCTCTTCTATTTCTTTGTCTGTCCATTTTTTTCTCAGGTTACCTGCCCTAGGTCCATTTTCATCCCCTCAAAATTAGCTTTCTTCCAATCTATTACTTAGGTCTTTGTCTTACTTAGGTCTTTCTCAATCATTATTTTAAACCTTATTATGTTATGATCGCTATTGCCTAAATGTTCTCCTATGCTTACTTCTCTTATCTGTTCTGGTTCATTTCCCATTACTAGATCCAGCAGTGAATCCTCTCTTGTTGGGGTTCTCAAATACTGGGTAAGAAAGGAATCCTGTACATACTGTAAAAACTCCATTCCCTTTTCCCCTTTCCCTACCTCTTCTTGCCAGTTTATTTGAGGCTGGTTGAAATCACCCATGATTATTATTCAATGTTCTTTACTCATTTCATAGATTTGTCTACATATTTCATCCTCCACTTCCCATCCACTTTTAGGTCGTCTGTAGAATATAACTATTAATGTGATCATTCCCTTCTTACCAAATAAACAGAAAAGAAAAATGATAAGGATGTAAAAGTGGCTTCTGATGGCAAGGCTCTGTTTTTAAAGAGTTTGGACTAAATTTTAGTTCTACTTGCTATTTACTCTTTAAATACTAGAAATTACAAGTAGACATCAGAGGAAAAAAGGCACTCCAGTCGGTTTGGCCTAGGCAGTGATGTAATAAAGGGTTAAAATAATTTGCAGCAGTTGATAGATATTGTACTGATATGAACCACTGCCTTCCAGCTACTGAGACTGAAATGAGTTCTAACAGTCAGAGTCTACACACCAATGGACATACGCCCATGTCATAGACTGCCCCAAGCATGCTACAAAAACTAAATTAAAAAGGCTTAACAAAAATATATTAATATTCCCTTATCTGCTTAGAGTGCTGTTTAATTATAAAGTTTTCTCCGAAGGCCAGCTTAGAAGAGTTGAAAAAGCTATTCTGTCTGCATGAAACATAGAACTCTAGAAACTGTGATTGGCATTGTTTTAAACCTGACGGCTTGAATGGAATTTTTCACTTCTGTAAATGACAGAAAAAAAGAGGTGTCAATTCTGCTTCATTGAAGCTTCATTTCTGGAACAAAGACATTGTTCAGACATTCTATTGCTTGGAGAGCTTCTCTGGCCAAATCTCCACTTAATTTTTCCTATTAAATCTTAGGCAAAATGGATAGAGTCAGATGTACTGTTCACCCTATTTGTATTTATAGAATCATAGAAAGTTACAGCACAGAGGGAGGCCATTCAGCCCATCCAGTCTGTGCCGACCGAAAAAGAGCTGTCCAGCTTAATCCCACTTTCCAGCACTTAGTCCGTAGCCCTGTAGGTTACGACACTTCAAGTGCGCATCCAAGTACTTTTTAAATGAGTTGAGGGTTTCTGCCTCTACCACCCTTTCAGGCAGTAAGTTCCGGATCCCTACCACCCTCTGGGTGAAAACATTTCTCCTCCACTCCCCTCTAATTCTTCTACCAATTACCAATAACTTTAAATCTATGCTCCCTGGTCACTGACCCTTCTGTTAGGGGAAATAGGTCCTGTCCACTCTATTCCACAAAAAGCAAAGGACCTAGTACCGAGCCCTGCGGCACCCCACTGGAAACAGCCTTCCAGTCACAAAAACACCATTACCCTTTGCTTCCTGCCACTGAGCCAATTTTGGATCCAACTAGCCACTTTCCCTTGGATTCCATGGGCTTTTACTTTTCTGACCAGTCTGCCATGTGGGACCTTGTCAAAAGCCTTGCTAAAATCATATAGACTACATCAAATGCGCTACCTTCGTCGACCCTCCTTACTACCTGCTCAAAAAATTCAATCAAGTTAGTCAGACACAACCTTCCCTTGACAAATCCATGCTGACTGTTCGTGATTAATCTGTGCCTTTTTAAATGACAATTTATATCATCCCTCAGAATTGCTTCCAATAATTTGCCCAGCACCGAGATAAGGCTCACTGGCCTGTAATTACTCGATCTATCCTTTTCTCCGTTTCTAAACAACGGTACAACGTTAGTAGTCCTCCAATCCTCCGGCACCACACCTGGAGTCAAAGAAGAATGGAAAATGATCGTCAGAGCCTCTGCTAGTTCCTCCCTTTCTTTTCTTAACTGCCTGGAATACATTTCATCCAGGCCTGGCGATTTATTTACTTTCGAAGATGCTAATCCCCTTAATACTTCATCCTTCACTATGTTTATCCCATCCAATATTTCACACTTCTCCTCCTTAACTACAATGTCTGCATCGTCCCTCTCTTCTGTGAAGACAGACACAAAGTATTCATTAAGAACCATACCCACATCTTCCACCTCCACACACAGGTTATCTTTTTGGTCTCTATTGGGCCCTACTCTTTCCTTAGTTATCCTCTTGCTCTTTATGTATGTAGAAAACATCTTTGGGTTTTCCTTGATTTTACTTGTCAGTACTTTTTCATGCCCTCTCTTTGCTTTCCTAATTTCCTTTTTAATTTCACCTCTGCACTTTCTATACTCCTCTAGACTTTCTGCTGTATTGAGCTCTGTGTCTGACATAAGCTTCCCTTTTTACCCAATCTTACCCTGTATGCTCCTTGACATCCAGGGGGCTCCAGATTTGGCTGCCTCACCCATTTTCTTTGTGGGAACATATTTGCTCTGAACCCTCACTATCTCCCCCTTGAATGCCTCCCACTGTTCTGACACACTGATTTACCTTGAAGTAACTGTTTCCGGTCCACTTTTGCTAAATCACTTCTCAGCTTAATAAAATTTGCCTTTCCCCAATTGAGAACTTTAACTCCTGTTCTATCTCTGTCCTTTTCCATAACTATGCTGAATCTAACTGAATTATGATCACGACCACCAAAATGCTCTCCCACTGTTTAGTTTTTGTTTTTGCAATTTTTCTTTTATTAAATCATTCTGTCCATCAGCACGCTACCTGCAGATTTCTGGATGACCCGTCAGTACTACTCCTTGATTGGCAATAGACAATATCCTTACACAGCTCAGAACAAAAACCTGATTGTAAATTCCTGCCCCTCCCAAAGGAGACTACTTCCTAATCGGAAATTTACCGTAAAGGGTAGTAACATTAGTTGGAAATGAGATTTAGATATGAGCAAATGTCTTATAACCTGCGATTAGTGCTACCAATTTTTTTGTCTCTCAAATGGGCACAAGATCGGCAGGTGTGTTCGTGGCACATGCCTGATGGATTCAGTTGGAGGCCTGAACCATTTTCAGATTCAGGCCCTATTAGAATACAGTCGTCGAGCTGCCTAGTGTTCAATAAGTGCTAGCAAACAACGCGCCGAACTGGGTCCAGAAAATCCGACACCTCTGTGTGCGAGCTGAGTTAGAATTTGGCAATAAAAGCTCTTCCTGGCCCCAGAAAACTTCCTCTAAAAATGTTCCAGGCCATTTTTGGAGCGGCCTCCAGTGGTCCCTTTAAGGACCACTGATTAGGCCGCTCACTGTCTGATACAAATGGGTGGAATGGGCGGAGTGAATACTCCACCCATTTGTAATTGAAAATTGCAGATTGGGTCCTACAACTGGTGTAGGTTTCAATTTACATATGCAAGCAACCTCCTGCCTATTTTGGGGAGGAGTGCTGGGCGCCCATTTACAGGCCATCTTGAAAATCGCATCAGGCAGGTCTTGGGCGTCCAAGGGATGGCTGCTGTTTCCCTGCCATTTTCAACTGCTGGACTCCTCATAAACAGGGAAGGTGGCAGTTGAAAATCACCCCCAGTCTATCAATTGTAAACAATTTTACAACACCAAGTTATAGTCCAGCAATTTTATTTTAAATTCACAAGCTTTCGGAGGCTACCTCCTTCCTCAGGTGAACGATTTTTCACATCGTTCACCTGAGGAAGGAGGTAGCCTCCGAAAGCTTGTGAATTTAAAATAAAATTGTTGGACTATAACTTGGTGTTGTAAAATTGTTTACAATTGTCAACCCCAGTCCATCACCGGCATCTCCACATCCAGTCTATCAAGATAGTGGACATTCAACACCTTGTCCCTATTCAACTCTGTTACTTTTAAGACTTATTTGCAAATCTTGAAATAGATATCTTCTATATATTATCTGGCATCTTTCATTGCTAAAGAAATGAGAGAGAGATAGAGGGACAAAGTGACAACAAACGCAAATATTGACTGGCCTAATCAAATTTTACAGCCCAACGTGCTATCACAAAAATTACTCTTTGTTACAGTAATAATGCTTTATGAAATCACTGCTTCTTCTGCCTCACGCTGAATAAAATGTTTTACAAATGATTTATCGGAGATCCAAGATTGTTCCTTGAAAAAGATTATTATCTCTGTGTATTGATGTGGGGCAGGAATTGTTTGCTGCTGGTCTCATTTTTAGAAAATAGATACCGGGGCATAATTTTAACCCTGAAGAATGGGTGGGTTGTGGGCGGGGGGGGGTGGTGGGAGGCAGTAAAAATTTTAAACGTTGGGAATGGGAATGAGTCCCGGCTCCAACGCACTGAAAAATGAGTTTCACCCAAACGCATCTGGGTGTGCGTGCACTTCCGAAGCCCGGAAGTCCTGCCGACAATTAAAACGGGCGAGATGACATTTAAAGGGACAGTTAAGATCATTGAAGTAATTAAATCAATTAAATTTGTGTGGATTGAGATAGACAAATGATTTTAACTCTGCCTGAACGTGTCTCCCGTGGCCTCTGAAACATGCCACGGAATGAAGGCGAGTTGCAACCGGCAGCCGTTTGGACATTTAAACCAGTGATTGACAAATGGGGATAAAAGGTGAGTTTTTGCAGCAGGGCAAGCAGTTCTCTCAGACAAACCTTTGACTGGGAGATCTTAGTGTTTAGACTCAGATTTCTTTGTTCACACTCAGAATTCTTCTGTTCGGACATATTTTTCTGCATTTTGGATCCCCTCAAACTGACACTATCTGGATGGGGGGACGCGATGGATGTATTCAGTACGATATCTGAGGAGGAGGCACATCACCATGCCAGGCATGGCGTGCAGTTCTGGGAGTTGCAGCTCCATAAGACAGAGGTGCACCACAGGGACCTGCAGAAGAGCAGAGAGGGGAACAACGGAGGGGCCGACGTCACAGGAGGCACTACCCTCGTGAGATGGTCTACAGGCAGAGGTTGAGCTTCCTGGACCCCTCTGAGGGGCAGTGTCGAAGGCTAAGATTGAGCCATATATTGGCTATCGCAGTTAAAGTCGCCACTGCCCTCAACTTCTTCGCCTCTGGATCCTTCCAGAATGCCACTGGTGACATCTTCAGGATCTCTCAGTCATCTGCCCATAAGTGTATATGACAGGACACAGATGGCTTGTTTATCAGGGCATCCGACTATGTCAACTTTGCCATCGACGACACCAGCCAGATTGAGAGGGCAGTGGGTTTCCACTCTCTGGCTGTCTTCCCTTGGGTACAGGGCGCAATTGATTGCACACACATAGCAATCCGAGCACCTCCACATGAGCCAGGAATGTTCATCAACAGAAAAGGATATCACTCCATCAACGCGCAGCTGGTTTGCGACCATCGGAAAAGGTTTCTGCAGGTGTGTGTCAAATTCCCGGGCAGCTGCCATGATTCCTTCATTCTGCGCGAATGCAACATCCCGGCCCTTTTCCACGCACAAGACACACTTAAGAGCTGACTCCTTGGAGACAAGGGATACCTGGTATGTGCCTCATGACACCTGTGAGGAACCCCACCAGCAGCGCACAGAAGTGGTACAACGACAGTCAAAGCACCACCAGGTCTGATATAGAGCAAGCCATAGGACTGCTGAAGATGCACTTCTGGTGCCTGGATCGATCTGGGGGAGCCCTTCAGTACTCACCAGTGAGGGTGCGTGGAATAATAGTTGTGTGTTGCATCCTGCACAACATCGCTCAACAGAGGGGGTTACTGGTGGATGAAGTCCCATGCGCTCCGCAAGGAACCATAGCTACCACCAATACTGAAGAGGAAGACGAGAAGGAGGAGGAGGAAGATGAGGAGGATGACGATGGGCGAACCATCGGTAGAGCAGTGTCTCACCTGGCTGCTCATCATGCCAGGGAGTCACTCATATTGGATAGATTCTCATAGGGAGATCTGCAAAGTATCTACAGCCAAGTTCTCAGACCACCTGTAAAGACCACCACAACCACCCCACCTCCCCCCCCATCCCGCTCCAGGTTGAAGAAAACAGTCATACAACAACTCATACGTCCATTGCAAATGCACCCAATAGGTGGCATCAAGTCTCACCTTTCATGGGCAACCACATATAAGGGCGCTTTCACAAAAGGGACTCATGAATGGGCAAGAAGTGGCAGTGGTGGTGAGAATCGTAACATTGAATGTGATTTTAACATAAACCAGATATAAATGAAAAACAGTCTGTCAGACACCCTTGTGCATACCCTTGGTGATTACAAAATCTTTGACTTCCTCTTCCTACTGCTTCTACATGGTACATCCCCTATGGCTGCAGCAGAGGTAATGGCAGGTTGCTCACATTCATGCCCGGACTGCTTAGATGTTTTCAGCCTGCGACCTCTGGGTTATGGAACCCGTGAGGGTCCCTCCAAAGAGTGCTCCACCTGCACCTGTACAGGGGCAGACTCGGCCACCTGGAGAGGAGGCAGCATTGTGGGTACAGTTTGGAGAGGGGCAACGGGTGAGACGTGGGAGCGCTTTGAGTGGCGCCCCCACATCCATGTCCCCTTTTGCCATCATCCCTCTCCTGGGCCACGACCACATCACTCCTACCACTCTGCTGGGCAACAATTTGGAGGACATGTGTGATACCTTGTAAGGCCAGTGCTAGTGTAACTGTCTGCCTGTTTAAGGCAGCAGAATGTAGTCCGCATGGTTTTTGCCAGGGCCTGAATGGACTAATTTACAAGCCATGCTTGAAGCTCAATGGAGCCTGCCATTTTCTCCATCACAGACATTCCCACACTTACCTGTGCCACCAATCCACTAGCGATGGAGTTGGACTCTTCCATCCTCTCTGCTATTGTGATGAGTGCGCATGGCATATTTTCCACTCCCTCGCAAAGTTGCTCCTGTACCTCTATCATTCTCCATCTCATGGATGGCCCCCAGGGTTCAGCATCTGTGCCAAGCTGAGCAGGGCTTAGATAGGAATTTGCTCACCGATGTACACTCTCCACCACTGCACCTGCCACCAATGTCTGCTCGTGCTCACTTGTGCGTGTTGATTCACCAGGTGACAACCCAACTACCTCTCTCATAGGACCTACTGAGTTGTGAGTATCTGCGCTGTTGTATGGCTCGCTAAGATCTGACAGTGCGCCCTCAGAGGAAAAGCCCTCGACCACATCTTCGGTTCGTGATACCCCTGGAAGAGAACAAACAGCAGTATTAATAATCATCGCAGAAGTAATGTTGTGAAGAGCATACTCAGGTGTGCAGCAGATCAATCTTTGATAACATCAATCCGTGTTATGTGTGAGGGATGTTAAAGTTCTGTCACCAGATGTTTGCGGGGTGCCAGTCTCTGCATCCCCGAAGGCCAGGCACTCCACTGTCCGGTTTATATTCAAGGCCTCCTCCTCCGCCTTTGCGAGGGCCACGATTTTTGGAGGCCCCCCTCCAGTCCTTGCCCTCTCCCTTGCATTTTGTGCACACTTCTCCGACAAGGGGAGAAAATACAAACATGTGAGTGAGTGAGGGTGACGTGTTCACCCGATGGATGCATTGCTTTGGGTCAGGATGACAATGAAGCAGATGCATCAGAGGTTGACTATCAGACAGATTGATCACATTGGATCAGGATTGGGGTGAGTGGGAGAGGTGGGTGCACAAATGGGGGGGGTGAAGAATTGCACAGAAAGTGAAGATAACTTGACACTGAGCCGAACGTGGGCGTGAAGAGTGATGTGACGGCTTCTCAGGGCAGTGTGAGGGGATAATGTTCACCACGGAATGCAGGTCAATCAGTAGCTGTGCTCACTTTTCCTGACCTGGTGAGGTCATTAAATCTCTTTCTGCATTGCAGCCACAACCGGAACACCGTACTTCTGCTGTTGACCTGCTCTGCCACCTCCAGCCACTTCTTCTTTGTGACAGAGCCAGGTATTTTCCTCCTGTCTGGTGGATAAAACAACTCCCTCCAAGTTCTCACTGCACCCAGCAACATCTCCAGGGATGGGCGTCGGAGAACCCAGATGCTGGCTCAGCTCTGGAATGTTGCATGGTGATTGTAACCTCCTTTCTCCTTCAAAATGCATTGTTGGAGTGGCCCTTTAAAAAGTGAGCTTTAAATGCGTCATGCACATGTGCAGTCCGCCTGCTGCGCAGCTTGAGGACGTGAAACCCGGAAGTTCAGTTAAGTGGCTGCAATTGAGTTGCGATCGCTCGGGAAACCGTACGATTTTTTTCTCCAGGTTTCCCACCCGATTATTCACCTGTCCCTACCCCCTCAAGCTGAGATCCCGCTGCCATATTAAAATCTTGCCCCAGTTGTGGCATGGAATAGAAACTAGAAATAAGTTGTACGTGAAGCAGGACTGGTTTGCAAAAAATTTATGATAAGGTAAATTGCAAATGAATGAACATGAAATGAAGTGATCATTTATTCATAGAATCATAGAAATTTACGGCACAGAAGGAGGCCATTCGGCCCATTATTCTACCATACTCTTCTTAATCCCATTGAAATTTTCTCTCTTTGCAGATGAGTTTTTAGCATTGTAACTAATTTCAAGCATTATTAAGGTAATCAGGGGTTTAATATGAAATTTCCTTCCTATAAAATGTACATCTCAGATTGGTCCTAAAATTAATGACATAGCACTAACTTAAGCAGAAGTTTCAGGTAAAGGATAGAAATATCCCTGAAGCACATGTAAAATAGAAATATTCCCATAGTGTAGGTAAGTATAGGAACATCTCTGCAGCATGGTTTGACATGCAATTGTCCTGACAATTTTAGATTTTCATTTTTCTGAAGCTCTTTACTTACTTCACGAACAAAGAAAAATATGACTATATTCATGGTGGATTCGAGATAACGATTTGGATAAGTTCAGAACACAACAGAAGCAGCCAATGCCAAAATAATATTAACACGGTGCATCATGATGATTGCTAAGGATTTGCAGATGTCAGACAACCTGGAGAAAATTGTCAGTAGAAAAGGCCAATCTGAAAATATCGATATTTGTAGGACAGTATTAGAAATCCATGAATCTAGCCCAAAACATTTCAAAGTGGCAGCGTTCCTTCATAAAATCTAAAGGAGCTTTATCAATCGTAGTATCTGATTGACAAGCCAAAAGTCATATTTAGAACTTTGGATGTTATGATGGCTTTCTTAACCTTTTTGCTGTCTGCAGGGTTAATAAATAATGGCCTCTAAATTCCACGGGCTGCAATCCTGGCATTTGCGTAAATATATATATAAATTTCACCTTCAATTCTCGCACCTTCAGTCTTGACCACTTGTACGAATTAATCAATTCAATTAATTGCATAGAATTCAGAAATCTGATGTCTTAACAGCCAGAAATACGGTATTTTTATTATAGTATTTTTGAAGAGAGAAATAGATAAGCCCTGCCTCCGAATAAAAAAAATCCACATCTTAACCACAAATGGGGGTTGATACTTTAGATGTTACAAAAGGTGCACCAAAGGAAGGTGACCTTATTTGGGTTTGAAGGCCATTCTCCAGCAAAAGTACAGGTGTACGCTGCATGGAGAGACATCATTGACTGGATCAATGGAGTCACCCGGGTCTCTTGTACTTGGCTACAAATGAGGCAGAAGGATGCTGATATCAGGAAGAAGGTGAAGGTAGTTGTGCTGCTCAATTTTTCTCACATTTCTGGTGGGGCCCATCACATCAAGGTACAAACTTACAATGGCAACTGCCACAGCATCTGGGAGGTATCATTTGAAGCAATGTACACACTCTTTCATTGTGCCAAAACTGCATTGCACACTTTTCTTAAAGGTGGAAGTGGCAACCAAGGAACATGATGTGGAGATGCCGGTGATGGACTGGGGTGGACAAATGTAAGGAATCTTACAACACCAGGTTATAGTCCAACAGTTTTATTTGAAAATCACAAGCTTTCGGAGATTATCTCCTTCGTTAGGTGACCCTTCACTCACCTGACAAAGGAGGTAAGCTCCGAAAGCTTGTGATTTTCAAATAAAACTGTTGGACTATAACCAAGGAACAGACACTGAGATGTCCAGACCAAGCAATTTCTTATTGTTAAGAGGTTACACAGAGGGGTTAGGAGCCATGGACGCAGAAGATAATTGGTTTCTCCTAAGAGTCATCCACCCAGTATTTCTTCTCCTTCAAATAAAGTTGGCACTGTACAATGAAGGCATTAAGGTTGCTTCCTGGATTATGACCAATAACGTGCACAATAATGTTTCAGTAGTTTTTTTTTTTTTTTTTATTCGTTCACGGGATGTGGGCGTCGCTGGCAAGGCCGGCATTTATTGCCCATCCCTAATTGCCCTCGAGAAGGTGGTGGTGGGCCGCCTTCTTGAACCGCTGCAGTCCGTGTGGTGACGGTTCTCCCACAGTGCTGTTAGGAAGGGAGTTCCAGGATTTTGACCCAGCGACAATGAAGGAACGGCGATATATTTCCAAGTCGGGATGGTGTGTGACTTGGAGGGGAACGTGCAGGTGGTGTTGTTCCCATGCGCCTGCTGCCCTTGTCCTTCTAGGTGGTAGAGGTCGCGGGTTTGGGAGGTGCTGTCGAAGAAGCCTTGGCGAGTTGCTGCAGTGCATCCTGTGGATGGTGCACACTGCAGCCACAGTGCGCCGGTGGTGAAGGGAGTGAATGTTTAGGGTGGTGGATGGGGTGCCAATCAAGCGGGCTGCTTTATCTTGGATGGTGTCAAGCTTCTTGAGTGTTGTTGGAGCTGCACTCATCCAGGCAAGTGGAGAGTATTCCATCACACTCCTGACTTGTGCCTTGTAGATGGTGGAAAGGCTTTGGGGAGTCAGGAGGTGAGTCACTCGCCGCAGAATACCCAGCCTCTGACCTGCTCTCGTAGCCACGGTATTTATATGGCTGGTCCAGTTAAGTTTCTGGTCAATGGTGACCCCCAGGATGTTGATGGTGGGGGATTCGGCGATGGTAATGCCGTTGAATGTCAAGGGGAGGTGGTTAGACTCTCTCTTGTTGGAGATGGTCATTGCCTGGCACTTATCTGGCGCGAATGTTACTTGCCACTTATGAGCCCAAGCCTGGATGTTGTCCAGGTCTTGCTGCATGCAGGCTCGGACTGCTTCATTATCTGAGGGGTTGCGAATGGAACTGAACACTGTGCAGTCATCAGCAAACATCCCCATTTCTGACCTTATGATGGAGGGAAGGTCATTGATGAAGCAGCTGAAGATGGTTGGGCCTAGGACACTGCCCTGAGGAACTCCTGCAGCAATGCCCTGGGGCTGAGATGATTGGCCTCCAACAACCACTACCATCTTCCTTTGTACTAGGTATGACTCCAGCCACTGAAGAGTTTTCCCCCTGATTCCCATTGACTTCAATTTTACTAGGGCTCCTTGGTGCCACACTCGGTCAAATGCTGCCTTGATGTCAAGGGCAGTCACTCTCACCTCACCTCTGGAATTCAGCTCTTTTGTCCATGTTTGGACCAACGCTGTAATGAGGTCTGGAGCCGAGTGGTCCTGGCGGAACCCAAACTGAGCATCGGTGAGCAGGTTATTGGTGAGTAAGTGCCGCTTGATCGCACTGTCGACGACACCTTCCATCACTTTGCTGATGATTGAGAGTAGACTGATGGGGCGGTAATTGGCCGGATTGGATTTGTCCTGCTTTTTGTGGACAGGACATACCTGGGCAATTTTCCACATTGTCGGGTGGATGCCAGTGTTGTAGCTGTACTGGAACAGCTTGGCTAGAGGCGCAGCTAGTTCTGGAGCACAAGTCTTCAGCACTACAGCTGGGATGTTGTCGGGGCCCATAGCCTTTGCTGTATCCAGTGCACTCAGCCGTTTCTTGATATCACGTGGAGTGAATCGAATTGGCCGAAGACTGGCTTCCGTGATGGTGGGGATATCGGGAGGAGGCTGAGATGGATTATCCACTCGGCACTTCTGGCTGAAGATGGTTGCAAACGCTTCAGCCTTGTCTTTTGCACTCACGTGCTGGACTCCGCCATCATTGAGAATGGGGATGTTTGCAGAGCCTCCTCCTCCCGTTAGTTGTTTAATTGTCCACCACCATTCTGATCAGGTTAGACATCACCTGATCAGAATTGAGTGCAAACTCGTTCTGTCATTGTGGGCTATAGGGTTCATGTGGAGAGCTCTGTTGCCCTCTTGAGTGCCATATACATTATTTGCACTTGAGGAAACTCTGCTGTCTAGTAGAAACTGTGAGTGTCCAGCTGATGGCGAAAGTGTTGCTCCTTGGAAACATGAGCCCGGAATTTCCTCTGAGCTGCTCCTGCTCCGCTGCTGTAAATGCAGTGAAGACTCCATTTATTCAGTCAAATGGGGTTTCCACTGCACGTCTGGGGAAGTTATGGAGAGGTGAAGCGGGAGCAGCTCTGAAGAAATTCCTGGCAGTGGTGTTCCACTTGCTTGATACAGGTATGCACTGCAAACTGCCTGGTGTGACAGACGTTCCATGTAATGGATTTGAAGGATGTGGTGACATGAAAACTTCATGATGTGATAACATTACATTCTATGGGAGGAGATATTCCTGTTCCAGATATGGTTTGCAAGTTACAATGACACAATGCTGTGGCAGCTACTGTGAATCATGGGCAGTGAAAACCACTCTCATCTGACATCTTAATCTTAATGTTACTTATGTTCGTTTTTTCTGTTGCCATTATGATGTCTCTTAATTTCTACAGCAACCCAAGCCCCTCTTCTTCCTCTCCCCTACCCTTTCTAAATACATTATATCCTGCAATATTTAGCTGCCAGTCTGTTCCTTATGTAATCATGTTTCAGTTATCCCTCCCACATCTGGCTCCTCGCTATGAACTATTGGCTCCAGTTCTCCTGTTTTGTTTCGGATGCTGTGCACATTGCTGTACAGGCAACTTAATTTGTTTTCAGTAATTGTTATCCTCCCTATGCATTTAAGTAATTTTGTACTTATGTTCTGTAACTGTATTTGTTCCCTGACCATTTATGTTACCCATATTCCTTAACTTGGTCTGATTTTTACTCTCATTTCCTATTTCTTTTTTTTTCAGACTGAAGTTATCTTGCCCAGATCTCCCCCCCGCCACCCCTTCTCAGTCTTACTTTATTAAAGTCCTATTGACATTCCTATTTAACCTTTGAGATAGGACACTGGTCCCATTCCGGTTCAGGTGGAGCCCGTCCCAATGGTACAGCTCCTTCATATCCCAGTTATGGTGCCAGTGTCCCATGAAATGGAACCCCTCCTACCCACACCAGTCTTTCAGCCACACATTCACCTTCCTGATCTGTCTATCCTAATGCCAATTAGCACGTGGCTCGGATAGAAATCCTGAGATTACCACCCATGAGGTCCTGCTTTTTAATTTAGTTCCTACTTCTGATATTCCCTTAGCAGGACCTCCTCCCTTTTCTTCCCCATGTCAACCTGGACCACAACAGCTGGATCTTCCCCCCCCTCCTTTTCCAAGTTCCTCTGCAGTTGCTCCGAGACATAGGAACATAGGAACTTAGGAACAGGAGTAGGCCATTCAGCTCCTCGTGCCTGCTCCGCCATTTGATAAGATCATGGCTGATCTGTGATCTAACTCCATATACCTGCCTTTGGCCCATATCCCTTAATACCTTTGGTTGCCAAAAAGCTATCTATCTCACATTTAAATTTAGCAATTGAGCTAGTATCAATTGCCGTTTGAGGAAGAGAGTTCCAAACTTCTACCACCCTTTGTGTATAGAAATGTTTTCTAATCACGCTCCTGAAAGGTCTGGCCCTAATTTTTAGACTGTGCCCCCAACTCCTAAAATCCCCAACCAGCGGAAATAGTTTCTCTCTATCCACCCTATCTGTTCCCCTTAATATCTTATAAACTTCGATCAGATCATCCCTGAACCTTCGAAACTCTAGAGAATACAACCCCAATTTGTGTAATCTCTCCTCGTAACTTAACCCTTGAAGTCCGGGTATCATTCTAGTAAACCTACGCTGCACTCCCTCCAAGGCCAATATGTTCTTCCGAAGGTGCAGTGCCCAGAACTGCTCACAGTACTCCAGGTGCGGTCTAACCAGGGTTTTGTATAGCTGCAGCATAACTTCTGCCCCCTTGTACTCTAGTCCTCTAGATATAAAGGCCAGCATTCCATTAGCCTTCTTGATTATTTTCTGCACCTGTTCATGACACTTCAATGATCGATGTACCTGTACCCCTCGGTCCCTTTCGACATCCACTGTTTTTAACTTTTTACCATTTAGAAAGTACCCTGTTCTATCCTTTTTTGATCCAAAGTGGATGGCCTCACATTTGTCTACATTGAATTCCATTTGCCACAGTTTTGCCCATTCACCTAATCTATCAATATCGCTTTGTAATTTTATGTTTTCATCTACACTGCTTACAATGCCACCAATCTTTGTGTCATCGGCAAACTTAGTTATGAGACTTTCAATGCCTTCATCTAAGTCGTTAATAAATATTGTGAATAATTGAGGCCCCAAGACAGATCCCTGCGGGACTCCACTAATCACATCCTGCCAATGTGAGTACTTACCCATTATCCCTACTCTCTGTCGCCTTTCGCTCAGCCAACTTCCTAACCAAGTCCGTACTTTTCCCTCGATTCCATGGGCTTCTATCTTAGCTAACAGTCTCTTATGTGGGACCTTATCAAATGCCTTCTGGAAGTCCATATAAATAACATCCATTGACATTCCCCTGTCCACTACTTTAGTCACCTCTTCAAAAAGTTCAATCAGGTTTATCAGACACAACCTACGTTTTACAAATCCATGCTGGCTTTCTCTGGTTAACTGAAAATTCTCGAGGTGTTCAGTCACCCTATCCTTAATTATAGACTCCAGCATTTTCCCCACAACAGATGTTAGGCTAACTGGTCTATAATTCCCTGTTTTCCCTCTCTCTCCTTTCTTAAAAGCAGAGTGACATGTGCAATTTTCCAATCCAGAGGGACAGTTCCTGAATCTAGAGAACTTTGAAAGATTATAGTTAGGGCATCTGCAATGTGCTCACCTACTTCCTTTAAAACCCCGGGATGGAAACCGTCTGGTCCTGGGGATTTGTCACTCTTTAGTGCTATTATTTTCTTCATTACTGTTGCTTTACTTATGTTAATTTTATCGAGTCCCTGTCCCCGATTCAATATTAATTTTCTTAGGATTTCTGGCATGCTATCCTCTTTTTCTACTGTAAATACTGACGCAATGTAATTGTTCAACATGTCCGCCATTTCCCCATTGTCAATGACAATATCCCCACTATCAGTTTTTAAGGAGCCAACACTGCTCCTGACCACCCTCTTTTTCCTAATGTAACTATAAAAGTTCTTCGTATCGGTTTTGATATCCCTTGCAAGTTTCTTTTCATACTCTTTTTTTGTAGCCCTTACTATCTGTTTTGTGACCCTTTGTTGATCTTTGTATCTTTCCCATTCCCCAGGATCTGTGCCATTTTTTGCCTTTTTGTATGTAAGTGTTGAGGATCAATGAAAGTGGGACTTGGTACAGTGATGGGCCGCGATCAATCCCTTCAGATGCCATTGCATCTGCATTTGTTGGTTCCTCAAGAATTTCTCATGTAGCATGTTCAAAATTCCAAAAGGAATAATATTCTTATCACTTGTGTGTGGTGCAATGTAAATGCCAGCAGCAATTAAGAAAAATTAAGGAAAATATTGGCTGGAAAATGGCAGATTATCCAGTATAACCAATTAATACACAGAGCGAAATGTAACAAAAAATTTGCAACATAAAATAAGACTTTAATAAATATTACCAAAAACTGAAACTGCCATCTTTTAAGAAGGCTGCTTGAGCATGCCAAGGCCCAGGACTTCCATATATCCAGTTTATATGCGTGAAGTACATGGTGAGCATTGCTTGAATATTTTGTGTGGAACCTTTTTAAGCTAATAAGAACATAAGAAGGAGGAGCAGGAGTAGGTCATATGGCCCCTCGGGCCTGCTCCACCATTCAATAAGATCTTGGCTGATCTTCCATCTCAACTCCACTTTCCCACTCTATCCCCATATCCCTTGATTCCTTTAATGTCCAAATATCCATCGATCTCTGTCTTGAACATACTCAACGACTGAGCATCCACAGCCCTCTGGGGTAGAGAATTCCAAAGATTCATAACCCTCTGAGTGAAGAAATTTTTCCTCATCTTGATCTTAAATGGCTGACCCCTTATCTTGAGACTATGACCTCTAGTTCTGGACTCTCCAGCCAGGGGAAACAACCTCTCAGCATCTACCCTGTCAAGCCCTCTAAGAATTTTATACGTTTCAATGAGATCACCTCTCATTCTTCTAAACTACAGAGAGTATAGGCCCATTCTACTCAATCTTTCCTCATAGGACAACCCTCTCATCCCAGGAATCAATCTAGTGAACCTTTGTTGCACCCCCTCTAAGGCAAGTATATCCTTCCTAAGGTAAGGAGACCAAAACTATACACGGTATTCCAGATGCGGTCTCACCAGAGCCCTATATAATTGCAGCAAGATCTCCTAACTCTTGTACTCCAACCCTCTTGCAATAAAGGCTAACATACTATTTGCCTTCCTAATTGCTTGCTGTACCTACATGTTAACTTTCTGTGATTCATGTACAGGGACACCTAAATCCTTCTGACTACCAACATTTCTTAGTCTCTCACCTTTTAAAAAAATATTCTGCTTTACTATTCTTCCTACCAAAGTGGATAATTTCACATTTCCCCACATTATACTCCATCAGCCACCTTCTCGCTCACTCACTTAACCTGTCTCTATCCCTTTGTAGCCTCTTTGCATGCTTCTCACAGATTACTTTCCCGCCTAGCTTTGTATCGTCAGCAAACTTGGGTACATTACACTCGGTCCCCTCATCCAAGTTATTGATATAGATTGTAAGCAACTGAGGCCCAAGCAATGATCCTTGCCGCACCCCACTAGTTACAACCTGCCAACCCAAAAATGTCTCGTTTATTCCTTCTCTCTGTTTTCTGTCGATTAACAAATCCTCAATCCACGCTAATATATTATCCCCCCCAATCCCATGAGCACTAACCTTGTGTAACAACCTCTTGTGTGGCACCTTATCGAATGCCTTTTGAAAATCCAAATATACTACATCCACTGGTTCTCCCTTATCTACCCAGCTAGTTACACCCTCAAAAAACTCTTAATATATTTGTCAAACACGATTTTCCTTTCATAAAATCGTGTTGACACTGCCTAATCGTATAATGATTTTCTAAGTGCCCTGTTACTACGTCCTTAATAATAGATTCTAGCATTGTCCCTATTACTGATGTGAGGCTAACTGGCCCATAGTTCCCAGTTTACTCTCCATCCTTTCTTGAATAGCGGGGTTACATTTGCTACATTCCAATCCACGGAGACCATTCTAGAATCTAGGGAATTTTGGAAGATCAAAACCAATGCATCCACTATCTCTACAGCCACCTCTTTTAAAACCCTTGGATGTAGGCCATCAGGTCCAGGGGATTTGTTGGCTTTTAGTCCCATTAATTGCTCCAGTATTTTTTCTTTACCAATCTAAATTACTTTAATTTCCTCCCTCTCATTAGACCCGTGGTCTCCACTATTTCCAATATGTTTTTTGTGTCTTCTACTGTGAAGACAGATACAAAATATTTGTTTAACATCTCTGCCATTTCCTTATTCCCCATTATAATTTCTCCCGTCTCTGGCTCTAAGGGACCCACGTATACTTTCGCTACTCTCTTCCTTTTTACATACTTGTAGGAGCTCTTACAATCTGTTTTTATATTTCTTGCTAGTTTACTCGCATATTCAATTTTCTCCCTCTTTATCAATTTCTAGGTTATCCTTTGCTGATTTTTAAAACCCTCCCAATCCTCAGGCTTACTACTCTTTTTGGCAACATTGTAAGCCTCTTCTTTTAATCTAATACTATCCTTAACTTCTCTGGTTAGCCACGGTTGGATCATTTTTCCCATGGAGTTTTTATTCCTCAAGGGTATGTATATTCATTGAGAATTATGAATTATTCCTTTAAATGTTCACCACTATTTATTTACCGTCATATCTTTTAACCTAATTTCCCAATCCACCTTAGCCAACTTTCCCCTCATACCGACGTAATTGGGTTTGTTTAAATTTAAGACTCTAGTTTTGGACTTAACTACATCACTCTCAAACTCAATTTGAAATTCTATCCTATTATGATCACTCGTCCCCAGAGGATCCTTAACTATAAGATTACTAATTAACCCTGTCTCATTGCACAATACTAGATCTAAAATAGCCTGTTTCCTAGTCGGTTCCTCCAATTGACATAAGACCCACACATGCCAGTAGTGTGGCTTTACTTTCGGTCCTCAAACAGCCCATCAGAAAATTGGCCACCCCACAGAACAGTTTCACAGGTTAGAATGTCCATTTTTTCACCGGCAAGGTCTCAGAGAATTGGTCCTTATATCTTTGCTTTTTGGAGGAAGAAGAGGAGGATCAAGAGAAGAATCTAGCAATCTCAGACTGCATCAGAGATACTCTGCGCCCATCTGTTAGTAAACCCCACAACAGAATAAACAGGCAGAGGCACAAATATCTCCATTTGTCCCAGGACCTGTGTCTGTAGAGGCTTCAATTCACGTTATGGAAATATGCCACAAGTTGCAAGGTACTTATAACTTGTGACATAATTCTTACAATGCTTACAAGTCTCCACCACTGGTACCAAATCGCCACTGGGTGTAAAGGTCATAACTGCACTGAACTTTTATGCATTGAAGTCATTTCAAACTGCCACTGACAGCATTGTGGATATCAACAAATCAGCGGTGTATAGATCTGTGAAGCAAATTTGCTTAAGCACCACAGTTCATCTTCCCATGGACAACAAATACCAGAATGAGATGGCTCTACACTTTTACAGAGTGGCAAGATTTCCAAAGGTACGGGGATTATAGATTTCACCCGCATGACCTTACATGTTACATTGAACAATACCGCAACCCACAAGAAATGGAAAGGATTCCACTTTCTTCATGTTCATTTCATCTGTAACCATCAATGCCACATTACACATTGCTTCTCCGGAAGTGGTAATGATGCTTTAATGTTAAGGCAGTTAACAGCCCCACCAATAGTTGACCCTTAAAACCAAGTCTTAGGGCGGCTCCTTGATCCATACTATCCTCTGCAGCCATGGATTATGATACCCCTGTGGTGGCCCAGGACACCAGTAAAGCACAGATATCATTATCAAACACACCATTGGCAATTAAGGTGCCTGGATAAATCTGGAGGTATCCTGTAATATTGCATAGCATAAGTTTCAAGGATTGTTGTGTTATCAGCATGCTGCAGGGCTTTGCACTGCAAAGAAATTACATAATGGAAGTTTTGGAGCAGGAAGGCCCTCAGCACAGCAAGGGGACCACTGAGGGGAATTTCAGTAGTATGAAAAGGCAGCATCAGAAAGCCTTTTGCCCTTTGAGAGATATTCATACAGCTCTCATGCAGGACAGCTTCTTTTAACTTACAAATGTTCCCACTGCATTAACAACCCAGGTTACATCCACCCCATGCCCTCCGAATATATGCCTCGACCAACAGTGCCAGTGCTTTTTAATGCAACTCACAAATCTGCTATTGATGCCACCTGATGAAATCTGCTTCCAACAGTTGACAGGAACACTGAAGATCGACTGTGGTGCTGCCCCTTGACCAACTATGATGGAAATCCCTAATCTATTGCTTCATCTAGGTGCTACCAGGAGTGCATGAGGTGGCTGGCTACTGTGTGTCAGCAGAAGCTTCTTGGCTTTGAGGTGGCCCTCACTTCACAACAACTGAGACTTGAGATGGACTTGCTGCAGGCTGTGGCACCTCTGTTGTTGAATCTGTTGCATGAGCAGCCTGGCCTTG
The DNA here is from genome assembly GCF_035084215.1 of Heptranchias perlo. Lineage (NCBI taxonomy): Eukaryota > Metazoa > Chordata > Chondrichthyes > Hexanchiformes > Hexanchidae > Heptranchias > Heptranchias perlo. The sequence goes on along the minus strand of NC_090325.1, from coordinate 125,839,392 downwards.
CATGCTTTCTACCAATCGTGCAGGCATCGGAGGGAACTGGCAGAAAGGTCTGGATGTGTCGGTATATTGAAAGGCAGCACCAACATTCATGACCCTGCCTCCCCATGGCCACTGATGGTCGTGACAACGAACCTAATGGTGCCAATGATCTCAGTGAATCCTTCCCTCAGGGTTCTCGGTAAGCAATCAGCAATCATAATAAGGCTGGAACTTATAGCCACTCTGTAGCCCTAGGCCTCAACGGTAGAATGGGGAGAAACCCCATGCAGGTGTCCCTCAAGTTGACACAAGCTCCACGGTGTACAGTAGTATTGCAAAACAATCCTGCATAGTAAGGTATATGCAACTAGTGGACTCCTCCACCTAAACCAAAATCTATAACACACTGTTTAACACTGCCCCCAATGCCTGCACCAGGGTTTGATGCTCACAAAGCGTGACCCATGAGATCAAGATTGCTCAGGCTCAGCAATCGAGACGTGATACAAGCTGACTCTCTGGACAGCAAGTTCCTCTTCCTTCCATGCTGGCACCAGTTGTTCCTGTTCCTTCTTGCTTTTTGTTTCACCCAGTGCACTCCCTCTGCCCACACTCTAGATCCCCTGGGATGGATACATCCGAGTTAGTGTTTGGGAAGGAGTTAGTGTTTGGGAAGGAGTGAGTGTGTGAGCTGTGTGCTGGTATGCCTGGATGCCCTGGAGTCTGACTCACCATCACCTGGCATGTCTAGAGAAAGAGAAGAGGAAGACAGATTACAATGGTGTTATGATGAGGAACCTTCAAATACAGCTTTCAGAAGAAGAAGTGACATGGTAAAGAGCCTCAGTATATGCTTTGCATAGGAAAGTAAGGAAGAGCAGGAAAAGTTGGTACTAACCCTGAGCTGGTGGTTCCACATCTCTGGTACCTTCCATGGGTTCTTTCTGAAGATCTAAAGTATATCTTTCACTTCTTCCTCATACTGGGTATGATGTTCGAGGTAAGGGGGTCCACCACCTGTCATAGATCTATTCTGGTTATTATGGACTGTCTTCTTTAAAAAGAACAATACAAGAAGTGGTAAGTTACAATTGTAAAGATAAAAGGCAGTAGTATTCAAATGCATTCCATAGTGGTTGTAATGTAGTATATGCTATATTGGCTGGGTGGATTCTTTTGGGATAAACATGGGCAAGCATGTGAGTGAAGGGACATTTCCAGGATCTGGGTGTAAAGGGCTCCCTCATGGATAGTCATGGTAAGATTTGGAAGTAGTTTAAGACTGTGACAGGGGTAGGTAATTGTAAGTGTCGTATATTCATTAATGTAAGGTGATGTTGGGTTTTTATACCTTGTCTGACCTTGTAAGGCCATTGAACTTTTTCTTCCTACACTGCTTCCATGTGCTTGGAGTTGTGAAGTTCATAGTCACACCGGAGAAAACGTCCTCCCATTGCCTCAGGCTGCTCTTCTAGAGGACCTGTAGCATTCAATGCTGAAGGAGGTCCTTGTTCCTCTGCCTTACTTTTTCCTGTGACCTACTTGACTCTTTTTGGGCATTTCTTACACCAACAACTGGTTTCTTTTGCCAGTATGAAATTTCTCAATGCCTGCCTCTTTAAGCTGTCACAGGCTAAATCCTACAGCAGTATGCAACATCCTGACTCTCCAACAAACAAATTTCCAATAAGACATGTTTTGTATGCCTGGAGCTTGCCCAACATATTACAATTAGGCTGACCGCAGGAATTCGGCAAGGCTCAGTGCACTGTGGATTGGGTGGCCATGAATTAACTTCATAGATCATAAGGACATATTGGAAAGCATATTAAAAACACAATGGTTCAGAATTTCCCGGAAAGTTTCAGTGCAACTACGGTGCAAGAATAGCATTGCATCATTTCCTCCCACACCCCGCCCAGAGGAAATTCACGCATAACAGATTTATGCCAGTGTTATGCTGAAACATCGCAACACGCAAATTTCATCGATTGTTTGTGCCATTTCCGAAATATGTCCGCCAAAACCCTCTGCTGCTTATTTACATAGCTCCACTCATGCAAAAGACCACCTTGCGCGAGTTTCCTGCATCTACACGAATAATGGGCAGGTGTAGGTTTACGTCCAAAAATTTAGGTGCAGCACAATCCAAAGTCACCTGATATCAATGCAACTGAGATTTCTGGAGCTTGGTAGTGATTTATTTCGTAATCGTTTTCGAATGTTTCTTACTGAGACCTGCACTATACTTAACCAAATGCTGTCAGTCTCTGTGCATTCTGAGAAATTCTTCAGACACACACACCCCTACACCTTTAGAAGGACTCCTTGAATGACCTTCCCAACGGGCATACCACAGTTCTTCACAATGATGGAAGAGGAAGAGGAGCAGCAGAGCCAAGAGGCTCTGAAAGTGTGGCAGAAGGGATGATAGAGTGAAGTCACTGGCACAGCAATAAAATCACTCAAAGAAGGTAACTCTGAATAATTCAGACTTTAACAATGTTAACAGTGATGTTTTGACACTAGTGTTGGTGCTGCCCAAATGGACAGCATGGCGTGCAAATTAATCTTTGTTACTGGACAAAGCAATGGAGCCGCTGCTTTTTCAGTTCCATGTAGAAATAAGAGGTAAACCAGAAATAAGTTCCTGATACAGTAGGCCTGGCGGTAATCTCAACTGGACAACTGTGAGTTCAAACCCAGATTTAACTGAGACTTCCCTTCATTATGCAAGTTTTAGTGGGTCTTGCTACATCATTAAATGATGCAGCACTGCTGCTGTGAAGCATCAGAGTGCTGTGTTTCACACTGCACACATACAAGTTGCCTGATTTTACAAAAACAGTCCACGAAACAGCAATACGACACACACAGTGCGTCTTTATTTTCTATGGGGAATACACCATTTGAAAAATACCATCTACAGTTGTAACACAAATGATGGCATTGCACGTGCAATTGTTTTGCACCAGTCTTTATGTTCCGGAGTAGGCAAATGAGTTGCACAGGAAATTTCAGCGTAAGTTCCCATCAGCAAGATCAGCGCAGAAAAAAGCGTAAATCTCTGCGTAAGTGTGATGTAGGAAATTTTATCACATTTTCTCAACAAACATCTTTTTTCAAAGAAATTACATCATTTTATGTCCGATTCATAATCTTGAAAAAAAATCTTTTCTACTGCCATGTGATGTTGGTATGCCAAATTTTGAGCCTATTAGGGCCGAATATTCTTGGCAGTTTGCTGGACTCCCGCTGTAACTCCAAGAATTTACGGTTGCGGGCAGCTGCTCTGTGCCATCTTCATGTCCATTCAGGTAGCAAGTGGACTGGCAGCATTTAAATAAAGCCTGAGAGTTAAAATATCCCGGCCTGAAATTTTGCAATCTCCCTGTCACCCGCTGCCCGAAACCCGCTCCGGGTTAAAATTGACTCCAAAACTTACTAATATTACTGCAGCATTTACAGCATTTATCTAAACTTGTTACAATCCAAATCCTTGACAGTAAAAGAACAACAGTGCAGCTAAATGATTTTCCAAACAAATCTTTCTGTATTTATATAAAAGTGTGTTTCATGATACCATCATATGTCAACAACTCAGCTGTGACTATTCGTAAGCAGTGGAATTAAAAATCAAAATCTGAGCCGTTGTCAACCAATGGAATGCAGCCAACCAGCCTGGGCCCTGTAGCAGGTCAAAGGAATCATACTTCCTTCATCTGAGTCTGTTTTATTATTGGATCAAATAATTGACTATTCTGCCCAAGGAAGGGCCAAATCATTGACTCAATAAATTACTATTTTTATCAGCCCTTTCAAAAATTGACCATGTAACTGTAATGCGGTTCTCTTGGGATTGTTTTCACACAACTTCATGTGCTTTTTCAGCGAGAAAAGTGTTTCTCATTGAAAAAAATTTCTGTCAAGAAATTTCCCTATGTATATCTATCTATCTGTCTGTCTATCTATCTATATGTCTGTCTATCGCTCGATCATCTATCTGTCTATCTATAAATGGTATGTATTGAATGCATTTTTATTGCACTACAGCAATTCATTTCTGTGTTACTCTTTCTTAAATGCAAATTTCGTGCTGCTGATTATATTCCTAAAATATCAAATAATGAATAGGTAGGCCAGCACCAATCAGCAAGTAAGCAAGCCACATCATACCACCCACCATCTCCCACTTGAAAGGAAAGAAGAAAATGAATGATGCAGAAGTAAAAAGAGTTAGTGTGGGAGAATTTGAAGAGAAAAGAACGAGTGAGACAGAAGCAGAAGAGAAAAAACAGGGTGAGAAACAGCAACTTGATGCCCAAGAACAGTGTCATCTCTATGACCACAGCAGGCACATTATGCCTGCAGGGATGCCTCAGCAGCACCTGCCCCACCTGCAGGATGACCTAATAGCCCATAGTCACTCCACCTGAGAAACATCAAGGCCCTTCCCGGGCTGAAGGACAAAGAAGACTTTCAAGTCCTCCAAGTGGAACCATTCTGCCTGCAGGTAGATGGCAATCAATCTCCTCTGGGATCAGTTACCCTAATCTAGGTAACATTTGAGGCTTTTAAAGGCATAAACATTGGAATCCCTGGGCTAGCCTGGGCAATGCCCTTGAAATGCATCGTTGACGTGCGGGAGCAGGGGGTATATTTGTTCATGTCCCACCATCAGAATTTATCCACTGAAAACAGGGCAGAATCTGAGTATAACCAGGTTCTGTCCCAGATTCCTTGCCCAGGCAGAAATTATCCATATATCTTCTCAGAGTCCAGGAATATTGGGACCATTCCAATTGCGCGCATTTCCTATCTACAAAACTTTACTTGCACTTGTCATGTTTTTGTCACACTTTTGTGTCAATATTTCCCATTATAAATTCCCACGTTGACATTTATAATGGAAATTGTCCATTTAAACTTGTAACATTCTAATTACACTCTCTCACCAGTGGTGTCATGGTAGAGTCTTAGTTTTGCGTCTCCCAGCTCTTCACCCTGTACAGCAGAAAAACAGCTATTTGCTATTTAACTATAAACAATAATATCAAATCAAAGTATCATACAAAAATAAGAACAAAATGTATGACTTGAGAGTAAGGACTGAATTATGTCTGTGCACCCTGATTCAATTATCTCCCTGCTTTATAAACCTGCTTCAACTGAAGATGACAATGGTCTTGAATCGTTGAGTGCATAAGAACATAAGAACATAAGAAATAGGAGCAGGAGTAGGCCAATCAGCCCCTCGAGCCTGCTCCGCCATTCAATAAGATCATGGCTGATCTGATCCTAACCTCAAATCTAAATTCATGTCCAATTTCCTGCCCGCTCCCCGTAACCCCTAATTCCCTTTACTTCTAGGAAACTGTCTATTTCTGTTTTAAATTTATTTCATGATGTAGCTTCCACAGCTTCCTGGGGCAGCAAATTCCACAGACCTACTACCCTCTGAGTGAAGAAGTTTCTCCTCATCTCAGTTTTGAAAGAGCAGCCCCTTATTCTAAGATTATGCCCCCTCGTTCTAGTTTCACCCATCCTTGGGAACATCCTTACCGCATCCACCCAATCAAGCCCCTTCACAATCTTATATGTTTCAATAAGATTGCCTCTCATTCCTCTGAACTCCAATGAGTAGAGTCCCAATCTACTCAACCTCTCCTCATATGTCCGCCCCCTCATCCCCGGGATTAACTGAGTGAACCTTCTTTGTACTGCCTCGAGAGCAAGTATGTCTTTTCTTAAGTATGGAGACCAAAACTGTATGGAGTATTCCAGGTGCGGTCTCACCAATACCTTATATAACTGCAGCAATACCTCCCTGTTTTTATATTCTATCCCCTAGCAATAAAAGCCAACATTCCGTTGGCCTTCTTGATCACCTGCTGCACCTGCATACTAACCTTTTGATTTTCTTGCACTAGGATCCCTAGATCCCTTTGTACTGCAGTACTTTCCAGTTTCTCGCCATTAAGATAATAACTTGCTCTCCGATTTTTCCTGCCAAAGTGCATAACCTCACATTTTCCAATATTGTATTGCATCTGCCAAATCTCCGCCCACTCACCCAGCCTGTCTATATCCCCTTGTAGGTTTTTTATGTCCTCCTCACTCTCTACTTTCCCTCCCATCTTTGTATCATCTGCAAACTTTGATATGTTACACTCGGTCCCCTCCTCCAAATCGTTAATATAGATTGTAAAGAATTGGGGACCCAGCACCGACCCCTGCGGAACACCACTGGCTACTGGTTGCCAGTCCGAGAATGTACCATTTATCCCAACTCTCTGCTTCCTTTTAGATAACCAATCCTCCACCCATGCGAGAATATTACCCCCAATCCAGTGATTCTTTATCTTGAGCAATAATCTTTTATGTGGCAGCTTGTCGAATGCCTTCTGGAAGTCTAATTACACTACGTCCACTGGTTCCCCTTTATCCGCCCTGTACGCTATATCCTACCATGCAGTGCAGCCTCAGGACATAGACAAGATATTGCTTGCAATAATGGGCCCAAAATTCCAGCAGCTGCACTCCACTGCTGGAAGTGCAGCAGATTGGGACTTCTGCACAATCTGCCCCAGTCCTGATCCTATGCCGAATCCCAGGATCTGATTGATTTGCATGAAACTATTTCCACTGTTTCTTGGGTATCCACCCTGCATTAAGCCAGGAATTTCATTTAAAGGGGAATGGGCCATTCTGACTGATGGTATCATTTTATTTACAAAAGTGCTTTACACTTGTTGCTTTTGCAGTGGCAATCACTTGCACCATCTTTCTGTCTGGGAGATTATTTTGAATATTTCCGAATACAGGGCAGCATTCTAATGTATCTACACTGTACTCTTTATATTGCCTCAATATCCTTCTGATAGCATGCACTGCAAAACACCAACTGTGCTCTTACTGAGATGGTCTATACAACGTGCCATAAAATTCAGGGGGTGAATTTCCACAGAGATCATCCTTTGCAACTTCAGTGGAAGCTCCATGGAAATCCTGGAAGAATGGCGTAAATGGTGTTTGTGCTGTTTTTCTGGGATTTCTGTGGCCCTTCTGCTGAGGTTATGGCAGCGGACATGGAGAACCCCATTGAAATTCTTATATAATAATTGTATATAATTCTCATGTCATTTTCTGCATGGAAATGTTTGTATTCTCTTAAATTGCATTAGTTGAAGCTGAGCTAAGTGTTATGAAGGTAAATGATAATAAACATATTGAACAGGAAGTCATTTCTAAGACTGAAAGATCTGTGGGCACACTCTAGAATTCAAGTGCACTTTAGCACAACACCAAGAATGTACATTGGATCTTTCAGGATTTGACCAATGTTTCACGTGGTGATGTACCGATGATCTGAAATGTTTTTAATTTATGCTGATTTATGTTGATTTATGTCCAGTTTGGACATTTAACAAAAAAATCAACGTCAACAACTATAGACTAATCAATATTCAACCTATTTTTATATGAACACCTTGGTTATGCTGGGTTAACCACATCCTCATTTTCTGCTGTCAGACTAGTGAAGGATGCAATGGACACTAGCACCAAAAGCAATGCATAATCTATCACTATTGTTATCCAATGACTGTGCTAATATGAACTACTTCCCATATTTTGAGGAATTTTAGTTACTGTGATACATGCAGACATTTTTTAATAAATTATAATAGTGCCAGTGATTGTGGTTTTTATATCTTTTATGATGATGATTAAGTTTAGCACAAAGAAAATAATAGAATTGTTTTTTATTTATAAAATGCTGTTGGTAACCCTGTTCACATAATTACATGATTTAGTACTGACAAGAGTAATAGATTATATATGAAAGAAAATAGGCTAATTATTAGTTGATAATCTTGAAGTGTCATGTGATTTAATAAAATTAATGGGAAAAGGACATATTCTTCCCCATGCTAGTAGAAGCACGGATGGGAAAATCCCTATCAATTTTCTAACTTATTTCGCTAGCTCATAAAGCAAGTAAGTTGGGACTGCCCAGCATTTGGGATTTGGTGTTTCACTTGTATTGTGCTATGATTAAATGCTTTTTTTTGCAATAAGTCTGAACAAATACATTGCGCATTAGATAGATTTAAGAGAGGCAATTGTGACTTTCTGATGTTACAGTTTGTGCAGTGCCAAAAAAGGTCCACATTTTATCGCTCATGCTTTCTATACCACATTGATATGGATTTCCCTGTCCTGCCTCTGGTATGATGAAGATGGGAATATTGAAATACAATATTAATATGGTATGCAACGAATGTTATTCAACAGTGGTGCTGCCCTAAACATTACCTCACAGAATGCTGGTTACATTGCTTCAAATATAATGCCTTTTCGGCATTGCTACCATGGGTGCTGACATCAACTCAATTTCGCTGAAAAAATTCACTTAAGAAATAATCAGTTCAGGACATGGGAAATATTTGTACACAAGAAATCAATGTGCAAAGTGGAAGAGGAGAAAAAATAGATTTAATTGTAATTGTCAATCAGCATTCAATGGAAAGTACCCAGTCAATGCAAGGGTGTTATTAACAAGACTGATCAAATAATAGTGCATGTTTCATGGGCATTACATTATCAGCTGTGATTGATTATTTTAGCCCTAAATAATTAATTTTGTAATGCTACAAATGGAATACTGTGTGAAATTTTGGGTATCGCACTTAACCAGGGACACTGGTGCATTAGAGAGTGCCTTCAAAGAGTATCAAGGATGATTCTGGGATTTAAAACCCAAGTTGCTGAATGGTCTGACAAATTAAATTTGATGAAATAATTGATATTTTGTTGGGAACTGCAAAACTTCAATCCTTTGCTTGGTATGAATTGTTCAATTACTACATAGTTTGTTCTATCTCTGTGAAATATGATGTGGAGATGCCGGTGATGGACTGGGGTTGACAAATGTAAGGAATCTTACAACACCAGGTTATAGTCCAACTGTTTTATTTGAAAATCACAAGCTTTTGGAGGCTTTCTCCTTCATCAGGTGAGGCTTTCTCCTTCGTCTCCTTCGTCACTTCACCTGACGAAGGAGAAAGCCTCCGAAAGCTTGTGATTTTCAAATAAAACAGTTGGACTATAACCTGGTGTTGTAAGATTCCTTACAGCTGTGAAATATGGCATTCTTCTAACTTCAGGTTTGGATACTGTTTTCTGTTCTTTATCACCGGTGTCGATGACCCACATTGATTAACAAAGGTTAGTTTGCTCATTTATACATGTTAACATGATAATATTGCGTAATTTCATATAACTTACCGTGAGAAGTCTTAAATTTTCATTGGTGGTAAATTCTGTGGTGGGTATAGAGGGATATGGGCCAAGTGCAGGCAATTGGGACTAGCTTGGTGGTATAAACTGGGCGACATGGACATGTTGGGCCGAAGGGCCTGTTTCCACGTTGTAAACTTCTATGATTCTAAATGGAGAGCCATTGTTATGACTCAGTGGTTTGTGCATATTTACTGCCAAAAGTGCTTAACACTCCCCCCCCCCAACCCCCCGCTTCCCTTGAAATCTTTGGAGGGAATTATAACCCCCCCATGCTGGGCAGGAGTGGTAGGGGGGTGTTAAATTCTTAAAAATGTGAAACACGACCTCAACCCGCCGCAAACGTTCCTACTTCCGGTTTAACAGAGGCAGGTTGGGGGATGGGCGAGTAACCTGCTCTCGAGAGGCGGGTCAGTCATTTAAATATGTTAATGAGGCTACGTGCCTCAGACTTTGGCAGCCATTTACATTTGACAGCTGTGGGTCGGGTTTCCCAGGGCTCAGCAGCTGAAGGGAGGCGAGAACTGCTGGATCCAGCAGGTAAGTTCTTTTCCAGCACTGCTTGAGGGCCAGGAGGAGCAGGAATGCTTCCCCCCACCCCGACCCCCAAGCAAACCTGCTGCAATCAGCCTCCCTCCCCGCAATTTCCAGGATCTGTCGCAATCTCCAGGACCCCCACGCGATCTCCAGGCCGACCCCCCGCAATTTCTTGGCCGACCCCCGCCGTGATCTGACTCGCTCCCCACCCCGTGATCTCCAGGACCCCCTACAATCTCCAGGACCCCCCATGATCTCCACAACCCCGCACGATCTGATCTCCCCCGTGATCCCTAGGCTAAACCCCCCCCCCATGGTCCGACTCCCCCCCATGATCTCCAAGACCCCGTACAATCTCCAGGACACCCCATAATCTCCAGGCCGACCGCCCACGATCCGCTCCCCGCTGTGACCTCTAGGACCCCCCCCCGTGATCTCCAGGCCAACCCCCCCCCAATCTCCAGGACCCCCCGCAATTTCTAGGCTAACACCGTGCGATCTCCAGGCTGACCCCCCGTGATCTGCAGGACCCCCAGCAATCTCCAGGCTGACCACCCCCCCCCCCACACCCCCCCTGCGATTCGATCTCCTCCGCGATCTTATCCCCCCGCGGTCTCCAGGCCATCCCACGATCTCAACCCCCACCCATGATCTCTCCCTCCCTCTTCTCTGGTCACCGGCTGCTGCCTTCTAGCGCAAGCCTTCCTGCCCGACAGCCAACCAGCGTCTCAATCTGGCTGGCTGCCAGACGGGAAATGGTGAAAAAAATTCAAGTGAGGTCCCGTCGCCGGGAGTCCGAGAGCGAGAGGAGAGTCCGAGAGGTGAGTGCAGTGTAAAAGGAGAGTCCGAGAGTGAGAGGAGAGTCTGAGAGCAGGAAGAGAGTCTGAGAGGTGAGCGCGGTGTAAAAGGAGAGTCTGAGAGCTGGAGCAGAGTCCGAGAGGTGAACGCAGTGTAAAAAGAGAGTCCGAGAGGTGAGCGCAGTGTAAAAGGAGAGTCCGAGAGTGGGAGGAGAGTCCGAGAGCGGGAGGAGAGTCCGAGAGGTAAGCGCAGTGTAAAAGGAGAATCGAAGAGCGGGAGGAGAGTCCGAGAGGTGAGCGCAGTGTAGAAGGAGCACCTGAGAGGTGAGTGCAGTGTAAAAGGAGAGTCCCAAGAGTGAGACGAGAGTCCAAGAGCGGGAGGCGAGTCCGATAGGTGAGCACAGTGAAAAAGGAGACTCCGAGAGGTGAGCGCAGTGTAAAAGGAGAGTCCCGAGAGTGGCAGGTGTGACCGAGAGCGAGAGGAGAGTCCGAGAGGTGAGCGCAGTGTTAAAGGAGAGTCCCGAGAGTGGCAGGTGTGACCGAGAGCGAGAGGAGTGTCCGAGAGGTGAGCGCGGTGTTAAAGGAGAGTCCCGAGAGCAGGAGGAGAGTCCGAGAGGTGAGCGCAGTGTAAAAGGAGAGTCTGAGAGCGAGAGGAGAGTCCGAGAGGTGAGCGCAGTGTAAAAGGAGAGTCGGAGAGCGGGAGGAGATTCCGAGAGTGGGAGGAGAGTCCGAGAGGTGAGCGCAGTGTAAAAGGAGAGTCCGAGAGCGGGAGGAGAGTCCGAGTGGTGAGCGCAGTGTAAAAGGACATTCTGAGAGCAGGAGGAGAGTCCGAGAGGTGAGCGCAGTGTAAAAGGAGAGTCCGAGAGCGGGAGGAGATTCCGAGAGTGGGAGGAGAGTCCGAGAGGTGAGCACAGTGTAAAAGGAGAGTCCGAGAGAGGGAGGAGAGCCTGAGAGGTGAGTGCAGTGTAAAAGGAGAGTCCGAGACGTGAGTGCAGTGTAAAAGGAGAGTCCGAGAGGTGAGCGCAGTGTAAAAGGAGAGTCCGAGAGCGGGAGGAGATTCCGAGAGTGGGAGGAGAGTCCGAGAGGTGAGCACAGTGTAAAAGGAGAGTCCGAGAGAGGGAGGAGAGCCTGAGAGGTGAGTGCAGTGTAAAAGGAGAGTCCGAGACGTGAGTGCAGTGTAAAAGGAGAGTCCGAGAGGTGAGCGCAGTGTAAAAGGAGAGTCCGGAGAGTGGGAAGAGAGTCCGAGAGGTAAACGCGGTGTAAATCTAAGGCAAGTCATGGCAGCAGAGCTCGCACCCGTGATATGCTCCTCCTGCACTATGTGGGAAGTCATGGACACTACCAGTGTCTCTGGCGACCATGTGTGCAGGAAGTGTATCCAGCTGCAGCTACTGGCTAACCGCATTTCAGAGCTGGAGCTGCGGGTGGATTCACTGTGGAGCATCCGCGATGCTGAGATTATCGTGGATAGCATGTTCAGTGAGGTGGTCACACCGCAGGTAAAGATTATGCAGGCCGAAAGGAAATGGGTTACCACCAGGCCAAGTAAAAGGACTAGGCAGGTAGAGCAGGAGTCCCCTGGGACCATCTCCCTCTCAAACAGATATACCGCTTTGGATACTGTTGGGAGAGATGGCTTATCAGGGGAAAGCAGCAAGAGCCAAGTTCGTGGCACCTCAGGTGGCTCTGCTGCACAGGGGGGAAGAAATAAGAGTGGCAGGGCTTTATTGATAGGGGATTCAATTGTAAGGGGAACAGATAGGCATTTTTGCAGCCGCAAACGTGATTCCAGCATGGTATGTTGCCTCCCTGGTGCTAGGGTCAAGGATGTCACGGAGCAGCTGCAGGGCATTCTGGAGGGGGAGGGTGGTCCATATCGGTACCAACGACATAGGTAAAAAAGGGATGCAAGGTGAATTCAAGGAGGTGGAGATAAATTAAAAAGCAGGACCTCAAAGGTAGTGATCTCAGGATTACTACCAGTGCCACTTGCTAGTGAGTATAGGAACAGGAGAATAGACCAGATGAATGCGTGGCTGCAGGGATGGTGTAGGAGGGAGGGATTTAGATTCCTGGGACATTGGGACCAATTCTGGGGAAGGTGGGACCTGTACAAGCCAGACGGGTTACACCCGAGCAGGACCGGGACCGATGTCCTCGCAGGGGTGTTTGCTAGTGCTGTTGGGGAAGGTTTAAACGAGAATGGCAGGGGGATGGGAGCCTGAGCAGGGAGACAGAGGAGGGGGAAACAAGAATAGAAAAAAAAGACAGAAAGGGAAGAAGCAATAGTGGAAGGCAAAGAAAACAAGGGCGAAAAACAAATAGGGCCACAGTGCAAAATAAAACTAAGATGACTAGCAATCTTAAAAAGACAAGTCTAAAGGCATTATGTTTTAATGCGCAGAACATTCGCAATAAGCTAGATGAATTAACAGCGCAGATAGATATTAGCGGGTATGATATAGTTGCGATTACGGAGACATGGCTGCAGGGTGACCAAGGATGGGAACTGAACATCCAGGGGGGTATTCAATATTTAGAGCCGCGGTTAGTTCTGGAGCACAAATCTTCAGCACTACAGCCGGGATGTTGTCAGGGCCCGTAGCCTTTGCTGTATCCAGTGCAGTCAGCTGTTTTTTGATATCACGTGGAGTGAATCAAATTGGCTGAAGACTGGCTTCTGTGATGGTGGGGATCTCGGGAGGAGGCTGAGATGGATCATCCATTCGGTACTTCTGGCTGAAGATGGTTGCAAACGCTTCAGCCTGGTATCTGTCCTAAAAGTACCCTTCTCTAGTTTGAATATGTGTTCTCTTGTTCTACTCCTATAGTTTAACTTAAACTAATATTCCAGGCTAATTTTTCCTATACCGTTAACAATTTTTCATACCTCTATTAGTTCACCTCTCCAAAACCACCTTTCCTGACTGAAAAACCCACTTTGCTCCAGTCTTTTCTCATAACTCAGGCCAAGAAACTGGGGATCAGTTTGATGACTCTTCTCTGCACTGCCTTCAGCACTTAATGTCTCCTTTGCTTCTTGGTGACTGCAACTGGATGCAATATTCAAGGTGCAGCCTGACTAGAACACTATAACGTTTGATCATTACCTGCTATGTATTTCTATGGGAGGCTGGCCAAGAGAGCATTGGAATAATCAGGTCCTGAGGTGACAAAGGCATGGATGAGGGCTTCAGCAGCAGATGGGCTGAAGCAACAGCAGAGGTGGGTGAAGTTATAGAGATGGAAATAGATGGGCTTTGTGATGGAGAGGATAAGGGTTCGGAAACTCAACTCAGGGTTGAATACAATGCCAAGTTTGCAGACGGTCCGGTTCAGCCTGAGGCAATGGCGGGGGGTGGGTGTTGGGGGGAGTGGGGGATGAAATCAGTGGCAAGGGTACAGAGTTTGTGGCAGGGATGAAGACGATACCTTCAGTTATCCTCATGTTTAAATGGAGGAGATTGCTTCCCATCCAACACTAGATGTCGGACAAGTAACCAGACAGCGGTTTCCACCTCCCACCCGCCCCCAGCCCAGCCATTCTTGGAGGTTAAAATTTCCCCATTGTAAATCAATGGCCCTGTTAACACCTTTTGCCTTACATGGTATTATTGTTCTAAAACAGTCTATTCTCTGACTCACTGGGAGTAATGCCACAGAAGACCTGATTGTATGTATCAAAACATTTGAGCCTTTTTGATAATGAGAGTGAGTTGGGATCTTTGTCACCCTAAAGAGCTGATTTGTGCTGATCCTTGCTCATGGCTGGGTTTAGTTGCTCAAGAACGACCATACATCTCTGGTACTTCTCCCCACCCTCAGGATTTACCCGCATCAGTGAAACATTTTCAGTGGAACTAACATATTAACTGCTCCTTGAAATACGGTCTCTGTATGAACTCAGGAAGTGGAAGTGTTTGTTTGTGTGTTTGTGCGTGTGTATGTGAGTGGTCAGATTGGTTTTGCATATGCTGCACCGAAGCTGTTAATAAATCTAGTTAATGAACCTGACAGGAGTCTGATCAAATCTTTATTTAGAGCAAGTGATTGTGTTCTACACTTTAACAATATCACATGATTGAAAGTTTCAGTTAATATACAACTGATAGAACATTGCTACCCACATTTCTCAGCGGAGTGATTAAATTGTTATGTACAACTTAATGTTGTGCTTATATTTTGAATTTATTGAATTGAGTGGAAAAATACATAGTAATAATATATTAAATGCTACATTACCATATGTTACAGGAATGTATCATTTTAGTTTACATTAACAGTATAACTATTTTATAATCAGCTATTATCCTGCAAAATGCTTTGCTGGCAGAGAACAGTAATTAAATGTTATAACCTAAATACATCTGCAAAATGATTTTTGAATTAAACATTGACTTTTAATTCTATTTTTCACTCAGACAATGGCTAGGTAGCCATTTAAGATTTTACAGCTTAATGTAGAACAATAATTTTGAAAAAGAAATTTGCATTTCTAAAACATTTCTAATGAAAAAATCTTTAATCATTGGAATGTGCTGTAACTACCTCCGTGATATTATACTTCAGAATTTTTTTCAAAACATTCATAGAATTTGTTATTTGTTAGTTGATAACAGATTTCTATTATCTGAAAGATGATTGTAGTTTTTGAAGGGAGCTTACTTGAATATTTAGATACTGTGGGGGTTAAATTGCTTAACTCCCGAATCCGGGCTCGGGCATCGCGGTGCGCGATTAACCCGCGCCCGGTGGTTCCGATACAGACAGCACGTGAGATTCGGGCTGCTGCCTCACTTATATGAATGCAACGCAGCAGTCAGGCTGAGCTGCGCATTTCTCACCAGCAGGGGGGTCCAGATATCGCATGAGTTGCTCACGCCGCTTAAAGGCAGCCTGCACTTCTGAAAGGCAGCCTTCACCTCTTGCGTGCAAAATATAAGTTACTGGTCCGCATGGAGTCTAAACGGAGATCAGACATTGCACATGTAAAATACAGATGCAGGACCAGTCCCTATGTTTACAAACTGATGAGATATATTAAAACATTGAATAAAGGTTGCGCATTACTAAATCCCATATCCTCCAATCTGCCGATCTGAGTTTGTACCAGGCCTGTAAGAGAACGTGCACCAAGGTTCTCTGCTGATGCACTAGAGGCCTTGGTGCAAGAGGTGGACAGAAGGAGGGGCACCCTATATCCGCAGGGGGGCAAGAGGCCTTCCAGACATATACCCAAAAGGCATTGGGAGGCAGTAAGGGACAAAGTCAATGTCAGGCGCATAGCACCATGAACATGGATGCAGTGCAGGAAGAAGTTCAATGCTTTGACACGAGTGGTCAAGGTGAGTGAGGTCAACTGTCAAGTGGCATCTCCTACCAACTGCACCACGAGCCGCATCCACTGCTCCAAGCACTATACCCCCCATCATCCACATACCAACACTCTTTCAATCAGTACTCAACTCTTCCAATCATTTGCTTCCTCTCAGCCTTACACATTACCACTGTTGCAAGCCGCACACCCACAACTCACAGGTCACACACACTGGCAGCTATTCAACCATGATAGGTTCATCACCCAGGCATTCTGCAGGACACTCACCGACACACTTCTCGATTTATTTCAGGAAAAGGTGATGCATAACAGGAGGCAGCAAGTGGCAATAGCATTTAGCCCCTCGATCCTGTTCTGCCATTCAATCTGTGACCTAACTCCATATACCCGCCTTAGGCCCATATTCCTTAATACCCTTAATTAACAGAAATCTAACAACCTCAGATTAAAAATTAACAATTGAGCTAGCATCAACTGCCGTTTGGAGAAGAGAGTTCCAAACTTCTACCACCCTTTGCATGTAGAAGCATTTCCTAACTTCACTCCTGCAAGTTCTGGCTTTAAATGTTATGCTATGTCCTCTCATCCTAGTATTCAAGTATAGGAGACCTCCAAAAACAGTTACAAATGCATCAGCAGCCAGAAGCACTAATCCAGCAACTAACCTGTAAATTCTGCATGGTCCCTTTAAAAAGTGCTGGTGGGGGGCTCTCCAGGCCGTCTAAGATATGTGCAGCTGGTCGTGGTTAAGACAGTGCGTTGGCTGGAGCATTGGTATCTATCCCTTTAAATCAGCATTGCACATTGATCTAACGAATATTCTCCCTACTTCACATGCTGTCATCGTTTGTCATCTGTGCCTGCGCAAATCCCTTTATCAAGATGGTGTCTGTTGAGACATGAATGAGGGAAAAAGAAACAGTGAAGGCTGATAAGGTTGAACAGGCACCCATCTGAAGACAAATCGAGACATATCCTTGCCTAGCAATTGACTTCCTATCGTACAGATGCAAATTTTGTATTACTCAAAGCCTGGGAAAAATATACATAAGATAATGACAAATGGAGATAGGCAGTCTAGGAAACAAAGACGAATCAAGTACAGGGACATCACACTTCTCTCTAGACAGAACACAGTAATCTGTCTGAGATCAAGCTTTGACGGGAGAAATGTCACATATGGTTTGAGTGAGCAAAGACATAGCAATCTTTGTGGGGAAATGGCCATCTCAAAGCCAGTTGTCTTTAAGTGATGTTTGAATGGCAGACAGAGACGATCAGTCTATATGTGTTAAATAGGTTTCGGTAGGCGTGTCCAGAGTATGAGGAAAAGGTAGCATAAAGGGACCATGCTTTGGCTGTTAGTTGAGTACAATACTAAAGCTGCTGTCTCTACCGTACTATATCCAGAGGCAGGCTGGAATTAAAGAACTCACTTCTACGTTTGATTGTACCCTGTTTGTTGAACTGCTCTCAATAAAGGATAGACTTTCTTTTAATTGGAAGAAGCCTACCGTATTCTGCTTATTACAAATATTCATTAACATAGAAAATTACCACATTCGTTAACATTGGCGAGCCTAGCCCAGGCCTTTTCTTGTGTGCTTTTCGAAAAAAAAACTTCAGGTGGTTGATGCCAGATGGATAGTGAAGATTTACATCACCACGGACTTGAAGCTAGACTAGCTCTGGGGGATAAACGGCCTACTATACCAACTGTCAACAAACGTGAGATGGTTTCGTGAAACCACAGGACTTAGGAAGAAGAACAGATTTTATGTGTGAGTAGTACTTAAATAAGAGCGTAACAAACATAAAGTTGTATAGCGTTATAACAGGATAATGGCCAAGAGAGTCCTATACTAGTTATACAGTCCTCAACGTCTATAGATATTATGGAAAGGGGAGATAGTGTGTATGGAAAACTTTGAAGTAAGATTGATCACCTCCAAATAAGCCAAACCCAAGAAGGAACAGGCTATTGTTGTTGTAAGGTTGAGCTGTTGTTTTATGGGAAAACATTTAAAAGGTTAAGCCATATCCAAGAGGGAAAAAGCTATTCTGCTAGGATGGCAGAAAGAGAAATGAGAAATAATGATGCCTTGTGCGATAGAATGGGCTCAAAAGCATCATGATGATGTTGATTTGTCTGGCCTTGTCTTTCTTTTCTGCTTTATTTAGTTCCTGGCAATTTTCTGTAAATTCGTAAGGAGGGTCGTTTGTGTTGTTGGTAATATTAAAACAGCTGATAAAGAGTTATGGGCTACCCACCCCGATAAAAAGGACAGGGAAGTAATGTGCCACTTAAGGGAAGTAATGTGCAAATGAAAGGAAGAAAGAAGAGCGAGGAAAAGTGAGCAGGAAACGAATAGACGAATACGGGTCGCCGCTTTGTCCCTTGAACACGGGGAAGAAGCGGAGTCCAGTTCAGACTCCAGTGTGGAAGACCCCATCCAGAGATGGGAGGAAAGGGATCAAAGGGAGACCATCAGACAGAAATGGTGGTAGCAGTCAAGGGGCAAGCTCTCCGTCCAGTAGTAGCGCCAGTAGTACTGGAAAAAGTAATATAAATCATGTGTCTGGACGCACCCGGTCTCAAACAGCACGGGGTGTGGGGATAGCTCCTAGTGTAACTAAGCGTGTCCGAGTTAGAGGGGACACAGATGCGTCCACAGGACGATCGACATACCATTAGGAAGATCAGCAGGTCGATAGGGACCTGACCCTTACTGAGCTTTGTGCACTTGGGGTGCCAGTACCCAAGTACGAGGGTATTGGAGATCCGACCCAGATGCTTAGTAAGGTACGGGCACTGCAGTGGACTTTAACAGCTGAAGTGCAAAAGCTGCAGGTTCAGACCTCTGAGCAGGCTTCAGCTTTATGTATGATGAACAAAGGCAAGTCTTCAAGAATGGGATGAAAAAATAAAAACCAGTGAAGAGCTGTTAGAAACTAGACTTATTCATGTGGCAAACAAAGGGAAAGAAATTGAGGACTTAAGTGATGAAAATGGAACTTTAAAATGAAAGATTCAAGAGCTTGAAATGAAAAAGGCTGAGTAGGTTTCTTTTGCATCTATGGTAGCAGAACTTCAGAAAACCATTAATGAGAAGAATGAAAAGATCGACTCCATTGAAGGTCGGTTGGAGTCAGAGTTCTATAAAGTAACAAACAATGAGAAACAAACCATGAGAAAACAATTCAGGCTTTGCAGGAGGAAAATGAGATGCTCAGAGAGGAAGTACAAAATGCCCAAGAGGTTTCCCCAACATCAAAATTGGAAGATCTTAAGAAAATAAATAGAATGCAAGAACAAGAAGTTGACTCTTTGAATGCTGCATTGGCAGACAGCACAGAAGCAGCTGCCAGCAAGGTGACTAGAATTCAGGATGGTCTGCAGGAAAAGGAAGCATTGAAATTGCAGATTCACCAGTTACATTATCAAATCACTAAGCAAGCTGCTTCTGTATCTGTAGTGGCAGAATTGCAGGAAACTCTTGTTGAGAAGGATAGAAAGATCAAGAAAGTTGAAGACAAATCGGAAAAGGAGTTGCTTAAATTAGAAAACAATGAGCAAAGAATTCAGGAGTTGCAAGAAGACCATGAAATGCTCAAGAAGAATGTAGAAAATGTGCAGCTTCAAAAAGCTGAGCCAGTTTCTGCTAAAACAAATGTGAAAAAAGAATTCCAAGTTATATTTGGAACAAAAGAACAAGGAATTAATAGCTTGAAGGCTACACTGACAGACAGTAGAGAATCAGTTGCTAGCCCAACCATCTTACACGTAATAGAATCAAGGTCAGGGGTCGGCCATTTAGGACCAAGGTGAGGAAACATTTCTTCACTCAGAGGGTTGTGAATCTTTTGAATTCTCTACCCCAGAGGGCTGTGGATGCTTAGTCATTAAGTATATTCAAGACTGAGATTGATAGATTTTTGGATGCTAAGGTAATCAAGGGCTATGGGGATAGGGCAGGAAAGTGGAGTTGAAGTAGAAGATCAGCCATGATCTTTTTGAATGGTGGAGGAGGCGTGAGGGGCAGTATGGCCTACTCCTGCTCCTACTCCTATTTCTTATGTTCTTATGCTCTAACACTCGTACAATCACTGCACTTTACTGTAATCCATTGCAGACATATAAAACACACAAGATTAGTTCTTGTTCAGCGAAACCACAATTGATGCTTAACACATACGGCTAGTGACTACAAGCAAATATAAACAGACCAATTTCCACCTTTCTCTACAGAGGCCTTCCATAATAATGATAATGGTCAACAGATTTCTGACCAAATGAGCTGCTCATTCTACAAAGGTTTTATGATGCTAGGGTGGCAAATATGGAACTTCAAAAGAGAACGTTGTTAATTGCTTGTGTACTGCATTGCAGTAATATTTACACCTCCCTGACGAATTGTAATAAATAAATCAATTTGCAAACATACTGATCCTTTCTCTTAACTCTTTTATGAATGCACTGGAACAGCAGTGCCCAGACCAAACTCCACTTTAGCCTGTAACAAAATTGAAATGTTACTTTTAATTTGTGCTTTATTTAAAAGAACTGCCATTTAGATTGATTAATGTACCAGGTTTTAAATTGTGTGTATGGGAGATGGCCTTCCTGCAAAGTGGAAGAGCAATTCAGCCCTTTTACACCCATCCAGGCCAGTGCTGGGCATTCCATCATACTCCCAAGTTAAACCTTATAAGCGATGCATTTGAGGAAACAGGAAGTGAAGCACAGAGTACCCAGCTTCTGCCCTGCTCTTGTAGCTGCGGTGTTGATAAGGCTGATCCAGTTAAGCTACTGGTCATTCGTGACCCCCAAAAATGTTGATAGTGGGGGAACTCAGCAATGGTCGCGCCACTGAAGTTCAGGGTAGGTTGTTGGGCTTTTCCTTGTTGGAGGTGATCATTGCTTGGAATTTATGTGACATGAATGTTACCCACTACTTGTCAGACCAAGTCTGGATGTTGTCCAGGTCTTGCTGTTGACTGGCATGGGTTACTTCATTATTGGAGGCATTATGAATGGAGCTGAACGCTGTGGAATTGTCCTGACTATATAATAAAGGGGAGGTCATTGATTAAATATCTGAAGATGGTAGGGCTGAGGACAGCCCAGCCATCTTACACTGAATGCTAAGACTCTCTTTCACTCCCTCCCTCAGTTAATGCTATAATTTTCCCCTCTCCCCGCAGTTAATGCTGGCATTTTCTTTTTCCATCCACCCTCCCCCCTCAGCTATTGCTGGTACGTTCCTTCCTCCACCTCTCAATGGAATGTAAATTGGACGGGTTCTACAACAGGCGGACGATCTGTCCCGTTGTGTTAACAGGCTGTGAAGATGAAAATTTACCTCATTTATCCCTCCCAAGTACCACCTCAGATATATCAACCCGGGAGTTTTAATTAGTGATGTCGAGGGCAGTGCACTGGGTGAGACATTGAACATGAGCGAGTACAAACACCTGGAACAAAGGTGGAGCAGGAATAAGCTGTCCAGATGGGCAGCTAGCATCCCTTTTCAGCTGATGAACCTCACAGGAGCTGTTTTCAAAATGCTCCCTGGGCATCATGCAGTCATTAGAGATCCTGCCAAGCAATATGTTGCTTGCATGGAGGATTCCACTAGCTGAATGTGTGCTGCTTTGCATAATGGTTTCACCAGACTGTAGTCCACCAAGGAGTGAGTGACAATTCCAGGGATATCTGTAGTGGAGTCTCCTAAGGCCAGTCAGTAATTCCACTACAAGTGCACAGGCCACGGAGGACTAGAGTCACAGGATGGAACATTATATTTTGTGAGGTTGTACAGGCTTGGATATTAGCATGCAGGAACCCCAAGAAGAGCTTCATTGATTTTACTGGTGCCATTAATTCTGCTCTCACACCAATCAATGGCCATAGTAAGGCAGGGAACGTGGTTAAAATGGGAACGAATGACATTGCTGTTTCTTGGGGTGACAACACCATCCCCCCACGCCCCCGCCAACCAGCTCTAATTGTTGCTGAGGTATCAGAAACTGCAAAGGGCCAGGCTTTAGCTGGTCCATCTCAAGACTCAGCTGCTGGGAGAGGAGGACCACCCAATCCCACTCGGGTCTTATGCATACGCAGCAGCTGGACACCTCACCTGCCACTCAGTATCACCCAAACAAAGTATATGTTTAGGTCTAAGAGCACATCTATCAAATATCATCATCAAGGAGAAGCAGCTTCGAAGTAAGCACTAGACACTCACACATGACATGGTTTGAGATTAAAGATTTATTACATGGGGGGCTCTTTCAGTCTCCAGCTGTACCTCCAGCAGGAGACTGGCAGAATCCCATAGGAAACAGCATAAATGGCTGAAAGTGGCCTTTACGCAATTTCTCTGGGAGTTCTGCCAGTCTCCCAACAGAATTATCCCTGCAGAATTTCAGGGTCAATTCAAGGAAACTGTTACAGCACTGGAAAGGGATGATGTATTTGAGAGGTCAAAGACAGAATCTATTTGATTATGGTTAAGGAACAATAGAGGAGCTATTACACTATAGGCCATCAAGCAGTGGAAAGGAGTTAGAGGAGCAAATTTGCAGGCAAATTACAGAAAGATGCAAGAACTATAGAGTAGTGATAATGGAAGTCTTCAATTATCCCAATGTAAACTGGGACAGTAACAGTGTAAAGGGCAAAGAGGGGGAGGAATTCCTGAAATGTATACAAGAGAACTTTCTGGAACAGTGTGTTTCTAGCCCAACCAGGAAAAAAACAATGCTGGATCAAGTTCTGTGGAATGAAGTGAGGTAGGAGGAGCATGTATCAGTGGAGGAGCATTTGGGGAACAGTGATCATAATATCATTAGGTTTAGAATAGTTATGGAAAAGGACAAGGGACAATCAAATGTGAAAATACTTAACTGGAGGAGGATTAATTTCAGTGATTGCCCATGTGGATTGCAATCAAAAATTGACAGGCAAAACAGTAATTGAAAAATGGGAGGCCTTCATGGGAGGACAAAATTAATTGGCACTTGGAAAAGTATTGCCAAATAAATGAAAGTCAGTAAGGATTTGTTAAAGGAAAATCATGTTTGACTAACTTGATTGAGTTCTTTGATGAAGTAACGGAAAGGTTTGCTGAAGGTAGTATGGTTGATGTTGTGTATATGGACTTTCAAAAGGCATTTGATAAAGTACTACATAATTATCTTGTTAGCAAAATTAAAGTCCATGGGATTAAAAAGACAGTGGCAGCATGGATACAAAATTGGCTAGGGGACAGAAAACATAGTGGTGAACGGTTGTTTTTCAGACTAGAGGGGAATATACCGTGGTGTTCCTCAGGGGTCAGTATTAGGACCACTGCTCTTTTTGATATATATTAATGACTTGGATTTGGATATACAGGGTATAATTTCAAAATTTGCAGATGACACGAAACTCGGAAATGCAGCAAACATGGAAGATAGTAACAGATTTCAGGAGGACATAGACAGACTGGTGAAATGGGCAGATACATGGCAAATGAAATTTAACGCAGAGAAGTGTAAAGCGATACATTTTGGTAGGAAGGAGGAGAGGCAATATAAACTAAATGGTACAATTTTAAAGGGGGCACAGGAATAAAGAGACCTGGGGTGGATGTACACAAATCTTTGAAGGTGGCAGAACAAGTTAAGAAGGCTGTTAAAAAAGCATGTATGATCCTGGGCTTTATTAATAGAAGCATAGAGCACACAAGCAAGGAAGTTATGCAAAACCTTTATAAAACACTGGTTAGGCCTCAGTTGAAGTATTGTGTTCAATTCTGGGCACCACACTTTAGGAAGGATGTCAGAGAGTGCAGAAGAGATTTACTAGAATGGTACCAGGGATGAGGGACTTCAGTTAGGTGAAGAGACTTTTGATAGAGTAATTAAGGGGAAACTATTTCCAGTAGCAGAAGGGTTGGTAACCAGAGGACACAGAATTAAGGTGATTGGCAAATGAGCCAGAGGCGATATGAAGAAACATTTTTTTACGCAGTGAGTTGTAATGATCTGGAATGCTCTGCCTGAAAGGGTGGTGGAAGCAGATTCAATAGTAACTTTCAAAAGGGAATTAGATAAATACTCGAAGGAAAAAAAATTACAGGGCAATAGGAAAAGAGCAGGGGAATGGGTCTAATTGGATAGCTCTTTCAAAGAGCCAGCACAGGAACGATGGTCCGAATGGCCTCTTCCTGTGCTGCACCTACTATGATACTACCCCTGCATCTCCAGCACTACCTCAATGTATAAAAATGGTGCATTGAATGGTTACTCAGGTTGATTCCAGCACCTCATTATACCAGTGTTCAGCTTGTGTCCTGAGATACCCCAGAAGCGCCATAACTCCAGATGATAGCAATGATTGCCCAATGCCACTATGCACCTTGGTAGATTAATTATTGGTGATGCACTGCCTTAAAGTGAAGGCATCATGCCAGCTGCCTGGGAAGGTTGCACTGACCTGTATAATTCAGACCTGATGACTTCAAACAAGCTGAACATTCAGAGACTAGAATTTTTTGATTCAAGTTGACAGTGGGACGATGGAAATAAGTCACTTGCTTCAATGTGGGTAATTCCAGTGACCAGTGATCTGAAGGCATAGAAGTTAATGGCTGCTGTGACCTTTCATTGTTCCTGGCTGTGCTGTACCCATGGAAGAGTTTGGCTGCTGGTCGCTTTGCAGAATGATCCACAACTCAGTCACAGCCTATCTTATGAACCGCAGCTAAACAACACAAGCAGCGTTCCTCTGATAAGTTGTAAAATATGTGCATCTTGGTCTGTAAATGCATATGCAATATTACTGGTGGTTGGGCACTGTGTGCCTCTGGTGCACTCTCACCTGCCTTGTGTCACTCCATTGTTCCTCCTCTCCTTCCTCCAAAGATCACAGGCCTGCTGAGTGTTTCCAGCATTTTCTGACATTACACAGTCTTAGTGACTTATCAATAACTTATGTGACTCACCAGTATTTTTTACAAAAAAATGAAATGACAAGTCATTGTGTTCTGGCCTCTTGAAGTGATCAAAATGTTCTGTATCAAGCCCCAGAGCCAAACATGACATTACTAATATGATTAAAATATTCTAGACTTTTTTAGCATTTTGGAATTGATGGGCTCCTGAATGGTCAAGGAACAGATGGTTATAAGTTTGCCATCAAGGCAAGTGGGTGATCAAAATGGTTTGTGCAGGTCCCTAACATGAATCTAATTGTTGGTGAGTTGAATGTATTTTCTTGGTCCTATCTTACTTTATAACATTTGATGATTTGTATCACTGAAAATGATAAGTGAAGTTTCAATATGATTTAAAAACCCAAGACATAACATCACTGTATATATTCCATCCGAAGCCCTCAAACAACAAATTGAAAGACCTTGGGCTCGATTTTAGGATCGTGTTTCCGGCGGGTTTCCAGCGGAGTTGGCCCCGAAAATCCCGATCTCCGGTCACGTGACCGGATCGCGACGAAATCCCGGCCACTTCTGGGTACCGCGCTGACGTGCGGGGCTGCGCGCGCAAGCCCCGCTGGTGGGAATCCCGCAGGCAATTAAAGCCAGCGGGGTTCCACTTGAGAGTACTTACCTTGCTCGTTGTGGTCAGTTAATGAGCTGAAGCAGCTGTCAAAAGAGGAAGTGTGGGATTTTCGGTTCAAGGCAGTGAGTTTCCCACACTGGGGGAAACAGTCTCCCTCCAACCAGGCGTGTTGCAGCCAGCAGCCTGTGGCAGGTGCCAAGGTGCGCTCCACGGGGGAGAGCCCTCACCCACGCAGGAGGCCACCGCGTCACATAGGGCAACCACTGCCCTCCACCACCCCCCGCCAAGCCAGAGGACTTTAACTAGAGAGCCTCCAGCTGACAGATCGTACTGCGCATGCGCAGCCCGACCGACGCGCAGGCCAGCGCCGTTGACCCCGGAGGAGCAGGTAATTGATTCCTATTAGTGGGTTGCCTGCTACGATCGCGTGGGCAACCCACTAATTTCACCGAGCGTGTTGACCACGCTCCCGGAGGACCACCCGCTGGGAACCCGCAGGCCTGCTAAATTCGGGCCCCTTAATTCTGTACATTTATTCATAGCATATTGAATTTAGTTTTAACTCCACTAAGTACTAATGTTTTGGGTGATAATTCAGAATAGCATATCCCAAATTTAGCAATTTTGATCAGAAGCTAAGTGTGGCTTATAACTATTAACAGGAGCTGAGAGCAGGGACTAAAAATAGAAATGTTAGCAGGGAGTAAATATAAAAGTGTAGATTAAATTTAGCTCACCAAGTGGAGGGCAATGATGAATAATGTTTCTGAGTTCAAAGCAATCAGCGGTGAAGCAAAATTCGAGATTATGCCAGATATAGATTGGTAATAATACAGCACTAATTATAAACATACCTCGTTTTGGTTGAGAGCAATGGCATACCTAGGGCTCGATTTTAGGATCGTGTTTCCGGCGGGTTCCCAGCGGGGTGGCCCCGAAAATCCCGATATCCGGTCACGTGACCGGATCGCGACGAAATCCCGGCCACTTCCGGGTACCGCCCTGACGTGCGGGGCTGCGCGCGCAAGCCCCGCTGGTGGGAATCCCGCAGGCAATTAAAGCCAGCGGGGTTCAAATTGAGAGTACTTACCTTGCTCGTTGTGGTCAGTTAATGAGCTGAAGCAGCTGTCAAAAGAGGAAGTGTGGGATTTTCGGTTCAAGGCAGTGAGTTTCCCACACTGGGGGAAACAGTCTCCCTCCAACCAGGCGTGTTGCAGCCAGCAGCCTGTGGCAGGTGCCAAGGTGCGCTCCACGGGAGAGAGCCCTCAGCCACGCAGGAGGCCACCGCGTCACATAGGGCAACCCCTGCCCTCCACCAACCCCCGCCAAGCCAGAGGACAGACCGACATGAAACCGCAGCCCCAGTCCGAGGAACCACACACCTACCCTGCACAACCCCTCAGACCAACACCTGCCAGTTGGGTGGTGTGTGGAGACCCTCGGAGGACGAAGAGCATGACCAGCCCCAGCAGCCTCGCAGTCCACGCCGTCCGCCGCAGAGACGTGGATCCCCCCAACACGGTGTTGTTGCACGCCCACCTGCACAGCAGGAGGGAGGGCTACCGCAGAGAGAGACACGTCGCAGAGTGCACTACCCTCGCCACAGGGTCCACAGACCGAGGCGCAGCTCCCCGGACCTCTCCGAGCAGCAGTGCACAGGGAGGCGCAGATTCGCTCGACATGTAGTCGTGGAGATCTGCAGCCTCTTTCATGCCGAGCTGCTCCTGGCTGGCCCCAGCACCAACTGCTTACCTGTCGCTGGCAAAGTTACCACTGCCCTCCACACCTTCTCCTCCACATCCTTCCAGGGTGCAGCCGGCTACACCGCCGATGTCTCTCAGTCGTCTGCGCGGACGAGCCCTGCAAATACACCTGCACCTACTCTGCAGTAACACGATGGGTGGCATCAGTGGTGGGTCCTCATAGTGATACCCAGGAGCGGGCATTATTGGACACAACGGACAGGATTCGCAGAGACATGGCAGTGGTGGTGTCAATATAATGTGTGCTGTTTGTTGCTCTGAAATTCAATATGGGTAACACCCATGACAAACCCTCAGACACCCTTGTGCACCCCCTTCATGCTGACGAGACGTTTGCCTTACGCTGCCTACTGCACATATGTGATGCATGCCCTGTGGCTGCAGCACAGGTGGTGGCAGGTTGAGTGAGGCTGGCCGTGAGGGAGATGCACGAGAGGGTGAGTATGGGATGGAGCAATGAGATTGTATGAGGATTGGGTTGCGTGTTAGTGGCAGGGTGAGTACTGGCGAGGTGAGTAGGTGGAGGTAAGATGAGGATGGGGTGTGAGTGGGTATGAAGGGTGATGTGACAGAATAGTGTTGGCGGTGCCAAAGGAGATGTGGGGTGGGGGCAGTGTTGTGGCAGACGGAGTGTAGGGGAAAGACTTCGTGTTCTCACTGCGGCTGACCTACTGCGGTCATTGCAGCGCCTCCTGCACTGTATGCAGGTGGGCGATATGTTGGTGGCGCAGGTGACACCCTCTGCCACCTCGAGCCAGGCCTTCTTGGTGGCAGAGGCAGACCGCTTCCTCCCGCCCGCCGGGGGGAAGATCTGTGTCCTCCCCCTCCTCCTCACCCCATCTGATGATACCTGGGGTGAGGCATCATTAAACTGGGAGCAGCCTTCCCCCTGGGCTGCTCCATGCTGCAATTTGTTCCATTGGTTGCAGCATCTGTCAGTGGAGGACTGCCCCTTTAACTAGAGAGCCTCCAGCTGACAGATCGTACTGCGCATGCGCAGCCCGACCGACGCGCAGGCCAGCGCCGTGGACCCCGGAGGAGCAGGTAATTGATTCCTATTAGTGGGTTGCCTGCTACGATCGCGTGGGCAACCCACTAATTTCACCGAGCGTGTTGACCACGCTCCCGGAGGACCACCCGCTGGGAACCCGCAGGCCTGCTAAATTCGAGCCCCTAGTTTCAAACCATTTTTCTGTCTGATATTTGAGTCAGACAACTTGGCTAGTCTGAGCTCAGTCTTTGCTGATCAAAGTTTGTAATGATGCTTACATGTACAGTATATAGATGCCTAATACCTACCTACTCATTCATGAAAACCAAAAGAAATAATAACAGGGATTTTCCAATCAGGTTCACCAGATTTTTGGGTGTAAATCAATGAATCGAAATGGAAAAAATGGGCAGAGATCTGTTACACCAGACCTCCATCCATATTATGCATTGTGCCCAGTTCTGCTGGTGTAGAACATGGGACCTAGGACTTCCTGTATGCGAATTCCCAATGTTAGTGCATGGAGGACAGTATAACTTAGGTCTGTAACATGAGCACTGCACTCTATAGATACATGCCTTAGACTGAAAGCTGTACAATGATTGCACCTAATATAATATGCAGTTTATTCCTTTTAATATAATGTCACTTAATTTGAATTATCTGTTAATTTAATTTTTTTCAAAGCACAAAATTTCTCCTGTGCTGTTTTATTTAAGTTGCTCAATTATAGGCTAATTTGAATTTGTTTTGAGCAAAAAATGACTTTGAATTAACGGGAATAGACTGTAGTATCAGCTCTCCTCCAGCCATGTTCTCCTTTACCTTGCTCTTCCATTCTCTCTTTTATCCTCATTCCTTATTTTCTGTCAGTGCTCCATTCTATTAGCAAGCTTACTTCATGTAAAAGAGCAAATGAACCACATAAATCATTTAAGGCAAATGTAAACAACATTGCACAGTAGAACATGGAGCATTAGAAGCATGGACCATGAATTTTCTATTGAAGCTGTAAGTATCACCATCTGTGACAAATTTACTGATAAAATCAAGAATACTTCAAGTGGTTTTCAATTTACATAATCATTCATAATTAATCTGCCTTTTGATTGAATATCTAAGTTTGTTCTGTATGTATGCCCTGCAACAATTGTTTATGATCTTAACTAAATAATATTAAGTTTTAAAAAGCAGAGCAATCATCTACTCATTAAAACAGTTGTATGACTCTCTGTTATATAATATCCTGAAGTGTATATCAATTTGAAAAAATAAAATGCTTTTTACTAAATCAAAATGCTATTAGCACAAATTACCAGTCAACATAAATTGACACGGTAAGTCGACCTGTTTGATATTCAGAATAAAACTGATTAACGCAAGTATAATACTTTGCTCATTGTAAAAAACAAATGTTTGTTGTTATCATCTGAAATCGTGTGAAGGTTGTTCATGCCTGCCAGCTGCCTTTTCATCAGAGAAGATGGATATCTTCCTGTGCAGCAATGAATAGTCATTCGCAGCAGCTAGTTGGATCTTAAATTTTTCATTAGGTCCCTTGCTAAAGTAAAGGTCGATTTCTTCATGCTCCCATCTGACATTTGCACTTTTCCAGATCCCACTTGGTTTGAGTTATCATGTAATATAGTCTTCCAGCTACACATCTTCCAATTAGGACAAACTGGATTTCTTATCAGTGTATTAAGATGACATCTGTCTGTCAGGAACAGTTTTTGACAAACATCTCTGAGTGTTTTGTTTCCGCAAGATTACCATTCAGTTGGAATAAACATAGCAGGGATGAAGTGATAAAGAAATCAGATCAAATCCTGATAGGATTTTCACATGCATCTACATGCCTCAAGCAGACAGAAAATCTGTTGGTTATTTATGGTACTTTTTATACCTTCAGAAGTGAACACAGTAGTAGGAATACAAATACAAATCGGTGTATGAAAGCTTTATGTGTCTGTCTTTGGGATGCTGATGGCATCAGCTGTTATTTATCTGTGAGAGGATATTGATATGTTACTGTTACAAAAAAGAGAAACTTACTTTGTTCAATAATGGTACAATAGATTTCTGGCAAAAAGTAGAAACATATTTTTGAAAAGTAACAAACAACTTGATTTGTATTACAAATTAAATGTGCATCATAATGTACCTCTGTATAGTCAAGTGTACAGAAACAAGTAGAACAAGTGTTAGAAGTGGAAAGTGTTCCAAATGAAGAGAGATTAGCTCGATATCTGTAAACAATCAGTTGCATGGTAACATACATAGTTTCAGGCAAGAGAAGACTCTGACCTAGAAATAACAATCTCTGGGCCTGAATGGTGAGGCCTGAGGCACCCCCGATGTTAGGACTTATTTCCATAAAACGGAATGGTTGTTTCAGGCAGCTCATCCGGCAAATGTCACTGAAATTAGGGCTGATGCTAGCGTTGCAGCATCTCTCAGGTAAGTGAGGAAGGGGGACAAATGGGGGGTGCAGGGTTGTGGGCGATTGGTGGCCGGAGGACGGGTTCATTAGCTGGGGGAGGGGGATCGCTGGCCGGGAGAGAATCATTAGCCGAGAAATGGGGGGATCGTTGGCTGAAGGGATTCACCAGCCGGGAGGGGGGAATCGCTGACCTGTGAGAGGACTGCTGGCTGGTTGTGCGTTTCTTAGCCAAGAGGGGAGGCATGATCGATGGCCAGCAATTGGGTCTCAGGCCAGGGGCGAGAGATCGGGCATCGGGCCGGGCTGGGGGGGGGTGGTGGTGGGGGGAGAAATCAGGCCTAGAGTTGGGGGAGAGAGATCGGGTCTAAGGCCAGGATGGGAGAGATCGGGCCTTGAGCTGGGGGAGAGAGATCGGGCCTTGGGCTAGGGAGGAGAGATCAGGGGCTCTATTTTACCACCCACTATCGGGTGCGTTCCTGGCGGGGGGGCTCCGAAAATCAGAGAATCCCGGCGCGGTACCGGAGCCCGCCCCGAACCCGCGCACTTCCGGGTTCCCCACTGACGCGCCGGCGTGCGCGCGCAGCCCCCGCTGGTGGGAATCCCGCAGGCAATTAAAGCCAGCGGGATTCCACTTGACAGTATTTATGTAGGTATTTCAGGTCATTAACTGACCTGATTAAGGGACTATGTGGGATTTTAGAACAAAGTGGGACTGTTTCCCACGCTGGGGGAAACACTCCCAGGTCAAATGGACGTGTTGCAGCTGTCAGCCTGTGGCAGCTGCAAAGGTCCATTTGACAGGTGGGGGGGGAGACCCTCACCCATTGCAGGAGGCCACTCTGTCACTTGGGACAAAGTTTGGCCTCCACCACCCTCCTCCTGACAGTCAAAGTCACCAACCTGCACACTTACCCCGGGGTCCGGAGACATGTACCTACCTTGCGGACCCCCTCAGATGTACATCTTGCGGATGGGGGCTGCCGTAGCTGCAGTCATGACCTCCTCGGAGGGCGAACAGCATCACCAGCCTCGCCATCCACGCCGTCCACCTCTGACACGTGGAGCTCCACAACAGAGTGCTGTGACACATCCACCTGTACAGCAGGAGGGAGGGCTACCGCAGAGAGAGATGCGTCGCAGAGGGCACTACCCTCGCCACAGGGTCCACAGACCGAGGCTCAGCCTCCTGGACCTCTCTGAGCAGCAGTGCACACGGAGGCTCAGAGTCACTCGACATGTAGTCGTGGACATCTGCAGCCTCTTTCATGCCGAGCTGCCCCGGCTGGCCTGAGCACCATCTTCTTACCTGTCGCTGTCAAAGTCACCACTGCCCTCAACAACTTCTCCTCCGCATCCTTCCAGGGTGCAACCGGGAACATCGCCGATGTCTCTCAGTCGTCTGCGCAAAAGAGCCCTGCAAATACACCTACACCCACTCTGCAGTGACACAATGGGTGGCATCAGTTGTGGGTCCTCATAGTGATCCTCAGGAGCGAGCATAATTGCACAAACCAGACAGGATTCGCGAAGACATGGCAGGAGTGGTGCCAATATAATATGTAATGTGAGTTGTTCAGAAATGCAATATAAGTAACACCCATGACAAACCCTCAAACACCCTTGTGCATCCCCTTCATGCTCACGACACGTTTGCCTTACGCTGCCTACTGCACGTATGTGATGCATGCCCTGTGGCTGCAGCACAGGTAGTGGCAGGTTGAGTGAGGCTGACCGTGAAAGAGATGCATGAGAGGGTGAGTGTGAGATAGAGCCATGAGATTGTATGAGGATTGGGTTGAGTGGTAGTGGCGGGATGAGTACTGGCGAGGTGAGTAGGTGCAGGTAAGATGAGGATGAGGTTTGAGTGGGTATGAGGGGTGATGTGACAGAGTAGTGTTGGCGGTGCTGAAGGAGATGTGGGTTGCGGGCAGTGATGTGGCAGACGGAGTGTAGGGGAAAGACGACGTGTAATCACTTTGGCTGACCTGCTGAGGTCATTGGAGCACCTCCTGCACTGTATGCAGGTGGGCGATATGTTGGTGGTGCAGGTGACCCCCTCTGCCACCTCGAGCCAGGCCTTCCTGGTGGCAGAGGCAGGCCGCTTCCTCCCGCCCGCCGGGTGGAAGATCTCTGTCCTCCCCCTCCTCCTCACCCCATCTGATGATACCTGGGGTGAGGCATCATTAAACTGGGAGCAGCCTTCCCCCTGGGCTGCTCCATGCTGTAATTTGTTCCATTGGTTGCAGCATCTGTCAGTGGAGGATTGCGCCTTTAACTAGAGAGCCTCCAGCTGACAGACCTTACTGCGCATGCGCAGCCCGCCCGACGCGCAGATCAGCAGTGGGGAACCCGGAGGAGCAGGTAAGTGCATCCAATTAGTGGGCGGGATCCTGGCGCGATCCGGTCACGTGACTGGATATCGGGATTTTCGGGGCCCCCCCGCTGGAAACCCACAGGAAACCCGACGGTAAAATCGAGCCCCAGGTAACTACAGGCCTGTCAGTTCAACACCAATTGTGGGGAAGTTACTGGAATCTATCACCAGAGACAGACCTGGGAGAAATTTTAACCTAACTCGCTGTGACATCTAACTGGCAGTAGCAACACTGATACAGAATTGGAAAAGGGACAGGAAACAGAGAGTAGAGGTGAACATTGTTTTTCGGACTGGAGGGAGGTGTACGGTACTGTTCCCCAGGGGTAAGTGTTGGGACCACTGCTTTTCTTGATATATATAAATGACTTGGACTTGGGTGTTCAGGGCACAATTTCAAAATTTGCAGATGACACAAAACTTGGAAGGGTAGTAAACAGTGAGGAGGCTATTGATAGACTTCAAGAGGATATAGACAGGCTGATGGCATGGGCGGACACGTGGCAGATGAAATTTAACGCAGAAAAATGCAAAGTGATACATTTCGGTAGGAAGAATGAGGAGAGGCAATATAAACTAAAGGGCACAACTCTAAAAGGGGTAAAGGAACATAGAGATCTGGGGGTGTATGTGCACAAATCGTTGAAGGTGGCAGGGCAGGTTGAGAAAGCGGTTGAAAAAGTATACGGGATCCTGGGCATTATAAATACAGGCATAGAGTACAAAAGTATGGAAGTCATGATGAACCTTTATAAAATACTGGTTCAGCCACAACTGGAGTATTGTGCCCATTTCTGGGCACTGCACTTCAGGAAAAATGTGAAGGCCTTAGAGAGGGTGCAGAAGAGATTTACTAGAATGATTTCAGGGATGAGGGACTTTAGTTACACAGATAGACTGGAGAAGCTGGAGTTGTTCTCCTTAGAACAGAGACGGTTGTGAAGAGGTATTCAAAATCATGAAGGATCTAGACAGAGTAGATAGAGAGAAACTGTTCCCACTGGTGGAAGGGTCAAGGACTAGAGGGCTTAGATTTAAGGTGATTGGCAAAACGACCAAAACATGAGGAAAAACTTTTTTACACAGCAAGTGGTTAGGATCTGGAATGCACTGCCCGAGTGGGTGGTGGAGGCAGATTGAATCATGGCCTTCAAAAGGGAACTAGGTAAGTACTTGAAAGGAAAAAAAATTGTAGCGCTACGGGGAAAGGGCGGGGGAATGGGACTGGCTGGATTGCTCTTGTATAGAGCTGGCACGGACTCGATGGGCCGAATGGCCTCCCTCCGTGCTGTAATATTTCAATGATTCTATGAAGAGAAGCATTATACAAACTTTCTGTATAATATTATTAACCTTGTTAGGAAAATCATTATATAGGCTTTTCCTCTGAACAAGGCTTTCTGTTCTCTGTTATTAAGCATCAACAGGCTCTTAGTAACCTTGTGTGGATAATGCACCATTGAGTGAGGAGAGAGAGCCTGTCTTCATTATCAGAGAGGCATAATGATGTCAGGTATTCTATTATCTGGAATGTCCGGGGAGTGAAGCAGATGGCTGATAGCATTGGACAGAGGAAGCTATTGATTGGAGGCCTCATGTTTGCACACGGCCCTTGTAGAACTAATGTGTTAATAACGTATATAAACTGAGATGTAAATCGACCATGTTGGTACATTCTTGGATTGAAGTTGAACCGCTTAACTGTAATTTTAAGGACCTTCAAGAAGTGCATCTCAGAACCTTGAATGGTGATAAACTTTGCCAGGTTGCATCCCAATGTCTTATAATTGTACTTATAACTTTACTCTTGTATTTTTACATCTTTGCTACTTATTATACTTCTTAATAAAGCTATTATACTGTGGAACAAAAACACCTCCTAGCCTTTGTGATTAAAGACCGAACCATTTAAAAGGTCACTTACACTTGCCAGGTGGGAAACCCACGGGATCAGGTGGAACGCCAGTTTTACACCCCACCCAATATTACCCTCCATTGAAGTCAATAGGGAGCAAAATCAGGCGGGGTGTAAACCAGCTGCCTGCGTCGGAATGACCAGACGCGGGTTATTCGCGCACCGCAAACCCTGCACCTGGATTTGGGGGTTATTGAATTTAACCCCTGATTTCTTTTAGCCCATAGATTTATCTTTCACTTTAATAGTTATTTCTTCTTCATGAGTTTGGCCTTGGTAGTTGTGGGCAACCATACAAGGACTTAGAGAAATTGTTCTAAGTTACCAATGGGTAAATTATAAGTTTCTGATAACCTAATGCATCCCTGGTTCAGCAAGAGATGGTGAGTTCTGTGTTTAACCTTATGTTCTGAGTTTAATTCTTATATTTCATTTTCTTTCCTTCCCTTACCCTCTATGCAGCACCTCCATCAGATAGGAAACCCTCATTGGACCTCAGAAGGTGCTGTACGAAAATGGCCGGGTCTATCATTTTCCCTTTCTCACTTTAGGAAAAGCCTTGGTCTCTCCTGAGCTCCTTCTCAGGGTACCATAGCTGACGTTGCTAACTTGGTATGTGCAGGACCATGGATGCAAACTCCCACCCTGTCACTCTTTGACACAGCTCATTGCTACTCCATAATGGTATGACATTGCATTACCCTGTGTTTTGTGCTTTTTTGGAGTGTGTTTTATGTTATTTATTTATTATGAATTCTAACTTCCACATTACTCCCACAGAATTCTGAGATACAAGGGCAAGAATTCAGGCTTGGTGCAAGCTGTTGACCATGTAACTAGGAGTTACCAGGGAGCTGTTGTGTAAGAATTCAAGGGTGTGGATACATAATTCTATATGGTGGGAGGAGGAGGCTATTTTCTCACAATGATTGGATCAAAGTGTTTAATTTCTCATGGACAATCTTATTGAATCCATTATAGTGAGGCCAGATCTGAAGCTTTCACCAGTCATTCAGCTGTAGAGAAGGGTGGCAACAGGACTGCACTAATTAGCAACATATTCAGAGTACCATGTCAAGTTCCCCGGGAAGAGTTTCAATAACCATATGTGCAGTGCACAGATGGTGGTGGAGGTCAGCATTGGATGACTGAAGTCTGATTATGAATCAGTTCGAAACACCTTAACAACCTACATTTGTTCCTTGTGTCATGGTATCTGTGATGAACAAAGGAACATTTTCCCCTCAGCATCGATAGGATCCATGCAGGAAGCTGAAATATATTTCTGAGATGAGCTGAAAGTCATTGTGTACTCACAATATTGTGCAGTTTGATTTCTCTATGAAGTTGTAAAATAATATGACTATAAGCGTAAGAAAAATTGCTTTTTCATCTATGATGATCATTTCTCTTTCAGAATGGATATTAGGATTACAGGGATGGTCTTTCAGTTACTGAGAGCAAAATGGACACTTTGTTGCCAATAATTATGCCTTTGGAGAATATATGATCCATGGGGGATCCCCTAGGGTCATCTCAACTGTAGATAACGCAAGATTATCACCATTAGTTGCGTGGGTATCATCCTTATCTCCCAGAGCACCAGTGTTACTTTTAGGGCGACATAAATAAGTGTCATTTGTAGATGATGCTAGGCCACCCTCACCATATCTGCAGCAGGAACATTAAATGACCAAACACCTTAGGTCCCTAGCACCACCAACAAGTGTAGCCAGCTGTGCCATCACCTCCTCTTAGATACAAAAGGTAAACCATTGCCTTATACATCATTAGTTCCTAGAAATACAATCTGTAGGTTTATACAATAGTGCCTGTGGTCTTCAACGCATTACTAGATAGTACAATACAGTGTAGGGATGACATTATTTTTGTGAAGTAAGGAGTGTAGGAAAAAATAATTATTCAGAACTAGTCTGATGTAATATTATTATAATTGGATTTACTTATTCAAATTTTGCAACAATTTGTGGTAATTCTGTAATTTGCATATGAACACTGATAAGACATAGCCAGAAGATTACTTGCAATCTAATTAACCATTTGTAGGCTCCCAAAAACATGGAAAATATCTGGTTTTATGTCACTATTACAATTGCAGAACATTTCTAGATAGATTTCCACCCCACCATAGACGCAAAACAACATTTAAGAATTGTGTTTGCATATACGAATGAGAGGAATGGGAGGGAAGAGATCCAACCAGGGCTGGTGGATTAAAAATCCTCTTCCCACATTAACTTAGAAGTTTTTTTTTAACTAGGTACACATCCAATGGTGCCAATTGCCATAAAAGAATACTGAAGGTTTATCTGACATTTAGTATTGAGTAGTAAATAATTAACCTTTCTTAACATTTCTATAATATTTTGCTCAGCCTGAGATGAGAATTAGTCTTTTCTTTAGCCCAGTGGCTACTGGAGTTTCCCAATGGAGATCTAGACAATATTTTTACCGAGCAACTGACAAAATAGTTCAACCAGGAAGAACTGATGACATGGCAGAGTTTTAAAAAAGAGGAAGCCTCCTAAGCGTCACAGAATAAAATAATGACTGAGAACTATTGCAATTGGCAACAACAGTATAACACAACCATTCTCAATAGACTTTTACCTTTTTTCAGTCTGAGTCATTGGTTCCCTTCAGTACAAATGAATGATTTCATTTTGTTTCCACTACTGTAGTATTTGATGGACATGGTTGTTGTAAGAATGTATTCAAGTTCCCTTCTTTAATGTTGTTGAATAGAGAGAGCAGGTGATGATTTGAGGCTGTGTTGAACTGCACATTTGAGGAAAATATGACTATGTTTAGTGATTTTGTTAACAGTAGTGTACATCACAGTTCAGGTCTGTAGATTCATTTCTTAGGTATGAATTTTGCCAGCTTTATATTATCTCTGTATGTGGGCCACAAGGCTAATTGACAGAGACCCCGTAAGGCATAAAATACAATTCAGAACACTTCCATGACAACCAACCCAGGATCATTCAATGATTGTGTGTTATACAAATGCATTGCACCTATTATAACACTTCCTCCTTTTGCATTCATAGAAATACACCAACAACCAACCAATGAATATGATGCAAATAATACACAATTAGGTAACAAGATAAATTCCGTTCTGATGAAAGGTCTTCGACCTGAAACATTAACTCTGATTCTCTCTCCACAGATGCTGCCCAATCTGTTGACTGTTCCCAGCATTCTCTGTTTTTATTTCAGATTTCCAGCATTCACAGTATTTTGATTTTGTTGAAGATAAATTCATCACTGCATCTGGATATTACACCACCCACCAGGACTGTGATTATTTATTTGAAACAAATGTTCAAAATCAAATTTACTTTGCCAAAGGTTCAAAAAAGGATCTATAACACAAACAAGAAGCACTTTAAAATCCCATGATCGGGGTAAAATTCAACTTCAATGGGGGTGCAAAATGAGCAGTAGTGGATCGGCTGCCTGTTATATACCTCGCCCGATTTTTCTTTGCATTGACTTCAGTAAGTGAGTAAAATTGAACACGGTATATAAAAAGCAGCCACCCCACTACTGCTCATTTTGTTCCCCCGCTGAAATGAAATATTATTTGGCCAGATCTCAATACATAGATAATGTATTCAGGAATCCCTCATGTTTACGCTCTGCGTATTAATGTTATTCCTAATCTTCACTTAAAATAAATGCTCGGGCTTTGCACACTTTTATGGTGAGGAATATGTACTGTTTGATTTGTTTGTACCTTATGGTTTGTTCGTTTATAGATGGAGAATTATTAATGGTAAGAGTTGGCAAAAGCATTTCTTCTCCACTTGTTAATTTGGATTTGCTCATTGTGGTTTTTACTGACTTATAGAGGCTTTATTTATGTCTGGCAAATCCTGAGAGAGGTTTCTGATATTTATTCTGAAGTAGAAGGAGGAATTGAGTGTGAGCATAAATGGAGGTACAATTTTGACTTTACCGCTTGGGCATAAACATCATCTGGGCAGAAAACAGAGAGAAAAATCGGGAGGGAATGATCATGCATTCACAATGTAATGAATGGGAGGAGAATTGGGCAGACTATGTTATGGGCGTGCAAATATCTCTGCCTGATTTTCCTTCTGCACTTTGTCTAGGTATGAAAGGTGAAAGTCTATCCCATGATGTTTAAATTGATATATACTTTTAAAAGCTTCTCCAAACAGTAAAGGGGTGAAATTGGACTTCAGCGAAGTATTCTGTCTCTTCATTGTCACACTCATAATTTGTGTTGCCCTCCCTCCTCCATTTGTAGTGATATCCTTCAATGGTTCCCTTTCCTCCGCCTAAAAAAAAATATTTCTCAACAAAGAATAATTTATAATGCTAAATTATAGTCCTTATCTTCAGTATAAATCTGGTGACGCATCAGTAGTGCACAACAAGAAGCAATGATACAAATGATAGATATTCCTGGTGCTTGCTAAGAATACAGAAGGACTTGGAGAAATTGTAAGATTTCATATGGATAGCCCAATGCCTTCTCCAAAAAGCCTTGGATTTGTTTGACAGACTTATTCAAATATGTTATAAACAAATTCATCATACTTGAAAAGGAAAAATGTGCAGGGCTATTGGGAAAGAGTAGGTGGGTGGGACCAATTGGGTAGCTCTTTCAAAGAGCAAGCATAGGCACGATGGGCCAAATGGTCTCCTTCAATGCTGTATAATTCTATGGTTCTATGATTTTATGGTCAGATGCTTTTTGGTTTCCTCCTTTGCCTTCATGCATAATACTTATTGTTTGGACTTAAATTTTCTCTAACCTTGGCAACAGATAATCTGTAATATAGTGAAGGTGTTTTTTACTTCAGGTTCCTGTCCATAATTTGATATGTACATCGAGTTACATCGAAACTACAGCACAGAAACAGGCCATTTGGCCCAACTGGTCTATGCCGGCGTTTACGCTCCACACGAGCCTCCTCCCTCCTTCACCTAACCCTGTCAGGATACCCTTCTATTCCTTTCTCTTCCATGTACTCATCTAGCTTCCCCTTAAATGCATCTATGCTATTTGCCTCAACTACTCCTTATGATAGCACGTTCGACATTCTTACCACTCTTTGGGTAAAGAAGTTTTCTCTGATTTCCCTATTGGATTTATTAGGGACTATTTTATATTTATGATCTCTAGTTTTGGACTCCCCCACATGTGGAAACATTTTCTCTACGTCTACTTTATCAAACCCTATCATTATCTTAAAGTCCTCCATCAGGTCACCCCACAGTCTTCTATTTTCTAGAGAAAAGAGCCCAGCCTGTTCAGCCTTTCCTGATAAGGGTATCCTCTCAGTTCTGGTATCATCCTTGTGAATCTTTTTTGCACCTTCTCCAACGTCTCAACATCATTTCTATAATATGGCGACCAGAACTGTGCACAATACTCCAGGTGTGGTCTAACCAAGATTCTATACAAGTTTAACATAACTTCTTTGCTTTTCAATGCTATCCCTTTAGATATGAAACCTAGTGCATGATTTGCCTTTTTTTATGGCCTTATTAACCTGTATCGTTACTTTTAGTGATTTGTGTATCTGTACTCCTAGATCCCTTTGCTCCTCTAACCCATTTAGACTTTTATTGTCCAAATAGTGGCCTCCTTATTCTTCCTACCAAAATGCACCAACTCACACTTGTCTATATTGAAATTCATTTGCCAATTACATGCCCATTCTGTAAGTTTATGAATGTCCTCTTGACACATTCTTCCTTTGTATTAATTATACCCCCCAATTTGGTGTTGCCAGCAAATTTTGGAATTGTATTTCCAATTCTCGAATCCAAATCGTTCATGTAAATTATGAACAACAATGGTCTCAGCACTGATCCCTGTGGAACAAAACCTTTTCCCAGTCTGAGTAGATACCCTTAATCCCTACTCTCTGTTTTCTGTTTAGTAGTCAACTTGCTATCCATTCTGCTACCTGTCCTCTGACTCCACATGCTGTGACCTTAGCCTTGAGTCTACAATGCGGTACCTTATCGAAGGTCTTTTGAAAATCCAAATATATTATTTCTACTACATTACCCTTGTCTACTCTTTCTGTTACTTCTTCAAAGGATTCAATAAGGTGGTTCAAGTATGACTTTCCCTTCTGAACTCCGTGTTGACTATTCTTTATTATTTATTATATCTCTATTACATCTTTGAGTAAAGATTCCATTATCTGTCCTACCACCAACGTTAATCTAACTGCTTTATAATTCCCTGGACTTGTTCTATCTCCCTTTTTAAGTATAGGAATAACATTAGCTGTATGCCAGTCCTCTGGCACTTTTCCATTTTCTATATATGTAATAGTGCCTCTGCTATCTCCTCCCTAACTTCTTTTAATATTCGCGGATGCAATCCACCCAGACCAGTGATTTTATCCTCCATTAGTTTGATTGGTTTATCAATTATCTCCCCCTTTCTATCTTAAATGTTTTAATATCTTTTTCGACCTCTTCTTCTAATGTCCTGCCCACCTTATTGGTCTCCCTGGTAAATATGGAGGCAAAGTAACTATTCAATATTTCTGCCATTTCACCGTCATTACCTGTGAGTTTATCGTGTGCATCCCTTAATGGCCCTATCCCTATCCTGATTTTTCTTTTGTTATTTATGAGTCTGCAGAACACTTTACTATTTCTTTTTATATTCCTTGATAATTTAATCTCGTAGTTCATCTTTGCTTTCCTAATTGCTTTTTTTGACTAACCTTTTTGTATTCCGTTTTGTCATCCTCTCCTTTATTTTCTATGTACTTAGATTATGCCTTTTTCATTAGTTTCAATGTTATCCTTATCTCTTTATTTATCTATGCTGTTTCATTTTTGGCTAGTTTGTTCTTGCTTTTTAGAGGAATGTATTTCTCCTGAACTCTATTGATCACCGTTTTGAATATTTCCCACTGTTGTTCTATTTATTTTTCTATCAAAAATCTTTTCCAATTTACCTGCCCTAGTTCCAATCTCATCCCCTCAAAATTATTTTTTTCCAATCTATTACTTTGGTCTTTGTCTTTCTCAATTATTATTTTAAACCTTATTATGTTATGATCGCTATTGCCTAGATGTTCTCCCACGCTTACTTCTCTTATCTGTTCTGGTCCATTTCCCATTCCTAGATCCAGCAGTGAATCCTCTCTTGTTGGGCTTCTCACACACTGGGTATGAAAGGAGTCCTGTACATACTGTAAAAACTCCATTCCCTTTTCTCCTTTCCCTACCTCTTCTTGCCAGTTTATTTGGGGATAGTTGAACTCTCCCATGATTATTATTTAATGTTTTTTACTCATTTCATAGATTTGTCTACATATTTCATCCTCCACTTCCCTTCCACTATTAGGGGTCTGTAGAATATATTTATTAACGTGATCGATCCCTTCTTATCCTTTGTCTCAATCGATATGGATTCTGTTTCTATCTTAATGTTAATTAGGTCCCTTTTTTCTATTGCCATTATTGGTCTCTAATTAGTACAGCTACCCCAACCCCATTCTTCCTTCCTTATTCTTTTTGAATATATTATATCCTGCAATATTTAACTGCCAGCCCTGTTCCTTATTGTTTCAGTTATCCCTACCACATCTGGCTCCTCGCTATGAATTATTTCATCCAACTCTTCCGTTTTGTTTCAGATGTTGTACACATTGCTGTATAGGCAATTTAGTTTGCTTTTAGTAATTGTTCCCCAACCTTTGTTTTTAACAGTCATTTTGCACGAATGTTGTATAACTGTATTTGTTCCCTTATTCCTTAATTTGGTCTGACCTTCACTCTCATTTCTTATTTCTTTGGATCAAACATTTGTAGGTCCACAATCATGGCTATGCTGGGTTTTTAAAAAAAATTCATACAACAAAATTTCAAAGTATTTTGTTGAGCTATAACGGAAAAAAATCATCTGGGCGACTGTCATCCTGTATTGCTTCTGTGAGGAACTGAACTTTATATTTACTTGCAGCTTGCCTTAGGAATTCCTCCATCTCTTATGAATTTAATGCTTGAAATATTTTATACAATTGTAAACAATTTTACAACACCAAGTTATAGTCCAGCAATTTTATTTTAAATTCACAAGCTTTCGGAGACTTCCTCCTTCCTCAGGCAAATGTTTCAGGATCTCCTTGAAGCCTACGCATTTATACATATAGAACAATACATGGTGTTTACAGACTGCCCCTGCAACTGCCCGTTGCCAAGGCAATCACCGTGTTCAGACAGAGAGGTGTCACCTGCAGAACCCCCGAATACACATTCAACAAAAAAACAAACAGGGAAAAAAAAACAGAGAAAAAAAACAGAGAGAGGCAGAAACATCCGGAAGGCAGAGAGAGCCAGCAAATGACCCATTATATTAAAAACAGATAACATTTGTTCGCTGGTGGGGTAACGTGTAGCGTGACATGAACCCAAGATCCCGGTTGAGGCCGTCCTCATGGATGCGGAACTTGGCTATCAATTTCTGCTCGACGATTTTGCGTTGTCGTGTGTCTCGAAGGCCGCCTTGGAGTACGCTTACCCGAAGGTCGGTGGATGAATGTCCATGACTGCTGAAGTGTTCCCCGACTGGGAGGGAACCCTCCTGTTTGGCGATTGTTTCGCGGTGTCCGTTCATCCGTTGTCGCAGCGTCTGCATGGTCTCGCCAATGTACCATGCTCTG
Source organism: Heptranchias perlo (assembly GCF_035084215.1). Classification (NCBI taxonomy): domain Eukaryota; kingdom Metazoa; phylum Chordata; class Chondrichthyes; order Hexanchiformes; family Hexanchidae; genus Heptranchias; species Heptranchias perlo. Next base: position 125,795,692 of record NC_090325.1, on the reverse strand, counting down.
GGGCATCCTTTCCTGCAACGTATGAGGTAGACAACGTTGGCCGAGTCACAGGAGTATGAACCATGCACCTGGTGGGTGGTGTCCTCTCGTGTGATGGTGGTATCTGTGTCGATGATCTGGCATGTCTTGCAGAGGTTACCGTGGCAGGGTTGTGTGGCGTCGTGGACGCTGTTCTCTTGAAAGCTAGGTAATTTGCTGCGAACGATGGTCTGTTTGAGGTTGGGTGGCTGTTTAAAGGCGAGTAGTGGAGGTGTGGGGATGGCCATAGCGAGGTGTTTGTCCTCATTGATGACATGTTGAAGGCTGCGGAGAACATGGCGTAGTTTCTCCGCTCCGGGGAAGTACTGGACCACAAAGGGTACTCTGTTGGTTGCGTCCCGTGTTAGTCTCCTGAGGAGGTCTATGCGATTTTTTGCTGTGGCCCGTCGGAACTGTCGATCGATGAGTCGAGCGTCATATCCCGTTCTTACTAGGGCGTCTTTCAGCGTCTGTAGGTGTCCATCGCGTTCCTCCTCGTCTGAGCAGACCCTGTGTATTCGCAGGGCCTGTCCATAGGGGATGGCCTCTTTGACGTGGTTAGGGTGGAAGCTGGAAAAGTGGAGCATCGTGAGGTTGTCCGTGGGCTTGCGGTAGAGTGAGGTGCTGAGGTGCCCGTCTTTGATGGAGATTCGTGTGTCCAAGAAAGAAACTGATTCTGAGGAGTAGTCCATGGTGAGCTTGATGGTGGGATGGAACTTGTTGATGTTATCGTGTAGTCTCTTTAGTGATTCCTTGCCGTGGGTCCATAGAAAGAAAATGTCGTCGATGTATCTGGTGTATAGTGTTGGTTGGAGGTCTTGTGCAGTGAAGAAGTCCTGCTCGAACTTGTGCATGAAAATGTTGGCGTATTGGGGTGCGAATTTGGTCCCCATGGCTGTTCCGTGTGTTTGGGTAAAGAACTGGTTATCGAAGGTGAAGACATTGTGATCCAGGATGAAGCGGATGAGTTGTAGGATGGCTTCTGGAGATTGGCTGTTGTTGGTGTTGAGTATTGATGCTGTCGCAGCGATGCCGTCATCGTGGGGGATACTGGTGTATAGTGCCGAGACGTCCATCGTGGTGAGAAGTGTTCCTGGTTCAACTGGTCCGTGGGTACTGAGTTTTTGTAGGAAGTCTGTAGTGTCGCGACAGAAGCTGGGGGTTCCCTGTACGATGGGTTTCAGGATGCCCTCGATGTATCCAGAGAGGTTCTCACACAGGGTTCCGTTGCCTGATACGATGGGACGTCCGGGTGTGTTGGCTTTGTGTATCTTTGGGAGGCAGTAGAAGTCTCCCACGCGGGGATTACGTGGGATGAGAATGCGTAGGATGTTTTGAAGGTCTGGATCGAAGGTCTTGATCAGTTTGTTGAGCTGGTGGGTGTGTTCTTTGGTCGGATCTGCGGGTAACCGTCTGTAGTGTTCCTGGTTGTCCAGTTGTCGGTATGCTTCTTTGCAATAGTCTGTTCTGTTCTGTATGACTATGGCTCCTCCTTTGTCCGCTGGTTTGATGACGATGTTGCGGTTGGTCATGAGAGCATTGATGGCGTTGCGTTGTGCTCGGGTGACATTCTGGACTGTCTTCTGAGTGCGGCTGATGAATCTGGCATTGACGCATTTCCTGACAGCTTGAGCATACATGTTACCCCACCAGCGAACAAATGTTATCTGTTTTTAATATAATGGGTCATTTGCTGGCTCTCTCTGCCTTCCGGATGTTTCTGCCTCTCTCTGTTTTTTTTTCTCTGTTTTTTTTTTCCCTGTTTGTTTTTTTGTTGAATGTGTATTCGGGGGTTCTGCAGGTGACACCTCTCTGTCTGAACACGGTGATTGCCTTGGCAACGGGCAGTTGCAGGGGCAGTCTGTAAACACCATGTATTGTTCTATATGTATAAATGCGTAGGCTTCAAGGAGATCCTGAAACATTTGCCTGAGGAAGGAGGAAGTCTCCGAAAGCTTGTGAATTTAAAATAAAATTGCTGGACTATAACTTGGTGTTGTAAAATTGTTTACAATTGTCAACCCCAGTCCATCACCGGCATCTCCACATCATATTTTATACAAGACAAGTTGCTGCAGTGACTGAATAGGGCCCATAGCTCTCTCAGTGATGGTTGTTTCAGTTAGCTGTGTTGATACTCATTGCTCTGTTATAATTTCTGGCAGCTCATGTGTTTCAGTTACAGATTCTTCTGTTAAAAGCTCACTATCGAGATTGAAGTAGAATGAGTGTCACCCACTTAAGTGATACATTAGTGTATGTAGACTGAATAATTTACGTTAAATTCTTTTTACTATTTTTCATTGACTTGTGTTTAAACTGTTACATGAGGGTATATTGAAATATTATATTAGTCCATCATTCGATTTTACCTCTTAGAAATGTTACTTGTAGATGTCCCATAAACAGTTACAAAATGGTCTGAAAAATATTTTTCATTTGAAATTTCAAAACAAGTCTTTAAACCAAATATCTGCCAAGGATTCACAGACCAGAATATTGATTTGAACAATGCACCTCTAGCTATGTCAACAATCAGAACAATTCAGATTCCTACCAAATATTATTAGCTGTTTTTTGAATGTATATTAGTTGGCTCAACATGTGAATGCTATGTAGGCAACTAAGATGGAGGCAGATGCTTCCGAAATTTGACATTATGGTTGTTTGGTGCACAAAAAGAACTGGGGTAGAATTACCGTGAGGTTCTGCTGATTGTCTACCATAACTTTGGCAGAAGATCAACGAAAACCCTGGGGAAATGGTGCAAATGACCATTTGTGCTGATTCTCTATGGTTTGTACCAAATGTATGACAGGAGATTGGGTTACTCCAGTACATTCAAACATTTTGGGCTAGAAATTGGTTCAGGCCAGTTTTCAGGCCCAAAATGGCCAATGCACTCGGGTCACATGACAGAAGCCGGAGGTTGGAGGCTCATCCGAAATTGGGCATCGGGTCTCAACAGCAATTCTCTGGGGTTCCAGAGCACCATGTAGGCGTCCAAAAGAGCTCATCAGTTGGCTTCCCACCAATTTGGGCCAGCTGCGACGTCAACAGCGGCCCAACACCGGCAGGACAGACGGACAAGAGGTGGCGGTACAGTGATATACAGTCAGGAGGGAGTGGCCCTGGGAGTCCTCAACATTGACTCCATGAAATCTCATGGCATCAGGTCAAAAATGGGCAAGGAAACCTCCTGCTGATTGCCACCTACCGCCCTCCCTCAGCTGATGAATCAGTCCTCCTCCGTGTTGTCCTCCTCCTCCACTTGGAGGAAGCACTGAGGGTAGCAAGGGCACAGAATGTACTCTGGGTGGGGGACTTCAACATCCATCACCAAGAGTGGCTCGGTAGCACCACTACTGACTGAGCTGGCCGAGTCCTGAAGGACATAACTCCCAGACTGGGCCTGCGGCAGGTGGTGAGTGAACCAACACGAGGGAAAAACTTACTTGACCTCATCCTCACCAATCTACCTGTTGCAAATGCATCTGTCCATGACAGTATTGGTAGGAGTGACCACCGCACAGTCCTCGTGGAGCCGAAGTCCCGTCTTCGCACTGAGGACACCATCCAACGTGTTGTGTGGCACTACCACCGTGCTAAATGGGATAGATTCAGAACAGATCTAGCAGCTCAAAACTGGGCATCCATGAGGCACTGTGGGCCATCATCAGCAGAATTGTATTCCACCACAATCTGTAACCTCATGGCCCGGCATATTCTTCACTCTACCATTACCAACAAGCCAGGGGATCAACCTCGGTTCAATGAGGAGTGTAGAAGAGCATGGCAGGAGCAGCACCAGGCGTACCTAAAAATGAGGTGCCAACCTGGTGAAGCTACAATACAGGACTACATGCATGCTAAACAGCAGAAGCAACATGCTATAGACAGAGCTAAGCGATTCCACAACCAACGGATCGGATCAAAGCTTTGTAGTCCTGCCACATCCAGTCGTGAATGGTGGCGGACAATTAAACAACTAATGGGAGGAGGAGGCTCTGCAAACATCCCCATCCTCAATGATGGCGGAGTCTAGCATGTGAGTGCAAAAGACAAGGCTGAAGCGTTTGCAACAATGTTCAGCCAGAAGTGCCGAGTGGATGATCCATCTCGGCCTCCTCCTGATATCCCCACCATCACAGAAGCCAGTCTTCAGCCAATTCGATTCACTCCACCTGATATCAAGAAACAGCTGAGTGCACCGGATACAGCAAACGCTATGGGCCCCGACAACATCCCGGCTGTATTGCTGAAGACTTGTGCTCCAGAACTAGCCGCGCCTCTAGCCAAACTGTTCCAGTACAGCTACAACACTGGCATCTACCTGACAATGTGGAAAATTTGCACAGGTATGTCCTGTCCACAATAAGCAGGACAAATCCAATCCGGCCAATTACCGCCCCATCAGTCTACTCTCAATCATCAGCAAAGTGATGGAAGGTGTCGTCGACAGTGCTATCAAGCTGCACTTACTCACCAATAACCCGCTCACCGATGCTCAGTTTGGGTTCCGCCAGGACCACTCGGCTCCAGACCTCATTATAGCCTTGGTCCAAACATGGACAAAAGAGCTGAATTCCAGAGGTGAGGTGAGAGTGACTGCCCTTGACATCAAGGCAGCATTTGACCGAGTGTGGCATCAAGGAGCCCTAGTAAAATTGAAGTCAATGGGAATCAGGGGGGAAACTCTCCAGTGGCTGGAGTCATACCTAGCACAAAGGAAGATGGTAGTGGTTGTTGGAGGTCAATCATCTCAGCCCCAGGGCATTGCTGCAGGAGTTCCTCAGGGCAGTGTCCTAGGCCCAACCATCTTCAGCTGCTTCATCAATGACCTTTCCTCCTTCATAAGGTCAGAAATGGCGATGTTCGCTGATGATTGCACAGTGTACAGTTCCATTCGCAACCCCTCAAATAATGAAGCAGTCCGTGCCCACATGCAGCAAGACCTGGACAACATCCAGGCTAGGGCCCTTAAGTGGTAAGTAACATTCGCGCCAGACAAGTACCAGGCAATGACCATCTCCAACAAGAGAGAGTCTAACCACCTCCCCTTGACATTTAACGGCATTACCATCACTGAATCCCCCACCATCAACATCCTGGGGGTCACCATTGACCAGAAACTTAACTGGACCAGCCACATAAATACTGTGGCTACAAGAGCAGGTCAGAGGCTGGGTATTCTGTGGTGAGTGACTCACCTCCTGACTCCCCAAAGGCTTTCCACCATCTACAAGGCACAAGTCAGGAGTGTGATGGAATACTCTCCACTTGCTTGGATGAGTGCAGCTCCAACAACACTCAAGAAGCTCGACACCATCCAGGACAAAGCAGCCCGCTTGATTGGCACCCCATCCACCACCCTAAACATTCACTCCCTTCACCACCGGCGCACATTGGCTGTAGTGTGTACCATCCACAGGATGCACTGCAGCAACTCGCCAAGGCTTCTTCGACAGCACCTCCCAAACCCACGACCTCTACCACCTAGAAGGACAAGAGCAGCAGGTACATGGGAACAACACCACCTGCACGTTCCCCTCCAAGTCATGCACCATCCCGACTTGGAAATATATCGCCGTTCCTTCATTGTCGCTGGGTCAAAATCCTGGAACTCCCTTCCTAACAGCACAGTGGGAGAACCTTCACCACACGGACTGCAGCGGTTCAAGAAGGCGGCTCATCACCACCTTCTCAAGGGCATTTAGGGATGGGCAATAAATGATGGCCTCACCAGCGACGTCCACATCCCATGAACGAATAAAAAATAAAGTTAGGTCCTGGGGTGGGGGGAGGAGAACGGGATGGGTGTGCCAGCCGGCAGCAGCCCTCAAGAGTGCTGTGGAGCCAGGAGGAACTCTCCTGCTCCTCCTGGCTCCATTTGAAGGTATATTAAAAAGAAGGAGCTTACTTTTTGGTTGGCCACCTCCAGCGGCCCTAGCTAGTTAAGCCACAGCAAGAGCAGGAAAATCTGATCTGAACATGTCTGGCACATGCTCGTCTCAGCACTGACCAATTTCTGAGAGGGTCCTTAAACAGGCATTAGGCCCCCTCATTAGCCTATGCAAAGGGTCTAACATCTGTTAAGGTGGCTGCCGAGAATCACTGAATATCGCCAGAACCAAAATAACATCAGACATGATTCCGACATCCTTTAGGTGCAGGACATAGCCCCACGAAATTAGTCATTTTTGTCTCTGTTTTGCGCCTGAAAGATGGACGTGATGAGATCCAATTTCCCCCCCATTTACACAAACCACAGAGTCAGGTAAAATGCTTTGGTGGAGAGCTTCACAGACAGAGGTGGTGTGTGAAGCTTTGTTCCTTGAATTCTGTGTTGACTTTTTGGATTGATATCGAATGTTGAAGTGCAGCTCCTGCAGCTCTTGCCAATATGGCAGGTGTTGCACCTCCGGTTCGTAATCAGCATACACTTTCCACTCACCACCTTAGAGGCTTGGAAGCTGTTTAATGCTCCAAAAACAGGTGCTGTGCAGCCAAATTTGTAGGCCACATAAACAGGAGTGGCCAGTCAGCCCTCTCAAGTCTGTTCCAACATTCTTGATACCCTTACCTAGCAAAAATCTATTGACCTCTGTCTTGAAAATTTTAATTGACCCACCATCCACAGCATTTTGTGAGAGCGAGTTCTGGATTTCCATTATCCTTTGTGTGAAAAAGTGCTTCCTGATTTCACTCCTAAATAACGTAGCTCTAATTTTAATATTATGGCCCCTTGTTATGGATTCCCTCACCAACGGAAATATTTACCTTATCTGTATTTACCTTATCGAATCTTTTTATCATTTTAAATACCCCGATTAGATCACACCTCAACCTTCTAAACTCAAGGGAATACAAGCCAAGTTTATGTCGCCTGGCCTCATAATTTAACTCTTTAAGCCCTGGTATCATTCTGGTGAACCTGTGCTGTATGCCTTCCAAGGTCAATATATCTTTCCTGATGTTCGGTGCCCAAAACTGAATGCAATACTGCAGATGGGGTCTGACTAAGGCTCTGTACAACTCAAGCATAACCTCCACCCCTTTGTATTCCAGCCCCCTTGAGAAAAAGGCCAACATTCCATTAGCCTTTTGATTGCTTTTTGGACCTGTCCACTAGTTTTTAGTAGTCTGTATAAACGGACACCTAAATCCCTTTGCTCCTCAACAGCTCCTAGTCTCTCACCATTAAGAAAATATTCCTAATTGTCTTTCTCCGATCCAAAGTGGATGATCACTTTCACACATTGAACTACATTTGCCACAATTTTACCCATTCACTTAATCTGTCTATGTCCCTTTGTAACTCCCCACTCTCATCTACACAAATTACTGTGCCCCCTAACTTAATGTCATCTGAGAACTTGAATATACAATGCTCCATTCCTTCATCCAAGTCATTAATATATATGGTGAAAAGCTGAGTACAGGTGCCTGGGGAACAGCACTTGTCACATTCGACAAATCAGAGAGTGAACACTTTGGCCCTGATTTTAAATGAACCCCACCCCGACGGGTAGGAAAGGGTTGGGCGACCAGTTAATATCTTGAAAAGTGAAATCCAGCCTCCAACCCGCCGGGTTTCCGGCTGCTGCAATAATTACAGTGGGGATTCAGGCCTTCGGTGAGACTCCCGCTAAAAGCAGGCGGGGGCCTACTTAAGGTGCAAAAGTTGCAGCCTGATGATGTCATCAGTCTCACAATGCAATATTAAAGTCAAGCCAGGTTGAGTTCTGTTGGCTGCCCGGGTCAGTTTTAAGGTATGTTTAAAGATTTCCTTCTCTTTGAGCACTCAGTGAATAAGATCAAATCAGGGAAAAATAGTAAAAAGATAAAATTAAAGGCGCTATATGTGAAAGCACGAAGCATTCATAACAAGATAGATGAATTAATGGCACAAATAGAGATAAATGGGTTTGATCTAGTAGCCATTACTAGGTGGGGGGGGCGGCGGGAGCGGGGGAGGGGGGAGCGGCGGGGGCGGCGGGAGCGGCGGAGGGGGTGCGGCGGGGGCGGCGGAGGGGGTGCGGCGGGGGCGGCGGGAGCGGCGGAGGGGGTGCGGCGGGGGCGGCGGGAGCGGGGGCGGGGGGGGCGGTGGCGGTGGGGGGGCGGTGGGTGGAGGGCGGGGCGGTGGGCGGGGCGGGCGGAGGGTGGGTGGGCGGTGGGGTGGCGGACGGTGGAGGAGGAGGAGGAGGAGGAGGATGAGATGACCAGCAGTAGCAACATCTGCTGCACCAGTGTAGGAAGAATTTCAATGACCCAACTAGGTCAGCAAAAGTGAGTATAGTTACTGATTCGCCTGCAGTCTGTGTTCCACATCACCACCCCCAACCAACGCATTCTGCACTGCCAACACTACTCCATCACATCACTGTAGAAGTGGTAGGAAGAGAAAGGCTAAGGATTTGTGATCACGAAGAGTATGCACAAGGGTGTCTGACAGACTGTTATGTTTTTCATGTATATTTGGTTTCAGTTAAAGTCACATTAAATGTTATCATTGTCACCACTACCGCCACGTCTTGCCCATTCTTGACTGACTTTTATGATAGGACACTTTCATGTGCTTCATCATGAACGGCAACACTTCATGCCACCCAGTGGGTGTATGTATAGTTGCAGAATTGTTTTGTGAAGGTGGGGGGGCGCTGCTGGTGTTGGCGCTGCTCTTTCCAGATGGTGTGAGAACTGGGCTATTCTTATTTTCTAATGTAATGAGAACTGCTCACACATGAGGGACTCCCTGGCTTCATGAGCAGCCAGGTGAGCCCGCTGCTGTGCCCATGGGTTCGTCCTCTTGCTCCTCCTCCTGCTGTTCCTCAATGTTGATTGCAGATGTGGATGGTGGATGAGGGCATGGGGCCTTCTCAACCGGTACCCCTCTCTGTTGCGCCATGTTGTGCAGGACACAACACACTACTATAAAGCGACCCACACTCGCTGGTGCTTATTGAAGCGCTCCCCCAGAATGATCGAGGCACCAAAATCGCATCTTGAGCAGCCCTATCGCATGTTCAATTATAGACCTGGTGGCGATGTGGCTGTCGTTGTATCAATGCTGTTGCTCGCTGATGGAGTTCCCCAGAGGTGTCATGAACCACGTGTGCATGGGCTATTCCTTGTCCCCGAGGAGCCAGCCCTTAAGGCTGTTTGGTGCGTGGAAGAGGGGCGGGATGTTGCATTCCCTCAAAATGAAGGAATCGTGGCAGCTGCCAGGGAATGTGGCGCACACGTGAAGGAATCTTTTGCGGTGGTCACAAACGAGCTGAGTGTTGATGGACTGATACCCTTTTCTGTTGATGAACATTCCTGGCTCGTGTGGAGGTGCTCGGATTGATAAATGGATCCAATCGATTGCATCCTCTACACGTGGGAAGCCAGCCACAGAGTGGAATCCCACTGCCCTCTCTGTCTGGCTGAGGTCGTTCATGGGGAAGTTGACATATTGCAAGGCTCTGCAAAACAAACGGTCAGTGACCTGCCTAATGCACCACTTGTGTGCAGACAACTGAGAGACCCCGGCGATGTCACCGGTGGCACACTGGAATGATCCGGAGGCAAAGAAGTTGAGGGCAGTGGTGACTTTAACTGCGAGGGGTTATGAGATGCCGCATGGCCCACCCGGGAGCAGCTCGGCATAAAGGAGGCTGCAAATGTCTGCGACCACTTGGCAACTCACTCTCAGCCTCCATATGCACTGCTCCTCGGAGAGGTCCAGGAAGCTGAGCCTCGGTCTACAGACCCTCTGACGAGGGTTGTACCTCCTGTGATGTCGGACCCTCTGTTGTTCCCCTCTATACTCTTGTGCAGGTGCCTGTGGCGCAGCACTGTGTTGTAGAGCTACAAGTGGCGTACGTGCCTGGGGAGGATGGTGATGTTCCTCGTCCTCAGATGTACTCGGTGAATGCAGCCATGGTGTCCCCCATCCTGATGGTGTCAGTTTGAGGGGGTCCAAAAAGTTGGTAAATATGTGTAAACAGAACATTTCTGAGTGGAAACCAAGAATTTTCAGTCTAAACACAAAGATCTCCCAGCCAAAAGTTTGTCTGAGAGAACTGAGTGCCCTGCTGCAATAACTGACCTTTTATCCCCATCAGTCAAACAGGGATTTAAATGTCTAAATGGCTGCAAGCTGAAACATGACTCGTTTCCCATGGCGTGTTTCACACAGCACGGGAAACACGCTGAGGCAGTGTTGAAATCGCTTGCCTTCATAGGTAATTGCATTTTTGGATTTTTATACCAGGTTAAATGCTTCAATTAATGGTTTAAATATCGTCCCGCCGGATTGAATTGCCGACTTCCGGGTTCAGGAACGGCGCGCGCACCCATGTGACTCTGGGTCATGCGGATTGGTCGTGCGGATTCTTAGTCGTGTTGGCGCCGGCATTCCTGCCTGCTCTTGGTAAACGCGGTTTTCTTTGCGCCCCCCCCCCCGCCCCCAACACACCCACACTTTTGTTTTAAAATTGATCCCCAAGCTTCTGCAAAGGGATATAGCCAGATGAAGTGAGTGGGCAAGAAAGTGACAGATGGAGTATAATGTGGGGAGATGTGAGATTATTCACTTTGATAGGAAGAATAGAAAAACAGAACATTTTTTAAATGGTGAGAAATTATTAAATGTTGGTGTTCAGAGAGATTTGGGTGTCCTCATATAAGAAACACAGAAAGTTAACATGGAGGTACAGCAAGCAATTAGGAAGGCAAATGGCATGTTGGCCTTTATTGCAAGGGGGTTGGAGTACAAGAATAAGGAAGTCTTACTACAGTTGTACAGGGCTTTGGTGAGACCTCACCTGGAGTTCTGTGTACAGTTTTGGTCTCCTTATCTAAGGAAGGATATACTTGCCTTAGAGAGGGTGCAACAAAGGTTCACTAGATAGATTCCTGGGATGAGAGGGTTGTCCTATGAGGAGAGATTTCATAGAATGGGCCTATACTCTCTGTAGTTTAGAAGAATGAGAGGTGATCTCATTGAAACATATAAGATTCTGAGGGGGCTGGAAGGGTAAATGCTGAGAGGCTGTTTCCCCTGGCTGGAGAGTCTAGATCTGGAGGGCATACTCTGAGGATAAGGGGTCGGCCATTTAGGACTGAGACGAGGAGATGTTTCTTCACTCAGAGGGTTGGGAATCTATGGAATTCTCTACACCAGAGGGCTGTGGATGCTCAGTCGTTGAGTATATTCAAGATTGAGATCGATAGATTTTTGGACTCTAGGGAAATCAAGGGTTATGGGGATCAGGCAGGAAAGTGGAATTGAGGTCGAAGATCAGCCATGACCTTATTGAATGGCAGAGCAGGGCCGAGGGGCCATATGACCTACTCCTGCTCCTATTTCTTATGTTCTTATGTTCTCACCATTTCTTGCTGAACCAGGAATGTATTAGGCTGTGGGAAACTTACAATTTATCCACTGGTACCTTAGAACTATTTCTCCAAGTATGGAGAAATCACAATTGCCCACAATCACCAAGGCCAAACTCATGAGAAATCTGTCCATGTTTCAGTTGCCTGTTGATATGCGCTTTTTATATATATATAAACAATTGAAGTATTAATTGATTAATAAATGGAGCATACTTGATGAAAACATTGTCTATTTCAAAACTGGTATTCCAGGGCTTTATTAAGATGCATACATGTGCATATTCTTCAGGGTTCACAATTACAGCCTTATAGGAAATCATTTGTCTTTTAATGGCTTACATGGTAAGTGATTTGGGATTCATAGTCAGGCTTAGCTGACTGTAAATTAATCAAACAATGAATTCTGCAGTAGTCGCAAAAATAGAGTATGTTTGCTGCTTGACTTACTCAGTATTTTATAAATTTAAATGATGCAGTTGCTAGTTTTTTTAATGCATCAGTTTATAAAACTAATGGTGACGTTTGAACTTGCAGGCCATTCCCAGACCAAGTTAAAAGGAATGATTGAAGTTGTGTTTAGGCTGTCTCATTTCTTCAAAGCATTAACATTAATGGTGTGCCTTAAGCTGTAGTTTTCACCTGATTAACTGCACTGTCGTGATTTTATTTTTGTTGAAAAAATGGGTCCATGCAGGAATCATTAAGATCCACTGGTGGATGAATGAAAATTACACTGTGGTGCAATAATTGCATTTTTCTTGACACCAGATTAGTTACTGCAAAGTCTTAAACACTGGAGAAGGATATTTTAGAAAGTGAATTAATGATTGCAGTAAAGCAAGTACATTTCTTCAAGATAAATCTTTACTAGGATGTAGCTCCTAAGATGCTGTTTCATTAAAATGGATGTTGTGAGTATATACTTAGCGCGGATTACATTTTTTCAGATTGCAAAAAAAACATTGAATGTTGTTTTTTGTAGGAGCTGCTTAATGCCTGATGAGATGACGTCTAACAGCTAGAGTTCCATCCTAATATCTATCCTTATGGTGAAACTTGAATTTCAATCCTCCTGGTTTAGTTTAACTATTGCAGTTAAAATGCCCCTCCTGCTTGTTTGAAGCAAATGTAAGGAGTCGTACAGCACCAGGTTATAGTCCAACAGCTTTATTTGAAATCACAAGCTTTCGGAGCTTTGCTCCTTCGTCAGGTGCGAAGGAGCAAAGCTCCGAAAGCTTGTGATTTCAAATAAAGCTGTTGGACTATAACCTGGTGCTGTACGACTCCTTACATTTGTCCACCCCAGTCCATCACCGGTATCTCCACATCTTCTTTGAAGCAGGTTGATGTTATTTAAGACCTAATAGAAGCATAGTACCTACCAGTTTATGAGCACCATTTTAAAGGAACTAATTATTCAGGGGGTTATTTGCTGAAATACTGTTTCATTCCATCGAAAATTCTGATTGGAAAACTACCTGTTTATAGTCTAGGTTGGACAATTCTTATGCAACACTGCTACTGATCCATTACTGAATTCGCAAAGTGCATTAAACAAACACAGAAGCGAAATTTTCCTTGCATATTTTCCTGGTTCTTATCACCAAGCAGAAGTCAAAGTCTCTGCCTCCAAATAAAAACACTTCATTTACAAAAGCCTTTGCTGCATCAGTGACTGTGTTAGGTTCTCATAATGACTAGTGCTATGTACATGTATAGGTAACTGCTCAGCTGACACACCGGGTGGTACTGTACTAGATTCTGTATCTAAGCAAGCCAATGGCTGCTTCATTATAACATTTCATCTTGCTGCATCTTCTGCAAGTGTCACTTCGAACATGTGACCCTGGACAGTGAATGTGATCCATTTTGTAGAGTCTTGATTAAGATTTTCCAAACAGATGGAATGTAACCGCCATGATTGCTTCAATACATTTTCCATCACCTATTGTGGTTACAATAAACAGATTCAAGCTTAAATGCACCAATTTTACAGATTCCCATCACTCACTTTAAACCTATTATAAATGGGTTAATGACTTTACTCATAGGGAACTGACAGAACACAATGGGCCCGATTTTACCAGGGGTGCGGGTTCTCGGCGGGTAGGCCAGCGGGCGCGTTTTCAACGCGCCTGGTGAAATTAGTGGGTTGCCCGCGCGATCGTAGCAGGCAATCCACTAATTGGATCCACTTACTTGCTCCTCCGGGTTCCCCGATGCTGATCTGCGACTCGGGCGGGCTGCGCATGCGCAGTAAGATCTGTCAGCTGGAGGCGCTCTATTTAAAGGGGCAGTCCTCCACTGACAGATGCTGCCACAAACAGCAAAAATTACAGCATGGAGCAGCCCAGGGGGAAGGCTGCTCCAAGTTTAATGATGCCTCACCCCAGGTATCATTAGATGGGGTGAGGAGGAGGACAGAGATCTTCCCCCCGGCGGGCGGGAGGAAGCAGCCCACCTCTGCCACCAAGAAGGCCTGGCTCGAGGTGGCAGAGGGGGTCACCTGCGCCACCAACATATCGCCCACCTGCATACAGTGCAGGAGGCACTCCAATGACCTCAGTCGGTCAGCCACAGTGAGAACACGTAGTCTTTCCCCTACACTCCGCCTGCCACAACACTGCCCCCACCCCACATCTCCATCGGCACTGCCAACACTACTCTGTCACATGACCCCTCATACCCACTCAAACCTCATCCTCATCTTACCTGCACCTACTCACCTCGCCAGTACTCATCCCGCCACTACCACTCAACCCAATCCTCATACAATCTCATGGCTTTATTCCATACTCACCCTCTCGTGCATCTCTCTCACGGCCAGCCGCACTCAACCTGCCACTACCTGTGCTGCAGCCACAGGGCATGCATCACATATGTGCAGTAGGCAGCGTAAGGCAAACTTGTCGTGAGCATGAAGGGGATGCACAAGGGTGTTTGAGGGATTATCATGGTTCTTACTTCTATTGAATTAAAGAACAACACACATCACACATTACATTGGCACCACTACTGCCATGTCTTTGCGAATCCTGTCCGGTTTGTGCAATAATGCCCGCTCCTGGGTATCCCTATGAGGAGCCACCACTGATGCCACCCAGTGTGTCACTGCAGAGTGGGTGTAGGTGTATTGGCAGGGCTCTTCTGCGCAGACGATTGAGAGACATCGGGGATGTCCCCGGTTGCAGCCTGGAAGGCTGTGGAGCAGAAGTTCGGGAGGGCAGTGGTGACTTTGACAGCGACAGGTAGGAAGATGGTGCAAGGGCCAGCCAGGTGCAGCTCGGCATGAAAGAGGCTGCAGATGTCCATGGCTACATGTCGAGTGACTCTGAGCCTCCGTGTGCACTGCTGCTCAGAGAGGTCCAGGAGGCTGAGCCTCGGTCTGTGGAACGTGTGGCGAGGGTAGTGCCCTCTGCGACGCATCTCTCTCTGCGGTAGCCCTCCCTCCTGCTGTACAGGTGGATGTGTCACATCACTCTGTTGTGGAGCTCCACGTGTCAGAGGTGGACGGCGTGGATGGCGAGGCTGGTGAGGCTGGTGATGCTGTTCACCCTCCGAGGAGGTCATGACTGCAGCTACGGCGGCCCCCATCTGCAAGATGTACATCTGAGGGGGTCCGCAATGTCTCCGGACCCCGGGGTAAGTGTGCAGGTTGGTGACTTCGACCATCAGGAGGAGGGTGGTGGAGGCCAAACTTTGTCCGAAGTGACAGAGCGGCCTCCTGCAATGGGTGAGGGTCTCCCCCCCCCCCCCCCCCCCACCACCTGTCAAATGGACCTTTGCAGCTGCCACAGGCTGACGGCTGCAACACGTCCATTTCAACTGGGAGTGTTTCCCCCAGTGTGTGAAACAGTTCCATGTTTATCCAAAATCACACACAGTCCCTTAATCAGGCCAGTTAATGACCTGAACAACCAAAGTAAATACACTCAAGTGGCATCCCGCTGGCTTTAATTGCCTGCGGGATTCCCACCAGCGGGGGCTGCGCACGCACCCCCGCACGTCAGCGCGGAACCCGGAAGTGGGCGGGATCGAGGCGCGATCCGGTCCCGCTCAGGGATTTCGGGATTTTCGGGGCCCCCCCCCCGCCGAGAACGCACCCGGTAGCCGGTGCTAAAATCGGGCCCAATGAGTAAACATGCTTTTAATGGTGCTTGCTGGATAGGAATAAATAATTATGAAGATAGTTTGCTCACCACAAAGATGTTTCTAAAATATATAATTAGGTATGAGGATTCAGATTTTTAAGTATTGAAGGCCCAATGATTAGATATTTGTGAAGATGACTTTCACTGTCCAGGGTCACATGTTCAAAATGACACTTTTAGAAGATGCAGCAAGATGAATTGTTATATTGAAACAGCCATTGGCTTGATTAGATACAGAATCTAGAACAGTACCACCTGGTGTATCAGCTGAGCAGTTACCTATACATGTACATAGTGCTAGTCATTATGAGAGCCTAACACAGTCATTGAGGCTGCAAAAATTTTTGTAAATGAAGTATTTTTATTTGGAGGCACAGACTTTGACTTCTGCCTAGTGATAAGAACCAGGCAGGTAAAATATGGTATTATATGTATACTAATTCCATACAAAGTCAGCTAAAAGAAAAAGTTGAAACAAGCAAAATTGCCAATCGGTGAGAGGCCAGTCTTAACTGAAGCGAATGCAATAAAGGAGTAAGTTATTTTGAAGCTTGTAAATTATGATTCACGTACTCTCCCAACTAAATGACACAGAATTTCTGTAGAAGTAAGAAAAGAAACAGTTTGTGCTCAGCATTGTTACAATGCTAGAAACCTGCTGCTATGGAGCAATTAAAACCTCCAGAACATTTAGAAATCAATATAAAGAATCTACTGCAGCCCTGGAAAGAAAAATTGCAGTTATATATTGAACCTGCAACAAATGATAGAAATTAGCAAATAAAGTTAAAATTTAATAGGCACTCATGGTAGAGCTACATAATATTATAAAGTTTACGAGAATTGTAGGAGGATTGTAGGGTGGCGGTATTGATCAAAGAAACTATTAAAGCACTGGAAAGGGCTGATGTAATTGAGGGGTCAAAGACAGAATCGGTTTGCTTAGAATTAAGGAACAATAGAGGAGCTATTACGTTATTGGGTGTATACTATAGGCAACCAAATAGTGGGAAGGAGATAAAGGAGCAAATTTGCAGGCAAATTACAGAAAGATGCAAGAACTATAGAGTAGTGATAATGGGGGACTTCAATTATCCCGATATAGACTGGGACAGTAACAGTGTAAAAGGCAAAGAGGTTGAGGAATTCCTGAAATGTGTTCAAGAGAACTTTCCAGAACAGCATGTTTCCAGCCCAACCAGGAAGAAAACAGTGCTGGATCTAGTTTTGGGGAATGAAGTGGAGCAGGTGAAGCATGTTTCAGTGGGGGAGCATTTGAGGAACAGCGATCATAACATCATTAGGTTTAGAATAGTTGTGGAAAAGGACTAGGAACAATCAAATGTGAAAATGCTTAACTGGAAGAGGGCAAATTTCAGTGAGTTAAAAAGGAAACTTGCCAAGGTGGATTGGAATCAAAAATTGGTAGGCAAAACAGTAATTGAACAATAGGAGGCCTTCAAGCAGGAGTTGGTTCGGGTACAGAGTAGACACATTCCTACGAAGGGGAAAGGAAGGGCATCCAAAGCCAGAGCTCCCGAGATAACTAAAAATTTCAAGATTAAATTAAAACGGAAAAAAGAGGCATATGACGAATGTAGGGTTCATAATACAGAGAGAACCAGGCTGAATACAGAAAGTACAGAGGAGATCTAAAAAAGGGAATAAGAAGGGCAAAGAAAGAGTATGAGAATAGATTAGCAGCTAACATAAAAGGAAACTCAAAAGTCTTTTATAAATATATAAATAGTAAAAGGGTAGTCAAAGGAATGGTGGGACCGATTATAGACAAAAAAAGATCTTGTAGAGGAAGAGGGCATCGCTGAGGCACTGAATGAATACTTCATATCCGTCTTCACTAGAGAAGAGGATACCACCATTGTAGCAGTAAAGGAGGAGGTAGTAGCGATATTGGATAGGATAAAAATAGATAAAGAGAAGGTACTTAAAAGATTGGCAGTACTCAAAGTAGAAAAGTCACCTGGTCCAGATGGGATGCACCCTAGGTTACTGAGGGAAGTAAGGGTGGAAATTGCAGAGGCTCTGGCCACAATCTTCCAATCCTCCTTAGATGTGGGGATGGTGCGAAGGACTAGAGGATTGCAAATGTTACACCGCTGTTCAAAAAAGAGGAGGGATAAACCTGACAATTGCGGGCCAGTCAGCCTAAAGTCGGAGGTATGGAAACTTTTAGACACAATAATCTGGGACAAAATTAATTGTCACTTGGAAAAGTATGGGTTAATAAATGAAAGTCAGCATGGACTTGTTAAAGGAAAATTGTGTTTGACTAAATTGATTGAATTCTTTGATGAAGTAATGAAGTTAATGAGGGTAGTGTGGTTGATGTGTATATGGACTTTCAAAAGACGTTTGAACACATAATAGGCTTGTTAGCAAAGTTAAAGCACATTAGATTAAAGGGATAGTGGTAGTGTGGATACAAAATTGGCTAAGGGACAGAAAGCAGAGAGTAGTAGTGAACAGTTGTTTTTCAGACTGGAGGGAAGTCATAGAATCATAGAAAATTTACAGCACAGAAGGAGGCCATTCGGCCCATCATGTCCACGCTGGCTAAGAAACAAGCCACCCAGCCTAATCCCACTTTCCCGCATTTGGTCCGTAGCCCTGCAGGTCACGGCTCTTCTGGTGCATATCCAGATACTTTTTAAACGAGTTGCGGGTTTCCGCCTCTACCACCCTCTCAGGCAGTGAGTTCCAGATGCCCACTATCCTCTGGGTGAAAACATTTTTCCTCTAATCGTTCTACCAATCACTTTAAATCTATGCCCCCTGGTTATTGACCCCTCCGCTAAGGGAAATAGGTCCTTTCCATTCGCTCTATCTAGGCTCCTCATAATTTTATAAACCTCAATCAAATCACCCCTCAGCCTCCTCTGTTCCAAGGAAAACAACCCCAGCCTATCCAATCTTTCCTCATAGCTAAAATTATTCAGTCCTGGCAACATCCTCGTAAATCTCCTCTGCACCCTCTCTAGTGCAATTACATCCTTCCTGTAATGTGGTGACCGGAACTGTGCGCAGTACTCAAGCTGTGGCCTAACCAGTGTTTTATACAGTTCCAGCATAACATCCCTGCTTTTATATTCTATGCCTCAGCTAATAAAGGAAAGCATTACATATGCTTTCTTAACTACCTTATCTGCATGTCCTGCTACCTTCAGGGATCTGTGGACATGCACTCCAAGGCCCCTCACTTCCCCTACACCTCTCAGTATCCTCCCATTTATTGTGTATTCCCTTGCCTTGTTTGCTCTCCCCAAATGCATTTCCTCACACTTCTCCGGATTGAACTCCATTTGTCACTTTTCTGCACATCTGACCAGTCCATTGATCTCTTCCTGCAGTCTATAGCTTTCCTCCTCACTATCAACCACACGGCCTATCTTTCTTAATCATGCCCTCTACGTTTAAGTCCAAATCATTAATGTAGACCACAAAAAGCAAAGGACCTAGTACTGAGCCCTACGGCACCCCACTGGAAACTGCCTTCCAGTCATAAAATCACCTGTCGACCATTACCCTTTGCTTCCTGTCACTGAGCTAATTTTGGATCCAATTTGCTACATTCCCTTGGATCCCATGGGCCTTTACTTTTTTGACAAATCTACCATGTGAGACCTTGTCAAAAGCCTTGCTAAAATCCATGTAGACTACATCAATTGTGCTACCCTCGTCAATCCTCCTTGTCACAGTGTATACAGTTGTGTTCACCAGGGGTCAGTATTAGGACCACTGCTCTTTTTGATTTATATTAATGACCTGGACTTGGGCATGCAGGGTATAATTTCAAAGTTTCCAGATGATATGAAACTCTGAAATATAGTAAACAATGTGGAGGATAGCAACAGACTTCAGGAGGACATAGACAAGCTGGTGAAATGGGCAGACACATGGCAGATGAAATTTAACGCAGAGAAATGTGAAGTGATGCATTTTGGTATGAAGAATGAGGAGAGGCAATATGAACTAAATTTATAACGTTTTAAAGGGGGTGCAAGAACAGAGAGACTTGGGGTGCACATACACAAATCTTTGAAGGTGGCAGGACAAGTTGAGAAGGCTGTTAAAAAAGCATATGGGATCCTGAGCTTTATTAATAGAGGTATAGAGTACAAAAGCAAGGAAGTTATGCTAAATCTTTATAAAACACTGGTTAGGCCTCAACTGGTGTTCAATTCTGGGCACCACACTTTAGGAAGGATGTCAAGGCCTTAGAGAGGGTACGGAAGTGATTTACTAGAATGGTGCCGGGGATGAGAGACTTCAGTTACGTGGAGAGACTGGAAAAGCTGGGGTTGGTCCCTTAGGGTTTAGGGGAGATTTGATACAGGTATTCAAAATCATGAATGGTTTTGATAGAGTAAATAAGGAGAAACTGTTTCCAGTGCAGAATGGTCAGTAACCAGATGACACCGATTTAAGGTGATCAGCAAAAGAGTCAGAGGCAACATGAGGAAACATTTTTTTACGCAGCTAGTTGTAATGATCTGGAATGCACTGCCTGAAAGGGTGTCTCCACTTCCTAAAGTGTGGTGCCTGGAAGCAGATTCAATAGTAACTTTCAAAAGGGAATTGGATAAATATTTGAAGGAAAAAAATGTACAGGGCCATGGGGAAAGAGCAGGGGAATAGGACTAATTGGATAGCTCGGTCAAAGACCCGGCACAGGCACAATGAACCAAATGGGCTCCTCTTGAGCTGTAACATACTATGGGGATACTATGATACATATGATAGTTTGAGCTGTTACTTTGGATTAACACTACAACATCTTAGTGTTGATGCCAAATATTGAGTTCAGTAGCAGGGGCACCAGCCAAGCAAACTAACTTGTCCTAGATGGTGTTGAGTTTCTTGAGTGTTGTGGCTGCACCCATCCAGGCAAGTGGCAAGTATCCCATCACACTCCTAACTTCAGCTTCGTAGATTGTGTCGAGGCTTTGAGGATTCAGGAGGTCAGCCACTCATTGCAGAGCATCCAACGTCTGCCCTACTCCTGAAGCCTTGGTATTAATATGACTGGTCCAGTTAGGCTTCTCATCAATTGTGACTACTTCCTCCCAAAACATTAATGGGGGGCATGATGTGGAGACTTCCGTAGGCTTCAAGGAGCTCCTGAACATTTACCTGAGGAAGGAGGAAGCCTCCGAAAGCTTGTGAATTTAAAATAAAATTGCTGGACTATAACTTGGTGTTGTAAAATTGTTTACAATTAATGGGGGGGACATGGAAATATTGGTGCTATTGAAGGTCAAGAGGAGCTAGCTGGGTTATCGCTGTCAGCTATGACTCTAGCCACTGATGGGTTTTCTCATCGATTCCCATTGATTTTAGTTTCACTAGGGTTCTTTGATGCCACATATAAAGATTGTACATATATTGTATCTTTCATGATCTCAGGACATCCCAAAGCACTTTACAGCTAACTAAGTACTTTTTGAAGTGCAGTCACTGTTGTAATGTAGGAAAAGTGGCAGCCGAACTGCGCACAGCAAGGTCCTACAAACAGCAATGAAATAAATGGCCAGATCATCTGTTTTAGTTGTGGGATAAATGTTGGCCAAGACACTGGGAGAACTCCCCTGCTTTTCTTTGAATAGTGCCATGAGATCTTTTACATCCACCCAAGAGGGCAGGGGAATTTAATGTCTCATCCGAAAGACAGCACCTCCATCAGTGCAGCACTCTCTTAGTACTTAAGTGTCAGCCTGGATTATGTACAAATCTCTGAGTGGTTCTTGAACACACAACCTTATGACTCAGAAGTGAGAGTGCTACCACTGAGCCACAGCTATACTTACTGCTTTGATGTTGAGAGCAGCTGCTCTCACCTCTTTGCCATTTAGCTCTTGTGTCAATGACTCAATCAAGGCTGTGATGAGACCTGGAGCCGAGTATTTCTGGCATAACCTGATCTGAGTGTCAGTGCGCAGATAATTGGTGGGTTGGTGTCATTGGATGGCACTATTGACTCTGTCCATCACTTTGCTAATGATTGAGAAGAGGCTGATAGGATGATAACTAGTCAGGTTAGATTTGTCCTGTTCTTTTGTGGATAGCACATATCTGAGCAATTTTTTCACATTGCCAGGTAGATGTCATAGCTATATTGGAACATAGAATTATTGTGTAATAATCTTGGACATATAGTCGAGATAAAATTTCTTGTCTTTATGTGTGTGCAATAACTTTCATTTTAGGAATGGAACATCCTGGGGTTAGGATTGATAGCATCATATTCCAATATGTAGATTTCTGTGAGTCAATTTGCGGTGTATTTCATTGTGTGGCACATAGAACAGTTACAGCACAGAAGGAGGCCATTCAGTCTATCAAGCCTGTGCCGGCTCTTTGTAAGAGCAATCCAGTTAGTTCCATCCCCCACTTTTTCCCCGACATAGCACTGAAATTGGCTAGACACAAGAGGGAGTAAAAAGAGTCTGCATGCTTTTCTGATACAGACCGAATGCAAAGTTGAGCATCTGGAGATTTTTTTTTCTGTGAAACATCTAGAATTGTTATTTGAAATCATCTAGCATAAAATAAACTTTCAAAAATTATAGGAAAGTACAACCAGATAGAAATACTATAGTAAAATAAGAAAGAATAAATTTTAATATTTTCAGTGTGGGAGAATGTTAAAAACAAATTAATTCATTCTTCCCAATATGAATTTTCTTAAAGTATTTAGTATTTATATCTTTTCAGTTTACACAACATTGTGTGCTGTACATTAAAATTAACCTGAATTGAAATGAGTATGGAAGTCATCCTATATGGGATTTTAAGCCTCTCTGTGTGGATACCTACAAGAAAGGACAGTATGCAGTGTCTTGCTAGTGGTAGCCCTGCCCAGTCCATCGGATACAACTCAAAGTTGTGGAAAATCCTGGATGCAGACTTGCTCGTATCTGGATTTTGTCACTTTCCACCTGAAGAATAAGGAAAATTGAATTCTAACTCTTACTGTGTTGCGCACAAACAGATTAACCAGCTGTTGGTACCATGGATATATCACTATTTTGATATTTGCAGTTGACATTGTTCTCAGGGCTAAATAAGTGTCAAAAGTCCATTAAAGGCACTTTAGCTACTTATGCAAATTTAATTCTGCACAATTACCACTGAACCATAATGGCAAATATTAAAATTTACTGTTCCTTAACATTAGTCATGCAATAGAAAATTAGTTGAAGTTATGTGATTTTCATTAAATCAGTGAAAATGAATGTGGATTATAGCCCCCTGGCAGGATAGGTCAACAAAATTAGCCATGATGTGGAGATGCCAGTGATGGACTGGGGTTGACAAATGTAAGGAATCTTACAACACCAGGTTATAGTCCAACTGTTTTATTTGAAAATCACAAGCTATCGGAGGATTTCTCCTTCGTCAGGTGAGCGAGTGTGGGATTCCATGGAAGGTTACCGCATTTATATTCAGAGAACAATACCTGGTGATTACAGATAATCTTTCCAACTGCCTGTTGTCAAGGCAATCAAAGTGTTCAGACAGAGTGATGATACCTACAGGACCACCGAATACACAAACGGCCAGAACACAAAACAGAGAGAGAGAGGGAGAAACATCCGAAAGGAAGAGAAAGACAGAGAATGACCCGTTGTGTTAAAAACAGATAACTTTTTTTTCGCTGGTGGGGTTACGTGTAGCATGACATGAACCCAAGATCCTGGTTGAGGCCGTCCTCATGGGTGCGGAACTTGGCTATCAATTTCTGCTCGACGATTTTGCGTTGTCGTGTGTCTCGAAGGCCGCCTTGGAGAACGCTTACCCGAAGATCGTTGGCTGATTGTCCTTGACTGCTGAAGTGTTCCCCGACTGGGAGGGAACTCTCCTGTCTGGCGATTGTTGCGCGGTGTCCGTTCATCCGTTGTCGCAGTGTCTGCATGGTCTCGCCAATGTACCATGCTCCGGGGCATCCTTTCCTGCAACGTATGAGGTAGACAACGTTGGCCGAGTCACAGGAGTATGAACCATGCACCTGGTGGGTGGTGTCCTCTCGTGTGATGGTGGTATCTGTGTCGATGATCTGGCATGTCTTGCAGAGGTTGCCGTGGCAGGGTTGTGTGGTGTCGTGGACGCTGTTCACCTGAAAGCTGGGTAATTTGCTGCAAACGATGGTCTGAGGTTGGGTGGCTGTTTGAAGGCGAGTAGTGGAGGTGTGGGGATGGCCATAGCGAGGTGTTCGTCGTCATCGATGACATGTTGAAGGCTGCGGAGAACATGGCGTAGTTTCTCCGCTCCGGGGAAGTAATGGATGACGAAGGGTACTCTGTTGGTTGCGTCCCGTGTTAGTCTTCTGAGGAGGTCTATGCGATTTTTCGCTGTGGCCCGTCGGAACTGTCGATCGATGAGTCGAGCGTCATATCCCGTTCTTACGAGGGCGTCTTTCAGCATCTGTAGGTGTCCATCGCGGTCCTCCTCGTCTGAGCAGATCCTGTGTATTCGCAGAGCCTGTCCATAGGGGATGGCCTCTTTGACGTGGTTAGGGTGGGAGCTGGAAAAGTGGAGCATCGTGAGGTTGTCCGTGGGCTTGCGGTAGAGTGAGGTGCTGAGGTGCCCGTCTTTGATGGAGATTCGTGTGTCCAAGAATGAAACCGATTCTGAGGAGTAGTCCATGGTGAGCTTGATGGTGGGATGGAACTTGTTGATGTTATCGTGTAGTCTCTTCAGTGATTCTTCGCCATGGGTCCATAGGAAGAAAATGTCGTCGATGTATCTGGTGTATAGCGTTGGTTGGAGGTCAAAATTAGAGTTTTTGTAGTGAAGCAATATATTAAACAGGTGTCTATATTTCAAGCAAAACATTATCAGCTCTCCAGTTGTCTAATGGGTAAGGCACTACCTACTTTATTTATAAGCCAGAATGTTCCTCCCTACAATCCAATGCATAAGTGTGGTGGAAACTCAACAGGCACTGGCAGCTCACCCAAATCATGTTAACGAGGTGCCTTAATATAACTGTGTGGCTTGCTAGGCTACTTCAGAAGGCAATTAAAAGTCTTCCGCATTGGCGTGATACTGGAGTCACATATTGATCAGTAATGGCTGTTCATTTGGACCATTAGACCTATGGTAGGGGGACAGATAGCAAAGAGTAGGGGTAAATGGAGTTTTTCAGATTGGTGGGATGTGGGTATTGGTTTGCCCCAGGGAATCTGTGCTGTTAACTCTTGTTTTCTATTGATATAAATAAGTTGGTCACAGGCACAAAATGAATGATAATGAAGATTGATGATAGAGAATTATGGGATTTGGCAAACTGGGATGGAGAATGCAAGAGATCGCAGGTTTGTGGAGAGGGCATTTAGATGACACATTCAGTTCAATGCAAGGAAATGTGTTATAATATATTTTGAATACTGAAAGAAGGCTTGTTATGAAAATTCAGGTGTATGGTAACAGCATTGATAAAGGTTGAACATAAGATCATAAGAAATAGGAGAAGGAGTAGGCCATCCGGCCCCTCGAGCCTGCTCTGACATTCAACAAGATCATGGCTGATCTTCTACCTCAACACCATTTTCCTGAACTATCCCCATATCCCTTGATGCCTTTAATATTTAGAAATCCATTGATCTCTGTTTTGAATGTACTCAATGACTGAGCCTCCACAGCCCTCTCGGGTAGAGAATTCCAAAGATTCACCACCCTCTGAGTGAAGAAATTTCTTCTCATCTCAGTCCTAAATGGCCTACCCTTTATACTGAGACTGTGACCCCTGGTTCTAGACTCTCCAGCCAGGGGAAATATCCTCCCTGCATCTACCCTGTCGAGCCGTGTAAGAATTTTGTATGTTTCAATGAGATCACCTCGCATTCTTCTAAACTCTAGAGAATACAGGACTAGTCTACTCAATCTCTCCTCATACAACAATCCCGCCATACCAGGAATCAGTCTGGTGAACCTTCGTTGCACTCCCTCTATGGCAAGTATATCCTTTCTTAGGTAAGGAGACCAAAATTGTACACAATACTTCAGGTACAGTCTCACCAAGGCCCTATATAATTGCAGTAAGACATCTTTACTCCTGTACTCAAATCCTCTTGAAATAAAGCCCAACATACCAATTGCCTTCCTAATTGCTTGCTGCACCTGCATGTTTGCTTTCAGTGACTCATGTACAAGGACATCCAAGTCCCTTGGAACATCAGCATTTCCCAGTCTCTCACCATTTAAAAAATACTCTGCATTTCTGTTTTTCCCACTAAAGTAGATAACTTCACATTTTTCCACATTATATTCCATCTGCCATGTTCTTGCCCACTCACTTAGCCTATCTATATCCCCTTGAATCCTCTTTGCATCCTCCTCACAACTCACATTCCCACCTAGTTTTGTGTCATCAGCAAACTTGGAAATATTACATTTGGTCCCCTCATCCAAATCATTGATATAGATTGTGAGTAGCTGGGGCCCAAGCACCGATCCCTGCGGTACCCCACTAGTCACAGTCTGCCAACCTGAAAAAGACCCGTTTATTCGTACTCTCTGATTTCTGTCTGTTAACCAATTCTCATTCCATGCCAGTATATTACCCCCAATTCCATATGCTCTAACTTTGTTCACCAACCTCCTGTGTGGGACCTTATCGAAAGCATTCTGAAAATCCAAATACACCACATCCATTGGTTCCCCCTTATCTATTCTGCTAGTTATATCCTCAAAGAACTCCAATAGGTTTGTCAAACATGATTTCCCTTTCATAAATCCGTGTTGACTCTGCCAAATCCTATTATTATTTTCTAAAGGACCTGTTATCACATCTTTTATAATAGATTTACGCATTTTCCCTAGTACTGATGTCAGGCTAAAAGGTCTGTAGTTCCCTGTTTTGTCTCTTTCCTTTCTCCCTCCTTTCTTAAATAGTGGGGTTACATTTGCTACTCTCCAATCTGTAGGAACCGTTCCAGAATCTATAGAATTTTGGAAGCTGATAACCAATACATCCACTATCTCTATAGCCACCTCTTTCAAACCCTGGGATGTAGATCATCGGGTCCTTGGGATTTATCAACTTTCAGTTCCATTAATTTCTCTAATGCTATTTTTTTTACTAATACTAAATTCTTTCAGTTCCTCATTCTCGCCGGACCCTTGGTTCTCTAATATTTCTGGGAGGTATTTTGTGTCTTCTTCCGTGACATCAGACTCAAAGTATTTGGTTAAGTTCTCTGCCATTTCCTTATAAATCCATGCCATTATAAATTCTGTAAGGGACCCACATTTGCCTTTGCCAGTCTTTTCCTTTTTACATACCCATAGAAGCTTTTACTGTCTGTTTTTATGTTTCTCGCTAGTTTACTCTCATATCCTATTTTCCCTTTCTTTATCAATTTCATGGTCCTCCTTTGCTTAAATCTAAAATCCTCCCAATCCTCAGGCTTACTGCTTTTGCTGGCAACTTTATATGCCTCTTCCTTTGCTTTAATACTATCTTTAATTTCCCTTGTTAGCCTTGGACCACTTTTCCTGTTGGGTTTTTGTGCCTTGAAGGAGTATATATTTGTTGCAAATTATGTATTCATTCTTTAAATGCTAGCCATTGCCTGTCTATTGTCATACCTTTTAATGTAGTTCCCCAATCAACCACAGCCAACTTATGCCTTATAGCTTCGTAGTTTCTTTTGTTCAGATTTAAGCCCCTAGTTTCGGATTGAACTACATCACTTTCAAACTTAATGAAGAATTCTATCATATTATAGTTACTCTTCCCTAAGGGCTCCTTTACAACAAGATTATTATTTAACCCTTTCTCATTGCACAATACTAGATCTAAAATACCCCGTTCCCTAGTTGGTCCCTCAACATACTGATCTAGAAAACGATCTCATATACATTCCAGGAATTCGTCCTCCACAGTATTAGTGCTAATTTGGTTTGCCCAATCTATATACAGATTAAAGTCCCCCATGATTACTGTATTACCCTTGTTACATGCACTTGTAATTTTCTGCTTTATACTGTGCCCTACATTACCACTACTGTTTGGCCTATAAACAACTCCCACCAATGTTTTCTGCCCCTCGCTGTTTCTTAGCTCCACCCAAACTGATTCTACATCTTGATCTTCTGAGCCAAAATCCTTTCTCACTATTGGACTGATCTCATCCTTTATTAACAGCGCTACCCCACCTCCTTTTCCTTTTTGCCTGTCCTTCCTAAATGTCGAACATCCTTGAATATTCAGTTCCCAGCCCTTGGTCACCCTACAGCCATGTCTCCGTAATGACAATTAGATCGTATCCATTTACTGCTATTTGTGCTGTCAATTCATCTACCCTGATGCGAATACTGCGTGCATTCAGATAAAATGCCTTTAATTTTGCCTTTTTAACATTTTTTCCTATTTTGACCTTATTTGCTGCTGGCCTTTTTTTCCACTGCCTTCCAATTTCACTTACTACTTTTCTGGTTGACATACAGGAAACAAAGTGTTTGGGTTAATGGGTGTTGCTTGCATTGGAGCAGGGTTGGAAGTGGTGTACCCCAGGGTCAGGCCTGGATCCACTTTGTTCTTATATATTCATACATTTGCTTTGGACTTGGGCATATAAATCACAATATCAAAATTTGCTACTAAAGTAGGGACTTTGGCAAACAACAGGGCAGACTGTAAAAGGCTTCTGGAGAATATTGAGAGATTCGTGGAATGGTCAGACAGGTGGCAAATGTAATTTAATGCAGAAATGTGTAAGCTAATACATTTCTGGGGGAAAAGCAAGGAAAGGCAGTAAATTTTGACTATATGTGATAATGTAAAATGGGTGATAGTGAATCGACAACCTGCTTTACATCTCTCCTGATATTTATTTCCAATGAATTCAATAGAAATAAAAATCGGGAGAGATGTAAAACGGGCTGCCGGTTCATTATTGTTCATTTTACATTATCTCACAAAGTCAAAATCTGCCCCAGGGAGTCGGCACTGAATGAAAAGATGTTGAAGGATGTGAATGAACAGAAGAACATAATTCCTTTAAAGTGCAAGAGTTGCTTAATAAATCCATAAATAAATGGCAATACCATTTTGGGTTTTATGAATGAGGACATAGAGCACAAGAGCTAAGAGGTCATAATGAATTTGTGGAAAGCAAAGGTTAGGCCACAGTTAGATTATGTGTGCAGTTTTGGATATTCTCATATAGAAAGAATATTAAAGTCATAGAGAGCATACAGTTTAGATTCACCAGGATTGTACCAGCGATGAGAAAATATAATTATGAGGAGAGACTTTGGATACTAGGACTATTTCCACTGGAGATTTAGTAGAGATTTTTTTAAGTTGTGAAAGGTTTTGATTAGGGTGAATAAGGAAAAACAAATTCTTTTTGTTAGGGAGCCAGTGATGAGGAATGGTCAATTTAAAACTGTCACTTAGAGAAAGCAGAGAAATCAGGAGAAATTTCTTTGAGTAGAGGGTTATTGGAGTTTTGCACAGGGGGTAGTTTTACTCTGAGAAAGACTCCGAGGGGATTAAATTGGATAACCCCTGAAAACGGGTGCAGGGATCGTGGTGCAGGATTAACCCACACCCATTCATAGCGATGCAGGCAGCGTGTTACATTCGTGCTGCCTGCTGTTTTAAATGATTGCTACGTGCAGCCAGCACTACCTGCGCTGTTGATTGGCTGCACGCATCAGCAGGGAGCCCTGATATGCAAGGGGCTTGCGCTTCTTAAAGGCAGCCTGCACCTCTTAAAGGGGAGGTGCATTGTGGATGCAAGAAGTGGTAGGAGTCATTTCAAAACTGAATCTGTACTGTGATACTTTGAAGAATGGCTGCACCTGGGAGAGTGTGTGCACCAAGGTTCTCTGATGATGCACTGGAGGCTTTAATGCAAGAGGTGGAGAGAAGATGGGGCATCCTGTATCTGCAGGGGGGTAGGAGGCCCTCCAGATATATGCTAAAGAGGCAGTGGAAGGAAATAAGGGATGAGGTAAATGCTGGGAGCATAGCACCAAGAACATGAATGCAATGCAGGAAGAAGTTCAATGATTTAAAACGAGTTGTCAAGGTGAATGAGTTCAAGCTTTAATTGGCGTAATGTACCAACTGCACCACTCGCCTCACCCACTGCTCAATTCACTACACTCCCCATCACCCACCTACCAACAATCTCTTTCAATCAGTACTCAACTGTTCAAATCATATGCTTTATCTCACCCTCACACACTTGGCACTGTTGCAAGCCTCACACCCACAACTCACAGCTCACACACATTGGTAGCTATTCAACCTTTTTTTGTGGATAGGATGTATCTGAGCAATTTTTTCACATTGCCATGTAGATGTCATAGCTGAATTAGAACATAGAATTATTTGTGTAATAATCTTGGACATATAGTCGAGATGAAATTTCTTGTCTTTATGTATGTGCAATAACTTTCATTTTAGGAATGGAACATCCTGGGGTTAGGATTGACAGTATCATATTCCAATATGTAGATTTCTGTTAAGTCATAACTGTCAAAATGTCACTTTTCATTTTTAATGTATATTTTTGTACCAACATGTATTTGGCGATCTAATAAGATAACACATTCATCTTTGTGGGAAGAATCAGCACCACAGTATCTGACTGCAATGAAAAAATAATTGAAAATGTTGCTGATTTCAGAACCATGACACTGGGGCCCTGAATCAGCAGAAGGTATACAAGTGACACATCTCATAATTTTGGCACAAGGGATTTAATTTACACTTGTCAGTGAGTCAATTCCCAGTGTATTTCATTGTGTGGCACATGATGTAGCACTGAAATTGGCTAGACAGAAGAGGTATTAAAAAGAGTCTGCGTGCTTTTCTGTTACAGACTGAACACAAAGCTGAGCATTTGGAGATTTTTTTTTCTGTGAAACATATCATCTAGAATTGTTATTTGAAATCATCTAGCATAAAATAAACTTTCAAAAATTATAGGAAAGTACAACTAGATAGAAACACTATAGTAAAATAAGAAAGAATAAATGTTAATATTTTCAGTGTGGGAGAATGTTAAAAGCAAATTAATTCATTCTTCCCAATATGAATTTTCTTAAAGTATTTAGTATTTATATCTTTTCAGTTTACACAACATTGTGTGCTGTACATTAAAATTAACCTGAATTGAAATGAGTATGGAAGTCATCCTATATGGGATTTTAAGCCTCTCTGTGTGGATACCTACAAGAAAGGACAGTATGCAGTGTCTTGCTAGTGGTAGCCCTGCCCAGTCCATCGGATACAACTCAAAGTTGTGGAAAATCCTGGATGCAGACTTGCTCGTACCTGAATTTTGCCACTTTCCATCTGAAGAACAAGGAAAATTGAATTACAACTCTTAATGTGTTTTGTACAAACAGATTAACCAGCTGTTGGTTCCATGGATATATCACTATTTTGATATTTGCAGTTTACATTGTTTTCAAGGCTAAATAAATGTCAAAAGTCTGTTAAAGGCACTATAGCCATCGATACAATTTTACCACACAAGCATTAATGGCAAATATTAAAATTTACTGTTCCTTAACATTAGTCATGCAATAGAAAATTAGTTGAAGTTATGTGAATTTCCATTAAATCAGTGAAAATGAATGTGGATTATAGCCCCCTGGCAGGATAGGTCAACAAAATTAGAGTTGTTTAGTGAAACAATATATTAAACAGGTGTCTTTATTTCAAGCAAAACATTATCAGCTCTCCAGTTGTCTAATGGGTAAGGCACTACCAACTTGATTTATAAGCCGGGGATGTTCCTCCCTACAATCCAGTGCATAAGTGTGGTGGAAACGCAACAGGCACTGGCAGCTCACCCAAATCATGTTACTGAGGTGCCTTAATATAACTGAGTGGCTTGCTAGGCTACTTCAGAAGGAAATTAAAAGTTAACCGCATTGGTGTGGCACTCGAGTCACATATTGGTCAGTAATGGCTGCTCTTCATCACTAGACATATGGGCCCTGATATTAGAATAGAGGCAGGATGGCAGCGGGGGGGGGGGGGTGAATGGGTGTGTGGATAACCCGGCCAATAAAAAATGTCCGTTTCCCACGCGATCGCAATTCAATTGGTGCCACTTAATGTGGCTTCCGGATTTGCCGTCGGAAAGCTGTGCAGCGGGCGGACTGCGCACCCACATCACGGACTGTCAGCTGGAGGAGCTCTATTTAAAGGGCCATTGCTCCAAAGGCTTTTGCTGGAACAAAGACCCACACACCACAATGGAGCAGCCCAGGGGCATGGCTGCTCCAAGGTTTAACGATGCCTCACTCCAGGTGCTCCTGGATGGGGTGAGGAGGAGGAGGTATGTGTTTTACCCGGCAGATGGGAGGAAGTGCCCTGCCACTGCCACCAAGAAGACCTGGCTCAAGGTGGCAGAGGAGGTCACCAGCAGCAGCAACATATCCCACACCTGAGTCCAGTGCAGGAAACGCTTCAAAGACCTAACCAGGTGAGCAAAAGTGAGTACACTTACTGAGTCTCCTACATTCCGTGTTGCACTTCACCACCCCCCCTCCGCAACTCATTCTGCTCTGCCAAAACTACTCCATCATATCACTCCTCACACCCACTTAAGGCTCATCCTCAACTTACCTGCACTTCCTCACCTCCCCATTTGTGACCCCACCACTACCACTCACCCCAATCCTCATTCATTGTGATGTCTCTGTCTCATACTCAATCTCTGATGCACCTCCTCCACGGTCAGCCTCACCCAAAGCAATGCATTCATCGGTTGGCCACTTCACCATTATTCACTCTCACGTCTGTTCTTTGTCCCCTTCTAGGAGAAGAGAGCTCAAAATGCACGCGAGAGGACGAGGACCGGAGGAGGGCCGCAACAAGTAGTGGTTCTCACAGACGCGGAGCAGGAGGCGCTGGAGCTCAGCCGCACCCTCTAATGCCTGTCCCCCGGGGATGGCGAGACTGGTACCCCACAAATGTCTGATGACACAACTTTAACATTCATCACACACAAAATAAATTGATGCCATCTTCAACACCTCAGTATGCTCATTGCAACTTTACACATCTGTGATGATGCTTAATATTGCCTTCTATTCTCCTACAGGGCACTTCAGTGACGGCAGTGACGGCAGAGGGCGATTCCTCAGAGAACCTGCCGACCTCTGAGGGTGCACCTTCACATCTTAGTGAGCCATCCACCAACGCAGATACTCACACCTCGGTGGATCCTAGTACTCAGTTAGTTGGGTTGGCACCTGGTGGGTCACCACTAGGTGACCACGAGCAGACACTGGTGTCCGGGGCAGCTGTACAGAGTCTACGTCGGCGGGAGCACTCCTCTCCAGGCTCTGCTCAGCTGGACACAGATGCTGAACCCTGGGGCCATCCTTTAAAAGGAGAAAGATCGAGGGTCAGCTGCACATTTGCGAGGTGCTGGACCAGGTGCCACGCGCACTCTCCACAATAGTGTAGAGGATGGAGGAGTCCAACTTCTGCATGAGAGGAATGGTGGCACAGGAACAGGAGGGAATCTTTGAGATAGTGTCACAAGGACGTGAGCAACTCTTTGAGATAGTGTCACAGGTAAGTGCGGGAATGTCTGCGATGGAGAGAAGACTAGCCTCCGTTGAGCTTCAAGCATGGCTCACAAATGAGTCCATTCAAACCCTAGCAACGGTCATTTGGACTCAGGGTGAAGAACATTCTGCCGCCTTAGACAGGCAGACAGATACACTAGCACTGGTCTTACAAGGCATCACACATGTCCTCCACACTGTTGTCCAGCAGAGTGGTAGGAGTGATGTGGCCCTGGCCCAGGGGAGGGATGATGGCGAAAGGCGACATGGAAGTGGGGACGCCACTCAACGCACTCCCACGTCTCACCCATTGCTCCCCTCTCAACCAGTACCCGCAATGCAGCCTCCTCTCCAGGTGGCCGAGTCTGTCCCTGCACAGATGCAGGTGGAGCAGTCTTTGGAGGGGCCCTCACCAGCTCCAAAACCGAGAAGGCATAGGCCCAAAGCATCTAAGTATTCAGGGCATGAACATGAGCAATCTGCCACTACCTCTACTGCAGCCACAGGGGATGTACCACGTAGAAGTATTCGTAAGAGAGAGGCGAAGGTTTTGTGAGCACAAAGGGGATGCACAAGGTTGTGTGACAGACTGTCAAGTTTTTCATTTATATTTGCTTTTTGTTAAAGTGACATTAAATGTTATGATTCTCACCATTACTGCCACGTCTTGGCCATTGTTGAACGGCTTTTGTGATAGGGCCCTTTCATGAGGCTCACCGTGAACAGCAACACTTGATGCCACCCATTGGGTCACTTTACAATGGGTGTATGTGTAGTTACAGGACTGTTTTGTGTAGGGATTGGTGGGCGGCTTGGTGGCTGAACTCATCAGCTTGTTGCTGGTGAGCTGCAGACGTCAATTGGGCATGCAGAGGCAGCTCATGGATTCCATGTGAGTGAAGTTGGGCCAGCTGCCTCACTGGCAGTGACCCTCATGTAGGTCCTGGGAGGGGGAAAGATGAAAGGGAAGGAGGGAGGCAATCAGGAAGGAGGGGGTTGATCTTCAGGGGACGGCAACAGACAGTGGCACTTCTAACAGCGCAGCATTCCCTCAGTACTGCACTGAAGTGTCAGCCTAGATTATGTGCGCAAGTCTCTGGATTTGGGCTAGAACCCATGACCTTTATGACCTGGAGGCAACAATGCTACCACTGAGCCAAGGCAGACACCTAGATAAGGGTTTCAACACTGGGGCGGAAGACAGTTGATATTGAGAAGGGGAAAGTAAGCAGTCCTGGCAATGGATAGTATATGGGGTGTGATGCTCAGGTGTGCTTCAAGAAGATGCCAATATTTTACATAGCCTGATTCAGTCTTAAAAAATGGCCAAGGAAGGCAATGGAGTTAGTGACAAGGGGTTTGAGTTTATGGTGGGGACCAAAAACAATAGTTTTGGTCTTGATGTTCAGTAGGAGGGAATATTGACTCCCCTATGACTTCATTTTGTCAGATGGGCAGAAGTGGTTGTGGGTTCAAGAGAAGTGGTAGAAAGGTAGAGCAGGGTGTTTTCAGCATACATATGAGAGCCACAGATCCATAGGCTGTCAATCCCGGCGTAAGTGCCGGGATCTGCCTGCCAGTGAAATATAGGGGGACAGAAGAGATCTACTAATCTAAATATGCCAGGCAGATGCCTGTGCCACTAGAAGCACATCTCAAGTGCCTGCCAGAGGAGTGAGGCTACAAAATATGGCTGAGAATGCCTGCAACAAGCCACATCCTGGAAGGGTGCTTGTAGTGGTCCATTGGCCCCCTTTGTTCAAATTTTTCAGCCCTTCAGATGTATAGGCTATGACCCAGCTCAGACTCCTAGGTAGCTCCCATTGTACTGATTGGCAGATCAGTATGTCCACTTTCACTTGGTGTTACTTACCCATTGCTTTTCTGCCAGGCCGGTGATTAGGAAACTCCATCGTTTTCACCAGTGTCCTTGTTTGACATGGCTAAAGGCTCCAATCCAAATAGATCCCCATGGAAATAGACGAGTAGGTCTGGGATCTGGCGTATCTTAGTACTGGCCTAATCTCTGTCCTTTCTGCCTCACAAGTGAACCAGATGGTCAACAGTTCTTGGAGTCTGTGGAAGCTGACCCTTTGCCTGTGAATGAAATCAATGCTGGAGAAGCTTTGGCTGTGTTGGGACAGTGAAACCATGCAGGGACAGACCGATAGATTTGGACAATCTTGAAACTGTTGACTCTGGCATCATCTCATTACACAGCAACTTAAAAATACTACATAATATCATGCAATCATTTGCTCTCTAGTTAATATGGTCACCATGTTGGATATAAACTAAGGACCTGCCATAACTTTGACGGCAAATCAGCGACAACTCTTTGCGTTGTTTCCACCGATGTTATGGCAGGAGAGCGAACAACACCCCACCCCTCCCCACAGAAATTCTGACCCTAAGAATTCTTCTCTTCAAAGCTCTAATGGCTGGAGTTATACAATACCACTGGATTGTGGCTGGTAGCAACAGAATTGTTTTGCCAGCAACATTTGCATTATACTGCCTGGCTAGAATCATATTCGCCCAGCCAGGACAGAGCTCTGCACATGTGTACTCAGACATATCTGCAGAGCTGTCCTTCAGACCATTACATTTTGAACATTTGACAGGCAGGAGGCATCTTCACTCTATAAAACAGTAAGAAAAAAACTGAAAGTTCTAAGAAGGTCCAATGGACCCTTTTGAGTACTTTTTAAACCTGGCTTTACATTGCAGTATAGTTATACTCCACTTAGCATCACGCCTAAGGTGTGTGAGACTGCCTCTCTGAGAGGGTCACACCTTGCTTGTGCAACTTTGGTATTTTCTGAAGTTTTTTGTGACCTATGGTCTTCCTTTGTATCTGTATGTCTAGCTTTCATTAGTGTATTCCTGAGACGCTGTCATGCCTTGTGCCAACTCAACCATACAATTTACTTTCTCCACAAAAATGTTGCAATTGCAAACCACTCAGAACAGCACGATAGCATGATGTGATGGAAATACGTTTGTTACACAAATTGGAGTAAGAGGTGGTGCCAGAAACAATCCTCTGTATTACCTAAAAATGAAGCAAAATGCATCAATAAAGTTTAAACACTCATTTTGTATTGCAGATTCTGTCAGATATTAAAAGCAACACACTGACTTAAATCTGTTGGTCAGAATTAAATTAATTTCTAAAGTAATTCACAGAGCTGCTGGTTTAAGGGGCTTAATTTTTGGATTATGTCTGACTTACTTGAGTTAATTGAAGTTAACCCCTAATAATTGATTAAATTGGTGTTTTTAATTATCTAGCAAGAAATGTTTTAGGGCTACCAAACCCAAGCATTATCACAGTAAAATTAATCCCATTCAATTTTTGGTAATCATGTGCAACTTTAGAGGGAGAAAAGAAACACTTTGCTGCTGTTGAATTTACTTTGGTAGCTGGATAGTTTGTTCGCTATCACTTTTTTTTACATTGATGTCATTATCGATGACACTGCATTCAATTGCCTGGCCTTTCTAAGAATTTGCAAAGAAATGTGTGTACTCTATCATCAGATATCATCTTATATGACCTTGCATCGCAGACTTCCCAGCATTCTTGGCACTCTCTCGTTGACCATAAATATCTGGCAACCCTAATTTGTGGCTTTCTCATTCCCGTAGCTTTACTTCCCAGAAAGAAACAACTCAAGAACCTGATCCTTAGATTTATAGATTCCACTGTTCTAATGCTGTGGCTGCTTAGTAAGTAAATACACTTAATATGAAAAGGAATGTTTCAACAGATAGAAACTGGCAGGGACAATTGAAAATAATATTTATTGCCACTGTGCTGGCAGTTATTTATTTTTATCTGTTTCCATTTTTGAAGAACAATACTTAAAAATGTTTGAATTTTTTATGACAAAAGTCAACAGTAGTCACACAAATAGTGGATCACAGAAAGAGAAGAAAACATCTCCTTATTTTGGGTCTGTCAGGTTAGCTGTCATTCATTAAGTGACCAGACACCATGGTAAGATGTTTAGCCCATGTGACATTTATACTTGCATACTCTCAAGCATCCTCTTGAGCCATTTTCTTTAATCCATGATGTCACAAGAATTGGTGCTGCACAGTTGCTGTGAAGAATGTGATGCTTCCTGAGCTGCAAGGACCATGAAAATTCCACGCAAAGGAAGCTAACCATTCAAGGATATTGTAGGATGTAAAAGTTACTGTTTGGGCTGGTTCCTTTTTTGTTATTCGTTCATGGGATGTGGGTGTCACTGGCGAGGCCGGCATTTATTGCCCATCCCTAATTGCCCTTGAGAAGGTGGTGGTGAGCCGCCTTCTTGAACTGCTGCAGTCCGTGTGGTGAAGGTTCTCCCACAGTGCTGTTAGGAAGGGAGTTCCAGGATTTCGACCCAGCGACGATGAAGGAACGGCGATATATTTCCAAGTCGGGATGGTGTGTGACTTAGAGGGGAACGTGCAGGTGGTGTTGTTCCCATTTGCCTGCTGCTCTTGTTCTTCTAGGTGGTAGAGGTCGTGGGTTTGGGAGGTGCTGTCGAAGAAACCTTGGCGAGTTGCTGCAGTGCATCCCGTGGATGGTACACAATGCAGCCGGTGGTGAAGGGAGTGAATGTTTAGGGTGGTGGATGGGGTGCCAATCAAGCGGGCTGCTTTGTCCTGGATGGTGTCGAGCTTCTTGAGTGTTGTTGGAGCTGCACTCATCCAGGCAAGTGGAAAGTATTCCATCACACTCCTGACTTGTGCCTTGTAGATGGTGGAAAGGCTTTGGGGATCAGGAGGTGAGTCCTTTTCTTGTGTTCATGGTTAAAAGGCACTTTCTATAAGCAGACCGTCTCCTATGAACGGAGATCTGCACCCCTT
The DNA here is from genome assembly GCF_035084215.1 of Heptranchias perlo. Lineage (NCBI taxonomy): Eukaryota > Metazoa > Chordata > Chondrichthyes > Hexanchiformes > Hexanchidae > Heptranchias > Heptranchias perlo. The sequence goes on along the minus strand of NC_090325.1, from coordinate 125,757,704 downwards.
ACACGTGATATTTATGGTTACATGTGATTCTGTTTCACAATTAGTCTCTAATCATGGTATATTGCTTACTGGAAAATATTGGGGAGGTCCACTGTGTTCTCCTCTTCCTCCCAATTGGTGGAAAATACTACACTGAGCAATGCATATAGGCTAAACCATTTGGTTCAATTTATTTATAGATTGAGTAATATTGAAACAGCCAAAAATGAAAAACAATTAAAATAGGTTCCGATCACAAGGGGTCATTTTACCCTTTTCCAGAACATGTTTCTTACAGTGTCTGATCAGCAACTGGATTATTGGATGAAACAAAGTTATTCCTAGGTAGACCTTCGAGATATGAATTTGTATGTGGATGCCTTGAATTCCATGTTCATTCACAGAGTTTGGATTCCTTGACAGAACTAAAGCTGAGCAACCAGAACTGTGAGTTATGTCAGGGTATGTCTTTTATTTATATTGCCTGTCTTTGACATATACAAACAAACTAAGAGTTTAACAGACCTCAGTTTGTAAGGTAAGGTGTTAAATGTCTAGATATTGCTGCTTCCACCACATACTTTCCTTAATTTCTTAGCATTCAGAGAAATCAGAATTGAATATAATCCATTTAGATATTTTCTTGGGCTCCTTGGTCTGGTCATTCCTGTAACTCGTATCTTATATTCATATTGTGCCCATCCGGCTCAAAAACAAATCATATGATAGCATAACGGGTTATAACAATAGTACCCCCTTGTGATCTGAACTGCATATTGAATCTTTCACATGTGTCCTCATGTGTACTTCTTCAATCTTTCAGTAGACGGACTGAAAAGCACCTTAGTGAAATAAGGCCACATAAAAATCATTAAGCTGTTTTATTTTACAGACTACAAGCGAATGTACAGAGTGACAGTTGTAATCTTACTTACTTCACTTAATTTCAAAGCCCTCCTGTGACTGAGAAAAACAATAAACCACACCACACTCTCCCGCATTAGTGGGCCATCTTCAATTTTTTCTGGTCAGTCTTGCGGTTCTGGCTGGCTCTGTGCTTAAGTTGAGCAAGTTTCCTTTCAATAGGCTGGGCTTCCTTCCCAGAACTAATTGGACTCAATGACCTTGATTGGGTTTTTCCCATTTTTTGTTACTTCTAACCACAGGATGTAGATGGATATGGGCTGTCCCTCTGACATTATTCCCATTCAATGATTCGCCAGTAGGCTTGTCATTAAAAATGGTCATCTTCCCCCCCCCCCCAAAAAGTAATTTTTTGTCAGACACTCCATGCTGGGCTCAAATGAGTTGGCCATCCCAATAATAGTAGATGTGAATGTTTATGGGAAGGTATGACAAATTAACTATCGTCCCCAGGTCATCGTGTAAATATATTTTGAATGCCTGGCTCATTAACAGATAAACATTCAGTGGCTGCAGCATATGATATGAGCAGAATTTTAAATATGTGTGAATCTACATTAACTTGAAGCACACCACTTAAATGTAACTCCTTTCTAAATTATTCCTGGGGAAAAATGGTCAAAAAAATCTCGAAACATGACATGATCTGTGAAAAGAACGAACTTGATGGGCCAAAAGAGATTTTCTTGTTCAATGCCTTTTTTACATTCATGTGTGTTTGTTCCATCTCGATGGGACCAAAAATCATCAAAGAATCCTGTCCCACCTCACAAGCCAAACCACTGCCGACATATTTGGAGAGGCATTGGGGGGGTGAGGTACACCCATTCATAGTCCTCGAAGTCTGTCACTTCCAACTGAAGGACAATGGAGAATGGGAAAAATGAAAGATGAGGTATAAATGGAAAAAAAAATTCTCAAAGAATGTTTTTAATATCAGTTTAAAATGAGCTTTAATGAAAAAGTTGATTAGAACTCATTATTTTTAACAGTTTACAATAGAAAATGATATTACTGAAAAATTGCACAATTAAGATTTTATTTCAAAACATATATAATAAAATGAAATGTGCTAATTTTCATAGCTCTCTCTCTCTCGCTCTCTCTAAATAAATATATATATATATATATATATATATATATATCATAAAATTCCTTCAATTTTATGATATTGAAGAATCAAAGAAGTCCAAAACATAAAATCACTTTATAACAAGTCATACATCAATTATGGTGCCTTGTGTTAAAGCAGACAATATTTAAGAGCATAAATATTTCCAGTTTAAAATCCCTTAGCTAGCCATAAATAACAGTTTAAGATTAACATGCAAAAGCAAGTCAACCTTTTCACACCTTGACTTAAGAACATAAGAACATAAGAAATTGGAGCAGGAGTAGGCCAATCGGCCCCTCGAGCCTGCTCCGCCATTCAATAAGATCATGGCTGATCTGATCCCAACCACAAATCTAAAGAACACAAGAAGTCGGAGCAGGACCCGGCCACATAGCCCCTGGGCCCTCTCCGCCACCCACAGGGCATTGACCGATCCGAACTCAGCTTCATGTCCAATTTCCTGCCCGCTCCCCATAACCCCTAATTCCCTTTACTTCTAGGAAACTGTCTATTTCTGTTTTAAATTTATCTAATGATGTAGCTTCCACAGCTTCCTGGGGCAGCAAATTCCACAGACCTACCACCCTCTGAGTGAAGAAGTTTCTCCTCATCTCAGTTTTGAAAGAGCAGCCCCTTATTCTAAGATTATGCCCCCTAGTTCTAGTTTCACCCATCTTTGGGAACATCCTTACTGCATCCACCCGATCAAGACCCTTCACAATCTTATATGTTTCAATCAGATCGCCTCTCATTCTTCTGAACTCCAATGAGTAGAGTCCCAATCTACTCAACCTCTCCTCATATGTCCGCCCCCTCATCCCCGGGATTAACCGAGTGAACCTTCTTTGTACTGCCTCGAGAGCAAGTATGTCTTTTCTTAAGTATGGAGACCAAAACTGTATGCAGTATTCCAGGTGCGGTCTCACCAATACCTTATATAACTGCAGCAATACCTCCCTGTTTTTATATTCTATCCCCCTAGCAATAAAAGCCAACATTCCGTTGGCTTTCTTGATCACCTGCTGCACCTGCATACCAACTTTTTGATTTTCTTGCACTAGGTGTTATTACTCTGTGATAAGGAATAGGTCAATGAATACATCGACTTGGACAAAGTCCGTCTTTTGAATTGATGTTCCAGCTTATTCTTAATGGTTTTGTGACATTTCTACTACGCTCCTTTCTTCATTTCTTTTGTCCCCCTCCTATCAGTGCATGTTTCCTACATTCACTACACTTTAAAAGTATTTCATTGGCTGTATGTCCTGAAATCTTGAAAGGCGCTATATAGATGGAAGTCCTTTCTTTCTTTTCTTTAATGCATTTAGCTAACAACTTGAGACTGATAAGAGGACGCCACTAAATTTACAACCTTTAGAAAATGTTCTCCGTGTTTTGACTAAAAAATGGTTTATATGTTTTACATAGCTTATATATTTCAAATTAGCTTGAAAGGATTCACAAAAAAGATAAAAGGACTGATTTTAACTCAGTCCGTCCTGAGGGGACAGGCTGGTAGCAGCCCTGAAATCAGAGTGCTGCACTTACCACCCTGTTCCTGCTTTGATCGCACCCACTGCCATTTTGCCACTTGCATTTACAAGGGTGGCGCAGGCAACTGGCTGAAGCAGGTCTGAGCCTCATTAAAGTATGCAAATCGGGGTCATATGACATAGATAGGAACATATTTGCAATTTTGAAGTACAAATGGACGGACCATGCGCTGTGCATGCTCTGCCCATTTGTATGGGGTGGGAAGAACCTAACCAATGGTCCTAAAAGGTACAAGAGGATGCCGCTCACAAACAGGCCAGGGAATATCGACTTTCTTTTTGGTGGGGCTAGGAGGAACATGGAAAAAAATCTGGGCTGCTGCTGGCCCATGTGAGCACCCCTCCCTCCCCCAACCTCCTGATCACCTCCCCTCCCCTGGGCTCCGACTGTCTGCTGGCTTAGTTGGGGAGCTGGACAATTTACCCGCCCTTCCAGAATTGGCAAGCGCTGAAGTGGGACATCCATTTGGCACCCTCTGTCGCCAGCAGAAGCTAAATGAGGTTCGGGCCTCTAAATAGCTCAAGCCTCCTGTCCATAAGAACGGGTGGCGGTGGGTCCATTCCGCCCGCTACCTAACCATTCTCCATCAGTGGCTAAAATCAGCCCTATAATGTTTTCTTGGGGTACAGACGTGCATTTGAATAATGTTAAGAATGTAAAATAACTTGAACTTGATGAAAAAAGAGTAAAATGAATTAAAAATAAATGTTGGATAAATTTCAATATGACAAAGGCTGAATATATTAGTGGAGTTAAAATATAGGAGTCTGTCTTTTTAAATGAGATGACTAATTTTGCTTATATGAAGAATAATGATTTGTGGTCTCCCAATAGCATAGTCAATTCTGTTGAGCTGTGAGTAAAATCATTTCAGATGGGATAATGTTTATTTGATACTCAAGTGGCTAAATTGACTTTGTTTGCTCATAATAACGAGGATAAATTAAATTTTCTTTCCATAGCTGTTAAAAATGCAAATTGTTGTGGAGTTGAAGGCATAATTTCAGTATTGCTGAGTTCTCTATTAGTTTTTAAGTAGGAATGTGTGAAGCCACATGCAACATTGAGTGCTTGGTAAATTACAGTTGTGGGCAGATGGTTTTTTCATTATAAGTTGTAAAGAGTTACAAGCTCCATATTGGTGTTTTTTTTATTGAAATAGCTGCTTACCCATCTGTAAGATACCAATTTTCAGGTTGACTGTTCAGAATACAATCTAAATCTTCCTGATATCTGTAGAATGTCTGGTTAGACTCGTGCCACTAGGGTCATTATGTGAGAGTTAAAGTAACACAGACTGTTCTCTGCCTGACTTTGTTTAGTGAATCAATTAATGAAAGTTGAACAAAAACTCAAAACAGTACAGTATGTTGATATTTTGGATGGCTAGTTTTCTGATAAATAGGGCAGTGATTTGTCGACCAAGCACTAATAGAGGTTATAGAAGTTTGATAGGTATAAGAAGAAAAGCAATTGAGGGGCAGGCAGTGGTAATCTATGTGAGAGTTAACATAGGGGAAAGGCAGTCAGAAATACTTGAATAGTTTCTGGCATATTATCGTGAAATTGCAACATCAGGATTGTAAGGTTGTTTTTTCTGGCACCTGTCTGGTCTTCGGTAAAAGTTAAGTTTTTATCCCAAGCTACGGGGCCCCTTTAAGTGACTGGCCAGTTGGTGCTGATGAAATTGTATAGATAATTGGACTAGTTCAGAAAAAATAAGGTTGGTTCAGAAAGAATAAACTTTACCTAAAAACTATAGAATCGGAGACTAGTTAGCAATATGAAGGAACAAATTGTTGATTAGTTAAATTAGACATGAAGAAAGAGGGAAGGGTGAACAATCTCATCTATACAAAAACAAGAGGAGGGGAGGAAAAGCACAGAACAGAAAGTGAGGCCAAGTACAGTAAATAAGCACAAAGAAAATAAACATAATAAGACTAAGGTAAGGAATGCAATTAAGCTCCTCTACCTGATTGCTAAAAACATTCGGGAAAAGGTGCTAGAGTTAGAAGCATACCTAGTGACAAGAAATTATGAAGTTACAGGGATAACTAAAAAATCGGTCACCCCAGAAGATGGGAGTGCTTTCAATGCTGGAAAGATTGGAATGGTGCGAGCGAAGATGGATGGCCTTTAATCTTTGAGATAATTTGGAAGAAAAGAAAACTGAACTCATGTCCCAGAGGAGGACACAAAATGATTATTTTTCTATGATTAAAATAAGGCTATTTTCTGATAATTAATTGACAATCATGGGTGACTTTAGCCAACTCATCATTAACTGAGAATGTCCAAATGGATGTGGCATCCGAATCAGTAAATGTAGTAAATGATTGATTTTTGGACCCAACTTGCTAAGGATCCAACCGGTGAGGGGTTGCTTACAGTCTGACCTGGTTCCTGCAAACAAGCAGGACGGTATCCATAATTTGGTAATGGATCCTTTGTAAATTATTAACCATAACATAATTGAATCTGGGATAAATTATGAATCCGCACCAATAAGGGCTAACACAAAAATATATGAATTGAAAAAAAGCAAACCCTAAAGGTATGAGAGAGGAATTAAGCTGGGGAACTGCTGAACTACATCTCTGGTGAGAAATACAGGAAACATGTTTAAAATCAAAGGCCTTGAAATTCGTGGGGTCAGGAATGCTATAATGGTGGTGATTTTTGCAGGGAATGAGGCAGAAATTTGGACAGGACCTTGACCTGCCAGTTTTCCACCCGGTGTATAATGCATCCTAAATTGGCTCCCATTTGATGCCAGGAGGAAGAAGTTCCCAATAAGCAGTCTATTCATGCAAATGAGGGTTTAGGACAGAATAACATCGCTTGTTCTAAATTCTGTGATTTCCGCACTTTTAATAGAAAAAATTATCATGAAAGCTGCCTGATTGTCATGAAAAACAAACTGATTCATTAATGTCCCTCAAAGGTGGGGAACTGTCACCTCTAACTGGTCTGTCCTACATGTGACTCCAGCCATAGTTACCTTGCCAACGAGGTGTAAAGTTCCTTCATGAATCTGTCTCTGTAATTATTGCCATAGGAGGCTTCAAGTCAGTCATGAGGTCCTGCAGGAGCTCTGCGTCCTGTTGTAACTGGAACAGATGCCCAGATCTGGATCCAGAACTGTGGTTATCATTGTGGAGAAGGTGACCACTGCCATAAAACTTTGTGCTACTCGCTCATTCCAAGGTATGACTGGTGATTTCTGTCATGTTAATCATTTTGCAGTCTATAAGGCAAATCATTAATGCTCTGTTTGCTAGGGGTTACGACTTTATCAAGTTTGACACTGGATGGAGGCCAATGAACAAAGAAGGTGCCAGTTTTTGCAGGGCAGATTTCATAGGGTTCTATCTGCACTCGCAGTTACACATCCCCCGACTGACAATCCGCATCATTTCACCAAATTTAATTGGATTTCACTGTCTAAATGTACAACTAGTTTATGATTCCAGGCACAGATTGCTTCACATGAATGCCAAGCATGCTGGCAGCTGCCATGATGCATTTAAACTTTGGCAGACCAGTATTACTACTATCTTTCAAGTCTCAGAATGGCTCCTTGGAGACAAAGGCTACCCTCTCCTCTCAGGGCTCAGTACGCCACTAGGCAGGACTGACAATGCAGTAGAAGAGAGATACAATAGGATGCAAGAATTTGCACTTGGCAAGCAATAGGAATGCTCAAAGCAAGGTTCAGATGCCTGGATAGGTCAGAGGGTGCCCTTAGAAATAAAGGAACAAGTGTAGGCCATTTAGCCCCTCGAGCCTGTTCCGCCATTCAGTATGCACCGTGCATGGTCTCAAAAAATGATGTGGCCTTTTGCATCTTCCACAACTTTACTATCCAGAAGGACATTTCCCTTGATGTTCCATTGGAAGAGGAGCGAGATGTAGATAATGACACCATGGAGACTAAATATCAGTCACAGGAAGAGGAAGCAATTGAACCAAAAGCTGCATCAGCTAGAAAAGTGGAACTACTGCTTACTCAGGACTCCTTCACTGAGACATAAAGCACTGCTAATCAATGCACACTTCCCTACACAGAGAATACCAATGGTTACTTTATAAGGGAAGGGATGAGCAACATGGCATCCCCAAACTGAGATAATCTAAATAAATCTAAATAAAACTAATAACTTTGATGTAAATGAGTTGGAAGTCCTAGACAGGTCAAACGGGCTCAAGAACAAGCAAGTCACCAGGAATAGATGTAATTTATCCCAGGATGCTGAACAAGGCTAGGAAGCGAGGCCCATTATGAGGGAGTCACTAGACACCAGGGAGGTACTAGTAGATTGGAAACAGGACAATTTGGTTACTATATTCAAAAAAGGATAAAACAGACACAGGCAACTGCAGTCCCAATAGTCTCACCTCCATTCCATGTAAAAATAATAGAACTGATCATCAGTTGAAGAGTTTAACAAAAACCTAGTAAACAGCAGCGAGCATGGATTCAGAAGGTGAAGATCATGTCTGACCAACCTTCTCAACTTATTTGAAGAAATAACATCTCAAGTGGACTGTGGAAATCCCTACAATATAGTAATTTCCTCACTGAAGATTGTTAGTTAAACCCAAAGCTATGGGGATTCAAGATAAACATTGGAAATGGATAAGAAATCGTTTGACGGGTAGAAAGAAACAGGTAATTGTTAGAAATGTGATATCAGGGTGGAGGGAAGGACTGAGTGGGATGCCCCAGGGCTCAATGTTGGGACCACTACTGTTTTTCATTTACATAAATGACCTGTACTTAAACTCAATGCAAAGTGGTTAGAATTGCTAATGACACCAAACTGGAAGGGGCAGTGGAATTTGAGGAAGCAGCTCAGGAATTATAGAATGAGTTGGACAAAATAAATACATGCACAAATAAAATTTAATGCAGACAAGTGTAAAAGTACTGCACACAGGATGGAAAAATAAGCAACACACGTACCCCATAAATAGTGTTTAAATACCTAAGGATGAAATGGAAAGGGCTCAGCGTTAACCATGCCCAACTAACCAACAAAGCCAATCGGAAGTTGACCCATACAGTTGAATATAAGTCAGAGTAGAACATGGTCAAACTTTAAAATGCTCTAGTCAGATCACACCTTAAATACTGCATCCAGTTCTGACCGGCAATAATCAAGGGAAACAGTCAATCACTGGAGGCTGTACAGGGCAGAGCCACAAGTCCTGAGATGGGCATCATTTTCAGGCAGAGGCCACTTGTAATATGCTAATGTCGTACATAGGACCCTGATTGCAATTTTGAGGTACAAAAGGGCAGAGCGTACAATGCGCACACTCTGCTCATTTATACCAGGCATTGAACGGCCTCACTAGCCGTACTTAAAGGAACCACTGGAATCTGCTCAAAAACCGCGCCAGGAAATGTAAAATTTTATTTTGGTGGAGCCAGGGTGAGCAGGAATGCTCCTCCTCGGACCACAGAAAGACTCTAGCCCAATGCCAGGCTGCCCGTGGCCCTCCAAAGGTTGGTCCCCCCACCTCCCCCACCAGGCTCCAACTGTTAGCTGACTCATCATGGCAGCAGGCCAATTTCCCACCATCCCACAACCAGCGAGCTGCAGCGGGACGCCTGCTTGGCATTTACAACTCGCCGGCGGCATGTAAATGAGGCCCAGACCATTGAATGCCTCGGGCATCTTGCCGGCAAGAAGGGTAGGCAGCAGTTGCACTCTGCCTGTCACCCGCCCATTATCTGCCTGAAGCTGAAATCAGCCTTTCTGGGCTAGATTTTCCCGGGAAATTGCGGATACGTTGGGGGTGTGGGGGCTCCGAAAATTGGGGAAATCCAGCTCGGGTTCGGAAGCTGGCTCCAACCCGCAGACTTCCGAGATCCCCACAGACCCACCTGTGTGCGCGCGGGCATCCCGAATCCGGAGGTCCTGCCCGTAATTAAAGCCGGCGGGATGATAGATAAAGAGTCAAACGTACTTCATTGAGGTACTTAAGGCACTTTACTTGTGACACATTAGGCAGTTAGAACAATTTTTAACTTACATGGGCGGCTTTCCCACGGCTTCTGATTCACTTGGTGAAACCAGGCCTGAAGGGCCGAATCAGACAAAAAGAAACAAAATTAATTAAATAAAAAACCATTGCACAAAGTTAAAACACAAGATCAACCTACCTTTTCACCCTGCTCCGATCCGTAGTCTCCCTCTCCGATCTCCCCCTCTTCGCACCCCAATGTCCTCCCTGATCTCCCCTTCTTCAACCCTCCCGATCTCCCCCCCCCACGATCTTCCACTCTCCCCCACCCCCCCCCCCCCCCACGCCGATCTTCCATTCAAGTGCCGGATGACATCTTGCTCTCTCTTTCTCTCCCCCTACCCCCGTGTTGCAGCTCCTGAAGGCAGCCAGCCTGTCAATCAGGGTGCGAAACCCGGAGAGCACGTTAATCACCATTGATTATGATGCGATCGCGTCGGAAAGGGTAAGTTTCGTTTATTCGGGTTTGCCACGCGCACCTTCACCCCCCCCCAACCCCCACCGCTGCCAACCCGCCACCATTTCAAAATTGAGCCCCCTGTCTTTTCAGCCTGTAAAAGAAGCATACGAGAGGTGATCTTAGAGAGGTAACAGGCTCAGACCATATTTCACCCTTATGTTCTTGCTCCATTGCAATCTTTATAGATTTCCCGATCCATCACAAGTAAATAAAAGTCACACGAGCAACTGCATCTGTTTCTGTACATGCTTAACTTACTTGACGAAGACATCTACCCAAAGTACTTAGCACGTTGGTCTTCTGCTGAAGATATGACAATAGATTGGGAGAACCCTGAAGAAATTCTCACCCATGAGGCTTATTTGAGCAGGCTCCACTCTAAAGCAGCAGAGCCAATCGACTTGAACAAAATATGCACAGTAAACTCTTAGCTTGCTAATAGAAGATACAAATCACTAAACCTGGTATTATTACATGTAGTCTGATGTGATTCAATCAAAATTTCTTCAATACCTGCTATATAAATGCAAGTTCTTTCTTTCTCTCTTTCTTTCTAATACCTAAGGCAACAAAGAGACAACATTTCACATCTGTAGCAAAAAAGATAGATTTTCTAACTTCAGTTCAATTACACTATGTAGACCGTTGTACATGTTACTAATCAAACTCCAAAGGTGGTTCCTTCTCATAGGTTCCTTCTTGTCCAGAAATTCAATATTGGAAAATGTGAGGTTATGCACTTTGGCAGGAAAAATCAGAGAGCAAGTTATTATCTTAATGGCGTGAAACTGGAAAGTACTGCAGTACAAAGGGATCTGGGGGTCCTAGTGCAAGAAAATCAAAAAGTTAGTATGCAGGTGCAGCAGGTGATCAAGAAGGCCAACGGAATGTTGGCTTTTCTTGCTAGGGGGATAGAATATAAAAACAGGGAGGTATTGCTGCAGTTATATAAGGTATTGGTGAGACCGCACCTGGAATAATCCATACAGTTTTGGTCTCCATACTTAAGAAAAGACATACTTGCTCTCGAGGCAGTACAAAGAAGGTTCACTCGGTTAATCCCGGGGATGAGGGGGCGGACATATGAGGAGAGGTTGAGTAGATTGGGACTCTACTCATTGGAGTTCAGAAGAATGAGAGGCGATCTTATTGAAACATATAAGATTGTGAAGGGGCTTGATCGGGTGGATGCGGTAAGGATGTTCCCAAGGATGGGTGAAACTAGAACTAGGGGGCATAATCTTAGAATAAAGGGCTGCTCTTTCAAAACTGAGATGAGGAGAAACTTCTTCACTCAGAGGGTAGTAGGTCTGTGGAATTTGCTGCCCCAGGAAGCTGTGGAAGCTACATCATTAAATAAATTTAAAACAGAAATAGACAGTTTCCTAGAAGTAAAGGGAATTAGGGGCTATGGGGAGCAGGCAGGAAATTGGACATGAATTTAGATTTGAGGTTAGGATCAGATCAGCCATGATCTTATTGAATGGCGGAGCAGGCTCGAGGGGCCGATTGGCCTACTCCTGCTCCTATTTCTTATGTTCTTATTTTCCTTGCCATGGAAATGAGGAACCGGTTACTGCTCTTAGACATCATGGTATCAGCAACAGAAAATCCCTATTTTCTTATCCTTATTGTAGGTTGCAAACCTTTTTCTTTCTCTGGGTACCCTACTTGATAGTCTATTCAATAATTAATTGCCTAACATTTGTTCATCTGAAAATTAGCTATTTGAAGCATTAGTTCTCTTCTCACCACTCTAAAATATTAAATTCAGGTCTTTGCCACTATTTTTCAAGACTCTATTTCTACTAACTCATATCTTTTCCCAAGCCATTTCAATAGCATATCATTTTAGAATACCAGAATACTTGGAAATCAAGGATAGAAGAAGTATGGGAACTGTCTGTAAAAAAAAATCAATGGTTCACAATCAAAGGAAGATAAATAGATCAATATTTTATTAAAAATATATTTTTACATTTGCTGCCTAGGGCTCAATGATATTTTTGAAAGTATTTCCTGATGTAGTCTATATAAACTGATGTACCTGTCCTTTGAATCCTTTGGTGTCCTGGAAGGTCTTATCTTATGTGAAACCTGCCTAAAACCTAAATCTGATTTTGTGCTAGCTGAAATAGCCTTTGAACTCATTCCTGGTGTTTGTACAAGGCTGTTCGGTTATAGTTGCTAGTGGTTAGGAGGTTGCTATGCTATAAAGCTACAGTTTTGTTTTTTGCATCGTTTAGGACGGTGATTGAGTGTTATCACCGATCTACCACAACTCATTCAGTGTGAGATTATGGAAATTCAGAACATCTGTGTACATAGATTGAGTGACATCCACAAGTTGTGATTTCAAGGTTCTTAAAGGAACTGGAATTCCTGTGATTTCCAAGGCGCAAATGGCATGATATATATAAGTTACCTTGATTGAAATAATGAAAAATACATCTAAAGATAAACAATCTTCATTTTAACAATCTGCAATCTTTATATGTAACTAGTGGATCTCCCATGGTATAGCTCATGTATTGTGGGCACTCGGGCAGCTATCAACTAGCAGGTTCTACCTCCTCACTTCTTTCCTGCAAGTGATGATGGTTTCTGCAGGGGTAGCATCTCTTTGGTGTCAGCAGCCATCTAGTACAGCCAGTTGACATTCATATGGGAGTCCAGACTCAGCATGTCAGCAGGCTTTTCCCCTATGGGCAGTGTCACAGCTGAGCTCGATCCTGTTTTTGTATGTCACCCACTCTATTAGATTCACTAGATGACAATCAGGAACAGGAACTCTAGCTGCTTTCTTCCTTTCCCCAACCTGGGAACATGGGTAAAATTTAACTTCAGCTGGGCGCAAAATGGGCGGGAGAGGATTGGCTGCCTGTTATACACACTGCCCGATTTTCCTGTCCATTGAAGTCGATGGAAAGGAAAATCGAGCCGGATATATAACGGGCGACCGATTCACTCCTGCTCACTTTGTGTACCGCCGAAGTTGAATTTTACTCCCTATGAAGTAAAATTGTGGAACACTGTCATGCTGCCCTACCAGAGAGCATCTAACTCAGCACAGGCCTGGGATAGAGCCCATGGGGTGGAATTTTAACCCTCTAGAATTGGGTGGGTTGGGGGTGGGTGGGAAAATAATAAAATTTTGCAGCGTGACCTCAACCCAGCTCCAACCCACCCACTTCCGGGTTTAACGGAAGCAATTTTTGCCGCGTGCGAGTAACCTACTCGCTGGAGGTGGATCGATAATTAATACAGGTAGGTAGGTAGGTACTTAACAGAGCAATTTAGCTGATTATCACATGTTGATGAGGTGATTTTAAATTGAATTTAACAGGCATTAGAATTTAATGCCTCCAGTACTGGTTTCTCAGGCCACAAGAATCACGGCAGGTAAGTGCCTTTATTGCACTGATTGTGGGCCCTGCGGTTCACCAAGCTTACCTTTTAAATACCCCCCAAACGGTAACCCCCCCCCACCCCACCAATAATGACTGATGTGCCCCAACCTCCCACTCGATATCCGACTTCTCCCACCCCTCCCCACCGTGAACGGCCCCCCCATCCAAACCCCGAAGACCCTGATCTGTCCTCTACCTCCCCCCCACCCAAACCCCGAAGGCCCCGATCGCTCCGCAACTGCTTTCCCACCCGACAGACAGCCAGCTTGCCAATCTGGCTGGCTGTCAGGAGCAAAACGTCCTACCATCAAAATCGCCAGGACGTGCAGGAAACCCTTACTTCTGGGTTCCCTGTGCGGAAATCCTCTCTCCTCCCACCCACTCTTCCTGGCTCCAAGTTAATATCCAGCCCTATGATTTTCTCAGTCTGTATGGTACAGTACAGCACTATAAAGTACATTTAATCAATGAGAGCCTCTTTATGCTAACCATCTGGAAAGTTAGTAATAGAATAATAGAATCATAGAAAGTTACGGCACAGAAGGAGGCCATTCGGCCCATCGTGTCCATGCCGGCCGAAAAAGGACTATCCAGCTTAATCCCACTATCCAGCACTTGGTCCGTAGCTCTATAGGTTATGGCACTTCAAGTGCACATCCATGTACTTTTTAAATGAGTTGAGGGTTTCAGCCTCTACCACCCTTTGAGACAGTGAGTTCCAGACCCCCACCACTGGGTAAAAAAATTTCTCCTCAGGTGCCCTCTAATCCTTCTACTAATTACTTTAAATCTATACCCCTGGTCACTGACCCCTCTGCTAAGGTAAATAGGTCCTCCCTATCCACTCTATCTAGTCCCGTCATAATTTTATACACCTCAATTAAATCACCCCTCAGCCTCCTTTGTTCCAAAGAAAACAACCCCAGCCTATCCAATCTTTTCTCATAGTTAAAATTCTCCAGCCCTGGCAACATCCTCATAAATCTCCTCTGTAATTTCTCCAGTGCAATCACATCTTTCCTGTAATGTGGTGACCAGAACTGTATGCAGTACTCAAGCTGTGGCCTAACCAGTGTTTTATACTTAAGAAAAGACATACTTGCTCTCGAGGCAGTACAAAGAAGGCTCACTCGGTTAATCCCGGGGATGAGGGGGTGGACATATGAGGAGAGGTTGAGTAGATTGGGACTCTACTCATTGGAGTTCAGAAAAATGAGAGGCAATCTTATTGAAACATATAAGATTGTGAATGGGCTTGATCGGGTGGATGCGGTAAGGATGTTCCCAAGGATGGGTGAAACTAGAACTAGGGGGCATAATCTTAGAATAAGGGGCTGCTCTTTCAAAACTGAGATGAGGAGAAACTTCTTCACTCAGAGGGTAGTAGGTCTGTGGAATTTGCTGCCCCAGGAAGCTGTGGAAGCTACATCATTAAATAAATTTAAAACAGAAATAGACAGTTTCCTAGAAGTAAAGGGAATTAGGGGTTACGGGGAGTGGGCAGGAAATTGGACATGAATTTAGATTTGAGGTTAGGATCAGATCAGCCATGATCTTATTGAATGGCAGAGCAGGCTCGAGGGGCCGATTGGCCTACTCCTGCTCCTATTTCTTATATTCTTATGTTCTTATACAGACCTAGCATAAGGATTTCTGTGATAATTCTCTAGAGGCAATGACACCGTCTCTACTAATTTAGTTTTAATAAATTTCTTACAAAACTGACTACAAAGATATGGTATATAGATAGAAGAGAGGAACACAACAAAACCGTATCCTTAAAAATCTGCCACAATATATTTTGGTTATACCAGTGGCAGATCAGGAAATGAAACTACAGTTGCCGTTGTTCCTGCCACAAAACTTTTCTCATACCACAAACCTACCAAGAAGTTGAAGCATGCTAGCAATCACCAATAATGATGTTTGCCCAATGTGCCAAAGAAGACTATGCAAAGAGGAAAAAAAATCCAAATTACGTTACATTTCTGGAATGATTTTGTTTAGAATTCCATTCATTTACAGCACACAGCAGATGAAAGTTACTATACAGTCCACCAACACTTCATTTTAGAAACAACAGATAATAAAGCAGAGTGGTATGAGCAAGATGATAGTACTTAGTAATTTCATTAATATTGTTGATAATTAACTGTGTAATAATTCGACTACTACTGTTTACTACAGGTGCTGCTTCTTACTCAGCCAGATGAAAGTTTTTATAAAACACAGTATGCAGTAGCAAACTTATAAAGCACACTACACAATTGCTGTTGGGGGAGGAGGCAACCACCTTGTTCTGATTCTGCATCTCAATGCAGTGTCCACTGTTGCTTCGGAGACAACATTGAAAATACAGGGCACAGAATGATCTGGGCAAATCAATATAAAATACAGAGAGAACAGTTTCCGCGGAGAGCGTGAATCTAAGCAAAAAACTTAAGTTTGAATGAGCAGCAGTGATGTCCATATTTAAAAAGCATTAAGGAGCTTCAGTGGCAGCAAGGAAACAAAGAAGTAGAAATAGGTAGGAAATTATCAGGATGATAGTGCTCATTGTGTGAATAAATTGATAGTGAGAGGATCACAATAACAACTGAATTGCGCACGTCACAACATATTAATTTTTCAAGGAGAAGTTCTGTAAGAAAATAGCTCACATTGAGGAAAGATACTCTCTGTGTGCTTATATGGAAACATAGAAAAATTTACGGCACAGAAGGAGGCCATTTGGCCCATCGTGTCTGTGCCGGTCGAAAAAGAGCTACCCAGCTTAATCCCACTTTCAAGTACTTGATCCGTTGCACTGTAGGTTCTGGCACTTCAAGTGCACATCCAAGTACTTTTTAAATGCGATGAGAGTTTCTGCCTCTACCACCCTTTCAGGCAGTGAGTTCCAGACGCCTATCACCCTCTGGGTGAAAATTTTTTTCCTCAGCTCCCCTCTAAGCCTTCTACCAATTACTTTAAATCCATGCCCCCTGGTTATTGACCTCCATGCTAAGGGAAATAGGTCCTTCCTGTACACTCTATCTATGCCCCTCAAAATGTTATACACCTCAATTAAATCACCCCTCAGCCTCCTTTGTCCCAAAAAAAACAACCCGAGCTTATCCAATCTATCCTCATAGCAAAAATTCTCCAGCCCTGGCAACATCCTCATAAATCTCATCTGTACCCTATCTCGTGCAATTACATCCTTCCTGTAATGTGGTAACCAGAACTGAACACAGTATTCAAGCTGTGGCCTAGCTGATGTTTTATACAGTTCCAACATAATCTCCCTGCTCTTATATTCTATGCCTTGGCTAATAAAGGAAAGTATCCCGTATGCCTTCTTAACAACCTTATCTACCTGTCCTGCTATCTTCAGGGATCTATGGACATGCACTCCAAGGTCCCTCACTTCCTCTACACCTCTCAGTATCCTCCCATTTATTGTGTATTCCCTTGCCTTGTTTGACCTCCCTAAATGCATTACCTCACGCTTCTCCAGGTTGAATTCCATTTGCCATTTTTCTGCCCACCTGACCAGTCTATTGATATCTTCCTGCAGTCTACAGATTTCCTTCTCACTATCAACCACACATCCAATTTTTGTATCATCTGCAAACTTTTTAATCATGCCACCTATATTTAAGTCTAAATCATTAATATATACCACAAAAAGCAAGGGACCAAGTACTGAGCTCTGCGGAACCCCACTGGAAACAGCCTTCCAGTCACAAAAACACCTGTCGACCATTACCCTTTGCTTCCTGCCAGTGAGCTAATTTTGGATTCAATTTGCCACTTTCCCTTGGATCCTACTGGCTTTTACTTTTTTGACAGTCTGCTATGTGGGACGATCAAAAGCCTTGCTGAAATCCAGGTAGACTACATCAAATGTGCTACCCTCATCGACCCTACATGTTAACTCACCAAAAAATTCAACCAAGTTAGTCAAACATAACCTTCCTTTAACAAATCCATGTTCACTGTCCTTGATTAATCCATGCCTTTCTAAATGACGGTTTATATTGTACCTCAGAATTGATTCCAATAATTTGCCCACCACCGAGGTTAGACTGACTGGCCTGTAATTACTAGCTCTATTCATATCTCCCTTTTTAAACAATGGTGCAACGTTAGCAGTCCTCCAATCCTCCGGCACCGCATCTGCAGGCAGGGAGGATTGGAAAATGATGGTCAGAGCATCCGTTATTTCCTCCCTTATTTCTTTTAACAGCCTGGGATACATTTCATCTGGGCCTGGCGATTTAACTACTTTCAAAGATGCTAAACCCCTTAATCCTTCCTCTCTCACTATGCTTATCCCATCCAAATTTTCACACTCCTCCTCCTTATCTACAATCTCTGCATCGTCTCCCTCCATTTATGAAGACAGATGCAAAGTATCTATTAAGAACCATATATATCAAAATTGTAAACCCATTCTTTATAATCAGGTTTATGACTTCATTAGATATAGTATACAGAGGAAATGTTCCCCATAAAAAAGGCATAATGGTCTTAATGGGGGACTTTAACCTTCACATAGATTGGGAAAAGCAGACTAGCGACTGTCAGAAAGGTAGTGAATTTCTTGAGTGTGTCCGGGATAATTTTCTACAGCAGTATGTCCTAGAGGCAACAAGGGGGCAAGCCATACTAGATTTAGTAATGAGTAATGAATCAGATTTAGTAAACAGCTTAACTGTGCGTGAACATCGATCCAATAGCGATCATAACATGATCGAGTTCAAGGTAGTGTTTGAAAGGGAAAAAAGTGAATCAGCTGCTCAGATTCTAGACTTGGGTAAGGCCGACTTCAATGGGATGAGACAGTGACTGTCCACAGTAAACTGGGCAAATCTGTTAATGGGTAAAACGACTGATGATCAGTGGGAAATGTTTAAAGTAACATTTAACGTGATACAGAACCGGTTTATACCCCTGAGAGGCAAGAACTCTACTTGCCAAAAAAAAAGCCATGGACAACTAAAGAGGTAAGGGTCAGTATAAGACATAAGGAAAGGGCATACAAAAAGGCAAAAACTGGCACAGATCCTGGCGAATGGGAAAGATACAAAGATCAACAAAGGGTTACAAAACAGATAGTAAGGGCTACAAAAAGAGAGCATGAAAATAAACTTGCAAGGGATATCAAAACCATTACAAAGAACTTTTATAGTTATATGAGGAAAAAGAGGGTGGTCAGGAGCAGTGTTGGCTCCTTAAAAACTGAAAGTGGGGATATTGTCATTGACAATGGGAAAATGGCAGACATGTTGAATAATTACTTTGCATCAATATTTACAGTAGAAAAAGAGGATAGCATGCCGGAAATCCCAAGAAAACTAATATTGAATCGGGGACAGGGACTCGATAAAATTAACATAAGTAAAGCAACAGTAATGAAGAAAATAATAGCACTAAAGAGTGACAAATCCCCAGGACCAGATGGTTTCCATCCTAGGGTTTTAATGGAAGTAGGTGAGCACATTGCAGATGCCCTAACTATAATCTTTCAAAGTTCTCTAGATTCAGGAACTGTCCCTCTGGATTGGAAAATTGCACATGTCACTCTGCTTTTTAAGAAAGGAGAGAGAGGGAAACCAGGGAATTATAGACCAGTTAGCCTAACATCTGTTGTGGGGAAAATGCTGGAGTCTATAATTAAGAATAGGGTGACTGAACACCTTGAGAATTTTCAGTTAATCAGAGAGAGCCAGCATGGATTTGTGAAAGGTAGGTCGTGCCTGACAAACCTGATTGAATTTTTTGAAGAGGTGACTGAAGTAGTGGACAGGGGAATGTCAATGGATGTTATTTATATGGACTTCCAGAAGGCATTTGATAAGTTCCCACATAAGAGACTGTTAGCTAAGATAGAAGCCCATGGAATCGAGGGAAAAGTACGGACTTGGTTAGGAAGTTGGCTGAGTGAAAGGCGACAGAGAGTAGGGATAATGGGTAGGTACTCACATTGGCAGGATGTGACTAGTGGAGTCCCGCAGGGATCTGTCTTGGGCCCTCAATTATTCACAATATTTATTAATGGCTTAGATGAAGGCATAGAAAGTCTCATATCTAAGTTTACTTGGTGACACAAAGATTGGTAGCATTGTAAGCGGTGCAGATGAAAACATAAAATTACAAAGCGATATTGATAGATTAAGTGAATGGGCAAAACTGTGGCAAATGGAATTCAATGTAGGCAAATGTGAGGTCATCCACTTTGGATCAAAAAAGGATAGAACAGGGTACTTTCTAAATGGTAAAAAGTTAAAAACAGTGGATGTCCAAAGGGACTTAGGGGTTCAGGTGCATCGATCATTGAAGTGTCATGAACAGGTGCAGAAAATAATCAATAAAGCTAATGGAATGTTGACCTTTATATCTAGAGGACTGGAGTACAAGGGGGCAGAAGTTATTCTGGAGCTATACAAAACCCTGGTTAGACCGCACCTGGAGTACTGTGAGCAGTTCTGGGCACCGCACCTTCGGAAGGACATATTGACCTTGGAGGCAGTGCAGCGTAGGTTTACTAGAATGATACCCGGACTTCAAGGGTTAAATTACGAGGAGAGATTACACAAATTGGGGTTGTATTCTCTAGAGTTTCGAAGGTTAAGGGGTGATCTGATCGAAGTTTATAAGATATAAGGGGAACAGATAGGGTGGATAGAGAGAAACTATTTCCACTGGTTGGGGATTCTAGGAGTAGGGGGTACAGTCTAAAAATTAGAGCCAGACCTTTCAGGAGTGAGATTAGAAAACACTTCTACACACAAAGGATGGTAGAAGTTTGGAACTCTCTTCCACAAACGGCAATTGATACTAGCTCAATTGCTAAATTTAAATCTGAGATAGATAGCTTTTTGCCAACTAAAGGTATTAAGGGATATGGGCCAAAGGCGGATATATATGGAGTTAGATCACAGATCAGCCATGATCTTATCAAATGCGGAGTGGGCTCGAGGGGCTGAATGGCCGACTCCTGTTCCTATGTACCTATATATTCTTTTAGTGTCCAAGATTTGAGCTTGAATTTCTATTCTGTTCCTGATTGCTGTTTTTTAGAAGCTGTCTGGAAAAAGTCAGTACTTTTATTTGATGAATTTTATCATTGTCATCTTTCAGTTATCTCTTCTCTGCTTTGAGTTCACTTACTCCAAGTTCTGGCAAGAACATTTTCCACTGATCTAAATGGAAAACTGAAATTTGAAAGATTAGATCTGAAATACCTGAAAGTCAAAACAACAAAATAATTTATTTACTGGAATAGATGATGCATAAATGCTGTTCTACAGTGATAAACAAAATTATTTCATATATATTATTAAACTGTATCAAGAAGAAAAAAGAAAATCTACCACAGTAAAACTGTAGGGAATATTTAATTTTGGTCGAGAGTTGTTTGACTTGTAAACAGATACAACAGAAAAATAGATAGAAGACGGACAATATGATAATACCACAGGAAACATAAACCGTTCTGGTGCCGAATAACAAGTGATAATTTTCAAGATTACAGAGAAAATGGTTGTACACTAAACAGATACATTTCCTATTACATTTTAAATAATCAAACTATTTTCTACTGGTACCAATGAATTCAAGAATGTGCATTAATTGTCTGTTTTTGGCAAGTATGCCCAAATGGATCAATGATCAGATTATGCATATCTTGTTGTTCATTGTGTAAACATTTTAGGATGAAATAGTCCCCCATAAATCATCCAATCATCAGTTTTGATTTATTTTAATAAGTATGAATTTATAACATCTACTCTATTTAATTGGTATAAACTGACATGATCAAATATCCTATGGGACATGCTTGTCCTCTCCTGCTGATGCTGGAGGGGAGGAGGATGTTGCCTAGAAATGGCAGCAGGCCAAGGTTCATTAGTGGAGATGTGAGGACGGACACAATTTTCTGGAGCTTTTGCTCAATTAGTTTTAGAAATCGAAGAGTATTCGTGCAGAATCTTCCTTCAAGAGATTAAATGAGTGGGACAATTTGTACATGTTCCATGACAGGGTGAGCTTGATTGTGGAAAGTTGCCCAGAACATGAGTATATAATGTAAAAGTGATTCTCTGTGCAGTCCTGAGGGAGTGCTGCACTGTCAGAAGTGCTGTCCTTTAGATGAGGTATTAAGCAGAGGTCCTGTCTGTCTATGCTGGTGGTTCAGGTAGACATTAAAGAACTTATCGTGCTATTCAAAGAAATCAGAGACTTTTCTCAATGTGCTGGCAAACAATCCTACCTCTAAAAACAACAAAACAGACCAACTGATCATTCATCTTATTACTGCTTGTAGGATCTTACTGTTTGCAAACGAGCTGCTATATTTATACAGCCCCCTCCGCTTGTAGCGGGTGTGTTTATGCGAACGTGATTTGTCCGCTATACGCGATGGCATATAATGCGTTAGCGTTAATAAAATTTTTAAAATAACGAAGCAGCACCAGCAGAGATCAAAACAAATTTCATATAACACACAGTGCTGGTTGGGCAGCAGAGACGTAGCAGCAGTGACCTAATCTGGGGGTTCAGGTACTAACATCTGCTGAACTTCCACCACCCTGTTTATAATACCACCACTCAATGGGGTTGCTGTCTTGTAATTCACTTCCTCTAACCTACTATCTCCTGTGTTGTGGATGTGGCTTTGGAACATTTTTCGGTGATACTAAAGCTGCATTTTAAATTGTAGAGGAAATGGAAGCCGAAGAGAAGTGAAGTCTGTGAACTAGTGAGTAAACACAACTGTTTCTGCCTGAAATAAACGGAGCACTTAAGACGCTATAACCTGCAACTTTGAAATTGACATTAATGCAAATGAATAATGGTTATCGCTTTTTGGCCGATGTAAGTGACTGTCCATTTTAAACGTGGACATTTTAAGTGGTGGGGACTGTATAACGACAGTCACTTCACTTCAAAATAATTGGTCTTGTGTGAAGTGTTTTGAGACATTTCTGAAATACAGGGTAAGGTGCTAAATAATACAAGTCTTTCTTTGATTTGAATGATGTTTTCTGTTCTGTGCTTTCCACTACTTTAGCTTTCAAAAAGGAAAGGGATTCTGTATTTTAAAAAAAGGCTGCACACACACTACCGATTTACTACTGAAAACACAGCCATCCTGTGAAACACGTCCTTAGGGGCAGACAAAATTGCTGAATTTGTTAAGCAATCTCAAGGCAGAACTGAACTCCACAGCTGAATGATATTGCTGACAATTTAATTTTAGAGGTGCTCACCCATAAATACAAAATACACTTCTACAAAATATTTTACATACAGTAATTGGTGTTAGGGATGAGCAAAATTGTTGGGTTTACTATGAGCCTTCAAATGGCTTTTTCGTTGTTTCCTGCCAATTTGCATTTGTCCTTAAGTGGCACTGCTATAAACAGAACGTTGCTCTGAGTTCTTTTTGTAAATCTCAATTTATTTACTGAATATAACTCTTACCAAAACAGTTGCAAATAATATGGTCAGTCCATTTAAGACCATTTTTAAAAAAAAAGCTTTGATTTCAACTGAATTGCTTGCATTGGCTCAGTGGTAGCACTCTCACATCTGAGTCAGAAGTTGGGGGATTACAATAACAGCTTTTTTGGAGTGGGACCACATCCTGGCTCCAACTTGCCCACTTCTGGGTTTAACCCAGGCAGATTTGTATGCGCGTGCACAGCAGATACCAGGAAGTCCCGCCCCCATTTAAAGCCGGCGGGCTGATACTTAAAAGGGCAATATACCGCAATGAGGTACATAATATTTTCTGTATTGGACAATTAAAATGAATTTAACCTTACTTGTTCGGGTTTTCCATCGCTTCCGAGTCACATCAGGTGAAAGCAGGATCCACAAGGCGAGTGCCTTTATTGCACTGCTTGTGGGCCTGGAAGAGCAGGAGTTCTTCATCCAGGCCCAACAAGCTCACCTGGCCAACAGGAACCCCGCGATCATCTGACACCGCCCACCCTCCACACCGCACCCCCCCCCCTCCAATGCTGGGCCTCCTTCTCAATCTCCATTGCTGGCTGGACCCCCCGATGTCATCGCTGGCTGACCTCCCCCCCCAATCACTGGCTGATCACCCCAATGTCGTCGCTGGCTGACCCCCTCCCCCCACTGATGTCCGATTCTGGCTGACCCCCCCCCCCCCAATATCTGATGCTGGCTAACCACCCCCACCCCAGCTCCCTAATCTTCAATGCTAGCTGACCACCCCCCCCCACTGATATCCGTGCTGGCTGGACCCCCACCGATGTCGTCGCTGGCTGACCGCCCCCCCCCAACCCCGCCGATATCCGATACTGGCTAACCCCCACGATGTCTGATGGTGGCTGACCACCCGCATCCCAGCTCCCTGATCTCCAATGCTAGCTGACCCCCCACCCTGATGTCTGATGCTGGCTGACCCTCCCGATGTCCGATGCTGGCTGACCACCTCCCCCTCCCCCAAATGGCGTCCAGATCGCCTCACCTCCCCCCACACTCCTCCGATTTTTTCCAAGCCCTGATCTCTTCCTCCCGCCCCTCTCTCTGATATGCAGCTCCTTTCACTGCTGACAAGCTGCCAGCCTATCAATCTGGCTGCTTGGTGCATGAGAAACCTGGAAGCACAAATACTCAACTTCAATTCGGTTCCGATCGCAAATTGCGACGGACTCAATTCGCTTCCGGGTTCCCCGTGCGAATATCTGTGGTCGCGTGGGATACTCACTCTGAGTAAAAATTATGCCCTTAAGCACAAAATGCAGGCTGACACTTCAATGTCGTACTGAGGGAGCGTTGCACTGTCAGAGGTGCCGTCTTTCAGATGAGACATTAAACCAAGGCCCCATCTGCCCTTTCAGCTGGATGTAAAAGATCCCATGGCACTATTCAAAGAAGAGCAGGGGTGTTCTCCTGGTGTCTTGGCCAATATTTATCCCTCAACCAACATCACTAACAAACAGATTATCTGGTCATTATCACATTGCTGTTTGTGGGGCCTGGTTGTACCTAATTTGGCTAACATGTTTCCGACATTACAACAGTGACTGCATTTCAAAGTACCTCATTGGCTGTTAATGGCTTTGGGATGTCCTGAGGCCATGAAAGTCACTGTATAAATGCAAGTCTTTCTTTCTTGCATCAGATATTTAGCAAAAATCTACATTTTCCCTAGTTATTAACTTATTCCAAAATTGGCAAGAGGTAAGAGATGTGTATTTGAACAAATTTAATCTTTTGGATATGGTCTCAGATGGTCATACATTCAGGTTTTGTAAATCAGGAGTGAATTTTATGCTAGGCATAATGGCTGTGAAGCATCTTTCCAACATTAAAGGCACCATATAAATGCAACTTCTTGTTGTTGTTACTTCTACAACCGAGCATAGATGAAGCCCCTCTATAGAAATTGGAACCCGCTGCGCTCGTTTTTTTGAAAAGCATCAATTTTACGGTAATATCTGCAATGCTCCAAGGGCATATGTCCAACTCCAAAATGGGTTAAATGATTTTCTAGGCGGTAGGCTCCTTGCATATGTGAATAAAAGGCCAAGCATCTGTTTTAGGTCCCATCTGAGAAATTGGGTTGCCCTGAGCGGAGCAGACTTCGGGCCTGCTCAGCTTAGGTTTTGCGGGCTTAACAAGTGGCCGCTACCAAAAAAGTAGGTAATTTTTTTTAAGCTTCATGTGAAGCCAGGGTGAGCTCCTCCCAGCTATACAGTACTCCTGAGGGGTGCTGCCGACCCGCAATCAGCACAATCAGTTCTGAATACTGGTGAGGGGGAGGGTTCCTCTGCGGAGTACAGCCAGAGCCAAGTTTACGGCACCATGGGAGGCTCAGCTGTACGGGAGAGAGAAGAAAGGTCAGGAAAGCAATAGTGATAGGGGATTCAATAGTTAGGGGAACAGACAGGCGTTTCAGCGGCCGCGGTCGTGATTTCACGATGGTATGTTGCCTCCCTGGTGCCAGGGTCAAGGATGTCAGTGAGTGGCTGCAGAACATTCTGAGGAAGGAGGATAAACAGCCAGAGGCTGTGGTCCATTTCAGTACCAATGACATAGGTAGAAAGAGGGATGAAGTCGTACAGGCAGATTTAAGGGAGCTAGGAAAGAGATTAATAAGCAAGACCTCAAAGGTAGCAATCTCTGGATTACTGCCAGTGCCATGTGCTAGTGAGTACAGAAATAGGAGGATGGTGCAGATGAATGTGTGGCTGGAGAGATGGTGCAGGAAGGAGGGCTTTAGATTCCTGTGGCATTGCGACTGGTTCCACGGGTGGTGGGACCTGTACAAGTCACATGGGTTGCACCTCAACAGGGCCGGGACCAATATCGTCACAGGGAGGTTCGCTAGTACTGTTGGGGAGGGTTTAAACTAGCTTGGTAAGGGGATGGGACCTGAACATAGATTCAGGAGGGAGAAAAGCAGAGCTGGAAATGGAAGACAGAAAATTAGTATGCGAGCTTGGAAGGCAGTGGAAACAAAGGCTAGAAAATAGATAACAAAAAAGTTTGACAGTGCTTAATGGTGTATATTGCATTTCAAGGAGTCTAGTGAATAAGGCAGATGAGCTGAGGGCACAGATAGACATGTGGAAGTATGATATCATAGCTATTAGAATTATGGCTAAAAGAAGGGCAGGAATGGCAGCTCAACATTCCTGGTTACCGGGTTTTCAGACGAGATAAAGAGGGGGATACAAAAGGAGGGGCAGGGGTTGCAATATTGGTTAAAGAAATAATTTCAGCTGTGAGGAGGGATGACATGTTAGAAGGATCATCAAATAAGGCCATATGGGTTGAACCGAAGAACAAAAAAGGGGCAATCAAACTGCTGGGAGTGTACTATAGACCCCCAAACAGTCAGAGGGAGATAGAAGAGCAAATATATAGGCAAATTTCTGAGAAGTGCAAAAAAAAATAGGGCAGTAATAGTAGGGGATTTCAACTACCCTAATATTAACTGGAATAGAATCAGTGTAAAAAGTATAGAGGGCGCAGAATTCTTAAATTGCATTCAGAAGAACTTTTTTTAGCCAGTACGTAGCAAGCCCAACAAGAGGGGCAGGGGGGGAGTTCTGGACTTAATTTTAGGGAATGAAGCTGGGCAGGTGGAAGGGGTAGCAGTGGGTGAGCATTTTGGTGGTAGTGATCATAATTCAGTTAGATTTAGCGTAGTTATGGAAAAGGACAAAGATAAACAAGGAGTAAAAGTTTTCAATTGGGGAAAGACCAATTTTACTAAGCTGAGATGTGATTTAGCAAAAGTGGACTGGAAACAGTTACTTGAAGGTAAATCAGTATCAGAACAGTGGGGGGCACTCAAGGAAGAGATAGTGAGAGTTGAGAGCAAATGTGTTCCCACAAAGAAAAAGGGTGGGACTCCGAAATCTAGAGCCCCCTGGATGTCAAGGAGCATACAGGGTAAGATCAGGCAAAAAAGGGAAGCTTATGTCAGATACCGAGAACTCAATACTGCAGAAAGCCTAGATGAGTATAGAAAGTGCAGGGGTGAAATTAAAAAGGAAATTAGGAAAGCAAAGAGAGGATATGAAAAAATATTGGCAAGTAAAATCAAGGAGAACCCAAAGATGTTTTATAAACACATAAAGAGCAAGAGGATAACTTAGAAAAGAGTAGGACCTATTAGAGACCAAAAAGGCGACCCTTCCTAAAAGGAAGATGTGGGTATGGTTCTTAATGAATACTTGGCGTCTGTCTTCACAAAAGAGAGGGACGATGCAGACATTGTAGTTAAGGGGGAGGAGTGTGAAATATTGGATGGGATAAACATAGTGAGAGAGGAAGTATTAAGGGGTTTCGCATCCTTGAAAGTAGTTAAATCACCAAGCTCTGATGAAATGAATCCCAGGCTGTTAAGAGTAGCAAGGGAGGAAATAACAAAGGCTCTGATCATCATTTTCCAATCCTCACTGGATACAGGCTTGGTGTTGGAGGACTGCTAATGTTGTGTCCTTGTTTAGAAAGGGAGAAAGTGATATACCAAGTAATTACAGGTCAATCAACCTAACCTCGGTGGTTGGCAAATTATTAGAAAAAATCTGAGGGACAGTATTAATCGTCATTCAGAAAGGCACAGATTAATCAAGGACAGTCAGCATGGATTTGTTACGGGAAGGTCACGTCTGTCTAACTTGATCAAATTTTTTGGGGAGTTAACATGGAGGGTTGATGAGGGTAGTGCGTTTGATGTAGTCTACATGGATTTCAGCAAGGCTTTTGACAAGGTCCCACATGGCAGACTGGTCAGAAAAGTAAAAGCCCATGGGATCCAAGGGAAAGTGGCAAGTTGTATCCAAAATTGGCTCAGTGGCAGGAAGCAAAGGGTAATGGTCGACAGGTGTTTTTGCGACTGGAAGGCTGTTTCCAGTGGGGTTTCGCAGGGCTCAGATCTAGGTCCCTTGCTTTTTGTGATATATATCAATGGTTTATATTTAAACGTAGGGGGCATGATTAAGAAGTTTGCAAATGATATGAAAGTTGGCCGTGTGGTTGATAGTGAGGAAGAAAGCTGTAGACTGCAGGAAGATATCAATGGACTGGTCAGGTGGGCAGAAAAGTGGCAAATGGAATTCAACCTGGAGAAGCGTGAGGTAATGCATTTGGGGAGGGCAAACAAGACAAGGGAATACACAATAAATGGGAGGATACTGAGAGGTGTAGGGGACTAGAGGGACCTTGGAGTGCATGTCCACAGATCCCTGAAGGTAGCAGGACAGGTAGATAACAAATGAACATACAAACATATGAATTAAGAGCAAGAGTAGGCCATTCGAACCCTCGAGCCTGCTCTGCCATTTGATAAGATCATGGCTGATCTGATTGTGACCTCGACCCTACATTCCCGTCTACCTACTATAATCTTTGACTCCCTTGTTAATCAGGAATCTATCTAACTCAGCCTTAAAAATATTCATGATGTGGAGATGCCGGTGATGGACTGGGGTTGACAATTGTAAACAATTTTACAACACCAAGTTATAGTCCAGCAATTTTATTTTAAATTCACAAGCTTTCGGAGGCTTCCTCCTTCGTCAGGTAAATGTTCAGGAGCTCCTTGAAGCCTACGCATTTATACATCACAGAACAATACATGGTGTTTACAGACTGCCCCTGCAACTGCCCGTTGCCAAGGCAATCACCGTGTTCAGACAGAGAGGTGTCACCTGCAGAACCCCCGAATACACATTCAACAAAAAAACAAACAGGAAAAAAAAAACAGAGAGAGGCAGAAACATCCGGAAGGCAGAGAAAGCCAGCAAATGACCCATTATATTAAAAACAGATAACATTTGTTCGCTGGTGGGGTAACGTGTAGCGTGACATGAACCCAAGATCCCGGTTGAGGCCGTCCTCATGGGTGCGGAACTTGGCTATCAATTTCTGCTCGACGATTTTGCGTTGTCGTGTGTCTCGAAGGCCGCCTTGGAGTACGCTTACCCGAAGGTCGGTGGATGAATGTCCATGACTGCTGAAGTGTTCCCCGACTGGGAGGGAACCCTCCTGTTTGGCGATTGTTGCGCGGTGTCCGTTCATCCGTTGTCGCAGCGTCTGCATGGTCTCGCCAATGTACCATGCTCTGGGGCATCCTTTCCTGCAACGTATGAGGTAGACAACGTTGGCCGAGTCACAGGAGTATGAACCATGCACCTGGTGGGTGGTGTCCTCTCGTGTGATGGTGGTATCTGTGTCGATGATCTGGCATGTCTTGCAGAGGTTACCGTGGCAGGGTTGTGTGGCGTCGTGGACGCTGTTCTCTTGAAAGCTAGGTAATTTGCTGCGAACGATGGTCTGTTTGAGGTTGGGTGGCTGTTTAAAGGCGAGTAGTGGAGGTGTGGGGATGGCCATAGCGAGGTGTTTGTCCTCATTGATGACATGTTGAAGGCTGCGGAGAACATGGCATAGTTTCTCCGCTCCGGGGAAGTACTGGACGACAAAGGGTACTCTGTTGGTTGCGTCCCGTGTTGGTCTTCTGAGGAGGTCTATGCGATTTTTTGCTGTGGCCCGTCGGAACTGTCGATCGATGAGTCGAGCGTCATATCCCGTTCTTACTAGGGCGTCTTTCAGCGTCTGTAGGTGTCCATCGCGTTCCTCCTCGTCTGAGCAGACCCTGTGTATTCGCAGGGCCTGTCCATAGGGGATGGCCTCTTTGACGTGGTTAGGGTGGAAGCTGGAAAAGTGGAGCATCGTGAGGTTGTCCGTGGGCTTGCGGTAGAGTGAGGTGCTGAGGTGCCCGTCTTTGATGGAGATTCGTGTGTCCAAGAAAGAAACTGATTCTGAGGAGTAGTCCATGGTGAGCTTGATGGTGGGATAACGCTACACGTTACCCCACCAGCGAACAAATGTTATCTGTTTTTAATATAATGGGTCATTTGCTGGCTTTCTCTGCCTTCCGGATGTTTCTGCCTCTCTCTGTTTTTTTTTTCCTGTTTGTTTTTTTGTTGAATGTGTATTCGGGGGTTCTGCAGGTGACACCTCTCTGTCTGAACACGGTGATTGCCTTGGCAACGGGCAGTTGCAGGGGCAGTCTGTAAACACCATGTATTGTTCTGTGATGTATAAATGCGTAGGCTTCAAGGAGCTCCTGAACATTTACCTGACGAAGGAGGAAGCCTCCGAAAGCTTGTGAATTTAAAATAAAATTGCTGGACTATAACTTGGTGTTGTAAAATTGTTTACAATTAAAAATATTCAATGACCCTGCCTCCACTGCCCTCTGGGGAAGGGAGTTCCATAGACTCACGGCCCTCTGAGAGAAAAAAATTCTCCTCATTTCCATCTTAAAGGGGAGACCCCTTATTTTCAAACTGTGTCCCCAAGTTCTAGTCTCACCCACAAGGGGAAACATCCTCTCAGCATCTACCCCTTCAAGTCCCCTTAGGATCTTGTATATTTCAATAAGATCACCTCTCATTCTTCTGAAATCCAATGTATACAGGCCCAACTTGTCCAACCTTTCCTCATAAGATAATCCCCTCATCCCAGGAATCAATCAAATGAACCTTCTCTGAACAGCCTCTAAAGTAATTATGTCCTTTCTTAAATAAGGAGACCAAAACTGCACACAGTATTCTAGATGTGGTCTCACCAACGCCCTGTACAACTGTAGCAAAACACC
Source organism: Heptranchias perlo (assembly GCF_035084215.1). NCBI lineage: Eukaryota > Metazoa > Chordata > Chondrichthyes > Hexanchiformes > Hexanchidae > Heptranchias > Heptranchias perlo. The sequence goes on along the minus strand of NC_090325.1, from coordinate 125,727,087 downwards.
TCTACTTTTATATTCCATTCCCCTTGCAATAAATGACAACATTCCATTTGCCTTCCTAATCACTTGCTGTACCTGCATACTAACTTTTTATGATTCATGTACTAGGACACCCAGATCCCTCTGTACCTCAGAGTTCTGCAATCTCTCTCCATTTAAATAATATACTGCTTTTCTATTCCTCCTGCCAAAGTGGACAAGTTCACATTTTCCCATCTGCCAAATTTTTGCCCACTCACTTAACCTATCTATATCCCTTTGCAGACTCCTTGGGCTGAATTTTTAAGTGATGGGTTGGCAGCGGGCGGGGGGGGGGGTGAAGGTGCACGTGGCAAACCCGAACAATGTAATTGATGGTGATTAAAGTTCTTTCAGGGTTTCGCGCCCGGCAGCCAGCCTGACTGACAGGAGCTGCATCGCCAGGGTGGGGGAGAGAAAGAGAAAGAGCGAGACGTCATATGGCGTCATTCGGAGGGGGGGAGGGGTTAGATCGCGGGGACATCGGTGGGGAGAAGAGGGGGAGATCGAGGAGACATTGGGGTGGGGGAAGAGGGGGAGATCGGAGAGGGAGACAGACATCGGACATCGAAGCAGGATGGAAAGGGAGGTTGACTTTGTGTTTTAACTTTGTGCAATGGTTTGTTATTTAATTTATTTTGTTTATTTTTGCCTGATCCGGCCCTTCATGCCTGGTTTCATCAGACATGAATCAGAAGCCATGGGAAAGCCTCCCAGGTAAGTTAAAAATCGTTCTAACTGCTTAATAAGTCGCAAGTAAAGTGCCTTAAGTACTTCAATGAGGTACATTTGGTTCTTTAACTATCATCTCACTGGCTTTAATTGCCAGTGGGACTTCCGGATTTGGGACGTCAGCACGCACACAGGTGCGTCTGTGGGAAACTCGGAAGTTGGCGGGTTGGTTGGAGCTGGTTTCCGAACCCTGTCTGCATGTCTGCAATTTTCGCAGCCCCCGCGCCCCAAAATGCACCCGCAATTTAAATTTAAAATTGAGCCCCTTATGTTCTCTTCACAACTTACTTTCCGACCTACCTTTGTGTCATCAGCAAATTTAGCAACCATACATTCGGTCCCTTCATCCAAATCATTGATATAGATTGTAAATAGTTAAGGCCCAAGCACAGATCCCTGTGGCACTCCACTCGTTACATCTTGCCAACCTGAAAATGACCCATTTATGCCTACTCTCTGTTTCCTGTTAGCTAACCAATCCTTTATCCATGCTAATATGTTACCCCTTACACCATGTGCTCTTATTTTGTGTAGTAGCCTTTGATGTGGCACCTTGTCAAAAGCCTTCTGGAAATCCAAGTACACCACATCCACAGGGTACCCTTCATCCACATTGCTTGTTACTTCCTCAAAGAATTCTAATAAATTAGTCAACATGATTTCCCTTTCACAAAGCCGTGTAACTCTGCCTGATTGCACTAAGATTTTCTAAGTGCCCTGCTTTAACCTCCTTAATAATAGATTCTGGCAATTTCCCTTTGAAAGATGTTAAGTTAACTGGCCTGTAGTTTCCTGCTTTCTGTCTCCCTCCTTTCTTAAATAGAGGAGTTACATTCACTATTTTCCAATCTGATGGGGATCCTTCCAGAATCTCGGGAATTTTGGAAAATTAATACCAATGCATCTACTATCTCTGCAGCCATTTCTTTTAGGACCCTAGGATGAAGTCTGTCAGGACCTGGGGACTTGTCAGCTTTTAGTTCTAATATTTTTTTCAGAACCCTTTCCCTGGTGATTGAAAATGTTTTAAGTTCCTCCCTCCCTTTTACCTCTTGATTCACAATTATTTCTGGCATGTTATTTGTATCCTCTACAGTGAAGACGGACGCAAAATATCTGTTCAATTCATCCGCCATTTCTTTATTCTTCATTATTAATTCCTCAAAATAACTCTCTAGAGGACCAATGCTCACTTTACTTACTCTTTTCCTTTTTAAATACCTGTAGGAACTCTTACTGTCTGTTTTTATATTTCTCGCTAGCTTTCTCTTGTACTCTAATTTCTCCCTCTTTATTATTCTTTTAGTCATTCTTTGCTGTTTTTTATATTCTGTCCAATCTCCTGACCTGCCACTAATCTTTGCGGAATTGTATGCTTTTTCTTTCAATTTGATACTATCTTTAACTTCCTTAGTTAGCCACGAATGGTACGCCTTCCCCTAGAGTTTTTCTCTCACTGGAATGTATCTTTGCTGAGTGTAATGAAATAGCTCATTAAATGTCTGCCTCTGCATCTCTACTGACATATCTCTTAACCTAATTTCCCAGTTCACTTTAGCCAGCTCTGTCTTCATGCCCTCTTAATTGCCCTTATTTAAGTTTAAAACACTAGTCTTAGACTTACTTTTCTCTCACTCAAACTGAATGCAAAATTCAATCATATTGTGATCACTGCTACCTGGAGGCTCCTTTACAATGAGGTCATTAATTAATCCTGTCTCATTACACATTACCAGATCTAGAATAGCCTGCTCTCTGGTTAGCTCTAGAACGTGCTGCTCTAAGAAACTGTCCCGTAAGCACTCTATGAACTCATCTTCCAGGCTACCTTTGCCAATCAGATTCTTCCAATCTAAATGTAGATTAAAACCGCCCATGATTATCGCTGTTCCTTTCTCACCAGCCCCCATTATTTCTTCCTGTATATCCTGTCCTACAGTGTGGTTACTGTTAGGGGGCCTATAAACTACTCCCACAAGTGACTTCTTGCCTTTACTATTTCTTATCTCTACCCAAACTGATTCTACATCTTGGTCTTAGAGCTATGGTCATTTCTCTCTATACTCATGTCATCCTTAATTCACAGAGCTACCCCTCCACCTTTTCCTCGCTTCCTGTCCTTTGGAAATGTCAGGTACCCTTGAATATTCAGGTTCCAGCCTTTGTCAACTTGCAGCCATGTTTCTATAATGGTTATCAGATTGTACATATTTATTTCTATTTCAGCTGTCAATTCATCCATTTTGTTACGAATGCTACACGCATTCAGATATAAAGCCTTTAGTGCTGTCTTTTTACTATTTTTGCAACCTCTAGTCTTATCTGCTGGTGCACTCTTAAGTTTGCATGCTCTGTTCCTTCCTGCCACTCTCTGATTATCATTTCCCTTATTGCTACCTTGCTCTCTTGCCTTGTCTTCTTTCTTTAATTTATCACATCGTCCCTTACTTGATCCCTCGCCCCCACTATTTAGTTTAAGCCCTCTCTACCGCCCTAGTTATACAATTTGCTAGAACACTGGTCCCAGCACGGTTCAGATGAAGGCCGTCCCAACGGTACAGTTCCCACTTTCCCCAGTACTGGTGCCAGTGCCCCATGAATCGAAACCCATTTCTCCTACACCAATCTTTGAGCCACAAATTGAACTCTCTAATCTTATTCACCCTATGCCAATTTGCTCGTGGCTCAGGTAATAATCCAGAGATTATTACCTTTGAGGTTCTGCTTTTTAATTTAGCCCCGAGCTGCTCATACTTCCTAAGCAGAACCTCTTCCCTTGTCCTACCTATGTCATTGGTACCTATGTGGACCACGACAGCTGGATCCTCCCCCTCCCACTACAAGTTCCTCTCCAGCCCAGAACAGATGTCCCGAACTGTGGCACCGGGCAGGCAAGACAACCTTCTGAACTCTCGTTCTTGGCTGCAGAGAACTGTGTCTATCCCCCTGACTATACTCTCCCCTATGGACCATTCCTACTAACTCCCCTTGCTTGAATGGCTTCTTGTACCATGGTGCCATGGTTAGTTTGCTCATCCACCCTGCAGCCCCCGCTTTCGTCCATACAGGCTGCAAGCCCCTCAAACCTGATGGGCAATTGCAAAAGGCTGAGGCTCCTCCACTTCTACCTTCAAGCCCATATCCAAGTACTTTTTAAATGCGATGGTGGTTAAGAAGGTATACATGATACTTTCCTTTATTAGCCGAGGCATAGAATATAAGAGCAGGGAGGTTCTGCTCGAACTAGTTAGAACTAGTTATGCTAAACCACTAATTAGGCCACAGCTAGTGTACTGCGTACAGTTCTGGTCACCACATTACAGGAAAGATGTAATTGCACTAGAGAGGGTACAGAGGAGATTTACTTGGATGTTGCCAGGACTGGAGAATTTTAGCCATGAGGAAAGATTAGATAGGCTGGGGTTGTTTCCTTTGGAACAGAGGAGGCTGAGAGGAGTTTTAATTGAGATGTATAAAATTATGAGGGGCCTAGATAGAGTGGATGGGAAGGACCTATTTCCCTTATCAGAGAGGTCAACGACCAGGGGGCATAGATTTAAATTAATTGGTAGAAGGATTAGAGTGGAGCTGAGGAGAAATCTTTTCACCCAGAGGATGGTGGAGGTCTGGAACTCATTGCCAGAAAGGATGGTAGAGGCAGAAACCCTCAGCTCATTTAAAAGTACTTGGATATGCACTTGAAGTGCTGTAATCTACAAGGCTATGGACCAAGAGCTGGAAAGTGGGATTTGGCTGGATAGCTCTTTTTGGGCAGGCATAGACATGATGGGCCAAATATCTCCTTCTGTGCTGTAAATTTCAATGATTCTATGATTCAATCCACGTCCTGTTGTGCTCGCCCCACCTTCTTGGCGACATACCTAAGGCCACTGCCAGCGAGGAAAGCGGCCCAAAATTCATCTGCTTCAAATAGGCAATCTGGCTCTCGAGGTGCAACAGGTGCCCAAACAATCTAAATTATTGAAATGAGGCCCGAGGCCCAATTTCAGGCCAGCCTGAGGCCTCTTGGCTGGGGCATGCGCTCCGTGGTTATGGACCCAAAAACGGACCGTAACTAATTTCCTGCCCTACGCCTTACAAGCAGAGCATCTCATGGTTCAACCTTTGGGCTCCATTTTTAATAAGCTCAAATAACAACAACAACTTGCATTCATATAGTGCCTTTAACGTAGTATAAAAAAGTATAAAAAGAGCAGTGGAGACTTAGCAACTGGCAAGATGTATAACAAATAACATTTAACAATAATGAATGTAAATTCATGGATATTTGTCTAAAACTGGAATATATGATTAGAAAAGTAAACCCTAGGGAGTTAAATTGGTCTTGGGCAGTAGTGCAAAAAGGGTGAAGTCAATGGAAAGAAAATTAGGTAGAGCGTAAAATGGGCGCAGATTCGCTATTGCCCATTTTGCAATAACGCCCAAGACCAATTTCACCCCCATAATATAGTTAATATGTTTTAGATATAATGGCTGAATAAATATTATAAGTGTTTCCATATTTTTGAAACAGTTTGCCCAGGCAACTTGAATACTAGGATGTATAAGGTGATCTTTTCAATATAACTCCAGTGATTTAATATTGATAGCCCTGAAGTATGACATTACACTCTTGGAGTATCATGTTCAGATTTTGTCATCATACTGCAAAATGACATACAGTGAAAAGTGTTCAGAGAAAGGCATTACTTAAAGATTCGGAAATCAACAATTCATGAAGATTTGCTGCTAAAATATCAATGGAGATGTATTAAGATGTTGGAAGAATATGGTGAGAAGGTGTGGTTGAAGTCAATTCCTTGTTGGGCCTACTGACCTATTTTTCTAATCCTAAAGAATCATATTTTCTCATTCGGCTTATTATTTTTTGTGTGTAAATCTTTCACAATAATCATCTATTTCACAGAAGTGGATGGCTGATACTTTTTGACATTTTTCAGCAGTTAGCAATGGTCCATTGTGATTGCCTTCAACATCTCCAAATGAGTTGACAGGTCCTTGTACTTGTACCCTTTGTTATAGTGGGAAAAAATGCCTCAAAAAACTGTATGAACTATTTCCACAATCTTCAAACCTTTTATTATTTCATCTGAGCCTCTCCTCTTTTCCCAAGAAGACAAATGCAACTTCCTTAACCTTTCCTCAAAACTTAAATTCCTGAAATCTGGAATCATCTTTGCTGTTCATCTTTTAACCCCCTCAAGAGCAATAATATCCTAAACTGTACACAATGCTCTAGGTAGTGCCTGATCAAGACATTATGAGGCAAAAATGTAGCCTCTTTTAATTTGTATTCTATCTCTCTGCTAGTGTAATGTTTTCTTTATTTTTTTCTTCAGCAGTAAAGCAATTGACTGACAGTTTCATAGGTTTATCCTCTATGACAGCTAAATCTCTTTTCTGATCAGCAAACTGGGCCACCATTCCACTTAACACACATAGGGAGAAATTTGTTTACACCAGTTTTCAGGTCCGAACTTGTCGATGTGCTCGCAGCTTGCGCCAGAAGCCAAAGGCCTGAGGCTTGTCCAAAATGGGGCCTTGGACTCATCTGAATAATTCCAGTGAGCTGCAGATGTCTGTCGGGCCTCCTGAGACTGTTCACCAGTTTCCACTGCACCAATTTGGGTCTACTGTGATGCCGGCCCTTAGGTATATCCTGGGAGTTGGGGAGGTGATGGGAGGAGGGCAAGCGTGAGCCCACGGCAGTTCTGTGGAGCTGGGAGGAGCATTCCTGCTCCTCTTGGTTTCACATTAAGGTAATTTTTTTTCAAAAACTTACCTTTCTGCTGTTGGCCTCCAGTGGTCCATTTAAGTGTCAAATTTTCTTTGATAAAACTTCTCTGAAGTGCCTAGGGACATTTTACTATGTTAAAGAAGCTATATGAATGTAAGTAGTTGTTGTTGTTGTTAAGGACTGCTTGTTAGGCTGCAGAAGGTACTGGGAAAACTGAGCGGAGTATGCCCAGCCCCAATCTATTTTACATATATATCCACATTGATCTTCATCTGCCACCTACTGGCCTAGCTACTGAAAAGATCTGAATGCATTGTTATATTGCTCCTTATTATTTGCTCTGCCTCCAGTTTGATATTATCTGCAAACTTGGAGATTTTGCTTCTTCATTATTTTCCAAATCATTCATTTTCTACATTAAAAATACAAAGGTCCCCGGACTGATTCCTGAGATATTCCATTTGTAACCACATTCCAGCCTTAGAATTTCCTTCTTATAAGGATCCTCTCTTTCATGTTTTTAAGCCGTAAGTAGATGCCTCATCTTCTAACTCTTTTTTCATCTACTCGGGTTCTGTTTGCTCTTTTAAATCAATGACCTGCTAAACTTAGCACGCAACCATATTCACACTTTTGCTGACAATTCCACCCTATATTTATCAGTGTACTTCAGATGACATGTCTTAGCACTCACAATCGTTCGTCGCACAATACAATGGTTGAATCACTTCCACTTGATCTTCTCTATGCCCATCAGAAAGCAAATTAAAAACATGTTTTCTTTCAATTGTTCAAAGACACTGCTTCTTCATGTCTTGATTCCAACCAATGGTTTCCATCTCTTATCATTGGTGATTCCTCTCTTAGTGATTCTTCATTTATTGACGTTCTTGGCCCCCTTACCTCTTCCAATCACAAATAGAACTCTGAGGAGCCCATTTTCATGTTGGTCAAATGCTGGGTGGTGCAATATTTGCATGTGGCTGAGAAAACCTGTGGTGAACTCACCTGTGTTTCCAGATTCAGAACATTAGCATAGAATGGGTGGACACTAGACATGATTATCACCTGTGATTGATTGTTCATCCATTAGGTGGTGGGATATCAGGTGCTCCCTGCAGCAGCTTATAAAAGCCAATGCTGCAGATCTGAGAGGAGGGTGGAATTTATTCCTCAAAGCAGAAAACCAGGTCAATAGCAACAGCCCTGGTTCTCTGAAGAGGCAGTGGAAATGTTGTTGCAGCAATTTGTGGCAAAGGAAGGAGGACTTCTTTCCCACTGATGGGTGTTGGGTGGGCCAAAAGATGGTTCTGGATACTTTGCAGGAGGTTGGCAGATAATGTTTCTTTTGGCACCACAGTACAGCAGTCCTGGATGCAATGTCAGAAGAGGTTTAATGACCTCAGCAGGAGTGTCAAGGTGGGGGACCACCCTATAGTCTCACTGATATCTTGTGCATCAAGTAGGAATAAAGTGAAGATCTCCCTACAACCTACACAGTATGTGTGTAACTTCCCATGGTTGCTCATTATGCCCCAGGATATGCTTCTGACACCTCCCTTTCCCAACAACACTTTCTTTCCTAAAGACCTCAACTGCTACCTGCATGAAGAATGTTTCTGTTGTGATAACAGTTGTGGTCACCAGGATGATACATGGGTATTGGTGTATTTCATACCGTTAATGTTCAGTACTCGATATATTCCACCGGTTGGCAGGATAAGACTACACATAATTTGAGAGAGAGAGGACACACACAGTGGTATGAATCCAAAATCTGAGTCCTCCTACTGCATTTAGGGAGGTTATCCTACAGGTCCAGGGAAGAGAGACTATAGAGTAAGCAGGAGATGAGGAAGGAATGGGCCTGGCCCCAGCTCAGAGTAGGTAGTAAAATTATCCTTCATTTGTTGCTCATCCTATTTAGTCACTCATCTGCTTGTGTTCCTCTTGGTCCTACTAGGAAAGTCTGGGTCTCTGCTGCCCCAGGCTCTGCCCTTCCCACCTGTGAGACCCTGCCGAAATTCCCCTCCCCCACCCCCCCCTCCACTCCCACACTCCCACATGGTACCTAAGTGCCTGCGGGCGCCATAGGTTATTCTGATCTTCATCTGCCAGCAGCCGGCAAACTACCTCTTTACGCCAATTTAATTGGCAGAATGTAATTGAGACCCAGAAGTTAAAATAGCCGGGCCTCAAATTGATGATGTCAGGTGGGGTGTTGAAACTTGCCCACTCCATCAACACCCCCTCCCTCACCTTCTCGAAACCTGCTCTGACTTAAAATCCCACCTAAAGGAGTTTATTTGTTTGGAAAGTGGATGGGGAGAGGTTCAATTGAGTGAGTGGTGGGTCTCAAGGAGAAGATGAGCCTGGTGAGGGCAGGGGGATGATGGGTGTAAAACCAGATAGTCATAATGATCCAGGCCCCATAGATTGAAGTTCCTTATGTAAATATGCTTTTAATGCACATTTAACATTGCAGGTTATGACCACGTTGGCATGGTGGGCATGGCAACAAGTGTGTTGAAGGACTGATTTCCTCCCTGATCACAAACTACAGAAAAAAATTGTAAATAACTTCTAACTTATTGAGGACAAGAGGTGTAAATTCAAATTGTATTCCTTTTTTTCGATAAATAACATTGAAGCTACTAATATGTGGTTCCTTTGCGACAGAATGGAGACGTGTATAATTGATAAAACTATATTTGCATCACTTAAAACACTGCCTGCTCCCTCCTTGGTTGAACACAATGCCACAAAATCATGGACTGTTGCCACTGGGGGAATATTGATTCATGCCTAATGTGTTGGCAAAATGCGTGTGTGACATGGACCATGAAGCAACAAAACCATGAGCCTCACTGCCTGGGCGGTTATCTGACAGAGTGGATCGTCCGTCCATCGTAGAACCTACCTGATTTTCAATTAATTGATTTCAAAGGAATCAATGGGTTCTACAACAGGCGGGCGATCCACTCTGTGAGATAACCGCCCAGGCAGTGAAGACAAAGATTTAACCCCATCTGTTGCCAGATGGGCAATAAAATCTAACCTACTATTTTATTTCACTAGCACACAAAAATATGTGTAAATCTGACAGACCAAAACTAATAAAAACATCGTGCCGCTTACAAATTTATTGCAAATCAAATGTACCTGCTGTTCTTTCAGTAATAATACTAACATGAAAAACAGCAAAATGTGAAATGAGTACAGCAAAGTGTGACAATGGTGCATTCAAGGTTTACTGTAATCTAATCCATTATTAGGGTCTACATCTCATGTTCCTGGAGTGTTAGTGGTGATGAAGATGGTTGACTACAGAAATGTAGCTCCGTGTATCTACACAGTGAAAGGGTCAATCGAAGTGGGCTGTCTTGGAAATTTATGGCTTGTGGTTTAAGTGAAAAGAATGATGAATAATGAAGTAGCTTTTGAGAGGTGCTGTGCAGAATTAAATCTTAAGAAATCAAATTTGGCATGCTAATTAATCATGAGCTGTTGCCTAATAATGATTCTGATTAAAACAAGAGCCTTTCAGTAATAAGAGGATGCACTTCAAATGCATTTGAATCACTTGGCTTTGAAGATTAACAGACTGAGGGGCTGTCATATATATATTTTTTCACACCCTTAGGTTCTAATCTTTAGTATAACTGACTGACAGAAAGATAGATGATAAAACAGTTTATTTTCACTACATTATCTTGTTATGGCGTTTGAGACTGGACAACCTAGTTACTTAACCTGGGCCTGACGGTACCTGAGTGGTGGCTGGAGGTAGTGCTTTTCTTGTCACTTTTCTAATAAATGGACATCCATTCTGATACACAGAATATCTTTTATAAAGAAGCTTTAGGAATTTACGCGAATAAACCATGAACACACAGCTAGGACTAACAATGATGAAGTACTTGAATGATACAGTACATGACTGAAACATAGTACTATTGTATTAATGTTTTACTAACCCTTGACTCCCAGAATTGAATGCAGAAGACAATTTATATCACTAGGCCCGATTTTAACCCCCGGTAGGAGTTGTGTGGGAAGGGGCCAAGGGTGGACGGCAAACCATCTGGCCCTCTGTAGCTTGAAGCCTGGGAGATTTTAACTCTAGGGCACCAGCTACATAGGCCCTATCAGTCTACCACCCAAATCCGGTGGGAAGTGCTCACTGGCCAAAAGGTGGGAGCTGGATTTTGTGCGGCAGGAAGCCGCTGTCGGGCACCTGAAGGAACGGTCATGTAAGTGGTCGAGAGGGGGCGTCGGGAGGGCATTGCGGTCGGGGAAAGTGGAGGGAAGCCCAGGTTTTACTCTTGCTCCTCCTGGCCCACAAGGAAACAAAAAAACTTACCTTACCTTTCTGTGCCTCTTCTGGCCCCGGCTCCTCTTGCCACCAGTTTGGCTTGGTGTGGATGTCACAAAGGCAAAATTGCAATCAGGTCACAATGACGTTACTGTGGTCCAATCTGCATAAAAAATGGTCCCTCTTATACAAAAGGAATGTTACAATAAAGGGCATGATATGGCATTTTTCTATTAATGAAGGAACTGTAAAAGGTATTATTTCAGAGGTCAAGGTTGGTCAGAGACTCAAGGGCTATTTTAGATATATACACTTGGCAGTCCACTAATTCACTTTAAGCAGGTAAGAGCTAAGGGCTATTCCTTTTAATAACAAACTGAGAGGTTATTTTTAGCTAATTTGCATGAAATACATGCTGCTGGTATAATCTTCTTTTATGTTTTCCAGTATTTGTTTCTCTTGTACAGGCTATAGCCCAAGAATGTGATAAAATATAGAATAATTGAAAGTTTCTTACCTTTATGTTAAATATTTGCCCTGCAGCGACACGGGTAACTTCTGTCGTGTAATAATTAAGTCCCAATCATGCTGTGCTATAATATACAGTGCCATTAGTTCCTTCTGCAACCCTTGGTAGCATATTTTAACAGTATCAGCAGCAATGAACATTTTCTATACTTTATAATGAAGAAAATCAGCTGAACGATTTGAAAATCTCATAACTCAGTAAGGGTAGCATCTCCATTAAAGGGGCAGCATCAACATAAAAATGTTCAGCATTTTATCACAATCACAATGAGATAAATTGCATTAAAACACAGTTAACCCACTTGTGTGTTGTCACTATGGCATGATGCTTTTCTCCCTGTCCAAACAACAAAATAAGATTTTGAATGAAATCAATAATAACTGTTTCATGTTTCTTCTTCATCAAAGGAAAACACATAAAACAAGTGTACAACCTGAATGAAGAAATAGTCCATTTTTTTTATGGAGTTATTTTGTTCACTTTACAAGACTTACTGGATGGAAAGTTCTCACTCATCTCATGTTAAAAGGAATCATTTTGGCTGCCACCTTGAAGTTTCATGACCATCGTTGAATAGAACAGTTGTGGATAGCAACTTCTTTTCAATCTTGTAATTAGGGTTATAGAATAAATAAAAGGCGGTTTCAGATATGTACTCTAAATGAAATATGAGTATAAAGCATCACAATTTCTGTTACATAGATTTGTAAATATCTGGTCTAGAAATTCCAGGATTCCCGCTTTGCCACTGGGTGGGACAGGCTCATTGGCATAATAGGGATGGATGCCTGTGCCATTTACAGAATTACAAGGGCGCCACCCCATGGGGGCATTTGGATTTTGGAACGGTACCTCACCACTCCACTGGAGGCTGGGGCCAGTTGGCCCTAACTGTTCACAGATAAAAAATTAAACTGGCAGCTGCCTCTTGCTTGTTGTACCACTCTCCCAACACCAATCAATCTCTTACCATTGGGCTCCACTTACAGTCGTTGGCCGTGTGCTGGACAGAACTGGTGGATATTTCCAGGGGATCCCAGCATCCTGCCAGTCTTATCTTCAAATATGATATCACATGGAGGGTGTAGCTGCAGGGTTGCCCTCCCTCTTCCCCACGTAATTTCTAAAAGAAGTCATGATGGGCCGAATGGCCTGCTTCTGTGCCGTAAATTTCTATGATGATGGTGTGGAAACTTGACAGAAAGTGGTTCTGTTCCAAATTACATAGGAACGTAGGAATTGCTCAAAGAGGAAAGACCAAGGTCCATCTAATTCACCTTCTAGCATCCTGGTAGTCACACAATACAACGATAATGGAGTTGTTGACTAACCATAGCAATCAATCTCTATCAATTAGTCTACAACAAACTCAGACATGCTGCGAGGAAAACCCCAGTGGTGGAGAGCTTTGGGAACCATAGGTCCAAAGTCACCTGTTCTTCCTAAGCATGCTACACTTACCATATGTCATTCCCAAATTATTCATATACTGCATCCCAAAATGTTATTTTCTGACAGAAATCTATCTAATTTGCATTTGAATTAGTCAATATTAACTGATTCCAACATCTCCCTGGGGAGCCTGTTCCATAGATTGATCACTCGCTCACTCAAATATTGTTGCCACAGATTAGTTTTGAATTTACCCCCCTTCAAATGCAGGCCGTGTCCTCTAGTTGTATCCTTCTGGACAAGGTGAAATAGCTTGTTATGGTCTACTCCCCACAGCCCAAATTACAGTGATTCTGTGCTCAAAACAGGCCAGAATTCCTATGCTCTGAACTTCAACCTAATTTGTACTATTCAGGAATATCTGTTCTTTTAGGAAACTAGCATCTTGGAAAACTATGGGAAGAGGCACGATAGATTATAACTGTCTTTGAATCAAGCCAGGACTAACTCTGTTGCCTAATGAAATGAATTCGGCCTGCATCAATCTTTTTATTGGTTATGACTCCCCAGCACAAAACTGTTCACACTTCATTTCTAACTAACAAAAAATTACAGCCTTGCTGAAACAGAACAGAATCAGTGTAGGAAATGGGGAATTCACGGTTGTGCAATGCTGGGGGCTTTGACATTCAGATTGAGGATTTTTGTGAGTCTACTATGGATCTCACCTGTACAGTACTTGACCTGAAGGTACCATACATACTAATTGTTAGCCTTTTTAAACTTAGTCAGCATTTCCCAAGAAGGATCAACTTCAATCACTGGGATTGGAGTTGTCTGTGTCAACCAAATACATTAGTTGCAGAATGAGGCTGAGGACCGTGAGAACCAACCCAATTGTAGGGTGACACTGAAGGCTACAAGAATCAATCAAATATTACTTTTTCCAACTGTTGGTTGTACATGAACTTTGGACAGTTTTTTTTTTAAATGAGCTGATGGTTTTTGAGAATCGCAGTTATAAATAAATTTTAAAGTTTGTAAGTTTTAGCATTTTCACCTGACAAAATTATATATGACAATTAAGTTGCTAAAACAGAGAAACTTCTCATTTTCCTCAAAAAAAGCTTTCAGGGGCATGCCTGTAATTTGCTTTATATCAAAGTTTATTTTCTTCAGCTCTAGATAGGGAGGATGTTCTCTGATGCAAATGCATTATTTGACTTCATTTGAGCATTCTTGTTTCTGTACTTAGGTTTGGAAATAAAAAAGAAGTGGGGTTAATACTGACTTTTAAAAATTATACTAATTCCCATATTTAAGACTTTGCCAAAGTGCATTGCTTTGGTGCGTGATGTGGATTGTTTGAGCAATGACCGATTGTGGTTTGTAACTTTGAAAGCTGTTTCCTTACGTGCCCATTTGTCTTCCTGCAGGAACTGAGGAAAAACCCCACGTTATCTGTATTAGAGTTGGCAACATCTATGGGCATTGTGAACAGTGATATTAATAATCAACAAGAAAATAATAGATTGCAAACTCCCAATTGGAGGCAGTCAATCAGGTAGGAAAATTTAACTCCTCGTGCTTGTTCTTGCAAACCACATTTTCATGCAATTTAAATTCCTTTTTAGTTGCAGTGTGTAGCAATATTCATTTCTAGTACAAGAGAAGAGACCTTTCTTGATCAGGGTCAAAAATGTAGGCCTGAAATTACTGTTGACAATTCTAGCACTTTAATGGTGCTCATTTTCACTGTCTCCACCAGGCAGGAATGGGACGGTAGCACTCCGAAAATTGCAGGGTTGAACCCACTACCCTGTACCTGCTCCCAATCTGCCCAGCCCCATTCTGTTTGGGGCCTTCATATGGGTGGCCCAGGTGCCTACCTGTTTCAGATGGAAGCCTACTTTAAATATACTAATTGGGGTCCAATGACATACATAGGACCCTAACGTACATGCTCCGTCCGTTGGCACTAGGCATAGAGCAGTCTAATCGGGGGTCCTTACAGGGACCGCTGCAGCCTGATCGGTAAAATGGGAAAGGTAAGTTTTTTTCACAAAGATTTGTATGGGGCAAGGAGGAATGAATGCTTCTTCACAAAAATCTTCCCACCAACTGCCAGCCCCTCCATGCCCCCTCCTGCAATGCCTCCCCCTACCCTTAACTGACTAGTTCTGGTTGGGCTCTGCATAGGAACTGCCTGATTTCCCACCCCCTCCCCATCCCCCACATACAGCGAGCATGCTATGCATATTTAAATGAGGCCTGGCCATTAAAATGTCTTCGGCTTCTCAGCGAAGTATATGGGTCACAAGGCGCGATCGCACCTCCTGCTGCCAGCCTGGTGTCTGCCCAAAGTTTAAACGACCTAGTGCGTTCATATGGCTCTTCCTGTCCGCTATTTTAACAAAGAATTACTTTATTCCCATACTTAAAACATTTGTCACACTTCTCAATATTTTTGGCTTGAAAGGCAAAATTACTGTAGGCTTGAAAATGCTAGAAAATGCACCAAATAAAGTGTCAAAAATCAAAATTTCAGTGGAATGCGCATGCTCCCAAATCCAACTAGAAGATAAATCATTTGCCTCTTCTACTTACATGGCAAGCACATATCCCACAACACTGTCAATCTAACTCCAGCTCAATTTTGACTTTGGGCAATAGTGTAAAACGGGCGATGCCGGATCAACCACCCATTGACTTCAATGGAAAGGAAAATCAGGAGAGACCTATAATGGGTAGCTGAATCGATACCGTCCATTTTACACTATCGCTCAAAGCCAAATTGTCTTCATGCCCTTGTCTTCATGTCTCGTAAAATCTATATTCAGAGCTGTTTTTTGAGCTGTTGGCTTTCTTGGGCCACTATCAGCATTTTTGAAGCTGTTGGTCAGCTTTCACTAGTTATCTAGGTTGGCGTGGATATAGTACATGATACTAACACTTGGTTCCAATAGTGATTCCAGCACTGGCCATCACAAATAACTTACTCAAAACGATGGGTATGTTTGTGTACGCTTGTGGGGGGGCGGTGGGAGGAGACCAATATAATTAGCATCAATGTTCCCAGGTAGGGAAGAGAAAAATTAGCTTTGGTTTCATTAATTGTTCAACAAATATATTTATGTCCATATATTAACAGCATTCAGGTACTGGCAGCTGAAAAGGAGTTATTGGCGGATGAACTTTTTAAAAAAAATTGTCTTTGTGATTTCTGACCTACCAATTGTGGTCATTTGCAGAATACTCCACAGGGTCGATCCATCAGGGGAGTTGTCTCGGAGTCATGGCCAATATTTATCCCTCAACTAATGTCATTAATAAACAGATTATCTGGTCATGTATCTCATTGCTGTTTTGGGACCTTGCTGTGCGCAAATTGGCAGTTTTTTCCCTACATTGCAACAGTGACTACACTTCAAAAAGTACTTCATTGGCTGTAAAGTGCTTTGGGAAATCTTGAGGTCATGAAAGGCACTATATAAATGCAAGTCCTTCCTTTTTCTGTGACATTCATTTCCCCAGTGGTATCCATGTTTGGAGTTCATTTCTCTAGTGGTCTATGAAGGTTAAAACACATGGATTCCAAGAGGAAGGGAGGCTATCTGAGTCTCTGTTAACCATTCTATGTTTTTTGTCAGACTTCAGATTGAGAAAATACAAGATCCATAGCCAAAGTAAATTAATCCAAACATTCAACTGGTTTCCATTCAGATTAATGACGACCTCAGTGTCCTAAGCTAGGGAATGGAAACATCAGCTATGTTGCTCCTGATTGCTATTGAGCGATCCTATTAGAAATTACACGTGTATGGTTATTGGTTGAGATCAGGCTTGTAAGTGCACCTTGTGGTTGAATAGCAAAGATGACACTGAATTTTACACACATGAAGAATGGCCACTTGATCAATGTACGAGAGGGCTGCTCCTGGTTCAGAAGCTCACCAGCCAGGACAGTATATCGGGAAATCACGTGCAATTTCTGATGTGAACTCATGGGAAGCAGGACTCTGCACTGCGGGCACAGAAGCAGAAAATGTACCCTCATTTTCCAGCATGAGTCAATAGGCCAGAAATTGCGCAGAGCGGTGAGGCAACGCTCACATAAGCTCCTGTGAATTAAATTAATGAATTTACTTACTGCGGGCTCTGTGACGTCGGATTGCTTGAATTTTTTTTTATTTGTTCATGGGATGTGGGCGTCCCTAATTGCCCTTGATAAGGTGGTGGTGAGCCGCCTTCTTGAACCGCTGCAGTCTGTGTGGTGAAGATGTTAGGTAGGGAGTTCCAGGATTTCGACCCAGCGACAATGAAGGAACGGCGATATATTTCCAAGTTGGGATGGTGTGTGACTTGGAGGGGAACGTGCAGGTGGTGTTGTTCCCATGTGCCTGCTGCCCTTGTCCTTCTAGGTGGTAGAGGTCGCGGGTTGGGGAGGTGCTGTTGAAGAAGCCTTGGCGAGTTGCTGCAGTGCATCCTGTAGATGGTACACACTCCAGCTACGGTGCACCGGTGGTGAAGGCAGTGAATGTTTAGGGTTGTGGATGGAGTGCCAATCAAGCGGGCTGCTTTGTCCTGGATGGTGTCGAGCTTCTTGAGTGTTGTTGGAGCTACACTCATCCGGGCAAGTGGAGAGTGTTCCATCACACTCCTGACTTGTGCCTTGTAGATAGTGGAAAGGCTCTGGGGAGTCAGGAGGTGAGTCACTTGCCGCAGAATACCCAGCCTCTGACCTACTCTTGTAGCCACAGTGTTTATGTGGCTGGTCCAGTTAAGTTTCTGGTCAATGGTGACCCCCAGGATGTTGATGGTGGGGGATTCGGCGGTGGTAATGCCGTTGAATGTCAAGGGAAGGTGGTTAGACTCTCTCTTGTTGGAGATGGTCATTGCCTGGCACTTGTCTGGTGCGAATGTTACTTGCCACTTATCAGCCCAAGCCTGGATGTTGTCCAGGCCTTGCTGCATTTTTAAAATTTGAACTTAGTGCACATTTTTTTTATCAGCCCAGCCTCTGAGCAGCATGAGTTGCCGCCGCTGGAAAAGTCTGTGAGGAGAAGACACGCCCACAAAATCTGTCAGGAAGAGAAGTCACGCCCACAGATTCAGGCTGCATTGCTCAAACAGGCAAGCAGACTTCATTCATTTAAAGTTAGTAATCCGTATGTGATTGTAAATAATTTTTAAAAAAAAAATCTAAAGAAATAATTGAATGAAATTAAAGCGACAGAAAGGAAAAGTAAAAAAACAAAAATTTTTAAATTTTTTAATTTTTACATTTTTTTTAATGACCAAAACCTATTAAAATAAGGAGAAATATGAGACTTCATATTTTTAAAAGTTAAATTTTAGTTGTTTGGCAGTCATTAAGACTTACCAAGCTGTTAAAACTTAGTTTAGACCTGGTATTTTTCAGTCCACCTGTTTGGTGGCGTAATTAGTTACTTTCCAGCTGGACAGACAAGCAAGTTGGTGATTTTTCAATTTCTCTGATTGTAACATGCAATGGCCCTTTAATTCGAAGCTGTCATATCGCCAGCAAACCACTAGGAGCAAGTTCCGTATTTCTGTGTTTCACTGTGCACGTGGGAACACTTGAACTTGCTCCTTCAATTCATCACTAACGGAGAGCTCTGTTGAGCTGCTCTGTTATTTCAGGAGTGATTTATGCCCCAATATCTTTAGCAGGAAATTTCAAAAGAAAATGTCTCATTGGGTAATTGAGTCTTCTGCACTTCACTCAGTGATCCTTCTACTACTACTATACTACAAGTTGCATTTAAATATCTTCCATCATATCAACATTTCAAATACTGAGCACTGAAAGTACACAGAATTGTACTTTTGGTAGAAAATATGTGTGTCCTGAAAGTAGCAAAACAGAATTTAGCACCCAATGTGTTAAATTGTGGACTGATTGAAAATTATCAATCATACCTAAGTCACCAGAACCGTTAATCTACTTGTCAGATTCTGATAAAACAATGGATAATCTTAAAACATTTCTAATGATTGCTGGATTGCATTTACTAGAAAATAATATGAATATTTTTTCATAAATATTAAAGTGATTGACCAGAAAACGTGCATGCTATGTGGGGCAGAAAAAAGAATCAAACTTCTCATCTGAGACATTCTAATAGATGAAAATATGCAGACAAAATTAAATTTTAATAACATCTTTTAGTACACTTTAAATACGTTGGAAATATAAATGAAGTATTCACATTATTTAATGTAGAACAAAATAAAGACATGCATTACTATTTTTAAAGATACCAGTAATTGCTTCACAAAGTACTTGCTGTGGGTTTATCATCTCTTTTAAATATGCTTCTTTAATTATGATAGTTATGCCTGCTACCTCCAACATGCTGAGACTGCAGTTTTTGACCTATTTTATTAATAGGTATTAGTATTAATAGTACAACAATCAGGCCATGACCCTCGACAATGTACCTCGATCATTGTTGTCAATGATTTGGTTTTCCTCTTCATTAAGGTTGGAGGCCGAATAATTACACTGTTTTGAGAAATCACCAATCTGATTATTGATCAGATGATAGCGAAAATAATTGCTTCTATTTTCAATAGTTCCTGTTCCATTATTTCAACAATTTTAATTAAAACAGGAAGCACTAATTTGTTTTTTTCATCTGAAATAATGGTTGCTAGGAAGTAACCAGAAAGGTGTTATTTTAAAGTTTCTTTAATTACTAATAAAAATATCTGGTATCCTTTCTTCTGGTACTTTCTTTATGTGAAGAATTTTCTTTAAGTGACCTTGTGAAAGCCATTATTAAAACAGTGCACTAAATAATTTATGATAAGTGACCTTTACCTCACATTCTGACAGAAAATCTCTACATTTAAATGGCATTGCAGCAGAAGAAAAAAAGAAAAACTTCTGACTTATGTTCCTGTGTTAATGAAAGTGTTGGGGATTTAATTAAAATTTTTAAATTATTGTTAGACTGAAAGGTCATGGATAAAAATGTCATTTGAGAACTACATTAGCACCTACTTTACAGCATTATTTGCATTCTAAAATATATATTATGTACTTGACATTTAAAGAGAAATTGAAATTGTTTTAAGTGAGATACATGAACATGAACCCATTAAGGGTTAGGTGCTATTTTTAGTCAGAGAATTAGGTGATGGAGTGAAACCTGCCATTGCCAACACATTATTAAAACTTATATACAATACAATGGGACTGCTTGTGGACAGACATGAAACCATATCTCAGAATGGAAAACAGGTATCATTTCCAAGACAACCAATTACAATGTCATGGCTACAAAGTGGCGTTACCCCTTTGCTAGTGGGAAAATAAATGATTCAGTAACATCAGGTGCTGTGAATTGGTATTTTTTTTTTGTAATCGTTAATCAACCATTTGAGCTGAAGAAAATTGACTGCTTAGCATCACGTTATCTATTTGTTGATGAGTGTCTGCAAGTGTTTGAACAAGGGTTTTAAATAGGACAATGTTGTTGCTGCATATTTTTAAAAAAAATAATCGGCACAAAGCCTTTCGTGACACATCAGGCTGGTTTCGAACTGCTTGGGGATATGCCCCACCATGTGCCAACCCTATTTGTCAGGCAGGCAGTATTTGGCCCACTGCATGAAACTGTTGGCACATAATGGCTGCTAACTGGCTTGGTGATGCAGGTGTTTAATTGCCTGAGACAATCACTTGCCTGTGAAATAAGGCACTTAATGATAGCTTCTTCCTTCCTCCAGATGGAGAGTGTGAATGAGTACTTGGCCCAAAGATAGCTAAATTGTTCTTCGCATTTCCACTGATTAATATCCCAGAATAGCAGGTTACGAAATGATTTTTCCATTACACAGCAGGAGGATCTGAGAGGTAATGGTGTTTATATATTAACTGCTATTTTAGATTCAGTGGTATTAAGAGAGGGATCTTCTGATGCACCATTCAGGGATGGCACAGGAGTTTTGAAATCTTAAAAACAATTAAGATTATCTGGAGCTTATGTAGACAATGGCAATTAGCAGCAACGTGCTGGGCAATTGGCAAGTATGAGTCTGGAAGATTCTCTTGACTAGTGAGGGAACATCCATCTCATGTTTGAAATGCCTGTCTTTGGTGGTTTCACATATTGCTGCAACTTGCTCAGATGTTACAGATGAACAAACTGTTGCTATTTTTGAACCAAAATTAATAGAATGAAAATGTTTCATAAATTTAATTAGTATTAAAATATGTTTTATTTTGCTTGTATATTAATTTGTATGTTTTATGTATAACCTTTAGTATTTTTTTCAAGTATAATCACTGTTACAATGTAGGGAAACATTACAAAAAGCAATGTGATTACCAGATTACTTGTTTTGACGTATAAATGTTGGCCAGGACAGCAGGAGAACCTCCCTGAGATCTTTTACATCACCTAAGAGGGCAGAGAAGGTTTCAATTTAACGTATCATCCGATAGTGCAGCACTTCCTCAGTTCAGCACAGAAGTGTTAGCCTAAATTATGTGCTCAAGTCTCTGGAGTGGGGTTTGAACCCAAGACCTTCCAACTTAGACTTAAGAATTCTACCACTAAGCCAAGGCTGACCAGCATTAATGCTGCCAGTTTTATCTTTCTCTGTCCTCTGAAATGTTTTGCTCTTGTATTTTCCTCTATCTAGTGGTGCATCCAAGAACATACAAAACCAATCCGCTGTTGTCATGCTGGTTTGAGTGGACAATCAAGCTCAGCTAAGCAGCATGATATGCACAGAGCTAAGCGATCCCGGAGCCAACAGATCAGGTCAAAGCTCTGCAACCCTGCCACATCCAGTCGTGAATTATGGTGGACAATTAAATAACTAATGGGAGGAACAGGAGGCTCCATGAACATCACTATCCTCACTGATGGTGGAATCCAGCTTGTGAGTGCAAAAGACAAGGCTGAAGCATTTCCAACCATCTTCAGCCAGAAGTATTGAGTGGATGATCCTACTCAGTGTCCTCCTGAGGTCTCCACCATCACAGATGTCAGTCTTCAGCCAATTCGATTCATTCCACGTGACATCAAGAAATGGCTGAGTGCAATGGGCACAGCAAAGGCAACGGGCCCGACAACATCCTGGCTGTAGTGCTGAAGAAATGTGCTCTGGCACTAGCCGCACCCCTAGCTAAGCTGTTCTGATACAGCTACAACACTGGCATCTACTCAAAAATGTGGAAAATTGCCCAGTTATGTCTTGTCCACAAAAAGCAGGATTATTCCAACTATCTTCAGCTGCTTCATCATAAGGTCAAAAGTGGGGCTGATGTTGCACAGTGTTCAGCTCCATTCAAACTTCCTCAGATAATGAAGCAGTCTATGCCTGCATGCAGCAATACCTGTTAAATGGATAGACTTGCCTTAGAGGTGGTGCAACAAAGGTTCACTCGATTAAATCCTGGGACGAGAGGGTTGTTCTATGAAGAGAGGTTAAGTAGAATGGGCCTATTCTCTCGAGTTTAGAAGAATGAGTGGTGATCTCATTGAAACATATAAGATAATGAAGGGGCCTTTTTTTAAAAATTCGTTCATGGGATGTAGGCGTCGCTGGCGAGGCTGGCATTTATTGCCCATCCCTAATTGCCCTTGAGAAGGTGGTGGTGAGCCGCCTTCTTGAACCGCTGCAGTCCGTGTGGTGAAGCTTCTCCCACAGTGCTGTTAGGAAGGGAGTTCCAGGATTTTGACCCAGCGACGATGAAGGAACGGCGATATATTTCCAAGTCGGGATGGTGTGTGACTTGGAGGGGAACGTGCAGATGGTGTTATTCCCATGTACCTGCTGCTCTTGTCCTTCTAGGTGGTAGAGGTCGCGGGTTTGGGAGGTGCTGTTGAAGAAGCCTTGGCGAGTTGCTGCAATGCATCCTGTGGATGGTACACACTGCAGCCACTGTGCGTCGGTGGTGAAGGGAGTGAATGTTTAGGGTGGTGGATGGGGTGCCAATCAAGCGGGCTGCTTTGTCCTGGATGGTGTCGAGCTTCTTGAGTGTTGTTGGAGTTGCACTCATCCAGGCAAGTGGAGAGTATTCCATCACACTCCTGACTAACAGGGTAGATGCTGAGGGATTGTTTCCCCTGGCTAGAGAGTCTAGAACTAGGAGGCATAGTCACAGGATAAGGGGGTTGGCCATTCATAACTGAGATGAGGAGGAATTTCTTCATGCAGAGGGTTGTGAATCTATCGAATTCTCTACCCCAGAGGGCTGTGGGTGTTGAGTCATTGAGTATATTCAAGGCTGAGATAGATAGATTTTTCGACTCTAGGGAAATGGGGATCAGGCGGGAAAGTGGAGTTGAGATCGAAGATCAGCCATGATCTGATTGAATGGTGGAGCAGGCTCGAGGGGCCGTATGGCCTACTCCTGCTCCTATTTCTTATGTTCTTAATACTTGGACAACATCTAGGCTTGGACTGATAACTGGCAAGTATCATTTGCACTACACAAGTGCCAAGTAATGACCATCTCCAACAAGAGAGAGCGTAACCACCTCCCCTTGACATTCAATGGCATTACCATTCGACGAGATGCCTACCATCAACATGCTGGGGGGTCACCATTGACCAGAAACTCAACTGGTCCAGCCACATAATGCAGTGGCTACTTGAGAAGGTCAGAGATTGGGTATTCTGCAGTGAATAGCTGGCCTCCTGACTCCCCAAAGCCTCTCCACTACCTACAAGGCACAAGTCAGGAGTGATGGATTACTCTCCACTTGCTTGGATGGGTGCAAGATTCAAGAAGCTCAACGCTATCTAGGACAAAGCAGTCCACGTGGTCTACTCCCTCCACCAATGGCTTACTGTGGCTGCAACGTGTGCTTCTTCGGAAGCACCTCCCAAACCCACGAGCTGCTACTACTACTACTACTAATACTATATCCACAACAACAACAACAACAACAACAACAACAACTCACATTTATATAGTGCTTTTAATGTAGTAAAACGTCCCAAAGCTTCACAGGAGTTAATCAGACAAAAATTGACATTGAGCCAAAGAAGGAGTCATTAGGACAGGTGACCAAATGTTGGAACAGAGGTCGGTTTTAAGCAGTCTCATAAAGGAGGAGAGAGAAGTGGAGAGGTTTGGAGTGGGAATTCAAGAGCTTAGTGCCTAGACCGATTGATATTGAAAAGGAAGTGGGGGATAAACAAGAGGCCATATTTGGAAGAACGCAGAGTTCTTGGAGGCTTTAAGGTTAGTGGAGATTGTAAGGTTAGTGGAGTGGCGAAGCCATGGAGGGATTTGAACATGAGGATGAGAATTTTAAAATCGAGGCTTTGGTGGACCGGGAGCCAATGTAAGTCAACGAGCACAGGGGTGATGAGTGAATGGGATTTGGTGCAATTAGGATATGGGTAGCAGAGTTTTGAAGGACAAGGGCAGCATGTGCTTGGGAGCATAATTACCTTTAAGTTCCTCTCCAAGTCACACATCATTCTGACTTGGACATATATCAACGTTCCTTGATTTTTGCTGTGTCAAAATCATGGAACTCCCTACCTAACAGCATTGTGGGAGCACCTTCAGCACATGCACTGCAGTGGTTCAAGAAAAAGACCCACTATCACCTTCTCAAAGGCAATTAGGGATGATCAATAAATGCCAGCCTTGCCAGCGACGCCCACATCCCAAAGAATTATTTTTTAAAAGTTCAAACTTATGAGTTCCTGTTACACTGGTGGTCTCCAAAATGTGGTAAAATGACCTAAGTGAACTATTCTCCCATGTTTATGTATAAAGAGTGGAGCTGTTCTCAATGTAGAACAGTTTCCAACAAAGTCCCAATGATCCATGCATGTACAACTGTGACAATTTTGGTCACTGCATGTATGAACTGCTGGTGTTGTAACATCAGGAGTATTGGAATCCATCCAACATGTCCTGAAGAAGATCCGTGTGCTGAGCTGGCATGCCATCTGTCATCTGCATGCCGGTGTCATGATGCCAAAATATCAGGCCATGGGTACACTGAATTCTACTTGGTGGGCTTAGTGGACACTGAACCAAGCTCTGAAAACCAATGGTAGTTGAGAAGTCCCAGCAAAAAGCAGATCTTCATTTCTACAACATTAACAAATCTAGTAGGCTTATATTTGGTGGTGTCACTGGATGTGTGAGACTCATACATCGGAGCCAGTAGCACCAGCACAGTTTAGAAATTGCTGTTAAAGAGGTTGTTGATGTATGGCAGGAGATATCAGGTCACCAAATCTTGTTTTTTAATTTATATATTGCCCAATTATAAATTTGGTTGGAAATCTATTTTACATATACTTTGCATAAAAATATTCTAATTCTTGTCATTTGCTTACAATGAGTTTCTTATAAGCTGCTTAATTTTGCAGCTCCTTCCTTCCTACACATTGTCATCATTATTGTTTTAAAACACTACAGACAGGTGATGACTGAAATTCATGAAAGATGGACATTTACCGATGTGGGTACTCACGTCCTTGATCTGTCGTAGGCTTTGAAACCCAATTTGACTCAATGAATTTGAACAATTGTGCTTATTGTTTATAGTTTGAGTTGGACAAGATATGCAGTTCATGCTTCCTTGCGTTTGCCATCTTAATTCTTGGGTCACTTTCCAGGCACCGTTAGTACTGACATTCATTACATTACATATTCATAGGACAGTTCACAAATACCGTGTTTTCATTTGGGGACCCGAATTAAATAGATGTGTCCACTGAAAAAAAAAACAAAGAAGAACTTCATAGTTGATAAGGTAACTGCAATGCATCAGTCAGGCTTATAGACTTATTTATCTAAGTTCTGGAATTATTTTTAGGTTTGGTCTAAAGATGATTCAGGGGTGATTATTAGGGCTTGCATGACTGAATTGATTCTTACATTTGGAGCCAAACTAGCTGGAGGGTGAATGAATGAATACAGTATTAATAAAGTCTTGCATTATCACTTTTCATTTACTCTGTATTGATTACCTGTCAGAGACAAGCTCTGTATTCTGGATTGAAATTGGTGTTGAGTAACCATCTGATTTATTGGTTTTAGAAGAGGAATGTAACTATCTTGAAAAGTGATTAGATTGCAAGCCCTAAATTTCTTCACACCTGTAATCTGATGAATTTAATACATTAATTGTGAATAGCAAATATTTATAGAAGCAGTGAGACTCCCTGTGGTTACATACTGGAGGATGATATGCAAATGTGATGCTGTTGAAATTATCTTCTTTTTCCACTCCATGGTTACATCTTACCACTGAATCATTACTTTGATAACTGATAGAAATAGAAAAGCATATATCCAATTCCTGTCTCATTTATTTTTCTGAGAAGATACATTTTATTGCAGTTAGATTTGAGCTGAAGCAGCATTTTAAGGCAATATATTTATTTTGTATTTTCCTGGGAAAATATAAATCTTTTGGAGCTGAATAGGATTCAATACAATGAGGCAACCAAGCTAAAGTTCACTAAGGATTTTTTTCCTCTGCATTTCCAGTTTGATACAAGTTAGAGCAGAAATATTTTAAAACGCATTATTGTTAAGTTGATATCTTACTATTACTGCTGAAGGATTACAAGTTTAGACATGAATGTGCCAGTGAAGAAAGTTACAGATCAAACAATATTTTGGATGCAAACTATTTCTAGTACATAATACATTACAACATTGACTGCGCCTCAAAAGTGCTTCACTGGCTGTAAAGCACTTTGGGATGTCCTGAGGTCATGAAAGGTGCTATATAAATGCAAGTTCATTCATTCATATAACTTGACATTCACTGCAGTGCTAAACAATAGCATAAGAGTTTGTTATACTGAAGAGGGTCATTGTTTTCTTGTTTTTTTTAAACAAAAGGTATATCCTCCATTTGTCCCTATGCCTATGATTGACACAGCAGCTAGACAGCCTGCTCCTACCTGTGCTGCTTCAAGACAGTTACCAGTAGCTGTGGGAGAGCAGACCAGTGATGAATCTTCCTTTGATTTTCCTACCCTTTGATTTGGTCTTCACACAGGATCTTCCCACAAACATACTGATTAGATCTTAGCAACATTGTAGATCAAACCTATGTCCCCTAGTGTCAAGCAACCATGTGTTAGTTCTCCAGCATGGCACTCCACTGTATCATCTCAGTAACTGCTTTCAAATATTCTATTATAAAAATTACAGAGGGGAAGAAGTTATTACATTTAATAATGATTAAAGTGGATTTTTTAAAGGTTTTGTAAACCCTGACATTGTTATAGATACCCCCGTTATGTATGGCACCAGACTGCATGCTCTTGCCCTGATAATGGAAAATTGAATTTCTAAAAAAGAAAAGTCAGGTGATACTTTAATTCTTGATTTGATCTTCTCTACACACCATGGCTGTTATTTAAAGCTAGTGTGTGTCTCATAAATAACCTATTATATCATCACATTAAAATACTAGCCCCCTCTTACAATACAACAATGACTACACTTCAAAAAGTACTTCATTGGCTGTAAAGCACTTTGGGACATCCTGAGGTCTTGAAAAGCCCAAATAAATGCAAGTGTTTCTTTCTTTCTTTCTCACAGTTCGTATGGTACTGCCATATCTTCTGTCTTCAATTCTTTTCCTCCTATTGTATGTATCAGTAAAAATACTGCTGTTTCTGTTGTGCATTATCACATTTACCTTTAGACTTCAGATATATTTCAATAGTTCTTGTTTCTATTGTCTTCTAGTGAAAATGTTTTAAATTTATGACAACTACTTGCCCTGTCCTAGGCCATCTCTTAAATGTTCCTTACTCCTGGTGCACCTTTACTTCTCCTTTTGAAATATACTCATGTTTCCCCTATCCCTAAGAAATGGAAAGGAAAACAAGCGGTCGATCTAATTCGTCAGTTCCCCGGCTGACAGGTTAGGTTAAAATTACCCCCAGTGACTGTTGCCTGTGTGTTAGTACATGAATATCTTAACTGATACATTGTGAGATTTTGGCAGATGACAACTAAATCGTTTATCTCCGTTAATAGCTTGCATGTTGTGGCACCGAGCTGCACAGATAGGAAGGTCCCGGGCTTTGTTGAATTAGTTGATTTCATCTGGGGCAACAGTGTGTGGGGGGGGGGGGGGGGACACTATAATTGTCTACCATGTCCGTGAGCTAGGATGTGGAAAAATCGCCCAGAGTTCTTGCTCCAAATCATAATCGCCCTGCTGGAGGTGCATATCAAAATCCCCATTCACATCAGTAAATATATAAGCTCCGATTTTAACTCAGGGCGCGATTTGTGCTGGTGAGAAGCCTCCGTGTCATCACGATTTTAACTCCCTGTCCTCCTTTCCATCGACAGGCTGACCTCCCACCTGTGTTCGGAATCGGGCAGCCCACCCATATGACGCATGCAATTTCTGGTGGACCTATTTAAAGCGGGGATGCAGTCCCTGCTTTAATTTTAGCCTGAACAACAGTTGAGAATAAAGTGGCAGTACAGATGTGATGGAGGGATACCGCCCCCAAACCCCCACCCCGACAGTTTTGTGATTCAATCCTGGAAGCCCTGGAGGGAGTACTATTCCCCAGCATCTGTTGGTGCATCCCCAAGACCACTATTAAGCAGGCCTGGACAGAGGTGGCTGACAGGGTCGGTGCCGCCAGCATCACCCACAGGACATGGATTCAATGTAGAAAGAAGTTTAATGACCTCACAAGAGTAGCAAGAGTGAGTATAGCTCTTCACCTCACTGACTGCACCTGACAACACTCCTTTCACTGTTCCACTCGCCCTACACATCTCCATATACCTTTTCAACATCGGGAGAGAAGTATAACGGGCAGCTTAATCAACATTGCCTGTTTTACACTATTATCTAAGTCAAAATGACTCCTGTTTATTGTATCTCATATTCAGCATGTAAACTTCAGTTGAAAAATATTCCTGATGAGTCACTGCATTTATGTTCCTATTTAATAGAATATTAAGGGTGCGTATATACTGCAGCTACTAGTCTAAGACTGGTAGATACAGTTCAGGTTCCAGCCAAACAGAGTAAGCTGTGCTTATATTGCCTGGCTGCTGCCTGGCTAGAACTGCAACAGACCTGCCCAGGAGAGAACTAGATTGAGCTATGGGCAAAACTCTCCCCTAACAGTCAAAAATTGTAATGTTTAGAAAGCGGGGCAGGGAGAATCCCTGTTCTCTAAACGTTTTAAATTGAGGTTAGGGGGATTTACAAAGTGCCCAGGAGGCCCAACAGACTCTCTGAGCACTATGAAAACCAAGTTTGACACCTCACTGGATTTGCACTGCCTCCGGTGTCAAACTGAAGAGATGTGCAGCTTCACCCTCTCAGGAGACTCACTCAACTTCACTCCAAAGTTGGGTTGGGCCCTGGCCTCAGATTTACTCTGCCAGTTTAGCCAGAAATCGTTTTGCACTGACATTAAGTTTGCAGGGTAAACGTACCTTCAAACCTCAGGAATTCTAGCAGTAAATCTTAGCAGTTAATTAAAAAAAAATATATAGTTTTCAACCAACAAGTAACCGCTGGGATTGCATTTCTTGCACTGTATGCAATATAAATTGGAGGATTAGGGGTGATAATCCATGCAGCAGATAGAGATTGTGTGGTATTATCTTTATCAGTTTTGAGAAAAAAAACTAGTCCTATCATTCAGCGTAACACTGACCTTGTTTTAGTTGCAGTTTGTTACCAAAAGTATGGACATTTTTAAACAATACTTGAACCATATTTCTACTGACAGAGCAACATTTCCATGGGCATAATATAAACATCCAAGCAGAATAAGTGGATTGAACAGAAATAACTAATGGAATTGAGCTGCTATGGATTTTTTTTTCTTCATTTTCCACAAACTATAGAAAATGGCATTCATTATTGACGCACAGCAGAAACTGGAGTTCTGCAAAGGCTTAATGAAAAATGAAGTGTTAAATGAAATAACCGTTAAACTTTACTGAGTTTCTTAATATAGAAGAAATTCCTAACTGAACAGCCAAGCAAAAACTGACAATAGACTCATTTAAAAAGCACAAGCATGGTAAAAGAAATAATTGATTTGGCACAATTTACATCATGAAACAAACATTTGACCTATCTTTCATTTGCAATAATTCTTGTAAATTTCCATTTTCTCGTGTCTCCACCTCTAATAGTTCATTTATTACAATCTCTGCTATTGCAACTACGTATTAATATGCATTTGAGTAGTGTAAAATGTAAATCATATGCAAATATTCTTGATCTTTAATCATTTGATTTTTTTTTTCCTCTTTCCAAATTTTTTTCCTCCCTCCCCTCAGTAACTCAGCCAAATGGCCATTATTAATGCACAAGCCTTGACTACAAACACATTTCAAGTTTCGAAGCAGATTCTAAATAAAAGTCCTGATTTAAACATATTTACTTAAGTAGAGAATATACTGTCGAAGAGATGTTTAATCTTTTCTTAAGGCATTCACTACAAAAAAAAGTATACCAAAGATTACTTCCAGACTGCCCCTCCTCTCCCGCACACCAAAATGTCCCTCACACCCCATCACTTCTGCCGTAGGCTTGCCCCCCTCTCCTTCTGCCGCAGGCTTGCCCCCCTCTCCTTCTGCCGCAGGCTTGCCCCCCTCTCCTTCTGCCGCAGGCTTGCCCCCCTCTCCTTCTGCCGCAGGCTTGCCCCCCTCTCCTTCTGCCGCAGGCTTGCCCCCCTCTCCTTCTGCCGCAGGCTTGCCCCCCTCTCCTTCTGCCGCAGGCTTGCCCCCCTCTCCTTCTGCCGCAGGCTTGCCCCCCTCTCCTTCTGCCGCAGGCTTGCCCCCCTCTCCTTCTGCCGCAGGCTTGCCCCCCTCTCCTTATGCCGCAGGCTTGCCCCCCTCTCCTTCTGCCGCAGGCTTGCCCCCCTCTCCTTCTGCCGCAGGCTTGCCCCCCTCTCCTTCTGCCGCAGGCTTGCCCCCCTCTCCTTCTGCCGCAGGCTTGCCCCCCTCTCCTTCTGCCGCAGGCTTGCCCCCCTCTCCTTCTGCCGCAGGCTTGCCCCCCTCTCCTTCTGCCGCAGGCTTGCCCCCCTCTCCTTCTGCCGCAGGCTTGCCCCCCTCTCCTTCTGCCGCAGGCTTGCCCCTTCTCCTTCTGCCGCAGGCTTGCCCCCTCTCTGAGGTCCTTGGAGTTTCATGTACTCTGTTGCTGGACCTCATGCCATTTTCCTGGGATTGGGCTTTATTGGGGTGAAATTGGTCTTCACCAATTTCAAAATGGGCTGATAACGAATTGGCAGCCACTTTTACATCACGTCTAATTTTCTTCTCCATTGAAGTCAATGGAAAAATAATTGGACCAATTTCACCCACTGTGTTCTCTATTAGGCCTGGACTCTGGCCTGGAGCCTTATCTGCATACTGGGCTCTGACCAAGAGAGCCGAGAGCAGTGGAATGTTTTGATTGCTCTCACTCACTTTTGTTCACCACCAAATCCTAGGACTTGCTGAAGAAACTCAAAATGCAGAATGACATTATCATCCTGATAGAGATGAAGGTCAAGGAGATGAAAGAAGCCACTTGCCTGCTGAAGGTTAGCAAGGGGTGCCTGCAGGAAGAGCTGAGGAACAAATATATTGGGCTGGATTTTCCTGTGAGCGGTGAATGAACGGTGCTCGCCATTTGTTAGACTTGCACTTACCCATAGACTTTTCATAGGCTTTTGCAAGTTCCTCTCACCGGGCGCTCAATCCAGTGCAGGGCCCTCTCCTGGGCATCTGGGACCTGTGTGAATGGGGCAAGCAACTGTGTATCCCCTTAACCAATCAGATTGAAGCATGTTAATGAGCAGTGCAGGGTCAGAACCAGGAAGTGTAAGTTAGAATAGTGAATTCAATGTCAAATCAGGTACAGAAAGCGAAATAAAGAGAGGGTAAGAAATATTGAATTAAGAGACAGAGATAAAAGAGACAGAAAGAAAAAGTAAAAAAAATAAAAGTATACATTTATTTTAATTGTCCAACAACATTTAAAATCTGAAGGAATGAGACTCCTCACTTGTAAAAGTTCATTTTCAGTGCCAGAGAGATTGTTTGGCAGTCAATAAGACTTACCACGCCGTTAAAAGTGTGCTTTGACTTGTAATGACTTGATGTAACTTTTTTTGGATTAGTTCGTATCCATCAGGGCAGTGCAGGAACTTCACACCGTTCCATTCACTTGAACAGGGAGCCAGCCGGCGAGATGTCATTCTCGCAGATTTTACGGAGGAGGGTCACATCTGGTACAGCAACTTCTGGATTTCCACGTTTGACTGCGCATGTGCGGTCGCCAGAAGTTGCTGTACCAGGTGCATAGGAATAACGGTGAGCTCTGTTAGCCTCACCATTATTTTCACAGGAAAATCTGGCCCATTATTGTCTACAGCTTGTCTGAAGTTGCTGTGACCTGGTGCTGAATAGGAATAATTCATTATCTGAGATCAAAGTGTAAATATGGAATAATTCAGTAGCTAATTTTGACAAACTGTGTGCACTAAGCATACAGAGTAGGAGGGATATTAAAAAAGACAGCAAGGCATGTCAGAGCTGTTTCCTCAAGGAGTGCACCCACACATTCCACACATTTATATTGTGGAATTGGATAGGTACGTCTAAATACTCTCATTGTACTGCTCTGAATTCCCTCTCATTAAAATTCAGAAGTTTTTTGAAGGCCACGCAGACAGCATGTGCATTACAATTCTGAATTATGTGCTAATGAGTTGAAATTGGTCCCATGTCTAATTCCACTTGTTTTTTTGTCCTCTTCACTCTGGTTGCACTGCTTGCCTTTATAAAATGGACCCTTCTCAGCTTCCATGCTGTTCGCATCAGCACTTGGAGTCTTGAACTGCAACTGACGTTGGTAGTGATTTGCAATTTCTTTCATTGTTTTACTGTTCATACTAATGTTTCTGCATTATTGGTTTGACATGACTTTTTTCTGCTGTCAGCTGCTGAGTTTTTGCAACACAAAACTCCTTTTGCACAGATCTAAAGCCACAGCACTGTTGCTGCCAGTAGCTGTAAACCAGAGCTCAAACCATGTTGCTAATCATGGGCATTTATCCAAACCTTCCAATGCTCTCAATTGTTTTGAAGGAGGAAAAGAGTTTGGGTAAAGGAGGAAAAAAGGCACTTGCACTTCAGGTGTTTGGCACTCATTCAGAATCAGTCCAGGAACCAAGTTTTCAGACCCAGGCACATTTACTTGGCCATGTTTGAGGTCACTCGCCTTCATCGTCTCGGCTTCACGACGGAAACTGTAACCAAGTTGTGCTGTCTCATGCCTGACCTGCTGGTATTTCTTACACAGGGATAACTCTCCTGTTGGGTGAAAGCCACCACAGCATTGAGCTTTTACCCAACTGAATTCTTTCAAACCACCTCTACTAATGTTTGCCACGTTAGTCAGACTTCGGTCCACCGATGCATCAAGCAGGTGATAGAAGTCTTGTTTGATGCAGGAGCACCCTTGTCCATTTCTCCATGGAAAGGAAACAGCATGAGAGGGCAGCTAGCAGGCTTCCCTACAGTACAGAGCCTCAATCGTTGACATACATGTAGCCATCAAGGCCCCTAATTACAACTCCATGGCACATAGGAAAAGAAAGGGCTCCCATTCCATCAATGTACAGGAGCTGTTGTACCACAGGGACAGAGTAATGGAGGTGAATGTGCATTATCCTGACAGCAGCCATGATGCTTTCATTTTTCACCAGTCCATAGTGCTAGCACAGGGGCAGACAAACTGTCTTCTAGGGGAGACAATTATTCTCTGGAGCGCTGGTTATCAATACCATTAAGGAACCTCTTCCGTCCCCCCCTCCGCTCCCCCCGTCCCAACAACCAGAGGCTCATGCCTTTACTTGAATGCTAGTGAAACATACAAGTGGCAAGGTGAAGCAGAGATTCTGCTGCTTGGACATATCAGGTGGGGCACTGCTCAGCAGCTCTCAGAAGATCTTGAAAATTATCAGTGTCCATTGTATCCTGCATCATTTTCCAATATGGAGAATATCCACAATAAGCTCATGGATGGCAAGGGCCTCGTTCACAAGTGAATGGACATTCTGGAGGGTGATGCGGAGAGGGGTGGTGATTGGCAAGATTAGCTTCCAGCAGGCGTGCTGGGTGGGAAAGTCGGTGAGGGAGTAGGATGGGGCAGTTGGGGTTGCTGCTCATAAGGAGACAGCGACGAGTGCCTCAGCGGGCCGTTCGGGGGATGCCAAGAAAGGCGTAGAGGGAAGCTGTAGGCTTATCAAGGAGAGAGTCGAGCCTGGGACGATGTCAGGAGAGTAGGACAGTCGAGGAGTGCTGAAGGGTTGGGGTAGGGGTTTGTGGGGGCAGAGTACCAGAGAGGGGAGAAATGAAAGGAGGCATGACAACAGGAAGGAAGGGGTCTAGGAGGGGTAAAGGGAAAAGAAGAAAAAAGGGGGTAACGGAAGCGATGGGCTTGGGGCTGGAGCGGCAGCCAAAGCGCGCACACGAATGGACACGTAGAAACATAGAAATATAGAAAATAGGAGCAAGAGTAGGACATTTGGCCCTTCGGGCCTGCTCCGCCATTCAAAATGATCATGGCTGATCGTCTAACTCAGTACCCTGTTCCCGCTTTTTCCCCATATCCCTTGATCCCTTTAGCATTAAGAACTATATCTATCTCCTTGAATACATCTAATGACTTGGCCTCCACTGCCTTCTGTGGTAGAGAATTCCACAAGTTCACCACCCTCTGAGTGAAGAAATTTCTCCTCATCTCGGTTCTATCCTGAGACCGTGACCCCTGGTTCTGGACTCCCCAGCCATCGGGAACATCCTCCCTGCATCTAGTCTGTCTAGTCCTGTTAGAATTTTATATGTTTCGATGAGATCACCTCTCATTCTTCTAAACTCAAGTGAATATAGGCCTAGTCAACCCAATCTCTCCTCCATCAGTCCTGCCATCCCAGGAATCAGTCTGGTAAACCTTTGTTGCACTCCCTCCATGGCAAGGACACCCTTCCTCAGATAAGGAGACCAAAACTGCACACAATACTCCAGATGTGGTCTCACCAAGGCCCTGTACAACTGCAGTAAGACATCCCTGCTCCTGTACTCAAATTCTCTTGCAATGAACGCCAACATACCATTCACCTTCCTAACTGCTTGCTGCACCTGAATGCTCGCTTTCAGCGACTGGTGTACAAGGACATCCAGGTCTCGTTGCACCTTCCCTTTTTCCAATCTATCACCATTCAGATAATAATCTGTCTTTCTGTATTTACAATAAAAGTGGATAACCTCACATTTATCCACGTTATACTGCATCTGCCATGTTCTTGTCCACTCACCCAACACGTCTAAATCACATTGGAGCCTCTTTGCATCCTCCTCACAGCTCACATTCCACCCCAGCTTTGTGTCGTCTGCAAACTTGGAAATGTTACATTTAGTTCCCTCATCCAAATCATTGATATATTGTGAATAGCTGGGGCCCAAGCACTGATCCCTGAGGTACCCCACTAGTCACTGCCTGCCACCCGGAAAAACACCAGTTTATTCCTACTTTCTGTTTCCTGTCTGTCAACCAATTTTCAATCCATGCCAGTATATTCCCCCCAATCCCATGTGCTTTAATTTTGCACACTAACCTCTTGTGTGGGACCTTACCAAAAGCCTTCTGAAAATCCAAATACAAAGGCAAACTCAAGTTACATAGGCATGGTTACATAGCAAGATTGGGATAGATATGTCCTGGTAATAAACAGGGAATAGAGAGGAGAAAATAGGAGGGAGTCCAAGGTTAAAATCAGAAGTGCCGTGGTGGGATAGAGTTGGTGTAGATAGGGTGGAGTCAGCTGGGATGAACTGGTGTCCAGGTTTGGAGACAGGTGTGGAGGGTGAGTGAGCCCGGTGCGATTTGAAGAGTAGAGTATTGGAGGACGCACTGCCAGAGGTATTTCTGTGGGAATGAAGAGCCATAAGGTGTGCAGAATCGATCGCAGGGCAGAAAAACAGAGGTGAAGCTGAAGGGTTCTAGAAGGTCCAGAAGCAGTGAAGAAATGGACTATGGCCCAGCAGAGTGAATTTCTGGCCAGGAACCACACTGTATCAAAATAAAGCTGAAAAACCAGTAAGACAGTCATAAACTCAGCAGGTAACAGCAGTGGTGGAGGATGGGCTATAGGCTAGACAAAGTTACCTTAAAACTTAAGCAATTGAATAGCAGATCAGAGTCACAGCAGCTGAGTCTTAGTGTAGCCCAGTGGAGTAGCGTAGTCTTGATGGCAGAGAAGTCCAGGAATTTGGAAGCCACTGATGAAAACAAGGAGCAGGCGTGGTCGGGGGATGGGCAGTGGGCCCAGGTGACTTGAAACTTGCAGCTTGAACTTGTAGTTCGGGCTAAAAGACACCCATTATTGGAGCCAGGGGAACTTAAACAGTGGAAGAAAGAAGATTGGGGGAGAAAGAGCAAAGGAAGATAATGGATGGCCAAGGATAGAATTGCACAGTAAAGAAGCCCACTAGGGAGCAGCCAGGCCAGGAGCCATCTTGCGTAACTAGGTGCGAATAGTTTATTTCCCAACGTAAGTTCTGAGGCTCTGCTTCAGTGTCTACTACCTTGATGAGAGTGTAGCGTGTGCGTCGTCTAGGGCCTAGTCAAGTGCTTCCCTTAACTTCCACCTCAGTGGGAGGAATAAGAAGCAGATGTTGCTCCTTCAGTGGGGACCTTGGGCTCTATTTTGGGCGGCCGACTTGCGGAGAGCGCTGGTCGTCCCCTCTTCCTGGCGGCGAAATGGCCCCTGTGATTTTGAGGCTCCGGCCTCATTTATATTTGCCAGGAAGGCTGCAGGGCCTCCAAACAGATGTCCCAACACAGCTCGCCAGATTCGGCAAATGGGCTGGAGCTGCCACCACGGAGGTAAGTCGTGGACGGTAGGCGTACTGGGGCGGCAGCGGGCCATATTATTTTTGTGGACCTCAAAAGTGCACTCCTGCTTCAATATTAAAAGGGGCCTATCGCCAGAAACAGGTGGACACTTTGGACACCTGGTGGTAGGCCCCCTTTAAAATGGCACTGGTGGCATTGCTAGTGTTAACTGGGCGGCATGGCTACCGACCCCATTTTGAGGCCGATACCAGCTCATCAACGCCAGGTGAAGGGAGTGAAAATCGACCTCTTGTGTCTTGTTTCTGGCGCTTCATCTCTTTCCACTGTGTCCTGAGATAGCCTGGCAACTTCTGCCGGCACTTTGGTTCCTGCACTGGCTGGCAGCTTCTGTCTGCAACCTGCCTCCCGTCACTTTTAGGCCAGTGCAGGATGGGGTAGCAGGCTCTCTTTCTTAGAGGATATTAGTGAAACAGTTAAGTTTTAGCAACAATCCAGCAGCTTTTATGCTTACTCCTAAATTTATTGAATTCAATTTCATAATTTGCTCGGCTGGGATTTGGACTCATGAACTCCTGATTGTCTAGTCCAGTACCATAACCACTAGGTCTCCATAACCAACAAGGGCATGTGCCCACATACCACCACTCTGTGGAGTAATGTATGGTTCCAAAACATGACTTGGTACTTTTTAACCAGATTTCAAAATAAACAACAAGAACATTTACAATTTGGCCATACTAGAAACTAATAAATGCTGGCATAAGTGATTTATAAATAGTCTCCAAGATTCTTCAAGAGCTTCTGAGTTAATGTACGATCCCACAATCATTTTAAAGAAAGTAGTTTCATTCTAAAATACTTCTTTTTAGAATGAAACTACTTTTTAGTGTTTTTTTAAAAGTCTTTAAGTTTATTTTTGTTAAGTTTAGTTAATAATGTAATAAATCAAGGCATGGCAGGGCAGCTCAGACCGATTGAATGCACGGCCTGTGCCATGTGGGAACTGCAGGATGCATCCCGTGTCCTAGACAACCACATGCGCAGGAAGTGTCATCAGCTGGAGGAGTTCGAGCAACAGCTGGCGTCACTGCAGTGTATCCGCGAGGCTGAGAGTTTCATGGATAGCATGTTTCAGGAGGTGGTCACCCCACAGAGTGCAGGCAGAGAGGGACTGGGTGACCGCCAGACAGACAAGGAGGACCAGGCAGGTGTGCAGGAGTCCCGTGAGGGCATCTCGCTCTCTAACCAGTGAATACTGGTGGGGGAGAGGGTTCCTCTGGGGAGTGCAGCCAGAGCCAAATCCACAGCACCATGGGTGGCTCAGCTGTACAGGGCGGGGGGGGGGTTGCGGGAGGGGTGCGGGAGAAGGTCAGGAGAGCGATAGTGATAGGGGGTTCTATAGTTAGGGGAACAGATAGGCGTTTCTGCGGATTCTAGGATGGTGTGTTGCCTCCCTGGTGCCAGGGTCAAGGATGTCACTGTGCGGCTGCAGAACATTCTGGGGGGGGATGGTGAACAGCCAGAGGTCATGGTCCATATCGGTACCAATGATATAGGTAGAAAGAGGGATGAGGTCCTGCAGGCAGATGTTAAGGAGTTAGGAAAAAGATTAATAAGCCGGACCTCAAAGGTGGTAATCTCCGGATTACTCCCGGTGCCACGCGTTAGCGAGTATAGAAATAGGAGGATAGAGAAGATGAGTGCGTGGCTGGAGAGATGGTGCAGGAAGGAGGGCTTTAGATTCTTGGGGGAGCTGGGACCTGTGCAAGCCAGACGGGGTTGCACCTCAACGGGGCCGGGACCAATATCCTTGCGGGAAGGTTTGCTAGTGCTGTTGGGGAGGGTTTAAACTAGCTTGGCAGGGGGATGTGAACCTGAGCATAGATTCAGGAGGGAGAGAAGCAGAGCTGGAAATGGAAGGCAGAAAATTAGTAAGTGAGTTTGGAAGGCAGAGGAAACAAAGGTTAGAAATTAGACAACAAAGGAGTTTGGTAGTGCTTGATGGTATATATCTCAATGCAAGGAGTATAGTGAATAAGGCAGGTGAGCTAAGGGCACAGATAGACATCTTAGCTATTACAGAAACATGGCTTAAACAGGGGCAGGAATAGCAGCTCAATGTTCCTGGTTACAGGATTTTCAGACAAGATAGACGGGGGATAAAAAAGGAGGGGGGTGGCAATATTGGTTAAGGAAACAATTACGGCTGTGAGGAGGGACGATATGTTAGAAGGATCATCAAATGAGGCCATATGGATTGAGCTAAAGAACAAAAAAGGGGCAGTCACACTGCTGGGAGTGTACTATAGACCCCCAAACGGTCAGAGGGAGATAGAAGAGCAAATATGTAGGCAAATTTCTGAGAAGTGCAAAAACAATAGGGCAGTAAAAGTAGGGGATTTCAATACCCTAATATTAACTGGGATACAATCCGTGCAAAAGATATAGAGGACGCAGAATTCTTAAATTGCATTCAGGAGAACTTTTTTAGCCAGTAAATAGCAAGCCCAACAAGAGGGGGGAGTTCTGGATTTAGTTTTAGGGAATGAAGCTGGGCAGGTGGAAGGGGTATCAGTGGGAGAGCATTTTGATGGTAGTGATCATAATTCAGTTAGATTTAGCATAGTTATGGAAGAGGACAAAGATAGAACAGGAGTAAAAGTTCTAAATTAGGGAAAGGCCAATTTTAATAAGCTGAGAAGTGATTTAGCAAAACTGGATTGGAAACAGCTACTTGAAAGTAAATTGGTTTCAGAGCAGTGGGAGGCATTCAAGGGGGAGATTCAAGGGGTTCAGAGTAAATATGTTCCCACAAAGAAAAAGGGTGGGACTGCCAAATCCAGAGCCTCCTGGATGACGAGGAGCATACAGGGTAAGGTAAGGCAAAAAAGGGAAGCTTATGTCAGACACCAAGAGCTGAATACTGCAGAAAGCCTAGAGGAGTATAGAAGGTGCAGGGGTGAAATTAAAAAGGAAATTAGGAAAGCAAAGAGAGAGCATGAAAAAATATTGGCAAGTAAAATTAAGGAATCCCCAAAAATGTTTTATAAATACATTAAGAGCAAGAGGATAACTAAGAAAAGAATAGGGCCTATTAGAGACCAAAAAGGTAATCTATGTGTGGAGGCGGAAGATATGGGTATGGTTCTTAATGAATACTTTGCGTCTGCCTTCACAAAAGTCGGGGACAATGCAGAGATTGTGGTTAAGGAGGAGGCGTGTGAAATATTGGATGGGATAAACATAGTGGGAGAGAAAGTATTAAGGGGTTTAGCATCTTTGAAAGTAGATAAATCGCCAAGCCCGGATGAAATGTATCCCAGGCTACTAAGAGAAGCAAGGGAGGAAATAACTGAGGCTCTGGCCATCATTTTCCAATCCTCCCTGGCTACAGGCTTGCTGCCAGAGGATTGGAGGACTGCTAACGTTGTACCGTTGTTTAAAAAGGGAGAAAGAGATAGACCAAGTAATTATAGGCCAGTCAGTCTAACCTCGGTGATGGGCAAATTATTGGAAGCGATTCTGAGGGACAGCATAAATTGTCATTTAGAAAGGCATGGGTTAATCAAGGGCAGTCAGCATGGATTTGTTAAGGGAAGGTCGTGTCTCACTAACTTGACTGAGTTTTTTGAGCCGGTAACAAGGAGGGTCGATGAGGGTAACACATTTGATGTAGTGTACATGGATTTTAGCAAGGCTTTTGACAAGGTCCCACATGACAGACTAGTCAGAAAAGCAAAAGCCCATGGGATCCAAGGGAAAGTGGCTAGTTGGATCCAAAATTGGCTCAGTGGCAGGAAGCAAAGGGTAATGGTTGACGGGTGTTTTTGCGACTGGAAGGCTGTTTCCAGTGGGGTCCCGCAGTACTAGGTCCTTTGCTTTTTGTTGTATATATTAATGATTTGGACTTGAATGTGGGGGGCTTGATCAAGAAGTTTGCAGATGATACAAAAATTGGCCATATGGTTGATAGTAAGGAGGAAGATATCAATGGACTGGTCAGGTGGGCAGAAAAGTGGCAAATGGAATTCAATCCAGAGAAGTGTGAGGTAATGCATTTAGGGAGGGCAAACAAAGCAAGGGAATACACAATAAATGGGAGGATACTGAGAGGTGTAGAGGAACAAAGGGACCTTGGAGTGCATGTCCACAGATCCCTGAAGGTAGCAGGACAGGTAGATAAGGTTGTTAAAAAGGCATACGGGATACTTTCCTTTATTAGTCGAGGCATAAAAATAAGAACAGGGAAGTTATACTAGAACTGTATAAAATAGTGGTTAGGCCACAGCTTGAGTACTGTGTAAAGTTCTGGTCACCACATTACAGGAAAGATGTGATTGCACTAGAGAGGGTACAGAGGAGATTTATGAGGATTTTGCCAGGGTTGGAGAATTTTAGCTATGAGAAAAGATTGGATAGGCTGGGGTTTTCTTTGGAACAAAGGAGGCTGAGGGGAGATTTAATTGAGGTGTATAATATTATGACTGGACTAGATAGAGTGGATAGGGAGTACCTGTTTCCCTTAGCAGAGGGGTCAGTGACCAGGGTGCATAGATTTAAAGTAATTGGTAGAAGGATTAGAGGGGAGCTGAGGAGAAATTTTTTCATCCAGAGGATGATGGGGGTCTGGAACTCACTGTCTGAAAGGGTAGTAGAGGCAGAAACCCTCAACTCATTTAAAAGTACTTGGATGTGCGCTTGAAGTGCCGTAACCTACAGGGCTATGGACCAAGTGCTGGGAAGTGGGATTAAGCTGGATAGCTCTTTCTCAGCCAGTACGGATATGATGGGCTGAATGGCCTCCTTCTGTGCCGTAACTTTCTATGACTGTGATTCTACTACCCCAAGAAAGACTTGGGGGTGGGTACAAAATAATTCATATCTTTTGTCTGAGAGATGATATTTGAACTGAAGCGGGTCTGAAAACAGCACCTGCTTGGATTACATTTCCAGCAGGTCCATCTCTGGCCAGGTGGACAGGACTGAGCATTTTTTTCTTTTCCCTCATACCCAATCTAGGAATAAAACCTAAGATTTTTTGATAAAGGTTTGAGTGGCAGGATCCATAAACAGGAGCAAGAAGAATGAAGAATGTTGATTTCCCCAATCACTTTAATGTCAACTTACTGGAGATAGATCTTCTCAAAATATCATGTGAGCTGAGATTGCTTTCTGCGCAAATACTTTCAATGTTAAATGCATCCCCCCCGCCTCTCCCCTCTTCCTCCTAACCCAAGTGACATTAATCCTTAAATTATTTAAAATTATCGGTTCAAGCATTTTCTCCAAGAATCTTGGGGGAATCACAGCTGTTATTTTAAAATAAATAGGTCAGTATGATTGTAAGTATACAGTTGGAGAGCAAAATATCTCCTTACCACCTCCCACCCAAAAAAGACTCGTATCATTCAATTGAGAAAACAGGGAGAGTGGATAATGGGAATCTGCTATTGGCAATGACTCCTGTCACTCAGTACCTGTGAGTGATGGAGGGTAGCAGGATGGTGACAGTGCTAAAAATAGGAACTTTGAAAAAAGAGGAGCAATTAAATGGCTAGCTATTCATTCATTTGCAATTTTCTGACTGCAATTATGTTATTGTTTAATATTGCAGACTCATACTTCATAATTTCTCCCCTTTTGCTACAGTTTTGAATTTCACTTTTTAAATTCTTACTATTTTGAATAATAGACATAATCGGAACAATATAAAAACAAAACAGCCCTTTCTCTTGTTATCAATTTTATACCAATAATCTGTAAAAGTTTAATTCTAAATCCAGCATTTTTAACAAGTTTTTTTTGAATTGGTGATGTGGTAGCACTGTAGTCCAGAGAGGCACAGAAGCTGAATTTCTATTTTTAGCCACCTTCTATATATGGCTCTGGGCAGTGCCAAATGACCCTTTCCAAAGGAAAAGTCAGTGGATTGTTATAACTGGATTAGTATTGCATGTCTCCAAGCAAGATTATAGATTTATTGATAACATTTGGTCCATGTGATCTCCTGGTTTTGGTTGCCTGTGGGGGTCAGAGATGAATTTTCCAGAGTACTTTCTCCCTTATTGGCCCTGAGTTTTTTCTCTTTTTTTGCCTCTATCAGGAGATTACATGGCTGTGGGGGTGGGGGGAAGGGAAGAAGTGTTTAATCATGATGGCCCATCAGTTTTGTATGTTTGTATTACTGTGCTTTTATTATAAAAGGTTGAAATGCAGGAGGAAAGATATAGACAGTTGGGCTGGGTGGAAAACTTACAGGTGGGGTGGGGGAGCAGACATGAGTTCAGAGGGAGGAAAGGGCAGCTTGGAGCTCGGGGCAGTGGGGTGGAGGAGAATGGAGGGAAAGTGGGGGTATGGCCTATTTTTATAAAAATAGTTCTCAGGCAGGTGGAAATGTGGAGAACAACCCTACCTGCCTTGGAAATGGAGCTGTAAGGAATCAGAGGGAGGTAGGTATAATAAGTTGGCAAGTTCAAGCTTTGCAGACAGGTGTAATGGAAATAACATGACAACAATAGCATGATAAGAAAGTGTTATAGGATGTAAGTGCCACATATATAGCAGTCAATCTCACTTGGCATTGCACATGGGGAGTCAGGACTAATTGAAGTCTTCAGGTGAAGTCATATGATGGACAGGGAATAATTGCATCAGGTAATGTAGATGTAATTCAATCTCCACTTTAAAGTTATACATTGTGATCTTATTTTTGTATTATAGTTTGATTTTATTGTTAAATAGCAAAACTGATGACAATATGGAAATCAGAGAAATGGGGCTCAATGTTACCAGGGCTGCGGGTTCGCGGCAGGGGGGCTATTGGGCGCGTGGTTAACACGCCCGGCGAAATCAGTCTGCCCCCCCCCCCGCGATCGCAGCCGAATTGGATCCACTTACCTGGTCTTCCGGGTTCCCCACTGCTGATCTGCGCGTCGGGAGGACTGCGCATGCGCAGTAAGGTCTGTCAGCTGGAGGAGCTCTATTTAAAGGGGCAGTCCTCCACTGACAGATGCTGCAAGAAATAGGAAAAATTACAGCATGGAGCAGCCCAGGGGGAAGGCTGCTCCCAGTTTAATGATGCCTCACTCCAGGTATTATTGGATGGGCTGAGGAGGAGGGGGAGGACAGAAATCTCCCCCCCCCCCTCCCCCCCCGGCGGGCGGGAGGAAGCGGCCTGCCTCTGCCACCAGGAAGGCCAGGCTCGAGGTGGCAGAGGAGGTCACCAGCACCACCAACATATCGCGCACCTGCATACAGTGCAGGAGGCGCTGCAATGACCTAAGTAGGTCAGCCAAAGTGAGTACACTTACTCATTCCCCTACACTCCGTCTGCCACATCACTGCCCCCACCCCACATCTCCTTCTGCACTGCCAACACTACTCTATCACATCACCCCTCATACCCACTCAAAG
Organism: Heptranchias perlo; assembly: GCF_035084215.1. Lineage (NCBI taxonomy): Eukaryota > Metazoa > Chordata > Chondrichthyes > Hexanchiformes > Hexanchidae > Heptranchias > Heptranchias perlo. The sequence goes on along the minus strand of NC_090325.1, from coordinate 125,683,051 downwards.
CTCATCCTCATCTTACCTGCACTTACTCACCTCGCCAGTACTCATCCCGCCACTACCACTCAACCCAATCCTCATACAATCTCATGGCTCTATCTCATACTCACCCTCTCATGCATCTCTTTCACAGTCAGCCTCACTCAACCTGCCACTACCTGTGCTGCAGCCACAGGGCATACATCACATATGTGCAGTAAGAAGCGTAAGGCAAACGTGTTGTGAGCATGAAGGGGATGCACAATGGTGTTTGAGGGTTTGTCATGGTTTTTACTTCTATTGAATTTCTGACCAACTCACATCACATATATTGGCACCACTACTGCCACGTCTTTGCGAATCTTGTCTGGTTTGTGCAATAATGCCCATTCCTGAGGATCACAATGAAGACCCACAGCTGATGCCACCCATTGTGTCACTGCAGAGTGGGTGTAGGTGTATTTGCAGGACTCTTTTGTGCAGACGACTGAGAGACGTCGGCGATGTCCCCGGTGGCACCCTGGAAGGATGCAGAGGAGAAGTTGTTGAGGTCAGTGGTGACTTTGACAGCGACAGGTAAGAAGATGGTGCTCGGGCCAGCCGGGAGCAGCTCGGCATGAAGGAGGCTGCAGATGTCCACAACTACATGTCGAGTGACTCTGAGCCTCCATGTGCACTGCTGCTCAGAGAGGTCCAGGAATCTGAGCCTCAGTCTGTGGACCCTGTGGCGAGGGTAGTGCCCCCTGCGATGCATCTCTCTCTGCGGTAGCCCTCCCTCCTGCTGTACAGGTGGATGTGTCACAGCACTCTGTTTTGGAGCTCCACGTGTCAGAGGTGGACGGCTTGGCCGGTGAGGCTGTTGATGCTGTTCGCCCTCCGAGGAGGTCATGACTGCAGCTACGGTGGCCCCCATCTGGAAGATGTACATCTGAGGGGGTCCGCAAGGTAGGTACATGTCTCTGGACCCCGGGGTAAGTGTGCAATTTGGTGAATTTGATTGTCAGGAGGAGGGTGGTGGAGGCCAAACTTTGTCCCAAGTGACAGAGTGGCCTCCTGCAATGAGTGAGGGTCTCCTCCCCCCCCCCCCCCCCCCCCCCACCTGTCAAATGGACCTTTGCAGCTGTCACAGGCTGACAGCTGCAACACGTCCATTTCAACTGGGACTGTTTCCCCCAGTGTGTGAAACAGTTCCAGTTGTTTCTAAAATCCCACCCCTCCTGACATAGTCCCTTAATCAGGTCTGTTAATGACCTGAAATACCTTGGTAAATAGTCTCAAGTGGCACCCCGCTGGCTTTAATTGCCTGCGGGATTCCCACATGCGGGGGCTGCGCGCGCACGTCGGCGCGTCTGTGGGGAACCCGGAAGTGGGCGGGTTGGAGCCGGGCTCCGGACCCGCTACGGGATTCCCCGGTTTTCGGAGCCCCCCCCCCCGCCAGGAACGCACCCGATAGCGGGTGCTAAAATGGAGGCCATACAGTTGGTTGGAGCAAAGGAGTTCCTTTGCAGTCGAGGCTCTGGAGCTGAGAGATGCGAAAGTGAGGTACCACAGCTCCACCACTGGCAGGAAGATATAATTACAGCGTAACAATTTTACATACGTTGTTTCCATTATAATGAGAAAAAATTGACAAAAAGTGTGATGAAAGCAAGTTATGAGGAAATAAGTTTTGGTCAGCAGGGGTATGGAAACAGATTTACAATTTTAAAAAAAAATATATAGATGGATTTATATATCCAAGCGTGCTTGCACATTAAAATGGTGAAAACACAATATTAGCAGCATGTGCGCAAAAATATACAATCTGACCTTATATTTCTCGGTTGCATAGACGCGGGATGTAATGTAGAAGTACAGAAGTATATCAGGTAGTGAAGTTGCTCCATAATTTATAAACAAACCACATTTCCCATGAATGAGTTCCCAATCTGAGCTGAACCGTGTGGCAAGGAACCAAGCGGAAGCAAAGCTTCCCCCATATGGAAATGGAAAATCAAAAGGAAAATTAGCCCCAATTTTCCTAGTGCTAACTTAGTCTGGCATTGTTGAAAGCCAGGGAGCAACTCGGCCATCTGTCCTCTCCATCACTGGACATTTGTGGCTGACGATGCTGAGAAACTGGAGAGAGAAAGAAAAAGGGCGATTGCAATCAGCAAATTGTTGATGATCCGTCCCACCATCTTAAGAATGATGAAATAAGTTACTTTTACAAGCGTTTGTTTCTATTTAGTGTGGATAGAATTTGTATTTTTTAAGTTTATTATTGAAGTGATTTTATCATGTTTTTTTGCTATGTGAGGAATAATGGATACTAGAAACCAATTACGAGGCTGTGATCAATCAGGGGCTCATGTGTTGTAAACTGTGAAGCAAAATTCAAATAGTTTATACACCCTCACAAAATTGATATTTTGAATTTATTCCACAATATACTCTATTGATTTAAAGTTGTGAAATCCAATTTGTTTCTTTTAATTGATGGGAAAATGTTAAACTTGCAATTAATTATGAGGAGAGTATTAAATGTATAGTAATAATTAGGATATTTGTAAACCATTCACGTTTTTGGATTTAATAGACGTTAAGATCAAGCTTTTAGTACCTCTCTGCAGTTATATGGAGTCAAAGGGTAAGGCCATAAATAATGAGCTAGTAGTCAGAAAAGAGGAAGAAGGGAGAAAGTCTGTAGATAAATCTGAAGATTGTTTTTAATGTAAAAGTGTGAAAGATGTGTTTAGAAAATCACCATTTAATGACTATCATAAGCTTTTTTTTGGTGACATTTTGTGTGGATTTTATTCATAAGTCTTTAGGTATAAAGTCTCAGTCTACTACTTCATCAGTTTGTGGAGAAACAAATGATAAATCAGCCTCTGTCTCTTGACCTAGAAAAGTTTTATTCATATTAATGAAACTACTGGAAAAAACTATAAAATATTTAACAAAAAACAGGAGAGAATCTAATTATGGGAACAGACATAATTTCTGTACAGCTGAGATTTTCTAAGCTATGGCATTTTTTATAAACATATCTGTTTATATTGTTTTCCCATTATCCTTTCTCCTCTCTAAAACATAGTTGATGCTTAGCAGAGACTTAAAAATGAAATAGAGATGATCTGTGATTGGTCTCCAAAGAAGTTGAACACATTTGATAACAATGATACAAAGCAGACTTGCTACAAGGGGTATTGTTTGTTTGTATCCCTAGCATAAGAATATAAGAACAGTAGAACATAAGAAATAGGAGCAGGAGTAGGCCATCCGGCCCCTCGAGCCTGCTCCGACATTTAACAAGATCATGGCTGATCTTCTACCACAACACCATTTTCCTGCACCATCCCCATATCCCTTGATGCCTTTCATATCTAGAAATCTATCAATCTCTGTTTTGACTGTACTCAATGACTGAGCCGCCACAATCCTCTGGGGTAGAGAATTCCAAAGATTCACCACCCTCTGAGTGAAGAAATTTCTCCTCATCTCAGTCCTAACTGGCCTACCCCTTATTCTGAGACTGTGACCCCTGGTTCTAGGTTCCCCAGCCAGGGGAAACATCCTCCCTGCATCTACCCTGTCGAGCCCTGTAAGAATTTTGTATGTTTCAATGAGATCACCTCTCATTCTTCTAAACTGTAGAGAATACAGGCTTAGTCTACTCAATCACTCCTCATACGACAATCCCGCCATCCCAGGAATCATCTGGTGAACCTTCGTTGCACTCCATCTATGGCAAGTATATCCTTTCTTTGGTAAGGAGACCAAAATTGTACACAATACTCCAGGAGTGGTCTCACCAAGGCCCTATATAATTGCAGTAAGACATCTTTACTCCTGTACTCAAATTCTCTTGTAATAAAAGCCAACATACCATTTGCCTTCCTAATTGCTTGCTGCACCTGCATGTTAGCTTTCAGTGACTCATGTACAAGGACACCCAGGTCCCTTTGAACATCAACATTTCCCAATCTCTCACCATTTAAAAAAAAAACTCTGCATTTCTGTTTTTCCTACCAAAGTGGATAACTTCACATTTTTCCACATTATATTCCATCTGCCATGTTCTTGCCCACTCACTTAGGTTGTCTATATCCCCTTGAAGCCTCTTTGCATCCTCCTCACAACACCAATTTCCCACATTTTGTGCCATCATCAAACCTGGAAATATTACATTTGGTCCCCTCATCCAAATCATTGATTAGCAGACCCACTTCACTGCACTCGCACGAATGGATGATTCTGGCAAGACTAATTTGCTGCGTGTTTCCAGCATTTTCTGGTTTTGTTTTTATCTTCCTTGGGGTTAGGGCTGGGAAAGGGAGGAGGTAAAGAGATGTCTGAGGTCAAGTTAACTCCAAGATAATATGTGGTGATGAGAAATTGAAACTGAGTGAGTCCACTGTGGTAGACTCAGTAATCTGATGTTTGATCAAGGCAGGTCCATAGTGTCCCAGGGCACTGTTGATGATTGCCCATCCAGCCTGGCTTATTGATTGGATCTGGAAGAGAAGATCTGCCAGTAGGGATTAATTTTCTAATGGCCTAATGGGTAAGGCAGACCTAGCTGACGAGCAGTAAGAAGCTTCCCAGTGCTTTGTGCCAGTAAATTGTGTGGCTTTAGTCGGATGCCATGAGTCTGGTAAGTAGGATTATTTTGATAAATAAAACAATGCCCATCCATTAAAATGGATTAAAGTGAGCTCTACTCTGATATCAGTCCTACAAGAAATCGGCCAAATAGCCAGAGCAATTGAATGTTTGGATGTGTTTATACTGTAATTTAGCGTCGCTGTGAAGTGATTTCAACTTTGCAGCGATACTAAAGTTGGAGCATAACCCTTCAGTTTTGTCTTGCCTGTGGAGAAAATAGTCTAGTATAGTGTTAAATCAGCTTTTAAAAGTGCTCAGTGTATATCTTGAAACCAATGAGCACTTTTTAACTTACCTGATGTCCTACCTACTCATGCTCAAGATCACTAAACATTTAAGGGTTGAATTTCTGCAAAGACACTCCAGATTATCCGCTGTACCTTCAGCAGAAGATCCGCAGAAACGATGGAGAAATGGTATATGGATCTTCCACCAAGGTTATGGCAGGCAATCGGGAGAACCCCCGAGGAAATAGAACACCATAAATTTGAACTATGGGAGAGGATCTCTGCACATGTACCCATGTATTCATGATCCTTTGCCTTGGTCTGGGCAATATCTGTTTAAGCCAGCCAGTGTAAACAAGTTCTGAGACTGGTAGCTGCAATACAAATGCGGCATTATTTTTCCACCTGGGAGCTCAAAACTAATTTTATCACTAAAACTAATTTATCTTAGTTGCAGATTTTTTGACATTTCTTAGATGAACCTCTCATTAGAACAATGAAGAATTGTGAGGCGTTCCATCTCAAAGTGGGTGTATTGTTTACATATAGCTCTGTCATGACTTGTCTTACGTTTTTAAGGTTTTACTCAAGATATTTTTTTGAGTTCAGCATCTCAGACTATTCCCATTGGCAAACTTTCATTCACCTGACCAATATTTAGGTAATTTGTAACAAGCCCAGGCATCGAACAGAAAACCCTCTTCATTCTAATTTGGCTTCTGGCTATGTCACTTTTGACTCTGGAAGGTGATTGAGTAAACACTCCACTAGACTAGAGGCTCCCAAATTTTATTGCTAAAGCACCCCACCCCCACCCCCGACCCCCCCCCCCCCCATTGGAGATTCATTATCCCATTCATTTCCCCCCTCCCCCTTTTTCTAAGAAACAGTATTGTCATCCCCAAGAACATAGCTGAGTTCAATCTTATTGGTGTGGGGAAAAAAATTGAGAAATTCAAAACGCCCATCCTGCCTTCAGTCAAGTAGGGATTGTGTGCCTCAAATAGCCAAATGCTTCAAGGATCTCTACTTTCGTGAAGCAATCAGGAGATACCACAGAAATGTCTTTTACTTTAACTAATGCTGCCATGCATAGCCAGAGGAGGTCCATTATGGGGCGATCTCAGCACATGATTGGATCTATCAGAGCTGCTTCTGGTGCATAGTAACTGATTACTGTTGCACTTGTACTGTAGCAAATCTGATAGATCCAATTTCCACTTCTAGAAATCAGCGGGGATTCAAACATCAGTGCTGAGATTGCATCATAACGCACCTCCTTTGGCTATGCAGGCTGTATTGGTGGCTCTGGTTCTTCACCAACTGTCCTCCTGGTGCCCCCAAGAGGGTGCATCCCCACAGTTTGGGAACCTGTGCACTAGACTATCATTAGTAGTTGTAATGAAATGCTGTAGTTTTACAGAAGTTGCAGGTTTAACTATCCTTCCTCTGAAAGTGGAAATTAACAAACTGCTGCATCTGCTGTGCAAAATTTGACTGAACCTGGATCAAGGACTTTGATGTAATCTTACCAGGCAGTTCTCTGCTGACATTCTATAGTCTCTCTGGCCTAGCTACAGGAGTGACTCCATGGTCCAGCACTCCCAGTGGGGAGTGGGGCTTACAAAAGTGCACATTGCGCCCCCCCTATCCTGATCTTGTCAGTTTGAGAGGCTCCAAAATGTTGGTAAATTTATCTGAACACAAGAATTCTCAGTTGCAACAAAGAACCCTCAGTAGAACAGAAAGAACTCCCAGCCAAACGTTTGCCTGAGAAAACTGAATAACCAGCAGTAATACCTGACCTTTTATTGCGATGTCTCAATCACAGGTTTTAAGGGCCAAATGAGCTTCGGCTGCATCCCACCTCCATTTCAATGGCATGTGTCAGAAGCCATGGTAGGAGAAGTTACATCTGTTTCTGTTGCAGAATCCACAAAAACTGAAGTAACTCAACTGTTTAAATTACCTACATTGCTCCTTTAACAAGCCAGCCGCCAGCATTAAGTGGGGACAGGACTTCCGGGTTTCCATTGCACAGGCACATCCAAACACCTCTAGGTTAAACCTGGAAGTGGGCGTATTGAAGCCGGGATGCAGTTCCACTGCCAATACCTGTTATTTTTACCACCCACCCGAGCACAACCCACCCGTTCTTTGGAGTTAAAATTGCCCACTTAATTTCCAAAAGGTTATGCTTTTTGGGAATTCAGAAAGTGTTGTTTTCTTGTTGTAAAGGCAATTCTAAACCATGCCTGATCTCAAGATGTTGTTTAATTCTAATGTTGATTTATCTGCTGTATAAAAACAATTGTTTTCTTTATAAAGTCATAGTTTATGCCTGAAGTTTCTTTGGAAAAATAGCCCATTAAGTTATATATAAAATATATGGAGATATCTCCCTATGGAGATAAAAAGGCATTTCCCCAAATTAAAGTGTAAAATCACTTTGCGCCTTTTTGTGCCTACAAGTCAATGGAGCGTAATATTGGGCGGGATGTAAAACCAATGTTCCACTCGATCACATGGATTTCCTGCCCAGCGAGTTAGGTTAAAATAACCCCATACTTTCCAAATTTGACCAGGACACAGGAAATTTAAATACGCATCTCCAAATACATAACAACAGCGACTATACACTTCAAAAATAAATTCATTGGCTGTGAAGTGCTTTGGGACATCCAGAGGACATGAAAGGCGCTATAGAAGTGTGAATTCTTTCTTCCTTGTACCCAAATCGAGCTGCCAATCAACCAAAACCTACAAGACATTGAAATTTGAATTGAATGGTTTGACTCCTCCCTTGGACACTTGATCTGCGGCAATTATGTATCAAAACAAGCTGGGACATTTTCTGTAAGTAAGCCTGTTTTTCAACCCATCTACTTTGACAGACAGAAAGAACGTAGCCAATCACTTGATGAATCGTAACAAAAGTGTTTCCTTTTTAGTCACAACCTGTCTGAATCACAGGTTTTGTTGTATCATTCTGTCATCCCACTGGGGAGAGGGTCTAGCAATGAAAAGATATACATCTGGAATTCCTGCAGATCACTCCGGTGGGAGATTGTGCGACCCCCAGAGAATTGGTGTAAACAGTTGGAAATAGCCATTTGCCCCACTGAGACCCCCCCGGGTTCACACAGACCCCCCCCCCCCCCCCACCCGGGTTCACACAGAGACTGCCATCCCTGGGTTCACAGAGAGACCCCCCGGGTTCACACAGAGACCCCCCCGACCTCCATAAACCTGACTTAAGCTCTGGAGATTCCGCTGATGGTGACATCACATCACCACAGAAGGCACAGAGTTGCAATTAGGTTTGGAGATCGCTTGAATCCATAATTAACCCTCTTTATACATTAGCCCTGAATTTCATCGAGTGTTGTCCTAATCTCTTGCTGTAACTTTGGCAAGTGATAAGTGGAACTGCAGGAGAAATGGTCTATTTTCAGCAGTTTATGTTGTTTTTCTGGGGGTTCTGCCAACCTGCTGCCCAAGTTATGGTGGGAGATCAGGCCAACCTTGGTGAAAATTCAGGGCCACCATCTTTAGTGTTGCTGTTAAGTGGCAACTGCTTCACAACTAAAGTTAGAGTCGGAAAGCATCCTAAAACAGTCAGCTTTTTCTTTTGCTATTTTAGAATTACATTGTTTTTTGCAAACTATTGAGCTCATTAAAATGAGGGACATTAGCACAGGAAAACGGAATAATGTTCATATTTGTTTTTACACTCAATGGCAGAGTCAAGTACCCCTAGGTCAAACATAAGCATGGAACAGCTGCAGAATGAAGTTCTTCAATTCTACTCCAACAATGTGCACTAATTTCATTAGGACACTTCCTTTTGCATTAGTGCGACTCTGTTTAATCCATCCTTATGGTCTTTCTGAGTGAGATTAGAAGTGTAATACCACGTAGCACTGAATTATGGCTTTCCTACAGCATGAATTTTTTTTAACATTAATTATAATAATTTTGTATAGTTAAACTCATAAGCCTGGAAATTATTGGGGACGGCATTATCATATAAACCCTTAATGCACTTAAATTCTTGTCTCTGCTATTTTAAAATAAACAGGCAACGTCTCCCTTAAAAAGCAGAGAGGAATTTTATACGAGTGTGTTAAGCAGTCACATGAAAACATTGGAGGAGCCCTCCTGACCCACCTAGCTCCATAGCAACATGTTAGGGATTTTTAAAAAAAATAACCTATTGTCATTTACATATGTAAGAGTTCTAACGTCTGCCTTAGACGACCACCATGGATGCCTGAAAAATGGCTCACCCCAATTTCAGGTCAGATGCCTTTTAGGCGTCCATGGGACACGGGACGTTGGTTCCCAAAATTGGGCTTTGTTGCACCCATTTTACGTCCATCAAATAGGTGCAACAAGGTCCAATTTCTACCCCTGAGTGTCTTAAAAAGAACTCTTAAGATTTATTAAGAATGGGTGAATAATTAAAAGACTCAAACTAAGTTGGGCAAGCAGTTGTGTGAGTACTTGTTTTCTTTTAATATATTTCATTTAGCTGTAACTGAAGCACCATTAGTTTTACCATGTGTCTTAAAGTGTGTCTGGAATAATTTTAGGACCTGACATGTGGTCGGCAGAGGAAAGCCTGGTCAGACCCACCTGGGGGTCCTGAATGGGATCGAGGCCTGGACCCCATAAGATTTGGACACTTTTTTAAAAAAAATGTAAAAAGCGGCTCGCTTTGTAAGGGGGTCATGAGGGTACCTACTCTTTTCTTCTGGGGTGAGCACCCAGCAGATCCCCAACATGCCCACCTCAGGATAACTATCCAGTATGTATACGATCATGGTTGCTGTAGTGGTGCAGGAGTCCACCAATGCCAGGCAAATGAAGGAGCCTTTCCATAACCCCACAAATATTGGTGGGATCTGTGGCGGGGATCCAATGCATCCGGGACCTTTTGCTGGACTTTAATGGCCGCACAACTCCATTTAACTGAAGTGTAAATTTCTTAAAATCATTTTATGACCTTTCTCCTTGAGAAGAGCAAAAGAACTCTCTGATATTGAGATAAGTTTATCAACAGAAAATATTGTGATTAAAATGATCATGTTCTGCTAATTTTCATTTTCTGCTTCAGTCCTGACCTTAGTCCAGTTTGTTTAGCTCTCCAGGTGCTGCTATAAGTATAGATTGAGATTGGTGCTGCCTGCTCTGCATCACTCTGGCCAGTGAAAGCAGAGTTCTGACATGCTGCTTACTGAGATATGATTAATTTTATATTAATTTCAATGGCACCTCCTTGATGTGAGTGCTTGAATCTCCTACTGTTTTCATAAGATTGCAGAGTGCAATGGATATTTCATTAGTGAAATATTACCAGTGGAAATATACCAACTAAAATTAATCCAAAATCAAAACACATGAAAGGATCAGGAATTTCTTCTTAGAATTTTGATTAACCCATCCATTCATTTGGACTATTGTCATCAAATTCATATGAAATTAAGTTTTATATAAATAGCTTATATTTTGTACATAGTTCACCTTTTTATATTGAAAAGGACAAAATCATTTGCAACACTGACCGGAGGTGATTTGTGTCATTATTTTGGAGTAACTGTCAGGACACAGCACCTCCCCATTTTTACAACACATCTTAGAAGCCTGCTGTGATACTGATCATTACTCTGGTTTTATGAAATCATTTTGTTCTATTGCTAGCTTCTGTATAGTGTTTATTAACTCTACCCATGCCTATACAAATCCTTAGGAGAATTAGCATTATTATATTACGTGCTACAGAAAATACATAATTTTATATTTCTGTGATTGCAATGCAGTTCATTTGACCAAAAATTCAGATGACTTTATGATCAAAGCACTTCACTAACTCTCACTTGAACCAGATGATTAAATTGGGGGCTCCACATTTAATTTTATGTTTTTAGTTAGTTTTTGTGTTAGCTACGGGTGTTTTTATGAGCACACTGACCTTGATGTCATTCACTGGAAATTTAAGGATTGTTATATCATAACTGCTGATTTATTGAGAAATAATCTGGAAATTCTACATCAATTGTAAAAGAAAGAGAACAAACAAACAAACTTACATTTTTGTATCACGCCTTTCACATCCCAAATTACTTGACAGCCAATGAATAAGTTTTTTTTGGAGTGTTTGCAGGCAATTATGGTCACAATTAGATAAATGACCAGTTAATCGTTTTTTGCTGATGTTGGTTGAAGGATAAATGTTGGCCAGGACATCAGGAAATTCCCCATCTCTTCTTTGAAAAATGAATTAACTGAAATAAACTGCCTTGCTTAATAGATAATAGTTTATGATTCATTCGCATCGATTTTAACCCCCCGGTGGGCGAGAGAGGGTCAGGGGGTGGGGTTAAAATATCAGGATCGGGTAAGCCGACCCCATTCCCGTCCCTTTAAATTTTGAAGAGCAGAATTCAGGCTATGGACAAAGCTCCCGTAACAGGCAGGCGGGGCCTAATTAACATACCAAAGTCGGGGCCTGATGACATCATCGGCGCCGTGACTTAAATTTAATAGTAAGTGAACGGGAGGCCCGACCAATGGGATTCCCGGCAGCTGAACCAAGGCGGAAGCTTCTGGCTCCCCAAGGTAACTGGCTACTTTAGCACCCTTTGTGGGCCAGGACGAGTAGGAGTACTATCCCCAGGCCTCTCGAGGAAGCCTTCGGCCCCCACACAGCCGCGATCTCCAGCCTCCCTCCACCAGCCTCCCTTCGCCCAGCCCCGATCTCCAGCCTCCCTCCTCCAGCCTCCCTTCGTCCAGCCCCGATCTCCAGCCTCCCCTCGCCCAGCCCCGATCCCCAGCCTCCCTTCGTCCAGCCCCGATCCCCAGCCTCCCTTCGCCCAGCCCCGATCCCCAGCCTCCCCTCGCCCAGCCCCGATCCCCAGCCTCCCCTCCCCCAGCCCCGATCCCCAGCCTCCCCTCCCCCAGCCCCGATCCCCAGCCTCCCCACCCCCAGCCCCGATCCCCAGCCTCCCCTCCCCCAGCCCCGATCCCCAGCCTCCCCTCGCCCAGCCCCGATCCCCAGCCTCCCCTCGCCCAGCCCCGATCCCCAGCCTCCCCTCGCCCAGCCCCGATCCCCAGCCTCCCCTCCCCCAGCCCCGATCCCCAGCCTCCCCTCCCCCAGCCCCGATCCCCAGCCTCCCCTCCCCCAGCCCCGATCCCCAGCCTCCCCTCGCCCAGCCCCGATCCCCAGCCTCCCCTCGCCCAGCCCCGATCCCCAGCCTCCCCTCCCCCAGCCCCGATCTCCAGCCTCCCCTCCCCCAGCCCCGATCCCCAGCCTCCCCTCGCCCAGCCCCGATCCCCAGCCTCCCCTCGCCCAGCCCCGATCCCCAGCCTCCCCTCGCCCAGCCCCGATCCCCAGCCTCCCCTCGCCCAGCCCCGATCCCCAGCCTCCCCTCGCCCAGCCCCGATCCCCAGCCTCCCCTCGCCCAGCCCCGATCCCCAGCCTCCCCTCGCCCAGCCCCGATCCCCAGCCTCCCCTCGCCCAGCCCCGATCCCCAGCCTCCCCTCGCCCAGCCCCGATCCCCAGCCTCCCCTCGCCCAGCCCCGATCCCCAGCCTCCCCTCGCCCAGCCCCGATCCCCAGCCTCCCTTCGCCCAGCCCCGATCCCCAGCCTCCCTTCGCCCAGCCCCGATCCCCAGCCTCCCCTCGCCCAGCCCCGATCCCCAGCCTCCCCTCGCCCAGCCCCGATCCCCAGCCTCCCCTCGCCCAGCCCCGATCCCCAGCCTCCCCTCGCCCAGCCCCGATCCCCAGCCTCCCCTCGCCCAGCCCCGATCCCCAGCCTCCCCTCCCCCAGCCCCGATCCCCAGCCTCCCCTCCCCCAGCCCCGATCCCCAGCCTCCCCTCCCCCAGCCCCGATCCCCAGCCTCCCCTCGCCCAGCCCCGATCCCCAGCCTCCCCTCGCCCAGCCCCGATCCCCAGCCTCCCTTCGCCCAGCCCCGATCCCCAGCCTCCCTTCGCCCAGCCCCGATCCCCAGCCTCCCCTCGCCCAGCCCCGATCTCCAGCCTCCCTTCGCCCAGCCCAGATCCCCAGCCTCCCCTCCCCCAGTCCCGATCCCCAGCCTCCCCTCCCCCAGCCCCGATCCCCAGCCTCCCCTCCCCCAGCCCCGATCCCCAGCCTCCCCTCCCCCAGCCCCGATCCCCAGCCTCCCCTCGCCCAGCCCCGATCTCCAGCCTCCCTTCGCCCAGCCCCAATCCCCAGCCTCCCCTCCCCCAGCCCCGATCCCCAGCCTCCCCTCCCCCAGCCCCGATCCCCAGCCTCCCCTCCCCCAGCCCCGATCCCCAGCCTCCCCTCCCCCAGCCCCGATCCCCAGCCTCCCCTCCCCCAGCCCCGATCCCCAGCCTCCCCTCGCCCAGCCCCGATCTCCAGCCTCCCCTCGCCCAGCCCCGATCTCCAGCCTCCCCTCGCCCAGCCCCGATCTCCAGCCTCCCCTCGCCCAGCCCCGATCTCCAGCCTCCCTTCGCCCAGCCCCGATCTCCAGCCTCCCTTCGCCCAGCCTCGATCCCCAGCCTCCCTTCCTTGCCCTGGCCCTACCGATCATGGGCCCCCTCCTCCCTGCCCTCCTGCCCTCCGGCCAGTCTGTCCATTTGGCCAGCTCCTGGGCGAGAGGTGGCCCTCGAAGATGCAAATGAGGCCATGCTATTAAGATTGGCAGGGTCTCCACGTCCCCGGCCTTGCCAGGTTCTTCAGCCGATTTCGGCCTCACCTGCACCCTCCCCGCCTCTCTGTAAATATCGGGGCTGTTGTGATTTATATCATGAGAGATTTGAGATAATCATGATTTTTTTTGCCCTATCGTGACTTTTGAGATGAGGCGGACATTTTCCCATGTCCAATGGAGACTTTGACACCTTACACTACCTTACCACACTCGAATCCAAGAATGTTAATTATATAGATAGACCAGTAATGCATACTACAAAAACAGCTTGTCCAAACTGTTGTATTTTCTGGCATGTTCTGCTATATAGCAAATAGACTGGATTAATCAAGCTAAAAAAAATGGAAGCATTGAGTTACTGATCATTTTTCAAAAGTCAGCATTGCTGAAAACATAACAGTAACATTTTGTTCAGTCACCGGTCCATCTTCATGCTGGAAAAGCATTATAGAATATCAACTCTAACCTCGTACACACACTTGTTAACATCGACATTTCGCATCACGCATATAAAAAAAAATGTGAGAGAAAGAGAACTACAAATATAGTCTAGAGGGTCAAAGTTCCATGTCCAGAACCACACTATTTAGTAGGTGGCAGATCAATCAAATTTAATCTATTTTCCAATGACAGCTACGGTTTTTGTGAAAAATGTAACCTTTCTCTGAGTCTCACAGTAAAAAAAAATCCACAACTACAGCTCCATCATTTTAATGGGTTTGCAACCTATCACTCGCTCCCTGTCTCAAAAAAGGTCTCAATACAATGGCTTGGCCTTGGCAGTACTGGGTGGACTGGGTAATTGAGTCTTCTGCAATCTCTTAGATGGCTGGAAAGCTTTTGTTCTGTGTTGGCGATTAGCAGTGGTTAGTTGCCCCCAATCCAAGTTTGGGCATCTCCTACACATTGTTGGATATTGCATACTTTGAGATAAGCAGGGGACTTGAAAGGGGAGACAGCCACTGTGAAAAATGACAGTAAATGCAAAGATAAAGACCTAGAAATTCGGGCGCGCCCATTTTTGGGTGCGCGGGGTTGGGGGGGGTAGAGGTGTGTGTAGGCTTCATCCCTGCACATAAATGGTGAGACCCAAGCTGCTGCCGATATTGGAGCCTGCGAGCTACGCAGAGCTGCTGGTGAAGCGTAATTGTAGATCAGGCCACTGCTGGCGTTGCAGTGGTTCTCAGGGTAAGCAAGGGTGGGCGGCCGGGTCAGGAAGGAATGGTGTCCTGGCGGGGGTGGATCGGTAGCCAGAGGGACAGAGCAATGGCCGGGGCGGGTGATGGGTGATGGGTGGCCGGGGGGCGGTGTGGGGGGGTGGTAGGAGCGATGGCAATCGGGGGGGTCGAGGCGGCAGAGGTCAGCGTTCCTTTGATGTAAGGTTGGGAGGAGCACTCCTGCTCCTCCGGCCACCACATTCAGGTAAGTATATTTTTTAAAACTTTCCCAATTGGGTGCTGCCCAACAGATGGTCCCTTTAATTTCTGGGCCACAAAGTAAAAAGGAGTAAAGTCAAGAAGTGTAATAAAATAACAAATTTTGAGAAAATATTTAAGAGCAAAAGGTTAAGCGAGAATAAAAAATGAAGGTTGTGTATTTTTTAATAGGATTTTCAATGGGTACAACATTTGAGGGATTTAATGCTTAAGTAGTAGTTTAGATAGTTAAGAATAATGAGAACCTGTTTGTTTTTTCTGTGCACCCCTGCCCTCTTGTCTTCCATGGCTTGCTGCTGCTTTTCATTCAAGTCAATTGAGAGGCATCTATCTATGGAAATATTGTGTGCAGCATGCAATATACTGTTCCAATTCTGCCCACTTTTTTATTGGCCTATTGACCTCCACCAACCAATCCGAGCAATCCAAATGTCTTTTTTAAGGACTCACGTCCATCTAAGTGCCTTGTGGTATCTGCTCCCTGTTGAGCACGGGTCTGTGCCAAGTATAGATGGACATATCACAAAGAAGCCAAACATCCACCCTTTCTTTCCTTCAAAGACCTCCGTCATACTTGATTGACTTGGCATGAAAGTTTCATGCTACTCCCCAGGATTGTACATTGAGGTGTTTTATTTGCTGGTGGAGGCTGAATATCTGGATATTAGCCTTTCCTATTGAGGTATGCTTTGGCATTGTTGGTAGCTACATAAGTATATACATACTTGCAGACAGAGATGCCCTTGGAGAAGCACTTGATGATCAAAACTGCTGTTGCCTTTATTTTAGCTGCTGTTTGCCACTCCTGAACTTTACCAAAAGTGAATACTTAGCGAAACAAGGATTCATTTACCTCCTTAATGGACCAATGAATAGCATAGTGACTGAGTCCTGTAATGTCCCCTGTAGGTGCCTGATTGAGGACAGTGCTAAACTTCACTGCCATTGGTAGTGCAGTGTGAATGGTTGAATATTCCTGTGGATCTTGATAGATCAGATAGTCTACATCAGGCATGGACCTAGAAATTTGATGGCACCGGGCCTGTTTTTCAGGTGCTAAATGGGCACCTGAGTTTCCAATATGGTGGGCAGGAAGCGCATGCTTATTTAAAAGCCAGAAGTGTACCGCCCATCATATTGGTATAGGCAAAAAAATAGGCGTCTACAGTTCGTGCCTGAAATAGCGTTAGGTACCTTACTTGCATTTGCGAAGGACCTAACAGCTGTTTGAGGCCCCCTGTGCAAAATTGGCAGCTGCGTTCAGAAAAACCAGGTTTACATATGGCTTAACCAGCGGTCTTTAAAGGGGCCACTACAGGCCGCCACTATAAAGATGTGTTTTTTAAAATTACTTCCCTGAATATGGAGCTGGGAGGAACAGGGATGCTTCCTCTGGCTCCACATTTGAACCACGACCCACTGCCAGCCATTGCTCGCCTCTTTCCCGATCACTCTGCATCCCGATGACCAGATCACACCCCCCACTTACCCCCATTTCTAGGCCATATGGGGTTAAATTGGTTAACCCCCGAATCTGGACTTGGGGGTCACGGTGCGCAATTAACCTGCGCCCGGTCGTTCTGATGCAGGCAGCATGTGAGACTCGTGCTGTCTGCTCACTTACCTGATTCCAGCGCGAGCAGCCAGGCATGGCTGTGTTGTTCAGTGGCTTCTCACCAGAGGCGGGGGCCAAGATATCGCATGAGTGGCTCATACCTCTTAAAGGCAGCCTGCACCTCTTATTTGCAAAAGAATAAGATTCGGGTCCACACGGAGTCTGAACAGAGATCAGACATCGCACACGTAAAACACAGATGCAGGTCCTATCCCTATGTTTACAAACTGTTGAGTTATGTTAAAACATTGAATAAAGGTTGTGCACTACTAAATCCCACATCCTCCAATCTGCACGCCAGACCTCACCAATCTGCCGATCTGAGTTTGTACTGGGCCTGCGAGAGTGCATGCACCAAGATTCTCTGCTGATGCACTAGAGGCCTTGGTGCAAGAGGTGGACAGAAGGACGGGCATCCTATATCCACTGGGGGGGCAAGAGGCCCTCCAGACATATGCTCAAGAGGCAGTGGGAGGCAATAGGGGATGAAGTCAATGCCACGCGCATAGCACCACGAACATGGATGCAGTGCAGGAAGAAGTTCAATGCTTTGACAAGAGTGGTCAAGGTGAGTGAGGTCAACTGTCATGTGGTATCTCCGACCAACTGCACCACTAACCGTATCCATGCTCCATGCACTACACCCCCCAACACCCACATACCAACAAACTCTTTCAATAAGTACTCAACTCTTCCAATCAGCTACTTCCTCTCACCCTCACACATTACCACTGTTACAAGCCACACATCCACAACTCACAGTTCACACACACTGGCAGCTATTCAACCGTGACAGGCACATCACCCAAACATCCTGCAGGAAACTCACCGACACACGTCCCGCTTTCTTGCAGGAGAAAGTGGCGCATGACAGGTGTCAGCCAGTGATAGTGGCATTTAACCCCTCGAGCCTGTTCCGCCATTCAATGATATCATGGTTGTTCTGTGAACTAACTCCATATATCTGCCTTAGCCCCATATCCCTTAATGCCTGTGGTTATCAGAAATCTATCAATCTTAGATTTAAAATTAACAATTGAGCTAGCATCAACTGCCATTTGCAGAAGAGAGTTCCAAACTTCTACCACCCTTTGTGTGTAGAAGCGTTTCCTAACTTCACTCCAGCAAGTCCAGGCTCTAAATTTTAGGCTGTGTTCCCTACTCCTCATATTCAAGTATAGGAGACCTCCAAAAACAGGCAAATGCATCAGCAGCCAGAAGCAATGATCCGGCAACTAACCTGTAAATCCTGCATGGTCCCTTTAAATAGTGCTGATGGGGGTCCTCCATGCTAAGACATGGTCAGCTGTTTGTGGTTAAGACAGCGCTTTGGCTGGAGCATTGAGTGCCAAAATGGTATCTATCCCTTTAAATCAACGTTGCTCACTGATCTAACGCATATTCTCCTTACTTTACATGGTACTGGCGTTCGTTATCAGCTCACGCGCAAACACCTTTAACAAGATGGCGTCTGGCGCATGCGTGCGCACGCATTCCGGACGCGATTTTGGGACCTTTGGAGGCCACATGGCACCTAAATAAACAGACGCTACACGGACCAATTTATAACCCATAGTCTCCCTGCTGCATTTGCACCTCATTTTACATAGATTCTCTGTAATGTCCAGGTAGTAGCAGATCTGCTTGCTCAGATAGTTATCTGAAGTCTTGGGCCATCTTCTTCTCCACTTCTCACAGTGCAATGAATTAACCAACAATGGCCACTGCACCCATTCTGTGGAGTTGAAAAATCACCTGTAATACTCAATTCTGTCAGTGCTGCACTGATAGTTAAAACTTTTGCCCTTCCTTTGCGTGACTAATGGCATTTCTGATCTGAGTTCACGAGTCACTCTTTATTTACATCCCTCTGTGCAATTCTGCATGGTTTCTCACAAGAAGCTTGGAGAAGGCCTTGGAGAGGGTGTAGAAGAGATTTACTAGAATGGTACCAGTGATGGGGGACTTCAGTTCCCTTGTGGAGAGACTGGAGAAGCTGGGATTGTTCTCCTTAGGGCAGAGAAGGTTAAGGGGAGATTTAATAGAGGTATTCAAAATTATGAAGGGTTTTGATAGAGTAAATAGGGAGAAACTGTTTCCATTGGCAGGAAGTTCGGTAACCGGAGAACACAGGTTTAAGATAATTGGCAAAAGAAACAGGGGGGGAGATGAAGAGAAGTTTTTTTGTGCAATGAGTTATAATGATCTGAAATACACTACTTGAAAGGTTGGTGGAAACAGATTCAATAGTAACTTTCAAAAGAGAATTGGATATATACTTGAAAAGGAAAAAATTGCAGGTCTACAGGGAAAGAGCAGGGGAGTGGGACTAATTGGATAGTTCTTTCATGGCTAGCATGGCCTCCTTCTGTTCTGTTCTGTAGTATCAATGGCCTCAATATTAACCCCACAACAACGGACCTGGGGGGGGGGTGGTGTTAAAGACTTATATATCGGGAATGCATCCCCAACATGCCATGCACGCGCCCACCGCCTTTTTTTAGGGCAGCAGGACACTTAATTAACATATTTAAATTTGGCTCCTACAGTGCATTTGGGAGCCTAATTTAAAAGTCACTGCTGCTGGATGAGCTTCCCAGGGTTCAGGAAACCCGGCAGTGAATGGGAGGCAGGAGATACTGGCTTCATAAGGTAAGTGCCTTTCTCAACACTTCTTGTGGGCCAAGGGGAGCAGGAGGCCTTCGGCCTCTTCCTGACGATCACAGTCTCTCTCTTCCCCCCTCCCCACCCAATCGTCAACTGTCTCCCCCTCCCGATTGCTGGGGACGTTCCTCCTGCCATTGGTTTCTCATCCCGGCCGCCGGCCAAGTTGTCAAATTGGCCGGTAGCCGGGTGGGAAATGGAACAAAAAATTGTTAATGAGGTCCTGCCGTTAAGTTCGGCAGAACCCCTGCGTCCCCGGCCTTGCCAGGTTCTTTGGCCATTTTCAGCCTCTCCCACATCCTCCCTGCCTCCCCGTAAATATCAGGGCCTCTAATTCTAAGCTTTGAGAAAGACTTAACAAGCAAACTATTTGTTTGTTAATGTCATTTTAGGATGTTAACAAGAATCAGAGTAGTGGTAGTAATGACCAAAAAAATCAGTTACTGCATTACACTAGTGTTGTTGACCTGTTAACTCAAGCCTACCTTTTCATTAAAATTAATGACCAGTAGAAAATGTAGCCCTTGGTCCTTACTGATTTCTTTGTGGTCGGAAATACAAAGCATAATGGATAAGTATGATAGTTACAAGAAAGTAACACAACAGAGGGATTTAAATTACATCATAAAGGTCTATGGTCGCTCAACCCTGAGATTGTGTTACTGACCTTCATAAATATCTATCACTTTTTATAATATAATTTTGATGTTTAGTCATGGGAGGTGGTGAAGCTGCAAGGCAAGGGAAACTAATCTCTTTGGCTCTGCTTATCCTTTTAGCTGATGCATATAAGATTAGTTTCCATTGCCTTATAACTCTACAATCATCTCGACTGACTGGAAATGGGTATTTAAGATGCAGAAGTAGCTAACTCAGCCCAGGAAGCATGCTGTTGGCTTTTAACTCTTAAAACACACAACAAAAGGCTAGTAGAGTGATGAAGAGGATTGTAGACATGTTTTGAAATTATAATTAGAGGGACAGAATTCCTCCTGTTGATAATTTTACTGAAAATGTCAGCATGAGTAAGACTTACTCCAACTTTTTCACTACAGTTATCAACAGGAAGAAATTCAACCACTAGAAGTTCACAAAAGAAGGAAATTTCAGCCTCTAGGAGTTCACAAAATGCTGGAAGATGCCTTGTGCCTCAGTGCGATCCAAAGGGCCTAAGTTCAGGGGTCAGCCTCGTTTAGTAATTGATTAAATTCAACATAGCCAAATGGACCTGTAGTGGCAAAAAGTGTTAAAGGCAATCAGAGCTGTCTCATTAGCCTAATGGGTAGCCTGTATAAGAATATACACTGATTCTGAATCCTTTCTAGAGTCTTTAATCGAGCACTTCAGTTTCCATAATTGCCAGAAACAGTCAGAACCACAGTGATTGTAATGTTCTCCAAAATGCAAAAAAAGTCTGCTTTTTGATAGCCACAGGTTGTTTCTCTTAACTAAAATACTGACATTCACTGAACTGATCAATTTGGACCAGATGATTTTCATCAGGGGATGGATAATATACTTGCAGATTTTTTTTTCATATTTATTGATAATGTGCAGGCAGAAAAAAGCCACTGCAAAAAGCTTTTGACCAGGTAGAGTCCCTATACATATAGTTTTCCTTCTGTGGGAACCCTACCTGAGGTGCAGTACGCTTGCGAGGAAGCAGCTGCTCAAGTTTATCCTTCCCCAGGCTATTTGCATAGCCTGGGAGAACTCCAGGTGCAGCCTCATCCCCCTGACTGAACTAAAGTAGGCCTAAAGAAATTTCACCCCCGTAGATATTTGGAACTATTTTAATACTCAGTGCAGGTGGCTTATACGGTCAACATATTTGTTTGATGTGATCTTTAAATTTACATATGCTATAATTGGTTACAATAGTTGACTCTTCTAAAAGATGCATTATCATAAAACTTAAAATCATAATACATTCCATATTACTAACCATGTAGGACTAACAGCTATTGGAGGAACCAAAAATCTAGAGAAGTTTGATAAGTTAATGAAAGAATAATAGTTTTGCTACTGAACTGCCTTAGAAATGTTATTTTTGAAAATTGCTATCACAATGCAATATTCAAAATACACTGGTTTATATAACCACTGATTTTAAAGGGAAGTGAAGAAAAACTACAGAGCTGACGTGTTTTCAAATTTTATTCCGAATGTGCTAACCCTGTTGCTTTCAACATGATGTTAAATTGTTCCCAAAGAGATATATAACTCAGTTCCTAAGACCTTAACGTTTGTTGAAAAATTCATTAATGTATTCATTCCAAATTCTTTTGGTACAAAGGAAGAACACATTGCAGTTATAAAATATATCCTACCCAATGCTATAATGTACATTTAGTGTCAAAACAGGGGGAAAAGAACATGAATAAGAAACACTAGGGAAAAATTGTAATTTTATGATGAGCAACTTACAGCTTAACAGTACATCACCTAATATTCAATACAAAACAAGCATAAGAATGATCTAAAATCAGGAAAATATCAGTTTGCTCATTTAACTTGAACATACTCTTAACTATTAAATAACACTAGAGCTGCTGTTACTTGCCTTAAGGCCAAGAAACCCTCCCCAATTAAGTCATTCCTGGCACCCAGTGCTCTTCACACGTTGGACATTTAATTGGAGTAAAACTCATAGAGATATCCTGCTATGTACAACTAACAGAAGACTCCTAATGGCTGTTATCACAGTATGTTTCACTTGGCCTGATGGTTATTATCGCAGCAGATGGTAGAGGATTTTGACACCTGCCCCAGTGGTGCTTGGTGTTGGAACATTAGAATGCAGCTTCACACAGTCCTAATAAAGCGTGCTTATGTCTTAAGAGCTGCTTAATACAGCCTCTACTTTTGTCACAGTGCATGAAAATTAACCTCAGCAGAAACGCTCCCTGCCCCACTCACCACTTGTATGCCACTTATCAAAACATATTGGGGTGAAATTTTCATCTTCATCGCATGAGCAATAATCTAGCGGAGCAGATCGCTCGCCTGTTGCAGAACCCACCTGATTTTAATTCTATTGATTTCAACTGAATGAAAATCGTGCCGGTTCTACAAAGGGCGGGTGATCCGCTCTGCCAGATTACCATCCGGGTGGTGAAGATGAACATTTACCCCATTGCCTCTGAGGACATTTTCCTCAGGCAATATCTGATGACTCTGATTTTTGTTACAAATGTACTCATTTTATCAATGCCTCTGCAATGACATCAAAAAGAATAACAGCATCGCACAACCAGGCTCTATGAGTCTTCATTCTATTAACTTTCTTGTGCCATTAGTTTCCTTTGACATAATTGCAGTCCTCCTGTGTGATTTAGGCTTAAGCTTTAACTAGATTTTTTTTTTAAATTGTCATTTCATATTGTGCTTTCTTTAAGGAATGGCTGAAAATATCAACAGGTTTTTATTGCTGGCTGAGGCTCTTGGTAAAGTTGCACAATTTTTCTTTTTACAGCTAGTATAAAACTCTCCACAGCTTCTGCTGCATATTTAGTTCTTCACAACTGTATCTTGAAATTTTGGGATTCTAAAGATCATGGTATCGATTTTCCTCCCACCTTCCTCGTGTGCCTGTGGACTGGTTAGGTCACTCGAAGTGTGATCTCCCTGACCTGATCAGAACCCATCCATATTTGTGGGTTCAGATTATTAGCGTATGCCAAATGCACCCCAAGTACAGGTCTATCCCTTGATATGGGGCCTTGCGTCTGGAAATGGGTACGGAAATGCAGCAGTAGCAATGGCCTTAAGCTTCGGGGCCTTCTGGCAGCTGCCCTAGAACAGCTTGGCTCAGTAGTAGCACTCTTGCCTTTGAGGCAGATAGTTGTGGGCCCAAGCCCCACTCAAAGATTTGAGGACATAATTTAGCCTGATACAGTGCGGTGCTGAAAGAGTGCTGCATTGCTGATGATGTGGGGGGAAATTTCCGTCTTCATCACATGGGCGGTAATCTGGTTGAGTAGATCACCTGCTTGTTATAGAACGTGCCCGATTTTCATTCCAGTGAGCTTTCCACAGGTATATTGGAGAGGAAAATTGGTCCTTGTGTTTCTTGATTCAGGCATTCATAGCTGCAGCAACAGAAATTTCCAATTACTGCATTTCCATTAAGGACTTAGTAAGTCATATCAGTGGAAGACAAACCCTATTCCAACCAGTCATGGTATAGCCACATGCCTCCATTGCTAAGATTATTATCTTTAAAGATCCATGTATGGATAAGAGTATTATTGATGAGTAGTGCTCAAATTCCAAAATCTCAACTGGACAACTTCCAATATTGGCATTCCAAAATCTTTACTGCCAGTTCTTTGAAACAGAACCCATTGGGCAATGGAGGTGTTATTTTCCTTGTCCATCATCTATAAACAAGCTGCCAGAGGCAGTCTACCCAGAACACACAGATCAATCAAATGATGTTTCTGTTACAGGCTTTTCCCAACACCCTTTCTCTGTGTTCATGGCCAGACGGCAATTTCCGTAAGCCGACTGAGTGCTCTGAAAACTGAAACTCTTATCTGTATTTACACCGTGCAGGGGTTAGTGTGTCTGAGTTATTCTCGATTGCAGTATATTGCTCGCTGGAGAATATGGGAGATGCTCATTAGATTCTTAAGTAATTTTCAAAGGCAAATATGTCACCAGACCAACATGTGCAGGTCAAAAATACTTGATCACATTTATTTATAATTGAAATAACATATACAAGCAAAAAGGTATACGAAAAGTGCAATAACCAGACCTGCACAATATATAAAACGTGTCAAAAACAAGAAAAGAGACAGGCCGATTTTTATCCGTTACCACCCTGTAGCAGGATGAAAATGGTGAAGAGAAAAATCATTGAGTTTCTGCCAGAGGCCATTGCGATTTTTGAGCGGGCCTTAATTTACTCCTGCCACAAACAGGAAGAAGCCTAATAAATATATTTAAATGAAGTCCTTTGAGGCAATAAAGACCCAGAAGCTATTTTTGTCGAACTCAGCGCTGCTTCCTAAACCAGTCCACAACTAATGGGCAGTACAATACAGACAATACGTGCTGCAGGGCCTGAGTCGTCGGAAGGACACAGAAAAAGGACAGGGGTTCAAAGGTTAGGGTGTAACGGTAAGCAGTAGCAGATGAACAGCAGTGCAAAGCAACCCCAGGGTTGCCATACTGAGTGTATGAGCTAGAGAATTAAGTGGAAAGAGGAAAAGAAGGGAAAATGTCCAGGTACTCCAATGCATATGGCCTCCTGCTTCACCACCTCCAATGCTGCATATATTCCCACTGCCAATGATGTTGATGGAATTATCCTCCATTGGAGTGGGCGTTTGCAACGTGGTTGCACCTCTCCAGTTCTTCCAGTCTCCCTTCTGTTGTGTGCAAGTTTCTCCTGCAAGAAGGGTAGGAGTGGGTTAGTGTTCGGCCTGTGAAAGGGTTGTGAAAATGTATGAGGTAACTTAGCATAGTGTGCATGCTGAGAGGATGAAGAAGCAAAAGCTGGCAAGCGGGAGAAGTCGTTGGATGAAAGAAAGTGTGCACGGAGAAGTATCGAAGGACTTAACAGAGATGTGAGAATTTATCCGAGTGGAAACAACATAAAAGCAGAACGTTGTTTGTGCCAGTTTTGATGGCAATAGTGAGTGTTGAGTGTGCGAGTGTAAGTAGAAGGAGGTGTAGTAAAGTGTCCAGTTGTGATTGGAGGAGAGGCTTGTGCAGCGGGGAGGGAAGGATGGATAGTGTTGGGGGAAAATTGTGGTAGCGCAGGGCTGTATTCAGAGTAAGAGGAGTCTTACTGTAACAGTCCTACTTAGAACGTTACATTTTTATGGCACTGCAGCTGAGTCCTGGGAATGATGCTGCTGGCACTGACCTGCTCAGCCACCTCACTACATGCTTGCTGATTTATTTATTATGGGAAACTGTCTGCCAATTGAGGGTAACAGGACCTCTGTGCTGGCTCTGACTGGCCCAATAAGCACCTTCATGGCAGTATCCTAATATCGGGGGGCCCTGGCCATCGACATTGCGTCTGCTGCTCCAGAAATGCAGTTTTCACTTGCCACCATTGAAAATGACACCTCCCCTTTAAGGAGCGGCAGGCATGCTAGATTTCCCACCCTTCCAAATGGCGAGCTGCCTAAAAGCAGCACGATTGGTTCTGACTGAATTTAAAGGAGTTCCAATCCCGAAAATTGATTGGGCCTCTCGCCGACATTATCGAATGGGTGGAGCGGACACCTGGCTTACTGCCCACACAATGAATGGCACACGTGAACATCGACCCCAGTGTGGTCCCGCTGATGGTGGAGTACCACCTCCTGTGTTTACTGCTACTCTCCGCCTTTCAAATTAAGTTATATACAATTTATTATATTATCCTATTTCTGGTTGCATTCAACACATCGTGTTGTCAGTAAGTGTAACCAATCATACCAGTTTGCCCTACTACATTCTATGTTAGTACCTGTCCCAGTACATTGTGCCAAAAAAGGAATGATATGATACAAGGCAACCTTTGTTTGACTGTCACGGCAGAAGTTTTTCATTGAATCTCCAAATAAACCAGATCTTAAAAGGTTACTTCCTAATGCTTTAGATGTAGATAAAGGCTGAGAATATAGTTACAGTTTGGAACAATAGGTTTTGCTTTCTAGAATTATAAATGTTGAGAGCTAAGGCTGGAGTTTCATCCCAAAAACAAGTAGGAAAATTACGTAAAATAGGGAGAATTGAATGGCGAGGCTTACCACTCTTATCATCCTGACCTTAATTTTCAGCCTCCAGCCCCCAGCCCCCATAGAGACCATCCCTTCCCCATCCACCACAAGCAAAGGGCTGGAATCCCTGGTGTCTGACCGTGTTATGGCCACTTCCAGGGAGTGCCATGTGGAAGGTGGCGTGTAGGGTTCAGGAAACCGTGGTAACAGTCCTGTGGTCTGCAAATGGAGGAAGAGGGCTTTGCTGCAGCCTTGTCTCCACAATATGCCCCCCCACTAACCTTCCTTATCAATGACAGAGCCAACAAAGTAAATGCCATTGCTCCTTGCACATGTGGTTGAGAGCTTTTTTTAAGTTCCCCTTCCCAGAAGTTTTCTCCCTTCCTTTTCTGAAGGCATCGACTCATGCTGGAAGTACAAGCACACAGATATCACCAGCCTTCGCCCAAGTGGCCACTCTTCATTTGTGAGTTTAGACAGTGAGTGTTGGCTAGCTATGTAACCTTATGTTTGTTGCAACTAAGCTCAATCCTGTCCTCATCAACATCTACACAGGCACAGTTTCCAGTGAGAATCACTAGATAATGACCAGGAACACAAACCCTGGCTGATTATGCTTCTCCTTAGCCTCATCCAATATTAATTAACACAGCACAAACAAGAAATTGCAACACACATCTTCCTGCGCTGTACCTTTTGCTGCCCATATCCTAACTCGCACCAAGTCCCATTCATCCATCCCCCTTGTACTCACTGACCTACATTGGCTCCCAGTCCATTAATGCCTCAATTTTAAAATTATCACCTTTGTGTTCAAATCCCTTCATGGCCTAGTCCCTCCCTGTCTCTGTAACCGCCTCCAGACCAACAACTCTCCAAGAACTCTGCGTTACTTCAACTCTGGCCTCTTGCGCATCCCCACTTCCTTCACTCCACATTGGCGGCTGTGCGTTCAGCCATCTTGACCCTAAACTCTGGGATTCTCTCCCTGAAACACTCTGCCTCTCCACCACTCTCTCTTACTTCAAGACCCTCCTTAACTCTTTGACTTCAATGGAAATAAATATTGGGAGAGATGTAAAAATGGGCTGTCGATTCACTATCACTATCGCACAAAATCAAATTGTACCTCATTGAGCTTTGAAAGCAAAAAAAAAAACCCTTTAAGGAAAATAAAAGAAAGGAGGGTAAGAAAGGATTGGTTGATGGAGTGAGGGCCTCTGGCCAGTGAGGGAGGGTGTGGGAATGGGGAGAGTGGATGAAGGGTTATGGACGAGATCACTGACAGTAGAGCAAGGGAGACAGGAGAATACAGACGTTCAGTGGGTCGTTCAAAGTAGAAGAGCTAGAAATAGTGAAGGGTGGTAGGAAGGGGTTTGGGTAGTGGGAAGGTGAAGAGGTAGGGGACGCAATGGGAGTAAATTAAGGGGGAGGGGGAAATGCAAGGGTTGAATGCTTAGTTCAAAGCAGAAGTGCTAGGGATAATGATGGGAATGAAAAACTGGTTGGGATGGGTAATGGGAAGGTTAAGGGATAGAGGATGCGATGGCAGTGATGGCGGGGGGGTGCGGTATTAGGGGAAAGGATGGGAAGGAATTGGAAAGGGCCACATTTACCCCACAACTCCCACCACAAATTCAGGCTCCATTCCCAGCCACACCTTGCATTACCACCCATCACCTTCCACTCCAAAGGAGAAAAGAAAAGACAAAAATAGAGGGAAAAGCAAAAAGAAAAGTTAATAGGAGAGAAACAGAAGAGACAGAGGGAAACAACAATGTGAAGGCACAGGAGGTCAACATATATAATATATTTACATACCACAAATTATTAAGTGAAAAGATACCATACAATATAGGTGAGGTAAGAAAAATTTGATGGCATTCTCTTACTTCTTTTGTAATATTATAAAAGAAAACTTGCAACTCTTGTACATTAATACCCATATTCAATATTTTGCGACTTGCATTTTGCTAAATCGTGGCACAGGGACAAATCCTATGGGAAATATACGTAAAGAGTGCGGCATAAATAGCCCCATCATTGTCAATACAAAAATATTAAGCATAGCAAAAAATGAGACAAATGATTACTTACACATCTTTTCCACTTAGATTTCAAGCCTAAGAATTATGTTGATACAGTTTTCAAGTAAATGATGCTGCTAACCAGGTAACCAGGTAACAGCTTGGGAACAAAAACCCTCGTTTTACTGCCAGGACTGAAATAGCTAACACTTCTCATCTGACCTAAAAATACAGTCTCTACTAAAAACATTCTTCTATGGGGGTTTGAAAGTATAAAAAGGGCAAACATGTAACTAAAATTATAAGACAGTAACTTTGATATGAGCCAGACCACATTAACTCAAACATTTCATTGAAACCAGCAAGGTAACTATCATCTCTTTTTACCTGAGCGTTACAAAAAACGCACAAATAAAGGCAACATTCGCATCAAGAGATAGAACCAGGTAGTGACGTCTGGAGTAGCTTGTGAGCCACAAGGGAGAAACAAGGGACAAAGCAGATGAGGGAAAAACAGACCATGGAGCTTTAGCAGCAGATATGTCAGGTGGATCCTTACACTTTATTTCTGATACTTTATTCTGACTCCAGATACATAACATTTTCTGTTTATAATAAAATTACATTTAGAAAATTGAATGCTTGATGCTTTCATTTTGAACTTTCTGGGATCTCCAAAATTGGCAAGCATTAATGTATGATTCTTGTAAAAAATGTTGACTTAGAAATGATTTGTCACTCTAAACATTGTTGGCTCAAAGTGTAGACTGCTTCAAAACAAAGTTTTGTAGTAAACAATTTTGATGTTTCTTATTTAAAAGTGCTGTGCCTGCAAACTGAGAATGAAACTGTCAAACAAAAGTACAAAGAACATCACCCTTCTTTTTTGGTGTCATCATAAATTAACAAAGTAAAATATATAGCTAGTTTGCACTCTATTACAATTTATGCAATTGTTTTGCCAGCTAGAAAATAACAGTTAATTCTAAGGCATCCACAATTACATCGAGTTACATCGAGACTACAGCAAAGAAACAGGCCATTCGGCCCTACCGATCTATGCCAGCGTTTATGCTCCACACTAGCCTCCTCCCTCCCTACTTCATCTAACCCTATCAGGATACTCTTCTATTCCTTATCTAGCTTCCCCTTAAAGTCATCCATGCTATTTGCCTCAACTACTCCTTGTGGTAGCAAGCTCCACATTCTTACCACTCTTTGGGTAAAGAAATTTCTCCTCAATTCCCTGTTGGATTTATTAGCGACTATTTTATATTTATGACCTTTAGTTTTGGACTCCCCCCTCAAGTGGAACCATTTTTTTCTGGGTCTACCCTATCATTATCTTAAAGACCTCTATCTGGTCCTCTCAGCTTTTTCTTTTCTGGAGCGAAGAGCCCGAACCTATTCAGTCTTTCCTGATAGGGATATCCTCTCAGTTCTGATATCATCCCAGTGAATCTTTTTTGCCTTCTTTCCAATGCCGCTACTTCCTTTCTATAATATAGAGACCAGAACTGTGCAGACTATGATCTAACCAAGGTTCAACATAAGTTCAACATAACTTCTTTGCTTTTCAAAACTATCCCCCTAGAAATGAACCCTAGTGCTTGATTTGCCTTTTTTATAGCAATACAGCACATTCTTTCTTTTCTCCATTTTCCCCTCTTCTTTCTCTCTCTTTCCCACTTTTTGTCATTGACTCTGCCTGTCTGTTTCTTTCACCAATCTCACCATACATGTTCTTGCTTTTAATGTTTCGGCACACTAATGACCTCCCCTCTCCTCCCTTTCACTATCTACCTGTTTGTGCAGAACGGTGCAATTTCCTGGTGGGATGGTGCTTTTTAAGGTGTGAAACCAATATAACAATCAGAGTATGTAATGCACAATTCATTTTACTGTAAGAACATTGTTCACAATTATTTTGTAGGATTATGATTAATCCTATTTATCAAAGATACGTGGATTTACTACTTTCAGTTTAACTAAAGAAACAAGATGATACCTTGATTTAAGATCAGATTGGTTAAATGATTTGAATTACTAATTGCCTCTTTGAAGAACCCCTTAAAGTTGTATCACTGTCTCGGATGCAGCTCTTTCACTCT
This sequence comes from Heptranchias perlo, assembly GCF_035084215.1. Lineage (NCBI taxonomy): Eukaryota > Metazoa > Chordata > Chondrichthyes > Hexanchiformes > Hexanchidae > Heptranchias > Heptranchias perlo. The sequence continues at coordinate 125,652,927 of NC_090325.1, read as the reverse complement.
GTTACAAGCCCCACTGTGTTTAACTGAATTAAAATAGGGAGCATTACTTGTCTATTTGGGAATCCGTGTACGAACCATTTCTTATGCTATTGGAAAGCGTGAGTCATTGTTCAGTTTGGCTTGGGACAGGCTACAATTGAGATTTCCCAGAACAGTTGGATGCGCCACATAATAAGTTTAAAAACTGGAGTTTGTACCAGTTCAGTAATATCCTACATATTCTGGCAAATTGTCAAAATAGTCCATTCCGTTCCCCGTGTGTTATAAATTTCTTTACATTATGTCGCAATGCTCCATGTACCCCAGACTGCTGAGGCAGGTGCTAACAGAAAGTTCTTCTAACAGCAGTTTTCTGCCCTTCTGACTTTTTCTATTAGATCAATGTTCGTGCTAATTTCCAAAAGTGTTCCATTAGGGCACAAATCTACCCACAAACCCAACAACAGCTGTGAATATTCAGAAGCAGGCACCTGCCACCGATTTGTAGATTATATACAATTTGCAAATGTAGCACCTGGAAATGATTGATTCCAAGATGCTGCTTTTTATTAATCAGCCAAGGGACCATTCAATATTGCCATTATTTCTCAAAGTAGCAATACTATTCTGTGAGCTACACCCTTCCTCCTCCTCAAACATATACAAGTTAAAGAGGTTAACGTGCAATTGTGAAATCACTGTCTAGTTGCATAGCACTCAGAATATGCTTCAGCTGTGCATTAAACATGGGAAGCAATTTAAACTAATATGTGGTGGCAGATGAATCTATATATGAAAAGACATGATTGGATCAAACAAAAGCCTTCAGCTTTGATGCATGTATTTTTAAAAGATAGTACCTCTACATAAAAATTATCAGCAACCCTCCCCCCCTCCCATCCCCATAAACACTCCTTGCCGACAGTGTATTTTTTTCCACTGTAAAATGCTGACAATTAACAGCAATCCTTGAGCAGGCATGCCTCAGAATAAGTGAAGGCATTATTCATGTGATGCAAATGTCTTTAGGGAGGCTTGGGAAGGAGAAACTTCCTGAAAATTTAAAAAAGTTAAATGCTGAAGTACATCAGATATTTAAAGGGAGTTTTGGCTTCAATAGCCCCAAGTTAAAATAATTTCTAAGAACTTTTTATTCATGTTAAAACCTCATAATTTTGAATGTATAGAAATTATATCATTCTGGGCATCAGTGTGTTTCTGGGAAATTGTGTTTGAAACCATATCAAAAGCTTGAGATCACATCAGAAGCTTAAAACCACATGATTGACTTGGTGACAGAGTATTTTGAAGCATCAATACCAGGTGTCATAGAATAGGGGGATACAGTCTTGAGCCCACATTGCTGAGTTTCTGATTCTAGTTGTGCTGCCTCGGGGAGGCATAGAGCAGAGGTCAATGAAATGGAAATCGGGTGGGTTCTGTAGCAGGCAGGCAAGCCATTCTGCTAGGTTACCATTCAGGCGGTGAAGACGAAAATGTATTCTTTCTATCTAAGAATTTTAATTGATGACAGATGGATTGAAAATAGCCATTGCGGTAGTAAGCAGAAAGCGATAATTAATAGTCAAAGTTCTGTTGGAGAATCAGTGACTGGTGGAGTTTTGGTCCTTACTGTATATACTATAAAGAACTTATATGGAGAATATATGAATATTTGCTGATAACATCAAGTTTTGCCAGGTGAGCAGTGTGGGAAAGATTCATTCAAAGTGAACTTGAGAAATAAGTTAGGTAGAAGATGGCAGGTAAGTGAGTTGGGAACAGGATATGACTGTGAGAATTTTACAGGAGAAGGCGGCTCAATGGACAACATGATTCATCTATGTTAATTTTGCTGTATGTTCTAATTCAGGTTAATAACAAATTCAATCCACTTCACCCAGGTTAGGCTATATCTGTCCCTATAATACTAATGCAGTTGTTTTATTAAAAAATTATTGAAGTACATTTATCCTGCTTCAAGTGGTTATTGACTTATCAGTTACCTGTTTTCTGTAGTAACAAAACTAAGTATAAAAATGTTTTTTTCTCTCTGTTGGCTGACAGTCCAATGAGGGGCATTTAATGGTGGTACTGTTGGATATAATTTGTTTTTTACAATTTTCTCTAAATCTGCTGTAGTCCAGTGTGGAATTTGACCTTATGGTACAACATGGGCAACATATAATGTTTGATAATTCAAGGGGAAGGGGATGGGGATTGTTAATCTTAGGCCTGGATCATTATTCAAGATCATTCGTGTAGATGGAATGATCACAGGTGGAAAAAGGTGCTCCATAGATCTCAATGATAGGTATTAGTTAACATAGGTGAAACCTGCTTGTAGCTTTAGACACAGTATGCATATACTAAACTAAGTAGCATTGGTAAGAACTACTGTAATTTGGACATATGTTTGGAGTAGGTGTTAAAGTCCATCATGGACTAAAGTTGTTACTTGTTCAGTTTTAACATTCAAATTCAAGACCCATAGGTGTTGCACCCTCTCACCTTGAGGTACTAATTTATCTAAACTCCATCCTAACCAATCCCGATACATACAATAATGTATAAGTGTCTGGATTCAATAATTGTAGACTGCATTTTAAATCTCAAGTTATAATATAGAACTGTAACCAGCAAGGTTGGTACAAAAGATATGTTTCCAGTTCCTTTCTTGGCCCAATTAAAAATAATGGCCTAGAAATTCTTTGCCATTTTTGGCACAGTTTCAATATATAATCAGGCAAGTAACTTTTTTTTGACAGTAAAAGGGGAGCACGCCATTTAAATTGGTTTTCGGCCCCAAAATCCATCTCCTCGTGGAGCCTCAAATGAACTTATTTACATATATTATAATAAGGGCCTGTCGTGTTGCAGCTCTGAATTTCCTGTTTTTACACACGCAAAGCACTCAGGATGTGTGCAGCCGCTGGCAGGATTAGCTGAGACAGGTGGAAGTGAGGAGATTGTGAGCCTGAAGAGTGTGCAGTGTTTCAGTTGCGATTTCTGCAGCTGGGAGCAACTTTTTGTGGCAATTTATTTAGCAGTCTGCATACACAGTCCTGGACTTGCTTCTCACTGCTTCTGACAGGATGAGACCATCTGGAAATTTTCAACCCCACCACCCCCCACCCACAATGAGGGCTTCTCAGGAGCAGGTATGACATTCTCTACTTTTGGCATCACAGCAAGGCAGCAGCGAAACAGGGCCATCTAGTTTTAAGAGGTTGCTGGTTTTCCCAGGGTCCAAGGTTCAATCGACGGCAACCACATTGCTTTGCGAGCGCGCATAGAAAATCCCTTACACTTCCTCAACAGGAATGGCATCTGGTCTCTGAATGTACAGAGTGTGTGAGACAACATGCGAAGGATCCCAAATAGCAACGTGAGATACGCTGGTCACATGACTACAAAGCCGTGAGCCACCTTTCTCTCTGCCTCGGCTGTGAAGGTGGCACATCCACTCCTCCAGTTCCCCCTTATTCTATGAATCACCCAGTGCCACTTCCTCACTAACAATGTCTAATGCTTCCGGGATGAAAGTATCTGGACCAGATGCTTGGGAGTGAGGAAACAAACGATGCAGATGGTGAGTTTGCGGGGGCTGGGGCAAAGGAACTTGAAAGAGATCTCTGCAGGAACTCTTGGGTGTACTTGAGTCCAAATTCATCTCCTTCACCTCCCTCTTAAATATCATCCTCGTTATCTTCCTCATCATCAGAGTTCACAGGGATGCAGTTGCAGCTTTGTTCCGCCTCCTACTCATCACCATTATCATCTTCCTCCATTGCTGGAGTGGATCTGCAGGAAAGGAGGGTACAAGCTAAGAATGGGTGAGCATTATCCGTTTGGGATTAAGGAGACAGAGAAGGAATTGGAATGCCGTGTGGTGCTTCACAGGAACGTCAGGGCATCAGTATTGGTGTTCAGTAACTTTGCAATAATATGTTCCCGACTTTAATATCTCTCATGGCAAGAGCAAGAGTGCCTCCTAATCTCCTCATTAGATGAGAGCTATTTCAGCTTGGGGATGTCATCTCCATTGGCCTGCCTCTCCTGGGCATTGTGCATCACTTTTTCCTGCAACAAAATTGAGTCAATTAGGTGAAGGCCAGCAATTGAGGAAGGTGTGACAAGTGGCATGGAAAAGCTGAAGAAAGAGACGTGTGAATATCATCCAGTTAAAATGGAAGAAGAGATTTTAGGGTTGTGCATGCAAGTAATTAATGTTAGGGGAGATAGGTTGCCATCCTGTAAATTTCTGTTGGTATCCCCTTTAACTAGAGTGCATTATGAGTGATTGGTTGTACATCTGTTACTTTTGGAGAATGAAGAGTATAGTGGTGCCCAGGGTGCCCAAGGAAGAAAAGGGAGCGTGGTGGGTATTTTACCCTGCCCTGAGTAGGTCATTGAACCCTGGAATTAGACAACTGGAACTCAGTGCCAGTGCCACCTCCCAACATGTGGCGTGAGTGACCTTTTTGGTAGGTTTCCTACTTTGAACACCTATCTTTGCTCTATTTCATTGAAAAGGTCTTGTAGGCCAGATTCCATGAAATTGTGACATCTTTTTCTCTACCTCTGTGTCCCTTTTTGTCCCTTCTTTGTCTGCCTCTGACAAGTTGTGCTGTGTTAGACATTCTTGTAAAGTGGCACAAAAACAGTTATAAGGTGTGCAGTCATGTGCAGTCATGCGACCTGACCGTCAACTGACTGAACCAAGCAATAATCCAGCCGGAATTGGGTTTTTAAAGGCTGTGCTTTTAGTTTTCTTTCGCAGCTCACCACGTAGAATCTCTAATCCAGAAATTCAATTATCTGAATTATCTTTTTTTTGGCTGGAATGTAATGCTGAATTATAGAAGTGAAAATTAAAGCTCTAATTTTATAGCTTTGCATTCAAGAGTTTGATTTCCATGAAACAAGAAGATTGATGAGTTAGCATTTGCTGCCATTGACCAGTCTGCACTTCCACAGCTTCATGTGGAGCTGTCCATAGTACAACCTATATGCTAAAGGAGTGTGGTACTGATGACGTGTGTGTATTTATCGACTATTTTTCAATTTCTATCAAATGCATTCAGGAAAATATTTGTTGTTAGATACTACACTATTTGATTGCCCTAGCTTTTCTGGTGGAAACAGAAAAAAATTGTAGAAGTATATATATTTCTTATTGAAAAATAGAGATGGATGCATTATGAGGAAATGTTAAACTGCTTTCAATTAACATTGAAATATATATTAATGACTTGGACTTGGGTGTACAAGGCACAATTTCAAAATTAGCAGATAAAACATAGAAAAATAGAAAATAGGAGCAGGAGTAGACCATTCGGCCCTTCGAGCCTGCTCCGCCATTCAATATGATCATGGCTGATCCTCTATCTCAATACCATATTCCCGCTCTCCCCCCATACCCCTTGATGACTTTTGTGTCTAGAAATCTATCTAGCTCCTTCTTAAATATATTCAGTGAGTTGGCCTCCACAGCCTTCTGTGGTTGAGAATTCCACAGGTTTACCACCCTCTGACTGAAGAAATTTCTCCTCATCTCAGTCCTAAATGTCCTACCCCGTATTCTGAGATGTGACCCCTCGTTCTGGAACCGCCAGCCAGAGGAAACATTGTCCTGCATCCAGTCTGTCTAACCCTGTCAGAATTTTATATGTTTCAATGAGATCCCCTCTCATTCTTCTAAACTTGAGTAAATACAGGCCAAGTCCACCCAATCTCTCCTCATACGACAGTCCTGCCATCCCAGGAATCAGTCTAGTGAACCTTCGCTGCACTCCCTCTAAGGCAAGTATATCCTTTCTTAGGTAAGGAGACCAAAACTGCACACAATACTCCAGGTGTGGTCTCACCAAAGCCCTGTATAACTGCAGTAAGACATCCCTGCTCCTGTACTCAAATCCTCTTGCAATGAAGGTCAACATACCATTTGCCTTCCTAACTGCTCGCTGTACCTTCATGTTTGCTTTCAGTGACTGGTGTACAAGGACACCCAGGTCCCTTTGTACATCAATATTTCCCAATCTATCACCATTTAAATAATACTCTGCCTTTCTGTTTTTCCTTCTGATGTGGATAACTTCACATTTATCCACATTATACTGCATCTGCCATGTATTTGCCCACTCACTCAACTCGTCTAAATTGCCTTGAAGCCTCTTTGCATCCTCCTCACAACTCACAATCCCACCTAGTTTTGTGTCATCAGCAAACTTGGAAATATTACATTTGGTTCCCTCATCCAAATCAATGATATATATTGGGAATAGCTGGGGCCCAAGCACCGATCCCTGCAGTACCCCACTAGTCACCGCCTGCCACCCCGAAGAAAAACCATTTCTTCCTATTCCCTGTTTCCTGTCTGTTAACCAATTTTCAATCCATGCCAGTATATTACCCCCAATCCCATGTGCTTTAATTTTGCACACTAACCTCTTATGTGGGACTTTATCAAAGGCCTTCTGAGAATCCAAATAAACCACATCCACTGGTTCTCCCTTATCTATTCTACCAGTTACATCCTCATGTCAAACATGATTTCCCTTTCATAAATCCATGTTGACTTTGTCTAATCCCATTGATATTTTCTAAGTGTCCTGTTATCACATCCTTTATAATAGACTCTAGCATTTTCTCTGCTACTGATGTTAGGCTAACCAGTCTGTAGTTCCCTGTTTTCTCTCTCCCTCCTTTTTTAAATAGTGGGGTTACATTTGCCACCCTCCAATCTGCAGGAACTGTTTCATAATCTATAGAATTTTGGAAGATGACAATCAATGCATCCATTATTTCCATGGCTACCTCTTTTAGTACTCTGGGATGCAGATTATTAGACCCTAGGAATTTATCAGCTTTCAGTCCCATTAATTTCTCCAGCACTATTGTTTTACTAATACTAATTTCCTTTAATTCCTCCTTCTCACTAGTCCCTTGGTTTCCTTGCATTTCTGGGAAGTTATTTGTGTTCTCTTCCGTGAAGACAGAACCAAAGTATTTGTTTAATTGCTCTGCCAGTTGCTTGTTCCCCATTATAATTTCTCCCGTTTCTGACTGTAAGGGACCTACATTTGTCTTCGCTAATCTTTTTCTTTGATGATACAAAACTTGGAAGTGCAGTAAACAGTGAGGAGAATAGTAATAGACTTCAAGAGGACATACAGGCTTGTGGAATGGGCAGACACATGGCAGGTGAAATTTAATGTAGAGAAGTGCAAAGTGATACATTTTGGCAGGAAGAACGAGGAGAGGCAATATAAACTAAATGGTACAATTCAAAAGGGGGCGCAGGAACAGAGAGACTTGGGAGTATATGTACACAAATTTTTGAAGGTGGCAAGACAGGTTGTGGAAGCAGTTAAAAAAGCATACGGGATCCTGGATTTTATAAATAGAGGTATAGAGTACAAAAGCAAAGAAGTTATGTTGAACCTTTATAAAATACTGGTTTAGCCACAACTAGAGTATTGTGTCCAATTCTGGGCAGTGCACTTTAGGAAGGGTGTAAAGGCCTTAGAGAGGGTGCAGAAAAGATTTATTAGAATGGTTCCAGGGATGGAACATTAAATTCCCTTGAATTCAAGGAAAGCTGTTTTTTCGGGAGCTTTCCTTCATGCTTCTTTGCCATAGTTTCACACAGCACAGCTGCATATCAACCGATCTTCCTCTCTGTTTCTGGACAACTGCTGTGTGTATTACTAGTTATCATTGCTTGGATGACAGCTAAAACTGAACTGAAAATGATAGGGTGCTAAATTGGGCCGTGTAGCGCCCGTTGTGACGTGCAGCAGACACCATCTTGGTATGGCAGTTGGCGCAGGCACAGATAACGAACGCTGGAATCATGTAAAGTAGGGAGAAAAGGGACCATGCAGGATTTACAGGTTAGTGGCTGGATTATTGCTTTTGGCTGCTGAGATATTTGTAACTGTTTTTGGAGGTCTCCTAGACTTCAATACTAGGACACGGGGACAGAGCCTAACATTTAGAGCCAGGACGTGCAGGAGTGAAGTTCGGAAATGCTTCTACACGTAAAGGGTGGGAGACATTTGGAACGCTCTTCTGCAGATAGCAATTGATACTAGCTCACTTGTGAATGTTAAATCTGAGATTGATAGATTTCTGTGAACCAAGGGTATTAAGAGATATGGGGCTAAGGCGGGTGTATGGAGTGAGGTTACAGATCCACCATGATCTCATTGAATGGTGGAACAGGCTCGAGGGGTTAAATGCCACTGCCACTTGCTGCCTCCTGATATGCGCTACCTTCTGCAAGTAAGTGGGACGTGTTTCTGAGTGATATGTCTGTTGTGGTTGAATAGCTTCCAGTGTGTGTGGCCTGTGAGTTGTGGGTGGGCGGCTTGAAACATGGTAATATGTAAGGGTGAGAGGAAGCATCTGGTTGGAAGAGTTGAGTACTAATGGGAAGAGTTTGTTGGTAGGTGGGTGATGGGGGGTTTAGTGCGTGGAGGAGTGGATGCGGCTAGTGGTGTAGTTGGTAGGAGATGCCACTTGACAGTTGACCTCACTCACCTTGACCACTCGTGTCAAAGCATTGAACTTCTTCCTGCACTACATCCATGTTCATGATGATGTATGCCTGGCATTGATTTCATCCCCTACTGCCTCCCACTTCCTTTTGGGTATATGTCTGGAGGGCCTCTTGCTTCCCCCCCCCCCCCACCCCACCACCGTGGATATAGGATGTCCCTCCTTCTGTCCACCTCTTGCACCAAGGCCTCTGGTGCACCAGCAGGGAACCTTGGTAAACGGACTGACGCAGGCCTGGTACAAACTCAGATCGGCAGATTGGTGAGGTCTGGCATGCAGATTGGAGGATGTGGGATTTAGTGGTGCGCAACCTTTATTCAATGTTTTAACATAACTCATCAGTATGTAAACATAGGGATGGGACCTGCATCTGTGTTTTACGTGTGCGATGTCTGATCTCCGTTAAGACTCCGTGCAGACATCAGGCTGTTATATTCAGCAAATAACGGGTACCAGCTACCTTTAAGAGATTTCTAACAGACAGCCTGCCTTTAAGAGATTGGAGGCCCCCCCCCCCCTCCCCTCGGCTGGTGGAAAGTGCAAATTGCATTGAATCCTCATTCAACGCTGATTTCCAACGCGGATTGCAGGTAAGTCCTCAGGCCTGACGAAAATCTCGTCCTGCCTGTGCAGGGGCCATTGGGCGCGGGGTAATAGCAGATCATGCTACTCCCGCCCAAAAACAGGCCCTAACCAATTTTTCCCCCATACTATCCTGATGACGATATTTTAGAAACTTCTATTACACTGTAGCCGGTGTCTAGATGATTGGCACAATGAACGATGCTTTGCTTTTTCTCTTTCTCGAAATGTCCTGCTTCTGTTCTTTTCAAACATTGGTGCAATGGGAAGGAATGCTTGAGTGCAATAAGATTTCTCTACATATTGGTTTTATTGGCTATTATTTGATTGTGAGATAATGTTACACGAATGCAAAGCATTCATTGGTGGTCAACTTCCTTAAGGTTTCGCTCGCTCTGCCACTGTAACTTCAGCGGAAACCCCACATATGCACGTAAACAGGGTTTCCAACTAACTTCTACCAAAGTTAAAGCAGCGAAGCTTTGGAAGCCTCAAGAAAATTTTTGGGAAAGGACTTTTCAGTTAAAAAAAGAACTTGGGGGAAAAATTCGATAAGGGCCATATTCGGGCGGGGGTAGCGTGATGCGCTAGCACCCCGTGCCCGATGGCCCCTAAACCGGCAGCACATGAACTTCGTGCTGCCTGCTGCTTACCATGATATCTCCGTGCAGCCAGCGCTACCTGTGCTGCTGAGAGGCTGCATGGAGAATGAGGAAGTTGGAAATGGGGTGTGCACAGCACACGTCATCAGCAGCCTGCACCTCTTAAAGGTGCAGGTGCACATTTCAAATGGCAGGTACACAGCTTATTAGGAGAAGGGTAAAATGGTCACGAGGATAGCAGGATCGGCATGAGAGAGGGCTCCACACTTCTCCGATGATGCACCGGAGGCCCTCGTGTAAGGGATAGAAGAAAGGAGGGCCAACATGTACCTGCAGGGTGGCAGGAGACCCTCCAGACTGCAGCTCTGAAGTCATTGGCAGGCTGTGGCGAAGGAAGTCAACGCCAGGAGCATTGCACCACGCACATGGGTGCAGTGCCGAAAGAAGTTCAATGATGTGACACGAATGGTCAAGGTGAGTGAATGCAAGTGTCAAGTGGCTCATCCGACCATCTGCACCACTGCTCCACGCATCACACTCCCCCCTCAACCACCCACCAAAAAACACTACCCATTGATCCGCAATGCTGCACTCGGATTGCTGCATCTCACCCGCACATAGTACCACGCTTGCAGGCCACACAACCACCACTCACAGGTCACACAAACTGGCAACTATTCGACCATGACAGGCGCATCACCCACACACCTTGCTGGATACTCAATGACACACTATCCTCTGTCTTGCAGGAGAAGGTGGTGCATAACAGCGGCAGCAGGAGGGACCTGAGGGAGGATGGGCACACTTACATGTCTTCACCCCCCCTAGAGGAGACAGTGCTCAGGATCATTGGCCAGGCCATTGCTGTAGCCGTCACAACATGCCATGCTGGAGGTTCCGATGAGGGGGGGGGTCTCTGCATATCTAATGCTCCTTCTCCTTTTCCACATCTCTTTCCTCCCATAATCTTTTCTGACTCACGTGCTGCAGATGCTGTCGGCACACACGTCTTACTTGCTCCTCTCCCCATTCCACAACTCAACCTGTTTCCCTTTGTCATTGTAGATACCCAAGAGCACGTGGCGGCACCGTCCGAGGAGGAGGAGGAGGAGGAGGAGGAGGAGGAGGAGGAGGAGGAGGAGGAGGGAGAGGAGGAAGACACTGAAGCCACACCGTCACTCGATCTGACACTTATTCCCACTAGCTCAGAGACTGACATTGCGCGTCCTAGTTCATCTAGTACAGTGCTTCCTCCGTCTCTTCCTCCTCCTCCTCCTTAGCCTCCTCCTCCTCAGCTTCCTCCTCCTCTGGCTCAGGGTCTTCTCCAATCATTGGTGGCAAAGGCTGCTCCCTCATAATGGCGAGATTGTGCAGCATGCAGCAGACCACCACGAATCTGCCCACCCACTCAGGGGAGTACTGCTGGTCTACTCCAGACTGGTGCAGGCAGTGGAAGCGTTGTTTGAGGAGGCCTATGGTGTGCTCCACCATGTTGCGTGTGGCAGCATGGCTCTCATTATAGGCCTGCTGTGCACGTGTGCGTGGGTTCCTGACCGGTGTCATGAGTCACGACGTGAGAGGATAGCCCTTGTCGCCCAGTCGCCAACCTTTGACTTGCCGAGTCGGGTGAAAGATAGCTGGCACGTTGGACTGCTGCATGACGAAGGCACCATGACTGCTCCCAGGATAGCGGGCATCGACCTCCATGATTCGATGCGTGTGGTCGACAACAGCTGCACGTTGAGGGAGTGGAAGCCCTTTTGGTTGACTAAGATGGCTGAGATGATATGCGGGGCACACAGGGCAATATGTGTGCAGTCAATGGCACCCTGCACCATGGGGAAGCCAGCAATGTGGGCGAACCACCATGCTTGCTCTTTCTGATTGTCTCTGTCAAGAGGAAAGGTGATGAACCTGTTCTTCATCTAGTACAGTGCATCTGTGACCTCCCTTATGCAGCAGTGCACTGCAAACTGCGAGATGTTGCACATGTCGCCAGGAGAGGCCTGAAATGCTCCTGAGCCGTAGAAATTCAGCGCCACGGTGACCTTCAGCCACAGGCAATGCTGTCCTCGCCCTGCTCTGAGGCTGCCATTGTAGCCGCACCTGTTGACAGATCTCGTTCACGGCTTCCTTGGTGAACCTCAGGCATCAGATGCAATCCTCCTCGGTCACGTTGAAGTAAGAGAATTGGTCCCGGAAGGCCCTCATTGGGTAGGGCCTCCTGCTCAGTGCCCTGCGCCTCCTCGTCCTCCGTCTCCTTGCAGCTTGACCTGCTACGCGTGTCCTCTCTGCAAACTCCCAGTCGTGCTCAATGCCCAGCGGGAGGCCTAGCAGATCGCCCATGGTTGGCAGGAATGTTGTTCAACCACGTTTTTAACTTTCCGACCCGTAAGGCAGTATCTGTCAAAGCATTCTCAAATGTAGTCTAGGAACTCTCAGTTAGAATAAGAAGCTTCAAAAAACACTTCCTACTACACCAGCAGCCAGAAGCAATAATCCAGCAACTAACCTGCAACACCTGCATGGCCCCTTTAAATAGCACCGGGTGGGGGGCCCTTCAGGCATGTAAGACATGTTCAGATGGTCGGGGTTAAGACTGTGCGTTGAGTTGAGCGTTAAGTCCCATAATGGTGTCTATCATTTTAAATCAGCGTCGCACACTGATTGCACTAACCTGTTCTTCATCTAGTACAGTGCGTCTGTGACCTCCCTTATGCAGCAGTGCACTGCAAACTGCGAGATGTTGCACATGTCGCCAGCAGAGGCCTGAAATGTTCCTGCGTTCGGTACTTGCACATATGCTAACTCCTGTAGAAGATGGCATCCAGCGCACGTCACGCTGGAAATGTGCGTGCGCATCCAAGACGCCATCTTGCATGTCAGAGAGGCCGTGTAGCGCCATAACAACGGGTGCTACACGGCCCAATTTAGCATCCCTTGTCTTGTTTTTGCACACCAATTTGATTATATTAGAGAGTTATTCCATCTAGCATTTAATTCCTACATGGCATTTGGGAAAACCTGGTTGCTGACGTGTTTGAACACTTTACTCCCAGCTATATAAAGGGTAAATTTTGTGAGGCCATGTTTCCAGTGCAGATCCTTGCTCAATGGATGCACGGACTAGAGAACCAGGATTAGAGGTCGTGCCAGACTGCTGATACACTCATTTTTTTCTGGTCATTAAAGTTAATCATCAGAAAAGCAGGAGTACTGCAGATTAGGTGTGCTGACCTCAGTGTTCCATTCCTTCATCCACGCTCCGGTCAAGGTTGGCTATGTGCTGGCAGTGCAGCCTCACAAAATGTGGCATTTAGTCATTTTCTTCATTTTGCCTGATTGTGGTGAGTGAGTTTCAGTACTCAGCCAGACTGCAGTTTGAAACACCACATGGTAGTAGAGCACAATATCTAAGAGGGTGCTGAAGAATTGCGTTGGTGAAATTGCAGCATCCTTCTTCATCTCTCTGAATATTATTTTAAAATATTAAGTTCTGTACCATTACGTTAGTATTTCTGGAACTTGGAATTAATGTGCTAACGGTTTTATAAAAATGTATTTTTGTTTCCATCTCCTTTACCAAAGGCCGACTCGTGTTGGGGTACAGGTATAGAAAGCTTTTTGGTAACTTGCTAATTTGAGCCTAGACAGTGACTGTTGGCATGCTATTCAACCATGGGGGTTACTTTCACTTCACCATTTGGGCGGTAAACTGGCAGAGCGTATCTGATGATTAATTTTAATGGCAACAAATATCAGGCAGGTTCCTTAATGGGCGGGTGATCCACTCAAACGGTGAAGGTGAAAACTACTCCCCAAGGAGGACATCACAGCCGAACCTGATCCTGTACTCATGCTATACCCACACATGCACACTTTCCAGCAGAGATCATGGCAAAGTGATCAGCAGCAGTATCCCTGGTTGTTCTTTCTTCACCCTAACTAACCACCACCACCTTCTCAAGGGCAATTAGGGATGGGCAATAAATGCTGGCCTTGCCAGTGAGGCCCACATCCCATGAACAAATAAAAAAAAATGCTGAGGCCTATTGTCGTAATCCAACTGCTCTCCTGGCTGTGATCTTGTTCCATTATTAAACTGACCAACATTTCAATCATAGTCCTCCTTCACTACACTGGCTAATATGGTCCCACCACAGTTTAGTAGTACAACCAAAACAGTGTTTAAATATAATGAGGTAGATTTTCTCCTTAATTGCACTTGGGTGCAATTATTGCTTGGGCCAAGTGTGCACAGAGATTTCGTTACGTGCGTGTGATACTGTCCCCTCTGAATTTCCTCTATGTACTGTGCCCTGGCAATCCTTTATGACCAAAAACAATAAGAGAAAAATTTGTCCCTTCAGCATGATTAACTGAAATCATCTTTACCTCACTTCTGTCACCATTTTTCCCACAACTAAATTTCGACATATGCAGCATAAAATTTGGATATAAAATGTCATAGCGTGTGTTTTTAGTGTTTGCTAGTGGTAGTGATTATGTTGACACATGGGAGACAGCAAGGGTTGTTCTTGATAAATAACTTGGGATGAAACCCAATCAATTTTGCAGCAGTAACCAAGGGTAGTGCTGAAATGGAAATTGTTATAATGAGGCTACATCCTTCTCCCAGATCTTTCTAAGCAATAGCAGATCGAAACCTGACAGCCAACAAAAAAACCCAAACCTCTTCTACAGTCTTAATACCCTGCCATGCACCATCACTAATGCTCTGCAGCTCATAAACAGTCCAGGAACCTCCTTCTCCACAAGAATCAATGCTTATGACACAGCCCAATCCGTCTCCACAGTAATGAGTGCAATCAAGCTCCAACTCCGCATGGAAAATTTCTATAAAATGACTCAAAGAAGCGTGGACTACAAATTAGACCACGTAGCGCCCATTTTGTAGGCGCTAAGCGGCCTCCTAAGGACCCAAAATGGCATCCGGAATGTGCATGCACACTTCCAGCGTGACGTGCGCCAGATGCCATCTTGGTAAAGACATTTGCGCACGCGCAGATAACGAACACCAGCAGCATGTAAAGTAGGGAGAATATGCGGTAGATCAGTGTGCAACACTGATTTAAAGGTACAGATGTGATTTTGGAACTCAATGCTCCAGACAATGCACTGTCTTAACCTCACGCAGCGGAACAGGTCGTAAACAGCATGGAGGACCCCCCCACCAGTGCTATTTAAAGGGACCATGCAGGATTTATAGGTTAGTTGCTGGATTATTGCTTCTGGCTGCTAATGCATTTGTACCTGTTTTTGGAGGTCTCCTATACTTGAACACTAGGACTAGGGAACACAGCCTAAAAATTAGAGCCAGGACTTGCAGGAGTGAAGTTAGGAAATGTTTCTACACGCAAAGGGTGGTAGAAGTTTGGAACGCTCTTCTGCAAACGACAGTTGATGCTAGCTCAATTGTTAATTTTAAATCTGAGATTGATAGATTTTTGTTAACTAAAGGTATTAAGGGATATGGGGCTAAGGCGGGTGTATGGAGTTAGGTCACAGATCAGCCATGATCTCATTGAACGGTGGAATAGGCTCGAGGGGTTAAATGGCCAACTCCTGTTCCTATCTTCCTATTTTCCTATAATGAAGTTTCAATACTCTACAGGGAGTGGGCTGGCTAACTGACAGGCAACGGCAAGGGCACTGGTGGAGTGGCAGGGGTGGGACAGGAATGTTGTCATCCTGAGAGAGGACAGCAGGTTCATGTTCCATGGAGCCACTGCCACTTGCTGCCTCCTGTTATGCAACATCTTCTCCTGCAAGAAAGTGGGACGTTTGCCTGTGAGTGTCCTGCAGGATATTTGGGTGATGTGCCTGTCATGGTTGAATAGCTGTCAGTGTGTGTGAACTGTGAGTTGTGGGTGTACGGCTTGCAACAGTGGTAACGTGTGAGGGTGAGAGGAAGCATCTGATTGGAAGAGTTGCATACTGATTGAAAGAGTTTGTTGATAGGTGGGTGATGGGGCTGTAGTGCATGGAGCAGCAGATGCGGCTAGTGGTGCAGTTGGTAGGAGGTGGCACTTGACAGTTGAACTCATTCACCTTGACCATTCTTGTCAAAGCATTGATCTTCTTCTTGCACTGCATCCATGTTCATGGTGCTATGCACCTGGCATTGACCTTGTCCCCTATTGCCCCCCCACTGCCTCTTGAGCTTATGTCTGGCGGGCCTCTTGCCCCACTGCGGATATAGGATGCCCCACCTTCTGTCCACCTCTTGCACCAAGATCTCTAGTGCATCAGCAGAGAACCTTGGTCCACACTCTCTCTTACAGGCCTGGTATAAACTCAGATCAGCAGATTGGTGAGGTCTGGTGTACAGATTGGAGGATGTCGGATTTAGTACTGCACAATCTTTATTCAATGTTTTAATAAAACTCAACAGTTTGCAAACATAGGGACGGGACCTGCATCTGTGTTTTTATGTGAGTGATGTCTGATCTCTGTTCAGACCCTGTGCGGATCCGTATTTTATGTTCTGCAAATAAGAGGTGCAGGCTGCCTTTAAGAGATGAAGGCTGCCTTTAAGCATGAATGTTACATGCTGCCTGCATCTCAACGACTAGGCGTGGGTTAATCGAGCACCACTACTCTCACGCCCGATTTCGGCGGTTATCCAATTTAAACCCCCCATGTCTTTTTAAAGATATTGGGCTCGATTTTCGCACCCCCGATTGGGTGCGTTTGTGGCGGGGGGGGGCTGCAAAAATCGGGGATTCCCGGGGCGGGTCCGGAGCCCAGCTCCAACCTGCCCATTTCCGGGTTCCCCAGTGACGCGCTGACATGAGCGCACAGCCCCCGCATGTGGGACTCCCGCCGGCAATTAAAGTCGGCGAGGTGCCGCTTAAAGTATTTATTTAGGTATATCAGGTCGTTTAGAGACCTGATTAACATGATATTTTAGGTGGGGTGAGATTTTGCAAACAACTGGGACTGTTTCCCGTACTGGAGGAAACACTCCCAGTTCAAATGGACGAGTTGCAGCAATCAGCCTGTGGCAGCTGCAAAGGTCCATTTGACAGGTGACGGGGGAGACCCTCACTCATTGCAGGAGGCCACTCTGTCACTTTGGACAAAGTTTGGCCTCCACCACCCTCCTCCTAACAATAAAATTCACAAACTTGCACACTTACCCCGGTGTCCAGACACATGTACCTACCTTGCAGACCCCCTCAAATGTATATCTTCCGGATGGGGGCCGCCGTAGCTGCAGTCATGACCTCCTCAGAGAACGAACAGCCTCACCAGCCTTGCTGGCCATGCCGTCCACCTCTGACACATGGAGCCCCACAACACAGTGCTGTGACACATCCACCTGCACAGCAGGAGGGAGGGCAAAGGCATAGAGAGATGCGTCACAGAATGCCCTACCCTTGTCACAGGGTCCACAGACCGAGGCTCAGCTTCCTGGACCTCTCTGAGCAGCAGTGCACACGAAGGCTCAGAGTCACTCGACGTGTAGTCGTGGACATCTGCAGCCTCCTTCATGCCGAGCTGCTCCCGGCTGGCCCGAGCATCATCATCTTACCTGTCGCTGTCAAAGTCACCACTGCCCTCAACAACTTCTCTGCATCCTTCCAGGGTGCCACCAGGGACATCAGTTGTCTGCACAAAAGAGCCCTACAAATACACCTACGCCCACTCTGCAGTGACACAATGGATGGCATCAGTTGTGGGTCTTCATAGTGATCCTTAGGAAAGGGCATTATTGCACAAACCAGACAAGATTCGCAAAGACGTGGCAGTAGTGGTGACAATATAATATGTAATGTGAGTTGATCAGAAATCAAATATAAGTAAAAACCATGACAAACCCACAAACACCCTTGTGCATCCCCTTCATGCTCACGACACGTTTGCCTTATGCTTCCTACTGCACATATGTGATGTATGCTCTGTGGCTGCAGCACAGGTAGTGGCAGGTTGAGTGAGGCTAGCCGTGAGAGAGATGCATGAGAGGGTGAGTATGAGATACAGCCATGAGATTGTATGAGGATTGGGTCGAGTGGTAGTGGCGGGATGAGTACTGGCGAGGTGAGTAAGTGCAGGTAAGATGAGGATGAGCTTTGAGTGGGTGTGAGGGGTGATGTGACAGAGTACTGTTGGCAGTGCAGAAGGAGATGTGGGGTGGGGGTGGTGATGTGTCAGACAGAGTGTTGGGGAATGAGTAAGTGTACTCACTTCGGCTGACCTACTTAAGTCATTGAAGCGCCTCCTGCACTGTATGCAGGTGCGCGATATGTTGGTGGTGCTGGTGACCTCCTCTGCCACCTCGAGCCAGGCCTTCTTGGTGGCAGAGGCAGGCCACTTCCTCCCGCCCGCCGGGGGGAAGATCTCTGTCCTCCCCCTCCTCCTCACCCCATCCAATAATACCTGGAGTGAGGCATCATTAAACCTGGGAGCAGCCTTCCCCCTGGGCTGCTCCATGCTGTAATATTTCCTATTTTCTGCAGCATCAGTCAGTGGAGGCCTGCCCCTTTAAATAGGGCTCCTCCAGTTGACAGCCTATGCTGCGCATACGCAGTCCGCCCGCCGCGCAGCTTTCCAGCGGGAAACCCGGAAGCACAGGTAAGTGGCTCCAATTAGCCTGCGATTCCGTGCGGAGCACCCCGATTTCACTGGGCGCAATACCCACGCGCCCAGTCGACCCCCTGCTGTGAACCCGCTGCCCTGCTAATATCGAGCCCAATGTGCAACAGAAATATGACAAACAATACAGAATGAATTTTCCCCTCAAAAAAACATATGTACTTTCGATATGCCACTTACACTTTTAAGTTAATATCCCTAATGATGGATTATGTCTTAACATTGTTGAAATTATGAAAAATTAACCATCTAGACTGTTGTTTCTTCCTAGATGAAGTAAGTTGTGAGCGTATGCCAGGTGGTTGCAAGGAAAACATGGGAGGAATGAGAAATGGATAAGCATGATAGTTCATTTTATTATTCTAGTTGATTTAATTACCCTTTTCTTTACAGTTTTTAATACAAATTTTATGGTCATGCATCCTTGGTTAAAATCACCATCTTGTCTTTAAAAAAAATTCAGAAATCAAACAGAATGCATTGACATGGGTGTAATTTCAACCTAACTCACCAGGCGGCAACCCATGGGATCGGGCAGAGCGCTGGTTTTGCACCCTGCCCAATACTACTCTTCATTGACTTCAATGGAGAATTAAATTGGGCTGGGTGTGAAACCAGCATTGCACCATGTCATCAATTTTCAGATCTAAGATCCAGTTCAATAATTATTTTATCATGTTTCATACTGAACTTGAATAGCTTTGGACCTGTGGTTAGATAGATAGTTGGAGGGGATTGGGCTCTTCAGAGTTCTACTCTACAGCTATTTTAAGCTTTGTAGGAATTATATACTAAAAGGATTACTTTATTCCCTATTAAAATAATAAGTTGTATATTGCAAACTGTAGGAAGCAGAATTAGCACACAAAACTATAAATTAAAAAGACACACTAGTGCAAATAAATCAGAGGTGTTGTGTCACAGGAGTGCGCTATGGAGCTCAGTCAGTCTGAAACACTTCATACTGCAGGTGGAATGAATTTGAAAATATTGACCTTTCTCTTGTCAAATAACGGCATCTGTTAGTTTGCTCGAAGTTTTCTGTGACATATGAGTACCATGTGGGATTGATTATTCCATTCAACTGGTTTCACCATTATAATTGGACATTTTATGTTTCACTGAAGTAAATGGGATGAAAATCAGGTGGGTTGTGCAACGAGTGGGCAATCCGCCAAGGTGATGAAGGTGAAAATTGCCCAAATTATTGTTTGGTTTAAGATATTGGACAGACCGCCTATAATTGTCAATGATATGCTCCCTGTAAGGGAAGGGCCACTTGAAAATGCTTCTGGTGGGCCTGGACTTCACTGGTATGACTAAAATAGGAGACCTTTCCTTCCTAGTATCTGTACTTTTAATACTGCAAAATCTAAAAGTCTGTGATGTTGGTAAGAAATGAGCTAATAAGGATGTTCATAAGGCTATCACTTTTACAATATTTGTTAGTGTTAGCCTTGGCTCAGTGGTAGCATTCCCGCCCCACTCTAGAGACTTGAGCTCATAATCCAGGCTGGCACTTCAGTGCAATACTGAGGGAGTGTTGCAATGGCGCAGGTGCTGTTTTTTGGATGAGACGTTAAACTGAGGCCTCATCTGCCCTCTCAGGTGTACGTAAAAGATTCCACAGCACTATTCGAAGAAGAGCAGGAGAGTTTTCCCAGTGTCCTGGCTAATGTTTACCCCTCAACCGACACCTAAAACAGATGAAATGGTTATTTATTTAATTGCTGTTTGTGGAACCTCGCTGTGCGCAAATTGGCTGCCATGTTTCCTACATTACAAGAGTGACTACACTTCAAAACCACTTTGTTGGCTGGAAAGCCCTTTAGGGCATCCTGAGATCATGAAAGTCGCTATATAAATGCAAGTTTTTTCTTTTTTTCTTTAGTGGTACCATGACTATGTATAGTCGAGCAGTATTGGCATAAGACTCCCAATGGCTACTGGACGTGTTGCAATGTGGGAAATGAAAGCCACATCATTAACCTCTAAATCCAGTTCAACTCTTGTTATCAGGACTCTTACACTGCCACCTTGTGTTGATGGATGGGAAATTGGGTATTATATGTATCCATACAGATTCGCTGAGTGACGTCGATCTTTAGAACATGCACTGGTGTTCAATCAACAATGCCCCAGTGTGGGATAATTAGCAGTGGGAGGCCTAACATGTTATCATGACAGTGTGGATTCGGTTGTCGAAGAACCAACATCCTTCTGTAGCCAGAGAATATGTACCAACTATGACTAACGTGAAGTTATAAACGATTTATACAACAAGCTGCGTTCTGTTATTTCAGTATCACCAAACACTGACAAACTCATCTTCCTTGGACTACCTTCAGGTAGTCAGGTGGGCAACAATCACTAGACCTGGGTTGGGGGGGGGCATTGACAAAGCATAAGACAGCTGAGTAGTAATGGATTGCTCCATTATCAACTCATCGTCAAAACACTGTTATCAGACAAGAAGATAAATACAAGACAACCAGGATGCAACCATGTTTCAAGCGTTGATACATTGATAGTCTATATGACCACAAGGTCAAAAGACATTAAGTACTGGAAGATGCTGAATGCTTGATGAGTCACCTTCTATAACACTGCAAACTGGCACTTAAAATGCAACCCCAACAGAAAAAAACAGCAAATTAAGATTCTTAAGTTCTTGGTATCAAATCATTTCAAAATCAAGAAACATGTAACACCTTGCAGAATACTTAAAACAATAGACTCAGATGGGGAACCAAATACCGCCTTCACTAAGGACGAAGAGTGGAGAATGCTCAAGGTAACTTTGAACTTTACCGCACTAGGACTGCTTTGATATGAAGGAGCCTGAGATCTCAGTTGTTAGGAAATATTTAGCTCACAACAGCTGCCAGAACAAATCAATATATGAGAAGAGGTGGATGGATAGAAAGCTGAAGAGATAAAAGAATATGGTGGAAGACATGACAAAATGCAATTCCACAATCAATTTATAGAACCATTCACCATGGCAGATGTCTAGTGAAATTGGAAGATGGTCGACATCTTTGTGACAAAGATGGAATTATGCAAAGCTGGGTGAATAGTTCAACTATGTACTGGATCACTCATCAGAAGTCAAAGGGGAAATAAATGATGAAATTCAGCAGCAATTAGTTCAGGAAGGACTTGCAGTTGTACACATCGATTTAAATATCAGAAAGGAAGTGTAAATTACAGAGAATGGAAAGACACCTGGAGCAGATGGGATTCCTGCAAAGGGTTATAGATCTACTAATGACGTTATTATCTCACGATAGATTAACATCATTCGACAGAATAAAGGTGGAAGAAGGGAGAAAATTTATGTCTTTACTGCTTGGTCAGTAATCTGACAGAGTGAATTGAAATCATTGGAATGAAAATTGGGTGATTTCTACAATGGGCGGGATATCTGCTCCGTCATGTTAACGTCCAGGCGATGGAAACTAAAATTACCCCAAGATCTGAAGGACCCCTGCTTTTCAAAGCAGACCAGCCAAGTTACAATAGCCAGCATGACAACTCTCTTCTGATCACCAGGACAAAGCAGCCTGCTTGATTGGCACCCCATCCACCACCCTAAACATTGACTCCCTTCACCACCGGCGCACGGTGGCTGCAGTGTGTAACATCCACAGGATGCACTGCAGCAACTCGCCAAGGCTTCTTCAACAGCACCTCCCAAACCAGCGACCTCTACCACCTAGAAGGACAAGGGCAGCAGGCATATGGGAACAACACCACCTGCACGTTCCCCTCCAAGTCACACACCATCCCGACTTGGAAATATATTGCCGTTCCTTCATCATCGCTGGGTCAAAATCCTGGAACTCCCTTCCTAACAGCACTGTGGGAGAACCTTCACCACAGGGACTGCAGCAGTTCAAGAAGGGGGCTCACCACCTTCTCAAGGGCAATTAGGGATGGGCAATAAATGCTGGCCTTGTCAGCGATGCCCACATCCCATGAACGAATAAAAAAAATCTCTCTGCCGGAGTGTTTTTGAATATGATAGTTGCTGTTATCTCAGTAAATGTTCTGCTCAAGAGTCATTGTGGGTTTTGTATCAATAATGGCAACACTGACATGGTATTTACGCACCAAGTGGAGAAGAAGTCGATAGAACAGAACCAAAACCTGTGTCTGTCAATCAACAAAACTCATCCAACACAGTGAACTGGCAAGCACTGTGGGAGATCCTTGCAACTTTCAGGTGCTTTACTAAGTTTGACAACATTACCAAAGGATTCCAAGATGGTGTGCTCATCACAGTTCACATGGAGACTGTTCAGAAGCTTTCCCAATGACTGGAATAGAACAAAGACATTTAATTGCCCCAAACTTTTTGGAGTAGAATTTCTGCAGCGTTCTCCCAATCTTCTACCATAACTTCAGAAGAAGATCAGTCGAAGACCTGCAGATACATTGCAAAATTCCAGGCACAGGTTCAGAATGAGTGTTAGGCTATTTAGCAACAGGCAAGAATAAGTTCTGTGAAGACATCATTTGCGACATTCTGCTTGTCCAATACTGTGTCCTGATGAATCAGAGATCAAGGTCCAGTTCATCAGGGACCACTTTGCATTGTCCAGCAGGATTTTTGGACTTACATTTAGTGGTTCAGAGAATATCAGAAACCATGAGCAGTGGTGTTCATTTAGGGAGTTATTTTACAACTTTCAAAATAAATATATTCCACTGAGGAAAAAAGGGTGTAAAAGAAATGACAGCCACCCGTGGCTAAGTAAAGAAATCAAGGATAGTATCCGACTAAAAACAAGGACATATAAGGTAGCCAAACTTAGTGGGAGGATAGAAGATTGGGAATTCTTCAAAAGACAGCAAAAAGTAACTAAAGGATTGATTAAGAAAGGGAAGTTAGATTATGAAAAGAAATTAGCAAAAAATATAAAAACAGATAGCAAGAGTTTCTATAGTTATATAAAAAGAAAAAGGGTGGTTAAGGCAAACATAGGTCCCTTAGAGGATGAGACCGGGAAATTAATGGTGGGAAACATGGAGATGGCAAAAATGCTGAACAAATATTTTGTTTCAGTCTTTACAGTAGAGGACACTAAGAATATCCCAACACTGGACAAACAGGGGACTCTCGGGGGGGAGGAGCTAAATACGATTAAAATCACTCAGGAGATGGTACTCAGTAAAATAATGGGACTCAAGGCGGATAAATCCCCTGGACCTGATGGCTTCCATCCTAGGGTCTTGAGGGAAGTGGCAGTAGGGATTGTGGATGCTTTGGTGATAGTTTTCCAAAATTCCCTGGACTCAGGAGAGGTCCCGGCAGATTGGAAAACTGCTAATGTAACACCGTTATTTAAAAAGGGTAGTAGGCAGAAGGCTGGAAATTATAGGCCAGTTAGCTTAACATCTGTGGTGGGTAAAATTTTGGAGTCTATTATTAAGGAGACAGTAACGGAACATTTAGATAAGCATAATTTAATAGGACAAAGTCAGCATGGCTTTATGAAGGGGAAGTCATGTCTGACAAATTTGCTTGAGTTCTTCGAGGATATAACGTATAGGGTGGATAAAGGGGAACCAGTGGACGTAGTGTATTTAGACTTCCAGAAGGCATTCGACAAGGTGCCACATAAAAGATTATTACTTAAGATAAAAAATCACGGGATTGGGGGTAATATTCTGGCATGGGTGGAGGATTGGTTATCGAACAGGAAGCAGAGAGTTGGGATAAATGGTTCATTTTCGGACTGGCAACCAGTAACCAGTGGTGTTCCACAGGGGTTGGTGCTGGGTCCCCAACTCTTTACAATCTATATTAACGATTTGGAGGAGGGGACCGAGTGCAACATATCAAAATTTGCAGATGATACAAAGATGGGAGGGAAAGTAGAGAGTGAGGAGGACATAAAAAACCTGCAAGGGGATATAGACAGGCTGGGTGAGTGGGCGGAGATTTGGCAGATGCAATATAATATTGGAAAATGTGAGGTTATGCACTTTGGCAGGAAAAATCAGAGAGCAAGTTATTTTCTTAATGGCGAGAGACTGGAAAGTACTGCAGTACAAAGGGATCTGGGGGTCCTAGTGCAAGAAAATCAAAAAGTTGGTATGCAGGTGCAGCAGGTGATCAAGAAAGCCAACGGAATGTTGGCTTTTATTGCTAGGGGGATAGAATATAAAAACAAGGAGGTATTGCTGCAGTTATATAAGGTATTGGTGAGACCGCACCTGGAATACTGCATACAGTTTTGGTCTCCATACTTAAGAAAAGACATACTTGCTCTCGAGGCAGTACAAAGAAGGTTCACTCGGTTAATCCCGGGGATGAGGGGGCGGACATATGAGGAGAGGTTGAGTAGATTGGGACTCTACTCATTGGAGTTCAGAAGAATGAGAGGCGATCTTATTGAAACATATAAGATTGTGAAGGGTCTTGATCGGGTGGATGCAGTAAGGATGTTCCCAAAGATGGGTGAAACTAGAACTAGGGGGCATAATCTTAGAATAAGGGGCTGCTCTTTCAAAACTGAGATGAGGAGAAACTTCTTCACTCAGAGGGTGGTAGGTCTGTGGAATTTGCTGCCCCAGGAAGCTGTGGAAGCTACATCATTAGATAAATTTAAAACAGAAATAGACAGTTTCCTAGAAGTAAAGGGAATTAGGGGTTATGGGGAGCGGGCAGGAAATTGGACATGAAGCTGAGTTCGGATCGGTCAATGCCCTGTGGGTGGCAGAGAGGGCCCAGGGGCTATGTGGCCGGGTCCTGCTCCGACTTCTTGTGTTCTTTAGATTTGTGGTTGGGATCAGATCAGCCATGATCTTATTGACTGGCGGAGCAGGCTCGAGGGGCCGATTGGCCTACTCCTGCTCCAATTTCTTATGTTCTTATGTTCTTATATACAAATCATTTATGCCATGAGATTTTCTACAACCTAAAATATATTGCAATCTAAACAATGTATAAATATATAAACTGTTACTGAATAAACTCAAGCATTTGTCTCCTGATAATTTATACCTTTTGGGTTGAATATTGCAATCCATTGTAAAAGCTGTTAATTCTGGTATGACTTTGTTATTGTGTTGAACATGGTATAAGCATGGCAACAATAGTGCGTACATAAAATAGAAAATAACAAATATGTGGGAGGATCAATATATCTGTCATAAATCTCAAAATTCAGAGAGCATTCACAACCTACAATCTTTTAAAATTACAACCTTGTAATTCTCTCCCATACAACATTAAAATATATTAACCCTTTGGTACATATATACAAATCTAAGCCGAATTTGTCAAAACTGTAAAACAGTATTGAGATATATGGGCTCGATTTTCCGACCTCAGATGGCTGGTTCGTGGCGAGAGGGCTCCGAAAATCGGGGATTGCCAGGGCGGATCCGGAGCCTCGCTCCAACCCGCCCACTTCCGGGTTCCCCAGTGACGCGCTTAGATGCGCGCGCAGCCCCCACATGCGGGACTCCCGCCGGCGATTAAAGGCGGCGGGATGCCACTTAAACTAATTAAGTAGATATTTCAGGTCGTTAGCAGACCTGATTGACATGATATTTTAGGAGGGGTGGGATTTTCAACTCAACTGAGACTGTTTCCTGTACTGGGGGAAACACTCCCAGTTGAAATGGACGTGTTGCAGCCACCAGCCTGTGACAGCTGCAAAGGTCCATTTGACAGGTAGGGGGGAGGGGGAGACCCTCACTCATTGCAGGAGGCCAATCTGTAACTTTGGACAAAGTTTGACCTCCACCACCCTTCTCCTAACAATAAAATTCACAAACTTGCACACTTACCCCGGTGTGCAGACACATTTACCTACCTTGCGGACCCCCTCAAACGTACATCTTCTGGATGGGGGCTGCCTGCCATAGCTGCAGTCATGACCTCCTTGGAGGACGAACAGCATCACCAGCCTCGCTGTCCACGCCGTCCATCTCTGACACGTGGCGCTCCACAACACAATGCTGTGACACATCCACCTGCACAGCAGGAGGGAGGGCAACCACAGAGAGAGATGCGTCGCAGAGGGCACTACCCTCGCCACAGGGTCCACAGACTGAGGCTCAGCTTCCTGGACCTCTCTGAGGAGCAGTGCATGCAGAGGCTCAGAGTCACTCGACATGTAGTCGTGGTCATCTGCAGCCTCCTTCATGCTGAGCTGCTCCTAGCTGGCCCGAGCACCATCTTCTTACCTGTCGCTGTCAAAGTCACCACTGCCCTCAACAACTTCTCCTCTGCATCCTTCCAGGGTGCCACCGGGGACATCGCCGACGTCTCTCAGTCGTCTGCACAAAAGAGCCCTGCAAATACACCTACACCCACTCTGCAGTGACACAATGGATGGCATCAGTTGTGGGACTTCATAGTGATCCTCAGGAAAGGGCATTATTGCACAAACCAGACAAGATTCGCAAAGACGTGGCAGTAGTGGTGACAATATAATATGTAATGTGAATTGATCAGAAATCAAATATAAGTAAAAACCATGACATACCCTCAAACACCCTTGTGCATCCCCTTCATGCTCACGATACGTTTGCCTTATGCTTCCTACTGCATATATGTGATGCATGCCCTGTGGCTGCAGCACAGGTGGTGGCAGGTTGAGTGAAGCTGACTGTGAAAGAGATGCATGAGAGGGTGAGTATGAGATAGACCCATGAGATTGTATGAGGATTGGGTTGAGTGGTAGTGGCGGGATGAGTACTGGCGAGGTGAGTAAGTGCAGGTAAGATGAGGATGAGCTTTGAGTGGGTGTGAGGGGTGATGTGTTAGAATAGTGTTGGCAGTGCAGAAGGAGATGTGCGGTGGGCGCGGTGATGTGGCAGATGGAGTGTAGATCATTGAAGCGCCTCCTGCACTGTATGCAAGTGTGCGATATGTTGGTGGTGCTGGTGACCTCCTCTGCCACCTCGAGTCAGGCCTCCGTGGTGGCAGAGGCAGGCCACTTCCTCCCGTCCACCGGGGAGAAGATCTCTGTCCTCCCCCTCCTCCTCACCCCATCTATTAAGACCTGGAGTGAGGCATCATTAAACCTGGGAGCAGCCTTCCCCCTGGGCTGCTCCATGCTGTAATTTTGGCTCCTTTCTGCAGCATCAGTCAGTGGAGGACTGCCCCTTTAAATAGGGCTCCTCCAGCTGACAGCCTATGATGCGGCAGCCAAGGCAAGCGTCTTCAATTAGGCTGCGATCGCGTGCAGAGGACCCTGAATTCACTGGGCGCGTTACCCACGCGCCCAGTCGACCCCTCGCTGCCAACCCGTCTCCCTCCTAAAATCGAGCCCATAGTGTCTGAAATCCATACGGTTTGCACCGGTTTCCCACCGTAACTCTGGCAGAAGACTGGGTTTCTGCCATTTCTGGGAGTTTCTGACATGCCTTGTAAGAAGTAGACCCTCTGCTGGCACCTTACAAGGCAAATGTCATCGAAGGAGGTAGAGCCAGGGGCAGGGACTTCCTACTTCGGGAGTTGCTGTGAGCCTGGCTTAGTCAGGATCCAATGTATTTCTGTAGGTCAGTACACTGAATAAGTTGAGGTGCAGCAGCCTCCTGAATGGGTGAAAGTGGCCCTTCTGATGGGATCCACGCTAAGAAAGTGGCCTGGAACTCCAAGGAAAGTGGCATTTACGAACAAGATTATTTGAATTGGCTTCCTTACACAGGGGCCTGAGAGAGACATGGAAGTTTGAGGGCAGAAAGGCCTATGCAACCTCCTCACCCCATGATGGGATGGTGCCAGATTTCCCAACTGCATGGGGCAGGCAGGCGCTGAAGATGCACTTGTAATTGGCCAATGTCCAAAGCAAAAACACCATAAAAGTTGGATCAGAGCGAATATCAGAAATTCAATTACGCACGGGGCACGATTTTCAGACAGAAAGCAGAGAGTAGGAATAAACGGGTCGTTCTCAGGTTGGCAGACTGTAACTAGTGGGGTACCGCAAGGATTGGTGCTTGGGCCTCAGCTATTTACAATCTATAATTAATGACTTGGATGAAGGGACTGAGTGTAATGTATCCAAATTTGCTGACGATACAAAGCTAGGTGGGAAAGTAAGTAGTGAGGAGGACACAAACGGGGTGACTTTAAACCCCAAAAATGGGTAAGTTGGGGGCGGGTGGGAGTTGAAAATAGTTGTTCTTTGGGTCACGACCGCAACCCGGCTTTATTTCCGGGTTTAACATCGGCGTGGAAAAGTACAGACTTCCCACTGGGAATGCAAAGTCCGAGGTTGCGACCCAAAAAAACAACTATTTTCAACTCCCAACCGCCCCCAACTCACCCGTTTTCGGGGTTTAAAATCACCCCCAAAGAGTCTGCAAAGGGATATAGACAGGTTAAGTGAGTGGGCAAGTAGGTGGTAGATGGAGTATAATGTGGGGAAATGTGATGTTATTCACTTTGGTAGGAAGAATAGAAAAACAGAATATTTTTTAAATGGTGAGAAACTATTTAATGTTGGTGTCCAGAGAGACTTGGGTGTCCTGGTACGAGAAACACAAAAAGTTAGCATGCAGGTACAGCAAGCAATTAGGAAAGCAAATGGCACGTTGGCCTTTATTGCAAGGGGGTTGGAGTACAAGAGTAAAGAAGTCTTACTACAGTTGTACAGGGCATTGGTGAGACCACACCAGGAGTACTGTGTACAATTTTGGTCTCCTTATCTAGGGAAGGATATACTTGCCTTACAGGAGGTGCATCGGAGATTCGCTAGATTAATTCCTGGGATGAGAGGGTTGTTCTATGAGGAGAGGTTGAGTAGAATGGGCCTATACTCTCTGGAGTTTAGAAGAATGAGAGGTGATCTCATTGAAACATATAAGATTCTGAGGGTAGATGCTGAGAGGATGTTTCCCCTGCTGAAGACTCTAAAACTAAAGGGCATAGTCGCAGCATAAGGGGTCGGCCATTTAAGATTGAGATGATGAGGAATTTCTTCACTCAGAGGACTGTGAATCTTTGGAATTCTCTACCCCAGAGGGCTGTGGATGCTGAGTCATTGAGTATAATCAAGGCTGAGATAGATAGATTTTTGGACTCTAGGAGAATCAAGGGATATGGGGATTGGGCAGGAAAGTGGAGTTGAGGTTTAAGATAAGCCATGATCTGACTGAATGGCGGAGCAGGCTCGAGGGGCTGTAAGGCCTACTCCTGCTCCTATTTCTTATGTTCTTATGTTCCAACTGTTCAAGAGAATTGTGCACAGTGCACATCCATATCTTCAAGATGTGCTCTCAGCCAGCAAGGCTACCCAGCAAAAGTGCAAATTTGGAAAATTACCCCTGCCCCCTTAACATAATTGATAAAATGGAGAACTGCAAGATATATGACAATGGAGAGAGAAAGAAAGCCTGTAGGCTAGAGGTGACAGAAGGATCACTTATTTTATTGGTAGTCATGATGTGGAGATGCCGGTGATGGACTGGGGTTGACAATTGTAAACAATTTTACAACACCAAGTTATAGTCCAGCAATTTTATTTTAAATTCACAAGCTTTCGGAGGCTTCCTCCTTCCAAACATTTACCTGAGGAAGGAGGAAGCCTCCGAAAGCTTGTGAATTTAAAATAAAATTGCTGGACTATAACTTGGTGTTGTAAAATTGTTTACAATTATTTTATTGGGAGTGTGATAGACATGCCTATATAGCCTCCCCAGACCTGCGAGCAGTTTTTATCTCTGAAACAAATTTGGACCCTCTAGAGGTTAAGAGGACCTGACAAGTCCTGGTACATCCAGTTTAATGGCCTTCAAAAGTCCTGCCTGATAACCCCCTCATATAATTTACCTTAATGACCTCAATGTGTGATCTGCCTTATTAATCCTTAAATATGATTTTTCTGATAACCCTTCCACATGATCTCCCTTAGTAATGCTTCTCCTTAATCATGACCATTCTGATCATCTCCCTTCACAAGCAGTTAAAATTTCAATAAGACAAATTACAGATTTGCAATTTGCAATTCAAAGCTGCTTTACCATCTAATTGCCTCAGAACAACATGTACATCATTCAAAACACACACATGCCTGAATCCATCATACGGAATAAAATAAATTATGAACTTACATGGAAGTCACATCCAACTAAACAGGACCTTGCCTGCTTACAGTTGATGTTTTATTTCAATAATAAAATAGTGGCAACATTTCTTAAGATATCATATGGGCTCAGAGTTTGCTGACAAAATAATGGCGAGTTTAATGGCACTCGCTGCTTTTAATGTATAAATCGTACAGCAACTTGTGGTGAGGAAGAGATACCCTGTGAATTGGGAACTGCCACAAATCCTCCATTAGCCTCGCGAAAACGGCAGCTCGCCCTC
This sequence comes from Heptranchias perlo, assembly GCF_035084215.1. Classification (NCBI taxonomy): domain Eukaryota; kingdom Metazoa; phylum Chordata; class Chondrichthyes; order Hexanchiformes; family Hexanchidae; genus Heptranchias; species Heptranchias perlo. The sequence continues at coordinate 125,622,243 of NC_090325.1, read as the reverse complement.
AATCTCCCCATTATTTTTAAGAACTTGCTGGATTTGCACATTAAATTCGCTGCAGAAAGTTACGGATCGTACTTAATGGCGCAAGTACCGTTTTAACGACGTGATAATTGTTAATGCGATTCCAATCAACCTCTTCGGCCCAGAAAGGGAACAATTTAAATTGTTGAATCTCATTCCTGCGTGCAGTAAATTCTTCTTTAAGATTTAAAACATTTCTAATTTTTAATTTTTTTCTTACTTTTCCTTTCTGTCTCTTTTTTCTCTCCCTTAATCCAATCTTTCCCTCTCTTTATTTTTCTTTCTGTATCTGATATGACTATAATTCACCTTATTTCCTTCTCTGTCATTCCTCCGTTTCTTTCTCAATCCTTAAATCTCATTGGTTAAGGAGATAGACTGTTGGTCCTGTCGTTCACTAAGGTCCCAGATATCCCATTGCCCTCACCACGCTGTTATCAGCTCGAATTTCCAGCAACTTACAGAGCAAGATTTTTTTGAGCTGGGGGTGAGGGAAAAAGTTTAACCACTGGCACGTGCCATGAGACGCCCTGCTCCAGCAAAATCTGGGCTCATGTGACAGACAGACCGTTATTCATGGACTGAAAATGAAATCAAGGCAGTTATTAGGGTACAAACAGCTACAGTTGGGCAGCATGACCGGACAAATGTCCTATATCTTTCAGATGTATGGATCAGAGCTATCCTCCTTCACTTTTGTCGAAAAAAATTCTTGAAAATAAAAACAGAAAATGCTAAAAATGCACGGCAAGTGCATTAGGAACTGAAAGGAGAAAAGATGGGTTCATGTTTTGGGTAGAAACCCTTCATCAGAACTGTTCTGATGAAGGATCTATACCCAAATGTTAACCCGTCTTTCCTGATTGCAGATGTTGATCCATCTGCCATGTATTTCCAGTGTTTTCTGTTTTTATTTCAGATTTACAGTATTTTCAGTCTATTTTATTTTCATCTCCATCTTAAGGTTCTTGTAAGTGAAGATAAATCGTTTTATGATCAACCAACCAAATAGTTTTACAAATTAAAACAGATGGATTTCAGCTATGTTAATTATTTATTTTCTATCCTTTACTTGATTTTTGTAAAATCTAAACATATAGTCCATTATGCAGTCCTGTCTCTGTGTTGGGGAGACCATTGTACATTGCGCGTGTAGCTGACCGTGCTTATTTTATTAATTTCCACACATTCTCTACTCAAATTAGCTTTTGTGCAGGGACTGTGCTGGGGTCATAGCTTGGAATATCCATTAAGTAAACAGCTTTTAAAGGGTCTTGTTTGTAATTAAAGATGACCTGCACATTTTCCAAATTAAAGTTTTTGCATCCGTGTTTGAGTATGACAGCAAAGAGGGAGAGAAGCAGGGCTGCTCCTTTTTCAGGATGTAGTTCTGGAAGTTCTTAGCCAAGAGGTGCAGAAAAGCAGGGTACCCCTCTTTAAAGCATAGGGTCACTCTCCAAGCAGGAGGGTGGATGTGATGGACTAAGTTAATGCAGTCTCACATATCCATAAATAAAATCTGGTATCTGAGCATGAACATTTCCTGCAGTCATTTGAGTACAGCCAAACACTCTGCAAAGTCTGGGGCAACTATGGAAGTGTCCATTAGCCTTATCTCTATAATAATATTTGACCACCGAAGTAAACTGCAGAGCACTGTATAGAAATTGGTCATTCTAAGGCAGCAGAGTCCCCTGGTGACAGAGATCCTGAACCCAAGTCATGCACATGGCATGTTCAAGGCACTTTGGTGACAATCTTCCAAATTTCTATATATCTGTCTGCTCTGACTGGGGCTTTAGATACATTGGGCTCCAATGTACAGCAATCTCTCTTGTCCAGTTTCAAAGTGTTGAGGGTTCAACACTTGTAGATTGAAATAACTACAATGCCAGGCTTCATTGACTTTGCTGCTCAGCAGTGTGTTCCCATACAGATCACTGAAAGTGCTGAGGGAGTGCCCAGCAGCAGGGGATTGACAGGAGTTGGCATGGATCTTTCACGGAGATGCCGTATCATCCCCACCCAGTTGCTCCACTCTGTTGGGTTTAGGATACTCACTATCCTTCCCTTATAGTACAGGCACTTGGACTCAAGAGATAGAGAGACATCTGATTAATAATCCTTATTAATAAACACATCAGTACAATCCATTACATGCAGTCCTCATGAGATTGGTACTAATAATACTCATGAACAGAGAACTCATCAAGGGTTTGTAAGCTGTGTTCTCCAGCCATATGCACTTGGGTTCCTAAAGTGCTCCAGTTTTCATTACCTCTATATGGTTAATCAGGTAAGACAAGGGTGAGGTTAATACATAAATGCGTTTCTACCATATGCAATTAGTGCATAAGTACACATGGCTATTATGTAATCGTGTCAGCAGATGCACGGACTCCTTCCCCCGATGTGCAAGTTGTCATTAGTGTTACTATCTGTTTATTATTCTCCGGGTCATTCCCCATCCATGAGTGACTATATCTGTCCTTGATAGCCTTCACTTCCTTATCTCTCTTAGATATTTATTACGAAGAGCCCCATTCTCCTTTTACACTCCCTCCTGTAACTCAAACGAATTAGCGCTAATCCACCAATTAAAATTCTACGCTCAGATCATGCCACAACTAAGTACTGGTCCCTGCATCTTTCTGTGTCCGGAGGCTGATTTAATCCCATTTAACCCTTACCACTTCTATAACATAATGCTAGCAATTCTTCTGGTTTACCAACTTTTACACATTCAAATGACTCATGGTATGCCAGATCCAGCAGCCGTTGAAGCATTAGGTATACCATCAACAGTTGCAGGGCCAACTCGTGTCCCAGTACAAAGAGGTAAGGAACACTTGCTTCCCCAGACATCCAGCAGCCAGCCACCACACTTTGTCCTCCCACTGGGCCGTCACTGAGGCAGAACAGTAAGTTAGGCAGTTAGATGCACACACCATACACTTTCACAAATGGAAAGTACTAGGGTAAGATATATTGAGGTAGATTTTCATGTTCAAAAACTGAGTGATAATCTGGCGGAGCACTTTGCCCACCTGATATAGAACTACCTGATTTTCATTTCATTGATTTCAACGGAATGAAAATCAGGGGATCCTACAACGGGTGGGTGATCCACTCCACACGATAACTGCCCAGCCAGTGAAGATGAAAATCTACCCCATTGAGCACATAGATATCGTACTATATTGGAGAAAAAAAAATGGGTTAATCTAAGATGGGGTGGAGTAAGATAGTAGCAAACAAATGAATTGGTATCCATGGTAGTTGATATAGGACAGAGGGCAGATTGGCCTAATTTATTGGAGAAATATGATCATTGAATGGAAGAGGTACTTAACTGAAGGTCTTGTTGATTAAAGCCTGCCTTAAGATTCTTTCCATCTGCAGCTAGGGTTCAGCAGGCATGTCCTCTGGCTGGGTGCCAGTATTCTCCCCTGATTGAGCCAGGGTCTTCTCTTTCACCTGCCCCATGGTAACGTCTCTTTGGATGACAAAGTTCTGCCATAGGCAACAGACTACGAGGACCTATGAGATCTTGATGGGGCTATTGTACGACAGCACCCCAATCTGTCCAAGTAGCTGAACATCTGTCAAGATTCTGATGGTCTGTAGAAACAATCCTTGGTCTCTGTGGAGACATCTCTCCAGCCTTTCTGTCCTTTTAAATAACAGTGGCATCATGCTTTCCATTAAAATGAAGGGTTGTAACTATTACCAAGCTAACGGGCACTCATGTCCATAATTTTGTACCTATGGTAGTAATAGAGTGCAATGCCTCTCTGAGGCTGTGGGATTTGAGTAGGGACCCAAATTGCCACATCCATGCCATCAATAATGCCCTGCACTTTGAGGAAATCTGATGTGGCAAGACTACCTCCCTCTCATGTCTCCTCAAATTCTCCGCTTTACACTCGAAAACCAACAAATAGAGAGGTTTACCCAGTGAGGTGCACTCTTGAGAAATGTGATTGTGGCAACCTAAATCACCAAGAAGCCACAAATGGAAAGTGGAGTGGGCTGAAACAGCCAAAAAAATGCAAAATGTAGGCCACAATCATAAAAATCAATAAATACAACGAAAACAATGCAAAAAACGGAACAAAGAATGAGTACTGCAGAAAAACAAAGTTGTACAGCTGATAATGAGTACTAAGTGCAAAATGGCTGACGGGGCCGCCAAAGTTTTGTTTGTTTTAAATGGATACTAAATGGCTTAAATGCATTCTTGATGCTGACCATGCAAAGTGGTATTCTGTATGCTTTAGACAAGAAACAGGCTAAAGGTCTGGCAGCCTGATAACATGCTTAATGTTACCAGCACATCCGACTGTTTAACCATCCCATAACACAATTCCCAGTTTTTGGAAACACAGGCAAATACTTATTTTGTAACTAGAACAATTAACCAAATAATTTTTCGAACTTTTTCTAAAAAACAGGTTTTTATTTGTATATTTCTTAATCCTGTGTGATAAAACAGTTGATACTCAGTTCTTCACAAAAGATTAAAATATCAGTGCTACTTTTTGCTGATCTCATGATGCAAGCAGAATTTTGATTGGTTTGGAGAGTGTTTGTCGTAATTGAAATGGGAGCTGTTCTTAGTAGCAAGTTAATATTGTATCAGTGGCAAGTTGGAAATTCATGTATACTGGCTGGTGCTTGGCAAGATCATGTTTTTGGGAAATTGAAGATTGTGAAGTGAGTAGCAATGTAAAAATACTCCTGCTATCTCAATATTTTACAAACCTAAATGAATTGAGATGTACATCAGATTAGGATCTCCCGATATTGAATGAAGGAAGAAACCTCTTGTGATTTCCATTGTACTTATTAAGTATGAAAGTAAATGAAAAAAAATATTTTATTTTCTTGTTTCCAAAATGTTCTTTCCTTCTTTCCTTCCTGAAGGAGCTGACCAATACTGGGTTATGGCTCCACAGGTGTTAGCAGCTCTCTGGTCCCTTACATAAATGGCCATTGTTCATGTGGGAGTCCAGTCAATGCGTGGTGGCAGGCTACTCGAACATTGTGAGTTGCACAGATGAGCCTGATCCTGGGACACTGGATAACAATAAAGAACAGCAACACTAATGGTTTTGTCTTTCTATTTAGTAACATTCCACTAGTACCTTACCGTCATCCCTGTCTCAGATCAGTTAATTCAACAACAACAACTTGCATTTATATAGCGCCTTTAACGTAGTAAAACTTCCCAAGGTGCTTCACAGGAGCGTAATCAAACAAGATTGGACACCAAGCCACATAAGGAGATATTAGGACAGTTCCTTGGTCACAGAGGTAGGTTTTAAGGAACATCTAAAAGGAGGAAAGAGAGGTAGAGAGACGGAGAGGTTTAGGGAGGGAATTCCAGAGCTTACGGCCTAGGCAGCTGAAGGCATGGCTGCCAATGGTGGAGCAATTAAAATCGGGGATGCGCAAGAGGCCAGAATTGATGAAGTGCAGAGATTTCGGAGGGTTGTAGGGCTGGAGGAGGTTACAATGATGGGGAGGCGCGAGGCCATGGAGGCTTTTAAAAACAAGGATGAGAATTTTAAAATTGAGGTGATACCAGACTGGGAGCCAATGTAGGTCAGTGAGTACAGGGGTGATGGGTGAAGGGGACTTGGTGCGAGTTAGGATACGGGCAGCAGAAATTTGGATGAGCTCAGGTTTATGGAAGGTGGAAGAAGGGAGGCCGGCCAGGAGAGCATTGGAATAGTCAGGTCTAGAGGTAACAAAGGCATGGATGAGGGTTTCCACAGAAGATGAGCTGAGGCAGGGGCAGAGACGGGAGATGTTACGGAGGTGGAAGTAGGTGGTCTTGGTGATGGAATGGATATGAGGTCCAAAGCTAATCTCAGGGTCAAATAGTACACCAAGGTTGCGAACGGTCTGGTTCAGCCTCAAACAGTGGCCAGAGAGAGGGATGGAGTTGATGGCTAGTGATGGACTTTGTGGCAGAGACCGAAGACAATGGTTTTGGTCTTCCCAATATTAAGTTGGAGGAAGTTTCTGCTCATCAAGTACTGGATGTCGGACTAGCAGCATGACAAATCAAAGGTAATGGAGCGGCAGAGAGAGATGGTGCTGAGGTACAGCCTGGTGTCGTCAGCTTATATGTGAAACCTGACCTTGGGTTTTTGGATGATGTCGCTGAGGGGCAGCATGTAGATGAGAAATAGGAGGGGCCAAGAAGATGAGAAATAGGAGGGGCCAAGAATAGATCCTTGGGGGACTTCAGAGATAATGGTGCGGGAGCAGGAAGAGAAGTCATTGTAGGTGTTTCTCTGGCTACGAATGGATAGATAGGAATGGAATCAGTCAAAGGCAGTCCCATCCAGCTGGACGACGGAGGAAAGGCGTTGGAGGAGGATGGTGTGGTCAACCGGGTCAAAAACTGCAGATGGGTCAAGAAGGACGAGGAGAGATAGTTTACCACGGTCACCATCACATAGGATGTAATTTGTGTCTTTGATAAGGGCCGTTTCAGTAGTGTGGCAGGGGCAGAGATATGAATTCTCTACCTCAGAAGGCTGTGGAGGCCAAGTCACTGAATATATTTAAGTAGGAGCTAGCTAGATTTCTAGACACAAAAGGGATAGGGGGACAGAGCAGGAATATGGTATTGAGATAGAGGATCAGCCATGATCATGTTGAATGGCAGAGCAGGCTTGAAGGGCTGAATGGCCTACTCCTGCTCCTATTTTCTATGTTTCTATGTTTTTAGAAACCTGATTGGAGAGGTTCAAACATTGAGTTGCAGGAAAGATGAGCACAATTTGGGAGATGTAAGGAAATTTCTTAAACTCAATTAAATGACTCTGCGTGATTCAGGCTCGAGCGTATTGTCCAAATATAAGTTTATTACTCAGACACCAGTAGTGTAATAACTATTACGGTTATACAATAGACTCATACAACCTGGTTTCCTGCAGATCCGAGGTGATCACGCTTGGCCTTCGTCGGTGTTGGATTTCCGACTGTCCCGTGAGCTCTAACTGAAAAGCCTGCTACCTGTTCTTTTGTATCTTCCCCCATCCATGTCCAGAACCTTCCCCTTTAATGTGAGTCATCTCACAAATAATGCCCAGAATGTATATTGAAGTGAGGTTCCTCCAGACCCCGACATGATGGCCGCGTTGATAGTTTAATTGCTAATCAGTTTAAACCTGATGTTTCCTGCCTGGCAATACAAAGGGACAGGAGTTGCCCTGGGCATCCCAGATAGATAATGTGATATCTGGCTGGCCTCCATTGTTCCAGCTAACCTCTGTTAACACATATCCTGATCCGATAATCACATCGAGATGTGATTAACTTTGAAGGGACACAAAGCAAATTCTAACAGGAGACGACAACACGATCAAGGACTTTGGAGAAGAAAGGGAGGTTGGAAATGGGGTGGTAGTTTGCAAGGACAGGGTGGTTAAGGTTGGCTTTTTTGATGAGGGGGGGTGATGGTTAAACACTGGACCTTCCTAATTCATATGGCTCAATGCCATACCATGTCATGTATTTACCCACTGAGTCATCAGCGGAGCAGGTTAAAATTAAGATATATTATGATATTAGTAGCTTAAGGCAAAAGCCTAGTTTTGCTTTTAGAGTTACTGCCTGAAAAATCAATTGTTGCAGACAATTCATACTTATAACCATTGGTTGTTGTAATAGACTGGAGTGACAGTGCTTTAATTCCAAAATTAAGATTAAGTTCTTTTACCTAACACAAGCCTTTGTGCAGTATTTTACAATAATTTCAAAAAGTGATCATGCATGGTTTGGGTTGTGTGCAATGTAAGTATAATTGCATAGAATTTAATTACAAGGCTATTTTACTCAAGAGAATTCAGAAATGACTTGGAGTACAAAAGATTAGTGTACTGTAATTATAGTTTTTTAAAAAACAAATACAACATTTTTTGAATTATTATGTCCTACAGCTGATATTTATCAAAAACAATCCTGTGTTGTATAAATTGACTTGTGGGCTCCAATTGGATTTATAAAGATTATTCTTTAAAATATATATTTGGTCAGAGGACAGCCCTTTCAATATCTCTAAAGTCCCATGCTTCCATGCTGTGAGATGATAATAAAATAATGCAAATGGTTCTGGTTCCTTGGTTTATTCTGCTTGTCATTCTTCACCTCAGTATGGAACAGATAGAAAGCATGTCACAAATTGTGTGCTGCAGTCTAATCCCACCCTCCACTTCCACTACTGTCTAATAGAATTGAAAACAATTTTACAACACCAAGTTATAGTCCAACAATTTTATTTTTAATCCCACAAGCTTTCGGGGGCTTCCCCCTTCCTCAGGCGGTGTGGAAGGGGGAAGGGGGAAGCCCCCGAAAGCTTGTGGAATTGAAAATAAAATTGTTGGACTATAAGTTGGTGTTGTAAAATTGTTTACAATTGTCAACCCCAGTCCATCACCGGCATCTCCACATAATAGAATTGATTATTAGATCCGCTCCCTGAACCATGAGGGAAATAATGTGTGTCAGGTTTATTTTAGTTGAGGGCAACTTTTGTTTGCTGTAATCCTGGCAGTAATTGTTCTAAGATTGGCCTCTATCTCTCGCACAACATTGTAAGCCCTCGGTCTCAAAACATCATCTAAAGAGTTTGACTGAAGGAACACAAATTTGAAATATATGGCTATAAATTCCCCCTGTCCATTACCTTAGTTCACAATCCACTAGTGGAGATTTGTTATAATGATAAACGTTTTTCATTCTGTCAAGAATTGTGTTGGAGGTGTGTTAAATTGGTTCAGGGATGTTAAGACATAAACCTATTTTTCTCAGACATGAGGAGCTAAAGCACTACAAATTAGTGGCGATCTGTAGCATGCCGTTACATTGTAGGGTTAAGGCCAAATCTTTTGACTTCCAATGTTTTCTTGCTAGAATGCATCCCCACATGCCGCAGCATTCGTCATCATTATGGCAAGTCTTTGCAGTTGGTGGTCATTAGGAGTGTGGAACGACACACCTCACTTTTCCATCTCCTTGTCAGTTCCATCAAACACCTCTAATACGGATTCAGACAGGCAGTGTTTGGAGATCGATGCCTGAGAAAAACAGGTCTCCATCACTGGTAGAAAACATTTCTCTAGAGATGTGGTTACTGTTAATTTTTCGTGAAGAAGAGATTTGTGAATGCAATCTTTTTTTCAATGTAGCAAAAATTAAGTGAATGCAATTTCTCTGCTTACTGTTATTTCACAGTAACTAAAGCCCTGAAGAGTACTGACATTGCAGAGTTTAACACCTGATATTTAATGAACTTTGAACGTAACAAGTAAGTGCCTTGTCCATGCAACGTTAACTGGTGAATTTATCTGATTCCATGGAGGAGCAGGGGAGGGATGCCCATGCTGTGAATTGATGACTGTGACAGTGCATGGGGTACCTTATATTCCAAGTCAGCATTATAACTTACTACAGTTCTTTTTCATTTAAATTGGTGAGGTATTGCAAGCTTCTGTGCTTCAATAATCAAAAAATGAACCCAATTAGCAACTTTAAAATACTAAATAACTTAAAATATTAAATAAATATGAAGCAAATAATAAAGCTGAAAATATAAGAATTCAGTTGATTCATTGGGCCAGATTTTGCTGACGCATGCCATTATTAATGCGCAAATAGATCAGCAACTTGCAGCAAGGAAAAGATACCCCATGAATTGCGAATTGGCACAAGTTGCTGGCCGATTTGCTTCGCAAAACCATTGATTTTTGTGAAGTTGCAACATTTGCACATTAATTGCTCATTAAACTCGCCACAGAAAATTAAGTCTAATAATTAACAGCGTAATTACCCTTTTAACAAGATGATAATTGTTAATGACTGCCAATCAACCTCTCTTGCCCAGAAAGTGAACAATTATAAGTGTGGAGTTTCATTCCTTCAGGTTGTGAATTGTTTTAGGAGATTTTAAAAATGATAAATGATTAACTTTTAAATTGTTTTTCTCACTTTTCCTTTCTGGCTCTTTTTTCTCTCTCTCTTAATCCAATCTTTTCTCCCCCTCTCTTTCTCTTTCTGTACCTGATTTGACAATGAATTCACCACCTCTAATTCACCCTCCTTCTCAGTCCTTCCTCTGTTTATTTCTCAATCCTTAAACCTTATTAATTAAGGAGATTCACTGTTGGTCCCATTGTTCACCAGGGTCCCAGGTTCCCTGTTGCCCTCGCTGTGCCGTTCCACTTCCAGCAAGTTTGTGGGCAAAACATTTTAAAACCTAAAAGTGCATGAACAAACCTAATTAATGGGGTACCTTTGTTCTTAGTAACAATGGCAGCTCTGAACTCTGTGTCCTAATTTTCACCTTAACCCCATTCATTGATCTTGACACTCTCTTTGTTTCTAATGTCGATGGCTATTCATGTTTTTTGAGTGTATTTACCTTACAGCAATGAAATCCATCCAATGAAATTATATACAATCATTTTCTTGGTGGTTTTTAGTGGTTATGCAGACTTAATGCTGATGATAATGTATCTTCTGGTGGTAAATATGCATTTAGTATATTTATTGTCAGTTTGAAGTCTCTATTTGGTTCTGCACACTGGTTATATTATTTTAAATTGAGAATCCAAGGTGAAGCCACAAGACCCATAATACTGGACAATTGTAAACAATTTTACAACACCAAGTTATAGTCCAGCAATTTTATTTTAAATTCACAAGCTTTCGGAGGCTTCCCCCTTCGTCAGGTGAACGATGTGAAATCACATCGTTCACCTGACGAAGGGGGAAGCCTCCGAAAGCTTGTGAATTTAAAATAAAATTGCTGGACTATAACTTGGTGTTGTAAAATTGTTTACAATTGTCAACCCCAGTCCATCACCGGCATCTCCACATCAATACTGGACAACACCAAGGTTGAAAAGAATGAAAGAACTTGCATTTATATAGTGCCTTTTATGTCCTCAGGACGTCTTAAAACACTTTACAGCCAATGGATTATTTCTGAAGTGTAGCCAGTGTTTTACGTAGGCAAACACAGCAGCCAATTTGCACAAACCACAAAATGCAAATGAATAAAATGATTAGATGATCTGATTTTGGTGGTGTTGGCTGACAGAAGAATGTTGGCCAGGAGAACTTCATTCTATCGAATCTTTTATATCCACCTTAGCTAGCAGACCAGGTATTGGTTTAACATTTCACCGAGAAAAAGATAGCAGAAAGAAGAAAACCAGATATATTAGGAAGTAGTGATTAAATTACATCAAGTTTGGGATTTAAAAACCTAGAGATTATAGGAGGAAAGTAAGACTGAGGGAGGTAAGGAATTCCACAGGTTTGAGGTGCTGGAAAAGAATGAATTAGATTAAGAGACTATGCAACGAGTCTTGATTTCAACACAATGAGGACATAGTGATAAGACATTGCATTTGCAGCTTAGAAGGAACAAGAGAGGGAAGGTCAGAAGAGTCCTGGCCTTTTGAATATTGATAAAATAGGGAAAGACAAAATTTGTGATTGAAAAAAGTTGAAGAATAGAGGGAAGAAAGAGAAGATAAGTTTTTTTTGTGTATCCTGACTAGAAATGTGAAAGAAATGCTGGAAGAAGCTCCCAGATATGGGAGTAACTTTCAAATTTTCATCATTCTTGGGTTTTATCCACGATTAAGAGTTGTGGGGCAAAAAGAAATGTAAAGCTCTAAAGCAGAAACAGAGCTTCTTGGAGATAGCTTTAGCAACACAAAAGGCATGGGAGTTCCACTTGAGGTGATGCCCAGGATCTCAATAGATGAAGGAGGATTAAGTATGGCCACAGTTGGTTATATTTGCAAGAAATACGAGGAATTGGGGGCTAGAAATTGGGCTATCTAGTGCCCGTTGTTTTGGCGCTATGCGGCCTCCCGAAGTGCCAAGATGTGTCTTGGCTGCTTATGCACGTTTCTACCGTGACGTGCGCCAGACACCATCTTGATAGAGGTATTAGCGCATGCACACATAACGAACGCTGGCAGCACATAAAGTAAGGAGAAAATGGATACGATCAGTGTGCAATGCTGATTTAAAGTGATAGACACTATTTTGGGACATAATGCTCCACTCAATGCACAGTCTTAACCGCGACGACCTGAACATGTCTTAGAGTGCCTGAACGATCCCCTACCAGTGCTATTTAAAGGGACCATGCAGGATTTACAGGTTAGTTGCTGGATTATTGCTTCTGGCTGTTGATGCATTTGTAATTGTTTTTGGAGGTCTCCCGAACTTGAATACTAGGACGAGAGGATGTAGACTAACATTTAGAACCAGGACATGCAGTAGTGAAGTTAGGAATCGTTTCAACGTGCAAAGGATGGGAGAAGCTTGGAACACTCTTCTGCAAATGGCAGTTGATGCTAGCTCAATTATGAATTTTAAATCTGAGATTGATAGATTTCTGTGAACGAAGGGTATTAAGGGATATATAGAGTTAGGTCACAGGTCAACCATGATCACATTGAATGGCGTAACAGGCTCGAGGGGCTAAATGCCATTGCCACTTGCTGCCTCCTGTTATGTGCCACCTTCTCCTGCAAGAAAACGGGACGTGTGTCTGGGTGATGTGCCTGTCATGGTTGAATAGCTGCCAGTTGGTGTGGCCTGTGAGTTGTGGGTGGGCAGCTTGCAACAGTGATAATGTGTAAGGGTGAGAGGAAGCATCTGATTGGCAGAGCTGAGTACTGATGGAAAGTGTTTGTTGGTATGTGGGTGATGGGGGGTGTAGTACATGGAGCAGTGGATGCGGTTAGTGGTGCAGTTGGTAGGACATGTCACATGACAGTTGACCTCACTCACCTTGACCACTCGTATCAAAGCATTGAACTTCTTCCTGCACTACATCCATATTCATGGTGCTATGCGCCTGGCATTCGTTCCCCATTGCCTCCTACTGCCTTTTGAGCTCATGTCTGGAGGGCCTCTTGCCCCACTGTGGATATAGGATGCCCGTCCTTCTATCCACCTCTTGCACCAAGGCCTCCAGTGCATCAGCAGAGAACCTTGGTGCACACTCTCGCAGGCCTGGTACAAAGTGAGATCAGCAGATTGGTGAGATCTGGCGTGCAGATTGGAGGATGTGGGATTTAGTAGAACGCAACTTTTATTCAATGTTTTAACATAACTCATCAGTTTGTAAACATAGAGACGAGACTTGCATCTGTGTTTTATGTGTGCGATGTCCGATCTCCGTTCAGACTCCATGCAGGAAGCAGACTTTTATTTTCAGCTAATAATGGGTACTGGCTACCTTTTTAAGAGATTTTAAGAGACATCCTCCCTTTAAGAGATTTGGGCTCCCGTGCTGGTGGAAAGTGCGCATTTCCTTGAATCCTCGTGTCAGGCCTGGTTTTTAACACTGCTGTGAGGTAAGTACTCAGGCCAGACGACTGTCTCGTCTTTCCTGCGCAAGAAGCACTGGGCGCGGGTGCCACGTGACAGTTGACCTCACTCATCTTGACCACTCGTGTCAAAGCATTGATCTTCTTCCTGCACTGCATCCATGTTCATGGTGCTATGCGCCTGGCATTCGTTCCCCGTTGCCTCCTACTGCCTTTTGAGCTTATGTCTGGAGGGCCTCTTGCCCCCCCACTGAGATATAGGATGTTCCTCCTTCTGTCCACCTCTTGCACCAAGGCGTCCAGTGCTTTCGACGCCCGATAATTTGCCTTGTCCAATTTAACCCCCTAACTGTTTTTCTTTGCCAGTATGCTCTTTTCCTGCTTCCCTATAGGTATTATACATTAATGAGAATTGGTCTGCAAACACATATACATAAAGCCACACTGGATTATTTTATTTTTAAGTCTTCATAACAGTAGGCTTAAAACAGTTTCATTTTGATTAAAGATATTGCTTATTAACGGGCTTAAGGATTGGAATGCTGTTTTCTTGTTCTTTAGTTTCTTGCATTCTGCCATTCTTATTTTGCTCATTAGGAGGCATTAAATACTGCCAAAGTTATCTGAGGATTTTTTCTGTGACAAAGCATCAGGACTCTGCATCGCACCTTCTCCTAATGGCATGGCTAAGATTAGGAACTCACTGGAGCTGATTATATGGGTCCCTGTGTAGCACCACTGACCCTCAAGCACTTTGTGGGCCTACACTTGAATGAACTGACCTCGGCCCATAATGTGAGGTCAGCACATTTCAATATGTAAATTTTGCTCCCAGATGAACTGGGAGAGAAACCAAGTTGAGGGGGCAAAATTTCTTATATTTAATCAGCTGTTAGCTCCTTCGGAAGAAAAGACCTTGTTTGGGAAAAGGGGGAGGAAGGAGAATGGTGGGAAACAGTGCCTGACTAAAATTGTTCTTCAGGCCAACAGTTAATCAGCGGATAAACTGGGTTGCCTTATTGGAAGTACAGTACCACCCAAATATTTTTTTTTCTAGTCCTACATCACAGTGTCTGTTTGTTATGGATACTGAACAACTGGAGTACTGCTCAGGCACATGGGTCTTAGGTCTCAGTTAATTAAATTCGACAGCCTTAATCAGCTTCACATTTTTGTAAAGGCTCTGAGCAATGGCAGCATTTACCTACAACTTTATTAAGTGCAAAGACATTGGCTGCAAGTAGGCCTCACATCTGATTACATGGGGAGCCAATGTCCCAATGCATATCAGTACAATGGATGTGGCCATTATATTATTGGCTCCACTCTGTTAAGTAATTTTGAACACAAACCCTCAGAATTGTCTACAATTTTTTTTCATTGTGAATTGTATTTAAAATGATAACCTAATTTCTTAAATTCACTCCAAAAACAGGGGAAAATGGTCATTTTTATCGAAATACTTAGGCTTGGAAATCATGCAATGGGAAACTTGCATACAACAACTTGTATTTATACAGGGCCTTTCATGTAACAAAAATGTCTCAAGGCACCACAGACCGAATGTTTAGTATGTTCAAATGAAATTCCTCTCTCTGCTTTTTTAAAGTAGAAGAGTTAAAAAGTCCATTAAATTAACAGGTGAAGGAATTTCTTACGAACATGTTAAGTGTTTGTTTGCTAGTATTCCACAAGGTAATTTAAGGCCGTAGAGTATTAAGCTGGGGAGAATCATCAACATTCTAACAAGCAATTTTGAAAAAAAGGGCTATAATTGGTGGTAATGTGATAAGCATCGATGTCTACAGCTGTTTTGTCCACAATGTGTATTACCCAACACTTTCACTTTAACTGCAGCTGCAAGTGTCCAACAAAGTAACATAATTAGGATTTCAAATTACTGCTTAATCAGGTTTATATTTTCTAACAGTAAAACCCAGCTGTGTGCTATCTTGCGTTCAAAATTTCTATGTAATTATGGTGTTTAAACTGGGAATCACAGAACAGAAGAGAGGAAGAAGGGGAAAAAAGCACATTTTCAACTTGCAGCTCCAGTGCTTCCAATTCACACGCTCCTCGAAATCCTCCACATGCCATGTTTCCTCTTGTTGGTGATTATTCTGTGGCTGACAGTGATCAATTCATAGCCCAGAAATGTGATCATTAACCAGTAAAAAGCCTGTATTTAATTATCATGTAACAGACTGCACATGATGTATATCAGAGAGTCTTAAATGTACCTTTTGGAAGAAATTGAACAATGCACTATCAGCGGGAGATTCTGAATGTTCTTTGACTCGTGTCAAACACTTGTGATTAATGTTGATGGAAATGTGCAGAGAATTCCATGGATATTTTTGGGTTGAATGTATGGAGGTATTTATTGATAAATACAGAACATTTTCCCACACCCCTAAGTGTATTTCTTCTCATCAATAAAATTGGTCCATCATACATTACCAATAGAGTCATGAGTTATGGTGACTAAATAAGTCACATTTGATTTTTATTTATCAGATTCTGGAACTTTACTGGTGATCTGATTCCAGGTTTCTATCCATTTTACCATGAAAACTGAAAAAACAGCATTCTTGATTAAAAAGCTCATGGAAATATTAAAACAAACACTATATTAATTCACTAAACAGTCAAACATTTCCACCACATTTACATGTACACATACAAATTTATTCATTGATTTATCCATCCAGTGTAGTATTTAGATCTCTTGGAAACTGGCTTATTATTTGTTCTGTGTTTTAACCTGCTCTACCATGTGATAATTAAACCAGATGTTTATTTTTGTCTCCCATTTGGGGGAGTTTAGTAAACAATTTGGGCCAGAATTTACTATGGCAGGGCATCTAATGGCATCTGCTGTTAGTTAGACTTGCCCCTGCACCCTTCAGCTCAAACAATTTTGCCCACAAGGTTGCTGAAAGTGCAAGCTGATAATGGTGCAGTGAGGGTAACAGGGCATCTGGGACCTGAGTGAACAGGGCAAGCAACTGTGTATCTCCTTAACCCATCAGATTGAAAGATTGGGAAATAAACACAGGAAGGACTGAGAAGGATGGTGAATTCAATGTCAAATCAGATTCAGAGAGATAAATAAAGAGAGGGAAAGACAGCTTGGATTAAGAGAGAGAGAAAAAAAGACAGAAAAGAAAAGCAAGAAAAAAAATTAAATTTAAATTTTGACATTTTTTAAATCTCTCTGAAAATTTCAAAACCTGAAGGAATGAGACTCCACATTGATAATAGTTAATTTTCGGTGCCAGAGAGGTCGATTAGCAGGCATTAACACTTATCATGTCGTTAAAAGGGTACTTAACGCCTTGTAATGACATGATTTAACTTTCTGTGGCCAGTTTAATGGGCAAATACAACAAGTTCCTAAAATAAAATGGGTAGGCGAGATGCCGTTTTCGCGAACCTAACAGCGGACCAGTTCAACTCTGACAGCAACTTATGGATATTTACATTTAACCGCGCATCTGTTCCTCACCTGAAGTTGCTGTACCATTTACCCATAAATAACGGCGAACGCTATTAGCCTTGCCATTATTTTCACAGCAAATTTGAGCCCAATGTGTAAGTAAGTTGATCACAATAACTATAGTGGCCATTCTTAACTGTGAGGTCAGTGACTATATAACAGAAATTATAATCTGTTGAGGTCAGAAATGGAATGGTGTCATGGGAGGATGTTCCCGATGGCTGAGGATTCCAGAACCAGGGGTCACAGTCTCAGGATACGGGGTATGCCATTTAGAACCGAGATGAGGAGAAATTTCTTCACTCAGAGGGTGGTGAACCTGTGGAATTCTCTACCACAGAAGGCAGTGGAAGCCAAGTCATTAGATGTATTCAAGAAGGAAATAGATATATTTCTTAATGCTAAAGGGATATGGGGAAAAAGCGGGAACAGGGTACTGAGTTAGACGATCAGCCATGATCATTTTGAATGGCGGAGCAGGCCCGAAGGGCCGAATGGCCTACTCTTGCTCCTATTTTCTATGTTTCTGTGTTTCATCCTAACTGTTAATAATTGCAAAATGCAGATTTTGCATTCGTTGGAGAAATGGGAACGCTAATGGAGATGTAATCATATATAGCCCAAAACTTTAAAAAAAAATTTAGAACGTAGATTTGTTATCGGTGGAAATTTTTCATCCAAAATTTAATGGATTCTGTTGGAATGTCTACAGATTACACCATTGACTACTTGTGACTATAGATCTTTTACAATTGCAAATGAACTCTTGCAATGGAACCATTATTTGTGGAGTAGCTATATTTGTATCAAGATTTTGACTAACACATTTTACTATACTGTGATTGTTTATAAAAACAAAAACTGCTGGAATGTTCATCAAGTCGGTCAGCATCTGAAAAGGAAATGAAGGTTAATATCCTGGTTACAACCTTTCATAAGAAGTCAGTTTTGATGAAGGGTCACACATGAAATGTGCCATTTCTCTCACATGCTGATGGGGCTACTACATTTTCTGGGTTTATTTCACATTTCCAGCATTAGCTTGCTTTTTATCTTCTGATCCGTATTAATTATTCTATATCTTGGTGTATATCAACTTAGTGGCTTAACTACAGTTTTTTTTCCCCCAGATATTTTAATTAGATCAGCAATTTAAAATGAATTCCTGACTGGAGTATGTAATGTACTCAGGAGCGAAACAGCAGGAAATGGAAAAAAGGGAGAGGATGATAGCTGGATATTCTGCCACATCAATATTTAATGGGCTGTGAAAAGTGGGTTGTCGAACATGGGCTAAATAAGGCTGGGAATTACTTCATTGATGCCGTCCCCTAACTCAACCCTCAGAAACAGGGATTTTGTTACAGTAATCAGAAAGTGAATCTGATTAATGATTTTCTGGTAGACTACTAGTTAAAAATGTATGGTCAGTGGTTTTCTAATGGAAGGGAATCGACATTTCCATTAGCAAAATGATGAATGATGGAAGGTGGATGTAAAATGGTATTACTCTTTTAAATAAAAAGAACCATACCTCCTGCAGAATTTATTTTGAGCACTTCATCATTAGAGATTACTACAAAGAACTGCAACTTATTTTCAGTTGAGATAATTGTTACAAAATGTTGTTAAAGAGGACATGTTGATTTTGTTCAGAGATACACGGAGTAAATTTAGAACTATGACAAAAAAAGAGTGGACCGGTGTCACTTGTTTATCTTAAGCCTTGGCCATAACAGCAGAAGTTCAATTGTAGAAATTATAGATTACACTACATAAACCAACTAAAGCTTTCAATTGTAGATCCATAAAAATGAACTTTGAGTCTTCAAATTGGAAGTAAATGTGCCTGCAAGTAGAGGATTCCCTAACTACAATAACATATCCATTAATATTACTTTGATTGGACTTGAGCTTCCCTTGTTTAATTTAGGAACCGTCTACGTTCACACTAATCCTGGTGTTCATTATTCACAAGTCTCACCGTTAGGCATGACTGAACTGTCATCTGAGACAAACTGAATTGCCATATATCATGGCATGGTCTTAGAGGGCTAAACATCCTTTAATAAACTGGTTTATTTATAGAGTGAATAATGCATGTTACCTTTACAGGTTCCATGTATGTTTGACATTAGCAGAGGCAGTTCATTAAGGGTAATTGATAACCCACATATTCCTTATTTTGTAATTTTTTGTGAAATTTGGATCCTAGTTTCAATTCTTTTAAAATTAAACTGCAAGTGAAAAGTCACATTCTGAAAGACTGCTGTATATGCAGCTAAATAATTTTGAATAATAAGTAAGACACCCTCTCTATTTGGTACCATTTCTTCCAAATTATTTCTTCAGATTGTGAAAGTGTTGTTTCTAATTGCAGTTTTCATTAGAAGACAAGAATTCTCTTTGCTGTGTCCTTGTGCATCTAAAGAAGTACTTGTAAGGTTATTTAAACAAATAATTCATATTATTTCAAATTAAGCATACACTCTAAAAATGAAAATTCTATGATGGTTTCAGTTTAGTTGTAGATATGTTCATTATCCAGTTCCACTAGGTGTTAATTTGAATGAAAACATAGACACGAGGGGGGTAATATTAACACCCAAGAACAGAGGGGGTGGGGTGGGTGGGAGGTTTAAATAATAGCTTTTTGGAGCAGGACTGCAACCCGGCTCCAACGTGCCCACTTCTGGATTTGACCCAGGGGCATTTGGATGCGCACGCACAACAGACACCTGGAAGTCCCACCCCCACACAAGCCGGCGGGCCGATACTTAAAGGGGCAATGTACCTCATTGAAATAGTTGAGGTATTTAATTTTTTTTGCATTACAAAAGTAAAATGAATTTAAGTCGATGCATTGGTTGTGATATTCCAAGATTCCCTTGATTCTAGAACAGTCCCAGCGGTTTGGAAGGTAGCAAATGTATTCAAGAAAGGAGGGAGAGATAAAACAGGGTACTACAGGCCAGTTAGCCTGACATCAGTCAACGAGAAAATGCTGGAATCCATTATTAAGGAAGTAGTAACGGGGCACTTAGAAAATCATAATATGATTAAGCAGAGTCAACATGGTTTTATGAAAGAGAAATCGTGTTTAACAAATTTATTAGAGTTCTTTGAGGGTGTAACTAGCAGGGTAGATAAAGGGGAACCAGTGGATGTAGTATATTTGGATTTCCAAAAGGCATTTGATAAGGTGCCACATAAAAGGTTGCTGAGCAAGGGCTCATTGGGTTGGGGGTAATATATTTGCATGAATAGAGGATTGGTTAACAAACAGAGAAGAGAGTAGGGATAAACGGGTCATTTTCAGTTTGGCAGGCTGTAACTAGTGGGGTACTGGGGCCTCAGCTATTTACAATCTATATTAATGATGTAGATGAAGGGTCCGAGCCTAATGTATCCAAATTTTCTGATGATACAAAGGTAGGTGGGAAAGTAAGCAGTGAGGAGGACACAAAGGGCTCGATTTTCGCGTCGGGTTACCTGCGGGTTTCCAGCGGGGGGGGCCACGAAAATCCCGATATCCGGTCACGTGACCGGATTGCGCCGAAATCCCGGCCACTTCCGGGTGCCGCGCTGACGTGCGGAGCTGCGCGCGCAAGCCCCGCTGGTGGGAATCCCGCAGGCAATTAAAGCCAGCGGGGTTCCACTTGAGTGTACTTACCTTGCTTGTTGAGGTCATTTAATGAGCTGAATCAGCTGTCAAAAGAGGAAGTGTGGGATTTTAGGTTCAAGGCAGTGAGTTTCACACACTGGGGGAAACAGTCTCTCTCCAACCAGGCGTGTTGCAGCCAGCAGCCTGTGGCAGGTGCCAAGGTGCACTCCACGGGGGAGAGCCCTCACCCACGCAGGAGGCCACCGCGTCACATAGTGCAACCCCTGCCCTCCACCACCCCCCGCCAAGCCAGAGGACAGACCGACACGAAACCGCAGCCCCAGTCCGAGGAACCACCCACCTACCCTGCACAACCCCTCAGACCAACACCTGCCAGATGGGTGGTGCGTGGACACCCTCGGAGAACGAAGAGCATGACCAGCCCCAGCAGCCTCGCAGTCCACGCCGTCCGCCGCACAGACGTGGAGCCCCCCAACACAGTGTTGTTGCACGCCCACCTGCACAGCAGGAGGGAGGGCTACCGCAGGGAGAGATGCATCACAGAGGGCACTACCCTCGCCACAGGGTCCACAGACCGAGGCGCAGCTCCCCGGACCTCTCCGAGCAGCAGTGCACAGGGAGGCGCAGATTCGCTCGACATGTAGTCGTGGAGATCTGCAGGCTCTTTCATGCCGAGCTGCTCCTGGCTGGCCCCAGCACCAACTGCTTACCTGTCGCTGGCAAAGTCACCACTGCCCTCCACAACTTCTCCTCCGCATCCTTCCAGGGTGCAGCCGGCTACACCGCCGATGTCTCTCAGTCGTCTGCGCGGAAGAGCCCTGCAAATACACCTGCACCTACTCTGCAGTAACACGATGGGTGGCATCAGTGGTGGTTCCTCATAGTGATACCCAGGAGCGGGCATTATTGGACACAACGGACAGGATTCGCGGAGACTTGGCAGTGGTGGTGTCAATATAATGTGTGCTGTTTGTTGCTCTGAAATTCAATATAGGTAACACCCAGGACAAACCCTCAGACACCCTTGTGCACCCCCTTCATGCTCACGACACGTTTGCCTTACGCTGCCTACTGCACATATGTGATGCATGCCCTGTGGCTGCAGCACAGGTGGTGGCAGGTTGAGTGAGGCTGGCCGTGAGGGAGATGCACGAGAGGGTGAGTATGGGATGGAGTAATGAGATTGTATGAGGATTGGGTTGCGTGTTAGTGGCAGGATGAGTACTGGCGAGGTGAGTAGGTGGAGGTAAGATGAGGATGGGGTTTGAGTGGGTATGAAGGGTGATGTGACAGAGTAGTGTTGGCGGTGCCGAAGGAGATGTGGGGTGGGGGCAGTGTTGTGGCAGATGGAGTGTAGGGGAAAGACTTCGTGTTCTCACTGTGGCTGACCTACTGCGGTCATTGCAGCGCCTCCTGCACTGTATGCAGGTGGGCGATATGTTGGTGGCGCAGGTGACCCCCTCTGCCACCTCGAGCCAGGCCTTCTTGGTGGCAGAGGCAGGCCGTTTCCTCCCGCCCGCCGGGGGGAAGATCTGTGTCCTCCCCCTCCTCCTCACCCCATCTGATGATACCTGGGGTGAGGCATCATTAAACTGGGAGCAGCCTTCCCCCTGGGCTGCTCCATGCTGCAATTTGTTCCATTGGTTGCAGCATCTGTCAGTGGAGGACTGCCCCTTTAACTAGAGAGCCTCCAGCTGACAGATCGTACTTCGCATGCGCAGCCCGCCCGACGCGCAGACCAGCAGCGTGGACCCCGGAGGAGCAGGTAATTGATTCCTATTAGTGTGTTGCCTGCTACGATCGCGCGGGCAACCCACTAATTTCGCCGAGCGTGTTGACCACGCTCCCGGAGGACCACCCGCTGGGAACCCGCAGGCCTGCTAAATTCGAGCCCAAAGAGTCTGCAAAGGGATATTGAGTGGGCGAGAAGGTGGCAGATCGAGTATAATGTGGGGAAATGTGAGGTTATTCACTTTGGTTAGAAGAATAGAAAAACAGAATATTTTTTAAATGGTGAGAAGCTATTAAATGTTGGTGTTCAGAGAGATCTGGGTCTCCTCGTAAAAGAAACACAGGAAGTAAACATGCAGGTACAGCAAGCAATTAGGAAAGCAAATGGCATGTTGGCCTTTATTGCAAGGGGGTTGGAGTACAAGAATAAGGAAGTCTTACTACAATTGTACAGGGCTTTGGTAAGACCACATCTGGAGTACTGCGTACAGTTTTGGTCTTCTTATCTGAGAAAGGATATACTTGCCTTAGAGGCGGTGCAACAAAGAATCACTAGATTGATTCCTAGGATGAGAGGGTTCGCCTATGAGGAGAGGTTGAGTAGAATGGGCCTATACTCTCTGGAGTTTAGAAAAATGAGAGGTGATCTCATTGAAACATATAAGATTCTGAGGGAGCTTGACAGGGTAGATGCTGAGAGATTGTTTCCCCTGGCTGGAGAGTCTAGAACCAGGGGGCATAGTCTCAGGATAAAGGGGTCGGCCATTTAAGTCTGAGATGAGGAGGAATTTCTTCACTCAGAGGGTTGTGAATCTTTGGAATTCTCTACCCCAGAGGGCTGTGGATGCGGAGTCATTGAATATATTCAAGGCTGAGATAGATAGGTTTTTGGACTTTTGGGGAATCAAGGGATATGGGGATTGGGCAGGAAAGTGGAATTGAGGCCAAAGATCAGCCATGATCTGATTGAATGGCGGACTGGGCTCGAGGGGCCATGTGGCCTACTCCTACTCCTATTTCTTATATTCTTAACCTTACCTGTTCGTGTTTCCCATTGCTTCTGATTCATGTCAGGTGAAAGCAGCCGGAAAGGGCTAGATCCATGAGGTGAGTGCCTTTATTGCACTTCTTGTAGGCCTGCAGGAGCAGGAGTGCTTCATCCAGGTCTAACAAACTCACCTGGCGCGACATGACCTGCGATCGGCCACCCCCCCCCCCAACCCCAATCCGAATGCTGGATCCCCCCGATCCCCAATGCTGGGCCTCCCCGATGTCGTCCACGTTCCCCCTCCCCCCAGGTCCTATTTGTCCCGGGGCCCAGGATCTCTCTCTCCTCCCACCCCTCTCTCCGATTCGCGGTTCCTTTCCCTTCCGACAGGCAACTAGCCTGTCAATCCAGCTGCCTGGCGTGTGGGAAACCCGGAAGCACAAATACTTACCTTCAATTGAGTTGCGATCGCAGATTACCACTTATTTGGCTTCAGGGTTCTCAACGTGAATATCTAGAGTTGGGCTAGGTTCACGGCTCCAAGTTAAAATCATGGCCAAGTGGACCAGTAGAAAGTGGGAACAGAAATGTTTCCCATTATTATAGCTTCTCTGTATCCATTTTCTAATGAGAGCTACTTTGAGACTTGAGAACCGTAAGGAACAGCAACTGGGTCACCTGGCAGGCCTCACAAAATCTGTTGTAAATAAATTAGTGAAAAAAACACACAAAAAAAAAGTGCTTGTTATGGAGTGTGAGACCTTGATACAGGTTGGTCCTGATTAAATCTTGCAGTACTGGCAAGAGAGGGGAGGAGAGGATATAAACAAAAAATGAGTCCTGTGCTCCCATTCATTAGTGACTAGTCATTCGAAGGAAGTGGAAGATTTGGAAGTGTCAGCACAGAAGATTTTTCAGCCATTCTGAAATAGCATTGTCAGCTATTTCACAGTGCAGTGGGACCCTGGATGAGAAGATGGCTCAGAAGTGCACAGAGAATAAATGTTCCGATCCAGGTACGTAGTGGGCCATATATCTTGTCATAGGCAAAGACTTGGAAAATTTACCCTGGAGTATAGTTGTGGAACACACTACTGCAGGCAGTTGATCCAACATACCGGAATCGAGGATAGATTTAGCAAGGCCACTGTAACTGTACTATGTTGTCTGGTCTGCAAGGGCCCATGGACATAATCAACCATCTGCACTGCAACATCAGTGACAGGTAAGGCCATCACTACCCTTAATTTTTTTGCCACACAGACCTTCCAAATACTCGCAGGGGACATTATAGATTCAACTGTTATGCCTTCCAGTGTTGTGTTTAGAAAGCAATTGAGAGACAATTTGTTGAGGCAGACACACAGGAAGTGGGCACAACCTCCATAAGATGGACCCGGTCAGGATCAGTGAAATTACTGACTATAGACGAATATTTAGCCCACTAACAGGTACAATGTGATGTGTTCATTATTTTGTTTGTTATGAGGTGTGATACTGAATTAAGCTAAAGTACGGTGAGATTTACTTTCAATCTTACTCTGCTCGTTCGGTTAATAATTGCAAAATAAACAACACTCAAGAAACTCAAGGGCAGTCCCACTCAGCTGGACAAGGGAGCAGAGGCGTTGCAGGATGATGACGTGATCAACCATGTCAAAGGCTGCAGAGAAGTCGAGAAGGATGAAGAGGGATAGTGCACCATAGTCACAGTCATAGAGGGTGGTATTTGTGACTTTGATTAGGGCTGGTTCAGTGCTGTGGCAGGAAGGAAACCTAAGATTCAAACCTGGACTTGCGGGAAATATGAGCATGAATTTGGAAGGCAACACCACATTGAAGGGATTTGGAGAGGAATGTGAGGTTGGAGTTGAGGCGGTAGCTTGCAAGGGCAGAGGTCTCAAGGGTGGGATCTTTGCTGTCCATATTGTAACTTGCACCAAGTCCCATTTACCCATCACCCCTGTGCTTGCTGATTTAGGTCCACCAAAGCCTTGAATTTGAAATTCTCACCCTTGTGTTTAATTTCCTCCATGATCTTGCCCCTGCCTATCTGCACCCTACCCCAGACCAACAATCCTCCAACTCTGGCCTCTTATCCATCCCCTGTTCCCTGCGCCCCATTATTGGCAGCCATGCCTTCAGTCGTCTAGGCCCTAAGATCTGGAATTTCCCTCCCTAGACCTCTTTGCCCCTCCACCTCTCTCTCGTCCTTTACCAACCTCCTTAAAACTTACCTCTTTGACCAAGCTGTTAATCACCCCTCATAATATCTCCTTTTCTAGCTCGGTGTCAATTTTTGTCTGATTACATTCCTGTGAAGTACCTTGGGATGTTTTCCTATGTTAAAGATGCTGTATAAATGCAAGTTGATGTTGTTGCAGTTCCTGGCCTCCTATTATGTGTCACCTTCCTTTAACAGTAAGATGAGTATGAATTAACAGGTGAATTTGCAGTTTGAAATTCAGATATTTATCAGTGTCAGCAAGAACTAGCTCTTTAAGTTAATTTTGCATATAAGTCCACCATGCCCATATTGGGACAGAGTACTTTGGCACAATTAATTAAATTAATTATCACAGTCAGTAATAACAAGCTTTTTAAATTTATTGGGCATATATTATAGGAGCTTATATTAAGACAGGGTATTTACGCACAATTAAGTTAATTCATTTATTAGGATCAGTAAGAATGCATGCATGTCCATGATCATACCTGTCCTTTGTTAAATTTAACGCTAGTATTGTAGCCCTAACTTGGTTCCCTGAGATTTTCATGGGGGTTCTCCTGGTTATCTGCATTACTTCAGAGGATGACTGATGGAAATCCTGGAGAAATGGCTAACGATTGGGAGAACCCCTGTGGAAATTCTAACCGTGGACATCTTTTCAGGTCCTTGCTATACTAGATATCAAGCCCATAATTGTGCCTTTGCGCTGGCTGTATCTAGGGTTGACAAATGTCAAGGATCTTACAACACCAGGTTATAGTCCAACAATTTTATTTGAAAATCACAAGCTTTCCTCCACGATTCAAATAAAATTGTTGGACTATAACCTGGTGTTGTAAGATTCTTGACATTTGTCAACCCCAGTCCATCACCGGCATCTCCACATCATGTATCTAGGGTGTTACTGCTGGAGTGTTGGGGGTTGGGGGGGGGGGGAATGGAATCCTGCCCCATGGAAAGGATGCTGGGAAATCCTGGTGGAGGAGCCGTGGGCGGTTTGCGCACCAGCCCCCTCCATACGTCAAGAGGGTGTGACTTCCAGAGGTCCCGAGCTTCCCTGGGAAATTCCACCAAGTACACCTCCTGATAGGCTCAACAGGACCTATGCTTGCTAAGAGCAAAGGTTTTCTTTATGGACTCAGTGAAGGCCCCAGAATGCCAGATGCTGCAGGTAATCGATCGTGGAGGATTTGGGAGCTATCGAGTTGGGACAGCTCCGTTCCTGTGAGACCCTTCCAGGCTACATATGCTGCATCAGAGTGGCATGGAGCGACACCGACATTCCTGGCAGCAGTCAGGGCAGACACCCCTGATACACCTCTACAGGTTCAATGTGGCCGCCC
This sequence comes from Heptranchias perlo, assembly GCF_035084215.1. NCBI lineage: Eukaryota > Metazoa > Chordata > Chondrichthyes > Hexanchiformes > Hexanchidae > Heptranchias > Heptranchias perlo. The sequence goes on along the minus strand of NC_090325.1, from coordinate 125,595,433 downwards.
CAACGTGCTAATGATCCCGTTCCAGCAATTTGGAACAGGGTTGGCGACCTTCACTTTGGGCAGCCATGGGATCTGAGAGAGCTCATTTGAATTTCAGCCACACCCTCCAACCCACCTCCCCCCCCCGACTCCTCGCCCCGCCAAGTTCATCTGGTCTGTAATATATTGCCACACTCTTTGTCATGGCAGAGAGAGCAAAAAGGAGAGCTTGATCGAAAACAGCCAGTCCCTCCTAATTTTTCCAGCAAAATATTGACCTCAGACTTCCTGAAGTTGAAAGCTTTCCAACCATCTGGGCACTTCTACAACTTTCGTCCCACCTTCCCATGTATTTTCCACTCTCCTTGGTGCAACTTTGGAATTGCAAGAAGAAGCCCGCACGCCAGTGAATATTTAAATTGGTTGACCTCTTGATCTCTGGCAGGGTCTACCCCACTGCAAAATGGTGAGTTTAAGCCTCAGTGCATTATATTTTTGCCGATGCAACAGCTCCTCTGGAATTTCCGGCTCATAATTTTTCTTCGTCATGCCATGTACAGCATCAGCCTTGGTTCAGTGATAGCACTCTGGCCTTTGAGTCAGAACGTTGCAGGTTCAAGTCCCACTGCAGAGGCTTGAGCACATAATCTAGGCTGACACTCCAGTGCAGTGCTGAGACAGTGCTGCACTGTCGGAGGTACCATCCTTCAGATGAGACATTAAACTAAGGCCCCGTTTGCCCTCTTGTGGATGCGAAAGATCCTATTTCGAAGAAGAGCAGCAGAGATCCCCACCCGCCTGGTGTCCTGGCCAATATTTATCCCTCAACCTACACCACAAAAATTAGATTATCTGGTCATTATCACGTTGCTGTTTGTAGGGCCTTACTGTGCGCAATTTGGCTGCCACATTTCCTACATTGCAACAGTGACTACATTTTAAAGTACCTCATTGGATGTGAACAGCTTTGGGTCGTCCTGAGGTCATGAAAAGCAATTTCTTTCTTGTTCTTTTATTATCACCTCCGTGCACTAGTCATTAAAATCTGGCTTGATGAATTGGGTGTCAAGCCTTTGGGTGCAAAGTTTTGCTCTCTTTTCCGTACTCCATAGCTAGATGAACAAAGTATTGACCATTCGCACTGATTAAATAGGAGTGTTAATGCTTGAGAAACAGCATTAGTACAAAAGTATTGAAATTGTCCAGTTTTCTGTTGATCCCACTCTTTGTATGTCATGAAATTGACTTATAAAAATCGTGACCAGCTGCACTTTTGATTGGCAAATGTTAACATTCACATAAAAAAAGTTAGAAAAAAACTATTTATTACCAAAAGAGGAAAATATTCCTGAAATTAGACAGTTAATTACCACCCACTCTGTGAAGTCAGTATACTCAATCCTAATTTCAATGCTATATAATATATAGAGGCTGTAAAACCATAGAGGTGCAGAGATCCTACTTGTTTCAATTTAATAATCATTGTCCATCACACAACAAATAATAATACATCATATTAATGATACTTGTGATATCACCTCTGTATGCCCGACTGGTGTTAAGAAGCAAGGAAATGCCCTGGGGTAATTTAAATAGTCTTTGATGGTCCCCATGGACTAAATAGTCTGGTGTCAAGGAGCAGTATTATGGCCTACATTGCAGGTAGTCCCAGAACAAAGTAACTCATCAGCCCTCTCTTAATGTTCCAATAGGATAGAAAACACAGCTTATCTTACATTTACCAGTACTAGTAAATGGTTTAATTAAGGCATAACAGTGGTGAAATTGGTCTATAACAAAGGCGCGAAATGGGCTCATAGCAAATCGATAGCCCATTTTACATCGTGCACGATTTTAGTTTTCATTGACTTAAATGCCCCACTAGGAAACCTTAGGCCTCCCCTTCCCCAGGCTTCCTCCCCTCTGACCTCTCCCCCAACCACCTACCCTAGTGCTGGGCACTATTCGATCGGGTGTCTGGCGGCGGCCTCTTGCCGCTTGTAATCCCGCTCCTACCCACATGCCATGTAGTGCTTTCCGGCGGCTTAGCGCGGGACACAGACACAAGTCAAGCAGATGAGGCTTGGGAGTTAAAACCAGCCAGGCCTCACGCTACATAGGGCCGGGCGGCTTCCTGTCCGGTCTGGCCCCTGGTCGCACTAATCGTGCCCTTCTTTAAAATTGCCCCGTTTGTTTCCAATTAAAGATTTGTATTGATCTCTTCTTTATCCTGTGTCTTTTGCTTGCTGTGATGTTTCCTTTACTATTTCAACTGAAAATTGGTTACTTGGCAGTGAAATCTGGGGGTGAATTTTAACTGAGAACCGGGAAGGGAGCGGGGTGGGGCGGGTGGGGGGATGATTTTCGAGTGCGAAACCCGGAAGGTAAGTGGGCGGGTCGCGATCTGCGATCGCCACCTTAATGACACCAATCAATTTCACTTCCGGGTTTTGTGCCCGGCAGCCAGCCTGATTGAAAGACTGCAGCCAGGGATCAGAGGAATGGAGGGATCATAGGCTGGGGAGAAGATCGGTGGGGGGCAGGGGTCAAGGAGACGAGATCGGGGGGCTGATGAAGAGATCGGAGGTCGCTAGAGGTCGGGTGAAGTGTCGGAGATAGGTGGGATCCACCAAGGTGGGTGGGTCACCATCTGGTGGGGGGGGGGGTCCACCATCGGGTGAGTGGGGTATCATCGGGATGGGGGGGGGGGATCGGCCGAGTGCGGGGCTCCTGTTGGCCGGTTGACCTTGTTGGGCCTAGATGAAGCACTCCTGCTCCTCCAGGCCCACAAGCAGTGCAATAAAGGCACTCACCTCAGACATGAATGGGAAACCAGAAGAGGTAAGGTTAAAGTTGTTTATTATTCCAATACACAAAATATTAAGTACCTCAAGTATCTCAATGAGGTACATTGCCCTTTTAAGTATCGGCCCGCCAGATTTAAGTGGGGGCGAGACTTCCTGGCGTCTGCTCTCCACATGCAGGCAAACCTGCCTTGGTTAGACCCAGAAGCAAGTGTGTTGGGGCCGGGATGCAGTTCCGCTCTGAAAACCAAGTATTTTTACTCCCCACCTGCCCCCAATCCACCTGTTTTTGGGGTTAAAGTTTACCCCCTGATGTCTAGCTGTTGATGAGCTACTGGAATCATCTGTCCCTTGTCACCCTCTTTTATTCTGTGAGTCGTGCCTCAACTTGCATATCAGTGTAGCATGTGGTTTGAGCTGTACCAGTTCACACATACACATCCATATGCATTATTTATCACAACCATCATTTTTTAACAAGCTCAACTTAAAAAAAAGGATTCTCTCTCCATATGATATAGCAGTTTAATAATACTGTCATGGCTTATGTAAAATTTTAGCACTCAGTGTACATAGAATTATTGTTTTATCATGATATCCTAGAAATGACTATTGCCGATGTTAGCAGATGAACACATCACATGTTCATCACATTCCGTTGTCCAACATTTTAGCTGAAGTGATAACCCATTTAAAATAATGTCTGCATTAAAATAGCGGATAAAAAAAATGTTATACAATCATGCCAATCATTCATCTGATAATATCACCAGTGATATTAGGTTAATAGGTTAATTTCTAGGTTAATAAATATTTGGAAAAAAGTTGTACAATGCATTAGTATAAAAGTAATGGTATATATTCCAAATTTTGTTCCCAATTTGCATAACAAGTGTTGCTGTTTTAATATCGAATCTGAGTATTTTTCAATCTCACACATTGTTTATCGTGAGCAATCCACTTGTCTCTTTTAGCTCCATGTTGATTCTCCCCTTTCTGGCTGAAACCACTTACTAATCAAGTTGACCCCAAAATGGAAACTACAGTTGGATTTGTTTGGAATCATCAAAAATAATGATCACTTAACTGTACAGTTATTGACATTTAATTTGTCATTGCTTGTAGATGTTCAAATGTTTGCTATCATTTGTAAAACCAAGTAATTTGCTTTTTGATGACAGTATTTTATTGACTGTTCCAGGTCTTTGTAGCTCAGTTTTTGTGCTATTTGATTAGACAACAAGAGACATATTAATGAGTACATGGTCCTGAGAGCGATACACATAGCCATATGCTGTTGTGAAGAACTGGTAGTGATTCTGATTCTTCTCAAAACTGTCAGTGTGCATTAAATGACACAGGAAATGATAAAGGGGGGCATATGATGGCAAGCATAAAAATACCAGTCTCTTATCTATTACTTACACAGCACAGATTTATTATGGACAGTGCAAGTATTATTAGGTCTATGTGAGGATAAACAAGCGTTGTGATCAGCTGGTAGATGTTGCAGTTCCCTCCCATCGTCTCACAAATACAATTTAATTCAGTCTCAGGACGGCTGAGAACAGGAAATATATAGAAGCTTTTTATTAGAAAATAGTAATAAATTGAAAAGTGTGCCTTAACTGTAGCATGCAAGAGTCCATCCTCTTCACCAAATGATGATTGTTGTGCTGAACTCTATAACAAACACATGCAGGGTAAAATTCAACTTCGGCAGTGGTGCAAAGCAGACGGTAGTGGATTGGCCTGATTTACCCTTTCATTGACTACCGCCCATTTTGCAGCCCCCCTGAAGTTGAATTTTACCCCTCTAGGTGCCCACTCACTGACCGTACATACTCCGGCGGGATCAGCAATGAAGGACACACTGGCAGATACAATCCCGGAGTAACTACTGGGATTGCGGCCCAAGGATTTTGAGGCTCATTATTTTTAAAGTACCATCTGATTTTTTTTTTAGTGTTAACACGTGAGATGCAGAAGGATTATATCAACCGCATGTTAGGTAGCGCTACAGGCAAAATTAGGTCTCTAGAGAACTTCACCGGCTACCAGTGACCAATTTATATTTTGTGCACTGAAAAGAAAATGTAGCAAAATATTATGTAATTTATAAAAGAATAGCATTGATGTGGCATGAGATAATCGTGGAAATGAAAATGTTGTTGATAATGATGAAAAGTATCAGAGGTACTCTATCACAATGAATGTCCCATATTGTTAGTCCAAAATTACAATTAACCTGTTTGTTCTAATACAAGAATCTGCAGATTACAATGATAACTTTACAAATGGTATAATGAAGGATAGATTATTAATGTATTTGCTGGCTGTCACAATAATTATAATTGACATACGAACTATTGATTAATCATTTTTATTCAGTGAGTCAGCATGAGTCACAGGCAAGCCCCCAGGTTCTCTGAGGACTCCCTGGACATCCTGCTGGGAGTGGTCAGGGTGAGGAGGGATGTTCTTTCCCAGCCAGTGCCAGGAGGCTCCCAAAAAAACAAGTGTACCAGGCATGGAGAGAGATTGTTGAGATTGTCAGCTCCAGGAGCATTATCCCCAGATCTGAATGCAGTGCAGGAAACGCTTCAGTGAATGCATAAAAGTAACAAGGGTGAGTACAGCTCTTCATTTCTCCATATCTCCCAACAACACATGGCAACAGTTCTTTTCCTCCTCCCCCAGCATTCTCAATAGCTCCCTCCCCTCCATTTCTTCCTCACTTTACACCTGCGTTCAAATCAACACCTCCCCATCCTGATTCCATCTTACTTCTTCTCCATCTCAACATCTGTATAACAAGCAGAAGCTCCACACATCTGCACTCTTCTTTGTACGAGACACTCACTAACTTTGCTCCCTCTCTCAGCAGGACAAGATAGCGTACAACACCTGCATCCGTTCATGAACCTCTGAAGAACGCACAAGCACTACATCAAACAATATTATCTGTGACTGTGCAGCCTCTCAGTGCCATGCTATCACTTGTTCTTTTTCTCTTTCCTCTAGGTCATTCTCATCAGTCACAACACCTCGAAGAAGATACCATCATTCCCAAGCACCAGCACAAAATAAATATGCGTATATAAAACAAATTTTAATAAAGTGAGGTCAAGCTAGCAAGTCCTGTCAACTTCCAAGCTCCCTCAGAATGAGGTAATGTGATGGGTCTGATTACAAGATCACAAGATACTTATCGGTGAGGAAGGCCATTCAACCTATCTTAATCCATCCATCCAGAGCAACCTACGCTACCCCCAATGAGGCATCTAGTTATTTCTTAAATTATTCCAGGGTTTTCACCTCCATCACTCATTGTGTGAAGAAGAACCTCCCTATATCCTAAACTCACCTTTTACTAGTTTGAACCTAAGTCCCCCTGTCCTACACCCACAGTTTAATTCAAAGTAATATTCCAGATTAATCTTTTGCCATACCACTTATACACCTCAATAAGATCACTTCACAGGTATCTCCTTTCCAAGTGGAAGAGCCCAAGTCTTTCCAGTCTTTCTTCACAACTCAGACACCTGACATTAAGAATCAAACTCATGGCTCTTCTCTGCCCTGCCTCTGAACATAGGAACAGGAGTAGGCCATTCAGCCGCTCGAGCCTGTTCTGTCATTCAATTAGATCATAGCTGACTTGTATCTTAACTCCATTTACCTGCCTTTGTCCCATAACCCTTAATACATTTGCCTAATAAAAATTTGACCTAGCCTCAACAGCTTTTTGGGGAAGAGAGGTCCAGATTTCCACTACCCTTTGTGTGAAGAAGTGTTTCTGACATCACTCCTGAACGGCCTAGCTCTAATATTAAGGTTATGCCCCCTTGTTCTGGACTCGCCCACCAGAGGAAATAGTTTCTCTCTATCTATCCTATCAACTCATTTGATTATCTTAAACACCTCAATCAGATCAGCCCTTAATCTTCTATATTCAAGGGAATACAAGCCCAGTCTATGCAATCTGCCCTCATAATTTATCCCTTTTAGTCCCGGTATCATTCCAGTGAATGTGCATTGCACCCCCTACAAGGTCAATATATCCTTCCTGAGGTGCGGTGCCCAGAATTGAACACAGTACTCTAAATAGGGTCTAACCAGAGCTCTGTGCAGCTTTAACATCACTTCCATCCCTTTGTATTCCAGTCCTCTTGAGATAAAGGCCAACATTCCATTAGCCTTTTAAATTATTTTTTGTACCTGTCCACTAGCTTTTAGTGATTTCTGTACTTGGACCCCTAAATCTCTCTGCACATCCACAGTTTCTTGCTTCTTGTCATTTAGAATAAGACCATAAGAGATAGGAGCAGGAGTAGGCCATTCGGCCCCTCCAGCCTGCTCCACCATTTAATGAGATCATGGCTGATCTGATTTTTACCTCAACTCCACTTTCCTGCCGTTTCCCCATATCCTTTGACTCCCTTGCTGATCAAAAATTTGTCTAACTCAGCTTTGAATGTATTCAATGACTCAGCCTCCACAGCTTTCTGGGGTAAAGAATTCCAAAGATTCACGACCCTCTTGGAGAAGAAATTCCTCCTCATTTCCATCTTAAACGGGCGACCCCTTATTCTGACACTATGCCCCCTAGTTTTAGATTCCCCCATGAGGGGTAACATTCTCTCAGTATCTACCCTATCGAGTCCCCTCAGAATCTTATATGTTTCAATAAGATCTCCTCTCACTCTTCTAAACTCCAATGAGTATAGACCCAATCTTTCCTCATAGGACAACCCTTTCATACCCGGAATCAACCTAGTGAACTTCTCTGAAACGCCTCCAATGCAAGTATGTCCTTCCTTAAATAAGGGCACCAGAACTGTATGCAGTCCTCCAGGTGTGGTCTCACCAGCACCCTGTATAGTTGTAGCATGACTTCCCTGCTTTTATACTCCATCCCCCTAGAAATAAAGGCCAATATTCCGTTTGCCTTCCAGAATACCTGTTGCACCTGTATGTTGACTTTTTGTGTTTCATGTGCGAGGACACCCAGATGCTTCTGTACCACAGCATTTTGTAGTATTTCTCCATTCAAATAATATTTTGCTTTTTTATTTTTCCTCCCAAAATGGATGACTTCACATTTTCCCACATTATATTCCATTTGCCAAATGTTTGCCATTTCCCTTAACCTGTCAATATCCCTTTGCAGACACTTTGTGTCCTCATCGCAACTTGCTTTTCCACCTATCTTTGTATCATCAGCAAATTTGGCCACAAGACACTCTGTTCCTTCATCCAAGTCATTGATATATATTGTAAATAGTTGAGGCCCCAGCACTGATCCCTGCGGCACCCCACTAGTTATAGATTGCCAATTTGAAAATGACCCTTTTATCCTGACTCTTTGTTTTCTGTTAGTTAGCCAATCCTCTATCCATGCCATGAGCTCTTATCTTGTGCAGTAATCATTTATGCGGCACCTTATCGAATGCCTTTTGGAAATCCAAATATACTGCATCCATTGGTTCCCCTTTATTCACACTGCCTGTTACTTCCTCAAAGAACTCTAATAAATTTGTCAGACATGATTTCTCCTTCATAAAACCATGCTGACTCTCCTTGATTGTATTATGAGTCTCCAAATGTCCTGCTACTACTTCCTTAATACTCTGATCTATCTTTCTTTGGTCTAAAGTGGATGACATCACATTTTCCCACACTGAACTCCATCTGCCACAGTTTAGCTCACTCATTTAATCTATCAATGTCCCTTTGCAACTTTCTGCTACTGTCTATGCTATTTACTGTGCCAACTTGAATGTCCCCCTTGTTTCTCAGAGACCAGAACTGGACATAGTACTCAAGGAGTGGTCTGACCAGATCACTGTGCTGTTTGATCACAATTTCCTCTGACTTGTATTCCACTGTTTCAGTTATGCAATTTAATATTCTATTGGCTTTGTTAATTGCTCTCTGCATTGGATGGACATGTTGAGTGTTTTGTCTACTAAGACTCTTAAGTCTCTTTCAACTTCATCTTTTCTATTTCAATACCATTCATGAAATATGCATGTTGCCCATTTTACATTGTCTGCATTAAATTTCATCTATCATCGTCCTGCCCACTCACGTATTTTATTTATCTCGTGCTGTAATTTATGAGCAGCCGCCTTCGATTCCACTGTCCCTCCTAATTTGGCATCACCTGCAAATGTAACCAATTTGTGTTGAGTTTCAGAATCTAATTCATGAGGTGAATTAGATATAATAGAGGTCTCAACAATGAGCCCCGTGGCATCCTTGACATTAATCCTTCAACTAGTACCCAGTGTTCCTACCAGTCAGCTTCTTACACAAACCAAAGCTTTTCCCCTTAATCCTCACAACATTCAGTTTAATTAGTAATCTTTCATGCAGAACTTTATTAAATGCCTTTGGGAAGTCTAAGTACACAATATTATAGGGTTTATCAACTCAACAGGGTTGACACTTCTTCAATGAAATTAAGGTGTTTGGTCAGGCAGGATCTTCCTGTCTAAAGCCATATTGTTTACTAGGTTGTTGTACAGATAACCCCAAATGTACTTCTGATAATCCATTCCATTATTAATCATGGAATTAAATAAGACTAATGGGTCTGTCATTGCCTGTGTCTGTTTTGTTGGTACTTCCCCAGTGTCCAATGACTCTCTCATAATAATTGGTGGTACCTTGCAAATCTCCTCCCTAATCTTGCTCAACACTGTGGGATAAATATGTAATCTTGGGGATTTATTTGTTTTTAGCCAAGCTAGCTTATCTAAGACTGCCATCTCATTTATACCGAGGTCTTGAATTATACCTTGGTACTCCTTTTAGGGGAGGGCATATCATTCGTGTCTTCCCTTATGAATTCTTTGAGGAAGTAATCATTTAGAATATTTACTATCTGGTGGTCATCCTCAGTTTCAACCCTGTTTGCATCTTTCAGTGATGGCAAGTCTACCACATCTTTGTACAGATATCATGCTGCTATGGAAATGGGATGAGGCTGCAGGGGATGGAAGTGTGCATTTTCAGTCCCTGCACAAATGAAAAAAGATGACAGTTCTGGTGGGCCAGTTGCAACACTCTTCTAATTTTTATTACATCTTCCTTAAAACAGGAGAAGGGTTTTTCAGTGATTGAAGTTATTTGTTTTCTTATTAGTATTATTGAGGACTTAGAAGTAATATAGGGACGTATTGAGTATATGATATGCATAAGGGTTACTTGGATGGACTATTAGTAAAAAAAATATCATTTTTCTTCAAGGAGATCCCATATAATATGTAATTTTCTTTTAACCATGCCTTATCACTTTTTTGTTTCTGTATTTAATTCTGCTTGATTATTGTTAAAACCTAACTATTTTAATCAGTTCTGATGAGCATTTGAAATCATATAAGCTGCAAGTAAAAATTTGAAACATTCAAAAGTAGAATTTAAAAATGAATTAAAGGTAAACAATGAGATTTTGAATTTGCCTCTCCCATAAGGATTAGTAAATAGGGAATTAGGCTCTTTTTGCTGATTATATTTATAGGATTTTTTCTACTGTTTCTCCACAAATTAGTGCTATTTATGAAAAACCAAAATTTTGCTTAACCCTAAAGCATGTTATTTAACATACTGCAGGATTTAAATAAAGTGCATCCATATATATATACTTTTTATGATGATATCCAGATTAACCTGTCATTTCTGAGATTGCTTATGTGCAGTTTAAATTTAGAAAAAATAAAATTCCCAAAAAATTAAGAATCTATACAGGATGTGATTTGAAACATTCTCTTGTGAATAATTGGAAAATGTAAAAATGCCTTGATATTTCTTCTGTTGAAAAAAATGGTTTAATTGCAACAATCAAAAGGCAGGATTGCAAATGCATCTAAAAACAACAGTGCAAAAAATATAACATTGCACGATTGTATTTGGAAAAAGGACATTTATTGCCTCTTATTGCAATGGAAAACTAATAATTTATATTCAAATTGGTATCAGGTCACTGAAAATAAGAAATAAAAGAAAGAAAGAAATTGTATTTATATAGCACCTTTCATGACCTCAGGACGTCCCAAAGTGCTTTACAATCAATGAAATACTTTTTGAAGCGTAGTCACTGTTGTAATGTAGGAAACGTGGCAGCCAATTTGCACACAGTAAAGTCCCACAAAGAGCAATAAGATAATGACCAGATAATCTGTTTTAGTGGTGTTGGTTGAGCGATAAATATTTACCAGAACACGATAATTGCAAAGGCAGAGATGCAAGGAGAAAAAGAATGAGATAAACAGAGAATCAAGATCATTAACCCAGCTGTAATGTAAGGCTATATTTTCTCCTGATTATATTTACTAACAGGCATATGTGCATAGGTAAGAGTGCAGTATTGGTACAAAGCAGAGACTAGCTTTAAGGGGAGATAGGCAGCAAAAGAAGAGAGATGTCAAGGGGTTCCTACTGGGACCCCCTCCTAAGCAGAATTAAGTACTGAGAAAAATATGAGAATTACATAAATAACCTAGAGTCTGAGTCTCAATGGAAAGTAGTTAGATAACACCAGACTGTGGACTCAGATATGCCAGCCTAAATCTTACAAAGAGAGTTTGCCAGGTTTGCAGCTGTATGATCAATGGAAAATGAATTTCAATATGGACAAGCTATTGCATATTTTGAAAGTATGAACAGGCACAGATAGTTCATGGACAGAATAGAGCTTGGCAAGTAGGGGGGTGGGGGGGGCATTGAAAGGGACTTGGGGATTAGTTAACTCATTGTTTACCATGTCCACAGGAGACAGCAATAATCAAAGCAAATGGGATGCTGGGTTATACTGACTAACTAGTTCAGCTAATTCTCCAGAGGTTATGCTGAAGCTGTACAGCCTGCAATTTTAACCACCGCAACATAGGGGGCCATCCAGTTCTAGCGGTAATGCAGAGGAGAGCAATAATGTAAAACTTGATAAACTAGTGAGCCCAAATTCCTGTAGGGCCACTGTAACTTCCTGTAAGCACACAACAATCGAGCAGCTTATAACACCCATTTTATATGGGCAGCCTAAATGTTCATCGGAGTCTCCACGTGTGTGCTGGCAATCTGTGAATACATTCACGCATCAGCAGGCCATTGTATTATTTATATGAAGCTTTTGCTTCAATGTCCCACCCAATTGGAAGTGCTCGCGGTACATTGACGGGACAAAAGTGCCCAAGTTTTCTACCCCATTTACTTCATCTACTTTACGCCACCAGTAGGATTGAACTGGGCCAAAAATTCACCAATATATTTCCTCACCTATGATCTAAGATTCATGGTTTGTAGCTCTTGAATTTTGCTATAAAAGTACAGTATTTGTTTTCCAATAGGAAATTTCAGCATGTGTACTTTGTTTGTAGAAACATTGATATCTAGAGAATTACCTTATTTAAAGGCTTTTGCTGAATGCATGCGATAGTTGTAAATGCCTCAATATCCCAACCTTAATGTACAGATAATGATTTCTCCCATTTTTCATGGCTTAGTATAGATATTCTCATCTGATACACTACTGCCACATTACATTGCAGTAGTTGGTGCACTGTATATTACTAGTTCCAAAAACATATTCGTATCATTTATCCTATTAGTATCCAGAATTATCCAACCCTACCCACTCTTTTGCTGATGATTTTATTCTACGTTCATCAACCTCCTTCACGCCCTGAATGCACACAACCTCTATTCCTCTCATCATCAGTGGATGAATCATCACATCTTGATCTCCTCCATTACCTTGTTTCTTTTAAGTGTCCAAACACACTTTACATTTCTGGAGTGCAACCATGCTGTGCGATACCAGCATATGAATGCCATGTTTTTTGAAATTCTTCCATCTGCTATTTTCACGAAGGCATTAAACCATTTAAAATAGAACTGTGCACCATGTTAGCACAGAGCACTAGTAACATTTCTGCTGCTTATCTAGCTAGGATAACCCTATCCATTAAGGCAGGTTTATCTTAAGCCAAGTGTGAAAAATCCCAGCCCCCAGTGACTGGTTTACCCCTCCAGATTCCATTAATGAGCCAGTCTGGTGTTTAACCATCAAAAGTGCTTTGGAGTACTGCAGACCAGGAACTACCAAGTCTGTCACAGAGGGTTGGCTCAGCTTCAATCTCCCATCACATGTCTTCAAGGAGCCAATTCAATCTACACAAGCCCTGTTTACCTCCATTCCAAGGTGAAAAGTCACAAGTTGAGCATTTGACAACTGTCAAGGGTGGGTTTAAGCTCTCATTCGGTGGACAGTAGAGGTCAAGAACTCCTCCCAAGTGGCATGATGAGCATAAAAAGCATGATTGCATTGCCATTATCCTCCTGACCTGAACGAAGACACGTAAGCCCCGATTTTAACTTGGGGCAAAAATCGGACAGGCGGGGGTTGAAACGGGTGGCAAACCGTCCTGACCTCAGCACTGTGAGGCCTGGAAGATTTTAACTCCTAGGCCTCATCTGCATACCCCCCCCAATCAGTTTCCCGCTTGAATGTGGCTAGAAGTGGCAGATGAATAGCAGGTGGGAGCGCAATGTCATGTGACAGGAGACGGGTGCCAGGGGCCAAAGGAATGATCCATGGCACTCAGGTAAGTTGGGAGGAGTGGGCATCAAGAGGGCCTCACAATCGGGGCGGGGATGGTGCCCAGGGCAGGCGAGAGCTAATCGTTCCTTGAGGGGCCCAGAGGAGCACTCCTGATCCTTCTGGCCCCACAAGGAAAATAAACAAAAGTTAAGAAGACCTTCCTGTTTGGGGTTTTCTGATCCCAGTTCCTCTTCTCATTAGGTTGACCTGGTGGGAAATCCACGACTACGTCCCCACTCAGGCCCAAGGTTAAAATAGCAGTCGAGCTCTGACGATGTGAGCAGAGCCTGATCTGCATATTCAAAAAAGGATCCCGTTGATTTCTGGCAAATGTCCTTCTCACTCCAGGTTAAAATTGAAGCCTCCAACAAGAGAGTGAGATGGTGGTGGGTCAAATACCCAAATCTTCCCTCTTTACAACCATGTTCCTTTTTTGGTACAAATTCATCTCACAGCTTGGTCATTAATCTTGCACATAGGCAGAAGGAAGCCCTTCAGTTGCATGCCTAGGAGAATGAAACCATGAAGCAGAATTATTTTGAAGCATATATTAAATGCTGCAAGCTTAACCTGCACTAGGAGTGAGATAAGATCAGTGTGCCCTTCCCAGCATAGTCCAAAGAAATGTGTCCAACTAAGGTTGTCATCCACCAGGTACCAATACCAATCAGAGCAGGTTTCCAAACAGTATCTTTGAGAACCCTTCCTGAGCATTACAGACCCATTAGGGCTAATCTTATTTGTTTGTGCTCCCTGGCCGAGCTTTGCCCACTGGGAACACACATCAGGAAGTTGCACATTTGCGGGAGCACAGATTCATAGAATTACCCCTATAATATCACACTAGGGAACAACCATCAGCACATCCCACTGATTAGCTCGTTTTCAGGGTGGATAGTGGAGCAGAGTAACTCCCCTGGTGAGTGATCCAAGTGCACACCTCTTTTGTACTGCTGAACAAGATTCAACAAAAAGCTTGATCCATCTCTCTCCTCTAGTTTGCTACCTCTTTTTCACTCCATTTAAAACTTTCCTGTCTCTCTTCACCACAAACTTTGCTGTGTCTCTTCATTTTATCGCTGCTATGCTAGTTACTGCTTTTCTGAACTTGTCTCCTAAACTCCAAATACATCATCCTACATTTTCATCGTTTTCAAACCGAGTCGGTGTTCAGTCTCCTACTTTAATTTATTTCTTTCACAGGATTTCAAACTGTGGAACTCTTTACTTCCCTTTGTTCTTCCTTTCTTTTTTTTACAATCCTCAGACTTTTAATTCTATTCTTATTGTGATCTGCTTACTGTTTACTGTTTTTCCTTGCTTTTTTTTATTAACATAAGAACATAAGAACATAAGAAATTGGAGCAGGAGTAGGCCAATCGGCCCCTCGAGCCTGCTCCGCCATTCAATAAGATCATGGCTGATCTGATCCCAACCACAAATCTAAAGAACACAAGAAGTCGGAGCAGGACCCGGCCACACAGCCCCTGGGCCCTCTCCGCCACCCACAGGGCATTGACCTATTCGAACTCAGCTTCATGTCCAATTTCCTGCCCGCTCCCCATAACCCCTAATTCCCTTTACTTCTAGGAAACTGTCTATTTCTGTTTTAAATTTATCTAATGATGTAGAATGATGTATTCCTTTCAACTTTGGTACTGTCCTGCAATATGGGCCTTAACCCTTCACCTGTAGTTCTCATTTCAAAAGAAAACACCCCTGCATTTATCTATTATATATTAAAAACAGCTTGTGGTCACAGCAGTCCAAAGGTATTGCACCTGTAGGTGGCTTTGTGAGCATAATGTTATGTGACATTACCTTATGTGGCAGGGCCTCCTCAAGCAAAAATAAGTAACTCACCTTTGAAACCACGCAAGAGGGGAACATTCTAACAAAAAATGTTCTTAAAATAACAAAATGAATTTTAACTATAAAGAAGCGCAGAGCACCAAAAAAAATGGCTTTGAAAATCAATGAAAAGGTTAGTTAAGGACAAGCTGACAAGATTCTGAGATGACTAATGGCCTAGTAAATGCAATAACTAATTGACATTAATCGTTATAAATCTTCAGCCTGGAAAATGTTAACAACCATTTAACATACCACTAATTAAATAACCAAAATATTATACTCTGATCTGCTACATGCACTGATCATATCATCGTTTTATGTGAACCACATCCAATTACATCATTTGTATTAAACACATACAATAAATTCAGACCAGGTGTAAATACATCGCAGTGCAATTTTGTAACACCCTGGACATATATTAATTAAGATGCAATAAAATGCTAAACATCAAAAGGTAATCTAAATGGGCCATTATATACTCAGCACTAATTGACAAAGTAACAGAAAAAAAAACTAATTGATACTCCACAACTTTAACAATAGTGGAATATTATGGAATCTAATCAAAAGCACCACAGAGGACAAGCCTGGTCTACACTGCAGGGCTTTTAAAAAATATATAAAAAGAAAAATTCTTGTGTAATTGCTAGGTCAGTCACACAAGGATTTCAGCTTCAAGACTTCTGGCAGATTTTTCTGGTAGTCTGTACTTCAACTATAATGATTTATTCCGAGCTTTATGTGGTGATCAGTATAGGCTTTCTAATATTTAGTAACACAATAATTATTACATTAATAATTCTAGTTCACTGATTTGTTTTAACTGTAGTGATTATTATTATCCCTCAATCTAAGTAAACATCTACAATAAATAGTTTGCTGCATTATCAAACATCTTTCCTTGAGGGAAAGTCTAGTGGGAGTACTTTTTTATTCAAGTATTCCCCCATCACATATTAGAAATACAATTATAGTAGGGGAGGGAAATTTCCTCACCATTTTCAGTGCATTAGCTGTGTATAAAGGACACAGAATTTCTTGAGGCAGGAAAATTGGTTGGAAGTTGTTTCCACTCATTTTGCACCATTATAACACTTCTGCTAATTCCTCAGTTTCTGACTACAAATACCTGTAATTTCTTTCTGACTACTTCTGACAGGGCCGGCCCACTGGCATATTTTTGGATGCCCCCAGGCTTCTCAGGAGCAGGTATTGTATTTCTATAGCCATATGATTGCATGCCATTATCATAGAGGATGAGGAACAGCACAGGATGGAGCTAAGGAGAGTTAGGTACAATTTAAGGAGGAAGCAGCCCACTAGGTATCACTCCCTCAATAGAACAGACAGCGCAGGTCTTATGAGGGTCTTTCTGAGAAGTTGTGCATAAGTAAGTGCACTTTATCAAAGAGACAATAGGGCATCTCTATGACCTGTTGCAGAAAGACCTTAAGCCATATTCATCTGCTCACACTGATCTCTCAGTGGCCATAAAGGTGACCACCACCCTCAACTTCTATAGCACAGGGTCATTTCAGGCAGCCAACTATGTAACATCAACCAGGGTACCATACAGGGCATGCATTTGTCGGGTTACTGATGCCCTTTACAGGAGAGTGGGCCAATTCATCATCATTGGCATTACAGCAAGGCAGCAGCAAGGTATGGCCATACCATTCTATGGGGTTGCTTGCTTCCTCAAGGTCTAGGGTGCAATTGATGACACCTACATTGCTTTGAGAGTGTTCACAACCACTCAGCCACCTCTACAGGAAGGGATTCCACTCCCTCAATGTCCAGATAGTGTGTGACAACAATCAGAGGATCATGCACGTCAAGATCCAATATGCAAGAAATTGCTTTGATGCCTTCAACGTTTGTCATGCTTCTGCCTCATTTACAGGTACAATCAAGGTGTTAGCATGAAGAAAATCATCCCTGTTCAGTCTAAGCTGCCTGCCCACCTTCCTCCACCTAACTTGAGTTCATGTTCCCCTGTAGAGGTAATAATTATCTCAAACATATTATTAGAATTCACTTTCACTATACTCCTTAGAATTGTGAATCCTCAGTAAGATTTTCCTGAGGCTTCTTTTCTCAAGTATAAAGATTCCCTGTTTTTTGCAGCCTCTTCATAGTTTAAGTACCTGATTCAAGCTGCTCCAGCTTATCAGGTCTGATTATCAGCAGCACTTCCTCGCCACCCAACTGCAAGAAATTGGCAGTGGGGAAGAGGTGATAATTTGTGCCAAAATTATCCAACAATAATTGACTATTACACAGGGATTTTCCACCATAGGCATTGAAATATTGAAAGGGGCAAGATTTGTTTTTCATTTAATAAAAAATAAACACAGCAGAAATATCAGAATTAGCACATACTATGACAAAAGCAACCAATAATAATTCATGATAATTCACATGTAGCCTGCCCCCACTACCTTGAATGGGGTTAGTTTATGTATCAGTGTCGAGGAATTGTCTTCCCACTCTCTGAACTTTGGAATGTATGATCAAATATTAGCATTTTCCGCTATTTTAGCAGCAACCTGAATCTTATTTATTTTTCCTCTTGGTAATAATCTGAAAATCAGATCCTTTTTTACAGCTGTGCAGATACAATCTGTTATTGCATGTGTATGATTAAATAAATTCTGCTCACGGTTTTCTGAGTCCAGTTTGAGGATGTTATAGTTGAAAATTTAAACAACTCTGTCTGTTCTCACTCTACCTCTTTCCAACAAGTGCAATAGCAATACACACTTTTTGTAGATAGGAATGTGTTTTGGTGTTATCCTTGGTTCAGTTGTAGCATATTTGCCTCTGAGTCAGAATATTGCGGGTTCAAGTCTCACTCCTGGATTTAAGCACATAGCCTAGGCTGATACTTCAGTGCAGCAACGAGGGAGTGCTGCACTGCCAGAGGTGCTATCTTTCAGATGAATCGTTAAACTGAGGCCCCATCTGCTCTCGGGTGGATGTAAAAGATCCCACCATTTGAAGAGCAGCAGGGGAGTTCTCCTGGTGTCCTGGCCAACATTTATCCCTCAGCCAACACCACTAAAAACATATTATCTAATCATTTAGCTCACTGGTTGTTTGTGTGACCTTGCTGTGCACAAATTGGTTGCTGTGTTTTCCTACATTACACAAGTGATTACACTTCAAAAGTATTACATTGGCTGTAAAGCAGTTTGGGATGTCCAGAGGACATGAAAGATGCTATATAAATGCAAGTCATTTCTTTCTTCTTTCTACAACCCTTACATTCAAGGGTACCTAAGAGACCTTGAGTGTGCAATAATATTCTTAGCATTCAACTTTAGACTCTATAATATTCCATGTCAATCCAATGGCCCTAAAGATCAGTATTTCACTACTATAACCTTTAACATCTGTGGACAACTGTATAATATAATGCGGCCTAATGTTTAACCCCATTACTGACAATGACTAACCAGCAAAAGGGCAGGGAAAATTAATTTCATCCCATCAAGTGATTTTTCCATGCACATTTTTAATGTTGTTATTTTAATGGTAGAAGAAAGCACAAGAATGAGCAGTATCCATGACATAATAACCAAACTCCAAAAGGGTTCCTGATCCCAAAATACCAAGCAGTAAAAAATACTGACAACTAAAAATTCATAGATCACTTGATGGCAGACACCAATAGAATGCATTGTAAAACTAATGATAACAATATGGTATGGAATATACTACCCAGATAGTGTAATGACGAGATATTACTTGGCACTCATTATCTGTGATCTCAACAATACATCTTGGTCAACAGTCTGTTACTCTCACTCACTGTGGTTGTCATGGAAATACAGCCATTGTGTTATTTTTGAATGTTGTACAAAATGTATGTCCATACATACAAGAGTAAATTTTCATCTTCAGTGCTTCCAGTAGAGAGCTTTGCATGTCAAGAGCTCATATTAGATTTCAGGCACAACCCCCTATGATTTTTCATGGAAAATTAAAATTTACTTCATAGCGAAAACTCTAGTTATAATTGGGTTAAATCATATTAGCACATGAAATACAAGCTCAATTTATCATTAGGGCCACAGTTTTAATTTGAAAGAATAAATCAAATTCTGGTTTTCTTACATGGGATTAAAGATTTTTTCTTGGTCTTTTGGGGATTGCATTCTGTGATCCCGACCATTTATAATTAGGCCTATTGGTTTGCAGTGCCTCAATAAGCCAAATTCTGTTTTTATTACATGGGATTTTGAGGATCTTGGTCTGTGATTGCACTCAGTTTCCTACAAATATCACTAATTGGTGGCCTTGTCTATCATGGATAATATGTCTGTCAGAATTATGAAAGATTCAGAACCAATGGGTGGTATTGGGGCAAACTTGGATTTACTTAGCTCTTTGACCGACACACATAGTGATCCCCAGTTATTAACATCGCATCAGTGGTCTGTCAAATGTGAGCTAACATTTCAACCAGCATATCTTATAGGCCCTAATGCACGACTCCCATTGGTGCAGCATAAGACAATCAGTATGGCGGTGAACCAAAATACCCAGAGCCTTTGAAGATCATAAGGTAGCTTAAACTCCATAAATATCACTGCAACTCAATCGATTTTCTGGCTATGATACCTCATGATATGCTGCTCAAATTGTTGTCCCTACAGACTCCTTATCCATCAGGCATCGTCCGCTTTCTAACCTGGCCCCCCTTCACTTCATGTAAAATGTCATCTGAAATGTCAAATCATGTAGAATAATGCATGTGAGTTAAAAGGCAGTAATCCAATCAAAAATTTCAGACAATGTGCTTAACCATGAAACTGAAGTTCAAGGGGGCTAGCAAAGTCATCTGAACTGTAAGATTAAAATGTAGTCAACTCTGGTTTTTATTATTTTCAATTTCACAGTTTCATTTTTTACTGTTACATTTTTATCATTTTCAGGAGAGTTCCACTGTCTTGCTGCAATATTGAATGTTTGTAAAAAATTATTGCACTCTTTATTATGGACATTGTTGGAAATCTACAAAAATAATTTCTAAAACTCTATCTGCAATAATATAGCATTAAAGTGTGCAGTATTGCAGTCATAACGCTAATTAAAATAAATATTATATATGAAGAATAAGTAAACTTTCTAAAATCAGAGTAAGGAGGAGAATATTTAACTTAGAGACCTGGGTAACTGTTACAGTATAATCATAATACTTTAAAAAGAAACGACAATAAAGTGCTTGGAACATTGTGGTTTCATTCAGCAATGGTTCCAGTCCTGGCTTAGACCCATTAGCGTTCAAACTACTTTCACCCAGTTCTGTTTAAAGTCAGACATTTTAAGCATTGCCAAAGTAGATTTTAATCACTACTCAAACTTAAATCAATATCTGCATATCAGTACTGCACATTCGACATTGCCACCATATTTTTAATGTTTCCTCATTTTCATTTTCGAGTGTATATTTGCCAAAAATCAGATTGTTTTTAATAAATCTAAAATACTATAATTTGCTGGTCTTTAAAAAAGGATTTGATTAGAATTTTATATTGAAATTTTATTTTATTATGGAAATGTTATTAATATCTACATTGAGTTTTGATATATTTACTCACTATTTTGCATGAACTGGTGTGGGATAATTTTTGCATAAATAGGACTGTGGTAAAAAAGAGACTGTTGACAATTATGCCTTTCAATCAAATTAGAGAAAGAATATTTGTTACTTTCCATTTAAAAATATCTACATATCTTATAATGAAAGCAGTAATTTTTAACAACTTTTTATTTATTTATAATGATCAAACTGAGACTAAGACTGAGTCTGAGTGATGGTCCAAGCAGGAATTATTAGCAAGACAGCAAATGTGCAAAACTGCAAATTATCTGCGCTCTCCATAAGTGTCGACAAAACATATAAAACTAAATTTTCCTCATCAGCAGTGCTTGCACTGGAACTGGGGTGGGGAGGGGAACAACTGTCTGCTGGGTTGATCCTGCTGTGACCCCAGCCCATTTTAATTAAGTATTCAGGGTGGGCTCCCAGTGCTACATATGCCTTCCACTGGGACTCCACCTCTGTGTGGGAGGGAAATCCTGTGCAGTTTCACTGTTTCATGCTCAACAGCCACTTAAAGGGGTAGGCCACCCTCTTCTTTAATGGGAGCAGCAACCTCAGAAATATAGAGGCACAAAATATGCACTGCAGAAATACCAGGTGGGTGAAATTGCAAAAAATCAGAAGAACTGCACAATACTGTGCCTAATGGCCTATTCCACTACTGCTCCATGGTTCCCATCGCCATTCAGCCCTGAACATCCTTTATATTCAGGCGCTGTTACCATGAGGTGGAGCTGGGGCAGAAATCAGGCAGTGGAACAAGCCATCTTCCTGCTTTCATTTACATGCACTGAGGTGGTCACTGTGGTCCAGTGCCAGTGGGGGCTGAGGAAAATTACAATGGTGATTTTTAGAGGCAAGGATTCGGCAGAAAGCAATGTCACTCCATTCTTCTTAATTATTTGCCCTGGAACTGTCAGTAATTGGGAGGCAAATCCAGGCTAGCATTTGATGACTTTTTAAAAAGAAATTTAATTTTTGTTTGTGGTTTAATTTTTATCTGTATCTCCTCCCCAGTGATAGTTCTTCTCATCTTCATAGAATCATAGAAAGGTTACAGCACGGAAGGAGGCCATTTGGCCCATCAAATCTGCAACGGCTCTATGCAAGAGCAATCCAGCTGGTCCCACTCCCCCACCCTATTCCCGTAGCCCTGCAAATGTTTTCCTTTCAAGTACTTATCCAGTTCCCTTTTGAAGGCCATGATTGAATCTGCCTCCATCTTCCAACACAAACTTACCCAAACAGGAAGATGCACCCAAGGGAATGTTCTCTGCACTTAAAGATCCATGTGTATGACACATTGGTCCTGATTTTTTGGGAGTGGGGGGTGCAGAAAGGGTGCGGGGGTGCCCGGTAGCAGGCAATGAACCTGGCAAGGCAGGGCCTCATTTAAATAAATCTGTGCAAAGTCCCGCCCAACATCCATATGGGTTAACTACCTGACTGGCGGGCGGGAGCAGGCACCTGGTGGTAGGAGGCCGCAGCCAGGAACCCGTGTGAACGGTCCCTTTGCAGGCTAGTGGAGGTGGAGGAGGGGATGTCTCTGCACAGGATCAGGATGGGGGAGAAGCCTGTGGCAGAGATTGGGAGGGAGGAGAAGCCTGTGGCAGGATCAGGAGAGGAGAGAAGCCTGTAGCAGAGATCGGGAGAGAGGAGATGCCTGTGACAGAGATTCGGAGGAGTGTAGCCTGGCTCAAGGAAGGCCCTAGGCTTCCTTGTAAGGCTCGGAGGAGCACTTCAGCCCCTCCTGGCCCACAAGGAAACCTAAAATAAAACTTTTAAACTTACATTCTGGGCCTCATCTGGCCCAAGATGCGGCTGCCAACAAGTTTGCCTGACAGAGAAGCCGTCACTGCTCCCCCGCTCAGGCCTTCAATTAAAGTTGCAGATCTGGTCCTGATGACATTATCGGACTGATCTGCATATTTAAAGTAGGACCCTGCTTCTTTCCTGTGGGAGTCCTGTGTGTGCGCTCAAAAGAGCAGGTTAATATCAGGACACAACGGGAAGGAAGTGGGATCAGAAAGGGTAAGTGACTCGCCTTATTTTAACTAACCCCCCCAGCTCACCCCACCAGGCGGGGGCTGTTAAAATCGGGGCCTTTGATTTGAGTCCTGATTGAGTAAAACATCTATATCAACAAATTAAATTAATATCCTTTAGTTAATTATTAAATTTAATGCAAATGTTATATAACTGCCCACATTTGATTAAATCTTTTAACCAGATCTGTTACTGTAGTGTATTTACAATAAGAATCCAATGTGTAATTCATTCCAGTGTGAAAATCCCACTTCAATTTTGTGGTTTTGATTTTGATAAATCACCTATAAGTTACATTGATGTAGAGGCTGTATCATTGCATTCCTGGTAGGGTAATGTGATATTTTTTTAAAAATTCGATGCAGGGATCAAGTCTTTCTGGAAAGATGAGCTAAGATGGGCCTAATTGCCTTCCTCATCCACATCTATCTTGTGAAAATACCAAAACATGCCCGAAAGTACAACTTAAATATCAGATATCATTAGTGCGCTAGATCTAGTTCAGACAGTGGAGAAGCAGAAAGTGTGCATGGTATAGGTATAGAATTTCAGTGAATTCATATTTTTATATTTAGGCTTTTTCCTTGAAGTCATAGGGGTAAATTTCTGTGTTTACCATCCAGGCATAAAACATTGTGTGAGCAGAACACATCGAGAAAAATCGGTCTGGGAGGATCTCATTCCATAATAGAGACCATACGATTTTCCTTCCATTTAAATTAGTGGAAAGAAAATCAGGTGGCCTCCATTATGGGCGTGCAATCCTCCAAATTAAAATTTTATCTCCGTGCTCCACCCAGGTAATATTTTATACCTAGGCAGTTAAGATGAAAATCCACTTCATAGTTTTGTAAGAAACAGTTGTTACAATTAACAAGCTCAGGAAATCTTTGTGCCTTAGAATTGTGCTGTAATGCTCAAATTTTTGACCCGGCGCAAAATGGGAGCCAAGTTGGCAGAGCAACGACTCTGAGCCAAATTTGGCTTCGGGCCTCGTTTAAATGCTGCCGGTAAGCAGCGGGTGCCAGCTGGGTGCCCTGCTGCAGCTCGCTGGTTGGGAAGGGCGGGAAATCAGCTAGCTCTCATGTGGAGCCGGCCGGAAGGATGGGTACATAGGAGGGGC
The DNA here is from genome assembly GCF_035084215.1 of Heptranchias perlo. NCBI lineage: Eukaryota > Metazoa > Chordata > Chondrichthyes > Hexanchiformes > Hexanchidae > Heptranchias > Heptranchias perlo. The sequence goes on along the minus strand of NC_090325.1, from coordinate 125,571,407 downwards.
AGGATGCCAGGAAGGGCCTCAAACACATCATACTGTTTCCACTGGTTGGTGAATCAGTAGCTAGAGGGCATAAATTTAACATCATCAGCAGAAGAAAGATGAGCGGTTGGAGAATTATTTTTTTTTACACACAGTGTATATGGTAGGATACAGGAAACAAAAGTTTAATAGTCTTTAAAAGGAAAGTGGATAAATATTTGAAGAAGAAAAAAATGAAATTATGAGGGAAGGGCAGGGGAATGGAACTATGTGCTTTCAGAGAGTTGGCACAGACATGATAGTTCAATTTGACTTCCAGTGCAATAACATTTTATGATTCTCTAATTCTATTCCTGAACTGCTAAGTCAACTGATCTTGGTGGGGGCAGTGGTAGGGGAGCTGGAACCAGCCTCACTGGCCCTAGATCCCAAAGAAATTTGTCAAGGTTCCCACTGCTAGTTGTTATCCAGCGGCCACTCTTGGAAGTTCACATGTCCGTCTCTGTAACTATGTTGGAGTGGGACTTATACCCACCACACACCTGCGATCCTGACCCCCGCCAGAGTTTCCAGGATGAGCCATTTTAAATATTCTCAGCAGGCGCCCAAATGTGTATCAGCACATCTTTGGCGTCCCCTAGGTGGGGCATGTAGGGAACACAGTGCTGGTTAGCTGCTTTTTTGAGAAGCCAGTAGGTCTGGCTGAATCATAAATCTCCTTTGTAAGATGAAAGATTCACTAGGGCAAATTTTACATTTTGGAATATTCTGGCCCATGACCCAGGTCTGGAACATATCTGAGAGCCCCATTTCCACTGCTCCACTGCACTTAATGCAGATATCTTACTGGTTCCCTCGAGACACAGGAGACAGGAGACAGGAGCAGCAGGAATTTTGGTAGATGATTCCATCCTCTCAGCCCCACCTTCTTTTGTTACATCAGGACTCAAGAAGAGAGATAAAACTACTGCCGGTCCCCAGAGGAAATTCCCTCATGGTGATCTTCAGAATGGACACCCACCCACTCCATTTACCAATCTCACTTGTCCCCTCCTGCCTCCTTTATGCCGGTGCTCAACCCGAGGAAATTCAGTGCCCCACTGCCTAGACTCAAGCTTGAATAATCGTTGCTTGAGTGAGATATTGGAGAATGTCCAACATCCGTGTAAGAATACTCATAATGGAGTCAACATCTTCAGCAAAGTTGGGGTAGAGTAAAGTGGGATGGAGTGAAGTGGAGAACGTTGGCAGAAAGCAGAAGGAAGAAAACATCAGCTACTTATTGTGTTGATTCCACTTGCAAAATTTGGAATATCTTTATTGGTAACTAGGTCAATGTCAGCGACAAATGGAGGTAATTTAATAGCCTCCCATGTCTTCATCAAAATTTCCATTGCTGGCTCCAGCAGCAGGCTGAATACACGTGGGAAGAAATGACAACCTTGACGTAAACCTTCTGATATTCAAAACCAAACAATCAACTCTCTATCAATCCTTAGTGGACTTCGGGGCATTAAGTGGGTTAATTTCCTCTTGGTGCACTAAGAATGTGTTAAATGAGAATTTGTTTTTCTCCTGAATTCTTTTTAAAGATTTTACAACACCAAGTTATAGTCCAGCAATTTTATTTTAAATTCACAAGCTTTCGGAGATTTTCTCCTTCCTCAGGCAAATGTTTCAAGATCTCCTTGAAGCCTACGCATTTATACATATTGAACAATAATACATGGTGTTTACAGACTGCCCCTGCAACTGCCCGTTGCCAAGGCAATCACCGTGTTCAGACAGAGAGGTGTTACCTGCAGAACCTCCGAATACACATTCAACAAAAAAACAAACAGGGAAAAAAAACAGAGAAAAAAAACACAGAGAGAGGCAGAAACATCCGGAAGGCAGAGAGAGCCAGCAAATGACCCATTATATTAAAAACAGATAACATTTGTTCGCTGGTGGGGTAACGTGTAGCGTGACATGAACCCAAGATCCCGGTTGAGGCCGTCCTCATGGGTGCGGAACTTGGCTATCAATTTCTGCTCGACAATTTTGCGTTGTCGTGTGTCTCGAAGGCCGCCTTGGAGTACGCTTACCCGAAGGTCGGTGGATGAATGTCCATGACTGCTGAAGTGTTCCCCGACTGGGAGGGAACCCTCCTGTTTGGCGATTGTTGCGCGGTGTCCGTTCATCCGTTGTCGCAGCGTCTGCATGGTCTCGGAGGGTCGCTGCCCTCAGCTGGACATGTATGCTCAAGCTGTCAGGAAATGCGTCAATGCCAGATTCATCAGCCGCACTCAGAAGACAGTCCAGAATGTCACCCGAGCACAACGCAACGCCATCAACGCTCTCAAGACCAACCGCAACATCGTCATCAAACCAGCGGACAAAGGAGGAGCCATAGTCATACAGAACAGAACAGACTATTGCAAAGAAGCATACCGACAACTGGACAACCAGGAACACTACAGACGGTTACCCGCAGATCCGACCAAAGAACACACCCACCAGCTCAACAAACTGATCAAGACCTTCGATCCAGACCTTCAAAGCATCCTACGCATTCTCATCCCACGTAATCCCCGCGTGGGAGACTTCTACTGCCTCCCAAAGATACACAAAGCCAACACACCCGGACGTCCCATCGTATCAGGCAACGGAACCCTGTGTGAGAACCTCTCTGGATACATCGAGGGCATCCTGAAACCCATCGTACAGGGAACCCCCAGCTTCTGTCGTGACACTACAGACTTCCTACAAAAACTCAGTACCCACGGACCAGTTGAACCAGGAACACTTCTCACCACGATGGACGTCTCGGCACTATACACCAGTATCCCCCACGATGACGGCATCGCTGCGACAGCATCAATACTCAACACCAACAACAGCCAATCTCCGGAAGCCATCCTACAACTCATCCGCTTCATCCTGGATCACAATGTCTTCACCTTCGATAACCAGTTCTTTACCCAAACACACGGAACAGCCATGGGGACCAAATTCGCACCCCAATACGCCAACATTTTCATGCACAAGTTCGAGCAGGACTTCTTCACTGCACAAGACCTCCAACCAACACTATACACCAGATACATCGACGACATTTTCTTTCTATGGACCCACGGCAAGGAATCACTAAAGAGACTACACGATAACATCAACAAGTTCCATCCCACCATCAAGCTCACCATGGACTACTCCTCAGAATCAGTTTCTTTCTTGGACACACGAATCTCCATCAAAGACGGGCACCTCAGCACCTCACTCTACCGCAAGCCCACGGACAACCTCACGATGCTCCACTTTTCCAGCTTCCACCCTAACCACGTCAAAGAGGCCATCCCCTATGGACAGGCCCTGCGAATACACAGGGTCTGCTCAGACGAGGAGGAACGCGATGGACACCTACAGACGCTGAAAGACGCCCTAGTAAGAACGGGATATGACGCTCGACTCATCGATCGACAGTTCCGACGGGCCACAGCAAAAAATCGCATAGACCTCCTCAGGAGACTAACACGGGACGCAACCAACAGAGTACCCTTTGTCGTCTAGTACTTCCCCGGAGCGGAGAAACTACGCCATGTTCTCCGCAGCCTTCAACATGTCATCAATGAGGACAAACACCTCGCTATGGCCATCCCCACACCTCCACTACTCGCCTTTAAACAGCCACCCAACCTCAAACAGACCATCGTTCGCAGCAAACTACCTAGCTTTCAAGAGAACAGCGTCCACGACGCCACACAACCCTGCCACGGTAACCTCTGCAAGACATGCCAGATCATCGACACAGATACCACCATCACACGAGATGACACCACCCACCAGGTGCATGGTTCATACTCCTGTGACTCAGCCAACGTTGTCTACCTCATACGTTGCAGGAAAGGATGCCCCAGAGCATGGTACATTGGCGAGACCATGCAGACGCTGCGACAACGGATGAACGGACACCGCGCAACAATCGCCAAACAGGAGGGTTCCCTCCCAGTCGGGGAACACTTCAGCAGTCATGGACATTCATCCACCGACCTTCGGGTAAGCGTACTCCAAGGCGGCCTTCGAGACACACGACAACGCAAAATTGTCGAGCAGAAATTGATAGCCAAGTTCCGCACCCATGAGGACGGCCTCAACCGGGATCTTGGGTTCATGTCACGCTACACGTTACCCCACCAGCGAACAAATGTTATCTGTTTTTAATATAATGGGTCATTTGCTGGCTCTCTCTGCCTTCCGGATGTTTCTGCCTCTCTCTGTGTTTTTTTTTTCTCTGTTTTTTTTCCCTGTTTGTTTTTTTGTTGAATGTGTATTCGGAGGTTCTGCAGGTAACACCTCTCTGTCTGAACACGGTGATTGCCTTGGCAACGGGCAGTTGCAGGGGCAGTCTGTAAACACCATGTATTATTGTTCAATATGTATAAATGCGTAGGCTTCAAGGAGATCTTGAAACATTTGCCTGAGGAAGGAGAAAATCTCCGAAAGCTTGTGAATTTAAAATAAAATTGCTGGACTATAACTTGGTGTTGTAAAATTGTTTACAATTGTCAACCCCAGTCCATCACCGGCATCTCCACATCTTTTTAAAGACTTGTAGGAATTAATGACTTGCTGCATATTTGGTGAGGTCATAGATATTGCAACTGAGGAACTAATCAGAATATATCTGCAAAAATGCTGCTGAACTACTCATTACCATCCAAAAAGGAATGCAACCCTGTAAATAAAAATAATGGGTCAACCCAATATGCAATATGCAATTTGGCCATTTATGGACCAGACAATGAAATTTGGCAAAACCAAGCCTGACTGACAATACCCTGTGCCCATTTCAACTGGCACAAAGGAAAGACAAACTACTATCTTTGTCTGGACAACAAATAAACTGTGGCTTCAGAAGTTGTGGGAGGCACAGAAGGATGTGCTTGAGAAGGTATATGAGTTGGGGCAAAGTGCCATGGAAAGGAATGAGGATGAGTGTTAATTATCTCACACTGATATTTCTGGATATGAGGAAAAATGGAGATCATATTTACTCAATGAATAGTGTTGAACTAGCTAGGTAAGAGACTGAAAGAGATCTAGGAGAAATTTTGGACTCAACTCTAACCAGACCAACTTTATGCATTCATGCAGGTTTGCCCTCCTCTCCCCCACCTTCAGCAGCATATATTATGGAATCGTAGGTGCCCTGGCCCTGGTTTTCCATCCATTAAAAATAATGAATGGAAAATTGTGGGTAGTATGTTAGCAATTACCTGATGCATGCTACCAGCAGGCGAAGGTTCCTGGGAAATTACCTCCATCATATCAATCATTGCAGTGTAGCAACTAAAAAAGCTAACAGAGCACTGAGTTATAGGGCTCGATTTTAAACGTAAATTGCGAGTGCATTGTGGGTGGAGGGGGGGAGATGTGAAAATTGCAGAAATGCAGAGCGGGTTCAGAAGCCGGCTCCTACCCGCCAACATCCAAGTTCCCCACAGACGCACCTGTGTGTGCGCGGGTGTCCTGAATCTGGAAGTCCCGCGGGAATTAAAGCCGGCGGGAGGATAGTTAATGATCCAAATGTGCCTCATTGAGATACTTAAGACACTTTACTTGCGACTAATTAGGCAGTTAGAACGATTTTCAACTTACCTGGGCGGATTTCCCACAGCTTCTGATTCACGCCTGGTGAAACCAGGCATGAAGGGCCAGATCAGGGAAAAATAAACAAAATAAATAACAAACCATTGCACAAAGTTAAAACACAAAATCAACCTACCTTTCCACCTTGCTCCGATGTCCGATGACTCCCTCTCCAATGTCCCTCTCAGCCCTCGATGTCTCCCTCTCCGATGTTCCCCTCTTCACCCCCCGATGTCCCCCTCTTCACCCCACCGATCTCCCCCTCTTCACCCTCTGATGTCCCCCCGATCTCCCCTTCTTTAACCCCCCCCGATGTCCCCCGATCTCCCCCTCTTCACCCCCCAATGTCCCCCTGATCTCCCCCTCTTCACCCCCCCCCGATGTACCCCCGATCTTCCACTCTCCTCCCGATCTTCCACTCACCCCCCCAATCACCCTCTCTCCCACCCCCCCGATCTTCCACTCCCCCCCCGATCTTCCACTCACCCCACCCGATCGTCCACTCTCCCACCCCCCCCCGACCTTCCACTCTCCCCCCCCCCGATCGTTCACTCTCCCACCCACCCCGATCGTCCACTCACCCCCCCCCACCTCGATCTTCCACTCTCCCTCCCCCACCCCCCCCGATCTTCCGTTCCAGCGCCGGATGATGTCTCGCTCTCTCTCTTTCTCCCCTCCCCCACCTCGCGTTACAGCCCCTGTCGCAGCCAGCCTGTCAATCAGGAAAGAAGTTTAATCACCATCAATTACGTTGCGATTGCGTCGGAAACGGTAAGTTTTGTTTATTCGGGTTTGCCAGGCGCACCTTCACCCCTCCCCCCCACCCCGCTGCCAACCCTCCACCATTCAAAATTGAGCCCTTTTTATCAGTGTGGTACTGATTATGCAGTCTTAATGCAGTGAAGGCAGGACGGCTGCCCTTTGCATGCATGACACACTGGTAGCTTAGTGACCTGAACTCTCCTGAGTTTGCAAGTTTAAATGATCAGAATGCACTCCCTGTGCACAGGCAGAATATCTCGGGTAAATAACGGAGCAAACAATGACATTCTGAAAAGCCTCCAAGGGCTGCTGGGAAAATTTAAAGGGGTGGGGCCACTTAATTTCTTCCAGGTGCTTGGGAGGCTGAAAATAGTTTTTAAATATTTGTCAGCCTTTCTAAAAGCTATATGGGAAGAAAGAAATGGCAAGCCAAAAGCAAGGGAAGGCAAACCAAATGTAGAGGCATGAAATAGGATCTGCGGGCAAGTGGTTGTGCAGTGCAGTACCTTGATCCCCTGTTTGCTGGCTGGCAAAGTGGGCATGCTGCTACATGAGGATGGGTGCAAGTACAGATTGCTCTGTTTGGCACTCCTGGGCACCTTGTCCACATGACAGTAGTACACCATTCCTGGCAGTAGGCTCAACACCATATATAACCTCCAGAATTAAGAAACAGATGTGAGAGAAGATAACATACTTGAGTGGACATGGTACGGTAAGATTACCAACATTACCATGCAGTAGATCGACAGTCCATGATCAAATACACAAAATATTGCCTGTCAATCTGATCCACATTTACTGCTTACTCATGCCAAGCTATTGTACAATCTTAAAGCTGTTGCATTGCACCTCATGTATACACATACACATTCAAGCTGCAGCTTACAATTGAAAGCCTTGCCCCAATAACCATTCCCAAGCGCTTTCCACATCAAACCACTGTAGCACAAACATGGTCACTTACTAACACCCAAGATGGACCAGGATGGGTATATGGCAGCCATCAGTGACCCCCTGTACTTTAAGAAATACACACGTATGGTTATATTGGGCAGCCATGTCAAGCGATCCACTGGAAAAGGAGATGAATATGTGGACATGCTGACCAATGGATCAGGCACCTGTTTGATACTTGTGTGTGCAACGCATGAGCTGAATTATAATGCTAGCCAGAAATGAGCCACAGCATAACAGCTGAGGTCAATGGTGACCATGCCAACCAGTGGCATTACTGTCTCTATGTTGCAAGATGACTGCAGGTATCCTTTTTACAGATGGCAAAGCTCTGCAACTGGTTCCTTGGTCATTGGCAGGTAGATTTTCCAAAGTCTGCAAGTATGATCTGGTTCTTGCTGATCTCCTTGGTATGTCTTCTTTCATCTTGTATTACTTGAACCAAGAAATACTTTGAGGCCCATTAAAACAAATTTACCTTAGGGAGTTTAAAGAAAAGGTCCCTGAATTTTTTTCTCATAAGAGAATTTTAAAGAACATTTCAGAAATATAGAAAAAATGTTTCATATGCAGAAAAGGTGCTTTAAAATGAAAAAAAGTTATATAAATCCTATTCATTTTTGAGAGCTCCATTGCCCATACAGCTTCCCTGCTCTCATTCCAAATGAACGTTACTAAAAAAATGAACAGAAATGCACTAGGTATTCACACAGATATTTTAGCATCAAATGTGGAGCCTTAAGTGGGTGCAAGTACTCTAAACACACAAAATAAAGACCCCTGGGTTGGGGGAGTATGTAAGTCAGGATTATGCCATTGTGGGGCCAATAATTTAAAGCAGGATCGATTTACACTGGGGTTATCCTAGAGAAGCTGCCTGGTAGAAAGTGTGTTCTGTTTCAGGGCAGGTTGAAGAAACACCCTCACAGTGGCAGGCACATGTAAATGATGGAGTTAGGATGAGATGACATCACCAACCTTAAATTCCAGGATTTCCAGCTTTACATATAACATTCACAATGTGGTCCACGGTTTAAAAGTCGCAGTTTACAGGACCCATTCATCAAAGGTGGATGGACTTTATTGCGGGGACACTGAGATTGCTGTGCAGACTTTTGGTCATATCTTGGGACTCTCGCTGCAGGTATTGCAAAAATGTTTTCATTCTTAGCGGGTAACTTTAACTTTGGGTGACAGAGTAAAACGGGCGATAGCAGATCAGCAGCCCGATTTACATCTCTCCCGATTTTCATTTCCATTGAAGCCAATGGATGGTAGCAAAGGTGCGTGTCAGGGAGCAAGGACCTAAGTCTTGAGACTTCAATGTGTTTGCATGCATTACAGGATGTGAGATACTTGGCCTGAGTGCTGCCAAGTGACTTTGTTCCTGAGACAAGGGATATTATTGTAGAAATTTGTCTTAGACGGTAGCGCAAAACGAGCAATAGCGAATTCGCGTTCAGTTTCATACTCCAGCCAATTATCTTTTTCCTTGTAATCAAGGGAAAAGAAAACCACGCAGAGTATAAAACGGACTGCCGATTTGCTGTCACCTGTTTTGCGCTATTGCCCAAAAAGAATTTCTACCTGGTTGTGCCATATGATACCCCAAAGGGCATTGCTTGAGTATTGTTCTTAAGGAATACCCATTTGCATCTCTGTGATTTAGTTGTCTGCTCTGTTATTCATCTGAAAATACTCTTTGCTGACATTGTGATGTCTTTAAACCTCTTCTAAAGGGGATCCTTAATGTTATGGAGATCCCTGTCACAACCACAGCCACTGCCCTTCCTTTCACATGGCACATGCTGCTGCGTCCGATTGCCTCTTCCCTGGTTTTCAAATAATAGTATTCTTCCTTTTTCTAATTTATGCCAGCAGCATTTCCTCATCAGCCTCTGAAAAATTAGATCACCTTTTTTGTTCTTTAGCTCCAGCCATTCCAGTTCCTCTTCCAAGAGCCTGCTCAGCCCTTTTACTGCATAAAGCCTTCTAAATAGGGAAGTTGAGTCCTTGCTCAATCCCCTTCCTAAATTTTCCGTGCTTCCCCCATTTATCTGACCCTCCTGCCCCCCCCCCCCACCCCCCTACTTGCTGGCAGTACTCCCATGTCCCACCAGTATTATTTAAATTAGTTGACCCTGGAATTTTTGACAGGGTCAGCCTCCTCTGATTTTGGTGGGCATAAGTTCAGTGAGGCAGGGCTCCAGGAATTTCTAGGCTCCCTTCTCTAATGCACAGAAGAAATTTGCCCCGGGTAAATTTTTGCCTTCACCGCATGAGCAGTAATCTGGTAGTAATCACCTGTCCATTATAGAATCTGTCTGATTTTTAGTCCCTTGATTTCAATGGAACGAAAATTAGATTGGTTCAATAACAGGTGGGTAATCCATTTCACCAGAGCGGTGAAGAAGAACATTTACCTGCCACCCCTGAGTGGAGTTTGTCTGTGTCTCCGTATTACTTTCCAAGATGCTCTTGAATTTTACATGCCTAGTGCAACTTTCTCTTTAACTATTTCCTGTTCATTTCCTCCTTGTACATCTGCAGCTTTTCAATGTCACAAAACTTCAATGTCTTTAAACCTCTTCTAAAGTTACTTACATTTTTATTGTGGGGTTCCATTCCCACTCCCATTACCCTTATTGCAAGTTCTAAATTGACAAAATAAAACTGTTCCTTTTTAATTCTTTGTATCTTTATTTTCTTATGCAGGAATTTTTAAAACTGGAATGGAAAGTACAAATTATCTATTATCTTAAAATAATTATTTCAGGAAAATATAACCTTATGGTCTTGGCAGCTGTGCTTTAATTGATTTTATGCAGCACCAATAAAGTTCAATTTTGGACAATAATCTTACCCTAATATTTTATTCTCGAATGCTCTTTGGCAGTTTAATATACTACCCAGTTTACATTTTAAGTCCACTTTTATGCAAGTAGATTCAGATATCTCACAGCAGCACTGGATTCTGTTTGGCCCTTTACACATTATTACAGCTATTCCTACAGTATTTATCCCACGGGACTATAACATGAATGACTGAATTGAGATAACTTCTGGAACTCACCCAACTCTGGTCACACTATCAGATATCCGTTTGCTTATTCAGTGGGTAAAACAAGGTCCTGCCAACAATATTAATTAAAAACATATCAATATCAAAATAAGATGAAAATATAGAAACTTGACATGAGTTAAACATCTATCTGAAGTTCGTGGGATAAAAAGGATCTAACTCACGCCCTTACCTGACCTACATAACTCAACAGCAACTAAGATTGCCAATGGACTATTTTCTGGACTCCATGGATTTCCAGAGTATTTTCTCTGTCTTATCTGACCACATTTAGATCACATAACTGTAAAGTATGATAATCCTACTTTCCCATAAACATTTTTTAAGGGTTGCTTATACAAATAAAATGGAGAATACTATGCTTCACTTCATTTTGATAGTAACCCTCGGGGTGAATCTCCTCAGGGCTTCATCTGCTCCGCCATCTGCTTTGCCGGAAACTCAGTTTGCCGTTGTGAACAAAAATTCCGCCGCACTTCCCGCTAAGTTACAACGGCTCCATAGGAAATTCCCAGGCTATGAAACTGATGTACGTTTGAATGCCAGTCAGAGTTAGGAGTCAACCTTCTTGGTTAATATTTCAAAATTCTACTACTGAAGACAGCAAATACCAGAACAAGTAAAAGATATTTGTATGTTTATATTATGTATTGTTGAAATTGCAACTGACTAAATATACAACCAACCCACATGTATTTTATGATAGGAACGGGTGATTCCAGTGTTCTGAGTTCAGCAAGTGCTTATAGACATGTTTGTGGAATGACACAATTAAGAGCCACAAAGCTCCGGTGCAGAGCAAGTAGTCAGACCTAAACTGTTAACTCACAAGAAAGCTTGAATGAATCTTAAAATGCAAATGGATCTCACGACAGACAACTGAAGGCAAAATGAAGGAAAAGAATTCCTCCACTTAAGGAAAATTAAATTGAGGATAACGTTTAATTTCCATTGTGTTACTGGTATTGTACTAAAATTATACATTGTTACATTGACTTACTATGGGGGTTAAACTGGACTGTGTAGCACTCATTTTGCAGATTGGCAGGGTCTGGCACGCAGTTGGAGGATGTGGGATGTAGTTTTGTGAAACCTTTATTTAATATTTTAAAATAAAACAACAGTTTTTAAACATGAGGACAAGGCCTGCATCTGTGTTTTACATGTAAGATTTCTGATCTCCGTTCAGACCCGTATCTTAAATTTTGAAAATATAAGAGTCCCGCAAGCATTGAGCTGCCAAGCTGTTGCCCATTAAAAATTCCAGAGTTCCCATCAACACCATTCTTCACAATAGCCCAGCACAGATTTACTTCCCAATGGACTTCCAGCACTTCCTTCAGGCACAGTGTACCTCCTCTTTAAGAGGTGCAGGCTGCCTTTAAGTGGTGCTAGCCACTTCCACTATCAGGGCTCCATGCGAGTGCATGCAGCCACTCGACAGTGCAGATAGCGCTGGCTGCACACAGCAATCATAGAAATCATCAGGCAGCACAAAGGGGCTCAGGTTACTCGCGCACCGCAATCCCAACGCCCATTTTTGGGAGTTAACCAATATAACCCCCATTGAGTCTACAACACAGAAACAGGCCATTCGGCCCAACTGGTCTATGCCGGCGTTTATGCTCCACAGGAGCCTCCTCCCTCCCTTCTTTATCTATCCCTATCAGAAGACCCTTCTATTCCTTTTGATTGTGTGATTATCCAGCTTCCCCTTAGATGTATCTATGCTATTTGACTCAACTACTCCTTGTGGTAGCGTGTTCCACATTCTTACCACTCTTTGGGTAAAGAAGTTTCTCCTGAATTCCCGACTGGATTTATTAGTGACAATTTTATATTTATGACCTCTAGTTTTGGACTCCCCCACAAGTGGAAACATTTTCTCTTCGTCTACCCAATCAAACTCTTTCATTATCTTAAAGACCTCTAACAGGTCATCCCTCAGCCTTCTCTTTTCCAGAGTAAAGAGCTCCAGCCTGTTTAGTCCTTTCTGATAAATATATCTTCTCAGTTCTGGTATCATCCTTGTGAATCTTTTTTACACCTTCTCCAATGCCTCTATATCCTTTTTATAATATGCAGACCAGAGCTGTGCACAATACTCCAAGTGTGGTCTAACCAAGGTTCTATACATGTTTAACATAACTTCTCTGCTTTTCAATTCTATCCCTCTAGAAATGAATCTCAGTGCTTGATTTGCCTTTTTAATGGCCTTATTAACCTGCATTGCTATTTTTAGTGATTTGTGTATCTGTACCCTGAGATCCCTTTGCTCCTCCAACCCATTTAGACTCTTAATATCCAAGCAATATGTGGCCTCCTTATTCTTCCTACCAAAATACACCACCTCACACTTATCTCTGTTGAAATTCATTTGCCAATTACATGCCCATTCTGCAAGTTTATTAATGTCTTCTTGCATTTTAAAGCATTTTTCCTTTGGGTCAACTATACCCCCAATTTTGTGTCATCCACAAATTTTGAAAATGTACTTCCGATTCCCGAGTCCAGATCATTGATTTTAATTGTGAACAACAATGGTCCCAGCACCAATCCCTGTCGAACACCACTTCCCACCTTTTGCCAGTCTGAGCAGCTACCCTTAACCCCTATTCTCTGTTTTCTGTTTTGTAGCCAGCTTGCTATCCATTTTGCTATCTGAGACCTGACTCCACATGCTTTGACCTTAGTCTACAATGTGGTACTTTATCGAAAGCCTTTTGAAAATCCAAATATATTACATCTACTGTAGCACCCTTGTCTACTCTTTTTGTGACTTCTTCAAAGATTTCAATAAGGTTGGCCAAGCATGACTTTCCCTTCTGAAATCCGTACTGGCTGCTCTTTATGTATTTTCGTTTTCTAGGTGTTTTTCTATTACATCTTTGTGAAGATTCTATTGGGCCGGAAAATGCTTTAAAAAGAATGGTGAGCTTGACAGCGCCCACTGTTGTTAGTGGCCAAATAAAAGAGCAAGTTCTGGCGTTCGCACAAGCTCAGACAAACACGGAAATCCAGAACTTGCTCTTTCTGGTTCGTCAGCGGTCTGTCAGCTTCGCCTTAAAGGGATATCACTGGCTGCAATCAACAGAACCAATGGTCCAGCGCTAACTTGCTCTTCTGCCCACCAGTTTTATCTCCACAAAACAGGTACGTTTAAAAATACCAGGTCTAAATTAAGTTTTAACAGTATGGTAAGTCTTCATAACTGCCAAACAACCAAAAATTAACTTTTTAAAAGGTTAAGTCTCACTATTTCTTATTTTAATAGCTTTTGGTCATTAAAAAAAATTTAAATTAAATAATTTTTTTTTTACTTTTTCCTTTCTCTTTTATTGAATTTATTTCTTATCCTCTTTTTTTTCTGTCTATAACTATTTTTACAAATGATTTTATTGCTGGATCTTTCACTTCCTGGTTTTTCACATTGCAGCTTGTGTTTCAAGGTTTTGACTCTTCGAAGCTTTTCAAGGATGCTGCAAACTGATTGGTCGAGGGGAGAGATCAGTCCTCTCTTTTCTTCCATGGGTCCGAGCTTCGCTGGAGTTAACGCTGGGCTCTTCTCAGCTTCCCATTAGAGGAAGTTCCTGCAGTAAAGACCGCGGTAAGTTAGTGGGTTGGGATGAATCCATTGAGCAGCAAACGCTGTTCGTTTGCCGCTCGGAGCAATTTCTGGGCCAATATCTTTCCTACCACCGACGTTAAGCTAACTGGTCTATAGTTGCCTGGACTTGTTCTATCTCCCTTTTTAAATATATTGAAAGTCCCGTCTTCGCACTGAGGACACCATCCTACGTGTTGTGTGGCACTATCACCGTGCCAAATGGGATAGATTCAGAACAGATCTAGCAGCTCAAAACTGGGCATCCATGAGGCGCAGTGGGCCATCAGCAGCAGCAGAATTGTATTCCAGCACAATCTGTAACCTCATGGCCCGGCATATTCCTCACTCTACCATTACCAACAAGCCAGGGGATCAACCCTGGTTCAATGAGGAGTGTAGAAGAGCATGCCAGGAGCAGCACCAGGCGTACCTAAAAATGAGGTGCCAACCTGGTGAAGCTACAACTCAGGACTACATGCATGCTAAACAGCGGAAGCAACATGCTATAGACAGAAATAAGTGATTCTACAACCAACGGATCAGATCAAAGCTCTGCAGTCCTGCCACATCCAGTCGTGAATGGTGGTGGACAATTAAACAACTAACGGGAGGAGGAGGCTCTGCAAACTTCCCCATCCTCAATGATGGCGGAGTCCAGCACGTGAGTGCAAAAGACAAGTCTGAGGCGTTTGCAACCATCTTCAGCCAGAAGTGCCGAGTAGATGATTCATCTCAGCCTCCTCCCGATATCCCCACCATCACAGAAGCCAGTCTTCAGCCAATTCGATTCACTCCACATGATATCAAGAAACGGCTGAGTGCACTGGATACAGCAAAGGCTTTGGGCCCCGACAACATCCCAGCTGTTGTGCTGAAGACTTGTGCTCCAGAACTAGCCGCACCTCTAACCAAACTGTTCCAGTACAGCTACAACACTGGCATCTACCCGACAATGTGGAAAATTGCCCAGTTATGTCCTGTCCACAAAAAACAGGACAAATCTAATCCAACCAATTACCGCCTCATCAGTCTACTCTCAATCATCAGCAAAGTGATGGAAGGCGTCGTCGACAGTTCTATCAAGTGGCACTTACTCACCAATAACCTGCTCACCGATGCTCAGTTTGAGTTCCGCCAGGACCACTTGGCTCCAGACCTCATTACAGCCTTGATCCAAACATGGACAAAAGAGCTGAATTCCAGAGGTGAGGTGAGAATGATTGCCCTTGATATCAAGGCACCATTTGACTGAGTGTGGCACCAAGAAGCCCTAGTAAAATTGAAGTCAATGGGAATCAGGAGGAAAACTGTCCAGTGGCTGGAGTCATACCTAGCACAAAGGAAGATGGTAGTGGTTGTTGGAGGCCAATCATCTCAGCACCAGGACATTGCTGCAGGAGTTCCTGAGGTCAGTGTCTTAGGCCCAACCATCTTCAGCTGCTTCATCAATGACCTTCCCTCCATCATAAGGTCAGAAATGGGGATGTTCGCTGATGATTGCACAGTGTTCAGTTCCATTCGCGACCCCTCAGATAATGAAGCAGTCCGTGCCTGCATGCAGCAAGACCTGGACAACATCCAGGCTTGGGCTGATAAGTGGTAAGTAACATTCGTGCCAGACAAGTGCCAGGCAATGACTATCTCCAACAAGAGAGAGTCTAACCACCTCCCCTTGACATTCAACCGCATTACCATCGCCGAATTCCCCACCATCAACATCCTGGGGGTCACCATTGACCAGAAACTTAACTGGACCAGCCATACAAATAATGTTGCTACAAGAGCAGGTCAGAGGCTGGGTATTCTGCAGCGAGTGACTCACCTCCTGACTCCCCAAAGCCTTTCCATCATCTACAAGGCACAAGTCAGGAGTGTGATGGAATACTCTCCACTTGCCCGGATGAGTGCAGCTCCAACAACACTCAAGAAGCTCAACACCATCCAGGATAAAGCAGCCCGCTTGATTGGCACCTCATCTACCACCCTAAACAGTCACTCCCTTCACCACCGGTGTACAGTGGCTGCAGTGTGTACCATCCACAGGATGCACTGCAGCAACTCGCCAAGGCTTCTTCTTCCAAACCCGCGACCTCTACCACCTAGAAGGACAAGGGCAGCAGGCACATGGGAACAACACCACCTGCACGTTCCCCTCCAAGTCACACACCATCCCGACTTGGAAATATATCGCCGTTCCTTCATCATCGCTGGGTCAAAATCCTGGAACTCCCTACCTAACAGCACTGTGGGAGAACCTTCACCACAGGGACTGCAGCGGTTCAAGAAGGCGGCTCACCACCACCTTATCAAGGGCAATTAGGGATGGGCAATAAATGCTGGCCTCGCCAGCAACGCCCACATCCCATGAATGAATACAAAAAAATATAGGAGTAACATTAGCGGTCCGCCAGTCCTCTGACACTATTCCCTTTTCTAATGAATTTTTATACATATGTAATGGTGCCTCTGCTATCTCTTCCCTAACTTCTTTTAATATGCACGGATGCAATCCAACCAGACCAGGGGTTTTATTCTCTCTAAGTTTGATTAGTTTATCAATTATCTCCCCTCTTTCTATCTTAAATGTCTTTATAACTTTTTTGATCTCTTCTGATTCATACCTACCTGGTTAGTCCCCCTTGTAAATACTGAGGCAAAGTAATTATTCAATATTTCTGCCATTTCGCTGTCATTATCTATATCTTGTGCATCTCTTAAAGGCCCTATCCCTATTCTTATTTATCTTTTGTTATTTATGTGTGTGTTGGATACTTCACTATTTCTTATTATATTCCTTGATAATTTAATGTCGTTGTCACTCTTTGCGTTCCTAATTATTTTTTGACATCCTTCCTAACCTCTTCATTTTCCCTTTTGTCATCCTTTCCTTTACTGTCTATGTACTTAGAGTATGCCTTTTTTTTAGTTTCACTTTTACCCTCATCTCTTTATTCATCCATGGTGTTTCATTATTGGCTATAAAGTATGACCCTCTCATAATTGAGACAGAATTGTTTTCCTTTCCAATCTGGTAGTCACAGAACAAATGTTGACTATGTGAACAGCAGCTGGTGTGGCTCTCCAGTCTCTTAACAGAGTTTTGCATAAATTATAAAAATTGTTGTGAAGATCGCATTGCGACTATCAAAACAGAAAGTGGAATGAATAGAACTGGAACTTAATGCATGGACTATCTAAAAATAAAACAACTAAACTTCTATCAAAAACAGTTGCGTGGTTATAAAGCAGATCTACAAAAGTATTTATATTTCCAAGTCTTTTGAGAATAAATGCTTCAGTATGTCTCAGGAGTTCATAAATAGTGCAGTTGGATGACTAATGACAAGAATTACTGATAAACTAAGGTAGAGGAATGAAATACGATGGGTACATTGATGATAGGTAAGTAATTCACTATAATATATAAAGATTTAAAGAAATATTTTGAAGGCGGATGCCAAGGTGTAGCTTAGTGTATTTTGAATAACATCAAATTAACATACGTTTAGGGGTGAAATTGGACATGGGCGGGGACACTAAACAGGCGGGATCGCATTTGATGACCGTTATACGACACACCTGATATTCAGTTCTACTGAAGTCAATGGAAGTGAATATCTGACCGAGTGTACAACAGGCGACCAATGCGATCCAGGCTGTTTTGCATCCCCGCCCATGTCTCATTTCACCCCCTATATATGTAGCAGTCACCCTATAGATAGTGAGTTAGAAAAAAAGAAGTTAAATGTTCTGGTTTGGAGTATAATTACGTTTGCACTTATAGTACAGCTGATGCAAAGCTGAAGTGGTGTGAGACGATCACCTCAAGGTGCCTCGTGCTACCTGCCTAAATTTAGTTTGAGCAACTTTGCATCAAAATTATACCATACATTTTATGTCAATACAGAACAGTATTTCATACACTTCCCGTTGAAACAAAATGAGTAATATAAGTGGTTGCTAAGAGACAACAGGGCAGATATTCAAATTAAACTAGCAATGAGGATCGGCCGCCCATTATAGAAACCACCAAATTTTCATTCCCATTGAAATTGATGGAGAGAAAAATCGGGAGGTTTCTATAACGTGCGGCCAATCTGCAACTCCAGTTTTTCACCAGCTGACAAGTTGAAAATCTATCCAAACTTGTCAAAAATACCTATAGATATATATATATATATATATATATTTAAAAGTAAATACAGGTCGCACAACAGATATTTCTCAATTTTCAACATGGGCAAGCTAATGGAACTGCACCTATGCTTTCCTACTCATCCGCAGTCTGATTTTTCTCCCCCTAGGGTCATTAATACATTAAAAGATATAATGGACCGACTATTGAGAGTGTTATGGTTTGAGTCACATACATAATAGAAGGAGATGGGACTTCATGGATAATGGATTTGCCATTTGAATGTTTTAAAACAGAAACAGAAACATAATAAAATAATTCACAAAACCAGCATCTCCAGGAAGAATGAAGGCATAATAAGAAAAAAAACTTTTGGGGCAGAATTTCTTTGTCAAAAATATCTTTCAGGCAGCAACTTAATGTTATAAAGTGACAAATTGACTGTTAACTGGTTTATCGACTAGTTTCCTTAATGACTAATTCTTTGAATTACACAAGGCAATGGCATGGAATGGGTAATTAAGATTACCAAATTTATCAGCAGTAGCTGACAAGTTCTGAAAACTAGCGAGAAAATTTTTCCTTAAAAATGGCTGATTGTATTGATAAGTGCTTGAAATGAATTGCTACTCAGTAGTAGATTTTTTTTCTACCAAACATCAGCTTGCAGTTTCTTGATGTGAGCTCCTGATAGGTGAGGGTCCATGCCAGGAGTGCTCATTCATAAAATTGATCCTATGCATCGGACGCCAACAAATTTCTAAATCTGCTGATATGTCAGAATTATTCACAAAGCTTTTGGTAACACAGAAGTAGTTGACCACATATTAATGGACTAGAATAGTAAAATTTAGTATTTATCAACTCGATTTCAATTTTAAACAAACTCCTTAAAGTTGCTGTTATGAAAATGTCCTTTTTTAACGACTTCCTATTTCAAGATTGCATTTTTCTACATTGTAATGTTATTTCAGCATTTCATGTTGGCTCTGCTTGTAATGGTTCATACTGGCATTGCCAAGGACTCCATTTATTGTCAATTTTAGTTCTAAATGGATTTACTTTTGTTCAGATATCATGCATTTTCCTACTGTGCTTTGTTTAGATATTTATGACTTTTAATGGAAAACCCTGTACTCACTGAGATATCGGGAAATTTTCACCTTCAACACCTGGACGGTAATTTGGCTGAGCAGATCGCCCGCCTGTTGTAGAACCTGCCTGATTTTCACTCCACTGATTTCAATGGGATGGAAATCAGGAAGGTTCTACAACAAGGTGGTAAAAATTACCCACATTTTGCCTTGTTTTTAGTTTTGATCTTCAATTTTGTTATTTCATTTAACCTAATTTCTGTTTGCTGTTTCTGAATCCATACGTTAATCTGTCTAAATCAGAACTTCATGAAGACTACTTTCTATCAAAATGAGCAATTTCAGCTTGCACTGTAACTGGCACTCTTACATAGAATTACATAGAACTTACAGCATAGAAACAGGTCATTCGGCCCAACTGGTCTATGCCAGCATTTATGCTCCACACAAACCTCTTCCCACCCCTCTTCATCTAACCCTATCAGGATAACCTTCTATTCCTTTCTCCCTCATGTGTTTATCTAACTTCCCCTTAAATGCATCTATGCTAGTCCCCTTAACTACTCCTTGCGGTAACGAGTTTCACATTCTTACCACTCTTTGGATAAAGAAGTTTCTCCTGAATTCCCTATTGGATTCATTGGTGACTATCTTATCTTTATGGCACCTACTTTTGGTCTCCCCCACAGGTGGAAACATCTTCTCTGCGTCTACCCTTTCAAACCCTTTCATAGTTTTAAAGACCTCTATTGGGTACCCCTCAGCCTTCTCTTGTCCAATATGAGGGCCTCTGCACTGTTAGGAACATCTTAGGTAAACTAAAGTCCTGTCTACTTATCCTACTGGATATGATTTCATGACACTGATTGGAAAGTCTGGGGAATGGTTGTACTGTCCTAGTCAGTAGGACGAGTCAATTTTGCTGCAAAAAAACCTTCCCATTAACCCACTCTCACTCCCACGGGTATCCAATCTAAATAAAACATGAATCTCATTAGGACTACCCTGGTTAAATATCTTTAAATAATATTAATCTCCCTATCACCCTCTTCTGTGCCATTATTGTCCATTATGTCGACAGTTATATTTTATAGCCTTAATTACATTATTAATTGCTTGAATCAATATAATTAGGTTTTGAATCTGGCCATTCAGAAGCTCTGAAGCAGAAGGCAGTCATTTTCATGTTTGCTGTTCAAGATTAGACTACATTTGTTGAGGTTGCAGTGCCTCATAAGTGTTTTTTCTGCTGTTTAAAATCATCATCGGTTACATTTAACCAGCTTAAAATACAAAGCTAAATTACATTGAGCGTCATGGCTGACTACACTGGTTGGGAGGTGCAGCCGAAGAAGCCTGGGGGAGTTGTAGCAGTGCATCTTGTAGATGGTACACACTGCAGCCACTGTGTGCCGGTGGTGGAGGAAGTGAATGTTTAGGGTGGTGGATGGGGTCCCAATCAAGCGGGCTGCTTTGTCCGAGATGGGGTCGAGCTTCTTGAGTGTTGCTGGAGCTGCACTTATCCAGGCAAGTGGAAAATATTCCATCACACTCCTGACTTGTGCCTTGTAGATGGTGGAAAGGCTTTGGGGAGTCAGGAGGTGAGTCACTCGCCACAGAATACCCAGCCTCTGACCTGCTCTTGTAGCCACGGTATTTATGTGGCTGGCCCAGTTAAGATTCTGGTCAATGGTAACCCCAGGATGTTGATGGTGGGGGATTCGGCGATGGTAATGCCGTTGAATGTCAAGGGGAGGTGGTTAGACTCTCTCTTGTTGGAGATGGTCATTGCCTGGCACTTATCTGGCACGAATGTTACTTGACACTTATCAGCCCAACAAGGTACCTCTAGAAGGTATCACAACCTATGGCTACATATAGCAAAGAACAGCAAAGAATCTCCCCATTGATTTCCTCTCAAAAATATAAACATTATGGGCCCGATATTAGGAGGGAGGCAGGTTGCCAGCGGGGGGGTTGACTGGGTGCGTGGGTAACCCGGCCAGTAGAATCGGTGGGTTCCCCACGCGATCGCGAGTAAATTGAAGCCACTTACCTTTGCTTCCGGGTTTCGTGCTGGAAAGCTGCGCGGCGGGCGGACGGCGCACCCGCATCATAGGCTGTCAGCTGGAGGAGCCCTATTTAAAGGGGCAGTCCTCCACTGACTGATGCGACAGAAAGGAGCCAAAATTACAGCATGCAGCAGCCCAGGGGGAAGGCTGCTCCCAGGTTTAATGATGCCTTACTCCAGGTCCTACTGGATGGGGTGAGGAGGAGGGGGAGGACAGAGATCTTCTCCCCGGCGAACGGGAGGAAGTGGCCTGCCTCTGCCACCACGAAGGCCTGGCTCGAGGTGGCAGAGGAGGTCACCAGCACCACCAACATATCACACACCTGCATACAGTGCAGGAAGCGCTCCAATGACCCAAGTAGGTCAGCCAAAGTGAGTACACTTACTCATTCCCCTACACTCCATCTGCCACATCACCACCCCCACCCCACATCGCCTTCTGCACTGCCAACACTACTCTATCACATCACTCCTCGCACTCACTCAAACCTCATCCACATCTTACCTGCACTTACTCACCTCCCCAGGACTCATCCCGCCACTACCACTCAACCCAATCCTCATACAATCTCATGGCTCTATCCCATACTCACCCTCTCATGCATCTTTTTCACAGTCAGCCTCACTCAACCTGCCACTACCTATGCTGCAGCCACAGGGCATGCATCATGTATGTTTAGTCGGAAGCGTAAGGCAAACATGTCGTGAGCATGAAGGGGATGCACAAGGGTGTTTGAGGGTTTGTCATGGTTTTTACTTCTATTTAATTTCTGATCAACTCACATTACATATATTGTCACTACGACTGCCACGTCTTGGCCATTCTTGACTGGCTTGTGCAAGAATGCCCTTTCATGAGGTTCTCCATGAACCTTTGATGCCACCCATTGGGTCACCCTACAGTGGGTGTATGTGTAGTTGCACGACTACTTTGTGCAGGTGCCTATTGTGCAGCACTGTGTTGTGTAGCTCCATGTGGCGGAGGTGGACGGCATGCCTGGCGAGGCTGGTGATGTTGCTCGTCCTCCAATGGAGTGATGAATGCAGCAATGGACACCCCCCCCCCTCCTGGTGTGAGTGTGAGGGGGTCCACGAAGTAGGTACATGTGTTTGGACAGCAGAGTTTCGGGTATGATTTAATAATTTTGAGTGTGGAGACAACGGTGTGGCAGGAAAAACTTTGCCTGAGGTGACAGAGTGCCCTGCTGCAATGAATGAGGGTTTACCCCGCACCTGTTAAATGGACCTTTGCAGCTGCCACTAGCTGCTGGCTGCAACATGTCTGTTTAAACAGGGAGTGTTTCCCCCAGCATGGGAAACACGCTGTGGGTAGTCCAAAATCCGAATCCTCCTAAATTCTCCAACTAATGAGGTCTGTAAACGACGTCAAGTGCCCAGTTAATGATCTTAAGTGGGATCCCGCAGCTTTGATTGCCGATGGGAGTCCCGCATGCGGGGGCTGCACGTGCGCAGATTCGCGTCATTGGGGAACCCGGAAGTGGGCGGGTTGGAGCCACTCCGGAATCCCCAATTTTAGGAGACCCCGCCACGAACGCACCCGCTCGGCCATCCGAAAATTGATCCCTATATGTAAAGATAGCACTGCACTGTGTGTTGGATAATATAAAAAGTGTGGACTTGTTGCTGTTGTCAGTTGTCATTCTGAGTCAATGGGCTCGATTTTAGGGTCGGGTTTCCTGCGGGTTTCCAGCGGGGGGGCCCCGAAAATCCCGATATGAGGTCACGTGACCGGATCGCGCCGCGATCCCGACCACTTCCGGGTTCCCCGATGACGTGCAGGGCTGCGCGCCCAAGCCCCGCTGGTGGGAATCCCGCAGGCAATTAAAGCCAGCGGGGTTCCACTTGAGAGTACTTACCTTGCTTGTTGAGGTCAGTTAATCAGCTGAATCAGCTGTCAAAAGAGGAAGTGTGGGATTTCACCTGCATCGCAGCGTGTTTCCCACACTGGGGGAAACAGTCTCTCTCCAACCAGGCATGTTGCAGCCAGCAGCCTGTGGCAGGTGCCAAGGTGCACCCCACGGGGGAGAGCCCTCACCCATGCAGGAGGCCACCGCGTCACATAGGGCAACCCCTGCCCTCCACCACCCCCCGCCAAGCCAGAGGACAGACCGACACGAAACTGCAGCCCCAGTCCGAGGAACCACCCACCTACCCTGCACAACCCCTCAGACCAACACCTGCCAGATGGGTGGTGCGTGGACACCCTCGGAGGACGAACAGCATGACCAGCCCCAGCAGCCTCGCAGTCCACGCCATCCGCCGCAGAGACGTGGAGCCCCCCAACACAGGGTTGTTGCACGCCCACCTGCACAGCAGGAGGGAGGGCTACCGCAGAGAGAGACGCATCGCAGAGGGCACTACCCTCGCCACAGGGTCCACAGACCGAGGCGCAGCTTCCCGGACCTCTCCGAGCAGCAGTGCACAGGGAGGCGCAGATTCGCTCGACATGTAGTCGTGGAGATCTGCAGCCTCTTTCATGCCGAGCTGCTCCTGGCTGGCCCCAGCACCAACTGCTTACCTGTCGCTGTCAAAGTCACCACTGCCCTCCACAACTTCTCCTCCGCATCCTTCCAGGGTGCAGCCGGCTACACCTCGGATGTCTCTCAGTGGTCTGCGCGGAAGAGCCCTGCAAATACACCTGCACCTACTCTGCAGTAACACGATGGGTGGCATCAGTGGTGGGTCCTCATAGTGATACCCAGGAGCGGGCATTATTGGACACAACAGACAGGATTCGCGGAGACATGGCAGTGGTGGTGCCAATATAATGTGTGCTGTTTGTTGCTCTGAAATTCAATATAGGTAACACCCATGACAAACCCTCCGACACCCTTGTGCACCCCCTTCATGCTCACGAAACATTTGCCTTACGCTGCCTACTGCACATATGTGATGCATGCCCTGTGGCTGCAGCACAGGTGGTGGCAGGTTGAGTGAGGCTGGCCGTGAGGGAGATGCATGAGAGGGTGAGTATGGGATAGAGCCATGAGATTGTATGAGGATTGGGTCGCGTGTTAGTGGCAGGATGAGTACTGGCGAGGTGAGTAGGTGGAGGTAAGATGAGGATGGGGTTTGAGTGGGTATGAGGGGTGATGTGACAGAGTCGTGTTGGCGGTGCCGAAGGAGATGTGGAGTTGGGGCAGTGTTGTGGCAGACGGAGTGTAGGGGATAGACTTCGTGTTCTCACTGTGGCTGACCTACTGAGGTC
Organism: Heptranchias perlo; assembly: GCF_035084215.1. Taxonomy (NCBI): domain Eukaryota; kingdom Metazoa; phylum Chordata; class Chondrichthyes; order Hexanchiformes; family Hexanchidae; genus Heptranchias; species Heptranchias perlo. The sequence goes on along the minus strand of NC_090325.1, from coordinate 125,546,863 downwards.
ATTGCAGCGCCTCCTGCACTGTATGCAGGTGGGTGATATGTTGGTTGCGCAGGTGACCCCCTCTGCCACCTCGAGCCAGGCCTTCTTGGTGGCAGAGGCTGGCCGCTTCCTCCCGCCCGCCGGGTGGAAGATCTCTGTCTTCGCCCTCCTCCTCACCCCATCTGATGATACCTGGGGTGAGGCATCATTAAACTGGGAGCAGCCTTCCCCCTGGGCTGCTCCATGCTGCAATTTGTTCTATTGGTTGCAGCATCTGTCAGTGGAGGACTGCCCCTTTAACTAGAGAGCCTCCAGCTGACAGATCGTACTGCGCATGCGCAGCCCGCCCGACGCACAGACCAGCAGCGTGGACCCCGGAGGAGCAGGTAATTGATTCCTATTAGTGTGTTGCCTGCTACGATCGCGCGGGCAACCCACTAATTTCACCGAGCGTGTTGACCACGCTCCCGAAACCCAACCCGCCGGAAACCCGCAGGCCTGGTAAAATCGAGCCCAACATTTTTTAATCTCGGAAGTATAAAATGGGTGCGGGGGGTAAAAATTGGTTGAGGCCCGTTTTTTAGGCACTTTACCAACGGCACGCGTCAGCACGCACTCGAGCTGGGAAGCCTGAGGTTGGCACGAAATTGGGCCTCGGGCCTCATTTACATTATTTGGGTGAGCTGCTGGCGCCTGTTGTGCCGCCACAAGCAGAGCGCCCATTTTAAACAGATGAATGTCGGGCTGCTTGCCTCACTGCCTCTAAGCTAAGTCTTGGGAGTGGGAGGTGGAACGTTAATGGGGGAGGGGCCGATCATGAGTACGGTGGAGTGGGGGAAACACTCCTGCTCCTCCTGGCTCCACAGCAACATTTTTAATCAAAAAAAAATTCCATTTAGTTTGCGGCTGATATTTAGGCCGCAGCGGTCGCTGAAGAATCCTGAGCAGAGCAGGCCAGGCTCCTTTACATATTTAAAGGATCTAACATCTCTTTTAGGTGGTCACCAGGGATGCCTGAAAAATGGTCAGGAGCCAATATTCAGTTGGATGTCTTTCAGACGTCTTTTGAGGTGTAGGACATTTGTCTCCGAAATTGGGCCTCCTCGCACCCATTTTATGCTTGTAAAATGGGCACAATGATGTCCAGTTTTGCTCCATAGTATCCATACTGTTGCTTTTAGAATACATTTTTAAAAACCCAAGCATTTATTCCAATTGAGTACTATGAGGCATCTATATATTGATCACTGCCTGTATAGTGGTAGAGCATTAGTTATCTGTGTTGGAAGCACTCAGGTTAATAGAATAGAATCATAGAAGTTACAACATGGAAGATTACAATATGTAGATTAATCCATCTGCTACAAACCTCTAATTGTAGTGTTCTGAATTTCAACTATTTTCCTCAGGCTTCTCAGTCTGGAGACTGTTCACTGGATCCCTTTTGCCCTGTGCCTGTTTATTGGAGTGGTAATATCCAAATGTCATACCCATGATGCGATTGCTGCAAGTTTTGTTTCTCTGTGGACAATGGTGCTCAGCTTGTGAAGGCAGGAAAGTGCAAAGCACATAGTTCTGTTGTGAATTAGGTTTTAAAGAACACTATTGATATAATAAATGCAAATTATAGGAAAACATCAAAGGATTTCTTTTCAACCAGAACAGATGGATAAAGAGGAGGTACTTAAAAGATTGGCAGCGTTCAAAGTAAAAAGCCACCCGGCCCAGATGGAATGCATCTTAGGTTGCTGAGGGAAGTAAGGGTGGAGATATTGGAGGTTTTAACCGCAATCTTCCAATCCTCCTTAGATATGGGAGTGGTGCCAGAGGACTGGAGGGTTGCAAATGATGCACCCCTGTTCAAACAAGGGGAGAGGGACAAACCCGACAACTACAGGCCAGTCAGCCCAACATCGGTGGTGGGGAAACTTTTAGAGACATTAACCCGGGACAAAATTAATTGGCATTTGGAAAAATATAGGTTAATAAATGAAAGCCAGCATGGATTTGTTAACGGCAAATCGTGTTTGACTAACTTGATTGAGTTCTTTGATGAAATAACGGAAAGGGTTGATGTGTGTATGGACTTTCAAAGGCATTTAATAAAGTAACACATAATAGGCTTGTTAGCAAAATTGAAGGCCGTGGCATTAAAGGGGAAGTGGCAGTGTGGATACAAAATTGGTTAAGTGACAGAAAGCAGAGAGTCGTGGTGAACAGTTGTTTTTCAGACTGGAGGAAGCTAGTGAGTATAGAAATAGGAGGATAAAGCAGATGAATGCGTGGCTGGAGCGATGGTGCAGGAGAGAGGGCTGTAGATTTCTGGGGCATTGGGACCGGTTCTGGGGGAGGTGGGAGCTGTACAAGCCGAACAGGTTGCACCTCAACAGGGCCGAGACCAATATCCTTGCGGGGAGGTTTGCTCGTGCTGTTGGGGAGGGTTTAAACTAACTTGGCAGGGGGATGGGAAGCTGAGAGGAGATTCAGAAGGGAGAGTAACAAAGCTGGAAGTGGAAGGCAGAAAAGAAGTAAGTGAAATTGGAAGGCAGCAGAAACAAAGGCCAGCAGCAAATAAGGTCAAAATAGGAAAACATTTTAAAAAGGCAAAATTAAAGGCACTTTATCTGAATGCACGCAGCACTCACAACAAAGTAGATGAATTGACAGCACAAATAGAAATAAATGGGTATGATTGAATTGCCATACGGAGACATGGATGCAGGGTGACCAAGGCTGGGAACTTGATAATCAAGGATATTTGACATTTAGGAAGGACAGGCAAAAAGGAAAAGGAGGTGGGGTCGCGCTGTTAATAAAGGATGAGATCAGTCCAATAGTGCGAAAGGATCTTTGCTCAGAAGATCAAGATGTAGAATCATTTTGGGTGGAGCTAAGAAACAGCGAGGGGCAGAAAACATTGGTGGGAGTTGTTTATAGGCCAAACAGTAGTGGTAATGTAGGGCACAGTATAAAGCAGGAAATTACAAGTGCATGTAACAAGGGTAATACAGTAACCATGGGGGACTTTAATCTACATATAGATTGGGCAAACCAAATTAGCACTAATACTGTGGAGGACAAATTCCTGGAATGTATATGAGATGGTTTTCTAGATCAGTATGTTGAGGGACCAACTAGGGAATGGGGTATTTTAGATCTAGTATTGTGCAATGAGAAAAGGTTAATTAATAATCTTGTTGTAAAGGAGCCCTTAGGGAAGAGTGAGCATAATAAGATAGAATTCTTCATTAAGTTTGAAAGTGATGTAGTTCAATCGAAACTAGGGTCTTAAATCTAAACAAAGGAAACTATGAAGCTATAAGGTGTAAGTTGGCTGTGGTTGATTGGGGAACTACATTAAAAGGTATGACAGTAGACAGGCAATGGCTAGCATTTAAAGAATGAATACATAATTTACAACAAATATATGTTCCTTTAAGGCACAAAAAAACAACAGGATAAGTGGTCTAACCGTGGCTAACAAGAGAAATTAAAGATAGTATTAAAGCAAAGTAAGAGGCATATAAAGTTGCCAGCAAAAGCAGTAAGCCTGAGGATTGGGAGCATTTTAGAATTGAGCGCATTTTAGAATTGAGCAAAGGAGGACTAAGAAATTGATAAAGAAAGGGAAAATAGGATATGAGAGTAAACTAGCGAGAAACATAAAAAAAGACTGTAAAAGCTTCTATAGGTGTGTAAAAAGGAAAAGACTGGCGAAGGCAAATGTGGGTCCCTTACAGACAGAGACAGGAGAATTTATAATGGGGAATAAGGAAATGGCAGAGAAATTAAACAAATACTTTGGGGGTGATTTCAAACTCCAAGAACGGGTGGGTTGAGGGCGGGTGGGAGTTGAAAATAATTGTTTTTTTGGGTCGCAACCGCAAAATTTTCGGACTTTGCATTCCCAGTGGGAAGCCTGTACTTTTACGCATCGACATTAAACCCGGAAATAAAGCTGGGTTGCAGTCACGACCCAAAAAACAACTATTTTCAACTCCCACCCGCCCCCAACCCACCTGTTCTTGGGGTTTAAAATCACCCCCTTGTGTCTGTCTTCACGGAAGAAGACACAAAAAACCTCCCAGAAATACTAGAGAACCAAAGGTCTGGCGAGAATGAGGAACTGAAAGAAATTAGTATCAGCAAAAAAATAATACTAGAGAAATTAATGGGACTGAAAGTCTATAAATCCCAAGGATCTGATGATCTACATCCCAGGTTTTGAAAGAGTTGGCTATAGAGATAGCGGATGCATTGATTGTCATCTTCCAAAATTCTATAGATTCTGGAATGGTTCCTGCAGATTGGAGGGTGGCAAATGTAACCCCACTATTTTAGAAAGGAGGGAGACAAAACAGGGAACTACAGACCTGTTAGCCTGACATCAGTAGTAGCGAAAATGTTAGAATCTATTATAAAGGATGTGATAACAGAACACTTAGAAAATAATAATAGGATTTGGCAGAGTCAATATGGATTTACGAAAAGGAAATCATGTTTGTCAAACCTATTGGAGTTCTTTGAGGATGTAACTAGTAGAATAGATAAGGGGGAAACCAGTGGATGTGGTGTATTTGGATTTTCAGAAGGCTTTCGATAAGGTACCACACAGGAGGTTGGTGATGACACAAAATTAGGTGAGAATGTGAGTTGTGAGGAGGATGCAAAGAGGCTTCAAGTGAGTGGGTAAGAAAATGGCAGATGGAATATAATGAGCAAAAATGTGAAGTTATCCACTATGGTAGGAAAAACAGAAATGCAGAGTATTTTTTAAATTGTGAGAGATTGGGAAATGTTGATGTTCAAAGGAACCTGGGTGTCCTTGCACATGAGTCACTGAAAGCTAACATGCAGGTGCAGCAAGCAATTAGGAAGGCAAATGGTATGTTGGCCTTTATTACAAGAGGATTTGAGTACAGGAGTAAAGATGTCTTACTGCATTTATATAGGGCCTTGGTGAGAAACACACCTGGAGTATTGTGTACAATTTTGGTCTCCTTACCTAAGAAAAGATATACTTGCCATAGAGGGAGTGCAACAAAGGTTCACCAGACTGATTCCTGGGATGGCGGGATTGTTGCACGAGGAGAGATTGAGTAGACTAAGCCTGTATTCTCTAGAGTTTAGAAGAATGAGAGGTGATCTCATTGAAACATACAAAATTCTTACAGGGCTCGACAGGGTAGACGCAGGGAGGATATTTCCAGGGGTCACGGTCTCAGAATAAGGGGTAGGCCATTTAGGACTGAGGTGAGGAGAAATTTCTTCACGCAGAGGGTGGTGAATCTTTGGAATTCTCTACCCGAGAGGGCTGTGGAGGCTCAGTCATTGAGTACATTCAAAACAGAGATCGATGGATTTTTAGATATTAAAGGCATCAAGGGATATGGGGATAGTGCAGGAAAGTATCATTGAGGTAGAAGATCAGCAATGATCTTGTTGAATGTCGGAGTAGGCTCAAGGGGCCGGATGGCCTACTCCTGCTCCTATTTCTTATGTTTCTTAAGTTTCTTATACAGTGATGTCCCCCAGGGGTTGGTATTAGGATCACTGCTCTTTTTGATATATGTTAATGACCTGGACTGAGGTGTACAGGACATAATTTCAAAGTTTGCAGGTGACACAAACTCAGAAATGCAGCAAACAGTGAGGTGGATAGTAACAGACTTCAGGAGGACTTAGACAGTGTGGTGAAATGGGCAGACACATGGCAGATGCAATTTAACGCAGAGAAGTGTGAAGTGATGCATTTTGGGAGAAAGAATGAGGAGCGGCTATATAAACTAAATAATACAATTTTAAAGGGGGGCAGGAACAGAGAGACCTGGGGGTTTACATACATAAACCTTTGAAGGTGGCAGCACAAGTTGAGAAGGCTGTTAAAAAAACACATGGGAGCCTTGGCTTTATAAATAAAGACATAGAGTACAAAGCAAGGAAGTTATGCTATACCTGGGTTAGACATCAGCTGGAGTATTGTGTCCAATTCTGGACACCACACTTTAGGAAGGATGTCAGGGCCTTAGAAAGGGTGCAGAGGAGATTTACTAGAATGGAACCTGGGATGTGGGACTTCAGTTACGTGGGGAGACTAGAAAAACTGTGGTTGATCTCCTTAGAGCAGAGAAGGTTAAGGGGAGATTTAATAGAGGTGTTCAAAATCATGTAAGGTTTTGATAGAGTAAATAAGGATAATAAGTGTTTCCAGTGGCAGAAGGTTGGTAACCAGAGGACCCAGATTTAAGGTAAGTGGCAAAAGAGCCAGAGGTAAGATGAGGAGAATTTTTTTTTACACAGCGAGTTGTTATGATCTAGAATTCACTGCCTGAAAAGGAGGTGGAATCAGATTCAATAGTAACTTTCAAAAGAGAATTGAATAAATACTTGAAGGGGGAAAATGAGCAGGGCCATGGGGAAAGAGCAGGGGAATGAGACTGATTGGTTATCTCTTTGAAAGAGCCGACACAGGCACGATGGGCCGAATGGCTTCCTTCTGTGCTATATCATTATATGATTCTAACATTTCGTCTTTTTATTTTATTAATTATTGTATAAGTGTTTGTGTGTGTACCATTTCCCATCAAAACAATAGGTGGCTATTCAGATAAATAATGGATTCTGATACAATTATAAGAATGAGACTGAAGATAATATAGTTTAATGTGTCTCCATGACGAAGCTGTGCAAGTTTTGTGAGAAAACATTTCCATGGGATCCTCCAGCAGGAGATCAGTGGAAACCCTGAAGAAAGAGCATGAATGGCTAAAGACGGCCATTTATGCCCTCTCTCTGGCATTTCGCAGGTCTCGCTTTAAAGCTATGACAGAATATTGGGAGGACCCCATGGAAATTTTGGGCCGCTTATCTTCATAACAAAATGTTTACAAAGAAAGGTTGAGCAAACATACAACATCGTCACTTTAGATGTCAGGAGGTGGTTCTTCTCCCACAGAATAGTGGATCTCTGGAACAGGCTGCCGGCTCGTGCAGTGGGAGCCGATTCGCTGAATTCCTTCAAACAATAGCTGGACCTGTTTCTGGCTGGGTAATGCATAGAATGCATGATCTCCTGGACTAATTTCGATTGCCAAAGGGGTCGGAGAGGAATTTTCCAGATTTTCTTCGCCCCAAATTGGCCTGTGTTTTTATCTGATTTTTCACCTCTCCCAGGAGAACACATGGTTTTGGGTGGGGCGGTGAGTGTACATTTTGTGATACACAAGGTACCACAATTGTGTGGGACAGGCTGGATGGACCAGAGGGTCTTTTCCTGTCTTTCATTGTTCGTATGTTCGTATATTCGTAATGTGTCAGTATTCATGTGAAAATTATACATAGGCCTTCTTTCTCCCCAAAAGAAAAAATCGTCATGTATATTTTTCAAGAAGTAAGTATTCCTTTAAGAGAATCTAATTTTATTTCATTTTTATCCAGTTTTAATGAAGTGCCAAACTGCACTGTTTTAAAATATCCTCCCTCTTTGCAGCGAGTATTAAGACAATTACTGCTTTGCATTTTTTTCAAGGCATTTTATTTTCCAATAAGAACATTAGAATTAGTAATCATTTTACAGCCTTACAATGGAGCATTCCCTCATTATAAATCATGCCTTTGACAGCTAACAACTGACAGTGCTTTGAGAATATTGCTCAGAGGCAATTTTTTTTGTTGTTGTTTTGCAGCTTGCTGTTGATATTTATAAAAAGAAATTGAATTGAAATTCACTGGCGATGTTATACTTCAAATTAAATGTAATTTGATTACCTTCACACTTGTAATTCAAAGGAAAGTATTGAGACACAGATAGGTTTTAAAGCAGATTACAATTCCTTCCCTCGCTATTTTCAGGGGGTGATCAGGTTGGCAGTAATAAGGGTGTTACTTATGGTAGAACATGGTATTGAATGTGATTTGTACATCTGATTTGTATGCGGATAGTTGAAGCATTTAATGGAAAACAAGTAAAGAATGTGGTGTTGAACAATCTGGATGCAAGTGACACTGTAGTACAGTGTAATCTTGTGAAGAATTAAAAAATCTGGCTGCTTGGCTCAAATGCCAGCACTCTTTTCTCTCAGTTGGAGGTTGCTGGTTTGAACCATCATTCCAAGGATTTGAGCTCACAATCTGAACTGACACTCCAGTGTAATACTAAGAGAGTTTGGTATTGAGAGAGTGCGGCATTGTCGAATATGCTGTCCTTCTGGTGAGAAGTTAAATTGAGCCCCAACTTGCTTGTTCTGTTATCATGGTGTTATCACAGCCCTTTAAGATCCCATGGCACTATTCAGAGACAATCAATGAATTCTCACTGGCCTGTAAATTCCGTGAGGGCTCTCCCAATCTCCCGCTCTAATGTTTTCAGCCGTTTACTCTATTTTCCTGGGTGTTCGGACAGTCTCTCGGCAAGATTGCGATGGGAGACCAGAGGAACTGCTGCAAAACTTCCAGGCCACTATGTCTTGAACCAACACCATCAAAATACAGATTAACTAATTATTCATCTGAAAGAATCATAGGATGTTGCAACACAGCTACGGGCTATTTGACCCATAAAGGCTATGATGGTGTTTTCCTGCACATGATTCACCCAGTTTAATCTCACTCTTCTGCTCGGTCCACATACCTTTTAACATTCCTCTTTTTCATTTTTATTTTATTCATTCGTGAGATATGGGCGTCACTAGCAAGGCTATCATTTATTGCTCATCCCTAATTGCCCTTGAGAAGGTGATGGTGAGCTGCCTTCTTGAACTGCTTCAGTCAGGATGTGGAGATGCCGGTGATGGACTGGGGTTGACAATTGTAAACAATTTTACAACACCAAGTTATAGTCCAACAATTTTATTTTTAATTCCACAAGCTTTCGGAGGCTTCCTCCTTCCTCAGGTGGTGTGGAAACACCACCTGAGGAAGGAGGAAGCCTCCGAAAGCTTGTGGAATTAAAAATAAAATTGTTGGACTATAACTTGCTTCAGTCAGTGCGGTGAAGGTTCTCCCACAATGCTGTTAGGTAGGGAGTTCCAGGATTTTGACCCAGCGACGATGAAGGAACGGTGATATATTTCCAAGTCAGGATGGTGTGTGACTTGGAGGGGAACGTGCAAGCAGTGGTGTTCCCATGTGCCTGCTGCCCTTCCAGATGGTGGAGATCGCAGGTTTGGGAGGTGCTGTCGAAGACGCCTTGGCGAGTTCGTCTACAGCGCATCCTGTAGATGGTACACACTATCTCTATGCAGGGGCTCCATCTCCTTTCTGGTGAAATATAGGTGTGCTACTCAAGCTGCCATGGGGTTGGAGGAGAAGGTACAGCAGCCAGGAAAAGAGAAGAGACCTGCAGCTGCTGGCAGAAGAGGCTGAAGGAGGGCAGGGTGCAGGAGGCCTTACACTGCACGGGTCTTCCGCAATAGAAAGTCATACCTCAATTTCATTGACGAACAAGGTATCCGCCAGCACTGCCTTACCAGCGAGGCTGTAACTGAACTACGTCACCTATTGCAGCAACAACTGCAGCCCAGCAGCAGGGCATGGACAGCAGTGCCTGTGCTATAAAGGTCTCTGTGGCCCTCAATTTCTATGCCTCAGGATCATTAATGGCTGCAACAGATGACATCAGCGACATAAGTCAATTTGTAGTGCACTGCTGAATATGGCAGATGACAGATGCCCTCTTCGGCAAGCAGAACAGGAAGAGCAATGGTCAACAATGCTGCCAGCTGTTAGCTGCCAGTGCTGTGCATCAACAATTCATAAATGAACAGTTCCGAGTTGATGTCTGGAGGACTTCCTGTCCCCTCGGGGAAGAAGATGCCCCTCCTCCTGTCCACTGCCTCGATCAGGGCCTCCAAGGCAGCATTGGTGAACCTGGGGGCATGACTTGCAGGTCCAGCAGCCATTCCTCCAATTCACAATTGTCTCCCTGTTGTCTGCAGCCAGAGTGAATTTCCCCTTTAAGAAGAGCTGGCTACTTCAAGTGGCTTCAGAGAGGCCCGATATCTGGCCCCCAAACAGGCGTGCAGCCAATGCAGCCAGTTGACTGCATCCTGACTCATGATAATCAGAGGCAGCACAAATATTATGTGCTGTCTTAGTTAACACTAACGGGCTTGTGCAGTACACACCTCGTCAAACAGACACGATTGAATTTCTAGGCCAAAGTGTCTTTTTGAATAATCAGACATGGCTAACGAACTTTCCATTGTTTGGGTCTCTGAGAATAATTCTTGTCATCTCCCATTGCAATTACCATTCATCACCTAGCGATACACAACCCAGCATGGGGCTGTCTTGGGAAGCTAACCCCTCTTAGGCAAACTGCTGCTAAAAAACACATCTTAAAGTAACTCATGTCCAAATCCTTTCTATTAAAAAAAATGGCTAAGGAATCACAAACTATGACAGACCTTACAGTATTTTGTGAGTTCCACTTATTCATGCGGTCCCTGTGCAGATTGGGCACTGACCGGGAACGCAATTGCTACAGGATAACTGGCATAGCAGCAAATTTAAAGGACACCCTTCTCAGATGGCTGCAGCAAGGCATTCATGGGATAAGGTCACAGAGTAGGTGAATGCAGCATCCTGGTGATGAAGACAGTCACTCAGATGCACAAGATATTTCCCTCAGGAATTTTGCCAAAGTAAGTGTACGTAGTATTTATTTGCATCCAGTTACATGGTATGGCATGCCTGCAACAAGCACTTTCACCTCAAATAGCTCCACTTTGACTTTGCCTGCATATATTTCTTATTTGGGAAACCTAGCTTTACTCATGTTATCACAATGCAGCCCATACTGATGTCTGACAAATCTTGCATCTTTCAAGAGAAGCTTGTAATGCTGTTGCTCATTTAACAGAAAACTTAGGCTTACATACTCATGATCCCAGACATGTTGCGGGAGGTTTACATTGTTATATTAGGGTTCTTCAGCCTGGCAGCACCTCACCAAATTGTGTATGATTGCAGGAAAAAGTACATCACAGACGAGTGATGCGAAACACAGGAGGTGGATAATCCAACCTGCAGCCTCCAACTAGACTTGAAGAAATAATCCTTGAAGTGGGGTCTGAATATGTGGAGACAATCAGCGAAGGTCATGCGGGAGGGTATTATGCACCTGTAGGCTAGTACCCATCATTTATGCTTATTCTATCTGCCTCTAATTTTTCACATACTCAGGCACTCTGATATTTACTAACTTGATATGCATCCCAACATCGTGTTATATTGGGCCAGAAATTGCTCGTAAAATGACAGTGAGCCTAACAGCTCTCACCATTATTAAAGGGCAAATTAAACAGCAAGTTTCGGCAACTGCACATGTGCAGTCAAACACGGAAATCCAGAACTTGCTCTTCCTGATTCACCAGTAATATGAAAGCTTTGCATTAAAGGGACCTCGCCAGCTGCAATCAATGGACCAGCCCAAACTTGCTCTCCTGACCAGCTAGAAACTAACTAAACTCACCACAAAAATGGTACGCTGAGTTTTTTAGGTCTAAACTAACTTTTCACGGCATGGTTAGTATTAATGACTGCCAAACAACTTCTATTTACATTTTTTTTTTTGCTTTTTCTTTCTGCCTCTTTTATCTCAGTCTTTTAATTTTGCCCTCTCTTTATTTCACTTCCTCTGTCTCATTTTATAGTATATTTACCAACCTTATCAGGCATTTCCTGGTTTTTAGTCTGTGGTTTGTCAATGAGTTTCACTTCCTTGTTCTCACTGCCTGGCTTGCTTCAAGCTGATTGGTTGAGGGGACATAGAAATCCTTTCCCCGCTCACACAGCCCTGGAAAGAATGCTGCTGTTTTTTGAAGTAGTATTTCAAGGAAGTTACCGCCAAAAAGAATGCGGTAACTTAGTGGGTGAATTTAAATCACTGTTGGTTCACCACACAGAGCAATTTACAAGCCATTGTCTACTGGCAAGGTACAATTATCATAAGGAAAGTGCTGCTAATTCCATCATAATACTTGGTACTCTTCTGCTTCAAAAGATGTTCTAAAGGACCTGGCAGCACCATAATCAGTTGAACAACTTCTGACAAATATTCATCTCCGACTCCTCAAAGACAAGACCCAGAAGGTCTCAATCCATTGTTTATTACCCCAAAATCTTACTTTGCTTCCACTATGGTCCTGTAGTTTTCATTTACAACAAGAACAACTTGCATATATGTAGTGCCTTTAACATAGAAAAATAGCCCAAAGCCCTTGACAGATGAAAGAAAAAGAAAAATTGACACTGAGCCAAAGAAGCAGATATTAGGAAATTAGAGTTTAGGTGGCTGAAGGCATGGCCACCAATGGTGGGGTGAAGGGAGGAGAAACGTACAAGAGGTGAGAGTCGGATGAATGGAGAGTTTGGATGGGGAATTGTAGGATTGGAGGGATGCTACAGAGGAGGTTATTTAGGTGAATAAATAAATTTAATTCCATTTCCACTTTGTACAGAGAGTTCATTTGTACTGAGGCAGATATCTAATGCAATTGAATGGATGGGCATGGTGGCCAAGTAGAGGATAATGGTGGGCTTGATGTTCTGATAGGTCAGTTCTTTGGGACTTCCACTTATTCAGGACTGCGTGTCCAGGGGTGACACTGAAAGTTAATTGAAACTGTTTCTATTAACCATTGCTAGGTTTGTCTTTTTGGTTGTAACTCTTTAGCCTCAGGCTCATTGGCCCCGATATTAGAGTGGAGGTCGGATGGCAGTGGGGGGTGAATGGGCACGCGGGTAACCCGCCCAATAAAAAATATCCATTCCCCATGCAATCGCGATTCAATTGGTGCCACTTAACGTGGCTTCCGGGTTTGCCCTCCGAAAGCTGCGTAGCAGGCGGACTGCACACCTTCATCACAGGCTGTCAGTTGGAGGAGCTCTATTTAAAGGGGCAGTCCTCCAATGGCTTTTCTTGCAGCAAACACCCGCACACCACAATGGAGCAGCTCAGAGGCAAGGCTGCTCCAAGGTTCAATGATGCCTCACTCCAGGTGCTACTGTTTGGGGTGAGGAGGAGGAGGGATGTGTTTTACCTGGCAGATGGGAGGAAGTGGCCTGCCCCTGCCACCAAGAAGGCCTGGCTTGAGGTGGCAGAGGAGGTCACCAGCAGCAACAACATATCCCGCACCTGGATCCAGTGCAGGAAGCGCTTCAGTGACCTAACCAGGTCAGCCAAAATGAGTACACTTACTGATTCTCCTACATTCTGTTTTTCACAGCACCGGCCCCAACCCCCAATTCATTCTGCACTGCCAACACAACTCCATCACATCACTCCTCACATCCACTCAAGGCTTATCCTCAACTTACCTGCACTTCCTCAGCACTTCCTCACCTCCCCTTTAGTACCACTATCACTCACCCCAATCCTCATCCAATGTGATGTTTCGGTCTCATACTCACCCTCTGATGCATCTCTTTCAAGGTCAGCCTCACCCAAACCAATTCATTCATCAATTAGCCGCGTCACCATCACTCACTCACATGTCTGCTCTTTCTCCCCTTCTAGGAGAAAAGAGCGCAAAATGCACGGGAGAGGGCGAGGACTGAAGGGGGAGCACAACAAATCGTTGTCCTCACAGAGGAAGAGCTGGAGGCGCTGGAGCGTAGCCGAACCCTCGAGTGCCTGTCCATCAGGCACGCCGAGACTGGCACCCAACAAACGTCTGATGACATAATTTTAACATTCAGCGCACACAATATGAATTGATGTTAACATGTCTTGCCATCTTCAGCACCTCAGTATGCTCATCGCAACATGACACATCTGTGATGGTGCTTAATATTGCCTTCTGTTCTCTTACAGGACCTACAGTGATCGCTGTGACGACAGAGGGCGATTCCTCAGAGGACCTGCCAACCTCTGAGGGCGCACCGTCACATCTTAGTGAGCCATCCACCAGCGCAGATACTCACACCTCCGGTGGGTCCTAGTCCTCAGTTAGTTGGGTTGGCACCTGGTGCGTTATCACACATGTGAGCACGAGCAGACACTGGTGGCAGGGGCAGCTGCGGACAGTCCACGTCGGTGGGGGCATTCCTCTTCAGCTGGATGCAGAAGCTGATCCCTGGGGGCCATCCGATAAAAGGAGAACGATTGAGGGACAGCAGCACATTTGCAAGGTGCTGGAACAGGTGCCATGTGCACTCTCCACAATAACTCAGAGGATGGAAGAGTCCAACTCCTGCGTTAGTGGGATGGTGGCACAGGTACGGGAGGGAATCTCTGAGTAAGTGTCACAGGGACATGAGCAACTCTCTGAGATACTGTCACAGGTAAGTGTGGGAATTTCTGCGATGGAGAGAAGGCTAGCCTCCATTGAGCTTCAAGCACGGCTCACAAATGAGTCCATTCAGGCCCTGACAATGGCCGTTCAGACTCAGGCTGAACAACATTCTGCTGCCTTAAACAGGCAGGCAGATACACTAACACTGGCCTTACAAGGCATCACACACGCCCTCCAAACTGTCGTCCAGCACATGGTAGGAGTGATGTGGGCCTGGCCCAGGGGAGTGATGATGGCGAAAGGGGACATGGAAGTGGGGACGCCACTCAAAGCGCTCCCATGTCTCACCCGTTGCTCCCCTCTCAACCAGTAGCTGCAACACTGCCTCCTTTCCAGGTGGCCAAGTCTGCCCCTGCACAGGTGCAGGTCTTTGGAGGGTCCCTCATGGGCACCAAAACCTAGAGGGTGTAGGCCCAAAGCATCTAAGCAGTCAGGGCATGAACATGAGCAACCTGCCACTACCTCTGCTGCAGCCACAGGGGATGCACCACGTAGAAGTAGTCATAAGAGAAAGGAGAAGGTTTTGTGAGCACGAAAGGTATGCACAAGAGTGTTTGACAGATTGTCATGTTTTTCATTTATATTTAGTTTTTGTTAAAGTGACATTAAATTTTATGATTGTCACCACTGCTGCCACGTCTTGCCCATTCTTGACTGGCTTTTGTGATAGGTCCTTTTCATGAGGTTCACCATGAACGGTGACACTTGATGCCACTCATTGGGTCACTTTACAGTGGGCGTATGTGTAGTTGCAGGACTGTTTTGTTCAGGGAGGGGTCGGGGGGGGGGGGCATGGTGCTGCTCTTTCCAGGTGGTCTGAGGACTGGACTGTTCACACTTTCTGATGTTAGGAGAACCGTTTACATATCAGTGACTCCCTGGCCTCACGAGCAGCCAGGTGAGCCGCTGCTCTGTCCATGGGTTCCTCTTCCTGCTCCATGTGGGTGGCAGATGTGGATGGGGCCTCCTTAAGCGGCACCCCTCTCTGTTGTTGCCGTCCGTGCTCTTGTGCAGGTGCCTGTGGTGCAGCACTGTTTTGTGGAGCTCCAAGTGGCGGAGGTGGACGCCGTACCTGGCGAGGCGGGTGATGTTGCTTGTCCTCAGACGTAGTGGTGAATGCAGCCATGGCGCCCCCCACCCTAATGGTGTCACTTTGAGGGGGTCCGCAAAGTAGTTAAATATGTGTGAACAGAAGAATTTTGAGTGGAAAGTAAGAATTTTCACTGAAAACACAAAGATCTCACAGCCAAAATTTTATCTGAAAGAACTGAGTGCCCTGCTGCAGTAAATGATCTTTTCTCCCAATCTGTCAAATAAGCATTTAAATGTGCAACTGGCTGCTGGCTGAAACAGGTCTGTTGCAACATGGAGTGTTTCCCACAGCACGGGAAACACACTGAGGAATCACACCCCTGCCTCAATGTGGAGAAAATTAAGTAATTCGACTACTTAAACTATCTGAGTAAAGTATCAACCCGCCGGCTTTAATTGCTGGTGGGACTTCCGCATTTGGGAGGTGTGTGCGCATCCAGACGCATCAGTGGGGAACCCGGAAGTTGGCAGGTTGGAGCTGGGTTCCGAACCCGAACGAGATTTCTCCGATTTTTGGAGCCCCCCTACCCCCAACGCTCCTGCAATTTCCCGGAAAAATTAAGCCCATTATCATTTTCAGCACTTGCTTGATTCTTTTCTTCCACTTGTTGCATGGTGACTCATCCCAGAACAGCATTGTGTAGCATACAACATACCACTATTATTTTGGATATCTTTGCTATGTTGTACAATAGGACACCCCAGACTTGTCCAAGCAGTGGAGTCTTTGCCTGAGCATGCTTGATCTATATTTTCTTGAGGAGCATGTGCATCTTTGTAATTGACTTCAGCTGAGGTTTGTGGATTTTGGACTGGTGTCATGAACCATGCCACGGCTCGAAAGTATAACTCGTTCTCATGACCCACTTGTTTAAACAAAATATTCAATTAAATAATAATGGTGTTTTTAGGTTTTCTAAAGGGACTAGATAGTGTAGACCATGACGAGGTTTTTCACCTTGTCCAGAAGAGTGATGGCTAAAGTGATGACATTACTTCTCTGGGGAAAACTACACAAATTGAAGGGTAGTAAAGCCTTATTGGTATAATTTTGGATCCTCCAGTGAAATTGCACTGCAGTGTCATTGAGGGCTTCTAGTGGCAGGAGCACAGTCTGACTGTAAAAAGCTAGCCTGCGTGTTCCTGGCTCTTTGTAGGCACAAGATCTACTCATGGGATTTTCCAGCCCTCTTTCTCCCCCACCCCTTCCAATTATAGACATGTGTGATCATTACACTGCATTACAAGATTTATCCTCCTGATGATGGTTTTAATTTAGTCTGAAGGTATCATAGAAAGGAGGGACAGGTTACAAAGATTGCCCTGAGGAGATAATGAAGGAACATTTAAGTTTACACTTTTAAGCATGTGAGTTGCAAATTGTAGCTGACATTGAGCTACTGGTGAACCGATTGCAATAAATGTTCATATGCCACATTGCAGCATTTTCCTGTTTAGATAAAAGTGTTGTGTCAAACTTTGGTTTTGCTACCATTCTTATTATGTGAGCCAGTGTGAGAGAAAATACTCTTATCTTCACAAAAATGTATGTGGAATTGCAGGTACAATACCATGTCGGAATAGACTAAGTAATGGTGAACATAACCTCCATATAAGAAGCTAGTGCTTTTGTATCATTTGTAATTTAAATTACCACGGCCATTTTGATTTGTAAAATTATTTTTGCTAATTTTCTCAGTCCCTTGTTCTATTTATCACTCTGTTTTCTGGTACATTTATTTTGGTCAGTAATATTTGCAGTGTTAATTGTATTTGAGATACCATGTAGGAGGCACTCTCTACTATTCAGATGAGGCACACAGTGGTGATTACAATGGCACAAGAATGCATATCAATTCAAGTGCACTTTCTATATGCCTAACCATGATGTGGATAAGGTTAGAGTGCTCACTGAGCCTTCAAGAATATGGCTTCCATTTTCCAATTGCACAAATTTGAATTGAACAACATAAACAACATACTCATTTTCATAGAATCATAGAAAAATTACAGCACAGAAGGAAGCCATTCGGCCCATCGTGTCCACGTCGGCTGAAAGTGAGCCACCCAGCCTAATCCCACTTTCCAGCACTTGGTCCATAGCCTTTTAGGTAACGGCACTTCAGGTGCACATCCAAGTACTTTTTAAATGTGATGAGGGTTTCTGCCTTTACCACTTTTTCAGGCAGTGAGTTCCAGACCCCCACCACCCTCTGGGTGAAAAATGTTTCCTCAGCTCCCCTCTAATCCTTCTACCAATCACTTTAAATCTATACCCCCTGGTTATTCACCTCTTTGCTAAGAGAAATAGGTCCTTCCTATCCACTCTACCTAGGCCCTTCATAATTTTGTAGACCTGAATTAAATCACCCTTCAACCTCCTCTGTTCCAATGAAAACAACCCCAGCCTTTCCAATCTTTCCTCATAGCTAAAATTCTCCAGTCCTGGCAACATCCTCGTAAATCTCCTCTGCATGTTCTCTAATGCAATCACATCCATCTTGTAATGTGGTGACCAGAACTGTACGCAGTACTCAAGCTGTGGCCTAATTAGTGTTTTATACAGTTCTAGCATGACCTCCCTGCTCTTATATTCTATGCCTCAGCTAATAAAGGAAAGTTTCCCATATGCCTTCTTAACCACCTTATCTATCTTTCCTGCTACCTTCAGGGATCTGCGGACATACACTCCAAGGTCCCTCACTTCTTCTACACCTCCCATTTATTGTGTATTTCCTTGTCTTGTTTGCCCTCCCCAAATGCATTACCTCACACTTCTCTGGATGGAATTCTATTTGCCACTCTTCTGCCCACCTGACCAGTCCATTGATATCTTCCTGCTGTCTACAGCTTTCCTCCTCACCATCAACCACACAACCAATTTTTGTATCATCTGCAAACTTCTTAATCCTGCTCCCTACATTTAAGTCCAAATCATTAATATATACCACAAAAAGCAAGGGACCTAGTACTGAGCCCTGCAAAACCCCACTGGAAACTGCCTTCCAGTCACAAAAACACCCATCGACCATTACCCTTTGCTTCCTGCCACTGAGCCAATTTTGGATCCAACTTGACCACTTTCCCTTGGATCCCATGAGCTTTTACTTTTTTGACCAGTCTGCCACGTGGGACCTTGTCAAAAAGCCTGGCTAAAATCCATGTAGACTACATCAAACGCACTACCCTCATCAACCCTCCTTGTTACCTCCTCAAAAAATTTAATCAAGTTAGTCAGACATGACCTTCCCGTAACAAATCCATGTTGACTGTCCTTGATTAATCTGTGCCTTTCTATGTGACAGTTTATCCTGTCCCTCAGAATCAATTCCAATAATTTGCCCACCATCAAGGTTAGACTGATTGGCTTGTAATTACTCGGTCTATCCCTCTCTCCCTTTTTATATAGCAGTACAACATTAGCAGTCCTCCAATCCTCCGGCCTGTATCCAGGGAGGATTGGAGATCATGGTCAGAGCCTCCGCTATTTCCTCCCTTGCTTCTTTTAACAGCCTGGGATACATTTCATCCAGGCCTGGTGATTTATTTACTTTCAAAGATGTAATCCCCTTAATACTTCCTCTCTCACTACGTTTATCCCATCCAATATTTCACACTCCTCCTTAACTACAATCTCTGCATCGTCCCCCTCTTTCATTAAAAACCATACCCAAGACTTCTGCCTTCACATATAGGCCCTACTCTTTCCTTAGTTATTCTCTTGCTCTTTATGTATTTATAAAACATCTTTGGGTTTTCCTTGATTTTCCTTGCCAATATTTTTTCATGACCTCTCTTTGCTTTCCTAATTTCCTTTTTAATTTCACCCCTGCACTTTCTATACTCCTCTAGGCTTCCTGTAGTATTGAGCTCTCGGTGTCTGACATAAGCTTTCCTTTTTTGCCTTATCTTACCCTGTATGCTCCTTGACATCCAGGAGGCTCTAGATTTGGCAGTCCCACCCTTTCTCTTTGTGGGAACATGTTCACTCTGAACCCCTTGAATCTCCCCCTTGAATGCCTCCCACTGCTCTGACATTGATTTACCTTCAAGTAGCTGTTTCCAGTCCATTTTTGCTAAATCACTTCCCTGCTTAGTAAAATTAGCCTTATGATTTGGCATTTTGATATATATTAATGACCTGGACTTGGGTATACAGGGTATAATTTCAAAGTTTCCAGATGACACAAAACTTGGAAACCAGTAAACAATGTGGAGGAGAGTAGCAGACTTCAGGAGTACATAGACAGACTGGTGAAATAGGCAGACATATGGCAGATGAAATTTAACGCAGAAAAGTGTGACGTGATACATTTTGGTAGGAAGAATGAGAGGAGGCAATATAAACTAAATGGTAAAATTTTAAAGGGAGGGCAGGAACAAAGAGATCTGGAGGTGTATGTACACAAATATTTGAAGGTGGCAGGACAAGTTGAAAAGGTTATTAAAAAAGCATATGAGATCCTTGTCTTTATTAATAGAGTACAAAAGCAAGGAAGTTATGCTGCACCTTTATAAAACAATGGTTAAGTCTCAACTGGAGTATTGTGTTCAATTCTGGGCACCAGACTTCAGGAAGGATGTTAAGGCCTTAGAGAGGATGCAGAAGAGATTTACTAGAATGATACCAGGGATGAGGGACTTCAATTACGTGGAGAGACTGGAGAAGCTGAGGTTGTTCTCCTTAGAGCAGAGAAAGTTAAGAGGGAGATTTGATAGAGGTGTTCAAAATCATGAATGCTTTTGATAGAGTGAATAAGGAAAAACTGTTCCCAGTGGCAGAAAGGTTGGTAACTAGAGGACACAGATTTAAGTTGATTGGCAAGAGAACCAGAGGCGACATGAGATAACATTTTTTTACGCAGCAAATTGTTATCATTTTGAATGCTCTGCCTGAAAGAGTGGTGGAAACAGATTCAATAGTAACTTTCAAAAAGGAATTGGATAAATATTTGAAAGGAAAAAAATTACAGGGCTATGGGGAAAGGGATGGGGAGTGGGACTAATTGAATAGCTGTTTCAAAGAGCTGCACAGGCAGCCATACCATACTATGATAAATATCACAAAGTGTGAATTTAGTGCTAAAAGATTGAATTATCATACAATTTGAATTAAGCAGAGTAGACTGTAGCAGTAAAGCATAAACTATTGAAAACTGAGCTCTACAAATGTTAAAATGGATCAAGTGCAGAAGATGATTTAAATATAGAGCATTTAAATGTTAAGTGCTATGTCACCAGCTGGAAAAAATTAAGAATTCCACCTATGGTCCAAATGTTGTCATCTTCTCCTTTTACAATGACAGAAAAAAGGGGAAAGAAGATCAAATTAACTTAAGTCACATAATCCAATTGTTGCATGACATACTGTACTAGCACAATAAGGCATATTTGCCTCAGACCTTCACAGCAACACACCAAAAGCACCATGATTCCAGTGAGTGTGGTAGCCTACTGGGTATGGTACTGGATGACTAAACTGAAGGAAATGAATTTACCTCCCACCATGGCACATTGTGAAATTGAATTCAGTAAATGTGATAATTTGTTGGTTAGCATCAGAGAAAGCGACCATGAGAACTGTCAGATTGTTGTAAAAACCCAACTGGTTCACCAATGACCTTTAGGAAAAAGAACCTACCACAGGAAGAGAACAGTTTAATGTTGAAATTGGACTGCGTTGCACCTGCTTTATGGGTGCAATGAGGGCCAGTGTCGGGGACCAACATCCTGACATTGAAAGACATCTGACCCAATATTGGGCTGGACCATTTTTCAGGGATCCCTAGCAGTTGCCTAAAGCAGGTGTTAGGCGCCTTACGCATGTAAACAAAGGGCCTATTGCCTGTTTTAGGCCCCCTGGCAGAAACTGGATATTGTCGAGTGGAGCAAGTGCTGGGCCAGATTCTTCAGCCACCAACAAAACGTAAGATTTAAAATTAAATTTTAAACATTTTGCTGTGGAGCCAGGAGCAGGAGGACTGGTCCCCGACTCCACAATATCCCTATCATCCCCCGCTCCCCAACATTGCTGCTCCAACCTCCCCCCCACCAACACTTCGGCGTACCTTCCAGCTGACGAGGTAAGTGTCCCAATATTCATTTTCTTCAAATGGGAGAACTGCCTGCGGAGGCGCAACAGGTGACAGCAGTTCATCCAATTAATATTAATGAGGCCTAAGGTCCAATTTTAGGCCGGCCTCGGGCCTCCTGTGCTGGTGCGCATTGCAGCTGCCTCGTCTTGTTAGCGCCCAGAACCAGTTGAAAATCACCCCCTTGGTGTTTGTAAAATTAGTAAATGGAAAATCATGCAGACTGACCTCTGTGCCTGAATGTTCAGAACACACTCCTATTGCATGAAACTCAGTGGTCGGAGTGACAAATTGTAAAGCTGCTCCCCCCTCATATTTCTGGTATGTTGTGATTGCAAATTCAGAACATTACCCCTATTGTGTGAGCGTTTGCATAGAATACATTGTTACCGTTAGAAAATTGCCTCCTCTTAAATGGCAAATTTCAAAACCACGCATTTCTGAAATCTTATTAGCCGGTCATAAATTACAATTTTAAAAAATGAGCAATTTTTTTCCATTTTTCAATAAAAGTGGAAATTCTGGACAAAATTTATGGTATTCTGGTTAAAAAACGACCCCAATTGACTCGTGTCCAATTTTGTGGTCCCAGCAGGAAGCATCACCCACCGAGAGTAAAAAAAATCAAAACTTATAACCATTATACATGCGTTTATATAAAATACATTGACTGAATAAGGGAAATCTTTAATCAAGGAAACAATCTCTACTGTAGTGATGCTCTTATTTACTACTATATCTTAGTCTTTTTTCCTTGGAACTGGCCATTCTTTTTTACTGTAACTGGATAACCTCTACTTGCTCTGTCTGACTTCTGTGTATGAGCTGAATGGAACCACTTAAGAGATTAACAGTGTGACTTAAAGGACTAGAAAATATCGTTTGTATGCAAGGCACCTAAACTCAAACAAAATAAACCAGCTTGGACAGGCAGTATTCGATAGAAAGGACATCACTGATTTAGCAAAGTATAATTAACACATGATTGGCAATGCTTATTTATTGGGCTGCCTGCTATCAAAAACCCAGGGCAGAGTTTGCAAATTGGTAGTGGACAAAGTGATGCCCCTGAGCCTTCATACACTTTTCTTTCTATTAGCCCTGGCTGCTCCCTTTTATTGCATTTATTACTTGACAAATTATTTTTGATATAAGCTGCTATGTTGTGTGAGTCTATAACTCAAGCTATCTGCTCTGAACCTTTTCCTCCAAAAAGCAGCACCCACTTCCACCAGTTTTTACATTTTCTGCTTTGTGTAATATAGTCAAGTTTGAAATTTCAACAACACTGAGAATAGTTTATGATCTTGGCCTACAACAAAATGGGTAATATGGGTGATTCTTATTAATACAGATTTCAGATGAATTTGCTATTGCTGATTACCCTTACAAACAGCTGAAATCAGTTTCGAAACAACAATCAATAATCAGTACAAACATTGTAACACATGACTTAACAACAGTGGACACTTTCTTTTTCAGCCACTATTAATTATATCTAAATTGCGCTCGGGTACTAACTCTATTTTTTTTCATTGCTACTTTGTATTCGATGATAGAAATTATATGTAAATTTGGGAATTGTTTATACCATTAAAAAATGCACAGAAGTTTCTTCTGCCATGAGAAATAATGGGAAAAGCCTTCCTTAAAGGAGGAAGCTGAGAGGATATTTTTAAAATGTAAAATGTAGTTCCAAACCTAGTAAAGAGAAAAATGGCCTGGGAGAAAATTGGCAGAAAGGTTAATGGAACTGCTCACAGTCAAAAGATCTTCAAAAGACTATTGGAGAAGATTGATGACCTGCAGAGGAAAGCAAAAAAAAAGCATTACATATTAAAAAGTCTCAAGTGCACAGATGATGGTGCACCCCAATGGACAACCTAATTCCTGAAGGAAGAGATTGGATCTGCACACCATAGAGTTCATCACTGGCTTAGGTGGACACAATCAGCATTTCTGACCATGGTGCTGCCATATATAGTGATAAATTCTTTATCTGATAAATCCAAGAAAAATGTAAATGTGTTCAGGACAAGACGGCATTTTACATTTATCGATGCTAGCATTGGACCCAATATATGGGGTGGAGCAAAGCAACAATGATCAAAGGTCAAAAAGCCATTACAGGTATGCATTTTCATAACTGCTTATGATGACTTCCCTGTGTGATTCTTTAATCACCCTCCTCAGTTATTGGTCCAGGTGTTCCACCTGCACCAGAATGAGGATTGCCAGCAGCAGAAGAGCCTCCTACTAGCATGCCACCAACCCCATGATACAACTTTAAGATGGGTAGGAGTATAGAATTACTCCCGTTCCTTCAGCTGGTGCTCATATTTTTCCTTTTCAGCAGTCTGGATGTTACCCAACCAGCAGATAACTTCATTGCAATTGTCTAAAATGTTCTGTTTGTCATCATCTGTCATTTTTCCCTGAGCTTCCGTTCCTCAATTCTGCTCATCCCAATCTGTACAAGGAATAAGCACCACATTCCTACTCTTTCCTTCTTCAGAAATTATTGGGCTGGGCAGTACTGCATGTTCAGACATCTATTATACAGCCTAATATCTAACTCTCTACAGGTGATATTCCTGCTCAACAGCATCCTGAAGAAGTACACAACCAATGTAATGACCATCACCCTCTTTGTGGCAGCCTTTTGGCTCACCATAGAGATGAAATTACTCAATGCATAAGAGGTGATACATGCACTGTGTGTGTTAATTGATAGTTATTTGCTATATTAATAGTAGCAGAAAATGTGCATATTTTTACTCATAGTCCCAAAGTTCCTTCCAAGACTAAACTGGATTAAAGAACATTAATGCACAGATCCTGCATATTTTTGTTTGAGGAGGACTTGTTAAGGGCTTGTTAAAACACCAATTGAAGTTGAATGTGCAATTTTGCTCTTGCTTGCCTTCTAAATCACATCACATTATTAATACCTGCTATAACGGTGGTATCAAATAGACTGAGTTAGTTGTGGTTTAACATTCAACAAGAGACATTGTAAAGAGTAACTCAACTGTTTTAGGCCATGCAGGAGCATAGATACATTAATAAGTTTTACTTAACTGGAGAGATGAGAAGGACCAGTTTATCCACCTGTTGTGGTACATGTACCAGGTGCTGTAATATTCCTATTCTACTATTTGTGTGTGATGTTGTGGAAGGAGTAGGGGTGGAGGCTTCCCAAGAGATCTGCTGCAAAGCTGCTTGTGAGCACATTCCTATCTGTGACACACTCAGATGGCCCTGCACATATGTTCTGGAGGAGCCTTCTTGCATTCAGGGTGTTTCTTTTGTCACTCAAAGGTAGCTGCAGGCAAGAGACTGACCGCAACTTGAAAGCTAGCCACCCATTCTTGTACTTCTGATCACAGGTCCCTGCAGGAGGCCCAGTCCATTGTCAACCACTGAACATTGCACTATCAGCTGGTCTTTGAATCCCTCACTCTTGGTTCTCTGGAGTCTGTCTCTAAATACATTGACATATGTCATTATTGTGTCTTGGACCGGAACATCTCAACAGCATCAATTGGAATATATATGAAAGGTGCTTCAGCTGTGCTTGCTGCCTGCGTGCCTGAGATTTCCCATGCAGATTGAACAAATGCTGCTCAATGGCAGTTTGCAGATTTTAAAAAAAACCTTTGCTGCATGACATTGCCTAATTGGGAAGTACAATCCACAGTTGTAGCAAATCCAATTTGCAACATGCTCTGTAAGGAGGGAAGTGGCAAGTGCACCTGTTCATGCTCCTCAAGTATATTTGAAGTCTCAACTGCCCTTCATGAGGTATGATCACAAAGCAATTCAACAGGGCCTATGCTCAGCCCTTGCCAGCTGTTCTTCAGCTTGTACCTCCGCCTCTTCCATATCATTGTGAGATAACTTACTTTTTGATTCTTCCTTAAAATCGAATAACATCAAATGTACAATTACATAAACCAGGATCATATTCACCTTCCCCAGGTTGTGCATCATTCATATTGTGTATAACTTCTCAGTCAATGATACCTATGCTAGCATTGAGTCAATCCTGCCATGTATGATCTGTGCACTCTGTTGAAGGCAACCTTTATCTGAAGGATAAATAAGTATTGCATCAGGTAATATTTTGTGCTGTATATTGTTGGCAACAATACAGTTTTATAGCTTTATCCACAGTTAACCTGAATGTAGAGGTCTTGCTTACAGAAAATGTGTGAGAATACTTGAGTTAACTGCATGCACTGTAATTGTCAGCTGTTTGTGTGGATCACTATAATTAGTCTTCAATCTTTGTCAGCTGCAGCATCCTAATTTTGTGGACCTGCTGTGTCAGTTCTGAACCATATTTGTCTCTTAACTTTGTGTTGCAATTGCAGCAAATTTCTGGATCAGATTAGATCAGGTTATGCATGTGAAGATATTCAAACAAGTTAATGTGACATCTGTTGCTTACTTTGATTGGCATCAATGACCACCTACATATATGGCAGGTCATGTATATTCATGGTCATTCTCATTCCTCATCTTGATCTTTTTCTTCACGTTTTATACCTATTTCTAGACTTCCCTTAAAACTCTCCTGGTACACAACCCAGCATCAGCTTTCTGTGTGATAGCCTCTTTAGGCACAGCTGGCTTGCTTCTCAGCTCCATAAAGAATACTTAAATATACTCCCGCACCATCTATGATCTTCAAAATTTTGACCTATAGCTCTGTGCTCTTCCCTTCATTTCTCATAGCACACTGTGGAGCATAGTTTTTATGTATAGTTAAATGGCTGTTTAAGTAGCATATTGCCAGGTACTTTCCAATTGGACATTCAGTTTTGAGTTAGTTATCAGTGTATCCTAATGCACTCAGGTTCCAGAAAATGCATAGAGCAAAGTTAGGCAATCTTGCACATGTGTTCAAAAGGACAAAAATGTACTCTCTCATGTAATGCAATGCATGTATCATCAGGGAGGTCAGTCAAATGTCCCCTTTGTACAGATATTTCTCAAGCTTCAAAAGAAAGTGTTTCATTGGATTTACTATAACCATGAGAATTTAGCAATTGAGGTGGACGGACTGACCCAGCACACAGTGAATGTGATCAGGCAGTTCCAGTCCACTGTCAAGTCTCAAGGAAGGCAGAGCACAATAACCTGTCAAACTTCTGCTTGATATTCTTGAGGGGTTTGTGACAGAATCATCTGCTTAGGCTTCCTCGGCGCCATCTAATTTTCTGCCTCCTGGTCAGTAGTGCTGGAGATAGCCTTCGTAGTAGGTTAATCCGAGCACACAGGCCTCATCCATCAGTGTGACTCTAAGAATTGAGGCCTTGGTGATAATAGCTAGATTTGTCAATGGCAGTGCAGATTAAGCAGGTTCATTCAAGTCACTAGTCAGAAGCTAAAGATTTTTAAAAAGTGAGGCCAAAGGCTCTAAAGGTTACTTAGACAAGGACAACCAGTGTAAATTGGGTAATATTTGTGAGAGTAAGCTTAATGGACAGTTTTTGAGCTTTTAATTTCACGCCTGGCCATTTTCATGCCTTTTGTAATAAATGTGGCAGAAAAATTCGTAATGATTTAATTTGAATGACAAAAGAGTGGACACAAAATCTGTGAAAATAAAGCCCTGCAAAACTTACTTGATTTACAGCAGTGCTTAATGTTCAGCATTCAAAGTTTACCCCTTTGAAATTCTTGCTATAGAAAAATTAACTACAATAGCTAGAATATTGAACATGTATGTTTAACTTTTTTGTCTGACAATATGTTCAGAACTTCAAGTTAAACATACCACAGGCATTATATTGACTTTTACACAAAATGCTACTTGGTTTGATTAGCCCATATTGTCTTTGCCATTTGAGGTACTGTGTGCCTGCTTCATCTTCCAAATGTAATTTAAGACACATTTTGCCACAGAAAGAAAGAACTTGCAGTTATATATCACCTTTCATGATTCCAGGACATTTCAAAGTGCTTCACAGCCATTTAAGTACTTTTTTGAAGTGTAGTTACTTTTGTAATATAGGGAAACACAGCAATAATTTGCACACAGCAAGGTTCCACAAACAGCAGTGAGATAAATAACCAAGTACACTTTTTTGTGATGTTTGCTGAAGGATCAATATTGGTCAGGACATCGAGAGAACTCCTTCCTCTTTACATAGTTCCATGGATCTTTTACGCCCACCGTAGAGGGCAAATAGGGCCTTGGTCTAATTTGTCATCTGAAAGATGGCACCTTTGATAGTGTAGCAGTTCCTCATTGATGCAGTGAAGTGAATGAGCATTTGCACCTTACTTCTTCAGTTTATTAATGTGGTGCACATAGTATGGTACAAACATCTGCCCTTTTATATATGTTTAGATGAAGAGAGTGCAGAGGAGATTTATTAGAATGGTACCAGGGATGAGGGGTTTCAGTTATCTGGAAAGGGTAGAGAAGCTGGGATTGTTCTCCTTGTTTTCAAGATATTAAGGGGAACTGATATGGTAGACAGAGAGAAACTATTTCCACTGGTTGGGGAGTCTAGGACCAGGGGACATAGCCTAAAAATTAGAGCCAGGACTTTCAGGAGTGAAGTTAGGAAACACTTCTACAGGCAAAGGGTGGTAGAAGTTTGGAACTCTCTTCTGCAAACAGCAGTTGATGCTAGCTCAATTGTTAATTTTAAATCTAAGATTGAGAGATTTTTCTTAACCAAAGGTATTAATGGATATGGGGCTAAGGTGGGTATGTGGAGTTAGATCACAGATCAGCCATGATCTCAATGAATGGTGGAACAGGCTCGAGGGGTTAAATGGCCTGCTACTGTTCTTATGTTCCTTAGAGCAGAGAAGGTTAAGGGGAGATTTATTAGAGGTGTTCAAAATTACATGGGGTTTTGATAGAGTAGATAGGGAGAAACTGTTTCAGTAACCAGAGGACACAGACTTAAAATAATTGGCAAAAAAGATGCGAGGAGAATTTTTTTTACTCAGTGAGTGTTATGATTTGGAATGCATTGCCTGAAAGGGTGGTGGAAGTAGATTCAATAGTAACTTTCAAACGGGAAATGGATCTCTACTTAAAAAGGAAAAATTTGCAGGGCTATCGGGAGAGAGCAGGGGAGTGGGACTGATTGGTAGCTTTTTCAGAGGGCAGGCACAATGATCCGAATGGCCACCTTCTGTGCTGTACAATTCTTTGATATAGTGGCATACAACCAGAGATAATTATAATAAGAATATTTGTCTCTTATGTTTGAATGTAGGAACAAGCGTAGACCATTCAGTACCTTGAGCCTGTTCTGCCATTCAATTAGATCATGGCTGATTTGAAGCTTAACACCCTCTACACGCCTTGGTTCTGTAACCTTTAATACACTTGCCTAATAAAAATCTATCAATCTCAGTTTTGAAATTTTCAATTGACCTAGCCTCAACAGCTTTTTGGGAAAGAGAGTTTCAGATTTCCACTACCCTTTGTATGAAGACATGTTTTCTGACATCACCCCTGAACAGCCTAGCTTTATTTTAAGGTTATGCCCCCTTGTTCTGGACTCCCCCACCAGAGGAAATAGTTTCTCTCTATCTTCCCTATCAACTCCTTTGATCATCTTAAACACCTCAATTAGATCACCCCTCAATCTTCTATATTCAAGGGAATACAAGCCTAGTCTATGCAGCGTCCTCGTAATTTAACCCTTTTAGACCTGGTATCATTTGGTGAATCTACGCTGCACCCCCTCCAAGGCCAATATATTATTCCAGAGGTTCATTGTCCAGAACCGAATGCAGTACTCCAGATGGGGTCTAACCAGAGATCGGTACATCTGTAACATCACTTCCACCCCTTTGTATTCCAGTATTCCAGCCCTCTTGAGATAAAGGCCAACATTCCATTAGCCTTTTAAAATTATTTTTTTGTACCTGCCCACTAGCTTTTAGTGATTTCTGTACTTGGACCTCATAATCTCTCTGATTACCCACAGTTCCTAGCTTCTCACCATTTAGAATATACTCTGATCTATCTTTCTTAGGTCCAAAGTGGATGACCTCACACTTTCTTACATTGAACTCTGTCTGCTACAGTTTTGCCCACTCACTTGATCTATCAATGTCCCTTTGCAGCTTTCTGCTCCCATCTACATTATTTACTGAGTTTGATTTGACAAGTGATAGTTAACTCCGCTGTTGAAGTTTTGTGTACAAGGACTGAATTACAGATGATGACACTGTTTGGCAGAAAGTTCCATGGGCAGAAGAGATGCTGTGAGAAGCTTTGTCGTTCATATTCCAGCTGCTTTTTGGTTTAATTTGGAATGCTACAGTGCTGCACTTGTGTTCCTGGTGTAAATGTGAAAATCTTCTTTAAACATTGCTCCAATCCTAATCTTGCACGAGACTGGCAGCCTAGGCATATCTCTTTGATGCTGTGAGGGGTGGATGGCATGGAATTGTCTTCATGATTTTGGATTGCAATGAGCCTGAGAACAAGAGATAGGTTTTCTTTGATGCCTGCCATATACATAAATGCCAAACTGGACCAACAGCTTTAACAAAGTTGACATAGCCTCAAAAAGCTGCCAACTCCCAAACAGCCCGAAATATAAGCCTATATCATGTTAAAAAATAGTCATTACCAAAAACAGGGTTTAACTTAAAATTCTTTCATTCATATTAAAGGAACTAAACACATGAATGTTTGAAGAGGGATACAGTTGTTGAAGGAGTATGATTCATTTTTCAAAAATCTTTCAAAATGGAAAATCTGCAAAGGTTGAGAGGGTGGAAAATTTTACATCCCAGTTCAGGAAAAGGAAAAGGAATCGCAGTGCCTATTTCAGATGCAATCTTTCTGCCCCATCCCTACCTGCAACTGGAAATTCATGTCAAGCACAAAGAGGATAGAGACCAGGCTGAAGGGGTCACTGCTACTTTTTCCTCTACGTAATGCCCTAGAAATAGTTGCACATGAGGTGTTATGTAGAGGAAAATTGGCCAGATTCTTGCTAGATTCCATAATACAAGAAGGACTTAGTGAACGCATAGAAAGACATGGGCAAATCAGGGACAGTCAGCATGGATTTGAAAAGGGAAGGTCATGCTTGACCACATTAATTAAACTTTTTGAAGAAATCAGAGAGCATAGAAAAAGGCCATATCATGGATTCTATATAAATGGATTTTCAAAAGATGTTTGATAAGGTGGCACATAGGATACTTGTGAAAATTAAGGCATATGGTATTAAAGGGAATGTAGCTGTATGGATAAAGAGATGACTGGGGGACAGAAACCAGAACAGAGTGCTACGTTGATGTTTTTTAGATTGGTGGGCTATGGGTATTGGTGTTCCCTTAGTGATCTGTTCTGGGACCACTTTCATCTTGTAAATGATTTGAACAAGAGGAAGGATCTATGTTTGCTGATGATATCAAATGAGGGCAATTGCAAACTGTGCAGAAAAATTAAGAAGATAGCAAGGGGGTATAGACAGGGTATTTACAGAGAAATGCAACGTAGTTATGAATTGAGAAAAGAAACAAAGAAAGTAAGTATACATTACATGGTAAGATTCAAAACAGATTAGAGGACAGAGAGATCGAGGATACAGATTTATAGAGGAGCAAATTTGCAGGGAATTTACAGAGGTGCAGGAACTATAGAACAGTTATAATAGGGGACTTCAACTATTCTAATATAGACTGGGATAGTAAAAGTGTAAAGGGAAAAGAGGGAGAAGAATTTCTGAAGTGTGTTGAGGAGAACTTTCGAGATCAGTATGTTTCTGGCCTAACGAGGAAGGAGACATTGCTGGATCTAGTTCTGGTCAATGAAGTGGGTCAAGTGAAGCAAGTGTCAGTGAGGGAACATTTAAGGAACAGTGATCATAGTATCATAAGGTTTAGATTAGTTATGGAAAAGGACAAGGAGCAATCCAGAGTAAATATACTTAATTGGAGGAGGGCCAATTTCAGTGGATTGAGAACGGATCTGGCCCGGTTAAATTGGAATCAAAGATTGGCAGGAAAAACTATAGGAACAGGAGTAGGCCATTCAGCCCCTCGTGCCTGCTCTGCCATTTGATAAGATCATGGCTGATCTGTGATCGAACTCCATATACCTGCCTTTGGCCCATATCCCTTAATACCTTTGGTTGCCAAAAAGCTATCTATCTCAGATTTAAATTTAGCAATTGAGCTAGTATCAATTGCCGTTTGCAGAAGAGAGTTCCAAACTTCTACAACCCTTTGTGTGTAGAAATGTTTTCTAATCTCGCTCCTGAAAGGTCCAGCTCTAATTTCTAGACTGTGCCCCCCTACTCCTAAAATCCCCAACCAGCGGAAATAGTTTCTCTCTATCCACCCTATCTGTTCCCCTTAATATCTTATAAACTTCGATCAGATCACCCCTTAACCTTCGAAACTCTCGAGAATACAACCCCAATTTGTGTAAGCTCTCCTCGTAACTCAACCCTTGAAGTCCGGGTATCATTCTAGGAAACCTACGCTGCACTCCCTCCAAGGCCAATATGTCCTTCCGAAGGTGCGATGCCCAGAACTGCTCACAGTACTCCAGGTGCGGTCTAACCAGGGTTTTGTATAGCTGCAGCATAACTGCTGGCCCCTTGTACTCTAGTCCTCTAGATATAAAGGCCAACATTCCATTTGCCTTCTTGATTATTTTCTGCTCCTGTTCATGACACTTCAATGATCTATGTACCTGTACCCCTTGGTCCCTTTGGACATCCACTGTTTTTAACTTTTTACCATTTAGAAAGTACCCTGTTTTATCCTTTTTTGATCCAAAGTGGATGACCTCACATTTGTCTACATTGAATTCCATTTGCCACAGTTTTGCCCATTCACCTAATCTATCAATATCGTTTTGTAATTTTATGTTTTCATCTACACTGCTTACAATGCCACCAATCTTTGTGTCATTGGCAAACTTAGATATGAGACTTTCTATGCCTTCATCTAAGTCGTTAATAAATATTGTGAATAATTGAGGCCCCAAGATAGATCCCTGCGGGACTCCACTAGTCACATCCTGCCAATGTGAGCACCTTCCCATTATCCCTACTCTCTGTCGCCTTTCGCTCAGCCAACTTCCTAACCAAGTCCGTACTTTTCCCTCGATTCCATGGGCTTCTATCTTAGCTAACAGTCTCTTTTTTTTTCTTTTATTCGTTCACGGGATGTGGGCGTCGCTAGCAAGGCCGGCATTTATTGCCCATCCCTAATTGCCCTCGAGAAGGTGGTGGTGAGCCGCCTTCTTGAACCGCTGCAGTCCTTGTGGTGACGGTTCTCCCACAGTGCTGTTAGGAAGGGAGTTCCAGGATTTTGACCCAGCGACAATGAAGGAACGGCGATATATTTCCAAGTCGGGATGGTGTGTGATTTGGAGGGGAACGTGCAGGTGGTGTTGTTCCCATGCGCCTGCTGCCCTTGTCCTTCTAGGTGGTAGAGGTCGTGGGTTTGGGAGGTGCTGTCGAAGAAACCTTGGCGAGTTGCTGCAGTGCATCCTGTGGATGGTGCACACTGCAGCCACAGTGCGCCGGTGGTGAAGGGAGTGAATGTTTAGGGTGGTGGATGGGGTGCCAATCAAGCGGGCTGCTTTATCTTGGATGGTGTCGAGCTTCTTGAGTGTTGTTGGAGCTGCACTCATCCAGGCAAGTGGAGAGTATTCCATCACACTCCTGACTTGTGCCTTGTAGATGGTGGAAAGGCTTTGGGGAGTCAGGAGGTGAGTCACTCGCCGCAGAATACCCAGCCTCTGACCTGCTCTCGTAGCCACAGTATTTATATGGCTGGTCCAGTTAAGTTTCTGGTCAATGGTGACCCCCAGGATGTTGATGGTGGGGGATTCGGCGATGGTAATGCCGTTGAATGTGAAGGGGAGGTGGTTAGACTCTCTCTTGTTGGAGATGGTCATTGCCTGGCACTTATCTGGCGCGAATGTTACTTGCAACTTATCAGCCCAAGCCTGGATGTTGTCCAGGTCTTGCTGCATGCGGGCTCGGACTGCTTCATTATCTGAGGGGTTGCGAATGGAACTGAACACTGTGCAGTCATCAGCGAACATCCCCATTTCTGACCTTATGATGGAGGGAAGGTCATTGATGAAGCAGCTGAAGATGGTTGGGCCCAGGACACTGCCCTGAGGAACTCCTGCAGCAATGCCCTGGGGCTGAGATGATTGGCCTCCAACAACCACTACCATCTTCCTTTGTACTAGGTATGACTCCAGCCACTGGAGAGTTTTCCCCCTGATTCCCATTGACTTCAATTTTACTAGGGCTCCTTGGTGCCACACTCGGTCAAATGCTGCCTTGATGTCAAGGGCAGTCACTCTCACCTCACCTCTGGAATTCAGCTCTTTTGTCCATGTTTGGACCAAGGCTGTAATGAGGTCTGGAGCTGAGTGGTCCTGGCGGAACCCAAACTGAGCATCGGTGAGCAGGTTAATGGTGAGTAAGTGCCGCTTGATAGCACTGTCGACGACACCTTCCATCACTTTGCTGATGATTGAGAGTAGACTGATGGGGCGGTAATTGGCCGGATTGGATATGTCCTGCTTTTTGTGGACAGGACATACCTGGGCAATTTTCCACATTGTCGGGTGGATGCCAGTGTTGTAGCTGTACTGGAACAGCTTGCCTAGAGGCGCAGCTAGTTCTGGAGCACAAGTCTTCAGCACTACAGCTGGGATGTTGTCGGGGCCCATAGCCTTTGCTGTATCCAGTGCACTCAGCCGTTTCTTGATATCACGTGGAGTGAATCGAATTGGCCGAAGACTGGCTTCCGTGATGGTGGGGATATCGGGAGGAGGCTGAGATGGATTATCCACTCGGCACTTCTGGCTGAAGATGGTTGCAAACGCTTCAGCCTTGTCTTTTGCACTCACGTGCTGGACTCCGCCATCATTGAGAATGGGGATGTTTGCAGAGCCTCCTCCTCCCGTTAGTTGTTTAATTGTCCACCACCATTCACGACTGGATGTGGCAGGACTGCAGAGATTTGATCTGATCTGTTTGTTGTGGAATCGCCTAGCTCTGTCTATAGCATGTTGCTTCCGCTGTTCAGCATGCATGTCGTCCTGAGTTGTAGCTTCACCAGGTTGGCACCTCATTTTTAGGTACGCCTGGTTTTGCTCCTGGCATGCTCTTCTACACTCCTCATTGAACCAGGATTGATCCCCTGGCTTGTTGGTAGTGGTAGAGTGAGGAATATGCCGGGCCATGAGCTTACAGATTGTGCTGGAATACAATTCTGCTGCTGCTGATGGCCCACAGCGCCTCATGGATGCCCAGTTTTGAGCTGCAAGATGTGGTGCTACCGAGCCACTCTTGGTGATGGACATTGAAGTCTCCCACCCAGAGGACATTTTGTGCCCTTGCTACCCTCAGTGCTTCCTCCAAGTGGTGTTCAACATGGAGGAGGACTGATTCATCAGCTGAGGGAGGACGGTAGGTGGTAATCAGCAGGAGGTTTCCTTGCCCATGTTTGACCTGATGCCATGAGATTTCATGGGGTCCAGAGTCAATGTTGAGGACTCCCAGGGCCACTCCCTCCTGACTGTATATCACTGTACCGCCACCTCTGGTGGGTCTGTCCTGCCGGTGGGACAGGACATACCCAGGGATGGTGATGCTGAAAGATATGATTCTGTGAGTATGGCTGTGTCAGGCTGTTGCTTGACTCGTCTGTGGGACAGCTCTCCCAATTTTGGCACAAGTCCCCAGATGTTCGTAAGGAGGACCTTGCAGGGTCGACTGGGCTTGGTGTTTTGCCGTTGTCGTGTCCGGTGCCTAGTGGTCCGTCCGGTTTTATTCTTATTATGACTTTTTGTCGCGAGATTTTACAACTGAGTGGCTTGCTAGGCCATTTCAGAGGGCAATTAAGAATCAACCACATTGCTGTGGGTCTGGAGTCACATATAGGCCAGACCGGGTAAGAGCGGCAGGCTTCCTTCCCTAAAGGACATTAGTGAACCAGATGGGTTTTTACTTCAATCCAGTAGTTTCATGGCCATCATTACTGATACTAGTATTTTAATTCCAGATTTTTTTTTTATTTAATTGAATTTAATTAATTAATTGAATTTAAATTCGCCAGCTGCCGTGGCGGGATTTGAACTCATGACTCTGGATTTTAGTCCAGGCCTCTGGATTACTAGCCCAGTAACATAACCACTGTGCTACCGTTCCCTTATGTGGGACCTTAGCAAATGCCTTATGGAAGTTCGTATCAATAACATCCATTGACATTCCCCTGTCCACTCCTTTGGTCACCTCTTCAAAAAATTCAATCATGTTTGTCAGGCACGACCTACCTTCCACAAATCCATGCTGGCTCTCTCTGATTAACTGAAAATTCTCGAGGTGTTCAGTCACCCTATCCTTAATTATAGACTCCAGCATTTTCCCCACAACAGATGTTATTCCCTGGTTACCCTCTCTCTCCTTTCTTAAAAAGCGGAGTGACATGTGCAATTTTCCAATCTAGAGGGACAGTTCCTGAATCTAGAGAACTTTGAAAGATTATAGTTAGGGCATCCGCAATGTGCTCACCTACTTCCTTTAAAACCCTGGGATGGAAACCATCTGGTCCTGGGGATTTGTCATTCTTTAGTGCTGTTATTTTCTTCATTACTGTTGCTTTGCTTATGTTAATTTTGTTGAGTCCCTGTGCTCGATTCAATATAAGTTTTCTTGGGATTTCCGGCATGCTATCCTCTTTTCCAACTGTAAATACTGACGCAAAGTAATTGTTCAACATGTCCGCCATTTCCCCATTGTCAATGACAATATCCCCACTTTCAGTTTTTAAGGGACCAACACTGCTCCTGACCACCCTCTTTTTCCTAATATAACTATAAAAGTTCTTCGTATTGGTTTTGATATCCCTTGCGAGTTTCTTTTCTTACTCTCTTTTTGTAGCTCTTACTATCTGTTTTGTGACCCTTTGTTGATCTGTGTACCTTTCCCATTTGCCAGGATCTGTGCCATTTTTTGCCTTTTTGTATGCCCTTTCCTTATGTCTTATACTATCCCTTACCTCTTTAGTTGTCCATGGCTGTTTTTTTTGGCAAGTAGAGTTCTTGCCCCTCAGGGGTATAAACCGATTCTGTATCACGTTAAATGTTTCTTTAAATATTTCCCACTGATCATCAGTCGTTTTACCCATTAACAGATTTGCCCAGTTTACTGTGGACAGTCTCTGTCTCATTCCATTGAAGTCGGCCTTACCCAAGTCTAGAATCTTAGCAGCTGATTCACTTTTTTCCCTTTCAAACACTACCTTGAACTCAATCATGTTATGATCACTATTGGATAGATGTTCACGCACAGTTAAGCCGTTAACTAAATCTGGTTCATTACTCATTACTAAATCTAGTATGGCTTGCCCCCTTTTTGCCTCTAGGACATACTGCTGTAGAAAACTATCCCGGACACACTCAAGAAATTCACTACCTTTCTGACAGTTGCTAGTCTGCTTTTCCCAATCTATATGAAGGTTAAAGTCCCCCATTAAGACCACTATGCCTTTCTTACACGCTTGTCTAATCTCTACATTTACACAATCTAGCACTTCAGAGCTGCTGCCAGGGCTCCTATACACAACTCCCACTAGAGTCTTAGATCCTTTCCTATTTCTCAATTCAACCCATAAGGTCTCTGTTGGCTGCTTACCTCTCGTTATATCCCCCTTTATCATTGAAGTGATTTCATCTCTAATCATTAAGGTTACTCCTCCCCCTCTTCCATTTCCCCTATCTCTCCTGTAGACCTTATAAACTGGTATAATTAGTTCCCAATCCTGACCATCCTGCAGCCATGTCTCAGTAATAGCTATAATGTCATACCCTCCAATTTGAATTTGAACCTGTAGTTCATTTAATTTATTCCTTATACTCCGTGCATTTGTATATAGAACTCTTTGTTGGGCCACACACCCTAGCCTGACCTTCAGCTTTGATGCTGGGTTAATCGCATTACGCCTTCTAGTTTTTATTTTATCTGTCGTGCCTAAAGTACACTTTCTTTCCGCTGCTCTACACTTTTCCCTTTCGCTTGTTCTTGAACAACTGTTTGTACTATTTGTATTGTAAATTTCCCCTGGGTCTTCCCCTCTCTTGCAGCTCTCAACTTTATTCCCTTCTGACTCTCCGCTCAGGTTCCCAACCCCCTGCCATTCTAGTTTATCCTTCCCCAACAGCACTAGCAAACACCCCCGCGAGGACATTGGTCCCGGTCCTGCTCGGGTGTAACCCGTCCCGCTTGTACAGGTCCCACCTTCCCCAGAACCGGTCCCAATGTCCCAGGAATCTAAATTCCTCCCTCCTACACCATTCCTGCAGCCACGCATTCATCCTGTCTGTTCTCCTGTTTCTATACTCACTAGCACATGGCACTGGTAGTAATCCTGAGATCACTACCTTTGAGGTCCTGCTTTTTAATTTATCTCCTAACTCCTTAAATTCACCTTGCAGGACCTCATCCCTTTTTATACCTATGTCATTGGTACCAATATGGACCACGACTACTGGCTGTTCACCCTCCCCCTCCAGAATGCCCTGCAGCCGCTCCATGACATCCTTGACCCTAGCACCAGGGAGGCAACATACCATCCTGAAGTCACGTTTGCGGCCGCAGAAATGCCTATCTGTTCCCCTTACAATTGAATCCCCTATCACTATAGCCCTGCCACTCTTCTTCCTCCCCTCCTGTGCAGCAGAGCCACCCGTGGTGCCCCGAACTTGGCTCTTGCTGCTTTCCCCTGGTAAGCCATCTCCCAACAGTATCCAAAGCAGAATATCTGTTTGAGAGGGAGATGGCCCCAGGGGACTCCTGCTCTACCTGCCTAGTCCTTTTACTCTGCCTGGCAGTCACCCATTTCCTTTCTGCCTGCGTAATCTTTACCTGCGGTGTGACCACCTCACTGAACGTGATATCCACGATAGTCTCAGCATCGCGGATGTTCCACAGTGAATCCACCCGCAGCTCCAGCACCGAAATGCGGTTAGCCAGTAGCTGCAGCTGGACACACTTCCTGCACACATGGTCGCCAGGGACACTGGTAGTGTCCATGACTTCCCACATAGTGCAGGAGGAGCATATCAACTATAATCAAACAATGGGCGGCCTTTAAACAGGAGATGATTGGGGTATAATCTAGGTACATGCCCACGAGGGGGAAAGGTACGACAACTAAAGTCAGTACTCCGTGGATGACGAAAGAGATAGAGAGTAAGACGAAGCAGAAAAAAGCCGTGTATGACAGATGTCAGGTTGATAATACAAGTGAGAACCAGGCTGAATATAGAAAGTACAAAGGAAAAGTGAAAAAGGAAATAAGATCAAAGAGAGAGTATGAGAATAAACTGGCGGCCAACATAAAAGGGAATCCAAAAGTCTTCTATATGAATATAAATAGTAAATGGGTAGTAAGAGTAGGGGTGGGGCCGGTTAGGGACCAAAAAAGAGATCTACGCACGGAGGCAGAGGGCATGGCTGAGGTACTAAATTAATACTTAACATCTGTCTTTACCAGGAAGAAGATGCTGTCAAAGTGGGAGTTGTATATAGGAGCCCTGGCAGCAGCTCTGAAGTGCTAGATTGTGTAAATGCAGAGATTAGACAAGCGTGTAAGAAAGGCATAATGGTCTTAATGGGGGACTTTAACCTTCATATAGATTGGGAAAAGCAGACTAGCAACTGTCAGAAAGGTAGTGAATTTCTTGAGTGTGTCCGGGATAGTTTTCTACAGCAGTATGTCCTAGAGGCAAAAAGGGGGCAAGCCATACTAGATTTAGTAATGAGTAATGAACCAGATTTAGTTAACGGCTTAACTGTGCGTGAACATCTATCCAATAGTGATCATAACATGATTGAGTTCAAGGTAGTGTTTGAAAGGGAAAAAAGTGAATCAGCTGCTAAGATTCTAGACTTTGGCAAGGCCGACTTCAATGGAATGAGACAGAGACTGTCCACAGTAAACTGGGCAAATCTGTTAATGGGTAAAACGACTGATGATCAGTGGGAAATATTTAAAGAAACATTTAACGTGATACAGAATCGGTTTATACCCCTGAGGGGCAAGAACTCTACTTGCCAAAAAAACAGCCATGGACAACTAAAGAGGTAAGGGTCAGTATGAGACATACAAAAAGGCAAAAAATGGCACAGATCCTGGCAAATGGGAAAGATACACAGATCAACAAAGGGTCACAAAACAGATAGTAAGGGCTACAAAAAGAGAGTATGAAAAGAAACTCGCAAGGGATATCAAAACCAATATGAAGAACTTTTATAGTTATATTAGGAAAAAGAGGGTGGTCAGGAGCAGTGTTGGGACATGTTGAACAATTACTTTGTGTCAGTATTTACAGTCGAAAAAGAGGATAGCATGCCGGAAATCCCAAGAAAACCTATATTGAATCGGGCACAGGGACTCTATAATTAACATAAGTAAAGCAACAGTAATGAAGAAAATAATAGCACTAAAGAGTGACAAATCCCCAGGACCAGATGGTTTCCATCCCAGGGATTTAAAGGAAGTAGGTGGGCACATTGCGGATGCCCTAACTATAATCTTTCAAAGTTCTCTAGATTCAGGAACTGTCCCTCTAGATTGGAAAATTGCACATGTTACTCCGCTTTTTAAGAAAGGAGAGAGAGGGAAACCAGGGAATAAAATTTGTTGTGGGGAAAATGCTGGAGTCTGTAATTAAGGATCGGGTGACTGAACACCTCGAGAATTTTCAATTAATCAGAGAGAGCCAGCATGGATTTGTGAAAGGTAGGTCGTGCCTGACAAACCTGATTGAATTTTTTGAAGAGGTGACTAAAGTAGTGGACAGGGGAATGTCAATGGATGTTATTTATATGGACTTCCAGACGGCATTTGATAAGGTCCCACATAATAGACTGTTAGCTAAGATAGAAGCCCATGGAATCGAGGGAAAATTACGGA
Source organism: Heptranchias perlo (assembly GCF_035084215.1). Taxonomy (NCBI): domain Eukaryota; kingdom Metazoa; phylum Chordata; class Chondrichthyes; order Hexanchiformes; family Hexanchidae; genus Heptranchias; species Heptranchias perlo. The sequence continues at coordinate 125,506,446 of NC_090325.1, read as the reverse complement.
CTTGGTTAGGAAGTTAGCTGAGCGAAAGGCGACAGAGAGTAGGGATAATGGGAAGGTACTCACATTGGCAGGATGTGACTAGTGGAGTCCCGCAGGGATCTGTCTTGGGGCCTCAATTATTCACAATATTTATTAACGACTTAGATGAAGGCATAGAAAGTCTCATATCTAAGTTTGCCAATGACACAAAGATTGGTGAGATTGTAAGCAGTTTAGATGAAAACATAAAATTACAAAGCGATATTGATAGATTAGGTGAATGGGCAAAACTGTGGCAAATGGAATTCAATGTAGACAAATGTGAGGCCATCCACTTTGGATCAAAAAAGGATAGAACAGGGTACTTTCTAAATGGTAAAAAGTTAATAACAGTGGATGTCCAAAGGGACCTTGGGGTTCAGGTGCATAGATCATTGAAGTGTCATGAACAGGTGCAGAAAATAATCAAGAAGGCAAATGGAATGCTGGCCTTTATATCTAGAGGACTGGAGTACAAGGGGGCAGAAGTTATGCTGCAGCTATCCAAAACCCTGGTTAGACCGCACCTGGAGTACTGTGAGCAGTTCTGGGAACCGCACCTTCGGAAGGACATATTGGCCTTGGAGGGAGTGCAGCATAGGTTTACTAGAATGATACCCGGACTTCAAGGGTTAAGTTACGAGGAGAGCTTACACAAATTGGGGTTGTATTCTCTTGAGTTTCGAAGGTTAAGGGTTGATCTGATCGAAGTTTATAAGATATTAAGGGGAACAGATAGGGTGGATAGAGAGAATCTATTTCCGCTGGTTGGGGATTTTAGGAGTTGGGGGCACAGTCTAGAAATTAGAGCTAGACCTTTCAGGAGCGAGATTAGAAAACATTTCTACACACAAAGGGTTGTAGAAGTTTGGAACTCTCTTCCGCAAACGGCAATTGATACTAGCTCAATTGCTAAATTTAAATCTGAGATAGATAGCTTTTTGGCAACCAAAGGTATTAAAGGATATGGGCCAAAGGCAGGTGTACAGAGTTAGATCACAGATCAGCCATGATTTTATCAAATGGCAGAGCAGGCACGAGGGGCTGAATGGCCTACTCCTGTTCCTCTGTTCCTATGTTCCTAAAGTCACAGTAAAAGAGGAGGTGGTTGAGATACTGGATGGACTAAAAATTGATAAAGAGGAGGTACTAGAAAGGCTAGCTGTACTTATAGTAGAAAGGCCACCCAGTCCAGATGGGATTCATCCTAGATTGCTGAGGGAATTAAGGGTGGAAATTGCAGAGATGCTGGCCATAGTCTTTCATTTCTCCTTTGATATGGGGGTGGTGCCAAAGGACTGGAGAATTGCAAATGTCACGTCGACAAGTGTGGATTAATAAAGGAAAGCCAGCATGGATTTGTTAAAGGCAAATCATGTTTAATTAACTTGATTGAGCTTTTTGATGAGGTAACAGAGAGGGTTGATGAGGGCAATGCAGTTGATGTTGTGTATATGTACTTACAAAAGGCATTTCATAAAGTGTCAGCAAAATTGAAGCCTGTGGAATAAAAGGGGCAGTGGCTGCCTGGATACTAAAGTGACAGGAAACAGAGAGTCATGGTGAACGGTTGTTTTTCACACTGGGGAAGGTATACAGTGGTGTTCCCTGGGGTTGGTACTAGGACCACTGCTTTTTTTGATCTATATTAATGACTTGGACTTGGGTATACACGGCACAATTTCAAAATTTGCAGATGACACAAAACTTGGAAGTATAGTGAACAGTGAGGAGGATAGTGATAGACTTCTAGAGGACATAGACAGGCTGGTAGAATGGGCAGACACATGGCAGATGAAATTTAATGCAGAGAAGTGTGAAGTGATACATTTTGGCAGGAAGAATGAGGAGAGGCAACATAAACTAAATGGTACAATTCTAAAGGGCGTGCAGGTGACGATCCGGATTCTTTCCCCTCAGTCTGGTTCAGTAATAACTGAAGTCGAATACATTTTAAAGTTCAACACATCTTTAATAGCAGGGTTCTTAGTCTGCAGCATTGATTTGGACTCCTGATAGAGTCCCTCTATGCTGGCAGAGCAAGAACAAAAACATACAGAAATCCACACGTTTTTATACAAATCAACAGGGTTGGAACATACTTAACGAGGGTCAACACCAATCATAAGCCGGGCACAGGTTGCCATGCGAGGTTACATTATTTCCGGCCAATCATAAATCGTCCATGTGCTGATCATGCTGCTGTTAGACATCAAAGGGGATACTTCCTCACCTTCCAACTTGGAATGTTCTTCCCTGTTCCTTCTGTTCCTTATCTCCCAACTTGGAATGTCTTTCAACTTTGGCTAAGCTCGTTCCCTATATTGATCTGCCATAAACATGGAGACATTCAGACCAGTCCTTGACTCACATCAAAGACCTATCATTGATAAAACAATGCAGGCCTGCTGACTAAGCAAACATATGGCCCAGCAGGAGGGCCAGGCCACTTGTATCAATCTCAGTTACTAACTAATTAACCCTTTCTAACCATTTTGCATTCTGCTTCTTTGCCACGTAGGCATTTTAATATTTTACTGAAAACTGACCACGTAGGGATTCTCATTCCCCCCTTTTATCATTTTATGATAACCAATTATTACGGTGCTCACTGGTTCTGCAGGTTCTGCAGTGCAGCAACATTTAAGTAAGCAATAAACTATAAGAATTATAACAATGAATATGACTAGCCCTTGAACTAGAGAAGTCCCAATAGAACACAGACATGTTTCATCAATACGCCTTTGTACTCTTATCTGTTCTCAGGAACAGACTCCTTCTAAACATCTCTCAAGTAAGTTGCGAATGTCCTTGGTCAGCTAAACCTATTCATGTTAGTTTGAAAAGGCTAACATAGTCAAATATCCTATGGTGATTTATATTTTGTTTCCAGCCTAACTAGACTGAATGGTACCTTTCAGACCATTTTACACCTGTGAATTGGTGCCCTCCCCATTATATCCCTTAATCCAAATTCTCCCTACAATATCCCGTTAGATGCTGTACCTCATCTTAACCAGGTTCCCTTCGTGTTGGCCACCAGTCCGGGTGGAAGAGAGGCAGAGCATCTGATAATCCTATCAAACTATAATTGTCTTCCCTTTTACATGCACCTTACCCCAGCGGGTGCTACTCCCGGTACCATTAAGATGTCTTCTTAGTTGAAACCACAGAGACAATGGGGACATTCTCACCCAGGCTCTGTTTTACTATCTTTGCCAAACCCTTCATCCTCTGCTTACATTTATTACATGCAATGAAAATCAAGAAGCACATTACAACAAACTGCACTACGACTAATACATATGAAATTAATCTAATCCAAGGATGGATCTGTATATTCAGTCCCAAATTCCAGAGGTCATTTCACCAGGTGGTGACTTTAATTTGGTCAATGTCATGCTTAATGTTGTTATTGTCCTGTTGTAGGTTATAATAAACCTTCTGGGAGAGGCGTATCTCCATTCGCAATGCTTTCAAGTATTTAGGCAACAGGGGTGTCAGATACCCAAATGTGTCCTGATATGCTTTGAAGTCCTTTCTGACATTCTCAGAAACTTGTAAGGTGGTGAGGTTATGCCGGTGTATCTCTACCAGTTCCTCGGGTCCAATCCGAACCAGGACTTCAGAAATGGAGTAGAATTCTGGACTTAAAATATCACAAGTTAGATTGGCATATTTAAACGTTTTCAAATTAGTTGTAACACAGTATTCGCCCTCTCCGGCATATACCACTTAAGTGGGTTTTAGATCCGCCTCTCGGGCCTCCATGGTACAGTTAATATCCTGATTGGTACCGGTATTATTAAACCCACACTGTGCTTCTAGGCTGTGTCCAACACTATGTGGACACACAGTGACAGCATGTCTAGTAACACATCCCTTTAATTTTGTTCCAGCCAATCAGCTTAAATCTACGTCCTCTAGTTCTTGAACCCTCTGCTAGGGGAAACAGGTACTTCCTGTCTACTTTATCTGAGCCCCTCATAATCTTGTAATTTTGTATCCATCGTGCGGATATCTTCTAAATATTGTTTCTCCCAATTTTATTGTTAACTGATGGGAACCTAACCCTGAATTTTGGAAATCCAAATTACTGTGTCCCTCTTTACTTTAATTTCAGTCCTTTTGATTGATACCAGTGTTTCCTGACTGTTTCATTAATTAGTTGGTTTCTCTATGGACCATGTGTCAGTGCCTTGTTTAAAAGGATTTCTCACTCGCCTGGACCACATTAACCATTTTCCTGTTGTGCTGTTGTCAAGTAACTGAGCCTGTCTGAGACTCATTCTTCACTGTATCTTCTTCATGTATCTCCGCATACTAGCAGCATCTCATAGGAATGAGCTTAGTGTTCTTGGATATTAACTTTCTGCTGGCCAGTCTCTTCTTCCTCATGGTATTTCCGAACATTTTCCATGGCACACATCATATGTCCTGTAGGATTCAGTCCTGTAAAAGCAACTGGTTTGTTTAAAGAGTGGTTGCAATAGCTCACCAGGCCACAGGCCTTTGTAATCATGTTCTTCATCCTGGTCTCCGTTTCAGATGATGGCAACATACATTTGTATCTTTTATGTCCACTGTAGCCATTCTTAGGTTTTCAGGTTATCTTATCAAAAAGATCAGGGGTGTCTCGAGTGCTTATCTCCCCCTGCATGGTCCCGATGTCAGGGTAGTGGCCAGGCTATTGAGTGTAGTTTTCTCATTATTCATTATAGGCAAGGACACAAATATCTCCACGAGAAAGCTATCAATTTACTATTCTCAACTACACTTTCCTGACTTCCACTAGATTGTACATTTATGCCAGATTGATTTTTTTATCATGCCCAATTCAATGACTTTAGAGAAATTCCCATATCTCCCCACCTCGAGCATTCTGTCTCGGAAGACAACAAATAGGTTAAAACAAAACAGATCAAAATGTTTTCAAAAGAAGAGAATCAGGTTGATATCACCACGCTGTGACATTTGGTATCCGCTGATGTCTGCAGCTAAAGTCTTAAATCTTTAACACCACTGGATCGTTTCCTGCACCAAATTTCTCCAGCAAAGGTTGCACCGTAACTTTGTAACTACTCTTGGTAATCCTGCACCATCAACACTCACGTGGTCCCAAAAAAAAACCAGGGTCACCTGTTTTAAAAGAAACACAGAAAATCCATTGCGGCTCTTCTTGAGAGCCCAAGTGATTAATTTGTCAAATCTTCATTTATTATTTATTTATCCAAAGGAATAATCCCTATACCCGAAACAAATTCAGAAAACAAAACAGGAGAGAGAAATTGCCTAGTTCCACTCTTGCTCTCTCTCTGAAGCACGCAGCCTGTCTGAAATAAACACTGTCTCTCCCACATACAGATGTACGCAGGGCTGCAGACTGGAATTTCTAACTCCAAGTCCTAATCTCTGTGTTTTCAAGATGTAACCACATTAAGCAGATATCATTAGCAGCCGCCTGCTAAGATACGTTATATTCCTCTTTTATTAATTTATTAATGGTTTGGGCATGTGTTTCTAGCACTGTAGCTATCCTTTGCAAATATATGGTCAGCATTTGATCCTCAGACAATTCCTTATCTGTATTTTCATTTATCTTTTAATATATCTTTAATGCGAGACCCTAAATCTCTGACCTTTTGATCTAATGTTGTCAAATCAATGGTGTTAACAACTAGGCAGTTGCTCTATCACTTATCACAGATCTTTACGTCTCCATATTTGCCTATCTCTTTTTACGATGTCCACCTCCATTCCATGTCGCTCTTTGTTTTAACACTTGAGTTAGGAGGTGTTGATCTAATTGTTGAGTTTTCTTAGCAGTCTCAATGCGAGTTATATAATTTGTCAGGGAAGGTCTCCCCTCTTTGGTCAGATCTTGTATTCTACTATTAATTTCAAATAAAATTGAATAGCCCCAGAACTTGTCAAAACTTCCTTATCATACTGTGGCAGGGTAAAACTGATAGGCGTTTAGTACCCTGTGTCAGTACATAGCTCAAGTAATGGACTTCCAATTGTCTAACTTATGCTTCCTTTTCATATGATTTGTTTTACATTCCTTTCTTATCAATTTTTCACTGTAGCGTGAAAACTTATATCTCAGTCAATTGTAGCCTTTGGCATTTCCGAGTAATTGGGACAATTTTACTAATATAACCTATACCAATTGTTACCTCATGTTCACCTGTGTAATGGTTAGCCTCAGACAGTTCTCAACCGACTGGGTCATTTCTATCTGTTTGAACTGGTCTTGGCATGACAGTCTGGCTTCTTGGGATGGAAGGGGTTAATATTAACTTGCTCTTGTGGTAGGAGTAACTTGATCCTTCTCCCTTTTGAGATTAAGTTCCCACCTTCAAAATTTCACTTCACACAGGTTTGACTGATTTTTTTACTTCTCACATTTGTGGATTGCTTTATACTATATTTTTGCACACTATTTTTTCACATACTTTTAGTGGATGTGATTATAATCAACGCTGCGAGCTCTTCCAGCTTTCCGACTTTTCCTATCACAATGATCCTGATAGTTTTTTTAATCTATCCCGTTAATTTTTAACCTCTTTTTAAACCACAGCCAATCACAAAATAAACATTCAAAATGCCAATTTTTTTAAGATCCCATGTCTGGAATTTAACATGCCCACACTTTATAAGAACCAGAATTTAATAGGTCACTTAACCTCAATAACTCCAATTTTAATTCGGCAGTATCAGAATTAAACACACGACAAGACAGATACATTACACAAAGGAAGAAAACACGCAAGACATAGTAAGAAGGGGGCGTGGCCCACAACACCGACAAAAAAAACACTGATCAAGACAGGCTTTTTAAAGGGACAGTACACTTAAACAACAAAACCTTTCTTTTTCGGGTCTCTGTCTTTTAAACATTTGTCTAGTCACTTAATTCTATCCATATTTTTTACAGTACTGTCTCCATAAAGCAATTAGTTCTTTGGCTGTGGTACCTCTGTTATTTTTCCAAATTAATTCCTGAGCCTTTTTTGGCGGCATCTAAGTTTTATCAATAGTTCCTGTTTATATCCAATCATCAGGAACTTAAACCCTGACTACCCTCAGTGATATTAACCACTGACCTACCGCTTACAAGTTATTCCCTCAGTGATATTAACCACTGACCTACCTGCTATTTCTGTGTATTCGCCAGACTGACCTGAATCTTGTAAGGACACCACACGAGTGTTAGCGATTGGACGATTCGTCGTCAGACTGACGGATTGGAGGAAAACCGACGTAGTAAATTAAGACTACTTACATCGGGGCGCCATTTCCTTCCTCCGTGTCTGAGACAATCCGCCTCTTACTCCGCGAACTCTCGGTGAACGACCGTTAAGATCCCACCGCTGCCACCAAATGACGATCCGGATTCTTTCCCCTCAGTCTGGTTCAGTAATAACTGAAGTCGAATACATTTTAAAGTTCAACACATCTTTAATAGCAGGGTTCTTAGTCTGCAGCATTGATTTGGACTCCTGATAGAGTCCCTCTATGCTGGCAGAGCAAGAACAAAAACATACAGAAATCCACACGTTTTTATACAAATCAATAGGGTTGGAACATACTTAACGAGGGTCAACACCAATCATAAGCCGGGCACAGGTTGCCATGCGAGGTTACATTATTTCCGGCCAATCATAAATTGTCCATGTGCTGATCATGCTGCTGTTAGACATCAAAGGGGATACTTCCTCACCTTCCAACTTGGAATGTTCTTCCCTGTTCCTTCTGTTCCTTATCTCCCAACCTGGAATGTCTTTCAACTTTGGCTAAGCTCGTTCCCTATATTGATCTGCCATAAACATGGAGACATTCAGACCAGTCCTTGACTCACATCAAAGACCTATCATTGATAAGACAATGCAGGCCTGCTGACTAAGCAAACATATGGCCCAGCAGGAGGGCCAGGCCACTTGTATCAATCTCAGTTACTAACTAATTAACCCTTTCTAACCATTTTGCATTCTGCTTCTTTGCCACGTAGGCATTTTAATATTTTACTGAAAACTGACCACGTAGGGATTCTCACAGGAACAGAGAGACCTGGGGGTATATGTGCACAAATCTTTTAAGATGGCAGGACAGGTTGAGAAAGCAGTTAAAAAAGCATACGGGATCCTGGGCTTTATAAATAGAGGCATAGAGTACAAAAGCAAGGAAGTTATGTTGAACCTTTATAAAATACCGTTTTGGTAACAACTGGAGTATTGTGTCCAATTCTGGGCACCGCACTTTAGGAAGGACATGAAGGCCTTAGACAGGGTGCAGAAAAGATTTACTAGAATGGTTCAAGGGATGAGGGACTTCAGTTACATGGTTGGACTGGAGAAGCTGATTTTATTCTCTTTAGAGCAGAGAAGGTTAAGAGGAGATTTGATGGAAGTGTTTAAAATCATGAAGGGTTTGGATAAAGTAAATAAAGAGAAACTGTTCCCATTGGCGGAAAGGTCGAGAACCAGAGGACACAGATTTAAGGTGATTGGTAAAAGAACCAAAGGCGATATGAGGAAAAACTTTTTTACACAGCGAGTAGTTATGGCCTGGAATGCATTGCCTGAAAAGGTGGTGGAGGCAGATTTAATTGTGGCTTTCAAAAAGGAATTGGATAAATACTTGAAGGGAAAAAATTTGCAGGGCTGCAGGGAAAAAGCGGGGGAATGGGACTAACTGGATTGCTCTTACAAAGAGTCAGCACGGGCTCGATGGGCCGAATAGCCTCCTTTTGTGCTGTAGCCATTCTTTGATTCTATATAGAGACGTTGGCTAGAAATTAGTCTGCATTGCGCCTGTTTTCAAGGCAGAAAATGGGGGCAGAAAAGATCAATTTTGGTGTACAATGATCTGCACCCAGTCTGTGCCTGTGTTACAGTTACTGCCATATTGGTAAAGGTGGCCTTGCAGACGTCCCGGATGGCCACCTAAAACAGACCTGAGGCTTCTTACATATGTAAATTACTTGCTTATCGCTTGTTTTAGGCTCTCTCATGGAAATTAATTTTGATTGAGTGGATCAGGAGCTGGGCCTGCTCCGCTCGGGATTCATAAGCGGTCGTTGCGGCCTAAGCATCGACTGCCACCAAACATTTGTTTTTAAAAATGTTTTTTAAAAGTTCCTGAGGAGAAAGAATGCACCCCTGATCCCACAGTCCTTGCAATTGCCACTTTCCTCCTGTTGCTACTCCAACCTCTCCTTCCAGGACTTACTTTTGGTCTGCTGCTGGCAAGGCAAGAGGCCTGATATTCTTCTTACCGAAATGTGTAAGATGCCTGTGAAGGCACCACAGGAACAGCAGCTCGCTCAAAAAATATTAATGATGCCCGAGAAACAATTTTGGGCCAGCTTTGTGCCTCTCAGTTGGGGCACAAAAAGAGGCCATAACCAATTACTACATCATTGAATATAAAAGCAAGGAGATGATTAATGTACACAAAATATTGGTTAGGTCACAGTTGGAATATTGTGTAGTTCTGGTCACCTCATTATAGGAAAGATATTAAAGCCATTAAAAGGATACAACAAATATTCACTGGAATGACATCAGGGGAATAAATTTGACTTTGTGCGATAGTGTAAAACGGGTGATATCGGATCAGCTGCCCATTATACATATCTCCCAGGAGCGATGTATAACATGTGGTTGATTAGATATCATCCATTTTGCACTTGCACAAAATCAAAATGCACCCCCATGGCATGAGCAATTACAGTTAGGAGAAAAGGCTGGTAAATATGAGGCTTTTCTGACTGGAGCAGAGAAAGCTAAGGAGGGATCTAATGGAGATTTTCAAAATGATGACAGATTTTGTGAGGCTAAATAGTGAACAATTGCTTCCACTGGTTGGTAAATTGGTAACCGGGGGCACAGACAGAGGATTATCATAAGGAGAATGAGGAGGAAGTCAGCAGAATTTTTTTTGCGCAAAATTGTTAGGACATGAAATACTTTACCACAAGTGGCTAGTGACAATTGGATGAATATTTGAAAAAGAGAAATATAAAAAGATATGGGTAAAATGCAGGGAAATGGCACTAAATTAGAGAGTTTTGCTTAAAGACCGAGCATCGGCACAGGTATGATGGGCTGAATGGCCTCCTCCAAGATACTTTTTCCTAACAGTACAGTTTTGCTACAGCATGGATCAGAAGTGATTACCAAGCAAAGATTATGCAGTCTTCATAATGTTAAAGTGGCAATGCAACAATAAGGCCATTCTTTCTTGAGTGAGTTATTAATTAAGTCTTTTCAGTATTAAATATACCACACCCTTTGTTCACCTATTGTGCATTTGGTACTTTATCTGCCTGTAATAATTCAAGCAACACCTCGAATGAGGAGCATGTTGGAGCACAGACCCTGTTCAGTGCAGGTACACATCTTCAGTATGCAACTCAATTACACACAGATGGGTTGGCTTGCCTCATTATTTTTATATCTGTGTCATGTCATTATATTTAGAACTGACTTCAGACCATAACCAGTTAGCCATAATTAAAATATGTTTTTAAAAATTGAAATTCTGTGATAACCAGTGGCTGGAATGTTTTTCAAGAAATTGGTACCGTAGATTCTCTATATTCCTAAAGAGAAAACTGAAAAATGTGGACGATTGCAAGCATATGTATAATTAGAGTGTTTGTATTATAAAATACAAGGCTGGTCACAGATTCAACCCTTTCGGATTCAGACCAGACTTCACAATTGAAAACTCTGGACAAACTCCAGACTCAGCTATTTTTTCTCAGGAACGGCAACACAAGCAGACATCAGTAAAGCATCTGTTATAAACAAACTCAAAGAAATACTGTTTATTTCTGGGGTAAATGGCACAGACCCTAGAATCCTCAAGGAAATGAGAGAGGAAATAATTGAAGCTCTGGCTAATATATCTGGGAGTTCCATAAATACAGGAGCTGTGTCTGAGGACTGGATGACGGGAAAGGGTAAATCTGCCGATGGCACGGAGCCTCAGGAGCAGTAGGTGGGGATTGAAAAGTCATGTGTGTCGATTCATGGCACGCCCGATTGCCTGACTAGCTTTTGTTGCGTAAATGAGGCCACACTACTGACATGAATGAGAATCATTAATATTGAATAATTATTTAAAAGCAATCCCTCAGCAGAATTTATGATTATGGCTGAGGGACCACCCACAGTGTGTTGCTCATCTGTTTTAATGGGCATGTCAGAGACCCTGGGGCCTGGCCTGCTCCAGCAGTCCTCTTAAAGATAGTGTTACAACTTTAGGTTTGCTTTAGATACCTTTTCAGACTTAGCAGGTTCAAGAGGCATCAATTGCTTCTTTAAGTGGTCTGAGTGCCTTACTTTTATCGGAATTAACATGCACTGCCCTAGATTTGCTTGTACGATAGTATAACCTAGGAGGTAACAAAAAAGCATCCTCTCGTGATCCAGTCTAGATACTTGTGTCTTTTGCATGTATATCTCTATAATCTCTCCAAAGGTGGAGCGAATTAAACTGGGTCAGGCGCAGCTTGGTTTGACACAATAAGCTGCTTTACTCCACAGTAAGGTGAACATACAGAACAACAGTAATCATTGAATCATAGAAAATGTACAGCACAGAAGGAGGCCATTCTGCCCATCGTGTCTGTGCCGGCCAAAAATGAACCACCGAGCCTAATCGCACTTTCCAGCACTTGGTCCATAGCCTTGTAGATTATGGCATTTCAAGTGCATACCCAAGTACTTTTTAAATGTGATGAGGTTTTGGCCTCTACCTCCCTTTCAGGCAGTGAGTTCCAGACCCCCACCACCCTCTGGGTGAAGAATATTTTTCCTCAGCTCCCCTCTAATCCTTCTACCAATCACTTTAAATCTATGCGCCCTGGTTATTGACCTCTATGCTAAGGGAAATAGATCCTTCCTATCCACTCTATCTAGGCCCCTCAAAATTTTGCACACCTCAATTAAATCACCCTTCAGCTTCCTCTTTTCCAATAAAAACAACCCAGCCGATCCAATTTTTCCTCATACCTAAAATTCTCCAGTCCTGGCAACATCCTTGTAAATCTCCTCTGCACCCTCTCTAGTGCAATCACATCTTTCATCTAATATGGTGCCCAGAACTGTACGCAGTGCTCAAGCTGTAGCCTAACTAGTGTTTTATACAGTTCCAGCATAACCTCCCTGCTCTTATATTCTATGCCTCGGCTAATAAAGGAAAGTATCCCATTTGCCTTCTTAACCATGTTATTTACCTGTCCTGCTACCTTCAGGGATCTGTGGACATGCACTCCAAGGTCCCTCACTTCCTCTACACCTCTCAGCATCCTCCCATTTATTGTAATGATCAAATTTTATTGTTCAATCATTAAAAATGTATTATTATAAAAAATTAATATGAATCACACTTTGGTAGGCCGTCTTACTTAACTTAAACAGAATATCTCCTCTGCATTCTGTCCTATAGTCCTTGGACAGAACCACCTCTCTTCACAGCCTTTGCTGCCTGACTGCATGTATAGCATATTGTTTCCAAAAAACTGACTGTCTTTCTGGTGTCTGACTCTTTTTATAAAAGCTTTTAGTCAAATTGACTACTACCTTCCCCCAAGAGTGGAGTCAACCATCTCAACTACATTAAGACACTGTTGCGTTCAAATGAATAGGATTCATTCCTATTGTTAGGGAACAGTGATCATAGTATCATGAGGTTTAGATTATTAATGGAAAAGGACAAGGAGCAATCTAGAGTAAAAATATATAATTGAAGGAGGGCCAATTTCAGTGGATTGAGAACAGATCTGGCCCGGGTAAATTGAAATCAAAGATTGACAGGCAAAACTGTAATCGAACAATGGGCGGTCTTTAAAGAAGAAATGGTTCAGGTACAGTCTAGGTACATTCCCACGAGGGGGAAAGGGAGGGCAACCAAAGCTGGAGCTCCCTGCATGACAAAAGAGATAGAGAGTAAGATGAAGCAGAAAAAGGGGGTGTATGACAGATGTCAGGTTGATAATACAAATGGGAACCAGGCTGAATATAGAAAGTAAGGAGAAGAAGTGAAAAAGTAAAAAAGAGGGGCAAAGAGAGAGTATGAGAATAGACTGGTGGCTAATATAAAAGGGAATCCAAAGTCTTCTATACGCATATAGAACCTGGACCTGATGGCTTACATCCTAGGGTCTTGAGGGAAGTGGCAGTCGGGATTGTGGATGCTTTGGTAATAATTTTCCAAAATTCTCTGGACTCGGCAAAGGTCCCGGCAGATTGGAAAACTGCTAATGTAACACCCTTATTTAAAAAGGGTAGTAGGCAGAAGGCTGGAAATTATAGAATCATAGAATCATAGAAGTTACAACATGGAAACAGGCCCTTCGGCCCAACATGTCCATGTCGCCCAGCTTATACCACTAAGCTAGTCCCAATTGCCTGCACTTGGCCCATATCCCTCTATACTCATCTTACCCATGTAACTGTCCAAATGCTTTTTAAAAGACAAAATTGTACCCACCTCTACTACTGCCTCTGGCAGCTCGTTCCAGACACTCACCACCCTTTGAGTGAAAAAATTGCCCCTCTGGACCCTTTTGTATCTCTCCCCTCTCACCTTAAATCTGTGCCCCCTCGTTATAGACTCCCCTACCTTTGGGAAAAGATTTTGACTATCGACCTTATCTATGCCCCTCATTATTTTATAGACTTCTATAAGATCACCCCTTAACCTCCTACTCTCCAGGGAAAAAAGTCCCAGTCTGTCTAACCTCTCCCTGTAAGTCAAACCATCAAGTCCCGGTAGCATCCTAGTAAATCTTTTCTGCACTCTTTCTAGTTTAATAATATCCTTTCTATAATAGGGTGACCAGAACTGTACACAGTACTCCAAGTGTGGCCTAACTAATGTCTTGTACAACTTCAACAAGACATCCCAACTCCTGTATTCAATGTTCTGACCAATGAAACCAAGCATGCTGAATGCCTTCTTCACCACCCTATCCACCTGTGACTCCACTTTCAAGGAGCTATGAATCTGTACTCCCAGATCTCTTTGTTCTATAACTCTCCCCAACGCCCTACCATTAACGGAGTAGGTCCTGGCCCGCTTCGATCTACCAAAATGCATCACCTCACATTTATCTAAATTAAACTCCATCTGCCATTCATCGGCCCACTGGCCCAATTTATCAAGATCCCGTTGCAATCCTAGATAACCTTCTTCACTGTCCACAATGCCACCAATCTTGGTGTCATCTGCAAACTTACTAACCATGCCTCCTAAATTCTCATCCAAATCATTAATATAAATAACAAATAACAGCGGACCCAGCACCGATCCCTGAGGCACACCGCTGGACACAGGCATCCAGTTTGAAAAACAACCCTCTACATCCACCCTCTGTCTTCTGTCGTCAAGCCAATTTTGTATCCAATTGGCTACCTCACCTTGGATCCCATGAGATTTAACCTTATGTAACAACCTACCATGCGGTACCTTGTCAAATGCTTTGCTGAAGTCCATGTAGACCACGTCTACTGCACAGCCCTCATCTATCTTCTTGGTTACCCCTTCAAAAAACTCAATCAAATTCGTGAGACATGATTTTCCTCTCACAAAACCATGCTGACTGTTCCTAATTAGTCCCTGCCTCTCCAAATGCCTGTATATCCTATCCCTCAGAATACCCTCTAACAACTTACCCACTACAGATGTCAGGCTCACTGGTCTGTAGTTCCCAGGCTTTTCCCTGCCGCCCTTCTTAAACAAAGGCACAACATTTGCTACCCTCCAATCTTCAGGCACCTCACCTGTAGCGGTGGATGATTCAAATATCTCTGCTAGGGGACCCGCAATTTCCTCCCTAACCTCCCATAACGTCCTGGGATACATTTCATCAGGTCCCGGAGATTTATCTACCTTGATGCGCGTTAAGACTTCCAGCACCTCCCTCTCTGTAATATGTACACTCCTCAAGACATCACTATTTATTTCCCCAAGTTCCCTAACATCCATGCCTTTCTCAACCGTAAATACCGATGTGAAATATTCATTCAGGATCTCACCCATCTCTTGTGGTTCCGCACATAGATGACCTTGTTGATCCTTAAGAGGCCCTACTCTCTCCCTAGTTACCCTTTTGCCCTTTATGTATTTGTAGAAGCTCTTTGGATTCACCTTTGCTTGATCTGCCAAAGCAATCTCATATCCCCTTTTTGCCCTCCTGATTTCTCTCTTAACTCTACTCCGGCAATCTCTATACTCTTCAAGGGATCCACTTGATCCCAGCTGCCTATGCATGTCATATGCCTCCTTCTTCTTTTTGACTAGGGCCTCAATCTCCCGAGTCATCCAAGGTTCCCTACTTCTACCAGCCTTGCCCTTCACTTTATAAGGAATGTGCTTACCCTGAACCCTGGTTAACACACTTTTGAAAGCCTCCCACTTACCAGACGTCCCTTTGCCTGCCAACAGACTCTCTCAATCAACTTCTGAAAGTTCCTGTCTAATACCATCAAAATTGGCCTTTCCCCAATTTAGAATTTTAACTTTTGGGCCAGACCTATCATTCTCCATAGCTATCTTAAAACTAATGGAATTATGATCACTGGTCCCAAAGTGATCCCTCACTAACACTTCTGTCACCTGCCCTTCCTTATTTCCCAAGAGGAGGTCAAGTTTTGCCCCCTCTCTAGTCGGGCCATCCACATACTGAATGAGAAATTCCTCCTGAATACACTCAACAAATTTCTCTCCATCCAAGCCCCTAATGCTATGGCTGTCCCAGTCAATGTTGGG
Source organism: Heptranchias perlo (assembly GCF_035084215.1). NCBI lineage: Eukaryota > Metazoa > Chordata > Chondrichthyes > Hexanchiformes > Hexanchidae > Heptranchias > Heptranchias perlo. The sequence goes on along the minus strand of NC_090325.1, from coordinate 125,490,642 downwards.
AAAGTTAAAGTCCCCTACTATTACCACCCTATTTTTCTTGCAGCTGTCTGTAATCTCCTTACATATTTGCTCCTCAATTTCCCGTTGACTATTTGGGGGTCTGTAGTACAATCCTATCAAAGTGATCTCTCCCTTCTTATTTTTCAGTTCTACCCATATAGACTCAGTGGGCGAACCCTCGGATATATCCCCTCTCACTACTGCCGTGATGTTCTCCCTAATCAAGAACGCAACTCCCCCTCCTCTCTTACCTCCTGCTCTGTCTTTCCTATAGCATCTGTACCCTGGAACATTGAGCTGCCAGTCCTGCCCCTCCCTTAGCCATGTTTCAGTAATAGCTATAACATCCCAGTCCCATGTACCCATCCATGCCCTGAGTTCATCTGCCTTGCCCATCAGACTTCTTGCATTGAAATAAATGCAGTTTAATCTAGACTTCCCTTGGTCTTTGCCCTGCTTTCTCAGACCATCTGTCCGGTCATGTTCTGTGCACTCTCCCTTACTGCCTTTTGTTTCTGTCACCACTTTATTTCCCACTGACTTCCTGCATCGGTTCCCATCCCCCTGCCACATTAGTTTAAACCCTCCCCAACAGCACTGGCAAACACTCCCCCTAGGACATTGGTTCCAGTCCTGCCCAGATGCAGACCGTCCAATTTGTACTGGTCCCACCTCCCCCAGAACCGGTTCCAATGGCCCAGGAATTTGAATCCCTCCCTCTTGCACCATCTCTCAAGCCACGTATTCATCTTAGCTATCCTGTCATTCCTACTCTGACTAACCCGTGGCACTGGTAGCAATCCTGAGATTACTACCTTTGAGGTCCTACTCTTTAGTTTAACTCCTAACTCCCTAAATTCAGCTTGTAGGACCTCATCCTGTTTTTTACCTATATCGTTGGTACCTATATGCACCACGACAACTGGCTGTTCACCCTCCCCCTCCAGAATGTCCTGCAGCCGCTCCGAGACATCCTTGACCCTTGCACCAGGGAGGCAAAACACCATCCTGGAGTCTCGGTTGCGTCCGCAGAAATGCCTGTCTATTCCCCTTACAATCGAGTCCCCTATCACTATAGCTCTGCCACTCTTTTTCCTGCCCTCCTGTGCAGCAGAGCCAGCCACGGTGCCATGAACCTGGCCACTGCCACCTTCCCCTGGTGAGCCATCTCCCCCAACAGTATCCAAAACGGTATACCTGTTTTGGAGGGAGATGACCGCAGGGGACCCCTGCACTGCCTTCCTACTCTTCCTCTGTCTGTTGGTCACCCATTCACTATCTCCCTCAGTAATTTTTATCTGCGGTGTGACCAACTCACTGAACGTGCTATCCACGACTTTCTCAGCATCGCGGATGCTCCAAAGTGAATCCATCCGCAGCTCCAGAGCCGTCAAGCGGTCAAACAATAGCTGCAGCTGGACACACTTCCCGCAGGTGAAGGAATCAGGGATACAGGAAGGAGCCCTGAATTCCCACATCCCACAAGAGGAACATGACACGGCCCTGGGATCTCCTGCCATGACTTAACCCTTAAATTAGCTTAAGAACAACTACAATGTCAAGAGAAAAAAAAAGGAAAGAAAAACTACTTACCACTCCCTTTAAGGAGTTTACTCCTTTAAATTGTTCTCAATTTAGAGAATGTTAACTACACTAGGGACCTTGATTCACTAAAAAATAAACGCTACTTCCGATAAGACCTGCAGACCTTCCCTTTCCTTTTACTTTCGTTACTGTAGATAAGTAGAAATACTCACCTGAACCTACTCACCAATCAGGTGCCTCCCCTGTGTCGCGTCCCGATCTGATTCCTGACGTCACTTCGAACTCGGTCGCAGCTCCGCTCGGCTCGGCTCCTCTCAGCTGTTCTCAGCGCTCTGAAATCCCGCCTTTTATCGGACGCTCCCTCCGCTCGGCTCGGCTCCTCTCAGCTGTTCTCAGCGCTCTGAAATCCCGCCTTTTATCGAACGCTCCCTCCGCTCGGCTCGGCTCCTCTCAGCTGTTCTCAGCGCTCTGAAATCCCGCCTTTTATCGAACGCTCCCTCCGCTCGGCTCGGCTCCTCTCAGCTGTTCTCAGCGCTCTGAAATCCCGCCTTTTATCGGATGCTCCCTCCGCTCCGCTCCGCTCCTCTCAGCTAGCCTAACATCTGTGGTGGGTAAAATTTTGGAGTCTATTATTAAGGAGACAGTAGCGGAACATTTGGATAAACATAATTTAATAGGACAAAGTCAGCATGGCTTTACAAAGGGGAAGTCATGTCTGACAAATTTGCTTGAGTTCTTTGAGGACATAACGTACAGGGTGGATAAAGGGGAACCAGTGGACGTAGTGTATTTAGACTTCCAGAAGGCATTCGACAAGGTGCCACATAAAAGATTATTGCTCAAGATAAAGAATCACTGGATTGGGGGTAATATTCTGGCATGGGTGGAGGATTGGTTATCTAACAGGAAGCAGAGAGTTGGGATAAATGGTTCATTCTCGGACTGGCAACCAGTAGCCAGTGGTGTTCCGCAGGGATCGGTGCTGGGTCCCCAACTCTTTACGATCTATATTAACGATTTGGAGGAGGGGACCGAGTGTAACATATCAAAGTTTGCAGATGATACAAAGATGGGAGGGAAAGTAGAGAGTGAGGAGGACATAAAAAACCTACAAGGGGATATAGACAGGCTGGGTGAGTGGGAGGAGATTTGGCAGATGCAATACAATATTGGAAAATGTGAGGTTATGCACTTTGGCAGTAAAAATCAGAGAGCAAGTTATTATCTTGATGGCAAGAGACTGGAAAGTATTGCAGTACAAAGGGATCTGGGGGTCCTAGTGCAAGAAAATCAAAAAGTTAGTATGCAGGTGCAGCAGGTGATCAAGAAGGCCAATGGAATGTTGGCGTTTATTGCTCGGGGGATAGAATATAAAAACAGGGCGGTATTGCTGCAGTTACATAAGGTATTGGTGAGACCGCACTTGGAATACTGCATACAGTTTTGGTGTCCATACTTAAGAAAAGACATACTTGCTCTCGAGGCAGTACAAAGAAGGTTCACTCGGTTAATCCCGGGGATGAGGGGGCGGACATATGAGGAGAGGTTGAGTAGATTGGGACTCTACTCATTGGAGCTCAGAAGAATGAGAGGCGATCTTATTGAAAAATATAAGATTGTGAAGGGGCTTGATCGGGTGGATGCTGTGAGGATGTTCCCAAGGATGGGTGAAACTAGAACTAGGGGACATAATCTTAGAATAAGGGGCTGCTCCTTCAAAACTGAGATGAAGGGAAACTTCTTCACTCAGAGGGTGGTAGGTCTGTGGAAGCTACATCATTGAATAAATTTAAAACAGAAAAAGACAGTTTCCTAGAAGTAAAGGGAATTAGGGGTTACGGGGAGTGGGCAGGAAATTGGACATGAATTTAGATTTGAGGTTAGGATCAGATCAGCCATGATCTTATTAAATGGCGGAGCAGGCTCAAAGGGCTGATTGGCCTACTCCTGCTCCTATTTCTTATGTTCTCATATTAATAGTAAAGGGGTCGTAGGAGGAGGGGTGCGACTGATTAGAGACCAAAAAGGAGATCTAAGCATGGAGGCAGAGGCATGGCTGAGGTACTAAATAAGTACTTTGCATCTGTCTTTGTCAAGGAAGAAAATGCTGACAAAGTCACAGTAAAAGAGGAGATAGTTGAGATACTGGATGGGGTGAAAATTGACAAAGAGGAGCAACTAGAAAGGCTGGCTATGCTTCAAGTGGATAAGTCACCCAGTCCGGATGGGATGCATCCTCGGTTGTTGAGGGAAGTAAGAGTGGAAATTGCAGAGGTACTGGCCATAATCTTCCATATGGGGGAAGATATGGGGTGGTGCCAGAGGACTGGAGAATTGCAAATGTTACACCCTTGTTCAAAAAAGGGTGTAAGGATAAAGCCGGCAACTACAGGCCAGTCAATTTAACCTCGGTGGTGGGGAAGCTTTTAGAAACGATAATCTGGGACAAAATTAACAGTCATTTGGACAAATGAGGATTAATAAAGGAAAGCCAACATAGATTTGTTAAAGGTAAATCATGTTTAACTAACTTAACAGAAAGGGTTGATGAGGGCAATGCGGTTGATGTAGTGTATATGGACTTACAAAAGGCATTTGATGAAGTGCCACGTAATAGGCTTGTCAGCAAAATTGAAGCCCATGGAATAAAAGGTGCAGTGGATACCAAATTGACTAAGTGACAGGAAAGAGAGTAGTGGTGAACGGTTTTTCGGACTGGAGGAACGTTTATAGTGGTGTTCCCAGAGGTCGGTACTAGGACCACTGCTTTTTTTGATATATATTAATGACTTGAACTTGGGTGTACAGGGCACAATTTCAATATTTGCAGATGACACAAAACTTGGAAGTGTAGTGAACAGTGAGGAGGATAGTGATAGACTTCAAGAGGACATAGACAGGCTGCTGGAATGGGTGAACACATGGCAGATGAAATTTAATGCAGAGAAGTGTGAAGTGATACGTTTTGGCAGGAAGAACAAGGAGAGGCAATATAAACTAAATGGTACAATTCTAAAGGGGGTGCAGAAACAAAGCGATCTGAGGGTATATGGACACAAATCTTTGAAGGTAGCAGGACAGGTTGAGAAAGCAGTTAAAAAAGCATACGAGATCTTGGGCTTTATAAATAAAGGCAGAGAGTACAAAATCAAGGAAATTATGTTGAACCTTTATAAAACACTGTTTCGGCCACAACTGGAATATTGTGTCCCGTTCTGGGCACCTCACTTTAGTAAAGATTTGAAGGCCTTAGAGAGGGTATAGAAAAGATTTACTAGAATCGTTCCAGGGATGAGGGACTTCAGCTACATGGATAGTTTGGAGAAGCTGGGGTTCTCCTTGGAGCAGAGAAAGGAGATTTGATAGATGTGTTCAAAATCACGAAGGGTTTAGATAAAGTAAATAAAGAGAAACTGTTCCCATTGGTGGAAGGGTTGAGAAGCAGAGGTCACAGATTTAAGGTGATTGGCAAAAGAACCAAAGGCGAAATGAGGAAAAACTTTTTTTACTCAGCGAATAGTTATGATCTGGAATGCACTGCCTGAAAGGGTGGTGGAAGCTGATTCAATTGTAGCTTTCAAAAAGGAATTGGATAAATATTTGAAAGGAAAAAAAATTGCAGGGCTATGGGGAAAGAGCAGGGGAATAGGACTAACTGGATTGCTCTTATAAAGAGCCGGCATAGTATGCACAAATTGGCAGTACAATATAACTACACTTCAAAAGTAATCCATTGGTTGTAAAATGCTTTGAAATACCCACTGGATGGCCACTTTCTGTGCCATAACGATTCTATGTCACAGCAGCAGTGCATGTGAACGGTCTCTGGAACTTAGAGATGATGGCCCTGATAGTCCTCTCCCATTTTAGACCCATTTTACTGTGTTTGCTTAGGCCTCAAGAGTACACAAGTTTGATGAGTTGGATTATTTGCATGGCCCAGTCGCACCCCAAGTGAAGATATACCCCCTGGCAGGGCTTTGCATGAGGAAATTTTGGGGAGGGGCAGAAACACAGATGACAGGCCTGTAGCAATTGGACTGGTTGCTTGCCTTCTGACTGCTGTCGGAGAACATGAGGAGGCTGCAAAAGAGGTTAGAATTTACCTTCTTGGGCCTCCCTTGCCATGCTACCTGGCCCCTTAGACTCTCTTATCTTAGCAATCCCAGGCACAAAGCTTAGAGCCAGCTTCTTTGGACGCTTCTGAACATTGGTGCCCTTTTCTTTCGCGAAGAGGAAACTCCGACAGGATGGCTGGGTAGGCCCCTCTGGTTTCATTTTTAAGGCTGTACCTTTTGTAGGTGCAGGCTCAAGACTGTCTATCTGAGGAAACCTTGAAAATCCTGGGCAATGTAAAGCAGACAGAGAGCAAATGCAACAGTTCTCTGCCCCCTTTTCCTCTCCATTGTGCATGGGAACTGAGCATTCCCCATATATTATGGTGAGAAAAATCAGGGTTTATAGATCAATTAGTCCAATTTATATAGTGCCTTCTTAAATTTTATGGGTATTTCAAAGCATTTTACAACCAATGGATTACTTTTGAAGTGTAGTTATATTGTACTGTCAATTTGTGCATAGTAAGGCCCCCACATAAAGCAAATAAATAAATGACCAGACAATCTGTTTTTGGTGTTGTTGGTTGAGGGAGGAATGTTGGCCAAGATACCAGAAGAACTCCTTGCTCTTCTTTGTGTAGTGTCATGGGATCTTTTATGTCTAACTGAGCAAGCAATTGGGGCTTTGGTTTAACATCAATAGCATCTCCAACAATACAGCACTCCCTCTATTGTACTGAAGCACAAGTCTAGATTATTTGCTGAAGTCCATGATGGGGCTTAAAGCTGCAACCATCTGATTCAAAGTTGAGAGTTCTACCAATCGAGTCAAGTTGATACTTTACTGGCAAATCTGCTCCACACAATTGTTGGGCTACAAATTTTTGCTCTCCATATGTGTCACTTTTAAGTAGTACTGCAGCTCTTTAACTGCACCATTGCCAGAAATGTCATGCCCTACTATACGAGCTTCTAGTAGGCACGTTCCACACATGGAGCTTACACTGAAAATCTAATTACCTACACTCAAGGGGCTGAATAGCCTACTCCTGTTCCTATGTTTAGAAAATCCTGCAGTGTGCTGAAATTGGGCAGCTGTGATATGTAGCTGCTGCTATTCAATGGGAAATGAGAAGGAAGTGTCAGCCATACTGAACAGCACATTAGACACTTGTTTGATATATCTATGGGCAGCAAATTGGCTGATGCTGCAAATGATCCTTATTCCAGCCTGAAAAGAATCAAGAAGTAGGGAAGTTGAGAATAGTGTGATCTTGATTGTGACTAGCAGTGTGATGTCTATTTTGGAGATTGCCTGCAGATTTCCTTGCAGCAGATGGCATAACTCTGTGTGATGACCTAGAACCTGCAGAAGCAATTGCCCTCCATCATTGCCAGATGGGTGTGCCAGGACCTGTAGATACAGTTACTAGCAGGCTCTGGTACTACTAGATCTACTTGGCATGCCTTTTTCATCTTTTACCACTTCAAACGCTAAATATTGTGATTCAAGTGCTTTAAAAACAACCCTGATCATTAATTTTAATTGACTTATTAAACTGCTTGGAACTATATAGTTTAGCAGATAGATGCCTTGTTACTCCCTGAGCCAGATTAAAAGATGATATTCCAAGACCATTTTTCAGATCCCCTCTTCTTTAAGGATTTTCCTCTTGACTTTGCAGACAATATTTGACTGTTTTTCTATTAACATTAATATTTCCTGCATGCTCTGATCACCAAAAACAGAACAGCACACGCACAAAAAAATCCACAAAAAAAGCAGAAAAAAATGCCATTAAAAAGCCCATGCCTCTTTAAAAGCTCCTTTGCACATTCCTTTGGAACTTCCCTTTATGCCCACTCATGTGGGCATGCTGAGTTCACTGAAAATTGTGCAAAAAATATTTTAAATTTACCAATGCCATGATCCCAGCAGGAAGCAGCCCATGAAGGGAGCACAGGTTGGAGAATTGGCACTACAGTAGGCCCATCTCCACAACCTATTGTAGGCCTATCTCCACAGCTCCCCCGGGAGCATGGGAATGCTGAGCTTACCCGTAAATGTAATTTAAATAGAATTGAATATGTGAATAAATTTTGTGCAAGAGCAGTTTACACTGGGCTAAAATGCTGGCCAGAAAATAGCACTCAACGTAAGACAAGTAGGGATTCCATGGCATAGCACGGCATGCCTGTTCTGTGCCTATAGGAATGTTCTAGCTGATCAGAAAGATCTGTCCCATCAGAAGTAAAATACCGCCGATGCTGGAAACCTGAAATTAAAAACAGAAAATGCTGGAAATACTCAGCGAATCAAGCAGCATCTGTGGAGAAAGAAACAGAGTCAACGTTTCAGGTCGATGACCTTTCATCAGAACATCTGTCCCGTACTGTGCTACCAGTCTCAGAGAGGTGAAACCCATACGTATGGGAGTTATACTCTATGTGGTGTCAGCCCAAGTGTGTGACATAGCCTCCCCAACGTGGAGCTGCATTCCAGAGTCAAAACAGGGCATTGAGTCAAGTGTTATACTGTAATGTTTATGTCACTACAAAGTGGAAACTGCTTCAGTGACACAACATTGGCAGTATAACTGTACACTTACTTATCTGAAAAGGTATCCTAAAACTCCATTGCAATCAATTATGTTTTTCGTAACATATCCTATTAGTTTCAAAAGTCAATTGGCTTATTTGGTTTGTTATTTATTTTTAGGCTAGAAATGTAGGAACAGTTATATTGGATTTGTAGGTGATTCACGTTGCAATTTTGTTCTCTCTTTGAAAACAAAGGTTGGTGAATCTCACCCTGCCTGGGGCGAGACACATATTTTCCTGTTGTAATGAATGTGGTGATATGTTATAAGTATATTTACAGCACCGCAACAGGACAAATGTTACGTTTCCCAAAATCCACAAAAAGAACTATTATTAGGTTGTATTAGCATTCCACTTGAAAACATAAACTAAGCAGTGACTGTTATCCAGAAAAAAGGCAGTTAGATACTGGTTAGGTCAAAATAATATTTGATTTTCATTATTAAAAATCCTCTTTTGTATTAATGTAATCAGTTACATTTTTGCACAGGCTCAATGTTTTGGATATTTTGTGGGAACTAATTTGAAGATTTTAAATTCAAATAAGATCAAATATGTTCATCAAGAGAGGGCAGCTTTCTTTTCAGAACAAACAACTTGTCCCACATTTAGCTGTAATTTTGAAATGTGCGTTATTGAAATTAAGTTCTGTGATACAACTCAATTCTAAAGATACTCATTATATTGTCAGACATTTAATAAGTTTAGCTGAAGACTATTAGGTTCTTCAATTGGCACAATACAGTCTTGCGGCAGGCTGATATATTGCTGAGACCTCTAGTTTTCATGAATAACTGAGTGGTCCTTCTGTGATACGTCTAAGTGAGTCTTGGGAAATTCCTTTTTTACATTTGTTCTTGGGATGTGAGAAAGAATTCCATGGGAATAGTTGTGTTCCATGTAAGAATTAGCAAGAGTCTCTGTTAAAGGACTTTGAAAAGGATAGAATTCAAACACATTATTTTAGTTCTGAAAACAAGGTAAAGTTCTTGTTAAGTTTGTTCTTGAGATAAGGATGATGCTGGAAAGGCAGTTGCCCTAAGCAGGTTCTGCTAGGCTTTATCCTTGAACCGCTGCAAGCCTTGTGATGATTGGAGTGCCTATATAATGGTGATGGGTATGGAATCCCAGGATGAATTGCCCAGCAACGATGAAGGAACTGTGATATATGTCCAAGTCAGTGACTTGAAGGGAAACATGGAGGTGATGATGTACCCACAACATGGTTGCATTTGTCCTTCTTGGTGCAGGAGAAGGGAGGTGTCATTAAAGTAACTTTGGTGAGTTGCTGCAGTGCATTTTGTAGATGGTACATACTGTAGCCACAATACTCACATGATGGAGAGGGTGGATATTGAGCCTGGTGACAGGGGTGCCAATCAAGCAAACTACTCTGTCTTGGATGGTGTTGAGCTTCTTGAGTGTTGTTATGGCTACATCCATCCAGTCGAGTGGTAAGTATTCCATCACATTTGTCTGGATGGTGTTTGTATCAAGCTAGCCAGAAGCCTGAAAGCCAGAGACTCAGAAAAGGAAGATATAGTTAGATACTGGATGGGCTAAAAATTGATAAAGAAGAGGTACTCGAAACGGTAGCTGTACTTAAAGTACATAAGTCACCCGATCCGGATAGGATGCATCCTAGGTTGCTGAGCTGGTCCGGATGGGATGCTTCCTAGGTTGCTGAGCCGGTCCGGATGGGATGCATCCTAGGTTGCTGAGGGAAGTAAACCATAATCCTTAGATAGAGGGGTGGTGCAGAGGACTGGAGAATTGCAAATGTTACACCCTTGTTCAAAAAAGGGTGTAAGGATAAACCCAGCAACCATAGGCCAGTCAGTTTAACCTCGGTGGTGGGGAAACTTCTAGAAACAATAATCCCAAACAGAATTAACAGTCACTTGGATGAGAGTGGATTGATTAGGGAAAACCAGCACAGATTTGTTAAAGGCAAATCGTGTCTAACTAACAAGATAGAGTTTTTTGATGAGGTAACAGAGAGGGTAGATAAGTACAATGCAGTTGATGTGGTGTAGATAGACTTTCAAAAGGTGTTTGATAAAATACCATATGGTAGGCTTGTCATCAAGATTGCAGCCCATGGAATAAAAGGGGCAGTTGCAACATAGATACAGAATTAGCTAAGTGACCGGTAACAAAGAGTATTGGTGAACGGTTGTTTTTCAGCCTGGAGGGAGGTGTACAGTGGTGTTCCCCGGGGTCAGTGCTGGGACCACTGCTTTTCTTCATATATATTAATGACTTGGACTTGGATGTACAGGGCACAATTTCAAAAGTTGCAGATGACAAGAAACTTGGACATGTAGTGAACAGTGAGGAGGATAGTGATAGACTTCAAGAGGATATAGACAGGCTGGTGGCATGGGCGGACACGTGGCAGATGAAATTTAACAAAGAAAAATGCGAAGTGATACATTTTGGTAGGAAGAACGAGGAGAGGCAATATAAACTAGAGGACACAATTCTAAAAGGGGTACAGGAACAGAGAGATCTGGGGATATATGTGCACAATTCATTGAAGGTGGCAGGGCAGGTTGAGAAAGTGGTTAAAAAAGCATACGGGATCGTGGGCTTTATAAATAGAGGCATAGAGTACAAAAGTATGGAAATCATGATGAACCTTTATAAAACACTGGTTCGGCCATAACTGGAGGGTGCAGAAGAGATTTACTAAAATGATTTCAGGGATGAGGGACTTTAATTACGTGGGTATACTGGAGAAGCTGGGGTTGTTCTCCTTGGAACAGAGACGGTTGTGAGGAGATTTGATAGAGGTATTCAAAATCATGAAAGGTCTAGGCAGAGTAGATAGAGAGAAACTGTTCCCATTGGTGGAAGGGTCAAGAACCAGAGGGCATAGATTTAAGGTGGTTGGCAAAAGAACCAAAGGTGATATGAGGAAAAACTCTTTTACACAGCGAGTGGTTAGCATCTGGAATGCACTGCCAGAGGGGGTGGTGGAGGCAAATTCAATCATGACCTTCATAAGGGAACTGGATAAGTATTTTAAAGTAATAAATTTATAGGGCTACGGGGATAGGGCGGGGGAGTGGGACTAGCTGGGTTGTTCTTGCATTGTGCCAGTGCAGACTCGATGGGCCAAATGGCTTCCTTCCCTGCTGTAACCTTTCTATAATTCTATGACTTTATAATAGTAATTTTCAAAAGGGAATTGGATATATACTTGAAAAGGAAAAATTTGCAAGGGTTTGGGGAAAGAACGGGGGGAGTGGGACAAAGTGGATAGCTCTTTCAAAGACCCAGCATAAGCACAATGGGCTGAATGGCCTCCTGTGCTGTAAGATTCTATGTGCTGACTTATCCTGCAAAAAAAGAGGGCAACAGTAAGTGTGTGTTGAAAAGGTGAATGGAGATTTATGGGGCTTGTGGATGTGTTGAGAGGTTTGGAAGAAGCAAGATGGAATGAGGATAGGGAGGTGAAGAATGAAAAGCCAGATCTGTGCGATGTGAAGTGAGGAAGAATTGTTTGGAGTAGTTGGTTGTGCGTGATAGTATGTGAGACGATAATGGTGCTAGTGTGTGGTGTGAAGAGAGGAAAGGAAGAGTTGAATGTGTTTGGAATGAGTAAGTGAGGTGCCTTTGTGTGGCTTTGTGATTGTATGGTGAAACATGTGATGGAGGGGAGATAATAGTTGAGATTGGTGAGGGAAGAAGTGAGAGGTGTGTTGTCAGGTGGTGTTGAGAGAGGCGGAGAGGTGTACTCACACTTGCTGCTCTTGTGAAGTCATTGAACCTTTTTCTACATTGAACCCAGGTCCTAGGGGTGATGCTGCTGGCATTGACTCTCAGCCCCCTCTGTCCAGACCTGTTTGATAGTGGCCTTGGCAATGCTCCTGTGGGTGCTGGGTAACAGTTCTTCCCTTGTGGCCTTCATTTCCTCCAATAGGACCCGCCGAGGTGCATCAGGGAAGTAGGGCAAAGCAAACAAGTCTTCAACAGTTGTTCACTTATTAATGCAAGCAGTGGTGCAACCTTGCTTTAAAATGATCTGGTCATGATCATATTGCTGTTTGTGGGATCTTGCTGTGTGCAGTTTTGACAGCCACATCTCCTACATTAAAACAGTAACTACACTTCAACGGTATTTAATTGGCTGTAAAGCACTTTGGGATGTCCTGAGGTCATGAAAGGTGCTATATAAATGCAAGTCTTTCTTTTGTAAGTGAGAGTCTACCAACTGAGCCAAATTGGTCCATATAGTGAAATTTACTTCTACAAGGGTAATTTTAGGAGTCTACCCGTCAGCAGCCCTATTCGGAAATTTGGACCTGCACTTCCCAATTTTCCGACCATTATGTCCAGAAAAGCTTGGGCAGATTGCGCCCGCATTTCCAACATGTGCTGCCTGTGGGCAGAGCTCCAGGCTGATAACACCGACTCATATAATTACCCCTTATAATTTTTACCCTGTTGGAACATACTTTGTTGAAAGTACCATGTGAACAGTTACAGAGAAAGATTAGATCAAGCGTAACAAAACTGCTTACTTTTACAAAACCGTCAACATAATATGATGTACACAGTCACTGGGTTTATTAGATCAGCATAAGAGGTGAGGGACGAGTCAACTGTTCTGAGTTACAAGGCTCTTTACTCAAGTGACATGAGCAAGTGCCATTGGAAAATGTTATTTGAAGACTCCGGACCTAATTTTCACACATGAAAAGACTCTCCAAAGGAATTTGCAATGTTTTTCTTTATTGTTATATACACTTAGATTTACAGCAACAAACAAGCACAACAGGGTCTGTGGTGCATAAAAATACATTATAGATACAAAGGAAGGCAATATTAATTTGAGTTACACATCTATCAATGCAATAATGTAATGGGTAGATACTGGAAATATGTTGAGACAACTTACAAAGGAAATACATTTGTTTAAGGGCATGGATCACGTTATAATTATTATATAAAATACAAAGACAAAAATAAATATTGCCTGCAGTGTAAAGGATAATTTTCAACTTCGCCGACAGAATGGTAACCTAACCGTTGTAGAATTTGCCCGATTTTTGTTACATTGAAGTCGATGGAATGAAAATCGGGTGGGTTCTATAAAACAACCCTTTGGAGAGCTTCATTTCAACATGCTGATGAAAGGGAGATGGAATTATAACCTAAACTTTCTAACCCACCCCTCACCCCCTTAACTGGGGCAAATCTCCAGCAGCTGAGACATCCATCCATCCCCAGAATGTTGCCCTGACTCTGGTCGTATCCCCCATGCAGGGAGCAGGTTCCATGGCGACCATGAGGGAGCAGCACCAGTTTTGGGACAAAGAGATGACCGATCAGCTGCCTTTTAAAAACAAGTAATTTTTGAAAGACGTTTTGTAAGGGGTTTCTTTTTTTACTGTTTCTCGGGCTTATAATAGGTCAGCCAGTTATGTTTTCCTGAGCTGCCCTGCCCGCAGTGCGGTTGCGAATCGCTTACCCCTTCCTGATTCTGAGCTGAGGACTTATCGAGTGGTAACAAAGACAGACAAACAGACCAGTGGATTGGTACAAGGAAAACCAATGTTTATTAATAAGAAAACTAAAACTACAAGGTAAACAGTATAATACAGAAGATAAAGAAATCGCTATGGATGTAATACAGTCTTACACTTATCGGGTTGAAAGAAACGGACACATCGAGGGAAAATTCTAAAATCACAAGTTTAGCAATATCCCTTAACCCCCAACCTTACACTTATGCTAGGTTGTCTTGTGGTGGCCAGAAAATTAATGCTCACCGGTGAAAACAGATGAAAAGGCCTGGCCCCTGTGCCTGCTGCTGCCGTCGACATGTGGTTGCGAGGTTTACTGGATGGCTTCCTTCTTAGTTGCTAGCAGACAGACAGGATAGGGCCAAGAGGCGAAGAGAGCAGCTACTCCCCAGAAATATACTGGGCAGCTTCAGTTATACCCTCTTGGTAACAGGTTTTTTCATACCTTATCAGCTTGCTTCATTGTTTGATTTAAGCACGAAACGTAAGACAAAGGACCCCATCTCTGGCCCATTTACATTATGGCCGTTTCCTGTATCGATCTGTATGCTAACTGCTTTACCATTGTTCCAAATGTACCTTGATGGTTCACCTTTTGTCCTGCGATCACTTCCTGCTCGAATTTTGATGTGTTGGCCGGCCATGTTGATAGCTTGCCTCAGGGCTAGAATGCAGCTGCATTGTTTAAAGAAACCTGTCTAGACACGAAACCTGCCAAGTTGTTGAGAATGCAATTTCAAATCTGCCGGTCCTCGGCCATGTGTCTGACTGCAGCCATTTTGAGAGACCTTGGATTTTTTAAAACAGTCACACCAGGGTTTCTTTAATAACTCCAATAAATCTTCGGGGTGGGGGGAACATGTGAAATTTTGCGAATCCCTTCAGTTTTTCCTTTGGATGATGAAGTTTGTGCATGGCCACATTTAGAGGCCATGTTTTCCTCATTTGCAGGATGTTTATATATGTCTGCTCTCAAATGAAATTGTCAGGGACGTGCCAAGTGTAACCAAATAGCTTCTGCCTCTGCCAAACCCACATCCACCAAAAAATCATGGGGGGCAGTGAGGAAGGCAGAAAAGACTGGGCCATATGATCATAAGATGCTAAGCTTCTAGATGGGATTGCACTGGAGCAGGATTATGCTCATTTGTCATTATCTTCCAAACTGCAAATACAAGTGGAGCTGCACTTACCTTAATTTGTTTGTAGAACTCTATCTAAGATTCATCAGGGAGGCTAAAAGAAAGTTGTACTGCCCTCTGCTATCTGATCTTCCAAACCCCACTGCAGGCACAACACTGTCAATAAGAACATAAGAACATAAGAAATAGGAGCAGGAGTAGGCCAGACGGCCCCTCGAGCCTGCTCCGCCATTCAATCAGATCATGGCTGATCTTCAACCTCAACTCCACTTCCCTGCCTGATCCCCATATCCCTTGATTCCCCTAGAGTCCAAAAATCTATCTATCTCAGCCTTGAATATACTCAATGACTCAGCATCCACAGCCCTCTGGGGTAGAGAATTCCAAAGATTCACAACCCTCTGAGTGAAGAAATTTCTCCTCATCACAGTCTTGAATGGCCAACCCCTTATCCTGCAACTATGCCCCCTAGTTCTAGACTTTCCAGCCAGGGGAAACAACCTCTCAGCCTCTACCTTGTCAAGCCCCCTCAGAACCTTATATGTTTCAATGAGATCACGTCTCATTCTTCTAAACTCCAGAGAATATAGGCCCATTCTACTCAACCTCTCCTCATAGAACAACCCTCTCATCCCAGGAATCAATCTAGTGAACCTTCACTACACCACCTCTAAGGTAAGTATATCCTTCCTTAGATAGGGAGACCAAAACTGTACACAGTACTCCAGGTGAAGTCGCCTTACTTTTGTACTCCAACCCCTTTGCAATAAAGGCCAACATGCCATTTGCCTTCCTAATTGCTTGCTGTACCTGCATGCTAACTTTTCTGTTTCTTGTACCAGGACATCCAAGTCTCTCTGGACACCAACATTTAATAGTTTCTCACCATTTAAAAAATATTCTGTTCTTCTATTCCTACCAAAGTGAATAACCTCATGTTTCCCCACATTATACTCCATCTGCCACCTTCTTGCCCACTCACTTAACCAGTCTATATCCCTTTGCAGACTTTTTGTGTCCTCCTCACAGCTTACTTTCCCACCTAGCTTTGTATCGTCAGCAAACTTGAATGCACTACACTCGGTCCCTTTATCCAAGTCATTAATATAGATTGTAAGTAGCTGAGGCCTAAGCACTGATCCTAGTTCCAGCCTACCAACCTGAAAATGACTTGTTTATCCCCACTCTCTGTTTTCTGTCTGATAACCAATCCTTTATCCATGCTAATACATTACCCCCAAACTCATGAGCCCTTATCTTGCGTAACAACCTTTTATGTGGCACCTTATTTAATGCCTTTTGAAGATCCAAATATACCACATCCGCTGGTTCCCCTTTAGCTACCCTGCTAGTTACAGCCTCAAAAAATTCTAATCAATTTGTCAAACATGATTTCTCTTTCATAAAACAATGTTGACGCTGCCGAATCAGATTATGATGTTCTAAGTGCTCTGTTACCACTTCCTTAATAATGGATTCCAGCATTTTCCTAATGACTGATGTCAGGCTAACTGGCCTGTAGTTCCCAGTTTTCTCTCTCCCTCCTTTCTTGAATAGCGGGGTTACATTTGCTACCTTCCAAACTGCTGGGACCATTCTAGAATCTAGGGAATTTTGGAAGATCACAGCCAATGCATCCACTATCTCTGCAGCCACCTCTTTAGAACCCTTGGATGTAGGCCATCAGGTCCAGTGGATTTATTGGCTTTTAGTCCCATTAGTTTCTCAAGTACTTTTTCTTTACTGATAATAATTACTTTAAATTCCTCACTCTCATTAGTCCCTTGGTTCCCCACTATTTTTGGTATGCTTTTTGTGTCTTCCACTGTGAAGTCAGATACAAAATATTTGTTTAATGCATTTGCCATTTCCTGATTCCCCATTATAATTTCTCCTGTCTCAGCCTCCAGGGGACCAACATTTACTTTTGCTACTCTCTTCCTTTTCACATACTTGTAGAAGTTCTTACAATCTGTTTTTATATTTCTTGGTAGTTCATCTTCATATTCTATTTTCTCTGTTTATATCGATTTTTTGGTTGTCCTTTGCTGGTTTCTAAAACTTTCCCAATCCTCATCATTGTTACTCTTCTTGGCAACATTATAGGCCTCTTCTTTTAATCTAATACTATCCTTAATTTCTTTCGTTAGCCATGGATGGATCACTTGTCTCATGGAGTTTTTTTTTCTCAATGGAATGTATATTTGTTGAGAACATTGAAATATTTCATTAAATGTTTGTCATTGCTTTTCAACTTTCATATCCTTTAATTTAATTTCCCAATCTACCTTAGCCAACTTGCCCCTCATGTCTATATAATTGGCTTTATTTAAGTTTAAGACTCTAGTTTTGGACTTAAATACGTCACTCTCAAACTCAAAGTGAAATTCTATCATATTATGATCACTCTTCCCCAGAGGATCCTTTACTGAGAGATTACTAATTAACTAGTTACTAATTAACCCTGTCTCATCACACAATACAAGATCTAAAATAACCTGTTCCCTGGTTGTTTCCGTGACGTATTGCTCTAAGAAACCGTCTCAAATGCGTTCCATGAACTCATCCTCTAAACTACCTTTACCAATTTGATTTGCCCAGTCTATATGAAGATTAAAGTCCCCCATGATTACTGCATTACCTTTGTTGCAAACTCCGATTATTCCATGATTAATACTCTGTCCAACAGTATAGCCACTATTAGAAGGCTTATAAACTACTCTCACCAATGTTTTCTGCCCTTTCTTATTTCTTATTTCCACCCATACTGATTCTATTTCCTCACCTTCCGAGTCAAGATCCTTTCTCATCACTGTCCTTATGTCATCCTTTTTTATTAGGGCTACACCCCCTCCTTTTCCATTCTGCCTGTCTTTTCTAAACGTCATGTACCCTGGAATATTTAGTTCCCAATCTTGGTCACTTTGCAACCATGTCTCTGTAATGTCTATTAGATCAAACCCATTTATCTCTATTTGTGCAACTAATTCATCTATCTTGTTATGAATGCTTCATGCATTCAGATAAAGAGTCTTTAAATTTGACTTTTTACCATTTTTTCCTGCTTTGACTTTATTTGTTGATGTTTTATTATTGGTAAACTCTCTGTCCCTTCCTGACATACTCTGCTTATCTTTACCAAAATCGCTACATTGCTCAGTTGCCTTGACTTTTCTCATTAGATTTCTAAATTTCCCCTCACCTGACCCCTCCCCCCACCTTTTACTTTAAAGCCCTATCTACAGCCCATGTTATTCAATTCATCAGGACGCTGGTCCCAGACCGGTTTAAGTGGAGCCTGTCCCAATGGAACAGCTCCGTCTTTCCCCAGTATTGGCACCAATGCCCCATGAATCAAAGCCTCTGTCTTTAACACTACTCTTTGAGCCATGCATTTAACCATCTAACCTGTTTGCCCCTGTGCCAATTTGCACATGGCTAAGGTAGTAATCCAGAAATTATTACCTTTGAGGTTCTGCTTATTCATTTATACACTAGCTCCTCAAACTATCTCAGCATAACCCCATTTTTAGTTCCTTCCCCTCATTCTCCAGTTCTTTTCCAGCCACGAGGAGATGTCCTTATCCCTGGCACTGGGCAGGCAACACAGCCTTCGGGACTCTCAGTCATGGCTGCAGAGAACAGTATCTATCCAATGGCTGTCAAGATCACACCAGCAGGCTTTTTAGAAGCTAGCAAATATTTTGCCCTAATATGTGGCCACTCCCTTTAAAGTTTCCCATCCTGGTATTTCCTTCTCTTCCTCCCCTTTGGCAAACTCCCAGCATCAGGGTCAATATTTGTTGGGAGCTTGCTGCCTTTTTTTAAGTTAAAGTGACGGTAGAAATTCCTGCAGGGTCAGCACTCATCCAGTTGAGTGGGTATGAATACTTCTGAGCCCACCTCTCACTGAGTCCATGGACAGATCCAAAATACGACACTCAGGTCTACAGTCATGTACGTAATTAGTACACTAGAGAACCAAGTTCATAAATAAAACAATTGAAATACGTGCACTACACTGCTTTGTGAAGAAGCTTAAAATCTATGCGTAAGTCACTTCCATATATTAAAGTGGCCATTTTGCTAAAAGCCTATAAATTACACCAGTCAATAAGTCACTCACAAATATACATATAAGAACACCTTACACTATGTACTGTGTAATGAGACTGATCTGGGTATCACTCTGCTGGGAATGTGCAAATTTCCACAGGGGTTCTCCAGTGGGAGATCATCAGAACTCCCTGTTGAAATGGCATTAATAGCTAAAAATGGTCATTTACGCCATTTCTCTGAGGATTCCACCAACCCCCCACTGTAGTTACGACATGAGATTGGGAGAGACCCACGGGAATTGAGGGCCCTCAAGATCTCTGAGAGTAGCATTCCAGTTATTTGTGTTAATTTACTGAAACAATATGACATTATTTTGTTATGACAGTGCATAGCATTATTGTTCTAAAAATGAAATACTGGTCTCTCTGCATTGGAAATCACATTTGAGATCAAGACATAAAGGAAGGCAGCCCTGTTACAGTTGCTAGGATTGGTCAATGAACAGAGCTTTATAAGCTTGTTGTGCATAGGGCTAAGGGTTCAATTCCTCCTGTGGATTGCACTTACATTGATAGTAATAATTCCCAGAAAAGCAAGCTTGAATGATAATGAATATCTATCACATTACAATAATAAAAATCTCTCTTGCTACCAAAAAAAATGCAGAGAGAATAATATATATCTGCATTTATTTATGCAACAACAGTCCCAGAGGAAAAATTGTACAAGCCAATGAATGTTAAGTGTCGGGAAGATGTGTTTCTGCCCATGATTCAGTATTGTGCAATGAGCAGTCAATCAGTGGTTACTGCATATCCGTATTATTTATATCTTAGAAAAGGTGGACGTAGAATTGACAATTGCCATCAATAATGAAACAATGAGATTTTCCTCTGGGCATTAGTGATTTTGGAGTATCACCATCAGAAGTAATTAATTTCTTTCCTCTGAAATTTGTTAGTAATTATGCCAGTGGCATATTTACCACCAATTCACAATTTCTACTACGTGCTATACACCAGAATTAACTCAAGCTGCCAGCGTGATTGTAAAAGAATTGAGATGCTAATGAGAGGGCGTAACAGCAAAAAAAAAGATAGTCCTTGATTTTCTGCACTGATCATAAATACTTTTTGGACTGAGTTCATGAATATTTCTAAGTGAGTCCTAGCTGCCATTTACTGGCTCGCATAATGAGCCATGATGCTTGTAATTGCAGAATATGAAATGGCAGGCAATTCTACAATTAAACTCCAGTAGTATCCCCGTGCACAGTTGGGGGTCCCTAATCCTTGGATCTTTCCAGTCTGTGCCTAAACTCTCTGGAGTGTGTCCCGTGAGGAGAGAGAGTGTGCACTCCATATTGGTTAATCAGTGTGAATTTCTCTGTAGACTGGTTTGGAAACTCTTAAGTACGATGATAGGTTTCTACATCTGTCAGACACCTGAATGACCAAAAAATAAAAGGTGATAGATAATCAAATTTCAACTGGTAGAGTGGTTCAATGTGAAGCATTAGTGGTCTCAGTTATCATAACCACAGTCAGATTAGGGATGAGAATTTGGGTTTTGAGAAGGGGTGGAAAAGGATCCAGGGATTTCCTACAATCATTCCAGTGATAGTCAACATAGTGTTAATGGTTACGATAGCAAACTAACTGAGCCTACCTATAAGACAAAATGGTCATTTGTTAAAAGGATCCAACCTATTTGAAGAACTAATGTTGTCAAAAAGGAAATATTGTGCAGGAATTGAGTCTACAACAGTACTTCCACGGAACAAACTTACAATGCTATTCTCCAAGCCACAAAGCTGTCACAGCAGTTGTCGTTTATAGTTTCATTTAGGCCTTGATCTCACATCTCAAGAGCTTACCTATTACATGACACTTCCCTATCTACGTGATATGATTCTTTTCAGCGCTAAACTGCGTTTTTGACAGTGTTTCATTTCTCTTGGGTCACCAACCTGGGCCAATAGGGCAGGCAGGTGACCTGTTCCTGTGTCTCCAGTAATGATGCCCCAAAGCCAACATGGTGAAGGCCTGGGTGTGGGAACTCTGACCATCCCAGGAAGTTCACTGCTACCCTCTGATTTTTTCTTCCTCTCTTTATCAAAGTGACTAGCCTGCTCCTCACAATATCATCACTGAGATCAGTGTAGGAAGTGAGCTCACACTTGAACACGCCATAGTTTAGTGCATTACGGGCTCCAATATACTGCACAACTACACCATCCACCTTGTATTAATTCCTGAATTGTGTATAAAAGTATTGACATGTTTCCTATGAAATGTACAAATTTCGACACATGATGGGCCCGAAAATCTTTGGCTGTTCCAGTGTCGTCCTCTGTAGAACATTGAGTCCCGACCTAGCAGTGAACTTCCTGGGATGGTCAGAGTTCCCACACCCAGACCTTCACCACGTCATGGGGCAACTAAACGTAATGACCTCCCCCCCCCCACCACCATCCCCGGCTGAGCTATTTGCACCAGACTTTCCGGCATTGCGGCAATGGCAGGCATCACTAAATGCACCCTTAATGGGTAATTTTCACTTTCACCACTTGGGCAGTCGACTGGCAGAGCAGGTCGCTTGCCCATGATAGAAGCCACCTGATTTTCATTTTCAGGTTTTGTAACAGGTGGACAATCCGCTCCCCCAGTTTACTGCCCAAACGGTGAAGGTGGAAAATGTCCCCCTTAGTATCACGGATGCTTGAAATGTTAAGCAGATGAAGGGACCTCCCCCTGACTCAACAAACTTTGAGAGGTTCAGAGACAAGGACCATGGCAGCTGCGTCTCAGCAGTTGTACTGAGCTGCATTGTCCTGCATTCCCCATTGAAATCTCAATTGTATTCCTGGAAAATGTGAACTCCCAGCACAGAGGACTGACAAACAGCTTAAGCTTCCTGCTCAATCAGGTGAATCTGGTCCATTATTTTGTGGAAACATGAACCTGCACTTTTTTCATGCAGTGGGCTAGTACTCATTGAATGAGTGAGCAGGATCAAACCAAAGGCTGTACATGAGTTTCAGTTCCAAAACAGTCGGATAAAAATGCTGGTTGCGCTGTTGTACCGCTGGAAATGCAGCAGGATGGAACTTTCACCAGCTGTGTCAGCATCCTTATGACCCAATCCCAAATCTTCGGGGATATGGTGAGCACCCATGCCTGCAGCAGCAAAACATGGATGTCCACACAGCATTAACAGAGGAATATCAGCGCGGCACCCTGCTGCTCTGAAGGCAAGAGCAGTATGCCCGTCTGGTCAAAGATATGTTGCTGTGTTCCTCTTCTCTTCCCACACTGGAAAACCTGAATCAAATGATGATCAATCCCTGTGGGATCAATTGCTGTTCGACTCTTTTGTTGTGGGGCCTACATGTGGCCCTGATTGGCCCTACGTCTGCTTTCTGCAGATGTTGGTGCTGCTGAACCTAAGATTATGCACCTGGCAGGATTCCCAGGGCAGCCCAAGAATGACCACAGTCATATCCCCAAACAACTGCTGTCCAGATGGAATATGATGTAGTTTGTTGGTTTGTTAATAGGGTGGAAGCCCGGTTTCCACCCAAAATTCCTGGCCTCCACTGACTTGGCACCCAAATTTTGCTTTTAGAAGGAGCAGAATTCCTGGGCTAGTTTGTGTACTATTTCTCCTTTTAAGCTGGAGGGTACCTGAGGATAAGATGCAGGTGTTATAAAGAAAGGTGAAAAAGCAACAAAATTCCTCATAAATGTGTTGGCTTATAATTTGGCATCATCTTAACATTTCATTATTTTGCATAATTTTACTCATATTAAAATCAAACTGACGTGGTAGAATGTCTGGATCAAAATGTTGATATTCTATAATACTCGCAGTTACTGTGTGATGCTGCTCATTGTGAGAGGTTTTATAAAAATAGGAGTGTTGTGCCAAATAATAATACCAGAGCCACTGACTTATGAACATTGAGGTGGCTCTGGGATTTCAAAGTAATGGAAAGGTGTCGAGTGATACTGGGATGGGGTCTCAGGACCTAGCAGCAGTTTGGGGGGTGGGGTGGGCAAGCTCTGGGAGCACTGGGAGGGAGTTTCCCAAGGTCATAGGAACATTGCAATCTGGTACATTTGGGAAGTTTTGGGATCAGGGAACTCTGGCAATACTACCAAGGGTTTAGGAGTCCTGGGATCTGAGAGTGAGAAGTTGAAGTCTGGGGGGTGCTTCTTGAGGTCCAACAAGGGGGTTTGGAGCATTGGGGGAGGGGGGTGCAGAATCTGGTAGTATCAGGGGGAGCAAGGTATAACAGCCATGTTTGAAACATCAGGCCCTAACCCCCAATCTTGTTCCTGATCATAAGCCTTGTCCCCCATCATTCTCAGCCTCTTTTTTTTCCCTCAGATACGCCCACCAGCACTTTCCCCATTCTCAGCTAGTTCCTGCCATTACGTACCTGCCTTAAAGTATTTAAGTGTAAATTTCCTGCGTACAATTAATAGACAGAATATCAAGTGCACTTTCTTGAAATGCACCCCCAGTGTGTCTCAGGGGTGCACAAGCATTTTAGTGAGTTAGCTGAATCATAAAATCATTAATAAACATATATTTCCATAAACAAAAAAAATGCTCTCATAAACCCACAAAAGTTCATCACATATATGGTTTCCAGAATTTTAGAAAAAGATTCCTGAAGCCTCAAAATGTTTCAGAAGAGAGATTTCTCAACTTAATTTTCAACAGCAATAAGTAACAATCCAATTACTATAAGCAAAAATATAAACACTATAAGCAACAATCAAATCACTATAAGCAACAATCCAATCGCTATAAGCAACAATCCAAACCTATAAGTAACAATCCAATCATTATAAGTCACAATCCATTCACGATAACAATCTAATCACTAAAAGCAAAAATCCAATCAGTATAAGCAACAATCTAATCACCATAAGTAACAATCTAATCACTACAAGCAACAATCTAATCAGTATAAGTAACAATCCAATTATTATAAGCAACAATCCAATCACTAGAAGTAACAATCTAATAACTATAAGTAACAATCCAATCAGTATAAGCAACATCTCAATCCATAAGTAACAATCCAATTACAATAAGCAACAATCTAATCACTATAAGTAACAATCCAATCACCATAAGTAAGAATCTAATCACTATAAGCAACAATCCAATCACTATAAGCAACAATCCAATCGCTATCAGAAACAATCCAATCACTATAAGTAACAATCCAATCACTATAAGTAACAATCCAATCACTATAAGAAACAAACCAAACAATATAAGCAACAATCCAAATCACTACAATTAACAATCCAATCACTATAAGTAAGAATCCAATCACTACAAGCATCAATGTAATCAGTATAAGTAACAATCCAATTACTATAAGCAACAATCTAATCACTATAAGTAACAATCCAATCACTATAAGCAATAAACCAAACAGTATAAGCAACAATCCAATCATTGCAATCAACAATCCAATCACTGTAAGTAACAATCCAATCACTACAAATAACAATCCAATCACTACAAGTAACAATCCAATCACTAGAAGCAATAATCCATTCACTATGAGCAACAATCCAATAACTATAAGTAACAATCCAATCACTACAAGTAACAATCCAATCATTATAAGTAACAATCCAATCACTACAAATAACAATCCAATCACTATAAGTAACAATCTAATACCTATAAATAACAATCCAATCACTATAAGCAACAACCCAATCACTACAAATAACAATCCAATCACTACAAGTAACAATCCAATCATGAGAAGCAACAATCCAATCACTACGAGCAACAATCCAATCTCTATAAGTAACAATCCAATCACTACAAATAACATTCCAATCACTACAAATAACATTCCAATCACTACAAGTAACAATCCAATCACTTGAAGCGACAATCCAATCACTTCAAGTAACAATCCAATCAATATGAGCAACAATCCAATCACTATAAGCAACAATCCAATCACTACAAATTACAATCCGATCACGAAAAATAACAATCTAATCACTACAAATAACAATCCAATCACTACAAATAACAATCCAATCACAATAAGTAACAATCCAATCACTACAAATAACAATCTAATCAATATAAGTAACAATCTAATCACTATGCGGAACAGTCCAATCACTACAAATGATAATCCAATCACAATAAGTAACAATCCAATCACTACAAGTGATAATCCAATCACTAGAAGCAACAATCCAATCACTATAAATAACAATCCAATCCCTACAAATAACAATCCAATTACAATAAGAAACAATCTAATCACTACAAGTAAGAATCCAATACCTACAAATAACAATCCAATCACAATAAGTAACAATCTAATCACTACAAGTAAGAATCCAATCACTACAAATAACAATCCAATCACTACAAATAACAATCCAATCACAACAAATAACAATCTAATCACTAAAAGCAGCAATACAATCACAACAAATAACAATCCAATCACAATAAGTAACAATCTAATCAATACAAATAACAATCCAATCACTACAAATAACAATCTAATCACTATAAGCAGCAATCCAATCACGACAAATAACAATCCAATCACTACAAATAACAATCCAATCACAATAAGTAACAATCCAATCACTACAAATAACAATCTAATCACTACAAATAACAATCTAATCACTACAAATAACAATCTAATCACGATAAGTAACAATCTAATCACTACAAATAACAATCTCATCACTACAAATAACAATCAAATCACTATAAGTAACAATCTAATCACTGTACGTAACAATCCAATCACTACAAGTAACAATCCAATCACTATAAGCAACAATCCAATCACTATAAGCAACAATCCATTCACAATAAGTAACAATCCAATCACTACAAATAACAATCTAATCACTTTAAGTAACAATCTAATCACTATAACTAATAATCCAATCACTACAAATAACAATCCAATCACAATAAGTAACAATCTAATCGCTACAAGTAAGAATCCAATCCCTACAAATAACAATCCAATCACCACAAGTAACAATCTAATCAATACAAATAACAATCCAATCACTACAAATAACAATCCAATCACTACAAATAACAATCCAATCACTACAAATAACAATCCAATCACAATAAGAAACAATCCAATCACTACAAATAACAATCTAATCACTATAAGCAGCAATCCAATCAATACAAATAACAATCTCATCACTACAAATAACAATCAAATCACTATAAGTAACAATCTAATTACTGTACGTAACAATCCAATCAATATAAGTAACAATCCAATCACTATAAGCAACAATCCAATCACTATAAGCAACAATCCATTCACAATAAGTAACAATCCAATCACTACAAATAACAATCTAATCACTTTAAGTAACAATCTAATCACAATAAGTAATAATCCAATCACTACAAATAACAATCCAATCACAATAAGTAACAATCTAATCGCTACAAGTAAGAATCCAATCCCTACAAATAACAATCCAATCACTACAAGTAACAATCCAATCACTAAAAATAACAATCCAATCACAACAAATAACAATCCAATCACTACAAGTAACAATCCAATCCCTACAAATAACAATCCAATCACAATAAGTAACAATCCAATCACTACAAGTAAGAATCCAATCACTACAAATAACAATCCAATCACAATAAGTAACAATCCAATCACTACAAATTACAATCCAATCACTACAAATAACAATCCAATCACAATAAGTAACAATCTAATCACTATAAGTAAAAATCCAATCACAATAATTAACAATCCAATCACTACAAATAACAATCCAATCACAATAAGTAACAATCTAATCACTACAAGTAAGAATCCAATCACTACAAATAACAATCTAATCAATACAAATAACAATCCAATCACTACAAATAACAATCTAATCACTATAAGCAGCAATCCAATCACGACAAATAACAATCCAATCACTACAAATAACAATCCAATCACAATAAGTAACAATCCAATCACTACAAATAACAATCTAATCACTACAAATAACAATCTAATCACTACAAATAACAATCTAATCACGATAAGTAACAATCTAATCACTACAAATAACAATCTCATCACTACAAATAACAATCAAATCACTATAAGTAACAATCTAATCACTGTACGTAACAATCCAATCACTACAAGTAACAATCCAATCACTATAAGCAACAATCCAATCACTATAAGCAACAATCCATTCACAATAAGTAACAATCCAATCACGACAAATAACAATCTAATCACTTTAAGTAACAATCTAATCACTATAACTAATAATCCAATCACTACAAATAACAATCCAATCACAATAAGTAACAATCTAATCGCTACAAGTAAGAATCCAATCCCTACAAATAACAATCCAATCACCACAAGTAACAATCTAATCAATACAAATAACAATTCAATCACTACAAATAACAATCTAATCACTATAAGCAGCAATCCAATCACGACAAATAACAATCCAATCACTACAAATAACAATCCAATCACAATAAGAAACAATCCAATCACTACAAATAACAATCCAATCACTACAAATAACAATCCAATCACAATAAGAAACAATCCAATCACTACAAATAACAATCTAATCACTACAAATAACAATCAAATCACTATAAGCAGCAATCCAATCAATACAAATAACAATCTCATCACTACAAATAACAATCAAATCACTATAAGTAACAATCTAATTACTGTACGTAACAATCCAATCAATATAAGTAACAATCCAATCACTATAAGCAACAATCCAATCACTATAAGCAACAATCCATTCACAATAAGTAACAATCCAATCACTACAAATAACAATCTAATCACTTTAAGTAACAATCTAATCACAATAAGTAATAATCCAATCACTACAAATAACAATCCAATCACAATAAGTAACAATCTAATCGCTACAAGTAAGAATCCAATCCCTACAAATAACAATCCAATCACTACAAGTAACAATCCAATCACTAAAAATAACAATCCAATCACAACAAATAACAATCCAATCACTACAAGTAACAATCCAATCCCTACAAATAACAATCCAATCACAATAAGTAACAATCCAATCACTACAAGTAAGAATCCAATCACTACAAATAACAATCCAATCACAATAAGTAACAATCCAATCACTACAAATTACAATCCAATCACTACAAATAACAATCCAATCACAATAAGTAACAATCTAATCACTATAAGTAAAAATCCAATCACAATAATTAACAATCCAATCACTACAAATAACAATCCAATCACAATAAGTAACAATCTAATCACTACAAGTAAGAATCCAATCACTACAAATAACAATCTAATCAATACAAATAACAATCCAATCACTACAAATAACAATCTAATCACTATAAGCAGCAATCCAATCACGACAAATAACAATCCAATCACTACAAATAACAATCCAATCACAATAAGTAACAATCCAATCACTACAAATAACAATCTAATCACTACAAATAACAATCTAATCACTACAAATAACAATCTAATCACTACAAATAACAATCTAATCACGATAAGTAACAATCTAATCACTACAAATAACAATCTCATCACTACAAATAACAATCAAATCACTATAAGTAACAATCTAATCACTGTACGTAACAATCCAATCACTACAAGTAACAATCCAATCACTATAAGCAACAATCCAATCACTATAAGCAACAATCCATTCACAATAAGTAACAATCCAATCACTACAAATAACAATCTAATCACTTTAAGTAACAATCTAATCACTATAACTAATAATCCAATCACTACAAATAACAATCCAATCACAATAAGTAACAATCCAATCACAATAAGTAACAATCCAATCACTACAAATAACAATCCAATCACAATAAGTAACAATCAAATCACTATAAGTAACAATCTAATCACTATACGTCACAATCCAATCACTACAAGTAACAATCCAATCACTATAAGCAACCATCCATTCACAATAAGTAACAATCCAATCACTACAAATAACAATCTAATCACTACAAATAACAATCTAATCACTGTAAGTAACTATCTAATCACTACAAATAACAATCTCATCACTACAAATAACAATCAAATCACTATAAGTAACAATCTAATCACTATACATAACAATCCAATCACTACAAGTAACAATCCAATCACTATAAGCAACAATCCAATCACAATAAGCAACAATCCAATCACGACAAGTAAGAATCCAATCCCTACAAATAACAATCCAATCACTACAAATAACAATCCAATCACTACAAATAACAATCCAATCACTACAAGTAACAATCCAATCACTACAAGTAAGAATCCAATCCCAACAAATAACAATCCAATCACAATAAGTCGCAATCGAATCACTATAAGTAAAAATCCAATCACAATAATTAACAATCCAATCACTACAAATAACAATCCAATCACTACAAATAACAATACAATCACAATAAGTAACAATCCAATCACTACAAGGAAGAATCCAATCACAATAAGTAAGAATCCAATCCCTACAAATAACAATCGAATCATAATAAGGAACAATGCAATCACTACAAATAACAATCCAATCACAATAAGTAACAATCCAATCACTACAAGTAACAATCGAATCACTACAAATAACAATCCAATCACAATAAGTAAGAATCCAATCACTACAAATAACAATCTAATCACTACAAATAACAATCCAATCACAATAAGTAACAATCCAATCACTACAAGTAACAATCGAATCACTACAAATAAAAATCCAATCACAATAATTAACAATCCAATCACTACAAATAACAATCCAATCACTACAAATAACAATACAATCACAATAAGTAACAATGCAATCACTACAAATAACAATCCAATCACAATAAGTAAGAATCCAATCCCTACAAATAAGAATCCAATCATAATAAGGAACAATGCAATCACTACAAATAACAATCCAATCACAATAAGTAACAATCCAATCACTACAAGTAACAATCGAATCACTACAAATAACAATCCAATCACAATAAGTAAGAATCCAATCACTACAAATAACAATCTAATCACTACAAATAACAATCTAATCACTACAAATAACAATCCAATCACTACAAATAACAATCTAATCACAATTAGTAACAATCCAATCACTACAAATAACAATCCAATCATAATAAGGATCAATCTAATCACTACAAGTAAGAATCCAATCACTACAAATAACAATCCAATCACTACAAATAACAATCTAATCACTACAAATAACAATCCAATCACTACAAATAACAATCCAATCACAATAAGTAACAATCCAATCACTACAAGTAAGAATCAAATCACTACAAATAACAATCCAATCACTACAAATAACAATCTAGTCACAATTAGTAACAATCCAATCACTACAAATAACAATTCAATCACTACAAATAACAATCTAATCACTATTAGTAACAATCCAGTCACGACAAATAACAATCCAATCACAATAAGTAAGAATCCAATCCCTACAAATAACAATCCAATCATAATAAGTAACAATCTAATCACAACAAGTAAGAATCCAATCACTACAAATAACAATCCAATCACTACAAATAACAATCTAATGACTACAAATAACAATCTAATCACTATAAGTAACAGTCTAATCACTACAAGTTAGAATCCAATCACTACAAATAACAATCCAATCACTACAAATATCAATCGAATCACGACAAATACCAATCCAATCACAATAAGTAACAATCCAATCACTACAAATACCAATCCAATCACAATAATAACATTCTAATCCCTACAAATAACAATCTAATCACTACAAATAACAATCCAATCACAATAAGTAACAATCCAATCACTACAAATAACAATCCAATCACAATAAGTAACAATCAAATCACTATAAGTAACAATCTAATCACTATACGTCACAATCCAATGACTACAAGTAACAATCCAATCACTATAAGCAACCATCCATTCACAATAAGTAACAATCCAATCACTACAAATAACAATCTAATCACTACAAATAACAATCTAATCACTGTAAGTAACTATCTAATCACTACAAATAACAATCTCATCACTACAAATAACAATCAAATCACTATAAGTAACAATCTAATCACTATACATAACAATCCAATCACTACAAGTAACAATCCAATCACTATAAGCAACAATCCAATCACAATAAGCAACAATCCAATCACAACAACTAAGAATCCAATCCCTACAAATAACAATCCAATCACTACAAATAACAATCCAATCACTACAAATAACAATCCAATCACTACAAGTAACAATCCAATCACGACAAATAACAATCCAATCACTACAAGTAACAATCCAATCACTACAAGTAAGAATCCAATCCCAACAAATAACAATCCAATCACAATAAGTAGCAATCGAATCACTATAAGTAAAAATCCAATCACAATAATTAACAATCCAATCACTACAAATAACAATCCAATCACTACAAATAACAATACAATCACAATAAGTAACAATCCAATCACTACAAGTAAGAATCCAATCACAATAAGTAAGAATCCAATCCCTACAAATAACAATCCAATCATAATAAGGAACAATGCAATCACTACAAATAACAATCCAATCACAATAAGTAACAATCCAATCACTACAAGTAACAATCGAATCACTACAAATAACAATCCAATCACAATAAGTAAGAATCCAATCACTACAAATAACAATCTAATCACCACAAATAACAATCCAATCACAATAAGTAACAATCCAATCACTACAAGTAACAATCGAATCACTACAAATAAAAATCCAATCACAATAATTAACAATCCAATCACTACAAATAACAATCCAATCACTACAAATAACAATACAATCACAATAAGTAACAATCCAATCACTACAAATAACAATCCAATCACAATAAGTAAGAATCCAATCCCTACAAATAAGAATCCAATCATAATAAGGAACAATGCAATCACTACAAATAACAATCCAATCACAATAAGTAACAATCCAATCACTACAAGTAACAATCGAATCACTACAAATAACAATCCAATCACAATAAGTAAGAATCCAATCACTACAAATAACAATCTAATCACTACAAATAACAATCTAATCACTACAAATAACAATCCAATCACTACAAATAACAATCTAATCACAATTAGTAACAATCCAATCACTACAAATAACAATCCAATCATAATAAGGATCAATCTAATCACTACAAGTAAGAATCCAATCACTACAAATAACAATCCAATCACTACAAATAACAATCTAATCACTACAAATAACAATCCAATCACTACAAATAACAATCCAATCACAATAAGTAACAATCCAATCACTACAAGTAAGAATCAAATCACTACAAATAACAATCCAATCACTACAAATAACAATCTAGTCACAATTAGTAACAATCCAATCACTACAAATAACAATTCAATCACTACAAATAACAATCTAATCACTATTAGTAACAATCCAGTCACGACAAATAACAATCCAATCACAATAAGTAAGAATCCAATCCCTACAAATAACAATCCAATCATAATAAGTAACAATCTAATCACAACAAGTAAGAATCCAAT
Source organism: Heptranchias perlo (assembly GCF_035084215.1). NCBI lineage: Eukaryota > Metazoa > Chordata > Chondrichthyes > Hexanchiformes > Hexanchidae > Heptranchias > Heptranchias perlo. The sequence goes on along the minus strand of NC_090325.1, from coordinate 125,457,993 downwards.
CACTACAAATAACAATCTAATCACTACAAATAACAATCTAATCACTACAAATAACAATCTAATCACTATAAGTAACAGTCTAATCACTACAAGTTAGAATCCAATCACTACAAATAACAATCCAATCACTACAAATATCAATCGAATCACGACAAATACCAATCCAATCACAATAAGTAACAATCCAATCACTACAAATACCAATCCAATCACAATAATAACATTCTAATCCCTACAAATAACAATCTAATCACTACAAATAACAATCCAATCACAATAAGTAACAATCCAATCACTACAAATAACAATCCAATCACAATAAGTAACAATCAAATCACTATAAGTAACAATCTAATCACTATACGTCACAATCCAATGACTACAAGTAACAATCCAATCACTATAAGCAACCATCCATTCACAATAAGTAACAATCCAATCACTACAAATAACAATCTAATCACTACAAATAACAATCTAATCACTGTAAGTAACTATCTAATCACTACAAATAACAATCTCATCACTACAAATAACAATCAAATCACTATAAGTAACAATCTAATCACTATACATAACAATCCAATCACTACAAGTAACAATCCAATCACTATAAGCAACAATCCAATCACAATAAGCAACAATCCAATCACAACAACTAAGAATCCAATCCCTACAAATAACAATCCAATCACAATAAGTAACAATCTAATCACTACAAGTAAGAATCCAATCCCTACAAATAACAATCCAATCACTACAAATAACAATCCAATCACTACAAATAACAATCCAATCACTACAAGTAACAATCCAATCACTACAAGTAAGAATCCAATCCCAACAAATAACAATCCAATCACAATAAGTAGCAATCGAATCACTACAAATAACAATCCAATCACTACAAATAACAATCCAATCACAATAAGTAACAATCCAATCACTACAAGTAAGAATCCAATCACTACAAATAACAATCCAATCACAATAAGTAACAATCTAATCACTATAAGTAAAAATCCAATCACAATAATTAACAATCCAATCACTACAAATAACAATCCAATCACTACAAATAACAATCCAATCACAATAAGTAACAATCTAATCACTATAAGTAAAAATCCAATCACAATAATTAACAATCCAATCACTACAAATAACAATCCAATCACTACAAATAACAATCCAATCACAATAAGTAACAATCCAATCACTACAAGTAAGAATCCAATCACTACAAATAACATTCCAATCACAATAAGTAACAATCTAATCACTATAAGTAAAAATGCAATCACAATAATTAACAATCCAATCACTACAAGTAACAATCGAATCACTACAAATAACAATCCAATCACAATAAGTAAGAATCCAATGACTACAAATAACAATCCAATCACTACAAATAACAATCTAATCACAATAAGTAACAATCCAATCACTACAAGTAAGAATCCAATCACTACAAATAACAATCCAATCACAATAAGTAACAATCTAATCACTATAAGTAAAAATCCAATCACAATAATTAACAATCCAATCACTACAAATAACAATCCAATCACTACAAATAACAATCCAATCACAATAAGTAACAATCTAATCACTATAAGTAAAAATCCAATCACAATAATTAACAATCCAATCACTACAAATAACAATCCAATCACTACAAATAACAATCCAATCACAATAAGTAACAATCCAATCACTACAAGTAAGAATCCAATCACTACAAATAACATTCCAATCACAATAAGTAACAATCTAATCACTATAAGTAAAAATGCAATCACAATAATTAACAATCCAATCACTACAAGTAACAATCGAATCACTACAAATAACAATCCAATCACAATAAGTAAGAATCCAATGACTACAAATAACAATCCAATCACTACAAATAACAATCTAATCACTATAAGTAACAATCCAATCACTACAAATAACAATTCAATCACAATAAGTAACAATCCAATCACTACAAGTAAGAATCCAATCACTACAAATAACAATCCAACCACTACAAATAACAATCTAATCACAATTAGTAACAATCCAATCACTACAAACAACAATCTAATCACAGTAAGCAACAATCCAATCACTACAAGTAAGAATCCAACCACTGCAAATAACAATCCAATCACGACAAATAACAAACTAATCACTATAAGTAACAATCCAGTCACTACAAATAACAATCCAATCACAATAAGTAAGAATCCAATCCCTACAAATAACAATCCAATCATAATAAGGAACAATGCAATCACTACAAGTAAGAATCCAATCACGACAAGTAACAATCCAATCACTACAAATAACAATCCAATCACTACAAATAACAATCTAATCACTACAAATAACAGTCTAATCACTACAAATAACAATCCAATCACTACAAATAACAATCCAATCACAATATGGAACAATCCAATCACTACAAGTAAGAATCCAATCACTACAAGTAAGAATCCAATCACTACAAATAACAATCCAATCACGACAAGTAAGAATCCAATCACTACAAATAACAATCCAATCGCAATAAGTAAGAATCCAATCCCCACAAAGAACAATCCAATCATAATAAGGAACAATCTAATCACTGCAAGTAAGAATCCAATCACTACAAATAACAATCCAATCACTACAAATAACAATCGAATCACTACAAATAACAATCCAATCACTACAAATAACAATCCAATCACAATAAGTAAGAATCCAATCACTACAAGTAAGAATCCAATCACTACAAATAACAATCCAATCACTACAAATAACAATCCAATCACTACAAATAACAATCCAATCACTACAAGTAACAATCCAATCACTACAAGTAAGAATCCAATCCCAACAAATAACAATCCAATCACAATAAGTAGCAATCGAATTACTACAAATAACAATCCAATCACTACAAATAACAATCCAATCACAATAAGTAACAATCCAATCACTACAAGTAAGAATCCAATCACTACAAATAACAATCCAATCACAATAAGTAACAATCTAATCACTATAAGTAAAAATCCAATCACAATAATTAACAATCCAATCACTACAAATAACAATCCAATCACTACAAATAACAATCCAATCACAATAAGTAACAATCTAATCACTATAAGTAAAAATCCAATCACAATAATTAACAATCCAATCACTACAAATAACAATCCAATCACTACAAATAACAATCCAATCACAATAAGTAACAATCCAATCACTACAAGTAAGAATCCAATCACTACAAATAACATTCCAATCACAATAAGTAACAATCTAATCACTATAAGTAAAAATGCAATCACAATAATTAACAATCCAATCACTACAAGTAACAATCGAATCACTACAAATAACAATCCAATCACAATAAGTAAGAATCCAATGACTACAAATAACAATCCAATCACTACAAATAACAATCTAATCACAATAAGTAACAATCCAATCACTACAAGTAAGAATCCAATCACTACAAATAACAATCCAATCACAATAAGTAACAATCTAATCACTATAAGTAAAAATCCAATCACAATAATTAACAATCCAATCACTACAAATAACAATCCAATCACTACAAATAACAATCCAATCACAATAAGTAACAATCTAATCACTATAAGTAAAAATCCAATCACAATAATTAACAATCCAATCACTACAAATAACAATCCAATCACTACAAATAACAATCCAATCACAATAAGTAACAATCCAATCACTACAAGTAAGAATCCAATCACTACAAATAACATTCCAATCACAATAAGTAACAATCTAATCACTATAAGTAAAAATGCAATCACAATAATTAACAATCCAATCACTACAAGTAACAATCGAATCACTACAAATAACAATCCAATCACAATAAGTAAGAATCCAATGACTACAAATAACAATCCAATCACTACAAATAACAATCTAATCACTATAAGTAACAATCCAATCACTACAAATAACAATTCAATCACAATAAGTAACAATCCAATCACTACAAGTAAGAATCCAATCACTACAAATAACAATCCAACCACTACAAATAACAATCTAATCACAATTAGTAACAATCCAATCACTACAAACAACAATCTAATCACAGTAAGCAACAATCCAATCACTACAAGTAAGAATCCAACCACTGCAAATAACAATCCAATCACGACAAATAACAAACTAATCACTATAAGTAACAATCCAGTCACTACAAATAACAATCCAATCACAATAAGTAAGAATCCAATCCCTACAAATAACAATCCAATCATAATAAGGAACAATGCAATCACTACAAGTAAGAATCCAATCACTACAAGTAACAATCCAATCACTACAAATAACAATCCAATCACTACAAATAACAATCTAATCACTACAAATAACAGTCTAATCACTACAAATAACAATCCAATCACTACAAATAACAATCCAATCACAATATGGAACAATCCAATCACTACAAGTAAGAATCCAATCACTACAAGTAAGAATCCAATCACTACAAATAACAATCCAATCACGACAAGTAAGAATCCAATCACTACAAATAACAATCCAATCGCAATAAGTAAGAATCCAATCCCCACAAAGAACAATCCAATCATAATAAGGAACAATCTAATCACTGCAAGTAAGAATCCAATCACTACAAATAACAATCCAATCACTACAAATAACAATCGAATCACTACAAATAACAATCCAATCACTACAAATAACAATCCAATCACAATAAGTAAGAATCCAATCACTACAAGTAAGAATCCAATCACTACAAATAACAATCTATTCACAATTAGTAACAATCCAATCACTACAAATAACAATTCAATCACTACAAATAACAATCCAATCACTATTAGTAACAATCCAATCCCGACAAATAACAATCCAATCACTACAAATATCAATCGATTCACTACAAATACCAATCCAATCACAATAAGTAACAATCCAATCACTACAAATACCAATCCAATCACAATCATAACATTCTAATCCCTACAAATAACAATCCAATCACAATCACTTACAATCCAATCACTACAAATAACAATCTAATGACTACAAATAACAATCTAATCACTATAAGTAACAATCTAATCACTACAAATAACAATCAAATCACTATAAGTAACAATCTAATCACTATACGACACAATCCAATCACTACAAGTAACAATCCAATCACTATAAGCAACAATCCAATCACTATAAGTAACAATCTAATCACTACAAATAACAATCCAATCACAATAAGTAACAATCCAATCACTACAAGTAAGAATCCAATCCGTACAAATAACAATCCAATCACAATAAGTAACAATCCAATCACTACAAGTAAGAATCCAATCCCTACAAATAACGATCCAATCACAATAAGTAACAATCCAATCACTACAAGTAAGAATCCAATCCCTACAAATAACAATCCAATCACAATAAGTAACAATCCAATCACTACAAGTAAGAATCCAATCCCTACAAATAACAATCCAATCACAATAAGTAACAATCCAATCACTACAAGTAAGAATCCAATCACTACAAATAACAATCCAATCACTGCAAGTAAGAATCCAATCCGTACAAATAACAATCCAATCACTACAAGTAACAATCCAATCACTACAAATAACAATCCAATCACTACAAGTAACAATCCAATCACTACAAATAACAATCCAATCACTACAAGTAACAATCCAATCACTACAAGTAAGAATCCAATCCGTACAAATAACAATCCAATCACTACAAGTAACAATCCAATCACTACAAATAACAATCCAATCACTACAAATAACATTCAAATCACTACAAGTAACAATCCAATCACTACAAGTAACAATCCAATCACTACAAATAACAATCCAATCACAATAAGTAACAATCCAATCACTACAAATTACAATCCAATCACTACAAATAACATTCAAATCACTACAAGTAAGAATCCAATCCCTACAAATAACAATCCAATCATAATAAGGAACAATCTAATCACTACAAGGAAGAATCCAATCACTACAAATATCAATCCAATCACTACAAATAACAATCTAATCACTACAAATAACAATCCAATCACTACAAATAACCATCCAATCACAATAAGTAAAAATCCAATCACTACAAGTAAGAATCCAATCACTACAAATAACAATCTAGTCACTACAAATAACAATCCAATCACTACAAATAACAATCTAATCACTATAAGTAAGAATCCAATCCCTACAAATAACAATCCAATCACTACAAATAACAATCCAGTCACAATTAGTAACAATCCAATCACTACAAATAACAATCCAATCACTACAAATAACAATCCAATCACTACAAATAACAATCCAGTCACTATTAGTAACAATCCAGTCACTACAAATAACAATCCAATCACAATAAGTAAGAATCCAATCCCTACAAATAACAATCCAATCACTACAAATAACAATCCAATCACTACAAATAACAATCCAGTCACAATTAGTAACAATCCAATCACTACAAATAACAATCCAATCACTACAAATAACAATCTAATCACTACAAATAACAATCTAATCACTATAAGTAACAGTCTAATCACTACAAATACCAATCCAATCACAATCATAACATTCTAATCCCTACAAATAACAATCCAATCACTACAAATAACAATCCAATCACAATAAGTTACAATCCAATCACTACAAATAACAATCTAATGACTACAAATAACAATCTAATCACTATAAGTAACAATCCAATCACTACAAATAACAATCAAATCGCTATAAGTAACAATCTAATCAGTATACGTCACAATCCAATCACTACAAGTAACAATCCAATCACTATAAGCAACAATCTAATCACTACAAATAACAATCTCATCACTACAAATAACAATCAAATCACTATAAGTAACAATCTAATCACTATACGTAACAATCCAATCACTACAAATAACAATCCAATCACAATAAGTAACAATCCAATCACTACAAGTAAGAATCCAATCTGTACAAATAACAATCCAATCACAATAAGTAACAATCCAATCACTACAAGTAAGAATCCAATCCCTACAAATAACGATCCAATCACAATAAGTAACAATCCAATCACTACAAGTAAGAATCCAATCCCTACAAATAACAATCCAATCACAATAAGTAACAATCCAATCACTACAAGTAAGAATCAAATCCCTACAAATAACAATCCAATCACAATAAGTAACAATCCAATCACTACAAGTAAGAATCCAATCCCTACAAATAACGATCCATTCACAATAAGTAACAATCCAATCACTACAAGTAAGAATCCAATCCGTACAAATAACAATCCAATCACAATAAGTAACAATCCAATCACTACAAGTAAGAATCCAATCACTACAAATAACATTCCAATCACTACAAGTAAGAATCCAATCCGTACAAATAACAATCCAATCACAATAAGTAACAATCCAATCACTACAAGTAAGAATCCATTCCCTACAAATAACAATCCAATCACAATAAGTAACAATCCAATCACTACAAGTAAGAATCCAATCCGTACAAATAACAATCCAATCACTACAAGTAAGAATCCAATCCGTACAAATAACAATCCAATCACAATAAGTAACAATCCAATCACTACAAGTAAGAATCCAATCCATACAAATAACGATCCAATCACAATAAGTAACAATCCAATCACTACAAGTAAGAATCCAATCCCTACAAATAACAATCCAATCACAATAAGTAACAATCCAATCACTACAAGTAAGAATCCAATCACTACAAATAACAATCCAATCACTACAAGTAAGAATCCAATCCGTACAAATAACAATCCAATCACAATAAGTAACCATCTAATCACTACAAGTAAGAATCCAATCCCTACAAATAACAATCCAATCACTACAAGTAACAATCCAATCACTACAAATAACAATCCAATCACTACAAATAACATTCAAATCACTACAAGTAACAATCCAATCACTACAAGTAACAATCCAATCCCTACAAATAACAATCCAATCACAATAAGTAACAATCCAATCACTACAAGTAAGAATCCAATCACTACAAATAACAATCCAATCACAATAAGGAAGAAACCAATCCCGACAAATAACAATCCAATCATAATAAGGAACAATCTAATCACTACAAGGAAGAATCCAATCACTACAAATAACAATCCAATCACTACAAATAACAATCTAATCACTACAAATAACAATCCAATCACTACAAATAACAATCCAATCACAATAAGTAAAAATCCAATCACGACAAGTAAGAATCCAATCACTACAAATAACAATCTAGTCACAATTAGTAACAATCCAATCACTACAAATAACAATCCAATCACTACAAATAACAATCTAATCACTATTAGTAACAATCCAGTCACTACAAATAACAATCCAATCACAATAAGTAAGAATCCAATCCCTACAAATAACAATCCAATCACAATAAATAACAATCCAATCACTATAAGCAACAATCTAGTCACAATTAGTAACAATCCAATCACTACAAATAACAATCCAATCACAACAAATAACAATCTAATCACTGCAAATAACAATCTAATCACTATAAGTAACAGTCTAATCACTACAAGTAAGAATCCAATCACTACAAATAACAATCCAATCACGACAAATATCAATCGAATCACTACAAATACCAATCCAATCACAATAAGTACAATCCAATCACTACAAATACCAATCCAATCACAATAAGTAACAATCCAATCACTACAAATACCAATCCAATCACAATAAGTAACATTCTAATCCCTACAAATAACAATCAAATCACTACAAATAACAATCCAATCAAAATAAGTAACAATCCAATCACTACAATTAACAATCTAATCACTACAAATAACAATCAAATCACGATAAGTAACAATCTAATCACTATACGTCACAATCCAATCACTACAAGTAACAATCCAATCACTATAAGCAACAATCTAATCACTATAAGTAACAATCTAATCACTACAAATAACAATCTCATCACTACAAATAACAATCAAATCACTATAAGTAACAATCTAATCACTATACGTAACAATCCAATCTCTACAAATAACAATCGAATCACAATAAGTAACAATCTAATCACGACAAGTAAGAATCCAATCCCTACAAATAACAATCCAATCACAATAAGTAACAATCCAATCACTACAAGTAAGAATCCAATCACTACAAATAACAATCCAATCACTACAAGTAAGAATCCAATCACTACAAATAAAAATCTAGTCACAATTAGTAACAATCCAATCACTACAAATAACAATCCAATCACTACAAATAACAATCTAATCAATATTAGTAACAATCCAGTCACTACAAATAACAATCCAATCACAATAAGTAAGAATCCAATCCCTACAAATAACTATCCAATCACAATAAGTAAGAATCCAATCACTACAAATAACAATCCAATCACTACAAATAACAATCTAGTCACAATTAGTAACAATCCAATCACTACAAATAACAATCCAATCACTACAAATAACAATCTAATCACTACAAATAACAATCTAATCACTATAAGTAACAGTCTAATCACTACAAGTAAGAATCCAATCACTACAAATAACAATCCAATCACGACAAATATCAATCGAATCACTACAAATACCAATCCAATCACAATAAGTAACAATCCAATCACTACAAATACCAATCCAATCACAATAAGTAACATTCTAATCCCTACAAATAACAATCCAATCACTACAATTAACAATCTAATCACTACAAATAACAATCTAATCACTACAAATAACAATCTCATCACTACAAATAACAATCAAATCACTATAAGTAACAATCTAATCACTATACGTCACAATCCAATCACTACAAGTAACAATCCAATCACTATAAGCAACAATCTAATCACTATAAGTAACAATCTAATCACTACAAATAACAATCTCATCACTACAAATAACAATCAAATCACTATAAGTAACAATCTAATCACTATACGTAACAATCCAATCACTACAAATAACAATCCAATCACAATAAGTAACAATCCAATCACTACAAGTAAGAATCCAATTTCTACAAATAACAATCCAATCACAATAAGTAACAATCTAATCACGACAAGTAAGAATCCAATCCCTACAAATAACAATCTAATCACTATTAGTAACAATCCAGTCACTACAAATAACAATCCAATCACAATAAGTAAGAATCCAATCCCTACAAATAACAATCCAATCACAATAAATAACAATCCAATCACTATAAGCAACAATCTAGTCACAATTAGTAACAATCCAATCACTACAAATAACAATCCAATCACAACAAATAACAATCTAATCACTGCAAATAACAATCTAATCACTATAAGTAACAGTCTAATCACTACAAGTAAGAATCCAATCACTACAAATAACAATCCAATCACGACAAATATCAATCGAATCACTACAAATACCAATCCAATCACAATAAGTACAATCCAATCACTACAAATACCAATCCAATCACAATAAGTAACAATCCAATCACTACAAATACCAATCCAATCACAATAAGTAACAATCCAATCACTACAAGTAAGAATCCAATCCCTACAAATAACGATCCAATCACAATAAGTAACAATCCAATCACTACAAGTAAGAATCCAATCCCTACAAATAACAATCCAATCACAATAAGTAACAATCCAATCACTACAAGTAAGAATCCAATCCCTACAAATAACAATCCAATCACAATAAGTAACAATCCAATCACTACAAGTAAGAATCCAATCACTACAAATAACAATCCAATCACTGCAAGTAAGAATCCAATCCGTACAAATAACAATCCAATCACTACAAGTAACAATCCAATCACTACAAATAACAATCCAATCACTACAAGTAACAATCCAATCACTACAAATAACAATCCAATCACTACAAGTAACAATCCAATCACTACAAGTAAGAATCCAATCCGTACAAATAACAATCCAATCACTACAAGTAACAATCCAATCACTACAAATAACAATCCAATCACTACAAATAACATTCAAATCACTACAAGTAACAATCCAATCACTACAAGTAACAATCCAATCACTACAAATAACAATCCAATCACAATAAGTAACAATCCAATCACTACAAATTACAATCCAATCACTACAAATAACATTCAAATCACTACAAGTAAGAATCCAATCCCTACAAATAACAATCCAATCATAATAAGGAACAATCTAATCACTACAAGGAAGAATCCAATCACTACAAATATCAATCCAATCACTACAAATAACAATCTAATCACTACAAATAACAATCCAATCACTACAAATAACCATCCAATCACAATAAGTAAAAATCCAATCACTACAAGTAAGAATCCAATCACTACAAATAACAATCTAGTCACTACAAATAACAATCCAATCACTACAAATAACAATCTAATCACTATAAGTAAGAATCCAATCCCTACAAATAACAATCCAATCACTACAAATAACAATCCAATCACTACAAATAACAATCCAGTCACAATTAGTAACAATCCAATCACTACAAATAACAATCCAATCACTACAAATAACAATCCAATCACTACAAATAACAATCCAGTCACTATTAGTAACAATCCAGTCACTACAAATAACAATCCAATCACAATAAGTAAGAATCCAATCCCTACAAATAACAATCCAATCACTACAAATAACAATCCAATCACTACAAATAACAATCCAGTCACAATTAGTAACAATCCAATCACTACAAATAACAATCCAATCACTACAAATAACAATCTAATCACTACAAATAACAATCTAATCACTATAAGTAACAGTCTAATCACTACAAATACCAATCCAATCACAATCATAACATTCTAATCCCTACAAATAACAATCCAATCACTACAAATAACAATCCAATCACAATAAGTTACAATCCAATCACTACAAATAACAATCTAATGACTACAAATAACAATCTAATCACTATAAGTAACAATCCAATCACTACAAATAACAATCAAATCGCTATAAGTAACAATCTAATCAGTATACGTCACAATCCAATCACTACAAGTAACAATCCAATCACTATAAGCAACAATCTAATCACTATAAGTAACAATCTAATCACTACAAATAACAATCTCATCACTACAAATAACAATCAAATCACTATAAGTAACAATCTAATCACTATACGTAACAATCCAATCACTACAAATAACAATCCAATCACAATAAGTAACAATCCAATCACTACAAGTAAGAATCCAATCTGTACAAATAACAATCCAATCACAATAAGTAACAATCCAATCACTACAAGTAAGAATCCAATCCCTACAAATAACGATCCAATCACAATAAGTAACAATCCAATCACTACAAGTAAGAATCCAATCCCTACAAATAACAATCCAATCACAATAAGTAACAATCCAATCACTACAAGTAAGAATCAAATCCCTACAAATAACAATCCAATCACAATAAGTAACAATCCAATCACTACAAGTAAGAATCCAATCCCTACAAATAACGATCCATTCACAATAAGTAACAATCCAATCACTACAAGTAAGAATCCAATCCGTACAAATAACAATCCAATCACAATAAGTAACAATCCAATCACTACAAGTAAGAATCCAATCACTACAAATAACATTCCAATCACTACAAGTAAGAATCCAATCCGTACAAATAACAATCCAATCACAATAAGTAACAATCCAATCACTACAAGTAAGAATCCATTCCCTACAAATAACAATCCAATCACAATAAGTAACAATCCAATCACTACAAGTAAGAATCCAATCCGTACAAATAACAATCCAATCACTACAAGTAAGAATCCAATCCGTACAAATAACAATCCAATCACAATAAGTAACAATCCAATCACTACAAGTAAGAATCCAATCCATACAAATAACGATCCAATCACAATAAGTAACAATCCAATCACTACAAGTAAGAATCCAATCCCTACAAATAACAATCCAATCACAATAAGTAACAATCCAATCACTACAAGTAAGAATCCAATCACTACAAATAACAATCCAATCACTACAAGTAAGAATCCAATCCGTACAAATAACAATCCAATCACAATAAGTAACCATCTAATCACTACAAGTAAGAATCCAATCCCTACAAATAACAATCCAATCACTACAAGTAACAATCCAATCACTACAAATAACAATCCAATCACTACAAATAACATTCAAATCACTACAAGTAACAATCCAATCACTACAAGTAACAATCCAATCCCTACAAATAACAATCCAATCACAATAAGTAACAATCCAATCACTACAAGTAAGAATCCAATCACTACAAATAACAATCCAATCACAATAAGGAAGAAACCAATCCCGACAAATAACAATCCAATCATAATAAGGAACAATCTAATCACTACAAGGAAGAATCCAATCACTACAAATAACAATCCAATCACTACAAATAACAATCTAATCACTACAAATAACAATCCAATCACTACAAATAACAATCCAATCACAATAAGTAAAAATCCAATCACGACAAGTAAGAATCCAATCACTACAAATAACAATCTAGTCACAATTAGTAACAATCCAATCACTACAAATAACAATCCAATCACTACAAATAACAATCTAATCACTATTAGTAACAATCCAGTCACTACAAATAACAATCCAATCACAATAAGTAAGAATCCAATCCCTACAAATAACAATCCAATCACAATAAATAACAATCCAATCACTATAAGCAACAATCTAGTCACAATTAGTAACAATCCAATCACTACAAATAACAATCCAATCACAACAAATAACAATCTAATCACTGCAAATAACAATCTAATCACTATAAGTAACAGTCTAATCACTACAAGTAAGAATCCAATCACTACAAATAACAATCCAATCACGACAAATATCAATCGAATCACTACAAATACCAATCCAATCACAATAAGTACAATCCAATCACTACAAATACCAATCCAATCACAATAAGTAACAATCCAATCACTACAAATACCAATCCAATCACAATAAGTAACATTCTAATCCCTACAAATAACAATCAAATCACTACAAATAACAATCCAATCAAAATAAGTAACAATCCAATCACTACAATTAACAATCTAATCACTACAAATAACAATCAAATCACGATAAGTAACAATCTAATCACTATACGTCACAATCCAATCACTACAAGTAACAATCCAATCACTATAAGCAACAATCTAATCACTATAAGTAACAATCTAATCACTACAAATAACAATCTCATCACTACAAATAACAATCAAATCACTATAAGTAACAATCTAATCACTATACGTAACAATCCAATCTCTACAAATAACAATCGAATCACAATAAGTAACAATCTAATCACGACAAGTAAGAATCCAATCCCTACAAATAACAATCCAATCACAATAAGTAACAATCCAATCACTACAAGTAAGAATCCAATCACTACAAATAACAATCCAATCACTACAAGTAAGAATCCAATCACTACAAATAAAAATCTAGTCACAATTAGTAACAATCCAATCACTACAAATAACAATCCAATCACTACAAATAACAATCTAATCAATATTAGTAACAATCCAGTCACTACAAATAACAATCCAATCACAATAAGTAAGAATCCAATCCCTACAAATAACTATCCAATCACAATAAGTAAGAATCCAATCACTACAAATAACAATCCAATCACTACAAATAACAATCTAGTCACAATTAGTAACAATCCAATCACTACAAATAACAATCCAATCACTACAAATAACAATCTAATCACTACAAATAACAATCTAATCACTATAAGTAACAGTCTAATCACTACAAGTAAGAATCCAATCACTACAAATAACAATCCAATCACGACAAATATCAATCGAATCACTACAAATACCAATCCAATCACAATAAGTAACAATCCAATCACTACAAATACCAATCCAATCACAATAAGTAACATTCTAATCCCTACAAATAACAATCCAATCACTACAAATAACAATCCAATCACTAGAAATAACAATCTAATCACTACAAATAACAGTCTAATCACTACAAATAACAATCCAATCACTACAAATAACAATCCAATCACAATATGGAACAATCCAATCACTACAAGTAAGAATCCAATCACTACAAGTAAGAATCCAATCACTACAAATAACAATCCAATCACGACAAGTAAGAATCCAATCACTACAAATAACAATCCAATCGCAATAAGTAAGAATCCAATCCCCACAAAGAACAATCCAATCATAATAAGGAACAATCTAATCACTGCAAGTAAGAATCCAATCACTACAAATAACAATCCAATCACTACAAATAACAATCGAATCACTACAAATAACAATCCAATCACTACAAATAACAATCCAATCACAATAAGTAAGAATCCAATCACTACAAGTAAGAATCCAATCACTACAAATAACAATCTATTCACAATTAGTAACAATCCAATCACTACAAATAACAATTCAATCACTACAAATAACAATCCAATCACTATTAGTAACAATCCAATCCCGACAAATAACAATCCAATCACTACAAATATCAATCGATTCACTACAAATACCAATCCAATCACAATAAGTAACAATCCAATCACTACAAATACCAATCCAATCACAATCATAACATTCTAATCCCTACAAATAACAATCCAATCACAATCACTTACAATCCAATCACTACAAATAACAATCTAATGACTACAAATAACAATCTAATCACTATAAGTAACAATCTAATCACTACAAATAACAATCAAATCACTATAAGTAACAATCTAATCACTATACGACACAATCCAATCACTACAAGTAACAATCCAATCACTATAAGCAACAATCCAATCACTATAAGTAACAATCTAATCACTACAAATAACAATCCAATCACAATAAGTAACAATCCAAACACTACAAGTAAGAATCCAATCCGTACAAATAACAATCCAATCACAATAAGTAACAATCCAATCACTACAAGTAAGAATCCAATCCCTACAAATAACGATCCAATCACAATAAGTAACAATCCAATCACTACAAGTAAGAATCCAATCCCTACAAATAACAATCCAATCACAATAAGTAACAATCCAATCACTACAAGTAAGAATCCAATCCCTACAAATAACAATCCAATCACAATAAGTAACAATCCAATCACTACAAGTAAGAATCCAATCACTACAAATAACAATCCAATCACTGCAAGTAAGAATCCAATCCGTACAAATAACAATCCAATCACTACAAGTAACAATCCAATCACTACAAATAACAATCCAATCACTACAAGTAACAATCCAATCACTACAAATAACAATCCAATCACTACAAGTAACAATCCAATCACTACAAGTAAGAATCCAATCCGTACAAATAACAATCCAATCACTACAAGTAACAATCCAATCACTACAAATAACAATCCAATCACTACAAATAACATTCAAATCACTACAAGTAACAATCCAATCACTACAAGTAACAATCCAATCACTACAAATAACAATCCAATCACAATAAGTAACAATCCAATCACTACAAATTACAATCCAATCACTACAAATAACATTCAAATCACTACAAGTAAGAATCCAATCCCTACAAATAACAATCCAATCATAATAAGGAACAATCTAATCACTACAAGGAAGAATCCAATCACTACAAATATCAATCCAATCACTACAAATAACAATCTAATCACTACAAATAACAATCCAATCACTACAAATAACCATCCAATCACAATAAGTAAAAATCCAATCACTACAAGTAAGAATCCAATCACTACAAATAACAATCTAGTCACTACAAATAACAATCCAATCACTACAAATAACAATCTAATCACTATAAGTAAGAATCCAATCCCTACAAATAACAATCCAATCACTACAAATAACAATCCAATCACTACAAATAACAATCCAGTCACAATTAGTAACAATCCAATCACTACAAATAACAATCCAATCACTACAAATAACAATCCAATCACTACAAATAACAATCCAGTCACTATTAGTAACAATCCAGTCACTACAAATAACAATCCAATCACAATAAGTAAGAATCCAATCCCTACAAATAACAATCCAATCACTACAAATAACAATCCAATCACTACAAATAACAATCCAGTCACAATTAGTAACAATCCAATCACTACAAATAACAATCCAATCACTACAAATAACAATCTAATCACTACAAATAACAATCTAATCACTATAAGTAACAGTCTAATCACTACAAATACCAATCCAATCACAATCATAACATTCTAATCCCTACAAATAACAATCCAATCACTACAAATAACAATCCAATCACAATAAGTTACAATCCAATCACTACAAATAACAATCTAATGACTACAAATAACAATCTAATCACTATAAGTAACAATCCAATCACTACAAATAACAATCAAATCGCTATAAGTAACAATCTAATCAGTATACGTCACAATCCAATCACTACAAGTAACAATCCAATCACTATAAGCAACAATCTAATCACTATAAGTAACAATCTAATCACTACAAATAACAATCTCATCACTACAAATAACAATCAAATCACTATAAGTAACAATCTAATCACTATACGTAACAATCCAATCACTACAAATAACAATCCAATCACAATAAGTAACAATCCAATCACTACAAGTAAGAATCCAATCTGTACAAATAACAATCCAATCACAATAAGTAACAATCCAATCACTACAAGTAAGAATCCAATCCCTACAAATAACGATCCAATCACAATAAGTAACAATCCAATCACTACAAGTAAGAATCCAATCCCTACAAATAACAATCCAATCACAATAAGTAACAATCCAATCACTACAAGTAAGAATCAAATCCCTACAAATAACAATCCAATCACAATAAGTAACAATCCAATCACTACAAGTAAGAATCCAATCCCTACAAATAACGATCCATTCACAATAAGTAACAATCCAATCACTACAAGTAAGAATCCAATCCGTACAAATAACAATCCAATCACAATAAGTAACAATCCAATCACTACAAGTAAGAATCCAATCACTACAAATAACATTCCAATCACTACAAGTAAGAATCCAATCCGTACAAATAACAATCCAATCACAATAAGTAACAATCCAATCACTACAAGTAAGAATCCATTCCCTACAAATAACAATCCAATCACAATAAGTAACAATCCAATCACTACAAGTAAGAATCCAATCCGTACAAATAACAATCCAATCACTACAAGTAAGAATCCAATCCGTACAAATAACAATCCAATCACAATAAGTAACAATCCAATCACTACAAGTAAGAATCCAATCCATACAAATAACGATCCAATCACAATAAGTAACAATCCAATCACTACAAGTAAGAATCCAATCCCTACAAATAACAATCCAATCACAATAAGTAACAATCCAATCACTACAAGTAAGAATCCAATCACTACAAATAACAATCCAATCACTACAAGTAAGAATCCAATCCGTACAAATAACAATCCAATCACAATAAGTAACCATCTAATCACTACAAGTAAGAATCCAATCCCTACAAATAACAATCCAATCACTACAAGTAACAATCCAATCACTACAAATAACAATCCAATCACTACAAATAACATTCAAATCACTACAAGTAACAATCCAATCACTACAAGTAACAATCCAATCCCTACAAATAACAATCCAATCACAATAAGTAACAATCCAATCACTACAAGTAAGAATCCAATCACTACAAATAACAATCCAATCACAATAAGGAAGAAACCAATCCCGACAAATAACAATCCAATCATAATAAGGAACAATCTAATCACTACAAGGAAGAATCCAATCACTACAAATAACAATCCAATCACTACAAATAACAATCTAATCACTACAAATAACAATCCAATCACTACAAATAACAATCCAATCACAATAAGTAAAAATCCAATCACGACAAGTAAGAATCCAATCACTACAAATAACAATCTAGTCACAATTAGTAACAATCCAATCACTACAAATAACAATCCAATCACTACAAATAACAATCTAATCACTATTAGTAACAATCCAGTCACTACAAATAACAATCCAATCACAATAAGTAAGAATCCAATCCCTACAAATAACAATCCAATCACAATAAATAACAATCCAATCACTATAAGCAACAATCTAGTCACAATTAGTAACAATCCAATCACTACAAATAACAATCCAATCACAACAAATAACAATCTAATCACTGCAAATAACAATCTAATCACTATAAGTAACAGTCTAATCACTACAAGTAAGAATCCAATCACTACAAATAACAATCCAATCACGACAAATATCAATCGAATCACTACAAATACCAATCCAATCACAATAAGTACAATCCAATCACTACAAATACCAATCCAATCACAATAAGTAACAATCCAATCACTACAAATACCAATCCAATCACAATAAGTAACATTCTAATCCCTACAAATAACAATCAAATCACTACAAATAACAATCCAATCAAAATAAGTAACAATCCAATCACTACAATTAACAATCTAATCACTACAAATAACAATCAAATCACGATAAGTAACAATCTAATCACTATACGTCACAATCCAATCACTACAAGTAACAATCCAATCACTATAAGCAACAATCTAATCACTATAAGTAACAATCTAATCACTACAAATAACAATCTCATCACTACAAATAACAATCAAATCACTATAAGTAACAATCTAATCACTATACGTAACAATCCAATCTCTACAAATAACAATCGAATCACAATAAGTAACAATCTAATCACGACAAGTAAGAATCCAATCCCTACAAATAACAATCCAATCACAATAAGTAACAATCCAATCACTACAAGTAAGAATCCAATCACTACAAATAACAATCCAATCACTACAAGTAAGAATCCAATCACTACAAATAAAAATCTAGTCACAATTAGTAACAATCCAATCACTACAAATAACAATCCAATCACTACAAATAACAATCTAATCAATATTAGTAACAATCCAGTCACTACAAATAACAATCCAATCACAATAAGTAAGAATCCAATCCCTACAAATAACTATCCAATCACAATAAGTAAGAATCCAATCACTACAAATAACAATCCAATCACTACAAATAACAATCTAGTCACAATTAGTAACAATCCAATCACTACAAATAACAATCCAATCACTACAAATAACAATCTAATCACTACAAATAACAATCTAATCACTATAAGTAACAGTCTAATCACTACAAGTAAGAATCCAATCACTACAAATAACAATCCAATCACGACAAATATCAATCGAATCACTACAAATACCAATCCAATCACAATAAGTAACAATCCAATCACTACAAATACCAATCCAATCACAATAAGTAACATTCTAATCCCTACAAATAACAATCCAATCACTACAATTAACAATCTAATCACTACAAATAACAATCTAATCACTACAAATAACAATCTCATCACTACAAATAACAATCAAATCACTATAAGTAACAATCTAATCACTATACGTCACAATCCAATCACTACAAGTAACAATCCAATCACTATAAGCAACAATCTAATCACTATAAGTAACAATCTAATCACTACAAATAACAATCTCATCACTACAAATAACAATCAAATCACTATAAGTAACAATCTAATCACTATACGTAACAATCCAATCACTACAAATAACAATCCAATCACAATAAGTAACAATCCAATCACTACAAGTAAGAATCCAATTTCTACAAATAACAATCCAATCACAATAAGTAACAATCTAATCACGACAAGTAAGAATCCAATCCCTACAAATAACAATCTAATCATTATTAGTAACAATCCAGTCACTACAAATAACAATCCAATCACAATAAGTAAGAATCCAATCCCTACAAATAACAATCCAATCACAATAAATAACAATCCAATCACTATAAGCAACAATCTAGTCACAATTAGTAACAATCCAATCACTACAAATAACAATCCAATCACAACAAATAACAATCTAATCACTGCAAATAACAATCTAATCACTATAAGTAACAGTCTAATCACTACAAGTAAGAATCCAATCACTACAAATAACAATCCAATCACGACAAATATCAATCGAATCACTACAAATACCAATCCAATCACAATAAGTACAATCCAATCACTACAAATACCAATCCAATCACAATAAGTAACAATCCAATCACTACAAATACCAATCCAATCACAATAAGTAACAATCCAATCACTACAAGTAAGAATCCAATCCCTACAAATAACGATCCAATCACAATAAGTAACAATCCAATCACTACAAGTAAGAATCCAATCCCTACAAATAACAATCCAATCACAATAAGTAACAATCCAATCACTACAAGTAAGAATCCAATCCCTACAAATAACAATCCAATCACAATAAGTAACAATCCAATCACTACAAGTAAGAATCCAATCACTACAAATAACAATCCAATCACTGCAAGTAAGAATCCAATCCGTACAAATAACAATCCAATCACTACAAGTAACAATCCAATCACTACAAATAACAATCCAATCACTACAAGTAACAATCCAATCACTACAAATAACAATCCAATCACTACAAGTAACAATCCAATCACTACAAGTAAGAATCCAATCCGTACAAATAACAATCCAATCACTACAAGTAACAATCCAATCACTACAAATAACAATCCAATCACTACAAATAACATTCAAATCACTACAAGTAACAATCCAATCACTACAAGTAACAATCCAATCACTACAAATAACAATCCAATCACAATAAGTAACAATCCAATCACTACAAATTACAATCCAATCACTACAAATAACATTCAAATCACTACAAGTAAGAATCCAATCCCTACAAATAACAATCCAATCATAATAAGGAACAATCTAATCACTACAAGGAAGAATCCAATCACTACAAATATCAATCCAATCACTACAAATAACAATCTAATCACTACAAATAACAATCCAATCACTACAAATAACCATCCAATCACAATAAGTAAAAATCCAATCACTACAAGTAAGAATCCAATCACTACAAATAACAATCTAGTCACTACAAATAACAATCCAATCACTACAAATAACAATCTAATCACTATAAGTAAGAATCCAATCCCTACAAATAACAATCCAATCACTACAAATAACAATCCAATCACTACAAATAACAATCCAGTCACAATTAGTAACAATCCAATCACTACAAATAACAATCCAATCACTACAAATAACAATCCAATCACTACAAATAACAATCCAGTCACTATTAGTAACAATCCAGTCACTACAAATAACAATCCAATCACAATAAGTAAGAATCCAATCCCTACAAATAACAATCCAATCACTACAAATACCAATCCAATCACAATCATAACATTCTAATCCCTACAAATAACAATCCAATCACTACAAATAACAATCCAATCACAATAAGTTACAATCCAATCACTACAAATAACAATCTAATGACTACAAATAACAATCTAATCACTATAAGTAACAATCCAATCACTACAAATAACAATCAAATCGCTATAAGTAACAATCTAATCAGTATACGTCACAATCCAATCACTACAAGTAACAATCCAATCACTATAAGCAACAATCTAATCACTATAAGTAACAATCTAATCACTACAAATAACAATCTCATCACTACAAATAACAATCAAATCACTATAAGTAACAATCTAATCACTATACGTAACAATCCAATCACTACAAATAACAATCCAATCACAATAAGTAACAATCCAATCACTACAAGTAAGAATCCAATCTGTACAAATAACAATCCAATCACAATAAGTAACAATCCAATCACTACAAGTAAGAATCCAATCCCTACAAATAACGATCCAATCACAATAAGTAACAATCCAATCACTACAAGTAAGAATCCAATCCCTACAAATAACAATCCAATCACAATAAGTAACAATCCAATCACTACAAGTAAGAATCAAATCCCTACAAATAACAATCCAATCACAATAAGTAACAATCCAATCACTACAAGTAAGAATCCAATCCCTACAAATAACGATCCATTCACAATAAGTAACAATCCAATCACTACAAGTAAGAATCCAATCCGTACAAATAACAATCCAATCACAATAAGTAACAATCCAATCACTACAAGTAAGAATCCAATCACTACAAATAACAATCCAATCACTACAAATAACAATCTAATCACTACAAATAACAATCTAATCACTATAAGTAACAGTCTAATCACTACAAATACCAATCCAATCACAATCATAACATTCTAATCCCTACAAATAACAATCCAATCACTACAAATAACAATCCAATCACAATAAGTTACAATCCAATCACTACAAATAACAATCTAATGACTACAAATAACAATCTAATCACTATAAGTAACAATCCAATCACTACAAATAACAATCAAATCGCTATAAGTAACAATCTAATCAGTATACGTCACAATCCAATCACTACAAGTAACAATCCAATCACTATAAGCAACAATCTAATCACTATAAGTAACAATCTAATCACTACAAATAACAATCTCATCACTACAAATAACAATCAAATCACTATAAGTAACAATCTAATCACTATACGTAACAATCCAATCACTACAAATAACAATCCAATCACAATAAGTAACAATCCAATCACTGCAAGTAAGAATCCAATCTGTACAAATAACAATCCAATCACAATAAGTAACAATCCAATCACTACAAGTAAGAATCCAATCCCTACAAATAACGATCCAATCACAATAAGTAACAATCCAATCACTACAAGTAAGAATCCAATCCCTACAAATAACAATCCAATCACAATAAGTAACAATCCAATCACTACAAGTAAGAATCAAATCCCTACAAATAACAATCCAATCACAATAAGTAACAATCCAATCACTACAAGTAAGAATCCAATCCCTACAAATAACGATCCATTCACAATAAGTAACAATCCAATCACTACAAGTAAGAATCCAATCCGTACAAATAACAATCCAATCACAATAAGTAACAATCCAATCACTACAAGTAAGAATCCAATCACTACAAATAACATTCCAATCACTACAAGTAAGAATCCAATCCGTACAAATAACAATCCAATCACAATAAGTAACAATCCAATCACTACAAGTAAGAATCCATTCCCTACAAATAACAATCCAATCACAATAAGTAACAATCCAATCACTACAAGTAAGAATCCAATCCGTACAAATAACAATCCAATCACTACAAGTAAGAATCCAATCCGTACAAATAACAATCCAATCACAATAAGTAACAATCCAATCACTACAAGTAAGAATCCAATCCATACAAATAACGATCCAATCACAATAAGTAACAATCCAATCACTACAAGTAAGAATCCAATCCCTACAAATAACAATCCAATCACAATAAGTAACAATCCAATCACTACAAGTAAGAATCCAATCACTACAAATAACAATCCAATCACTACAAGTAAGAATCCAATCCGTACAAATAACAATCCAATCACAATAAGTAACCATCTAATCACTACAAGTAAGAATCCAATCCCTACAAATAACAATCCAATCACTACAAGTAACAATCCAATCACTACAAATAACAATCCAATCACTACAAATAACATTCAAATCACTACAAGTAACAATCCAATCACTACAAGTAACAATCCAATCCCTACAAATAACAATCCAATCACAATAAGTAACAATCCAATCACTACAAGTAAGAATCCAATCACTACAAATAACAATCCAATCACAATAAGGAAGAAACCAATCCCGACAAATAACAATCCAATCATAATAAGGAACAATCTAATCACTACAAGGAAGAATCCAATCACTACAAATAACAATCCAATCACTACAAATAACAATCTAATCACTACAAATAACAATCCAATCACTACAAATAACAATCCAATCACAATAAGTAAAAATCCAATCACGACAAGTAAGAATCCAATCACTACAAATAACAATCTAGTCACAATTAGTAACAATCCAATCACTACAAATAACAATCCAATCACTACAAATAACAATCTAATCACTATTAGTAACAATCCAGTCACTACAAATAACAATCCAATCACAATAAGTAAGAATCCAATCCCTACAAATAACAATCCAATCACAATAAATAACAATCCAATCACTATAAGCAACAATCTAGTCACAATTAGTAACAATCCAATCACTACAAATAACAATCCAATCACAACAAATAACAATCTAATCACTGCAAATAACAATCTAATCACTATAAGTAACAGTCTAATCACTACAAGTAAGAATCCAATCACTACAAATAACAATCCAATCACGACAAATATCAATCGAATCACTACAAATACCAATCCAATCACAATAAGTACAATCCAATCACTACAAATACCAATCCAATCACAATAAGTAACAATCCAATCACTACAAATACCAATCCAATCACAATAAGTAACATTCTAATCCCTACAAATAACAATCAAATCACTACAAATAACAATCCAATCAAAATAAGTAACAATCCAATCACTACAATTAACAATCTAATCACTACAAATAACAATCAAATCACGATAAGTAACAATCTAATCACTATACGTCACAATCCAATCACTACAAGTAACAATCCAATCACTATAAGCAACAATCTAATCACTATAAGTAACAATCTAATCACTACAAATAACAATCTCATCACTACAAATAACAATCAAATCACTATAAGTAACAATCTAATCACTATACGTAACAATCCAATCTCTACAAATAACAATCGAATCACAATAAGTAACAATCTAATCACGACAAGTAAGAATCCAATCCCTACAAATAACAATCCAATCACAATAAGTAACAATCCAATCACTACAAGTAAGAATCCAATCACTACAAATAACAATCCAATCACTACAAGTAAGAATCCAATCACTACAAATAAAAATCTAGTCACAATTAGTAACAATCCAATCACTACAAATAACAATCCAATCACTACAAATAACAATCTAATCAATATTAGTAACAATCCAGTCACTACAAATAACAATCCAATCACAATAAGTAAGAATCCAATCCCTACAAATAACTATCCAATCACAATAAGTAAGAATCCAATCACTACAAATAACAATCCAATCACTACAAATAACAATCTAGTCACAATTAGTAACAATCCAATCACTACAAATAACAATCCAATCACTACAAATAACAATCTAATCACTACAAATAACAATCTAATCACTATAAGTAACAGTCTAATCACTACAAGTAAGAATCCAATCACTACAAATAACAATCCAATCACGACAAATATCAATCGAATCACTACAAATACCAATCCAATCACAATAAGTAACAATCCAATCACTACAAATACCAATCCAATCACAATAAGTAACATTCTAATCCCTACAAATAACAATCCAATCACTACAATTAACAATCTAATCACTACAAATAACAATCTAATCACTACAAATAACAATCTCATCACTACAAATAACAATCTCATCACTACAAATAACAATCAAATCACTATAAGTAACAATCTAATCACTATACGTCACAATCCAATCACTACAAGTAACAATCCAATCACTATAAGCAACAATCTAATCACTATAAGTAACAATCTAATCACTACAAATAACAATCTCATCACTACAAATAACAATCAAATCACTATAAGTAACAATCTAATCACTATACGTAACAATCCAATCACTACAAATAACAATCCAATCACAATAAGTAACAATCCAATCACTACAAGTAAGAATCCAATTTCTACAAATAACAATCCAATCACAATAAGTAACAATCTAATCACGACAAGTAAGAATCCAATCCCTACAAATAACAATCTAATCACTATTAGTAACAATCCAGTCACTACAAATAACAATCCAATCACAATAAGTAAGAATCCAATCCCTACAAATAACAATCCAATCACAATAAATAACAATCCAATCACTATAAGCAACAATCTAGTCACAATTAGTAACAATCCAATCACTACAAATAACAATCCAATCACAACAAATAACAATCTAATCACTGCAAATAACAATCTAATCACTATAAGTAACAGTCTAATCACTACAAGTAAGAATCCAATCACTACAAATAACAATCCAATCACGACAAATATCAATCGAATCACTACAAATACCAATCCAATCACAATAAGTACAATCCAATCACTACAAATACCAATCCAATCACAATAAGTAACAATCCAATCACTACAAATACCAATCCAATCACAATAAGTAACATTCTAATCCCTACAAATAACAATCAAATCACTACAAATAACAATCCAATCAAAATAAGTAACAATCCAATCACTACAATTAACAATCTAATCACTACAAATAACAATCAAATCACGATAAGTAACAATCTAATCACTATACGTCACAATCCAATCACTACAAGTAACAATCCAATCACTATAAGCAACAATCTAATCACTATAAGTAACAATCTAATCACTACAAATAACAATCTCATCACTACAAATAACAATCAAATCACTATAAGTAACAATCTAATCACTATACGTAACAATCCAATCTCTACAAATAACAATCGAATCACAATAAGTAACAATCTAATCACGACAAGTAAGAATCCAATCCCTACAAATAACAATCCAATCACAATAAGTAACAATCCAATCACTACAAGTAAGAATCCAATCACTACAAATAACAATCCAATCACTACAAGTAAGAATCCAATCACTACAAATAAAAATCTAGTCACAATTAGTAACAATCCAATCACTACAAATAACAATCCAATCACTACAAATAACAATCTAATCAATATTAGTAACAATCCAGTCACTACAAATAACAATCCAATCACAATAAGTAAGAATCCAATCCCTACAAATAACTATCCAATCACAATAAGTAAGAATCCAATCACTACAAATAACAATCCAATCACTACAAATAACAATCTAGTCACAATTAGTAACAATCCAATCACTACAAATAACAATCCAATCACTACAAATAACAATCTAATCACTACAAATAACAATCTAATCACTATAAGTAACAGTCTAATCACTACAAGTAAGAATCCAATCACTACAAATAACAATCCAATCACGACAAATATCAATCGAATCACTACAAATACCAATCCAATCACAATAAGTAACAATCCAATCACTACAAATACCAATCCAATCACAATAAGTAACATTCTAATCCCTACAAATAACAATCCAATCACTACAATTAACAATCTAATCACTACAAATAACAATCTAATCACTACAAATAACAATCTCATCACTACAAATAACAATCAAATCACTATAAGTAACAATCTAATCACTATACGTCACAATCCAATCACTACAAGTAACAATCCAATCACTATAAGCAACAATCTAATCACTATAAGTAACAATCTAATCACTACAAATAACAATCTCATCACTACAAATAACAATCAAATCACTATAAGTAACAATCTAATCACTATACGTAACAATCCAATCACTACAAATAACAATCCAATCACAATAAGTAACAATCCAATCACTACAAGTAAGAATCCAATTTCTACAAATAACAATCCAATCACAATAAGTAACAATCTAATCACGACAAGTAAGAATCCAATCCCTACAAATAACAATCCAATCACTACAAGTAACAATCCAATCACTACAAATAACAGTCCAATCACTACAAATAACAATCCAATCACTACAAGTAACAATCCAATCACTACTAGTAAGAATCCAATACCTACAAATAACAATCCAATCATAATAAGTAACAATCCAATCACTACAAGTAAGAATCCAATCACGACAAATAACAATCCAATCACAATCAGTAAGAATCCAATCCCTACAAATAACAATCCAATCATAATAAGGAACAATCTAATCACGACAAGTAACAATCCAATCACTACAAATAACAATCCAATCACGACAAATAATAATCTAATCACTACAAATAACAATCCAATCACAATAAGTAACAATCCAATAACTACAAGTAAGAATCCAATCACTACAAATAACAATCAAATCACTACAAATAACAATCTAGTCACAATTAGTAACAATCCAATCACAACAAATAACAATACAATCACTACAAATAACAATCTAATCACTATTAGTAACAATCCAGTCACTGCAAATAACAATCCAATCACTACAAATATCAATCGAATCACTACAAATAACAATCCAATCACAATAATAACATTCTAATCCCTACAAATAACAATCCAATCACTACAAATAACAATCCATTCACAATAAGTAACAATCCAATCACTACAAATAACAATCTAATGACTACAAATAACAATCCAATCACAATAAGTAACAATCCAATCACTACAAATAACAATCCAATCACAATAAGTAACAATCTAATCACTACAAGTAATAATCCAATCACTACAAATAACAATCCAATCACAATAAGTAACAATCTAATCACTACAAGTAACAATCCATTCACTACAAATAACAATCTAATCACAATAAGTAACAATCCAATCACTACAAATGATAATCCAATCACATTAAGTAACAATCCAATAACTACAAGTAACAATCCAATCACTACAAATAACAATCCAATCACAATAAGTAACAATCTAATCACTATAAGTAACAATCCAATCACTACAAATAACAATCCAATCACATTAAGTAACAATCTAATCACTACAAGTAACAATCCATTCACTACAAATAACAATCCAATCACAATAAGTAACAATCCAATCACTACAAATAACAATCCAATCACAATAAGTAACAATCCAATCACTACAAATAACAATCCAATCACAATAAGTAACAATCTAATCACTACAAGTAACAATCCAATCACTACAAATAACAATCCAATCACAATAAGTAACAATCTAATCACTACAAGTAACAATCCATTCACTACAAATAACAATCTAATCACAATAAGTAACAATCCAATCACTAGAAATGATAATCCAATCACATTAAGTAACAATCCAATAACTACAAGTAACAATCCAATCACTACAAATAACAATCCAATCACAATAAGTAACAATCTAATCACTACAAGTAACAATCTAATCACTACAAGTAACAATCCATTCACTACAAATAACAATCTAATCACAATAAGTAACAATCCAATCACTACAAATGATAATCCAATCACATTAAGTAACAATCTAATCACTACAAGTAACAATCCATTCACTACAAATAACAATCCAATCACAATAAGTAACAATCTAATCACTATAAGTAACAATCCAATCACTACAAATAACAATCCAATCACAATAAGTAACAATCTAATCACTACAAGTAACAATCCATTCACTACAAATAACAATCCAATCACAATAAGTAACAATCCAATCACTTCAAATGATAATCCAATCACATTAAGTAACAATCCAATAACTACAAGTAACAATCCAATCACTACAAATAACAATCCAATCACAATAAGTAACAATCTAATCACTACAAGTAACAATCCAATCACTACAAATAACAATCCAATCACAATAAGTAACAATCCAATAACTACAAGTAACAATCCAATCCGTACAAATGATAATCCAATCACTATTAGCAACAATCCAATCACTACAAGTAACAATCCAATCACTACAAATGATAATCCAATCACTATAAGCAAACTCTTTTAAGTCAATGGAGAGTAAATTTGGGTGGGGTGCAAAATGAGCGGCCGATCCTATCCCGGCAGTTGCTCACTGGCTGGATTAAATTAGAATTACCCCCCTTATTATATTTTCTAATCATCAACAAAGAAATCTCAATAACAGGTGTGCCTGTTGTTTACAGATGCTGCTGTTCACCGTGTATGTTGCTTCTAAATTTAAATATTGCCTTACTTGCCTGAAACAGGAGCTTTGTATTTCAGTGTCTAGTTACTTTCAAATTCTTCTGGCAAAAACAAATAAACTCTCAAATCCTCACAAGATTAAGAGCACACACTCTTTTACCCTTGAACTCTTCGTGATACACAGATTGCATTGTGGAAAATTCTACAAAATGCACATGTTCAGATGTGGGTTGAAGCTTTGTGCAACTTTTCTGAGGTAAAACTTCAGTTGAAGACCAGGCTTTTGAGACAGGCCAAGGTTTTGAAGTAAAAATGTTAAGAAAGGCATTAAAAGACATAAAAAGACATTAAAGGACATAAAAGGCAATTGAATTGCTAAATTTAATTGATATTTATTTTGTTTAAGACCTTATTTTGGCCATTGGGGAGTAATTTTCAAATCTCCATTATTATTTACATTGTAATAGTATATACATGATTGCTTTCCTAAATTCATTAAACCCTTTTACCTTCTTTTGTCAGATGTTGAAAACAAGTGTTTAGTTTGGAAGAGTCTTCAACCTCCAATGTTTTACAATTTTTTGAGTGAATTCTTTCTTAAACATATCGGGCGTTAAATTGGGCCGTGTAACGCCCATTGTTTCGGTGCTACACGGCTCTCTGACATCCAACATGACATCTTGGATGCGCATGCACGTTTCTAGTGTGACGTGTGCCAGATGCCATTTTGGTATAGAAGTTAGCGCATGTGCAAATACCGAACGCTGGAAGCATGTAAAATAGGGAGAAAATGCGTGCAATCAGTGTGCAACCATTGATAGGCGCCATTTTCAACCTTAACGCTCAACCCAACGCATACTCTTAACCCCGACCACCTGAACATGTCTTACAGTGCCTGTAGGACCTCCCACTAGCGATATTTAAAGAAGCCATGCAGGTGTTGCAGGTTAGTTGCTGGATTATTGCTTCTGGCTGCTGGAGGAGTAGGAAGTGTTTTTTGAAGCTCCTCATTCTAACTGAGAGTTCCTACGCTACTTTTGAGAGTGCTTTGGCAGGTACTGCCTTACGGGTCGGAAAGTTACAACTGCGGTTGAACAACATTCCTGCCGACCATGAGCGGTCTGCTAGGGCTCCTGCTGGGCATTGAGCACAACTGGGAGCATGCAGAGAGGCCATGCCTAGCAGGTCAAGCTGCAAGGAGATGGAGGACGAGGAGGTGCATGGCACTGAGCCCATGAGGGCCATCCGCAACCAATTCTCTGACCTTAACATGGCCGAGGAGGATTCCATCCGATGCCTGAGGTTCACCAAGGAAGCCGTCACCGAGATCTGTCAACTGGTGTGATCACAACTTTAGCCTCAGAGCAGGGTGAGGACGGTATTTCCTGTGGCTGTGAAGGTCACCGTGGTGCTGAATTTCTGTGGCTCAGGAGCATTTCAGGCCTCTGCTGGCGACATGTGCAACATCTCGCAGTATGCAGTGCACTGCTGTATAAGGGAGGTCACAGACACACTGTACTACATGAGGACCAGGTTCATCATCTTCCCTCTGCACAGAGACAAGTAGAATGAGTGAGCACGAGGGTTCACCCGCATTGCTAGCTTCCCCATGGTGCAGGGTGCCATAGACTGCACACATATTGCCCTGCGTGCCCCGCACATCAACTCAGCCGCCTTCATCAACTGAAAGAGCTTCCACTCCCTCAATATGCAGCTGGTGTGCGACCAAATGCGTCAAATCATGGAGGTCGATGCCCGCTACCTTGGCAGCAGTCATGGTGCCTTTGTCATGTGGCAGTCCAACGTGCCAGCTATCTTTTACCCGACTCGGCAAGTCAAAGGCTGGCTACTGGACGACAAGGGCTATCCCCTCACGCCAAGGCTCATGACACCGGTCAGGAACCCACACACATGTGCACAGCAGGCCTATAATGAAAGCCATGCTGCCACACGCAACATCGTGGAGCACACCATAGGCCTCCTCAAACAATGCTTCCGCTGCCTGGACTGGTATGGAGGAGCCCTGCAGTACACCCCTGAGTGGGTGGGCAGATTTGTGGTGGTCTGCTGCATGCTGCACAACCTCACCATCATGAGGGACCAGACTTTGCCACTAATGATTGCAGAAGACCCTGAACCAGAGGTGGAGGAGGAGGAGGCTGAGGAGGAAGAGGCGGAGGAGCAGGAGGAGGAAGAGGCTGAGGAGGAGGGGGTGGAGCCAGAAGAGGAAGTAGAGGAAGACGCAAGAGTGCAACAGGAACCACACGCCTTGTCTGCAAGGGCTGTGCGTGCTCGCCTGATCCGTGCCCGCTATCAATAATTGGAACTGCATCCCCCATCTCACCAACAGTCCTACATTCCCCACCTTTCCGCTCCCACAAGACGATCAAATCGCCCTCCATCGGATTACACATTGGTGTCCCTCTCAGCTCATTGCTTAAATAAAAACCACCACCAAATGCAAAATCAAAGTCTCATTTATCAATGCATAAATTAAATTACGTAAACATAACAGAACTATTCACCCTTGTGCATTCCCTTAGTGCCTGTTGTTCGTGTGCCTTTACCTATCTTAGTGCTCCTACGAGGTGCCTCCCCAGTGGCTGGAGTATGGGTCGTGGGAGGCTGCTGGCCTTCAATGGAGGAGCGTGCAGATGGCCTTAGAGGACGACCTCAAGCAGCTCTGGGCCGGGAAGGCCCGGCTTCATTCTGCACCATCGCAGCATGGGCTGCAGCAGTCTGGCCTGGCCGGTCATGAGGCAACAACAGGGGCAGGGGTGGGAGCAGGAAGGCTGTCGTCCTGAGAGAGGACAGCAGGTCCGACTACCATGGCGCCACTGCCACTCTCCCGGGGCGGCGCCTCAGCAATCCTGGTGATCAGCTGGAGAACGGATTGCTGGCGTGCTGTGACTCCCTGGAAGACCTGTTCCACAGTGGACCCCAGAGCCATGATAGCAGCAGTCTGAGCTTCCAATGCAGCAGTCAGACCTTGGATGGCAGATGTTTGTGCTGCAATGGAAGCTGTGACATCAGTCATCAGACGCTGCACCACAGGTGCACTGATGGAGGTGACCACCCGTTCCATGTTGGAAAGGATGGGCTCCAAGCTCTGCACAAAGCCTTGTGCCAAGTTGGAGCTGGACTCCTCCATGCCCCTTCTCATTGTGCGCATGCTTTCTGGCAGGTTTTCCAGTGCCTCAAGCATTTGTCGGTGTACGCCCATCAGCCATTTTCTGTAGCCTGGCCCATCAAAGTCCTCAGCTGACTCCTCTGCAGCAGAACTAGTGAGTGACCTCACCCTCCGGCAAGCTGGCACCTGTGGTATCCATTCCCCCCGCCCCGACTCCTGTTCACTTGTGCTCGGTGTCTCACCACATGCTGATCCCTCCTCTAACCTAACCTCTAAAGGATGCACAGTGTCAGTCTCTGAGCTGGTGGAAGCAAGTGTCAGATCGAGTGACGGTGTGGCTTCAGTCTTCTCCTCCTCCTCCTCCTCCTCCTCCTCCTCCTCCTCAGACAGTGTTACCACGTGTTCTTGGGTATCCGCAATGACAAAGGGAATCAGGTTGAGTTGTGGAGTGGGGAGAGGAGCAAGTAAGACGTGCGAGCTGGTAGCATGTACAGCACGTGAGTCAGAAAAAATTATGGGAGGAGGGAGATGTGGAAAAGGAGAAGGAGCATTAGATATGTAGAGACCCCCTTCACCGGGACCTCCAGTGCGGCACGTTGTGATGGCTGCAGCGATGGCCCGCCCAATGATCCAAAGCACTCTCTCCTCTGGGGGGGTGGGGGGGTGGTGAGGATGTGTAAATGTGCCTGTCCACCCTCAGGTCTCTCCTGCTGCCGACTGTTATGCGCCACCTTCTCCTGCAAGGCAGAGGACAGTGTGTCAGTGAGTGTCCTGCAAGATGTGTGGGTGATGTACCTGTCATGGTCGAATAGCTGCCAGTTTATGTGACTTGTGAGTGGTGGTTGTGTGGCCTGCAAGTGTGGTACTATGTGCGGGTGAGATGCAGCAATCCGAGTGCAGCATTGTGTATGGATGGGCAGTGTTTGTTGGTGGGTGGGTGGGTAACGGGAGGTGCCTTGCGTGGAGCAGTGATGCAGTTAGTAGGATGTGCCATTTGACACCTGTATTCACTTGCCTTGACCGCTCGTGTCAAATCACTGAACTTCTTTCAGCACTGCACCCATGTGCGTGGTGCAATGTTCTTGGCATTTACTTCCTGCGCCATAGCCTGCCAATGCCTGCCAAGCTGCAGTCTGGAGAGTCTCCGGCCACCCTGCTGGTACACGTTGGCCTTCATTTCGTCCATGCCTTCCACCAGGGCCTCCAGAGCATCATCAGAGAAGCGTGGAGCCCTCTCTTGTGCCGGTCCAGCTATTCTCCTGGCCATCTTTCCCTCCTGCAAGTAAGCTGTGTACCTGCCATTTGAAATGTGCACCTGCACCTTTAAGAGGTCCAGGCTGCTGATGACGTGCGCTGTGCACGTCCCATATCCAACTTCCTCATTTTCCGTGCAGCCTCTCAGCAGTGCGGGTTGTGCTGGCTGCACGGAGATATCATGGAAAGTAGCAGGAAGCACGAAGTTCTCATTCTGCCTGCTTGGGTCCATCGGGCATGGGGTGCTAGCGCATCCCGCTACCCCCGCCCGAAACGGACCCTTTTCCAATTTTTTTCCCCCCCATCTAATGTAAAATCACACAGTTTAGTGGCTGAAAAGTTCCAAACTATTATACATAAGGAATGTCATAACAACCAAATATAGAACTTTAAAAAATCTGTAATGCAATTATTTCTCCATGATCTGGGTGTCAGTTAATGACCTAAAATAATCTCAAGATTCTCTCAACTGTCTGTCAGTAAATTGTTAACCTTTTTCTCCTGTCGGTGAGTTATTAGTTAATAATTTAGGATGCAGCTTGTATTGCACTGATCCTGGGGCTTAAGTAGCGGGCAGATGCATTGTAAAATTCACCCCTTGTCAGTGTTATTCTAAACCAAGGCTGATTAACCTCTTACTCAACCCTTCCCTGAATACGTGGTATATTTATACAATTATTAATTCCAATTTTAAGTGTTTATGACTGCTTGAGGCCATTTTTCATTCTCCTAGGACCCCAATTTGGGACGCTAGTGGGATAGCAACAGTCGGGAGGTTTGGCAGAAATCAGTTCCAACAGCAACAACAATTTGCATTTATATGACACATTTAATATAGAAAAACGGCCCTGGGCGCTTCACAGAGGTGGAATCATACAAAACTGGGCACCGAGCCGAAGAACACAATATTAGGAGGGGTGTCCAATAGCTTAGTGAAATGCCTTTTAATGCTCTTCAGAAGCTTTCTAAATGTTTGTCCCACACCATGAGACATTCCCTTTTAGTTGTCCCAAGTCCTTTAAATTTGACTTACCCACAAATTTCCTCACCTCCCAGTGATGTCATACCTGGACCCACCTGGGTTTGCACTTAAAGTTGTGAATAGTTATGCAAATAAGGTTGGACCAGAAAATTTGGGCCGATTTTAACTGTAGCCGCCTGGCATAAACGGGGCAGTAGTGGCCTGAAAATGGCATTCGGTCACTTTCTGCTCCATTTATATTTGCGCTATGACTGCCTCCATCTTGGTAGGGGCCTTTGGATGGACAGCTGGAGTGCTCACCTGTTCCAGGCGGGAAGCCATTTTTAATATGCAAATCAGGGCTGTATGATGTCGATAGTTCCACAATTGCTATTTTGAGGTTCAGATAGGCAGAACCTATGCCGTGCGTTGAACGGCCTAACAAGCGGTCCTTAAAGGAGGCTGCCCAAAATAAATGGCCTGAATCCATTTCCATCTTTTATTTTTGTGGGGTCAAGAGGAACGTGGGATTGTTTCCCTCTCACCTCACCCCTTCCTGACAGCTGGATCTGCGAAGTCTGCCCTCCCCAACCAGCTAGCTCCATCAGAGCCCCGGAGTGGCGCACACAGCTTGCCAGATCCATGCAAATGAGGCTTGTTCCTCAAAATAGCCTTCAGAAAATTGGCAGAATATAAAACTTGATGCCGATTCGTTATTGTCTGTTTTTTGTTCCAGAGGTTACCGCCCAAGATGCATTTCTATCCCAAAATTGCTACAGATGTTTTATGAGGAGCATTCTACTGTACAATAATTTCAGACAAGCATTTTGAAAAACAATTTAAAAGAATACCACTGGTATATAAATATTTAGAAGTGGCATCATAGCAGGGGAATGTTTAGTGCACAGACACTGTGTATCACATTTTCATTTGTAGACCTGTGTGCATGTGCATTGGCGAGAGTGCCAATAAAATGAACGATGATGCTACTCAAGATGTTTCTGCCTGTTTGGTGCAATGTGTAACCGATAATATTAGGAGAGTGAAGTGGAGGGAGTACTCGCAAGTTTTTATTTGCAAATCCTCAAAATCCTGCCTCATCCTTGTGGATGAGGATTGAGATGAATTTAGATTTGAGGTTAGGATCAGATCAGCCATGATCTTATTAAATGGCAGAGCAGGCTCGAAGGGCCGATTGGCCTACTCCTGCTCCTATTTCTTATGTTCTTATGAGATTGAGATTTTTAGGTTCTGATCATATTTTGATTGGGATTTGATTTCAGGCCCAACTGAATTTCATTGAAGCCAATATGGAACAAATTTGTGACTTGGCGAATTATTCCTCTTCTTGGACTTCATCTATGGATAAAGTTTAGATTTGAGCAAACAGATAAGCAAGATGTGTGGAAATCGCGAACATAGTTTCCTTACATCATTTTTGTTACTCAGAGACTTGCTCCCATACTGAAAAGTGATTTGTCAAGTTAGCTCACCAAATGGAAGGATAGAAACACATGTGCTTCCAAATGGCAATTAAGACCAATTCAAGTAATTTTGTTTATGCAGGGATAAATGAGTGGATTGGGATTATTACTCACAGCCAAATCTTAAAGCGGAAACATTTTGAAGGTTTCAACAGAGCATTGACAGAAGTGAATATTGCTAATCCCCACAGTACAGGTGCAGTTGTAAGTTACAAAAGAAATGGCTTAAAAAAACTACAATGAGGATAGAATCGGGTTCAAATGTGATAACCGTACAGTTGAGTAATTTGTTGGCACTCATTCTTGGGGCTCCAAATGAAGAATGGCCGCTTGGGTGAGGTACTGGATTCAGGTACAAAAAGTAATCAAAAATACTGATTGAATGTTGGCATTTATCTCAAGGGAGAATACAAAGTGGTGGAAGTTATGTTACAGTTGTATAAAGCTCTGGTTAGACCCCATTTAGAGTACTGTGTTCATTTCTGGGTACTACACCTCAGGAAGGATATATTGGCCTTGGAGGGGGTACAGCGCAGATTCACCAGAAGAATGCCAGGTCATAAAAGGTTAAATTATGAAGCCAGGTTGCATAAACATGGCTTGTATTCCCATGAATGTAGAAGGTTGAGGAGTGATGTAATCGAGGTGTTTAAAATGACAAAAGGATTTGATAGGGTAGATTCAGAGAAACTATTTTCTCTGGTGGGAGAATCCAGCACAAGGGGACCCAATATTAAAATTAGAGCTAGATCATTTAGGAGTGACATCGGGAAGCACTTTTTCACACAAAGGGTAGTAAAAATCTAGAACTCTCTTCTCCAAAAGGCTGTGGATACTGGGTCAATTGAAATTTTCAAACTGAGATCGATAGATTTTTGTTAGGTAAGGGTATCCAGGGATTATCGATCAAAGCGGGGTAAATGGAGTTGAGGTACAGATCAGCCATGATCTGATTGAATGGCGGAAGGCTCGAGGGGCTGAGTGGCCTGCTCCTGTTCCTATATGGTGCAGAATGCTCCTTTAAAAAAAAAGCTGCAGTAATATTGGCTTTAGTAACAGGAGATTCGCAACTGCAGATGATAGCTTTAGTGTCTTGCCCCGAGACGGCTAATTTTTCTGTGTCAGCACAGTGCAGCAGTTTATCAACTGCCTAGTGCAGACAACCCCTCCTTTAATTCCTTCAGAGTCCTGGAATTATCTTGCTGAACACATTCATCTCATGCTTCTAATTGAATAGAAAACCACACCTTCATGCTGTAATCAAATCAAACAAATAATGAAGCATTAATTGATGGTAAATTCCTCAGACAGATAGCTTGGACATGCAGATACAGAAAAGGGTAGGAGCAGCTTTCAGATTTCTTTTCCTCCTTGCAAACATATCTTTCTTTAATTATAAACAGTGACAGAACTGAGATTAAGGGCACATTCTCTTGATTCATTTTGTCATTATTCTTTGTTTGAAAATACAAAATACTGTTAAGAAGTAACTTTGAGAGGTAGCTTTATGTGTGAATGACAATGCAATATTAGCATGGTGTGACTGTTTAGATAGGAAGAGGTGAAGTGCAAGCATTTCATAAGCTTTTAGCCTGGCATTGATTCATGCTTCTGAAAGATGTTCTGAGATAATACTATCATATTTCACTTATAATCTTTCAAGTCTTTCCTATTATTTTTCTTTAAACTTCAATCTAATAATAGCATGCTGAGGTTGGGGTAATTTACTCTAATTGTATCTTTGAATGAGACTTTAATACAATTAGCTAGATTTAAAATATGAATGCATGTCCCAGATTGGATTTTTTTTCTCTTTGTTTTCTATCTTTATATTTGACAATATGCTGTAATTAGATAGAAAATTCAAAAATGAGGTACCATACCAGGCCGACATTCTTTTTTCAGCTTACCTACTCAGAATACCAACAGAAACAAAATGCATTTGTTTTGATGAGAGCTGAAAGCAATTTTAGCTCTGGTCACTGTTACTTAATTCTCTTTTTTAATTCATTGGATAACATTGTGAGACCCATCCACTACCAACAGACTGCAGTGAATGCCCAGAGCAGGAATTTTTGAACTTTTCTATGTGTTTTTATTTTGATTACGTCTCTGTGAAGCGCCTTGGGACGTTTCTCTACATTAAAGGCACTATGTAAATGCAAGTTGTTGTTGTGGAGGACCCTTTCCAAATATTGACAAACTTCCAGGGACCTCCATTCGTAACTTCTGAAAGACAGTGGGGCTGTAATTGGAAATTCAATGGAAAAGAAAATTAGGTAGAATGAAACAGAGTTAACGTTTCAGGCCGAAGATCTTTCATCAGAACTGGAAGAAGTTAAAGGTTTAACAGTTTTTAAGCAAGTACAGAGCCAGGGAAAGGGAGGGAGGAAGGGGAGGAGGAAAGAACAAAAGGGAAGGCCTGTGATAGGGTGAAGGGCAGGAGTGATTAAATGACAAAAGGGATGATGGTGCAAGGCAAGGAGGGTGGTAATGGGACAAGTAAAGAAACAAAAGATAGGCCTAGAGGAGCTGCAAACAAAGTGCTGGTTAGTCAACAAGTACAGAACAACTCAGAAATCTGATGATCTTATGGACCCCCTGAGTTCGGGGACCCCAGTTTGAAACTGATGGCTTAGATTGCAGACTTAATGAAGTGGTTAAATTAGGTCATAAACCAATATTGGTTTCTCAAGTGGGACTTTGAAAAAGGGGTTGATGCAGTGGGATGTTTAATTTGAAAGGATAATTGACAAGCAGCTTTCTACCGTATTATAACATAACAATTTACAATTTTACAGTAATCATTATGTACAAAGAGATGTCTCAGAGTTCTTGACAAGGGAATGGATAGGGAGTGGACACCAAGTAAAGAGGTGGGGTGGAGAAGGAAGTGGGTCAGGTGGGGGCAAAAGCATGGTCAATGGGCGAGGTCTTAAGTAGGTTTTTAAAGGTAGGGGAAGAAAGCAAAGCATAGATGCTGAGGGAAGGAGTTCCAGAGCGAGGGAGCAAGGTGGCTGAAGTAGCGGCCACTGATGGTGGAGAAGGAAACAAGAAGTAAATTGGTGTTAGAGGACCAGAAGGTGGCCACATCGACATAGTGCTAGAGGAAATCATGGACGTTCATACAGGCAAAGAATTTGAACGTGAATATGAGCATCTCAAAGTCGATTCTCTGCAACATATGAAATCAGGAGTGTTGGGATTGTGAGCTTTAGTGTGCATAAGGAAATGGACTGCATCATTCTGAATGATTGTTGTTAATGAATGGTAGAAGCAATGAGAGCATTGGAGAATGATAGAACCATAGAATCATAGAAGGAGGCCATTCGGCCCATCGAGTCTGCACCAGCTTTATGCAAGAGCAATCAGCTAGGCCCACTCCCCCGCCCTTTCCCCACCGGCTTTATGCAAGAGCAATCCAGCTAGGCCCACTCCCCTGCCCTGCAAATTTTTTCCTTTCAAGTACTTATCCAGTTCTCTTTTGAAGGCCATGATTGAATCTGTCTCTGCCACCCCCTCGGGCAGTGCATTCCAGATCCTAACCACTCGCTGTGTAAAAAAGCTTCTCCTCATGTCACCTTTGGTTCTTTTGTCAATCACCTTAAATTTATGTCCTCTGGTCCTTGACCCATCCACCAATGGGAACAGTTTCTCTCTATCTACTCTGTCTAGACCCTTCATGATTTTGAATACCTCTATCAAATCTCCTCGCAACATTCTCTGTTCCAAGGAGAACAACCCCAGTTTCTCCAGTCTACCCACGTAACTAAAGTCCCTCATCCCTGGAATCATTCCAGTAAATCTCTTCTGCACCCTTTCTAAGGCCTTCACATCTTTCCTGAAGTGCAGTGCCCAGAACTGGACACAATACTCAAGTTGTGGGCGAACCAGTGTTTTATAAAGGTTCATCATGACTTCCATACTTTTGTACTCTATGCCTTTATTTATAAAGCCCAGGATCCTGTATGCTTTTTTAACCACTTTCTCAACCTGCCCTGCCACCTTCAACGATTTGTGCACATATGCCCCCAGATCTCTCTGTTCCTGTACCCCTTTTAGAGTTGTGTCCTCTAGTTTATATTGCCTCTCCTCGTTCTTCCTACCGAAATATATCACTTCTCATTTTTCTTTGTTAAATTTCATCTGCCACGTGTCTGCCCATTCCACCAGCCTGTCTATATCCTCTTGAAGTCTATCACTATCCTCCTCACTATTTACTACCTTTCCAAGTTTTGTGTCATCTACAAATTTTGAAATTGTGCCCTGTACACCCAAGTCCAAGTTATTAACTCTTCGCCTCTCTCAAGTCCGAAAAACAACCGTTCACCACTACTTTCTGTTTCCTGTCCCTTAGCTAATTCTGTATCCATATTGCTACTGGCCCCTTTATTCCATGGGCTGTAACCTTGATGATAAGCCTACCATACAGCACTTTATCAAATGCCTTTTGAAAATCCATACACCACATCAACTGCATTGCCTTCATCTACCCTCTCTGTTACCTCATCAAAAAACTCTATCAGGTTAGTTAAACACGATTTGCCTTTAACAAATCCATGCTGGCTTTCCCTAATCAATCCACCCTCATCCAAGTGACTGTTAATTCTGTCCCGGATTATCGTTTCTAAAAGTTTCCCCACCATGAGGCTAAACTGACTGGCCTATAGTTGCTGGGTTTATCCTTACATCTTTTTGAACAAGGGTGTTATATTTGCAATTCTCCAGTCCTTTGGCACCACCCCCATATCTACGGATATTTGGAAGATTATGGCCAGTACCTCCGCAATTTCCACCCTTACTTCCCTCAGCAACCTAGGATGCATCTCATCTGGACTGGGTGACATATCTACTTTAAGTACAGCTAGCCTTTCAAGTACCTCTTATTTATCAATTTTTAGCCCATCCAGTATCTCAAATATATCTCCCTTTACTGAGACTGTGGCAGCATCTTCTTTCTTGTTAAAGACAGATGCAAAGTACTCATTTAATACCTCAGTCATCCCCTCTGCTTCCATGAGTAGATCTCCTTTATGGTCCCTAATCGGCCCCACCCCTCCTCTTACTACCCTTTTACTGTTTACATGCCTGTTGAAGACTTTTGGATTCCCTTTTATATTGGCTGCCAGTCTATTCTCATACTCTCTCTTGGCCCCTCTTATTTCCTTTTTCACTTCCCCTCTGATCTTTCTATATTCTGCCTGGTTCTCACTTGTGTTATCAACCTGACATTTGTCATATGCCCCTTTTTCCCATTTCATCTTACTCACTATCTCTTTTGTCATCTAGGGAGCTCTGGCTTTATTTGCCCTACCTTTCTGCCTCATGGGAATGTGCCTAGTCTGTTCCCCAACCATTTCCTCTTTAAAAGCCGCCCACTGTTCAATTACAGTTTTGCCTGCCAATCTTTGATTCCAAGTTACGCAGGCCAGACCTGTTCTCATCTCATTGAAATTGACCCTCCTCCAATTGAGTATTTTTACTTTAGAGTGGTCCATGTCCTTTTCCATAGCTATTCTAAACCTTATGATACTATGATCGCTGCTCCCTAAATGCTCCCCCACTGACACTTGTTCCACTTGGCCCACCTCATTCCCTAGAACCAAATCCAGCAATGCCTCTTTCCTCATTGGGCTGGAACCGTACCGGTTAAGAAAGGTACCCTGAACACATTTTAAAAATTCCTCCCCCTCTGTGCCCCTTATATTATTATTGTTATCCCAGTCTTTAATAGGATAGTTGAAGTCTCCAGTTATCACTACAATATAGCTTTTGCACCTCTCTCTAATTTCCCTGCAAATTTGCTCCTCCATCTCCTTCCCACTAGTTGGTGGCCTACAGAATACACCCAGTAGTGTAATGGCACCTCTTTTATTTCTTAACTGAAGTCCAGCCATGAGTTAATAGAAAGTGTGGATTAGGATTTTGGTGGTGAAGGGGAGAGGTAGGGGAAGAAGTGTGTGATATTGCAGAGGTGAACGATACTGATCTTGGTAACCAATTGAATGTGAGGGACAAAGTTGAGCTCGGAGTCCAGCAATATGCCAAAGTTCTACACCATTTATTCCATGCCGTAAAAGGACACATCTGAACTCATAAAAAAGAGCCTCAGATATGTAATACTGTATCAAAAGAAGCAAAATAAAGTTAAAAGATATTACATTCACAAACTAATA
Organism: Heptranchias perlo; assembly: GCF_035084215.1. Lineage (NCBI taxonomy): Eukaryota > Metazoa > Chordata > Chondrichthyes > Hexanchiformes > Hexanchidae > Heptranchias > Heptranchias perlo. The sequence continues at coordinate 125,413,807 of NC_090325.1, read as the reverse complement.
CAAGCTCTGATTCCTGAGATTAGAAATAAAGTATGTGGAGCACTCTTGTTATAAATACTAATCTTAAATTCTTCTTGCAAATTAGTGGCTATTGTATTTAACTATCACAGTACTTTTTAATCCTTATGGTAAACTTTTTTTTTAACTGAACACTTGGGTTCCATTAATCCTGAACAAACTTTTGTTTTGGCTTGTGGATTTGTAACCATTGGAAACAAGTTGGAGAATCCTGAACTAATTTCTCTGAGCATCCTTTTTAGGGATTAGAGAGGGGGCTCCCATGGCACCTTGCCATAAACTGGTAGGCAGAGGGTTTGCATTCGCTATTCCCTACACAGTGCGTTCCTGCACATTAGGTGGCTGCTTGCAGAGGAGGCAAGACTCCAGATCAAAGTAAAATAGGAGGCTGTGTGAACCTACAAAACTGCAGGATTTATTGGATTTCTTGTTCCAAAAGAATACATATACTGGCTGATTAGTTCTTAATTTATACACAAATTAGCAAACTAAACACATCTATACATATCATCTTATCTACACTTTCTACTGGATATCTACAGAGTGGCATCAAAAGAGGACTTGGTAAAGATTGCCAAATTACCCTCTGGATCAGGGAAATGGTGGGTGCTGTGGGGCAAAGCTAAAGAAGGGGTAAAAATACAATGTAAAAATTGAGGGGGGAAAGCAGCATAGCCCATTATCTCTGCTAAGTCCTGCATTTATTATCATTTTTTTATATAAGACAAGAAACCCATAATTAGATTGTAACAAAGTGACTCCAAAAACACACTAAAATTAATATTGTCTGTTCCATTTATGCCACGCTCTAGAATGAATTCCAGAAAAGAATTCCACTCAAGTATAAATATTGCTCAAATTCAAACACAGTGTGATAAAAACTAGAAACTGATTTGGTTGGAAGAGCTTTTACAAGAATACACTGTGCTAAGGAAAATAGCAAGTTTCTTTTTTCTCTTGTGAAAATACACACATACACATGTAAAAACACACACACATGTAAACACACACCTAAACACACACCAGTGCAGATAACTGTGCAACTCCTTCAGAACCTTATCCTGGTCACAGTGGTTTAAAGGTTAGGTTACATGATGTACTCTGTGAGGAGTGAGGATACATTATGGTAGAAAAAAATAGCAAGGTTAGAATTTTGTTCATTTGTAAGAATAGTTTGTTGCTGACTTTAGTGCTTTTAGTGCTGCTATGTTCTATCCCTGTGTATATTTTTTCCACACCATCTTCCTCAAATCAATTATTAGAAAACTAATGTTTATTGATGTATGAAAGTGAAGCAAAGAATATTTGGAAAGCCATGCAAGGCTTTTGGTACTCAAAGGGTTAATGTCGTAAATGGCCTCGACAATAGCCTTATTAAAGCTTCAGAATGAAACTGTTCATTTAATACAAAGGCTAGAGGAGATGTTATTATGTTGGATTGCTTATAATGGTGAGGAATTGAGTTTTGCATAGAGAGGCTCTGATAGGTTCACTTTGGTTGCGTCTGGCAGCAGCCTGTCACTGTAAATGAAAGTCCTGCAGTGAAGAGAATTCAAACAGCTAGCAGCATGTAAAAGTTTTCACTGGCCTGGGGGCCATTAGTTAGATGCTGCTGAGATACTGCTTGCATGGTCCTGCCAGCTGTTAGCACTGGATGTGTGGTGGCTGTTTGGAGAGGAAGAAAAAAAAACTGTATGGTTAAGGTGCCATGTTAAATATAACTGGAGGCACCTTTTATACTGAAAGCCCTGATAAGCAAGAGACCTCATAATCGGAAGGTAGGAAGCCAGCAGGGGTGAGCTGCATTGCCTTCTAGCAATGTACTCTGTCTTGAGAAAAAGAGACTCTATGCTTCCAATCCTTTAGATACTGAAAGATGATTTCAAAATCACCGCTCACTGTTTGAAAGGTCAGTTACATTTATGTTGCTTTGCTAAATAAATTTGAAGAGTCGTCTTAAGTAGAATCTGAATGTTTTGTGATGCTGCGAGAATAAAGTAATCATTAAGCCTGAGGACAAGAAAGATAAACTACATGGGCAGTTTCAGAGAGGTGATGTACAAGTACCGGTTGCATGCCTGTTATATCTACTATCAAATAGCACACAATGTTTTAATATATATATATATATCACTCTTTTTATGCCTTAGTGAATTTAAGTTATGTACAGTAGATAGTAAATAAATAAAGTTCCTATCATTTCAAGATTGATAAATTCAATAGAACATCTGATTATCTCAGCATTGTTAACTTCTGGCCAGTTAAATAAATTCAGAGTCGAGTGGTCTCTGCATATGCTTGTGCTGATTTATATTGACATCCATAAAAAAAAGGAATGTAGCGTATTTTATTTTTAAATCTGAGACCTGTTGTAATTGAGAACTTAATGGAACTTCAGAAAATGTCTTAAATATCTTAAGAAAAACAATTACGATCACGTGTTTTTGTTCAATATCAAATGACATAGATGTGTCTCATTGCCAGTGTTGTAATCACTATCTCCATGATAAAAGCATGCACATGTACCTTCATGATTTCTTGGGTACACATTGCTGTACATAGGATGTACTTAGAATTTAATCGGCAGATGAACACGAAAAGTTGGTGGTTTAGAATGTACAGAAAATTAAAATATAATCCAGTCGATATGTGATTTTGGTTAAGGTTAATATGAGACTGTGTTGCTCAAACCAGCTGCTCAGTGTGGTGTATAAAAAGATGCTTCACTTGATCCTAGCTGTCAGTCCTTTGAGAGACTCAAAAGCAGGTGGATTAAAGGAAGGAGTTAACTGTAAATTGTTGGTAGGTGGATCTAAAGCAATGGGGTTTAGGTAACTGCATGGAGCATAGCTGTGAAATATATGAGCAACTAAGGTCTGTTCTTTTGTGGCAATGAAACTAGCTTGCATGCCTAAAAGCAATCCAGCATGTTCAGTGAAGATTTGTTCTTGAGCCTTAATTTAGTTTACATGAAATGCAGATAAGCAAATGACTTCTTGGGCTGCCTGCTTCATGATAGCTGTCTGGAACAAAGGGAGCTCTTTGTGATCCCAATGAGCAGATGCTTAAAGGAAGATGAAAGTACTGAATATTTCTATGTGGGAAAAAAAGGTTTGTTAAATGGACTTTTGTGACAAAAGATAAGCTGACAGCATAATAATGTGTACCGTTTTTCTGCTTTAAGTGTTGTTAAAAAGGATTTTTTTAATGGAAACTGCTCAGGCTGGCATAACTCAAACAAAACTGCTTGAAATGAATGTAAGAAAATTTGATTGAGAAGAAGCAGGATTTATGCAGAAAGAATCTATCAGCTCTTTCATTTTATTTTTATTTCTCTTTCTTTTCTTTTACTGCAGCATGGCCTTCAATTGTTCAGCTTTCATTATAGTTCAGCCTCTCTAACATATTTAATCCAGAGAAAGGTGCAGTAGATAAAATATTCATGTTATGTAGTCTGCATTTTTAAAGAATGTTCTTTCTGGTTGGTACCACTGATGTGCTTTGTCTTGGCATGCCAGTAGCTGTGCTGACATGCTGCACGATGTAAATTGCCTTCATTCATTTCAATGCTCGGGATTTTGTGTGATCTTTTCCTTGTCACTGGGTTGCAAGCAAAGCTGTGACAGTGATGGAATTGGCCAGGAAGGAGCTGCAGGTGTTTATCAGTTCGTGTATCTCTACAGAGAGCGACAGCTGCTGTTATGAGAGAGGACAAAATCAAAGTAAGTCAGCGGAAGGATGTTAAGATGAAGAGAATCAAAACACTGGAGTGCAGTGTAGGATGCAGTTGCATACTCATTTTACTTTTCAGAAGTAGCTTAAAGGATTTAGCTGGCTAATGTGTTTTATTGGTTCTTAAAGGTTGTTATATGCTTCATGTATATACGCTGTCTGTCTGTGCTGTTATTGTATAATTTTCCTATGTTGTCTTCTTTGACAGGAAAGGACAATGTATCTTTACCAGGAGGTGGCAGCAAAGAGCCTGTATAACTGAGCCATCTTAGGAGTCTGGTTACATTCATTAGAGCTGAACTCTTTACAAAGAATAGCATCTGGTAATTACAAAAGTTTTTCTTTATAACGGATCACTGTAATGGTTCATCAGGTCACAGCAGTAAATTTAGACTGAATTGTAAATGCAAGTAGTTTTCTCGAACCAGCTACAAGGTGTGGGTGTTTGTGAAGGTGGAGGAGGCGCCACACTGATTGCAAGTGATAGTGCATAAACAGATAGACCTCATACGTAACAAAGTCCGTGGTGTTGAAAAGAATAAGTGGGCATTGCTTGCAGTGTGCATGGATAAATTAAATTTACGCCGAAAAATTTGAACGTGCAAATTAAATTATCATGAAAATAGATGGAATGGTATGCCTGTTATAGTGCTAATCACTTTTTGAGAAAATCAAAGCACTAATCTTTCATTGTTAGGCAATAAAGAGTAATGAAACATATCCCATCTGCCTTGCTTAGTGTATAAACAAGATGTGGAGATGCCGGTGATGGACTGGGGTTAACAATTGTAAACAATTTTACAACACCAAGTTATAGTCCAACGATTTTATTTTTAATCCCACAAGCTTTCGGGGGCTTTCCCCTTCCTGAGGAAGGGGAAAGCCCCCGAAAGCTTGGTGTTGTAAAATTGTTTACAATTGTATAAACAAGGTTAGACTTGTTGTTGTAAAATTGTTTACAATTGTATAAACAAGGTTAGACATTTGAAAGTGCATTTGAATCTTTCATCTGCTACCCTGCTTATACTTCGCGAACAGTTTCACAAGCTCACAGGTAGAAAATTCCATGCCGTTGCCCTGACTACTTCAGACTCCTGCACTGTGTCTTTTACACAACTTACTACATATGATGTGTACTAGCAGAAGTATAAAGTGAAAATAAAATGTGGAAAACAATGAATAAAAATATGTGTATTTTGTTTGTGCATATGCAGATATTTTTTGATTTTATTTTTCCCAGTTTATTTCCATTTTTAACTTCTGCTGCTGGTACAGAATCAGCTGATGAGATAAGTTTTTTTAAAAAAAATCAAGACGGTGAGTTGGCTGCAGGATGGAGTGGTTGATTTACAGCAAACATGTTTTTAAGTGCGTGGAATTTAGCAGTGGAGTTTGCACCAGATATTACTCCAGATATATCTGAATTGGTCTGGATGTCAAGTCAAGAGATGTGGCAAATTCAGGGCAATTCAGTGTACAGAGAAAATGTTGGATTGCTTTGCATTTGCATTCAATTTCAGCATCCTTTTTGTATATCAAATGAGGTAGCAGGTCAATGAAAAAATGCCCACAGTCACAGACCGTCTAATTTGAGTGATTGCCTTACAATGCATTTTCTTGGAACAATGTTAAATCTGGTTCAGTGATAGAAGATGGTTAGTCAAAATAACAAACTTTTATTTGCAAAGTATATAGTCTGTTTCAGGTCATGATAACAAGCTGAAAAAGCGGAGAATAAAAATCGTTTTGAATTGAATTAATGTCAAGGATAGAGTCAATTCAACCAAACAAGATTTCACGCACGGTCCACTATACAGCTATGAGAACTGCAGTAAAAGCAATGCATAAATTAGAGAGACAAAGTCTGCAAAATGCCTTCTCTACTCATTAATTGCTTAATTTTGACTGTCACCTTAACTTGGAAAACTTTAACTTATTGGTCCTAATATAACTTTTGTGTTAGAGTTGAATGGTTTAGTCAATGGTAAAAGAGGATAGTAAAGTAAGCATCCCACTTTCTAGCGTCAGGGACATTTATATTTGGGATGCCCATCTCACGTGGGCAAGAATAAATTTGGTGGAGCCAGCCACAATAATAGTGTGGCAGCCTGAAGAGTTTTTTGTTTTAAATTGGCCCTTTTTTTATTTCTGAGCTACAATCGATCACTGCAATCGATTGCAGTTGGTAAACCCTGGCCTTTTTATTTTCAAACACCTCTTAATGCCCTAGCAATCTTGGATACCAGGAGTCCCTGAGGATATTTGGACCCCCAAGAACGGGTGAGTTGAGGGCAGGTGGGCAGTAAAAATAGCTTGTTTTTGGAGCCGGACCGCATCCCAGCTCCAACCCGCCCACTTGCGGGTTTAACCCAGGTGTGTTTGGATGTGCGTGCGCAATAGAAACCCGGAAGTCCTGACCCCATTTAAAACTGGCAGGCCAATGTTTAAAGGGGCAATGAACATCATTGTGATGGTTAAGACACTTAATTTTTTGTGTATTTGAAACGTCAAACAAATTTAACCTTACCTATTCGGGTTTCCCATCGCTTCTGATTCACATCAGGTGAAAGCAGGTGGGAAGGGCCAGATCCATGTGTTGAGTGCCTTTATTGCACTGCTTGTGGACCAGGAGGAGCAGGAGTGTTTCATTCAGGCCCAAGCTCACCCGGTGTGATCGGAACCCCGCGATCGGCCGACTTCCCCCCTTCTCGATGTTAGACTCACCCCCACCTCCCCGACGATGGAAACCCCTCCGATGGTGGATCCCCCCCATGGTGGACACCCACAGGTGGTGGCTCCACCCCCCCACCCGATCTTCTCCAAGGCCCGCCGGATGTCATCCATGTCCCCCCACCTCCCCCTCCCCCCCACTCCGATTGCTTCCACGGCCCACGAACTCTCTCTCCCTCCCTCTCCCCTCTCTGATTCGCGGCTTCTTTCCCTCCTGACAGGCAGCCAGCCTGTCGATCTGGCTGGCTGGCACATGGGAAACCCGGAAGCACAAATACTTATCTTCAATTGAGTTGCGATCGCACCTTGTGACGTACTCACTTGACTACCGGGTTCCCCACCGAATATCTACGCATGCGTTGGATTCCCGGCTCTGAGCTAAAATCACGCCACTAGTGTCCAACCAGCCTATTTGCAGCTTTCAAACAGTGGCGTTTTAGTTTCTGTTGCTCCATTGCTGTGGAATCCACCCTATAGCAAAAATGAGGTGGAGTCCACAAAAGCAGCAACCAAGGGCATTAGAGAACCTATCTACTTGAAGCAGCTCCATAATACAAACTTGTCAACAGGAGATGGTCAATAAAGAACTGTGAGGAATGCAGGCAGTTGGAATTGTGCAAAAGTGTATCTAATGTTGATGTAGGTTCTCTTAGCTTTTGAAAAGTCTGAATTTAACCATGGTGAGGCTTTAATCACCCAATAGTCTGTAACTGTTACTGACATGGTCCAGCTAGAATGTTGCATTGATTTCTTGTCCTAACGCTTTGAAAATGAAAGCAGACATACAATTCACATGGTAACTATTGTACTCTAATGCCATTTATCATGAGACAGTTTTTGTGGCGTTTAAACGCAACAAAGTCTTCAGCCCCGGATTTTATACTATGTGTGATTTTGTGCTGGGTCCTAACATTTGAGGTTTTGTGTTGGCAATTAAAAGAAATGTACGTTTTATATTTATAGCTCTGCAATTTTTCTGAAAACTTGCATTTTGTTTTCTGTGAAGCATTCCTTTTTTCTATTTTTTATCTTGTCACTTTGTTTTAATATTCATGAACTGCAACGGCTACTTCCAGCTTCCAATAAAAACACATGCTTTCTCTTCGCTCCCTGGAAATCATTTTGTGTTCTGGAGCACGGCCTAGCTCATACGGTCACTTGATAACCATAGGAAAAGAAAGCGATCGAGGCCTACTATGCACGAGAGCAAAGGGAGATTGTGAAGTCTATAAGAAAGTAAAAAGGAGAGGGCTAGGGTGTTGTCATCTGTTAACATTGGGCTCGATTTTAGGGTCGGGTTACCTGCGGGTTTCCAGCGGGGGGGCCCCGAAAATCCCGATCTCCGGTCACGTGACCAGATTCGGATGAAATCCCGGCCACTTCCGGGTACCGCGCTGACGTGCGGGGCTGCGCGCGCAAGCCCCGCTGGTGGGAATCCCGCAGGCAATTAAAGCCAGCGGGGTTCCACTTGAGAGTACTTAACTTGCTCGTTGTGGTCAGTTAATGAGCTGAAGCAGCTGTCAAAAGAGGAAGTGTGGGATTTTACGTTCAAGGCAGTCAATTTCCCACACTGGGGGAAACAGTCTCCCTCCAAACCAGGCGTGTTGCAGCCAGCAGCCTGTGGCAGGTGCCAAGGTGCGCTCCACGGGGGAGAGCCCTCACCCACGCAGGAGGCCACCGCGTCACATAGGGCAACCCCTGCCCTCCACCACCCCCCGCCAAGCCAGAGGACAGACCGACACGAAACCGCAGCCACAGTCCGAGGACCCACCCACCTACCCTGCACAACCCCTCACACCAACACCTGCCAGATGGGTGGTGCGTTGACATCGTCGGAGGACGAACAGGATGACCAGCCCCAGCAGCCTCGCAGTCCACGCCGTCCGCCTCGGAGAGGTGGGGCCCCCCAACACGGTGCTGCGGCACACCCACCTGCACAGCAGGAGGGAGGGCAACCGCAGAGAGAGATGCGTCGCAGGAGGCACTACCCTCCGCACAGGGTGTACAGAGCGAGGCTCAGCTTCATGGACCTCTCCGAGGAGCAGTGCATACGGAGGCTCAGAGTCAATCGCCAGGTAGTCGCCGACATCTGCAGCCTCCTTAACGACGAGCTGCTCCCTGATGGACCAAGCAGCATCTTCTTACCTGTCGCCGTCAAAGTCAACACTGCCCTCAACTTCTTCGCATCCGGTTCCTTCCAGGGTGCCACCGGGGACATCACCGGGGTCTGTCAGTCCTCTGCACACAAGTGCATAAGGCAGGTCACCGATGGGTTGTTCCGCAGGGCCTCCCACTACATCAACTTCGCCATGGACGAGCGCAGCCAGATGGAGAGGGCGGTTGGATTCCATGCCATGGCCGGCTTCCCACGGGTGCTGGGTGTAATCGACTGCACCCACATCGCAATACGGGCACCTCCGCATGAGCCAGGGCTGTTCATCAACAGGAAGGGGTATCACTCCATGAACGCCCAGCTCATCTGTGACCACCGCCAGAGATTCCTACACGTGTGCGCCAGATACCCCGGCAGCTGCCACGATGCCTTCGTCCTCAGGGAGTCCACCGTCCCGCCCATCCTGCAGGCACCCAACGCCGGCAACGGCTGGCTCCTCGGCGACAAGGGGTCTCCCCTACACACGTGGCTCATGACACCTCTGAGGAACCCCATCACCGAGCCGGAGCGTCGGTACAATGACAGCCACACTGCTACCAGGTCTACAATTGAGCAGACCATAGGGCTTCTCAAGATGCGCTTCAGGTGCCTTGATCGTTCTGGGGGAGCGCTGCAATACACACCATTCAGAGTGGGACGAATCATAGTTGTCTGCTGTGCCCTGCACAACATGGCCCAACAGAGAGGGGTGCCGCTGGAGGAGGCCCCATCCACACCCGCCACCCACATTGAGGAAGGCGAGGGCGAGGAGGAGGAGGAGGAGGAGGAGGAGGAGGCGGAGGAGGAGGACGCGCCAGAGGATGTTGGACGACCCATGCGCCGAGCCGCGACTCACCGGGATGGTCCCCGGGCCAGGGAGGCACTCATACGTCAACGGTTCTCCTAGAGTCAGACACTGCGAGGCGCTCGCATCTCCTCACCTGCACATGCGAGCGGCCATACCAGCCCCCTCCACTGAAGAGTGCTGCCAGTAATCCTGCACCCACAGCAGTGTGCCCAATGGGTGGCAGCAGGTGTTCGCCGTCATGATGGCCTCCACGGAACGCAACTATTGCACAAGCCGCGGAAGAATGGACGAGAGGTGGCAGGAGTGGTGAGAATAGACTAATATCTGGAATGTGACATTATATAAGAAACAAAGTACAAAATAATAAACACCCTGTTGTATTCCCTTTGTGATTATAAGGCCTTTGCAATTCTTCTCCGGGAACCCCTACGTGGTGCTACCCCTGTGGCTCCAGCAGAGGTAGTGGCAGGTTGCTCGTCTTCTTGCCTTGACCGGGTAGATGCTTTTGGCGGACGGCCCCTGGGTTTCGGTGCCCGTGAGGGCACCTCCACAGACTGCTCCTCCTGCACCGGGGCAGGGGCAGACTCGGCCACCTGGAGAGGAGGCACCATTGCGGGTACTGGTTGAGAGGTGGGCGACGGGTGGGACGTGGGGACGCCTTGAGAGGCGTCCCCGCTTCCATGTCCCCGGTCACCATCATCCCTCTCTTGGCCTCGGCCCACATCACCCCTTCCACCCTGCTGGACGGCAGTTTGCATGGCATGTGTGAGGCCTTGCAAGGCCGCCCCTAGTGTATCCCTCAGCCTGTTGGTGGCGTCGGAATGTTGCTCACCCTGAATCCGTACAGACGTTGTCAGGGCCTGCAAGGACTCGAAGTGGAGCTGTGCGTGACGCTCGAGGGAGGCCAGCCTGCCCTCCACCGCAGACAGTCCCACACCTACCCGCGACACTGTGTCGCCGGTACCCTCCTGTGCCTGCGCCACCAATGCCCACATGCAGGAGGTGGACTCCTCCATCGCCTGCGCTATTGTGGACAATGCGCGCGGCACCTCTGCCAGTACCTCAGCAATTAGCTGGTGGCCCTCGACGACTCTCCTTTTCACTGGTGGCCCCCTGGGTTCAGCATCTGGGTCCGGCTGAGCAGAGCCTGGAGATGAGTGCTCCCTCCGTCGCGGACCCTCCGAGGCTGCCCCTGCCACCAGGGTCTGCTCATGCTCACTCGTGCGCGGTGACTCACCAAGTGCTACCCACCGAGGTGCGTGTCTCTGCGCTGGTGGATGGTTGGCTCTGATGTGACGATGCACCCTCAGAGACCGCCATGTCCTCTGAGGAATCGCCCTCCACGCTCGCTTGACCCAAAGACGGACCTGCAAGAGAACAGAGGGCACTTTGAGGCATGTGGACAAACTTGACAGTGCGCCTGATGGCAGGTGATGAGACGGTAACTCGCGATCATGGGTGTTGAGTGTCAGCTTTCCCTTACCGGCCGTTTCGGCAGCGACACACTCGCCATCGGCCACCGACAGGCAATGTCGCGTGCGGGCGAGGTCGAGCGCCTCCACCTCTGCGTCGGTGAGCTCCACCACTTGCGGCGGCCCACCTCCGGTGCGTGCCCTTTCCCTATTGTTCTTGCTTCTCTTCTCCTGTGAAGGCAAAACACAGATGTGTGAGTGGGTGCGTATTGCATCGTGAGACGCATCGAGCATCGGTGTGGTTGGGTTGAGCGTGGCGCGGAACGGATGGGGGGAAACGTGGGCCACGTGGCCATCCCATTGCATGGGGATTGGGGTGTGTGGTAGTGTTCGGGTGGGGTCAGGGACGGTGGGTACTTGCGTGCACGGCGAGGATGGTGAATGAGTGGCTGTGAGGATTGCTGATGGAGCGCAGTGGTGGCTGTGCAGGAGGGGGTTGTGATCTGCTTGGCGTGATGGTGGGGACGGGATGTGGGAGGGTGCGTTGGTGTACTCACCTTGCCAGACCTAGTCAGGTCATTGAAGCGCTTGGTGTACTCACCTTGCCAGACCTAGTCAGGTCATTGAAGCGCTTGCGGCACTGCTCCCAAGTCCTTGGGGTGTTGCCCCTGCTGCTCACCTCCGCCGCCACCTCTGCCCATGCCTTCCTGGTTGCGGCGGCAGGGAACTTGCGCCCATCTTCTGGGAAGAGTGTTTCCCTCCTCCTCCTCACGCCCTCCAGCATCAGCTGCAGTGCCAGATCTGAAAAACGGGGCGCAGCCTTTCCACTTTGTTGAGCCATTCTCTCAGACCTCTTGCTTGCAGCAGGAGGGGCTTTGGGAGACTGCCCCTTTAACTGGGGCTCCTACATCGCGTCGACGGTACTGCGCATGCGCAGCCGGCCGGCACGCAGCTGGGGAGCGCAGAACCCGGAAGCAGGGCTTAATGGGTCCAATTATCCCCCGATCACGTGGGGGACGCACGCAATTAGCCGTCCGCGTTTTCCACGCTCCCGGAGGACCACCCGCTGGGAACCCGCAGGCCTGCTAAATTCGAGCCCATTGAGTCAGTGAGCAGTTATGTTGACAACATGACTTGTAATTGTATTGTTGTTGTGAAGGGCAACATTTTTTCATATTGTTTTCCCCAAACTTCTTTTTTGTTATCTGATTTTTACCGGTTTTGGAAAAGTCAGAAATATTGGCCCAGAGTTTACTAAACAAATGGGGCAAAATTGAACCCCATTTTGCCCGGTCCTTGGGCGTGAAATGGGGACAAAAAGGTTCAATTTCGGGAGCTATGTCCTTGTCCCCAGGTTGCCTGAAATACGTCCAATGTCATATTAGCTCAAGCAATATTCAGGCATTCCTGGCAGCTAGTTTTAGCAAACATTAGGCTCCTTCTACATGCTAATGAGCGGCCTAACGCCTGTTTAAAGACGCCTCTCTAAAATTGGTCAAAGAAACTGAGAGGTGACGGCACCAGACATGCTATGCTCAATTTTTCTGATTCCTTCTGTGGCTTAACCAGCGGTCCTCGATGGGGCTGCTGGAAGCCATCAACATAAAGGTAAGTTTTTTCTTTTTAACGTACCTTAATGTGGAGCCAGGAGGAGCAGGAGTGCTCCTTCTGGATCCACCACACTAAAGCGAGCTGCTGCCGGCCTGCACTCTCCCCATCTCATTCATCTCCCTAGTTTGGGGCACATTGCCACATTATCACCAAATAAGAGTAATTCTATTTTAAATGCTTGAAGTTGCTATAAAAGGGTGTTTTGACCAACTTATTAAAAACAAAAGTTGTGTAGTCCTGGCATTATGGCGCTAAAATTCAATTATATTTGAAGAGCAAAACAAAAATGGAAATATAAATAAGACTGCTATCTCTGGAAGGACAAAGGCCCTCCTATCAAATATAAGATGCCTGAAAATCCATGAGCCCCGCTCTGCTGCTGCTACCATGGCACAACAGGACTTCCAACTGCTGGCCTATGCACCCCTGACTCATCTGAATTTCTGGAGTCAGGGACATTTACATAAAGTGGACGGGAGAAAATTAGCAGTGGGGAGTAGCTGCAGAGATGGAATATTGGTGAGTCTGGACGAAAATGCCTCATGGGAAAAAAACTGGCCCTTTTCCAAAAACGTTAGTATCTGGAAACTGGCCTTGCAAAATTTAGTGGAAACCACTTTTGCCAGGATGTGATCCTGGCAAATAACAGGCTGGACAGGTTCGAAGGGCTGAATGGCCTCCTGTTCCTATGTAAAGTACATCTACCGAGGGCATAGAGGCTGAACTGGCAGGAATTCTAGTGGATGACATAGAATCATAGAATCATAGAAAGGTTACAGCACAGAAGGAGGCCATTCGGCCCGTCGATATGTGTCTATGGAAGAGCAATCCAGCTCATCCCACTCCCTTGCCCTTTCCCCGTAGCCCTGCAATTTTTTCCCTTTCAAGTACTTATCCAGTTCCCTTTTGAAGGCCATGATTGAATCTGCCTCCACCACCCCCTCGGGCAGTGCATTCCACATCCCAAACACTCGCTGTGTAAAAAAGTTTTTCCTCATGTCACCTTTGGTTCTTCTGCCAATCACCTTAAATCTAAGTCCTTTGGTTCTTGACTCTTCTGCCAATGGGAACAGTTTCTCCCTATCTACTCTCTATCCTGCTAGTCCTGCTTCTTTTCCTGACATCATCCAGAAAAGGGTCGGATACAAGAAGTGCCTGCCTCCACTGCATGATGAAACCCTGGTACAAACCAAATGGGACGGTGGCCTGGCGTAGCTGCCTCCTGCCTCAAAATCTGACCCTGTCTGTCCTGATAGTGCTCCAGATCTGTCAAAATGTTTGTAGATTTTCAGGGCTAATATGTTTTAGAAGTATTTTTAAAAATGGATGAGTGCCCTCTTAACTTACATTTGATGTCTTTAGCCATTTCTCCCACAGAGGGCATCTATGTCCTTTTTCATTAGTAGCTGCATTAGCACGTAATTAGTAAAACACTTGGGTTGCTCAGTGCTTTAGAGAAAAAAAACCTGGAGGCGTGTAATTGAAGTCGAAGCACAGTCACAAGATTATACTCATGCAACCAAAAATATGAAATCCGATCCCTTCACCACGTGATATGCTGGTGAGACGCAGGTTCAATTCCTGGTTCCACAGAGTTCCCAATCTAGGTTATGCCACTGTGGGGAGATGCGTAACGAAGACCACCTCCATATGGGCGAAAGATAAATCACTGGGTCGCTCTTGCATGTGTCGAAGGTGCTGGCTCAGAGAGACTTTGGAGGAGTCTGGGAGCAAGTTATCCACCCACCCTCTCAACTACAGTTAATGCATAACCCGAGGATATCAAGAGGGAGCGGAAAGAAAATCAAGGATTTTATATCCTGAAAAAAAAGTCCCATTGAATTCATCCATTAAATTAGCCAATGACTCTTTAATATCATGTTATTTATGGTATTGATCTGCTACTAACAATTTTTAAAAGGTGATTATTGAATAAACGGTAATGTAACCGTAGATTTTACAAATTCACACTGTAGGAATGCATATTGGGAATACAGTCACCAAGCAGTGGCCCCACAGGATTTCCTATCCATTATAATGCTGAGTGAATTTGTAAAATCTATATTTAATGGACAAAATATGCTGCAGGGCCTCTTAACCTCCATGCCCAAAAATCTGATATGCATTCTCAGTTTGCGAATCTCCATGCTCGGAGTGTGAATTCATAAAATCCACCCTACTGTGTCTGCGCTCCAATGTGGTCCTATTAGTGCCATTGAGTATGATAGCAGAAAATAAATAGCATCCCATTAGCAGAGCTTGAAGGGGCCACATGCAAAATGATGCCCAGTCACTGATAATGGACAGCACAGAATAAGAATTAGTGACTCGCATTATGCCATTAAATCAGTTGCAAAAATTAAAGAATCTTGCCTGCAGGCTTATAATTAGCTAGTAGAAATAACTACTATGTTTATAACTCACAAGTAGAGAGAAAATTCAATAGAGATTCATAGACAATCTGTTTAAAGTCCGCGCATTAGATTTTCTGATGTGTCTTGCCATCAGTGCCAGCGGGTGCTAGCAAGAGCCTGATTAAGACATAAAATGGTGAAATTGGACATGGGTGGGGATGCAAAACAGGCAGAATTACATTTGCCACCCGATATTCAGTTCTGTTGAAGTCAATTGAATGCTTGTGTGGAGCATATACACCGGTATAGACTGGTTGGGCCGAATGGCCTGTTTCTGTGCTGTAAATTCTATGTAAGATAAAATAAGGCATGCCAGGAAGACCAGCAAGCACCCAAGCCACCTTAGCTGTACTTTTCATTAGGCCACCAACCATATCTTCAAGCTTTGGAAAGCTAACTCTGGAGGCTCTAAGGCACGCAAACCGCCTCCCACTCTTGATTAATTCTTCCCACCCTTCCCCCATATCCTTCTATTCCTTTTTCCTTAATGTATGTATCAAGCCTCCCCTTAAATGAATCAATGCTATCTGCTGCAACCACTCCACGTGGCAGCAAGTTCCAAATTCTCACCGTGCTCCGTGTAAAGAAATTCCTCCTAAATCTTTATTTGATCTGTTAGTGCCTATCTTATATTTACTCCCCCCTGTTCTGGACTCACCGGCAAGTGGAAACAATTGCTCCACATCAACCAAATGGTAGAATTCTGCCTCCCTGTCACATCTTCAAACAAAGTTAATAGGTGTGAAGTTTGAGTGGTTCAATGTATTTATATGTGGGAGTTGAGTGGGAAGGATGTAAAACCAATATGATAAAGGGTCTGAGTTTTGGAGAGGCCTACCGCTTTACCTTTCCCTCGTCCCTCTTTGTTCTGATTTGACGGGATATCCAGCGTAGCCTCCTCCAAAGAAGTCAAGGGCCTATTATTACATAGCAGTACATAGAAATTACATCATGAAAATAGGCCATTCGGCCCAATCACTCCATGTTAGTGTTTATCCCTCACATGAGCTGTAGTCCTAATCGCACTCTGTTCCCATATCCCTTTATTCCCCTTTCCATCAACCACCTGTATAACTTATTCTTAAATGTTGATGTGGGAAGTAATTTTCACTTTCGATGCGGGTGGAAAATAGATGGTAGTGGGTCGGCTGCCCGTTATACACGCTGCCTGAATTTCCTTTCCATTAAAGCAAATGGATCCAGGCCAACCTGGGTGTAATCATGCAGCTATGTTCTGTTAAAATGAATTGAGGCGCACTGCCCTTGGAAAATGTGAATGTGGTGAGGTTTTCAATTATACATTGCATGATGAATTGTATTCCTTGCTGAGGTAAGGGTATGCATAAGATGAAATGAACGAATTGTAAGTTTGTGCAAGGCTTGGCATAAGTGAGTAGTAAATGTGGAACAGGTTGAGATACATCACTATGGACCTGGTACATGATACTATTGGGTAATCTTGGCCTTGTCACATTACTGAAAGTATGCTGTCTTGTCCCTCTTCTGCACCTAGGTCCTGCAGGTACTGTATAGATTGTTGAACCTGGCTACCACCTCATGCCAAGAATGATGCTCTGCTTTCTTGCAGGAAGAGTGCCCTGGAATGCCAAACTGTGCAACCCCATCTCATGCAGCATGACAATCATATTGCCAGCTAGCCATGGAAAGGGAGGAGAACTCAATTACTTACAGACTCGAAGGACAAAATTCAACTTCGGAGGGGCGGCAAAACTGCTGATAGCGGTTCGGCCGCTCATTATACTCGTTATACGCTCCACCCAATTTTCGGGCACGGTGCATAATGGGCGGTTGATTTGCTACCGCTCGTTTTGCACCCCGGCCAAGTTGAACTTTATCCCTTTTGTTTCATGGGTCTACATTCAATGTTAGTTGAC
Source organism: Heptranchias perlo (assembly GCF_035084215.1). Taxonomy (NCBI): domain Eukaryota; kingdom Metazoa; phylum Chordata; class Chondrichthyes; order Hexanchiformes; family Hexanchidae; genus Heptranchias; species Heptranchias perlo. Next base: position 125,397,035 of record NC_090325.1, on the reverse strand, counting down.
ACTTTAGCATTGGCAAAGGACGTCAATGAGTTCATATGCATTTGAAGCCTTTCTGAAGTACATTTTCCTACTCCCCCCCCATTAGGATAGTTCCCTGAGCCAAGTCAAAGCTGCGCATGGAGTTCTTGATAAGTTTGCAAATGAACTGACCCGGGGAAGACAGCTTTTCGCTAGCACTTGCTAGTTGTAGGTTGATCCCAAATGTTAGCCAGGACTGGAAAATCTGCCCTATATTCCTGTAGAACAAAGTGAATATTCCTGTTGGCAGATAACAACAGAATACTTTGTGTCATTGTTCCTTGTTCTCTTGTGTAGGAGTCTAGGGGGGGTGATTTCCTCTATTTACTATTTGTAGTAAATTTTTATTGCATTCTTTATACTCACACTTAAAATGTTGCTACAAATAGGAGTACATCTTCCGAAGCTCTGCTGCCAGTGCAGAGGCTCACTGAGTGGGAACACAGATTGGAGAATTGAGGGTACCATGAATCAGGCATGATAAACTTCATACACAGTTCTCTGATCTGCACCCTCTTAAAGTGAAACTCCATGCATTGAGTGAAAATTTATTCTATGGTGTGCAGGGAAATATCCCCCCGCCCCCGCCCCTGAATGTAAGGCAAATATCTTTTGTGTGTAAGTTTGTAGCCCAGAAACCCATCCTATCACTGCAGATATACCTTTGTTAATTGTGTACCAGAATAGCCAATGCTTTATCCTATTATTATCTTCTAACACATGGCTAGGAAGATTAGTTTTAAATAGAAAGGAACATCTATGAGATGGTTACTCATTTTAAATAATTTTGGTCGAGGTCAATTACCCATCCTACATTCAAGAAGAAAAGGGGTAGAAATTGGAACTCGTTACACCCATTTTACGGGCATGAAATCAGCACAACGAGGCCCTATTTCAGGGACTAACGTCCTCCACTGAAAGAATGCCTAAAAGCTGGTACGGGCCAATTTTCAGGCATCCCTGGGGGCTGCCTAAAAAGGCATTAGGTCCTTACATATGTAAATGAGGAGCCTAATGCCTGTTTTGGACCCCTCTGGGAAATTGGAAATCACAAAGCAGGTGCAGATCTGCTCCCTTCAGATTCTTCAGCACTGGCTGCCAATAAAAGGTAATTTTTTTCAAAATATATATTTTTTTTAAGTTGCTATGGATCCAGGAGAAGAGGAGAGCTCCCCTGGCTCCACAGTAGCCCAATTTCCTCCCCCCGGGTACTTACCTTCAAGCCACTGACGGTGAGGCAAACAGTCCGATATTTATTTTCTTCAAATGGGTGAGCTGCCTGTGGAGGTACGACAGGGACTGGCAATTCGCCCAGTTAATATTAATGAGGCCCAAGGCCCAATTTTGGGCTGGCCTTGGGACACCTGGTTCAGGCGTGCATTGCTGAGACATTGCTACCTTAGGGCCTGAAACTGGGCACAGACAAAATTCTACCCCATTGTCTTTATCACTGGGGGGAGAGAACAGCGATGTGTGTGATGAAAGCGAAACAATCAAATTGTGTCACTGTTTTGCATTTTCTACCTCACTTCTGTGTTTTGTGTTGTGGAGGCATTGGGTTGGGTTACTAAAACATTTAATTCATTTTCATTAGTAACAAAACAAACATTATCTCAGTCCCTGCCCTGCTCCTATTCTGTCCTCTGCCAGGGTTTCAACTTGCCAAAAGGTAGCACACTGCATGCACATAATCTTCCAAATTGGGAAATATTGACCGCAACCCCTGAGGAACAGTTTTTATTTCCCTACATATATATTCTAGAAAGATTGGGGTGAATTGGAGAGGCTCCACTTTCAGTGCAGAGCCTTACTCCTGGACAGGTGTTTGGATGGGCTCCATTACGGGCATGGTATCCTCCCTGCATGAATTCTCTCTACCAGCTCTGCCCAGGCATTACTTGCCATGGTGTATCACCTTTTCTAAGATATAGACGGAAATAAAAAATTCAAACAGTTCCCAAGGATTTGCTGACAAAATTTTCCAAATCAGGAAATTAAGTAGATACAGTGTGGGGTTACCGACTTTTGGCAAGTGCAGAAAAGGAAAATCTGCCCCATATGTGTGTGTGTATGACTGAGGAGAGAGATGCAGAGAAAGGTACAGCCATCTGGACTTGTTAATGTCCTTTTCCAGTTTAAAAGACAGAACTGAATTTTTCGAAGGAAATGACTTTTTTATCTGATAGAACTTTTTATATTTGCTCCTCTCAAGTACATGGTATTCAGAATTCAGTTATGAAAATTCACTGAAAATGTGTTTATGTATGTTGAACGCTTAATGGGCTTCTGATGTTCCATTGTACACCAGTTTTATTTGTGTATTCATTTCAAGATTTTCCTCGGCAAATTAGCATACATGTGCTCCGATCTAAACTTTGCTGATCTGCAAATTGCCACTTTGCAGGATATAGAATTATGGGAGCTGTAAATTATCTCCAAACGCTGTGAAAACCACACAGCATTAAAACTGTTCATATATTTTGACATGATAAATGTACCACACCTAATGCAGAAAAGATAACCAGGGATGAGATGCTGTAGAAAACACCAACTGATCATTTTCTGTCCACAAGTATCTTACTTGGACCAGACAGATGTTGTGCTCTCTTACATTTAAAGGTCACAGCGTGATTGAACATTTGTGCTCTGGCTCCTTTTAGATGATTTGAAGAGATATAGCTGGCATGAGTCTGATGTTCATGTTTATGCTACACGTCTCAAGTGACTGCCCATATTGTCAGAAGCAAAATTCTTTATATCTTTTGTGTAAAGATAGTCCATCAGCAAAAGGAGTCAAATACTGTTATGGTCAAATAATGAGTCTTTCCAAATGCTTTGGAGCCTGATGTTTACATAGTTGAACCTTGCCTATATGAGGTCAAGCCTGCAACTAGCACAGATATTACTATCCAAGTGCAATAAACCTGTGCGAGCATATTTTACTTATTTATCCACCGATGCTTTGAAGTGTGAATTCCCATGTGCTTGGTGTTCTAGATGCCCAATGACATTTTGAATGAACTTTTTTTTTCACAATACTTCTTTCTCAAATGAATTAACAATTGGACCAATCAGAATCATTGGGGTAAATTTTAACCCCATGAACAAGTGAGTTGGGGGCAGGTGGGAAGGTAAAAAACTAAAACCCAACCCCAATCCCCCTCCAACCCGCCCACTTCCGGTTTTCACAGAGGCGGTTCAAAGGGTTGGATGACCAACACGCTCTCGGGAGGCGGGTCGGTCAGTAAAATCTTTTAAGGCGGTTGCGGGCCTCCATTTTGACAACCTTTTTATCTTTAACTCCTGGGGGCTGGGATTCCTGGGCCTTCCACTTCACGCCATGTCAGAGGAAGCGAGAAGGCTCGGATCAGCAGGTATTTGCCTTTATTGCACTGCTTGTGGGCCCAGGAGGAGGAGTGCTTCCTCCAGGCCCAACCCTAGAAACGTGATCGATTGAACCCCCTCCCACGATCTCCACCCCCCATCATCTCTGTCCCCCCCCCCCCCCCCGAAGTCTGACCCCTCCGATGACCCCGAACCCGATGTCTGAGCCCCCTGCCCGGTGACCCCTGACCCCTACCCTCCTCCCACCCCATCTACGACTTACCTGCTGGCATCCGCTCCCTGGCTGTTCTCCCGTCCGACTGACGGCCAGCCTATCAATATGGCTGACCGGCAGGCAGGAAATCAACAAAAAAAAATGAAAGATCTCCTTACGTCGAAATTGTAAGGAGGTCTGGGAAACCCTTATCTTTCCACCACCCCCCCTACCCCCCCCCGCTCTTCCTGGCTCCCGGTTACAATTTACCCCATTCAATATGTTGAATTATCTATATGTTACATACATAATTTGGTTTGTGAGATGCATGTTTCATTGAAAACTCATAAGTATCTGCAATACTTGGTATTCCTTCCAGTGGTGCCATAATAGATATTCTCAATATTAAAGGTGTCACACTGTGTGACACACAATAGCTGCTATTTTATAGTTAGTCTTTATTACCCTGAGATTGTGCAATCTGGCCACTGAGCTCCCATAAATTGCTCTTTTTTTATCACAATTTTTTCTCATTAATTGAAATTTCTATTGTCCAAAATAACGGTTTTAAAAAATAAAACCTTAAAAAAAATTACATATTTCACAATAACATGATTACATTTATCCATTGAATTATTTTTTGTGTATGTTAATGGTTAGATTAAGTTTTTATTTGAAGTTGTCAGCCTCTCTCAAAATCTTAGGCTTGGACTTAAAGCTTTTGACCAGAGCTTTGATACTTGAGCTAAATTTGGATTGTGCAGTGTAAGCATGTGCAATGTATTTAATTTCCCAGGATGGCTCAGTACCATTTCAGTTAGCTATACTGAAGGGACATTTTTCTTTACCTCCTAGATGCTTCTGCCCAAAAGCTTCTAGTTAAATAATTTTGAGAAACAAAACAACAAATTTGAATTGGTGAAGAGGTAGGGGACATACTGGAAGCAGGGGGGTGGGGCAAGCACAAACGATTGGCGCCTTTCCCCATCACCAACCTGGAAGAAAAAAAGAAAAAGACAGTGAGAAAGAAGTGAAAAGAGTCAAAGGGAGTGAAGCAGAAGAGAGGACAAGAGACAAACAGAAGCAGAAGAGGAGAGACAACTGTATAAAAACAGCAGAGACTAGTAAGAGTGACCATATTTCCTCATTTACCATGAACAATGCCATGGGAGATCAACTAGTTATATATTTTAATTAGGTAAGTTGGGTACACATTTCATTGAAAACTTAATGAGGCCTAAATTTGATAATGGGTGCCACAAGATAGAGGCCCGAGAACCGTCCTAAATTCAGTCCTCACTGGAATAAATCCAGCAAGCAGCCAGCGCCAATCGGGAACCACGATGAAGCTTGCCGGTTTGGGTGCTTCCAATTTTGGCCAGCTCAGATGCCGAGCAGGCCCACAGGTAAGTTCAGGGAGGGGGACGGCACACGGGAGAGCAGTGGAGCATGGACCAGTAGCAGCCCGCTGTATTAATGTGGCGGCAGGAGGAGCTCTCCTGCTCCTTCTGGCTCCACATTAAGTTTTAAAAAAAACGTGCCTGCAAGTTTCATCCACGGCCTCCGGTGGTCCCTTTTAAGGGTCATTGGTTAGGCCTCTGTTCAGCCTGAAAGCATCTCTGACGAGTTTAAATGAATTTCCCGGAAATAGCACAGGACGGTTTACGTTCATTTTAGGTGAGTGCCACGCCACCTAAAAAAAAGTCCCTGACTAATTTAGCGGTGGCCCGAACGCGCACACAAATTGGGCACAGGCCTTTGCACTGGTAAATTTGTCATAGCTGTGCCCGTATTACACCTATGAATTTGGCGCAATGATTTTAAATTTATGCCCCATTTTAAGTACTTTTAGTACCTGTTACTCCTGGGAAGGGAGCCTCCAAGGGATACCTTTAGCTCATAACCCCCAGCCCAAATGCTGTTAGCTATACATTGGTGTGTCCTTTCCGTGCCAGACCATGCCATACTACCACCACCTGTTACTCCCATGGATGACAATGTGATAATTATTTTAAATGTTACAGTTGTTGCACTATATAACATGCAATTTATATGGATTAATAGTGAGGGTATATTACCCTAAGATGGCTTAATATGACCACTGCACTGGGTTCCAACAAATCGCTGAAAATGCTTTTTCTAATCCATCATTTTTTCTCAGTAACTGAAATTTCTATTGTCCAATATTTGTTCAAACAAATCGCATATTTCACAATAATATGATTACATTTATCTGCTAGATTATCTTTTGTATCTTTTTAATGATTGCATTAAAGTTTCTACTTGAAGTCTTCAGCATATCCCAAAAGTCTGGGTTTGGTCTTGATACTTTTGCCCTGTGAGCTAAAGATGGATTGTGGAGCCTCAACATGTACAGAGTACTTAATTTCCCCTCCGAGTCACACACCATCCCGACTTGGAAATATATCGCCGTTCTTTCATCGTCGCTGGGTCAAAATCCTGGAACTCCCTTCCTAACAGCACTGTGGGAGAACCGTCACCACACGGACTGCAGCGGTTCAAGAAGGCGGTTCACCACCACCTTCTCAAGGGCAATGAGGGATGGGCAAGAAATGCCGGCCTCGCCAGCGACGCCCACATCCCATGAACGAATAAAAAAAAAAGGCTGCATCAGTACTGTTCAAACAGCTGATGGGATAGTTTTCTTTCCCTCCGAACAGTTTCTGCCCAATTGCTTTTCTTCAAGTAATTTTGAAAAACAAGAGGACAAATTGTGAAAGCTTTACTCAAGTAAAATTTATATTCAATGTTATTTTTTAGAAAAACAGAGAGGCTCTGTATGTGTGTGTGTGTGTGAGAGAGCAAGAATTTATATTCCTCTAATGTCATACGTGTTGTAGTATTTTTTTTGTGTTCTTCAAACTTTAGAAAGTACATTAAATTGAGGGAAAGAGACTGACTGGACTCGGGAAGAGAGGATACGAGACAGACTGGGGTGAGACCGCTGCCAAGAGATAGTGACAGAGAGAGGCCAAAATGCCATGGGAGTTCCACCAACCTCCAGCTGTATCTCTGGCAGGAGACCAACAGAACTTCTAGGAAAACAGTGGAAATCCAGATACGCTAGGTCTGATGCTGTGTGCCCTCTCTCGGCCAATAATGTCGATGGAGGCTTCTTCCATCGGTGCCAGTGTCTGCAGAGTGGCAGAATCTCCTCCTGTTCTTTTACTCTTCCTCCTGCTGTGTGGCAGCTTCTCCTGCTGGAAGATTTGGCAGTGGGTTAATATGTGCCATTTTAAGGGTTTTCAACATTTATGAAGGCAGCTTAACATATTGAATGTAATGACGAACAGAAGCAGCAAGTGTGGTCAAGAGAGAGATTTAGTTGTGATTGCAAGCTGAAAGCAGGTGCAGTGAAGCATTCCCTGCTGACTTGAGGAGAGCCATGGGAATCGGAAACATGAAGGATTGATATTGGTGATGATAAAGTAATGTCTGGCAGAGCTGTGCAGCGAGTATGAGAGATATAAAGGAAAGTCTCACCTCGGCAGTCCTGGTCAGATCATTATTTTTTTCCTGTACTAAAGCCAGGTCCTGAGGACAATGCTAGTGACATTCACATTTTCTGACTCCTCTCTCCATGCTTGTTGACTAAATTGTCTTGCCACCCATCACATATTTGAGGGGAAGAGGACCTCTTTCCTGCTGCGCATTTGATCAATTGGTACCTCCACTGTTACATCAGAGAACCTGGGGGCCCTGGTCAAAATCATCTTGCCTTCTGCTGCACAATCGCGCGACCCGCTATCCACCACTGTACAAAATACCTCCCCTTTAAGTTGGGTGCCTTTAAGTAGCAGCCACCCCATCAGATTTACTACCATCTCAATTGGTAAGCTGCCTATAGGGAGTGCATTTCATGCTGGCAGTTCACCCATTTCATTTAAATTAGACCAAGCCATGAAATTGGCACAGATCCCACACTAATTCCTTTGGACGGGCACAGGGCAAGCTTCACCCAGTGCCTGCTGGATGTATACTCAACATGAAAATCTTCCCTGACGATCTCAAATTCTAAATCATAGAATCGATGATTTTAAATCATAGGTCAAGAGGAGAAAAGGTTGTCTGGGTCTCTGTTTTCTTTTGAACGATGTAAAATTCTAATGAGGAGGTGGACCTACCACATATCCTGCCAGTTCTGCCTAATTTTCCTTGAGGGTAATGTATACCTGCATGATGCAGGTATACTTGTGTGTTGGGTCAACATCCCAATCAAAATGGGGCGAACAATTCCAGTTTTGCAATCTTCAACCAAAATAGCCTACCACTCCCCCCTCCCCCTCCCCCCCCCCCCCCTCCCCAGCCTCCGATGGAATGGCAAGGTACCATTCTGAAACTTCTGCCCCCTGCAAGGTGGATGCCCAGGGAGTGGTGCATATAATGTCTTTGCCTGCCCCCTTGATGCAAATGACTCTGTCCCCAGGATTTGAGATGGGGTCAGGGTTGGGACACTGCCCCACTACAGTTCTGATAGTGGAGCAGGCCTCCAGGAATTTCAGCACATGTGCAAATTTCATCCAACAATCTTTTAGGAAAAAATGAAGGCTGTTCATTTGGAATGATTTCCATTGACTTCAATGGAGATTAAAATTGGACAGGGTATAAAATGGGCATCTGACCCAAATCTGCTCCGTTCCCACTGAGCATGTTGGGTGAAAATTGTGGCTGGAATGTCTGTGGCATGTTGCTGAAAAAAATCGTCCTGGGTTTTGACTTGTTGCCTGCAAAGCAATTAAACTCTGACCTCACCAAACAGTTAAAATCTGTCTCTGTTTACTTAATAGTTAGATTTTGTGACCTATATGGACACAGTTCCACATTAGTAGCAGAATAATAGACGGTATAATACTCTTACCCTTATAAAACAGCATATCATCTAACTTACTGTGAATCATGACATGGGAAAGATACTATAATAGAATATAAATGATACTAATGGCATGCATTTCCTGTCTGTCCCATTTCCTGTGTAACACTTTCATCACACTTCAAACATATTATTTATATATAGTGTGGGTAAGTAAATACATATATCAGGAGGGATCCAGTGTCATTAGGAGTGTATCTGTGGCACCAGCCAAAGACGCTGCATACTGCAGGAGAAGGGGCTACCTGAGGGGTTTCTGGGACTTTCCGGAAAAGAATGCCAAAATTCCCTCATTGGACTCCTTATCAAGTGGATGAATTTTTTTTTTTAATTCTTTTTTTTGAGGTTCCTCAGCCTGGATCCTCTCATGGGCCCCACATCCACCATTCAGTGGTATAGTGTGCATTTGGCTAATACTTTCCTGAGTCTCAATGAGGGACAACAAATTAGAAACTCCTAACATAGGGAGCCCCTGCCCCTGCCCCTGCCCCTGACCCCGCCCTCCTGCATTGATGGCCTCGTTTGGGATTTTTAGAGGCTATCATGCACAGGGGAGGGCAACCAGTAATGCTATGGGGCGAATGGGAGATGCTAATACTTGCCCTCAGTTATGTGCAAATGCAGACATAACAGGGCATGAGGAATGACAAATGGGTAAACAGCGAAGAGTGGACACTGTGGGCCTAAGAAAAGAAAACAAGTAAAACAAGAAAACAGGTTCAAAGGAACACAAATGCATAACTTGACAGCAAGCATTCAAAGTTGCTAACTGTCCGGCCAGGTTTGGGGATTTACCTTAATTCTGATTGATATAAGCCAATTTGTATGTGAATGAATTGCAGCAGTGGGATGCCGACAGCCAGGACATACAATCCTGTTGTGTCCTGTTCTGGGAGGTTTGATGCCTCAATGCCGGTCCAGGTAAGCTGAAACTTTAATAGACCCAATCAAAAGCAAAATACTGCAGATGCTGTAAATCTGAAATAAAAATAGAAAATGCTGGAAATACTCAGCAAGTCAAGCAGCATCTGTGAAGAAAGAAACAGAGTTAATGTTTCAGGTCGATGACCCTTCATCAGACGACTTTAACAGACCATTGAATTTTTCAGGGAAGGTAAGGAAAGGATGTGTGAGATGGTCTAGTTTGGTATGAAGGAATCCTTCAGGTCATTAAAGAAGGAAAACCATGAAGAGGATTTGGGAAAGAATGCAACAAAGACCTCGAGGGGAAACTTGATGGGTAATAATTAACAGTTTTATGATGAAAAAGGCACCACGGAGTACTCTTCCCCGAGGGCACAAAAAATGATTTGGCTGTTTCTTTTTCTTTGGCAATTACTGCTTCTCTGTTGTCACAACCATAGCAATGGATTAAATTACATTCAGTGCATGGGAGTCAGTCAGGTAGCATTAGTTCAGAAGCAAAGCATGAGCAGAACATTTAATTACAGTGGAAACCCCCTATTGCAGCACCATCTACAGGCATGCCTGGTACTACATCTATATGTTGCCACTTTTAAAATGAATTTTGTCATAGACAGAGCCTGGCAGAAGTTATAAATGCATTTTTGAAATGGAATGTTAATACGCACCCATCAATTTTAATATATAATAGATTTATAGAAAAACATTTTTAAAATGGATACAGTATTGTGGTGACAATTGGGGGCTGGGTTAGATTAATGTGTAACACATGCGCTGGGAATTTCTTTGGGGATTTTTACAATCAGCCGCCATAACTTTGGCAAAAGATCGGCAAAAACCTTGTTTATGCTTCTATCCAGGGTGTCAGCTGATCTTCCGCCAAAGTTTAATTACTACAGTAAAATATGTTTTATTATTGCTTCAGTTAGCTTATTTTAAATTTGTTTGGCAGTTAAATCTCAAACAAGATTTAATGTAGTGTTATTCGAAAACGAGGAGGATTCCGTAGAGGCACAGGATAGAATCAGGAGCTGAAGCAGTTTAAAAACAATCACTGTTCATTACCCTGGTCAGACAATGATATTGTCGGACAAAGTGAGACAGTCCAGAGAACATAGGGAGTTGTGGGTTACCTATGAGAACAGGCTGAAACATAGAAGCCAAAAATATCTAGACCAAGTAAAAACAGGGTTTACAAACGCAAAAATAAAACAGCCTCTCTTAAACACAACTGACAACTTGTGCTACGTTATGGACAGTTTTGTGCTGAGCACCAGTGGGTAGATAGCGTTTTAAATTATTATTCATTTTCTGGATGTGGGCATTGCTGGCAAGGTCAGCATTTATTGCCCATCCCGAGTTGCCTTCTTCTAAGTTCAATACAACTGAATGAAGTGGCCTAGCAAGCCAGAGGGCAGAGGAGTCAACCACGTTGGTGTGGGACTGGAGTCACATATAGGCCAGACCACGTAAGGACGGCTGGTTGCCTTTCCTAAAGGACATTCGTGAACCAGTTGGGTTTTTACGACAATCCAACAGCTTCATGGTCCTTCATACTGGTAATAGCTTTTTATTTCCAAATTTTTAAAATTGATTTCAAATTCTCTATCTGCCATGGTGAGATTTGAACTCATTTACTCTGGATTACAAGTCCAGTAACATGACCATTACACTACTGTACCCCAAAATTATTTCATGTAAATTGTTACAGTAAGCAGAGAAAGGAAACTTTCATGACCATCAATTTGGACTGAATATAAAATCTCAAGTGCCCAAATCCCAGAGGTAAAAGGACAGGACTAATTTGTTGTGCTAATAGACTATTTTGTTTTTTATTTAGATAATAGGAAATCCATTCCCTAATCCAATTGTGCTTGGCTTGCTTTACCCAATCTAGGGATTAATTGGAGTAACAGATTTGACAGTAAGGCTATCATACCTATCACTGAATGCAGCTGTAGTCATAGAATCATAGAAAGTTACGGCACAGAAGGAGACCATTTAGCCCATTATGTCCGTGTCGGCCATAAAAGAGCTATCCAACTTAATCCCACTTTCCAGCACTTCGTCCATAGCCCTGCAGGTTATGGCACTTCAAGTGCTCATCCAAGTATTTTTTAAATGAGTTGAGGGTTTCTGCCTCTACCACCCTTACAGGCAGTGAGTTCCAGACCCCCACCACCCTCTGGGTGAAAAAATTTCTCCTCAGCTCTCCTCTAATTCTTCTACCGATTACTTTAAATCTATGCCCCCTGGTCATTGACCCCTCTGCTAAGGGAAATAGATCCTCCCTATCCACTCTATCTAGTCCTGTCATAATCTTATATACCTCAATTAAATCTCCCCTCAGCCTCCTTTGTTCCAAAGAAAACAAACCCAGCCTATCCAATCTTTTCTCGTAGCTAAAATTCTCCAGCCCTGGCAACATTCTCGTAAATCTCCTCCGTACCCTCTCTAGTGCAATCACACCTTTCCTGTAATGTGGTGACCAGAACTGTACGCAGTACTCAAGCTGTGGCCTAACCAATGTTTTATACAGTTCTAGCATAACCTCCCTGCTCTTATATTCTATGCCTCGGCTAATAAAGGAAAGTATCCCGTATGCCTTTTTAACCACCTTATCTACCTGTCCTGCTACCTTCATGGATCTGTGGACATGCACTCCAAGATCCCTTTGTACGTCTACACCTCTCAGTATCCTCCCATTTATTGTGTATTCCCTTGCCTTGTTTGCCCACCCCAAATGCATCACCTTACACTTCTCTGGATTGAATGCCATCTGCCACTTTTCTGCCCACCTGACCAGTCCATTGATATCTTCCTCCAGTCTACAGCTTTCCTCCTCACTATCAACCACACGGACAATTTTTGTATCATCTGCAAACTTCTTGATCAATCCCCCACATTCAAGTCCAAATCATTAATATATACTGTACTACTCCACTATTTCACTTTTAATTAACCAATGAATTTAAATAAATTATATATTGTATTTGAAGTAATTAGTGGTAGAATGAAAATATTAGTGATTCTACACCAGCGATAGTAAATTAAAGCTTTGTTTTCCTTTGATACTTATTATTCAATGGGAATCATAGTGCATTGATGAGAATTTCTAGCCTGTAATTGGCAGCCAAATCTTTGTGTTCGCTTCTGCAATTGCGTTGTGGTTATTTTCATTTCTGTGTTAATTCTTCCGTCTTTCAGAACCCCCTGTGGCCATAGGCTTCATAGAACTTCTCTGTCTGTTTTAATTAATGAAATTATTCCCTACAATTTATTTTTTAAAATTTAAAATGTATTTACATTTTTATTACATTTCTTCAGTGCACTGAAGGCTTTGCTTTTAAATTGATCTCAGTGTACACAGTACAGTGGGATGATTTTAAAACCTGGATATTATATTGTGTCATATTGTATGAACACTTAATATATTTATTTCAGGTTCCTTTGTTTGCTATTTTAACGATGGCCTTAACCTGTTCTGAAATAAATGAGTTAATGTCTCCATAAAAGTAGCAGACAGAGGAATTTAATACAAATGCGTAAAGTGGTTGTGCAACAATTTTAAACGGAACAATTTCCAGGCTTAAGTGTGTGAAATATATCCTGGTCCTCATTTAAAACTGCCCCCCCTCACCACCACCACCACTTGTACAGCTGCCTCCAGCCCCAGTCCATGTCCTATTCCTGCTCTTCAGTTTTGTGACTCTAGCTTCCATTTCTTTAAAATTAATGGATGGAAAACTGTTCAATGCACACTGACCTCCACCCTGAATTCTCAATATGTGCTTCCAGTGTGCAAAGCTCTATGTTGGGAGTGCAAATTCATAAAATCTACCCCAGTATGTTCATGCATAAGTATAGAACATTTTAGGAACATGTAAAGACCATTTCGCCCAGCAAGCTTGACCTTTTTGCTTGATCTCCACCTCATCTACCCACTTTTAAACCATTTATTCAGATCCTCTCTTTCTCTAGTAATGTAACCAGATGCATTTTGGAACCATTTATACTATTTGCCTTTGTGGCCTTCCTTGATTAACTTATTGAAGCATTCAGAGCATGAGTCCCGAAGGCTATGTTGCCTACCGGTGCCAGGGTTAAGGACATCTCCTCCGGGCTGGAGAAGAACTTGGAGTGGGAGGGGGAGGATCCAGTTGTCATGGTCCAGGTAGGTACCAACGACATAGGTAGGACTAAGAAAAGGTTTCTGCTGAGAGAGTTTGAGCAGCTAGGGGTTAAATTAAAAAGCAGAACCACAAAGGTGATAATCTCTGGATTATTACCTGAGCCATGAGCAAATTGGCAATAGGATCAGGGAGATGAATGCATGGCTGAAAGATTGGTGTGGGAGAAGTGGGTTTTGATTCGTGGGGCACTGGCACCGGTACTGGGGAAAGAGAGAGCTGTTCCATTGGGATGGACTACACCTGAACCATGCTGTAACCAGAGTTCTAGCGAATCGAATAACTAGGGAGGTAGATAGGGCTTTAAACTAAATAAGGTGGGGGGGAGGGTCCCGGTGGAGAGAAATCTAGAATGGTAAAGAGAAAAGACAAGGGAGCAGTGCAGGAAAGTGACTGGGGTAAGGATAACCAGATTGTGTCAGGAAGGGACAGAGCGTACAAACAAAAGGGTGCACTAACAAATAGGGTCCGGGTAAGAAAAAATGGTAATAAGACAAACAGGGCCATGGTACAAAAAAATGTTAAGATGTCTAAAAATGTTAAAAAGACAAATCTAAAGGCACTGTATCTGAATGCACGGAGCATTCGTAATAAGGTAGATGAATTAACAGCACAAATAGATGTAGACGGATACAATATAATTGCAATTACAGAGACATGGCTGCAGGGTGACCAAGGCTGGGAGCTGAATATCCAAGGGTATTTGATATTTAGGAAGGACTGGCAAAAAGGAAAAGGAGGTGGGGTGGTGTTGTTAGTAAAGGATGAAATCAGAGCAATAGTGAGAAAGAATATTGGCTCAGAAAATCAAGATGTAGAATCAGTCTGGGTGGAGTTAAGAAGCACCAATTGGCAGAAAACACTGGTGGGAGTTGTCAATGGTAATATAGGGGATGTCATCAAACAGGAAATTAGAGATCCATGTAACAAGGGTACTACAGTAATCAATGGTTACTTTAATCTACATATAGACTGGCCGAACCAAATTAGCAATGCCAGGCAATGACCATCTCCAACAAGAGAGAGTCTAACCACCTCCCCTTGACATTCAACGACATTATCATCGCCAAATCCCCAACCATCAACATCCTGGGGGTCACCATTGACCAGAAACTTAACTGGACCAGCCATATAAATACTGTGGCTACAAGAGCAGTTCAGAGGCTGGGTATTCTGCGGCGAGTGACTCACCTCTGACTCCCCAAATCCTTTCCACCATCTACAAGGTACAAGTCAGGAGTGTGATGGAATACTCTCCACTTGCCTGGATGAGTGCAGCTCCAACAACACTCAAGAAGCTCGACACCACCCAGGACAAAGCAGCCCGTTTGATTGGCACCCCATCTACCACCTTAAACATTCACTCCCTTCACCACTGACGCACTGTGGCTGCAGTGTGTACCATCCACAGGATGCACTTCAGCAACTCACCAAGGCTTCTTCCACAGCACCTCCCAAACCCACGACCTCTACCACCTAGAAGGACAAGGGCAGTAGGCACATGGGAACAACACCACCTGCACGTTCCCCTCCAAGTCACACACCATCCCGACTTGGAAATACATCGCTGTTTCTTCATCGTCGCTGAGTCAAAATCCTGGAATTCCCTTCCTCACAGCACTGTGGGAGAACCTTCACCACAGGGACTGCAGCGGTTGAAGAAGGAGGCTCAAGGGCAATTAGGGATGGGCAATAAATGCTGGCCTCGCCAGCAACACCCACATCCCATGAACGAATAAATTAAAAAAAAAATATTGTGAAGGATGAATTCCTGGAATGTGTACAAGATGGTTTTTTAGACCAGTACATTGAGGAGCCAACTAGGGAACAGGCTATCCTAGATTGAATATTGTGCAATAAGAAGGGGTTATTTAGTAATCTTGTTGTGCGGGGTCCTTTAGGGAAGAGTGACCATAAGAGGGGGTTGGCTGATGAGGAAAGGTTGGACAAGTTGGGCCTGTATACACTGGAGTTTAGAAGAATGAGAGGTGATCTTATTGAAACATATAAGATCCTGAGGGGACTAGAAGGGGTAGATGCTGAGGGATGTTTCCCCTTGTGGAGAATCTCACATTTATCCACGTTCTACTGCATCTGCCATGTTCTTGCCCACTCACCCAACACGTCTAAATCATATTGGAGCCTCTTTGCATACTCCTCACAGCCCACATTCCACCCCAGCTTTGTGTCGTCTGCAAACTTGGAAATGTTACATTTAGTTCCCTCATCCAAATCATTGATATGTATTGTGAATAGCTGGGGCCCAAGCACTGATCCCTGCGGTACCCCACTAGTCACTGCCTGCCACCCGGAAAAAGACTCGTTTATTCCTACTCTCTGTTTCCTGTCTGCCAACCAATTCTCAATCCATGCCAGTATATTCCCCTCGATCCCATGTGCTTTAATTTTGCACACTAACCTCTTGTGTGGGACCTTATCAAAAGCCTTCTGAAAATCCAAGTACACCACATCCACTGGTTCTCCCCTATCTATTCTACTAGTTACATCCTCAAAAAACTCCAGTAGATTTGTTAAGCATGATTTCCCTTTCATAAACCCATGCTGACTTTGTCCAATCCCGTTAATGCCTTCCAAGTGTTCTGTTATCACATCTTTTATAATAGACTCTAGCATTTACCCCACTACTGATGTTAGGTTAACTGGTCTATAATTCCCTGTTTTTTCTCTCCCTCCTTTTTTAAATAGCGGGGTTACATTTGCCACCCTCCAACCTGTAGGAACTGTTCCAGAGTCTATAAAATTTTGGAAGATGATTACCAATGCATCCACTACTTCCAGGGCCACTTCCTTTAGTACTCTGGGATGTAGATTATCAGGCCCTGGGGATTTGTCAGCCTTTAGCCCCATTAATTTCCCTAGTAGTATTTTCTTACTAATACTGGTTTCCTTCAGTTCCTCCCTTTCACTAGACCCTTGGTTCCCTAACATTTCTGGTAGGTTATTTATGTCCTCCTTTGTGAAGACAGAACCAAAGTATGTGTTTAATTGTTCTGCCATTTCTTTGTTCCCCATTATAATTTCCCCCATTTCTGACTGTAAGGGACCTACATTTGTCTTAACTGATCTTTTTCTCTTGACATGTTTATAGAAGCTTTTACTGTCAGTTTTTATGTTCCCTGCTAGTTTACTCTCTTAATCAATCTCTTTGTCCTCCTTTGCTGAATTCTGAACTGCTCCCAATCCTCAGGCTTGCCGCTTTTTCTGGCAATTTTATATGCCTCCTCTTTGCATCTAATACTATCCCTAATTTCTTTTGTAAGCCATGGTTGAGCCACCTTCCCTATTTTATTTTTGTGCCAGACAGGAATTGTTGTAATTCCTGCACATGTTCTTTAAATATTAACCATTGCCTTTTAGTAAAGTTCCCCAATCTATCATAGCCAACTCGCACCTCATACTTTTGTAATTTCCTTTATTTAGTTTCAGGACCCTAGTTTTGGATCCAATTACTTCACTCTCCATCTTAATGAGGAATTCTATCATGTTATGGTCGTTCTTCCCTAAGGGACCCCGCACAACAAGATTGTTAATCGATCCTTTCTCATTGCATAATACCCAGTCTAGGATCACCTGTTCTCTAATTGGTTCCTCAATGTATTGGTCTAGAAAACCATCACGTACACACTCCAGGAATTCCTCCCCCACAGTATTATTGCTAATTTGGTTTGACCAATCTATATGTAGATTAAAGTCACCCTTGATTATAGTTGTACCCTTCTTGCATGCGTCTCTAATTTCCTGTTAATGCCCTCCCCAACATCTCCACTACTGTTTGGGGGCCTATAGACAACCCCCACCAATGTTTTCTGCCCCTTGGTATTTCTTAGCTCCACCCATACAGATTCCACATCGTGATTTTCTGAGCCAATATCCTTCCTAACTATTGCATTGATTTCCTCCTTTACTAAGAACGCTACCCCACCTCCTTTCCCTTTTTGCCTGTCCTTCCGAAATATTGAATACCCCTGGATGTTCAGTTCCCATCACTGGTCACCCTGCAGCCATGTCTCCGTAATCGCAACTATATCATAACCGTTAATATCTATCAGCACTGTTAATTCATCTAGCTTATTGCGAATGCTCTGAGCATTAAGACACAATGCCTTTAGACTTGTCTTTTTAAGATTGCTAGTCATCTTAGGGCCATAGTGCAAAATAAAACTATTTGTTTTTCACCCTTGTTTTCTCTGCCTTCCACTATTGCTTCTTCCCTTTCTGTCTTTTATTTCTATCCTTGTTTTCCCCCTCCTCTGTCTCCCTGCTCAGGTTCCCATCTCCTGCATTCGAGTTTAAACCTTCCCCAACAGTACTAGCGAGGATATCGGTCCCGGTCCTGCTCGGGTGTAACCCGTCCTGCTTGTACAGGTCCCACCTTCCCCAGAACCGGTCCCAATGTCCCAGGAATCTAAATCCCTCCTTCCTACACCGTCCCTGCAGCCACGCATTCATCTGGTCTATTCTCCTGTTCCTATACTTACTAGCACGTGGCAATGGTAGTAATCCTGAGATCACTACCTTTGAGGTCCTGCATTTTAATTTATCTCCTAACTCCTTAAATTCACCTTGCAGGACCTCATCCCTTTATTTTACCAATGTCGTTGGTACCGATATGGACCACGACTACTGGCTGTTCACCCTCCCCCTCCAGAATTCCCTGCAGCCGCTCCATGACATCTTTGACCCTAGCACCAGGGAGGCAACATACCATCTTGGAGTCACGTTTGCGGCCGCAGAAACGCCTATCTGTTCCCCTTACAATTGAATCCCCTATCAATATAGCCCTGCCACTCTTATTCCTCCCCTCCTGTGCAGCAGAGCCACCCGTGGTGCCACGAACTTGGCTCTTGCTGCTTTCCCCTGATAAGCCATCTCCCCCAACAGTGTCCAAAGCGGTATATCTGTTTGAGAGGGAGATGGCCCCAGGGGACTCCCACTCTACCTGCCTAGTCCTTTTATTGTGCCTGGCAGTCACCCATTTCCTTTCTGCCTGCGTAATCTTTAACTGCGGCGTGACCACCTCACTGAACGTGCTATCCACGATAATCTCAGCTTCGCGGATGTTCCACAGTGAATCCACCCACAGCTCCAGCTCCGAAATGTGATTAGCCAGTAGCTGCAGCTGGACACACTTCCTGCACACATGGTCGCCAGGGACACTGGTAGTGTCCATGACTTCCCACATAGTGCAGGAGGAGCGTATCACAGGTGCGAGCTCTGCTGCCATGATTTGCCTTAGATTAAGCTTGTTAGTTACTCCCTTAAGGAGTTTACTCCTTTTAAATTACTCTTAATTTAGAGAAAGTTAACTGCACGAGGGACCTTGATTCACTAAAAAACACTACTTGCTATAAGAGCTGCAGACCTTAACTTTCTTTTTACTTTAGTCACTGCAGAATATTAGAAATACTCACCTGAACCTACTTATCAATCAGCTGCCTCCCCTGCGCCGGGTCACTTTTTGACTGGTGACATCACCTCTGAAACTCCACCGCTGGTCTCGGTTTATCCGCCTCCGATCTCACTCAGCTCAGCTCTCGGGCCCTCCTTTATCCGCCTCCGATCTCACTCAGCTCAGCTCAGCTCTCCCGCTCTCGGGCCCTCCTTTATCCCCCTCCGATCTCACTCAGCTCAGCTCTCCCGCTCTCGGGCCCTCCTTTATCCCCCTCCGATCTCACTCAGCTCAGCTCAGCTCTCCCACTCTCGGGCCCTCCTTTATCCCCCTCCGATCTCCCTTAGCTCAGCTCTCCCGCTCTCGGGCCCTCCTTTATCCCCCTCCGATCTCCCTTAGCTCAGCTCTCCCGCTCTCGGGCCCTCCTTTATCCCCCTCCGATCTCCCTTAGCTCAGCTCTCCCGCTCTCGGGCCCTCCTTTATCCCCCTCCGATCTCACTTAGCTCAGCTCTCCCGCTCTCGGGCCCTCCTTTATCCCCCTCCGATCTCCCTCAGCTCAGCTCTCCCGCTCTCGGGCCCTCCTTTATCCCCCTCCGATCTCACTCAGCTCAGCTCTCCCACTCTCGGGCCCTCCTTTATCCCCCTCCGATCTCACTCAGCTCAGCTCTCCCGCTCTCGGGCCCTCCTTTATCCCCCTCCGATCTCCCTCAGCTCAGCTCTCCCGCTCTCGGGCCCTCCTTTATCCCCCTCCGATCTCACTCAGCTCAGCTCTCCCGCTCTCGGGCCCTCCTTTATCCCCCTCCGATCTCACTTAGCTCAGCTCTCCCGCTCTCCGGCCCTCCTTTATCCCCCTCCGATCTCACTCAGCTCAGCTCAGCTCTCCCGCTCTCGGGCCCTCCTTTATCCGCCTCCGATAGGCCAGTTAGTTTAACATCAGTGGTGTGGAAACTTTTAGAAACGATAATCCGGGACAGAATTAACAGTCACTTGGATGAATATGGATTGATTAGGGAAAGCCAGCAAGGATTTGTTAAAGGCAAATCGTGATTAACTAACCTGATAGATTTTTTTGATGCGGTAACAGAGAGGGTAGATGAGGGCAATGCAGGTGATGTGGAGCATATGGACTTTCAAAAGGCGTTTGATAAAGTGCTACATGGTAGGCTTATCATCAAGGTTGTGGCCTGTGGAATAAAAGAGGCAGTAGCAACATGCATACAGAATTGACTAAGGGACAGGAGACAGAGTGTTGTGGCGAATGGTTGTTTTTCGGACTGGAGGGAGGTGTACAGTGGTGTTCCCCAGGGGTCAGTGCTGGGACCACTGCTTTTCTTTATATATATTAATGACTTGGACTTGGGTGAACAGGGCAAAATTTCCAAATTTGCAGATGACACAAAACTTGGAAGGGTAGTAAACAATGAGGATAGTGATAGACATCAAGAGGATATAGATAGGCTGGTGACATGTGGCAGATGAAATTTAACGCAGAAAAATGCGAAGTGATACATTTCGGTAGGAAGAACGAGGAGAGGCAATATAAACTAGAGGGAACATCTCCAAAAGTGGTACAGGAACAGAGAAATCTGGGGGTATATGTACACACATCATTTTCAGGTGGCAGGGCAAGTTGAGAAAGTGGTTCAAAAAGCGTACGGGATTGTGGGCTTTATAAATAGAGACATAGGGCTCGATTTTTGGACGTCCGAGCAGGTGGGTTCGTGGCGGGGGGGGGGGGGCTCCGAAAATCGGGGATTCCTGGGGCAGGTCCGGAGCTCGGCTCCAACCCGCCCACTTCCGGGTTCCCCAGTGACGCGCTTAGATGTGCGTGCAGCCCCCACATGCGGGACTCTCGCTGGCAATTATAGCCGGCGGGATCCCACTTAAATCAATTAATGTGACAGTTCAGGTCATTAGCAGACCTGATTTGTAGGATATTTTAGGAGGAGTGGGATTTTCAACTAAACTGAGAGTGTTTCCCCTACTGGGGGAAACACTCCCAGTTGAAATGGACGTGTTGCAGCCACCAGCCTGTGACAGCTGCAAAGGTCCATTTGACAGGTGTTGGGGTGGAGACCCTCACCCATTGCAGGAGGCCACCTGTCACTTTGGACAAAGTTTGGCCTCCACCACCCTCCTCCTAACAATAAAATTCACCAACTTGAAACCTCAACCCCGGTGTACAGACACATTTACCTACCTTGCGGACCTCCTCAAAAGTTTATCTTCTGGATGGGGGTCGCCATAGCAGCAGTCATGACCTCCTTGGAGGGCGAACAGCATCACCAGCCTTGCCGGCCACGCCGTCCACCTCAGACACGTGGAGCTCCACAACGCAGTGCTGTGACACATCCACCTGGACAGCAGGAGGGAGGGCAATCGCAGAGAGAGATGCGTCGCAGAAGGCACTACCCTCGCCACAGGGTCCACAGACTGAGGCTCAGCTTCCTGGACCTCTCTGAGGAGCAGTGCACACGGAGGCTCAGAGTCACTTGACATGTAGTCGTGGACATCTGCAGCCTCCTTCATGCCGAGCTGCTCCCGACTGGACTGAGCACCATCTTCTTACCTGTCGCTGTCAAAGTCACCACAGCCCTCAACAACTTCTCCGCATCCTTACAGGGTGCCACCGGGGACATCGCCGGTGTGTCTCAGTCGTCTGCACAAAAGAGCCCTGCAAATACACCTACACCCACTCTGCAGTGACAAAATGGGTGGCATCAGTTGTGGGTCTTCATGGTGATCCTCAGGAAAGGGCAATATTTCACAAACCAGACAAGATTTGCAAAGACGTGGCAGTAGTGGTGACAATATAATATGTTATGTGAGTTGATCAGAAATCAAATACAAGTAAAAACCATGACAAACCCTCAAACACCCTTGTGCATCCCCTTCATGCTCACGACACGTTTGCCTTAGGCTTCCTACTACACATATGTGATTCATGCCCTGTGGCTGCAGGACAGGTAGTGGCAGGTTGGGTGAGGCTGACCATGAAAGAGATGCATGAGAGGGTGAGTATGAGACAGAGCCATGAGATTGTATGAGGATTGGGTTGAGTGGTAGTGGTGGGATGAGTACTGGCGACGTGAGTAAGTGCAGGTAAAATGAGGATGAACTTTGAGTGGGTGTAAGGAGTGATGTGATAGAGTAGTGTTGGCAGTGCAGAAGGAGATGTGGGGTGGGGGCAGTGATGTGGCAGACGGAGTGTAAGGGAATGAGTAAGTGTACTCACTTCGGCTGACCTACTTAGGTCATTGAAGCGCCTCCTGCACTGTATGCAGGTGCGCAATATGTTGATGGTGCTGGTGACCTCCTCTGCCACCTCGAGCCAGGCCTTCGTGGTGGCAGAGGCAGGCCATTTCCCCTCGTCCGCTGGGTGGAAGATCTCCCTCCTCCTCACCCCATCCAGTAGGACCTGGAGTGAGGCATCATTAAACCTGGGAGTAGCCTTCCCCCTGGGCTGCTCCATGCTGTAATTTGGGCTCCTTTCTGCAGCATCAGTCAGTGGAGGACTGCCCCTTTAAATAGGGCTCCTCCAGCTGACAGCCTATGATTCGGGTGCGCAGTCCGCAGCTTTCCAGCACGAAACCCGGAAGCCACGGAAGTGGCTTCAATTAGGCTGCGATCGCGTGCGGAGCACCCCAAATTCACTGGGCACGTTACCCACGTGCCCAGTCAACCCCCCGCTACCAACCCGGCTCCCTCCTGATATTGAGCCCATAGAGTACAAAAGTATGGATAGTCATTATGAACCTTTATGAAACACTGGTTCAGCCACAACTGGAGTATTGTGCCCAGTTCTAGGCACCGCATTTTAGGAAAGATGTGAAGGCCTTAGAGAGGGTGCAGAACAGATTTACTGGAATGATTCCAGGGATGAGGGACTTTAGTTACGTGGATAGACTGGAGAAGCTGGGTTGTTCTCCTTGGAACAGAGACGGTTGCAAGAAGATTTGCTGGAGGTATTTAAAATAATGAAGGGTCTAGATAGAGTAGATATCTGTTCCCATTGGCGGAAGGGTCAAGAACCAGAGGACATGGATTTAAGGTGATTGGCAAAAGAACTAAAGGTGACATGAGGAAAAACATTTTTACACAGCGAGTGGTTAGGATGTGGAATGCACTGCCCGAGGGAGTGGTGGAGGCAGATTCAATCATGGCCTTCAAAAGGGAACTGGATAAGTATTTGAAAATAAAAAAATTGCAGGGCTACAGGGATAAGGCAGGGAAGTGGGATTAGCTGGATTGCTCTTGCATAGAGCCGGTGTGGACTCGATGGGCCGAATGGCCTCCTTCCGAGGTGTAACCTTTCTATGATTTTAACATCTGGATTGTAATTTTTAAATCAATTATACCAGAGTTTGTAACTTTGGGTAAGAATCTGCAGCCCGCTGCTGTTTTCTGTGGATCGTAATTCTAGAGGTGATTACTTTGATGAAAAGGACTGGCCTTATTTATTGTTATTTTTTCTTTAATAATACATTGTTAAGAAATAAATCATTCTTTAAAGCCCTGAAGGAGATCTGTGTCCTGTGTGCAAAAGTAAATAGACACACTCCAGTGTCCACTTGTTTTTTTTTCCACCCAGCATATAGATTATTTACAGGCTGAGGTGGAGCTCTAAAGGTGATTTTTTTTTCAAGAACAGTTTTGTAAAGAACGCAGAATAATACATGGGACACAACTATGGCTAAGTACTTAACATTTATAACATTGGGAGAAGCGGTGAGAGGAGCAGGATAAAGCATGGGAGAAGCGGTGAGAGGAGCAGGATAAAGCATGGGAGAAGCGGTGAGAGGAGCAGGATAAAGCATGGGAGAAGCAGTGAGAGGAGCAGGATAAAGCATGGGAGAAGCGGTGAGAGGAGCAGGATAAAGCATGGGAGAAGCGGTGAGAGGAGCAGGATAAAGCATGGAAGAAGCGCTGAGAGAAACGCTACAAAGCACGGGAGAAGCACTGAGAGGAGAACTATAAAGTGCAGGAGTGATACTGAGAAGAGACTATAAATCAAAAGCAGAGAAAAAACTGAAAAATCTGAATTTGAAAACGTGAGATCAGAAGAGAGGGAGGAGAGGCGGAGGCTGAGGAATTACAGCTAAGTGTTTAATTTATTATATAAATGAGTCAAGTGTTTAATTAATTAATCAGATCTAACAGGATAACATTAAAATTAACTGAACCGAGGATACTAACATTAAAGGGTTCTAAATTTCATTAAGTTAAAATCTGGTATATATAAATAATAAACAGGAGTTAAGGAAATTAAATAAAGAAGTT
The DNA here is from genome assembly GCF_035084215.1 of Heptranchias perlo. NCBI lineage: Eukaryota > Metazoa > Chordata > Chondrichthyes > Hexanchiformes > Hexanchidae > Heptranchias > Heptranchias perlo. Next base: position 125,372,784 of record NC_090325.1, on the reverse strand, counting down.
AATAAGCAAAAAAAAGCTAATTAGTTACAAATTAATCTAAAATCAAGCTAAATCTATTTACTAAATATAATCTATATTTCAAGTAATTGTAATATATCTAGAACTAAATTAATACCAATAAATAAATAAAAACTAGAAATGTGTCAGCTGTGAGTCGGTACTGTAATTTGTGGACAGCGAGACTGTGCGGGATTGCCACATCTGCAGTAAATGTCTCTGGCTTGAGACACTCCAGTTCAGAGTCTTTGAGCTGGAGTCCAAGTTAGAGAGGCTCCAACACATAAGGGACGGAGAGGAATTTTTGGATAATTTTTACCAGAGCACGGTCAGACCTCAGAGGAAAGCACAAGTACAGGAAGGGAAGAGTGTGACTGTTAGTCAGTAGGGTAAGGGGAGTCCAGGGGAGATAGAGAAGAAGGTCCCACAGACACTGGTCCTGTGCAACAGTACAATGTACTTGCTACCTGTGAGGATAAGGATGCAGGCTGCGGGGTGGATAGCCAAAATACTGACCATGGCACTGTGGAGTAGGAGGCAGTCCAAGGGGGGGGGGAAGAGCAGAATAGAAAGGTTGTAGTCAGAGGGGATTCGATAATCAGGGGGATAGATAGCATCCTCTGCAGTTGTGACCGAGAGTCCAGAAGGGTGTGTTTTCCATCTGGTGCAAGAGTAAAGGATATCTCGGAGCAACTGGAGAGGAACTTGGAAAGGGAGGGGAAGATTCAGTTGTTGTGGTCCATGTTGGGACCAGTGACATAGAGAAGAAAAGGAAGGAGCTTCTGCTAAGGGACTATCGGAAGTTAGGAACTAAATTAAAAACAGGACCTCACGGGTGGTAATATCGGGATTATTACCCGAACGACATGCTCATTGGCATAGGGATAGGCAGATAAGGAAGGTAAATGTGTGGTTGAAAGAGTGGTGGGGGCAGGAGGGGTAGCATTTCATGGGACACTGGCACCAGTACTGGGACAGGAAGGAGCTGTACCACTGAGACGGGCTCCACCTGAACCAGAATGGGACCTGTGTCCTAGTGGAAAGGATAAATAGGGCTCTCAATAGGACTTTAAACTAGTAAGACGGGGGAAGGAGTCTGATGATAAAAGAAATAAGAGATGAGAGTAAAGGTCAGACCAAGGTAAGGAATAAGGGTAACATAAACAGTCAGGGAATAAATACAGTTATAGAACATGAGTACAAAATGACTGTTAAAAATAAAGTGTGAGGAACAATTATTGAAAACAAATTAAATTGCTGGTATAGCAATGTGAGCAGCATCCGAAACAAAATGGGGTAACTGGAGGCAATAATTCGTAGCAAGGAGCCAGATGTGGTAGGGATAACTGAAACATGAATACAATAAGAACAGGACTGGCGATTAAATATTGCAGGATATGAAGGAAGAGGGGAGGGGGTGGAGTAGCTGTACTAATTAGAGACAACATACTGGCAATAAAAAAAAGGGACATAAGTAACATTAAGATAAAAATAGAATCCAGATTGATTGAGACCAAGGATAAGAAGGGATTGATCACGTTAATGGATATATTCTACAGACCACCTAATAGTGGATGGAAAGAGGAGGAAGAAATATGTAGGCAAATCTATGTTTTTTAATCATTTCATGGAATAATAATCATGGGAGATTTGAATTGCTCCCACATAAACTGGCAAGAAGAGGGAGGGAAAGGAGAAAGGGGAATGGAGTATTTACAATGTGTACTGGATTCATTTCTTCACCAATATGTGAGAAGTCCAACAAGAAAAGAATCACTGCTGGCACTAGTGATGGGAAATGAACAAAAGCAGATAAGGGAAGTAAGCATCGGGGAACATCTAGGCAATAATGATCATAACATATTAAGGTTTAAAATAATGATTGAGGAAGACATAAGTAAGATAAAGACCAAAGTAATAGATTGAAAAAAAAGCTTAATTTTGAGGGGGTGGAAGTGGAACTAGGGAAGGTAAACTGTATACAAATCACTAAAAGCTAGTGTATAGGTACAAAAAGTAAAGGGAAAGGCTAATAGAATGTTGGCCTTTATCTCAAGGAGCTGAAATAGAAAGGGGAGGAAGTTATGCTTCAGTTGTGCAGAGCCTTGGTCAGACCCCATTTGGAGCACTGCATTCCATTTTGGGCACTGCACCTCAGGAAGGATATATTGACCTTGGAGGGGGTACAGCGCAGATACACTAGAATGATACAAGGGCTTAAAGGGTTAAATTATGAGGACAGTTTGCATAAACTTGGGTTGTATTCCCTTCAGTGTAGAAGATTGAGGGGTGATTTAATTGTGGCAATTAAAACGATTAAGGGATTCGATAGGGTAGATACAAAGAAACTCTTTCCTCTGGTGGGGAATCCAGAACAAAATGGCATAATCTTAAAATTACAGCTAGGGGACATAAGAGTGAAATCAGGAAGCATTTTTTCACAGTTGGGGTAGTGAAAATCTAGAACTCTCTTCCCCCAAAAGGCTGTGGATGATGGGTCAATTAAAAATTTCATGACTGAGATTGATAGATTTTTGTTAAAGAAGGGTATCAAGGGATATGAAACAAAGCTGGGTAAATGGAGTTGAAGTACAGATCAGCCATGATCTAATTGAATTGTGAAACAGACTTGAGGGGCTGAATGGCCTACTCCTTTTCCTATCTACCTAAGCTCTTATGACGGACTGCCGATCCAATGCTGCGAGTCTTTCCGCCCCTGCTGAAGATGAAAGTTCCCCCCATTATTGTACAGCTATATGTGGGGAGGGCTCCTGGTAGGATGATAGTGACTGGAATGAGTTTTTGGTTCTTCATTTGCAACTAAATGAAATGTAGGTGAAGGTATTTTTGGTGAGATCTTGATGAAAACGGAAGTCTGTTGAAACAATGGGTGGATGAGGGACTTAGGAGAAAGTCTTATCAAATCAAGTCGATTGTAGGGCTCCAGCATTGTGAAGTCCAGTAGCTTGCAGTAGTCCAAAATGATCCTGAAAACTTTGGCAGGACTATAAAGTAGGATGTGGTTTGATCTGATGTTTCGAGATGGCCATTCACAGATAGCCACCTGAGCACTAGTTTTATAACATAATGCAGGTGGAACTATTGACAATACCTGGAATTGAATGTGTATCACAATTTAAAACAATTAGGATTATGATTAATTAACTTCTCTTTTAGCGCAGTGTGAATCTCACTCAGTGTTATTTACATCTAAGTCCCTGTCAGACTCATTGGAGTCAATCTATACATGCCATTTCCTTATACTGTTGCATGCTGTTCATGATTCTTTCTCCTTGCAAAATTAAAGTGTGCCTTTGACATGTCTATGGCCAATTAGATAATTTCTAGACAATAGCCTAGGCTTCCTGCTCTTCCCCTTGTTTGGGGCGCATCCCCGGCAAGGAGGGACTTCTGGCCATCCTGTAATACCCGCCTGGCCATGGGGGGGGGGGGGGGGGTCTTTTACTTATGGGAGGCGGGCCTCTGATAGTGACCTGCACTGGTTTGAGGGTGGACACTTGTTGTGGCGGGCCTCGGGGACTTAGCACAGCAGGAGAAAGCCCATGACCAGTGAACTTCTCGATCAAATTTTTCTCTCTTTAAAAATTGCAATTTTTTGCAATGGGTTCTATGCTTGGCAACGCTCTGAAAACGCTTGCAGAGGACCCTTTTCAGTTTTTGACCTGCGGGCTTCTCCACCGATCACTGAATGCTGGAGACCAGGGCCTAAAAGGCAGCTCAGATAATCTGGTATTTCAAGAATGCAAGTGGTGGAATACATGGCGGAGACCGTGTTTCCCTCATTTGCACCTCTTGATCAAGGCACGGTTTCCCCTGTCAGAAATAGCCTGAAAAGCAGTGGGGAAGAAGGAACACAGTGGAATGCGTCTGAGTTGCTTTTCACCTCCGGCCATCCCAGATCCACCTAAACATTGGCCAACATTTATAATCATTTTTACACCTGACAGATTCAAAGTAATGAATGGTGTCAAAGGACAAATGAGACAATGTTGAATAAGCTTTATTTAGTTATTTAAAAAACCCACAATAAATTAACTCATAATTTACATTATGATCGGTCAATGCCCTGTGGGTGGCGTAGAGGGCCCAGGGGCTGTGTGGCCGGGTCCTGCTCCTACTTCTTGTGTTCTTTAGATTTGTGGTTGGGATCAGATCAGCCATGATCTTATTGAATGGCGGAGCAGGCTCGAGGGGCCGATTGGCCTACTCCTGCTCCAATTTCTTATGTTCTTATGTTCTAATCAACATTGCTAATACAGTTTTGTGGAAAAATGGATAGATGCATGGAATGTGATCCACAACACACTGGTGAAAATCTTGTAATCCCATATGATTAAATCAGAATTTCATTTATTCAGTCGTTATAAATCAGTGATCCTAATTTTGAAGGAATGGAATGGCGGAATGCAATCCCCAAAAAGTCTTGGAATCCTATATAATAAAATGGAATTTAATTTATTAGGTCACTGTGAATCAGTGGCTCTGTTAATAATACAGTGAAGCCTGTTAAAACATGCATTTTTGTTGCAGTAAAAATGTGCACTAAACCAATTGCACATTTAACTGGACTGCCATTGAAATCAATGGATATTACTTCAGTGAGTGGATGTGTACAATGGCTGCAGTTTATTTTGTTATTACTGATCACCTATTCTACATTGCTATTTAGTGACTACTGGACAGGATTACTTTTTTAAAGTACGCATAAAAAGCACCAGCTGGCTTGTTTAGTTCTGGCTGAATTACTTCAGTGGCAGATGAAAGAGAAACAATGTCTTCATCTATCTACTCTATCTTCCTTTTCATCATTTCACTGTACACCTTTTTTCCTATTTTAGTTCTGGCAACAAATCCTTTCGGTAATCTGTTTTCCAACACACTGCTTGCAGGAACAAAAGTATCATTAATGCTAACCGTTCTTACAATTTTGCAAGGGGTCTCCCGCAGCATGAAGCCATGATCCACGAGAGCACAAAATTGGAGAATCGGGTGTGGAAATTAGTATATTCGATCTGCAACATTCCCAATTTTCTGGGAGTCTCGTCTCACGCCATTTAGCTTATACTCTTTGATATAACATACAAATGTTGAGAACCTTGCATGTTGAGAATCACTTGTCACTGGTTATTTAAACTGCTTTTACATTGGTGGTCCTTTAGTGCAGATTGCCAGAAAGCATCATCCATGCGTTGATGATGCCAGTTCCTTGTGTTTACACCGCTAAATTTGTCTCTGTGATTTATGGTGGCAGGATCATGATCCCATTCGTTCCTGGGTCTATGCTTCTGCTGCTGGGACAAGAGCGCGGCATTTAGCAGTGTCAGTGTCGTGCATGAAGGCCAATCTCCCAGAACCCAAACTATATGAGCACTAATGTAAGAGTGTCTATAGTTTCTTTCATTGGTGAACATCTTATTGATGGTAAAAAAAAAACTTCCAAAGCTGAAAATCTTACTGAGAGTGGAGCTCACTCGCCTCACAATGATTCATCATGAGTGAAAAGAAAACAAGACATTAGATAAATACCTTATCAACACCACAGGCACCCAATGATTATCTCCGATCACTTGGCATTAAAAGGTATGAAACATTTTCGGGCTGATTTTAACTTTCAGCAGTGGCGGTTAAACAGGCAGGAGCAGATTAGACGCCCGCTAAGCACATGGCCTGATTTTCCTTTCCATTCACTTCGATTGGGTGGCCAATCAGCTACCGCACATTTTCTGCCACCGACTAAACTTAAAATTAGCCCTTTTATCTGCATGGGACAATGGGCTGATAGAGTGATCATCTGTGCACTTGGAGAATCCCTTGGGAAGCTGTAAAAATCTGCACTTGAATGGGACATACTTAAACCAGTGTGCATTTAACTAAATATATAACATAATGTTATGGCAATTTTTTTTCCATAATAATTCTATTGCAATTAACTGAAAAATAATTTGCACTTACATGAGCTTCACTGTAAAAAGTAGTTGGTTATAATTGGGCATTTTCTCATTATAGCCTGGAAATTAAAATTGGTGATATTAGCAAACAAACACCTAATGGAATAGATCTTGACTTTGTGCGATAGTGTAAAACAGGTGATAGCAAGTCAGCAGCCCGATTTACATCCCTCCTGATTTTTATGTCCATTGACCCCACTCCAGAGACTTGAGTACATAATCCAGACTGACACTTCATTGCAGTACTGAGGGAGTGCTGCACTGTCAGAGGTGCTGTCTTTCGGTCCCATCTGCCCTCTCAGGTGGACGTCAACGATCCTATGTCACTATTCGAAGGGAGAACAGTGGAGTTTCCCAATGTCCTAGCCATCCAAGACAAATCTGGTCATTTTTCTCATTGCTGTTTGTGGGACCTTGCTGTGCGCAAATTATCTGCCCCATTTCCCTACATTACAACAGCTTGAAAAGTACTTCATTGGCTGTAAAACACTTTGGGATGTCCCGAGGTAATGAAAGGTACTATATAAATAAAAGTTTTTCTTTCCTTTCCTAATGTATTCTATGACATTCTTTAGTTGACTATTTTAGTGGTAGCATTAACCCAATTAAAATAAATGGGTTAGCATCTTTGCTAAAATAATGGATAGAGAAATATTATGAGTGGCCATTAGCAATTGTCCACTAATATTGTTATCAGTAAATTCAGTATTTCTATATTCTTACATGCAGAAAAATAACTGGACAATGTGAATATAAAATTAACAAAATTCAAGCAAGGATTGAAGATGTTTCTCAAAGTAGTAGATAAGGAGAAGAGACTCCACTCAAAGCTAGTTGTGTGGATTAACCTCTTTTAAAAACAGCTGGCCAAATATCTGCCCATAAAACATATTAATAATTCTAAACATAAGTAAGCAATTATTGTATGGGATAACAAAATAATGCTGAAAGTATGAAACAAAGAAAATGCTGGAAATACACAGCACGTTAGTCAAGTTATGACATTTCAGGACTTTTTTTATTCGTTCATGGGATACGGGTGTCGCTGGCAGGCCAGCATTTATTTCCCATCCCTAATAGCCATTGAGAAGGTGGTGGTGAGCCGTCTTCCTGAACCGCTGCAGTCCGTGTGGTGAAGGTTCTCCCACAGCGCTGTTAGGTATGGAGTTCCAGGATTTTGACCCAGCGACAATGAAGGAACGGCGATATATTTCCAAGTCGGGTTGGTGTGTGACTTGGAGGGGAACGTGCAGGCGGTGTTGTTCCCATGTGCCTGCTACCCTTGTCCTTCTAGGTGGTAGATGTCACGGGTTTGGGAAGTGCCATCGAAGAAGCCTTGGCGAGTTGCTGCAGTGCATCCTGTAGATGGTACACACTGCAGCCACGGTGCGCCGGTGGTGAAGGGAGTGAATGTTTAGGGTGGTGGATGGGGTGCCAATTAAGCGGGCTGCTTTGTCCTGGATGGTGTTGAGCTTCTTGAGTGTTGTTGGAGCTGCACTCATCCAGGCAAGTGGAAAGTATTCCATCACTCTCCTGACTTGTGCCTTCTAGATACAGGAGGTGAGTACACTGAAGGGTAAGAGAACAACAGGCATATTAGTAAGGTTGGAAAAATAGGGAGGAAAGGCAGGGAGAGGAGAGGGGGAAGAGAACCAACAAATACACCAGTCACAAAGAGGGAGCTAATGGCCCTCAAATCCTCGAGTCATGATCCCAGCAGTTACATGGACGGAGGTTCCGCCCTTTACAAGGCAACCAAGAAATTCCTGAAAACTCCTGTCAGAGACCTGCCACAAATCATTGACCCCAAAATTTCTTGGGGATTCTGCCGGAGTTATGGCAGGAGACTGGCAAAACCCCAATGAATTTTAAGGCCAATGCTTGTAATGACCTGTATAAAAGATAATTGATGATATAAAAAATCATCAGAGATAATGCAGACATATAGAAAGGACAAAAAATGTGCAAATAGCGGGGTAGGGAGCGGAAGATATTAGATCTTGTATCTTTTTTTAAAAAAAATAGTTTGCAAAGGAAGTTCAGCACAGAGAGAAACCATTTGACCCATTGTGCCAGTGCTGGTACTAGCTCCACATCAGAGCTATCTAATCCCTAATCTTTTTCCAAGCCCTTTAATATTTTCTTCAAGTGTTATCTAATTCCCTCTTAAATGTTATGAATGACCCAGCTCCAATAGCCACTTATGGTGAAGCATTCTATATTCTAACAATCATTTAAATGAAAAAATCCTTCTAACCTCCCCCTTTATACTTCTAGTACCAATCCAGGGGAGATAACATTTTGCTGTTTACTCTCTCAAATCCTTTCAGAACTTTGAACACTAGTTGGGAGTAATTTTGACTTTGAGCGAAGGGTAAAACGGGCGATATTGGATTAACTGCCCGTTATACATCTCTTCCAATTTTCACTCCCGTCAATGGAAATGAAAATCAGGAGAAATGTATAACATGTGGCTCATCTGATATCACCCGTCAAAATGACCCCCCTTGTGTTTTATTCTCTCACTTAGGTCTCCATATACCACTCCTTGAAAAATCTGTTGTTCCCAGCCTTCAGTCAGTGCCACTCTGCAGCCAGAAGGTATTCAAGGGCAGCACAAGGTGGCCGTCCTACGGTAGGAAAGCACCTTGTCTCTTTTCAGCACTTCCCTCTGATGAAATGGCTGAGATCAGAAGCTCAATAATTGGGAATCTAACTTCTCTGTGATCCAGTGTGCCACATTCTGTCGTTGTGTCCTCCTTCCTTAAATGGTAAAATCCCGAGCTTGCATTAGATCTTTTTCTTTATCGAAAATGCATAACTAAACTTCCACTTTAGAAACAGCTCAGATCTTGATAAATATTGGGCTGGACATTGTTGTGAGCAGCAAACGAACGGTGTAAGCCATTCGTTAAACTTGCACTTGCACAGCAAGTTACTGTAAATTAGAGATCCATTCAGCGCGGCGCCCTCTATAGGGCATCTGAGACCTGTGTGAACAGGGCAAGCAACTGTGTATCTCCTTAACCAATCAGATTGAAGAATCATTAATAAGCAGCGCAGAGTCTGAACCAGGAAGTGTAAGTTAGAATAGTGAATTCAATGTCAAATCAGGAACAGAAAGCAAAATAGAGAGAGAAAGAAAGATTGGATTAAGAGAGAGAGATAAAAGAAATAGAAAGAAAAAAATGTTATAATTAAATTTTTAAAAAAATGTCCAACAATAATTAAAAGCTGAAGGAATGAGACTTCGCACTTGTAAAAGTTAATTTTCAATGCCAGAGAGGTTGTTTGGCAGTGATTAAGACTTACCACAACGTTAAAAGGTTACTTACACTGGAATGGACAAGCCCTAAATTTTTTTGGTGAGTTTAGTTGGTATCTATGAGGTAAGTACAGGAACTTCACACCATTCCGGGGAGTCAGAAGGTGAGATGTTTTTTTCAAGCAGCTTTTGGAGAAGCAGCGCATCTCAGACAGCAATTTAATGATTTCTGCGTTTAACTGTGCATGTGCAGTCGCCAGCAGTTACTGTCCAATTTGCACGTAGATAACGGTGAGCGCTGTTAGCCTCACCATTATTTTTACAGCAAAATCCGGCCCATTAATTCGCCTGAGCACCCAAAGTAGCTTTCAAGAGATTAGAAACAATACGTGATCAGTTTGAAATTATAACATGTTTGCATCAAACATTTTGTGTTTGTTATTCTGAGAAAATGTTATTAGCAGAAGTATTAAAAATAGAATGAAATCATTAAAAATAGCTTCCACTGCTCAGACTGCAAGACATTCTGCTTGTGCCATTTGTACTACGAGAGGTTACTGGGATTTGAAGCACTGGGCGCTAAATTGGGCCGTGTAGCGCCCGTTGTTTCAGCACTACACGGCCTCTCTGACATCCAAGACGGCGTCTTGGATGCGCACACACGTTTCCTGCGTGACCTGCGCCAGACGCCATCGTGGTATAGGAGTTAGCGCATGCGCTAATCCCGAACGCTGGAAGCATGTAAAGTAGGGAGAAAATGGCTGCAATCAGTGTGCAACGCTGATTTAAAATGATACACACAATTTTGGACCTTAACGCTCAACTCAACGCACAGTCTTATCCCCGACCATCTAAACGTTTCATACAGTGCCTGAAGGACCCCCCACCAGCGCTATTTAAAGGGCCATGCAGGTTAGTTGCTGGATTATTGCTTCTGGCTGCTGGAGGAGTAGGAAGTGTTTTTTAAAGATCGCTATTATTGAGAGTTCCTACACTTTTTTTTGGGACTGCTTTGGCAGGTACTGCCTTACGGGTCGGAAAGTTACAACCCTGGTGGAACAACATTCCTGCCAACCATGGGCGGTCTGCTAGGGCTCCCATTGGGCATTGAGCATGACTGGGAGCATGCAGAGAGGCCACGCTTAGCAGGTCAAGCTGCGAGGAGATGGAGGACGAGGAGGCTCAGTGCACTGAGCAGGCGACCCTACCCAATAAGGGCCTTCAGGGATCAATTCTCTTACCTCAACATGAGTGAGGAGGATTGCATCCAACGCCTGAGGTTCACCAAGGAAGCCATCACGAGATCTCAACTGGTGCGGCCAGAACTGCAGCCTCAGAGCAGGGCGAGGACAGCACTGCCTGTGGCTGTGAAGGTCACCGTGGCTCTGAATTTCTATGGCTCAGGATCATTTCAGGCCTCTGCTGGTGACATGTGCAACGTCTCGCAGTATGCAGTGCACTGCTGCATAAGGGAGGTCACAGATGCACTGTACCACATGAGGACCAGATTCATCACCTTCCCTCTCGACAGAGACAATCAGAACGAGCGAATTGTCAACCAAAAGGGACAATCGTCAACCAAAAGGGCTTCCACTCCCTCAACGTGCAGCTGGTGTGCGACCACACGCATCGCATCTTGGAGGTCGATGCCCGCTACCCTGGGAGCAGTCACGACTCCTTCATCATGTGGCAGTCCAACGTGCCAGCTATCTTTCATCCGACTCGGCAAGTCAAAGGCTGGCTAGTGGGCGACAAGGGCTATCCCCTCATAACGTGACTCATGACACTGGTCAGGAATCCACGCACACGTGCACAGCAGGCCTATAATGAGAGCCGCAACATCGTGGAGCACACCATAGGCTTCCTCGAACAACGCTTCCGCTGCCTGGACTGGTCTGGAGGAGCCCTACAGTGCTCCCCTGAGCGGGTGGGCAGATTTGTGGTGGTCTGCTGCATGCTGCACAACCTCGCCATCATGAGGCACCAGCCTTTGCCACCAATGATTGCAGAAGATCCTGAGCCAGAGGTGGAGGAGAAGGAGGCTGAGGAGGAAGAGGAGGAGGAGCAGGAGGAGGGGGTGGAGCCAGATGAGGAAGTGGAGGAAGACGCAAGATTGCAGCAGGAACCACACTCCTTGTCTGCAAGAGCTGTGCGTGCTCGCCTGATCCGTGCCTGGTATCAATAATTTGAACTACATCCCCCAACTCACCAACCATCCTACACTCCCCACCTTTCCCCTCCCACAAGACAATCAAATCACCCTCCATCTGATTACACATTGGTGTCCCTCTCAACTCATTGTATGAATAAAAACCACCACCAAATGCAAAATCAAACTCTCATTTATGGATTAATAAATGAAAATATGCAAATATAACATAACTATTCACCCTTGTGCATTCCCTTAGTGCCTGTTTGTGTGCCTTTACCTATCCTAGTGCTCCTTTAGGTGCTTCCCCAGTGGCTGGAGCATGGATGGTGGAAGGCTGCTGGCTTTCAATGGAGGAACGTCCAGATGGCCTTGGAGGACGACCATGAGCAGCTCTGGGCCTGGAGGGCCCGGCTTCAGACTGCATCATCTCAGCATGGGCTGCAGCAGTCTGGCCTGGCTGGCCGACAGGCAACAACAGGGGCGGAGTGGCAGGGGTGGGAGCAGGTAGGCTGTTGTCCTGAGAGAGGACAGCAGGTCCGACTGCCATGGCGCCACTGCCACTCTCCCGGGGCGGCGCCTCAGCACTCCTGGTGATCGGCTGGAGAATGGATTGCTGGAGTATTGTGATGCCCTGGAAGCCCCAGTCCCCAGAGCCATGATAGCATTAGTCAGAGCTTCCAATGCAGCAGTCTGAGCGTCCAATGCAGCAGTCAGACCTTGGATGGCAGATGTTTATGCTGCAATTGATTCTGTGACATCAGTCATCAGATGCTGCATCACGGTGGGTTCCACAGGTGCGCTGATGGAGGTGACCACCCGTTCCATGTTGGAAAGGATGGGCTCCAAGCTCTGCGCAAAGCCCTGCACCGAATTGGAGCTGGACTCCTCCATGCCCCTTCTCATTGTGCACAGGCTTTCTGGCAGTCTTTTCAGTGCCTCAAGCATTTGTTGGTGTAACCTCATCAGCTGTCTTCTGTAGCCTGGCCCATTGACGTCCTCATCTGACTCCTCTGCAGCAGAAATAGTGAGTGACCTCGCCCTCCGGCGAGTTGGCACTTGTGGTGTCTGTTCCCTCCGCCCCAGCTCCTGTGCACTTGTGCTCGGTGTCTCACCATGTGCAGATCCCTCCTCTAACCTAACCTCTAAAGGACGCACAGTGTCAGTCTTTGAGCTGGTGGGAGCAAGTGTCAGATCGAGTGACGGTGTGGCTTCAGTAGCCCACTCCTCCCTCCCACCCCCTCCTCCTCCTCGGGTGCCGTCACCTGTTCTTGGGTATCTGCAATGACAAAGGGAAACAGGTTGAGTTGTGGAGTGGGGAGAGGAGCAAGTAAGAGATGCATGCTGGCAGCATGTGCAGTACGTGAGTCAGAAAAGATTATGGGAGGGGGGAGATGTGGAAAAGGAGAAGGATCATTAGATATGCAGAGACCCCCTTGACCGGGACCTCCAGTGAGGCATGTTGTAATGGCTGCACCGACGGCCCACCCGATGATCCGCAGCACCGTCTCCTCCAGGGGAGTGAGGATGTGTAAACGTGCCCGTCCAGCCTGAGCTCCCTCCTGCTGGCCGGTGTTATATGCCACCTTCTCCTGCAAGACAGAGGACAGTGTGTCAGTGAGTGTCCTGCAAGGTGCGTGGGTGATGTGCCTGTTATGGTTGAATAGCTGCCAGTTTGTGTGACTTGTGCGGTGGTTGTGTGGCCTACAAGTGTGTTATTATGTGCGTGTGAGATGCAGCATTGCGTATGGATGAGCAGTGTTTGTTGGTGGGTGGGTGGGTGACGGGAGGTGTCGTGCATGGAGTATTGGTGCAGTTGGTAGGATGTGCCACTTGACACTTGCATTCACTCACCTTGACCACTCGTTTCAAGTAATTAAATTTCTTGTGGCACTGCACCCACGTGCGTGGTGCAATGCTCCTCACATTCACCTCCTGTGCCACAGCCTGCCACTGCCTATGCAGCTGTAGTCTAGACGGTCTCTGGCCACCCTGCAGGTACATGGCTGCCCTCCTCTGGTCCACCCCTTCCACCAGGGCCTCCAGAGCACCGTCGGAGAATCTTGGTGCCCGCTCTCTTGCTGATGCAGCTACTCGTGATGCCATTCTCCCTTCTCCTACTTGGCTGTGTAACTGCCTTTAAGTAGTGCAGGCAGCTGATGACGTGCGCTGACCACGCCCCATTTTCAACTTCCTCATTCTCCGTGCAGCCTCTCAGCAGTGAGGGCTGCGCTCGCTGCACGGAGTTTTCAGGGTAAGTAGCAGGGAGCACGAAGTTCACGTGTTGCCTGCGTAGGGTCCGTTGGGCGCGGGGTGGTAGTGCATCGCTGCCATCGCCCAGAACGGACCCTTATCCAATTTTCCCCCCTCGTATTTTAAGACAAAAATATTACAAAGTCTGTATGATTTTGGTGTGCAAATATTACATCATTTTAAAGTTTCTTTCATGGTTACTCCATTATTATTGTGAATGCAAGTGTCTTTTTAAATTTCTGATTGGAAATCTGTGTACACATGTATATTTCGCTGGGAATAAAACCCAAATATGTAGACATACAGACACCAAATTTTGTGGCTGTTCCAAAGACCTCTGTCATATCTCCAGCAGGAGCCACAAACTGCACTGGGACCCGGATACATCTGATTGGGACAGAGGTTTGTGTCGGCCATAGTCAGGGGCAGAACCTCCTTCCACCCCTTACTTAGATATCTGCATCAGAGGAGGCAGGGCTGAAGGCAAGGACTCCAATGCTAGGACTTCCTGCATCCTCAGCCTATAGGGGACTTGATGTAACACCAGAGGCTGGCACACTGAGGGAGCAGAGATAGCTTCCATTCTGATGCAAATGGACCCCACCACCTGCAGGCCAGGCCTGGGTCGAGGCCAGAACCTCTAAAGATGAGGGGAACTTTAAAAAAAAAAATGATCAGCCCCCTTACATCTTGTTTCTGGGGAGGGCCCAGTACCCCTCCCCTTCCAGCCAGCAACATATGCCACATTATATTGCCTTTTCTATTAGGGGGTATCCCCAGATGCCTGCTTTTCCTTGCCCTGTCCCCTAAACATCAGTGGGCTCAGTGGCATCTGCCATGGGCAGGAGCATCCCAAAATCTTATGCTGGGATGCACCTACAAATTTTCCGGACCATATTTTTTTTATATTAGTACATTTATAATTTGTTAATTTTAGTTATGCTATAATACAAGTACTTAAAATAGGTTTTAACTAATTCAACATTAAAATTCATTTTCCAGTATTTAGCATGACTTTATTCACCCTTAAAGAGGAGCTCTGCATTTTTACAATAGATTTATTTTGTCATTTATAATCCATGAAAAATAATGATACTGTAATCAGTCATAGATGTTCTTAAATGATTATGTTCTGGATGAAAGGCTTATGAAGCTATAATAACCTTGAGAGCTAAACACTCTTTCAACCATCACAACAAAAATCCCAATACAAGTTCATTGACTTCTACAATTAATGATTCATCTCTGGTCACTCGAGTTTGGAGCTGAGCACATTTATTGAAAAGGACACGTTGTAAATCAGTTCTCATGCTCTTTTACAACAACAACTTTTATTTATATAAGGAAGAACTTGCATTTATATAGCGCATTTCAAGACGTCAGGATAGCCCAAAGTGCTTTACAGCTAATGAAGTACATTTGAAGTGTAGTCACTGTTGTAATGTAGGAAATGTGGCAGCCAATTTAAGCACAGCAAGCTCCCACAAACAAAACAGCAATGAGAAAAATGACCAGATCATCTGTTTTAGGTGTTGGTTGAGGGATAAATATTGGCTAGGAGATCTTTTACAGCCACCTGAGAGCATATAGAAGGCCTTGGTTTAATGCCTCATTCGAAAGAAAGATATAGCACCTTTAGTGTAGAAAAATGTCCTAAGGCGTTTCACAAATGGTAATGAGACAAAAATGGGCACCGAGCCAAAGAATGAGATGTTGGGATGTGTGACTAAAAGCTTGACCAACGAGGCTCTTAAAGGAGGAGAAGGAGGTGAAAAGGTGGAGAAGTTTAGGGAGCAAATTCCAGAGCTTGGAGCCTGGATGACTGAAGGCATTGCCGCCAATGTTTGGGTGAAGGGAATGGGGAATTAACAAGTTCTTGGAAGGTTGTATGACTGGAGAAGGTTACAGAGATAGAAAGGGGAAAAGCAATGAAGGGATTTGAACATGAGGATGATAATTTTAAATTTGAGGTATTGGTGGCCTGGCAGCCAACGTAGGTCAGTGAGCACAGGGGAGATAGGTGAGTGGGACCTGGCGTGGATTAGGAATTGAGTTTTGGTTGAGCTGAAGTTTATGAAGGATAGAGGATGAGAGGCCGGATAGGTGATCATTGGATTAGTTGATTCTAAAGGTGACAAAGGCATCGATGAGGGTTTCAGCAGCAGATGGGCTGAGGCAGGATGGAGATGGGTGATGTTATGGAGGTGGAAGTTGGCGGTCTTTGTGATGGAGAGGATATCAGGATGGAAACTCAGCTGAGGGTCAAATAAGGTGCTAAAGTTGCAAACAGTTCCTTTCAGCCTGAGACAGTGGGCAGAGAGGACGATGGAATCGGTGGTGAGCGTACAGAGTTCATGGTGGAGGCTGAAGATGATGGCTTTGACCTTCCCAATGTTTAACTGGAGGAAATTGTGGCTCATCCTGGACTGGATATCGGACAAGCAATGACAAGACAAAGTGAGTGGAGAGGCTGAGAGAGCTGGTGTAGAGGTAGAGCTGGGTGTCATCAGCGTACATGTGGAACCTGACCCCGTGTCTTCGGAAGATGTCACCAAAGGGCAATGTGTAGTTAAGGAAGAGGAGGGGGTGAAGAATAGATCCTTGAGGGACTTCAGAGATAACAGTGTGGGGATGGAAAGAAAAGCCCTTGCTGGAATTGCTCTGGCTACGATTGGATAGGTAAGTGTAGACCCAAGCAACAGCAGTCCCATTGAGCTGGACAACGAAGGAGAGGTGTTGGAGGAGGATTGTGTGGTTGACTATGTCAAAGGCTGCAGAGAAGATGAGAAGGACAATGAGGGATAATGCACCATGGTCAAGGTCACAAAGGATGCTATTTGTGACTTTCATTACTTTCAGATACTTATACAAAAGCATCAAACAGCTCTTTTATGAGCTGTTAATATATAAGCTTTAGAAATGGCCTATAAATGTGTTGTACTCATGTTTCGTCTATATTCACACTTGGTAAAAGTGATCATAATTTTGATCAAAAGAGTGAGCAGAGAAGCAAGAAGGCAGAAAAAGATTTGAAGGCACTTTGCTATTGTAAAGCTCTTATTATGAGTTTTAATGCACAAACTTAACACTTAAGCATTTTGGATTTGACGTTGGTTTTTATGATAAAGTGCAGTGTTAGATTTAGTTAGTTCCACAATGCTCCAGAGGATTTCAACTCAAATAATAGTAAGAAATAGAAAAGAGGGAGGGCTAATAAAGATAAAAATGTCTCAGGAGGAAATACTGAGATCTAAGGGTCAACAAACAGGGCAAAACAAGAAAAAGCAAATAGTGTAAAGTCATAAAAAGTTTTTAAAGAAAAGGCAAGACCTTTGCTCCAGACAATCCCTCTCTGGAGGTGGGATGGTTTCAGTTACAGACAGGAAGAGGCCTCAGATGACTCGCATCAGTGGGAGCCAGCCAGTTAGGTAGCAGATCACAGCTATAAGAATGTTAGAGCCATTGGGGAAATGAAAACCTTGCAACTGTTTCTGCAGCTTCTTTTTTTTCTTATTTCTTTCATTATTCATTTTTTCTCTCCTTGTTTTATCTACATTTTCAGGTTTTCTGTTAATGTATACTTCATCGTATTCTGTTCTTTTCTTCTTTGGTCTTCTGGGCCATACACCAATGACAGCTATGAGAGCAAATGAGGTGTCGATGAACATAGGGGAAGCCCCACTGGATTAGAAACAAGCCAGTGTAGTACTTACTTTTTTATAAAGGGTGTTAAAACAAACTGGGGTAATATCAGGCCTACTAGTTTTACCTTCATTGTGGGCAAAATAATTGGAGGGATATTTAGGAATAAACTTTGGGATTATATGAAAATAACCTTGTAAACAGCATCCAATACCGTTTTCAAAAGGGGACATCCTGCCTTGAATGTTTTGAGGCAGTGACATCCTGAATAAACGCTGGAATGCATGAACTTCTGGAAAGCCTTTAATAAAGACCCACAGCAAAGGCCTAAACAAACTTAATGTAGTGGATATCCTAGGGAGAATTGGAGGTAGATAAGGAATTGACTGAAAGTGAAGAAGCAGCAGGTACAAATTGGGGGAGTGATACTAGGCTGGGCAGATGTACTAAGCGGTGTGCCCCAGGGATCAGTTCTAGGATCCCTTACTGTTTCTAATCTACATAAATAACCCAAGATTCAGAAGTGCAATAAAAATTGCTCAGATTTGCATATGGTAGTAAATTAATGAGGGGGGGGGAGCAGTCAATTCTGATGAAGCAGTCAAAGAATTTAAGGAGGACCTAAACAGAATTTGCATATGGACAGAATTGTAAAAATAAGTGCAAGGTGTTGTCCATTGGAAGAAAATAATATGGGACTTAATTAATAAATGGTGCTGAACTGGCTAGGTGAGAGACTAAGAGAGATTTAGGGATTTGGTGATTGGGATGCCATTGAGACTGAAAGAAGAGGAAGAGGAGCAGCAGGCAAGAGTCCAGAGACCTGCAAGAAGAGGCAGAAGGAGGGAAGCTTGCAGGAGGCTTTACCCCACTAGAGTGTACAGGCCAATAACCTCATACCTACACTTCATGGAGGAGCAGTATGTGAGAAGCCTCTGCTTTACCAGAGTTGCCGTCACAGAGCTATGTCACCTGCTGCAGCACCAACTGTAGCCCAGCACTAGGGCACACTCGCCCTTGCCAATGGCTCTGAAAGTAATGGTGACCCTGAATTTTTATGCTTGGGGTCATTTCAGACTGCAGCAGGTGTCAAAACCAACATTAGTCAATCAGCTGTGCATGCCTGCATCAAGCGGGTGATAAATACACTGTTCGCCACTGCATCTCCTTTCCTACGGAGGCCTCAACCTATACCCGTCCTGGTGCCAGAAAGCCTGCTGGGCTTTCAGTAGCCAAGATGCTGCAGTGTACAGCCGGGCCCTCTCAGGTCAGAGCTTCTCGAGGTTGCCAATCACAGCTATCTCAAGTGCCCTCATTGGAGGGGCAGCAGCCTTTCACCTCCCATGCTGAAGCCATTGAGGTTGCACCATGTAGGAGCACCAGAATTGGTGGGAGTGCACTAAAGTCAGGCACCAGGGTGATTATTAGTTTATGGATGTGTTAATGCTCATTATCAGTTAGAAAAGGGAATAGTGCCAGAGGATTGGTGACAGCTGATGTTATTCCTGTATTTAAAAAGGGAGATAGACCAGTTAGCTTAACATCAGTGGTTGGAAAGATAATGGAATCTTTACTCAAAGATGTAATAGAAAGACATCTAGAGAATGAAAATATAATAAAGAATAGTCAGCACTGATTTCAGAAGGGAAAGTCATGCTTGACCAACCTTACTGAATTCTTTGAAGAAGTAACAGAAAGAGTAGACAAGAGTAATAAAGTAGATGTAATATATTTGGATTTTCTAAAGGCCTTCAATAAGGTACCGCATTGTAGACTCATGACTAAGGTGGAGTCAGGAGACAAGTAGCAGAATGGATAGCAAGCTGGCTACAAAACAGAAAACAGAGACAAGGGGTTAAGGGTAGCTGCTCAGACTGGCGAAAGGTGGGAAGTGGTGTTCCACAGGGATCGGTGCTGGGACCACTGTTCTTCACAATTTATATTAACGACATGGATTCGGGAGTCGGAAGTACAATTTCAAAATTTGCGAACCGCACCAAATTTGGGGGTGTAGTTAATACTAAGGAAGAATGCGTTAAAATGCAAGAGGACATTAATGAACTGGCAGAATGGGTGTGTAATTGGCAAATGAATTTCAATATAGATAAGTGTGAGGTGGTGCATTTTAGTAGGGAGAGTAAGGCTGCTGCTTGGATTAATAAGAGTCTAAACGGAATAGGAGAGTAAAGGGATTTAGGGGTACAGATACGCAAATCACTAAAAGTAGCAACGTAGGTTAATAAGGCCATAAAAAAGGCAAATCAAGCACTGGGGTTCATTTCTAGAGGGATAGAATTGAAAAGTGAAGAAGTTATGTTAAACTTGTATAGAACTTTGGTTAGACCACACTTGGAGTAATGTGCACAGTCCTGGTCTCCAAATTGTAGAAAGGATGTAGAGGGATTGGAAAGGGTGCAAAAAAGATTCACAAGGATGATACCAGAACTGAGAAGTTATCCTTATCAGGAAAGGCTAAACAGGCTGTGGTTCTTTTCTCTAGAAAAGAGAAGGCTGAAGGGTGACCTGGTAGAGGTCTTTAAGATAATGATAGGGTTTGATAGGGTAGACGTAGAGAGAATGTTTCCACTTGTGGGGGAGTCCAAAACTTGAGGTCATAAATATAAAATAGTTGCTAATAAATCTAATAGGGAAGTCAGGAGGAATTTCTTTATTCAGAGAGTGATAAGAATATGGAACGTGCCACCACAAGGAGTAGTTGAGGCAAATAGCATAGGTGCATTTAAGGGGATGCTAGATAAGCACATGAGGGGGGAAAGGAATAGAAGAATACTCCTATAGTTAAGTAGGGAGGGAGGAGGCTCGTGTAGAGCATAAATGCCGACATGTAGTTTTAATGTAACTCATTGACTAGGCAATGTGATTTGACTCATGCTGGTGTTTGAACTGAGTGCAATCCTAAAGATAGTGCAAGGACTGGAACTGAGATGTTGGGAGGGATTGTTGGCACAGGGGAGCAGGAATTAAGTTAGCTGAAACACTCCTGGAGGAGCTACTTTTGAAAAGCTCTTGCACCTGGCAGGATAAGGGGGCTTTTGTCTCAGCTTTCCATTTTCTTTTTGACCGTCTTTCTATAATCCTATCGGATGCTTTCTTTTTTGATGTTGATTCTGTATCCCTCTTACTTTCTTGATCCTTGAGTTTTTTTCCCATTAATTGGTCATTTTTCCATTTCAACTTCCCAGTGCAAAGAAAAATAATGGATTCAATGCCCTGATTTTTTCATCAGGTCTTTGTGTGTTCTGTGAGAGCAGCTGTTTTAATGTGATTTTGTTTGTGTGCCCATGGCTGAAGTTGGCCACTGATGTTGGGAGGTAACGCTGCCATTATCTCTGACTCCATTCCTTTGGAGCACCTTGAATATTATGACAAGGCTGGGGTATGTAAAAGAGACTGTTGTGATTGTTTGATAACTGATAGATTTAAGTGGCTTCCTCATCCAAAGGGATGTTTGTCTTCCTCAATCTTAGACAAGCAGAACCAATTCGAGATGTAGCAGCAGAAATCTCATTTTACACAGTTGGTTAGAGACCTAAACAAATGGTGGAATTTTCTATTCTTGGGCTTTTAATGAACCCTCTAATGAATGTAAAGAATATGCACCAGCAGATAAAGAATGAACGCTTATTTTTTTCCAAGTTGAATTCATGAGTCATTAGGTGTTGATTTAAGGCAATAAATTATAAAATATTCTACATTATGTATTAGACTATTGTATACGTGTCATTTTATTAGATTTTGCTAAATTAACCCTGTAAGAATTATTGTACACTACTTAATCACATATGGCTTTCAGTAATGATCTGAAGACACATGACGCAATGATGCCTAAAAAAACAAATCCTGCTGCTGCATGATGGGTATTTAATAGGAAGACAACCACATTATCGTATTTTGTATATTTGTAGAAAATCTCATTTAGGGTTCATTTTCTAAAATTTCTTTCACTTGTTTTTTGTTCATACCAGTCTCCCCACTGGAATGTTTTGACAAATAATGGGTTGACGTAGGTTGATTTAAAATAAACCTCATAATAACTATTTGATAACTGTGAAGATCCTCTGTAGTTCAAGCGATATTCAAGAAATGCTAATGTGCCCATGTTCAGCAATCCAGTAAGCAAATTCATACTAATGCAATTTCATCCCTAACTAAAAAACAAAGCAGCTCTTGATATGCTAGGAGTTTACATACGTAATGCTAGATTCATGTGTTTCTTTCCTGAAGTTTTTTTTTCTCCCATCCATCATATTGCAACAAAGTACAATTTTTTAAAATATATTCGTTCATGGGATGTAGGCGTTGCTTGCAAGGCCAGCATTTATTGCCCATCCCTAATTGCCCTTGAGAAGGTGGTAGTGAGCCGCCACCTTGAACCGCTGCAGTCCGTGTGGTGAAGGTTCTCCCACAGTGCTGTTAGGAAGGGAGTTCCAGGATTTTGACCCAGAGACGATGAAGGAACGGTGATATATTTCCAAGTCGGGATAGTGTGTGACCTGGAGGGGAACGTGCAGGTGGTGTTGTTCCCATGTGCCTGCTGCCCTTGTCCTTCTAGGTGGTAGAGGTCATGAATTTGGGAGGTGCTGTCAAAGAAGCCTTGGCGAGTTGCTGCAGTGCATCCTGTGGATGGTACACACTCCAGCCACAGTGCGCCAGTGGTGAAGGGAGTGAATGTTTAGGGTGGCGGATAGGGTGCTAATCAAGCGGGCTGCTTTGTCCTGGATGGTGTCGAGCTTATTGAGTGTTATTGGAGCTGCACTCATCCAGGCAAGTGGAGAGTATTCCATCACACTCCTGACTTGTGCCTTGTAGATGGTGGAAAGGCTTTGGGGAGTCAGGAGGTGAGTCACTTGCCGCAGAATACCCAGCCTCTGGCCTGCTCTTTTAGCCACAGTATTTATGTGGCTGGTCCAGTTAAGTTTCTGGTCAATGGTGACCCCCAAGATGTTGATTGTGGGGGATTTGGCGATGGTAATGCTGTTGATTGTAAAGGGGAGTTGGTTAGACTCTCTCTTGTTGGAGATGATCATTGCCTGGCACTTGTCTGGTGCGAATGTTACTTGCCACTTATCAGCCCATGCCTGGATGTTGTCCAGGTCTTGCTGCATGCATTATACTAAAATAAGCTATTTGGCTGTGAGGAGCATAACATTTGAGCCTGATCTTTCTTCACCCAAAGTCCACACAAGTATATCTTTCAGCAGGATCCCCAGAACAGCAACAGAGGTGGGAGTTCTGACTATTGTGCCCCTAATGGTATCCTAGATGAGATCCCAGATGAAATTAACATTTTGCAGATTCCACACCATTAGTGCACGTAAATTCCAGTCCCCTCTCAGTTCAGTGGCTGAAAGAATGTTAACACATGAATTTGGACTAAAGGTGGAGTCATTAAAGGTTAGAGGTAAAACCTGATGATTAGACTTAGAACTGCATTAGGCAGCAACCTAGATTATTTTCTTGAGTCTTGCATTGAAGCTTGAATCACAACTTTCTGAGGCAGAGGTGAGAGTGCTACCAACCAAGCTGAGCTACTTCCTTAATTACTTCAACTTCTAATTTGCTCTTTACAACCATGATGTTCTGGGCTTTGTTCCTTCACTTCAGTTTCTCAATAATAAAAGAAAAACAGCATCATAAGGTATTGCAATGAGAGTTTTTGTGTGTTATCCATGTGACAGGATGATTTTTTGGATAGAAATTCAATAGCATTCAATAGCCCAGTTTTGGGGGGCTAAATCAACATTGCACATACCAAATTTTGTGGTGGGATGTCCTATGCTGGAAGTGCAAAAGGAATGCGGTGGCCGCCATATTAGGTAAGCACTCCTTAAGCTTCCCCGGCAGCTGCCTGTGAGTATACAACTATCACTGAAAAGCTTAGCAAAACAATATTCTTTGGCACTATTGCCTCTAATTTCTATTTATTTTAAAATATTTATAGTATTAAGGGTTTTATATGGTTAATATATTGGGGTAGAATTTCCATGGCAATTCTCCCAATCTTCCACCATAACTGTGGTGAAAGATTGATGGAAATCCCAAGGTAATGGCATAAATGACCATTTCTTTGGAGTTTCCACCGATCCTCTGCCAAAGTTGCGGTGGGAAATCGGGAGAACCTCCGCGGGAATTTTAGCCCATTGTATTTATTTTGGACATTGATATCCAATACATAAATTGATTTGAAAAATTTATATCTTGATTCCAGTTCTTTTTTGTGTCCTTTCATCATGTCCGCTAAGTTATAATATTTTGATAATACTTAGTCCTTGGCAAAATAGTTGAGTCTGAAATTGTCGATCATGGGTTATAGCCTTTTTTAATGGCGTGGAAGGTACACTTCAAGGCAGGATGTTTGTTGGTGCTTTTACAGATGACCTTGACAGACTGGAAAGTGAGATTTAATTTTACATGATAAAATAAGTACCTGACTTACACGCCTAATGACAAAGTCTTTGAATATTGATGATTAATAAGCTGTAGTACCACTTAATTCATAGCTTCTATTACTCAGAAGAGGAGAGGATGAGGCAATAAATAGCCCCTGCCTCAGTATTTAGTCATTCTTTTGATGCTAAGCACACTCCAGATGAATGAGGGATTGGGAAGGGGTTTATTGCTGTTTAGCTACATTTTAGGAATTCAAGATATAAAAAAAGATAATGCACTAGAGGCAGTATGTTCTGAGAGTTGAAGATATGAATCTCATATTCATGAGCACCACAGACATGAGTGAGTTATGACAGCCTTTCTTTATCAGTGTTTGAACTGTGCTGTCATGTCCTATTTTTAGTCTGCATGTCTTTAAAATGCAATCTGAATTGTGTCACATAATGCAAAACACAAGGGCTCGATTTTGCAATGGTGGCGGATTGGCAGCGGGGGGGAATGAAGGTGCGCGTGGCAAACCCGCATGAACAAAGCTTACCGTTTCCGACGCAATCACATGGTGATTGCTGATGATTAATGTCCTCTCCGGGCTTCGCGCCTGGCAGCCAGTCTGATTGACAGGCTGGCTTCCGTCAGGAGCTGCAACACGGGTAGGGGGCGAGAAAGAGAGAGAGTGAGGCATCATCTGGCGCTGGAACGGAAGATCGGGGGAAGATCGGGAGGACTTCGGCGGGGTGAAGATGGGACATTGAGGGGGTGAAGGGGGGACATTGGAGCGGGAGATATTGGATATCAGAGCAGGGTGCAAAGGTAGGTTCATTTAGTGTTTCATTTCCGTCTATGGTTTTTTATTTAATTTATTTAGTTTCTTGTTCCTTTATTCGGCCCTTCGGCATGAATCAGAAGCGGTGGGCAAGCCACCCAGGTAAGTTAACAATCGTTCTCAGTACTTCATCTGTCACAGGTAAAGTGCCTTAAGTACCTCCAATGAGATACATTTGACTGTTTAACTGTCATCCCCCCGGCTTCAATCGCCGGCGGGACTTCCGTTTTCGGGTCGCCCGTGCGCACACAAGTGGGTCCCTGGGAAACTCGGAAGTCGGCGGGTTGGAGTTCCGAACCCGAACGGGATTTCTGCTATTTTCGGAGCCCCCCGCCCCCAACGCACCCACAATTGCCTCCTAAAATCAAGTGGTTGAATTTCCTTGTGGTTTCTCCCTCTCTGTCACCATAACTTTGGTGGAAGTTCGGAGGGAACCCTGTTTACGTGTGTAAATGGGGTTTCCGCCAAAGTTACAATGGGGGAGCCGGAGAAGCCCCGAGGAAATTCATCCCCTAGATGATATGTAAATGTGATTGAATGTTCTTTTTATTTTCAAAACAGTTAGAGGTGGAATTTCTGTCAGGGTTCTCCCAATCGTCCACTGTAACTTTGATGGAAGACTGGTGGGAACCATGGAGAAATGGCATAAATGGCTGTCTAAGGTGTTTCTGCTGATCTTCTGCTGAAATTCCAGGTGATAGGTTTCATTTTCCAAGGGAATGAAAACACCTCTCATGTCTGAAAGTGACCAAGGTTAATTTTCCAATTAAGTGCTCCCAGCATGAAGTCTTGCTTGTTGGGAACACCTATTGGAAAATCACGTGCATGCAGCACATTATTTTCCATCTACTTTCCATCAGGAGTCCATTATTAAATAGACAGAAAATTGTGTGCTGCATGTGCTCTATTTTCCAATATGCATTCTTGGTAGGAAATGGTCCGCATTTGGGATGTACAATTGAAGACCCCTTCCCTCATGTATGCAACATTCAGGTATAGGCACTAAGCTCTTGACCATCCTCCAAGCTCGACTTAACTTTTCAATCCCTCCTCCTTCATAATTAGTTTAAATGAACCTCTATGCCACATTCTAAATTAAGACCTGGTCCTCGAATTTCCCTGCAGCTGGTCCTGCTCCGATGATGCAACTTCGCCGAAAGCAAACGAGATATCTGCTACACTTCCGATGATGTTGTGGAGTGGGAGCAGCTCTGGGAAATTCCGGACTCTGGTCTCTCAATGTACAATGCAATGTTGGCAAAAAAGCCATATTTTGTAATCCATTTAAGCATAATTAATTGTGATGTTTATCTCTAAATTATTTACATATCATCTAGGGGGTTAATTTCCTCGGGGCTTCTTCGGCTCCTCCATTGTAACTTTGGCAGAGACCTCATTTACACGCATAAACGGGGTTCCCGCCGAACTCCCACCAAAGTTATGGTGGCAGAGAGGGAGAAACCATGAGGAAATTCAACCACTTGGTGACACAATTCAGATTGCATTTTAAGATGGGAGTTTAATGTGATTATAACTTAACCAGTCTGGTCAATACATTATTGATGTGAGCATAAAGACAGTTTAATA
Source organism: Heptranchias perlo (assembly GCF_035084215.1). Taxonomy (NCBI): domain Eukaryota; kingdom Metazoa; phylum Chordata; class Chondrichthyes; order Hexanchiformes; family Hexanchidae; genus Heptranchias; species Heptranchias perlo. The sequence goes on along the minus strand of NC_090325.1, from coordinate 125,346,688 downwards.
AATATTAGCAATAAAGTTACCATTCCAATTCAATGCAGTTTCTGTAAATATTTCAAGAGAACAGCAACAAGAAGACTCAATTTACAGGATAGAATTTGAGACATTTGGAAGAATCAGAATGCCAGAAGTGTTGTGCAAGCTCCGTCAGAAAACAGAATCACAGAGCGTCACAGTTAATAGCACACCATATGGAACCTCAGATTGTTGCAAAGAAAGTTGAGAGGAGTGAATGTCACACCTTGATTTCAAACAAGCTGGGTTTATACCTTAAACAAGTAATTACATCGAATATACAGCACAGAAACAGGCCATTCAGCCCAACAGGTCTATGCCAGTGCCTATTCTCCACATGAGCCTCGTCCCACCCTACTTCATCTCACCCTATCAATGGGAAATGTTGTGCTTAGGTACCTTTTAAGATAAATTCCAGAGAGACTATTGCCAGCCTTGCTGCATAGAACACATCTGGCCTTTCAATTCTTTGTTGTTACAGTTGTCTTTATTGACACCAGGGGAGGCTTTTTTTCAACTGCTGGCTGCCCGTTTTTCACCTCAGGCGGGGGTGGGGATGATTTCCCACCCTCCCACAATCAGCGAGCTGCAGCGAGGCACCCCTTTGGAGCTCAGATCTTGCCAACGGCATTTAAATGAGGCCCGAACACAAAAATGGTTTGGGTGCCCCGACGCCATCCTTGGGCGAAGAGCCTCATTTTGGGCAGAAGTCGAATTTCCTCCCACCCCTCATTAGTCTGTGCCTGAATAATACGATGCTACTTTTCAATTTTCCTAATTTTATGCGTAGTTACTATGTAAATTTGCCAGTGAATCAGTGCATAACAATTAGAAAAGCTTAATAACTGAAGCTAAAAGATGATTATTTGCGGTTGATTTTTCATCTCATCATATCTTTTGCAGGCAGATTGGAAGCTCAAAGTCTAGTTATATTTCAAAAGTGTTATTGCAATTTTAAATAAGGTTATCTATCTTCTAGTGCTCAGGCCAAATCCCAATGTAATGACACGAGACTGAAACACACAGCTTATTATCAATTAGTTGCAGTAAAACTAGAATGGTGTGACATAGAATGTTCTTTCCATACTAATATGATTAGTTAAAAAACAAGGCTTTGATAGACACAGCAGGGTTGGGCTCTGTGCTTTACACAGATTGCAGGTTTCACCCAAGTCCAAGGCATCAATGTCTGCACCCACATCGCCCTGCAGGCTCCTTTACATGAGCCCACTGCTTTCATGAATTGCAAGGACTTCCACTGTATTAATGAGCACCCGGTGTGTGATCTCCAGCATCGCATCACGCAGGTATGTGCCCACTTTCCTGGCAGCTGCCAGTTATATTGCAGCAATCCTCCATTACCGCACGCTTCGCCCCTGCGCAGCAGGTGAGAGCCTGGCAGCTTGGAGTCAAAGGCTATCCCCTACCTACTTGGCTCATGACCTCTCCAAGTAATCCACACTTGTTTGCTAAACTGCGCTTCAGTCAAATCCATGGGTCAACTGGAGTCCTTATCGAGCAGACCATTGGAGTCTTCAAGAAATGACTCGGCTGCTTGGACAGATTTGGTGGCTTCCTCTAATACTGCCAGAAAGAATATCCTGTGTCATAGTGGTTTGCTGTATGCTGCATAACTTTGCACTGGAACCGGGACAACACGTGAAGCCACCACTGCATGAGGATCTTCAACAAGATGGGAGAGGTGACACTGATGACATTGAGGATGGTGAAGAAGCGGGAGAACACTTAACACCAGCCTGCAGCATTTCAGCTTTTTTTTTATTCGTTCGCGGGATGTGGGCGTCGCTGGTGAGGCCAGCATTTATTGCCCATCCCTAATCGCCCTTGAGAAGGTGGTGGTGAGCCGCCTTCTTGAACCGCTGCAGTCCGTGTGGTGACGGTTCTCCCGCAGTGCTGTTACGAAGGGAGTTCCAGGATTTTGACCCAGCGACGATGAAGGAACGGCGATATATTTCCAAGTCGGGATGGTGTGTGACTTGGAGGGGAACGTGCAGGTGGTGTTGTTCCCATGCGCCTGCTGCTCTTGTCCTTCTAGGTGGTAGAGGTCGCGGGTTTGGGAGGTGCTGTCAAAGAAGCCTTGGCGAGTTGCTGCAGTGCATCCTGTGGATGGTACACACTGCAGCCACAGTGCGCCGGTGGTGAAGGGAGTGAATGTTTAGGGTGGTGGATGGGGTGCCAATCAAGCGGGCTGCTTTATCTTGGATGGTGTCGAGCTTCTTGAGTGTTGTTGGAGCTGCACTCATCCAGGCAAGTGGAGAGTATTCCATCACACTCCTGACTTGTGCCTTGTAGATGGTGGAAAGGCTTTGGGGAGTCAGGAGGTGAGTCACTCGCCGCAGAACACCCAACCTCTGACCTGCTCTCGTAGCCACAGTATTTATATGGCTGGTCCAGTTCAGTTTCTGGTCAATGGTGACCCCCAGGTTGTTGATGGTGGGGGATTCGGCGATGGTAATGCCGTTGAATGTCAAGGGGAGGTGGTTAGACTTTCTCTTGTTGGAGATGGTCATTGCCTGCTCCCCTGCATTAACAATCATGTCCAACATTGGTCCCAGTCATTCCGCCATCCAAAACAACTGCATCTGCCCAGAGACCAACATTGATATTCACATCATCTGGCATTTCAGGGTTAGCAGCTACTACGGGAACACTCTACACACAAATATTTCAAAAGGTTTATTATTTTACTGGCATACACAAATCCCTACACACTAATAACCAGGTGTGAACCCACAGTGCCAATCTTAAATGATCTCTTATTTACTCTATTGTTCTTACGAGGGGCTCATCCCAGTGGCCTCAGCATGGGTGTTGGAAGGCTGCTATGGCTCAGACGAGGGCTCTTAAGATGCTTGTGGCCAGAGAACTTTAGGATCTCGGAACTGAGAGGCCCAGCCGCAAATTTCAGCAACTTGGCAGATGCTGGGGAAATCTTAGAATCATAGACTGGTTACAGCACGGAAGGAAGCCATTGGGCCTGTCGAGTCCATGCCGGCTCTCTGCAAGAACAATCCATCCAGTCCCACTCCCCCGCCCTATCCCCGTAGCCCTGCAAATGTTTTCCCTTCAAGTACTTATCCAATTCTCTTTTGAAAGCCACGATTGAATCTGCCTCCACCACCCCCTTGGGCATTCCAGATCATAACCACTTGCTGTGTATAAAAGTTTTTCCTCATGTCGCCTTTGGTTCTTTTGCCAATCGCCTTAAATCTATGTCCTCAGGTTCTTGACCCCTCTGCTAATGGGAACAGTTTCTCTCTATCTACTCTATCCAGACCCTTCATGATTTTGAATACCTCTATCAAATCTCCTCTCAACCTTCTCTGCTCCAAGGAGAACAACCCCAGCTTCTTCACGTAACTGAAGACCCATATTCCATTGAATCATTCCAGTAAATCTTTTCTGCACCCTCTCTAAGGCCTTCACATCCTTCCTAAAGTGCAGTGCCCAGAACTGGACACAATACTCCAGATGTGGCCGAACCAGTGTTTTATAAAGGTTCATCATAACCTCCTTGCTTTTGTACTCAATGCCTCTATTTATAAAGCCCAGGATCCCGTAACTGCTTTCTCAACCTGCCCTGCCACCTTCAACGATTTGTGCATGTGCATGACCCCCAGATCTCTCCATTCCTGCACCCTTTTAGAATTGTATCCTTTAGTTTATATTGCCTCTCCTCGTTCTTCCTACCGAAATGTATCACTTCACACTCTTCTGCGTTCAATTTCATCTGCCACATGTCCACCCATTTCACCAGCCCGTCAATGTCCGCTTGAAATCTATCACTATCCTCCTCACTGTTCACTATCCTTCCAAGTTTTGTGTCATCTGAAAATTTTGAAATTATGCCCTGTACACTCAAGTCCAAGTCATTAATATACATCAAATAAAGCAATGGTCCTAGTACCGACCCCTGGGGAACACCACTGTATACCTCCCTCCAATCTGAAAAACAACCGCTCACCATTGATCTCTGTTTCCTATTACTTAGCCAATTTTGTATCCATGCTGCCACTCCCCCTTTTATTCCATAGGCTTCAACTTTGCTGACAAGCCTATTATGCAGCACTTTATCAAATGCCTTTTGGAAGTCCATATACACCACATCAACTGCATTGCCCTCATCAACCCTCCCTGTTACCTCATCAAAATTCAATCAAGTTGGTTAAACACGATTTGCCTTTAACAAATCCGTGCTGGCTTTCCTTTATTAATCCACACTTATCTAAATGACTATTAATTTTGTCCCGGATTATCCTATCTACAAGTTTCCCCACTACTGAGGTTAAACTGACTGGGCCACCAGACTTTCTGGCACCGGGATAGGCATTGGATGAGGAGGTGGCGATGGTGCAAGTGTGCTGTCATCCTGAAGGAGTTCCACTCTAATTGCACAACTGCCTCTGCTATCGGACTGCGGCCCGCATTCCCACTGATCTCTGAGAGAACTGACTGTAGGAGATCTGTGATTCTTTCGAAGACCCTATCCATTCAGTCTCTCTGCCGGTCCAGGGCTGAGGAGATGGAACCTAGAGCCTGAATTTTCCAAGAATGAACATCCTTGAGAGATACTACTACTGGTGCCACACATTTCCGCAAGGAGGGCCAAGCTACATTGAAGTGACTACACGCTTCATGGTTGTCAGCAGTGTGTTGATGCCCTGGGGCAGCGGACACCCATCTGAAGGAAAGAGGACCTCCTTCCTACTCCTCACTTTTTCCATGAGGACCTCCACAGCTGCACCTGAGAATTGTGCTTGATGTTTCCAGAAGGTATAAAAACTAGAAAATGTTTTAAGTCTGAAACTTTGATGCACTTCACCTTCATGAACATGGAAATGTGCCAAAATGAAACAAATATCTCCATGTGCAATTGCTTTTGCATTTTAACATTACATTTCGCATAACCATTTTAAAACTTTTTTATCCCCTTTTAAATTCATTGCCTGGTGTCAGGCATCGTTTCCACATCTGACATGATGGGCAGGTAATCTGCTGCCAGTCCTTTGTCAATGTGGACTGTTTGAATCCCTGCATCATCTAGAATCCAGTGCTGCATTTAAATTACAACACAATAAAGTGCTTTTAGATCAGGATAAAACTCTTTGGGGGCTAAATTGGGCCGTGTGGCACCCGTTGTGTAGGCGCTACGCGCACTCCTAAGCATCGAAAGTGGTGTCTGAGATGCACACGCACACTTCCGGCATGACGTGCATAGGACGCCAAATTGGTAAAGGCGTTTGCGCACGCGCACGTAACACCGGCAGCATGTAAAGTAGGGAGATTATGCGGTAAATCAGTGTGCAATGCTGATTTAAAGGGACAGATTTTGGAACCCCACGCTCCAGCCGAAGCACTGTCTTAACCTCGCCCAGCTGAACAGGTCTTAAGCGGCATGGAGGACCCCCCACCAGCACTATTTAAAGGGATCATGCAGGAGTTAAAGGTTCGTTGCTGGATTATTGCTTCTGGCTACTGATGCATTTGTACTTGTTTTTGGAGGTCTCCTATACTTGACTGGGGGACGTAGCCTAAAAATTAGAGCCAGGACTTGCAGGAGTGAAGTTAGGTAATGCTTCTATACGCAAAGGGTGGTAGAAGTTTGAACTCTCTTCCACAAATGGCAATTGATGCTAGCTCAATTGTTAATTTTAAATCGGATATTGATAGATTTTTGTTAACCAAAGTTATTAAGGGATATGGGGCAAAGGCAGGTATATGGAATTGGGTCACAGGTCAACCATGATCTCATTGAATGACTGAACAGGCTCGAGGGGCTAAACGGCCTACTCCTGTTCCTATCTTCTTATGTTCCTATAATAAAGTTTCAAAACTTTACAGGGAGTGGGTTGGCTAACTGACAGGCAACAGCAAGGGCACTGGCAGAGTGGCAGGGGTGGGATAGGAATGTTGTCATCCTGAGAGAGGACAGCAGGTTCATGTTCCATGGAGCCACTGCCACTTGCTGACTCCTGTTATGCGTCACCTTCTCCTGCAAGAAAGGGGGACGTGTGTTGGTGAGTGACCTGCAAGATGTTTGGGTGATGTAGCTGTCATGGTTGAATAGCTGCCAGTGTGTGAGACAATTTAGTTGTGGGTGTGCGGCTTGCAACAGTGGTAATTTGTGAGGATGAGATAAAGCATCTGATTGGAAGAGTTGAGTACTGATTGAAAGAGTTCATTGGGAGGTGGGTGACGGGGGGTGTAATGCGTGGAACAGTGGATGCGGCTAGTGGTGCAGTTGTTAGGAGATGCCACTTGACAGTTGAAGCCATGCACCTTGATTAGTCGTGTCAAATCATTGCACTTCTTCCTGCACTGCATCAATATTCATGGTGCTATGCTCCTGGCATTGACCTCATCCCATACTGGATCCCACTGCCTCGGAAACATATGTCTGGAGGACCTCTTGCTCCCCTGCAGATGTAGGATGCCCCTCCTTCTGTCCACCTCTTGCACCAAGGTCCCTAGTGCATCATCAGAGAACCTTGGTGCACGTCTCTCGCAGGCCCAGTACAAATTCGGATCGGCAGATCGGTAGTTGTGAGCAACCGTTATTGAATGTTTTGAAAGAATTAAACAATTTGTAAACATAGGCTGGGACCTGCATCTATGTTTTACGTGTGCGATTTCTGATCTCCATTCAGACCCGTATCTTATATTTTAAAAATATAAGAGTCCCGCAACTTTGAGCAGCCCAGTTGTTGCTCATTAAAAATTCCAGGGTTCCCTCATTCACTGTATTGCAGCACAGATTCATTTCAACATTGACTTCCAGCACTTCCTGCAGCCATAGTGCACCTCCCCTTTAAGAGGTGCAGGCTGCCTTTAAGTGGTGCTAGCCACTCGCGATATCTGGGCCCTCAGTCATCAGCACAGGTAGTGCTGGCTGCACGCAGCAATCGGGTAAAACAGCAGGCAGCAAGAATGTTACATGCTGCCTGCATCTCAACGACCGGGCGTGGGTTAATCACGCACTGCAATCCCAAGGCCCCTTTTCGGGGGTTAACCAATTTAATTCCCTTCTTCTCTACTATGCACTTAACTGTCTATTCTCTCTTTATGTCTTTGCTATCTTTACTGCATACTTCCCTGTGGTATACAAGTAAGTGAAAATACAACGCACAAGATATTGGGACAATTAAATTGATAAAGTGGTTTCATCTAAGGTACAAGAATGAGTGATTATTGGAATTGATCCTAACCCTGAGTGGCATGTATTTTGGGGAACAAAACATTTGAGCATGACAATATGTTATACTTGATGAGGGGCTGGGCCTGCCAAGTTAGGGCCCATTTTCCAAATATGCACTCGTGGCTCAGAGCCTCTCCTGCTAGGAGTGTATATCGGTGATTCAGGGGAGGGGTTGTCACATCTACAATTTCCTGATATGTGCCTCCCGTAGGCAAGACAACATATCAGAAGTGCATATTTGGAAACTTAGCCCTGTTGAGTACAATTTTAAAGAAATTGAAGTGGGCCAAATTTCCTCCCCTGCTCCTCACCACTCCCCCCCCCCCTCCCAACCCCGCTCCAATTGGATGCAAGTCAGGCAGGGCACATTTGAAGTCTGCTCTGCATGGAGCTGATCTAAACCTATCTATATTTCTGGATTCAAGTCATTTTAACCAGCCTGATGCCAACTTTGACTCAGTGGTTGCACTCTTGCCTCTGAGTCAGAAGATTGTTGGTTCAAGCCCCACTCTAGAGACTTGAGTATGTAATTCAGGCTCTGTGGCACTGTGGTACAGAAGGCCATTCAAATAGGGGGAGTGAAAAGGAATGTGGCAGTAGTAGGGGATAGTATGGTCAGGGGGATAGATACCGTTCTCTGCAGCCGCGACCGAGAGTCCCGAAGGCTGTGTTGCCTGCCTAGTGCCAGGGTTAAGGACATTTCTTCATGGCTGGAAAAGAACATGGAGCATGAGGGGGGAGGATCCAGTTATCATGGTCCATGTAGGAACCAATGACATAGGTAGAACTAAGAATAAGGTTCTGCTGAGACAGTTTGAGGAGCTAGGGTCTAAATTAATAAGTAGAACCTCAAAAGTAATAATCTCTGGATTACTACCTGAGCCACATGCAAATTGGCATAGGGACAAACAGATCAGAGAGTTAAATGTGTGGCTCAAAGAGTGGTGTGGGAGGAAGGGGTTTCGATTCATGGGGCACTGACACCAGTACTGGGGAAAGGGGGAGCTGTTCCGATGGGACGGGCTCCATTTTAACCAGGCTGGGACCAGCATCCTGGCGAATCGAATAACTAGGACTGTAGATAGGGTTTTAAACTAAAAAGGGGGAGGGGTCAGGTGAGGGGAAATTTAGAAATCTAATGAGAAAGTTAAGACAATAGAACAGTATAGTGACCTGGGTAAAGATAAGCAGAGTGTGGCAGGAAGGGACAGAGAGTTTACCAATAATAGTGCAACAACAAGTAAGGTCAAAGCAGGAAAAAATGGTAAAAAGTCAAAATTAAGGGCTCTTTATCTGAATGCACGGAGCATTCATAATAAGATAGATGAGTTAATTGCACAAATAGAGATAAATGGGTTTGACCTAATAGCCATTACAGAGACATGGTTGCAAAATGACCAAAGTTGGGAACTAATTATTCCAGGATACTTGACATTTAGAAAAGACAGGCTGAATGGAAAAGAAGGGGGTGTAGCCCTAATAATAAAGGATGACATAAGGACAGTGGTGAGAAAGGATCTTGGCTTGAAAAATCAGGAATTAGAATCTATATGAGTGGAAATTAGAAATAACAAGGGGCAGAAAACATTTGTGGGAGTAGTTTATAAGCCGCCTCATAGAAGCAATACCTGATGGCCTGCATCCGACGGTTCTAAAAGAGGTGGCTGCAGAGATAGTGGATGCATTGGTTATGATCTTCCAAAATTCTCTAGATTCTGGAACGCTCCCAGTGGATTGGAAGATAGCAATGTTACCCCGCCATTCAAGAAAGGAGGGAGAGAGAAAACAGGGAACTATAGGCCAGTTAGCCTGACATCGGTCATTGGGAATATCCTGGAATCCATTATTAAGGAATTGGTAACAGGGCACTTAGAAAATCATAATATTATTAGGCAGAGTCAACATGGTTTTATGAGAGGGAGATCATGTTTGACAAATTTATTAGAGTTTTTTGAGGATGTAACTAGCTGGGTAGATAAAGGGGAACCAGTGGATGTGGTATATTTGGATTTTCAAAAGGCATTTGATAAGGTGCCACATAAAAGGTTGTTACACAAGGTAAAGGCTCATGGGGTTGGGGGTAATATATTAGCATAGATAGAGGATTGGCTAAAGGACAGAAAACAGAGAGTAGGGATAAATGCGTCATTCTCAGGTTGGCAGTCTGTAACTAGTGGGGTGCTGTAGGGATCAGTGCTTGGGCCTCAGCTATTTACAATCTATATTAATGACTTAGATGAAGGGACTGAGTGTAATGTATCCAAGTTTGCTGACGATATAAAGCCAGGTGGCAAAGCAAGCTGCGAGGAGGACACAGAGTCCGCAAAGGGATATAGACAGATTAAGTGAGTGGGCAAGAAGTTGGCAGATTAAGTGTAATGTGGGAAAATGTGAAGTTATTCATTTTGATAGAAAGAATAGAAAAGCAGAATATTGTTTAACTGGTGAGAAACTATTAAATGTTGGTGTCCAGAGAGACTTGGGTGTCCTCGTACAAGAAACACAAAAAGTTAATATGCAATTAGGAACAGCAGGCAATTGGGAAAGCAAATGGCATGTTGGCCTTTATTGCAAGGGGGTTGGAGCACAAGAGTAAGGAAGTCTTACTATAGTTGTACAGGGCTTTGGTGAGACCTCACCTGAAGTACTGCGTACAGTTTTGGTCTCCTTATCTAAGGACGGATATACTTGCCTTAGAGGCGGTGCAACAAAGGTTCAAGTTGGGTCTATAATTATTGGAATTTAGAAGAATAAGAGGAGATCTTATTGAAACATGCAAGATTCTGAGAGGACTCGATAGGGTAGATGCTGAGAGAATGTTACCCCACTAGGGGGCATAGTCTCAGAATAAGGGGTCGCCCGTTTAAGACGGAAATGAGGAGGAATTTCTTCTTCCAGAGGGTCGTGAATCTTTGGAATTCTTTATCCCAAAAAGCTGTGGAGGCTGAGTTATTGAATACATTCAAGGCTGAGTTGGACAAATTTTTGATCAGCAAGGGAGTCAAAGGATATGGGGAAAGGGTGGGAAAGTGGAGTTGAGATAAAAATCAGATCAGCCATGATCTCATTAAATGGTGGAGCAGGCTCAAGGGGCCGAATGGCCTACTCCTGTTCCTATCTCTTATGATCTTATGGTTCACTAGTTTAATTCCTGGGATGAGAGGGTTGTCCTATGAAGAGAGGTTAAGTAGAATAGGCCTATACTCTCTGGAGTTTAGAAGAACGAGAGGCGATCTCATTGAAATATATAAGATTATAAGGGGGCTTGACAGGGTAGAGGCTGAGAGATTGTTTTCCTTGGCTAGAGAGTCTAGAACTAGGGGGCATAGTCGCAGGATAAGGGGTCGGCCATTCAGGACTGAGATAAGGAGGAATTTCTTCAGGCGGAGGGTTGTGAATCTTTGGAATTCTCTGCCCCAGAGGCTGTGGATGCTGAGTCACTGAATATATTCAAGGCTGAGATAGATAGATTTTTGGACTCTAGGGGAATTAAGAGATATGGGGATCGGGCAGGAAAGTGGAGTTGAAGTAGAAGATCAGCCATGATCTGATTGAATGGCAGAGAGCAATCTTGAGGGGCCGTATGGCCTACTCTGCTCCTATTTCTTACGTTCTTATGACACTTCAGTGGAGTATTGACTGAGTACTGTGGTGTTGGATGTACATGAGACATTAAACCAATATCCTGTCTGCTCTCTGTGCCATTGGATCCTTTACATCCACCTATTTGAAGAAAAGCTTGGGAGCTCTCCTGGTGTCCTTGCCAACATTTATCCTTCAACCAACATCACCAAAAAACAGATTAGCTGGTCATTTATCAAGGTGAGCCCTTGCTGTGCATAAATTGGCTGCAGTGTTTCTCTGCATTACAACAGTGACTGCACTATAAAGTGCATTGGGATGTCCTGATGTGCGATATAAATGCAAATTATTTTTTTCTTAATTGAAATGAATTTGAGTCGACCAAAGTTGCTGCAATGTGACACTAAATATGTAACTTATATCACAAGAATGGTTATGTGTGGAATAGAAATACAACACTATTACATTAACAGGTGCTCTTCTTAGGGTAAGCTTAAGCACATTAGAGGAAGATTTCTGCTGTTCGTTGATTATAGTGAAATTGTAAACATGTTCTTTTTACATGCGCTTGTGGTAACTAAGGAACTGGGGAAACCTTTCATTACTGTTTGGCAGATTAGTGAGAGCTTTGCACCTAACTGTGATGTACCTGAGCTGGGAGTGCTTGACTCTGAAACTGGTACAACGAAGATGAATTTCCGCCGAGGTTCTCCTGCACATCTGCATAACTTTCACAAAAGAGCAACATGTCGTTTATGCTATTTTTCCAGGATTTCCACGGCTCTTCCACTGAAGTTCAGGCAGGCAACTAAAAAGATGTTTACAATTTCACTATAGCCAGCAAACAGCAGGAATCTTCTTCCAATGCAGATGGGCTGGAGAACCTGTGTGGAATTTCACCCCCAACATGTCTAAAGTTTTCTATCCCCTCATATTTGTGTTGTTCACAATGCAAACAAAATTCGCCATTTAAAGGAAAAGTATATAAATATTTTAGTCAGATCTGATATTTTTGATTTCTCTGCTTTTGCTGCAGTTTCCCAGCTGACCAGAAGTGACAATGTTCATTTATAATGGTGCATAAGCTGCAAAACAAATCACCAAATTCTTTTAGCGAAACATATTCATTTAATAAATACAGAGGCTGCACTTCTCTAGGGCCTGCAACAAGACTTGGAACCCACTGCCACAGCTGGCACTGTATTGCCTGTTGTAGTTAAAGTTACCACAGCTCTGAGCTTTTTTGCCCTCAGCTCCTTCCAGGCTGCCACAGGGTTCTGGGGTTTGTGCAGATTACAAGCTCCTTCAGATGAGCCTGCTGCTTTCATGGTGTGTGAGCATCATGCAGGTCTGTGCCCACTTTCCCAGCAGCTGCCATGACTCTCTTATCTTGTGCCAATTCTCCATCCCTCCACTCACAAGAAGCGAGAGGCTGACTGCTTGGGGGAAAGAGATATTGCCTGCTCACAGCTCATGACTCCTCTCAGAAGTCTATTCTAAGTGGGTGAATTGCACTACAGTCAGATCTACGGGTCCATTAGAGCCCTCATCCAGCAGAATACTGGAGTTCCCAAGCAAAGATATGGCTGGCTGGACATTTCTGGATCATTCCTCCAATACAGCCCAGAAAGAGTGTCCTGAATTATAGTAGTTTGCTGTATGCTGCATAACTTTGATTTGCAATGGGGACAAGATATGAAGCTATCATTAGACAAGGATATTCAGCAAGACGACATTGATGACACAGAGGATGGTGAAAAGGCGGGAGGGCTCCAACATCCAAATACTGTGCTGGGCTGTGTAGACAGTTAAATAGATGTGAAGAGGAGTCTTACCTTGACAATCCTGGTAAGCTCATTAAATTTCTTTCTGCACCGCAGCCAGATCATGGAAACACTGAAGCAAAGAGGACGTCATTCCTGGTCTTCATTTGCTCAATGAGAACCTCCACGACTGTATCTGAAAATCGGGGTGCCCTAACCATCATCATTCTGCCTTCTGCCTCAGTAACGCGTTGTCCACTGAAAACACCACCTCCCCTTTCTGAGATGCAGGTTAGGTTTAAGAAGCAGCAGGTCCACTCAATTCCCTGCCCTCCCAAATGGCAAGCTGCTTATAAGCAGTATGATTAGTGTTATTTAAATGAGGCCTGATCAGGCCTCCCGCCAATGTCATCAGGCAGCCGAAGTGGGCGCAACGCCAACGCCCCCCCCCGATTCGCGCTGCTAACAAAATCGCCCCCCGCGGTTTCAATCCTTGTGTAATTACTCTGACCGCTTCAATGCTGCGTGTGCCTGGAGCAAAAAATTACCAATTGATTTCTAACTGCATTGCATAGCTGTTTGTTAATTTTCATTCATTATTTACATTTTGAATAGTGTCATCCAAGAGAATTAACTATATATAACTTTGGAAATTGTTTGTTATAAGTAAACGTACAATTAAAAAGTATAGAAATTCATTGTTCAGTTTTATGCAATTTGTCAATAATATATCTGATCAAAAACATACATTAAAAGCAGCAATAGTGAAGCTAAATATCCAGAAGCAAATTGTTTAAATACTATTATTTAATTTTAATGAATTGCAACAAAAGTCTCTATGGACCGGTTTGACATTTTCAACATTTAATCATTTAAATTCCCTATTGACTTTTATTTGTGAAATATGACTTTTTGAAACAGGGACACGTTCTTGCTCACCATTAATGACCATCAAAAACAGAGTAAAAAGGACATTGTGAACAAGTGAGAGCTAAAATAAATAGATTAAAATAAGATTTTTTTGAAAATATCTATATTATATATTAAAAATGAGTGATCTCAAGTTTCTAATGATATTGCCGCTGTAAATGGCACTGTATATGTAATGTTACATAACAAATTGATAACAATGGTGTTGAATGTAACGTTACATAATGGCCCCCAAATACACACAGAGGAATTACAACCTTTATTAGCCTAATTCATTTTAGCCCTCCGCCACCTCCCATTGAGCAAATTTCTGTTTCTACTGGCAGGAGGGTCTAATTACAGTATGACAAGTTTACATATGCAGTTTCCATTCTAAATGTGGATATAGGCATTTATAATGGAAAAAAAGAATGACTGGAAGTGCACACAGATGTAAGCTTTTTACTACAGTAAAAGAAAGTATGAATTTGAATATGTCTGTGTGTCATGATCCTATTATCCCCCCACCCTCTCACCTCACTTTACCTGAAGACTACACTTAGCTTTGGCTCCCCAGTGCAATAGGAGATTGACTGGTTTTGTTTTTGTTAACATAGTCCACCGTAAACTTTTTCCCCTTCAAAAAGCACAATTGCTGAATCTAAGACTGTAACTCCCTTGCTTTTATAAATATGAAAGTCAACACTGTCTATAAAACTGATATCAGACCTGGTGATGTTAAATTAAGGGGAAGCGATCGAGATCTAATGGTGAATCAGGGAAAAGGATCAAGTGATAATGGACAAAATTATGTGAGAATAAATGAATAACTCACTATTAGAAAAGGGAATGCATGTGCCCTAAAAAGCAGAGTGCACCTTTATTGCTTTCCAGATACATAATTCATTGACTGTTAACTATGGTTCCATCACCAGTAGAAAAAAAACACCTTTAAATGATTCTTTTCATATGTTCATAAGAAAGTGAGAATCAGTGGAAATATTTTACAATGGATACGTAATTGGTTGACCGATAGAACCCAGAGGGCGGTGGTACAGGGATTGTCAGCAGCTTGGGAGAATGTTACCAGTGAGGTCTCACAGGGACATCTTTGTTTAATATCTTTATAAATGATCTGGCGCTAGGAGTCACAAGCACACAAGCATTGTGGCTAACTTTGCAGATGATACAGGTGGTAGATGAAGGCGCTGGACTGCACAGCTGAACAGGATAAACCACAGGAGGATTTGAATATATCATATATTCAATGTAGAGAAATGCAAAGTGCTTCACTTGGGGACAAAGTAATCCAGGAAGGGACGATTACTGAAATGGAAAGAAAATAATATGAGTAGAAAATGAAAGAGATCTCGATGTCCTGATTGACAATAAATTGAAGGTATCGCAACAATGCTCAGCGGCAGTGAATAAAGTAAATCAGATGTTGGGATATATTAAAAGGTTAATATTGAGCCGAAATAGTTGGTGCGACCGCAGTTAGAATACAGTCGAAGTTCTGGTCACCACAGTACAAAAAGGATATTTCAGCTACTGAAAGGATACAGAAGAAAACGACCAGAATGATTGAGGGGATGTAGGAATTGGGTTATATGGAAAGATTATGTAAATTGGGTATGTTCTCATTGGAAAAGAGATGATTGAGAGGTGATATGTTGCTGCTTTTAGGATTCTAAAGGGACTAGATAATGTAGACTATGACATGCTATTTCACCTTGTCCAGAACAGTAGAACCAGAGGACACAGCCTGGACCTGAAGGGGTGTAAATTCAAAACTTATCTGTGGAAACAATATTTCAATGAGCGAGTGAGCAATCTATGGAACAGACTCTCTAGGGAGATTGTGGAAGCAGTTAGTATTGATTCATTCAAATGCAAATTAGATAGATTTTTCAAAAAATAACATTTTGGGATACAGTATATAAATAACTTGAGACATGACACAAGATAAATGTAGCATGCTTGGGAGGAAAAGGGTGACTTTGGACCTATGGTTACCAAAGCTCTCGAACTCTGGGATTTTCCTTGTGTCATTTCTGGGTCTTTTGTCGACTAATTGATATGATTGATTACTATGCTTAGTCAACAACTCCATTATCATTGTATCATGCAACTACCAGCATGGTAGAAGGTGAACTAGATGGACCTTTGTCTTTTTTCATCTAGCAATTTCTATGTTCCTGTCTTCCAGGCTGCCTTTGTAGCAAGGTGTTAATATATAATGCACCAGCTCAGAATAAAGTGACTGCTGGAGATTTTTCATTATGTTTCTAATTTGCTAAATTTGTCAGTGATGAGTTTAGCTAGAGGTCATAATTATTAAAGAGGTTGCTTATGTTTACACTCTTGTGAAATAATTAGCTTTTATTGATTTTGCGAATAAATCATATAAAAGGATTTTGCATAAATTTATGCAAAGTAGTGTTGTAATTAGAGGTTGAAAATCATGCTCTGCGGGTTCATAAACAATGCAGGAGATAGCAAACAGCAATCCGCAAATCAGTTGTCGTACTGAAAATAGGAAGATGGTATTCTTTCATTAAATAAACAATACCATTTTTTTAAAATGATACTTTAATCTCCAATTCATACCATTTGAAACATCCTGGTCTTACAGGTGATGTTTTTATCTCCAAAGTGGCCACAACGATTTAATGTCAACATGGCTGCTGGTTATATTTCTCCCTCTGAATACAATTGGGGGATTTAATGGTGCAGGCCTAGTCTACAGCACCAATAGGTTTGAACTGAAAATGCAATGCATCAAATCAGAGACAAGACTGTAACTAAAGAAGGGTTTGATAGTGTAGTGGTTATGTTAATGGATTAGTAATCTAGAAAACTGGATTAATGATCCAGAGAATATGGGCTCAATTTTCGCACCCGCGATCGGGTGCGTTCGTGGCGGGGGGGCTGCGAAAATCCGGGATTCCCGGGGCGGGTCTGGAGCCCGGCTCCAACCCACCCACTTCCGGGTTCCTCAGTGATGCGCTCACAAGTGCGCGCAGCCCCCGCAAGTGGGACTCCTGCCGGCAATTAAAGCCAGTGGGGTGCCACTTAAAGTACTTAAACAGGTACTTCAGGTTGTTTACAAACCTGATATTTTAGGAGGGATGGGATTTTGAAATGAACTGAGACTGTTTCCCGTACTGGGGGAAATACTCCCAGTTCAAATGGACGTGTTGCAGCAATCAGCCTGTGGCAGCTGCAAAGGTCCATTTGACAGGTGGTGGTGGGGGTGGGGGGGCGGGGGAGACCCTCACTCATTGCAGGAGGCCACTCTGTCACTTTGGACAAAGTTTGACCTCCACCACCCTCTTCCTAACAATAAAATTCACAAACTTGCACATTTACTGCGGTGTCCAGACACATTTACCTACCTTGCGGACCCCCTCAAATGTACATCTTCCGGATGGGGGCCGCCATAGCGGCAGTCATGACCACCTCGGAGGGCGAACAGCATCACCAGCCTCACGGGCCATGCCGTCCACCTCTGACACGCGGAGCTCCACAACACAGTGCTGTGACACACCCACCTGCACAGGAGGAGGGAGGGCTACCGCAGAGAGAGATGCGCCGCAGAGGGCACTACCCTCGCCACGGGGTCTACAGACCGAGGCTCAGCTTCCTGGACCTCTCTGAGCAGCAGTGCACACGGAGGCTCAGAGTCACTCGACATGTAGTCGTGGACATCTGCAGCCTCCTTCATGCTGAGCTGCTCCCGGCTGGCCCGAGCACCATCTTCTTACCTGTCGCTGTCAAAGTCACCACTGCCCTCAACAACTTCTCCTCTGCAACCTTCCAGGGTGCCACCGGGGACATCGCCGACGTCTCTCAGTCGTCTGCACAAAAGAGCCCTGCAAATACACCTACACCCACTCTGCAGTGACACAATGGGTGTCATCAGTTGTGGGTCTTCATAGGGGTCCTCAGGAAAGGGCATTATTGCACAAACCAGACAAGATTCGCAAAGACGTGGCAGTAGTGGTGACAATATAATATGTAATGTGAGTTGATCAGAAATTAAATACCCTCAAACACCCTTGTGCATCCCCTTCATGCTCACGACATGTTTGCCTTACGCTTCCTACTGCACATATGTGATGCATGCCCTGTGGCTGCAGCACAGGTAGTGGCAGGTTGAGTGAGACTGACCATGAAAGAGATGCATCAGAGGGTGAGTATGAGATAGAGTCATGAGATTGTATGAGGATTGGGTTGAGTGGTAGTGGTGGGATGAGTACTGGTGAGGTGAGTAAGTGCAGGTAAAATGAGGATGACCTTTGAGTGGGTGTGAGGGGTGATGTGACAGAGTAGTGTTGGCAGTGCAGAAGGAGATGTGCGGTGGGGACGGTGATGTGGCAGACGGAGTGTCGGGGAATGATTAAGTGTACTCACTTCAGCTGACCTACTTAGGTCATTGCAGCGCCTCCTGCACTGTATGCAGGTGCGTGATATGTTGGTGGTGCTGGTGATCTCCTCTGCCACCTCGAGCCAGGCCTTCTTGGTGGCAGAGGCAGGCCGCTTCCTCCACCTCCTCCTATGATACCTGGAGTGAGGCATCATTAAACCTGGGAGCAGCCTTCCCCCTGGGCTGCTCCATGCTGTAATTTTTCCTATTTCCTGCAGCATCAGTCAGTGGAGGACTGCCCCTTTAAATAGGGCTCCTCCAGCTGACAGGCCTTGCTGCGCATGCGCAGTTCGCCCGCCACGCAGCTTACCAGCGGGAAACCCGGAAGCACAGGTAAGTGGCTCCAATTAGCCTGCGATTCCGTGCGGAGCACACTGATTTCACCGGGCGCATTACCCACGCGCCCAGTCGACAACCCTGCTAATATCGAGCCCTATGAGTTCAAATCCCACTAAGGTAGTCTGTGCTTGAATTCAGTTTAAAACATTTAGAAATAAAAAAACTATCAGTAAAAGTAACCATGAAGTTATCAGATTGTTGTAAAAACCCAACTTATTCACTAACATCCTTTAGGGAAGTAAACTTACCATCCTTACCCAGTCTGGCTGATATGTGACTTCAGTCCCATGCCTATGTTGTTGACTCATAACAGGCCTCTGAAGTGGCCCAGACGAGATTCCCTTTTCTTCTAATCTACAGTTGTATCGAATGATATCATACACAACCCACTTAAAACGTGCCTTTAATTAACAGAATTTTTTTGAAAGAAATTACAAATTTAGGAATTTTTCAGGAGCCAAATTACTTATTTGATTATAAAATACATCTTAGAAAGGACATTGAATTTTTTTTTGTAGGAATTAAAGATCTCCTCTGTTTGCTACTTTTAGTTAAATTTTAAAGGTGTTCTTTGTACTCGCATTTAAGATTTTGCTACAAAATGCGAGCAGAAGAAATCTTTCCCACTCTCCCAATGTTAGATTGAAAATTGTACAATATGCATGAAACTTGTGTATTATTAATTTATCGTATAGATTTGTGGGGTTAAATATAAGGGTTAATTTTTTCACTTTGTGCTCCCGACTGAGAACTCTGCTTGCCAGAAGTGCATGTTGGAAAATTGGGTGCTTACTACATATGATTTTTCACCCATTTAAATTAATAGTCAAAAAATTGTGTGCAGCACAGACTCCAAAATTCCAATATGCTTTCTCAGCAGGCAGTGTTCCCCACTGGGAATGGAAAGTTGGAAAATGATCCCTATATTGTAGAATTTATGACCCATGGGCTGAATCTGGATCACCATGACACTGTAAAGTTAATAAATTACAGACAGAGAGAGAACCTTTACTCTTTTTTTGTTATGTGTCAGTAGCCCCTTAACATCTCGCATGGTTACAAGTGTAGCATGCTGTTCTATGGTCTGGGAGCATTAAAATCTGTTTCAAGTAATAGCCATTGTTAGGTTTCAGTTTATTATGTAATTAGTCTTGCTTTTTGCAGTGATTGATAGGATTTGTCTTGTGTTTAATCTATAGAATAATTTATTATTTTCATTAAACTATTACCGAACAAAAAGCATTGGTTGGTGCATAAAAAGATTTTAACACATTACTACAGAAATATCTGTGTCAATGATGAAGTCTGAAAGAAAGTAGAGACACGAAGAGAAATAGAGACAGGAAGAAAATAAACAAATACACAGAATGGAGAACAAAAAGATAAACAAAATTGGAAAAAAACTGGAAGGAAAAAAAGAGAAGCAAAATACATTAGAGAGAGGTTCTGAGAAACTTCAAGAGTAGGTTTTCTTGCTTGATTCCTCGTGCAAATTCTCAATCTTGGTCATGTTAACAGGTCAGGTAGCAAATGGCAGCTCGGCACTTCCTAAAGGGTGGAAGGAGAATTTATCTGGTGGGGCATTATTCTGCAAAGAGGCAAACTACTCTTACTCATCTCCCATATATCATATTTTCAGCCCTCAGTATGTTGAGGATATTTGTTAATCTGACTGGCAGTACATGAGAGATTCTGAACAGAATAGTATCAGGAAACCTGTGAAAATCTGCATTCTGACTGACAGCAAACTTTAATATGACAAATAATAAACGATTCAACAGAAACATTTCTCAGCAGCAGTCCAGGTATGAATTTTCCTCAACAAAGAGTCTTTCACTCAGCACACTAAACCGTCAAACATATGCCAAGACTGCTAATTCTGAATCAGAATATAAGAAAATTTATGTAACAATGTAAATGCAATTTTATTCTCACCTGATACATTATTGATAGCTGAATGGAGCTAATTTTAAAACATGATTTTAAAAATATTGTGTTATTAGTCACACTTTAAAAATCTTTTTAAGTTCTGGAAATCTATTCTTATTTCAAATTCTAGCTCTAAAGAGGTTTCACAGCTGGTGCTAATTTAAAAATAAATTGCATATAGTTCACATGGTGCTAGTGCTAGGAGTACATTCTGTGACCAATTTAAATGGGTGTTTAAATGGGTGTGTTGATGCTCCATATGCCTGGAATGGAATTTTATAAGGAGATTTTCCAGGGTCTAGGCTCACATGCGCTGGATTGCCTGGGTGCAGCGAATATTAGAAAACGGATGGGTCGATGAGCACGCTTGTAAAAGAATTTATCTGATTTTCCTTCCATAGAACTTGTAGGGGGTCACTGAGGGGGCACCTGATTAGCAAGGGGCAGCTAGGTGTGAGCACCACTATGGGAGCATCGTTGGCACCTGCCTGACACATGTGGACGGCAACTTTGACAGATACTCCAGCGACTGACTGCCATTGGGGAGGGGCTTCCCACTGCTCGGCCCTAGCCACATTCCCCGTTGACCCTCAAAATATCTGCAGGGTTCATCAGGGGTGCAGGCCTGGCCCACATTCACCTATCTGGAGGTCAATATGCCTCACCTCAGGGAGTGTAGTGTCTTCTACTGGTATGGCAGGTCCCAACTGAGCCAAATCAGTGCCAACTCATGCCATTTTTATTCTTATTCATTCTCAGAATGTGGGCATCGCTGCCAAGGCCAGAATTTATTACCTATCCCTAGTTGCCCTGAGAAGGCGTTGGTGGGATTTCTTGAACCACATAGTAATTTCTTAAAACTGAGTGGCTTGCTAGGTCACTTCAGAGGACAGTTAAGAGTCAATCAAGTCAGTGTGGGACTGGAGTCACATATAGGCCAGACTAGTGAACCAGCTGGGCTTTTACGACAATCTGACAGCTTCATGGTCGCTTTTGACTGATACCAGCGTTTTGTTTCCAGATTGTTTTAACTGAATTGAAACTTTCAAACTCAGGTTCTCTGGGTTATTAGTCAAGGCCTTTGGATTACTAATCCAGTAGCATAACGACTACACTGCCGCACCCATGGCATAGGAAGGTCCTACCCTTACCTCTAACCGCCATAAGGCAAAGAGGTAACACCTGAAAACTGGAGACCCAACTGGGTGGTGGGTTCTGCTGTTTTTTTTTCTCTGGAATTACAACAGGAGACTGCAGAACCCTTCATCAATTACAACATCTTAAATGTTAAATATTTCAGTCTATTTAGAAAGGGAGAAAGAGATAGACCGAGTAATTATAGGCCAGTCAATCTAACCTCAGTGGTGGGCAAATTATTGAAATCAATTCTGTGGGACAGCATAAATCATCATTTAGAAAGGCACAGGTTAATCAAGGACAGTCAGCATGGATTTGTTAAGGGAAGGTCGTATCTCACTGACTTGATTGAATTTTTTGAGCAGGTAACAAGGCGGGTCGATGAGGGTAATACATTTGATGTAGTGTACATGGATTTTAGCAAGGCTTTTGACAAGGTCCCACACGGCAGACTAGTCAAAAAATTAAAAGCCCATGGGATCCAAGGGAAAGTGGCTAGTTGGATCTAAAATTGGCTCAGTGGCAGGAAGCAAAGGGTGATGGTTCACAGGTGTTTTTGCGACTGGAGGGCTGTTTCCAGTGGGGTCCCGCAATGCTCAGTACTAGGTCCCTTGCTTTTTGTGGTGTATATTAATGATTTGAACTTGAATGTGGGGGGCTTGATCAAGAAGTTTGCAGATGATACAAAAATTGGCTTTGTGGTTAATAGTGAGGAGGAAATCTGTAGACTGCAGGAAGATATCAGTGGACTGGTCAGGTGGGCAGAAAAGTGGCAAATGGAATTCAATCCAGAGAAAAGTGAGATAATGCATTTGGGGAGGGCAAACAAGGCAAGGGAGTACACAATAAATGGGAGGATACTGAGAGGTGTAGAGAAAGAGAGGGACCTTGGAGTGCATGTCCACAGATCTCTGAAGGTAGCACGACAGGTTGATAAGGTAGTTAAAAAGGCATATGGGATATTTTCCTTTATTAGCTGAGGCATAGAATATAACTTCAGCAGTCAAGGACATTCAGCCACCGACCTTCGGGTAAGCATACTCCAAGGCGGCCTTCGAGACACACGACAACGCAAAATCGTCGAGCAGAAATTGATAGCCAAGTTCCGCACCCATGAGGACGGCCTCAACCGGGATCTTGGGTTCATGTCACGCTACACGTTACCCCACCAGCGAACAAATGTTATCTGTTTTTAATATAACTGGTCAGTTGCTGTCTTTTCTATGTTTCTACCTCTCTATCTCTTTTTTGTTTGTTGTTTTTTTTGGTGATTTGTGTATTCTGAGACCTGGCAGGTAACACCTGTCTGTCTGCACACTGATTGCCTTGGCAACAGGCAGTTGAAAAAACTGTCTGTTATCACCAAGCATTGTTCTGTGAATTATAAATGCAACTTCATTTCGAGGATTTCATTTCCACATCGTTCACCTGAGGAAGGAGGTAGCCTCCGAAAGCTTGTGAATTTAAAATAAAATTGCTGGACTGTAACTTGGTGTTGTAAAATTGTTTACAATTGTCAACCCCAGTCCATCACCGGCATCTCCACATCATAGAATATAAGAGCAGGGAGGTTATGCTAGAACTGTATAAAACATAGTTTAGGCCACAGCTTGAGTACTGCATACAGTTCTGGCCACCACATTACAGGAAAGATCTGATTGCACTAGAGACGGTACAGAGGAGATTTACGAGGATGTTGCCAGGGCTGGAGAATTTTAGCTATGAGAAAAGATTGGATAGGTGGGGTTGCTTTCTTTGGAACAAAGGAGGTTGAGGGGAGATTTAATTGAGGTATATAAAATTATGACAGGACTAGATAGAGTGGATAGGGAGGACCTATTTCCCTTAGCAGAGGGGTCAGTGACCAGGGGGCATAGATTTAAAGTAATTGGTAGAGGGTTTAGACAGGAGCTGAGGAGAAAGTTTTTCACCCAGAGGATGGTGGGGGTCTGGAACTCACTGCCTGAAAGGGTAGTAGAGGCAGAAACCCTCAACTCATTTAAAAAGTACTTGGATGTGCACTTGAAGTGCCGTAACCTACAGGGCTATGGACCAAGTGCTGGAAAGTGGGATTAAGCCGGATAGCTCTTTTCCGGCCGGCACGGCCACAATGGGCGGAATGGCCTTCTGTGCCATAACTTTCTATGATGATTTACTCTCGCTGCCATAAAGCAAAACCCAAATTTTAGAAAATAATACGGGGACATAGGAAAAGCTCTTTCACCCACCAAAATATTTCCCAACCAATCCATTTCATTCTAGCACAGCAAAGAAAATGACCATTTCAGAGCCATTTAGCTCCAAGGATTGCAATATTGCACAATTTGGCAAAGCTATCACATCAGCAAATCTAAAATGTCGTTTCCTGGAACTAATACAATCTTGGAGGTGCAAAGGTGTGAGCTTAAAAAATACTCAATATCCCTCAATACTTTCCAGTTACGCAGTTTAAGAAATATGATTCATCAGTTTTTTTTAGATCTCAGCTAACTCTACACAAACTGACGACTTAACCTTTTGTAGTTCGTGTAGTGGATATTGTTCGGGAAGATTTGGGACTATTTGAGAAAGGTAGCCAGTTGCAGGGTCAGAATAACTTTTGGTCTGATGTTCAAAGGATCACACAGGGAGCATGAAAGCATAATTATCACTGATGATTTTTAGCAATTCACTATTAACACCAAGTGTGGTAGCAATCCATTATTAACAATGTTGTTGTTTTGTGTGATTTTATTTCTAATTAGGCACAGCAAAGCTTCTTTATAGCCTAGATTTTCCAATATGCATGCAGTATGCATCCAAATGATTAGAAACTTATTTTGCACAGATACATGTGGAAGTGTACTATACGCATTCAATTTTCTTAAGTTGGCTCCATATCATAACTGTCCAAAGCTCCAGTTGCAGATTTGGACATGTGCAGGGAGCACACTGGGGTGGGGGCGGGGTGCGGGCAGGGTGTAGATTTTCATCTGTAATGCCTAGGGGGAGTGCAGGGAAGAAAATGGGGTGGAAGAATTAAGTTAAATGGATGAAAAATCAAGCCAGGTCCGTTAAGGGTATGGAATCTCCTCGTTTCATGTTAGTGAAATTTAAAGCGCTGAGGATGACAAATATTCTGAAAACCTTTGAATGGCATCTCCACCCATTAGCAGCCTTTGTCAAGACTGAAGAGGGAGGGAAGAAAGAAGAAATAGGCAAAAATAAAGGGGAAGGAAACACAAAATGCAGGCATGAGCCTGTAAGCAAGTAACAGAGCAATCCAACACCTGATCCCCTGTTTGATTGCCGCTGAAGTGAAGGTGGTGCTACGTGAAATGATTGTTAAGAGGTTTAAAACCAATGAAGTTGATAGCACAAATGGCACAGCTGTGCATCTGGCTCTTTGATGACGCAGACCTTGACAATCTCCCATGATCAATGCTCAGTAGGTGCGCCAGGGTCTGTGGATATGGTTTGTGGCATCTTGACGGAAGTGGCCAATCAGTGTACACTGATTGTTAATCACCTTGGCATATCACCTTTTATGCAGTACCACCGAATGTTGCTGAGACTGGGGAGCTTCCAAGGAAGTATCCAAAATTACATTTAATCGCGTACTCACATATCTTTGTGGTGCCATCAGTTGTCCCACCTTCCTTTGGGAAGAGGAGCCTTCGCCTGCACTAATCATCTGTCAAAACCAGGTCTGGCCACTTCTGCAGATGTTTAGGTGCCAGTGGATGGGCATAGAGCATCTCTTGTGCTGCCTGACCTGCCTGACATCCCTTCTTAGGTCGTCCTCTTCTAAACACAGCAGATAGGGAAATTCCCATTGAAAAACCCATTGGTGCCAGCAAACAGTTAACTGCTGTCCTGTAAAGAATCATGCACGAGTTGAATGCATCAACCACACTTGTACTTCATCATCATCAGTTGACTATTGTCGAAGCTTCTGTGACTGTCCTCCACACCTCTTTATTCATCATATACAATATTAATTCTTCAATGCAAATTTTTGTATCCCATACAAGTTGAGTATTGTACTTAATTCTAGGCCAACCTCTCATTTTATTTCCATGTTTTAGTTCTCAGAGTAATAGTTCAGAAATCAAATTGTTCTTTTGCTCTGAAGGAAAAACTAGCAAGTTTCAGCCTTCTATGCTTTATTACTGTTGTTATTCTGTTTATGTCTCCATATAGTATCTCATTGGGGATGTGATATTTCCAGATGACATCTAAGACTTTTCTCAACAGTCTTGCGTAGGTGCCATCTAGTTTCTTTTTCAATTTCATGGTAAATGTCCAATTGTCAGCACCATATATCAACACTGACTCCACAGTGCTTCTGAATATCTTGATCGTATCTTTCCTGCCCAGTTCTTTACACTTTCAGACTCTATTCATTTGATTGCAAGCTGACCAAGCCTCACTTATTCGGGTGTTAATATTCTTTTCTGTTGTTCTAATCCATGATCCCAAGTATTTAAAATTATTGACCTCTTCTAATACTTCATTTTGCATAATTGTAAATTCTCTTATTTTGTTATTGTTGTTTAGCATCATACATTCGGTTTTCCCTTCATTCATTTGGAGACCAACTTGTGATGCATCTTTTTCCACCTTGCTTAATAACTTCTGTCCATCTTCTACCTTGCTTAATAACTTCTGTCCATCTTACTCTTGTACTTATCTACTTCAATTTCACACAAACCACTATTTTAACAGGCATTTGTGCAGAACAAAATAAATTGACTCCCCTCCCTGCTCCCCTAAAAGAAGAAAGGTTTGTGCTGCCTTCAGTTCCATTGTGTTTTGGAAACCAATGCATGATGTCTGCAATTAAGTCAAATTTAAATTCTGATTAATGAATCAAACAGATCAAGTGGAGAAAGGACAGTGAAAGCAACAAACAGTTTACATGTGAAATGCATGATGAAAAGATATTGGAATGTATACATACAACAAAGGCACAGACAATTATCAAAAGCTTAACGATATGAAGCTGATACATAAGAGCTAAAACAGATGGTAATGGAAATTGGAAAAAAAAACTCATTGGCATACAAAACTACATAGAAGATATTGGAGAATAAAAACAAATAGAGTTCAGAAGAGAGTAAAAGCTAAATCCTGAGCATGTTGAATGTGAGGCTGCAGAATGTTCTGGTAGAAATTCTGCACACTCAACACAAGGACAGTGGAATGTTGAGGTAAATCAAAATATTATTGCAACAAGGCCTTAATTTGACATGAGTGGTTACAACAATACTTGCTGAGGCTTATTCACTAGAATGAATATGAGAAAATACAGCTTTGCATAAATTTTTCATAGTTATTTACATGGTGTTTGTAGTAAGATTTCAGAAATCCAAATTTTTCACATGTACAGTGGAATTGTAATAGGGACAAAGGAACAATTTGCGAAGATCTGCTCTAATCAGATTTGCATATAGATAGACCTGATGGCAGCTGAGCCTCAAAGGAAATAAATTGTAAAACAGCCCAGGTGATGTTGAAATAATTCTCTTGGTAAAAATCATCATGAGTTTGAAAAGATGATTTAATTGAATTGAAATGTACTCAAATAAAATTCAAAATTTGAATTGAACTGAAATTACTATATTTGGTCTGAAATTCCATTCCTGTGAACTGGTGGTATGATGAAGTACTTTTGGAAGTGTAGTCACTGTTGTAATATAGGAAGCACGGCAGCCAATTTGCACAAAGCAAGGTATCCACAAACAGCAATTAGATAATGACCAGATATGTTTTAGTGACTTTGTTTGAGGGATAAATATTGGCCAGGACATCAGGGGGAACTCCCCTGTTCTTCTTCAAATAGTGCCATGGGATCTTTTACGTCCACCTAAGTAGGGAGACGGGGCCTCAGTTTAACATCTCATCCAAAAGATGGCACCTCTGGACTCCATTGAAGTGTCAGCCTAGATAATGTGCTCAAGTCTCTGGAGTGGGACTGGAACCCCCAACCTTCTGACTCAGGCGAGAATGCTACTACTGAGGCTCGGCTGACCTGCCATAATAAGCTCAACCTTCATATGCGGTGGATGGCGAAGACCTACGATTGCTCAGGTAAGCTGGTTCATAGATCCCACCAGAGCTCCTTGGGCATATCAAATGATTGCTCAATCCCAACTGGAAGAATGGTCAATCAAGGTGACATCTGGCTATACTAGCAGAAAAGTAATCTCAAGAGATTGGAATTTGAAAGAGAATGTACACAATGATAGGCATGGGAGTAACATATAAGTTGCATCTGAAGGCGTGCCCTTCTGAGGTGTGGGTATGTATGAGATGGAGAGAAGAAGCTGTAAGGTGGTGTGGAGGCTTAGCACAGGTGAGGAGTACCTGTGATACAGGCAACACTTAATGGGAACCAATCTTTGAGCTATCCACATGGCACCATTGGTTGCTATTTCTTTGCCAGATTCTTTTAAGTGTACTGTCCTCCTTTGCACCTGTTTCAGGTGCTAAAGGTTGTATACTTAATAGTGAGCTTGCCTACCACCTCCTTCAACAATAGAGCCCTGATGTCCTCCGGAGAGGGTGCCCTGAAATTCTAAATCGGGCAATCTTCCTCGCACCAGTGGCATGCATTGTGAATCCATTTAGCCATTCATCAAACAGGAGGTTGGGTGCTGCACCACTCCTTCACTTGTCCACAATTTTTGTGCTTCCACATTGGGTTTCCTTTCAATCAATTTATGCTTGCCACTTTCCACAGCCTTCGCCAAGGCTGACAAGTACTTGAAATGTATTTCAAAGTTTGTTAAAGGCAAAATAAATATTTGAGCCCCCTATGCAGGCACTTACCTTCCAATGTGCTCATCCCTTTAATTTGGACCTGCTGACCAGAAATTCCATTTGCCCACATTGGGTTTGCTCCATGTACAAAGACAAAGCTGCATTGGCAGCTGTGTGTAATTCTTCAAATGAACTGAAGCAGAAATTTTGGGGCATCAACGCACTGCTTCACTGGCACAGTTTATGCCAGCAATGTGATACATAAGAAAGAAAGCTCTGACACATATATTCAGAACCTCTCTGGCCACAGGGGATGTGCCAGAGGACTGGAGAACCGCTAATGTAATACCATTATTCAAGAAGGGGAGTAGGGAAAAACCGGGGAACTACAGGCCAATGAGCCTAACATCAGTGGTAGGAAAATTATTGGAAAAAATTCTGAAGGACAAAATTAGTCTCCACTTGGAGAAGCAAGGATTAATCAGGGATAGTCAACATGGCTTTGTCAAGGGAAGATCATGTCTGACTAATTTGATTGAATTTTTTGAGGGGGTGACTAGGCGTGTGGATGAGGGTAACGCAGTGGATGTGGTATACATGGATTTCAGTAAGGCCTTCGATAAAGTCCCCCACAGGAGACTGGTCAAGAAGGTACGAGCCCATGGAATCCAGGGTGCCTTGGCACTTTGGATACAAAACTGGCTTAGTGGCAGAAGGCAGAGGGTGATGGTCGAAGGTTGTTTTTGTGACTGGAAGCCTGTGGCCAGTGGGGTACCACAGGGATCGGTGCTGGGTCCCTTGCTGTTTGTGGTCTACATTAATAACTTGGATATGAATGTAAAAGGTATGATCAGTAAGTTCGCTGATGATACAAAGATTGGTAGGGTGGTAAATAGCGAGGAGGATAGCCTCAGTCTGCAGGACGATATAGATGGGTTGGTCAGATGGGCGGAACAGTGGCAAATGGAATTTAACCCGGAAAAGTGCGAGGTGATGCACTTTGGAGGGACTAACAAGGCAAGGGAATACACAATGAATGGGAGGACCCTAGGCAAGACAGAGGGTCAGAGGGATCTTGGTGTGCAAGTTCACAGAACCCTGAAGGCGGCGGAACAGGTAGATAAGGTGGTAAAGAAGGCATATGGGATACTTGCCTTTATTAGCCGAGGCATAGAATATAAGAGCAAGGAGGTTATGATGGAGCTGTATAAAACACTGGTTAGGCCACAGCTGGAGTACTGTGTGCAGTTCTGGTCGCCACACTACAGGAAGGATGTGATCACTTTGGAGAGGGTGCAGAGGAGATTCACCAGGATGTTACCAGGGCTGGAGCGCTTCAGCTATGAAGAGAGACTGGGAAGATTGGGTTTGTTTTCCTTGGAGCAGAGGAGGCTGAGGGGGGAACATGATTGAGGTGTACAAAATTATGAGGGGCACAGATAGGATGGATATTAAGGAGCTTTTTCCCTTCGTTGAGGGTTCTATAACAAGGGGACATAGATTCAAGGTAAAAGGCGGGAGGTTTAGAGTGGATTTTAGAATGAACTTTTTCACCCAGAGGGTGGTTGGAGTCTGGAACTCACTGTCTGAAAGGGTTGTGGAGGCAGGAACCCTCACAACATTCAAGAAGCATTTGGATGAGCACTTGAAATGCCATAGCATACAAGGCTACGGACCAAATGCTGGAATATGGGATTAGAGTAGACAAGGCTGATGGCCGGCGCGGACACGATGGGCCGAAGGGCCTCTATCCGTGCTGTATTACTCTATGACTCTATGAAAGAACTTGCATTTATATAGTGCATTTCATGACCTCAGACTCGTTCCAAAGTTCTTCACGGCCAATGAAGCACTTTTGAAGTGTGGTTACTTTTGTAACATAGGGAAACATGGCAGCTAATTTGTGTACAGCAAGGACTCACAAATAACAATTAAATAAATGACCCGATAATTTGTTTTAGTGATGTTGGTTGAAGTATAAATATTGTCCAGGACACCGGTGAGAACCCCCCTGATCTTTTTTGAATAGTGCCATGGGATCTTTTATGTCCACTTTTACAGGACCTTTGCCTAACATCACATTCAAAAGAAAAAGAAGTAAAAAGAAAACACTGTGAGCAACAAACAGTATACAAAGTTGTATACCTTTACATCAGGGCGACCAAATGCTGATTAGGCGACTCTTTGCTGAATATCTCTGTTCTGTCCTCAAGTTTGACCCTGAGCTCCCTGTCGCTTACCATTACAATTCTCCGTCCCAAGCCAACTCTGACCTTTCTGTCTTTGGCCTTCTATGCTATTCCAATGAAGCTCAACTCAAGCTCGAGAAACTGCAACTTCTCTTTCGAGGAGATACTTTGCAGCCCTCTGGCTTCAATCGTGACTTTAACAACTTCAGATCTTAACTATAGCTCTCATTTTCTCTCTGACAAGAAATGCTGTCAATGGGGAATGGGCGTATCCGACGATGGAGCGGGTTGGGGCTTCGGTTGGGGCCTCTTTGTCGGAACACCATGCTGGCAAGGTGGTTCTGTGCCCTTGTTACCGCCCTTCTACCAGGTTCCTGGGCCACTGGAGCCTGCTGTTCTTTGCCAGTGTTTTATGCTTACCCACCACCTCTAAGCTATTCACACAAACTTTGTCCCCTTAAAGGCGCAGTGTAAAACAAGCTGCCGATTAACTATCACCCATTTTGCACTTCCGCCAACAACTGTCAGTTAATTTTATCAAAACAGTGTAACTTTGTATCTCATTGAGGTCTTTGCATACAGGCAATTTATATATTAAAAAAGTCACTATTAGGGTGTGAGAGGCTCTGGCATCTCCAGCACTTATTCCTATCCCTAGTTGTCCTGATTTGATACAAATGAGTGACTTGCTTGTCCACTTTAGAGGTCAGTTGAGAGTCAACCATATTGATGTGGGACTAAAGTCACATTTAAGCCAGACTGGGTAAAAATGGCAGATTTCCCTCACTGATGAATATTAGTGAACTAGTTGGGTTTTTCCGACAACTGACAGCTTCGTATTCACTTTTACTGATATCGGCTTTTTTAAAACTGAATTCAAATTCTCATGGTGGGATTTGAAATCATCGTCTCTGGATTAATCAGTTGAGGACTCTGGTTTACTAGTCCACCAACATAACCACTACACTACCATACTCCTCGAGTTGAAAGGAACGAAAGCTAAGTTTTTGTTTTGAAGGCTTTACTTTATAGGCTATGATTATATCCACTTGATCATAAAGGTAGTGCACTAGATACATATCCAGTCGATTGGCTAAGCATCCTTATCAACTCAGTGGTTTAGTTTCTGTACTTCAGTCTCTTTCACAGTCTAGTTGCTATGCATCAATCTCATTGGCAATTCAATGCCCACATATTCATTCGTGCGGACAGTCTAGTAGATGGACATTTATTTAAATCACTAGTTGTTCTGATTTCAGTCTCTCCAGCAGCCCAGTTACTATGACTGTGACCAATCTAATTCTGCCTATTGGGGTTAATTTAATGAGTCTGTGCTGCTGGTGGGGAGCCACATTCAGGCATGCACTGCCCACGATTTTCTGACCATTCATTTTAATTGTAAGTGTGCACCTAAATTTCCGAATTGCACTGCTGGCAGGATAGCTTCCCTGCCAGCAATGTAGATTTGTGAAATTACCCCCATTGAGCCTCACTAATAGTCTAATCCTTTTTATCCCTCCCATCACAATAATGATCTAGTATCTATACCTTCAGTCTTCCGGATGATCTTGTGACTATAGCTTGAAAATTGCTGTCGGCCTTCAATCTAATGCCCAATGGTTTTCAAACATTATTAAACAGAATTTAGTGAGTGTCAGTTAAACAATCTCTTACTATAGTTACCCAAAAACTTTCAGATTGTTAGAGAATGAAAGTTGTCTGTTAATGCTATAGTACTGAAGACATGTATTCCAGTGATTAAGCTAATTATTGCTGGCACAATAGCTTTTTAAAAGTTCAGCGCACCTTAGGATAGAAATTCCAATCAGAAAATTTCATGTTATCTCTACCACCAATGGAATCTACTCATTGAGAGGGAGTAGGCCGTTACTCTTTCTGTGCTGGAGGATCAGTAAAGGAGACAATAATGAGGTCCAACAGACAACAAATACTTGGAGTTTGCAGAAATATGCCTTCTCCTTAGGGTTGCTTGATGTTATGAGGGAATGGCTTTCAAATACAAGCAAAGCAGTTACTTTATTGATGAATTCTAAACCTTTTCCCTTCATTGTCATTTTTCCTTTCATTACCATCCATTTCTACCCTTTCCTCTCCCCTTGATTTCCATCCATTTCCACCTTCACTGTCATCCATCTCCTCTTACCACTCCCCTTAGAATCATAGAATCTTACAGCACAGAAGAAGACAATTCGGCCCATTGTGCCTGAGCCGGCTCTTTGAAAGAGCTGGCCATTTAGTCGTACACCCGAGCTTTTTCCCCATAAGCCTGCAAATTAGTCCTCTTCAAGTACATGTCCAATTGCCTTTTGAAAATTCCCATGGAATCTGCTTCCATCACCCTTTCAGGTAGTGCATTCCAAATTTTAACTACCCTCTGTGTGAAAAAAAATTCTCCTTACTTCCCCTTTATTTCTTTTGCCAATTATTTTAAATCTATGACCTTTGGTTACTGATCCTCTTGCCAGAAAAAAACAGTTTCTCCCTATTTGCTCGATCAAAACCCCTCATTATTTTGAATACCTCTTTCGGATCTCCCCTTAACCTTTTCTGCTCCATGGGGAACAATCCCAGCTTCTCCAGTCTCTCCACATAACTGAAATCCCTCATCCCTGATATCATCCTGGTTAACCTCCTCTGTACTCACTCAAAGGCCTTGATATCCTTCCTAAAGTGTGATGCCCAGAATTGTACACAATACCTCAGCTGAGGCCTAACAAGTGATTAGTAAAGGTTTAGCATGACTTCCTTGTTTTTGTATTCAATGCCCTTATATACAAAGCCAAGTATTCCATACACTCAGAATCATGGAATCATAGAATGGTTACAGCACAGAAGGAAGCCATTCAGCCCAAGCTGGCTCTTTGTAAGAGCAATCCAGTTAGTCCCATTCCCCCGCTCTTTCCCTGTAGCCCTCCAAATTTTTTCCCTTCAAGTATTTATCCAATTCCTTTTTGAAAGCCACAACTGAATCTGCTTCCACCACCCTTTCAGGCAATGCATTCCAGATCATAACTACTCACTGTGTAAAAAAGCTTTTCCTCACGTCGCTTTTGGTTAATGAGAGATATTGGTTAATGGGGCTAATGAGATTGAAGAATTTAAAGTAATTAATATTAGTAAAGAAAAAGTACTAGAGAAATTAATGGGACTAAAAGACAACAAATCCCTTGGACCTGATGGCCTACATCCTATGGTTCTAAAAGAGGTGGCTGTAGAGATAGTGGATGCATTGGTTGTGATCTTCCAAAATTCCCTAGATTTTAGAACGGTCCCAGTGAATTGGAAGATAGCAAATGTAACCCCGCTATTCAAGAAAGGAGGGAGAGAAAAATCAGGGAACTACAGGCTTGTTAGCCTGACATCGGTCATTGGGAAAATGCTGGAATCCATTATTTTTTTTATTCATTCGTGGGATGTGGGCGTCACTGGCATTTATTGCCCATCCTAAGGAAGTGGGAACAGGGCACTCAGAAAATCATGGCGTGATTAGGCAGAGACAGCATGGTTTATGAAAGGGAAATCGTGGTTGACAAATCTATTAGATTTTTTTTGAGGATGTAGCGAGCAGGGTAGATAAAGGGGAACCAGTGGATGTCGTATATTTAGAATTTCAAAAGGCATTTGATAAGGTGCCACATAAAAGGTTATTACACAAGATAAGGGCTCATGGGGTTGGGGTAATATATCAGCATGGATAGAGGATTTATTAACAGACAGAAAACAGAGAGTAGGAATAAACAGGTCATTTTCAGGTTGGCAGGCTGCAACTTAGTGGGGTGCTGCAAGGATCAGTGCTTGGACCTCAGCGATTTACAATCTATATTAATGGCTTAGATGAAGGCACTAAGTGTAATGTATCCAAGTTTGCTGACAATACAAAATTAGGTGGGAAAGTAAGCTGTGAGGAAGACACAATGGGGTTGACTTTAGGAGGCAAATGTGGGTGCATTGGGGGCGGGGGGCTCTGAAAATCGCGGAAATCTCATTCGGGTTCGAAAGCCGGCTCCAACCTGCTGATTTCCGAGTTTTCCAGGGACTCACCTGTGTGCGTGCGGGCCACCCGAAAACAGAAGTCCTGCTGGCAATTAAAGTCGGCAGGATGACAGTTAAAGAGCCAAATGTACCTCACTGAGATACTTAAGGCACTTTACCTGTGACAGATGAAGTCATTGGAACGATTTTTAACTTACCTGGGCGGCTTGCCCACTGTTTCTGATTCACACCTGGTGAAACCAGACATGAAGGGCCAGATCAGGGAAAAATAAACTAAATAAATTAAATTTAAAAAACCATAGACGGAAGTGAAAACACTAAATCAACCTACCTTTGCACCCTGTTCCGATGTCCGATGCATCCCGCTCCGATGTCCCCCTCTTCATCTTCCCCCCGATCTCCCCCTCACCACCCCCCCCCCCCCCAACCCTAGTCTTCCAGTCCAGCGCTGGATCTTCCATTCTCCCAACCCCGGTCTTCCGTTCCAGCGCTGAATGATGTCTCGTTCTCTCTCTTTCTCGCCCCCCACTCGTGTTGCAGCTCCTGAGGGCAGCCAGCCTGTCAATCAGACTGGTTGCCGGGCGCGAAGCCCGGAGAGGACATTAATCATCAGCAATCACCATGTGATCGCGTCAGAAACGATAAGTTTTGTTCATGCAGGTTTGCCACGTGCACCTTCATCCCCCCCCGCTGCCAACCCACCACCGTTGTAAAATCGAGCTCAATGACTCTGCAAAGGGATATAGACAGATTAAATGAGTGGGCAAGAAAGTGGCAGATGGAGTATAAAGTGGGGAAATGAGGTTATTCACCTTGGTAGGAAGAATAGAAAAACAGAATATTTTTTAAATGGTGAGAAACTATTAAATGTTGGTGTTCAGAGAGATTTGGATGTCCTCGTACACGAAATACAGGAAGTTAACATGTAGGTACAGCAAGCAATTAGGAAGGCAAATGGTACGTTGGCCTTTATTGCAAGGGGGTTGGAGTACAAGTGTAAGGAAGTCTTGCTACATTTATATCGGGCCCTAGGGAGGCCACACCTGGAGTACTATGTACACTTTTGGTCTCCTTATCTAAGGAAGGATATACTTGCCTTGGAGGCGGTGCAATGAAAGTTCACTAGATTGATTCCTGGGATGAGAGGGTTATTCTATTAGGAGAGACTGAGTAGAATGGGCCTGTACTCTCTGGAGTTTAGAAGAATGAGACGTGATCTCATTGAAACATACAAGATTCTCAGGGGGCTTGGCAGGGTAGATGCTGAGAGGATGGTTCTCCTGGATGAAGAGTCTATAACTAGGGGGCATAGTCTCAGGATAAGGGGTCGGCCATTTAAGACTGAAATGAGGAGGAATTTCTTCACTCAGAGGGTTGTGAATCTTTGGAATTCTCTACCCCAGAGGGCTGTGGATGTTGAGTCATTGAGTATATTCAAGGCTGAGATTGATAGATTTTTGGAATCTAAGGGAATCAAGGGATATGGGGATCGGGCGGGAAAGCAGAGTTGAGTTCGAAGATCAGTCACGTTCTTACTGAATGGCGGAGCAGGCTCGAGAGGCCATATGGCCTACTCCTATGCCTATTTCTTATGTTCTTA
Source organism: Heptranchias perlo (assembly GCF_035084215.1). Taxonomy (NCBI): domain Eukaryota; kingdom Metazoa; phylum Chordata; class Chondrichthyes; order Hexanchiformes; family Hexanchidae; genus Heptranchias; species Heptranchias perlo. The sequence goes on along the minus strand of NC_090325.1, from coordinate 125,310,825 downwards.
TGTTGTTTTGCCAATCACCTTAAATCTGTGCCCTTTGCTTCTCGACCCTTCCGCCAATGGGAACAGTTTCACTATTTACATTATCTAAACCCTTCACGATTTTGAACACTTCAATCAAACCTACTCTTAACCTTCTCTGCTCTAAGGAGAACAATTCCAGCTTCTCCAGTTTGTCCACGTGACTGAAGTCCCTCATCCCTGCAATCATTCTAGTAAATCTCTTCTGCACCCTCGCTAAGGCCTTCACATCCTTCCTAAAGTGCAGTGCCCAGAGTTGGACACAGTACTCCAGTTGTGGCCGAACCTAGTGTTTTGTAAAGATTCAACATAACTTCCTTGCTTTTGTACTCTATTACATAAAGCCCAGGATTCCGTAACCTTTTTTAACTGCTTTCTCAACCTTCCCTGCCACCTTCAAATATTTGTGCACATATACCCCCAGGCCTTTCTGTTCCTGCATGCCATTTAGAATTGTACCATTTAGTTTATATTGCCACTCCTCGTTCTTCCTGCCAAAATGTATCACTTTGCACTTCTCTGCATTAAATTTCATCCGCCCATTCCATCAGCCTGTCAATGAAGTCTATCACTATCCTCCTCACGGTTTACTACATTTCCAAGTTTAGTGTCATCTGCAAATTTTGAATTGTGCCCTGTACACCCAAGTCAGAGTCATTAATATATATTTAAAAAAGCAATGGTCCTAGTACCGACCCCTGGGGAACACCACTGTATACCTCCCTCCAGTCTGAAAAACAACCGTTCACCATTACTCTCTGTTTCCTGTCACTTGGCCAATTTGGTATCCATGCTGCCACTGTCCCTTTTATTCCACTGGCTTCAATTTTGCTGACAAGCCTATTATGTGACACTTTATCGAACGCGTTTTGAAAGTCTATATACACAACATCAACTGCATTGCCCTCATCAACCTTTTCTGTTACCACACCAAGAAACTCAATCAAGTTGGTTAAACACGATTTGCCTTTAACAAATCCTACTTGTTTTCCTTTATTAATCCACACTTGTCCAAGTGACTATTGATTTTGTCCCAGATTATCGTTTCTAAAAGCTTCTCCACAACCCAGGACAAACTGACTTTCGTTGCCGGGTTTATCCTTACACCCTTTTTCGAACAAGAGTGTAACATTTGCAATTCTGGCACCACCCCTGTATCTAAGGAGGATTTTAAGATTATGGCCAGCACCCCTGCAATTTCCACCCATACTTCTCTCAGCAACCTAGGATGCATCCTGGGTGATCTATCTACTTTAAGCATGGCCAGCCTTTCTAATACCTCCTCTTTGTCAATTTTTAGCCCATCCAGTATCTCAACTACCTCCTCTTTTACTGTGACTTTGGCAGCATCTTCTTCCTTGGTAAAGACAGATACATAGTACTCATTTAGTACCTCAGCTATGCTCTCTGCCTCCAAGCATAGATCTCCTTTTTGGTCCCTAATTGGCCCCACCCCTCCTCTTACTACCCGTTTACTATTTATATGCCTATTGAAGATTTTTGGATTCCCTTTTATGTTAGCTGCCAGTCTATTCTCATACTCTCTCTTTGCCCCTCTTATTCCTTTTTCACTTCTCCTCTGTACTTTCTACATTCAGCCTGGTTCTCACTTGTATTGTCAAACTGACATCTGTCATACGTCCCCTTTTTCTGCTTCATTTAACTCTCCATCTCTTTCGTCACCCAGGGAGCTCTGGCTTTGGTTGCCCTACCTTTCCCCTTCGTGGGAATATACCTAGACTGTACCCGAATCATCTCCTCTTTAAAGGCCACCCATTGTTCGATTACAGTTTTACCTGCCAATCATTGATTCCAATTTACCCGGGCCAGATCCGTTCTCAACCCACTGAAATTAGCCCTCCTCCAATTAAGTATGTTTCCTCCAGATTGCTCCTTGTCCTTTTCCACAACTGATCTAAACCTTATGATACTATGATCACTGTTCCCTAAATGTTCCCCCACTTGACCCAGATCCAGCATTGCTTCCTTCCTCGTTGGGCCAGAAACATACTGATCAAGAAACGTCTCCTGAACACACTTCAGAAATTCCTCTCCCTCTTTGCCCTTTACACTATTACTATCCCAGTCTTTATTAGGATAGTTGAAGTCTCCCATTATCACCACGCTTTTGTTCTTGCACCTCTCTGTAATTTCCCTGCAAATTTGCCCCTCTATATCCTTCCCACTAGTTGTTGGCCTATGGAATACACCCAGTAGTGTAATGGCACCTCTATTGTTTCTTAACTCTAACCAAATAGATTCTGTCCTTGACCCCTCAAGGACACCTTCTCTCTTCAGCACTGCAATATTCTCCTTCATCAATACTGCCACCCCCCTCCTTTGTTTCCTTCCCTATCTTTCCTGAACACCTTATATCCAGGAATATTTAGTACCCAATCCTGCCCTTTTTTGGGCCAGGTTTCCGTTATCACCACTACATCATATTCCCATGTGGCTATTTGCGCCTGCAGCTCAACAACATTATTTACCACGCTTCATGCGTTTACACACACGCACTCTAAACCTACCTTAGACCTTCTCGTATTCTCTCTTCATCTGATCGCAACTAATATTTCTTACTATTTCTTACTGTGGTGCTATCTGTCTCTCCTTATCCTTTTCGCACCTTGTTTCTCCTTTCCAATACTACATCCTGGTGCCCATCCCCCTGTCAAATTAGTTTAAATCCTCCCCCACAGCACTAGTGAACCTCCCCGCGAGGACATTTGTCCCAGCTCTGTTGAGGTGCAACCGTCCGTCTTGAACAGGTCCCCCCTGCCCCAGAACTGGTCCCAATGCCCCAAGAATCTGAAGCCCTCCCTCTTGCACCATATCCCTAGCCACGCATTAACATGCCTTATCTTCCTATTTCTGTACTCTCTAGTGCGTGGCACTGGGAGCAATCCAGAGATTACTGCCTTTGAGGTCCCGCCGTTTAACTTCCTCCCTAACTCTTGAAATTCTGACTGCAGGACCTCCACCCTTTTCTTTCCTATGTCGTTGGTACCAACATGGACCATGACTTCTAGCTGTTCCCCTTCCCCCCGCAGAATGTTCTGCACCCTCTCCGTGATGTCCTTTACCCTGGCACCAGGGAGACAACACACCATGCGGGGCTCAAGCCAGCGGTCACAGAAAGACCTGTCTGTCCCCCTGACTATCGAATTGCCTATGACTACTGCATTTCTACACTTCACTGTGCCCCCCGGGCAGTCCTTTGCCCCATGGTGCCATGCTCAGGACTACACTCCTTCGAGGTGTCGTCCCCCTCATTGGTAATACCGGTTTGAGAATGCCACACACCCAGAAGATTCCTGCACTGCCTGCCTCTTCCTATCCTTTCAGATGGCCACCCACTTGCTATCCTGAACTCTCTGTGGCTGCAGGGTGACCATCTCCTGGAACGTACAATCCAGGAAACCTTCAGCCTCCCTTATGCTCTGCAGTGACTCAAGCTGCCCCTCAAGCTCAGAAATCCTCAGCTTGAGCTCAAGCAACTCGAAGCATTTCCTGCTCGTGTGGCCCTCTAGGACACATGAAGTGTCCTGAAGTTCCCATATGGCGCAAGAATTGCAGGCAATTGGTCTCAGCTGCCCATACATTATATTTAGCAACCTTTTTTTTTCTAAACTGCCTTTAGATACTTGATTATTGTTAATTTACTTACTGTTTACTTACCCTGATTAACCTACCCTTTTATTCTGGGTCTCTCAGAGCTCTTCCTCTCTCTTCACTCTGACGAAACTCTTGTGTCACTCTCTCTGTTCTTAGTGAATGGGGAAAGGGCTCCTCCCCGCTGCTCAGTACTGCTTCTCTCGACTAAATAATCGATTTATTTAGGGATAATTACTTTTTAGTCTGTTTTGTTTTTTTTCTCGCTTTTTAAAAATTTAACACCTCCTTCCCCCTCTACACCTAATTCCCACTCCCACCAAATTCTCAAGTTCACACTCTGTTCACGATCCACTCCCTTTGCGATCAGCTCTGTGCTTCAGCCCTTCTTTAACCACCTTATCAACTTGCCCTGACACCTTCAAAGATTTGTGAATATGCAACCCCCACCCCAGCTCCCTCTGCTCTTGCACCCCCATCAAAGTAGTACCATTAAGATTAAACTGCTTCTTCATGTTGTTCCTCCCAAAGTGCATTACTTCACACTTATCTACATTAAACTGCATCTGCCATGTGTCTGCCAATTTTTCCAGTCTGTCCATGTCCTCCTGAAGTTTGCTACTATCCTCCTCACTATTTACTACATTGCGAAGTTTTGTATCATCCGCAAACCTTGAAATTATACTCCCTATACCTAAGTCCAGGTCATTTATATACAAGAAAAGCAATGGACCCCACTGCATACTTCTCTCCAGTCAGAAAAACATCCATTCTCTGCCTCCTATCCCTTAGCCAAGTACGTACCCACGTACCACCTTTCCTTTATTCCCATGTGCTTCTATTTTCCGAATAAGTCTGTGATGTGGTGCTTTATCAAATGCCTTTTGAAAGTCCATATATACTTCATCAACCCTCTCCGATACTTCGTCAAAGAACTCAATCAGTTTAATCAGACATGACTTGCCTTTAACAAATCTGTGTTGGCCGTCCTTTATTAACCCATGCTTTTTCAAGTGAAAATTAATTTTGTCCTTGACTATGTTCTCTAGTAGTTTTTCCACCATTGGTGTTAGACTGATTGGCCTGTAGTTTCCAGGGTTACCCCTCTGCCCTTTTTTGAATAGGGGTGGAACATTTGCAATCCTCCAGTCCTCTGGCACTACTCCCATATCCAAGGAGGATTGAAAGATTGTGGTCAGAGCTTCTGCTATCTCCACCCTTGCTTCCCTAAGCAACCTAGGATACATCCCATCTGGATCGGGTGACTTGTTAAGTTTGAGTGTTACCAACCTATTCAGCATCTCGTTTCTATCTATTTTTATCCTATCCAATATCTACTCCCTCCTCCTCTACGGCGACATTAATTTCATCCTTTTCTTTTGTGAAGACAGATGCAATGTACTCATTCAGTACCTCAGTCATTCCCTCTACCTCCACTAGAAGATTTCCTTCTTTGTCCCTCACCGGCCCCAACATTCATTTACATATCTTTTTATTTTTCATATGTTTAAAAAAGAATTTTGGGTTCCCTTTTATGCTTGTCTTTTCTCATAATCTCTCTTTGCCCTTCTTATATCCTTTTTCAATTTCCCCCTGCACACTCTGTACTCTGCCTGGTTTTCTACTGTACTCTGTACCTGACATTTGTCATAAACCTCCTTTGTCTGTTTTACTTTAAACTCTATTTCCTTTGTCATCCAGGGAGCTCTAGCTTTCGATGTACTATCTTTACTCCTTATGGGAATATACTTGGTTTGTATCCAAACTATCTCTGCCTTGAAGGCCTGCCATTACTCATTTACTGTTTTCTTGGCCAATCTTTGTTTCCAGTCCACCTGTGCTAAATCACTGAAATTGGCTCTCTTCCAGTTGGGTATTTTCACCTTTGATTTTCCTTTGTCCCTTTCCATAACTACTTTAAACCTAATTATATTACGACCACTATTACCCAGATGTTCTCCTACTGAAACACACTACTTCATTCCCCAGAACTAGATACAGCACTGCTTCCTTCGTCATTGGGCTAGAAACATACTGATTATACCTGTACACATTTTAGGAATTCTTTACCCTCCTTGCCCTTTACAGTGTTTTTCCCCAGTCTATATTAGGGTAACTGAAGTCCCCTACCATTACTGCTTGATTATTTTTACATTTCTCTGAAATTTGCCTACAAATTTGCTCCTCTACCTCACTATTTGGGGGTCTATAGTAAACACCAAGCAAGGTAACAGCTCCTTTTCTGTTCCTTAACTCTAATCAAATAGATTCAGTTTTTGAACTCTCTAGTACATCGTCCCTCTGTAGAACTGTAATATTATCCTTGGTCAATACTGCCAACCATCCCTCTCCTTTCTTTTTTACTTCCCTATCCCATCTGAATACATTGTAGCCAGGAATGCTTAGTTCCCATGTTTAAGCCAGGTCTCTGTTACAGCCACTATATCATAACCCCATGTGGCAACTTGTGCCTGCAGCTCATCAGCCTTATTCATAACATTAACAGACATGCATTCTAACAGCAGGCTAGTCGACTTTGCTTTTTTTCTCCAACTAATTGCTGCACTTCCCACACTGTTCTTTATTCTGTTCTATTTGTCCCTGCTAGTTTTCTGTGTATCTGGTGTCTCCTCTCTGCTGCTGCGTCCTGGTTCCCTCTCCTTGCCAAATTAATTTAATCTGTCCCCCACAGCGCTAGTTAACATCCCCACGAGGATACTGGTCCCAGCCATGTTCAGGTGTAACCCGTCCGGCTTGAACAGGTCCCTCCTGCCCCAGACTGATCCCAATGCCCCAGGAATCTGAAGCCCTCCCTCCAGCAGCACTTCTCCAGTCACACATTCACCTGCACTATCTTCCTGTTTCTGTACTCACTGGCATGTGGCACTGGGAGTAATCCAGAAATTACTACCTTTGAGGTCCTGTTCTTTAATTTTTATCCTAGCTTCTGAAACTCTACCTGAAGGACCTGAACCCTCTTCCTACCTATGTCATTGGTTCCTACATGAACCATGACTTCTGGCTGTCCCCCTTTCCCTTGCAGAATGTCCTGCACCCATTCAGTGATATCCTTAATCTTGGCACCAGGAAGGCAACACACCATTCAGGACTCACGTCTGCGGTTGCAGAAACGCCTGTCTATCCCCCGACTATTGAATCCCCAATAACAACTGCATTTCAACAACTTTCTTGTGCCCCTCTGTGCAGCCGAATCTCCCAAGGTGCTGTGCATTTGCTTCTGACTGCAATCTCCCGAGGTGCCATCACCCTCACTGGTATTCAACACGGAATACCGGTTTGTGAGTGCCGCACTCCCGGGGGATTCCTGCATTGCCTGCTTGTTCTTCCTCATCTGCCTGGTGGTCACCCATTCCCTTTCCTCCTGAACTCTCTGTAGCTGCGGGGTGACAACCTCCTGAAACGTGCTATTCATGAAACTCTCAGCTTCCTGTATGCACTGTACTGACGCCAGACGCTCCTCAAACTCAGAAACTCTGAGCTCAACCTTGAGCAGTTGGTGTCACTCTTTTCATTAGCATCTATTCAACAAGAACAACAACAACTTGCATTTATATAGCGCCTTTAACGTAGTAAAACGTTTCAAGGCGCATCACAGCAGCGTTATCAAACAAAAATTTGACACCAAGCCACATAAGGAGGTATTAGGACAGGTGACCAAAAGCTTGGTCAAAGAGGTAGGTTTTAAGGAGCATCTTAAAGGAGGAGAGAGAGGCAGAGAGGCGGAGAGGTTTAGGGAGGGAATTCCAGATCTTAAGGCCTAGGCAGCTGAAGGCACGACCACCAATGGTGGAGCGATTAAAATCCGGGGTGTGCAAGAGTTGGAGGAGCACAGAGATTTCAGAGGATTGAAGGGCTGGAGGAGGTTACAGAGATAGGGAGGGGCGGGACATAGACAGATAAGTAAAATGGGTGATTTTAAAATCAAGGCGTTCCCGGACCAGGAGCCAATGTAAATCAGCGAGCATAGGGGTGATGGGTGAATGGGACTTGGTGCAAGTTAAGATACGGGCAGCAGAGTTTTGGATGAGCTCAAGTTTATGGAGGGTGGAAGATGGGAGGCCAGCCAGGAGACCATTGGAATAGTCGAGTCTAGAGGTAACAAAGGCATGGATGAGGGTTTCAGCAGCAGATGAGCTGAGGCAGGGGCGGAGACGGGCAATGTTACGGTGGTGGAAGTAGGCGGTTTTGGTAATGAAGCGAATATGTGGTCGGAAGCTCATCTCAGGGTCAAATAAGACACCAAGGCTGCGAACGGTCTGGTTCAACCTCAGACAATGGCCGGGGAGAGGAATTACCATCCATTTCCTTCCTTCGTTGCCATCTATTATCCCCCTCCCCCTAGTCATGCTCATATCTGAGACCTGCGACTAATGCACCAGATCAGATGGGCCCCTCTTCCCACCAACTAGTGCTAATGGAAAGGTTTCTGGCCACTGCATTCTGTAAACAGGAACTGCAGTTTTTGTGAGCGTAAACAGCAGCCCTTATCCCTTCCAATTACGCTGGGAGTGGAAGTGAGGTGAGAAGGAGGAGGAGCCTGGTCCTGTCTAGTGCATCAGCAGCAGCACTTGCATAAGAGGGTGATTGAGGGCAGAGCAGCCCAGTCCACAGTGACTTTTGTCAACAAATGCTGAAACACTGCCTAGGCCTCCAAAATGCTAAATGTCAGCTGAACTAATGGCCAGAAAATCTTGCCAGGTGCGTGCCTGAATTCCTTATGTGTTTTCTGGCACACAAAGCTCAGCTCCAGAAGTACTAAATATAAAAATTTACTCCACTGCTCCGAGTACTATTTCATTTTACAGTATCTCTGTAAGAGGAATATCAATGTGCCCAAGTGCCACTCACACTCCCACCACGTGTTGGGGTAGGTTCTCACTCTGCGTCATAGTGTAAAACGGGCGATAGCGAATTGACAGCCTGTTTCACTTCTGTCCCAATTTTTATTTCTATTGACTTGAATGGAAATAAAAATTGGGAGAGATGTAAAACGGGTGATAAGAAATCGGCAGTCCGTTTTACATAATCGCACAAAGTCAAGATCTACCCCCGTTGGCTTTAAACAGGTCTGATTCGTATGGCCCAGAGCAAGTCCGGTGAACTCTAATTTTGAATAATGAGTCTTGTTCTTGGTTTTTTTGAAAGAAAGGAAATGCATCTCTACTTTGCCCTGCACAATTTGGTACTAGATACACATTTAAGTCTGTTTCCAAGATTGGACAGTGACCTTAGTTCTGTAGTTTCCATATGTGTACAATGCAGATAAATTGTATATGTCCTTGATTTAGAGCTTTTTCTAGAAATGCTCTAGTCTGATGCTCGGTGAACAATGTGGCACAACTAGAAAGTTATGAGTAAATGATTCCTAGAGAAATCTCAGACGAGAAATTGTATTACACCCGAATCAGGACGTCATCCGTGTGCAATACATGCTGCACGCGTCTAATGAGGTCGGTGACAGGACTATGGCAAATTGGTCCACGGGAGGTCGCAAGGTTGGTTGGCCCCCCGGGCCTAAAGTGAGTCTGGGAAAGTGTGGCAATCGGGAACTGGCAAGCGGTGGGGTGGCAGCGGCCAACAGTTTTAACGTGGAGCTGGGAGGAGCTGCGTTCAGGGCAAACCAATATCTGGTTTGGTCCTAAAATTGGCGTAAGGCCCCTTATTAGCATATTCAAGAGGTCTAATGCCTATTTTAGGGGGGCACCAGGGACACCTCTATAGTGCCCAAACCAATATGGCGTCAGACGTGTTTCTGAGGCTGTTCATGTGCAGGAAGTTGGCCTCTTAAATTGGACCTCTTTGCAACTGTTTTCTGCTCGGAAAATAGGCGCAACAGGGTCAAATTTTACCCCCCACACTCTCCCACCCCACCCCAACACATTTTTCTGAATTTGCCAAAGGACTCAACATTATACCTTCTGAATAATTGTTTTATCAAAATCAGCATTCTCTACCAACCCAGACATGTATGTAATAATTTTACCATCTAACAACATGGAATTATTTCAAACTGACGTGTTTGAGGACCAGTGGAGGTTAGCTTGTGCCTATTTCTCAATTAATAATATATTTATCAATTAGTCTGGATAATTGGGTTCATGACCAAATATGCAACGGCTGCCATTGATAATATTGTTTTAAGAACATAAGAACATAAGAAATTGGAGCAGGAGTAGGCCAATCGGCCCATCGAGCCTGCTCCGCCATTCAATAAGATCATGGCTGATCTGATCCCAACCACAAATCTAAAGAACACAAGAAGTCGGAGCAGGACCCGGCCACACAGCCCCTGGGCCCTCTCCGCCACCCACAGGGCATTGACCGATCCGAACTCAGCTTCATGTCCAATTTCCTGCCCGCTCCCCATAACCCCTAATTCCCTTTACTTCTAGGAAACTGTCTATTTCTGTTTTAAATTTATCTAATGATGTAGCTTCCACAGCTTCCTGGGGCAGCAAATTCCACAGACCTACCACCCTCTGAGTGAAGAAGTTTCTCCTCATCTCAGTTTTGAAAGAGCAGCCCCTTATTCTAAGATTATGCCCCCTAGTTCTAGTTTCACCCATCTTTGGGAACATCCTTACTGCATCCACCCGATCAAGACCCTTCACAATCTTATATGTTTCAATAAGGTAGCCTCTCATTCTTCTGAACTCCAATGAGTAGAGTCCCAATCTACTCAACCTCTCCTCATATGTCCGCCCCCTCATCCCCGGGATTAACCGAGTGAACCTTCTTTGTACTGCCTCGAGAGCAAGTATGTCTTTTCTTAAGTATGGAGACCAAAACTGTATGCAGTATTCCAGGTGCGGTCTCACCAATACCTTATATAACTGCAGCAATACCTCCTTGTTTTTATATTCTATCCCCCTAGCAATAAAAGCCAACATTCGGTTGGCTTTCTTGATCACCTGCTGCACCTGCATACCAACTTTTTGATTTTCTTGCACTAGGACCCCCAGATCCCTTTGTACTGCAGTACTTTCCAGTCTCTCGCCATTAAGAAAATAACTTGCTCTCTGATTTTTCCTGCCAAAGTGCATAACCTCACATTTTCCAATATTATATTGCATCTGCCAAATCTCCGCCCACTCACCCAGCCTGTCTATATCCCCTTGCAGGTTTTTTATGTCCTCCTCACTCTCTACTTTCCCTCCCATCTTTGTATCATCTGCAAATTTTGATATGTTGCACTCGGTCCCCTCCTCCAAATCGTTAATATAGATTGTAAAGAGTTGGGGACCCAGCACCGACCCCTGTGGAACACCACTGGTTACTGGTTGCCAGTCCGAAAATGAACCATTTATCCCAACTCTCTGCTTCCTGTTCGATAACCAATCCTCCACCCATGCCAGAATATTACCCCCAATCCCGTGATTTTTTATCTTAAGTAATAATCTTTTATGTGGCACCTTGTCGAATGCCTTCTGGAAGTCTAAATACACTATGTCCACTGGTTCCCCTTTATCCACCCTATACGGTATATCCTCGAAGAACTCAAGCAAATTTGTCAGACATGACTTCCCCTTCATAAAGCCATGCTGACTTTGTCCTATTAAATTATGCTTATCTAAATGTTCCGTTACTGTCTCCTTAATAATGGACTCCAAAATTTTACCCACCACAGATGTTAAGCTAACTGGCCTATAATTTCCAGCCTTCTGCCTACTACCCTTTTTAAATAACGGTGTTACATTAGCAGTTTTCCAATCTGCCGGGACCTCTCCTGAGTCCAGGGAATTTTGGAAAACTATCACCAAAGCATCCACAATCCCTACTGCCACTTCCCTCAAGACCCTAGGATGGAAGCCATCAGGTCCAGGGGATTTATCCGCCTTGAGTCCCATTATTTTACTGAGTACCATCTCCTGAGTGATTTTAATCGTATTTAGCTCCTCCCCCCCGAGAGTCCCCTGTTTGTCCAGTGTTGGGATATTCTTAGTGTCCTCTACTGTAAAGACTGAAACAAAATATTTGTTCAGCATTTTTGCCATCTCCATGTTTCCCACCATTAATTTCCCGGTCTCATCCTCTAAGGGACCTATGTTTGCCTTAGCCACCCTTTTTCTTTTTATATAACTATAGAAACTCTTGCAATCTGTTTTTATATTTTTTGCTAATTTCTTTTCATAATCTAACTTCCCTTTCTTAATCAATCCTTTAGTTACTTTTTGCTGTCTTTTGAAGAATTCCCAATCTTCTATCCTCCCACTAAGTTTGGCTACCTTATATGTCCTTGTTTTTAGTCGGATACTATCCTTGATTTCTTTACTTAGCCACGGATGGCTGTCATTTCTTTTACACCCTTTTTTCCTCAGTGGAATATATTTATTTTGAAAGTTGTAAAATAACTCCCTAAATGAACACCACTGCTCATGTACCGTCTTACCCTTTAATCTATTTTCCCAGTCCACTTTAATCAATTCCGCTCTCATACCATCATAGTCTCCTTTATTCAAGCTCAGTACGCTTGTTTGAGAATCAACCTTCTCACCCTCTAATTGGATATGGAATTCAACCATGTTGTGGTCGCTCGTTCCAAGGGGATCCTTAACTAGGACATTATTAATTAATCCTGACTCATTACACAGGACCAGGTCCAAGGTTGCCTGCCCCCTTGTAGGATCAGTTACATACTGCTCAAGAAATCCATCCCTGATGCACTCAATGAACTCGTCCTCAAGGCTGCTCTGCCCAATTTGATTTGTCCAGTTAATATGATAATTAAAATCCCCCATAATTATGGCTGTTCCCTTATTACATGCCCCGACTATCTCCTGATTAATACTTCTTCCAGCAGAGTTGCAACTATTAGGAGGCCTATATACTACGCCCACTAATGTTTTTTTTCCCTTATTATTCCTTACCTCCACCCAAACTGTTTCATTATCTTGATGCTTTGTCCCAATATCATTTCTCTGTATTACAGTGATTCCTTCCTTTATTAACATAGCCACCCCACCTCCCCTTCCTTCCTGCCTGTCCTTCCTGATTGTTAAATACCCTGGCATATTTAATTCCCAGTCGTTGTCACCCTGCAGCCATGTTTCTGTAATGGCCACAAGATCATACCCATACGTAGTTATTTGTGCCGTTAACTCGTCCATTTTATTACGAATGCTACGTGCATTCAGATAAAGAACTTTCAAATCTGTTTTGTGATGCTTAGTTCCTGCTTTTTCCTTTTTTAACACTTTACCTATCACTCCATACCTTCTGTCCCTTCCTGTTACGCTTTCCTCTCTCTCCCTGCTCAGGTTCCCAACCCCCTGCCACTTTAGTTTAAACCCTCCCCAACAGCACTAGCAAACACTCCTCCTAGGACAGCGGTCCCGGCCCTGCCCAGGTGCAGACCATCCGGTTTGTACTGGTCCCACCTCCCCCAGAACCGTTTCCAGTGTCCCAGGAATTTGAATCTCTCCCCCTTGCACCATTCCTCTAGCCACGTATTCATTTGAAATATCCTCCTATTTCTACTCTGACTAGCACGTGGCACTGGCAGCAATCCTGAGATTACTACCTTTGAGGTCCTATTTTTTAATTTACCTCCTAACTCCCTATATTCTGCTTTTAGGACCTCATCCCCTTTTTTACCTATATCGTTGGTGCCTATGTGCACCACGACAGCTGGCTGTTCGCCCTCCCCCTCCAAAATGTTCTGTAGCCGCTCCGAGACATCCTTGATCCTTGCACCAGGGAGGCAACACACCATCCTGGAGTCTCGGTTGCGGCCGCAGAAACGCCTGTCTATTCCCCTTACAATTGAGTCCCCTATCACTATAGCTCTGCCACTCTTTTTCCTCCCAGCCTGTGCAGCAGAGCTACCCGTGGTGCCAGGAAGTTGGCTGCTGCTGCCTTCCCCTGATAAGTCATCCCCCCCAACAGCATCCAAAGTGGCATATCTGTTTGAGAGGGGGATGGACACAGGGGACCCCTGCACTACCTGCCTGCATCTCTTACTCTTCCTGGTGGTCACCCATTCACTTCCTGCCTGTATACCCTTTACCTGCGGTGTGACCAACTCGCTAAACGTGCTATCCACGAGTTTCTCTGCATCGCGGATGCTCCACAGTGAGTCCACCCGCAGCTCTAGCTCCGAGATACGATCAGTCAGTAGCTGCAGGTGGACACACTTCCCGCACACATGGTCGGCAGGGACACTGGTAGTGTCCATGACTTCCCACATCTTGCAGGAGGAGCATATCACGGGTGCGAGGTCTGCTGCCATGACTTGCCTTAGCTTAGTTACCCCTTTTAAATTACGTTGAAATTAGAAAATGTTAACTATACTAGGGACCTAGGTTCACTAAAAAAAAACACTATCTGCTATAAAACCTGCAGATCTTCCCTTTCTTATTACTTTACTTACAGTAAAATGGTAGAAATACTCACCTGAACCTACTCACCAATCAGCTGCCTCCCCTGTGCCGCGTCACTTTCTGACTGGTGACGTCACCCCGAACTGGCGCTGGTCTCAGAGTCTCGCTCTCAGAGTAAGCTCTGGTCTCGCTCTCTCCGCGCTGTTTATATCCCCGCTCTGGTCTCGCTCTCTCCCGCCGCTCACCGACTGAACTCTCGCTCTCTCTGCGCTGTTTATATCTCCGCTCTGGTCTCGCTCTCTCCCGCCGCTCACCGACTGGACTCTCGCTCTCTCCGCGCTGTTTATATCTCCGCTCTGGTCTCGCTCTCTCCCGCCGCTCACCGACTGAACTCTCGCTCTCTCCGCGCTGTTTTTATCCCCGCTCTGGTCTCGCTCTTTACCGCCGCTCACCGACTGGACTCTCGCTCTCTCCGCGCTGTTTTTATCCCCGCTCTGGTCTCGCTCTTTACCGCCGCCCACCGACTTTTGATGTTCCGTAAAGGAGCAGCCTCTTTCTCTCTCTCTAAACAAGTCAGGGAATGAGATGGGAGGATATCTAGTAAGTAATCCTATCTGCCTAGAAAATCATTTGGTAGAGGGTGAGAGATAATCCTAATCCCCACCCAGTCCTTTGACAGTCTCAAGAGATCTGGATTGATAGAAGCCCTCTAACTCCTGTTGTTACAAGTGATTGCTTCTTGGTGGTTTTAAATTCCAACAAAAAGTAATGGCATTGATAACAAGATCCAGATAATTCTAGGGCATTTATGTACTGTACTGTCCATTTAATATTGGAAGAAACCATAGACACTATTTCAGATATTCTAACATAGCAAGCTGCAGCTCCTTGGACTGCATGGTAACTTCACTATTGTTGCTCTCATGTCTGAAACAGATCCTTTGCTGTGAGGTGTTTTCACCTAGCCTGTGGCAACTTCAGCTTTTTGAGTCTTGCTCCTGGCAGGTACGTATATTGTTCTGGTGTCAGTTCTTTGTCAAAGCCCCAGCACAGATTGCCTGGACAGTGAGGGCTCTTGCTACTGCAACTACACCACTACATCCGGTTCAGCAATTATATTACATTGTATTTTATTATTAATAGTTTCCCTCAGTGAGGATTTTCCCTTTTTATATGGGCTTTTCCCCATCCTACCATCTCCCAGTGCCTGGTTGTATAATTAACTGTACAGTAAAGGAGTAGGATTGAGGCACAAATATCTTTTTACAGTATTTCATACCATTCGATCCTCTTCTACAGTCTCGGAGTACAGCATTGGCAGCATAACCTTCAGGGATTTTCAGCTTACATGAGCATAGTAAATATTCTTCATCTGGAGAATCATATGCCTTCTTTGTAATTAGATATTTATTAGAGATTCTGGTAGGTGACCAGTGGCGCTAATACACTTGCACTAATTACAGATACTCTGCATTTTCCACATAATATTTAATTGA
This sequence comes from Heptranchias perlo, assembly GCF_035084215.1. NCBI lineage: Eukaryota > Metazoa > Chordata > Chondrichthyes > Hexanchiformes > Hexanchidae > Heptranchias > Heptranchias perlo. Next base: position 125,295,359 of record NC_090325.1, on the reverse strand, counting down.
GTTGCAATGGATTGCTGAACATTGGCTAAACACCAATTAAACCGATTATTATGCGGCAAACTCATTAAAATAAGCCAGGTTGGTATTTACTGTGTTTTATTTTGGGGGAGGGTGCGGAGAAGTGATAAACATGTGCTAAGTCACATTTGAAGGAGGGTTCAATATGTTTCACTCTGTTACGCCGACAGTTGTTCACAATTATCTTGTCATTTTTCAACTAAATATAAATGAGTAAAATGTCAGTTGGTAAATTGTTAGCACAGTATAACAATTTAGCTATCATAGTATAACAAATGTCCTTCTCTCCAACAATGAATAGATTCATCCTATTAGTACTTAGAATGTGTGGCACAGGGATATTTAATAGTACAATAAAATAGCCATTTCTTAAATGCTGGGTAATGTACTTTCTTGAAAGGAAAAGTTATTCCTGGCAGCTTGGGAATTAGATAATGATTTCTAATATATGTAACTTTAATGACCTACCTATTATGTCATTAAACATGGCAAATCTACTGGAAAACGATGCTTAGTTTAGCTTCTCTTACATCATTGGGTGTTTGTTTAAACTTTAATTTGTTTGTAGTATTTTCTTCAAATAGAACAGGGTAGATTTTAATTCTCAACGACGGTGGAAAACGGGTGGGAACGGATCGGCCGTCCGTTATACATCCCGCGGATTTTCCTTTCCTTTGACTTCTGGAAACACTAGCGCCCATTTTCTGGCATCATCGAAACATAAAATCTAACCCAATGGTTCGGCCCCCCTCCCCCTAGTACAATACATTAGGGCTGATTTTAACTTTTGGCGGTGTCGGAAAATGGACGGTAGTGGATGGGCCGCCCGTTATTCACCCCATCTGATTTACCTTTCCATTGACGTCAACAGAAAGGAAAATTAGGCCTGGTGTATAATGGATGGGTGATCCACTTCCTCCCACTTTCCGCCATCACTGAATGACAAAATCAGCCGTTAGAGCTTTTACCTGTTGAGGTTTCTTTCAGAGATGATAGGTTATAGCCTTTATGCTATTCCTTTTACTGCAGTGTGTTCTTAAAGCCAATCGCTCACTATTTCACATGTATATGATCATACAGGCCACTTCCCTTCACAGTGCTGCTGATTTCTCTCATGCTGTGGCTGGTGATTGGTTGCTACCTCGACCTAGCCTAAAAGCCGGAGTGAATAATATTGATTTTTAACAGTAATTTGCCGTTGCCTTTCAAGTGAAATAGATTTAACCTTTTCATGAATTCACAAGAACTCACAGCAATACTATTTACTGGTATTGTGAAAAGTAGGAGTTGTGGTCGTGTCTGACATGAGTCGAAATGTAGCAAAATGGATTGTTTCCCTGCCTGCCATTGTCAAACTAAAAGGGTACAACAGGAAGAAAACAAACAAATCATATTGGCCAGAAATTGCTGGAGTGGGGCATCTTGCAGTGTGCCCCATGAATTGGATTTTTTACCTCGCCCTGCAGATAGTATTACTTTTGCGCCTCAAATTGCTGGAAATGTGAATTGATACTGGGCCATCTGGGGCTTTGAGAACATCGGAAGCAATAGTGTATCTTCTCAACCAATGAAATTTAACAATAGAGAAAGAAACCGAGTGAACAACGGAGAAGGAAACAGGGCGTAATAGAGTCAAATTAGATACAGAAAGAGAAATAAAGAGAGGGAAAGAAAGATTGGGTGAAGAGAGAGAGAAAAAAGAGACAGAAAAGAAAAGTAAGAATAAAATAAAAACATTTAAAATTTAACAAACGTCTCGGAACAATTTACTACCTGCAGGAGTACATGCCACAGTTTCAATTGTTCTCTTTCTGGGCCTCCAAGGTTCAGTGGCATGTCAAGACTGTAAATCACATCATTAACAGGGTCCTTACGACATGAAATACCCAGTCCTAAATGCTTGCGACGAGATTCATTCATATTTACAGCGCAAATCCAGCAATTTCTTGACACTTATGGGGAGGTCGACGGCGAGCTCCCATTTTTGCAAGGCTAATGGCGGAATGGCGCAAATGGTCCAGCAATTTGTGGCGATTCGCAACTCCTGGCAAATGGTCCAGCAATTTGTGATGATTCGCAACTCCTGGCAAATGGTCCAGCAATTTGTGACGATTCGCAACTCCTGGCAAATGGTCCAGCAATTTGTGATGATTCGCAACTCCTGGCAAATGGTCCAGCAATTTGTGATGATTCGCAACTCCTGGCAAATGGTCCAGCAATTTGTGACGATTCGCAACTCCTGGCAAATGGTCCAGCAATTTGTGACGATTCGCAACTCCTGGCAAATGGTCCAGCAATTTGTGATGATTCGCAACTCCTGGCAAATGGTCCAGCAATTTGTGACGATTCGCAACTCCTGGCAAATGGTCCAGCAATTTGTGGGCCAATATTGTGTTTGAAAGAAAATGAAGTAAAGGAAGCACATGGGCTGTTAGGTGAAGGGCTCTGTAAACAAGGCAGATGCAGAAATGATGATCTGCCATCTGTGATAAACAGACGAACTTAGTTTAAATGAGATTGGATTCTCTGAAGATCAAATGGAGAGACTGCTTTGCTTTGTTTGCACTGGAGCTACCAGCTTAAAGTGCAAGCCAAATCAAATTTCACCTCATGCCTAAATCTAAAATGCACCTTTCTATCTTTTTTGATTTGCATTTATCTGAAGCGAAACTCCTTTGCAGCTTGTAAAGCTTTTATAACACAACATTTGTTCATGCAATTTTGCAAGCCAATGTGGAAAATGCATTGTCTTTATACATCTGATTAGTTTCTCCCTCCTCCTACCCTCCCCCCTGCCCTCTATTTCGATGTTAGATTCTACCACTATGAATGGGGGGAAATATAGATGATATCCTATTCAGACCAACATGGTTATCAATTAATTTTCCACATAAGCAGAATTTTTTATGATCTCCTGGCTGGCCTCCCATCTTCCGCCCTTCATAAACTTGAGCTCATCAAAAACTCTGCTGCCTGTATCCTAACCAGCACCAAGTCCCGTTCACCCATCAACCTGTGCTCACTGACCTACACTGGCTCCCGGTCCAGGAATGCTTCGATTTTAAAATTCTCATCATTGTTTTCAAATCCCTCATGCTCTCGCCCCTCCCTATCTCTAGAACCTCCTCCAGCCCTACAATCCTCCGAGATCTCTGCGCTCCTCCAATTCCTGCCTCTTGCGCATCCCTGATTTTAATCGCTCCACCATTGGCGGTCGTGCCTTCAGCTGCCTAGGCTCTAACCTCTGAAATTCCCTCCCTAAACCTCTCCGCCTCTCTCTCTCCTCCTTTAAGATGCTCCTTATAACCTACATTTTTGACCAAGCTTTTGGTCACCTGTTCTAATACCTCCTTATGAGGCTTGGTATCAAATTCTGTTTGATAATACTCCTGTGAAGCACCATGGGACATTTTACTACATTAAAAGCGCTATATAAATGCAAGTTGTTGTTGTTGTGTAAAGAAGTTATTACACACAGGAGAAAGTGGAGATCTATGCTTTTGCTGGCATCATGAGCAGTTCTTACATACTTATTTACTCTGCAGAACCACATGTTGTGACTCTAAGGGCATGCACTTCAGTTGATCATTAAGGGAACCTGTCAAGCATGTGTTCCAGTGCCAGCAGAAGCACTTTAGAAGAAGTGACGCAATGTTTATCAGAATTAGGATTTTAGACAAAGTGGTATTTAACTGCAACCATCATTTGATTCTATTGTGGATAAATTAATCTGTATTTCTGAATGAATGAAATATGCTATATAACTCTCCCCAATGCTTTATGATCGTCTGATTATTAAGTTTAACAAAGCACAATACAGAAGAGGGGAACTTTTAGCAAATTAACTTAAATGGTAAGACAAATTATGGGTAAACAAAAAGAACTCCATCCAGGCTTTCCTTCTACTTTTAAAAAAAAATTTAAAGTGATATTGTCCTGACTAATTTATAGCTTACAAGTGAGATAAGAGATCATTTTCCGACTTTGTACTCCTGGCAGGGACCCTCATCTGCTGGAAGTGCATATTAGAAATTGGGTTGCTCTGCATGATTTTTCAATCACTAATTTAAATGGTTGAAAAATCTGTGATGGCCACCTTGCCAAAGTAATCCATGTCTAATTAAGTCCAATACTGTTTGGCTAGGCTGTGTTTATTAACGTTGTTTATATCTGTAGTTCCTTTTGTTGCTAGTCTGCCTTTGCAAGAAGTAATTTGAAGTGGGACAGCTTCCACTCCAAAGGGACGAGAGACATATATCTAGTCCGGCACCTGCTATTGCAATCTGTTGAGTGAAGGCTGATATTGCCACTGTGAAGTGCATTTCTCACATAAAGCTTTTCATCACAGACCTACATTCAAAATCTACTAAAATTTACACAAGATTAGGGCTCATGGGATTGGGGTTAATATATTAGCATGGATTGAGGATTGATTGACGGACAGAAAACAGAGAGTAGGAATAAACGGGTCATTTTCCGGTTGGCAGGTTGTAACTAGTGGGGTGCCGCAAGGATCAGTGCTTAGGCCTCAGCTATTTAAAATTTATGTCAATGACTTGGATACATTATTCTTGGTCCCTTCATCTAAGTTTGCTGATGATACAAAGCTAGGTGGGAAAGTAAGTTGTGAGGAGGACCCAAAGAGGCTGCAAAGGGATATAGACAGGTTAAGTGATTGGGCAAGAAGGTGGCAGATGGAGTATAATGTGGGGAAATGTGAAATTATGCACTTTGGTAGGAAGAATAGGAAAACAGAATATTTTTTAAAAGGTGAGAGACTAAGAAATGTTGGTATTCAGAGGTATTGGGGTGTCCTTGTACACGAATCACAGAACGTTAACAAGTGGTATGTTAGCCTTTATTGCAAGGGGTTTGGAGTAGAAGAGTAAGGAAGTCTTGCTGTAATTATATAGAGCTTTGGTGAGACCTCACCTGGAGTACTGTGTACAGTTTTGGTCTCCTTACCTAAGGAAGGATACACTTGCCTTAGAGAGGGTGCAACAAAGGTTCACTAGATTGATTCCTGGGATGAGAGGGTTGTTCTATGAGGAGAGATTGAGTAGAATGGGCCTATATTCTCTGGAGTTTAGAAGAATGAAAGGTGATCTCATTGAAATGTATAAAATTCTTAGAGGGCTTGACAGGATAGTTGCTGTGAGGCTGTTTCCCCAGGCTTGAGAGTCTAGAACTATGGGCCATAGTCTCAGGATAAGGGGTCAGCCATTTACGACTGAGATGAGGAGAAATTTCTTCACTCGGAGGGTTGTGAATCTTTGGAATTCTCTAACCCAGAGGACTGTGGATGATAGTCGATGAGTATATTCAAAACTGAGATCGATAGAGTTTTGGAGACTCAGGGAATCAAGGGATATGGGGATAGGGTGGGACAGTGGAGTTGAGGTAGATCAGCCATGATCTTATTGAATGGAGGAGCAGGCTTGAGGGACAGTATGGCCTACTCCTGCTCCTATTTCTTATGTTTTTAAGAGAACAGCAAAAACTTGAAACTTATATTGTTTTGGCTAAGATGGTGTAAAGTTAGGTATTGTATTTATGTTGAACATCTTCCTGATCTTTTTTGTTTCTATATAATTTCACTTCTTACAATAAGTTTGAAGTCGTAGTTTAGCCCGATATGTACAGTGCTTTCCCAACAGTTTGGAGAGATTGGGAGTACATGGTAGCATTCTAGACAATCTCCAATGGACACACCAGCAGTATGAGGATTCATTGTTCACACTACGGCCCATTATCGCAGATGGTATTCCAATTTATAAGATGAATGGGCTTACCTGTGCAAGATAATTTTTGAATAAAGAGTATTGGGAAATGGTCTGAATTGTAACATGTATTTCTTCTTCTTTTGTAAATTGATTAATTAATTTTTAAACTCTATTCATTATATACAGGAAGAAATGAAAGTTTGTGGCCATTATACATAATGAGCAAGAGCTGCTGGAAGCTTTCCCTCAAAGCAGAATTCCTTCTGGAGCCAAACAGATGGTCAGAATGACCCTTTTACCTTCCATCATTTGAGGGTTGCGTATGCATTTGGCACAAACAGCACATGTATTAGTCTGAATGGAGAGGCTTCTCTTCCTGAGTTCTTTTGGCAAACTTTATTTCCTACCCTTGTTGTAAATACTGAATAAGTGGCCAGTTCACAACAGACTAAGTTTAGACTCATATCCCGTGTGGGTTAAAGATCAACAGTTAAACTATAGTTGACTTCAGATAAACCTATATCTGCTAAATTAGATCCAAGTACAGAATTCCAGAACAATCTACTTGCCATCCATTCAATCTCAGCACATAGAATTACTTATCCATGCATAAAACATTTTCAATTATTTATGTTTTCATCAAGTACATTCTGTCCAATAAGTCAGTCATCTTTGGCACACAGCCTTCTTGCAAAAAAGCATGCAGTTTATTAAAGTATTTTAATGCAGATTCATTTGTAATATCAATCATTTAATTAAATGAGGTACGAAAACTATAAATTGATCACTTTTTGCTAAGTGGTAAAAAGAGAGTCTGGTTCAAATATAATCCTAATTCAGACATGAACTTGTTTGACAAAATTATGCTGCATTTTTATTAAGGTTCATCTGCACTGAGTCTTAAGATATCAAGACTTGAATTCACAATCAGATGTGCCGAATTTTGCCTGGTCTTAATTACCCTCTTTATATTACAGAACTACCCCAAGTAGAAGGGGAGTGAGACTAATTGGATAGCTCCTTCAAAGAGCCGGCACAGGCACGATGGGCTGAATGGCCTCCTTCTGTGCTGTATCATTCTATGATTCTATGATTCTAGAAGCAATTTTATACTATACTGGTGTGCTTTTGTTTAAAAGTCACAAATCACAACTTTCTGGCTACAAATCTGTCGTAATGTCTGACTTGCACGCCTGGGCTGAGTGCTCAGTCTGCCTGCAACCAGAGAAGTGCTAGTGTGTGAAGCTGACCATTTATATTTGCGGGAAGAAACACCAAAGATTGCCTCTTGAGGTGATTCTCTGCTCTTCCGGTGACAGCTTCATCACCTCATTTTCATTATGGTGCTGTTGCTGAAGTTGGAGCCATAATCAATGACAGCCATGTAATATAAAATAGCCCAAAAGATTCTTTTTCGTCTGGTTGTGCGATATTTGTATCTCTTTATGTCTCAGTGATGGACCACTATTTCTATTAGTATTAGGAATCTGGGACGTCTGAAATCCATTCCTACTCCACTACTATTATTACTCTACTACTATTACTATTCTTCTGCTACTACTACTATTACTACTACTACTCCACTACTATAAGAATAACCTGCATTTATATTGCGCCTTTAGTATAGAGAAACAGCCCAAGGTGCTTCACAGCAGCAAAAGGAAAACAAACTCTGACCCCAAGAGGGAAAGATTAGGAGGGGTGGCCAAAAACTTGGTAAAAATGATGAGTTTTAAGGAGGGTCTTAAAGGCAGAGAGAGAAATGGAGTGGTGGTGTAGTTTAGGAAAGGAATTTCAGAGCATGGGGCCTAAGCTGCAGAAGGTATAATGACCAATTATGGGGCTAAGGGAGGGGGGGATATTCAAGGGGAAGGCAAAGTACAGAGGAGGGGTGGTTGCAGGACTGGAGAAGATTAGAGATAGGGAAGGAAGAAGCTATGGAGGAATTTAAAGACAAGGATGATCATTTTAAATTTCAGGTATTGGGATGGGAGCTGATATAAATCAGCGAGGACAGGTATGATGGGTGAATGGGATCATTGAGGATAGAATATGGGCAGCAGAGTTTTGCATGAGCTGAAGTTTATGGAGTATGGAGGTTGGGTAGCCGGCCAGGAAAGCATTGAAATAATTGAGTCTGGAGGTGACAATGGCAGATGCATTGAGTTAGGGATAGAGGTGCACAATATGACGGAGATGGATGTAGGCACTCTTTGTGATGAAGAAGCAGAAGAACAGAAACAAAGACAGTTTGTTGGGAACTCTCTCTGGAATTGGACTGGTATGGTACTGCTCTACATTCTATTGGTGACCACTGATGTGCTCATTTAGGTGTGGGCTGCCACCCCTAGCCAGTCTGGATTTTTTGACTAAGGCTCCAGCCAGGGCCAAGGGCAGATCAGGGTTTCTACTCCAATGCACTTAAACTGGTAGAATAGACGCCCAGGAATTTTGGGCTGTCTGTGTTCCTTTCTGTCCGTGTACATCTGTGTAAGACAGCTGTTAGTAATTAGAATTTACTAACTATCAACAAAACACTGATGATAATCAGAAGCTTTACATTTGTTTTGGAAATTCAATTTATTTAGTTTTTAATTTACAAAAATAAACGCAAATTACGATGAGGAAAGACATTCAATCTCTATACATCCCCCCCACCCCCACCCCGGTCTCACATTTTCAAGGTGTCTTATATAAATGTTATGTTGTGAAATATATATATTTTTTCAATTTCTTCTTTTGTTTAAGGCATTATTTTGGACATTTGAAATTTTAGTTACTGAGAAAAATTGGTGGACATACTTTTACCAGAAAGCATTTTGTGTGATTTATGAGGAAAATACAATACAGCAACAGTTAATGGCATGACAGGTAATTGGTACAGGTCAATGTTGCCATTTAACATTGAAATTCCCATGAGATCACCACTTTGTGGCAGGACAGCTGATGGTTACCAGTATGTGTAACAGGTAAGTGTTAACATTGTAATTACCATGGGAAATGTTCCTCACAGTAGTTTTCTATGGAGTGCATGATCTCAGTAATAATTTTAATATAATCTGGCTAGATTTTTTTTTTCTGAACTAATTGTTATGGGGAATTTCCTGTACTTCTAGTTTGTGAGGGAAAGAAATTAAACTTTATCAACAAACTCTGCTGCTTAAATCAGCAAATCAAATGCAAACACACATACTTAAAAAAAGAAGGTTGCAATCATGTTCGCACTGCAAAATAAGAAAAAATAAAACACAAGGAAAGCTCTGTTGAATAAAACAATTTTCTGTTTGTAGGTATCCAGGTACACACCCACCTTGGCCCAGGGATGTTTATTTTCAGTTCTCCATTACACATGAATCTTATCAACGGTTGGTCTTTACAGCATTTTTAATTGCTTTCTCTTGTATCTTTAGTGTGATTTGCTGTCACAAAACGTATGAGGCATCATTACTACAAAGACAATTTTTCTTTTTTGCTTTCATGTTACACTAGCGATTGTATTTAAGTCCATTTTTCTTCCATTTCCCGATGTGATCTGATAACAGTTAGAATGTAATTTGGGGGAAAATTGAACTTTCACTGTAAATTGTTCAGGAGATGAGAACAAATCACAGACAGTAAAAAAAACACTGACTCACAGTGAGCAAAGGATAAACATTGCTGTTTTGTTGATTTTATCTCACTTCTCTTTAACATTTGAAAGGACACCTGCTGCCTTTTTTCAACACAATCTAGCCGTGAAATGCAAAAGAAAGTGGTGTTTGTAATCATCCTTCATAATTAGCTTTTCAATGTGTTCTTGTATGTTAAATTCAGCCATGTCAATGTTTGATAAATAAACAACTCATGCTTTACATCGTGCGAAGGACCCCTCGGCCCAACTGTAGTAGTTAACCATGTCAGTAAGTTCTCCAGACATCATACTCTGTAATTTGTTTCTCTCTCCACCTCTCTTTCCTTCACTTCTCTTTTCCTTACTCTGTTCCATTACTTATTTTCACTCTCCTTTTTCTGGTTTGCCAGTCTCCTGAAGAAGCACAGAATTGGGGAAAGAGTAGATAATTAATAAAACACAAGGATCAAGAGGGAATGGACCACAGTAAGAGCATAGGAAAATCAGGAGGAAGCGAGTTACAGAAAGAAGGACATTCGTTTTGCACAAGTTGGAATTCTGGTCATGCATTGACTTCTGGGAATTGTTTTTTACGTCAGAAAAATCTCCTGAATAAACTTTTTGTTTGATTATGTCAAACTCCTCTAAATGTGTGGAGTCAGCTGGCTAAGTGATAATCATGCAATATGGGGTGGAGGTGTAATCAGTGTCCAGGATGTGCAGAGTCCTGGTTGGGTGTGTTGTACTGCTTGGGTAAGGGCAGAAAAGTTGTTGAGGTCACTGAAACGTATAAGATTCTTAGAGGGCTTGACAGGATAGATGCTGAGAAGTTCTTTCCCCTGGCTGGGGAGTCTGGAACGAGGGGTCATAGTCTCAGGGTAAGGGGTCGGCCATTTAGGACTGAGATGAATTTCTTCACTCAGAGGGTTGTGAATCTTTGGAATTCTCTACCCCAGAGGGCTGTGGATGCTGAGTCGTTGAATATATTCAAGGCTGAGATAGATAGATTTTTGGATTCTAAGGGAATCAAAGGATACGGGGATTGAGCGGGAAAGTGGAGTTGAGATTGAAGATCAGCGATGATCTTATTGAATGGCGGAGCAGGCTTGAGGGGCCGTATGGCCTAATCCTGCTCCTATTCCTTATGTTCTTATGGAGTCAAGTTTCTGAATATGTTTATGATTGTGTTGTGAATTTCTAATTTTTTTGTTATTTGTCAAATTTTATTTTTAGGCCTATGTAGCGAGGTGGCAGAGTAGCTGTCTTAGTAGCTGTAAACACGGACATTTTGTTTTGATGGAATGTGATGGAATGTGACTGTGTAGAAAGTTGAAATTGGTGAGAGAGGTTTTGCATGATATGATTAGGGAAGAATAAAATTGTAACAAAAGTATTCAGTATCCAATTAGAAAGGAGAAAACCAGATCCATAAATACTTAAACAATGAGGAAGATGAAAATTGACAGATGACTCAATTGTAGACGACAGACAAGCCAGATACAATTTTTAAAAATTATTTTAATGTATAAGTAAGGCAAAGGACTGTTGCACTGGAGATTGAAATTCCTCTGTTTAACCCCCCGCCTTGCAGGAAAGATGTGGGTGAGGGGAGGGGTGGCAGTAAAATGGCGGGGGGATCGTGCTGCATTGCTGACACGTTCCCAACTCCACCAATTTAACTTAACTGTCTTAAGGCACAGTAAGGCTACCCACCCCAGAGGAGCAGAGGCCTAATTCAAATGGCAGTGTCTCTCTCCAATGGCATCATTGAGACCACAGCCCATTTTAACCACGGCTTGTACAGTCTCCAACTCGCCAGCAAAAGCTGATGACAGTGAGAGTCCAGGCTCAGGTGAGTCCCTTTTTCAAAATAAAAATTCAAAGGTTCTGTGAGGGCCATGAGTAGCAGGAGTCCTCCTCCAGCAGAGCTTTCCCCCAGCCCCAAACAAAGACCCAGGTGTAAGAGGGGATGGAGCTAGATGCAGGGAATACCCATGTTGGGAGTTCTCACTTTCATGACCATCAGAGAAACCCATTGTATGGTCGGTGGAGATACACTTGGTGACACCGGGTGTACTATCTGACAAATGGCAGGAGTGGGGGCCAGCTGGGGTTGATCTGGACCATGAAGAAAAAAAAGCAATTCTAAAAATATATCTATTTCGATGCAGGGGACACTTGTAAGTTCTTTCTGGGGGAAGAACTAGTACCGTCCCCCTGGATCACAAGCCTTCATTATAATTTGCATCCTGTGGCAGGTGCCCATCAGTGGTATTACAATCAAGGGACCCCGCTGACCTTGTGAACTTTGGCAGGGTTTTTAAAAAAATGATTCATTCGTGTGATGTGGGCGTCGCTGGCGAGGCCGGCATTTATTGCCCATCCCTAATTGCCCTTGAGAAGGTGGTGGTGAGCCGCCTTCTTGAACCACTGCAGTCCATGTGGTGAAGGTTCTCCCACAGTGCTGTTAGGAAGGAAGTTCCACGATTTTGACCCAGGGACAATGAAGGAACGGCGATATATTTCCAAGTCCGGATGGTGTGTGACTTGGAGGGGAACGTGCAGGTGGTGTTGTTCCCATGTACCTGCTGCCCTTGTCCTTCTAGGTGGTAGGGGTCGCGGGTTTGGGAGGTGCTGTCGAAGAAGCCTTGGTGAGTTGCTGCAGTGCAGCCTGTGGATGGTACACACTGCAGCCACTGTGTGCGCCGGTGATGAAGGGAGTGAATGTTTAGGGTGGTGGATGGGGTGCCAATCAAGCGGGCTGCTTTGTCCTGGATGGTGTCGAGCTTCTTGAGTGTTGTTGGAGCTGCACTCATCCAGGCAAGTGGGGAATATTCCATCACACTCCTGACTTGTGCCTTGTAGATGGTGGAAAGGATTTGGGGAGTCAGGAGGTGAGTCACTCGCCGCAGAATACCCAGCCTCTGACCTGCTCTTGTAGCCACAGTATTTATATGGCTGGTCCAGTTACGTTTCTGGTCAATGGTGACCCCCAGGATGTTGATGATGGGGGATTCGGCGATGGTAATGCCGTTGAATGTCAAGAGGAGGTGGTTGGACTCTTTCTTGTTGGAGATGGTCATTGCCTGGCACTTGTCTGGCGCGAATGTTATTTGCCACTTATCAGCCGAAGACTGGATGTTGTCCAGGTCTTGCTGCATGCCGGCTCGTACTGCTTCATTATTTGAGGGGTTGCGAATGGAACTGAACATTGTGCAATCATCAGCGAACAATCCCATTTCTGACCTTATGATGGAGGGAAGGTCATTGATGAAGCAGCTGAAGATGGTTGGGCCTAGGACACTGCCCTGAGGAACTCCTGCAGCAATGCCCTGGGGCTGAGATGATTGGCCTCCAACAACCACTACCATCTTCCTTTGTACTAGGCATGACTCCAGCCACTGGAGAGTTTTCCCCCTGATTCCCATTGACTTCAATTTTACTGGGGCTCCTTGGTGCCACACTCGGTCAAATGCTGCCTTGATGTCAAGGGCAGTCACTCTCACCTCATCTCTGGAATTCAGCTCTTTTGTTCATGTTTGGACCAAGGCTGTAATGAGGCCTGGAGCCGAGTGGTCCTGGCAGAACCCAAACTGAGCATCGGTGAGCAGGTTATTGGTGAGTAAGTGCCACTTGATAGCACTGTCGACGACCCCTTCCATCACTTTGCTGATGATTGAGAGTAGACTGATGGGGCGGTAATTAGCCGGATTGGATTTGTCCTGCTTTTTGTGCACAGGACATACCTGGGCAATTTTCTAAATTGTCGGGTAGATGCCAGTGTTGTAGCTGTACTTGAACAGTTTGGCTAGAGGCGCAGCTAGTTCTGGAGCACAAGTCTTCAGCACTACAGCTGGGATGTTGTCGGGGCCCATAGCCTTTGCTGTATCCAGTGCACTCAGCCGTTTCTTGATATCACGTGGAGTGAATCGAATTGGCTGAAGACTGGCTTCTGTGATGGTGGGGATATCGGGAGTAGGCCAAGATGGATCATCCACTCGGCACTTCTGGCTGAAGATGGTTGCAAACGCTTCAGCCTTGTCTTTTGCACTCACGTGCTGGACTCCACCATCATTGAGGATGGGGATGTTTGCAGAGCCTCCTCCTCCCGTTAGTTGTTTAATTGTCTGCCACCATTCACGACTGGATGTGGCAGGACTGCAGAGCTTTGATCTGATCCGTTGGTTGTGGAATCGCTTAGCTCTGTCTATAGCATGTTGCTTCCGCTGTTTAGCATGCATGTAGTCCTAAGTTGTAGCTTCACCAGGTTGGCACCTCATTTTTAGGTATGCCTGGTGCTGCTCCTGACATGCTCTTCTACACTCCTCATTGAACCAGGGTTGATCCCCTGGCTTGTTGGTAATGGTATAGTGAGGAATATGCCGGGCCATGAGGTTACAGATTGTGCTGGAATACAATTCTGCTGCTGCTGCTGGCCCACAGTGCCTCATGGATGCCCAATTTTGAGCTGCTAGATCTGTTCTGAATCTATTCCATTTAGCTCAGTGATAGTGCCACACAACACGTCGGATGGTGTCTTCGGTGCAAAGACGGGACTTCGTCTCCACGAGGACTGTACGGTGGTCCCTCTGACCAATACTGTCATGGACAGATGTACCTGCGACAGGTAGATTGGTGAGGACGAGGTCAAGTAAGTTTTTCCCTTGTGTTGGTTCGCTCACCACTTGTCTGGCAGTTATGTCCTTCAGGACTCGGCCAGCTTGGTCAGTGGTGGTGCTGCTGAGCCACTCTTGGTGACGGACATTGAAGTACATTCTGTGCCCTTGCTACCCTCAGTGCTTCCTCCAAGTGGTGTTCAACACAGAGGAGGACTGATTCATCAGCTGAGGGATGGCGGTAGGTGGTAATCAGCAGGAGGCTGAAGGTTAACGGCATAGATCCTGGGCAGGCACTTACGCTGCAATGCACCTCTCTTTCCAATGTGTTTTACTAATACAGTACCTCAAAATAATGCTGCTTACCCTATTATTTTTTTCTTTCTCCCTTTGATTAACTTTTCCTTTTTTGGAAAAAATGATTTTTTTCATGACAGAGTCATGGTCACATTTACAAGAATAGACCTTTCTCATTCCCCCCATCAAGATCTGCTCTTCATTCTCTTTGTACGCAGCACACAACCCCTCCTTTCCAAACACATGGGCCCAGAAATTCAACCATGCAGCACCCGTTTTTCGCTAAATGTCCTTCTAAGCCGCCAACATGACATGCAGGAAACACACACTCATGATGAGCTGGAAGTGCTCCCATTTAACCACTTGCCTTAGGGCCACTGCTGGAGTCGCAGTGATCCAATTTTCAATTCCTCTCCCCCAGCAAGCTGCCTGGGAATGACTGTTAGGGGTCCACAGCTCACCAGCTCGATGAAAGTGAGGCTTGAGGCTTGAGGCTAAATTTCACGTGTGCTTTTCCATTCAGGTGCAAGGATTCATCCCCACACCTATTTTTTTGGCAGGCACAGATTTTTAGGCAATGCCCTGTTCACTTGTGAAAATGTTGAAAATTTTTAATGCTCCTTTACTCTTTAGCTCCTTTACTCTTCTCATCAACTCACAAACTTTGATGACTGCTGATTACAATTGTTATTCATAACGTTAAGTAGGTGGAAGGTTCAAATGACTTGCAGAATAATTTTATTGAGACTAATTATTGTTGAATGGCTAATAGGCTGTTCTTAAGCACTAATGAAACTGGAGTCGTGTTGTTTAGTTTGAGTTATGTTTGCTGGGTTGGAGATGCTATTACCATATACTCGCCTGATAAGTGATAGTGGGAGTTGCCTTAATAAGGCCAGCAATTGTATATCTGTGGGTGCTACCTTATTTGTCAGCCTGCATTTTATTTGTCACATTGGTAAGTTACTGGCAAGATTTCTTCAAATTTGAGAGTGATTAAAGGTAACTCGGGAGAAAGTTCTACAGTTTAGATTTTAACAGCTATTTCAAGTTAGTTAAGTTCGAGTCCCAGTAGATTTTAACTGCCGCCCATGTTTAAATGCCACTGGTCAACTGCTCACCCGTTTCGGGTGGAAAGCGGCAGCAGGCAGACGGATGAGTGATGAAGATTGGATGGCCCAGAGGCTGCCCTGCCGGTACCAAGAGAAGGCACCAACAGCAAAGTAAGTCATGGGAGAGGGAGTGTTCTGAGGGTCTTGCGGCTGGGCAGTGGGGTGAAGCCCGGGGCAGCAGAGTCCCATGTCAGTGTAGATGTTTTCGGCTGAATAGCCATATATTTCTTTAATATGAAATACATCAATATCCACATATTGCTACTTATTGTGCAACGGCGATGCAAGACAGGCCTGGAACCGTTGGATGGTTAATGAGGTAATGTCTCCATGAGAAGATATAGTAAATCAGTCAAGTGACTGTAGGGAGGTGATGTGGGGTGAATTGGCTTGTTATGGATGTACTGGAAGGAGATAAAATACAAGGCCATAACTGATACCCATGGTATCTCATCTAAAAGGTACAGATGCTGGGGCTCCTTGGGGACTTTTCTAGTCTTGCTGATGCTGGCGTAAGCTGTTAATGATGACGTGCTTTTGATCACCTCAAAGGAGTCCCTGGTTTGTGAGTTAGAATGTTAGAATTGATACCCATATCTCATATACACTGCACGTAAGGGGCTGTGTTTTATTATCCTGTTGACTAGATTTAATAAAGAGTTAATACCAGTGTTTCAATGTTTCCTAGTCCTCAAACTTGTATTAAAGGTAAAGGATATAAGACGATATCCTATATTAAACCCAACAACCCAGACTTTCCTTGTGGAGCCCTGCTCCTCCTACCCCCACTAAGGAATTTTTTTCACTTACATTCGATGGCCTCGCTGGCTTCCTGACAGCTTTACCTGGTGGATTGCCACGGCAGGCGCTCAGCTCAGGAGCAGGTTAAGATCTCAATCGGGGTCCTTTGTACATCTTCGGACCCCGATTAACATTTATTAATGAGGCTCCTGCCAGAGGTCAGCAGATGCCTTATCTGTCACCATAATCAGCAGCGTTAAAATGAGGAATCAGCAGGAATGAGGTGGGAAAATTAAGCCGCTCCATTTTAATTGCTCTCCCGCTCCATTCGCACCGATCGGGGAGAGTTAAAATCCCCCCCTGCCCCCCATCATGTTGTTACACAGAAGCTGAAGGTGTGTGCTCAGTCACGTACTGCCACTTGCCTTTAGCTTTTATCTAAGTATCAGCTTAATTATCTATGTCATACTACCTCCACTGAGTGAGCTTGGGCCGGCTGTATAAGTACCAAAAATTAATGTTCAAAAGTATACAGATTGTATACTTTAGAGAATAACAGATGTCTGACAGTGAGTTGAAGACAGTAATTGTACCTTGCAATTTCACTAATGCTCATAAACTACTCAGGCTTTGCTTCTGTGATTTGCAACATCACCAGCTCCATTTATTTGAATTGATGCCTTCCACATTGCTGCCAGCCATCTGTAATCCTCTTATATGCAAGTTATTTCCAAAATGTTAGCCTATCTTCAGATGCTGATAAACCAGCTGAATATTTCAGACGTCGCAGATTTATTTTTACCTCCCCTGTTGTTTTCCGTAAGATTAGCTGAAGTGGCGATCTTATTGTAATATATGTGAATCCCATTGTAGTGGAATCATTCTGTCTGTGGTCGTATCTTTGTGCAATTAGCTATCAGTGAAATGTTGCCTCTTTGGGCGTTCAATTTACTGTTAGTGTTACTACTGTGAAGTCAAAACATTGTACTGAAAATGAGTTGTGGTGATACACATCAGAGCACAAGTAAAAAATCACTAATCAAACCAGCAACCAGTGGTCTACAATAAGCTCAGTCACCATTTTGTACCTAAAATGCCAGCATTACACATGGGAGCATCAATTAAAATGATGTTTAATGGCATTTGCATACGCTGAAGATTTCAGTCAGTTCGAAGTTGCAGTGTCTGCTGCTGTTGTTAGAAACTTTATTTTGGGAACAACCAGATTGCAACAGTACAGGGGGTGGAGAGAGGTGGCTGAGCATTATTCCTAGGTCCTGAATGCAGTGCATAAGGAGATGCAATGCCAAGTAGATAAAGATTCTATTTTTTGAATCTGTGAGTTGTTTATAATACTCAAAATATCATTATGCGCACATTACTTATGTATATGCCAAGTACTTGAGTTCAATATACGACTATTTCATTGTCTCAATCCCAATAAGAGAGATGACAGAATAAAGGAATGGCTATTGAGAGAGTGTGGTAATAGTCATGAATCACAACTCCACTACATAATCCACTGAGAAACATAGAACATTTCTTTTTGCAATATTTGCAGATGAGTGCTTAATTGGGTGTCAGCCTTGGCTCAGAGGTAGCACTCTGAGTCAGAAGGGTTCAAGTCCCACTTCGGGACTTGAGCACATAACCTAGGCTGGCACTTCAATGCACCACGAAGGGAGTGCTGCACTGTCAGAGGTGTCGTCTTTCAGATGAGATGTTAAACTGAGGCCCTGTTTGTCCTCTCAGGTAGACATAAGATATTCCATTGCTCTTTCTTTGGATGGAGGTCATAACTGGTTAACAAAATAGTTAACACGTCCAATAAAATAACAGATAAATGTCATGCAAAGGCATTAAACATTCAACTGCTAGCATCACCAATATTAATTTCTAGGCTGCAAAATTCACACAATACTGCATGTTCATATCCATTATTGAAATGCTGAAGCCACACTTCATTGTTTAGACAGCTCTAGAGGTGCTAATCAGTACCACCACAAAATCTTACTTGTATTCATTGCTGGGTATCTATTTTGTTCAAAATTACATCGATGGGACGAACACGCACTAATGTATAGGGGTCAGGTGCCTTCATTTTATATTGTTAAGCTGTTTAGAATGATTATTGGAAAAGTCTATTCATCGGATGCATTAAATTAAGATGTGGCAAGCTGATAAATCACATGTTTAGCATTGGCAAGTGCAGGCAATTATCCATAAGCACTCCAAATAGGCTTAATGGCCACACACTGGACAATTCTGCTCTTAGCATTTAAAACAATTACAGATCCAAGTTTATTATATTTAATTAACCAATTATCGTGTAATGAACACAGGAAGAAGAATTGCTGTGGTCGTTATTTTTGCGGAGTGTTAAATGGGACAGACTAAGGAGAAGCAGCCCAAACTGGGCATCCACAAGATGGTATAGACCATCAGCAGCAGTAGAACTGTATATCACCACAATCTGCGACCTTACGGCTGTTAGCGGACAATTCTACAGTGTTCAGCTCCATTCACAACTTCTCCGGTATTGAAGCAGTCTATGCCAGCCCACAACAGAATCTGGCTGACATCTTGGCTTGTGCTGATAAGTGGCAGGTAACTTTCATGCCAAATAAATTCCAGGTAATGACCATCCTTAACAAAGAAAAGGCCCAAATACCTCTCCTGATCTTCAACAGTATCGCTATCATGGAGTCCCCCATCATCAATATCTGGGGTAGGGGGGCGGGGTTCATCACTGACTAAAAGTTTAACTGGACCATATAAATACTGTGGCAGAGGCTGGGTACTCAGCAATGAGTGGCTCATCTCCTAACTCCTGAAAGCCTCTCCATCATCTGCAAGGCTAGTGTCAGAAGTGTGATGGAATATTCCCCACTCACCTGGATAAGCACAGCTGCAACAACAATCAATAAGTTTGCAACCATCTTCAGCCAGAAGTGCCGAGTGGATGATTCTTCTCAGCCTCCTCCCGATATCCCCACCATCACGGAAGCCAGTCTTCGGCCAATTCGATTCACTCCACGTGATATCAAGAAACGGCTGAGTGCACTGGATCCAGCAAAGGCTATGGGCCCCGGCAACATCCCAGCTGTAGTGCTGAAGACTTGTGCTCCAGAACTAGCTGCGCTTCTAGCCAAGCTGTTCCAGTACAGCTACAACACTGGCATCTACCCGACAATGTGGAAAATTGCCCAGGTATGTCCTGTCCACAAAAAGCAAGACAAATCCAATCCGGCCAATTACCGCCCCATCAGTCTACTCTCAATCATCAGCAAAGTGATGGAAGGGGTCGTCGACAGTGCTATCAAGCGGCACTTACTCACCAATAACCTGCTCACCGATGCTCAGTTTGGGTTCCGCCAGGACCAATCGGCTCCAGACCTCATTACAGCCTTGGTCCAAACATGGACAAAAGAGTTGAATTCCAGAGGTGAGGTGAGAGTGACTGCCCTTGACATCAAGGCAGCATTTGACGGAGTGTGGCACCAAGGAGCCCTAGTAAAATTGAAGTCAATGGGAATCAGGGGGAAAACTCTCCAGTGACTGGAGTCATACCTAGCAGAAAGGAAGATGGTAGTGGTTGTTGGAGGCCAATCATCTCAGCCCCAGGACATTGCTGCAGGAGTTCCTCAGGGCAGTGTCCTAGGCCCAACCATCTTCAGCTGCTTCATCAATGACCTTCCCTCCATCATAAGGTCTGAAATGGGGATGTTCGCTGATGACTGCACAGTGTTCAGTTCCATTCGCAACCCCTCAGATAATGAAGCAGTCCGAGCCTGCATGCAGCAAGACCTGGACAACATCCAGGCTTGGGCTCATAAGTGGCAAGTAACATTCGCGCCAGATAAGTGCCAGGCAATGACCATCTCCAACAAGAGAGAATCTAACCACCTCCCCTTAACATTCAACGGCATTACCATCGCCGAATCCCCCACCATCAACATCCTGGGGGTCGCCATTGACCAGAAACTTAACTGGACCAGCCATATAAATATTGTGGCTACAAGAGCAGGTCAGAGGCTGGGTATTCTGCGGCGAGTGACTCACCTCCTGACTCCCCAAAGCCTTTCCACCATCTACAAGGCACAAGTCAGGAGTGTGATGGAATACTCTCCACTTGCCTGGATGAGTGCAGCTCCAACAACACTCAAGAAGCTCGACACCATCCAAGATAAAGCAGCCCGCTTGATTGGCACCCCATCCACCACCCTAAACATTCACTCCCTTCACCACCGGCGCACTGTGGCTGCAGTGTGCACCATCCACAGGATGCACTGCAGCAACTCGCCAAGGCTTCTTCGACAGCACCTCCCAAACCCGCGACCTCTACCACCTAGAAGGACAAGGGCAGCAGGCGCATGGGAACAACACCACCTGCACGTTCCCCTCCAAGTCACACACCATCCCGACTTGGAAATATATCGCCGTTCCTTCATTGTCGCTGGGTCAAAATCCTGGAACTCCCTTCCTAACAGCGCTGTGGGAGAACCTTCACCACACGGACTGCAGCGGTTCAAGAAGGCGGCTCACCACCACCTTCTCGAGGGCAATTAGGGATGGGCAATAAATGCCGGCCTTGCCAGCGACGCCCACATCCCGTGAACAAATAAAAAAAAAAGCTCGACACCATTCAAGACACTAGAAGACCACTTGCTCAATGTCCCTGCCACTGGACTCGATATCTACCCCCAAACCACCAGCACACTATGGCTGCAGTATGTATAATCTACTGGATCCTATGCAGCATCTCACCAAGGTTACTTAGACAGCAACTCCTTCTACCATGACCATTACCACCAAGAAGGACAAGAGAAGCAAAATGATGGCAAGACCATCACCGCCAAATCTCACACCATCCTGACTTGGCCATATATCGCCTTTCCTTCAATATCACTGGTCAAAATCCTGGAATTCCATACTTAACACCATTGTGGAAGCCCCATCAGCACACAGGTTGAAGGAGAAGGCCCACCACCACCTTACAAGGTCAACTGGGGATGGGCAATAAATGTGGCCTTGCCAGTGTCGTCCACATCGTAAAACAATTTTTATTATATTATAAATGAGGAAATTTCCCCATTTGGTATTTCTAGCGAAATTACAATCATATCCTAAAAGAGTCCATTTATGCTTTTGGTAGAAATGCTGACTGAACTAATTGATGGTGTCACTACACATATAGACTGCAGCAAATCTTCCCCCATGGGCATTTACTGTCTTCTTTCAAGATGTCTAACATTTGTAATGATTTTCCGAAGTCTGTTCACTTAACTACGTAGTTCCACTACATTGAAAATCCCTTCCAAAATAGCTTAATATAATTGCTAATTATCAAATATTTAAACTGAAATTGAAGATGAATCTATTTTTCAAGTTCAATTAAATCTGGCATGCAAGCTATACTTTACGTTTTATAACCAAGAGTCTGGGGTGCAATTTATTCATCGGTGTGATCTGTTTCTATTTTTGTTGCTTGATGTAAAAGACACACTCATGACTTTTATATCAGTATGATGATGTGACCAAAAATAAAGCATTTTTGTCTAGATTTAGCCTGGTGGTGGTTCCTGTAATACACGTGCAGCACTTAAGCTGATAAATCATGAAAACATCGCTGCATTCAAAATAATGCACCAGTTTAACTTGACATAAAAGTTGCTAGGACTTCTGTTCAGTTGTCTCCGAGGCTGGTCTGAGGGCCAGGCCTCAATACCAAGCTCCACCCAGCTATCTGTCAGAATTGCAATGGAGGTCTTCCCTCCATCATAAGGCCCTGATTTACAGGGCCTGAAACAAGCAGTGCTCCAGCTACCCAGCGGAAGGCCCCTTTGAGGATTACGGCAGCTGGAGCATTGGCAGATGGTAATCCATTTCCAGGGTACTACTGCCCCATTTACACCAGGCAGCCCAAATTAAAATCTGCCCCCATGTCTACAAAAATGGTGTTTCTTAGCCATTATCCTTAATCTATTGGAATTGATGCTAAAATATTTGTTGAATGGTTTCAACAATGCTGCAGTGGGTTGGGACTGACATATTGGACCAGCAATTGAAGTATTGTGCACCTAAGTCTTCCTGGTAGCCGGTCCTCCAGAACTTTCTTGTACTTGTTTTTTTAAATGTTTCTTTTGTGGCTCATCAAGGCAAGAAGATTGCATAGAAGAATGGGAAACATTTACATTTCAGATAATTATTGTCAATATTGAGCACTCTCAGATCAGACATCATAGCTAGCATGTAAAGCTTTCTCTACTCTGGCCCCCAAACAATAGTCTCAAAATTACTGTTTGTGATGTTAGCGATTGAACACTTAATGCATTTCTATGATATTCCTGTCTTCTATTTTAAGCGGTAAACTGTTTATTTTAACTGGGTTAATGCCTTTGCTAAAATAACAGTTGGAGTAATGTCATACAAGAGTATTAAAAGCTTGTCTGCTAATATCACCAACAGTAATTTCTAGACTACTATATCATAACCCACCTCGCTAGTCCATCAATGTGACATTTCCTATTTTTGACCCACCATTCTTGTGGCTTCTCTGAATGGAATTGTCAATTTAGAATTAATTTTGCATGCCCCTAGGAACTAGGTTGAGATTACCTTTCCTTCTGTCAGTCCGTGATCAGTATACAAATCCATTGATGGATCCATTTAGTTTGATAACACTCCTGTGAAGCCCCTTGGAACATTTTACTACGTTAAAGGCGCTATATAAATGGAAGTTGTTATTGTTGCTGCTCCATTCCTTTTTACAATCCTTTTAAGGTTTTTATCTAAAGGTTAGTTCTACAATTTAAAAATAAAGTACTGTTTTTGTAGTATGTTGTTTATTTGCTGCTACATAATATATAGCAGATTTTATGGCATAATTGTTTTATCCATCGTGCAGTATAAGGCACAAATTGTGAAACACGTTAAATGCAAAAAGCATTCAGTGCCTTTTTGATTCAACTAAGGAAGCAATTATGTCTTTGTTGAGCTACATTGCATAATATAATGATAAATAATTATACTGAACACTCACTTGTGAAACAAGATTTCACGTTAACAGTTAATTGTTGAGCAGACAAAACTTTACATTAAATTAAATGTGTGAAAATCTTTTTGCATATGAAATTGGGAAATTTGTCAGCAAAGAGTTATGTTTTGGAAACATGAGCCTTTCCTTCAAAACTCTTATTTCCTTCTAGCCAGGTACAATAGTGTAGTGGTTATGTTACTGGACCAGCAGCTCAGAGGTTGTAAGTTTAAACCTGGTACTTTGTGGGCTAGCAACAGGAAAAATGATCATCAAAGCAGCCAGATTGTTGTAAAAACCCAAATGGTTCACTAGTGCTGTTCAGGGAAGAGAAACTGCCACCCCTACCTGGTCTGGACTACAGAGGACGACAGTAGTTGACTCTTAATGCCTTCTGAAATGACCGAGCAAGCGATTCAGTTGTAAAACAATCACTACAGAAACATAAGAATTCCTGACCTAACACCATCACCACAAGGATTACACTAGTTCAAGGTGAAGGCCCATCATTACTTTTTGAGGGCAAGTAGGGGTGGAGTACGGCCTAAATCTTGAAACTTAATTTGCTAGTGCTTAATAACAAAATAGTTACACCATCTAGGCAAATTTCTGATTCCAAAATTATATATAGTTATAACTGTGGTCTTACTTGCAGCACCCCAGAATTAATTTAAAGACACACTTAAGGCTATACCTGGAGCCCTGTCCATTGGGAAATGCTAATATGTGGACATTTAATCTATTTGTCTGAAATTCTTCTCTTCACTCACCATTTTAATGGAGTGGAGATGCCGGTGATGGACTGGGGTTGACAATTGTAAACAATTTTACAACACCAAGTTATAGTCCAGCAATTTTATTTTAAATTCACAAGCTTTCGGAGATTTTCTCCTTCCTCAGGCAAATGTTTCAAGATCTCCTTGAAGCCTACGCATTTATACATATAGAACAATACATGGTGTTTACAGACTGCCCCTGCAACTGCCCGTTGCCAAGGCAATCACCGTGTTCAGACAGAGAGGTGTTACCTGCAGAACCTCCGAATACACATTCAACAAAAAAACAAACAGGGAAAAAAAACAGAGAAAAAAAAAACACAGAGAGAGGCAGAAACATCCGGAAGGCAGAGAGAGCCAGCAAATGACCCATTATATTAAAAACAGATAACATTTGTTCGCTGGTGGGGTAACGTGTAGCGTGACATGAACCCAAGATCCTGGTTGAGGCCGTCCTCATGGGTGCGGAACTTGGCTATCAATTTCTGCTCGACGATTTTGCGTTGTCGTGTGTCTCGAAGGCCGCCTTGGAGTACGCTTACCCGAAGGTCGGTGGATGAATGTCCATGACTGCTGAAGTGTTCCCCGACTGGGAGGGAACCCTCCTGTTTGGCGATTGTTGCGCGGTGTCCGTTCATCCGTTGTCGCAGCGTCTGCATGGTCTCGCCAATGTACCATGCTCTGGGGCATCCTTTCCTGCAACGTATGAGGTAGACAACGTTGGCTGAGTCACAGGAGTATGAACCATGCACCTGGTGGGTGGTGTCATCTCGTGTGATGGTGGTATCAACCAGACGAAATCGAAGTTCTCAGCCGAGGGCTCAATTTCTGCCCCACTACCAAAATGGACCCCACTAGTCTCGCGGCGGACACAGAGGAATTCATCAGGAGAATGAGGCTCCGGGAATTCTACCACAAACCCCAAGATTTCAGCAGCGAACCCAATGAGACAATCGACGATCCGGAACAGCAGACAGAGGGATCCGCGGTACAGCAACTGAAGAGGAAAGAGTCAAACTGGACTCCTCCGGAGGGTCGCTGCCCTCAGCTGGACATGTATGCTCAAGCTGTCAGGAAATGCGTCAATGCCAGATTCATCAGCCGCACTCAGAAGACAGTCCAGAATGTCACCCGAGCACAACGCAACGCCATCAACGCTCTCAAGACCAACCGCAACATCGTCATCAAACCAGCGGACAAAGGAGGAGCCATAGTCATACAGAACAGAACAGACTATTGCAAAGAAGCATACCGACAACTGGACAACCAGGAACACTACAGACGGTTACCCGCAGATCCGACCAAAGAACACACCCACCAGCTCAACAAACTGATCAAGACCTTCGATCCAGACCTTCAAAGCATCCTACGCATTCTCATCCCACGTAATCCCCGCGTGGGAGACTTCTACTGCCTCCCAAAGATACACAAAGCCAACACACCCGGACGTCCCATCGTATCAGGCAACGGAACCCTGTGTGAGAACCTCTCTGGATACATCGAGGGCATCCTGAAACCCATCGTACAGGGAACCCCCAGCTTCTGTCGTGACACTACAGACTTCCTACAAAAACTCAGTACCCACGGACCAGTTGAACCAGGAACACTTCTCACCACGATGGACGTCTCGGCACTATACACCAGTATCCCCCACGATGATGGCATCGCTGCGACAGCATCAATACTCAACACCAACAACAGCCAATCTCCGGAAGCCATCCTACAACTCATCCGCTTCATCCTGGATCACAATGTCTTCACCTTCGATAACCAGTTCTTTACCCAAACACACGGAACAGCCATGGGGACCAAATTCGCACCCCAATACGCCAACATTTTCATGCACAAGTTCGAGCAGGACTTCTTCACTGCACAAGACCTCCAACCAACACTATACACCAGATACATCGACGACATTTTCTTTCTATGGACCCACGGCAAGGAATCACTAAAGAGACTACACGATAACATCAACAAGTTCCATCCCACCATCAAGCTCACCATGGACTACTCCTCAGAATCAGTTTCTTTCTTGGACACACGAATCTCCATCAAAGACGGGCACCTCAGCACCTCACTCTACCGCAAGCCCACGGACAACCTCACGATGCTCCACTTTTCCAGCTTCCACCCTAACCACGTCAAAGAGGCCATCCCCTATGGACAGGCCCTGCGAATACACAGGGTCTGCTCAGACGAGGAGGAACGCGATGGACACCTACAGACGCTGAAAGACGCCCTAGTAAGAACGGGATATGACGCTCGACTCATCGATCGACAGTTCCGACGGGCCACAGCAAAAAATCGCATAGACCTCCTCAGGAGACCAACACGGGACGCAACCAACAGAGTACCCTTTGTCGTCCAGTACTTCCCCGGAGCGGAGAAACTACGCCATGTTCTCCGCAGCCTTCAACATGTCATCAATGAGGACAAACACCTCGCTATGGCCATCCCCACACCTCCACTACTCGCCTTTAAACAGCCACCCAACCTCAAACAGACCATCGTTCGCAGCAAACTACCTAGCTTTCAAGAGAACAGCGTCCACGACGCCACACAACCCTGCCACGGTAACCTCTGCAAGACATGCCAGATCATCGACACAGATACCACCATCACACGAGATGACACCACCCACCAGGTGCATGGTTCATACTCCTGTGACTCAGCCAACGTTGTCTACCTCATACGTTGCAGGAAAGGATGCCCCAGAGCATGGTACATTGGCGAGACCATGCAGACGCTGCGACAACGGATGAACGGACACCGCGCAACAATCGCCAAACAGGAGGGTTCCCTCCCAGTCGGGGAACACTTCAGCAGTCATGGACATTCATCCACCGACCTTCGGGTAAGCGTACTCCAAGGCGGCCTTCGAGACACACGACAACGCAAAATCGTCGAGCAGAAATTGATAGCCAAGTTCCGCACCCATGAGGACGGCCTCAACCGGGATCTTGGGTTCATGTCACGCTACACGTTACCCCACCAGCGAACAAATGTTATCTGTTTTTAATATAATGGGTCATTTGCTGGCTCTCTCTGCCTTCCGGATGTTTCTGCCTCTCTCTGTGTTTTTTTTTCTCTGTTTTTTTTCCCTGTTTGTTTTTTTGTTGAATGTGTATTCGGAGGTTCTGCAGGTAACACCTCTCTGTCTGAACACGGTGATTGCCTTGGCAACGGGCAGTTGCAGGGGCAGTCTGTAAACACCATGTATTATTGTTCAATATGTATAAATGCGTAGGCTTCAAGGAGATCTTGAAACATTTGCCTGAGGAAGGAGAAAATCTCCGAAAGCTTGTGAATTTAAAATAAAATTGCTGGACTATAACTTGGTGTTGTAAAATTGTTTACATTTTAATGGAGGCATTAACCCATTTATTTTAAACTGAATAAGCCTGTGCAAAAAGAGCAGAGAGGCAAACGTGCTAAGCATTTATACTTGCTTTTCCACTGCATTATTTCAAGGCCAGAATGTTTAAGCTGTGATGGTAAGTTGCAAGAGACAATCATGACTCATTTATGCATGCAGTCTGATCAATTAGGTTTTTCAGGCGTCAAACGGGCACACAACGTACCAATGTAGCAGTGGAACGTGATCTGACATATTTACTACTCCCTCCCATGTGGCTGTCCTTGGACTGGTATTGGAATAGGTGAGGTACCATGATGGATTTGGTGAGGTTGTGGCACGAATTGTGGATCTGGACATGGCAGGAATTATGGATCTGAATCGTAAACCATTGGTTATATACTCCTTCACACTGTGTACTTTACACAGAGGCAAATCAATTTATACTGCAGAGGATCGCACATACGTCCCAATGGTGTTAGTGCAAGCAATCTTCTGCATTACCATGACGTCTGTAGAATCTTGTAATGTTGGTATCTGTTTAGGTGGTGCAATCTTTAAATTCAGAATTGACGTATCATTACAAATTATTATTTGATTTGAGTGCCTGTTGTTTAATTCCTTCATTCTTCACATTAGCCAATCTGCACAAAACTCATACAATCTTCTAGTGATAGAATGGTTTATAAATCCCAATCTTCAAGAAAGAATTTCTCATCAATATTTTGGAATTTAGATATTCCACTTCAACAACAACAACAACTTGCATTTATTGAGGTAGAAATTGGTATATGTCATGCCTGTTTTTCGGGTGTCAAACGGCCGCAAAACATACCAGTTTAGCAGTGGAACCTGATCTGACACATTAACTACTTCCTCCCAAGTGGGTGTCCTTGGACTGGTATTGGAATAGGTGAGGTGCCATGATAGAGTTGGTGAGGTTGTGGCACGAATTGTGGATCTGGACACGGCAGGAGTTATGGATTTGAATGTAGCAGGAGTTGTAGATCTAGAAGTGCCTGGGTGATTATCAGTGTGGCTGGCCTCTTCCTCTATGGCGCCCCTGTGAAGTGATAACAGAAGCATTTGTTGAGATGTGCACACACTTACACTTCCCCTTGAAGAATTAGCAGCTAAGTCATAGAGTCATAGAGTAAAACAGCACGGATAGAGGCCCTTCGGCCCATCGTGTCCGCACCGGCCATCAAGCCCTGTCTAATCTAATCCCATATTCCAGCATTTGGTCCGTAGCCTTGTATGCTATGGCATTTCAAGTGCTCATCCAAATGCTTCTTGAATGTTGTGAGGGTTCCTGCCTCCACAACCCTTTCAGGCAGTGAGTTCCAGACTCCAACCACCCTCTGGGTGAAAAAGTTTTTTCTCAAATCCCCTCTAAACCTCCCGCCTTTTACCTTGAATCTATGCCCCCTTGTTATAGAACCCTCAACGAAGGGAAAAAGCTCCTTAGTATCCATCCTATCTGTGCCCCTCATAATTTTGTACACCTCAATCATGTTCCCCCCTCAGCCTCCTCTGCTCCAAGGAAAACAAACCCAATCTTCCCAGTCTCTCATCATAGCTGAAGCGCTCCAGCCCTGGTAACATCCTGGTGAATCTCCTCTGCACCCTCTCCAAAGCGATCACATCCTTCCTGTAGTGTGACGACCAGAACTGCACACAGTACTCCAGCTGTGGCCTAACCAGTGTTTTATACAGCTCCATCATAACCTCCTTGCTCTTATATTCTATGCCTCGGCTAATAAAGGCAAGTATCCCATATGCCTTCTTTACCACCTTATCTACCTGTTCCGCCACCTTCAGGGATCTGTGAACTTGCACACCAAGATCCCTCTGACCCTCTGTCTTGCCTAGGGTCCTCCCATTCATTGTATATTCCCTTGCCTTGTTAGTCCCTCCAAAGTGCATCACCTCGCACTTTTCCGGGTTAAATTCCATTTGCCACTGTTCCGCCCATCTGACCAACCCATCTATATCGTCCTGCAGACTGAGGCTATCCTCCTCGCTATTTACCACCCTACCAATTTTTGTATCATCAGCGAACTTACTGATCATACCTTTTACATTCATATCCAAGTCATTAATGTAGACCACAAACAGCAAGGGACCCAGCACCGATCCCTGTGGTACCCCACTGGCCACAGGCTTCCAGTCACAAAAACAACCTTCGACCATCACCCTCTGCCTTCTGCCACTAAGCCAGTTTTGTATCCAAAGTGCCAAGGCACCCTGGATTCCATGGGCTCGTACCTTCTTGACCAGTCTCCTGTGCGGGACTTTATCGAAGGCCTTACTGAAATCCATGTATACCACATCCACTGCGTTACCCTCATCCACACGCCTAGTCACCCCCTCAAAAAATTCAATCAAATTAGTCAGACATGATCTTCCCTTGACAAAGCCATGTTGACTATCCCTGATTAATCCTTGCTTCTCCAAGTGGAGACTAATTTTGTCCTTCAGAATTTTTTCCAATAATTTTCCTACCACTGATGTTAGGCTCACTGGCCTGTAGTTCCCCGATTTTTCCCTACTCCCCTTCTTGAATAATGGTACTACATTAGCGGTCCTCCAGTCCTCTGGCACATCCCCTGTGGCCAGAGAGGTTCTGAATATATGTGTTAGAGCCCCCGCAATCTCCTCCTTTGCCTCACACAGTGGCCTGGGATACATTTCGTCCGGGCCTGGGGATTTATCCATTTTTAGGCCTGCTAAAACCGCCAATACCTCTTCCCGTTTGATGTTAATATGTTCGAGTATATCACAGTCCCCCTGCCGTATTTCTATGTCTACATCGTCCTTCTCCATCGTGAAAACAGATGCAAAAAATTCATTTAGAACCCCTCCTACATCTGCCGGCTCCACACACAGATTGCCATTTTTGTCCCTAATGGGCCCTATTTTTTCCCTAGTCATCCTCTTACCCTTAATATACTTATAAAACATCTTAGGATTTTCCTTTATTTTGCTCGCCAGTGTTATTTCATGGCCCCTCCTTGATCTCCTAATTTCTTTTTTAAGTATCCCCCTGCACTTTTTGTACTCCTCTAGGGCTTCCTCCGTCTTTAGCCTTTTGTATCTGCCAAAAGCCCTCCTTTTTTTCCTAATCCATTCTCGTATATCCCCTGACATCCAAGGTTCCCTGGAGTTCTTGGAACCACCCTTGACCTTTACGGGAACATGTTGCCATTGTATGGTCTCAATCTCCCTTCTGAAAGACTCCCATTGCTCCGATGCGGATTTTCCTACAAGCAGCTGATCCCAGCCCATTTTGGCCAGATCCTGCCTTATCCTATTAAAATCGGCCTTCCCCCAATTTAGAACCTTTATTTCCGGCCCCTCCCTGTCCTTTTCCATGACCACCTTAAATCTCACCGAATTATGGTCACTCTCACCAAAGTGCTCACCTACTAGCACTTCTTCCACTTGGCCGGCCACATTCCCTAGAATTAGGTCCAGTACCGCCCCCTCTCTTGTAGGACTTTCTACATGCTGGCTCAAAAAGCTCTCCTGGATGCACGTTAAGAATTTCGTACCCTCTAAGCCTTTTACACTCTGAGTATCCCAGTTAATATTGGGGAAGTTGAAATCCCCCACTATTATTACCCTATTATTTGCACAATTTTCTGAGATTTGCCTACATATCTGTTCCTCTATCTCCCCCTGACTGTTTGGGGGCCTATAGTACACTCCCGTCAAAGTGCTTGTCCCCTTTTTGTTTTTAAGCTCCACCCATATGGCCTCATTAGAGGAACCTGCTAATATATCATCCCTCCTTATGGCAGTAATTGATTCTTTAATTAATATTGCGGCCCCCCCCTCCTCTTATACCTCCCCCTCTGTCTCGCCTGAAGATTCTGTACCCCGGAATATTGAGCTGCCAGTCTTGCCCCTCCCTCAACCATGTCTCTGTGACAGCAACAATATCATACTCCCATGTGTTTATCAACACCTTCAGTTCATCCACCTTATTCGCAAGACTCCTTGCATTAAAATAGATGCCATCCAGCCTTGCCCTCACATATTTGCCCTGTCTTCCAAGCTGACTTGTTTTTTTCTCTATATTTGGCTGCACATCACCCCCTATTGTAGCTCCACTCTGTATCCCATCCCCCTGCCAAGTTAGTTTAAACCCCCCCCCCAACAGTGCTAGCAAACCTCCCCGCAAGGATATTTGTCCCGCTTTGGTTCAGGTGCAACCCGTCCGACTTGTACAAGTCCCACCTTCCCCAGAAGCAGGCCCAGTGATCCAGGAAACTGAAACCCTCCCTCCTGCACCAACTCTTTAGCCACGCATTCATCTGTTCTATCCTCCTATTTCTATACTCACTAGCCCGTGGCACTGGGAGTAATCCAGAGATTACAACCTTTGAGGTCCTGCTCTTTAATCTGCTACCTAGCTCCCTAAATTCTTGATGCAGGACCTCATCTCCCTTCCTACCTATGTCGTTGGTCCCAATGTGGACCACGACCTCTGCCTGCTCACCCTCCCCCTTGAGAATGTAAGTGTATTGCAGCAATTTGAGAGAGAACAGAATGGTGTGACTGCAATGAACTCTCTCTTTGGTCATGAAAAACAATAGTTTTACTTAAGTTAGTTTTGGATCCCTAAAATAATAGGAGGTTCTGGTCTGATATTTATTCACCAAATAAGTAGATTATTTTCCATTAGTTTCATGCAATAATTACGATTGGTTTCACATTTTAAGGATAGTATAACTCAATAAGGATAATACTCTTTCACATTATGCTTTCGAAAAGGAAGATGGAGATCTTGAATTCCTAAACTGGTTACCCTATTACTCAATCACAACATCCAAATCCTGTGATAAGTATGTTTATATATTGCTGTTCATCTTTGTGGGATTCTGTGAATTAAAATGCAGGTAGCTTTAGTTTCAACATGGCTAGTAACTGAATTCTCGGCTTTGATTGTTGTTCATCCTTGTTTCATATTGTACCAGGACAGAGCTGTTCTTGGACCACATCCCAATTTTCTTTTAAAGACTGTATTAGGATTATTTGTCACACTACATTACCATTATTTCTTTTTGTTCTTCTTTGTTTCAATCAAAAATGAAGCATTAATTTCACTGCCCAGATGTTAAGTAGCTCCTGGTTAATCAGATTGGAAGTGAAAGTAAAATAGAAAGGTAGACTGTTCTTTTTTTAAGCTGCGTGCAAAGTAGATGAATAAGCTTGGCAGGAATATTATAGGGAAATCAGTAAGTGACAGATATAATAAATGAATTCTTATATCAATTATCGTGAATGAAGACTGTGAATAAATTGCAAATGCAGCCAACTAGCTTAGGAATCCCTATGCAGGAATATTGAATCAGTGAACCTGGTGTGCTTTTTATGATAGGACTACAAATTGGAAAGTATGGCCCAGAGGTCAGTGTGCCCCATGTGATTTTCTGCCAATTAAATTATGGATAGACAACTGTGCAGGGTGCATGGACCTCCATGCCCATATTTCTTATATACACTTCCAATTTGTAGATGCTTAGTGCTGGAATGCTAATTCATAAAATCTAATCTCTGCAGAAGTCAGTAAAGTATGTATTATGAAGAAGCTTAAAGCACTGAGGGCTATATTTTACACTTTTTACAAAAAGGGGTTAAATGCCAATTAAAACAGTGAGTGCACTTGATTTTGCTTCAAGTGATTTTGTGAAAACAAAATTCTTAGTGAGAACAAAAGAAAACTGACCAAACATGACACACCTGTAACAATTCTCTTTTCACACAACTCAAGTAGCTAAACAGCCAATTTCAGAAATAGAGCGTGGAACTTATGTGTAGCAGATGTGTGAAAAGGTAGAAAATGTTTCCATGATTTCCATGGAAATGAAAATCGGGAGAGATGTATAATGGGCAGCTGATTTGATATCTCCCGTTTTACACTATCGTCCCAAGTCAAAATTATCCCCCTTGATTTGATTTTAAATCTGAATGTTTAAATAAAATAGTGATGTTGTCAAACAGCAACAAGGACTTTCTATAGGATGGCAACATGCCACCTCTCATAACATGATATTCCTTTGCTGTTGGGAATTTTTACCAAACCTCCATTGTTAATGCTCTAACTGAGTCTTTTTTCTTCAGCAGGATGCAGACAGAGAGAAGTGAAGGCTGTTTCTCTGCTGAATGAGCGAGACTGTGTGCTACTCGAAGCTCCTTCTTGAACAAAGTGCATAATCATCAAAGCAACTGGAGACATGTGAATTGTGTCAGTATCTCGACAGTCAGGTTTGTGTAATTCTGTTGTATTGTCTGAATTCTGTCTAGTTTGATGTAAATATTTTTCTGAAAGCTATACTTAAAAAAAATAAGAAACGTGGGGTTTAGCACCTGAGAGACAAAATAATGGAGCTTGAAACTTCTGAGTTCTGGTGACTGGTCAGATGAAAGATGCTGGGTGAATTTCTGTCTTCATTGCCTGAGCCTTGACTCAGTATCAACACTCTCACCTGAATCAAAAGGCCATGGGTTCAAGCCCACTCCACACACATTTGAGCACATAATCAAAGCTGGCACTTCAATGCAAGACTGAGGCATTGTTAGAAGTGCTATCTTCTGGATGAGACATTAAACAGAGTCCCTGCCTGCTCTCTCAGGACGTAAAAGGTTCTGTGGCTTTATGCAAGACAAAGCAAAATAGTTCTCCCAGTGTCTGGGCTAATGTTTATTTCTCAACCAACATCACTAAAGCAGATTATCTGGTCTTTTTTCTCATTGTGTGACCTTGCTGTGCACAAGTTGTCTCATTTCCCAATTTTGCAACAGTGTCTTCAAGGTAAAAATACTTAATTGGCTGTGGAGCACTATGGGACATCCTGATGATGTATTTTCTTTCTTTCTTTCAATATTCATAATTTTTTGGCATTATATTCCTATTTGATTATAAATAAATACCTTAGTTGATCTAAACTATGGTGGAAATTTCCTCGGAGCTGCTCCCACTCCACCACCAGGAGGTGCAGCAAAAATCCCATTTCCATGTGTAAGCAGGGTTTCTGCCACATTTTTGTTGAAGTTATATGCGGCAGAGCAGGAACAACTATGAGGAAATTCTTGGCCTATGTCTAATATTTGCTGTTTGAAGAAGATGTGCTGGTATAAATATCCTATGGGACATCTTGTATCCAAGGGTGAAGTTATAGATGATGAAGAAAGGAGTGGGCTTGTGGAAGTATAAGAGAAACTTAAATGGACAAAGACACTGAGAAATTTCCCCTCTTAATGATGGGGTCTTCGTGGGGGAATAACATAATTCAAATAATGAGGAGTATGTATCAAGTAAGATTTAAAAAATATATTTTTTTCCAGCACATTAGCATTTGGAAACAAGTTGGATCGTGTGGGGAACCACTTTAGCTTGGTTTTAAAAATTAAGGACTGCCAAAAATACCTTTGGTTCATTGGTGTCAGTTGCTCCCGTAAGCAGTTTGAAAGTCTTACTTTAATGGCAGTTGACTCACATTGCTCTATATCTACTTGCACATGAATGTAAATCAGGAACATAACAATCACATCCCCTTGTGACCTGGACTAGATATTCCTGTCTTTCACATGAATGCTTCTTCAATCTCTCCAAAGGCAGACTGAGGAAACATTTGATGACATGAGGCCTGATACGTAACAATAAGCTACTTTGTTTCAAGGTGAACATACAGAATAGCCACTGTGACCAGATTCACTTAATTCAAATGGTATAACTTATTTTTTTGAAATAATACAAACTTCCCCACATCATTGGGTCATCTTACTTGACCTAAGTAAAGTCCCTTCTAACTATCCTCCTGCATTTCTTACCTCTTAACTTTAATGAAGGCTCTCACAGCTTTCTATTTAATGAACCTGACTGCCTTTCCAGCCATCCTGCTTCAAAAAGCCCGTATACCACTGCTCCTGTGTCTTTTTTATCTTCCTCTTCACAGATGGACAGGATCAAAGGACTTTTCAACACAATGGGTGTGAGGTGTTTTTTGATTACACAAGCAAGCTAGCAAATTGTTTGGGCTCGATTTTAGGGTCGGGTTACCTGCGGGTTTCCAGCGGGGGGGCCCCGAAAATCCCGATCTCCGATCACGTGACCGGATTCGGATGAAATCCCGGCCACTTCCGGGTACCGCGCTGACGTGCGGGGCTGCGCGCGAAAGCCCCGCTGGTGGGAATCCCGCAGGCAATTAAAGCCAGCGGGGTTCCACTTGAGAGCACTTAACTTGCTCGTTGTGGTCAGTTAATGAGCTGAAGCAGCTGTCAAAAGAGGAAGTGTGGGATTTTCGGTTCAAAGCAGTCAGTTTCCCACACTGGGGGAAACAGGACCCTTCAAACCAGGCGTGTTGCAGCCAGCAGCCTGTGGCAGGTGCCAAGGTGCGCTCCATGGGGGAGAGCCCTCACCCACGCAGGAGGCCACCGCGTCACATAGGGCAACCCCTGCCCCCCACCACCCCCCGGCCAAGCCAGAGGACAGACCGACACGAAACCGCAGCCCCAGTCCGAGGACCCACACACCTACCCTGCACAACCCCTCAGACCAACACCTGCCAGTTGGGTGGTGTGTGGACACCCTCGGAGGACGAAGAGCATGACCACCACCAGCAGCCTCGCAGTCCACGCCGTCCACCGCAGAGACGTGGATCCCCCCAACACGGTGTGGTTGCACGCCCACCTGCACAGCAGGAGGGAGGGCTACCGCAGAGAGAGACGCGTCGCAGAGGGCACTACCCTCGCCACAGGGTCCACAGACCGAGGCGCAGCTCCCCGGACCTCTCCGAGCAGCAGTGCACAGGGAGACGCAGATTCGCTCGACATGTAGTCGTGGAGATCTGCAGCCTCTTTCATGCCGAGCTGCTCCTGGCTGGCCCCAGCACCAACTGCTTACCTGTCGCTGGCAAAGTCATCACTGTCCTCCACACCTTCTCCTCCGCATCCTTCCAGGGTGCAGCCGGCTACACCGCCGATGTCTCTCAGTCGTCTGCGCGGACGAGCCCTGCAAATACACCTGCACCTACTCTGCAGTAACACGATGGGTGGCATCAGTGGTGGGTCCTCATAGTGATACCCAGGAGCGGGCATTATTGGACACAATGGACAGGATTCGCAGAGACATGGCAGTGGTGGTGTCAATATAATGTGTGCTGTTTGTGGCTCTGAAATTCAATATGGGTAACACCCATGACAAACCCTCAGACACCCTTGTGCACCCCCTTCATGCTGACGAGACGTTTGCCTTGCCCTGCCTACTGCACATATGTGATGCATGCCCTGTGGCTGCAGCACAGGTGATGGCAGGTTGAGTGAGGCTGGCCGTGAGGGAGATACACGAGAGGGTGAGTATGGGATGGAGCCATGAGATTGTATGAGGATTGGGTCACGTGTTAGTGGCAGGATGAGTACTGGCGAGGTGAGTAGGTGGAGGTAAGATGAGGATGGGGTGTGAGTGGGCATGAAGGGTGATGTGACAGAATAGTGTTGGCGGTGCCGAAGGAGATGTGGGGTGGGGGCAGTGTTGTGGCAGACGGAGTGTAGGGGAAAGACTTCGTGTTCTCACTGTGGCTGACCTACTGCGGTCATTGCAGCGCCTCCTGCACTGTATGCAGGTGGGCGATATGTTGGTGGCGCAGGTGACCCCCTCTGCCACCTCGAGCCAGGCCTTCTTGGTGGCAGAGGCAGGCCGCTTCCTCCCGCCCGCCGGGGGGAAGATCTGTGTCCTCCCCCTCCTCCTCACCCCATCTGATGATACCCGGGGTGAGGCATCATTAAACTGGGAGCAGCCTTCCCCCTGGGCTGCTCCATGCTGCAATTTGTCCCATTGGTTGCAGCATCTGTCAGTGGAGGACTGCCCCTTTAACTAGAGAGCCTCCAGCTGACAGATCGTACTGCGCATGCGCAGCCCGACCGACGCGCAGGCCAGCGCCGTGGACCCCGGAGGAGCAGGTATTTGGATCCTATTAGTGGATTGCCCGCTACGATCGCGTGGGCAACCCACTAATTTCGCCGTTCGCGTTTTCGACGCTCCCGGAGGACCACCCGCTGGGAACCCGCAGGCCTGCTAAATTCGAGCCCTTTATCTTTTAGTCTCTGTGGAAAATAACTTCCATTTAGTATACTAATCACCTTTTATATGGGTGCCTTTAAAAAAAACATTTGTAAGAATGCACTTGACTTAAATAAAGGTCATTCTTATTTCCAATCCTTTCTGTGGAACGTGGTTAAAAATACTGAAACATGGGGCCCGATTTTAGCACCCGCTATCAGGTGCGTTCTCGGCGGGGGGGGGGGCCTCGAAAATCGGGAAATCCAGGATCCCGACCGGATCCCGCCTCGATCCCGCCCACTTCCGGGTTCCCCGCTGACGCGCCGGCGTGCGCGCGCAGCCCCCGCTGGTGGGAATCCCGCAGGCAATTAAAGCCAGCGGGATGCCACTTGAGAGTATTTACTTAGCTATTTCAGGTCATTGACTGACCTGATTAAGGGACTG
Organism: Heptranchias perlo; assembly: GCF_035084215.1. Lineage (NCBI taxonomy): Eukaryota > Metazoa > Chordata > Chondrichthyes > Hexanchiformes > Hexanchidae > Heptranchias > Heptranchias perlo. The sequence continues at coordinate 125,257,565 of NC_090325.1, read as the reverse complement.
CGTGTGATTTTGGATCAACATGGGACTGTTTCCCACACTGGGGGAAACACTCCCAGATCGAATGGACGTGTTGCAGCTGTCAGCCTGTGGCAGCTGCAAAGGTCCATTTGACAGGTGGCGGGGGGAGACCCTCACCCATTGCAGGAGGCCACTCTGTCACTTGGGACAAAGTTTGGCCTCCACCACCCTCCTCCTGACTGTCAAAGTCACCAACCTCCACACTTACCCCGGGGTCCGGAGACATGTACCTACCTTGCGGACCCCCTCAGATGTACATCTTGCGGATGGGGGCCGCCGTAGCTGCAGTCATGACCCTCTCGGAGGGCGAACAGCCTCACCAGCCTCGCCATCCACGCCGTCCATGCCGTCCACCTCTGACACGTGGAGCTCCACAACAGAGTGCTGTGACACATCCACCTGTACAGCAGGAGGGAGGGCTACCGCAGAGAGAGATGCGTCGCAGAGGGCACTACCCTCGCCACAGGGTCCACAGACCGAGGCTCAGCCTCCTGGACCTCTCTGAGCAGCAGTGCACACGGAGGCTCAGAGTCACTCGACATGTAGCCATGGACATCTGCAGCCTCTTTCATGCCGAGCTGCTCCTGGCTGACCCGTGCACCATCTTCCTACCTGTGGCTGTCAAAGTCACCACTGCGCTCAACAACTTCTCCACCGCATCCTTCCAGGGTGCAACCGGGGACATCGCCGATGTCTCTCAGTCGTCTGCGCAGAAGAGCCCTGCAAATACACCTACACCCACTCTGCAGTGACACAATGGGTGGCATCAGTGGTGGGTCCTCATAGTGATACCCAAGAGCGGGCATTATTGCACAAACCGGACAGGATTCGCGAAGACATGGCAGTAGTGGTGCCAATATAATGTGTAATGTGAGTTGTTCAGAAATTCAATGGAAGTAACAACCATGACAAACCCTCAAACACCCTTGTGCATCCCCTTCATGCTCACGACACGTTTGCTTCACGTTGCCTACTGCACATATGTGATGCATGCCCTGTGGCTGCAGGACAGGTGGTGGCAGGTTGAGTGAGGCTGGCCGTGAGAGAGATGCACGAGAGGGTGAGTATGGGATAGAGCCATGAGATTGTATGAGGATTGGGTTGAGTGGTAGTGGTGGGATGAGTACTGGCGAGGTGAGTAAGTGCAGGTAAGATGAGGATGGGGTTTGAGTGGGTGTGAGGGGTGATGTGACCGAGTAGTGTTGGCAGTGCTGAAGGAGATGTGGGGTGGGGGCAGTGATATGGCAGACGGAGTGTAGGGGAATGAGTAAGTGTACTCACTGTGGCTGACCTACTGAGGTCATTGGACCGCCTCCTGCACTGTGTGCAGGTGGGCGTTATGTTGGTGGTGCAGGTGACCTCCTCTGCCACCTCGAGCCAGGCCTTCCTGGTGGCAGAGGCAGGCCGCTTCCTCCCGCCCGCCGGGGGGACGATCTCTGTCCTCCCCCTCCTCCTCACTCCATCGAATGATACCTGGAATGAGGCATCATTAAACTGGGAGCAGCCTTCCCCCTAGGCTGCTCCAGGCTGTAATTTTTCCTATTGGTTGCAACATCTGTCAGTGGAGGACTGCCCCTTTAAATAGAGCGCCTTCAGCTGACAGATCTTATTGCGCATGCGCAGCCCGCCCAACGCGCAGATCAGCAGCGGGGAACCCGGAGGAGCAGGTAAGTAGCTCCAATTAGTGGTTTGCCTGCTACGATCGCGTGGGAAACCCACTAATTTCACCGGGCGCGTTACCCACGCGCCCACTTGCCCACCCGCCGAGAACCCGCACCCCTGCTAAAATCGGGCCCATGACATCTAGTGCTTCTGCAATATCTTTCACAAATGCTTAGTTAAAGTTAAGAATTTACTGATAGAACTACATGAGCTATTTGATTATGGCATGTTTGTTGCTGCTTGTTTGTGGACTAAGATACTGATTGAAGCAAGCAATGAATATGAAGAAACAAAACGTGAAAATTATATTTTTCTAATGCTAATTTTTTTTTAAATAACTATCTACAATATGCATGTGTTTATTTTGAAACTTATTTAAAAGCCCATGCTGAATGAACTAGTAAATTTAAAAGTCTTTACCTGTACTACTATTTTCCTAAACACCTGGAATTGTTTATGCATCTTTTTATGTTGGCAAAATACTTTAAAAAAATATATATATTTTGTGCACTGTTGGTGCTCATCATAAAATCAGTGTTCGAAGTGAGGCATCAATCATTGTCAGTTCCAGCTCCCAATGTGCTGATTGAACACTTCCTATAAAAGAGTATTTAATATTCACCAAACATCGCAAAAACTCTAAACAGCTGCACGTGTTCTATACATTTTTCTCATTGGACAAAAAAATTGTAGCGCTCTCACTTCTTGTTGAAGCTGAAGTTTACATCAGTGGTTTTTTTTAAAAAAAAATTTTACAGTATGAGCTTTAGCTGCTGGCAAAATTAACCAAATGAAAGATGCAAATCATCTGTGAAAAATAACAACATTTCAGCTTAAGGCTGAAAGCAATTATGTGCTATTCATCCATATTATTATTACTCTTTGATATTTCAAAGACTCAGCATCATCTGTTCCTGAGGATATTTTTCACTGCCAATAGCAACATCATCTGGTTATTCCTACTGCCAGCCCACTTCTGAAAGTTCAGAGGAATGCAACGTTAGGGAAACAGGCAAGTTTTCTGAACTTTTCATGACAACAGTATTCTGATGAACTTTTCTTTCTTACTAAATTTAACATCCCAAAGATAGATTTCTGATGCTGCAGATGTGGATCAAGAAACTTTTCAGTCTCAGTCTCAGTAACTTTCATAGTCAAGATGGACTGTGTTTGGTAAAATTGCACCCAAAAATGCATTGATCTTCCTCATTAATCCTCATAAACATAATTACTTCAATTTATTGTGGAAACCAGGAAGACATATATAGCCAAGGAAAAATAAAATATTTTGAGCATTTGAGGATGGACTAAATTGTTTTTAAGGAATTGTTCATCGGGAATGTACCTTTTGTTGCTTTTACTCTGATCAGTTTGTTGGAATTTTCACAATTAATTTTTATTAATATACAAGCATTTGCTGATTTTATAAGGAAAGAAAGTTTTAATGTTGTGTACTTGGGTGCATTTTTGTTGGGTGATTTCTACAGTCTTAAGTGCAGTTTGAAATATTTCAATTAGTATGTATGTAACATTTATTGCTTTGAGTTTCGTGAATATTTTTTGTTTGTTTTTGTTTGGTAAGGGTATATGGCAAAATATTTTGTCTTGTAATTCACAAAATTCTTTTGTGGTCAAATATGTGGTGTATTTATTTGAAATTGTGCGATCTCTTTTGCATTATGAAGCCCTATTTCATTTACACAAATTAATGGCCTGGGAACCAGAGTGTTGATGCGTTTCTTCAAATTCTGGGTTGGAAATTTCTTCAGTTGGTCCTAGCAATGTTCAGTGAATTATTAGTTGTTTTCAACTGGGGGGGGGGGGGGGGGAAGCACTTAAGTGTTTCATTAAAAAGATTTAGACAACTAAAAACTGTGCAATACATGTTCATTTCATTAATTAGTGAAACAAAATATTATATATTGTATATAGTAATTATCAGTTTTTCTTCCATTCTCCAGCATATTAATGCATCAACTCTCTGGTTCCCCGGCCATTAATTTGTGCAAAAGGAAAAGGGCTTCATAATGCGAAAGGGATCGCACAATTTAAAATAAATATACTATGTATTGTGGTATATATTAATGATTTGGACTTGAATGTGGGATCAAAAAGTTTGCAGATGATACAAAAATTGGTCATGTGGTTGATAGTGAGGGGGAAAGCTGTAGACGGCAGGAAGATATCAACGGACTGGTCAGGTGGGCAGAAAAGTGGCAAATGGAATTCAATCCAGAGAAGTGTGAGGTAATGCATTTAGGGAGGGCAAACAAAGCAAAGGAGTACACAATAAATGGGAGGATACTGAAAGGTGTAAAGGAACAAAGGGACCTTGGAGTGCATGTCCACAGATCCCTGAAGGTAGCAGGACAGGTAGATAAGGTGGTTATAAAGGCATACGGGATACTTTCCTTTATTAGCTGAGGCATAGAATATAAGAGCAGGAAGGTTATGCTAGAACTGTATAGGACAGTGGTTAGGCCACAGCTTGAGTACTGCGTACAGTTCTGGTCACCACATTACAGGAAAGATGTGATTGCACTAGAGAGGGTACAGAGGAGATTTACGTGGAAGTTGCCTGGGATGGAGAATTTTAGCTATGAGAAAAGATTGGAAAGGCTGGGTTTGCTTTCTTTGGAACAAAGGAGGCTGAGGAGAGATTTAATTGAGGAATATAAGATTATGACAGGACTAGATAGAATGGATAGGGAGGATCTATTTCCCTTAGAAGAGGAGTAAGTGACCAGGGACATAGATGTAAAGTAATTGGTAGAAGGATTAGAGGGGAGCTGAGGAGAAATTTTTTCATCCAGAGGGTGGTGGGGGTCTGGAACTCACTGCCTGAAAGGGTAGTAGAGGCAGAAACTCTCAACTCATTTAAAAAGTACTTGGATGTGCTCTTGAAGTGTCGTAACCTACAAGGGCTATGGACCAAGTACTGGAAAGTGGGATTAAGCTGGATAGATCTTTTTCTGGATAGTACGGACACGATGGGCCGAATGGCCTCCTTCTGCGCCGTAACTTTCTATGAGTCTAAAGGCCTAAAGAAAAATGGAATATTTACATACATTTTCAAATGTTAAGGTAATATGATAAATTTGAATGTTGTGAATTATATTTACTCCAATGTATCCACTGGCACTACAATAATCACAGTTTAATAATGTAACATTTTAAATAATTAATGTTTCATTGTAATGAATGCATATAAATTAATTCTGCATGCGATTAAACATTTAGCTTCTATAATTGGCCAATCAATCAACACTCTATCCTTGCACATTTTCCCTTTATTTAGTTTACTTTTCAAGTTACCCTGCACCATTCATTGCAAAAATCTTCTGCTATAATTTGAGGATTGGAATCCACAGATGTCCCGTGGATTTAATAAGGTTGCCAAAGCAGTAAGGCAAAAGCAAAATACAGCGGATGCTGGAAATCTGTTCTGAAAACAGAAAATGCTGGGAACACTCAGCAGGTCAGGCAGCATCTGTGGAGAGAGAAACAGAGTTAATGGGCTCGATTTTACCGTCGGGTTTCCTGTGGGTTTCCAGCGGGGGGGCCCCGAAAATCCCGATCTCCAGTCACGTGACGGGAACCTGCCACGATCCCGCCCACTTCCGGGTTCCCCGATGACGAGCGGGGGTGCGTGCGTGGCCCCCGCTGGTGGGAATCCCGCAGGCAATTAAAGCCAGCGGGATGCCACTTGAGGTTATTTATTTCGCTTGTTCAGGTCATTAACTGACCTGATTAAGGGACTGTGTGTGATTTTGGGGAAACATGGGACTGTTTCACACACTGGGGGAAACAGTCCGAGTTGAACTGGACGTGTTGCAGCTGTCAGCCTGTGGCAGCTGCAAAGGTCCATTTGACAGGTGCGGGGTGGGGAGACCCTCACCCATTGCAGGAGGCCACTCTGTCACTTGGGACAAAGTGTGGCCTCCACCACCCCCCTCCGGAAGGTCAAAGTCACCAACCTGCACACTCACCCCGGGGTCCGGAGACATGTGCCTACCTTGCGGACCCCCTCAGATGTACATATTGCGGATGGGGGCCGCCGTAGCTGCAGTCATGACCCTCTCGGAGGGCGAAAAGCATCACCAGCCTCGCCATCCACGCCGTCCACCTCTGACACGTGGAGCTCCACAACAAAGTGCTGTGACACATCCACCTGTACAGCAGGAGGGAGGGCTACCGCAGAGAGAGACGCGTCGCAGAGGGCACTACCCTCGCCACAGGGTCCACAGACCGAGGCTCAGCTCCCCGGACCTCTCCGAGCAGCAGTGCACACGGAGGCGCAGATTCACTCGACATGTATTCATGGAGATCTGCAGGCTCTTTCATGCCGAGCTGCTCCTGGCTGGCCCCAGCACCATCTGCTTACCTGTCGCTGCCAAAGTCACCACTGCCCTCAACAACTTCTCCACCGCATCCTTCCAGGGTGCAGCCGGGTACACCGCCGATGTCTCTCAGTCGTCTGCGCGGAAGAGCCCTGCAAATACACCTGCACCTACTCTGCAGTAACACAATGGGTGGCATCAGTGGTGGGTCCTCATAGTGATACCCAGGAGCGGGCATTATTGGACACAACAGACAGGATTCGCGGAGACATGGCAGTGGTGGTGCCAATATAATGTGTGATGTTTGTTGCTCTGAAATTCAATATAGGTAACACCCATGGCAAACCCTCAAACACCCTTGTGCATCCCCTTTATGCTCACAACACGTTTGCCGTACGCTGCCTACTGCACATATGTGATGCATGCCCTGTGGCTGCAGCACAGGTGGTGGCAGGTTGAGTGAGGCTGGCCGTGAGAGAGATGCACGAGAGGGTGAGTATGGGATCGAGCCATGAGATTGTATGAGGATTGGGTTGAGTGGTAGTGGCGGGATGAGTACTGGCGAGGTGAGTAGGTGCAGGTAAGATGAGGATGGGGTTCGAGTGGGTATGAGGGGTGATGTGACAGAGTAGTGTTGGCGGTGCCGAAGGAGATGTGGGGTGGGGGCAGTGTTGTGGCAGACGGAGTGTAGGGGAAAGACTACGTGTTCTCACTGTGGCTGACCTACTGAGGTCATTGGAGCGCCTCCTGCACTGTATGCAGGTGGGCGATATGTTGGTGGTGCAGGTGACCCCCTCTGCCACCTCGAGCCAGGCCTTCTTGGTGGCAGAGGCAGGCCGCTTCCTCCCGCCCGCCGGGTGGAAGATCTCTGACCTCCCCCTCCTCCTCACCCCATCTGATGATACCTGGGGTGAGGCATCATTAAACTGGGAGCAGCCTTGCCCCTGGGCTGCTCCATGCTGTAATTTGTTCCATTGGTTGCAGCATCTGTCAGTGGAGGACTGCCCCTTTAACTAGAGAGCCTCCAGCTGACAGATCGTACTGCGCATGCGCAGCCCGCCCGACGCGCAGACCAGCATGGGGGAACCCGGAGGAGCAGGTAAGTGGCTCCAATTAGTGGATTGCCTGCTACGATCGCGCGGGCAACCCACTAATTTCACCGGGCGCGGAGGCCATGCACCCGAAACCCAATCCGCCGGAAACATGCAGGCCTGCTAAAATCAGGCCCCATGTTTCAGATCGATGACCTTTCATCAGAACTGGAAGATGTTAGAGATTTTAAGCAAGTGCAGAGCCAGGGAAAAGTGGGGTGGGGGGAGGGGTGCAGGATAGGAACAAAAGGGAAAGGCCTGTGATAGAGTGGAGGGTAGGAGTGATTAAATGACAAAAGTGATGAGATAAGTGTAGAAACAAAAAATAGGTCCAGAGGAGGTGTAAATGGTTACAGCAGAATAGCAGATGGAATCATTGAAAATCTAGTAAAGAGGGGAAGGCTCCCGTGGCCTGAGAACGTGGTGGAAGAAAGCCAGGTAGACCCCAGAGGTGCTGACCTCCCAGCCAACCATGTATCGATAGGGGATCCCCACCTCAAACACTAGCCCACAGCAACTCCACTCCCAGTGGCTCTGATGCAGCTATCCTCCATTACCAACACAGGCTGTCCGAAAGAAAAAAAATGGGAGCAGTGGCTCAGATCTAAAGTTGTTAAACTCTGCGTTAAGGCCGGAAGGCTGTAAAGTGCCTAGTAGAAAGATGAAGTGCTGTTCCTCAAGCTTCTGTTGAGCTTCACTGGTACAGTGAAGAGGCCAAGGACAGAGCGATCAGAGAGGGACTGGGATGGAGAATTAAAGTGGCAAGTGACCGGAAGCTCAGGGTCACACTTGTGGACTGAACGGAGGTGTTCAGCAAATCAATCAATCAATCTGTGTTTGATCTCCCCAATGGAGAGGAGACCACATCGTGAGCAGCGAATGACAGTATACTAAGTTGGAAGAAGTACAGGTAAACCGCTGTTCCATCTGGAAGGAGTGTTTGGGGCCTTGGACGGTGGGAAGGGTGTTGGTGAAAGGGCAGGTGTTGCATCTCCTGAGCTCGCACAGGAACATGCCGGAGGAAGGGCAGCAAGTGTTGAGGGTGATGGAAGAGTGGACTAGGATGTCACGGAGGGAACGGTCCCTTTGGGGAGAAAAAGCTAATATTTATTTATCCTTGGGTACATTTTCAGCTTTGAAATTTCAAAATAACTTACAAGGATTCAGAATTTTAAAAATATAGTGTTAGCAATAACATAGCAAACATTATAACTATTACAGAACGTAAACTGCTCAGTAAATATTAAAAGGAGATATACGATCTTTTTAGGAGAGATTAGCAGATTCCAGTTAGATTTAGTTTATGTAACAGATAGCTACTCAAAGCTGCTCTTGTCCACTGTGAAAAGAACCCTTTATTTTCTGTATTAGAGTCAAACCCACAGCCACTTGACAATCTACAAACAGTGATTCAATTACATAATTTTACATTAATAAACAAAGTCAATAATTATACATGATGACTGAGCCAATTTAAGACACAAGATAAAATTACAGTGGCTACCTTTTTTATTGACGAATCATTTGTTTTAACACCCTCCCTTAAAAAATTTAAACTGAGTGCTGATCAATAATCTGAGTAATGAAGAAACAGGGCGGGAATGAATTAGCTCATGACAGGTTACATGTTTTGTAATAACAATGTCAAAATTAAAATAAATACTTCATTGCATTAAAAACAGCAGGTGACTGTAGCACTAATGCTTTAGGAATCATGGAATCCTCTCTATGAATTATGGCAGCTATATATTTTGGAGGCGCTGGAAATGTTCCCGTGTTCAATTGTTTAACATCTCGATGAATGTTTGATGTTTGTACACTGCAAAGTATGTGCCTCAGTAAATGTTTTGTGGTTTCATAGATGGCAACTCTGGTCACACAGAATCTTCCGCTGTTGTGTGGTTGAACACTAATGAGCCCAGTTTGCAGTGTAGTATGCTGTGAAGATAGTGTTTCTTTGGCATTATTTGGGGATTTTTTTCATGCGTTTATGCTGAACTAACATAGCTCAGAGTACCGTAGGACGAATAAATGAGCATTTCTTTTCTAAACTATTTTTGTCACTAATAGTCTTCCAAAAATGGCCAACTTGCTTCTTTAAATGTTTAAACCTCTTGCGATTGCCAGCACATTTCAGAATCTATTTTGTGGTATGCAGTTTTGTACCACAATTTGGGCTGAAGAATTTGAAAGAAGTTGTTGGGTAAATATGTTGGCTATGCCATTGCATTTGGGAAGAACTCTGAATATGCAACAATGTGAAGAATTTAAACTTGTTTGAACAGCTACTGATGATAACCCATCAGTATCTAGTTGCTTGATGGAAATATATTTGCATCTGTCTATTATTATTTCAGTAAACCTGTTTATAGAATGCATAAGCAATTCAATTTTCATATTGGCATGCTGGATGAGATACTGCTATTGCATTACAATGGGCTCGATTTTAAAACGAAACTGCGGGTGCGCTGGGGACAGGGGGGGGCGGGGGAAGAAAATCGGGAATTCCAGGAGCGGGCCGAATCCCGGCCCCAACCCGCCGAGGAACATGCACGACCCAGAGTTATCTGGGTGCACGCATCATTCCCGAACCTGGAAGTCCAGCCGGCAATTAAAGCCGGCGGGACGATATTTAAAGCAGCAATTGAAGCATTTAACCTAGTTTAAAAATCCAAAAATACAATTACCTGTGAAGGCAAGCGATTTTAACGCTGCCTCAGTGTGTTTCCCGTACTGTGGGAATCATGCCATGGGGAACGAGTCGTGTTTCAGCCGGCTGCCATTTAGACATTTAAATCCTTGTTTTGACAGATGGGGATAAAAGGTCAGTTATTGCAGCAGGGAACTCAGTTCTCTCAGACAAACTTTTGGCTGGGAGACCATTGTGTTTAGACTGAAAATTCTTGGTTTCCACTCAGAATTGTTCTGTTCACACATATTTACCAACTTCTCGGACCCCCTCAAACTGACACTATCAGGATGGGGTCACCATGGCTGCATTCACCACTACATCCGTGGACGAGGAACATCACCATCCTCACCAGGCATGGCATGCACTTTTGCCACTTGCAGCTCTACAACACAGTGCTGTGCCACAGGCACCTGCACAAGAGCACAGAGGGCAACAACAGAGGGAGCGACATCACAGGAGACACTCCCCTCGCCAGAGGGTCTACAGGCCGAGGCTCAGCTTCCTGGACCTCTCTGAGGAACCCCATCAGCGAGCAACAGCGTCGATATAATGACAGCCACATCGCCACCAGGTCTATAATTGAACATGTGATAGGGCTGCTGAAGATGCGATTTCGGTGCCTCGATCATTCTGGGGGAGCGCTTCAATACGCACCAGCGTGTGGGGGTCGCATTATAGTAGTGTGTTGCATCCTGCACGACATGCTGCAACAGAGAGGGGTACCGGTTGAGAAGGCCCCATGCCCTCATCCACCATCCACATCTGCCATCCACATTGAAGAGGAGGAGGATGAACCCATGGGCAGAGCAGTGGCTCACCTGGCTGCTTGTGAGGCCAGGGAGTCACTCATATGTGAACGGCTCTCATAAGATCAGAAAGTAAGCTGTCCTCAAACCACCTGGAAAGAGCAGCGCCAACATCAACCCCACCCCCACTGCACAAAACAGTCCTGCAACTACACATACACCCACTGTAAAGTGACAAACTGGGTGGCATCAAGTGTCGCCGTTCATGATGAAGCACATGAAAGGGCGCTATCACAAAAGCCAGTCAAGAATGGGCAAGATGTGGCAGTCATGGTGAGAATGATAACATTTAATGTGAATTTAACAAAAACCAAATATAAATGAAAAACATGACAGTCTGTCAGACACCCTTGTGCATACCCTTCGTGCTCACAAAATCTTTGCCTTTCTCTTCCTACCACTTCTACATGGTGCATCCCCTGTGGCTGCAGCAGAGGTAGTGGCAGGTTGCTCATGGCCATGGCCAGACTGCTTAGATGCTTTCGGCCTACGCCCTCTGGGTTTGGAGCCCTTGAGGGCCCCTCCAAAGACCGCTCCACCTGCACCTGTGCAGGGGCAGACTCGGCCACCTGGACAGGAGGCAGCATTGCGGGAACTGGTTGACAGGGGGGCAACGGGTGAGACATGGGAGTGCTTTGAGTGGCGTCCCCACTTCCATGTCCCCTTTCGCCATCATCCCTCCCCTGGGCCAGGCCCACAACACACTTACCGCCCTGCTGGACAAGAGTTTAGAGGACATGTGTGATACCTTGGAAGCCCAGTTGTAAACTTTCTGTCTGCCTATTTAAGGCGGCAGAATGTTGTTCACCATGAGTCCAAACAGCCGTTGTCAGGGCCTGAATGGACTCATTTATGAGCCATGCTTGAAGCTCAACAGAGGCTAGCCTTCTCTCCATCGCAGACATTCCTGCACTTACCTGCGACACTATCTCAGACATTTCTGCAGTTACCTGCGACGCTATCTCAGACAGTTCCTCATGTCCCTGTGACACCTACTCAGAGATTCCCTCATGCACCTATGCCACCATCGCAGTAATGCAGGAGCTGGATTCCTCCACCCTCTGCACTATTGCTCTTGAATTGCATTTGTGGATGTTGGATGAGGGTGGGATTAGACTGGGCTGTGATGCTCCCCAAGATCAAATAGCTTGCTGATACCCACCTTCCAGGGTTGCACAAAAGAACACTCATTGTTTGTGGAGCTATTTCCTAGTATGGCTCACGGTTGTCACAATATAGGGAAATGTTTGTATTTTGTTTAATTTATCTTTTGATATAGCTAGAGTTAAAAAGGAAGCTGTCTTCCCTTTCCCAATTTCAAATGAAGGGAGGAAGAGGAGCTATACACAGGACCAGGCAAGGTTGATTGATCTGGAAATTAGTCAGAATATAGAGGTTTTGTTTCAGATGCCAATTAAATTATTTAAGAGCAAGCCATTTTAGCAGGTACTCAGAAACCTATTTGAGCACCTACTCATCAGCACTCTATGCAATAGTTTATACCTCTGCATCTTTAATCATGAATAATTGATAGCACTGACTTCGGGCATCTTGGGACAAGATAAGTACTAGGGAGTTTTTCCATATGCCTGGAATTTCTGCTGGGGTTCTCCCGATTGTCCAATGTAACTTTGGTGTAAGATCAGTGGGAATTGCAGAGAAATGAGTAAACGACCATTTATGCCATTACTCCAGGGGTTTCTCTGATCTCCTGCCAAAGTTACTATGGGAGTTTGAGGACCCCCATAGAAATTCTAACCCATATTTTTTAGTTCTGATGAGAAATCCAAATTTTGTGGATAATCTGAGATTCACATCATCTACATACATCAGGTTTACTGGAACACAAACCTGACTACTTCAACAGACTCTAGAAAGAACATGTTAATCCCTTATGAACTAATTCCATTTTTTTATGGCACAAGTGTGAAACCGAAGCACAGAAGCATCACTGCCGCCATGAGAATATACGAACAGATGAAAATGATGGACAGCAAAAGACCAGTTGGCCCATCAAGCCTGCCCCACATTCATAATGATTGGAGCATCATGACTAGACACTTCCTACCTCCCTCCTCCCCTCCGCAGCCATGTAATCTCCTGGGGCAGTGCAGACATGAAATGGAAGAAACACTTGAATTGACAGAAAGAAGCATCGTGACTGAACAAATCATACAATGTATTTTTGAATTGGGTGTCTTGGCCCCTCCCTCAGTCCAATTGCCTTGGAAACAACTGAACAGAAGTCCTTGCAACTTTTTTGTTAAGTCACACTGGGAGCATGATTCTGAATGCAGTTGTATTTTAACTCCTTATGTATTGCAATTGAATTACAGGAACCACTACCAGGCTAAATCTAGACAAAAATGCATTATTTTTGTCAAAACTTCACATTGGCATAAAAGTCACACTCACAACTTTTATATCAAGCAGCCAAATGGTAACAGATCACACTGATGGATAAATTGTACCCTAGACTCATGGTTTATAAATACTTAAAGTGTAGCTTGTACGTCAGATTTTACTAAACTTGAGAAATAGATTCTTCTACAATTTCAGTTTAAATATTTCTAAATTAGCAATTATATTAAGTTCTTTAGGAACAGATTTTCAATAATGGAACTACATAAGTACGTAAGCGATGAATTTTCAAAGTCTAGTCACAACTATTATATGCAGTGATCTAGTCTTGAAATAAGGCAGCAAATCTCTGGGGGGAGATTTGCTACAGCCTATGTGTGCTGGCATTGTAAATAAGTTCAGTCAGAATTTCAACCAAAATCATAAATGTGTTCTTTCAGGATATGATTGCAATCTCAGTAGAAACACCAACCAGGGCAATTTTTCTCATTTATGATTTTAAAAAAAATTCTTCAGATGTGGGCAATGTTGGTAAGGCTGCATTAATATCCATCCCTATTTGCCCTGAGAAAGTGGTGGTGAGCTTTCTCCTTCAACCTGTGTGTTGATGGTTAGGCACAAAATTCCAGGATTTTGAACCTGGGAGAAACGGTGATATGTGTCCAATGGTGATATGGATAGGGAACTTGGAGTTGATGGTCTTCCCATGATCTTGTTGCTCTCGTCCTTCTTGGTGGTAATGGTAGTGGGAATGGAAGTTGCTGTCAAAATAACCTTGGTGAATTGCTGCATTGCACCCAGCAGAATGTACTCCTGCAGCCATAGCGCGGTGGTGGTGTAGGGGGTGGATATTGAGTCCAGTGGGGCGCATTACATTATACTCCTGACTTGAGTCTTATAGATGGTGGATAGGTTTGAGGAGTCAGTTGAGCCACTCATTGCAAAGTATCCAGCTTCTTCCCTGTTCTTTTAGCCACATTGTTGATATTGCTGGTCCAGTTAAACTTCTAATCAGCGGTGTCCCCCAAAATGTTGATGGTGGGGGACTCAGTGATGGTGGTATTATTGAAGGTCAGGTGAAGATGGTTATACTTTTTCTTTTTGGAGATAGTCACTCAGGGCAAAGGAGATTGTAGCAGCAGGAAATTCAGGGCCAAGGTTTACGACCTCTGCATTCAAGAAGTTAACATACTGTTAGGTCATTGTTGAATCTCTCTAAGGAACTAATTCTGTCTCTCTGTAATGGCTGGTTATGGCATTTTGGTTATGCCTTTGGCAAGTTCTGTACAACCAGCTTTCATTTCTGGCTCATCAAGTGTCTTTTTCTCTGTTTTGTATTAGCTGTTACTGTATACGCCCCATAGTTTGAGAACCCATGTTACATAGTTAACTTGTCAAAACAACTGCTCACCGTCTTTCTAAATTGAATTGAGTTTTCTTGACTCTCCAAGCAAATTCTTTTTCTTTTACTTCCTGAAAGCAACCTGCCTATCTGACTGTTGTCCGATTTAAAAACTAATACAAAACCTCCCTTTCTTATATCCCAAGATAAAAAAAACTTCAGGCAATTTGATCTGTCAATCACCATTTTCTCAAGATTGGAATGCTTCCTTTTCAATCTTACTAATTAGGACCTTCAGTGTGTCTACTGTAATTGAATTGTTGATGCCAGTAGTTTGGGTTCAGAGCCAATCCCCTCTGATCAGAGATTTTCACACAAAGTGAGCCCTTATAGGGCATGCCACTTGCTATCAACAGTTGTAACCTAGGTGAGGGGCAAATGTTTGCTTCTGCCTATTGTTTTGAAAGATTTACCCTTGACCAAATTGTGGCTAGATTGTCCATTTTGAATGGATGGCAAAGAAGTGGGATTTTTAGTGTTAGTATAATATGATTCAGTGTTGGACAATGATTTAAATGTTAAATGTTAATTTATCAGTAGCTCGTTACTAGGGCCAAGCTGGATCTGAATAACCGAGCCAAACCTACAGAGGATTAGCCAGCTGTAGTGAATGCTGTCAGCATTGTGTAGGAGCAGGAGCTTCATGAGCATGACTCAGGTCAGGAGACCAGATGTCTGAGCGCAGGAGACCCATTGCAATATCTTCAAGCACGTTCATTCTTGCCTTGAATCTTTTATCACATGATGGTTAGCAGGTTATCCAATGTCCTCTCTGTTGCACTCTCAATCGTCTTAATCCCACCACCAGCCTTCTCTAGATTCCGCCCATCCCCTTTTCCACAAATGCTTGACACCTGACCTCCACCTCATGTACCTAACGCTTCCACCCTGAATCTCTCCACCAAGCCATTAACTCTGCACATTTCAACAGCTTTTGTTCATGCTCTGACCACAACACTATACCGGGCCTCAAATTGGTACTAATTAACTGCACCAGAAAGGAACTTTGTTCCCCATCGCGTGTTTTCCATATCCTTTCAATATTTTTACTTTACCATACAGCATAGTTTATTATTTTTTCCTCTTGTTTTTCCTCTGATTTTCTCCCCTCATCCCCCCCCCCACCCCACCCTTTCTGAAGATGGTTGTTACAGTTCAAGTTTCCTCCAAACACTTCTATTTGTGTTCATGGCAAAGATATATTTTCTATCGGCAGACTGAATCTTCCAAACTTGAATGATCCAAACTTGCCTCTTTATATGTTCCATGCTTGGCAAATCATGCCCAGAAGAAGAACAATTACCCACTAATTGCATTATATAGTTCACTGGAGATGACATTGGATGCTCGCCATGTTCTCCTGTTGTTCCTCAAACCTCCACATCTCATATATAATGAGACAACCAGTTAAGGTAGTGATGATGAGTCTGCACTATCCAGGTCTGTTACTGGGTTGTTCACCTGTATCTGTCAGTATTTGTCCAATGGATTGCAGGTCAGCAGTACTTATATCCAACTTCATCCTTTGAGGTTTTTCTCTGGGCCATCATCTATTTTTGCCTACAACATTGTTTATGGGACTCTCACCTCATCCATCAATAGTCCAGGACAGCTTGCACTACCAGAAGATTTATTCTATTGTGGGCTGATGCTTCTATTGTGGTTAGTTCTCTGTGTTGTGAATTTACCATTACGATAACACCCAAAGATTCATTACAGATAAGATTTGTTCTGTACTAATGTCTTTGTGAATGATCATGCTCAACAAACAGAGATGTGTTTGTGCTGGGCAGCAGAACACCCTCCCACTTTGGGCTTCCAACTTTAGTATCAGTCACTCCAGGTCAAGGTATTGCAAAGGCCAGTAAAGTTCCCATTCACTCAGTCTTTCCCAACAATGTGCTTTGATCACAACTTCAGAAGTACAGCCCTTACCTTACCATTGTAATTTTTTTTCCTCCTCACACCAGCCAGCCTTACAATCTTTCTGAATGAAATTGTCAATTTGTGGTGAATTGTAGTAGTTTTTTGTTGTGCAACTGCACTCACCACAAACCATTTTGAGACTACAATAGACAACTACAGCCAGCAAACATAAAGGCCATTTTTATCCCATTGATCTGACTGGATTTAAACTTGGGTCCTGTTAATGAAAGGAGGGTTGCTAATCCATTGAACCACTTCGTCTGCAGTTTGCCGATACAGAAGGGCATTCAGATTAGTTCAGGCTTAGTATTCTGACTCCTAACTCTCGTCCCCCCAGGGAATAAAATATTTTGAGAAACCCAAATCTGAATTCCCAAAAAACTGACCATATGGAAGTAGGGAGAAGCAGCCATAGACTACAAGGGAGCAAAGACCTAGATTCATCGTTAGATTACCAAGGAATTCTAATGCAAACTTTCTGCTACTGTACATGGTTAGTGAACCTGGATGAATGGACACAATAGACTGCAAGAAAAAATAGATAGAAGATTATATAAGTATATCAATGCCACCTACTTATTGCCTGTGAATATTGTAACTTCCAGGACAGTATTTTACATTGAAAAAGGCCATGAACTGGCGAACAATCACTTTTCATATGCACTGTGTAATTCTTTAAAGACAGACCATAAATTGGTCCTAATTGTTGTTTTTTCCTTAATATCAAATTATACTGATTAGGATTCAAAAAGTACTTTGGTCCATTATCTGGTGCATGTAGGACAAACTGATCAGCAGCTCTGCTTTGAGTAGATTTCTTTTCATTGGTAGTGTGGAAAGATCGTGCCATCAATAGCAGCTTCATTTTCTAGCTGCCAATAATGGAAAGAGGTGTCCACTGTCATGTTACATAGAATTACATAGAATGTACAGCACAGAAACAGGCATTGGGCCCAACAGGTCCATGCCAGTGTTTATGCTCCACACGAGCCTCCTCCCTCCCTACTTCATCTCACCCTTTCAGCATATCCTTCTATTCCTTTTCCCCTCATGTGTTCATCTCGCTTCCCCTTAAATGCATCTATTCTAGTCGCCTCAGCTATTCCTTGTGGTAGCGAGTTCCACATTCCAACCACTCTCTGGGTAAAGAAGTTTCTCCTGCATTCCCCATTGGGTTTATTAGTGACTATCTTATATTTATGGTCCCTAGTTCTGGTCCCTCCTGCAAGTGGAAACATCTTCTCTACGTCTACCCTATAAAACCCTTAATTGCCTCTAAGTGTGAATGGAAGTGGCAGCAAGCAGGTGGCAAGACTGGGTGAAAAGTGAAGTCGGAGTGCAGCACCTTGCAATTCTTGTTTTCGATTACTGCTGCTACTGGCAAAGGCTTATCTCTGGTGCTACCCCACTGGATCAATATTTCAGAAGTGGGCTGAGTTACCATCTTTGGTTGGACCCTGATGAAATAAATAAAACCTCAAAATGTTGATACCCATTTAGTTAATAAACACCAAAGAAATATGATTACCACAGTAAAAATGAACACAGTCAAAAATAAAACCCAGGCTGGATGAATTAAAGTGATTCTCTGAACCTGAGTAGATACTAGTATTTTATAGAATCATAGAAATTACAGTGACGAGGGAGATCTGTGCCAATGCTAACTCCTAAACTGGAGTTTCTACTCGTATCCCATTTTATTGGCCATGCTCCATGTTCTTTTATGTTCTTTCTTTTCAAATATTTATTCAATTCTCTTTTAAACTATGTTATAGTGTCTGCCTCAATAGCCACTTGTGTTCTAATAAACTGCTGTATAAAAATAAAATTCTGCTAACTTCCCCCTTCATTCTTTAAGTGATAAGCTTGAGTCTACACGCCTTTGTTACCAGTTGGCCAACCAGTCAAAACAGTCTTTCATTGTTTGTTCTCTCAAAACCTTTCAAGAATTTGAAAGCCTCTATTAGATTCCTCTGTAACTTTCTTTGATTCAATGAGGAAAAAAGACAAGTTTTTTGAGATTAGGTTCATAACTAACTTCTCCTTCCTGGTATCATTTTACTGATCCTGTAATGTAGCTTTTCCATGGCTTTAGTATTTTTCCAGTAATATCGATTGGCCACAACAGTATACGATACTCCAAATGTGGCTTAACCAACGTCTTATACAAATTCAACATCATTCTTTTGTTTTTATGCGGTGCTGTATTATTTTTTCGCCACAAAATCACTAGCGATCCTTTCTGAAAAAAAATTCAACCGCAGTTTAGTTTACAGGATCTAAAATTTCTAATGTCCAAGGTTTTAAACAAAATAAAGAATAACGTTTTAAACAAAATTTAAAAATAAAAAAATTATATATTTTGCAATAATGTGATTACATTTTTGTTGAATTATATTTTGCGTCTTTTAAAGTTTTTACTATAAGGCCTTAGCCTTTGTCAAAAGCCTGGGCTCAAACAGAGCAGCTGAATGAAAATCGTGCAGTCTGAGCATATGCAGTGTACCCAATTTCCCAGGATGCATTAGTACTATTTATACATCTGAACTGCTTAATATTTTCTTAGCTTCTAGAAGTTTCTACTTAATTGAAGAAAAACTAGAGGGCAAATTTCAAAAGCTTTATTCAAATGAAGTTTCTATTGAGTGTTTTTTGTGCGGGTGTGCATTTGTGAAAGAAAGTAAGAAAAATGACAAACTGATGACACAGCTGTTGCAGCTTTTATTTTATGTTCTATAAACTTTGGAAAGCATGTTAAAACGAGAGAGAGAGAGAGAAAGTGAGATTGTTTCTCCTCATCCTAATTTGAGTTTATTTTTTTTTAAATGCAAATTGAATTTGGAAGCAAACAGAAAGCCTCTATTACCTGTAGTTTGTTGACAGTTAGGTCCATGGAGAGTCTGGCATCAGAGGTTTGATTTCTGTGGGGCCTGGAGGAACTTTAATACTCCTATAGAATTCACAAAAAATATTTTAAAACGTTTTTTGTAAACTTTTTATAAGCATCCTGCGGAAGTCCCTTTAAGGACCACTGTTTAGGCCATTCAAAGTCAAGTACCAATGGGCAGAGCTTGCACGGCACATGCTCCAATCTATTGGTATCTCAAAATTGCATCAGAGTCCTACAGTCATCACAGTATACCAATTTCAATAGGCTAATGAGCCTCCTGCCTGTTTCTGGCAGGCACCTGGAACACCCATTTCAAGGCCCTCACCAAAATAGCGAGATCCCGACATTGACAGGAATGTGGTGGTAAGAATGGGCTGCTAATTTCATTGTATTTCTGCCCTTTTCCTGCCCGGTGGGGGAGGGGAGGATACAAATCGGCCTCGGGGTCTTTCCTCATTCTAATTTGTGTCCTTTTTTAAAAAAACACAAGTAACTTCAATTTTGAAAACAAACAAAGACTCTTTCAGGGAAGTAGATAGAAATGAAAGGTAGGAAGGGGCTGGGGAGGAGGGAAAAATGTTGAGGGTGAGGAAGCTCTCCGGCCTCTTACCACCCACCCAAGGGGTAACAGATGGGACTGAGGGTGTAGTGGATGGAGGGCTGAGAATGAGGTGAACGACAGCAGACTGAGAGGGAGGGAAAATACTGGGTTTGAGTCGGTAGTTCAATGGGAAAGAGGTAGGAGTAGCATTGGGAGTGAGTAGGGGTAGTGCTGGGAATGAGATGGTGGTAAGTAGAGGAGGGGTTAGTGGAAAGCGAAGAAATAGGGAACTTGATGGGAGCGAGGGAATGGTGGAAGCATAAGTGATGGACCAAGGGAATGGGAAGGACCGCTGAGGCCTGCAGGCCACATTTTCCCGACGTTGCCACTGGAAAATACTGTCGACAGCCCTCAGTGGCTCCTATTCCTGCCACACCACCCTTCACCTCCCATCCAGGAGGAAAGAACAAAAGAGAAAGACAGTGAGAGAAGCAGAAAAGGGCACAGAGAAAAGTGAAAAGAGGAGTTAAGAGGAGAGAAGCTGAGGAAAGGGAAAGTGAGAAGTAGAAGAGGAGATAAAGCAATACAAAAACTACAGAGAAGGTAAGAGAGAGACCATATTCTCTGCCTCCTTGTGTGGCAATGTCATGGGAGATCCACTAGTTCTTGTTTAAAATAATGTTAACCTTTATGGTGGGAACATTCGTACAGTTGGTGGAATTTTGTTGTGCAAAGGAATTAGAGAAAATGTTCAGACAACTGTTCAGGAACACATTAGTAGGCCCAAACTGAACTAACTTAAAATGTTCCAGATGCAACGGAAGTTTTCCTGAGACTTTAATGCATTGAAATGTTATCAAATAAATTGGCTGAGACATAATAGGAAATAATCCTTAGCAGATGGAACGCTCAGAAAATACAAAATGAAGTTTTAACCAGTCTATTAAAGATGCATGGTTGGACAAGAGTCGTTGTTCTGGTACATAGGTCTCACCAGTATCTTCAGGAGCTTAATGTGAAGCATAAAAGGACAAAAAGTGACACATTTCAACTTCATCAAGATCTATAGATGCATTCAAATAAAGACATGATTTCTTTAAAAAAGCAGTGCACTATGTATTATGAGAATGAAACTGTAGCACTGTATTTGCAAAAAAAAGATAAACAAAGAGCACGTTTCTGTTATATATTTATACATTCCCAAGCCATCTGTGTATTTATGAATTATTTGATATTGGTAACTCTGTTATTTTCAATGTGCTATTCCCCACAATTACCTTATTGTTTCAAGTTTGTCACAGTTTCTGTTTATGCCTCAGGCACACACATTAAAAAACAATTTAGATTTTTATGCTCTTCCTTCACTACCCCAAGTGGACGTTCAGTCTTGGTGGGTTTTTTTTTAAACAATGTATTTTTCTAAAGAGCACCCATGCCAGTGTATCAACTGAATGTCCATTTATCTTCATAGCAAAGATATTTTCCCAGAACCTATATATATTTTTATCTTGTTGGTGATTGGAAACTAGCCAGAAGATTCAAGAGTGAAGTATCTTTTTACAGAAACACAGTGGTGAGAACATGTGCCTGCTTTAACAAGTGAGAAAATCAAAATATTCAAATAAAGAAGTAATAACTTGCATTTATATAGCACCTTTCATATCCTCAGAATTACTTTTTAAAGTGTAAATTGTTAATATTTAGGCAAATGCAGCAGCCAATTTGCACGCAGCAAGGTCGCACAAACACCAAAGGAAATGAGCAACCAGTTAATGGGCTCGATTTTGAAATGGTAGCGAGTTGGCAGTCGGGGGGTGAAGGTGCGGGTGACAAACCCGCATAAACAAAACTTACCCTTTCCGATGCGATCGCATCGTGATTTAAGGTGCTCTCTGGGTTTCGCACCTGACAGCCAGCCTGATTGACAGACTGGCTGCAGTCAGGAGCTACAATGCGAGGGGTGGGGGGGTGGGGGGGGGGAGAGAGGAAGATCGGAGGGAGGAGAGGGGAAGATGGGTGGTGAAGAGGGGGACATCGGGGGGGGTGAAGAGGGGGAGATCGGGGGAACATCGGGGGGTGAAGAGGGGAAGATCGGAGAGGGAGACTTCAGACATCAGAGCAGCGTGGAAAGGTAGGTTGATTTTGTGTTTTAACTTCGTGCAATGGTTTTTTATTTAATTTATTTTGTTTCTTTTTGCCTGATCTGGCCCTTCAGGCCTGGTTTTACCAGGCGTGAATCAGAAGCGGTGGGCAAGCCACCCAGGTAAGTTAAAAATCGTTCCAACTACCGAATATGTCACAAGTGCCTTAAGTACCTCAACAAGGTACATTTGGCTCTTTAACTATCATCCTGCCGGCTTTAATTGCCAGCAGGACTTACAGATTCGGGACGCCCGCGCGCACACAGGTGCGTCTGTGGGGAACTCAGAAGTCGGCGGGTTGGAGCCGGCTTCCGAACCCGAACAGGATTTCCCAGATTTTCAGAGACCCCCTGCCCACAATGCTCCCGCAATTTCCTGGGAAAATCGAGCCCAATGTGTTTGTGGTGGTGTTAGTTGAGGAGGGAATGTTGGCCAGGATAGCAGGAAAACTCTCTGCTCTTCTACATCCATCCGAAAGGCAATACCTCCAACAATATAGCACTCCCTCACTATCGGACTAGTGTCAGCCTAGATTATGTACTCAAATCCTGGAGGAAGCTTGCACCCACAACCTTTGTGACTCAGAGGGTGAGTGCTACTAACTGAGCCAAGCTGACACTCAGGCTCAGCTCAGTTGATCGCAGTCAATACTAAGGCTCCATTCGCTAAACTTTTACCTCTATTTTCTCTCTCTTGGTTCTATGTATTTGATATTTATTGATTAGTGGAAAGTTGAAGTAATAGATGTACAGGCTTAGATCTTCCTTTCCCCTGTTGATTGGGGCATCTCCGAGGGGTGGGACGTCAACTGATCTCCTGGGCTCTGTCATTTCAATGCAGGAAGCAGGCTCCCTAGCCTCCACTATGAAGGTTTGATAAAATTGGGGCAGAGTTTATCTGCAGCAGATCCCCAAGACCTGTTGCGGCATGGGAATTTGAGTAGCCTCCATGCTGTCTGAAAAATCTAATTGTTAATAAAAGTTCTGGGTTTCTTCTTTGGCCTCCACAAGGCCATGTTCTGTAAGCAATTACATAGGATCAGGTGTAAAAAACATTTGTGGCTTCTGCCATTGCTAGGGAAATGCTGGACACCTGAACCTTACAGGTGGCCCTTGCATCAAGGATTCAAAGATTTCAAATCACAGAAAATATATCGGAAGATATATTTCTCAATTCTACTTCCATTTTCATATGGCCATATACACTCCGCTGCCAAGCCCAGCTGTTGTAAAATGGAGGTGAGCTGCATCCAGAGGTGGAGATAGGGTGGAGCACATCTCTGAGCACTTTTCAGTCCCCACTTGGCCCAGATCCACTGAAAAAAATTAGTTGGGGGGGTGGGGGGAGGAGGAAAGTGTAAGCCATGGTGTTTAAGTCTTGCATAAAATTAAAATGTACAGAACAGCGTTATTTCCCAGTAATCCACTATAGATACACTGCAGTGACTATCACAAGCTATAATCATTCAATGGAGACATAATCAGGCATCAACTGAATGGAGTTTACTTGCTGTCAATGGCATCCATAACATCCGCTACTGAATCCCATGGCAACAACCGATGAGACCTTATATCCATCTATCTACAGTAATTAGATAATAGCTGTTCATATAATTATGTGTGAGTTGAAGTGATGACAATGGAAAAAATGTTATCTTGAACTTTGGATGATAAACTATTCAGACTTTTATCTCATGGTCCACAGCTCATCTGAACCTGTCACTTTGATTATTTTGTTCTAATCACATCCACCCACTCTGTATGTAAATCATTGGCCTTGAATTTACACAGTAGGATATGTATTAATGCTTGACGTGTTTACCTCAAATTCCTCCACTATTTTAACAAAGCTTTAACACACTTACGTTAAACAGGTTAACATTTCCACTAAAATAGAAGTAAGAACAATTTCAGATAAACACATAAAGCTTTCGCACACCAGTTTCTGTGGCATATTTTCAAATCCATTATCTTTCAATGACTGTATTAGAATCATTATTTAATCAAATTAAAATCAGCAATATACATGTTTTACTATAATAGAAAAGTTGTACTAAAAATAAACATAAATCTTTGGTATAAAAAATGCACAATAGAAACTGTGGATTTTCAATACTCACTAATATATAACAAAAAGTACTTAAATACTCATTACAATTTGTTTCCATAAGTAGACCAGATCTCCTATGATCTGAAACCTGTTAACCATGTCTGGGATAGCTCAGAATTAACATTAATTCTCTAATTGTGGTATTGACTAATGGAGACCATGTGGAAATAACCATCACATTTTCTTAGCTCTCTCTAAAGGAAGTAAATATCATGCATCAGGCCAATGTGTACAGGCTAAAACTAGCAGATTTGTTTTCAGGCAAAATAATACGTAGAAGCAGTGAGAAGCAACAAAATACTGAGAGCACAGTAATTAAAAACAATTTTAAAAATCAGTCCACAAGGGGTTAAAATACTCTTTTTAGAATATTTTTCTTCCACAGCTTGACAAATGACTGGACATTTAGATGAAGATGACCTTTGTAGACCTTCACAATGAAATGTATGTGGATGACACTAATTTCCAGTCCACCCATGGAACTTGATCCTCACCTTCAACCATTCTAAAACCTGGTATGAAAAAATGCAGTACGTTCTTCATGAAAAAGTAGCAAACCTTTCATGGTTGAGGAGGGAGAATTTTTTGATCTTAATAATGTGATGCACGAACGATGTGAAGATGTCTTTTAACTTGATTTACATCATCAGTTCTTGGAGTAGAATTTCCATGGGATTCCCCACTCCACTGCCATAACTGCGGAAGATTAGCAGAAACTAGTGCCGGAAACAGCTATTTACACCATTTCTCCGGGATTTCTACCGATCTCCTGCTGAAGTTATAGAATAGAATCATAGAAGTTACAACATGGAAACAGGCCCTTCGGCCCAACATGTCCATGTCGCCCAGTTTATACCACTAAGCTAGTCCCAATTGCCTGCACTTGGCCCATATCCCTCGATACCCATCTTCCCCATGTAACTGTCCAAATGCTTTTTAAAAGACAAAATTGTACCCGCCTCTACTACTGCCAGCGGGGGATTGGGAGAACCCTACAGGAATTACTGGAGCACAAATTTAGAAGAAAAAGTTGTGCAAACTCTATCATGGACAAATTGCTCTTTTAATACATTTTTGAATTGTTGCAAATTTTTCAACCTGACATATATAAAATGACTACTTCTGTCACCTCTGCTTGTGCTTGACTTTTTCAACTTCTTTCTTATTATACTAGTACAGTTTTTATTAATCAACGTCTGTCTCTCACGCTGTCCAATGGTTTTGTGCATAAACCTTAATTCAGCGTTTCTTCTCACAGACACGGTGGATTCTTGCAATTGCAATGTATTCATCTTCAACTTCACACAAGCTGACAGACCTGACAAATTTTTGATTAAATTCTCTTTGGACATGTTTCTGAGCAAAACGGTCACACTTTTTTCCTCACAGAATATGTTATAATCATGTATTGATTCTTTACTTCAACCTGTCATGACTCACTATTCTGACTGATTGACATTTTTGATGAGCATGCAGGACAGTTTCAGAGGCGTATGAGGGTTGAAACATTGGCAAACTGGTTTTATGTTTTAAATCCCAGATTTGGCCTGGGGAATTTCTGTACCTGCTTTAAAGCAAAATTAGGGAATATTTTGCTCCATTCACTAATGACAGCAGTGTGGGTCTAAAGTGAATAAGACAGTGCTATCGCATCCAACCTTTTTGCTAAATTATCCTGAAAAAGCAAACAACCCAAAAAACATAAAATATTAATCTGACACCACATTTTTGATAAACGTTCCTATATCTACAACTGCACTGCCCCATTAACTCATTATATTTTTAAATTAAGAATTTAAATAGTTAAATTGCAAAACAATAGAATGATAACTAAATAAAAAATATTTTATACATACTTAATTTCTCTTTTTGTTCTCATGAAAGGATGCCACTATTTATTAAACCATTATATTAGGCATCCATTTATCAAGACCAGATACTTCTAGATCAGCTATAATAAAGCTGTATGCAGAGTAAACCTTGCTCTCTAGCTCAGTGGTAGCACTCTTGTCTTTGAGTCAGAAGATTGTGGGTTTAAGTCCCACTACAGATTTGAACTCTTAATCTAAACTGATGATTCAGTGCAGTACTGAGGGAGACCTATATTGTTGGAGGAGCTGTCTTTCAGGGGAGATGTTATACTGAGGCCCAGCCTATGTGTTCAGGTGGAAGTAAAAGATTAGCTGGCATCTTTTTTGAAGAAGAGCAAGGAGTCCTCCTAGTGTTTTAACCAACACCCCTCCTTCAACTACACCACCAAACAGGATTGATTAGTAATTCATTTCATTGTTCTTTGTGGGACCATACTGTGCACAAATTAGCTGCTGCATTTGCCAATAAAACAACAGTAACCATGCTTCAAAAAGTAATTCATTGGATATGAGTCACTTTGGGGTGTTCTAAGGACATGAAAGGCACCATATAAATGCAAATCTTTTGTCCTTTCTGAATTCCTAGATTGAATTTTTCTGATCTCCCTCAGTGAAATTATGGGTGTAACTGGAGAGGCTGCAGCAGAAAATTGGTTGGAAATATGCTTTGCCTTTTCCCGGCCCATTTTCCCACTGGCCAACTTCAATATGCTCGCTCTTTTATGGGCTGGTGTATTTCAACAGTAAGCAAATGAAGGGATGGATTATCCAACGTATTTTCCATCATTTGCACATAGCAACACTGGACTTCAGGGACACTTGTTCCTTCCTAGCATCCACCATTGCCATGGCAGTGGAAAGGGGGACATTTATTTTTTTTAATTCAGAGAGCCAGTGCAATTGATTGCCTTGGGACTGGATTGAATAACATTTTTAAAAATGCAATGTTATTCCAAAACACTGAGGCCTCCACCACTGTTAAGCCATGGCAGACTTCTGAGGCCTACGGCAATAAAACTCCACCCTATCTTTGGCTGGAAGATTGGCCAGGGTCACAAGTGTATCCTTAGACTGGGTGGAAATCACGACACACCCTAATTTCACAACAGCATAAAATCTGGACCTTAGTCTCCGAAGAGTTCTTCCTAGTGCACCAGATTGAATTTTCCCATCTCCCACATCAACTGTCTATAGACTTCCTGGGGAACATTGTCTGGTTGCTGCCAATTTATGCTGAGTTTTGTGCCGTGAACCCATGCCAGCTGGAATCTTTACAGGTAGCTGAATAAGGAAACTTTTATCATGTTGAAGTAGTACTGGATTTAAACACTAGATTAATTCCTGGGATGAGAGGGTTGTCCTTTGAGGAGAGGTTGAGTAGAATGGGCCTATACTCTCTGGAGTTTCGAAGAATGAGAGGTGATCTCATTGAAACATATAAGATTCTGAGGCGGCTGGACAGAGTAGATGCTGAGAGATTATTTCCCTTGGCTGGAGAGTCCAGAACTGGGGGCATAGTCGCAGGATAAGAGGTCGGCCATTTAGGACTGGAATGAGGAGGAATTTCTTCACTCAGAGGTTTGTGAATCTTTGGAATTCTCTACCCCAGAGGACTGTGGATGCTGAGTCTCTGAATATATTCAAGGCTGAGATAGGTAGATTTCTGGACTCTAGGGGAATCAAGGGATATGGGGATTGGGAGCGAAAGTGGAGTTGAGGTCGAAGATCAGCCACAATCTGATTAAATGGCAGAGCAGGCTCGAGGGACCATGTGGCCTACTCCAGATCCTATTTCTTATAGAACCATAGAAAAGATACAGCACAGAAGGGGGCCATTCGGCCCATTGTGTCCGCGCCAGCTCGAAGAACAACCAGGTGCCCATTCTAATCCCGCCTTCTAGCACCCGGTCCGTAGCCCTGCAGCTTACAGCACTTTAGGAGCAGGTCCAAGTACTTTTTAAAAGAGTTGAGGGTTCCTGCCTCTACCAGCAATTCAGGCAGCGAATTCCATACACCCACCACCCTCTGGGTAAAAATGTTTTTCCTCATGTCCCCTCTAATCCTTCCGCCAATCAGCTTAAATCTATGTCCTCTAGTTCTTGAACTCTCCGCTAGTGGAAACAGGTACTTCCTGTCTACTCTATCTGGGCCCCTCATAATTTTGTACACCTCAATCAAGTCACCCCTCAGCCTCCTCTGCTCCAAGGAAAACAACCCCAGCCTATTCAATCTCTCCTCGCAGCTGCAATTTTCAAGCCCTGGCAACATTCTTGTAAATCTTCTCTGCACTCTCTCCAGAGCAATTACGTCCTTCCTGTAATGTGGTGACCAGAACTGCGCACAATACTCCAGCTGTGGCCTTACCAGCATTTTATACAGTTCTATCATTACATCCCTGCTTTTGTATTCTATACCTCGGCTAATAGCGGAGAGCATTCCGTATGCCTTCTTCACAACCTTATTTACCTGCCACCTTCAGGGACCTGTGCACATGCACTCCAAGGTCTCTCACTTCCTCTACCCCTCTCAATATATTCCGTTTACTGCGTATTCCCTTTTACTATTTGCCCTCCCTTGGTGCATTACCTCACACTTCTCCGGGTTGAACTCCATTTGCCACATATGTTCTTATGATTCCTCGAGGTGGAACGGCATTACACTTAGCCAGTACAATACCTATCACATCTACAGATTTCATTTTAATATTTGACATTTCCAGTGATATTAAGAGTTCAATGCCTATCTTTTACAGGTTATTTGTTGATGCTTTGTATGCCAGTTCCAGACTCCAGGAGAGCAATTTTTAAATTCAGCAAAGGCCGAAAACTATTGGTAATGGATTGGTCGTCCATTATATACTCTGCCCGATTTTTCCTTTAGGAACATAGGAACAGCGGTTGGCCATTATGTCCCTCGCATCTATTCCGTCATTCAATTAGATAATAGCTGCTCTGTACCTCAACTCCATTTACCCTCCCTTGTTCTATATTTCTTGATACTCTTACCTAATAAAAACCTACTGATCTCAGTCTTGACAATTTCAATTGGCCCAGCATGCATAGCCATAACTTCCACGGGATATCAGCACAAACTCCAGAGA
Organism: Heptranchias perlo; assembly: GCF_035084215.1. Classification (NCBI taxonomy): domain Eukaryota; kingdom Metazoa; phylum Chordata; class Chondrichthyes; order Hexanchiformes; family Hexanchidae; genus Heptranchias; species Heptranchias perlo. The sequence goes on along the minus strand of NC_090325.1, from coordinate 125,228,615 downwards.
AATGTGTAAACATCTGAAAACGAAGTTACAGCAGGAGATTGGGACAACCCCCGAAGAAATTCTCGGCCTATCTATTTTCCAGGAACAACAGTAACATCAATTGTGAGGAAGTTACTGGAATCTATCATCAGGGACAGAGTGACTGAGCACTTGGACAGGTATCTGCTGATCAAAGACAGTCAGCATGGATTTGTGAAGAGTAGGTCATGTCTAACTAATCTAGATGATTTTTTTGAGTCTATGACCAGCATAGTGGTTAGAGGAGTGTCTATGGAGATTGTCAATATGCACTTCCAGAAGGCATTTGATAAGGTTTCTCACAAGGGATTGTCAAAAATGAGAGCGCATGGAGATGGGGTTTGTATACAGCAAACATGGCAGGAGGCGGCTGATCTTTTGAATGTTGTGCTCCCCTCCTATAAAATCTCCAGGCTCTCTTCACTGAAAGGCGGCAGTTTTACAACAGTAAAAGTAACTGTTCATTTTTCAAGAAAACAACAAAGATAAGATGAAGCATCAACTCTTCAACTTTTTCTGAGGCAATTTTCCTGACAGAAGAGGGGATTTTGCCCAGCATGTTGGTATGGAGTACAAAGAGGCCCATAGGACTGCTCTTGTAGGGGCTGCACAGCTGCTTTAACTTTAAGGGTACGGTAGCATAGTGGTTATGTTACTGAACTAGTAATCCAGAGACCTGGATTAATAATCTGGAGTCATGAGTTCAAATCCTGCAACGGCAGCTGGGGAATTTAAAATTCAATTAATTAAATAAAATCTAGAATTAAAATACCATTATCAGTAATGGTGGCCATGAATCTACCGGGTGGTCGTAAAAACCCATCCAGTTCACTAATTAGTCCTTTAGGGAAGGAAACCTGCCGTCCTTACCCGGTCTGGCCTTTCTGTGACTCCAGACCCACAGCAATGCGATTGATTCTTAATTGCCCTCTGAAATGGCCTAGCAAGCCACTCAATTGTACAATCTCGCTAAAAAAAGTCATAACAAGAATAAAACAGGACGGATCACCCGGCACCGGACACGACAAAGGCAAACCAAGCCCAGTCGAACCTGCAAAGTCCTCCTCACTAACATCTGGGGACTTGTGCCAAAATTGGGAGAGCTGTTCCACAGATTAGTCAAGCAACAGCCTGACATAGTCATACACACAGAATCATACCTTTCAGCCAATGTCCCAGACTCTACCATCACCATCCCTGGGTATGTCCTGTCCCACCGGCAGGACAGACCGACCAGAGGTGGCGGTACAGTGATATACAGTCAGGAGGGAGTGGCCCTGGGAGTCCTCAACATTAACTCCGGACCCCATGAAATCTCATGGCATCAGGTCAAACATGGACAAGGAAACCTCCTGCTGATTACCACCTACTGTCCTCCCTTAGCTGATGAATCAGTCATCCTCCATGTTGAGCACCACTTGGAGGAAGCACTGAGGGTAGCAAGGGCACAGAATGTACTCTGGGTGGGGGGACGTCAATGTCCATCACCAAGAGTGGCTCGGTAGCACCACTACTGACCGAGCTGGCCGAGTCCTGAAGGACATAGCTGCCAGACTGGGCCTGCGGCAGGTGGTGAGTGAACCAACATGAGGGAAAAACCTACTTGACCTTGTCCTCACCACTCTACCTGTCGCAGATGCATCTGTCCATGACAGTATTGGTAGGAGTGACCATCGCACAGTCCTCGTGGAGACGAAGTCCCGTCTTTGCACTGAGGACACCATCCAACGTGTTGTGTAGCACTATTACTGTGCTAAATGGGATAGATTCAGAACAGATCTAGTAGCTCAAAACTGGGCATCAATGAGGCGCTGTGGGCCAGCAGCAGCAGAATTGTATTCCAGCACAATCTGTAACCTCATGGCCTGGCATATTCTTCACTCTACCATTACCAACAAGCTAGAGGATCAACCCTGGTTCAATGAGGAGTGTAGAAGAGCATGCCATGAGCAGCACCTAGGCATACCTAGAAATGATGGTGCCAACCTGGTGAAGCTACAACACAGGACTACATGCATGCTAAACAGCGGAAGCAACATGCTATAGACAGAGCTAAGCGATTCCACAACAAACGGATCAGATCAGAGCTGTGTCGTCCTGCCACATCCAGTCATGAATGGTGGTAGACAATTAAACAACTAACGGGAGGAGGAGGCTCTGTAAACATCCCCATCCTCAATGATGGTGGAGTCCAGCATGTGAGTGCAAAAGACAAGGCTGAAGCGTTTGCAACCATCTTCAGCCAGAAGTGCCGAGTGGCTGATCCATCTCTGCCTCCTTCCGATATCCCCACCATCACAGAAGCCAGTCTTCAGCCAATCCATGTGATGGTAAGAAACGGCTGAGTGCGCTTGATACAGCAAAGGCTATGGGCCCTGACAACATCCTGGCTGTAGCGCTGAAGACTTGTGCTCCAGAACTAGCCGCGTCTCTAACCAAACTGATTCAGCACAGCTACAACACTGGCATCTACCCGACAATGTGGAAAATTGCCCAGGTATGTCCTGTCCACAAAAAGCAGGACAAATCCAATCCGGCCAATTACCGCCCCATCAGTCTACTTTCAATCATCAGCAAAGTGATGGAAGGTGTCGTCCACAGTGCTATCAAGCAACACTTACTCACCAATAACCTGTTCACCAATGCTCAGTATGGGTTCCGCCAGGACCACTTGGCTCAAACCTCATTACAGGCTTGGTCCAAACAGGGACAAAAGAGCTGAATTCCAGAGGTGAGGTGAGAGTGACTGCCCTTGGCATCAAGGCGTTTGACCGAGTGTGTTACCAAGGATCCCTTGTAAAATTAAAGTCAATAGGAATCGGGGGAAAACTGTCCAGTGGCTGGAGTCGTACCTAGCACAAAGGAAGATGGTAGTGGTTGTTGGAGGCCAATCATCTCAGCCCCAGGACTTTGCTGCAGAAGTTCCTCAGGGCAGTGTCCTAGGCCTAATCATCTTCAGCTGCTTCATCAATGACCTTCCCTCCATCATAGGGTCAGAAATGGGGATGTTCGCTGATGATTGCACAGTGTTCAGTTCCATTCGCAACCCCTCAGATAATGAAGCAGTCCGTGCCCACATGCGGCAAGACCTGGACAACATCCAGGCTTGGGCTGATAAGTGGCAAGTAACATTCGCGCCAGACAAGTGCCAGGCAATGACAATCTCCAACAAGGGAGAGTCTAACCACCTCCCCTTGACATTCAATGGCATTACCATCGCCGAATCCCCCACCATCAACATCCTGGGGGTCACCATTGACCAGAAACTTAACTGGACCAGCCATATAAATATTGTGGCTACAAGAGCAGGTCAGAGGCTGGGTATTCTGCGGTGAGTGACTCACCTCCTGACTCCCCAAAGCCTTTCCACCATCTACAAGGCACAAGTCAGGAGTGTGATGAAATACTCTCCACTTGCCTGGATGAGTGCGGCTCCAACAACACTCAAGGAGCTCGACACCATTCAGGACAAAGCAGCCCGCTTGATTGGCACCCCTTCCACTACCCTAAACATTCACCCCCTCCACCACTGGCTGCAGTGTGTAGCATCCACAGGATGCACTGCAGCAACTCGCCAAGGCTTCTTTGACAGCACCTCCCAAACCCACGACCCCTACCACCTAGAAGGACAAGGGGAGCAGGGACATGGGAACAACACCACCTGCACGTTCCCCTCCAAGACACACACCATCCCAACTTGGAAATATATCACCGTTCCTTCATCGTCGCTGGGTCAATATCCTGGAACTCCCTTTCTGTCAGCATTGTGGGAGAACCTTCACCACGCGGGCTGCAGCGGTTCAAGAAGGCAGCTCACCACCACCTTCCCAAGGGCAATTAGGGATGGGCAATAAGTGCTGGCCTTGCCAGCGATGCCCACATCCCATGAATGAATTTTTAAAAAGTTAAGTCAATCAATCAGTCCTTGACACATCAAGCTGCCTTGCTGTGCATCAGCCAGGACTACTTCTCCTCCTTTTCCACCACCTTCTCTTCATCCTCGCCAGGGAAGGGCGCAGGCTCACCTTCCTGCTTTTCTGGCAGCATTGGTTCCCCTCTTCTAATAGTGAAGTTGTGCAGATGATCTTTGAAACCTTCTTTGCTGCTTCAGAGCAGGACCTCACATGATCTATCCAGACATTGGAAACCTAGCTTCAACATTCTAATATGTTCAATGATAATTCGGGTGGAAGCTTGAGTCTCACCCATCCATTCATCCTGCTCCTTCATTTAGTTGTTGCAAGATTATGGCCACTGTTAGGGTATCTTGCGGTCACCTAGATTATTTTGGTGTGATAGCCCAAGACTACCTGAATGTTGATCAAATACAATCCTTTTAGATTTATTTATACCATGGGCTTTTTATTTGGCTCTGCACTTTTAGGAACCCAGCCACCGTGGAGAGGTGCTGGGCTGTCTCCAGTAGTTCCCTCCTTTCCATTGGGAAAGCGGCTTGCGTTGTCCCACGTGATACATTGATGTTTGGATGATTAACTAATCTGGCAAATGTCACCAGTTGTTGCTTGAAACAAGCTGGTTGTATAAAAGGTGCTGTTCAAGCCAGCATATGCACAAAGTGCTGCCTCAAAATCTTCATAACCTTTGTTCTCACACAATCAGGTGCTCAGCCCTAAGTGTGCAGAGGCCTACCCACCCCATTCCATGGGTCATGCATGCTGTTTGCAAGGGGCCGCTCCCTAGGTGTACCACCACAGAATCATCCTATATCTAGATATACATAAACTAGCCCCATAGCAAGGATGTTGGTTAGTTAAGGCTCTAGATGAGGGTGAACAAGTTCCCATATCAAATCTAATTATTACCTCTTTAAATTAATGGTAGATATTGTGCAACAAGTGGGTTTCCAGCAGGGATTCTGTACTACTTAACTTTTGTTATCAGAATGTAATTTGAGAATATTCTGGCTCTTTCTTCGTTGATTGAGTCGGTGACATTAGAAAAATAAACCACTGTTGTGCACTCTACTTTTGGCAGTCATCCAGGCTTTTGCATAAATTTATCAAAATTCTGAGGGGACCTATAAAATACCTGCATTCTCGGCCAGAAGGAAAGTGCTAAATCCTGCTTTCTGCACAGCTAGGCAATCTATAAAAACTTGCAAAAAAAAATGGTTTGCTGCAAATCACTGCAACAGAGACCACAGGTTCTTTGCCTAGCAGACGTTTGCAGATCACATGATGCTTGTATGGGCGGTTTTTTTTTGTTTGTTGCTTGCATCGCTCAGCTGTGCCTGAGAGTAGGAGGCTTGGCAGCGTGGGACTTGTCTGCAATGAAGGATGTACCAAGTAAAACAACGTCTCTCATTTCACAGTCAAGTCTGTTTCTCTACCAGCCCAGCTGGTGTTACTTCGAGCTGCAGCAAATGGAAACATCACAAGGCTTCGTTAGTCTGAATTTTGGGGACATCAGATGATGTAAGTGCTGATTCACTGTGATAGATTTCTCGACTTATCAGCAATTCAGATAAAGTTGGTTGCAGAAAGTCATGCCTGGTATTTCAGCCTGGTATTAAAAGCGAAAGCCCATTTCTCTGTATTAATTAAAAATGTCTTAACGCAGACAGCAGAACGCTGGTATTTAAATCCTAAGGTTCATTATTTTTGCTGTTGTAGGCGTTTCCTGAAAACATAGCTCAAGATTGCAACGTTTCGTTTGCCTGGACTGACCAGAACATTGCCACAAACTGCCATTAGGACCTTCACAACAGTGACTATGATGTCTGGTCGCTGGCCTATCTGAAGTGCTATAAACCCAGAAGAGAAGAGGAGAGAAAAATGGAACAAAGATATTTAGTGAAAGAGACAGGTGTTTGAAACAAGAAGAAAGAATGGGTGAGGTCGCTTTAACAATGGAACGGTGAGTGGATGCGAATAGGAAAGGATTTTGCACTCAAATGACTGTTACTGAAACTGATAGTTGAGACTGGCATTACATTGTTTATCGCTGACTTTAATTTCAGTTTCAGGTACACCCGTCGTAAGATGATCCATGAGTTGAACGGAAACTCAAATGGTAGATGAGTTTAACAAAAAGTATAAGAATACACCCCACATAGAAATAACACTCCTCTGTCATCCAGGCGTTTGTTGCACTTGTGGATCATTACATAAGCAGTCTGGCACTGAAAACAGTGAACTGTCAGCAATGTAGAACTGATCGTACCCACCAGTTTCAATAAGTCATTTGGTTACGGTTCCTACTCACATCCACCCGCTGCTTCAAGTTTATAATGATTTCATCCATTCTCTCCTCTGGTTTCAAATGCCTGTCTCTCATAAAAATAACTTCCAACAATTTTTTTTATTGCCTTTCTCTTTTCTGCACTTCAGTTGGGGGCCAGCGACCAGCTGTCATGAAGCCTTTAATGCTCTAGTAGTGGAAGATTATTGAAAATTTGAATGTTTTTAAATTTCAGCAAGCAGCTATGACAACAAAAGCATTGATTCTCAGCCATTAAATGCCATTGTCCAATTGTCACTGATAAGTATTATTTTTGATAAGGAGTAGCTTTCCTCTTAACAAAATATGTGAATGCTGCAGTGAACTGAACTCCAGTTTTAGAAATCTGATTACTATTACTAGATTACTATTTGTAAACATTGTGCTTTAAAAAACACTTTACATTAATCCTTAACATTACAGATTAGAGTAGAATAAGAAGCCATGGGATTGAAATTGTGCTCCGTGATATTGGTAACAAATAAGAATTTTATCAAAATCTTCTGCTATTTTATTGAAAGCATTAATTCATTAAAATAAACAGGCTAATGCCTTCATCAAAATGGCAGATAAAGGAATTTCATACAAATACATTAATGGGCTCGATTTTCAAATCGAAGTCCGGGTGGGTTGGGGGTGGGCATCGAAAATCAGGAAAATCCTGAGCGGGTAAGGAACCCGGCTCCAACCCGCTGACTTCCGCGTCTCACACAGACGCATCTGTGTGCGCGCGCGGTTCTGGAATCCGAACGTCCCGCCAGCAATTAAAGCCAGCGGGACGATAATTAAAGAAGCAAATGTACCTCATTGAGGAACTTAAGGTACTTTATTTGTTATGTAGTAGTTAGTTACAGCAATTTTCAACTTACCTGGGCAGCTTTCCCAGGGCTACCGATTCACGCCTGGTGAAACAGGGCATGAAAGGCCGGATCAGGCAAAAATAAACAAACTAAATTGAATAAAATAACATGTCACAAAGTTAAAAAAATAAATAAACCTCCCTTTCAAACAATCTCACCTGCATCCCCCTGCTCCGATGTCCAATATCTCACCCCCCGATGTCTCTTCTCCAATGTCTCACCACCTGATGTTTCCTGATGTCTCCCCCCCCCCCCTCCCTCGACGATGTCCGATGTCCCCCCAGATCTTTGTGCCCCCGATCTTTTTCCCTCCCCCGATCTTTGTTCCTCCCCCTCCCCCCACTCTCTGTTCCAGTGCCGGATGACCTCTCTCTCTCTCTCTTTCCCCCCTTCAGCGTCGCAGCTCCTGTCAGACAGAAGCTGCCCGGCGCGAAACCTGGTAACAAGAACAATGAGCACCAATAACCTCGCGGTCGCGTGGGGAACAGTACGATTTTATTATCCGAGTTTGCCACGTGCCCATTGACCCCGCCCTACTGCCATCCCGCTGCCATTTGAAAATCGAGCCCAGAGTGTTTGCTATTAATATTGCACAGTGCAATTTCAGCCCAAATGTATCTGATTGTTGGACCCAAGCTGACCAATTATCAAACTGTGACTGGTAGATAACATGAAATAGTTGATGTGAAAGTAAGAATAACAGAACATTTATCCAAACTCACCAGTGGGTTTGTAATGGGCAGGTGTATAAGGATTCACTACTGGTGGAAAATAATCAGCACTAACAGCTCTATTAACTAAGATTTTGATAATTTTGTAAGACCTCTCATTCCTACCAGCAAGTAAACATAGAACTGGTTCCTGCATTACTCGGGGCACAACTTCAGCTATGTCTGTGAAAGAAAGAGTTAAAAATGTACAGGAGCTGGGAAAAGACCAGGGAAAGGGAATTGGAGTAAATTGCCCTGAGTTGGAGCCAGCACCAGCAGAGGTATGATGGGACAAATAGCTTCCTTCTGTGTTGATATTTCCATGACTTTATTTACCGTCTAATACTGCGCATTCTCAAAACCTGTAAAAAAAAAAATTAGACCTAGGTTAATAAATCCTCTGATACTCCACTGGTACCCTATTTAGAAAACAATGTTTTTTCCCTCCTCCCCTCCTGAAAGTGCTGACTCAGCAGTGAGTGTCAATGGACTATTTAACCATGGGGGAAGGGCAGTACTGATAAGCATGATCCTGTCCACCCCTATACCCACATACATGTACTTTCCACTTCAAGTGATCAGGATTAGAAACCTTTGCTGATTTTTATCGCTCCCTGGACCAGGGCAGTTGAGACCAGTTGTTGCACCTCAAAGCCACCTTGGCTGAGATCAACTAACTCAGCACACACTGGGGATTGGACCTGGCACCTCCTAATCTGCATGGCTCAATTCCACATCAGCAATGCAGCTACTTACTGAGCCATCAGCTGTTGCCCGTCTGAACATATGAAAATGAAGGACAGATAAAGACTAGCTAGTCCATTGAGTCTGACCCATTCAGCCCTGTTGCAACTAGGCAACACAACCCCCAATGCTCCCCACCCACAAGCAGCCATGTAATCTCCTGGGAGAGGCAAAAAACAGATTAAAAAAAATAAACCCTAGGCTAATTCAGGGAAATAGGAATCCTGGGAAATTCCTCTGCAAACCGCCCCCCCACAAGTGATCAAACCGAGTCCCAGGAGACCACAGTGCCCATGAGGTACATCACCTAACATCCCACCTATCTTTTGTACACAGTGATATCAGCCTCCTCCAGAACCTAGTCCAGCTAAATGAATCCATGCCGTAGGTGCTTTTATCACCAGTTAATGCTAATAGGAATTAGAACAACAAAGCTTTAGCCCTATGGAAAATCCAGGCTTAAAATCCTTCTCGCTAAGTAGTTTGTGCAGATTCCTAAACACTAACATTCTTATTTTGTATCTTTATTATTCATTAAAAGAAAGAACTTGCACTTATTTAGTACCTTTCACGACCTCAGGACATCCCAAAGCACTTTATAGCCAATGAAGTACTTTTGAAATGTAATGGAGGAAACATGGCAGCCAGTTTGTGCACAGCAAACTCCCACAAACAGCAATATGATAATGACCAGTTAATCTGTTTTAGTGATGTTGATTAAGGGATAAATATTGGCCAGAATACCTGGGATTACTCCCCTGTTCTTCTTCGAAATAGTGCATTGGGATCTTTTTGCGTACACCTGAGAAGGCAAATGGGGCCTCGGTTTAACGTCTCATCAGAAAGACGGCACCTCCGACAGTGCAGCACTCCCTCAGTACTGCACTGGAATGTCAGCCTAGATTTTTATGCTCAAGTCTCTGGAATCGGTCTTGAACCCATGACCTTCTGACTCAGAACCACAACTGATGCAATTATGTTAATTTATAGGTAATATTTTTGAAGTTTTTTTTGTTCCACTATTGGCGGCTGTATCTTCAGCTGCCTGGGTCCTAAGCTCTGGAATTCCCTCCCTAAACCTTGCAAGGGGAATGGAATATAAAAATAAAGATGTTTTGCCACAGTTGTACAGGGCATCGGTGAGACCACATCTAGAATACTGTGTGCAGTTTTGGTCTCCTTATTTAAGAAAGGACATAATTGCTTTGGAGGCAGTTCAGAGAAGGTTCACTCGATTGATTCCTTGGATGAGGAGGTTATTTTATGAGGAAAGGTTGGACAAGTTGGGCCTGTATACATTGGAGTTCAAAAGAATGAGAGGTGATCTTATTGAAACATATAAGATCCTGAGAGGACTTGAAGGGGTAGATGCTGAGAGGATGTTTCCCCTTGTGGGAGAGACTAGAACTAGGGGGCACAGTTTAAAAATAAGGGGTCTCCCATTTAAGACGGAGATGAGGAGAATTTTTTTCTCTCAGAGGGTCGTGAGTCTGTGGAACTTCCCCAGAGAGCGGTGGAGGCAGGGTCATTGAATACTTTTAAGGCTGAGTTAGATAGATTCCTGATTAACATGGGAGTCAAAGGTAGACGGGAAAGTAGGGTTGAGGTCACAATCAGATCAGCCATGATCTTATCAAATGGCAGAGCAGGCGCGAGGGGCCGAATGGCCTACTCCTGTTCTTAATTCGTATGTTCATATGCATGTAACCTCTCCACTTCTCTACCTCTCTCTCCTCCTTTAAGTCACTCCTTAAATCCTACCTCTCTGACCAAGTTTTTGCTCACCTGTCCTAATATCTTCTTGTGTGGCTCAGTGTCAAATTTTGTCTGATAACGTTCCTGAGAAGTGCCTTGGGACATTTTACTACACTAAAGGCGCTATATAAATGCAAATTGTTGTTGTTGTGAGTAAATGTGTGATCCTAGCAGTGTAGTTCTACATCAGTGTGGATCAGATGATAGGTTGCAGATTCCAAGGCCTTTTTTCATTATGAATTGTATTTCATATCTGATTGAGAAAGTCCATTTGCTTATATTAGTTGGTTGCTGCAAATATTTGGAAGGCCGCAGGACCACTATTGTCCCTCTCATTCTGTCTTCTGCTACATTTTCTTTCTTCATTCCTCATTTTAGTTGCCCTACTGTAATCCCTAATAACCAATTCTGAGTCAACCATAATTTATCCTGGACACTGTTCAGTCTAATTAGGCTTTATTATTAACGGGGCTGTTTGTTATAGTCAAAGCCAGCTCTTTATCCAAGGGCACTAGAAAGGAAACAAATGCATGGCTAGCTGAGATTTGTCTGAGTCACTCCATCCATGATAACTATTCATTGGACAGGAAGGGGAGAAAGGACAAAAAATAAAGAAAAATTAACAAAATAAATTGATAAAATAATGCCAGTGGCTAAAAGAGGAAAAGAAGAAAATTAGATGCAAAAATAGAAAAGTAAGAGGAAGGGAAAACAGGAGAAGTGAAGTAAAAAGGCAGTTAACATACTGTAGTAAACATGATTGCTGGAAATCTGAAATAAGACTAAATGCTGGAAAAAATACAGCAGGTCAGTCGACAACAGACTGGTGAACAATAGGCTAACATTTCAAGGGTGGGACCCTTCATTAGGACTTGAGTTCTGAAGAAGGGTTATATTTGAAACACTAATCTAGCTTTTCTCTTTCAGATGCTGACTAATCAGCGGTGAATTTCCAGCATTTTGCCTTTTTTGTTTAACATACTAACCACTGATTGTTAAGTGAAGAGACTGTTAAACCAACCGTTACACTATCAAATGCTCCAGTCATTTCAGTCTTTGTTAATACTTCTGTACTTATTTCGCCTTCCTTCACCGGTTAATGTCCATGATCATTTCACCCCTGGTTAATGGTGGATCATATCAAATGATCTGGAATTCAGAATCTATCAACTGAGATTATATTTTACCAGTAATTTGCTGCTAATCAGCTGACCCATTTAGGGAGTTCTAATTGATCAGCACTTTATTTAGATGTCCAAGGGTATATTTTCTTCTAAGCTGCTTTGTACTCATGACTACATTTTTTTCTAGATATCACAGAGGTAAATATCCTCCCTCCAGTATTCCCAATCCGGTAACTAAAATGATAAAGAAGGCATCTGAATCTATGGAGTGGTCAGTTGTGAAATAGTCACTAAAAATCAGAATATTTAAGTATTTATATATAGCAGCAAAACCAAGATGTATGCATGAGAAACTACTCATAGAAATGAGGATAGAAGTAAGGAGCACTGTGATGGAAATTTAACAAAACTCAGTGGACATGTCAGTGGTGGCAGAAAAGTGGAAAATAGCTAATGTTATTCTGATCTTTAAAAAAAGGTCAGAAGCATAATCCTGGGAATTATAGGCCTTTAATCTTGACATCTGTAGTGGGGGGAGGGGGGAAATCAGAGTCTATTGTAAGAGAAGTAATTCAAGAGCATCTAGTAAGAATAAAGGCAATAAATTCAGGCCAACATGGAGCTTACGAAAGGCAGGTTGTGTCCGACAAATTTATTGGAATTCTTTGAAGATATAACGGAATTAGTGATTAAGACAATGTGGCTAGTATATAGCTTAACTTTCAGTAAGCATTTGATAAAGCACTTTATAAGACATTACTGGCTCAAGCACAAGCTTGTGAGATCGAAAAGTAAGTTGTAAATTCAATAATCAACAGACTAGATAATAGGAAACAGATGGGCCGATTCCACAGTCCTGCCTGTCGGAAGAACGGGAATGCGATTGGCACATAGGCAGATCTGAATTGGGACACCAGGTCCTGCATCAATTTTGTTTTGGCCTGAAATTCTACACCCTTATATTGTTAGTGAGCTTGTGCCCATTATCTTCATGAGCTTCTCTACAGCCCTGGATTTACTGCAAAAATATTTAAATGAACTCTGAGTACATGTTGGCAGTATCTGTGCTTGGTTTACTCTTTGGGTACAGGACCTCTCAAATAATCTTCTAAGGGCTTCTTCCTAAAGTTTTAAGTAATATTTAATAGTGTTTTTGTTAGACATTTTTCCATATTTCTGATGTTTCCATTTACAAACGTTAAGGCCTAGAAATTAGTCTTCAGGCCCAGACTCGGTGCTGTGCGAACTGAGAGAGTCGATGGAAATTAGTCCTCGAGCCTCATTAAAGTGCTCGGCACGAGCTTTTTTTAAATTTCAAAATATACTTTATTCATAAAAATTTGTAAAGGTACATACAATGCAATTCAAGTCATGCTTCAAACAATACAATACAGGTCATACAATTTGCAACGGTACATACAGTACAATTCAACGGTCCCGGTACAATCAATAGTTACACACCATACATTCTAAATACAGTTCAAGGCGCCCTAGGATGCCTCATTGCATTACAGTCATTACCGGTTACAGATACAGTATATTCCATTACGTTCATTTATCATTTTATATTCTGCCCAAGGAGGTTTTTCCCTGATTCCAGCCCAATATATAATGGCAGGAGGGCTCTAAATGGTGGCCTCCAAAGGCAGCTCGCCCGAGCAAAGACATCAATGTCGGGCCACCTGCCTCGCCGGCAGCGGCCTTCAGGTGAGTCCGGGGAGCACTCCTGATGGTTGCACAGCATGGGCTATTTAAAATTTAACTTACCTGTAGTTGGCGGAACAGGGACTGCTGCAAAATCCTAAGCAGGCAGGCCCAACACTTGCCCAGCTCATGGCTGACTAATTTCTCGATGGGGGACTTCAACATGTGTTAGCCCCTAATTTACCTATTTAAGTAGCCAAACGCCTTTTTAAAAATTGCGCCCAGGGCCCTACAAATTTAGCAGTGGGAAAAACGCCTGTGCGGATTGGGCACAGGCCATCCCACTGTTAAGTTGGTTTGCTTTGTACCCTTTTTATGCCTAAAAAATGGGTGCAACGCATACCAATTTTTATCCCTAAGCATCAAAATTGTTGATGCCATTATTAAGCTGATTTTATCTCCTTTCACAGCTTTTCAGTTTCCATGCTATTGGCCTCCAGTTTATTTTGCCAGATTTACTGTCACTGCCAATTTATGTCAGCCACACAAGCCATAGTTAGGCAGTGAATATAAATTAAGAGTTCTACTCCTCCCTCTACTACCCCGAGGATGACACTCTTCTGCACAGAGGCTTTATTCCAGCCAAGTGTTTCCAGCCAACTGCTGGAACTTGCCTGGTGGATGGGCACAGGGAAGTGGGGTCTGGGTTTCAGAGTCCAGCAACAAAAAAGTTTTGAACACACAGGGGGGTAATTTTGACCTTGGGTGACAGTGTAAAGCAGGTGATATCTATTCAGCCACCCGTTATACATCTCTCCCGATTTAAATGAGCAGGGAACGTTAAGGGGAGGTTTAATAGAGGTGTTCATAATTATGAAGGGTTTTGATAGAGTAGATAGGGAGAAACTGTTTCCAATAGCAGGAGGGTCGGTAACCAGAGGACACAGATTTAAGGTAATTGGCAAAAGAATCAAAGGATAGATGAGCCAAAATTTTTTTTACAGAGCAAGCTGTTATGTGCTGGAATGCACTGCCTGAATTGATGGTGGAAGTAGAATCAATGGTAACTTTCAAAAGGAAATTGGATAAATTCTTGAAAGGGAAAAAAATTGCAGGGCTATTGGGAGAGACCAGGGGAATGGGACTTTTTGGATAGCTCTTTCAAAAAGCCAGCACAGGCACGATGGGCCGAATGGCCTCCTTCTGTGCTGTATGATTCTATGATGGTATGTATAACAGGCAGCTCAATCAATATTGCCTAATGTCAAAATGACCCCCATAGTCTCTAAAAAGGATTTTCTCACTATTGGCACCACTACTGGGCGGCTCTGAAGCTGTCAGCTTTTAGTATTATGATTTAATTACATATCCTTTCCAGTGTGTTTGTTGTGAAATGTTTGCTGCAGGTTGCTTCAGTGAGCTGCTAACCTCTACTTCCTAATGGTCATGGACAGTAACTAACAAAAGTTATTTGTTGCATTGATTTAGCTTTGGTGCAATCAATATCAGTATTTTACTTGCCTGTCAATTACTCATTTTTATAGAATAAAGAAGGCAAAATAAAATGAAAGTAAAGCATGCATTTCTGTTGTTCCTGAATACCATTAATTGTTACATGAAAATTCCACAAGAACATAAATTCTAATTTTGTTTGTTGAAAAAAAGTCTGCATTGTGTACTGAGCATTAACAAATCTGTGTTCTCTCTTGCTTAATGATGTGAGAAATTTATCGTTCTCATTTTGTAAAGAAGATTTACTCTTTCAGTCAGTCACCCTAATGAATGTTTTGGTTGGCTACAAGTCATTTTCCTGGTTGGCAAATATTCATAAACCCTTTTCACCTCTTTCCACCCCCCCCCCCCCCCCCATTGCATACATGCTAACCTAGAAATCTAGCAACAGCTGATCATGGCTTCAAGAAGCTGACAACTGTTCAAAACCAACCCAGAACGCAGTCCTGGATATAGACCTATGACCCAGGCCATTGCTTCACGGTAACTGAATAAGTTGAATTCTGTTCTCATAATGGGTGATTACAGAATGTTTTACTTGTGTTTTGGGATCACATTCTGCAATATGGTATGGTTTTCAGGAAAAACAAAGCCCAATCGTCTTGTCTATGATATGTAAAAACAATTGGCTACACTGAGAGTGCAGTGGAACGTAACCTTGTCATAGCTTAGCTGCAGCGATTTGTTAGAGTAGATACAGAAAAACAATTTCCTCCAGTGTGAGGAACAAAGGGGCATAATCTTAAAATTAGAAGTAGGCCATTTAGGAGTAAATTCACAAAGCAGTTTTTTAACACAAAAGGTTGTAGAAATCTGGAACTCTGTCCTCCAAAAGGCTGTGGATGTTGGGTCAATTGAAACTTTCAAGACTGAGGTTGACAGATTTTTATTTGGTAAGGGTATCAAGGGATATGATCAAAGGGGGCTAAAGGGAGTTGAGGTACAGATTAGCCATGATCTAATTGAATGGCGGAACAGGCTCGAGGGACTGAATAGCCTACTCCTGTTCCTTCGCCCCTAACATTTCTTTTTTGGAAGTTTATCTTTTGTTCTTTTTCTACAAACCACAAAATAGAGTATGTGTTCATTTTCTGTTCATGTGTTAATCACCTACTGATGAACTCAGAATGTATGATGGCTACACGCTTGTGTGTGCGAGAGAGTGTGTTTCGTTTCAGTGGATTGTTTTGTTTGACAGATGCTTATGTTTAGGGTAAGTGATTTGTTGTTGCTCAGATCACTATCTCTGGGACTTTGTATGCAAAATTCGAGCAGCAAATGGTAAGTGTAGAAATTTGAAGGATTTATCACAGGATGTCATGCCACACAAAATTACTTGCCCTACTTATATTGAATGGCCCAGGAACTACAGAATCAAAAATAATTGTGGCCAGTCTTCGAATTTACATCTGAAACGGGTGGCAAAGTCGGCGGTGCGGGCGTGCCACCTGATCAGAGTCGGCGTCGGGAAATCAGCCGGCTTCCATGCTGACTAGGGGTTGCCAACTCTGGTTGGAGGCATTCCTGGAAGTTTGATCACGTGATGATCTGACCACATGACACCTGACCATGTGACGCCTGATCATGTGATATCCGATCACATGATTTCTACAAATGTTATTGCATTTACCTTGTAAAGGTTGGGTCCGTTGTAGTCGAGAATCTTTGATCATGCTTTTGCACTAGCAGCTGTTGTGCAAGAAGTTCTAAGAACCAGGAAGCCACCTGTGAGCAGGCGAAGAAGGGAAACCGGGGGCCGAGAAGAGGCCCACCCCACCCCACCCCCCCCCCCCCCGCTTGAGCCCCAATCCCCTGACCTTCAGTCCCCTTCTCTCCCCTGACTTCTCATCCCCTGATCCCTCATCACCTTTGCTCCCCGAGCCCCCATTTCTCATCTCTTCCTCCATTCCTCAGTCTCTCCCTCTACCCCATTTCCCAGTCTCTCCCTCTCCCCCAACTCTCAAGCCTACCCTCTCCTAATTTCAGAACTCCCCCGATTCCCATCTCTTCCCCCCCCCCCCCCCCCGATTCCCGACTCCTACTCCCCTATTTCAAACTCCCCACTCCTCCCACCCCCAATTCTTGACTTCCCCGGCTGATAGCAGCTCTCTGCAGGTGATGAGCTTCATGGAAAAGTTTATGCTGTTTAAAATTAATGCAGTTTAACCTCATGCCGACTTCTGACACTAGGCTAACGGTCAGTGATTATTGACAGTCCCTCACAGTGTCTGTTGTTCATGTGGCCGCACTACCGCGGGAAATTTAAATCGGTGATCTCCCAGGTTACTGGAGGCAACGCTGCGGATAGGACTCACCGATTCAGGGAAAATCCCGATCATTCCGGGAGGGCTGTGAACCATAGAACCCTAATGCTAAGTCGGCTGGCAGGCCATGCCTGGGAGAAGAGGCAAATCGGCGGGGGCTTCATACGGGCTGGCAGCAAGCCGGAGTTTTTCTGTGGGCCCAGGAGGAGCATTTCTGCTCCACTGGCCCCACAGAAATAAAAATTTAAAATTTCTTCTAAAAGGCCTCCAGCGGTCCCTTTAAGGGCAACTGGTTAGGCCACTCAACAGGTCCCTGATCTGCATATTTAAGCTTCCTCCCACTGGAAATAGGTGGGTGGGATGCTCGTCCATTTCAAGGCCCGCCTGAAAATTGCATCAGGTAGGCCTTGGGTTTCAATAGGCCGGTCAAGGTGCCATGCTGATTTTCAACTGCCAGCCATCTGTTTCTCAGGCGAGAAACGGGCAGCCAGCAGTTGAAAATCCCCCCTATTATATTTTTGTTAGGACAGTGTCTTCTTTCATGTGAGACATTTTATAGCATTTTTAATTTGTAGTGTGCCATGGCCAGGTATTTTTGCTGAATGCCATTTACTTTGCTGTGAGAAGCTTTGTTGTGTAGATTTTAAGTTTAAGTAATCTGTATAATTTGTTTTGCAGACACTCTGCTGTCATTTAATTTCTGCATAAGTTGCTTTTGTAACGAATGGTTTACCTTTTTAGGTGGTTTGTTTTCATTAGGTTATTGATTTTATTCAGCCTCATGGGATATGTCTTATACTGGCTTTAGCCAGGATTAAGATTTTGCACAGATATATTGAGGTGGAAAGGAGCACTGCATCCTAATATGTTCACAGAACCCATAATCATGTAAATTTCTGTACCCTAATACTGGATCTCCAAGGTTAATTCTGTTCGTGAATGCACAGGGATGGATTTCAAATATGTTCCTTGAATTTATGCCAGTTCTTACTATTGTCAGTCTGTTGTAGATTCTTGTCCATGTTCATCCATATTTAAAGTTATCATAGAATCATAGAAAATTTATGGCACTGAAGGAGGCTATTCAGCCCATCGTGTCCGCGCCAGCTGAAAATGAGCCACCCAGCCTACTCCCACTTTCCAGCACTCGGTCTGTAGCCCTGTAGGTTACGGCACTTCAGGCGCACATCCAGGTACTTTTTAAATGAGTTGAGGGTTTTTGCCTCTACCACCCTTTCAGGCAGTGAGTTCCAGACCCCCACCACCCTCTGGGTGAAAAAGCTTTTCCTCAGCTCCCCTCTAATCCTTCTACCAATCACTTAAAATCTATGCCCATTGGTTATTGACCTCTCCGCTAAGGGAAATAGAGTGTTCCTATCCACTCTATTTAGGCCCCTCACAATTTTATACACCTCAATTTAATCTCCCCTCAGCCTCCTCTGTTCCAAAGAAAACAACCGCAACCTATCCAATCTTTCCTCATCGCTAAAATTCTCCAGTCCTTGTAAACCTCCTCTGTACCTTCTCCAGTGCAATTATATCTTTCCTGTAATGCGGTGACCAGAACTGTACACAGTACTCAAGCTGTGGCCTAACCAGTATTTTATACAGTTCCAGCATAACCTTCCTGCTCTTATATTCTATGCCTCGGCTAATAAAGGAAAGTATTCTATATGCCTTCTTAACCACCTTAACTACTTGTCCTGCTACCTTCAGGGATCTGTGGACATGCACTCAAAGAACCCTCACTTCCTTTACACCTTTCAGTATCCTCCCATTTATTGTGTACTCCCTTGCCTTGTTTGCCCTCCCCAAATGCATTACCTCACTTTTCTTCGGATTGAATTCCATTTGCCACTTTTCTGTCCACCTGACCAGAACATTGATATCTTCCTGCAGTCTACAGCTTTCCTCCTCACTATCAACCACATGGCCAATTTTTGGATCATCTGCAAACTTCTTAATCAATCCCCACATTTAAGTCCAAATCATTAATATATATCACAAAAAGCAAGGGACCTAGTACTGAGCCCTGCGAAACCCCACTGGAAACAGCCTTCCATTCACAAAAACACCCGTCGACCATTACCCACCACTGAGCCAATTTTGGATCCAACTTGCCACTCTCCCTTGGATCCCATGGGCTTGTACTTTTTTTGACCAGTCTGCCATGTGGGACCTTGTCAAAAGCCTGGCTAAAATCCATGTAGACTACATCAAATGCACTACCCTCATCGACCCTCCTTGTTACCTCCTCAAAAAATTCAATCAAGTTAGTCAGACACAACATTCCCTTAACAAATCCATGTTGACTGTTTTTGATTACTCCGTGCTTTACTAAGTGACTGTTTATCCTGTCCCTCAGAATCAATTCCAATAATTTGCCCATCAATGAGGTTCGACTGACTGGCCTGTAATTACTCGGTCTATCCCTCGCTCTCTTTTTAAACAATGATACAATGTTAGCAGTCCTCCAATCCTCCGGCACCGCACCTGTATCCAGTGAGGATTGGAAAATGATGATCAGAGCCTCCGCTATTTCCTCCCTTGGTTCTTTTAACAGCCTGGGATACATTTATCTACTTTCAAAGATGCTAATCCCCTTAATATTTCCTCTCCCACTAAGTTTATCCCATCCAATATTACACATTCCTCCTCCTTAACTACAATGTCTGCATCGTCCCTCTCTTTGGTGAAGACAGATGCAAAGTATTCATTAGGAAATATACCAGCATCTTTTGCCTCCACACATAGGTTATCTTTTTGGTCTCTAATTGGCCCTACTCTTTCCTTAGTTATCCTCTTGCTCTTAATGTATTTATAAAACATCTTTGGGTTTTCCTTGATTTTACTTGCCAATATTTTTTCATGCCCTCTCTTTGCTTTCCTAGTTTCCTTTTTAATTTCACCCCGGCATTTTTTATACTCCTCTAGGCTTTTTGTAGTATTGAGCTCTCAGTGTCTGACATAAGCTTCCCTTTTCTGCCTTATCTTACCCTGTATGCTCTTTGATATCCAGGGGGCTCTAGATTTGGCAGTCCCACCCTTTTTCTTTGTGGGAACATGTTTACTCTGCACCCCTTGAATCCCCCTCAAGTAGCCGTTTCCAGTCCACTTTTGCTAAATCACTTCTTAGCTTAGGAAAATTGGCCTTTCCCCAAATTCCCAATTATGCTCCCTCATTTAAGACCATGGGATAAATATTAAATTTCCCTGCTGGCTGGAAAACTGGCAGTAGTGGATTGGCCACCCATTATACACCCTGTCCAATTTTCCTTTCCAATGAAATCAATGGAAAAGAAAATCATGTGGGTTTTGTAATGGGCGGCTGATCCACTACCACCAATTTTCCGCATGGTGGTGAAAGCTAATAACTGTTGCTGTTGCACTTTACATATTGTATATAATTTAATATTTAATCAACGTTCTGTTAATTAGTACTTGTAGATTATGTCTGAGAATTTTGTCTTACTTTTCCTATTTGTTTTTGCTTTGATTTAAGTAATACTTTGTTTTTGAAAAAAAGGTCTGTGCCTGGTGTGTATTAGTAATTGTGGAATAGAAGTGGTCAGTGCTTTCTAGAATGGAGCGATCAGTGTTGTCCAAATTGTGTCTGTCACGTCTTTTACTGACAGGAAAAAGCAGATTAAAATCGCATTTAGTTCATCCAGAAGTATTGTATTTGCTTGTCTGTTTAGTTATTAATAGTCAGTGAGAGCATCTTGACATTTTTGGGTTTCTTTAGTGAATTTCTTTTGGTCTTGGTTTTCAATAAGAAAATTGCTATTATTATCATCTGTTACTAATTTAAAACTTTTATCTGGGGTTTGTCAACTGCTTAAGAATTGTGAAAATATAGTCGTTTATTGATTTTCAGTAATGGGTGGGGATCGGTATCAGAAACTGAATAATGTTGTTCCTTCGGAATAATGTTTTACAACTGTTAACATGTCTCAGTTGGTCGCACTCTTGTCTTTGAGACAGAGATTGTACGTTCAAGCCCTACTCAATGACTTGAGGACCTAAACTAGGCTAACACTTCAGCATGGCACTAAGGGAGTTCTGCACCACTGGAGGTGCTGTCCGACACATGACCTATTAAACTGAGGCACTGTCTGCCTGTTCAGGTGGCTGTTAAGGATCCTATGGCACAGTTTGAAAGCAAGAAGGCAGTTCTTGTGGTGTCCAGGCTTATATTCCTCTCTTAACCAACTTCAGAAGATTAATTCTATTGCTCCCTGTTCACTTACACAACAACTATGACTGCACTTTGAACTAATTCATTGTTCATGAAGCACATTGGGACATTTTTGAGAGATGAGATAAGGTGTGACATAAGTTTGTTTGTTTGCTCCTTTTTGTGAAAGTTGATTGTGTTGTTTTCTTAAAGCATTGAGGTCTTCTCTTCAACATTTGCAGTTGATCCAGTGAAGGGAATTTTAACTCCTTCCCCCCCACCCCAAAATGCAAACCAGGGTGGGGGGGGTTAGTTAAAATAAGGGCAGTGAACTTACCTCCCCAGGATAATGCTGCCATCCCGTGGGATTGGATTTTAACTTGCTGATTTCAGCAGGCGTGCAGGGCACCTGCTGGAGGGCAGCGGGGTCCTGCTATAAATATGCAGATCGGACCACACTGACGTTATCGGGGCCTGACTGCAATCTTAGCCAGAGGCCTGAATGGGCAAAAGTGGTGCCTTTCCAGCCAGGCTAAACCTGACGGGAGCTGCACGAGAGCCTAAAGAGGCCCAGCAAGTTAAGTGGTTTTAATTATTTTTAGGTTTCCTAGTTGGCCAGGAGGAGGAGGAGCGCTCCTCCTGCCCCGGGCTTCTCCCCCTCCCCTAACCATGATTGTCTGCTGAGCTCCACCTCCCCTGATCAACCTACATTAGCCAGGAACTATTCCCATGGGTCCTTGCAGTGGCTTCCCACGGCCCAAAATCCTGCTCCTGCCCACCAGCTCGGTTGTGGGTTCAACCAGGAGGCCGATGCTAGATGTAAATGAGGCTTGGCTGTTAAAATCACGGATGACAGCGTTTGGGTCCGTCGCCTGCCTCAACCCCCTCCCCCACACCGAGTCTGTCCTGAGTTAAAATAGGTATCTTTGGATGGCAAGGTATATTGTTGCGAAAACTTTGTATGTATTCCACTATGTCTTGTTAATCATTGTATTTGTTGACAATTAATTCCATATGTGATGAGATCTGGTGTATTTTAGCCTATTTAAGTCAAATGCATATATATTATTAGACTTAAGATGTTATCAACAGTAAACCAAGTGATGATTATTTATTTCTGCAGCCTTGTAAGTGACGTGAAAGCAAAAGAAGACAAACAAAGCAACATTTTGATTGTTTGTTTTCTATATGTTAGGATCTTGGTGTGTCTTTGACCAAAAGATTAAAGTTGGTTTGTTCGTTGATTTAATTAGCAGCATTTTTCCTTAAGCAAAAGAATGAGTTTATTCCACTGTGAAGGTTTGTACTTTTGATGCAGCTACATAAAGTGTTCTAAACTTTCTGATATTCACCACGGTATTTGTAACACCTATAGCCTATTGTTAATTGGATATATGTTTGAGTTTGTCTTGAGACCTCTACGTCAAGGGGTTAACACAAGTGTTGGATTTGATTCTTAAAGGATTTAAAGTTGAGAGTTTGAAATGGTACAGAGCTCTTTAAAAGCTGGATCATTCAGAATGAGGGACATTCCATACTTGAGAAACAAATATAGTCAAAAGTTGTGAACGGTAAAAAAAAAATCTGAATTCATCATACAGAAAAAAGAACAAGGGACCCAAAATTGTTTGGGAAGAAGCACCCACCGGCGTATGTGCACTGCCACCATGGGTGCCTGCCTTGGGCCAGAGGCTGCAAATTGTGGTGAAGGTGATCAGTTCCAGGGTGGAGAGGGTGCTGGATCCTCCTTCAGGAACAAAATTCTAGGTATTCTCTGTGGTTCCAAAATTCTGTAGATTCTGGAACGGTTCTTGCAGATTGGAGGGTAGCAAATGTAACCCACTATTTAAGAAAGGAGGGAAAGAGAAAACAAGGGAACTACAGACCTGTTGGCCTGACATCAGTAGTAGGGAAAATGCTAGAATCTATTATAAAGGATATGATAACAGGACACTTGGAAAATAATAATAGGATTTGGCAGAGTCAACATGAAAGGGAAATCATGTTTGACAAACCTATTGTAACTAGTAGAATAGATAAGGGGGAACCAGTGGATGTGGAGTATTTGGATTTTCAGAAGGCTTTCGATAAGGTCCCACACAGCAGGTTGGTGAACAAAGTTAGAGTACATGGAATTGGGGGAAATATACTGGCATGGATTGAGAATTGGTTAACAGACAGAAAACAGAGAGTAGGAATAAATGGGTCTTTTTCAGGTTGGCAGACTGTGACCAGTGGGGTACCGCAGGGATCGGTGCTTGGGCCCCAGCTATTCACAATCTATCAATGATTTGGATGAGGGAACCAAATGTAATATTTCCAAGTTTGCTGATGACACAAAATTAGGTGAGAATGTGAGTTGTGAGGAGGGTGCAAAGGGGCTTCAAGTGAATGGGTAAGAACATGGCAGATGGAATATAATGTGCAAAAATGTGAAGTTATCCACTTTGGTAGGAAAAACAGAGATACAGAGTATTTTTCAAATGGTGAGAGATTGGGAAATGTTGATGTTCAAAGGGACCTGGGTGTCCTTGTACATGAGTCACTAAAAACTAACATGCAGGTGCAGCAAGCAATTAGGAAGGCACATAGTATGTTGGCCTTTATTACAAGAGGATTTGAATACAGAAATAAAGATGTCTTAGTGCAATTATAGAGGGCCTTGGTGAGACCGCACCTGGAGTATTGTGTACAATTTTGGTCTCCTTACCTAAGAGAGGATATACTTGCAATAGAGAAAGTGCAACGAAGGTTCACCAGATTGATTCCTGGGATGGCGGGATTGTTGTATGAGAAGAGATTGAGTAGACTAGGCCTGTATTCTGTAGAGTTTAGAAGAATGAGAGGTGATCTCATTGAAACATACAAAATTCTTACAGGGCTCGACAGGATAGATGCAGGGAGGATATTTCCCCTGGCTGGGGAGTCTAGAACCAGGGGTCACAGTCTCAGAATAAGGGGTAGGCCATTTAGGACAGAGATGAGGAGAAACTTCTTCACTCATAGGGTGGTGAATCTTTGGAATTCTCTACCCCAGAGGGCTGTGGAGTCTCAGTCATTGAGTACATTCAAAACAGAGATCGATAGATTTCTAGATATGAAAGGCATCAAGGGATATGGGGATGGTGCAGGAAAATGGGGTAGAAGATCATCCATGGTCTTGTTGAATGGCAGAGCAGGCTCGAGGGGCCGGATGGCCTACTCCTGCTCCTATTTCTTATGTTCTAATGTTGTTATGAGGCCACATTGAAATATATTTTTTAAACTTACTCTTTCTTTATGAATCCAGGCCATGATCCCAACCTGGAATTCTCAGGTGGTCCCCACTTCCGCCTTTGGTGGGTAGGTACGACTGATTTCCCTATGAATACCTCCCCCGAGCCTACACCCTCTGATGACCAGGGAAGCGGGAAGTATCTCTTACACCTTGTTTAGGGTGGGCGAAGGCTCCTCCTCAGATAGGAAACTCTATGGGAAGGCTGGGACTAGTGTAGCTGGATCCCAGCCTAATTTGCAGCCTTTCTGGTGCACCCCTGCAGAGTTCTGGCAGGAATATGCAGTAAGAGCCGCACATTTTTGGCCCATAGTTATTTAACAAAGACTCTTGAATTCAATCAAAATCTAATTTTATGAAGTGCTTCTTATTACATGGTAGATTTTCCAATCAGTGAGAATGGTCTTACCAGCAGTAAGTGGACCATAAAATAGGGAGTTACCAATCTCACCAGGTCTCCACTTGTAACGTATACCATGGGGATAATTTTGACTTTAGGTGATAGCGTAATACGGGCGCTATCGATTCAGCCGTCTGTTATAAATTTCCCCCGATTTTCATTTTCATTCAAGTATGCCGATGAGTGGTTTGTAGGCTCCGGGCCTACTCCGCTCAGGATTCTTCAGCAGTCGCTGCGACCTAAGCTGCACAGTACTCGTGCTTGCCTCCCCCTTATCGTTAACACTCCACCCCCACCTCTTGGCACTTACTTTAGGCAAGCAGCCCGGAATTAATTTCTTCAAATGGGCGAGCTACCTGTGGAGACACGATAGGCACCAGCAGCTCTCACAATTAATATTAATGATGCCCGAAGCCCAATACCTGTACGGCTGCATCGCCACCT
This sequence comes from Heptranchias perlo, assembly GCF_035084215.1. NCBI lineage: Eukaryota > Metazoa > Chordata > Chondrichthyes > Hexanchiformes > Hexanchidae > Heptranchias > Heptranchias perlo. The sequence continues at coordinate 125,203,449 of NC_090325.1, read as the reverse complement.
TCGCACCTGAACTGAGGCAATGATGAAGTTATACCTCTGGGAGTGCACAAGGTTTCATTAGGGTTCATTCATTCAGTTTATCCCATTTTGCTGATCTGTACAGTGTGATTAGTTCATTAGGCCAATTTGAGTTAAAAATCTGATTATCAGAACTGCTACTAACAGAATCACAGGTGGTATCTGAAAAAGTTCCAACAATGTAAAACTGCAAGTAACCACAATCAAATGACATAATGAACAAGATTGCCCACAACACAAGAGAAACCAGGAAAAATATGCACTTCTTTTATTATATAAATAACATTGGATACTCAAGAATGATTACACTTTGAGGAGTTTTGATTACATTATTATCTCTTAGATTGTAAAGTGAGTGGTTTATAACTATTATCTGGATCCTGAACATGAAATTACTGCTTCATTATCATTCCTATGTATCCATTATTTTGAATCATATTTACAATGAAGTGTGATGGACAGTGGCAGTCAATATGATCCATGTAGTTGATGTGTGATGTTGTTCACACGAAAGTAAAAACTGTTACATAATTATTACAGATTTATCCAGGATAATCTGCAATTATTTATCAAAAACTAACAGTCCGGATATATTATTGTTCACTCAATAATAATTTTCTGTCATTTACTTTCTAATCCATTTTTGTTCCTATTCTTAGGCCCAGAATTTCCTGGGTAATGCTGAACTGTACCTCGATCTTTCTGTCAGCAAGTTATGCCCAAATTTCCTGAGAATCTTATTAGCACATGCCTGGGGCAGCAGAGGCACTGACATTCCTTGTGAGGCCTGGATGTGTAGTCCTACTCCTCCTGGCTCCAATGAGGAATGTTTTTGATTTACCTTCGAGGGCCTCCTCTTGTCTGCCAGATTTTACTAAGCAGGGCGTAGGACCCCGATTAACATGTATTAATCAAGCTGCCACCTGAGTCAGGCAGGCCTCCTGGCTGCCTAAAAAAAGGACCCAGTTGACATGGTGGCAGGCAGGCGGGAATCAAGTAGGAACTGAATGGTAAGTTTATGCACATCAATTCTAACTGTGCTCCTGCCCCGCCAGATGGGATGGGTTAAAATTCCCCCTCTGGTTTCCCAAAAAACAATAAAACAATGAAAATATTTCTAAATTCATACTCTCTGCTTTTTATTTACGAAATGAAAGGTTTGGCCACACCGCCCTCCTCGAATACCTCTCCTCCGTCAACCAGCTGGGCGGGACTGCGTTCGGCTGTTTCCATTCCTATCTATCCGTTCATCGCCAGAGAATCACCTGCAATGACTTCTCTTCACGCTCCCGCACTATTACCTCTGGAGTCCACCAAGGATCTATCCTTGGCACTTCCAATTTCTCATCTACATGCTGTCCCTTGGCGACATCATCCAAAAACACAACGTCAGGTTCCACGTGTACGCTGACGACACCCAGCTCTACCTCACCACCACCTCTCTTGACCCCTCCACTGTCTCTGATTAGTCATACTGCTTGTCTGACATCCAGTACTGGATAAGCAAAAATTTCGTCTAACTAAATACTGGGAAGGACTAAGCCTTTGCCTTTGGTCCTCGCTATAAATGCCGTTCCCTAGACACCAACTCCATCCCTCTCCCTGGCCACTGCTGAACCAGACTGTTCGACACCTTGGCTTCCTACTTGACCCTGAGATGAGCTTCCGACCCCATATCCCCTCCATCACCAAGACCGCCTACTTCCATCTCCATAACATCGCCTGTCTCCACCTCTACCTCAGTTTATCCGCTGCTGAAACCCTCATCCATGCCTTTGTTACCTCTAGACTTGACTATTTCAATGATCTCCTGGTTGGCCTCCCATCTTTCACCCTTCATAAACTTGAGCTCATCTAAAACTCTGCTGCACGTATCCTAACTTGCACCAAGTCCCGTTCTCCCATCACCACTGTGCTCGCTGGCCTACATTTGCTCCTGCTCCGGGAACGCCTCGATTTTAAAATTCTCATCCTTGTTTTCAAATCCCTCCATGGCCTCGCCCCTCCCTATCTCTAGAACCTCCTCCAACCCTACAACCCTCCGAGATCTCTGCGCTCCTTCAATTCTGGCCTCTTGCACATCTCCGATTTTAATCGCTGCACCATTGGTGACCATGCCTTCAGTTGCCTAGGCTCTAAGCTCTGGAATTCCCTCCCTAAACCTCTCCACCTCTCTATTTCTCTGTCCTCCTTTAAGACGCTCCTTAAAACCTACCTCTTGACCAAGCTTTTGGTCACCTGTCCTAATAGCTCCTTATGTGGCTCGGTATCAAATTTTGTTTGTTAACGCTCCTGTCAAGCGCCTTGGGACGTTTTACTTCGTGAAGGTGCTACATAAATGCAAGTTGTTGTTGTTATTGAAATAAAACCTTATCTGATTTAGCTGTTCTATTTTCAGTTGGCTTTTTAAAAAAAATACTTTGTTGAGATAGAAATTGGGTCAAAATAATTAAGAAGTCATTATGGTTTCATTAATTAGAACAAATTTTTAAGCAATCTGAAGAGGAATCTTTATATTGCTGTTTTTTCCTCCATCCAATTTTGACCTCATCCTCCCTTCCCATGCCAATCTGGCGAGTTAGCATCATTCATTCTGCTTCATCCAACAGAAAGGGTGACCCACACCAACAGCGGTGTCACTTTGCGATGGACTATTAGGAAGCATGGAATGCTCATTGGATCAGGACAGGAAGTGGCAGTATTCCCTGTGACTCATTTGCTTCCCCTGCCACATTCACTGCCCTCTGAAGGAAAGCACTTTACCAACACACAGCCAGCAGTCCGGCCAAAATACTGACAAAACTCATCGCGGTTCAGATGATCAGATTTGACTTTCAGACTGCCATGGGATTCAAACCTGCCACTTCTGGATTTTAAAGCACGCTGTCTTACTGTTAGAGTAGATGACTGCTGGACTAATACTTTGTGCTTCCTTCCTGTCAGGGAAATAGTATAATTCATTTGAGATAAAAAGAAAAAAACACAAATGTGGGAAATCTGAAATAAAACACAAAATGCTGGAAATGTACAGAAGAGTGGTCAGTATCTGAAAGAGAAATACTGCTTGATGTTTCGGGTAGGACCTTTCATCTGAACTAGTGTAGTTTATTTATTGATATGGGAATTTATCATTTTATCTATATAAGGGTTTTTAGGAACATAAGAATTGCTAGATAAAAAAAAATGCAAGGTCCATCTGATATGTTTTCTACCATTCTGGTAGTCGCAATGATAATCGAGTCGTTGACTAATCATAGCAATATAAATTAGTCTACAACAGACCCAGACATGCTGCGAGGAAAACCCCAGTGGTGAAGAGCTTTAGGAACCATAGGTCCAAAGTCACCTGTTCCTCCCAAGCATGCTACACTTACCACATGTCATTTTCTTTCTTTTTTTCCCTGCATGTTTGCTACCCACATACCTCCCCCTGTTAAATCCATTCTGTTGGCATCCGTTGCTATGCCTCCTACTTCAGTCAGGAGAGTACAGACAAACCAGGCCACAAATCTCTTCACAATGCTCATCAGTACTGACAGCGGGACCACGTTTACAGGGAGTGAATCAATAGATCTGCTCTCCCGTTGTCGTGGAAATACTTCTAATGGTACAGACCTGAAAGCCACTGAAGCTGACTCATTGCAGAAAATGAGTTGGATTGGCAATTTAGGCTGGAGTTTGAACTGGTGCCCTCCTTGTTGGAGCCCAGTACTGCACCACAAGAGTTAACAGTTAGCTCCTAACAGGGGAAAATATTTTGAGCATGGACAACAATAGTAAAAGCAGATGTGTCTGAGAGTCCTCACTATATTCAGCCCAAAATCAACAGATTAAAAAACAAAGAGGCCTTTTTTGGTCTTTTATTGCTATCTAGTCTTTTACTGCTGTCCTGCAGTCATCTTACTACTTTTTTAAAAAATTCCAAAATCAATATTTGAGTGAAAATGACAATTTTCTTACTTTGTTTTAAGCAATATTTCTCAGTCCCGAGAACATTAGGTGCCTTCAACTTCATAACATTAAATTATTAAATAAGCACTTATTACAGTATGCTCAACATGATAAGCCTCACTTCAGTAATATTGCACTTGTATTACTTCTGTTCTGCTACTGCATGATTTCATTTTAATTAACAGTTAAGCTTTTACACTGATTCTTTGTCAAATATTTAATACAGAGTACTCTGTTTGACAGCCATTCGATGGGTCATTCAAATGCCAGAGATTATTGAGGTAGACGTACTACAATTGATACATCAACATCTTTCAGCTCAGTAGGTTGATGGCTCTCTGCTTTAGATGGGTTCAATTTATTTGTCAAAAAGTGATATATATTTATAACATTAGTCATGGAATTTCATCTCATGATATTTTCCTCAGCTGTAGTGAAGATTGTCAATGATTTAGAGAACAGCATGTGCTGGTGGAAAGAGAAATAAGAACAATTTGTGGAAGAGATTTGTTGAGCAATTGTGCAGACGTATGTTGAAGCAATTCTCTTGTTCAAGTAGATTTAAAATAAAGCTTGTTTGGGGCTGGCAAGAATCACAATTGCACATGAGGTGTGGATATAAAAAAATGTTGTTTCTTTTTAATGAAGGTGTTCAAATAGCGATAATTTTAAATCTCAAATGCCAAATTTTAGGGTGCGACCATTATTTTTATTCAGGAATATCTTATAAGAGTAAATAGTGGCTCTAAGGCACAGTGCCATACGGTGTAAGGATACAAGTTCGCAAGATAGATTACAGAATTGATTTGGGTAAAGAAAGCCCTTCAGCCCACTTTATCTAATTTGTCCAGATTACTGTTCCCACTCTCTTCCCATTATGGTATCCAATTGTTTTTAAAATTAGTCCAGCTGTCCCAAGGGGCAATTTTTAGCTGCCGACTGCCCATTTCTTGCTTGAGAAATGGTCGACTGTCAGCCCTTTGATGCTCAAAGGTTCACCTGATTCAATCTGCAGGTAGGCCTTTAACTATGGGCCCAGCACTCCTGCCCAAAACAGGCAGAAGGTTGTTTAAATATAGAAATCGGGGTCCTAAGTCGGTTGTAGGATCCCAATTGCAATTTTCATGTACAAGTGGGTGGAGTGTGAGCCATGCACGCTGGCCCAGTTGTGCCAAGGGTGGAATGGCCCAACCAGCAGTCCTTAAAGGAACAGCTACAGGCCGATCTAGAAAAGTTACGTTTTTGGGGTTTCTTTAACATTTTTGTGGAACCATTCATGCTCTTCCTGGCTCCACAAAAACCTTCCAGACCACTGCCAGCCTGTTCTTACCCCTCGTGATTGGCTCCCTCTCCAACAGGCCTGACCTGCCGGTCAGCTCCGTGTAGAAGCCCGTCGATTTACAGTCTTCCAAAACCAGCGAGCTGCAGTCCGCAGATCGCCGGCTGACTTCAAATCAGGCCCGAACTTGAAAATGGTTCTAGCTTCCCGACCGTGGCTTCAGGTGACTCCATGGGCACCCACCCACTTCGCACCTGTTTTAGGTGCAGTTGAAAATCTATCCCCTAAACTGATCCACTCTCCTCACAATCCATTTCAGGTATTGATCGCCTTGCTTGTGAAGAAAAGTATTCCTGCTGCTTCTCCTACAATTGTCCTTCACAACCCTGAACCCATGCTGTCTCATTCCACTGCCCGGGCATATCTGAAAGTATTATTTTGAATTTACTTTCACAATCCCATTAAGTATCTTGTCTACCTCTATAAAGTACTCTCTGAGACCGAACAGTCTCAAAGTCATTCCACATAGTTCCTCCATCTGAGATGAGAGATCACTATTGAGGCTTTCCTCTGCACAGCCTTGAGGGCTTAGATGAGCCCCTTATATCACAGAAAACAGAAGTGTGCACAGTACCCCATGTGAGGCCATGGCACAGCTCCTGCATGACATCTGAGGTTTGGAACTCAATTGATTTTGTAATATAATCCAATATACTATTTGTTTTGTTTACTGTCACCTCACAGAATTAGACATGGTGAACAACAAGTCAACCAACACCCTTGGTCTCTTTCAACTTCTCCTATCAGCATGTTTCATCCCACCCACAGAATATATGTGCCTCCTATTTTTACTTCTAATATGAAACACCTTGCATTTTTTCACATTTCACTTCATTTGCTGCTGATCAGCCCATTGTTGCTATGGTGGATGTAAGGGGATTGGAAATTTAAAAGGCCCCCCACAAGGGTGCAATTGATTGCACTCCCATCCATTACCAATTTAATTTTTTAAAAATTTGACACTTCTCTTCAGCTGCTCCACAGGCAGCTGACCCCACTCCACCGTTGCTGAGGTGGCCCTGGTCTTTAGTACCTCTCCTCTCCTCCAGAGGATTCCCGGCAGAAGCCCGCCTGAGAAAGGAAAATAAGAATCATCCAAGAAAATTTGCTGGGGTCAGAATCAAGGAAGTCAGTGGGTTCCAAATCCCATCCAAGCCAACTTCACATCAGCTTTCCAGCAAAGCAGGAAATCCCACCTATGGAGTGAGGCATTTTAACCAGGCTTAAGTTACTAATATCACTGTCCTCTCTGCTGGCTCCTACAGCTGCTTGCCAGTTGTCACTGTTCTGCTCAATTCTTCCTATGTACAGTTCTACCCATTCATATTTGGCCTTTCACTGATCTGTTCCACATTGTGATCCATTCCATCACCTTCCAGTCCATTGCATGGCACATGTGGCCCATCTTTGCAATAAACCTGCTCATATTGTGCTCTGTTACAGCATACAGACTACTAGTTATTATTTTGGTCACTTTATTGTCCAGCATGCTGAAAAAGCATTCAGCCTGTGCTTCTGTGTCTTTATCAAAATCCAGCTCTCAGCACCATATAGAAGCCCAGCTACAATTGGCAAATGAATTATGGTGAACCAGGAAGAAAAAAGGTGTTGAAAAAGACCAGACCATACCTTCATTCAAATAAAAAAGGAAATTGACAGAAGCAAGGTCTTTACTTACAGGGAAAGAAGAAAAATTTGAGGTTGAGGCTGCTCTTGTACATCTGTTAGCAATTGGTAACAGAGTGGCATATGCAGGGACTTGAAGAATGCCAGGTGGAGAATGATGTGTACTGTGGGAATGGGGTGTGAGGAGAGCCTGAAGGTGATGAAAAAAACAATCCATAAATGAATGGTGAAAAGCATGAAAACAGCAACACCACGTATGAGAAATCACAGCACGCCAATATACTGACTTACTTGTTTGGGAATATACTCCAACCTACAGCTCAGAGAACTCATTTTTCTTCTTCATTGGCAATTTAGACGACTGGAAAATAAAATTGCAAATTCCTAAGATTAACTAAGATAAAAAAGAAAAAAATAAGAAAGACTTGTATTTATATAGCTTCTTTCATGACCTCAGGGCATCCCAAGCGCTTTACTTTTTGAAGTGTAGTCACTGTTGTAATGTACTTTGAGACAAAGGAATAACTGAACTCTAAGTCTTGGTTGAAATACACACATTGTCTATATCACTGTAACATTGTCTGGGGAGCATGTTTCTTGCTCTCAGAAACTCAGGTTATGTGCAAATCACACCGGTTGACTAACACTGGGTCAGGAATTATGCAACTCAACACGAGCAGAGTAAGCTGCCTTGTTGCTCTGGATCTAATCATTATGAGCTCAAAGCAACTACCTATGAGAAAGAACACAAACTAAGGGTCAAGTACACAGCATGCTTGTATTTCTGTCTGTACGATCTGGGGGGAATACTTTTCCTCTGAATCTCAGCAACATGACCCTAAGGCAGAAACCAAAGCAGCTTGCTAGGAAGATGCAGTTTATGTGGATTAGAGCCGAGATAAATCACAACTCGCATTGAATGTGTGACTGTGCAACGGTGGATGGGATGGAGTTAAAATCTGAATGGGGCCAAAAGATCTTAACATTGGATTTAATTGCTCAAAAAATTAATCTAGATATCACTTATTTATCTGGATTATATGCTCAAATCTCTGGAGAGACTTGCTTGATTATTGAAGGGTGGTAGATTTTTGTTATGTGAAGTATATTTACCTGTGTTGTGTGAATGCATGTAAGGCGTTTTCTACGGAAACGAGTGCATGTGGCTAAAACGGTGTCACCGAAGCCTCACCTGTCACTGTTCAGCCATTTCCATTGGCAGGTTCGGGGAAATTCCTGTTTCATTGTGCCAACCAGTTTTGCTTGTTTTCAGTTCCGTGAAATAAACTGTAATATTATTATAGTAACAAAGCTTACTGAAACATCAGAAGTAGGTTTATTACGGTATTAATAAACTTAAACTACTAATTTAAATGCCGATAAAACGAACGCTGGGGAATTGCTTGGGGGATTTTCCCTCTCTTCCTCCGCAGTTATGGCGCCTGACTGGAGAAACCCCACCCCCAATGAAATCCCCAGGGCATTTTGCAGAAAATGAAATGTAAACTCTTTGGCCCCGATATTTACGGGGAGGCGGGGAGGGGGCGCGTGTTTGCCGGCAATGCAGAGGTCATGTCGAGTTTAACGGCAGGACCTCATTATAATTTTTTTTACGCTGTTTCCCGCCCCACAGCCAGCCAGATTGAGAGACTGGGCGGCTGCTGGGTGGGAAAGCATGCGGTGCAAGGTCACAGTTGGGGACCCTTGGGGACGGTCCTCAGCAATCGGAAAAGATCGGAGCTTGGTTGGGGGTGGGGGGGCTCAGAGTGCGGCAGGGAGGGAAAGATTGGCACATAGTGGTGGGGTTCGGCAGATCGTGGGAGGGTCGGCTGATTGTGGGGGAATTGGTAGATCACGGGGGGGTAGACAGATCAGATCAGAAGATTTGCTTGAGGGGCCAGGAGAAACACTCCTGTTCCTCCTGGCCCACAAGCTGTGCTGGAAAAGTACTTCTCTGCTGGAGTCGGCATCTCCCGCCTCCCTTTAGTTGCCAGGCTTCCCGAGCCCTGGGAAACCTGACCTGCAACCATTAAATTCAAATGGCTCCCAAAATCTGAGGAACAGAACCTCATTAAATATAATCATGGACCCTCCTCTCCAGAGTGGTTTACTCAGACGCCCAAACCCCCTGCGGTGAAACCAGAAGTAGGCGCATTCATGGCGGGTTGAGGTCAGTTTTCCCATATTTACTGATTTAGCCCACTGCCCCGACCCCTTCCCACTCAACATCGGGGGTTAAAATTACCCCCTTTATCTCTGATTGCTTACTGTCCCTTTCCCCACTTTTCTCTTTTCTTCCTTATTTTCTTTGTTTTAGTTTTACTCTTTCCTATTTTAGCCTTATTCCAACCTTATGTTTCCTTATGTTTTACTTATCTGTCTTCTGCCTCACTGTCCTACTATATTTTGGAATCTTTTTTCAAATGATTTTCATTACCTCAAAAACAGCTTCAAAAACCAGTTTTGCAATTTTTGACCAAGCCAATCTTTGACATGAAAATCAACCCACACCTGTAAGTACTGGTGAGATCGAGTCAACGTTCAAGCAGTTCTCGCAACCCACAGCAACTGACCACCCATCCCTGGTGCTGGAAGGGTTACGGCAGGGAAGTAATAATTGCCCTGTAAACAGGAGCACAACCAGGAATTTAAGGGGAAGGATTAACAAACTCTGTTCAGAAGGGCTGGTAAACCAGTCTTTTAATGCATTATATGGAGTCGTTGTAATCCCTGGAGCAATGTGATGCCATCAGTGTGATAGTACTTCCTCATGGATTACTTTCTTTTCATGCAGGTGCTGCACAAGCTGAGTAATAAGCACCATGTCCATGACTGTACTGCACAGACCATCACATTTCCCATGCATCAACTTCTTACAATGCTCAACAGTGCAAAAATGTCACCAGAAAAATTGAGCAGACAATAAATCTACTCCCCTCTTTTCATGGAACAGCTCCCTCTCACAGTTTGCAGCCATTCCATTGATGTCAATACCCTTGTATGCCTACTACATTACTTTAGCTAATCTCTCTTCATCTCATCTATTAAACTACTTGACATGTTTTCAATCACTAGTGTTCGAATAATCCCCTCATAGGCTGGCAGTTTGTTTGCCCAGGCCACCAAAAATTCCATGTGGGAGTGAACTGAAAGCCTTGCCCCAATTTTAATTTAACCTGCTCGGTGGAAATGGGGCAGATTTGGGTTGGATGGCCGTTTTACACCCCACCCAATTTTATGCTCTATTGAAGTCCGTTTCCCAGCCGGAAAGCTAAGTTGTTATTATCGCCATAATATCACCATCCTCCTCTTCCATCATCAGCAAATAAATTCATATGGACTGCAAAAAAAACCTCAGAAAATAATGAATACTTGGAGTGGTTACAGTATAGTAAACTCATGATAAAATCAGGGCAGGGTGGTGGGGGGGTTAACTGCCAACAGGTTTCCAGCAGGAAAGCACTGATTTTCGTTAGATTCCTGCTCGTCCACAACAGAATGAAGCCACAGCGATTTTAACTTCCAACTTCCTGCCAGCCTGAGGAAATTCAGGCAGCCTTTGTGTCTGCATGCATTTCCTGTCTGCACAAGTTGACTTCCTGTAGTCACAATTTTGTCACACTTGTCGTGTAAACTTTTATGCATTATAAATTCCTATATTCACATTTATAGTGGCTTCTCTATTTGTAAATTTGTCACTCTGATTGTGCAATCTGACCACCGGGTTCCCACAAAGTGCTCCAAATGCTTTCTGAAAATTGTTTTCTCCTACTATGTCTTTCTCAGTAACTAAAATGTTGAATGTCCAAAACAAGTATTTAAACAAAGTAAATAATTCATAATATTACGCATTCATTTTAAAATCCTCATTCTTGTTTTCAAATGCTTCCATGGCCTCACTCCTCCCTATCTCTGTAACCTCCTCTAGCCCTACAACCCTCTGAGATCTCTGTACTCCTCCAATTCTTGCCTCTTATGTATCCCCGATTTTAATTGCTCCATCATTGGCGGCTGTGCCTTCAGCTGTCTAGGCCCTAATCTCTGGAATTCCCTCCCTAAACCTCTCCGCCTCTCTACCTCTCTCCCCTCCTTTAAGACGCTCATTAAAACCCACCTCTTTGACCAAGCTTTTGGTCACCTGTCCTAATATCTCCTTATGTGTCAAATGTTGTTTGTTAACCCTCCTGTGAAGCGTCTTGGGACGTTTTACTACTTTAAAGGCGTAATATAAATGCAAGTTGTTGTTCTTCATAGCAGCATGATTACATTTATCCATTTTTTTTTTCTTTTATATCTTTTAATGCGTTCATTAAAGTACTTACTTGAAGACCTCAGCTTCTCCCAGGCTGGGACTTGACGGGGGAGAAGTTCAACTCACGCATTACTTCCTTTCCCAGTAAAGGTGGTGTGGAACCACTGGCAGGAGGGTGTGGTTACAGCAGGACAAGTTTACATAGGCACTTCCCTTTATAAATGTCAACATTGAAATTTATAATAGAAACATAAAAATGAGGACAGAATGTATGGGCTCAATTTTGAAATGTTGGCAGGTTGGTAGCGGGGGGGGCGTGGCAAACCCGAATATAAAAAACTTAACGTTTCCGACGCGATGGCAATGTAATTGGTGATTAAAGTTCTTTCTGGGCTTCGTGCCCGGCAGTCAGCCTGATTGACAGGTTGTCTGCCGACAGGAGCTGCAACACCAAGGCGGTGGGGGTGGGGGGGGGGGGGGGGTGGGGAGAGAAAGAGGGAGAGCGAGACGTCATCCGGCGCTGAAACGCAAGATCGGGGAGGAAGAGGGGGGGATTGGGGGGGGGGGACAGTGGAAGATCGAGGGGGAAGGGGAAGATCGGGGGGACATGGGGGGGAGAGGGGAAGATTGGGGGAGAGGGGAAGATCAAGAGGACATGGGGGAGGAGGGGAAGATCAGGGGGACATCGGGGGAGGGGAAGAGGGGGAGATCGGAGAGGGAGACATCGGACATCGGAGCAGGGTGCGAAGGTCGGTTGATTTTGTGTTTTAACTTTGTGCAATGGTTTGTTATTTAATTTATTTTATTTATTTTTGCCTGTTCCGGCCCTTCACACCTGGTTTCACCAGGCATGAATCAGAAGCCGTGGGAAAGCCGCCCAGGTAAATTAAAATCGTTCTAACAACTAATATGTCACAAGTAAAGTGCGTTAGGTACCTTGATTCTTTAACTATCATCCCGCCGGTTTTAATTCCGGCGGGACTTCCGGATTCGGGACACCCGCGCGCACACAGGTGTGTCTGTGGGAAACTTGGAAGTCGGCGGGTTGGAGCCGGCTTCTGAACCCGCTCTGCATTTCTGCAATTTTCGCAGCCACCCCGCCCAAACACACCCGCAATTTAAGTTTAAAATTGAGCCGTATGTCTTTAAAATAGGGACTAAATTACATCCGCACACTCTCGTTCAATTATCCCTTGCCTTCTTATCCTGCTTCACCTGAATATTACACTTGGTCTTGACTTCCTGTGGGTTCAGTGGCAGTTTTCCCACTCGTCCATCGTAACTTTGGCAGAAGACCCGGAAACCCTGGAAAAACGGCATAAACTGTGCTTCCACGGCTCTTCCACTGAAGTTACGACAGATGAGCAGGAGAGCCCCTTTGGATATTCACCCTCCCTGTGTGCAGTGCAGTGGAAAATCGACTGCTCTTATATTATAGTATGGACTGTGGTTTTATTCTATTTCCATTCTTTATTTTGCTGACAGTGGGTGTCCTGGCAAACATCGATGGCCAAGAGCCTCCAGGGATTAGATCCACATTCAAGGACTAACCACGGGAGCTCTGCACTCTCTGCACTGCATGCCACGCTAATAGGTTCAATATGCTAGTGCTTGCAGTAGCATTCTCCACTTGATTGTATTCAGCCTTTGATTCTATGCATCTTAATGCAACAGCAAGTTGGCTGGAATAAGCAAACATAAAAGTAGACCTACTGTAGGATATTGATTTTTGGCTTGTGTTAGAGATCTTTGGTAATTGCTGCAGTGTCACTGACTGCAAATTAACTTGACTCATTATCAGGCAGATTTCCTGACGATTGTCAAACGATTAGACAAGAGTGATTAGCAACATCAATTAAGGAGGATAAAGTATTAGTGTAATTGAATGCCTGAGGTGTCTAATGGCATTGCTGCACTGTTAGTGGATTACATTATGTATTTGAATGTCCAGAGAATGACAGAGATCAATACATCTCAATGTTTTGGATCACTTAAGGCTTTTACCCAAATCTTATCTTGGTCTACTATGTAGAATATTTCTATTTGCCTGAGGATAATGAAGTACATTATAAAAGAAAAGACGGAGGTGTTAAAAATGATAGTATATATTTTTATTTAGTATTAAACGCAGATAGATGATATAGTGAAAATCATAGGATTTCATTTTAATTGCATATTCCCTTGAGTTTTTTAAAACTATTATTATACATCACTGAGAGGTTTTTCTTTGTCATTGAAGATTCCTTTTCTTCTACCACAAATACAACAATGCTTACATTATTTATGGTTTTAATTTTGTGAATGTGCGTGCACATAAATTGTTTGTTTATTTGATATTTTTATCAGCATGGTACCTGACAGCAACTGTTGTCCCTTGGGTACAGAATAATATGTAAATAGCACATGGACGTGGATTATAGTCTACCTGATGAACATTGGTCTTATTTTAACTGACAATTAGAAGAACTGTCCATTGTAACCCCTAAAATTATCTTTCTAATGACAAATGATTTGAAGAACATGGTGGGGCTGAACGTCCAGAGAGGTTCCAACTGGTCTCCCACAGTAACTCTGGTGGGAAACTGGCAGAACGCCCAGGAAGTGACTCAAGTTCCAATTCCCACCATTTCTTTGTGGGTTCCACTGGTGTCTTGCCGGAGTTACGACAGAGGATGGGTGGAACCTCCATGGAATTCAGCCCCAGTAACTTTTTATGTAAATATTCAACATTCCATGTGTTCCATGTTATTAACTTTTAATTATCACTGATTAGTTGAAAGGATTTTCACTAGATCCTTCGTACCTGAGCAGCTGTTTTCCAATTTTGTGCTGCGGGTGGAGAGCCTCACCCAGCAGGCACGTATCAGAAATTTGGACATGCATTGCACTTAATTTTCTGAGTGGTTGGAAAGCCATTTGCAGTGTGTGCCCGAACTTTCAATGTGCACTCTCTAAGGATGAAGCTGTCTGTCAGTAAAATGAAGCTGGAAAATTACCCCTTTTAAGTTCAGGTGAACAACAGTTTTTTTTAGTTCAACACACTATGTTACCTTTATATAGTGCTTTCAACATAACAAAATGTCCCAAGGCTCTTCACAGAATAGCAGGAGTAGGAAAGGTTCTAGGGGAAGAAGCTTAAGGCGCTGTTGAGGAGGTGGGTTTTAAGGATTCTTTTGAAGGTGGGGATAGATGTAGCAAGAGAAGAGGGACTTAAGGAGCGACTCTCAATAAATGGGAGCACGATGATAGAAGGCTTTGCCATTAATGATAGAATGGATGGCAGGGGAAACGGTAGGCTACAGTTGGAAGGGCAGCAGATGGAGGCAGGGATGTAAAGCCAGAGAGATTTCAGGTGCAGGGAGGAATGCATTTGAAGATGAGATTGATGTACTGAGGGGCAGGAAGCCTTTGGAGGATGGTAAGGATGGGAGGGGAAACAAAAAGACCTGCACCAAAGGGGGAGATTTAGGAGGGGTGATCAAAAGTTTGGTCAAAGAGGTGGATTTTAAGGAGGATCTTAAAGGAGGAGAAGAAGGAGTATAAGTGGAGGGGTTTAGGGAGGGAATTTCAGAATGTTGGGCCTAGGTGACAAGGCACAGCTGCCAATGATGGAACAAAGGCAGGAGATACACAAGAGGCCAGAGTCAGAGGAAGGTGAGTTTGGGAGAGTTTGAGGAACTGGAAGAGTTTACAGAGATAGGGACAGGTGAGGCCATAAAAACACAAACGTGAGTATGAGAATTTTAACCTGGAGGCATTTTAACTGGGGCTGTCATTGAGGATCAGGGTGATGAGTAAGTGGGACTTGGTGCAGGATGGGATACGGATAGCAGATTTTTGGATAAGCTGAAGTTTAAACAAGGTGGAGGATAGGAGGCCACCAGGAGAGCATTGAAATAATCAAGTCTGGAGGTGATACAAGCATGGATGTTGGTTTCAGCAGAGGAAGGGCTGAGGTAGGGATGGAGGTGGGAAATATTACGGAGGCGAAAGTAGGCGGTCTTTGTGATGGAGAGGATATGGGTTTGGAAACTTAGCCCAGGGTTGAACAGCACACTGAGATTGCGAGCAGTCTGGTTCCTGAGATACTGGCCAAGGAGAGGGATGGAATCAGGGGCAAAGATAATGGCTTTGGTCTTCCCAATGTTTAACTGGAGGAAACTGCAGGTCATGCAAGACTGGATGTTGGACAAGCAGCCTGATAACACGGAGGGAGTGGAGGGGTCGATAGAAATGGTGGAGAGACAGAGCTGGCTTTCATCACTACACATGTGTATGCTGACCCATGTCTGCGGATGATGTCGCCAAGGGGCAGCATGTAGATGAAGAGGAAGAGAGGATCTAAGAGAGATCCTTGGCGGACTTCAGAGGTAGTGGTAAAGGTGTAGGGAAAGAAGCCATTGCTGGAGATGCCCTGGCTTTGATTGGATGGATAAGAATAGAACCAAGCAAGGGCAGACCCACTGACTAGACAATGGAGGAAAGGCATTGGCGCAGGGTGGCATCGTTGTTTGCATCAAAGGCTGCAGAGAGGTTGAGGGTAGATAGCTAAGTTTGATTTTGTGTAGCATAGGATCAGGTAGCAGAGTTCTGGATGAAGTGGAGTTAATGAAGAATGGAGCGCTGAAGGCCTATGAGGAGTAAGTCGGAGAAGTCAAGTCTAAAGGTAACCAAGGCAGTCAGGTAACATAGGAATGGAGATGAACACTGTTTGGCAGGTGAAAGTAGGTATCTTTAATGATGTGCTGGAGGTAGGATTTGAAGCTCAGCTCAGGGTTCTGCAGACATTGAGATGTGCATCATTAGATTGAATTTGAGTGAGCATTTACAAGTATTTTTAAACAATCTGATTTAATAGTAGTTTTAACTCCATAGTGAAACCTGTCTATGCAGTTTCCATTTACACACAAGGGGCTCAATTTTGAAATGGTGGCGGGTTGGCTGCGGAAGGGGTTGAAGGCACGTGTGGCAAACCTGAATTTGAAAAGAAATTACCGTTTCTGATGCGATTGCAAAGTAATTGATGGTGATTAAAGTTCTTTCTGGGTTTCGCGCCCGGCAGCCAGCCTGATTGACAGGCTGGCTGCCGACAGGGGCTGCAACGCCAAGGCGGGGAGGAGAGAAGGAGAGATGTCATCCGGCGCTGGAACAGAAGATCGGGGGTGGGGGGGGGGAACGGAGAGAGTGGAAGATTGGGGGGGTGGGGGGGGAGTGGATGATTGGGGGGAGAGGGGGACATCGGAGCAGGGTGGAAAAGTAGGTTGATTTTGTGTTTTAACTTTGTGCAATGGTTTGTTATTTAATTTATTTAGTTTCTTTTTGTCTGATCCGGCCCTTCATGCTTGGTTTCACCAGGAGTGAATCAGAAGCTGTGGGAAAGCCGCCCAGGTAAGTTAAAAAATCGTTCTAACTGCCTAATATGTCACAAGTAAAGTGCCTTAAGTGCCTCGGTACATTTGGTTCTTTAACTATCATCCGCCGGCTTTAATTGCCGGCGGGACTTCCGGATTCGGGACGTCGGAGCACACACAGATGTATCTGTCGGAAACTCGGACGTCGGCGGGTTAGAGCCGGCTTCTGAACACGCCCTGCAGTTCCGCGATTTTCGCAGCCCCGCCCCCAACGCACCTGCGTTTAAAAGTTTAAAATTGAGCCCAAGGTCTTTCACACACACACACTCTCTCTCTCTCTCTCTCTCTCTCAATCTCTCTCTGTCTGATTCTTTCTCTCGAATGCTATATGACTTCAATTCCATATTGTCTCGCTTCCTTGCACAAACAATTTTAGTCATGCTCATTTACCACAGTACTGCTATGTGTCAAATGTGGACAGTATCTGTTATTCACAGATGAGTAAATGGGTGTTAACCCAATCAATGCTGTTACTGTGATGTAACATTAACAGCCACTCTTGATCTACTGAAGTACAATTTTACATTGAAAAAAACAAAACTTATATTTTATTTCTATATTCCCTATGCTGGAGGAAGTTAACATTTAGCTCTTTGTTTAAAATTCTAATTTAACATTATTACAGAAACAAGTGATCTTGATTTTAACTTGGGGTGGGGTGGGATTGATGAGTGGGGGGCAAGGTATGTCAAGGTACGTCTATCAGAGCTCAGGGATAGGAATTCCCATCATCGGGTGGGGGAGGGTGCGGGGAGAGTTTGGGCGGGAACCCCGGGAAGGGGTAGCCCAAGGTTTCCGAGTGGGGCCCGGAGAAGCACTCCTGTTCCACCTGGCCCACAAGGAAACTAAAGAAAATGTGAAAACGTACTTCGCTGGGCAATTTCCGGCCCTTGCTGCTGTTCCCAGTAGGTTTGGCCTGGCGGGGAAACCACCACTGCTCCCGCATTCAGGCCTCAGGTTAAAATAGCAGATCAGGCCCCAATTATGTTATCGGAGCCTAATCTGCATATTTACAGAGGACCTCGCCAGTTTGGCAATTTAAAATTTCAGTTGGCCAGATTGGGGCGGGAAAGGAGTGGGTAAGTCCCCTGCCCCTATTTTAACTGCCTCCGCTTGCTCCCAGGCTGCCACCGTAACTTCGCTGAATGTTTTTTTTATTCGTTCGTGGGATGTGGGCGTCGCTGGCGAGGCCGGCATTTATTGCTCATCCCTAATTGCCCTTGAGAAGGTGGGGGGAGCCGCCTTCTTGAAATGCTGCAGTCCCTGTGGTGACGGTTCTCCCACAGTGCTGTTAGGAATGGAGTTCCAGGATTTTGACCCAGCGACGATGAAGGAACGGCAATATATTTCCAAATCGGGATGGTGTGTGACTTGGAGGGGAACGTGCAGGTGGTGTTGTTCCCATATGCCTGCTGCTCTTGTCCTTCTAGGTGGTAGAGGTCGCGGGTTTGGGAGGTGCTGTCGAAGAAGCCTTGGTGAGTTGCTGCAGTGCATCCTGTGGATGGTACACACTGCAGCCACTGTGCGCTGGTGGTGAAGGGAGTGAATGTTTAGGGTGGTAGATGGGGTGCCAATCAAGTGGGCTGCTTTGTCCTGGATGGTGTCGAGCTTCTTGAGTGTTGTTGGAGCTGCACTCATCCAAGCAAGTGGAGAGTATTCCATCACACTCCTGACTTGTGCCTTGTAGATGGTGGAAAGGCTTTGGGGAGTCAGGAGGTGAGTCACTCGTCGCAGAATACCCAGCCTCTGACCTGCTCTTGTAGCCAGAGTATTTATGTGGCTGGTCCAGTTAAGTTTCTGGTCAATGGTGACCCCCAGGATGTTGATGGTGGGGGATTCGGCGATGGTAATGCCGTTGAATGTCAAGGGGAGGTGGTTAGACTCTCTCTTGTTGGAGATGGTCATTGTCTGGTGCGAATGTTACTTGCCACTTATGAACCCAAGCCTGGATGTTGTCCAGGTCTTGCTGCATCGGGCTCGGACTGCTTCATTATCTAAGGGGTTGCGAATGGAACTGAACACTGTGCAATCATCAGCGAACATCCCCATTTCTGACCTTATGATGGAGGGAAGGTCATTGATGAAGCAGCTGAAGATGGTTGGGCCGAGGACACTGCCCTGAGGAACTCCTGCAGCAATGTCCTGGGGCTGAGATGATTGGCCTCCAACAACCACTACTGTGTGGCAGAAACTCCGTTAACGTGCGTAAACGAGGTCTGCGCTGCATTTCCAGTGAAGTTAGGGCGGCGGAATGGGAACAACTCCATGGAAATTCTTGGCCCACATGTGAAAGAAACAGCAAAGCTTGATTTTGTACTTGTGTTTCATAATTTTGAAATCCGAAGCACCAGAGATAAAAATGTACAGTTGTAAGAAGTTTGCAATGAGAAAATGCCAATTGGCTCATTAATCCCTTTCCTTCCATAGACCATGTAGATTATATCGAGCTCACTCAGGGTGATATTTTGCTTTTGATGTTTATGGTAATGAAAAAGTAGATGTGACAAAACTGGTGAGCAAAAACAGTAAAGATTTTTTCTTCTGTTATTACCACAAATCTCTGTTTCACTCACAGTCTGAACTGTGCTTGTGGAACGTAACAAGAATACAAACAACAACCTGTTTGTGAAGGGCTTGTTAATTGTGTCGGCCTTCTTAAAATCTTATGTTAGGAAATGCATATGCTTTTGTTCCGACGGGAAAAGAAAGGAAAACTGCACCCTGAACTCCCAGTGAGAATAGTGGGCTAGTCATACAAACAGAGGTCAAGATCAGCACAGTTAGGCGTCAGCCACAGGATCATTCATTGGTGTGTATAACCCAAAATTATAAGACTGCACTCCCGATGCCAAGTCCCACTTGACAAGAGGGCACAGAGATGACCGCAATTTCTCAGCCATCAAAACTAGTGATCAAAAAATCAGCAGCACTATGAATTGAGCACATCTACCTCTGTGCCTGAGTCTCTGATTTGCACTCCCCTCAAGCAAGACTTCATGCCAGGAGCAGGGTCTCACATTTTTGGGGCTTATCAATGTTTCATTTATTTTATTCGTATCTAAAGATTGCCGGTGACTAAAACTTGAATGCAGGGAAATGTGGACAGGAAGTGTCTGGGGCACTCGGATCCTGTGAATCACTATGGGCAAGGCTCATCAAGCCACAATTTGCAAAGAAAATTAGGCCTGTTCCCCATAATGTGACTGGTGAGCCGGAGAAGTGCCTCAGTCTCTCAGTGCCCATTGTAAGGGAAGGCTGCAGAGAAATGTTCGACCTGTTGGTCCACAAGGGCCGCCCAGCTTACCTGAAGCTGCACTGTTGGACTTCAAACAGCTGATTTTGCTCGAGCATGGTCTTCCCTCCACCCTCCGCGCCCCCCTCCCAGTCCTCCCCCACAGGAAAAGGTCCTTAAATGTAACAGCAGCTCTTTATGTGCTGTGGGTGCCGGAAATCCCTCTTTTGAAACCTTGGCGCTCTCCGAGCACGTCATGAGCAATGTGCTGGGAGCAACATGTAAGTACTCAAATGAGCTGACTTTGCTTTTCTGTGCGAGGTCAGCTTACTTAGGTGCAGCACACGCAGCCCCTGATGAGCAACGGTCCTGGTGCCACTGCATTATAAGCCTCTAGGGGTTGGGTCAGTTGAAAAGGGCTGCCACTTGGAGTTGAGTTGGGTCAGTAGGGCTGACAATGGGACTCTGGTCAAGTGTACGGTTGCAAAATCTTTCTTGGGCCACTTACTTACATTTTGCTAATACCTTAGCTGGATTAAAGACTTCTACTTTGTTGTTTCTGGTTAAGTGCCAATTTAAGTACTTGCAAAGTATGAAAGCAGCATTATTTTCATTAAGTCGCTTTCTTTCTATAATTGCCTCTATCAAATTTGCGTTTCATGAATTTGATGAGAGGTAACACATGTGAGCTGCCATCTGCCATTTGATTTGCGGGTGTTAAAATATCTAAAAGAGGAAATGATGTCCCTTAATTGCATGAGGGAGGCAGCGAATCATATGAAAAGCTCTATCATGTTTCTTGCTCATCTCCAAGAGTAATTGAGCAAAATTTCAGATGATTGATCGAGCCTTACAACCCACAGCAACAATTCTGACTCGCTACCTTTCACAGGTCACTTATCCAGGTTCCGAGCGATACAGGATCTACCATGTTCCAAAAAGTATTTGATCAGTTATGTGTATAATTTTCCCGGTAACTTTCAATCAACTATTTTTTTAAAGGAGTTAAGCAACAGCATCAACAACTCTCGTTGAGTTTTTTTCCACATGGCACTGCTGCTTCTGAAAATGGTTTGTGAAAACAGACCATGTCTTTTATTTAGCTCTGCAGTCCTCTTAGTTTGCTACTAACAACTTAATAACAAACACCACGGGCTCGATTTTGAAAGGAAACTAGGGGGCATAGTCTTAGAATAAGGGGTCGCCCGTTTAAGACGGAAATGAGGAGGAATTTCTTCTCCCAGAGGGTCATGAATCTTTAACCCAAAAAGCTGTGGAGGCTGAGTCCTTGAATACATTCCAGGCTGTTAGACAAATTTTTGATCAGCAAGGGAGTCAAAGGATATGGGGAAAGGACGGGAAAGTGGAGTTGAGGTAAAAATCAGATCAGCCATGATCTCATTAAATGGCGGAGCAGGCTCGAGGGGCCGAATGGCCTACTCCTGCTCCCATCTCTTATGGTCTTACAGTCTCCAACCTGCCCATTTCCGTTTTTCACGGGGGCGGGACGAGGGGCAGGCGACCAACCCGCTCCCAGGAGGCAGGCCGGGCCTTAAAACCTTTCATGGAGGCTTTAGGCCTCCATTTTTAACTAATTCCCCATTTCAACTCCGGGGGGGCCGTGGTTCCCGGGCCTTCTGTTTTACGCCTCGTGAAAGAAGGTCAGAAGGCCCGAGTCTGCAGGTTAAGTGCCTAAATAGGCACAGCTTGTGGGCCCGGAGAAGCAGGAGAGCTTCCTCCAGGCCCAACAAGCCTATCTGCACCGAACACCCCACCCCAATCGCGGACCCCCGACCACGATCCTCCCCCTCCAGCCCCGATCCTGATCCTCCGACCCCAACCCCGATGCTACGACCCGATCCTCTGACCCCCGACCCTCCCCCTCAACGATCGCGGACCCCCACGGTGACCCCCGATCCCGCCCCCCTGTGACTGGCCCCCCCCCCCATCTATTCAAACAAAGACTTACCTGCAGACTCACCTGAAGACGTCCTCCACTTGGCTGGTCTTCCATCTGACTGAGACCAGCCTGTCAATCAGCCTGTCAGTCGTACTAATGGGTTTCCCGACTTCAAATTGACCCCCCACCCCCTTCCCGACTCCGTTTGAAAATTGAGCCCCACATATCGGATTGGCAATAACTCGTTCTGAATCTGCCAGAATGCTTTAAAAGCAGATACAGAAGAAAAAAAAGAGAAAATTTGAAGTTAAGAACGCAGCTTCCTACAGCAACATGTGGGGGTTGATTTTGGCCCCCAGTGGGTTTTGAATGGGTGAGGGGGGCAGGGCAAGTGCAAAATATACTCAAAAGCCTAAGTATGAGGCCTGAAGTGTTTTAACTCTGCTGGTCATCTGCCTGCTCGTAACAGGTGGAAAGCAAAAGCTGACTGCCGGGCGGGCGCAGAAGTTTGTGTGACTGAAGGTTGTTGGCCGGCACCAAAGGAAGGCTCGTCGGCAAGCAGGTAAGTCGCCACTGGCTCCACGAAGGAAAGAGCTCCACTTACCTTGGAGGCAACTTCGTCCTCCTGACAGCTACCGACCTGCTTTCACCTGACGGGAAAGCCACAGTGGCTTCACGCTTAGGCCGGGTTACAATGCAATCGGGGTCCCATTGATGTAATAGGACCCGATTTGCATACATTTATGAGGCTCCCGCCTCCTTCTGGCTGTGACCAATTAAAATGGCCAGCGAGATTCCAGTGGAAACCGACGGGAGGCTGAACGCTCCATTTTAAAGATCCCCCTCATCCTGTTCCCTTCATGTGGGGGTGGGTTAAAGTTCCCTCTGTTGTTTCAGCCAAATACTCTAAGCTGACAAAATACAGATCCCATAATATTTTTGCTTGGCTGTATACTGCTTTGTATGACTGTATCATCTATAAAGTAATTTTAAAATTGAAAATTAAGGTGTTAAGCACCAGGTATACAATTCAATTCCGCAAACCTATTATTTAAAATATACCATTCCTGGAAAAAACTAGAGGTGGTAGGTAATGTAGCCAGCAACTGGAAAAGCTTTAAAAGAATGTGGGACAATTTCAAAATTGAGTAGTCAAAAGATGTCAGAACTGCTGCACTAATTACCAGTATGGGCACTGAAGCATTGAAAATATTTGATGGTTTTCAATTTGATACGCTTGAAGAGAAGATTGATTATAGAAGTTATTTTTAGCAAGACAACAATTTTGTGCCCAAAAAGCTAATGAAGCCTATAAAATTTTTGAAAGCTCTCGAAGTAGACTGTAAATACCACAGAAAATATCATGCCAGGGAGACCTGTCCAGCTTGACATCAGAAGTATAATGCTTGTGCAGAACTCAACCATTTCTCAGTTGCATGTCCAAAGCTCAGAACTGGAACAAAGTAAAACAACGGCTACATACTGCAGATGAAGCTAATTGTCACTCAGATGAAGATAATATTCTCTCTTGAAGAAGAAGACCAATAGGCCAACAAATTACTGTCAATGTGCTCATAAACAAGAAGTAATTCAGATTTTATCCAGACTGTGATGCTACGGTCAACGTTTTACCTGAGAATGAATACCTGATGATAGAAGTGGGAGAGAGCTTCAGGATTTTAACACTTTACAACTTGTGCTCAACAAAACAGAAGTGAAACAATTGGGGAAAAGAAGTGTCAATGTTAGTACGAGTACAACACTGACTTTCAAATAGTTCCAGATGGACATTCTAGGTGTTAGTCATTTAATATATGCAACTTGTGCCAGTTAAATCACAAGAATGATACGATGACGGAACGTACATCAAATGGCACAAAACAAGCACAAAACAACCACTATGATGTCTTCAAAGGAATGGAGAAGTTAGATGGCATTCTGCACCTTCAAATTGATTATAAGGTCCCATCTGTACAGTTACAATCCAGAAAGGTACCTCTAACTGTAATAGAACTTATCAGAAGGACATTAATAAGCTTGTTAATAAAAATGTTCTGGCAATGGTCAGTATCCCAACTCTTTCTTCAATGGTAAATAATAAAACATGCGAGTGCATTAATCTGAACCCACCCAATAAAATCACTATCCACTTCTAACCATGGATAACGACTGCCTGAACTGGTGGATGTAAAATTGTTCATGATTTGGATGCAAAAACTGCATTTTGATGAGTTGTATTTAGGTGAAAAATCAAGTTTCCTGACTAACTTTTTTTAACATCATTGGGCACATTCAGATAGTTGTGAGTGCCTTTCAGAATTTCTCCAGCTCCTGAGGAATTTCAGAGAAGATTTCCCGAGGCACTTGAAAATGTGGAGGGAGTCGCAGTTGTGGGAGATGACATTTTGGTCTACTGTACAGGTGAATGGTACCATGATCAGAAACTGGAAGCTTGTTGAAGCGATCCCAACAAAAAGGTACCAAATTGAACAAGAATAAAGTGAAGTTCAAGGACGAGACATGAACTACTTAGGACGTCCAATCTCTGAAGATTTACTCAAAAAAACAAATCCCGCTGAAGCAGTACTTAAAATGCTTTTTCCCACTGACACAAAGTGTAGTCAGAGAATGCTTGGAATGACTAATTATCTGCTTTACTTTGCTAAAAATTATCAGAGGGTAACCACTTTTCTTTGTGACCTACTGAAGATTGAAATTGATTTTACATGAGACTGTCAGTATGAGAAGTGTCTGGAGGATGTCAAGAAAATCATCTTTCAAATACCAGTACTAAAATACTTTGATATCAATAAGGATGTGCCTCTATAGTGCAATTCATCTGGAAAAGGACTAGGAGCATGTTTTGTGCAAGAAAATAAACCTGTAACTTAGGTCTCAAGATCTCAAACTGAAACAGAAATGAGCTATGTTCCAATTGAAAATGAATTCTTAGCCATTGTTCCTGGTTTAGAGAAGTTTGGAAAGAAAATCCCTTTGAAAGGTAATCACATTTGAAACCACTTTTTAAAAGAATTTAATTAGGCCACCCAAAAGGCTTCAGGGAATGATATTACATCTTCAAAAGTACAAATTTAATGTTGTCTCCTAGAAAGGAAAGGAGGTATTCTTGCTGACATTCTGAGCAAAGTGCATCTACTGTATATGACCAGAAAAGTTGGCAAAGAGGAAGTCATGATAATTGATATATCCTTGGAAGTAGAAAAAAATATTGAAACCATCATATTTATGCCAATCTGAGGATGGAATGACCAAGATTAAGCAAGCTGCTTAAGGAGACAACGATCTGAAATTATTAAGAATGACAATTAGCAAAGGATGGCTAAAATCAAAGCTCATTATGCACAGCATGATATTTCAGATAAGATTATACCAGACAATGGACCACCATTTAACTCAAGAGAATTCCAGAAACAATCTGGGTTCAGTCAAGTCACAGCTCACTAAGTTATCAGGAAGCAAGTAAGTGAAAATGCTGTTAAATTCTAAAAGGCATTCTAAGAAAAAGTATTAATCCATTACAGACCCTCACCTTTCTCTTCTCTACTTGTATAATGCACCAAGTAAGATAGTGGACATCTCACCAGCTCTAAGACTATTTTGCAGATGAATCAAAATACTTCTCCCTACAGCAAGCTAACTTCTGAAACCTGAGAAATTGCTGAATGAGTTAAAATATGTATATGTGTGTGTGTGTGGGCAGAGCAATAGCAGATGAAATTTAATGCAGAAAAATATAAAGTACTGAATGGGGACACTTCAGGATCTTTCTGGATGGATGAACTAAGATGAGCTAAATGGTCTTCCTCATCCATAACTACCTTATGATCTTGTGAAACCTGTGATAGAGAAGGCTCTCAACAACAGTAACAAATAGTCCAATACCCTAACAACAAAATGTGTTAGGCACAGTAAGTTTTCTGATTATTTCCCTTTGACCTGGAAATGCTTGTATGATTGTTGACAGCATGGTGTTTACTAAAATAGCTGATGAACCACATGTTTTGAAGCTCTGCAGTTTTTTCTAATTTGTTGCTAACTGAACTTAATAATAAACTGCACATTATCCTCTAGTTTCTGATGATAGCCTCTCAGGATTTTAAATTCCTGTCTCATGCCCTCTATTAATGTTCTTTTTCTCAACAAAAACAAGTTCATTTCTGTGAGTCTCTCTTCATAACATATGCTCTTATGTCCCAGAATCATCATTTTTACTCTTCTCTGAACTCTCTCCAATGCATTAATGCTACTTTGACAAAATAATCAATATCAATCTTGTATATTTACCTTATTGCTCTGCTTTAGCAGAGATAAACAGACACATTGGTGTTTTTCATTAACTTAATGCAAAAGATACAGTCAAAACTGATGAACCTCAGTCTATTTAAAAGATCTATTAAAGTAAAATTCAATTGTAACCACAGAAAGGTCTTATGGAGCAATTAGATTAGCGAAATTAAAGCCTAGAAATGCAGCCATGCAACGACCATCTTTCGGATGCTAACTGGACTATTAATGTCCCAATATGACGGGCAGCAAGCACCCGCACATTTCTGACCAGAAGTCCGCTGTCCACCATATTGGTGAAGGTAATTGTGCTGGCATCAGGAGCACACGTTGGGAACATTTAAACGAGGGAATCATTTATTCAAATTAGGGTCCTGCATTTCTTATGACAACTTCCTGCCCCCTAGGGGGAAGAGGATGTCCTTCATAGTGGCCACTGCCTGCACCAGGGCCTCCAAGGCAACATCAGACAACATTGGTGCCGTCTTCATAGTTGCTTCAGCCATGTCTTTGTTCAGAATCTTTTCCCCGGTGTCTTCAGCCAGAATGCAAATCCCCTTTAAGAGGAGCAGGCTGTGTTTAAGTGACATCATAGATGTCCGATATCCCTCCCCCTCAGATATGCATGCAGCCAATGAGTAGCCCGGGTTAACAAAGGAACATAGGAGCAGGAGTAGGCCATTCAGCTCCTCAAGCCTGTTCCGCCATTCAATGAGATCATGGCTGATCTGTACCCTAACTCCATTTACCTGTCTTGGCTCCATATCCCTTAATACCTTTGGCTAGCAAAAAATCTACTGATCTCAGATTTCAAATTATTGATTGAGCTAGCATCTGTTGTTTTCTTGTGGGAGAGTGCTCCACACTTCTACCACCCTTTGTGTGAAGAAATGTTTCCTAAATTCTCTCCTGAATGGCCTGGCTCTGATTTTAAGATTATGTCCCCTTGTCCTAAACTCCCCCACCTATAGAAAAAGTTTCTCTCTGTCCTAACAATTCCTTTCAAAATCCTAAAAACCTCAATCAAATTACCACTTAGCCTATATTCCAGGGAATATAAGCCTAGTTTAAGTAATCGCTCCTCATAATTTAACCCTTGGAGCCCTGGTAACATTCTGGTGAATCTGCGCAGCACTTCTTCCTAGGCCAATAGATTCTTTCAAAGGAATGGTGCCCAGAACTATACATAATACTCCAGATGTGGCCTAACCAGGGCTTTGTATAGCTGTAGCAAAACTTCCTCCTCTTTATATTCTAGCCCTCTAACATTCCATTAGCCCTTTTGTCGCTGACCACTACATTTTAGTGATCAGTGTACATTGAACCCTAAATCTCTTTGGACCTCCACTGTTCTTAGCTTTTCACCATTTAAAAAATACTTGGATCAATCCTTTTTTGTTCCGAAATAGATGCCCTCACACTTATCTGCAGTGAAATCCATCTGCCACAGTTTTGCCCACTCACTTAATCTATTAATGTCTCTTTGTAATTTTATGCTCCCGTCTACATTACTTACTATGCCACTTAGCTTTGTTTCATCGGCAAACTTGGATATATGGCTCTCTATTATGTTATCTAAATCCGAGTCCAGGCGTGATCAGATTTTCAGGTCATAATCTTTTAAATAATACTACTCCATATTGTTTCTCTTCATGCTGATGAAGGGGATTCATCAAATATACATTCGTTGAGGGGGTGCTTAACGAGTGCATCCACTGGCCAGCATAGCTTGCAAAATAATTTTCACAGACTGCGCAATAGAAGTCCGTTACTTCCTCTAAGTGGGCTCCAATGAACGCAGCAAAATGCTTGACAGGGGCTACGTTAAAGGAAAATAGGTGGCTCTTGACCAATTTGTAAAAAGACCAATTACGTAGCAGTAAGTGTCAGCTATCAGCTGCCCTCGGTATGCATTTTCCTGTTTGGCATGAGTAGAAAGAGGACCTTTGATTTTACTTGGAGGAAATAATTGCCAGGAAAGGAAAGAGGCAATTACAAAATAATAATGTGAGACACAGAAGCAATGAAAGTACTTCTTTCCCTACAGTTAATTTTCCTTCTTGAGAAGGAAAGTTGACACTATACCCAGTAATCATTTTACAGAATCGCACTCCAGATGGGGAGCTTCACCTACCGGGAATGTACATCAGGAATTTAGGCACCTGCTCCCTTTGATTTTCCATCCATTCACTTTAATGGATGGAAAATCATAGGGAACATTTGCTGAATTCCCAATGTAAGCTCCTGCAGGCAAGACTCCCCGTCAGGAGTGCAATTTTGTAAAATAATCTTTCTTGTTCATTTGTTTTCCTTAGCACAGTGTTTCCCAAATCTTTTGGTGCTAGCCCTCAAAAATTAGTCCCACCATTTTCCAACCCCACACACACCAGTAACAAGAGAGATGAACCTCATTCTACTGAATGGCCTATTCTCATTCCTGACTTTTCTTACCTGTCCCTTGGCCTTAGTTACCAGTTTTACATAACAGCAGTGACTGCACTTCCAAAATAATTAATTGATTGTGAAGTGCTTTGGACATGCTCAGAACATGATAAGGTGCTTTTTAAATGCAATTTCTCTGTTCTATATTCAAAGATAGATCTGTTTCCATTTATTGAAAAAATGTATTTGAACCTTATTAACTACTTAGGGAACAACTCAACTGAATTTAACAAAATCAATTTAGTTACATTCTATAATTTTATTGTCCAACAGTTGTTCAGCATATTTCTAGCCATCATAAATTCTGATTATAGTTTCTATTCAACAGTTTCTGTACATTATCGATTCATCCTTCTGTTAATTCTCATTCCATTTTACCTCGTTAGAGTTCATTTCTGACTGATTCATTTAACCTGGATCTCACGTCTCATGAATTATTCACTGTCTGCTGTTACTCAGTCTCTTTTCTCCAGCTAGACTCACAGTTCTCTCTCCTGTTCATTAATGTGCGGATTCCTACTTTCCAGTGATTTCTCCTGCTCTCTGTGTAAGCTGTCACCATCACTGCACATTTATGAGTCAGTGTTACTGACTATCCTGCTTCCACTTCCTCAACCCACAATTTAAAAAAATTGCAGAGGGAATAAAACAAGAATTCAGCACTACTTTCTCGAAACCTCCAGACTATCGTTAGATAGTATCATAGCTAAAACAATGCCAGTTATCAGCCAGCGCTGGTTTTTAGACCCGAGACCTATTATAGAGGCTGCAGAATCAGACAAGATTCGTTCATAACTATGTTTTCCTTTTAATGCCTAGCGTCATTCACCCTACCAATATCCATATCACTTCCATGTTCAGGAATATTAGAGCTGATTTGCTGATGACAATTTGGCCAACTTGGCATTCCCCCATGATCATTATGCCACACCCCACCTTGGTGGCAGGGCTTTCATTTGCAAAACATTGCCTTATTGTTAGGGTATGAAAGCAAGATCTATTTCCATTGGAAAAAGAAAATTAAGAGGGTATCCATTTCAAGTTTATGAAACAACAATATGAATTAATAAGATGAATGTAAGGAGGTATTGTGTGCAAAACTGAGAGCGTCAACAAACATGGTTATTAGCTTAAGATGCTACACAACAAACATAATGGAAAGAATAACCTCTTCATATTCAGAGTTGCTGATTTATGGAATAGACTATAATAAAAACTGCCTCAGTTGAAGAATTCAAAAAGCAACTGAATGAATTCCTAACTCAGCAGAGAGAAAAGAGATATGGGTTGATAGGAAAGGAAGAGGAATCTGGATGACAAAACAAGATGAACAGGGTGAATAGCTTTTATTCATTCTTACATTTCAATGTTATTTTGTTAGACAGCTTTGCATTAAATCATAGAGGCATGCAATGTGGCAATGCTGCTACATTGACTGCAGTAGCTCAGAGGTATAAGTTTGCATAATTCTGTAAACGGATTAAATAGATCACGATATGAATGTAAAAGGTATGATCAGTAAGTTCGCTGATGATACAAAAATTGGTAGGGTGGTAAATAGCGAGGAGGATAGCCTCAGTCTGCAGGACGATATAGATGGGTTGGTCAGATGGGCGGAACAGTGGCAAATGGAATTTAACCCGGAAAAGTGCGAGGTGATGCACCTTGGAGGGACTAACAAGGCAAGGGAATACACAATGAATGGGAGGACCCTAGGCAAGACAGAGGGTCAGAGGGATCTTGGTGTGCAAGTTCACAGATCCCTGAAGGCGGCGGAACAGGTAGATAAGGTGGTAAAGAAGGCATATGGGATACTTGCCTTTATTAGCCGAGGCATAGAATATAAGAGCAAGGAGGTTATGATGGAGCTGTATAAAACACTGGTTAGGCCACAGCTGGAGTACTGTGTGCAGTTCTGGTCGCCACACTACAGGAAGGATGTGATCGCTTTGGAGAGGGTGCAGAGGAGATTCACCAGGATGTTACCAGGGCTGGAGCGCTTCAGCTATGAAGAGAGACTGGGAAGATTGGGTTTGTTTTCCTTGGAGCAGAGGAGGCTGAGGGGGGACATGATTGAGGTGTACAAAATTATGAGGGGCACAGATAGGATGGATACTAAGGAGCTTTTTCCCTTCGTTGAGGGTTCTATAACAAGGGGACATAGATTCAAGGTAAAAGGCGGGAGGTTTAGAGGGGATTTGAGAGAACTTTTTCACCCAGAGGGTGGTTGGAGTCTGGAACTCACTGTCTGAAAGGGTTGTGGAGGCAGGAACCCTCACAACATTCAAGAAGCATTTGGATGAGCACTTGAAATGCCATAGCATACAAGGCTACGGACCAAATGCTGGAATATGGGATTAGAGTAGACAGGGCTTGATGGCCGGCGCGGACACGATGGGCCGAAGGGCCTCTATCCGTGCTGTATAACTCTATGACTCTATGACTCTAAAAGGATCCCATTCGACTTTTACCATAGTCTGTTTTTATGGTGTCCAATATTAAGGAAACTCAGAAATAGTACAGCATTTTACCTTTTTCATTTTTCCAATTTTCACTCCCTTTCCTGCTCGCCTCACCTGAATATAAGAAAAATGAGAGGAAAATACCATCTGGTACATCCGGCCTCTCCCATCCAGATATGGTGCAGCCTCTGTTCACCCTAAACCACTTTCCCCTCCCCGCCCCACTACCCTCAACACACAATCTCCAGGGAGAAGTAAAAACCAGTGGGAAAAAACCTTAAACCAATTTAGGATAAAACTCTGGGAGATTCCTCTCCAACCCCTGAAGTCAATCAAGAAGCCCCAGAGGACTGTAGTAACTGATATCACTAATGGCAGCTAACCCCATCTACCTTCTATAACTTGGATGTCTTTCGCTCGCAGTAACTCATCCAGCTCTTTTTTGAAGGCTGGTAACAAATCTGCATCTTCTGGCAATCTGTTCCAGTGATCAATAACTCTCTGAGATGTGTACTTTCTGGCATGTAACATAACTCTATGCTTTCATATTTTGTACGAATGACCCTTAGTCCTTCTCTCCCTATCTAGGTCAAATAACCTATCCACCTGAACAGAATCTATTCTTTTCATCATTTTAAAGACCTCAATCATATCCCTCAAAGTCTACAGTTCTCCAGTGAAAAAGCCCCAGTTCCTTGAGCCAATCCTAATAACTAAGAGCCCTAAGACTGAAGCCAGGAATTTCCTCAGAGCTACTCCCACTCTGCCGACGTAACTTTGCCATAAGTGCGGCGCAGGTCCTGTTTAAGCAAGTAAATGAGTTTTCCTTCACATTTCCAGCGAAGTTCCAATTCCTGGCCTAGGTATCATTCTGGGGGCCCTCACTGCAGCTTTGTCGGAGCCTTGATATCCCCCACCATGTGAGGGGACCACAACTGGCACTGTATTCTAGATGCGTCAGTATCAAATTTTGGCTCTGACTCTTCCTTGGTATGGTTCCATGAAGCTCACAAACCTCTAGTGCCTCACCCAGGGGGCCATTCTTTATGTGTGAGCCTCGAGAATGAAGTTTGACAGGACATTCAGCTGTGGAAGGCATCATAGCCAGCCTGGGCCCTTTGTTTACCCAACACTCACTAACACACACATTTTCCAACCAGTATTATTGGGTAGTAATCAGGAGTGGAAACTATGGCTGATTTTTTTATTCCTTTCCCTAGCCCAACAGTGCTGAGGCCAATTGTAACACTAACAACCACTGTGTTCAGCTAATTCAACACAGAATAGACATACAATCAGAGACATTCCTCACCTGTATGGCTCAGTGCTGCAAATGACACTGCGTTTACCCACTAAATTACTGGAGGAGCTCTTAAATTGTTTTTCTTGGAAGTCCTGTTGACATTTTCCCCTGTACTGAGTTTAAGCTTTCTGGCCAATCAGGGAAAGGATTATTTTGAACTTATCCCTAATTTGCATTTTTAATTTGAACTATCAGGCGTCATTAAAGCTGCTGACTGCAGTTAGTTGACATGAATTTTTCCTCACACATTTTGGCTGGCAGCCCAATATTTTGAAATGAGTATTAAAGGTTGTAACATGAATTAACATTCTTTCAATAAAAACTTGATAAAGCTTTGAACATTCACTCAATGAATCCATCTATCCATAAATACTGGACAATCTAAATAGAAACATATGGGCTAAATGTTTGTCTTCACCGTCTGGGTGGCATTCTGGCCGAACGGATCGCCCAAGAATTGTGCAGGTTCCACAACAGGTGGGAGATCCATACCACCAGATTACACCTAGGCAGTGAAGACAAAATTCTACCCCATCTTAATTTTAAAAATTGCACTTCTGAGTCATAAGGTTGCATTCCTCAGTTGCAAAAAATAATTTTACTACAGCATTAAGAGGGTTAAAGCTTGAAATAGGAGAGCATTTAAGAAGTTAAGGGCCAGAAGAGGCTTTCCTATGTTGTCTGCGATAATAGAAAATAGATAGTGCTTTCTGGATATTGTATCTATTATCACAGAGGACTTTGGTGCATCAGATATGCCATTCACTGTGTAACAACTGAGCAAATTGAATGACAGCAGAACATGGGAATAGTCATATAAGTAATGTCTGAAAAATACTTTTCATTTATAGTTTAACATCTGTAGTTTTTGTGAGACAGTCAGCTTAAAATGTATTCTGAGGTTTCTTTATCTTTGCAAATTCAGTACCTGACAAAGAAGATAAATAGATTAGCTTTATCTCTTACCAATGCTACCACTCTGTTGAATTGTTTTATATGTAATAACTAAACCATATTGCTCCTTGTGGCTTCATCTATTAATAGAGCAGCTTCTGTTACTTGTCTGCAACTCTGAATAGTATTGTCTACTGTGCCAAAGCATTGTACAAAGCTGATATTGATCTCTTACCACAGCTTCATACCAGAATTACACTGTTGTTAATTGCGATGTAAAACAACCACTGTACACTTCTTATTACACAAACCATGTTTTGCAACAGCAAGGGTCCTATCTTAAGACAAAGCAGAATGTAAACTGTACTTTTCTGGAAAAGGTGAGATGAGCACAGTTCACTCTAGATTTGAATAGATAAGCAGGAATTATGATAACTGGTAAATGATTAAAGATATTTGTTTTCTTCAGTCATTACTGGAGTGCTAGTATTGTCTGATGTTGGAATCTGCTGGTTGTATGTGTGATGCATTTCTGTGTTCCCAGAAGGGTTGGTTAGTGAGGTATCCGAGGGAGATGGATCACCTTGCTTAATTGGACAGAATATTGAGAGAAGTCCAGGGGAAGGAAACAGTTTATCTTACTGGAAGTATAAGTACAGTATTTAAGTATTTCCGACTGAAGCTATGATCACCACTGGTTCTTTGAAGGAAAGTCAGCTTAGGTCAGTTTGTGTCCCTTAAAAGGACTGGCCACAGAGCAGCATTGGCAGAAGCAAAACAGCAAGCTGCATGCAGTTTCGTTTACCAGACAGGGAAAGTTGTGTGGTGCCTTGGGATCTAAAAGGAGAGAACTCAAAATGCACTTATACTGCACTCAGGTAATAGGAGCAGCAATTAATTTCAGCTGCATTCTATTTAAGTGCACACTACAACTTTCCTTAATGGAAATACTCTTTTTACCAGGGCATCCGAATAATAGATTTTAATGGTATCAGGAAAAAAAATCTAAAATATAAAGAATTTTTATGGTTTTGCTTGTAGTATAATTGAGTAGAAGTTAGAAAACAATCTACTCAATTATCACAGAAAATGCTGGAAATACTCAGCAGTCAGACAGCATCTGTGGAGCCATCTGTGGAGAGAGAAACAGTTAAGATTTCAGGCCGTCACCTGTTTCTCTCTTCTCAGATGCCGCCTGACCTGCTGAGTGTTTCCAGCATTTTCTGTTTTTATTTCAAATTGCCAGCATCCGCAGTATTTTGTTTTTGTCCACTCGATTATCAAATGCATCCCCACTCTGAGCAGCTTTCAGTTCAACAAACCATTTCTGCATTGCCAAGATAAAGCTTTTAATCCACTCATATTCAGGAAATAGATTTTAATTGAGACTCAGCCGTGTTGCTTCCAGCACTGCATATGTATTTTGTGATAGCATTATGCTATACGACAAAGCACACTTGGGCCCCGAGCTTTTATGTTCTACGAAGAACTACTTGTCCGATGCTTAATTAATCGCCTCCAATTACAGGCACCGTTCCCACCTACCTGAACTGTTTGCATGGCCCTGATATTAGAGTGGAGGCGGGATGGCAGCGGGGGGGGGTGGGGGGGGGTGAATGGGTGCGCGGGTAACCCGACCAATACAAATGTCCGTTTCCCACGCGATCGGGATTCAATTGGTGCCACTTAACATGGCTTCTGGGTTTGCCGTCTGAAAGCTGCGCAGCAGGTGGACTGCGCACCTTCATCACAGGCTGTCAGCTGGAGGAGCTCTATTTAAAGGGCCATACTTCAATGGCTTTTCCTGGAGCAAACACCCACACACCACAATGGAGCAGCACAGAGGCAAAGGCTGTTCCAAGGTTCAATGATGCCTCACTCCAGGTGGTACTGGATGGGGTGAGGAGGAGGAGGGATCTGTTTTACCCGGCGGATGGGAGGAAGTGGCCTGCCTCTACCACCAAGAAGGCCTGGCTCGAGGTGGCAGAGGAGGTCACCAGCAGCAACATGGGTGTTTGACAGACTGTCATGTTTTTCATTTATATTTAATTTTTGTTAAAATCACATTAAATATTATGATTGTCACACCTATTGCCACGTCTTGGCCATTCTTAACTGGCTTTTGTGATAGGGCCCTTTCATGGGGTTCACCATGAACGGCAACACTTGATGCCACCCATTGGGTCACTTTACAGTGGGTGTATGTATAGTTGTGCAGGGAGGGGCGGTCGGCCTGGTGTGGGCGCTGCTCTATCCAGGTGGTCTGAGGACTGGACTCTTCACACTTTCTGATCTTAGGAGAATCGTTCACATATCAGTGACTCCCTGGCCTCACGAGCAGTCAGGTGAGCCGATGCTGTGCCCATGGGTTCCTCCAGCTCTTCCTCCTCCTCCTCCTCCACCTCCTCCTCAACGTGAATGGCAGATGTGGATGGGGCCTCCTCAAGCAGCACCCCTCTCTGTTGTGCCATGTTTTGCAGGGCACAACACACGACTATAATGTGTCCCACTCTGTCTGGTGTGTATTGAAGTGATTCCCCAGAACCTAAATCACATCTTGAGCAGCCCTACAGCATGCTCAATTGTAGACCTGGTGGCGATGTGGCTGTCGTTATATCGATGCTGTCACTCGATGATAGGGTTCCTCCGAGGTGTCATGAGCCACGTGTGCAGGGGGTATCCCTTGTCCCCCAGGAGCCAGCCCTTAAGGGTGTTCGGTGCATGGAAGAGGGACAGGATGTTGGATTCCCTAAGGCTGAAGGAATCGTGGCAGCTGCCAGGGAATCTGGCGCACATGTGAAGAAATCTTTTGCGATGGTCACAAATGAGCTGAGTGTTGATGGAATGATACCCCTTCCTGTTGATGAACAGTCCTGGCTCGTGTGGAGGTGCTCGTATTGCTATATGGGTGCATTCGATTACACCCTGCACCTGTGGGAAGCCAGCCACAGAGTGGAATCCCACTACCCTCTCTGTCTGGCTGAATTCGTCCATGGGGAAGTTGACGTAGTGTGAGGCCCTGCGAAAGAAGCCGTTGGTGACCTGCCTTATGCACTTGTGTGCAGACGACTGACAGACCCCGGCGATGTCCCCAGTGGCACCCTGGAATGATCCAGAGGTGAAGAAGTTGAGGGCAGTGGTGACTTTGACAGTGACAGGTAAGGAGATACTGCTCGGCCCAGCCGGGAGCAGCTCGGCATGAAGGAGGCTGCAGATGTCTGCGACTACCTGGGGACTGACTCTGAGCCTCCATATGCACGGCTCCTCAGAGAGGTCCAGGAAGATGAGCCTCTGTCCGTAGACCCTGTGGCGAGAGTAGTGCCTCCTGCGACGCATCTCTCTCTGTTGTTGCCGTCCGTGCTCTTGTGCAGGTGCCTGTGGTGCAGCACTGTGTTGTGGGCTCGTAGTGGCAGAGGTGGACGCCGTGCTCAGTGAGGCTGGTGATGTTGCTCGTCCTCTGATGTAGTGGTGAATGCAGCCATGGCGCCCCCCCCACCCTGATGGTGTCAGTTTGAGGGGGTCCAAAAAGTAGTTAAATATGTGTGAAGAGAAGAATTGTGAGTGGAAAGTAAGAATT
Organism: Heptranchias perlo; assembly: GCF_035084215.1. NCBI lineage: Eukaryota > Metazoa > Chordata > Chondrichthyes > Hexanchiformes > Hexanchidae > Heptranchias > Heptranchias perlo. The sequence goes on along the minus strand of NC_090325.1, from coordinate 125,166,737 downwards.
TTCAGTGAAAACACAGAGATCTCGCAGCCAAAGGTTTGTCTGAAAGAACTGAGTGCCCTGCTGCAAGAACTCATCTTTTCTCCCCATCTGTCAAACAAGCATTTGAATGTCCAACTGGCTGCTGGCTGAAACACATCTGGCTGAACATGGAATGTTTCCCACAGCACGGGAAACACACTGAGGATGTTTGAAAATTGGACCCCTGCCTCAATGTGGAGAAAATTAAGTACTTCAAGTACTTGAACTATCTAAACAACTGTGTAAAGTATCATCCCGCCGGTTTTAATTCGATTGGGATTTCCCCGATTTTTGGAGCCCCCCGCCCCCAACGCACCTGTTACTTCCCTGCAAAATTGAGCCCCATTTCTCAGAATGATGTCTGTAGACACTACCGAAGTTTGGAGGAGCAAATTCTATTATTATACTGCAGTTCAAATGGCTATTGTATGAAAGTTTCACACACCAACTATTATACTTTCTTGAAATTCTGGTGACCGCTTTTGCCTTTCTCATTGATCCACCCATTAAATTCAGTCAGTCTGATTAGTTTCATAAATTCAAAACTAAAGAAATGGTGTACAGAAGTGATTTTGAAGTGCCGCCTTCAGATAACTGTGACACGTTTATGTATCTCGTACAACGAACTTGATGAGAATGAATAAAATATAGACATCAATAATATGGTCTTGATGCTATTCAAGCAGGAGCCCTACTCTTGGGGTGCTGCATTGGCAAATAAAGCACTATGAAATGATCTCATGCTAAAATGTGGGGTCAGCTCCTTTGGATAACATTGCACCAGCCTGGCACCATCAGCTCCTAAAGGGCTGCTGGCTGTCTCAAAGTTGTACTGTTACTGAGGAATAGTAAAGCTTGCAGCGAGGCCAGGAGAAATAGTACACTTCCAGGATACAGCTTTGGAGGTCCTGCTGAAGAAGGGTAGTCCCTGTTGGAGCTGGGGGGCAGCTGGAGAACCAGGTGAGAGCAGACAAAATGGAGGTAAATTAAAGGATGAATAGTATCTCAGATCATGGCAGCAGGTGAAGAAGAAATTTGTTGGACTCTGGAAAAATTGACAGGATTGAGGATTAATGTTGGCCAGGACAACTCCTCTGCTCTTTTTCAATTAGTCCCACAAGATCTTTTGCAGCCACCTGACAGAGCATATGGGGACTCAGTATAATGTCTCATCTGAAAGATGGCACCTCCTACAGTGCAGCATTCCCTCAGTACTGCACTGAAGTGTCAGCCTAGATTATATGCTCAAGTCACTGGAGTGGGGCTTGAACTCACAAACATTCTGACACAGAGGTGAGCGAGCTGCCAATGAGCCAGGGCTGATTTTTAAAAATTATTCGTTCATGGGATGTGGGCGTCGCTGGCAAGGCCAGCATTTATTGCCCATCCCTAATTGCCCTTGAGAAGGTGGTGGTGAGCCGCCTTCTTGAACCGCTGCAGTCCATGTGGTGAAGGTTCTCCCACAGTGCTGTTAGGAAGGGAGTTCTAGGATTTTGACACAGCGACGATGAAGGAAAAGCGATATATTTCCAAGTCAGGATGGTGTGTAACTTGGAGGGGAACGTGCAGGTGGTGTTGTGCCCATTTGCCTGCTGCCCTTGTCCTTCTAGGTGGTAGAGGTCGCTGGTTTGGGAGGTGCTGTTGAAGAAGTCTTGACGAGTTGCTGCAGTGCATCCTGTAGATTGTACACACTGCAGCCACGTGCGCCGGTGGTGAAGGGAGCGAATGTATAGGGTGGTGGATGGGGTGCCAATCAAGCGGGCTGCTTTGTCCTGGATGTTGTCGAGTTTCTTGAGTGTTGTTGGTGCTGCACTCATCCAGGCAAGTGGAGAGTATTCCATCACACTCCTGACTTGTGCCTTGTAGATGGTGGAAAGGCTTTGGGGAGTCAGGAGGTGAGTCACTCACCACAGAATACCCAGCCTCTGACCTGCTCTTGTAGCCACAGTATTTATATGGCTGGTCCAGTTAAGTTTCTGTTCAGTGGCGACACCCAGGATATTGATGGTGGGGGATTCGGCGATGGTAATGCCATTGAATGTCAAGGGGAGTTGGTTAGACTCTCTCTTCTTCGAGATGGTCATTGCCTGGCACTTGTCTGGCGCAAAGGTTACTTGCCACTTATCAGCCCAAGCCTGGATGTTGTCCAGGTCTTGCTGCATGCGGGCACAGACTGCTTCGTTATCTGAGGGGTTGTGAATGGAACTGAACACTGCAATCATCAGCGAACATCTGCATTTCTGACCTTATGATGGAGGGAAGGTCATTGATGAAGCAGCTGAAGATGATTGGGCCGAGGACACTGCCCTGAGGAACTCCTGCAGCAATGTCCTGGGGCTGAGATGATTGGCCTCCAACAACCACTACCATCTTCCTTCGTGCTTGGTATGACTCCAGCCACTGGAGAGTTTTCCCCCTGATTCCCGTTGACTTCAATTTTACTAGGGCTCCTTGGTGCCACACTCGGTCAAATGCTGCCTTGATGTCAAGGGCAGTCACTCTCACCTTACCTCTGGAATTCAGCTCTTTTGTCCATGTTTGGACCAAGGCTGTAATGAGGTCTGGAGCCGAGTGGTCCTGGCGGAACCCAAACTGAGCATCGGTGAGCAGGGTATTGGTGAGTAAATGCCGCTTGATAGCACTGTCAATGACACCTTCCATCACTTTGCTGATGATTGAGAGTAGACTGATGGGGCGGTAGTTGGCCGGATTGGATTTGTCCTGCTTTTTGTGGACACGACATACGTGGGCAATTTATCACATTGTCTGGTAGATGCCAGTGTTGTAGCTGTACTGGAACAGTTTGGCTAGAGGCACGGCTAGTTCTGGAGCACAAGTCTTCAGCACTACAGCGAGGATGTTGTCAGGGGGCCGATAGCCTGTGTTTTATCCAGTGCACTCAGCCGTTTCTTGATATCACATGGAGTGAATCGAATTAGAATAGAATCATAGAATCATAGAAGTTACAACATGGAAACAGGCCCTTCGGCCCAACATGTCCATGTCGCCCAGTTTATACCACTAAGCTAGTCCCAATTGCCTGCACTTGGCCCATATCCCTCGATACCCATCTTACCCATGTAACTGTCCAAATGCTTTTTAAAAGACAAAATTGTACCCGCCTCTACTACTGCCTCTGGCAGCTCGTTCCAGACACTCACCACCCTTTGAGTGAAAAAATTGCCCCTCTGGACCCTTTTGTATCTCTCCCCTCTCACCTTAAATCTGTGCCCCCTCGTTATAGACTCCCCTACCTTTGGGAAAAGATTTTGACTATCGACCTTATCTATGCCCCTCATTATTTTATAGACTTCTATAAGATCTCCCCTTAACCTCCTACTCTCCAGGGAAAAAAGTCCCAGTCTGTCTAACCTCTCCCTGTAAGTCAAACCATCAAGTCCCGGTAGCATCCTCGTAAATCTTTTCTGCACTCTTTCTAGTTTAATAATATCCTTTCTATAATAGGGTAACCAGAACTGTACACAGTACTCCAAGTGTGGCCTCACCAATGCCCTGTACAACTTCAACAAGACATCCCAACTCCTGCATTCAATGTTCTGACCAATGAAACCAAGCATGCTGAATGCCTTCTTCACCACCCTATCCACCTGTGACTCCACTTTCAAGGAGCTATGAATCTGTACTCCCAGATCTCTTTGTTCTATAACTCTCCCCAACGCCCTACCATTAACGGAGTAGGTCCTGGCCCGATTCGATCTACCAAAATGCATCACCTCACATTTATCTAAATTAAACTCCATCTGCCATTCATCGGCCCACTGGCCCAATTTATCAAGATCCCGTTGCAATCCTAGATAACCTTCTTCACTGTCCACAATGCCACCAATCTTGGTGTCATCTGCAAACTTACTAACCATGCCTCCTAAATTCTCATCCAAATCATTAATATAAATAACAAATAACAGCGGACCCAGCACCGATCCCTGAGGCACACCGCTGGACACAAGCATCCAGTTTGAAAAACAACCCTCTACAACCACCCTCTGTCTTCTGTCGTCAAGCCAATTTTGTATCCAATTGGCTACCTCACCTTGGATCCCATGAGATTTAACCTTATGTAACAACCTACCATGCGGTACCTTGTCAAATGCTTTGCTGAAGTCCATGAAGACCACGTCTACTGCACAGCCCTCATCTATCTTCTTGGTTACCCCTTCAAAAAACTCAATCAAATTCGTGAGACATGATTTTCCTCTCACAAAACCATGCTGACTGTTCCTAATTAGTCCCTGCCTCTCCAAATGCCTGTAGATCCTGTCCCTCAGAATACCCTCTAACAACTTCCCCACTACAGATGTCAGGCTCACTGCTCTGTAGTTCCCAGGCTTTTCCCTGCCGCCCTTCTTAAACAAAGGCACAACATTTGCTACCCTCCAATCTTCAGGCACCTCACCTGTAGCGGTGGATGATTCAAATATATCTGCTAGGGGACCCGCAATTTCCTCCCTAACCTCCCATAACGTCCTGGGATACATTTCATCAGGTCCCGGAGATTTATCTACCTTGATGCGCGTTAAGACTTCCAGCACCTCCCTCTCTGTAATATGTACACTCCTCAAGACATCACTATTTATTTCCCCAAGTTCCCTAACATCCATGCCTTTCTCAACCGTAAATACCGATGTGAAATATTCATTCAGGATCTCACCCATCTCTTGTGGTTCCGCACATAGATGACCTTGTTGATCCTTAAGAGGCCCTACTCTCTCCCTAGTTACCCTTTTGCCCTTTATGTATTTGTAGAAGCTCTTTGGATTCACCTTTGCCTGATCTGCCAAAGCAATCTCATATCCCCTTTTTGCCCTCCTGATTTCTCTCTTAACTCTACTCCGGCAATCTCTATACTCTTCAAGGGATCCACTTGATCCCAGCTGCCTATGCATGTCATATGCCTCCTTCTTCTTTTTGACTAGTGCCTCAATCTCCCGAGTCATCCAAGGTTCCCTACTTCTACCAGCCTTGCCCTTCACTTGAAAAGGAATGTGCTTACCCTGAACCCTGGTTAACACACTTTTGAAAGCCTCCCACTTACCAGACGTCCCTTTGCCTGCCAACAGACTCTCCCAATCAACTTCTGAAAGTTCCTGTCTAATACCATCAAAATTGGCCTTTCCCCAATTTAGAATTTTAACTTTTGGGCCAGACCTATCCTTCTCCATCGCTATCTTGAAACTAATGGAATTATGATCACTGGTCCCAAAGTGATCCCTCACTAACACTTCTGTCACCTGCCCTTCCTTATTTCCCAAGAGGAGGTCAAGTTTTGCCCCCTCTCTAGTCGGGCCATCCACATACTGAATGAGAAATTCCTCCTGAATACACTCAACAAATTTCTCTCCATCCAAGCCTCTAATGCTATGGCTGTCCCAGTCAATGTTGGGAAAGTTAAAGTCCCCTACTATTACCACCCTATTTTTCTTGCAGCTGTCTGTCATCTCCTTACATATTTGCTCCTCAATTTCCCGTTGACTATTTGGGGGTCTGTAGTACAATCCTATCAAAGTGATCTCTCCCTTCTTATTTTTCAGTTCTACCCATATAGACTCAGTGGGCGAACCCTCGGATATATCCCCTCTCACTACTGCCGTGATGTTCTCCCTAATCAAGAACGCAACTCCCCCTCCTCTCTTACCTTCTGCTCTACCTTTCCTATAGCATCTGTACCCTGGAACATTGAGCTGCCAGTCCTGCCCCTCCCTTATCCATGTTTCAGTAATAGCTATAACATCCCAGTCCCATGTACCCATCCATGCCCTGAGTTCATCTGCCTTGCCCATCAGACTTCTTGCATTGAAATAAATGCAGTTTAATCTAGACTTCCCTTGGTCTTTGCCCTGCTTTCTCAGACCATCTGTCCGGTCATGTTCTGTGCACTCTCCCTTACTGCCTTTTGTTTCTGTCACCACTTTATTTCCCACTGACTTCCTGCATCGGTTCCCATCCCCCTGCCACATTAGTTTAAACCCTCCCCAACAGCACTGGCAAACACTCCCCCTAGGACATTGGTTCCAGTCCTGCCCAGATGCAGACCGTCCAATTTGTACTGGTCCCACCTCCCCCAGAACCGGTTCCAATGGCCCAGGAATTTGAATCCCTCCCTCTTGCACCATCTCTCAAGCCACGTATTCATCTTAGCTATCCTGTCATTCCTACTCTGATTTGCCCGTGGCACTGGTAGCAATCCTGAGATTACTACCTTTGAGGTCCTACTCTTTAGTTTAACTCCTAACTCCCTAAATTCAGCTTGTAGGACCTCATCCTGTTTTTTACCTATATCGTTGGTGCCTATATGCACCACGACAACTGGCTGTTCACCCTCCCCCTCCAGAATGTCCTGCAGCCGCTCCGAGACATCCTTGACCCTTGCACCAGGGAGGCAACATACCATCCTGGAGTCTCGGTTGCGTCCGCAGAAACGCCTGTCTATTCCCCTTACAATCGAGTCCCCTATCACTATAGCTCTGCCACTCTTTTTCCTGCCCTCCTGTGCAGCAGAGCCAGCCACGGTGCCATGAACCTGGCCACTGCCACCTTCCCCTGGTGAGCCATCTCCCCCAACAGTATCCAAAACGGTATACCTGTTTTGGAGGGAGATGACCGCAGGGGACCCCTGCACTGCCTTCCTACTCTTCCTCTGTCTGTTGGTCACCCATTCACTATCTCCCTCAGTAATTTTTATCTGCGGTGTGACCAACTCACTGAACGTGCTATCCACGACTTTCTCAGCATCGCGGATGCTCCAAAGTGAGTCCATCCGCAGCTCCAGAGCCGTCAAGCGGTCAAACAATAGCTGCAGCTGGACACACTTCCCGCAGGTGAAGGAATCAGGGATACAGGAAGGAGCCCTGAATTCCCACATCTCACAAGAGGAACATGACACGGCTCTGGGATCTCCTGCCATGACTTAACCCTTAAATTAGCTTAAGAACAACTCCAAAGTCAAGAGAAAAAAAAAAGGAAAGAAAAACTACCTACCACTAACTTTAAGGAGTTTACTCCTTTAAATTGTTCTCAATTGGCTGAAGACTGTCTTCTGTGTTGGTGGGGATATCGGGAGGAGGCCGAGATGGATCATCCACTCGGCACTTCTGGCTAACGATTGTGCAAACACTTCAGCCTTGTCTTTTGCACTCACGTGCTGAGCCCTGCCATCATTGAGGATCAGGTTGTTTACAGAGCCTCCTCCTCCCGTTAGTTGTTTAATTGTCCACCACTATTCAAGACTGGATGTGGCAGGACTGCAGAGCTTTGATCTGATCTGTTAGTTCTGGAATCGCTTAGCTCTTTCTATAGCATGTTGCTTCCATTGTTTAACATGCATGTAGTCCTGTGTTGTAGCTTCACCAGGCTGGCACCTCATTTTTTAGTACGCCTGGTGCTGCTCCTGGCATGCTCTTCTGCACTCCTCATTGAACCAAGGTTGATCCCCTGGCTTGTTGGTAATGGTAGAGTGAGGAATATGCCGGGCCATGAGGTTACAGATTGTGCTGGAATACAATTCTTCGCTGCTGATGGCCCACAGCGCCTCATGGATGCTCAGTTTTGAGCTGCTAGATCTGTTCTGAATCTATCCCATTTAGCACGGTGATAGTGCCACACAACACGTTGGATGGTGTCCTCGGTGCGAAGACGGAACTTCGTCTCCACGAGGACTGTACGGTGGTCACTCTACCAATACTGTCATGGACAGATGCATCTGCGACAGGTAGATTGGTGAGGATGAGGTCAAGTAGGTTCTTCCCTCGTGTTGGTTCACTCACCACCTGCCGCAGGCCCAGTCTGGCAGCTATGTCCTTCAGGACTCTGCCAGCTTGGTCAGTAGTGGTGCTACCGAGCCACTCTTGGTGATGGACATTGACGTCCCCCCACCCAGAGTACATTCTGTGCCCTTGCTACCCTCCGTGCTTCCTCCAAGTGATGCTCAACATGGAGGAGGACTGATTCATCAGCTGAGGGAGGGCGGTAGGTGGTAATCAGCAGGAGGTTTCCTTGCCCATGTTTGACCTGATGCCATGAGATTTCATGGGGTCTGGAGTCAATGTTGAGGACTCCAAGGGCCACTCCCTCCTGACGGTATCACGTACCGCCACCTCTGGTGGGTCTGTCCTGCCGGTGGGACAGGACATACCCAGGGATTGTAATGGAAGAGTCTGGGACATTGGCTGAAAGGTATGATTCTGTGAGTATGGCTATGTCAGGCTGTTGCTTGACTAGTCTGTGGGACAGCTCTCCCAATTATGGCACAAGTCCCTAGATGTTAGTGAGGAGAATTTTGCAGGTTCGACTGGGCTTGGTTTGCCTTTGTCGTATCTGGTGCCTAGTCGTCCGTCAGGTTTTATTCTTATGACTTTTTGTAGCGCGATTGTACAACTGAGTGGCTTGCTTGGCCATTTCAGAGGGCGATTAAGAATCGACCACTTTGCTGTGGGTCTGGAGTCATATATAGGCCAGACTTGGTAAGGACGGCAGGTTTCCTTCCCTAAAGGACATTAATGAACCAGATGAGTTTTTACGACAATCCGGTAGTTTTATGGCTACCATTACTGAAACGAGGTTTTTTTTAATTCCAGATTTTATTTAATGAATTGAATTTAAATTCCACTATGCTACATAACAACTATGCTACCATACCCCAATACAATGATACCTATCTGCGACAAAGTGTGACACCTAAAATGCGACAGAAATGTCTCAAAACTTTTATCTAAAGATTTCTTCCTTTCTTTAGTGATTGAGTCTAAGTTTATTGTAGTGAGGTTCGAGGACCAGTATATGGGTTATGGGGGTTATGGGGAGTGTGCGCAATTGTAAAAGATATTTCAGTTTAATAATAAAAGATTTCTTTTGAAATAAACAATTTTGTTGTAATAATGGTCAAGTTTTAAAGTGAAACAGTAGATTTTCAAAAATCATTTTTTCTTGATAATTAATGAAGAAAATCATAAAGTAAATTCCATATTGATTATATAAGGGTGTGTTTTTGTGGAAATCCTGGGAAAGTTCTTGTTTCCGAATGCATTGGTTATCATGTAGCTTCTGTAAACTGGTTGAATCTAGAATCTTATATTGTAGATAAACCTTTTTTTTAACCCTCCCCCCTCACGATGTGCTATGTGAACACAAAAATAATGTCGACCTATACATGTAGTCAACTAATGAGTCTCCATTTTGCTTTTTTGACTATAAATTATTCAACAAAGTCCAAATGTCCATGGTAACAATTTACACAAGGGATATGTCCTATTTTCCAATGTGTTTATGTTTTTTTCCTTTTTCCCTTCCCCCTTTCCCTGGTTGTGTTTGTTCTCTTTTAAATGCAGTTCATCTGTAATACAGCCCGCACAGCTTATAGCAGGCAGATTTGTGTTAATGTGGTTTACCCACTCCATAAGGTGGATGGTTAAAAAGGGTAGTGTGCTCAAATATTAACTTCACGTTCCAAATGCCACCAATGGGTCCCTTAGAGTGTGAGACAGGAGAAATTATAATGGGGAATAAGGAAATGGCAGAGACGTTAAACAAATATTTTGTATCTGTCTTCATGGTCGAAGACACAAAAAAATACCAGAAATAACGGGGAACCAAGTGAAAAACTTAAAGTAATTAATATTAGTTAAGAAAAAGTACTGGAGAAATTAATGGGATTAAAAGCTGACAAATCCCCTGATCAGATGGCCTACATCCTATGATTTTAGAAGAGGTGGCTGCAGAGATAATGGATGCATTGGTTGTGATCTTCCAAAATTCGCTAGATTCTAGAACGGTCCCAGTGGACTGGAAGGTTGCAGATGTAACCCCGCTTATCAAGAAAGGAGGAAGAGAGAACAGACATCAGTAGTTGGGAAAATGCTGGAATCCATTATTGAGGACTTGGTAACAGGGAACCTAGAAAATCATAATATGATTAGGCAGAGTCAACACGGTTTTATGAAAGGGAAATAGTGTTTGACAAATCTATTCGAGTTTTTTGAGGATGTAACTAGCAGGATAGATAGAGGGGAATCAGTGGATGTAGTATATTTGGAATTTCAAAAGGCATTCGATAAGGTGCCACACAAAAGGTTGTTACACAAGTTAAGGGCTCATGGGGTTGGGGGTAATATATTAGCACGGATAAAGGATTGGTTAACAGAGAGAAAACAGAGAGTAGGAATGAACGGGTCATTTTCAGTTTGGCAGGCTGCATCTTACTGGGGTGCCGTAAGGATCAGTGCTTGGGCCTCAGCTGTTTACAATCTATATTAATAACTTGGATGAAGCGGCTGAGTGTAATGTATCCAAGTTTGCTGACGATAAAAAGGTAGGTGGGAAAGTGAGCTGTGAGGAGGATACAAAGAGTCTCCAACAATACTCAAGAAGCTCAACACCATCCAGGACAAAGCAGCCCACTTGATTGGCACCCCATCCACCACCCTAAACATTCACTCCCTTCACCACCGGCGCATCGTGGCTGCAGTGTGTACCATCCACAGGATGCACTGCAGCAACTCACCAAGGCTTTTTCGACAGCACCTCCCAAACCCACTACCTCTGTGGCGACCTCTACCACCTCGAAGGACAAGGGCAGCAGGCACATGGGAACAATACCACCTGCACGTTCCCCTCCAAGTCACACACCATCCCAACTTGGAAATATATCGCCATTCCAACTTGGAAATATATCGCCATTCCTTCATCGTCGCTGGGTCAAAATCCTGGAACTCTCTACTCAACAGCACTGTGGGAGAACCTACGCCACATGGACTGCAGCGGTTCAATAAGGCGGCTCACCACCACCTTCTCAAGGGCAACTAGGGATGGGCAGTAAATGCTGGCCTTGTCAGTGATGCCAACATCCCATGAACGAATAAAAAAAGTCTTCAAAGGGATATAGACTGGTTAAGTGAATGGGCAAGAAAGTGGCAGATGGAGTATAATGTGGGGAAATGTGAGGTTATTCACTTTGTTAGGAAGAATAGAAAAACAGAATTATCTTTTAAATTGTGAGAAACTATTAAATGTTGGCATTCAGAGGGATTTGGATGTCTTTTTACACAAAGCACAGAAAGTTAACATACAGGTACAGCAAGCAATTAGGAAGGCAAATGGTATGTTGGCCTTTATTGCAAGGGGTTTGGAATACGAGAGTAAGGAAGTCTTGCTGCAAGTGTACAGGGCTTTGGTGAGACCACACCTGGAGTACTGTGTACAGTTTTGCCCTCCTTACCTGAGGAAGGATATACTTGCCTTAGAGGTGGTGCAACAAAGGTACACTAGATTGATTCCTGGGATGAGAGGGTTGTCCTATGAGGAGAGGTTGAGTAGAATGGGGCTATACTCTCTGGAGTTTAGAAGAATGAGAGGAGATCTCATTGAAACATATAAGATTCTGAGTGGGCTTGACAGTTTTGATGCTGAGAGGCTATTTCCTCTCGCTGGAGAGTCTAGAAATAGGGGGCATAGTCTCAGGATAAGGGGTCGGCCATTAAGAACTGAGATGTAGACAAATTTCTTCACCTCAAAGGGTTGTGAATCTTTGGAATTCTCTACTCCAGAAGGCTGTTGTTGCTGAGTATATTCAAGGCTGAGATCGATCAAAAAAAAGGCTGAGATCGATAGATTTTTTTGACTCTTAGGGAATCAAGGGATATGGGGATCGGGTGGGAAATTGGAGTTAAGGTCAAAGATCAGCCATGATCTTACTGAATGGCGGAGCAGACTTGAGGGGCTGTATGGCCTACTCCTGCTCCTATTTCTTATGTTCTTAAATCACAAGTGAATAAACTAAACTAGAATATGTACAGTTCAACAAACTTTATTTAAACCAGACCTGCTAAGAAGTCAAAAAAGTTAAAGTAAATAATAAGTTACACATTGTCAATAAAAATATATATACCAATATGCCTTTTACTTATACTGTTCTTGTCCTTGAATAAAGGCTATGAGCCAAAGTATAATAGCTTTACTAAGAAGTTATACCAAGTAACAAAGATGTTTAAAATACAATAGTACAATTAATTATGCTGGTTAGATTGATACAACCTGGCTGATTGTTCAGAAAACAAGGATCTCAGAGTGTGCACCCCCCAGAGTCATAATCAATGGGTAGTCCAGTCGTGCCCCCGAGAACGTGCTGGCTAGTTACCAAAAAGCATCTCACTTATATATGTTTTAAAGACAAACGTCTCTGTATGCCTGAGCTTCCCATCAATCATCTCCTCTGTCTGGAAAGGAGCTATCAGTCCCACTCCCATACTCCCAACATCAATTCCCACAGTCCTATCCTAACTCCCTTTTGCATTCCTTCAATGGAACTGCCACCTCCCTTTCCACAAGCAAGGCCATTAGGATGGCCAGGTGGTTGCCAACCAAAAGGGCTTTGTCTCTCACAAGGTTGTAAGAAACTTGTTTTGATACAGACAGCAAGCCCCTTTGTTCACAACTGAGTAATATGTATTTCACTTTAACATAAGATTTATAGTAATGTATATGCGTTTTTAAAATAATGAAGAAAGCTTGTTTAGTGCTTTTTAAAAATTTGTTCATGGGATGTGGGCATTGCTGGCAAGACCAGCATTTATTGCCCATCCCTAATTGCCCTTGAGAAGGTGGTGGTGAGCTGCCTTCTTGAACCACTGCAGTCCGTGTGGTGAAGGTTCTCCCACAGTGCTATTAGGTAGGGAGCTCCAGGATTTTGACCCAGCGACGATGAAGGAATGGCGATATATTTCCAAGTCGGGATGGTGTCTCGGAGGGGAATGTGCAGGTGGTGTTGTTCCCATGTGTCAGCTGCCCTTGTCCTTCTAGGTGGTAGAGGTGGCGGGTTTGGGAAATGCTGTCAAAGAAGCCTCCTTACATTCCCTCCTGTTGAATCTAAAGAAGAAATTCTTTCAGTTCATACCTCTTTCCCATCTTTGGTTCACAGCTAGGCTGTGCACTACATCCATTTGCTTATTCAGTTTTTGTACACTGAGGAAACTATGCAAAGCATTATGATACAGCAAGGATTAAAACATGTGAAAGAATTTGAGCTTAAGGATGTTGTCCTACGTTCTATGTTATTTCCCACCATGCATGATTCGAAAGGATAGTTGTCTCCTTTTCAATGTCATTGTTTCATTTCAGTCTTTCAATCTTAACCTCCAATAGTCCCGGGTGACCTCACATGGCCTTATCTAACGTTCTTATCTTGTCGGTATCATATACCTATCTGAGCCATTTGGTCTTCTGGTCCAAGTTGGCTGTGAACTTCCGACTGTACCAGTGGTTCTAATTTTGGGTGCAGAGTGCCCTATCTTTATGCTATTTAGCTGATGGGGCTGCATGTATGCATCTCTGGTCTTATCTTCTAGTTGTAAATTATCCCACCCCCCTGTGACTTTGTGTCAAACAATTTTAGATGGCCCGTGTCATATGGCTACCCCATCCTTTACCCCTGCAGTGCATTTACACACACAGAGACAGGACCTCGTCACCTCTTGGCACCGCCCTCTTGCTAAATGCTTAGATGCCAAGCAAGTTGACAAGGTTTAAACCATATTCTTACATCTGACCTTTGAACCCGAATGAAACCACACTGAGTCAATTCTCACCTTACCCCGTAGCTTTCTTTTTGGTCTTGTCTAAGATTTCCTTGAGTTATATTTTATTAACATAAACACACATAGAAGTATATATATATTGCTTCTAAGTTTAATTTGGTTAATACAGAAACCTACAGCGTATCATAATACCAAGAAACCATGGACTTAAAAGATTCTCCAGTTCTCCTTTTACTAATATCCATCTTGCGGATATTTTCTAAGTATTATTTCTCCCAATCACGTTGTTAACTGAAAGGAACCTAACCCTAAATTTTGGAAATCCAAATTACTATTTCCCTCTTTACTTTAATTTCAATCCCGCTGATTGGTACCAGTGTTTCCTGATTGTTTCATTAATTAGTCGGTTTCTCAATGGAGCATGTGTCAGTGCCTTGCTCAAAAGGTTTTCTCACTCTCCTGAGGCACATTAACCATTTCATGTCATGCTGCTGTCAAGTATCTGAGCATGTCTGAGACCCATTCTTCAGTACATCTTCTTCATGTATTTCCACATACTAGCAACATATCATAGTTAATGTCCTTGGAAATTAACTTTCTGCTGACCAGTCTCTTTTTCCTTATGGTATTTCCGAATGTGTTTTCCATGGCACACGTCATATGTCCAGTAAGATTCAATCCTGTAAAAGCAATTGGTTTGTTTGAAGAGTGGTTCCACTAGCTCACCAGGCCGTAGGCCTTTGTAATCATGTTCTTCATCCTGGTCTCCGTTTCAGATGATAGCAACATACATTTGTATCTTTCATGTCCACTGCAGCCATTCTTAGGCTTTCAGGTTATCTTATCAAAAAGATCAGGGGTGGCTGGAGGTCTTTGCTTATCTTCCCCTGCATGGTCCCAATGTCAGGGTAGTGGCTAGGCTATCAAATGCAGTTTTCTCATTGGTCTTTATAGGCAATGACATAAATATCTGCAAGAGAAAGCAATCAATTTACTATTCTCAACCATACTTTCCTGACTTTAACTAGGTTTTACATTTATATCAGATTGATATATTTATTAAATCATGCCCAGGTCAATGATTTTAGAGAAATTCCCATTTGGTATAATTTCCCTGTTTCTATCTTTAATTCTCAATCATTCCCTCTCATCCAATTTTACCCATCCCATTATATTACCAGTCATGAACCCCGGAGGAACTTTACTGTCCAATACAATATTTACAGTTGGGTAAATATCCCAATACATTTTTTATTTATTTTACTTCTTGCAACGCTTCCCATTTCCCAAAATATCCCGCTACATTGTGCCTGAGTCCATTCCATTGCAGTATTGTTGGGCTGACAGGACTTGTCAATGTACAGTTTTATTCCCCTTCCCAAAAGAATTGTTCCTTGTTACACAGCATTGGATAGAAACCATTTAGACTGGACCTCTTATAAAATATAATTTGATTATCCCCTTAAACTACTGGTAAATTTTCCCAATTCGAGTGTTTGAACAGCAACTCATATCAATTTTTCTTACCAATTCCAATTTCAGAAACAAATTATGTCCAGGCTTTGTGGTTCCACAATAGAGACAGAAGTGCTTGTAATTACTTTTGGATGTAACTCCCATATCTCCCCTCACTCAAGCACTGCCTTGAAAGACAATAAATGGGTGAAAGCAAACAAATCAAAACGTTCTCAAAAGAAGAAAAGCAGCTTGGATCAAAGCTGATGATTGCTTTTCCTTCTCAATGTAATTTTGAATTATCGAAATCCAAATCTTAAGTCTTAGTCCAAAACGTCACCACGCTGTGACATTTGATATCTGATGTCTGCAGATAAGGTCTCAAATTCTGCACCAAATTTCTCCATCAAAGGTTGCTCCGTAACTTTGTGGAGCCAGTTTATGTCAAAGAACTACTCTCGATAATCCTGCACCATCAACACTCATGTGGTCCCGAAAACCATGGTCACCTGTTTTAAAAGAAACACAGAAAATCCATTGTGGCTCTTCTTGAGAACCCAAGGGGTTTATTTGTCAAATCATCATTTATTATTTTTATCCAATGGAATAATCCCTTTACCCAAAACAAATCCAGAAAACAAAACAGGAGAGAGAGACTGCTCTGCCCGTAGGACTGCTGACTTTGGAATTTCCAACTCCAAGTCCTTTTTGTGTTTTCAAGATATAACCACATTAAGAAAAATGTTCTGTGTTTTTGATTTCATTTATTCCCTCAGGTGAGGAGGGTTCAGAATGTACAAACTCCCACTCCCCGTCCCATGTTATTAAAGGCTCAAAGCCTGGGAATGTCCTTCTGGAGTCGGTGGAGGCGGTCTCGTCCTCCTCAACTTGCACATTGTCATTGTCCATAAGCCATAAAAGGATTATAGGGATGATGGCATGTACCGTTTCGGTATCCTGTCCCTGCCACTTCTTTATCTGGTTAATATGTACCCACCTATCCTTTTTATCAGTCTGAATTTCGTACACATTATTACTCAATTTGTCTATTATGGAGAAAGGTCCTTCAAATTTCTTTGCCCACTTTCCTGTGACATTGTTCAGTTTCACCATCACCTTATCCTTCAGTTTCACCATCACCTTATCCTTCAGTTTCACCATCACCTTATCCTTCAGTTTCACCATCACCTTATCCTTCAGTTTCACCATCACCTTATCCTTCAGTTTCACCATCACCTTATCCTTCAGTTTCACCATCACCTTATCCTTCAGTTTCACCATCACCTTAACCCCCACTTCAAGACCCTTTACATAAGGACCGAATTTGTGCCCGCACTTATTATGATGGCCAATTGATAGGGCGAAATTTGGGAAAATCTCTCCATGGTCACACTCTCATGTTGGTGTTTTGAGAAGGCACCGCAAAGCCTGATTTAATCATGGGGTCCTCACTATGCACCCCTGAAGAAAAGGGATGTTTCTCTTTGAACTTCACAAAAATCATTGTTTTTATCCAGAGATAATAAAACTGTTTATACAGTAACTGTTCTTTCCACTTTCAGAAAGCTGTGACTAAAAAGTGTCAGAACAATTTGTAAAAAAAAAATCTAGTACAATCCAAATACTTAACTTCAGCAATACAGAAATACGGGTTAGTTACTTTTTGCTTATCAAAACCTTAAGGAATGGGGAAGGAGTCAATAAAGTGCTTCAAAGAAGTTCAAATTAATTTATAACCAGAGATCATTCTCCAATTGTAACTTGTAATTCCTTAAAGCTGCATCTTATCTTTTCTTTTACAATTAAATCTCATTTTATCAATTATTTTAAATAAATGTAAAGGTTGTTGCTTGGTGAATTAAAAACAGATGTCGGTGTCCTCGGAAGGGGTTAACTATTTTCAGAAACAAAACGTCGGAGCCCGATATCAGACTCATGCACCCCCACGAGTTCTTAGGGGTCAATTTTTGAATGGCCGAGCGGGTGCGTTTGTGGCAGGGGGGCTCCGAAAATTGGGGATTCCCAGATCGGGTCCGGAGCCCGGCTCCAACCTGCCCACTTCCGGGTTCCCCAATGACGCAAATTGGTGCGCGCGCAGCCCCCGCATGCGGGATCCCACTTAAGATCATTATCTGGGTACTTGAGGTCATTTACAGACCTCATTAGTTGGAGATTTTAGGAGGATTCGGATTTTGGACTACCCACAGCGTGTTTCCCATGCTGGGGGAAACACTCCCTGTTTAAACAGACATGTTGCAGCCAGCAGCCAGTGGCAGCTGCAAAGGTCCATTTAACAGGTGCGGGGTTAACCCTCATTCATTGCAGCAGGGCACTCTGTCACCTCAGACAAAGTTTTTCCTGCCACACCGTTGTCTCCACACTCCAAATTATTAAATCATACCCTAAACTCTGCTGTCCAAACACATGTACCTACTTTGTAGACCCCCTCACACTCACACCAGGAAGGGGGGGGGGGGTTTCCATTGCTGCATTCATCACTCCATTGGAGGACGAGCAACATCACCAGCCTCGCCAGGCATGCCGTCCACCTCCGCCACATGGAGCTACACAACACAGTGCTGCACAATAGGCACCTGCACAAAGTAGTCGTGCAACTACACATACAACCACTGTTGGGTGACCCAATGAGTGGCATCAAAGGTGTTCATGGAGAACCTCATGAAAGGGCATTATTGCACAAGCCAGTCAAGAATGGCCAAGACGTGGCTGTAGTGGTGACAATATATGTAATGTGAGTTGATCAGAAATTAAATAGAAGTAAAAACCATGACAAACCCACAAACACCCTTGTGCATCCCCTTCATGCTCACCACCCGTTTGTCTTACTCTTCCTACTACATATATGTGATGCATGCCCTGTGGCTGCAGCACAGGTAGTGGCAGGTTGAGTGAGGCTGACTGTGAAAGAGATGCATGAGAGGGTGAGTATGAGATAGAGCCATGAGATTGTATGAGGATTGGGTTGAGTGGTAGTGGTGGGATGAGTACTGGCGAGGTGAGTAAGTGCAGGTAAGATGAGGATGAGCTTTGAGTGGGTGTGAGGAGTGATGTGATAGAGTAGTGCTGGCAGTGCAGAAGGAGATGTGGGGTGGGGGTGGTGATGTGGCAGATGGAGTGTGGGGGAATGAGTAAGTGTGCTCACTTCGGCTGACCTACTTAGGTCATTGAAGCGCCTCCTGCACTGTATGCAGGTGCATGATATGTTGGTGCTGGTGACCTCCTCTGCCACCTCGAGCCAGGCATTCATGGTGGCAGAGGCAGGCCACTTCATCCCGTCCGCCGGGGAGAATATCTCTGTCCTCGTCCTCCTCCTCACCCCATCCAGTAGGACCTGGAGTGAGGCATCATTAAACCTGGGAGCAGCCTCCCCCTGTGCTGCACCATGCTGTAATTTTGCCTATTTTCTGCAGCATCAGTCAGTAGAGGACTGCTTCTTTAACTAGGGCTCCTCCAGCTGACAGCCGATGATGCGGGTGTGCAGTCCGCCCGCTGCGCAGCTTTCCAGCGGGAAACCCGGAAGCACAGGTAAGTGGCTTCAATTTACTTGCGATCGCGTGGGGAACCCACCGATTTTACTAGGCGGGCTACCCACGCACCCAGTCGACCCCCCGCTGGCAACCCGCCTCCCTCCTAATATCGGGCCCTTAGTGTACGTCAACATAGCTCTCCCGCAAATTTTTTTAAGACGTTTGTGTTGGGAGATCGCATTTCCCTTTGTTCTTTTTAGTTTTTAGTTAGTCCAGTATTTCCAGATTGTTGTGATTTCCACCTCGAATTTTGTTCCATCAACTTTTGTTGAGGTTGCTCTCAGTTTCTAATTGTAGTTTCTAATTGGTTCTTAAGTTTTATAATTTGCTGTCCTTGCCATAACACAACTACAGCTTTCCAATTCATTTTTCTCCACTTACTTTTTGTGGGTACAAGCTTAACCAACTCTCCTAGCTTTTCCTATCAAGGAGATACGAGATAACCTTTTTTATAATCTGTTCCGTTTTTCGGTCACTTTTTCTTTCTGACCACAGCACAAGATAAAAGGGGTGTGCTGTCAAAGCTAACAGCTATCACACTTTAATGTGACCAAGACGGTTATCCCAAATTATCAAAATTGATGCCCTGTACTAGATCACAAGATATCGTTCTTTGATTTACAGATACACACAGCATTAACTCTTTACACATCAATTCACACTCACCAATTTCATACTCAACACAACTTCAATCAGATTAATTCACACTCACCAATACTCAACAGTACTTAAAACTTCAAATCGCTCGACATTTACTTCAAATCATTAAGCATTTAAGAAATTCAAAATGCCAATTTTTATGTGACGATCTCATGTCCGGAATTTGAGATGCTCACATCTTATAAGAACCAGAATTTTACTTGGCCACAGCAAATGTCTGGTTTCCACAATTTAATAGGTCAGTTAACTCAATAACTCCAATTTTAATTCAGCAATATCAGAATTAAACACAAGAGAAAACAAATGTTAGATACAAGACAGAATAGATGTTAGACAAACACATAAAATTATCTACATAGCACATGCTTTCTAAAACCTAGTACATTACTCAAAAAGAGGAAAACACATAGCAAGCATTAAAAGGGGGGCGTAGCCTGTGACCTCGAAAAGGAAGCACTCATGATTAGGACAGGCTTCTTAAAGAGACAGTATAGAGATGATTCAATTTCCGATGTTTATGGCTTAACCCCATTCAGTACTGACTCAAAGCCTCAAGCTCACAGTCTGTACCTTCACCCAAGTCTGGTGTAGTGACGGTCCCTTCATCTTTTTCTTGCTTCAAAGCTTGCAAAGTGGCCTGATCTCTGCTATCTCCTATCCTCACTACTTCCCAGACTGCAGTTATCATATCCACCCATCCCTGCCTGCCTGCGCGTATCCCTGCTGGCAAACACTTGAATACCTCAGGGCTACTAGCATATAGTATCATTCGCTCCTTCTCTCTATCATCACAGTCACTCAATTTAGCAGTTTGATCTATCGCTGCTACTGAGGCTCCAGGGTCTTTCCTGACTTTTACTTCAGGGGATCTCTATGGTCTGTGTCACATTCTCTGCAGCGTTTTCAACATCTGCAGTTTCACCTTCTGGTAGCTGAGCTTTCTCTTTGATCCTAACTCTCCCGACCTCTCGTTTGACCGTACATGTGGGGGCCATTCTAGGTATCGAGTCCCTTGGACCTTGATCATGATAATGACCTCGGTTGTCCTCCCCTTTCCAGTCTATACCTTCGTTCTCGCTATCATCTCTTTCAGCTAGACTACACTGACTTACGACATATACCATCCCCCTGTGGGATTTCAGCTGTTGTTTTCTGTCTCTTTATTACATTGCATACCATGATATGGTCTCTTTTGGGTTACCTGTCTTTTTTTTCCTCATGCTGTCAGCCATAGATTTAGTGGTTGCAGTCAATTCATTGCTTTTTCTTTTTGGGTAGCTCCATGTCTTTTTCTTGCTACCTGTGTTTGCATGTATGCCACTGATCCCTGCAGCATCTCTGTATTCTTTCCATTTTCATTGTCAGTCTTGTTAAGTTCTTCCTTCACTTCCTGTGCTTTATCTTTCAACATTTTATTCTCAGTCTGAACTGCCTGCAGTTTGACTTTAAATTCCTCCTGAAGCTGAAATAGCAGCACCCCTGCTTTCTAGCTATCATCTTTGATCTTTTCCTCCTCAGTTAACTCCTTCACTCAACTCTCAACTGCACACAAATTCTGACAGGTTTTAACTAATACAGTACAAGTTCCTATGTTCTCCTGAATATATTTCCTTGTCTTATCTACCAGAGTTGTTTTTACTGGTGGCTCTTCAACTTTAGTTCAATTATCAATCGTTTCTGCCATGGCTAAATTAAAATTCTCAAAAACCCATGAGCACAACAGCCCTCCTCAAAAACCCATGGGCACAACAGCCCACCTCAAAAACCCATGGGCACAACAGCCCACCTCAAAAACCCATGGGCACAACAGCCCACCTCAAAAACCCATGGGCACAACAGCCCACCTCAAAAACCCATGAGCACAACAGCCCTCCTCAAAAACCCATGGGCACAACAGCCCTCCTCAAAAACCCATGGGCACAACAGCCCACTTCAAAAACCCATGGGCACAACAGCCCACCTCAAAAACCCATGGGCACAACAGCCCACCTCAAAAACCCATGGGCACAACAGCCCACCTCAAAAACCCATGGGCACAACAGCCCACCTCAAAAACCCATGGGCACAACAGCCCACCTCAAAAACCCATGGGCACAACAGCCCACCTCAAAAACCGTGAAAAGGTTTTGAAGAGTGGACAGGGGAATGTCAATGGATGTTATTTATATGGACTTCCATAAGGCATTTGATAAGGTCCCACATAAGAGACTGTTAGCTAAGATAGAAGCCCATGGAATTGAGGGAAAAATACGGACTTGGTTAGGAAGTTGGCTGAGCGAAAGGCGACAGAGAGTAGGGATAATGGGAAGGTACTCACATTCGCAGAATATGACTAGTGGAGTCCCGCAGGGATCTGTCTTGGGGCCTCAATTATTCACAATATTTATTAACGACTTAGATGAAGGCATAGAAAGTCTCATATCTAAGTTTGCCGATGACAGAAAGATTGGTGGCATTGTAAGCAGTGTAGATGAAAACATAAAATTACAAAGCGATATTGATAGATTAGGTGAATGGGCAAAACTGTGGCAAATGGAATTCAATGTAGACAAATGTGAGGTCATCCACTTTGGATCAAAAAAGGATAGAACAGGGTACTTTCTAAATGGTAAAAAGTTAAAAACAGTGGATGTCCAAAGGGACCTAGGTGTTCAGGTACATAGATCATTGAAGTGTCATGAACAGGTGCAGAAAATAATCAAGAAGGCAAATGGAATGTTGGCCTTTATATCGAGAGGACTGGAGTACAAGGGGGCAGAAGTTATGCTGCAGCTATACAAAACCCTGGTTAGACTGCACCTGGAGTACTGTGAGCAGTTCTGGGCACTGCACCTTCAGAAGGACATATTGGCCTTGGAGGGAGTGCAGCCTAGGTTTACTAGAATGATACCCAGACTTCAAGGGTTAAGTTACGAGGAGAAATTGCGGTTGTATTCTCTAGAGTTTAGCAGGTTAAGGGGTGATCTGATCGAAGTTTATAAGATATTAAGGGGAACAGATAGGGTGGATAGAGAGAAACTATTTCCGCTGGTTGGGGATTTTAGGAGTAGGGGGCACAGTCTGAAAATTAGAGCCAGACCTTTCAGGAGCGAGATTAGAAAACATTTCTACACACAAAGGGTTGTAGAAGTTTGGAACTCTCTTCCGCAAACAGCAATTGATACTAGCTCAATTGTTAGATTTAAATCTGAGATAGATAGCTTTTTGGCAACCAAAGGTACTAAGGGATATGGGCCAAAAGCAGGTATATGGAGTTAGATCACAGATCAGCCATGATCTTATCAAATGGCAGAGCAGGCACGAGGGGCTGAATGGCCTACTCCTGTTCCTATGTTCCTAAAACAACAGCCCACATCAAAAACCGTGAAAACAACAGCCCACATCAAAAACCGTGAAAACAACAGCCCACCTCAAAAACCCATGGGCACAACAGCCCATCTCAAAAACCCATGGGCACAACAGCCCATCTCAAAAACCCATGGGCACAACAGCCCACCTCAAAAACCCATGGGCACAACAGCCCACCTCAAAAACCCATGGGCACAACTGCCCACCTCAAAAACCCATGGGCACAACTGCCCACCTCAAAAACCCATGGGCACAACTGCCCACTATGAGTCCGTGTGATCAGCACATTAACAACTCACAACCATGGGTAAACAACCCATCCCAGTACTGCCGCTAGAAAACGGGTCTCCCTTGACCCCAAAACACATGACCCAACTTTGCCCATTTATCAATCACAGCAACCCAAATACTTACACCTTGTACAACAACCCAAATACTTAAACAACACCCCTAATCAAATACGTATACTTTGTACGAATAACACATCACACCTCAGTTAGAATGCCAATATGTAAGTAAAAATATTTATACCAATATGCCTTTTACTTATACTGTTCTTGTCCTTGAATAAAGGCCATGAGGCTGTTGGTGCCAAAGTATAATAGCTTTATTAAGAAGTTATACCAAGTAACAAAGACGTTTAAAATACAATAATACAATTAAGTATGCTGATTAGATTGATACAACCTGGCTGATTATTCACGAAACAAGGACCTTGGAGAATGCATCCCCCAGAGTCATAATCAATGGGCAGTCCAGCCATGCCCCCGAGAACATTCTGGCTAGTTACCGAAAAGCATTTCACTTATATGTTTTAAAGACAAACATCTCTGTCTGTCTGAGCTTCCCATCAATTGTCTCCTCTCTCTAGAAAGGGGATAGGTGGTTGCTAACCAAAAGGGCTTTTTCTCTTACAAGGTCGTAAGAATCATAGAAAGTTACGGCACATGTCCGTGCTGGCCGAAAAAGAGCTTAATACCACTTTCCAGCACTTGGTCCATTGCCCTGTAGGTTACGGCGATTCAAGTGCACATCCAAGTACTTTTTAAATGAGTTGAGGGTTTCTGCCTCTACTACCCTTTCAGGTAGTGAGTTCCAGACCCCCTCCACCCTCTGGGTGAAAAAAATTCTCCTCAGTTCCCCTCTAATCCTTCTACCAATTACTTTAAATCTAGGCCCCCCCGGTCACTGACCCCTCTGCTAAGGGAAACAGGTACTCCCTATCCACTCTATCTAGTCCCGTCATAATTTTATACACCTCAATGAAATCTCCCCTCGGCCTCCTTTGTTCCAAAGAAAACAACCCCAGCCGTAGGCTTTCTCACAGCTCAAATTTTCCAGCCCTGGCAACATCCTCATAAATCTCCTCTGTGCCCTCTCTAGTGCAATCACATCTTTCCTGTAATGTGACCAGAACTGTAAGCAGTACTCAAGCTGTGGCCTAAACAATGTTTTATACAGTTCCAGCATAACTTCCCTGCTCTTATATACTGTGCCTCGACTAATAAAGGAAAGTATCCCATAGGCCTTTTTAACCACCTTATCTACCTGTCCTGCTGCCTTCGGGGATCTGTGGACATGCACTTCAAGGTCCATCTCTTCCTCTACACCTCTCAGTATCCTTCCATTTATTGTGTACTCCCTTGCCTTGTTTGCCCTCCCAACTGCATTACCTCACACTTCTCTGGATTGAATTCCATTTGCCACTCTTCTGCCCACCTGACCAATCCGTCGCTATCTTCCTGCAGTCTACAGCTTTCCTCCTCACTATCAACCACACGGCCAATTTTTGTATCATCTGCAAACTTCTTGATCAAGCCCCCCGCATTCAAGTCCAAATCATTAATATATACAACAAAAAGCAAAGGACCTAGTACTGAGCCTTGCGGGACCCCACTGGAAACAGTCTTCCAGTCGTAAAAACACCCGTCGACCGTTACCCTTTACTTCCTGCCACTGAGCCAATTTTGAATCCAACTAGCCACTTTCCCTTGGATCCCATGGGCTTTTACTTTTTTGCCCTGCCTGCCATGTGGGACCTTGTCAAAAGCCTTGCTAAAATCCACGTACACTACATCAAATGCGTTACCCATCGACCCTCCTTGTTACCTGCTCAAAAAATTCAATCCAGTTATAGTCAGACACGACCTTCCCTTAACAAATCCATGCTGACTGTCCTTGATTAACCCGTACCTTTCTAAATGACGATTTATGCTGTCCCTCAGAATTAATTCCAATAATTTGCCCACCACCGAGGTTAGACTGATTGGCCTATAATTACTCGGTTATCTCTTTCTCACTTTTTAAACAATGGTACAACGTTAGCAGTCCTCAATCCTCCGGCACCACGCCTGTAGCCAGGGAGGAGTGGAAAATGATGTTCAGATTCTCTGCTATTTCCTCCCCTGCTTCTCTTAACAGCCTGGGATACATTTCATCCAGGCCTGGCAATTTATCTACTTTCAAAGATGCTAAACCCTTTAATACTTCCTCTCTCACTATGCGTATCCCATCCAATATTTCACACGCCTCCTCCTTAACTACAATGTCTGCATCGTCCTCTTCTTTTGTGAAGACAGAAGCAAAGTATTCATTAAGAATCATACCCACATCTTCCGCCTCCCCACATAGGTTACCTTTTTGGTCTCGAATAGGCCCTACTCTTTCCTTAGTTATCCTTTTGCTCTTTATGTATTTATAAAATATTTTTGAGCTTTCCTTAATTTTACTTGCCAATATATTTTCATGCCCTCTCTTTGCTTTCCTAATTTCCTTTTTAATTTCACCCCCGCACTTTCTGTACTCCTCTAGGCTTTCTGCAGTATTGAGCTCTCGGTGTCTGACATAAGCTTTTCTTTTTAGCCTTTTCTTACCCTGTATACTCCTTGACATCCAGGGAGCTCTAGATTTGGCATTCCCACCCTTTTTCTTCGTGGGAACATGTTTTGATAAAGACAGCAAGCCCCTTTGTTCACACCTGACTAATATGTATTTTGTTTTAACATAAGATTTATAATAATGTATATATGCTTTAAAATAATTAAGAAATCTTGTTTAGTGCTTTTCTTGCACACATTACAAAGGATATAATTGTACTGAACTTTACACCACAGCAGTCCTACCTGTCTCTGCCAAAGAACAGTGTAATCTGTGTCTGGACTCTCTTTCTCTGGCAGTATGGCCGTCAAACTATGTCCACCTTTCATTGTGCGACCCAGTCTGGCTGTAACCCAACACTTCTTAGAGAGGATTAAGTATTAATGATAATTCCACCTTAACGAGGTGCCAACTGCTGATGAAACAGCTGATTCTGCCTAAAATAGCTGGAGCGCTTAATGGATTATAAGCGGTGCGTTTGTAATTAACTTCTATGATAGTGGAAAATAGTTAGCGTTAATTGTCCGGTATAGATGGTTGCCAATCATAACCCAGGGCAGTATAAGAGGTGGTGGACAGGATCTGCTAGTCCTGAGGAAGGGTTTTAAGATCTGAAATGTTGACTGACTCCTGTTTTTCCACAGAAAACGAAAAGGAATGGAGTGTGATAATTTATTGTTAATTGAATGTATCCAGTCAGTGTGCTGCTGTTAACAACAGCAAGGCTAATTAAATATGGGGATGCATCTCAAAGGTATTTAATTATAAACTGAAACAGATTATTTTAACTCTGTGTGATGGATTAGAAAGATACCATTTGTAAAACTGCACAATCATAAGTGTCTCACCTCCTCATCGCATTGACTCAGCAAAGAGTGACACTCAAATTTTAAGCTATGACGTTAGTCAGGCAGAATTTTCACAGCACTGCCCCCCACATAACTAAGCAGTTTTATGCACCTCCCCTCTTCCCCACAGGCACAGCATTTTGACCTTTGGCCTCCTCCCCACTGACTAGCCTTTCGACCCTTGCTTCTCCTCCACCATTGAGCATTTCAGCTCCAATGACCAGCAGTTTCGCCCTTACATCCCCCACCCACTGAAGGAAATCAGCCCTCAACCAATGTCCCCCCTCCCTCCTACCACTGAGCAGGAAAATCATTGCTGGCCCACTGCATCCCATTCCACAGAGCATCAAAACTGTGCCACCCAACACCACTAATCATCCAGCCATCCTCCACCCCCTCCTCCTCCCTCTGTCCTCTTCTCATTGCATCCATCCCCATTAGCCTCCTCTCCCCAACCTCCTCAATCTCCCCTCCCTCTCTCTCATCCTCATTCTCTCCCTTGTCTCTATTCCCCTCCTCTATCCACCTCTCTGTCCAAGTTCCTCCACCCCTTTTTCTTCCCTTCCTCCGTTCTCCTTTCCTCCCGTCCCCCTTCCTCTATATCCCCATCTCCCTCCCTATTTGCACTCCTCTTCCTCCCTTTTCCCCTCCTCATCCATTTCCACACCAATTTTACTCATCCCCTTGGCCTCTTCTCCCTTCTACTTCCCACCTCTCCCCCTCTCCCCCTGTCCTCTCCCATGGGATTTTCAGGAGAATGTATTTTTTAAAGGACACTATTTTATGGTAACCATTACTATGAATGGCATTAGATTGCCACAGACCATAATGTGAAAAGTAATTGTATGTCATGCATAGTTTTGGACACAGAACCGAAAGGCTGCGGATGCTGGGTCAAAGACTGAGATTGATAGATTTTTGTTGGGTAAGGGTATCAAGGGAAATGGAGCAAATGCAGGTAATTGGAATTGAGGTACAGATCAACCGTGATATTGAATGGCAGAACAGACTCGAGGGTCTGGATGGCCTACTCCTGTTCCTATGTTCCTATGATGAAATGCATGCAGAGGGAAACTCAGTGGCAGTATGGATAAGTAGAGGAACACTATTGTGTCTGTTAGTTTGCTAATTTTATTTTTAAAGAGACATACCGCTACAAGTCTGAACTGAAATTCATGGGATTTGTGAATGAGTTCTTGTATTCCTAGTTTATACTACTCTATTATAATTTCAGTTTCTTGCTCTACACTCCCAGTTAGGTGATCAGTATTTTGTATTTCAGTCACAAAGGTGCTGAACAAGCTCACAGTAAAGTAATACATGCATCCCATACATTTAACTGGGCTGTTGGAGAATTCAATATTTGACACTAAAAGTGAAATCTCATATTAAAAACAACAGAGAAGTAGAAATAAGTTACAATTTGCTTGCACAGTTTTGTAGTTAAGTTTATATTTCTGAACTCATCAATCATGCAAATGCATTATGACTCACTCTCAAATAGCCAGAAAAAACACATGTGGACTGTAAGGACAGATTGATGAAATTCTGCTCCCAGTGCAGAGCTACATGCTCCAGGAGCACAAATCGGGATTTTGGACAGGAAAATCTATGGGCCTTGCTGATCTCCGCAGCCAAATTCACAATATTGTCTCCTTCTTGTCACAGAGCCAGAAGCATGATTTTGTAAATTTACCCCTCACAGACTAACATGAGTTATTACTCTGCAATCAGGCCTTCAAAATATCAACAAAAATGATGAATGAAGGGAGGGAGTGAAGTATCAAAAGTACGGTAAGCACTGCTGAAAACTGGGCCAATAGTTACCCAGAAGGAAGCCTCAAGCCAGCAACAGAGTCATGGTTGGGAAATGGGGGTGGGGGGTTGGTAAATACCCCACTAAGACTGAAGGATAGCGAAGCCTGACACTGGCCCATTTTCACTTGGAGATTAAACTGATCGTGTGTCTGTAGTAGTTTTACCTCATGTCTGGAATAGTAAAGTCCAGCTTGTCTGAAAAGGTAACCACATTCATGTTGAGGTATCTTCAATAAGTTTGAGAGGATAATTAGGGGCTGATTAGAATGTGTACTTATCTACAGATACCTTTTGAATTTTTTATATGGGTTAGAAATTGGACCTGATTGGGCTGTTTTACAAGCATAAAATGGGTGCAACAATTGCTAATTTTGGGGACCAATGTCCCCAAAGTACGCCTGAAAGAAGTTCGACCCAATATTGGCTCGGGCCAAATTTCAGGCGTTTTGCCCCTTATATGTGTAAATGAGGGGCCTAAAGTCTGTTTTAGACCCCCCTCTGTAAAATTAGGTACAGATGAGCAGAGCAGAAGCTGGGTCTGCTCCGCTCAGGATTCTTCAGCAGACGTTTTTTAAAATTTCAAAATTTTTTCCTGTGGAACCAGGAGGAGCAGAAGTGCTCTCCCGACTCCAGAGTACCCCCCCGCCCCATGTTGTCGCTCCACCACCACCTCCTGGAACATGCGTTTGGGCCGATGCTGGTGAGGTATGCGGCCCGACATTGATCTTACTCAAATGGGGAGCTGCCTGTGAAGGCACAGGAGGTGCTGGCAGCTTGCCCATTTAGTGAGATCCAAGGCCCAATATTCAGGCCAGTCTTGGGCCTCCCTGTTCGACGCGCTTCCGGCCAAGTTCAGGCCAGAAAATGGGCCTAAAGGAATTTCTGCCCCTATGTGTTTTATTGCAAGAAATCAAAGCCAGCAAGAATAATAATTTCATTGCAAACAAAAATTCCTTTATATAAGTTTTTAGAAAACTGAAAACAGAATGTAATTTCAGTTACAAATGAACTGTTCTATGGATAACCTATTGCACTATGTAGTTTTAACATTATAATCAAACAATAAGGAAAATGTCTGGAATTGTAAAGCTTAGAAAACTGAATTGTTTGAAGCCAGATAGTCATAATTTAAAAATTATATTCTAAGTTTGGCAAGCAGACTCCTTCATGTTGAAAAGCTTCTGAAATACTGACATTTTATAATAGAAATATTAAACATCAAAAGTACATGGCTTATAATTTGCAGCTTCAGTCCGTAGGACTGGACAGTACTAAGAACTGCTGACGTGTTACCACTTGTAAATGGAAATTGTATAACCTTGTGGCTTTTAATTTGTGACCCTTATGTGCTGAATTATTTAATGAAGTAGCATGTCAGTATTTCCAATTTCTTAGAAGCTGGTGAAAATGAGTGAAACCAAATTAATTTTCTAATATTAAATCATTTTACGTCTAGGTACTTAGTGATAACAAAAATTAGAGATCTGTATCATGCTTGAAAGAAATGTCTACTTTGCTTTATTTTATCCCTGAATACCTAAACTACATTTAAAATTCCTAAAGCCATCTTTCTGCAAATATTATTTCATTACCAGTTATTCAGAACAGCTTTATCAAATTTTCTACAAAGTTGAGAAACAATAAATTTCCTATTGTCAAACTTTGAGTTTCCTTAATTCTTATACTGGAAACAATCTCTGCCCCCTCCAGCTGTCCTTTTTAATACTGGCCTGTTGCTTGAATACCTCAAAAGTCCTTTTGTGATTTTAGGATGGAAATTCATCTTGGCGATAACGCAAAACGAGCAATAGCAAATCGGCAGCCTGTTTTGCACTCTGCCCGATTTTTTTCCCATAGAATTTCTACCCCTTTATTTTTATACTCCGTTTTCCCTTTCCCCACTTCTGAAGGCGTGACTCTTGTTAGAATACGGATCCACGGTTGTCAGTGGCCCTTTGGTACCTCATACAAGTGACCATTCTCCATTTGTGAACCTTCATACGCAGCTGAATCCAGTCTTGTCCTCACCTGATCCTATCCTCACCATGCGTACACACATGCCAGCTTTGCTGTGGTGGTTCACTGGATGGCATTCTGGATTGGGAACCCTTGCTGATTTTTTGTTTCCTCTTTAGTTAACTAATGTATTGACAGCAGTTCTGGCAACCTGCCTGCCCTGGATAAGCTTGGCTAACTCAACACCAAAGAGGAATCAGATCTGGTTTTGTGTTACACTGGATGGTGCTTTTACCTACTTAATCATTGGAAGACTATTTCTCTGATTTTTTAAACTAAATCTGTGAAATGACTTCATCTCCAGAGATTCAGCATGGTTTCCAGAGTGGCACTGTAATGTTGTACAGTCAGTCACATATACCATGTATGCAAGTTGCCTTCTTTGGACTGTGACAATTTTCTTTATTTTTTTTTGTGAAATATGAGCCAAATTCAGTTATACTAAGAACGCTGGGTAACTATTTCATAATATTTTCCTATTTGTCACTATTACGAGCTGCATTTTCCTCTGCTGTACCACTCAAAACTGGATGGTATATTGGTGGAAAATGAAGGGAAATCAGGCAGGGAGACCTACTGCTGCATTGCCATCCCAACCAGTGCAACTCTGAATTTCCCTCACTCCCCACCACTGAGACATTGGCTGCCGCCCCTTCATCTCCCTGTTTCTAAATGATGGTGGGTTGCAAGGCGCAGGAAACAGGACAAATTACCTACTTCCTGCGTCTACTGCCACTGACCCCAGGGACTGCAGAGAGAGGGGTGCCAAAGGCCCTGGTGTAGCCTGCTCAGGAGAATATTGGCAGGAAAGGGTCTAATAGTTAGCTTCTTTTCCTCTCTTAAGGTGGCTTGCCTCTTGTTAGAGGTTGCTCAGCTCACAGAGAGCCTTGTTAAACTTTTCAAAAAAATTCACAAATTTATTTCTTATGTTAGACCACTGAGTAGAGAATATGATCCATGTTGTTATGATGACAAAGAAATGTAGAGGTATCATATTACCAGTGCAAACATGATCCA
Organism: Heptranchias perlo; assembly: GCF_035084215.1. Taxonomy (NCBI): domain Eukaryota; kingdom Metazoa; phylum Chordata; class Chondrichthyes; order Hexanchiformes; family Hexanchidae; genus Heptranchias; species Heptranchias perlo. The sequence continues at coordinate 125,135,591 of NC_090325.1, read as the reverse complement.
TCATTTTCAAGGTGCCTCCTGTGGTTTTCATGAAACTACGAGCATTACCTTTATCTCAACTTTCAATTATTAATGAATGTTTTAAGGGCTACCACTGTGCAGATATGTTTGATTCTACTGAATTCACAAGTAGAGAGGGAAAAAGAAAATGACACGGAACATTCAGAAAAATCGTTTGTGTTTCTGGACTTCACCAAGTTTATTGAAATCCACCTGATAACCAATTCATTTTTCTTTCCTGCTCAGATTAGGGATGTTGCTTTGAGTCTTACCAATTTGACAATGTCTGCAGATTGCTCAGGATGCTCAGAGACAGTAGACTCTCGCAGTCTTGAAAATAAAGCTCATTTACAACAAAAGCTATCAACCTTGCATTTCATTTTGAGTAGTATTAGTTCACTGAACAGCAGAACAGCTTTGTTGCATTGTGGCAGTGTATTTGTTCCACAGCAATGATTCTGGTGCCCAGGGAAAAGGTGTTGCATAATTTAGCTGGACTTTGCGGGCGCACAAATTTCAAGTGTAATGATCCTATTAAACTATTAGAGTTGTATTAGCAGCGTCAGACAGGAAGTAATTAAATTTAGACAAGTTTGAACTTTGTAACAAAATGATTTATACAGCTGGCATACGGCAATTCCCACTTCTGAACAAATTACCCGAAGGAAAATTGAAACTTCTGAATGACAGTAAAGGTTCATAATCCCTTGTCTGTGAGTCTCTGCCTCATCTACTCTGTTAATATGTACCGCTGTAAAGGAATGAAAATATCAACCCTTGGACAGTATAAATTTACCAAGCGCACCACAAAACACAGTGCTTAAAGTGATGTAGCTGTATCCTTTATTCAAGAACACATTTCCATTTGGAATAATGTATGATTGGGAGAATTATAGATGGGAATGAAGCCCATCACTAATTTCTGGTGTCAGTGCCACATATCCAAGGCCAATGAGGATACATTGTTGATCCACCTCTGACAATCCACCCTTTTCTATAGAAGTCGCTAAACAAATCCTGGTGACTTACTTTTTAGACGACAAGTCAACCTGACTGCATAACACATTAACAACAAAGTTAAAGCTCACTATAAACAATTGAAAAAAACATACTTTGCAGATCTAGCTCCTGCTCCTCCTAGCCCTGCAAAAATTTCCCCCCCTTTTCTTGAGGGGCCATCAGTGGTCCCTTTAATCGCTGGGTAGGCCGCTCACCGCCTGGATGGAACGTGCATGTTGCACACCCCATCCATTTGCACCTGAAAATTGCAAGCGGGGTCCGACAGTTGGCATAGGACCCCGATTTTCACATTTAAACAGCCACTCGCCCAAAACCGGTGGCTGCTTGCCTGTTTACAGGTCCACCAAAAAATGGCACCAGGCAGGCCTTGGGCAGCTGACACTTGCCCAAATTTTCAACTGCTGGCCGTCCATTTCTCAGATGGGTGACCAGCAGTTGAAAATAGCCCGCAATGTATTCAGGAAAATATTCTGTAGCACTGGGAATTATAGGTGTGTTTGCATATTACTCAAGAAAATATTAAGACCAATAATGCAGTCTAGCAGAGAGGCACAGGGACTGCTGCTCTTTGGGTGCTGTGGATGTCTGTAACTAGAGTATTGTCCTCGTATTATACTGCAAGGTCAACTTATCAACATATGAGTACCTCGCTCATGGCACTCGGTGCATGATGCACTGTGTAATAATCCATTGCCAGGTGACCTTAAAAGGGTAATGATATTCATGGTGAAAAATAACTGTAGCAAAGCCAAAAGCACCATTAGAGGAAGCAACTTTGGAGGTCCCACGGAGAAGGGCGAGCCTTTTTAGAGTATTTGGACATTCTCTACAGAAGAACGGCTCCAAATGGAAGTAGCTGAAAGAGTTAATGTTGTCTCACTTGTGCACAAATCTCGAGAACAGATGAAGAATACATTTGCTAGTCTCTTGGAGGTTTCCAAGGTTAATTTTTCAAAGTTGTCCTACAATGTATCTTAACAGCACCAAGCTGTAACCTAGAGGCAGAGGGAAGATATGTAGCATTTTGGCAATTGTTCATCTACTTTCTAAATGCATAAGCATGCCCATGTTTAACCATGGTTACAATAACAATGCATTATGCAATGTGGCAAGCAACAAACACCAAGTATGCTGGCAACACAATATACCAGCATGCTGGCAACACAATATACCAGCATGCTGCATGTTCACACACTTATAGAAAATGATTGTTGGCCTCTACACTTGAGGCACACCTATCTTCTCCGATATTCCTCATTCCAACATATGTCCCTTTCCCATTTGCTTGCAGAAGACTGTGTATAATAGGTGGCAGTGCAAGCAGATTGGAGTGCAGTCACCTAATCAACATCCCATGATTCTTTACAAGGAGTGGGCCCTAGAGATTCTAGGCCTGGAAGTAATAGAGGGAGTGGGGGAGAGGTAGGCTGCATCCTTACAGTGCTGCTCTAATGGTGTTGGACTCAAAACTGCAGCAGTCTGTCTTATCTGGGAATCACCATGTAACAAGGCTTCAACAACTTATTGATGCCCAGCAGTCTGCTCTCACACAGATCCCTAGCCATGATGAGAAAGTACCCAGGAGCAAGGGAACTGTAGGAACATACTTGAATGATGGAAATGCCTCTCAGGGTGATGTCACATTTGTAACAGATAGCCTCCCCACTCAAATGACAACAGGAAGTGTCAGATAGTGTAGACGCCCACACAGCCACCACACGTGGTGCCTGAAGTTGCAGGATTATCTACTGAACCAGCAAATGAGATACTGGACCACCTCCATCCCTACTGATTGACATTGACATGCAGCAATCATCCTCCTCACTTCCTCCTCCGACAGTTGCTTCAGGACTGGATGATGAACACAAATAATAGGGGTGCCAACCATTGCATTATAAGCTCTATTTTTAATGATTTTTCATTCTTCTTATGGTAGTACTGCATCAGATTTTATAAAACCTTCCTGTGTTGGAATGAAATTATAATGTTTTGAGGTTTCATTGATTTTTCTCCCACTCTAAACAAAATTTGGTTCAGCAGGAGAATAACAGCGGTAATCTAAAACCTTTTCACACAGCGCAACTAGAATTACATGGAATTACATAGAATGTACAGCGCAGAAACAGGCCATTCGGCCCAACAGGTCTTTGCCGGTGCTTATGCTCCACACGAGCCTCCTCCCTCCCTATTTCATCTAATCCGATAAGGATATCCTTCTATTCCTTTCTCCCTCATGTGTTTATCTAGCTTCCACTAAAATCCATCTATTCTAGCAACCTCAACTACCCCTTGTGGTAGTGAGTTCCACGTCCAATCACTCTCTGGTAAATAAGTTTCTCCTGAATTCTCTATTGGGTTTATTAGTGACTATCTTATATTTATGGCCCTTAGTTCAGGTCTCCCCTGCAAGTGGAAACATCTTCTCTACGTCTACCCTATCAAACCCTTTCATAATCTCAAAGACCTCTATCAGGTCACTCATTAGTCTTCTCTTTTCTAGAGAAAACAGCCCTAGCCTGCTCAATCTTTCGTGATAAGTTTCACCTCTCAGTTCTGGTATCATCTTAGTAAATCTTTTTTGTACCTTCTCCAGTGCCTCTATATCCATTTTATACTATGGAGACCAGAACTGTTTACAGAATTCCAAGTGTGGTCTAACCAAGGTTCCATATAAGTTTAACATAACTTCTCTGCTTTTCAATTCTATCCCACTAGAAATGAACCCCAGTGCTTGGTTTGCTTTTTTTTATGGCCTTATTAACCTGCATCACTACTTTTATTGATTTGTGTATCTGTACCCCCAGATCCCTCTGCCCCTCTACCCCATTTAGACTCTTATTATCCAATGTTGAACGTGCACTTTACACTGGTACCATCAAACTTCTCTAGATGTGGCAGTTGACATAGAATCATATAGAATGATACAGCACAGAAGGAGGCCATTCATCCCATTGTGCCTGTGCCGGCTCTTTGAAAGAGCTATCCAATTAGTCTCACTGCCCTGCTCTTTCCCCATAGTGCTGCAAATTTTTTCCCTTCAAGAATTTATCCAATTCCCTTTTGAAAGATATTATTGAATTTGCTTCCACCACCCTTTAGGCAGTGTATTCCAGATCATAACAACCTGCTGTGTAATTTTTTTTCCCCTCATGTCACCTCTGGTTCCTTTGCCAATTACCTTAAATCTGTGTCCTCTGGTTACTGACTCTTCTGTCACTGGAAACAGTTTCTCCTTATTTACTATATCAAAACCCTTCATGATTTTAAACACCTCTATCAATCTCCCCTTAACCTTCTATGCTCTAAGGAGAACACTCCCAGTTCCCCATGTCTCTCCACGCAACTGAAGTCTTTCATCCCTGGTACTATTCTAGTAAATCTCCTCTGCATGTTCTCTAAGGCTTTGACATCTTTCCTAAAGTGTGGTGCCCAGAATTGGCCACAATACTCCAGCTGGGGCCCAACCTTTATAGAGGTTCAGCAGAACTTCCTTGCTTTTGTACTCAATGCTTCTATTTATAAAGCCAAAGATCCCATATGCCTTTTTAACAACCTTCTCAACTTGTCCTGCCACCTTCAAAGACTTGTGTACGTACACCCCCGGGTCTCTCTGCTCCTGCACCCCTTTAAAATTGTATCATTTAGTTTATATACAAGTGACATACAAGGTCACCTTGTTTCAATTTATGAAAAGTTTTTAACATTATTTCAGAGTGAAGTAGCTCCTGAAGTAAGGAACCCATTGGAGAACAAAGACCATAGAGCAAGATCAAAGGTGTCACATTGCATTCCCCCACATGATATGGTGCTAAGCTGTACAAACCAGGAAGTCATAGGGTTGATATTTGGCCTGTGGTGGAATTTTTGTTCTGGGTGAGTCTTAAGGGATAAATCTCCAATTTCATGCTCCTGACAAGGAATTACCCTGGTCAGTGCTGTGCATGATTTTACAGCCATTAATGATCAAAAAATCATGTGTAGTGTGACCCAGAATTTCTGATATGCAATCCCAGTAGGATAACGCTCCCCACTGAGAGACATTACCCCTTTGATATCTCAGCCCAGCCCTCTTCCAATGCCAGATTGAGCCAGATTCCATGAGGCATCCAGGGAAGGCTCTCTCTACCATATTGTTTCTTTCTGTGGGCTGAAATTGGGAATGTAGCAGAATTTGGGTGAATCAACCCTAAATACTACCACTGAATTTCAGCATTGCATTGGCCTCCATTGTGTTGCACCATTAAGCTGCAACCATCAGTACCTGTTATTGTTCTATAATTGAACAGTTAAATGGAATTATTACCCTTTTCTGTCTTTCTGCTGACTTTTTTTAAGCAATGAGTGTTGATGGCACGTTGAGAGCTGTAGCTAGGAGGCGTTGAGGTGATGGAACTGAATCAGCGCACGCAGTGTGACAATATCACCAAAAGTGCCCTGAATTAATGACTGTATCCCTAGTGATATTCTACTTCGTGATGTTATTAGCTGAACAACTTGTCCATGCCATTTATCCCAAACATATCATCATGACCCATTGTTTAAACAAATATATATATTTTTTAAATTAATAGAGAGATTGAAAGAAAACCAAACATTGGTTAATGACAATTCGCTGTCTGATTCTGAAAAAGCAACAGCAGCTCCTAAATTGTGAGAGGCAAATGTTCACAATGCCAGTTTGGCTAAATTGTTACAATAAATATTAATTAACATTAGTAAGGCCTAACAATAACATCCAGGTGCACTGTGACCTCTGATATAAAACATATCATTTACGCCCCCTAGGTTGTTAAAGTAAATGAGTCTCGGATTCCTTTGTGTAAAAACACCCCTCACCTCAGCACAGAGCATTCTTTATAAAGATAAATTACTGCAATGATAAAATATCTAAAGGCTGCAGAAGGTACTGAAAGATTGAAGTATTTAACTGATGTGAAAGATCTTTATGCCAACGAAACTGAAGATTGAAAGTGTACAGTCAATTGTTTTGTAAAATTGTGCATTTATTTTCCACTGGACTGCTACATTTCTTCCTGCAAATCTGTAACCAGGTAACTAATTCATGCAAAGCTTTAGACTTAAGTACAATGCATTAATTTATCTTCATCTTTCCTTTCCTTGGATAGGTATTTGTAACAGGCAAATCAGGAAGAAGGACATATTTTTCTGCATTGGTTATCAGCAGCCTCTTTTTTTTCCAGAAAGAAGAGAATCTCACTGAAAGGTAGGTTCAGTTAATGTCTTTCTTATTGCAATTTATCAAAAAGTTCATGTTTATTTATTAGGCTTTCACAATGGGGCCCTTTATAAGTTCATTGCACTGCTGAAAACATCGTTGAATAAGGCTCCTTGAGGGTCTTTTTGACTTTGGACAATAGTGTGAAACGGGTGATATTGGCTTGGCCACCCGTTAAATATCTCTCCAGATGGAAACAAAAATTAGGAGAGATGTTTAATGGGTGGTCGAACTGATATTGCATGTTTTACACTATGAGCCAAAGTCAAAATTACCCCCCTTGCGTTGTAAAATTTGTTTTACACTTTTGTACGATACAACCATTCAACCATCAAGCAAATCGTTATGACTTTTTTGCCATTGTCATTCCTTTGCACCAATTCTCTTCTGAAGACACTGAATTCTTGGTGGGATCCAGTTCCATTGGTGCCGACTGCCCTGTGGTACCTCACATGTGACCTTTCGTAATGTGTGAATTTAGACAGTGTATGTTAGCAGAGTTTTTGATCATGGGGGACATCACATCCAAGCCTAATCACATCTGCAGAGGTATACTTTCCAGAAGGAATAACCGAATAGTGATTAGGAGCAGAAACCCTTGTTGATTTATCTAGGGGATTTTGTTTTTTTTTAATCGGGTATCTGACCAAAGTAGTTTCTGTTTCCTTGGTATGAAGTGCGCACTCTCTTCCTATAGCGACACACCCACTTACCTAAGTCCAGAGAGCTCAGAGGCAGATTGATGAGAGCTGAGCTTTAGGACCCTCAAGTCTGGTACTAAGTGGGAAGAATTCCATCTCCCAGTAACAGGTCTGTATTCTCAGGTTCTATTGGTGATCCAAACAGCAACGGTGCCCTGGGTTACTCAGAGCTACCTGGTCTCGATTTTACTGAGTCTGCCATGGAGGTTAGACTTAGTTCTGAACTTCCATCACCAGATACATCATCTTGGTGCTTACCTCACAGGAAGGTATCAATTATTAATCATTAGACAGCTGACAAGCTTGGGTTTGAGCCCCTTACCGGATGCACAGCAGGTGCCAGGAACTCCTCACCTACAGTCTGGGAAGCTGCACAACTCACCATAACATGTGTGAGTGCATTGCCACCATCCTTCTGACCACAGCTTGGACACACACCATACCCTATCAAATGATGGTTCCATCAGTTGGAGTAACATCTGCTTGTCTCTGCAATCCAGTTGTGGCAGGCAGAGAACCCGAGATATATGAGCGCAGGTTCTCATACCCAACTTCCAGATAACGTCTTTCAGCAGCTTTCAGCCCCAGCCTCAGAGTTTCCTTACCAGTTATATGGTGGACATCTGCCCTCAGAGTGGTGAAAGGACCTAAACAGGACTGCTTATGAAGTGCAGCCACCTTACTGTTCTAGTCGTCCAGATACAGTACACTATACCAGGTTTAGTCATGACCTACTGCTTACTGCAGGTACAAATGTGAGTGGTTTTGGTGCCCAAAGTAAAACCGATTCCCCCTCCAATGATAGGTCAATGTAGGCTTCGGGCCTTTCCTACTGCTGCCGTCTCGGTGAGTTCAACTAATTTAGTAGAGAAGTGGAATTAAATCTGGGATCCTCTTGTGGGATGAAATTGTGTTGAGCAATTTAACATGCAAACACATTCATAAAACATTCCTCATCCAACTCCAACTGCAAAATATCATGATCCCTTTTTTGAAAAGAGAAATTTACTATTAGCTTGGAAATTCAAGGTGCAACATTTAGTCTTTACTTCCTGTGTTCCAAAGGAACTTCCTGTCCTCATTTTCTGTTAACTGTCATTGTACTTCTTTTTAGTCACATTTCTATACTCTCAGTTCATAGATTTATTTCCATCGTAGTAAGAACTGTCATGTAGAAATCTGTGCTTGTGCTTTTGGTTGAAAATGATTTAGTTGTAAATTGTGACAATTGCTTAAATAGAGGAGCAAGAAAAATCAAACCAGGAGCATTTGATCCTAAAAGAATGGTGTACAAGTGTATGGCCTGTGTTATGATACAATTCATAAGTTCCCCAATATGCTGTGCCCGTTGATGCAGTTAAGTCAACAACAAGAACAACAACTTGCATTTACATAGCGTCTTTAACATAGAAAAGCACCCCAAGGTGCTTCACAGAGGTGTAAAGAAATAAATGAATGCCAAGGCAAAGAAGGAGATATTAGGAGGGGTGATAACACTGAAGCAGTTGAGGGGCCGAGAGAGGTGGTGGAGAGGTAGACCTGGGTGTTGTCAGCATACATGTGGAAGCTAACCCCATGTCTGTGGACGATGTCATCAAGGGGCAGCATATAGATGAGGAAGTGGAGAGGGCCAAAGATAGATCAATGGGAGACTCTGGAGATAACAATGCGAGGGTAAAAAAGAAGCCATTGCTGGAGATGCTCTGGCTATGATCAGATAAATAAGAGTGGAGGCAAGTGAGGACAATGCCACTGAGCTAAACAATGGAGGAAAGGAGTTGAAGGAGGATAATGTGGTCGACCATGTCAAAGGTTGCAGGGGAGATCAAGGAGGATGAGGAGGAATAATACACTGTGATTACAATCACAGAGGACTTTGGTTAGGGCCATTTGGTGCTGTGGCAGGAATGGAAACCTATTTGGAAAGATTCAAACATGGAGTTGCAGGAAAGATGGGCATGAATTAGGGAGACGCCAACACATTCAAGAACTTTGGAGAGGAAAGGGATGTTGGAGATAGGGTGGTAGTTTGCAAGGACAGAGAGGTTGAGGGTGTTTTTTGAGGAAGGGCTGATGATGGCGATTTTGAAAGAGAGAGGGAACCATTTACAATGTCTGCTCACACGGGGGCCAGGAAGAGAAGTAGGATGGTCAGCTGAGAACAGGATCAAGGGAGTAGGAGATGGGTCTCGAGGACAAGACAAGCTCAGAAAGTGCATGAGGGGAGATAGGAGAGAAATTAGAGAAAGATATGGGTTCAGGTCTAGGGCAGCGGGGAGCCTGGAGGGAGATTCGGTTTGGTGGGGAAGGGAAAAGGAGGAAGCAGCAGAGGCAGCTGAACCGATGATCTCGATCTTAGTGATATACACATGCACATAATAGTTTCTAAGAGCTCAGGAGAAACTTGTCACTTTAGCAAGGGACATAATACATCTGGGAATTTCATTCATCCATAGCTTTAAAGATCTTTAATGATAAAGGTTTGTAGGGCAACATGATGACACTGTGCATTGGAACACCAACATGCCACAAATAAAAATCGGGTAGATTCCTGCACTGGCGCACATTCGGATCCATCCGGTTTTCTGATATGCACTGCACCCAGATGATCCAATGCGCCTGAGTGCTGACCCAGGAAAATCTCTCCTCACACACCAGTGACATCATAGACATGATGACTTCCTATGTTTGATATTTCTATCGTTCTAAAATAACATGGGGTAAATTTTTGTCTTCACCACATGGGTGGTAATTTGATGGAGAGGATTGCCCGCCCCTGGTACAGGAGTGCTACTCCCGGCTCCACTGCAGTAGTGAAAACCGTTGCCGGCTCACGCTTGACCCCCCCACTCCTGATTGTCCCCACCCCTACTCCCAGTCGCCCCCGCCCACCTGATCACTTCCCCGACTCCCGATTCCCCCCCCCCCCACCCCCTCCACTCCCAGTGCCTCCAGAAATCCAATATCAATTCAACAGCAAGCTGACTGGGGACACCCAGCATGCATCTGCAGCTTGCCGGTCTCATTTAAGTGAGGCCCAATATCGAGTGTGCCTCGGGCCTACCCGTTCCAGCACAGGGATTGTTCCATGCACCCAGTTCGTGCCAGCAGGAAGCAATTTCTAGGCCACAATGTTTTCTACCGCTATGTGATAAGGTCAGATCAGATCTGACTAGAATATTACAAACACTATTGTGAAATGACAGGTCAGGCCAGGAAATGAAATGTTTCCTGGTTTGAGTCAAAGATGCGAACTGTTTTGACCTAGATTTGATTCTCAGATTAGTGTAGCAGCAATGCTGCTGACAAGACAGCTCACTTTCTGCTCAAGAAAAGTCTTAGCTGCAAACCGAACCCTCAAAATGATCCTTTGATTACTGCATAGAGGTGAACCAAACTGAACTCCAAACAGTCAGAACTTTTATTGAACTAGAATTGCACGTAGTTATGAGAGCCACTGAATGACGTGTTGCTGCAGTAGTTGTTACAATACAGTGAGTATAAAGGAATTAAAGTTTTAATCACATGCATTTCTGTTCTATGAATTGCTCAAGCTGTGTCTTGTCATGATTATGCCAGACTATTAGAAAATCCTTTAATGCTTTAAAACACATGGTCTAAAAAAAAAACATAGATGCAAACTGTGTTATATTTAGGTGTCAGCCTTGGCTGTGGTAGCACTCTCACCTCTGAAGGTTGAGGGTTCAAGCCTCACTCCATAATTTAGGTTGACACTTCAATGCAGTACTGACGGAGTGCTGCATTGTTGGAGGTGCTATTTTGTTAAACTGAGGCACTGTCTGCTCTCTCAGGTGGATGTAAAAGATCTCATGGCATTATTTGAAGTAATGCAGATTATCTGGTCATTTATCTCATTGCCGTTTATGGGACCTTGCTGTGTGCAAATTAGCTGCCATATTTGCCTATCTAACAACAGTGACTACACTTCAAAAGTACTTCTTTGGCTGGGAAGCACTTTGGGACACCCTGAGCTTGTGAAAAGCACCATATAAATGCAAGTTCTTTCTTTCTATTGTAAACTCACCCGTCTCCAAGCATTAGACAAACTCCTGACTCATACTTAAGTGTATGAGGTTGTTTTTATACAAGAAGAGCTTGCTGAATTTAAAATAAATCAGAATGTTTAAAATGCATTTTTATTCTCGGGATTCTCTGGTGAAAGATGAAAATGATCTCACTGACAAATTTAATCTGTTTTTTATTTAAGCCCTAATAAACACCAACTAATTTAAGTAAAAGAAATCCCAACAAAACCTTATTGACATGAACCAGAAAGAAATGTGAAAGTGACATTGTATATGCAAATATGATGTGACAATAAAAGACACAAATTGAATATATTAGATGATTTTTTATTTTACAAGTGCTGCTGCAGATAGTAAGAACCACCTCCAACCAGCAAAAGCCCCTCAAACTAGCAATATGGTCACAACATCCAAACGGACCCAAATTGTGATGCATGACCTACAATTTCCCTTCACTATTATGAACGCAAAACATGTTTGGAAAGTTTCTACTTACTGAACAACTGAAATGCAACAAGCCACAAAAATATGAAGCCAACCTTACAAAAAATAAAAATTCTCATTCTAAGTGCAAGTCTAACCGATGACCTGTTCAACAACTTCATTCTCATAACGTAAATTCCAGTTAAATAAAACTGCGCATTATAACACCAGTGTACAAAAAGAAAAAAAAAACTAGCTGCCATCTAAACTAATCATAGACCTATTACGATAATCATCACCGTATCAAAAGTCTTCGGTGGTGCACTGTGTGACCACACAATTCATCGAAAAACTAATTTGTGATCGCCTTCCTCAAAGAGAAATATTTACAGTGAACTTCAAGCATTTCAGTGAAGAAATGTAACCAGTTTAGTCAACAGCAATGCTGAATGTCAGCTCCCCTGCTGGCTTAGTTGGTAAAAATATCATGTAACCAAGCCCTACAGACTGGAACGTCCTACTTTGGTTTTCTGATCTGTACTGAATCAGTTGAGTTCAGCCAGCATGACAGTAGGTGCCCTCAATCTAGGGAGGGGAAAATCAGCCAGGATTCCCACCTCTGATCCGATCTGGTAACACCTACTACAAAGTGTGTGTATGGATGTCAGTTGAGGACAGGTTCAGGTTCAACTGGAACACCCATGTGGTCAACTACCTGCCAGCAGTCATTGTCTCGGCTACTTAAATGAGGTATAGAAAGCCAACTGGCACCTTTGGTACAGCTCTCAGGTAGAATTCAGGGTCTCCAGAAAAATATGAGAAAAAGATAGAAAATTAGCAACATTTAAAAAAAAGAAATGAACATAGAGTAAAACACAACATTACAGGTTATTTTGAACTTCACCACCTGGGTGGCAACCTGGCAAAGTAGATCACCCGCCCATTGTAGAACCCACCTGATTTTCACGCTGGCTAGTTACTGCCCAGGTGGCAAAATTGAAAATTACCCTCATTGTTCCATTCTCAAATCCCTGCTGATTAGTATTTTGTGAATGAGGTAACCTGATTCATGAAGGTAGGGGGTCATGTTTGCCTATTTATAAATCATATATACTTTAGATCACTCTTAACAACAGGGGCTCAGAATGGCCTTAACTGTAAGCACTGACCCTGGAGGCTCAGGGGTTAACCATTGTCAGAGGAGGAGAAGGATGATATAATGCAGAGCTGCAGCAAGGAGGATTGCCAGTGTCCTCTCCCCAAACTTGACCAGTAGCCTGAAGTTGGGAGGTCCTGTAGCTTGTGTGTTGCTTTCTTCTAAAAGTGTCACAGGGTAATTTGGCATTTTGACTCTCCACTACAAATCTGGCTGCTTCTGACGGATACTGTGTGTTGTGTTTCTTCCTTTCCTTCCACTATAGTCTGTCTCTATCGCTCTCACTCTGTACCACAATTAGGCATAAGAGTCAGTCAAAGATGGTTTCAAAACAATTATTTATTTGCCACCAAAGGGACTTTATCAAGTTGGCCACATTAGAATTATTGATTAAACAGACTGTTAGAAAAATAGGCATTCTCAATTAACCAAAAGTCACAGATAATAAATAATCTGCCTTAAAATTCCTTTCTTATGGTGAAGACTGAAAACCCAAAAATGTATGAAAATAATAAACTAACTTGCATCAAAACATCTCCACAATAGTACTACTGTTAACAAAGAGCTCCTGGTTATGAACCATGGGCCCCGAATTTCCCCAGGGAGGGGACTATCAGCATAATTGACGTGGATGGGAACTGGCTGGGCAGAAAATGTAGTGGGACCCAGTAACAGCATCTAAAAACTTAAGCTGGGATTTCCTGCGTGAGCAGGGGCGGACAGTAGGTAAGTTTGCCCCTTTGCAGTCTGACATAGTAAAAGGAGGCGGGGACTGGTGGAATAGCCTCGTCCACTGGAGTTCCCACTAATCCTGCCTCCAGTAGGCTCAACAAACTACAAGTGTTAGGTACACGAGAGCTTTGTGGAACAGAAATGCAGCCCGCAAGAGTGTTCTAGACTGACCTCCTGGCACCCAGAGAAATTCACCTTCCTGTAAAAGAGTTGCTTTCAAATGTAGTCAAAATTTTCCAACCAGACCTGCTAGCTTTGCGGACAAGATGTTGACCAGTGCCCATTTTCCTGAAACCGCCCCCCACGACGTAGTAGGCACCCCAGCATTGCCGATACTGGCATGAGTGCCAGCTTAAAACATGCAAATTGTTTGACCCCAGGAAATCTGTTCGAGGGTCACCAGTAAGTTGGAAGCCCAGTTCACCATAGTTACGGTGGCAGAGCGGGATCAAAGGTCTTCAGGCCCCATATCGAAATTCAGGATTTTTTATCAAACCGTCCCTTCCTTATTCATATTTCTCTGCCTTTTAAATTAATAGTTTTTCCCACAGATATACAGGGATACATATATAAATAAAAACATTATACCACCTCCAATCGCTCAAAGCATAATACAAAATAAACAAGAAATGCAAAAATTCAAATGCAAAATTTTACTTGCCAGAAGAGCACACACAACATATCTAGATGTTAGAATTTGAAAGTCAGACATCTGTGGCCATCTTACATCTCTCTTTATATGAGTCATTACAATGCCGCTGCATGTATTTTTCGTGGCACTGTTGATTCAGAGCATATCTTACAAGATTTATGTATGACAGCGCAAACTATTTCAGTGCCACATAACAAAATGTGCCCCAAGCTTTATTGTCATGAAAGCATGTGTGAAAAATGTGATAGATTGTTGCTATTCTTCACATGCTCCTTCCCCAATGTGCACCCAAGTTCTGTTTCTGTTATTCATGCTTTACACCAACAATACTGGTCTTTTAAACCATAGACTTACCTTGGCATTCCTAATAACCGAACATTTCATGCACATTTGCCCTTAGGTCCAACTGCATTAACTCTCTCCTCCAGCTCCATCCGAGCACTTTGCACCACCACCACCACCATAACAATGTGCCTTTATATTATGCTTTTAACATAGAAAAACACCTCAAGATGCTTCATGGAGGCATAATCAAAAGAATCGACACAGAGCCAAACAAGCAGATATTAGGAGGGATGACCAAAAGCTTGGTCAAAGAGGTCTATTAAGGAGGGTCATTAAAGGAGGAGGAGGAGGTGGAGAGTTGTCGAGGTTTAGGGAGGGAGTACCTGTGTTTTAACAGGAGGGTGCCCTCCAGTTCCAAAGATGGGCACCCTCCTTTACTGCATCTCCTACAACAAGACCTCCAACACATCTTCATCAAAAGGAAAAGCTCTCTTCTCATCAGTTGTAGAACAGTTAGGAGAAATTACCAAAAGCATGGTCGAAAAAAATAGATTCTGAGGAGGCCCTAAAGGTGGAGAGAAAAGCAGCAAAGGGCAGAGATTCAAGGAAAATTCCAGGAGTTGGGTTGAAATGGCTGAAGATCCTGCCACCATAGGTAGAGTAGAGGGAAGGGGTATTCACAGAAGGCCATATTCAAAGGACCAAAGAGTACAGGCTGGCATGTAGGACTGGAGGACATTGCAGAGGGTAGGTTGGAATGATTCCATCGCGAGATCTGTAAATAAGGATAAGGATTTTGAATTCAATACATTGGGAAGTTGAGGGACAGGGAGCCAGTGGAGGTTGGTGAGGATGGGAGTGATGGGTGACCAGGATTTAGGTTAGGATTAAATCACTTTTATTGTTCTCCTCTGAACTACCTCTAAGGTCTGGATGATCTCTGTATGTCATATGATCAGACTGTACCAGCTACAGCCTGATCAGGGCACCGTACATCTTCAGTGTGGTCTCTATGGATTAAAACTGAACTGATTTGCCAGCATCCTATTCTCTTCAGTTATTGTTGCTGCACACTACAGGTGGTGAGCAAAAAGTCAGCTTTCCCTAGGTCACTTTCAACTTTGCCTATGGCAATTTTTATCTTACCTGTGGATTACACCTGCATTTGTCCATACTGAACTTCATCTGCTACTGATCTCCTACAGTTTGTGAATTGCAATATTCTGCCATTCCCTACCTTATCTCGTACTCTTCATTTCCACTGAAATCGGAGTGGGTCAATGAGAGCTGGCATGGGGCTCACAGGTGCACACGTCACTATGGGGAGCGCTTTAGAGCTTGCCAGCCCCTTGCTGCTGGAAACTCTGGTACCTAGCTGCCATCTGGAGGGGGGGAAACCTGACCACCCCCAGAAGAATGGAGTTTCTACCCCCTCAGTGTCTTTATTAAGGGGGTCGGTACTAAAAAGTTAAAAAAAAATCTGTATGTTTTTTAGGGGCCCAGGGTGCTTCCTAACCTGGACAGCCACCCGCCACCCCTTTCCGATGGGGCCCACTTACATCCATCTGGAAGCCAGGATGTCTCATCTTAATGGGTTTATTGGTCTCCAAACATACACTGGGTTCCAATGAGGCTTGGAAAGCAAGACTCCCAACGTGGGAGGTCAGTTGCCATAGCTCCAAACTTGGCTCCGCCCCTTTGCATCACTAGCCTTGTAAGGGGTAGGTGGAAGCTCCATCCTTTACAACGCTTATCTGGAACTCTGGATAGGCTGGGTCCTGACCTATTTCTCTGCTGTTCTGCTGGAAGCCCACCAGAACGGATAAGCAAATTCGGCCCCAATATGTGCATTTCTCATAATTCTCTTATCTATTCGAAACATTGAGGGCAATCTTTGCCTTCCGCCTGAAATGGGCAAATCCGGAGGGGCGGCCGTGCAGTCCGTCCGAAACCAGTGCCGGGAGGCCCGAACCATTTTCAGTTCGGGCCTCATTTAAATGCCACCGGCGAGCTGCATGCACCAAATGGAGGGCGGGAAATTGACCAGCTCCCATGCTGAGACGGCTGGCAGGTCGGGCTACTGAACCGGGGGGAGAGATGATCCCTGGAGAGGGGGGAGGAGGACCTTGCATGGGCTGGAAGGGGGCTGAGATTTTTGTGGGCCCAGGAGGAGCACTCCTGCTCTCCCCACCCCCACAAAAATAGAAATTAAAAATTTCTTCAGCTGATTTTTGGGCGCTAGGCCGTTCAATGCCTGGTACAATCAGGCAGAGTGGGAGCGCTACACGTTCCACCCACTGCTACCCGAAAACTGCAAACAGGATCCCACAACCAGTATAGGATCCCAATTCACGTATTACTTATTAATTATTCTACGGAGCACAATGTAAAAGTTCTTTCTGATGATTCTTGGTCTTATTTTATTACTTTTTTCCCTATTTCTATATTTTGAGATAGATTTTTCTTCCAGACCCAGATGTCAGTATTGCTCCTTGTACTACTCCCTCATCATTAACATAGAACCTTCAATTAAGATCCTGTGTAAGACTAGTTTAAGGACCAAACTCTAAGAAATATCTATTTTATCCTGTGTTTCGATTTCGAAACGTTTACTCAAATTGCATGTTAACGTCTTTGAACTTGTAACAGGTCTTTGCATGAGTGAACATTCCAAAGTGCACCTTCCCTAGCACATCCAGTGCAAGACCAATTTCACACTACCAGATGACAAACAATCACATCAAGGCGCCTGTGTGTAATCAGTATTTTTACTTCAGCCATTTATTTCAACCTTGGTAGCAGCCTACTCAACTGTGAGAACCGAGCTCTGAAAGCTAGCACTTTTCTCCACGAAACGAATGCTAACTTTCACAAGGACGCCCGCTACAAAAGACTTGTCTCGAAACCACACTAGACGTTGATGGTGGTGGAGCATTTTTTGTGGGTTTGTTTCCTAGCACATCTATCCCAAGCCTCTGTTCACCTATTCTGAGCTAACCAAGATGTTGACAGACGCAGTCGTGTGCCAGACGTAGGTAGTAGTGGTAGGAAATGAGGGAGTTGGTTACTGCATATGCCTGCTCCTGCCTACCACCCATCCTTCCTCCCACACTGATGTACAACGCATGCATACACGTCCTCCCACTCACCTGCACACCCCCATATTCTGCACGTACCAGATATTATGAGTACCAATTGCTTTTGAGATCTCATAATATTTTCAGTGACATTGTAAAGCTATTTTGGTGACATGCCGAGTTATTGGACTCAATGAGGTAAACTGCTGAAAAATATGGTATTGCTGCAAAAGGTGTAATGCTCTATGTGACAGCACAGCAGGAGAATATATCATAAAAATGCAAGAATTTGACAATAATGTGGCATAATATGCCCTATTGAAAGAATATGGCCTAGAAATTTGATGGTGCAGTACCCATTTTTCAGGCATAAGGTTGATGCCTAAGCATGCAATATGGCAGGCAGGGCTCATTATGCATTGGCCACCATATTGCAATAAGCTGCCCAGTAGGCATCCAGGGCACATGCCAGAACTATTTAAACTGATGAATAAAATATTAAAATAAGGGTCCAGGCATGCTGTAAGACCCTTTTCTGATATTGCTCTGCCCCAGCGCTGGACTTACCATGCGCTAAACTAGCCCAACCACAGGTGGCGCTAACAGGTAAAAAGGACCCTTCAGCAGTGTTATTTAAAGGGATCAATCACTACTTATAGATTGCTAGTTTGTCATTTGAAGCTGCTGGTCAACTTCTGTGCATTTTTTGGCCTGTTTTCTAACTGAAAACTTAATTCTGACTGAGAAGATTTTGCTGGCGCTATGCTGTTTTTGGCTGCCTTCTAAACAGTTGTACTACAGTCATGGGTGATCTGGTAGGGTTGCTTTTGGGGCTGGAGGAGGAGAGGGAGCAACAAGGAAGCCAGGCCTTAAGACCTACAAAATGGTCTTCAAAGAATGCCGGAAGTAATGAATTTAGGCATTTGGATTTCAATGAGTTTTTCAGACTTTTCCTTGAGAGGTAACATTGCTTTAAATCATTTTTATAATCCTATTAACTGATTTTCATTTTATATCCTACTAATCAGGATGATCTTGCTTCACTTTAGTTTCGTCTACCTTAAAATCAACTGAGAATGGACTTAAGCCATCTTGGTATTGATTCACGTGGTGTGCCCATGCACACCTCATATGTTGTGCATTGTGCGATCGGCAAAATGCTCTCTCTTTGAACTGCTGGTTTACGGACACAATGTAACCATTCTGGTTTAATGCAGAGCAAGTCAAGGTTGAACTAAATTCACATACAAAATCCCAGAGTAAATTGCGTAAGGTTCTTAAAAATTGAAGATTTGTTAAACCTAAGGCAACAAATAGTTTCCCATTGATTTTTTCAGTTCTTTTTTATGAATAAAACTCTGAGTTTGAAGAAAAGTTATACTTTTCTAACAATCAAAAGGACATATTAAAAATGATAAAATCTATTTAAATCCTGCTTTAATGTAGCTGAACATTTCTCTCTTAAATTTCCTGGGGGGGGAAATAAACTTTATTTTTCACAGAGTTGCTAAAAATTATGAGGTGGATAATGCAGTTTCAGCACAGCACTATTTGCTGTAGCATTTAGTCACACAGCTTTATCACTTTCAATGAAATTGTTAAGTTACATGATGTTCAGATGAACATGTATCTGAATAGCCTTTTATAACATTTTTAAGGGGGGTGGGGATTTAAACTGCTGGATTCAGTTAGATTCCCATCTGCTTGCAGCAGAATGAGGCCATGACAATTTTATCTGCCAGGCCTCATTAACATGCAACCAGCTGACTTCGCACCCAGAATGGACGGGAAGCAGCTTCCAACCTGTGGAAATTCAGGTAGCCTTTGGCTGCCCACTGGCACTCGGGTAAGTGAGAGGGCTAGAGTTCCGGGGGGAGTCCTTGTGGTAGGGATGGAGGCAGAATCCGGCGGAGGCCTGAACATTCCTTATGGTGTCCAGGGGAGCTGGTTTGGCTGCTCGATGCACAGTTCCACTGGGCGGAGTGCATGGAGCACATGCTCTGCCCAGTAAAAGACCAACATTGAGTCAGGATCCTAAAAAAGACATAGGACCCTGATTAAAATATTTTAATAAGGATCCCGCCTGTTTCAGACAGAAACACTGGCTGCCGATTTTGAGGCCCACTCAAAAATCGCCTCACACAGGCTTCCAACAGCCAGTGGGCAGCAGGTTCTTTTTTTAAAAAAAATTGTCCGCCTGCTGCCTCATTTCTCAGTGTGAACAGGACATTAGGCAGACAAAAATCACCGATAGTTTTCTTTTAGTTTGAACTAGTTTTATTTAAATTACTATCTTCGCATTTTTTTGTGTGGCTGCAGAACAGAGTAATTGCCTCTGTCTGAAAATGG
This sequence comes from Heptranchias perlo, assembly GCF_035084215.1. Lineage (NCBI taxonomy): Eukaryota > Metazoa > Chordata > Chondrichthyes > Hexanchiformes > Hexanchidae > Heptranchias > Heptranchias perlo. The sequence goes on along the minus strand of NC_090325.1, from coordinate 125,115,914 downwards.
TGTGTGGTCTCTTATTTATGCTGGCCCTCCACCAGCTGGGTAGGGTCCTGCGAACATGGCTGGAATGCTCACCTGCTTCAAGCACGAGGCTACTTTAACATGCAAATTGGGGTCTTATGACATACATAGCAGGTCAGAGGCTGGGTATTCTGCGGCGAGTGACTCACCTCCTGGCTCCCCAAAGCCTTTCCACCATCTACAAGGCACAAGTCAGGAGTGTGATGGAATACTCTCCACTTGCCTGGATGAGTGCAGCTCCAACAACACTCAAGAAGCTCGACACCATCCAGGACAAAGCAGCCCGCTTAATTGGCACCCCATCCACCACCTTAAACATTTACTCCCTTCACCACCGGCGCACCGTGGCTGCAGTGTGCACCATCCACAGGATGCACTGCAGCAACTCGCCAAGGCTTCTTCGACAGCACCTCCCAAACCCGCGACCTCTACCGCCTAGAAGGACAAGAGCAGCACGTACATGGGAACAACACCACCTGCACATTCCCCTCCAAGTCACACACCATCCCGACTTGGAAATATATCGCCGTTCCTTCATCGTCACTGGGTCAAAATCCTGGAACTCCCTTCCTAACAGCACTGTGGGAGAATCTTCACCACACGGACTGCAGCGTTTCAAGAAGGCAGCTCACCACCACCTTCTCAAGGGCAATTAGGGATGGGCAATAAATGCTAGCCTCGCCAGCGACGCCCACATCCCATGAATGAATTAAAAAACATAGGGCTCTGATTGCAATTTTGAGGTACAAAAAGATGGAGCATGTGCCTTAAAGGCACTGCCGAAGGCCGCTCAAAATGCAGCCCAAAGAAATTTTTAACTTTTAGTTTTGTGGGGCTCGGAAGAACAGGAACATTCCTTCTGGCCCCTCAAAAATACTCCGGTCCACTGCTGGCCTATGTGCAATTCCTGCCAGGTTCAACTTCCCAGTCCCCCGATCGGCTCTGAACTAGGGTTGCCATCTCTGGACCTATTCCGAGAGATTTAATCACATGACTTCCAACTGCCCAATCCCCACCATTGGTCGCCTAACACGTCCATCCTCACAGCGCACCACCTTCCTGAACAGACTCGTCGTTACCTGATTGACAATCAAGAATCATCCAAACAAACAGCCTTTTCCCCCCCATCTACAATATTTTGATAACTAATAAACAAAAGTGTTCAAAGAAAATGAAAAAAAAACACCCGATTTATTTAATGCCCCCATGATTTTTCTCCAGGATTGCTTACAGGAGTGTCCTGGAGATTAATCTTCAATTCCTGGAGACTCCAGGTCAATCCTGGAGGGTTGGCAACCCTACTCCGAACGGCTGCCAGCTCTGTGTGTTTAAAGAAGGAGCCCACCAGTTTCCGACAGGTGTCCTTCCTGCCTGCTCAGAACAGCAGGTTTAATTGGAACCTGTGGGATGAGACATTAGTGGGTAACTCCCATGGGCGATTTTAAACTGGGCGGACAGGTTAAAAAACTCCCCCTTCGCTCCATTAAAGCCAATTTTTCCCACAGTAGAATCCCACTTCTGTGTTCTGCTTGATCTATTGTTGGCATAACCAAGAATTGACAAATCGTGCAACAGAGTAAAGTGAGATATTGAACTAGCAGATTCTAATTCCTGACCTGCTTGGAATTATGTACAGGCCATGGGCTTTTATAGCCAATCATACCATTGTAATGGACAATTTCAAAATCTCCAATGGTTTTTCACTTTAAGAAAAAAAATTGGCTAGAATGTGTTTCAATTCCGTACAGTACATCACAATGTGCTGCTGTACACGACAGTACATCAGAATGAGTTGCACTACATTACAGTATATTAGAATGAGCTGCAGTACATTACAGTGTGTTAAGATGTTATACAGTACCTTACAGTATATTAGGAAGTTTTACAGTACATTACAGTATGCTAGAATGTTTTGCAGTACATTGCAGTATGTTAGAATGTTTAGCAGTATGTTACAGTACATTAGGAAGTTTTGCAGTACATTACAGTATAATATGTACTGCAGTATACTGGGGTGTTCTGCAGTACATTACAGTATATTAACTCACACTGAAGTACATTACAGTATATTAGAATGTACTGAAGAAAAGGAAGACTTTCATTTGCATAGTGCCTTTCATGACCTCAGGATGTCCTAAAGCGCTTTACAACCAATGAAGTATTTTTGAAGTGTAGTCACTGTTGTAATGTAGGAAATGCGACAGCCAACTTGCACACTGCAAAGTCCCTCAATCAGCAATGAAATAATGACCAGATAATCTGCTTTAGTGATGTTGGATGAGGGATAAATATTGGCCAGGACACTGGGGATCACGTCTCTGCTCTTCTTCAAATAGTGCCACGGGATGTTTTACATCCACCTGAGAGGGCAGACAGGGCCTCGGTTTAACATCTCATCTGAAAGACATAATTTTACACAGTGCATGTACTGAGCTATACAACAGGCCTTAGAGAGTTCACATATTGCAGTATATTACAGTATATTAGAATGTGCTGCACTACATTACAGAACTTCAGAATATGTTGCAGTACATTACAGTATATTAGAATGCTCTGCAGTATATTACAGAATATCAAAATGTGTTGCGGTACATTACTGTACATGAGAATGATCTGAAATAAGTTCATAAGTGAACAACCACATGAACCAGAATTTTTTCTCTTTTAAGTGAAAAGTCTTAGTTTGGTTTGAAGTCATCAAGAAATCTAGTCAGACAAGAGTTAAAAACACCGACTCTCTTGTGTTTATGCTGCAATGTGTTATGTTGGAAGCAAGCGTAATTGCTAGTGAAGTTCTTTTCTGATTCAGCCATAATTTTTCTAGGGATTGCTGATCATGCATTTTGCTCCATGGCCTAAACTGACTTGTCAGCACTCAGCTCCGTAGAGTAATAGAAGAGCTTGCTGTTAAAGGAATGTCTAAGGATCAGTCAAGACATTTACAATCACTATATGAATTCTCTAAGGCTAATTGTATGACTCAGTACATGCATTGTGTACAATTTGATTCAATTTTATATTTGGAGATTAGTAACAAAGGAACTGTTGATGCAAACTGTATTCAACCGCAGTTCATGATAATCTAGTACAATTGTGCACAATGGCCAATTTTCCAAGTACGCATTGAACGGCAGGGAACCTCACCTGCTACCAGCATATATTGGAAAATTATAGCCGTGCACCCACAACTTTCTAATACTGCCAGTGAGCAAGGTACCCTGCCTCAGCATGTGCTTGGAAAAGACACAAACACTTGAGTCAATACAATGAAAACTGGTGCAAGGAAATGAAGAAGGCTTTCAAACAAGTCTAAATTGATCAGATTGAGAATTTATGTTGTGGTCACTATCAATCTTCCAGTTATGCAACACATTTTGAGTTGATAAGAAATGGTCTTGGTTTCAAATTAATGTGCTTTGTGTGGTCCAGTGTGAACAATAGTGTCTAATAGACTGACTGGGGACTTTTGAAAATTAATTTAAAATTGAATTTCCATGCTAATGTCTGTAGAGAGCTGATTGACTGTCTTGTTGGCTTTTTGTTAACACTAAATTGTAATTGGCCTTGGACATAAATGAGCAAAGCTATGATTATGGATTCAATCACATGTTCTCTGCCTGACTCTATGTTGTTGTCTGATCACATATGGTTGGAATTTATATTTGTTTTCTCTCCAAGAAAATTGTGGCAATGTGCACAATGGTATTTTTCATGAGGTTGGCATTTTGGCACATTCGTAACACCATGCTGGAAATATGTGGCAAAGGTTTGCACATTTCCATTTTCATCGTTTTTTGGTGTTGGTAGACAGATGTGAATTTATGTCCACATGCCTATATGAATCTGCTCACATTTCTGTAGTGGTCCAGATGAGTCTGTTATATTTATACTTAATTTACATTGTGAACTGCTTGAAATGGAAACGGTATTTAAAGATTGAACAGGTTGGGTCTATACTCACTGGAGTTTAGAAGAATGAGAGGAGATTTTATTGAAACATACAAGATTCTGAGGGGACTCAATAGGGTAGATGCTGAGAGGATGTTACCTCTTATAGGGGAATCTAAAACTAGGGGGGCATAGTCTCAGAATAAGGGGTCGCCCGTTTAAGACAGAAATGAGGAGGAATTTCTTCTCCCAGAGGGTCGTGAATCATTGGAATTCTTAATCCCAAAAAGCTGTGGAGGCTGAGTCATTGAATACATTCAAGGCTGAGTTAGACAAATTTTTGATCAGCAAGGTATTCAAAGGATATGGGGAAAGGGCGGGAAAGTGGAGTTGAGGTAAAAAATCAGATCAGCTGTGATCTCATTAAATGGCGGAGCAGGCTCGAGGGGCCGAATGGCCTACTCCTGCTCCTATCTCTTATGGTCTTATAGTCTTATGGCTGCTAGTGCTCTGAATTCTCTCCGGTGCACTTTTAGAGTACCCATGGCAAAATACAAGCAACTGTCCATAAACAACCTTGTGCATGCATAATTCCTCAGAGTTACATTTTGTCATTTTATGTTCCTAGTTATGGAGCTTCCCTGGTGTTAGGGGAGGATGTGTGAAAATCAGGATTATATGAAAGCACATTACTGGCTTGTACTGAGAGATTAGACCATCTTGCACCCAGAGCAAAATATTTCCACTGGTGACCATTTATGTTTGCCATCAGTGACACTTTTCCTTGGAGGTAGTGAGTTAAACCGTTTTGTAAAGTCGTGTTCTATGCCTCTGGGTATAAGGAGGCCACCTAGTTTCTATTACATTGCTATTACAATGCTATCTTCGAAAGCCTCCAGAGCCTTGTAATATAAACAGCATAACTGTCTGTGTGCCCAGCAGCCTGCAGAAAGGGACTTTTAAGACAAGCAGCTGTAATATCAGTTTCTGTGATATTTTAACTGCAAATGTTACCCTATTGACTAAACTTACCTTCTTTGAGTTAAAAAGGCCAATTTTAGCTCCTGGCAGGAAGCTGGCGGGAGAGGACAGCAATCCAATGCGGGAGTCTTGGTCAGAGGTCGGCAGATTTTCACTGCCAGGTCCTTATTATGAATGGTGCTGGTCAGCTGCTTACCCGTTTTCAGCAGAAATTGACAGCTGACTGGCAGGTGGGGGTAGATGAAGATTGGGCAGCCTGGAGGTCACTCGCCAAGGGAAGGCTGCCAGCAGCAAGTTAAGCCCAGGCGAGGTGGGGGTATTGTGAAGGTCTCACGGCTGGGGATGGCGGGGGAAACCCATAGCAGCAGAGGCCTGAACTTTCCTTGTGGGGTGTGGAAGAGCACTCCTGCTCCTCCTGGTCTCACTAAGGAAAGCTTTTTTTTAAACTTACCTTCAGTGGCCTGGCTGGCTACCCAACAGCTTTACTTGGCGGGGCAACCATGACAGATGCACCATTCAGGAGTGGGTTAAAATGCCATAGAGGTTCCATGTGTGCCCAGAACTGGAGCTGCTGCATTTTACCTTGTCTCCCACCCTCTCCTTTCCTGCTGACTGGGAGGAGTTCCCTCTAAATTCTCTGGAGCACAGAGGTGTGCCAAAAACTGTTCAGCTTCATACAGAAATAACATAAATGTCTGCTTTGATTAAGAAGATAATGTTGCACAGTGTTTTAATTGTTTTTCTCTGTAAAGGACTATTATCCCATTCTAATGAGTTTCATAGGATTTGCTCAGTATGATGAAAACAAAACATTGCCTGGTGTATGCATGAATCAGAAGTGACAGTCAGTTATATAATACAATAAATATGAAAATGTGAAATGTATGGCAAGATACTAAATGAATTCTTGGCTCACTGAAGGTTTAGCAGATTGCATTGTCAATGCACAATATGGACATATATTTTCAACACGCAGACTCTTTTTCAAACACCTTATTTACATGGCATTCTTAGACTTCATTGTCAATGTCGGTTGATTAGAAATTTCCATCATTTCACATAATGCATGCCAAAATATTTTTTGAAATTTTTCAATTATTTTTTTGCTAACTGATCACAGTTGGTGTTTTAGGTTTTCTTAATGTGTTGATGTTTAAACTTCCAAACAGTGATAAATGGTCCTACAGACTTCGTAGAGTACTACAGCATTAATTAAACTGATAACAGCACCCCCTGTAGGGGATGGTATCAGACAATGATATCATGGATAACCAATCAAAATGTCCCTCCTGTTGCTATCAGTAGCAGTAATACATGTTGATGGATTTAAGAATTCTACGCTCCTTGCTTTAGGACTGTAACAGTTCCTAACACTGCAACATACATCATTGATACTTTGACTAATGAATTAATGCCAGAGGCAACAATATCTACCATTACACTCCAGTGCAGTACTGACGGAGTGCTGCATTGTGGAAGGTGTCATCTTTTGGATGAGATGTTAAACTGAGGCCCCGTCTGCTCTCTCAGGTGGACATAAAAGATCCCATGGCACTATTTTGAAGAAGAGCATGGGAGTTTCTTCCCGGTGTCCTGGCTAATATTTATCCCCCAACCAACATCACTAAAACAGGTTATCTGGTCACCATCACATTGCTGTTCATGGGACATTGCTGAGTGCAGATTGGCTGCTGTGTTTCTTACATTATAACTGTGACTACACTTCAAAAATACTTCATTGGCTGTAAAGTGTTTTGAGGTTGTGAAAGGCACTATATAAATGCAAGTTCGATCTTTCTTTCGCACAAAAGCATCCTTAATGAAATAAACCAACACTTACATATCTACACTACTTATGATTCTTTTAGCCGTATACATTCTTAGAGACTGAAGTTGACTATTAACACTTTTCTATAAAGAGTAAACTATTAATTTTAATATCTTTCTTATTTCAGGCTTATTTTGCATATTTTTGTTTACATAATGACATCACTGAACTAGCTTTGATAAGTTAATTAGTCTGAGAATGCAACAAAGCGGAATTAAGATAATTGGTGATATGATCATTAGCTCAGAATCCTTCAGCAAATGAATTTTTCATTTTAATTGTGTGTGGATTATTTATTTTTATTTTGATATTTTTTCTTTTCCATCTCCTTATACTACAGACAACAACTTGCATTTTTGTGGCGCTTTTAACATGGAAGGTGGGGGAAAGGAAGGGATGAATGCACACAAGAGGCGAGTGGTGGGAACAGAGAGTTTGGGAGGGTTGTAGGGCTGGAGGAGGTTCAGAGATACAGAGGGGCGAGGCCATGAAGGGATTTAAATATGAGAATTTTAAATTGGAGGGGTTGCGAGACTGAGAGCCATTGAAAGTCGGCAAGGACAGGAATGATGGGTGAACCCATGTCAGATCATTCCGTAACACAGGGTGTTGGCATTCCAATGCACTGCACCACCTCACTGCCTTCAATTATCCATGAAAGTTCAGGTCCTTTACACCATTAGACTCAGTTAATGTCCCAACATGTTGCCAGCTCCCACTTTTGAAAATCAGCCAAAATCGACCAAAAAAGGCTGCTGACAAGAAATTATGAACCTGAATTTTAAAAAGGGATTTTTTTTTACCAAAGTCAAAAGATGGCCCCAAAATTCTGTAGCGGGTGCATCCCATCATAAGTGCCGAGATTCACCAACCGGGACCATCAAAGTTACATACCAGGAGGATATCCTTTCATTTCAATAGCCATGGCAGACACCCTTCCTACGAGGGCTCCATCTAGGGCAGAGGTTCCCAATTTTTCTTTTGCTGAGCACCCCCCTTTGAAGATTCATGTCCCATGCGTGCCCCTCTCTTTCTAAGAAACAGTTTTTTCATAGAAAAAGAGGATTTTATTTTCTTGGCTAATATATCATACTATTTAGGACAGAAAGCAATATAAATAGCACAGTACCAGTGCTATACGACTGAATAAACATGAACATTAAGGAACATTTGATGACTCACCCTTATATCTGAGTAGGATGGGCCTGTTTGCTGCTTGTGCACAAATTGTGGAATCTCGGTTTGATTTTGGAGAGTTTCAACCGCAAATCAGTCTCTACATTCAAGTGGCTTCTACGTCTTCTGGGTATCTTTCTAAACCACAACAAGATTATAATTGAACTGCACAAAAATTACAGGAAAAATTCAGAAAAACTGACCATTCCATGCTGAATAAAATCAGGCTTTTAGTTGTATTTCATTGTCCCTGAAATTAAAAGCACTGATAGAAATATTTGCATGTCTTCTGCCCCATTTTATACTCACAAGGGAGCTTGCCATAGGAAAGCATTAATGTGACAGGTTCCACATTACACTTTATCACCTGCAGTAAATGTATTTCCCCATTCTAAATTCTCTTGCACTATCTATTGCTGTAAGTACATTCATTACATTTCACCAATTTATCCTTTATGGTGCGATGAACGGTGAAGAAGGCGGAACGGGTCGACTGTGATGCTTTGCTCTCATCGGATCATATAACATAAAGTGTTTGTAAGATAAAGTTGCCCGGGGACCCGTCACACTTTCCGCCCATCTCCATGGAAATGCCGGCGGACTGCCACTGCACTGAAAGCCCCGCCCCCGCAGACTGTCTTTCAGCCCCAGCTTCATAGAAACCGTTACCAGATCACTTGCAAATGTGGAAAAACTGACCGAAAGCCCAGCAAAGCACCAAATGTGATTGGACTGCAACCCAAGTGTGGGGGAACAGGACAGACAAAAGCTGGTAGCTGTCTGGGTGAATAATGTTACAAAGCCTCGCACCCACTCCTGATAACCTCGCCGTGCCTTTTCAGGTATGGGAATCTTTTATCTAGGGCAACCACCTGTTGAACAGGTCGGAAAGTCCAGTCCAAGAGTAGCCTGCCAGGGGGTGGAGGATATAGAGTTCTCCACTAGCAATATATATTAGCTGCCTGTTTTAAGGGGCCCGCTTTAAAATTAAAATAAATGGCACTTCCTCTTTGGTGGTCCAGGCCACAATCCCAGCCTGGAACCCCAAATGGTCCCCACGTCTCCCAATCAGCACCAAGAAAGGCATACTGCTGATGACCCTCAGCCAGTTCCAAATGAGGGATGGGAAAGTAGGAATTCCCAATGTAATTCCCTCTTACATCAATCGCCATGCTAAAGATGAGTAGAGGCTAAACCCCCAACAGGCTATACGAGGAACTCAGTACAAGGCTGGGATCTGGCTCATCCAGGCCCTAGCCTAATTTGCAGCACCTCTGGTGCACTCCTGCCAAAGTTACAGCAGGAGTGCACCAGAGGGGCTGCAGAATTCCAAATCCAAGATTTATGAAGTGGTGATAATCGGCACGACTCACCGAATGCTGGGAGATCCCACTGGATTGGAAACAAGTTAATGTAGCACCCATATTCAAAACAAGTGATAAATGTAATCCAGGAAACTACAGATCCATTAACCTCACATTAAGGATGTCAAGGCCTTAGAGAGGGTGCAGCAGAGATGTACTGGAATAGTACCAGGGATTAGGGACTACAGTTATGTGGAGAGACTTGAAGAACTGGGATTGTTCTCCTTAGAGCAGGGAAAGGTTAAGGGGAGATTTAATACAGGTGTTCAAAATTATGAAGGGTTTTGATAGATTAGATAGGGAGAAGCTGTTTCCACTGGTGGGTGGGTCGGTAACCAGGGGACGTAGATTTAAGATAATTGGCAGAAGAACCAGAGGGAAGATGGGAGAATTTTTTTTTCACACAGCCTCAAAAGGATTGGTATCAGCTCTGAGCTGATGAGTTCCTCTGAAGCCTTTCAAGGATGTAAAGGTCAAATTTCCTGCGGAAGCCCAGGAACACCCCGTACCCCCTTGACATGGTGAGGGGTGGTGGGCAAGATCCTCACACACCTCCCCCACCAGAATTTAAATGGTCAGGGTAAATGAGGTGGAATCCCAGCAGAATCAGATTCTGCCCCAAATTCCAGGGTGGAAATCAGGCTTGCCATCCTTTCCAGCCCCAGGGATTTCAGGGCCTAGACTTAAGAACTCAGTTCAAAGTGGCAAAGTTTACAGAGGACAGCAAACTTTGCTGAGTTGGGGAAGGATCCACATATCTACAAAAGGAATTAGATAATCCAAAATGGGCAGAATAGTGGCAAAAAAATAATAGTAGAGGTAAGTGTAAGGTACTATATATAGGAAGAAAAAAATGGGAAACATACATACTTCATGAATGGTGTAGAAATAGCTAAACGGTGAGGTTGAAAGAGATCTGGGAATTTTACTAGACTCAGCATTTAACATGTCAAAGCACTGTGGAGCAGCAATTAACAACAAACAGAATGTTGAACTATATTGCCAAATTTCTAGAGTAAATGTCAAAGGAGGTTACACATAATGCTGTGATCAGAGCTCACCTTGACATAGTTTTGGTCAACAAGACACAAGGCAAACATTCAGGCCTAGAGGCAGTTCAGAGAAGAACCAGGATCAGAGAATGCATCTATGAGTGTAGATTAGAGAAGCTGGACTCTTTATTCTCCAAAGAAAGTAGTTCAAGGGGAGACCTTATAGAACTACATTGGATAAACCTAGAACATTATTTCAAGGTAAGCCACAGCTGTAGGACTGGGGCAACAGCTAAAACTGGCGAAGGGCAAATTTTGGACCAAATGTTGGGAATAATTTCTTTGCATAAAAGAGCTGGTGATGGGCTAAGGGAATAAACCCTTGCCAGCGGTACACACTGCCTACGGGTTTGAGCAAGTCTGTCTCAGTGCACCCTATACTGAACACCCAATACCACTAGAGCAAAAGTTTTTAAAATTTTGAGGCAGCGCTATGTGCATCTGTTGGCCTCATTAACCCCTCCAGAATTACAAAGCGGTCCCACGCTGATTTCTCCATGCTGTTTTGCAGCACACCTTTTAGTTCACTGAGTGCCTTTCATAAAACAGGCTCTGGGAGGTCTCCATGCTGTGCATTGAAAGACTCTACCACCTAAAGCTAGTTTACCATGTTTGTGAGACCTGCATTCTGACTGCTGTTGTTGACTTTGTGCATTTTAGCTATTGTTTCTTTTCCTTGCTGCTTGCTGGTGATTTCCTTCAATTCAACAATCCTTTGGTGCCCACCTCCTACAGCAGCATTCCTGCTGCCACCAGTTCACGCCTGCAGCTGAACATAACGCTGACCATGGGCATTCCTGTGAGCCTACATTAAGTAAAACGCACAAAAATTTACTTTGTCAATTTATAAACAGCAGTCACAACTGCATAAATATTGCAATCTAGCTTTAAACAGTGGATTTTTGCAATGAATAGCCTGCTAATGGCTGTACTGGATTTGAAGGAGGAAGAGGAATTCCTGAGGAGAGAGGAGAGGCAGATGTGCTGGCACAGAAGGTGCCTGGTGCCCATCTGCAAGCAGACCAGTAATTACATCATACGACTAAGGCATAATTACTGAGGCATTTCAAAAGAGACCTGCCTTTGCAGTCTACGATTATGCAGGGAGGCAGTCATTGAATTGTGTCATCTACTGGATCCTGACCTTCAGATGTCATCCTGTATAAGGATAGCTCTGCTTGTTCTGGTGAAAGTGACCACCACATTGAACATTTATGCTATCTGCTCATTTGAAGTCATTACTGCTGACACTTGCCAGACTAGTCATTTGTCCGATGCATCATGCAGGGTACTGCAGCCTTGTTTGCCAGGACCAATACATTTGTCAGTTTCTCAATGGAAAAGATTGAACAACTGAAGAGGGTCCAGCACTTCTACTGTGTGTCAGGGTTCCCTAAAATACAATGTGCCAAACAACAGCCTTATGGATGTTCTTTGAAAAAGTAACAGAAAGGGTTGCTGAGGGTAATGCAGTTGATATTGTGTATATAAACTTTCAAAAGGCGTCTGATAAAGTACCATATATAGACTTGTTAGCAAAATTTAAGCCCATGGGATTAAAGGACAGTGGCAGCGTGGATAAAAAATTGGCCAAGGGACTGAAAGCAGAGGGTAGTGGTGAACGGTTGTTTTTCAGACTGGAGGGAAATATACAGTGATATCCTCAAGGGGTCAATATTAGGACCACTGCTCTTTTTGATATATATTAATGACATGAACTTGGGTATAGAGGGCAGAACTTCAAAGTTTGCAGATGAAATGAAACTCGGAAATGTAGTAAACAATGTGGAGGATAGTAACAGACTTCAGGAGGACATAGACAGACTGGTGAAATGGGCAGACACATGGCAAATGAAATTTAAGGCCCCTCCTGTCTGGGAACACTTCAGCAGTCAAGGATATTCAGCCACCAACCTTCGGGTAAGCGTACTCCAAGGCGGCCTTCAAGACACACGACAACGCAAAATCGTCGAGCAGAAATTGATAGCCAAGTTCCGCACCCATGAGGACGGCCTCAACCGGGATCTTGGGTTCATGTCACGCTACACGTAACCCCACCAGCGAACAAAAGTTATCTGTTTTTAATATAACGGGTCATTTGCTGTCTTTCTCTTCCTTCCGGATGTTTCTATGTTTCTGCCTCTCTCTCTTTTTTTTTGTAAACAATTTTACAACACCAAGTTATAGTCCAGCAATTTTATTTTAAATTCACAAGCTTTCGGAGGCTACCTCCTTCCTCAGGTGAACGATGTGGAAATGAAATCCTCGAATTTCCACATCGTTCACCTGAGGAAGGAGGTAGCCTCCGAAAGCTTGTGAATTTAAAATAAAATTGCTGGACCATAACTTGGTGTTGTAAAATTGTTTACAATTGTCAACCCCAGTCCATCACCGGCATCTCCACATCTTTTTTTTTTGGTGTTTGTATATTCGGTGGCCCTGTAGGTAACACCTCTCTGTCTGAACACTCTGATTGCCTTGGCAACGGGCAGTTGGAAAGACTATCTGTAATCACCAGGTATTGTTCTGTGATTTATAAATGCGATAGGTTCGAGGATTTCATTTCCACATTCACCTGAGGAAGGAGGAAGCCTCCGAAAGCTTGTGATTTTCAAATAAAATAGTTGGACTATAACTTGGTGTTGTAAAATTGTTTACAATTGTCAACCCCAGTCCATCACCGGCATCTCCACATCAATGAAATTTAATGCAGAGAAGTGTGAAGTGATAGATTTTGATAAGAAGAATGAGGAAAGGCAATATAAACTAAATGGTACAATTTAAAGGGGGTGCAGGAACAAAGAGACCTGTACACAAGTCTTTGAAGGTGGCAGGACAAGTTGAGAAGGCTGTTAAAAAAGCATATGGGATCCTTGGCTTTATAAATAGACATGATGTGGAGATGCCGGTGATGGACTGGGGTGGACAAATGTAATGAATCACTCACTCACCTGACGAAGGGGATAATCTCCAAAAGCTTGTGATTTTAAAATAAAATTGTTGGACTATAACCTGGTGTTGTAAGATTCCTTACATTTATAAATAGAGGCATAGAGAACAAAAGGAAAGAAGTTATGTTGAACCTTTATAAATCACTGGTCAGGCTACAGCTGGAGTAATGTGGCCAATTCTGGGCACCACACTTTAGGAAGGATGTCAAGGCCTTAGAGAGGGTGCAGAAAAGATTTACTAGAATGGTACCAGGGATGAGGGACTTCAGTTACGTGGAGAGACTGGAGAAGCTGGGGTTGGTCTCCTAAGGGCAGAGAAGGTTACGAGGAGATTTGATAGATGTGTTCAAAATCATGAAGTGTTTCAATTGAGTAAATAAGGAGAATTAGTTTCCAGTGGCAGAAGGGTCGGTAACAAAAGGGCACAGATTTAAAGTAATTGGCAGAAGAACTGGAGGTGACATGAGGGGGAGAAAAAATATGATCTGGATTGCACTGCCTGAAAGGGTGATGGAAGCAGATTCAATAGCAACTTTCAAAAGGGAATTGAATAAATATCTGAAGGTGAAAAATTTGCAGGGCTATGGGGAAAGAACAGGGGTGTGGGGCAAGCACAATGGGCCAAATGCCTCCGTCTGTGCTGTATCATTCCATGAGCCTATGATTCCGTGACATATATGATTCACAAAGGATTTCATTTGATCAACATTCAAGTGATCTTTTGCAATTCAGTGAGTGAAAGGAAGTCCACCCCTTTCGCAGCTGCTTAGTTGCAGGTGTACCTTCAAATGTTTAGGAGGTTTAAGAAGTTATTGGTGGGAAAAGTGCTTTGAAGGCTGCATTGCAGAAGTGACTACATACAGTGGGCTGAGTGCTTGGTGCATGCACAGTCCAGCAATCCCTTTGTTTTTAGCCTTCCTTATCTCGACACACTCCCTCAGTCTGGAGAACTTCTTTCTCATTTGTTCCTATGAGCAATGCATGGAGAAGACAGCAATGATACAAATGGTCACTTCCTGACCTGCTTGCTGTACATTGGCTCTATTCAGGGGATTTCTCTCTACCCCATAAATTGCCACTGTCCTCAGAGACACCACTTGCAATAAAACTTTCAGGTTCTCTTTAATGAAGTGGCCAGTTCTGGGAACTCCAGCCATGCTGTCCACTAAGTCAATCTCTAAACAAAATGCTGCCTCCCTTACGAATACAGCAGCCCTTTAAATGTTGCTGTACTCTCAATTCCCCCCAACAACACCATAAGGTGAATCAAAGCTCCATATGCACAGGCGAACTGTACTAGGAGCTTATTTACATTGTGTAAATTAGATATCCCTACAGAATCTGGCAGGATTGGCCTGCACAGTCTATGAGTATGGATGCACGCATGAGGACTGGGAGCGTGGGCAACTTTTTCATATGACTTTGGATTTGGCTCTAATTAGCATGGGGCAGGGGGGCACGAGCGCATCTCCAGTGCCCACCTGCCCCATACAGTCAGAAACTTTGCTGCCTGCTTATCTTCCATGGAGCGGGGGGGGGGGGGGGGTGGAATTGTTTAAATTGGTTACCCTGACACCCTCCCTGGAACCCGGTCATGTGTTCCTCTGCCCTGAACAAGGAGTCCATTCGAGAAAAGAAATTAAATAACATTACATGAGGATTCTTCATAGGCCCAGGCCATTCATTTGACCTGGACTGGACTCCGATAATGGGGCCCAGGCCCTCCCATGCGAAAGCTGGCATGCCTCATCTCACTGGACATACCATCCTCCACAAATAAGTCAAATCCCACCTGAGCCAAGTGAGTGGGTGAGGGGGGGTGAGTGGCACCTTGATTTGTAAGATGTGGGCAGAGGTTCTTTCCTTTCCAAGACAAATTGGAAACTCTAGGAAACAGTAGAGAACTGGTGCAACTGGGTTGCTATCATATTCTGGGGGGTTCCGGTAGTCTGCCGCCAAAGTTAAAGTGGGAGACTGGCGTTAACCCCCCAACCCCCCACCCCACCACCACCCCTCCCCCCAAGATCTTGGCCCAAATGTTGCAAAGTAGAAATGTCCAATTTTTTTGTAAGAATTCTTTTCATCTTTTCATGCTGCAGTGTATTCTTCCAGGCCCTGATCGTAATGCTTGAAAGGAGATTGCTTAGTTATATGTTCTGCATGTTCCTGATGTAATATGTAACCTGAATCTTGAGCACATTTGATGAAAGATTATTGAATGTGTGAGTGATACATAAGTTTGCGATACTGCCCAAGAAACTTGTGCTTAGAGGGCAATGGTCTCACGTAACAGACTTTGCAGAAGCATTATTTGATAAATATTTATTTTCAGTGACAAAGCTGCAATTTTTTTTCTGCGTACAAATATGCAATTACATTAAATGGTAGTATAAAAAATATATTTTTTTGGAAGAAATTGAAGTGCTGAAATAATGCATGCAAAAGTTATGACTCATCACTATTGCACTGAAACACAGATAGTTGCTCTTTTATATATTCAGATAATAATAGATATCTAGAAGTGTTAGAGAACAGTAAATCCTTTGAGGAAGTTCTGGTGTCATTCTAAACCCATCGGTGAAATTAC
Source organism: Heptranchias perlo (assembly GCF_035084215.1). NCBI lineage: Eukaryota > Metazoa > Chordata > Chondrichthyes > Hexanchiformes > Hexanchidae > Heptranchias > Heptranchias perlo. Next base: position 125,100,069 of record NC_090325.1, on the reverse strand, counting down.
TGCCTTGTAAATCACCCTCAGGTATCACTTATTTTCCATAATTACAGGCTGCATTCATTTTAACTCGAAATCAAAGTATCTTCCTTACTGGGAGGTGCTGCTGATTAGATGTGAGCCTAATGCTCTGACGAGTCTGTGGTGTGATGTGTGATCAGACAGCTTGGTGGCCCGTGATTACTGATGGAAATCTGATCTAATATTTATTGATAAAGTCTATGGAAACTAGCTATTAGAAAACATCTAGCTGTAACAAGAGATGAATAAGTACATTGAATACTGACCTCAAGATAAGGGGTCAGCCATTCAGGACCGAGATGAGAAAAAATTTCTTCACTCAGAGGGTTGTGAATCTTTGGAATTCTCTATCCCAGAGTGCTGTGGATGCTCAGTCATTGAATATATTCGAGACTGAGATCAATGGATATTTGGACACTAAGGGAATCAAGGCATATGGGGATAGGGCGGGAAAGTGGAGTTGAGGTGATCTTATTTGAATGGCGGAGAAGGCTCGTATGGCCTACTCTTGCTCCTATTTCTTATGTTCTTAAACATTTAAAGAATCCCACCGTCTGCGTCACTTTTAAACAGTTAAGAATTAATTTTAATGTTAGTTTGTTATTTCTTTCCGTTGTTAGTCTTGTAAAATACGTCGTTTTTAAAATGTTAATTGCTGGTGACATCATTAGGGGAACTGGCTTGAAAGAATTAATGAGCCTGACATAGTGGAGGAATTAAATTAACATCTGCGATTCTAATGACAAGATCGCTGGTGTAACCTTAGGTTAATCGTTATCTGTACTGAGGTTAATGTAGCCCTCTCACAATACTGGGCACAGAATCTCCTCCAATATTAAATGAAAATACAGACCATCACAAATAAATGAAAAGGTTATAAACATTAATATAAGTATTTGAAACTAGTGGATTTTTAAAAGGCACTGATAGTGTGACTTGCTGTTAGAGTTAAAGTTTATTTGTCAGTGAACAGTCTTTGTAGGATAGCTTCAAACAGACTCCTTGCAGGGTGCAGTTCCTTATGACACAGGTATAAGGGTATAACAGCTTTTGATCTTGGCTTTGAAGAATAACAGCACATGTGACAGCTACAGTACTGAAAAAAACTATTGGTTACTTCAACAGTTTGCTAAGGAATACCACACATAAGGCACCAAGCATTGAAAAATAGGGGGTAACTTTCAATTTTGGGAGGGTGGAAACTGGTGGTATCGGATCAGCTGCCCATTATACACCCCGCTCGATTTTCCGTTTCATTGACTTCAATTGAACAGAAAAGCGAATGGATATATAAAACTACTGTTCACCCTATGTGCTTTGTATAACGGAGGGAAAAAGGCATGATGGCCTCCTTATGAACTAGTCACCCTGATATTCTCCATTTTTCCTTCTGAATTTGGTGCAAAGGACTTGTTACAGATGACACCTGCAGTGAGAAAAGCAAAGTTCACATTAAAGGGAATGAAATCATTAGTGGACCCACTGTCCCTGCACACCAGGAATCTGACAATCAATTTCAGACCTTCAGCCACTTACTGTCTGCTCTGTAGCCAACATGAAATTGTTCATTGATCTCTAACATGGCTGGTAGAGCACTGGTTAACATTGTGGGACAGTGGGAGAACAGAAATATGTTTCTTGAAGTGTTCCCCGGTGGAACCACTTTGGCTTTGAAATCAGGCTGTATAAATATAAGCATGTAAACACTTAATATATTCATATAAAATTCCTGTAGCCACTTTTTATGGCCCATTGAACTAGTGGGCAAATCAATTTTGTGCAAAAGTATTTGGTTTTCATCTGCTAATATTTGCATGGTGTAATTTCAGGGCCAATGTTTATGTATCGCATTTCTAGTGGGGATATTGCAGGTGCCATTGAAGTTGAGAGTCTAACCTGCATAGTGCTACTCACTAAGAGATGAATGCAGGTTTGGGCTTGAAACTCCCCCCACAGTAAGCTTCTGATTTCAATTATGTCACGGTGGGTAGTTGCCAACTGGGAACCAGGCATTTCCCCTTAGGGGCAAACATTAATAATAAAACCATAGAATCAATAGGTCTTTTTACATAGTCCCATTTTAACAGAAGTCTTTCATTTGCCATACAGAAGCTCAAATAATGCTGCCTCCTGATAGCAATCTCTTGCCTTCTTTTTCTGGGATAGCAAGAAAAAGAAAACACTGAATTCCAACTCAGTCAATATCCCATGGCCAAGTGACACATGGAGGAGCAAGTCTGCTGACAGCTGCAAGTGAAGGGGAGAGGGGCTGCAAATGGCCCCTTGCCACATATATGCATAACGTCAGCCTAAGGCATATGCTACGTGAATAAACCAGAGTTTGCCTGCTAAAGATTACTTTTTCAACGGTATTTCTCTGAGTGGTGGTCTTAACTGTAAAAGAACACAGCCATGCTTTCTCCAATGATGAATGCATCTGTCAAAACAATTTTTGTTGATCAGTGATCAATCCAGCCATGGTCTAGTGGGCAGAAACCCTAACTGTGGATCATTATAAAGTGTTTTTTTATTCATTCTTTGGATATGGATGTCACTAGCGAGGCCAGCATTTATTGCCCATCACTAGTTGTCCTTGAGAAGGTGTTGGTGAACCTTCTGCTTGAACCGCTGCAGTCCGTATGGTGAAGGTACTCCCACAATGTTGTTAGGTAGGGAGTTCCAGGATATTGAACCAGTGACGATGAAGGAACGGCGATATATTTCCAAGTCAGGATGGTGTGTGACTTGGAGGGGAACTTAGGAGCTGATGGTGTTCCCATGCACTTGCTGCCCTTGTCATTCTAGGTGGGAGGACTTGTAACTAAGTCTTCACTACAGATATTGTACACGTTCATCTTAGTATCAGAGTAGGAGCATGGGCAGTGGGGTTGAGGCATTACACATTCTTGCTAAGCTTGGTGTATTCATCATGTTATTCATTAGTAGAATGGTGATAGCTTTCTGCTTGTTTCTTTTCTAGTGCTGCTGCTGTTTCTGATATTGAAACCTAATGGAAAAAAAATCACAACCACCGTGTATGCTGTATTTGCTTTGGGAAAGGCAGCTCGCTGCAACATATTGCTGTACAGCACAGAAAAAAAAACACATGGCAAACAAGCTTGTGATTTATGAAATCAATCCCTTCAGTATTCTCACAGCTCATTCTGTATTCAGAGCCTCTGCATTTTCAGGAGATGAATTAGTGGCTTATGCAAAGAGGGAAAGGGTGCGCCACAGAAAGAGTAATCAAACAGCAAAATTAAAACGTCAGAAATGTCGAAATAATTGTGCACAGCAAAGAGAGCTCTCTGTAATTATAAATAACATGGCTGATGTAGCACATGTGAATGTAATGTATTTGCATAGACCATTAAAATACTCGGGATACACTTCCAGCTGGATATTTTATTGCAATGATTTCTAATATTTTTCTTTAATAAGCATTGGAACATTTGCAGGACTGTGAGTAATTTGGAGTCTTTTTTTCATTAGCCATGACCAACCCTGGCCAGATTACAAAGGCTCTTGAGCTCATTTCCCTGAATTTTGCTGGAATGCTGTGTTTGTTTAATAAAAACACAAACAGATGCCATATCCTGTCATCAGTTTAGCAATGCTGATATATTTAATGGGACCAGTATGGATTGCATACAAACCTTTGTGGTGATAGCTCTTTACTCTGACGATTTGTAGACACAAATTATTGTTCTTATATCGTTTAGGAATAAGGATAGCATTACACTGAACCTATTGACATAAATCAAGCCAATAAAATAGTAACAGAATCGTTTTCTATCACGTTTAATGTAGTTGAATGGTTTTGTTTCATGAAAGTCCGACAGAATAAAGTCCCGATTTTAACTGGGGGCATAAGTGCAGCGTGCAGGGACCGAAGTGAGTGACAGGCTCGCATGGCCGTGTCAGCATGAAGCACGGGCCATTTTATTCGCGGGCCTCATTTAAATTTTAGAACGCTGACTCCCCACCTAACCACCCAAACCTGGTGGGAATGACATGATGGCTGGCGGACAGATGCGGGATTTCAGGTGGCCAGAGGTCGCTGCTGGGGACCCGAAGAGACTGTCCCTGGCAACTAAAATGTGGTGGGTGTATCTGATGGGAATCGCGGTGGTGGAAGGGGGTGTTAAGTAACGGATGCCCAATGTTTCCTTGTGAGGCCGGGAGGAGCCTTCCTACTCCCCCTGGCCAACAAGAAAACCTTTAAAAAATAATACAATTCTTACATTGCTGGGCCTCTTCTGGCCCTGGATTCAGTTGACACCAGCTTTCCCTGGCGCGATCGGCACTGTGCGTGACTCGCACGGCCCGAGGTTAAATTTGCGACCGGGTCCAAATGACGTCATTAGATCCCGACTTTTGAATATTTATGAGGTCCTTGCCTGTATGCAGTGAGGGCTCCACACACCTCCCAAACCCCAGGCGTTAAAACACTCGGGAGTGCGGCCCGAATGGGGAGCTAAGTACTCTGCTCTTGTTTTAACCCCCATTTGCGTTGGGCATGGGGGGGGGGGTTAAAATTGGGGCTTCAGTCTTCAATATCATGAAATGTGGCGTATATACAAAGCTGAATATCTTATTGATAGACCTTTATTACAAACACTTTCTGTTAGGAAGTTTAGTAACCATTTTCCATAATTTATAGGCAACTTGTAAATGCAAGCAGTCATTTTTTTTGTTGTCAACTTTTGACAACTAGTTTAGCAGTTAATTTTCACAATTTCTCAACAGATTCCTCAATGTTGCTGACTAAAGAGTGATTAAATTATCCCATGTTATTGCACTCTGTAATTCATAGAATTAATCAATGAAACAAGAAAACGAGTCAATAACCTTGTCGACAGTGGATCTGGTGCTGCATAATGACTGCATGTAAATAGGGTCATTGAAATCAGAACAAAATATTCCATTTCCATCTGAGAAAGATGTTAATGTTATCCTGAAGGAGATGCATATATCAATACTTTTTAATGTTGATATGGAATAAAATGCAACTTTAACTATCACAGTTAAAAACAGAATCGTACATAAACTGGAATTTGTTGCATAGAAGATAGCACAAAGGCTGGAACGTGTCTTATAGATGACATACCGCAAATTTGAGGAGATGCTACATATAGGATAGCACAAAGTCTGGAAGGTGTTATATATCGGAAAATGCATAGTTTGCATAGTTTTTTATCTAGAAAACATATAAGTTGCGCGTTTCATAAAGGAAAGCACACAGGCTAAAGAATGTTAGATATAGGCCACAAGGGTTCAAATAACATGATAAGCTGTGACACTGATGCTTAAGCAATTTGTCAACACCACCTGAACAGCCAAGAAAAGCTACATTCTTGAAGTACACTTAAGCCTTCTTTAAGCCCAGTCTCAGAAGAGCACCTAATTGCACACCACTTTTACTTTACACATTTGCTATTGCACATTTACTTTACCTAGATTACATACCTTGGGACCTCCCTCACTGAGGTTACATCATAAGTGAATAGTGTTGCTGAGCTATGGGCAGTCTTGTGGTGTGTGCTTGTGTTGACTTGGAACTGGGTTGAGTGCAATCCAGGCTTATCTCACTCAACACATTGTAAAACAGTGTTGGCCACAATCATGGTTCTGTGAACAGTTTATTGATTTTGCACCATGACAGTAATATTACAAGGTGGCAAATCACCAGAATAGAAGGGAGAGAGAAAATTAAAGCAATATTGCAAAATCAATAAGTTGCCAATGAAATTGCAAGTGTTGGTAATACTAAAATAACTACCAGAGAGAAAATACTTTTCATCACAATCACTTTGACCAGGTTCAGCATTTTAACTTGGATTTCTATAAATATATTTCCCTACATTCAATGATATGATATCATATTGTCCATTACTAAATATGCAATTCTGGGGCTGTTTTATTGTGCTAATTTTTTTTTACAGGCAGTGGATATCATGGAAAGCAGTAAAGGATGACACTTCATACGATTTAAACTGAGTGTTGTTGTATCAGATGTTTCGAACTCTAATCTTCTTGGGTTTTCTGTCACTGCATATGACTGGGGAATAGCATCCACTGTGTGATTTATAAACCTTTATCCTTCTTCCATTGCTTCAGTATTTCTTTGAGCAAATTTTGTTTTCGAATGATTAAGAACTTTCTTACTCCCATTATGCTACCGGGACTTGATGGTTTGACTTATAGGGAGAGGTTGGATAGACTGAGACTTTTTTCCCTGGAGAGTAGGAGGTTAAGGGGTGATCTTATAGAAGTCTATAAAATAATGAGGGGCATAGATAAGGTAGATAGTCAAAATCTTTTCCCAAAGGTAGGGGAGTCTATAACGAGGGGGCATAGATTTAAGGTGAGAGGGGAGAGATACAAAAGGGTCCAGAGGGGCAATTTTTTCACTCAAAGGGTGGTGAGAGTCTGGAACGAGCTGCCAGAGGCAGTAGTAGAGGCGGGTACAATTTTGTCTTTTAAAAAGCATTTGGACAGTTACATGGGTAAGATGGGTATAGAGGGATATGGGCCAAGTGCAGGCAATTGGGACTAGCTTAGTGGTATAAACTGGGCGACATGGACATGTTGGGCCGAAGGGCCTGTTTCCATGTTGTAAACTTCTATGATTCTATGATTATGATTTGCCCTGGCCACATAAACACTAGCCAGGAGCATAACAGTGTCAGCAGTTCAGTGCTGTTGACTTTGTTGTTTCTTTATATTGAATGCAGCGTCCAGTAGAGCAAGGCTAAAATTAGTAGCAACGGAGTTTGAACGAAGAGTCGCCAGAGCTGATCTTCTTCTCCCGGCGTTGTCCGTGAGTGATTAGTGTAGAGTGCGCTCTGCCAGCAGCTGAGCGCCCAAACTTGCTCTCGGGCCACATTTTTAAAAGGACATGGCATGTGCATGCACACTTTTGGCCGCAGCCATTAAGGTAGAAGAGGAAGTCCAGGCACACCCTGGGCCTTAAAGGCATCAACACCATTAAAGGAGCCAATACAGTTAAAACCCCATGGGAGTGCCAGAAAGATTTTTTTTTTATTCAGGTAATGGGGTAGGATTATTATCCAAATATTGCCTGATGAAAAATGGGGAGTTTTAAATTAATGCATGTGTGCCAGAAACTATGATTTTGCATGTCAGTGGTCTTAGGTTATTTGAAAGCTCAATCCCCTGCGAATGAGTGTAAGCTGTTGTGCCGTGGCTGGGATGCCAGCAGCACTTCGAGCAGCAGTCCAGATGCTCGCGCAGTCTGCCTTGGAGGGAGCAAGTAATGTGCCAAGCAGTAAGTGGAGGAACAGGGATATCAAGCGTGGGTATGAAGAATGATGCTGCAGGAATAAGAGGAGGCTGTTAGATTGACTGTGAGGCTTCTTCTTATTGCAGGTGGCATGAATCAGTTGTACAGTCAGTAAGGGGGGGATCCTACTCTATGGCAGGGAAACAGTTGCTTGAGGCTCAGGAGATGGCTAGCCAAATGACTCCATCAGCGGTCAAGGGAGCTTCTAGCTGTTTCACCTTGTCAGTCTCTAAATGGCGGGGGGTGGGGGGCGCGGTTGGGCGGGGGCACAGTGCTTAATATTGCTTCCATCACTAAGTGTAAAGACTAATAGCATTCTGCAAATAAAGCAGCAGCATTTTTTTACAAAAGATCAATAGTAAGGATGAATTTGCATTATTCTAATGCATTTCATAACCTCAAGATGTCCCAAAGTGCTTAACAGGAAATTATGTGCTCTTTTTCAAGTGTAGTCACTGTTGTTATGTAGGGAAATGCGGCAGCCAATTTGCACACATCACGGTCCAACCAACAGGAATGAGATAAATGACCAGGTAATCTGTTTTAGTGATGTTGTTTGAGGGATAAATGTTGGCCAAAACATCGGGGAGAACTCCCCTGCTCATCCTCAAATAGTGCCATACATCCACCTGAGAGCCCAGATGGGGCCTCAGTTTAACGTTTCATCTGAAATGCAGCAGTACCTCAGCAAAAACAATTCAAATGAGAAAAGGCACTCTGGTTAATCAAGTCTGTTCCTTCCACAGGTCATGTGCAATATGACCAATTACAGACTCTACCCATTTTATTTAATCTCGGAAGGAAAGATTCTGCAAATCCACTTTCTCATCATCAAAAGCAATCAAACAAAGTTCCAGAACTTCAGTCTACTTAATTCATCTTTGAACAAGTGCCGTCCATGGCTTGATATTTTCATGGTGCTAGCAGCTGAGAAACTATCATGTTCTGTAGATAGAAACATAGGAACAGGAGTAGGCCATTCAGCCTCTCAAGCCTGTTGAACCATTCAATGAGATTATAGCTTATCTGTATCCTAACTCCATCCATCCGCCTCGGCTCCATATTCTTTAATACCCTTGGCTAGCAAAAATCTAGTGATCTCAGATTTAAAATGATTAATTGAGCTAGCATCTATTGCTTTTTGTGGGAGAGAGTTCCACACTTCCACTACCCTTTGCGTGAAGAAGTGTTTCCTAACCTTTCTCCTGAATGGCCTGGTTCTGATTTTAAGGTTATGTCCCCTTGTCCTAAACTCCCCTACCAGTGAAAAAAGTTTCTCTCTATCTACCCCCCCTATCAATTCCTTCCAAAGTCCTAAACCTCAATCAAATCACCCCTCAACTTTCTATATTCCAGGGAATACAAGCCTAGTTTATGTAATCTCTCCTCATATTCTAACCCTTGGAGTCTTGGTAACATTCTGGTGAATCTGCGCTACACTCCTTTTGAGGCCAATATATCCTTTCTAAGGTGCCCAGAAGTGTACAGATATGGTCTAACCAGGGCTTTGTATAGCTGTAGCAAAACTTTCTCCCCTTTATATTCTTGCAAACTAGGTATAAAGGCTAACATTCCATTAGTCTTTTTGATTATTTTTGGTAGCTGACCACTACATTTTAGTGATCAGTGTACATGGAACCCTAAATCTCTTTGGACCTCCACTGTTCTTAGCTTTTCACCATTTAAAAAACACTCGGATCTATCCTTTTTTAGTCCAATATGGATGACCTGACACTTATCTGCATTGAAATCCATCTGCTACAGTTTTGCCCACTCACTTAATCTATCAATGTCTCTTTGTAATTTTATGCTCCTGTCTACACTACTTACCACACCACCAATCTTTGTGTCATCGGCAAACTTGGATATATAGCTCTCTATTGTGTTATCTAAGTCATTAATAAACATAGTGAATAGTTGAGGCCCCAGCACAGATCCTTGTGGGACACCACGAGTCACTTCTTTCCAATTTTATTTATTCATTCATGGGATGTGGACGTCACTGGCGAGGCTGGCATTTATTGCCCATCCCTAATTGCCCTTGAGAAGGTGGTGGTGAGCCGCCTTCTTGAACCGCTGCAGTCCATGTGGTGAAGGTTCTCCCACAGTGCTGTTCGGAAGGGAGTTCCAGGATTTTGACCCAGCGACGATGAAGGAACGGCGATATATTTCCAAGTCGGGATGGTGTGTGACTTGGAGGGGAACATGCAGGTGGTGTTGTTCCCATGTGCCTGCTGCTCTTGTCCTTCTAGGTGGTAGAGGTCGCTGGTTTGGGAGGTGCTGTCGAACAAGCCTTGGTGAGTTGCTGCAGTGCATCCTGTGGATGGTACACACTGCAGCCACAGTGCGCCAGTGGTGAAGGGAGTGAATGTTTAGGGTGGTGGATGGGGTGCCAATCAACCGGGCTGCTTTGGCCTTGATGGTGTCGAGCTTCTTGAGTGTTGTTGGAGCTGCACTCATCCAGGCAAGTGGAGAGTATTCCATCACACTCCTGACTTGTGCCTTGTAGATGGTGGAAAGGTTTTGGGGAGTCAGGAGGTGAGTCAGTTGCCGCAGAATACCCAGCCTCTGACCTGCTCTTGTAGCCACAGTATTTATATGGCTGGTCCAGTTAAGTTTCTGGTCAATGGTGACCCCCAGGATGTTGATGGTGGGGGATTCGGCAATGGTAATGCTGTTGAATGTCAAGGGGAGGTGGTTAGACTCTCTCTTGTTGGAGATGGGTCATTGCCTGGCACAAATGTTACTTGCCACTTATCAGCCCAAGCCTGGATGTTGTCCAGGTCTTGCTGCATGCGGGCTCGGACTGCTTCATTATCTGAGGGGTTGCGAATGGAACTGAACACTGTGCAGTCATCAGCGAACATCCCCATTTCAGACCTTATGATGGAGGGAAGGTCATTGATGAAGCAGCTGAAGATGGTTGGGCCTAGGACACTGCCCTGAGGAACTCCTGCAGCAATGTCCTGTGGCTGAGATGATTGGCCTCCAACAACCACTACCATCTTCCTTTGTGCTAGGTATGACTCCAGCCACTGGAGAGTTTTCCCCCTGATGCCCATTGACTTCAATTTTACTAGGCCTCCTTGGTGCCACACTCTGTCAAATGCTGCCTTGATGTCAAGGGCAGTCACTCTCACCTCCCCTCTGGAATTCAGCTCTTTTGTCCATGTTTGGACCAAGGCTGTAATGAGGCCTGGCGCCGAGTGGTCCTGGCGGAACCCAAACTGAGCAATTCAAGTACATACCCATTATCCCTACTCTCTGTCATCTACTGCCTAACCAATCTCCTAACCAGGTCAATAATTTGCCTTCAATTCCATGAGCTTTAATTTTAGCTAACGGTTTCTTATGTGGAATCTTATCAAATGCCTTCTGAAAATCCATATAAACTGCATCCATAGACATTCCCCTGTCTGCTACTTTAGTTATTGCCTCAAAAAATCAATTAGGTTCATTAGACATGACCTACCCTTTACAAATTCATGTTGGCTCTCTCTAATCAGTTCAAATTTCTCTAAGTGCTCAATCACACTGTCCCTAATTATTGATTCCAATAACTTCCCACAACAGATGTTAAACTAACAGGTCTATAATTTCTTGGTTTCTCTCTCTCTCGTCTTTCTTAAATAATAGAATTACATTTGCAATTTTCCAATTTAAAGGGATAATTCCTGAATTGAGACAGCTTTAGAAGATTATAGCTAAAGCATCTGCAATTTCCTCACCTACTTCCTTTAAAATCCTGGAGTGGAAACGATCAGGTCCTGGGGATTTGTCAGTCATTAGTGCCATGATTTTTTCTAATACTGTTTTCTTGCTTACATTAACTTTAGTGAGTTCCAGTTCTTGATTCATTATTAATTTCCCTGGTATGTCAGGTATATTATCCTCTTCCTCTACTGTGAAGATTGACACAAAGTAATTATTCAACAATTCTGCCATTTCCTTATTTTCATTTGCAATATTACCCGCATCTGTTTTTAAAGGGCCCACATTACCCTTGACTACACTTTTTCATCAATATAATTGTAAAAACTTTTTGTGTTAATCTTGATATCCCTCACAAGTTTCTTTTCGTATTCCCTTTTCGCAGCTCTTACTACTTTTTTGTTTTCCTTTGCTGTTCTTTATATCTCTCCCAGTCCCCTGGATCTACATTATTCTTTGCACTTTTATATGCTTTTTCCTTTAGTTTTATGTTATCGCTCACCTCTTTTGTTGACCATATCTGTTTTATTTGTTAAGTCGAGCTCTTTCCCCTTAGGTGTATACACTGGTTCTGTATTAAGTCAAATTCTTTTTGAACACCTCCCACTGTTCCTTTGTAGTTTTACCCGATAACAGTTTTGACCAGTTTGCTGTCGTCAGTCTCTGTCTCATTCTGCTAAAGTTAGCTTTACCAAAATCTGGAATCTTAGTAACTGTGTTAGGTTTGAATAAGAGAAACTTAACATTGAACTCGATCATATTATGATCATTGTTAGTTAATAATCTAACAGTACGGGAACATTTATCTAAGTCTGGCTCATTACTTATTACTAATTCTATTATGGCCTGCCTGCTTGTTGGTTCTAGGACATATTGCTCCAGAAAACTATCTTGAATGCACTCAAGAAATTCACTACCTTTCTGACTTGAGCTACTCTGCTCTTCCCTATTTTTACGAAAATTAGTCTTCCATTAAAACAACTCTGCTTTTGCTACAAGCCTCTCTAATCTCTGAATTAATACATTCAGTCACTTCATTGCTGCTATCAGGAAACCTGTAGACAACTCCTATTAAGTCCTCTCTTATTCCTCGATTCTAACCATAGCGAAGATGTGATAATATCTCTCTGTACTTATCCTCATATTCCTAATCAGATATTTATCCTGGATTTTTTAAAGCAGTCTCCCCACACGGCATTATTATTCAGCATATGCTGCTAACCGGTAAAAGAAAAAAACATCCTCTGGTCTTGCTCGAGGCATGTTGCACTATCTTCTAGTTCTATGCTCGTAGTCAAACTAACTCCATTTTCATTGAAAGTTCTATGATTCTATGACCACTCTTTATTCTCAACACCTCCCCGCGCCCCCACCCATACCCCAGCCCAACCTCTTATTGCCTTGTAGCATCTCCCACATCTCCTCCTGTGTCCTCATGAAGCTCATCTCCTCTATAAGACCTATCTCAATCCTCTCCTTACCACACAGCTACTTCACCTCAGCTCAATTCTTGCTAACATTCTAGTCCTTAGATTCCCTCCCTTTCCCCTTCAAAACTACCATCATCAGCCAAGGTCCTTGAACTTGCCGTGAACATCCAGTTCTATGCCCACTTCTCCCTGTTTGAATCCCTTCAGCCTAGTTTCCACTCTGCCCACATCATTGAGACTGCCCTGGTCAAAGTAATTAATTACATATTTTTTAACTACAATCATGATGCACTACCCCCCTTCCCCCCCCCCCAAATTTGTATCCCTGTGACTGTCGATATGACCAATCACTCTATCATCGCCACTATCTCTTCTCTGTGGTCCACCTTTATAACATAACCTTTGTTTGCTTTTACTCCCACTGGTTCTAATATAGCCAATATATCTCCTCTCCACACCATAGCCCTGTATTGACTCTCACCATGACTGCCTACTTCCACCTTCGTAACATTGTTCGTCTCCACCCCTGCCTCAGCTCGCCTGCTGCTGAAACCCTTATCCATGTCTTTGTTACATCAAGACTTGACTATTCCAATGCTGTCCTGGCCAGCCTCCCATCTTCCACCCTCCATAAACTTGAGCTCATCTGCTGCCCGTATCCTAACTCGCACCAAGTCCCATTCACCCATCACACCTGTGCTCGCTGACCTACATTGGCTCCCGGTCCGGGAATGCCTCGATTTTAAAATTCTCATCCTTGTTTTTAAATCTGTCTATGGCCTCGCCCCTCCCTATCTCTACAACTTGCTCCAGCCCTACAACCCTCCGAGACTGCGCTCCACCGATTGTTGCCTCTTGTGCATCCCGGATTTTAATCGCTCCACCATTGGTTGCCGTGCCTTTATCTGCCTAGGCCCTAAGCTCCGGAATTCCTTCCCATACCTCTCTTCCTCTCTACCTCTCTCTCCTCCTTTAAGACGCTCTTTAAAACCTACCTCTTTGTTCTAATATTTCCTTATGTGGCTCAGTTTCAAATTCTGTCTGATAACACTCCTGTGAAGCGCCTTGGGACGTTTTACTACGTTAAAGCCGCTACATAAATGCAAGTTATTGTTGTTGTTCCAAGCTGCTCACTCATGCTGAACCCAATGGTGCACAATCTTGTTATCTTGTGTGATCCTAAACTGGGCTTCTAGCCCTATACAACACCAAGGGGGTGAAATCGGTCTTCGGTAGTAGTGCAATATGGGGGATAGTGAATCCGCAGCCTGTTTGACACCCGTCCAATTTTGTTTCCACTGAAGACCAATTTCACCCCTCAACATTGCAAGTTATTATTGTTGTAAAGCAGTACGTGATTAAAGGGTCACAATTTTCATGACAAAAAGTTTGCCATACTATTTTTTTGCCTCAGCAGTGAGAAAAGCCAGAAAAGATGTGCATCATTTCAATGACTTTTGCCTCGTTGCGTAATTCATTTACAAACTAATGATTAACAGGTTTGCCAAACACTTTTTCACGAAGCCCCTTTAAATAAGTTGATTAAGGTCATGTACATAATGATGGGAAAAGAATGTCACTCCATCTAAATGTTTGGATGATGTCAGTCACAAAACTAAACAAATATCATTTCAAGCTGTGTAGCGAGCTCTGAACCACATTATAGGAAACACAAATACATTTGCAGAATCTAAACTGCTTGTACAAAAATGATGATTGATTCTTCAATAGTTGAATCCCTTACAGTTCCAGTCATGTTTCTCATCTAAATGAATTCTTTTTCTAAAAAAAGAGAAAACCTACAAGAATATTTGTCAACTTTATTCGTTGAAAACATGGAAGTATTTAAATCGTGATTGGTGTTGCTGAAATGATGCAGAAATCTTAACACAGTTATCATCAAAAGGATTGAGTCTTTTTATCTACAATAACATGTATACTGTTCTCATATTGTTTCAATTTTAGACAATATGCTATAAACATTAATTTGAAAAAGTGACAGGAGATGGGATTTTTTATCCACCCATTTGATCAACAGCTGTGTTTTATGTTGTTGCCCTTTTAAACAAGTCTTTCTTTTATAGAATTATCTCTCCATTCCACTTCCTTTTGGTATCCTTGTGTGACAGATTATTATCAGTCAATGAGGAGCAGCAGGGCAGTTGGAGAATGGGGGTCTGCTCTCTGACAAGGTTACTCTATAACCAACCACTAACAGATGCACTGAAGTCAGCTAAGGTGACTTTCTCTCTGTCCTTCCAATGTTGCCTCCCTCTCGGAAGGTGATGAGATAAAACTAGTCAGATCTTTTCTGAATTAAATACTTCCTGACATGACTGGCTTGTTGGAAATGTTTCTGCATGAGTAACAAACCTTGCATACCCAAAATATCTAGAATAGGAGCTGGAAGAACTATTTGGTCCAAATCAAATTCATTGCTCACATCATGATTTTAAAGTATATCATAATTTAGTTCTGAGAGAATGAAAATCACAATCATCTCAAACGGAAGGAATTCAGCACCCAGATTAACAAATAATGTAATTTGGCAGAAAATAAATTTGTACCTGTTGGATAATTTAGAAACACACTGGAACCAAAAAGTCATGGAGGGGAGAGGTATCTCAGCTTAAATGCTGAGATGAACCCACACAGGGCCTCTGCTACTGACCGTATCAAAGTTTATGGAGTCAAGGAAGGAGCCCTTTATTGTAATGCCAAAGATGGGCACCTGTACCACTCATTACTTGGTACATCAAGGGAACTGTCTTCATCCACAAATTGTAGTGCCACTTGCTGGTTCATGGGAGGCGCTGGGTTCTCGGGAATTCTGGCATTGGGAATCTCCAACCCCTTCCTTCCACTACCAACAACTAAACATTGCTCACCTTGTAAGGGGTTGGCGGTGGCACTTCCCCTTACAAGGCCCACAGAATCCAGCATATCCAGGTCCCAGCCTAATATCCAATCCCTTTGGTGCATTACAAGGGTGTGCATGGAAAGGCCATGGATTTTTGGCCCCACAATCTTCATGAAAAATGACTTGGTGCCCCGCAACTCGCTGGCCCAGTGTAAATGAGACCGGTGCCTCAAAGTCGCTGCTACCTCTTCACCGGTTGTCGAGCTTCACAGGTTCATCGCTGAAATGTTAAAAACTAACCCCAAAAAGAGCAGACCATATTAATTATTTTTACAAAGTAAAACTACATAAAAAATTAAAGAACATTACGAGCAGCTAAAATTTCCCAGGTTGTTCCGAGTGCGGCAGATGTTTAATAGTAAGTGAATGCATACAGTACTCAGTAGGTTGGGAATGGGTTAGAAGGTAAGAGACACAGAGTAGTGATAATGGGTATGTACTCCATTTGGCAGGATGTGACTAGTGGTGTACCCCAGGTGTCTGTACAAAGATCTCAGCTTTTTGCTATATTTATAAATGACTTAGATGAAGGAGTAGAGAGCCGTATATCTAGGTTTGCTGACACCGAGTTAGGTGGCACAGTAAATAGTGTCGGTGGGAGCAGAAAGTTGCAAAGGGACATTGATAGATTAAATGAGTGGGCAAAACTGTGGCAGATGGAGTTCAATGTGGGGAAGTGTGACGTCATTCACTTTGGACCTAAGAAAGATAAATCAGAGTATTTTGTAAATGGTGAAAAGCTAGGAACTGTGGAGGAAGAGAGATTATGGGGTCCAAGTACGGAAATCACTAAAAGCTAGTGGACAGGTACAAGAAATAAATAAAAAGGCGAATGGAATGTTGGCCTTTATCTCAAGAGGGCTGGAATACAAAGGGTTGGAAGTTATGTTACAGCTGTACAGAGCTCTGGTTAGACCCTATCTGGAGGACTGTATCAGTTCTGGGCACTGCATCTCAGGAAGGATATATTAGTCTTGGAAAGGGTGCAGCAAAATGATACCAGGGCTAAAATGGTTAAATTATGAGGACAGGTTGCATAGACGAGGCTTGTATTCCCTTGAAAATAGAAGATTAAGAGGTGATCTAATTGAAATATTTAAGATGATTAAAGGAGTTGATAGGGTAGATAGAGAGAAACAATTTCCTCTGGTGGGGGAGTCCAGAATAAGGGGGCATAACCTTAAAATTAGAGCTAGGCTGTTCAGGGATGATGTCTGAAAGCACTCCTTCACACAATGGGTAGAGGAAATCTGGAACTCTCTCCCCCACACAGCTGTTGAGGCTAGGTCAATTGAAAATTTCAAAACTGAGATTGATAGTTTTTTTTTTATTAGGTAAGGGTATATTTTTTTATTCAGTCACGGGATGTGAGCATCACTGGCAAGGCCAGCATTTATTGCCCATCCCTAATGGCCCTTGAGAAGGTGGTGGTGAGCCACCTTCATGAACCGCTGCAGTCCGTGTGGTGAAGGTTCACCCATAGTGCTGTTAGGTAGGGAGTTCCAGGATTTTGGCCCACCGACAATAAGGAACAGCGATATATTTCCAAGTCGGGATGATGTGCGACTTGGAGGGGACCATGCAGTGGTGCTGTTCCCATGCATCTGCTGCCTTTGTCCTTCTAAGTGGTAGAGGTCGCAGGTTTGGGGGTGCTGTCGAAGAAGCCTTGGCGAGTTGCTGCAGTGCATCTTGTAAATGGTACAGACTTGCAGCCTCGGTGCGCCGGTGGTGAAGGGAGTGAATGTTTAGGGTGGTGGATGGGGTGCCAATCAAACGGGCTGCTTTGTCCTGGATGGTGTCAAGCTTCTTGAGTGTTGTTGGAGCTGCACTCATCCAGGCAAGTGGAGAGTATTCCATCACACTCCTGACTTGTGCCTTGTAGATGGTGGGGGTGAGTCACTCACCACAGAATACCCAGCCTCTGACCTGCTCTTGTAGCCACAATATTTATGTGGCTGGTGCTGTTTAGTTTCTGGTCAATGGTGACCCCCAGGATGTTGATGGTGGGGGATGTCAAGGGGAGGTGGTTAGGCTCTCTCTTGTTGGAGATGGTCATTGCCTGGCACTTGTCTGGTGCAAATGTTACTTGCCACTTATCAGCCCAAGCCTGGATGTTGTCCAGATCTTGCTGCATGCGGACATGGGCTGCTTCATTATCTGAGGGGTTGCAAATGGAACTGAACACTGTGCAATCATCAGCGAACATCCCCACTTCTGATCTTATGATGGAGGGAAGGTCATTGATGAAGCAGCTGAAGATGTTTGGGCCTAGGAGACACTGCCCTGAGGAACTCCTGCAGCAATGTCCTAGGGCTGAGATGATTGGCCTCCAACAACCACTACCATCTTCCTTTGTGCTAGGTATGACTCCAGCTTCTGGAGAGTTTTCCCCCCGATTCCCATTGACTTCAATTTTACTAGGGCTCCTTCATGCCACACTTGGTCAAATACTGCCTTGATGTCAAGGGCAGTCACTCTCACCTCACCTCTGGAATTCAGCTCTTTTGTCCATGTTTGGACCAAGGCTGTAATGAGGTCTGGAGCCAAGTCGTCCTGGCGGAACCCAAACTGAGTATTGGTGAGTAAGTGCCGCTTGATAGCACTGTCGACGACACCTTCCATCACTTTGTTGATGATTGAGAGTAGACTGATGGGGCAGTAATTGGCCAGGTTGGATTTGTCCTGCTTTTTGTGGACAGGACATACCTGGGCAATTTTTCATATTGTCGGGTAGATGCCAGTGTTGTAGCTGTACTGGAACAGCTTGGCTAGAAGCGCAGCTAGTTCTGGAGCACACGTCTTCAGCACTACAGCTGGGATGTTGTGGGGCTCATATCCTTCTCTGTATCTCGTGCATTCAGCCATTTCTTGATATTACGTGGAGTGAATCGAATTGGCTGAAGTCTGGCTTCTGTGATGGTGGTGATCGCAGAAGGAGGCCGAGATGGATCATCCACTCGGCACTTTGGCTGAAGATGGTTGCAAACGCTTCAGCCTTGTATTTTGCACTCACTTGCTGGACTCTGCCATCATTGAGGATGGGGATGTTGGCAGATCCTCCTCCTCCCATTAATTGTCCACCACCATTCATGACTGGATGTGGCAGGACTGCAGAGTTTAATCTGTCGGTTGTGAAATCGCTTAGCTCTGTCTATAGCATGTTGCTTCCGCTGTTTAGCATGCATGTAGTCCTGTGTCGTAGCTTCACCAGGTTGGCACCTCATTTTTAGGTACGCCTGGTGCTGTTCCTGGCATACTCTTCTACACTCCTCATTGAACCAGGGTTGATCCCCTGGCTTGTTGGTAATGGTAGAGTGAGGAATATGCCGGGCCATGAGGTTACAGGCTGTGGTGGAATACAATTCTGCTGCTGCTGATGGCCCACAGCGCCTCATGGATGCTCAGTTTTGAGCTGCTAGATCTGTTCTGAATCTATCCCATTGGGCACTGTCGTAGTGCCACACAACATGTTGGATGGTGTCCTCAGTGTGAAGATGGGACTTCGTCTCCACAAGGACTGTGCGGTTGTCACTTCTACCAATACTGTCACGGACAGATGCATCTGCAACAGGTAGATTGGCGAGGACGAGGTCAAATAGGTTTTTCCCTCGTGTTGGTTCTCTCACCACCTGCCATAGACCCAGTCTGGCAGCTATATCCTTCAGGATTCGGCCAGCAGTGCTGCTACTGAACTACTCTTGGTGATGGACATTGAAGTCCCCCACCCAGAGTACATTCTGTGCCCTTGCTACCCTCAGTGCTTCCTCAAGTGGTGTTAAACATGGAGGAGGACTGATTCATCAGCTGAGGGAGGGCGGTAGGTGGTAATCAGCAGGGGGTTTCCTTGCCCATGTTTGACCTGATGCCATGAGATTTCATGGGGAGTCAATGTTGAGGACTCCCAGGGCCACTACCTCCTGACTGTAGATCACTGTGCCGCCACCGGTATGATGGGTCCATCCCGCCCGTGGGACAGGACATACCCAGGGATGGTGATGGAAGATTCTGGGACGCTGGCCGACAGGTATAATTCTGTGAGTGTGGCTATGTCAGGCTGTTGCTTGACTAGTCTGTGGGACAGCTCTCCCAATTTTGGCACAAGTCCCCAGATGCTGGTGAGGAGGACTTTGTAGGGTCGACTGGGCTTGGTTTGCCTTTGCTTTTATCGTGTCCGGTGCTTAGTGGTCCAATAAAGGATGGTCCATCTGGTTTTATTCTTATTATGACTTTCTGTTGTGGGATTGTATAACTGAGTGGCTTGCTTGGCCATTTCAGAGGGCGATTAAGAATCAACTACATTGCTGTGTGTCTGGAATCACATATGGGCCAGATCGGGTAAGGACGACCGGTTTCCTTCCCTAAAGGGCTTTAGTGAACGAGATGGGTTTTTATGACAATCCGGTAGTTTCATGGTCACCATAACTGAAACTAGCTTTTTATTCCATATTTTATTTAATTAACTGAATTTAAATTCCCCAGCTACCATGGCAGGATTTGAACTCATGACTCCAGATTATTAGTCCAGGCCTCTAGATTATTATTCCAGTAATATAACCACTATGCTACCATACCAGGGTATTAGGGTTATGGAACCAAGGCGGGTAGATGGAGTTAAGATGGAGTTTGCCATGATCTAATTGAATGTCAGAACAGGCTCAAGGGGCTGAATGGCCTGCTCGTGTCCTATGTCTTTCACTATTTCCTTCCAATTAAACTCTCGACATTAAATAAAATGTTGCCACAAATTGTTGTTTTCCTGACTCAATGATTTCTTCCTTCACAGCTGTGTACAATCCTTGTGGGTCTTTAGAAGCAAACCTATTATTTTCCTTAAATCCTCCTCAACTTATAGGGAGTAAAATATATTGTTTCAATCCTTAATGCAACTTCTTGTTGGAGGTTTGGTGATTTTTTTTGTGCTCGTTAAGGTGAGGGATGTCAATGCTGTGGAATGAAATAGTTGTCCAATTTTGGCATCCATTTTCAGTCAAGGGGACTCCGAGCCTAATTATAGCATAGATTGAATGTTGACTGATATTTCCCCCGTCAGTGCCAAATCCAAAAATTCATTGTATCTTATATTGCCGGTTTACAAGTAGTTTTGTGGGGTTCACGTCCCTCTGGGAGACAGGTGAGACAGAAGGGTCATACAAGAATTATTGAGACTGCCCAAATTCATTTCACTCAAGACACTTGTAGTAGCGAGTAAAGAGATTTTTACCTCTTCAATTTGGACAGCATTCAAACCCGAGTACCAAGTACCAAAGATGAAGGGACAATGTGCCACCAATCCAGTACTGTAATTAATGCAATAATAAAGTTATCTGACTGATGACATATAAATGGTTAAAAGTAACTAAATATCAATTATGTGGTCCATTAAGCCATGAAAGCATTTCAGATCTGTATTAAGATAATTCAGGTGACTTGCTAAACCAATGTTTTCATAACACATAACAGTTTAGAAAACCACAGCAGTCTATCTTTTAGGTGGTAACAGTGCATTACCACTGCATGATCTGAAGAAGCGACTGAGGCTTTAAGTTTATTCACTCAACAAAATATGTTAGAGTAACCAAATGTTATTTACACAATGGCTATTTTACTGTGATGCCCACAGGGAGGTGTCCAGCTCGTACATGCTTCACTATATTGATTGCTCAACTATCTTCCAGTAAAGCAGAAATGTGATTTACAAAGTTTGCCTTGAGCAGACACGCGCTGCAATTTTTTTGCTACAAGTTGTTTGTATTAAGAAAATAAAACCACCAAAACCATAAAATGTAACAATAGGCAACGTGTGTGCTGATGACTAAAGATAAAACTGTGTTGCAACCAAACAAGAAGTGGGCTATTGCATTAACCATCAACAATAACAAGATGTTCCTGAATTAACAAGGCAAACAGTGGCATTTAAATTAGGTTATCAGCTGAAAGACATTAGTAAAAAATAGAGATGTACAGAAATACATCTTTTCAGTCACATAACACACTCCCTTTTTATTTTACATCCAAATTTGCTTCACTGGGTAAATAGTTGAAAATTGTACATATTATGAAAAAATAATTACCCAGAAATATGTTTCAAGACGGTGACACATCTTGATGTTTGAATGACATTGATAAACTGTTCCAGCTTTTTTCCAATAATTTATGCTGTCATCAAAAACTCTCCACCCATTAATGCCATGTAACTTACTTACTCCATATATAGTACAAACAAATTATGTTATTTCCCAGTAACATGCAAGGAACTAAAACCTAAATCACAGTGTACATGGGGTTGAGTGGCAGAAAGTGTTATAATAGTATAATTTTACTCCTGGGGCCAGCTATAAAGGTCCTACATAACATGCCTGGGCAGTCTCAACCCAACTCCCAGAGAAAGTGGGACCACAACACAAAACTGCCCCTAAGTTGGGATAAACTGGCATTTAATTTGCAAAGTCACTTATTTTGTGAATACAGGTTATTTTAGTCCCTATCATCTGTGTGGAATATGAGTCCATTTCGCCCACGATGGGTAGCAGATAATCTCCAGTCTGGTTTTGCCAGCAGAAATGCCAATATTAGCCATTTTATTTTATTTTACCCCAATTGGTGGTACATCTAAGCTTAAATGTAAAAACATTCATCTGGAGGACTCACCGCTCTAGAGCATCAATTAGCTGATGCGTTTGAGCAAACTGGGGAGCAGCAGGTGATACATCAGAAATTATGGAATAAGAAAAAGCCATTTGGCTCATCAAATCCATTCCTTCTATTGGCCAATGAAGAGCGTGCCGTTACATGAACTCTTTCCTAATCATTTAATCCCCTGTGGGAACATTCTGTATAAATGTGTACTGATTCCCAAAGTTAGTCCAGCATAACTGAAGAATATTTATCTATCTCAGATCTACGCTGCTCTCTCCTGGCCTCCTGCCCTCCACAGATGAAGCCCCCCCTCAATCCCAGAAAAACAGAAATTATTACATCAACTTAAGTGTTTGATCATCTTTGCCTACTCCTCCTCTATAGCCTTCGATCCCCATCCCAACCAGATATTTATCCAACAAAACTGCTTAACCACTGTCCAAAATATCAGAAGGGGCTTTGAAATGGGAAGCTTACAAACAAGATTTTTGCTGAGAAATACATCTGAGCAGCTGAAATAAGTTGATGAAGTAGCTTTAAGCAGCAACTTACATTAAATAGCTGTTCCTTTTTCATCCCAGATTCTACTGAAGTAAATTTTACAGAGAAACAAATAAGATCTGCTAATATATTCAGCAGCACCTACTGCAAACGTTCCCAAAGCAGCCCTTTACAAAGCTAGGTGGGAAAGTAAGATGTGAGGAGGATGCAAAGAGGCTGCAAAAGGATATAGACAGGTTAAATGTGTGGGCAAGAAGGTGGCAGATGGAGTATAATATGGGAAAATGTGAAATTATCCATGGGAAGAATTGAAAAGCAGAATATTTTTTAAAAGGTGAGAGACTAAGAAATGTTGATAGTCAGAAGGATTTGGGTGTCCATGAATTACAGAAAGTTAACATGCAGGTACAGCAAGCGATTAGGAAGGCAAATGGTATGTTAGCCTTTATTGTAAGGGGGTTGGAGTATTAGAGTAAAGAGGTCATGCTGCAATTATATAAGGCTCTGGTGAGGCCATATCTGGAGTACTATGTGCAGTTTTGGTATCCTTACCTAAGGTAGGAAATGCTTTCCTTAGAGGGGGTACAACGAAGGTTCACTAGATTGATTCCTGGGATGACAGGGCTGTCCTATGAGGAGAGATTGAGTAGAATAGGCTTATATTCTCTGGAGTTTAGAAGAATGAGAGGTGATCTCATTGTAACGTATAAAGTTCTTAGAGGGCTTGACAGTGTAGATGCTGAGAGGCTGTTTCCCCTGGCTGGAGAGAATAGAACTTGAGGTCATAGTCTCAAGATAAGAGGTCGGCCATTTATGAGGAGATGAGGAAAAATTTCTTCACTCAGAGGGTTGTGAATATTTGGAATTCTCTACCCCAGAGGGCTGTGAAAATTTGGGTATAGCCATTGAGTATATTCAAGACTGAGACTGATGGATATTTGGACACTAAGGGAATCAAGGGATATGGGGATAGGGTGGGAAAGTGGAGTTGAGGTAGAAGATCAGCCATGATCTTATAGAATGGCGAGCAGCACCTCTACCCTATCCTACTAACCAAACACCTTATTAATTGTAAAGATATACTTTGTTTCTTTATAGGACAATTAAATCTGATTAAAGTTCAAGTTGTTTTGGGGTGACTGAAAAGTTTTAAGGGACTTCTAAATGAATATGCAATGGATTAGATTAGCACACGGTCTCTTCACCTTTTGAAAACTAGGTTTGAACCATAAGAATATAAGAAACTATAGAATGGGAAAAGACCATCTAGTCATTCTTTCCTTAAACTATCCACAAACTATCCTGTTAGAAATTCTATTCCACCCTTTAAATTCTTGAGAGAAATTTCTGCATAAATATTCCCTTAAGTGTCAGCTGTGACTCAGAGGTAGCACCCTTGCCTCTGAGTCAGAAGGTTGTGGGTTCAAGTCCCAGTAGAGACTTGAGCATGTAATTTGGTTGACACTTCAATGCAGTACTGAGGGAGTGCCATCTTCCAGATGAGACGTTAAACTAAGGCCCCATCAGCCCACTTAGGTGCACATAGAAGATCCCACGCCACTATTTGAAGAGCAGGGAAGTTTCTCCCGCTGTCCTGGCCAATATTTATCCCTCAATCAACACCTAAAACAGATGATCCAGTCATTTATTTCATTGCTGTTTGTGGGAGCTTGCTGTGCGCAAATTGGCTGCCATGTTTCCCTACATTACAACAGTGACTACACTTCAAAAATACTTCATTGGTTGTAAAGCACTTTGGGATGTTTGAGCTCATGAAAGGCACTATATAAATGTAAATCTTTCTTACCCCTAAAGTTAATCAAGCAACATTCTAAAATGTTCTTCCATCCTTCTATTTCCACTATTCAAACCAGTCCTACTGCCTGCCACAGACAATATAGCCCCACCCCCAACACAGGAACCACCATGTCACATGAAGCACTTGATCATCTCAATCAATTCTTATCCCCATAACTTCCACTTCCATTCCAAGCAATATATTTATGTGGTCCATCTTTGAAAGAGTTAATCAACCCAGGCTTAATTACTTCTGCTGGGATCCTCTTCCACATATCTGTGGTAAAAAAAATGTTTCTTCTAACTTCTAGCCTCATTTGAGGCTTACTAATGTTAAACATGTGTTTTTGCTCACAGTCTAAGTCAAATATCTTGCTAACATATTACAAAATAGAAAATCTTCATCATAAAATGGAAATATTCTAAAGACTCAAATCATGTCTTCCCTCAATCTTCCTTTTTTTAATAAAAACAATTTCACCTTTTTCAATCTTTCTTCACTCTCCCCAATAGATCAAAGTCCTTTTGAAGGTAGTGTCTAAAATTTCATGCTGTATTCCCAATATGGCATGTGTGGAAAACAGTTGTTTGTTTTTTGCAATTCATTATTTATTTTACCAATGACTCATTCCCTTGTTGGTCTATCTTGCCCAATTCCCCCAGTCCTGGTAGTAGTGGTGCTCAATAGTAAGGGAGAATCAGAAACTTGGTAGAAGCTGTAAGGTTGCACTTCCAGTAGATGGAAACCAGATGACCTGTAGCAGTACAAATACCACCTGTGGAAAACTCATAGTCAAGGTATCAAAATTCAATCAAATAATAACCTTTTATTATACTTATCTGGAAAATGTTGGTTTCCCTGTACTGTAGGAAAGTGCATTTAGGTGAACTACTGCAAAATCTTTTCAGTGATGTTAATACGCTTGGACTGGAACTCTGAAAATAAAGATGAATCAAGGGTAACTGGTATATATCCTAATGGGAGTAGTCCTGTGAAGGCTGTCTCCGTTTAAAGTTAT
Source organism: Heptranchias perlo (assembly GCF_035084215.1). Taxonomy (NCBI): domain Eukaryota; kingdom Metazoa; phylum Chordata; class Chondrichthyes; order Hexanchiformes; family Hexanchidae; genus Heptranchias; species Heptranchias perlo. Next base: position 125,074,734 of record NC_090325.1, on the reverse strand, counting down.
TTTAAGGTTAAATTTCAGCAATGAATGTGGTTGAATGACAGCAGAGAGTAAAGATATTGGTTTGGTAGCTTTCAGAAGTCTCTGGGAAGAAGTGAGGAGAGAATTCCTGAGGGTATTTCGATTGATGTAGTATGTATTATGTCCATTTTTTCTTTTTTTTAAAGTTAGCAGTTCTTCGTACAGAGTAATAGCGGAGGAAAAAAATATTAAAAGATGTATACAGAAAGGGAAATAAAACTCCACTATAATGGATCACACAATTTCACATCAATTACATCCTTTCTGACAAAAATCATTACATACTTTTACAAATTAAAAAATGGCAATTGTTTACACAGCTTTGCTGCTGATTCCAGGAATGATTAGAGATTTATTTAGTCAATGTGAAATGACTTGAATTTGGCTTCCTCAATTTTATTTGTGAATAAACAAATTGGGCCTAATTAATACAACTGGGGGTGGATTTTAGCTTTTGGGCAGCTGGCCAGCCACCTATTCTGGCAGCAAAGAGGCACTCGTTGTTTTGAGGCTCTGGCCTCATTTGGCAGGCGAGTTGCAGGGAGCCAAACGGGCGTGCCACGCAGCTTGCCAGATTGAAGCCTAAAAATCGGACCGGAGCTGCCGGGATGAGTGGGGTGGGGTTGCAATCGCAGAGAGTGGAGGTCTCAGGGCAGCAGTGGCCCAGATTATTTTTGTGGGCCCCGGAGTTACATCCCGGCTCCTCCAGGACCCACAAAAATAATTGGAACAGAACAGAAGGCCTTCCATTGCACATTGAACTGACCGGAGTCTGCACTGCACAGGTAAACATTTTAGATTGCCTACCCAAAATGGCAGTCGGGATTCTATTTCTGTCATTGGCTTGGCTATAACCTTCTCCATCTTCAAAAGCCTCCTCAAAACCTGCATGTTTGATTGTCCATCGCACCTTCCTGCTCAATGTTCTCTAATCCCCTCTAAAGGACTTTGGGATGTTTTTTGTATGTGAAGGGACATTAATAAATGTAAATTGTCATTGTCATAGCACTTGCTCCTCCATCCCTAATGACCTCCATCCCTAATGACCTGGCTGACATCACAAAATCGCTGCACCAACATTGAGGTAAGCATCCTCGATTACAAATCTAAGGCTGCATTTATACTATAACTGTAACATTGGTGTCAAGTGAAACCATTTCACACTGACACTCCATTTGTGGTGCACATGCAGTTTAAGATTAAACACATAAAATACTGGAAAGTTAAAGCAGATTAAGCAACATCTGAAAGAGAAAGTGTTGGATTAACATATCAGTTAGGTTTCTGCAGTGGGATTTCTTTCATTATCAGTTCTGATGCAGGGCCCCTTCTGAAATGTTAACCTGTCTTTTCTTGTTTTCAGATACTGACTGTATATATTCAGCATTTCCTGTTTTTATTTCAGATTTTCAGAAATTGTAGATTTTTTTTTATCTCTGCAAATCCACGATGCTTTACTTCCAATTGTTGCGATTTTGTCATTTCAATGAGGCGTGACTACAGTTTTTCATTATTTCCCACAAGCACTATTGTGGTTCTCAAAGACTTCAATGTGAGAAGCAATATCATAATGTGTAAGATCAGATGCACAAAAATCCTAATACAAAATACATAAAAAGCGAATAAAAATCACACACAAGAAAACAATACCAAAAATACCAGCCACTTCGGAAAAATCAATCCAATGTCCTCTAAAACTTGACCTCAAAGATGATACTACTGTAAATAACCTACCAAAAAACACATTGTTTCTCAGATTGCTTTCATTGTCAGTGCACATATAAAGGTGAAATTACCGAGGGAAGCTGTTTTTCAAACTCACAACCAAGTACATTGTCAGCATTCTGGATGCTTGAAAATATTTGAAAAATCACACGTGCTATCCTTGGTCAGTTCGGTTAAGGTTAATGTAAAGGTCAGATAGCAGAGCATTTTGTACAACATTAGATTAATTTAGATGGATTTATTGTGGATCAGTTTAATTTTAAGAATATTTTATATAGCTCAGGGGCACTGCAACTCAAACTTCTGTAGCCAATTTCTCTGATCCAGTTTCTGTATAGCTTTGAACCAATTTGAATTGATTTTACTAATGATGCAGAATGATTCACAGCAACATTCTCTCCTTCTGCCTACATTATTTCAATTCAATAAACCTTGTTTTCAGAGACACTGCATACAGGAATGTATAATAGCTTGGTTGGATACAGCTGGAATTGGTTGAGATATATCAGTCTGAGCAAAGAGCTTTTACACACCATTCACTTTTCTAGCCTACTAAACTTCAGAAATGGTTGCATAGCAGTTTATGAATCAAGCTTATGGCTCAACTCTGCTGGTAAAAGGAAAGATTTTAAAGTATATGAAACTTGAACGGTTTAGCTTTGCCACTAAAAGGGAGAGGTCATGAGGTGTATGAAACAAGATATAACGAGCAATTGATAAAAGGGAGAAGTGCTGAGGTATGTTTGAGACATATGTTAGATTTTCTTATCCACAGGCAGCAGTGGGTTTATTCTTAACAATAATGGGACAGAAAATCAGCTACTGAACAACGTGTTCAGTTTCCTCAGCTGTTGATTTTTAAAAAGTTTAAAATTTTCAAATGCCCTACATCTAACTTTGTTCATTGTGGTGGACTTCTGCCACACTGCCAGTCAGCAGGCAGGCCAACCCTTTGTCTTTCAAAATGACAGCCACTGTTTGAATACTTGTGTCTGGTTATCTGTTAAATGGATGAAAATCTGCATTTTTCAGGAAAAATTTGAAAAAGGCACTTGATAAAGTACCACATAATAGACTTGTTAGCAAAATTGAAGCCCATGGGATTAAAGGGACAGTGGCAGCGTGGATACATAATTGGCTAGGGACAGAAAGCAGAGAGTAGTGGTGAACGGTTGTTTTTTCAGACTGGAGGGAAGCGTACAGTGGTGTTCCCCAGAGGTCAGTATTAGGACCACTGCTCTTTTTGATATATATTAATGACCTGGACTTGGGTATAGAGAGTATAATTTCAAAGTTTGCAGATGATATGAAACTCGGAAATGTAGTAAACAATGTGGAGGATAGGAACAGACTTCAGGGGGACATAGACAGACTGGTGAAATGGGCAGACACATGGGGCTCGATGTTACCAGGGCTGCGGGTTCGCGGTGGGGGGGCTATTGGGCGCGTGGGTAACGCTCCCGGTGGAATTAGTCTGCCCCCCCGCGGGATCGCAGCCTAATTGGAGCCACTTACCTGGTCTTCCGGGTTCCCCACTGCTGATCTGCGCGTCGGCCGGGGTGCGCATGCGCAGTAAGATCTGTCAGCTGGAGGAGCTCTATTTAAAGGGGCAGTCCTCCACTGACAGATGCTGCAAGAAATAGCAAAAAGTACAGCATGGAGCAGCCCAGGGGGAAGGCTGCTCCCAGTTTAATGATGCCTCACTCCAGGTATCATTAGATGGGGTGAGGAGGAGGGGGAGGATAGAGATCTCCCCCCTGGCGGGCGGGAGGAGGCGGCCTGCCTCTGCCACCAGGAAGGCCTGGCTCGAGGTGGCAGAGGAGGTCACCTGCACCACCAACATATCGCCCACCTGCATACAGTGCAGGAGGCGCTCCAATGACCTAAGTAGGTCAGCCAAAGTGAGTACACTTACTCATTCCCCTACACTCCATCTGCCATATCACCGCCCCCACCCCACATCTCCTTCAGCACTGCCAACACAACTCTGTCACATCACCCCTCATACCCACTCAAAGCTCATCCTCATCTTACCTGCACTTACTCACCTCGCCAGTACTCATCCCGCCACTACCACTCAACCCAATCCTCATACAATCTCATGGCTCTATCTCATACTCACCCTCTCGTGCATCTCTTTCACAGTCAGCCTCACTCAACCTGCCACTACCTGTGCTGCAGCCACAGGGCATGCATCACATATGTGCAGTAGGCAGTGTAAGGCAAACATGCCTTGAGCATGAAGGGGATGCACAAGGGTGTTTGAGGGTTTGTATTGCCACCACTACTGCCACGTCTTTGCGAATCTTGCCTGGTTTGTGCAATAATGCCCTTTCCTGAGGATCACAATGAAGACCCACGACTGATGACACCCATTGTGTCACTGCAGAATGGTGTAGGTGTATTTGCAGGCCTCCTTTGTGCAGACGACTAAGAGACATCGGCGATGTCCCCGGTGGCACCCTGGAAAGATGCGGAGGAGAAGTTGTTGAGGGCAGTGGTGACTTTGACAGCGACAGGTAAGAAGATGGTACTCGGGCCAACCAGGAGCAGCTCGGCATGAAGGAGGCTGCAGATGTCCACGACTGCATGTCGAGTGACTCTGAGCCTCCGTGTGCACTGCTGCTCAGAGAGGTCCGGGAAGCTGAGCCTCGGTCTGTGGACCCTGTGGCGAGGGTAGTGCCCTCTGCGATGCATCTCTCTCTGCGGTTGCCCTCGCTCCTGCTGTGCAGGTGGATGTGTCACAGCATTGTGTTGTGGAGCTCCATGTGTCAGAGGTGGACGGTGAGGCTGGTGATGCTGTTCGCTCTCCGAGGAGGTCATGACTGCAGCTACGGCGGCCCCCATCCGGAAGATGTACATCTGAGGGGGTCCGCAAGGTAGGTATATGTGTCTGGACACTGGGGTAAGTGTGCAAGTTGGTGAATTTTCTTGTCAGGAGGAGGGTGGTGGAGGCCAAACTTTGTCCCAAGTGACAGAGTGGCCTCCTGCAATGAGTGAGGGTCCCCCCCCCCGTCAAATGGACCTTTGCAGCTGCCACAGGCTGATGGCTGCAACACGTCCATTTGAACTGGGAGTGTTTCCCCCAGTCTGGGAAACAGTCCCAGTTGTCTATAAAATCCCACCCCTCCTCACATATTCACTTAATCAGGTCAGTTAATGAGCTGAAATACCTCAGTAAATACTTTTAAGTGGCACCCCGCTGGCTTTAATTGCCTGCGGGATTCCCACATGCGGGGGCTGCGCGCGCACGTCGGCGCGTCTGTGGGGAACCCGGAAGTGGGCGGGTTGGAGCCGGGCTCCCGACCCGCTCCGGGATTCCCCGATTTTCGGAGCCGCCCCCCCGCCAGGAACGCACCCGCTAGCGGGTGCTAAAATAATGCCGTTAATGAAATTTAACGCAGAGAAATGTGAAGTGATGCATTTTGGTAGGAAGAATGAGGAGAGGCAATATAAGCTAAGTGGTACAATTTTAAAGAAACAGAGAGACGTGGGGGTGCACATACACCTGGGGTCGGGGGAGGGACTTGGGGCCTGGAGCATTTGGCAAGGGCAGAGGAAGATGTGTGGGATTCACTGCGAGGGTTGGGGTATGGGAATAAGTGGAGGTGACTGGGGTATGGCAGCACTTAGGGGAATTGGGGCAAAGATGAAGGGAGCATTTGAGGAGATTTGATTGTGAATTAAAGCCTGGCAGGTCTGGAGTAAGATTCTGCACAAGACAATGGAGGTGGGGGGAGGAGGAGATAACAAAGCAAAAAAGAGAGAGAGAGAGACCTTGTTGATGGGTTGCTGGGGACCTAGCAGTGTTCCAGCAATAGTGGATGAGTCTGGATCCTGGGAAAACTTCGCTGGATGAAAGTCTGAGGCTGGGAGAATGACTGGGCTGAACTTGGAGGGGAGAAGCTTTTCTCAAAGAAATTGGGATGGTGGTCTGCAGCATGGTAGAACTTGTAGGTGGTCTGAGGCAATTCAATGCAGAACATTGAGGGAGAGCATCTCCTCCAGGGGTTATAATTACCCCCATAGTATCACAGTTACCATCTTCAGCCACGTGAAGCCAATATCGCTGTTCTGCCACACACCAAAGGATAAAATGTCTTACCATCACTTTCTTGGCATTATACTGAGCTGGCTTTTAAAAAGAAAGTGTAATGTTTGGTTGTCCATTGTGAATCAGACCAGAGTCAGTCTATTTGCAGTATATATCCAATTGGTTGTAAACTAGCTGCAGTATAAAGCCTATAGCCTAATTGTAACATGCATCCAATTGGCAGTAATTTCCATTGCAAAATGCATCCAGTTAATGTCAGTCTAAGTGCAGTATTTGTCCAATTGATGGCATTCATTTGGTAGTTTGCTTCTGATCTAGTGATTTGATATGTCTGTATTCCCTATTGGTCTAGTAACAAATGTACATTTGAGCCCAAATGTGCCATTATACATTATGTGATGTGAAATCTAATGTAGAATATGCAGAATACATTGAATCACTAGCAGTCTACTGCCACAATATGTATCTGATAAGCAGGTGAGTGGGAATTGGATGCATTCTCTTCCTTGCTTTGGTAATAGATACAATCAGCTAGTCAAGTGATACAAGGAGGAGTTCAAAGAGATTGAGGAAAATGGTTCAATTATCAATGTGTACAATATATTTAAATTGTTTTAAGCAGAAGTGTGGCCAACATCATCTGTCCATCATAAGGGAAAGGATACATCTGTGTCTTCCTGTCAGTGGAAAAACCACCCAGAACTAGACAGACAGGAAATACAGACATATTCCCCCTCTTGGAGACCAGAATCATCTGATCCTGGCAACCGAGTGGGGGAACTATGTCTGTATTTCCTGTTTGCCTTGTGGTGAGTGTTTTTTTGTGATATTATGCATTATACAGTAGGCACCGTGCATTCATTCTTGGATGCTTCCGATTACTGGTATGCTCTTGACTTTAGTTCCAGGTTTTCACAAAAGTTTCAAAGCTAGAGTGGAACACCAGAAACTGGCTGGTTGATTGTTAGTTTGCTAAACTACAGAAATTATTTCAGTGATACCCTGTTAATACAAACATTAAATCAAGAAATCAAGCTTAATTTGTCATCTATCAGATTTACTGACTTCAACTGTTTTTTGTAATTTATTATATTTTGTTTATTTTGAATATTTCAATTAAAACTGTAAAATTTTCATTGCATTAGTAGCAGTAAATACCATTATCAATATAAAAATAGAGACTATGGAATTTAGGATATAGGATCTTAATAGATTCTATAAATCATGTTAAAATGTATAAAGGTCTTTAAAGACTTGCAGCTTTGCGCTGTAGGGATTTATTTTAAAACACTACAATAATCCTGTAGAATATTGGAGAATTTTTGAATGGAATATTGCAAAGGGGAATTTACGCAAAAATGTTAAATCACATCTTATTAAAAGATATTTTATGATTATTTGCTCCTTTAATACTCTAATGGTTAATGACTGCTGGGAGCTAATTTCACATGAGGTCACTGACAAGTGCTTGTGGTCTGTACTGAGATCAGCCTCAAAAACCAGAGTACACATGCAAGAGTTTGTTTCCTGCTATACCGAAGGGAACCTTATGCTCTTCTTGAACGCAAATGGGGATCACTTTAGAAAATGTAGTAAGATTCAAACTTTCTCTAGTTCAATTGAAGAGGAAGAGGACTTTATTATGATTTAGAATTAGATTGGTTAGCGGGTAGGGTGAGTGAAGATGTGCCCCTTTACACTGAGCTTCATGTTAATATCTGTAGTGAACCCAATGCTTTTGTAAATATAGCCTGGAAATTACTATGAGCAATGTTATCATACAAATGCTTAACAGATTTGTATCAAATTCCTATCTGCACTATTTTAATAAAGTAAACAGGTCAATGCCTCCATCAACATAGCAGAGAAAGGAATTAGATAGGAGCACATTCAGCCTTTGTACAAGAACATCGCTCACAGTAATTTCCTGGCTTATGATTTTTGCAACAATTTGCACCTAAAACAAGTTAAATTTGGTGCAAGAGCTGTAATGTAAAGCCAGTTAAATCTGACTTCAGTTTGGCTGCACCACCTCCACTTAAACCCACCCAAGTAATTGATATCGAAACGTTGGTCCAAAATCCAATGTGCATGAACGAACTCAAAACACACATTGCATCTGTCCTGAGTCTAGCTGCCAATACGAGTCAACTGTAGTTGGTACTTGTGTGCTGATAAGCAGGTTTAATACGTGTATTGTTGGATTGTGCTAGGTGATCTTCCAAAACTCAGATGCCTTGAAAATCTGTGGGGTGACGATCTCACTGTAAGTGCCAGGAAATAATGCAAACAGTATGTATTCTATGAGGTTAAGGATATGCAAAGCTTATCATGCAACGTTAGTTATTAGAATCTCATCCACATAGTACTAAGTAATTGGCATATATTTGTAGAAACTCTAACTAGGGTTTCCAAGCCTGATTTCACACCCAATATAGCAAGTTACTTATCTCTTTCTTCAGCATAATCTCCTCAATGGTAATTGCTAGGTAATCTGCAAAAAAATTGCTTTTTTATTTTATTTAGGTTTGTGTGAAAAAAAATAAAGTCACCCTCATTTGTTTTCATTGGACTTCAATTTGTTGGTTGCAATCTGGAGAAATGCAGGGAAGATTGAGCTAAACAGATGATAGCTGGTCACATTTGGTGTGAAACTTGGCTTATAAAGTTTATTGATGTGAAAGAAAAGATTTTGTCAGCCCCAAATTATTCCAACACAAAGAAAGCATGTACTGGAATATTTGATGGATCAATCTGTATGAAACTCAATAAAAATATTGATGTAAAATATGATCTACAGTGATAATTTCAATGTTTGGACCTAATGCACAAATTTTTTAAAATGTTGCTACCATTTTAATGTTGTCGCTCATTCTGTTGTTGTTGATGAGGCTGAAGACGATGATACTAAACCAGTGAATTGTTGACTTTCCTGAAGCTTGCCTTTGTCTCTTCAGTTAGGAGCCTGCACTATGCCTATACCCTCCTGCCCTCTATTACTTCTATTGCTGTTACTTTTCCTTAGTTAGCTTTGTTTGTGACAACCAAATTGGAACTGAACATTAAACACAAAGGCAAAACCAGGTAGACAGATAGGTTGGAGTAGAGGAACAACCGGTCAGAAGTTAGATTCTGTAGCAGTTACTTGGTTATCACAAATTCCCTGAGAGAATGTAGCAAATAATTTCCTAATGTCGGATAAAGCTTGAGTATGAAGTAGACTTAGATGCCATGAACTGTCTAAGAGAATATATATATATATTCTGATTTTTTTTAATACTCTATTGTAATAAAATAATCACTTGTGCTTGTCCCCAGACTGAGAGCTGTTTACTTCTGCCTTAAAGATTCTCTAATAAACGGAATGAATATTGACTGTGTTCAACTTAGCAGTTACATGACACAATTATATCAGGACAGAGAGCATGCAAATAGATATGTCAGGCGACCAGGCACCTATGTAGAATAAAGTTCAAGAGTTCATGGAGATGGACTTTACAGCAATTAGGCTATGGTTAAAAGGTAACAAGAGGAAAATAAAAAAGAATGAGTGGTAATTTTAAAACCAAACATATCTGATATTGTCTATCCTTTTAAATATGAGATATCCTGTACTTTTAATGTTTGCCTACATAACACAGTGTTGCACTTTCAAAGCAATTAATTGTAAGTGAAGGCCTTTGGGGCCTTGCTGAGATTTGTGATAAGACACTATGTAAACAATTTTTTTTTCTTCTTTCTAATCATACCGATAGGCATATATCTGTGCCTTGGCAAATCCCTCCACACATAATTTGCAGTTCAGTATCTCTCTCTTTCATAATTTCTCTTAAATCTTTCTCTCAAACTTAAATGTAGACAGGCCATGGCACCTGAGTCTACATCTTACCCAAGTTTGATTGCAGATGTCAAGAAATTATTCCCCATACTTCCGCAACCAAACTAATCAAAAACAGTGGGGTGAATTTTTTTTCTTCAGCACTCATGATTCAGAAGTATACATGCTGGAAGCATATAATTGGAAAGTTTGGTGGTACTGATTCACGGGTCCACAATTTTCCAGCCATTAATTAAAATGTAGTGCTAATGACAAAAATTTACCCCAGTTTATCAGTGATCTCGTGAGCCCTCATGCTAAACCTATATTTTATTTATAGTAGTAAACAAAAGTAATGGAAATTAATAACTTCAAGTGAACTTGAATCCAATATGACTGAAATTGGAGAAAATTCAGGAAATCATAAATTAACCTGAAATAGCTCAATTTCATTCTTTTTTGGTCCATATCTATAATTGAAGTAATAAAAAATAAAAAAGTTATTTTCTGCAAAAATGTATTTATCTACACCTACAAACTTATCTTTAAGCCAAGGTAGAAAGTGCGGAATGTGGCACAACAGTATTTTTTTAAAAATGGAGGGCAAATTATTTTTCTTTCTCAATGCGCATCATATATTGTGTTCAGGCTCTTCAGAATATTTTTATGGTCAATGACAAAGTGACCATTTTCTCATTAAAAATATATACTGGCATGCTCATGGGAAAAACTGTTCCTGCTGAAATTAAAGTGTGCTACTTAGAGTATGTTTACCCTGGAGACCCTGTTTTTAAACCAGCCTCAAGGACAATGAATAAAGGTCAGATTTCATTAGAAACTGTTAGTCGTCACAGAACACTTTTAATAGACTAGAGGAGGAAGCACAAAGTATTAATCTTGTTCAGTATGGTCCTTTAAGTATATGGACCACAATGATTTGGTCCAACTTGATGCATTGTACTTTCTATTAAACGCGAAGTGTATTGATCTGAATTGCTGCCTAACCCTAAATGTTATAAAGGGGGATAGTGATATTCTTACTAGCATCTGCCTGTTGTTCTTTGTTCCTCTATTGCATATTTTCAAACTGCTTGTCAGTGATAGCCTGTAAGCCAACATTTTATCTGGAATCCCCTCTTCAGTGGGACTGAGTGTTTACTGGGTTATTGCAAGCTGCTCCCTCTTCTGGACCCTGGGTCTGAATGTAAACCCATACTGATGGGGTGAAGGAATTTCCTCTCTGCTAATTTACGTAGTCATCCCAACTTTGCCAAATGTGTTAAGCTCACCATCAGGATCAATCGTACAGTGATGGATTTGTTCAAATGCTGGTTGAGGACAATTAGGTGGTGAAATTTATCTTGGACGGTGGCGTAGAACAGGTGGTAGCGAATCGGTGACCCGTTTTGGACTCCACCTGATTTTTCTTTCTATTGAACTCAATGGAAAAGAGAATCATCGGAGTGCGAAACAAGCTGCCGATTTGCTAATGCCCGAGATGAATTTCACCCCCTTAGCATCGTATTTGCTACTGTGTGAAAATAAATTACTCACATTTACATGAACAAAAACTTGTCCAAAGTAGATTGAAATTCAGAATGCATGTCTTATAACTTTTAAGATTCAGATGTGGACGGTAAAATTGTTCTTCACCAGTACCGTAAATCAGGCTCATAGCAAATTGTCAGCCTGTTTTACACCACACTCAATTTTCTTTTGCATTTTGGGCGTGGTATAAAACGGGCTGCCGATTCGCTATGAACTTGTTTCATGCTGCTGGCGAAGGCCAATTTCAACCCCCCACTGTGGTCCTTTTCCTTATGCTGATACTGAAGCAAACTGTTAGCGTGAAATCTTTTACTTTGAAATATGTGTTTGATGACAGTTTTAGGGGATTGTAGAGTATGACAACAACATTATCTCTTCAAATTGTCACTGCTATAGGAAAAACCATAATTAAACTCTATTAGATTTATTACACAGAGCATTAAAAGGACAAAGATGAAAGAACACATGAAACATTTCTTTAATAATATTTGTCTTTCTGAAAAATAAATCACCTCATACTTGTCATATTATAGCACCAGGGAGCAGAACCATTTTTTGTGCTCCACAAGGTTAATTGTATTTTGAACTCACCAGAGTCCTTGTATCTTCTGGGAGAAATTTGGTTGTTGCTCTGCACATTTTGATTTTCCAGTCCATTTTCAGTAACACAATCAACGGAAACAGCTCTCCTATTACAGATTTGTGCTACACTCATTAAAATACTCCACGTTAGTCATTTCTTCTATAAGTCAATAGGCATATGAGCAAACATTTTTTTAAAAAGGGAATAGATATATAATCCGTCCAGTCATGCTTCAAATCACATACGTTGCAGCAGAACATAATCTTAATAAGAAATCACTTTTAAGAAATTTCTCCGACTGCGTAATAAAGTTTAGCTAATTTTCAATAAACACAGTAATTTGGATTGGTGCAGCACATCAGTCAGAATCATTCTGACGAAGGATTCGACCCAAAATATTAAATCAGATGCTGATTGACCTGCTGTGCATTGCTACTTTTTTGTGTTTTATTTTAGATTATTAGCATTCATGGGTTTTTTAAAAATCTATCTCCATTGTTTAGTTAATTTTGTTATGCAATTTAAAATTTCCAGTTTCAGTTACCTTTTTTTGTTTCCTCTTATTTTGAATTTGTGACCTTCCTAGTCTGCATGCTACTCACTCCTTTAATCATCAGGGTACCTTTCACTTAGCTTTTGTGAGTAAAAGACAGAAATATAGGACAGAGCCCTGGTACCCTTTAATAAGCACTGAATCCTGTATTAAAGCTGTGGCACAAAAAAACATTATTGTTTGTGCTAAATTTAAAAAAGGGTGTGTAGTCAGCAGTCGAGGTGTTATAATTAGCCTCATTGTCCCTTGGCTAGGGAAAATCATCCAGGGTTCCCACTCTTGATCGGAGTAAAATGAACATGTGTTTTTTTTATTCGATCTTGGGATATGGGTGACGCTGGCGAGCCAGTATTTATTATCCAAGGGCATTAAGAGTCAACCATGTAGTCTGGGACTGGAATCGCTTATAGACCAGACTGGGTCGAGGTAGCAGGTTCCCTTTCCTGAAGGATATTAGTGAACTAATTGGGTTTCAGCCCACAATAGGCAAAAACAGAATTTGGTTTGATGTATCCCACAGTCAAATATCCTAAAAATACTCACAGTTGAAGCTTACACATGCAGAATGGTCACTTGGTTGATGAACTAGAAAATTGCTGACATCTATGGAGCTGTGCACCAGCCTTTATGTAGTGGACTATAGCAGTAAATTTCGCAGCAGTTGTTTACAATTCAGTGCCTTGTTATGTAACTAAGAGTCAACCACACAAGTCTCTTGACCAGCTAGGGGTGCCAAGCTTCCTTTCCTCAGCTAGTTAGGTTTCAGCCCATAAATTACCACCTTTTACTGGGATGTTATAGCTATTACTGAAACATGGATAAGGGAGGGGCAGGACTGGCAGCTCAATGTTCCAGGGTACAGATGCTATAGGAAAGATAGAGCAGGAGGTAAGAGAGGAGGAGGTGTTGCGTTCTTGATGAGAGAGAACATCACGGCAGTAGTGAGAGGGGATATATCCGAGGGTTCGCCCACTGTGTCTATATGGGTAGAACTGAAAAATAAGAAGGGAGAGATCACTTTGATAGGATTGTACTCCAGACCCCCAAATAGTCAACGGGAAATTGAGGAGCAAATATGTAAGGAGATTACAGACAGCTGCAAGAAAAATAGGGTGGTAATAGTAGGGGACTTTAACTTTCCCAACATTGACTGGGACAGCCATAGCTTTAGGGGCTTGGATGGAGAGAAATTTGTTGAGTGTATTCAGGAGGAATTTCTCATTCAGTATGTGGATGGCCCGACTAGAGAGGGGGCAAAACTTGACCTCCTCTTGGGAAATAAGGAAGGGCAGGTGACAGAAGTGTTAGTGAGGGATCACTTTGGAACCAGTGATCATAATTCCATTAGTTTTAAGATAGCTATGGAGAATGATAGGTCTGGCCCAAAAGTTAAAATTCTAAATTGGAGAAAGGCCAATTTTGATGGTATTAGACAGGAACTTTCAGTAGTTGATTGGGAGAGTCTGTTGGCAGGCAAAGGGACGTCTGGTAAGTGGGAGGCTTTCAAAAGTGTGTTAACCAGGGTTCAGGGTAAGCACATTCCTTATAAAGTGAATGGCAAGGCTGGTAGAAGTAGGGAACCTTGGATGACTCGGGAGATTGAGGCCCTAGTCAAAAAGAAGAAGGAGGCATATGACATGCATAGGCAGCTGGGATCAAGTGGATCTCTTGAAGAGTATAGAGATTGCCGGAGTCGAGTTAAGAGAGAAATCAGGAGGGCAAAAAGGGGACATGAGATTGCTTTGGCAGATAAGGCAAAGGAGAATCCAAAGAGCTTCTACAAATACATAAAGGGCAAAAGAGTAACTAGGGTGAGAGTAGGGCCTCTTAAGGATCAACAAGGTCATCTATGTGCGGAACCACAAGAGATGGGTGAGATCCTGAATGAATATTTCACATCGGTACTTACGGTTGAGAAAGGCATGGATGTTAGGGAACTTGGGGAAATAAATAGTGATGTCTTGAGGAGTGTACATATTACAGAGAGGGAGGTGCTGGAAGTCTTAACGCGCACCAAGGTAGATAAATTTCCGGGACCTGATGAAATGTATCCCAGGACGTTATGGGAGGTTAGGGAGGAAATTGCGGGTCCCCTAGCAGAGATATTTGAATCATCCACCGCTACAGGTGAGGTGCCTGAAGATTGGAGGGTAGCAAATGTTGTGCCTTTGTTTAAGAAGGGCGGCAGGGAAAAGCCTGGGAACTACAGACCGGTGAGCCTGACATCTGTAGTGGGTAAGTTGTTCGAGGGTATTCTGAGAGACAGGATCTACAGACATTTGGAGAGGCAGGGACTGATTCGGAACAGTCAGCATGGTTTTGTGAGAGGAAAATCATGTCTCACGAATTTGATTGAGTTTTTTGAAGGGGTAACCAAGAAGATAGATGAGGGCTGTGCAGTAGACGTGGTCTACATGGACTTCAGCAAAGCCTTTGACAAGGTACCGCATGGCAGGTTGTTACATAAGGTTAAATCTCACGGGATCCAAGGTGAGGTAGCCAATTGGATACAAAATTGGCTTGATGACAGAAGACAGAGGGTGGTTGTAGAGGGTTGTTTTTCAAACTGGAGGCCTGTGTCCAGCGGTGTGCCTCAGGGATCGGTGCTGGGTCCGCTGTTATTTGTTATTTATATTAATGATTTGGATGAGAATTTAGGAGGCATGGTTAGTAAGTTTGCAGATGACACCAAGATTGGTGGCATTGTGGACAGTGAAGAAGGTTATCTAGGATTGCAACGGGATCTTGATAAATTGGGCCAGTGGGCCGATGAATGGCAGATGGAGTTTAATTTAGATAAATGTGAGGTGATGCATTTTGGTAGATCGAATCGGGCCAGGACCTACTCCGTTAATGGTAGGGCATTGGGGAGAGTTATGGAACAAATAGATCTAGGAGTACAGGTTCATAGCTCCTTGAAAGTGGAGTCACAGGTGGATAGGGTGGTGAAGAAGGCATTCGGCATGCTTGGTTTCATTGGTCAGAACATTGAATACAGGAGTTGGGATGTCTTGTTGAAGTTGTACAGGACATTAGTAAGGCCACACTTGGAATACTGTGTACAGTTCTGGTCACCCTATTATAGAAAGGATATTATTAAACTAGAAAGAGTGCAGAAATGATTTACTAGGATGCTACCGGGACTTGATGGTTTGACTTATTGGGAGAGGTTAGATAGACTGGGACTTTTTTCCCTGGAGAGTAAGAGGTTAAGGGGTGATCTTATAGAAGTCTATAAAATAATGAGGGGCATAGATAAGGTAGATAGTCAAAATCTTTTCCCAAAAGTCGGGGAGTCTATAACGAGGGGACATAGATTTAAGGTGAGAGGGGAGAGATACAAAAGGGTCCAGAGGGGCAATTTTTTCACTCAAAGGGTGGTGAGTGTCTGGAACGAGCTGCCAGAGGCAGTCATAGAGGCGGGTACAATTTTGTCTTTTAAAAAGCATTTGGACAGTTACATGGGTAAGATGGGTATAGGCCAAGTGCAGGCAATTGGGACTAGCTTAGTGTTATAAACTGGGCGACATGGACATGTTGGGCCGAAGGGCCTGTTTCCATGTTGTAACTTCTATGATTCTATGATTCTATGAATTCAATTTCACAACTTTCCATGGTGGGATTTGAAGTCAAACCTTTGGTATGCTAGTCTAAGTGCCATAACCACTAGACTATCATTCCCCAGCAAGTGCTGAATGCCAGAGAATAGGTGAAAGTAACTGACCTTGACATGAAAGCAACATTCATAGAGACATGGGAATAGGAGGAGGCCATTCAGCCCCTCCTGAATAAAGGCCAATGTTCATTTAATATGAGTTACCCTTCACAAATCCATGCTGGCTCTCTCTGATCAGTTCACCTTTGTCCAAGTGTTCAGTCACTCTTACCCTAATAAAAGATTCTAATTACTTCCCTACAACAGACGTTAGACTGATAGGCCTATAATTTCCTAATTTATCTCTCTTATCCTTCATAAATTGTGGAGCGACATTGGCAACTTTCCAATCTAAGGGGACAGTTCCTGAATCAAGAGAGTTTTGGAAGATCATGACTAGAATTCCTGATTCAAGATTCAACTGAGTATGACACCAAGGAGCCGAAGCACAATTGAAATCGGGGTAGAGAATTTCATAGGGAAAACCCTCTAGTGGCTTGAGTCATACCTTATATAAAGGAAGATGATTATGGTTGTTGGAGGCCGATCATCACAGCCTTGAGGGCCTCACTGCAAGAGTTCCTTAGGGAAGTGCCCTTGGCCCAGCCATCTTCAGCTGCTTCAATGACCTTCTCTCCATCATAAGGTCAAAGGTACGGCTGTTTATGAATGATTCCACAGTATTCATCTCCACTCACAATTCCTCCAATAACTATGTACCCCAGCTTGCAATAGGACATGGATAACATTCAGGGTTGAGCTAACAAGTGGCTGGTAATATTGATGCCAAATAAGTGCCAGGAATGAGCTTCTTGAACCAGAGAAAACCCTGCCATCTCTCCTAAGGTTCAACAGCATCATCATCACTGAGTCCACCACCATCTTGGGTATCAGCATTGACCAGAAGCTGAACTGGACCAGCTATGTCAACATCGTGGCCACAAGACCAGGACAGAGGCTGGGTACTCTCATGGTGAATGTCTCACCTCCTGACCCCTGAAAATCTCTTTACCATCTACAAGGCACAAGTAAGGAGCATGATGGACTACCACTTTCCTGGATGGGTTCAGCTAGTCAACAGTCAAGAAGCGCGACAACATCCAGGACAGAGCAGTTCGCCTGGTTGGCCTGGTCATCCACCCCCTCCAGCTAGAAGTGTAAAACTACTGGTAGCTCATTAAAATTAAAGCTTAAACTACTTAATTAGAGTAATATAACCAAAAATAACTGTATTTAAGGCTTAATTTGATTTTGCTTGGTTTAAGTTAATCTAATAAATTAAGGAATGGCAGGGCAGCTCAGGCCCGTGGAATGCATGACCTGTGCCATGTGGGAACTCCAGGACGCTTCCCGTGTCCTGGACAACCAAATGAGCAGGAAGTGTCGTCAGCTGGTGGAGCTCGAGCTCCGGGTTTCGGACCTTGAGCAGCAGCTGACATCACTGCAGTGCATCCGCTAGGCTGAGAGTTTTGTGGATAGCACGTTTCAGGAGGTGGTCACCCCACAGATTAAGAGAGTGCAGGCAGAGAGGGACTGGGTGACCGCCAGACAGACAAGGAGGACTAGGCAGGTAGTGCAGGAGTCTCCTGAGGGCATCTCACTCTCCAACCAGTATTCAGTTCTGGGTACTGGTGGGGGAGAGGGTTCCTCTGGGGAGTGCAGCCAGAGCCAAGTCCAAAGCGCCATGGGTAGCTCAACTGTACGGGGGGGAGGAGAAAGGTCAAGAGAGCAATAGTGATAGGGGATTCTATAGTTCGGGGAGCAGACAGATGTTTCTGCGGCCGCAAACGTGATTCCAGGATGGTATGTTGACTCCCTGGTGCCAGGGTCATGGATGTCACTGAGCGGCTGCAGGACATTCTGAAGGGGGAGGATGAACAGCCAAAGGTTGTGATCTATATCGGTACCAACAACATAGGTAAAAAGAGGGATGAGGTCCTGCAAGCAGAATACAAGGAGTTAGGAAATAAGTTAAAAAGTAGGACCTCAAGGGTAGTAATCTCAGGGTTACTCCCAGTGCCACATGCCAGTGAGTATAGGAATAGGAGAATAGACCAGATGAATGCGTGGCTGGAGGGTTGGTGCAGGAGGGAGGGATTTAGATTCCTGAGGAATTGGGACCAATTCTGGGGAAGGTGGACCTGTACAAGTCGCACAGGTTGCACCTCAACAGATCCGGGACGAATATCCTTGCAGGGGGTTTGCTACTGCTGTTGGGAAGGGTTTAAACTAGAGTGGCAGGGGGATGGGAACCTGAGCGTGGAGTCAGAAGAGAGTAAAGTTGAGAGAAGCAAGAGAGGGGAGGACCCAGGGGAAATTTACAATACAAATAGTACAAATAGTTGTTCAAGAACAAGTGAAAGGGAAAAGCGTAGAGCAGCAGAAAGAAAGTGTACTTTAGGCACTACAGATAAAGTGAAAACTAGAAGTTGCAAAGCGATTAACCCAGAATCAAAGCTGAAGGTCCGGCTAGGGTGTGTGGCCCAACTAAGAGTTCTATATACAAACGCACGGAGTATAAAGAATAAATTAAATGAACTACAGGCAAAAATTCAAATTGGAGGGTATGACATGATAGCTATTACTGAGACATGACTGCAGGATGGGAACTAAATAGACCATGTTATAAGGTCTACAGGAGAGATAGGGAAAATGGAAGAGGGGGAGGAGTAGCCTTAGTGATTAGAGATGAAATCACTTCAATGATAAAGGAGGATATAACGAGAGGTAAGCAGCCAACAGAGACCTTATGGGTTGAATTGAGAAATAGGAAAGGATCTAAGACTATAGTGGGAGTTGTATATAGGAACCCTGGCAGCAGCTCTGAAGTGCTAGATTGTATAAATGCAGAGATTAGACAAGCGTGTAACAAAGGCATAGTGGTCCTAATGGGGGACTTTAACCTTCACATAGATTGGGAAAAGCAGACTAGCAACTGTTAGAAAGGTAGTGAATTTCTTGAGTGTGTCCGGGATAGTTTTCTACAACAGTATGTCCTAGAGGCAAAAGGGGCAAGCCATACTAGATTTAATAATGAGTAATGAACCAAATTTAGTTAACAGCTTAACTGTGCGTGAACATCTATCCAATAGTGATCATAACATGATCGAGTTCAAGGTAGTGTTTGAAAGGGAAAAAGTGAATCAGCTGCTAAGATTCTAGACTTGGGTAAGGCCGACTTCAATGGGATGAGACAGTGACTGTCCACAGTAAACTGGGCAAATCTGTTAATGGGTAGAATGACTGATGATCAGTGGGAAATGTTTAAAGAAACATTTAACATGATACAGATTCGGTTTATACCCCTGAGGGGCAAGCGCTCCACTTGCCAAAAAAAACAGCCATGGACAACTAAAGAGGTAAGGGACAGTATAAGACATAAGGAAAGGGCATACAAAAAGGCAAAAATTGGCACAGATCCTGGCGAATGGGAAAGATACAAAGATCAACAAAGGGTCACAAAACAGATAGTAAGAGCTACAAAAAGAGAGTACGAAAAGAAACTTGCAAGGGATATCAAAACCAATACAAAGAACTTTTATAGTTATATTAGGAAAAAGAGGGTGGTCAGGAGCAGTGTTGGCTCCTTAAAAACTGAAAGTGGGGATATTGTCATTGACAATGGGGAAATGGCGGACATGTTGAATAATTACTTTGCGTCAGTATTTACAGTAGAAAAAGAGGATAGCATGCCGGAAATCCCAAGAAAACTAATATTGAATCGGGGACAGGGACTCGATAAAATTAACATAAGTAAAGCAACAGTAATGAAGAAAATAATGGCACCAAAGAGTGACAAATCCCAGGACCAGATGGTTTCCATCCCAGGGTTTTAAAGGAAGTAGGTGAGCACATTGCAGATGCCCTAACTATGATCTCTCAAAGTTCTCTAGATTCAGTAACTGTCCCTCTAGATTGGAAAATTGCACATGTCACTCCGCTTTTTAAGAAAGGAGAGAAAGGAAAACCAGGGAATTATAGACCAGTTAGCCTAACATCTGTTGTGGGGAAAATGCTGGAGTCTATAATTAAGGATAGGGTGACTGAATTTTCAGTTAATCAGAGAGAGTCAGCATGGATTTGTGAAAGGTAGGTCGTGCCTGACAAACCTGATTGAATTTTTTGAAGAGGTGACTAAAGTAGTGGACAGGGGAATGTCAATGGATGTTATTTATATGGACTTCCAGAAGGCATTTGATAAAGTCCCACGTAAGAGACTGTTAGCTAAGATAGAAGCCCATGGAATCAAGGGAAAAGTACGGACTTGGTTAGGAAGTTGGCTGAGCGAAAGGCAACAGAGAGTAGGGATAATGGGTAGGTACTCACATTGGCAGGATGTGACTAGTGGAGTCCCGCAGGGATCTGTCTTGGGGTCTCAGTTATTCACAATATTTATTAACAACTTAGATGAAGGCATAGAAAGTCTCATATCTAAGTTTGCCGATGACACAAAGATTGGTGGCATTGTAAGCAGTGTAGATGAAAACATAAAATTACAAAGCGATATTGATAGATTAGGTGAATGGGCAAAACTGTGGCAAATGGAATTCAATGTAGGCAGATTTGAGGTCATCCACTTTGGATCAAAAAAGGATAGAACGGAGTACTTTCTAAATGGTAAAAAGTTAAAAAATAGTGGATGTCCAAAGGGACTTAAGGGTTCAGGTACATAGATCATTGAAGTGTCATGAACAGGTGCAGAAAATAATCAAGAAGGCTAATGGAATGCTGGCCTTTATATCTAGAGGACTAGAGTACAAGGGGGCAGAAGTTATGCTGCAGCGATACAAAACCCTGGTTAGACCGCACCTGGAGTACTGTGAGCAGTTCTGGGCACCGCACCTTCGGAAGGACATATTGGCCTTGGAGGGAGTGCAGCGTAGGTTTATTAGAATGATACCTGGACTTCAAGGGTTAAGTTACGAGGAGAGATTACACAAATTGGGGTTGTATTCTCTGGAGTTTCGAAGGTTAAGAGTTGATCTGATCGAAGTTTATAAGATATTAAGGGGAACAGATAGGGTGGATAGAGAGAAACTATTTCCACTGGTTGGGGATTCTAGGAGTAGGGGGCACAGTCTAAAATTTAGAGCCAGACCTTTCAGGAGTGAGATCCGAAAACATTTCTACACACAAAGGGTTGTAGAAGTTTGGAACTCTCTTCCGCAAACGGCAATTGATACTAGCTCAATTGCTAACTTTAAATCTGGGATAGATAGCTTTTTGGCAACCAAAGGTATTAAGGGATATGGGCCAAAGGCAGGTATATGGAGTTAGATCACAGATCAGCCATGATCTTATCAAATGGCGGAGCAGGCTCGAGGGGCTGAATGGCCTACTCCTGTTCCTATATTCCTATGTTCCTATGTCCTATATTCCATCACCAGCACACTGTGGTTGTAGTACATATGATCTACAGGATGCACTGCAGCAACTCACCATGGTTACTCCAACAGCACCTCCCTCCCTTACGACTTCTACCACTGAGAAGGACAAGAGCGACAATGTCATGAAAAAAGCTTCACCTCCATGTTCTCCTCGAAATCACGCTCCATCCTGATTTGGAGATATGGTGTCATTCCTTTATCATTGTTGGGTCGCTATATTAAAAAAAATCCTAGAATTCCTTGCATAACTCCTTTGTGAGAGTACCATGAGTAAATGGATGCAGTGATTCAAAGAGAAGGCCTACCATCAAGGCAACTTTTCAAGACAACTAGTGATGGATAAAAATTGTGGCCTTGCCAGTATCACCAACATTCCAAAAACTAAATTAACAAAAATAAACAAAACAGTAATAAACACACAGAATAATGTAATTGTTGCTGCAGGAAAAATGTGCTGAAGAATCATTAACCAATTAAATCTGCTGAGTTTTCAATATCTCCTGGTAATACCACTGTTACAAATTGTGGGTCTGTCGTAGATATTCTCATGGGTTACTCCTGTAAGCAGACTTTGTGCTTCTTATGTCTGGAGTTAACTCACTCTGCCCAATGTCTGTCTGATAGCATAACCCTTAGGATATAATAATGTATCTCCCTTGTCATGCGAACAGGATACCATAAACCCGTACTTCCTCCCACGTGTGCTTCTCCACCTTTGATAGTCAGAACTGATAGACACTTTGGTAAGAGGTTGGTGGAAAATCAAAATGATGGTTTATATTGCAGAACACAAGTCCAGACTTTAAAAAATTCTCCGATAACACTTCCCATAACAACAAGACAAAACAACAAAACACATTATGCTAGCTCAACTAACACCTGTTTTGTTTATTTCTTTTTGGGTCTGCTAGCTGGGAAAACTGACCTATCTCTTAATTCCCAGATCAGCCCAAGATCTGCCTTTGATGAATCTGACTGACCCATTTTATGTTAATTCTGACCCCAGGAAACAGAATCTTACCAAGCTACATATCCCTCTGCTGAGCTCAATTTTTAAAATATATTCATTTTCAAGATGTGGGCATCACTGGCAAGGCTGGCATTTATTGCCCATCCCGATTTGCCCTGAGAAGGTGGTGGTGGGCCTTCTTCTTAAACCACTGGTTAATGGTTTAATACAACTGAGTGGCTTGCTAGGCCACTTCAGAGGGCAGTTAAGAGTCACTCATATTGATGTGGAACTGGAGTCACATATCGGCCAGCCCAGGTAATGGCAGCAGGTTTTGATCCCTAATGGACATTATTGAACCAGTTGGGCTTTTATGACAATCTGACAGCTACATGGTCACTTTTACGAATACCACTTCTTTATTTCCAGATTTTTAAAACTGAATTCAAATTCTCAAACTACCATGGTAGGATTTGAACTTATGTTTTCTGAATTATTGGTTCAACCTACAATGATTACCAATCTTGTAATATAACCACTTGCACTATCTATCATCTTCACCAGAATTGGTGTGAAAGATCCTGCTGACCTATGAAGTTAACCTCATGAAAGCTAGCTTTAACTCAACAATAGTACTTTTAACATATATAACACGAAGGTTACACCATACTGGCATAGTCAGAAATCCCAAAACATCACAATCACTGAAGGCTTTGTTTGTTCTGATTCTATAGAGAATGAATTGATGGCAAAATAAAGTTCTTATAGGTATATATTTTGTAGACCACCAAATTTTATATTTAAAAGTATCTTTATTCTGCCAAACTTAAGTATTCCATTATTTATTTGCATACTATAAAACTCAAAATGATTCCAATATTTCACAATTGAAAAATTTACATATGTTCATGCCTAAAATGATTGATGATTTGTTGTACTTATCCATGCTGTGAATTTAATAGTCTTCACAATGTAAAGCATAGTTGTGACAAGAGGCAATTCATAAAACTAATATTTTTTAAAACTGAAAACATCTTGAGGTTTTCAACGTTGTGAGAAAGAATATGAGACATCAGATTTTGAGGATCTTCTTTGTCGTATGCAAGACAACTGGAAAAGTTGCACTTCCAAATCATACATTTCATTTTATATCGGAATGATGGAACTTGGCTATGTAGAACCAGAGTAAATATTTCGTACCAAGTACTGAATTAATTGATGTAAAAAAATTCCTTCAATTTAAAAAAAAACTGCCCATTGTTCTCCCATAGCAATATTCCCTAACTAAGAGTGCATATAGAAAACCTGCTCTCAAGCATGCGCTTGGACTGCTTTTGAGCTGTTTAGCTAGGATATAGTAAAGAATAACCTAGATTTACATGTTTTTTGCTGTTTCCTTCTCTTGTGCAAAGTGTCTGTTTTCTACTGGACTCTGCTCAGTGTTTATCTAATGGTTCAACTCATGATTTTGGGCATGTTGTAAATGGGTTCTTTCTACTTGCATTTACAATTTCACTACAAAGGGCAAACAGAGGAAATTTTTCACCTATGAGGAAAATTGTGGGTACTAACAAACATCTCTTCACTAAATGGTGCAGTAAATGATGTACCAACACACGTTACAGTGTCAATGAATTTTATTGTGACTTTAATTATGCATTTGTATATTTTTAATAAAATCAAACAAAAATAATTTACAAATAAACATTATAATGTTTGCCTAAATATTTTTTTCCCTCAAGTAATTAGCCATTACTCCGGGCACCCGATATATTTGTCCTGGAAGCATAGAATCATAGAATTATTACAGCACAGAAGAAGGCCATTCGCCCCATCGAGCCTGTGCCGGCTCTTTGTAAGAACAATCTAGTTAGTCCCAATTCCCTGCTTTTTCCCTGTAGCCTTGCAAATTTTTTCCCTTCAAATATTTATCCAATTGCTTTTTGAAAGACATGATTGAATCTGCGTCCACCACCCTTTCAAGCAGCGCATTCCAGATCATAACTATTCCCTGCATAAAAAAAGTTTTTCCTCACGTCACTTTTGGTTCTTTTGCCAATCATCTGAAATCAGTGCCCTCTGGTTCTCGACCCTACCGTCAATGGGAACAGTTTCTCTTTATTGACTTTATCTAAACCCATTATGATTTTGAACAATTCTATCAAATCTCCTCTCAACCTTCTCTGCTCTAAGGAGAACAACCCCAGCTTCTCCAGTCAATCGACATAACTGAAGTCCGTCATCCCTAGTTCTAGTAAATCTTTTCTGCACCCTCTCTAAGGCCTTCTAAAGAGCGGTGTCCGGAATTATAAACAATATTCCAGTTGTGGCCGAACCAGTGTTTTATAAAGGTTCAACACATCCCCTTGACATTCTACGGCATTACCATCGACGAATCCCCCACCATCAACATCCTGGGGGTCACCATTGACCAGAAGCTTAACTGGACCAGGCACATAAATACTGTGGCTACAAGAGCAGGTCAGAGGCTGGGTATTCTGCAGCGAGTGACTCACCTCCTGACTCCCCAAAGCCTTTCCACCATCTACAAGGCACAAGTCAGGAGTGTGATGGAATACTCTCCACTTGCCTGGATGAGTGCAGCTCCAACAACACTCAAGAAGCTCGACACCATCCAGGACAAAGCAGTCCATTTGATTGGCACCCCATCCACCACCCTAAACATTCACTCCCTTCACCACCGGCGCACCGTAGCTGCAGTGTGTAGCATCCACAGGATGCACTGCAGTAACTTGCCAAGGCTTGTTCGACAGCACCTCCCAAACCCGCGACCTCTACCACCTAGAAGGACAAGAGCAGCAGGCACATGGGAACAACACCACCTGCACATTCCCCTCCAAGTCACACACCATCCCGACTTGAAATATATCGCCATTTCTTCATTGTCGTTGGGTCAAAATCCTGGAACTCCCTTCCTAACAGCACTGTGGGAGAACCTTCACCACGGTTCAAGAAGGTGATTCACCACCACCTTCACAAGGGCAATTCGAGATGGGCAATAAATGCTGGCCTTGCCAGCAACGCCCACATCCCATGAACAAATAATAAAAAAAATAACTTGCATGCTTTTGTACTCTATGCCTCTATTTATAATGCCCAGGATCCCATATGCTTTTTTAATCGCTTTCTCAACCTGTCCTGCCACCTTCAAATATTTGTGCACATACACTCCCAGGTCTCTCTGTTTCTGCAACCCTTTTAGAATTGTACCCTTTAGTTTATATTGCCTCTCCTCGCTCTTCTTGCCAAAATGTATCACTTTGCACTGCTCTGCATTAAATTTCATCTGCCATGTATCCGCCTATTCCACCAGCCTGTTTATGTTCCCTTGAAGTCTATTACTATCCTTCTCACTGTTTACTACATTTCCAAGTTTTGTGTTATCTGCAAATTTTGAAATTGTGCCCTGTACACCCAAGTCCCAGTCATTAATATATATCAAGAAAAGCAGCAGTCCTAGTTCCGACCCCTGGGAACACGATTGTATACCTTCCTCTGGTCCTAAAACAACCGTTCACCATTACTCTCTGTTTCCTGTCACTTAGCCAATTTCGTATCCATGCTGCCACTGCCCCTTTTATTCCATGGGCTTCAATTTTGCTGACAAGCCCGTCATGTGGCACTTTATCAAATGCCTTTTGAAAGTCCATATGCACAACATCAACCGCATTGCCCTCATCAACCCTTTCTGTTACCTCATCAAAAAACTCAATCAAGTTAGTTAAGCACGATTTGCCTTTAACAAATCCATCCTGACTTTCCTTTATTAATCCATATTAGTCCAAGTGACTATTAATTTTGTCCTGGATTATTGTTTCTAACAGCTTCCTCATCACCAAGGTTAACCTGACTGGCCTGTAGTTGTCGGGTTTATCCTTACACCCTTTTTTGAACAAGGGTGTAACATTTGCAATTCTTGAGTCCTCTGACACCACCCCCATATCTAAGGAGGATTGGAAGATTATGGCCAGTACCTCTGCAATTTCCACCCTTACTTCCCTCAGCAACCAAGGATGCATGCCATCCAGACCAAGTGACTTATCTACTTCAAGCATGGCTGGCTTTTTAGTACCTCCTCTTTATCAATTTTCAACCCATCCAGTATCTCAACTACCTCCCCTTTTACTGTGACTTTGGCAGCATCTTCTCCCTTGAAAAAGACGGATGCAAAGCACTCATTTAGAATCTCAGCCATGCCCTCTGCCTCCAAGCATAGATCTCGTTTTTGGTCCCTAATCGGCCCCACCCCTCCTCTTACTACGCTTTACTATTTATATGCCTATAGAAGACTTTTGGATTCCCTTTTATGTTAGCCACCAGTATATTCTCATCCTCTCTCTTTGCCCCTCTTATTTCCTTTTTCACTTCTCCTCTGTACTTTCTATATTCAGACTCGTTCTCACTTGTATTGTCAACCTGACATCTGTCATACGCCCCCTTTTTCTGCTTCGTCTTACTTTCTATCTCTTTTGTCATCCAGGGAGTTCTGGCTTTGGTTGCCCTAACTTTCCCCCTCGTGAGAATGTACCTGGACTGTACCCAAACCATCTCCTCTTTAAAGGCTGCCCATTGTTCGATTACAGTTTTGCCTGCCAATCTTTGATTCCAGTTTACCTGGGCTAGCTTCATTCTCAACCCATTGTAATTGTCCCTCCTCCAATAATGTATTTTTACTCTAGATTGCTCCTTGTCCTTTTCCATAACTAATCTAAACCTTATGATACTATGATCCCTGTTCCCTTAATGTTCTCCCACTGACACATGCTCCACTTACCCACCTCATTCCCCAGAATCAATCCAGCAATGCCTCCTTCCTCGTTGGGCCGGAAACATACTGATCAAGAAAGTTCTCCTGAACACACTTCAGAAATTCTTCCTCCTCTTTGCCCTTTACACTATTACTATCCCAGTCTATATTAGGATAGTTGAAGTCCCCCATTATCACTACTCTATAGTTCTTGCACCTCTTTGTAATTTCCCTGTAAATTTGCTCCTCTATATCCTTCGCACTAGTTGGTGTTCTATAGAATACGCCCAGTTGTGTAATGGCACCTCTATTGTCCTGCTTGTTTATCTCTTGTTATATCTACCACATCAGATCCAAACACAGCCTTCTTTTGCCTAAAGGCCGTTTGTTGGCACATTCACATTGATACTCGGTATACTGTGCAAAAAGAGCTCTATTTATGCTCTATGGAACTTCGTAACTCACCCATATATATTCTCCACGAGCGAAGTGCAAATGGCTACTGGTGACCTCCATGCTGTCATTTACAGAGCACAAGTATCACAAATAATCACCAAAGAAATCATCTTTGACTTGCTTTTGGGCTTAGGTAGCATTTTCAGTCCAAATCACCCCCTGTATAATTGTAAAATTAAATTTATTTGTAATTTCTCCTACCTGTCAGAAGGCAGCCAGTTGGAAACTCATCTTATGTTGCATTTCCTGGCCACGAGAGAGCCACTTTACTGCCATAGCTGAAGCAGCTCTCATATGTTGGCCAAGGATGGACAATTTCCCCAGTACTAAATGCCAATTCCAACACTGCAACACATTTAGAAGGTTCAGTGTCAGCCAAGATTCAAGCCCTGGCTGGTGTTGAACATTTTCATTGTAAGAGCATTTTTCTCTGTTAAGGATATTTTTTTGGTAACCGCACAATAATTATGCACAGCTACTACCCAATCATTAGTAGGGCATTTTCTTCTTTATCCATGTTACTTTGCAGCTGTCTATGATTTAAGCCATCCAATGGAACATAAGATGGAATCATGCAAATTAAATAGCTTAACAACCAGAAATAACCCTCTTGACCTTGACTGACTTATTTTTTATTGTTGGTAACTGAAGCAAAATAATGAACCAAGAATGCATTAATCATAATTCATGTTTCAAGGAACATGCGCTTCATATTTTAGTTGATTAAATGTTAAGAGGATATAACAAACTTAAAATCCTTCATGTATGGCAAGAAGACATTGAAATATCTGGCTGAACTCGCCCAATTCATTTATAAAATCTAAAAATAATCTCAGATTGACACGGGAGACTGCAGAAAACAACCGAATTACCTCAAATTGGTGGCACAGGTGAAAATGTCCCACAGTAGAGACATGTGAAGCAAAGGCATGGGTGAAGCTGTGCCAAAAAAAAATTACTGACTACGGGAGAATGAATCGTAGCCCTAATTTTCTACCTCACAAGCAAGTAAGAATAGCTTCCCCCAAAGTTCTGTTTTATATAATGTTTAAAATTTTTCTATGAAGATAATCGGAACTGAAGCAAAATATTCTCCTTTTCTTTTCACCATCTAAGAAAATCAATAAAATCTTTTTTTTTAAATTGATGATATCAATAAAATAAAAAAGTAGCTTTCATTTCCACATCACTAAATTTTACCAAAAAACAGGTTACCATTTCAGAACAAAATTTGACAAAAATATGGTAAAATGGAAAAAAAATGTCCTACAACTTCAGTTCCTAGAGCACCTGTGCATCTTTATCCTCTCAGTTCTTTCTTTACGCTAGCTAGATCATCAATGTAGGTACATACAATGACATTTCCATTTTTATAAGATATATATAACTTTCCCTTTAGTCACACAATGTAGCTTTTAAACATCAGAGTAGCTAGTTATTAAGTATTAAGTAATCTGCAAAATCCTAAAAGTTTTCTCAGATTATATGCTAGCCAATGATAATGAGGCCTGGCGATATTCTAAATCACAGCTCTTTCACCATATAAGGGGTAAATCTGCGATTCTGCACTCAGCAAGGAGCCTCACTCACAAACGTGGGATAGAGATTCACGTCTAAAATATTGTAGCCCTGGCTCCGACATGTGCTCCCTTTGAACAGAGTATCCCTGTTGGGAATGTAGGACCGTTGAATTACTCCTTATATGTAAGATTTGTGGCTAACCATTTCTCTAATAGAGGGAAGGTATTAAACATTGCTTCAAAAAGATGCACAATGTTGTAGTTTGGCTTATTATAGTCAGGCCTGCCTTTTAATACTTAGTTTAATTGGTGTTTTAGTTGTTATGCAGTAATTAATAACACCGTGTTTAATTATCTGTACAAAATATGAATTTATGATAATTATGCTAAAATATCATTACTTAGAAAATAACTATTCATCTATAAGCAATAGACAATGGTAATATTACCTTACAGGTCAATCATGACCTGAAGCTTGTCATACAAATCAGGATATTTTAAGGTTGCAGTGACAATTTTTTAAGGATAATTTCCTTGTCATTCTGCTTCATTTTCCAGTTTCTTTTTTCAGGCAAGTTGTTACTTCTCTCTTCGCATATGAATATTTTCATGCATTTTTCATTTAACTTAATATTTAACAACATAAAATGATGGCTCATTACCAGATATTCTTATAATACACTAATGTTGCACTGTAGTTGGCATGGAGTTGTTTGATTGTCTTGGGGATGTTGGAAGGAATTTCCTAGAGTTTTTCCTGAAATTGGCCACAGTTTTTTTTTGCCATCCCATCATCAGTAGTGATTGAAGAGCATGGAGCACAAGCTTGTACTATATAATGCAAAGGGCAAGCATAGATGGCCTGATGGTCTTTTCTTGTCCTTCTTTTCGTACATTCATATTATTGGTAGTTACATTAGTAATACTGCAGGACCGTTTTCACATTTTTAACATTACCCCTCCTCTCCGTCATGTGAATGAAACTATCAGCCCTCCGATACTTTGTCCAAGTATCCACTCTTCACGTGTCAGCCTAAACAATGACTGTGGATGGCATCACAGCTGAGATTGATCCTGTCTTCACCCAATGTCCTAAAGTGCACACTTTCCAGCAGCTGTCATTGGATGGCAATGGGACGCAGGAACATTGGCCAGTTTTTTTTCTCTCTCCAAAGTCTTGGGACATTGAGATCAGCTAACCTGGAGAGACCAGGGGGTAAATTTTCGGATGTCTGAGCGGGTGCGTTCGTGGCGGGAGGGCTGCTAAAATTCAGGATTCCCGGGGCGGGTCCAGAGCCCGGCTCCAACCTGCCCACTTCCGGGTTCCCCAATGACACGTTTAGATGCGCGCACAGCCCCCGCATGCGGGACTCCCGCCGGCAATTAAAGCCGGTGGGATCCCACTTAAACCAATTAATTTGATACTTCTGATTGTTTGCAGACCTGATTGGGAGGATATTTTAGGAGGGGTGGGATTTTCATCTCAACTCAGCGTGTTTCCTGTACTGGGGGAAACACTCCCAGTTAAAACAGAAGTGTTGCAGCAACCAGCCTGTAGGAGCTGCAAAGGTCCATTTGACAGGTAAGTGGGGGAGACCCTCACTCATTGCAGGAGGCCACTCTGTCACTTTGGACAAAGTTTGGCCTCCACCACCCTCCTCCTAACAATAAAATTCACCAACTTGGAACCTCAACCCCAGTATGCAGACATATTTACCTACTTTGCGGATCCCCTCAAACGTACATCTTCCGGATGGGGGCCGCCATAGCTGCAGTCATGACCTCCTCGGAGGACGAAAATCATCACTAGCCTCGCCGGCCAGGCCGTCCACCTCTGACACGTGGAGCTCCACAACACAGTGCTGTGACACATCCACCTACACAACAGGAGGGAGGGCAAACGCAGAGACAGATGTGTCGCAGAAGTCACTACCCTCGACACAGGGTCTACAAACCGAGGCTCAGTTTCCTGGACCTCTCTGAGGAGCAGTGCATATGGAGGCACAGAGTCAGTCGCCAGGTAATCGCGGACATCTTCAGCCTCCTTAATGATGAGCTGCTCCCAGATGGACCGAGCAGCATCTTCTTACCTGTCACCACTGCCCTCAATTTCTTCGCCTCCGGATCCTTCCAGGGTGCCACCGGGGACATCTCCAGGGTCTCTCAGTCATCTGCACACAAGTGCATAAAGCAGGTCACCGACAGCTTGTTCTGCAGTGCCTCGCACGATATCAACTTCCCTATGGATGACCTCAGCCAGACGGAGAGGGCAGTGGGATTCCACGCTGTGGCTGGCTTCCCACGGGTGCAGGGTGTTACCGATTGCACCCATATAGCAATACGAGCACCTCCACACGATCCAGGACTGTTCATCAACAGGAAGGGCTATCACTCCATGAACACTCAGCTCATCTGTGATAACCACAAGAGATTCCTTCACGTGTGCACCAGATACCCTGGCAACTGCCACGATTCCTTCATCCTCAGGGAGTCCAACATCCCGCCCCTCTTCCACGCACCCAACACCCATAAGGGCTGGCTCCTCAAGGACAAGGGATACCCCCTGCACACGTGGCTTATGACACCTCTGAGGAACCCCACCACTGAGCCACAGCGTCGATATAATGACAGCCACATCGCTACCAGGTCTACAATTGAGCATGCTATAGGGCTGCTCAAGATGCGCTTCAGGTGCTTTGATCGTTCTGGGGGAACACTTCTATACGCACCAGACAGAGTGGGACGCATTACAGTCACCAGTCAACATGGCACAACAGAGAGGGGTGCCACTGGAGGAGGCACCATTCACATCTGCCACCCATATTGAGGAGAAGGAGGAGGAGGCCGAGGAGGAGAGCAACCCATGGGCAGAACAGCGGCTCACCTGGCTGCTCGTGAGGCCAAGGAGTCACTGATATGTGAACGTTTCTTCTAACATCAGACTGTCTGAAGAGTCCAGTCCTCATCACCTGGACAGAGGAGCAGCAACACCAGCCCCCTCCCCCGCCCCCTGCACAAAACAGTGGTGCAACTACACATACACCCACTGTAGAGTGACCCAATGGGTGGCATCAAGTGTGCGTGTTCATGGTGAACCTCATGAAATGGACTTATTGCACAAGCCAGTCAAGAATGGGCAAGACGTGGCAGTAGTGGTGACAATAATAAGATTTATTGTGAATGTGAATGAAAACAAATATAAATAAAAAACATGACAAATTGTCAAACATCCTTGTGCATTCCCTTTGTGCTTACAAAACCTTTGACTTACGCTTCCGACTACTCCTATGTGGTGCTTCCCCTGTGGCTGCAGCAGAGGTAGTGGCAGGTTGCTTTGTTCATGCCCTGACCAATTAGATGCTTTGCGCGGACCCCTCTGGGTTTCGGTGTCCGTGAGGACCCCTCCAAAGATTGCTCCACCTGCACCTGTGCAGGGGCAGTCTCGACCATCTGAACAGGAGGCAGCATTGCGGGTACTGGTTGAGAGGAGGGCAACAGGTGAGACGTGGGAGCGCTTTGAGTGGCGTCCCCACTTCCATGTCCCCTTTCATCATCATCCCTCTCCTGGGCCTTCTGGCATCTCTTCTCCTATCGAGGCAAAACATAGAGAGGCGTGATTGAGTGATGGTTGCATAGTGACCTGCTGCATGCATTGGTGTGGGTGGGGGTGACCGTGAGGGAAATGCATGGGAGGGTGCGTATGAGACATAGCCATGAGATTGTATGAGGATTGGTTGCGTGGTAGTGTTCGAATGGGAACTGGGGCGGTGAGTAAGTGCAGGCAAGGTGAGGATGATGGTTGAGTGGATGTGAGGAGTGATGTGAGAGCGTTGTGGTGGCAGTGCAGAAGGAGTTGTGTGGTGGTGGAGGTGATGTGGAAGACGGAGTGTGGGAGAATGAGTAAGTATACTCATTTTAGCTGACCTGGTTCGGTCATTAAAGCGCTTCCTGCACTGGACCCAGGTTCGGGAGGTGTTACTGCTGCTGCTGACCTCCTCTGCCACCTCGAGCCAGACCTTCTTGGTGGCAGAGGCAGGCCACTTCCTCCCATCTGATGGGAACAACGTTTCCCTCCTCCTCCTGATCCCATTGAGCAGCACCTGGAGTGAGGAGTCCGAGAACTTTGGAGCAGCCTTGCCTCTGGGCTGCTCCATGCTGCCAATTTGGTTCTTTGCTGCAGGAAGAGCATTGGAGGACTGCCCCTTTAAATAGGGCTCCTCCTGCTGACAGCCTGTGATGCGGGTGCGCAGTGCGCCCACTGCGCAGGTCTGAAACGGGAAACCCGAAAGTACGTATAAGTACATTCAATTATGCTGCGATCACGTTACCCACGCGCCCAGTCGACCCCCTGCTGCCAACCTGCCTCCATCCTAATATCGGGCCCCAGGAATTGAATCTGAGAGACGTTCCTGTTACCAATGGCTCAAAGCTACTCCACATGATGCATTTATTCACTGAGGCAAAAACATCAACAAAAGCCTGCATTTATGTAGCGCCTTTAACATAGCGCAAGGTCCCAAGGTGCCTCACAGGAGTGTAATCAGACAAATATATTGATATTGAGCCAAAGAAGGAGGTATTGGGACAGGTGACCAAAAGCTTGGTCAAAGAGCTAGGTTTTAAGGAGTGTCTTAAAGGAGGAGAGAGAGGTGAAGAGGCAGAAAGGTTTAGAGAGGGAATTCCAGAGCTTCGGACATAGATGGCTGAAGGTATGGTGGGGCAAAGGAAGTTGGGGATGCCTCAGAGGACAGAATTGGAGGAATGCAGAGTTTTTGAAGGGTTGCAAGTTTGGAGGAGGTTACAGAGATAGGGAATGGCAAGGCCAAAGAGGGATTTGAACACAAGGATGAGAATTCAAGGCATTGGTGGACTGGGAGCCAATATTGGTCAATGTAGGCCAATGATGGGTGAACGGGACTTGGTGTGAGTTAGGATACAGGCAGTAGAGTTTTGCATGAGCTCAAATTTATGGAGGGTGGAAGATAGAAGGCCGACCAGGAGAGCATTGGAATAGTCGAGTCTGGAGATCACAATAGCATGGATGAGGGTTTCAACAGCAGATGGGCTGAGGCAGGGGCATAGACAATCGATATTACGGGGATGGAAGTAGGCGCTCTAAGTGATGGAGAGGATATGGGGTCAGAAGCTCAGCCCAGAGTCAAATATGACGCTGAGGCTGCGAACAGTCTGGTTCAGCCTGAGACAGTGATTAGAGAGAGGGATGGAATCGGTGGCTAGGGAACAGAGTTTGTAGCAGGGGCCGAAGGCAGTTGCTTCAGTCTTCCCAATGTTTAATTGGAGGAAATTTCTGCTCATCTAGTACTGCATGTTGGACAAGCAGCCTGACAACACAGAGGTAGTGGAGGGGTCGAGAGAAAAGCACAGGAGAACCCAAAATTTCAGTTTTAGAATAAAAAGCCTTATTCAAGATAATAGTGTAGGTGTTGCAGATAGACTTAAAGAGGTATAGGAAACAACTTTAAAAGGGTAAAAAATCCTAAAACAGCTCTGTAGTCTTTAGGTTGTTGCCAATGCAATAGTGTGTGTCAGTAAAAATCAGCATTCTGTGCCACCCTTTCTAATTCATGTGCTTCTGAAAGAAAGGTTCAGTTCATTGTGCTAGATCATTACACTTACTTGGGGCATGACCATGCATATTTTAATAAATAGGCTGTCCCTGCTATGCATAATAAATCAGAAATTATTAAAAGGATGATGACAACCACATGTGGATTTACCCCTACTCCCTTTACAACAGTTCTACATCAAGTTGTAATTAGGTAGATGCATCTTGTTTATTAGTCCGCAATATATAATGAAAATACTCTGATGTTCAGTGGGCAGGTCTGCAACCATGATGAACTTTTGAAGTGTGATTTTAATCAGCAGGGGAAATAAATTATTTTTATTTAACATAATATAACAGTGATAATGAGCTCCAGGATGTGCAGTATTACAATGTAACTGAATAGTGAGAATAAGGCTTCATTTCAATGTTTTTGCTGGGCACTCTCCCAAGCTAAGCACCAATGATGCACATCTTATTATTACTTAATTTGGAGCCTGATTGTGAATGTTCATTGAACCTTAGGTTAAAGTATTATTTTTGAAGTACATTTAAATAATTTAATGAGCTCCAATATTAAATAATTTTGCTTTGTTTTTTAAAGCTTGCTTGTTCCACATTTGATTCAGTGCTGTGAAATTGGCTGTTATTTGTCTCAAGTGAAATGAATAGGAAATAAAACTGACAGCGACAAATGATACTCTTTTTGGAGCATGGTTAACTGTGAAGAGGATTTTAAACAACTTTAGGAGACAGAGCAATAGTTGGGGCAGATAGATATCAGCTGAAATTGAATGTGGGTTCACTTTTAAAAGAGAAGTGTACACTAAATGCTAAAACTTTAAAAGGAGCTGAAGAGCAGAGAGACTTAGAGATTCTGTTATGCAAATCTTTAAAAGTTCTTTTTTCATTAGACCAGAGAAAGTTAAGAGGAGATCTGATGGAAATGTTCAAAGTTATGAAAGGTTTTGATTTATTTTGGTGGGGCAGGAGCAGCAGAAGGCCGCACACAAATAACCTGGCCCGCTGCTGCAACAGGTCAACGCCTCCCACTCCCTGCGAACTACAAATGCACACTGCCTTCAATAGATGCCAACTCTTGTGCACCACTGGGAGACTGAGAGGCAGCTGTGCATTCACTGCTCCTCCACCATAACTGTGTTGTGGTGGATCTATTATCTGTGCTAGTTTATTCTGAGAATAGTGTACTCATAGAATCATAGGATCATGGAATGATACAGCACAGCAGGAGTCCATTTGGTCCATCATGCCTGTGCATTTTCTTTCATTAACTTTGAAAGAGATATCCAATTAGTCCCACTCCCCTGCTCTTTCCCCATAGCCCTGCAAATTTTACTCCTTCAAGTATTTCTCCAATTCCCTTTTGAAAGTTATTATTGTATCTGCTTCCACCACCCTTTCAGGCAGTGCATTCCAGATCATTACAACTTGCTGCGTAAAAAAATGTTTCCTCATGTCGCCTCTGGATAACGACCCTTCTGCCACTGGAAACAGCTTCTCGTTATTTACTTTATCAAAACCCTTCATGATTTTGAATACCTCTATCAAATCTCTCTTTAACCTTCTCTGTTCTAAGGAGAACAACCCCAGCTTCTCCAGTCTCTCCACAAAACTGAAGTCCCTCACCTCTGGTACCATTCTAGTAAATCTCTTCTGCACTCGCTCTATGGCCTTGACATCCTTCCTAAAGTGTGGTGCCCAGAATTGAACACAATGCTCTTGCTGAGGCCTAACCAGTGTTTTATAAAGTTTAGCATAACTTCCTTGCTTTTGTACTCTATGGAGGTTAAATTGGTTAACCCCCGAAAATGGGCACGGGGATCGTGGTGCGCAACTAACCCGCGCCTGGTCATTGAGATGCAGGCAGCACGTAATGTTCGTGCTGCCTGGTGATTTCTATGATTGCTACGTGCAGCCAGCCCGACCTGCGCTGTTGAGTGGCTGCTCATCAGCAGAGCCCAGATATCATAAGTGGCTAGCACCACTTAAAGGCAGCCTGCGCCTCTTAAAGGGAAGGTGCACTATGGCTGCAGGAAATGGTGGAAGTCAATGGTGAAGGGAATCTGTGCTGCAATATAGTGAAGCATGGTGATGATGGGAACTCTGGAATTTTTAATGAGCAACAACTTGGCTGCTCAAACTTTGCGGGACTCTTATATTTTCAAAATATTAAATACGGGTCTGAACAGAGTCTGAACAGAGATCAGAAATTGGACCCGTAAATCACAGATGCAGGTCCCATCCTTATGTTTACAAACTGGTGAGTTCCTTCAAAACATTGAATAAAGGTTGCTCAGCACAACACCCCCATCACCCACCTACCAACAAACTCTTTCAATCAGTACGCAACTCTTCCAATCAGATGCTTCCTCTCACCCTCACACGTTACCACTGTTGCAAGCCGCACACCCACAACTCAATTGTCACACACGCTGGAAGCTATTCAACCATGACAGCCACATCACGCAAACATCCTGCAGGACACTCACTGACACACTCCCCGCTTTCTTGCAGGAAAAGGTGGTGCATCTCAAGGGGCAGCAAGTGGCAGTGGCTCCATGGAACATGAACCTCTCAGGATGACAGCATTCCTGTCCCACCCCTGCCACTCTGCCAGTGTCCTTGCTGTTGCCCATCAGTTAGCCAACCCACTCCCTGTAGAGTTTTGAAACTTTATTATAGGAAAATAGGAAGATAGGAACAGGAGTAGGCCATTTAGCCCCTCAAGCCTGTTCTGCCATTCAATGAGATCATGGCTGATCTGTGACCTAGCTCCATATACCCGCCCTAGCCCCATATCCCTTAATACCTTTGGTTAACAAAAATCTATCAATCTCAGATTTAAAATTAACAATTGAGCTAGCATCAACTGCCATTTGCGGAA
The DNA here is from genome assembly GCF_035084215.1 of Heptranchias perlo. Taxonomy (NCBI): domain Eukaryota; kingdom Metazoa; phylum Chordata; class Chondrichthyes; order Hexanchiformes; family Hexanchidae; genus Heptranchias; species Heptranchias perlo. The sequence continues at coordinate 125,037,230 of NC_090325.1, read as the reverse complement.
GAGAGTTCCAAACTTCTCCCACCCTTTGCATGTAGAAGCGTTTCCGAACTTCACTCCTGAAAGTCCTGGCTCTAATTTTTAGGCTGTGTTCCCAAGTCCTAGTATTCAAGTTTAGGAGACCTCCAAAAACAGGTACAAGTGCATCAGCAGTCTGAAGCAATAATCCAGCAATGAACCTGTAACTCCTGCATGATCCCTTTAAATAGTACTGGTGGGGGGGTCCTCCATGCCCCTTAAGACCTGTTCAGCTGGGTGAGGTTAAGACAGTGCTTAGACTGGAGCGTGGAGTTCCAAAATCGCATCTGTCCCTTTAAATCAGCATTGCACACTGATCTACTGCATAACCTTCCTACTTTACATGGTGCCGGCATTCGTAATGTGCACGTGCACAAACGCCATTACCAATATGGCATCCTGTGCACGTCACACTGGAAGGGTGCGCATGCATCGCGGACGCCATTGTGGTCCTTAGGAGTCCGCATAGCACCTACACAACGGGCGCTACATGGCCCAAATTAGACCCCTATGCCTCTATTAATAAAGCCCAGGATCCCATCTGCCTTTTTAACAGTCTTCTCAACTTGTCCTGCCACCTTCAAAAACTTGTGTATATACCCCCTGGGTCTCCTTTTTCATGCAGCCCTTCAAAATTATACCATTTAGTTTATATTGCCTCTCCTCATTCTTATTACCAAAATGCATCACTTCACACTTCTCTGCGTTAAATTTTATCTGCCATATGTCTGCCCATTTCACCAGTCTGTTTATGTTCTCCTCAAATCGGTTACAATCCTCCTGACTGTTTACTACATTTCTGAGTTTCGTGTCATCTGCAAACTTTGAAATTATACCCTGTATACCCAAGTCCAGGTCATTAATATATATCAAAAAGAACAGTGGCCCCAACACTGATCCCTGGGGAACACCACTGTACACTTCACTCCAGTCTGAAAAACAACCATTCACCACTACTCTCTGCTTTCTGTCACTTAGCCAATTTTGTATCCACACTGACACTGCTTCTTTAATCCCATGGGCTTCAATTTTGCTAACAAGTCTATTATCTGGTATTTTATCAAATGCCTCTTGAAAGTCCATAAACAGAAGAACCTTACTATCCTCATCAATTCTCATGATACTTCATCAAAGAACTCAATCAAGTTAGTCAAATATGATTTGCCTTTAACAAATCTGTGTTGGCTTTCATTTATTAATCCATATTTTTCCAAGTGCTAATTAATTTTGTCCCAGATTATTGTCTCTAAAAGTTTCCCACCACGGACGTTAGGCTGACTGGCCTGTAGTTGCAGGGTTTTTCCCTCTCCCCTTTTTTGATCAGAGATGTAAAATTTACAATCCTCCACTCCTCTGCCACTACTCCCATATCTAAGGAGGATTGGAAGATTGTGGCCAGAGCCTCCGCAATTTCCAGCCTTACTTCCCTCAGAAACCTAGGTTGCATCCCAACTGGACCGGGTGACTTTTCTAGTTTGAGCACTGCCAACCTATTAAGTACCTCCTCTTAACCTACTTTTATCTTATCCAATTTCTCGATCACCTCCTCCTTTACTGTGATATTGGCAGCATTCTCTTCTTTAGTGAAGACAGATGCAAAGTACTTATTTAGTATCTCAGTCATGCCCTGTGCCTCCTCAAGAAGATTTCCTTTTTGGCCTCTAATTAGCCCCACCCTTCCTTTGACTACCCTTTTTCTATTTATATGTTTACAAAAGACCTTGGGTTCCCTTTTATGTTACCCGCTAATCTATTCTCATACACTCTCTTTGCCCCTCTTATTTCCTTTTTCAGTTCTCCCCTGTGCATTTTGTATTCAACTTGGTTCTCTACAGAATTGTGACCCTGGCATTTTCCATAAGCCTCCTTTTTCTGTTTCATTTTAATTTCTACATCTTTGGTCATCCAGGGAACTCTAGCTTTGGATGCCCTTCCTTTCCCCCTTGTAGGAATGTGTCTAGTCTGTTCCTGAACTATCTGCTCTTTGAAGGCCTCCCATTGCTCATTTACCATTTTACTTGCCAATCTTTGATTCCAATCCACCTGGGCCAGATCACTTTTCAACTCACTGAAATTTGCCCTCCTCAGATAGGGGGAAATGCAAGGCAGGCTAAGTTGGGTTTGGTGTGCATGTGTGTAAATGCGTGGAGCATGGTAAAAAAGGGTAGTGAGCTGCAGGCACAAGTAGTCACATGGGATTATGATATAGTGACAATAACAGTGACCTGGCTCAAACAATGGGAGGAATGGGAACTTAATATTCCTGGCTGCAATGTATTCAGGAAAGATAGGGAAGGAGAAAAAGGAGGTGGGGGGGAGGTGGCAGTATTGATCAAAGATACTGTTACATCACTGGAAAGGGATGATGTACTTGAGGGTTCAAAGGCAGAATCTATTTGGATAGAAGTAAGGAACAATAGAGGAGCTATTATGCTGCTGGTGTATACTCTAGGTCACTAAATAGTGGGAAAGAGATAGAGGAGCAAATTTGCAGGCAAATTGCAGAAAGATGCAAGTACTTTAGAGTAGTGATAATAGGGGACTTCAATTATCCTAATATAGACTGGGAAAATAACAGTGTAAAGGGCAAAGAGCAGGAGGAATTCCTGAAATGTGTACAAGAGAACTTTCTTGATCAACGTGTTTCCAGCCCAACGAGATGAAGGGATGGAAACATATTGACCTAGTGCTGGATCTAGTTCTGGGGAATGAAGTGGGGCAAGTGGAGCATGTTTCAATGGTGGAACAATATCGTTAGGATTAGAGTAGTTATGGAAAAGGACAAAGAAAAATCAAATGCAAAAATACTAAACTGGAATAGAATCATAGAATGATTACAGCACGGAAGGAGGCCATTCGGCCCATCGAGTCCGTACCGGCTCTCTGCAAGAGCAATCCAGCTAGTCTCACTCCCCCGCCCTACCCCCATAGCCCTGCAAATGTTTTCCCTTCAAGTACTTATCCAATTCCCTTTTGAAAGCCACGATTGAATCTGCCTCTACTTGTACAGGGCACAATTTCAAAATTTGCAGATGACATAAAACTTGGAAGGGTAGTGAACAGTGAGGAGGATAGTGATAGACTTCAAGAGGACAAAGACAGGCTGGTGGAATGGGCAGACACATGGTAGATGAAATTTAATGCAGAAAAGTGTGAAGTGATACATTTCGGTAGGAAGAATGAGGAGAGGCAATATAAACTAAAGGGTACAATTCTAAAGGGGGTGCAGGAACAGAGAGATCTGGGGGTGTATGTGCACAAATCGTTGAAGGTGGCAGGGCAGGTTGAGAAAGCGATTAAAAAAGCATACAGCATATAAATAGCGGCATAGAGTACAAAAGCAAGGAGGTTATGATGAACCTTTATAAAACATTGGTTTGGCCACAACTGGAGTATTGTGTTCAGTTCTGGGCACCGCACTTTAAGAAGGATGTGAAGGCCTTAGAGAGGGTGCAGAAGAGATTTACTAGGATGATTCCAGGGATGAGGGACTTCAGTTACGTGGATAGACTGGAGAAGCTGGGGTTATTCTCCTTAGAGGTTGAGAGGAGATTTGATAGAGGTATTCAAAATCATGAAGGGTCTAGACAGAATAGATAGAGAGAAACTGTTCCCATTGGTGGAAGGGTCAAGATCCAGAGGACATAGATTGGCAAAAGAAGCAAAGGCGAGATGAGGAAAAACTTTTTTTACACAGCGAGTGGTTATGATCTGGAATGCACTGCCTGAAAGGATGGTGGAGGCAGATTCAATCGTGGCTTTCAAAAGGGAATTGGATAAGTACTTGAAGGGAAAAAAATTTGCAGGGCTACGGGGATAGGGTGGGGGAGTGGGACTGGCTGGATTGCTCTTGCAGAGAGTCGGCATGTCTCGATGGGCCAAATGGCCTCCTTCCGTGCTATAACCATTCTACGATTCTATTCCAGTTGAATATTTTCACGTTGGTTTTTCTTTGTCCTTTTCCGTAACTACTCTAATCCTAATGATATTGTTCCCCCAATGAAACATGCTCCACTTGACTCACCTCATTCCTCAGAACTGGATCCAGCATTGCTTCTGTCCTCATTGGACTGGAAAGATACTGATCAAGAAAGTTCTCTTGTACACATTTCAGGAATTCCTCCCTTTACACAGTTATTTTCCTAGTCTATATTAGGATAATTGAAGTCCCCCATTATCATTACTCTAAAGTTCTTGCATCTTTCTGCAATTTGCCTGCAAATTTGTTCCTCTATCTCTTTCCCACTATTTGGTGGCCTATAGAATACACCCAGTAGCGTAATAGCTCCTCTATTGTTCCTTACTTCTGATCAAATAGATTCTGTCTTTGAACCCTCAAGTACATCATCCCTTTCTAGCGCTGTAACAGTATCTTTGATAAATACTGCCACCTCCCCCCCACCTCCTTTTTTTCCTTCCCTAACTTTCCTGAATACATTGTAGCCAGGAATATTAAGTTCCCATTCCACGTTGTTGGAAATGAAATCCTCGAAATGAAATCGCATTTATAAATCACAGAACAATGCTTGGTGATTACAGACAGTTTTTTCAACTGCCCGTTGCCAAGGATTTCACTTCCAACAACGTTCACCTGAGGAAGGAGGAAGTCTCCGAAAGCTTGTGAATTTAAAATAAAATTGCTGGACTCTAACTTGGTGTTGTAAAATTGTTTACAATTGTCAACCCCAGTCCATCACCGGCATCTCCACATCATGGCCACCTTAATCCTGGTGCCCTTTCCCCCTCCTCATATGTCTTTTGTGCTCCCAAGATGTCCTCTCACCATGCGCCCATGCTGTGGAACTGGAAACACCTCTGTACTATTCGCTTTTATTTGTCATATGAAAACAAACAATTTTTTTCACAAATTTTCATCAACAAATTGTAGAACAAAACCAAGATACAGAGTAATGGTACAAATGAATGAAAAGTAATTTACCTTTTATTTAACAATCTTGCTCCCCAGTTTATACTCATCTATTACTTTGTCAAAATTGACACAGAGGAAAGAAACACTAAATAAGCCAAACTTCCATCACTACTTTACATTCTGGTGGTCTTTAAACCAGTTTAACTGTTTATATGATCATTTGTTATCATTTGTCATCTGGCACATCCACAAGCAAGGAAAGTGAAAGTTTCGATGGTATAGCAGTGTGACCATGTTACAGGTTTAAAACATTTGGGTCGGAAAACAAAAATCTCATTTATTATATCTGTTAAATGAGTGGAAGTCTAAAAAATTGTATTTGACTGGACTTGTGTGGGCAGAGAACAGCTGGTAACAATGGTCTTGGGAAATACACTAACAGCATTAGGAAAAGAACCAGCAACATTGGGGAAGGAAGCGTGAACTTTTGAATGCAAATAGATGTGAGAGAAGGTGCTGGATGATATCTTAGTCTGTTCCAGTTAGGAGCTATTTTTTTCCACATTTATCATTAGAGACAAGCAAAATTTATCTTTCGTAGTTCAGATTTGAATTAAATCCACTGAAGTTCAACAATTTCAAAGACAGAACTGGGCCTTTAAAGTCTCTGATCTACACAACCCTTTCATGCTTTTTGAAATGCCCTCAATAGCTTGCATCCAAACATTGCAAATAATCAATCAAATAGAATGGAAAATGCAGCAAGTCAACATCCAAAGTAAATGAAGGGCATCCTAAAGCATATGCAATTTATGAAGCATTTATGAGACTAAAATCTCACTCTCCTATGTAACATTTAGTATGCCTGCACTATGCAATAACTCTATTGGATACACATTGAACTGCGCTGAGAGTAGTGAAATGTATTAATTATTTCTAAGTAACGCTGTGCTAGTTATTTTGTATTTGTTTATGCCATTTTGTAAACTAATTTTCTCTTCATTTATTCCAACAACTTGCCTTTAATATAGTGCCTTTAATGAAAAAAACATCCCAAGACACATTATAGATAGGCATCAGGAAAACAGGCGCCAAACCTACAAAGGAGAGATTAGGAGGGATGACTGAAAGCTTGGTCAAAGAGATGGGTTTTGAGAGGTTTTTAAAGGACCAAAGAGAGGGTAAAAGATGAAAATATTTGGAGTGAGAATTATAGAGAGTGGAACCCAGGCAGCTGGAGGCTCTCTAGAATTCCCTCCCTATACCAATGATGCAGTGAAAGGAGAGGAGTACGCACAGAGGGCCAAATTCACAAGAAATGTTTGAGATGGAAATGAAGGGGAGAGTTTGCCATTTACAGCTGAAGGAGATTGCAGAGATAGGATGGGCAAGACTGCAGAGAGATGTAAATGTGAGAATGAGCATTTTAAATTTAATGTGTTGGAACGGAAAGTCAATGTATGCTAGTGAGGAAAGGGTCGATGAGCAAGCAGGATTTAACGAGGCACAAAATATATGCAACAGAATTCTGGGCCAGTTGGAGTTTATGGAGGGTGGGGGAGGCCAGTAATGATAGCATAGAGAGTTGAGTCTGTTAGTGACAAAGACATGTATAAAGGTTTAGCGGTGAAGGGGCTCAGGTTGGGGTAGAGGTGGACAATGTTGTGGAGGTGGAAGTAATTGTACTTTGTGATGACAAGGATATGGGGTCAAAACCTAGCCCAGGGTCAAATAGGACACCGAAGTTACGAACAGTCTAGTTCAGCCTGAGACAGTGACCATGAAGAGGGATGAAATCAATGGCAAGGGATTGGTGGTGGGTTGCAAAGACATGCCTTCAGTCTTCCCAGTGCTGAGCTGGAGTAATGATTCATCCAAGACTGGATGTTGCACAAGCATTTTAACAACTCAAGAGGGGTTGAGCGAGGTGGTTGAGAGGTAGAACTTGTTGTCATCAGCATACACGTGGAAGCTGACTCTGTGAGTATGCATGATATCACTGAGGGGCAGCATATAGATGATGAAAAGAAGGAGGGAAAGGATAGATCCTTGGGGGTCTCCAGCGGTAATGTTGCAATGAAGGGAAGAAAAGCCATTGTTGGAGGTGCACCAGCTACATTCAGGTAGGTAGGAAGCGACTGTGTGTTGGCAGCTTCCCGAAGCTGAATGATGGAGAAGAGGCTTTGGAGAAGGATGGCATAGTCAACCATGTTGAATGCAGCAGAAAGGTCAAGGAGGATGGGGAGGGATAATGCACCATGGTCACAGTCGTAGAGGATATAATTCGTGACTTCGGTTAGAGCTGTTTCATTGCTATGAGAAGGGCAGAAGCCATACTAGAGAGATTCGAACAGGTAAGTACGGAAGCATGGAGCTGGGCAGCAAAAACATATTTAAGGACCTTCCAGGGGAAGGATGTTTGGAAATTAGGTGGTAATTGGTGAGGACAGACGAGTCAAGGATGGGCTTTTTGAGGGAGGACAAAAACATCAGTTTTGAAGAGGTAAGGGATGATGCCTGAGGAGAAAGAGCCATTGACAATGTGTGCTGGCATGGAGGACAGGAAGTGGAGTTGAGTGATCAGGAAGTTAAGTGGAAAGGGAATCAAGGGAGCAGTCCCCACTGTACTGTGCATCATTCCTAATCAAGAGGGCAGACAAACATATAACATGTTCTGAATTTTTAAAAAAAATACTGTAAATGTTGAAAATATACAACAGGTCCTTCAGTATCCAAAAAGAGAAAAGTTGGGTTAATGTTTTAGGTGACACTCTTAGACCAGCTGAGCTCAATCATGTCCTCACCCATTGTTCACATAGGTGCTATTTTTAGCACACTGGTGAACCATTCCATGTCAAAATACTGTGTATAATGGTTTAGCAAAGTTGTTGCACTGTTTATTTTAAGTAGGAGGATGACTTTCTTAATGGAATTTGACAAGAATGTGTTAATCAGCATGCTAAAAATTGTACATACAAGAATTGCAACCCCTAGGAGCCAGAACCCCAGTTAACTTCCTCCTTCAACAGCCCAAAAGTGCTCAGGCCAATAGTAGTATTCCTACCACCATGCCAGATGGGGTCTGTTAACTCAGCACAAACTAAGATCAAACCTACAACCTTTATGGTCAGTTTGGCTCACTTCCACACTGGGCAGTGCAGCTACCAACAGAGCCATCAACAGACATTATCCAATAAAGTTTAATCATCGAGCATTTTTGTTGAGGTAAAGATGAGGTGTTTATAGTTTGGTCCACTTGTCTTGTAATTTCACTGAACTAACTTTTTGAACTTAAAAACTTTAGAGAAGGAGAGAGGGAAGAAAATGTGTCCAAAGCCCGGGTGGAAATTCTTACCCATTTCACGTAAGCGGTCCTCTTCAATCAAAAAAAACCCATCATTGATAGCTTTCCAGGCAGACTTTCTTACCCTTCCATCCAAGCAAAATAACGTTGGTTTGTGGGGGGAGGCAGTTAGAGAAAATAGGTGGACAAATCTTCAGAAAAGAGCAACAGATTATTTTTGCTTTTCAGTTTGTCAGACAAAATAGTGACAATCAGTATGAAACGACAATAACAAAACTTCACTCCAATATAATATAATTTCCTCAGAGAAACATTCAAGATGAACCATATTGTAATAAAATAAGTCAGTCACTTTTTTACAGTGACTGCTGCTGCAATTCTGTGGAGATTTTGATCGCATTGGCAATTTAGAAGAAGATGCATCTGACTGGTGTGACAGGAAGATAATAAAGTGTTTATCTACATGAAAACGTTGAACAAAAAATGACAGTAGGTAAGAATTTATGATAAAAAAGTGTCATTGTTGGAATAGTGTTCTATTAGAAAGAGTAGAGAATTAAAAAAAAAGGAGTGACATTGAGGTGAAAGTGACTGTGGAAGAATGGTTGGTATTTGTGCACGAAACCTATTAAACTCGCAACTTATCCCTGGATGATTGACTTGTGCAATTTCTGTTCTACCTGAGTTGAGCGTTGCTTAGCATAACTCAGTGATGTCATCATTCAACGTCTTTCAAAGGTTTGACTGTTCTACTTTACAGTGCCCTCTGTGAATTAAATGAAAATGCACTGATTTGCACAAAGTGAGCAAGCATTGTTTCTTTTGTGCAAACTAACCCCTCACCCTCACCACCACCCTCCATCCCCATTGCTAGCTGCTACTCTTTATTTATTGTAATGCAAACCAGCATAATTTTTACTCCAATCCATTGACCATGTTGCCATCAGTCATGGAAGGAAACTGAACTTGGAACACAAATAAGATAACTTACAAGAAGGAAATTAAAAAAATTCTATCTGAACCCCTGTTGTTTTGGGGGGGCAGAAATCACTCATTTTTAAAAATAACATTTATACTTCGCATTAATGCTGTCCTTCAGCTCAGTCTTTGAAGGAGAAAATTAAGAAGATCGGTGCAAAGAGCACACCTTCCTTAAACAGTGCAAAACAGTAGCTGGTACTTGGGAGGTGAAAATATCACCACTACTAGAGCTAAGTAAAACCTTCCTTTAGCTCCTATAGTGGACTGGAAATACATTAACACCAATGTACACCGCTTGCATTGTTCAGCTAAATTTAAACATTAGCCCACATCAGATAGAGAAGTATTCAGAAAGGCACTAAATGTACCACTCAAGTATGGTACATAAGTCTACGTTCATTACACTTTCAGATCGAATGGATGATGTTTACTGTCATTTTACTTCAGATACAAAAATTACAAAATAGCTGATAAATGAATGAATGAGAGGGATTGAAGGAGCGATAGCTTGGTGAGAGGAGTTCTTAAGAAAGTCTCTTTTCTTTATACTGCTATTTTTGCCTCCTTGCGATTCACTCCCACAGAAGCTGAGAATTTTATCCTGATTGTCATTGTGTCAGGAACACGAAAGAGAAGATGAAAGCCTGTGGAAATGAAGTGGACAGGAAGAGGTCATACCAGCTTCATCTGGTACATTCAATGTAACATAGACAGGGCAGGAGCACAGCTACCCCTCTGCTTTGCATGCACATCTGATCCTGTTTACCTTGATCACTCACCCACCCATTTTGTGAATCTGTTCTGTAGCACTTAAAGGACAGTTCAGTATAAGCCAGCTCTTGCAGATAGTGCTTATGCTACTCCCTACTGCCTACAGCACAGCTGTGTTTATTTTAGGAATGTTGTAAAATCCAGAAATGAATTCTGTTTTGCTTAACGCCCAGCACTATAGGATGCAGAGAGGCTTAAAGGAGCTCTGAGAACCTATTAACGTAGTGCAGCAATTACCGAGAAAACTCTTTGGGGTAAATTAAGGGCTAGTCTGCATCATGGATGGCTTTTCTAACTGCTCCGCTAAGCAGCTGAGGCTGTTGTTTTTTGATTATATCACAACTAGTTGATTGCCTTCCCTATCCAGTATAATTTTTCCCCTGATGACAAGGCATATTGGGTGCAATGAGTGCTGTATGAACTAAATGCATCACACTTGACTGCCTTGATGATGGTGGTGGTGCTGTGGTAGAGCATCAAATGATTCTGGTTTCTATCAACCTGCTGCTATTGATTTCTGCTTTGTGACACTGAGGTGCTGATGTTCAGTGAAAACTATTTTATAACAGGAGGGAGAATTACCACCTCAACTCAGCATCATCTCACTTTCAACTGTAGCATCAAATATGTAAGTTCTTTACATATTATATCCTTGGAAATACAATATACAGAGGTAAATCTGATGTGTTAATGTTATGTAATGTTAAATTATATAAATAATATACTCAATAGGCCAACATTACACCAAAATGTTATACTCTTCTGTCAGTGACATGATCATTAATCACATGTGGTTGTGTCACAATCAAATACAATTATCAAACATGTGACTGACAGAATAGTATTACTAGGTCTATTCATAGTTTTAGTGTGGTTTCAGTCTGTCCAGTGCACGATATTTTTTTAATGTTTTATCAGCCTGTTCAGTGCATTATGAGGCTCATTTTATGAGTCCGTCAATGTCCTCCTGAAGTCTGTCACTATCCTCCACATTGTCCACTACATTTCCGAGTTTCGTGTCATCTGCAAACTTTGAAATTATATCCTCTATACCCAAGTCCAGGTCATTAATATATATCAAAAAGAGCAGTGGTCCTAATATTGGCCCCTGGGGAACACCACTGTATACTTCCCTCCAGTCTGAGAAACAACCGTTCACCATTACTCTGCTTTCTATCCCTTAGCCAATTTTGTATCCATGCTGCCACTGTCCCTTTAATCCCATGGGCTTTAATTTTGCTAACAGGTCTATTTGCTAACAAGTGGCGTGGAAGAACAAAGATATCTAGGGGTGCAGATACACAAATCTTTAAGAGCAGAATTGCAGGTGTAAAAAGCTATAAAAAGAGCAAATGGGATTCTCAGTTTGTATTGAGGGGGATTGAATATGAAAACATGGAGGTGATAATGAATCTGTATAAAACATTGGTTAGACCACTGTGTGGTGTTTTGGGCACCAAATAGAAATGGGTATTGGAGGCATGGGAAAAAACCCAAAACACATTCATTAGAATGATATCACGGATGAGAGTTTATAGTTGTAGTGAGAGATTAGAAAAACTAGGGCTGTATTCAATGAAGAGGAAAACGATTAAATATAGGTGTTCAAAGTTTTGAAAAGGTTTAAAAGGGTAAATACTGAAAAATCATTTCCACTGGATGAGAAATTGGTAACAAGGAGGCATAGATTTAAGATCAGTGCTACAAACATACAGGAGGAGGTTGAAAAACACTTTTTTCATGCGAAAAGTGATTAGAATATTAGGGGCCTGAAAATCCATGGGCCACGATCCCGGCAATGCTGATCCCGTTCGAGTATGTGGGATCAGTGGGATGTCACCTTATTTGTATAGGGCTATCAGTACCAATACAGGTGCATTTTGGGCACCTGCCAGCCCTGTGCTGCCAGAACCTCCGATGCTTGGCTGTCATCTGAAGGAATGTTACCCCCCCCCACTTCACTCCCTTACCAAAGGCACCAATATTACCAATTTTATTTTAAAATTTCCTCATCTTCAGCAATCCAGGCCACTCCCAAGGCCTGTATACACACACTCTTCCCCATTCACCCTCTCTAACTGGGTCCCACATGTGCCCTTCTGAAGACCATTACCCCTTCAAACATACATAGGCTCCCAATGACAGAGTCTCAGCGTAGGGGGTTCCTAACCATGGCGTCAGCTCCACCGCCTTTGCATCACTTTCCTTGTAAAGGAAAATGGGAAAGAACTTGCATTTTCATGACCTTAGGACATTCCAAAACACTTCACAGCCAGCAAAATACTTTTTGAAGTGCAGTCACTATTATAATGTAGGGAAACATGACAGCCAATTTGTGCACAGCAAAGTCCCACAAACAACAATGAGATAAATGACAAGATAATCTGTGTTGGTAAGGTTGTTTGAGGGATAAATATTGGCCAGGATAACATGAGAACTCCACTGCTCATCCTTGAAAAGTGCAATGGGCTGTTTATGTCTACCTAAGAGGGCAGACTGCAGTTTAACATCTTACCCAAAAGCTGATACCACCAACAATGCAGCACTCCCTCAGTTCTGCACTGAAGTGCCAGCCTAGATTATGCACTTAAAGCTCTGAAGTGGGACTTGAACCTACAACCTTCTAAGTCAGAGGTGAGAGTGCTGCCACTGAGCCAAGGCTGGCAGGTGGAGGTACTGCCCCTTACAAGTGCATATGACACTACACGTCCTAACTCCGTGCTGTTTCACCAGACTCCAACCAGAATTGTCAAGCAAATTAGGCCTCTAAAACTTTAGCAGAAGTGGCTATTGAAGCCAAGACAACTACAACATTTAAGCGGGAGATGGATAAACACCTGAAGAGAAAAAATATTTTAAAATATAGGAAGAGTAGACAAGAGTCCAAAAATCTATCAATCTTAGCCTTGAATATACTCAATAACTGAGCATTCACAGCCTCTGGGGCAGAGAATTTCAAAAATTGAAAACCCTCTGTGTGAAGAAATTCCTCCTCATCTCAGTCCTAAAATGACAAGTTCTTCTCCTGAGACTATGCCCAACTGGTCTATGGCGGCATTTATGCTCCACATGAGCCTCCACCCTCCCTACTTCATCTAACCCTGTCAGCATACCCTTCTATTCCTTTCTCCCTTGTGTACTTATCCAGCTTCCCTTTAAATGCATCCATGCTATTTGCCGCAACTACTCCTTGTGGTAGTGCATTCCACATTCTTACCACTCTTTGGGTAATGAAGTTTCTCCTGAATTCCCTATTGGATTTATAAGTGACTATCTTATATTGATGACCTCTAGTTTTGGACTCCCCCACAAGTAGAAACATTTTCTCGACATCCACCTTATCCAACCCTTTCATTATCCTTCAGCCTTCTCTTTTCTAAAGCAAAGAGCCCGAACCTGTTCAGCCTTTCCTGATAAGTATATCCTCAGTTGTGGTATCATCCTTGTGAATCTTTTTTGCACCTTCTCCAATGCCTCAATATCCTTTTTATAATATGGAGTCCAGAACTGTGCACAATACTCCAAGTGTGGTCTAACCAGGGTTCTATGCAAATTTAACATAACTTCTCTGCTTTTCAATTCTATCCCTCTAGAAATGAACCCCAATGCTTGGTTTGCCTTTTTTATGACCTTATTAACCTGCGTTGCTACTTTTAGTGATTTGTTTATCTTTACCCTGAGATCACTTTGCTCCTCTACTTATTATCTTATTGTCCAAGCAGTATGTGGCCTCCTTATTCTTCCTACCAAAATGCACCACCTCACACTTATCTATATTGAAATTAATTTGCCACCTCAGTCATGAACCTACATTGAGATACCTTAGCGAAGGCCTTTTGAAAATCCAAGTATCTTGCATCTTCTGCTTTATCCTTGTCTACTCTTCCTGTTACTTCTACAAAGAATTCAGTAAGGTTGGTCAAGCATGACTTTCCCTTCTGAAATCTGTGCTGACTGTTCTTCATGATATTTTCGTTTTCTGGAAGCTTTTCTATTACATCTTTGAGTAAAGATTCCATTATCTTTCCTACCACCACTAATTGGTCTATAGTTCCCTGGACTTGTTCTATCTTCCTTTTTAAATATAGGAATAATATTAGCTGTCTGCCAGTCCTCTAGCACTATTCTCTAACTTCCTTCAACATGTACGGATGCAATCCATCCGGACCAAGAGTTTTATCCTCTCTAAGTTTGATTAGTTTATCAATGATCTCCCCTCTTTCAATCTTGAATGTCTTTATACCTCTTTTGATCTCTTCTTCTAATGCCATGCCCACCTTGTTAGTCTCCCTGGTCAATACTGAGCCAAAGTAACTATTCAATATTTCTGCCATTTCGCTGTGAGTTTATCTTGTGCATCCCATCGTGGCCTATCCCTATTCCAATTTTTCTTTTGTTATTTATGTGTCTGTACAATACTTTACTATTTCTTTTTATATTCCATGATAATTCTATTGAGTAGAATGGGATGCGGAGGTTGTCCTATGAGGAAAGATTGAATAGAATGGACCTATATTCTCTGGAGTTTAGAAGAATGAGAGATGATCTCTGTGGAATTTGCTGCCCCAGGAAGCTGTGGAAGCTACATCATTAAATAAATTTAAAACAGAAATAGACAATTTCCTAGAAGTAAAGGGAATTAGGGGTTACGGGGAGCGGGCAGGAAATTGGACATGAAGCTGAGTTCGGATCGGTCAAGGCCCTGTGGGTGGTGGAGCGGGCCCAGGGGCTGATTGGCCGGGTCCTGCTCCAACCTCTTGTGTTCTTTAGATTTGTGGTTAGGATCAGATCAGCCATGATCTTATTGAATGGCGGAGCAGGCTCGAGGGGCCGATTGGCCTACTCCTGCTCCTATTTCTTATGTTCTTATGTTCTTATGATCTCATTGAAAAATGACAGGGTAGATGCTGAGAGGCTGTTACCCCCGGCTGGAGAGTCTAGAACTAGGGGGCATAGTCTCAGGATAAGGGGTCAGCCATTTAGGACTGGAATGAGGAGGAATTTCTTCACTCAGAGGGTTGTGAACCTTTGGAATTCTCTACCCCAGAAGATTGTGAATGCTCAGTCATTGAGTATGTTCAAGGCTGACATCGATAGATTTTCCGACACTAAGAGAATCAAGGGATATGGGGATCAGGCGGGAAAGTGGAGTTGAGGTCAAAGATCAGCCATGATCTTATTGAATGGCAGAGCAGGCTTAAGTGGCCGAATGGCCTACTCCTGCTCCTATTTCTTATAATTTATTTTCGTAATTCCTCTTTGCTTTCTATTTTTTTTACTTCTTTCCTAACCACTCATATTCCCTTCTGACATCCTCTCCATTATTGTTTTTGTATTTCGAGTACTCTACTTTCAATTTTATCTTTATCTCTTTAGTCATCCAAACTGTTTCATTATTGGCTGGTTTGTTCTTGCTTTTTAGAGGATTGTACTTCTACTCTATTGATCATTGTTTTAAATATTTCCCACTGCTATTCTATCTCCTTGTATGTCAATTTTTTTTCAGTGTACCTTTCCAGCTTTTTTCCAATCTATTATTTTGGTGTTTGTCTTACTTATGTCTTTCTCAATCATTATTTTAAACCTTATTATGTTATGATCACTATTGCCTAGATGTTCCCCATGGCTTACTTCTCTTATCTGCTCTGGCTCATTTCCTATTACTAGCTCCAGCAATGATTCCTTTCTTGTTGTGCTTCTCTCATGCTGGGTAAGAAAGAGTCCCATACACACTGTAAAGACTCAATTCCCCTTTCCCCTTTCCTTACCTCTTCTTGCCACTTTATTTGGGCTATTGAAATCACCCATAATTATTATTTGATTTTTTTTTTACTCATTTCATAGTTTTTCCTACATATTTCTTCCTGCACTTTCCTTCCACTGTTAGGTGGTCTGTAGAATATATCCTTTAATGAGATCGATCCCTGCTTATCCTTTGTCTCAATCCATATGGATTCTAATTCTATCTTAATATTACTTATGTCCCTTTTTTCTAATGCCTTTATGTTGTCTCTGATTAGTACAGCTGCCCCCTTCTTTCTTCCATACTAACCAAAGAAAATCCTTCTGCTATGTTTACTGATGTTTCTAACATATAATGACCAAAAGAATTCAAACCACCCCTCCCCCCCCTACAAGAAACCATGCATAAGTGGATAAATGTACTTTCAGTGTTTTACATATAGAGCCAACAAATGCATACATTATAATAAAATCAGTGAAAATGGTTAGCACTAAGGTAGAAGACATGCTCCTCAGGGCTTCCAATTATGTTTCTAAACTGGTTTGAGCTTTGCAGTTATGGTCTATGTGTTATCTGAACCTCCAGTTGTGTAACTGCCTTTGTAACCCATCCATTATTGTTGCTTCACTAGAGTGGAGATAATGGACTGAATTCACAATGCCAGAATTATGTCAGCAAGCAGTGAAAATGGTTTTGTCGTACTTTTTTTTAATGAAAAAAATGAAAATCAATCTTGTTTACATTACATTACACAGCAGGCAGTACAACCTGGCATTTATTTCACTTGTGAGAAGAACCCAGATAGCAGATGAAACTCAGCATGCTTAAGCAGGAAGGCTGAGCGAGTGAGTGATTGTTATCATCATATCCATATGTAATTTAGAACCCTGAATCGTCATGTGGCATGTCAGAACAACACGCCTGTGTCACGAAGTTTGTGGTCTCTATTTCAGACACCACCAGCCAATTTGGCGGACATTGGCCTGATCCTACCACAGGGAAAGGCCTTTTCTCACTGATGCCCATTAAGGAAGATTAGAAGTGAGTCCCAGCAATCACAATCTATTTCCAAAAGGACTGTCTCTGCAAATAATTCAGCGATCTGTGCCGTACACAAAATAGAAATGCCACTTGGTGCAGTGACGCAGGAGGCTGAGATAAGGCTGGGACTGAGATTGTATCACTGGATGTAAAATGAATGAAAAATGGATGAAAGTTGTGAACTCCAGCACTTCCATCTGTCATCTAAATGAGTACCATAAGCAAATAAATCAGAGAATGCAGAATAGAGGTAGAACTCTAATTGCTACAGGATTCTCAATCTTTTTTTTTGCTGTGCTGTATGTGCACTATTTCTGGAAAGGAAATTGGAAATGTGCGATAACCTGAGCATATCTATGAGATACAAGTAGCCGTGACATTAACAGTAATGGTGTCTGTCATAGCCAGTGCTGATGCAGATGTGATGAAGATGCTGATTCACTGAAAATGGTATTCATAATTATAAATGAGTCCAGAAACAAGCAAAGTCATTTATCGGCTACCTTCAAGCCTGTCAAGTGAAATCCGTATACCTGTTCAATAATTGTAACTTGGTTCATTCTGTAAAATCAGATTAGGATGCAATCCCTGACAGCACAGCAGAGCCCAAGGTTGTTTGCATGGCAGTATGTATGTGTAAATGTGTGATCTTACACTATTCTAAAATTATAACAGCTAAGAAATCTGGGAAATTATTTATGTTTGGTTGAAACCAGCAGTGTTAAAGCATGTAGCTACATTTGTGATTGAGTTCACATCCACCTTTATGATTTTAGTTTATTAACCTTCTATTCTATTTTATTTTTTAAACTCAGTTCCCTTATAGCTCAGGTGGTAAACGGACTGTCCAATGTACCTGATAGGGCACAATCTCGCTTTCCTGCTTGACCCTGAACTGAGCTGCTCATCCAAGCCTTGTTATTGGGCCAGAATTTGCTGAAAAAATAATGGCGTGTGAATGACACATGCTGTTATTAATGTGCAAATCAGTCAGCAACTTGTGGCGAGGAAGAGAAACCCCATGAATTGCGAATCGCCACAAGTTGGCCAATTTGCGCTGCTCCACCATTAGCTTCACAAAAATAGCATCTTACCCTTAACCTCCTTATGATTTTCATGAAGCTGATAGATTTACATATTAATTGCCCGTTAATCTCGCCACAGAATGTTAAGTCTAGTAATTAACAGTGTAAGTATCCTTTTAACGATGTGATAATTGTTCATGTCTGTCAATCAACCTCTCTTGCCCAGAAAGTAAATAATTAAAAGTGTGGCGTTTCATTCCTTCAGGTTGGGAAGTGTCGGAGATTTTAAAAATGTCATATTTTAAATTATTATTTTTTTTCTTACTTTTCCTTGCTGCCTCTTTTTTCTTTCTCTTAATCCAATCTTTCTTTCCCTCTGTTTATTTCACTTTCTGTACCTAATGTGACATTGAATTCATTCACTCCAATTCACCCTCCTTCTCAGTCCTTCCTTTGTATTTCTCAATCCTTAAATCTGATTAGTTAAGGAGATACACTGTTTGTCCTATTGTTCACCAAGGTCCCAGATTCCCTGTTTCCCTCGTTATGTCGTTATCAGCTCGCACTTCCAGCAACTTTGTGGGCAAAATATTTTAAACCTAAACATGCACGAACAAGTCTTACTAACAGGGCATGCTGCGAGATGCCCCGCACCAGCAAAATCTGGCACATTATATATATATATATATATATATATATATATAAATGCAGGCTCACATTTTCCAATGCCTACTTCATGGTCTCCAAAGCTCCACCCTACATTAACTGCGCTCATTCACATCTTTACCACCCGTATCCTTTCCCGCTCAAACTGCTGCTCAATTCTCACTGTAATCCTTGCTGACCTTTATTGACTCCCTGTTCTTTAGTGCATTGATTTCAAAATCCTCATCTTCAAATCTCTCGACACCTTTGCTTCACCCCACCTTTGCAACCTCTTCAGCCCCTCCAGTCTTACCCGCATGCTCCACATATCCCACTCTGCTCTACTGTGCATTCCTCCCTCTCTCTGACATCATCGCAGGGCCTGCCATCTTGTCCCCACACTCTGGAATACTAAACCTCTCCATCTTGCTACGTCTCACCCAACTTCAGAAAACACCTTAAGATCTATCTGTTCGACAGCTCATTCAACTTCCATCCTCCTACTCCTGTTTGGCTCTGACCCCCTTACTATGAAATGCTTTGGGATATTTTGCTGCATTAAAGGTACTATATAAACACAAGTTGTTATTGTTGTAGATGGTACTTCAGGTTTACGAAACAGGAAAGTCTGTGGGCTGATTTTAACTTTCAGCGGTGGTGGAAAATGGACAGTAGTGGATTGGCCGGCCGTTATACATTCAGCCTGATTTTCCTTTCTGTTCTGGGTGTATGACGGGTGGATGTATGATGGGCAGGTATATGACGGGTGGCTGATCACTGCCGCCAGTTTTTGCTATGGTGATGAAAGATAAAATCTACCCCCTTAATTCAATTCCTGATTCTGTACTGAGTTAGCTGGTGCCAGCTAGGCCAGTGATATATCTGCTGTATTAACCTCAGTGTGACTAGGTTAGGCAGGGAAAAAATTAGCTAGAATTCCAGCTTCCAATTGATATCCAGTGACCCCTGTAGGGTGAGAATAAAATTGTGCTTGGCTGTGATACACCCCAAGGTCAAATAGCCTACTAACTTTCAATATTTTGGAGAATGGTCACCTGGGCGAGGTAGCTTAAAATTACTTGCCAGGCATACCCAGCAAGAATCATCACCTCGAGGAAAGAGGAAATAACTTTAAAAAAAAACCTTCCTCTCATTTTATTTTTGATTAGTGCTTCTCTGAATCTTAAAAATACTCTGAATGTTATTTCAACTTTCTTGTCAGAATATTATGACTTAACTACATTGTTCCTTAAAATTCAAACTTCACTGCTTCAATAAGATAATTTGTGTGAGACTAGAAAAAACATTGTTGTGATAAATTAGTCCTCAGTATTTCTCTCTTTGATTAAGGTGATTTGTTAAAGTATGATTTCAAGAATAAATTCAACCTCCAGCCAATAAAAAGGAAAATTACTTTGAAAAAACCTGGGAAAACATTGAAGGATAGATTTTACGAGTTTGCATACCCAGTGTGGAGCTTCGCACAGTGGGAGTTCGTATCAGGAATTCAAGTCACCAGATTAGAGGATGGAAAATCCTACAGGGTCCACTGACCTCTGTGTCCAAATTCCTGATATGCACTCCTGGCACATGAAATTCCATACTGGAGGCACAAATTCATAAAGTGTACCCTTAAATTCTAACATTCCTTTATTTTATTGTGGCTCACTTAATTGTGTCTACTTTTATGTATCTACAAATTAATCGTCAAATTCGGTGTATTCTTAATACTCTTTGTGACTTTCCCCCCACCCTTCTCTCCCACTATACTACTCAGACTGTGTCAGAATCACTGAAAATTGTTTCTTCAGAAGCAGTAGGCTTAGGGATCAGTCTAACGCTGCCACTGAGCCACTGTAGCAAGCTAATAATAACCAAGTTGCAGTGAATAATTGGGCTTGCAGGGCAATAAATCCAGCCAAGGGGACTCATGTCATTGGGTCGCTGCTATTGCATTTTGCACGCTGAATTGAAACATCTTTGTTTTATGGAGCGGTCTGACTTATCACAGAAAGCCCGCAGGTAATGAGATACCTTCAGTAATGTAACAACAACAGTATCATATAGCTTTCATATGTGGTATGTGGTCGGTTGTCATATGAATATATAACTTAAGACTCTTAAATTTAAAAAAAGGTTTAAGTACTGAATAGCCGATAAATAGGTTGTGCTCATATATAAGCCATGGTCTTCTTATGGTTGTGATTCTGGCCAAGTGCTTTTGTGTTTGCTATACTCCATTTCTCTGTGACTGTTCAATTTGTTTTGCTTTATATATTGTTGTGTGTCTCTTTCTTTTGCGTTTGTGGTTTTCTCTTTTGGGTTCCTTTTCTTGTGGTTGCTTCTCCTCAGTTTCCAGCTCTTGCTTGCATTCTGTATCAGAATCTTTTGTGTTTTTCTTCTGCACCTGTTTTTGTTCTCCTTTACCCTCATGTTTCTCTTTCCCATGTCTCCACTTTTCTATGCTTTATTCTGTACCCCTTCTTTTCCGCTTTGCTGGATTCTTGGTATTTCTTTGTTCACTTTTATTTGTTTTCCCTGTTTTTCAGTCCCACTCTTGCTTATTTACATGGATCATATAATCCCACTTTGTTATGACCAACTGTTACTGAACCTTATTTTTTTATGGATCCAAGTCAAAATGGCAGTTGACTGCAGCTGTCATGAATCTGTTATGGGAAAGAAAGTAAACTGGCCAAACAGAATGCATCTGTAATAATGCTCCTTTTTGTATTTTTCAAATAGCTGAATTGATACTTAATTGATATAAATGATAAATCTTCTGTTCAGCCTTCTGTGGAACACATAAATATTTGAAAAATTGAACTATTAAAAATTGAGGGAAGTCTACTTCACTGACAAGGGAGTGAAGTTGCTGATTGACATAATTTTCGAGAAATGCAATGAACTTTCTGGGATGGGGGAGCGGGATCCACAAACTTGCACTGGATGCAGAAAATATGACAGCACACCACAGACCTGGTTAATTCAAGGTCAATGGCTGTAAGGATCTGTACATCGTACTGAAGAAGTACCATGACTTCAAAAGAATTACATCATATTCTATTGCCTTAGAGTGAAAGTATCACACATGGTGGGCGGCGTTGACATGCATCGTTTTCTGTTGTAGTTGCATAACATTTGCATGTCTCTTCCAGGTTAATCATGCCACAGTATTACTGGTAGGTACACAAATAGCTATGTACATGCAGCCAGTGGTACCTTGTACCTTGAAGAAGCAAGCGACATGATACAACTATACCTGCCTTTGTTACTGGTGGTTGCTGCTGAGGTGTATGTAGGTGGATGCATGGCTAAGTAGAATTTGAGTTACTTCCTTAATGCAACAGTATACAGCATAACAACTGATTGTTGTAATGTCCCCTGTGAGTGCCTGACAAGACTCGATAGCATAAGAGTTCACTGTCACTGGTAGTACAGTGTGACTGGTGGATTTTCCTTGTAAAGCCATCATGGATCAAGTGGCATATCTCAGTCACAGCATAAGAACATAAGAAATAGGAGCAGGGGTCCGCCATGTGGCCCCTCGAGCCTGCTCCGCCATTCAATAAGATCATGGCTGATCTTTGACCTCAACTCCACTTTCCCGCCCGATCTTGATTCCCTTAGAGTCCAAAAATCTATCGATCTCATCACGTTTCATTTTTAGCCCTTTGCAATTCTGTATAACTTGCCCCGATTTGGAATAAAAAAGATCTTAATAATCCTTAACCAGGATTTTATTTTGCACATTTTCATTAATACATCTTAGCATGGGAACAAGACTCCCAGCTGCAGCAAAATTGGAATAAAGGCCAGTTGTTGTTTTCTGTTAGCCTCGCTTCCATTTACTCACGTCCAACATTTCATTAACCTTAAAATATGGGGAAATGTGGCCTACTTCTTCTGTTTATGAAGAGTGAACTTCCCTCTATATTCTGTACTTACATTTGCCTTTCCCTTTCTTATGGTTTCCCTGCCCTGTGCACTGTCCACAACTGAAAGGATGAGACAGATAAGCAAGCAGCTCTGAGGCCACTGCCAATACAGCTCTGAAGCTGACAGTTTACCGGATTACTCTTCCTCTCTGCAGGGAGGAAGGGAGCATCGTAGTCCACCCACAGCAGGTTGGCTGAGATCAGTAACTCAGCACCTGAGGGATCGTGAGCATGCAATTATATCCCACTATTTCATTGCCCTGTGTGTTGGTCCCCCTGCTTCTTGCTATGTTCTTGATGCTTGTTCTTTTGTTCTTAAGATTTCCTGTATCTATTCTGCTTTCTTTCAGACATGTGTATACTTTTTCATTTTTTAAAATAACCTGAAAAAGGACACTACATTTGAGCCCAACTATTTATTTTTATGTTGGAACTGAGCGATCTTTATTAAAAGGTACAATATAATTACTCCAGCACCGCTATATAAAATAATTTTATTCTTGTACTTTTGTGGTGTATCTGTGATATTTTGTTTATGAAATGTGCTCTGTTAATGCGGAAGGTCAACTTGGGAGGGAACCCCTTTATTATAAGATTACTCTCTCAATCTATATAATATTCCAAAATTATTCGGCCCCACCTGTGCTAAACTTTTTATGCTTTATACATTTATTATATGAGGTTATGTTGATAGGGTTAGATGAAGAGGGGTGGGAGGAGGCTCATGTGGAGCATAAACACTGGCATGGACCAGTTGGGCCGAATGACCTGTTTCTGTGATGTACATTCTATGTAATTATATGAAAAAAAATTCTACTTGCACCTTTAGTTTACTCACCATTCCATGGCCAGCCACCATTTTAGGGTTCTCTTGAGTCAGGAAGCTCACTTGACATCACTTACATAGGAACAGGAGTAGGCCATTTAGCCCCTCGAGCCTGTTACGCCATTTAATGAGATCACGGCTGATTTATGAACTAACTCCATATACTCGCCTTAGCCCCATATCCCTTAATACCTTTGGTTAACAAAAAAAAGGTGTAGTCAGAGATTGACTCAATAAAGAAACACAGAAATCACTAACCAATTAGGAGGTGTTTTACTGATAAACGTCAGTACCAACTAGGCTGGTATTGATTTTCTCTGTGCAGCTTGGGGCATTTTCTATGTTAAGGGCACTATATAAATGTAAGTTGTTGTTGCTGTTGTTAGTTGTTATTAAGAGAACGAATGACAAGCGAACAGAATGACAGGCAGAATATTGCTCCATCATTAAATATTTGTTATGTATGTCTGCAACATAATATCTATCTATCTATTATATAAAAAGTTGATACTTGGAGCACACGTTTCACTTAAAATGTATGATAAGTACCTGCATTACCGGCTACTCCTGTAGGTGGCCATCTGATATTCCTTTTCAATGTTAAAGGTATCACGCTGTGAGACACAATGGGGGTAATTTTAATCCCTAAGAACAGGTGGGTTGGGGGCGGGTGAGAGGTTAAAGTAGCAGCTTTTTGGAGCAGGACCGCATCCCGGCTCCAACAGGCCCATTTCTGGGTTTGACCCAGGTGTGTTAGGATGCTCATGCGCGCAACATTCATCTGGACGTCCCACTGGCACTTAAAGCCAGCGGGCCGATATTAAAGGGCCAATTAGGTACTTAAAAGACTTAAGGTGATTAATTTTTTGTGGATTCTGCAACAGAATCGAATTTAACTTCTCTTGAATGTGTCTCTTGTGGCTTCTGAAACAGAGGTGAGTTGCAGCCGGAGCTCATTTGGCTCTTTAAACCAGTGGTTGACACATCTCAATAAAAGGTGAGGTATTGCAGTTCTCAATTCTCTCAGACAAACCTTTGGCTGGGAGTTCTTTGTGTTTAAACTGAGATTTCTTTGTTGAGTCTGAGAATTCTTGCGTTCACAAAAGTTTACCTACATTTTGGAGCCCCTCAAACTGACAACATCAGGATGGGGATGCAATGGATCTATTCCACAGTACATCTGAGGAGGAGGCATACCACCATCCGTGGAAGGCACAGTGTGCAGTTCTGAGATCAGCGGGTGCACAAGACCGAGGTACGCCACAAGGACCTGAAGAAGAGCAGAGAGGGGACCAATGGAGGGTCCGAGGTCGCAGGAGGCACTACCCACGTGAAAGGGTCTACGGGCAGAGGCTGAGCTTCCTGGACCACTTTGGGGAGCAGTGCCTACGCAGGCTGAGATTGAGTCGCCAAGTGGTCACAGACATTTGCAGACTCCTTCATGAAGAGCTGCTCCCGGCTGGGCCTGGTGGCCGCACATTGCCTGTCGCAGTTAAAGTCACCACTTCCCTCAATTTCTTTGCCTCTGGATCCCTCCAGGGCCACCAGCGACATCTCCAGGATCTCTCAGTCGTCTGCACAGACGTGTATAGGACGGGTGATGGATGGGCTTGTTTTCAGGATACCTGACTACATCAACTTCCCCCACGACAACACCAACCAGACTGAGACGGCAGTGGGTTTCAAATCTGTTTGGCTTCCTACTGGTGCAAGGTGCAATTGATTGCACACACGTAGTAATCTGAGGACCTGCACATGAGCCACATGTTCATCAACCCAAAGGGATATCACTCCACCAATGTGCAACTGGTTTGCGAACACTGGAGGAGGTTTCTGCAGGTGTGTGCCAAATTCCCCGGCAGCTGCCATGATTCCTTCATTTTGCACAAGTCCAACATCCCGGACCTCTTCCACGCACAAGATAGACTTAAGGGCTGGCTCCTTGGAGACAAGTGACACGCCCTGCAGACGTTGCTCATGACACTTGTGAGAAACCCCACCAATGAGGCACACCAGGTCTGTCATTGAACAAGCCATAGTGAATGCTCAAGATGCGCTTCAGGTGCCTGAATAGATCTGGGGGATCCCTTCAATACTTGCCAGTGAGGATGTGCAGAATAATAGTGCTGTGTTGTGTCCGACACAACATCGCTCAGCAGAAAGGGTTACAGGTGGAGGAGCTCGAATGCACTCATGAAGCATCCTCATCTGCCGGCAACATTGAAGGAGAGGATGGGGATGACAAGGAGGAGGGGGAAAATGAAGATGGGGAACCCATCGCCAGTGCGGTGGCGTACATGGCTGCCCGTGATGCCAGGGATTCATTCGTATCTAGCAGGTTCTCATAATGAGGTCTGCAAACTGAAGATAGTGAACTACTCAGGCCACCTGGAACCACCACCACCACCAACACCAGCAATCCCCCCCACTCCATTTGCACAAAACAGTCCTTCAACCCATTGTAAACACACCCAGTGGGTGGCATAATGTCTTGACATTCGTGATGAAGCACATGAAAGGGCGAATTCACAAAAGGGACCTAATAATGGGTAAGACATGGCAGTGGTGGTGAGAATTATAACATTTAATGTGACATAAAGAAAAATATATATAAATTAACAACATGACATTTTGTCAGACACCCTTGGCATACCCTTGGTGAATTACAACAACATTGTATTTCTCTTCCTACCGCTTCTACGTGGTGCATCCCCTATGGCTTCAACAGAGGTAGTGGCAGGTTGCTCAGGTCCCTGCCCTGACTGCTGAGATGCTCTCGGCCTACAACCTCTGGGTTTTGGAGCCCATGAGGGCCCCGCCAAAGACTGCTCCACCTGCATCTGTGCAGGGGCAGACCTGGCCACCTGGAGAGGAGGCAGCATTGCGGGTACTGGTTGTGGGTGGGGTGGGTGGTGGGTGGGCAACAGGTGAGATGTGGGCGTGCTTTGAGTGGAGTCCCCACTTCCATGTCCCCTTTCGCCATCATCCCTCTCCCAGGCCAGCGCAACATCACTCCTACCACACTGCTGGCCAGCAGGCTGGTGAACAGATATACTGCATTCTAAGGCCACGGCTAAAGTATCTGCCTGCCTGTTTAAGGTGGCAGACATGTTGGCATCCAGAGTCTGCATGGCCATTGTCATGGCCTGCAAGGACTCATTCTCTCCATTGCAGACATTCCTGTACTTACCTGCGCCACCAATCCATTAGCGATAGAGGTGGACTCCTCCATCCTTTCCGCTATTGTGGAGAGTGTGCGTGGCACATTTTCCAGTACCTCGCAAAGGTGCAGCTGTACCTCAATCATTCTCAATTTCAACGATGGCCCCCAGGGTTCAGCATCTGTGTCCAGCTGAGCAGAGCTTGGAGAGGAGTACGCCTCCCGAAACGGACTCTTCACAGCTGCCCCTGCTACCAGTGTCTGCTCGTGCCCACTTGTGAGTTGTGAATCACCGGGTGACGACACAACTAAATGGTTAACAGGACCCACCGAGATGTGAGTATTTACGCTGGTGTATTGCTTTATGTCATGTGACAGTGCACCCTCAGAAGGAAAGTGATTCTCTGAGGAATCACTTTTTTTCTATTTCGGCTCCTTCCTCTTGAACCCGTGAAGGCCCTGGAAGACAACAGAAACCAATATTAATTATTCATCAGAAAAGTAACAATCTTTCCAATGACCATACTGAGATATGGAACAGTTCAATCATTGATAACATCTATTCATCATGAGTGTAAAGGATGCTAAAGTTTTGTCTCCCTCCATCTCCGACGGCCAGGCATGCAATCGTCCAACTGATGTCCATCGCCTCCTCCTCCATATCTGTCAACTGGACTATTTGTGGTGTCCCACCTACAGTTCTACTCCTCTCCCTTGCATTTTGCGCTCTCCTCTCGCCTTCAAGGGGAGAAAGAACAGATCTGTGAGTGACTGATGGTGATATGTTCACCTGATGGATGCATTGCTTTGGGTGAGGCTGACAATGAAAGAGATGCATCACAGGGTGACTATCAGACAGGTTGATCACATTGCATCAGGATTGGGGTGAGTGGCAGTGGTGGGTTCATAAATGGGGAGGTGAGGAAGTGCATAGAAAATGAAGGTAAGTTGATGATGAAAGTTAAGTGGGTGTGAGGAGTGATGTGATGGAATAGGCTTGCCAACACAAAGTGAAAGGTGGGGGGCGGGAGTTCTTTTCACAGGATGCGAGTGAATCAGCAAATGTACACACTTTTCCTGACCTGGTTAGGTCATCAAACTGCTTCCTGCATTGAACCTAGGACCTGGGCACCGTGCTCCTTTTGCTCACCTCTTCTGCCACCTCCTTCATGCCTTCTTATTGGCAAAAACAGGTCTCTTCCTCCTGTCAGCTGGATACAGGACACCCTCCTGCTTCTCACACCAGCCAGCAGCACCTCAAGTGAAGCATCACTGAACCAGAGTGCTGCCTCGGCTTTGTGCTGCTCCATTTTCGTTGCTCCTCCTTTCTCCTTCGAAATCCATTTTTGCACTGGCCCTTTAAATATTCCAGTTCACGACATGTCATACGGGTGCGCAGTACA
The DNA here is from genome assembly GCF_035084215.1 of Heptranchias perlo. Classification (NCBI taxonomy): domain Eukaryota; kingdom Metazoa; phylum Chordata; class Chondrichthyes; order Hexanchiformes; family Hexanchidae; genus Heptranchias; species Heptranchias perlo. The sequence continues at coordinate 125,009,508 of NC_090325.1, read as the reverse complement.
TCCACTGCGCAGCTTGGAGACGCAAAACCCAGAAGTAAAATTAAGTGCTTTCAATTCATTTGCGAACGCTCAAACCAACGCGCTAAAGTTATTTCCGGGATTCCCACGCGACTAATCACCCACCCGCTGAGTTCCTGCCGTCGTGCTAAAATCATGCCCAATAGTTGCTATTTTATAGGGATAGTGAGCTGAATTTGGATTGTGTTGTTTGATCATGTGCTGTGTACATAGTTGTTCTGGGTGCATCAGTAACATTCAGTCAGTTATAGTGATGGAATATTTTTCTCCAGCTTCTATTACTTTCTGCTCAGTAGATTTTCTTGAAATAATTTTGGAAAACAAGAGCAGAAATTTCAGATGCTGTATTGAGATTAGATTTATGTTGAATTTTTAAAAAATAGCTTAAAGGCTGTAGGTTGGAATTTCCTGGCACTACGGAGGACATAAGTAGCAGTTACGCCCGGTTCGGGGCGGTGGGGGAGGGGGGGGTTGGAGGGTGAGGAGGCAGGGATAGGTTTAGAAAATGTCAGATCCAGTGGGAGCTGAAGATTTACAAATTAATTTTTTTCCGACCCATTCTGGCCTCCGGAGCCTTCCACTCTCGTGGAAGGGTGAATTAGCTCGGGTCAGGCCGACTGCTGTTGTCGTGCCCTTATGCAAATGGCCTCATCCCTGAAATCTGGGACGGCGTCTCCGGCCTTGGATGAAGCCGGTTGGAGTTCGGCCCGACTGCATTTACACCAGCAGAGCAGGGCGCCAGGAATTTCCAAGCCTGTGTGAGTGAATAGGAAAAAAAATGGCTGTTCTGTTTACACACCTGTGGTAGCTTCTATTTTGTGTTCTGTAAACTTCAGAAAATGCCTGAAACTGAGGGGAGAGAATGAGAGAGAGAGAATTCATGTTAATGTAATTGCAATTTTCAAAAAAAAAAACACTATTTGAATTTTGAAGCCAACTGATTATCTCACCTCTGTTTCGGTGACAGAAAAGGTCAATGCTAACAATTTTACACCCTTGAGACAGAGGGGGTAAAGTTCAACTTTGGCAGGGACGCAAAACATTTGGAAGCAGATGGGCTGCCCGTTATACACCCGCCCGATTTTCCTTTCCAATGATTTCAATTGCCAATTCATTACCGGCCATTCTGCGCTCCCACTGAATGTGAATTTTACTCCCAGAGATTTTAATTTCTAAAAACTATGAAATGGGGGACAGAGAGACAGGGAGAAAGACACAAATAAGAGAAAGGCAAGCAGGCAGTTTCTTTCTTCGTTCCAATATGATTTTTTTTAAGTTGAATTTTGAAAGCAAATCATGGAATCATAGAAAGGTTACAGCATGAAAGGAGGCCATTCGGCCCATCGAGTCCGCGCCAGCTCTATGCAACAGCAACCCAGCTAGTCCCACTCCCCCGTACTATCCCTGCAAATTTTTTCCTTTCAAGTGCTTATCCCGTTCCCTTTTGAAGGCCATGATTGAATCTGCCTCCACCACCCCCTCGGGCAGTACATTCCAGATCCTAACCATGCACTGTGTAAAGAAGTTTCTCCTCATGTCACCTTTGGTTCTTTTGCCAATCACCTTAAATCTATGTCCTCTGGTTCTTGACCCTTCCGCCAATGGGAACAGTTTCTCTCTACCTACTCTGACTAGACCCTTATAAATAAAGCATCTGAGGGAGACAATTAGGAAAGGAGGCTGGGACGGAAAAGAGAGGAAGGAAATTGGTTGAGGCTGAGGATGCCTCTGGCCTCTTGGTACACGCCATTCAGGGGAGCGCATGGAAGTGGAGGAGAGTGAATGGAGAGTTAAGGGTGAGGTAAGTGACAGCAGAGCATGGGGAGAGCACGGGTTGAGTGGTTCAAAGGGGAAGAGGTCAGGGTAGTGATGGTACAAAGGGAAATGAGTAGTTGGAAGGTGAAGGGATAGGAGGTGTGATGGGACCGAGTGGGCTTAAAATTTGAAGCAGTTTTGGAGGACCGAGGTTTTGGGCCTTGTCAATCTGAAGCTGAGCTTGAACCCCAAATTTTATCTGAACACTCACCAATACTCACTCGTGTGCTTAGTGTCTACTTCATACAGCTCCTTATTGTTGTTTATTCACTTAACATCTGCCTCAAGCCACTTATCCATCTCTAACTTTCTGGTTCGTTTCTTCCTCGGTGTTATTTTCTCAGTGTGCTCTTCGGGACAATCTCCTCTCATTCTAAGCTCAGCAATCACTCTCACATCCATCTCTATATCCCAATTATGTGTCCAAAGATATCAAAAGATATTTATGTAGCATATTTTGCACATTGCAACATAGGGAAATACACCTGCTGTCAGTGAGTAGAATTGTTGTTGCACTCGGGGTCTACACAGAGATGCTGCATGAAGCGAGTGCCCAAATTGTTGCCTGGGGAAATGAAGAACTTCAATAATAAACACTGTGCTGTAATATTAAAGGAAGGATGAAGTGAAGATGCACAGTATCGCTGATTTTAACAAAATTGTTTGCCTTGCTATATATACAGACAGTTTGTTAGAATGCGAGACTTGAACTTCATGAACACAGAAAAGAAAATCTAGAGCAATGTAATCAGTGCATTATAATCAAGACAGAACTATAAATTATTATACTATAAAGAAGGCCTCAATATAAATCCCCTCACGATTGTTGGGGGAGGGTCAGGAAGGGGTTAAAGACTTAAATATGGGGCATGTGAACCCCAACGCGCCGCATACTCGCCCACCGCCTTTTTTACTGTGATTATTTAAATCGGGCTTCCACAGTCCAATTGGGAGCCCAATTTAAAATTTATTGCTGCTGTGCGGGTTTCCCAGAGATCGGGAAACTCAGCTGTAAAAGGCAGGTGGGAGCTGCTGGATCCACAAGGTAAGTGCCTTTTCCAGGACTCCTTGTTGGCCAGGAAGAGCAGGAGTGCTCCCCCCGGTCCCTCAAGGAAGCCTTCCGCCTCCCCCCTGCCAATTATGGCCTCTCTCTCACCCCTGTCGCCATCGCCAACCTTACCCCCTCCCGGCTCCGGCTGCAGCCTCCTGCCGCTGGTTTTCCCTCCCAGCCGCTGTCCAGGCTGTCAATTTGGCCGACTGCCGGGTGGGAAACGGAACAAAAAAATGATAATGAGGTCCTGCCGTTAAGTTCGGCAGAACCTCCACATCCCGGGCCGCCTCGTCAGGTTCTTTGGCTGTTTTTGGCCTCCCCCACACCTTCCCCGCCTCCCCGTAAATATTGGGACCTCCTGTGTTTATCACATTATCGTAAATTGACTACTCTGAGTCCTGTGTTATATTCTTGTGAGATCACTGTTCTATGTCCAGTTGTAACCTTTCATTTTTAAAATTAGTAGGAGTTTGCATCAAGCTTGCTTGGAAGGGAGTGAAGGATGATTATTTTAACAGGTCAAGACACAAGAACAACATAAGATGACTGTAGAAAAGAATTTCACACATTTATTTTGATGCATCTGTTTGCAAGTACCTCATGGTGTCATTTCATTCAAACTTGATGCAGTCATATCCACTGAGCAATCTCCATGATAAAAGATTTTAAATGTAAACAACACTTCTTGGTTTAAATAAACAAAATAATGCAACAACAAAACAGGTCATTTGTTGGGGAACCTCGTAATTTTTAATGCTTTTTTTAATATCCTTTTGTGTTAAAATTCCAATTGGCTCATGAATCTCCCGCTCCCCAAAGACATAGAACCTATCTTATATTATGGGGGCATGGTCATTAGCACAGTCAGTGCGGCCCACAGTCAGTCTGCATGAGTTGCCCCAAAGCCCTTCCCAGATCGAAGATAAAGGGGAGCTTAAAATTTCTACAGCTCCGAAAGGAGCCAATTGCTGGCATAATAAGGTTAATCAATGCCCTCAGAATTGATTCTCTTTGTCTGGGAGATTTTCATGGCCTTTCCTGGGACCTCCATAGAACTCTCACCTCTTCGCTGATCAGAGGCTTGGAGAATGCAGAGGCATCAAACATGTGGAGCGAAGGACAGATCAGAAGCAAGCGTGGAAGGAAGAGAGGTTAGAAGCAAGGGAAAGGGAGGATTGGAGGCATATGATAGATGGGAAGGAAAAAGAATAATGTTATGCCATTGTCGGCTGTTTTTTACAACAAATAAAATCTCAGGGTTCATATGCTGATTGTTTATGGCTTCACCAGAACACTTCCAGGAGGCAAGATTTGATCATTGAACGTCAGTTTAAAAATAAGAGGCAATGGCATCCACTCATTATTGGTGCTTATTGTTTTAGAAAACTTTAAAAGTAAGAATACTTGGACAATGGACCGAGACCTACTGTGGATGCAAGTGGCTATTCTTCACAGCAGTACATTGCCCATGGTATTAAAACTATAAAGTACATATATACAGATAATAGTGCTCCTGTCTTTGGAAGGGCAGAAGAGGGACAAATAAGATAGAAATTTTAAGAAGGAAAGCAAATTAGAACTATAACAAAAGACTTTATGAAGTGTTACTTCCCAGCCAAAATCTTGTCAGTTAAAACAAATGGTATTCTATTGAATTACTATTATTCTGTATAGCACTGCAGTCCCTCTTTAAACAACTGTGGTCGTCAATTATTGTTCAACTGGAGACTTAAAATTAATGGAAAGTTAAGTGGTTTGCAGCCTCTGTGGACACTAGTAGGGTCATAGATTTTGCAAAAGTGCATTATCACTGATGCAAGTTGTTGAAGTTAATCAGAAGAGTTAGGGAATATCTCAAAAGCTCCCTATCCTGCTCCAGACATATTACAACATCATTTCGACGGGGTGGTATGTGTCCTTTGCATTTGTTTGTCAATCTGGGCTTTATTGTAACACTTAGCCTATTAATCACATATTCTTATATTTAAATTCAGTTTTAAGTGCAGAAAGTAGATATTATTACTTCACTACTTTTGAAAAGTTCACAGCTACAAAGAAGAATAGATAAGAATATGCTTCCCTAAATGGACAAAAAGGGTCATTTTTTTATCTTCACTGCATGGACCATTTTGTTGCTAATTTATATTTGCCCCATGAACTGTGATGCAATTCCACCTTCCTGAAAGGGAATGTTGGGATCAAATTCTCGTCTTCACTGCATGGGTAGTAACCTGGTGGAGCTGATCGCCCGCCCATTATAGAACCCTTCCAGTGGTTTAAATAGAATTAAAATCGAACGGGTTGTATAGCGGGTGGACGATCCACTCCACCAGATTACCGTCCATGCAATAAAGATGAAAATTTACCCCAGGCACTACCGCACTCAAAGCCTGCATTCTCTGGCTTCTCAACAATCAAGAAACCGCACATTTCTCAAGTCAAACAGTTTTATTTGACTAAAATGTGGTACAGTTATAGCGATCCCATTTAACCCTGTGACAGCAGAGGTAGTTTCACATACAAATTCCATGACTCCGTGTCCCACATGGCTATGAGTTCTCAGTCAATACTTTTGTTGCCATCTTGCTGATAGGCTCAAAACTTTGGACTTGCAGCAGCATCGTAACTATTTCTCTGTCCCACTGCATATGCTGGGAAGGTATCTATATCATTCCAATTGTTTCTGTCTCTCAAAATCTGTTTCTGCGTTGGCAGTGTAATTGCTATGGGATACCATTTGTCTGAAACTCCGCGCTGTCTGCTATTTCAGCAAAGTTTTTAGCCAATTTATTTTAAGTAATACTTCCACTAAAATAGCAGAGAGAGTGATTTTAGACCTATGTATTAACCATTCGTATGCTACTGTTCCATGGTGTAATTTCAGGGACTTTAATTCTTGATGTCCCTCTCTCTTTGTTATCCCTTTGCCTCTGGCTGTCTCTGTCTGCGCATCTCTCTTTATACCTTGAAATTACTGAAATAATTTTAAATGGATAAATGTGGAGAATGTAATTTTGATATAGGCACAGTAAGTGTTAATGTGACACTATGAACAAGGCAGTTTCTGCCCTTTGCTGTCCTTTAGTTTTTGCCCATCTTAATCTCTCTTGGTTTTATTAGTCTCACAGCGTGGGAGGAAAAGCAGTCATAGAGAGATAAGCAGCAACAGATCCAGAATTTACACAGCCAGAATCTTTTACAGAGAAACTATTTGAACAAACAGGATGTACTGCTCTCTGCTGAATTCAATAGTTTGCAGGATTTGAAAAAAAAAGTGTAAGAGACATTGCACAGGCTAGAATATGAACACAATATTCTTTTTATGCTGATTTTTCTTAACTGTTTCCTTGTTATGTTAAGGGGTGGGTCAAAAAGTGTGTTAAAGATTTAGGCAATCATTTCACTCATAGAACACCTGTCAAGTAAGCCGGATAGTCTGTTACAGGGCAGCGAATAATTGTTGGAGTCTGAAGATACATAAGGCTCGATTTTCAAATGGCGGGATGGCAGCAGGGGGGGAGGGGTTAATGGGCGCACGGGTAACCCGACTAATAAAACCTTACCCTTTCCCACGCAATCGCGAGTTAATTGGTGAACCTTAACGTGGCTTCTGAGTTTGCCGTCTGAAAGCTGCACAGTGGGCGGACTGCGCACCCACATGACAGGCTGTCAGCTGGAGCGGCTCTATTTAAAGGGCCATTGCTCCAAAGGCTTTTGCTGCAGCAAAAAAACAAAAAGGCACAATGGAGCAGCACAGGGGCAAGGCTGCCCCAGGATTTAATGTGCCTCGCTGCAGCAGCTACTGACCGCGATGAGGAGGAGGAGGGAAGTCTTTTACCCCGCAAATGGAAGGAAGTGCCCTGCCTCTGCCACCAAGAGGGCCTGGCTCAAGGAGGCAGAGGAGGTCACCAGCAGGAGCAGCATCTCCCACACCTGGGTCCAGTGCAGGAAGCGCTTCAATGACCTAACTAGGTCAGCCAAAGTGTGTATACTTACTGATTCTCCTGCATTCCATGTTCCACATCACCACCAGCACCCCCCGAACTCATTCTGCACTGCCAAGACTACTCCATCACATCACTCCTCACACCCACTTAAGGCTCATCCTCAACTTACCTGCACTTTCTCAGCACTTCCTCCCCATTTGTGACCCCACCACTACCACTCACCCCAATCCAGATCCAATGCGATGTCTCTGTCTGATACTCACTCGCTGATGCATCTCTTTCACGGTCAGCCTCACCCAAAGCAATGCATTCATCAACTGACCATTTCACTATCACTCACTCACACGTCTGTACTTTCTCCCCTTCTAGGAGAAGAGAGCGCAAAATGCACACGAGAGGGCGAGGACTGGAGGGGGGCCACAACAAAATCCTCACAGAGGTGGCGCAGGAGGCGCTGGAGCTCAGCCGCATCCTCGAGGGTCTGTCCATCGGGGACGCTGAGACTGGCACCCCACAAACCTCTGATGACACAACTTTAACATTCATTACACACAATATGAATTGATGTTAACAACGCTTGGCATGTTGAACACCTCAGTATGTATGCTCATCGCAACATGACACATCTGTGATGATGTTTAATATTGCCTTCTATTCTATTACAGGCCATTCAACGACCGCAGTGACAGGAGAGGGCGATTCCTCAGAGGAGCTCCCGGCCTCTGAGGGTGCATCGTCACATCACAGTGAGCCATCCATCAGCGCAGATACTCACACCTCGGTGGGTCCTAGTAGTCAGTTAATTGGGTTGGCACCTGGTGAGTCATCACACACAAGTGAGCACGAGCAGACACTGGTGGTAGGGGCAGCTGTGGAGAGTCCGCGTCATTGGGCACTCTCCTTTCCAGGCTCTGCTCAACTGGACACAGATGCTGAACCCTGGAGGCCATCCCCTAAAAGGAGAATGATCAAGGGACAGCAACACACTTGCCAGGTACTGGAACAGGTGCCACGCATGCTCTCCACCATGGTGCAGAGGATAGAGGAGTCCAACTCCTGCATTAGTGGAATGGCGGCACAGGTACGGAAGGGAACCTCTGAGATACTATCACAGGGACGTGAGCAAGCGTCTGAGATAGTGTCACGGGTAAGTGCTGGAATGTCTGCGATGGAGAGAATGGCAGTCTCCATTGAACTTCAAGCACGACTCACAAATGAGTCCATTCAGGCCGTGACAATGGTCGTTCGGACTCAGGGTGAACAACATTCTGCCACCTTAAATAGGCTGACAGATACACCAGCACTGGCCTTACAAGGCATCACACATGTCCTCCAAACTGTTCTCCAGCAGGGTGGTAGGAGTGATGTCAGCCTGGGCCAGATGAGGAATGATGGCGAAAGGGGACATGGAAACGGGGACGTCACTCAAAGCGCTCCCACGTCTCACCCGTTGCCCCCCTCTCAACCAGTGCCCGCAATGCTGCCTCCTCTCCAGGTGGCCGAGTCTGCCCCTGCACAGGTGCAGGTGGAGCAGTCTTTGGAGGGGCCCTCACGGGCTCCAAAACCCAGAGGACATAGGCCGAGAGCATCTCAGCAGTCTGGGCATGAGCATGCGCAACCTGCCACTACCTCTGCTGCAGCCACAGGGGATGCACCATGTAGAAGCGGTAGGAAGGGGAAGGCTAAGGATTTGTGATCACGAAGGGTATGCACAAGGGTGTCTGACAGACTGTCATGTTTTCCATTTATATTGTTTTTTTGTTATATTCATATTAAATGTTATCATTCTCACCACAACTGCCACGTCTTGCCAATTCTTGACTGGCTTATGTGATAGGGCCCTTTCATGAGCTTCACCATGAACGGCGACACTTGATGCCACCCAGTGGGTCACTTTACAGTGGGTGTATGTGTAGTTGCAGGACTGTTTTGTGCAGGGATGGGAGGGGTGGGGGGTGCTGGTGTTGGCACTGCTCTTTCCAGCTGGTCTGAGAACTGGACTCTTCACACTTTCTGATATTAGGAGAACTGTTCGCATATCAGTGACTCCCTTGCCTCACGAGCAGGTGCTCTGGCCATGGGTTCATCCTCCTCCACCTCCGCCTCCTCAATGTGGATGGCAGATGTGGATGGGGCCTCCTCAAGCGGCACCCCTCTCTGTTGTGCCATGTTATGCAGGACACAACACACTACGTCCCACTCTGTCTGGCACATATTGAAGTGATCACCCAGAATGATCAAAAATCGCATCTTGTGCTGCCCTTCAGCATGCTCAATTGTAGACCTGGTGGCGATGTGGCTGTCATATCAACACTGTTGCTCACTGATGGGGTTGCTCAGAGGTGTCATGAGCCATGTGTGCAGGGGGTATCCCTTGTCCCTGAGGAGCCAGCCCTTAAGGGTGTTCGGTGCGTGGAAGTGGGGCAAGATGTTGGTTTTCCTCAGAATGAACGAATCATGGCAGCTGCCAGGGAATCTGGCGAACACGTGAAGGAATCTTTTGCGGTGGTCACAAACGAGCTGAGCATTGATAGAGTGATATCCCTTCCTGTTGATGAACAGTCCTGGCTCGTGTGGAGAGGCTCTGATTGCTATATGGGTACTATCGATTACACCCTGCACCCATGGGAAGCCAGCCACAGAATGGAATCCCACTGCCCTCTCCATTTGACTGAGGTCATCCATGGGGAGATTGACATATTGCAAGGCCCTGCAAAACAAGCCGTCGGTGACCTGCCTTTTGCACTTGTGTGCAGATGACTGAGAGACCCCGGCGATGTCCCCGGTGGCACCCTGGAATTGTGCAGAGGCGAAGAAGTTGATGGCAGTGGTGACTTTGACAGCGATGGGTAATGAGATGCCACTCGGCTCAGCTGGGAGCAGCTCGGCATGAAGGAGGCTGCAGATGTCTGCGACCACCTGGCCTCCACATGCACTGCTCCTCAGAGCGGTCCTGGAAGCTGAGCCTTTGTCCGTAGACCCTGTGGCGAGGGTAGTGCCTCCTGCAACGTCGCTCTCTCAGTTGTTGCCCTCTGTGCTTTTGTGCAGGTGCCTGTGGCACAACACTGTGTTGTGGAGCTCCAAGTGGCAGCTTTGCACGCTGTGCCTAGTGAGGCTGGTGATGTTGCTCGTCCTCGGATGTAGTGGTGAATGTAGCCATGGGCGCCCCCCCCCATCCTGATGGTGTCAGTTTGAGGGGGTCCACAAAGTAGTTAAATATGTGTGAACAGAAGAATTGTGAGTGGAAAGTAAGAATTTTCAGTGTAAACGCAGAGATCACGCAGCCAAAAGTTTGTCTGAAAGAACTGAGTGCCCTACTGCAATAACTCACCTTTTCTCCCCATCTGTCAAACAAGCATTTGAATGTCCAACTGGCTGCTGGCTGAAACACGTCTCCTAAAACATGGAGTGTTTCCCACAGCACGGGAAACACACTGAGGCTGAATGAAAATCAGTCCCCTGCCTCAATTACCATGAAATTAACTACTTCAAATACTTAAACTATCCAAATAACCGTGTTAAACTGTCATCCCGCTGGCTTTAATTGTTGGTGGGACTTCTGCATTTGTGAGGTGCGCGGGCACACAGACGCGTCTGTGGGGAACCTGGGAATGAGCAGGTTGGAGCCGGCTTCCTCACCCGCTCGGCATTTCCCCAATTTTCAGAGCCCCCCCACCCCCAACGCACCCTCACTTCAGCTTGAAAATCGAGCCCATACTGTGAATTGGTAGTCAGTCTGTCAAGTCTGGACAGCTGAGCTGGAAACCACCTGTTCTTTACTGAGACCCTGAACTTGTAGAAATGATAGGGGTTCTATTGGTCTTGGGCAATAGTGCGAAAAGGGCAATAGCAAATCGGCAGCTTGTTTTATACTCACCCGATTTTCTTTTCCATTGACCTCAATCTCACCCTATCAACATACTCTTCTGTTCCTTTCTCCCTCGTGTACTTATCTAGCTTTCCCTTAAATGCATTTATATTATTCCACTCAACTACTCCATATGGTAACGTGCTTCACAGTCTCACCAATCTCTGGGTAAAGAAGCTTTCCAGAATTCCCTATTGGATTTATTAGTGACTATCTTATACTAATGGCCTCTACTTTTGGACTCCCCACAAGTGGAAACATTTTTTCTACATCTACCCTATCGAACCTCTTCATAATTTTAAAATATATAAGGCCACCCCTCAGTCTTCTTTTTTCTAGAGAACAGAGCCCCAGCCTGTTCAGTCTTTCCCGATAGTTGTACCCTTCCAGTTCTGGGACCATCCTTGTAAATCTTTTTCCAGTGCTTCTATACCCTTTGTGTAACATGGTTCCAGAACTGTGCACAGTGCTCCAAGTGTGGTCTAACCAAGGTTCTATATAAGTTTTACATAACTTCACTACTTTTGAATTCTATTCCTCTAGAAATGAACTCCAGTGCTTTGTTTGCACTTGTTATGGCTTTGTTAACCTGCATTGCTACTTTAATGATATGTGAATCTGTTCCCCAGATCCCTTTGCACCTCTACCCCATTTAGACTCTTATTTTCTAAGGAGTAGCTGGCCTCCTTACTCCTCCAACAGGTCCATGCTGGTGTTTATGCCCCACACGAGCCTCCTCCCACCCTTTTTCAACTCGCCACATCAACATATCCTTCTATTCATTTATCCCTCTTGTGTTCATCGAGCCTCCCCTTACATGTATCTATGCTAGTCGCCTCAACTACTCATTGTGGTAGCGAGTTCCACATTCTAACACTCTCTGTATAAAGAAGTTTCTCCAGAATCCCTATCGGATTAATTAGTTACCATCTTATATTTATGGCCCCTGGTTCTAGTCTCACCGCAAGTGGAAACATCTTGTCTACGCTTATCAAACACTTTCATAAATTTAAAGACCTCTATCAGGCCACCCCTCAGTCTTCTCCTTTCGAGAGAAAAGAACCCCAGCTGGTTCAATCTTTCCTGATAGGTAGAACCTCTCAGTTCTGGTATCATCCTATTAATCTTTTTTGCACGTTCTCCAGTACCTCTATATCCTTTTTATAATGTGGAGACCAGAACTGTCCACAGCCTATCTCTTAGGACTGACTGACCCATGTTCAACTGCTGTTCACATGGAACCGTTCTCCACTTCAAAGTTCACGTCCAACAGTCTAAGTGTGGTCCAGCCAAGGTTCTATCCAAGTTTAACATAACTTCCCTGCTTTTCAATTCTATCCCATTTAGTTTCTCATTTTCCAAGGAGTATGTGGCCTCCTTATTCTTCCGACCAAAATGTACCACCTCACACTTAACTATTGTTGACCGGAAGTCACCGGTTAACGGTTTTGGCTTAGTATACAGAGGAAGAGTCAATTCTCTCTTAATTCTCAATTCGCTTTATTAACGTTATTAGATCATGTACATACCATTATACGTCTAGTTAGATATAGGCATGCAGTTTACAGCAGGTTATACAGTTTTATACTCAAACTAGGATTTAAACGCACACCCACTAGGTTTCTCTGACTAACACTCCCTGAGTGGTCACAGAACAGAAAGGATATTACATTACCCGGAAAGGAGAGATAATGCTGGCCAGGCGATTCGCTCTCTCTCTCTCTCTCTCGACGTCGTCTCAACGTCCCTGACGTAGGGTCCCTACTTCCACGATGGTTAGTCTCCGGAGTCTTCCTCACAAACACACTCTGGCACCAAGCCTGCAATTCTTCAGTTTTATTCCCAAGTCTGTCTTTTCGAATGATGCTGTCTTCTCCGGTTGGCTCAAAGTTGCTGGAGTGGTCGGTGTCATCCCCTGATTGGCTCTGGTGTCTCATCAAAGCTCCTTTGTCCCTCTAAGAAGCGGAACGAATTCAAACCGGTTCTGGCCAGTTCAGACCAGTGACTGAACTCCAGGTCACCTCAGTTCAAAAGTCAGTGTCTTTGTTAGCAATTCGAATTAAGCTCAGTAGTTTTCTGCAGCCCCTGGCCAAAACTATATTGAAATTCATTTACCAATTAAACGCCCATTCTGTAAGTTTATTAATGTCTTCCTGTATTCTGTCGCAGTCCTCCTCATTCATAGAATCACAGAAGTTTACAACATGGAAACAGGCCCTTCGGCCCAACATGTCCATGTCGCCCAGTTTATACCACTAAGCTAGTCCCAATTGCCTGCACTTGGCCCATATCCCTCTATACCCATCTTACTCATGTAACTGTCCAAATGCTTTTTAAAAGACAAAATTGTACCCGCCTCTACTACTGCCTCTGGCAGCTCGTTCCAGACACTCACCACCCTTTGAGTGAAAAAATTGCCCCTCTTGACCCTTTTGTATCTCTCCCCTCTCACCTTAAATCTATGCCCCCTCGTTATAGACTCCCCTATCTTTGGGAAAAGATTTTGACTATCTACCTTTGGGAAAAGATTTTGACTATCTACCTTCAAGTGACTCCACTTTCAAGGAGCTATGAACCTGTACTCCTAGATCACTTTGTTCTATAACTCTCCCCAACGCCCTACCATTAACGGAGTCGGTCCTGGCCCAATTTGATCTACCAAAATGCATCACCTCACATTTATCTAAATTAAACTCCATCTGCCATTCATCGGCCCACTGGCCCAATTTATCAAGATCCCGTTGCAATCCTAGATAACCTTCTTCACTGTCCACAATGCCACCAATCTTTGTGTCATCTGCAAACTTACTAACCATACCTCCTAAATTCTCATCCAAATCATTAATATAAATAACAAATAACAGCGGACCCAGCACCGATCCCTGAGGCCCACTGCTGGTCACAGGCCTCCAGTTTGAAAAACAACCCTCTACAACCACCCTCTGTCTTCTGTCGTCAATCCAATTTTGTAACCAATTGGCTACCTCACCTTGGATCCCGTGAGATTTAACCTTATGCAACAACCTGCCATGCGGTACCTTGTCAAAGGCTTTGCTGAAGTCCATGTAGACCACGTCTACTGCACAGCCCTCATCTATCTTCTTGGTTACCCCTTCAAAAAACTCAATCAAATTCGTGAGACATGAATTTCCTCTCACAAAACCATGCTGACTGTTCCTAATCAGTCCCTGCCTCTCCAAATGTCTGTAGATCCTGTCTCTCAGAATACCCTCGAACAACTTACCCACTACAGATGTCAGGCTCACCGGTCTGTAGTTCCCAGGCTTTTCCCTGCCGCCCTTCTTAAACAAAGGCACAACATTTGCTACCCTCCAATCTTCAGGCACCTCACCTGTAGCTGTCGATGATTTAAATATCTCTGCTAGGGGACCCGCAATTTCCTCCCTAACCTCCCATAACGTCCTGGGATACATTTCATCAGGTCCCGGAGATTTATCTACCTTGATGCGCGTTAAGACTTCCAGCACCTCCCTCTCTGTAATATGTACACTCCTCAAGACATCACTATTTATTTCCCCAAGTTCCCTAACATCCATGCCTTTCTCAACCGTAAATACCGATGTGAAATATTCATTCAGGATCTCACCCATCTCTTGTGGTTCCGCACATAGATGACCTTGTTGATCCTTAAGAGGCCCTACTCTCTCCCTAGTTACTCTTTTGCCCTTTATGTATTTGTAGAAGCTCTTTGGATTCTCCTTTGCCTTATCTGCCAAAGCAATCTCATGTCCCCTTTTTGCCCTCCTGATTTCTCTCTTAACTCTACTCCGGCAATCTCTATACTCTTCAAGGGATCCACTTGATCCCAGCTGCCTATGCATGTCATATGCCTCCTTCTTCTTTTTGACTAGGGCCTCAATCTCCCGAGTCATCCAAGGTTCCCTACTTCTACCAGCCTTGCCCTTCACTTTATAAGGAACGTGCTTACCCTGAACCCTGGTTAACACACTTTTGAAAGCCTGCCACTTACCAGACGTCCCTTTGCCTGCCAACAGACTCTCCCAATCAACTACTGAAAGTTCCTGTCTAATACCATCAAAATTGGCCTTTCCCCAATTTAGAATTTTAACTTTTGGGCCAGACCTATCATTCTCCATAGCTATCTTAAAACTAATGGAATTATGATCACTGGTCCCAAAGTGATCCCTCACTAACACTTCTGTCACATGCCCTTCCTTATTTCCCAAGAGGAGGTCAAGTTTTGCCCCCTCTCTAGTCGGGCCATCCACATACTGAATGAGAAATTCCTCCTGAATACACTCAACAAATTTCTCTCCATCCAAGCCCCTAAAGCTATGGCTGTCCCAGTCAATGTTGGGAAAGTTAAAGTCCCCTACTATTACCACCCTATTTTTCTTGCAGCTGTCTGTAATCTCCTTACATATTTGCTCCTCAATTTCCCATTGACTATTTGGGGGTCTGTCATACAATCCTATCAAAGTGATCTCTCCCTTCTTATTTTTCAGTTCTACCCATATCGACTCCGTGGGCGAACCCTCGGATATATCCCCTCTCACTACTGCCGTGATGTTCTCCCTAATCAAGAACGCAACTCCCCCTCCTCTCTTACCTCCTGCTCTATCTCTCCTATAGCATCTGTATCCTGGAACATTGAGCTGCCAGTCCTGCCCCTCCCTTAGCCATGTTTCAGTAATAGCTATAACATCCCAGTCCCATGTACCCATCCATGCCCTGAGTTCATCTGCCTTGCCCATCAGACTTCTTGCATTGAAATAAATGCAGTTTAATCTAGACTTCCCTTGGTCTTTGCCCTGCTTTCTCAGACCATCTGTCCGGTCATGTTCTGTACACTCTCCCTTACTGCCTTTTTATTTCTGTCACCACTTTACTTCCCACTGACTTCCTGCATCGGTTCCCATCCCCCTGCCACATTAATTTAAACCCTCCCCAACAGCACTAGCAAATACTCCCCCTTGGACATTGGTTCCAGTCCTGCCCAGATGCAGACCGTCCAATTTGTACTGGTCCCACCTCCCCCAGAACCAGTTCCAATGGCCCAGGGATTTGAATCCCTCCCCCTTGCACCATCTCTCAAGCCACGTATTCATCCTAGCTATCCTGTCATTCCTACTCTGACCAGCCCGTGGCACTGGTAGCAATCCTGAGATTACTACCTTTGAGGTCCGACATTTAGTTTAACTCCTAACTCCCTAAATTCAGCTTGTAGGACCTCATCCCGTTTTTTACCTATATCGTTGGTACCTATATGCACCAGGACAACTGGCTGTTCACCTTCCCCCTCCAGAATATCCTGCAGCCGCTCCGAGACATCCCTGACCCTTGCACCAGGGAGGCAACGTACCGTCCTGGAGTCTCGGTTGCGTCCGCAGAAACGCCTGTCTAGTCCCCTTACAATCGAGTCCCCTATCACTATAGCTCTGCCACTCTTTTTCCTGCCCTTCTGTGCAACAGAGCCAGCCACGGTGTCATGAACCTGGCCGCTGTCACCTTCCCCTGGTGAGCCATCTCCCCCAACAGCATCCAAAACGGTATACCTGTTTGAGAGGGGGATGGCCACAGGGGACCCCTGCACTACCTGCCTGCACCTCTTACTCTGCCTGGTGGTCACCCATTCACTTCCTGCCTGTACTCCCTTTACCTGCGGTGTGACCAACTCGCTAAACATGCTATCCACGAGTTTCTCTGCATCGCGGATGCTCCACAGTGAATCCACCCGCAGCTCTAGCTCCGAGATACGATCAGTCAGTAGCTGCAGGTGGACACACTTCCTGCACACATGGTCGGCAGGGACACTGGTAGTATCCATGACTTCCCACATCTTGCAGGAGGGGCATATCACGGGTGCGAGGTCTGCTGCCATGACTTGCCTTCGCTTAGTTACCCCTTTTAAATTACGTTCAACTTATTAACCATTATTAACCATTTGGTCTGCAAATTTTGAAGTTGAACTTCCAATTCCCGAATCCAAATCATTTCTACAAATGGTGAACAAGAGTGGTCCCAGCACCGATCCCAACACCACTTCCCACCTTTTGCCAGTTTGAGTAGCTACCTTTAACCCCTACTCTCTGTTTTCTGTTTTGCAACCAGCTGGCTATCCATTCTGCTACCTGTCCCCTGACTCCACATGCTCAGACCTTAGTCATGAGTCTACTACCCGGTTACCTTATCGAAGGCCTTTTGAAAATTCAAATATATTACATCTGCTGCATTACCCACGTCTTCCCTTTCTGTTACTTTTTCAAAGAATTCAATAAGGCTGGTCAATAATGACCTTCCCTTTTGAAATCAGTGCTGACTGTTCTTTATTCTGCTTTCGGTTTCTAGATATTTATCTATAACATTTTTGAGTAAGGATTCCATTATCTTTCCTACCACTGACGTTAAACTATCTCCCTTTTTGAATATCGGCATAACATTAGCTGTCTGCCAGTCCTCTGGCACCATTCCCTTTTCTATTGAATTTTTATATATATATAGATATATCTATATATATATATGTATTAGTGTCTCTGCTAGCTCTTTGTTAGCTTCTTTGCGTATACGCGGATGCAGTCTATCCCGGATCTGGGGTCTTATCCTCTCTAAGTTTGTCTAGTTTATCAATTATCTGCCTCCCTGTCTACCTTAAGGAGACAACAAAAAGGTGAGTACCTGTTTTATCTGGTGTAGCACTCAGGATTTTTAGGGATGGCGGCCTCCTAGACAGCAGCCATAAGGACCTGAAGCAGGCATCCATTAATGCTTCTGCAGGCCTCTCATGCCTTCAGCAGTGGTAGACTGCCAAAGGGTGTTCCTGCTCAAGGGAAACATCAGGCCAGTGCAAATTACCTGAATCCAGAAATATAGACGGGTTCAAGTCAGGTCAGGCAGAGCGCTCTTCATATTCTCTCCGCCTGACCTGCAGCAAGGCAGGGAGGATGGATGAAAATCAGCCCCTGTCTCTATCCTGTTGTTTTTACTCTTAGTCCTGGTGTTCATATCCAGCCCAGAGAAAACATAGATAAAAATACACTTGGCTTCAAGGAAGAACTGAGGCTTGAGTGGTCACACCCATTTGAGAAGGGGAGAAAATGATGGTGTGTAGACAGTTTCAGCTCTAGCTCTGACAGGCCCTGGATTCCAAGAGTACAGAATCAAACCCTGAATTATCTTGTTGCTGCAATGATTCCTGGTGTCAGGGTCTTTAAGTATTGCGGCTCGATGCCAGGGGTCAACAAGAACTTTTAAGAACTTTTCTGGTCTCCATATTACATTTTTGAAATTGCCACTTTGCTTAAGGCAATCGATCGTTCTGTGGATTGCTAGAGTGAAAATGACAGGAAAGAAATTATGTGATGTCAATCCATCATTTACATCCCATTATAATATTCCTGTAGATCTTTTATGCCTGATGTCACTTCTGGTGGAAAATCCTAGAAGTGGCGTCAAGTGCTGAGGGAACTGGCTCAGCAGCCTCCCACCCAATTTTCTTCCCCCGCCTGGCCAGTTTATAAGAACCACATCAGAACTTCGGGCTCTGAATGCTTCACTGGAACTCTTCCACTGTTAGGGCTGAGTTGTTCCCCAGGCAATTAGGAGGCATTGAGCAGCATTTCATACCAGTGCCATACTGATCTTGAATTCATTTGGAAATGTCTTTTCTCATCCTTGACATTTTTATGTTCTTATATCCATTTCCCAAATGTTTTTTATAGGCCTACATTCAATTCTATAATAAAGGGATATAATCTATTTGTTGAACTTTTATAATTGCTTTTCCGCAATCATTTTTTTATTTTCAAAGTTATTAAAATTTATTACATGGATCTATTTATTGACAAGTCCAATACAAAATCAACCTGAGTGTACAGAGCCTTGAGAAACTATTTATGAATACATGATTGACAACAGTACCACTGAAAAGGGATATTGCATCCTTAACACGGTCACTGGATGCATTCATCTTAATGAAAATAAAATATCAAATGAATGCTGATTTGTTTTTCTATTGTGACTGAGTAAGAGAAAAGTAAATGGGGCCGTACATCTGAATTACAAAGCAAATGCATTGGAAAAAATAGTCCAAGCATGGTTGAAATTCTGCTTTTGCATGGATACTTGTCAGTAAGACAGAATGCTTGGTACTTGTGCAAACTGTTACTGTTGCCTGGCTAAGCAACAACAATAATAGGGGGAGATGGAAGTTGTGTAAATAATTGTGACCTTGCTGTTTATTATTGTCATGTCACAAACTGCCTTTTCAGTCAGCTATCTGAAGCTATCCAAAACTACATAAATTCAATACGTGATGTGTACACAAGGACTGTCCTTAACCTTAATACCTTCCTAAGCAATGGGACTGAAGCAGTGCTCAAAGCTAAGAACAGGCCTACTTTGAACTCCAAAGTCATCCGTTGTGGTGACAATGTGTTGCAGTCTGCGGCCGCCCCTGCTGCATCCATGTCTGATCTGGTAGTCAGCCCATATGGCAAGACCTTGATCACTGAGACTATGGGCTCGATTTTAAAAGTAAAAAACAGGTGGGTTAAGGGCAGGGGGCCATTGAAAATCGCCACCATTTCAGACCCGGCTCCAACCCACCTATTTCCGGCTTTCACCGGGGCGCAACAAGGGGCCTCAAATTGATCCCCCACCCCATTCCCAGGAGGTGGGTCGAGCCTTAAAACCTTTCATGAGGCTTCAGGCCTCCATTTTTAACCAGTTTCCCATTTCAACTCCGGGGGACCGGGATTCCCGGGCCTTCTGTTTTACGCCTCGTGAAAGGAGGCAAGAAGGCCCGAAACTGCAGGTAAGCGCCTAGAAAGGTACAGCATGTGGGCCCGGAGGAACAAGAGTGCTTGCCCCAGGCCCAACAAGCCTATCTGCGCTGCGCCAAGCCACCTCACAATTGCGCCCCCCTCCCGATCGCCGACCCCCGACCCCGGACCCCCGACCCTGATCATCTGACCCTGATCCGCCCCCTCCAAGCCCAACCCTGATCCTCCAACCCCGACCCCCAACCTTGACTCCAACCCGATCCGCCGACCCCCAACCCCGATCCCCCGACCCTCCCCCTCAACGATTGCGGACCCCCACGATGACCACCGATCTCACCCCCCACCATGACTGACCCCTGATCCCATCCCCCATGACTCACAACTCCCATGCTCACCTATGCCCACTTATGCCCCTTGTCCACCTATGCCCCCTTGTCAAAATCGTAAGGACGTCTGGGAAACCCGCACTAATGGGTTTCCCGACCTCAAATTGATCCCCCGCCCCATTCCCGGCTCCATTTCAAAATTGAGCCCTACATCTCTGCTATCAAGTGGCCGGGTTGAAACCTTGGCAGAGAAAAGGAATTCTCTAACTCCTAGGGGTTCTTTAATTTTTCAGTTGAATCCGTAATGTGGACCTGTTGCTGGAGAGTTGATTGAAGAGAATATACATGTGCCCTCCTGACTGTCATGATGTCTCTTCCTATCCTCTTGATAACCATAATGTCTTCCAGGTTGAAGCCGTCTGCCCCTTGCCTCACACTAGCGAGCCCATTCTTTTTCTGGTAAGTGGCTTTCTGGCTCCCTAGGGTTCTCTGTAGCTTCCTGTTTAAACTTTAATGAAGAGACAGGAAGAGCCCAGCAGCCAATGCATAGGCTCCTAGGCAGGGTTCAATATCTAATCACTGACCCACTATATGTGCTTTAAACAGTAATGTACTGTGTTATTGATGTGTTTAAAGAAGAGCTCTTCTGACAATGTAAATGTGTGTTACTAAGCCATTCAATCCAGGAACATCGCAGGTTTGATTCCTCGTCTATTCTGAGATAACTATCCTTGGTTAAGGCTGATGTAGGGGTGTTGCAATTAGCCTCAGTATTCCTGACGTAGCAAGTGCAAAAATCAGCCCGAGTTCTCCCTCAGCGTCATTATTCAATGACCCTTGACGGAAAGTGCATAGATGGAGCATAGGTTGAGGACAAGTTGGGTTTAGCTGAGATGCCCCTCATGGGGCAGTAGCTTGCCAACACTGATCATTTGGACTCACACATGGAAAACACCCACAAAAGAGTGCCGCTGGCATCTATGGGATTGCAGCCCAACATGAGCCAGTGCCTTCGGTAGGAAAAAACTGAACAAAAAAACTTTGTTTAGTAGATTGAAAGAGGCATATGTAACAAGGAGTTAAAGTTATCGGAGAGGTGCTTCGCACATTGATTTCTGAAATATAACGTTTGCAAGCTGGAATTATTAATGCTAATAACTTTGTGCCTTGTCTGAACAGAAATGTGAATTACAGCAAATTTATCAGATGAAGATTGCTATGTTTATATTTTATACCAGAACAAATTTAAAAAATATGCGGTGAAATTCATTTCTTATCAACTTTTGAAAGGTTGATGTGATATGGTAAATCCTAATTGTGATTTGGCATCAATTCACTGGTATTGCTGTCAATTATTTTGACACTGTTGAATGAGCACCAAATAATAACCTACCTGATGTCTCAGCTTGTCTGTGAAACAGTCTCAGCGACTGCTGTGTACTTAGTACAGCATCAATATGATCCTTCTTAAGCTTTTATGAAAAGCTACATATTTTCTCTTGGCGTTCCAGTGAGTGATGATAACTCCTCATCTGCCAACCAAAAATGGCTTTTATTAAGTGAGTATTTTTGTGGAATGTTGTACAATTCGGTCTTAAGCAGACAGGTATTTTAAAAAAGATAACTTTAAGTTGGTTTTATCTGTACTAATTCCATGAGGGACAGTTTGGAAATGTCAGTGTGAATCAAAAAGTTTCAGTGGGGATTGTCAGAGTATCTATAAATAATTCTATTATAAACTCTCCTGGATTTTCTATAGTTTTTTTAAAATATGTTTTTCAATTTTATTTTTTGAGTAGGAGTGATGTAACACTTTGATAAATGATATAAGCTGAACAAGCAGCTATTAAGAAGCTACTAAAAGAGCAAGCAATAAAGCAGGCCATCTAATAACCTACAAGAGAGAACATGGGGATAATTTTAAATCCCGGGACGGGCGGGATAGTGGCGGGGGAGGGGGCTAAATTCTTAAAAATGGGAAACCAGACCCCAACCCGCCGTGAATGTGCCTACTTCTGGTTTTAACCGCGGCCGGTTTGGGGTCGGCCGAGGAACCCGCTCTGGAGAGGCGGGTTGGTAATTATAATATTTAAATGAGGCTCCGTGCCTCAGATTTTGTCAGCAATTTGATACTTAACACCTCCAGCACAGGGCAACCCAGCAGCTAAAGAGAGGTGGGAGCTGCCGGATCCACCAGTAAGTGTTTTTCCAGCACTGCTTGTGGGCCAGGCACCTCAAGCAAATCTTCTGCTGCAATCTGTTTACCCACCCCACCGCGATCTCTTTCCCCTCACGATCCGATCTCTCTTCCCCACGAACTCTCCCTCCTTCCTCTCCAGTCCCCAGCTGCTGTCTTTTACGATGATGTGGAGATGCCGGTGATGGACTGGGGTGGACAAATGTAAGGAATCTTACAACACCAGGTTATAGTCCAACAAATTTATTTTAAAATCACAAGCTTTCGGAGATTATCCCCTTCGTCAGGTGGATGAATGAGTGAAAGGTTCTCAAATCGCATATCTTATATTAGGCTGGGATGGTGTCCCAGCCTAATATAAGATATGCGATTTGAGAACCTTTCATTCATCCACCTGACAAAGGGGATAATCTCCAAAAGCTTGTGATTTTAAAATAAATTTGTTGGACTATAACCTGGTGTTGTAAGATTCCTTACAGCTGTCTTTTACAGCAGGCTTTCATGTCTGGCAGTGCCCAGTCTCTCAATCTGGCCAGCTGCAGGGCAGGAAAAGGGGTAAGATGATTGAAATGAGGTCCTGCCGTTAAATTCGGCAGGATCTCCGCCTTCCTGGTCTTTCAATGTTTCCCGGCCGCTGACAGGTACTTCTGAACCCACCCCTCCTCCTCTTAAATATCGAGGCCCATAATTCAAGATTAGAGTATAGATTCAATCTGAAACTAGATACCATGGGGTAAATTTTAGATTCACAGTAATCTGGTGGAGCGGATTTCCTGCCCTTATAGAAAACATGTCATTTTCATTCCCCTGAAATCAATGGAATGAAAATCAGGCTCAATGAATCACCTGGGCGGACAAACCACCTGGGCACACGAATCACCTGGGGGCAATGAATCACCTGGGGGCATGAATCACCTGGGTGCACGAATCACCTGGGTGCACGAATCACCTGGGTGCACGAATCACCTGGGGGCACGAATCACCTGGGGGCAATGAATCACCTGGGGGCACGAATCACCTGGGGGCAATGAATCACCTGGGGGCACACGAATCACCTGGGCACACGAATCACCTGGGGGCATGAATCACCTGGGGGCATGAATCACCTGGGGGCAATGAATCACCTGGGCGCACGAATCACCTGGGGGCACGAATCACCTGGGGGCACGAATCACCTGGGCGCACGAATCACCTGGGGGCATGAATCACCTGGGGGCACGAATCACCTGGGGGCAATGAATCACCTGGGGGCAATGAAATACCTGGGGGCAATGAATCACTTGGGCGCACGAATCACCTGGGCGCACGAATCACCTGGGCGCACGAATCATCTGGGCGCACGAATCATCTGGGCGCAATGAATCACCTGGGGGCATGAATCACCTGGGGGGCACGAATCACCTGGGGGCACAAATCATCTGGGCGCACGAATCATCTGGGCGCAATGAATCACCTGGGGGCAATGAATCACCTGGGGGCACAAATCACCTGGGCGCACGAATCACCTGGGTGCACGAATCACCTGGGCGCAATGAATCACCTGGGGGCAATGAATCACCTGGGGGCATGAATCACCTGGGGGGCACGAATCACCTGGGCGCAATGAATCACCTGGGGGCACGAATCACCTGGGCGCACGAATCACCTGGGTGCACGAATCACCTGGGCGCACGAATCACCTGGGGGCAATGAATCACCGAGGGGCAATGAAGCACCTGGGCGCACGAATCACCTGGGGGCATGAATCACCTGGGGGCAATGAATCACCTGGGCGCACGAATCACCTGGGGGCAATGAATCACCTGGGGGCACGAATCACCTGGGGGCAATGAATCACCTGGGGGCAATGAATCACTTGGGCGCACGAATCACCTGGGCGCACGAATCACCTGGGGGCAATGAATCATCTGGGCGCAATGAATCACCTGGGGGCAATGAATCACCTGGGGGGCACGAATCACCTGGGCGCAATGAATCACCTGGGTGCACAAATCACCTGGGGGCAATGAATCACCTGGGGGCACAAATCACCTGGGCGCACGAATCACCTGGGGGCAATGAATCACCTGGGGGCAATGAATCACCTGGGGGCAATGAATCACCTGGGTGCACAAATCACCTGGGGGCAATGAATCACCGAGGGGCAATGAATCACCTGGGCGCACGAATCTCCTCGGGGCAATGAATCACCTGGGGGCAATGAATCACCTGGGGGCAATGAATCACCTGGGGGCAATGAATCACCTGGGTGCACAAATCACCTGGGGGCAATGAATCACCTGGGTGCACAAATCACCTGGGGGCAATGAATCACCTGGGTGCACAAATCACCTGGGGGCAATGAATCACCTGGGTGCACAAATCACCTGGGGGCAATGAATCACCTGGGTGCACAAATCACCTGGGGGCAATGAATCACCTGGGTGCACGAATCACCTGGGGGCAATGAATCTCCTGGATGCACAAATCACCTGGGGGCAATGAATATCAGAAAATGGAGCAGGTTGAAACGCACACTTGTATAAGAAGCCACCTGATTTTCCTCCATTTAAACCACCCAATTTTCCAACATTTGCTACACCCAGGCGATCTAATAGAAAATCTCCCCTCAGATGTTTGAGTTTTATTGGGAGTAATTTTAACTTTTAACGCTAGGCGAAAAACGTGTGATAACGAATCAGCAGCCTGATTTTCTTTTCCAGTCTATTTTTTTGTTTTCTTTTCTAAAAGTTCAAATTACCCCCAGTTCTGATTTGCTTTCTCAACACCTGGACGTAAGAGTTTGGTGGGATGAAAGTGCTTATCACAAATTCAGCACAACTTGCTCACAATGTTCTATTCAGTAATTTTAATAGATGGAAAATCATGAGGCCCACTCTGTGATAAGTGCTTCTACCTCGCCAAGCTCTCACACCTAGGTACTTAAGAGGAAATTCTACCCCACTTTTTTGTGTGATGCTGAAACTTTGTCAAGTCAGGAAAATTGCTTGAGAGTAGAGGAGATAATTGATTACCTGCTGGTTCATGGACCACTTCTATTTGCTGTCAACACGCAAATCTTTTTAAATTTCACCATTACCAGCAGAACATCGAACACTATAGCATAGAGTTTCCGCTTTGGGCACTATCATGCCTATAATGCGCTTGAAATTGTACAGGTTAGGTTACAGTTCAAGTTTCTGCTAAAATTTATTTGCATAATCACAAACGTAAATTTTTTATATTCGTTCACGGGATGTGGGCATCGCTGGCGAGGCCAGCATTTATTGCCCATCCCTAATTGCCCTTGAGAAGGTGGTGGTGAACTGCTGCAGTCCGTGTAACCGTGTATCTTCCATGAACCAGTGCAATCAGGCAGCATAATAGAACATAATTGTTTCTTTTTTGTTTCTTTCCATTAAAAAGTATTCCTTGATGTATTTAAAAGTGGTAACCTGGTGCAGTTTTATTAATAAAGCTGAAAATGGGTTTATCAGCAAAATAAGGGTGTCCACTCCTCCACCTGTGAGTAACGTGATTTAAAATCACTGAAAATGAGTTTAAAAAAAACTATACTGAATCGTTTAATAGTTTCATTGGTTTACAATAGTCAGTGTCTTAGTATATTTTTAATATTTAAATATTTTTTGATATGAAAGAACTTTTAAAACGTGCCCACAAGTGCCTCTGCACGCAAGAAAATGAGCTCAATTTGTAGAGCATTCCCGAACCAGCGCAATTGGCGGAATCTTGAAATTTCGACCTGGGGGCGTGGCCAGTTTTGTGGATAGAGCCTGATCCTGGTGAACTGAATCTGAACCAGCGGAAAAGACCTCGGAAAACATGAACGTAAGTGGTTTTGGGCGTAACTCACCTACGTTTAAAATTCTCCAATCTTTTGCACTAGTTTGGCCAATTCCGCCCGGATTGCGCTGATATAACGAACAGAAATTCTCCCCCCATGTATTCTGAATACACATAATGAGGCTTAGTGAATCAATCCTGTATCTCAGGACAAACCTAACAAAGTGAATTGCTCAAAAGCCAAATACTGCGGATGCTGCAAATCTGAAATAAAAACAGAAAATGCTGGAAACGCTCAGCAGGTCAGGCAGCGTCTGTGGAGAGAGAAACAGAGTTAATGTTTCAGGTCAATGATTTTTCATCAGAACTGGTGAAAGGTCTTTGACCTGAAACATTAACTCTGTTTCTCTCTCCACAGATGCTGTCTGACCTGCAGAGAGTTTTCAGCATTTTCTCTTTTTATTTTCAGTGAATTGCTCAGCTGCTTTTGGTCACTTCAGAAGCAAAAGGAGGCTTTGTAGTAATACAGTCCTTGTAACAAAGGTTTTTAATATCTATGAAGAGGGTTTTCCATGAAAGGGAATTGATTCAGGCATTAGATTTTTATAAGAATATGCAATGAATTTCAGCCCACTATTTCTTATTATTCATATAAATAATATTCCATCATGTTTTATGCTGGAATAAAGTATTGAATGGTGTGCTTTGTAAGGTCTCCTATCCCATTGTAGCATTCCTTATTACTACCAACAGAGGGATGGGAAATTTTATAAGTTTGTTCTCCAAATCAGCAATATACCCATCAATTGTTCACATTTGTTTTGCATATTTGACACCGTGGACTTTTAACATGCATTTTGTCACATCAATTGAGCAATTAGATTTCTTATTTTATTGAGTTAGTGAAATAATTAATGGGACAATTTAATGATAATCTCCTGACCATTACATTCCATTCAATGAACACCAAAAGCTGATAAAGTGGAGTCTATTTTAGAACACTGGTTAATGGATTCGCATCAGCGGGTTAACAACTTTGTTAAAATAGCACACTCAGGAATTTGATACAAACCTGTTCACCGGTGCACAAAAAATGGCACACCGAGGGATTTCAACCTGGAGTGGAAATTCTAAACCTAACTTTTGAATGTGATCTGGGAATAAAAGAGAGCACAGACGTGTATTAAGTTTACAAAAATATACTTAAATGTGAAAAATGTAGAAGCAGCAGTAACAAAACATCAACAGTGAGGATGTCCCTGAATAAAGGACCTTGACAATAAGCATAATAGAATACACACACACACACACACCCACACACACAGCCGGCCAGCAAGAATGATCGCTTACAGAACCTAGCATTAAAAAGATTAAGAGTAACAAGAGACCAACTCTTGCTCTACTATGAATGTGAGGTCGATTTGAGACTTAGTGTGCACTCGACCATGGTGTTTAGCCTCCGGTATTTTTTTACTATTGATTTCCTGTCAAGCCATACTGATAATAGTTCCAGAACCCTGCTGCTGCTGCGACATGTTTTGCCATGGCAGCGAATCTATTCTTAATTCACGAAAGATGGGTCAAGAGGCGACCTGGAAGTATCTTCCCTGATAGGCTCTGGTAACCTGAACCTGTCTTCATCACTAGAATGGCTTAGGTCAGGGTAACAGTATTTGACTTGAAGATAGTTATGTTAATTGTTCCATTAAATCTGAGCACAAGGAAATCAGGCCAACTGATAGAGACACCTTGAACAGCATTTATGCTTACCTAACATATGTCTATTTTCAAGTGAACTTGACACAAAAGGATAATTTTCCGACTTCATGCTCCCAGTCGCCCCTGCCATCGGCGCATAACAAAAATTTGGGCATGTACTGCAAATGATTGTCTGATCATGGTCAGAAAACTGTGAGCAGGCTCCCTACTGGGAGAGTGATGTCAAAAAATGACCCCCATATAAATATACTGGTTGGCATTATTAATGCTCTTCTTTCTTAGCTGGGAGAATAAAATTCCAGGTTTAATACCAAGCCCTAGAGAAGTCGATGTTAGTGTTATGTAAGTAGCTCTTTTCTTATGCTGCATCAAATTACATTTTCAACGGTGCTCCACTTATGTATAAAGTATAGAACACATGAATTAGTAGGAACAGGGAAAGTAATTAGGGCCAAAAAATAATTCTTTTTATGATTCTTCTCAGCATATTCCTCA
Source organism: Heptranchias perlo (assembly GCF_035084215.1). Classification (NCBI taxonomy): domain Eukaryota; kingdom Metazoa; phylum Chordata; class Chondrichthyes; order Hexanchiformes; family Hexanchidae; genus Heptranchias; species Heptranchias perlo. The sequence continues at coordinate 124,981,527 of NC_090325.1, read as the reverse complement.
ATCCCATTTTTCTATAGAAAAGCATTAAATTATCTTGTGAAATTGCTGGGGGCTAATCTGCCAACCTCCTTCCCATCCTGATCACCCCACCAACCCCTTGGAATTTTCCAGCTGTTCGACGATCATCGCCTCTCTCCGCATTTCCCTCCAGAATGTCTGTCCACTCGCAAACAAGGCACTAGCCATCCATGGCCTATTGTGGATGATAGAATTGACATCATGGTTTTGATGGAAACTTGGCTCACGGCTGACAACTTGCCCCTTAATGAATCCTCTTCACCTGTCTATAATTTCCACCATCTGCTCTGCCCAAACCGTCACGGTGGCAGTGTGCCCTTATCACCAATTCACATCTTGGTCTCTCAACCCTACTCCCCTGACACTTTCTCTTCCATCGAACACCACATCTTTCACCTGTTGCCGGTCGCTCAGTCGCCTGCCTCATGATTGCCACACTCCTCTTTAAAAGTCCACTTCTGGGTTGGCTTCAGAGAGGAGCTGCCGGATTTCCTACCCCCATCCTCAGATTGGCGAGCTGCCTGTCAGTGCCCATCGAGCTCATTGAGCTCACCAATCAAATTAAAATGATGCCCAGCCATGAAAATGATTCGGGCCTCCCACCAGTACCATCGGGCGGGTACAGCGGGCACTACTCACCATCCACTTGATTTGCATCACAGCTGAAAATTGCCCCCAAAGTATTGTAAAGTGCTTGAGTCTAATTCAGTATTTTAGTGTTTGATTGTTGTTTTCTCTTCTACTTTTATCATGAAATTTGACTGGTGAAGATTGATGGCATCATTGTGATACCTTTATAGTGGTCAAAAATAATCCTATGAACCAATAGTATCAAACTGCTCTTGAGGCAGTACCCATTGTATGAATGCAAGTTTGAACTCAAAATATTTGAAATTGTCCCAGTATAGGTAAAATTAACCCAAACTGGTGTGACTAGATTGCTTACTTAGAAAGCTTTGTAATAGTATAGACACTCAATCCTGTCAGTCTGATGTGAGGTATTTGCTCCTTCTTTCTAGCACTCTTACCAGTGAGGAATGCCATAAGTAGCATCTGATCTCTGGTACTTACTCTACCAGTGGTTGTTTACCCATGCTTTAGTGATCTTGATAGTCTAGAGCCCCAATTTTAACTTAGGACAAGAGGCAAGTGTAGGGCGGGCGACAGGCCAGTTTAGCTCCCGGGCCTCATGACCATACTCCAGGTCCCACTCCCGCCCAAACTTGGCAGGAATGTCATGAACGCCGGCTGGCGGGGTGAACGTGACAGGAGGCCACTGTAAAGATCTCTGGCAGTTAGGTTAGTGTGTCGAGGGTGCTGGACATGATCGCGGTCGGGGGAGGGTGGGAAAAACCCAGGGCAGGAGAGACTTATGATTTCCTTGGGCCTGGAAAGCACTCCTGACCCTCCTGGCCCACAAGGAAACCTAAAAAATATATAATTACGGTAGTGTAGTCATTATATCACTGGATTAGTAATCCAGAGGCCTGGACTAATAATCCGGAGAACGTGAGTTCAAATCCCACCATGGCAGTTTGAGAATTTAAATTCAGGGTAAAAAATCGGGAAGTAAAAAGCCGATATCAGTAAAAGTGACCATGAAGTTGTCGGATTGTTGTAAAAATAAAACTATGTCAGTAATGTCCTTTAGGGAAGGAAACCTGCTGTCCTTACTCAGCCTGGCCTACACGTGACTCCAGTCCCTCACTGAATTGATTTATTCTTAACTTCAGTTGTATCAATACAGCTACCTGCGGTTCAAGAAGGTAATTCACCACCACCTTCACAGGGCAATAGGGACGGATACTAAATGCCAGCCCTTCCAGCAACACCCACATCCTGAGAATGGTAATGCACAACCCTAACAGAAAGTTGTAACAGCATGGTTTAAACATAAATATACTGATGTGTAGTTATATTTCTCTTAGGAATTATCACCTGATGACTCAGAGCTGTTGTGTATTTAAAGAAATCTCTTAATTGACTTTGTGGGTGATAGAAAACATCTCAGCGAAGCACCTCTGATACTCTGCCAGTGTTGCCATTTTCAACATAGGCCACCTTCACAGGCAGTATGTATAACAGTAACAGTAAAAGTCTTGGTGGTAGATTTTGACTTTGTACGATAGAGTAAAACGGGCAATAACGAGTTGGCAGCCTGTTTTACATCTCTCCTGATTTTTATTTTCATTGAAATCAATAGAAATAAAAATCAGAAGAGATGTAAATAAGGCTGCCGACTTGCTCTCACCAATTTACGCTATCTTATAAAGTCAAGATCTACCCCTTACTGTCAAATTTATCACCACAGCTGTACTTACAGAGGCAAGATCGGCTAGGCTTGTAAAAAGAGAGGCACAGTCTTCATTAAAAATTTCTGGTAAACTTTTTCTCAGCTATACGACAAACTGGTATCAATCCAGTTACAACACAGCTTTGTACTACTTGCGAACGATTTCACGGTGGTAAAAAAAAGATGCTTTTCAACTTTTCTCCATCCAAAAGTAAAATAAATCCCTTCATGCTTTCACCCCTCATTTTCTCTGTAACCCCCTCCAATCCTACAACCCAATTCTCCAAACACTCTGTTGCTCTGAATCTGGCCTCTTACGCATCCCTGCCTCCCTTCAGTCCATGGTGGCCATGCCTTCAACCACCTCGGCCCCACACCCTGGAATTCCCTCCCAAAACCTTTTTGCTCTCCACCTCACTTTCCTCTTTAAACACCTTCCTCTTTGATCAAGCTTTTGGTTGACCTTTCTAATATTTCCTCCTTTGGCTCAGTGTCCATTTTTTTGATTATGCCTCTGTGAAGGGCCTTGGGACATTTTTCTGCGTTAAAGGCACTATATGATTCAAAATTGTTGCTCTTGATTGCCAACCTCTGTTCAGTGAAGATACTACTCTTTGAACTAACCATCAGAGGAAAGATTCATCTTCATTTAAGGAACAAACAAATATCCCATTTCTCCTTTAGCAGAAAATGGGAAATGAAAAGGGCGATATCACCGATACCAAAAGTATAACAGCAGTGACAGCAGAAGGGATTTCTCTTGTAAAGAATTCTTTTAAAATTTAAATTGAAATGACCCTCATGTTTCACCTGTGAGACGTTAAGCCGAGGTCCCGTCTGCCCTTTCAGGCGGCTGTAAAAGAGCCCATGGCACTATTTCAAAGAAGAGCAGTGGATTTCCCCCCCCCCCCACCCACCCCCGGTGTCCTGGCCAATATTTATCCCTCAGCCGACATCATTAAAAGAAAACAGATTATCTGCTCATTATCATATTGCTGTTTGTGGGAGCTTGCTGTGTGCAAATTGGCTGCTGCGTTTCCTACATTACAACAGTGACTACACTTCAAAAGTACTTCATTTTCTGTGTAGCGCTTTGGGATGTCCTGAGGTCATGAAACGTGTTTTATCAATGCAAATCTTTCTTCTTTTATGACAATGGCTATTTATTTGACAAATACAACAGTTTGTTCCAGGACACAGGCTTCTCTGTAGCTGCTGCAGAGACTATGCGATGATCAGGCTGAAGGAAGAGTGCTTATTGCAGGGCAGGAAAGATGGATATCAGCAGCTAGTCACCAACACCCAACTGGAATGCTCTGCCATCATAAGTTGGCAGCCAAGCCAATAGCTGATAGCACTCACTACAATTGAAGGTAGCAGATCTGAGTGCCAGCCGGTCTTGGGCCTGTGACTTGCAAGCTGTATATTGTTAATCAAGCACTCTTTCTGCTCTGCTAGCACTATGCTGCCTCATTTAGTGCTTTAATCAACTTCAAATATTGCTGTGCATGTTAGTTTGTTAATATCTAAACCATTAGATAAACATAAACCATAAAGAGAGCTCAAGATGTCACTTCACAACTTTGAGATTCCAACAATATCTGTATTCTAGAAACAGGTTAAAAAAATTACATAATTTATTTGGCACTTTAATAGGAAATCTGGAGTTTTAGATTGACTGAAATGTCTCAGCACTTTGGCTGGTAATAGCTTTAGTTCATCTCTTGTAGTTCATCAGAGCAGGAAATGCAAAATGCACAATTGAGATATGTTTTTGTGATGCAGCACCTTTATATGTCATGCTGCACCTTGCATGACAGGATGTAAAAACAGATGTTCTTTGGAGACATGAAAGTTATTTTAATATTACTTCCACTTTCACTCTGTGCCAGTAGGAAGCTTTTACAGATTTCTGCCCTCTGTTTGGCAGAAGAAATATGATTATAGCTTTTACAGGTAATTTGTGATTATTTAAGTTAACTAAACCAAGGGTTTGGAAATAGAACAACCACAGATATGACGTGGGCTCTGTATGTAAGCAGCAGAATTTTTGGATACACACGTTTGACTGAATGAAGAAGTATGCTTTTCATAGAAACAGCATTTGCTGGATTAAGTTTACTGTCAAGAAGCAGTAAGTCAGTCAATGCAAAATGATCTCTTCGCAATCAGATGATTTTAAATGGTAAGTTTCACTTACGTTCTTTTTTGGTTTCGTTGTAACTACCCCAAACATCTTTACATGGAGTTATCACCACATAGTGTACTGTTGCTGCTATCTTCATGAAAGTGAGTTCTACTAAAGTTCAATACAAGAGAGTTAAGCTCTTGATCATATGTCGGTTCTGCACTCGGTTTCTGAGATGCCTTGAAACCACAGGAGAAGTTCCAATATGAAACAATGAATATTTTTTTCCCTGTAATTAATGAAATCATATTCTCAGAAATCGCACGCTTCAAAGCCATGTATTCCTGCAATTTCATTGGCAGGTTATTAATTCCGGCGAAATTAATTCTGTAGTTTTTCTTTGTTAAGAGGGGAATTTCAGGCCCATGTGGCATTGCCTTATCCTTGATTTTTAAGGTCCATTGTTCTGAATGTGTGCTCCCGGCATTGAGCCTCGCTCACTGGGAGCGTATATTGGAAAATTGTGGGGAGTGCGCCTGTGATTTCCCAATATACGCTTTTCATATGGCAAGACTCAGAAAGTTGTTCCCTTTTGGTGTGCACCACATATTCATATAGTAGTGCAAAGCAAAGCCAATACTGCAGATATCACACACAATTCCAGTGCATCCCAGGTCATTTGTAAACTGGCAGTCTGAATCTTATTCAATTTCCATTGTGACAAAAATGCATCTGTGTTGCACTTTGTATTTTACATTGTAAATATAGTTTGCTGCGATGTAAACATTTGGGCCTGTTGCTCTTCTGCATCTACTTGGTACATTTCTTTAGTGGTAAATCACAAAGTATGGGTCAGCTTTATTACTGTGGTACCAAAGACAGAAAATAGAATTTTGAGCCTTTGAAAACGACAATTTTGCTTGATTGGAGAATGTTCAAGTCATCTCAGCACCCGAAACAAGCTGCTCGGCAATTTCCACTGTGATCCCCTAACACCGTTCCCTGCAGTAAAATTATGCTGTTAATACTCCAAAGCTGTTGCAATGCAAACTTTTATTTTAAATTATTTTAATGTAATTACAGACATAGCTGTTGTCTCAAGTATAAGTGCAATTTTTAAGACACTTGGGAGGGTACATTTAATGATTCATTTAAATGTAGCACCAGTGATATAAGTAGTGCAGACTCTAGAATTCTCACGTTGTGGCCAAATGGCAATGATTAAAGGTCGGCCGGGTGACAAGAAGGCCACAAGAACACGTACAGCAGAAAATCAACAGCACATGGTTGGTCTTGTGATTTACAAAAAAAAAGTCATAAGAGAAGTCAAAAGGTTGTGGAAGTCATAACTTGCTAAATTTGAAAAATTTAAAGGGGAACGGTCTTCACAATAAAGTTTTTATTTGAACAGTTCTTGGCTTGTTTGGAAACAAATAGTGCCACAACACGGTTTGTGTTGAAACATGTTATTATGTCACTTCTGTGTAACAATGGCTGGGAATTTCCTCGGAGTTGGTGCTCTGCTGTTGCAACTTCACTGGAAGTGGAGCGGAAACTCCATGATGATAATGAGGCCTGGCTCCCTAGCTCTTCACCCTGCTTCCAACCCCCCGCCGCCCCCTGCAAACATGAAGACGATAACCCTGTGAAGGAATTTCACATTGTCCAATGCCAATTTTGTGCCCCTCTTTCCCTCATGTAAATGAAAGAACAAATAAACTTGTATTTATATAGTGCCTTTCACAACCTCAGGACATCCCCAAAGCGCTTCACAGCTAATGGAGTATTTTTGAAGTGTAGTCACATGTTGTAATGTAGGGAAACGCAGCAGCCAATATGCACACAGCATTCCCAAAATAATCAAACTGACAACTCAAATGAGACCCTTGCATGTCTCAATGAACTTTACTGAGATGCCGTCAGGAAAATAAGAAAATATTAAATAAAGAAAGACCATTTGGGTCATCAAGCCTGATCCTTCCCCAAACTATGTACAACGTGCCCTGTCACAGACAACTCAACACATTCCAGCTCTTGAGGAAAGCAACTAAGTGGATTTATAACTTCAAGAAAATTAATTTCTGTGATTATTTTTTCCCTCCTGAACCCTGAAGATAATCATACAATACAGACCAGGGCCACTTGTGACTTTTGACCTGTGTCCCACTCTGCAGACCTGTTTCTCCATTTGGTTCAAGGCCCACTTGGCTGCTAGATGCTGTTGGAGCTGGGGTTCAGTGCTCTTCCTGGTTTCTCTTGGTGTTTAGTGGGATGAAAGCTGGAGGATTCTGTCAGAAAGTAGAGACATCCCAGCTGCTGAAAAGCAAGTGAAAAAGTATTGATTGAAACAATAGAGCTGATCATTTTAGTTCCATGGGATTTTCTCTGTTTCATGGAGGAGTGATTGGCACTTGGCAATTGCTTAGGGTAGCAAGTTAGTAATCAGGGCTTACACCTTCAGACAGTGTTGTGTCTATTTATCTGTTTTCTGTTGCCAAGCCAGTTTTCAGTCCAGTTGCTTGACACAGTAATGTTATTCAGTTATACTTTTATAATATGCCCCAAAAGAATAAAAAGGGTTTGTGGACAGAAACCAAAAAATAACTGTGTTGTAACTGAGGGCAGAACACTTGACCACTTTTAGAATGCTTTGTTTTTTTTCTAAGTTTGCTCATTAAGGTGAGGGATGTCAATGCCTAAGGATAGATTTGATGAATTTGCATTCCCAGCATAAAGCTTCACACGCTGAGAGTGCGTATTGGGAATTCCAGCACAGAGATCTTGCAGGCTCCACAAGATTTTCCATCCATTTAAATTAATGGGCTGAAAATCCTGCAGGGCCCATTGACTTCCACGGCCAAATTCCCAATGCGCACTCCCTGCACGTGAAGCTCCATCTGTGAGGATGAATTCCTAAAATCTACCCTCCGGCATCAACATCAAATAATCCCGAGTCAGTTATAGCATAAGGCAGATGAAGAACAAAGGTCTGCTCTATCCCAACATTGTGAATTAACCCCATAAAATTGTACCAGTGTGAATTATTTTCCATTTCCCACACCAACTGCCTTTATGCCCTTTCTGAGTGAGATTGAGCATTTAGTTTTAGTTTATGCCAATTTACTGGTACTTATGTGTTGTGAGCACGTCGGTTAACAACTGGGGGTTAGATTTTAACTTGGGCCGCCCGGCGTAAACGAGGCGGTAGCAGCCCAAAAATGGCTCACTGCCCCCCTTTATACCGCTGTTCCCTTCAAAGGGACCTACCACTGTACCGGCCAAAGAAGCCACTTGTTTCAGGCAGTGGACTCTGTTAATAGGCAAATAAAGGGTCCTATGACATCCATGCCATTTTAGGACAGAACTGGGCGGATTGTGCACCATGCACGCTCCACCCAGCTAGTAATCTGGCTGAAGAGGAGCCCAAAGATACTGCTCCTCTGGCCTACTCAAAATAACCTGGGCTGCTGCCGCAACCAGATCCGCCCCCTCCTGCGAATGGACCGCCCCTGACCTACTTTTGTCACATCCTGCATTTCAGAGGCTTTCTCTGATAATAAGGCTTGCTCCAACAGCAACGTCTTCCCCTTGCATCCATCTCACTCCTTCACACAGTGAGCATTGGTGATGGCTTCCCCTGGCTCCTTCCTTCACAATTTCCAAATCAATGGCAGCTCGATCAGTAGGACTTGCCAAGGTACCATTTTTCTATTTGTATATCCAAACTGTATCTACTGAGTTTGAGTACTTTCACAAAAGTAGATATACTTTTAAGCTTTAAATCAGTACATATTCCCCAGCCCCAAATTTTAAACAGAAAACATGTTGAACAAGGTATTAATATATAGCCTATTGTTCTGACCACATGTCTTGCCATTAATTTAATCAAATATTGGATTTGATGTGACCTGGTCATATATCCCCTATATTCCTGTGATAATGTGTACAACCATTAATAGGATATATTCAAAACCTATGTGGTATATTTGTAGTGAATTATTTAAAGGGGCATTTTCTTTATAAGGTCTTATTTTTTCTGGCGAGGGTCAAAACTAGAAGAGCCAGGTGTTATTTTCATCAAGATGATATCAAAGACATGCGATGTGATGATGTGTTTTAATGTGATTTACATCATTGTGTTGTGTGTTTTCAAACTAGCAGAAAAGGGTTGTTGAACATTTTTTCATGAAGGTTCTGCCTCTTTAATAATGCTCTTCTCGCATAACATCCAGTGTCTCCTTTAAAAATCGAGATAATAGAGGTGAAATTGGTCAATTCCCGTAGCGTAAAACAGGCTGATAGTGAAATGGCAGCCCGATTTACACTATGCCCGATTTACTTATCCAAAAGAAAAATGGGAGCGGTGTAAATCGGGCTGCCAATTCACCATCAGCCCATTTTGCGCTACTGCCATTGACCAATTTCACTTCCCATGTCTAAAAATCAAAGTTTGTCACTTTTCTATATATATTTTTTAAAGTATTGAATTATGGTACCTGACTGTATGTGCCTGTGTTCAAGCAAGGCAGTGGCACGATCAAGCAACATGAGCTTCTCTCAGATACAAGGAAATCATATCACAGGGACTCATCCATTTTTGCAAATACAGCAGCATGTGGGGTACAACAATTAAAATGTCTTATAAACAGAGGCGACTATTTTTGAAGTATGTTTAACTCTTATCAGGCTTTTTGCAGATGTTTTTGTAGAGAGTTTGAACTTTGAAGTAATTCCCAAACATCAGAGCCGAACAACCACAAAGTAATTGTCGTGCTTTTGGTTAAAGGGTGGAGATTGAAATAAATGGGATGTTCTAAAAACCAGTTGTGACCTCTCAGCTTCTGGCTTGGCTTGGGTCATTTTCTTTATGCCTACTTTTGCTGATGGGATACAGACTACAAAGTTGTTTCATTTTACTTTTTAATAAACATTTTTTGGGATATTGCCCTAACTCCCTTTAAAAAAAAATGATTTTCCATCACTGGGCTGCTAGGCATCACCATTTGAAAATTAACGTACAGTATTTCAGATCAGAAATTTGTAATCAGTTAGCTACGCGGATAAGATGTTAAACCGAGGCTCCATCCGTAAAAGATCCCATGGTACTATTTAAAGAAGAGCAGGGGAGTTCTCTCCGGTGTCCTGGCCAACAGTTATCTCTCAATTAATACCCAGAGCAGATTATCTGGTCGTCATCTCATTGCCGTTTGTGGGATCTTCCTGTGCGCAAATCGGTTGCCTGACATGGGCTCGATGGGCCGAATGGCCTCCTTCTGTGCTGTAACCATTCTACGATTCCATGTTTCCTACATTACAACAGTGACTACACTTTAAAAGCAAAAGTACTTAATTGGCTGTAAAGTGCTTTGGGACATCCTGAGGTCATGAAAGATGCTATATAAAGGCAAGTCTTTTTGTCTATCCTGGTGATGGTAAAAATTATGAGTGTCTCCCCCAACAGCTCAATTGAATAAAACACTAGTCCAAATGAGCTGTACAGTTCAGGAACGTCCCAGACTTAGTAACTGGTCTATACTGAGTTAGTTGACGCAAAGGAGCAGCAGGCCCAGAAGAGCAGTAATGGTCACAGTAAAAGTAGTATAAGCTGGTCTAAGTCACACAATGGCCCCGATTTTAGAATTGAGGCGGATGGCAGCGTGGGCGGGGGGCACGGGGGGGTGGTGGTGTGAATGGACGTGTGGGTAACCCGACTAATAAAATATGTCCGTTTCGCATGCAATCGCAAGTGAATTGGTGCCACTTAACGTGGCTTCCGGATTTGCTGTCCGAAAGCTGTGCAGCGGGCAGACTGCACACCTGCATCATGACTGTCAGCTGGAGGAGCTCTATTTAAAGGACCATTGCTCCAAAGGCTTTTGCTGGAGCAAAGACCCAGAAATCTCGGTGGGACCTAATACTCAGTTAGTTGGGTTGGCACCTGGTGAGTCACCACACACAAGTGGGCACAAGCAGACACTGGTGGCAGGGGCAGCTGTGGAGAGTCCACGTCGGTGGGAGCACTCTTCTCCAGGCTCTGCTCAGCTGGACGCAGATGCTGAACCCCGGGGGCCATCCTTTAAAAGGAGAATAATCGAGGGACAGCAGCACATTTGCGAGGTACTGGAACAGGTGCCACGGACACTCTCCATAATAGCGCAGAGGATGGAGGAGTCCAAATCCTGCATGAGTGGAATGGTGGCACAGGTACGGGAGGGAATCTCTGAGATAGTGTCACAGGGACGTGAGCAAGTGTCTGAGATAGTGTCGCAGGTAAGTGCGGGAACATCTGCGATGGAGAGAAGGCTAGCCTCCGTTGAGCTTCAAGTACAGCTGACAAATGAGTCCATTCAGGCCCTGACAACGGCTGTGCGGACTCAGGGTGAACAACATTCTGCCGCCTTAAACAGGCTGACAGATACTTTAGAAGTGGCCTTCCAAGGCATCACACATGTCCTCCAAACTGTCATCCAGCAGGGTGGTAGCAGTGATGTGGGCCTGCTCCAAGAGAGGAATGATGGCGAAAGGGGACATGGAAGTGTGGACGCCACTCAAAGCGCTCCCACGTCTCACCCATTGCCCCTCCCCTCAACCGGTACCCGCAATGCTGCCTCCTCTCTAGGTGGCCAAGTCTGCCCCTGCACAGGTGCAGATGGAGCAGTCTTTGGAGGGGCCCTCACAGGCTCCAAAACCCAGAGGGCGTAGGCCGAAAGCATCTAAGCAGTCAGGGCATGAACATGAGCAACCTGCCACTACCTCTGCTGCAGCCACAGAAGATGCATCACGTAGAAGTATTAGGAAGATAAAGGCGAAGGTTTTGTGATCACAAAGGGTGTGCACAAGGGCGTCTGACAGACTGTCATGGTTTTCATTTATATTTGGTTTTTATTAAAGTCACATTAAATGTTATGATTCTCACCATTACTGCACGTCTTACCCATTCTTGACTGGCTTTTGTGATGATGTGGAGATGCCGGTGATGGACTGGGGTGGACAAATGTAAGGAATCTTACAACACCAGGTTATAGTCCAACAAATTTATTTTAAAATCACAAGCTTTCGGAGATTATCTCCTTCGTCAGATGAATGAATGAAAAGGTTCTCAAATCGCATATCTTATACTATGTTGGGACAGCATCACACCAATCAAAAGGTGTCGTTGTTATTCAAACAGGCCAGTCACGGAGAACAGCACGTCCCAGTACACTAGATATACATTGTGTCTATTACACAGGCAGGCAGAAAGAAACTCAAAATGGCAGAGAGAGAGAGAGAGAGAATTTTAAAAAACATATAATTTTTTTCCCCCTTTTTGCTGGTGGGGTTATGTGTAGCGTGACATGAACCCAAGATCCCGGTTGAGGCCGTCCTCATGGGTGCGGAACTTGGCTATCAACTTCTGCTCGACGATTTTGCATTGTCGTGTGTCTCGAAGGCCGCCTTGGAGAACGCTTACCCGAAGATCGGTGGCTGAATGTCCTTGACTGCTAAAGTGTTCCCCGACTGGGAGGGAACCCTCCTGTCTGGCGATTGTTGCGCGGTGTCCGTTCATCCGTTGTCGCAGCGTCTGCATGGTCTCGCTTTTGTGATAGCGCCCTTTCATGTGCTTCATCATGAATGGCGTCAATGATGCCACCCAATGGATCACTTTACAGTGGGTGTATGTGTAGTTGCAGGACTGTTTTGTGCAGAGAGGTTGGGGGGGTGGTGGGGTGTGCTGGTGATGTTGCTTGTCCTTGGATGTAGTGGTGAATGCAGCCATGGTGCCCACCATCCTGATGGTGTCAGTTTGAGAGGGTCCGAAAAGTTGTTAAATATGTGGAACAAAAGAATTGTGAGAGGAAACTAAGAATTTTTAGTAAAAACACAAAGATCTCGCAGCCAAAAGTTTGTCTGAAAGAACTGAGTGCCCTGCTGCAATAACTCACCTTTTCTCCCCATCTGTCAAACAAGCATTTGAATGTCCAACTGGCTGCTGGCTGAAACACGTCTGTTAGAACATGGAGTGTTTCCCACAGCACGGGAAATACGCTGAAGATGTTTGAAAATCGGACCCCTGCCTCAATGTGGACAAAATTAAGTACTTCAAGTATCTAACTGTCTTAACTGTCATCCCGCCAGCATTAAGTGCCGATGGGACTTCCGCATTCGTGAAGTGCGCGCGCACCCAGATGCGTCAATGGGGAACCCGGAAGTCTGCGGGTTGGATCCGGGTTCTGAACCCGCTCGGGATTTCCCCGATTTTGGGAACTCCCCCCTGCCCCCAACGCACCCGCTACTTCACTCAAAAATCGAGGCCAATATACCAGCATAACTAGGTTCAACCCAATAACATAGTAAAATTCAATTTCTAAGATTACGACATACTGAATGGAGTTCAAAGTTCATGATAAAATTGAAATGCTTTTCATTAAGGTTCTAACCTTGAGTTTCGGTTACAGAAGTTACGGCCCCTTTCACACAGATGCTGATTTCTGGAGTATTGAATGGTTTTGAGGATGCACTAATTCAGGTTTTGTTAACTCATCTTCCTGCTTGCCAACTTTCTTCTCAAAATCTTCTAAAAGATTTCTGCTGATATTCTAAAATTTTTTTAAAATTAGATGAAAGATGTTTGACCTTAAATAACTTAAGGTCAAACATCAGCACTTCAGGCAATTGGACCAAACATACTCATTGAACCCATTTTCAGACATTCTAGGAGAATTGATTTGCTAATAAAGAGATATCCGTGAAACTGTATATGCCAAAATAATTAATACATTGGCAGCGTTTATTGTTTTTTTTTTGCTTTGTTTCAAGCACATTATTGCACTGTGTTATTGGTGACAAGATGTGAGAGAATCAATCTCTTTTGTTTGTCTCTATTGAACTACACTGATGTACAGAAACTGTATCTGCTGTATATATGACCACAAGATGAAAAAGAAGAAATCTCGTGGTCTTTTGTTGAGCTAAACGGAACTGCATCTACATAATCACCCATTTGATTTTAAGTTATTAAGTACAATACTAGAAGAAACCAAAATTCTTTTGTTTTAGTTATTTGGTTGTTCATCATCTGCAATTTTGGTCTTGTTGCCACAATTTAGGATTATAGAAGGCTTGACTTTTACACTCCAAAGCCAAAATTGTAACCCAAAGTCTGATTGAATTCAAAAATTTATTCCTAGTGCCTGTTTGGCACAAGACTACAAGACTAAAATACCAATATTTATTGTATCTATATTGTTATCAAGTGAAGCAGCATTTTGTTATTAATTTAAAAAAGAAATATGACACTATTACAGTTGTGCGCTTTGTTCAATTTGCAGTTCCAGCAGCAGACACCGATACAGTGAGGTAAATTTTTGTCTTCACTGCCTGAGTGGTGATTTGGTGGAGTAGAACATTGATAGAGGTTGTAAAGTAAAGCATCTTTTAGAGACTTTACCTTGAAAAATATCTGAGCCAAATAAATTAATCAATTTAAGTGCATCTATCTTGATCAATTTAATTGAAAGACTAAGGCTGAAGTTAAGCAACATCACTGATCTACAAGGGCCTATAGATCAGAACTATACTGTGAGCTGTGCCTGGTCGTGCCTTGTATTCTGCATTGGTGTAGCCCCAATCCCTTGCAGCATGCACGTCCACGTAACAATAAAGGATTCAATGCTAAGTTTATATAATACTCAGGAGATCGAGCTGTGCTTGAGCATTTTTGAAACCCACCTTTACACCACTACATTATGCAAAGTCCAAGTGAGGTGAGGTTGCTTCCGGTAGGGGAAAGTTGTTTCAGATCCCTTGCCTTCAGTGTATCCAGGAGTCAGATCAGGACCTGATTTCTGACTAATGCTGCCACTTTCTCACTAATGTGCACCAGAAACAGATTTGCATTTTGGCATGACAAATATATGCAACCTAAATTTTTAATGTGAATTGATATTTATGGTAGCTAATAATTCATATAATCTTTCCCAGATCAGCCTGTACATATGTTATTTTCCTATCCAGATTTTTACACTCTTTTTACCAGTTGTAATAAAGAAATTTGAGTGTTATCCATTCCACATCACAGCCATCCTGAAATTCCAGACCAGAGGTAGGAGAGTGAGCACATCGTCTGCTGCAAGGTGGGGGCAGGGGCAGAATTTGGGCACAACCCTGTTCTGCCGGGGTTCTGCCCTGTTCACCAGAACCGTAAATTATGGTTGGGGAAGGCAGCGGGTGGGTCTTCTGCCTGCCCCATCCTATTCCATATAGAGGGCGTACCTGGGGGAGTTCCAGGCTACCTCAGGGATTCCACTCATTATACTGTCATGAGGCCCAATGGAACTCTTACCAGCCGGAAGCTGGCAGGAGTTTCTTTGTGGGCCTTACTTACTATGGCCCCAAGAATGCCCAGGACAAAGGTAACTGATTGCGCAGCTTCAAAAGAAAAAGACTCTCTTGGTCCCTTAGGAGTAGGAGAAAAGTTTACGCATCATTTTCTTCAGCCCTTCTCAGGCCTTGGAGCAGCATGATGCCACTCTGATTTTCCTTCCAGCAGAATGGAATTGGTGTCTCTGATGCACCTTTACAGGTGCTCACCACCTGCTTTGGATAGATTAATGATCCCGTCCCCACAATTTGGGACTCAGTCTGCATTCAAGTCCATCAGTGACCAAGAGTTCTGTTCTGCCACACTTCTGCCGATGGAGCAGGAGTCAAGAATTTGCAATCCCAGTCTCAGGACTGAAACTTGTTCGCTTTTTAATGTATAACTGATTTTCACTAATATAGTTACCAGTAAATTCTTGCTATATCGTGTGTAGGTCCAATTTTCACATTTCCTATATACAAGTGACTTTTAATGTTCCTACAACAGTATTAGGCATCAGTGCCAATTATGATAATGGACAAGGTTGAACAGCTCCTCTGCACGAATGCTTTTAGGGATTCCATTAAACTGATAATGAAAAATTCCAGATCCTATTTCTATTTGCTCACAGGGTATAAAACGAGAGTAAGTATGTGTTAGATCTGCTGAGGGAAGGAAATAGGTTTGAGATTGGGATAGCATGAGAAGTAAATAGCTCCTTATCCCTGTGGGGTAAGGTATCGTCCTGTCACACATCCTTCAAATGAAATTGATGTTCACTGATCCATTTTATGAAGCTCTCACTTTGATCATGTCTCAGAATACTGTGGAGTTCTCAATTTTTAGAGAAACAGTTTAGTCATCTTTCCAACAGATGACTGACTTGATTAAACAGTCTGTGAAATTTACATATGAATTTTCTGGCGAGGAACTTGAGACACTAGATTGGTTGCCATTTTGAAGGACATTGGCTATGCCTTAAGGTAGTAGCTAATATGGTATTGAGTTTAATATTACTGACCGTAGTAAAAGATCAGTGCTGCATTTCCATGTTTAAAATATTTCACTGCACCACTCCTAGAGGTATGGGAGAACGCTTCCAGAGTTGAGCAATATGAATGGATGAGAGTGGTGACACATTCCTGAATGTCGGAAAAAACTTTTACCCTTCTGACATTGCAACTATACTTAAAAAAAACACATTATGAAAACAAATTGCAAAAGTTCCTTCGTATATGGAAAGTCACGCTTCATCAAAAAATTCCAATTGCAATCTTTGAGTTCATTCAACTCATGTTGCTATTTTTGCTGCATTAACCTATTAGCAATACTTAATCTTCCCACAGATTTACAAACAGAACGTAATAGAGCTCCCAGCTCCTGACTGGTCTTTTAGTAAAATGTAACTTCAAAGTGTAGTTACAAAATCCAGATGCATAAGAAAAGATGGAACAAAAGAATCTACAAAATACAAAAACTTTGCAATTGTGGTGAAATTTTGCTAAATATATCAAATATTTCATAGCTGCTTATTACTCGGTTGGTTTATACTGAAAATACCCATTGCAGATCTATGCACAGCCCATTAATCCCAGATTAGATTATTTACATCTACACCAAGAGGGCTCAGTCACACCAGCAGTCGAGGTTAACCCCTGTACAGAGCAAAATTTAAATTTAAATGGAATTCCTATGATATCTAGAAGCCCTGAATGTATTAAGCTTTTTTTCTTTTTTTAATATTCTCTCAATAACTTAACTGCAGCATTGAAAGCTTTTATAATGTGTGTGTATTCTTTTTAAGTTTCTTGTTGACATTTTTAATTGGAATTCAAATTAAAAATAATAAAGTTATTACACCAGCTGGCTGATGATGATCATACAATTACAGCCGAGCATAACTGTGTGATCAGCTTCGCACGGCTGCTGCAACTGTTACAAAACACGAAGGCACAGTCACCCTGACCACACGGCTCTTTGTAAATGTAAAAATCAAGTAAGAGGAGAAACCTTAACCCATGTTGTATCACAATGGTGTGATATATATATGAGGTATATGTTCAGGCTTCACCACCTTAACTAGAATTTGATGCAAGATTAAGTGAAACCTTGGCTTAAATTTTAACCCGGAAGAACGGGTGAGTTAGAGGCGGAGGGGCACTAAAAATTTTAAAAATCTAAAACCCGAACTCAACCCACCCACTTCTGTTTTTTACAGAAGCGGGACAGCGGGCAGGCGATCAACGCGCTCTTAGGAGGCGAGTCGGTCACTGAAAACTTTAAAGGAGGCTGCTGGCCTCCATTTTTACAGCTTTAACCCCTGGGGGCGCCGATTCCCGGGCCTTCTGCTTCATGCCACGTAAGAGGAGGTGGAAGGCCCAGATCAGCAGGTAAGTGCCTTTATTGCACTGCTTGTGGGCCCGGAGGAGCAGGAGTGCTTTCCCCCAGGCTCAGATCAGCGATGATCAGCCATGATCTCATTCAATGGTGGAGCAGACTCGAGGGGCCGAATAGCCTACTCCTGCTCCTATCTCTTATGGCCTTATGGTCAACAAGACAACCTGCAGGGACACCCCCCACCACGATCTCCGACCACCCCCCCCCCACAAACTCCGACCACCCCAATGGCTCCGGACCCCCGACGACTCCCGACCCCGACCCCCCACCCCCCAATCTAAGACTTACCTTCTCACTTCCTTCCTCTTCTCCCATCCGACTGACAGTCAGACTGTCAATCGGGCGGGAAACCAGCAAAAAAAACAAAAAGGTGTCCTTACATCAAAATCGTAAGTATGTCTGGGAAACTCGTACTTCCGGACTTCCTATCAGGAATTCCCCCTCCCTCGCCGTCTTCCCAGCTCGATGTTAAAATTTAGGCCCTTATCACTATGTCATTTTTTGTAAGAAATCAAAGTAAATGTTTTAAATATGTCATCTGCTTAGCAAATATATTTTTTAGACAAGCTCGATTTGCAGGAACAATCCATTTTGTTCCCTGGTGGGGGATGTTTGCATTGCAACGGACTCTCCTAATTACTGCAGCGCTTATTCCTGCAAGGTTTTTTTTTGGCTAATTTTAATTCATTTAAGGAAAAGTTTTCTAAAAATTTATTTGGCACATATGATCAGTCACATGTTAAGGATTGATCAGGATTAATTTTCAGTTTCAGTGGAAGTGGGAAAGTGGTCTAATAGCAGGGCCAACTTCAGTGCAGCAGCTATTTCTCTTCTGGAGTGTCCCAGGCCATTGCCCCAGCCTGGAACACTCCTCGGCCCCATTTCCACTCCTTCACTGTGCTGGATGCCAGCTTCTTGCCAGCATCCAGTACATTCAGGACAAAGGAGTTGGATGATATCATCCTGCCAGTCCCGTCTCCTTTTTGTGGAATCAGGCTTCCTTGGCAAAGATGAAATGGCCACCTGCCACCCACTTCCATCCCCAGAGGAAATTCCTGCCATTTCCTGCCCACGACTATCGTCGCTTGCTTGGATTAATCCACCAGGACACCTCGGGCCTTGAGGAAATTTGGGACTATTTCCAGTATTTCACTGTTGTCAAATATAGATTATATAGCTATATTGTTATTTAGTAGAATACTGTAATAGCAATACCCCTATTCACCGGCCATCGCATATAGCTGGCAAATCGCATTAGCACCAACACGCCCTCTATAAGCGATGGCAACTGTACTTCCTCATAAGTCCACAATAGTAGCAATACAAAAGAATCTAATATAATTATAATATCAGCAGTATTGTGCCCATGAACATTCCCGAAAATGAAAGTCACATTTCTTTACAAATTTAAGACTCATCACATTGTCTTCTACTCTAATTCATTTTTTCACAAAACTTCAAGACTGTGGAACTCCACGCTGTAAAGGTTTGTAGCCCACTCATCAAGTCCGTGGAAAGTGTCCACAGCATGACTTACACTGTCTGATTCTCCTCTGAGCATGAAGGCTATATTCCTCTTCAAATGCAATGGTGGCTGATCTTCAGCGGGGCAAGGCTTCCACATCCCCCCATGCCCCCCCCCCCCCCCCCCACCACTTGCATCTCTGACCCTAGCCCATTTATTTCCTGAGGTCAGGGTAATTTACGTATGGAGGGTGGGTGTCGGGGCCATTTACAGTACCGTTGGGGTGCCAGGATCAGCTGGGAGGGTAGGAAATTACTGTGGCACCTTAACTGCAGTATAACATGACCAGCTGAAGAGGAAGACATTTTTAAAAGAAAAACATTCAACTTCTGAAATTGCTACTTTCATCAGTGATCTGAGTCAAAAAGGCTCTTTAGATTTTAAGCCCCTCCCGCCGGCAGCCCACTGCAATGCTGGACGCAAAGGCACGGACGACATGAACTTTGTTATATGATGTCACCTTGTCATTTGTGTCCTATTCTAATGCACCTAGCCATTTTTAGGTGGACAACAACAACTTGCATTTATATAGCACCTTCAACGTAGTGAAACGTCCCAGTGGACAGGTTATATTCCTGATGTAATTTCCAATGGGGAATCCTGGAAGTCCCACCAGGTGGTAGGGAGCCAGTGGAAGAGCTCCCCATCTGATGCTCCTCCTGTACCTGCACAGGTTACCACAGTAACAAATGTTTATCAGTCCCACTGCGGACCACTAGATGGCTGTACACAATTTCACATATCATTATGGCTGGGAATTTCCTTGGAGCTGCTCCCACAAACTTTGCCTGATGTGCGGCAGAACCCCGTTTATGCATGTAAACAGGGTTTCCGCCATACTTGTGGTGAAGTTAGGCAATACTAAAAACCCAGCCTACCCGGTGGGAAGCTGACGCGATCAGATCAGCCCTCGTTTTACACGCCACCCGATTTTACTTTACACAGAAGTCAATGGAAAGTAAAATCGGGCGACACGTAAAATAGACGGCCAATCTGATCGCGTCAACTTCCCACCAGGCGGGTTAGATTAAAAGTATCGCCTATACCTCTCTTTCAAGAAATTTAATATATATTTTCTACCAAATTCAAGGAAGATCTATACTGTATATGGGAATTATTATTATAATAAGATAAACTATTCAAATCCGTTGCTTTCAAATTTTGGTTTGCTGCCTCCTTTTCAGTTCACTCTTACTGATCTCAGGTTTACAAGATCACAAAATAATTACAGATCTGGAAAGCCATTCGGCCCATCTTGGTTTATCCTCCAGAGAAATTCTAACAGCTCCCTATTAAAGCTACCAATTATTTCTTAAATGATTCCAGGGTTTTTGTCTTCACTACTCTATATGGAAGTTCATTCCACATATTGATTACTCTTTGTGTGAAGAAGAATTTTCTGATATAGAATCATAGAATGGTTACAACACAGAAGGAGGCCGTTCAGCCCATCGAGTCTGTGCCGGCTGTCTGCAAGAGCAACCCAGCTAGTCCCACTCCCCCACCCTATCCCCGTAGCCCTGCAAATTTTTTCCCTTCAAGTACTTATCCAGTTCCCTTTTGAAAGTCACTATTGAATCTGCATCCACCACCCCCTCAGGCAGTGCATTCCAGATCATAACTGTCCTAAAATGACCTTTTACTAGTTTGAACCTGTGTTCCCTAGTTTTACTCCTGCAGTTTAATTTAAAATAATATTCCGAGTTACCTTTTTCAATAACAATCTTACCTACCTCTATAAAATCACCTCTCAGATGCCGCCTTTCTTTGGTCTTTCCTCATAATTCATAACTTCGACACTGGGGATCAGCTTAGTTAGTGGCTCTTCAATTTGTTATTACATAGGATTGCATAGAATGTACAGCACAGATATAGACCATTCAGCCCAACTGATCTGTGCCAGCGTTTATGTTCTACATGAGCCTCCTCTCACCCTACTTAATCTAACTCTATCAGCATAACCTTCTATTCCTTTCTCCCTCATGTGTTTATCTAGCTTCCCCTTAAATGCATTTAAGCTACCCCTTAAATGCTGGAGTTTTTGTTTCTTCTAAAGGTTCTTTGGGTATAAACTTCAAACTTTCAGACGCTTCGATGACATCTCTTTTGCTGTTGAAAATCTGCACATACAATGTATGATCTTAGCTCATCACTTTGATGCAGAACAATTGCTGGCTTCCATTTATTTTGTTGGGTACATGAACCCTAATTGTCCTGGTATTAATGGTTTTAAAGGATGAAATCTTCAGTCATAGTACATCTTTTGCTTACTTTAGTTATACTTGGGCCATTGTGAACAGTTCTTGGTTTGTGCAGTTGTTTTGAGGTGGAAAGTGTTGTTATCATTCTAAGGCCCAATTATGTTGGTGACACTATACCATCTCCAAGTGTGTCACAATAATCAAGCTTGGATAGATGTGAATTTTAGTTTTTTGTTTCTTTAACAAGTTTATTCAAATAGCTTTCTTCACTTTCCCATTTGATTGTGGGTTCTTTGATGGTTGTGTGTTTGAATCTGTACGCTTTGCTAAACTTTCTGCATTCTATACTTGTAAACTGGGAAGTAACTGAAACTACTTCATCTGGAATACTGTGAGTAGCAAATTGCTGCTTGCAATGTGCAATCACATTTAAACTCTTGGTATTGGTTAACTTGTTGAGTTTCAAATAAATTGCAAACTAATCTATGATGACTAAATGTTGCTTTGAATGATACTCAAACATATCAGTCCCAACTTTCTACCATGGCCTGTCTGGATTGGAATGCCATGTGCCTTCATTGGCCCTGCATACTTCCTTTCTGTAAGAGTTACATGTTGGACATCAGCTAACCACTCTGCAATTTGTGCTGATTGGGCTTGATCAAAGATGTGATCAAAGCAGATGTGATTACAGCACAAAACATCTCCTTGAAAGCTTTTGGGTTTTTTTAGTTCCTTGGTGGCTTTGCATGTATTTTAACCAGATTGGCAAGCAAGTGAACTTTGTGACTTTTGAAGAGGAGCTCTCCTTCAATAGTCAAATCACCTCTGAGGTCTCTATCCCATTTGTAACTCATGATCAATTTCAAATTCCGTGTCTGGAAATCATTCCAAGATCAGGGGGATGATTTTAAACCCCAAGAACGGGCGGGTGGGAGTTGAAAATAGTTGTTTCTTTGGGTCGCAACCGCAAATTTTTCGGACTATGCTTTCCCAGTGGGAAGCCTGTACTTTTCCGTGCCGACGTTAAACCCGGGAATAAAGCCGGGTTGCGTTTGCAACCCAAAAAACAACTATTTTCAACTCCTATCTGCCCCCAACCACCTGTTCTTGGGGTTTAAAATCACCCCCCAGGAGTTTCAACTTTGTGTAATGACTGGTATCTTAGTATCACAGTATCATAGTAAGTACAGCACAGGAGGTGGCCATTTGGCCCATCGTGCCTGTGCCGACTCTTGAAAAGAGCTATCCAATTAGTCCCATTCCCCTGCTTTTTCTCCATAGCCCTGTAATTTTTTTCCCTTCAAGTATTTATTCAATTCCCTTCTGCAAGTTACCACTGAATCTGCTTCCACCACCCTTTCAGGCAGTGCATTCCTGATCATTACAATTCGCTGCATAAAAAAATATTTCCTCATGTCGCCTCTGGCTCTTTTGCCGATCACCTTAAATCTACGTCCTCTGGTTACCAACATTTTCTGTTATCATCTCACATAGTTTTACTTGTGGCATCAGAAGACAGGATACCATGCATACAGTTATTTTCTCATCTTTGATATATACATCTTTAGTTTCAAATAGGTGGTTTCAACTCAATGCATTGCCTACATAGAATTCTGTACCCTATATTCTATTATCAAACTATACTATTGTAGCTCAAATAGCATGCTCCGTCTTTGTGAGGATTTCTTGGAGCATTTATTTCATAATTGTCTCAAAAAGTTTATGATGACTCTCCATCACAAAATGTCTTGCAGACACATATTGGTGGAAGTTTGCACCCAACCATTACAGCTGAAAGTTATTTCTCTATTTTGGCATATCTGCATTGAATTGTTGTAAATGCTTGTGAGGCATATGCTATGGGCTGATTTTCCTGGAACCATCCATAGTAATCCCTACTGGCTTGATCACATCATAGTATTTTAGCACAGAGGTTTCTGTCATTAGGTATTGCAGCTCTTGAAAGACTCCATCTTGCTCACCAATCCAATGCCGAGCTATATCTTTTTCAAATAGCATTCTTTGCGGGTTTGTGACATCTGACAAATTTCTGATGAATTAGGCAGGGACTTGTCTAAATAATTACTAAGTAGCAGGTCTTCTTTTGTTGTTTGACTTTTTCATGTGTTTGATTTGCTTCCACATTTTTGTTCCATCACCTTGAGTGCTACTGCTATGAGTGTGTGCCATATGCAACTGAATTCTTGCACTCTGAACGTTCACCTGTTCACATTGTGTTCTCTTACTCGATAGACGTTTTCTAGCCTTTGGTTATATTTCTGTTCAGTCTCTCCTCAGATCAAGATATCATCTGTAATAACTTCCATTCCTTCAATGTCATCTAGCATCTGTGACACTGTGTGTTGGAAAATTTCTGGAGCTGAAGTGATCCCAAAAGGCATTCTGGTGTACATATATCTGCCAAGAGCTCTATTAAAGTTGCACAACTCTGAAGAGTCTTTATCCAATTGTATTTGCCAGAAGCTACAATTTGCATCAAGTATACAAAATATTTTGGCATTTGACAACAATGATATTACTTCCTCTACGGTGTACATCACACAATGTTCCCTTTCTGTGACTTGATTTAAATCTTCAAGTTCGAGGCATATTCTCACGCATTCCCTCTTTCTCTTCACCATTGTCACTGCACTGCTGACCCAATGTCTTGGCTTTTTGACTTTCTTTATTACATCAGGTTTCTCCATTATATCTAGCTCATCACAATTCTTTTCATGACGTACAACTGCCAGTTACCTTAGTAGACGTACCACTGGTTGGGTGTTTGCTTTTAGTTGTATATTCTGCTTTTCTGCAATGCACCCCAAGCCTTTAAGTACATTAATATATTTCTTTGTCACTTTTAGGCATTTATTGTTAGTGACTGCATCAATTATTTTGATCAATCCTAACTGATGACATGCTCAAAGTCTAAGGACTGGTTGTACTCATTGTTCCAGCATTCAAAATTCTAGACTTTGGTGTTTGTCTTCATATTCACACAACTTGTTGCAGTCTCCTATTGGCTTGATGTTATGGCCAGGCTGCATCTCCAACTTTGCATTAGACTTGCTCAATTTTGTACTTAGCTTTTTATAATCTGTCTGTGGCATTGCATTACATCCTGTATCTAATTTGAAACAAATAGTTCTGTTGTTTATCTTGAGGTCAATTGGACATTCAGCATCATCTTTTGTCTGAATTGCATCCACAATAAAATCATTCTCATTCTCAGACTGTTTTTTCAACTCTATGAACTTTTAAAAAAAATTATTTGCTTGTCTGACAAGAATGGTTTTGCTTTGGGTTTATTACACCCCTAAATGGCCCTGTACTGGACATTTATTTCCTCTTGTGATTTACTACAGTAATAATAATCCATTATCTCTTGCTGACGAACCAAATCGACTTTTTTTCATTGAATGAAGTAACATCTTTGCTCCACTTATGGTACTTCTAGCACTAGTAGTATTACATCAGTGATCTGGCTG
The DNA here is from genome assembly GCF_035084215.1 of Heptranchias perlo. NCBI lineage: Eukaryota > Metazoa > Chordata > Chondrichthyes > Hexanchiformes > Hexanchidae > Heptranchias > Heptranchias perlo. Next base: position 124,957,129 of record NC_090325.1, on the reverse strand, counting down.
CATTTTACTGATTTGTGCTGTTCAAATATCAACTGCTTTCTGTAGATCTTTTCTGTTAGTAGTCTGACTGACTTGACCATCTATTATAGCAACTACAATTCTGTCTTTAATGAGGCTATCTATGAGGGATCTGCACTTGCAACGTTTTCGCTTTGTGTTTGGAACCTGGTGTTAAACATGTCTTAATATGTAATATTATTCTTCAAACTTGTCCCTTAATACCTCTAGTTTCCATTTATGCTCTCCCTTAACATACACAAATTCCACCTCATCAATTGCATATGGTAAAGTAATGGCTGCACTTTGCTTTTGCAAAAAAATCAAAGTGTTCTTTCCATGTTCTGCATAGTTCTGTACCATTTCCTTCTAGTTTCAACTGATTTGAGAGCTCTAATCTCCAGTGGTGGAGACTGAAACCTGAGAAGGACTGAAGATAAAATGCTGCAATAACATTCCAAAAGTAAGCAAAAGGTAATTGACCCCCTTCTGGATTGATTACCATTGTCTTGGGCAATCTGGATGCCTTTACTAGGCCCTCAGTGAACTCATGGCAGCTCTCAGCTGCATTTATAAAGTTCCATTGGGCCTAACAAGGGAAATATGGGTGGAATTCCTGGGATGGCCTGGGAACTCATCCAGATTTGCCCCAAGATGTAGAGGGGGGTAAGAAGACTTGTCTGCTTTCCTCCCTAATTGAAATTTGGGTCAGAAATTAAACGAGACAGAAACCCAAGTATACTTGCTTTACATATTGGGCCAGAAATCGCTCGGAGTGGTGAGGCAATGATCACCGCCACTCCTGCGAATTAAATTAACAAAATTACTTACTGCGGGCTCTGTGGCGTCGAATTGCTTGAATTTGAACTTTAAGAAAATTGTGCGCTATCAACCCAGCCTCTGAGCAGTGTGAGTTGCCACCGCTGGAAAAAACTGAGAGAGGAAAACCCACAAAATCTGTCAGGAAGAGAAGTCATGCCCACAGATTCAGCCTACATTGCTCAAACAGGCAAGCAGACTTCATCCATTGAAAGTTAGTATTCTGTATGTAATTGTAAATATTTTTTTATAAAAAGCTAAAGAAATAATAGAATAAGAGACAGAAGGGAAAAGTAAAAAAAAAGTTTAAATTATAAAAAAAAATTTAATGACCAGAAACTATTAAAATAAGGAGTAATGAGACTCCACATTTTTAAAAGTTAATTTTTAGTTGTTTGGCAGTCATTATGACTTACTGTTAAAACTTAGTTTAGACCTGGTATTTCTAAGAGTACCTGTTTGGTGGCGTAATTAGTTACTTTCCAGCTGGGCAGATAAGCAAGTTTGCACTTTTTCAATGATTTCCCTATGATGTTCCCTTAATTCGAAGCTGTCATCTCGTCGGTGAACCACTAGGAGCAAGTTCCGGATTTCCGGGTTTCACTGCGCATGTGCGAACGCCAGAGCTTGCTCCTTCAATTTGCCACCAACAATGGAGAGCACTGTTGAGCTCCTCCGTTATTTTGGGAGCGATTTCTGCCCCAATATTAATTTTTTGTGATTGTATTCTATCCCAGGTAGGTTCTCGATTAGCCAACAGTCATATATGTAGTGAGTTTATTGGAGTTTAAAGATCACAAAATTGATATGGATCAGGAAGGTCATTCAACCCTTCTCACCTCTTCCATCTAAAAACTATCTATATTTCCCCCTCCAATTATAGCATCCAATTTTCTCTTAAATGATTTTCAGGTTTTGTTTCCATCACTCTACCTGGAAATCCATTCCACTTCTTAATTACGCTTTGTGTAACGAAGAGCTTCTTGACATCAATTCGAAGTCTGCCTGTCACCAGCTTAAACTGTGCTCTCTTGTCTTAAAGTCATGTTTTGGATTTAACTTTTCTACACAGTTTTCTGTCTTATATACCTCTTTGAAGGCCCTTCTCAGTTCCTTGCTTTCAAGGCATAAGCCCAAATTTCTCAAGTCTTTCCTTAAAATTCAGATCTCTGACGCCAAGGTTTGACCTCAGGGCTCCTCTCTAAATTGCTAGAATTTTTCACTTCTGTCTTGGTAACCAAAACTGCATATAATACTTCAGGTTTCCAGAGCACTGTGAAATTTTAGCAAAAATATGGGCACATTCATCATAAGATTTATCTTTAGAAAACGCACGTCAGTTGACATTTCAGGTATAAATCCTTCCTCAGAGGATGAGTTTATATCTGAAGCATCAACTGATTCATGTTTTCTCGATGGATGTTGCCTGACCTGCTGACAATCTCCAGCATTTTCTGCTTTGTTTCAGATTTCCTGCATCTGCAGTATTATGCTTTTTGATTTTTGGAGATCAGTTAGTCAGCAGATAAGTCAGAACACTATACCAGAGTGCAATATGACATAATATTTATCATAGTGCGATACAGTTTGTCAAGTTGGCAATGCTTCCTTGAAACTTCTCACCCATGAGTAATCACTTCTTATAGTAATATGTATATATGTAGGATATGATATTAAGGGTTGAGAGTTACATATGGAACAGAAAGTGAATATAATTAGCTTAACAGACATGGCTGAAACTAAAACCTGCTGAAGGTTTGACATGCTCAAAATGAATAAAAACAGTAATGTAGGGGGAGGGATAACCATACTGACTAAGAGAGACTGGAAATAATCAAAACAGTTGGTTTAACTTTGGATTAGGGAAATCTGAGTGGAAGCATTTGCCAGCTCAGAAATGAAAGTAATAATTGGAAATTGCTGTAGACCACTAGGGCAAAAACGAGATGTGGAACTATTTGAACAGTGGAAGGAAAGGGAGGGTAGCAATTATCTGAAAATGAAAGTGGAATTATGATGAGGATCTTTCAAAAAGGAGGTAAACTGATGAGCTGTTGTCGGACTGCAGAGATTCGGCATACTGAAAAAGGGATCTTGCAGTTTGTAGTGGGGCTGAAATAGTGGAAAATGTGGGCCTTAGGGAGCACTTGAAACACTGATCATAATGTTATTAAATTTGATATGGTGACACAGGCAGGAGGAGCAAGAGATGATAACATTAATGCCGCAGCTTTCAGGAAAGCTGATTCTAAAGCCGCAAGGGTTGAAATGGTGGCGATAAATTGAGCAATAATGCTAGAATGGAAAATATTAAACAAAAGATGAAAAACTTCAAGGTTAATTTGGAGAGGCTGAAGATAGAATATACACAGGTGACTATCAAAACCTAGATGGCTAATTAAGGAAAGGAAGATAGAACTTGCAATTATACAGTGCTTAATGTCCACAGGCCAACTCAAAGTGCTTCACACCAAATAATTACTATGGAAATGCAGTCACTGTGGTTATACAGGCAAATGTGACAGCCAATTGTGCACAGCAAGGTCTCGCAAACAGCTAATGAGATGAATGACAAAGTAATCTGTATTTTTTTGGGCGTGCTGGTTGAGGGACGAATGCTGAAGTCAATGTAAAGATAAATCGGGTGAGGTGTATAGGAAGATAGGAACAGGAATAGGCCATTTAGCCCATCGAGCCTATTCCATCATTCAGTGAGATCATGGCTGATCTGTGACCTAATTCCATATCCCTGCCTTAGCCCCATATCCCTTAATACCTTTGGTTAACAAAAATCTATCAATCTCAGATTTAAAATTAACAATTGAGCTAGCATTTCATTTGCAGAAGAGCGATCCAAACTTCTACCACCCTTTGCATATAGAAGTGTTTCCAAACTTCACTCCTGAAAGTCCTGGCTCTAATTTTTAGGCTATGTCCCTGCCGGTCGATCAGCTACCGCCTGTTTTGCACAGCTGCTGAAGCTGAATTTTACCCCTGCTGACCCAGACACTTGGGGCTCAATATTAGGAGGGAGGCGGGTTGACAGTGGGGGGGTTGACTGGGCGTGTGGGTAATGCGCCCAGTGAATTCGGGGTGCTCCGCACGCGATCACAGCCTAATTGAAGGCACTTACCTGTGCTTCCGGGTTTCGCGCTGGAAAGCTGCGCAGCGGGCGGACTGCGCAGCCGCATCATAGGCTGTCAGCTGGAGGAGCCCTATTTAAAGGGGCAGTCCTCCACTGACTGATGCTGCAGAAAGGAGCCAAAATTACAGCATGGAGTAGCCCAGGGGAAAGGCTACTCCCAGGTTTAGTGATGCCTCACTCCAGGTCCTACTGGATGGGGTGAGGAGGAGGGGGAGGACAGAGATCTTCTCCCCGGCGGACGGGAGGAAGTGGCCTGCCTCTGCCACCACGAAGGCCCGGTTCGAGGTGGCAGAGGAGGTCACCAGCACCACCAACATATCACGCACCTGCATACAGTGCAGGAGGCGCTTCAATGACTTAAGTAGGTCAGCCGAAGTGAGTACACTTACTCATTCCCCTACACTCCGTCTGCCACATCACTGCCCCCACCCCACATCTCCTTCTGCACTGCCAACACTATACTATCACATCACTCCTCACACCCACTCATAGCTCATCCTCATCTTACCTGCACTTACTCACCTCGCCAGTACTCATCCCACCACTACCACTCAACCTAATCCTCATACAATCTCATGGCTCCGTCTCATTCTCACCCTCTCATGCATCTCTTTCACGGTCAGCCTCACCCAACCTGCCACTACCTGTGCTGGAGCCACAGGGCATGCATCACATATGTGTAGTAGGAAGCATAAGGCAAATGTGTCATGAGCATGAAGGGGATCCACAAGGGTGTTGGAGGGTTTTTCATGGTTTTTACTTATATTTGATTTCTGATCAACTCACCTTACATATTATATTGTCACCACTACTGCCACGTCTTTGCAAATCTTGTCTGGTTTGTGCAATAATGCCCTTTCCTGAGGACCAACATGAAGACCCACGACTGATGCCACCCATTGTGTCACTACAAAGTGGGTGTAGGTGTATTTGCAGGGCACTTTTGTGCAGACGACTGAGGGTCGTCGGCAATGGCCCCGGTGGCACCCTGGAAGGATGCGGAGGAGAAGTTGTTGAGGGCAGTGGTGACTTTGACAGCGACAGGTAAGAAGATGGTGCTCGGGCCAGCCGGGAGCAGCTCGGCATGAAGGAGGCTGCAGATTTCCATGACTACATGTCGAGTGACTCTGAGCCTCCATGTGCACTGCTGCTCAGAGAGGTCCAGGAAGCTGAGCCTCGGTCTGTAGACCCTGTGGCAAGGGTAGTGCCTTCCGCGACGCATCTCTCTGTGCAGTTGCCCTCCCTCCTGCTGTGCAGGTGGATGTGTCACAGCACTGTGTTGTGGAGCTCCACGTGTCAGAGGTGGACGGCATGGCCAGCGAGGCTGGTGATGCTGTTCGTCCTCTGAGAAGGTCATGACTGCAGCTATGGCGGCCCCCATCACGAAGATATACGTTTGAGGGGGTCCGCAAGGTAGGTAAATATGTCTGCACATTGGGGTTGAGTTTCCACGTTGGTGAATTTTATTGTTAGGAGGAGGGTGGTGGAGGCCAAACTTTGTCCAAAGTGACAGAGTGGCCTCCTGCAATGAGTGAGGGTCTCCCCCGTCACCTGTCAAATGGACCTTTGCAGCTGCCACAGGCTGGTGGCTGCAATATATCCATTTGAACAGGGAGTGTTTCCCCCAGTAGGGGAAACACGCTCAGTTAAGATGAAAATCCCACCCCTCCTAAAATATCCTACAAATCAGGTCTGCTAACGACCTGAACTATGTAATTAATTGCCTTAAGTGGGAACCCGCCTGCTCAGACGTCCAAAAATCGAGCCCTTGGATCGTGCCATGATCTTTGTATATTACCGTGGGATCTTTGTATCAACCCAAACAGGCAGGCAGGGCTTTGGCTCAACATCTCATCTTAAAGACATCTCGCCCAAAAAGCATCACCTCCAACAATATAGCACTCCCTCAGTACTGTATTGAAGTGCCTGCCTTGATTAAATGCTTGGGTTTTGCAGTGGGGCTTGAACCTTGACCTTTAAAGTGAACATTCACTTAAGAAGTTTTTTTCTCTAAGGAAATGGAAAAGGGAAGAAGTAGGCAAGTTATAAAAGAATAATGGAGCTTCTTAAAGATGAGAGAGGTTGTAAAAGAGGCAAAAATGTGTAATTTTGAATGTTTGTTCTAGTTTTTGCTAGGCGGTGTGGTAAATTTTCGCTCTCACTACATGGGTGGCAATCTACGGATTGCGCGCCCATTATATAACCCTCACGATTTCCATTCCACTAAAATCGCTGGATGGGTTCTATAACAGGCAGACGATCAACTCCACCAGTTTACTGCCCATGCAATCTAGACAAGAATTTGCACCCAGTATTCTCTTTCAGGAGAGTGGGATTACATCACAAATCATGGGGCAAATAGAAAAGAGCAATGAAATGGTCATTAAAACATAGAGTACGGTACTTAAATATTCAGCAGAATGTTCAGAACCAAATGAGAATATTCTGATTGGATATGGCTTTGACTGGATGCAGAGTAAATCTTCTTTTATTCCACTTCAATGCAGAGCTTGGGGAGGATTTTCTGCTGGAGTTACACCAGCTCTCTGGTATAACTCCAACAGACATAGACAGGAAATTCTTCAGAGGTCTCTCTGTCAGGTCCCCGCTCAATCCTGCCACTTCTATACTTTTGCGCCAGAAGTGATGGGATCGTAGAATATGCCTGAGTCTGTAAAGGTGGGAGTATTCAAAGGACATGCAAATAACAGAACTACGTCATCTAATGCATTTCCACTCATTTGCACCCTAGTACGTTGAGCGATAAGGATACTAGTATGCTCCTGCGATCCAGGGTTGCTAGGGCCAGGGCGGGGACCTTTTAAAACTTAAATGGCTGCCTCAGTCTATGCAATCAATAGCTGACAAATTTGAAAGATATTTTGCTTTCCCAGCGAAGGCAGGAATTCCATTCAGAGCCCGTCTAAAATACATGAAGTATCTTGACCCTGGAAAAATTGGATGAGGTCAGTGGTGGGCTATTGAGGCACGCGGTACTTCCACTGATGAATTTCTGGCAAGATTCTGCCAAAGCTTAAAGTCCTATCTTTAACTCTAACCTCTAAAGTGCACCTCCTACTGCATCACTATAAATTTTTCCTTTTCTCACACCAGCCATTGGGCAGTTTTGTGTTGCGGAACCACGGACATGAGGAATTTTACATAGGACCCGTACAGTCGGCAGACAAAAGAGACTTCCATCTCACCAGTCTGAATTCAAGCCAAGGGTCCGAATTTGCACAGACAGCGTACTGCCATACTGAATAAATGAAAAGGAACAGCCTTATTGAAATTAATGGCCTTTTACCATTCCCAATAATTATTATGATCCTACTTTTCATTAAATAATTTTAGGAAGTTCACTAGATGGGTCTGCACACTTTCATTCTTCCATATTTAAAAACCTCTAACAGTTAAATTAAATTAAATTAATTGCTGGCTTATTTCTTACCATCCAAACGTTTCTAATAAAAAAAATGACAAAACAATCAAGTCATTTGTTCACATTTTGATTTGAGACAGAAAAAAACCTAAAACTAGCTCATGGGAAAGGAGAAGCAACAGAACGGAAAGTTCACATCTCCAGGGAAAAGACAAAAATGTCAACACACCATTTTGTCTTAAGACCTGGAAACTGTTACTAATTTCAGACTGAAAATAGATTGTTGCTGCAATTTTTTTTCAATTGTCATCTGAGATAAAATTAAAAGTGTCCAACATATTTGCAACATTGCAATTCTTTGAAATTTGCCTGGCTTTGATTTTCAACTATTAATATACATCAGCAGCTTCCAGTCTTATTATGTACCTTGGAAATACAATACTTGAAGAGGCTGCTTGAGAGTGCCCTCTTACTGTGCACCTGGACTATGCACTGATTTGCAGGAATTGCAGTTCATTTTTGATACAGGTGTGTTGGTATGGGTTGGGTGGCAGCAACATGGGGAGGGAAGCAACAGCCATAAATGGGCCAATTGAATTTGGGGTTTTATAAGTAGGGGCATCGAATACAAGAGTAAAGAGGTAATGGAGTAGATTTGCGTCTTCACCGCTTGGGCAGGAATCTGGCAGAGTGAATCACGCACCCATTATGGAACCCTTCTGATTTTGAATCAATGGAATCAGGCAGATTCTATAAAATGCGGGCAATCCACTCTACCAGATCCACTCTGCCCTGGCACTGAAGATGAAAATCGACCTGAATGATAAATGTTTACAAGGCAATGGTTAGGCCATAAAAGTATGGAGTTTTGGGCGGACCATTATAGAAAGCCAGAGAAAGTGTACAGTGTAGATTCACCAGGATGACACCTGGTATGGGAAACTATTGTTATGGGAACAAATTTGAGATATTTTAACTCTATTTCAACTGGAGGAGAGACGTTTAAGAGGCGATTTAATAGAGTTGTTTTAAGTTCTGAAGGGTTTTGATATAGTGAATAGGGAAAGACTATTTCCTTTGGTTGGGGAGTCAGTGATGAAAGGTCGCAAATTTAAAATTGTCATTAAGAGAGTGAGGAGAGAAGATAAGAGAAATTTCTTTACGTGGCAGGTTGTTGGAGCATAAAATGTTTTGCCACTCGGAGCAGTTATGTCAAAGATTATTTAAGAGAAAATTGGATAAATATTTGAAGCACAGGAAGATCTATGGGGAGAGAGCAGGGCAATGGGACTAGTTTTGGATTGCTCTAGTAAGGAGTAAGTACAGACTTAATGGGCCGCGTGGTATCCTCCTGTATTGTAAAACATCTATGGTTCTGGCAGTCCCAGGAAGAGTAGAAATCGTGATGGAACAGGACTGGATCTGAGGGAATTTAATTATAGCTGATGCAGACAGGCCATTCTAGAACTGGCTGTTTCTGTGTGAAATTAATAGATTCAGTCTTACCCATTTCCTAGTGATGTGTGTGAACAGCACAACATTTTTCCTAATTTGAAACAAATAACCACTAAATGGAAAATTTCATTCAGAGGCAATAAGGATACCCGAGGGGTATTTTTTTGTTCTTACTGCCTGGGCGGTAACCTGGTGGAACAGATCACCTGTCCATTGTAGAACCCATCTGATTTTTATTCCACTGAAATCAATTACCGCCTAGGTTGTGAAGATAAAAATTTGTCCCCTGGTGTGAGAAGTAAGTAGAAAAAAATGATACTTGGGGGGGAGTGTCTTTCTGAGGTTGAGATTAAGGCAGATTAGAGGGACTTTACTCTGCATGTGACCATGCTATACTTGACCTTGAAGTGCTGGATACTCAACATGGAAAAAGTCTTCCCTTTGTTTTTAACTTTTTCTCACGTTGTGGGAGACACGGGCAAAGCCATGTTTATTGTCCGTCAATGACTGTCCTGAGAAGATGGTGATGGGCTTTCTTTTTGAACTGCTGCAGTTTTTGTGGAGATGATGCTCCCAGAGACGATGAGAGAACAGTGCTATATATCCAAGTCAGGATGGTGTATAACTTAGAGGGAAGCTTGGAGGTGATGATGCCCCAGCATTGCCATCATGATGAACACAAAAAAAAATCAAAATATGTAAATTCACGTTCCCTGTTAGCAAGGAACCAGAGTAACGATTATGAATATTCTCTGAACATATGGAGAATATCAATTGAATGCTAGTTTAAACAATGTGTGGGGAAGTGGCTGGATTCTGCATCTGACACATTGCTGACAGAACAACTAGCAGGTGTTCTATCACATAGAAACATAGAAATATAGAAAACAGGAGCAAGAGTAGGCCATTTGGCCCTTCGGGCCTGCTCCACCATTCAAAATGATCATGGCTGATCGTCTAACTCAGTACCCTGTTCCCGCTTTTTCCCCATATCCCTTGATCCCTTTAGCATTAAGAAATATATCTGTCTCCTTCTTGAATACATCTAATGACTTGGCCTCCACTGCCTTCTGTGGTAGAGAATTCCACAGGTTCACCACCCTCTAAGTGAAGAAATTTCTCCTCATCTCAGTTCTAAATGGCATACCCCGTAGCCTACTGTGAAAGTTCTTGTGATTCTTCTGTGGATTCTATATTTTCCACCCATGGGTAGTTAAGGTGTCATATTAAACAATTTCATTACTTAGCCTGGATTTTCCAACTTATTTATTTTTGCTATCTGGTCAACTGTTCACTTGTCTCATGCTATTATGATGATACATTGGCATCACTCATAGAATAGTATAATTTCCAGGAATATTCCTGGACACATTTGATGAGTCTGTGGCAGGAACTCTGACAGAACCATACCGGATATGGTAGCCCAATGATGCAAGGCCTTCATTGGTCATAATTATAGCAATCAACTGTTTTGATACATTGGGCTGAATTGCCTTATAACTGCTATTTTTTTTGGCAACAGGTTTCACGTTGTGTCCTACCAAATAAATAATGATGTAGTTATAATGGTCCTGAAATTACACAGTGCATATATTAGCAGAAGTTTTAACTTCTTTCCTTCCAGTTAAAATAGCATCAAAGGAATTTTATACAAATTCATTAAGTATTAATGTTCTAATATTCAAATAGTGTAATTTTAAGGCATCACCAAATCTATATTTCAATGGGCCATCAGGTTGGAATTTGAATATTATGGTTTTTTAAAAAATAAGAAGGTAATTTCCTCCATTGGATTTCAGAGCAGCAATGTCCTTTTTTATTCAATCACTAAACTTACTTGGAACCTTATTAAGCTTAAAAAAGAAATGTGGTAGCCAATTTTAAATGCCTCCGCCAGGCAGGAAAGAGGGGGTAGCTCTTCAATAATATTGGTGCTGTACTTATCACCGTGTTTCTACTCCTGATCCGCCCGCCCGCCGTCTTTTTGAGGGGAGTCTTTATGTACGCAGCCCAGGCGCCCGCCTGAAGCAGGCAGAAGCCTCATTAAGCTATTTAAATTGAGGTTCTATGACGTCAATAGGAGCCTGATGCCATTATCATTGGTAAAAGTGAAAGTAGTGTTCTGTGCTGGACAAGCCCACTACAGGCATGAAACAGCATTTGGAACATCCGAATATAAGAACATAGGAATGGCACTAGGCCATTCAGGCTCCTCCAGCCTGTTCCGCCATTCAATCAGATCATGACTGATCTGTTTGGAAGCACTATTTAAAGGGGCAGACACCTGCAAGTATTTAGATCATTGGAATTTGTTTGCAATTCACCTGGCTGCATTTCTTCACATGTATCTGTCTTGAAAATTACTTTATTGCTGCTTTATTCTGCTTCAAAACCTTCAAGAAGCTCAGAGACGAACTGTACAGTGCTCAATATGGAAGTTATCTTGGCCACTCTACTTTGGTTGGAGGAAGAAGAGCAGTAGCAGCAGCAGCAGTAGGTCAGGGAACCTCAGGAAGGTGCAGGCCACCAATGGTAGAGTGAAAGGAGGGAGGATACACAAGAAACAAGAGTCAGAGGGACGGAGAGTTCAGGGGGCAGGTTGTAGGGCTGGAGAAGGTTACAGAGACAGGAGAGGCCAAGGCCATGAATTGGTTTAAACACAAGGATGATAATTTGAGTTGTTGGGAACTGGGAGCCAATGTAGGCCAGTGAGCACAGGGGTGATGGGTGAGCGAGACTTGGTGCGGGTTAGTATACGGGCAGCATTTTTTTGGATGAGCTGAAGTTTATGGAGGTTAGAGAATGAGAGGTCAGCCAGGAGAGCATTGGAAAAGTTCACTCTGGAGGTGACAAATGCATGGATGATGTCTTCAGGGGCAGATGGGTTGAGACTGGGACAGAGGCAAGCGATGTTACAAGGGTGAAAGCAGCCTTTGTGGTGGATAGTCTGGTTCAGCTTGAGACAGTGGCCAGGGAGGAGAATGGAATCAATGTCGAGGGTACCGAGTTTGTGGCGGGGGCCGAAGACAATGGCTTCAGTCTTCTTAATGTTTAACTGGAGGAATTGTGGCTTATCCAAGACTAGATATCAGACAAGCAGTCTAACAACACAGGTGGTGAAGAGGTAGAACCAAGCATCATTAGTTGACTCCATGTCTGTGGATGATGCCGCCATGTTGACGAGGAAGAGGAGATGGCTCAGGACAGATATTTGGGGGACTCCGAAGATAACTGTGTTGGGATGGGAAGGGAGATGCTCTGGCTATGATCAGATGGTTAGAGTGGAACCAAATGAGGGCAATGCAATTGAGCTGGACAAGGGAAGAAAGCCACTGGAGGAGCATGACGGCCTCAACTGTGTCAAATGCTGCAGAGAGGTCAAGAGGTCAGAATCACAGAAAACGTAATTTTTGACTTTGGTTAGGGCTGTTTCAGTGCTGTGGCAGGGACAAAACCTGCTTGAAAGATTCAAACATGGAGTTGCAGTAAAGATGAGGACAGATTTGGTAGGTGACAAAAACTTTGAAGAGGAAAGGGAGGTTCGAGACAGGATGGTAGTTTGCAAGGACAGAGGGATCCAGGATGGGTTTTTGAGAAGGGTGCGATGACGATGGTTTTGAAAGCAGGAACGGTAGTACTTGAGGAAAGGGAACCATTTACAGTGTCAGCTAGCATGGGTCAGAAAGAGAAGTTGAGTGATCAATGCTTAAATGGGAAAAGGGTCAAGGAAGCAGATATTGGGTATAATACACAAGATGAGCTTGGAGAGGACATGAGGGGTGATAAGAGAGATACTGGAGAGACAGGTTTGTGGCCAGGGCAAGGGCCGGGTTGTGGGGGGGGATCCTGGGGGAGGTCGGACTTGGCGGGTAAAGGAAAAAGGGGAAAGCAGCAGAGGCAGCTAAATGGATGGACACAATTGTGATAAAGAAATTTATGAGCTCTGGAAACTTGTTGTTAGAGGTGAGGGTGGAGGAGGCTGGGGAGAGGGGTTTAAGGAGACATTTGGTTGCTGAGAAAAGGGTGATCATTACTCTCCAGGATGATCCTCGAATAGTGTATGGTTTTGGCAGAGGGGAGCCTGGCTTGATAACGCTTGCTTCCTCCTCCATCGGACTGTATGGAGGCTAGCCCTCCCCCGGTTTGGGTCCTCTCCCAGTTGTCGTGAGCCAGTTAGTCCTGCAAGAAGAGTAGGAGTGAATTAGTGTGTGGTTCTTGTAAAGGGCTGTGCAGACGAATGAGGCAGCTTCATGTCGTGGGGATGCTGAGAGGGAGAAGCAGCAGGTTGTGAGGTTGTCGTGTGCAAGAAAATAGCTCCAGTGTGTAATGTGGGGGGCGATTTTAACAGTTCCCACTGGGCAGAAAAGGGGTGTCAGCGAGTCTGCCACCCATTTCATACCCCTTCCAATTTTCCTCTCCGCTGACTTCAATGGAAAGAAAAATCAGGCGGGGTGTAAAACAGGCAGCTGATCTAATGCCAGCCCTTTTCTGCCCTGCTGAGGGAGCAGTTAAAATCAACCTCTGGAAAGCAGTTAGCAGGAGAGTGAAATGCTTTCCAGTTGCTACCAGATAAAAGCAAAAATTCTGTTTCTGCCTGTTCCGAGGGCAGCATCAACAGATGTGATTAGAATAAGATGGAGGGTTGGTGCAATGACACACGATTGGAGGAGAAGCTTTGGAGCGGAGGAGGAAAGTGTTTGAATGCAGGGGAAGGGGAGGAGGGGGGTGGGGGGGTGTGGGGGGGGGGCGGGGGGGCGGGGGGGGCGGGGGTGGAATGAAACTGCTGCTGTGGCAAGATGGAACACAGGAAAATAGAGATAACAAGACATCATTCTCACTTTTGCCATCCGGGTAAGAACACTGAAGCATCTGTGGCACTGAATCCATGTCTAGGGTTGATGACCCTGTTGTTGACCTTTTCAGTCACCCACCTGCAGACCTGCCGCAGAGTCTGTCTGGGCACTCTCCTGCCATCTGAGAGGAAGAGGACCTGCTTGCAAGCCCATACCTGCTCAACCCATACCTGCCGCTGAGCCACTTACATTGAGCTGCTCTTGCCTGAGACATGTTGCAGCCCAAATCTCTCAATAGCAGCAACAACTTCCAGCGAGTAAAAGGACACCTCATTATAAGAGGTGCAAGCCACACTTTAAATAGACGCCGGGCCCACCGGAAATAACGCCCTCCAATTGGCCAGGCTGCCCATCACCACTGGAAACATGTGGGTAGCCCGCCAATTAAATTTAATTGAGGCCCGACCATTAAAATGGTTCAGCCCTCAGACGGGTGACATCAGGCGGGCAGCCTGATCACCCCACCCACCGCCCGCCTGAAAACCACCCAAAGTGAAAATCTACCCTGTACTGTCTATGACGTGGACTGTTTTGATTGTGACAACTGTTGAAATTGTAGTGGTAGCATCTCAGCTATTACATTTATGGGCCAGAACTTGCGTAAAGCAGCATGGCAACGATCGCTGCAGAACCTGCGAATTAAAATAACGAATGTACTTACTGTGGGCTCTGTGGTGTCGACTTGCTTGATTTTGAACTTTTATAAAATTGTGCGCAACCTACTCAGCCTCTGAGCAGGATAAGTTGATGCGCATGGAACGGTCTGTGAATATAGAAGACACGTCCACAAAATCCGTCAGAAAGAGACGTCACGCCCACAAGCAGACAAGCAGACATCATTCATTTAAAGTTAGTATTCTGGAAGTCATTGTAATTCAAAAATTTATTTTTTTTAAATAAAAAGTCAAAGAAATAATTGAATTAAATTAAAGAGACAGAAGGGAAAAGTAAAAAAATGTTTTTAATTTTTTAATTTCTTAAATTTTTTTTTAAGGACCAAAAACTATTAAAATAAGGAGTAATATGAGACTTCACATTTTTAAAATTTAACTTTTAGCTGTTTGTCAGTCATAAAGAGTTATCGCGCTTTTAAAACCTAGTTTAGACTGGTATTTTAAGCATACCTTTTGGTGGCGTAATTAGTTACTTTCCAGCTGGACAGATAAGCAAGTTTGTGATTTTTCAGTGATTTTGTAGCGTGCGATGTCCCTTTAATTCACAGCTGTCAAATCGCCAGCGAAGCAACAGAAGCAAGTTCACGATTTCCGCCTTTTAATGCGCGTGTGCAAACGCGGGAACTTGCTCCTTCGATTCGCCATTGAAAACAGAGAGCGCTGTTGAGCTCCTCCGTTATTTTGGGAGCGATTTCTGCCCCATGATCCCTTCACCCCCCCTCCCCCCCAATGCAATTCAGCAAATAGTCATGGCGGGGTGTGAGAGAAGCAAAATTTGAATAAAATGAATATTGTCGTGATACACATAAAATAGAATTTATTCCCGTTTTGAACTTGTCTGTATATTTCCAGTCAGTTGCCTCCTCCTCCTCAGCACACCCCACTTTTTGTTGTTTTGACCAAAGGTTATCTCCTCTGTACTGCAGATTACACCTCTTCACAAGACTGAGGCCAGTGTTCAATAATCAAGCTGTCTCCTGCTGCCTTTCTGCTGCTTCCACCCAGATTCTAATTGTTTTCTTTTTCTTATTTCAAAAATAGATAGAGGGTGACATTTGTGCTTTTCCTGGAAACCTTCTCTATCACGGCAGCTTGTGTTGAGATAAGCGGGCTCATGAGTAGTTTGGCAAAGACTGAGGGTAAAATTAGATTGTTAGCAGATGTATGGAGAAGGAGCACTGGAGACTCATGAAGTATTGATTTGTAGTCAGATGCCCTGGGACATGATGTGTTGTCGGTTACCATGAGAGAGAGCATTATTCGATCGTCCTCTCCATAGTGGTTAGTTCGGTCCAATAGGACTGGTGGGGGTCTAGCATTTATATCACTGTAGACCCTTGGGCTTGAAAAACCTTTAACAGGCTGCTTATACGTAACTCTGTGTTCTGCCAATTGCAAAATAAAGAGGAATGTGATCAGCACACTTTGGAATCCCCACTAAAATATCCCTTGTCTAGTTGTGAAATGTTTTTATTCAATAAAGGAAAAAAATGAATTATCTGACAATGCAGGGATGAATGTGTTAGGAGATGTTGGGGCAGATTCAGGCGGCTGACTCATGGAACAGGCCATTTGGTGCCAGCAGGAGGCCTGGTCCATTTTGAGGCCCAGGCCTTATTATCATCCCACTAGCAGGCGCTGCTGAGGCTCACCGGCTCTGGGTCAGCACAATATCGGGTAGCCTGGAGGCCAACCCAGCCAGCAGCAAGATAGGTGCGGGGAAGGGACGACGATCACGGGGGAAGGGGGAAGGAGTCCGGGTTACAGCACATTATTCTTGTGAAGCCCAGAGGAGCACTTCTTCTCCTTTTGGCTTGACAAAAATAATATTAAATAAATTCAAACTTATTCTTTTTGATCCTCTTCAGCTGTACCACTGGGTAAAACCAGTCGTCTCCCAAAATGGCGATCGGGGTCCTATGTGCGTCATTGGACCCCGATTTGCATATTAACAGGATCTACCGCCTGAAACAGGCGGGCACTCCAGCTGCCCAGCGATGGGCCTCTTTCAGGATGGCATCAGTTGGATCGTGAGTGGGAAGGGGACGGTATGTTTTTGCCTGAGAATTTTTGGGACGCTACCGTCCCTTTTCTGCCTGGTGGAGGCAGTGAAAATCTCCCTGTTCATTTTATAGGTGTTTAGTTGTGGGCCAGGACTGCCGCACGGGCCTCACGCAGCTGGCAGCAACCCCAGATTAAACTTGCTTCATTCACTAAGGCCGACTGCTGGGAAGACCTGTAAAAACTCACTTTGCAGCCCAGTAGAAGCAATAAAAAAGCAGCTATAAAATAACGTCAAGTAAATTTCGATATTCAGAATCCTGCACAGTAGAATGCGGATTTCTGATCTCATCCTTCAAAGAAGGGATGCTATTACCTTTTATTTTACTGTGAAGCAATGCACTCTGACCCAGACAGCATGTGGTGCACTGACAAATGCTATAGGGCGGTTACTACAGGTCTTGACCGTAATGGCTGCTTGTATGTGCAGATGGTGTTAGCGACCACCTGCAGTGCATGAGGCAGCTTACAGGGCAGATTGTTCTTTATAGCCAATTCCAGTCAGCTGTCTAATGTACTTCTGTTGTTCCCTGACCCATGCAATGTGCCTCAAATCAATAAGAGGAAAACTCAGAGCTGGTGGATGCAACTCAGAGCCAGGTGGGAAAAATTTTCAGTGGAGATAAGACAGCCAGGGGAGGATTGCACATTTTCAGGAGGTGGGATTCAAAGGCATATGAGAGAGGGGGAGATATGTGCAGCAAACAGGAAGGGAAACTATGCAAAATGAGTGATTTAGCATAGGGTGAGACATGCACGAAGGGAGACATGAGGCATTCTTGGACTCATGGAGCTAGGGAGGGAGGATCAGAGGCAGAAGAGGTTCATTGCCATGGAATGAGCAGGTGATTAAAAGAATGTCAATGATATTGGGGGCGATTTTCTACTGCCAGCTGCCATTTCTTGGCTGAGAAACGGTTGGCCAGCAGTAGGCAATCGAGGGGGGGAGCATCTCGGTCGCCCCATTGACACCTGAGGACAGCCTGGTGCAATTTTCAGGAAAATGTAAACAGGCGAGCAGCCCACCTACCTGAAACAGGTGGGTGGCTGCTTAAATATGCAAATTGGGGTCCGATGCCCGTTGTAGGACCCGATTTTAATGTTCAAGTACGAAAGGTATAGCATTCACCACATAGCTTCTGCCCATTTGTACCATGCATTGAGCGGCCTAAACAATGGTACTTAAAGGGACCACTAGATGCCACTCATAAAATGGTCCAAAAAATGTTTAATTATTTTTCTGGAGGGGCCAGGAAGAAATAAAGACCTCCTCATGCGCCCACAAAAAAAAACCCTGGCACGCTGCCAGTCTGTTCCGGGATAACCCCCCAGGCTTCGGCTGTCAACCAGCTGAGTGTGGGAGCTGGATGATTTCCCATCCTCCCACAACTGGCAAACTGTAGCAGGGCACCCACTTGCGCCCGCAGCTCACTATCACATGTAAATGAGGCCAAGGCCTCAAGATACTTCGGGCTTCACATTGGCAACAGTGGGCACGCAGTGTGCCATTTCAGGCGGAAGTCAAAGATTGGCCACATTGTCTATTGTTTTATTCTCAAATTAAATTTCAGGGTACATTTGCAACCTCCTGTTGCTGTGTCAAGTAGAACCACTAGATTCAGCACTTTAGAAGAAGGCTGTATTTGAACCCTGATATATTTTTTTAAAGTAGTTTTGGTTTCAATGTGAGCAGTAAGGTAGAAATTTTCACCCACAGAATTCTTTCCCTTCTTTCTCTCCTGAAGGTATTGACTCTTTGAGGGTATAGGTTCATGAGGCTTCAGTACATCACCCCAGTGATCATTCTTCATGTCTAAGTCAAATAGTGTAGGCAGGCTATTTGACCATGGGAGGAGTGAAGCAACGCAGTGAAACCTAATTCTGTCCTCACCTAACATCCGCACATGTTCACTTCCAGCAAGGACCACTGGACAATGATCAGACGCAGGAGCCCTAGCCCAATTTTACTGTCCCTACCCAGGGACACTAAGATGAATTGTAGTTCCCTTCCATTGTATCATTGGAATCAGCACAGGTTATGGATTCTTCATCTGTAAGACTTAGTAAGACATGACCAATGGTCTTATCCACTAGGCCTACAAGGGAGCTCTACAGAAAACACTTGTCATTGCAGTCTATGTACTCCTAGGTGGCAGAGTACTCCTGGATCAAATACATTTGAAAGAGTAGTAAAGAACAACCCGGAGCTGGTCCCGCCCTGCCGTCGTGACACCACCGATAAAGCAGCTAATGGCTAAAATTAAAATAATTGGTATGGCATATTAATAGCATTAAAAGGGAAAGGGTGTTCTTGTCAATCACTGCTCTCTTAGATCCCCACCACCGTGAGCTCTTTCTGAGCTAAAAGTGCAGGACGATTTGGGCCAGGGGATCCTGTCTAAAACTCTAACAGGACGAGACAGACTAGATGCAGGGAGGATGTTCCTGATGGCTGGGGAGTCCAGAACCAGGGGTCACAGTCTCAGGATATGGGGTATGTCATTTAGAACCGAGATAAGGAGAAATTTCTTCACTCAGAGGGTGGTGAACCTGTGGAATTCTCTACCACAGAAGGCAGTGGAGGCCAAGTCATTAGATGTATTCAAGAAGGAGATAGATATATTTCTTAATGCTAAAGGGATCAAGGGATATGGGGAAAAAGCGGGAACAGGGCACTGAGTTAGACGATCAGCCATGATCATTTTGAATGGCGGAGCAGGCCCGAAGGGCCGAATGGCCGACTGTTGCTCCTGTTTTCTATGTTTCTATGTTTCTATTTGTTGTTTGAAATTTTAACACATATATCAGGTTCTGTCGATCTATACTGTGTTCATACACAGCTTTCACATGCTGATAACATACAGATGTGCATTGAACCACAGACTTCTCTGATGGTTACCAGAGTTTGTTCTAAATTCAAAACCGTACCATTTTTGGAAGGGCTTTGAATTAGCTGCTTTTATACTACAGCCAATGTCCATCCTTCCCTGTGTGAGACCACCTCTTCCAGCTGATTACTGACAGGTAACTGGGTGATGTAATGATGAAGGTGGTGACTTGGAGCAGCCACACCAGCGGTAGGATACCTCTTTGAGCTACATTCCTCTTTTTATCACAAGGCGATGGTCAGATAGGCAGTTGATTTACAACTAAAAATCTCACATCTCAATATTTGCCTGGTGTTGACAAGGCTACCATAGGTAAAAGCCCAGGGCATGTCCTGCCCTCTCAGTCAGGGAACAATGCGGTGATGCAGGAGAATGTAAAGAAGAGGAGAAAATACTTTACAAAATGCTGCAAAAACTATGTAGAGTAAATAAGCTGTAGCTGTGATTCTTTTCAAGGCTTTGGTTTTTACAAATAAACTTATTTTTTGAGTTTTTGAAACACAAAGTAAAATAATAATTTGTCACCAGTTGAAATCTTTTTCAAGTCAGTCACACAACAGATAAAGTGCCATGCTCCTCTTTTACCTATTATGGTTTTATAAACTTTGTCTGTGCCTCTTCTTGTATATTAAAGAACTCATTATTCAACATCGATGTCAGACAACAGATAAAAGTGCCTTTAGCCTTCAGAGATTTATGGGTCCAGAGGAAACCAAGGGTAATGGTGTGTGTGCTTCCTCTGTTTAAGTGTCAACCATACAAACAACCACTTAAAATAGATTTATATTGACCTCAAAATCTGACCTCTGAGTAGTGTTAAATTGTTAATTCAAAAATGCAGCCTACATTGCATATCATTACTTTTAAAGGCCAGTTATTTCCTTAAGATCTGTAATCACTTTACTGCTTCTTGATAACAAAATATGTTTCTTCAAATGTGAATTCAGAAGTAACAAGGAATCGATTCTGCCATTTTTTTCAATAATTGCAAACAGTGAGAGAAATTTGATGTATTCAAACTCTAGGGGCTCGATTTTCGCACCCCCGATCGGGTCCGTTCGTGGCGGGGGGGCCTTGAAAATCGGGGATTCTCGGGGCGGGTCCGGAGCCCGGCTCCAACCCGCCCACTTCCGGGTTCCCCAGTGACGCGCTGACATGCGCGCACAGCCCCCACATGTGGGACTCCCGCCGGCAATTAAAGTCGGCGAGGTGCCACTTAAAGTATTTCTTTAGGTATTTCAGGTCATTTAGAGACCTGATTAACATGATATTTTAGGAGAGGTGGGATTTTGCAAACAACTGGGACTGTTTCCTGTACTGGGGGAAACACTCCCAGCTGAAATGGACGTTTTGGAGCCATCAGCCTGTAGCAGCTGCAAAGGTCCATTTGACAGGTAGGGGGGAGGGGGAGACCCTCACTCATTGCAGGAGGCCACTCTGTCACTTTGGACAAAGTTTTGGCCTCCACCACCCTCCTCCTAACATGTGTCACAAACTTTCACACTTACCCCGGTGTCCAGACACATGTACCTACCTTGCGGACCCCCTCAGATGTACATCTTCCAGTTGGGGGCCGAACAGCATCACCAGCCTCGCCGGCCACGCTGTCCGCCTCTGACATGTGGAGCCCCACAACACAGTGCTGTGACACATCCACCTGCACAGCAGGAGGGAGGGCAACGGCATAGAGAGATGCGTCGCAGAAGGCACTAACCTCGCCACAGGGTCTACAGACCGAGGCTCAGCTTCCTGGACCTCTCTGAGCAGCAGTGCACACGGAGGCTCAGAGTCACTTGACATGTAGTCATGGACATCTGCAGCCTCCTTCATGCCGAGCTGCTCCCGGCTGGCCCGAGCACCATCTTCTTACCTGTCGCTGTCAAAGTCACCACTGCCCTCAACAACTTCTCCTCTGCATCCTTCCAGGGTGCCACCGGGGACATCGCCGACGTCTTTCAGTCGTCTGCACAAAATACACCTACACCCACTCTGCAGTGACACAATGGGTGGCATCAGTTGTGGGTCTTCATTGTGATCCTCAGGAGAGGGCATTTTTGCATAAACCAGACAAGATTCGCAAAGATGTGGCAGTAGTGGTGACAATATAATATGTAATGTGAGTTGATCAGAAATTAAATATAAGTAAAAATCATGACAAACTCTCAAACACCCTTGTGCATCCCCTTCATGCTCACGACACGTTTGCCTTCTGCTTCCTACTGCACATATGTGATGCATGCCTGTGGCTGCAGCACAGGTAGTGGCAGGTTGAGTGAGGCTGACTGTGAAAGAGATGCATGAGAGGGTGAGTATGAGATACAGCCATGAGATTGTATGAGGATTGGGTTGAGTGGTAGTGGTGGGATGAGTACTGGCGAGGTGAGTAGGTGCAGGTAAGATGAGGATGAGCTTTGAGTGGGTGTGAGGAGTGATGTGATAGAGTAGTGTTGGCAGTGCAGAAGGAGATGTGGCAGACAGAGTGTTGGGGAATGAGTAAGTGTACTCACTTCGGCTGACCTACTTAGGTCATTGAAGCGCCTCCTGCACTGTATGCAGGTGGGCGATATGTTGGTGGTGCAGGTGACCTCCTCTGCCACCTCGAGCCAGGCCTTCTTGGTGGCAGAGGCAGGCCACTTCCTCCCACCCGCCGGGGGGAAGATCTCTATCCTCCCCCTCCTCCTCACCCCATCCAATAATACCTGGAGTGAGGCATCATTAAACCTGGGAGCAGCCTTTCCCCTGGGCTGCTCCATGCTGTAATTTTTCCTATTTTCTGCAGCATCAGTCAGTGGAGGACTGCCCCTTTCAATAGGACTCCTCCAGCTGACAGCCTATGCTGCGCATACGCAGTCCACCCGCTGCGCAGCTTACCAGCGGGAAACCCGGAAGCACAGGTAAGTGGCTCCAATTAGCCTGCGATTGCGTGCGGAGCACCCCGATTTCACTGGGCGCGTTACCATGCGCCCAGTCGACCCCCTGCTACGAACCCGCCGTCCTGCTAATATCGGGCCCTAGGAGTGAGGTAAGAATGGATTGGGGTAAGAATGGGTTGAGATATGGATTTAGAAACCAGAAGTCTAATATCAAACAGGGCACAACAGCCTTAAGTTGGCTTCTAATTCCCAGGTAGTGCTTTAAAACTCGATGAACCCCGCATGTTTTCTACTTCAGGAGTGTTCATTGCAATAATATGCTACTAGAAATGTCACAAAATAGTATAATTTTGTTTTGAATATATAAACATGTAAAAGAATATCACATGATGGTGTTTTATTTATGGATTAATTAATAGTGCTTGTCTTGGACAAATGCCGTAACACAAAACTTTGCAATGGGAAGTCTGTTGAATATTTAAACACCTGTCTTCAGATTCACATTTCCCACGTAAAATTATCTTACACTGGATCCAGCCAGAACAGTGGGATCATTGGTCTCTAGGTGAGATGCAATTGAGTTAAAATCAAATTTGAGTTTGTTTGGTCATTTTGCTTTTGAGAAACTGGAAAATGTAATGGATACTTTGAAATTAAATGATAAAGCTGTGTCTTCAACAGACAGTGACATGCTGATAAAAACAAAAAAAAATGCCCGGTATCAACATTTACGGCATTGGGACTCATAATGAAACAATGACCTACCTGATTTTTGTTTTCAGAAGCTAACTGACTAATTGCTGTACATGTCTTTTCTGCTACCTTCATGGAGGTGTTATCTTATTTAAAATTAATGGATTATCCCCTCTGTTAAAATAATGGAGAGAGGAATTTAATACGAGTGTATTCAGTGCTTGTGCTATAACATCACAGACTCTAATTTCTGTTTTTTTAAACAGATTGCTAAACAAAGATACTGTTTTGATGGCTGTATATTGCCTTTGTCTGTTGGTAACAGGGTCTGATGTTACTTAAACCACTTGAATTCACTGAGCAGCGATTACAGAACGATCCACATTGTGACGTTAGACAACTGAAAGATTATTTATTGCACTTCAAGTTGATATTTTATTCTGTCAATATATCATTATTGATCTCAATAAAACCTGTCTGAAAACAGCAGATAGATGCCTTGGCCACCGCAGACAGGTACTGGCTCCACCAGCCATAACAGTGACAGATCCGACATCATGTATCTCTTCTCTGAATAATAATACTTTATCTTCAAATTAATTACCATTTTGCAAATGACAGAGAAATCTGAATTCATAGAAAGATTTCAACATTTAGCATAATATTTTCCCATCATTATAAAGGACATCACTGTAAAGTCATTTTTATGGTTACCATAATGTGTTCTAAGCGTAAATAAGATATAAATGTAAGAGAAGTGAAAGCATTTTTAATATCAATCTTACTTATTTGGAATCAACCTAATTCTCTTTCAGACTGTCATTCCTTTATATACCTGTTTGATAATGTCTGCCCTTATCAAACATGGAAACATTGGTTCAAGACTGAGTCGATAACTAGAAGACACAGATTTAAGATAATTGCCAAAAAAGCCAGGGGGGAGATGAGGAGAATGTTTTTTACGCAGCGAGTTGATATGATCTGGAATGCATTGCGTGAAAGAGTGGTGGAAGCAGATTCAATCGTAACTTTCAAAAGGGAATTGGATCTCTACTTGAAAAGGAATTTTTTGTAGGGCTATGGGGAAAGAGCAGGGGAGTAGGACTAATTGGATAGCTCTTTCAAAGAGCCGGCACAGAGACGATGGGCTGAATGGCCTCCTTCTGTGCTGTACAACTCTATGATGTATGATTCTATATTGGGTTGGGACATTTTGTGCTCAACAAGATAAGGATGTCATTGCTGGGGCAGGGAATTTATTTTAACTTTTTGTATCCACTGCTGGTGTCAAGCACTCCGAGGACAGGTGTATTGCACGGAGACGCAGGATAAAACTCCTCCTACTTACCACAGCCCAACCCAACACGCCTGAACTCCAACTTCAGAAGAGAAACCCTTAGCAAATCAATATAACATTTTAGTTTCTTACATCATTCATTCCTGTGGATTTCCTTAGCGATAATGCTAACTAATCACCAGATTTTTGTTGTGGACTTACAGTAAGCAAAACAACACCAATGCTGTCAGAGGCATCAGTACCCCACAGAAACAGATTTCAGGCTGTCTGCAACCACTGAAAAAAGAAAGACTTGCATTTATGTGGCACCTTTCACAACCTCCGGACGTCCCAAAGCGCTTTACACCCAATGAAGTACTTTTGAAGTGCTGTCACTGTTGTAATGTAGCAGCCAATTTGCGCACAGCAAGATCCCACAAACAGCAATAAAATAAATGATCAGATAATCTGTTTCAGGTGTTGGTTGAGGGATAAATCTTGGCCAGGAAACATAGAAACATAGAAAATAGGAGCAAGAGTAGGCCATTCGGCCCTTGGGCCTGCTCCGCCATTCAAAATGATCATGGCTGATCGTCTAACTCAGTACACTGTTCCTGCTTCTTCCCCATATCCCTTGATCCCTTTAGCATTAAGAAATATATCTATCTCCTTCTTGAATACATCTAATGACTTGGCCTCCATTGCCTTCTGTGGTAGAGAATTCCACAGGTTCACCACCCTCTGAGTGAAGAAATTTCTCCTCATCTCGGTTCTAAATGGCATACCCCGTATCCTGAGACTGTGACCCCTGGTTCTGGACTCCCCAGCCATTGGGAACATCTTCCCTGCATCTAGTCTGTCTAGTCCTGTTAGAATTCGATATGTTTCGATGAGATCACCTCTCATTCTTCTAAACTCTAGTGAATATAGGCCTAGTCGACCCAATCTCTCCTCATACGTCAGTCCTGCCATCCCAGGAATCAGTCTGGTAAACCTTTGTTGCACTCCCTCCATGGCAAGAACATCCGTCCTCAGATAAGGAGACCAAAACTGCACACAATACTCCAGATGTGGTCTCACCAAGGCCCTGTACAACTGCAGTAAGACATCCCTGTTCCTGTACTCAAATCCTCTTGCAATGAAGGCCAACGTACCATTCGCCTTCCTAACTGCTCGCTGCACCTGAATGCTCGCGTTCAGCGACTGGTGTACAAGGACACCCAGGTCTTGTTGTACCTTCCCTTTCCCAATCTATCACCATTCAGATAATAATCTGTCTTTCTGTTTTTACAACCAAAGTGGATAACCTCACATTTATCCACTTTGGCTGTAAAAATGGGACAACTCTACTGTTCTTCTTGAATAGGGGATTGTAGGATCTTTTACATCCAACTGAGAGGACAGATGGGGCCTTGATTTAATGTCTCATCCGAAAGACTGTTACAAGGTGGGGGCAATTTTCAAGCAGCACCCACAACAGGCATGAAGCCAACAGAGTGGCCATTATGACCGCCCAATCATGTCAGCGTGAAGCCAGAGCTATTTTAAGGCCCAGGCCTCATTGCCATGCCATCGGCAAGTTGCGAGCACCAAGCGGGCACCCCACTGCAGTTCACTAATTCTAGGGGGGTGGAAAATCATCTGGCTCCCATACTGAGCAGGCTGCAGATCGGGCATGAAGAAGGTGGGAAATGATCCAGGAGGGCAGCGGGAAAAGACCTCAAACAGGTCAAAAGCCGGTCAGAGATTTTTTGGGGGGGCCCAGGAGAAGCGTTCCTGCTGCTCCTGGCCCCATCGATACAACAATTGAAAGCTTTATGGGCCACTTTTTGAGCATTCTCCACCCGTCCCTTTAAAGACCACTGGTTAGGCCGCTCAACGCCTGGTACAACTGTACATTTGTACCTGAAAATTGCAATAAGGAACTGGCATAGGACCCAAATTTGAATAATTAAGCAGCCTACCGTGAGGTTAGAGGGTTACTTGCCCATTTTCAGGCCCACCTGAAAATTGTATTTTTAGGTGAGAAATGTGCGGCCAGCAATTGAAAGTTGTTACTGGTTAGTCTAAGCTCATAATAGTGAAATTATTACCTTTCAGAACAGTTATGAGTCAACAGGGACAACAACACTAGAAAGAATGCAATGAATAAGCAAGCACTCGATTAAAGGACACATTTCAGGAAAACATGGACTGAATGGTTGCTCGGGAAGATATAATTAAATATAATCAACAGTAATAAATTACATTAACTAACTGGAATCTGCAAAATAATATAGTAGAGTACTAACTATTACCAAATGTAATAAGTTGTAGGCCAATTGGGGATATGTTTTCCTCTTGGCTAATTTTAGCAAAAAGTAGGCATTCATAAGTAATGGTGCATTACTGATAGTAAGTACTAACAGACTACTCATCTGTGATTAACGCTACACTAAGGACTGCTTTGATTCAAAATGGGTTCCGGGAAATTAGCAAAAGGAAAATAATAACGTCTTGTTAGCTAATTAAGGCCTTGCTAAAGGCCAATCATGAGAAGCTCATGTAGGATTGTGTGGGGTGAAATAAAACGGAAAGTGAGTACTGGGGCATGATTTTTACTTGGAGCCGGGAACTCAGTGGATGGATAGATTTTCGAGTGGGAAACCCAGAAGTCAAGTGAGTGTGTCGGAATGTGCGATCACAATTTAATTGAAGGCAATTATTTTTCTTTCCGGGTTTCCTGCGCGATGGCCAGCCAGAATGACAGGCTGTCTGGCTGTCGGGAAGGAAAGCAGCCTGGGAGCAGATGCCAGGTAAGTCTGAGGCTTGGGGGGTGGAGGGTCGGAGACATTGCAGTGGTTGGGGGGGGGGGGCGGGTGGAGACATCATTGGGGGGTTCTTGGCCATTGGGGAGGGGGTCTCGGCTAATGGGGGGAGCCTCGGCCAATGGGTAAGGCTCGGCCATGGGGAAGGGGAGTCTCGGACATCGGGGGGACCTCAGGGTGAATGTTGGTTTAAATCCTGACCAGCAATTTCTGAGCTGGGGGTGGTTGTGGATGAATGAGTGTTTGTGATCCTATGCCAGAATTTCTGCTCAGTGGTGGGGAGGAGAAGGCTTGTTGTCCCATCTTGGAATTTGTGCTCTGTGTTTGTAGTCCTATGCTGTGAGGATGCATTTGGGCTTATGGTCATTTTTTGGGGGTTTGCTCTCAGATATATACTCATTGGCTTGGTCCCAAATTTTTGTTCAGTTGATGGGGTTTGATTTGGTTTTTTTTGCTTAGTTGAGTGGGGGCCACGTTTAGTATTCTATCAGGGGATGTGGAAAGTGATGCAATGGTAGTGCTGCGGGGTGAGATTTCTTTTCATTGGTTGCAGTTTTTGCTAGTTGATCTCCCATGGCATCGCAAATGGGGAGTCAAAAGCAATGAAACTTTTCAGGTCAACCAAGGGAGATAATTGATCCAAGACAGGGAGGGGAGGGGGGAGAGAAAGAGAGGGGGTGAGAACAATGAAGGCAGACTGACCGTATATTGGTGGGGAGAAGCCAGCAGGCAACATATACCAATATTAAACAAGGAAAGACCTGCAGCCAACGTACTGAAGTTAAGCAAGAGGGAAGGGTAGGGAAGGGAAAGGCAGTGAGGGGGAGGAATGGAGAGAGGAGAGAGGGTCGATAAAGGTTGAGGACAGAGGAGGGGTGGGGTGAGCGAGAGATGAGGGGAGAGGAGGATGGTAAGGGAGAGGAGAGAGGAAGCATAAAAGAGGAGGAGAGGAATAGAGAGGGAGCAGATGGAGGGGAGAAGGAGAGAAGAAGGTGAGGTGGAGGAGGAGAGAAGCAGGTGAGTGGGAGAGAGGGACTAGTGGGAGAAGGGGCAACAAGGCAGGAGGTTGGGCTTTTTTTGATTTATGCATGGGGTGTCTTGGTGCTTCCCAAGAACTTGGCAACAAGTCCATTTGGTGATTTCCTTGGCAGCTTGGAAGTTTGCTGAGCTATTTGCAGGACACATACACCCGCCACCATCCACAAGTGTAATTCAAGTAGATTTGTTAACAAACCTTTTCAATCATTTCTGTGTTTTATGTTATTTGGGTTTGCCTATTGCTCTGAGGATGCTACTGTTGATTCTGTGTGTGTTTCCACCATCCTTGATTTCCACGGACATTTACCCTTTGCAGGTTACACATCTTGATGTATTTTTGCGGTACACTACACTTCCTTTTGTTTACAAACAATTTTAGATTTTTATTACTGACCGTATATTGGTGGGGAGAAGCCAGCAGGCAACATATACCAATATTAAACAAGGAAAGACCTGCAGCCAACGTACTGAAGTTAAGCAGGGAGTCAATGGAAGGAACCAGCATCTCGCACCCACTGCAGTACATGCCGATCTGCTTTGAGGCTGCACGGGGAGGAGGGCATAAAGAGGTGGCTCCAGATTCAGGCCAGGAATAAGGAACATATACCAGGGTGAGCAGGAGAGAAGCAATTTGATTACCAGTACATAAGTGACATTCATATTTTGAACTTCCTAACAGCACCAGCACTAGCATTAGCATTAAAAGATGAAAAGCATAATGGATGTCCCTGGCAGTTATTTTCTGCTGCATATGGGAAAAGTGGCGGATTCAGTCAAAGGGCCTGTCAACCACTGCTTAGGGAAGACTTAGCTGAGGAAATAGAAGGACCTTTAGGAACTCTGGTGTGGAAAGTAGATTTATTAGAGCAGGTATGACAGAGAAGGAGAAAATTAGAGGAAAGCATGAAGTATTTACTAGAAGTGGGGTGGGAAGAAACACAATCCAAATAATTGTCGGAGTCCGAGCTTGTAATAAAAATCTATGGAAAGGCTTTTGCCATAGATGGAGAGAAGGAAAGCCAGAAAAAGAAGGGAAGAGATGGCCCACACAAATGTAAAAAAAAATGAGAATTGGAAACATATTTGGAGTGCCATAATTTATATTAACAAAAGAGCCAAGATCTTACAACATTTTTTGATTCTTTCAAGTAACTTGACTGCAGAATATTCCAATATTTCAGATTTTGTTATCATTCTTAAAAATATAAACTTGCGCACATACTCAAGATTGATTCAAGATGTAAACAAGTGATTATTTTCTGAATCTTCAATTTAATTGAGTGATGGCTGGAAGAGTGAATAGAGACCCAACACAAAGAACTCCCAGCCAAGCGTTTGCCTGAGAGAACTGAGACCAGCTGCAATACCTGAGCTGTTATTGATATGTGTCAATCACAGGTTTAACGAGCCAAATTAACTTTGGCTGCATCTCGCTTCCATTTCAATGGCGAGATTCAGAAGCCATGGGAAATATTGCAGCATATAATGTATTTAGAAAGGATAGGGAAGGAAGAAGGGTGGAGGGGGTGGGGGGGTGGGGAGTATCTGTACTAATTAGAGACAACATAATGGCATAGAAAAAAGGGACATAAGTAACATTAAGATAGAAACAGAATCCATATGGATTGAGACAAAGGATAAGAAGGGATTGATCATGTTAATAGGGATATTCTTCAGACCACCTATTAGTGGAAGGGAAGTGGAGGATGGAATCTGTAGACATAGAAACATAGAAAACAGGAGCAAGAGTAGGCCATTTGGCCCTTCGGGCCTGCTGCACCATTCAAAATGATCATGGCTGATCGTCTAACTCAGTACCCTGTTCCCGCTTTTTCCTCATATCCCTTGATCCCTTTAGCATTAAGAAATATATCTATCTCCTTCTTGAATACATCTAATGACTTGGCTTCCACTGCCTTCTGTGGTAGAGAATTCCACAGGTTCACCACACTCTGAGTGAAGAAATTTCTCCTCATCTCTGTTCTAAATGGCATACCCCGTATCCTGAGACTGTGACCCCTGATTCTGGCCTCCCCAGCCATCAGGAACATCCTCCCTGCATCTAGTCTATCTAGTCCTGTTAGAATTTTATATGTTTCGATGAGATCACCTCTCATTCTTCTAAACTCTAGTGAATATAGGCCGAGTCGACCCAATCTCTCCTCATACATCAGTCATGCCATCCCAGACAAATCTATTAAATGAGTAAAAAGCATTGAATAATAATCATGGGAGATTTCAACTACCCCCTAATAAACTGGCAGGACGAGATAGGGAAAGGAGAAAAGGGAATGGAGTTTTTACAATGTGTGCAGGACTCTTTTCTTACCCAGCATGTGAGAAGCCCAACAAGAGAGAAATCACTGCTGGATCCAGTAACGGGAAATGAACCAGAACAGGTAAGATAAGTAAGCATAGGGGAACATCTAGGCAATAGTGATCATAATATAAAAAGGATCAAAATAATGACTGAGAAAGACATAAGTAAGACAAGGACCAAAGTAATAGATTGGAAAAAAAGCTAATTTTGAGGGCAGAGAGTGGAACTAGGGAAGCTAAACTGGAAAAAACAATTGATAGACAAAGAAATAGAACAGCAGTGGGAAATATTTAAAACGGTGATCAATAGAGTTCAAGAGAAGTATATTCCTCTAAAAAGCAAGAACAAACTAGCCAATAATGAAACACCATGGATGAATAAAGAGGTCAGGGTAAAATTAAAACTAAAGAAAAAGCCATACTCTAAGTGCATAGACAGTAAAAGAGAGGATGACAAAAGGGAATATGGAGAGGTTAGGAACGAAGTAAAAAAAAATGAGGAAAGCAAAGAGTAACTACGAAATTAAATTATCAAAGAATATTAAAAAGTAATAGTAAAGTATTCTACAGGCATATAAGTAACAAAAGAAAAATCAGAATAGGCATAGGGATAAGAAATAAGGGATGCACAAGATAAACTCAAAGGTAATGACAGCGAAATGGCAGAAATATTGAATAATTACCTTACCTCAGTATTTAAAAGGGAGACTAATAAGGTGGGCATGACATTAGAAGATGAGAATAAAAAAGACATAAAACATTTAAGATAGAAAGGGGGAGATAATTGATAAACTAATCAAACTTAGAGAGGATAAAACATCTGGTCTGGGTGGATTGCATCCACGAATATTAAAAGAAGTTAGGGAGGAGATAGCAGAGGCACTATTACATAGATATAAAAATTCATTAGAAACGGGAATTGTGCCAGAGGACTTGGTGGCACTGTCTAAAAGGGTGGTGGAAGCAGATTCAATCGTAGCTTTCAAAAAGGAATTGGATAAATACTTGAAGGGAAAAAAATTTGCAGGGCTACTGGGAAAGAACGGGGGCATGGGATTAACTGGATTGCTCTTACAAAGAGCTGGCATGGGCTCAATGGGCCGAATGGCCTCCTTCTGTGCTGTAACCATTCCATGATTCTATGATCTAAGGAACGAAAATATAATAAAGAATATTCAGCACAGGTTTCAGAAGGGAAAGTCATACTTGACCAACTTTATTGAATTCTTTGAAGAAGCAACAGAAAGAGTAGACAACGGTAATGTAGTAGATGTAATATATTTCGATTTTCAAAAGGTCTTCGATAAGGTACTGCATTGTAGAATTATGACTAAGGTCAGAGCATGTGGAGTCAGGGGACACGTAGCAGAATGGATTGCAAGTTGGCTACAAGGCAGAAAACAGAGAGTAGGGGATAAGGACACATCCTCAGACTGGCAAAAGGTGGGAAATGGTGTTCCACGGGGATCAGTGCTGGGACCACTGTTGTTCACAATTTACATTATCGATTTGGATTTAGGAATCGGAAGTACAATTTCAAAATTTGCGGACGACACCAAATTGGGGGGTATAGTTAATACAAAGAAAGAATGTGTCAAAATGCAAGAGGACATTAATAAACTTACAGAATGGGTGTGTAATTGCCAAATGAATTTCAATATCGATAAGTGTGAGGTGGTGAATTTTGATAGGAAGAATAAGGAGGCCACATATTGCTCGGATAATTAGAGTCTAAATGAGATAGAGGAGCAGAGGGATCCAGGAACACAGATACACAAATCACTAAAAGTAGCGACACAGGTTATTAAGGCCATAAAAAAAGGCAAATTTAGCACGGGGGATCATTTCTAGAGGGATAGAATTGAAAAGCAGAGAAGTTATGTTAAACTTGTATAGAACCTTGTATAGACCACACTTCGAGTACTGTGAACAGTTCTGGTCTCCATATATGGCAAGCATTGGAGAGGGTGCAAAAAAGATTCACACGGATAATACCAGAACTGAGAGGATATACTTATCAGGAAAGAATAAACAGGCTGGGGCTCTTTTCTCTCGAAAAGAGAAGGCTGAGGTGTGATCTGATAGAGGTCTTCAAGATAATGAAAGGGTTTGATAGGGTAGACGTGGAGAAAATGTTTCCACTTGTGGGGGAGTCCAACACTAGAGGTCATAAATATATAATAATCGCCAATAAATCCAAAAGGGAATTCAGGAGAAACGTCTTTATCCAAAGAGTGGTAAGAATGTGGAACGCGCTACAACAAGGAATAGTTGAGGCAAATAGCATAGATGCATTTAAGGGGAGACTAGATAAATACATGAGGGTAAAGGGTGTAGAAGGGTATGCTGATAGGTTTAGATGAAGTTGAGAGGAAGGAGGCTCGTGTGGAGCATAAACGCTGACATGGACCAGTTGGGCTGAATGGCCTGTTTCTGAGCTGTAGTTGCGATGTATCTCAATGTAAACCAATGCAGGTGAAGTAAAATTTGTTTCAGCTTCAGAATCAATAAAAAAAATCTCAAATAGGTAAATTGCTCCTTTAACGATCCACTGGCCAGCATTAATTGGGGACGCAACTTCCGGGTTTCGATTGTGCGCCGCATCCAAACACGCCCACGTTAACCTGGAAGTGGGCGCGTTGGAGCCGGGTTGCGGTCGTGGTTCAAAAGGCTGTTATTTTAACATCCCACTCGCCCCCAACCCAACCGTTCTTTGAGGTTAGAATTAATCCCCGATCTCCAAGTCGGAACTGGTGTTAGTCAGCTGAATGAATGGAAATTTTCAAACTATTACCACAATACTGACGGAGGTGAATAGAACAGAGGAGTCTTCTGGTGGACAACAGGGATACAATGGCCAATGCCAGGTACACAGGAGCTGGAAAAGAAGGCACTTTGGATGATTAGAGGGTACAGGTGACACAACTCATAGGACAAATTAACCCAGGAAGTAGTAGGTCACTTGCAACAGAATCTCAGGCATGAGAAAGGAGGTGTGAGTGATGTGGCTGAGGCTCAGCAGATAGACTGTGACTGAGGTTTGCCCTGTGATCCACAATGGCCTGCAGGGATAGTCAACCATTCGCATTGCATTGCCTGTGGGAGTGAAGCTTCCTCCAGACCTCAACTCTTACAATCTTGCTGCTCAATCAATTTGACAAAATATTGCTCAACCACAACTGGATTCACAAACTTTTTGTCATTGCTATCAAGTGAACAGATTTTTAACTGCTCATAAAGAGATGATGGATTAATATTACAGATGCAACCCAGTCGGCTGATTTTTATTTTTGCGGTTGCATTTAAAAAGTAATATTGCACAAAATTCACAGGGTAGATTTTTCAATGGAATGAAAATCAAGCAGGTTCTATAACGGCTGGGCGATCCGCTCTGCCAGATTATTACCTAGGCAGTAAAGGTGAAAATCTACCCCACTTTTTAAAAATTGTGTGCACCTGTTATTATGTTAGCAGGTCATAAATAACTTTTTAAAAACGGTTAATCGCACAGAGGAAAAAATCCCAGTGTATTTTCTTTTCATCCGCAGCTTAAACTCCTGCCCCTAGCAGTGTATGGCAATCAGTAGGTTAAGAAAGGAACAGCTAAAAAGTGGACTTGATGACAAGTACTTTTGAAGTGTAGTCACTGTTGTAATGTAGGGAAACATGACAACCAATTTACACTCAGCAAGGTCCCTCAATTAACAATGAGATAATGACCAGATAATCTATTTTTAGTGATTTTGGCTGAGGCATAAATATTGACCAAGACACTGAGGAGAACTCCCTTGCTCTTCATCAAAAAGTGCCACGGAATCTTTTACATCCACATGAGAGGGCAAATGGGGCCTCGATTTATGGTCTCATTCGAAAGATGGCACTCCAAAAGTGCAGCACTCCCTCAGTACTGTACTGGACTGTCGGCCTAGATTATGTGCTCAAGTATGTGGAATGGGACTTGAACCCACAACGTTCTGACTCAGAGGCTACCACTGAGCTAAGGCTGGCAGCTAGGAGTGCTGAGGAGCAGTCCCAGGAGAGTTGCCATAGCTCCATGGGACAGGCACCTGCTGTCTTCTCTCAGGATGACAGCATGCCTGCTCCCCGATCACTCACTCCGCCACTGCCCCTGTTAATGCCACACAGCCAGCAGGGCAAAATTCCTCAATCCGGGCTGAGATGTTACAGTCTGCAGCCAGGCCCTCAAGGCCCATAGCTGCTGGAGGTGGCCCACCACGGCCATCTGGAGTGTACTCAATGGAAGCTCAGCACCCTTTAACCTCCCAAGCTGTAGCCACTGGGTATACACCTCGAAGGAGTACTTAGTTAGGTAAACCAGCACATAAGATAAGCATTGCGCAAGGATGATCCTTAATTATTCATGTTAAATATATACAAATGGAATTGAGTTGTTGGATTAATTTTTCTTTTTCTGGATCTGGTGTTGGTGTTTATATTTGTAGTGAAGTGAAGGCAAGTCCAATAAGACTGGACAGAAGGAAGGCAATCAGATGGTAGTAGTAAGGATGGTGTTTATAAGAATTGTGGGACGGTTAGTGTATTGGGGATGGGAGGGGTAGTTCAAGTGAAGCACTCTTGGATGAGCTGCTCTCTAAGAACTCTAGCAGCTAGGGGCACCGGTGATCCGTGCTGCTCCTGTTCTTCCTCCACTTTGTGCTACTCTTCCACTTCCTCTTCCTCCTGCACTTCGTGTTGCCCAGGTGGTGGTAAGGGCTTGTCCCTCATGATGGCGAAGTTGTGCAGCATGCAGCAGATGACAACAAATCTGGATACCCCTTCAGGGGTGTACTGCAAATCTTCTCCCAAACGGTTCAGGCAGTGGAAGTGTTGCTTGAGCACACCGACAGTCCGCTCAATGATGTCTCTTGTGGCAGCATGGCTCTTGTTGTAGGCCAGCTTTACGGCTGTGTCCGGGTTCCTGACAGGAGTCATGAGCCATGACTGAAGGGGAAAGCCCTTGTCGCCCAGTAGTCAGCCTGTGACCTGATGGCCTGATTGGATTAAAGGCAGTACAGAGGACTGCCACAGAATGAATGCATCATGACTGCCGCCAGGAAACCGGGCACATACCTGCCTGATGTGTTGCCTGTGATCGCAAACAAGCTAGACATTGAGGGAGTGGATGCCTTTTTTATTCAGAAAGATGTCAGGATGGTGATGGGGAGTACCATCAAACTATGGGTGCAGTCTATAGCACCTTGCACCCTGGGAAAGCCTGCAATATGAGGAAGCCTAGTGCTTTCTCATCCTGCTTTGCTCTGTCCATTGAGAAAGTGATGCAGGTATTCCTCCCAGCATAGAGAGCCTCGGTCACCTTCCTGATACAATGGTGAACAGCATGCTGGGAGATGTCACTGATATCACCTGCTGTATCCTGGAAGAAACTTGTTGCATAGAAGTTAAGGGCTGTGATGACCTTGACGCCAGCAGGCTGTGCAGTCCGTGCCTTGGTTTGAGACTTCACTTGTGGATGCATCAGGTGACAAAATTTGGTGACATCCTCTTTGGTGAAGTGAAGGGGCCTGAGACAATGCTCCTCAGTAAAGTTAAAGTAGGAGAAGTGCTCCCTAAAGTGGGTATGGCCTCTTGCGTAGTGCCCTCTTCCTCCCTCTTGTCCCAATTGGTCCTGCTCTGTCTTCTTCGCTGCTCCCTCCTCGTCCTCCAGCCCCAAAGGCAGACCTACCAGACCACCCACTAGAAGTGTTTTGATGGCAGGCAATAGCAATCCAGCACCAGCAGAAATTTGTTAGCAGAAATCAGAATTCAGTTGTGGAATGTAGAAAATAGACAAAAAACACCGAGAACTTAACTGGCAGCCAAAAAGGACAAACCAGCAACTAACCTGCATGGAGGGGATGAGCCCTTTAAATAGTGCTGTTGCAGGGTCCTTGCTGCCTGTTAGTGACATGATTTGCTGAGCAAGTTTATCATGTGGTGAATCAGGCGCTGAGCAGACCAAATCACAAAATGGCCCTACAAGGGTAGGAAGCATATTAAAATATTATAATCTACCATCTAACACAATCAGACCTTATCAGTTGATTTTAGTTAATACTATATTAATACTAGTAATACATTTTAATAGTATATATATTCAGATACTATTAGTATTTTTAATTAATAAATATATGTATTATTGGCACCTTTTGATTAATAGTACATGAAATTTTTAAAAAATAATTTTAATCAGTGCACATTCGGATGAATAGAATAAACAAAATAATAACTAAAGAAAGAAGAAACAGTGCTATCGCAGATAAGATGACAGATACCTACCTTCTTCACAAAACCCTCCAATAAGTTCATTCAGGTACTGCTCGTGAATAGTATGCTGGGTACACTGTGGGCTTTTTTACTGTCTCTCTTTAACGCTATTAGCAATGGAAGCATTGGTAATAGATGAACAGATATCCTCCCATTTCTTTTAACTGTCTTCACAAAGTCATTGCACCAAATCTCTCCAAGATAATCCTTGATAACTGAGGCACTAAGTGAAGAAATAGAGTAACAAAGAGACATAAACTTGGTCCCATAAGTTAGAATGGACTCCAGTACCATCAGTAACCAGAAAACTGCAGCAAGTGTTCCTGGAGTAAAGAGGAAGTGATGGATCTAGGAGGACTCAAAAAAATCACAACTGTCAAAGCAATGAGAATTACATAGTAATTCATAATTCTGATACTTCTAAAAATTGGGAAGGACATGACAGACATTTATCTTACCAAATGCATGATATACCATTTGTAAGAAACATCAAAGTAATTTTTTTTTTTTATTCGTTCACGGGATATGGGCGTCGCTGGCAAGGCCGGCATTTATTGCCCATCCCTAATTGCCCTCGAGAAGGTGGTGGTGAGCCGCCTTCTTGAACCGCTGCAGTCCGTGTGGTGACGGTTCTCCCACAGTGCTGTTAGGAAGGGAGTTCCAGGATTTTGACCCAGCGACAATGAAGGAACGGCGATATATTTCCAAGTCGGGATGGTGTGTGACTTGGAGGGGAACGTGCAGGTGGTGTTGTTCCCATGCGCCTGCTGCCCTTGTCCTTCTAGGTGGTAGAGGTCGCGGGTTTGGGAGGTGATATGTAGATACACATCATTCCAGATGAGCTGTGAAATCTATCAATCAAAGGTGGCTCTAAGGATATGTATTGTGAGCATCTGAAAGAAGTGTAAAATACAGTGAAGGATATATATTCATAAGAACATAAGAAATAGGAGCAGGAGTAGGCCATACGGCCCCTCGAGCCTGCTCCACCACTCAATAAGATCATGGCTGATCTTCTACCTCAACTCCACTTTCCCGCCCTATCCCCATATGCCTTGATTCCCTTAGTGTCCAAATATCCATCGATCTCAGTCTTGAATATACTCAACGACTGAGCATCCACAGGCCTCTGGGGTAAAGAATTCCAAAGATTCACAACCCTCTGAGTGAAGAGTTTTTTCCTCATCTCGCTCCTAAATGGCCGATCTCTTATCTTGAGACTATGACCTCTAGTTCTAGACTCTCCAGCCAGAGGAAACAATCTCTCAGCATCTACCCTGTCAAGCTCTCTAAGAATTTTATACATTTCAATGAGATCACCTCAAATTCTTTTAAACTCCAGAGAATATAGGCCCATTCTATTCAATCTCTCTTCATAGGACAACCCGCTCATCCCAGGAATCAATCTAGTGAACCTTGGTTGTACCCCCTCTAAGGAAAGTATATCCTTCCTTAGGTAAGGAGACCAAAACTGTACACAGTACTCCAGGTGAGGTCTCACCAGAGCTCTATATAATTACAGCAAGACCTCCTTACTCTTATACTCCAATCCCCTTGCAATAAAGGCTAACATACAATTTGCTTGCTGTACCTGCATGTTAACTTTTTGTGATTTATGTACAATGACACCCAAATCCCTCTGACTACCAACATTTCTTCGTCTTTCCCCTTTTAAAAAATATTCTGTTTTCCTATTCTTCCTACCAAAGTGAATAATTTCACATTTCCCCACATTATACTCCATCTGCCACCTTCTTGCCCATTCACTTAACCATTCACTGCAAAGGGTCTATATCCCTTTGCAGCCTCTTTACATCCTCCTCACAGCTTTCTTTCCTGCCTAGCTTTGTATTGTCAGCAAACTTGGATACATTACACTTGGTCCCCTCATCTAAGTCATTGATACAGATTGTAAACAGCTGAGGCCCAAGCATTGATCCTTGCGGCACCCCACTAGTTACAACCTACCAACCAGAAAATGACCCGTTTATTTCTACTCTCTGTTTTCTGTCCATTAACCAATCCTCAATCCATGCTAATATATTACACCCAATCCTATAAGCCCTAATATTGTATTACAATCTCTTGTGTGGCATCTTATCGAATGCCTTTTGAAAATCCAGAAATAGTACATCCACTGATTCCCATTTATTTACCCTCAAAAAACTAATAGAATCCTCCTCACTTTCAACCACACGGCCAATTTTTGTATAATCTGCAAACTTCTTAAACATGCTCCCTACATTTAAGTCTAAATTGTTAATATATACCACAAAAAGTAGGTCATGGGAATTTGTTGGCTTTTAGTCCCATTAATTTCTCTAGTACTTTTTCTTTACTAATCTTAATTGCTTTATGTTCCGCACTCTCATTAGACCCTTGGTTCTCCATTATTTCCAATATGTTTTTTGTGTCTTCTACTGTGAAGACAGATACAAAATATTTGTTTAACATCTCTGCCATTTCCTTATTCCCCATTATAATTTCTCCTGCCTCTGTCTCTAAGGGACCCACGTTTACTTTTTCTACTCTCTTCCTTTTTACATACCTGTAGAAGCTCTTACAATCTGTTTTTATATTTCTTGCTAGTTTAATCTCATATTCAATTTTCTCCCTCTTTATCAATTTCTTGATCATCCTTTGCTGATTTCTAAAACCCTCCCAATCCTCAGGCTTACTACTCTTTTTGGCAACATTGTAAGCCTCTTCTTTTCATCTAATACTTAACTTCTCTAGTTAGCCATGGTTGGATCATTTTTCCCCTGGAGTTTTTATTCCTCAAGGGAATGTATATTTGTTGAGAATTATGAATTATTTGTTTAAATGTTCACCATTGCTTATCTACCGTCATATCTTTTAATCTAATTTCCCAACCTTCCTTAGCCAACTCATACCTATGTAATTGGCTTTGTTTAAATTTAAGACCCCTTCCTTTTAAGAATGTCAATACCTGCACCCCCCCATCCCCCGCAATAGAGAGCAGTAAAAACTGTTGTATCTAATAGGGCCCATGGGGTGGGGGGGCACTGGTTCTTTATGGACACTGCAGTTTACTCATAGCTGCAACATAATTATTAAAAGCAAGTATTTATCAAAAGCAAAAATGAACTTTAATAATTAGAGGGCACAGAGATTCTATTACTGCAGTTTATATCTTTGTACAATTAATAAATAGCTGGGTACTGTTGTCAGCTGGTGCTGATTCTTCCTCTCCAGATATCTCCTGATCAGCTTCT
Source organism: Heptranchias perlo (assembly GCF_035084215.1). Classification (NCBI taxonomy): domain Eukaryota; kingdom Metazoa; phylum Chordata; class Chondrichthyes; order Hexanchiformes; family Hexanchidae; genus Heptranchias; species Heptranchias perlo. The sequence goes on along the minus strand of NC_090325.1, from coordinate 124,917,328 downwards.
TAGTCAGTGCATAATAGTGATTTCTGGTTTCTTTGTGGGCCTTCTCCCTACTGTGCCCATAGCCGATGTCATCAGGGTGAATACTGACCAAGAGGAAGACTGAAAATAACAGATCTCCATCAGCAAAACATTAATAACGAGAATTACGATATCTCTTACAAGGCAGATTTTAGCACTATTTTGTTGATGTTTTACTGGATGGGGAAGTACTTCATCCTGAAAGTATTTTCCCCTATGTTGGTCTTATTTCATCTACAACAAAAAGAACCTAATAATAAGGATATGAGCCCCCTGAGAGACGTTAGGGATTAAAGTTTCTTTACTAGAAAAAAAGAAAGACTTGCATTTATATAGCATCTTTCATGACCTCAGAACATGCAAAAGCACTTTGCAGCCAATGAATTACTTTTGGAGTCACAGTTGCAATGGAGGAAACATGGCAGCCAATTTGTGCACAGCAAGAGCCTGTAAACACCAGATAATCTGTTTTAGTGATGTTGGTTGAGGGATAAGTAACAGCCAGGACATTGGGAGAACTCCCCTACTCTTCTTCGAAAAGTGCTGTGGGATCTTCTACATCCACTTGAGAGGGCAGATATGGCCATGGTTTAGTGTCTCATCCAAAAGATGGCATCGCCAACAGTGCAGTACTCCCCTGAAGTGTTAACATAGATTGTGTGCTTTAGTCTCTAGAGTGGGGCTTGAACCCATGATCTACTGACTTAGAGATAAGAGCACTACCACTGAGCCACAGCTGACACTGGGGCTTAGTACACTTTGAGTTCAAAGGGGCCAAAGATGCAATATTTTCCAATTTGATTAATGAGGTGTGAGAATGCGTCAAAAAGGACGGTAGCAATAATTATTCAGTTGTCAAGATAGTCAATCTAAGGGTGAATGGCTAACAGCACAGGATCCTAAATACAAGGGTTTGAAAGAAAACTCAACTGAATTTGAGGAAATTGAAGTCCTATAAAAACACAGAGAATTAGGTGAAAAATTGCTTGAATTTTGGCAATTGAAGGCTGGAAAGAAACAGTGTAATCGGTCCACAGAATAGTTGTTGCCATATTTGCAGGCAGGAGCAATCCATTGAACTAGGCAACCAACTAGTTATGACATGACATACAACAAAGAGAGTTTAAAGACACAGATGAAAGACGGGTGATAGCGCTGCCAATGTTTGCAACATTTACACGGAGATGATAGCTGAGTTTTGCTACAGAGTTTAAGTCTAAGTCTTTGCAATATTCAATAATTCTTCCAATTTGTAGGTTATACTGGATAATGGTGAGAAAGGGCTATATTTGCCAATGATGTAGATACTGACAGTAAGCGATTTTGTTCCTTATTGTTGCATGCCGTATCACTCTGCAAAGCTGATTTCATTGCAGCATTCCAGGTTTATCTGACGGTTAGTGATGGAAACCTCAAGAGAAAAACATTCCCACACCAATGTATTGTATAATTTGATCCATCAGTGTGAGCAGTTGCAGTAATCATTTTTATTTAAAATAATTCCACCCAGTAGAGTAGGAGTTAGGAAGCCTACTTCACACATCTGTGGTTTTGTTTTCAGTCAGCCAATAGGGAACTTTGCTCTTTGTGGTAATGTATGGGATAGCTTGGAAAATGAAGCACTTTGTACCACATTTATTTGCTCTATGAGTTGTAAGGGATTGGCATGGAAATGAGCACTTTTCATTCAACTTTTGTGAACCCCTTTTGATAGGAATAATTTATACAGTTATGTGCATTCCCCCCCCCCCCCCCCCCCCCTGTGTCTATGACATTGGGGTCGATTTTAGGATGACCGAGTGGGTGCATTGGGGGCAGGGGGACTTGTAAAAATCGGGGAATCCCGGAGCGGGTCCTGTGCCCATCTCCAACCCGCTGACTTCCGGGTTCCCCTGTGACGCGTTCAAGTGCGCGCGCAGCTCCCGCATGTGGGACTCCCACCGGCAATTAAAGCCGGCGGGATGACAATTTAAATACTTACTTACCTAGTTGAGGTACTTGACAGACCTCATTGAGAGGAGATTTTGGCAGAGGTGCAATTTTTATGGATCCCCAGCGTGTTTCCCGTGCTGTGGGAAACACTCCCTGTTGGAGCCAGCAGCCAGTGGGAGATGCAAAGGATTTTTTGACAGTTGCAGGGAGTACCTCATTTATTGCAACAGTGCACTCTGTCACTTCAGACAAAGTTTTGGCTGCAACACCTTTGTCTTTCCACCCAAAATTATTAATTTATACCCTAAACTCTGCTGTGCAAACACATTTACCTACTTTGTGGACCCCCTCAAACTCACACTGTCAGGATGGGGGGAGTGCCATTGCTGTATTCATCATTTCATCCGAGGACGAGCAACGTCACCAGCCTCGCCGTCCACCTCCGCCACGTGGAGCTCCACAACACAGTGCTGCGCCACAGGCACCTGCACAAAATAATCGTGCAACTACACATACACCCACTGTAGGGTGACCCAATGGGTGGCATCAAGTGTGGGTGTTCGTGGAGAACCTCATGAAAGGAACTTATTGCAGAAGCCAGTCAAGAATGGCCAAGACGTGGCAGTAGTGGTGACAATATAATATTTAATGTGAGTTGAACCAAAATCAAATATAAATATAAAACATGACAAACCGTCAGACACCCTTGTGCATCCCCTTTGTGCTCACGAAACCTTTGCCTTACGCTTCCTACTACTTATACATGATGTATCCCCTGTGACTGCAGCAGAGGTTGTGGCAGGTTGGGTGAGGGTGACCATGAAAGAGATGCATCAGAGAGTGAGTATGAGACAGAGCCATGAAATTGTATGAGGATTGGGTTGAGTGGTAGTGGTGGGATGAGTACTGGGGAGGTGAGTAAGTGCAGGTAAATTGAGGATGAGGTTTTAGTCGGTGTGAGGAGTGATGTGATTTTGGCTGTTTGCTGCAGGAGCAGCATTGGAGGACTGCCCCTTTAAATAGGGCTCCTCCAGCTGACAGCCTGTGATGCGGGTGCACAGTCCGCCCACTGCGCAGGTTTCCAACGGGAAACCTGGAAGCCAAGGTAAGTGGCTTCAATTTACTTGCGATCGTGTGGGGAACCCACCAATTTTACTGGGCGGCTTACCCACGCGCCCAGTTGACCCCTCGCTGCCAACCCGCCTCCCTGGTAATATCGGGGCCATTGTTTTTTCTAGATATTCGCCACCCACCAAGCCTTGGGTGATCTAATGCAGTGTAAATCAACGTGAAGCTCTCACATGGCATCACTGATCAGATAAGCTAAGAGACTACAGAACAATAGCTTTTTATTGTGGTTATATTGTTTTTTATTCCATCATTTTCTACCTCTCAGCTTTCCATCCAGGGCTGTGAAGACTAGCATTATCACGACATGTACCTATTCAACTTATGCACAATATGACCCAAGTGCAGGCATGCACATTAATCAAAAAAGTTATCTTGTTTTCAACTTTGTGAGGTTTGGAATTTTAAGTTACACACGTTACCCGTTAATGTTAATTGCAGATGTGTTACTATATCAGGCGTTGGATGGATTGTAATGCTTTTATAGCAGAGCCTCACAAATAATTCTTAGTTCAAGTAATAAAGCAGAATATAGAAGATTTTATCAATAATTCCATATCAAAGAGGAGAAAATAAAATATCACATTTCAAAGCAAATACTTTCTTATTCACTATCACTGAACTGGCTATTTTTCATGGCAAGGAGATAATTTATAGATTTTTTTTTTGTTACCAAACATTCAGAAGGTAGCTAGCTCTCTGTGCCACAGCCACCAGTCAATGCTGCACTTTGGCCTAAAAGTAAACTTCTAGCTTCAGCTAGAAGCTGACATAACTCACATTCTGGTACAAGTTGAATTTCAATTTTTTTTTCTGTATTTGTTCTTGGGATGGGGGCAACATTGGCAAGGTAGTATTTAATGCCCATTCCTAGTTGCCCTGAAAGCATTGAGTCAATTATGTAGTGTAAGACTGGAGTGTAGGCCAAACAAGGTAAGGGTGTCAGGTTCATTTTCCTGAAGGACATTAGTGAACCAGTTGGATTTTTATAACAATCCAGCAGCTTTTATGGTAATTTTCTGGTATCAGCCCATAAATGACCAGATTTATTGAATTCAATTTCACAGCTTGCCGTGGTGGAAGGTAATCCAGTATCATAGCCATTACACTACTGAATCTTAGGACAAAAGATGGACAAAGATAAGACTGAAGATTGGTCCCTTGAATAGGAGATGTTGGATACCTTATATCGATTGCCATTTTGATTTTTGATTTTGAGAATTTATGAATGAATGTTCCTTTCAAGAATCTTTAATTCTATAGGCCAGTGATGTAGTGATGTAAAATAAAGTGGCTCTGATGTAATAACAACTATATTCATCCATAATTCTGCATGTTGTGGAACATATATATAGAACTCAATTTTATTTAGTTATTGTTTGTAGTTAAAAATACTTACTTTAAAGCAAAAACATGAATTAATATTTTATTGTTACATAAATTAATGCCAAATATTAATTCAAAGCTTAAAAGGCATGGTAACATTGGCAAGAATACTTCCTAGTCTACACACTTCTAATGTCTTATGAAGCAAAGACAAATAATGATGTTAGCTAGATGATGGCCATGCTTAAAGCAACATTACAGAGGAGATTTAAATTAAATGGAATGGGTTTCTTTACAGGTGGGCACACTGACTGACCCAGTTTTCTGATATTCACTGAGCCCAAATAATCCAGTGAACCTGGGCACAGATCCAGGAAATCACCCCTTTCATTTTTAAGTTTCTTTCCAAGCAAATTATTGAAAGAAAATATTTCCTCAGTGTGTTGTGTGTGACGAAATCGTAAACCGATTTATAAAGAGCACGTTTACAATTTACATACAGCACACCGAAGAAATCTTCCCCTGATTCTGTTTACAGAACAGAGATTATTTAAGTTACTATCCCTTCAAGGTTGAGCCAGTGGCGTCAAAACACACAAGTGTTTAAATTGGACTGAAGACATAATAGAAGTTATCAGTCAGAGTGGTCTTGCATCAAGGTTGCTCGTTAACACTGAGGGTGTTCTGCCTGAGGTTCACCACAAGTAAACATTGTTCAGTACGGCCACATATTATTAACTTTTTTGTTGCTGTTTTACTTACCTTGTGGTCACTCAACCCCTTATCAGTATATATACTGAAGGCAAATACTGTACTGGTAAAGGTCAGTGCTAAAACTTTGCTCTTTCAGCTACACCAGTTCTGATAAATGGCCTGACACAGATTTATGCATGTCATAAGACCCATAGCCAAACTATTACTGGTCCATTAATTCCACATTCATTTGCTGAATTTTAGGGGCATGGATTAGATTTCAGGTACGCTTTGAATTGAAAGTTTTACTTCAAAGAAAATCTTGTTACTTTTTGGTATCTGTCATGATTTTATGTTATTGTTAGGAACCGTGATATTGGTGTACATTTTTGTTAACCTTTGCACAGATCAGTTTTGATCTCGTAGAAGCTTTCAGGACAGCACATAATTTTATTTCTTTGTGCAGATAACTTTGAGTGTTTCCTTTTTCTGTTTACTATGGAGGATAATGTGATAATGGTGTTAAAATTCCTTTGGAGTTACTTCTAGTTCACCTATATTTTATTCATGCACTTTCATGTTAGTAAACTTTTATTTTTAATGGAAGACAAGCTAACAATACAAACTAAATGGTTGTTAATGTTTAGATTGCAAGTTTGTTCAAAGATACATATGCTTGTTTTGGTAAAAGCAATAATTTGCCATTTCATAATTACTGTAGATTAAAGCTGAACTCGTTTGATGTAGCCAAAATTTAAAAAAAATTCTTTGAATTTTTTTGCATCTGTTTCCCTGGTGTTTCAATATGGGGGAGGGTCCAAGTAGCTCTGTATATTTGTCTCTAATTTCAGTACATACTGAACTACAGATTTACACTGAAAATTGTAAGATTTCGATCAACTTCTTTTCTTACACCTTTTAGCTCCTGCAACTTTGCAGTAAAGTTAAAAAGAATAAGCTGCCATTTTCTGCATTATTTAAGTAACTAGCCATGACATACTTTTTAACTGTACAAATTTACATTGATACTTTTGGAAATTTTCTATATCTTCTGTGGAGATAGTTGCAATTTTTAATGTACAAAATTTATGAAGTACTGTTCCTCTGTTCTGTATTTAGAAATTCCGTATTAATATACAGTTCGTAAAAACAATTTAAACCTGGTGCAAAAGAAATTTGCTTAATGAGCTTAAATCTTAACTGAGATTTCAGTTCCCGTACAAACTAACGTTGTTAATATTTTTAAAGCAATTTTTGGAAATATTATTTCACATTAACAGCACTTTTGGTTTAACATAAATGAATGAAAAATCATGTGCCCAGCCTCCTGACCCTGGAATTTGATTTAACTGTATGAGATTGTTGTGTTCCCTATTGCCTGAGCACAAAGCAAGATAGCCACTGGCTTTGCTAAGTATTTTATTAATTATGATCCCACAAGGGTTGGCTACAGATCTAACAGAACATATAAACTGTGCTTATTGAGGCTTCTTTTTCGTGATAAAATAAAGGTTTGCTTGTTTGTGACATCTTCAGTTCTCAGCATCTGTAGTAACATGTGATATTTTACTCCTGTGCCTGTCATGAGCCTGATCCCGAAAGGATGGCACTTCCTTGCGCAAGTGCATTGTGGCAGATCTGAAGATCCTTCGGGAGTTTCCAATCAATCACTTGACTGTGAGTGGAATTCAGTAGAACACTGAATTAGCTCAGAACAGAATGTATTCATGTGTAACAACCCACTATCTGGATGACACCAAAATGGCTCCTAGTCCTTGAAGGTCTTTACAATGATTAGCTGGGAGAATTGGCTGTTTCTGTCAATCACACTGTTTTACAGCTATTTCCACTGACTTCCATGTAGCTGTGATAGACTTGCCTCAACTGAAGGAGAGATAACTGCAGTTGCTGTTCTCTTGTGATGAAGTGGTCCTTGTTTTGCTGCAAAATGCGCCCTGCTATAATCCTTGTGTCAAAGAAGAGGTTGCAATGAACATAATCGTGAATAGAACACTAAATCATTCCAGCTGGGTGAGTCTTAAAGAGGGACGGTATAGAATGTGAGTGAGTTAGCAAGTGTCGAATCACTGGAGTTGTGGGATGTTAAGGGCTTTCTGTGTGCAGCTGTTTGAGCAGAGAGCATAAAGTGGCAGTTTCGATTTGAAATGTGGTGAGCTAAATTATTAAATGTAAGGTTTAAATGCTTTGGGGTATTTCCTGAATGCCTTGGAAACTGCTGTTGATCACTTATCTCAGCGTCTAACAAAAGGAGAGCTCTGAATCTCTCAAACCGTGCAACTGTGTCTCAGCAATGGATGTCCTGGGCCCTTTGAATTATTTATATTAAACACTTTCGTAAGTACCTTTCTTGCTTGCTTTAATGTAACAGAACAATGCAGGTGAAATGTTGAAGTTGAGAGAAGATAAAAGGGAAATAAGTGTTTTTAATATTCCATTAATGCATTACTAAATTTATCATTTGCAGTCCCAAATGTAGAATTTTAGGAATGTGTACAATTATGTATAATTACTTAAATTGTACCATGTTTTCAAAAATAAAACACAGTGCTACTTGCTTCATTAACATAATGGCACTGTGAGTATTAAGTGGCGTAAAGTCCAAGATAATGCCCAGCTAGATTTTTGACCAAAAAAAAGTATTGTGTTGAAAAATAACTACATGCCTGTTAGTATACAAAGTGCAGTTAGCATATTTTTAAGTGTTGAGAATGAAAATGGTCGATGCTGCTCGATGTATCTCGATGTATCATTATCTCAGCACTGAATCAGTTACAACAGTTTGGACAAACAAATATCTTTTGTATCAAACTGCACTTTAGACATGACTCTGTAACCTTCAAAGTACTTGTCACAGCATTTGATGTCCACCGGCTTCATTTGATTCCTGTTGATTCAGTGGGGTAAAATATTAAAATGACAGAAAGCATGCAAATCTTCTTAATCCTCTTTTGTATTGAAGCTTAGAAAAGATGATTTCAGGCAATGCAAAAATAATGTAAGATTAAAATCAGCCTGTTTAAATCATTTCTTTGCTGAAGTGAAGCTATTGTAATATTCTATATATTAAGTAGGAGCTCCAGGTATATTTTTGAAATACATTCTCCTATTTACCTTAACAAAATAAATCCTTGCCTTAGGGGTCATTTTCAGATCAGTGGGCAGTTATCTTACTGAAAGTGGCAGATAATTATGGTCTGCACCATAGTATTTTACAATCCTGATGATAGATAACATGCATATTGTGATACATAACATTTCTGTCAGCAGTATTTGGGAGTTTTTTTTTATTCGTTCATGGAATGTGGGCGTCGCTGGCAAGGCCAGCATTTATTGCCCATTCCGAATTGCCCTTGAGAAGTACCTGAAAAGCAGAATATTGTTGGGAGACAGGGAGGGACATTAGTCTCAACAACAAAGTATAGATCATGTATACTAAGTATCACAACACAGCTATAGTTCTGCCTGCCAAGGACCAGAGTCCAGATATTTATGAGGGTATTTAAAGAATACTGACTGGACTGATGGTAAAGACAGAGTCCAGTTGCACTATCCCCACTCTAGCTCTAACATAAATAAATCTTGAGCAACTGATTAATATAAACCAGTGACAGGAATGGCAACCCATTACTGTTTCTGAGAGGAGAATGCCATACCACAAGAAAACCAGTTGCCACCATCTGAAAATCAGCAACTAAGGAGAGAGAACCTTTAAAATAACTTCCATAATCTTTGTGTACTATGCTTAGTATCTGTACTTTTTTTGTTTTGATTTTCACACCACTATACATTTAAAATTAACATGGTTTTTCTTTGACAATATTAAAATTCTGTTTTGAGTCTGCTGAGCCACCACTTATATCATCACAAAATGTCCTGGAACTTTTTGTCCTCCTCTTCATGGGATGTTATGTGAACTTCTTAAGGGACATTGTTGCCCTTTTGAATAGCAATGTGTCATTTTCATCATGGTGACATTGTTGTGACATTTTTCAGTATCAATGATGTTATCACAAAACAAATGGCATTATTACATGGTACGTATAAAGCATGCAGGAGAAAGCTTGCCTCACATTTTTTAGACAACGATGCCCATTTGGAGCACTATGAGCATTCCTCGAGTCGTTTCATTTGAATGGAACGACAGCTTGTTCACAGTCCTTCATTAATAATTTAACCCTCTACTCCCTGGAGGATGGGGAGCGATTCCTGCAACAGTATACACCCACAGTCCAAAAGGTTCTTTCCTGGCTTAAAGTAGCCAAGAATAATAACAGCGATACATCCAGCCAATAGTGACTGCAAACATCAAAAAGCGTTCAGCGAGATCTGAGTAAGGTGCTAGGATTTGCACCAAACCATACAGTCTAAATGGCTCAGTAACCTTCAAACCACATGTCACAGCATTCGGTGCACCAGCCATAATCAGTTTGTATTTGCAATATCCCTGTGCTGACCCCATTGGAACCACTAACAATGTCAGAGTACAATAAATTTCCATCACAGCTTCAGATTGATCGTTTTGCTTTCAAATTTATGTTGAATGTTATTAATGCCGCTGGAGGGGTGGAGGGGTGGCAGGAGGGACACGGGGGGGTGGGGGGGGGAGGTGGATGGGAGGGGGAGGAAGGGGCAAAAACTGAAAGGCTCATAAGTAGCTTGCTTTTGAATATAATACGTGAAATCTCCATACGATGGAAACTTTCTACTGAATCGACATTGCAGCTTTAAGTGCTAGTTAAAAAGGGAGTTTCATTTAACTACATGTGGATCCCATTCTTGTTTGCTGGAGGCTTTTTAAATTTGGGATGGTGGCGGGGGTGGCGGGGGTGGGGGGGGGTTGTGGATTGCTGACCTAAGAAAAGCTGGTCAGCTCATTAATCCACCTGCACAGTCCATCTACAGAAATGTATTTCAAAGGTGCACCTTCTTCATGCAAAAGTGCAGCAAACTTTTTTATTTGCTAAGAAATAATGGATGGTGTGAGCTACAGCAGAAGAGATAAGGGCATGACTTTTACATGCTACTGTGAGACAGTAGTGATGCCCAGCTCTTCTCCAGCCAGGATCAAAGTAAAACGTGCCAGTAATTTTGTCATGAAGAGACCACCCATTTAACTTGTTCCCTTTTAACTTACTTTTACAAGAGTAAGGAAGTCTTACTACAATTGTACAGAGCTTTGGTGAGACCTCACCTGGAGTACCGCATACAGTTTTTGTCTCCTTATTTAAGGAAGGATATACTTGCCTTAGTGGCAGTGCAACGGAGGTTCACTAGATTAATTCCTGGGATGACAGGGTTGTTCTATGAGGAGAGATTGAGTAGAATGGGGCTATACTCTCGGGAGTTTAGAAGAATGAGAGGTAATCTCATTGAAACAGATAAGATTATGAGGGGGCTTGACAGGGTAGATGCTGAGAAGTTGTTTTCCCTGACTGGAGAGTCAAGAACTGGATGGCAAAGTTGTAGGATAAGGGGTTGGCCATTTAAGACTGAGATGAGGAGAAATTTCTTCACTCAGAGGGTTGTGAATCTTAGAAATTCTCTACTCCAGAGGGCTGTGGATGCTGTGTCGTTGAGTATATTCATGACTGCGATAGATAGATTTTTGGATTCTAGGGGAATCAAGGGATATGGGGATAGGACAGGAGAGTGGATTTGAGGTCGAAGATCAGCCATGATCTGATTGAATGGCGGAGCAGGCTCGAGGGGCCATATGACCTACTCCTGCTCCTATTTCTTATGTTCTTATAAAGCATTATTTCAGCACAACATCATCCATTGGCAACAGTAGGTTCAGCGTGGCATCCTTCATCTCTCTCATTTCTGAAACATAAAGGCCTTGATATTACAGTTTGGGACACTTGCACACGAATGTTGAACTTGCTTGTCTCAAAATTGCTTCCTCTGCTGTTTCAGCAAAGGTGTTAACCTAATTATTTTAAACAGGCTAATGCCTGCGCTAAAATAGGAGAAAGGAATTTCGGACATTAAGCATTTATGCAAAAGTTTCGCATGACATTATTTAAAGGCCTAAATCAATAAAAAAATTCTTCAACAATTTACAGAAGAAACCTATCATAGTCAATAGATCAAGCCAGACAACACCACTCTCCACATGCCTGGATGAGTGCAGCTCCAACAACACTCAAGAAGCTCAACACCATCCAGGACAAAGCAGCCCGCTTGATTGGCACCCCATTCGCCACCCTAAACATTCACTCTCTTCACCACCGGCGCATTGTGGCTGCAGTGTGTACCATCCACAGGATGCACTGCAGCAACTCGCCAAGGTTTCTTCGACAGCACCTCCCAAACCCGCGACCTCTACCACCTAGAGGGACAAGGGCAGCAGGTACATGGGAACAACACCACCTGCACGTTCCCCTCCAAGTCACACACCATCCCGACTTGGAAATATATCGCCGTTCCTTCATCATCGCTGGGTCAAAATCCTGGAACTCCCTTCCTAACAGCACTGTGGGAGAACCTTCACCACACGGACTGCAGCGGTTCAAGAAGGCTCACCACCACCTTCTCAAGGGAAATTAGGGATGGGCAATAAATGCCGGCCTCGCCAGCAAAGCCCACATCCCATGAACGATTTTTTTAAAAAGCCAGACAACAAAAAACATGCATTGAAGCAGACTTCCATGTACAAAAAAAAGGATGTGGAGATGCCGGTGATGGACTGCGGTTGACAATTGTAAACAATTTTACAACACCAAGTTATAGTCCAGCAATTTTATTTTAAATTCACAAGCTTTCGGAGGCTACCTCCTTCGTCAGGTTCACATCGTTCACCTGACGAAGGAGGTAGCCTCCGAAAGCTTGTGAATTTAAAATAAAATTGCTGGACTATAACTTGGTGTTATAAAATTGTTTACAAAAAAAAGGAGGGATGCACTTGCATCAGAATTGCATTAAAGTTGGCCTCAGTGCAGCTTCAGTAAAGTATACATCAGTGTTTGTATGGCTTTTTAGCTGTTGTTAAGAATGAGAGTACAGACACCCTGCAGTTTCTTACAGTTGCTTTGTGGGCTGTGATGGACACTGTAAGCCGCTATGTAGAAGAATATTAACTCTTCAACATGAAGTGCCCTCTCCACCTCGCCCAAACTAGACCTGTTAGCATACTTCCTGTATAATAGCAGAAGTGACTTTCTGAACACTCCTTTTAGAGCAACATGGTAAAGTAGAATTGGAGACTATAAAGAGATATTGAATAGTAGAATAGAAAGTATTTTCTGAAGAAAATCTATCAAGAGATTGCTGCAATATTCAAATATTCCGTGAAAAGCTTGACTCAGTCGGTGGCAGTTATACCGCTGAGTCAGAAAGTTGTGGGTTTTATCCCGACTCCAGGATCTGAACGTCTAATATAGGCTGATATTTCAGTGGGGAACTGAGGGAATTGTGCAATGTCAGAGGTACCATCTTTCAATGAGACATTAAGCTGAGGCCCCATGTACCTTTACAGGTAAACATAAAACATCCCATGCCCCTATTGAGAAAAGAGCAGAAAACTCCACTGTCCTGGCCAATATTCATCCCTCAGCCAACAACACCAAAACAGATAACATGGTCCTTTATTTAATTTGCTGTTTGCAGGATCTTGCTATATGCAAAATGACTGTTATGTTTGTCTACATAATAACAGTAACTGCATTTCAAAGTAAGAGATGTGATAAGGTGCAATATAAATATGAGTCTTTCTATATAGTCCTCTCAATAGATTCTATGAATGCACAAACATTTAGGTAAAGATTTAATTATTTGTGGAAAGGAATATGGACGTTTGTGCAATACGCAAAAAGTGACCTTAGTAGTTTATTAATTGTATAAATAGTTACTTTTATGTCAATGCAAATGAGCTATACCTGTCCATGCCAATTATTAAACAATGGTTATCCATATTGTTGTGTTGCCTGAGTTGGAAGTTGTTTCAACAATTTTCCAAACAGCTCGTGTTAAGCGTAAAAGATGCTATTAAAATAAAGTTTACAAGTAAACACGATCTCAAAGAATAAAAACTAGTAGATGCCAGTGAACTGGATGTCCGCATTGAAACACCCCTTCAGTTATCAGCAAAAGAAATCTTTACAAATCTGTGGGTTAATGTTGCAGTAAAGCTATGTTGATTTAGATCTTGATTTTAGTCTCCTTTATTTCCCAGTCATTTCTAAAGGTTGGGAGGGCACCTCCCTAGGTTGTGGTTACAAACGATATTTTCTTTTTAGTACTCTGACTAACATTAGGAACAGTTGCCCTCTAGTGCCGAAAAGAGAATATGACCCTACAGTTTGTGCAGGATCGATGGTGTGTGTTAAACCTGAGTGAAGTGTTAATTTACCAACCCTGTAACACAGTGAGTCACCCGTAATAGCCATTAGCAGCTTTCTCTTTTATTTCTTCAGGAATCCACAGAATACTGTGTGCTCTGTCCTTGCACCAGCTATTAGCATTTTTTGATCTCACTGGCAGTAGAATTGTATACATTTCGGTTGTGTCCTGACAGTATAATTTTTTATTGCATTTTATACTAACTTTCCAACATTACTGATGCAGTATTTAGTTCATTGCCGAGACTTTGTGACAGACACTTGAATTGTGACGTGTTGGCTATGGGAGGGAGTCAAGGGAAGGCAGTCAACATAGGAGCCAGTGCCAAGTAACATTAGAACTGCCTTTGAAAAAGTTTTTCAAATTCATTTGAAGAATCTATCCTATCAAATTATTAAATGTAAACTCTCTAATGTAATGATTCTATTGCTATTTGTAAAACAAAATGCATTTGTAATTTTTAATAAAAATACTCCATTATTTATTTAAATCCATATAAACCAAAGATCACTGCTTGTTCCCATGTGGCCTGCCATCTTGGAACTGGGCCAGTACATGAAGGCAACAACCACATCTGGCCTTGACTGACAACTAACCCAGGCCAATGTGCAAAATCCAACAGAACTGACATTTCAAATCAGGCTACTCACAAGCATCATTTCAAATTTTTAAAAATATATATAAAAAGCACCTGTAGCTACTGACACACTAAAAGTCTACAAATAAGAATATGATACTTATGATTAGGAAAAACAGCCCATTTGGTCAGTAATCATGCAGAAGAGCTCATTTAAATAGATGTGTAAACACTATATCGCCTACCCAATTAACAATCTTTCCTGGACATTTATTCTTGAATCAGGCAACAAACAGTGCTAACTCTGACAGAACACTGCACATCCCATTTGTTGAGTGCCAATTCCAGGTCCCTGCCGTTAGTAGGGAAGATTTCCTCTGTGCCTTATCAGGCTGATTCTGCAATCGAGCACTCCCAGGGAAAGCAGATGAGGAAATCGTCAGCCCATAATTTTTCTAACCTGTGTTTCATTCGGCAGCACTCCTCACTGGGAGCGCTCAATCGCAGAATCAGTGCTTATGTGTAACAATATTATAAACCTGGTCTTTATAATTGGTTTTATGATTTTGTTGCACAGAGCTCAAAGAGGAAATTTTTACCCAGTGACTCTTGAGTGAACAGGAATGACATGATGATTTATTACAAGGGTTTAATAGTCTTTGAACTGTTACAATATCTGGCCTGTCCTTCCTTAATGTTGTTTCTGTTTCCCTCTAACTTACATTTATAAGGACGACTATTGAATTTGGTGCTTGATGACAGAAATGAATGGAAATTGCAAATAGCTCTTAAATTATTATCGGGAAAAATATTTAGCTTGGTTGTCCAAGTCAGCTGAATGCTATTTTTTCAATTATGATGGGATAACTTTTTTTTAAGCAATCACTTTAGAATGTGCTATGTTATACAAGTATAAAATAAAACTATGGCTTTCTTCAGGATATGGAAATAATTGTAGTCTACTGCAAACCCTGATGGAAATTTGGAGATGGGTAGACAGATGCATGTCTGTTCCTGATAGTCTAGTTACAATGCTGCATAAACCTCACGTTTTATAGAAATCTGAATTGTGGATTATTCAAATTCTTGTGCTCACCAAATAACCTTCTCCTCATCCCTTTAATGGGTAGCCAGGTTGAGGTTACATTCAGCATGGTTGCTGTTAGCAATTTCATGTCTTCGGTACTTGCTGTATGAAGAAAATTTAAATCACATATCGCTTGACAAAGAAATATTATATTCTCAAAAGTGTATTTCCCATGGAGGTTACATAGAAACCGTAACTCATTATCTGATTTTGGATCACGTATTTGAAACTGTGCCGGCCCTCTTTGTAAAGTCTGTAAGCTATATTTTGTTCCAGATCTTAATGGTAATGAAAAATAGACATTGACGAGCAAAAGTATCCCACAGCCCCCCACCCCCAAAAAAACTGCTAATTAAGCAATAACTACGAAGGCTGTGTTCAAGACCTGTGCTAAGAAACAAATGTTAGTTTATGCAAGGGAAAAACACAAAAAGTAGATGCTAAATTCCTATTGTGAACGGGGGAGGGGTTGTCATACAAAAGAAGGGCAAGGTCAGCACATCTAGCAATTATTCCTGAAAAATAAGCATTGGCAGATTTAGGAGTGATGTGACAAATGTGGTCACATCACCCTTATTAATCCTAGCCCGAATGTCAGCCCTTCTCACCTGACCTGTTTCCCAATGTTAGCTCTCCTCATGCAACCCATCTCCATACCTGACTGAATCCCCATTGGTAACCATAGCTGACAAGTCATCTCTTTATATGAAGATATTGGATATATATATAGGAGAAGCTGTATGTGCCAGAAATGTTTTAGGCATGAATGAAATTGACTAAATTCTCAAACACTTTAATGAGTGAACTTGTGTCTTGCTTGTCTGTTGTAACTTGATTCACTGTTTTTTCTTTATTCTATTCATATCTTAAAAAATGCTGGTACTTACATCTATGCTTGTTGTTGGAAAAGGTTGAGAAATAGCAATAAATCAATTCTGATATATACATCAAAAAATCTTATTGTTGATAAATGTTAATGAAACATGTAAATGGGCCATGTAGCCAGAAATTTGGAAGGGATTAACTCGATGGAAATACTTTCACCATCAAGAAAATAGGGCAATGTTCTTTTTCTTCCTCTTAAAAAAAAACATTTAAATGAATGTTTCCCAGAAAACAGGTGGTCAAGCATTATATACAAAGTTAAATTGCCATTAAAAATAAACCCTTTGGCACATTGTGGGAAGAATAAGTCTGTTTAATGTGCTTTTGATGGCTTTTAATTGGCCTGGGCGGGGGAAAAGCCATGAAATACTGGTGCTTTGTTAAAGCAGCTTGTTCTGCCTAACTATGTTGTTTTATTTTGTACCTTTTCTGCAGATCAAATCTTTTCTGGCAGACATTCTCGGCAGTGAAAGTAGTTCTGCCCAGGTTTGGTACATCTTCAAACGACGATGGAACAATGTTCAGATTCAGGTACAAATGATCAATGATTTTCCATGTAGAAACCCAGAAGAGAGTTGAGCCAACTGTTCTATCCTGTCAGCTTTGATGAAGAACGACAGTAATTGTTTCTGCAATGGTTACATGAGCTGTGGTGGCATACTGGCAGAAGTTGTTTGTATTCTGTTCACTGTCGAATCATAGAAGGGAAAAAAGGCAGGAAAAGGTGACAAAACAAAACATGAATTTTTTCATGAAGTTTCGCAGGCACTTGCGGCGGATGGTGATCTTACTGGCCGCCTTTTGCATGGTGAGTGTTATTATATCAGCTTATTACCTGTATACTGGCTACAAGCAAGAGCTGGAACTTTCTAAACCAAACCCAGAACAAGATTGTGGAGATCCAAAACTTTTACCATACAGATTATTTGAAATGAAGACTGCAAAACCTATTGACACATCTAAAGCAGAACCTAAGGTTCTGGTGTTTGTTGAGAGTCAATATTCACAGCTTGGACAGGAGATTGTGGCAATTTTAGAGTCAAGCCATTTTAAACACCATACCGAAATTGCCCCAGGCAAAGGGGACATGCCAGCCCTTACAAACAAAGACCGGGGAAGATATGCACTTGTTATATATGAAAATATTTTAAAGTATGTGAATATGGACTCCTGGAATAGAGAGCTGCTGGATAAATACTGTATGGAATACAATGTTGGCATGATAGGATTCCACAAAGCTAATGAAAATAGTTTACTGAGCTCGCAGTTGAAGGGTTTTCCATTGAACCTACACACCAACCTTGTCCTCAAGGATTGCTGTATCAACCCACGCTCTACTATGCTGCATATCACCAAAGCTAAAGAAATCGAGAGAGGCCCGCTACCGGGAGAGGACTGGACGGTGTTCCAGTCCAACCACTCCACCTACGAGCCCGTGTTACTAGCCAAACCAAGATCCACTGAAAACGTTCCACACCAGATCGCTGACGAGATCCTGCAGGCCACTGTGGTTCAGGATCTAGGGCTGCACGATGGCATTCAGCGAGTTCTCTTTGGTAACAACCTGAACTTTTGGCTGCACAAACTTATTTTTGTGGATGCAATCGCTTTCCTTTCAGGGAAGAAATTGTCACTCTCCCTGGAAAGGTACATTCTTGTGGATGTTGATGACATATTTGTGGGGAAAGAAGGAACAAGGATGAATGTTAATGATGTGAAGGTAAGAACGGCACTTCAATGCAAGTAGGATTCTGACCTTCATTTAAAAAATATATTATTTGTTTGTATTATGTTATATGACAAAAAAAAATCGTTGAAGCAATTCAGTACATTCTATGTAAAAGATTTCTGAAATGTAAACACAAAAGAAACCTTTTCGAGTAGGATGGCTGCCTTTACCTTGAATAAAAATTTCTCCCATCAATGAGCTTTGATACTCTTTGGTTGCTACAACCATTAGCTGTTGCTGGAGGATCAATGGCTCATTGCTTATGACATTGATAATGAAAAAAACTAGCATTTTTTTTTCTTTTTACCTTTGCTTGCTGTTGCTGAGAGAAAGCTTAGTACCTCACTGAAAACAAGATACATGGTAGCTCTTCACTGATGAACAACATGGTATAAAGGCTATTGCTCTCAATTATCCTTAGGAGTTTTTAGGTGTAAGACTGTGGGGGGTGAAATTGGGACCTGTTTTCCGGTAGTGGATCGCCCGTCTGCTACAAAACCCACCCGATTTTTATTGCATTGATATCACCTACATGGCGAAGACAAAAAATTACCCCATTGTCTTTTAACGATTAAATCTGGTAATCTATGAAGAAAACTCACCCAACAGCTCAGTGGGTAGATATCCCACACACAGATGCCAGGTTCAACCCTTTGTGCTGAAATAGCTGATTTCAGCTTGAATAGTGTTAAAGGTGCTACAAAATGGCCTTGGTACATCTGGAAGGAGGAGGAGGAAAAATCAGGCATGGCTCCCATTCCTGATTGCTATCCAGAGACTTCTGCTTGAATCTATGCGTATGGTAACATCAGCAGATAATCATGAATGTGCCGTCCCCAATAATCAAATAGCTTGTGACAATCACTGCCCAGACTCACACAGGAAAAATGACTACTTGAGCATGGTACTAAAGAGTAACCAGCATCTTTGGAATGTCTTCAGGGAAAGAAGACAGATTGAAAAATATACGAAGAAGGAAACACAAAACGTAATCACCTTCAGTGTGATAACTGTATTGAAAGGCATAATTTAGTGGGTACAGTGACAATGGTGTTTCAGTGCTTTTGCAGCTTTAAAAGTTCTTTAAGACCCACAGCGAGAGCTTTTGGAGCTGTTTAACATTTTCTCATGTTAGGCTGTCAGATCATCATCATCATCATCGTTCAGCCTTGGTAGTCTTTGTGGAATGTAGGTCTTCTACTGTTTTTCGCCACTGAATTCTGTTTTGAGCAACCACTTCCAACTGATACCATGTCTGTGCCTGTTCTTTTCACTTGGACATCCACAATTCTACACTAACTGTTTTGTGGTCTGCCCCGTCCTCCGTTTCCTTGGGATTACATTTCAACAACTGTCTAGCGCCACAGGTTTGAGGTTTTCTAAGGGTATGCTCAATGCAACCCCATTTTCTCCATCTTATTTGCAACTCTATTGCCTCCTGTCCATTTTTTCCCACTCTTCCTCATTCCCGATGGTCTTTGGCCAGCGACTGCCCACGATTGTTCGTAGACATTTATTGACAAATGTCTGTAACTTGTTTGTCACAGTTTTCATTTCTCTCCATGATTCTGCTCTGTACAAAAGTACTCATTTGACATTGAGAAGTGAAATTTGAGATAATGACCCCAATTTTAACTCCCTCCCCCGGGTGGAAACTGGTCGTGGGGGCAGTTAAAATAAGGGCAGTGAATTACTATCCTGTGATCCTGCTGCCATCTTACAGAGCCCCAATATTAAGCTGCTCTTTTGAGCAGGCGAGCAGGACATCTGCAGGAAGGCAGCGGGGTCCTGCTCTAAATATGCAGATCAGGTCCCGATTACGTCATCGGGACTCGACTGCAATTTTAGTCCAACCTGGGCAGGGGAACATTGATGGCTTCCCCGTCAGGCCAAACCTGCCGGGAACTGAATCGTGGGCCAGAAGAGACCCAGGCAGGTAAAGTTTTTTTAAAATTCAGGTTTCCTTTAGGGCCAAGAGGAACAGGAGTGTTTTTCCGGGCCTCACAAGGAAACCTTGGGCCTCCTTGCCAAGGCCTTCCCCCGCGCGTGATTGTCCCCCCTCTCCCCCCCACGACTTTGACTGCCGGAGACTATTCCTGTGGATCTCCGGTGGCGGCCTCCTGCTGCCCAAATTCCTGCTCGCACCTGTCGGTCAGATAGTGGATCTGGCCGAGTTTGGGTGGGAATCTGAGGATATTTATGGAAATGAGGCCTGCGGAGAAAGAAATAGAGTTAACATTTCAGGTCGATGTCCTGCAGTTCTGACGAAAGGTCTTCGACCATTCACTCTGTTTCTTTCTCCACAGATGCTGCCTGACTTGCTGAGCTTCTCCAGCATTTTCTGTTTTTATTTTGGATCTCTAAATTTGCTTTAGGGATTTAAGGATTAGAATGTTGTTATCGCCTTTCCTACTTTTGTGTGGATATCTTTATCAGTTTCTCCATCCTTGCTGATGATGCTTCCAAGACAGGTGAATTTGTCTATGTCCTTAAGGGCTTCCCCATCTACGGTGATCCTGTCATTTTTAGTGTTGTTCATGCCAATAACCTTAGTTTTGTCTATTGTCTATTGATATTGAAGCTTATTTTTGCTGCAACTGCTGTTAGTCTGTTAGTCTATCAGTCTTTTTCTGCTGTAACTGGCTGAGTAGTGTCCACTGTATGACGAGGCTTTACTATTTGCATTATCCAGTCTATCACTGAGAGAAATAACAAAGGCGACAACAAGCGTCCCTGTCATACTCCAGTTTTCACTTTGAAGGGTCCCTTGAGGGTTCCATTGTGTATTACTCTGCATGATGGATTTTGGAATGTTTTTGGGTTATGTTAATAAATTTCTCCAATATTCCATAACGTCTCATCAAGTTCCACAAGATATGTCGGTTTACATTATCGAATGCCTTTTCAAAATCTATGAACGTGAGGCAGAGAGAGGAGTTCCATTCAATTAATTGTTCCACCATGATGCTTAGTGTGCAAATATGGTCATTGCACGATTTGTGTTTGTGAAAAGCAGCCTATTCGTCTCTTAGCCATTTGTCAATTTCTGTCTTCAGTCTTTCAAGGATAATACTGTTTAAAGATTTTCTCTTGTACTGAAAACAATGTGATGCCTTGCAATTTCTGAGATCAGCTTTCTTTGGTAACTTTATGATATAGCCATGTTTCCAGTACCTCTTCTGTTTCTTATACCTTCATGAAAAGTTGAAACAGTTTTTCAGTGGATGTTTCTCCTTTGATGGCTTCTGGTGGTATACCATTCGGGCCTGGTAGATATCAGCTCTGGCTTAGTGGTAGCACACTTGCCTCTGAGTCAGGTTGTGAGTTCAAGCCCCACTCCAGAGACTTGAGCATATAATCTAGCTGGCACTTCAGTGCAGTACTTAGGGAATGCTGCACTGTTGGAGGTGCCGACTTTCGGATAAGACATTAAACCAAGACCCGTGCTCTCAGGTGGACATCAAAGATCCCACAGCACTATTTGAAGGAGAGCAGAGGAGTTCTCCTGATGTTCTGGCCAAAATTTATCCTTCAACCAACACCTAAAATAGATGATTTGGCCATTTATTTCATTGCTGTTTTAGACCTTGCTGGGCGCAAATTGGCTGCCACATTTCCTACATTAGAACAGTGACTACACTTCAAAAGTAGTTAATTTGCTGTAAATCGCTTTGGGAGGACTTGAGGTCGTGAAAGTTGCTATATAAATGCAAGCTGTTTCTCTCCCGCGCTTCGGTTTCTTTATGACCTCCATGATTTCTTCTCTGCTAGGTTTGTTTGTATTTAACTGCAACGGAGTTTCTGCTGGTGGTATGTCTGAGGATAAGTTGGAGTAGGTCAAATTAGCAGTTTCTTGAAATGTTCTGTCCATCTTTTGAGCTGATCATTGTTTTTTGTGAGTGCTGTTCCACTTTGTTTTTCATTGGCTTGTCTACTGTTTTATGCAAGCTTCCTTGTAAGGTTGTACAGTTCTTTCATGCTTCCCTGTTTCGCTGCATCCTCTGTTTGGCTAGATTTTCAAAGAACTTCTCTAATCACATCTTTTGCTTCTTTCCACTTCTTTGTCACCCTTTGAATATTAATGTTGTGTTTCTGCTTTAGCCGCTCTTGTTCGATAATTATTTAAGGCTGTTTTATTCTCTCTTCTACCTTCAACTTTTTTTCAATGCTTCCACTATGGTCCACTCTTTGTGCTCTCTCTTTTTCTTTCTAGTTGTATCCTTGCATGTTTCTTTCTGTGCCTTCGTTATTTGTTGCCAAGTTTGTTCGAGCTTTGGTTCCTCGATCTTTCCTTTAGGTACCTTGCATCAGCTCCACGTTATATCTGTCAGAAGTTCTGTTTCTATTGATATTAAACTTTTTTAGTTTAAATCCGAAATTATGCATAAGTAGGTAGTAGTTTGAGGCTGAATCTGCTTCTCTTTCCACTCTGTCATCTGCACGTCTGGCTGATACAGATGCAATCTATTTGATTTTCAGTGCTACGGTCTGGTGATGTCCATGTATCCTTATGTACTATTTTGCGGGGGAAGACACTTCCACCAATGACAAAGTTATTAAAAGCACACAGGTCACTAAAGAGTTCACTGTTCTCATTCATTTCACCTACTCATTGCTTCCCTATAATTAGTTTGCAGCCGGGGCCGTCATCTCCAATTGTCTGTCCGCTGATGCATTCATTTACTATGCTATGTTAAGTAGCAGCAGCATTTTTGTAGCTTTTTCTTGCTACTTGTAAGATAGTCACAGCCCTTTGTTCAGCTATCGAAAGAGAAACAAATGCTGCATATGGTTGAGTTTATACAATTATGGTTCTTTCAGTGCAGTGCCATTTATCAGCAGTTACAAGTCCATTGTATCTCTGAGAGTCATTTACTAAATAATGGATACCCAGGAATGATGATAATCAAATTGAAGAATCCACACAAAGTTGTAAACCCTAAAACTTGAGATGAGATTACAGCCTCGAAATCACCTCCGTCTGTCCATTACTTCTCTAATACATCTGCATTTTGCGTTCCCCAATGATTCAGTTGGTTTGTGCACTGCCCAATGTGAACTGAACCATGAACATCAGGAAGGTGCCAAGTTTGTGTTATGTTTTGTGTTAGTTGTTCTTAGCCAAGGCAGGAGTAGAATGCTGCAACTGGCCTTTGTTCATGGTTGAGCCTTGACTGTAAGTGTTGGCAGGCTATTCCATGGTGGGCAGCACTATTGAGCTATAAAGAGGTAAAAACAGACAGGAATTCCCACTCCTGACTACTATGCAGTGACTCATGTTAGAAAGTGTCGCGCATGGACTTCGGGTGAGGAAAGGATTAGCTTCAGCTGTAATAATGCCCACCATGATTCAATAGCCTGCCAATATACAATGACAAGGCTGAACCATGAAAGATGGTCACTTCGTGAGGTACTGGAGAGCAGATGTTGCATTGGAACTATACAGAGCACGTTTAAGAGAGGACGAGAGAAAATCGAAGGAGAGGAAATAAAAAAAATTGCATTTTTTTGTCTAGTTACGCTAATTCAGAGCTTTAGATGAATGAAGCTTGAGCATTTAGTGTGATGTGAACCGCAGGTCAGATTATTACTGCCTTGAAATCCCTCCGGGATTAAATTAAGCCAGTCTTAAATCAAATTAGCACAAAGGCAAACCAAGCCCTGTCGACCCTGCAAAGTTCTCCTCACTAACGTCTGGGGACTTGTGCCAAAATTGGGAGAGCTGTCCCACAGACTAGTCAAGCAACAGCCTGACATAGCCATACTCACAGAATCATACCTTTCAGCCAACGTCCCAGACTCCTCCACCACCATCCCTGGGTATATCCTGTTCCACCGACAGGACAGACTCACCAGAGATGGCAGCACTGTGGTATACAGTCAGGGGGGAGTGGCCCCGGGAGTCCTCAAAATTGACTCCGGACCCCATGGCATCAGGTCAAACGTGGGCAAGGAAACCTCCCGCTGATGCCATCTACCGCCCTCCCTCAGCTGATGAATCAGTCCTCCTCCATGTTGAGCACCACTTGGAGGAAGCACTGAGGGTAGCAAGGGCACAGAATGTACTCTGGGTGAGGGACTTCAATGTCCATCACCAAGAGTGACACTGTAGCACCACTACTGACCAAGCCGGCCGAGCCCTGAAGGACATAGCTGCCAGACTGGGCCTGCGACAGGTGGTGAAAGAACCAACACGAGGGAAAAACCTACTGTGCCTCGTCCTCACCAATCTACCTATCACAGATGCACCTGTCCATGACATTATTGGTAGGAGTGACCACCACACAGTCCTTGTGGAGACAAAGTCCCATCTTCACATTGAGGACATCATCATTGTGTTGTGTGGCACTATCACCGTGCTAAATGGGATAGATTCAGAACAGATCTAGCAGCTCAAAACTAGACATCCATGAGGCGCTGTGGGCCATCAGCAGCAGCAGAATTGTATTCCAGCACAATCTGCAACCTCATGGCCCAGCATATCCCTGACTCTATCCTTACCATCAAGCCAGGGGATCAACCCTGGTTCAATGAGGAGTGTAGAAGAGCATGCCAGGAGCAGCACCAGGTGTACCTAAAAATGCGATGCCAACCTTGTGAAGCTACAACATAGGACTACATGCATGCTAAACAGCGGAAGCAACATGCTATAGACAGATCTAAGCAATTCCACAACCAACGAATCAGATCAGAGCTCTCCAGTCCTGCCACATCCAGTCGTGAATGGTGGTGGACAGTTAAACAACTAACGGGAGGAGGAGGAGGCTCTGTAAACATTCCCACCCTCAATGATGGCGGAGTCCAGCATGTGAGTGCAAAAGACAAGGCTAAAGCATTTGCAACCTTCGTCAGCCAGAAGTGCCGAGTGGATGATCCATCTCGGCTTCCTCCCGATATCCCCACCATCACAGAAGCCAGTCTTCAGCCAATTCAATTCACTCCACGTGATATCAAGAAACGGCTGAGTGCACTGGATACAGCAAAGGCTATGGGCCCTGACAGCATCCCGGATGTAGTGCTGAAGACTTATGCTCCAGAACTAGCTGTGCCTCTAGCCAAGCTGTTCCAGTACAGTTACAACACTGGCATCTACCCAACAAAGTGGAAAATTGCCCAGATACGTCCTGTCCATAAAAAGCAGGACAAATCCAATCCGGCCAATTACTGCCCCATCAGTCTACTCTCAATCATCAGCAACGTGAGGGAAGGTATCGTCGACAGTGCTATCAAGCGGCACTTACTCAGCAATAACCTGCTCTCCGATGCTCAGTTTGGGTTCCGCCAGGACCACTCAGCTCCAAACCTCATTACAGCCTTGGCCCAAACATGGATAAAAGAGCTGAATTCCAGAGGTGAGGCGAGAGTGACTGCCCTTGACATCAAGGTAGCATTTGACCAAGTGTGACATCAAGGAGTCCTAGTAAAATTGAAGTCAATGGGAAACAGGGGGAAAACTCCATTGGCTTGAGTCATACCTAGCTCAAAGGAAGGTGGTAGTGGTTGTTGGAGGCCAATCATCTCAGCCCCAGGACATCATTGCAGGAGTTCCTCAGGGAAGTGTCCTAGGCCCAACCATCTTCAGCTGCTTCATCAATGACCTTCCCTCCATCATAAGGTCAGAAGTAGGGATGTTCGCTGATGATTGCAGAGTGTTCAGTTCCATTCGCAACCCCTCAGATAATGAAGCAGTCCGTGCCTGCATGCAGCACGACCTGGACAACATTCAGGCTTGGGCTGACAAGTGGCAAGTAACATTCATGCCAGACAAGTGCCAGGCAATGACCATCTCCAAAAAGAGAGAGTCTAACAACATCCCCTTGACATTCAATGGCATTACCATCACCGAATCCCCCCCCATCAACATCCTGGGGGTCACCATTGACCAGAAACTTAACTGGACCAGCCACATAAATACTGTGGCTACAAGAGCGGGTCAGAGGTTGGGTATTCTGCGGCGAGTGACTCACCTCCTGACTCCCCAAAGCCTTTCCCCCATCCACAAGGCACAAGTCAGGAGTGTGATGGAATACTCTCCACTTGCCTGGATGAGAGCAGCTCCAACAACACTCAAGAAGCTCGACACCATCCAGGACAAAATAGCCCGCTTGATTGATACCCCATCCACCATCCTAAACATTTACTCCCTTCACCACCAGTGCACTGTGTCTGCAGTGTGTACCATCCACAGGATGCACTGCAGCAACTCGCCAAGGCTTCTTCGACAGCACCTCCCAAACCCGCAACCTCTACCACCTAGAAGGACAAGAGCAGCCGGCACATGGGAACAACGCCACCTGCATGTTCCCCTACCAGTCACACAACATCCCGACTTGGAAATATATCGCCGTTCCTTCATCGTCGCTGGGTCAAAATCCTGGAAATCCCTACTTAACAGCACTGTGGGAGAACTTTCACCACACGGATTGCAGTGGTTCAAGAAGGCGGCTCACCACTACCTTCTCAAGGGCAATTAGTGATGGGCAATAAATGCTGGCCTTACCAGCGACGCCCACATTAAATGAATTAATTTGAAATATATAGCAACTGAAGTGAGCCAAATGCAAAACTTTTCAGATGATAATATATCTGCTGTTAGAATGAAACTAACTTTGTGTTTCTTATTCAATAGTCAGTGTACCATTTCCAGAGTATCATATCATTATATCGGCGACCAGTAAACATTCCTTTACTACCTGTGCAGTTAAAAAGGAAGGAGAGAAAGAGCACTCAGGATTAATAAACCAGGAAGGGAAGCAAATTGCGTCTGCATGTATACCTCAGGCTGATATATAATTTGTCAATTAAAATCTGAAGGACTATCCACAAAATGGCATTTTCCATCACAGTCCTGGATTCACAGCCCAGCTCTTTGGAGCCACATTAATGACTTGGTAATTGCCCAGTTGTGTGTGGAAGAACTTGGGCTTTATCCATTTGATGGGCTCATCAACTTACTCTTCTGCAACTCTTACATTGCTGGGGTTGACAAAGAACCTTTCCTACACATAGGAACAGAAAATGCGAGAAATATTCAGCAGATAAGGAAGCATCTGTGGAAAGAGGAAGATAGATAGGGTTAACGTTTCAGGTCGATGACCTCTCATCAGAACTGAAGGATGTTACAGACGAACAGCTTATAAAGAAGAACAGAGCCAGGGAAAAGGAGGCAGGGAAAAAAAGGAGAGGGCTGTGATTACAGAAAATGCTGGAAATACTCAGCATGTGAGGCAGCATCTGTGGAGAAAGAAACAGAGTTACCGTTTCAGGTCGATGACCTTTCCTCAGAACCTGAAATGTTAACTGTGTTTCTTTCACCACAGATGCTGTCTGACTTGCTGAGTACTTCCAGCATTTTCTGTTCTTATTTCAGATCTCCAGCATCCACAGTATTTTGCTTTAGATTGAGATCTGTGATTAGATGGAGATTAGGGGATGATTAAATGACAGAAGTGATTATGGTGCAGGGCAAAAGGAGGTAATAATGAGAGAAATTAGAAGAAAAAGGCAGGTAGATGCCAGGGATGCGGACCACCCCACTGGCCTTGCACCGATCCCCATCTCAAGCTCAAGCTCACATCACCTCATTCCCAATGGCACTGCTGCACCCATCCTACATTACAGAGGTATTCAAAATCATGAAGAGTCTAGACAGAATAGATAGGGAAAAACTGTTCCCATTGGCGGAAGGTTCAAGAACCAGAGGGAATAGATTTAAGGTGATTGGCAAAAGAATCAAAGGTGATTAGCGAGTGGTTAGGATCTGGAATGCACTGCCGGAGTGGGTGGTGGAGACAGATTCAATCATGGCCTTCAAAAGGGAACTGGCTAAGTACTTGAAAGGAAAAAATCTTCAGGGCTACGGGGATAGGGTGGGGGAGTGGGACTAGCTGGATTGCTCTTGCACAGAGCTGGCACGGACTCAATGAGATGAATAGCCTCCTTCCGTTCTGTAACCTTTCTATGATTCTATGATTCTACCAACACCTGCTGTCCCAGAGAAAATGGGAGCTGCAGTTAAAGTCTGAAGTTGTTGAAGTCATTGTTGAGGCCAAAGGGCCGTAAAGTGCCTGGTAGAAAGATGAGGTGCTGTTCCTCGAGCTTTCATTGAGCTTCATTGCAACAGTGAGCCAAGAGTAGAGAGATCAGAGTGAGAATGGGACAGAGAAGTAAAGTGGCAAGCAACTGGAAGCTCAGGGTCACGCTTAAAGACTGAACAGAGGTATTCAGTAAAACGATCACCTAATCTGCGTTTGGTCTTCCCGATGTTGAGGAGATCGCAATTGTAACCAGTTAATACAGTATACTAAGTTGGAAGAAGTACAATGAATCGCTTTATCACCGGGATGGAATGTTTGGGGCCCTGGACAGAGGTAAGGGAGGAGGTAATAGGGCAGGTGTTGCATCTCCTGCACTTGCATGGGAGGGTGCAGGGAAGGCAAGCAAACATTGTGGTGATGTAGGAGTGGATCAGGGGGGAATGTTGGAGGGGAAGGGAAAGATGTGTTTGATGGTGGCATCGCATTGGGGGTAGCGGAAATGGCAGAGGATGATCTATCGAATGCAGATTGATGATGTAATTGTCAGTTATTTCTAAAGTTACGTTTGAAATCCCACGCAGGATTTTGAAAATCTTTTGCTTTTATTAAAAAACATTTATACCACATAGCATAGGGCAATATCACTCTTAGATTTCTAAACTATGTATTGCAAATGCACTAAGGCACCACACCGTTATACCAACACCTAATACTATGTAACTAGTCTATTTGAGAAGTCAGCATGTTTATTTATGCAATGAATATAAAAGGGTAGGAACAAAAAAAGCTAAGGATGAATTGTCATGTGAATTCTTCAGACAAATACCGTGTTCCCTTGACACAGTGGTTCGATGTTTTATTAACCCAGATTAAAGGATTTCTGTTGTTTGAAAATAAAACTGTTTAAAAAGATCAATAAAGTAATTATTTGTAAGTTAGGACTTCATTAACTCGAATAAATGTTAAACTGTTTAAATGATCATTGTTTATTTTGCATCACATCAGTTTTTTTCACTTTCCTTTTCTGTTTTTCTTTTCTTTAATTAAAATCTTCCAGAAGAATGCCTTCGGTCCTGGTGTTGAAAGAATCTTTAACTCAGACACAAGTCTCTTGTGTTTTCCTTTGGCTTGTTTCAGCCGGTTGCTTACCAGCAGTTTAGCTTCTCACCACTGAAAGCCATCTGTAGATGTGTGTGCTTTGCACAGCACATTTGTGATTACTGGAAATAAAACTGAAACAGTGAGAGCTAATTTCACCTGAGACCTATTTATAGTATCATAGTTAGGAGGCTGGGATGCGTTTAATGAGTGTAAGGAGCATGTAGTTTCATGCAAGTATCTGTCAAATGTTCTGTTAAATCACATGCTCTTCATGCAAATTGCAAACATGTCACTTAGTACTCTGACCCAATCAGAATAATTTCTTTCATCTTTGTTGCCCACCACCAGGTTATTCAGCTAGTCTTCAGCAAAATCCATGAACAGTCGTTGGGAACTGCAGAGGATCACTGGGATGGGATCCAAACTGAATGTGAAAGCCAAATCAATCTGAATTGAGCTGATTTAGCACAGTGCTTGGGAAATGGGTTTCCAATAAAACCGACACCTACCTTTCTTTCTATTCTCCTGTACTTGTTCACCTACCTATTATATATTGCCTTTAATGTTGTAAACCTCCTAAGATACTTCACAGATGAGAAACACTAAGCAATAATAGACCGAGAAAGTAGTCAAAACGATCCGAGGAGTCTTAAAAACAGAGAGATGAGTATCGAGGCAAAAAGTTTAGGCAGGATGAATCTGAGATGAGGGCCAATATGAGGGAAAGTTTTTAGGAACTGCAAGAACAATTCCCCATGCAACAAATTATACATTTCAGCTCTGTTATCATGGGGGGATATCAAGCAGAGGTTACAAAGATGGAAGGAAAATCAAAGCAAAAGTCACCAACAACACTCTTATTGATCTCCTAGCAAATGATGCCAGAATAAATTGACAAAGGCCAGGAAGAGGGCTGCCTCATATCCCTTTTGGCTGTTATTTGATTAATATATGGCTAAGGGATACCCAAAGAGTAGAAAGCAAAGAGCAAATAGACGACATAAGAAAAAATGATCAAACCAGTATGACTTAATTACAAAGCTCCTCATTGTGACCCGATAAAGATCCATATGTAGGGATAAATCTTTCAAGTCTGCATTGGCATTTCTCCGATACATATTGGCAACAAGCAAACTACGTTACTGCCGGAGCAAACTCAGACAATGTAGTAGAAATTTGGAGAGAAAAACTCTGAAATACAACAGATTATTTTACTCGATGTGCATTCCCCTTAATTGTTGTCTACTTAACGAGAATGCACATGCTGTAAGACATTCTGTTATATTTCTCTCCACTTTGGTTAATCTGGTAGTTTGGGACAGTCTGTGCACATATCAATCAAACAGCACTTTTTTGAAGTGGGGTTGAATTTAGGTTATCTGAATTTAAGAACTGATTATCATCCTCTCCCTGTCCTCTGTTTACGAGCAGGATATGTCTCTCCTAATTTCTGCCATGCCTATGTAATCAGAATTCCCCCTGTGTCCATTCGAGGCAAAGGCTAGGTAGTTGGGAATTTGAAAGTGCAGTTGTCAATTACTTGGGGGAAACTTTTTTTAGGGGTGGAGGCAGAAGAAGGTGGGGTTGGTGTATGGGGATATGGTTGGTGAGGCCTTCTCCTCTTCCTCATCTTCATGCTGTCTTGGCGACACTATCCACAAACCTGGAGTCCGCTTCCACACGTACACTGATGACACCAAGATCTATTACCCTCTGAACCATTCTCAACCCATCCACTGCCTCTCAGCTGTCAAACTACTTGTCTGACATCCAGTCTTGGATGAGCCACAGTTTCCTTCAGCTAAATATCAGGAAGATAGCAGCCATCATCTTTGACCCCACCACAAACTCCCTTGCCACCAGTTCTAACCCCCTCCCCAGCCACTGTCTTAGGTGAAAGCAGACTTAGCATCTTTTTCTACCTCAAGCTGAGATTCCAAGTCCATATCCTCTCCTACTTCCTTCTCTGTAACATCACTTGCCACCACCCCTGCCTCAGCCCATCTATTTCCCTCATTCATCATTTCTTGACTATTCCAATTCTCTCCTTACCAGCCTCCCATTCTCCACTCTCCTCAAGCTTCAGCTCATGTAAAATTTTGCTGCCTATATTCTATCATCCATCATCCCACTACCGTATGACCTGCATTGGATCCTGGTCCCCCAACCCCTCAAATTTAAAATTCTCATCCTTGTGCTCAAATCCTTTCATGGTCTTGCTCCTCCCGAACCTCCGCTAGCTCTACAACTCCCCATAACTCTCCAGTCTCTAACAGAAGGCAGAGGGTGATGGTCGAAGGTTGTTTTTGTGACTGGAAGCCTGTGGCCAGTGGGGTACCACAGGGATCGGTGCTGGGTCCCTTGCTGTTTGTGGTCTACATTAATGACTTGGACATGAATGTAAAAGGTATGATCAGTAAGTTTGCTGATGATACAAAGATTGGTAGGGTGGTAAATAGCGAGGAGGATAGCCTCAGTCTGCAGGACGATATAGATGGGTTGGTCAGATGGGCGGAACAGTGGCAAATGGAATTTAACCCGGAAAAGTGCGAGGTGATGCACTTTGGAGGGACTAACAAGGCAAGGGAATACACAATGAATGGGAGGACCCTAGGCAAGACAGAGGGTCAGAGGGATCTTGGTGTGCAAGTTCACAGATCCCTGAAGGCGGCGGAAAAGGTAGATAAGGTGGTAAAGAAGGCATATGGGATACTTGCCTTTATTAGCCGAGGCATAGAATATAAGAGCAAGGAGGTTATGATGGAGCTGTATAAAACACTGGTTAGGCCACAGCTGGAGTACTGTGTGCAGTTCTGGTCGCCACACTACAGGAAGGATGTGATCGCTTTGGAGAGGGTGCAGAGGAGATTCACCAGGATGTTACCAGGGCTGGAGCGCTTCAGCTATGAAGAGAGACTGGGAAGATTGGGTTTGTTTTCCTTGGAGCAGAGGAGGCTGAGGGGGGACATGATTGAGGTGTACAAAATTATGAGGGGCACAGATAGGATGGATACTAAGGAGCTTTTTCCCTTCGTTGAGGGTTCTATAACAAGGGGACATAGATTCAAGGTAAAAGGCGGGAGGTTTAGAGGGGATTTGAGAAAGAACTTTTTCACCCAGAGGGTGGTTGGAGTCTGGAACTCACTGCCTGAAAGGGTTGTGGAGGCAGGAACCCTCACAACATTCAAGAAGCATTTGGATGAGCACTTGAAATGCCATAGCATACAAGGCTACGGACCAAATGCTGGAATATGGGATTAGAGTAGACAGGGCTGATGGCCGGCGCGGACACGATGGGCCGAAGGGCCTCTATCCGTGCTGTATAACTCTATGACTCTACTCTCTATGACTCTAACACCCACTTGTGCATACCCACCCCATCTTCACCCAGCATTGGTGGCCATGCCTCTAGCCACCAAGGCCCCACACTCTGGAATCCCTACCTAAACCCCTCTACCTTGCTATCTCTCTCTCTCCTCTTAAGACCCTCCTTAAATCTCACATCTTTGGCCAAGAATAAATGGATTAAGAGAATAAACTACAAGCAAAGATTTTGAAAAATGAATATTGAAGTCATTAGTAATTTAATTCATAATTCCTCCTAGCTATCATTGATAAGTAAATCTAATTTAAGATCAACAGTCTCATAGGAACCAAATACCACTTTTTATTCGTATCTGATTTTTTGCGAAAGTTATTGAAGATAAGAATTTCAGCTCCGGAAAGAGAGATAAAGTCAAGGAACGGAGAGCTGAAATGACAAGAAATTCGATAGGGCAGAAGAGAATGGGACAACAAGAACATGGAATGGTGAGAAAATAAAGACAGTACACAAAAAGAGAAGAAAAGTAGACAAGTTTAAAAAAAAGTAGAAGCATTAATATTCACTTCAGCAAAGATACAGAGAAAGTCAGAGAAAGAAATACTCCAGTTGTTTCCACATCTGTTTTGGGGCATTCTCACTTGTACATGTAGAACAGAAAAACCACCAACGGCATACAGGAAATAAATATCTGCATGAAAAGGCTGAACATAGCCTGGGACCACTGCCTCAGGGATGGGAATGGGGGTGAGTAGAAAGTTGTAAAATTGGCTTCTTAAATTTTGCAGAGGAGCGAGGAAGAGGCAGCATTGGCTTTGCCTCAACTACACCAATGAGGCAATTTTCATCCACTATGCAATCCATTGGAATTATTATGAAATTTCTATCAATTTTCATGTCCTGTCAGTGTAAGAGAGCTGGTGGTTCTGTGGTGTGGCTTCTTTACCACAACCCAGAACTGCTTAGTCTTTTCGCTGCATCCTCACTTCGGGCACAGGTCTCTGTGCTAGCAAGGGAGAGAGGAGTCTGGTGACTATGGTAAAGAAGGAGGTTACAGAAAGGCATAAGTACACTGATTGAAGTGGCTGACTGTTATTAATGACTTGAAGTGAGGCTGGAAATAAAGATTACAAGGAGAACATAGAGGAACTGCAGATAAAAATAAAAATGACATCTACATATCTATAATATATTAAAAATCCTGGGGCAGATTTTAACTTCATGCATGGAACGGGCGGACGGGCAGCGGGCGGAACTCCCATCTGTTCCTGCCAGTGGGAGGCCCGGGCCATTTTGAGGACCGGGCCTCATTGCCATGCCACCAGTGAGCTGCACACTCCAAACCGGCGTTCTGCTGCAGCTCGCCGGCTCCAATATTGGACGGCTCGGAGATTGAGACGGCTGGCAGGTAGATAGGTCTGGGCAGGAGGGAACCTATCGCGGAGAAGGCGAAGCCTGGGGTGACAGCAGCCCATAGCATTCTTGTGGACCCTGAGCAGCACTCCTGACCTTCCTGGCCCCACAAAAATCATTCTGTACTTACCTTCCGGGGCCGTTTCTGTTTCAGCGTGCAGTATAACTGGGTGGAGCATGCACAGTGCATGTCGTCCGATTGTCCCTCGAAATTCTGTCGAGGTCCTATGTGCATCATAGGACCCTGATTTGCATGCAATGATGAGGCATCAGGATCTGAGCAGGAATGGAGCAGTAAATGCAGCACAGCTGTTTTAGGGCCACTATTGCCTTGTTTTCTGCAGGTGGGCCAAGTTAAAGTTAAACCTCGGCCTCAAATTTAACCCCCTCCCCATGACAGGCAGGAAACGATCGGGCGAACGGTTAAAATCCTGAAATTCGAAATCTCACCTCCAAACACCCAATCGCCGTAATATTAACAGCGGCGATTCAGGACCTGGCTGAGTCTCCCGCTAAAAGCGGGTGGGGGCCTACTTAAGATGCAGAAGTCACGGCCCGATGATGTCATCAGTACCATAACGTAATATTAACGTCAAGGCAGGAGGAGTCCCACACGGTCTCCTGCCCGGATGGGAGGAGGAGACTGGCCAGGAGCAAAATATAAGACTGCTGCCATTACTCTCAGCCCTACTTTAAGACCCATGAAAACCAATGCATTTCTCCCCAGTTTATTCTGCCCATCCCAAATGAAGTGTCATGATCCATTAGAAAACCAGTTAGATCAAATTATATTTACTGGAGCAATGTGTGAGGCAGATGTGTTTAATTTGTTTTCTCCCACTTTGTTGCAGTAGACAGTGGGTGCTTACTATTCCCTCACTACTTGCTTTTCCTATTTTCCCCAATGGGAGAATGAAGCAAGTTTGATGGTTGCTACATGTCTATCTGTAGGGATAGTCTTATACCCACTTCTGCTAGGTCAGTATATGGCCCTGCAACAACAGTTCTCATAGGTATTAATGAAGTGTTTGCCTGGACTTATATGCTATCTGACAGTCATTTGTGTGGAGTGGCTGGGCGATGGAAGCTAAACCTGAGTGTAGGACCAGGAACAGCTCCACTGTAGAGGGAACTGGACTGGCTATGCTCTCCCTGATGTTCTGCAACATGCTCAGTCATGTGGCACTGCACAGATGCTGGTTCTGGGCTCATCCAAACATATGAAAAGGGGGTAAGAAAACGCCATTGGGCCTTTCAAACCAACCCCCATTCTGCCAACAGTGCAACCCTACACATCAATCACCCACCTCTAACAACACAGCCTAAAGGGAGAAGTAAATAAAACAGAATAAAAAACTGTGAC
Organism: Heptranchias perlo; assembly: GCF_035084215.1. Taxonomy (NCBI): domain Eukaryota; kingdom Metazoa; phylum Chordata; class Chondrichthyes; order Hexanchiformes; family Hexanchidae; genus Heptranchias; species Heptranchias perlo. Next base: position 124,882,356 of record NC_090325.1, on the reverse strand, counting down.
CAATTCTGGAAAAAGTCTGGGAAATCTCTGTCTGATTCCTTAAGGTTTTTCATGACTCATCACAATCTCAAACTAGCAATTTACTCCGTTTAACTAGAAATACCCTCTTCTCTTATCAAATTCCCATTTAAAGGACTGCAGCAACTCAATACTCACCAGACATCTCAGCAGTTTGCTTCAAAAGCGATGATATTCTGCAATAAGAAATACTTCCTGGCATCTGACCTTATGCGTGGAGTCTCTAACCCCTGTGCATAACATTGCATTTGTCCACTTTAAATGATATATGCCACACAAGGGATTACTCACCCTATTTATCTAAATTGGCCTGCAACCTATCAATTTGTTCTGTATTACTAACCCCCATGTACATTTCTGCATCATCCATTAATTTAAGAATGGTTCTCTTTAAGTCATCCTTTAAATCATTAATAAAAATTATGAAAGGCAACAGATCCAACAGAGAACCCATAAGAATGCCACTTGTAACCAGACCCCTGTCAGATCCATTCCCATTAATAGCTTTAATAATAATCCAAAATCCGGGGTCAGGTTACTTTGAATATTAAGGACGAGCAACCGCGCCACCTTTCTGTGCTTTTGGAGGGCCCATGTGACTGCAACAAGGTGCTGTAAAATCAAAAGGCGCTCTGCAAAATCGATTGTGCTCCAGACGCCAACCTTGCAATGCAGAAATTCCCTCCAGCATTGTAGCATTGTTAAGGCATAAATGAGGCAAATACATTGTATGAACTACTTTCCTCATTTACATGCCATTCTAATATGCCTGCCCATATTTGGGAGAGTGGATTACAGGCCAACCTCCCAAACCTGCCAAGATTTCTGATGAGGCCAAAAAGGGACGGAATCCTGGTGAAACAGGATTGTGCCTCAAATTCAGCTGCTCCCCCACTGGCACTCCACTGCTCAACTACCTTCTCCAACCCCAGGAATTTTGGATCCTTTGGAGCCAATTTTAACCTAATCTGCCCATCGGGAAACTGATGCGATTGGGTGCATTGTTGGTTTTTCACCCCACCCAATGTTACTCTCCATTGCAGTCAATAGAGACTAATATTGACAGGGTGTAAAACTGGCATTCCACCAGATCCCGTGGGTTTCACGCCTGGCGAGTTAGGTTAAACTTACCCACTTTGTGTCTTTATTTAAAGTTTCTTTACCACAACAGCAACCCTTTATATTGGGGTAGCACACATGTATGCTATGTACATGAGCTATGTGCTAGATATTTTGGTATCTCATGCAGTGCCAAGTGTTATTTTAGGACTGTTTTAAGCTGTTTCTGATGTAACATTTAATAATTTTCACATTACAAGTCCTGAGTCTCACACCTAATGCATGAGACCTGACTGGTCTCTGATGTGCAAATTGAAAGAACAATAAGATGAGCTGACATTTCTTTCTCTTTTGCAAGGCTTTTATTTCCCATCGTTTTGCATTATCTAGATTCCCCCTCACCACATACAAAATCCCAGGAAAAACCAGGGGCAGATGAACTGATTCCATGCCTTTCCAAATACTGCTTTGTATACCGCAAGAGCTAAACTTGCTGCAAAATAATGAGACTAAACTGCAATATCTTTCTCAAACCAGTATTTTAATTAATTTCCCAAGTTCAAACAGGACCAGCAGAGAACTTGCATTGTTGCCTGTATGTAAATAGATTTAAAAATAGCTTTGATGTTTTACATGAAGAGCAGTTGAGAAGGACAATGTAGCTTTAGATTGACCCTTCAACCTTTATGAGTTACTCATTTCAGGGTAGATTCCACCACCCCACCCCACCCGGTGCGGACTTTGAGGCGGCCAGCCCTTGGAACATGCCTGCCGGCCACTCGAGAGTCCCAGAGGAAGGCCTGGTCCCTTATGCAATATCGGGCAGTCCAGCCGGCCTCCTGGCTGGAAGAAGGTAGGACAGCGGTTAGGGGTCCAATCTCAGAAGGGGGGGATTCCGGTGCGGCAGCGATCCAGGTAGGTTTTGCGGAGCTCGAAGGAGCACCCTCGGCCAACAAAAATACAGTGGGGGAGATCTTGAGGCTTCCCACCCAGCGGAAAGGAAACAGTCTGATGGAAATGACTTACTGCTCCATTCTCGCTGTCGCTGTCACCACGGCAACCTTCTCCCAGACATGAAATTGGGCGGCTGGAATGCCCGCATCAAGCAGCAGGCTCTTTTAATATGCAAATCAGGGTCCCATGCACAGGAACCTGTTTGCCATTCTGGGACAGTACTGGGCAAAGCGTACTTTGTACATGCTCTGCCCAAAATCTGCTGGCGGTCAAATCGTAGCGGAGCCCAAAGGTAAACGCTCCTCCAGCCTTCACAAAACTAGTTTGGGCCACTGCTTCACTGGATTCCCTCCCCACTGGATGTACCTTCTTCCAGCCTGGGGTCTGCCGTGTCGCCCGGTATTGCGATGGCCATGAGGCGGCGGGTTGCTCTTTTTCTGTCAGGATCGAGCCTCCCACCAGCGCTAGCAGGTGGCCAGCGAGCGCGCTCCACCGACTGGCTGCCCAAAGTCCGCACCGGGGGGATAATCTACCCCAGTAAAACTTACCTGTGGGCTCCTCTTCAGTTGGACCACCAGCTGATACTGGATAAACTGTGCGCGGCGCATGCTCCACCCACCTATGTATATCATAGGACCCTGATTTGCATATTAAAAGGGCTTACTGCCTGACTCGAGTGTGAATTCCGGCCGCCCAGTGGTATGCCTGGGGGCAAAGTGCTGGGGGCCGCAGCAATGGCGGGAACATAGCGGTAAGTCATTTCCCACCATTTCCGCAGCAGAGAGAGTGGTCAGCAAAGAAAAGGGATATTATAAACCAGCAGTCGGCCTGAAAGATAGAAATATAATTTTAGGTCAATGATTTTTCATTATTCCGTTGTATTTATTGATTTAAATGGATTTTGATTGTTGAATTGCTATGAAAATGTTAAAAGGATTTTAGCCTCAAAGGAAAGAATGTTTGTGCAGGTTATCAATGTTATTCAGCTAAACTAATTTACTCAGTAAACCCAATGCCCTCACTTAGATAATAAATCCTCGGTTGCAAATACGGTTACTATGAAAACTAAAGAAGACTGATCAGCCGTCTTGATCCAACGCAGAAGAGCATAAAAGCGACAGACCAAATGGGAAGTGATAGACACCCATTCAAACTTAAGTCTGTAGGTAGATTACATTATTTTAAACTGATATTCAGAGTGCATGAGCTAACAAATGCAATTTAATTTTGGAGCTAATACCTTAATGGAATTGGAAATTACTTTACAATATACTGAAGCCACTGTAAAATAGCTCAGAGTAATTTGGCCCTTTTCCCTTTGCTCAGTTTGTATTTGCTAATAAAACCATGAGTAATCCCAAGGATAAAACAAATTTCACATTATACAGATCGCATCCCATTACCTTGAAAGCCCTTGGTCTCCAAAGAAATGAATATAAATCATTTTTGGATGGGGAAAGAACAAGGCTTAGTTTTGTGTAATAGGGGGAGATTTTCAATGTCTGCCCAAAAGGAGTGCAATTTGGGCGTTGCGTCCTTGATGCCCGTGCGAGGCCACAGTCAGGAGGCCCGAAGCATTTTCAGGTTCAGGTCTCATTTAAATTTTATAGGCAAGCTATAGGTGCCACACAGGCACTCTGCTGCAACTTGCAGGTTTGGTGCAGTGGAAAATCGTATGGCTTTAAAAGCCTGCAAGAAAATTGAATCATCTGACAAATGGGTGGCCAAGGTCTCCACCAGATTTTTCTCCACCAGTCGCCCGATTTTCAGGTGAGAAATGGACAGCCAGCAGTTGAAAATCCACCCCACTCCCACCCCATAGATTTTTACAATCCTTCACACATAATGGGGATATTAAATAATAACAGGATATTAGGAATAAGCAAAGAAATGGGATGAGAGTAGGTAATTCTGATATTGAACTAGCACGTGCACTGGTTCAATGAGCCAAATGGCCTTTTTCCGTGCTATAGTTTCTGCGATTCTATAAAATATTCCCTAGACTTGTCAGTAATCCTCAAATAAAGCTGGCAAAGCAGTTGCCTATATGGGTAAACATAAGTGAACAAACCATTGCTTACCTTTCTTTTAGAACTATCAGGTGAGTAAGGGCTAACTTATATATTAGCCGTAAGAGCCTAACACTTAATCTTATTTGGATGTATCTGTGATCTTAAAGTGTTTGCCAAGATTATGTGCTCCAGTCCTGGAGTGGAGTTTGAACCCACATCATTCTGACTCCAGGGGCATGATTTTAGCCTGGAAAAACGGGTGGGTTGGTGGTGGGGTTGCCATAAAAATTGCAAAAATCTAAACCTGCTCTAACCTGCCACTTCCGGTTTTCATGGGGGCGGGACGAGGGGCGGGCGACCAACTTGCTCTCAGGAGGCGGGTTGGTCATTAAAAGCTTTCAAGAAGGCTGCAGACTTCCATTTTCAAAGCTTTTTTGTTTTTTAACCCCTGGGGACCGGGATTCCCGGGACTTCTACTTCACGCCAGGTGAGAGGAGGCGAGAAGGTCCGAAACAGCAGGAAAGCGCCATTACAGCACAGCATGTGGGCCAGGAGGAACAGCAGTGCTTCCCCCAGGCCCAACAAGCCTACCTGCTGCGACCCCCCACCACAGTCCCGACCCCCCCCGCCGCAACGATTGTCGACCCCTCCCCATAATCTCCGACCCCCCACCCCCGAACGATCGCCAACCTCCCCAGTGATCGCCGACACCCCCAACGATCGCTGATCTCCACGATGACCCCCCATCGTAATCCCCCCGATCACCCCCGATGACTAACCTCTGATTCCCCCCATGACCCCCGATCTCATCAATGACTGACCCCTGATCTCCCGAAGCCTGACCCCCGATGACTGACTCCTCCCCCTGATGACTGACCCCTGATGCCTGACCCCTCCCCCCCCGGTAATCCCCATGCCCGCCAATACCCCCCATGCTCGTCGATGCCCCATCCCCCCTGATGCCCCACCATGCCCCCCCCATGCTTCCCACCATTTCCAGCTCAGGGCTATTATGCCCCAGAGGTGAGAATGCTACCTTGAGTCAAGCTGGCATGAAAGGGGAAAAGGATGATAGGATCTTACGGATCTCCCAAGGTATTGCTTACCGTCAAGCCAAATGATACATTGGCCCTGATTTTAACTGCCCCCACCTGGCGGAAACAGAGCCGGGTGGGGGGGGGGGGGGACAGTTAAAATAACACGAGTCAGTTACCCCCACTGATCCTGCTTCCTTCCCGCTGAGTCCCCACATTAACTAGCTCCTCTGAGCAGGCGAGCAGGACAACTGCAGGAAGGAAGCAGGGCCCTGTTTTAAATATACAGGTCAGATCGGATGATGTCATCAGAACCTGATCTGCAATTTCACCCTGAGGTCTGTGGAGGGAGGGGGGGGCTGCGGGAGAGGAGGGGCAGTGGCAGTGTCAGCTCCCCCGTCAGGCAGAAACCAGAGCCTGGGCCAGGAGGTTAGTTTTAAATTTACTTTTCAGGTTTCCTTGTGGGCCAGGAGGCTCCTGCGGGCATCACAAGGAAACCTTGGATCTCCCTTGTACTGGGCTACCTCCTCTCCTCGATTGTAGAAAGAAGCCCCGCCCCCCAATCGTAGAAAGACACATTACCTCCCCCCCGATCGTAGAAAGACATGCCCCCTCCCCCAATCATAGAAAGACACGCCCCCTCCCCCATCATAGAAAGACACGCCCCCTCTCCGATCGTAGAAAGACTCGCCCCCTCCCCCGATCGTAGAAAGACACACCCCCTCCCCCGATCGTAGAAAGATACACCCCCTCCCCCGATCGTAGAAAGACACACCCCCTCCCCTGATCGTAGAAAGATACACCCCCTCCCCCGATCGTAGAAAGATACATCCCCTCCCCCAATCGTAGAAAGACACACCCCCTCCCCAATCGTAGAAAGACACACCCCCACCCCCGATCGTAGAAAGATACACCCCCTCCCCCGATCGTAGAAAGATACACCCCCTCCCCGATCGTAGAAAGACACACCCCCTCCCCAATCATAGAAAGACACACCCCCTCCCCGATCGTAGAAAGACACACCCCCTCCCCCATCATAGAAAGACACTCCCCCTCCCCCAATCATAGAAAGACATACCCCCTCCCCTGATCGTAGAAAGACACACCCCCTCCCCGATCGTAGAAAGATATACCTCCTCCCTGATCATAGAAAGACACACCCCCTCCCGATCGTAGAAAGACACACCCCCACCCCAATCGTAGAAAGACACACCCCCTCCCCCAATCATAGAAAGACACTCCCCCTCCCCCAATTATAGAAAGACACACCCCCTCCCGATCGTAGAAAGACACACCCCCTCCCCAATCGTAGAAAGACACACCCCCTCCCCCAATCATAGAAAGACACTCCCCCTCCCCCAATCATAGAAAGACATACCCCCTCCCCTGATCGTAGAAAGACACACCCCTCCCCGATCGTAGAAAGACATACCTCCTCCCCAATCGTAGAAAGACATACCCCCTCCCGATCGTAGAAAGACACAACCCCTCCCCCGATCATAGAAAGACACACCCCCTCCCGATCGTAGAAAGACACACCCCCTCCCCGATCGTAGAAAGACACACCCTCTCCCGATCGTAGAAAGACACACCCCCTCCCGATCGTAGAAAGACACACCCCCTCCCCGATCGTAGAAAGACACACCCTCTCCCGATCGTAGAAAGACACACCCCCTCCCCGATCGTAGAAAGACACACCCCCTCCCCGATCGTAGAAAGACACACCCTCTCCCGATCGTAGAAAGACACACCCCCTCCCGATCGTAGAAAGACACACCCCCTCCCCGATCGTAGAAAGACACACCCTCTCCCGATCGTAGAAAGACACACCCCCTCCCCGATCGTAGAAAGACACACCCTCTCCCCGATCGTAGAAAGACACACCCCCTCCCCGATCGTAGAAAGACACACCCCCTCCCCGATCGTTGAAAGACACACCCCCTCCCCAATCGTAGAAAGACACACCCTCTCCCCGATCGTTGAAAGACACACCCCCTCCCCAATCGTAGAAAGACACACCCCCTCCCCAATCGTAGAAAGACACACCCTCTCCCCGATCGTTGAAAGACACACCCCCTCCCCAATCGTAGAAAGACACACCCTCTCCCCGATCGTTGAAAGACACACCCTCTCCCCGATCGTTGAAAGACACACCCCCTCCCCAATCGTAGAAAGACACACCCTCTCCCCGATTATGGAAAGACACACCCCCTCCCCCGATCATAGAAAGACACACCCCCTCCCTGATCGTAGAAAGACACACCCCCTCCCCCGATCATAGAAAGTCACACCTCCTCCCCGATCATAGAAAGACACACCCCCTCCCCGATCATTGAAAGACACACCCCCTCCCCGATCATAGAAAGACGCACCCCCTCCCACGATCATTGAAAGGCACACCCCCTCCCCGATCATTGAAAGACACCCCCCCTCCCTGATCATAGAAAGATCCCTCCTCCCCCGATCGCAGCAAGACACCTCCCCCCGATCGCAGCAAGACACCCCCTCCCCCGATCGCAGAAGAAACACCCCCTCCCCGATCATAGAAAGACATCCCCTCCCCCCGATCGCAGCAAGACACCCCTCCCCCAATCGTAGAAGACACATTCCCTCCCCCGATCATGGAAAGACACCACCCCTCCCCCCGATCACAGCAAGACACCCCTTCCCATTGATCTCGGCTAGATTCCCCCACTAACTGCCGGGGACCGTCCTCACGTTTTCCCAGCTGCGGCCTCCTGCCACTTGTTTGCGCTCCCGCGGCTTGTCTGTCATTCTGGCCGGCTGTCGGTTGGGTTATTTAATTGAGATCCTGCTGTTAAGATTGGCAGGGCCTCCACGTCCCCAGCTTTTCCCCATGCTACCAGGCTTCCTCGGACCCTCCTCATTAATATCGGGACCATTGTTTTATAAGAACAGGAGTGTTTTACTGTGCAATGTATAATATATTAATCTGCTGATAAACTGGAAATACATGTCTTTAAGGCTGCAAAGTCTAATTATTGTTGTGTAAAAACAGACTAAGATCAACCATCAATAAATTCTTATTTGGTTAATGATCTTTGCAAATTGGAAAGTGCCTGCAAATTCAGATTGCTTCCTTTCTCATTTTTTAAAGATCATTTCTCACTTGTAACAAAATGTGTTGAATGTTATGTGACTTCTGTATTGTGGCATTTGAAATGTGATGGGCGTGCATTAGGTGCAAAAGCCAAAACAAATCCACTGTGATACATCCTGGAGGTGGGACTTTCACCCACTGATTTTCTCCAGATGTGGCATCCATTGGTTGGGTTTAGGCCTGGATGTGTCAGAAGAGGGGGTTCTAGGCTAATCATATACTGAGGAGAAATCTACTGAGGACCTGGTGGTATTGGGGTGGTGATGGTGGGGGGATGGGGGGGTTCCCCAAGTTTGACAAAATTGTTATGGAGTTCCTGGATGGTACATTTCTGGGTGTTTTCCATCCTTCTTTACTCTTCCAAGACAGTGTGCAAATGTCACTAAATACAGGTCCTCTCTGGTATTGCTCATGGTGAGTTGATGGATATGCTGTTTTATAACAACAACCAAGTGTGAGTAGGATGTGTCACGGGAAAAGTAGTACAATTACATTAAGTGCGATAGTTGCAGAAATTGCGCGGCATATGTAAGACTTCTAATCTATTATAATCCCTCTCCTGCAGTGTTGCTCATGATGAGTCGGATGATATGGTGTTCTATTACAATACGGATGTGATGAACAAAGTGTAAAAGGGAAAGTGTGACACAGGAAATGTGTCCTGTATACAGAACTTTTAATATCTTATAGTGGATCTCCTGTGGCACTATTCATGCAAAATTGGAACCAATGGTCCTTTTTGTACCTTTGTCTGTCATCTTTGTGTTGCTGCTTCTGCTCCATTCTGTTCTCATTGTCTCTCTCTGTCTTTTCTCTGCATTTTCCTTCTTTTATTCTTATCTGTCTGAGATTTTCTGCTTCTCTCATTCTTGTTCTCCTTTCCTTTTAAGTAGAGGCGCTAAGATTTAAAGAACTTAGCGTTTGGAAGAAAAAATGAGCCAATTACACTTTTCTTGCATTGTTTTGTTATTCTTTGGTGGAAGATTCTAGAGGGTCTGGAAATAAAAGCAGTTATTCATTATCCCACCAAAATGAGTGTTTATTCAGACATAACACCCTCCTCTTCAGTTCAGATTTGCTGCTGTTCTATTTTGACAAAGTGTGACCGAAAAGTGTAACAGGAAGGTGTGATGGAAAAGGAGTGACAAGAAAATATTACACCAAGTTAATGTTACACTTATAAATGTGTGCTACACTCCAGATTTGTAATATATCCTGGAAACATTGGAATTTATATCACAGGAGGCCAATTGGCCCATTGTGCTGGCACTAGCTTTCTGAAAACCATCTATTTAGTACTGTTCCTCTGCAATTTACAAGTTTATTTTTCAATATTTATTAAAAAAAAGTAGAAGCTGGAATTCAATGTCAGTAAACGTAAGATGGTAGATTTTGATAAAAAGTATAAAAGTAATAATTATACTTTGAGAGAAAGCTGGGTGATGTGGAAGAGCAAAGAGATTTAGGGGTTCAAGTTCACAAGAGATTAAAAGTGCCACATCAAGTGGTTAGCCTTGGCTCAGTGATAGCATTCTTGCCTTTGATATCAGCAAGTTGTGAGTTCAACTCCCACTCCAGAGACTGGAGCACATAATCTTGGCTGATACTTCAGTGCAATACTGAGGGAGTGCTGAACTGTCAGAGGTTACGAGATGTTAAACCAAGGTCCTGTCTGCTCTCTCAGATGGAAGTACATGGTCCTGTGGCACTATTTAAAGAAGAGCAGAGAAGTACTCCTGCTGTCCTGGCTGATATATATCACTAAACAGATTATCTGGTCATTTATCTCATTGCTGTTTATAGGACCTTGCTGTGCACAAATTGGCTGCTGCATTTCTCTACATTACAACTGTGACTATACTTTGAAGTACTGTAAAGTGCTTTGGGCTATCCTCTGGTCATGAAAGGCACTATATAAATGTAAGATTTTTCTTTCCTTCTTTTCTTTATAAGGCTATTAAAAAGCTAATGGAATACTGGGTTTTATGGCAAAGGTATAGAATATAAAAGTCAAGATTTAATGGTGAATCTATATCAAAGGCCATTGTTGGAGTACTGTGTATAGTTTTTGGTTCCACTCTATAGGAGGAATGTTGAGACAATGGGAAGGGTACAGCAGCGATTCAGTAAAATGCTGCCTGGTATGAAGAAATACAAATATAAAGAGAGACTTGAAAAATTGGGCCTGTTTTCATTAGAACAGAGGATGATTTGATAAAGGTGTTTCAAATTCTCAAGTGATGTGACAAAGTAGATAGAAGCAGAATGGTTCCATTCATTGATGGTCTAGAAGAAGGGAACATGGATATAAAATTAAATGTAAGAAATTTAGGATAGAGAACCGAAGAATCTTTTTTAAACAGAAGGTTGTGAGGCTGTGAAATGCACCACTAGAGTTAGTGATTGTAGAAGAGACCATGCCAATAGTTACAAATAGGTTAGGTAGTTGATCAAAGGAAAGGGGAATAAAGGGATATGGAAAAATGCAAGGCTGATGGGAATGGGAATACAGCTCATATGGAGGATATTACACAGAATTAGATAGAATGTACAGCACAGAAACAGCCATTCGGCCCAATAGGTCCATGACTGTGTTTATGCTCCACATGAACCTCCTCCCTACCTACTTCATCTAATCCTATCAGCATACTCTACTATTCCTTTCTCCCTCATGTGTTTATCTAGCTTCCCCTTAAATACATCAATGCTAGTTTTTTTTTTCTCGTTCATGGGATGTGGGCGTCGCTGGCGAGGCCGGCTTTTATTGCCCATCCCTAATTGCTATTGAGAAGGTGGTGGTGAGCCGCCTTCTTGAACCGCTGCAGTCCATGTGGTGAAGGTTCTCCCACAGTGCTGTTAGGAAGGGAGTTCCAGGATTTTGACCCAGCGACGATGAAGGAACGGCGATATATTTCCAAGTCAGGATGGTGTGTGACTTGGAGGGGAACGTGCAGGTGGTGTTGTTCCCATGTACCTGCTGCTCTTGTCCTTCTAGGTGGTAGAGGTCACGGGTTTGGGAGGTGCTGTCGAAGGTACCTTGTGATAGCGAGTTCCACATGCTAACCACTCTCTGGGTAAAGAAGTTTCTCCTGAATTCCCTATTGGATTTATTAGTGACTATCTTATATTTGTGGCCCCTAGCTCTGGTCTCTCCCGCAAATGGAAACATCTTCTCTACGTCTACCCTATTATCTTAAAGACCTCTATCAGTTCACCCCTCAGTCTTCTCTTTTCTAGACAAAAGAGCCCCAGCCTGTTCAATCTTTCCTGATAGGTATAACCTCTCAGTTCTGGTATCATCCTAGTAAATCTTTTTTGCACATTCTCCGGTGCCTTGATTTCTTTTTTATAATATGGAGACCAGAACTGTTCACAGAACTCGAACAAGTCTGGTCTAACCAAGGTTCTAAACAAGTTTAACACAACAGCTCTGCTTTTCAGTTCTATTCCTCTAGAAATGAACCCCAGTGCTTTGTTTGCTTTTTTTATGGCCTTATTAACCTGCATCACTACTTTTAGTGATTTGTGTATCTGTACCCCCAGATCCCTCTGCTCCTCTATTCCACTTAGACTCTTGTTTTCCAAGCAGTATGTGGCCTCCTTATTCTTCCGCCCAAAATGTATCACCTCACACTTATCTATATTGAAATTCATTTTCCAATTACACGCCCATTTTGCAAGTGTATTAATGCCTGCCTGTATTTTGTCGCAGTCCTCCTCAGTATTAACTATACCCCCCAATTTGGTGTCGTCCACAAATTTTGAAATTGTACTTCCAATTCCTGAGTCCAAATCGTTTATGTAAATGATAAACAACAGTGGTCCCAACAGCGATCCTTCTGGAACACCACTTCCCACCTTTTGCCAGTGTAAATAACCGGATAAGCACCAATAGGGATTGACTGGGCCAAACAAGAAGAATCCAGGACCCCTCATATCACACAGAAACCACACATCACGGGCTTCAGCTGTCCATCCATACTAAGCTAAACTGTTCTCTCTTAAAAATTTAATGAAGCTAAACACAAGTACGGTAGCATAGTGGTTATGTTACTGGATTAATAACCCAGAGGCCTGGACTAATAATCCAGAATATGTGAGTCAAATCCCTTCATGGCAACTTGAGAATTTGAATTCAGTTTTTAAAAAATCTCTGGAAATATAAAGCTAGTATCTAAAAAAAAGTGACCGTGAAGCTTTTTGACTGTTGTAAAATTCCAACTGGTTCACTAATGTCCTTTAGGGAAGGAAACCTCCTATCCTTACCTGGTCTGGTCTATATGTGAATCTAGCCCAACACCAACATGGTTGACTCTTAACTGCCCTCTGAAGTGCTCTTAAGGATTGGCAATAAATGCTGGCCCACATCCTGAGAATGAATTTTTAAAAACTTGGGCTGGGAATTTTCTCGGATCTGCTCTTGTTCCACTGCTGTAATTTCTCGAAAGTTAGGGCAGCAGAGTGGGAACATCTCCGAGGAAATTCACGGCCTCAGTGATTTTACTCCTCTGATATAATCTTAGGGCAACTGCACCACAAGGCTGAACTCCTTCTGATGTTGAACTGAAAACTTGACTGGCCTCTCACTACTTTGATTGATGGATAGATTGATAAGTGTAAGATCATGATTTTAGAATTTATTTTCATGATTTAGGGTTAATATAATACTAATACAGCTGTTCCCGATTTTTGAGTAACTGCTGTAATTTATTACTTTAATAGCATTATTTTTAGCACCATTGTGCAAGAGCTGAAAATTTACAGAATTCCTTGGCTCAGTGAGAAAAGACTTTCTTGGGATCTGCCAATAGTCTAATGATTAATTCTAGCTTAATGTGAAGGAGTTTTAGGCATCATCTTTTGGAGAAAGCTGTTCCAGGTATTGCAACAATTTAACCCACTCCAAAAAAAATTCCCCAATGCAATGACAGGGCCATTTTAAGACATGATGGGGGGAAAAATTGGATAAGGGCCGTTTTTGGGCGTAGGTAGCATGATGTGCTATTACCCCCATGCCCAATGACCCCTGCACAGGCAGGACGCAAGTTTTGGCCCACTGGAGGACTTACCTGCAATCAGCGTTCCTTTCCAGGCCTTGCACGTGGAATCAATGCAATTCGCACTTTCCACCACCAGGTTGAGCTCAACCTCTCAAAGGGAGGATATTTCTTAGAAATCTCTTAAAGGTAGCTGGTACCTGTTATTTACTGAAAATAACAGTCTACTATCTGCATGGAGTCTGAACGGAGATCAGAAATCGCACATGTAAAACACAGATGCACGTCCCATCCCTATGTTTACACACTGATGAGTTTTGTTAAAACATTGACTAAAGGTTGTGCACTACTAAATCCCACATCCTCCAATCTGCCCGCCAGACCTCACCAATCTGCCAATCTGAGTTAGTACCAGGCCTGCGAGAGTGCATGCACCAAGGTTCTCTGCTGATGCACTAAATACCTTGGTGCAAGAGGTGGACAGAAGGAGGGACATCCTATATCCGCAGCTGGGGGGGGGGGGGGGGGGGGGTGGGCAAGAGGACCTCCAGAAATATGCCCAAAAGGCAGTGGGAGTCAGCGGGGGACAAAGTCAATGCCAGGCGCACAGCATCATGAACATGGATGCAGTGCAGGAAGAAGTTCAATGCTTTGATATGAGTGGACAAGGTGAGTGAGGTCAATGTCCAGTGGCATCTCCGACCAACTGCACCACGCACTACACCCCCCATCACCCACATACCAACAAACACTTTCCATCAGTACTCAACTCTTCCAACCAGATGCTTCCTCTCACCTTTACACATTACCACTGTTTCAAGCCGCCCACCCACAATTCACAGGCCACACACACTGGCAGCCATTCAACCCATGACAAGCACATCAACCAGACAAACATCCCACTTTCCTGCAGGAGAAGGTGACGCATATCAGGAGGTAGCAAGTGGCAGTGGCCTTTAGCCCCTCAAGCCTGTTCCGCCATTCAATGAGATGGTGGCAGACCTGTGACTTAACTCCATATACCCGTCTTAGCCCCATATCCCTTGATACCCTTGGTTCAGACAAATCTATCAATCTCAGATTTAACATTCACAAGTGAGCTGGCATCAACTGCCGTCTGCAGAAGAGCGTTCCAAACGTCTCCCACCCTTTGCATCTAGAAGCATTTCCTAACTTCACTCCTGCACGTCCTGGCTCTAAATGTTAGGCCATGTTCCCACGTCCTAGTATTCAAGTTTAGGAAACCTCCAAAAACAATTACAAATGTCTTGGCAGCCAGAAGCAATAATCCAGCCACTAACCTGTAAATCCTGCATGGTCCCTTTAAATCGCGCTGCTGGGGGGGTCCTTCAGGCACTCGAAGACACGTTCAGATGGTCAGTGTTAAGACTGTGCATTGAGTTGAGTGTTAAGTCCCAAAATGGTGTCTACCACTTTAAATCAGCGTTGTACACTGATTGAAACCATTTTCTCCCTATTTTTCAAGATTCCAGCGTTCGTTATTTGCGCCTGCACTAACTCCTATACCAAAATGGCGTCTGGCACACATCACGCTGGAAACGTGTGCATCCACAACACCATCTTGGATGTCGGAGAGGTCGTGTGACGCCAAAACAATGGGCGCTACACAGCCCAATTTAGCGCCCAATCTTTGTATGTTTCACCAGTTCACAAGTGTTAGCCATGGCTTCAGTGATAATACTCTTGCCTCTGAGTCAGAAGGTATTGGGTTCAAGTCCACTCTGGAGACTTGAGACATAGGGGGTGATTTTAAACCCCAAGACCAGGTGGGTTGGGGGCAGGTGGGAGTTGAAAATAGTTGTTTTTTTGGGTCGCGACCCCAAAATTTTCGGACTTTGCATTCCCAGTGGGAAGCCTGTACTTTTACGCACCGACATTAAACCCGGAAATAAAGCCGGGTTGCGGTCGCGACCCAAAAAACAACTATTTTCAACTCCCACCCGCCCCCAACCCACCTGTTCTTGGGTTTTAAAATCACCCCCATAATCTAGGCTGACACTTCAGTGCACTGTTGGATAAGACATTAAACCATTAATCTGCACTCTCAGGTGGATGTAAAAGGTCCCATGGCACAATTCAAGGAAGAGCACAGGAGATCTCCTTGGTGTCCTGGACAATATTTATCCCTTAACAATATTTATTACTAAAACCGATGATCTGGTCATTTATTTTGTTGGATTTGTGAGACATTGCTGTGTGCAAATTGGCTGTTGCGTTTCTTACATTACAACAGTGACCGTGTAAAGCACATTGCGATGTCCTGAGTTTGTGAAAAGTGCTATATAAATGCAAGTTCTTTCTTTTCTTTCATTCTCTTTTATAACACATTTATGTATTCAAAATTACTGAAAGTCTGCATTGTAGATGTTTTGTGATGCATTTGTAGTATGGCTGAAAGTTCACCCCATGTCATCAAGTTTGCTGTCTTTGTTGAGTTGTCAGAGGGAGCCACTGAGCAGAGATCACCTGGTTACCTATGTGAAGAAAAGAAAATTGGCAGGAAAGTCTCCTCAAGCCATATTCATTCATCTCCTCGCCACTGTTAGATCAAGAGCAGTGTTGGTGTAGACAGGGAGCAGATTGACAGCAAACCCTCCTCCTGGGGATATAGCCTGTGGAGAACTAAAGGGAGTTGAAAGGAGGTTGAAAGGAAACCTTAAAAATGGGAGGGATGGAAAAATATTTTTTAGCTGTAAAACTGAGAACTTTGAATGAAATGTTGCTTCTTCTGGACTCCAAAAGATTCCCCGATGCAGCAACAGTGTCATTTTTTCCCTCTTTCTCCTTCCCCACAAAGATTTGCTGCCTCAACGTGTAGTATTCCATCCAGCAGCATAGATGAGAATTGCTTAAACAATTAGCTATGTTTCAGTGCACTCGAAGCCCTCCATCTACAATAAGCACATGGTGACACATTTTTCTCAATAAGAAAGAATAATGAGGAAAATTTAAATCACAGAAAGATTTTAGCTTTAAATGATTCTTTTAGCGAGAGGAGTTCAGTATATCTAAGCTTTAGTTCTTCCACTATCTGTAGTATGCAGTTCCTTTAAGCGCCTGCCGGACATGAATCAATACTGTACCCAGTGAGTTGCACAATATTGATTCACAGTGGGAACAGAGTCAGGACCTGAAGACTTTATCTTCCTTTTGAATCTGAATAAAAGCAGCAATAGAAGCCCAAGTGGTAATTGTGTCCTCGGCAGTTTCCAATTAAAACATACCACAAGCTCTGGGCAGATGCCAAGTGGCTAGGCTTATTCTGATTGTTCTTGAGATAATGCCATTCTGTGGCCTGTGACAACTACATTATTTTTTCTCTCAGCCCATGTCACATCAGTCAGCCTGTAGTGCTCAGATGGTCATTAAGAGATTAGAAAGTCACCTTCTACTGTTTCCTGAAAATCCTCCACCATGGCATTGAGTAATGGTTTGTCTAAAACTTCACAGGAGCTTTGCTAAATTGCTATGTGCATGTTGCTTCCAACTTCTTAGTGAAGTGTAGGGTGGTTAGTAACTCAAGTGGTTGAACATTTAACTGCCAACCAGAAGAATGTGAGTTTGAGTTTCAAGACTCACTGTTACTCAACCTTACTTGTGTCGGTTGGGTGATTTAAGCAGTTCTCAGCTGTGCTGCCAGATGGAGTGCCACAAGTTGAGGTATCCCACCTTGGTAGAGAACGGGAAAGAGGTAAGCAATGTTTTATTCGTACAAACCTGGTTGTTTGTGGAGAAGCATTGTGGAGTGTCATAGCAACATCCAAGGCTGATATGTGGTTGCAAAGGAGGAGAAGAGAAAATTAGGAGACATCAAAATAATATTCTGCTTCTGACAGTAGAATCTTTTCTCAATTAAATATGATGGCATACACTGTAAAATATGCCAGCAATTTGAAGAATTAACAAATCATCGACTTGATGTCTAAGTACAGTAATGCAATGTAATAAGAGGAAAACTTTCACTGGGGCACAAACACTGAACACCATAGGATGGAGAATATTTTCTCATGACTCCCAGAATCTAGATCCAAGTGACATAACACCACCATGACCAACATTGCCAACACCATCATTAACGCCATATGGATAGCATCACTAAAACAATTACCATTAGCATCGCCAACACCACCAACCCTATGAACACAAACATCAGCAAAACCACGGCCAGACACCATCATTGACACTACCTCAGCTTCACTAAACTCACCAAGATTTTCACAAGTATATAAATTCTTTATGAAGTAAATTCTATATGATCCTTAAATAACATATTTTGGTTACATTACTGCACGCTGTTTTTGTGGTAATGCTCAAATCCTCCAATTTTCAGTAGTTTGCATTGTATTTTTGCAATGCAGTCGGTTGCTGAATATATTATTTTTTCCTGCGTCGTCGTATCAGAAAGAATATAGTAAGCTGTTAACTTGCAGGTGCTGAAGTTAATAAAAGAGCAAAATATATTGTCGACAGCCAATAAAAATAAATGAAAAGATGCATCCTTCTGAGTGATAAAGTAACACCATGTGCCTCAGTTGTAATACTTTAAATTAAACAATATATTTTATTTATTTCTGTTTTCAGACTTTTCTCTTGGTTTTGATGATGGTGGTGCTGTTAATAAAGGCTGTGCTCTAGCACAGGCCCTTTTTTGACATCTATTGTGTGATGCTGAAGAGAGATACAAGTCAGTATTCTTTGTGCAAATGCTATTTAGAATGCTTTATTCTGTTTTCATAAAATGCAAGCGTATTTACATTTCAGTAAAATTGGGTCCCTGTCAATCGACCTATTTCAGTTCATACTTGCAATTAATTATATAATTTACCTCTGGGTGGGGTCGGGGGTTGGGTGGTTGGTGACGGAAAGAAATTTACAGAACCTTTCTTCAGGAATTAACATTAGCCAGGTAGAGCCCACTGTGAAACAGTTTGTACATAATCTGTGGAAAGAATAGGCTTCTTAGGTCAAACACTCCTCTCCATCTTGAGTATAGAAGATTGAGGGGTGATCTAATCAGGATGTTTAAAATGTTAAAAGGATTCGATTGGCTTGATATAGAGAAAGTATTTCCTCTGATGGGGGAATCAAGAATGAGGAGACATAATCTTAAAATTAGAGCTAGGCCATTTAGGAGGGAAATCAGGAAGCACTTTGTCACACAAAGGGTAGTAGAAATCTGGAATTATTTCCCCCAAACGGCTGTGGATACTGGAACAATTGGAACTTTCAAGACTGAGATTGATAGATTTTGGTTAGTGATGTGGAGCTAAGGCGGGTAATTGGAGTTGAGGTACAGATCAGCCATGATCTAATTGAATGGCGGAGCAGGCTCGAGAGGTTGGATGGCCTACTCCTGTTCCTATGCTCCTACACTTTCTTACCTTCCTACTTTAGCCTTTATCCATATTATGAATCTTCGATTAATATATCGTACCCACTAATGGAGATTTGGTGTACAGTTCTTCTACACCCTGTCTGTTTATTTTTTGCTTCCTCTTTGAAGTCTGCATCAGTGGCCGGGAGTATTGGTTACCTAAAGTCTGCAGCGGGGTTGAGGGATGGGGGAGGATTGGGGCCTTGGTGGAGTGATCATGTGGTCAGGAGGGAGGGATCGGGGGTCAATGGGCTTGGAGATCGGGGCTGGGGGCCGGGAGGAAGATCGGAGGTCAGGCAGTGCCTCGGGGTAAACCAATATTGCAGCCAGGACCTGAAGTAGGCGTTAGGCCACTTATTTGCATATGCAAATAGACTGACCTGCTTCAGGCATGGGTAAAGGATGCCCCTTGTTTGTCCTTATCCAATATGGTGGGTGGGGCACTGCCAATCGGAAGTGTGCACACGCTTCCTGCCTGCCATTTTGGGGCCTTAGAAGGCCGTATAGTGCCTGAAAAATGGGCGCTACTAGGCCCAATTTAACCCCCATAGTGTCATGACTTGTGGCCTTGTGCTGTCTGAAAGCTATCATGTATAGAATTTTCATTTGTATCAAGAAGTCATTTCTTGTCATTGGTCCGTCAGTTAGAATCCCAAAGGAACATTCTCTGATCTATGCCTACATCTTCAGTATTCATGGCACTTATAGGACCAGTAATTTTGAATTTTATATAAGAAAATTTCCCGCCTTGTTTTAGGTTGGGTGTAGAGTTTTGGTTGTATTATAAAATTTAGGCTTTCTGTGATGGCGAAGGTGTCTTATAACTTGCTGCCACCAATGAGTTGTAATTTATGGGGATTTTAAGGAGCCGTTCCTTCTTGCAATGATCTAGCCACACTTTTCATAAGTGGACCTCTCATCCCTTATGAACCAGAAGCTGCAACCCTACAGTTTTCTGCTCCTGCAGTGACCTTCTTCACTTTAGGACTCGCATAATCCTGGATTGCTAGTGCCCACTGCACTTTATCTCTCCCCAAGGTACTGTGGCAGATGTATTATCAATCTATCACAATTGAGCTGGGCTCAAATTTCAAATTTACCAAGTGGAATAGGTAATCCTCCTAACTGTGCTTTATGCCTCCCATGTTAGGATATTCTTGTTAAAGTCTTGCTTTAGGAAGTTTGGGCAATTCAGCTGATTTACCATACTGAGCTATCAAAATCTGATCGATAAATATTCCCCATTTGTGTCATTTCTGTTGCCTGGCTAGATCATGTGACATAAGAAAATGAAGAGAAATTACATCATAAAGGCAGTCACTAAATCTGGTTTATAAAACTCACCTCTTTAGGCTATGCAAACCATGAAATAAATAAATACACACATAAACAAACAAATAATCTGGGAACTGTCCGAACATCTGAACACTTCATTTATGTACACCTCAATAAGTTCAAAGCTACTGACTTCAATAACTTCAGAGCACCTTCTTGGATTTTCACCACACTTTGTAAGTGACTTATTCTCAGCAGACACTGACTGCTTTCAATGATAAGGAATAGTAACGTTGATGGAAGGAATAGTTATTTCATGGATGAATTTAGAATCCACAAAATCTAAATCAAATGAACATTTTGACAGTTGGATTGCATTATTTGACGTTAGTACTTAGAAATGGAAAAGTGACAACCAGCAAAGCAAAACCTACCAGTGGTGTCGAACCAAGGTGAAAATAATCATATCATACAAAATCCCAGCCATTGTCTATAAATCTGACCAATGATATTTAAACAGCTCCCTCCAACATTAATTAAGTATCTCATTAAGTGGAGTTTCATGTTGAATTTCCACCAGACTTAATGACTCTATAAATGCTGGAATATGGGATTAGAGTAGACAGGGCTGATGGCCGGCGCGGACACGATGGGCCGAAGGGCCTCTATCCGTGCTGTATAACTCTATGACTCTATGACTCTATGACTTCGGCTTTCTGCCTTCCCTTGCCCCACTGAACGGACATGGGGTGGGTGGAAGCAGTAAGCAACCTGTGGATGTGTTCTGCTGAGTCGTCACCTTCCGGTCATTTTCTGATGGCTGATCATGTAAGAAGAAACTGCGCCTGCCAACACATCTGCAGGCGCAAGATAATTACAAACAAATGAGGGAACCACAGCCTCCTCCATGTTTCCCACCATGTACACTCCTCTAATGCTTGACACCAGGACTGCCTGTTAGGCCCCACATTCAGCAACCAGCAAGCGGGTCCAGGCCAAAACTGGAAGGGGGACACCATGCAAGCACTGTCAGAGCATGGCCATGCACAGGTCCCATTAGTGAAATTAAAACTTAATAGGCAATTTTTTTTAACAAAGCAACTCACTAGCAACTCTTACTCCCAATGCGGCAGGCTCCTGTGGCCACTTCGATTGGTGAGACTACCAGGCAAAGGCCAGGGAGCCAGAGTCAGGAGCGCATCTCAGGAATGGGCAGAATTCCCACTCCACCGAAGTTGCACCTCAATCAATGGAAGACTTAAAAGCTGATAAGTAAATTTCAGTCTTAAGGTCTTTTTTTAAAGGATAATTGTGTTGGAAACTGCCATGTGGGTTTTCAGATCAGGCAAGTAGACGCCACTTTTTGCCAATTTCAAAATGAGACAAGAGATAGGACAAGTAATAAGATATGGCCAGCAGTGTTTTGGATGAGCTGAAGACGGGAGGCCAACCAGGAGATCAAGACCTTTGATCCAGACCTTCAAAGCATCCTACGCACTCTCATCCCACGTACTCCCCGCGTGGGAGACTTCTACTGCCTCCCAAAGATACACAAGCCAACACACCCGGACGTCCTATCGTATCAGGCAACGGAACCCTGTGTGAGAACCTCTCTGGATACGTCGAGGGCATCCTAAAACCCATCGTACAGGGAACCCCCAGCTTCTGTCGCGACACTACAGACTTCCTACAAAAACTCAGCACCCACGAACCAGTTGAACCAGGAACACTTCTCACCACGATGGACGTCTCGGCACTCTACACCAGTATCTCCCACGATGACGGCATTGCTGCAACAGCCTCAGTACTCAACACCAACAACAGCCAATCTCCAGACGCCATCCTACAACTCATCCGCTTCATCCTGGATCACAATGTCTTCACCTTCGATAACCAGTTCTTTACCCAAACACACGGAACAGCCATGGGGACCAAATTCGCACCCCAATACGCCAACATTTTCATGCACAAGTTCGAGCACAACTTCTTCACTGCACAGGACCTCCAACCAACGCTATACACCAGATACATCGACGACATTTTCTTCCTATGGACCCACGGCGAAGAATCACTGAAGAGACTACACGATAACATCAACAAGTTCCATCCCACCATCAAACTCACCATGGACTACTCCTCAGAATCGGTTTCTTTCTTGGACACACAAATCTCCATCAAAGACGGGCACCTCAGCACCTCACTCTACCGCAAGCCCACGGACAACCTCACGATGCTCCACTTTTCCAGCTTCCACCCCAACCACGTCAAAGAGGCCATCCCCTATGGACAGGCCCTACGAATACACAGGATCTGCTCAGACGAGGAGGAACGCGATGGACACCTACAGACGCTGAAAGACGCCCTAGTAAGAACGGGATATGACGCTCGACTCGTCGATCGACAGTTCCGACGGGCCACAGCGAAGAATCGCATAGACCTCCTCAGAAGACAAACACGGGACGCAACCAACAGAGTACCCTTCGTCGTCCAGTACTTCCCTGGAGCGGAGAAACTACACCATGTTCTCCGCAGCCTTCAACATGTCATCGATGACGACGAACACCTCGCTAAGGCCATCCCCACGCCTCCACTGCTCGCCTTTAAACAGCCACCCAACCTCAAACAGACCATCGTTCGCAGCAAGTTACCCAGTTTTCAGGAGAACAGCGTCCACGACACCACACAACCCTGCCACGGCAACCTCTGCAAGACATGCCAGATCATCGACACAGATACCACCATCACACGAGAGGACACCACCCACCAGGTACATGGTTCATACTCCTGTGACTCGGCCAACGTTGTTTACCTCATACGTTGCAGGAAAGGATGCCCCGGAGCATGGTACATTGGCGAGACCATGCAGACGCTGCGACAACGGATGAACGGACACCGCGCAACAATCGCCAGACAGGAGGGTTCCCTCCCAGTCGGGGAACACTTTAGCAGTCAAGGACATTCAGCCACCGATCTTCGGGTAAGCGTTCTCCAAGGCGGCCTTCGAGACACACGACAACGCAAAATCGTCGAGCAGAAGTTGATAGCCAAGTTCCGCACCCATGAGGACGGCCTCAACCGGGATCTTGGGTTCATGTCACGCTACACGTAACCCCACCAGCAAAAAGGGGGAAAAAAATTATATGTTTTTTAAAATTATCTCTCTCTCTCTCTGCCATTTTGAGTTTCTTTCTGCCTGCCTGTGTAATCGACACAATGTATATCTAGTGTACTGGGACGTGCTGTTCTCTGTGACTGGCCTGTTTGAATAACAACGACACCCTTTGATTGGTGTGATGCTGTCCCAACATAGTATAAGATATGCGATTTGAGAACCTTTTCATTCATTCATCTGACGAAGGAGATAATCTCCGAAAGCTTGTGATTTTAAAATAAATTTGTTGGACTATAACCTGGTGTTGTAAGATTCCTTACATTTGTCCACCCCAGTCCATCACCGGCATCTCCACATCACAGAAATACTCTGGCTCTGAATGGATAGGTAAGAGTGGAACCAAGAAAGGACAGTCCGAAAGAGCTGGACAATGGACGAGAGGCATTGGAGAAAGATTACATGATTGACTGTGTCAAAGGGCGTAGAAGGGTCAAGGAGGGCGAGAAGGTGTAATCACAGAGAATGTCATTTTCAACTTTGACTATGGCCACTTTCATGCTGTGGCATGGGCAGAAACCTGAATGAAGGGATTCAATCAGAGAGTTGCAGGAAAGGTAAGCATGGTTCTGGAAGGCAGCAACAAGTTCAAAGACTTTGGAGAGGAAATTAAGTTTGGAGATGGAATGGTAGCTAGTGAGGACGGAGGGGTTGAGGGAGGATTTGATAATGGTGAGTTTGAAAGCAAGGGTTCTGTGCCTGAGGAGAGGTAACCATTTACAATATTGGCTAAAATGGGACCTAGGAGGGGAATCTGGATAATCAGGAGTTTAGTGGGAATGGAGATGAGGGAGCAGGAGGGATGTCTCATGGATGAGATGAGTTTAGAGAGAGCAGAGAGGAGATGCGGGAGAGACTACTGCAGACGCCACCCTCAATCCACCCATTTTGGAAAGTCCCAGAAATTCCGGGGCAGCGTATTGAGGATGGCAGTCTGATGTATTGAGTCTCAGCCCCCATTTTGTCTTCGCTGCACCAATTATTCCCCAGGCAGGCAAAGAGGAAAATCCATATCATTGTTTTCTAACACAAGCTTTCTTATTTCCAAATTAACAGGCCTGCCCATTTAAGCTGTTGTAGGACTTTAAATCCAGCAACAGCATGTGATTTCCTGCCCAGCTATGAATAAGCACCCAGTCACAGGCATTTTCCACACTTTGAGCTCTCCCACAGTAACAAAATTAGGCTGGTCCCAGGAATATGCCATCGTCAACAAAATACATGTTGGGTGAGTTTTTTTTATTCGTTCATGTGATGTGGGCGTCGCTGGCAAGGCCATCATTTATTGCCCATCCCTAATTGACCTTGAGAAGGTGGTGGTGAGCCGCCTTCTTGAACCGCTGTAGTTCGTGTGGTGAAGGTTCTCCCACAGTGCTGTTAGGTAGGGAGTTCCAGGATTTTGACCCAGCGATGATGAAGGAACGGCGATATATTTCCAATTCGGGATGGTGTGTAACTTGGAGGGGAACGTGCAGGTGGTGTTGTTCCCATGTGCCTGCTGCCCTTGTCCTCCTAGGTGGTAGAGGATGCAGGTTTTGGAGGTGCTGTCGAAGAAGCCTTGGCGAGTTACTGCAGTGCATCCTTTAGATGGTACACACTGCAGCCACAGTGCGCCGGTGGTGAAGGGAGTGAACGTTTAGGGTGGTGGAAGGGGTGCCAATCAAGCGGGCTGCTTTGGCCTGGATCGTGTTGAGCTTCTTGAGTGTTGTTGGAGCTGCACTCATCCAGGCAAGTGGAGAGTATTCCATCACACTCCTGACTTGAGCCTTGTGGATGGTGGAAAGACTTTGGCGAGTCAGAAGATGAGTCACTCACCGCAGAATACCCAGCCTCTGACCTGCTCATGTAGCCACAGTATTTATGTGGCTGGTCCAGTTAAGTTTCTGGTCAATGGTGACCCCCAGGATTTTGATGGTGGGGGATTCAATGATGCTAATGCCGTTGAATGTCAAGGGGAGGTGGTTTGACTCTCTCTTGTTGGAGATGGTCATTGCCTGGCACTTGTCTGGCGCGAATGTTACTTGCCACTTATCAGCCCAAGCCTGGATGTTGTCCAGGTCTTGCTGCATGCGGGCACGGACTGCTTCATTCTCTGAGGGGTTGCGAATGGAACTGAACACTGTGCAATCATCAGCGAATATCCCAATTTCTGATCTTATGATGGAGGGAAAGTCATTGATGAAGCAGCTGAAGATGGCTGGGCCTAGGACACTGCCCTGCGGAACTCCTGCAGCATTGTCCTGGGGCTGAGATGATTGGCCTCCAACAACCACTACCATCTTCCTTTGAGCTAGGTATGACTTGAGCCAATAGAGTTTTCCCCCTGTTTCCCATTGACTTCAATTTTACTAGGGCTCCTTGGTGCCACACTCGGTCAAAAGCTGCCTTGATATCAAGGGCAGTCACTCTCACCTCACCCCTGGAATTCAGCTCTTTTGTCCATGTTTGGACCAAGGCTGTAATGAGATCTGGAGCTGAGTGGTCCTGGCGGAACCCAAACTGAGCATCGGTGAGCAGGTTATTGGTGAGTAAGTGCCGCTTGATAGCACTGTCAACGACACCTTCCATCACTTTGCTGATGATTGAGAGTAGACTGATGGGGCGGTAATTGGCCGGATTGGATTTGTCCTGCTTTTTGTGGACAGGACATACCTGGGCAATTTTCCACATTGTTGGGTAGATGCCAGTGTTGTAGCTGTGCTGGAACAGTTTGGCTAGAGGCACAGTGAGTTCTGATGAGTGTGATTCACTTACCACCGATGCCCAATTGGATAACCCATGCCATTGTCTCCACCAATTAAATTCCTTCTGTAGATTTTAGATGCCATTTGCTTCCTCCAAAATTTTAGTTGCCTGAATACTTTTGACCAGCAGAAGCAATAGAATTTCATCTTATTTCACAGACCTGGCTGGTATTTGTTAATTAACTGATGTGCAATTGGTCTGCTGCCTTGTAGCAAACCAATGTTGGTTGGCTACCGATACCGTCCCTCATTTTTTATTCATTATGATTCAGTGGAATAAATTATAATTGAAAACCTGATATAAATCTTTGTTTGTATGGAGACAACTGATGAAATAAATTTTTCTCTGCAGTGTCTGTTTAAAAACTCAGCAATTATCTCACCTTTTTTTGGTGGAGGAAGTCATTTGGGCCTCATTATTTCATCTCTCAGAAAGATCTATAGGCTCTAATTAAGTGCCTTTTTAAGTGAGAAGTAATGTCCTCTCTGACAGTGTCCTCATTAACAATGGTGCCCTTGTTTACCCATGTTCACCAGTTAATCAGGATTTACTGAGCTGTTAATGATATCATAAAGCATAGGTTAATATACTGCTGTCGTTATTTCCTGTTTATAAAGACAGCATTCTGTAGCAGATAAAGGCTTGGCACAGCACTTTATTTATAACTTCAGCTTTCACTACTCTACCTATTGTAGGGCAGTAATTCTAGTGTTCATACAAAGTAGAGAAACGTCTGGTGACTTATAATCTTTGGTACATGAGCTTTGTTTATTTTGTTTTTTTTCTTTGACCATCCTGGGCTCACTTATGAAGGCGGATGTCCCTGTCTATGTTAACACAATGGTGGTGAAATGTATTTGCTGGATGACTTGTGATTTTGTAGACAAAGTGCATATTGGCAAAGAAATTATCTTGAATTTGGTATATACTTCATGTAGGACCTCATAGTCAGACCTAGGTCAGAAAGGTAAAAGGACAATGCAATAATCTACCTCCTCAGCCAATTTTTTTTATTTTACACAGTTTGCCATATAAATTTTATAATATTCCATTTTACGAAAATAGAGCGGTGTGAAAACGAGAAAAAAACACACAAACAAACCACACACAACACCTTTCTGTAGCTGCAGGATTCCTAATATAAAGATTTAAAGCCTAGAAATTATTGCTGCTGATATCACTGGTTCAATGTTCAACACACTCATTTGACGATCATGAAATAGAAAGGGGAGATATGCAGAGAAGGAAGCTGCAGAAGTGTAAAACACAGCAATGAAAAAAGTGAAAAGCTGTTATCCTTCAGGCTAAAGATTTCTCTTTTTGTCTCCCTAAGTGTCCAAGTTTGATCTTCCTCTCTTTTCCCACCCAAGGTTTGTCTGTTTGCAGCCAAGAGTTGTTTTGCTCCATAATCAGTCAATCTCGCCTCCACAACCAGTGGAATTTTTACAAAGAATGTACAGCACAGAAACAGGCCATTCAGCCCAACTTGTCCATGCCAGTGTTTATGCTCTACGTAAGCCTCCTCCCACCCTTCTTCATCTCACCCTATCAACATATCCTTCTATTCCCTTTTTACTCTGGTGTTTATCTAGCTTCCCCTTAAATGCATCTATGCTAGTCACCTCAAGTATTCCTTGTGGTAGCGAATTCCACATTCTTACCACTCTCTTGATGAAATTTCTCCTTAATTCCCTATTGGATTTGTTAGAATCATAGAAAGGTTACAGCATGAAAGGAGGCCATTCGACCCATTGAGTCCACGCCGGCTTTGTGCAAGAGCAATCCAACTAGTCCCACTCCCCCACCCTATCCCCGTAACCCTGCTAATTTTTTCCTTTCCAGTACTTATCCAGTTCCCTTTTGAAGGATTGAATCTGCCTCCACCACCCCCTCGGGCAGTGCATTCCAGATCCTAACCACTCGCTGTGTAAAAAAGTTTTTCTTCATATCACCTTTGGTTCTTTTGCCAATCACCTTAAATCTATGTCCTCTGGTTCTTGATTCTTCCACCAATGGGAACAGTTTCTCTCTACTTTGTCCAGACCCTTTATGATTTTGAATACCTCTATCAAATCTCCTCGCAACTGTCTCTGTTCCAAGGAGAACAACCCCAGCTTCTCCAGTCTATCCATGTAACTAAAGTCCCTCATCCCTGAAATCATTCTCGTAAATCTCTTCTGCACCCTTTCTAAGGCCTTCACATCTTTCCTAAAGTGTGGTGCACAGAACTGGACACAGTTCTCCAGTTGTGACTGAACCAGTGTTTTATAAAGGTTCATCATGACTTCCTTGCTTTTGTACTCTATGCCTCTATTTATAAAGCCCAGGATCCCGTATGCTTTTTTAACTGTTTTCTCAACCTGCCCTGCCACCTTCAATGATTTGTGTACATATACCCCCAGATCTCTCTGTTCCTGTACTCTTTTTAGAATTGTGCCCTATAGTTTATTGTGCCTCTCCTCTTTCTTCCTACTGAAATGTATCAACTCAGATTTTTCTGCTTTAAATTTCATCTGCCACGTGTCCGCCCATGCCACCAGCCTGTCTATGTTCTCTTGAGAAGTCTATTACTATCCACCTCACTGTTTACCACACTTCCACTTTGTGTCATCTGCAAATTTTGAAATTGTGCCCTGTACACTCAAGTCCAAGTCATTAATATATATCAAGAAAAGCAGTGGTCCAATACCGACCCCTGTAGAACACCACTGTACACCTCCCTCCAGTCCGATAAACAACCGTTCACCACTACTCTTTTTTTGTAACTTCTCCATGCCTCTATATCCTTTTTATAGTGTGGAGACCAGAACTGTTCGCAGTACGCCACGTGTGGTTTAAATGTTAGTTTGTTCTTTTTTTTAGTGGGATTTATTTCTCCTGGACTCTATTGATCACCGTTTTAAATGCTTCCCACTGCTGTTCTATTTCTTTGTTTGTCAGTAAAATTTTCCAGTTTATTTTCCCTAGTTCCATTCTCTTCCCCTTAAAAATCAGCTTTTTTCCAATTTATTACTTTGGTCTTTGTCTTACTTCTGTCCTTCTCAATCTTTATCTTAAACTTTTCTATGTTGTGATCACTATTGTCTAGATGTTCCCCTACGCTTACTTCTCTTATCTGTTCTGGTTCATTTCCCATTACTAGATCCAACAGTGCTTCCTCTCTTGTTAGGTTTTTACATACTGGACGAGAAATGAGTCCTGCACACATTGTAAAAACGTCATACCCTGTACTCCTATATTTACCTCCTCTTGCCAGTTTATTTTGGCATAGTTAAAATCTCCCATGATTATTATTCTATGCCCTTTGCTTATTTCACCTATTTGCTTACATATTTCTTCCTCTATCTCCTTTCTACTATTAGGTGGTCTGTTATTATCCCCCTATTACCGTGTTCAATCCCTTATCTTTTATTTCAATCCATATGGATTCTGTTTCTATCCTTCTGTTAGTTATGTCCTTTTTTTTCTACTGACATTATGTTATCTATAATTAGTACAGCTACTTCACCACCCTTCTTCCTTCCCTATCCTTTCTGATTAAGTTATAACCTGCAATATTTAGTTTCCAGTCCTGTTCTTCATGTAGCCATGTTTCAGTTATTCCTACTACATCTGGTTCCTTGCTTTGGATTATTGCCTCCAGTTCCCCCATTTTATTTTGGACGCTGTGCACATTGCTGTACAGGCAGTTTAAAACATCTTTAGTAGTTGTTCCTTTTACTTTTACACTTTTTATCTCATAATTTTTCTTATTTGTCACTCCCGCTGTGTTTGTTTCAGTTATTTTATTGTTTCCCTGACCTGGAGTATTTGTGGTTTCTACAACACTGGCCTGAACTTTACTCCAGTCCCTTTATCTTACTCTTGTTTTAACTTTTTTACTGATATTTTTGCCTGAACTCTCCCCCCCCCCGCCCCCATGCTCCTTCCCACCCCAGTACTGGTGCCAGTATCCCCTGAAAAGGAACCCCTCTTTCCCACACCAATCCTTCAGCCACATGTTTACTTTCCACATCTGTTTGTCCCGATGCCAATTCACACGTGGCCCAGGTAATAATCCTGAGATTACTGCCCTGGAGGTCCTGCTTTTCAATTTAGTTCCTAACTCCTGATATCCCCATAGCTGGACCTCCTCTCTATTCTTTCTTATCTCATTGGTCCCGATGTGGATCGCAACAACTGGACCTTCCCCCTCCCTTTCCAGATTCTTTGCCAGCTGTTTCGAGATGTCCCTCACCCTGCAAAGAATTGTATCTATCCCTCTAATTATCGAATCTCCTATGACTACAACCTTTCTACTCTGCACATCCTCCCCTTGGACAGCCTCTTGCTCCATGGTGCCTTGGTCAACATTTTGGCTGTCCTTCTCACAGTCTTTTTCCTTATCCTCACAGGTATCAAGTGCATTGTACCTGTTGGACAGGACTAGTGTCTGTGGGACCTCCTCCTCCAGTTCTCATCTGTTCCTACTACCCTGCTGACTATCAGTCACACTCTCCCCCTCCTGTACCTGTGCTTTCCTCTGAGGTGTGACTGGATTCTGGTGAAAACTTTCCAGATATTCCTCCCCCTTCCTTATGTGTTGGAGTGTCTCTAACTCACAATCCAGTTCAAAGATTCTGAGCCGGTGTGTCTCAAGCCATTTACTGCAGATATTGCAATCCGGGACTGTCTTGCTGTCCACAAACTGCCACGAAATACAATTCCAACACGTAATTTGTATTTTGACTTTCCAGTGGCTCTGTAACTGGTTGAAACAAAAAAAGAAAATGCTGGAAACGCTCAGGTGGTTGGGTCGCATCTGTGGAGAAAGAAACAGTTAATGGCCCCAATATTTACAGGGAGGCTGGGAGCGTGCAGGCGTGGCCGAAAACGGCTGAAAAATCCGGCTAGGCCAGGGACGCGGAGGCAGAACTTCATTAACGTTTTGTAGCTCCGTCTCCTGCCCGGCCAAATGGACAACCTGGCCGTCGGGCGGGAGGGAACACCAGCGGCAGGAGGCCGCAGCCAGGGACCCTTGGGGATGGTCCCCGGCAATGGGGAGAGGTATAGGTCGGCAATCGGGGCCGGGGATGGGGGGAGAGGTCGGTAATCAGGGCTGGGGTTGTGGGAGAGGTTAGTAATCGGTGGTGGGGGGGGGGGGGGGGGGGAAGGTCGGTAATCAGGACTGGGGGTGGTGGTGGAGATCCGTAATGGGGGTTTGGGGGGAGGGAGGTCGGTAATCGGGGTGGGGCAGGGAAGTCGGTGATCGGGGCTTGGGGGGAGGGAGATCGGTAATCAGGGCGGGGGAGGGAGGTCGGTAATCGGGGCTTGGGGTGATGGTGAAGGTCGGTAATTGGGGCTGGGATGGTGGTGAAGATCGGTAATCGGGGCTGGGGGAGGGAGGTCGGTAATCGGGGCTGGGGGGGTGGTGGAGGTCAGGAATCGGGACTGGGGGTGGTGAGGCAGGTCGGTAATCGGGGCTGGGGGTGGGGGGAGGTCAGGAATCGGGACTGGGGGTGGTGAGGCAGGTCAGTAATCAGGGCTGGGGGTGGGGGGAGGTCAGGAATCGGGACTGGGGGTGGTGGGGGAGGTCGGTAATCGGGGCTGGGGTTTGGTGGGAGGCCCGTAATCAGGACTGGGGTGGTGGTGGAGGTCGGTAATCGAGGCTGGGGGTGGTGGAGGTCGGCAATCGGGGCTGGGGTGGTGGGGGAGGTCAGGAATCGGGACTGGGGTGGTGGTGGAGGTCGGTAATCGGGGCTGGGGGGGCATGGTGGAGGTCGGTAATCGGGGCTGGGGGGGCGTCGGGAGGCCGGTAATCGAGGCTGGGATGGGGGAAGGTTGGCTGAAAGAGGCACTTATCATGTGGAACCGTCAGCTCCCACCTCAGTTTCACTGCTAACGTACCCGACCCCTGGGAAACCCACACAGCAGCAGTAAATTTCGAAACGGTCTCCCAATTGCAATGTGGGAGACAGATTTAAATCTGTTAATTTAGCGTCCCACCTTCTCCATGGTGGGACACTCAGACAGCCGTTGGGTTGGCGTCGCGTACTGCGGATTTCACTTTTTAACACCCCGTGCTCTCTCGCCCATCTTGGGGGGAGGGGTGGGGGTTAATATCGAGGCCAACGTTCCAGGTCATTGACCTTTTATCAGAACTGTAACTGTACCTGCATAACTGCTTTTAGCCCAGTGTGAATCCAACACTTAGGGAATAAAATTACTCTTAGACAGTACAGAAAATGGAAGTTCATTTTCTTTTAATGCTCTCAGGAAGGTACAACTGTGTATTTTCTGGAAGCGCTGGAGTATTAAGGAGATCTAAAAGTAATGCATGACTGAGTGACTAATCAAAGAGGACATGCAGGAATGCTGCTTTACTAGTAAAACCATGACTGAAATGGTTTCAGTTGTGCACTGTGGCCTAGTCAAGCAGTGCAGTGCGCAATTTCTAGAGAATGCTCCTCCTGACGCAATATTAAAAGAACATGGAGAGCTGACACACCCCCTCCCCACCAATCGCCACCACTCCCCGTTACCCCCAGCCACCGATCGCCACCCCCTGGCCTCCGCTCATGGCAATATGCCTCTCTCCTGCTCAGGTGGGCATCCCAACAGTGCCGAAAATGGCACGAACATCCAACCAAATTATGCAAATACCTTTAACCACAGAAGTTCGAACATGGTCAGGAGTGCATCCATGGGACATGCAGACGTTCCGCTCCATTCCAGGAGTCTACCACATGAAATTCTGGGCTTGGCACTCTTACAGATTTAGAGAAGAAATGACAGAGGAAGGCACCTCAAATAACAGAGCTGGAGGCTGAAAAAGGTTGGCTGCTGCTGAGCATAGGTATGACATTGCCTTGAGCCCTGTTCAATTGTTTTATGGTCTCGTCTTGATGAGGGTATCTAGGAAATGGAGGATAATTCATGAACAGATGCAGTACTTGTTTGCCTTGTTGCAGATCACACTGGAAATTGGGTTCACTGCAGTTGTAGATTCCACTACCACGTTTGGCACCATTGTGACACAAGGGTTCTTTGCTTTGCAGACAATTATTGACCAACATGCAGCATCAGTGATATTAGCAGGGAAGAAGTCAGGCACACGGACCATGAGCGCAGCCTCTCAGACGTGCTTCTACTGATGATGTTGAATTGATAAGGTCCATGCCCCATGATGGAATAATGCATACAGTCTCCAGAGAACCCTTCCTGAGGGATTGAAGGACCATGTTGCAGTGCGAGAGCCTGTGCTTAAACAGAGCAGTGGTTCTCGCTCCAGCAGGAACAATGCAGCCAAAAGCACAGAAGCGGGTGGGTGACTCTCAAAACCCGACCAGCTCCTCGCTTGCAACTGCCTCTGGACAAGTATTTAGAGAGGCATCCTAAAGGAAGCACGGCCTTATACCCAGAAGAGGATAGGCTATTGCTGACACACAGGCAAGAGTGTCTTGGTCTGATACATGTTGAGGTAAGCACAAATCAGGAGTGTGATGGAATACTCTCCACTTGCCTGGATGAGTGCAGCTCCAACAATACTCAAGAAGCTCAACATCATCCAGGACAAAGCAGTCTGATTGATTGGCAACCCATCCACCACCTTAAACATTCACTCCCTCCACCACCGGCACATCGTGGCTGCAGTGTGTACCATCTTCAGGATGAACTGCATCAACTCGCTAAGGCTTCTCTGACAGCACCTCCCAAACCTGCAACCTCCACCACCTGGAAGGACAAGGACAGCAGGTGCATGGGAACACCACCACCTGCACATTCTTGGAAATATATCGCCGTTCCTTCATTGTCACTGGGTCAAAATCCTGGAACTTCCTACCCAACAGCACTGTGGGAGACCCTTCACCATATGGACTGCAACGATTCAAGAAGGCGGCTCATCACCACCTACTCAAGGGCAACTGGGGATGGGCAATAAATGCTGGCCTTGCCAGCAACGTCCATATCCTAAGAATGAATGGGCAAAAAAGCAGCCAGTTGAATCACAAGCAGCTCTGCAGCAGACCCATCGAGAAGCCTCCCTGCCAACTCCCATGGTAGTTCATTACATAGAAGTAGCAGAATAAGAACAGTGTACTAGTTATTGTATCACGAGTACGCTTGCATTAAACACATCAGTATTATTTTCAATAAAGATATAACACATCACCTTAAACTCTGCAGCGATTGTTTTCTTTAGAGATTAATGATTCGCACTAAAACTGTGCCGGTGAAGAATGGTTGTGTGCAATTCACATTGTAAAAACTAACCTCAAGGAAGGAATTGCTGAATCAGAACCTGGCAAACCAATACTACTTCCCGCAATAACTGCTGAAATTTGCTAGGTCTTCATCATTGTCCTCCAGTATCTCTTTATCCTGTGCCATGGCTCATTGCCCATCTTCCACAGCTCTGTTGTGCAGTGTGCAACACACCACTGTTATTTCTGCTAGGTCTCTCTATTACAGCAGCACCAGTATGGTCCAAGCATTAGAACTATTATTTGAGTATGCAAAATGCATGTCCAATTATGCTTTTGTTCTGTACTCTATGCTAGGAGGTACAGGGGTTGTATAGTGTTGTCATGATTGACATTTCAAGCAGGTAATCTGTATCTCCAAGGAACCAATCAATGAAATTTTCTTGACACTGGAATAAGTGGGGAAATTACGATTCCCTTAAAATATGGGTTTGATGGAAACTCCCTGGAAACCATACAATCACATGTGCAACTCTCTGACAGTGGCTGCAGATCAAAAGAAAATTGAGTGCCAAAATCACTTTTACCACAATGAGCAGCACAGTGCAGTGTTGTTCTATGGATGCAGGTCTAGTTCGAGGAGCTGGCACAATTTATCTATGAATTTCTTATTGAAGTGTAAGCTTACATTTTCTGATATGTGCACAATTTAAACAGAAACTGGGTTGGGTTTTACACAGATTCAAATGTAAGTATTCTGTTCAGGAGAAACTTCTTTACCCCGAGAGTGGTTAGAATGTGGAACTTGCTATCACATGGAGTAGTTGAGGCAAATAGCATAGATGCATTTAAGGGGAAGCTAGATAAATACATGAGAGAAAAAGGAACAGAAGGTTATGCTGATCGGGTTAAATGAAATAGAGTGGGAGGAGACTTGTGGGGAGTATAAATACTGGCATACACCAGTTGGGCTGAATGGCCTGTTTCCGTGCTGTAAATTCTATGTAATTCAGTGTTTGCCTCCAATTTTCTGAGGTTAGTCATTTGCACAGCTTCAAGTGCAGATTTGGATGCATGCAAGGAGCATGCTAGTGGTGGGAGAGTAAATTTGAACTTTAATGGGAAGGGAACAATTAAAGGTAGGTGTCAGCATAGGGGAACAAAAATTTAGAAGGTCTTTGGAAAAGATTTAGAATGCATCTCAACCCATTTGCAGCCTTTGTCAAGACTAAAGAGGGAGGGAACTAAGAAGTGACAGGCAAAATGAAAGGAAAAGAAACCCAATGTGCAGGAATAATAAATCTGCAGGTGATGAACGGGCAGCTCCACACCCTACCTCCTGGTTCATGGCTGCTGATGTCAGATGATACTTCACTAGATGGTTCTGAGAAGGGTGGCCCTCATTCCACTCCACAGCACCAGGTCAGCATTGCAACATGCTAATTTTTATGCCACAGCTGACAGTTACTATCAATGCATGTGCCAGTCCTATACTGCATGGTAGCTGCGGGTGTCCTTGCAGCAGATGGCACAGCTCATCATCTAGCTCTTTGCTGATCAGGACCCTGATAAGACATTTCCCTCTGTCATTACCACCTAGGTGTGTCAGGGCCTGCAGACATGGCCAGTGGCATCTTGGCAGGTGCAGCCAGTCAGAGTATGCCGCCTCTTGATCACCTTGGCATGACTTCTTTCCTACAGTGCCATGGCGTTGAGATACAATATGAAACATTTGAGAAGCAAACATTTCTTTTCTGAGAAGCAAAATACTGCGGATGCTGGAAATCTGAAATAAAATCAGAAAATGTTGGAAATACTCAGCAAGACAGGCAGTATCTGTAGAGAAAGAAACAGAGTTAACGTTTCAGGTCGATGACGTTTCGTCAGAACTGAAAGTGAAAGATTCAACAGTTTTAGTTACAGTTACAGACCTGGGCAAAGGAAGGGAGGAAGGGGAGAGGAGGAAAGAACAAAAGGGGAAGGTCTGTGATAGGGTGGAGGGCAGGAGTGATTAAATGACAAAAGGGATGATGGTGCAAGGCAAGGAGGGTGGTAATGGGACAAGTTAAGAAACAAAAGATGGGTCTAGAGTAGCTGTAAATAGCAACATCAGAACCATTACCAGCACCTGCTGTCTAAGAAAATGGGAGCAGTGGTTATGTTATGAAGTTATTGAAATCAGTGTTGAGTCCGCAAGGCTGTAAAGTGCCTAATCAAAAGTTTCCGTTGAGCTTCATTGGAACAGTGTGGAAGGAAGAGGACAGATAGGTCAGAGTGGGAGTGGGACGAGGAATTAAAATGGCAAGCAACCGGAAAGTCAGGATCACGCTTGCAGACTGAGCAGAGATGTTCAGCAAAGCGATCACCCAATCTACGTTTGGTCTCCCTAGTATAGAGGAGACCCCATTGTGAGCAGCGAATACAGTATACTAAATTGAAAGAAGTACAAGCGAAACAGTGGTTTACTTGTACATCTTTCAATTTACTGTATTCGCTGCTCACGATGCGGTCTCCTCTACATTGGGGAGACCAAACGCAGATTGGGCAATCGCTTTGCTGAACACCTCCACTCTGTCTGCAAGCGTGACCCTGACCTGCTGGTCGCTTGCCATTTTAATTTCCCATCCCACTCCCACTCTGATCTCTCTGTCCTCGGCCTCCTACACTGTTCCAGTGAAGCTCGAGGAACAGCACCTCATCTTTCGATTCGGCACTTTACAATCTTCCAGACTCAACATTGATTTCAATATCTTCAGATTGTAACCACTGCTCCCATTTTCTCAGAAAGCAGGTGCTGCTAATGTTTCTGATGTTGCTATTTACAGCTACTCTAGACCCATCTTTTGTTTCTTAACCTGTCCCATTACCACCTTCCTTGGCTTGCACCATCATCCCTTTTGTCATTTAATTACTCCTATCAGAGACCTTCCCTTTTGTTCTTTCCTCCCCTCCCCTTCCTCCCCCTCTTTTTTTTCCCTGGCTCTGTACTTGCTTAAAAACTGTTAAATTTTTCACTTCTTCCAGTTCTGACAAAAGGTCTTCAACCTGAAATGTTAGCTCTGTTTCTTTCTCCACAGATGTGACCTCACTTGCTGAATATTTCCAGCATTTTCTGTTTTAATTTAACATTTCTTTTCTTATTGAATAACATTAAAAGTTAAGAGCAAGGATCAAGGAACAAAGATTTAAAGCTTAGCATGAGTATAGTTGAGCTGGATCCTAGTAAACAAGACCTTATAAGGAAGGGCTTGAGACAGGCTTTCAGATCATTGGACCATGAGATATCCAATTCTTAAATAAACTGTGCAGAAATGGAAAGATAAGCAGAAGTAGAGGTGATAGCAGGCCATATCAATTCAGCCGCCCGTTATACACCTCTCACAATTCTCATTTCTATTGAAGTCAATTTGAAGGAATTTGCAGGGCTATGGAGAAAGAGAGGGGGAATGGGACTAATTGGACAGCTCTTTCAAAGACCCGGTACAGGCATGAGGGGCAGAATGACCCCCTTCAGTGCTGTAAGATTCTATAATTCTAAGTGATGTCTCCATGCTCAAAGGTTGAGAAATGACATGCAAGACCTACCCTCTCCCAAATGAATATTTAAATGCTTGAGTCAGATTTTTCCTATGCCGCTGGTCCCTATTCCCCAAATGGTGCAAAGTGAGCAGAGTTCCAGTGGTGCAGAACTCTTGCCAACTTTCTACTAATGGCCACCTGATTGAATGAGGTTGAGGTAGCTCTGACAATATCAGTGGTAGTGAGTCCTAGTGGTCCTTCTCCAATGGCCTTTGAGAACATTGGCCGTCCTCTGCTACTTGTCTTCAAACCCCTGAAACAGGTCCAACAAAGTATGAGTTGCTGATGATGCTGGGTGGACTGAAACAGCTGAGTTTCTTTCTATAGTGTCTCTTGTTCGGCTCCATACTGGTCTCCTGCCAGCTTTCTCTACTAACTTAATGGTATCTTTATAGTGGGTGCAATGAATGAATTGTACTGAAAACCGAGCATGAGAAAACTTACACATTTGTCTTATAACTGATGCTGAACAAGTCCTTAAGTAAAAAAAACATTATTGATTGGATCTGCATGTTATTGTGTATTAAATTAGCCCAGTTCCAGGATTAATTTTAGGGACACAATTGTGCTAGTGATCTGTTAATGCTAACGCACCATATTACCAACATTAACACACACTTAGCTCGTGTATCACTCTGATGCAGAAGAGTAATTCTACCCACTTAATGAATAAACCTGCCCTACGATTACTAACAAATCAAAAGCAAAATACTGTGGATGCTAGAAATCTGAAATAATAAAAAAATGCTGAAAATACTCAGCCTTTGCTAATAAATGCCTTGTTCTGGGTATTTCAGTTTTGAATTTATCACTCAAACAGTAGTTCTAATGTTAGAATTTGATTCAATTCCATCCCACAGATTTGAGACACATAGAAAACAGAAAAGTACCCACCAGCTCACTGGAGATATTGGGATGGAAGTAAGTTACTGAGGAGACTCATGACTGTATTGGTTTGGCCAACATGTTTCTACAAAATATAGTCTGGAATTGACTGAGTGCACATTGCCAGCAATAACATAATGCGCTGACATTAATAATGCAGCAGACACTGCACCCCATCCGTCCCATGCTACAACCTACTTTCTTTTGTTCTGTTCTGGTGATTGATGGACTTGCTGAAGAAAGAAATATTTTTTCACTGTGCCCCAAATGACACCTTTAGTATGACACGAAGTGCATTGCTGCGCTTGTTTCCATTTACACTGGCTTGACGATCTCCTTCCATCCCAACTATAAAAGAGCACGAATTACTGCACCGAGTGGCATTTACATTCTTGACATTATTGTAGAGTTCCTCAGAGTAAAGTGGCCAAATTAAGTGTCACATTTAATTCAGGATAGTTTTGTGCTGCAAACTAGCCTCTGTTGGGAATTAGATTTAAATTGCTTAAACTCTTTTTATTTGTTCCAGTGTGCATTTAGTCATCTTGCAATGACGTTTGCATTCTTAATTATTTATACATTATTTTCCGTTTGCTCACGTTAAATTTAACTCATGAATGAAAACAAAGGTCATCTGTGACATTAGATATATATATCTAGCACATTCTAGAGTATGTACAGTGTGCACAGCAAATAAAATTGAGCTCATGAATTCTGAATGATTTGTACAGTAATGAGACATGGCCACATCCTATGGCCATTAATTTTTAGGGAAACATTATTGTTTGTATGCCACCATTGCATTAAATAAACCTAGAATCTGGTGCTCAGTCGCATTTTTTAGTAGATGTAGCCTTAAAATGTCCATATGTTATGTTGGCAGCAGCACTGAGCTGGCAGTTAAGCCCGTTGCCACTGGAAACCATTAGAAATCATTCCCATAGCATTCTTACGCCACAACTGTGCTGGAATGCACAACTGAATTGATTGCATTTGCATCACCTCACAGACAAGAAATATGAGATTATTTTTGTTGGCTCCATTAATTTGGCATTTGCTCTCCACGTCCTATAAATCATTCCCTCCCACTAACAACTAATCAGGCCCATAGCAGCAATGTATGGTGAGGATATTGATCAGAGCAAGCATTTGGCTTAAAGTGTAAAGCTTCTCTAATTACTTGTTTAGCTGTGGATTTTCATGCTGTCAGAGAAATGCCCCCGTACCTGTCTTCACGTTGACTTACTTATTATAGAATTAGTGCAGCTGTCAATGGAGATCTCAGCCTTTCTACAGCTCAGCACAGAAAGTTACTTGGAAAAATGTTGCGCGCTAACTGTGGACGACACTGCGGATGGCAACACTGTTCACACTCAAATGACAGGGCAGCAGTGCTTCATTTCCCTCGGGTTTGGTTAGCCCTTCAATTTGCTCGGCCTTCAGATACTCTGACCTTTAATTAGAAGAAATTTGTTGTGCTTTTTTTTCCCCCAGTGGCAGCAAAATAATGAACTCATTTAAATAAAGTTAGGAAGATTTAGGTCTTATAAGCTACATGCGCTAGAGTCTAATTAGCAGCTAACAATGCAGAACACAGTGTATAAATACAGTTAATATGGCACAACAAAAGCTTTGGTGCATTAAATGACCACAATCAAATGTTTACAGATAACAGTGTCATGCAGCATTCAAGTCTTGCTGCAGTTATTAAGAAAAGGACATCCTTCAAAAACGATTTCTGAGATATGAAGCCCCTTAACAGAAGCAATAGCCCGCAAACACATTCTGCAA
Organism: Heptranchias perlo; assembly: GCF_035084215.1. Lineage (NCBI taxonomy): Eukaryota > Metazoa > Chordata > Chondrichthyes > Hexanchiformes > Hexanchidae > Heptranchias > Heptranchias perlo. The sequence goes on along the minus strand of NC_090325.1, from coordinate 124,842,139 downwards.
TTATACCAGGCACATTAAAACACGTATTAAAAAGGCTCAACTAACTATCCTAATAACGTACATATAATCTTGCATGGAGAAGATCCGTCAAACTCTTAATGCGCAGTTAAAATACCATCATACAGGTAATGAAGCGGGATGAAATGGTCTGATTGTACTAATTGTGTAGGGCTAAGTGTGTTCTTGCATTGAATTCTGGAAGATGCACAAATTGCAACGTGACATGACACCTTATCATTCAACTTCTCAGCTGGCATTTTAATTTAAAAGTACAAATGAAGCCTGATATCAATGGTAGATCTGGTGAATTATAATTGAGAATCCATTAATATTGGACGTACCATCTAATTATCATAATAATAGCGGCACCGTTTAAACGCTTACTGGGAACTCAAAATGCCATTTGGCAAGAGGGCTACACAGGCGGGAGGTGTGAGCTCTTACCAGAATTGATCCGTTGCTCGTTTCATAGGTCTTAAAATTAAAATGAATGGACAGAAAGTCAGGACTGCACGTTAGCAATTTCCTCAGATGTACTTGCCGCGAGAATCAGTCCTGTTGGGAGTGCCAGATGGCAGAGACCCCCTTATATGTAGCAACTTTGCAAATATGTTCAAGGTCATTTCCTCTGTGGTATTTTTTGGCAAAATTGTAAATTTTCTTAAAACATCATTTGAGCTTTCATACTCTGATACTCAATACACCTAGCAATGCGCTTTGGAAAGTCACCCCTATCACCTCGCAAATCTAAACCAGCTAATTATCTATTTGTTTCCTTGTTTTGAAGCTTTTCCAGTGCAACTGTTTTGAGAGCAACCATTCAACATCAGTATCCCACTGCAAACGGCAGATTAGAAAAGGCTAGTAGTTATTATAAATGCTGGTTAAGCATATATTTATGGAGTTTGAATTCCGATCGTGAGACAGCATAACCCAGCATACATTAAGACTTTGTACAATGAATGGGACATACTTTTCAAATTTACGGTGCTCGTGAAGAACTATTAAGTAAACCTATTTTCTTTCAGTAATACACATACAGTTTAATGGTATAAATGACATCAAATCACACAATTGCATCACTTGCATGTAGCGTCGACATGTCAAAAAGAAAAAGAAAACGAACCTTCTGGCTTGTCTGCCTCCTTAAACAAAATAAAGTTCACTAAACATGGGGAAGATTTTCACTGCTTGTTGTGTGATAGTTATTTTGTAAACATAGTGAGAAGATTACCTCTACTTATATCTAGGAAAATCTAAAAGGTGTTGTTTTAAAATTCTTTTACAATTTCATGGGAAATACTGAATGGAGGAAATCTTCCAGGTATGTTTTCAATTTTCCTGACAAATATTGACCAGAGGAAACCTTCCCCTGACTTTTGGTGAAGACCATATTTTAGCAAGTAGTTACTGACCAATTAAAAAATATATTTAACTGCTGTGCCGTGACACTTTGGATCAAAAAAGGATAGAACAGGGTACTTTCTAAATGGTAAAAAGTTAAAAACAGTGGATGTCCAAAGGGACTTAGGGGTTCAGGTACATAGATCATTGAAGTGTCATGAACAGGTGCAGAAAATAATCAAGAAGGCAAATGGAATGTTGGCCTTTATATCTAGAGGACTAGAGTACAAGGGGGCAGAAGTTATGCTGCAGCTATACAAAACCCTGGTTAGACCGCACCTGGAGTACTGTGAGCAGTTCTGGGCACCGCACCTTCGGAAGGACATATTGGCCTTGGAGGGAGTTCAGCGTAGGTTTACTAGAATGATACCCGGACTTCAAGGGTTAAGTTACGAGGAGAGATTACACAAATTGGGGTTGTATTCTCTGGAGTTTAGAAGGTTAAGGGGTGATCTGATCGAAGTTTATAAGATATTAAGGGGAACATATAGGGTGGATAGAGAGAAACTATTTCCGCTGGTTGGGGATTCCAGAAGTAGGGGGCACAGTCTAAAAATTAGGGCCAGACCTTTCAGGAGTGAGATTAGAAAACATTTCTACAAACAAAGAGTGGTAGAAGTTTGGAACTCTCTTCCGCAAATGGCAGTTGATACTAGCTCAATTGCTAAATTTAAATCTGAGATAGATAGCTTTTTGGCAACCAAAGGTATTAAGGGATATGGGCCAAAGGCAGGTATATGGAGATAGATCACAGATCAGCCATGATCTGATCAAATGTTCGAGCAGGCACGAGGGGCTGAATGTCCTACTCCTGTTCCTATGTTCCTATGTCTGACAGCTCAGTTGATTGGTCTATAATATGGTGGTGTGGCGTTAATTTTCTTTATGTTCTACAACCTAAGAGAAGTCTAAAGTTGTTTTTCTGGTATCGATGGCACGTGGCAGCATGCAGTACTTTCATCAATGAGCTATCAGAATAAACTCCTTGGGGGTGAAATTGGGTCGTGTAGTGCCCGTTTTTTAAGCACTACGTAAACACCTAAGATCCGAAAAAGGGGTCCGAGCTGCACGCACCTGCTTCCAATGGGAAGTGTGCAGGACATCATCTTGGTAAAGGGGCTTGCGCGCACCGAACGACCGCCGACACCATATGGAGTAGGGAGAATATGACGCAGATCAGTGTGCAACGCTGATTTTAAGGCAATGTTGTTTTTTTGGAACTCCACACTCCGCCCAACGTCCAGTCTCAACCTTGCACAACTGAACAGGACTTAAAGGGCACGAAGGATCTCCCACCGGCGCTATTTAAAGGGATCATGAAGTACTTACAGGTTAGTTGCTGGATTATTTCTTCTGGCTGCTTGTGCAATTGTATATGTTTTTGAGGTTTCCTCTACTTACAGGGAGAGTGGTCTGGCTGGTTTTGCTGTATTCTTTGTATCATTTAAAATATTCTGCCGAAAAACGTTGCTTCCAGATGTGGGAGGCCTGGTAGGGCTTCCTCTGGGAATTGAACAGGACTGGAAGAATGAAAAGAGGCCACACAGAGCAGGACAAACTGCTAGAAGAGGGAGAAGGAAGAGGAGGAGCAGGGCACTCAGCAGGAGGCCATACCACAGAGGGTTTTCAGGGAACAATACTCTTACCTCAACTTCAGTGACAACCTGTGCTTCAGACGTCTTTGGTTCACAAAAGAGGTCGTGACTGAAATTTCTCAACTGCTGTAGGCACAATGGCAGTCTCAAAGCAGATCAAGGAGAGCATTGCCTGTGGCTGTCAAGGTGTTTTCTGTCCGTAGATATAAGCAACATCTCACAGTTTGCAGTGCGCTACAGTATAAGAGAGGTCACTGAGGCTCTCTATACAATGAGAAACACAGTCATCTCATTTCCTCTTGCCATAGACAAACAGGAGGAGTGTGCACGAGATTTTGCTCGCATTGCAAGCTACCCCATGGTGCTGGATGCGATTGATTGCACACATATTGCCTTGCGTGCTCCTCAACTGAACTCGGGCATATGCATGAACAGAAAGGAATTCCACTCCCTCAATGTGCAGTTGGTGTGCGATCACAGGCAGCGCATCATGCAGGTGAATGCTCGCTATCCTGGCAGCAGTCATGATTCGTTCATTCTGCGGCAGTCCTCTGTTCCACCCGTATTTCAACCAGCACGGCAAGTCAAAGGCTGGCTATTGGGTGACAAGGGTTATCCCCTCATGACATGGCTCATAACTCTGGTCAGGAACCAACGTACATGTGCACAGCAGGCCTACAATGAGAGCCATTCTGCCACAAGGAACATCATCGGGTACATCATAGGCGTCCTCAGGCAACACTTACCCAGCCTGAAATGCTCTGGAGGATCCCTTCAGTACTCAGCTGAGCAGTTATCAAGATTTCCTTAGTATGCTGCATGCTGCATATGAGGGAACAGCCCTTGCCTTCGCCTATCAGGCGAGAACCTGAGGAGCAGGGACATGAGGAAGAGGAGGAGGAGGAGGAGGAGGAAGTGCAATAGGAAGTGGAGGAAAAGGAAGGGAGGCTATAATGTAGACAGGTCCTTTCTGCCAGGACTCTAAGGTGATCAGATTATTAATGAGCGATACCAGTAACCTCAACTACAACTCCCCATTCACCCACAGTCCCACACTCCTTACCTTTCCCCTCTCACATGACCATCAAATCGTCCTCCTTATGATTAATCATTGCTTCCTCCCTCAGCTCATCACAGAAATAAAAACCACCACCAAATGCAAACTCAAATCCACATTTATAAATTGACACATGAAAGTATGCAAACAAAATGAGACTATTCACCCTTGTGCATTTCCTTCATGCCTGTCTTTCGTGTGCCTTTACCTTTCCTAGTGCCCCACGAGGTGCTTCCCCAGTGGCTGGAGCAAGGGTGGTGAAAGGCTGCTGACATTTAATTGAGGAGACTGCAGATGGTCTTGGAGGATGACCTTGAGCAGCTCTGGGCCGGGAGGTCCCGGCTTCAGACTGCACCAACTCAGCCTGGGCCAGTGGCTGACAGGCGACAGCAAGGGCACTGGCGGAGTAGCAGGTGTGGGAGCAGGAATGCTGACATCCTGAGAGTGGACAGCAGGTTCGTGTTCCATGGAGCCACTGCCACTCTCCTCAGCAGTCCTGATGATCTGTTGGAGAACAGAATGCTAGACTGCTCTGACACCCTGGAAGCCCCTTTGAACATTGGTATCCAGAGCCATGATGGCAGCACTCAGACCTTTGATGGAAGCTGTGACACAGTTATCAGACACTGCATTATGATGGGTTCCACAGGTGTGCTGATGGAGGTGACCATCCGTTCGATGATGGAAAGGATGGGCTCCAAGTTCTGTGCAAAGCCCTGTGCCAATTTGGAGCTGGACTCCTCCATTCTCCTTGACATTGTGCGCAGGCTTTCTGGCAGGCTTTCCAGTGCACTAAGCATTTGGTTGTGTATGCCCATCAGCCTTCTTCTGTAACCTGGCCCATCAAAGTCCTCATCTGAATCCTCTGCAGCAGGACTGATGTGCGACCTCACCCTCCAGTGAGCTAGCACCTATGGTATCTGTTACCCCTGTCCCAGCTCCTGCGTACTTGTGCCCGGTGTCTCGCCATGTGCAGATCCTTCCATTATCCTAGCCTCTAAAGTACATGCAGTGTCAATCTCTGAGCTGGTGGCTGTGAGTGCAAGATCAAGTGATGGTGTGTCTTCATCATCACAGTCTTCTTCCTCTGCCTAGGAAGATTCCAGTTCTTGTGTATCTGAAATGACAAAGGGACAAGGGTTGGGTTGTGGTGAGGAGAGAGGTGAAAGTAAGAAGTGTGTGCTTACACCTTCTGCACCACGTGAGTCAGAAAAGATTGTGGGATGAGGAAGAAGTGGGAAGAGAGAAGGAGGATTAGGTATACAGAGACCCACATCATCGATCCCTCCAGCACTGCCAGTGGCCCAGACCTCAGCGATGGCCCTTCCCATGATGGCCAGCACAGTCTCCTCCAGGGAGTTAAAACGTGTAGGTGCGCTTGTCCTCCTCCAGTTATTTCTTGCTGCCTCCTTTTATGCGCCACGTTCACCTGCAAGGAAGAGGGAAGTGTGTCAGTGAGTGTCCTACAAGATGTTTGGGTGATGTGGCTGTCATGGTTGAACTGTGAGTTGTGGGTGTAAGGCTTGCAACAATGGTAAGTGTGTGAGGATGTGATAAAGCATATGATTTGAACAGTTAAGTACTGATTGAAAGAGATTGTTGGTAGGTGGGTGACGGGAGTGTGGTGCATTGAACAATGGATGAGGCTAGTGTTGCATTTGGTATGATATGCTACTTGAAACTTGAACTCACTCACCTTGACCACTCGTGTTAAATCATTGAACTTCTTCCTGCACTGCAACCATGTTCTTGGTGCAATGCTCTTGGCATTGACCACATCCGTTATTTCCTCCCACTGCCTCTTGAGCGTATGTCTGGAAGGCCTCCTGCGGATATAGGATGCCCCTCCTTCTCTCTACCTCTTGCACCTAGGCCACCAGTGTATCATTGGAGAACCTTGGTGTACGCTTTCTCTCAGGCGCAGCCAGTCTTCAAAGTATTACAGCACTGAATCACTTCACAAATGACTCCCATCATTTCTTGCATCCTTTTAAGAGGTGCAGGCTGCCTTTAAGAAGCGCGAGCCACTCGCAATATTGGGGCCCCCCGCTGATGCGTGCAGCCAATTCGCAGCGCAGGTAGCGCTGGCTGCACACAGCAATCATTTAAAACAGCAGGCAGCACGAATATAACGTGCTGCCTGCATTGCAACGACCAGGCATGGATTAACCGGGCACCACACTCCCCCCGCCCGTTTTCTGGAGTTATCCAATTTAAACCCCCACACCTCCAATGCCGGCACCTGACTTTTCCTAGTTCTGAGAGTAGACACCGAAGGCAGTATGAAACATTGGTTTCTGAATGCCTGCCTTCTAACAAGCCAATAGAGACTAGTGGCATTCTGGCACCAAGGTTCCACAGAGCAGTGTTCATAATGTAAGACTTCAAATGACTACTGCCCCCCTGGTGCCCTAACTCACAATGTAAAGTACTATAATGTTGTTATTTCAACTTTTTTGGAAACCTTTTTTCACAGCAGTGCAGGAGTTATTGCTGGTGACTTTATTACAGTATGAATTCCTGAGAAATGATAGGCTGCGGGCAAATTTAATAATACGGAGACTTGCAAACGAATTCTTTCAGTCAGACCACATAACTCCATTGCAACAATGATGTGTGTCATAATCATAAAATGCAGATAGAAGATAACCATTTTTTAGCTTGTAACATTCAAACCTAAAAATATGATATTCAATATTAATGTATGAACACATTGCACATTTGTATGACCTTATTATGTCCATTATTTTAATGGGTTAACTCTTCTGTTAAACAAGCAATGTCACTTCATCTGAACACTAAACATCATAATTTCTAGGCTTTAGATTCTAGAAACTTGTATTGAAGGATCAGCACAAGGGTACGGAACAAAACAGTCTGTGGTAACACTTTAGGGAACTGGGATGATATCACACGGTAAAAGGAATGGATGACAAATCATGGCATTTGAGCCCATAATTTCCCTATGTGCAATTCCAATAGGTAAGATTCTGCGCCTGGACCACGCATCATTAAATTTACCTTCATAATGCACATGAGCAAAATCCAACAGATTATTAATGTTGTCTCAATCTTGGAGCATGCTCAAATGTCTTAGTAACATAAAAATGTTACAACCTTAAAAAGTCATTAGGTCCCAACAAACCCATCCTTTTTATATGGACCTCAAGTCCATCTGCCCACCTTCTCCCCATCACCTAGATATTGCATAAAGGTTTGCAACAGTATGGAACTTGCTACCACAAGGAGTGGTTGAGGCGAATAGCATAGATGCATTTAAGGGGAAGGTAGATAAGTATATGAGAGAGAAAGGAATAGAAGGAAATGCAGATTGGGTTAGATGAAGTAGGGTGGGAGGAGGCTCTTGGAGCATAAACGCCAGCACAGACCAGTTGGGCCAAATGGTCTGTTTTCTTGCTGTAAATTCTATTTAATTCTATGTAGTAAATCTTAAAGGACAGCAGTTTGATGAGTTGATCATAATTACTTGATTCCCACCTGTTTTTTTTGCCTGGCCTGAAATTGCTGCCTGAACACTAAGGTTGCTGTGTGCTATTGCAAATGGATTTGCTCTGTAGCTGCCTCCCAGCTAAACGAAAATCTCCACATGCGGTGTTGTACGGTCATTCCCAGGTCTATAGATGCAATGGGTGCCATGGCTTCTGATTCAAACAATACACCTTTGGTACTATCTGAAATCTGAGGCAGCCTTCTCTGCTTCTGCTCATCTTTCTCCATGAAGTCAACTATTAAAGGACCACTAAAATCAATGCTGTGCTCATTATTTGGAGGAATGTTGGTAATTAAGCCTGGATTCCACAAAACTCCAATCTTCACAAATTACATGTGCGATGTGTTCATTTCACCCATATGAACACATTTCAGCTGAGGCAGATTTTTGCATGTTAGGACAGAAAGTTCACTATATTAATGGTTGATGGTTGATTCAAAGGGGCCGATATTAACCCTCCCCCCCACCCCACCCTGCCTCAATGGGCGGGAGAGGTTAAAAATTTAAAATCGGGGAATGCGTCCTCAACCCGCCGCATACATGCCTGCCACCATTTTTACAGCTCATAAAATGAGCAGAGTCATTATATGTTCCACTCCTCGGTACGCCAATTTCCCAAGAGGTCCTAAAATAGGTGTTAGGCCACTCATTTATGTACATTAGGGGCCTAACGCCAGTTTTAGGTGGCTGCTAGAAATGTCTGAAAAAACGGCCGACTAATTTCAGGTTGGACGTCTTTCAGTCGTGTTTGCACGTCCGGCATTTGGGCCCAATTTGCGGCATTCATAATTTTCAAACCATTAAAATGAGTGGACCGAAGGCCTTATGCAGGCCACGAATTTGACCTTCGAACCCAAATTCCTGATGTGCATTCCCATCACACAAAGCTCTACACCAAGGGCACTAAACCGTAAAATGTGTGTCTGTATTTTATAATTCTGCCTGATTTTATAAATTTGGTCAATGGGTTTAGCCTGTCAAATCGCTTATGTGTATAATATTTTCCACTATTTCGAGCTAGTGTGAAAGTGTAGCAAGAGGTTGCACTTAATCCTGTTGCGCTAACGCAATTGGTATAATTGTTAATCTCCAGATCAAATAGTGACAAGATTCAGATTTCAAATTGTAAGCGATATGGTTCATTTACAGAAACTGTAGTAAGACCATTGAACGAGAAAACTGCAATACTGTGTAAAATAAAACTAAACAGCGCTACAGGAATTACATCATCTAATTAGGACAAAAGAACTGTTCCCAGAATTCGTTGGCATATAGTTAGAAGTACCAGATGGATTTTCTTTCCTTCTCCTATTGGTTTTTGGAAATATGTTGCTTAAAAATGTTTTATCTACAACTTTTAATTTTAACATGATTGTCGACCTGCCAATGATATGAAGAGGAAGGATTTTAGTTTTCCACGTGCAGTTTTTTTTAATGCAGTTATGTTGTATATTATTCTTGTCATATTACAATGGAAGCCGCATTATTTTAAAAATCATTTTAATATTGATGAAAAGTTTTACGAATATAGGAATGACAGCAAAAACAATACAGTAAGCATCACAATAAAGCGCAATGCGATGTGAACAGTAAGTGTGTAAGCTTCAGAATAAAAATCTTTGCAATCATTAAAGTATCAATCCCTACAAAAATGAAACACACGTCTTCCACAGTACAAAGTAGCAGATTCCCAAAAATTCAAAGTAATCCAGTCCAAAAGAGTCACCAGGTCCCAGGTGGGATAAGGAGAAAGAAAATGGCAAACTTGACAGTAATCATATTTTTTACATTACTTTATAAAGTAAACTTAGGTAAAGAGGATAATAATTATTACAAAACATACAGTGCACAGACTATTACTTTGCAAGTGATATTATCTGTATCTTTGGCGAGAATACACCTAGTGAGAACAGGCACTCCAGCTGTCAAATGATGGAAGTGGTCTCCACCTGGGGGCTTCAGGCCATGATGTCCACAAAGAGGAGAAATAGTTTAGCAATGTTTAGCAGCCCCTTTAAAAAGAAAACAACTGGGAACAGGGGTGAAGGGACAAAGTCGGGGTGGGGGTTGGTCTACAGCCAAGCAGCTTGGGGCAAATGGTGCTTCTAGAAGCACGGGTGTCCGCCCATGGTATGCTAATGAGGTGACCTACATACTCCTGTGGGGTCAGCAGCAGATGTCACCGGTGGGCACGATCCTGTCATTATTACCAGGATTGCTGTACATACTTTTCACAATAACATAGAATTAGAGGTGTTACTTGCCAAATTAGTCAACTGCATGACAACAGTGCAGCATCATACCCACTCAGCAAATTCAATCTTAAGCAAGTCCCTTATTTTACCGACAGTTAAAAGTGCAAGGCCAGATTCCCCAGGTAACTTTTACCAAAATTAACAGCACACTGTGTCGTGTAACAATTTTTAACTTTCTAGAAACTCCTAGTCCATCCAAGATTTCAACGCCACTCCTATATTTAAAGGCGATCTTCATGCATTTCTGGATAGAACACATGAAAAAGCTTTCTGTCTGATAATGATTCTTTAATCTGCAGCCTCTTATCTGTCTCTCTCTATCTGTAAACCTTTTTTGTTCTTCTCTGTTTTTATAAATATATCCTGCATTGCTAACGCTGTCTCTAGAAAGCTTGGTTTCTTTTTTCATGTTCTGGTTACTCACTAATAAAAAATACTACTATCGTCTGTGTTCCTCTGAACTTTATGTTCCTCCTCCTTACATCTTTAGTGCATTGCAATCAGGACTCATCACTGTGTGTCCTTTAACTCATTCTTTTCTTGGATCTCAAAGCTTTGGAACTCTTCACCCCCTTTCTCCTACAATCTTCAGGCTTTTAACACCCAAGCTTGGTGTGACCAAATCACTACTTCCAGATTCTACTTTTTCTGTCCTTGGCGGTGTGCTGAATGTTGAGTTTTGGCCCTTCACCTCAGCTTCTCAGTAAAACAGTACCAAAAACAATGCTCAGTAACATGAAATAAGCTAACATAAGTTGCATACTAGTCAGTACAAAGACTCATGGAAATTTTGTGCAAGCTTATCCCAGATTTCAGTTATTGCTATTGGTTGCTGTTTACTAACTGACATGAGGATTATTGGAGCACTTTGACCACAGCGAAAAAATTTAATGTGTCACTCACTGTAATTGGGTACATGCAGTTTTTCAGGAGCTGAATGGATTGGGAAGGTTTTTTAGTTGTACTTGCTACAGCCAAATGCAATTTGCATAGTAATTCCCATTTTGAGATGCCGTTTCCTCTGTCCTCATGCATACAAAATGTTATGGTGGCATGAGAAATACTTCATTGATAACAAAAATGGCTGTGCACATGTTTCTTTTATGTAAACACATGGGATTGAAGAACAGTAATGCTTTTTAATGGCGTCAATTTACAGGTCTCAAGCTGTGCAGAGTTATCTTTCGTGCAAACTCATTTGACACATTTCATCCCATTTCATTTCAAGTTGATGATTTAGTCGACACTTTTCTTGAAGTATATTAGCAATTTAGCAAGCTGTTTTGACATAGCACAAATAGAATCTGATGTTGAAGATAACTGGCCAATTACATGTTTATGATATGGCTAACGGCAATATGAATCAAAACAGTTATTGTTAAAACATTCTTTTTTGGTTTTTATTTCATAATAAATGGTTTAACTTTATAGTCAAATCTTGAATTTGGAACTGGCTTTGAGATGGTAATAATATGCACATACTATATTGGATGTTATGCATTGAGGAATATGGAGTTTAAGAGTAAATCTTATTTACATTAGCCTGATAGGGGTAGAAATTAATCATCATTGACCAACGTTGGACCAAAAATTAGCAATTTCACAGGACTATGCCCTATGCCCTAAGGATGCCTGAAAAACATCCAATGCCATATTGACTTCAGATGATTATCAGCCATCTCGGGTGGCCGTCTAAAACAAGCATTAGGGCCCTTGCATATGTTAATGTTTTAGGACCTTTCTGAGAAATTGGGCTGCCCTGAGCTGAGCAGGCGGCAGGCATGCTCGGGTGTTGTTCCTCTGGTTGATCCCTCTGCTGCCCATTGACATTTTATCCTGCAGGGCCTCCACAGAGACCTCTTTATGAGGCAAGGCTGTACCGTATTCAATGCACCATTACTAGCCTTGAGACCCCTCACCAGACTATATTGCAGGACTCCCCGACACCAAGCCAGGCTCCTGAAGCTTGCCTTCAACATGCAGATGGTGTGCTCAATGTTGACTCTGATGACCTCATTATAGCAGTGCTTAGCTGGAATCCTGGGAAAGCACACAAGCGTAAACAGTCATGGCTGTAGAGAATGGCTTTTATCTCCCAGGAGCCATCTTAAGACTTTCCTTTCTGGGTAAAAGGGCTCTGGAACAGTGGGGTTTCTCAAAACAAAGGCAACGTAACAAGGGAAGTGAGTTTTTACTTGCATTTTGGTGATCTGCTTATCATAAATGTGCTATACAATGAGACAATAGAATATGTTCGTGCTGATGTAGGTATAGGCATTGATCAATGAAGTTAAGAGCAATTGTGATCTTACCAGCCACTGACAGAGCAGTGGCTGTGGTGGAGGCTCTGGCTGTGCGTCCACTTGCAGCATGTGACATAACTCTGTGACGGCTTCCTTTGGAAAGCGAAGTTTCCGCAAGTGCTGCTCCTCAGACAAACGCAGGTAGAAACGTGTCCACCTGGATACTGTGGTTTGAGGATACCAGCCTGTGGGTACCATGCACCTCCAATCAAGCAGCACCAGCTGGGCATCCCTCCATTGCTCTTCCTCTTCTTCCAAGAAGCAAAGATTGAAGGTAGTCCTCATGGGAAAACTCTGCCTGAGGAGTGAATGGTAGGCACTCAGCAAATGGTACAGATAACAGCAAAAATGACTGAAAAATAAACGTTTAACTGCACTCTTTTCATTGAATCTAGGCCCTTTAAATTCTTATCTGCATTTCCATGGTGCCTTGCAAACACGGACGCCAGTAGGAAATTGGTGTGAATGTAAATCAGTGCAAATGAGGTAGAAGTGACAGAAAATAGAGTGTATGGCATCACCACGACATTACTGCCTCATTTGCATGCATTTAGCCAATAATAGGTGGATGCTTCTGCCGACTACAGGAAATGTCATGGGATGGGTGTGAAAGTCGGTGGAGAACCGATGTTACAAGATCAACATCCCATTTCCCGCTGTTGTCCACCTGATTGGTGCCACAAGTCAGGTGATGACCAGCTGAAAATCTCAGCTTTACAGTCCCGTAGGTGTACAGTTTACATCAAACAATCTATGTATATTCTTTCCTCAATCATCTCTTATCCATGTACTTAGCTGAAATCCAGGCTTTCTTGCCTCTGGCCAGGGCAGACCCAGTCAATCAACCATAAATAAAACACTGCCATTCAGCTGTTTTAAAATCCTACGTCAAAACCAAGGTATATTTTTATGCTGTTTTATTTTTCAAGCTCATTATTTTAATGAGTATTTCTAAAATCAAATATAAGATTGTGGTTTCATGTGGCTTTCGTTAGACTGAACTGAAACTATGAATTGCAGTTCACTGATCCTTCATCTATTAGTAAGAGCGAAAAATGAATGTGACAGTTACTTTTAGCATTATGTTCAATATTAAAAGACCAAATCCTCCAGCAATCATGTTGTAATTTGTTTCTTTTTAAGGCATTACTTGAAACTCAAAACCTATTGCGAACCCAGGTTCCCAACTTTACCTTCAACCTTGGATATTCTGGAAAGTTCTACCACACAGGTAAGAATGTAGAGCATATCTTGCATTTAGATAGCACCTTTAGTGTTGAAAAATTGCAAGGCTCTTCTTCGGGGAGGAGCAAGGTGAAAAAAAAATATATAGATTAAATAAATAAAGGAAGGGACACCAGGCCGTGGTTGGAGAGTTAGGAGAGGTGACTGAAAGTTGTTGAAAAGGTGGGTTCTGAGAAAATTTTCAAAGGTGGAGAAGTGGAGCAGCAGATCGAATTAGGGTAGGTATTCCTGAAAAAAGGACAGAAACAGCCGAAAGCTCTAACACCAGTGAAGTGAGGGAATAGTTGAATGGTCAGGAGTTGGGTAGACAGGGGATCAAGGGAGCAGATGGTGAGGCGGGGGGGGTTGATGGGGAGAAGTTACAGAGTGAGACGGTGTCAGGGTTAGGATGGGGGAAAGGCTGGGGTGACAGGGATAGGAGAAGGAGGAAAAAAAACAGCAGCTGAGGTAACTGAGACAAATCCATAGGCTCTTCCCTCTTGGCTTTGGTGTAAGGATAGAGGGGGAAAGGCCAGGGAGTCAGGAAATGTTGTTGACCATTGAGGAAAGGAGTCTGGGATTGTTCTTATCTTTTAGGATGACCTTTAAACAATAAGAGGATTTTCTGTGGAGGAGGAGATACGATATCACTGGACATGGTCAAGCCAGGTACCATCAAACATGTCAAATCAATGCAAACAGTTCCTTTAAAATGCAAATAGCTTGATTTGTGTATCAAAATTACACAAAATGTAATTGACCAAGAATTCTCACTTGGCATGGTACAAACGTACATTCTGATTTTTAAGTAATTTTATCTGCTGGTAATGGCTATTACCGATTAAAACAATTTCACTGCCAGAAATAACCACTACAGCAGCAGTGAACTGGCTGAACATTTAAATGTTCTAATCTGTTCTACAGAATCCTGGGAAAGCACACAGGTGTCATCAGTCAAGGATGTAGAGAATTCTTCTCAGGCCTCAGATGGTTCATAGAGCCAGTAGTGAAGTGATAGTTACAAAAAGGCAAGCAGCGGTGTGCACATACATGTGTGATATAAAACTAGATATAATAGTCCCGAAATTCAGGGGAGGGCGGAGATGTGGCCCTAAATCATCCAGATTTCCTCCCCAAAACTGCCATGTTACAAATACTAGCAGATGACAGGCCAGGCTGAAGAAATACCTGCTCTATCAGTGGCAGAGGTATGTAAATCATGGAGTTAGGATAGGATGGCATCATACATCCTACATTCTGTGAGTTAGCGCCTTCTTATGCACCCTTATAATCACATGCCTCTATTAATCAGATACAGTTGTCAAGACCTGGTAATCAAGGCAGAATTGGTTGTTTACAGGAAAGCTGCTGAAGATGAGATCTTGAGATCGCCTACTCTTTCTGCCAAATTCTTGCACTGTTTTACTTAGGAAGTCTTCACCTACATTCCTCATTACCCATGAAGAGGCTTGTATTGATGGGGAATTCAGGAGAAAGTATCTGAATCCTGCAAAAACGAGCTTCCCAATAGGAATCTCATTCCACATAATATGCATGTTGGAGGAGGAGGTGCAACTGGAAGCAGGAGCAGAGGAGAGCCAGACCATGCTAGCAGGATGTATTGACTGAGGTGAACTTTCCATGAGTTGTATAAGGGAAGGCTAGATAAACACATGAGGGGGAGAGGAATAGAAGGTTATGCAGATAGAGTTAGATAAAGTGGGGTAGGAGGAGGCTCAAGTGGAGCATAAACACGGGCATAGACCAGTTGGGACAAATGGCCTGTTTCTATGTAATTCCTCTAGTGCTGCTTGAATAATCTGGCTTCCCTTACATCCTTCAGTTACACCTCTTCCTCCAACATGAACCCCAGTTCTTTGTTTTCTTTTTTATGGCCTTATTAACCTGTGTCGCTACTTTTAATGATTTGTGTATCTGTACCCCTAGATAGAAACATAGAAAATAGGAGCAGGAGTAGGCCATTTGGCCCTTCGAACCTGCTGCACCATTCAATATGATCATGGCTGATCCTCTATCTCAATACCATATTCCTGCGCTCTCCCCATACCCCTTGATATCTTTTGTGTCTAGAAATCTATCTCCTTAAATATATTCAGTGACTTGGCCTCCAGAGCCTTCTGTGGTAGAGAATTCCACAGGTTCACCACCTTCTGAGTGAAGAAATTTCTCCTTATCTCAGTCCTAACTGTCCTACCCCATATCCTGAGACTGTGGCCCCTCATTCTAGACCCCCCAGCCAGGGGAAACAGATCCCTTTGCTCCTCTACCCCATTTAGACTCTTATTTTTCAAGGAATATGTAACCTCTTTATTTTTCCTGCCAAAATGCACCATCTCACACTTATCCATATGAGTGTTTGCCAGACCATGTTAGCAGGGTGCATTGACTTAGGTGAACTTTCCAAAATCTTTCTCATGAGCTGTATAAGGTGAGGTTGCCCTTTAGTCATGAAGGCTTCAAAGAGCTCCAATTGTTGCTGCTGCCAGATCTGCAAACAAGGTCCACAGCTGGTTGGCTCTGAATGCAGCAGAGGAAATAATAATAGCTCTGATCTTTTACGCTGTCGATTCATTCCAGGGAGCCACTGGGGAGTTTTGCCAGATCAGCAAATTCACTGTATATTCACCTATGCCCTCTTTGCCAATGGTTCCAGACAGATAACTGAATGGGCAAGGCTTTTTTTTCCCAGACTCACTGGACTCCCCAGGATTGTGAGGCTATCGATTGCACGCATGTGGCATTGCATGTTCCAAATATAAATCCCCATTTTTACATCTCAACCTCAAAAGCTCACATTCCCTAAATGTGCAGGTCTTTTGTGACTATGGGCACAGCATCCTGCACATGAATTTGTGATAACAGGGAGCTGTCATGATACTTTTAGACTTTGCCAGTCCAGTGTCCCAGATGCATTTCAACAGCAGGGTCAAGGAGCACAGTGGCTGCAGGGCAATGTGGGATACCTGCTATTCCAGTGGTTCATTTTGCCACTTTAACACAGTAAGAGAATCTTATGCTCCCTCCACCAATTCCAGAAAGAGTTTAGATCCAATTATCAGGACCAGAATTTGTATTCTTTTTCAAAACTGACACAAGTGTAACAATTTCAGGGACGCTTGCAGAGGATGAAGGTGATGACCTGCTCCTAAAGTACGTGAATGAATTCTGGTGGTTCCCCCACATGTGGAGTCACATGCAACCGCATCTCTTCCACAATGAGTCGGTGCTGGCTGAGCAAATGATTCTCAACAAGGAGTTTGCATTAGTGAGTATCAATTGGTTTGAGAGTATTATTAGTAAACTGAATTGAAGAGGATTCTAAATGGTGACTAATAATTCTTAAAGATACATTTGATTATGGGTAAGACCAAAGAAAGGTTCTGATTGGATGAGAAGCATTATACACCTTTTTTTTGTATAAATTCATATGTCAGGGTTACAATTCGAGGGAAGCAAACTTTGGATTCTCTGAACCCATAGCTCAAACTACAGATTTCCCAATTTAGATATAAAATACAACTTATCTCCAAGAGACCACTAAGTGACTTCCACTCATTCACCCGCCAACACACATGCACACACACAAGCACACGTAAGCACCCATGCACACATATGACTGTCAAATAAACAAACACCCATTGTAAGACTGACATGAAAGTCAGATGTTGCCTGTTATTCCATTCTGATGGTTAGAGTATGCAGAGTTTTATTATGTTTCTCTCCTCCACTAGGCCACAAGGACCATCAAGGAAAAGTTTTTCATGACACTCAGACCAGAGGTGAATAAAGAGTCCAGGGAGATATTGGGGCAATTCTAAGATTTGGAATCAGAAGGAGGAGGGACATAATCCATACAAAAAAAAATTGAGGCATCACATTTCCCCCCGTGGTTGCACTGATGACACAGACTGCAGGGGAATTACCTCTAGGTCACCACAAAACCAGAAACAAACAATCCCTGGTGATGGTACTATAGATGACCTTAGCATCTTCAGGTTAGGGAGGGCAAAATCTGAGATTCTATCTTTGATCACTAGCTACCAATTCCTGCTAGAAAATGTGTGCAAGCATCAGTGTGAACAGGATCAGGCTTGGTTGTGTTTGCCTTCATGGAAGAATATAAATTAAGAAAAAGAATCACCAATCTTGGCAATCACTCTCAACCACCAAAACTGGCAATAACAAAAATGTGGCCTTTTTCAAAATGCTTCACACAAGCAGAACAGACCAGTTGCAGTTTGAGCTTTTGTTCACCACTTTTATATTCACGGCTAAAGACAATTTTCTTAAGTAGACCAACCTGTCTGATTTTTTATTTCCACTGAAGTAATTTACATTTTCCATTGAGGACTACCGATTCGTCATCTCCCGATTTACACTACGACCCAAGGCCAGCTCCACCTTCTAAATTCTTCCATAAACTGAAATCTGTAGCTCTGTATGTGACATGTATGGGTTATCCTCCCCAGGTTTAAGAATTAATCCCTAATTGCAGTATATATTTTACTGGAGGTCATGTGGGATGCTCACCTCAGTCATCTGTCTCTCCCAAAAGCCAAAAATAATTTGCCGACAGGCCATTGTATGCAAGCGATTACTTATTACAGATCAATTAATACACAGAAGCCAAACGATACAGCAAGATACTGAATCAGTATAATACTTAAAAACGATGGCCCTGAAATTCCAAAGGGGTTCTCCTGATCTCCCGACGTAACTCTAGTGGGAGATCAGGAGAACCCCTTTGGAATTTGGAGGGCCAGGCCTTATTAACATTTGACTGGCAAACTGCAGAAGCTGAACTAGTGGGTGGGTGGGAAATCCGGTGGCTCCTCTGCAGAGGCAAGCCAGAAGTAATGGGTTAACACGGGGTCGAGGGTCATGGGCAGGGCAGCAATCGGCCAGAAGATTTTTACGGGACCAGGAACAGCATTTATGTTTAGGCTGCTCTATGCCTGGTATCAATGGGCAGAGCGTGCATGGTACACGGTTTGCCCATTGGTACCTCAAATTTAAGTCGGGTTGTATGTGGGTCATAGGACCCTGATTAGCATTGGGGATTTTAACTTTCATATAGATTGGGATAAGCAGATGAGCTCATGTCAGAAAGGTAGCAAATTTCTTGAGTGTGTTCAAAACTGCTTTCTGCAACAATATGTCCTAGAACCAACAAGAGGGCAGGCCAGATGAGATTTAATAATGAGTAATGAGCCAAATTTAGTTAACAGCCTAACAGTGCATTTATCTAATAGCGATCATAATATGATCGAGTTCAAAGTTGTGTTTGAAAAGGAGAAACCCATATCAGCTACTAACATTCTAAATTTAGGTAGGGCCGACTTCAATGGGATGAGACAGAGACTGTCCACAGTAAACTGGGCAAATCTTTAAAATGACAGTAGATCAGTGGGAGGTGTTCAAAAAAGAATTTAACATGATACAGAACCAGTTTATACCCCAAAGGGACAAGAGCTCTACTTGCCAAAAAAAAAGCCATGGATGACAAAAGAGGTAAGTGACAACATAAAACTGAAAGAAAAAGCGTACAAAAATGCAAAAAATAGCACAGATCCTGACGACTGGGAGAGATACAAAGAACAGCAAAGGGTGACAAAGCAGATAGTAAGAGCTACAAAAAGGGAGTATGAAAAGAAACTTGCAAGGGATATCAAAATCAATACAAAAAATGTTACAATTACATTAGGAAAAAGGTGGTGGTCGAGAGCAATGTGAGTCCCTTAAAAGCTGATAATGGTGATATTGTAAATGAAAATAAGGAAATGGCGGACATGTTAAATACTTACTTTACATCAGTATTTACAGTAGAGGAAGAGGATGTCAGACAACCCAAGGAAACTAATTTTGAATCAGGGACGGGGACTCACCATAATTAACGAAAGCAAATTAACAATAACGAAGAAACTAATGGCACTAAAAAGTGACAAATCCCTAGGACCAGATGGTTTCCATCCCAGGATTTTAAAGGAAGTAGGTGAGAACATTGCTGAAGCCTTAACTATAATCTTCCAAAGTTCTCTCGATTCAGGAACCATTCCTTTAGATTGGAAAATTGCACATGTCGCTCCGCTATTTAAGAAAGGAGAGAGAGGGGAACCAGGGAATTATAGACCAGTTAGCCTAACATCTGTTGTCGGGAAATTACTAGAGTCTATAATTAAGAATAGAGTGACAGAATATCTTGAAAATTTTCAGCTGATCAGAGAGACCCAGCATGGATTTGTAAAGGGTAGGTCATGCCTGATGAACCTCATTGAATTTTTTGAAGAGGTGACTAAAGTAGAGAACAGGAGAATGTCTATGGATGTAGTTTATATGGACTTCCAGAAGGCATTCGATAAGGTCCCTTATAGGAGACTGTTAAATAAAGTTGAAGCTCATGGAATTGAGGGCAAATTATTGACCTGATTAGGAAAATGGCTGAGCGGCAGGAGACAGAGAGTAAGCATAATGGGCAGGTACTCAAATTGGCAGAATGTGACTATTGGTGTCCCACAGGGATCTGTGTTCAGGCCTCAACTATTCACTGTATTCATTAACGACTTGGATGACGGGATAAAGAGCCACATATCCAAGTTTGCCAACAACACAAAGTTAGGTAGCATTGTAAGCAGTGTAGATGGAAGCATAAAATTGCAGAGTGATATTAAATAGACTAAAAGAATGGGCAAAACTGTGGCAAATGGATTTCAATGTAGGCAAGTGTGAGGTCATCCACTTTGAATCTAAAATGGATAGAATTCTATCCTTTCTAAATGGTGAAAAGCTGGAAACAGTGGGGGTCCAAAGAGACTTAGGGGGTCCATGTACATAGATCATTAAAATGTCACGAACAGGGGAAGAAAATAATCAGAAAGACTAATGGAATGCTGGCCTTTATACCTAGAGGACTAGACTACAAGGGGGTAGAGGTTATACTACAGCTATACAAACCCCTGGTTAGACCACACCTGGGGTACTGTGTTCGGTTCTGGGCACCGCACCTTAGGAAGGATATATTGGCCTTGGACGGAATGCAATGTAGATTTACTAGAATGATACCTGGAGTCCAAGGGTTAAATTACGAGGAGAGATTACACAAACTAGGGTTGTATTCCCTGGAATTTAGAAGATTAAGGGGTGATTTGATCGAAGTTTTCAAGATATTAAGGGGAACTGATAGGGTAGATAGATAGAAACTATTTCCACTGGTTGGGGAGTCTAGGACTAGGGGACATAGCCTAAAAATTAGAGCCAGCACTTTCAGGAATGAAGTTAGGAAACACTTCTACATGCAAAGGGTGGTAGAGGTTTGGAACTCTCTTCCGCAAATGGCAGTTGATGCTAACTCAATTGCTAATTTTAAATCTGAGATTGATAGATTTTTGTTAACCAAAGGTATTAAGGGATATGGGGTTGAGGCAGGTATATGGAGTTAGGTCACAGATCAGCCATGATCTCACTGAGTGGCAGAACAGACTCGAGAGGTTAAATGGCCTACTTCTGTTCCTATGTGTCATTATCTTTGCAATATGTCTCATTTGTGGTACCTTATTGAATGCTTTATGAAAATCCATAGAAACCCATCAGAGACTGAAAAGATTTCTGATGGAGATTAACTATACCCTAAGGCTTTTTTACAGAAGCAAATCTTACACAATGATGGTGAGTGCCATCAGCTATCTAGGATGGTAGGCACTGGCTTACAAATGCAATCAGACAATTAACAATACAGCCTATTCTCAGCTGCATTAGTGGCAGCACATGAGGCTTGTGTCAAGCCTGGAAGGAGATGGCAATAGAACCATATTGTTATTCCAGTCACTGAGGTAGTGCCACCATTATTTCATTGTAAATTTGTGGCTGCCACACCCTCCACCCCCAACCAATCAGTTGGAGCGCAGTCACAGTTGCTGCTTTTCTAAAATAGGGAGTCATTTTACTCACATTCTTAATGGTCATAATGCCAGTTATTTTTTTTATTAATAAAGTTTTTCAAATCTGAGGAGGAAATAACCTTACAATTCTTATTACACGATTTTCACGCTCAGATAATTCCACTGGTAATGTGAAGACAAGTTAGAAAATCATTACATTTATTGAATTGATATTTACTTGGCAGCCCACAATGATGCTTTCTGGTCACCAGCAAGGATACCCCATTTTCTGAAATTCCATGGGGGTTCTGCTTATCTCCTGCCGCAACTTCCGTTAACAGTTTCTCTGGGGGGTACTCCAGCTGAAGTTACAGTGGGAAACCGGGTTAAACCTTCTGAAATTTTCAGGCCTTTCTGTTTAACAGTAGGGAATATAACATAGGAACGTAGGAATATAGGAAAATAGGAACAGGAGTAAGCCATTTAGCCCCTCGAGCCTGTTCCGCCATTCAATTCGATCATGGCTGGTCTGTGACCTAACTCCATATACCCGCCTTAGCCCCATATCCCTTAATACCTTTGGTTAATAAAAATCTATCAATCTCAGATTTAAAATTAACAATTGAGTTAACATCAACTGCCATATGTGGAAGAGAGTTCCAAGCCTCTACCACCCTTTGCGTGTAGAAGTGTTTCCTAACTTCACTCCTGGAAGTCCTGGCTCTAATTTTTAGGCTATGTCCCCTAGTCCTAAACTCCCCAGCCAGCAGAAATAATTTCACTCTATCTACCCTATCAATTCCCCTTAGTATCTTGAAAACTTCGATCAAATCACCCCTTAATCTTCTAAATTCCAGGGAATACAACCTCAGTTTGTGTAATCTCTCCTCATAATTTAACCCTTGGAGTCCAGGTATCATTCTAATAAATCTACGCTGCACTCCATCCAAGGCCAATATATCGTTCCTAAGGTGCGGTGCCCAGAACTGAGCACAGTACTCCAGGTGTGGTCTAATCAGGGCTTTGTATAGTTGTAGCATAACTTGCCAAAGGCAGGTATATGGAGTTAGATCACAGATCAGCCATGATCTTATCAAATGGCGGAGCAGGCACGAGGGGCTGAATGGCCTACTCCTGTTCCTATATTCCTATGTTCCTATGTATTCTAGTCCTTTAGATATAAAGGCGAGCATTCAATTAGCCTTTTGATTATTTTCTGTACCTGTCCATGACATTTTAATGATCAATGTACATGGACTCCTAAGTCTCTTTGGATCTCCACTGCTTCCAGCTTTTCACCGTTTAGAAAGTACTCTGGTCTATCCTTTTTATGGCCAAAGTGGATGACCTCACACTTGCCTGAGAAATCCATTTGCCACAGTTTAGCCCATTCACTTAATCTATTAACATCTCTCTGCAATTTTATGCTTGGACTAGAAAGAAGTGGTGAGTGATGTTCCACAGGAGTCTGGTTTGGGGCTGCCCTTATTTACTACATACACAAATTATCTGGATTGGAACAATATTGAAACATATTAATGACACCAAATTGAAGGGGACGGGGGTAAAGCAAAATGTGATGAAAATTGTGAAAGACTGCAGGAGGACTTAGTTAGGCTAAAAGGGTGGACAGGTAGCTGGCAAATGCAGTTCAATTTTGAAAAAGGGTGAAGCAATACCTTTTGGAATAGGGAAACACACTTAGAATCATAGTATCATAGAATGATACAGCACAGAAGGAGGCCATTCATCCCATCATGCCTGTGCCAGCTCTTTGATAGCCCTGCAAATTTTTCCACTTAAAGTATTTATCCAATTCCCTTTTGAAAGTTATTATTGAATCTACTTCCACCACTCTTTCAGGCAATGTATTCCAGTTCATAACAACAAGCTACGTAAAATTTTCTTTCCTCACGTCGCCTCTGGTTCTTTTGCCAATCACTTTAAATCTGTGTCCTCTGGTTACTGACTCTTCTGCCACTGAAAACAGTTTCTCCTTATTTACTCTATCAACACCCTTTATGATTTTGAACACCTCTATCAAATTTCCCCTTAACCGTCTCTGCTCTAAGGAGAACAATCCCAGTTTCTTTAGTCTCTCCACATAACTGAAACCTTCCATCCCTGGTACCATTCTAGTAAGTCTCCTCTGCACCCTCTCTAAGGCCATGACATCCTTCCAAAAGTGTGGTGCCCAGAATTGGACACAATATTCCAGCTGGGGCATAACCAGTGTTTTCTAGAGGTTTTGCATAACTTCTTTGCTTTTGTACTGTATGCCTCTATTTATAAAGCCAAGGATTCTGCATGCTTTTTTAACAGCTTTCTCAAATTGTCCTGCCACCTTCAAATACTTGTGTACGTACACCTCCAGGACTCTCTGTTCCTGCACCCCCTTTAAAATTGTACCATTTAATTTGTATTACCTCTCCTCAATCTTACTACCAAAATGAATTACTTCACACTTCTCTGTGTTAAATTTCATCTGCCATGTGTCTGCTCATTTCACCAGTCTGTCTATGTCCTCCTGAAGTTTGTTAATATCTTCCTCACTGTTTACTACATTTCTGAGTTTTGTGTCATCTGCAAACTTTGAAATTACACCCTGCATACCCAAGTTCAGGTCATTAATATATATCAAAAAGAGCAGTGGTCCCAACAATGACCCTTTGGGGGACACCATGCACACTTCCCTCTAGTCTGAAAAACAACCGTTCACCACTGCTCTCTTCTTTCAATTCCTTAGCCAATTTTGTATCCACACAGCCACTGTCCCTTTAATCCCATGAGCTTCAATTTTGCTAACAAATCTATTATGTGGTACTTTATAAAATGCTTTTTCAAGCCCCATATACACAACACCAACCTCACTACCCTCATCAATCCTCTCCGTTATTTCATCAAAGAACTCAATCAAGTTAGTCGAACACGATTTGCCTTTAACCAATCCATGCTAGCTTTCATTTATCAATCCACATTTTTCCAAGTGCCAATTAATTTTGTCCCAGATTAATGTCTCTAATATCGGTGGTGGGGAAACTTTTAGAGTGATTGGCCTGTAGTTGCTGGGTTTATCCCTCTCTCCTTTTTTGAATAGCAATGTAACATTTGCAATCTTCCAGTCCTCTGGCACCACTCCCATATCTAAGGAGGATTGGAAGATTGTGGCCAGAGTATCCACAATTTCCACCCTTACTTCCCTTAGCTACCTAGGATGCATCCCATCCGAACTGGATGACTTTTCCACTTTGAGCTCTGACAACTTTTTAAGTACCTCCTCTTTATCTATTTTTATCTTATCCAATTTCTCTACTACCTCCTCCTTTATTGTGACATAGGCAGCTTCCTCTTCTTTAGTGAAGGCAGATGCAAAGTACTCATTTAATACCTCAGCCATCCCCTCTGCCGCCACAAGAAGATCTCCTTTTTGGTCCCGAATCAGCCCCACCCTTCCTTTGACTACCCTTTTCCTATTTAAATGTTTCTAAAAGACTTTTGGGTTCCCTTTTATGTTACCCACTAATCTATTCTCATACACTCTCTTTGCCCCTTTTATTTCCTTTTTCAGTTCTCCCCTGTACTTTCTGTATTCAGCTTGGTTCTTGACTGAAGTATGCACCCGACATTTATCATAAGCCTCCTTTTTCTGTTTAATTTTTATCTCTATGTCTTTAGTTATCCGGGGAGCTCTAGCTTTGGATACCTTTCCTGTCCCCCTCATGGGAATGTGTCTAGTCTGTAACTGAACTATCTCCTCTTTGAAGGCCCCCCATTTCTCATTTACTGTTTTACCTGCCCATCTTTGATTCCAATCCACCTGGGCCAGATCCCTTTTCAACTGACTTAAAATAGCCCTCCTCCAGTTGAGTATTGTCATATTTGATTTTTCATTGTCCTTTATCATTTTCAATAGAGTAGAGGAGCAGAGATGCCCTAGGGTACAGATATATTTGATTTTGTAGCCAGAAGCATAGAATACATAAGCAAGGAGATACTGTACTAGTCCTTCATTAAGCTGAGTTGGGACTATTGTGTACAATTTTGTATACTTCCTTATAGGAAAACATGCACACTGTACATTCACTAACATGTTACCAGGGATGAGCCCGATGTTACCAGTTATAGAGAGAGACTTGAGAAGTTAAGGTTTTTTCCACAAGCGTTGAGAAGGTCAAGACATCCTGGTAGAGGTCTTGAAGATTCTGAAGCGTTATGATAAGGTAAATAGTGACAGACTACTTCCATTGTTCGATGAAATAGTAACAAGTAAGCACAATTTTAAGATAATTACAAAAAAGATTAAAGGGGATATTAGAAAAAAATTCTTTGCACACAGGCTGGTTACAATTTGGAACTCTCTGCCACAAACTGTTGTTGAAGCAGAGTCCATAAATTCTTTTTAAAGGGAATTAGCGGCTTGAAAAAGAATTTTAAGGATATGGCAAGCGAGCAGGATAGTGGGCTTGCACTAGGTAGCTCGTGGTAGAGAGGCACTGTGGTGCAGGCTTGAAAAGCCGAATGGCCTGTTTCTGTGTTGTTACAATCTATAGTTCCATGCTTATGATGAATTTTGCAAAAGACAGACAGACTTGAAAACTTTGGTCTCTTTTTACTAGAGCTGAGAAGCTTAAGGCTTACCTAATATCTGATTATGAAGGGCGATGACAAGTTAAATAGTGATTGATAGTTACCACTGGTTAGTGAGATGGTGTTGAGAACCCCAATTTTAACCCTGCCCGCCAGACGGGAACGGGGCTGACGGTTGGTTAAAATAGCAGTAGGTCACTGACTGGTGCGATCCCAAAGCACTCCCACATGCCACCATTTTAACCACCCACGTAGTGGAAGTTGCCGAGACGGCAGCTGCAGGCAGGCAGGAACCTCATGAATATGTTAAAATCAGGGTCCTACCAATTAGGACCCCAATGCATTTTAACTAAAAATTGCAACAGTTTCACCCACTGATGCACCCGCCAGTACAATTTGGTGGTAAGCAGATCTGGGGCCAGAAGAGGGCCAGAAAATTAAGTCATTTTTAATTTCCTTTGTTTCCTTTTTGGTTAGGAGTACTTATCAAGGAAACCTTGGGCCTCCCTCTTCCTACCTCGTCTCTGATGTCCTCCCGACCCCCTCCAAACCAATCACTTACCTGACTGCCGGTAGCCCCCTGCTGCCCGAATTCCCACTCCCACCCACTGGCCAGCTAGCACTCCCAACAGATTCGATCAGGAGACTGACAGGACCTATGCCGATGAGACCCTGGAGTTAAAATCGGGCATCGCGTTGCGGAGGGATGGATGGTTTGCTGTCTGCCGTGGCCCCCGCCCGCACGACTCCCACCAGGAGTTAAAATCCGGGCTGAGAGTACACAGATTTTAAATAATCACAAAAATAATTAAAAGGGAGGTTCGAAAAAAATTCTTTATACAGGTCGTTAGAAAGAGAACGTCTCAGCCACGAACCATTGCTCAAGCAGAGCCGATGAATTCTAAACAGGGAATTAGACAAGTGAAAAATAGGAATTTTGAAGGGTATGGGGAATGACCAGGAACTTAGGATTATGCCAAGTGGCTCACGTGGAGAAAAACACCAGTGCAGACTTGACTAGCCAAATGACCTGTTTCTGTGTTGTGACATTCTGTGAACTATGAATATTACATTGCCTTCAAGAAGCTTATTGGCCAAAGACTAAAAATCTGTCACATGGAAGCGTCCTCAACTGAGTCTGAAGCACCTGCAAGGGGCAGAGGCCTAAAGTTTCTGTGTTAATGAAAAACAAATGGAACGGCTGTTTTACTCCGTAATTAATAATCTACCAATAAAACTTCATGAACGTAAATCGTTATGTTTCAAAGCCACGTTTGTAGAACTTTGTTAATGGGTTATTAGTTATGGAAAAAGACAAGCATTCTTCTAATTTTTGTTAAAAGAGGAATTTTAGCCCCAGTATCATTAAAACAGAAGTATTCATTTTAGATCTAGATTCCAAACCCAGATTAAGTGAGTGGGCAAAAATTTGGCAGATGGAATATAATGTGGGAAAATGTGAACTTGTCCACTTTGGCAGGAGGAATAGAAAAGCAGTATATTTAAATGGAGAGAGATTGCAGAACTCTGAGGTACAGAGAGATCTGAGTGTCCTAGTTCATGAATCACAAAAAGTTAGTGTGCAGGTACAGCAAGTGATTAGGAAGGCAAATGGAATGTTGTCATTTATTGCAAGGGGAATGGAATATAAAAGTAGAGATGCTACAATTGCTACAATTGTACAGGGCATTGGTGAGACCACATCTAGAATACTGTGTGCAGTTTTGGTCTCTTTATTTAAGAAAGGACATAATTGCTTTAGAGGCAGTTCAGAGAAGGTTCACTCGACTCATTCCTGGGATGAGGGGATTATCTTATGAGGAAAGGTTGGACAAGTTGGGCCTGTATACACTGGAGTTTAGAAGATTGGGAGGTGATCTTATTGAAGCATATAAGATCCTGAGGGGACTAGAAGGGGTAGATGCTGAGAGGATATTTCCCCGTGTGGTAGAGACAAGAACTAGGGGCCACAGTTTAAAAATAAGAGGAGATGACGGAGATGAGGAGAAATTTTTTCTCTGAGGGTCGTGAGTCTGTGGAACTCCCTTCCCCAGAGAGCAGTGGAGGTAGGGTCATTGCAGATTTTTAAGGCTGAGTTAGATAGATTCCTGATTAACAAGGAAGTCAAAAGTTATAGTAGGTAGACAGGAAAGTAGGATTCAGGGCACAATCAGATCAGCCATGATCTTATCAAATGGCACAGCAGGCTCAAGGGGCCGAATGGCCTCCTCCTGTTCTTAATTTGAATGTTCGTATGTTCGTTTGTAGATTCCTGGGTACCTACCATCCACTTACTTGATTTTTCTATTTTGCATTCCATTTTAATTTAATATCATTTTCCTACATAGATTATCTCACCAATACCTTCTGCAGTGTTTCTTTACACCAAAGGCCTCTAATGAATACACTGAGTTATACCCTAACATTGATGAAACCAGGAGGAAACGATCATCGCTGAGGCATAGCTGCAGTATTTTAAATGTTATATGTCCCTAAGAAATTTAAGTTCAAATTCAATTTACATCTGAATGATCCAGCATTTGTTTTAATTAAATTTTGAAACGTTATTGTTTTTTGTTCAAGTTCAATTTACATCTGAACAATCTAACATTTGTGTTAATTAAATTTTGAAACTTTGTTGTTTTTTGACCGTTGATTTTTTTTATTTTCAGCTATTATTTTTGGTTCCATTTTTTTTGTCCAGTCCTTAAATCGACACTTTTCTTTCTCCGCTTCTCTGTTTTGTTTCACACTTTTGATTTCCCATCCCTCTGCTGCTTTTCATGCTGCTTTATCCCACTTTATTTTCACTGTTTCTTCTTTTTAATTTGTTCTCGAGATTTGGGCAACACTGGCAAAGCCGCATTTATTGCCCATCTCCAGTTGCCCTCAGAGGCAATCCTGTGGTGATGGTACTGCCACGATAGTGTTAGGTTGGGAATTCCAGGATTCTGGCCCAGTGATGATGAAGTAATGGCGCTATATGTCTAAGTCAGGATGGTGTGTGACTTGGAGGAAAACTTGGAGGTGTTGGTGTTCTCATGATATTGCTGCTCTTGTCCTTCTTGGTGGTAGAACTCATGGGGCTCCAGGTTGCTGTTGAAGCAAGCTTGGTGAGTTGCTGCAATGCATCCTGTAGATAATACATTCTGAAGCCGCAATAAGTTGGTCGTGAAGGGAGTGAATATTGAGTCCAGTGTTAGAATCATAGAACCATAGAAAGGTTATGGCATGGAAGGAGGCCATTCAACCCATCGAATCCGTGCCGGTTCTTACAAGAGCAATCTAGCTAGTCCCACTCCCCTGCCCTATCCCCGTAGCCCTGCAATTCTTTTCCTTTCAAGTACTTATCCAATTCCCTTTTGAAAGCCATGATTGAATCTGCCTCCACCCCCCCTCGGGCAGTGCATTCCAGATCCCAACCACTCACTGTGTAAAAAGGTTTTTCCTCATGTCACCTTTGGTTCTTTTGCCAATCACCCATAATCTTTTTCCTCTGGTTCTTGACCCTTCCACCAATGGGAACAATTTATCTCTATCCATTCTGCCTGGACCCTTCATGATTTTAAATGCCTCTATCAAATCTCCTCTCAACCTTCTCTGTTCCAAGGAGAATAACCCCAGCTTCTCCAGTCTATCCACATAACTAAAGTCCGTCATCCCTGGAATCATTATAGGAAATCTTTTCTGCACCTTCTCTAAGACCTTCACATCTTTCCTAAAGTGCGGTGCCCAGAACTGGACACAATACTCCAGTTGTGGCCGAACCAGTGTTTTATAAAGATTCATCATGACTTCCATACTTTTGTACTCTATGCCTCTATTTATAACCACTTTCTCAACCTGCCCTGCCACTTTCAATGATTTATGCACATATATCCCCAGATCTCTCTGTTCCTGTACCCCTTTTAGAATTGTGCCCTCTAGTTTATATTGCCTCTCCTCATTCTTCCTACCGAAATGTATCACTTCACAATTTTATGCTTTAAATTTCATCTGCCATGTGTCTGCCCATTTCACCATCCTGTCTATATCCTCTTGAAGTCTATCACTATCCTCAACACTGTTCACTACACTTCCAAGTTTTGTATCATCTACAAATTTAGAAATTGTGCCCTGTACACCCAAGTCCAAGTCATTAATATATATCAAGAAAAGCAGTGGTCCTAGTTCCGACCCCTGGGAAACACCACTGTACACCTCCCTCCAGTCTGAAAAACAACCGTTTACCACTACTTTCTGTTTCCTGTTACTTAGCCAATTTTGTAGCCATGCTGCTACTGCCCCCTTTATTCCATGGGCTTCAATCTTGATGACAAGCCCATTATGCGGCACTTTATCAAACACCTTTTGAAAGTCTGTATACGCCACATCAACCGTATTGCCCTCATCTACCCCCTCTGTTACTTCATCAAAAAACTATCAAGTTAGTTAAACACAATTTGCCTTTAACAAATCCGTGCTGGCTTTCCTAATCAATCCACACTTGTCCAAGTGACCGCTAATTCTGTCCTGGATTATCGTTTCTAAAAGTTTCCCCACCATTGAGGTTAAACTGACTGGCCTGTAGTTGCTGGGTTTATCCTTACACCCTTTTTTGAGTAAGGGTGTAGTATTTGCAATTCTCCAGTCCTCTGGCACCACCCCCGTATCTAAGGATGTTTGGAAGAATATAGCCTATACCACCGTAATTTCCACCCTTACTTCCCTCAGCAACCTAGGATGCATCCCATCCGGACCGAGTGACTTATCTACTTTAAGTACAGCTAGCCTTTCTAGTACCTCCTCTTTATCAATTTTTAGCCCATCCAGTATCTCAACTACATCTTCCATTACTGAGACTCTGGCAGCATGTTCTTCCTTGTTAAAGACAGATGCAAAGTACTCATTTAGTACTTCGGCCATGCCCTCTGCCTCCATGATTAGATCTCCTTTTTGGTCCCAGATTGGCCCCACCCCTCCTCTTACTACCCGTTTACAGTTTACATGCCCATAGAAGAATTTTGGATTCCTTTTTATGTTTGCCGCTAGTCTATTCTCATACTCTCTCTTTGCCCCTTTTATTTCCTTTTTCACTTCCCCTCTGAACTTTCTATATTCAGCCTGGTTCTCACTTGTGTTACCAACCTGATATCTGTCATACGCCCCTTTTTCCTGCTTCATCTTACTCTCTATCTCTTTTGTCATCCAGGGAGCTCTGGCTTTCGTTGCCCTATCTTTCTCCCTCATGGGAATGTACCTAGACTGTACCTAAACCATCTCCTCCTTAAAGGCCACCTATTGTTTAATTACAGTTTTCCTTGCCAATCTACAATTCCAATTTACCCGGGCCAGATCAGTTCTCAACCCACTGAAATTGACCCTCCTCCAATTGAATATTTTTATTTTAGAGTGGTCCGTGTCCTTTTCTATAGCTATTCTAAACCTTATGACACTGAAGCACTGATCAAGCAAACTGCTCTGTCCTGGATGGTGTTGAGCTTCTTGAGTATTGTTGCAACCATACCCATCCAGGTGAATGGTAAGTATTCCACAACATTCCTAACTTGAGCCTTGTAGAAGATGGTGAGGTTTTGAGGGGTTAGGAGGTGACCACTCATCGCAAAGTACCCAGACTCTGCTCCGTTCTTGTAGCAACAGTGTTGATATGGCTGTGCCAGTTCAGCATCTGGGTCAGTGGTGACACCCAGGATGTTGATGGTGGGAGACCAGCAATGGTGATGCCATTGAAGATGTCAGGAAGATGGCTGGGCCTTCTCTTGTTGGAGCTGTTCATTACCTGGCACTTATGCAGCGTGAATTTTACCTGTCACTTGCCAGCCAAAGCCTGGGTGTTGTCCAGATCCTGCTGAGGGCTGGCATGCGCTGTTTCATTATCGGAGAATTTGTAAATTTAGGTAATCATTGCAGAATCTTCAGCAAACAGCCCCAGACCTGACTTTATGACTTTCATTTCAGATTCTTTCTTATTCCAGTCTGTTCCCCTTTCTTTTTTGCACCAGTTAGGCCTGAAAGTATTGGGACCAGAGAGGGTGGAGTGTGAGCAATAAGGTTTCTTCTTATTTACTTCCACTCTAAACTTTCAGTGGGGAGAAGTGGGTGAGTCTTCCACTCACATCACCCCCATGTCAAAGGGGCACATCTGGGGGAGTTTGTGCACTATGTCCTTGTAAGGCTTCAAGGGAATTCTCACTATCTGAGAGCCAGTGTGAGTTCCATTGAGGCCCTTGAAAAGCGTCAGAAGTTTCCAAGACAAAAGTAATTGGTCCTGAAGGGGCCTGTTTACCTTTATTAAAGTATGTTATGGCTCCCAAAGCGTCGCAGCAGCCATCAGGTAAGTGGGTCTGGGATCGGGTCGGGACAGGGGATCGAGAATCTTGCCAAGGATTGGGCCGGGGGTCGGGATCAGCAGAGGAGGCCGGGAGGCCAATCGGGGATCAGGAGAGGATGCCGGGAGGGGGGTGGGGGGTGGGGATCTGCTTCAGGCATAGGCAAAGGATGCCTCTTGTTTGTCTTTACCCAATATGGTGGGTGCCACACTTCCAACTGGAAATGTGTGAGTGCTTCCTGTCTGCCATATTGGGGCCCTCGTAGTTCAAGTGCTGTACGGACCAATATCTAGGCCGACATGTCCAATAGAGCTATCTACAGAGTGGAAATCAGCATCCTTGTAGCTCCTAGATGCAAAGCCCAGGTGGAATGCAATTCCATAGCTTAGAACTATTCAGGATTACCTCCCTTCTTCCTCCCAACTGACATCCCCTTTTAATATATCTCAAGAATGAAAAGAAAATGATAAGTCAAAATTGTAAACTGGCATTTTAAATCCAATTATAATTACATTGTAACTAAATCATTGTTTACCATAAGATAGGTTCAATCAGAAATACTTAATCAAGATTGAATGAATATGTGAATGATAAAAAGAGGGGAGATTGTTAATTAAAATCCCAGAGGGAATAAATCAAATTAAAATATCACGAAGAGCATTTCTTTTAGTTGGAAGCCTGTAAGTCTCTATCACCGTCTTTGTGATGTATGACCTCAGTGCCTCTTGCTTTAATACTACATTTAATCAGTGTTAGGTTTCTTTTCGGGGAATCAAGTTCGAACAGATCTGCTTCACACTTTAGCTGGTGACCGACATTCACTAATCATGTCTTAATGTGCAATTATTGCTGTTTGTTACTTCCAGCAGAAGGAATAATTAAAATTTAAACAGTTTGCCACTTCAGTGCTTTTTCCAAATGCATTCCTCCACAAGCCAGTTCTCTTTCATCCCTGATCACACCGTAATCATCATTTTAATGGGGTCTCAACTATTAACCTTTCAAAATGACCTGAAGATATGGCCTATCCTGATGGAGATAGGAAGAGAAGAACACATTCAGTTCCAAAAGCAAGATGTGAGGTCTGGAGGCATTTTTTCCCCCCGTCTTTAGTAAAATCATTGCTGGCTTTGCATCGTTTAATGTCCAGCTGTTAGTTTTCTGGTGAAATTAGATTTTTAATCATTCTATGCCCTCGAGAGTATTTCTAGAGGAGCTGACAGATGCTGTTCTATTTACAGGAACATGGCATTCCCATTGACATGGGCTATGCCGTGGCACCACATCATTCTGGCGTCTATCCGGTCCATGTGCAGCTCTATGAGGCTTGGAAGAAGGTCTGGGGCATCAAAGTGACCAGTACTGAGGAGTATCCACATTTGAAGCCTGCACGATACAGACACGGCTTCATCCACAGTGGCATTATGGTAAGGCCCCTTTTGATTCCCTTTACCGAAATCTTGGAATAGTGATCCTTAAAATACTTTATCTAACTGACGTACCATTTCCATTAGTGCAGATGTCCCTCTTCCAGTCGGTAGATGTAGTGTGACCATGCATTCACCTGAAGAAATTTAAGACAATTTCTACAGTCACATACATTTTATTCTTTAATTGTACAAGTATGATAACTAGGACTTCGGATTTTAGGATTTTTTTTCTGAATTTGGGTCAAGAAGTGTGAAATCAGCTGTGTGCAAATATGTGCTTTTTTGGATAAAATTGAAAGAAAATGTAATTGGAACACTAGGTTTCATTGGGTTTAATCATCAAATCAATTTTGGAAAGAATAAATAAACTGTACTTTACAGTAAAATAGTTTTAGAAGGAACAAATGAACTACTTCAAATAAATAATGAACACTTGGAGCTGTATTCACGAAACATAATGCTAATAGGAAATGACATGAATCATCAGCCGCATCCTCAGGGTCTCCTCCCCCATGGAACCTCATTCAGCCGTTGGTACGTGACACAGATGGCTGAAGGCATGTTCCACATTAGTGCTGTCGATCAGCACAAAGAGAAGAGAAATTGGGAAATTGGCTCCATGTGTCACACCAGAACTACAACAGAACTGCGACCTCCACCACCTAGAAGGACAAGGGCAGCAGGTGCATGGGAACACCATCACCTCCAAGTTCCCCTCCAAGTCACAAACCATCCTGACTAGGGCGTATATCGCCATTCCTTCATGGTCACTGGGTCAAAATCCTGGTACTCCCACCTAACAGCACTGTGGGAGCACCTGCCCCACATAGACTGCAGCAGTTCAAGAAGAAGGCTCACCATCACCTTGTCAAGGGCAATTAGGGATGGGCAATAAATGCTGGCCTTGCCAAAGGCACCCACATCCCCAGAATGAATTAAAAACAAAATATGCTGGTTGTGACAAAAAATGGGGTGGGGGAGTGGGGAGGTAAAAATTTGTTATGGCCCGTTTTCAGGCACATATAAGACAACACTTTTCCAGCACACCGCTGAACCGGGAGGCCAATGGCTCACCAGAAATTGGGCCTCGGGCCTCATTGTAATAGTAATGCCTCCAGAGGCAGCTCGCCCATGCGGTTGGCTCGAATTTGGACCACCTACCTAGCCAGTGGTGGCCCTCAGGTAAATCCCGGGTTGTGGGGGGGGACTGGAAATCACGAGGGGATGATGACGGCTGGCAGCGGCCCTCAGGGGGGCTGTGGCGCACTCCTGCTCCTCATGCTCTACAGGAAGCTTTAAAAAAAAATTCACCTCATTGGTGGCGGCTGCTGCTTAGGCCGCAGCAATCGCTGGGGAAATCTGAGCTGAGCTTTGGTTTGGTAGCTGTTCCTTTAAATCCAGTCACAGTACATGAGCAGATTAGAAAAATAAATTGATTCCAGATCAGATTCTTGTACCAAGTGTATTGTGATACAAGGTGCAAATCTCACCAGTTACAGACTTGAGCGAGAGATAATTCAAACTTAAATAATGTTCTGTGATTGGTTCAGTTCGCATTTCACTGACAATTGCTTTTTGAATTTGAGAGGTCAGAGATTCAAAATCCTATCCGGAGTTCCAGCAAATCTTTTTTCTGGGATATATAAAAAAATACCTCGGCTTAAATCGGGAGCAGCTGGAAATTCCCATGAGAGGAGATGGTTTGAAATCTCAAAGAAATAACTAGGTCAGTTGATATTCCTTTAACAAACAAGGAACACTAGCCCCTAGATTTCCTGTGGTCCCATTCTGCTGCCAGGATTGTGGTAGGGCAGGACTTCTGACTGCTCATCAATTGCAACCCTAACCCCAGCCCATTTCTTGCAGTCAAAATCATTCCCATAATTAGGGGTGGGCACCGGTGTCTGTGGGAAGCCCACCTCAGATGGAGCAAGGAACATTATTGCTGCACCTTTCCTCAGTATAAGTTGGCCTGTGGTCCTGGACAAACATTTCCAAAAAAAAATAAAGAGCTCCATTTTCAGATATGCCAGTTTCCCTAATGCAGTCGATCGCTCTATAATTGATTAAGAGCAAACCACCGCATTAGGGAAGCAGGCATATTTAAAAATGGGGCTATTTAAAATTTAACCCCTCGCCCCTTAGTAATGCTGGACAACAGGGTTGCACAGGTGTCCCTTCTGCCCAGTGTTGCCAGGGTGTGAATGATGGGAAACGTGTCATGTGACGTATTCCTGTCATTTACCTCTCATTATATTATATACCCAACTTCACTTCTGGCAAAAAAGGTGCTATCGGTGGTGGGGAGACAGCAGAATGGCTCCCCACCTGATTTTCTTTCCTCACCCGCCCAGGTTATGCCGGTTTACCGCATAACAAGTGAGGATATTCGGGGCCGCTGCGTGTATTTAAAAGCTATTGTTTACAAAGGATTAGCTTAGCTCTTAGAGCTGCAATATTTTTATTATTTTGCCCATTTGATTAGTTAAATGAAATCTTGCCTACTCCATATAACAATATTATATGATTGCTTCTTATGTGCTTTTTCATCTTTTGTAAAATAAACTTCCTTAATATTTTAAACATAAAATGAGATCTGAGATGATCTTCTATTACTTTTGAAGATTGGAGTGAGATCTTATGAAGGCCTAAGATAAATTCTGTAGATAAAAGCAATTACCCAGACAAGATTTGCTATTCATTTCGCTGGGGCAATAACAGTGACCTGGCTCAAACAAGGGGAGGAATGGGAACTTAATATTCCTGGCTACAATGTATTCAGGCAAAAGAGGGAAGCAAAAAAAGGAGGAGGGGTGGCAGTATTGAGCAAAGATATTGTAACAGCCCTGAAACGGTATGATGTGCTTGAGGGTTCAAAGACAAAATCTATTTGGGTAGAACTAAGGAACAATAGAGGAGCTGCTGGGTGTATAATATAGGCCACCAAATAGTGGGATGGAGATAGAACAGCAAATTTGCAGGCAAATTGCAGAAAGATGCAAGAACTTTACAGTAGTGATAATGGGGGACTTCAATTATCCTAATGTAGACTGGGAAAATAACAGTGTAAAGGACAAAGAGGGGGAGGAATTTCTGAAATGTGTACAAGAGAACTATCTTAATCAGTATGTATCCAGCCAATAAGGAAGGAAGCAGTGGTGGTTCTAGGGAATGAAATGGGGCAAGAGGAGCATGTTTCAGTGGGAGAGCATTTGGGAAACAGTGATCACAATAAAGTAGTTATGGAAAAGGAAAGAAACAATCAAACCTAAAAGTATTAAACTGGAGGAGGGCTAATTTCAGAAAAGGTGGATTCGAATCAAAGATGGCAGGTAAAACAATAAATGAACAATGGGAGGCCTTCAAAGAGGACATAGTTCGGGTACAGACTAGACACATTCCCATGGGGTGGGGAAAGGAAGGCCAGCCAAAGCTAGTGCTCCCTGGATGACTAAAGATATAGACATTAAAATGAAACAGAAAAAGGAGGCTTGTGGTAAATGTCAGGTTCATAATGCAGTAGAGAACCAAGCTGAATACAGAAAGTGCAGAGGAGAACTGAAAAAGGAAATTAGAGGGGCAAAGGGAGTGTATGAGAATAGATTAGCGGGTAACATGAAAGGGAACACTAAGGTCTTATATTAGCATATAAATAGTAAGAGGATAGTCAAAGGAAAGGTGGGGCCGATTAGGGACCAAAAAGGAGATGTTCTTGTGGAGGCAGAGGCCATAGCTGATGTAATGAATGAGTATTTTGCATCTGTCTTCACAAAAGAAGAAGATGCTGCCAATGTCACAGTAAAGGAGGAGGTGGTAGAGAATTTGGACAGGATAAAAATAGATAAAGAGGAGGTACTTAAAAGGTTGGCAACGCTCAAAGTAGAAATGGCATGCGGTCCAGATGTGGTGCACCCTAGGTTGCTGAGGGAAGTAAAGGTGGAATAGCGGAGGCTCTGGCCACAATCTTCCAATCTCCTTAGATATAGAATCATAGAATCATAGAAAGTTATGGCACAGAAGGAGGCCATTCAGCCCACTGTGTCCATGCCAGCCAGAAAAGAGCTATCCAGCTTAATCCCACTTTCCAGCATTTTGTCTGTAGCCCTGTAGGTTACATCACTTCAAGTGCACATCCAAGTACTTTTTAAATGAGTTGAGGGTTTCTGCCTCCATCACCATTTCAGGCA
The DNA here is from genome assembly GCF_035084215.1 of Heptranchias perlo. Lineage (NCBI taxonomy): Eukaryota > Metazoa > Chordata > Chondrichthyes > Hexanchiformes > Hexanchidae > Heptranchias > Heptranchias perlo. The sequence continues at coordinate 124,804,362 of NC_090325.1, read as the reverse complement.
GTGAGTTCCAGACCCCCACCACCCTCTGGGTGAAAAAAATTCTCCTCAGCTCCTGTCTAATCCTTCTACCAATTACTTTAAATCTATACCCCTGGTCACTGACCCCTCTGCTAAGGAAAATAAGTCCTCCCTATCCACTCTATCTAGTCCCATCGTAATTTTATATACCTCAATTAAATCTCCCCTCAGCCTCCTTTGTTCCAAAGAAAACAACCCAGCCTATCCAATCTTTTCTCATAGCTAAAATTCTCCAGCCCTGGCAACATCCTCGTAAATCTCCTCTGAACCCTCTCTGGTGCAATCACATCTTTCCTGCAATATGGTGACTAGAACTGTACGTAGTACTCAAGTTGTGGCCTAACCAATGTTTTATACAGTTCTAGCATAACCTCCCTGCTCTTATATTCTATGCCTCAGCTAATAAAGGAAAGTATTCCGTATGCCTTTTTAACCACTTTACCTACCTGTCCTGCTACCTTCAGAGATCTATGAACATGCACTCCAAGATCCCTATGTTCCTCTACATATCTCAGTATCCTCCCATTTATTGTGTACTCCCTTGCCTTGTTTGCCCTCCCCAAATGCATTACCTCACACTTCTCTGGATTGAATTCCATTTGCCACTTTTCTGCCCACCTGACCAGTCCATTGATATCTTCCTGTGGAAGTGGTGCCAGAGGACTGAAGGGTTGCAAATGTTACAACCCTGTTCAAAAAAAGGAAGAGAGATAAACCAGGTAACTCCAGGCCATTCAGCCTAACATCGGTGGTGGGGAAACTTTTAGGGACAATAATCCGGGACAAAATTAATTGTCACTTGGAGAAACATGGGTTAATATATGAAAGCCAGCATGGATTTGTTAAAGGCAAATCGTGTTTGACTAACTTGATTAAGTTCTTTGATGAATTAACAGAGAGGGTTGATGAGGGTAGTGCAGTTCATGTTGTGTATATGGACTTTCGAAAGGCGTTTGATAAAGTACCATATAATAGACTTGTTAGCAAAATTGAAGCCCATGGGATTATAGGGGCAGTGGCAGCATGGATACGACATTGGCTGAAGGACAGAAAGCAGAGAGTAGTGGTGAACGGTTGTTATTCAGACTGGAGGGAAGTTTACAGTGGTGTCCCCCAGGGGTCAGTATTAGGACCATTACTCTTTGTGATATATATTAATGACCTGGACTTGGGTATACAGGGCATAATTTCAAAGTTTGCAGATGACACAAAACTCGGAAAAGTAGTAAAAATTGAGGAGGATAGCAGCAGAATTCAGGAGGACATAGACAAACTGGTGAAATGGGCAGACACATGGCAGATTAAATTTAATGCAGACAAGTGTGAATGCACAGAAATCTTTGAAGGTGGCAGGACAAGTTGATAAGGCTGTAAAAAAAAATCATACGGGATCCTAGGCTTTGTAAATAGAGGCATAGAGTACAAAAGCAAAGAAGTTATGCAAAGCCTTTAAAAATCACCGGTGAGGCATCGGCTGGAGTATTGGGGGGAATTTTAACCCCCAAGAACGGGTGAGTTGGATTCGGGTGGGAGTTGAAAATAATGGGCATGATTTAAAATGGGGAAAATGGGTGGGTTGGGGGGGAGGGGCATTAAAAATTTAAAAAATCTAAAACCCGCCCCCAACCCGCTTCCAACCCGCCCATTTCCAGTTTTCACGGAGGCGGGATGAGGTACAGCGACCAACCCACTCTCTGGAGGTGGATCATTCAGTAAAACCTTTCAAGGAGGCTGTGGGCCTCCATTTTGACAGGTTTTTTGTTTTTAACCCCTGGGGGCCGGGATTCCCAGGCCTTCTGATTCACGCCACTTGAGAGGAGGGGAGAAGGCCTGAAACAGCAGGTAAGTGCTTTTAAAGAACAGCTTGTGGGCCCGGAGGAGCAGGAGTGCTTCCCCCAGGCCCAACAAGCCTACCTGCAGCGACCCCCACCACCCACGATCTTTGCTTCCCCCACAATGATCTCCAACCCCTTCAATGACCTCCCCCGATGACTGAGCCCCCCGATGACTGCCCGCCCCCCCGATGACCCCCAAACCCCCTCCCTTGATGTCCACCCCCCCACCCCCACATCTAACACTTACCTGTTCATGTCCTCTTCCTTCCTCTTCTCCCATCCCGCTAAGACCAGCCTGTCCGGGAAACCTATACTTCCGGGTTTCCCCTCAGGAATTCCAATCCCCGCCCCTCGGTAAAATCATGCCCAATCTGTGTCATGATCGCAAAATTTTTTGTCTTTGCATTCCCAGTGGGGAGCCTGTACTTTTACACGCCCATGTTAAATCTAGAAGTGGAGCCAGGTTGCAGTTCCAACCCAAAACACTACCATTTTCAACTCCCACCCGACTCCAACCCACCCATTCGTGGGGGTTAAAATTCCCTTTAAGGAGGATGTCAAGGCCTTAGAGAGGGTGCAGAGGAGATTTATTGGAATGGTACCAGGAATGAGGGACTTCAGTTATGTGGAGAGGCTGGAGAAGATGGGATTGTTCTCCTTAGAACAGAGAAGGTTAAGGGGAGATTTGATCGAGGTGTTCAAAATCATGAAGGGTTTTGATAGAGTAAATAAGGAGAAACTGTTTCCGCTGGCAGAGAGATGGTAACCAGAGGACAGAGATTTAAGGTAATTTGCAAAAGAGCCAGAGGTGAGGTGAGGAGAAATCTTTTGAAGTAGTGGTGGAAGCAGATTCAATAGTAACTTTCAAAAGGGAATTGGATAAATACTTGAAGGGGAGAAAATTGAAGGGCTATGGGAAAAGAGCAGGGGAGTGGGACTAATTAGGTAGTTCTTTCAAAGAGCTGGCATAGGCACGTTGGGCCGAATAGCCTCCTTCTGTGCTGTAAGATTCTATGAGTGGTTTATCAATCGCTTGTCTGAATCCATTGATTCCCACTGCTATGCATTTTTTGTCTCTTTATACTGCGTACATTAATATGTCAAAACACTTATCACAATAAACCTAACCTTAGAAAGTAAAAGATAAGCAATAATAATGGATAAAAAGAAAGCAGGATAATTTTGACTTTGTGCGATAGTGTAAAATGGATGATAGCGAATCAGCAGCCGATTTCGGGAGAAATGTAAAACGGGCTGCCAATTAGCTATTACTTGTTTTACATTATCGCACCAGGTTAAAATTATCCCCAGCCTGTCTACATCATCTGACTTAGACTAAAGTGACGTAATACAACACGACAGACTCAAACAGAAGTGATAGGAAGGTTATAAATAGTCTGAAGCTGAGAAATATAGTCTGTACTGTAGAATTATACAACATAGAAGACAGATACTGTAGCTTCACGTTATTAAGAACGACAGTTTTTGTTCCTGTTGCGAATTACTTTGGAAGTGTTTCCTTACTTCATATTAAAGATAAAAAGAAAAAAAATCACAAACGTAGGAAAATTTGAAATAAAACAGAAAATGCTGGAAATGTAGAGCAGGTCTGCAAGCATCGAAAAGAGAAGGATAGGTTTCAGATTAAACATTTCAGATGTAACCTTCATCAGAATTTCATACTGTTTATAAAGTGGAGCTGCCATGAGCTACAGGTCAGGGTTAGTTATATTGGGAAGGGTTAGCATCAGAACATTTAACAAATTTTTGACCCCGATAAAGTTTTGCTTTGCGTATCTCGTACTGTCAGTGGTGCTAAAATGTAAGGATCATCAGCATGTTTAATACAGGGATAGATGAAGGTGTTGGATTGATGGAGTCTGTCAAAGATTCCACCAGCCTTGGGACATTATATCAAATTTAAATGAGCCAGTGCTAAGGACATGACCTAAATAGTAAGTCAAATCGGTGAATGCTGCCAGCTGTGGCCAATCCACAAAGTTCCATGCAATCCACCCATTGACCTGGATGAAATCTTCATGAGCATGTAAACTAATGCTGCCTGCAGGTCTCCCATTTATATTACTGCTCTCACCACCCCATGCCACATAGACTTGGTGCTCCACTGCTCAGTGAGTGGAAAGAGATGGGGAAAATTCCCCTTGGCATTGGCTGTGTTTGTAGATTTTACTGTCTGGAATAGTGTAATTATCTATTCCAATTTGGCTTGGGGGGGGCAACAATGGTGGCAATTTTTTTTTTAAATTAGCTTAATGAAACCAGATAATCACTAGAGTCGAATGTGGCAAGTTGAAAAATCATTGCAGGAAAAAACCTGGGATCTGGGAGTTAATTAAAGGCCCTGGGGTTGAAATTGGCTTTCGCCAGTAGTGTGAAATGGGCTCATAGTGAATCAGCAGCCCGTTTTACACTGCTCCCGATTTTCTTTTTCATTGGAATCTCTTTTCTAATAATCTGTTCAACTTTGAGTTAATTTTATACATTTAAAACTAAACAGTGCATTTTGAGTAGAAGTTGGATGACTCTTAATAAATTCAATTGATGCGAAATTCACTTTTAGCACATCCAGATGTAGTAAAACTCCATTCATAATAAAAAAATTCCAATATCTTAATTCATGCAGCATGTTACTGAATGGAGTGATGCTCCTGTTACAGTGAAATTTCAACCAGCTTATAATGAAAAGTTGAATATTTATTTCTTATTAAATCAACATGAAAGAGTGGACTGTCTAATAGATCAGTGGGCACCAAAATGTCTGCTCATGAACAGCCGTGTCTCTCTCTGCACACCAACCGTTCCCTGTAAAAATGTGAATTAGGGAGCTCCATCAATGGTTCAATTAGTAAATGCCCTTCCCACTGTGGGAATGAACCGTACAGATCAGGAAGGTCCCAGTTTTGATCCACAGTCCATGCCACATTAGCTGGTCTCAGCAGTATATTGGTTTTAGTGTCCTTGAGTTAAGGAAGGAAAAAATCAGCCAGACATCGAGATCCTGATCACTTTTCAATGACTACTGCTGGAAAGTGCACCTGTGTGGACACTTCCCGTTATATATGTCGGATGAAAAGAGGATCCAGCTTTGCTTTAACTGCACCGTGGTCAACTAGCCTGCCCATACTCACTGTCTAGATTTACACTTGAAGAATGATCATTTAGATGAGGTACCAGAGGGTGGCCAGTAGTTGTGTATCTCAGCACAAGTCAGTACTTGTAGGAGAGGAGTGTTTGCCCGGTTCAATCCAAAATAAAAAATCCCACAGCAACGCAATCTTTTTTCCTCTTTTGTAAAGTTTCAGCTTGGAATTTCAACCTGAAAATCAGTGAACACAGAAGCTTTATTATACTAGGCAGCCTTGGAATCCATATCAAAAGTACAGTCACTTCAGGTGAGCTGGTTGTTTAATGCAACTGAACTTGAACTGACTGCTTTTTCCCTTTGATGAATCTGTCAGTCAGTTTAACATTCATTCGACCTGCTCCTGATATCAGAAAGTGCTTTTCAAGCAAACAAAATTTCACTAGCAGTTTATTGCATTACAATAAAAACTTTCCAATGTTATTAAAATGAAATAATGAAATAAGCTATTTTGTTCCAAGCTGTCAGTATCAGTCTATAAAAGACCCAGAGAAATATAGAAGGAATTACTGTTTCCTCAGCAACACCAGAAGCAAGTAAAAAGGACCAAACAGCAAAATGGTTTCTTGACACTTCCCACTGCTTTCCGAAGGTCTTTTTAAATTGAATTCTCAATAATCCATTGTCTGTTTTCCTCCAACTCTACATTCTGGAAGATTTTGCTTTGAGGTAAACCTGCTCAAATATATACTTTTTTTATATATCTTATTGCTTCAGGTACTCCCACGTCAAACTTGTGGCCTTTTCACCCATACCATATTCTACAAGGAATACCCCGGAGGCCCAAAAGAACTGGACAAAAGCATCAGGGGAGGAGAACTTTTTCTCACTGTGCTCCTTAATCCAGTAAGTGTTTAAACTATCTATCATTGTAAACCTTAGTGATGGCAAAGAGAATCTAGGCTAACCCTAAAGCTTCCCCCTAGCCCTGAATTCACGTCTTTCTCTAATTTCTCTCCGATGCCCCTCATGCCCTCACCAAGCCTATCTTATCCATGAGACCCACCTCCTGCTCTCTTGACCTTATTCCCACTAAACTGCTGACCACCCAACATCCCTTCCTGGCCCCCATGCTAGCAGATATTGTAAACGTTTCCCTGATAGGGTGAGATGAAGTAGGGAGGGAGGAGGCTCGTGTGGAGCATAAACACCGGCACAGACCTGGAGGGTCGAATGGCATGTTTCTGTGCTGTACACTCTATGTAATTCTATGTAATTTGAATGCTCTCCTGGTCGGCCTTCCATCTTCCGCCCTCCATAAATTTGAGCTCATGCAAAACTCTGCTGCCCATATCCTAAATCTCACAAAGTCCCGTTCACCCATTATTGGCCTACATTGACCTATATTGGAGACCGGTCCACCACCACCTCGAATTCTCAGCCTTGTGTTCAAATCGATACATGGCCTCACCTCTCCCTATCTCTGTAACCTCCTCCAGCCCTAAAACCCTCCGAGATCTCTGTGATCCTCCAATTCTGGCCTCTTGTGCAACCCCGACTTCCTTTGCCCCACCATTAGCGGCCGTACCTTCGACTGCCTAGGCCCTAAGCTCTGGAATTCTCTCCCTAAACCTCTTTGCCTCTCCACCTCTCTCTCCTATTTTAAGACACAACTTAAAACTTAACTCTTTAACCAAGGTTTTAGTCACCTGTCCTAATATCTCCTTCTTTGGCTCGGTGTCAATTTACTTGTCTGATTTTGCTCCTGTAAAACTCCTTGAGACGTTGCGCTATGTTAAAGGTGCTACATAAATGCCGTTGTTGTTGATGTTGTTGCTTCAGTGAATAAATGCATCATGTGGAGTAGCTTCGAGCCATTGGTAACAGGAATGTCTCTCAGGTTCAATTCCTGGTCTCTCTAGGTTAGCTGATCTCAGTGTCCCCAGACTTTGGAGAGAGCACAAAAACTGGCCAATGTTCCTGTGTCCCATTAACACCCAGTGACAGCTGCTGGAAAGTGTGTACTTTAGGACATCGGGTGAAGACAGGACCAATCTCAGCTGTGATGCCATCCACAGTCATTGTTTAGGCTGACACGTGAAGAGTGGATACTTGGACAAAGTATTGGAGGGCTGATAGTTTCATTCACATAACGGAGAGGAGGGGTAATGTTAAAAATGTGAAAACAGTCCTGCAATATTATTAACATAACTACCAATAATGTAAACATATGAAAAGAAGGACAAGAAAAGACCATCAGACAATCAGGCCTTTGCATTACATAGTCCAAGCTTGTGCTCCATGCTCTTCAATCACTACTGATGATGGGGAGGCTAAAAAAAACTGTGGCCAATTTCAGGAAAAACTCTAGGAAATTCTTCCCAACATCCCTACGGCAATCGAACAACTCCAAGCCACTATGGCTACCTACAACGCAACATTAGGAAGGATGTCAAGGCCTTGGAGAGGGGGGCAGAGGAAATTTACCAGAAAGGTACCAGGGATGATGGACTTCAGTTATGGGGAGAGACTAGGGGGGTTAAATTGGATAACCCCTGAAAACGGGCAGGGTATGCAATTAACCCGCGCCTGGTCATTGTGATGCAGGCAGCACGTTATATTTGTGCTGTTTTAAATGATTGCTGCGTGCAGCCAGCGTTACCTGCACTGTTGATTGGCTGCATGCACCAGCAGGGGGCCCGATATAGTGAGTGGCTCGCGCTTCTTAAAGGCAGCCTGCACCTCTTAAAGGGGACTTGTGGCTGCAAGAAGTGGTGGGAATCACTTGTGAAGGCTGATGGGCATACACAACCAAATGCTTGGTGCACTGGAAAGCCTGCCAGAAAGACTGCGCACAATGTCAAGGAGCATGGAGGAGTCCAGCTCCAACATGGCATAGGGCTTTACGCAGAGCTTGGAGCCCATCCTTTTCAATATGGGTGGTCACCTCCGTCAGCACACCTGTGGAACCCACCATGATGCAGCTTCTGGTGACCGATGCCACAGCTTCCATTGCAGCACAAACATGTTCCATCAAAGGTCTGACTGCTGCGTTTGGAGCTCAGACTGCTGCCTTGGAAGCCCAGACTGCTGCCTTGGAAGCTCAGACTGCTGCTATCAAGGCTTTGAGTACCACTGTTGAAAGGGGCTTCCAGGGTGTATTAGCAGTCCAGCAATCTGTTCTCCAACAGATCACCAGGATTACTGAGGCGCTGCCCTGGGAGAGTGGCAGTGGCTCCATGGAAGACGAACCTGCTGTCCTCTCTCAGGATGACAGCATTCCTGCTCCCACTCCTGCCACTCTTCCAGTGTCCCTGCCGTTGCCTGTCAGGCAGGCAGCCCTGACTGCTGCAGCCCAGGCTGAGCTGGTGCAGTCTGAAGCCGGGCCCCCTCGATCCAGAGCTGCTCGAAGTCGTCCTCCAAGGCCATCTGCAGTCTCCTCAATTGAAGGTCACCAGCCTTCCACCATCCATGCTGCAGCCACTGGGGAAGCATCTCATAAGAGCACTAGGAAAGGTAAAGGCACACGAAAGACAGGCACTAAGAAAATGCACAAGGGTGAATAGTCTCATTTTGTTTGCATAATTTCATGTATTAATTTATAAATGTGGATTTGAATTCGCCTTTGGTGGTGGTTTTTATTTCTGCGATGAGCTGAGGGAGGAACCAATGTTTAATCATAAGGAGGACAATTTGATGGTCATGTGGGAGAGGAAAGGTAAGGAGTGTGGGACTGTGGGTGAATGGGGAGGTGTTGTTGAGGTTATTGATATCGCTCATTAATAATCTGATCACATAGAGCTGTGGCAGACAGGGCCTATCTATGTTGTAGCCTCCCTTCCTCTTCCTCTACTTCCTGTTGTATTTCCTCCTCCTCCGCCTCCTCCTCCTCTTCCTCATGCCCCTGCTACTCAGGTTCTTGCCTGATAGGCAGTTGAAAGGGCTGCTTCCTCACAATGGCCGGCTTGTGCAGCATGCAGCATATTACGACAAATCTTGGTATCCACTCAGCTGAGTACTGCAGGGCTCCTCCAGAGCGGACCAGGCAGGGTAAGCATTGCTTGAGGACACCTATGGTGTGCTCGATGATGTTCCTTGTGGCAGAATGGCTCTCGTTGTAGGCCTGCTGTGCACGAGTGCATGGGTCTGGAGTCATGAGCCATATCATGAGGGGATAACCCTTGTCGCCCAATAGCCAGCCTTTGACTTGCTGTGCTGGTTGAAATACAGATGGAGCAGAGGACTGCCGCAGAGTGAATGAATCATGACTGCTGCCAGGATAGTGGGCATTCACCTGCATGATGCGCTGCCTGTGATTGCACACCAACTGCACATTGAGGGAACGGAATCACTCTGTTCATGAATATGCACGAGTTCAGATGAGAAACATGCAAGGGAATGTGCGTGCAGTCAATGGCACCCATGGGGAAGCCTTCAATGCCAGCAAAACTCATGCTCGCTCCTCCTGCTTATCTCTGGCAAGAGGGAATGAGATGAATGTGTTTCTCATTATATAGAGAGCCTCAGTGACCTCCCTTATACTGCACTGCAAACCGTGAGATGTCGCTTATATCTCCAGTAGCACACTGAAAGGAGCCAGAACTATAAAAAATTAAGAGCCACGGTCACCTTGACAGCCACAGGAAATACTGTCCTTGCTCTGCTTTGAGGCTGCAGCAATTGACAAATTTCTGTCATGACCTCTTTTGTGAACTGAAGACGTCTGATGCACTGGTCATCACTGAAGTTGAGGTAAGATACTTGCTCCCTGAAGACCCTCTGTGGACATGGCCTCCTGCTGAGTGCCCTGCTCCTCCTCCACCCTCTTCTAGCAGCTTGCCCTGCTCTGCGTGGCCTCTCTTCATTCACCCAGTCATGTTCAATTCCCAGAGGAAGCCCTGCCAGGTCACCCATGTCTGTAACCAACTTTTTTTGGCACAATATTTTAAATGGCACAAAGAATACAGCAAAACCAGCCAGACCACTCTGCTTGTAGCCTATTGAAACGTTATCCTAGTCAAGGAAACCTCCAAAAACACATACAATTGCACCAGCAACCAGAAGAAATAATCCAGGAACTAACCTGTGAGTACTTCATGATCTCTTTAAATAGCGCTGGTGGTGGGGGGGGGTCCATTAGGCCCTTAAGTCCTGTTCTGCTGTGCGGAGTTAAGACAGGATGTTGGATAATCAGTGTTGTACACTGATTCGCATCATAGTCTCCCTACTCTGCATACTGCCGGTGTTAGGCATGCGCGCAAGCTCCTTTACCAAGATGGCGTCCTGCGCATCTCGTACCCCATTTTTGGGACTTAGGTGTCTGCGTACTCCCAAAAAAACAGGCACTACATGGCTCAATTTCACCCTCTAGAGATGCTGGGATTGTTCTCCTTAGAGCTGGGAAGGTTAAGGGGAGATTTAATAGAGGTGTTCAAATTTATATGAGGTTTTGATATAGTAAATAGGGAGAAACTGTTTCCACTGGCAGGAGGGTTGGAGACCAGGTGACACAGATTTAAGATAATTGTCAAAAAAACTAGAGGGTAGATTAGGAGAATTTTTATTATTATGATCTGGAATGCACTGCCTGAAAGGGTGGTGGAAGCAGATTCAATAGTAACTTTCTAAAGGGAATTAGATATATAATTGAAAGGGAGAAATTTGCAGGGCCATGGGGAAAAAGCAAAGGAGTGGGACTAATCGGGTGGCTCTTTAGAGAACCGGCAGACACAATGGACCAAATATCATCCTTCTGAGGAGCGGAGGAGGGTGGGTCAGTGGGTGCACGGTAAACCCAAATAATAAAAACTTACCGTTCCCCATGCGATCGTGCCTTAATTGCTGGCCATTGATCTTGTTTCCGGGTTTGCCGTCCGAAAGCTGCTCAGTGGGTGGACTGCGCACCCGCGTGACAGGCTGTCAGCTGGAGCTTCTAGATTTAAAGGGCCATTGCTCCAATGGATTATGCTGGAGCAAAGAGCCACAAAACCCAATGGAGCAGCACAGGGGCAAGGCTGCTCCAAGATTTAATGATGTCTCACTTCAGCTGCTACTGGCCAGGGTGAGGAGGAGGAGGGAAATATTTTACCCGGCCGACAGGAGGAAGTGCCCTGCCTCTGCCATCAAGAAGGTCTGGCTCGAGGTGCCAGAAGAGGTCACCAGCAGGAGCAACATATCCTGCATTTGGTCTGGTGCAGGAAGCGTTTCAATGACCTAACTAGGTCAGTAAAAGTGAGTACACTTACTGATTCTCCTGCATTCTGTGCTGCACATCACCATCCCCGAACTCATTCTGCACTGCCAACACTACTCTATCACATCACTCCTCACACCCAATTAAGGATCATCCTCAACTTACCTGCCCTTCCTGAGCACTTCCTCACCTCCCCATTTGTGATCCCACCACTAACACTCACCCCAATCCTGATCCAATGTGATGGCTCTGTCTGATACTCACCCTCTGATGCACCTCTTTCACGGTCAGCCTCACCCAAAGCAATGCATTCATCGATTGGCCATTTCACCCTCACTCACTCACACCTCTGTACTTTCTCCCCTTCCAGGAGAAAAGAGCACAAAATGCACGCGAGAGGGCGAGGACTGAAGGGGGGTCACAACAAATAGTGGTCCTCACAGAGCCGGTCGAGGAAGCGCTGGAGATCAGCCACACCCTCGAGTGCCTGTCCGTCAGTGACGCTGAGACTGGCACCCCACAAACCTCTTGAGACACAACTTCAACATTCATCAGACACAACATGAATTGATGACAACAATGCTTGGCATGTTCAGAACCTCAGTATGCTCTTCGCAACATGACACATCTGTGATGATGCTTAATATTGCCTTCTGTTCTCTTTCAGTCCCTTCAAAGACTGCAGTGACGGGAGAGGGCGATTCCTCAGAGGAGCTCCAGGCCTCTGAGGGCACACCGTCACATCTTACCGAACCATCCACCAGCGCAGATATTCACACCTTGGTGGGTCCTAGAAGTCAATTAGTTAGGTTGGCATCTTATGAATCACCACACACAAGTGAGCACAAGCAGACACTGGTGGCAGGGGCAGCTGTGGAGAGTCCGCTTCGGCGGGCATACTCCTCTCTGTTCAGCTGGAGGCAGGTGCTGAATCCCAGGATCATCCTTTAAAAGGAGAATGATCGAGGGACAACAGCACATTTGCGAGGTACTGGAACAGGTGCCATGCACACTCTCCACAATAGAGCAGAGGATGAAGGAATCCAATTCCTGCATTAGTGAAATGGTGGCACAGGTACACGAGGGAATCTCTGAGATAGTGTCACAGGGACGTGAGGAGCTGTCTGAGATAGTTTCGCACATAACTGCAGAAATGACTGAGATAGTGTCGCAAGTAAGTGCGGGAATGTCTGCAATGGAGAGAGGGCTAGCCTCCATTGAGCTTCAAGCATGGCTCACAAATGAGTCCATTCGGGCCCTGACAATGGCCATTCGGATTCAGGGTGAACAATATTCTACCACCTTAAACAGGCAGACAGGAATTTTACAACTGGGCTTCCAAGGCATCATACATGTCCTTCAAACTGTTCTCCAGCAGGGTGGTAGGAGAGGGATGATGGCGAAAGGGGACATGGAAGTGGGGACGCCACTCAAAGCTCTCCCACGTCTCACCCGTTGCCCCCCTCTCAACCAGTACCCGCAATGCTGCCTCCTCTCCAGGTGGCTAAGTCTACCCCTGCACAGGTGCAGATGGAGCAGTTTTTGGAGGGGCCCTCATGGGCTCCAAAACCCAGAGGGCGTAGACCAAAAGCATCTAAGCACTCCGGCCATGGAAATGAGCAACCTGCCACTACCTTTGCTGCAGTCATAGGAGATGCACCATGTTGAAGCGATAGGAAGATAAAGAGATTTGTGATCACGAAGGGTATGCACCAGGGTGTCTGACAGACTGTCATGTTTTTCATTTATATTTGTTTTTTGTTAAATTCACATTAAATAATATCATTCTCACCACTACTGCCACGTCTTGCCCATTCTTGACTGGCTTTTGTGATAGGGCCCTTTCATGTGCTTCATCACTTTTGTTTCAAAATCGAGCCCTATGATTCTATGATTGGTGTATTATAAGTACATCTATTTATGGGCCATCATTTTATGTTGATGAATATTAAGTTTAATGAAAAGTGCATGAAAATATTTCGATATAATGAGAGAAATAACAACTTACTGAAAAAAACACAAGTAAAAGAAGCAGAATGAAAAGGAAATTATCTTTAAAAAAATTGTTATTGCAACCTTAGAATCTCCTGATTTATGTGATGAGTTTCAGATCATAATTGTCCAGTGAGGTAATATTACTTTTGTCTATTGCTTCCAACTGAATTGTTATTTTCTAATTAATGATATTTTAGCATAATTATCATAAATTCATATTTTGTACAGATAATTAAACACGGTGTTACACCTGTCCACTAACAAACCTGGTCATCCAAACATCCTCTGACCAATTTCAGTGCAAAATGCTCACTTATCTACCTATTAATTAAAACAAAAACAGCGTCCTCTCCTAACTGCAGCAGCTGAGAAAAGCAGTGGGACAATATAGTGTGACTGTTTAAAGGCCACTCTTAATCTAGGGCATTTTAGCTGACATATATATCAAAAATAACTGCTGGTGACACTACTTCCCACTTAAAAAAGTATTTTCATCCTTTCTAAAGGCTGAATGAATTTTTTGCCTCTCTGCCCCTCCATACTGCATCCATTTAAGTTTTCCCTAGCAACCCCTCCACTCGTGCCCCCCAGCACCTGGGTCACTAGCGGGCTAATGGCGCATGTTGCACGCGAGGAGCAGCGGTTCTTCTATCACTGTGACAGGACCACAAAATCAGCCTCTTTGAATCCCGGGAGAGCACGATAACCAGATATCCCTGTGTTTCTCTTATGTAATGGCTTATTCGCGACGAATGGGCAATTTTTCACTGGTACCTATTTTCTAAAATAATCATCAAAACTTTCCAATTTTTGGAACAGAACACCTCTGGATACCTTGTTCACCTCATACTTGAAAGGGATCATTTTTTGAATTTGAGCTCTTAGCAGGGAGCCTTGCCTGCCGGGAGCACATATCGGAAATTCGGGGGTGCCATGCCCAGAATTTTCTGACCATTTAATGCTGGACAAGGCTTTCTGCTAGGAGCAAAAAGATGGAAAATTATCCATAAACTGTCCAGCTTGGATTTTGATCAGGTATCAAAGACCAGTTACTGATACTGGTACATTTGTCTTTCATTTTCCCTGCTTTCTGTGAGATCAGGAAGGAATTTCAGTTCTCTCTTCTTGGAAGTACTGTCTGTGGTTATATGGCTCTCTCGGGAGACAAAAGGGTCTTATTGTGCAGGCCTATCAGAGGTTTGCTGCTTTTTGCTTACAACATTCATCATTAACAAACTAACCTGACTGCAGGACCCAGAAACAGATGTGGGAGAAAATAGCATACTTTCGGGAACTTGACAAGATAAGAATACTCGATCATCCTGTGTACCAGGTAGATAGTGCCAGATTGCATGCAACATAATGTCTGTCAATCTGTTCCGTATTCACTGCTCATATGTGCCAGGCTGTCACTCAACCTTGCAGCTCTTTTATTGAATCTCATGCATTCTAATATTTAAGCAGGACACACATTCAAGCTACAATGTACAATTGAAAGCCTTGCCACATTCACGTCTTCCAAGAGCTTCACACATCAAACCAGTGTAACACAAATGTGGTCCCTTACTTACACCCAGAATGGGCTTTAGGTTGAACACATGAGAGCCATTAGTGACCTCTTGTAATTTGCAGTAGTGTGATTGCATTGAGAGATATGTCACGCTATTCGATGGGAAAGGAGATGACAATGCTGACCGTGATAATCGTCACAACTACAGGAAGAGGCACCCCTGTGATTTAGGTCCTTGGGTAATAATGGCTGTCAACATTATGCTCTGACTTTTCTGTCCCATCATAAAGAAGGGATTTGCATATATATAGCCCCTTCTTGACCTTAGAATGATGCCCTAAGTGCTTCACAGCCAAGAATTACTTTTGAACTGTAGTCATTGTTATGCAGACAAATGCAGCAACCAATTTGCACACAACAGGGTCCTACAAACAACAATGAGATGAACAGTCTTTGATGATGTCAGTTAAGGGGTGAATGTTGACTAGGACACCAGGAGAGCTCCCTGCTCTTCTTTGAAACATTGCTAAGGGATCTTTTACATCCACCTGAACAGGCAGACATCTCAGCCAGGAAGCAGCATCTCTGAACTGTACTGGAGATTGAACCCACATACTCCTGACTCCAAGGTACTACCACTGAGAACCAAGCAGACAAGCAGTAAGCTCTTCTTCCTCATCTAAATCATGAAGCTCAACAGGACAGTTCCACCCTCAGCACTTTGTTTTCTGCAAGTTAAATTGAGACTGCAAACAAGAATACTGTAGGGAAACTATTGCCAATAAAAGACAATAAATGCAGAAATTCAGTCTTCCACAGTAACATTAATCAATATACTGAGCAAAACACAGCCAAAAATAAATGCCTACTGAAAAAAACAGATCAAATTTTCCAACAACTTTGGAATTAATAGCTTGAAAGAGCCTTCTTCTGCAGGCCAAGCCAGCGGAGTTGTCTTGCCCCCATTTTATACAGGCATGGTGTGCATTAGAGGCAAAGCCAGCCACAACAATATGAAATTCAGTGTGGGGCCTATTTAATTGCATTTTATTATTTAAATTACGGTCGTACTGCACTCCAGCACTACCTCCCTGTGCCTAGCCTTTTCCTTGGGATGTTTTACTACATAAAAGGCGCTATACAAATGCAAGTTGTTGGAGCACAGTGGAGCAGACAGCAAATTGGACGGATGTGCCTGCATGCCTGATTTCATGTTCCACACTCACCCATAACAAGGCTTTGTGCTGCTGGTGAAGTCACACAACTCCCGAATGAAGTCACATGTTACCCATTCACCAAGTCGCTTATTGTTACTCAGAGCAAAGAGATCAGATATGAGGATGGAAAAAGATTGACGTTCTATTGGGGGAGAAAAAAAATTGGATAGGGCTTATTATTGGGCGGAGGTAGCGCGATCTGCTGTTACCCCGAGCCCAATGGCCCCTGTGCAGGCAGGACAAAACTTTCGTGAGGCCTGAGGACTTACCTTCAAGCAACAATCCAAATCAGCATTGACACGAGGATTCAATGCAATTCGCACTTTCCACTAGCAAGGGGGCGCCCCAATCTCTTAAAGGCTGGCTGTCTCTTAAAAATCTCTTAAAGGTAGCTGGTTCCTGTTATTTGCTAAAAATAACAGTCTGCTGTCCGCACAGAGTCTGAACGGAGATCAGACATCGCACATGAAAAACACAGATGCAGCTCCTGTCCCTTTGTTTACAAACTGATGAGTTATGTTAAAACATTGAATAAAGATTGCGCACTACTAAACCCCATATCCTCCAATCTGCATGCCAGACCTCACCAATCTGCCAATCTGAGTTTGTACCAGGTCTGCGAGAGTGCGTGCACCAAGTTTCTCTGCTGATGCACTAGAGGCCTTGGTGCAAGAGGTAGACAGAAGGAGGGACATCCTATATCCACAGGGTGGGAGGGGAGGGCAAGAGGCCCTCCAGACATATATCCAAAAGGCAGTGAAAGGCAGCGGGGGAACAAAGTCAATGCCAGGCGCACAATATCATGAACATGGATGCAGTGCAGGAAGAAGTTCAATGCTTTGACATGAGTGGTTGAGGTGAGTGAGGTCAATTGTCAAGTGGCGTCTCCTACCAACTACACCACTAGCCGCAATCACTGCTCCAAGCAAGACACCCCCCATCACCCACATACCAACAAACTCTTTCCATCAGTACTCAACTCTTCCAATCAGATGCTTCCTCTCACCCTTACAGATTATCACTGTTGCAAGCCGCCCACCCAAAACTCACAGGCCACACACACTGGCAGCTATTCAACCATGACAGGCATATCACCCAGACACACGTCCTGCTTTCTTGCAAGAGAAAGTGGCGCATATCAGGAGGCTGCAAGTGGCAATGGCATTTAGCCCCACAAGCCTGTTCCGCCATTCAATGAGATCATGGTGGCCCTGTGACCTAACTCCATATACCCGTCTTGGTCCCATATCACTTAATACCCTTGGTTCACAGAAGTCTATTAATCTCAGATTTAAAATTCACAATTGAGCTAGCATCAACTGCCACTTGCAGAAGAGCGTTCCAAGCTTCTCCCACCCTTTGTGTGTAGAAGCATTTCCTAACTTCAGTCCTGCACGTCTTGGATCTAAATGTTAGTCTCTGTCCCCTAGTCCGAGTATTCAGGTATAGGAGACCTCCAAAAACAATTACAAATGTTTTGGCAGTCAGAAGCAATAATCCAGCCACTAAGCTGTAAATCCCATTAAATAGCATTGGTGGGGGTCCTCCAGGCACTCTAAGACAAGTTCAGATGGTCGGGGTTAAGACTGTGCATTGAGTTGAATGTTAAGTCCCAAAATGGTGTCTATCACTTTAAATCAGCATTGCACACTGATTGTATGCATTTTCTCCTTACTTTACATGATTCTGGTGTTCGGTATTTGCGCATGCGCTAACTCCTATACCAAGATGGCATCCGGCGCACGTCACGCTGGGAAAGTGCACACGCAGCCAAGACGCCATCTTGGATGTTGGAGAGGCTGTGTAGCGCCGAAACAACGGGCAGTACACTGCCCAATTTAGCATCCGTTGAGTTTTATTTCACGTGCTAGAAATTAGAGGATTACAATGTATGCTTTCCAGCATTTTTTTTTAGTAAAAAATTGCCTTACCAGACACACTGAGCTAAACAAATGGGTTAATTACCAAGTTAAAACGAGAAAGAGATGTCATATGATGTCCTGTAAACGTAGGAAGCTTGTGTCCGCTAATTGGACAGTAATTCATAGTCTCTGTACACTAATGATAAAATAGCAGATGTATACATGAATGACATGATTGTACCCATGAATAGTAGTGACATAATACCATATATGTGATAATACCCATGTACACTGACAATATAATAGTACATACACATGCACACATATATAAATACCTATTTACACTAATGATATAATAGTGCACATATACTAAACAGTTCTAATATGATTGAACAGAAAGGGTCAAGTCATGTAGTTGTTTAAGCTGAGATGAAAAATACCTGGTAATATAGTGGAACTAGAGGCAGTATAACTGCCTAATAAATGAATGGTAGCTCATTTACACAGCAGTAGGAGCTATATCCCTTAAGGTAGAGAAAAACACTGGCAAGGCAAAAAAGTGAAAATGATATCTTATGATCAAGAAGCAGGGAGACTCACACCAGAACCAGAGCCATCATTAGGCTGTGGGCTACTTGTTGATTTGCTTTTTAGTTTCTGCCATCATGCTCTAAAGGCAGTTTTTGAGATTTTGAAATCTTCTTTAATTAGTCTGCTATATTGAAAGGTCGTTGTCTCCTCGGACAAGGAGCTACAGAAGCAAGTACAAAATAAGTCTTTCCAAAATTGCAGCCAGGTTCGCTTCGGGATGCGTTGTGCATTAATGATTGAATTAGAGTTGGCATGAACTAGACCCCAGAGTGCCAGAGATAGGGAGACCGGCAGCTCTGAGCACCAGTTAACCTCCCATTGTCTGTCGCTAGAGAGCACAATATCTAGTATATTCTGTAGTTATTGATCCAATAGTCCAGACACATCTCATCAGTGGCAGAGTATGGCAAGTCATCAATCAACAGTGACTGCAGAGTAAAAGAGCAGTATCTTTAACAAATACAGCCAGTCCTCCTGACACAAACTGCAGAATTGCACATATGCATCTTTGCTGGAGCAGTAGAGTCACCATCTCTCCCAAAGACCTTGCAAGAGAACAAAATGGATACTGAAAGTTGACTGTTAACCTTTTCCTGGTTATTCTTTCAGTAGAAAACCCTCTGCAACTGAAGATAATGGAAAAAGAAGGATAAAGGGAAACATCTTTGACAAATTTACTTTTTTGTTTGGAGAGGTTTGAAGTGTTGAGTCATGGTGCTCCGGCCATCATGGAGTGGGGCAGGCTTGTTGGGCCAGCTGGTCTTTTCCTGCCTGTCAATTTTGTATGTTTGTATGTTCTTATATTGCGGACCGGGTCCATCATCAGACCCAATCTGTATATTTAAAACAGGTCCCCACTTCTTTCCTGCGGTTGTCCTATTCGCCTGCTCAAAAGAGCCAGTTAATACAGGGGCACGGTGGGAAGGAAGCATGATCGGTGTGGGTAAGTGACTCCTGTTATTTTAACTGCCCCCCCGCCCCCCCCCCCCAACCCAGTTTCTGCCAGGTGGGGCAGTTAAAATCGGGGCCAAAGTTAAGTTCAATGTGAAAATAGTAAAGGATAATGAAGAGTCAAGGATAGGGTGCTGGACTCGAAAAAGGCAAAGTTCAGTGAAGTAAGAAAGGTTTGGCCCAAATCAACGGGACAAGAAAGTTAGCAAACAGATCAGTGGGAAATCTTTACTTGTTAGATGGATAACATAGAGAATAAACATAAGGCAAAAAGGGAGTGCACAAAGGAAAGAGTTCTGTGGATAAATAGAGAGGTTAAAACTAAATTTAAACTGAAATGGATAGCATACGATAAAAATAGGGCTAACTTTACAAATGAAAATCAAGAGGAATATAGAATGCGTAGTGGGAGATAAAAAGAATAATTAGAAGGGCTGAAAGGAATACAAAAAAGGCTAGCAGATAATAGAAAAGGAAATAATAATAAGCATCCTAGTAAACTGCTGATGGTGTTTTTTTAATATACAAGATAGTGATGGATTTGGGCGAGAGGAGGTGAAATTGGTCTTCATCGATAACGCAAAATGGGCAGTAGTGAATCTCTTCTCTCAGTGCACCGACCTTTGAAGATGCATTTGGCCTCTGAGAGACTGAGGATATGCGAATTTTCCCAGGGGAGTTCCTGCCCTTGGCCCTGCCCCCTCCGCATCAGTGGCCATGTTATTAAGGTAGGTGGAGGGTCTGCCCCCAAACAAGGGCGCTGGAATCTGAGGCTCAAATCTAAGACCCAGCATACCTGGGTTTCGGCAGAGTTTCCAGCCATTCCATCACACTTCCACCACTGGAATGGCTGAGCAATTTCGGCCCCTGTATTCCTTTGGGGGGGTTTAATTTCCTCCTGTAGAACCCTAAATTAACATGTTCTATTGTGCTTTGTTTTAACATAGCCATTAGCTCATTTCAATTAAATGGCTTAAAGGCTACATTAAAATAGGGCAAAACAAAATTTTACATGAACTTGTTAAGCGCTATCAGGGGAAATTAAATGCTCGTATGTGCAATAATAATACTGTTAAATCTGGTTCGAACAAAGTGTTTTCATATGCAAACTTTTCCTTAAACCTAGCTAAAGTTCCACTACGTGTCAGAGGACTAAGTGGCTATGTGATGTCATGGATTAGAACATGGCCCTTTCACCTTTGAGATTTGAAATCAAGTACAGCCCAGATTGATGGGATGAAGTTTCCTCTTTCTCTCTGATGGCTGTAAAGGATCCTACGGCAAGCTGCTTCAGATCAATTAGTGTTTAGAGTATCTCACATTGTCACAAGTTCAAACCAATTTCTTGAGAACTCGACAGCATGCTTGAGGGAAGAATTGAAAAATACGAACCTTTATATAAGCAAGCTGAACTCCTGTAACATTACTATCCAGTTGACAGCCCAATTTTACAACTAAAAGATGTTGGGCCTAAGTAGCATGCGATCAGCCCTTTTAGAAAGGCAATACTTTTCAATATATTTTGTATCCTTAACCTAACGGAATTTCTTCATGATTTCTACAACATACCATTTAATTAATAATTCAAATTAAAACATTTAATATAATTCTCTATACAAATTGTAAAGTCAGATGAGAAAAACGGTGTCACCATTTTTGAGTAACATAAGTGATTTAACTCAAAATTTTATATGTCTGCAATATAGAAATTATGAAAATTATTCTTGCTATTTTAAAAAATGACACTCTATAAAGATCACATTGTATGAATCCTCACAACACAACAATCATAAAATAACTCAACCAGCAACTTCTCAAAGAATTTTTAACTTCAAATGTATTTAAAATGTTACATTATCTTATAAATGGCAAAAAAAAAGCTACAACCTGGATATGGAATATTTATATGAAAAATATGTCTCAGGATACATAGAACAAGAAGTACCCTGGAGTGATTACAAGGTAATAATTTAATTTTGAGATTCAAATGCATCTTAAGACTGAAGTGATTTATAACTATCAATTATGCAGTAGTTTACATGTAAAGAAAAGGGCTCAGATGCATTCAGCCAAATGCTTGACCTGCCCCTTTAAGGAAACCTCCAGCCCGTGTTTAACTGAGAAAGTAGCTGAAAGCAAAAACTGCCCTCTATGCTTCATCAATTATCATCAATGGCCATCATTTGGTTTTCTGCTACCTTATTCTAGACAATCAAACAAAACTGTCAGTACAAAGTTCAAATACAGTGCTGTCAATTTATTGCCTTATTTTGTGCCATGTTGAGTAATGTCTGAGTTTTCACACTGTGCTACCCCTCAGTGCTGGTGTGTTGCATTCATCATTTAACTATTTACTTCTGAATGATTCCCTTGTGGAAGAAGTAAGCTGGTTGGTTGCACATGTTCAGTGACGGTCATTGGGATTCAGGTTGCCCCGTACCTCCTTTGTGTTGGTTCATGAGATAACCTTGCAACTGATCCGGCCGTGTCTGCTGCTGCAGCTGGCTAGTCCTGTCTACTTTCCGTCATATCTACTGTCACTTGTGTGGGGAAGCTAGATGAACCTGATGTGGTGTCACCCTGAGAGACGAGAAGCCTCATCTATGCCTACTGCTGCCACACCCTTACTGCTGGGCACTCCCTCCGCATGACCACTGATCTGTGGGGGAATAGACCTGTGAGCAGAAATGTGGTCCGTGAACCACCGCTTCAAGGTTCTCTCAGTTCAATCCCTCAAGATGTTGAAGCTGGATAAGAGAGACTCTTGTATGTTGGAGCCCGAGGTCTCTATAGCAACAGTATGAGCAATCACGAGAATTATTCGAACCGGACTTAGGACTTGTGCCACAGAGGGGTTTGCTGCAGATACCCGTGAAGTTGCCACACATTCTGTGGTAGACAATAGTACAGACACCTGTTGATCCACAATTGAATGGGTGTAGCTAGACGTTACAGGGTACATTGGACAGGCTCAAGTGTTCCTAAAGATGTTCCTGCTCGGAAAGCAATCTTATAAGCAGACCCTGCAAGGTCAAAGTTCCTTGCCCCTGAGCTGAAGAAGGAGCCATGTTGGCCCTCTGGGCAGCAGCTGCCTGCTTCTCATCTGCCACCACCACTTGTTCCTCTTCACCCGTTTACTGTGACTCATCTGGTGCTACTTCCTCAAGCTCATTAATTATATCCTCCGGTGTGTATAGCTGCGCTGGTGCTTGCCGACGATGGTGAGAGAGAGTGCTGTGAGGCACTGGGACACAGCCTGAATTGGTGCTTGCCGACGTTGGTGAGAGAGAGTGCTGTGAGGCACTGGGACACAGCCTGAATTGGTGCTTGCCGACGTTGGTGAGAGAGAGAGTGCTGTGAGGCACTGGGACACAGCCTGAGCTGGTGCTTGCCGACGATGGTGAGAGAGAGTGCTGTGAGGCATTGGGACACAGTCCGAGCTGGTGCTTGCCGATGTTGGTGAGAGAGAGTGCTGTGAGGCATTGGGACACAGCCTGAGCTGGTGCTTGCCGATGTTGGTGAGAGAGAGAGTGCTGTGAGGCATTGGGACACAGCCTGAGCTGGTGCTTGCCGATGTTGGTGAGAGAGAGTGCTGTGAGGCACTGGGACACAGTCTGAGCTGGTGCTTGCCGACGTTGGTGAGAGAGAGTGCTGTGAGGCATTGGGACACAGCCTGAGCTGGTGCTTGCCGATGTTGGTGAGAGAGAGTGCTGTGAGGCATTGGGACACAGTCTGAGCTGGTGCTTGCCGACGATGGTGAGAGAGAGTGCTGTGAGGCACTGGGACACAGCCTGAGCTGGTGCTTGCCGATGTTGGTGAGAGAGAGTGCTGTGAGGCATTGGGACACAGTCTGAGCTGGTGCTTGCCGATGTTGGTGAGAGAGAGAGAGTGCTGTGAGGCACTGAGACACAGTCTGAGCTGGTGCTTGCCGATGTTGGTGAGAGAGAGAGTGCTGTGAGGCACTGGGACACAGTCTGAGCTGGTGCTTGCCGATGTTGGTGAGAGAGAGTGCTGTGAGGCATTGGGACACAGTCTGAGCTGGTGCTTGCCGATGTTGGTGAGAGAGAGTGCTGTGAGGCATTGGGACACAGTCTGAGCTGGTGCTTGCCGACGATGGTGAGAGAGAGTGCTGTGAGGCATTGGGACACAGTCTGAGCTGGTGCTTGCCGACGATGGTGAGAGAGAGTGCTGTGAGGCATTGGGACACAGTCTGAGCTGGTGCTTGCCGACGATGGTGAGAGAGAGTGCTGTGAGGCACTGGGACACAGCCTGAGCTGGTGCTTGCCGATGTTGGTGAGAGAGAGAGTGCTGTGAGGCATTGGGACACAGTCTGAGCTGGTGCTTGCCGATGTTGGTGAGAGAGAGTGCTGTGAGGCACTGGGACATAGTCTGAGCTGGTGCTTGCCGATGTTGGTGAGAGAGAGTGCTGTGAGGCACTGGGACACAGTCTGAGCTGGTGCTTGCCGATGTTGGTGAGAGAGAGTGCTGTGAGGCACTGAGACACAGCCTGAGCTGGTGCTTGCCGATGTTGGTGAGAGAGAGAGTGCTGTGAGGCACTGGGACACAGTCTGAGCTGGTGCTTGCCGATGTTGGTGAGAGAGAGTGCTGTGAGGCACTGAGACACAGCCTGAACTGGCAATGCATTCTTTGTATCAAGTTCTTTTAAGATTACAGTATGACAACATTTTTAGTTCTAAGTTGCTGCTTGTATGTGTACCAGTCATGATCAGCATTCAGTGAGTTATTGGTCTCCATATACCTGTATGAATGCTTAGGACAGGACAGCATCAGATGAGTTGCAGAATATGAGGATACATTTTGTAGTATAGATACTTTGGAGACATACTTGGCATTGAAAGCAAATTTTTGTAGCACCACTGCACCAGCAGAAGTGCAATGAGGCAGAACTTTCACCTGCTGGTTCGACCTCCTTCCGACCTCATCCCAGGGACGGGGCCATTAATATAATAGGGATGCATATTAGTAACAACACAAGGACACCCATTCAGTGCACTAGTCGGCCCACTGAGCTGAAGAATTAAGGTTCACCAAATAGTTCACTGAAGCTTCAGTGCTGTAACAGTTACATTGCCAATCGTCCGTTCCTGCATGTTACCTGGCCCCAATTACACTGAGAAGGTGAAAGAACATTTAGTACTGGTGGGGCCCATTTAAGGCCCAGATTGGCACATACCCTTGCTTTCTGCCTATATATTTTTGCTTTTTGTCCATAGATTTCAATGCCCACCATAAACTCTACTTGCTGGCCAATTATGTCATTCCCCATCCCTGGCCTCTTGCTCAGACTGAACAAAAAACCATACACATATTCATTGTGTTCGACCCTGAGCTGAGCCTCATACCCCTCTCCATCACCCAAGACCATTTATTTCCACCTCTGCAACATTCCTCACCTCTATCCTGCTTCAGTCCCTCCAACACTGAAACCCTCATCTCTGCTTTTGTCACCTCCAGATTTAATTACTCCAATGTTCTCTTTGCTGCCTTACACTGCCTACTGTCCATAAACTCCAAACATAGCTACCTTTTGCTCCATGGCTTGGTGCACTATTTCTCTGTAAATTACCTAGGGACATTTTGTACGTTAAATACACAATATAAATGCAAGTTATTGTTGTTGATTTAAGTTGATGCTAAATAATTTAAATACTGATTATTAGGTGCAAATGCTTGATTGATGAGAATGCTAAGTGGGCTGAACCTCACACAATTGAAACATGATTGAAAAATCAGCAATAAGTTAGCAGATAAGCGAGAAATCCTGCAGTTGACCCCTGATTAGCACAGTTACATCAATTTCCAGGATATGCATCAGGATTACTTTTGGGTCAATACATCTAAATAAGGGGAGCAAGTCAGAATACCAGATTTAAATTCTGTGTTTGGATCCAGCATATATTTATCTAGGCTCCACTGTACTAAACATTAAATGAAACCATTGAGGCAACCCCTTTTTGTAGTAGATGCACATGATACAACAAAAACAGTTTATTAATGCAAGCCCTTGAAACCAATTAAGCAGAAACACGTGTTGTAAAATCATCAACTATATGTAATTGCGGAAAATTTAAATGTACTCAAGAATGGAAAAACTTGCATTGTATAAAAGATTAAAAATGAATGAAGAATACAGCAGGCAGAGTGAAACTTTTTCATTCTCAAGTGTTTCATTAGCAGTTTTTTTTTCAAAAATAGGGCAACGGGATTATATATCTCGGGTGTTCTGCCACACTTTGTAGAACGCAGTATTAGATTAATTATTCACCAGTCATGGTCTTCCTCAATGAGGAGTCAATACATTGTGGGACATGTGTTGTAAGAAACTGTCACAGTAAATAATGAATTGTGACACTGTTTCCAATTAAACCTGAAGCTAGGAGGGCTACGAAATTCCTGTGCCAATGTAGTACCAACAGTGATGTAATAAATAGTTACTGACTTGTGGTAGATGTTTGTTTACTTTGGATGGGAGTGATTTTGCTTCTTCGGTGTGGGTTTTGGGCAATGTAGTGCTGAAACAAAGCTCAATTAAACCAGCAGATAAAACTGCAAATGAACTGCTACATTGCAGCTGGTCTTTCAAGCTTTTAATGACCCGTAACTAACAAAAGGTGCAGGCATGACTGAGTCCTAAAGGTCTTCTGCACAAATGAAAGAACATTACTAACAGGCCAGTTTTGCATCAATGTGAGGCAGTTTTGACTTCAAAATATGTGATACAGACTGGGAGTGAAATCAGTTTGAATTCTGGCCAAAGGGTATGAGTCCACCTGGAGGACATGTACTCACACTGCTTCTGCTTTGCACTGGTTGGTAAAACTGCACCAGGTGCAAGCCACACTTTTTAAGCCTCATTCTTCAACTGAAAAAAATGCTCTTCTTTAACATCAAAAATATAACTTTTTTCTGGATGCAAGTGAATGCAGCACTGCCCATGTTTGTAAGCATGCTTAGTACATGTTTGCAAGTATGTTCTATACATGCTTGTAAGCATGCTCTCTACATGTTTGTGAGCATGTGCTACATGTTTCTGAGGATGCCGTGTGCATGTTTGTAAGCATGCTCTGTACATGTTTGTGAGCATGTGCTTGAGCTGGTGCTTGCCGATGTTGGTGAGAGAGAGTGCTGTGAGGCACTGGGACACAGTCTGAGCTGGTGCTTGCCGACGTTGGTGAGAGAGAGTGCTGTGAGGCATTGGGACACAGCCTGAGCTGGTGCTTGCCGATGTTGGTGAGAGAGAGTGCTGTGAGGCATTGGGACACAGTCTGAGCTGGTGCTTGCCGACGATGGTGAGAGAGAGTGCTGTGAGGCACTGTGAGGTATGTTTTTAAGCATGCTGTGTACATGTTAGCATGCTGTGTACATGTTTGTAAGCATGCGAGCAGAGAACTCTGCTTTCCCTATCAGGGAGCGACACAGAGCTGGCAGTATAGTTCAGTCTGCCAACTCTACATTGATCCAAACAAGTACCTATCTCAAACCAGTACATGTTACATAATTTCACCATAACAGATTATCGTGCAGTGTGATATTTTGTATATTCTAGGCGCCATGTTGGCTGGGGTGGGGAGAGTTAGTCATGTTCTGTATTGTTTGAGGACACATCTAATGTAGTAGTCAAGATTACATCAGGGTAAATTTTCTGCTTTTGCACATTGCACACTGGGAGTGCTTATTAGAATTTAAATCAATGGATTGAAAATCAGATGGGCCACTTAACAGGCACGCGATCATTCACATTCAACACTCTGATATGCAATCCTGGCTTGTGATGCTCTGCAGTGGGAATACAAAAGTGGAAAATTACCCCAATAATGCTCTCAATGTTGAGAGTTATTTTAATATCACAGGCATGCAATATTTTTTTATTTTCACTGGTGTGAAATATTTCCCTCACTTATTAAGAAAAGTATTAAGAACTCGCATGAAATGAATGTTCATAAACAGTTCAGAGCAGTGTAATAGAAATTTGCTGGTGTGTGTAAGAATAGGAACAGGCTCAATAGCACAAACTACAAAGTTCCTTGCAGGTAAATGTAAAATGAATGGATGTTCCAAACAAAGACATGTTCATTGGGTTTAACTAAATCAAGTGAACACCATTATACAAAAGGGTCTGCATAACACACTGGATTCAATAATTAGCAAACTGATGAAAACTAACTGATACAGTTTTGATGGACGTTTTCAGGTCAGTTTCCTGTTTATATTTCTGTCAACTATTCTTCACCTGCCTGGTTTTACATTGCAGGTGATAAACTGGATTCTTTACCCCTCAGTCTGGTTCAGCAAACACTGAGTCGAATACACCTTTAAAGTTCAACACAACTTTATTAGCAGGACTTAGTCTGCAGCTTCGATTCTGACTCCCAATGGAGTCTTGTTGATTCTGACAGAGTAAGACAACTTACGTACAAAAGTTCGCATTTTTATACAGAATCAGTAGAGGTTGGAACATCCTTAACGAGGGTCAACACCAATCATAAGCTGGCCATAGGTTGGCCATGCAGGGTTACACCAATCATAGGTAGTCCATAGGTAGTCCATGTGCTGATCATGCCGCAATGACCTCAGCAGAGGGGATACATCCTTATCTTCTCACTAGGAATGTTCTCCCCTGTCCCTCCCGTTCCTTATCTCTTTGCTTGGAATGTCTTTTGGCCTTGCTAAGCTCGTTACCGATATTGATAAGCCCGTTGCATGGAGACACCCAGACCAGACCTGAATCATATCAAAGATTCCTACATTGATGAGACAATGCAGGCCTGCTGACTACGCAAACATGTGGCCTAGAAGGGGGGCCCGCTGTTCCAACCTCAGCTACCAATTAATTAACCCTTGCCTAACCATATTGCATTCTGCTCCTTTGCCACGTAGGCATTCTCATTAAAGGGGCACTACGTAGGCATTCTCACAGGCATACACCATGCTCCCAGGTCATTACCAATACTCCCTGTGATTTGCTGGACAGGAGGGATAAGAAATTTCTCGGGCATAGCTATCCTTTCTGATATTCCTCCCCCCTGCTGAGAGGGAAGCTGTCACAACTTGCATTTGGTGTGACTCCAGTGAGCACAATGGGATTTAAACTCATGTCCATCTTGCTCCAAGACACTAATTCCTAGTGCTCCAAGGCTTGGTAATACCATGCCAGCGCATCGGTCAGATATTTAAACATTCAAAACAATTCTGAGATAATGGGGTAGATCTTTCCGTTCCTGCACTTGGGTGCATTGGATTGCCTGAGCACATCGCATAGAAGAAAGTCAAGCGGGGAGGATTACACACCTGTTGGGAAGCCCGTCTAATTTTCTATCCATTTATTTTCTTTTACAGCATGTAACATGATTCTAACATACACTATTTTTTTGACAAACTCAAGATATGCAGAAAAATTGATCAGCTCCAATTGTCCTACAATCAACCAGCCTATACTGACCCATCACACATCCACATCCATTACTGCAATTAATTTGATTTTGTGATTCATATGTGCACAAGAGACAGCTGAACTTCCATTGACATGAAGTGCACAAATGAATCATATTATATATCCCAAACAGAACTATAGGTTAACACTGGCCTCAAGGCATTCAGTTCAGCATTTAGTGTAGGTTTACACTCATATAAGTTTAACACTGCAGTTACTGGCTAAATAGCCCCAAAATTGACTCCGATCCAGAGCGGGAAGGCAGATCAGAGAACCGGGTGCAGAGATCTGTGCGCCAACTTGCGATTCTCCTGATATTATGACCATAAATTTTTAAGGCTGAAAAATCAGACGCAGTGTGAATTGGGTACCCTAACCTCTGTGCTCAATTGTCCGATCTGTGCTCCCGTTGAGTGCGACTTCGTGCCAGGGTGGAGTTTCGCAGTGTGGGGCTATTGTCTTTCCATATGTTTAGCTAATAAAATAGGAATCCATTTCCCAATCTGTTATCTATAATGCAATAGTAGCTACTTCACAAACAAATGCTTTAAAATCCTAACATCCATGACTGGTATGTGCTTGAGGCCTGGATAGTTGCCATTTATTTATGAGGTAGCTACAATTGAGCAGCCACAAAGTCTAAATACAGTGTGTGATCATCCCTAGCTTGCCAAACTTCAAGTGCACACTTGCTATTCAATCCCCTGGAAGCTAAACTTGTATTACCACAAGACTGTATGGAACTGGATATAAAACTCTTACAAATGTCTAGTGACCGGACCCAGATATTGCTACTGCAATTGCAAGAGTTTCCTTTACAATGAAATCTTTTTGTGTGTGGGATGGTACCACAATACTTTGGAGCATCAGTGTGTGGTGCCACCAAGTGGTGAAGTGCAGGTCTGGTTCTCACCCTCGACCCCACTGGTCCTCTCTACCAAATTCCCCAACTCGGACATGCTGCTGTGGAGATGCTGTAAGCAAACGCAAGGTACTACCTCTTCTTCCCAGTTAATATCATGCCTCCTATTGACTGGATCAGAGCATCTTTAGCCTAGCCTAGGAGCAGGCTGATCACCTGCCATTTTAGTCACAGTAGGTGCATGCACAAGGAAAATCGGGGAACTAGGGAGAAAATAAAGGAATTTCATGCCCTTTATCAATAGAGTAGAAAACATGTCTTTTTGCAGTTGTGGCAGTAGTCGCACATACCATTCAAATAATGTGAAAGGAGGTAAGTTATGAAAGGTACTGAAAAGGTTTTAAATATATATGTAGGTGACATATTTGGGGTAATTTTCGTCTCACTACCACCCTGTTTGTGCTTTAAAATTGGGCAGTAGTGGAACCAAAATTAAACTTCTCACAGAAGCACAGACTTACTGCTGAGTTGATGTATGTTCAAATTTTCAGGGAGACATGTATCCTGAAACAGGCGGGAAGCTGATACATAGATGCAAATAGGGATCAAATGGCGTCATTTAGATTCCGACGGCATTTTTGTCTCTGCCAATGTTACTACCGCCACTTGCTGCTCCCGTCACCCAACCATGGGCAGTCCAAGTCAGCAGGCAACCACTTCCAGGGATATTTATAGGAAATGTATTCGAGATAGTTTTCTAGAACAATTTTGGAACCGACAAGGGGAACAGGCCATATTGGATTTAGTGGTGAGTAACAAACCAGAATTAGTTATCAATCTGACAGTAAACATCTTGAAAATAGCAACCATAATATGATTGAATTTGATATTAGGTTTGAGTGGGAGAAGGGAGAGTCACAAACCAAGGTTTTAAATTTAAATAAGGCAAACTTTGAAGGGATAAGAAATAAATTGACCTCAGTAAACTAGGCTGTACAGTTAATGGGTAAACCTACAGATAAACAGTGGGAAGTATTCAAAGAAGTATTTGGTACGATACAAAATCAGTATATACTCCTATAAGACAAAGGCTTCACTTGTGTAGTTAAGCAAACATGGTCAACAGATGAGGTAAGAGACAGGATCATGCTAAAAGAAAAGGTTTACACAAATGCAAGAAAAAGTGGAAATCCAGTGGACTGGAAGAGCTATAAAGAGCAACAAAGGGATACTAGGAAAGTAGTAACAGGTGCAAAAAGGGAATTAAAAAAAAACCTTCAAGGCATATCAAAGCTAACAGCAAAAGTTTTTATCAATATATTAAGAGAAAGAGAATGGCAAAGTAGAATTTGGGCCCATTAACATAATGGATAGTAAGGACATGACAGACTTGTTAAAAGAGTACTCTTTGTATCTGTTGTCACTGTGGAGGAAGAGGACAAAATACCAGTAGTGCAAGGAAACCTAAAAATAAGTCAAGGGGAGGAAGTTAGTGGATTTAATATAAGTAAAAAATTAATGGTAATGGAGAAAATAATGGGACTTAAGATAGACAAATTTCCAGGACCTGAAGGTTTCCACCCCAGTGTATTAAAAGAAATAGGTGACGAAATTGCAGATGCACTAGCCGTAATTTTCCAAAGCTCCCCAGATACAGGAATTGTGCCTTTGGTTTGGAAAATTGCAAATGTCACACCATTATTTAAGAAAGGAGGGAGAAAGAAACCAGGTAACTACAGACCTGTCTGTTTAACATCAATTGTAGGGAAGTTACATAAGAACATAAGAAATAGGAGCAGGCATAGGTCATATGGCCCCTCAAGCCTGCTCCGCCATTCAATAAGATCACAGTCAATCTTCTATCTCAACTCCACCTTCCCGCCCTAATCCCGTATCCTTTGATTCCCTTAGGTCCAAATATCCATCGATCTTAGTCTTGAATATACTCAATGACTGAGCATCCACAGCCCTCTGGGGTAGAGAATTCCAAAGATTCACAACCCTCTGGGTGAAGAAATTTTTTCTTATCTCGGTCCTAAATGGCCGACCCCTCATCTTGAGGCTATGACTGCTAGTTCTAGACTCTCCAGCCAGGGGAAACAGCCTCTCAGCATCTACCCTGTCAAGCCCTCTAAGAATTTTATACATTTCAATGAGATCACCTCTCATTCTTCTAAACTCCAGAGAATATACACCCATTCTACTCAATCTCTCCTCATAGGACAACCCTCTCATCCCAGGAATCAATGCAGTGGACTTTTGTTGCACCCCCTCTAAGGCAAGTATATTCTTCATTAGGTAAGGAGACCAAAACTGTACATAGTGCTCCAGGTGAGGTCTCACCAGAGCCCTATATAATTGCAGCAAGAATTCCTTACTCTTATACTCCAACCCCCTTACAATAAAGACTAACATACCATTTGCCTTCCTAATTACTCGTTGTACCTCCATGTTAACTTTCTGTGATTCATGTACAAGGACACCCAAATCCCTCTGACTACCAGCATTTCTTAGTCTCTCACCTTTTAAAAAATAATCTGCTTTTCTATTCTTCCTACCAAAGTGGATAATTTCGCATTTCCCCACATTACACTCTATCTGCCACCTTATTGCCCATTCACTTAACCTGCCTATATCCCTTTGCAGACTCCTTGTGCCTCTTCACAGCTTACTTTCCCATTTAGCTTTGTATCATCAGTAAACTTGGATACACTACACTTGATCCCCTCATCTAAGTCATTGATATAGATTGTAAATAGCTGAGGCCCATGCACTGATCCTTGCGGCACTCCACTAGTTACAACCCGAAAATGACCCATTTATTCCTACTCTCTGTCAATTAACCAATCCTCAATCCATGCCAATATATTACACCCAATTCCATGAATCCTAATCTTGTGTAACAACCTCTTGTGTGGCACCTTACCGAATGCCTTTTGAAAATCAAAATATACCACATCCACTGGTTCCCCCTTATCTACCCTGCTAGTTACACCCTCAAAAAATTCTAAGTTACTGGAATCTGTCATCAAAGACAGAGTAATTGAGCTCCTGAACAAGTATCAGTTGATCAAAGAAATTCAGCATGGATTTCTGAGAGGCTGGTCATGTCTGGTTTAATCTAGTTGAAATTTTTGAGGCGGTCACTGGCATGGTAGATAGAGGAGTGTCTATGGATGTTGCTAATATGGAGTTCTATAAGGCATTTGGTAAGGCTCTGCACAAGAAATTATTAGCAAAAATGAGAGCGCCTGGGATTGGAGATAACCTTGTGGGTCGGTAATTGACTGGGAGCTGGAAGACAGAGAGTAGAGATAAAAGATTTGCTTTCTGATTGGTGGGATGTGACAAGTAGTGTTCCCCAAGGATCTGTACTGAGACATCAGCTTTTCATCATATATACATTAATGACTTGGATGAAGGAATAGAGAGTTGTATATCCAAGTTTGCAGATGACACTAAGTTAGGAGGCACAGTCAGTTGTGTAGATCGGAGCAGGAAGTTGTAAAGGGACATAGACCGACTAAGTGAGTGGGC
The DNA here is from genome assembly GCF_035084215.1 of Heptranchias perlo. Taxonomy (NCBI): domain Eukaryota; kingdom Metazoa; phylum Chordata; class Chondrichthyes; order Hexanchiformes; family Hexanchidae; genus Heptranchias; species Heptranchias perlo. The sequence goes on along the minus strand of NC_090325.1, from coordinate 124,771,237 downwards.
ACAATTATGGCAGATGGCATTCAATATGGGGAAGTATGAGATTATCTACTTTGGATCTGAGAAGGAAAAATCAGAATATTTTCTTTATGGTGCGAGACTAGGAGCTGTGGAGGAGCAAAGCGATTTGGGTGTCCAGGTACACAAATCACTGAAAGCTATTGCACAGGTACAAAAAGTAATCAAAAAGACTAATGGAAAGTTGGCCTTTATCTCAAGGGGGTTGGAATTCAAAAGGGAGGATGTTATGCTTCAGTTATACAGAGCTTTGGTCAGAACCCATCTGGAGTACTGCATTCAGTTTTGGGCACAGAACCTTAAGAAAGATATATTGGCCTTGGAGGGGGTGCAGTGCAGATTAACCAGAATGATACCAGGGCCTAAAGGGTTAAATTATGAAGACAGGTTCATGAACTTGGCTTGTATTCCCTTGAGTTTTGAAGGTTGAAGGGTGATCTAATCGAGGTGTTTAAAATGATAAAGGGAATCGATAGGATAGGTACAGAGAAACTATTTCCTCTGGTGGGGGATTCCAAAACAAGGGGGCATAATCTTAAAAATTAGAGCTAAGCCATATAGGGGTGAAATCAGGGAGCATTTTTTCACACAAAGAGTAGTGGAAATTTGGAACTCACTCTCCCCAAAAGGCTGTGGATGCTGGGTTAATTGAAATTTTTCAAGACTGAGATCGATTTGTTAGGTAAGGGTGTAAAGGGATATGGAACAAAGGTGGGTAAATGGAGTTGAGGTAAGGATCAACCATGATCTAACTGAATGGCAGAACAGGCTCGATGGGCTGAATGGCCTACTCCTCTTCCTATATACAGGCTTACCTGAGATCATAAGCATAGAGTTTTTGCAGACAACTTGCTTGCATTAGCTTATGTGTTTTTTCAACTTAAACTGTTTGAAAGTGCTTGTAGTTATTGCTGCAGGTTCTGAACAGTTAAGGGGCTTCTGGCATTGCACTTATTTCTTTATGGGGGTCCTTTTAGGAATAACACTTTAGGAAGATGTGGAGATGGAGGAAAGATCAAATAGTGCTGCAGCCGGAGGGAGAGCAAATAGAAGGAGGTGTGCTCGGAGGAAATCATTCCCTCTCCCAACTGAGTTTATAGGCCCAGGACAACATGCCTGCAGTTCTCAGAACAACAATGCATAAAATGACTTTGATTCTCTAGGGAGACTGCAACAGAGTTGTGTCACATCCTGCAAGAAGACCTGCAACCAATTGCCAAAGGTTAACGCAGCACAGCCTGGTGCAGTTTGTAAGAACACTGGGATATATCCCCAGACCCAAGAATATTTATCAAAGGCACCAGACGAATCCTTCACCCTTCACCCTAACTGGTCCAGCTGGCTTTCTGGCACAAGGGTGGGCATTGATTCAGGGGGTCATAAGTGTCCAGCCATGTTGTCATCATGAAAGATAGGATAATGTTCCATTCCCGTTGCACATCTGACCCTGCTACCAGGCTGCAGCTCAGCACTTCTACTGATCTGTGAGAGAGCAGACTGTATAAGATCTATGATCTGATTGAAGCCTCAGTCCACTAAGCAGAGGAGATGGAGGTGCCCAGAGCCAGCATAGCCCCAGCATGAGCATCCCTGAGAGATGCTATTACTGGTCCCACAAACTCCTGCAGGGAGGGACCAGCAGCATCTATTGAGGTGACCACATGCTCCATACTTGTCTGCAGTGTTGAAGCGATGCACCAGAACCCTACACAAGTTGACCGTGGACTCCGCCATGCTATCCAACATGTTTTGCAAGCTCCTTGGTAGGCAGTCCAATGAATTCAACATTTGCTGTTGCATAGAAATTATCTTTCTGTTAAAGGCTGGTGAAGTAAAGTGTTCCCTGCTGACTTATGAAGAGCCATGGTAAGCGGGTAAGGGAAGCATTGATAGTGTTGAGACAAAGGTAGCGTCCTGCAGGGCTCTGCAACAAATATGAGAGGTGTGAAGGAGAATCTTTCCTCAGCAGTACTGGTCAGATCATTAGATTTCGTTCTGCACTGCATCTTGGGGACAATGCTGATGACATTAACGTTTTCTACCACCTCTCTCCATGCCCAGTCACCAACTTGCGTTGGTACCACCAACCATCTATGAGGAAGAGGACTTTCTTGCTGATGGTGAAGCATCTCTACTACTGCATCGTAAATCTTTGGGGCCCCACTGGATCACACTGTGCCGTTGCACATCTATATTGTCATTTCTTTTTTAGAGAGGGAGCAATATTAATGAATTCTTAAATTTCTGAATTCGGCCACATTCAGCTCTTTGCAAATTGGCCTGAAACACTAACATCTGAATCCCTTTGGCTTTTTAATTTGGTTCAGAGTTCATCCACAGTATGCTTGCTTATTTAGTTATTTTAATGGAGATTGCATGCAGCAGAGCATCTGAAACTGAAGAACTCATCATGCATATGGCCACTGCTTCGAGTGTTTACTCTTATGTTATCTTGAGCCATAGGGGCATGAAGGAAGCATCTTAACTGCTGCATTATTGGTCTACTTTTATTTTTTTTAGGATAAACCACTTGAATATAAGAGATAAGCAAATGAGTATTAAACTGAGCCAAACCATTTTACTGGAGCTTCTAAAACTGGATGATACATTTCCTGATACCGATAAAAAAATATTCTGTGGGACTCTATAAGATGACATGCATTATTCAGCTTCTACATTTTACCTATTAGTGTTAGTGTGAGTGGTTTGGTCAGTTTGAGATTCTAGTTGTAAATGTTTGGGAAGTAAAGGGTGCATCTACTACAAAATACTTTTAATCACAACCGCGGCTTACGTGCAAGATCTTGCTTCTTAAATTTGCATGCGTCAGCACCAATGTGACATCTTGTGGGGGAGGGGAAGTAAACAGGAAGGTCGTTAAATCTGTGAGGGATAATTTGTCATCATTAACAAAAATTATTCTGGTGGAAAAAATCGTTCTATTTCAGTATTCCATTCATGTCAGCCATTATGTCAAATTCTTGAATGCTGTTCGCAGAGTTAACAAGCCATATGTGCTATAGTATAAAGGGACAGCAAATGTGTGTGCTGAGTGTCATATTCCGTTGTAGCATATCTGGTATATAGTGAAAGATTGTCAAATGCTTAAAAGCAGTAATTGCTTAGCTTCAAAATACAGACAGCATACTAAATACATGCAAACACAGTTTTGTAATTAATAGTTAAAACATTCAACTGTGCATGGAAAAAGGCTTGACAGGTTGACAGATCGAGTCGTACACACGTGACATAGCAGACTGAGGTAGATTTTCCGGTTCTTTTTAAATCCATCTTTAACTTTCAGTAGTGATTAACTTTAGCTGTATTCTACAACACTAACAGAATGTTGCATGTTGTTTTTATTATGTCAGTTAGGATCACATACTAGGATATAAGAAACATAGAAACATAGAAAATAGGAGCAAGAGTAGGCCATTCGGCCCTTCGGGCTTGCTCCGCCATCCAAAATGATCATGGCTGATCATCTAACTCAGTACCCCGTTCCCGCTTTTTCCTCATACCCCTTGATCCCTTTAGCATTAAGAAATATATCTATCTCCTTCTTGAATACATCTAATGACTTGGCCTCCACTGCCTTCTGTGGTAGAGAATTCCACAGGTTCACCACCCTCTGAGTGAAGAAATTTCTCCTCATCTCGGTTCTAAATGGCATACCCAAGAAAATTGATATGTAAGAGGTGGAGTTATGTTCTTCAGGGTGAGGAAAATGAAATAATTTTCTACTTTATACTTTCAATGGTACCATCAATCCAGATGTTGCAATGGTTAGACACAGATTACAGCTCCCTCCACTCTGCCCCCATAATGGACCTTAATGCCAACCTTAGAACAGCACACCTATTGGATTAGTGGGTCATTTCTACTTCCCACTTCAGCCATCCTCCTTGAAAGAAATCATCAATTAGTATAGGCAGTTTCGTAATACTGATCACAACCCATCAAAAAGTGAATGGAGACTGCATTAGGGGTATTTAACTTAGGACCCTTTTATCTGTCAAAGAGAGGAGACATTTAATCCCATCAGTCTGGTCTGGATTTGAACCCAAGTACTGGAGGTGAAAAGTCAATAGGGGTGATTCTATAATCTGACACTTGGAGCTTGAGAAATCGCAGACATACAGTCTCATGATTTTCCATCCACTAAAGTTAATGGATGGAAAATCACGGGCTGCACACCTGCAATTTCTTAGGTGTGCTCCCTGCAACTGGTGTTCCCCAATGTGAACACTGGATTATAGAATCACACCTAACATGCGAGCCCATTGTGCTGGCTCCATTTGTTATAACCATTTGGGCTAATAAGAAAAAAGTGCCTCTGCAGGTGACGCCGGCAGATTGACACGCAGCTTGCCTGTGCTGCATTTCCCACCGACTCCTCTGGTAGGTGCCCATGATGCTCCCATAGTGGCACAGGCGCCTACTGCCACAAATTAAATTGTATGATCCCGCCCTGATCTCAGATTCTCTACTGGGATCTGGAGCACAGGTCACTGAATCCCGCTCCACCACACTTTCGCAGGCAGAGTGGGAGTCAGTGACCTCTTTTGTTTCTATTTTAACCCAAAAGAAATGTCACACTCATTTCATATGACCAAATTCTCAATAGTTTGTTGTATGTCTAACTAGAAATGAATGATAGAAAAGCAAGATGGATAGCACAGCATGTTGAGTGTTAATTCACTGTGCCACGGAATGGTACTGTGCGGTACTGTGCCCCAGTTCTCCCCGTAAGGAAAATAATTGTTCTGGTCGCTGTGTGTACAGATATTTTAAATGCTTTTGACAAGAGCATGCTTATGATTTCGCTACACATAGGAACCAGAGCAATTCTTTGCCCCATGGTGAGTTTCCCAGTCTCAGCCAGCCTATTTTGAAAGGTGTCCAGGAGACTTCACAGCAGCTCTCACATACCTCCTGTGGATGGAACCTTAAGAGCAGCAGAGGCAGTGGCCCGTAAGCAGGTTGTCTGCCATGACCTTTCTGAAAGGAACTGATGTACTTTTGTGAAGGATTGTAAATGTAAACATGTAGGAAATAAAAATTGCTGGACATTTTAATTGTATTTTGACTTTTTGCTTGAAAAAACCTAGACTGAGTCGGTCACAAGACAATAAGCAGCAAAATCCAGTCTTGTATTTTGGGTGCTACCCATTGAAGATTAATATCAGACTCTTCATGCCACAGGTGGATGCGGCAGTGTTCCTGTCACAATCAAATAATAAAATATCGTGTCTGTTAAAATATAAAGTCGTTACTTTGCTGTGCTTTAGTTGTTTCATATTTGAAGCAAATTTAAGTTGGTGCTACCAGAGATTGTCATCTCTGAGCATTGCAAACAGCCAGAATGAGAAAGAAAATTTGTGACTGATGGCCTTTGACCCATGAAGGATATAAACATGCTTCCAATTTGCCACTTCTCTGGCATACATCGCGCATTGATGTGGAGTAAGTGCTCTTTACTGAAGCTGGCTAACCTGCAATGGCTCATCTATTCTTCTGCTGTCACCCAGGCCAGCTAAATTCTCCACAACGTCAGTACTCTCATGCTAAGTACAGCAATAAAAAGAATTAAATAATCATAGCAATTATATTAAAACTGTAATAAATTTTTTTTGTTTTGATTGGCTGCAAGCAATGAGAATTATTGAGAAAATAATTCCTATGTAGCAGATTTTCGAAGCACATCTGCAGCACCTTATGTGAAATGTATCACTGTTTTAGCAGCCACACTTAGAAACAATGGCAACTTGAAGAATTATTCTCCAGTGTTTTAAAAATACTGTTTCAGGCTGAATTCCCGTTTGGGAATTCCCCATGAGGACTGATATTCATCGGGAGCAGCATCAGTACCTGATTTAAATGGAGGTAAAATGAAGCATCAAGTCCCTGATTTCCCACCGTGCTCCCTGCGAGCATCACTCCTTGTCAAGAGAGTCCAGTCGGGGAACTAGCCCTTTTATTTCTCTGCCTATGAGATCTGTTTTGTAACAGTATTTGATTTGTAATCTCACCACTTTTCAATGCCTCGCTTTTTGTTTTAAGTGTTAGCTTGGCTCATCTGGAAGAAGGTTGTGGGTTCAAGCTCCACTCTAGAACTGAAGCACAAGAGGGCCAAAAGTCTTCTTCTATACTGATGCAAGTTAGGCACAGGAGGCCCAACAGAGGTGGGAAAACTGGCAGGGCCTGGGAACGTCAGCTCTCTGCTGGCTGAAAATTCACACAGGGGTCTGAGGCAAGTGGAAACATCCATCTGACCCAAACAAGACCCCTGGGGAGTAATTTTGACTTTGGGTGCTAGTGTAAAACGGGTGATATCGATTCAACTGTCCGTTATACATCTCTCCCGATTGTCATTTCTATCCATGGAGATATGTAATAGGTGACTGAATCGATATTGCCTGTTTGATGTTATCACCCAAAGTCAAATTTACCCCCCTGGTGTTAGAGGGAGGGTAGGACCAATAGGAGGGAATTAGAATCCCAGTGGTATTTAAATTATGTGACCTCAGCAGGGCAGGAACAGAGGTCACCAGTGCCTGCTCTGCTACATTTCTGCAGACAGAGGCTTTTCAGCCACATAATCTAAACTGACACTTGAGTACCATACTAAGGAGTGCTGCATTGTCAGAGGTGCCATTTTTTGGGGATGATTTCAAACTGAGTCCTTGTCTGCCTGTTTAGGTGAATACAAACGATTTCATGACATTATTCAAAGCTGACCAGGGAATTATCTGGTGTTCTGACCTCCCTCAAACAACAGATTAATTGATAATTCATCTTATTTACAGCTTTGGGGAAACAGATGTCATAGGCAGGGAAATAAAAGGGCCAATTCCCCGACTGGACTCTCCTGGCTAGGAGTGATGCTCGCAGGGAGTACTGTGGGAAATCAGGGACTCAATGCTTCATTTTACGTCCATTTAAATCAGGTACTGACGCTGCTCCCGGTGAGCACCAGTCCTCATGGGGAGTATCCAATCGGGAATTCAGCCTGAAACAGTATTTTTAATTGGCTGCTTACATAACAATAGTGACTACACTATAATAAGTAATTCATTGGTTGTAAAGTACTTTGAGGATGTGATAAAGTGCTCTATAAATGCAAGTTCATTCTTTCTTTTGGGGGGAAGGGTGAAATTTTTAAGCTCGTCAAGGTAAAGGATATCAGTCCAGATGAATCGAACACTCAAAGCTTTTTGGACATGGTGCCAGCATTGAGCACTCCCAGCTTAAGTGTATCATGATGTGGAGATGCCGGTGATGGACTGGGGTGGACAAATGTACAGAGTCGTACAACACCAGGGTATAGTCCAACAGCTTTATTTGAAATCACAAGCTTTGATTTCAAATAAAGCTGTTGGACTATAACCTGGTGTTGTACGACTCTGTACATAAGTGTATCATGGATTAGAAGGAAGATAAAGCTTTTTTTACTCTGACTCAAAAAGTTTAAACACCTCTAATTTTTTCCATTTTTCACACTACCACTTCTGATGCCCTCTCTGATTGAAATTGCCAATCGAATGCTGATATATGCCAAACCATCATTAGGTTCATGCCATGGGCCTCTGCTCACATGAACTAATCAAACTCACTTCACTTACAACATGTACAACCATCAGAGAGACTTTCAACCCATCCGTCTAGGTTGGATTTGAATCCAGGCCACAGAGGTGTAATCCAATGCAGCAATCTGTTGCACCCTCCCACAATTTTATATATTTTTTGTCATTATAAATTGATGTTACAATCATGCAGAATGATACAATAAAAAGCAGAATGGCAGTTTTATTAAGAGGTACTGAGGCTAGAAACGTTGCAAACCTGTTCAGGGTGATGGCAGTGCGTCGAGATGATACTTCTGCCCGCTGCTTTGGTCTCCCCATGACCTTTTTCCAAATTCCAGTAAGGGGGTCATTTAAATAATTGAGGTAGATGCCTCACACCTGTAGAGGTGCAATAGAGGCGCCCAAATTACTTTGCCAACAGAAATTCAGAGCGGCACAGTGCCACTCCAGTTCCACTCTGAGGGGGGAAGTTGGGGAGGGGGGGTGTCCAAGGTCCTTATCAGGCTGAAGATTCAAGTGGCCAAAAAAATCTATTGCTCCACAGAGAACGGAATACCAGCAGGAAGACAGTAATTGATCCCTCTGGGATTGGTTACTTTTGTTGATTTACATCTTTGGGGACTTTTGTAGACCCACAACAGAACCCACGCCTGCGCTCAACTGGCATGGGAACGGCTGAATGTAACGGGGGTGAACTGGGTGGAATTTTCGGGGTATGCCAGGAATGTGCCAAGACACGCCCCCAAATTTCTGTAGTAATACGTAAGAGGTTCAACAACAAAAACAACAGCTTGCATTTATATAGCGCCTTTAACATAGTAAAAACATCGAAAAGCGCTTCACAGGAGTGTTATCAAACAAAATTTGACACCGAGCCATATAAAGAGCTATTGGGACAGGTGACCAAAAGTTTGGTCAAAGAGGTAGGTTTTAAGGAGCGACCTGAAGGAGGAGAGAGTGGAGAGGCGGAGAGGGTTAGGGAGGGAATTCCAGAGACTAGGGCCTAGGCAGCTGAAAGCACGGCCACCAGAGGTGGAGCGATGAAAATTGGGGATGCGCAAGAGACCAGAATTGGAGGAGCACAGAGATCTTGGAGGGTTGTAGGGCTAAAGGAGGTTGCAGACATAGGGAGGGGCGGGGCAGGGCAGAGGAAGCCCCCACCCCCTCCCACCTCTATGGGCCAGGACTTTAAACTTAAGGTAAATCGGGTAGAATCTCGATGGGACATAATCCCATGAAATTGGTCCGTTTTGCCTCTGCTTTCCACCTGGAAAACAACACAATAATATCCAATTCTTACCCCATTGTTACATAAACATTGGGGACAAGAATCTTTCCCTGTATAATGTTGATATAATACTATGATCATGGTTTATTGACATAACTTAAAATAAAAGTTAGGAGCTTCCTCCCGCCTCATGATGTTATAGGCATAAAACCTGTTCCTGGTACAGAAGTATTAAATTACAGCAGTGCCAAAATTATTTGTATTCTATAATGAAAGAATATCAGTTCATCATTACATTTTTTAAACCATCCAAACTAAATCCCCATTTTTGGAATTGAGAACAATTTCAGAAAAAAGTCAAGATTTTTTAAGTCTCTTCGGGGTATCTTTAAAAGACATTCTTTCCTTAATTATTTCTTGCGTTTATGCTTTTCCATGTTATCTCTCTGAGCCACAGCGACAATCCCGCAGGCAAAACTCATGAGTGTAGGATTTTGTGTTAGTGGAAATGAAAAAATATTCTTCAGGATATTTGAGATTATACTGTTGTGTGTAACCTATAACAAAATCAGTTCTGAAGTTGTTATACCAGGTCATAGAGAAATGTGTACTTTATTCCACATGTTTGGGTGTGCTTTTTTTAATATATTCTTTGCAACCTCTCCCCGTCAAAGAAAGACTCAGGTGAATGCCTCATAAATATAGGCAAACTGGGGTCCTATCGCTCAGAATTTAAATGGCCTACTGGCCAAAACATCTGCGGTGGACTCTCCAACCAGTAAAACCTGCCAGAGCAGAAGTGGAGAACCCAAAACTTATCTTTGTGGGGCCAGCAGGAGCAGGAGTGCTTCTCTGGGCCCCATAAGGAAAGTTTGAGCACTAGGGAAAGGTGGGTGCTCGTAGCACAGTGTCTGACTAACACCCGATCTGAGTCCTGATTGGAAAATCTACCCCACACCATTGCAGTGTTAAGCTTACATGTATTTGAAAGAAGCAGTCAACAGTAGACACCAGGGAGTAATACCAACTGAATTTGTTTTAATTAAGAGATATTATTACACTTTGTTGTTGGTTGTGCGTGTGTGGTGCTGGTGGTGGGAGAAGTGCTCTTTCCCTTTCGTGTCATTCTCCATTCCTCCAGCTGACAGGATAGTATGTGAACCAGGCTGACTTCATTTTGGGCATGTGATCCTCTCCCCCCACCCCCCCCCCCCCCCGCCCCGCCATGATTTTCCACTCTGGATGCTTGACATCCAAAAACTAAAATGGAAAATCCGTTCAATATCCATAATGACAGGAGTGCATTACCACGTAGAGCTCAACGTATTATTCTGCTGTTGAAGTGGAGCTGTGTTTAAACTAACTAGCTTGTCCCTTTAATGTCACAACATCTCATTGTTGTAAATATCCTGAAGACAGATCAATTGCTGTTGTTGAGGGAAGGTAGCAAAATGGCAGGTTCTTTTAAGTCTTCACCTCCAGGTCAGAAGAAACTGCTCGTTTTGGACTACCGTCCGAGGATAATTTCACCCCCAATATGTCTGCAGTATGACGGATACTTTCAAAACATAGATAGATAGAACTGTTTTGATTGATTGGCTCATGATGGACATTAGAAGTAAGGATTTCTTGTCTGGGCATGAATTGATTTTTAATCAATGCTATGTTTTTTGGTAGTCGAGGCTCTATAGCAATAATTGGCACAGCAGCCTTTATACATAGCAGCTACTTTAACAAATTATAGTTGAATAGGGATTTGGATAATAGTGCTCCAATGGGTGTCACTCACTGCACATGATGGGTAAATGGTCTCTTATATGCGCCTGCTCACTATCTCTAACAGCTGTACCATCAGCTTTCATGCAGCAGTTAAAACAGCTGAGTTTTTTTTGCTGTAGAATAGAGATGCTTGTCAGCTAGTGGTTTGTTAGCTGCAGGCAACTAACTAGGAATTGGAGCATGGGGCTGTGTTTTAAAAACAATGGCTTCTTTTCTCTCATCCAGAAATGCAAATTGACTGTGCACTGTCACTGTGGGGGTAACTTAACCCCCCCACCACCCCGGGCGGGCGGGGTTGGGGGGGAGTGGAGGGTGGGGGGTAAAAATAAAAAAATCGGAAACCCGACCCCAATCTGCCTCCAACTGGTTTTAACGGCGGCGGGTTTAGCAACTAACCTGCTCTTTGGAGGCAGGTCCGACCTTAAAATATTTTAAAGAGGTTGCTTGCCTCGAATTAAACCTGTGTTTCCCATTTAACTCAAGAGGCCTGGCTTTTCCAGCCTCGGGAAACCTGGCAGCCGAAGGGAAGTGAGAACAGCTGAATGGAACAGGTAAGTGCCTTTCCAGCACAGCTTGTGGGCCAGGAGGTGCAGTAGTGCTTTCCCCCAGCCCACCAAGCAAACCTGCTTCCATCCCTGCGATGAGACCCCTTCGATTGGCCGACTGCCCCCGCGACCGGACCCCCAATGTCTGACCTCCCCCAAGCCTAATGTCCAACTCCCCCTCCAAATCTTCTCCCGACATCAAAGCCCGCCTCCCCACCCACCCCCAGATCTCCTCCCGACATCTGACACCACCCCGATCTCCACCTCCCAGCCTGCAATCTTCTCCCCGGCCCCCCCACCTGATGTCCTCGATGAGCCCCCCCCACCCCGGCCCGATATCCTCCACGGCCCACAATCACTCCCTCCATTCCCCAGCCTCTCAATCTGACTGGCTGTGGGCGGGAAAACGATTTGAAAAATTTAAAAGAGGTCCTGACGTCAAAATTGTCAGGACGTCCGGGAAGCCCATACTTCCGGGTTTCTCGTCCGCAAATCCTCCCCCCCCCCCCCCCACCCCCGCCACAGTCTCTTCCCACCTCGGAGTTATTATCCTGTGTTTCTTTCTTACAGGAAGGCTTTAAAAGCAATGTAATAGGTGAATCAATTCACTAGGATTGTTTGCAGGGATGACGGGTTACAGTTATGCAGGGAGACTTGAGAAGTTAGGGCTTTCTTTGTTACTAGGGATGAGAATGTTAAGGGGCATCTTGATAGAAGATAATAATGTGTTATGATAAGGTCAATAGTGATAAATTGTTTCCGCTAGTCAGCAAATTGATACCAAGAGAGTAAAATTCTAAGACGACCACAAAAAGAATTAAAGGGGAAATTAGAAAATAAAATCTTTGCACATAGGGCAGTTAGAATGTAATCTGTTGTTGAAGCAGGGTCCATTAATACTTTTAAAAAGGAATAAGTTGCTTGAAAAAGAGAACTATTAAAGGATATAGGAAAGAGGAGAGAGGGAAAGTTTTATGCTTGGTCCTTCTCTTCCCCACCCATATGCTGCCCTTTGCTGATATCATTGAACAGACATGGGGTCAACTTCCATAGGTATGCTGATGAGACACAGCTCTACCTCTCCACCACCTCTCTCAACTTCACTGTGAGCTCCATGCTGTAAGACTGCCTGTCTGACATCAAGTAATGGGTAGAACGACAACTGCCTCCAACATAATGTTATCATTTGGAAGACCAAAGCCCTCATTTTCAGCCCTCACCATAACTTCCACTCTATTGCTATTGATTCCAATTCCCTCCCTGGGCACTCACGCAGGCTGAACCAGACTGTATAAAACCTTTGCCCTCTGTTAGGCCCAGAGCTGAGCTACAAACCTCACATCCTATCCATCTCTGCAATCATGTAATTCTACCTGTGCACCATCACAAGATAATTACATATCAGAGAGACCATTCAACCCATCTTACTTCATCCATCCAGAGATAATTTACTGTAGTCCCAATCAATAGCATCCAATTGGTTCTTAAATGATTCCAGAGTTTTTGCCTCCATTAGTCTATTTTGAAGTCCATTCCCTGAGGACTCCAATGCTTGAATGTTTTCCTTGTGTCTCAGTGACCAAACTGGATGCCGTAGTGAAGGTGCAATCCTTTCAAATCCCGTTCCCTGGCTGACTGAAAGACCCACCAGCTGCCAGCTGCCTGTCCCTACTGCAGTCTCCCCACGTGCAGTTCCAATGCTGAAGAAGTAGTGGAAAAGGAAAACTATTACAGAGCAAAATAATGAATAAGATGAAAAAGGGCAAGTGAAAGTAAGAGAGGTAAAAAGAAGAGGACAAAGAAACGAGAGAGAAACATAGCAATGGAGGAGAGGTGGGGTCTCACCATAATTAACGTTGGCAAATTAACAATAATGAAGAAAATAATGGCACTAGGTGTTTTATCAATGCAGGTTTTTGTTGTTATATGGGGAGTGAGCAGAAGAATGACATTAAGCAAATGGTTCATGTGAAGAAAAATTCTGGTGCAGGTTTGATGGACCAAATGACCTGTTTCTGTAATATTCTATGATTCTATGATTCTTTATGTGTCTTTTGCTTTCTGTCTGTCTCTCCTTTGTCTCTGTCTATGTTTGTCTCTTCCCAACTACCCCACCACAAACACACACACACACACACATAATGCAGTAATAATTTAAGCTGGAATTTTTTTTAGTATTTTTTCGAATCCGGCCCCTGCAATGGTTGACAGCAGCATATGAGAAATTAATGATGGGCCAGTCAATAGGCCACAATTATGTTACTCATCGTTGTATGATTAATGTCCCTGTACATGGAATCACAAGTAGAATGAGACAGTGACATTCATCAAAGGTCATATAACTGCCCACTGAAGAAAATATTTACTTCATGTCCTTATTATCATTAATGAATTGTGCTTTTCGGTACACATTTTTCATCACCAATAAAAGATATATTGCAAGCTCCCTGCCTAGTGTGGTACTAAGCTAGGAAGGTCCCAGACTAGATCCATAGCTTGTCCTGAGTTAATCACATAGATCTCAGCCACTAGAGCTAAGAAGGGAAAAACATCAGCGAGGGTACCTGATCCCAATTGCTGTCTAATGATCCCTGCTGGATCCCTGCTGCGAAGTGCACAGGTGGAGTTGTCATGTGAACAAAGGGCCGAGTTAAGTCGCTTTGATCCACCTGGTCAAAGAACCTGCTGACGCTCACGATTTAGTTTCATAAGTGAAGAATAGCAACTCGACCAATGACCTCTTGCTGCTGGTGCTCATGGAACTATCTCCCAGCCAGGAGTCAGCGGCTTTCAGGAGAGAAAGGTGGAAAAGAGCAAAAGGAGAATTCTATATACAATCATCAATCAGTGCAGGACATCTGCGTCAAAGGGAGTTCACTCCTTATTTGGCATGGAGATATCTTCTACAGCGCCACATTTATCTCTTTAAACATAATAAAATTATAGTTATGTGTCTGAAATGACTTAATGCAATGCAGTGACACCTTTTCAATGATGAGATAATAGTTAAATCATGTAAAACATGCACCATTCTCCAGACTAAAGGGTAGGTTATGTCGCAACCATTGTCACTCTGTACCAGTGATTAGGTGTGTGAGAGCATCCTGGATAATTTGTTCTTTGACCTTTCTACCCTGTGAGGAAAATGCTCAACTCTACTCAGTGTAAACAACCCACTGTATCGCTGAACAATCACATCCTTCTTCTTCTGTGATCCATGTCAAAGATAATTACAATATTAACTCACTGCAGTCCTGTTGTACACAATTGGTCCAAGTTAACAGATTTGTTTATAACCCACCTTGTATATAACAGGACAGTTTTATATTAGTACCTACTTGATAAAGAACTATTATCCGAAGTTTCCTGGATCGAAATGTACACTAGTTTCTGCACCGACCTTGCTGACGGGAACGTATGCCCAAGTTTCCTGCAGACAGGAGCGTTATTTGGCTTGCGGGAGCCCCGTGCAAAAGTTCGGTTTGGGGATTGGAGCCACTCGGGGCCCCTGATTGTGCAATTGCACGGCCCTAATGCCAGCCCTGTTTCTTCCTGTAATAAAAACAGAAAATGCTGGTAAACACTCAGCAGCTCATCAACCTGAAACTCTGTTTCTCTCTCCACAAATGCTGCCCAACCTGCTGAGTGTTTTCTAGCATTTTCTGTTTTTATTTCAGATTTCCAGCATCTGCAGTATTTTATTTCTGTTTCTTCCTGTGTTTGTCTATCTCTACCTGTGGGTTTCTTTATTTTTATTCACTTTTAAATCTCCTCACTAACCCTGTCTTCATCTTCTTCAACTATCTTTCCTGGATAGTTAAGGGACACCTTGCTTAACCTTAATAGATTCCTATATTTCTGTTAGGTGAACAAAACTTACCCAGGACAATAACTCTGAAACTATTACTTTGACCCCCCCCCACCTCCCCGTCCCACCTGCCTTGTTGATCATGTCTTACTCCAGAGCTGGGAAGATCCACACAATCTTGTTGTGCAGAAACACAGTACGTTAGGCTGAGAGATCAGCCTCCCCAGGCTGACCGTTGCTGCCAACGACAGCCGGTTATGGGGACTGGATCCGCTCTAGGCCACTGACTGGCTTGGGACCCTATGCAAATGCATGGGTTGCAAGGCCCTAAAGCAGCCCCCTGCCTGTGAAGCTCATTTGCCTAAACTGGAGCGTCAAAACTGGCACCAAGTGAGCGCAAACGCAGCACCACCATCAGGGGAAATATATCGGGCTGCTGTATTCTGCTAGAGACCCTCACTCTCAGAACCATTTGCCTCTGCTGCTCTACATCCTCTACCATTATTATGCCCATTGGGAAGGCCATTCCAGCTGCTAAGTCCTTCTGAACGTATAGGGTGGGCAAGAGTCCAATTAATTCTGGGTTCACTGAGACTGAGGGCATATTGGTTAAGCAGTGTAGGCCTTAGTAAGATTTTTTTTCTTAAATCACGCAGAAAATTGCTATCAAACTCCAGAAATCTCAGTTATCCCGATATTGAGCCATGCTGCGTCTGCATTTTTGTGTGTAAATCCATGCCTGCGCATTATTCACGTAAATCCAGAAAACTCACAGAAGCTGGTCTTTTGCATGGGAGCGGAGCTATAATAAATGAGCGGCAGAGGGTTTCAGCAGATGTACCTTGGAAGCAGTGAAAATGATCGAGAAATTCACGCTTGGAGATGTTTCAGTATAAAACCGGCATAAGTCAGTGACGAACGAATTTCCACGGAAAGAAACGGTGCAACTCTGCTCTTATACCATAGTTGTGCTGAAACCTTCCAAGAAACTCTGGGCCTACATGACAATAAATTATATTGAAAAATAACCTGATTACAGGAGAGGATTGTTTCTGTTGTCTATTATTATCCACATATAATGAACCCTGGTGTTGCCTGTTTTATATATATAAGTATGTATATGTGTATTATTTATTTTTGTCTTCTGGGAGAGGTGGGACCAGTACAAATTGGACGGTCTGCATCTGGGCAGGACTGGAACCAATGTCCTAGGGGGAGTGTTTGCTAGTGCTGTTGGGGAGGGTTTAAACTAAAGTGGCAGGGGGATGGGAATCGATGCAGGAAGTCAGTGGGAAGTAAAGTGGTGACAGAAACAAAAGGCAGTAAGGGAGAGTGTACAAAACATGACCAGACAAATGGTCTGAGAAAGCACGGCAAAGACCAAGGGAAGTCTAGATTAAACTGCATTTATTTCAATGCAAGAAGTCTGATGGGCAAGGCAGATGAACTCAGGGCATGGATGGGTACATGGGACTGGGATGTTATAGCTATTACTGAAACATGGCTAAGGGAGGGGCAGAACTGGCAGCTAAATATTCCAGGGTACAGATGCTATAGGAAAGATAGAGCAGGAGGTAAGAGAGGAAGGGGAGTTGCGTTCTTGATTAGGGAGAACATCACGGCAGTAGTGAGAGAGGATATATCCGAGGGTTCGCCCACGGAGTCGATATGGGTAGAACTGAAAAATAAGAAGGGAGAGATCACGTTGATAGGATTGTACGACAGACCCCCAAATAGTCAACGGGAAATTGAGGAGCAAATATGTAAGGAGATTACAGACAGCTGCAAGAAAAATAGGGTGGTAATAGTAGGGGACTTTAACTTTCCCAACATTGACTGGGACAGCCATAGCATTAGGGGCTTGGATGGAGAGAAATTTGTTGAGTGTATTCAGGAGGAATTTCTCATTCAGTATGTGGATGGCCCGACTAGAGAGGGGGCAAAACTTGACCTCCTCTTGGGAAATAAGGAAGAGCAGGTGACAGAAGTGTTAGTGAGGGATCACTTTGGGACCAGTGATCATAATTCCATTAGTTTTAAGATAGCTATGGAAAAGGATAGGTCTGGCCCAAAAGTTAAAATTCTAAATTGGGGAAAGGCCAATTTTGTTGGTATTAGACAGGAACTTTCAGAAGTTGATTGGGAGAGTCTGTTGGCAGGCAAAGGGACGTCTGGTAAGTGGGAGTCCTTCAAAAATGTGTTAACCAGGGTGCAGGATAAGCTCATTCCTTATAAAGTAAAGGGCAAGGCTGGTAGAAGTAGGGAACCTTGGATGACTCGGGAGATTGAGGCCCTAGTCAGAAAGAAGAAGGAGGCATATGACATGCATAGGCAGCTGGGATCAAGTGGATCCCTTGAAGAGTATAGAAATTGCCGGAGTAGAGTTAAGAGAGAAATCAGGAGGGCAAAAAGGGGACATGAGATTGCTTTGGCAGATAAGGCAAAGGTGAATCCAAAGAGCTTCTACAAATACATAAAGTGCAAAAGAGTAACTAGGGAGAAAGTAGGGCCTCTGAAGGATCAACAAGGTCATCTATGTGCGGAACCACAAGAGATGGGTGAGATCCTAAATGAATATTTCGCATCGGTATTTACGGTTGAGAAAGGCATGGATGTTAGGGAACTTGGGGAAATAAATAGTGATGTCTTGAGGAGTGTACACATTACAGAGAGGGAGGTGCTGGAAGTCTTAACGCGCATCAAGGTAGATAAATCTCCGGGACCTGATGAAATGTATCCCAGGACGTTATGGGAGGTTAGGGAGGAAATTGCGGGTCCCCTAGCAGAGATATTTGAATCATCCACCGCTACAGGTGAGGTGCCTGAAGATTGGAGGGTAGCAAATGTTGTGCCTTTGTTTAAGAAGGGCGGCAGGGAAAAGCCTGGGAACTACAGACCGGTGAGCCTGACATCTGTAGTGGGTAAGTTGTTAGAGGGTATTCTGAGAGACAGGATCTACGGGCATTTGGAGAGGCAGGGACTGATTAGGAACAGTCAGCATGGTTTTGTGAGAGGAAAATCATGTCTCACGAATTTGATTGAGTTTTTTGAAGGGGTAACCAAGAAGATAGATGAGGGCTGTGCAGTAGACGTGGTCTACATGGACTTTAGCAAAGCCTTTGACAAGGTACCGCATGGTAGGTTGTTACAAAAGGTTCAATCTCACGGGATCCAAGGTGAGGTAGCCAATTGGATACAACATTGGCTTGACGACAGAAGACAGAGGGTGGGTGTAGAGGGTTGTTTTTCAAATTGGAGGCCTGTGACCAGCGGTGTGCCTCAGGGATCGGTGCTGGGTCCGCTGTTATTTGTTATTTATATTAATTATTTGGATGAGAATTTAGGAGGCATGGTTAGTAAGTTTGCAGATGACACCAAGATTGGTGGCATCGTGGACAGTGAAGAAGGTTATCTAGGATTGCAACAGGATCTTGATAAATTGGGCCAGTGGGCCGATGAATGGCAGATGGAGTTTAATTTAGATAAATGTGAGGTGATGCATTTTGGGAGATCGAATCAGGCCAGGACCTACTCCATTAATGGTAGGGCGTTGGGGAGAGTTATAGAACAAAGAGATCTAGGAGTACAGGTTCATAGCTCCTTGAAAGTGGAGTCACAGGTGGATAGGGTGGTGAAGAAGGCATTCAGCTTGCTTGGTTTCATTGGTCAGAACATTGAATACAGGAGTTGGGATGTCTTGTTGAAGTTGTACAAGACATTAGTTAGGCCACACTTGGAGTACTGTGTACAGTTCTGGTCACCCTATTATAGAAAGGATATTATTAAACTAGAAAGAGTGCAGAAAAGATTTACTAGGATGCTGCCGGGACTTGATGGTTTGACTTATAGGGAGAGGTTAGATAGACTGGGACTTTTTTCCCTGGAGAGTAGGAGGTTGAGGGGTGATCTTATACAAGTCTATAAAATAATGAGGGGCATAGATAAGGTAGATAGTCAAAATCTTTTCCCAAAGGTAGGGGAGTCTATAACGAGGGGGCATAGATTTAAGGTGAGAGGGGAGAGATACAAAAGGGTCCAGAGGGGCAATTTTTTCACTCAAAGGGTGGTGAGTGTCTGGAACGAGCTGCCAGAGGCAGTCGTAGAGGCGGGTACAATTTTGTCTTTTAAAAAGCATTTGGACAATTACATGGGTAAGATGGGTATAGAGGGATATGGGCCAAGTACAGGCAATTGGGACTAGCTTAGTGGTATAAACTGGGCGACATGGACATGTTGGGCCGAAGGGCCTGTTTCCATGTTGTAAACTTCTATGATTCTATGTCAGTATTGCTTAAATGCTGTCTAAATCAATTTGAGAAATCTAGCATTTTCAGACATGATTTAAAATGCTAGATTAAAGAATAGTGTCTGACTCAAACTTAAATTTCTAACATCAGCCTACTTGCTGTATTATGCAATCTTAAAACAAAAATACAGTGTTTGACAGTTTAGATGAAAAAGTAACAGTACTCAGAAACACAAGCACAGTGGTTTGTGGGATTCACAGACTGCCGTTTTATACGAGCTCCAACTAATTAAAAATAGATCAAGTGCCACAAACTGTAACAACAAATAGCATCTCCTCTCTCTCAGAATAGCATAAGCGCGTCATGTAAAGAACTCCAATCAAATAATAACCTGATTACAGGACAGAATTGCTTTTGTTGCCTAATATTTACTACCTATAATGAACCCTGGTGATTCCTGCGTTGTTCTTAATGTTAATTATTTTACATTGTAATACCCAAGTGCAGTGGGGTTAATTTTTTTATGCAAGTCGCACCAGCACAACCCCCAATGCTTTGTCATGCAAAATATCTGTGATTTGGGGGGGAGGGGAGAACTGTAACCCATATGCAAATAAGTAACCATTTTTGCTGAAGCTCAGGTTTTCAGTCATTTTTAGAAACACGTGTATGGATTTGTTAAGAAAAACCAGTGTAAACTTTACTGTTTTTGTTCGATAAAATGGTATCTTGCAACTGTTCAGGTTGAGTGGTTAGAGTACATTTAGCACCATCTAGTGGTTTGGTGCAACAATCTTTTAGTTCACAGCTGTTCCTCTATTCTTTGGTGCTCCTTTGTGTTTGGATTATTCTTCCTTAACACAGGAGGAATACTAAGCTTGAACTAAGGATAGGGTTGTGACAGGAACTTCTTATCTGAAATACCCATGATAAAAGTAAGGCCAAATATTTTATGGTTGATGTTCTTTCGCATTGTAATCTTATAAAAGGCAATATCTATGACCCAGACTGGTAAACACAGACACTAGCATGATTTCAGTGTGCCTTGACGTTGACCCTAACTACATGAAGGTGTCATCTTGTGTCTAAGCTAAGCTGTTGTCTAACTTCAGTAATGTCCGAACATTGTAATGAGATTGCACAGACAATATATCCTGAAATACAAACAGTATATTCTGAAATACAGTAAGGTGAGAGGCACAGATTGTTTTTTTTTACATGCAATAGGTGTTTATTGAATTGACAGTAGATGATATTTGAGGCTGTATCTTGATGCCAAATCGATTTGTTCCGCGTAGAATTTGTCATTACTAACCCCCTGCTGTATATTAAGCATGAACTTATTATTTATGCTCTTCTGAATAGCTCAGTGGACAAATGCACAGTCTAGAGTGGTAATGAGCCATATACAACAGGAAGACCCCAGGTTTGAACCCTGGCCTGTATTAAGTTGCCTGATCTCAGCCACAGCAACAATGGGGACACTAGAGTTGACTTCGATGCCCCTGGATTAAAGGAATAAAAAATTAGTCAGAGTTCCTGCTTTTGGTCACTGTCTGGTAACACCTACTGGAAACTTTGTGTGTGGGTATAACAGAGAGGGGAGAGGTCTATTTATTAGCGATAGTGACGGCTAGTTTCGCCCATTGATCTGAATTAAAATAATACGCAACAGTCAGATGTGGATTTTTGTTTTACAAAACTCCTGCTGGAAACCCCCATCCCTTATGCCTGTTAAAACACCCAACACTCCTGCCCCCTTTGAGGCAACCTTCGCATCTCCCACTACTGCTGAGTCAAAATTACCCACTGGAAGCCCCGCTAAGGCAAATGTTTATCCTATGGTTGCCAACCCTCCAGGATTGTCTGGAATCTCCAGGGATTAAAGATTTATCTCCTGGACATTGCTGCAAGCAAATCTGGGAGAAAAGTCATAGGGGCATTAAAAAAAATGGAGTAATTTTTCCTTCTTTTTCCAATTTTTTCGTTTATTAGTTATAAAAATATTGGAAACGGGAAAAAAGGCTGTTTGACTGGGTGGGGCAGTTGGAGGCAGGAGGTCATGTGATGAAACCTCCAATCATATGTCCAATCATAATCGCCAACTCTAGTTGATCCCCATCTCGCCCTCCTCCCCTTGCCCTTCCCTCCTCTTCTCACTTCCTCTGGTCCAATTATACCCCACCCTCCAACCATCTTTCACCTGAATGCTACACATGGTCTACACTCCCCATGTGAAACACCACGAAAGATTAACCAGTATGTATGTGACGAAGGGTTACATCCTAAACGTTGATTTTTCTCTTTACAGATGATGACTGGCCTGCTGTGTTTTTCCAACATTTTCTGTTTTGTTTCTAAATGAGATAGTTTGTCCTTTTTCTTTCCAGTTTAATAAACCATAGAATGGATCACGTCAGCCCCAAAGCTCTGCATTGAATCCTGTCCATACCATTTGGGTGGAATATCCTTGATTGGACAGGCGAATTAACAAATGAAGATCTGCTTAAGTGTGATGCTTCATATAAACAAATAGCCAGCTAACACTCACTTTTCAGCTTGTGCATGAATTGGGTGATGGTACCAAAGGGCTACAGTTACCCCTTAAATCTTAATCCAAAATGAGTCAGGGCCTTTAGGCGATGAGAAAATTTTAGCTATCAAGCTAGATGATCCACAGAAAGAAAAAGTTAGCCTGACCACTCTGGATTATAAATGAAGTCTTTTTAATTAAGGAGTTTATATCCAGAGCTCCATCTACAATGTGACCTGTTCCTCTTTTTCTTTCAGATCAGCATCTTCATGACACATTTATCCAACTATGGGAATGATCGACTGGGACTCTATACATTTGTGAACCTGGCCAATTTTGTCCACTGCTGGACCAACCTGAAGCTGCAGACCATGCCTCCTGTGCAGCTGGCACACAAATACTTTGAGCTCTTTCCAGAACAAAAAGAGCCACTCTGGCAGGTGTAGTCCCAGTCATTCTTGAAACTGATAATTGGAACCAGAATGGTGTCAAGAAGGCTTCTAGTTGGGAGGGAGGGGCAGTGGTATATGTCCCAAGTTCCATGGCAGATTTAAATATATGTTTGTATTTTTTTATTTATATAGAGCCTTATCACATCAAAATATCCCATAGAATTTTACACAATGAATTTCTTTTTCTTTCTAGAGTGCAGTGACTGTTGTTATGTAGGTACTTATATAGGAAGGAATCCACATGTTCCATGGTGGTGTATAGGGACTCCCATTTCTGCTGCACCATTGTCTGGATTTTAGATTCAGGCTACCCACACTGTTTATTGGGCAAAGCATGGGATATTTTATCTAGTTATTAGACACTTACTATTCTGATTTCAGCTGGATTTTCCTTTTTGTGTGGACACACAGACTAATTTCCACAACCATTAACTCACGTAGACGGACCTTCACCCATTATAATGACTCACCTGCAAGACCACTGGGGTTCTGTGCCTATTCCTTTAAGATCAATCACTGTCCATGCTGCATTAAACTCCAAAAAGTTCTGCCGTTTTAACATCGTGCCCGATTTCCTTCTTTTCTGGCAGAATCCGTGTGATGATAAACGACACAAGGACATCTGGTCTAAAGAGAAAACCTGCGATCGTTTACCGAAGTTTCTGGTTATTGGACCTCAAAAAACAGGTAAGCTTTTGTTACAAGCGTTAGGAATGATTTCATTCAAATGAATTAACAGTGGTATTCAAATGGGTTGCACGGAGAATATTTAATTATTCAAACTATTCCATTAAGCATGTTCTAATAGTACATTTGCAGTTAATATCATAGTTAATGTAGCTCTGTGTTCATTTTCTTTATGCCTAGAACTGGAGCACAATAAGCCATCTTCTGATTTTAAGATGTTTTAAGAAATAAAAAGCCTTAAACGTGAGGGGGTGAGAAGTAAATTTCTGCAGGGGTTCTTCCGATTGTCCACCATTGCATTTACACAGTTTTTTTCCAGGATTTCTGTGGCTCTTCCACTGAAGTTACGATGGACAAGTTTGAAACACACTCCCACGATTCTAATCTGAAGATAGTTTGAGTTGGAGCAACTATGAGTTTAGTAGAATTATGGAGTAGATTTTCCAAATTTGTGCTCTTGGCTCCGAGCTTATTGGGAGTTCAGGGACAGAAGTCAGTGAGCCCTGAAGAACGGGTGGAAATTCTTGAGGGGCCTGTGGATCTCCGCACCAAAATCCCTGATATTCCGTCTCAGATTGGAGCTTCATAAAACCTACTGTTTTATTCTCTTCCTTTTAAGCATTTCACTCAGTGAAAATATGTGGTCCCAAATTTCCTTAGGTCCTTGGGCAGAGGGCCACTGTCAAAGGAGCAGGAGATGACAAGTGGGGGCAAGAAATCAGGCAGGACTTGGAAATGCTGCACCTCTGCCCTGGAGACCATACTACGGAAACTCCTGCTGGGGTAAGGGCGGGGGTGGGCATTGAAGGCCTGACATCACATAGCAGGCGGGGCCAGTGGGACAGCATCAGTCGGTGGAATTCCTGCTGCTCCTGTCCCCAGTGACCTCAATTCTGGCAAAGTAACAGTGCACAGATCAATGGAGGGGTGTATGTGCAGCCATGACCCTGGCCTGGAACACTCCAGAACAGATTACCAGCACGAGCGGTGGAACAAGAAACCTTAATCGGTTTCAAGAAGGAACTAGAGTGGTTCTTGTCAACAAATGCAATACGGGTTCATTAGAAATGCACCAATGAAATACTGTGGATGGGTGGGCTCGATGGACCAAAGATCTTCTGCCCATAACTGTTACTATTATAGGCTGTGACAATGAAATAAGGGGGCCGATTTCCACAGTTCTTGCAAGGTTCAGCCAGTCCCACCAGCATTTTCCTCATGCAGCTGTGAGGTGCCACATTTTTCAAACCCCTCCCCCACCTGCTCGCAGGTGCCCAAGATGCACCCGTACTGATACAATCGATCGATTGATTGACTTTAATGAAAAGTAAAATTGGGCAGTTTGTAAAATGGCGATCCCATCAATTTCCCACCGGGCGTGTCAGGTTAAAATTATCCCTCGTGTTTGATAGGACAGTTTGGCTTTAAGATAGGTTCTGTGACAATGAATAACTTTTATTTTCCATTAAGGTCTTGTGCTTATTTCCCATTAATCATGTGAAGCATTTACCTGAAGGTTTGTCTATAGCTTTAATAAAGCTGGACCTTTACCAACACATGCATGTCTGTTCCTATTTAGCAAATAACTTGTTTTCCAACAATATTTTATTCGCTTCTCAGGAGCGCACTGCAAATCATTAGTCATTGTTTGGTGTTGTGTAATATCTTGCATGTTTTTAATTACAATAGAAGGCTGTCCAAAATGTAAAGTACTACACATTTTTACATATAACCGACTGAGTACAATTCAAAGTGTAAGTATGATAAAATGTGCAGTCGGAGCCAAAAAAAGGACAAATGTAAGGAATCTTACAACACCAGGTTATAGTCCAACTGTTTTATTTAAAAATCACAAGCTTTCGGAGGCTTTCTCCTTCGTCAGGTGACGAAGGAGAAAGCCTCCGAAAGCTTGTGATTTTCAAATAAAACAGTTGGACTATAACCTGGTGTTGTAAGATTCCTTACATTTGTCAACCCCAGTCCATCACCGGCATCTCCACATCAAAAAAAAGACAGCAGTAGTACACAGCTGAAATTAATCAGTTAGTAGCATTAAATATAACGGGTGTTGATAGATTGTTCTTTTAAATTTTCAATTTCTGTTCAAGTACAAATATACATTAATAGCCGTTCACTTACATGATGTCAACTATATTAGCAATGTTGGTAGTAGTCTGAAATGGTAAATGTGTATTTTAATTATTCGCTGGGAATTGTTCTATGTTGTTCTACCAAGCATGCAGTGAAAATGGTAATAATTGATTTATGCTAATATACAGTAATTGTGTTCTAATTAAATAATCCAGCATTTCACAGAACAGCATTTTTGCAGTTCTTTCAAAGAATGAATACTTGCAGAAAGACGCTCAGCTGTCAAAATGGCCCAAATCTTGCTGGAGTGGGGCATCTCCTGGGGTGAGTCGTTAGTTAGACTTTTTCCTGCACCCTTCAGCTCAAAATCTTTTTGCTCTGTAAGTTGCTGGAAATTCGAGCTGATAACAGCACGACGAGGGCAACGGGGCATCTGAGATCTTAGTGAATGACAGGACAAACTGTGTATCTCCTTAATCAATGAGATTTGAGGATTGAGAAAGAAACAGAGGAACAATGGAGAAGGAGGATGAATTAGAGTCAAATCAAGAACAGAAAGAGAAATAAAAAGTAGAGGGGGAAGAAAGGTTGGATTAAGAGCAAAAAAAAAGACAGAAAGGAAAAGTAAGAAAAAAAAATTTATAAATACATTTTAAATTTAATATTTTAAATTTTTTAAATCTCTAAGAAGAATTTACTACATGCAGGAATGAGACTCAACAGTTTAAATAGTTCCATTTCTGCGCCGGAGAGGATGATTGGCATTGCATTAACAATTATCACGTCATTAAAAGGGTACTTATACTGTTAAATACCAGGTAGAACTTTCTGCAGCAAGTTTAATTTGAGTTTAATGTACAAATCCAGTTAGCTCTTAAAAAAAACGGGGAGGTTGAGGGCGAGCTGCCGTTTGTGTGAGGCAAATGGCACAGCAGTGTAATCGACCAGCAAGTTATGGCAATTTGTAACTCTCTTCTTCGTCTAAGCTTGCTGCCTGATTTGTGCATTAATAATGACATGAACACACCATTACTTTTCCAGCAAGATTTGAGCCAACGTCACAGATAGGAAGGGCAGCAATTTCTATGCAAATACATCAATACGTTTTCTAATGTCTTCTGTTCTCAGGCACCACAGCTTTGTACTTGTTCCTAATTATGCATCCAGCCATCACCAGTAATTTCCCCAACCCAAAGACCTTTGAAGAAGTGCAGTTCTTCAATGGGAATGGCTATCACAAGGGAATTGACTGGTAAGATAAGAGATCATACAAAGGGCTTTTATTTATAAACAAAAGTCTTTATTAGTCTTAGGAGACCAATGTCCATAATCTGTGGAGAAATTAATTCTATGCTTTGAAAGCCGAAGTTCTACATTGGGCCACGCTGATGATGGAATAGTTCTGTGGATTCCAAAGATTTTCAATTTATTTTGCAAAGGTTTATTAACATGTAACCTCAAGATTATGCAATTCTATAATAAAATTAGGCAGCCTGATAGCAAAATGAATGTATTGGCATGCTAATGTGCAGTGACATGGGCAAGTAAGTCAATTGTTTCTACCTGTGATTTCCCCACATGGTGAGTTTTTGAATTTAACCAGGAAGGCACTGAAGATCAGAGAGACAATCAACCTGTGGTGTTTTATGCACCTTAGCAGCAAATTCAAAAATGGCATTTTCAAACATAGGAATCATAGGGAAGTATTGAACCAGAAAGGAAGAAAGAATTTGCATTTATATAGTGCCATTTATGCTGTCAGTACACCTCAAAATGTTTTACGATTAGTTAAACAATTTTGAAGTGTAGTCACTGTTGTAATGTAGGAAATGAGACAGCCAATTTGCACACTGCAAGATCCCACAAACAGCAATGTGATAATGACCAGATAATCTGTTTTTAGTGATGTTGATTGAGGGATAAATATTAGCCAGGACATCAGGGAGAATATCCCTGTTCTTCTTTGAATAGTATCACGGGATCTTTTACATCCACCTGAGAGGCCAAATTGAGCCTCGGTTTAATGTCTTATCTGAGACACAGCACCTCCAACAGTGCAGAGCTCCCTCAGTACTGCACTGCATAAATTATATACTCAAGTCTCTGGAGTGTGGACTTGAACCCACAACCATCTAACTCAGAGGACAGAGTGCTTCCAACTGAGCCAAGGCTCTGCAGCCTGACTGGCTGGTCCCAAAAACTAATAGCTCTCAAATGCCCACTCCTTTAAATATTCATACAATTCTCTTTATAATTTTCCTACACTATGGGGTCGATTTTTACTTCTATCGCTTGGCATTAACGGGGTGGTAATGGCCTGAAAATGAAGTCGGTAGCCTTACCGCCCTGTTAACACCGTGAAGAGGCAGGTGACATTTTGAAAGGGGCTTAACACTGAGTGCCCGAAGCACCAGCCTGTCTCAGGCGGTAGGCCACTTTTAATATGCAAATCTGAGTCCTGGTTGGAGTGTACCAAGCTAAGTTTGGAATTATTTTTGTGAGGCCCGGAAGAGCAGGAGTGCTCCTCCGAGCCCCCAAAAAATAATCTGGGCTTCTGTCACCCCGGGACCCCTACCCTCCGCGATCGTGACTCGCCTTGCTGGCAGCGAGGGAGACCTGATATTGGGAAGCCTCAATCCGGCCAGCTGCATTGGGACGCCTGTGTGGCGCCCCACAGCTCACTGATCTGATGTAATGAGGCCAGTACCTCAAAATCACGCCCATCTCTTCATCGCAGGTACGGGCGATCAGCCACGCACTCTGCCGGCCGATCGTCCAAAAGTAAAAATCGACCCCTATCTGCATCCAATGCCCACTTGAGCCAGTCCATTCCACGTGTTCACCAACTTCTGCGTAAAGTAGTTAAATTTGAACTGTCTGTGCACCTGCCTTTTTCTAAGTGCGTGTCCCCTGGTTTTAGAGTTTGTGACAACTCAAACTGACAGTCTACCCTACCGTGGGAGAACCGTCACCACACAGACTGCAGCGGTTCAAGAAGGCGGCTCACCACCACCTTCTCAAGGGCAATTAGGGATGGGCAATAAATGCCGGCCTCACCAGCGACGCCCACATCCCATGAACGAATAAAAAAAAACACATCATTGGGTTTCAATTTATCAAATTCCATTGAGAATCTTGAATATTTGAATAATATCTCCCATGAACCTGCTCTTCTCCAGAGTAAATAATCTCAGACAGTTCAATCTGTCCTCATAGCTCATATGCCTTAAGCCAGGTGCCAGTTTGGTTGCTGCCTTCAATGCCTAGATGTCCTTGCTGTACTATGGTGACCAGCACAGTACACAATACTTGAGTGCCTTAAACAGACTCATTGCCAGAGGTCGGTCTTGGAATGACCAGGGTGATTCCAGGGCGAGTCCATCTTTGGAAATCTCAGGCGTGCAGCCCATGATTTTCCATCCGTTAAAACTAATGAACTGCGCGACCACAATTTCTCAGAGTGGAATTGCTGGATTGTGGAACTTGATCTGTGAGAGAGGTGAAAGAAACTTACCAAAATTGGTGGAGATGAAATCTGATTCCATAATAAGTAACTTTGAAGTATTGCTTTTTGCCACTGAACTTTCAGAAACTAAATAGATTCAACACCCTTTAAATGTATTGAAGGCACCTTAACATGATTCTTGTATTTATAATATTGCATGCAGTTTCAGGCACCCTACCTTCAAAATGACATTGCTGCATTTGTGAGGAGTCAGAGAAAAGCATCAAAGATGATTCTGGGACTCAAGTCATGAATTTATTCAGAGAGACTCAGAGTAAACTTATTTTCATTGGGGAAGAGTTAATGGGGAGGAAATGTTGCAGGTCTTTAAAACGATGTGAAGCATAAATAGTGAAGACGTAAGCAGGCTATTTAACTTTGACTGTGACCTCGTATCTAGAGGATACATTCAAAATTAACAAGCCTCAAATAAGACTAGATATTGTGAGAAAAAAAAATCTTTTCAAAGTAATGGAACAGACTCACAGCAAAATGAGTTGGCATCACATCAACTAATCCTCCCTCAAAAAAGAAATGGAAAAAATATCTGGTTAGAACGCGATTGATGGCTATAGGGATAAGAACAGGCAGAGATAATCAAATATTCCATGGAACACAATGGTTCCTATGTAGCTGTGACCAGGGTAGAATAATACAAATGTGGAATGGAAAGATATTCTAGAGTTTCATCTAATTAATTTTGGGGCCATGGAAAAATTTTGCAGAACTTTTCCTCAACAGATTAAATAGATAAGGTAAATTCTATGGTAGGGTAGACTGTCAGTTTTAATTGCATGCTTTCTTATGTTCTTATGAATGTTTCAACAAATTACTTGATGACAGTCTATTTCTATAACTTAATTGTAAGTGTAAAGCAGATATTCCTTAACGAGAGTCACCAGTTATATTCCACAGTGGTTTTCTTGAACATCTGCAGTAGCTTTGGCTGAAAATCTGCAGAAATCCCAGAGGAACGGAGCAAACCCCATTTCTCTGGAGTTTCCGTGGATATTCTCCTGTACAGGGGAATGCTGGGAGTGAAACGAAGCAGCAGTTTTACCAACAGGGTCATTTTTGCAGCACTTACAGCAACCTTTAAGGCTTGAAGCACACAAGCAGCTGCAGTAAAAATGAGTGTCAGCCCTGTTTCCATCTTTCCCTGACTGTAACTAAGGATCCCTATTACTACCATGGGAAATGGCTGCCTCCCAGCTTGTATTGCCCATAGTTTGTGGTCGGGTTGAGGAACTGACAGTAGCAATGCGGGTAGAGATAAAAATGGCGTCGGGGAACTGACAACGTCATTTGACCCCGATATACATATATTAATGGGGTCCCCGCCTATTTCCAGCAGGTAATCTGGCTGCCTAAATCAAGGCCTGCCCAAAAAGCGGAATGGGCAGACTTCCAGTGATTAGTCGGGGGTTAAGTGCAGGACTGAGGGAATTTGCAGTGTGGGACACTCCTTCCATTCACTCCACCTCCTCTGATGTAATAGTATAGTTTGGGGTGGACGGAGTTTCCACCCACTCCAGGCCCTATCAGGAATTGGCTGTTTGAGCTGGGACCCGGCATAACTGGATCCCACTTGAACTTCCTCTGGTTACGCTGCACTCTCAGCTGACATACCCTGGCACTGTGCCTCTGGTCCCAAGGAAATTCAGGGCCACATTATCTCATAGCACTCCGCCATTCATTCAGACTCTCACTTATTGAGCTACTAGCCCTTATTTTATCTTTTGCTACCTGGAACGTCATCCTCACGTTGCTCCTCTTCGGAGCTGAATCTCTGGATACTGTGAGCTTTCTCCTCACTTTCAGTCACTAAAATTATTCCATTCATTTTACACCAAATTCTCAATCATTTGAAATCAGGCTTCCGATGGACATAAGCCATCTTTATATTTTGGTTTTCCAGCCAGTTGAAGAAATATCAGTCCTTTCAAGAACCATCGTATCGTGGAGTGAGAATGAAACACAAACATTTTTATAATTATTTTAATACTTTCTCTGCCTTTCCCATTTTACACAACATTGCCTGGCTAAGGCAGTTCAGCCAATCACCTTGGCGTAGCAGAGATAAGGAACTCATTGTGTTAGCGATTTCTGGCATAGAAAATTTCTGTTCATGTTTGCTGTGTCGCATCATCTGGATTATGCTTTCAAAATAATGAAAATTTACCTCTCCTGTTCTATCTTTGTAGGTACATGAATTTCTTTCCTATCCCTTCCAATGTGACCACAGACTTTTTGTTTGAGAAAAGTGCAAACTACTTTCACTCCGAGGATGCTCCGAAACGAGCTGCGGCCCTCTTACCAAAGGTGAAAATAATCACCATTCTCATTAACCCTTCAGATCGGGCCTACTCCTGGTACCAGGTAAACCTGACCATTCTGCTTGCTTAGGCTTTTGTTTAACGCCCTCTGTTGAACTGAAGTTTGAATTTTCTGTTTCTTCCGATGTCCACAGCACCAGCGAGCCCATGAAGATCCTGCTGCTCTTAGGTATAGTTTTTATGAGGTGATCACGGCAAGTCGACATGCTGTTCCCGAGCTTCGGGCCCTTCACAATCGGTGCCTGGTGCCTGGTTGGTACGCAGCTCATATTGAAAGATGGCTAACATACTACCCTACTAGTCAGGTGAGCACTTAAGCAGGCAAGAAGCATCTGTTTTAATTACGTGTA
Organism: Heptranchias perlo; assembly: GCF_035084215.1. Taxonomy (NCBI): domain Eukaryota; kingdom Metazoa; phylum Chordata; class Chondrichthyes; order Hexanchiformes; family Hexanchidae; genus Heptranchias; species Heptranchias perlo. Next base: position 124,740,072 of record NC_090325.1, on the reverse strand, counting down.
ACATGCCATTTATATCCCAATATTTTTTGTTTAAGATCTATGTATTTTTTAGTCTTCTCTTGTTATCTTATACCCTCCTGCAACCAGGAAGGATGGGACAGTTAAATCCACAGGAGTCCCTATGACGGCCATCATTACTGCCCCATGTTTACTCAGCACAAAGTGCGATTGGAAACAAATTGAATGATGATCATTATTCCCTGCCCCACCTTCCTGCCAGTCTCCAAAGTGGCACTGTAGCGAGCACCCCATCTGAGAACTGACAGGAGTACATGTTTGACTGACCGGTAACTCTAGAACCCAAGCACATGATCTTCTGCTTGAGAATCAAACACTTAACTATTTGCATTACCACTACCTTCATCTCTATAATGAATCTGCAGTAGATTTCCCCATGTACTCTCAGTGTAATGATTTCTTCTAGACTCAGAACAAGCACTGGGACTTCTTTGCTATACGATGAGTCTTTGAACACGATATTTGCATGGGGGGTTTAATATTGAGGCCTTTATTTATGCTGCACTGTCAGGCAGTCTCTTTACCTGCAGCCAGTTTGCTCTTGTTATGTACTCTGGCTAATATATGGGGCTAGAAATTGGACCTCATTGCTCCTGTCTTAAGGGTGTAAAATGGACGCACAAGGGCCAATTTTAGGAACCAATGTCCTGCACCCCAAGGACACCTGAAAGACGTCTGACCCAATATATTGGGTCGATCCATTTTTCAGGGGTTCCTGAATAGGCGTTAGGAGCCAGACATATGTAAATGAGGGGCCTAACGCCTGTTTTAGGCCCCGTCTACTAATTAGCTTGCGACGAGTGGAGCAGGCACTAGGCGTACTCTGCTCGGGATTGTTAAGCGGTCGCTGTTGCCTAAGCAACAAGCGCCTCCAAAAGATAAGTGTTTTTAAAAAAACGATGTTAAAAAAATGCTCCTGTGGAGTCAGGAGGTGCAGGAATGCACCCCCGACTCTACAGTACTTGCCAGCAGCCCCCTCCCCTGTTGCCACTCCACCCCTTCTCCTGGGATCTACCTTGGGGCTGCTGGCATTCATCCTGATTTGAGAGCTATCTCCACCAATTTGGTCTCGCTTATAAGTACTAGTGGAGAAGTTACCAATCAGGATTAGGAAAGAAATTAGGCCTATCCACAAAGGAGCAGTCAGCATTCACAATGACACACCACTTGATCGTTTCCATTGTCTCTGCTAAGAGAAATGTAAGGAATCTTACAACACCAGGTTATAGTCCAACAGTTGGACTATAACCTGGTGTTGTAAGATTCCTTACATTTGTCCACCCCAGTCCACATCTGCTAAGAGAGGCAGGGTAAGTCTAAGAACATAAGAAATAGGAGCAGGAGTAGGCCACACGGCCCCTCGAGCCTGCTCCGCCATTCAATCAGATTATGGCTGATCTTCAACCTCAACTCCACTTTCTTGCCTGATCCCCATATCCCTTGATTCCCCGAGAGTCCAAAAATCTATCTATTTCAGCCTTGATTATACTCAATGACTCAGCATCCACAGCCCTCTGGAGTAGAGAATTCCAAAGATTCACAACCCTCTGAGTAAAGAAATTCCTCCTCATCTTAGTCTTAAATGGCCAACCCCTTATCCTGCGACTATGCCCCCTAGTTCTAGACTCTCCGGCATCTACCCTGTCAAGCCCCCTTATAATCTTATATGTTTCAATGAGATCACCTCTCATTCTTCTAAACTCCAGAGAATATAGGCCCATTCTACTCAACCTCTCCTCATAGAACAACCCTCTCATCCCAGGAATTAATCTAGTGAACCTTCGTTGCACCACCTCTAAGGCAAGTTTATCCTTCCTTAGATAAGGAGACCAAAACCGTACGCATTACTCTAGGTGAGGTCTCACCAAAGCCTTGTACAACTGTAGTAAGACTTCCTTACTCTTGTACTCCAACCCCCTTGCAATAAAGGCCAACATGCCATTTGCTTTCCTAATTGCTTGCTGTACCTGCATACTAACTTTTTGTGTTTCTTGTACGTGGACACCCAAGTCTCTGTGAACACCAACATTTAATAGTTTCTCACCATTTAAAAAATATTCTGTTTTTCTATTCTTCCTACCAAAGTGAATAACCTCACATTTCCCCACATTATACTCCATCTGCCACCTTCTTGCCCACTCACTTAACCTGTCTATATCCCTTTGCAGACTCTGTGTCCTCCTCACAGCTTACTTTCCCACCTAGCTTTGTATCATCAGCAAACTTGGATACATTACACTCGGTCCCTTCATCTAAGTGATTAATATAGATTGTAAATAGCTGAGGCCCAAGCATCGATCCTTGCAGCACCCCACTAGTTACAGCCTGCCAACCTGAAAATGACCCGTTTCTCCCTACTCTCTGTTTTCTGTCCGTTAACCAATCCTCTATCCATGTTAATATGTTACCCCCAACCCCATGAGCCCTTATCTTGCATAATAACCTTTTATGGTGGCACCTTATCGAATTCCTGTTGACAATCCAAATATACTACATCCACTGATTCCGCTTTATCTACCCTGTTAGTTACAGCCTCAAAAAACTCTAATAAATTTGTCAAACACAACTTCCCTTTCATAAAACCGTGTTGACTGTCTAAACATATTATGATTTTCTAAGTGCCCTGTTACCACTTCCTTAAGTCTGATGTTGATCTTTTGCCACCCACTGTATGTGGAAAATTTGATCTGGATCGCGCCCTCTTTGTGTTACAGTTACATAACGGGTACCAGTTTTACACCTGTATGATTTTGATAGCTGCTGCAAAGGAAGACCAACCAAACTTGCGGTTAGATACTCACACCACTCTCCAATCAAAGAAATCAGAACGTGTACTCGAGTAGAACTCTGTGTCAAAAAAGAGCTGACGTTAAGTTTAAAAAAAGTTAAAGTTGGCCCAGTGGATTCCCTTGGTATTTCTTAAACTTTTATTTTAAAATTTGAAATGCTTGCCTCTCAATTGCACTGCACCTAATGTGAAGTAGCACGACACCATCTTCTCACACCTGACTGTTGCCACCAGAGTTTGGCTGCAATCAAATTGCAACTTTTGCATTGGGAAGTAAAAACTGTTTTCCATCAATGGAAAACATGCAGTATAACTCTATTCTTGGAAAGGGAACACTGCAACTGTGACTCTAACAGCTTCGGACTCCTTTTAGCCAATTATTATGAAGAAATTGAAAAGTTACGCCAGTAATAATTATAACTTTTGGACAACAAGGACTATTCTTAGCCAGCCCACATGTAATTGCTACGTCAAATAACGTCTGCTAGTCTGGAATGAACAGATTTAAGTTAGCTATTCTTGGCCATCCAGGAAAGGTTTTGTAATTGAGAGTAGCAGATTTTTTGTCAAACCAGTGGCAGTAAATTCACTACAGCCTGCCAAGGGGAAGTCTAACCTAATATGGCAAACAGCTCAAGTCTCAGCCACATTGTATCACCTCCCCCTCATCACGAATGTGAACCAGCCAACTAAATCAATATGCTACCAAATGACAGCCAGATAGATGTGGATAGTTATATTTTATTTATATTCTTACTTTTAACTTGTCTTTGTACTTTAATGATTTATTGTCCAGTAACATTATCTGACTGAAACTGTTTTTAGTTACACATTATAGATGGGCACAAGCTGAGGACTGACCCTGCTGCAGTAATGGATGGAGTGCAGAAATTCCTTGGAGTTTCCCAGTACTACAATTATTCTCAGGCCCTGACGTAAGTCTATAATATATGTATGCAATTTTAACGGTTAAATGCTACACTTACATTGTAGATCTGATTTTGCACGGGTCTCCACTGCCTTGGCAAGGGTGAATATAGGTTATAGAATCAGTGATGTAGGCCCACGTGCCCAATTCACAATTTGCTGTAAAGGAAAATAGCAGCAAAAAGATGTAATATGGTAATTTTATCATTGGGTCCCACCCTCAGGAAAAAATTCACATTCCTCAGACAATCTCTTCCCCAACTAGCACCTCACCCATATAAAATGGGTACATGACTAATCGATTGGCCTGGCTTGCTGAAATTGGATTCTTAAAGCTAGGTTTCCGTGGCAAAGGTTCAAACTGAGGTTGGTATGTTTTTTCAGTAAACATTGACGTTGAGTTACATTTTGTGTCTCTGTACTAGTTTTTGTCACTGCAGAGGACTCCATTTCTGCATAAGACCTTTTTTTTCAACAAGAAGTTGCCACTTTGAAATTGAAGTTGCAACAAACAAATTGCAGAGGATGGGACTTCCTTTTGGGGTCCTTCTAGCATTCCCGATTTAGATGATGAAGACTTGATCATGAAGTACACAAAATGGAGGTGTGCTGACACCTGAGGTATAATGACCACATCCATTGGTACCCCAAGATCTGTTTTTGTAGACTCCATCATTCCTTCCTGAGTGTGTTAGAGGACACCTGTCTTCACCAGCTTCGCTTCACTAGAAAGACTGACATTGAGCTATGCTATTCGCTCCAGGATGGCCTGCAGACAACTTCCACCACAAGGGCAGCTCTTTCCCTAACTGTGAATGTTACCACAGCATTAAGCTTTTTTGCTATCAGACCCTTCCAACCACTGCGGAGGGAGAGGTTATAGAATCAGTGATATAGGCCCACAGGACCAGTTCACATTTTGCAGTAAAAGAAAATAGCAACAAAAAGATGTAAGATGGCAATTTTATTATTAGGTCATTAGGTAATCATTTGGATCTGCCAAATCATCCAGTCCATCCAGTGACATGTTCTTGGGACTTTCATCACTTTCCACATGGAATTGAGGGCTTAGAGTTTGCACCAGATGGCAGATTGGGCCAAAAGTCCCAAGGTACAAAATATTGAACCAACTGGCCATCAGGGATCCTTATTGGCTACATAAACAAAAAGGGCTTCTGTTCAATTGACGTTCATGTGGTATCTAACCACAGAAATATCATAATGCAAGTAAATGCTTATGATGCTGGAAGCACCCATGATGGCTCCATTATACAGTAGTCCACAGTGCTCACCTTGTTTGAAGGCTCACATAGGCTGAACAGACGGCTGCTCTGAGATCAGACCTCTCCTATGCAGCCACAAATGATGACCCAACTGAGAAACCCTCGAATGATATAAATGTATGAGGAGAGGAGGATCAGGAGGAGAAAACGGAGATAGCAGAGGTGCAGCCAGGAAGATTGGTGTGTCAGGCACTCGTTGGTAACTGTTTCCAGTAATTTCCAGATCTGGCCCCTGGAAATGAATTGCATCCAAATTCCCAGAAAAAACAACTCGCTGTTCATTTCTTTCTACACTACTATAACTGCCATCTTACACTACCCTAACATTGGTTGGTATATTTCATGGCCCTTCCAAACAAAAACTGTCCTCACAAAGGAGAAATAATGTGCACAAAATGTATTATGTTATACTTGAACATGGAGGTCCTCTAATGGCTCCCACTGCACTTTCACTTGGTGATTCTTTAAGGTGCCCTTCAACTTCCCAGTGCTATATCTAAGTACTCTCTCAATGGAAGAAGCAATGGGAAGATGTGGGCCCTGGATGCCGATTTTGTGGCATATACCAGTATGGCGGGAGGTGCACTTCCAGCTTATAATCAATGTGCGCTTCCTGCCCGCCATATTGGAGGTTTAGGAGGCCGTTTAGTGCCCCAAAAAAGGATGCTGCATGAACGAATTTCTAGGCTCATGTCTCTCATGTGTTTCCTCATAACTCAGACCCCCGACACAAGCAATCAGCCTCGTGGTTTCTTCTCTGCACCCAATGTTTCAATGTCTCCCTTGTTTCTTGGCAACCAGAATTGGACGTGGTACGCAAGGTGCATTCTGATCTGAGTTTGTCACATCTTCCTCTGACTTGTCCATGCAGTTCAACATTCTAGTGGATTTTTTGATTGCTCTATGCATTGGTTGGACAGGTTGAGCAGTGCGTTCACTAAGACTCCTAGGTCTCTTTCAACATCATCTTCAGCTATTTCAACACCAGTGATGAGGTACGTTTGTGACCCATTTTCTTTCCTGTATGCAGCACTTTGCACTCGCCTGCATTAAATTTAACCTGCCGTTGTTTGACTCATACAAATTTTGTTTAAATCATTCGGCAATTAAGAAGCTGCCTTCTTTGATTCCACTGCTCCTCCTACTTTGCTATAATCTGAAAATTTGACCAGTTTACACTGAGGTTCTGAAACCAAGTCATTGAGATGTAAATCAGGAACAGCAGTGGTCGCAAGACTGAGCCCTCAGGCCTCCCTTCAGTACTTACCCCTACCCCAACATGACTTCTCTAACCAGTACCCATTGTTTTTTTACCCTATCCCAGTAGCCAGTCCACATTCCTCTTTATGTGAGTGCATTCTAGTGCAGCTTCATATGGATTCTGATGGTAGTGCTGGTTTACAGCACACTTTTCAACTTCTATGTGTCACAGTGCAAGCTACAGATGGGTGCCCTACTGCTTGCCTGCAATAAAAGGGTGTGCTGAAAAGGGGAAAATGTTGTCTTCATACTTTACATACTACCTCTGTGAGAATGCTGCAGCTCACAAACTTGGCATGGCCCATGAGAACTATGCCAAGCAATTGCACTTACTATATGAAAAGCAAAATACTGCGGATACTGGAAGTCTGAAATAAAAACAGAAAATGCTGGAAATACTCAGCAAGTCAGGCAGCATCTGTGGAGAAAGAAACAGAGTTAATGTTTCAGGTCGATGACCCTTCGTCAGAACTTTGGCCAGTTCTGACGAAAGGTCATCGACCTGAAACGTTAACTCTGTTTCTCTCCACAGGTGCTGCCTAACTTGCTGAATATTTCCAGCATTTTCTGTTCTTATTGCACTTGCTATAGCTCTCCTTCTGACAATGTTACTTTTCTTCCTTTTTGTTCCAAGGTCTATAGGACTTAGAAAACTCCAATCTCCCTTTCAGCTACTTCCTTTTAAGCAACTTTGGCCTCTGCTTTGACATGAGGTTGTCATTCTGCTCTAAAGTGGCCCACCCACTGTGCCATAACTCCTGCAACAGGACTTGCAAGGCCTCCTTGGAAGTCACAGGAAAATTTTCCCCACTTTCCCTCTCCCAGACAGTTTTTGACACACCCACCTCTGGCCACATTGCCAGTAGTTGGTCACAGTTCTTATCTAACAAGCAGAACTTTCATTATAACAAAAATTCCTACCCCCTTTAATGGCCAACAACTTGCCAGATTCCACCCCCCCCACACCACGCCCCACTCAATTGCTGGTCAGGTTCCCTTCACCCATTTTCCATGGAGCATATTAAAATGAAAAAGAATGTCTGCCTTTGCGAAGTTTGGCTGGCCTTTGGCAAGGCTCCTTGCTATTAGTATACCAGTTTTGCTAACATTGCAAAATCAAGACTTATAGCTCACATATGGAGACAAGCCTACTGAATCTGGTTTAGTTCCCCATACTGATTAATGAATTTGCTTGCTTGAAGGGTCTACACATCAACTGCTGCTCTGTCTAAGTGAAGCTCATGGAGCTACAAGACCAAGTCCCTCAACCTGCTAATCGCAATGTAGTGTTTTACCACATGGTTACTGTCTTCAGACATCTTTGGCTGTTAGGCAGTGAAATTGGGGACCCAAACAAGGCAAATGTTTGTCTAAAGGAGACTGACTTAATAGAACTATTGATTTCAACTTTATAGGCAGGATTTTCTAAAGGCATAATTGCCCTACTTTCAGGCAGGGGTGGAAAATGGGTCAGTGAGACGTTAGACCAGCAACTTGCTGGTACTGACCACTTCGAGGATTTTCCACCACAAGTGACATCAGATGTTGGAATTGGCAGCCCCAAAACAGGCTGACATATTCAAATAAGGCAGCGATGATGTATTGACATCGCATGTTACATTATCTGCCATTACCACGTTAGCAATGCTCTACACTAGTAAGACCAGCATTCAACATTGCTAGGGTACCTTAGTGGTATAAACTGGGTGACATGGACATGTTGGGCCGAAGGGCCTGTTTCCATGTTGTAACTTCTATGATTCTAGGGCTGACGGAGAGCATTTAAAAATTAAATGGCCCAGCCCATTGAGTACAATCAGCCATATTAAAATCAATGTTCAAACAGATGTTGCTGTTTTCATCACAGGAACACCATCAGGAGCCCACTAAAACATCATTTCAAATGAAGTTGACTTCAGGAAATTTGACAGGGTCAAAGGTGGGGCAGTTAAATGGGCACAAAGTCCACCCTGCCAACTTAAAGTCAGCAATAGCGGCACCAAGGAAAATTCCAGCCCATATATGGTCTTAGAGTCTCCATGGCATACACCTAAAACCTTGGACATTCCTGTAATATAATATTTGCACTGTTATTTTGTTACACAAGTGATATAAAATAAATTCTAATCTAGCTATTGCAATAATTGTCTAAAAATTTGAAAAGGAAATGAGAAACATTGAAGGGTAAATTATGAAGGGAGAAAAATGCATTGAAAAGCTCTATTAACAATTAGTAGTGATTTATCACAGAAACATTGCAGTGTGAGAATTAAAGAGACAAGATCCATGCAGAGGGCTGATTCACGGAATGTTGTAGACATTTACTGGCACTGTTTTACTTCTGATCTGCAAGATACATCATTTTGCTGCCATTTCAAATATTGACATCAACTTACCCTAAATAACAACTGGATATCTTCAAGTCTTGGATTGCGATACAGCAGTAGATATCCAGTAGAATGTCTGAAGATTAAATCCATTAAACTGAACTCTGCTTCCTTTTAAACAGCTAAATACAATTTATGGATAAGGCATTCCCGAAATAGATTTTGTCAAATATTCTCTTCCTGTTATTGGTAAGATAAATATGAAGTGTAAGTATGTTATAAGCAGTGATAACATACACCAAATGGGGATTTGATGCGATTACCTGTTGTGTTGAAGTAGATTTATTTGCTTCTTTGCTATTGGGCCAGATTTTGTTGAAAAAATAACGGCGTCTGAACATCCCATGTCATTATTGATGTGCAAATCGGCCAGCAACTTGTAGCGAGGAAGAGATATCTCATGAATTGCGAATCGCCACAGGTTGCTGGCTGACTTGCGCAGCTCCACAGTTAGCTTTGTGAAAATGGCATCTCATCCTTAACCTCCCCGTGATTTTCATCAAGTTGCTGCATTTGCATATTAATTGGCGCTTAAACTCAGCACAGTTAAGTCTAGTAATTAATAAATAGAGTAAGTACCCTTTTAACAATGTCATAATTATTAATGACTGCCAATTGATCTCTCTTGCCCAGGAAGTGACCAGTTATAAGTGTGGAGTCTCATTCCTTCAGGTTGTGAATTGTTTTAGCAGATTTTAAAAATGTAAAATTTTTTATTTTTAATTTTTTTTCTTACTTTTCCTTTCTGTCTCTTTTTTCTTTCTCTTAAACCAATCTTTATTTCTCTTTCTGTACCTGATTTGACAATGAATTCACCCACTCTAATTCACCCTCCTTCTCAGTTCTTCCTCTGTTTATTTCTCAATCCTTAAATCTGATTTGTTAAGGAGATACACTGTTTGTCCCATTGTTCACCAAGGTCCCAGATTCCCTGTTGCTCTCGCTGTGTCATTATCAGCTCGCTCTTCCAGCGAAGTCGCAAACTGTGGGCAAAAATTTTAAAACCTAAACTTGCACGATCAAGTCTAACTAACAGGGTATGCTGTGAGATGCCCCGCACCAGCAAAATCTGGTCCAATAGCTTTTAGTGTAAGAATAATCCCTACCGGGGTCTATACTTTTAGCTAATATTAGTAGCAAATGGCTGAGAGGGTGTCTTATGAATTGCAGGTTTGATCCGCAAAAGGGATTCTGGTGCCAGTTGCTTGAAGGAGGGAAGACAAAGTGTCTGGGGAAAAGCAAAGGCAGAAAGTATCCAGCGATGGATTTGGAGGTATTTCTGTTTAAAAAAAAATCCAGGAGCCTAATCCTAATACAAATTTAACACAATATTGCCTTAATTTACATTATAAACTCTTAGGAACACCATGAATCCTTATGGGAAGATTTTCCAAGTCCTTGCGCACTGTGAGGCACCTCACATGTCACAAGCGCACATCAGAAAACCATAGATAGCAGACCTGCAATTTTCTGATGCACCACATGCGAGGACTCAGAGAATCTACCCTTTGAGTACCGAATGTACTTGCAGCTTTCATAATGCCCAATTTTATCGTGCCTGCCCTGTACCAGGATCTGAATATGGAAAAACAGAAAATCATGAAGTTTATTTCCACACGTAGTGCTTTCTGCATAAATAAGGTTGGTATTTCTTTTCTTAAGAAAGTAATTGGTACAAAACTACGACTGTCATACTGTCATTTTTGAGAACTGCGCATGAGTTTACTCATGTAAGCTGATTGAGCTCTGCAGGTGACTGATGACTATTCATTTGAGTCTTCTTACTGCTTTAGCCTGTGCATCTATTCACCACATCAGTCTTTTAAGTGTAGGCATTCGTTTGGACGAAAAAATAGCCTTTGGGGCCATTTTTCACCAATGAAAGTCCAGCTTTTCCAAACTTGCACCCATCTCCGCAGAGGAAGAGATTAGGAACAAAATTGAATAGGTTAGATCAGATAGATAAACATAAACTGAAAGTTAAACAAATAAAAATAAGACAGATAGAAAATGGAAACGATGTAGGAAGAGTGGAAAAAATAAGGATCTCAGAGTGAGCAAAATTAGTATATTTTTAGTGTTTATTTTAGTAGTCTTTTTTTATTATTATTCATTCTCGGGATGTGGGTATCATTGGCAAGGCTGGCATTTATTGCCCATCTTTAGTTGCCCTGAAAGGGTGTGGGACTAGGGTCACATAGAGGCCAGACCAGGTAAGGACGGCAGGTTTCCTTCCCTAAAGGACATTAGTGAAACAGTTGGGTTTTTACGACAATCCGACAGCTTCATGGTCACTTTTTACTGACACCAGTTTTTTATTTCAAGATTTTTTTAAAACTAAATTCAAATTCTTGAACTGCCATGGTGGGATTTCAACTCATGGGGGGTTGAATTGGATTACCCTCGAAACCGGGGGCGGGGGTCATGGTGCACGATTAACCCACGGTCGTTCAGATGCAGGTAGCACAAGAGATTCATGCTGCCTGATAATCTGCATGATTGCTGCATGCAGCCAATGCTACCTGTGCTGTTGAGTGGCTGCATGCACCAGTATGGGGCCCGATATGGGGCGTGGCCAGCACTACTTAAAGGCAGCCTGCACCTCTTAAAGGGAGGTGCACTGTCAACTCAATCGGTGGTGGAAGAATAATCTGATGGCTGGACACGCGAGAGAGCGTGCACCAAGGTTCTCGGATGGCTCACTAGAGGCCTTGGTGGACGAGGTGGACCCACGGAGAGCCATCCTGTATCCGTTGGGTGGCAGGAGGCCCTTCAGACACCAGCTACGGAGGCAGTGGGAGGAAGTGGTGCTGGAAGTGAATGCCAGGAACATTGCACCACGCACGTGGATGCAGTACAAGAGAAAGTTCAATGATTTCATACGAGTGGTCAAGGTGAGTGAATTCAAGTGTCAAGTGGCACGTCCTACCAACTGCACCACTGCTTCATGCACGACAACCCCCGTCACCGACCCACCACAAAAGCTTTCCACCTATACGCAACGCTGCACTCCGGATGCTGCATCTCACCCTCACACAGTACCACTCTTGGAAACCACACACCCACAACTCACAGGTCACACACACTGGCAGCTATTCAACTATGACAGCTACATCACCCAAACATGTCGCAGGACTCTCACTGACACACTTCCTGCTGTCTTGCAGGAGAAGGTGGTGCATAACAGCCAGCAGCAGCAAAGACCTGGGTGAGGACAGGCACGCTGACACGTCCTCACCCCATGGAGGAGACAGTGCTGGGGATCGTTGGATGGGCCGTCGCTGCGGCCATGGCCACTGGTGGCGCTGGAGGTCTCCACAATGAGGGTCTCTGAATACCTAATCCTCCTTCTTATTTCCCACATATCTCTCATCCCACAATCTTATCGGACTCACGTGCTGCAGATGGTGTTAGCACGCATGTCTTACTTTCTCCACCCCCACTCCGCAACTCAACCCATGGCCCTTTGTCATTGCAGATACCCAAGAACTGGAGCCGGCACCGTCCGAGGTGGAGGAGGAGGAAGACACTGATAATGAAGCCACACCGTCACTTGATCTGACACTCGCATCCACCAGTTCAGATACTGACACTGCCCATTGTGTAGAGGCTAGGTTAGACGAGGGATCGGCACGTGGCGAGACACCGGGCACAAGTGCGCAGGAGCCAGGGTGGGGGGATCGGATACCACAGGTGCCAACTCGCCAGAGGGTGAGGTCGCACATTGGTTCTGCTGCAGAGGAGTCATATCGTGACTTCGATAGGCCAGGCTACAGAAGACGGCTGATGGGCGTACACCAACAAATGCGTGGTGCACTGGAAAGCCTGCCAGAAAGCCTGCGCGCAATGTCACGGGGCGTGTAGGAGTCCACCTCAAATTTGACTTAAGGCTTTGTGTAGAGCTCGGAGCCCATCCTTTCCCACATGATGGTCACCTCCATCAGCGCACCTGTGGAACCCACCATGATGCAGCATCTGATGACTGATGTCACATCTTCCATTACAGCACAAACATCTGCCATCCAAGGTCTGACTGCAGCATTTGGAGCTCAGACTGCTGCCTTGGAAGCTCAGACTGCTGCTATCGGGGCTTCCAGGGCGTCACAGCAGTCCAGCAATCTGTTCTCCAGCCGATCACCAGGATTGCTGAGGGGCGCCCTGTGCGAGTGGCAGTGGGGCCATGCAAGTCGAACCTGCTGTTCTCTCTCAGGATGGCAGCATTCCTGCTCCCACTCCTGTCACTCCACCAGTGCCCTTGCTGTTGCCTGTCAGCCAGCCGGGCCAGACTGCTGCAGCCCAGACTGAAATGGTTCAGTCTGAAACCAAGCCCTCTCGGCCCAGAGCCGCTCAAGGTCTTCCTCATGGCCATCTGCAGTGTCCTCAATGGAAGGTCAGCAGCCTTCCACCACCCATGCTCCAGCCACTGGGGATGCATCTCGTAGGAGAACTAGGAGAGATAAAGGCACACGAACGACTGGCACTAAGGGAATGCACAAGGGTGAATAGTATAATATTGTATACATGATTTCATGTTTTAGTTTATAAATTTGTATTTGAAGCCGCAGTTGGTAGTGGTTTTTATTTATGTGTTGAGCTGTGGGAGGAAGCAATGTGTAATCATGAGGTGGACGATTGGATGGTCATGTGGGAGAGAACAGGTTAGGAGTGTAGGACTTTTGGTGACTTTGGAGGACGCTCATTAATAAGGTAAGCATGCAGAGCCCTGGCAGACAGTGTCTGTGCACCTTGTTGCCTCCTTGCCTCTTCCTTCACTTCCTCCTCCGTCTCCTGCTCCTTCTCCTCCTCCTCCTCCTCCTCTTCCTCTTCCTCCTATTCCTCCTCTTCATCTGCATCTGGCTTAGGGTCCTGCCGGCTAGCCGGTGGCAAGGGTTGTTCTCTCATAAGGGTGAGGTTGTGCAGCATGCAGCATACAACGATGAATCCTGACACCTGCTCAGCTGGGTACTGCAGGGCTCCTCCAGAACAGTCCAGGCAACGGAAGAGTTGCTTAAGGACGCCTACGGTGTGCTCGATGACATTTCTTGTGGCCGCATGGCTCTCATTGTAGGCCTGCTCTGCATGTGTGCGTGCGTTCCTGACCGGAGTCATGAGCCACCTCATGAAGGGATAACCCTTGTCGCCCAACAGCCAGCCTTTGACTTTCTGTGCCGGTTGAAAGATAGGTGGGATGTTGGACTGCCACAGAATTTTGGGTCCTTGGGAGGCTGCATAGCGCCTACACAACGGGCTCTACGTGGCCCAATTTATAGCCCTTGTTCTCTGGATTATTGGTCCAGGCCTTTAGATTACTAATCCAGTAATGTAACCACAAAATCACCATACCTGTGTATTACAGTAAATAAAACTGTGTCTGATGTTTTAGCAGCTATATTTCCGTAATAATTGTATTATTTTCAGTGTCACAGTCCAGGAATAAAGAAACAAGCCTAGTTGATCCAAGAAGACAGGAACTTTCCTGGATCTTCCAGCAGTTTAAATGTTAATATCCTGAAGAAGGAGAGGCTGAAAATGCTTGGAATTGCTCCACTGATGGAAGTGTGGTGGAGAGGTCACCGGTAACCTCCCGTCCGGACCCTGCCAGAGAATCCGGGCTCATTTCATTAGGATGCCAGTAGCGGGCGCCTGTGTCCCTACAAGCATTATCTTTGACATCCACCAGAGGAAGGAGGTGGGAAGAGAAGCCGATGCCACAGGCCAGGAAGATTTTTTTATCATCTGCACTATCAGCATGCGCCGTGCAAGCTGTGGTCAGTTTACTCAGGCCGAAAACAGCCAAACTAGCGATCCTTAAAAGGACCTCTGGTGGCTGCTACCAAAAACGTAAATAAAAAGATTTTTACTTACCTGAGCATTCCTCCTGCCTCCACATAGAAACTGCAGGCCGCTGCCATTACTCTTGCCCACCCACCACCCCCGATCTCCTACCTCCTCTCCCGGACTTTCTGTCAGCCCGCTGCTGGTGTCCCTACCAGCCCATTTCCATTTTCGTCAGGACCAGTGCACTGTCTCCTGGGCCACCACTAGTCCAATTTTGCGTGGTCCTCTTGCGCATCCGTTTTGGCGCGCACTGGGTTCGCGCCTGAATTCGGGCATGAACCAATTTCTAGGCCCACATTTGAACCTCAAAAGTAAAGCAAAATCTTCACATGGTGCATTAAAATTGCATAAGTTCATTTTCTGGAATTTCATGCCCTTAGTAGCATTTGCTGGCAAAAAAAGTTACTAATTTATAACATGTAGAAATCAGTTATATATTTACTCAACTGCTGTTTTTAAGGCATGAGATATGTACATTTGGATGAGTCAGAACATGAACTGCTTGGTTGGTTTTAATAATGTTTTTCTTTTTTTTTCCCTCTTTGCAGTCTAGAACATTCCTTTCAAGATACTACAAGGACCACAATATTGAACTGTCCAAGCTGTTCTATAGACTGGGTCTGCCACTGCCATCTTGGCTAAGGGAAGAGCTACAAAAAGTGATGAGATAGCTTTAGTTGGAAAACTGGGAGCAGATAGCAATTTTCCTTTTATCAGTCCAACACACAGCCCCCCAGCCACCCCCCCCCCCCATACCCCTCCCCCCCAAAGCTAGGAGTGACTGCCAAAAAAAACCCAACTTTCTACTATACCTCTACAAACAGAAAGTGTTCTTTGATGTTTCCATATGCTGGCATGTGGTATTGTAAAGCGAACAGCACACAAGGAAATGTGGGTCAACAGCCTGTGGCTGAGTTATATGTTTAACTGGTGACATTTAGTCAGGGTTCAGTCAGGGGCCCCCCATCTGAATGTTGAATGACTTATTGTAAAGACACAAAAATGTGACTGTTTTGTAAATGAAACCAGTGCAGTGCTGGTTAACTGACTGGTATCTGGAGTAAGAAAAATAATTGCACTATGTTACTTTTACTGCCATGCATTTAAATTAATCCAAAATCATAACCTGGCCATTATAAACTTGTGCTTTAAAATCACTGGAGTTTTCAATCATTTCGGTTTTGGTTATTAAATAATGACAGTTCAAACTGATTACAAACTTTCCACTGCATAATTTGCCTATGGAATAGTATCCTTTCCCTAGTTTTACTGTTGATGCAATAGTTTCTTAGTAGACAGTCTAGTTACGCTCATGTAAACACTTCTGAGAGGACAGTGTGACTGATTCAACTGACCGTCATTAAAGGTTCTTTGTGTCTGGCTGTACAGTAATATAACTTTTGGGGATAGTGTTTCTCGATATAATCAGCAATAAAGATTGTTCCACCCAAAGTAAAATCCCAACAAACACATGCAAATGACACAAAATGAGAACTGGCTTGTTGCAGCTGCTAAAAAACTTTTCCTTCTCTGTCATGACGGAAATGTCACTAAGCTAGTGAGATACGCTGAATTTGCAGTACGATATCTGCACGACAGCTACGTGTAATTGTGCTGGATGATCAGTGTCTCTCATTGTTTTTCTCTCTCAGACACACACATACCTGAAGGATTGTATGAATAGCTAGTAGTCCATCCATTTTGCCTCAATAGTGCGTCTTTACAGAAGGACAAGATGTGAGTGTGAGCATTGCAGAAAAGAGAAAGATTTGGGCACACTACACTACAGCATATAGGTTTGGATTGTGGACACTTCTAATTCAGACACTGAAAAAATGAAAAGACATAACTGGTTTTTTTTGGCCTCTTTAGAGACTTTTTAGTGGTGAGTTTGGTTGTTTTGATGAGGAGTGACTTAGCTGAGATCTGTTAATGTGGAGTGAAAGCTATTGGGGTTGATTTTCACCTGTGTTTGGTAAATGGGCGGGTGGTGAGTGGGGCGTACACTGCAGCTGCCCTGAGGAGTAAGCGTGGGACCAGCCCTCATTACCATGCAATTGGCGAGCTGCTAATGCAAAACATGCTTATAATGGGCAGCTCGCAGATTTGGAGGTGGAAAACTGTAATGACGCCACTTGCCCCTAATTGCACGTATCTGCCTGTTTCCAATGGGACCTCTGGCCACCGGAATTCAAGTCCGCCCGAAAATTGGAACATCAAAGCAGCGGTAAGTCGGCACCAGGCTAGCAACCGCTCCCTTTTGGTTCTACTACAGCCCCGTTCTTGAACACAAATGGAGCAGTAGCAATGCAAAAATCACCCTCATTATTTCTTAAATACCTATCGAGTCATCTTTGTTCAAAGTAGGGTCCAAAACTGTTTCATCCGCGAATGCGGATAAAGGCCATGATGCTGTTTTTCACTCTTTCTCCTCAATCCCTCCCCATAGTTTCTAACAACATTTCAATGGAATTGCATTGAGTTTTGCATAGATCTGTGAGCAGTGTTCCAAAGTGGTCCCGTGACTGATGTGAGGGTCTCCAGATTCTTATTGCGCTCCAGGGGAACTATGCTGCAATTAATCCATGTACTTGTACCAGCATCTTGTTACACAAGCAGCAAGTAATTCGGCAGCAGCCACACAAAAGCATTTCACCTGAGAATTCCTAGGTACGTCAACCCAGCAGAAGGAACTCATCCAAAGGTTATTTGAACTTCAAGCCTCAAAGATGAAATGTCCTCTTCTTATCTGCCACAAAGTCTGTAGTCCTACAGTGACACATTCTCAGATAAGCAACTGCAAAAAACAACATAGATACAATTGTATTACCTTTGTGTGGTTACTCTGTCCCTGGTCTGTCATAAACACCGATATAATCAACCAGCGGTCAAAGGCACAGGAGTAATCTACAGCACTCAAAATAGATGTAAATTGTGAACTGTAGGCACTGACTCTCAATGTTACAATGTGTTTTTTTTGCTTCAGATATGTACATAATTAATGAATAACAGATGTCAAGTCTTTAATACTGTTATAGCTTGTTGCCCTCAGGAAGATAACTGCTAACTTAATCTGGCTCAGTCTCTTAAATTAGCTTACAAAATACAATATCGAGTGGAATGGGAAGCCAATAAAATATGTTTGGACAGTAACAGGGCAAGAACTATGAGCTACATTCAAAATATTTATGAGATAAAAATGTTTTGACCAATAATGTTTATGTCATTGAAATTAGGGACCCTATATGACATTTTTTTCACATTGTTTCCAACATGTTTTGGATCAGTTACTGGTACAAATGTGATTTTGCTGAAGTACAATTTTGTTCTGTTGCTATTTAAAATTATTAAAATGGCACCGTGGCAGAATTTTGTGATGTAAACTATGGTAATGGAAGGAAAGTGCACTGAAAGTACCAGAAGTGATATTTGACACTGATAAAATAGGTGCAAGATTTAATAAAGAAGTTTTAAAATGCGGTCGTAGAGCCAGCACTGCAAACATTCTAGATATTTTTTCTTATCTTTTCACAAGATCTCCTGTGCTAAAAGGAACAATTGACGGCCTCCCAATTTAAACATTTAGAAATAGATTTCAAATTGAAAACAATGAAAATTAAACAGGAGTCATCTTTGACCAATCCTCTATTCCTCCAATGGTGCACTAATCAAGATGGTGGCTTTGGCAGCTTGTTAGCATGAAAAGCCACATTATCATATATGGGGTCATTTTTCAAATATGCACTGGCTGTGGGGAGCTTTACCTGCTGAAAATACATAGCAGAAAATCACGGGCGGGCTGCTCACAATTTTCCCATATGTGATGCCAGTGGGAGAGGGTCCCCTGGCACCAGAGCAAACTCATAAAAATGACTCCCATAAAATCAGGCCGAAAAAACACATCATAGAGTGGGACTCTTATAGACTGACGTTACTGTCTTAGGAGCTATATTTATGTCATCCTTTTTGTTGCTGCTTGTAAACTGAGCCTTTCAACAGTACGTTATTTGTTCAGTCATTATTTTTACACCATTAATCTTAATTGTTTGATATTAATTTATTGTGTCATTCACATTGAATGAAATAAAAGCTGGAGAATTTTTCTCAAGATTTGAAAAATGGCGATTGATAGTTTCCCTGACTCAAAGTAGCACGCATCAGCCAGTGTGGGTCTGTCGGACTTTAGAAAGCATTATTTTTAATATGATTTCACTAAGCAGTGAAAATTTAGCAATGATATATTTCTATCTAAATACTTAAAGCCTTGATGAACTGTTACTGAGTGAAAGTTGTACAAATTTAATACGAACAACAATAATTTGCATTTATATAGCGTCTTTAACTTAAAGTAAAACTGCCATCCTCCCTACCTGAAGCACATTAGGGGTAATTTCAAGATCCCACACTCCCAGTGGTGGCCCATGCTCATTAGATATGCAGGTTAAAGAATCGTGGCTGCAGTACTGTCACCCTATCTCTGACCCATACTCCTTGTGAGCCCAGCTCCCGACTGGGGGTGTGGGATCACAGAATTAATCCTATTGTCCCTACTTATATGTTTCTCAATCTTGAGCAATAACTCTTGAATCCCCTCCCCCCAAAAAACAGAGGTGTAAAAGCAATTTTAGAAGTGGATATTTGGAAAACATCATGTGTATTATTATTTCCCAGTGGCCTTTGGGCCTAATTTTGTACATTTTCCAGCATTTTGGAGTAGACGTACATATACATGTGTTAATATTTTCTTATGCGTATTCTGTTTCATATGAGCATAGATAACAATTATAATGGTGAATTGGGTGTGGTTGTAATCCATTACCAACATAATATACTTGATTTTTGACTCTTATTTCAAGGTGCTTCTTGCTATTTCACTTTTTTCAGCCTAGAAATTAATGTTATATTAGCAGATGAAAAATATTTCTTTGTCTGAAATTTTAGCTTAAGTATTAATCCATTTATTTTAAATTTGTTAACACCTGTATTAAAATCATGGGTAAATGTCCTACAGATTTGTCAAGCATGCAACTTCTAATAGCAGTAACAGTATTTTCTAGGTTTTGGTCTCAAAATAAATCATGAATTATATAATACTATAAAAATAGCTCTTCATTACAGTAACTATCTTCCTGCGATCTTCCCACCTTACCATAACCCTGTGTCATTTGCTGGCTTGTGCTTTGGAGCTAGGATCTGAGCAACTTCTTTGGACCCTACAAGGGAAGAGGTGTGCCCCATTCAGGTTCAGAACACAAGACTTGCCATGTTTGCAATGAGAAGTGCTGTTCCATTATCATTTCTCTTTATTCCTTCAACATACCACAATTATTCTATGCCATCATTAACAGGTAACTCTTTGAATTTGGGTTCAGTCAAATAAAAGGTATATCAATAAGCTCAGTGAACAATGCTATTTAGTTTTGTTTAAATGAGATCCTTGCCTTCCAAGCAAAACTGATACAGCCAAGGGTGAGATGGCAGATTTCAGCAATGCATGGGGATAAATCAATTTATGTATGTTGAAGATATATTGGTGAGGACTAAGCATAGCATTCTATTTTTAATCCTTATTCATACCTTTTCCTCCAAAACTAAAAAGTTAGTATACCCTAGAATACATAGGAACAGGAGTAAGCCATTCAGCCCCTTCAGCCTGTCCCGCCATTCAGTTGGATCATGGCTGATCTGCAGTTCAACTCCATTTACCATATTTGCTCCATATCCTCAGCATTACCTAACAAAATCTGTCGATCAAAGTTTTAAAAATTTCAATTGACCCAGCACCCACAGCCTTTTGTGGGAGAGAGCTCCAGATTTCTACCACCCTTTGCATGGAAAAGTGCTTCCTAATTTCACTCCTAAATGGCCTGGTTCTAATTTTAAGATCATGCTCTCTCATTCTGAATTCTCCCACTAGAGGAAATACTTTATCTATATCTACCTTTCAAATCTCTTTACCATTTTAAACACCTTGATGAGATCATCCCTCAACCTCAAGGGAATACAAACCAAGTCTATGCAATCTGGCCTCATAATTTAACCCTTTAAGCTCTGATATCATTCTAGTGAATCTGCGCTGTACCGTGTCGAAGGCCAACATACCTTTCCTGAGGTTCGGTACCCAGAACTGAAGGCAACACTCCAGATGGGGTCTGACCAATGCTCTATACAACTGAAGCATCACTTCTGAATATCCTTCACTACCACAAAGTAGACCCAGTAAATTTGGATAAATGTTTGCAGGGGAAATAAAATATTATTTTTCATCACCCTTTTCATTGACAAAATTAGATGCAGGGCCAAAGTCCCTATGCTGGACAACATCAATGTTGAAAATAGTATGTTCAGGAATATGAGGTAAATCAGGAAGTTTCAATTCAGTGACCCCCAAGCTTGGATTTCAAAGCTTGAAGATTTTAGGAGGAAGGAAAGAGAGAGAGAGAGATAAAAATCTTCACAGCCTTGAGGTCCTGTGAAAGAATGAATTACAGCAGGCAACTGAGTAATGATTCTTGAGGAGTGATTCCGCAATTTGGCATTTTCCGCGTGGAACAGCATTCACAGGGATTTCCCAAGATGCAATTCCTGCATTATATCCTATAATACACATGCTCATGCTGCCCAAATCAGAATATTGACATTGCTAAGAATTCACTGCTAAGTGTTATCATACTAATATCCAAAATTTTGTTAATGTTTTGCAAAACATTGATACGTTTTCAATGTTTATTTTTGTCAGGAGCTAACTTATATTTTTTAAATGTAGCAAATTTGGCTCCTGTGATACATTGCAGTTTTAAAATTGCTATAGGCAATGAAAAATCGTAGGATGATTATTTGTTTGGGTGTCTTGCTGCTAGTAATAGATCAGTGCCAAACTGTGCTAGGCCAGTCTGGTTTATTATTCCCAATAGTTCAGCAGCACAATTTGCTGATATTGACATGGCACATTGGTGGAACTATGAAGTAGTGTGCAGGCAGTGATCAGCAGAGACAAGTAGAAAAGTGGATATGGGATGATTAAAAGGGGAAGTAGGACCCTTTGGTGAGAAAGTGGATCAACACTACGATTCGTATGTTGTCATTCTAACTCTGATATCAGTACATAAATACTGAGTACAAATCCAAACCCTATTGTATTGTATATATGACTTGCTACAGGACAACTGAATGGAATTTGTCTTCAATTGACCATGAAAGCAGGTAGAGGTGTCATGATCATTTATTGTTTGTTACAAATGTATTTTTTTTCTCATATTCAGTTTGATCTTTATCTCCATCCCTTTTTAACCCAGCGTTATTTTAATCTGAAGTAAAGACAAATGATGTACAAAATGAATTGGCATCATAATCAGTTTTTTAAGGCTCCTTATGTCTTATTCTGTTGCAGTTATTTACTAAAACTAAAACCATATAAGCAAAATTGTTCAATTTTATATTAGACAAATTAATTAATTCATCATTTTTTTCCTAAATCTACATCCTAAATTCTACACTTTGCTGTGACATTTTTCTTGGTTTAAGCATTCTAGTTTTGAGCTAGAACATCAACGTTCTTTCAAGGCAGTAGATATTCTGACATAAGGTCTGATATACACAAATGTGCTGTATGTAAAAATGTGTATTTGCAGTCATGTCTGTGTGCTGGAAGAGTTCAGATCAAATCAAAATGTACTATTGAGACCATCAGTGTAGCGCAAATTGGTGTGTATATACATTAGACTATCTGGAAGTCAATTCTGGTAATCTATTGGTTTGTGTACTACAGTTTAATAACCTGTATCTAGTTTGATGATAAACAGCCTGTGTAAAATAAATAAATCAACTGTTTAATTTGATTCACTGCTTCCTTTTTTTTTAATCGCCTTTGAAACATATTGCATTGATAACTGTTGTAAATGAATGTGAAGTTCAAATTACTTCAGCTTGAATCCACAATGTATTATTGATTGACACCCAAAATATGTGTTGTCCAGTGAGCTTAATCTGTGAGTAGCTGAGCCATACAGAGCAGAAAGGTTCAATCCCCAATCTCAGCAACTCCAGGATCGGGAGACAAAAATCAGCTTGGGTTCCCACGGATGACCCCTGCATGTTTGTGGACATTGGTTGAGAACCACATCAGGCTTGGCTGTGAAGCCCTGTGCAGTTGAATAGCCTGCTGAAATTCCCTGTATAGGCTTCCTCATTTGGGTGTGGTACTGGAGAGCAACTGATGGAACTGTACCCCAACCAGTAATGTTTACCTTTAGTCAAGGAGGGGAAGGGAGAAAAGTGGCAAAAAAACTTGCAAAACAAAAAAGGTTCCATGTTCTGGCACTCCTGATTGGGGAGGGCAGTGGAAGGACTGGTCTCAGGGAGCACATCTCAGGAAAATGTGGGCACCAACCCATGCTTGTCCATTATTATCGATTTTTATTTGATATTGTAACTTATTAGTAAATTTTATTAATGCAGTTTTGGGGAATTTTACACTCACTGATGTTATAAATATGAACGGAACAATTTCCCGACAATGTCATCCTCAAACAAGCCTCAGACCAGATATAGCATAGGTTCAATACAAGGAAAAATTCCCAGCATTCTGCCTTACCCCAAACCTTTGTCTACCAATGTGAGTTATTCCATTTGCCACATCAGCCTCTGATTTTTTTTTATTCGTTCACGGGATGTGGGCGTCGCTGGCAGGGCCGGCATTTATTGCCCATCCCTAATTGCCCTTGAGAAGGTGGTGGTGAGCCGCCTTCTTGAGTGAGATTTTACAACTGAGTGGCTTGCTAGGCCATTTCAGAGGGCAATTAAGAATCAACCACATTGCTGTGGATCTGGAGTCACATATAGGCCAGACCGGGTAAGGGCGGCAGGCTTCCTTCCCTAAAGGGCATTAGTGAACCAGATGGGTTTTTACGACAATCCGGTAATTTCATGACCATCATTACTGATACTAGTATTTTTAATTCCAGATTTTTATTTAATTAATTGAATTTAATTAATTAATTGAATTTAAATTCGCCAGCTGCCGTGGTGGGATTTGAACTCATGACTCTGGATTTTAGTCTAGGCCTCTGGATTACTAGCCCAGTAACATAACCACTATGCTAGCCTCTGATTGAGATTGCCATTGTATTATTAATTAGTGCTATGACACAGATAGTTTTGTGCTGAGTACTTGTGTCCACCCGTGTCCTCCCCCCGCCCCACCAAACTCTCCTGCAGCCAAGCAGTGTTCTGGGAGAGGCAAAAAAATAAGAGGAACAAAAATCCTTTAGCCATTTTAGGAAAAAAGAATTCTGAGTTTGATGTAATAGGACCCCGATTTGCATAAATGTATGAGGCTCCCACCTGACTCGAGTGGGCACCTCATAAGCCTGAAAAATCAGGCATTTTAAAATCGGAATGGAGTCCGTCTTTTACAATTTACATTGTACCAACCAGTCCATTTTTAAAAATCAACACAGTTCTGCTGCTCTATTGGAGACATCAAATATTACTTTTTGAACCATGGTATATTTATCTGAACAGTGAAAGGATAAGCAATTATAAAAGTGAGAAAAGTGGTGCTTAATCAGCTGCATAAAAAAGCAATCTTTCTTGGATGTGTTAGTAGCAGAAAATCATTAATCAATGATTTGACAGTGAACTACATATAATTAAAGGACTGAATTATTCGAGCCTTTGTAAACTGCAGTAGCATTTCTGAACCAAAATTTAAACTGTAACAAATTTGCAACCTAAAAGATAAAGGGGGTACATTTCAACTTCTCTGCCTGGGCAGTAATCTAGTGGAGCGGATCGTCCACCCGTTGTAAAACCCATCTGATTTTTGTTCCATTGAATACCCCCTGAACAAGCCTAAGGCTGCCTTTTGTGCCTCTCCAACAGACCCTCCGCGGCACTTTCTCCTTCCAAGCAGGAACCTCAATTGACCTTTCCTCCTCTCCCTCTGATCCTCCTGCCTAGTATGCGTACCGGGAGCTAACCTCGCCAACGTCCTTCCCGTTCCACTCATCTCATGCATTTCTGCCCTTAAACCCTACCAGCAGATCAAAAGTCACTGCTCCTCCCTGCATTTTGCTCCAGGACGTGCACTCAATCACAAACAGGTCTCTTTCCACCCATGCCTTCACAGTGGATGATCTTATTGACATCCTGGATTTGACTGAAACTTGACTTATCCCTTACTAAAGCCTCCCCACCTGATGAAACTTTTCACGTGACCTTTATGAGAAAGTTACACCTTGGTCTGTCCCCCTACTCCTTTGAGACCTTCTCCTCCTGCAAACACCTCACTTTTATTCACCCTGCTCGCCTCTATCAAAATCCTTATTGTCTAATGCCCACCCAAGCCCCACCCTGAGTTTTTTCTTGAGATATCCTCCTTCCTTTCCTCTACAATCTTTGTACTGTGACTCCTCAACCCCGGTGATTTCAATCTTTATTTCAGCCCCACTTACCCTCTCTCTTCTGAATTCACTACCACCTCACTAAATCCCTCCCTCCATAAAAGCTCTTCTATCCATATTCATGACCACCCCCTTGACCTCTCCATCTCCCATGGCCTCTTTACTCCTGTGGTCTAGAACTCTGACAAGGTCATCTTCAACCACTTCCTTGTATCCCTCACCATCTGCATCGCCCTAGCCTGCAATATGGGCGAAGCTTGGTGCTCTATCATCCTGCTTTACTCTGACCATGAAGAAATAGATGTAGATGTTCCTCCTGGTGCAGAGAGCTTCGGTGACCTCCCTAATACAACGGTGGGCTAAAAATTAGGAGATGCCGCTGTTGTTACCTTTTGCAGCTTGGAAGGTGCATAAAAGTTATGAGCCATGGTGACCTTGACAGCCACAGGTAGTGCTGCACGTGCCCTGGTTCAAGGCTCAAATTTAGTCCCAGCAGGTGACATAGCTCAGTGGTAGACTCCATTATGAAACAAAGTTGCCTGAGACATTGCTCCTCAGTGAAGTTCAGGTAGGAGAAGTGCTCCCCGAAGACCCGGTGTGAGTATGGCCTCTTGCGCAGTGCCCTTCTCCTCCCTTTTCTCCCAGTTGCTCCTGCTTTCTCCTGCCTTCTTGGCTGCTCCCCTTCTTCCACCAGCCCCAAAGGTACCCGACCACCTATGACTGCAGTAAAACTGTTTTGAAGGCAGCCAAAAACAGCCCAGCACCAGCAGAAACCTCTTCTTAGACATCAGAATTATGTCTCATAAGTTAGTAAACAGGCCTAACATGTTTCCTCTGCTCACTATGTATAACAAAATCATAAAAACCTTGGACACAGAGGTAATCTTCCACCACTATTGCTCATTCTATCATAAAGAATGTTAGTTAAGGACTACTGTTCCTTTTAAAAAATAAACACATTTCTCACTAACTAATGGGCAACAAGTTAGGAGGCATGTTAAAGTAGAATTAGAATTTTTAATGGTATAGATGGAGACGTACAGTTTGAAGGCTTCCATATCTGTTAATCTAGAGCGACATGTTGTGGTGACTGCCTGGTAACAACTTGGCAAAGGTACTGTGTTTTTTTTCTATTTTCTGTTATTCTATAATCTTTAAAAAAATGCACATCCATTTGACAGCTATGGGCCTGCACTGCATTGCCAGATGGATCATTTGCCGTATTGCTGGTGATGCAGAAATGACAGCTGACAGACGATGATAGTTTCTTGTCAGCTGAGGAGGAGGCTCAAAAGTGCAAGGAGTGCAGAATCCCAATCCGCTGTGTTGAATCACTCTTCGCAGTGATTAAACTGGGTAAGCTGTGTAATTTATAAAAGTTATTTTAAGAAGGAACAGCGATGAAGCTGTACAGAGAAAGATCACCTCTTGTGGTTCTTTGCACTCTTACTAATTGATTGGAAGCTGTGCTCAAAGGAGACAAATTGAGCTATTGCTTTCTTTTATTTGTAAAACTGCAATACCCTCTTAAAAATCATATACAAAGTTGTTAGTCAATACTTTATTAAGGAAGTTGCAGACATATCTATGTACATAGCTATATACCTATATAAGTAAGGTTGTACATCATAATTGTCACCTTTTATAAAAAGGCTATTAACATATTTACGGACCTTCTTCAAGAAATGCGACTATGGGTTAATAGTTAAACTGCAGAAAATTGTAGATAACCACCATGTAACACTGTGGTACAGTGCTACTGGAAGCAAGTTTGCTCAAAAGCAAAATAGCTTATTCTTTTCAGAACCATGTTGGCCCTGAAATTCTGCAGTTTCCTGTTAGACATCAGGGCCGCTGTAACCTAAATTAACATGTGTGAGGAGGAATAATCTGCAGGTTTATCAAACTTGCTGTAAAGGACAATCGCCTGTGATTTGAAAAAGAACAGGGTTACCTGGGTTAAGTACATTTTTTTTCTAATGACTGTTGATACCCAAATTCTAGCTTTGTAAAATTGCAATCTAACACAGAGAGAAATGGAAGATGGCTGGTATGGAGCTATAAAATGTTCATAGTGGCGCAGGAGGGGCTGCTCTTCTGAGGATAAGTCTAAGAAAAAGCACAGGGAGCCAGGCCTACAAGTTGACTGGCAGTTGGTCACAAAATCTGTCCATCCAACAGCATTTAAAGTGCTTGATCTTAAAGGGCAGACACTATGGCCCCAATATTTACTGGGAGGGTGCGGGGGAGGCCGAAAACAGCTGAAGAACCCGACAAGGTTTTTTGGATCCGTTTCCCGCCCGGCAGCCGGACAAATTGACACTCTGGCCAGGAGGGAAAACTAGCGGCAAGAGGCCGCAGCCAGGGACCCTTGGGGACGGTCCCCAGCAATCGGCAGGGGGAAGGTCAGCCATCGGGGCTGGGAGAGGGGAGAGAGGACACCACAGCGGCGGGGCGGAGAGAGGACAGCGCTGCAGGGTGGGGGGGTGGGGAAGAGAGGTCGGTGATCGGGAGGAGGGAAAGAGAGGCCACGATCAGCAGAGGGGAGGCCAAAGTCTTCCTTGAGGGGGCCAGGTGGCGCACACCTGCTCCTCCTGGCCCACAAGGAGGCACTTACCTTGTGGAGCCGGCAGCTCCTGCCTCCCTTTCACTGCCAGGTTTCCCGACCCCTGGGAAACCCGCGCAACAACTGTTAAATTTTAAAGTGGGCTCTCAATTGCACTGTGGGAGCCCGATTTAAATATGTTAATGAAGTGTCCCGCCTCTCCACGGCAGGACACTCGGATGCCACGAACCCTGCCGCCGTAAAAACGGTAATGGGCGTGTGCGTGGCATGGTGGGGTCGAGTTTCGCGCATTTGATGGTTTAACCCCTCATCCTTGCGAGTTTAGCCGTAGGACTCAAACGCATTACAGTTCCGAGCTCGGTATACAGGCTGCAGACCTTCGAATCCTATCTGTTCCAACACCCACTTTTTAGACCATTTTGATATCTCTTCTACATGACAATCCACATGTTTCTGCATTACCTAATACAAGTCCATATAAGGTGAATTTTAATGAGCTTGTCTCTTATTAATCGCTTTAGTGTCAACGAGTTCTTTTTCCTAAACTGGTGCAATTCCCCAACTTTGTAATCTCATCGATAGTTTCACTGTCATTGCTATTCTACCAAGTGAAACTTTTAATTATAAATCTGTACCATTCCATTCCAATCTCCTGCTTCTGAAAAGGATGATGTATTCGCAGATGTATCGTTCTGCAGAACTAACTTGTTATCAACTGATTAAAGTTCTCTGTAGTATACATGGGAATGTTTTTTAATTAGGTTTATTATCTAAACTGACCATTGCTTTAAGGTCAGTCTTAATTCCACAGTTCAGTGGTAACTGCATCGAAATTGACTTATCCTTCCTCACATAACAGGCAAAAGCTAAAGGTTAATATTACTACATTATAACATCGGCAGACTTCAAGCCAGTCTGATTAACCCTTTCCTTACATCGGGAAGGGGGTGGAGCAGCAATAGGGAGGGAGATAGTGGAGTCGGGGGAGCACTCCTGCTCTTCCTGGCTCCACAGTAATGTTGCCAACTCTGGTTGGAGGCATTCCTGGAGGATTGATCACATGACATCCGACCACGTGACATCTGATTATGTGATGTCTGAAAATGTTATTGCATTTACCTTATAAAGGTTAGGTTCCTTGTAGTTGAATATCTTTGCTCATGGTTTCGTACCAGCAGCTGTTGTATGAGAAGTTCTGAGAACCAGGAGACCGCTCGCAAGCAGGTGGAGAGGGGAAACCGAGGGCGGGGAAGAGGGGAAACCGAGGGCGGGGAAGAGGGGAAACTGAGGGCAGGGAAGAGGGGAAACCGAGGGCAGGGAAGAGGGGAAACCGAGGGCGGGGAAGAGGGGAAACCGAGGGCGGGGAAGAGGGGAAACCGAGGGCGGGGAAGAGGGGAAACCGAGGGCGGGGAAGAGGGGAAACCGAGGGTGGAGGAGGGATTCAGAGGGGGAAAGGCAGAGGTGGGAGAAATTTTGATTCCACCTGTAACTAATAATATCTCACTGAAATTGCACCAATAACTAATAGTAATACTGGAAACACTCATTTCCTCCTCAGAACCAACAGTAATACAGTAACTCATTGATAGCAATTCTTGTACCTCAGCTTCAACGATGACCAGTGCATCCGATGTTTGCAGTTCTCTAAAGAGGTCGAGACTGAAATTTGTCAACTGCTGCAGCCACAACTGCAGCCTCTGAGCAGGGCAAGGACAGCATTGCCTGTGGCTGTCAAGGTGACCGCGGCTCTTAATTTTTATGCCTCTGGCTTCTTTCAGGGGGGTGGGGGGTGGTCACTGAGGTTCTCTATACAATGATAAACACATTTGTCTCATCCCCTCATGCCAGTGAGAACCAGGAGGAGTGAGCACAAGGTTTTGCTTGCATTGCAGGGTTCCCCATCGTGCCATTGACTGCATGCACAGTCCCTTGCGTGCTCCTCATCTCCTCATATTCATGAACAGAAAGGGATTCCACTCCCTCAATGTGCAGTTGGTGTGCGATCACAGGGAGTACATCATGCAGTTGAATGCCCACTATCCTGGCAGCAGTCGTGATTTGTTCATTCTGCAGCAGTCCTCTGCTCCACCTATATTTCAACCAGCACAGCAAGTCAAAGGCTGGCTATTGGGCGACAAGGGTTATCCCCTCATGACTCCGGTCACGAACCCACGCACACGTGCACAGCAGGCTACGACAAGAGCCATGCTGCCACACGGAACATCACAGAGCACACCATTGATGTCCTCAAGCAATGCTTCCACTGACTGGACTGCTTTGGAGGAGCCCTGCAGTACTCAGCTGAGCGGATATCAAGATTTGTCATAGTATGCTGCATGCTGCACAACCTGGCCATTATGAGGGAACAGCCCTTGCCACCGCCTATCAGGTGAGAACCTGAGGAGCATGAGCAAGAGGAGGAGGAGGAAGTGAAAGAGTAAGTGGAGGAAGCGAAAGAGGAAGGAAGGCTATAACATAGACAGGCCCTTTCAGCCAGAGCTCTACATGATCAGATTATTAATGAGCGATACTAATAACCTCAACTGCACCTCCCCATTCACCCACAGTCCCACACTCCTTACCTTTCCTTTCTCACATGACCATCAAATTGTCCTCCTTATGATTACACATTGGTTTCCCCCTCAGTTCACTGCAGAAATAAAAACCACCACCAAATGCAAATTCAAATCCACATTTATAAATTCACTCATAAAAATAATGCATACAAAATGAGACTATCCACCATTGTGTATTCCCTTAGTGCCTGTCTTTCATGTACCTTTACCTTTCCTAGTGCTCTTACGAGGTGCTTCCCCAGTGGCTGCAACATGGGAGGTGAAAGGCTGCTGATCTTCAGTTGAGGAGACTGCCTTGGAGGATGACCGCAAGCAGCTCAGGGCCTAGAGGGCCCGGCTTCAGACTGCACCATCTCGGCATGGGCTTCAGCAGTCTGGGCCAGCTGTCTGACTGGCAACAGCAAGGGCACTGGCGGAGTGGCAGGTGTGGGAGCAGGAATGCGGTCATCCTGAGAGAGGACAGCAGGTGCGTCTTCCATGAAGCCACTGTCACTCTCCCGGAGACAACTCAGCAATCCTGGTGATCTGCTGGAAAACAGATTGCTGGACTGCTGTGACACACTGGAAGCCCCTTTTAACAGTGGCACCCAGAACTACGATGGCGACAGTCTGAGCTTCCAAGGCGACAGTCTGAGCTTCCAAGGCAGCAGCCAGACCTTTGATGGAAGCTGTGACATCAGTTATCAGATACTGCATCATGGTAGGTTCCACAGGTGTGCTGATGGAGGTGACCACCCGTTCCATTTGAGAAAGGATGGGCTCCAAGTTCTGCACAAAACCCTGTGCCAAGTTGGAGCTGTACT
The DNA here is from genome assembly GCF_035084215.1 of Heptranchias perlo. Lineage (NCBI taxonomy): Eukaryota > Metazoa > Chordata > Chondrichthyes > Hexanchiformes > Hexanchidae > Heptranchias > Heptranchias perlo. The sequence goes on along the minus strand of NC_090325.1, from coordinate 124,709,223 downwards.
CTTCCATGTTCCTTGACATTGTGCACAGGCTTTCCAGTGCACCAAGCATTTGGCTGTGTGCGCCCATCAGCCTTCTTCTGTAGCCTGGCCCATCGAAGTCATCTGAATCTTCTGCAGTAGAACTAGTGAGCGACCTCACCCTCCGGAGAGCTGGGACCTGCAGTTCACCCCACCCTGGCTCCTACGCACTTGTGCCCAGTGTTTCACCGTGTGTAGATCCCTCCTCTATTCTAGCCTCTAAAGTACGTGCAGTGTCAGTCTCTGAGCTGGTAGCTGCGAGTGTAAGATCGAGTGACGGTGTCTCCATCATCACTGTCATCTTCCTCTGCCTCCTCTGACTGGGAAGGTTCCAGTTTTTGGGTATCTGAAATGAAAATGAGACAAGAATTGAGTTGTGGTGAGGGGAGAGGAGAAAGTAAGTAGTGTGTGCTTACACCATCTACAGTTTGTAAATCAGAAGAGACTGTGGGATGAGGGAGAAGTGGGAAGAGAGAAGGAGGATTGGGTATGCAGAGTCTCTCAGAGGCATTAATCCCTTCAGTGCCGCCAATGGCCACAGCCTCAGTGATGCCCCGTCCCATCATGGCCAGCAATGTCTCCTCCAGGGGGATTAGGACGTGTAGGTGCGCTTGTCCTCCTCCGGTTGTTTCTTGCTGCCTCCTGTTATGCGCCACCTTCACATGCAAGAAAGAGGGAAGTGTGTCAGTGAGTGTCCTGCAAGATGTTTGGGTAATGTGGCTGTCATGGTTGAATAGCTGCCAGCATGTGTGAACTGTGAGTTGTGGGTGTGAGAGTTGCAACAGTGCTAAGTATTTGAGGGTGAGATAAAGAATATTATTTCAATGGTTGAGTACTAATTTTTAGAGATTGTTGGTAGGTGGGTGATGGTGGTATGGTTAATTGAGCAGTGGATGAGGCTAGTGGTGCAGCTGGTAGGATATGCGACTTGAATATTGGACTTACTCACCTTGACAACTTGTGTCAGATCATTGAACTTCTTCCTGCACTGCATCCATGTTCTTGGAGTTATGCTCCTGGCATTGACCTCCGCCGCTATTTCCATCCACTACCTCCTGAGTATATGTCTGGAGGGCCTCTTGCCCCCTGCGGATACAGGATGCCCCTCATTCTCTCCACCTCTTGCACTAAGGTCTCCAGTGCATTATCAGAGAACCTTGGTACATGCTCTCTCACATGTTCAGCCATTCTTCAATATATTACAGCGCAGATTCACTTCACAATTGACTTCCACCACTTCTTGCAGCCACATGCACCTCCCTTTAAGAAGTGCAGTCTGCCTTTAAGTAGTGCTAGCCACTCGCAATATCAGGACCCCCGCTGATAAGTGCAGTCAATGAACAGCGCAGGTAGCACTGGCTGGGAACGGCAATCATTTAAATTAGCAGGCAGCACAAATTTAACGTGATGCCCGCATCGCTATGAATGGACACAGGTTAATCACGTACTGGATCCCCGCTCCCGTTTTCAGGGGTTATCCAATTTAACCCACAGGCATGCAATCTTCTGTACACCATGGCAGAAGTTACACCATGATAGTTTAGGACAAGCTTGAAGGACTAACTGTTCTTTCCCTCTCCTTCATTTCCGTATGTTTGTATGTTAAATCTTGATTAAAAAATACACTTGGGGTAAAAATTGGTATGCTTTGTGCCTGTTTTTTGGGCATAAAACAGGCACAGCGATTACAAAATTGGCTATGGAATGGCCCTCGCCAATCTGCGCATGCGTTCAGGCCACTGCTAAATTTGTCAGGTGCATGTTTTGGGCATCCCAGGAGGACACCAAAATGTATATGTTAATGAGGGGACTAACGCCTGTTTAAGGACCTCTTTTGGTTTCCGATGAGTGGAGCAGGAGCTGGGCCTGTTCTGGATTCTGCGGTGGTTGTTGTGGCCTAAGCAGCAGCAGCAGCAGCAGCCGTCGCTACCAAGAGGTAAGTTTTTTTTTAAAACATTGCTGTTGAGCCAAGAGGAGCAGGGGTGGTCCCAAAACTCCACAGTATCCTGATCAGGCCACTGTCGGTGAGGCAAGTGGCCCAATATTCATTTTGTTCAATTGGGTGAGCTGCCTGTGGAAGAGTGACTGGTGCCGGCGGCTCACCCAATTAATATTAATGAGGCTCGAGGCCAATTTCGGGCCAGCCTCAGGTCTTTCAGTTTGGGCGTGTTGCGCCCGGGATCGGCGCTGATAATTTCTACGCCTTGAAATCCCCATGTTGGCTCCATAGAGCCGATTCTCTGATTGTGCATTGCTGGCAGGGAATCCTCATCTATCGGCCACGCTTACCAGAAAATTGCAGTTGCAGGCAAGGACCATTTAAAAGGGAATCGGACGAATATTCAAAAAGGAAGAACAAAAAGGATACAGGGAAAGGGCAGGGTTAAAGTAGACAGCTCCTTTTGAAGGTCTAATAGTGACACAGGCCCAATGGGCTAAATGGCCTCCTTCTGTGCTGTAATTTCTATGATTCTATGCACTAAGCGCAAGACTATAGTAATATAATTACACTCAGATTACACTCTATGGCCAGCCATTTCCTTGGAGCTGCACCCGCTCCGCCATCATAACTTTGCCAGAAGTGTAATGTAACCCCCGTTTATGTGCGTAAACGTGACTTCAGGCAAAGTTATGGCGGTGGAGCAGGAGCAGCAGCAAGGAAGTTCATCCCCGACATTTCTGCTCGCACTTCTCTCTTTAAAATGTTTTACGTTCGCAATAGCTTTTGAGAATTGTGTGGCATTTTAGGACATAAGAAAAATTAGTGATGAGAAAAGCCTGTCATTTACGGACATTAATTCTGCTATCATGGGATTTCATGAGCAAGATGTGTGCAGTTCTGTGTACATCTTAGCAAAATAACATCATTATTGGTGATCAACAGACAGAAATATCTTTCAAAACTACCTCATTATAAAGAGAAAGGTGTAATTGACAGGATATGAGAACCAGACAGTGCAGGGTTAATGTATTAGTGCATTTTAGCTCTGTCTAATCAAGTTGAAACTTGAGGGGCAGCATCTGTCTGTGGGCAATATCTGGATTGATTGCAGATTTATTTCAACTGCGAAACAATTTAAAAGTGACAAGGACTTAGATGAAATAGCCAGGCAATGACATCGATTAATGTGATCCAACCCAAGGGCAGCACATGACTTCTGTGAGCAGGCTGTATTTATCAGTGCTGTAATGCTAAGGTGTACTTCATGTGAATCATGGCATCCTACTAACTAATTCTTAGTCTAATAAAACTGTGCACAAAGGGCAACATTAGTAAAAGTGAAAGTATCATTCTTTTGTTGTAACAAAAAGAAACTACAGCACTAAGTAGAAGATAACACATATGAACCACTGTAATATGACAGCTACACAATGAACTGCATAACGTCTTACATCTGGTAGAGTCCTGGAGTCATATAATTGTCATGTTGTGCCAGGACCCAGCTAGAAAATTGTTTTTTGGTGATAAAGAAAAAATATAAATGAAATGAATGGTCCATAAGAAATTATTTGGATTTACACCTAATTCAAAAAATTAATCGCTTATGGGTGAATTTTTTAAAAATTCAGTTTTGCTGAAGGTACCACCGGTCTAGTTTCTCCTCTTATCTCCCTGGACTATGGCTTGGCTGCAGCCGAGGGGATGGATGAACTTCTTCTAGACCTTTAACACTGCTGCTCTAAACTGGCCACACGACAGAAATCCAGTGGCATCCAAATTTCACCAAACCCCACCCCCCCACACATACCACTATTGGAAAGTGATAGACATTTCGGGGGGGAAAGTTGGATAAGGGTCTGTTTCGGAGGGGTAGCGTGATGCACCAGTACCCCGCGCCTGATGGACCCTGCACAGGCAGGACCCACCCGAGGACTTACCTGCAATCAGCCTTCCTTTCCAGGTCTTGCAAGTGGAATCAATGCAATTCACACTTTCCACCACCAGAGGGAGCTCAATCTCTTAAAGGGAGGATGTTTCTTAGAAATCTCTTAAAGGTAGCTGGTACCTGTTATTTGATGAAAATAACAGTCTACTGTCTGCACAGAATCTGAAGAGATCAGACATCGCACATGTAAAACACAGATGTAGGTCCCATCCCTATATTTGTACACCGATGCGTTATGTTAAAACATTGAATAAAGGTTGCGCACTACTAAATCCCACATCCTACAATCTGCACGCCTGACCTCACCAATCTACTGATCTGAGTTTGTACCAGGCCTGCGAGAGTGCATGCACCAAGGTTCTCTGCTGATGCACTAGAGACCTTGGGTGCAAGAGGTGGATAGAAGGAGGGACATCCTATATCTGCAGGGGAGGCAAGAGGCCCTCCAGACATATACTCAAAAGGCAGTGGGAGGCAGCGGGGGACGACGTCAATGCCAGGCACAGAGCATCATGAACATGGATGCAGTGCAGGAAGAAGTTCAATGCTTTGACATGAGTGAGGTCAACTGTCAAGTGGCATCTCCTACCAACTGCACCAGGCACTACACCCCCCATCCCCCCCGTCCCAATAAACTCTTTCCATCAGGACTCAACTCTTCCAATCACCCTTACACATTACCACTGTTTCAAACCGCCCACCCACAACTCACAGGCCACACACACTGATGGCTATTCAACCATGACAGGCACATCACCCAGACACAAGTCCCACTTTCTTTCAGGAGAAGGTGGCGCATATCAAGAGGCAGCAAGTGGCAGTGGCCTTTAGCTTGGCGAGCCTGTTCCGCCATTCAATGAGATCATGGTGGACCTGTGACCTAACTCCATATACCCGCCTTAGCCCCATATCCCCTAATACCCTTTGTTCACAGAAATCTATCAATCTCAGAATTAACGTTCACAAGTGAGCTAGCATCAACTGCCGTCTGCAGAAGAGCGTTCCAAACGTCTCCCACCATTGCGTGAAGAAGCATTTCCTAACTTCACTCTTGCACGTCCTGGCTCTAAATGTTAGGCCATGTTCCCACGTCCCGAAGTCTAGGAGCCCGCCAAAAAACAGTTACAAATGTCTTGGCTGCCAGAAGCAATAATCCAGCCACTAACTAGTAAATCCTCATGGTCCCTTTAAATAGCGCAGGTGTGGGGGGACCTCCAGGCACTCTAAGACACGTTCAGATGGTCAGGTTAAGTCTGTTTGTTGAGTTGAGCGTTAAGTCCCAAAATGGTGTCTGTCACTTTAAATCAGTATTGCCCACAGATTGAAGTCATTTTCTTCCTGCTTTACATGATTCCAGCGTTCCTTATCTGCACCTGCGCTAACTTCTATACCAAGATGGCGTCTGACGCATGTCACGCAGTAAACGTGCATGCGCATCCAAGATGCCATCTTGGATGTCGGAGAGGCCGTGTAGCGCCGAAACAATGGGCACTACACGGCCCAATTTAGAGCCCTTGTACCTTTCATCTTTGGGGGTGGGGAGGGGGTGCAAATCACATTTTCCTTTCTATAGTAAAATTTTATTGAACACAGCACCAAAAAATGTCGGTTTCACTTTCAAAAACATATTAGTCACAGGTAGATGCTCAAAATGGAGCATCCATTTAGTTCTTTTGATAATAAATGTGCTTGACTTTTGTTAGTGCTTTATTTTTATATTAATCTTAAGAATTTGTTTAAGATGCTGTCTCTTCTACTTTTAATATGCATAATAGCCACCCATTAATTATATGGATTCACTAGTGCTGTTGATTAATAACGACTAAAAACATTCATAGAATATTTATTAGTATGTGAAAGCATACACTATTAACAAAGTTCAGTGTGTGCATGTAACAACATTGCTTTGCTGTAACTATCTAACATTTTGACAAGACAGTGGCAGAAAGATTAAGTATATCAAATTTAACTGGTTAACTGGTGCACTGAACAGACTGCTAGCCTTGTCCTCAGATTATAAATGGCTGTGCTTAATCCCTGCGAACTGTCTCCATTCCTAAATTTAAAAGATGAATTCCTGTTCTTAGATTAAGTGATTTCTGGTCTTGCACTAGAAATAGTGTTTGAGTTAGTGACAGTCAACCAAGACTATTGAATTTAAAGTAATATGTCTAACTGGTATTATTAGGCTGGATACAGAGCCGTGAATTCCAAATGTGTATAAGGATTTCCCAGTTAAGGCTGCCTTCATGAAAAATTGTTTTACAATTTTTTTGTTTTGGTGTCAGCCTTGGCTCAGTGGTAGCACTCTCGCCTCTCAGTCAGAAGATTGTGCATTCATGCCTCTCTCCAGACACCTGAGTACATAATCTAGGCTGACACTTCAGTGCAGTACTGAGGGAGTGCTGCACTTTCAGAAGTGCAGTCTTTCACATGAGATGTTAAAAAGAGGCCCCGTCTGCCCTCTCAGGTGGATGTAAAAGATCCCATGGCACTTTTTGAAGAAGAGCAGGGGAGTTTTCCTAATGTTCTGGACAAAATGTATCCCTCAACCAACATCACTAAGAGATTATCTCATTTATGTTTCTGGGACATTGCTGTGTATTTCCTACATTACAACAGTGACTACACTTCAAGAAGTACTTAATTGGCTGTAAAGTTCTTTGGGATGTTCTAAGGTCATAAAAGTTGCTATCTTTCTTTTTGTAGTTTGGAGAGAGAAAAGAACTGACAGGTATGAGTTGTTTCTATCAAGATGATATCACATGAAGATGATACAGCGATGTATTTTTGGGGGGATTTATGTTATTGTATCATGTTTTTGTAAAGCAACAAAAAAGATTTGGACACTAAGGGATATGGGGATTGGGCAGGAAAGTGGAGTTGAGGTAGAAGATCAGCTATGATCTTATTGAATGGCAGAGCAGGCTCGATGGGCCATATTGCCTACTCCTGCTCCTTGTTCTTATGTTCTTAAAGTTATTATTATCCAAATATTTTTCATGGAGCAGTTACCTTTTTAAATAGGTCGACCTAAAAAGAAAAACCTCCACTGCATTCACAATTTTTAAAAGATGTTGAAGAGCTCCCCCAGTGGCTCATTAAATTTATAAAGTAGCTAGTTGAGCCATGGGGACCCCAGGAATAAACCAGGCCTGCTCCCCAGTGTGTGTGAAAGCTGACCGGTGGAGGTAGAAGCATTACATTCAGCCTAGGATTAAAAGGGTTCCAACTCCTGATCCTTGTCCAGCTATCCCTATTGGAAGTACACATGTGAACATCAGGTGAAAACAGGATCAGTCTTAGCTGTGAATCCCCCAATGTTTGAATGTCCTGCTGATGCTTAAGCATCAAATTTTCAATTGAGCTTCACCCACTGGGGCCACGTATTAGGAATTCAGCAGCGAGATGAACAGGCCCCATGGGATTTTCCTTCCATTAAAATCAATGACCTCCACACCCATATTTCCGATTTGTGCTCCCCAGTGGGTAAAGCTCCACACACACATAGAATTAATCCTTTACCGTCTAAGCTCAGGCTTGAATATTGCCCACTTAGATGAGGTACTGGAGGTTGTTCAGCACCTGTAGAACCAAATCAAGGAGGCAATGTCTTTGGGAGAAGAGAAAATTAATGAGTAAACAGAAAATGAAAAAAAAATAAAGAAGGCCTCAATTGCAAACTTAAAACTATTCTTTCCCCTCCCAAAAAATGCGCTCACATTCTCAAGTAAGAGAAAGATAAAAGTATATTTTCTGACCAGTAGCAATAGTGGGGATGGAACACAAAAGCTATTTGGCAGTCATGAAGTATTCGAGGACAGTTGTGGGTAACAGCAGTGTTATAGGACATTTAAAAGGAGCACACTGTTTGAAAAAAAATCCTTTTTTCATCTTCCCTGAAAAATTGTGGTATGGTGCATATTTTGTTTAGGATAATTTTGCACAATTAAAGTGCATGCTTTGTTATAGGTATCTATCCTGAGGTCTAACCTTTCCAAAGGTCTTGACTGCCGCTGTCTCACAAATGGGATCTACTTGTTAAGAAAAACTCAGCTTCATTGGGTTCCTTGTTCCTCGAGCCCAAGCACGCTGTGCCCACTCCTTCCACCAGATTACCGTGATTTTTCTCCCCCTGTTAAGATCTGTGAGACGATTCACTTGGGTAAAGTGTCCAGCCTTGTTGGTGTTCTCCCCAGTGTCTTGGCCAATATTTATCCCTCAACCAATATCACTAAACCAGATATCTGGTCATTATCACATTGTGGGACCTTGCTGTGCGCAAATTGGCCGCGTTTCCTACATTACAACAGTGACTACACTTCAAAAGTACTTCATTGGCTATAAAGTGCTTTGGGATGTCCTGAGGTCGTGAAAGGTGCTAAATAATTGAAAGTCTTTCTTTCTTTATGGAGTCATTCTCATTTAAGAACATAGTGGTGCTATGGGGTGAGCTTTAATCAAGATGGAAATCTGAGTGAAAAGAAACATACACAGTGGGGTAGATTTTGACTTTGTGCGATATTGTAAAACGGGTGATAGCGAGTCGGCAACCAGTTTTGCATCTCTCCCAATTTTTATTTACATTGAAGTTAATGGAAATAAAAATCAGGAGAGATGTAAAATGACTTGCTGATTCAATATCACACTAAGTCACAAATACCACTGGGGTGTCCTGTCCCACCCTAAGGAAGTCGACCTACTGTCCAGTGGCCATAAAGCAGCACGCAGTCATGGAAAACTATTGTTGGAAAGATTCATTGAACTGGAACGAATTGATTCTCAAATTCCACAGAACTGAAGCAATGGCTTTTATGTTAAAAACTGTCTAAACTTAATTACCGAAAGCTTCCAAAATGCAATGCTGACAAAAAAACTCCAATAATGACATCCAGCTTAGTGTTGTATGGAAAAAAAAGACTAGTGTGCAATCATAACATTATGAGAAATGTTTTTTAATGTGGTTTTTGTGGAAGACTCAGTTTAGCATTTACTGAAGAATGTGCCTGCACAACACCATTGGTGGAAGGTGGTTATGCAATGTGTGAGAATTTGCAATTGGCCCATTTAACTATGAAAGTAAACAAGGGATAAGTGTTTATTCACAGGGGATGGGGAGCTTGACACAAACAAACCTAACTGAGGGAGTCCTGACCCTGGAACATCACAACATCGCATGGCTTTTGGAGTTGTGCCAATGGGGAACTGACAAGAATCTAGCTAAAAATCAACTGTACGTCCCATGGTTCAAGAAAAGGGCTGCTGCCCTTACTTCCCTGTTTTATTGCCCTTTCTCTCCTGTTTTATTGCCCTTTCTCTCATTGAGGTAAGGCAATTGCAAGTTCCAAAAATGAAGATCAATTTAATCATTGGGCAATGTCTCCTCACCCTCATTTTACAAAAATTGGGAAGTGAGCTTAGAAATTACAATTGGTGGTATAAGAGAATGAACAGCTAACAGGTTCAGGACATTCCTCTATTGACTGTTTTAATGCAGCAGTTATCCCATTTAATTTAATTGGGCCTAAGTGCCACTCTGTGGTATTCCCTCCCTAAACATCTCTGCCTCTCTTCCATTAAGTCCTTCCTTAATATCCACCTCTTTCATCAAACTTTTGGTCACCAATCCTAATCTCTCCCTCTTTTTGGCTCAGTACCATTTTCCTTATGCCATTGTGAAGTGCCTTAGGAAGTTTTTCTACTTAACTTCAATGGAAATAAAAATTGGGAGAGATGTAAAACTGTAAAGTACAGAACAATATTAAAGTGGGGCGGCTCCATAACTATGGCCTCGATTTTAACCCCCCTCGCCCAATGAGAATGGTGCGTGGGAGGGGTTAAGATCAGGTCGAGTCCACTTACCGGCCTGAGGCTGCACTGTTCCCGCCCAGCAACATCTTACCTTCATCGCCTTTGATGTCTGCTGAGGCTCTGGTCGGCCGCTGCAGGCAAGCGAAGGCCTCATTTAAATTTAAAAGTCATGGCCTGATAACATCATCAATCCGCGATGTGATTTTAACGATGAGTTGGGGAGAGAGGGCTCGCACAGTTTCAAACCTGACAGCCGAACCACGGCGCGAGGTGCCGACTGGCCAAGAGAGGAGAAGGTAAGTTTTATAGAATTACTATTGGGAATTCCTTGTGGGTCAGGAGGAGCAGGAGTGCTCTCTCCAGGCCCCGCAAGGAGTTCTTGGGCCTCTCCAGCCCCGGCCTTGCCTCTCCCTCCGCGCACTGGCATCGGCCGCCAAAGCCCTTGCAAAAACACACACGTAGGCCTCGATTTTAACTGGGGGACGTGCTCGAGATGGGCAGTGGTGCAGGTGGGAGGAAAACCTCCACTGGGATCTGAGCGCGAGACCTGGGCCATTTTAACATCTGGGCCAAATTTAAATAAGGTAAGACAGTCTCCCCCCCCGCCGGCCCTGACATCAGCCCTCCTGATTTCGGGAGGGAGTCTGTCTTACCTTATTTAAATGTGGCCCAAGAGTTAAAATGGGGAAAGCAGGCAACTGCCCCCCACAGAGCACTAGTCAACATCCTGCTGCTTATCCAGCCCGGACCACTCTACCCATTATAGCATTAGGGCATTGGTTTACATGGTTATGTGGAGTCAAGTGGGAAGAATGCTAACTGCAGCAAGAAGTCTACCACTCCAGGTTTTTTCATGAGTCAGGTTGGTTGGTCAATTGTGGAGTACTGTGGACCTGCCTGGATCAGATATTGAATTATACAGTGTGCCGCAGAAGGTTGGTTTAGTTTTGAACTTCTATCACCAGGTGTGTCAGTTCGGAGTTGCTTCGACCCCAAAGATAGCCTACCTCCCCACCCCCTACTTTCCACCACCCCCCCCCCCCATAACAGGATAATCTCCAGAAGGTTGTTCGACAACTGACAAGTGCGGGTTTGAACCCTCGCTGGATGGACAGCTCCTCATGAGTAGCATAGTGAGCAACACAACTCACCATAAAATAAGAGAGGGCATTGCTTCCATCCTCCTGACCACACCATACCCTATCAAGCTGTGATTTCACCAGATGGAATTACAGAGCTTCAGCAGCATCTGCTTGCCTTTCTAAAACCACATTGTGGTAGTCACCGAATCCTGAATGTGTTTCCATGCTTATGTAAATGAGGAGTCAATTGCTTGTTTTAGGCCCTGTCTGCTAAATTGGATTCCAATGAGTGGAGGAGGCTCTGGGCCTGCTCCACTCAAGATTCTTCAGCGGTCGTTCCAGCCTAAGTAGCAACCTCCACCAAAGGGCAAATTTTATTAAAACAATCTTTCCTTTAGAGCCAGGAGGAGCAGAAGTGCACCCCCTCCCACCCCGACTTCACAGTACTTGTGATCGACCTCCACCATGCTCCCCTTCTATTGCCAATCCACCCCACCCGGGACTTACCCTCGGGCTGCCGCAGGCAATAAACAACCTGAAATTTGTCTACTTAAAATGGGCGAGCTGCCTGCGGAGTCATGACTGGCGTCAACAGCTCAACCAAATAATAAAGACTCCTGGTTCAGGAGCCCACTAATGGTTATGCACCGGAGAACAAGCCATAACCAATTTCTGCCCTTCAGAATTTTCTCATCACCCATATGCCTTCAGCATGCACAGTGCAGTTTGTGAGGTGCCAACCACCTTAATGTTCAGTCTGAGATTCAATCAACAACCGCTTCTAGTTTTGACTGTTCTCATGTAAATTGGCTGCAGTGTGAAATTGACCCCTGGCATCTGCAAGCAAGCGACAGCGGGCATCAAAGCCAAGTCCTGTCCTCGTACATATACCTTCCATAAGAGCTGCTGGATAGCAATCAGGAAGAGGAAACCTGGTCGATTCCCCCCCCAACACAAGATCACTTAATTCAGCACAGATTAGGGATTGAACCTAGGACCTTCTTAGCCTGTATGGCTCGTCTACTTATTGAATAAGTATGCTGAGCCATCAGTATAGCTCTCAAACTAACTCAAACTTTACAAGACTTATATGATGTCAGAGATGGTGGACCTTGGACATTACACATATACATTAGAACCTACACAATGTGCCCTAAATAACATACCATGTTGTTTTTTTCACTAATAATTCATGCATTACTTAACAGTAATTCAATAGTAGGAGAATGGGAGTCATCTTGTTATGCCTAAATTTCTTCTGTGATGGTAGCAATTGTTTTGTTGTACTCCATCTTTACTCTTGCCACTTTTTTGAGGTATTCATTCTTCTACAACTGCCCTTGGGATCTCTTTTCATTTTTGAAATCTTATTTATTCTTTGAGTAATTATTGCTCAGGCTTTTTGATGCCCTACAATTATCTGCATTATGATTAGAGGACCCATGATTTCATCTTTTCTTAAAACATTTTTTTTCAATTCCCTCCTTTCCTAAAAGCTGATTTTCATTCGCCTGACGTTAGGGCATTGTTTGATTTTTGCTAGCAACTCTTGGATACGTCACTCTCAAGACCATTCTTCATAAATATTGGATGTCTGCAGACAGTATTTGTTGCCCATCTCTAGTTGCCCCAAGAAGGTGGTGAGCCTTCTTACAACTCAGTTGCTTCCTAGGCCATTGAGAATCAGTCATCTGGTATGGGACTAAGTAGGGGTAGCAGAGTCCCTTCCCTGAAGGACATTAGTGAACCTGTTGGGTATTTACAACAATCCAGTAGCTTTCAGTGTCTTTTTTCTTACACCAGCCCATAAATGCACTGAATTGATTTTCATAACTAGCCATAATGTGATATGAACCCACAAACCTCTGGGTTATAAGCCCAGTACCATAACCATTACACTGCCTTACCCAACATATGCTGACTGGTTAATTCCATGCAGGACTTGCCACACTGACCATCCTTGAATCCTTTTAGCTGTTTGGCAGTGAGTACTGGGATTAGCCCATTTATATCTAACCTCTGTAGGCATTTTCTTTCTCTAAATCACGACACAGTTAGAACCATTAAAGTTGAACAAAACATCTTTATTTATAGCTTGTATATGATCATTGAGCAATACCTTATTTTTCATGCCAAGCAGTTTGGAAACAAGTTTATACAACTTTTCAAGTAATCAACAAAATCTCAGGTCAGGCAAGTACTTGACTGAACATTCTGGTTCATGCTGGTTCCCAGCTATTTGTCCTTCCTGAGACTTGTGCTCTTTGTTAAACTGGAAAAAATAAAATCCCATATTACAAGTTAGTGCAATTTGCTCAGTTAATTCAGATATAAATAGTGTCAGCACTAATTGGTTATGGAGTAATGACACTGTCGTAAACTTCACCAATTTATTTGTTAACTTACAACCTGAAAGAATGGGCCTTTCTAAGAAGCCAAAGGTCCCATGTTTATTAATGATCCTGCTCCTATTAGTGCAATGGTAAAGGCAGTTTTCTCTTTATTGCACAGAATACAGTCGCCCTGACATACTTGTGGAGCTAACCTGTGCAAACATTACACTGACCATAGCTTGAAGTCCCTCGGCTGGTATGTAGCTATACAGCTCTTCTCCACAGCGGGGCACTATTGAGTGGCAAAGAATACGAAAAAGTATAAATAAATAAGTACTATTGTTTTTGACAATGCATTCCCAGTTCAGCATAATACAGGCCATTGGATCGGAAAGAAATCCAAAGATTTCTATGCATTTATATCGTACAATATACTTGAAACAAAATTAAAGCCAATCGTGCACAGTTCCCTTCAACATGTTTGTCAGTCCTTTCAATGACTGTGTCACTCTCACCACTCCAGTCCTTGTGTCGCTGTAATTATAGAAGTACCATATTGGGCCTGCCCTTTTTGTTGGTCCTTGAATTCTGGAAGTGCGTTTGTCGTTGCAACAAAGAGGTTGCAAAGTGAATGTGGATTACTCCATTATGGCGAAAGAAGGGGGGCGCATTGTGCTCAGTCAGTAGCCAGCACCAATCTCCCGGCATGTCTGCTGATCCCAGCTGCTTACAGTTTAGTTACGCGTTTAATCCAAGGCACAAAGGCAGAGACTCTTGTGTAGACACCTGGGGTATCCTTCACACCACAGCCGTGTCCCCAGGAGGTCACGCCAAATACTACCCAGCGTCCTGCTGGTCTTTCACACATCAACGGTCCACCACTATCTCCTTGACAGCTGTCTACTCGTTTGTGGTCCAGTAAGTTTCCTGCACAGAGCATCCTCCCTGTGAACCTCTGCTTGTAGCGCTCCTCGCATCGTCTTTTGGGAAGCAATGGGATGGCGGCTTGCTGCAGGGTCTTTGAATAAGCTCTTCCTACAGCAGAGACAGAAAGTCATAATTAATCTTTAACTTAAGTTTCTGATATACCACACCTGTAGCCAGCATTTAATTTAACAATGGAATACTCCAGGCTTTCTCCTGAGGTTGGCAATGGAGAAACGCTCATGCTATTTAATTTTTAAAACATTGATTTGTAAGCAAAATAAATTTACATTTTTAATAGTGGATGGCCTCCTGATCACGGTTGCTATGTTGGTGGCATTTCTAAAGCCGGGGAATGGAAACGCAGGCCTCTAACATTCCATGGGGGTTCGCTCGGTCTTCCGCTGCAGCTCCGGAGGGAGATCGGTATAACCCCAAAAGAAACGGTCCAAATGTTGTTTTCAGACGTTTACGCCATTTCATTGGTGGTTCCATTAGTCTCCCGCTACAGTTATGGTGGGAGACTGGTAGAACTCCAACCGAATTGCAGAGCCAATGGGGTAAATCTTAAACTAACCCACACATTGGGAAACTGATGGGATCGCGTGTAACGCCGGTTTTACACCCTGCCTGATTTTACTCTCCATTGAAATCAATGGAGAGCAATATTGGGTGGGATGTAAAACCAGCGTTCCACCTGATCCCATGGGTTACCCACCTGGCAAGCTAGGTTAAAATACCCCCACTTTCTTCACCTAGTCTTATGCCCACTACTCGACTGAAAACAAACAACAGCATAGGGTGCTGAGAGGTTAGTGCAGAAACATCACACTTTCACAGTACAGCCTCAAAAACACCATGAAAATGGGTGGGTTTGTGAAGTGGAAAATTTCATACTAATTGTGGAGTGTGAGTGCCCCTTTTGTGGTTGGGGTTAAGGCGCACGTTGGTTAAAAATTCACCGGTCCTGAATCCCTGCGGGTCTCTCACAATCTCCTCTTCAGTGCAAAATCAGCAGAACCACTGTTTTCAAGCCGCATTCACTATTTCTCCAGTGCTTTTACTGATCTCCCTCCAGAGAACCCCCACGGAAATCACAGACGTTTATGTCTAGTGATGTTGCAAATGCATTTGTGAAAATTCTAAAAAGACATATTTATGATTTCTCTAGAAATACTGAACAGACAAAATCTTCATGGACACATTCACAATGTTGTTTCATATAAGCCGCCAAAGGAATTCTTACACCCTTGTCAGGGTAGAGTGGAGGAAACTTTACTCTGAATCTGAGCTGTACTATACCTGACTTGGAACTGGTTGATTCTGACACTGGATAATAAAAATGGAAAAATGTTTCTCTTCCCCAGCACTGATACCCTCTCAAAAAAAATCACCACAAAAAAAACCTTCACTGAGGAACGATCTGTTCTCAAATTAGAAACAGAGACAAAGGATATTTTCTCCATGAAGTTTCAATATCTGGGCCTTACCCTGGAAAATGTTGTAGAATTTCCATAGTAATTCTGACAGAAGATCGGCGGAAGTCCTGCAGAAATGGCGTAAAAGGCCATTTATGCCTTTTCTGCACCGTTCCTACCGATCTCCCGCTGAAGGTATGGCAGACAATCGGTAGAACATACATGTAAATTCTACCTTTGTGCCTTAAAAATATTGCTAAGCCCTTACAATATTTGAAAGCTAATTTTCTGAGTCAATACACAGCAGGACCAGCCAGCAGGAAACTTTTCTCAGCTCATATGCCCCAAATTAGCATCAAGCTGGGTCTAAACCATTAAATTTCATTTGTAAACAATTTTACAACACCAAGTTATAGTCCAGCAATTTTATTTTAAATTCACAAGCTTTCGGAGGCTTCCTCCTTCGTCAGGTAAATGTTCAGGAGCTCCTTGAAGCCTACGCATTTATACATATAGAACAATACATGGTGTTTACAGACTGCCCCTGCAACTGCCCGTTGCCAAGGCAATCACCGTGTTCAGACAGAGAGGTGTCACCTGCAGAACCCCCGAATACACATTCAACAAAAAAACAAACAGGAAAAAAAAAACAGAGAGAGGCAGAGACATCCGGAAGGCAGAGAAAGCCAGCAAATGACCCATTATATTAAAAACAGATAACATTTGTTCGCTGGTGGGGTAACGTGTAGCGTGACATGAACCCAAGATCCCGGTTGAGGCCGTCCTCATGGGTGCGGAACCTGGCTATCAATTTCTGCTCGACGATTTTGCGTTGTCGTGTGTCTCGAAGGCCGCCTTGGAGTACGCTTACCCGAAGGTCGGTGGATGAATGTCCATGACTGCTGAAGTGTTCCCCGACTGGGAGGGAACCCTCCTGTTTGGCGATTGTTGCGCGGTGTCCGTTCATCCGTTGTCACAGCGTCTGCATGGTCTCGCCAATGTACCATGCTCTGGGGCATCCTTTCCTGCAACGTATGAGGTAGACAACGTTGGCCGAGTCACAGGAGTATGAACCATGCACCTGGTGGGTGGTGTCCTCTCGTGTGATGGTGGTATCTGTGTCGATGATCTGGCATGTCTTGCAGAGGTTACCGTGGCAGGGTTGTGTGGTGTCGTGGACGCTGTTCTCTTGAAAGCTAGGTAATTTGCTGCGAACGATGGTCTGTTTGAGGTTGGGTGGCTGTTTAAAGGCGAGTAGTGGAGGTGTGGGGATGGCAATAGCGAGGTGTTTGTCCTCATTGATGACATGTTGAAGGCTGCGGAGAACATGGCGTAGTTTCTCCGCTCCGGGGAAGTACTGGACGACAAAGGGTACTCTGTTGGTTGCGTCCCATGTTGGTCTCCTGAGGAGGTCTATGCGATTTTTTGCTGTGGCCCGTCGGAACTGGCGATCGATGAGTCGAGCGTCATATCCCGTTCTTACTAGGGCGTCTTTCAGCGTCTGTAGGTGTCCATCGCGTTCCTCCTCGTCTGAGCAGACCCTGTGTATTCGCAGGGCCTGTCCATAGGGGATGGCCTCTTTGACGTGGTTAGGGTGGAAGCTGGAAAAGTGGAGCATCGTGAGGTTGTCCGTGGGCTTGCGGTAGAGTGAGGTGCTGAGGTGCCCGTCTTTGATGGAGATTCGTGTGTCCAAGAAGGAAACTGATTCTGAGGAGTAGTCCATGGTGAGCTTGATGGTGGGATGGAACTTGTTGATGTTATCGTGTAGTCTCTTTAGTGATTCCTTGCCGTGGGTCCATAGAAAGAAAATGTCGTCGATGTATCTGGTGTATAGTGTTGGTTGGAGGTCTTGTGCAGTGAAGAAGTCCTGCTCGAACTTGTGCATGAAAATGTTGGCGTATTGGGGTGCGAATTTGGTCCCCATGGCTGTTCCGTGTGTTTGGGTAAAGAACTGGTTATCAAAGGTGAAGACATTGTGATCCAGGATGAAGCGGATGAGTTGTAGGATGGCTTCCGGAGATTGGCTGTTGTTGGTGTTGAGTATTGATGCTGTCGCAGCGATGCCGTCATCGTGGGGGATACTGGTGTATAGTGCCGAGACGTCCATCATGGTGAGAAGTGTTCCTGGTTCAACTGGTCCGTGGGTACTGAGTTTTTGTAGGAAGTCTGTAGTGTCGCGACAGAAGCTGGGGGTTCCCTGTACGATGGGTTTCAGGATGCCCTCGATGTATCCAGAGAGGTTCTCACACAGGGTTCCGTTGCCTGATACGATGGGACGTCCGGGTGTGTTGGCTTTGTGTATCTTTGGGAGGCAGTAGAAGTCTCCCACGCGGGGATTACGTGGGATGAGAGTACGTAGGATGCTTTGAAGGTCTGGATCGAAGGTCTTGATCAGTTTGTTGAGCTGGTGGGTGTGTTCTTTGGTCGGATCTGCGGGTAACCGTCTGTAGTGTTCCTGGTTGTCCAGTTGTCGGTATGCTTCTTTGCAATAGTCTGTTCTGTTCTGTATGACTATGGCTCCTCCTTTGTCCGCTGGTTTGATGACGATGTTGCGGTTGGTCTTGAGAGCGTTGATGGCGTTGCGTTGTGCTCGGGTGACATTCTGGACTGTCTTCTGAGTGCGGCTGATGAATCTGGCATTGACGCATTTCCTGACAGCTTGAGCATACATGTCCAGCTGAGGGCAGCGACCCTCCGGAGGAGTCCAGTTTGACTCTTTCCTCTTCGGTTGCTGTACCGCGGATCCCTCTGTCTGCTGTTCCGGATCGTCGATTGTCTCATTGGGTTCGCTGCTGAAATCTTGGGGTTTGTGGTAGAATTCCCGGAGCCTCATTCTCCTGATGAATTCCTCTGTGTCCGCCGCGAGACTAGTGGGGTCCATTTTGGTAGTGGGGCAGAAATTGAGCCCTCGGCTGAGAACTTCGATTTCGTCTGCTTGAAGGGTGTGGTCGGATAAATTGACAATAGACTTCCCTGTGGTTGCAACCGTGGTACCAGGGGAAGCTTGGTCGTTGCTGGTGGTGATGCCGAGTTTCTCAAGCTTCCTGCTCTTGGTTTTCTTGCCTCGTCTGTTTGGCGGTATAACGTAGCTGGTCTGCTATGTCCTGAGTACAGGTTGAGAGTATGGACTCTATCTTGGTTTCGAGGTTGTGGCGTCTGCTGTAGAGTTGGTGTATGAGATGGTTGCGGAGTGTGCGAGAGGTAAGGCGGCAGAGTCTCTCAGCGTAATCCGAGTTGTATGTGGACCTGAGTGGGTTCGTGATCTGGAGTCCTTTCGGGATCTTGTCTGCTTTCTTGCAGCTCTGTAAAAACTTGATGTCTGTGTCTAAATGCGCGATCTTCTTGGATATCCTTTCCACTGTGAGCCGGCAGTTTGTGGTGTCGATGGTAGTCATGATGGTAGTCATGATGTGACGGTTACCCGCAGATCCGACCAAAGAACGGGCAGTTGCAGGGGCAGTCTGTAAACACCATGTATTGTTCTATATGTATAAATGCGTAGGCTTCAAGGAGATCCTGAACATTTACCTAACGAAGGAGGAAGCCTCCGAAAGCTTGTGAATTTAAAATAAAATTGCTGGACTATAACTTGGTGTTGTAAAATTGTTTACAATTGTCAACCCCAGTCCATCACCGGCATCTCCACATCATTAAATTTCATGTTAGTCTATGGGTTAACTGGATGGTGCACCAACAATACGCCCAGAATTATGAGTCTCCTTGGGACTAAAAATGAGTTGTAGAATCAATGGCAATTACTACAATGTTGGAGAAGGCTGCACAATTTTTCAATATATGTAGATAGGGTAGTATTTTATTCTAAAGTACTTCTCCACATTAAGTCCTTCACCATGCAGAACTACGGTTTGAATCATGAAGAGTAAAACAGGAGTAAATGAGAATGATACATTTGAATTCTATGCTTCAATTAAGTCTTCCTTATAATCATATAGTCATAAATACTAAACAAGACTTCTCATTTTGTACTCACAACTTTCCAGCTTAAAATAATCAAAACGAGGAACTTTACTCCCAAATATTAATCTCCAATAAATTCATTACAAATCCCTGAGGCATAGGCCTGGAAATTCATTGACAGGCGTGAAACGGGCGCCAAGCATCCGATATGGCGGGTAGTTTACGCACGCACATTCCACACTGAAATTGCCCCGCCGCCATATTGGTAAAGGTTAAGTATAGGCGTCCAGGGCTCGCACCAGAAACAGGCATTATGCATATGCAAATAGGGGGCCTACTGCCAGTTCCAGGACCCTTTCCTGAAATTGGGATGCCCTGAATGCAGCTGGCACCGGTCCGACTATGTTCAGGATAAGCTAGTTTACATACAGCTCAACCAGCAGTCCTTAAAGAGACCACTGGAGGCCTCCACCAAAAAGACACAGTTAAAAAAAATACCTGAATGTGGGGCAGTAACGCTTCTCCCAGTTCCACAGCATGTCCCGACGGTCGGTGCTGACCACAGCTCAGTCCTCTAACGAACGACTCCTATTCCTCCCGATTGCCTCCCTCCCCTTCTGATTGCCTCCCCCTCTCCTGATCGCTTCCCACCTCCCAATAGCCTCAGATCCCTTCCCGAGAGCTGCTGTCGGCGACCCGGCGGCCCTACGCCAGTGAGCTGCCTGGAGACGCACAGCAGGCATCCACAGCTCTGCAGTCTAATTTAAATGAGACCCGAGGCCCAATATCAAGTATGGCCTAGGCCTACCTGTTCCAGCACAGGGATCGTTCCCTGTGTCCAATTCATGACAGCAGGTCCGTGTTATTCAATTTCACCCCTATAGTATGTCGAAGGTTTGGTTTCTCAGTGCAAAATATTTAGAACATCAATATATTTGAGAAGAGGAAAGAATAATTAGACCCAACCATCATTTTTTTGCTTCATCTCAACCCAATTTGCCAACTTTCTCCATATATTCCTCAGTCAGTTTTTTCCCAGAAATATATTTGGTTACCTTGTCAGGAAAGGCTGAACAGGTTAGGGCTGTTTTCTCTAGAAAAGAGAAGGCTAAGGGCGGGGGGGGTGGGGGGGTGCTGATAGAAGTCTTTAAGATAATGAAAGGGCTTGATAGGGTAGATGTAGAGAAAATGTTTCCACTTATGGGGGAGTCAAAAACTAGAGGTCATAAATATATAATAGTCGCTAATAAATCTAATAGGGAATTCAGGAGAAACTTCTTTACCCAAAGAGTGGTAAGAATGTTGATCGCGCTACCACAAGGAGTAGTTGAGGCAAATAGCATAGATGCATTTAAGGGGAAGCTAGATAGCACATGAGGGAGAAAGGAATAGATGGGTATTCTGATAGGCTCAGATGAAGTAGGGAGGGAGGAGGCTCATGTGGAGCATAAACGCCGGCATCGACCAATTGGGCCGAATGGACTGTTACTGTCCTGTAGTCTCATTGCAACTTGATGTATTTAACCTGACTGCGTTAGTGTTGATCTTCAACGAATGCCCTGTTGACTGTGGATGATAAACATACCGATTGTAAATGGAAGAGAATCTCTTACCCCGTACACATTGGAGACTTAATAAACCCACAGTGATTTATAAAGTTTCCAATGTAAAGAGTCTAAACAAAAGCATTCTGGTTAGAAAGATCACCCAATGTCCTCAGTTAAATAATAGTTTTTACACTGCAGTGTAAACCTGCATCAATATTAGTGCCAGTGTATGTTTCTCTGCCAGAAAAACATACACAGGCAGGAAGTAATGGTTTATACAAAAATAAATCACCGAATGACATGAAGTCTCCCAGCTCATTTTATAAATTATATATATGTATGTATGTGTGTGTGTGTGTATAATATAATGTGTATACACACATATATGTACAAATATTATATATATCCGTATGTGCTCGTTTGAATGTATTTTTTGTCCATTTATGCCAGTTTGCTGTGTGGAAAGAATCAGAAAAGAGCTGTGCTTGAAACGTGAAATGAGATGATGCAGTAAAAGCTTAGTGATGTCAATTGTCAGGCTGGGCAAGACGAACACAGAGTAAGAGTTTTGTGGAGAGAGGTATCAGAAGAACAGCTGAAATGGTGATAGTGGAAGCAAGAGAAATAAAACTAACGTGTGTCAGAATGAGGCAAGAGACAGAAACAACGGTGAGAACTATGTGCAAGACCGAAAGGGAGAGCAGGTCATGAGAAAAAAACAATAGCACATGTGGCCATGAATAATTACTCAAGATATAAGCCTAAGCAGACCTTAGTCATGAAAACAGTCTTCATTGGGAGGGTCCATTTGCTGCAATCTGTGAGTTAAGAGTACTAGATATGTTTCCAATATTTTAGCTAGAGTGGAGTCGATGTTCAGGGATAAATGCCAGAATTTGCTCTTTGCAAATCGTACAGGCTTGTCACTGGCATAAAAAATACCAATAGTCCAAGTGCAGCTATTTTGCTGTTTTGTTGCACCATAATTTAAATATAAAAATATATTGCTGTCAGCACAGAAGTGTGCTTGTGACTGAAAATTTGCATCCCTTGGTAAACAAAGGACTAATAGACATCTGGCTTAAGTTCACGTTGAATAGAACAAATGTAAAAACATATTTCAGAAAATAACAACCACCCCACCACCATCAATATATGGAGTAGTTTCCTCTCCCCAACCCTGACACACAGCTGAAGGCATGATTCCAGTCATGGGTAGGAGAAGAGGAGTTTTTTAATCTTAATGAACAATTCATTGATAAGGGCTATTTGTTTCCCTCCTAAAATAGACAAGATTGGAAAATTAGAAATGGCCAGTAATTCTGCAGCCAAGCCCTACATCCTGTTAATTGTATCCATGTGATTTACATCAATTAGTGTTAATTGTATTCAGATGGTGCATACCAATTGGGGACGCGCTTGTATCTATTTATAAGAGAGCTGATGTAGGGTGTCTGTTGTGTGGATTTCTGTGAATAAAGCCTTAGAGGCAATTGAAGACCAGGCTCTCTTATTCTATTCGTCACCACCTGACTATCCAATTTACAACACATCCCTCACTAATGCCCTGATTTCATTGATCTACCCATGTGGGTAGCAAGCCACTAACGTACGTTCGTCAAGTGGAAAATAGAATTATTTGACAGAGGTGAGGAAAACCCATTGGAAAAATAGGGACATACCATTCACAGGAAAATCTTGGTCAAAGAGCCTACAAGGGTAAATGTTTGTGGTTAGCACTTCCAGTGCACAGCTGCACGCACTGGGAGCAGGTATCAGGAACTCGAGTGCAGATGCAATTTGTGCCTCCATGATTTTCTGTCCATTAAATTCCTGATCTGCGCTCCTGACTCCTGGATCTTTGTGCAGGGAACGTTAAACATGAAAATTTAGCCTATGGATTCCAGTGCTCCATTTTACAAATGGTTCACAATTTTGAACCAGGGAGATGTTTACTGCTAATATATACACTTTTTTAATTCAATGTTCATGAATGTCAGATAATTCTTTGTTTCTGGAAAAAGACACAATAACTTCCTGGTCCTGTGACAGTCTATATTGCTCCTCGATATTTATTTGATGTGGTTTGTCAGATTCCTAGAATGTATGTTCAGCTTTTATTGTCCAAAAGCTTTCAAACCAGGTGCCATGAATGGGGAAATTTGCAGATTTCAACACTATGGTGTGAAACTCCGATGCAGATGAACTTTAGGGAAATGAATGGCTGAGCCAGGTGCAGTTTATTGAACACTGTAATTACAATACCAACATCCCTGACAAATAGCCAGTCATTTCACCTCTGCATAGTTAAGAAAGGGTGGAAGTTTAAAGAGAAACCTGAGTAATTTTATCTGTATAATTGTACCTTATTGATGGTCTGTGATTAACCATTGTAGTGGTTCTAAAGTATACATAAAAGTATTTAATAGAAACTATCAGTCAGGTGAGTGAGTGTTTATTATTACATCCCAGGATACATATGGAATATTCTGATGTCAGTGAGCTAAATTGCTGTTTTTAGCATGCACCAGTCGACCTCTGGTGCTGTTGTACACGGGAGGGGGTCATTTTAAACCCCAAGGACGGGGGGGGGGTCATTTTAACCCCCAAAGACAGGGGAGGGGGTCATTTTAACCCCCCAGGACGAGGGGGGGTCATTTTAACCCCCAAGGACAGGGGGGGTCATTTTAACCCCCAAGGATGGGAGGGTCATTTTAACCCCCAAGGACGGGGCAGGGGCGCATTTTAACCCCAAAGACAGGGAGGGTCATTTTAGCCTCCAAGGATGGGGGGGGGGGGTCATTTTAACCCCCAAGGACGGGGGGGTCGTTTTAACCTCCAAGGATGGGGGGGGGGGGTCATTTTAGCCTCCAAGGATGGGGGGGGGGTCATTTTAACCTCCAAGGATGGGTGGGTTAGGGGCGGGTGGGAAGGTATAAATTGTAAAAATGTAAAACCCGTCCCTAAGTCGCCTCCAACCCACAAACTTCCAGTTTCACCAGAGGCGGGTCAAGGAGCAGGTGACCAACCCGCTCTCAGGAAGCGGGTCGGTCAGTAAAATCTTTGAAGGAAGCTGCGGGCTTCCACCTTAATAGTTTTTTTTAACACCTGGGAGCCAGGATTCCCGGGCCTCGTGATTCTCGCCACTTCAGAGGAGGTGAGAAGGGCCAGATCAACAGGTAAGCTTGTGGGCCAGGAGAAGCAGGAGTATTTCCTCCAGGCCCAACAACCTTACCTGCCGCGATCCGACGCATGCGATCGGCCAACCCCTCGATGTCTCCAACCCCTGCCGCCCCCCCCCCCCCACCCTGCCTATGTCCGACCTTCACGATGTCCGGCCCTCACGTGTCCGACCCCACCACCCCATACGTTGTCCGAATTCCACCCCACTCTGTGTTGTCCTCCTCCCCCCCCCGTGTGGTCCGACTTCCTCCCCCCCTCCCTCTGTTGTCCGACTCCCCCCCCCGCCACCCCGTGTTGTCCAACTCCCCCCCCCGCCGTTGTCCAACTCCTCCCCCTGTTGTCCAACTCCTCCCCCTGTTGTCCGACTCCGCCCCCAGTGCTGTCCGACTCCCCCCCCCCGTGTTGTCTCTCCCCCCACCCCGTGTTGTCCGACTCCCCCCACCCCGTGTTGTCCGACTCCACCCACCCCGTGTTTCTGACTCCCACCCCCCACCCCCCGCCGATGTCTGACTCCTCCCCCCCACGATGTCTGACATCAAAATCGGCAAGACGTCCGGGAAACCCATGCTTCCCGGCTTCCCGTCTGTAAATCCTCCCTCTTCCTCTGTCCATGGCTTGGAGTAAAAATCCAGGCTCGAGAGTATAACCCTCAGGTGAAGTGGGGTTTGAGGGAGGGGATAATCGGACCAGAGTACATCAGATATAATTCAGTTTGCACTTTAAAGACATATATTCTGTCCTCATTTTATACAATGTTTTGATTTTATATTATCATTTATAGTTTAGATTTGTTTAAAACAGAGGTTTCTCTGCAGTAAAGGCTTCGGAGCTGGGAGAAGCAAAACTGAGACGCTACAGCAGGGTTAGAGGCTGAGGCATAATTGGATGAGGGCAGGCAGACATAATTAAGTCCCCATTTTAAAGTGACACATTCTGTCCTCATTTTGTATAATACTTTGACTTCATATGATAATTTATAGTTAAATTACAAAACTATGGCAATTTGGGAAACGGAGAAGCAGAGTTGGTTGAAGCATAGGGGCTTCTCTGCACTACAGGCTGAGCACCAGGGAGATATAAAGCCGAGGCACTACAGCACAACTGCTGGTGGGAGGGTGTAATTACACTGTGACAAGTTTACGTGGGCAATTTTCATTACAAATGTGGACATAAGAATTTATAATGGAAAAAGCTGGCAACAGGAAGTAACATAAGAACATGAGAAATAGGAACACGAGTAGGCCACACGGCCCCTCGAGCCTGCTCCACCACTCAATAAGATCATGGCTGAGTTTCTACCTCAATTCCACTTTCTTGCCCAATCCCAATATCCCTTGATTTCCTTAGAGGGTGATTTCAACCCCCAAGAACGGGTGGGTTGGGGGCGGGTGAAAGTTGAAAATAGTTGTTTTTTGGGTCGCGACCGTAACCCGGCTTTATTTCCGGGTTTAACGTTGGCACGGAAAAGTACAGGCTTCCCACTGGGAATGCAAAGTCTGAAAATTTGGCGGTTGCGACCCAAAAAAACAACTATTATCAACTCCCACCCACTGCCAACCCACTCGTTCTTGGGGTTTAAAATCACCCCCTTAGTGTCCAAAAATCCATTGATCTCAATCTTGAACATATTAACGACTGAGCATCCACAGCGCTCATCTCAGTCCGAAATGGCTGACTCCTTATCTTGAGACTATGACCCCGAGTTCCAGACTCTCCAGCTAGGGGAAACAGCCTCTCAGCATCTACCCTGACCTTTCCACATTATACTCCATCTGTCACCTTCTCGCCCACTCACTTAACCTGTCTATATCCCTTTGCAGCCTCTTTGCGTCCTCCTCACAGCTTACTTTCCCACCTAGCTTTGTACTGTCAGCAAACTTGGACACATTACACTTGGTCCCCTCATCTAAGTCATTGATATAGATTGTAAATAGCTGAGGCCCAAGCACCGATCCTTGCGGCACCCCACTAGTTACAACCAGCTAACCTGAAAATGACCCGTTTATTGCTACTCTGTTTTCTGTCCATTAACCAATCCTCAATCCATACTAATATATTACCCCCAATCCCATGAGCCCTAATCTTGTGTAACAACCTGTTGTGTGGCACCTTATCGAATGTCTTTTGAAAATCCAAATATACTACATCCACTGGTTCCCCCTTACCTACTCACTTGTTACACCCTCAAAAAATTCTCATAGATTTGTCAAAACACTATTTGCCTTTCATAAAACCGTGTTGACTCTGCCAAATCATATTATGATTTTCTAAGTGCCCTGTTACAACGTCCTTAATAATAGATTCTAACATTTTCCCTACTACTGATGTCAGCCTAACTGGCCTATAGTTCTCTGTTTTCTCTCTCCCTCCTTTCTTGAATAGCGGTGTTACATTTGCTACCTTCCAATCCACAGGGACTGTTCTAGAATCTAGGGAATTCTGGAAGATTAAAACCAATGCTTCTACTATCTCTGCAGTCACCTCTTTTAAAACCCTAGGATGTAGGCCATCAGGTTCAGGGGATTTGTCGGCTTTTAGTCCCATTAATTTCTCCAGTATTTTTTCTTTACTAATCTTAATTACTTTAAGTTCCTCACGCTCATTAGGCCCTTGGTTCCCCATTATGGTTTTTGTGTCTTCTACTGTGAAGACAGATACAAAATATTTGTTTAACGTCACTGCCATTTCCTTATTCCCCATTATAATTTCTCCTGTCTCTGCCTCTAAGGAACTCATGTTTACTTTTGTTAATCTCTTCCTTTTTATGCACTTTTAGAAGCTCTCACAATCTGTTTTTATATTTCTTGCTAGTTTACTCCCATATTCAATTTTCTCCCTCTTCATCAATTTCTTGGTCATCCTTTGCTGATTTCTAAAATCCTCCCAATCCTTTTGCAGACAATTGTAAACAATTTTACAACACCAAGTTATAGTCCAGCAATTTTATTTTAAATTCACAAGCTTTCGGAGGCTACCTCCTTCCTCAGGTGAACGATGCGGAAATGAAGTCCTCGAAATGAAGTCGCATTTATAATTCACAGAACAATGCTGGTGATAACAGACAGTTTTTTCAACTGCCCGTTGCCAAGGCAATCAGTGTGCAGACAGACAGGTGTTACCTGCCAGGTCTCAGAATATACAAATCACCAAAAAAAACAACAAACAAAAAAAAACAGAGATAGAGAGGTAGAAACATAGAAAAGACAGCAACTGACCCGTTATATTAAAAACAGATAACATTTGTTCGCTGGTGGGGTAACGTGTAGCGTGACATGAACCCAAGATCCCGGTTGAGGCCGTCCTCATGGGTGCGGAACTTGGCTATCAATTTCTGCTCGACGATTTTGCGTTGTCGTGTGTCTCGAAGGCCGCCTTGGAGTACGCTTACCCGAAGGTCAGTGGCTGAATGTCCTTGACTGCTGAAGTGTTCCCCGACTGGGAGGGAACCCTCCTGTTTGGCGATTGTTGCGCGGTGTCCGTTCATCCGTTGTCGCAGTGTCTGCATGGTCTCGCCAATGTACCATGCTCCGGGGCATCCTTTCCTGCAACGTATGAGGTAGACAACGTTGGCCGAGTCACAGGAGTATGAACCATGCACCTGGTGGGTGGTGTCCTCTCGTGTGATGGTGGTATCTGTGTCGATGATCTGGCATGTCTTGCAGAGGTTACCGCGGCAGGGTTGTGTGGTGTCGTGTACGCTGTTCTCTTGAAAGCTGGGTAATTTGCTGCGAACGATGGTCTGTTTGAGGTTGGGTGGCTGTTTAAAGGCGAGTAGTGGAGGTGTGGGGATGGCCATAGCGAGGTGTTCGTCGTCATTGATGACATGTTGAAGGCTGCGGAGAACATGGCGTAGTTTCTCCGCTCCGGGGAAGTACTGGACGACAAAGGGTACTCTGTTGGTTGCGTCCCGTGTTAGTCTCCTGAGGAGGTCTATGCGATTTTTTGCTGTGGCCCGTCGGAACTGTCGATCGATGAGTCGAGCGTCATATCCCGTTCTTACTAGGGCGTCTTTCAGCGTCTGTAGGTGTCCATCGCGTTCCTCCTCGTCTGAGCAGACCCTGTGTATTCGCAGGGCCTGTCCATAGGGGATGGCCTCTTTGACGTGGTTAGGGTGGAAGCTGGAAAAGTGGAGCATCGTGAGGTTGTCCGTGGGCTTGCGGTAGAGTGAGGTGCTGAGGTGCCCGTCTTTGATGGAGATTCGTGTGTCCAAGAAAGAAACTGATTCTGAGGAGTAGTCCATGGTGAGCTTGATGGTGGGATGGAACTTGTTGATGTTATCGTGTAGTCTCTTCAGTGATTCCTCGCCGTGGGTCCATAGAAAGAAAATGTCGTCGATGTATCTGGTGTATAGTGTTGGTTGGAGGTCTTGTGCAGTGAAGAAGTCCTGCTCGAACTTGTGCATGAAAATGTTGGCGTATTGGGGTGCGAATTTGGTCCCCATGGCTGTTCCGTGTGTTTGGGTAAAGAACTGGTTATCGAAGGTGAAGACATTGTGATCCAGGATGAAGCGGATGAGTTGTAGGATGGCGTCCGGAGATTGGCTGTTGTTGGTGTTGAGTATTGATGCTGTCGCAGCGATGCCGTCATCGTGGGGGATACTGGTGTAGAGTGCCGAGACGTCCATCGTGGTGAGAAGTGTTCCTGGTTCAACTGGTCCGTGGGTACTGAGTTTTTGTAGGAAGTCTGTAGTGTCGCGACAGAAGCTGGGGGTTCCCTGTACGATGGGTTTCAGGATGCCCTCGATGTATCCAGAGAGGTTCTCACACAGGGTTCACACTTTTGCAGACAGGCATTGCATGCAGATGTAAGGGCTCTAAATATCCTTAATAAAACACAAGTTTGACCACAACTTTTTTTTAATACATTCATGGGATGTGGGCGTTGCTGGCGAGGCCGGCATTTATTGCCCATCCCTAATTGCCCTTCAGAAGGTAGTGGTGAGCCGCCTTCTTGAACCGCTGCAGTCCGTGTGGTGAATTTTCTCCCACAGTGCCGTTAGGAAGGGAGTGCCAGGATTTTGACCCAGCGACAATGAAGGAACGACGATATATTTCCAAGTCGGGATGGTATGTGACTTGGAGGGGAACGTGCAGGTGGTGTTGTTCCCATGTACCTGCTGCTCTTGTCCTTCTAGGTGGTAGAGGTGCAGTCGAAGAAGCCTTGGCGAGTTGCTGCAGTGCATCCTGTGGATGGTACACCCTGCAGCCACAGTGCGCCGGTGGTGAAGGGAGTGAATGTTTAGGGTGGTGGATGGAGTGCCAATCAAGCGGGCTGCTTTGTCCTGGATGGTGTCGAACTTCTTGAGTGTTGTTGGAGCTGCTCTCATCCAGGCAAGTGAAGAGTATTCCATCACACTCCTGACTTGTGCCTTGTAGATGGTGGAAAGGCTTTGGGGAGTCACTCGCTGCAGAATACCCAGCCTCTGACCAGCTCTTGTAGCCACAGTATTTATATGGCTGGTCCAGTTAAGTTTCTGGTCAATAGTCACCCCCAGGATGTTGATGGTGGGGGATTCGGCGATGGTAATGCCATTGAATGTCAAGGGGAGGTGGTTAGACTCTCTTTTGTTGGAGATGGTCATTGCCTTGCACTTGTCTGGCGCGAATGTTACTAGCCACTTATCAGCCCAAGCCTGGATGTTGTCCAGGTCTTGCTGCATGCGGGCTCGGACTGCTTCAATATTTGAGGGGTTGCGAATGGAACTGAACACTGTGCAATCATGAGCGAACATCCCCATTTCTGACCTTATGATGGAGGGAAGGTCATTGATGAAGCAGCTGATGATGGTTGGGCCTAGGATACTGCCTGAGGAACACCTGCAGCAATGCCCTGGGGCTGAGATGATTGGCCTCCAACAACCACGACCATCTTCCTTTGTGCTAGGTATGACTCCAGCCACTAGAGAGTTTTCCCCCTGATTTCCATTTACTTCGATTTTACCAGGGCTCCTTGGTGCCACACTCGGTCAAATGCTGCCTTGATGTCAAGGGCAGGCACTCTCACCTCACCTCTGGAATTCAGCTCTTTTGTCGCTGTTTGGACCAAGGCTGTAATGAGGTCTGGAGCCGAGTGGTCCTGGCGGAACTCAAACTGAGCATCGGTCAGCAGATTATTGGTGAGTAAGTGCCGCTTGATAGCACTGACGACGACACCTTCCATCACTTTGCTGATGATTGAGAGTAGACTGATGGGGCGGTCAATGGCCGGATTGGATTTGTCCTGCTTTTTGTGGACAGGACATACCTGGGCAATTTTCCACATTGTGGGGTAGATGCCAGTGTTGTAGCTGTACTGGAACAACTTGGCTAGAGGTGCAGCTAGTTCTGGAGCACAAGTCTTCAGCACTATAGCTGGGATGTTGTCGGGGCCCATAGCCATTGCTGTATCCAGTGCACTCAGCCGTTTCTTCATATCACGTGGAGTGAATCGAATTGGCTGAAGACTGGCTTCTGTGATGGTGGGGATATCGGGAGGAGGCCGAGATGGATCATCCACTCGGCACTTCTGGCTGAAGATGGTTGCAAACGCTTCAGCCTTGTCTTTTGCACTCATGTGCTGGACTCCGCTATCATTGAGGATGGGGATCTTTGCAGAGCCTCCTCCTCCCGTTAGTTGTTTAATTGTCCACCACCATTCACAACTGGATTGTGGCAGAACTGCAGAGCTTTGATCTGATCCGTTGGTTGTGGAATCGTTTAGCTCTGTCTATAGCATGTTGCTTCCGATGTTTAGCATGCATGTGGACCTGAGTTGTAGCTTCACCAGGTTGGCACCTCATTTTTCGGTACGCCCGTGTATGCTCCTGGCATCGCTCTTCATTGAACCAGGGTTGATCCCCTGGCTTGTTGGTAATGGTAGAGTGAGGAATATGACGGGCCATGAGTTTGTGCTGGAATACAATTCTGCTGCTGCCGATGGCCCACAGCACCTCATGAATGCCCAGTTTTGAGCTGCTAGATCTGTTCTGAATCTATCCCATTTAGCACGGTGGTAGTGCCACACAACACGTTGGATGGTTTCCTCAGTGCGAAGACGGGACTTCATCTCCACTAGGACTGTGTGGTGGTCACTCCTACCAATACCGTCATGGACAGATGCATTTGTGACAGGTAGATTGGTGAGGACGAGGTCAAGTATGTTTTTCCCTCGTGTTGGTTCACTCACCACCTGCCGCAGGGCCAGCCTGGCAGCTATGTCCTTCAGGACTCTGCCAGCTCAGTCAATAGTGGTGCTATCGAGCCACTCTTGGTGATGGACATTGACGTCCCCCACCCAGAGTACATTCTGTGCCTCCTCCAAGTGGTGCTCAACATGGAGGATGTTTGATTCATCAGTTGAGGGAGGGCGGTAGGTGGTAATCAGCAGGAGGTTTCCTTGCCCATGCTTGACCTGATGCCATGAGATTTCATGGGATCCAGAGTCAATGTTGAGGACTCCCAGGGCCACTCCCTTCTGACTGTGTATCACTGTACCGCCACCATCTGGTCGGTCTTGTCCTGCCAGTGGGACAGGACATAGCCAGGGATGGTGATGGAAGAGTTTCGGATGTTGGCTGAAAGGTAAGATTCTGTGAGCATGGCTATGTCAGGCTGTTGCTTGACTAGTCTGTGGGACAGCTCTCCCAACTTTGGCACAAATCCCCAGATGTTCGTGAGGAGGACTTTGGAGGGTCGACTGGGTTTGGTTTGCCTTTGTCATGTCCGGTGCCTAGTGGTCCGTCCGGTTTTATTCTTATTATGACTTTTTTTAAGCGAGATTTTGCAACTGAGTAGCTTGCTAGGCCATTTCAGTGGGCAATTAAGAATCAACCATATTGCTGTGGGTCTGGAGTCACATATAGGCCAGACAAGCTTCCCTAAAGGACATTAGTGAACCAGTTGGGTTTTTACGACAATCCAGTAGTTTCATGGCCATCATTACTGATACTAGTATTTTAATTCCAGATTTTATTTAATTAAGTGAATTTAAATTCCCCAGCTGCCGTGGCAGGGTTTGAACTCATGACTCCGGATTATTAATCCGGGCCTTTAGATTACTAGTCCAGTAACATAACCACTATGCTACCATACCTATTTGGTCCAGTTCTGGGCACCGCCCTTTAGGAAAGATGTGAGGACCTTAGAGAGGGTGCAGAAAAGATTTACTCGAATGATTCCAGGGAAGAGGGGCTTTCGTTACGTGGATAGACTGGAGAAGCTGGAATTGTTCTCCTTGGAACAGAAAAGGTTGAGAGGAGATTTGATAGAGGTATTTAAAATCATGAAAGGTCTAGACAGAATAGATAGAGAGAAATTGTTCCCATTGGTGGAAGGGTTAGGAACCAGAGGACATAGATTTAAGGTAATTGGCAAAAGAACCAAAGGTGACATGAGGATAAACTTTTTTACGCTGCTAGTGGTTAGGATCTGGAATGCACTGCCGGGGGGTGGGGGAGGCAGATTCAAACATGGCCTTCAAAAGGGAACTGAATAAGCATTTGAAAGAAAAAATTTGCATGGCGACGAGGATAGGGCCGGGGAGTGGGACTAGCTGGATTGCTCTTGCATAGAGCCAGCACGGACTCGATGGGCTGAATGGCCTCCTTCCATGATGTAACCTTTCTATGATTCTATGATCCACAGGCAGCACATCTTGACATAAATGCCAAGATGCATCCATCCCTGACCTCTGCCATTGACCCCACCAGGGTTTGCAGGGCTAGGAGAAAGTCGGAGAATTTTGATGGCTTCAGGGTGCCAGGGGTGCATCTTGGACACCATGCCCACCAAAAAGGCCGGAACGTCCAGCGAAGAGTTACAGCCAGAGAAGGTGTTGGGCTCGCCTCAGAAAAAAATTTAGTTAACCCCCCACCCCCATAGTGACCACCATACAAAAGTTTTTTTTTAAATTATTGTTTAATCTTTGGGGGTCCAGACCACAATCCTGGCCGGATTCTTCATGTTGGCCCTACTTATGCTGGTTGGTTGGCTGGTATGCTTATTCTAACCAGGTATACCAGCACCAACGGTGTGCCACGTCCCTAAGTAGGCCCAGCGTGCAGGAGCTCCAACCTTCAGAGTTCTCATCCCCTCCTACATCATTGGCCATGTTTGAGACAGGCAGAAGCTCTACCCCCAACAGGCCAATCATCAAATTTCATTGCTAGGTCAGGATTCGCCATATTTGAGTCCCAGCCAGTTTCTGGCCATTCCGACAGACACCATCTGAAGTTACAATGGGAGTCCGCTGGAATGGGAGCAGATTTTCAGCTCTAATGTTTTTAATCTTATCTTTTATAGATAGATGCCTGTGAGGGTTGAATGGGGGAAGAGGGTTGGCTGGGGAGTCCAGAACCAGGGGTCACAGTCTCAAGATACGGGGTATGTCGTTTAGAACCGTGATGAGGAGAAATTTCTTCACTCAGAGCGTGGTGAACCTGTGGAATTCTCTACCACAGAAGGCAATGGAGGCCAAGTCATTAGATGTATTCAAGAAGGAGATAGATACATTTCTTAATGCTAAAGGGATCAAGGGATATGGGGAAAAAGCGGGAACAGGGCACTGAGTTAGACGATCAGCCATGATCATATTGAATGGCGGAGCAGGGCCGAATGGCATACTCTTGCTCCTATTGTCTATGTTTCTATTCTATGTAAGAAACAGAGTCATACACATAAACTTGACTGAGCTCAGCGATACCATCGTCAATGAAAGATCTGCTGGTTTGTCACTTAAAGCACAGAACAAGAAATGGAAAAGCTAATATTAATAATGTACTGTGTGATAAGTCATAATAAGTGTTTAATCATCTAAGTAAGGTGCAGTATATGGCTAGAAGCACAATACGCAGCTTATTAATGCCGTCATGAAGATAATATAAATCACAGTGTATCCATGGTGATTCACATACCATTAGAATTTAAGTCTCCAAAAGTTTGAGGAAAACTTCTGTTATTACAGTCACATGATCAAAGATGACTCTAAGGCCAAGCTCATTATTCATTTTTTAGACATGTGCCTTGAAATTAGGCTATTTGAATATTAGCACACAATGTTTAATGCATTTATATGTAATTTCCTTGTCCGCTATTTTAACATGCTAATCCACTTAAATTGAATGGTTTAACACCTTTAAAAAACATAGCAAACTAAGGAATTTCATTCAAATGCATGGTAGAGAATTCCACAGGTTCACCACGCTCTGAGTGAAGAAATTTCTCCTCTTCACGGTTCTAAATGGCATACCCCGTATCCTGAGACTGTGACCCCTGGTTCTGGACTCCCCAGCCAACCCTCTTCCCCCATTCAACCCTCACAGGCATCTATCTATAAAAGATAAGATTAAAAACATTAGAGCTGAAAATCTGCTGCCATTCCAGCGGACTCCTATTGTAACTTCAGATGGTGTCTGTCGGAATGGCCAGAAACTGGCTGGGACTCAAATATGGCGAATCCTGACCTAGCAATGAAATTTGA
Organism: Heptranchias perlo; assembly: GCF_035084215.1. Lineage (NCBI taxonomy): Eukaryota > Metazoa > Chordata > Chondrichthyes > Hexanchiformes > Hexanchidae > Heptranchias > Heptranchias perlo. The sequence continues at coordinate 124,674,647 of NC_090325.1, read as the reverse complement.
TGATTGGCCTGTAAACCAAGTTAATTAAAAAATTAGGCTATTTGAATATTAGCATACAATGTTTAATGCATTTATATGTAATTTCCTTGTCCGCTATTTTAACATGCTAATCCACTTAAATTGAATGGTTTAACACCTTTAAAAAACATAGCAAACTAAGGAATTTCATTCAACTTATGCTGGTTGGTTGGCTGGTATGCTTATTCTAACCAGGTATACCAGCACCAACGGTGTGCCACGTCCCTAAGTAGGCCCAATCTTTCAATTAACTTGGTTTATAAAATGCTTTCATCGGTTAATATTTGAAAGTATTTAACATGAAAGAATAAGTACCTAGAAATTGGGCGTGAACCTAACAGCAAAGGCAAACTGTCACACCGAAACTGATGAACAAGAGGACTACGCAAAGTTGGTCCTCTTACATCATTATCAGGGTGCGAGCGGTGTGCTGGGGGCACTAGTCATGTCCCAAAAGGCAGTGAGCCGGTCACAAAGTGGATGAAGATAGGCAACCGTGAGCCCCTGGGAGGGGGATGAGATCAGAAGGGGGGCAAAGGGTGGCCGGCAGCATGCCACAGTTTTAATGTAGAACAAGAAGGAGCAGGAGTGCTCCTTCTGGCTTCACATTCAGGTAAGTAAAACAATTTTTACTTATCTTTTTGGCAGCAGCCTCCAGCAATTCCTTTAACGACCGTAGGATTGGCTGCTCTGCACCTGAGAAAACTGACCGCAGCATGCGCGGTTTGGCCAGGTGCCAATCAATTTCAGGAATGGGCCTGAAATAGGCATTAGGCCACTGACCTGTCTAGACAATGGTCTAACGCCTGTTTCAGATGGGCAACATGAACAACTACAGGGAGCCCTAACCAATATGGCATACGGCGTATACCCGGCACAGAATGTGCACGTGCTCGCTATATTGGACCCTTCAGTGCCTGTTGTTTGCCTGAAAAATGGATGCGGAGCGATCCAATTTCCAGGCCAAATTGGCAAAGTGTCAAGTTCATGCAAATCCCAAATTACTACATAACAATTAAGCATTTCATCAGTTTTATTGGGGTAATTTTACAAGTCTGTGCTGCTAATGGAAAGCCTTGCCTGCTGAGAGCACATTTCAGAAATTCGGGTGCACGGTTGCACGATTTTCCAACCAATGGCTGGAAAATCATGGGCAGAGTTTGCCCGAATTGTTGATATCTACTGGTGGCAGACGAGGTTCCTCACCAGCAATGTGACTGATAAAATGACTCTTTAAATCTCCAGCTTAATTTGACAGTATTTCTGTGTGTTAAACACTTGGATAATTCTACCAATAGTCAAAAAAAAACATCACTATTTATTAAGCAAATGAATATACCTGCTGAGTTTTTGAACAGCGTATTTGGCCGAGACCTAGAAGCACCTAGGTTCAATGCATAATAGTTACAGTACTCTTCATAGCTACAGGTTGATATATTGGTGCACAATATTCATTGTTACCTGTGTCACCCCATCCAGTGATGTAGCAGTTCGAATGTTTTTTTTGTATGCGCTCCCTCCTGTGTGGTAGACATGCTGGCAGGACATGGGCATTGAATTTGACGCAATGTTCCTGCTGACCTTCTAGTTTTACCAAAGCAACATCATAGTCATTAGCATCCGGCTTATAGTCCTTGTGGGTAATAATGCTCTTCACTTCAAGGTCTTCCTCATATTCCTCAGATACTAATGTGTGGTAATCGCCAACACGCACCAAATAATTTTTTGTGCTGTTGCCATACCTATCAAAGAGAAAGTGTAAATTTAAGAAGGAAGTTTCATTTAATCTTAATAGAAATCCATCATGGAAGTGCTCCAGCTTAATGAATCACAATGACCTAACATTCACTAAGTTAAAATAATAACCTTGTTCAAGAGCATAGTAAAAAATTATTGTGTTGTGTTTCTTAAGAAGACCAGATTGGAGAACGCTATTGAACCAATATAGGAGAAAGAAATTTAAAAAGCATGCAAGGAGGAAAGGTCAATTGGCCTATTAAACATATTCCTTCCATAGATCATGCACCATGGTGACTAATAAACTGATAGATTTGATGGTATTGATCACTTAAAGCACTTTTTTATTTGTTGCTTTGTTAGGTCACAGGAGACTGATGTCCATGCAGCAGTTTCCCACTTTTACATTGCTACAACCATCTCCTTTATTTCAACAGCAAAAATCAAAGACCCACACATTTTTATTAAGATAAGAACACTGGCCTTGTTTCCACTATGGAGTGCAGTTGATTGAGGGAGACCAGAATCGCCTTCCATCAGCTGAATTAATGTAGTGAAAAAGTATATTTACATCCAATAGCTCAGCAGTAGGGCATTGAACATCCCTTAACAACAGAAGAGTTAAAAAGGGCTATCTCATTCCCACGAAGAATCAATCTGGGATGGGTTTTTTAGACTAGTACATTGAGGAGCCAACTAGGGAACAGGTTATCCTAGATTGGGTATTGAGCAATGAGAAGGGGTTAATTAATAATCTTGTTGTGCGGGGTCCTTTAGGGAAGAATGACCATAACATGACAGAATTCTTCATTAAGATGGAAAGTGAAGTAGTCCAATCCAAAACTAAGGTCCTAAATCTAAACAAAGGAAACTACGAAGGTATGAGGAGTGAGTTGGCTATGATAGATTGGGAAGCTTCATTAAAAGGCATGACGGTGGATAGGCAATGGCTAACATTTAAGGAATGAATGCATGAATTGCAACAGTTATACATTCCTTTCTGGCGCAAAAACACAAAAGGAAAAGCAGCCCAACCATGGCTAACAAAAGAAATTAAGGATAGAATTAGATCTAAAGAGGAGTCATATAAAGTTGCCAGAAAAAGTAGCAAGCCTGAGGATTGGGAGCAGTTTAGAATTCAGAAAAAAGGAACAAGAGATTGATTAAGAGGGGAAAAATAGAATATGAGAGTAAACTTGCAAAGAACATAAAAGTGGACTGTAAAAGTTTCTACAAGTATGTAAAAAGAAAAAGATTAGAGAAGACAAATGTAGGTCCCTTACAGTCAGAAACGGGAGAATTTATAATGGGGAACACGGAAATGGTAGAGCAATTAAACAAATACTTTGATTCTGTCTTCACAGAAGAGGATACAAATAACTTCCCAGAAATGCTAGGGAACCAAGGGAGTAGTGAGAAGGAGGAATTAAAGGAAATTAGTATTAGTAAAAAAAATAGTGCTGGAGAAATTAATGGGACTGAAAGCCAATAAGTCCCCAGGCCCTGATAATCTGCATCCCAGAGTACTAAAAGATGTAGCCATGGAAATAATGGATGTATTAGTTGTCATCTTTCAAAATTCTATAGATTATGGAACAGTTCCTGCAGATTGGAGGGTGGAAAATGTAACCCCACTATTTAAAAAAGGAGGGAGGGAGTAAACAGGGAACTACAGACTGGTTAGCCTAACGTCAGTAGTAGGAAAATGCTAGAGTCTATTATAAAGGATGTGATAACAGGACACTTAGAAAATATCAACGGGATTAGATAAATTCAACATGGCTTTATGAAAGGGAAATCATGTTTGACAAACCTACTGGAGTTTTTTGAGGATGTAACTGGTAGAATAGATAAGGGAGAACCAGTGGATGTGGTTTATTTGGATTTTCAGAAGGCCTTAGATAAAGTCCCACATAAGAGGTTAGTGTGCAAAATTAAAGCACATGGCATGAATTGAAAATTGGTTAACAGACGGGAAACAGAGAGTAGGAATAAATGGGTCTTTTTCGGGGTGGCAGGCGGTGACTAGTGGGGTACCGCAGGGATCAGTGCTTGGGCCCCAGCTATTCACAATGATTTGGATGAGGGAACCAAATGTAATATTTCCAAGTTTTCTGACGACACAAAACTAGGTGGGATTTTGAGTTGTGAGGAGGATGCAAAGAGGCTTCAAGGCGATTTAGACAAGTTGAGTGAGTGGGCACATACATAGCAGATGCAGTATAATGTGGATAAATGTGAAGGAAAAACAGGAACGCGGAGTATTATTTAAATGGTGATAGATTGGAAAATGTTGATGTACAAAGGGACCTGGGTGTCCTTGTACACCAGTCACTGAAAGCAAACATGCTGGTGCAGCAAGCAGTTAGAAAGGCAAATGGTATGTTGGCCTTCATTGCAAGAGGATTTGAGTATAGGAGCAAGGATGTCTTACTGCAGTTACACAGGGCCTTGGTGAGATTGTGTGCAGTTTTGGTCTCCTTACCTAAGAAAGGATATACTTGCCATAGAGGGAGTGCAGCGAAGCTTCACCAGACTGATTCCTCGAATGGCAGAACTGTCATATGAGGAGAGATTGGGTCAACTCGGCCTGTATTCACTCGAGTTTAGAAGAATGAGAGGGGATCTCATTGAAACATATAAAATTCTGACAGGGCTAGACGGACTGGATGCAGGGAGGATGTTTCCCCTGGCTGGAGGTTCCAGAACGAGGGGTCACAGTCTCAGGATACGGGGTAGGACATTTAGGACTGAGATGAGGAGAAATTTCTTCACTCAGAGGGTGGTGAACCTGTGGAATTGTCTACCACAGAAGGGTGTGGAGGCCAAGTCACTGAATATATTTAAGAAGGAGCGAGATAGATTTCTGGACACAAAAGACATCAAGGGGTATGAGGAGAGATCTGGAATATGGTATTGAGATAAAGGATCAGCCATGATCATATTGAATGGCGGAGCAAGTTCGAAGGGCCGAATGGCCTACCCTTGCTCCTATTTTCTATGTTTCTATGGGAAAAGGGGGAATCTTGAGCAGGGTTGGGACTTTACATTCCCAAACTGGTTCCCAAACTAAACTTGACAACTCCTCTCACATTTTGTTTATTTTTTTTGCTAAGTTATCTTTCTTTTCATATATTTATAATGATATTTCTTTCCTTGTTTGCACTGGAAGCCTTCTTATGACACACAATTTACCCAGCTGAAAGAAAGGACTGACAACCTGCTCCCAGGCTTCCATCAATGCCACTTGATAAGTAGCTGCTTGGACATGCTCGAGTGGTCCATCATTTTCCTTTCCTCTGTGTAGGGAACAGACCGGTATTCTCATGCAGTATCACTGGGATTAGAAACTCCCTGTGTGGGGAGTAACAGCTGTGGCCTTGCATCCCTAATATTCCACAGCACATAAGAATATATGAAATAGGAGCAGGAGTAGGCCATATGGCCCCTCGAGCCTGCTCTGCCATTCAATAAGATCATGACTGATCTTCTACCTCAACTCCACTTTCCCACCCGATCCCCATGTCCCTTGATTCTCTTAATGTCCATAAATCTATCAATCTCAGTCTTGAATATACATCTTATTTATGACATAAAAAAACAAAATACTGGAAATCTAAAATAAAAACAAAAAATACTAGAAACACTCAGCAGGTCAGGCAGCATCTGTGGAGAGAAGAAGGAAGGGTCATCGGACCTGAAACATTAACCCTACCTTCCTCTTTCCACAGGTATTGCCTGACCTGCTGAATGTTTCCATTATTTATGACACATGCAGGGATTCCAGGGGGGAGATTTTTGCTCTTCACTATTTATAGTGAAATCATGTATAAAGACTATGTTTACGATTTTGTAATGAACAGTGAACAACGGAAATCTTCCTCCCTAGTTCTCTGGTGGCCATGGTTCTTAATTCCGAAAACTTTTGAGAGCAGAATGAAATGATCTTTTCTACTTTAAGGGGGTGAGCATCACAGTATTATTCAGGGAACGAGTTAGGATTCTTCACACAAAACAAAAAGTAAGCCTTACCATTTTTAAAATAAGGAGATTAACATCTTTGATAAAATAGTGTACAAAGGAATATCATACAAAAGGAATATCACTTTCATTACTAATATCACACAGAGCAATTTGAACTGATTTATCACTAATCCCCTAATTTAGGCAGAGGCATACATCAAGGGTGTCCAGTGTCTATTCACTTTGGCATAAGAACCATTCGCACTTTAGATTAGACAAACCAGACATTGAACAACAGTGAGTGGACACGAGAGAACATGAAATATCACGGTTTGCAAATTGCATTATCTTTTTCTAAATATTCTAGTTCAAAGCACTTCATGCTTGCTGGAGCTGTTGAACGAGTTCAGGTGACTGTCAAGATACAAAGTAACTTGGAGTAAGTCCGAGACCACAGAATTATCAAAGAATCTTTTCTCTTCCAAAGCTAACACTGTTTTTCCAAAGCCAAATTCTTGTCTTAAATAATTTTTCAACTTGAACTCATTGGAAAAGGAATTAAAAGGTTTGCAAGCTCTTTCACTGAGGGAAAAAAAGAGATGTATCTTAAAATGTCAGTAATCCCACATATTAATCATAATACATCAATGACTCCTTTATAGCTACGACTTGAATAATTAGAAAAAGCAATGCCTGCAAATTTCCAATTGTTACAAAAATAAACCTACTTTGTTATCTGGAGTACATATCAACAGGCCAACCTAACAGATGATCACAATCCAAATTATATATGATATTCATAATGACAGGACATTAAATACTTTTGAGACCATGATGTCTGTACATAAAATTTCTAGGGCTCAAAATTGGAAATACAATTAGCGTCTACCTTATAATCCAGCGTAGGTAAGAGTTTTAATAATTAAATCCCCAACTATATGCATTTCTTGTGAAAGATAAAACTGACAAACATTTTAATTCACTTTGATATAAACAAGTCTAATTCTTTAGACTATAGGCACACCTTAGCATTTTACATTTTAAATTATGGCTGAGGAATGTGAAAGAAAGATTAAGAAAACATTTATTTGTTTTCACACAAAATTCCATTTTAGTGCAACATTTTAAATAAAGCTCATCTTATGTCCATAAATTATATCGGATGGAAACTCATTAACATTATGAAACTGTGGTGAAACAACATTTATTCGTCTCATGTGAAATGTTTAAATAATTTTTAAAAAATTCTTAAGCAAAATGTTGGGAGGCATATCATTACTACCCCTACTAGCAGATCTGGATTCTATAGGTGGCTTCAAATGCAAAACCTGCCTAATAAACAGTGGATTATTTGTTAGATATAAAACTATTCTCAGAAACATGGAAAGCACCACCAACAGAAGAACTTTTGATCAAGGAATTTGGTGATGCAGTGGGTCAGCACACTGTCCCTTCATTCTGTAACTTGGAATTAAACCCATCTTCAGACTGATGGGTAAATTAGAATCCCAGGTAAAATGAGTTTACAATGTTTCCAATTTATCTGCATTTCACAGGTGACATCCACATTTCCAAACATACAGCACAAATGCAAACCATCTACCGTTACCCAAGTGTGTGCAGCTGTTTATTTGGAAATACAAAATCCAAGGAAAAGAAATATATACCTTTCATCCTGAACGGTGCTATATGAATATATATATATTCATATAGCACCTTTCAGGATGTCCCAAAGTACTTTACAGCCAATTAATTACTTTTTGAAGTATGGACACTGTTGTTTTGCACACAGCAAGGTCCCACAAACAACAATGAGATAACGGACTAGTTAACCTGCTTTGTTGGTATTGGTTGAGCGATACATGTTGGCCAGGGAGACTTCACTGTTCTTCTTTGAATAATGTCATGGGACCTTTTACAGCCTCCTGAACAGGCAGATAAGGCCTCAGTTTAACATTTCATCTGAAAGACAGCATCTCCAACAATGCAGCACTCCTTCAGTACAGCACTTAAGTGTCAGCCTAGAATATGTGCTTAAATCTTGGAGTGCAGCTTGAACTCATCGGCTTCTGACTCAGAGGCAAGAGTGCTACCACTGGTAGTTGAGTTTGGGCAGTTTAAAACCATTCCAAATATGTGCATAGCTGCAGCATAATAGTGCCAATAATTTGCCAATCTCATTTATTAAGAAAGAAGAATTTGGATTTATATAATGCCTTTCACAACCTCAGGATGTCCCAAAGCGCTTTACAGCCAATGAAGTACTTTTGAAGTGTAGTCACTGTTGTAATGTAGGAAACAGGGCAGCCAATTTGTGCACAGCAAGGTCCCACAAACAACAATGTGATAATTACCAGGTAATCTGTTTTCAGTGATGTTGGTTAAGGGATAAATATTGGCTAGGATACCAGGAAGAATTGCCGTGCTCTTCTTCAAAATAGTGCCCTGGAATCTTTAACAATCACCTGAGAGGGCAAACGGGGCATTGGTTTAACATCTCATCCGAAAAACGGCACCTCCAACAGTGCAGCACTCCCTCCATATTGCACTGGAGTGTCTGCCCAGATTTTGTGCTCAAGTCTCTGGAGTGGGACTTGAACCCACAACTTTCTGACTTAGAGGTGAGAGTGCTACCCACTGAGCCACAGCTAAATAAAGGCCATTAGAAATGTAAACTGGGGGGGAAGAACCAAATTGGTGCAGCAAAAGTACTCTTCTGTGGTTGGGGTTAGGTTTGGAGTTGAGGTTAAGATACATCATTGTGGAAGCTGGAGGAAGCTATACTTTACTGATATTCCTCACCTTAATTAGCACCAAAGTTTCCTAAAAATTCATTACTCATTCTCCATGAGAATATTTAAAATAAATTGCATATGTTTCTTGACTTATATTCAAATAGCAAATTATTTGATCCCCTAAGCCGGTTTGTCCCACCTTCATCTCCCTTTGCTGGCTCTGGGTTAGCTAGAGTAATAGAGTTGAAAGTCATCCTATCACCTGGGTACTGGGCTCAGGGTTCAGGTAGGTGAGAGTACAGAGATACAGTCTGCTCAGCCTAACCACATGCAAAATAGGGGCAGCAGGAGTACATTAAAATGTAATTCTGTTTTTAAATAATTTGTTGGGAGGTTGTTGGTGGTAGATTCACAAAATTGATGATTTGACCATTAGCAAAGTCAAATTTAAACATACCTATTTTTTATACAATGTACATTATTATCATTGGTGTGCCTTAATTTTCTGTATAACAAATAAGATTTTTTTTTAACTCTTAGGTGACCAGGCAAGTCCTGGAAAATGACAATCACATGGGGTGGCCATTTGGTAAATTTTCAGCTGACATCAATGTGACAGTGATGCAAACACTGATGATGCAGTAATGAAGTTACTTAAATGTCAAGAATTAATATTACAGCAACATTAAATTATAAAAATAAACACAAAGCATGGTCTTAAATAAAAAAAGCAATGTAAAGACTTTACTTCTGCTCACCCTATCTTTCCTTCTGCCCATTTCATTTCTCCTCATTTTATTATTTAACTTTACTTTTATTCTATCTAATCTAAACTAATCCAGATATTTTAACCCATTTTGCTAACAAAAATCTTGAAGCACGTTCCTTACCTATCCTTCCTCCTCCTGGATCCCACCATCCATTTTGCGTATTGGAGCAACTACCTAAAGATCAGTTTTTCAGTCATTCAATTCCCCAAAAAATAAAGATTGACCTGGCCAAGCCATTGCTGTGTTCTGGTCAATCTTGAATGCACAGAACATGTAAAACCAGGGTTAGCTAAGGATATCAAAGGATATGAATCTAAGGCAGGTAAATGGAGTTGAGGTACAGATCAGCCATGATCTAATTGAATAGTAGAGCAGGCTTGAGGGGCTGAATGGCCTATTCCTGTTCCTATGCTGCTGGATGAGTAAACATATCAGTGGCCCAAGAGCCTGACTGTTAACAGATGAATTAAATCATCCTTGACGGTAGAAGTTAACACTTTAAATTTAATTAAATAATCAATGTAATATCTTGCAAATATTTTATATGACACGATGAACAGCTAAAACTAATAGCAGTACAGTGAGCTGTCATAAAATGCAGTCTATATTCCATCCTTTAAACTCTCTGTTTCACATACTGATTGTTCCCATTTCCAGTCTCATAGAATCATACAGCACAGAAGGAGTCCATTCTGTCTGTCGTGGCTGTGCTGACACTTTCATTGAGCTATCCAATTAGTTCCACTTCCCAGCTCTTTCCCCATAGCCCTGCAAATTTTTCCTTTTGAAGTATATATCCAATTACCTTTTGAAAGTTGGTATTGAATCTGCAGTGCATTTCAGATCATAACAACTCGCTACATTAAAAAAAGTGCTCCTGATTTCCCCTCTGAATCTTCTGCCAATTATTTTAAATCTTTATCCTTGGTTACCAACCCACCCACCAGTTGAAACAGTTTCTCTTTATTTACTCCATCAAAACCCCTCATAATTTTGAACATTTCTATTAAATCTCCCCTTAACATTCTCTGCTCTAATCCCAGCTTCTTTAGTCTCTTTACGTAACTCCACATCCGATAACATATGGGCAAGTTCAAGCTTCAAGACCTTGAGAGGTCACAGATATGAGAGTAGCCATGCCATTGTGCCCGCAGAATGCGAGCTTCTATTTACTTTTTACATTCAATTGTAACTGCCATGACTTGTGGTTTGTCACTTAAGTAAAATGTGGGCCATCTAATGTGTCCCCTGTGTCATAGTGATCACATGACAGGACGTCCTGGCGATGTCACATATGATAAATATCAAATTGCATATACCTGTATCTCTGGAGAGGGAAGAAAAAAATAAAGTTGCACAGTTTATAAATTTGGGGCCCAAGAATCCGGAATCCCCTGCTACCGTCATACACTGGCAGATTAGTACTTTCTCTGTACTAAGTAGTTACACACCTGATCACATTGGAATTCCCGGGGCATGGGCTATTTAAATAAAGTGGATGAGCACCTGTGACAGTAGAGACATTTGCTTGATGGGGGTGGAAATAGCGGCGCTGGTCAGCCGGCCACTGGGGGGCAGTCCAGGCAGATCAAGCAGAAGAAAGGACAATTATGCAAAATTGGCCTTTTTTCAGAAAGCTGCTGTTACAAGTTTCAGATCTTGCCTTAGATATTCTGTCGAGTACAGCAATGCCGGCCATTCCAGTAAACGGACTGAGCATCTTATGTTTAGGGGTCTACTCATAGTGCCCAATGTCTAATTAATTAATATCTAGTAATCCAGAAGACGTAACATGCATCCCCCTTGTGATATGAACTGGATGCCCCCAAGTGTGCCTCTCTAATCTTTTCAAAATCAGACCGAGAAAGCACATGGTAAAACGAGGCCAGGTATGAATCATTAAATTGCTTTATTTCACAAACAGCAAGCAAACATTCAGCAAAACATTTATGATCAGACTCATTTAGTTCGGTAATAATATAAAATAATGAACACACTGTGCTCCCCCACATCAGTGAATCACCTTGCTTGACTTAAACAAAATAACTTCTAACTACCCTCCTGCATCCTAACCTTCTGAGACTAGGTGAATGCTTGCCCCAGCAGCTTTCTGTTTATAAATCTGACTGTCAGTGCTTCTGTCCCTATTTTATCCCTCTGCTCAAAATCAGCGGGGAGGGCCTATGCCAAACAACTCCTGCTGAACGCCAGGAACCATGGACATCCAATCACAATGGGTGCTTATCAATTACTGAGACAAGCTAATGAATTGTTTATCTTTTACAGTCTTTGGGGAAGCAACTTCAATGCCGCTAGAACATTAACTTTCACCCCAGTGACCTTTTTAAAAAAAAATTGTGGAAATATACCGCTTTAAAACCCAAAATTTAACCGTAACTCCTTTTCCGAATCATTTCCGAGGAAAAACAGTCGGAAAATCCTGAAACGTGACAGCTGCTTTCCTTACAGTGGTTGATCGCTTTGCAACCAACTACTGTAAGGAAGTCGGCCTTTCGGAATCTAGTGAGTCCCAACTCCATCTTCCTGAAAGTTCTGTGTGCCAGTTTCATGCAGGAATACAATACATCAGAGGAGGGGGCAGGAACTGGAGGCAGAACTGGCAGGAATTCCAGTAAGTGACATCATCCTGCTAGTCCTGCTTCAATCTGTGACATCGGTTTCAAAGGGGATGGATGCAGGACCTGTCACTCCCACTACCTGGGAAACCGAGCAAATAGGGCAGCGAACAAATCCCACCCCTGAATCCAATTCCGTCCATTGATATCGTAGTCCATCGTAGATTTTTGGGGCCTTGGCATTTAAATATCTGTACTGCAATTCTTCAGAAATATTTATGCCAATGTCGCAGCAGGTGCAGGAAAGCTTACTAAATTTGGGTATTTATTGGCATTCAGGCTATAAGAGAATTAAGGATCCATCACATTCATAAAGAATTTTTTTTTTAAATTGAGGAAACTGGGTGGAAGCCTATATGTGAGACACATCATGAAGGTTGAAAAGAATAGGAGATAATGCTACAGTGACTCCCCATTACCAGTAAGGTATTCCTCTATAAATTCAATCACAATATAATTGGAATACTGACGGGTATAAATAAATAATTGAAGGTATTTTCAATTTTTTTGAAAGAGTTCCTTAATTTCTCTAAACTCTCTCACATGCAATGAAACTGTAATGTTGGAGCCAATATGTGGAGGAGCTGAGTAATAACTCAGGAATTGTGAGTAAATGTCCAGAAATTGCAGTTTTATGTTAATAGATTTATACGTTTATAAATTGCAGTGTGCTTCCTCCAACTCTGGCAATTGAAATGAATTTAAATCCCTTCCATTAAGCAGGTTGGTGGCGTGGCATGTAAGTGCATTAACACAGTGGGATACAGAGTGAACTGCACAAATTTTCCCCCTTCAATTTCTCACACATGTCCCTGATCTCAGCCAGGTAACAGGGAGAGGGGGACTGAGTGAAGACAAAACAGTTTCTTGGAATGGTTTTCAAAAAGAGGAAACCAAAGATCAAAAGGTGGATCAATCGAGCACCATCCTTGGGATGCAACTCCTCCTATTAATAATTTTAGGAAAAGGACAGCGTGAGTGATAAAATGGGTTTTGTACTCATGCCAACTTTTGTACTAAAATTATTGACAGGAAGAAGCACACCTCCTTTGTTGCTCAGCAACACTGATAAACGTTGGGGAAAGGTTGTTTGTTGGAGGAAGTCAGAACCTAGTGAGACAAGCAAAAATTAATATTAAAATATGGGGGAGGAGGGGAAATTTATTTATTTTAAAGCCACCTTTGCTAAATGGCAGAAATAGAATGCACAGCAAATTACCTATAAGGGGTAGTTTTCATGAGTCTTTGCTCCCGGAGGGAAGCCCTGCCTGCCGGGAGACTGAATCGAAAATTCGAGTGCACACTGTTCATGATTTTTTGACCACTGCTCTCAGCAGGCAGGAGAGTGAACTTGTAAAATTGCTCCCATTGTTTGCGTTTGTTTTGTTACAATTGTGAATTTAGACACAGAAGTTTGCTATTTGAAAGCAGCATCTTTTACTGACAGTCATTGGCCCTGATTGGAAAGCAGCGCTGTGATTTATTTACTGCACTGCAGCTCATATTCCAGCATGGCCTACTTGAATGAAGAATTCCCCCCATTGTTCGGCCATATGTGCACTACGCATAAAATGATTGTCTTACATTGCGGTTTGTAAAATGGAATCTGATCTCAGTTACTTCATCCCAATCCCCATAGTCCATAAAGCATGTGTTGCCTACAATACAAGCAAATTACTCAGTTATATTTTTTTCACAGCATGATTTGTTTTACATTTTAGGTCTCTATTGCAGATACTTCAGTACAGTAACCAAGAAATCCAAATACTTGCTTATAAATTTATGCCTTATGCAGAACTAGAGAGAAATAAGTGTACACTAGTCATCAGTATATTATTTTGTATTAAAGAACAACCATTAAAAGACAGATGAATATTAGGTTTTCATTTGAAGTTAATTATTGCTTGTATTTGCTTAAAACCTTTTGATGGTTTACAAGCGCTTAAAAATTGAGACAATTAAGTTGCTAAATGTTGCAAAATAGTAAAGAAATTTGGTTGGGACTTGAGTACCTCAGAGACCCACAACTGCTACTTCTGCAATGGAGCAGGCAATTAAAGTTTGTGCTAACACTTGAGCCCCAATTTTAACAGCCCCGCCCCCCCCCCCCCCCCCGCCATCCGTCCGATGAGAAAATAGTGTGCGGGGGTTTAAATGCTTGCAGCGACTTACTCACCCAATCTTTGTTGGCCTCACACCATTTTATCAGGCGTGTTCTGGCCACCGGCGAGGCCCACACACCAGGCAGGCCAGGGCCTCACTGAAATTTGAATGTCAGGGATCTGATGATGTCATTCACACCCCGACTATATTTTAACCATTGGCAGCCATGCTTGGTGCCCAGTGCTGGTCTCGCCAGGAGCACAAACAGGGATGCAAAGGAGCAGAAGGCCCAGAACAGGGCCAAAAAGAAAAGTTAAATTTAATTTTTAAATGTTTCCTTGTGGGCCAGGAGGAGCAGGAGTGTTCCTCCGGGTCCCAAAAGGAATCCTAGAACCCTGGGATTTCCTTCCCCTACCACAATTGCCTACCCTCCACCACCACTTACCTGACTGCTGGGGACCGTTCCCGAGGGTTCCCGGCCTTGGCCTCCTGCCTGACTCCCACCCGCCAGCCTGACGTCATTGATGCCAGGGTCGGGCAGGAGTCAGGCCTGGTATATTTAAATGGTGCCTATGCCTCAAGTCGGCAAGCTGAGGAGAGACTGAGGCTTGCCCCTCCGACCCCACCCTCACCTCTTACCCCCGGTTAAAATTGGGACTTTGGTTGCATTCTCCAGGAACTTGCCTGTTTGGTGTTATGCACCTTTTATTGCAGTTTTAAAATTGCTACTACATTTTTTAAAAAGCTACTAACAGGCCACCAGTTATCTCTGTCTTTCTCTCTTGAATTGCCTGATTTTCCTCCCAATATTAGGATACACTTAATTTTTTTCTATAACGTACAGAAAGCTCTATAGACAAGGGATTAATATCAAAATTGTTCTCTGAATCTACCTCAGCCCTGCAATTAGTTGTTGTAGTCTTGGGTCCGGTTATACTGCAATTTCTGGTCTGACACAAATATCATTAGAGTGCAATGCTCAGTTAGCAGATCTAAGTTGAATTGCTAGCTGGGCTTTGCACAGAGCTCAGTGACAAAGGAGCTCTGTGGTTGCATTTTTGGAGTGGTCAGGAGTCTCCTATCTTTGACAACAGCTTTCCCTATTTTCCTTCTCATACAAGCATATGCAATTTTTTTTCTATAACCTGTAAGAATCCCTGTAAGCAGATTAAAAATAAATGTATAAAGTCACCAAGTCTGTCCATCCTAGAGTTATACTATCCCAATCGTGGAAGTCCAAGTAATGTGAAAGTGTCTACTGAAGGTGGTCTCAAGTCTTTCATTTAGGAATCAGGTTGAGACCTGAATCTAGATTTACACAACTTTAGCAACCATATAGAATGAAACCAGCATTACAGTTGTAGTGTAAATGCAGCCTTGGTTTCATTTATCAGTTTTTAATCAGTCTTTAATCTAGTGAGAAGGCACATTCATTGCTGCCTGGCTATGTTACAAAAAATCTATTTCACCTAAAAATAACATTGTAAGCAAAAACTTTCCGAGAAGATTTACAACCAAAAAAAAGTCTTCAGAGTCAATCTGCTCCTTTAAAGACAAACTCCATTAATCCTGAGTTATCTTACACATTTGTAGGCTAACACCTGCAACAGTTATCCACATAAATATGACCTGTGTCGAGCCATTAGAAACCAATTGCAACAAGCTGCACTGGATTACAATACAGCACGCCAGGAAGAAAGATCATTATCTCCTTTTAATTATGTTAATTAAATTATTTCAATTAAAAGACTGACCTTTTAAAGCAGTGAGCTGCAGTGAGGACCCAACAGCTGCCAATGAGAGTGGCACCGCACAGCAATCTCCCATCTCCATGGGATGCTCTCAGCCGGATGGCTGCCTGCCATGGCCACCCACCCCTGTGTAAGGCAGGAAGCCAAACATTAAAAAGGCATTATTCAATACACCATTATTCAGCAGAGGCCTAGCAAACACAATTAAGGAGCTCGCACATGGATCTTGACACACACGTCGACAGTTTTGCCCTCGCTGTTTTGCCTTTGCAGATGTGTCATAAGAACTTCCCTGTTGTTGTTTTGGCAGCTAAGGCTAGGAATTGACCGTGTTTCAAATACATTTTCATTATCTACCAAACTGAAGAACTGGATACAAATAACAGTGATTACACAGGGTGTTATTTTTCAAATCTTAAGCCGTTAAATTGCGTAAGCACTTCACAATGTGCCAAGGCGGCTGGTGCTCTGAAATCTGTTTACATTGCGGTGTAGATTCAGAGCACTAAAGAAAAGAAAGAACTTGCATTTGTTTAGCGCCTTTCATGAGACATCATGACATCCCAAAAGCGCTTCACAGCCAATGAAATACTTATTGAAGTGTAGTCATTGTAATGTAGGAAACGCGGCAGCCAATTTGTGCACAGCAAGGTCCCACAAACAACAATGTGGTAATGACCAGATAATCTCTTTTTATAGTGATGTTGATTGAGGGATAAATATTGGCCAGGACACCAGGGAGAACTCCCCTGCTCTTCTTTGAAATAATGCTGTGGGATCTTTTATGTCCACCTGAGAGAGCAGACAGGGCCTCGGTTTAACATGTCATCCAAAAGACGACACCTCCAACAGTGCAGCACTCCCTCACTACTGTATACTTTAGATTATGTGCTCAAGTCTCTGGAGTGGGGCTTGAACCCGAGTGGCAATATCAAAGCAACTTGTTCAAATGTTGTGTATGCCACTTTACATTTCTGGCCACAGAGGCTCAAGATGGTGCTCAACGTTGGGAGAAATTCCATACAGACCAACAGTGTGTAAAGAGCATTGCTGTCCTGTATCGGTGGGCTGAGAGCTCAAACTGTCAACGGAACAAAATGTTACCTCTGCCATCCAGCAGCAGCCAATTATGTTTAGCCATTGGCAGCACTCTTGTCTCCAGAGACAGGGAACAAAATTATCTCACAAGGACGTGTTCTGTGCCTCTGGATACATGGCTATTCAACCATGAAGGGCAGTAGAGCTAGGTTTGCTCTTGTCTTCACTTAAAGCCTGCAAACATGCACCGTCCAGCAGGCATCACTGGATAATGATCAGGAGCAAGAGCCCTGGCCGATTTTTCCATTGGCTAGACCACAGCACTGAGGCCAATTGCAGTGGCTTAACTGTTGCTCCATGAGCCTCCTTGTTCATGCCATGATGCAGACTTGCCATCAGAGGCACTTTCACAAGGCATGAAATTCCAACTGACCTTTACAGCGATAGTTGTTCTGACCATACGATGGCTGCTTATTCATCAAGCGTTCAAAAACTGTTTAGCTCATATGGTACTGGTAACCTTTCTAATGTCAGATCAAATTATACCAACAAGCTTTAGAACAGACCTTTGTATTGTGTATTCATTCTCTCAAGCATTGTGATAGACGTTTCTACAATTGTTGAACATGCATGCTTTACCAACCCATTGACTGGGTCAACAGAACACCAATTTGAGTGTACGTTATGACACCCTGAATTAACACACTCTGACAGCAATGTTACTTTATATTAAAGTAAAGTATAAATTACTCAGATAATGATTTCCTAGGGAAATAGCTTTTTAGCAATAATATACTTACTGACCTCAAAGAATTTTTCCCACCGATGATCCGTTTTTGCCTTTGGTTCAGTAATCGTAAGCCACAGAGAGAGGATGCGGACTCTAAAATATTTAAAAGCAATGGTACCCAAAATTATTCATTTTCAAATGTGTGTTTACCAAAGCCCTGAAGAATGACAACATTTTTACCCAAAATGACTAATAATTCAGACAAGTAAATTTCAATGTAATAATCAACCATTGTTTACAATGCCAGATTCTGTATAATCTAAGAAGCAATCTATAAAAATTATGGTACTATTAGCTTTTTCTCTAAATTTTGAAATGTTTTCCCAAGTTTCTCCCCTCTTCTCCCGAAGGTGCTGACTCTCCCAAGTGGCCATTCTTCATATGTGAACCCAAACAGGAAGTGTCAGCAGGCTATTCAATCCATGAAAGGCAACTAAGCTAGGTCTGCTTTTGTTTTCACTTAATACCTGCAAACCAGCTGGTGTCACTGGATAGTGATCAGAAGCAAGAACCCTGGCTGATTTTTGCATTGACTAGTCCAGAGCACTGAGTCCAATTGCAGTGGTTTAACTACTGCTCCGGCTGAAAACATCTAACTCAGCACAAACTGGGAATCAAACCTAGAAACTTCTGGTCTGTATGTGGTAACACTGCACTGAGAGGCCATGGACGGAGCAATAGTACCAATGCTTATAGGCCCTATTTTAACATGGGCCAAGGCAAGTGTCAAATCCCCCTAACCTCAGCAGCATGAGGCCCTGGTGACTTTAACTCCCAGGCCTCATCTGCATGTCCAGTTTCTGTTGCTTGCTCAAAACCAGTGGGAAGCGGCAGCTGGCTGGCGGGCAAGAGGGGAAGATTGGGCGGCAACAGGCCGCCGGCTGGGACTGAAGGAATGGTCCCCTGGCAACTAAGGTACGTTGTGGGGAGAGGGTTTTAGGAAGGTCTCACAATTGAGAATGGGGAGGGGATTGGCAAGGAGGCCTAAACTTTCCATGTGGGGCCCCAGAGGAACACCACTACTCTTCCTGGCTCCACAAGGAAAGTAAAAAACTTAATTGTTTCGGCCTCTTCTGGCTCCAGTAGGCAGCTCAAATTAAAATCTAACCAATATTTTATGCAAACGTTGCCACAAGTGGCTATTGAAACTGAGTCAATTGCAACATTTAAGAGGGAGTTAAATAAACACTTAAAGAAGAAAAATATTAAAGGGTACGGGCAAAATGCAGGAATATAGCTGTCTACTTTAAATCAATTTCCCTGCGCTTTGCCCGTACCCTTTAATATTGTGAAGCTGCCACTGGTACAGACACAGTCGGCCAAAATTGTCTTCTTCTGTGCTTAAATGATTACTATATGGCTTTAAACATCTTCCTATGTACTTTACTCATGTACTGTTGAAAACTAAATGCAGCAGATAAACTGTTGAAAAACTGCAGTTGTGTTACTTAGTTAAATTACACGGGAACACTATCTGCTTCATAGCTCACGATTTAATACTGAAAACCATCACCTTCCTGCAGAAGCAGTTCTGTAATGAACTGGGGTTGCAGGTTTGGAATCTGCCACATTCACATTATGGGGTGGACTCCACAGTATTAGAGAAATAACTGCGCGCAAGCAATATTGTACATATGCAGTTGTTTAAAAGTTACAAATTTCATTTACTGAAAGCAGGCCCTTAAAGTTGGGAAACCAAATAAAAGTGCAAATGGAGCTAGGTAAAGCTATTTAAAAAAAGGCCAACAACGTTTTGGGCTTATAAGTGGGGGCACACAATAGTAAAGATAATAAATTTATTCAGGCCTTGGTTAGGCCGCTGTATGTAGCACTGTGTGTAGTTTTGGCACCCCATTAAAGAAAGGACATTAGGAACATAGAAAACATACAGCATAGAATCATCAGGATTATATCAGTGATGGGAATCTATAGTCATGAGGCGAGACTTAGGAAATTGGAACTGTTTCCACTGGAACAGAGAAGGCTCAAAAGAGGTTTAGTGGAGGATTTTGAAATGATGAAGTTTTGATAGGCTGAACAAGGAAAGACTATTTCCTCTGGGTCAGGAGTCAGTGATGAGGGTTCATCAATTTAAGGGAGAGAGGAGAAAGGCTACTAGAAATATGTGTACCCGAAGAGTTGTTGGAACATGGAATGTTTGCCACAGCGAATGGTTGCAACAGAGATCATTGGATAAATATTTGAAGCAGAGAAAGATACAGGACTATGGGGAGACAACAGAGCAGTGGGATTAGTTTTGGATTGCTCTAGTAAAGTGCAGGCAGAGACACCATGGACCAAATGGCCTCCTCTGTACAGTAAACTTCTATTGTTTTATGGTTTTATTACAGGACTACTGCAAGACTGCTAATTACCAGTAGATGGTCCATGTATGCATGCCAATAAGTGCTGCCTACCAACCTGTCCCACCCTTTACAGCTGACCTCACAAACTAGGAATCTTCCATGGAAGTTACAGCTGGAAATCAGGACAAACTCAATGAAAATTCAGAGCCATATTCGGGATCATCAGCATTTTAGACGCTGTCCAGAAAATCAGTCACTGGGCAGTCCGCAGAAGTTTGACCACATCAGGTTTCCAGAGGGGAAGACAGCTAGGCATATTTTCCTCTTATAATGCTAGGGGATTAAGGATTACATGGGCCGAACGCATAGAAGAAAATCAGGCAGGGAGGATTACACACCCGTAATAGAGCCCGGCTGATTTCCCTCCTATTAATTTAAATGGACAATGGGTGATCCTCCCAGCCTGATTTTCCTCTATTTGTTCCACCCAGGCGATTCTTTACACCCAGGCACTACAAACAAAAAATCTGCCCTAGCAACTTTACGGATGCACCTAATGGCTCTGCCAGCAACCAATTCTTGTTTTGTTAAGCGCAGATCAACATCCTTCCTGCTGGAAGCTGCATCATTAAAAAGAAACCAGAGCCCTGATTTTAACCTAGCCCACCCGGCTCTCAGTTCAGGTCAGATGTTCACTTTACACCCCACCTGATTTTACGCTCCATTAGCTTCAAGAGGTCACAGAAGTTTGCTGAATTTTTCTTTTTGGAATGCCAGTCATATTAATATTCAGTGGAGTGGTTATCACATACTGACAGACTATTCATACAAATTGAGCATTTGTGCACAGAAAGGTCCAGCAGTATGTTGCTTTTATGTAGAGAATGTTAATAATATTCCATTTCTAACTCTCAGAGATGTGGTTCACAAATAAGAAAATTGTTCAGCTGCTTGAAAACCCACAGACTACGCTTGCAGCTCGGTGGAAACATTATCATGCCAGCAGGCTGGTACTTATAAGGCTCTTTGTCTCATTCATTTCAATGAAGGATAGAGAACTCTTATACATTTCTCTGCTGCAGGCCATCAATCAGTAAGCTCTGGTTTTGCTGTAGTGAGCTTCCTAAGTCTAGGCTGTTGAACCAATGGAACTGGGGAAACCCTTTTCACATCAACATTTTTACTGCTTTTTCTTTTTAGGTTCATGCACTACCGCCTCGTGTCTCTGCGCTACCCCTTCAGCTCTGACGGCAGGGCAGGGTGGATTGGGCTGCAGGTTTCTTCATGCTATCAGGACTCCTTATGATTGATCAATGGGAGGTGCGCTTCTGCGGATTAAGGCTAGTCCTACCAAGAGTTCTTCAATCTCGAGCATCCTGTTATTGTAGTAACATAGTATAGTATCTTCATATAGCATGTGGTTCAAGGGCTGGCAAAGCTTGCCCATTGTAAACAATTTTACAACACCAAGTTATAGTCCAGCAATTTTATTTTAAATTCACAAGCTTTCGGAGATTTTCTCCTTCCTCAGGCAAATGTTTCAGGATCTCCTTGAAGCCTACGCATTTATACATATTGAACAATACATGGTGTTTACAGACTGCCCCTGCAACTGCCCGTTGCCAAGGCAATCACCGTGTTCAGACAGAGAGGTGTCATCTGCAGAACCCCCGAATACACATTCAACAAAAAAACAAACAGGGAAAAAAAACAGAGAAAAAAAAAACACAGAGAGAGGCAGAAACATCCGGAAGGCAGAGAGAGCCAGCAAATGACCCATTATATTAAAAACAGATAACATTTGTTCGCTGGTGGGGTAACGTGTAGCGTGACATGAACCCAAGATCCCGGTTGAGGCCGTCCTCATGGGTGCGGAACTTGGCTATCAATTTCTGCTCGACGATTTTGCGTTGTCGTGTGTCTCGAAGGCCGCCTTGGAGTACGCTTACCCGAAGGTCGGTGGATGAATGTCCATGACTGCTGAAGTGTTCCCCGACTGGGAGGGAACCCTCCTGTTTGGCGATTGTTGCGCGGTGTCCGTTCATCCGTTGTCGCAGCGTCTGCATGGTCTCGCCAATGTACCATGCTCTGGGGCATCCTTTCCTGCAACGTATGAGGTAGACAACGTTGGCCGAGTCACAGGAGTATGAACCATGTACCTGGTGTGTCGTGTCATCTCGTGTGATGGTGGTATCTGTGTCGATGATCTGGCATGTCTTGCAGAGGTTACCGTGGCAGGGTTGTGTGGCGTCGTGGACGCTGTTCTCTTGAAAGCTAGGTAGTTTGCTGCGAACGATGGTCTGTTTGAGGTTGGGTGGCTGTTTAAAGGCGAGTAGTGGAGGTGTGGGGATGGCCATAGCGAGGTGTTTGTCCTCATTGATGACATGTTGAAGGCTGCGGAGAACATGGCGTAGTTTCTCCGCTCCGGGGAAGTACTGGACGACAAAGGGTACTCTGTTGGTTGCGTCCCGTGTTAGTCTCCTGAGGAGGTCTATGCGATTTTTTGCTGTGGCCCGTCGGAACTGTCGATCGATGAGTCGAGCGTCATATCCCGTTCTTACTAGGGCGTCTTTCAGCGTCTGTAGGTGTCCATCGCGTTCCTCCTCGTCTGAGCAGACCCTGTGTATTCGCAGGGCCTGTCCATAGGGGATGGCCTCTTTGACGTGGTTAGGGTGGAAGCTGGAAAAGTGGAGCATCGTGAGGTTGTCCGTGGGCTTGCGGTAGAGTGAGGTGCTGAGGTGCCCGTCTTTGATGGAGATTCGTGTGTCCAAGAAAGAAACTGATTCTGAGGAGTAGTCCATGGTGAGCTTGATGGTGGGATGGAACTTGTTGATGTTATCGTGTAGTCTCTTTAGTGATTCCTTGCCGTGGGTCCATAGAAAGAAAATGTCGTCGATGTATCTGGTGTATAGTGTTGGTTGGAGGTCTTGTGCAGTGAAGAAGTCCTGCTCGAACTTGTGCATGAAAATGTTGGCGTATTGGGGTGCGAATTTGGTCCCCATGGCTGTTCCGTGTGTTTGGGTAAAGAACTGGTTATCGAAGGTGAAGACATTGTGATCCAGGATGAAGCGGATGAGTTGTAGGATGGCTTCCGGAGATTGGCTGTTGTTGGTGTTGAGTATTGATGCTGTCGCAGCGATGCCGTCATCGTGGGGGATACTGGTGTATAGTGCCGAGACGTCCATCGTGGTGAGAAGTGTTCCTGGTTCAACTGGTCCGTGGGTACTGAGTTTTTGTAGGAAGTCTGTAGTGTCGCGACAGAAGCTGGGGGTTCCCTGTACGATGGGTTTCAGGATGCCCTCGATGTATCCAGAGAGGTTCTCACACAGGGTTCCGTTGCCTGATACGATGGGACGTCCGGGTGTGTTGGCTTTGTGTATCTTTGGGAGGCAGTAGAAGTCTCCCACGCGGGGATTACGTGGGATGAGAATGCGTAGGATGCTTTGAAGGTCTGGATCGAAGGTCTTGATCAGTTTGTTGAGCTGGTGGGTGTGTTCTTTGGTCGGATCTGCGGGTAACCGTCTGTAGTGTTCCTGGTTGTCCAGTTGTCGGTATGCTTCTTTGCAATAGTCTGTTCTGTTCTGTATGACTATGGCTCCTCCTTTGTCCGCTGGTTTGATGACGATGTTGCGGTTGGTCTTGAGAGCGTTGATGGCGTTGCGTTGTGCTCGGGTGACATTCTGGACTGTCTTCTGAGTGCGGCTGATGAATCTGGCATTGACGCATTTCCTGACAGCTTGAGCATACATGTCCAGCTGAGGGCAGCGACCCTCCGGAGGAGTCCAGTTTGACTCTTTCCTCTTCGGTTGCTGTACCGCGGATCCCTCTGTCTGCTGTTCCGGATCGTCGATTGTCTCATTGGGTTCGCTGCTGAAATCTTGGGGTTTGTGGTAGAATTCCCGGAGCCTCATTCTCCTGATGAATTCCTCTGTGTCCGCCGCGAGACTAGTGGGGTCCATTTTGGTAGTGGGGCAGAAATTGAGCCCTCGGCTGAGAACTTCGATTTCGTCTGGTTGAAGGGTGTGGTCGGATAAATTGACAATAGACTTCCCTGTGGTTGCAACCGTGGTACCAGGGGAAGCTTGGTCGTTGCTGGTGGTGATGCCGAGTTTCTCAAGCTTCCTGCTCTTGGTTTTCATGTAGGCAGCGTAGTTCCGTTGCCTCGTCTGTTTGGCGGTATAACGTAGCTGGTCTGCTGTGTCCTGAGTACAGGTTGAGAGTATGGACTCTATCTTGGTTTCGAGGTTGTGGCGTCTGCTGTAGAGTTGGTGTATGAGATGGTTGCGGAGTGTGCGAGAGGTACGGCGGCAGAGTCTCTCAGCGTAATCCGAGTTGTATGTGGACTTGAGTGGGTTCGTGATCTGGAGTCCTTTCGGGATCTTGTCTGCTTTCTTGCAGCTCTGTAAAAACTTGATGTCTGTGTCTAAATGCGCGATCTTCTTGGATATCCTTTCCACTGTGAGCCGGCAGTTTGTGGTGTCGATGGTAGTCATGATGTGGAGATGCCGGTGATGGACTGGGGTTGACAATTGTAAACAATTGAAGGAGAAAATCTCCGAAAGCTTGTGAATTTAAAATAAAATTGCTGGACTATAACTTGGTGTTGTAAAATTGTTTACAATTGTCAACCCCAGTCCATCACCGGCATCTCCACATCATGACTACCATCGACACCACAAACTGCCGGCTCACAGTGGAAAGGATATCCAAGAAGATCGCGCATTTAGACACAGACATCAAGTTTTTACAGAGCTGCAAGAAAGCAGACAAGATCCCGAAAGGACTCCAGATCACGAACCCACTCAAGTCCACATACAACTCGGATTACGCTGAGAGACTCTGCCGCCGTACCTCTCGCACACTCCGCAACCATCTCATACACCAACTCTACAGCAGACGCCACAACCTCGAAACCAAGATAGAGTCCATACTCTCAACCTGTACTCAGGACACAGCAGACCAGCTACGTTATACCGCCAAACAGACGAGGCAACGGAACTACGCTGCCTACATGAAAACCAAGAGCAGGAAGCTTGAGAAACTCGGCATCACCACCAGCAACGACCAAGCTTCCCCTGGTACCACGGTTGCAACCACAGGGAAGTCTATTGTCAATTTATCCGACCACACCCTTCAACCAGACGAAATCGAAGTTCTCAGCCGAGGGCTCAATTTCTGCCCCACTACCAAAATGGACCCCACTAGTCTCGCGGCGGACACAGAGGAATTCATCAGGAGAATGAGGCTCCGGGAATTCTACCACAAACCCCAAGATTTCAGCAGCGAACCCAATGAGACAATCGACGATCCGGAACAGCAGACAGAGGGATCCGCGGTACAGCAACCGAAGAGGAAAGAGTCAAACTGGACTCCTCCGGAGGGTCGCTGCCCTCAGCTGGACATGTATGCTCAAGCTGTCAGGAAATGCGTCAATGCCAGATTCATCAGCCGCACTCAGAAGACAGTCCAGAATGTCACCCGAGCACAACGCAACGCCATCAACGCTCTCAAGACCAACCGCAACATCGTCATCAAACCAGCGGACAAAGGAGGAGCCATAGTCATACAGAACAGAACAGACTATTGCAAAGAAGCATACCGACAACTGGACAACCAGGAACACTACAGACGGTTACCCGCAGATCCGACCAAAGAACACACCCACCAGCTCAACAAACTGATCAAGACCTTCGATCCAGACCTTCAAAGCATCCTACGCATTCTCATCCCACGTAATCCCCGCGTGGGAGACTTCTACTGCCTCCCAAAGATACACAAAGCCAACACACCCGGACGTCCCATCGTATCAGGCAACGGAACCCTGTGTGAGAACCTCTCTGGATACATCGAGGGCATCCTGAAACCCATCGTACAGGGAACCCCCAGCTTCTGTCGCGACACTACAGACTTCCTACAAAAACTCAGTACCCACGGACCAGTTGAACCAGGAACACTTCTCACCACGATGGACGTCTCGGCACTATACACCAGTATCCCCCACGATGACGGCATCGCTGCGACAGCATCAATACTCAACACCAACAACAGCCAATCTCCGGAAGCCATCCTACAACTCATCCGCTTCATCCTGGATCACAATGTCTTCACCTTCGATAACCAGTTCTTTACCCAAACACACGGAACAGCCATGGGGACCAAATTCGCACCCCAATACGCCAACATTTTCATGCACAAGTTCGAGCAGGACTTCTTCACTGCACAAGACCTCCAACCAACACTATACACCAGATACATCGACGACATTTTCTTTCTATGGACCCACGGCAAGGAATCACTAAAGAGACTACACGATAACATCAACAAGTTCCATCCCACCATCAAGCTCACCATGGACTACTCCTCAGAATCAGTTTCTTTCTTGGACACACGAATCTCCATCAAAGACGGGCACCTCAGCACCTCACTCTACCGCAAGCCCACGGACAACCTCACGATGCTCCACTTTTCCAGCTTCCACCCTAACCACGTCAAAGAGGCCATCCCCTATGGACAGGCCCTGCGAATACACAGGGTCTGCTCAGACGAGGAGGAACGCGATGGACACCTACAGACGCTGAAAGACGCCCTAGTAAGAACGGGATATGACGCTCGACTCATCGATCGACAGTTCCGACGGGCCACAGCAAAAAATCGCATAGACCTCCTCAGGAGACTAACACGGGACGCAACCAACA
Organism: Heptranchias perlo; assembly: GCF_035084215.1. Classification (NCBI taxonomy): domain Eukaryota; kingdom Metazoa; phylum Chordata; class Chondrichthyes; order Hexanchiformes; family Hexanchidae; genus Heptranchias; species Heptranchias perlo. The sequence continues at coordinate 124,648,105 of NC_090325.1, read as the reverse complement.
GAGTACCCTTTGTCGTCCAGTACTTCCCCGGAGCGGAGAAACTACGCCATGTTCTCCGCAGCCTTCAACATGTCATCAATGAGGACAAACACCTCGCTATGGCCATCCCCACACCTCCACTACTCGCCTTTAAACAGCCACCCAACCTCAAACAGACCATCGTTCGCAGCAAACTACCTAGCTTTCAAGAGAACAGCGTCCACGACGCCACACAACCCTGCCACGGTAACCTCTGCAAGACATGCCAGATCATCGACACAGATACCACCATCACACGAGATGACACGACACACCAGGTACATGGTTCATACTCCTGTGACTCGGCCAACGTTGTCTACCTCATACGTTGCAGGAAAGGATGCCCCAGAGCATGGTACATTGGCGAGACCATGCAGACGCTGCGACAACGGATGAACGGACACCGCGCAACAATCGCCAAACAGGAGGGTTCCCTCCCAGTCGGGGAACACTTCAGCAGTCATGGACATTCATCCACCGACCTTCGGGTAAGCGTACTCCAAGGCGGCCTTCGAGACACACGACAACGCAAAATCGTCGAGCAGAAATTGATAGCCAAGTTCCGCACCCATGAGGACGGCCTCAACCGGGAGCATACTCATAAACCAAATTGGTCCGTCCAAAACGGATAGGTGGCTGAATTTGAACTTTTGACCGTTAGAGTTGGGAATACATCATGGTCCCACTTGAGCTAGTGTTCTTTTGAAGGAGTTCCCAGTCCACTTAAATGAAGAAAGTGGAGGCTCATCAGTATCAGCGAACTGCTAGTATGATTGATAATATCACGAGTATGTACTGCAGAGACATAGCAATATCTGCCTTGCCCAAGCTAACCTATGGAGCACTGAGATGACAGTGCCCAATTTTGCAGTCAGCTCGTTTGAATAATTAGCATAACCTCCCAGCACATCTTCGGCCTTGTGCAGGAGAAAAAGAAAAAGTTGGCCAGCATCTTAAATTTAAAGTGGCTGTCTATGGGAGCAAATATTGTTTCACCTTTATAAAGCTTCAAAATGGGTTTTAATTATTTGTCAGCCTTTGCCAAGGCATGATTGTGGGCAAAGTGATATATAACTGTAAGATGTAGGTGCAAGGAGTGTTCCATGGTTTGGCATTTTAGGAAGTGCACTTCACCTGTCAAGAGGTTGCAGTCATTCTCAATGATCTATACAGTACATTGGGGTCATCTGCAATGCCCTGCTCTTGGGAACCCTGGTACGTTGTCTGCAGTCCAGTCTCCAAGAGAGCATGGCAACCGCCTTTTTGAAGTGGAGGCACCAAAGACAGGCCTCCTCTGGCATGGTCACAAAGGGCTATCTGGGCCAGCAAATGTCAATCCTGGGTTATGGACTGGTGCGTACATAATGCGTGGGGTACAGTTGGCTCTCTTGTTCCCTCTACCTCTGCAAAATCTAGGAACACCATTGGAATTCCCAAAATAGTGTGCATCCTGCCCACATTGCAAGCAAAATAGCAACTGGAAACAAGATAGCTGTGAGAAATATGGTTGGAAATAAAAGTCTTGTAATGCAAAAAAAAATCACACCTAAACCGAAGCCAAAATCTTCCAATTAACATGCGGACAAAGCAATAGAATAGGCAAAAAAATACTTTCCTACCAAAAATTAACAAGTGATTCTCACCTTTAAGAATGCCATTCACACACCGCAATTCCCGTTTTAAATCAGCAAGCAGCACTTTAGGGGGCAGGTGACCAGAAAGCCGCAAGATCCAATCAGGGACCTATTTAAGTCATTCTTGGAGCCATAATGAGGTATCCATTTGCCATCAATTCAGCCTCAGAAATGACAACATTTTTCTTAGCCGCAAAATGTGACCCTCTGTACATTAGACATGCGACATGCTAACCTAATTCTCCAACTTGCACTTGCCCTCAGCATTATGCTTGGCATTGACAGTGGAGCCTCATAAAGTTGACCCTTTGAGGTAAAAGCAATTTATTCACAGTTTATTCCATTTATTCACAGTTATTCATAGTTAAGATCAGGTATATTACAGGGGGAGGGTTAACTGTGTGCGCTAGGTGTAGCAAATGTATAATCCCATTTACAAAGATGCATTTATGATTTTATTAAACCTACTGCTCAGAGGAAACCTTCCTCCACAATAACTATTTAAACAACTGATTTAGTCAATAGAAGTCGAAAACGTTTACCTATGTTGCCTAGGATTCCTGCTTTTTGGCCACTATAGTCACAGATCACACCAGCATCCTCACTGTGTCGACAGTTGTGTGTTCCAATAGCTTGCTTGATGCAATCTGCCAATGTTTGTTCAGTCCCAATGCATTTCACATTATCCATGTGTATCGGCCCCACACCATCGCCAAAATAAGCCAGTGATCTTGCCTTGGCTGGGCCCCTTAAAGCAAAACACATGTGATACTCAGAAGACATCAGACCTTTATTAGCTTCTTTTATTAACACATTTTTAACATAGTTCTTTTCAAAGGAAATGCCACAATCTTGAAATAATAGTTAAAGTTCTACATACATCGGTCATTCTCCACTGACTGACTAATTTTGATGTCCATGTGGCAACCATATAATACCACGAGCAGCAAAAATGTTCTGGGTGATGAAATGTATTGGAACCTATGACATTATGCCATATAGTTACAGGATATGGGATCCATGTGACCGATGCAGTGAGTTCCCAATTTCATCTATGCCAGAAGGAGACAGTCCATGGACAGGGGCAACTGCTGCCCCAAAGGAAGGTAGAGTAAGGCCACTGATACTAGGTCATCCTTGCTAATGGTTGGACATGAGAAGCATTGACAGACTCATGGGAGCAGGTTTCCTGCTTTCCCTTCCTGACAGGAATGATGCAGGGACACGTTCAACGTGAGCAAGGGACCAAAATAAGAAATTACAAAGCTAAAGAGTTTCTTTAACCCAGATTGCACTCCATTTTTCTTGCATACGTATAAGAAAATAAAGTTTGCAAATATTCTAATGCAACCTTGTCACTGGTGTTTTCAATCTGTGCACTGGTTTTTCACCTCTCCCAGGGGATTATATGGCTCTGGGTGGAGTGGGCAGTGTCTGTATTGCCCTACACAAGGTATCACAACTGTATGGGACAGGCTGGATGGACCAGTAGGTCTTTTGCCATCTGTCATTTTCTGTATGTTCGTATGTACAAGTAAGGGCCGATTTTACAAATCCTTGCTTCTGGAGCAAAAGTAGAAGCCATTGAATTCACAGGCATATTCCCCATGATTTTCTGTTACTAATTTAATCTGACAGAATATGTTGAGCAATACGTTCATAATTTCCTGATATGCATTCCAGGCAAGCGAGAGTCCCCACTAGCAATGCAATTTGATAACATTGGTCAGTTGGCCAGGTTTAGATTGCTGGCTGAGTGTTTAGACATTGCTACCATAGAAACCAAGTGGACTATTTCACAAATTGTACTGCCCAATAGTCAATAAGATGGCAGCATAGCTTTGATCTGAGGACAAAATGAGTCCCAAATTATGAATATTAACTACAAACTTCACTAACTGTTTCTGTAAACTGAACAGAAATTCAAAATCATTTGCTATCTGCACCCTATTGATTACTGAATATCATTAGCTGTAACTCCTATTAAGTAGATACAGTTCATTAAGTAGCACCCAGCTGTAGTGCAGAAGACTTGTGCTCCAGAACTAGCCACGCCCCTAGCCAAGCTGTTCCAGTACAGCTACAACACTGGCATCTACCCAACAAAGTGGAAATTTGCCCAGGTATGTCCTGTCCACTAAAAGCAGGACAAATCCAATCCGGCCAATTACCGCCCCATCAGTCTACTCTCAATCATCAGCAAAGTGATGGAAGGTGTCGTCGACAGTGCTATCAAGCGGCACTTACTCACCAATAACCTGCTCACCGATGCTCAGTTTGGGTTCCGCCAGGACCACTCGGCTTCAGACCTCACTACAGCCTTGGTCCAAACATAGACAGAAGAGCTGAATTCCAGAGGTGAGGTGAGAGTGACTGCCCTTGACATCAAGGCAGCATTTCAAGGAGTGTGGCATCAAGGAGCCCAAGTAAAATTGAAGTCAATGTGAATCAGGGGGAAAACTCTCCAGAGTCATATCTAGCACAAAGGAAGATGGTAGCGGTTGTTGGAGGCCAATCATCTCAGCCCCAGGACATCGCAGCAGGAGTTCCTTTGGGCAGTGTCCTAGGCCCAACAGTCTTCAGCTACTTCATCAATGACCTTCCCTCCATCATAAGGTCAGAAGTGGAGATGTTCGCTGATGATTGCACAGTGTTCAGTTCCATTTGCACCCCCTCAGATAATGAAGCAGTCCGAGCCCGCATGCGGCAAGACCTGGACAACATCCAGGCTTGAGCTGATAAGTGGCAAGTAACATTCGCGCCAGGCAAGTGCCAGACAATGACTATCTCCAACAAGAGAGAGTCTAACCACCTCCCCTTGACATTCAACAGCATTACCATTGCCTAATCCCCCACCATCAACATCCTGGGGATCACCATTGACCAGAAACTTAACTGGACCAACCACATAAATATTGTGACTACAAGAGCAGGTCAGAGGCTGGGTATTCTGCGGTGAGTGACTCACCTCCTGACTCCGCAAATCCTTTCCACCATTTACAAGGCACAAGTCAGGAGTGTGATGGAATACTCTCCACTTGCCTGGATGAGAGCAGCTCCAACAACACAAGAAGCTCGACACCATCCAGGACAAAGCAGCCCGCTTGATTGGGACCCCATCCACCACCCTAAACATTCACTCCCTTCACCACCGGCGCACTGTGGCTGCAGTGTGTACCATCCACAGGATGCACTGCAGCAACTCGCCAAGGCTTCTTCGACAGCACCTCCCAAACCCGCAACCTCTACCACCTACAAGGACAAGGGCAGCAGGCACATGGGAACACCACCACCTGCACGTTCCCCTCCAAGTTACATACCATCCCGACTTGGAAATATATCGCCGTTCCTTCATTGTCGCTGGGTCAAAATTGTGGAATTCCCTACCTATCAGCACTGTGGGAGAACCTTCACCACACAGGCTACAGGGGTTCAAGAAGGCGGCTCACCACCACCTTCTCAAGGGCAATTAGGGATGGGCAATAAATGCTGGCCTTGTCAGTGACGCCCACATCCCATGAACGAATAAAAAAAATGTGAGGCACCCCACAGCACGCCTGCAATTTTCTAATATATGTTAGTTGTGTGCAAGGCCCCGCCAGTGACACAGGGACTCACAAAATATACTAATGTCTTTTGACCAAAAAAAAAATGTTATCCTCTTTGCACCCAAATAACACATCTGGAGGGAGAGGGTCAGGTTAAAAATAATGCGACCCCAACCCGTCACTTTTATGACTGCGGGTTGCGTGCCATGTCTGTGTCCCACTCGAGAGAGCGATATCCCTCAATCTTTACCCATCTCTTCAACCCGCGATCTTTCCCGATTGCTGGCAGCCAGGCGGGAAACGGAATTAAAAAATGATAATGAGGCACTGTCGTTAAATTTGGCAGGACTTCCGTCTTCCTTGGATTTCCAGATTCTCCCCCCGCTCCCCCACTGTCCGCAAACATGCTGCACCCCTCCCTCCCCGGCTCCCTGTAAATATTGGGGCCATTATTTCTATAAAATATGTTGGCCTGGAAATTTGATGATGCTGCGACCATTCTACAGGCATTTAACGGCCGTGAAAGTGTCCAATATGATGGGCAGTGTGTCTGCGCGCACATTCTGAGCCAGAAGTGCACCAGCCGCCATATTGGCATCAAAAGAGGTGTCCAGGATCCGGGCCTGAAACAGACATTAGGTACTTTGCATATGCAAATAAGGGGCCTAACACCTATTTGATGCTCCCTTTACCAAATTGGTTTGCCCTGAATGCAGCCAGTGCCGGGCTGGTGATGGAGTCAGTGGCAATTGTACGGAGTTTATGATAAGGTCATGAACAATGGCTTTGGACATCCCAATGTTGAACTGGAGGATATTACAGGTCATCCAACACTGAATGTCAGACAAGTAGTTTGACAGCATAGAAGCAGCATGACTTGCTGAACGAGACTATCCAACTTTGCGGCAGATTTGGACTCTACCATGACCCTACAGAAGATCTTACAGTAAGATTTACTGTTTGTTAGTACTATTGAAAAGATTGTTCCAAAGTTACACTCTGATGCCATAGTGGATTCTACTACACTGCTGAGCTAGTTTGTTCTGGGCTTACTTATCAGAATGTTTTGAGTAAGACCCCTCTTTAACTTGCATTACAGATATGCAGGATAAAGCTCACATAAATAACTACAATAACAATGGCTTTTTAAATTACTCTCTTCCTCATTTGCTTTGGCTCTTAAGTATGATTTTGAATTTGTCCCAAAGAATCCTATTAGATTGTATTACACACAGTGAAAGTTACAGTCTGCTGAATCAGAATCTACAGGATAGAAATGCTTGCATCTCAAAGGAAAGTAGACAAGAAATGCATCATGCTGTCTTTCTGGCAGCTTATGTAGAACTTCAATGGACAGAAATATTAATTGATGTGAATAGCAAGCTGTTCAGGGTTTACTGATATAGTTTCACTCACAATGCAGAGAAGAGATGATTGGCGGATTTACAGGCCAACATACAGCAGGGAATCAGAGAACTGAAAAAAGTTATCAAAGCTATTGCTTGAATAGAGACTCAATGCATTAGTACATGAGAGGTTAAGTCACCAGTGGTAAACTCATAGAATACATGCTCACATTGCAGGAATGTGACTTACAGAATCAGGTGAATAAGCCCAAACTCCTGATTCACAGGGCACAAATTCAGCAAGCTGCAAATTTGTCAAATATTTAGAGGCCTCGCACACAGCCTGCAGGAGCCTCAATACAACTATTAATTTTAGGCAATGCTATGTAAATTAGTCCCAGACCGAAATCACCTGTTCACTTTTTCATCATCTCTCTGCAGTATAAAATGTAAGGAATCTTACAACACCAGGTTATCGTCCAACAAATTTATTTTAAAATCACAAGCTTTCGGAGATTATCTCCTTCGTCAGATGAATGAATGAAAAGGTTCTCAAATCGCATATCTTATACTATGTTGGGACAGCATCACACCAATCAAAAGGTGTCGTTGTTATTCAAACAGGCCAGTCACGGAGAACAGCACGTCCCAGTACACTCGATATACATTGTGTCTATTACACAGACAGGCAGAAAGAAACTCAAAATGGCAGAGAGAGAGAGAGAGAGAGAATTTTAAAAATGGGCACTGATGGGATCTCCTGCTCTGGCTTTTAGAAGTTTGATTCTCAAAGGTGTGTTTAAAGTTCAGTTTTTCTTTTCCTTTCACATAGCTGCACCCGAGTATCCTTGGTGCATTACTTGCTGCTAGTGTTTTCATTTTTGCATTGCAAGACTTTATTTTTTATAACTTTAGTCACAACACTGTTACTCACAACTGCTGCTTCATGAGCAGCAACCATAGTATTCCTAATATCCATGGGAATTCCACTGGCCATACTGGAATTGGAGGAAAAAGAGAAGTTCAGGCAGAGGGAAGAAAAGCAGGAACAATTGCACCTCAGGAGTCTAGTTTCCAACTTGGCTTTGTCTCAGGAGCCAATTCTTCAGATATGGACACACGTACTTGGAGATGTCTAAAGAGGCTTCCCTTGATCAACTACTTTTCAGAACAGAGACTGTCACAATATTACACCATCTCTTTGAGCCTGACCTTGACTTATGCTCTACCGCAGGAACAGTGCTACTCATGGCTGTGGTTACCACACCATTCAAATTTTACGCATCCACATCCTTCAAACTCACCACTGGTGACATTTGCAGCATCAGAACCTCCCTCGCAATAACCCCATGGCATAAATTAAGAGGAAAGGCTTTCATTCCATTCATGTGCAGATTGTGTCAGACCACAGGAACAGAACATTGGGAATAAATTCACAATGCCTTCATTTTGCAGCAATCCACGGTGCCACTATTATGTGTGCAAAACTAAGGAGTAGGAAAGTTGGATGTAATTTTTCTAAATAAAATTAATTTGGACAATCTTGTCCCAGTCTCTAGTAGGCACAAGTCCACTAAATTGGGGATTAATTAGCATTAAAATGTACTCTCACTCGGACGAACCGCAAGAATGGCTGGTGTGTGAAATTCAAAAGTTATACTTGGTGCGGCAGATGAGATGGGAGAAAGGAGTTAAGACACACTTTTGAATCTGAGTAGATTTGAACAAACTTTACTTTTCATCTGGTACTGTTAAGTCTAGGCAGGCAGTGCTGATGCTGGCACTGGATGGAAAAACGTTCAACTTCCAAGGACTGATATCCTTCACTTTCATGGGGAAAAAATAAATCAAATTGTGCATTGTCCATAAGAGGACTAGCCTCCACCTATGAGATCTGAGATACACAAGAGCAGTGGCCACCCAGAGCTGAGCATATTTGCCAGATAATACACTGGGCTTTTTGTGAAGAGGCCACCCAAAGTCATGCTAAATGGGCTTTAGTAAATGTTGAAATAATTACAGCATATGGCAGCTCAATTCTGGAGCAGCTGTGATTGCCCAACAGTAACATCGTTCTATAGGAAGCTGATGGAATTTCCTGCTGTGCACATTCATGTAATAAAGAGTGTGCTTAGAAAGAAAATGTTTTTACCAATCTTGTTCAAACAAAAGAGAAATTCCTGAACAGGAAAACACTTCTCGCAAATATTACGACTGCTATATCTGACCGTTTATATGCTCTTGCGTGACAAAGTAATCCATGTAAGGTCAGCTGTTTGTGAGCTACCATAAACTGATAGGGGTTCGTGGGCCTCACAGACCTTTGATAATGAGGCTCTGAAGGATCCCGGTCAGATTTTCTGACATTGGACAAGGCTCTGTCGACAACATGAACCTCGCCCATAAGTTTGGGTGCAGCAGGATTATTTTGGGACTTGTTTGCTTTACTTTTGTTTTGGAGGCCTGTTAAAAGGAAAAGAAACTATTCTAAGTTAATTTTTATTTAAATTTTCAGGTACCTGTGACTGCATTTTGCTCAATACAATAATTAGTTTTGCTGTGTAGGCCTCCATTTTTGGGTTTTTCTCTTGTGAATAATTTTCTTTATTATTCTTGGTTTCTGCTGGCCTTGGCATGCACCTTATAAAGAAGGGAGGATCGATATTCCATTGGGGGTTTCCTACGTGCTGCATCATTAAAATGATGAAGAGGAGGTAATGAGGGACCAACAAATGGTGGTGCAATGATCCCTGAGACTTTCTGGCCACGCCCATCACTACCCCAGGATCTGCACCTGATGTCGCCTGTATTCACTGCTTCTGCTTCACAAGACAGGCTGCCACAGAGCTGTGCAATTTGCTGCTCAGCGGTCGGCACAGCTCATCTGTATCAGAGACGGCTGTGTTTATGGAAGTGCACATTAGCACAGCATGATATTTTCATGCCATAGCGTACCTTCCACACCATTCAAGGAAAGATTTGTCAAACCAGGCAGTCTCCATAGGAGTGATAACCGCTATGTTTGCAAAAGTTAACAAGTTCATTATTTTTCCGACAGAAAGAAACCATCACAATACGTAGCTTCCACTGGATAGCAGGGTTCTCTTGAGTGCAAGGAACTACACGTGGTACTCTTGGGCACCAGGGCACTTGAGGTCAACTCCAGTCTTTATGAAGATAAAGGATTTGTCATTAACATTTAGGTGGCATCTGACCACAAAAACCTCATCATGCAGATTAATGGCCATCATCCAGGCAGAAACTACAGGGGAGAAATTCAACATTGTTGCGCTCGATGACGAATTTAGCAGCGCGAGTGTGTTCGGGCCACTACTAAATTTGTTAGGGCCTTTTTTAGGCGGCCACATAAAACAGGCATTAGGCCTCTTGAATATGTTAATGAAGGACGTAACTCCTGTTTAAGGATCCCTTGGAGGAATTCGACAGCACTGGCAGGAGCAGGAGCCAGGCCTGCACCGCTCAGGTTTTCAGGATATATTGTGGCCTACCAACAGCCACCAATAAACAGGAATTTATTTTCACTGCCAGCCCACGATCATTTCCCCTCCCATTCTCCTCCCCTCCACTCCCAGGACTTACCTGAGGGCTGCTGCCGGCGAGGCAAACAGCCCAAATTGCAATCGGCCACATGTGCAAGCTGCTTGTGGTGTTGCGACAGATACCGGCATGTCCCCAATTATTCCATGAGGTCCCATGCCCAGTTTCTGTCAAGCCTCGGGCCTCCTGGTCCAGGCACACACTGGAAGTGTGCTGTCTGTTATGCTTCTGAAAATGAGCCTTAATGAACTTAGCCCCCTATGATTCCATCACCGTGTGACTGTCCAAGGTGTCCACGTTATCTGAAGAATGAGAAACATTGGGTGGAAGGAACAGGGCAACCATCTACATCCATAGTTACTGACTCCACTGGGAAAGCCCCTAAAGCAGAAGAGCACATCGGCCTGGATGCTTCACCATCTGTTTGCTAATGCTCAACTACTACCTTAACCTTCAGGAAGAGTGTGCCATGTCCCTTAGGAATAATAAAAGAGTGTAAAAGGGGCAATGTTTGTGCACAATGCTTGCAATGGTTCCTCTCAGAGGTGCAGGAGTTCCCAACTTGTGCTATGCTTAATGAATCTCCTAAGAAATATCTGCTAAAGTTGGGGAGCACACTCACCTTTGCCCTGCTATTGATTAATCAGATATGAGGGAGCTGGATGACCGCATAGACTCAGGTGGTAATCTTTAACCATGCAGCTGGCATCTCTACTTTCACTAGAGGATGGCATTCAGCCCCAAATAGGACCACCCTCCTTTGTTGCACCCTCTGCAGGAGGACTGCCAACTCTTCAGCATCAAGTGGAGCGGTGCCACTCATGATCGCCACCGCGCCATTATGAATGACTACCGCACTTTTGTGCCACCATCACAACTTATCTTTTTGTGGAGTAGTAGCAAGCATTTAAGAGCTGCTCCTACAATGGATCTCTAGTCAAGTGTGCTGTAGGCTACGGTTTCTGGGGTATTTTTGATTTGCCTGCCAAAATGGGAGGCGGAGCTTATATGAGAAAATTCGGTTCAGCTTGCCTTCTGTGCTACGGGTCAAGTGTACCCACAATTTGGGCCAGCACAAGCCCATTTTTGTAGGGATCACAAAATTGAGACTTAAATGTTAGTGTGAATGTTTAGGTACATTTTTGTTGTTATTATTATTATTGAGAAACTTGGGTGAAAGGGATGAATATATACATATGGCATCCCACTACAGGAAAGATATAAAATCAATGGTAAAAGTGCAGCATAGATTTACTAGGATGAGGAGTTAGGTTATGAAGAGAGGCTTGTAAAGTTAGGGCTTTTTTCACTAAATAGAAAAAGAAACTCCTTGCATTCATGAAGCACCTTCCTCCCCAACCCTCTTATTTCTTCCATTGCTCCTTCCCCCTCTCCGCATAACCTCCAGAATGTTTGCTCATTCACAAACAATGTTAGCCCCACCCACGATTTCATTGTAGACAAATCTAATGACATCTGGCCCTGACAGGGAACTTCCTTCCCCTCACTGAAGCCCACCCAAATTACAACACATTCCCATCACTTGTCCCACCCAAACCACCATGGCAGTGGCTTACGTTTTGTCACACCTTAGCCTCTCCTTCTACTCCTCTGGTACCTTCTCTTCCTTCAAGCACTTGCCCTCTTTCATCCTTCCTGCCTCTCAGTTAAAACCATCATCATCTGCTGTGCTCCTAAGCCCCATAGCAAGTTCATCATCAAGATCTCCTCTGTTCTCACCTCCCTTAGTCTGTGCAGCTAGAAGCTGCTCATCGTTGGTGATTTCCACCTATACCTAAACTCCCCTAGTCCTCCTGCTCTCACTCAATCTCCCACATCCATGGCCATCCTGCTCAACCTTGCCATCTCATGGGCCTATCTACTTCTGAAGTCTTGATCACCAATAAGAGTAACTCTGACCATTTCCTTGTCTCCTTTACCATCTGTATTCCCCTGCCATCTTCCAACCCCACTACCCTCACCCTCCACCTCTGGAAAAAACTCTTTTATCTCCCTCACAAATTCAGTCCTAAACTCTCAAATCCCTCTCTTTTGGATCTACACGCACATCACAACTTCATTACCACTGCTGACCTACTCAACTGCTCCCTATCATTATATTTCAAATGACTCCCTGTCTTTCACTCCTCTTCTTTTCCTGGTACAATTCCCATCTTTGCTCCTGTAAGACTGACGGCCATAATCTTGAGCACACCCAGCACATGACTGGCCTAGTTTTTCAGTGCCAGATCTGTCTCAACTATGCTAAACAGTACCATGCCTCACTATCCTCAGCCAAGTCCTCCTGAAGGGCAAGGATAACCAAAGGTCCCTTGAAGGGATTCGCAAAATTTCACATGTTCCCCCCACCCCGAAGATTTATTGGAGTTATTAAAGAAACCCTGGTGTGACTGTTTTAAAATCCAAGGTCTCTCAAAATGGCTGCAGTCAGACACATGGCCAAGGACCGGCAGATTTGAAATTGCATTTTTCAACAACTTGGCAGGTTTTCGTGTCTAGACAGGTTTCTTTAAACAATGCAGCTGCATTCTAGCCCTGAGGCAAGCTATCAACATGGCCAGCCAACACATCAAAATTCGAGCAGGAAGTGATCGCAGGACAAAAGGTGAACCATCAAGGTACATTTGGAACAATGGTAAAGCAGTTAGCATACAGATCGATACAGGAAACGGCCATAATGTAAATGGGCCAGAGATGGGGTCCTTTGTCTTACGTTTCGTGCTTAAATCAAACAATGAAGCAAGCTGATAAGGTATGAAAAAAACCTGTTACCAAGAGGGTATAACTGAAGCTGCCCAGTATATTTCTGGGGAGTAGCTGCTCTCTTCACCTCTTGGCCCTATCCTGTCTGTCTGCTAGCAACTAAGAAGGAAGCCATCCAGTAAACCTCGCAACCACATGTCGACGGCAGCAGCAGGCACAGGGGCCAGGCCTTTTCATCTGTTTTCACCGGTGAGCATTAATTTTCTGGCTGCCACAAGACAACCTAGCATAAGTGTAAGGTTGGGGGTTAAGGGATATTGCTAAACTTGTGATTTTAGAATTTTCCTTCGATGTGTCTGTTTCTTTCAACCCGATAAGTGTAAGACTGTATTACATCCATAGCGATTTCTTTATCTTCTGTATTATACTGTTTACCTTGTAGTTTTAGTTTTCTTATTAATAAACATTGGTTTTCCTTGTACCAATCCACTGGTCTGTTTGTCTGTCTTTGTTACCACTCGATAAGTCCTCAGCTCAGAATCAGGAAGGGGTAAGCGATTCGCAACCGCACTGCGGGCAGGGCAGCTCAGGAAAACATAACTGGCTGACCTATTATAAGCCCAAGAAACAGTAAAAAAAAGAAACCCCTTACACCCTTTTTTCCCATGACTCACTACATCCTCAAATGCCTTTCCCTCACCCTTTCCACCCTCACCTCCAACACCAAGTGTGAAGAATCATAGAATCAAAGAAAGGTTGCAGCACGGAAGGAGGCCATTCGGCCCATCGAGTCCGAACCTGCTCTATGCAAGAGCAATCCAGCTAGTCACACTCCCTGCCCTATCCCCGTAGCCCTGCAAATATTTTCCTTTCAAGTAGTTAACCAGTTCCCTTTTGAAGGCCATGATTGAATCTGCCTCCACCACCCCCTCAGGCAGTGCATTCCAGATCCTAACCACTCGCTGTGTAAAAAAGTTTTTCCTCATGTCACCTTTGGTTCTTTTGCCAATCACCTTAAATCTATGTCCTCTGGTTCTTCACCCTTCCGCCAATGGGAACAGTTTCTCTCTATCTACTCTGTCTAGACCCTTCATGATTTTGAATACCTCTATCAAATCTCCTCGCAACCGTCTCTGTTCCAAGGAGAACAACCCCAGCTTCTCCAGTCTATCCACGTAACTTAAGTCCCTCATCCCTGGAATCATTCTAGTGAATCTCTTATGCACCGTCTCTAAGGCTTTCACATCTTTCCTAAAGTGCAGTGTCTAGAATTGGACACAATACTCCAGTTGTGGCCGAACCAGTGTTTTATAAAGGTTCATCATGACTTCCATACTTTTGTAATCTATGCCACTATTTATAAAGCCCAGGATCCCGTATGCTTTTTAACTGCTTTCTCAACCTGCCCTGCCACCTTCAACGATTTGTGCACATACACCCCCAGATCTCTCTGTTCCTGTACCCCTTTTAGAGTTGTGCCCTCTAGTTTATATTGCCTCTCCTCGTACTTCCTATCGAAATGTATCACTTCCCATTTTTCTACGTTAAATTTCATCTGCCACGTGTCCACCCATGCCACCAGCCTGTCTATATCCTCTTGAAATCTATCACTATCCTCTTTACTGTTTACTACCCTTTCAAGTTCTGTGTCAGCTGCAAATTTTGAAATTGTGCCCTGTGCACCCAAGTCCATGTCATTAATATATATCCAGAAAAGCAGTGGTCCCAGCACCGACCCCTGGGGAACATCACTGTACACCTCCCTCCAGTCCGAAAAACAATCGTTTACCACTACTCTCTGTTTCCTGTCCCTTATCCAATTCTGTATCCATATTGCCACTGCCCCCTTTATTCCATGGGCCACAATTTTCATGATAAGCCTACAGTGCGGCACTTTATCAAACACCTTTTGAAAGTCCATATACACCACATCAACTGCATTGCCCTCAACTACCTTCTCCGTTACCACATCAAAAAACTCTATCAGCTTAGTTAGACAAAATTTGCCTTTAACAAATCCGTGCTGGCTTTCCCTAATCAATCGACAAGAGCTCCTAGGTTTTGTGCAATCAGGTAAAATTTCTGCTGGGGTTCTTCCAATTTCCGACCGTAACTTCGTCGGAAACCCGGAAAAATGGAATAAACAGCCCTTCTCACCATTTCCCCAGGAAACTTACGGTGGGAGATCGGAAGAACCCCAGCGAAAATTCCAGGTGCTTCTGTGCAGCTGTCACTGCCCCACCTAACTCTGCTCCCAGCTCCCACCCTGCAAGTTGTTATTGTTGATGTTAAGTTATGTGAATAAGTCTGATCACAAATCTCTGAAACTTTCCATACTCAGCCTACTCGTAATGGTGTTTCCTGTTAAGTACGGTCTAATGTATCATCCTCTATAATGGGAGCTCTACTCCACATTTCTGAATGCTCTGATCTGGCTACTCCCAGGACAAATGAGAGACAAAGAAAAGAGATGAAAAAGGGGAGGCCGCCAGTTCCCACCCCAGCCTCAGAAGAATAGCAACATGAACAATTATATGCAGACAGGCACAAATCCCTGGGTTGCCAAATCCCATACAAAGTGAGAAGACAGAACACGGAAGTAAAATTCTGTCAATCTCACCATGATGAGATGTGTGACTCGAAACCAGGATCGTTTTTTGGTACAAAATAAAAGGCATCATTTTCTGACTTTGTGCTCCTGACAGGAAGCCTTTTCTGCCGAGAGTAGATATTAGAAATTTGGGTGCACGGTCTGCATGATTTTCCAACCAGTAGTTTAAATGGTTTAAAAATTATGCACAGTGAGAACCCAAATTCCCGATAAGTGCTCTCGGTGGACAAGGCCCCCTGCTGGGCATGCAAAGTTCAAAAATTATCCATAAACTGTATCAACTTCGCACATGACAGGAACAAAATGCTTTACTGAAACCCTGATTTACTAAATTATAATACTCATATAAATATTATAATCAATTTACACAAGTAAGTACCATGGGGTAGAATTTCCTCGAGGGTTCTCCCGATCAGTGGAAACCCCGAAGAAACTGTATAAACGACCATTTATGCAATTTCTCTGGGGATTCATTGGTCTTTCACTGAAGATACAGCGAATGATCAGGAGAACTCCCATGGAAATTCCAAGTGTATGGCTTTTATAGTTTGTTTTGGTTATGTTTTGCATATCCTTTATTTTGACACATCAAATTTTATTGTAAGCTATGCTATTATTTACCCATATTTCACTATATACAAATAAACTGGCACAAATGGCATCAGTTTTCATGCTGTTTTATCCTCATTTTCCAGTAGGTATATCACTCAGAATCTCACCTGGAATCCCAGAGGAGCAAATCCAATGCCATAAAAAAATCCTCTGGTAGTCATTCCTTTAAACCACCGAAAATTATGTTCAAATTTTTGATTTCAACAAATAGATAGAAACAAAAATTGTTTTAAATGTTTCAAAAGGCAGTGCTCATTGCTCCCCTGGAACACACAGCGCTTGTATCTGGTCTATCATTTACTTACTTGTATCCCAGCTGACGGCAGACCACAGTGGCGTCCTTGTCAGTCCATCCATCATCGCAAATGGTTCCCCACTGGCCATTGATAAAAATTTCAACACGTCCTTCTTTCTTATTTTCTCCATCCATCAGTCTGATAGGAGGACCTGGCAGAAGGTAAAAACCTAAGTAATCTTTTTTTAAAAAACACTATGGGTCCAAAATTCCAACTGGACCATGGGCACTTGTCCAGTGGGGATTAGAAAAGACTGGAACCCCGTTTTGCTGTGATTTTTCCCTGTTTGCACAGGAACATAATTGTAAACAATTTTACAACACCAAGTTATAGTCCAGCAATTTTATTTTAAATTCACAAGCTTTCGGAGGCTTCCTCCTTCCTGAGGAATTGTCAACCCCAGTCCATCACCGGCATCTCCACACAGGAACATAGGAATAGGAGTAGACTATTCAGCCCCTTAAGCCTGTTCTGTCATTCAATTAGATCATGGCTGATCTGTATCTTAACTCCATCTACCCTCCTTAGTTCTGTAACCTTTAATACACTTGCCTAACAAAAATCTATCAATCTCAGTTTTGAAAATTTCAATTGACCTAGCCTCAACAACTTTTTGGGGGAGAGAGTTCCAGATTTCCACTACTCCTTATGTGAAGAAATGTTTTCTAACATCACCCTTGAATGGCCTAGCTCTAATTTTAAGATTGTGCCCCCTTGTTCTGGATTCTCCCATCAGAGAAAATAGTTTCTCTCCATCTATTGTTTCAACTCCTATAATCATCTTAAAAACCTCAATTAGATCACCCCATAGTCTTCTATATTCAAGGGAATACAAACCCAGTCTATGAAACCTGTCCTCATAATATAACCCTTTTAGCCCCGGTATCATTCTGGTGAATCTGCGCTGCAGCCCCTCAAAGGCCAATATATCCTTCCTGAGGTGCGCTGCCCAGAACTGAATGCAGTACTCCAGATGGGGTCTAACCAGAGTTCAGTACATCTGTAACATCACTTCCACCCCTTGGTATTCCAGCCCTCTTGAGATAAAGGCCAACATTCCATTAGTCTTTTAAATTATTCCTTGTACCTGTCCACTATCTTTTAGTGATTTCTGTACTTGGACCCCTAAATCTGTCTGCTCATCCACAGTTTCTAGCTTCTCACCATTTAGAAAATACTCTGATCTATCTTTCTTAGGTCCAAAGTGGATGACATCACACTTTCCCACATTGAACTCCATCTGCCCCAGTTTTACCCACTCACCTAATCTATCAACTTTCTGCTCCTATCTACGCTATTTACTGTGCCACCTAACATAGCATTGTCAGCAAATTTAGATATATGGGTCTCTATTCTTTCATTTAAGTCATTTATAAATATAGTGAAAAGCTGAAGCCCCAGTACAGAAGCCTAGGGGACACCACTAGTCAAATCCTGCCAGTTTTAGTACATACCCACCATCCTTACTCTCTGTCTCGTACCTCCTAACCAATTCCCTATCCAAGCCAATGGATTACCTCCAATTCCATGAGCTATCATTTTTATTAAAATGTGGAACCTTATCAAATGCTTTCTGGAAGTCCATATGAATAGCATCCACTAACATTCCCTTATCTACCACGTTTGTTACCTCCTCAAAAAATTAAACAAGGTTTGTTAGACGTGACTTACCCTTTACAAATCCATGCTGGCTCTCTCTGATCAGCTCATATTTGTCCAACTGCTCAGTCACTCTTTCCCTAATAACAGATTCTAGTAACTTCCCCACAACTGACGTTAGAATAATAGGCCTATAATTTCCTAGTTTATCTCTATTACCCTTCTTAAATATTGAAGTGACATTGGCAATTTTCCAATCCAAGGGGACAATTCCTGAATCGAGAGAGTTTTGGGAGATTATAACTAACACATCAAGGATTTCCTCACCTACTTCTTTTAATACTCTGGGGTGGAAACCATCAGGTCCTGGAGATTTGTCTATCTTTAATCTCATTAGTTTCTCCATCACCATTTTTTTACTTATATTGAATCGAGTTTGTTCCTCCCCTTGATTTATTTTTATTTTTCCTTGTATCTCTGGTACTTTATCCATAGCCTCTACTGTGAAGACTGATACAAAGTAGCTATATAGTAAATCTACCATTTCCTGATTTTCAATTACAATATCACCTGCATCTGTCATTAAGGGGCCCACATTAATCTTAGCCACCCTCTTTCTCTTAATATATTTGTAAAAACCTTTAATGTTGTCCTTGATAACCCTTGCAAGGTTTTTCTCATGTTCCCTTTTCACCATTTAGAAAATACTCTGATCTATCTTTCTTCACAGCTGAGCACTGCAAGGTAGGGGGGAGGGGGGGGAGGACAAATCTCTGTACATGACTGGCAAGCCTCAGCTGAACTCTCACCATCTGAGAGATGATGTGCATCCTGTTCAAACTCTTGCAGCAAAGGTAATCAATCTAGGAAGAGATGAATTATCTGAACTTTAATGGCTTTGCGCTCCCTTCAAAATTCAAATTGTCAAAATTTAGCCCTCCGTAGATTCGGCCCATCCTAGCCCATTGCATGGTGCTGCTCCAATTTCCAAGGCCTCCGTCAGGGAGGGCACCAAATAGGCACGAGCCACCTGCCCCATGTATGTAGATGACCCTGTCCTCACAATTTGGGACGGGGTATGGATCTTCCGCCATCAGTGCATTTAAGGCCCACTCCGCCGCACTTCAACCACAGAGTGGGGCCATTGGAATTTTGGCCCCTATTATTTTATGAAATTGTGCTCCCAGCACAGAGCCTCCCCCATTGGGACCACATGTAGGGTGATTGCACAATTCATCATTCCCAGCGGGGATCAACACTCGAAGGAAGCACATCACAGGAAATCACGGTTTCCCAAGATGCATTTCCTGTCAGTGCTGCTCTCCACAGGGTATGTTGGCTTGCAGAATCATCCAAATAAGAGGGGGTAATTTGAACTTAACCCATCCAGCTAGAAACTGACTGGATGAGTTTGGACCCCGTTTACATCCTACTTCATTTTACTTTCCATTGTGAAAAATAAAATCGGGCAGGGTGTAAAATGGGCAGCGGATCCCATCACTTCAGTTTCCTACTGGGCAGATTAAGTTAAAATTACCGCAGAAATTCAGGTGCTTGCACCACAAGCTTTTCAAGTTGGACAGAAAATCATTGGGAGCGTGTGTCCAAGTTTCATTTTTTTTTATTCGTTCATGGGATGTGGGCATCGCTGGCATGGCCGGCATTTATTGCCCATCCCTAATTGCCCTTGAGAAGGTGGTGGTGAGCCACCTTCTTGAACCACTGCAGTCTGTGTGGTAAAGGTTCTCCCACAGTGCTGATAGGTAGGGAATTCCACAATTTTGACCCAGCGACAATGAAGGAACGGCAATATATTTCCAAGTCGGGATGGTATGTGACTTGGAGGGGAACGTGCAGGTGGTGGTGTTCCCATGTGCCTGCTGCCCTTGTCCTTGTAGGTGGTAGAGGTTGCGGGTTTGGGAGGTGCTGTCGAAGAAGCCTTGGTGAGTTGCTGCAGTGCATCCTGTGGATGGTACACACTGCAGCCACAGTGCGCCAGTGGTGAAGGGAGTGAATGTTTAGGGTGGTGGATGGGGTGCCAATCAAGCAGGGCTGCTTAGTCCTGGCTAGTGTCGAGCTTCTTGAGTGTTGTTGGAGCTGCACTCATCCAGGCAAGTGGAGAATATTCCATCACACTCCTGACTTGTGCCTTGCAGATGGTGGAAAGCTGATGGAGGTGAGTCACTCGCCACAGAATACCCAGCCTCTGACCTGCTCTTGTAGCCACAGTATTTATGTGGTTGGTCCAGTTAAGTTTCTGGTCAATGGTGACCCCCAGGATGTTGAAGGTGGGGGATTCGGCGATGGTAATGCCGTTGAATGTCAAGGGGAGGTGGTTAATCTCTCTCTCGTTGGAGATGGTCATTGCCTGGCACTTGTCTGGCGCAAATGTTACTTGCCACTTATCAGCCCAAGCCTGGATGTTGTCCAGGTCTTGCTGCATGAGGGCACGGATTGCTTCATTATCTGAGGGGTTGCGAATGGAACTGAACACTGTGCAATCATCAGCGAACATCCCCATTTCTGACCTTATGATGGAAGGAAGGTCGTTGATGAAGCAGCTGAAGATGATTGGGCCTCAGACACTGCCCTGAGGAACTCCTGCAGCAATGTCCTAGAGGTGAGATGATTGGCCTCCAACAACCACTACCATCTTCCTTTGTGCAAGGTATGACTCCAGCCACTGGAAAGTTTTCCCTCTGATTCCCATTGACTTCAATTTTACTAGGGCTCCTTGGTGCCACACTCGGTCAAATGCTGCCTTGATGTCAAGGGCAGTCACTCTCACCTCACCTCTGGAATTCAGCTCTTTTGTCCATGTTTGGACCAAGGCTGTGATGAGGTCTGGAGCCGAGTGGTCCTGGCGGAATCCAAACTGAGCATCGGTGAGCAGGTTATTGGTGAGTAAGTGCCGCTTGATGGCACTGTCGACGACACCTTCCATCACTTTGCTGATGATTGAGAGTAGACTGATGGGGCGGTAAATGGCCGGATTGGATTTGTCCTGCTTTTAGTGGACAGGACATACCTGGGCAATTTTCCACATTGTCGGGTAGATGCCAGTGTTGTCGCTGTGCCGGAACACTTTTGCTAGAGGCACGGCTAGTTAACATAAGAACATCAGAAATAGGAGCAGGAGTAGGCCAATCAGCCCTTCAAGCCTGCTCCGCCATTCAATAAGATCATGGCTGATCTGATCCTAACCTCAAATCTAAATTCATGTCCAATTTCCTAAGTCTTCAGCACTACAGCTGGGATGTTGTCGGGGCCCATAGCCTTTGCCGTATCCAGTGCACTCAGCCGTTTCTTGATATCATGTGGAGAGAATTGAATTGGCTGAAGACTGGCTTCTGTGATGGTGGGGATATCGGGCGGAGGCCGAGATGGATCATCTACTCGGCACTTCTGGCTGAAGATAGTTGCAAACGCTTCAGCCTTGCCTATTGCACTCACGTGCTAGACTCTGCCATCATTGAGGATGGGGATGTTTACAGAGCCTCCTCCTCCCGTTTGTTTAATTGTCCACCACCATTCACGACTGGATGTGGCAGGACTGCAGAGCTTTGATCTGATCCATTGGTTGTGGAATCGCTTAGCTCTGTTTATAGCTATCTATCATATATGGGCCCCATACAAGAGAGAATCTGCACTCGGAGCCTGATTTTGTAAAATTTCCCCAATTATATATATGTTCTTTTGCAATTGTGTGTGGGGGGTGGATTTTAACCCCTCAGGATAGGTGAGAGAGGGGTGGGAGGTGGGGTTAAAATTCAAGAATGGAAAACCCGCCTCTAACGGTTTTAATGGAGATGATGTGGAGATGCCGGTGATGGACTGGGGTTGACAAATGTAAGGAATCTTACAACACCAGGTTATAGTCCAACTGTTTTATTTGAAAATCACAAGCTTTCGGAGGCTTTCTCCTTCGTCAGTGAGTGTGGGACTTTTAATGGAGTTAACGAGCGGGTTGGGGGGCGGGCGACTTACCTGCTCACCAGATGCGGGACCGTCATTTAAATATTTTAATGAGGCTGCGTGCCTCAAATTTTAGCACAGTTTTGCTTTTAACGCCTGCAGGCCGGGTTTCCCAGGACATGGCAAACCCGGCAGCTGAAGGGAAGTGAGAACAGCCAGATCCAGCAAGTAAGTGTCTTTCCAGCCTGCTTGTGAGCCAGGAGGAGCAGGAGTGCTTCCCCCCGGCCAACCAAGCAATCCTGCTTCCCTCGGACCCCCACGATCGGACCCCCCCACCCGATCCAATGCTCTACCCTATCTCCCCCCGGTCATTGATCTTCTCCCCGGCCTTCCCTCTGATATCTTCCCCGGCCAACAATCTTCTCTCTGGTCCCCTCCCGATGTTCTCCCTGCCCGTGATCTTCTCCCCGCCCCACACCCCGATCTTCTCCCCGGCCTGCAACTTTCTCTCCACGATGTCCCCCCACCTCATCCACGGTGTTCTCTCCACCCTGCCGCCACCCCCAATGTCCTCTCTGCCCCACGATCTCCTCCTCCCTCCCTTCCTCCTCTCCGCTCCCTGCTTGCGGCCCGGGGCCACAGGCCTTCCCATCCGACAGCCAGCCAGCCTCTCAATCTGGCTGGCTGCTGACCGAGAAACAGTGATTAAAAAATTTAATAAGGTCTTGCTGTTAAATTTGTCAGAACCTCCGGAGAAACTGCATTTCCGGGCTTCCAGGCCACTCCTGCACCCCCCCCCCCCTCCCCGCCCCCACCTCCGAACCATCCCCTCCCTGCCTCACCGTAAATATTGTGGCTCGTAATTCTGACATAGCTTTGTCCAGTCATATTTCCTGTGTTTGTAATAAATAACCTAGTTGCGATATCTGGATCCAGCTTGTACATTCACATCAGTTTAAATATAACAGACATTTATCTTTAGCAGTTATATTTTCTTGCTGATGTAAATTAAAGAAATAGTACCCGAATTATTTTTGTATGTGAGGCCTGCAGTATACTGAGGTGGCCTGCAGGCTGCTCTAGAATGGGCCACCAATTCAGTATAACAAGGAGTGAACCCTATCAATCCAGCCTGATTTTTTTACTACATCCTATATGATCTAGTCAGATCATATGGAGTAAATTTTTGAAATGATATACAGGATTTTCTGGTAAGGCCTGCTTGCTGTAGATTCATAAAGGTCAGAGGGAAATTATATCAGCCCCAATATGTATTATTTCAAAGCCATTCCTTTACAGATTCATGGCAATGTAACTGACTCAAACCGATCCATCCATTTGTTCACTAAACAAGCACTCAGTAAACTGCGTTCTCTACACCAATGTAACTTTCAGTTTAAAAAGACACGCTTATCAGATGCTGTGAGCCAGAAATTCCTGGACATAACCAGCTCATCTCTCTGACAGTAAGTAAACGGTGACAGTCTGGGAGTCTAATTACCTTTTAAGTAATGCTGATTCTGGAGGAGTAAAATTTTTTGAAGGAATTATCTATGATTTTTCCCTTCTCTGAGGCCATGCACCACCTGCACCTAGGAGGAAGGCAGAAGATTTCCCCCAGTCCTTCTACAGCGTGAGCTTGCTACCCGATGCAGACAACTGTCCCTCTATACTTCCCTCCCTCCTTTTCTGTGAGGCACCTCCTCACAGTGACGCAGTTAAGATCAGGAACTCAAGTGGAACAAGTCTGCATTCCATTACTGGGATGTGTCTCTTGTTATATGTATAGTCTATAAATGGAAGCTTCTATCTGACAACTGTACTGCCAGAATTTCTGGGAGAAGAGAATTTCTGTGAGTTTTCATGACCTCTTGAGAGACTTCTGCCCAACCCTCCGTATCTGCTCCCAGCACAACCTATTTTTTCTGGGTTTGGGCTCTTCGCAAGCATGCACATGGTCTCCCACCAGCATTCCCCCTGTCAAGAGGAAGCCCCCCAGTGTAAAAGAAAAATCTCCAGCAGTGCTACAGTTGGGACACTGCTGCAGCACCAGATGATCCAGCAAAGGGCAAAAGTGCCTTGAAGATCAGAAATCAAGATCCACTAAGGCTGTGGCCTTCAATCGGTAATTCAATGGGGACAGGATGAAGGAAGAGGAATCCTCTCCCACTGACTTTGGGCAGGATCGCAGAGTAAAATCCCTCCCAAAGTGTCAACCTTCTCTATGACAAAATCAACTCCAGCATTCACCACAGTTATGGATAACATCAATGAAACTGACGCCCACAAAAGCAAAAGGGCAAAAAATAGCACCTACAAAATGTCCTGTTAATAAATTATCAAAGGGTGGTTTCAGTGGCTTTCACTCTCAGTGTAATGAATTCAAATTGTAGTGTGTCTGTGGGGCTAATGAATGTCATGACCATTAATTATGCAGAAATGAATATTTACTGGTGTATAAAAGCACAATTTGATGTGGTTGCAAGAAAGTGACAGAAAATTATTTTTGTCATTGGTATTTTTGTTGCTGGAATTCAACTAAAATCATTTTTTCTGCGTAAGATCCTAAAGTAAAATCCCTCCCCTTGAAGTTTTTGCTAAGACTTTGTCGAGTAATGCTCACCAACAGGAATTCCCTGGATGTCATTCACAGCATTGAGTGTACAAATGACAGTCACATCCTCCTGGTGGCTGCAGTCATGCTTCCCCCATTCGCTTCTTGGGCACAAAGGCAGTGATGATTCCTGACCTGAGCAGTTGACGTCATCCAAGTAAATAGGCCCAGCGCCTCCTTCAAATTGACCTTCCAGAGGCTTCTGTGCATATCTGTGGGACAGTGGGAAAAACACAGTGGAATGAATGAAAACCTGCTGGGAGATCCAGAATTCGGGATACTTGGGGTCATTTTCCAACCACTCGACCGACAGAGAACCTCGTCCATTAGGAGCACATGTTGGAAATCCAAGTGTGCATTCCCATTCACACTTCGGGTGGGCTAAGCTTTCCACCGGTAGATTGAAGTCAGAAAATATACCCTATGGTATATTCACTTCAATGTCAATGACAGATAATGAGATTATCTCATCAAGACCCATTCAAATAAGAGTTGATTAAATCAATAAGTAAATGAGCAGTATAGACCAGGAAAGCCCCATGTTTTATCCCGACCTGCACTAAGTTAGCTGATCTCACCTGTCGTGTTACAATTGGCCTCAGTGCCATGGACGAGGAAGGGGAAAATTGGCCTGGGTTCTCACTCCTGAATGCTTTCCAGTGACCCCTGTTGGAAGTGCACGTGTGTGGAGATTGGGCGAGGGCAGGATCCAGCTCAACTTTGATGGCATTCACTGTTGAATAGATTATTGACTTACACTGTCTGGGGTCACATTTCATTAATGGCCACTTGGGCAACGTAGTGGAAGATGCCCAACATCCATGGACCTGTACTCCAGCAAAGAGTCAGCACATTCAGAAGAAAGGATTGGGAAGGGAGAAAATTACCAAAAAGGGAAAGAAGTAAAAGCTCCTTCAAGTTTTCTTTTTGTATCGTTTTTGAATCCATAAAAAATGATGCCTGCGGCACATGCTAGCCACATTTACAATCACACTTAAAACTTATATCACACATCCATGCGTACAATTACTCAGATCACCACATAAGTCACATTCCCAGATAATTAAAAACCCACATGAGGTGTGACTTATGCACTGCATTTCATAGAATATTTGACTTAAACCTGATGGAAAAATAACTATCAATTATAATTAATTGAGTAACCTTAGCTGTTGCGGTTAACTTTCTTTAGTATTCACAGTCCTTTCAAATCTATCATTCGTGTTAATTTATCCTCCACTTGAAGCATCAGCCCATTATTCCATGCAGTAAAGTAAATGCCAATTTCACAATGAATTAGTTGAAAAAAGAAATGATATCATAACCTCATGGTGGTTTTAATTATATCTCTAACTCCTCGCTCTCAGGTTTCTTCGATTTGATAGGCAAGCTGCAGATAGAAAGCTCCTCCGGTACCTGAATCCCAGTTGCCTGCAAACAACTTGGGCATTCTGCTCCGTCCAGCCATCATCACAGACAGTTCCCCACTGGCCACCGTAATACACCTCAAGCCGTCCTTCATGGCTACCCTTTCCTCCGACCAGGCGCAGTGCGCCGTCTGGACAATACCAACAAAGGGCCAGAGTGAGGATATGTGATACACAATAAAAAAGGGCAAAGCATCCAATCACTTTTAAATATGACTTAATATCATAATAGAAAGCTAAAAGTAATTAAAAAGAAATTGTACTAATAAGCATTACTTTAGGACAACTGATAATGCAGTATATTTAATATTAAGTTTTGCAAAGAAGTTCACTCAGTGTTGCCAATCATAAAATTGCAACTGTCTCCTCCACAAAATAGGATTTGTTGCAGGTTATGCATTTCATGAGCTCAGTCTGAGAAGTCTCCAAATGACCATTGCAAACAGATGTTGCACACATATGAGGGCTATCTATTACATTGAAGAATTCTTATTACCTTGTGCCTGTATAATTGATGTCCTGCATTCCAAACTTATATGTATTTGATTAATACAAAAAAAGTTCATCTTCTCCCATCCCCCCTCACAATGAAGATATAAGAGCAACTGCACCCCTGCAACGCACTTCATACAAGCACACAAGGGGATTGTTACACATAATGTAGCACTGTGTACTGAGAATCGGAATGTACCTGTACATTAACTCATTCTGAATGCTGCTATGGGACTTTTGCTTTCAGAATTCTGTACAATATTTATCACATCGCTTTTTTCTTTAGAAAGTGCAGAACCTAGGAACAAAACAAACGGAGCAGGCTCGAGGGGCCGATTGGCCTACTCCTGCTCCTATTTCTTAAAACAGGGTATGCAAAACATCTCCCCGAAATCTTTCAATATTTTTCCTAATCCTAGGTGCAGAACCCAAAGACGTATCTTTAGGATGTTGGGACATAGCTTTCCATCATTACCATGAGCGCAAAGCCTTATTACCAGGTGATAGGGTTATTTACCTTGTTCTTTATTTATCTGTACAAAAAATATAAAAGAATTTAATCAACATTGTGTAACAATTTACTAATTGAAATGAAGTTTTTAGACTGTTGTACTGTACTGTGCCCATTCACTGCTATAAACTTGACTACAATTACATTGCTTTGACTAAAAATGGTTTAATTCTCTATACCTACCCCTGAGAGGGTTGCAAGAAACACCCGCATCTTCTTTGTGCCCACAGTTGTGCTCTCCCCACAAGCTCTTGGGACATTGGTCTATAGAGAGCTCATTTCCTGTGCACTGCACATCATCCAGTAATATTGGGCCAGAACCTTCTCCAAAATAGGCCAGCGTCCGTGCCTTGGCTGGACTACTGCGTGGTGGGAAAAAATAGCAAATAAATATTCAAAACATACCGTGCTTTCATTATTATTCATACCTGTGCTACCTGAGGGACATCTCTATGATCCCAACAGAATGCCGTAGTGTCACATCCCCTTCTGCTGCTCCCCAATCTAATCTTACAACTGTTAATACAAACCTAGAGATTATGACCTATTTTGGATGTTGAATTAGAGTAATTTGGGTCAATGGGGAAGAATTTGGGTTAGAACCTGATTCCGTCGGGATTCCATCCCATCCTGGCCTATTGGTAAATTCTGATGGTGGAGGGGAGCATGCATTTCTTCCATTTCTTCCCCCCCACCCCCACCCCCAACCCTTCTAGTCATGATGTAACTTTTGGAGGCAGGACTGTCAGGATGCCAAGCTCCCTGTGAAATCCAATCCGTTCACCGAGCATGCAGCTACAAAGCAGGCATGCTTGCCATACAAGTACCATAAGTGGGCCCCACAGTGCTGTACTCAGAGAGATTGGTCGCCATTTGGAAAGTGGCACAACCATGAAGGAGCAATGATCAGGTATAAACTTTACCTTTCTAAACTTGTGCTAGACCGGCCTGTGCCCCCCAGTGGAATGACTGCTCTAGAAATGTGCAGCAGAGCAAGGCTTCTGGAATTTCTAGGCCACAGCATCTAGCCTGCTATGTCCAAATGGTAGATTTCAAACTTGTGTCAAGAACTATATTATAGAAAGTACAGTTGAAGTTCTAATGTGCAGTGCCACAGGGTGATAAGGCAAATTTGCACTCATGGTTGTGAGTTCTTAATCTCAGACATGTCATCAAAAGGAAAGGATGAGCAGAGCCCACTGTAGAGATGGAGAAAAAAATCAGGGTCGAGTCAGTGGGCTGCTCTTTGTATTCACTTACTGAGTGGCATCGGTGGAGGCCTATTACCGGACTATGTGTCTGCCTGCTTGCTCTCTCAGCCAGAAAGTAGTGTGTGGTACGGAGAGACCTAGAGTTTGCTGCCACTAACCACTAATCGCGACCCGTCTCCTGACAACCCTTGGATCAGCAGCGACAGTGATGGTTGATCCATTTACGCCATTTCTCTGGGGGCTTCACTGGAGTTATGGTGAAAAACTGGGAGAACACCCGAGGAATTTCAGGGTCACTATAAAAACTTCCAGCAAAAAAATTACATTAGAAACTTGAAATATTATTCTATAAAACAATATTTCATTGTATACATAGCCCCTCTGGGAAACTAACATCAAGAGGCTTAATTCTGACAGATCTATAAATCATACAAAGTATCTTGTAGGTTTGTTTGCTGCCATCATGTGGCCTTATTGATATCATGGATGGGTAGGTGACAGATTTTACAATCACCCATGTTCAACTCCTTCTTAAGAACTCTGAGGTTAAATCATTCACTGATTCTGCTCTATAAATATTCACTGATGAATTGTGCCCTTGAAGAACTCTACCTGTGCAAGTGAAAGGAACTACTAAAGCTTTCATGGAAAGAAACTCTTATTCATCCACCAGACAATATTAGATTTATGTGTAGTATAACAGTTGGTTGGAGTGTTCTTAGACAGTAATATAATCAGTAAGGTTCAGACAGCGTTATGAACCAAAACAACAAATCTTTTAGTGGTTTGCTCTGAGTGCCTTATGAACCGAGAGATTGTTTTACAGATTATAACTCACTCTAACCAAACTGTCATTTTATATAATACACCGTTTAGAAGAAATGTAAACTGAATTGAGTTCCAAAACCTAATTGACCCAGCAGATTCGTTCACATTTATCCAAATTTATCCAATCAGGTCATTTACACATAGGTTAACTTCAAAATGTGTCGTTTCACATTCACAAGTAAGTATTCTCCCTGAGCTTTAACAAAGGAAGGTGAAAGTGAAACTTTTACCTGAGGATTTTGTGCAAGAGTCATTACTGGAGATGGATGCGTTGGGATCACAGCAAGGTCTAAAGTCCTGCCCGACCCTGTTATGACCATGACCCATTTTGCATGGTTTGGACTGCTTATCTGCATAAGGCAGGCTCCTGGCAGGATCCCCACCAGCAATAGAGAGTCCACTGCTGCCAAGGAAGAAAGGTGCGGAGGTGCAAACTGCTGCAGCACCAGGAGAAGAAGGATCCTTTTTAAAGGAGGCAGAGGCGTCCTGAAGAGTCTTTTAAAAAATTTGACAAGGCTCTCCATGAGCCACGGGACCTCCAAAAAAAAAGATAAGAGGGGCGTTAAAAGAGGGAGAGGATCCCATTAGTAGGGCCCCTTCCTCCAGCATTCTCCTGAGTGGGATTGCCACTGCTGATCCAGGGTCTACCAGGGTCTACCGTGATTCCTGTCTTGGTTGTCCCCGGGGTCGACAGTGGTGGTAGAGAGACAAAAATCAGATGGGTTTCTGAGCCCCACCTGCCTGCCATCTGGGATTTGGGTGACCTATGTCCCTGTAGTTGGGGAGAGAGGGGAATCGAGGTCGGTTGTGTTAGAGACAGGAATGCAGTGGTAGGCATTCTGCCTGACTTTCATTGATTTTCCGCTGCTATACTTCCTAATTTGAGGCATTACAGCAGAGGAAAATCCAGGCCAAACGTCACCAGGCCCAGGTGGTGTTGATCCCAAAATACTGAAGGAGGTTGGGGAGGAGATAGCAGAGGCACTAAACATAATTTTCCAAAATATTTGAACTGGGAATTGTGTTCAAGAATGGGAAAAGGAATAAGCTAAGACATTATAGACCTATCAGCCTTACTTTGGTTCTAGGTGAACTTTTGGAGTCTATAATACAGGATGAAATTAATGTGCACTTAAAAAGCATGAGCTAATCGGGGAGATTCAGCATGGATTTGTAAAGGACAGGTTGTGCTTGATAAGTTTTAATTGAATTTTTTGAGGAAATCAAAGAATGTACAGATAAAGGGTATATGTGGATTTTCAGAAGTAATTTGATAAAATGCCATGTAAGAGACTTGAGGCTGGAATTTCCTGTGGAGCCTGATATTAAAAAAAATTAAAGTAACGGCACTCTTTGGGGAGTACTTCTTCCTTTAAGAAAATATTTTTCCAAGAATCATTAACTTCCATTCTGAACAGATGGAAAAGTTAAAAGACAAAAAACAGTATTTTCCTGAACATGATTCACTGCGTTTGACTGTTCTGCTAAAAAAATTCAGCTGATACAAGGGAAACAGAATTCCACCATTACCTCAGTGATATATATGGGTCAGATTTTGCTATGGAAATAACGGTATTTATGTGCAATTCGGACAGCAACTGCCGGCGTGCACACATGGACAGTTAAACGCGAAAATCTAGAAGATGCTGTCCGAGATGTGTTGCCCCTCTGTAAGCTGCGCGTAAACGGCATCTCGCCGTCTGGCTCACCATTCAAACACATTGAACGGCATGAAGCTCCTGTGCTGACATCGTAGATATGGACTAAACTCATCACAAAAGGTTAGGGCTTGTACATTCCAGTCTAAGTAACCTTTTAACGGTGTGATAAGTCTTAATTACTGCCAAGCAATCTCTCTGGCACTGAAAATCAACTTTTACAAGCGCGGAGTCTCATTCCTTCAGCTTTTAATTATTGTTGGAGATTTTTTTTTAAATAATTTTTTTTTACTTTTTCTTTCTCTTTTATCTCTCTCTCTCTTAATCCAATCTTTCTTTCATTCTCTTTATTTTGCTTTCTGTACCTGATTTGACATTGAATTCACTATTCTAACTTACACTTCCTGGTTCAGACTCTGCAGTGCTCATTAACTGATTGGTTAATGAGATACACAGTTGCTTGCCCTGTTCACATGGGTCCCAGATGCCCTGTAGAGGGCGCCTCACTGTTTGGCTATTTGGCTGACAGCAACTTGCTGTGCGAAGCCCCATGGAATGTCTATGGGCAAGTGCAAGTCTAACGAATGGTGCTGCTCACACCAAAATCTGGCCCTATATATACGTTTTTTAAAAATTGCTCAGTGCTGAAATTTTATCTATCCAATTCATTTGTTAAATTTTAGTGCCATGCGTGAGAGTGTTTTTTTGGCTGGAGACTCTAGCCCACTAGGAATTGATTAAACTGTGAACTATTAATATTCTTACCTCAATATGTACCGGACTTGAACCTCAGGCCTAAGTGGTTGAAAAGACAGCACTACAATCCCACTCCACCAGTGGCGTTCCCTCCTACTGAACAGTTTGGTTCACGAACACCATTCATGATACTCTTGATTATTTGCATGAAGTGTGGTTCGGCAGGACAGGCCTGCTTCTGTGGATTTCCCTCCCCTCCAGAGAAAGAAGCATCTACTACTGCGCTCAGTGCTCCACTTAGCGTGTCAACTGAGAACTGCTCAAACTCACCACAAATGATTGGCCAAATTCAAATAAGTCGCAGCTGGGAGCTGAATTTGCAACTCTCTGAGTTAATAATTCAGAACTGTCTGCTTCAGCAATAACTATTGGTTCAACTCCCCAAGTCCATTCAAACATTCTTTTGGGGGGGGGGATATTAGCAAATGTAGCAGAAGGCTGCTGAAACACAGACACGACAGATAGTTCCTGCATTGTAACCTGCTGGTTGTTGGGAGCACACCAGGACTGGGAGAAATCGTGCTGGGACAGCAATTGCAAGTCGCAGGCTTCCTGCCGCCTAATGCATGCCCCAATAACCAGGGTTCAGCAAACAATGGTTAAGTCTACATCTGAACTCAGACTTACAGGCAATGACATTGTCTATATACAGCAACAGATTTACAGGCAATGATACTGTCTGGCTGAAGATCCACCAGCAGAAAAGCAGTGTGTGAAGTTTCACTACAGGTGTTCCATGGCTGCCTTATAAGACAGATTAAAAACTTGTGAGGTGCATCTGTAGCAGCTTTTGTGTCGCTGACATAAATATGGCTTAAGCACCAGCAAATCCTGTGGTGTTACTTCAATTATAGCCTTGGGAACGAAAGGAAGTCTGGCCAAATCACTTCAGAATTCTGGCTGGCTGTGCTCGGGAATGGATAAGGCCATCCTCACACAAAATATTGGTCTTTATGGCTTTGAATGATGGGGCTGGATCCAAGAACAAGATAAGTTTTCTCTGAAGTTAGCCAAATAGGAGTACAATAATCCAAAACACAGTGGGCACAGGCCTTGTAGAAAATTGAGGTTGTCCATTGTGACCATAGATTTAAGCACCTCCATAGAATTGACATTGCTTTTAACGTTGTTCAAATAATTACTGAAAATAACACAGATCTTTTAATGATTTCATATACGGCATTGAAATCTTGCTGTGCAACATTAGTAATGAACACTTTCACACATTCCTATGAAATCCTTTGACTACTATTTAACATTAAGCATTAATCCATTAAAATATTAGACAAAGAAACTTCATGTGAATGCATTCCTGTGTTTCTTATTTATAACGCACTGCACAATTTCAATTCACAGAATCTCTAAACTTTCGTTCTGATAAAGTCTTGTAATAAAATCCAAGCTCACTTGTTTCAGATAAACTAGTTCACAATCTCCGCAAGATCCTTTCGATACTCTGGCAGAATCATATTTATCACAACACAGACTATTTCCACAGTGAAAGTTCTCCGTGCTTTAGTGATAAAGAGAATAACCCTATAGAAGAGTGTCTGTGACTTTGTTTTATTTCTGCCTTGGGGCGATTCAATACTTTGATGTTGTTCTAAGTTAAAAGTTTCAATGTAGCTTCCTCAATGCAAACTGTATTGTAGAAATCTTACCAAGCCTACGTGTATTGCAGGAAAATGAGTTGTACATTTCTAAACTGCAAGCAAAATTTGTTTAATTAAAAAAGATACAACTTTAGTAATCTTTGAACTTTAAGTGAATTGGTTTACCAATGAGAGCGATAAGCATATGCTAACATGTGTTTGGAAGTTTGATCTCCCATATTATGTTACCATTTCAGTCATTTCTACTTTAAATATAAATCATATGAGAGAAATCTTGACACAATAAAACCATTTTAAAACAGACTTCATATTATAAAGAAAGCAAGTGAGAGTTTCCTCTGGCTGGATGTGAAGGGATTGCAGGGTAAACTTTCTGATGGGCACTCTGTCCATACGACGCTTAACGTGCTCATGATAAATCCCTCAGTGCACTTTTTCTCTTACTCAGATGTTAATATTTTAAAGAAGCCAATGTCTGTATTAAAAGAATACACAGAAGGATGTACTGGAACTGGAAAATTTACCAGTGCCAATGAATCTGAATTTTTATTTCACTCCTGGCAATAAGTCCCATATTACTCCAGAGGGCTGTGGATGCTCAGTTGTTGAGTATATTCAAGACTGAGATCAATTAATTTTTGGACACTAAGGGAATCAAGGGATATGGGGATCAGGCAGGAAAGTGGAGTTGAGGTAGAAGATCAGCCATGAACTTATTGAATGGCGGAGCAGGCTCCAGGGGCTGCATGGCCTACTCCTGCTCCTATTTCTTATTAGAATATTAAAGGCTGGAAATTTCCTTGTAGCTGCTCCTGCTCTACCGCCAAAACTTCTCCGAAATTGCAGCAGAAACCACATTTATATGCATAAACATCGATTTCTACCACACTTCCGTTGAAGTTACGATGCTGGAATGGGAGCAGCTATAAGGACATTTCTGGACAAAGTATTTGTTGAGTGACATTCTATTGTTACCAAAGATGGGACATGCATGCTAACTGCCCACGTTTTACGCGGACAGCCAGTGTTTTGAAATCAGCGCTCACATTGGCAGCTCCCAGCTCTGCCCTGAATACCGCTCCCAGCTTCGCATGGCAACACCTCTTTCAACTTCTACCTGATGCCCTCAGTGTTTTGGTTGACAAAACTCTGCTGTGGGTGGTAATTCTTGCAATAGTTTTATAAGATTAGGAGTTGTAGGTGCAACCCAACCAACATTTCACAAATTCTCAAGCCAGCAATTTATGTCAGCTGGTGCCCTGATCCTCTTCCTGTTACTTTAAAAGTCAGGGGTAAATGTTCTGAGATCCTGCACCACCGACATGCAATGGGCAGCTTATCGTCAAATTGTGCATACATGCCAGTGACTTTCCATGCCCAGTGACCTGTGATCTCAGAAAATGCATCCTTTGTTTTTCCCTTTTCCCATTACCCCTCCTAGGCCTCTCTCTCCTATCGCCATACCTCCTTTCATTTCTCCCCTCTCGGGTACTCTGCCCCCACAAATCCCTACCCCGACTCTTCAGCACTCCTCGACCTTCCCACTCTTCTGCCGCCATCCCAGGCTTGACTCCCTCTTAGATAAGCCCACAGCTTCCCTCTGTGCCTCTCTTGACATCCTTCGAAAGGCCCATTGAGGCACTCATCGCTGCCTCCTTTCAAGCAGCAACTCCAACTGCCCCATCCTACTCACTCACAATCTTCCCACCCAGCGTGCCCACTGGGGGCTAATCTTGCCAATCTCTTTCTAGTTCCACTCACCCCTGCCAGCGCTGACCCTGTGGACACTGCCAGTGGATCAGCTATCAACACCACCTTTCTCCACATCTCCCTCCAGAATGTCCGTTCACTTGTGAACAAGGCCCTTGCCATCCTTAAGCTTACTGTGGATGATTGCATCGACATCATGGCCTTAATGGAAATCTGGCTGACAGGTGATGACACCTTCCCCCTTAATGAAGCCATCCCACCTGACTATATCTTCCACTACCTGCCCCGTCCAGACCGCTGCGGTGGCAGTGCGGCCCTTATCACGAAATCACACCTTGGTCTGTCCCCCTAATCCTCTGGCATCTTCTCCTCACCTTGTTCCACCCCTCTCAGCTCTCATAAGAACATTAGAAATAAGAGCAGGAGCAGGCCATACGTCCCCATGAGCCTGCTCCGCCATTCGATAAGATCTTCGACCTCAACTCCACTTTCCCGCCCAATCCCCATATCCCTTGATTCCCTTAGTGTCCAAAAATCTATCCATCTCAGCCTTCAATATACTCAATTGCTAAGCATCCACAGCTCCCTGGGGTAGAGAATTCCAAAGATTCACAACCCTCTGAGTGAAGAAATTTTTCCTCATCTCGGTCCTAAATGGCCAACCCCTTATTTTGAGACTATGGCCTCTAGTTCTAGACTCTCCAGCCAGGGGAAACAGCCTCTCAGCATCTACCCTGTCAATCCCTCTAAGAATTTTATACGTTTCATTGAGATCACCTCTCATTCTTCTAAACTCCAGAGAATATAGGCCCATTCTACTCAATCTCTCCTCATAGGACAACCCTCTCATCCCAGGAATCAATCTTGTGAACCTTCGTTGCACCCTCTCTAAGGCAAGTATATCCTTCCTTAGATAAGGAGACCAAAACTGTACATAGTAATCCAGGTGTGATCTCACCAGAGCCGTATATAATTGCAGCAAGACCTCCTTACTCTTTTACTCCAACCCCCTTGTAATAAAGGCTAACATACAATTTGCCTTCCTAATTGCTTGCTGTATCTACATGATAACTTTCTGTGATTTGTATACAAGGACACTCAAATCCCTCTGACTACCAACGTGGTTTAGTCTCTCACTTTTTAAAAAATATTCTGCTTTTCTATTCTTCCTACCAAAGTGGATAATTTCACATTTCCCCACATTATACTCCATCCGTCACCTTCTCACCCATTCACTTAACCTGTCTATATCTCTTTGCAGCCTCTTTGCATCCTCCTCATAACTTACTTTCCTACCTAACTTTGTATCGTCAGCAAACTTGGGTACATTACACTCGGTTCTTTAAAATCCTCATACTCTACCGCCCACCCAAGTACCACGCCAAATTTCTCACCGAGATATCTTCACAGCTTTCCTCCCTCAGCCTCTGCACCAAGCAATTTCTCATCCTCGGTGATTTCAACCTCCATCTCAACTCATCATGCCCTCTCTCCTCTGAGTTCATTGTCCTCCTATCTTCCTTTAATCTCTCCCTCCATATTAACTTCCTTACCCATATTCATGGCAAGCCGCTCGACCTTACCATCTCATGTGGCCTCTCTACTCCCATCGTGTCAATCACGGATAAGGCCATCTCTGATCACTTCCTTGTATCCCTCTCCAACCACACCCCCTTCTCCCTCCCAACCCCACTTCCTTCTGTGACCACCCCTGCAAAAAAACTCTCCTCCAAGTCACTTACAATGGCACTTTGAAATCCCTAACTGTCTAGCCTTTGGCCTTCCATTCACCGCAATATTTCTGCAACTACCGATCTGCTCAATCATACTCTCACCTCCACTTTTGATGCCCTTGTCCCCATTAAAACCATTAGTCTCTCTCACCCTGGTCATCCCCCCTGGTACGGCCCTCATCTCCACTCCCTTAGGTCCAAGAGATGCTGACTTGAACCTTTATGGCAGACAACTGGTTTAGCGATTCATCGCCAGATCTGGCTGGACCACTTAAAGCACTATCGGGTCCAGCTCTCCTCTGCCAAAACTGTTCATTATTCCAGGATCATCATGGAATGCAAAGATAACTCCCGGCTTCTCTTCTCCACTAAAAACCGTCTTCTTAAACCCCTCTCACATGTCCCCCCCACCCTCACCTGCAACAAGTATTGCGAGGAACTCATGGCTTCTCTGTCACTAAGATTGAGGCCATCTGGTCAGCTGCCTCTGCCTCTTCCCTCCCTTCCCCTAGCCCACCAAGCCAAACTTCCCTTAAGATTCCCCCCTGCCCTAGCCCTGAACTCACCTCTTTCTTTAGTTTCTCTCCTATCTCCCCTCATGCCCTCTCCAAGCTCATCTTGTCCATGAGACCCACCTCCTGCTCCCTCAACCCTATTCCCACCAAACTGCTGACCACCCAACTTCCCTTCCTGGCCCCCACGTTAGCTGATATTGTTAACGTTTCCCTCTTGCATTTATATAACATAGTAAAATGTCCCAAGGCGCTTCACAGGAGCATTATCCGAGCCACATAAGGAGACATTAGAGCAGGCAAAGAGGTAGATTTTAAGGAGCATCTTAAAGGAGGAGAGAGTGGTAGAGAGGCAGAGAGGTTTAAGGAGAGAAATCCAGAGCTTAGGGCCTAGGCAACTGAAGGCACAGCCGCCAATGGTGGAGCGATTAAAATCGGGGATGCGCAAGAGGGCAGAATTGGAAGAGCACAGAGATCTCGGAGGGTTGTAGGGCTGGAGGAGGTTACAGAGATAGGGAGAGGGGGGGCCATTGAGGGATTTGAAAACAAGGATAAGAATTTTAAAATCGAGGCATTGTCGGACCGGGAGCCAATTTAGGTCAGTGAGCTCAGGGGTGATAGATGAACGGAACCTGGTGCAAGTTAAGAAACGGGCAACAGAGTTTTGGAAGAGCTCAAGTTTATGGAGAGTGCAAGGTGAGAGGCCGGCCAGGAGAACATTTTTAACTGAAGTATAATAATATATACAACAAAAAGAACAAGAAAACAGAAGGTGGATAGAATATTAGGCATAAATGTAAGGAAAGCCAGCATGAACTGAATGGCAAAAGGATGCCAGCATGAACTGGGGGGTAGGGAGGAGTGTGCCAGCATGAACTGGGGGGTAGGGAGGAGTGTGCCAGCATGAACTGGGGGGTAGGGAGGAGTGTGCCAGCATGAACTGGGGGGTAGGGAGGAGTGTGCCAGCATGAACTGGGGGGTAGGGAGGAGTGTGCCAGCATGAACTGGGGGGTAGGGAGGAGTGTGCCAGCATGAACTGGGGGGTAGGGAGGAGTGTGCCAGCATGAACTGGGGGGTAGGGAGGAGTGTGTCAGCATGAACTAGGGGAAGGGAGGAGAATGACACCATGAACTGTAAAAATGGATATTCAGACCAGGCCAGTAATACCACCGATCCACCCCAGATTTTCCTATAATGTCCACACTGGCTGTAATCCATTACCACCAATTTAATATGATGGACATCGAGTAAGACAAATACTGAAATCAGGCAGTGCATTTAACACACACTGGAAAATTCACCCAAAGAGTTAACGCTACCTATTTTGTTCTTAAAACTCACGCACTGTTGCTGAGTCAAGATCTAAGAATTTGATGAGCAACCCTTTTGCTTTATTTATGTTAGGACTATATGTTCCTAAGCATAAGGATACCACACCTTCGAAGTTTAAAGTTTATTCAAAGAGATGCCTTGGTTACCCTGAGGGCATGTTAAATCTAGGCTCAGATTGTTCAAACACATCTCATTGGAGAGTGAGTCTGAATATTGAATGACAGCTAAAAAGTAGGTTGTTACGACATGACTGTTTTCCAAAGTAAAGGAGGACTATGATAGATCTGGACTTTATTGGCCTTTCTGCACAGACATTAAGGGGCCGATTTGCGGATGACCGAGCGGGTGCGTTGGGGGCGGGGGGGGGGGGGGGGCTCCAAAATGGCGGAATCCGGAGCTGGTTGGGAGCCCGGCTCCAACCCGCTGACTTCCGGATTCCCCAATGACGCGTTCGGGTGCGCGCGCAGCTCCCGCATGCGGGACTCCCACCGGCAATTAAAGCCAGCGGGATGATAATTTAGGCACTTATTTAGCTAGTTGAGGTACTTGACAGACCTCATTGAGTGGAGATTCTGGCAGGGGTACAATTTTGAAGCATCCTCAGTGTGTTTCCCGTGCTGTGGGAAACAATCCCTGTTGGAGCAGACGTGTTTCAGTCAGCAGCCAGAGGGAGATGCAAAGGATTATTTGACAGTTGGGGGGAAAACCTCATTTATTGCAGCAGTGCATTCTGTCACTTCAGACAAAGTTTTGGCTGCAAGACCTTTGTCTTTCTACTCAAAATTCTTAATTTATACCCTAAACTCTGCTGTGCAAACATATTTACATACTTTGCAGACCTCCTCAAACTCACATCGTCAGGATGGGGGGTGCCATAGCTGCATTCATCACTTCATCCGAGAACGAGCAACATCACCAGCCTCGCCAGGCACGCCGTCCACCTCCGCCACGTGGAGCTCCAC
Source organism: Heptranchias perlo (assembly GCF_035084215.1). NCBI lineage: Eukaryota > Metazoa > Chordata > Chondrichthyes > Hexanchiformes > Hexanchidae > Heptranchias > Heptranchias perlo. Next base: position 124,608,885 of record NC_090325.1, on the reverse strand, counting down.
AACACAGTGCTACGCCACAGGCACCTGCACAAAATAGTCGTGCAACCACACATACACCCAGTGTAGGGTGACCCAATGGGTGGCATCAAGTGTGGGTGTTCATGGTGAACCTCATGAAAGGACCTTATTACACAAGCCAGTCAAGAATGGCCAAGATGTGGCAGTAGTGGTGACAATAGTAATATTTAATGTGCCATTAACAAAAATCAAATATAAATAAAACACATGACAAACCGTCAAACACCCATGTGCATCCCCTTTGTGTTCACAAAACCTTTGCCTTACGCTTCCGACTACTCCTACGTGGTGCTTCCCCTGTGGCTGTAGCAGAAGTAGTGGCAGGTTGCTCTTGGTCATGCCCTGACCAATTATATGCTTTGGGCCTACGCCTTCTGAGTTTCAGTGCCCTTGAGGGCCCCTCCAAAGATTGCTCCATCTGCACCTGTGCAGGGTCAGACTCGACCACCTGGAGAGGAGGCAGCATTGCGGGTACTGGTTGAGAGGGGGGCAACGGGTGAGACGTGGGAGCATTTTAAGTGGCATCCCCACTTCCATGTCCCCTTTCGCCATTATCCTTCTCCTGGGCCACGCCCACATCACTCCTACCACCCTGCTGGATGACAGCTTGGAGCTCATGTGTGAAGCCTTGTAAGGCCAGCGCTAGTGTATCTGCCTGCCTGTTTAAGGCGGCAGAAAGTTGCTCACCCTGAATCCGAAGGGCCGTTGTCAGGGCCTCAATGGACTCATTGGTGAGCCGTGCTTGAAGTTCCATGGAGGCTAGCCTTCCCTCCATCGCAGACATTCCTGCACTTACCCGCGACACTATCTCAGAGATGCCCTCACGTCCCTGTGACAGTATCTCAGAGATCCCCTCCTGTACCTGTGCCACCATTCGACTCATGCAGGAGTTGGACTCCTCCATCCTCTGCGCGATTGTGGAGAGTGCACATGGCACTTGTTCCAGCACCTCACAAATGTGCTGCTGCCCTTTGATCATTCTCCTTTGCATGGATAGCCCCCAGAGTTCAGCATCTGTGTCCAGCTGAGCAGAGCCTGGAGAAGATTGCTCCCACCGATGCGGACTTTCCACAGCTGCCCCTGCCACCAGTGTCTGCTCGTGCTCACGTATGTGGTGACTCACCATGTGCGACCCCAACTAAGTGAGGATGGGGACCCACCGAGGTGTGTGTATCTGCGCTGGCGGATGGCTCGCTGAGATGTGACGGTGCCCCCTCAGAGGCCGGCAGGTCCTCTAAGGAATTGCCCTCCGCCGTCACGGCGGTCGCTGAAGGCCCTGTAAGAGAACAGAAGGCAATATTAAGCACGATGACAGATGTTGAGGTGCTGAAGATGGCAATGCACGATAACATCATTTGCTATTGTGAGTGCTGAATGTTAAAGTTCTGTCACCAGCCATTTGTCGGGTGGAGTCTCGGCATCCCTGATGGACAGGCGCTCGAGGGTGCAGCTCACTTCAAGAGCCTCCTGCTTCGCGTCCGTGAGGACGACCTGATGTTGTGGCCCCCCTCCGGTCTTTGCCCTCTCCCGTACATTCTGGGCTCTCTTCTCCTATAAGTGGAGAAAGTAGAGAGGCGTGAGTGAGGCATGGTGATGTGGCCGACCGCTGAAAGCATTGGTTTGGGTGAGGCTGACCATGAAAGAGATGCATCTGAGGGTGAGTATGAGACAGAGCCATGACATTGTATGAGGACTGGGTTGAGTGGTAGTGGTGGGATGAGTACTGGGGAAGTGAGTAAGTGCAGTTAAGTTGACGATGAGGTTTGAGTGGGTGTGAGGAGTGATGTGATAGAGTAGTGTTGGCAGTGCAGAAGGAGATGTGGGGTGGGGGCAGTGATGTGGAAGACGGAGTGTAGGAGAATGAGTAAGTGTACTCACTTTGGCTGACCTAGTTAGGTCACTGAAGCGCTTCCTGCTCTGGATCCAGGTGCGGGATATGTTGCTGCTGCTGGTGACCTCCTCTGCCACCTCGAGCCAGGCCTTCTTGGTGGCAGAGGCAGGGCACTTTCTCCCGTCCGCCGGGTAGAAAATATCCCTACTCCTCCTCACCTCATCCAGAAAGACCTGGAGTGAGGCATCAGTAAATCTGGGAGCAGCCTTTCCCCTCTGCTGCTCCATTCTATAATTTTGGTTCTTTGCTGAGGAGCATTGGAGGACTGCCCCTTTAAGTAGAGCTCCTCCTGCTGACAGCCTGTGATGCGGGTGCGCAGTCCGCCCGCTGCGCAGGTTTCCCGGACGCCACGGCAAATGGCTTCAATTTACCCACGATCGCGTGGGAAACGGACGGATTTCACTGGGCGGGTTACTCACGCGCCCAGTCGCCCCCACTGCCATCCCACCTCCCTGGCAATATCGGGGCCTAAAAAAGATACAACAGCAATTTTGAATTATTCAGCATGTCAGGCATTAAAGTGTCATAGAATGAAAGGACACAGCTTCATAGGACACACATCAGGTTCTAATCTGAGCTGTTAGGCAGTGGCTGCTTCATTTCTCTGCAGGAGGGTGGAAAGGAAGGATGATGTAGAAACATGCTGCCACCACCCCTCTAAGCAGCATCGACATGGCATACTGCAGCAACAGAAAATAGAGTGGAGGAAAACTCATGATTGATGCCCTTCACTGGAGATAATATACCCTCAACAGAAATAAAGAAATAAATATTAAAGTATCTTGTCACTTACTTTTTACATTATATGCAATATTACTGATTAAAAGCTATCCATTCCTTTTGCAGTTTGCAGATGTTTGGTTAATTTTAATCTAATCATCATAAGCTTTGTGAACCGTTATTCTAACAGCAAGAGATACAATATTTATCCTGTACAGTTACTGAACCAACAACTTTTAAAGAAATAATGACTGAAGATGGGCTTCAATGATACTGCTATCCTGCTCTGTTCACTTGCCTTTGGAAGCCATATTGAGTGGGGAAATGACACACCTTCCCTTCAGTAAAAGATGCACTTCAAATTAAAGTAATAAGAATGAGAATATTTGCAGCGCTCAAGGTTTTTATCATACCCATAATTTGCCACGTGCTAAAACAAACATTGGCACAGCAGAAATTCGTTATTTACACATGCCTTCCCCTTCATCATTGCCATAAAATCCTGAACATTGTTCACTGATTTGTAAGTAAAAAAAAAATACTGTTTGTAAATTAAAAAATTACAAGTGTGCAAACCTTTAACTGCTACAACAATTACATCGGCAACAGGGCAATTATTTCAGAAAAACATGCTGAGGACAAAGTTAAAATTCCAAAATCAAGGACTGGCTGTCGTGGTGGGTTAGATACCATTCTATTACCTCTGGGAAGTGGGAATAAATCCAGCCTGTTCTAATGGGCTAGCTGCAAGACTCCTATTTTAAACAAATCTCAATCCAGTTTCCAGTGGACAAGACCCTCGACACAAATTTAATCTCACTCAGGCTTAGTTTAGCTGATGTGAAAAGTGGAAAGCCCTGAAGAATTCATTTATAAGGCTGTTGAATTATCCATCATCACTGACTCCTATATAACACAAAGTGGATTTGACCATACCAAGACAAGGCCTCTTCTTCTTGAACTCTGTCTGTGAACCTTTGTCTTTCACTTTGAATTGCACACCTTGTACAGACACTTGGAACTAACCAGGGGGAAAACATTCCTCCTATCCATCATTTTAGCAAAAAATGTCAGCTTGCTTACAAAATTGGGATTGTCAGGTTGTCCTCTGCTTCCTACTTTTGGCATAAATGCAAGATTTTACTTGTTCTGGGATTGCTTGCCTCCCCACCCTCAAAATAGATGTTCCTCAAAACAATCACCAAACAAAATCAAAGCAACATTTTACAAACAATTTCTTGAGTGTATATATGAGGGACTTTACAACACAGTGATTGCCAGTCACAGGGTCACAACTGCTTTCACAGTGATCTCATTTACATTTTTTAGAGACTGTGGGGGAAAAAAAAATTGGATAGGGCCTGTTATTGGGCGCGAGTAGCACGATAAGCTATTAACCCGCACCCAATGGCCCCTGTGCAGGCAGGACGAGACTTTCGTGAGGCCTGCGGACTCACCTTCAAGCAGCGTTCTGAAACAGTGTTGACACGAGGATTCTATGCAGTTTGCACTTTCCACCAGCAGGGGGAGCCCCAATTGCTTAAAGGCAGGCTGTCTCTTAAAAATCTCTTAAAGGTAGCTGGTACCTGATAATAGCTGAAAATAACAGTCTGCTGTCTGCACAGGGTCTGAACAGAGATCAGACATCATACATGCAAAACACAGATGCAGCTCTCGTCCCAATGTTTACAAACTGATGAGTTATGTTAAAACATTGAATAAAGGACGCGCACTACTAAATCCCACATCCTCCAATCTGCATGCCAGGCCTCACCAATCTGCCGGTCTGAGTTTGTACGAGGTCTGCGAGAGTGTGTGGACCAAGTTCTCTGCTGATGCACTAGAGGCCTTGGTGCAAGAGGTGGACAGAGAGAGGGACATCCTATATCCGCGGGGGACAGGCAAGAGGCCCTCAAGACATATATCCAAAAGACAGTGAAAGGCAGCGGGGGACAAAGTTGATGCCAGGCACACAGCATCATGAACATGGATGTAGTGCAGGAAGAAGTTCAATGCTTTGACACGAGTGGTCAAGGTGAGTGAGGTCAACTGTCAAGTGGTGCCTCCTACCAACTGCACCACTAGCCGCAATCACTGCTCATGTACTACACCCCCCATCACCCACATACCAACAAACTCTTTCCTTCAGTACTTAACTCTTCCAATCAAATGCTTCCTCTCACCCTTACACATTACCACTGTTGCAAGCCGCCCACCCACAACTCACAGGCCACACATACTGACAGCTATTCAACCATAACAGGCACATCACCCAGGCATACGTCCCATTTTCTTGCAGGAGAAGGTGGCACATATCAAGTGGCAGCAAGTGGCAGTGGCATTTAGCCCCTCGAGCCTGTTCCGCCATTCAGTGAAATCATGGTGGACCTGTGACCTAACTCCATATACCCGCCTGAGCCCCATATCCCTTAAAATCCTTGGTTCACAGATATCTATCAATCTCAGATTTAACATTCACAATTGAGCTAGCATCAACTGCTATTTGCAGAAGAGTGTTCCAAACTTCTCCCACCCTTTGCGTGTAGAAGTGTTTCCTAACTTCACTCCTGCACGTCCTGGCTCTAAATGTTAGGCTATGTCCCGGCGTCCATGTATTCAAGTATAGGAGACCTCCAAAATCAGTTACAAATGCCTCAGCAGCCAGGAGCAATAATCAAGCCACTAATCTGTAAAACCTGCATGGTCCCTTTAAATAGCACTGGTGGGGGGGTCCTCCAGGCACTCTAAGACACGTTCAGATGGTCGGGGTTAAGACTATGCATTGAGTTGAGTGTTAAGTCCCAAAATGGTGTCTATCACTTTATATTAGCATTGCACACTGATTGTATGCATTTTCTCCTTACTTTACACGTTCTGGCGTTCGGTATTTGTGCATGCACTAACTCCTATACCAAGATGGCATCCGGCGCACGTCACACTGGAAACATGCGTGCGCAGCCAAGATGCCATCTTGGATGTTGGCAACACTGCGTACTGCCGAAACAACACCCATAATGCTGTATAATTGAACAGTATTACAAATGGACTGTGCAAGATACTATGTGAGGTAGTCCTACCAGGACTGCAGCTGCTGCATACATTAAACATGGCCTTATCTAGTGCAAGCTATACCTATACAGAAGCATTAAAAACGTTATCAATTGTCTAATATTATGATATTATATAATATTAAGACTGTTGTACCATGCAGAAGTTATTTCACTAATACAAGATCTTCTATACTCCAATCCTGACAAAAAAGATTGGGGTAAATTTTTGTCTTCACCATCTAGGCGGTAATCCAGCAGAACCGATCACCTGCTTCCAATTTGGGCATAGGCCACCGGTGGGCATGGGGGTCATGATGGGGGGGGAGTCAGTCATGGGGAGAGGGATGGGGGGTAAGTCACAGTGGGGGTTGTCGGGAGCAGGGGTCATTGCGGGGGTCCACAATTGTAGAGTGAGTCGGGGGTCATCACAGGGGTCCGCGATCATTGGGGGGTTGGAGATCGGAGGGGTCCACGATCATTGGGGGAGGAGTCTGCGATTATTGGGGGGGCCATGATCGTTGGGGGGATCCGCGATCATTGGGGAGTCGTTGCCGGTAGACTTGTTGGGTCTGGTGGAAGCACTCCTGCTCCTCCAAGCCTACAAGCTGTGCCAGAAAGGCACTTACCTGCAGTTTCAAGCCTTCTCGCCTCCTCTCCCGTGGCGTAAAGGAGAAGGCCTGGGAATCCTGCCACCAGGGGTTGAAATTGCAAATTCCGCATAAATGGAGGCCCTCAGCCTCCATGAAAGGTTTTAGTCACCAACCTGCCTTCGGGGAGTGGGTTGGTCACACGGCCCTTGTCCCCCTCCAGTGAAAACCGTAAATGGGCGGGTTGTAGGTGGGTTGGGGGCGGGTCTGAAATGGTTGTTATTTTGAATGCCCCCCCCCCCCGCCCCAACCTACCCGTTTTTCAATGTTAAAATCATGCCCCATGTGTCTGCCCATTTCACCAGACTGTCTATGTCCTCCGAATGTCTGCTACCATCCTCCTCACTGTTTATTACATTTCTGAGTCTCATGTCATCTGCAAACTTTGAAATTATGTCCTGCATACCCAAGTCCAGGTCATTAATATATATGAAAAAGAGCAGTGGCCCCAACACTGACTCATGGGGGACACCACTGCACCTATCCCTCCAGTCTGAATAACAACCATTCACCAATACTGTCCGCTTTCTATCCCTTAGCCAATTTTACATCCAAGCAGCAACCACCCCTTTAATCCCATGGGCTTCAATTTTGCTAACAAGTTTATTATGTGGCACTTTATCAAAGGCATTTTGAAAGTCGATATACACAACATCAACCACACTAGCCTCATCAACCCTCTCTGTTACTTCATCAAAGAACTCAATCAAGTTAGTCAAACACAATTTGCCTTTAACAAATCCATGCTGGCTTTCATTTATAACCCATATTTTTCCAAGTGCCAATTAATTTTGTCCCAGATTAATGACTCTAAAAGTTTCCCCACTACCGACGTTAGACTGACTGGCCTGTTATTGCCAGATTTATCCCTCTCCCCTTTTTTGAACAGAGGTGTAACATTTGCAATCCTCCAGTCCTCTGACACCACTCCCATATCTAAGGAGGATTGGAAGATTGTGGCCAGAGCATCCACAATTTCCACCCTTACTTCCCTTAGCTACCCAGGATGCATCCCACCTGGACCGGGTGACTTTCCTACTTTGAGCTCTGCCAACCTTTTAAGTACCTCCTTTTTATCTATTTTTATCCTATCCAATTTCTCTACTACCTCCTCCTTTACTGTGACATAGGCAGCGTCCTCTTCTTTAGTAAAGACAGATGCAAAATACTCATTTAGTACCTCACCCATCCCCTCTGCTGCCACAAGAAGATCTTCTTTTTGGTCCCGAATCAGCCCCACCCTTCCTTTGACTACCCTTTTCCTATTTAAATGTTTCTAAAAGACTTTTGGGTTACCTTTTATGTTACCCACTAATCTATTCTCATACACTCTCTTTGCCCCTCTTTTTTCCATTTTCAGTTCTCGCCGGTACTTTTTGTATTCGCTTGGTTCTCTACTGAATTATGAACCGAACATTTATCATAAGCCTCCTTTTTCTGTTTCATTTTAATCTATATATATCTTTAGTCATCCAGGGAGCTCTAGCTTTGGATGCCCTTTCTTTCCCCCTCGTGGGAATGTGTCCATTCTGTACCTGAACTATCTCTTCTTTGAAGGCCTCCCATTGCTCATTTAATGTGTTACCTGCCCATCTTTGATTCCAATTCATCTGTGCCAGTTCCCTTTTCAACTCACTGAAATTAGCCCTCTTCTAGTTGAGTATTTTCACATCTGATTTTGCCTTGTCCTTTTCCATAACTACTCTAAACCTAATGATATTGTGATCACTGTTTCCTAAATGCTCTCCCACTGAACCATGCTATACTTGCCCCATTTCATTCCTCAGAACTAGATCCATCACTGCTTCCTTCCTTGCTGGGCTGGAAACATACTGATCAAGAAAGTTCTCTTGTACACATTTCAGGAATTCCTCCCCCTCTTTGCTCTTTACACTGTTATTTTCCCAGTCTAAGGATAATTGAAGTCCCCCATTATCACTACTCTATAGTTCTTGCATCTTTCTGCAATTTGCCTGCAAATTTGCTTCTCTATCTTTTTCCCACTATTTGGTGGCCTATAGTATACATCCAGTGACGTAATAGATCCTCTATTGCTCCTTAATTCTAACCAAATAGATTCTGTCTTTGAACCCTCAAGTACATCATCACTTTTTAGTGCTGTAACAATATCTTTGATCCATATTGCCACCTCCCCATCCTTTTTTCCTTCCCTATCTCTCCAGAATACATTGTAGCCAGGAATATTAAGTCCCCATTCCTCCCATTGTTTGAACCAGGTCTCCATTATTGCCACTATATCATAATGCCATGTGGCAATTTGTGCCTGCAGCTCACCAACCTTATTTAGCACACTTCGTGCATTTACGCACATGCACTCTAAACCCATCTTAGTCTGCGTCATTTTCCCCTGTCTGATTCCTCGTATTTCTGAACAATTCTTTATTCCAATGCTGTTTGTCTCTCCCAGTTCTCTGTGCACCTTGTATCACCTCTCTAATTCTTCATCCTGTTGCCCCTCTCCCTACCAAATTAGTTTAAACCCTCCCCCACAGCACTAGTTAACCTCCCTATGAGGACCTTGGTCCCAGTCCTGTTGAGGTACGACCGGTCTGTCTTGTACAGATCCCTCCTGCCGCAGAACTGGTCACAATGTCCCAGGAATCTGAGGCCCTCCCTAGCTAACATTGTGGGTATTGAACAAGGTTCTCAAAGCAAATTGATCCAGATTAGATGAGGTTGAGTCAAATCACTGAATATCCACATTTGGCCCAATTCAAGCCATTTTTTTACAAACGTGTTTCAGTATGGATTCAACAGCAACTTGCATTCATTTAGCATCTTTAATGTAGAAAAATATTCCAAAGTTCTTCACATAGCTGTAATCAATAAATGGATGCCGAGCCAAAGAAGGAGCTATCAAGAGGGGTGACCAAATGCTTGGACAAAGAGGTGGCTTTCAAGGACGGTCTTAAAGGGAAAGAGGAAGGTGGAGGGGATAAGGAAGGCTATTCCAGCGTGTGGGGCCTACGTGGCTGACGACACTGGCACCAATGGTGGGATGACCAGTGGGGGACGGTGGGGAGGGGGGTGCACAAGAGACCAAAGCCATAAAAAATGTAGAGTTTGGGAGGGGAAATTGTAGTGCTGGAGGAGGTTACAGAGATAGGGAGGAGAAAGGTCATGGGGGGATTTAATCATGATGATACAAATTGAGGCTTTGGGGGACTAGGCTGAAATAAGGGCAGAGGGAGAATGTTACAGAGGTGGAAGGAGGCAGTCTTTATGATGGAGAGGATATAGGGTTCGAGGCTAATTGGTTAGGCTACAACTGGAGTATTTTGTGCAATTTAGGGCACCATTTTTTTTTCGTTCATGGGATGTGGGCGTCGCTGGCAAGACCAGCATTTATTGCCCATCCCTAGTTGCCCTTGAGAAGGTGGTGGTGAGCCGCCTTCTTGAACCGCTGCAGTCCGTGTGGTGAAGGTTCTCCCACAGTGCTGTTAGGAAGGGAGCTCCAGGATTTTGACCCAGCGACAATGAAGGAACGGCAATATATTTCCAAGTCGGGATGGTGTGTGACTTGGAGGGGAACGTGCAGGTGGTGTTGTTCCCATGTGCCTGCTGCCCTTGTCCTTCTAGGTGGTAGAGGTCACGGGTTTGGGAGGTGCTGTCGAAGAAGCCTTGGCGAGTTGCTGCAGTGCATCTTGTGAATGGTGCACACTGCAGCCACGGTGCATCGGTGGTGAAGGGAGTGAATGTTTAGGGTGGTGGAAGGGGTGCCAATCAAGTGGGCTGCTTTGTCCTGGATGGTGTCAAGCTTCTTGAGTGTCGTTGGAGCTGAACTCATCCAGGCAAGTGGAGAGTATTCCATCACACTCCTGACTTGTGCTTGTTATAGTAATGATATTAAAGTCATGAAAAAGTTACAATAAAGATTTATTAAAATAACACAGGAATGACAGGGTACATTTATGTTGAGCGAATTGAAAAACGAAGGCTGTATTCACTGGAGCAAAGAAGGTTAAGGGGGATCTAACAGAGACATGAAAGGATTTGAGAGAATAAATATTGAAAGATTATTTCCACTGGCCAGTGAATAGGTCACAAGGAGACATAAACTCAGGTTGATACTAGAAGCTTAAAGTGGGAGGTTAGGAGAACATTTGATCATGAAAAAGGTTAGTCACCTGACGAAGGAGGTAAGCTCTGAAAGCTTGTGATTTTCAAATAAAACTATTGGACTATAACCTGGTGTTGTAAGATTCCTTACGTTAGTAGAATATGGAAGGCCAGCTCCTGAACAAAAGACCTAAGCTGTATACTTCTGGCTGGATTTGTACCTGTTCTTTAATCAGGACTGAGCATGAAAATCTACCCATTTGAATTCATATTAGAGGCTCAATTCAAACTTACTAGCTTAGCTAATGCCGCTCAACCTCAGAGAAATTTCCTTCTTCTGTAAAAAAACAAGGAATACAAACTAACAAGCTGATGTGGAAAAGACATATCATCAAAACAGTTTTAAATTGTGCAGAAGGTAACATTTTCTATCTACATTTGCTAACAAAAGGATCATCTAATTTATTATCGTAGATAATTGACAAACTCCTTTGTTGCCAAAGGATGAGCCGTATCTGGGAAAGTGAGGGAGCTTAAAAGAGGAGTGAAATTATGTAAAACAGTCCACCAGTGTTGAAAGGGTTAAGAAACGGTACTCTTTAAATTGCAACTCCAATACACCTGTGTTACTGTAACTGGAGATGACTTCCAGTGGAAGTGGACACCGGAAAAGCCTCAGCGACATGAATGTTAGTCCAGTTTCTTTTACGTTAGCATCTGCCAGACACATGACATGTGCTAAATATGGATAAGAGGGCCTGCTGTGTTTGGTTTCAGCTAAAGAAGCAAAGTGTCTCAACACTACCAATGGCTCCGCTGGTTGAGGAAATAAGCATCTGAGCCAGACAGACCAGGAATGTCCAAGGCATGATCATAGGAACTTGGGAACATAGGAACAGGAATTCCCTCGAGCTTGCTCCACCATTCAATTAGATCATGGCTGATCTGTACCTCAAATCCATTTACCTGCCTTTGATCCATATCCCTTGCTATCCTTACCTAATCAAAATATGTCAATCTCAGTCTTGAAAATTTCAATTGACCCAGCATCCACAGCCTTTCGGGGGACAGAGTTCCAGATTTCCACTATTTGTGTGAAAAAGTGCTTCCTGATTTCATTCCTAAATGGCCTAGTTCTAATTTTAAGATTCTGCCCCTTTGTTCTGGATTCCCCCACCAGAGGAAATAGTTTCTCTCTGTCTACACTATCGAATTCTTTTATCAATTTTAAACACCTCAATTAGATCACCCCTCAACCGTCTAAACTCAAGGGAAGACAAGCCAAGTTTATGCAACCTGACCTCATAATTTAATCCTTCAGTCCCTGGTCTGTGCTAAACTAGTTGATCTCAGCTGGGGTGGTAGTAATGTAGGAGCATCTAATACATGGCCCGCGGGCCAAATCTGTCCCACAAGCTCCTTTTATCTAGTCCCCAAAGTCCCTGTCAGTTCTTCCCATCTTTGCAAATTGGTGGAAGCATGCAAAGCCGATTTCAGTTTCAGCCCCTTCTTGGGCTTGCTGCCACATTAATATTTTAGCAGATGTGCTACATTCTAAATAGAAATAGAAAAAGAATATAGATTGACAGACTGGAGTAAACAGACAAATGGATGAGGTGAGGGGAGGGGGACGTTAATGCATCTTATTGCAGTTATAACATTTTCCTAATTTTAGTGGAGCTCTAGTTAGGGTGAAGAAGATATTGGTTATAACAATCACCTTGTAATTTAAAAGTAAGTTTGTTATCATACGATTTGTTGGTTGTGGCACTATATACATCAAATTGTGCTTTCAATTCCATTGAATGGAACTGCTTGTTCTTTATTGCCAATATGGTTCACATTCAGATTTCTTAACAGAAGGGGCTTTTAGTTGAAAAGAATGAAAAATTCAGGTGGGTTAAAACGAACTAAAGAGCAGCCTGAGAAATTTCAAGAGCTGAGAGTGAAGCTTCCCAGTTTCAAGTTCCTGGAAGGATAAGAATGGGGGGTGGGGGAGGGGGGTGAGGATGAGCAAAATAGGGGGAAGGGTCTGATTATTTGTATGTATGGGGTCTTGCCTTTTTGTATATGAGATTTTGCTTTTTGTATATACTGGGGAGTCTTGCTTTATTGCGGATAGACAATCTTGCAATTTTTGTGCATTGGAGTTTGAATTTTCTGTGTTGGAGTACTTGAATGCTCTGTGTATTGAGGCTTGCATTCCTGCACATTCGTGCAGCCCACTCTACTGCTTTTGATACCTGCATCTGGCCCTCAGCTACAAAAGGTTCAACATCCCTGCAGTAAGGGTGCTGAAATTGGCCTCAATATCCCCAGGCCAGGGATGTTTCACCCATCGTTTCTACTTAGGACCCTGATCCAGCAATCCCTGCCTCAAGTGCATGTGTGTGGACATCGGGTGAGGACAGGATTGTCATTCCCTTGCCACTTGCAGCAGTCAAATAGCCCACTGTTACTCACTGTCTGGATTTACATGTGTAGAATGGCCACTTGAGCAAAGGTAGCAGAGAGCAACCAGCACCCATGAAACCGGGAAAGGAGGAACCAAGGGGAGAAAACCGTCAGAAAAAGGGGCAAAGTGTTTAGATGCCATTTTTAATCAGTAATTCTTTACAAGGATTAAAATGCAGCTATGAAGATTGCTTTCAGAACTTTCTTTCCGCTTAAAAGTGCAGATAGTAAATTTTTGCTCTGGCTCCAGGAAAAGCTTCCTATCGATGCATGAATATTCACCTTTGTGCTAACGCAATAAAATTCTTATTATCAGTGATGGCACTGCTGCAGTGTATCATCAGAGTGCATACTTTAGATCAATATATAACTCCCAGACAACCTTTGGATATCTGCTGACAGGAAACTAGGAGTTTCAATACTATTGATTTTGGAGTGAATTGAGAAAAATAGAAATAAAGGGGTAGAATCTTCTGAAATTCAGTACTATCTTTTGTACTGCAGTTCTCTTTTAACATTGATGTACTATGTTAATTTCCAACATGGAAAGAGTTACCATTAGGGAATACTTCAGTCTGACTCTTTGAATAAATTAAATCTGAGCTGCTATATTCCCTGCCTTTGTTATTATGTCAATTCATTACTTCTGCTCCTAGTCAAATCCCTCCAATGGCCTCGCCTCTCCTTATCTCTGTAACCTCCTCCAGCCCTACAACCCTCCGAGATCTCTGCACTCTTCCAATTCAGGCCTCTTGCGCATCCCAGATTTTCATCGTTCCACCATTGGCAGCCGTGCCTTCAGCTGCCTAGGCCCTAAGCTCTGGAATTCCCTCCCTAAACCTCTCCGCCTCTCCACCTCTTTCTCCTCCTTTAAGACGCTCCTTAAAACCTACTTCTTTGACTAAGCTTTTGGTCACCTGTCCGAATAGGTTTATGTGGCTTGGTGTCAAATTTTGTTTGATAACGCTCCTGTGAAGCGCCTTGGGACATTTTAATACGCTAAAGGCACGATATAAATGCAAGTTGTTGTTGTAGTCCTATGCTGTAGGTTGGAGACAGAGGAATATACTAGCCCACTGAAATACAGGGAAAAAATCACAGTAGACTTGGCAACAAATTTTCTTCTGCTCCAAGGTTAAATAGCCCCCCACTGAACAGTTCTGCAGATCCCTGGGTCCAGTTAGTAAAGAAAGAAATCAATGCAATAGTGAGGAAGGATATTGGCTCGGAAAATCACGATGTGGAATCTGTATGGGCAGAGCTAAGAATCACCAAGGGACATAAAACTTTGGTGGGGGTTGTCTATAGGCCCCCAAACAGTAGTGGAGATGTTGGGGAGGGCATTAAACAGGAAATTAGAGAAGCATGCAAGAAGGGTACAACTATAATCATGGGTGACTTTAATCTACATATAGATTGGTCAAACCAAATTAGCAATAATACCATGGGGGAGGAATTCCTGGAGTGTGTACATGATGCTTTTCTAGACCAATACGTTGAGGAACCAACTAGAGAACAGGCAATCCTAGACTGGATATTGTGCAATGAGAAAGGATTAATTAACAATCTTGTTGGGCGGGGTCCCTTATGGAAGAGCAACCATAACGTGATAGAATTCCTCATTCAGATGGAGAGTGAAGTAGTTGAATCCGAAACTAGGGTCCTGAGTCTAAATAAAGGAAATTACAAAAGTATGTGGTGCGAGTTGGCTATGATAGATTGGGGAACTTTACTAAAAGGGATGACGGATAGGCAATGGCTAATATTTAAAGAACGTGTGCAGGAATTACAACAATTATTCATTCCTGTCTGGCACAAAAATAAAACAGGAAAGGTGGCTCAACCTTGGCTTACAAAAGAAGTTAGAAATAGTATTAGATCCAAAGAGGAGACATATAAAAATTGCCAGAAAAAGCGGCAAGCCTGAGGATTGGGAACAGTTCAGAATTCAGCAAAGGAGGACAAAGAGATTGATTAAGAGGGGAAAAATAGAGTATGAGAGTAAACTAGCAGGGAACATAAAAACTGACTGTAAAAGCTTTTATAAATATGTCAAGAGAAAAAGGTTAGTGAAGACACATGTAGGTCCCTTACAGTCAGGAATGGGGGAAATTATAATGGGGAACAAAGAAATGGCAGAACAATTAAACACATACTTTGATTCTGCCTTCACAAAGGAGGACACAAATAACCTCCCAGAAATGTTAGGGAACCAAGGGTCTAGTGAGAGGGAGGAACTGAAGGAAACCAGTATTGGTAAGAAAATACTACTAGGGAAATTAATGAGGCTAAAGGCTGACAAATCCCCAAGGCCTGATAATCTACATCCCAGAGTACTAAAGGAAGTGGCCCTGGAAATAATGGATGCATTGGTGATCATCTTCCAAAATTCTATAGACTCTGGAACAGTTCCTACAGTTTGGAGGGTGGCAAATGTAACCCCACTATTTAAAAAAGGAGGGAGAGAAAAAACAGGGAATTACAGACCAGTTAGTCTAACATCAGTAGTGGGGTAAATGCTAGAGTCTATTATAAAAGATGTGATAACAGAACACATGGAAGGCATTAACGGGATTGGACAAAGTCAGCATGGGTTTATGAAAGGGAAATCATGCTTAACAAATCTACTGGAGTTTTTTGAGGACGTAACTAGTAGAATAGATAGGGGAGAACCAGTGGATGTGGTGTATTTGGATTTTCAGAAGGCTTTTGATAAGGTCCCACACAAGAGGTTAGTGTGCAAAATTAAAGCACATGGGATTGGGGGGAATATACTGGCATGGATTGAGAATTGATTGACAGGCAGGAAACAGAGAATAGGAATAAACAGTTCTTTTTCCGGGTGGCAGGCAGTGACTAGTGGGGTACCGCAGGTATCAGTACTTGGGCCCCAGCTATTCACAATATATATCAATGATTTGGATGAGGGAACTAAATGTAATATTTCCAAGTTTGCAGACGACACAAAGCGGGGGGTGGAATGTGAGCTGTAAGGAGGATGCAAAGGGGCTCCAATGTGATTTAGACAAGTTGGGTGAGTGGGCAAGAACATGGCAGATGCAGTATAACATGGATAAATGTGAGGCTATCCAGTTTGGTTGTAAAAACAGAAAGGCAGATTATTATCTGAATGGTGATAGATTGGGAAAAGGGGAAGTGCAACGAGACCTGGGTGTCCTTGTACACCAGTCGCTGAAAGCGAGCATTCAGGTGCAGCAAGCAGTTAGGAAGGCAAATGGTATGTTGGCCTTCATTGCAAGAGGATTTGAGTACAGTAGCAGGGATGTCTTATTACAGTTATACAGGGCCTTGGTGAGACCCCCAATAGTGCAGATACTTAAGGCATTTCTGACATTTTTCAGTTTTGGTATCCTTATCTGAGGAAGGATGTCCTTGCCATAGAGGGAGTGCAACGAAGGTTTACCAGACTGATTCCTGGGAAGGCAGGACTGACGTATGAGGAGAGATTGGGTCGACTAGGCCCATATTCACAAGAGTTTAGAAGAATGAGAAATGATCTCATCGAAACATATAAAATTCTAACAGGATTAGACAGACTAGATGCAGGGAAGATGTTGCCGATGGCTGGGGAGTCCAGAACCAGGGGTCACAGTCTCAGGATACGATGCCATTTAAAACCGAGATGAAGAGAAATTTCTTCACTCAGAGGGTGGTGAACCTGTGGAATTCTCTACCACAGAAGGCAGTAGAGGCCAAGCCATTAGATGTATTCAAGAAGGAGATAGATATATTTCTTAATGCTAAAGGGATCAAGGGATATGGGGAAAAAGCGGGAACAGGGTACTGAGTTAGACAATCAGCCATGATCATTTTGATTGGAGGAGCAGGCCAGAAGGGCCGAATGGCCTACTCTTGCTCCTGTTTTCTATATTTCTATGTCTCCTGGGGACAGGACAAATGCAGTAGTTTTCAATGATGACACAGTAAAAAATGAGGAAGCTGAAGTATCAAAAGTACCTGAAGGTTTGCTCTCTACTGCTCATCTGTGTGGAACTATTTCAGTCTATAAACTGAAGCTGTCCAAGGACAACAGTGCATTGTAGTGGCCAACTGGCATTGGGTACATAAGGTGCTCCTGTACACACTTCTATCATGGTGGTAAAGATCACAATGCCCTCACTTCAGGATGGAGACTGTAAAGTTTGTTTTCATCTGAAATTAGTGAACACTCACTCCCAATAGTGCAGATACTTAAGGCATTTCTGACATTTTTCAGTTAGGCACAGTCTTGGAGAACAGCACACAGAGGCATTCATTAAATGTTCTTCCACTTGGGCCATTTTATGATCCTTATCTACTAGTAAGTTATCTGAATCTATCCAGAACACCTTGCAGTCACCACATTATAATGAATCAGTGCCACACATGTTTCACACTGCAGTGGACTCAATCTCTAGCCTACTCATTTTGATGTTGAATAGAGGCTTGATCAACATACTTAAATTAGATTGCATGTGAAATTAAGGAATAAGAAATGAAACAAGTTGTAATTTAAAAGGTTATCAATAATTGTGAGAAGTTTAGGGGAGAATTCAGGAGAACAGTCAAAAATTACAAAAGGAGTTTGGAGCCTTCAACATTGACTGGCATGTTGCCTCTACCATGGGGTTTATACAGGTACTGGAAAGGAAACTGGCAGGGAGTTAGGAGAGACTAACTTACTAGTCTAAAGTCATAACCAACAAAACTACCTGGAAACTCATCCAGCCAGAGGGCAAAACCAGTATTTAGCATTCACAGTTATAATGAGGTTCAGGGAAGAACCAGGGTTCACAATCGGCTAGAGTGACAGAAGTCACAGCTAATCTGAATGTCCATCCATTGCAAATTGTCAATGCATCTAATTCAATGCCCTGCATCTTTAGAATGATATTTTGTGCTTATATTCACAAATGGGATGTGATGAGAAAACTTGAGGCATATACTCATTGTAACATATTTATATATATTATATTAAAAAATTGTATATGCATGCATTTCTGGTTCACAAACTTCATTTCTATTCTCACAACTTTTGTTCATGCTTTTTATTTCAACATTTAAAATTTAAAATGCTTATGTAATCAGTTATAATGAAAAATCCCTATGTAAACATGTCACAGTGACAGTGTAGTTTTGGGCTACAGCCACTAGTTGGCATTATAGTTCCACTGTATCCTGTACCACTGCATAATCTGAAGGACAATGAGCGCCAGCACAGGAGATCTGCTAGTATTGCATTAACAACACAGACCCTTATGCTCAATCTATGCTTGATGCCTTGTATTTTACTGTAACCTAACAGTGCGTTATAGATATAGCTTGAGTCATCACATAGCAATTTCTGCTTCACAGCAATTCAATAAGACCGATATAACGATAGTTAAACCAGCATCTATTGCATTGGTTGTGACATTATCTTGAGGAGACACTCTCACAACACAAATGACTTGGCATTAGTGTAATGACAACAACTATAAAGCTATGTTTCTGAATTTTAAAATGAAATTTTGAAAGAACCAAGGCAGTTGGAACCACCCTTAACATTTTAGCATTAGAAAAGATTTGACTCTCCTGTTGACTTCTTTCTAAAATAAATTTCGCTGGTAGAAAAGGCTCTTCAAATGTGTTTAAATATGTATGCAGAGATTGCATCTTTGTCTGAGCAGAAAGTGGTGTGAACGGGATACTATGGAGATGACTTTGATGCCAAGCACACATGGAGCAATCAGCTATATCCACCTCTAAACTCACACACACACCTGCCTCAAAAGTATTTTTGAAAATGAACATGCTGTAAATGAAAAAGAGTATTCAGTAGTTCAGCAGTATTCAAAGAGTTAAGGTTGTACAGATGGGAGTGATAGTTCAGATACCATCTCAGACATGAGACTGTAGTACATAGCCAGCACAGATGCGATAATATATCATCTTCTAAATGTCTGCACTTTGAATAATTACCAGGCGTACTGTGTGCTGCAGGAACAAATGTTCTGTTCTAACACAAAGGGCATCCAGTCTCCCAAACCATTATTCATTTCTGGTGAATAAAATAAGCCGATTGTATTTGAAGAATATTTGAAATTCTTCTCCAGATCTGGACCCCATACTGCACATTATCTGGTAATTTGGGATGCGACACTATAGTGTGTCCTAACTGCGACTGGTCAGTCAGTTACTGGTCAGTGTAACCATGCATTTCTAAAATGTGTGAGCTGGAATTGTGAATTTCAGCACAAATGCTGCAGAACCAATTACAGAAACACAATCAGAATCTGTGTCTAAAATCTAAAAGGGTCAACCAATTCACCATTGTATGGGACAAACTCTTTCTTCTCTGCTGCATTTGTGTTTTCCATTTTATCACTGTGTATTCCAACATTTTTTCTCATGACTGGCGTATAACACTGTGGTGTTTCGATTGTATGAAATAATACGTTTGAAAGTAATTTGACACTTTTGATACAAATTTTCGCTGTCTCCTTCCAGGAAATCAGAGCAAATGCATTGTACAATAACAAAAAGCACTGAATTTCCTTCAAAACTACTAGAACACCAAGAAACAACGGACAGGACAATCCCAGATATCTCTGACAAGAAGCCTTTAAGATTACCATGGATAGAAAGAAGGAAGGATGATAGAAAATACACCTAAAGTATACAGTAATTTGTTGAACCTAACTATTAATAGAAGTGTTAAAAATCAATAAAACAATACAGAAATCACCGTAAAATCATTTTAAGGCAGAAGCCAAGGTCACGTTTGTACCAAGATTTTGCTCCTGCTGAGCCCAGATGTTTAGTACAACTTGTGGTATCATGTTGGTTTTTCTTGATGTTGTCAGAAGTGTAATGGTAGCGAGCAAAACATACATTTTTTTACCACCTTTTTGCTTAAAACCTCACAGTGCTTCCTCAATTTCATTCTATTGACTTCTGACTGAAAAGTGTTAATTGTCTTGTTTGTTCTTTTCAATCAGAAGAAAACAGTGATGATATAGGTAAAAGGTACACAGGACCTAAGTGCTTAAATAGAGGGACACTAGACCTAAAAGCTTAAATAGAAGGAAACCTCAATCCTAAAAGGCTCCCACTGAGACACAGCATAATAGCAACTTTGAAAACCTTGGAGGGTTGAATTGTAGGAAGTCCTTAGATCTGACTAGGCATTTGAACTATGCTTCAGGATACCTATCATGTGTTCAGTGGTAATCCTGGTGGCTGCATGGACCTAGTGTTTCTGTGCTCTTCTGCTGTTCATTGCCATATCATAGATGTCATAAGCCAGAGCTGCAGAGAGTATCCTTAGTCTCCCACGGGCTAATATTGCTCTTTACTTTGCAGCTTGGCAGCACAAATGGCCGTAAAATGAAGGCATCATAACTGCTGTCTGGGAAGAAGACATTCACTTGCATGATCCTATTTTGATGGTCGCAGATGACCTACACATTGATGGAGTGAAAGCCCTTGCAGTTCACAAAGGCAAATAATTGTGTGCAGGAGCCCGTAAGACCACATAGGTGCCATCAATTACGGCCTGGATTTTGGGGAATCCTGCCATATGAAAAAGATGCAATGGCCTCACATTTTGCAGCAGGTTGTCTAAGGGGAAACGTGGCCAAGGGGCACCCTTAGTGCAGGTCTGCTCCCTGGCAGAACATAACACTGACAGAAGGAGCAGGAAATTGTAACATAGCTGCTGTCCTCTTCAGCAGACAAGCCACAACGCCGTCTTTCTCTGCACGCTTACACGTTGGGAGTGCCCAGCCACTAATCCTGAAGGAAAATGATGTGCAGGACTAGGAATGTTCCCTCCCGTTTCATTTGCATGTTTGTCTGGTCTATGCCTACTGCAGACACAGGCTCAACTCCATCCCTTTCCCCCTCCCCCATCCCCAGGAAAACCCTGGAAATCTCAGGGCAATGTAAAAGGGGCAGAGGCCCTGTTCTCCCTACCTTTGCGCCCAGGGAAATGGCCATTCTCCAGGGGCATGAGTCAGGAAAATCTATTCTTCAAGCTGTTAAACCAAGAAAGTTTAGCCCCCTGTTGCTTCCTGATGTGTTCCAAAATGAATCTTTAAAAGGCTAATTTTAACTTTTGGTGGTGACGGAAAGCCTGCAGTAGCAGATCGGCCGCCCGTTATACACCCTCCCCAATTGAAGTCAATGGAAAGGAAGATCAGGCGGGATGTATTACAGGTGGGATGTATTACAGGTGGGATGTATTACAGGCGGGATGTATTACAGGCGGCCGATCCGCCACCGACAGTTTTCTTCCACCGCCGAGAGGTAAAATCGGCCCTTTCGTGTTTTCACTCTCTGAGATGGAAGCGAGTTACTCAAAGGATTTTATGGACTAATTAATTCATCATTTTTTTTTTGCACTGTTGTTACTTGAAATAAAAACATGCAGAGAAAGAATGCACAGGAAAACATTATAGGGAAAACTGCATAATAGACAGGACAATGTGGGAGCAACATACCATATTATAACTGTATGAATGGTCATTAGACTAATTCTATTCTGTGTACAAAGCATACTTACATTTATATTTGTTTTAATTACCAGATGGCATAATTTCCTTTCACTGTGTGGGTTCTGGTTACTTCCAAGTTAACACTAAATGCAAATACCAGTACTGATGCAGAGATACTCAGTGACTTTGTAATAAAAACAGAAAATGCTGGAAAAGCTCAGCAAGTCAGGCAACATCTGTGGAGAAAGAAACAGAGTTAACGTTTCAGGTCGAAAACTTTTGTCAGAACTGGAAGATGTTAAAGGCTTAAAGTTTTTAAACAATTACAGAGCCAGGGAAAGGCGGGGTGGGGGGTGGGGCGGGGGGTGGAAAGAACAAAAGGGAAGGTCTGTGATAAGGTAGTGGGCAAGAGTGATTAAATGACAAAAGGGATGATGGTGCAAGGCAAGGAGGGTGGTAATGGGACAAGTTAAGAAACAAAAGATCAGTCTAGAGGAGCTGTAAATGGCAACAGTAGAACCATTACCAGCAGCTGTAGCCCAAAAAAAAATGGGAGCAGTGGTTATGATCTGAAGTTATTGAAATCACTGTTGAGTCCAGAAGGTTATAAAGTGCCTAAACGAAAGATGAGGTGCTGTTCCTCGAGCTTATGTTGAGTTTCATTGGAACAGTGTAGGAGGCCGAGGACAGAGAGGTCAGAATGGGAGTGCGATGGGGAATTAAAATGGCAAGTGACCGGCAGGTCAGGATCATGCTTGCGAAGTGATCACCCAGTCTGCGTTTGGTCTCCCCAATGTAGAGGAGACCGTATTGTGAGCAGTGAATACAGTATACTAAATTGAAAGAAGTACAAGTAAACCACTGTTTCACTTTGAAGGAGTGTTTGGGGCCCTGGACATTGGGAAGGGAGGAGGTGAAGGGGCACGTGTTGCATCTCCTGCGCTCGCATGGGAAGGTGCCGTAGGGAGGAGAGCGGGTGTTGGGGATGATGGAAGAGTGGATCAGGGAGTCGCAGAGGGAACAGTCCCTTTGGAAAGCTGAAAGGGAAGGGGAGACGAAGATGTGTTTGGTGGTGGGATCGCGCTGGAGGTGGTGGAAATGGTGGAGGATGATACGTTGAATGTGGAGGCTGGTGGGGTGGAAGGTGAGGACAAGGGGACCCTATCATGGTTCTGGGAGAGAGGGGAAGGGGTGAGGACAGAAGTGCGGGAAGTACTCTTATACTGTTCCAATGAAGCTCAATGTAAACTTGAGGAACAGCATCGCATCTTTCGTTTAGGCACTTTACAACCTTCCAGACTCAACATTGGTTTCAATAACTTCAGATCATAACCACTGCTCCCATTTTTTTTTGGGCTACAGCTGCTGGTTATGGTTCTGTTGTTGCCATTTACAACTCCTCTAGACTGATCCTTTGTTTCTTAACTTGTCCCATTACCACCCTCCTTGCCTTGCACCATCATCCTTTTTGTTATTTAATCACTTCTGCCCTCTACCCTATCACAGACCTTCCCTTTTGTTCTTTCCTCCCCCCCACCCCGACCCTCCCCCCACCCGCACTTTGCCTTTGCTTAAAAACTTTAACCCTTTAACATCTTCCAGTTCTGAGCAAAGGTCTTCGATCTGAAACGTTAACTCTGTTTCTTTCTCCACAGATGCTGCCTCACTTGCTGAGCTTTTCCAGCATTTTCTGTTTTTATTTCAGATTTCCAGCATTCACAGCATTTTGCTTTTGACTTTGTAGTAAAACCTCCTTGCGCCTTTCATTATAATGAAATAGCAGTAGTGGGATGATACCAACCTTATGCCTAACTGCCTGCAGACAACTTCAGCATCAGCTTCATCCCAGTGGTCATCACACACAGTCCCCCATTGCCCAGAACGATAGACTTCAACACGGCCTTCATATTCAGAACTACCGCCAACCAGTCGAATTGGAACAAATACAGATGCTAGAGTTAAACAGAAATATGCTCTGATAAATAATGTCTGTTATTGTCATTTACAAACAAATAAAGCAATATTTGTTTATGAGATTCATCGCCACAGGCACATGAATTGATAAATGAGCTATATTATCAATAGATGGATTGTCAGTGGTAACTGAAGCATTTTGAATCATTTATTCCACTATTAAGTCCATAATGAAGTTGAATGAAAGCTTAGTTATCCAAAGATATTTCATAGGTTTTGTCATTTAATTTATTTGATGATAACAATTAATTTATTTTTCTTTTGTAGGCACAGACACAGTAACTGATGCTTAATGTTATAAAAGCCCAATTAAACCTAAATTCTAAAGTGGGTGAGCTAAGCAGTCCCTTACTGTTCAGGGGGGAAATGCTTGGTGCTGTCACTGGATGTAAATAAAAGTGTTCTAATTCCCAGCACCCTAATCATTCACCATGATCAGCACACGGATAGAACAAAGTATTAGAGAGTAATTTAGGTCTAGTTGTTCTTTTGATCGTTGGAACATTACAGCACAAAGGTATATTTTTCTGAGAATTTATTGTCACAGATCATTGGAACAGCTGACGACTATTTCATTACCTTTGGGAGGATTGCAAGTGACCGCAGCTGCCCGTTTATAGAGGCAGTTCCCACGCTGTCTGGTCTCCTTCACACACTCAAGTAAACTGTGTTCATCACCTCGGCACTGGACATTACTCCAGTGAACAGTAATCAGTGCCAATCCAGAAATAGGTATCTGCCCGGCTTTGCCACTTTCACTGAACAAAATGGAAATTTACACGAGTTACAAATATATGAACACACTTTCTAATAGAGCATCTAAATAGGTGGGCATGTACCTCTCAACTTGTCTTAATTGGGATGTCCTAAGTTTACGCGTGAGTTTCTCTCTGTCCTGCACTCTCATCTTTGGAGTGGCAATCCCAAATGGGTTGTGAAATTCCTTGGCTCTTCCAGCATGAGTATGGGAGATGAGCCAAAATATAGGCTCAGCCCGGATATGCCAAGATTCTCACATGACTTGTAAGGGGGGATACGCACGGGGCCTTGTAAGAGGCTGCCTGATGTACCATCCCGTCCAATGGCAGAAATGAGGGCGCACCACAAGGCTCTAGGCCTGAGACATGGCCATGTTCACCGAAGAAAGAAGAAACTGTCATGTAAAGATTGCCCCCCTTACAAAGATGTTTGAGGGGACATGTATTTTCTTTCCATAGCACCACAGCGACCCCCCCTGCCCCCCACCCCCAGGTCTGATGCATTTCATTAAGTCTCCCAGACCCCTGGAGCAGGTGGATACCTGAACTGGCATGGACACCCGCCATGGATACTTAAATTGGGTGACTTCCCCTGGCCCTCTGAACTTTGGCGGGGTCAGTGAAGGAGGTCACCAGCAGGCAGGTCCCAGCATTCATGCTGGGAACAAAAGCCTGCAGGTTTTCGACCCCTAATTAAAATACCAAAAACTATTCCAGAGACTTATTTTTGGAGTTACGGGATTTGGGGTATAAAGAAAGTTTGACGTGCTTAATATGTTTTTTACACTTCTTAATCAGATGAATTAACACATTGTATTTTTATTAAACATTGTTTAATGTACTATCAAAACACAAAAGGGTGTTAATCGATCTCATTGAGAAGTGTTAAGAAGCAATTATAGCTGACTTGAGTCCAAAACTCCCTTAATTTACATTTGGCTCTCCGGAACCATAGCAATACATTAAACTGATTGGGTAAGCATAAATAATAGTGAAACAAATGAAAATATTAAATGATTGAATATTCATAAAGTTACGAATAGTAAGATAAAGTGCCCTAGACTTGGCCATTTCTTCCTGATTTTCAAGCTTACCGGCTGAGATGTATGGATGAGCAGTACAGTGAAACATGAGGGAATAAAAATTCCAGTCTGAGAGCTGTGCTGAGGCAGGACTTCCACCTACTCTTCTGTCCCCTCAATGGCCTCATCCCAAATGGGATGCGAGGGGTTGCTTGCATTAAAGGCATAGGCACCCATGCATTTATGGCACTACTGGGGCATGTGCCCCAAGGAGGGACCAGAATTCTGGAGCGGCACTTTGCTGCTCTATTAGAAGCTGCTCCTTGGTTGGTGTAATGGGAAAAGTTGGGAAAAATAAAGAGATGGTGGATTTTTTTATTATTAGGAGTCTCATCCTGCTTTATTTTTAATACCATCTAACAGGATCCTGCTTTTCGATTAAGCAAGTTGCAAGTCATTCAACCCATTAATTTCCTCTCTACATTGTCTTTCTCCTATCCTTGTCATTTTTTTTCTCTCCCTTCCACCCTAGAAAGGGGCTTAATTGTCTTTTAGTTTTCAGTTCTGGAGGAAAGTTAATCTGTCATTTCTCTTTACAGATGCTGCCTCACCTGCTGCATGTTTCCAGCATTTTCTGTTGTTACAACATACATGTTAGGAAGCAAAGTGTTATTCAACTACTCGTAAAGCCACATCTGTGGTGCAGATGGTATACTGAACTGGTGATAGTGTGTTCCTGTTCTTTTATTTGCATCAAAACCCATAACTCATGAGTACCACAGGTGTTACTGAGTTACAATAATCTTTCTCATGGGTCAGACAATGACAGAAATGATTCACCCTCCAATGCGATATTTAACACATGGTGCTGAAATAATTAGTCTAGGATTCTAAGTTGTTTTAAAATGCTGCAGGAGGTAAAATAATTACCAAATGGTAGCTACCACTTAAAAAAATGAAATGTAGGCTTGGCACACATTAAAGAATTAGGAACCATGTTAGCACGTTCAACATATGTAATTTATCATTTACCAGTATGAGACGTCACCACCAGGGCCTACAGGATAGATTTTCCTGTTCTCCCCCACCCCCGCCCCAGCACTGGACAGGAGCATTGGGATTTCTTCACCTGTGCCATTAACATGGGCCAGGGGCACTCCCGGTGCAGTCCTACACCCCCTGGCAGTGCCTAGTGCGGGTGGAAGGGGCAGGAAAGTTAAGAGCAGGTGCAGGTCTCTCAAGTTGTTTGGGACATTAAACCTGCTGGTGGAGATTGGCAGGCAGAAGGTCCCAAATAGACTTCAACATTCTGGGGAGGGGAGAGTTAGCAAATGACAAAAAAACTGATTGATTTTAAAGTCTTTGGGTTGTTCCAAGGATTCCTGGGGACTCTCCAGTCAGAAGGGGCCTGGGCGCAGGCCACAGCACCATGTTGTTTGGACACCTCTCAGCAAGTGGTCATACAGGGAAAATCCCCTTCCACCTCATTAACATATTAAAACAGCTCCATCAGGCCTGTGCCTACAGCAGGTGCAGAAGAAGCTGTGAGCCCCTCCTCCCTCCCCCCCAGGAAAGCCCCAGAACAATGTAAAAGGGTGTTCCCCAGGGATAGGGGGCAGGAAAATATGCCCCACAACTTTAACAAAACAAAATAAATTGTTACAGCTAGATCGAACAGATACTGAATATGTAGTAGCTTCTGGAATTAATTTTTACTACAGATATTTATAGTTTTATATATCAGCTGCTCTTACTAAAGAATACAAAGAAACAGTATGAAATACTGAAATAATGAAGTGATTTTGTTCTCAGATCATTTTTATTTCTGTATTTTTATCTCACAATATGAAACATCCTGCTATCCTGCATGTCAGGTCAATAGGGGTCCTTAATTAATCCCATTAGAGCAGAAGACCCAATGGTGATGAAATGCAAATAAGCATGATGAAATCTAAAGGCCAACACCTTTTGCAAATAAATTATTCATCCATATAGACATCCTCAATTAGATGGGACATGCCCACCAGGAAACAACAAGAGAAAAATCAGGATTTTAGACATTTCTGCAATTAAATGTCTTGTGTGATTAATTAAAGGAGAAGGTAGATGTAGATAATTTCTTAGGTTCAGTGGTGTCAGTCACTCCCATAAACGGACTGAGCATCTTACTTTTACGGGAGTTCACTCACACTGCTCTATATCTACTTGCATGATAGCCCAACCAAGGGATGTAACAATATGATTGGACCCAGTATTCATGTACCTCTTCAATCTCTTTAAAGGGAGACTGAGCAAACACTTGTTGAGATGAGGCCTGATAAGAATCATTAGCTGCTTTGTTTCACAATGATGTGGAGATGCCGGTGATGGACTGGGGTTGACAATTGTAAACAATTTTACAACACCAAGTTATAGTCCAACAATTTTATTTGAAATTCACAAGCTTTCGGAGGCTTCCTCCTTCCTCAGGTGAATGTTGTGGAAATGAAATCCTCGAACCCTTCGCATTTATAAATCACAGAACAATACCTGGTGATTACAGATAGTCTTTCCAACTGCCCGTTGCCAAGGCAATCACAGTGTGCAGACAGAGAGGTGTTACCTACAAGGCCACCGAATATACAGACACCCAAAAAAAAACAGAGAGAGAGAGGCAGAAACATAGAAACATCCGGAAGGAAGAGAAAGACAGCAAATGACCCGTTATATTAAAAACAGATAACATTTGTTCGCTGGTGGGGTTACGTGTAGCGTGACATGAACCCAAGATCCCGGTTGAGGCCGTCCTCAATGTTTCACAATGAATGAACGTACAGAACAATTGTTATGCTAAAATTCACTTAGCTCAATCGGTGAAACATGTTTTTGCATAAAAATACACTGTGCTTCCCCACATCATTGGATCATCTTACTTGATTTCAACAAAATAACATTTCTAACTCCCCCTGCATTGTATCTTTCACACAGTTTTTCTCTGGTACTCACTGCTTTGCAGTTTTTTTTTCAAAGGCGTGTCCTTAACTGCCTGTTTCTGTATGTTTTTATTTCTTGTTCACAGCCAAAGAAGGAAGGCCCACTAGACCTCCTGCCAAATGCCAAATGCCTGGGGCCAACGACTCCTCAACACAATGGCCGTGAGATGTTTATTGATTACTGAGACAAGCTAATAAATTGCTTGTTATTTGCAATCTATAAGGAAATATAATCAAAGCTAGCTCATTAGCATCTTGACTACCGATTGTGTCACAGGCCTTTTTTAACTTGCATGAATGCATTCTGTTTTAATACGCAACATTGGAAGAAACTCTTTTTCCATTCTGTGAAAAATAGTCAAAAGATCCTGAAATTTGATAGCATTCATGATTAAAAAGGATTAGCACTGAAGGGAGGTGTAGCAAAGAACCGTGATACTGATCCCTAGCTGAGTTATAAGGAAAGACTGGAGAAACTCAGGGCTTTCAGCCTTTGAAAGAGATGATGTGGAGATGCCGGTGATGGACTAGGGTTGACAAATGTAAACAATCTTACAACACCAAGTTATAGTCCAACAATTTTATTTGAAAATCACAAGCGTTCGGAGGCTTCCTCCTTCGTCAGGTGAATGTCAGGAAATCCTTGAACGTTTCGCATTTATATTCAGAGAACAATACCTGGTGATTACAGATAATCTTTCCAACTGCCCGTTGTCAAGGCAATCCAGGTGTTCAGACAGAGAGGTGTTACCTACAGGACCACCGAATATACAAACGGCCAGAACACAAAACAGAGAGAGAGAGGGAGAAACATCCAAAAGGAAGAGAAAGACAGAAAATGACCCGTTGAATTAAAAACAGATAACTTTTATTCGCTGGTGGGGTTACGTGTAGCGTGACATGAACCCAAGATCCCGGTTGAGGCCGTCCTCATGGGTGCGGATTTCATCAGCGAATAAAAGTTATCTGTTTTTAATTCAACGGGTCATTTTCTGTCTTTCTCTTCCTTTCGGATGTTTCTCCCTCTCGCTCTCTGTTTTGTGTTCTGGCCATTTGTATATTCGGTGGTCCTGTAGGTAACACCTCTCTGTCTGAACACCTGGATTGCCTTGACAACGGGCAGTTGGAAAGATTATCTGTAATCACCAGGTATTGTTCTCTGAATATAAATGCGAAACGTTCAAGGGTTTCCTGATATTCACCTGACGAAGGAAGAAGCCTCCGAAAGCTTGTGATTTTCAAATAAAATTGTTGGACTATAACTTGGTGTTGTAAGATTGTTTACATTTGAAAGAGATGACTAAGGGGAACCTCATAGAGATATATAAGAAACAGATCCAGATCACAACTTCAAACTAAATTGCGACTGCAGGACAAAGGGGCACAAGTTCAAACTAGTGAAAAGCAAATTTAGGACTAAGATCAGGAAGTTCTTCACAGAAGAGTGATCAGCACATGGAATGGAGACAAAAACCCTAAGAAACAACTGGATACTGTGATAGGGTGAACTGTAGGTTCTTTCTGGATTGATGACTTGGCATTGGCCAAATTGTTGGTGATCTTAGTGGACAAATGCGTAATGCATTCATATGACGTTTCTTTTTCAACATCGACATTAACCCATTTATTTTAAATGTATTAATGCCTCCACTAAAGAAGCAGAGGAATTGCATATAAATAGTTTAAGCATTTGTCCAGTAATATCTTTAGGTTATAATGCACATTTGGCTATAATTGAGGTTTTTCTGCATGTCCACAAATTTATTTATTTCACCAAAGGTGTTCTGCATAAAAATTTAGTGCTGGTTCATAATTAATTTCCAATAAACACAAAAGTATCTGAACATTTAGTTGGGTAATAGTATTTCACAAAAATATCTCTAAAAATCTACAAGCTCGTACTTACTTTTGGTGATATTAGCAGTAATATGTGCTCCTATTAATAGACCTCTATTGACTATTTTAATGCGAGTTATAGTCATGTATTTTAAATGAATTAATGCCACCATTAAAATACTAGACAGTGGAATGTCGTACAAGCATGTATACTTTACATGTTTATCTGCTAAAGTCACGAGCAGTAATTTCTACATTCATCTGTATATATTTGATGAATTGTATTCTGGCTTATTCCCATCTTCAGTGCTGTGTGGAAACTCATATGAGACAGTTGGATTAATTCCTCAATTCATCAGCCTTATGCTAGGTTTGAATAAAACTGGTATCCTCAAATGGCCATTTAATAGTTTTACACTTTACTATAGCAATCCGCTACTGGTGTTTCGTTTTCACGTATGATGAACAGGAGTTATTACTGACAACAATGCTCTGCATCCCTCATCAAGAACGGCCTCCCATATCTGCACATATCTTTGTTATCCTTGTGGTACATAGTATTATTGTAAATATGTTCTGGATTAGTGACCCTAAATTAGTTGGTAGAGAGCTATTTTGTACAGGTTCTTTTGAGACTGATGAATGTGATTACTGCTCCTGAAGTAGGTGTTGACAGTTCTTTGATGTTTTTATATTATACATGTAGGATTGCATGCCCAAGGAATTCTACTGATCACTTCCCAGTGGCTGAAATCTGATAAGCATAACATTTATTCATTTGAATGTTTGTCAGACTGGACATTTCATTGCAAGGGCGTACCGTATAGGGTAACACATGCCCTTCCAGGATAGGAGTTTTATAAACCCAGATTACTTTTCAAGGTTAGTATCTGTCTCACAAACTTCTTTTCTTCAATGATTTATTCAGTTACAGTGGTGTTACTCATACTTTCTATACTTAGAGCTGAGGCTGTTGCCATCCTTTTCTCAGTTCTCCTGATGCTACAGCACAGTTTTCCATTCTTAAACTAAAATGTTAGTTCAAGGACATCATTAAACAAATACTGACTAGTTTTAAGATTGGGTGTTAAACTATTGCTGCAGCGGCTTTAGGCACTATACACGTTTTCACCTCTATAACTCTTGATTCATAAGCTTGCTGCTGTAACTTGAAAACTGAAGTCCACGTTTTTAAATAACATTTAGCATTAAAATAGAGAAAAATCCTCTGCAGAGTGGAAGCATAGTTATAGATATTCAAGTGAGGAGTTTGATTTGATGGATTACACAAAATGGAGGTAACCAAATCATGCTAAGAATGAGAAAGGGGCTCATTAATTACATTGACTGTTGAGGAACATATACTGACTAAGACTGGAAATTAATGGGCATTAAAAGTGCCATTTTGTTTAAAAGAGCCATGCATTGGCCTTCTGTTTCAAATTAAACCAGAATTAGAACTTATTTCCAGGTAATCACCTTTTTGGACTGAGAACCATAGCGTTTCATTTTACTTTAGTAACTAGAAAGAAAAGTAAGTTTTAGCAGAGCACACCCTTAAACACATAAGCATATGTTAGAACTATAAAAGCACAGCCCTGACACAAACAGGAAGTAGCACAGGTTAAGAAATAGGATTCTCCTGCTCTTCTTTCACCAGATGTAAAAAGTAGCCTCTGCTCACAGTTATAATTAATGGAGGAGGTAATTTTGACTTTGGATGATAGTGTAAAACGGGTGATATTGGCTCGGCCACCCGTTAAATATCTCTCCCGATTTTTGTTTCCATTGACTTCGATGGAAGCGAAAATCAGGAGAAGTGTTTAACAGGTGGCTGAGCCAACATCACCCGTTTTACACTGTTGCCAAAAGTTAAAATTATCCCCAACGAGTCTCATATTTTCATTTTTATTTTAAAATTTCTCCTTAATTTCTGAACATGCTAACTCTTGCTTGGGTACAGTTCTCTAGGTGTTGGCAACCCTCTAGTATCTCTCCTCAGTGGCTATACTTCACATGTGAGCCTAGGCAGGCTATTCATCCAAACAAGGCCTCACAGCCAAGCCCAAAATATTTTCATCCAATGTCCAAATGCGAGCACGTTCCAGCCAGAGTCACTAGATAATAATCAAGAACAGAAATCCTGGCTGATTTTTTTCTCCTCTCTCAATGTATGTACAAACAGTGGGTAAAACTTTCCATGGCCCTGCGCCACCTGTGGGACTTTGCACTCAGTGGGTGGTTTATTGGAAAATTGCAGATTGATTATATTATAACAGTGACGACAGTACTTCATTGGTTGTGAAGCGTTTCGGGACATTCTGAGGACAGGAAGAGCACTACATAAATGCAAGTTCTTTCTTTTTTCTTGATTCCCCAGAATTTTCTACCCATTAATGTCAACAGGTGGAAAATTGTGAGCAAGGCACCTGTGATTTTCTGCTAAGTTGCCCATTGTGTGTGTGGCCCCTGCCAGTAACACAGACACTCAGGAAGTTCTGCCCGGTATATTTTTATCGAGGTATTTGGGTAAGTCTTCCCCTTTACTCTTGTATCATCGTTTCCTTTGTCCATCTACCTTAAAGCCTGTAACTGAGAAGACAGACATAGGGCTCGATCCCAGGTCACCATCGATGTCCCTAATAACTGGCCATTAGAAGGCATAAAAGATCTACTAGGCATGACCCTCCCTCACTCTGCTAGGAAACTCCACAGCCTCTGCTCAGAATCTCCTAACTTGACAGGCCTCAGATCAGGATCTGAATGAAGTAAGCCTCACATCTGGGACCATTTTTGTTCTGTGACACTGAACATTAGCTCAGTGCCATGACACTGACTGTGTTAATAGTTTAAATATTAAAACGCAGGACAAGTTTTTTTGTAAGTATGGTTCCTCATCGCCATTATCAGAAAGACAGGGATCATATTATTTATTATTACACTATTTGTAGAAAGCACGTCTATTCTCCAATCTGAAATACTGTTGTTTTGATGAGTGCTTCCTCAAAGAGATCACTTGCCTGTTGTACATCACTCAAGTTTATGTTGAAGCAGACAAGTTTGAAAACTGACTCACTGAAGCGGCACAAACTTATTTCTTATTCTTGGTGCCAATCTTAAAATAAAATGCACGTAACACAGATGCCAACCGAGGATTTAGGAACAGAGGATAAGTATTTACTTCAGAGTGATGACCAAATTAAGATCATTTAATATGTCTAAACATTGAGTAGCAGTGTTACCAGCATGATATAGATCTCCATCCCTCTGCTAGTCAAGCTATGCCTGACTGCTAACTTTTAAAAAATATTCTGTGCAGGAGACAGATTGAGCCATGGGTTACATCATAGGATAATTGCAAACATATTGCCTAGAGAAGTAGAGTACATAAAGAACTGGGTAGTAGCAGTGAATTATAAAAAAAAAACACCTGAAGAGTTCAGATGATATCATAAACCCTGAGATTCAATTACTATCTATAACGTAATAAGAGCGATACAGTATTAATTCTAACATTTAGAAGAAGGTGAATTTTTAATTTTTGTCACAAATAGTTTTGATAATCTGTTTGCTGTCTAGGGTGGGGGGGATTATTAAGATGTAGGATATCAGGGCATATGGCTTGCATCATAGTAGAATACTTAATAGCTTTGATTACACAAATATTATATATTTAAGCGCCATGGGTCATTTTACTACATTAAAGGCACTATATAAATGAAAGTTGTTGTTGTTGTTATACAAATCTACTATGGTCCAGCTATTATTTACACAACTGTGTCAACTGGGGGTAAGCTGTACCTTACCCAAGTTATCCGGATTGGATTCACCATTTCTGTGCTGACATCATACAGGATCAGCATAAGCAGAGGGGAGATCATGATTTTGATTAACTCAAGGGCCATATGAACATGTTCACCTGCACATAGGTCGTACCGAAATTGTTGAATGTAAGGCTCTGTGGTTTGTGCAAACTGATTTAATTATCTTGTTAACAGAATGAACTATTAGCTCAAACTAACAGCTGTCCAAGAGAGCTTTTCATTACAAACTCAGTTTAAATTAGAATCAATCTAAACCAGCCCTCCATTAAGTTTTTACCCTTCATAACAGAGCTATATAAATAGAATTATGGACTCAGTGATTGTTATATATTAACTGAATTTCAACTTCCTGTCATTCTACCTATTGGAAAATAAATGGAAACAGATGACTCACAATCATATATTTATGTTTAGTTCTGTAATATTATTGACCAAGAGCTGACTGTGCTAGAAGTGTAACTCTGAGATTTATTACAGATTAACATCAAATGATATCAAATATATCTGCAGTTCAGTACAGTTATATTATATTCAGGCTTGATATAAGAGAAAATAGTGTAGTTTCCCAAAGACTCTCACTGTTACAAAAACTTGCTGCATTGCTGACAGGTACATCTATGTTTGATAAAAAAAATTAATCCACAGCCCAGAACTGCCTTCGTTTTGTGTGCAGACTAGCAATTTGCTTAGCTCTCTCACAGCTGTCACCATTGGTCTCTTGATGAGTATCCTGTTTATACTTAAAGACCCAGACCTGTAATCTGAACTCAACAATCTAATTCATGTGAGTGGATTAAGTGGAGCTGCTATAATACTGGTAGCAGCTGTGTGAAGGTGAAGTGCTGTCCCTTTAATTGAAATTGGTGCACATCAGATACTGGGGTAAGTTTTTGCCTTCATCGCATGGGTGACAATATGGCGGAGCAGATCGCCCGCTCATTATAGGACTCGTCTGATTTTCATTCCATCAGTGGAATGGTAACTGGATTGGTTCTATAATGGACATGTGGTGAAGACACAAGTTTACCCCATGGTGTGCAAATGCAGTTTGGTAATATGCACAGAGAATGGGAATAATAAAAAACGTTCATAAAACTATTTTTCCCGTGATTGAAGTCAGAGACTACAAGTAACATTAGTACAGAAAAGAGACAAGAGGGTGTATATGCAACAGCTGCAGGAGGGTGGGAAGGAGGGGAAATTCATTTTTAAAAAATTCCATTACTAGTTTGTACAGACGATGTTTCTAAATTATCATCAGAATAAGATCTACTCCTGAGATGGATCTTGTTAGGAAATGAATTGTTTCAGGCAATTTGCCAAGATAAATTTCAGAATGAACCATCCTGCTGTTGTCACATGGTATAGGCAAACGAAGCTTCATCTGACATTCGCACCTGGGCTGGTCATGAATGGCCAGCTGCACCAATTTTAGTTGAGTTATCAATGGTAGGGAGAGAAAGCGGACTGGAGGGAGGATCTGTTCCTGTCCACTGGCTGGTGGATTAAGGAGCGGCACTTATCCCATTCTTGGAGCTATCAGTGATCTGATCTCCCACTTACCCAGCTGAGAAAAGCAGGTGCTTCCCCCAATGAACTTAGTGGGCAAAGGCAGCACCCCGCATAGTACTGAGCCATACAGCCCAAAAAAAACGAGGGTTGATCCCTGGTCTGTGCTGACTCAATTAATCTCAGCTGGGGCTGTTGTAGAGATTATACAATTGGCTTCTGTTTTCATGAGGTATGTGCAGGAAAAATCAGCTAGGTGGACTACTCCTTGTAGCTATCCACTGTCCCTTGCTGGAAAGTACAGGTGTGTGAATACTGGGTGAGGGCAGGATTGGGTTGTGATAGGACGGGTGTGATGCTTTCCATGGTTAAACGTCAGCCAACACTCACTATCTGGGCTCACATATGAAGGATAGTCACTTGGATGAGGTACTAGTGGGCTGATAGTGCCCACGGAATATAATCACTACATGAGCCAGCATCTTCAGCAGAGGAAGGGAGAAGAGAAGAGAATAATGAGCAGAAAAACCTGAGGAAAAAGAACCTGTGGGACAAAAAGGAAAAGCTTGCAAAGATAAATATGAATCTACCTTTTTGTACAGCACTTAATTTGTAGCTGTCTCAATATGTGCAGTTGTTAATTGTATATATGTAATTTATATCAATTAGTGTTAATTGTATTCAGGTGATGGGTATCGATTGAGGACTCTCTTGTATCCATTTATAGAATGGTGAGTAATGTTGAGCTGTGTGAATAAAGGCCTGGAAGCCACTAAAGACCAGGCTGTCGTATTCTATCCTTCACCACCTGGCTATCCAATTTATAACAGCAGTGTCCAAAGCGACTTTGGCCCATTCTGTAATATTTAACTTATAAGTACTTGCACCAGTTGAGCCAGCAAGGAAATTTTGCAGCTCTCTGAGATTGTACTCAAAAAATTCAAAATTCATTAAGATCCAAATGTCAAATACCTACCCATATCCAAGTTGTCGACAAACAACTGATACATCCCGATTGTCCCAGTTCTTGTTGCATATCATACCCC
Organism: Heptranchias perlo; assembly: GCF_035084215.1. Classification (NCBI taxonomy): domain Eukaryota; kingdom Metazoa; phylum Chordata; class Chondrichthyes; order Hexanchiformes; family Hexanchidae; genus Heptranchias; species Heptranchias perlo. The sequence goes on along the minus strand of NC_090325.1, from coordinate 124,572,607 downwards.
ATACTCCGTTCACGTATACTTCAACTCTACCTTCGCGTTGATTGTCACCTCCTTGCAATCTGACTAAACCTGATAAAATAAAATATTCATAAGTGTTTGGAAACACAACACCAAAAGTCGACAGATTGAACACTCCCTTGGTCAAAACGAAAAGGTGAAAAGCATGTTTTTCAACCATTTTGATAAAATCTTAGCAAAACTACAGAAGCACAAGTCATTCCTAAATACTAACTGTGAGAACTGGTATTTCACCAGTGATCATGAGTAAGTACCATCCAATCACAACACACTTGCATTAATGATCTTTTCACATTTCTGAAGCAGCTAATGAAGCATTTGATCTCCATAAATTTCAAAGAAAGGGCTTAGAAAGCTGTAGTGTGCAATTGTAGTAACAAGGCTCTGCAACTGCTAATGAACACCATCATGGAGTGTAGGAATGTCAGAACGCTTTTGGTGTGACAGGATAACTCCCTTTCCCCATTATACATAAAAAGGCACAAAATGTAGCAGTAGACAAAAATCAATCATCCTCCCTGGCTTGGCAGACCCAGCAAGAGGTACAAAAGAAGGCGCATAACTGAAAGTGAAGAAGCAAAAAGTATGAATCTTATTGGAAAGTAAAAAAGAACTTACATTTACATAGTCCCTTTCAACTCTTTAGGACATACCAAAGTGCTTCACAACCAATGAATTATTTTTAGTAAAGCCACTGTTACTATGTAGGCAAAGTAAAAACATCTGAACATGAAGGAAAATTGTAGTTGTAAACAACATACAAGGGGAGATTTCTCTGGGTCTGTGCCCAGGTGCACTGGATCACGTGGCATAGGGAATATCAGAACATCGGGTGGGTTGGAGCACCCTCCTGTAAAGGGATCTGCCCAATTCTTTGATATTCACAGCGTGCAGCAAATCAGGTGTGCCTGGGCACAGACCCAGACAATTCTCCCCTACATGCAAAAAAAAATGGTCCTGCGCAAAGAAATATTAGCAAGAATGTGGCAAAATAGTGGAGTGAAAATAGCAGGGTTATAAAATTACATTACACATGCCATCATGGAAGAGTGAATATGGAGCAGCAAAGAATTTCCATGAGCCAAAACACCTGTCTCAATCCACACTGGACTTACGTTTGCAGGCAAAGTTTACACATAATAACAAATGATAGACCCCCCACAGTTGAAGGTACTGCTGTTATTTGAACAAACAATTTATTTGGGAGTACCTGTATCCTATCCCACACCAAGTCGTCCTCACCTATCACCCTTCTGCTCGCCAATCTACTTTGGCTCTCAGTACCTCAACATCTCAAATTTAAAATTTTTATTATTATGTTTAAAGCCCTTCATGGCCTCACTCCCCTCAATCTCTGTAACCTCCTCCAGCCCTACAACCCCATGAGAACTCTGTGTTCTTCCGACTCTGACCTCTTGTGTATCCCTCCACTCCCTTTGCCCCACCATTGGTGGCCGTATTTTCAGCTGTCTAGGCCCTATGCTCTGGAATTCCCTCCCTAAACCTCACTGCCTCTTCAACTCCCTCTCACCTTTTAAGACCCTTCTTAAAACCCACCTCTCTGATTAGGCTTTTGGTCAACCCTCCTAATATTTCTTTCTATGGCTCAGCATCCATTTTTGTCTGATTATGCTTCTGTGAAGCATCTTTGGATGTTTTTCTATGTTACGGGTGCTATGTATATGCAAGTTGTTGTTGTCGTTGGGTGGATAGGTTAGAGGCATTGGGTGTGGAGATTGAGAAAAAGGTGTAGTGGTAAGTAGGTACATATTCTATGATTTCCAAAATGTTACATGAACATATCCATACATATTGCACAAGTAAAAGTAGCAACAACACAGTATCCAAATGGATAAATCTGTTTATGCTTAAGTACTCATAAAGGGTAATTTTACAGGTACGAAACTGCCAGTAGGGAGCCTCTGCCCCCTTCGTCCCCCAGCAATGCGTACACATAAAATTACCCCTATCATGCACCATCTGCTCCCTTCACAGAACAAAGATAACCCAGTGGACTAATAGCTGCACCCAAACAATACCATACATCTTAGCACCAACTGTCATCATTCCCACTTGAGACACACACCAATAAACATACATTGCAGTAGATGTAGATATTTTTGAGCATGAGGAAGCACAGGGTGAGCTACTGAGCACTGGTGAAGAAGAAATATCAGTGGTGCAGTTAATGAGGGATCAGCATGTCCCAAGTCAAGTCTAGGTGTGGTGTGCCCCTAATGAGTTGTCTAAACTTTAATGGTCCTGCTCTCAAACAGAAATTGTTAGAACACCAGGACTATATGTAATGAACCATCCAATATCTGAGCTGAAATCTGCCACTGAGTAGATGGTAACACCAATGTCATCCATGATGGAGACCACACTTACATAGATCATTGTCATGGAGCAGGATTTCTCATGAATACATTCTATCAGTCCATAATTCATTCATTGTGTAGAAAATGAGGCATCAGTTATCCAAGAGCCAACACAACAGGGGTAATTTTAACCCCCAAGAACAGGTAGGTTGGGGACGGGTGGGAGGTTAAAATAATAACATTTTGGAGATGGACCGCATCCCGGCTCCAACGCGCCCATTTCTGGGTTTAACCCAAGCAGGTTTATATGCATGTGCACAGCAGACACCAGAAAGTCCCGCCCCCACTTAAAGCCAGTGGGCCGATACTTAAAGATGCAATGTAACTCATTGAAATACTTGAGGGACATAATATTTTGTGCATTGGAAAACTTAAATGAATTTAACCTTACCTATTCGGGTTTTCTATTGCTTCTGATTTATGTCAGGTGAAAGTAGGCAGGAAGGGCCAGATCCATGAGGTGAGTGCCTTTATTGCATTGCTTGTGGGCCCAGAGGAGCAGAAGTGCTTCATCCAGGCCCAACATGCTCACCTGGCCAACAGGACCCCCGCGATAAGCCAACCCCCTTCCCCCTTCTGATGATGGATCCACACCTGCCCACCGATGGTGGACACCCCCCCCCCCACCCCCCACCATGCTGGACCACCACCCCTCCTGAGATAGACACCACTCTGGTGTCCATCTCAGCTTAATGCCTAGTATTCTCTTTTTCTCTATACCAGAAGAAATTAAATATATTATTATATTGTGTAGTCTCCAAACTTACACTTTGACTTTTTAAAGATTGTGGCATAAAATATTTCATACACTACTGTTATTGAAATGAAATACCATGTTCATTTACAAATACATGGCCTGATAAAATACTTAGTTGCTCATTTTTCCGTTTCAGAGTAAAACGTAATTTGTTTTCTTACTTGGACATTCATAGTCTATTTACAAACTACTTTGAGTACTACTTTCTTTGAGGGCCATTGCTACTAAGAAAATGTGTATGCAAAATTAACATGAAGTATTTTTTATCAAATTGTTGTTAAAAGAATTAACAGATTCTATCACATAAAAATGCACATGATTAGGAATGCACATGATTAGGAATTGGTGCTGTAATGGGTTGAGGCAACAAATGTTTCAGTCTGGGATTTTGGTTCAAGTCTATTCCAGACTCGGTCAAAGCTTGAGCTCTCCAGTGATGGCTAGGACCCTAAATGCAGTTAAATCAAAACAGTCTCAATCCAACTCTCAATGGGCATGAAATTTTAACACAAAACCTTCAAAATTTGCACAATTGGTACAAATGCTGTGATGTGCAAAATTGACTGTAGAAATGGTTGGTCTGAATCTTGCTATACCTGCCTGTAGAAGGGGTCGGTCTGAATGATGCTATACCTGCCTGGAGAAGGGGTGGATCTGAATCTTGCTATACCTGCCTGGAGAAGGGGTGGGTCTGAATCTTGCTACACCTGCCTGTAGAAGGGGTCGGTCTGAATGATGCTATACCTGCCTGTAGAAGGGGTCGGTCTGAATGATGCTATACCTGCCTGGAGAAGGGGTGGGTTTGAATCATGCTATACTGCCTGTAGAAGGGGTGGGTCTGAATCTTGCTATACCTGCCTGTAGAAGGGGTGGGTCTGAATCTTGCTATACCTGCCTGTAGAAGGGGTGGGTCTGAATCTTGCCATACCTGCCTGTAGAAGGGGTGGGTCTGAATCTTGCTATACCTGCCTGTAGAAGGGGTGGGTCTGAATCATGCTATACCTGCCTGTAGAAGTAGTCAGTCTGAATCATGCTATACCTGCCTGTAGAAGTAGTCAGTCTGAATCATGCTATACCTGCCTGTAGAAGTAGTCAGTCTGAATCATGCTATACCTGCCTGTAGAAGGGTGGGTCTGAATCATGCTATACCTGCCTGTAGAAGGAGTCAGTCTGAATCATGCTATACCTGCCTGTAGAAGGGTGGGTCTGAATCATGTTCTACCTGCCTGTAGAAGGGGCTGGTATGAATCATGTTATACCTGCCTGTAGAAATGGTTGGTCTGAATCTTGCTACAATTGCTTGCAGAAGGGATTGGTTTGAATCATGCTATACCCGCCTGTGGAAGGGGATAGTATAAATCTATACATTGACTGGGGTTTCTTTATCCAGTACATTCACCTGGTGCAAATTGGGAAAAAAATCCTTAAATTGCCATCTCTTGTAAATACATTTGGAAAACACTTGCAAAATGATTCTTTTTCTTCAATCAGTGTTATTACATGATTTACTAGATAACTCTTTTTTTAAATGTGGTTTACATTTAACCTGACATATTTGTATATTCTGTGAACATCCCCATCCTCAATGATGGTGGAGTACAACACGTGAGTGCAAAAGCCAAGGCTGAAGCGTTTGCAACCATCTTCAGCCAGAAGTGCCAAATGGATGATCCAACTCGGCCTCCTCCCGATATCCCGACCATCACAGAAGCCAGTCTGCGGCCAATTCGATTCACTCCACGTGATATCAAGAAACGGCTGAGTGCATTGGATACAGCAAAGGCTATGGGCAACAAAAAAATCCCGGCTGCAGTGCAGAAAACTTGTGCTCCAGAACTAGCTGCGCCTCTAGGCAAGCTGTTCCAGTACAGCTACAACACTGGCATCTACCCGACAATGTGGAAAATTGCCCAGGTATGTCCTGTCCACAAAAAACAGGACAAATCCAATCCTGCCAATTACCGCCCCATCAGTCTACTTTCAATCATCAGCAAAGTGATGGAAGGTGTCGTCGTCAGTGCTATCAAGCGGCACTTACTCACCAATAACCTGCTCACAGATGCTCAGTTTGGGTTCTGCCAGGACCACTCAGCTCCAGACCTCATTACAGCCTTGGCCCAAACATGGAGAAAAGAGCTGAATACCAGAGGTGAGGTGAGAGTGACTGCCCTTGATATCAAGGCAGCATTTGACCGAGTGTGGCACCAAGGAGCCCTAGTAAAATTGAAGTCAATGGGAATCAGGGAGAAGACTCTCCAGTGGCTGGAGTCATACCTGGTACAAAGGAAGATGATAGTGGTTGTTGGAGGCCAATCATCTCAGCCCCAGGACATTGCTGCAGGAGTTCCTCAGGGCAGTGTCCTAGACCGAACCATCTTCAGCTGCTTCCCTTCAATGACCTTCCCTCCATCATAAGGTCAGAAATGGGGATGTTCGCTGATGATTGCACAGTGTTCAGTTCCATTCGCAACCCCTCAGATAATGAAGCAGTCCATGCCCGCATGCAGCAAAACCTGGACAACATCCAGGCTTGGGCTGATAAGTGGCAAGTAACATTTGCGCCAGACAAGTGCCAGGCAATAACCAATGCCAACAAGAGAGAGTCTAACTACCTCCCCTTGACATTCAACAGCATTACCATCACCAAATTCCCCACCATCAACATCCTGGGGGTCACCATTGACCAGAAACTTAACTGGACCAGCCATATAAATACTGTGGCTACAAGAGCAGGTCAGTGGCTGGGTATTCTGTGGCGAGTGACTCACCTCCTGACTCCCTAAAGCCTTTTCACCTTCTACAAGGCACAAGTCAGGAGTGTGATGGAATACTCTCCACTTGCCTGGATGAGTGCAGATCGAACAACACTCAAGAAGCTCGACACCATCCAGGACTAAGCAGCCCGCTTGATTGGCATCCCATCCACCACACTAAACATTCACTCCCTTCACCACCGGCACACTGTGTCTGCAGTGTGTACCATCCACAGGATGCAATGCAGCAACTCGCCAAGGCTTCTTCGACAGCACCTCCCAAACCCGCGACCTCTACCACCTAGAAGGACAAGGGCAGCAGGCACATGGGAACAACACCACCTGCACGTTCCCCTCCAAGTCACACACCATCCCGACTTGGAAATATATCGCTGTTCCTTCATCGTCGCTGGGTCAAAATCCTGGAACTCCCTTCCTAACAGCACTGTGGGAGAACCTTCACCAAACGGACTGCAGCGGTTCAAGAAGGCGGCTCACCACCACCTTCTCAAGGGCAATTAGGGATGGGCAATAAATGCTGGCCTCGCCAGCGACGCCCACATCCCATGAACGAATTTTTAAAAACTAATTACAAATACATAAGGACATGTCTTTGAAGCTGAATCATATGACATGTGTGAACTAGTTAATTTTGTTTTGACAGTACTTCTAGATTTGGATAAACACAAGGAATCTAGATCAAACTTGAACATCTTTAGTGAAAGTAACACCAAGTGGCATGTTATTTTTAAAGTATTCATCAAGAATGGATAGTTTTCAGTATGACTGACTTTACCAGCACATGCAGATCCAAGGTCAGTATTGAACTGAACCCTTAATCTGAGGGCTTTTCAATTGCAGTAATTCGAGAAAATTCACCCAGATCCAAACTGGTGGATCTGTTTGCGTTTTATATAAACTATATTTGAGAACACTTGCAACTGCTTTCAACCCCCGACCCCATCACCACCACCGATAAGTCCCAAAAATGGCCATTGCATATTTACTGGATTTTGTGCATGTGGAATTAACCCTTCAAACTTTGGCATTTTCTTTTTAAGTTTGCTAAATGTGGAATTTTCTTGTACAAACTCCTGAATGTGTGCAATTTCATCTGTTTGATAATTTGAGGAAAATAATATAATGGACAGTTTGTTTCTTTGAAGTTGATCTGAAAAGGTTGGACAGGTAGTTTCAAATCAAGCCAAAAAGAACTTTAAAACCTCAGTTACGTTACACACCCCTAACGTAAATCTAATACTTGTTACCCACTTGTTGGTCTATAGACTGGGTACCTGAAACATTGCTGCAACCCAGCAGCTTCAATGCTGATGAGCTAACAAGGGAAAGGAGAAGGATTGAGTCCTGCTAAGGTTATCTGTCACTCCAACCTCCCTGCCCCATTTGGGATCCTTTCACAATTCCTGGCTAATCCATTCATTTGAATGCCTTGCAGCAATAATGATGTGGAGATGCCGGTGATGGACTGGGGTTGACAATTGTAAACAATTTTACAACACCAAGTTATAGTCCAGCAATTTTATTTTAAATTCACAAGCTTTCGGAGACTTCCTCCTTCCTCAGGTAAATGTTCAAGAGCTCCTTGAAGCCTACGCATTTATACATATAGAACAATACATGGTGTTTACAGACTGCCCCTGCAACTGCCCGTTGCCAAGGCAATCACCGTGTTCAGATAGAGAGGTGTCACCTGCAGAACCCCCGAATACACATTCAACAAAAAAACAAACAGGGAAAAAAAACAGAGAAAAAAAACAGAGAGAGGCAGAAACATCCGGAAGGCAGAGAGAGCCAGCAAATGACCCATTATATTAAAAACAGATAACATTTGTTCGCTGGTGGGCTAACGTGTAGCGTGACATGAACCCAAGATCCCGGTTGAGGCCGTCCTCATGGGTGCGGAACTTGGCTATCAATTTCTGCTCGACGATTTTGCGTTGTCGTGTGTCTCGAAGGCCGCCTTGGAGTACGCTTACCCGAAGGTCGGTGGATGAATGTCCATGACTGCTGAAGTGTTCCCCGACTGGGAGGGAACCCTCCTGTTTGGCGATTGTTGCGCGGTGTCCGTTCATCCGTTGTCACAGCGTCTGCATGGTCTCGCCAATGTACCATGCTCTGGGGCATCCTTTCCTGCAACGTATGAGGTAGACAACGTTGGCCGAGTCACAGGAGTATGAACCATGCACCTGGTGGGTGGTGTCCTCTCGTGTGATGGTGGTATCTGTGTCGATGATCTGGCATGTCTTGCAGAGGTTACCGTGGCAGGGTTGTGTGGCGTCGTGGACGCTGTTCTCTTGAAAGCTAGGTAATTTGCTACGAACGATGGTCTGTTTGAGGTTGGGTGGCTGTTTAAAGGCGAGTAGTGGAGGTGTGGGGATGGCCATAGCGAGGTGTTCGTCCTCATTGATGACATGTTGAAGGCTGCGGAGAACATGGCGTAGTTTCTCCGCTCCGGGGAAGTACTGGACGACAAAGGGTACTCTGTTGGTTGCGTCCCGTGTTAGTCTCCTGAGGAGGTCTATGCGATTTTTTGCTGTGGCCCGTCGGAACTGTCGATCGATGAGTCGAGCGTCATATCCCGTTCTTACTAGGGCGTCTTTCAGCGTCTGTAGGTGTCCATCGCGTTCCTCCTCGTCTGAGCAGACCCTGTGTATTCGCAGGGCCTGTCCATAGGGGATGGCCTCTTTGACGTGGTTAGGGTGGAAGCTGGAAAAGTGGAGCATCGTGAGGTTGTCCGTGGGCTTGCGGTAGAGTGAGGTGCTGAGGTGCCCGTCTTTGATGGAGATTCGTGTGTCCAAGAAAGGAACTGATTCTGAGGTACATTGGCGAGACCATGCAGACGCTGCGACAACGGATGAACGGACACCGCGCAACAATCGCCAAACAGGAGGGTTCCCTCCCAGTCGGGGAACACTTCAGCAGTCATGGACATTCATCCACCGACCTTCGGGTAAGCGTACTCCAAGGCGGCCTTCGAGACACACGACAACGCAAAATCGTCGAGCAGAAATTGATAGCCAAGTTCCGCACCCATGAGGGCGGCCTCAACCGGGATCTTGGGTTCATGTCACGCTACACGTTACCCCACCAGCGAACAAATGTTATCTGTTTTTAATATAATGGGTCATTTACTGGCTCTCTCTGCCTTCCGGATGTTTCTGCCTCTCTCTGTTTTTTTTCTCTTTTTTTTCCCTGTTTGTTTTTTTGTTGAATGTGTATTCGGGGGTTCTGCAGGTGACACCTCTCTGTCTGAACACGGTGATTGCCTTGGCAACGGGCAGTTGCAGGGGCAGTCTGTAAACACCATGTATTGTTCTATATGTATAAATGCGTAGGCTTCAAGGAGCTCTTGAACATTTACCTGAGGAAGGAGGAAGTCTCCGAAAGCTTGTGAATTTAAAATAAAATTGCTGGACTATAACTTGGTGTTGTAAAATTGTTTACAATTGTCAACCCCAGTCCATCACCGGCATCTCCACATCATGACTACCATCGACACCACAAACTGCCGGCTCACAGTGGAAAGGATATCCAAGAAGATCGCGCATTTAGACACAGACATCAAGTTTTTACAGAGCTGCAAGAAAGCAGACAAGATCCCGAAAGGACTCCAGATCACGAACCCACTCAAGTCCACATACAACTCGGATTACGCTGAGAGACTCTGCCGCCGTACCTCTCGCACACTCCGCAACCATCTCATACACCAACTCTACAGCAGACGCCACAACCTCGAAACCAAGATAGAGTCCATACTCTCAACCTGTACTCAGGACACAGCAGACCAGCTACGTTATACCGCCAAACAGACGAGGCAACGGAACTACGCTGCCTACATGAAAACCAAGAGCAGGAAGCTTGAGAAACTCGGCATCACCACCAGCAACGACCAAGCTTCCCCTGGTACCACGGTTGCAACCACAGGGAAGTCTATTGTCAATTTATCCGACCACACCCTTCAACCAGACGAAATCGAAGTTCTCAGCCGAGGGCTCAATTTCTGCCCCACTACCAAAATGGACCCCACTAGTCTCGCGGCGGACACAGAGGAATTCATCAGGAGAATGAGGCTCCGGGAATTCTACCACAAACCCCAAGATTTCAGCAGCGAACCCAATGAGACAATCGACGATCCGGAACAGCAGACAGAGGGATCCGCGGTACAGCAACCGAAGAGGAAAGAGTCAAACTGGACTCCTCCGGAGGGTCGCTGCCCTCAGCTGGACATGTATGCTCAAGCTGTCAGGAAATGCGTCAATGCCAGATTCATCAGCCGCACTCAGAAGACAGTCCAGAATGTCACCCGAGCACAACGCAACGCCATCAACGCTCTCAAGACCAACCGCAACATCGTCATCAAACCAGCGGACAAAGGAGGAGCCATAGTCATACAGAACAGAACAGACTATTGCAAAGAAGCATACCGACAACTGGACAACCAGGAACACTACAGACGGTTACCCGCAGATCCGACCAAAGAACACACCCACCAGCTCAACAAACTGATCAAGACCTTCGATCCAGACCTTCAAAGCATCCTACGCACTCTCATCCCACGTAATCCCCGCGTGGGAGACTTCTACTGCCTCCCAAAGATACACAAAGCCAACACACCCGGACGTCCCATCGTATCAGGCAACGGAACCCTGTGTGAGAACCTCTCTGGATACATCGAGGGCATCCTGAAACCCATCGTACAGGGAACCCCCAGCTTCTGTCGCGACACTACAGACTTCCTACAAAAACTCAGTACCCACGGACCAGTTGAACCAGGAACACTTCTCACCACGATGGACGTCTCGGCACTATACACCAGTATCCCCCACGATGACGGCATCGCTGCGACAGCATCAATACTCAACACCAACAACAGCCAATCTCCGGAAGCCATCCTACAACTCATCCGCTTCATCCTGGATCACAATGTCTTCACCTTCGATAACCAGTTCTTTACCCAAACACACGGAACAGCCATGGGGACCAAATTCGCACCCCAATACGCCAACATTTTCATGCACAAGTTCGAGCAGGACTTCTTCACTGCACAAGACCTCCAACCAACACTATACACCAGATACATCGACGACATTTTCTTTCTATGGACCCACGGCAAGGAATCACTAAAGAGACTACACGATAACATCAACAAGTTCCATCCCACCATCAAGCTCACCATGGACTACTCCTCAGAATCAGTTTCTTTCTTGGACACACGAATCTCCATCAAAGACGGGCACCTCAGCACCTCACTCTACCGCAAGCCCACGGACAACCTCACGATGCTCCACTTTTCCAGCTTCCACCCTAACCACGTCAAAGAGGCCATCCCCTATGGACAGGCCCTGCGAATACACAGGGTCTGCTCAGACGAGGAGGAACGCGATGGACACCTACAGACGCTGAAAGACGCCCTAGTAAGAACGGGATATGACGCTCGACTCATCGATCGACAGTTCCGACGGGCCACAGCAAAAAATCGCATAGACCTCCTCAGGAGACTAACACGGGACGCAACCAACAGAGTACCCTTTGTCGTCCAGTACTTCCCCGGAGCGGAGAAACTACGCCATGTTCTCCGCAGCCTTCAACATGTCATCAATGAGGACGAACACCTCGCTATGGCCATCCCCACACCTCCACTACTCGCCTTTAAACAGCCACCCAACCTCAAACAGACCATCGTTCGTAGCAAATTACCTAGCTTTCAAGAGAACAGCGTCCACGACGCCACACAACCCTGCCACGGTAACCTCTGCAAGACATGCCAGATCATCGACACAGATACCACCATCACACGAGAGGACACCACCCACCAGGTGCATGGTTCATACTCCTGTGACTCGGCCAACGTTGTCTACCTCATACGTTGCAGGAAAGGATGCCCCAGAGCATGGTACATTGGCGAGACCATGCAGACGCTGCGACAACGGATGAACGGACACCGCGCAACAATCGCCAAACAGGAGGGTTCCCTCCCAGTCGGGGAACACTTCAGCAGTCATGGACATTCATCCACCGACCTTCGGGTAAGCGTACTCCAAGGCGGCCTTCGAGACACACGACAACGCAAAATCGTCGAGCAGAAATTGATAGCCAAGTTCCGCACCCATGAGGACGGCCTCAACCGGGATCTTGGGTTCATGTCACGCTACACGTTAGCCCACCAGCGAACAAATGTTATCTGTTTTTAATATAATGGGTCATTTGCTGGCTCTCTCTGCCTTCCGGATGTTTCTGCCTCTCTCTGTTTTTTTTCTCTGTTTTTTTTCCCTGTTTGTTTTTTTGTTGAATGTGTATTCGGGGGTTCTGCAGGTGACACCTCTCTGTCTGAACACGGTGATTGCCTTGGCAACGGGCAGTTGCAGGGGCAGTCTGTAAACACCATGTATTGTTCTATATGTATAAATGCGTAGGCTTCAAGGAGCTCTTGAACATTTACCTGAGGAAGGAGGAAGTCTCCGAAAGCTTGTGAATTTAAAATAAAATTGCTGGACTATAACTTGGTGTTGTAAAATTGTTTACAATTGCAGCAATAAAGCATTAAAGTACAATTTCAAAATTTGCGGATGACACTAAATTGGGGTATAGTTAATACTGAGGAAGACTGCGACAAAATACAAGAATACATTAATAAACTTACAGAATGGGTGTGTAATTGGCAAATTAATTTTAACACAGTTAAGTATGAGGTGGTGCATTTTGGTAGGAAAAATAAGGAGGCCACATACTCCTTGGAAAATAAGGGCACGATTTTAACAAGGAGGCAGGTTCTCGGCAGGGTGGGGGGTCAATAATTGGGTGAGAAACCCAGAAGAAAAAATCATGCTGTTTCCCGAGCGATCACAACTCAATTGGAGCCTCTCAACTCAGCTTCCAGGTTTCACGTCCTCAAGCTGCGCAGTGGGCGAACTGCACATCCGTATGACGTGTTTAAAGCCCACTATTTAAAGGGCCACTCCAGCAATGCATTTTGAAGCAGAATGGAGGAAAAATGAATGGGGAACATCATAGAGCGAAGCCAGCACCTAGATTCTCTGACGCTGCCCTGGAGACATTGCTGGGCACAGTAAGAAGCAGGAGGGAGGTGCTGTACCCAACAGGCCACAGCAAGAAACCTGGTCGTGTCACCAAGAAGACATAGCTGGAGGTAAAGGACGAGGTCAGCAGCAGAAGAACGGTGCCCCAGTCGTGGCTTCAATGCAGAAAGAGATTTAATGACCTAACCAGGTCAGGAAAAGTGAGTACAGTTACTGACTGACCTGCATTCTGTGGTGAACATTACACCCTCTCACACTGCCCTGTGAAGCCTACTCCATTACATCACTCATCACACTCACTTAAGGCTCAGTCTCGACTCACCTTCACTTTCTGTGCACTTCTTCACACACCCTCCAATTTGTGCACCCACCTCTCCCACTCACCCCAAACATAAGAACATAAGAACATAAGAAACAGGAGCAGGAGTAGGCCAATCGGCCCCTCGAGCCTGCTCCGCCATTCAATAAGATCATGGCTGATCTGATCCTAACCTCAAATCTAAATTCATGTCCAATTTCCTGCCCGCTCCCCTTAACCCCTAATTCCCTTTACTTCTAGGAAACTGTCTATTTCCGTTTTAAATTTATTTAATGATGTAGCTTCCACAGCTTCCTGGGGCAGCAAATTCCACAGACCTACTACCCTCTGAGTGAAGAAGTTTCTCCTCATTTCAGTTTTGAAAGAGCAGCCCCTTATTCTAAGATTATGCCCCCTAGTTCTAGTTTCACCCATCCTTGGGAACATCCTTACCGCATCCACCCGATCAAGCCCCCTTCACAATCTTATATGTTTCAATAAGATCGCCTCTCATTCTTCTGAACTCCAATGAGTAGAGTCCCAATCTACTCAACCTCTCCTCACATGTCCGCCCCCTCATCCCCGGGATTAACCGAGTGAACCTTCTTTGTACTGCCTCGAGAGCAAGTATGTCTTTTCTTAAGTATGGAGACCAAAACTGTATGCAGTATTCCAGGTGCAGTCTCACCAATACCTTATATAACTGCAGCAATACCTCCCTGTTTTTATATTCTATCCCCCTAGCAATAAAAGCCAACATTCCGTTGGCCTTCTTGATCAACTGCTGCACCTGCATACTAACTTTTTGATCTTCTTGCACTAGGACCCCAGATCCCTTTGTACTGCAATACTTTCCAGTTTCTCGCCTTTAAGATAATAACTTGCTCTCTGATTTTTCCTGCCAAAGTGCATAACCTCACATTTTCCAATATTGTATTGCATCTGCCAAATCTCCGCCCACTCACCCAGCCTGTCTATATCCCCCTGTAGGTTTTTTATGTCCTCCTCACTCTTCACTTTCCCTCCCATCTTTGTATCATCTGCAAACTTTGATATGTTACACTTGGTCCCCTCCTCCAAATCGTTAATATAGATCGTAAAGAGTTGGGGACCCAGCACCGACCCCTGCGGAACACCACAGGCTACTGGTTGCCAGTCCGAGAATGAACCATTTATCCCAACTCTCTGTTTCCTGTTAGATAACCAATCCTCCACCCATGCCAGAATATTACCCCCAATCCAGTGATTCTTTATCTTGAGCAATAATCTTTTATGTGGCACCTTGTCGAATGCCTTCTGGAAGTCTAAATACACTACGTCCACTGGTTCCCCTTTATCCACCCTGCACGTTATGTCCTCAAAGAACTCAAGCAAACTTGTCAGACATGACTTCCCCTTCGTAAAGCCATGCAGACTTTGTCCTATTAAATTATGTTTATCCAAATGTTCCGCTACTGTCTCCTTGATAATAGATTCCAAAATTTTACCCACCACAGATGTTAGGCTAACTGGTCTATAATTTCCAGCCTTCTGCCTACTACCCTTTTTAAATAAGGGTGTTACATTAGCAGTTTTCCAATCTGCCGGGACCTTTGCCGAGTCCAGAGAATTTTGGAAAATTATTACCAAAGTATCCACAATCCCGACTGCCACTTCCCTCAAGACCCTCGGATGTAAGCCATCAGGTCCAGGGGATTTATCCGCCTTGAGTCCCATTAATTTACTGAGTACCAATTCCTTAGTGATTTTAATCGTATTTAGCTCCTCCCCCCCTAGAGCCCCCTGTTTGTCCAGTGTTGGGATATTCTTAGTGTCCTCTACCGTAAAGACTGAAACAAAATATTTGTTCAGCATTTTTGCCATCTCCGTGTTTCCCACCATTAATTTCCCGGTCTCATCCTCTAAGGGATCTACGTTTGCCTTAGCCACCCTTTTTCTTTTTATATAACTATAGAAACTCTTGCTATCTGTTTTTATATTTTTTGCTAATTTATTTTCATAATCTATCTTCCCTTTCTTAATCAATCCTTTAGTTACTTTTTGCTGTCTTTTGAAGACTTCCCAATCTTCTATCCTCCCACTAAGTTTGGCTACCTTATATGTCCTTGTTTTTAGTCGGATACTATCCTTAATTTCTTTACTTAGCCACGGATGGCTGTCATTTCTTTTACACCCTTTTTTCCTCAGTGGAATATATATTTTTTGAAAGTTGTAAAATAACTCCTTGAATGAACACCACTGCTCATATACCGTCTTACCCTTTAATCTATTTTCCCAGTCCACTTTAATCAATTCCGCTCTCAAACCATCATAGTCTCCTTTATTCAAGCTCAGTATGCTTGTTTGAGAACCAACCTTCTCACCCTCTAATTGGATATGGAATGTAACCATGTTATGGTCACTCATTCCAAGGGGATCCTTAACTAGGACATTATTAATTAATCCTAGCTCATTACACAGGACCAGGTCCAAGGTTGCTTGCCCCCTTGTAGGATCAGTTACATACTGATGCAATGTGATCAATCTGTCTGATAGTCATCTCTGATGCAGCTGCTTCATTGTCATCCTGACCCAAAGCAATGCATCCATTGGATGACCACGTCACCCTCACTCACCCACAAGTCTGTACTTTCTCCCCTTATAGGAGAAGAGAGCGCAAAATGCAGGGGAGAGGGCGAGGACTGGAGAGAGGCATCCACAAATCATAGTCCTCACAGAGGCGGAGGAGGCCTTGGATATAAGCTGGATGGTGGAGTGCCTGGCTGTAGGGGATGCCGAGACTGGCACCCCACAAATGTCTGGTGACAGAACTTTAACATCCCTCACACACAACATGGATTGATGTTATCAATGATTGATCTGTTGCACACTTCAGTATGCTTATCACAACATTACTTCTGCAATGATTATTAATATTTCTGTATGTTCTCTTCCAGGGGTATCACAAACCGAAGACATGGTCGAGGGTGATGCCTCAGAGGAGCCCCCTACCCCTGAGGGCACACTGTCACATCTTAGCGAGCCATCCACCAGCGCAGATACTTGCACCTTGGTGGGTCCTATTAGACAGGTAGTTGGGTTGTCACCTGGTGGCAGGGGCAGCGGCGGAAAGTCTGTGTCGGTGGGCACACCCCTCTCCAAGCTTTGCTCAGCTTGGCACAGATGCTGAACCCCGGGGCCCTTGAGAAGGAGAATGATAGAGGTACAGGGAGTGGAAAACATGCCATGTACACTCTCCACAATAGCGGAGAGGATGCAGGAGTCCCACTCCATCGCTAGTGGATTGGCAGTGCAGGTAAGTGAAGGAATGTCTGCAATGGAGAGAATGGCAGCCTGCATTCAGCTTCAAGCACGGCCCATAAATAAGTCCATTCAGGCCCTGGCAATGGCCATGTGGACTCAGGGCAAACTACATTCTGGTGCCTTAGACAGGCAGACAGATACATTAGCACTGGCCTTACAAGGCATCACACATGTCCTCCAAACTGTCCTCCAGCAGAGTGGTAGGAGTGATGTGGCCCTGGCCCAGGAGAGGGATGATGGCAAAAGGGGACATGGAAGTGGGGACGCCACTCAAAGCGCTCCCACGTCTCACCCGTTGCCCCTCTCCAAACCAATACCCGCAATGCTGCCTCCTCTCCAGATGGCCGAATCTGCCCCTGCACGGATGCAGGTGGAGCAGTCTTTGGAGGGGCCCTCACGGGTTCCAAAACCCAGAGGTCATACGCCGAAAGCATCTAAGCAGCCCGGGCATGAATCTGAGCAACCTGCCACTACCTATGCTGCAGCCACAGGGGATGCACCATGTAGAAGCTGTAGAAATGAGGAAGTCAACGGTTTTGTAATCACCAAGGGTTTGCACAAGGGTGTCTGACAGACTGTCATGTTTTTTCATTTCTATTTGATTTATGTTACCATCACATGAAATGTTACGATTCTCACCACCACTGCCACGTCTTGCCCATTCTTGAGTCCCTTTTGTGAAAGTGCCCTTACATCTGATTGCTCATGAAAGGCAAATTGATGCCACCCATTGGGTGCGTTTGCAATGGGTGTATGTGTCGTTGTATGACTGTTTTGTGCCACCGGGAGCAGGGGACAGCGGGGGAGGGGGGGGGGGGGGAGTGGCGGCGGGGGGGGGGGGGGGGGGGGCGGTTGTGCTGGTCATTACAGGTGGTCTGAGTACTTAGAATCATAGAATCATAGAAAATAGGAGCAAGGGTAGGCCACTTGCTGTAGTTCACTTTGCAGATCTCCCTATGAGAATCTATCAAGTATGAGTGACACCCTGGCATAACGAGCAGCCAGATGAGACGCTGCTTCACCGATGGATCGCCCATCGTCATCCTCCTCATCTTCCTCCTCCTCAGCCTCCTTGTCTTCTTCTTCAATGTTGATGGTAGGTGTAGCTGCTTGTGGAGCGCATGGGACTTCATCCACCAGTAACCCCCTCTGTTGAGCGATGTTGTGCAGGACGCAGCACACAACTATTATTCTACACACCCTCCCCGGTGAGTACTGAAGGGCTCCCCCACATCGATCCAGGCACCGGAAGCGCATCTTCAGCAGCCCTATGGCTTGCTCTATGACAGACCTGGTGATGCTGTGACTGTCGTTTTACTGCTTCTGTGCCTCACTGGTGGGGTTCCTCACAGGTGTCATGAGCCACGTCTGCAGGGGGTATCCCTTGTCTCCAAGGAGCCAGCTCTTAAGTCTGTTTTGTGCATGGAAAAGGACC
Source organism: Heptranchias perlo (assembly GCF_035084215.1). Classification (NCBI taxonomy): domain Eukaryota; kingdom Metazoa; phylum Chordata; class Chondrichthyes; order Hexanchiformes; family Hexanchidae; genus Heptranchias; species Heptranchias perlo. Next base: position 124,554,607 of record NC_090325.1, on the reverse strand, counting down.
GAGATGTTGGGTTCGCGCAGAATGAAGGATTCACGGCAGCTGCCAGGGAATTTGGCACACATCTGCAGAAACCTCTTCCAGTGGTCGCAAATCAGCAGTGCATTGATAGAGTGATATCCTTTTCTGTTGAAGAACATTTCTGGCTCATGTGGAGGTGCTCGGATTGCTACGTGTGTGCAATCAATTGTGCCCTGTACCCGAGGGAAGCCAGCCAGAGAGTAGAAACCCACTGCCCTCTCAGTCTGGCTGATGTCGTCGATGGGGAAGTTGATGTAGTCGGATGCCCTGGCAAACAAGCCATCTATGACCTGTCATACACATTTATGGACAGATCACTGAAAGATCCTGGTGATGTTACCGGTGGCATCCTGGAAGGATCCAGAGGTGAAGAAATCGAGGACTATGGTGACTTTAACTGCAACGGGCAATGTGTGGCCACCAAGGCCAGTCGGGAGTAACTCTGCATGAAGGAGCCTGCAGACGTCTGCGACCACTTGGCAACTCAAACTTAGCCTTCGTACGCACTGGTCCTCAGTGAGGTCCACGAAGCTCAGCCTCTGCCTGCAGAACCTCTCATGAGGGTAGTGCCACTTGCAATGTCGGCCCCTCTGTTGTTCCCCTCTCTGCTCTTCTGCAGGTCCCTGTGATGCACCTCTGATATATGGAGCTGCAAATCCCAGAACTGCACGCCATGCCTGGCACGGATGGTGATGTGCCTCCTCTTCAGTTATAGTGCTGAATAAATTCATTGCGTCCCCCCATCCTGATAGTGTTAGTTTGAGGGGGTCCAAAATACAGGGAAATATGTCTGAACAGAAGAATTCTGAGTGTGAACAAAGAAATCTGAGTCTAAATACTAAGATCTCCCAGTCAAAGGTTTGTCTGAGAGAATTGCTTGCCCTGCTGCAAAAACTCACCTTTTATCCCCATTCATCAATCACTGGTTTAAATGTCCAAATGGGAGCCGGCTGCAGCTCGCCTCCGTTTCCATGATGTGTTTCAGAGGCCACGGGAGACACGTTCAGGCAGAGTTAAAATCATTTGTCTGCCTCAATCCCCACAAATTTAATTGATTTAAGTACTTCAACTATCTTAATTCCCCCTTTTAATGTCATCCCGCTGGTTTTAATTGCTGGCGGGACTTCCAGGCTTCCAAAGCATGCACACACCCAGATGCGTCTGGGTGAAACTCATTTTTTGGTGCGTTGGAGCCAGGACTCGTTCCCGCTCCCAAATTTTAAAATTTTTACTGCCCCCCACCCCCAACTCACCAGTTCTTTGGGGGTTAAAATCATGCCCCAGTAGAGGAGGAAAGGGATCTAAGGCTACAGATACACAAATCACTAAAAGCAGCGAAGCACGTTAATAAGGCCAAAAATAAAAAGCAAACAAAGCACTGGGGTTCATTTCTATAGGGATAGAATTGAAAAGCAGAGAAGTTATGTTAAACTTGTATAGAACCTTGGTTAGACCACACTTGGAGAACATTGCAGTTCTAGTCTCCATATTATAAAAGAAATATAGAGGCACTGGAGAAGGTGCAAAAAAGATCCACATGAATGATACCAGAACTGAGAGGTTACACCTATCAGGAAAGCTTGAACAGGCTAGAAAAAAGAAGGCTGAGGGGTGACCTGATAGAGGTCTTTAAGATTATGAAAAGGTTTGATAGGGTAGATGTAGATAAGATGTTTCCACTTGTGGGAAGACCAGAACTAGGGGCCATAAATATAAGATTGGCACTAATAAATCCAATAGGGAATTCAGAAGAAACTTCTTTACCCAGAGATTGGTTAGGATGTGGAACTCGCTACCACAAGGAATAGTTGAGGCGACTAGCATAGATGCATTTAAGGGGGAGCTAGATAAACACATTAGGGAGAAAGAAACGGAAGATTATGTTGATATGGTTACATGAAGAGGAGTGGGAGGAGGCTCGTGTGGAGCATAAACCGGCATGGACCAGTTGAGCCGAATGGCCTGTTTCTGTGCTGTACATTCTATATAATTCTATGTAAAGCTTATGGGGACGGGACAACTGATAAGAGAATGTGCTGCAATTTTGTTTTAGAACAATGTGGGCGACTGTCCTTGATATGCCTGTGGATTGTATTACAAGGGCAGATGATGAGCAGCCACATTGTAAAGGAAACTCGCTACCACAAAGAGTAGTTGAGACAACTAGCATACATGCATTTAAGGGGAAGCTAGATAAACACATGAGGGAGAAAGAAATAGAAGGATGTGGTGTAGATGAAGTAGGGAGGGAGGAGGCTCGTGTGCAGCATTAAGACGAGCATGGACCTGTTGGGCCGAATGGCCTGTTTCTGTGCTGTACATTCTAGGTAAAATGAAGGGAATCTTTGTAAAGTGTTTTAGAACATAAAACAAAGTTACTTAAAGTTTATTCTGTCTCTGCTAACATTGAATGCTCAAACATTTAAGAAAATCTGAAACACAAAATAATCCACACTGTTAGATTTCTATGAGTAAAAGAGAGCACATCATTAACTCGGGGCTATGGAGCCAAAAATCTGGTCTGAAGTAATATATATGCCCAAATAACATTTACAAATGGTACAAATGAATTCCTGCCAAACACACATTCCATTTGGACAATCTAATGCTGCTTTAAAAAGTACATCACTATCTGGTTCTGTAAAGGGAGCCTTGGTTTCTTTCATATATGTTTTACATATTATATACCATAATGCATTCAAGATGGAAGCAGCTTTCAAATGCAATCATTTCATTTTCTGGGATAACCACTAACAATAAACATGAATTTGCTCAATCAGCATTTATTAAAAAATGATTTTTTTTTTAGAATGTCTCAAATGTTTCCATGGTGTCGTTCATGTTAGGAACACTTTTCTGAGAACTAACTCTGCAATCGCAACCTGCAGATCTTCTACAGTCTGACCTTGGACCAAGTGCCCAAATTCTTTCCATGTGACAAGTCATTTTAAAAATCATGTTCTTATTAGTTCAGCGCGCAGCTATCCTTTTAAGAGCCAACACTTAGTTATCAAACTGAAAAAAAATATGCACATCTATGCTAAAGTATTTTTCTTGGTCGGCTGAGACCCTTTATTACTGCTAGACAGAGGTGGGGCTATTACCTTTAATTACTGTTTACGGCATGTCAATTACTGCTCTAAGCTGTTAGTTTCCAGCCGATATAAGACATCTGAACCAGTTATGTTTCCTCTTCATCGATTATTGGTGTTGTATGTGAGGTACCCGAAATTACTCAAAAAAGTATTAACGGTATAAACGTACACATCTCCGTGCAATTGGGAATATTCTTATTCAGAAGATTTTTGCATCGTAGTGCTGGTACTATACATTTCAGTGGCTTATTCTACATAGGGACCTTTCCACTGCGATTTTAAAAGATGCTTCGTACCTTGTCTAAATATCTGAGATAAATGTGGAGATAGCACAGTGCACACACAGTGTCAGTACGCACCCTGTTTACAGCCGCAATAAGCCCAGTCGATCCTTCCACGGTGGTTTCTGATAAAGCACCAGGGTTTCAGCCGCCCGTCGGGATTGCGGCAGAAGTTGTGATCTCCCAGACCTTTGTTCGGGAATCTCTGGACGAAATTCGGGATCCCGCTCCACTCCAGGCACCTGTGCCCGGACTCGGTGAGCCCAACCGACCGCTTGGAGTAAGCCAATGTGCCTGAGCTCTGGAGACAGCCGGTCGGGTGGCTGTGGGAACGAGCGGTGCCAAAGCGCCACACTCCAGTGCTGACGAGCAGAGCAACGACAGCCAGAAAGCTGGCCGTGGTCCTCATGGCGATTGCCATCTGCCAGCATCCATCCCCGGAGTGAAAGGGGTCGATTGGGGAGGCGGGCTCTCGGCGGAATGAATCCTACATCCACCGGCGATTAAACACCGTTATAGATGTGTGTGTGTGTGTGTGTGTGTCTGTCGGTGGGGGCGTGAGGAGGAATAAGTCGAATCGAGAGGGAGAACCAGCCAAGCACCAGACGTGTCAACATTTAACGCTGGGTCAATGAGTGGTGTCCTCTAGCCTGAGGCGACAAGCTCTGGCAAAGACAGGAGAAGGGAGGGGGTGTGGGGGAGGATCAGCCAGATACCAGGGAAGGTTTTTTTTTTTGCATAGTTTGTGAGATTTCCACAATCCTGTCAAACAGAAAGCTGAGTTGTGAGGTGCTTGGTGGGGAGAGGGGGTGGGTTGGGAAACAGGACTATCATAGTTAATGGTGTCCAGACTGGCGGCGAGCTTGTTTTCTGTTTTGGAGACAGCTCTTAGCCAAAGCATGAGGTTTACTTTAAAGAGACACTCAGTTCCAATCAAAACTAACCGCGCTCCTGACAAAACAAAACAAAAAGACACGAGCGTCCTGCCAAAAAAAAGGCTCATTGAAAATAAAAAGATGAAAAGGAGAAAGTCGGAACGAATTCGATTTGTGTGAGTGGGGAAAGATTGCAATGGTTGATATAAGCTGTAGTGTTCACAATGTTATTGGTATCGTGATCTCCCCGGTTAACGTGCTGTGGCTGAGAGAGAATTGATTTAAATATCGGATGCAGAAACAAGCTGTAAGTCCCACGGTTAAATCCTGTTATATAATTTAACAGGAAGAAACGCGCACTCCAGGCTCACTTCCAACTGCACCATTTTTCGAGCTGTTAACACTTTACAGGTCTCATAAAACAATGTAATTTACAAACGGACAAAAGCCCTGGTCTCTCTGTTTCTTTCAAACCTCCTTTGTTGTCAGTGTTCAAAGCGGCCCCTTTCCTCCTTCTGCTCTTCGCCAGAACACGCTTTGAATCAATTGCACACATTACTAGTCAAAGCTGACAGGCCTCCTCTGGACTGGACACTGAGCGTCGTCTCACGTCACCTTTGCCACAACATTAAAATACAAATCTGAGACCGGACCGTTTATAGGAGGATCAACAGTCGGCAACAGTGTAAATCTGTATTGTACTAAATTCCTCTAGTCACCATACAGTAATAAAGTCACTTTGTTTTTATGGTCTTCCTGTTGTTGTTTGTTATTATTACAACTGTTGCCGCCCTCACTCTTTGTAGTAATTGGAAATTATTTTTCTCCTTCTCCAATTACTGCCCCATCAGTCTACTCACAATCATCAGCAAAGTGATGGAAGGTGTCAGTCGACAGTGCTATCAAGCAGCACTTACTCACCAATAACCTGCTCACTGATGCTCAGTTTGGGTTCCGCCAAAACCACTCGTCTCCAGACCTCATTACAGCCTTGGTGCAAACATGGAGAAAAGAGCTGAATTCCTGAGGTGAGGTGAGAGTGACTGCCCTTGACATCAAGGCAGCATTTGACCGAGTGTGGCACCAAGGAGCCCTAGTAAAATTGAAGTCAATGGGAAACAGGGGGAAAACTCGCCAGTGGCTGGAATCATACCTAGCACAAAGGAAGATGGTAGTGGTTGTTGGAGGCCAATCATCTCAGCCACAGGACATTGCTGCAGGAGTTCCTCAGGGCAGTGTCCTAGGCCCAACCATCTTCAGCTGCTTCATCAATGACCTTCCCTCTATCATAAGGTCAGAAATGGGGATGTTCACTGATGATTGCACAGTGTTCAGTTCCATTCGCAACCCCTCAGATAATGAAGCAGTCTGTGCCCGCATACAGCAAGACCTGGACAACATCCAGGCTTGGGCTGATAAGTGGCAAGTAACATTCATGCCAGACAAGTGCCAGGCAATGACCCTCTCCAACAAGAGAGAGTATAATCACCACCCCTTGACATTCAACGGCATTACCATCACCGAATCCCCCACCATCAGCATCCTGGGGGTCACCATTGACCAGAAACTTAACTGGACCAGCCATATAAATACTGTGGCTATAAGAGCAGGTCAGAGACTGGGTATTCTGTGGCAAGTGACTCACCTCCTGACTCCCCAAAGCCTTTCCACCATCTACAAGGCACAAGTCAGGAGTGTGATGGAATACTCTCCACTTGCCTGGATGAGTGCAGCTCCAACAACACTCAAGAAGCTCGACACCATCCAGGACAAAGCAGCCCGCTTGATTGGCACCCCATCCACCACCCTAAACATTCACTCCCTTCACCACCGGCGCACTGTGGCTACAGTGAGTACCATCTACAGGATGCACTGCAGCAACACGCCAAGCCTTCTTCGACAGCATCTCCCAAACCCACGACCTCTACCACCTAGAAGGACAAGGGCAGCAGGCTCATGGGAACAACACCACCTGCACATTCCCCTCCAAGTCACACACCATCCTGACTTGGAAATATATCGCTGTTCCTTCATCGTCGCTGGATCAAAATCCTGGAACTCCCTTCCTAACAGCACTGTGGGAGAACCTTCACCACACGGACTGCAGCGGTTCAAGAAGGCGGCTCACCACCACCTTCTCAAGGGCAATTTGGGATAGGCAATAAATGCTGGCCTCGCCAGCGACGTCCACATCCCATGAACGAATAAAAAAAAACTTGTTCTCCAGGCTACTTTGAGGCTCAACCGTTTTGGACACAATTCAGTAGCAATAGAGTATTTCTAACATTAATGAGTAAACAGAAGAGGAGTTTTCTGTCTCAGTTAAACACTTGGCAAAGATTGGACCTGTGAGTCAGCACAGGCAGATATTCTGCCCTCGATACCCTTTCTGTCCTTATCACTAATGAAAAATGATTGAAGGAGCAGAATCTTATGAACGATTATGTTTAATATACAGAGTCAGGTACAGCAGTTGAAAGAATATTAACGATCGATAATTGCTCGGGCAGTTGTTCCATTACACAGTGTGTAAAGTAGAATTACTTGTCTGGACCAATTCAGGCACTGGGGAGGGGGGGATTTTAACCCCTAAGAACGGGTGGGTTGAGGTCTGATGGGAAGTAAAAATTGCAGACATTTGAAGCGCGACCTCAAACCGCCTCCAACGCTTCCGGGTTTAGCACAAGGCGCGTTTATCTACGTGCGAGTAACCTACTCGCCGGAGGCGGGTCAGTCATTAGGACAGGTGGGTTGGTAATCATCACAGCCATATGGATGATTAACGAAGCAATTTTAAATTGAATTCAGCAGGCACTTGAATTTAACACCTCCAGCACGGGTTTCCCGGGGCTCAGGAAACACGCCAGTGTAATGGAGGCGAAATTGAGCCGCTATTCAAGGGGGTCTTTATGGTTATGATTGCCCAATGTGAATAAAAGTTAGACCATAAGACTTTAAGAGATAGGAGCAGGAGTAGGCCATTCGGCCCCTCGAGCCTGCTCCGCCATTTAATGAGATTATGGCAGATGTAATTTTTACCTCAACTCCACTTTCCCGCCTTTTCCCCATATCCTTTGACTCCCTTGCTGATCAAAAATATGTCTAACTCAGCCATGAATGTAATCAATGACTCAGGCTCCACAGCTTTTTGGGGTAAAAGTTCATTGATTAGAGCTGGTGTCTCAGCTCCCTCTGGCAAACGTTTGGCAGAGAGTTCTTGTGATCATACAGCTTTTTCAGAAGTTTGGAGGCTTTCAAACGGACAACATAGATGTATTCAATACATCGGACAAAGAAGACAATTACCACAGCAATGACTTCATGCTGTGATGGGATCTGCAGGTGCAAGAGAGAGAGATGCAAAAGAGAGAGGCGGACAAAACAGATCTGGAGAACAACAGAGAGAAGAGCAGAGAAGAGAACAGCAGAGAGAAGAGCAGAGTGGAGAAAAGCAGAGAGGAGAGCAACGTAGGGGCTCATGTCACAGGAGGTGCTACCCATGTGAGAGGGTCAACAGGCAGAGGCTGAGCTTCCTGGAACTCTCTGGAGAGCAGTGCATATGCAGGCTCAGATTGAGCTGGTAGGTGGTCGCAGACATCTGCAGCTTCCTTGAAGAAGAGCTGCTCCCTGCTGGACCTGGTGGCCACACGTTGCCCGTCGCAGTAAAAGTCACCACTGCCCTCAATTTCTTTGCCTCTGGCTCCTTCCATTGCACCACCGGAGACATCTCCAGGATCTTTCAGTCGGCTGCACATAATTGAATAAGGCAGGTAATGGATGGGTTGTTTGCCAGGGCATCCACTTATGTCAACTTCGCCCACGATGATAATAGCCAGAATGAGCGGGCAGTCGGTTTCGCCTCTCTGGCTGGCATCCCACAGGTGCAGGGTGCCATTGATTGCAAGTGGCAATTCGAGGACCACCACATGAATCAGGAGTTTTCATCAACCGCAGGGGATTTCATTCCATTAATGCACAGCTGGTGTGCAACCACAAGAGGTTCATGCAGGTGTGCACCAGATTCCCTGGCAGCTGTCATGATGCTTTTATTCTGCAGCAATCCAACATTCCAGACCTCTTCCTACCAGGAGGCAGACTTAAGGGCTGGCTCGTAGGAGACAAAGGATACCCCCTTCAAACTTGGCTAATGACATCTGTAAGGAACCCCATCAATGAGGCGGAAGAGTGCTACAACCAGAGCCACATGACCACCGGGTGGTCATGTGGCTCTGGTTGTAGCACTCTTCCGCCTCATTGATGGGGTTCCTTACAGATTGTTGAAAATGCGCTTCAGGTGCCTAGTTAGGTCTGGAGGCGCCCTTTAGTACTCGCCAGGGAGGGTGTCCAGAATCATAGTGGTGTGCTTCATCCTGCACAACATTGCGCAGCAGAGAGGATTAAAGGTGGAGGATGACCAAGGCACTCATCAATTATCTTCTGAGGATGAGAACATTGAAGAAGAGGAGGAGGAGGATGAGTAATATGAAGATAGGGCACCCATTGCCAGACCAGCCGCGTACATTGCTGCCCGGGATTCCAGGAATGCCCTCATATCTCAAAGGTTCACTTAGTTAGTCAGACTGGGAAAAATAAAAATTGAAATAATCTGTCCAACTCCCACCACCACCACCAACCACCCCTCTCCATTTTGCTCAAAACAGCCCTTCAACCACGCATACACCCATTACACACCAACCCAATGGGTCCCGGCATGTATTTTTTTATTCATTCATGGGACGTGGGCGTCGCTGGCGAGGCCGGCATTTATTGCCCATTCCTAATTGCCCTTGAGAAGGTGGTGGTGAGCCGCCTTCTTGAACCGCTGCAGTCCATGTGGTGAAGGTTCTCCCACAGTGCTGTTAGGTCGGGAATTCCAGGATTTTGACCCAGCGACAATGAAGGAACAGCGATATATTTCCAAGTCGGGATGGTGTGTGACTTGGAGGGGAATGTGCAAATGGTGATGTTCCCATGTGCCTGCTGCCCTTCTCCTTCTAGGTGGTAGAGGTCGTGGGTTTGGGAGGTGCTGTCGAAGGAGCCTTGGCAAGTTGTTGTAGTGCATCCTGTGGATGATACACACTGCAGCCACATTGCGCCGGTGGTGAAGGGAGTGAATGTTTAGGGTGGTGGATGGGGTGCCAATCAAGCGGGCTGCTTTGTCCTGGATGGTGTCGAGCTTCTTGAATGTTGTTGGAGCTGCACTCATCCAGGCAAGTGGAGAGTATTCCATCACACTCCTGACTTGTGCCTTGTAGATGGTGGAAAGGCTTTGGGGAGTCAGGAGGTGAGTCACTCACCGCAGAATACCCAGCCTCTGACCTGCTGTTGTAGCCACAGTATTTATGTGGCTGGAGCAGTTAAGTTTCTGGTCAATGGTGACCCCCAGGATGTTGATGGTGGGGGATTTGGTGATGGTAATGCTGTTGAATGTCAAGGGGAGGTGGTTAGGCTCTTTCTTGTTGACGATGGTCATTGCCTGGCACTTGTCTGGCATGAATGTTACTTGCCACTTATCAGCCCAAGCCTGGATGTTGTCCAGGTCTTGCTGCATGCTGGCACGGACTGCTTCATTATCTGAGGGGTTGCGAATGGAACTGAACACTGTGCAGTTTTCAGCGAGCATCCCCATTTCTGACCTTATGATGGAGGGAAGATTATTGTGAAGCAGCTGAAGATGGTTGGGCCTAGGACACTGCCCTGAGGAACTCCTGCAGCAATGTCCTGGGGCTGAGATGATTGGCCTCCAACAACCACTACCATCTTCCTTTGTGCTAGGTATGACTCCAGCCACTGGAGAGTTTTCCCCCTGATTCCCATTGACTTCAATTTTACTAGGGCTCCTTGGTGCCACACTCGGTCAAATGCTGCCTGGATGTCAAGGGCAGTCACTCTCACCTCACCTCTGGAATTCATCTCTTTTGTCCATGTTTGGACCCAGGCTGTAATGAGGTCTGGAGCCGAGTGGTCCTGGTGGAACCCAAACTGAGCATCGGTGAGCAGGTTATTGGTGAGTAAGTGCCGCTTGATAGCACTGTTGATAACACCTTCTATCACTTTGCTGATGATTGAGAATAGACTGATGGGTGGGTAATTGGCCAGATTGGATTTGTCCTGTTTTTTGTGGACAGGACATACCTGTGCAATTTTCCACATTGTCTGGTAGATGCCAGTGTTGCAGTTGTACTGGAACAGTTTGGCTAGAGGCGCAGCTAGTTCTGGAGCACAAATCTCCAGCACTACAGCCAGGATGTTGTCAGGGCCCATAGCCTTTGCTGTATCCAGTACACTCATTGATATTCATCATGAAGCAAATGAAAGGGCAAGTTGGCACTCAGGAAGCAATAATGCCCAAGATGTGGAAGTGATGATAATCAATACATTTTATGTGCCAATATTAGAAACAGAAAACTTCACAACATAACATTTCTTCAAACACCCATTTGCATACCCTTGGTGAACTACAATTTCTTGAAATGATGCTTCATATACACTTCACATAGTGAATCCCTTATGGCTTCAACAGAGGTGGAGGTAGATTGCTCAAATTCTGCCCTAACTGCTGAGATGCTCTCGGCTTATGACCTCTGAGTTTTGGAGTCCCCTGCCAAATTCTGCTCCACCTGCACCTGTGTAGGGGCAGACTCGGCCACTGGGACAGGTGGCAGCATGTCGGGTACTGGTTGTGGTGGGGGGGGGCAATGGGTGAAAAGTGGGAGCATTTGATTGGAGTTCCCACTTCCATGTCCCTTTTCGCCATCATCCCTCTCCTGGGCCAGCAACATACCACTCCTACCACTCTGCTGGAGAGCAGCTTGGTGCAAATCAGTGACGTGTTGTAAGGCCACGGATAAGGTATCCGTTATCCTGTTTAAGGGGACCATGCTCTTCATGAATCCATGGTAAATACTTCCTGGTTCCTCCAAATTCCATTTTTGCATTGGACTTCAGATCGCGTCATGCAGGCACGCATCACGCCCACTGCGCATTTTAGCGACGCGAAACCTGGAAGAAAAAATGTATTCATTCAATCAAGCAGAATACGATCCACCAACTTTACTTCCGGCTTTCGCAAACACAACTCCCCCCACCCCCACCCCAGCTTGGAATCCGCCTTTGCGGTTAATATTAGGGCCTGAGTCTTTTTTTACAGTTATATAGGAACATAGGAACAGGAGAAGGTCATTCAGCTCTTCAAGTCTGTTCCGCCATTCAATTAGATCATAGCTGTTCTGTATCTTAACTTAATTTACTCACCTTAGCTCCATATCCCTTAATATCCTTACCTAACAAAAATCTATCATTCTCAGTTTTGAAAATTTCAATTGACCCAGCCTCAACAGCTTTTTGGGGGCTATAGTTCCAGATTTTTATTTCATTGCTCCCTTACACAAGAAAACACGGATGGGAAAATATACCCTTTTAGCACCATGGGACTTAGCTTTTCCTGCATGGGTCTTGGAATCACGGTTATTTCAATAGTTCTCTGGTCTGAAGGCAGCTCTCACACCTTTGCCTGAAGTCAAGCCTGATTTACAATCAAGCTGTCAGACTTTCTTTTCCCCCAGAAATACTATTCCAGTTTAACTAGCATTCCTTCCAAGGCAAATATTAAAAAAGCAGAGATATGATCTGTAATCTCAACCTGAGATTAATAACTGAGATCTGTGTTTACAAAAACACATCCCCTCGTGGCAATGCCCCTGTAAACAAAGAAAGTAACATTTGTTGCTATGATTTTATTACAGTTTAGTAAAATGATCCAGCTCTACCTTTTTACAGTTGGAAAGTAGAGAATGGTAAACTAAAAGAAAGAATGTTTATTTGTAGTAAGCCCTCACCACACTAAAGCCCACACTCCCATCACCCTTTCAATTCCAAGCCCCACTAGCAACCCCTCCCCCCACAGTGTAGTGTTGAAAATTCTGGTCCTTGTTTTCAAGTCACTGTATGGCCTTGCCTCATCCTACCTTAGTGATCCCCTCCTTCCTTATATGCCTGCACACACCCTCCACACTAATACTGGGCTTCTCTCCCCGGTGCCTTCAGATCCCAACTCAGCCGCCCCTTTCTCCAAGTTGTGTGTTCACCTACCCCTTTCCCCCTTATTGTAAAGCACTCCAAGCTCTCTTCCTGCCCATTGAGAGTCCGCCTTGGCTCAGTGGTAGCACTGTCACCTTTGAGTCAGAAAGTTGTGGGTTCAAGTCCCACTCCAGGGGCCTGATTTTAGCACCCACTATCGGGTGCGTTCTCGGCGGGGGGGCCCCGAAAATCGCGAAATCCCGGAGCGGGACTCGATCCCGCCCACTTCCGGGTTCCGCGCTGACGTGCGGGGGTGCGTGCGCAGCCCCCGCTGGTGGGAATCCCGCAGGCAATTAAAGCCAGCGGGATGCCACTTGACAGTATTTATCTAGGTATTTCAGGTCATTAAATGACCTGATTCAGCTGTCTTATTAGGAAGGGTGGAATTTTACCTTCAACTGAGACTGTTTCCCAGACTGGGGGAAACACTCTCACTCCAAACGGACGTGTTGCAGCCAGCAGCCTGTGGCAGCTGCCAAGGTGCATTCCACAGTGGGGGGGGGGAGAGCCTTCACCAACGCAGGAGGCCACTCCGTCACATAGGGCAACGACTGCCCTCCACCACCCCCCTCCAAGCCAGAAGATACACCGACATGGAACCGCAGCCCCAGTGCGAGGAAACACCGACCTACCCTGCACAACCCCTCAGACCTACACCTGCCAGATGGGGGCCGCCTCGACATCCTCGGAGGACGAACAGCATCACCAGCCCCAGCAGCCTCGCAGTCCACGCCGTCCGCCTCGGAGACGTGGAGCCCCCCAACATGGTGCTGTGGCACATCCACCTGCACAGCAGGAGGGAGGGCAACCGCAGAGAGAGATGCGTCGCAGGAGGCACTACCCTCCGCACAGGGTCTACAGACCGAGGCTCAGCTTCATGGACCTCTCCGAGGAGCAGTGCATACGGAGGCTCAGAGTCACTCGCCAGGTAGTCGCCGACATCTGCAGCCTCCTTAATGACGAGCTGCTCCCGGATGGACCAAGCAGCATCTTCTTACCCGTCGCCGTCAAAGTCACCACTGCCCTCAATTTCTTCGCCTCCGGATCCTTCCAGGGTGCCAGCGGGGACATCACCGGGGTCTGTCAGTCCTCTGCACACAAGTGCATAAGGCAGGTCACCGATGGGTTGTTCCACAGGGCCTCGCACTACATCAACTTCGCCATGGACGAGCGCAGCCAGATGGAGAGGGCAGTTGATTTCCATGCTGTGGCTGGCTTCCCATGGGTGCAGGGTGTAATCGACTGCACCCACATAGCAATACGGGCACCTCCACATGAGCCAGGGCTGTTCATCAACAGGAAGGGGTATCACTCCATGAACGCCCAGTTCATCTGTGACCACCGCCAGAGATTCCTACACGTGTGCGCCAGATACCCCGGCAGCTGCCACGATGCCTTCGTCCTCAGGGAGTCCACCGTCCCGCCCCTCTTCCACACACCCAACACCGGCAACGGCTGGCTCCTCGGCGACAAGGGGTATCCCCTGCACACGTGGCTCATGACTCCTCTGAGGAACCCCATCACCGAGCCGCAGCGTTGATACAATGACAGCCACATTGCTACCAGGTCTACAATTGAGCAGGCCATAGGGCTTCTCAAGATGCGCTTCAGGTGCCTTGATCGTTCTGGGGGAGCGCTCCAATACACGCCACTCAGAGTGGGACGAATTATAGTTGTCTGCTGTGCCCTGCACAACATGGCCCAACAGAGAGGGGTGCCGCTGGAGGAGGCCCCATCCACACCCGCCACCCACATTGAGGACGACGATGAGGAGGAGGAGGTGGAGGAGGAGGAGGAGGTGGAGGAGAAGGACGCGCGCGAGGATGAGGAACGACCCATGGGCCGAACACCTGCTCACCGGGATGTTCGCCAGGCCAGGCAGGCACTCATATGTCAACGGTTCTCCTAGGATCAGACAGTCTGAGGCGTTCACATCTCATCACGTGCACAGACGAGGGGCCATACCAGCCCCCTCCACAGAAGAGTGGTGCCAGTACTCCTGCACCCACTGTAGTGTGCCCAATGGGCGGGACCAGGTGTTCGTCGTCATGATGGCCCGCACAGAAGGGACCTATTGCACAAGCCGCAGAAGAATGGACGAGAGGTGGCAGGAGTGGTGAGAACGATTGTGTTTACTCTGTACTTAGTGAACGACTATAAACAAAAATATTACAAATTGACAGACACCCTGGTGCATTCCCTTTGTGCTTATAACACCCTTGGCTTAAGTTTACGGGAACCCCTACGTGGTGCTACCCCTGTGGCTCCAGCAGAGGTAGTGGCAGGTTGCTCCTGTTCGTGCCCTGACCGGGTAGATGCTTTGGGCCGACGCCCCCTGGGTTTCGATGCCCGTGAGGGCACCTCCACAGACTGCTCCTCCTGCACCGGGGCAGGGGCAGACTCGGCCACCTGGAGAGGAGGCACCATTGTGGGTACTGGTTGAGAGGTGGGCGACGGGTGGGACGTGGGGGCACCTTGAGTAGCGTCCCCGCTTCCATGTCCCCGTTCACCATCATCCCTCTCGTGGCCTCGGCCCACATCACCCCTTCCACCCTGCTGGACGACAGTTTGGATGGCATGTGTGAGGCCTTGCAAGGCCACCTCTAGTGTATCCGTCAGCCTGTTTATGGCGGCGGAATGTTGCTCACCCTGAATCCGAACAGCCGTTGTCAGGGCCTGCATGGACTCGATGTTGAGCTGTGCGTGACGCTCGAGGGAGGCTAGCCTGTCCTCCACCGCAGACGTTCCCGCACCTACCCGCGACACTATGTCGCCGATACCCTCCTGTACCTGCGCCACCAATGCCCGCATGCAGGAGTTGGACTCCTCCATCACCTGCGCGATTGTGGACAATGCGCGTGGCACCTCTCCCAGTACCTCGGCAATGTGCTGGTGCCCCTCGACGACTCTCCTTTTGACTGGTGGCCCCCTGGGTTCAGCATCTGGGTCCGGCTGAGCAGAGCCTGGAGAAGAGTGCTCCCACCGACGCGGACCCTCCGCGGCTGCCCCTGCCACCAGGGTCTGCTCATGCTCACTCGTGCGCGGTGAATCACCATGTGCAACCCCAACTAGTTGGCGAGGGGGACCCACCGAGGTATGTGTCTCTGAGCTGGTGGATGGTTGGCTCATATGTGACGATGCACCCTCAGAGACCGGCATGTCCTCTGAGGAATCGCCCTCCTCACACACGGCGCTCGCAGACGGCCCTGCAAGAGAACAGAGGGCAATATCAGGCATGTGCACAAACGTTGCAGTGCGGCAGATGCCAGGTGATGCTAAGGTCATTCGCGATCATGAGTGCTGAGTGTCAGCTTTCCCTTACCGGCCGTTTCTGCAGCCCCAGCCTCGCCATCCGCCACGGAGAGGCAATGTAGCGTGCGGCTGATATCCAACGCCTCCACCTCTGCGTCCGTCAGTACCAGCAGGTGTGGCGGGCCCCCTCCGGTGCGTGCCCTTTCTCTGGCGTTCTTGCATCTCTTCTCCTGTCAAGGCAAAACACAGATGCGTGAGTGAGTGCAGATTGCATAGTGAGATGCCTCAAGCATCGGTGTGGGTGGGTTGAGCGTGGGGCAGATGGATGGGAGGATGCGTGTGCCACATGCCCATTCCATTGCATGGGGATTGGGGTGTGTGGTAGTGTTCGAGTGGGGACAGGGACGGTGGGTACGTGCAGGCACGGTGAGGATGGTAGTTGAGTGGCTGTGAGGATTGCTTCGGGAGCGCTGTGGTGGCTGTGCAGAAGGGGTTGTGAGGTGTTTGGCGTGATGTTGGAGACGGGTTGTGGGAGGGTGCGTTTTGTACTCACTTTGCCGAACCTAGTGAGGTCATTGAATCGCTTTCTACACTGCACCCATGTCCTGGTGGTGTTGGCCCTGCTGCTGACCTCCGCCGCCACCTCTGCCCATGCCTTCCTGGTGGCGGAGCCAGGGCACTTCCGTCCGTCAGTCGGGAACAGCGTGTCCCTCCTCCTCCTCACACCGTCCAGTAGCAGCTGGAGCGCGAGGTCCGAAAACCGTGGTGCAGCCTTACCCCTGGGGTGCTCCATGGTGTGCTGCCTCTTGTTTGCAGCCGGAGGGGCTTTGGTGGACTGCCCCTTTAAATAGAGCTCCACCATCGCGCGAACGTCAATGTGCATGCGCAGGCCGCCGGCGCGCAGCTGGGGAGCGGAGAACCCGTAACCACGGCTTAATGGCATCAATTATCCCGCGATCATGCGGGGGGCGCACTCATTTAGCCGTCCGCGTTTTCCACGCTCCTGAAGGACCACCCGCCGGGAACCCGCAGGCCTGCTAAAATCGGGCCCCAGAGACCTGAGCATATAACCCAGGTTGATAATTCAGTGCAGTACTGAGGTAGTGCTGTCTTTCGGATGAGATGTTAAACCAAGGCCCAGTCTACCCTCTCAGATGGACATTAAAGATTGAAGAAGAGCAGGGGAGTTCTCCCCATGTCCTGGCTGATATTTATCCCTTAACCAACATCATTAAAACAAATTATCTGGTGATTATCTCATTGCTGTTTGTGGGATCTTGCTGTACATAAATTGGCTGCAGCCTTTCCTACATTACTACAGTGACTACACTTCAAAAATACTTCATTGTCTATAAAGTGATTTGGGATGTCCTGAGGTTGTGAAAGGTGCAATATAAATGCAAGTTCTTTCTATTAGGAACACCATATAAACGCAAATTGTTGCTCCTAAAATCTAGACTATCAATTATTAACACGACAGTTTTATTATTTTACAAACAAGGATTTTCAGAGTTATGCTCCAGGCGGTAAACACCAACAGTGACCTTTCGCTACTAAAGCTTTCTTTATTTTCTCTTAGTTATAAGCCACACGTCTAGGAGATTTTGTACTGTATAGACACGCATCCAACCCGCTCAAACTAAACTGAAGCCATGGGCGTAATCTGTATCCAACCCAAGTGATTTTGCCAAGAGGAATGCATTCTAATACACACCCAGCCCTGGAAAAAAAAACGAAAAGAAGTTTGCGTTATTTCTAACTAGTTATTGTTTTATGGCGTGTTGTTCGCCTTTTAGGTCCCAAACAGTAGATCGCTACCCTCAATGTATTAAACATACAAAACCGAGTACTATAAGGAAGAACGGGATCAGCGGGAGCAGGAAATACAAACTGGTTGATACAAAATGTAAGTTTTAGTTGCACTTGTATACATAGGTGCAATAAACAGCTGTGCTGCGTAATAATCGAGCTGTCTGGACTGATCCATGCAATCCACTGTGATGCGATTCACTAGAAGATGCAAATATTTGTCCGGCGCTGGTGGATATAAACGGATGATGTTAGAATTATGGAAAGCCAATGCATAAACGTACAAGCTTGCATCATGAATTGCTTTTCTTACAAAGGTTATAGTTTGCACGGCCTGTCTGACTGATGTGCTCTCGATTGTCCTGTCAGAAGCAAATAGCCCACGAGGTTACTCGACCACCACTGGAAACAACTTCTATGTATAACAATTATAAAAAAACATTCAGTGAGAAAACATCAGAGCCAAAAGAATTTATCTTCAGCAACCTTTTAATGTTCCCAGTTTCCCTTTTGCAGATGGCGAGCAACTTGTTGCACAATATGATTGTTTTTGTGGCCAAACGCTGGTAAAAACCAGGACGAGATTGCCAGCAAAGCGTTCGTAATACAGCAATAGTAGAGTTGGAGCTCTGTGGTATCTTTTAAAATGCTGCATTTATGGTACAGAACCGCTGATTCTGTAATGTACCCCAAGTTGCTGGTAATGTGTAATTTGCCCTATTTATAGGAACTCAACAATTTTATCCTCTCCTGAAAGTGTTGACTCTTTGATGTGGTTTGGTTCCCTGAGTCCCAGGCGCTCACCTCCAGTACTTTGCCTAAGTAGCCATTATTCACTTGTGAGGCTTAACTTTGAATGTCAGCAGGCTATTTGACTATGGAGGACATCCCGTCCAAACATTGGTTAGGCCAATGTTATACTGTGGGTGTCCCATTACAGAAAAGGCATTAAAGCCATAGAGAGTGTTCAGCATAGATTCACCAGAATGATACCAGGGATGGGTAACTATAGTTATGACGAGAGACATGAGCCTTTGAAAAAAAAAATTCCATTGGAACAGAGAAGGCTAAGAGGAGTTTTAATTGAGAATTTTTTTTAAATGATGAAGGGTTCTAATAAAGGAAAAGACTATTTCTTCTGACTGGGGAATCAATGATAAGGGGCCATCAATTTAGAATTGTCACGAAGAGTAAGGAGAAAGGCTGAGAGATATTTCTCTACACAGAGGGTTGTTGAAGTATCAAATGCTTTGAGACAAAGACCAGTGCAGCTTTTAAGGGAAAATTGGATAAATATTTGAAGCCAAGGATGATACAGGGTCATAGGGATAGCACGGGGCAGTAGGATTAGTTTTCAATTGCTTTAGCAAAGAGCTGGCATGGGCACAATGGGCAGAATGGCCTCCTGCTATGCTGTAAACTTCTATGGTTCTAACTTCCATATATATATATATATATATATATACTTCCAGCAGAGGTTGTTGGATAGAGATCCTCCTAGCCGACTTTGTCCTCCCTGACTCAGGAGCCGAATGCAAATTGTAGCAATCTACCCCCCACTACCACTCCTGCTGAGATCAGCTAACAGCACAGCTTGGAGCTAAGGCCTAGGAACTTCCTGTTCTGCATGGCTCAGCTACTCACTGGATAAATTCACTGAGCCACTCAGTTGTGTTCAGTCATGAATCACATGTATTTTTATGGCCACCATACCCTCCCCAATGGCTGGGGAAGCTTTCTGCTGGCCAGCAATCAAAAATCCATATTTCTGGCCTCTGCAGACCAGCTGAGCTGCTCAGCATGACAGCAACCAGAAAAGAAGATGGTCTGTCCCTCTAGCAGCATTTATATTGGGGTGACACTATCCTTATTGGATGGATCGTGGAGAATGCAAAGATGGCTGGTACCTCATTTGTATCACAACATTTGTGCTTAAATGAGTATTTCTGAAGCACTGGAAACAGACACAAAACAGTAATAAGAGGGAAGTGCTGAACATAAATAGCTTTTGGCAATACGTTGTCAGGCCTGTCAAATCTTGCTTGTTTGAAGTGACATTTGATCATTCCAGTTTAAAAATACAACCTACTTGACGTATTTTGCTGTGAAAAATAACCGCAGCCCCATGTTTAAAAGAGTTTGCAATTCGACTCACTCGTGGTGATCATAAATCTCTTAATATTTCTTAATGTAGACAGCCTGTGTCATATCATAAGAAATAAGAATAATCACTTTGTTTCCAATGTGCCTTTGTCACCCTTGGTGCTGTATAATCAAATGTAAAGAAGTGAGACATGAGAAAATTCCACCACGATTGCTATAGATGGCTCCTTATAGGCCTGGATTAAATATCTTCAAGCAAATAAACCATACCTTGGGCTATTTGTGCTTTGACTATATGTGGCATACAAAGCTGTTTACTATGTAGGATATATACATGCTACAATTTTAACTTACCCAGAAACCACAGGATATAAAGCTATTATGTGTTATTCTACAGGAGTGATTGGATGAATGTTGCCATAACCTGGTATTATCCTTACCATAAATTAAAAGGCTTCATGGAACAGAACCTAAACCCTGTAACCTTCAATTTGCTCCAATCACCCAGGCTCCTTTTAACTTACACTCAAGTCTTGTGATATAGGGAAGCAGACATTTCTGCAATAGATATGCTGTGAATTGCTGTTCAATCCCAGATAGAACAACACCAAACAAGGTAAATATAGCTGGAAGCTGAAATAGAACCTACACAAGGCAAATAAATAAACAGTAACATCATCTGGATTTGTAGTTTTAAAATTCAGCAACAGCATTTCATCTTATCAATTTTTAACACATATATTGATTTTTAAAAAATCTATTCTTGGAGTATCTTAAAAAAAACTTTGGTTCTCCAGTACTTATTATCTTGTAATCCCCTTGTATATCCTGCTGTTACCTCTTACAGGTTGCTTTATGTTTTGATTGATGCAAAACGTCCATCTCGAAAGACGATGGTGTAAGCGCCAAAGCAGTTCAGTTACTTTGTTGCAACATCGTGAGTGGCTGAAGTGTCCAACCCTCGAGCAACAGTCCTCGCCGCGGATGGTGCAGGCGTATATCACTGGGCCAGATGATGAAGCCCGCGCAGTATTAACTCTTGAAGCCTGATGTGCTTTCTTCTCTGCTCTTCTCTTTCCTTTCTCTCAGCTACCTTTCTTTAGCCTCTTTGGCTTCTTGATGCGGCGCAGCCCTCCAGCTTGTAGTATCGATGTTAAAAGTTTTCACGTCCCTCTTGCAAATGTCAGCAAGGTCAGCCTAGTGGCCTTGAAGCATCTGCAATTTCTCCATACAAAAGATCCTTTTGGAATACACCCATCTTTCATCCAGTGTAGATGACCAAGATATTGGAGGCATCTGTGTTTGAGAAAAGTTATTAGACTTGGTAACTTGGTATTAGGGATGGGCAATAAATGCTGGCCTTGCCAGCGACTCCCACATCACATGAACAAATAAAAAAAAAATTAGCTTCCTCAAGTTATTTGGTGTCAGGAACTTTGTCTTTCCACTTGGTATTTAGAACAGCGCAGAGACAGCGGGTATGGAAAGAGCTTAATTTTTTTCATTATTATTTTAATCCAGTCAACATTTGAATATAAATAAATATATAATAAAAATATAAATATATATATATATAATTTTGATTGTATATACATTTATATGTTGGTTTATATTTTTTATTTTTAATTTATGATCCAATGAAATTGCTGAAATATGTAACTTTGAAACATACGCTTCCTGAAAATGAAGGATCTTTTGTGGGAACAAAGAACTTGCAACGAATCACCTGTAATAATGATTCTTTAATGATCCCCAGCAGCTACTGAACCATATGCCTCAATTCATGTTGCTGTGTCTTCTTGTTTCTATGTATTTCACTTGTAAATAAAACTGAACAAGTAGTTCTAAATCTGTATGCACTGATTTGACAACGTGCTACTTCCTGCATTCAGAGGTGATGGACGATATGTTGGGCATCCTATGTATTATAAGGAGTTTATCGTGATTAGGGGTTAATTGTGGTGAAATGTCCCATGGCACTTCACAAGATGGAAAGGGGATTGGAATAGAACAGGAATCAGAAGAATCATAGAATCATAGAATCATAGAAGTTACAACATGGAAACAGGCCCTTCGGCCCAACATGTCCATGTCGCCCAGTTTATACCACTAAGCTAGTCCCAATTGCCTGCACTTGGCCCATATCCCTCTATACCCATCTTACCCATGTAACTGTCCAAATGCTTTTTAAAAGACAAAATTGTACCCGCCTCTACGACTGCCTCTGGCAGCTCGTTCCAGACACCCTTTGAGTGAAAAAATTGCCCCTCTGGACCCTTTTGTATCTCTCCCCTCTCACCTTAAATCTATGTCCCCTCGTTATAGACTCCCCTACCTTTGGGAAAAGATTTTGACTATCTACCTTATCTATGCCCCTCATTATTTTATAGACTTCTATAAGATCACCCCTTAACCTCCTACTCTCCAGGGAAAAAAGTCACAGTCTGTCTAACCTCTCCCTATAAGTCAAACCATCAAGTCCTGGTAGCATCCTAGTAAATCTTTTCTGCACTAACCAAGAAGAGTTAGGGAAGGTGACCAAAGGCAAAGTCAAAGAGACATTTCTGCATGGTTAGTTGCAATGCTTCCATTTGTATAAATTATATTTCATACCTGAGAATGTTCAGAATCTTTTGATATAATTGGTGATGCTGGGGACTGAGGAGAGAGGACCCAAGGTAAAGAGAGAACATCTTCTGCAATGAAATGTTATTCTTAGCCCACCCCCTTCCGCCATCAAGATGCTGCAAATATTTGGATTGATCTAAATTTCTATTGTGATTGGCTCACAAAATCATGAGACAATTACAGGTGAGGAAGGCCATTCAGCCCATCTTAGCTCATCTATCCAAAAAGACCATAAAATAATCCAATTGCAGCATGCAATTGTTCATTAGATGATTCAAAGGTTTTCACTTTAAAACTCTATCTGGAAGTCTATTCCATATGTTGACCACAGTGCTAAATTTACCTTTTACTAGTTCTTTGACACTTGGAATCAGTCTTAAAGTTCTTCTCTGCATTGCCTCCAGTGCTTGAATGTCTCCCTTGTGTCCCGGTAACCAGAACAGGGCACAGTACTCAAGACATGGTCTGATGAGAGCATGGTACAGTTTGATCGCAACAATTTCTGATTTATAATCTATTATTTTGGCTATGTACTTCAACATGCTATTGGCTTTGTTGATTGCTGCTCTGCATTGGTTGGACATGTCATCATTGAGTCTACTAAGACTCCTGGGTCTCCTTAAGTTTCTACCTGAGCTATTTAAACACCATTCATAGAGTACATGTGTTGCCTATTTTTCTTTCCTACATGCAGTACCTTATACTTGTGCACATTAAATGTTATTTGCCATTTTTCTGCCTAATCATATACTTTGCCCAACTCTTGCTGTAATTTATGAGCTGCCTCCCCCAATTCCACTGTTTCTCCTACTTGTGTAGTATCTGCAAATATGACCACTTTGCAATAAATTTCTCAATCCAAATTATTGATGCAGATTAGAAAAAGTAGAGATCCCAACACTAAACCCTGAGGCACCAGTACTCCTTGTTTTTTACCTTTCAACTAATTTCTTATTCATTCCCAAATTTTAACCAGAATTCCCCCAGCTTTGAGTTTAATAAATAGACTTTTGTCTCTTCCTCAAAGAAGTCTAGGAGGTTGGTCAGGCAGGATCTTCCCCTCTGAATCCATGTTGACTAATGTTTTCTAGGTTATTATTGTATAGATAATTCTCAAATTTACTCCTGATATTCAATTCCTTTTTTTGCACTTTGGGGGAATGCAAGCAAGACTAATGGTCTATAGTTGCTCGTGTCTGTTTTGCCACCCTTTTTGAATATGGGCACCAGTTTAGCCAGTTTCCAATCTACTGGTACCGTTCCAACATTCAGTGATTCCCTCATAAAGATTGTCAGCACCTTTATTTTTTTATTTTTTTATTCATTCACGGGATGTGGGCGTCGCTGGCAAGGCCGGCATTTATTGCCAATCCCTAATTGCCCTCGAGAAGGTGGTGGTGAGCCGCCTTCTTGAACCGCTGCAGTCCGTGTGGTGACGGTTCTCCCACTGTGCTGTTAGGAAGGGAGTTCCAGGATTTTGACCCAGCGACAATGAAGGAACGGCGATATATTTCCAAGTCAGGATGGTGTGTGACTTGGAGGGGAATGTGCAGGTGGTGTTGTTCCCATGAGCCTGCTGCCCTTCTCCTTCTAGGTGGTAGAGGTCGTGGGTTTGGGAGGTGCTGTCGAAGAAGCCTTGGCGAGTTGCTGCAGTGCATCCTGTGGATGGTGCACACTGCAGCCACAGTGCGCCGGTGGTGAAGGGAGTGAATGTTTAGGGTGGTGGATGGGGTGCCAATCAAGCGGGCTGCTTTGTCCTGGATGGTGTCGAGCTTCTTGAGTGTTGTTGGAGCTGCACTCATCCAGGCAAGTGGAGAGTATTCCATCACACTCCTGACTTGTGCCTTGTAGATGGTGGAAAGGCTTTGGGGAGTCAGGAGGTGAGTCACTCGCCGCAGAATACCCAGCCTCTGACCTGCTCTCGTAGCCACAGTATTTATATGGCTGGTCCAGTTAAGTTTCTGGTCAATGGTGACTCCCAGGATGTTGATGGTGGGGGATTCGGCGATGGTAATGCCGTTGAATGTCAAGGGGAGGTGGTTAGACTCTCTCTTGTTGGAGATGGTCATTGCCTGGCACTTATCTGGCACGAAAGTGACTTGCCACTTATGAGCCCAAGCCTGGATGTTGTCCAGGTCTTGCTGCATGCGGGCTCGGACTGCTTCATTATTTGAGGGTTTGCGAATGGAACTGAACACTGTGCAATCATCAGCGAACATCCCCATTTCTGACCTTATGATGGAGGGAAGGTCATTGATGAAGCAGCTGAAGATGGTTGGGCCTAGGACACTGCCCTGAGGAACTCCTGCAGCAATGTCCTGGGGCTGAGATGATTGGCCTCCAACAACCACTACCATCTTCCTTTGTGCTAGGTATGACTCCAGCCACTGGAGAGTTTTCCCCCTGATTCCCATTGACTTCAATTTTACTAGGGCTCCTTGGTGCCACACTCGGTCAAATGCTGCCTTGATGTCAAGGGTAGTCACTCTCACCTCACCTCTGGAATTCAGCTCTTTTGTCCATGTTTGGACCAAGGCTCTAATGAGGTCTGGAGCCGAGTGGTCCTGGCGGAACCCAAACTGAGCATCGGTGAGCAGGTTATTGGTGAGTAAGTGTCGCTTGATAGCACTGTCGATGACACCTTCCATCACTTTGCTGATGATTGAGAGTAGACTGATGGGGCGGTAATTGGTCGGATTGGATTTGTCCTGCTTTTTGTGGACAGGACATACCTGGGCAATTTTCCACATTGTCGGGTAGATGCCAGTGTTGTAGCTGTACTGGAACAGCTTGGCTAGAGGCGCAGCTAGTTCTGGAGCACAAGTCTTCAGCACTACAGCTGAAATAATAATTTCATTAATACTGAAGTCATTGATTTTACTTAAGTTATCTATGTGGAAAGTGCATACTGCTGCTTTCTTCCCTTGTACTATAGCCTAGATGGGCAGCAGACAGAAGTGTGGATACCCCTGCTGTGGTTGGAGGATGATGTCATTGGAAATATTGCACCTTATCACATTTCTCAAGTTGTCCCAAGCACTTTACATGCAAAGAATTATTTTGACGTACAATCACTATAGCAATGTAGATGAACATAGCAGAAGCAACTTCTCACATTACAATGAGATAAATGACCAGTTAATCTATTTCTTTTTGGTGGTGTTGTTTGAGAGAAGAAATTTGGCAAGGTGGAAAACTCACTTCAAATAGCACATTGGGATCTTTAAAGTCTACTTTAAAAGGCAGACACTGCCTCAGTTTAATGAAGGACAGCATAATTTATTAACATAGCACATTAGCATAGTTTAAATTATATGCTCATATTCTGGATTGAGGCTTGAACCCCCAACCTTCTGGCTCACAGACAAGAATGCTATCACTGAGCATAGCAGGCACTTGGCTATTTTTGGTTACTGTTGGTGTGAGGCTTGAGTAGAAGAGCATAATTCATTTGATAAACCTTTCCCTGAAGCCAATACTTTGTAGTATGCCCCTCAGTTAAGCTCATTCCACTCTTTTCAATATTTTTTCTAAAGCTCTCAGCTGAAAATGTGGATTCAGATGCAAAGATTCCAATAGAATTCCACAAATTCTGGTTGATTGTCTTGGATTCAGAGGCTACAGCACCACTGTGGGTGTGTGATGATGTTACATATCATCATCTAGCATCGCCTGTTGATATCTTAGGGCATAAGTCAGGTGTTTGCCTGATAGGGAGGGTTACAGAGACAGGGAGGGGCAAAGCCACGAAGGGATTTAAACATGAAGATGAGATTTTAAATTTGTGGTGATGGAGGACCGGGAGCCAATGTCGGTCAGCGAGCACAGGGATGATGGGTGAACAGGACTTGGTGTGGGATAGGATGCTTGCAACAGAATTTTAGATGAGCTGAAATTTATGGAGGCTGGAGGATGGTAGGCCAGACAGAAGAGCATTAGAATATTCGAATGAAGGTGACAAAGGCATGGATGGGGGGTTGAGCAGCAGATGGGCTGAAGCGGGGGACAGGTGGGTGATGTTACGGAGATTGACGGTGATCTATGTGATGGACAGAATATGGAGTTGGAAGCTTAGCTTGGGGTCAAATAGTCTGGTTCAACTTGAGACAGTGCCTGGGAGGGGATGGGATCTGTGGCAAGGGTACAGCATTTGTGATAGGGGCCAAAGATGATGGCTTTGGTCTTCCCAGTGTTTAACTGGAGGAAACTGCAGTTCATCCAGGACTGGATGCCAGCTAACCAGGCTGAAAACAGAGGCAGTGGAGGAAATCAAGTTCAGTCCAAAGGGGCAGACTGGGTCGGCCAAATTGTCTTTCAAGTTCATAATAATTTTTATGGTTCCTGATTTTCCAAAGGTAGTTTTACTGTGCAGAAAGAACAGATCAGAACTAATTTATACTGACATTTTTGTAGAAGATATTACATTGCCAAGAGGTAACTATAAATATTGTATGAGTCTTATAAATTAACCCAAAACAAAACTAATTTGCATTTAGAAAAAGCTGGAAATACTCAGCAAATCAGGCAGCATCTATGGAGAAACAAAAGTCAGTCAGTCGATGGCTCAGGTCTATCTATTTTTCTCCACAGATGCTCCCTAATTTGCTGAATATTTACAGTTTTTTTTGGTTTTGTTTTCAGATTTCCTGCAGTATTTTGCTTTTGGTTTAATTTATATTTCAGTTGCATCTGGGACATCAATAAAGTTTGATTTACTGCAGCTTAAAAAGCATTAATAATATCCTGTTAGAAATCATTGAAATATAAATCATCTGTGCTGAATGGTAAAATAAGCATTGGTCTTTTCTTTGATCTTGGATCTGTTTGGCATTTCTTGATGTTTGCGCTTTTGATTTGTGTCTATTGCTCAAAGTTAACTCAGCTGCATTGCCTGGGGAAAGAGGGGCATGATGACGTAGTAAACAGTGCAAGCGTCATAAACATCATTCTAAGTTAATGATTTCATATAATGGTTAAACAAGGGCACAATCTCCACCACAGCATTATGTGCTTTGTGCGTGTGTGTGTAGGGGGGAGAATTGCTATTAGTATAGAACTAAAAAATAATTAATTTCAAAGTGTATCTAAATTCAAATGTATAGTACAGTCTTGTTACTTTATTCAACCTTTGTTGTTTGAACACTATTTAATGTAAGCTGAACACTATTTATTTATGGGCCATGTATTTTTGAACATTCAAAATAAGTTTTATTTAAAGTACAAGAAGCATTTTTCAAAAGCTTAACTAAGTTAAATGACAGTCTTTTGTATTGATTCAGTGCAATGGTTTCAAACAACAGATTATACAGCGGGAAAGGACGCATTCATAAACAATTTTTTTCATACAAGATATTCTTTTGTTTATTCATTCTCCTCCCAAAATTGCAAAAAAATTGATTATTTACATCCAACAATCACATGAAGCATTAAAAGCCCTTCACCTCAGTATTCTTGGGGCAACAATGACAAATGTGATGGTCCCTAAATTCTTCAATGCTTGGTTCGTCTCAAAAACTTTCAGTTTTTCTTGAAGAAAAGAAAGAAAGATGCATTTATATAGCTCCTTTCAAGACCTCAGGGTGTCCCAAGATGCTTTATGACCAATGAAGTACTTTTGAAGTGCAGTCACTATTGTAATGCAGGAAGTATGGCAGCCAATTTGCACACAGCAAGCTCCCGCAAACAGAAGTATGATAATGACCAGATAATCTCTTTTCAGTGATGTTGGTTAAGGGATAAATGTTGGCCAGGACACCAGGGAAAACTCCTCTGCTCTTTTTCAAAATAGTGCCATGGGATCTTTTACATCCACCTGAGAGGGCAGATGAGACCTCAGTTTAACATCTTGTCTGAAAGACGGCACCTCCCCCTCTACTACACTGAGGTGCCAGCCTAAATTTTGTACTCCAGTCTCTGGAGCAAGACTTGAACCCACAAACATAAAAAACATAGAAAATAGGAGCAGGAGTGGGCCATTCGGCCCTTCAAGCCTGCTCCACCATTAAATATGATCATGGCTGATCCTCTATCTCAATACCATATTCCTGCTCTCTCCCCATACCCCTTGATGCCTTTTGTGTCTAGAAATCTATCTATCTCCTCCTTAAATATATTCAGTGACTTGGCCTCCACTGCCTTCTGTGGTAGAGAATTCCATAGCTTCACCACCCTCTGAGTGAAGAAATTTCTCCTCATCTCAGTCCTAGATGTCCTACCCCATATCCTGAGATTGTGACCCCTCGTCCTAGATGCCCCAGCCATGGGAAACATCCTCCCTGCATCCAGTACATCTAGCCCTGTCAGAATTTTATACGTTTCAATGAAATCCCCTCTCATTCTTCTAAACTCGAGTGAATACAGGCCGAGTCAACCCAATCTCTCCTCATACGATAGTCCTGCCATCCCAGGAATCAGTCTGGTGAACCTTCGCTGCACTCCCTCTATGGCAAGTATATCCTCTCTTAGGTAAGGAGACCAAAATTGCACACAATACTCCAGGTGTGATCTCACCAAGGCCCTGTATAACTGCAATAAGACATCCTTGCTCCCGTAGTCAAATCCTCTTGCAATGAAGGCCAACATACCATTTGCCTTCCTAACTGTTTGCTGCACCTGCATGTTTGTATTCAGTGACTGGTGTACAAGGACACCCAAAATTTCCCAATCTATCAGCATTTAAATAATACTCTGCCTTTCTGTTTTTCCTTCCAAAGTGGATAACTTCACGTTTATCCACATTTTACTGCATATGCCATGTATTTGCCCACTCACAAAACTTGTCTAAATCACCCTGAAGCCTCTTTGCATCCTCCTCACAACTCACAATCCCACTAGTTTTGTGTCATCAGCAAAATTGAAAATATTACATTTGGTTCCCTCATCCAAATCATTGATATATATTGTGAATAGCTGGGGCCCAAGCACTGATGCCTGCGGTACCCCACTAGTCACCGCCTGTCACCCGGATAAAGACCCATTTATTCCTACTCTCTGTTTCCTGTCTGTTAACCAATTTTCAATCCATGACAGTATATTACCCCCAATCCCATGTGCTTTAATTTTGCACAATAACCTCTTATGTGGGACTTTATCAAAGGCCTTCTGAAAATCCAAATACACCACATCCACTGGTTCTCCCTTATCTATTCTACCAGTTACATTCTCAAAAAACTCCAGTAGGTTTGTCAAACACGATTTCCCTTTCATAAATCCATGTTGCCTTTGCCTAATCCCATTGATATTTTCTAAGCAGTACGTACGGGTATGGTAGCTTAGTCGTTATGTTACTGGACTAATAATCCAGAGGCCTGGACTAATGATCCCGAGTCATGAGCTCAAATCCTGTCACGGCAGCTGGGGAATTTAAATTAAATTAATTAAATAAATCCTGGAATTTTAAAAAAACGAATATCAGTAATGGTGGCCAGGAAACTACCGGATTGTCGTTAAAAACCCATCTGGTTTCACTAATGTCCTTTAGGAAAGGAAACCTGCTGACCTTACCCGGTCTGGCCTATATGTGACTACAGACCCACAGCAATGTGGTGGATTCTTAATTGCCCTCTGAAATGGCCTAGCAAGCCACTCAGTTGTACAATCTCGCTAAAATAAAGTCATAATAAGAATAAAACAGGATGGACCACTAAGCACCGGACACGACAAAGGCAAACCAAGCCCAGTCGACCCTGCAAAGTCCTCCTCACTAACATCTGGGGACTTGTGCCAAAATTGGGAGAGCTGTCCCACCAGCTAGTCAAGCAATAGCCATACTCACAGAATCATACCTTTCAGTCAACATCCCAGACTCTTCCATCACCATCCCTGGGTATGTCTTGTCCCACCGGCAGGACAGACCGACCAGAGGTGGCGGTACAGTGATATACAGTCAGGAGGGATTGACCCTGGGAGTCCTCAACATTGACTCTGGACCCCATGAAATCTCATGGCATCAGGTCAAACATGGGCAAGGAAACCTCCTGCTGATTATCACTTACAGCCCTCCCTCAGCTGATGAATCAGTCCTCCTCATGTTGAGCACCACTTGGAGGAAGCACTGAGGGTAGCAAGGGCACAGAATGTACTCTGGGTGGGGGACTTCAATGTCCATCACCAAGAGTGGCTCGGTAGCACCACGAATGACTGAGCTGGCCGAGTCCTGAAGGACATAGCTGCCAGTCTGGGCCTGCCGCAGGTGGTGAGCGAACCAAAACGAGGGAAAAACCTACTTGACCTCGTCCTCACCAATCTACCTGTCACAGATGCATCTGTCCATGACAGTATTGGTAGGAGTGACCACCTCACAGTCTTTTTGGAGACGAAGTCCCGTTTTCGCACTGAGGACACCATCCAACGTGTTGTGTGGCACTATCACCGTGCTAAATGGGATAGATTCAGAACAGATCCAGCTCAAAACTGAGCATCCATGAGGCGCTGTGGGCCATCAGCAGCAGCAGAATTGTATTCCAGCACAATCTGTAACCTCATGGCCCGGCATATTCCTCACACTACCATTACCAACAAGTCAGGGGATCAACCCTGGTTCAATGAGGAGTGTGGAAAAGTATGCCAGGAGCAGCACCAGGCGTACCTAAAAATGAGGTGCCAACCTGGTGAAGCTACAACTCAGGACTACATGAACGCTAAACAGCGGAAGCAACATGCTATAGATAAAGCTAAGCGATTCCACAACCAATGGATCAGATCAAAGCTCTACAGTCCTGCCACATCCAGTCGTGAATGGTGGTGGACAATTAAATAAGTAATGGGAGGAGAAGGCTCTGTAAACAACCCCATCCTCGAGTCCCGCATGTGAGTGCAAAAGGCTGAAGCGTTTGCAACCATCTTCAGCCAGAAGTGCCGAATGGATGATACATCTTGGCCTCCTCCCGATAGCACCACCATCACAGAAGCCAGTCTTCAGCCAATTCGATTCACTCCACGTGATATCAAGAAGTGGCTGAGTATCCGACTGGATACAGCAAAGGCTATGGGCCCTGACAACATCCCAGCTGTAGTGCTGAAGACTTGTGCTCCAGAACTTGCCGCGCCTCTAGCCAAACTGTTCCAGTACAGCTACAACATTGGCATCTACCGGACAATGTGGAAAATTGCCCAGGTATGTCCTGTCAACAAAGAAAAGGACAAATCCAATCCGGCCAATTACCGCCCCATCATACTTACAATCATCAGCAAAATGATGTAAGGTGTCGACGACAGTGCTATCAAGCGGCACTTATTCACCAATAACCTGCTCACCGATGCTCAGTTTGGGTTCCACCAGGACCACTCAGCTCCAGACCTCATTACAGCCTTGGTCCAAACATGGACAAAAGAGCTGAATTCCAGAGGGGAGGTGAGAGTGACTGCCCTTGACATCAAGGCAGCATTTGACCGAGTGTGGCATCAAGGAGCCCGAGTAAAATTGAAATCAATGGGAATCAGGGGGAAAACTCTCCAGTGACTGAAGCCATACCTAGCACAAAGGAAGATGGTAGTGGTTGTTGGAGGCCAATCATCTTAGCCCCAGGACATTGCTGCAGGAGTTCCTCAGGGCAGTGTCCTAGACCCAACCATCTTCAGCTGCTTCATCAATGACCTTCCCTCCATCATAATGTCAGAAATGGGGATGTTCGCTGATGATTGCACAGTGTTCAGTTCCATTCGCAACCCCTCAGATAATGAAGCAGTCCGTGCCAGCATGCAGCAAGACCTGGACAACATCCAGGCTTTTGCTGATAAGTGGCAAGTAACATTTGCACCAGACAAGTGCCAGGCAATGACCATCTCCAACAAGAGAGAGTCTAACCACCTCCCCTTGACATTCAGCGGCATTACCATTGCCGAATCCTCCACCATCAACATCCTGAAGGTCACCATTGACCAGAAACTTAACTGGACCAGCCTCATAAATAATGTGGCTACAAGAGCATGTCAGAGGCTGGGTATTCTGTGGCGAGTGACTCACCTCCTGATTCCCCAAAGCCTTTCCACCATCTACAAGGTACAAGTCAGAAGTGTGATGGAATACTCTCCACTTGCCTGAATGAATGCAGCTCCAACAACACTCAAAAAGCTCAACACCATCCAGGACAAGGCAGCCCGCTTGATTGGCACCCCATCCACCACCCTAAACATTCACTCCCTTCACCAGCGGTGCACTGTGGCTGCAGTGTGTACCATCCACAGGATGCACTGCAGCAACATGCCAAGGCTTCTTCGACAGCACCTCCCAAACCAGCGAACTCTACTACCCACAAGGACAAGGGCAGCAGGCACATGGGAACAACACCACCTGCACGTTCCCCTCCAAGTCATGCACCATCCCGACTTGGAAATGTATCACCGTTCCTTCATCGTCTCTTGGTCAATATCCTGGAACTCCCTTCCTAACAGCTCTGTGGGAGAACCTTCACCACACGGACTGCAGCGGTTCAAGAAGGCAGCTCACCACCACCTTCTCAAGCGCAATTAGGGATGGGCAATAAATGCTGGCCTTGCCAGCTACGCCCACATCCCATGAACGAATAAAAATAATAAGTGTCCTGTTATCACATACTTTATAATAGACTCTAGCATTTTCCCTACTACTAATGTTATGCTGTCTGTAGTTCCCTGTTTTCTCTCTCCCTCCTTTTTTAAATAGTGGGGTTACATTTGCCACCTTCCAATCTGTAGGAACTGTTCCATAATCTATAGAATTTTGGAAGATGACAACCAATGCATCCACTATTTCCATGGCTACCTCTTTTAGCACCCTGGGATGCAGATTATCAGGCCCTGGGGATTTATCGGCTTTCATTCCAATTAATTTCTCCAGCACTATTTTTTTTACTAATACTAATTTCCTTTAATTCCTCCTTCTCACTGGACCCTTGGTTCCCTAGCATTTCTTTGAAGTTGGATATTCAGCTCCCAGCCTTGTCTCCGTAATCGCAATTATATCATATCCGTTTACAGCTATTTGCACTATTAATTCATCTACCTTATTACGAATGCTTTGTGCATTCAGATACAGTGCCTTTAGAACTGTCTTTTTAACATTTTTAGACATCTTCACATTTTTTTGAACTATGGCCCTATTTGCCTTATTACCATTTTTTCTTACCTGGACCCTATTAGTGCACTCTTTTGTTTGTACACTCTGTCCCTTCCTGACACAATCTGGTTATCCTTACCCCGATCACTTTCCTGCACTGCTTCCTTGTCTTTTCTCTTTAGCT
Organism: Heptranchias perlo; assembly: GCF_035084215.1. Taxonomy (NCBI): domain Eukaryota; kingdom Metazoa; phylum Chordata; class Chondrichthyes; order Hexanchiformes; family Hexanchidae; genus Heptranchias; species Heptranchias perlo. Next base: position 124,521,248 of record NC_090325.1, on the reverse strand, counting down.
TTCTAGATTTCTCTCCACCAGGACCCTCCACATCCACCCCCCCCCCCCGCCTTTTATTTCGTTTAAAACCCTATCTACCTCCCTAGCTATTCGATTCGCTAGAACTCTGGTCCCAGCACGGTGCAGGTGTAGTCCATCCTAGTGGAACAGCTCTTTCTTTCCCCACTACTGGTACCAGTGCCCCAAGAATCAACAGCCACTTCTCCCACACCGATCTTTGAGCCACGCATTCATCTCCCTGATCATATTGACCTTATGCCAATTAGCTCGTGGCTCAGGTAATAATCCAGAGTTTATTACCTTTGTGGTTCTGCTTTTTAATTTAGTCCCTAGCTGCTCAAACTCTCACAGCAGAACCTTTTTCTTAGTCCTACCTATGTTGTTGGTACCTACAACTGGATCCTCCCCCTCCCACTCCAAGTTCTTCTCCAGCCCAGAGGAGATGTCCTTAACCCTGGCACCAGGTAGGCAACTTAGCCTTCGGATCTCATGCTCCTGGCTCCAGAGAACAGTGTTTATCCCCCTAACTATACTGTCGCCTACTACAACCACCTTCCTTTTTACTCCCCCAACTTGAACAGCTTCCTGTACCACGTGCCGTGGTCAGTTTGCTCATCCTCCCCGCAGTCCCCGCAATTGTCCACAAGGGTTGCAAGAACCTCAAATCTATTGGACAAGTGCAGGGACTGAGGCTCCTGCAATACTACCTCCTGGATCCCCATAACTGCCTCACTCACAGTAACACCCTCCTGTCCCTGACCACTTGTCAATTCTAAAGTATTTAATCTAAGGGATGTGACTGCCTCCTGGAGCAAAAGGTCCAGGTAGCTTTCTCCCTCCCTGATGTCTCGCAATGTCCGCAGCTCGGACTCCAGCTCCTCAACTCGGAGCCGAAGTTCCACAACCATCTAACTCAGAGGCAAGAGTGCTACCACTGAGCCAAGGCTGAATTTCTTAGTTACAGCTTTTAAATTCATCCTTCTGAAACTGCATGATTACTTCTGAATAATTAATTTTTCAAATAAATTGCTCACAATAGAACAGGGTTTTTTTGTAATTCTACAGAAAATAAGTCTTTTAAAACCCAAGCTTGTTATCAACTAACTGCTAGTTCTTGATTTATCTTTCTTCTCTTACTGTTTTTAACCTTGGTGTTGTCTTATATTATTGGCCTCGGCTCTTCACCTGGGTTTATCAATAAAAATAAAAGTTAACGCATAATCTGTTATACAACCATATTTAGCATATAGCAATATCAGGTGAACGGCGACCCCTCCAAGTCACACATCATCCTGACTTGGACATATATTGTTTTTCCTTCATCACCAATGGGTCAAAATCATGGAACTTCTTACCTAACACATTGTTAGAGCAGCCACCACCATAAGGACTACAGCAGTTCAAGAAGGCAGCCCACCACCTTCTCAAGACAACTAGGGATGGGCAATAAATGCTGCCTTGCCAGCTTTGCCCACATCCTGAAAACAAATATATGAACATGTGCTCCTGCAATCTTTGTAAGAACAGGACTCAAGTACGCATCTTGCAGTTTATTTCTGTGGACAACAGTATCTATGCATTTAATTTTGAAATAACACATACATATGAAATAACTTTCATTCCAGTTAATTAATGGTGAATTAAGTCATTTCTCATGTTTATAATGACTGTTTTGCAAACAAATAACAGAGCTTTCTTTCCAAAATATTCCCACTTAATTAACAAAACATGCGCATAAACTGAATTTGCTATGTAAGTGGTATTTAAAGAAAATGCCTTGTACTTATTTACTTATGTACTTATTTTCCCCTGTGATCAGATGCTCATTTAGCAGGTATCATCTGTAAAAGGGTCACAGTTATTTTTCAAATCAAATGCAGTGCATTTAAGGGTTAATTCCCTAAAAATCGTAAGAGTGTCCATAAAATTAGTTTCCCTGTAAAATATTTAAAATATGTATATAATTCTTTGAAATTATCTAAATTAGATTTTCACATTGCATTTATAATCACAGTGGCAATAAATGTAGCAAAATAATTCCGGTGTAGAGTTACAGAATTAAAACCAGCTCTGGTTGCTTAGCCTCCAGGCACCAGCACAACATATTGTGAGGCAGTGAGTAAAGTTGTGCCAGGTCCATTACTAGATGATTTGTTGATCATAATCCAACATGCATCAATATATTACAGTGCTATGATAGGTACTTAAATTAATTACACTAACCCAGAAAGGAAGTACCCCCAGAAGAGAGGCATTCAAACAGAGAGCTGTGATCCCATGAAGCGTTTTCTGCTGTTAATTGCTTGTTGGTGCCACATCTTCTTTAAAGAGTTTTAACCGTCATCAAGAATCAAGTGCAGACCAACGGCAGCTTCCAGAAAAATGTGGGTTGCTGGAGGGCAATTGCTTTATACTAGAGAGAGTGCTAGCAATGGCAAGACAACCAAGCAACTGCTGCTGATGCACTCTATCAATATAAAGGTGCTTAATGTCTGTACAGCCAGGTTGTATTGTACATGCACTGTGGCACTCTGATTATGAAGAAGATGGTAGCGTAAACCAACTACCTTAACTTAAGGCAATCGATGTTCTTCCAGAGTTAGGATTTGGACCATTGCATTAGATATTACAGCAGTATTAGTTTCAGGTCTAAATTAAAGCAAATGGATTTGTCTGAAATTGACTTATACACGTCAGCAGTTTTGACTCCCCTCTACTTTGAAGTATGTGCACCAGGAGCACTCCAGCCTATTTCTGCTCCTGTGATACACCCAAATGCATAGGTAAAACAGAGCTAGAAATAAAACCAGCAAATGATGTGGATTTATTGTCCCCATCCAAGTTCCTACCATTTAACTGACATTAAGGAGCTCCCCGCAACATAGATGGGGCAGATTGTTTAGAAAATAGGTCAACTGTGGGATGGCGATGCTGTTCTCTAGTATGAGGTAAGAGCCCAGTCAGTAACCATGATGGAAATTTTCATTAAAAGTTAAGGACTTTAAAAATCATTCTGAGCACAGACAAATCCTGAATGCTAAGGGAATGCTCTGTCTTGATTGCAGAGACACAGTATTTCCCACAGCTGTAGCAAAACTGTGCATGGAGCATGTATCTACCTTGAAACATCTCCGTTTATGCAATACAGACAAAAAACAAAATCGAACTTGTGCACATTTGTACTGGGCCTATGCTTATATCGCTCAATTGTGATTATACAAAATAAAATCCAGCTCTTAATGTCTGTGATCAAAGCTGCACCTATGTGCTTAAACATGTTGAGAAGTTTAAAATTTCTAAAGAGAAGGACTAAATTGGAAAAAGAAAACTGTAAGTGTAAATGTTATGTATGCACGTTTTACAAAAAATCTTTTTACTCCAGCAGCCAAGTAAAGGAAAGCACTGTTGAAGGCTCTGAGCCAGCTAAGGAGGATTGGGAATAGACAAGCTGCTATTTTTACAGGGCTGCAGGATTCACAATGGAGTCCACCGGCATTCTTTTGACCTGGAGCTGGGAACTCAGTGGGTGGGTAGATAGTCACATGAGAAACCCGGAAATGAGTTGAGTGCGTCAGAATCTGCGATCGCAACTCAATTGAAGGTAATTATTTTTGCTTGCGGGTTTCCCGTGCGACAGCCAGCCAGATTGATTGGCTGGCATCCTATTGGGAGGGAAAGCAGCTGGGAATTGGTGGTGTGGGGTTGGGGGGGAGAGATCATGAGCCTTGGAGGACATCGGGGTGGGGGGTGCGGTCTGATGCCTTGAAGTTCAGCGGGAGGGTCTCAGCCATCGGCGGGGGTCTCGGCCATCGGAGATGGGTCGGTCGATCGGGGTGGGGGGTCGGGGGTTCGGACGATTGGTGGTTTCCAATCGTGGCAGGTAAGTTTTTGTTTACAATGTTTCTCTTTATTCAGAGTAATGCACATTCTACGCATATTCAAACATTTCTCCAATATTCCTCTTCATAATATTCAGCATCATTGGGCATATCATACAAAACGTGCATATTTGGAAATCTGCAAAGAACACTTTTTAAGGTTAACTAAGAATAATTTTTGCTACAGTATTCCCAGCTTTAGGTATTTAGAAATGAAGACCTACGATAAAAGAACAAATTACTAATTTGAGCAAATGAGCATTTCAATTAAAACACTGGTTGTTTTGGTAATTATATAATTTCTTTTTGAATTTAAAATTCTGTTGAAAAGGTGATTTTGCATTCCATTTCTATTTCTATCAGGATTTCAGCAACTAGTTGACAATATTTTAGCACTGTAAACAGTCTGAGTACAGAAACAACTACTAACTAGTTCCCTTTATATTAAAGTCATGTTAAAATGATATAGAGAAATAAAAAATGATGCACCTACAGAACAAAGAGTTAACAATTGACATAACAAAAGGTACTCCATGCTATGTTAAGCCTCCTGTTTCGAAAAGATCATTTACTTAAAAATGTACACAAAAAAATGACTGACTCCAACTGAACCGGAATGAGACCAGAGTCCTAGCAGAAAGGATAAATAGGGCAATGGGTAAGGCTTTAAACTAGCAAGATGGGGGGAGGGATCTGGTAGCAATAACAAAAGCCTAAACATAAAAGAAACAGGGGATGAGAGTTAAGGTCAGACCAGGGTAAAGAATAAAGATAACATAAATGGGCAAGGAACAAATACAGAAGTATAAAAGGACTGTTAAAAATAAGGTAAAAGGAATAACTATTAAAGATGAATTAAACTGCCTGTACAGCAATGTACAGAGTGTCCAAAATAATTTATAGCAAGGAACCAGATGTAGTAGGAATAACTGAAACATGACTATGTAAAGAACAGGACTGGCAACTAAATATTGCAGGTTATAACATAATCAGAAAGGATAGGGAAGGAAGAAGGGGGATGGAGTAGCTGTACCAATATAGATAACATAATGGCAGTAGAAAAAATGACATAACTAACAGAAGGATAGAAACAGAATCCATATGAATTAAAATAAAAGATAAGAAGGGATCGATCACGCTAATAGGGGTATACTGCAGACCATCTAATAGTGGAAAGGAGGTGGAGGAAGAAATATGTAAGCAAATAAGTGAAATGAGTAAAGGACATAGAATAATAATCATGGGAGATTTTAACTACCCCAAATAAACTGGCAAGAAGAGGTAAGTAAAGGGGTAGAGGCAATGGAGTTTTTACAATGTGTGCAGGATTCCTTTCTTACCCAGCATGTAAAAAGCCCAACAAGAGAGGAAGCACTGCTGGATCTGGTAATGGGAAATGAACCAGAACAGATAAGAGAAGTAAGCGTAGGGGAACATCTTGACAATAGCGATCACAACATAATAAGGTTTAAGATAAAGATTGAGAAAGACATAAGTAAGACAAAGACTAAATAAATAAATTGAGAAAGAACTGATTTTATGGGGTTGAGATTGGAACTAGTGAAAATAAACTGGAAAAAATTACTGACAAACAAAGAAATAGAACAGCAGTGGGAAACATTTAAAACAGTGTTCAACAGTGTCCAGGAAAAATATATCCCACTAAAAAGCAAGAACAAACCAGCCAGTAATGACACACCTTGGATGAATTAAGAAATAAGGGCAAAATTGAAACTAAAGAAAAAGGCATACACTAAGTACATAGACAATAAAGGAGAGGATGACAAATGGGAATATGAAAAGGTTAGGAAAGAAGTTAAAAAAACAATTAGGAAGGCAAAGAGAAACTATGAAATTAAATTATCAAGGAATATAAAAAGAAATAGTAAAGTATTCTACAGACACATACATAACAAAAGAAAAATCAGGATAGGGATAGGGTCTCTATGGGATGCACACAATAAACTCACAGGTAATGACAGCGAAATGGCAGAAATATTAAATAATTACTTTGCCTCAGTATTTATCAGGGAGACTAACATGGTGGGCATAACATTAAAAGTTAGGGAAGAGAGAGCAGAGGCACGACTACATATATATAAAAATTCATTAGAAAAGGGTATAGTGCCAGAGGACTGGTGGACAGCTAATGTGATTCCTATATTTTTTTTTATTCGTTCATGGGATGTGGGCGTCGCTGGCGAGGCCGGCATTTATTGCCCATCCCTAATTGCCCTTAAGAAGGTGGTGGTGAGCTGCCTTCTTGAACCGCTGCAGTCCATGTGGTGAAGGTTCTCCCACAGTGCTGTTAGGAAGGGAGTTCCAGGATTTTGACCCAGTGACGATGAAGGAACGGCGATATATTTCCAAGTCGGGATGGTGAGTGACTTGGAGGGGAACGTGCAGGTGGTGTTGTTCCCATGTACCTGCTGCTCTTGTCCTTCTAGGTGGTATATTTAAAAAGGGAGATGGAACAAGTCCAGGTAACTATAGACCAATTAGCTTACTGTCGGTGATAATGGAATCCTTACTCAAAGATGTAATAGAAAAACATCTAGAAAACGAAAATACAATAAAGAATAGTTAGCACGGATTTCAAAAGGGAAGGTCATGCTTCTGAATTCTTTGAAGAAGTAACAGAAAGGCTAGGCAAGGATAATGTAGTAGATGTAATATATTTGGATTTTCAAAAGGCATCGATAAGGTACCGCATAGTAGACTCATGACTAAGGTCAGAACATATGGAGTCAAGGGACAAGTAGCAGAATGGATAGCAAGCTGGCTAGAAAACGAAAACAGGGAGTAAGGGTTAACGGTAGTTAATCTGACTGGCAAAAGATAGGAAGTGGTGTTCCACGAGGATCAGTGCTGGAACGACTGTTTTTCATAATTTACGTTAACAATTTAGACTTGGGAATCGGAAAAATAATTTCAAAATTTGTAGACGACACCGAAAAGTGGGTTTAGTTAATACTGAGGAGGACTGCGACAAAATACAGGAAGCTATTAATAAACTTGCAGAATGGGCATGTAATTGGCAAATGAATTTCAATATAGAAAGTGTGAGGTGGTACATTTTGGGTGGAAGAAAAAGGAGGCCACATGCTCCTTGGAAAATAAGAGTCTAAATGGGGTAGAGGAGCAGAGGCATCTGGGGGTACAGATACACAAATCACTAAAAGTAGCGATGCAGGTTAATAAGGCCATAAAAAAAGCAAAGCTTTTTGTTTGGTTCATTTCTAGTGGGATAGAATTGAAAAGCAGGGAAGTTATGTTAAACTTGTGTAGAACCTTGGTTAGACTACACTTGGAGTACTGTGAACAATTCTGGTCTCCATATTATAAATAGGATATAGAGGCATTGGAGAAGATGCAAACAAGATTTACTAAGGTGATACCAGAACTGAGAGGTTATACTTATCAGGAAAGATTGAGCAGGTTGGGGCTCTTTTGTCTAGAAAATAGAAGACTGAGGGGTGACCCGATAGACTGCGTCTTTAAGATTATGAAAGGGTTTGATAGAGTCGACGTAGAGAAGGCGAGATCAGAACTAGAGGCCATAAATATAAGGTAGTCACTAATAAATTCAATAGGGAATTCAGGAAGAACATTTTTGGTTAGAATGTGGAATTCTCTACCAAAAGGAGTAGTTGAGGCAACTGGCATAGATGCGTTTAAGGGGAAGCTAGATAGCACATGAGGGAGAAAGGTATAGAAGGATATGTCGATGAGGTTAGATGAAGAAAGGTGGTAGGAGGCTCTTGTGGAGCATAAATACCGGCATGGAGCTGTTGGGCCGAATGGCCTGTTTCTGTGTTGTACATTCTATGTAAGAGGTCCAATCTCTTAAGGATAAGGCAAGGCTGAAAACAATCAATCACCAAAGTGAATTTTTAGTCTCACAGTTTATGGTTACCATAATGACAATACCTGTATATATTTTGCATAAGTTGCAAATCTTTTACATACTTCTGTTCTGACATTTATTTTCAGCATGGTTCCACCAACAGTTTCAGTTTCTAGTATTTTGTGTAATGTAGAACGGGTTGTCCACAGCTTGGCATTTCCTCAACACTGTCATTCAGTTTATGGTTCTTCCCACGGATTCAGCACCCCAAAATTCTAATACTAGAGTTTCTGTCACCTCTAAGACAATGCGACGACGAGAGGCAGCAGCAGAATTGCAAAGCAAGGTCCTAGGCCCAGTACACCTCCACATTCTCTTGCATTTTCTTCAGCATGGAATAGATGACAGGGGTCCAGATGTCTTCTGATTTTCTGAGATCTGAGATGATCACATTTCAGGGATTCACTATACATTATTTCTATAGGGTCCATTGTGATTGATCCAATAGTGCATTTGCATTTGGCACCTACAACTTCCATAAAGAGATTAATACTTGGAATCTGCTGGATCACAAATGACTTGTGGCAGTCTTCATAGCTGATTGTTCCTGTAGTTTCCTTTTTAGTTCATTCAGACACAAAGGCTGGATATTGAGCGTCACATGGCTGAAGAACTTGTTTACGTCTCGGTGTTCATGCATCCAGCTCTTCTCGCCTCCTTTTCACTGGCAAGGTTGAGAAGCCATGGGAAACCCATGCAGGTAAAGTAAATGTCATTACATACTTAGAATCATCAAAAAATGAAGTACCTCAACTATTCCAATGAGGTAAGCTGCTCCTTAAACAATCTGCCCGCCGGCAATAAGTGGGGACGGGACTTCTGGGTATTGGATGTGCGCTGGCATCCAAACGTGCCTGGGTTAAACTTGGAAGTGGGCCGTTGGAGCCAGGTGCACTTCAAAAAGCTGCTATTTTAACCTGTTAAATGTATCCATATGATTTATATCAATTAGTGTTAATTGTATTCAGGTGGTGTGTTCAGGTGGTGTGTATCAATTAGGGACTCTCTTGTATCCATTTATATGAGAGGTTATCTAGGGGGTGCACAGTGTGTGAATGTGGATCTCTGTGAATAAAGGCTTGGAAGCATCTGAAGATCAGGCTGTAGTATTCTATCATTCACCACCTGGCTATCCAATTTATTACACCACTCGCCCCCAATCCTCCCGTTCTTTGTGGTTAAAACGCCCCCTCCATGTTTGTTTGGCATTGATGTATCTGTGTTGGATTGGATCTGGAACCAAGGGCTGAGATTAAGTCCAGGCCAAATTGGAGCCTGACAGAATATGAAATAATTATGTTCCAAGTGGCATTCACAAAATATTACAACAGATGCCTTTGATCATATGTTTATTCCATACATAATAATATAGATCGATATAAATCACTCACAGCTGTGTCACTTACAAATTATATGTAAGGAATCTTACAACACCAGGTTATAGTCCAACAAATTTATTGTCATACAGAACAGAACGGACTATTGCAAAGAAGCATACCGACAACTGGACAACCAGGAACACTACAGACGGTTACCCGCAGATCCGACCAAAGAACACACCCACCAGCTCTATTTTTTTAAATTTGTTGGACTATAACCTGGTGTTGTAAGATTCCTTACATTTGTCCACCCCAGTCCATCACCGGCATCTCCACATCATGGCTACAAATTATATGGTTAGTTTCGCTTGTGGATTAAAAATTGCAAAACATTTCAGCATATATATTTTTCAACATTTTGCTATTAGATTGGTGGAGGGAGAGATTACATTTCTCAATTTTAAACTAGTTTTGCACTAAATATGCAGAAATAAATTGTTTGCTAGTTGAAACTAGTAACACAATGTTCTAAGAGGCAGCCGTTTGGACCATCATCTTTTTCCCCTTCTGATTGAGTTTTGAAAATAAAACAATTTTTCATTTATCTCTCAAGATTAGTGATCAGCTATCAAGATTGATCGAATTACTGTATGTTGAAACCTGACTGAGGACTATAAAGCCCAACTGACTGTATTCTTATTAGGCAGTAACATGACAGGATGCCAACCAGGAACCTGGCTCAATGAGGTACTGCCAATGGAGCGTTCTCTGCACTGCTTTCAGCCATTTTTGAAGCTGCAAAGAAAAAACAAATCATAGAAAGTCTAACAGAACCATAAATATTGATCTGTTTGCATTATACCAGGGAACTGAGGTTAGCTAAGCAACTGAAGGAGAAGATCATATCATCAGTTTCATGGTACAGTTGCTTCACAAAATAGCTTACTAATCTCAATGAACAGGACAAACAATCATTTTATTCAACAAAGCAATCTGACATTCCCACACTGCCTGGTCTCTAGGCAAATATCGGGTGAGATAACTATAAACAAATTACCTCTACAGCTCTAGCTGTCATTTTGGAAATCCTTTGGTGATAAGAGTTAAATCCATTGGGCCATAACTTAAAAGAAAACTTGTTATAGCAGGAGTCAGATGGGAGAATTTGACTAAATACTAAATGTGAAATAGCTTTAACAATTGGAATTTGGCTGATGGATTGAATAAAAGTGTTTTTTTAATTGTTTGAGTGAAAGTGTTTTCTTAATTCTGTACACAAAATGAACTCTGATTTTAAAACTTGTTTTTTAGCCTAATTAATTCTAGTTGATGATCTGTGGTGCTTATGGGCCAACTGTGATGCATGGTAAACAGGGAATAATTAATGACCAAACTGTACAAGTGCATACCACAAAAATTTTCATTTTCTAATGTATGTAAAAGTTTGTAGTTTACAAACTTTCCTTTAAAAAAATCTGGATCCTTAATTTGGGATTTCATTTTATATTTGATAGGAATTTACAAAAGGGGCAGGATAGCCTCATCTATGCATGGGTTCGAGCTCAGTGTCATGGCTGTACAACAGCATATCCTTGACTTCATGCTCTTGGGACCAGCCCGGAATTCCATGTGCGGATGAGGCTCTGGGCTATGCCAAATGTGGGAGAGGTTGGTAGAATGGCCAGGGATCTCTCAACCATGCAGGTGATATTTCTAGATTCCAACTATTTGTCATTGTGCATTAAGTGGGCTGTTCTCTCACTGTTACTGCAGTGGAGCAAAGACCAGACACTGAGAACAGGCTTATTATAGCCTGGCTGTGGGAAGGCTGGTAGCATTCAGAACATGCAGGAAGCAGCAGGAGGCTGGAGAAAGTGAGATCAATAGCTAAGAGATTGGGTCCAGAGTGAGCTCAGGAGCAGCTGCAAACATAACGGGACAGAATTTACTGTCAAAACAACGGTGAGATTAACAGCGCTCACTGTTATTTATGTGCAAATCGGACAGCAACTTGCGGCGAGGGCAAATGCAAGGTTAAACACGAAAATCCATAAGTTGCTGTCTGCGATGCGCCATTTCAATCTAAGTACCATTTTTAACGGCGTGATAAGTCTTAATTACTGCCAAACAATCTCTCTGACACTGAAAATTAACTTTTACAAGTGTGGAGTCTTGTTCCTTCAGCTTTTAATTGTTGTTGGAGATTTTTAAAAAATGTTTTAAAAAAATTTCTTTTGGTCTCTTTTTTCTCTGTCACTTAATCCAATCCTTATTTCTCTCTCTTTATTTTGCTTTCTGTACTTGATTTGACATTGAATTCACTATTCTAACTTCCACTTCCTGGTTCAGACTCTGCACTGTTCATTAATGATTCTTCAAACTGATTGGTTAAGGAGATACACAGTTGCTTGCCCTGCTCACACAAGTCCCAGATGCCCTGTAGAGGGTGCCGTGCTGTTTGGTTCTCTAACTTCCAGCAACTTTCAGCATAAAAGCTCATGGAAAGTATATGAGCAAGGCGGGCGCAGTTCGTTCGCCAGCTACAGTAAATTCTAAGCCCAATCACTTTGTGGTGGTCCTCACATTTGATTGGTCTGTGCTAGCCATGTAAGTGATACCACATTGTTCTCATGAACCTATTAGCATGCAAAGCAACACATCTTCTGCAATAACATAGAATAATACAAATAAATCCTTATCCAGATTTGTGACTCATTGCTATATATATTGATTTTTTTTGACTGACAGCTCATGCATTCTATCCTTTACTCTTACTGACAGGATCTTCACGATGGCAGCAATTCACTTCTATAGAAAGAATAAAAGACAGCTTGAGGATATTCCACATCATGCATGCCCCACACATCACTAGCCTAGCTCCTGATCCCACCATTACTATACTCCTAACTTCTATGTTATATTAGACTTATTTAATTATAACTAATTCTCGCTTACTTAAGATAGATGTATGGTAGATGTGGCCACAAGAGCAAGTCAGAGGCTGCGTATTCTGCGGCGAGTGACTCACCTCCTGACTCCCCAAAGCCTTTCCACCATCTACAAGGCACAAGTCAGGAGTGTGATGGAATACTCTCCACTTGCCTGGATGAGTGCAGCTCCAATAACACTTAAGAAGCTCGACACCATCCAGGACAAAGCAGCCCGCTTGATTGGCACTCCATCCACCACCCTAAACATTCACTCCCTTCACCACCGGCACACCGTGGCTGCAGTGTGTACCATCCACAGGATGCACTGCAGCAACTCATCAAGGTTTCGTCGACAGCACCTCCCAAACCCGCGACCTCTACCACCTAGAAGGACAAGAGCAGCAGGCGCATGGGAACAGCACCACCTGCACGTTCCCCTTCAAGTCACACACCATCCCAACTTGGAAATATATCGCCGTTCCTTCATTGTTGCTGGGTCAAAATCCTGGAACTCCCTACCTAACAGCACTGTGGGAGAACCGTCACCACACGGACGGCAGCGGTTCAAGAAGGCGGCTCACCACCACCTTCTCAAGGGCAATTAGGGATGGGCAATAAATGCCGGCCTCGCCAGCGACACCCACATCCCACGAACAAATAAAAAAAGATGGATGACTAGTGGCATGTGACTAAAGTATTGGACTACACCGTCTTAAAAAGATGCAATGTGACAATAGATGGAGGAGTTTTGATGCCGGGGGAGTGAACAGACATATTTGAACTCCATTGAAATGCATGCAGCTACTTGTCAAGTTAGAAAAAGAGAACAAACGATCGAGGGGGGGAGTTTGAAAGAGACCGGGCGCCGTGGCCAACGGACACCAAGCAAGATCCACAAACCGGACTTCTCAAAACTTTCGGTACAAACTCACCATGAAACAGGCCCCGCCCACCGCTCATGGCCCCGCCCCGCCCGGCTCTGGCCCCGCCCACCGATCACGGCCCCCGCCCCGCCCGGCTCTGGCCCCGCCCACCGATCACGGCCCCGCCCCGCCCGGCTCTGGCCCCGCCCACCGCTCATGGCCCCGCCCCGCCCGGCTCTGGCCCCGCCCACCGATCACGGCCCCGCCCCTTCACTCTCCCAGGGCGGGCTCGCGCAATTGCTGCCGTTGGCTGGTCAGGAAGTGATGTGTGAGGTTGAGCGCGAGGTTGGGTGGAGGGAAGGTAACATCCGGCGGGAGAGCGGGCGGCCGAGTGTTGTGGGCGCGAGAGGATGAACAGCCGTTTGCAGGAGATCAGAGAGCGGCAGAAACTGCGCCGGCAGCTGCTGGCCCAGCAGGTGAGGGGAAGAGAGAGAGAGAGAGACCGGCACCCATCGCCCGCACACAACCCAACCACAGCCGAAGGGAATGTCCTCCCACACCCCGCCCCATGCCCTCCCACACCCCGCCCCATGCCCGTCTCCAGAGCGCTGGGCCTCAAATAACAACATCGAGCGGCAGGGGCTGGGTTAAAGGCGCGGGCGCTCACCCACCTCTAGTACTTTATAAGTCGGAGGGCAAGTAACTTGCCCGCTGTGTGATGCGCCACGTAAATGTCTGCACTCGCTGGCCGGAGCGCGGTTTGTTGCCCCGATGGGGCAATTTTGTAGATTTCCCCCCCCCCCCCCCCCCATAGTGAAGGGTGATGGTTAACGGGTGCTTTTGCGACTGGAAGGTTGTTTCCAGTGGGGTCCTGCAGGGCTCATTTTTAGGTCCCTTTTTGTGGTCTATGTTAATGATTTGGACTTGAATGTGGGGGGCTTGATCAAGAAGATTGCAGATGATACAAAAATTGGCCATGTGGTTGATAGTGAGGAGGAAGATATCAACGGACTGGTCAGGTGGGCAGAAAAGTGTCAAATGGAATTTAATCTGGAGAAGTGTGAGGTAATGCATTTGGGGAGGGCAAAGAAGGCAAGGGAGTACACAATAAATGGGAGGATACTGAGAGGTGTAGAGGAACAAAGAGACCTTAGAGTGCATGTCCACAGATCCCTGAAGGTAACAGGACAGGTAGATAAGGTGGTTAAAAGGTATATGGGATACTTTCCTTTTTTAGCCGAGGCATGGAATATAAGAGCAGGGAGGTTATGCTAGAACTGTATAAAACATTGGTTAGGCCACAGCTTGAGTACTGCATACAGTTCTGGTCACCACATTACAGGAAAGATGTGATTTTACTAGAGAGGGTACAGAGGAGATTTATGAGGATGTTGACAGGCTGGAGAATTTTAACTATGAGAAAAGATTGGATAGGTGGGGTTGTTTTCTTTGGAACAAAGAAGGCTGAGGGGAGATTTAATTGAGGTGCATAAAATTGATGGGACAAGATCGAGTGGATAGAGAGGACCTATTCCGCTTAGCAGAGGGGTCAGCGACCGAGGGCATAGATTTAAAAGTAATTGGTAGAAGGATTAGAGGGGAGCTGAGGAGAAATGTTTTCACCCAGAGGCTGATGGGGGTCTGGAACTCACTGCCTGAAAGGGTGGTAAAGGCAGAAACCCTCAACTCATTTTAAAAAAATACTTGGATATGCACTTGAAGTGCTGCAATCTACAGAGCTATGAACCAAGTGCTGGAAAGTGAGATTAAGCTGGATTGCTCTTTTTCAGCCAGCATAGACACGATGGGCCGAATGGCCTCCTTCTGTGCCATAACTTTCTATCATTCTGCCCCCAGCAATGGAAAGGCGAGGTTCTCAGCAATAATAAATCAGTCTTTGGTGTCTGTGAGGACTCTGGTTTTATAAGCCGCTCCCGCCGGTCCTGGTATGTGCAATAAAGAGCAGTATTAGCTGAGTGGATTTGTTTCAACTGTTATTAATTTGCCCTGTTCACGCTGCAAGATTGCCCATGTACAGTTATCCAAAGCTTCTGACCATGCACCTTTTCCAATGTGATGGGGTCTCTTGATGTGAGTCTTGGAGGGACGAGTGCTGTCTATATTTCATTGCTGTCACAGCTGTAATGTAAACGCAGCATCAGGCAGGTCTCTAGTACAGTAAGTTAAGTAAAGGGGTAGCATTCATGTTTGTATTTGCGAAGCAGCACACTTAAGTTCTGATCTTACCCAGAGAACTCCTGTAAGGTAGAATAGAAAATCAAAGGGACATCTTTCTTGAATCACTTATGCGCCTCATACATAAGAACATAAATAGGAGTAGGCCATACTGCCCCTCGAGCCTGCTCTGCCATTCAATAAGATCATGGTTGATCTTTTATCTCAACTCCACTCTCTTGCCCTATCCCCATATCCCTTGATTCCCTTAGTGTCCAAAAATATATCAGTCTCAGTCTTAAATTTACTCAACGACTGAGCCCTCTGGGGTAGAGAATTCCAAAGATTCACAACCCCCGAGTGAAGAAATTCCTCCTCATCTCAGTCCTAAATGTCTGACCCATTATCCCGAGACTATGCCCCCTAGTTCTGGACTCTACAGCCAGGGGAAACAGCCTCTCAGCATCTACCCTGTCGAGGCCTCTAAGAATTTTATACATTTCAGTGAGATCACCTCTCATTCTTCTGAACACCAGAGAATATAGGCCCATTCTACTCGATCTCTCATAGGACAACCTGGTCATCCCAGGAATCAATCTAATGAACCTTCGTTGCACCCTCTCTAAGGCAAGTATATCCTTCCTTAGGTAAGGAGACCAAAACTACACAGTCCTTCAGGTGTGGTCTCACCAAAGCCCTGTACAATTGCAGCAAGACTTCCTTACTCTTGTACCCCAACCCCCTTGCAATGAAGGCCAACATGCCATTTGCCTTCCTAATTGCTTGCTGTACCAGCATGTTAACTTTCTGTGTTTCATGTACAAGGACACCTGAATCCTTCTGAACACCAACATTTAATAGTTTCTCACCATTAGTGGCAAGTAACATTCGTGCCAGATAAGTGCCAGGCAATGACCATCTCCAACAAGAGTGTCTAACCACCTCCCCTTAACATTCAACGGCATTACCATCGCCAAATCCCCCACCATCAACATCCTGGGGTCACCATTGACCAGAAACTTAACTGGACCAGCCACATAAATACAGTGGCTACAAGAGCAGGTCAGAGGCTGGGTATTCTGTGGCAAGTGACTCACCTCCTGACTCCCCAAAGTCTTTCCACCATCTATAAGGCACAAGTCAGGAGTGTGATGGAATACTCTCCACTTGCCTGGATGCATGCAGTTCCAACAACACTCAAAGCTCGACACCATCCAGGACAGAGCAGCCCGCTTGATTGGCACCCCATCCGCCACCCTAAACGTTCACTCCCTTCACTGGCGCACCGTGGCTGCAGTGTGTACCGTCTACAGGATGCACTGCAGCAACTCGCCAAGGCTTCTTCGACAGCACCTCCCAAACCCGCGACCTCTACCACCTAGAAGGACAAGGGCAGCAGGCACGTGGGATCAACATCACTTGCACATTCCCCTCTAAGTCACACACCATCCTGACTTGGGAAATATCTCGCCGTTCCTTCATCATTACTGAGTCAAAATCTGGAGCTCCCTACCTAACAGCACTGTGGGAGCACCTTCATACGGACTGCAGCGGTTCAAGAAGGTGGCTCACCACCACCTTCTCAAGGGCAATTAGGGATGGGCAATAAATGCTGGCCTTGCCAGTGATGCCCACATCCCATGAACGAATTTTTTTTTAAATTAAAAATTTCTGTTTTTCTGTTCTATACTAGTCATTTATAGAGACTATGCAGATTTAGTCAGAAAAACGTTATCATTAAATTACATCGAAACTACAGCACAGAAACAGGCCATTCGACCTAATTGTTCTATGCCGGCGCTTATGCTCCACATGAGCCTCCTCCCTCCCTACTTCATGTCACCTTTTCATGATACCCTTCTATCCCTTTCTCCCTCATGTGCTTCCCCTTAAATGCATCTATGCGATTTGCCTTAACTACTCCTTGTGATAGGGTGTTCCACATTTTTACCACTCTTTGAGTAAAGAAGTTTCTCTTGAATTCCCTATTGGATTTATTAGTGACTTTTTTGTTTAGGAGTTTTGGACTCTCCCACAAGTGGAAACATTTTCTCTATGACTACCCTATCAAACTCACTCATTATCTTTAAAGACCTCTATCAGGTTACCCCTCAGCCTTCTCTTTTCGAGAGAAAAGAGTCCCAGCCTGTTCTGCTTTTCCTGATAAGGATGTCCTCTCAGTTCTGGTATCAACCTTGTGAATCTTTTTTGTACCCTCTCCAATGCTTCTACATTCTTTCTATAATATGGAGACCAGAACTGTTCACAGTACTCCAAGTGTGGTTAACCAAGGTTCTATACAAGTTAAACATAACTCTTTGCTTTTCAATTCTATCCCTCATGAAATGAGCCCTAGTGCTTGATTTGCCTTTTTTATGGCCTTATTAACCTGCGTTGTTACTTTTAGTGATCTATATATCTGTACCCCCCCCAAGACCCCTTTGCTCCTCTATCTCGTTTAGACTCTTATTATCCAATACACATGCAGCGTTCTCTTGCAGTGTTGGAAAGATGTTGTACAGTGTGGCAGTAATAAGTTATTGAAGCACTTTGAACCTTTAGATAACAAAGAATTCAGGTATAAATTTCAGTTATTTATAAAATAGTTTTAATTCTATATATAATACTGTAATAGGAAGATGCTGCAGCTATTGCTGTGACATGACACCAACAATCTGATTTGACTGGATAATGAAGACCATATGGGCCATTTAAACAAATTGCAAATCTGACTTGAGCAGGTCCAAGGTAACCATATCGCACAGTCCATGTGATACTCTGGTTATAAATTTTTAAAAAAATTACAAAGCAATTCGCACGAAGGAGGAAAAGTGAAGGACCTACCTTATTTATGGATGCTATTGCAGAGGATGACTGGTTACGTTTCAGTCTGTATATGACACCTGTGTTTGGGCCCACTGGGATATTACACAGGCACCATTACTTCTGAGAGTTGGTAAAGTAATGCTGCTTTTTTCAAACAACGTGTAGTCATAGTACAGCAGCAGTAGTTGTTTTAGAGACTAAGCCTCCACAGCCTCTGATTTGTCACGCTGCTTTTCTGACATCCAGTAATGAATAAGCAGAAACTACCTCCAATTAAATATTGGGAAGACCGAAGTCATTGTCTTCGACCCTGCCACAAACTCCGTTCCCTGGCAGTGTCCGGGGATGAACCAGACTGTTTTTCTAAACGTAGGGTCGTATTTGACCCTGAGCTGAGCTTCTGACCCCACATCATCTTCATCACCAAGACCTCCTACTTCCACCTCCGTAACATCGCCAGACTCTACCCCTGCTTCAGCCCATCTGCTGCTGAAACCCTCGTCCAGGCCTTTGTTACCTCAAGACTTGACTATTCCAATGCTCTCCTGGCCAGCCTCCCAACCTTGCATGCTTTGTAAACTTGAGCTTATGTAAAACTCTGCTGCCTGTTTCCGAATTTGCATCAAATCCCATTGCATCCATCATGCCCGTGCTTGCTGACCTACATTGGCTCCCCATCCAGCAATGTCTCTTTTAAAATTCTCATCCTCGATTTGAAATCCCTGCTTGGCCTTGCCCCTCCCTATCCCTGTAATCTCCTCCAGCCCTACAACCCTCCGAGATCTCTGCGCTCCTCCAATTCTGGCCTCTCGCTCTGGAATTCCCTCCCTAAACCTCTACTCTCTCCTCCTTTAACACACTCCTTAAAACCTACCTCTTTGACTAATCTTTTCTTCACTTGCCCTAATATCATCATATGTGGCTCGTTGTCAACTTTTGTTTGATAATGTTTCTGTGAAGTGCCTTAGGACTTTTTACTACCTTAAAGGTGCTATATAAATGCAAGTTGTCACTGTTTTAACCAAAGAACTACAAATAGAAAGATACAACTGGGAAATATTGCGTAACATTTTATGTCAGTTTTGAAAATTTCTATAGTTTTGTGGGATGTGGAAAGAAAATGTATCATTATTGGAAAAAATATACGCAGTAAGACCTAGGCCACAGTGAGTAAATAATGTGTACACAGTACAAACTACTTATAGCAGACTGCTCCTTGCAGTTCTGGTTTGTTTGTTTTACCCTATGTCCATTGAAACCAAAGTTGTAGGAAAGGGGCCAACAAGAAACTGGTCAGAGCAGTATATCTTTGATTTACAGACAGTATGGATTGAATATAGTAATCACTCCATACTGCCTTTAAATCAAAGACATACTGCTCTGACCAGTTTCTCTCGTTGGCTCCTTTCCTGACCCTGGTTATGCAGAAGGTGCTCTGACCATTCCTGCTTGCCTCTCCACCCAAACCTGATTGCACATGAAGTGCTCTGTTTCCTGGCCTGACCTTCAGAGAAACAATGCTGCCTTAACAAACATGAGTGACTGCAGTTACAGTTTGTTCAAACAAACTAAAAAGACATAGGTTGTTCCACATGTTTGGTTTGAGCAGATGTAGTGTGTTAACCTTACCCAATTGTTAAGATAAACTACATCCACTATAAATAGAATGTATTTTATTTTTTTTTTTAAAAAGGAAACAAAAGATAGTGAGAAATGAGAGTCATATTAATTTCAACTACCTTTTATAAGTATCACATATTAAAGATGCTGTAAGGGTCACAGCATTTCATTCCAAAATGCATTGAAAATCCTATGTCAGGCTCTTTGTATGGGAAACACCATTGTAAAACTGTCAGCATTCACCTGTATTTAGTATTGGTTATGTTTGTAAATGGCAGGTTTCCATTTTAAATCATCACAGTAATGTTGGGTGGAAAAATACAATTTAACAATGCAAAGCAGTCATGAAATGTCCTACAATGTTCATTTGTGTTTTCTCTCTTGCTCCTCTTCCTTTCCTAGTTCTAATTATCCCTCACTTTTTAACCAAGCCTGTCCTGAGTACTGTATTTGGTCTATACTCCATGTGCAATGCCACAGGAGATCTATTTAAAAAAAAAATCTGTTGGGCACAAGCTTCCTGGCTTACAATCCTTCTTTCCTGTTCTCTCAATTTTTGGTCATGTTTTTCTGTCACAGCAATTTACAATTGTAAATTGCTGTGTCAGCATTTCACATTCAGTTTTTGCAATACCAACTATCATTTAGTTGCAACTAGTTGGCTCTGTTGAGCGTGTTTTTACCATTGTAGCAACATAGGAACATGAGTAGACCACTCAGCCCCTCTAGCCTGTTCCGCCATTCAGTTAGATCATGGCTGACCTATATCTTAACTCCATCTACCCGCCATGGTTCCGTAACCCTTAATACCCTTGCCTAACAAAAATCAGTCAATCTCAGTTTTGAAATTTTCAATTGACCTAGCCTCAACAGCTTTTCCACTACCCTTTGTGTGAAGATGTGCTTTCTGATATCACACCTTAATGGCCTAGCTCTAATTTTATGATTATGCCCCCTTGTTGTGGACTCTCCCACCGGAAGAAATAGTTTCTCTCTATCTATCCTATCAAATCCTTTAATCATCTTAAACACCTCAATTAGATCACCCCATAATCTTCTATTTAGAACTGAGATGAGAAATTTCTTCACTCACAGGGTTGTGAATCTTTGGAATTCTGTACCCCAGAGGGCTGTGGATGCTCAGTCATTGAGTATATTCAAGACTGAGATCAATAGATTTTTGGACTCTTAAGGGAATCAAGGGATATGGGGATCGGGTGGGAAAGTGGAGTTGAGGTCGAAGATCAGCCATGATCTTATTGAATGGTTGAGCAGGCTTGAGGGACCGTATGGCCTACTCCTCCTATTTCTTGTGTTCTGTACTCCAGAAAATACAAGCCTAGTCTATGCAACCTGTCCTCATAATTTAACCCTTTTAGCCCCGTTATCATTCTGATGAATCTGCGCTGAACCCCCTCCAAGGCCAATATATCCTTCCTGAGGTGTAGTACTCCAGATGGGATCTAACCAGAGTTCTGTACAGCTGTAACGTAACTTCCACCCCTTTTGTATTGCAGCTCTCTCTCTCTCTCTCTCGAGATAAAGGCCAACATTCCATTAGTCTTTTTAATTATTTTTGTACCTGTCCACTAGCTTTGTGATTGCTGCATTTAGACCCCTAAATTTGTCTGCTCATCCACAGTTTCTAGCTTCTTGCCATTTAGAAAATACTCTGATCTATCTTTCTTAGATCCATAGTGGATGACCTCACACTTTCCCACATTAAACTCCATCTGCCACAGTTTTGCCCTCTCACCTAATCTATCAATGTCCCTTTGTAACTTTCTGCTCAGATCTACATATTTACTGTGCCACCTAACTTAGTGTCGTCAGCAAACTTAGACATATGACTCTCCTTCATCCACGTCATTTATAAATATAGTGAAAAGCTGAGGCTCCAGTACAGAACCCTTGGAGGACACTACTAGTCACATCCTGCCAATTTTAGTACATATCCATTATCCCTATTCTCTGTCTCCTACCTCCTAACCAATTTCCTATCCAAGCCAATAGGTTGCCTCCAATTCCATGAGCTCTCATTTTTGTTAAGTCTCTTTTGTGGCACTTTATCGAATGCCTTCTGAAAGTCCATATGAATAACATCCATAAACATGCCCTTTTCTACCACATTTGTTATCTCCTCAAAACATTCAGCTAGGTTCTTTAGACGTGACTTACCATTTACAAATCCATGCTGGCTCTCTCTGATCAGCTCATATTTGTCCAACTGCTCAGTCACTCTGTCCCTAATAACAGATTCCAGTAACTTCCCCACAACTGACATTAGAATAATAGGCCTATAATTTCCTAGTTTAGTCTCTCCTATCCTTCTTAAATAATGGAGTGACATTAACAGTTTTCCAAACCAAGGGGACAATTTTTGTATCGAGAGAGTTTTGGAAGATCATGACTAATTCATCAACAATTTCCTCATCTTTTAATGCTCTGGGTTGGAAACCATCAGGTCCTGGAGATTTGTCTATCTTTAATCTCATTAGTTTCTCCATCACCATTTTTTTTACTTATATTGAATCTAATTCGTTCCTTCCCTTGATTTATTTTTATTTTTCCTTGTGACTCTTGTACTTTATCCATATCCTCTACTGTGAAGACTAATACAAAGTAGCTATTTAGTAAGTCTAACATTTCCTGATCTCTAATTACAATATCACCTGCATCTGTCATTAAGGGGCCCACATTAACCTTAGCCACCCTCTTTCTCTTAATATATTTGTAAAAACCTTTAATGTTGTCCTTGATGTCCCTTGCAAGCTTTTTCTCATATTCCCTTTTTCCAGCTCTTACCACTTTCTTTGTATCCCTTTGCTGTTTTTTATATCTCTCGCAGCCTGCGGGATCTCTACTATTCTTTGCATTCGTGTAAGCCCTTTTAGTTTTATACTATCTCTCACTTCCCTCGTTGACCAAGGTTGTTTAAGTACACACGTAGCCCTCTTGCCCTTTAGCGGTATGTACAGATCTTGTATTCTATCAAATACTTTTTTGAACACCTCCCACTGTTCAACCGTAGTTTTATCCGTTAATAGTTCCGCCCAGTCTATTATGGTCAATTCCTGCCTCATCCATCCAAAGTCTGCCTTACCTAAATTTAAAACCTTGGTTCACGACTTACCCTTCTCCCTCTCAAACCTAATATCGAATTCTATTATATTATAGTCACTGTTAGTTCTCTTGTTGGTGTATATATTTTTTAAAAAACTTACCCAGTTGACCGTGGGGAAAGTCACGGAATTTATTAGTAATATATTAGAAGTTAAATATATGGCGTGTACATCCTGTACACTCTAAACTTACTTTCTGTGTCATGATTTTTCAGTCACTCATTATATTTCCTAATGTGCATGAATGATGGTCAGATGGCTTGAAACTTTAATTTTTATACTTAAAGAAGAAATATATGATGTGAATTCTGCGCTTTAGTTGGGCCCCAACTGATTTCTGCTTGTTTTTGCTGATTTTTATGTTCCGGTGTATACTAATGATATTGGCAGGAAATTTAAATGTAAATTAACATTGGCCGAATGGGCGGAATTTCGAGGGTAACTTTCTGATTATCCCTCCACAGGAAATTCCACCCGATAGAGAGTAAAAGATACAAGTACACACCCAGGAACCAACCACATCGTACCAAATTCAAAGTTTCTACACATCTCTTAGATACTTACAAACCTTCCTGAAGTGCTGTCTGACCCATGCCCTCCTTTTCTCTCTCTGCTGACAGACACCAGGGGCTCGATTTTCGCACCCGCAATCGGATGCATTCGTGGCGGGGGGGGGGGGCTGCGAAAATCGGGGATTTCTGGGGCGGGTCCGGAGCCCTGCTCCAACCCGCCCCATTTCCGGGTTCCCCACTGACGCGCTGACATGCGCGTGGGGCTCCCGCCGGCAATTAAAGCCGGTGGGGTGCCACTTAAGGTAATTGAACAGGTACTTCAGGTTGTTTACAGACCTGATTGACCTGTTATTTTAGCAGGGATGGGATTTTGCAACTGACTGGGACTGTTTCCCGTACTGGGGGAAACATTCCCAGTTCAAATGGACGTGTTGCAGCCATCAGCCTGTGGCAGCTGCAAAGGTCCATTTGACAGGTGGTGGTGGCGGGGGGGGGGGAGACCCTCACTCATTGCAGGAGGCCACTCTGTCACTTTGGACAAAGTTTGGCCTCCACCACCCTCCTCCTAACAATAAAATTCACAAACTTGCACACTTACTCCGGTGTCCAGACACATGTACCTACCTTGCGGACCCCCTCAGATGTACGTCTTCCGGATGGGGGCCGCCGTAGCTGCAGTCATGACCTCCTCGGAGGGCGAACAGCATCACCAGCCACGCCGGCCACCTCTGACACGTGGAGCTCCACAACACGGTGCTGTGACACATCCACCTGCACAGCAGGAGGGAGGGCAACGGCAGAGAGAGATGCGTCGCAGAGGGCACTACCCTCGCCACAGGGTCCACAGACCGAGGCTCAGCTTCCCGGACCTCTCTGAGTAGCAGTGCACACGGAGGCTCAGAGTCACTCGACATGTAGTCGTGGACATCTGCAGCCTCCTTCATGCCGAGCTGCTCCCGGCTGGCCCAAGCACCATCATCTTACCTGTCGCTGTCAAAGTCACCACTGCCCTCAACAACTTCTCCGCATCCTTCAAGGGTGCCACCGGGGACATCGCCGACGTCTCTCAGTCGTCTGCACAAAAGAGCCCTGCAAATACACCTACACCCACTCTGCAGTGACACAATGGGTGTCATCAGTTGTGGGTCTTCATTGTGATCCTCAGGAAAGGGCATTATTGCACAAAACAGACAAGATTCGCAAAGACGTGGCAGTAGTGGTGCCAATATAATATGTAATGAGTTGATCAGAAATTAAATAGAAGTAAAAACCATGACAAACCCTCAAACACCCTTGTGCATCCCCTTCGTGCTCATGATACGCTGCCTACTGCACATATGTGATGCATGCCCTGTGGCTGCAGCACAGGTAGTGGCAGGTTGAGTGAGGCTGACCGTGAAAGAGATGCATGAGAGGGTGAGTATGAGATAGAGCCATGAGATTGTATGAGGATTGGGTCGAGTGGTAGTGGCGGGATGAGTACTGCTGAGGTGAGTAAGTGCAGGTAAGATGAGGATGAGGTTTGAAAGGGTGTGAGGGGTGATGTGACAGAGTAGTGTTGGTTGTGCAGAAGGAGATGTGGGGTGGGGGCGGTGATGTGGCAGATGGAGTGTAGGGGAATGAGTAAGTTTACTCACTTTGGCTGACCTACTTAGGTCATTGCAGCGCCTCCTGCACTGTATGCAGGTGCACGATATGTTGGTGGTGCAGGTGACCTCCTCTGCTACCTCGAGCCAGACCTTCTTGGTGGCAGAGGCAGGCCGCTTCCTTCCTTCCTATTTTTTGCAGCATCAGTCAGTGGAGGACTGCCCCTTTAAATAGAGCTCCTCCAGCTGACAGACCTTACTTGCCATGCGCAGCCTGCCTGCCGCGCAGCTTAGCAGTGGGGAACCCGGAAGAACAGATAAGTGGATCCAATCAGCCTGCAATTGCACGTGGGGCAGACTGATTTCACCGGGCGCGTTATCCACGCCAGCCCAAAGGACCCATCCCGACCCAGTGCAGCAATATCTCTCTATCCTGAGTATTGCTAAATACCAAGTATCTATCTTCAACTGGTATGTTTTGGATACAACCTTGCTGTGTATTCTCAGCTTTTAAAATGGTATGGGATAAAAATTAAATACATAGGTAAAGGAATATACAAAATAAAGGCTACTCATGTTCAGTTTTCACAGAATAATGGACTGGGTTGTGGAATTCAATCCCCAAAGCGCTGATTAAATCCCTGCATACCATTTAATAAAAACGGAATTAGACTTGTTCAGTGAATCAGTGGTCCTGATGTTATGCCCTACAGAGCGTAAACACCCTTATTGTTATAAAGCAATGTATCTTCTGACTCGCTTAGCAATGCCATAAAAGAGCCGCTAATTTTATTCTATATAGGTGATAGAAATGCATTGTAATTCGGGCCACTAGAAATTCAGCGAAGTGTACTGGTGAATATTGCCATCTGGTGTGTGAAGTACTAATTTTGTTTCCCTTTTACTTTTTTTCGTGTTTTCAGTTTTTCTTTATTTCCCTTTCTATCTGTCACTAGTTCTACAGATTTGAGAAAGATTTAGTTTTGTGGTAATAGAGGCAGAGCTTGCACATAGCACTTAGCAAGAGTAAAACTATCATTTAGGTATAGCCTATTTTGACTATAGAGTGGTTTCACTCTCGCTGAGCTGTCTGGGTAGATTGTGCCTCCTGATCTGTAATGATCACAAGAAAGAAATGGACAATAACATACACTACTATTAAAGCATATCAGATAATATGTACTTATCACATTACTGTGTTTGACCACAGTTACTTAATGAGGATAGCGATAACTATAAATTTTACTTGATAAAATTCTATTTTTTTCCGATTAACATTTTATGTCCTTATAGATATGAAGCAAAAATCACATCTGTTCTGTTACTTTAGCGTTTGTCAAACTTTCTGACTTATCAGATCCTTTCTATTTATGTTTTCAAATTTAATCGAACTATCCTTTATCATACAGCACAGTCCCACTCCCCTGCTCTTTCCCCATAGCCATGCAAATTTTTCCTTTCTAAGTATATATCCAATTCCCTTTTGAAAGTTACTGTTGAATCTGCTTCCACCACCCTTTCAGGCAATGCATTCCAGATCATAACAATTCGCTGTTGAAAACATTCTCCTCATCTACCCCCTGGCTTTTTTGCCAATTATCTTAAATCTGTGTCCTCCAGTTACTGACCCTCCTGCCAGTGGAAACAGTTTCTCCCTATCTATCAAAACCCCTCAGAATTTTGAGCACCTCTATTAAATCTTCCCATAACCTTCTCTGCTCTGAGGTATATAGATATCTTCATTCTGTTTGATTGTCCAGTGCAATTATTTGCAACGGATTTTTGGCATTGCAGTGATGCAAGGTGAGCAATACAGCTGCAGTTAAAGAGGGGGTCAATTTGATATTTTGTCAGGTATAAGACCACTGGGAGGAAGTAGTCTTGCACAGCTTTGACTTTGCACTGGATGCATATAATCTATAATCAGTGTGAGCCAACTTTTGAAACTTAAGTATTAAAATTTTAGGAGTCCAGCAGGTACATTTTAAATTTCCAATGTTCGGAAAGAGCTGATGGAAACAATGGCTCTTTTTTACCAGAAGTTTTCACAGGGAATTTAAAGCTTGTGAACAGAGCTTTGATTTGAGTGCACATGCCCAGAACTTTTGGATTTCTATGACTTAGATAGCAGTATAACTGTCATTTGCTCACACAGCTCTGAAAGTTAGTATAATATAAAGTGGTTTTCAAACTTTTCTGTGTGGGAGACCCTCTACAAATACTGAAACACTTCTTGGGCCCTTTTCCTAAATGACATTATCAGCTACCCAAAGGAAAACAGTGCTATCAACGTGGAAACATTATTTAAATAAGTTCACATCAATAGGAATATCATGCTAATAAGTCAACGAATACAGAAATTTGATGCTTGCCAGACAATAACCTGATGAGCTCTCTGTGATTCAGATAACCCAGTCTGAAAATCTGAGAATTTTCATGAGGGTTGAAGCTTGGGTAAGAAATAGTGGAATTTTTATTGTCACAACATACACTTGTTAGCCAGCATTGAAGATAGTTGCAGCGTTTCAAACATGGTTGCCCTTTTTTAAAATTCTCAAATTTTTTGAACACTTACCCAGTTTTCAAGAAACAGCTGTGATTTTAGTACAGAATTGGTGTGCTGGACTAATCCTGAATTAATATAGTTCAAACTGCACTAAGGCTTAGTTTTCATTGTTTTTAAACTTGCCCCAGAGGTCCGGAACAAAAACAATTGGAATCAGTTGCATCACAAAATTACGTGTAACATTAAGTTATACATTGCTACACTGTATTACTATATCTTGAAGCCTGTTGTTGGTCATGCTTTGAAATGATATTCCGCCCCTGATTGAAAACGGTTGCTATATTGGTGCCTATTTAGCTAATGCTATATATAACTCAGTGTTGCATTAGTTGATATAAATACTCCAAATAGAGGGAAAAAAGTAACTTAATTTGTCTCTAATCAGCTCAGTTGAATGGCATTCTGTGATAAAGGCTAATTAATTTTTTCTTGACTAGGTGAAGTATAACTAACATGCTTGAGTAGTTTTGAGGCAACTACCTGCTTTTTCTCTGTAGACCCAGTTCTTGCAAGCTCTACAGGACAGATTCAAACCTTCTTCTCACCTCCAGTAAATCACCTGTTCATGGGTGAATGACTTTTCTTGTGTACTTACAGGACATATGATTGGATTAATGCATTGCCTTGAATGCTCAATAGTAACCTGCTCAATATGGTACAGGGTATTAGGAATAGCAGCTATTCTTTGATCATATTGTAGAAAAATGTGTTTAAGCACTTGCTTGAGGGGCTTTATTTTTAAAAAAAATCTAAGCAAACACCTAGTAAAGCTTATACTTGTTAAAGGATCTTACATAGTGAAAACATTTAATTGACATTAAATGCTGATTCCACAATCGGGCACTCCAGGCACAGAATGGCACTTGCAGGAGGCATGGGCCTGAAAATCGCAGGCCCACAGTGCCTGATTTTCTATCCTATTAAATGAACACATGCACATTTCCATGGCAGGAGCCCCTGACTGGAATTAGGCCATAAATAAATCTTAAAATGATACATGGATTAACAATTGTGGTGAGCTTAGGCATTTTGCATCATATTGCTGGGGAGTCAAACTAAGGTCTTACCCTAAGAAGTAAAATTTATGAACAGAAGTCCAGTTTTATATTCAGTATAGTTTTTAAGTTACATAACTGAGCAAAAAAATTCTGATAGAAACTGAAGTTACATTGGAACAAACATAAATGAAGGAATTTAACTTGTGTTTTATGTCATAAAAATGTAATTTTTTTAGTTTGGTTCCCCTAGCCTACTTCATTTGTAAAAGTTGTGTTTGATTTATTACCAGTAACAAATCTTGTTAATGAGATCTCTGTTCAATGCTCAATTTGAACAAACTCTTCCTGTATTTGGGTCAAACAAATGTCTGGATTGTTAGTACACATGCAAGCTGTTTTTCACTTCATGGCTTGTGAATTTGTACAACTTGGCATTTTGGGCTACCTCGTACAAAATGATGAAACCGATTATACAAAAGCGGTGTGGTGTGGATTGTTTGAAAGGTGAAGAACTGAGGCCAAGTTCAAGTATCAGTTCTAAATGCTGAAGAACAGAATTGAGGCTATAAACATTGAGCCTCTCAAACTGAAGATTCTGGTCTTATATTTTTAATTTTAGTAGTTTTCTAGAAGATGGTAAAGATTTGGACCGTAAAATTCACTGCACCCGTACCTTTGTTAGTACAAATGTGTGCTTTGGATACAGACACTGCAAGAATAAGAAAAGATTCTTTGGCAGCTGTTCCCACCAATAAACTACAGTATGTACAATTTGCAATGTTTGACGTTTCTAATTTAACTGGAACTCTGTAGCCCAGGGCTGCTGAGGCCAATTATTGCTACTTTATTGTAACCTGGCTGAGATCAGCTAAACCAACATAGAGTAGAAACAGGACCTAGGACCTTTTTAGACTGTATAGCTCAGCTGCTCACTGGATAAATTTGCTGAGCCATTGCTGTTGCTGCCAGTAGCATTTTTAGAGTTGTGTGAGCCGGTAGCACTAAGTTATACTGCCACTCACATACAGCTCTCTACTTCGAAAAGCAGAAATCTGTGCACATTTTGTTTACGTGTATGTGCAGAGCTTTGCTCAGAGATGTTTGACTGCAGGTGGCATTTCTAATGTCAAAAAAGCTGAGGATAATGATTAATTTCTTCTAACATCTAGAAACTTAAAAGCAGCTCGACCGATAACCTGCGCACTTTTGAAACTGTTAAATTTGAAAGTTTCAAAAGTTAGGTTTGAACTGCAACCAGAAGGGATAAATTTTCATGTATGACGGAAGATTTGGGGAATGCACATTAGGGTATGTTAAGTAAGAATAATTGTAGTATAGAGGAAAAGTTGATTTATTTAAAACCATGCTGATGGACAAGGGAGTCTCTTGCATCCCCAAGATAAAAAGGGTTCATGGTAACTTGAAACCTAAGTAGCTAAATAGGGAGGTTCATGGGGAAATTATCCTATAAAAGAAACAACTGTCAAAAGTAGGGATAAATATATATTTTTTAAAAACACTGAGAATAACTCTGGCCAGAAATAGGAATGTTAAAAAAGGATGGTGGAAATCTGTAGTAGCGATGGGATGGCTTTTTAAAAATAAAATATGTTAGAAGTCGGAAAATAATTAAAGATTGCATTGATCTTTTGAGGGATTCATCTGAGCAGGTTAGATATGAGGATAAAAAAATGGTTGAGGAGCTAAGTAGATATTTGCATTGGTTTTCACTTCTGAAGACAATATTATGGTCTGGGAGTTCAGGATAGATGCACAGCTTCAATAAAAGCTACTGCTAAAATGGTCTTTAAGATTAAGATGGTTAATACTATAGGGTAGCTAGACCTTATTCCATAATGCAAAAGGAAATGGGCAATTTTGTATGTGAGCCACTGGCTTATTGAGGTCTTGGCTAGTCATCATGGATTGTAGGGAGGGTCGTGTCTCATTACTTAAAAAGGGAACAAATTGGACCCTGGTAATTATAGACCTGTTAGTTTGCTGTTGGATGTAACAAAGCTGCTATAATGGGATGTGATTTATGATCAGTTGGAGAGTCTGGCAGTTACTAGAGATTAAAAGCATAGTTTCAGGAAATGTTAGTCCTACCTCACTAATCTGAGAGTCCTTTGAAGAAGTGAGCAGGATAGTGGATATTACAGTTGTTGATATATACCCAGATTTCCAGAAAATGATTGATAAAGTATGGCATAGGTTTGGAATTGGACAGATAATATGGTGGATAGGTAGTGGGTTATCATTAATGGGAATGGATCTGAACAGGGTCTGGTTATGGATCGAGTTCCACAGGGCTGTGTTTTGGGACCATTGCTGTACATGATTTTCATTATTGACTTGGATGTGGACTTGAATGGAACAATTCTTAAATTCACAAATGGCACAAAAATGTGCACGAGGTTGGTAGTTTAGACCAAATCAGTAAGTTCCAGTCTGAAAGAGGGATAGGCATATGTGTGGCAGATGTCCCTTAGCATGCACAAATATAGGGGTAATTTTCAATTTCATCTGGGATAGAAAACTAGTGGTAGCAGATCGACAGCTCGTTATGCACCTACTTGATTTTTTTCCCCCTCCTTTCTATTAACTTCAATGGAAAGGAAAATCTACCAGGGTAAATAACAGGTGGCTGATCTGCTACCACCAGTTTTCTGTCCCTAGCCAAATTGGAAATTTCACCCATCGTGTCATCCTTTTGGGGCTGGGAAACTCCAGGCATGTTCACTCTATGCAGGGATACCTGTTAAAGGTATTGGATTAAGGAAGGGATCTGTAGGTAATTGATAACTCACTAAAGTTCCGTGTTTCCTCTTTCTTTTTCTTGAATAGCGGTGTTACATTTGCTACCTTCCAATCCGCTGGGACCGTCCTAGAATCTAGGGAATTTTGGAAGATCACAACCATTGCACCCACTATCTCTGCAGCCATCTCTTTTAGAACCCTAGGATATCGGCCACCAGGTCCAAGGGATTGGTCGGCTTTTAGTCCCGTTAGTTTCTCTAGTACTTTTTCTCTACTAATATTAATTACTTTAAGTTCCTCACTCTCATTAGCCCCTTGGTTCCCCACTATTTTTGGTATGCTTTTTGTGTCTTCTACTGTGAAGACAGATACAAAATATTTGTTTAACGTCTCTGCCATTTCCTTATTCCCCACTATAATTTCTCCTGTCTCGGCCTCTAAGGGACCTACATTTACTTTTGCTACTCTCTTTTTACATACTTGTAGAATCTCTTACAATCTGTTTTTATATTTCTTGCTGGTTTACTCTCATTCTATTTTCTGCCTTTTTAATCAATTTTCTGGTCATCCTTTGTTGGTTTCTAATACTCTCCCAATCCTCAGGCTTACTACTATTCTTCGCAACATTATAAGCCTCTTCTTTTAATCCAGTACTATCCTTAACTTCTTTAGTTAGCCAAGGATGGATCATTTTTCCCAAGGAGTTTTTACTTCTCAATGGAATATATAATCGTTGAGAATTTTGAAATATTTCTTTAAATGTTTGCCACTGCTTATCTACCATCATACACTTTTAATCTAATTTCCCAATCTACGGTGGCCAACTGTTCCTCATACCTATGTAATTGGCTTTATTTAAGTTTAAGACTCTAGTTTTGGACTTAAGTCTATCACTCTCAAACTTAGTGTGACATTCTGTTATACTATGATCGTTCTTCTCCAGAGGATTCTTTTCTATGACAGTACTAATTAACCCTGTCTCATTGCACATTACAAGATCCAAAATAGCCTGTTCCCTGGTTGGTTCTACGACGTATTGTTCTAAGTGCTCCAAAAAAAATGTATGGTCAAAACAATGATAAATTTCACGAGGAATTTGGTGCTCATTAATATCCTCTTATATTTTACAAAAGCTTCTAATAGAAGTTGTTCAATGATATGGTGGGCCTCTTACCCCATTTACATTATAGGGTTGATTTTATAGCACCATCAGCAACAGACAAACGCCAGTGAATGTGAATTCTTGAATCTGTACATTTGTTGGAAAGTAACAAATCCTGCCCTGCTCTGATGAATGGAGTACATATGCTATTGCTGTTTCAGCATATACATTTTAAATATTTTTTCAAAAATGTAAGAATATAAATGTATTACAAAGATGTCTCGACATTTTTAAAAGTCTTGCATAAGGAAAGGGGAATTTGCATTTGTAAGTAATCATTGGAGTTTATTAATGAACAAAATAACTTACAGGCTTCAAAAGATAACTTCATAAATTTTGAATGATTTGCAAATTCATTTACAATATAAATGACTACAGAAATGTCCTATTTTGCCATAAATCTGTCAAATGAGATTTAATTGTTTCTCTGTGGTTGTTTTGTTGTCACTGGGTCTACATTGCCTCACTGACTCTTCTCGTAGAGTGCTTTGAAGTGTGAAGATAGCATTTATTGGCCTCATGAGAAATTTGAATTTGCAGTAGTAGTATCTTTAAGCCACTAGTCAAGTTGACTGGCATGCTATTGTATTTTTCATCTGTAACTAATTATATACAAAATGCTGCTGACTAAGACATTGCTCACAATATAATGTTCATTTGTGGTATTACAGAATGCTACCAACATTTGAAGTACTGTATCTGATCTAAATTATTCTAAGCCATCTCTTGTGAAAATCTAATTTCTCCAGGGCATTGGTGGTAATATTTTTAAAACCTTTTTATGTCTTGTAAACATACATCTTTCTTTTAGTTTGAGGGCAAAGTGTATTGTAATTTGTTTAATGGTATCATAGTAGGATACAGCACAGAAGGAGGCCATTTGCCCCATTGTGCCTGTGCTGGCTCTTTGGTAGATCCAATTAGTCTCACTCCCCTGCTCTTTCCCCATAGCCTGCAATTTTTTTCCCTTCGAGTATTTATCCGTTTTCAAATTGAATCCGTTTTCAGATTGAATCTGCTTCCACCACCCTTTCAGGCACTCCATTCCAGATCATAACAACTCGCTGTGTAAAAAAAATGCTTCCTTATTGCCTCTGGTTCTTTTGCCTTTCACCTTAAATCTGTGTCCTTTGGTTACCGACCATTCTGCCACTGAAAACAGTTTCTCCTTATTTACTCTATCAAAACCATTCATGATTTTGAATATCTCTATCAAATCTCCTCTTAACTTTCTCTGCTCTAAGGAGAACAGCTCCAGGTTCTGCAGTCTCTCCACATAACTGAAGTCCCTCATCCCTGGTACCATTCTAGTAAATCTCTTCTGCACCCTCTTTAAGGCTTTGACATCCTTCCTAAAGTGTGGTTCCCAGAATTGAACACAATACTCCAGCTGAGGTCTAACTAGTGTTTTATAAAGGTTTAGTTTAACTTCCCTGTTTTTGTACTCTGTGCTTCTATTAATAAAGCCTAGAATCCCATATGCTTTTTTTAACAGCCTTATCAACTTGTCCTGCCACTGTCAACGATTTGTATATGTGCACCCCCAGCTCTCTCTGTTCCTGCACCCTCTTTAAAATTGTACTATTTCGTTTATATTGCCCCTCCTTATTCTTTCTACCAAAATGTATCACATCACACTTCTCAGCGTTGAATTTCATCTGCCATGTGCCTGTCCATTTCACCTGTCTGTCTCCTCCTGAAGTCTGTTACTATCCCCCCACATTTCCGAGTTTTGTGTCATCTTCAGATTTGAAATTATACCCATGTCCAGGTCATTAATATATATCAAAAAGAGCAGTGGTCCTAATACTGACCCCTGGGAAACACTACTATATACGTCATTCCAGTCTGAAAAACAACCATTCACCACTGCTTTCTGGCCCATTTTGTACCCACAACTACCACTATCCCTTTAATGCCATGGGCTTTAATTTTGCTTACAAGTCTATTATATGGTGCTTTATTAAATGCCTTTTGAATGTCCATATACACAACATCAACCCTCTCCATTACTTCATCAAAGGACTCAATCAAGTTAGTCAAACATGATTTTCCTTTTACAAATCTGTGCTGACTTTCATTTATTAGCCCATACCTGTCCAAGTGCCAATTAATTTTGTCCCGGATTATTCTCGTCCCAACACCGATGTTAGGCTGACTGCCTATAATTGCTGGGTTTATCCCTCACCCCGCCCCCCTTTTTTTTGAACAGGGTGCAACATTTGCAGTCCTTCAGTCCTCTGGCACAGCTCCCATGTCGATTGTAGCCAGAGCCACCGCAGTTTCTATCCTTACTTTTCTCAGTAACCTAGGATGTATCTCATCTGGACCAGGTGACTTTTCTACTTTGAGTATTGCCAACCTTTTAAGTACCTCTTTATCTATTTTTATCCTATCCAATATCGCCTAATTAACATAAAACTTTACAGTTTGCTGTTTGTTGATGTGTTAAAAATATTTTTTTTAAGGTGACTGCTTGTTTCATAAAATAAGCCAGCTAATTAAATGTTAAGTTGCCAAACCCGTATTAATTTCTTTGTATCTAAACTAAAATAATTCTGCTTAATTACTAATGATTTTAATGAGAAATTAGCACAGTACATCAGTGCATATTTTACTGTACACTGACCTTTTTAAGTATATATATATGAACTATTTTGTGTAGCCTAACTAATGTAAAACTTTACAGTTTGCTATTTGTTTCTTAGCTAGGAGCTGAAAGTGCAGATAACATTGGAGCAGTCCTAAACAGCAAGGAAGAACAGAGGGAGATTGCTGAAACCAGGGAAACTTGCAGGTTGGTATGAAGACAGCTGCTTTTTTAACCTTTTTCATAGTTTGTATATACAATAATACAGGAGATTACAACTATGTTAAATAGATTGTTAATAGTAAGATGGGTCTGCAAAGCCATAGGCTCTTACTTACCCTACTTCATACAAAAAAACTGTTTTGAAAAGTAACATTCTGAAATTAATTCTAGAAAAAGCTGAATTCTTTATTAAGTACAATCTTGCATAGGTCCTGCATCATCCTATAACAAGGATACATATGGGTACTTGTTTTTTTTGTGTGTGTGTGGGTAACATTCCCTCATATTTTTCCCTTTGTTCCCCTCAGTTGGGATCCCTGTTTTAAGCACCATCAATTGTCAAGTTGGTGAGCAAGCAATTATGTTGAAACTGCTGCCAGAAGGCACACAAAAATATAGAATAACATTCCCTTTTCCCCCTCTCTTTCTTCCCTTTTCTTCCACATTCCCTCCCCCAGCTAGGAACAATGCAGCTAAAATCACCAACTAAATAAGTGGAAGATTGCAGGCATGAATCCATACCCCGCAGTATAGTGTTTCATTGTTATCTACTATATTCAATGTAACTAAATAATTGAATTAGCCTTGTGATTTCAGCTTTAGGGTACCAAGATAATGTATTGTAGATTCTTTATTTTTCACCTTCAAGACTACAGAGCTATTAAACTATCAATTTTAGGTCTGGGTAAAGTGGTTTTGTGTGCACATTGGCACAAGAGTGGCTTTGTAATTCAAGTCAAGTAGTCTTTACCATATGTACCATAATTCCAGTCTGGTGTAAAGCCACATTTTATACGTACCCAGGTAGTCTATTGGACCTCCTGGGAACTTTTCAAACTTATGAAATTTGTTCAATATTTGGAAAGAAGCAATGCTTCTACCCCCTCTCTACCATTTTAAAAATAAGCCACCTGGGGAGCAGAGCTTTGAGTGTGTACAATTACATATGTTCTTTGTCATTAAGGCACAGTTGACTTTATATCTCCAGTCTGTAGCTGCACATCCCACTCCTCCATTATTGATTTAGGCCCAACATTTGTAGATTAATAGCACTCTGAAATACACATCCAAGTTGATTTTCAAAAAGCTTAAATACCATTCTCAGGAATTTTAATAAAAAACTTGCAAAATAATTGATTGTGTGTTTGCGTCTAAGGTAATAAAATTTATTATGACAAAGGTATTTTACACACAAGCTGTAATTACTATTTCAGTTTACGCTCCTAGTGTTCTGTAACCCATAGAAGTGGAAGTGTGAAGCCTGCATTATCTCCTTTATGTATTGCACTTTTAAAAAAAAAAATAAAGTCTAAACAAATACTATTTTATAGCAGTCTAAACTTGGAGCAAATTCATAACTCCTTAATGCCAAAGGGGCACTGTCAACTGAGTAAAGTGGCTTGCAAGACCATTACAATTTTGAATATTGAGTAGTCACAATATCTCATTTGTGTGTAAGAATTACAGATTCTAACCTATAAAATGAAGTAAAATTCAAAGCACTTTGACTCAACAGATCATGATGGCATTTGTGATGGAGGCAATTCAAGAGCCAGTTCTGTCTATAAAACACTGTTATGATGACAGTGCCCCTTTCTGATATGTAGTGGTCTCTGGTATCTGCTTCTATTCTTTTGTTACTAAAGTCTGTTTTGATATTTCTTTGGGTTGCAGAGATAAAAAATCCAAGCCACGTCTTTAGAGGATTGCTTATAAACAGGATTTTGTTTTTACAATGGCAAATATAGGAAATTTAAAAGTGAGATCAAGTTTCTTCTTGTAATTAACTGGCTGATGTGCTTATGAACTCAACTTTGTTTTATTGTTTGTATTACTGCAAACATATTATTGAAAATAGGTAAAGAAATAGTGATTATACCTCTACTTTGGCACTCTTCATCTTTCTACAACTAGCAACATATTGAATTATTTCATTGTAAAAAAATTACGTGAAGTTGTTGCATTTTCCCTTTTAATTTTTTGATGAATTTTATTTGTGCTCATTTAATGTGGTCTTTCAGTACTTCTCTACTCTGCCCCAACAAAGTATCTAATGTATTAGTGAGACATATCTATTTTCCATTCCAGCCAAGCTTGTGGCCCTTGCTTTACAACAATTTTTTTGGTGAATTTACACCCATAGTGGTACAAATTGAAATAAACATTATAGCATAAAGCTGCTGAATTGCATTCTGCTTTGACTGTATTGGCTCCACTAAGTCCTACTCAGGTAGTAGTCTGGCAGTTGAATAACATTAGGTGGTAGGCACAAGTATAATAGTTGGAATTCATGCAACATCCTCAAATCCAGTGTACATGATGACACATTGAAACTACTCCAGCTATCACAGCAAATTCAACCTCATCAGCATGTAGATTTGTGCAGTAGGTAGATATAATACATGCAGGTAAGCTACACTTGGACAAAATCGGGTGCTTTGGTTTCCTTTGCGATTCAGAGCACTACTGCACATGTGTAGGTACGTACATGTGCGTTGGCATTAGTTAATGCATCTCATTTGTACCTTTTTTACGGTGGGGTAACAATAGCATTAGTAAGACTAACAATTTGATGTTGAACTATGGGCAGTTTTGTGCTGTTGATTCTCCTTCACGAGACACGGGGTTGAGACTGGCCAAGCCCAATACTGTTTATGGTCCTTACAACCTGCAGGGAAGATTTTTGTCCAGACATTTTGGGGACTAAATTGGAGCCCAAATCCCACAGGTGAAAGAATAGTCTTGTTTTCTTTGCTGTTCATAGAAAAACAGACTTAAATTATTGTAAATTTAACTCTTGATATGCTAACGGAATTTGTTAAAATTTTATTTCATCATTAAAACAATAGACCGATATTGTTCCTTTCCAGCACACAAATGGAATTGGTCTTGTATAGTGTAATTTAATTTTGGTTTTCATGTTAAAGACCAAATGCTAAACTGACCTGATAGCAAGTGCTTTATTCTTTAAGTCACATAATAGTTTCAGAATTTTTACTCAATTGCTATAGTATAGATGAGTATTTTTGTAACTGCAAACTATCTGTTTTTAGATGCATAGAGATTGAACAGAGTGAAGAAAAGGTATAGATCAAAATTGCATTTGTCATGAAGCTGGTAAGCACTGCTTTTGATGTAAAGAGCTGATGGGGATAAGCTGCACTGAAGCAATAACAATTTATTACAACAATGTTGCCAATTCCTGTCAGTGCTAAAATAAATTTTTCTTTATAGTTGTGCTTTTTGAGTAATTATGACCAAATACTCCACTTTTGGAGAAGTTTTTAAAAATCTAATTGAAGTTTGGCTATTTTAATGAAACTGCTCGCTCTCCCTTGTGAAAATTCTATTTGATATTTAACCTAGCGTTAGATTTAGATTCCTTCATTAGAATTTATTTTATATCTACAACTATCTAAAATATGCCATTTTGTCTTTCCCTAATAGCAATGAAATAATAATAGCATTGAGTAAAATACAACTTGTATGGGCTAAAATATACTGGCAGTTCAGTACATTAGTGCAGAAACAGTATAAGATTTATACAACATACAAGGTTAATTTGAGGTTGCAGGGATCTATAACTACAGCTGTTCCAGTTTTATTGTATACATCTTTTGTACAAACTGTGGGTAATTAATTAGCTTGTGTCGTTGTGTAGCGCTCATCATACTGCTGCTATTTATGTCTCAATATTAAAATGCAAAAAATGTGGGATTTCATTTCTTGTCTTTTTTGGTTTTCAGTTAAGCAGCAGACATCTTATTATTGCATTAAAACGTCTGAACATGTTATGGTTTTCTAATAGCAATCTAGCTGAAGTGCCTTGGGACGTTGTCCTACGTTAAAGCTGTTATATAAATGCAACTTGTTGACCCACCTGCAGGAAGTTTCCCAGTTTTTGCCAGAATTAGTGCATAATGACTTTTCTGTCAATCACCTGAATGAGTATAAACTATTTGGACAATAGAAGATAATGGCCCAGAATTTACTGCCAAAATAACAGCAAGTTTAATGCGCACGCTTTTATTAACGTGTAAATCGTCTAGTAACTTGTAGCGAAGAAGAGATACCCCGTGAATTGCGAATCGCCACAAGTTGCTGGACAATTTGCACAGTTAGCCTCGTGAAAACAGCAGCTTGCCCTCAAACTTCCCGTGAGTTTCATGAAGTTGCTGTATTTGCGCAATAATTGCCAATTAAACTCGCCTTAGAAAGGTGGGGCTGCTACTTAACAGTGTAAATACCTTTTTAATGAGATTTATGTTCCTGCAATGCCAATCAACCATTTCAGCCCAGAAAGGGAACAATTTAAAATCGAGTCTCATTCCTACAGGTAGTAAATT
The DNA here is from genome assembly GCF_035084215.1 of Heptranchias perlo. NCBI lineage: Eukaryota > Metazoa > Chordata > Chondrichthyes > Hexanchiformes > Hexanchidae > Heptranchias > Heptranchias perlo. Next base: position 124,481,866 of record NC_090325.1, on the reverse strand, counting down.
GTTTGAGATTAGTAAAATTTAAAATTTTAACTTTTTTTCCTTACTTTTCCTTTCTGTCTGTCTCTCTCTCAATCCAATCTTTCTTTCCCTCTCTTTATTTCTCTTTCTGTACCTGATTTGACTCTAATTAACCCACTCTAATTTACTCTCCTTCTCTGTCGTTCCTCTGTTTCTTTCTCCATCCTTAAACATCATTGGTTAAGGAAATGGACTGTTGGTCCTGTCATTCGCTGAGCTCCCAGATGCCCCGTTGCCCGTTACCAGCTCACGCTTTCAGCAACGTACAGGGCAAACATTTCTCGAGCTGCATGGTGAGGGAAAAAAGTCCAACTAATGGGACACACCAAGAGATGCCCTGCTGCAGCAAAATCTGGGTCAATATATCAAGTATTTGACAGAGTATTTTTATATTGGATGTAGATCAAACCAACTGAGTTGCAGTAGAATCCACATATGTGCAACTTTGATGTAATAAAATATCTGGCTTTAATTAACAATAACACGTGGTTGAAAAAGTCCAAGAAAGCATAAAACACTTTTTTTGTGGTTACATTTTTTTGTGGTTTGTTTCCATGGATGTAGTTTGTTTGTTTCTGTATTGTTTTCAGTAAAGTAGCATGCAAGCTTTGGTAACAACATTTACTTGGTCAGGTTTAATTCCGGGTTTGTGGCCACTGACCTAGGGAAGCATTAGGAGTACTTTGTACATAACATAAGAAATAGGAACAGGAGTAGGCCATCCGGCCCCTCGAGCCTGCTCTGCCATTCAACGAGATCATGGCTGATCTTCTACCTCAACACCATTTTCCTGCACCGTCCCCATATCCCTTGATGCCTTTAATAGCTAGAAATCTATCAATCTCTGTTTTGAATGTACTTTGCTGAATTCTAAAATGCTCCCAATCCTCAGGTTTTCTGCTTTTTCTGGCAACTTTATATGCCTCTTTGATTTAATAGGGCCAAATGGTGGGCTAGATAGGAGAATAACATCAGCAAAGGTTTCTGCTTGCGGTCACTACCCAATGATTCCTGCCAGAAAGATTGTATGTGGAAGTCAGGTGAAGGCAGGTTTAGGTGCAGCTCTGATGCACTTTATGCTAGAATAGCATGCTGACACTCACAGTCTCATGGATGCAGACTATCTAGGCTCACCTGTAACCAAAGATCATTTGGCCAGGTTTTGGAGGGCTGTCAGGGCCGGTGATACTATAAAACAAAAATCAGCACGAGAGTAAAGGGAAGACATTTAAGGAAAATGTTTTTCTTTATAGTTCTTGATTGATTATACATAGCAGAGTTCCACTGCTTCATAATGTGGTTAACATTGAATTAAAAATGCTTTATAAGGGGACTGGGTGTCGTGGTGAATTAGAATATTGCACGTTCATCCTTTGGGACCATTGTCTAGTCCAGACTGAAGGTGCGTTGTACTGTTTATATTTCACCTAGTCTTAGCCTCATTTCTAATTGGCATAAAACCACAACACAAAAATACCATCATTTAGCTATAAATTAACAGCGTTTTTCAGAGAGGCTGTCAGGGTTGTCTGCTGTGATAAATGGAAATGTCAGATTGGTGCAGTATTGGTAGCTGTTCTGAGGTTGGGGTTGAGGCACAGTCTGTCCTGTCCCAGGTGTGGTTGGTGCTGACTGTCAAAAATGGGAAAATATTTCATTTTATAACAATAATATCGCTTGCCTCTGAGCAGTAAAAGTAATTTGAAAAAAAATACCTATGGCTTTAACTTGACATAGGGCTTGTATTTTTGTCTCCTTCACCTTGAACTAAAACAGCATTCCTGCATAATTTTCATTGAAATTAGCAGTCTTTTTTAATTTAAAAAAATGCAACAGTTAACAATAACATGTACCAAGAAAATCTCAATTCAGCGTAAAGAAGGTCATTTTTTGTGAGCCTGTTGGTCAATGCATTTTGTTTGGAATTGTATCTGGCGGAATGAGTGTTGTGCTTCTTTTCTACTATATTTAAAAATGCCTTTAACATTTGTCATGGAGTATTTCATATTTACCTATAAAACAAAACTGAAGAATGTTTTGAGATTGCTGTTAACATAGCTAAAGATTAGTAGCAAGTTACCAAATTGTGATTCCTTGGTACAATTCAGTACAGTTCAATCACCATCAGCTTTTTGTATGTGTAAAAATGCTTAATCACTTCATTTGAGATTGGGGATTAAGCTTTGTTTCTTGGTTCCATACGTTGCATCACTATGCATCAAAAATATACACCAAAACTGGAAAGAATGGGGCAATTTTGTATGCAGATATTTGTTGATGAATCTTCTGGCTGAAAGTTTCTATTTTTTTAGTGAGAAAAGTCCAATTTAGTCAAAACACAATTTTAGATCATGACACATTTTTGTTTCCTTTTTTTTAAAGGAGCAGACTATTTTGGTGAGTACTTTTAAAAGAAAAATTTATTTCTCCAATGAATTGATGGAGAATGCAGCTTTAATATTGGCAAACTCCTCCTGTGGGCAGGGTCATGTGTTAAAAATCCATGATCAATTTGAGAGAGCTTTTGGTTGAACAAATTGCAAATATCCTTTTGGATTTTGACCGCATTCTGAAAATGATGGGCATTCATAAATTTTAATTAAAATGGAGCATTGTTGAGAACCCCCCCCCCCCCGCCCTGCCCTCTAATTGCATTTTATATTTGGACTAAAACTTTTGATCCCATATTAAAGCTCCATTTGTCCCCAGTAGTATAAACTCCATAATTTATTGTAGCAAAATTATTTTATTGTGACAATATTGCTAATTTGCAGAATAAAATACATATTTGATAGCATAGCTCATGTGTATAAATTAATTCATAGAAGGGGAAGGGTAAGAAAGATGATTCAGCTGCAAATTTTAGAGCATAACCAGAACAATTGGGGTTACTTGTACATTATTTCTGTAATACACTCTGCATGTGCATGTAAGTGAAATAGTCTTATATCTGTGATAAGTTTTCAGGGGATTGATGCCTTTATTAAAAGAAAGTTTTGTTTGATGCTTCTAGGGCAACATATGACACATCTGCACCGAGTACCAAGCGCAAATTTCCAGAAGAAGGAGAAGCTAGTGAAGAAGAATTTGAAGAGTACAAAGTAATTACATCCTTGCAATGTCTTTTGTCATCTTTCACCCTCCAAACTAAAATTGACATGTATGCTATCTAATTTCTTTTATCTGGCCTACCCCATATGGTAGAAATATTTGCAAAGAAACTTAGTTTATAGTTCAGCTTATGACACCACAAAATGTGTATCACATTGAAAACACATGCTGCAAAATCAACATCATGCCAGAATTGAGAAGTCTAGTTTAGAGTTGTATTAGTTTGTGAAATTGAGTATGATTTCTTGTAGAATAAAATTTGGCAGTATGTGCAATCAAAGGAGAACAGTCACAAATTGCAGGCGGGGTTTGGTCTAAGTTTTTAACAATTTACTTATAAGCAAAATCACCTGAAGCATGTGCTGCTGTGTGGAGGAATTGTTCTGACCAGTATCTATCTATATCTAATTTTATTTCTAAATATGAAAGCCATTAACTAGAAGTTACTTTGAACCTTTTTATTAATTCTTTCATGGGATGTGGGTGTCACTGGCAAGGCCAGCATTTATTGCCCATCCCTAATTGCCCTTGAGAAGCTGGTGGTGAGCCGCCTTCTTGAACAGCTGCAATCCGTGTGGTAAAGGTTCTCCCACAGTGCTGTTAGGAAGGGAGTTCCAGGATTTTGACCCAGCGACGATGAAGGAACGGCGATATTTCTAAGTCGGGATGGTGTGTGACTTGGAGGGGAACATGCAGGTGCTCGTGTTCCCATATGCCTGCTGCCCTTGACCTTCTAGGTGGGAGAGATCGCGGGATTGGGAGGTGCTGTCGAAGAAGCCTTGGTGAGTTACCGCAGTGCATCTTGTAACTGGTAGACACTGTAGCCACTGTGCGCCGGTGGTGGAGGGAGTGAATGTTTAAGGTGGTGGACGGGGTGCCAATCAGATGGGGTGCTTTGTCCTGGATGGTGTTGAGCTTCTTGAGTGATGTTGGCGCTGCATTCGTCCAGGCAAGTGGAGAATATTCCATCACACTCCTGACTTGTGCCTCGTAGCTGGTGGAAAGGCTTTGGTGAGTCATTCACAGCAGAATACCCAACCTCTGACCTGCTCTTGTAGCCACAGTATTTATGTGGCTGGTCCAGTTTAGTTTCTGGTCAGTGGTGACCCCCAGGATGTTGATGGTGGTAGACATTCAACAGCATTACTAGGTGATGGTAATGCCGTTGAATGTCAACAGGAGCTGGTTAGACTCTCTTGTTGGAGATGGTCTTTGCTTGGCACTTGTATGGTGCAAATGTTACTTGCCACTTATCAGCCCAAGCCTGGATGTGTCCAGGTCTTGCTGCATGAGAGCGTGGACTGCTTCATTACCTGTGGGATTGCGAATGGAACTGGACACTGTGCAATCATCAGCGAACATTCCCACTTCTGACCTTGTGATGGAGGGAAGGTCATTGATGAAGCAGCTGAAGATGGTTGGGCCTAGGACACTGCCCTGAGGAACTCCTGCAGCAATGTCCTGGGGCTGAGATGATTGGTCTCCAACAACCACTACCATCTTCCATTGTGCTAGGTATGACTGCAGCCAGTGGAGAGTTTTCACCCTGATTCCCATTGACTTCAGTTTTACTAGGGCTCCTTGATGCCACACTTTGTCAAATGCTACCTTGCTGTCAAGGGCAGTCACTCTCACTTCACCTCTGGAATTCAGCTCTTTTGTACATGTTTGGACCAAGGCTGGAGCGGAGTGGTCCTGGTGGAACCCAAACTGAGCATCGGTGAGCAGGTTATTGGTGAGTAATTGCCGCTTGATAGCACTGTCGACGACACCTTCCATCACTTTGCTGATGATTGAGATTAGACTGATGGAGCAGTAATTGGCCGGATTGGATTTGTCCTGCTTTTTGTGGACAGGACATACCTGGGCAATTTTCCACTTTGTCGGGTAGATGCCAGTGTTGTAGCTGTACTTGAACAGCTTGGCTGGAGGCGTGGCTAGTTGTGGAGCACAAGTCTTCAACACTACAGCAGGGATGTTGTCAGGATGGTGTGTGACTTGGAGGGGAACGTGCAGGTGGTGTTGTTCCCATGTGCTTGCTGCCCTTGTCCTTCTAGGTGGTAGAGGTCGCGGGTTTGGGAGGTTTGAATATTTTCATAGTTTTGAATGCCAGATCTACTCTTGATCTCTGCTCTAATAAACTTTGTTTTTCAATCACTTTTCATAACTAAAGCCCATTATCCTTGTGTCATCTTAGTGAATCTCTCCTGCACCCTCTCCATAACCATAACATCCTTCGTAAAATAGGACATCCAACGCAATATTCTAACTGTAGCCTAAATAATGATTTGTGTAAGTTTAACTTTTATACTCAGTGCCCTTATTTATAAAACCTGGAATTCCATATGCTTTTTATTTGTAGCTTTATCAACTTGTTCTCACATTTTTAAAGATTTGAGTTTCTAAACCCAAGTGTTTCTGTTCCTCTGCTCCTTTTAAAGTTTTGCTATCTGTTGTATATTCTCAGTCTTCCACCCTAAATGTACGGTCTCACATTTCTCTGCATTAAGTTTCCTCTGATATATATCTGTCCAATGTACTAACCTATTTCTGTGGACTGTTGCCCATGACAATTTCATGCTATCCACAGTGTATAGCCACTGAAGAAACTATTCCTCTTGCAATGAGCAAAAAAGGAACATTTCAAGATGCATTCCTATATAACCCACACTTCAGTAGCACATGGATCAGCATGCTTGAGAGGGTTTTGCTTGTGAGTAAACTATTGAAATTTGTTGTTGGGTTGGAATCCTCTTTAACCAACTATTAATATAGGATACCTGTCATGTCTACTCACAGAAAAATAATGATTTTCTGTTTTCCTTATAACTTGTTTTCAGATTTATATATACTAGGTTTAAGAGCCTAAGTCAGTGTTGTCTAATACATTAGCCACTCGGCACATGTGGCTAATTGGGAATCCAGATATGACTAATTACATTTGATTAATACATTTTAAAAAAATGGTTAATGGACACCATTGTTAGGCATGTGTTCTCAATATTTATACTTGCATGGCATACACATGTTATTCTTTAACAATTTTGTGCATTTGTTGGTAAAATGGTAAGATGAAAAGCAGAGTGTACGAGTGCTTTATCATTGTTGAGTGTCTTACTTCCTTGGTTACTGAGTGGTGGTAAATGTTTGTTAAGCAAATATACACGTATGTACATGTACCTGCATTGTATGAGCGTATGCAAGGTGTTTTCTACTGAAATTTGTGCATGTGACTAAAACGGTGTCACTGTAGCCACACCTATGGCTAGTCAGCAATTTCTATTCGAAAACACTGGCCTATGTCAACCATAAAACCGACCCAATTTATTAATTAATAGTTTAAGAAAAATTGAAATGTTTGTCAAATGCTATGTCAAGACGCGCTCAAGAGAATTCATGTTGTGATAATTAAACTTTATGTAGTGTACCTAGCTGGTAATGCGTTTCCTGGGGTTGGTCTGAGGTTGTGGTTTTGCCATTAAAATGCATAGTGCTGCTCTGGGATGCCTGTGTCTCCTCCCCATCAGTGATCTCACCAGAGCAGCATGGAGAGAAGGAGATGTGAACTGGCCTTTGTTGGGGTAGGAATTTTGATATTTTAAAAAATCCAAGGAATATTAATTTTATTTTAAATGAAAGTTTATTGGAAAGTTGAAGGTTGCATTGTATCTTGGTGGAAATAGTCTGTGCAGCTATACACGTAGGATATTCTAAAATGGCTGCCACAAATGTGCAGGAGTCGGTCCAATCAATCCTATAAGTGGAAGCTACCCCCTAGAATCTTGGAACTATTTTAATGTTCACTAATATAAGTTACTTATTTTGTTGGCAGGATGAAGTGGTGGAAGAAGAAGAAACCGAAATGCAATATAATGAGGAAATCTACAAGGATTCCAGCACATTCTTAAAGGTAAATAAATTTGCAGCTCAGGATTTTTTCAATTGGATGTTGTTGAAGTAAACGAAGCCACAAGCAATTTAAAGTACTGCATGCACTTGTGAACATTTTAAACACTTTTTGTCTATTTTTAAGAGCGGTTTGGCTTAAATGGCATTCATCATGGCAAAATTGGTATTCTGTGGTTTTTAAAAAAAAATGTATTCATGGGATGTGGGCCATACAGGCAAGGCCGTGTCTATTGCCCATCCCTAGGTGCTCCGAGAAGGTGGTGATGGCAGTCCTTCTCCTTGAATCTTGCAGTCCTTGTGATGATGCTTCTACCATGGTGATTCTGTCACCAAATACGTCTTAAAGGAGGAGAGACAAGTGGAAAGGCGGGGAGGTTTAGGGAGGGAATTCCAGAGCTTAGGGGCTAGACAGCTGAAGGCATGACAGCCAGTGGTGGGGCGAAGAAAGTCGGGGATGCACCAGTGGCCAGAATTAGAGGAACGCAGAGTTCTCAGCGGGTTGTAGAACTTGTGGCATCTATGTATCGGGTCAGCTTATTGCCCTGTCTGGTGCATTGAATCTAAAACCATTATATTAGAATGGCGAGAAATGCTTAGAATCAAACCTAATAATTCCCATTGTGTCAAAGTTAATAACATGCAACAATTAGCAGTCTGGCTGTTAATAGCACATGAACACTTCCAGTCACCCAGGCCCCCACTCATCATTTGTCTTACTGGCCTTAAGTTAGAGTCAAAAATGTTGCATTTTATATACAAGAAATATTTTAAATTGACAAAATTCTACAAAACTCTGTTACAAAAGTACATTTATATAGTACCTTATCACTTCTCAAATGTGTGCATACAATTAAATGCTTAAGTGTCCAAATAATTGTGATGTATGCAAATGTAGTAGCTATTTTGTGCACAGCAAGACCCCACAAGTAGCAATAAGATTAATGAGCAGTGTATCAGTTTTTAGTGGTGCTGGTTGAGGGAGTAATTCTGGCAAGGATACTGGACGAAATCCCACTTATCAAATTAATCTATTGGAATAGATAGACGGGGCCTCGGTATAACCTGTCATCTAAAGGACGACAACTCTGACAATGCAGCATTCTCGCAGTACTGCATAGATTGTCAGTCTAGATTATAGTCAGAAATCTCCTGGAATGGGACTTGAACCCACAACCTCAGGAGAGAATGCAACCAAGTGCGACAGGCTGACAATATTGCTACAAATATTCCAGAGGAGCAATAGTTCATCATTCTAGGTAACTTTTTAAAGTTACAAAATGTTTAGTTATCAGTACTGATGTTCATTCATTTGTAAATTAAGTCTATAAAGCGACACTATGGGGAAGGCAGGGAAGAGTAACAATCCTTCCAATCAAAAAAAGAAAATACTAACAATTCAAAAAGCCAAGTAACCATGCTTTTCTTAATTGTGCATTGCCCTTTCAGTTAAAGAATAATAATTTTTGAACCTATTTGATAAAACTTACTTCTAGAGCCTTTTGTACATATGATAAAAAATTGATGCTTGCATAAACAAAAGCGTTGGAAGTTTATTATTGATGGTCCCCTATAGATACATAGATAATTTTGGTTGGGAATAAAATGTCAAAGTGCAACTTTTGCAATATTTGCCAGTGAGGTAGAGGTATTTGACCAGTAAGATAGAATATCTCTTAATGCAAATGTGTGAAACTCCAGCAATACTTTTCTGCACTGGCTTTCTTAACACCAATGTATTTTGTGCTATATTCAGTCAATTTTGTGTATAGGTGGTATATTGAATGCACTGAAGAAAGTGTTTGAGGAATCTGATTTGACCTTAACATTTATGGGTGTATAATTTAGGTAGCATTTTTTAGTGTAATTAGTTAATTTAGTTGTAGGACATTCTGTAACAACAATTGAAAACTTGAGAATCCGCTTAGTGAATGTGCAACATCACAGAAACCTACTCAACCTTGAGATTCTGTAGTCAGGCCAAGTTCTGTTGACATGGAGCATGTGAACAAAGCATTTAGGTCTTCAGCTGATGCTGTGATGTTAGTACTATCCTGCCAGTGTAGACATTGGCATCATTTTATGCAGTTGTTTCTGTATTACTGCTAATTGACTGGATCCCAGTGTATACCAATACCAGTAGTGTGTGCCAGAAAGCATTAGTTCTGACTGATAAATACCTACAAATGCAAAAGTAACCTACCAACAGCGATACTTATTCTTGAGGAACTGAGGAAGTGGCTGGCTTTTTTCAATTACTGCAACTCAATTACTGATGTAGGTGAAGCTGGCACCTTATTGTCTATATCTAGGGCTATTGGTTCATCAGTTGGTTCACCTGGAATCAGTGATTTCATTTGTGACCTTCCAGGTGTTCATCCCATCTTTAAAGGTGAGAAGTAGTATTTCCTCCAGAGCCCTAATGGATGGGGGAGCTAATTTCAAGCTATTCATTATCATGAAACTTGCATTTCCTTTTGAATAATAGCATTTGCATTGTTGTGCAGTGGCCATTGAGGTGCCAGCTTAATGCACTTAACGGACATGTCATCTGAACAAGAATTTCAGGTTTTCAACTTTTTTCCCCACATGGTTAGTCACTAGGATTATTTGGGAAGATGTGATTTAGACTGTTGTTTATCGAGGCCTGATAGCTTATAAAGGATTCCTGAGGCCCTGATTATTGAGATAAATGCAGACTTATTTCAGGGTCACTTGGAAAGTGTGTGAAATTGTTAAGGGGCACTATCTCAGGTGCTTTTCCTCCATAAAGATGATGAACAATATGTGTATGTTGACATTTTGATGAATGAGGAATACCATTTAAGTAATTTTCTTTGGGTATTCTATAAACAGGGAACTCAAATAGCAACCAGGACAATGGCATAGAGGATTTTCTGATTGCAACAGTTTAAGGGAGCAGAATTAACAGCAGTTAACTTTATCATTAACTCAAAGCACTTCAGCTGTGAGTATATTCATTCCTATATCATTGGGCACAGTAACTCTTCCAGGCCAGTACCAAAATCATCACTCATTCATTTAAACAAAATGTTTAAAATATTAGAAATGACAAGAATTAAAATCAAAGGAATGTTGTTAATTCTTTAGTGTTTTTTTAAATTAAAAGCTCATGATGGGAGTCCTTTTGAAAAGACAGGCAGCCTTGACTTAGTTGCAGGACATTGGCAGGGGATTTCCACTTCTGCACTCGATAGCCCTTGATTTTCCCCCCCAATCATTCTAATTAATGGAACATGACAAGCTGGCGAATGCAGAGGTGGAGCCTTCCCCCATTGAGTCTGGAGTTGGTACCAGAGTAGTATATTTATTTATTTTTTTAAAAAGTAAAAGTAAAAAAACTTCTCAGTGGGAATGCCATAGGTCACCCAGCTTATACCAACATAGCTGAAAATGATTTGAGTGTTAGTGCTAGAGTTGCCTATCCATATTGAATCTGTCTTCCTGTTCAGGTGGACGTAAAAGACCCCATAGTATTATTTGACGAAGAAAAGAAGTGTTCTCCCGGTGTCCTGGCATTTATCCCTCAATCAACATCACTGAAAACAGTATAATTGGTTGCTTATCTCACTACTGTTTGTGGGACCTTGCTGTGTACAAGTTGGCTGCCGTAATTCCCTGCATTACAACAGTGACTACATTTCAAAAGTAATTAATTGATGGTGAAACATTTTGGGATGTCCTGAGGTCGCGAAAGGTGCTGTATAAATGCAAGTTTGTTTTTACATACTTTCATCCTTCCCTGTTTACCAGGGGCAACATGTTTGTCACTTTCTCAATGGAAAGGCAGGAATAACCAGCAGGCTGAGCACTTCTGTCAACTGGCTCGGTTCCATAAAGAATATACAGGCGACTGCAAAATACTCTGTCTCAGGATGAAGGCATCATGAAGTTGCCAATCTACAGTGCCACAACTATTTGAGGGACCAGACGAATGGGTGGATGGCTGCTGGAAGGGCCAGTGTTACCCTTTGCTGCCTTGACTATTAAAACCACTCGAGGACCCTTACACTGAGGTGGAGAAAAAATAGGATCATGCCTCCTTTCAAACTCTGGTGATATCATGGGCTGCTTGCAGTGGGCAGTACATCTGCCTTTCGTATGTTAAAGTGGTGCTTCTAGACAGATTAGGTGGGGTCCTATGCTACATTCTTGAAGTGCCAAATATCATAGTGTGCTGCACAACTTTACCATTCAAAGGGGGGAGCCCCTGCATTCAGGATGTGAGCTTGCGGAGGAGGGCAGAGAAGTGACTGAAACCGATGCATGGCCAGGCAGAATGGTGGGGTCAAGGAGTCATGGCAGGACTTTCTCTTAAAGACAACCCATGGGACCCTCCATGAACAGTCCTATTTCAAAAAAAAAGGACTTGCATTTATATAGCGCCTGACAGGACATCCCAAAGCGCTTTACAGCCAATGAAGTACTTCTGAAGTGTAGTCACTGTTGTAATGTAGGAAACGTGGCAGCCAATTTGCGCACAGCAAGCTCCCACAAACAGCAATGTGATAATAACCAGATAATCTGTTTGTGATGTTGGATGGGGGATAAATGTTGGCCAAGACACCGGGGATAATGCCTCTGCTCCTCTTCGAAATAGTGCCTTGGGATCTTTTATGTCCACCTGAGAGGGCAGACGGGGCCTCAGTTTAACGTCTGATCCAAAAGATGCAGCACTCGCTCGTCTCTGATCTGGGAGTGTCAGCCTAGATTATATGCTCAAGTTTCTGGAGTGGGACTTGAACCCACCACCTTCTGACACAGAGGCGAGATTTGTACCCCGAGATCCCTTTGCTCCTCTACCCCATTTAGACTCTTATTATCCAAGATGTATGTTGTCTCCTTATTCTTCCTACCAAAATGCAACACCTCACACTTGTCTATATTGAAATTCATTTGCCAATTACACCTCACACTTGTCTATGTTGAAATTCATTTGCCCATTCTGCAAGTTTATTAATGTCTTTTTGCATTTTGATGCATTCTTCCTTTGTATTAACCACACCCCTCAATTTGGTGTCGTCTGTAAATTTTGGAATTGTACTTCCGGTTCCCAAGTCCAGATCATAAATGTAAATTGCGAACAACAGTGGTCCCAGCATGATCCCTGTGGAACACCACTTCCCAGCTTTTGCCAGTCAGACTAGCTACCCTTAACCTCTACTCTCTCTTCTGTTTTGTAGCCAGCTTGTTATTCATTCTTCTACCTGTCCCTTGACTCCACATGCTCTGAACTTAGTCGTGAGTTTACATGGCGGTACCTTATTGAAGGCCTTACCCTCGTCTACTCTTTCTGTTACTTCTTCAAAGAATTCAGTAAGATTGGTCAAGCATGACCTTCCCTTTTGAAATCTGTGCTGACTTCTCTTTATTATTTTTTTGGTTTCTAGATGTTTTTCACTTACATCTTTGAGGAAAGGTACCATTATCTTTCCTACCACTGACGTTAAGCTAACTGGCCTATAGTTCCCTGGACTTGTTCTATCTCCCTTTTCAAATATAGGAATAACATTAGCTGTATGCCAGTCCTCTGGCACTTTCCCCATGTCTAATTAATTTATATATATATATATATATATATATATATATATGTAATAGTGCCTCTACTATCTCTTTAACTTTTAATATGCGTGGATGCAATCCATTCAGACGAGGGGTTTTATCCTTTCGCTTAAGTTTGATTAGTTTTATCAATTATCTCCCCCTTTCTATCTTAAATGTCTTTATATCTTTTTTGATCTCCTCTTCTGATGTCATGCCCACCTTGTTAGTTTGCCTGGTAAATATTGAAGCAAAGTAACTGTTCAATATTTCTGCCATTTTGCTGTCATTACCTGTAAGTTTATCTTGTGCATCCCTTAGTGGCCCTATCCCTATCCTGATTTCTCTTTTGTTATTTGAGTCTGTAGAATACTTTACTTTTTTTATATATTCCTTGATAATTTAATTTTGAAGTTCCTCTTTGCGTTCCTAATTTTTTTTTGATTTCTTTCCTAATATTCCCTTTTGCCATCCTCCTTTATTGTCTGTGTACTTAGGGTAATGCATTTTTCTTTTGTTTCAATTTTACCCTTATCTCTCTCTTCATCCATGGTGTTTCATCATTGTTCTTTTTTTTTACGAGGAATATATTTCTCCTGAACATCGTTTATCATATTCCCCACTGCTGTTCTATCTCTTTGTACATAGTACACAGTAGTCCAGGTGAGGGCTCACCAAAGCCCTGTACAACTGTAATAAAATTTCCTTACTCTTATACTCCATCCCCCTTACAATAAAGGCCGACATGCCATTTGCCTTCCTAATTGCTTGCTGTACCTACATGCTAACTTTTTGTGTTTCTTGTACGAGGGCACCCAAATCTCTCTGAACACCAACATTTAATAGTTTCTCACCATTTAAAAAATATTCTGTTCTTCTATTCCTACCAAAGTGAATAACCTCACACTTCCCCACATTATACTCCCATCTGTCACCTTCTTGGTTACTCACTTAACCTGTCTATATCCCTTTGCAGCCTCTTTGTGTCCTCCTCACAGCTTACTTTCCCACCTAGCTTTGTATCATCAGCAAACTTGGATACATTACACCCGGTCCCTTCATCTAAGTAATTAATTATAGATTGTAAATAGCTGAGGCCCAAGCATGGATCCTTGCGGCACTCCACTAGTTACAGCCTGCCAATCTTAAAATGACCCGTTTATCCCTACTCTCCGTTTTCTGTCTGTTAACCAATCCTCTATCCATGCTAATATATTACGTCCAAAAATCTTGTGTAACAACCTTTTATGTGGCCCTTTATCGAATGCCTTTTCCCAACCACTGATGTCAGGCTAACTGGCCCATAGTTCCCTGTTTTTTCTGTCCCTCCTTTCTTAAATAAAGGGGTTACATTTGCTACTTTTCAGTCTGCTGGGACCATTATAGAATCTAGAATTTTGGAAGATCACAATCAATGCATCCACTATCTCTGCAGCCACCTCTTTTAGAACCCTAGAATGTAGGCCATCAGGTCCAGGGGATTTATCGACTTTTAGTCCCATTAGTTTCTCCAGTACATTTTCTCTACTGATATTAATTATTTTAAGTTCCTCACTCTTATTAGCCCCTTGGTTTCCCACTATTTCTGGTATGCTTTTTGTGTCATCTTTTGTGAAGGCAGATACAAAATATTTGTTTAATGCCTCTGCCATTTCCTTATTCCCCATTATATTTTCTTCTGTCTCGGCCTCTAAGGGACCAGCGTTTACTTTTGCTACTCTCTTCCTTCTTACATACTTGTAGAAGTTCTTACAATTTGTTTTTATATTTCTTACTAGCTTACTTTCATATTCTATTTTCTCCCTTTTTATCAATTTTTTGGTCATCCTTTGCGCTTGTTGGGCTTCTCACATACTGGGTAAGAATGTGAGAAGCCCAACAAGCGCAAAGGATGTCCTGTATACACTGTAAAAACTCCATTCCCTTTTTCCCTTTCCCTACAGCTTCTTGCCAGTTTATTTGGTGGTAGTTGAAATCGCCCATGACTCTTACTTAATGTTTTTTACTCATTTTGTAGATTTACCTACATATTTCATCTTCCGCTTCCCTCCCTCTATTAGGTGGTCTGTAAAATATACCCATTAACGTGATCGATCCCTTCTTATCCTTTGTCGATCCCATCTTATCCATATGGATTCTGTTTCTATCTTAATATTACTTAACGTCTTTTTTTTCTATTGCCATTATCTTGTCTCTTATTAATACAGCTACCCCACCCGCCTTACTCCTTTCCAATCCTTTCTAAATATGTTACATCCTGCAATATTTAACTGCCAGTCCTGTTCTTTATATAGCCGCATTTCAGTTATCCCTACTATACCTTAGAGGATGAGACCGGGAAATTAATGGTGGGCAACATGGAGATGGCAAAAATGCTGAACAAATATTTTGTTTCAGTCTTTACGGTAGAGGACACTAAGAATATCCCAACACTGGACAAACAGGGGGCTCTAAGGGGGGGGGAGGAGCTAAATACGATTAAAATCACTAAGGAATTGGTACTCAGTAAATTAATGGGACTCAAGGCGGATAAATCCCCTGGACCTGATGGCTTACATCCGAAGGTCTTGAGGGAAGTGGCAGTGGGGATTGTGGATGCTTTGGTAATAATTTTCCAAAATTCTCTGGACTCGGCAAAGGTCCCGGCAGATTGGAAAACTGCTAATGTAACACCCTTATTTAAAAAGGGTAGTAGACAGAAGACTGGAAATTATAGACCAGTTAGCCTAACATCTGTGGTGAGTAAAATTTTGGAGTCTATTATTAAGGAGACAGTAGCAGAACATTTGGACAAACATAATTTAATAGGACAAAGTCAGCATGGCTTTACGAAGGGGAAGTCATGTCTGACAAATTTGCTTGAGTTCTTTGAGGACATAACGTACAGGGTGGATAAAGGGGAACCAGTGGACGTAGTGTATTTAGACTTCCAGAAGGCATTCGACAAGGTGCCACATAAAAGATTATTGCTCAAGATAAAGAATCACTGGATTGAGGGTAATATTCTGGCATGGGTGGAGGATTGGTTATCTAACAGGAAACAGAGAGTTGGGATAAATGGTTCATTCTCGGACTGGCAACCAGTAGCCAGTGGTGTTCCGCAGGGGTCGGTGCTGGGTCCCCAACTCTTTACGATCTATATTAACGATTTGGAGGAGGGGACCGAGTGCAACATATCGAAGTTTGCAGATGATACAAAGATGGGAGGGAAAGTAGAGAGTGAGGAGGACATAAAAAACCTGCAGGGGGATATAGACAGGCTGGGTGAGTGGGCGGAGATTTGGCAGATGCAATACAATATTGGAAAATGTGAGGTTATGCACTTTGGCAGGAAAAACCAGAGAGCAAGTTATTTTCTTGATGGCAAGAGACTGGAAAGTACTGCAGTACAAAGGGATCTGGGGGTCCTAGTGCAAGAAAATCAAAAAGTTAGTATGCAGGTGATCAAGAAGGCCAATGGAATGTTGGCGTTTATCGCTAGGGGGATAGAATATAAAAACAGGGAGGTATTGCTGCAGTTATATAAGGTATTGGTGAGACCGCACCTGGAATACTGCATACAGTTTTGGTCTCCATACTTAAGAAAAGACATACTTGCTCTCGAGGCAGTACAAAGAAGGTTCACTCGGTTAATCCCGGGGATGAGGGGGCGGACATATGAGGAGAGGTTGAGTAGATTGGGACTCTACTCATTGGAGTTCAGAAGAATGAGAGGCGATCTTATTGAAACATATAAGATTGTGAAGGGGCTTGATCGGGTGGATGCGGTGAGGATGTTCCCAAGGTTGGGTGAAACTAGAACTAGGGGGCATAACCTTAGAATAAGGGGCTGCTCCTTCAAAACTGAGATGAAGGGAAACTTCTTCACTCAGAGGGTGGTAGGTCTGTGGAATTTGCTGCCCCAAGAAGCTGTGGAAGCTACATCATTGAATAAATTCAAAGCAGAAATAGACAGTTTCCTGGAAGTGAAGGGAATTAGGGGTTATGGGGAGCAGGCAGGAAATTGGACATGAATTTAGATTTGAGGTTAGGATCAGATCAGCCATGATCTTATTAAATGGCGGAGCAGGCTCGAAGGGCCAATTGGCCTACTCCTGCTCCTATTTCTCATGTTCTTATAACTGGCTCCTCGCTATGAATTATTGGCTCCAGTTCCCCCGTCTTGTTTCCGATGCTGTGCACATTGCTGTACAGGCAATTTAATTTGTTTTTAATAATTGTTCTTAATAGGAAAGGGAACATGTGTTGACATCGAATATGGAACCAATAGTTGTGACTAATGAGGTATGGCCTAAATGGTTATTTGCAGCAGAGGGGCAGATATGGCAGCCTCTTGTTCACTGTGTAAAATATTAGTACGAGTAGGAAATTGAAGTGAGGCCTTACTTGTTGGGTTGGTACAAAGCCACCAAGTTATCTCACCCTTTCCCTTATTGGCCTTCATGCTAGTTATTTGGAGGACCTGCTCTTTATCGCTTATGGCTGCAGGGATTAATTGCTTTGCTGTGTGTATGTTCTCTTGCAAAGGTTGTGTGTAGCCTTCTACCAAAACAGAATTTCTACATTCGCACTGAAGACCAGGTTCAGTTTGTGTCTAGTCTACATTCCACCATGTTTGAAAGGAGGGGTAGGGATCATGCAATTAGTTTCAGGAGCCATATTAACTGGTGATACAACATTCAGTGAGCAAAACTCAAGCTGCCAAGTCGGAGCTGCACCTTTACTGAGATGGTGGTGACGGGATGTGAGGGTTGTGGCCAGTGCTTTTCAGGTTGCATTGCTGATATGGCAACAAGCTATGGCCTGAATGTTTAGTGATTGCATAGTAGAGGCATTCCTTTCTTTTCATGGAAGCCTATCTTGGTGGTCTTTTTCAACTCAAACTTATTGTGCAGTCGCTCTTGTCACCAATAGATGTGAAAGAGTTCTCCATACGTCGCAATTTTCTGTTGCACCTCCAGCAAGACTTCCAAGGTCTCTTCAATGAATGGGGCACTTGGCAGTGCTCCTCCAGCCATATTCTTTACCCAGCCATCAGTCTCCACCCAAAATGTGCAGCAGCCTTTTAAGGACTGCAGTTCATATTCTTCCTCTCCACATACCCGCCGCCGCCACCACCCCCATCCCCTGGCCCACCACCCCCAAATGACTCAGCACTTCCAGTGCACGTTTTTAAAAAAAATGCACAGGGACTTTGGACCCCACAGAACCCAGCACGATGGGCCACCATACAAACAGCATGGGTGTGTGAACACCAGAACTATGGGCCATTGTTTGGTCTTGCCTTACCTCGGAATCAGCCCTATTGAGATAGATAGGTTACTCTGTTGCTCTATAGCTATCCATACATCTAGCAATCCGCATCAATATTATTTGAAACGGCCAATAATAAAATGCAGTGCTGCTTTGAGTGGTACAGAACTGAATGTATTTAAGTTTGATACTGAGCTGCTTACCATTTCAGATGAATTAGGATATCTTCAGTTAGATTCCTAAAAGTTCCCTTTACAATATGAACCAGCAGAATTTATGAAAGATAATGGCAATGATGAAGAATATATTCCTCTAGTCCATCTAGTTATGACAGTGGAAGGGAGAGCTTTCTGGACATTTCCTCTTGAATGATGTGGAAATGGGGGAAAAATTTGTACATAAGTCATCGGTCTCGGGTACTTAAAGCCTGGCTCAGTTAATTTGCAATAATAAAATTGAAATTTTAGTTGTCAAAGGAAGGACAGATTTAAGATGTGGCCTCAGTCTGTATAATTGATTTTATACCTTGACTGAAAAACAGATTGATTAAACAAGCAAGAATATCAGGAAGAGAAAACAGGTGGTCATGAATGTACAATGATATATCATCTGCATAGAGAGAAATCTTATGGTATTGACTAGCATTTTAGAACCATACAGCCTGTGAGAACAACTATAAAATAGTTTTTACAGCATTATAGTGTCAGCCTTGAATCAGTGGTAGCACTCTCACTTCTGATTCAGAAGATCATCCGTTTAAGTCCCACTCCAAGGACTTGAGCAAGTGTTCTAGGCTGGCATTTCAGTGTGGTAGTGAGGGAATCTTTTGAATGAGACGTTAAACTGAGGCACCGTCTGTGTGTGCTGGTGAATGCAAGAGATTCCACAGCAGTATTTGAGGAAGTACTGGGAAATCTCATGGTGTCCTAGCCAACATGTATCCCTTAACCAATGCTCCTAAAACAGATACATTCAATCATCTCATTGCTATTGGTGAGACCTTGCGGTGTGCAAATTAGCTGTCGTGTTTGCCTGCAAAATAGCAGCGACCATACTTCAAAAAGTAATTTATTGATTGTAAAGAGCTTTAGGGCGTTCTGGGGATGTGAAAAGTGCTATATAAATGAAAGTTCTTTCTTCTTTTAACCTTCAAATGTGAATAATTGCATTAAAGTATTAGCAACGGTGTTCACTTCAGCCACATGCTGCAAAACATTGCTTGTTTTGCTTTTTGCAACAAATGTTGCCTTGTAATTACACAGCCATCAACAAACAGGAGACCTAAACTATCAGTTTAAATGGTATCTGCTAACAATCTATGATTGTTTTGGAGGGTGGTGGGGGGGGAACGACTTGATTTGAAAATGTGATTCTTTTGTGGAGTTTATGTGTTGCAGTACCTTAATTGAGGGTTTGCCCATCTCACTCATTACTATTTACCAATCTGTTCTGAGCTTTTATGGTATATTATTTGTATGTCGAGGAAGCCATTTAATTGGATATTACATTTATCTAGTGGGCCTAACTGTTTGTATTGGAAAAATATATCTAGTGGATTGCTGAGATGTAACCCCTACGCTACGTAATTTCCATGAAATTATGACATTTTAATTAGATATTTTCCTTTTAAGAACCTTAAAGATGTAAATATTCATTCTAAAGTTGCACCATTCAAAAATGTAATAATTAGCATCCACGATACTCTGATATATTTTGAATAAATAAAACAACTAGGCAGAGCACTGGGTATATTCAAGGATTACAGAATGCTATCTATTTTTATGCTGAAACTTAAAACCAAAGGCAAACTGGAATTTTATAATTGTAAACAATTTTACAACACCAAGTTATAGTCCAGCAATTTTATTTTAAATTCACAAGCTTTCGGAGATTTTCTCCTTCCTCAGGTAAATGTTTCAAGATCTCCTTGAAGCCTACGCATTTATACATATTGAATAATACATGGTGTTTACAGACTGCCCCTGCAACTGCCCGTTGCCAAGGCAATCACCGTGTTCAGACAGAGAGGTGTCATCTGCAGAACCCCCGAATACACATTCAACAAAAAAACAAACAGGGAAAAAAAACAGAGAAAAAAAAACACAGAGAGAGGCAGAAACATCCGGAAGGCAGAGAGAGCTAGCAAATGACCCATTATATTAAAAACAGATAACATTTGTTCGCTGGTGGGGTAACGTGTAGCGTGACATGAACCCAAGATCCCGGTTGAGGCCGTCCTCATGGGTGCGGAACTTGGCTATCAATTTCTGCTCGACGATTTTGCGTTGTCGTGTGTCTCGAAGGCCGCCTTGGAGTACGCTTACCCGAAGGTCGGTGGATGAATGTCCATGACTGCTGAAGTGTTCCCCGACTGGGAGGGAACCCTCCTGTTTGGCGATTGTTGCGCGGTGTCCGTTCATCCGTTGTCGCAGCGTCTGCATGGTCTCGCCAATGTACCATGCTCTGGGGCATCCTTTCCTGCAACGTATGAGGTAGACAACGTTGGCCGAGTCACAGGAGTATGAACCATGCACCTGGTGGGTGGTGTCATCTCGTGTGATGGTGGTATCTGTGTCGATGATCTGGCATGTCTTGCAGAGGTTACCGTGGCAGGGTTGTGTGGCGTCGTGGACGCTGTTCTCTTGAAAGCTGGGTAGTTTGCTGCGAACGATGGTCTGTTTGAGGTTGGGTGGCTGTTTAAAGGCGAGTAGTGGAGGTGTGGGGATGGCCATAGCGAGGTGTTTGTCCTCATTGATGACATGTTGAAGGCTGCGGAGAACATGGCGTAGTTTCTCCGCTCCGGGGAAGTACTGGACGACAAAGGGTACTCTGTTGGTTGCGTCCCGTGTTAGTCTCCTGAGGAGGTCTATGCGATTTTTTGCTGTGGCCCGTCGGAACTGTCGATCGATGAGTCGAGCGTCATATCCCGTTCTTACTAGGGCGTCTTTCAGCGTCTGTAGGTGTCCATCGCGTTCCTCCTCGTCTGAGCAGACCCTGTGTATTCGCAGGGCCTGTCCATAGGGGATGGCCTCTTTGACGTGGTTAGGGTGGAAGCTGGAAAAGTGGAGCATCGTGAGGTTGTCCGTGGGCTTGCGGTAGAGTGAGGTGCTGAGGTGCCCGTCTTTGATGCAGATTCGTGTGTCCAAGAAAGAAACTGATTCTGAGGAGTAGTCCATGGTGAGCTTGATGGTGGGATGGAACTTGTTGATGTTATCGTGTAGTCTCTTTAGTGATTCCTTGCCGTGGGTCCATAGAAAGAAAATGTCGTTGATGTATCTGGTGTATAGTGTTGGTTGGAGGTCTTGTGCAGTGAAGAAGTCCTGCTCGAACTTGTGCATGAAAATGTTGGCGTATTGGGGTGCGAATTTGGTCCCCATGGCTGTTCCGTGTGTTTGGGTAAAGAACTGGTTATCGAAGGTGAAGACATTGTGATCCAGGATGAAGCGGATGAGTTGTAGGATGGCTTCCGGAGATTGGCTGTTGTTGGTGTTGAGTATTGATGCTGTCGCAGCGATGCCGTCATCGTGGGGGATACTGGTGTATAGTGCCGAGACGTCCATCGTGGTGAGAAGTGTTCCTGGTTCAACTGGTCCGTGGGTACTGAGTTTTTGTAGGAAGTCTGTAGTGTCGCGACAGAAGCTGGGGGTTCCCTGTACGATGGGTTTCAGGATGCCCTCGATGTATCCAGAGAGGTTCTCACACAGGGTTCCGTTGCCTGATACGATGGGACGTCCGGGTGTGTTGGCTTTGTGTATCTTTGGGAGGCAGTAGAAGGAGAAAATCTCCGAAAGCTTGTGAATTTAAAATAAAATTGCTGGACTATAACTTGGTGTTGTAAAATTGTTTACAATTGTCAACCCCAGTCCATCACCGGCATCTCCACATCATGGAATTTTATAGGCTAGAGAGAAAAATGTTGATTTGACCTGAACTGTGTCTATCAGTTTTACTTTTGCAGTATTGCCAAATTTAGCCCTAATCTCTTAAACCTTAATACTACTTAGATTTGCTGTTTTACTGAAATGTGCTACCTTAACAAAAACCTCAGGATAGTTATCCATGCTATTTTACTCTTAACCTGCTTTTGTCTTTTGTATAACCTGTTAATTTTCCATCAGGGTACACAAAGCCTCAACCCACATAATGACTACTGCCAGCATTTTGTGGACACAGGTCATCGGCCCCAAAACTTTATTCGTGATGTAGGTAAGCCAAAGCAATAACCAGAGTCTGTTGTGGATTTGTCCATGGAAATAACAGATGTTCTTATGGATGAGGTTGATCATGGAAAACTGCAGTCAGTCTGTGAATTTAAAGTATGCCACCATGTTGCTATCAAAGCAAACTCTCACAGTGCACAACTAGAAAATGATTCAAAACTTGTATTTGATCGGAATATTTCAGTGACACTAAACTGTTCCACCTGGATTATACAGATGTTCCTAATTTTGCTGAAATTTATTGTACAATTTTACAATGTTAGAAATTGTTAAATAGCAATCTGTTGTCGTTTAGTTTGCAGTAAAAATTCCTGATTTGCAATAAAAAAAAGATAGGCTGTGTAACAGTTTGGGTATGTGTGTCAGATTGAACAATAAACTTTGAATGCCCTGGAGACTCAAATGAGAAATGCAAACAGGTTGCAATCAGCAGGCGCAATTCTGGAAAGAACTTTGGTTGCTGCAGGACTAAAGGACTATATAGATTGTTGGAGATTCCCAGCTGGTGATGAAATGGGTTTTCCAACAAGAGAATGCTATTTTTACCTAGTCAGTAAATCTGGAATTATAGGAATTGATGATGTGGTGCAGGGGGTAGCATGATCTAAGAGGATAGAAGGGGTGATTATCTGCAATTCAGTGTTCTGAGCAGATAGCAGCACTTGCAGCGAGTCCATCGCAGATGCTCAGCCTGAGATCTTCCATCCATATGGACAGAACTTCCTGAGCTGAACACTTCAATTTCCCAAGATGCGATCCCTGTGAATGGTGCTACCTGTTGGGAGCATTAGATTATAGAATCACCCCTATGGAAGATAACACTTGATCCCCATGATGCATGAACTCTGTTAGGAACAGGAGTGGGCCATTCAGTTCATCGGGACTTAATTTGCGTGGAATCAACTGGAGATGCACATTTCAACCTGCCAACCTTTCATTCTTTTGTGAAATGAGCTGTATATTTAAAAAATTAATAATTTTGGGATGTGCACTAATGTAGATTTTTAGAACATCAATAACTTCAATTCATTAAACTGAAATTTGTGCCATCAAAATCCACTTTCTAAACTTTGTTTTTTTTTAAACAGGCCTGGCAGACAGATTTGAAGAGTACCCTAAACTCCGTGAGCTGATCAGGCTGAAGGACGACCTAATTTCACAAACTAACACCCCCCCCATGTGAGTGTTTCCTTGTATAAATCTTGAATAACACTGATTTCACGCAAAATGCAGATTGAGCAGTTGAAAAAAAAACTCTTAAATATGAAGTAGCTAAGCTAAGTCTTACCACTTCAGACTTAAATAAGAACATTACTGTGGAGTCATTTTTTGAAATGGAAATATTATTTTTCCATCGTACCCATTCCCTTTTTTTATGTCCTCCCAATTCAAATATGTTGTATGATGGGACATCCCTGTGATTTTTTTAAAATCCAAGCATAAAAAGAAAAACTAAAATATTTTGGGGGTGTGGGCACAGCTTAGATGTGAAGTACTTTCTTCCTCCAGGCTACTGTTCAACTCTATTTTTACTGTGGTTTGCAAGTTGTTAAAGAAGAAAAAAAACCTTGCATTTATATAGCACCTTTGATAGCCTCAGGATGTCACAAAGCGTTTTGCAACCAATGAATTCTTTTTAAATGTGGTCACTGTGCTATGTAGACATATTCTTAGATATGGGGCTGGTGCCAGAGGACTGGAGAATTGCACATGTTACACCCTTGTTCAAAAAAGGGTGTAAGGATAAACCCAGCAATTACAGGCCAGTCAGTTTAACCCAGGTGGTGGGGAAGCTTTTAGAAACGATGATCCGGGACAAAATTAATAGTCACTTGGACAAGTGTGGATTAATAAAGGAAAGCCAGCATGGATTTGTTAAAGGCAAATCATGTTTAACTAACTTGATTGAGTTTTTTGTTGACGTAACAGAGGGTAGATGAGGGCAATGTGATTGACGTGGTGTATGTGGACTTTCAAAAGGCGTTTGATAAAGTGCCACATAATAGGCTTGTCAGCAGAATTGAAGCCCATAGAATAAAAGGAGCAGTGGCAGCATGGATAGGAAATTGGCCAAATGAAACAGAGTAGTGGTGAACGGTTGTCTTTTGGACTGGAGGAAGGTATACAGTTGTATTCCCCAGGAGTTGGTCTAGGACCACTACTTTTCTTGATATATATTAGTGACTTGGACTTGGCTGTACAGAGCACAATTTCAAAATTTGCAGATGAGACAAAACTTGGAAGTGTAGTAAACAGTGAAGAGGATAGTAATAGACTCCAAGAGGACATGGACAGGCTGGTGGAATGGGCGGACATATGGCAGATGAAATCTAACGCAGAGAAGTGCGAAGTGATACACTTTGGCAGGAAGAATGAGTGGCGGCAATATAAACTAAATGGTACAATTCTAAAGGGGGTACAGGAACAGAGACCTGGGTGTATATGTGCACAAATCTTTGAAGGTGGCAGGACAAGTTGAGAAAGCGGTTTAAAATAAGCATACGGGACCCTGGGCTTTATAAATAGAGACATAGGGGTCGATTTTCGGATGTCCGAGCGGGTGAGTTCATGGCGGGGGGGGCTGCTAAAATTCGGGATTCCCGGGGCCGGTCCAGAACCCGGCTCCAACCCGCCCACTTCCAGGTTCCCCAATGACGTGCTTAGATGCGCGCGCAGCCCCCACGTGCGGGACTCCCACTGGCAATTAAAGTCGGCGGGATCCCACTTAAACCAATGAATTGCAGACCTGATTGGGAGGATATTTCAGGAGGGGTGGGATTTTCATATCAACTGATCGTGTTTCCCGTACTGGGGGAAACACTCCCAGTTGAAACAGACGTGTTGCAGCCACCAGCCTGTGGGAGCTGCAAAGGTCCATTTGACAGGTAGGCGGGGAGACCCTCACTCGTTGCAGAAGGCCGCTCTGTCACTTTGGACAAAGTTTGGCCTGCACCACCCTCTTCCTAACACAAAAATTCACAAAATTGGAACCTCAACTCCGGTGTGCAGACACATTTACCTACCTTGCGGATCCCCTCAAACGTACATCTTGCAGATGGGGGCCGCCATAGCTGCAGTCATGACCTCGTCGGAGGACGAACAGCATCACCAGCCTCGCCGGCCACCTCTGACACATGGAGCTCCACAACACGGTGCTGTGACACATCCACCTGCACAGCGGGAGAGAGGGCAACCGCAGAGAGAGATGTGTCGCAGGGGGCATTACCCTCGCCACAGGGTCTACAGACCGAGGCTCAGCTTCCTGGACCTCTGAGGAGCAGCGCACACGGAGGCTCAGAGTCACTCGACATGTAGTCGTGGACATCTACAGCCTCCTTGATGCCGAGCTGCTCCCAGCTGGCCCGAGCACCATTTTCTTACCTGTCGCTGTCAAAGTCACCACTGTCCTCAACAATTTCTCCGCATCCTTCCAGGGTGCCATCGGGGATATCGCCGGCATCTCTCAGTCGTCTGCACTAAAGAGCCCTGCAAATACACCTACACCCACTCTGAAGTAATACAATGGGTGGCATCAGGTGTAGGTCTTCATAGTGATCCTCAGGAAAGGGAATTATTGCACAAACCAGACAAGATTTGCAAAGACGTGGCAGTAGTGGTGATAACAAATTTTAATGTGCTTGGCAAAACAAAAAAAACTAAATGAAAAACATGATATTCTGTCTTACACCTTTGTGCATCCCCTTTGTGCCCACAAAACCTTAGCCGTACGTTTACGGGAACCCCTATGTGGTGCTATCCCTGTGGCTTCAGCAGAGGTAGTGGCAGGTTGCTCTTGTCCATGCCCTGACCGATGAGATGCTTTGCGCGGACGCCTTCTGGGTTTCGGTGCCCGTAAGGGCCGCTCCAAAGACTACTCCACCTGCACCTGTGCAGATACAGACTCGGCCACCTGGAGAGGAGGCAGCATTGCGGGTACTGATTGAGAGGGGGGCAACGGGTAAGACGTGGGAGCGCTTTAAGTGGCGTCCCCACTGCCATGTCCCCTTTCACCATCACCCCTCTCCTGGGTCAGGCTCACGTCACTCCTTCCACCCTGCTGGACAACCGTTTGGAGGACTTGTGTGAAGCCTTGGAAGGCCAGTTGCAAGGTATCTGTCACCCGGTTTAAGGCGGTAGAATGTTGCCAGCGCCTGAATTGACTTGTTATTGAGCCGTGCTTGAAGCTCGATGGAGGCTAGCCTTTGCTCCATCGGAGACATTCCTGCACCTACCCGCGACACTATCTCAGAGATGCCTTCATGTCCTTGTGACAGTATTCCACTTGTGCAGGAGTTGAACTCCTCCATCCTCTGCGCGATTGTGGAGAGTGCGCGTGGCAACTGTTCCAGTACCTCGGCAATGTGTTGCTGGCCCTCATTGACTCTCCTTTTCATGGCTGACCCCCAAGGTTCAGTATCTGGGTCCAGCTGAACAGAGCCTGGAGAAGAGTGCTCCCACCGACGCGGACTCTCCACGGCTGCCCCTGCCACCGGGGTCTGCTCTTGCTCACGTGCGTAGTGACTCACCATGTGCAAGCCCAACTAACTGAGGACAGGGACCCACCGAGGTGTGTGTATCTGCGCTGGCGGATGGCTGGCTCAGATGTGATGATGCCCCTTCAGAGGCCGGCAGGTGACCCTGCAAGAGAACAGAAAGCAATATTAAGCATGTGGACAGATGTTGAGGTGCTGCAGATGCCAAGTGATGTTAAGATCATTCGCTATCATGAGTGCTGAGTGTTAGATTTCTGTCACCAGCCGTTTGTGCGCTCCCAGTCTCGGCGAGCGCCACAGACAGGCACTCCAGCGTGCGGCTTATTTCCATTGCCTGCTGCTCCGCGTCCGTTAGGACCAACTGGTATGGCGGGCCCCCTCCGGTCCTTGCCCTCTCCCGTGCATTTTGGCATCTCTTCTCCTATCGAGGCAAAACACAGAGAGGCGTGATTGAGTGATGGTTGCATAGTGACCCGCTGTGTGCATTGGTGTGGGTGGGGGTGACCGTGAGGGAGATGCATGGGAGGGTGCGTTTGAGACATAGCCATGAGATTGTATGAGGATTGGGTTGCGTGGTAGTGTTCGAATGGGAACTGGGGCGGTGAGTAAGTGCAGGCAAGGTGTGAGGATGATGGTTGAGTGGATGTGAGGAGTGATGTGAGAGCGTTGTGGTGGCAGTGCAGAAGGAGTTGTGTGGTGGTGGAGGTGATGTGGAAGACGGAGTGTGGAAGAATGCGTAAGTATGCTCACTTTGGCTGACCTGGTTAAGTCATTAAAGTGCTTCCTGCACTGGACCCAGGTTCGGCCGACATCGCTGCTGCTGCTGACCTCCTCTGCCACCTCAACCCAGGCCTTCTTGATGGCAGAGGAAGGCCACTTCCTCCCATCAGATGGGAAAAACGTTTCCCTCCTACTCCTCACCCCATCGAGCAGCACCTGGAGTGATGAGTCAGAAAACCTTGGAGCAGCCTTGCATCTGGCCTGCTCTATTCTATTATTTTGGTTCTTTGCTGCAGGAGGAGCATTGGAGGACTGCCCCTTTAAATAGGGCTGCTCCTGCTGACAGCCTGTGATGCGGTTGTGCAGAGCGCCCGCTGCGCAGGTCTGGAACGGGAAACCCGGAAGCACGCGTAAGTACATTCAATTAGGCTGCGATCATGTGTGGAGCACCCTGATTTCACTGGGCGCGTTACCCACGTGCCCATTTGAACCCCCCACCCCCGCTGCCAACCCGCCTCCCTTCTAGTATCGGGGCCCATAGAGTACAAAAGCAAGGAAGTAATGTTGAACCTTTATAAAACACTGAATCAGGCACAGCTGGAGTATTGTGTCCAATTCTGGGTACCGTACTTTAGGAAGGATGTGAAGGCCTTAGAGAGGGTGCAGAAAAGATTTACTAGAATGGTTCCAGGGACTTCAGTTATGTGGATAGACTGGAGAAGCTGGGGTTGTTCTCCTTAGAGCAGAGAAGATTTAGAGGAGATTTGATAGAAGTGTTCAAAATCAAATCATGAAGGGTTTAGATAATGTAAATAACGAGAAACAGTTCCAGTTGGCGGAAGGGTCGAGAAGCAGAGGACACAGATTTAAGGTGGTTTGCAAAAGAATCAAAGGCAACGTGAGGAAAATCTTCTTTACGCAGCGCGTAGTTATGATGCGGAATGTGCTGCCTGAAAGAGGGTGGAAGCAGATTCAGTCATGGCTTTCAAAAAGGAATTGGATAAATAGAATCATAGACAGGTTACAGCACAGAAGGAGGCCATTCGGCCCATCGATTCCGAGCCGGCTAGTCCCACTCCCCCGCCCTTTCCCCGTAGCCCTGCTAATTTTTTCCTTTTAAGTACTTATCCAGTTCCCCTTTGAAGGCCATGATTGAATCTGCCTCCATCACCCCCTTGGGCAGTGCATTCCAGATCCTAACCACTTGTTGAAGTTGAAGGAAAAAAATTTGCATGGCTGAAGGGAGAGATCAGGGGAATGGGACTAACTGGATTGCTCGCACTAAGAGCCGTCATGGGTCGAATGACCTCCTTCTGTGCTGTAACCATTCTATGATTCTACTCTATGTGACAACCTATTTGTGTACAGCAAGATTCCATCAACAGCATTGAGATGAATGAACAGTTGATCTGTTTTTGGTTGAAAGATAAATATTGACAGGAACTCTGAGAAAACTCCCGTTATCTTCCTGGAATAGCACCGTGGGATCTTTTAGATCTACCTGAGCAGGCAGACAGAGCCTGAGTTTAACAGCTCATCTAAAAGATTTTTCAACACCAAGTTATAGTCCAACAAATTTATTTTAAATTCCACAAGCTTTCGGAGGCTTCCTCCTTCCTCAGGTGAATGGTGTGGAAATGAAATTTTCGAATCCTTCGCATTTGAAAATCACAGAACAATGCCTGGTGATTACTGCCCGTTGCCAAGGCAATCTCAGTGAGCAGACAGAAAGGTGTCACTTGTGGAATTTAAAATAAATTTGTTGGACCATAACTTGATGTTGTAAAATTGTTTACAATTGTCAACCCCAGTCCATCACCGGCATCTCCACATCACATCTAAAAGATGACAGTTCTGACATACAGTACTGCCTCAGTACTACACAGAAGTGTCAGCCTATTTGCTTAAGTCAGAGAGTGCTGCTTTAATGCACTACCTTCTGATTCTGAGGGCAGAGTGCTGCCACTAAGCCAAGGCTGATGCTTACTTGGGCAGCAAATTGATTTTACATATAATATCCTTTGTTTAATAGGTGAATTTTTTATTTTAACTGTGCACTGCAATAGGTATAGTTTTATCATCCCTCCCTTGCCCTTTCATTTATAATCTGTCTGAAACTCTGAGGCTAGAAAGTAGATTTTACAGTTGTGTTCCTGGCATGGAGACCGGACAGCACATGTCTGCATAGAAAATCTTGTAGTTCCAATGACCTCAGCACCCACATTCCTGATTATGTGCCCCCACCAGGCAAAACTCTGCACCAAGAGCACATATTCATAAAATTTACTTTACACTTTTGTTTGTAAACAGGTATTTACAAGCTGATCTAGAGACATTTGATATTAGAGACCTGAAGTGCAAGTTTGATGTTATTTTGGTGGAGCCACCTTTGGAAGAATACTACAGAGAAACCGGAGTAACAGCCATTGAGAAGTGCTGGACATGGGATGATGTGAGTTGTGTAGATTTGCTTATAATACTTCATTTTTTTTTGTTGCGATGAACATTCTTCAAACGTTGCTCTGTACAGTCCCTCATTTTTTTTTTAAATGACTATGGTGGGGAAAGTTTTGTAATCTCAGCTATTAAATTGCAATTAATCAATTGTAGATAAAATCATTTCAGAATATTAAGATACAGGTAAGGATTTGCTCATCACTAAATATTAATTTGTATGTTTGCCAAGTATCACCATTATGTTATTTAAAAGGTAAACATTACTCAGAAGTGATTTACATGAACAGCAGTAAAGCAAAACAAAATCAGATGGGCGGGAGAAACTGTAATTGACTAAGATCAAAGCTCTTTACACAAGTAGTCCAAAAGAAGCACTAAACAGGAAGTGGTCTAATTTCCAGTATTAGCAAAAGAAAGCACAGATGTGGCAGCATGTACTCTTAACACTGCGGTATACTGCACCTACTGGTGCGCTAAAGGCAGCTTGCTGTTCTGGTAGCATTTTAAAAAACAATTGGGGAAAAAAGATTAAGAATTTGTTATGACGGTGCAGGTACAAAACAGAATGACACAAGACCACCTCTTTCTCTGGTACCTGCCCATGCCACTGACTCTTTTAACTCCATTTTTGATGCTAACATCAAAGGAGCAGTGTAAAAACAGCATAAATCTCATTAATGTTGCACAGGTGCAAAAATCAAATCTTCATTAGGTGAAATGCTGTCTCTGCTACTTTTAACGAAAAAAAGTAGCTTTGAATAAGAGATTTCACCTTTTAAGTTTGTGACTACAGTTGCCCCCAAAATTAGTGAAGACAGAAATTTCACCCTGATATGCTAGTGAAGACAGAAATTTCATCTAGGGACAAGATTCGCATTATCTTTCTTACAAAAATCCTTAATTTAACATTTAAATTAGTTCATTCACATTGTAGTAATATTTCTGTTTGTTTTAGACGCAATTCAATTTGCATAACTTTTAAATCTAAAGAAAAAAACAATTTGAAGATTTTTATAGCATATTTGGTGAACCAGGACAATGCTGTCCACAGAAAAATAGTGCACTGTGTGGAAAAAATATCTGTACAATATATTGGTTATCTTTTTCTATGAAGTATGATTATGACAGACAGCAGTTTTGTAAACAACAACTAGTCAATTTGTTTATGCTTCACATAGCTTCAGGATAAATCTTACAGCCAACCATGAAAAATTAGCGCACAACTGCTTGCTTCAGGACTTTTGTATTCCTGGGTCATGGGAGAATTGTGAATTTCCACTCACCCACTGTGCACGATAGCTCTACTCAATTTCTAGTTCTTTCTCCCTTAATTAGAAAAAGTGCTTCCTCTTTTTCTCACTAAGAGGGAAAGTTATTTTTTTTAAAAACACTTTCAAAATCAGCAGATTCTAACTTAAAGGTCATACATTATCCTCATCTTGATTCGATTTGTCATCACTTTTATAATATAAGTTCACTAGGTCATCCGTTGTTTTGCTCAAAGTAAAAGTGCTACAGTACGTGCACTGGACTTCAGATTTTGCATATTCTGACAGACTTTTTCCTTGAAGACAAGATGGCTTCACTGGCTGCATTTCTACTCACAGGAGTCAATCATGGGGATTGGGTCTGCAGGCCAAACCTGAAAAGAAGCAAAGGCACTCCAGATCAGGGAAAATTTGCCAGGAGAATCACAGTAGATTGAGGAACCAATCTGTTCCAAGAGCACCAGTTGAGGTGGGCTCTGTATTGTCTTGCACGACTAAACTAAAAAGTGGTGGACTCTTCTGCAACCTGGCATTTTTCTCTTCGTGCACTAAAGCTTCAGTATCAGTATGTCCGAGGATTCTCTGGTACTGCTTGGTGCTGGACTTTTAAAGTCCTCGGGGACAAAGATGCAGGTATTGTTTTGCACTTCTTCTGAGTCGAAGTTGTTCCGACTGGCAGTTTGATCGGGAGGCTGTGTATCAAATTCTAAATTGGTCATTTTTTGGCTTTTCAGTTCTGGTTTATCTACATGAATGGCAACAACAATTAGAAGTGTCAGGGTGGTCTAATATCATGTTTATCTTGCAGCACTGTCTTTGCAGATGGAACTGTAATTTAAATGAGGCAGCATATATGCCTCCAGAGGCATGAAGAGCCTGTTGAGATTACTTCATTCTCCGCTTCTGGTGCAAAGTGCTGCTGGTGATAAACATACGTGGGCTATGCTTCCCACATTTTTGTTGGCTACGACAGGCAGGACAAGAGTTTGTTCTCCCCTGTACAGATCCACAATGCAGTTTTCACATTGTTACCCTGTAGTAATCCTTTGCATTTGAGAAGGTTTGTGGCTAGAAGTGACCCCATTAAAAATAGTGCTGTTTTGAACTGAAATGTTTGGGTTATAACTGTGAAAGCAAAACCTGGACTCAGAAATAAAGACCTGACTCGCAATGTCTCTCCCACAATTGTAGATATAAACACTTCAGACTTCAATATTATGTATCTTTGCCCTCATTTGCTGTAATCAATGACTTATGCCACAAACCAAACTTAACATATTCCCCATTGCAAAACATGCCACAGATGGGAACAAGGGGTGGAGACATAACAGCCCACAAAACTTTGAGTTGAACATAAGTGTGTACCAGGAAATTTTTTTGATAAGAGTATGTACTTGAGAATGATAAAGAAATAGTTACAGTTTATGGTGTCCAAGAAAATAATTGCGAGTAGCGGTTTTAAATAGGAAAGAAAACCTGTTTTTCTTCTGTAGATCATGAAGCTGGAAATTGAAGAAATTGCAGCCCCAAGATCATTTGTTTTTTTGTGGTGTGGCTCTGGAGATGGTCTCGACCTTGGCAGAGTGGTAAGTTATCATGCAGCAGCAATCTGGGCCAGAAATTGCCTTCATTTACTAAATAGTCTATTCAGATGATAAATTCTGTCTGGTGCACTACTGGCCAATTGTTTGCCATCAATGTCTGGAATAGGTTGAGAGTCTTAAGCTGCGTACACAATTCACCCTGAATATCTATTGTGCTATTCTTTCTTTGTGTCTGACATTTTGATCAACAGTATTTTTTCTGAAATATCTGGTAAAAGCTGCTCTTTATTTTCAATTTTTAAAAAAAATTCCTCTTGTATATGTATTTTGTGCATCAGTTTAACCTACATCTAAAACAGTTCTTGTGTGGTAAACTTTATTGATACTAGTGGAACCATGTCCTCCTGAATAAACAAGAATCCTAGTATGGTCGGTGTAAAATCTATTGTTAGTACTTCAGGGATTAATAGTTAACCATCCATTAGAAACTTTGTAATTTTACATTTTAATTTCAGCAGTAATCATTTATCACCCCTATGGACTCCTGTATAGGTTTGTAAATCCTGATTTCTGTTCGTATCAGTTGCTAACATTGTTCTGGTTTTAATAAAGCTTTTGAATATTCTCACAAGCATACATTTTTACAACAGTTTTTCCAGATAGTTTGTTATTTTCATAGTTTTAAAGCGACAGAGTTGATGTGCTGGTTGTACTATGAATATAATTGCATTCTAACTTTGTGGTGACTAGGATGCTGCAATGACTATAAATATTTCAAGACTACAATTTGACTCAACTGTTTCGGGCATAATTTCCTGAGCAAAAGAAGTAGAATGCACTCTTGAGTATGTAGTTTCCAATTAATCAGCCCTAAATTAGAAATTTTATATTTTTGTACTCATATAATCCATGTTTTGTTTTTATTCTAGTGCCTACGCAAGTGGGGGTTCAGGCGTTGTGAAGATATTTGCTGGATCAAAACCAATAAGAATAATCCTGGGAAAACCAAAACCCTGGACCCAAAGGCAGTCTTCCAGCGAACAAAGGCAAGGGCCCTGTCTGACCTCGGGAGCAGCATTTTGTAGCAAGCCCAAACTGTTTCATTGAGTTTGCTCAGAATTCATGCAGTCGCACAAAAAGAAAAACACCTGTTTTTTCTTCTATTGTTAGATTGGATTACATGGAGAATTGCAGCTCAGAATGGGCAATTAATTCCTCACCAATTCCTACATTCTTTGGTGTGAGATAATATGGAGATGCAGTGTTCGCTTCTCTGATTTGCTTTATTAAGTTCTTTTATAGCTTTTTGAATGGTGTTATTCAATTGTGCTACATTGAAATGCAGATTAGGAAGAGTGGAAAGGGCCATGAAAATGACTTCACAGTTTAGGATGGTAGAGGTTCAGTAAAAGTTTGCTTTTAATTGTTTCTTTTGCACTTACCTGTTGCTATAACTCAACAGCATTTTGTTTGCCAGCTGTGCTCTAGTAAAATGTTTTATTTCAGAGTTGAAAGTTAACTATTAGCTATCCATATATATATATATATGAATCAGTGCTATTATCACTAAGTTTTGAGATGTGGACTCGTAGCCACAGTTCCCTTCATGAAAGGTTTTTGTTTCAGTTGGGGCGGTGCCAGTGGAGGATAAGTGGTTCCCCATTAGGACGGAGGGAAGTGCCACTTTTCTCACCTTTATAACAACCATCTCAAGTGGCATGGGAAAAATCCTAAGATAAAAAAGTTGTCTGCCAGTTGGTTTTGGCAGTAATGTTGCATGCTGTTAGGAAACCCAATGATGGATAAAATCAAGCATCAAAATGTGGGTTGGAGCAAGGAGGGGGAGAGTGAAGATGATCATTAGACTAAATGCAGACTAAGAATGTAGCAGGGCAGAGATTTATTCTGTTTCAGGAAAAATGGCGGTTAATCCCTCTAATGCCAGCAATTTCTTACTTATAAATAAGATATTTTTGAAGATCTGATTGAAGAGCAACTAATTGAAGACTAACATACTTTAAACCTAGAAGTGTTCACTTCTTTGCCTGGTGAAGTATCATAGCAATCTCTTCACCATAACCGTTCTTATAAAACCAAAAACTTTTAACTTTAAAGAAAAAAGCAGTTTCTTGTTGTTCTGAAACTTGCTATTAGGACCTTTTTTGAATAGTAACATCACTAATGCATGATAAACTAATAATTAGTTCTTTAAATTCTGATAACGTATCAGTAAAGTATAATTATACCAACTTTGGGTTGGAATCTGTAATCTATGGAAAAGTAGTGTGCTGTTTTAGCTTTAAGCTTGCCAAAAGTGTCATTTTTACTAAAAAAAAATACCTATTTTCTCTATGAATGACTTACTGTTAATTGCTATAAATTATTTTAAGATAAAACCTTTTAGGGGTGATTCTTACAATATTATATATTCAAGAATTACCAAATTCATAAAGTTGATGCATTCAATTTCTAATTATACTGACGTGGAGGGTCAAAATTTTCACTTTTTTTTGTAAGTCAGAGCTCCCTTTGCTGTTTCTTTAATTCTATTGTCATTTTTCTTGTATAACTACTAAGATGTCTAATATTTCAAAGGAGTAGTATTCCTTAATTTGGTTTTGGTAGTAGCAAAATTATTAATGTTGCATTTTTAATACCAACAATCTGCCAAATAAAAAATATATATTTTTTAAAGTTACAAATAGAGTAGGGCATAGGAACAGGAGTAGGCCTTTCAGCCCCTTGAAACTATTCTACCATTCAATTAAATCATGGCTGATCTGTACCTCAACTTCATTTACCCACCTTTCATCCGTATTCCTTAATACCCTTGCCTAATAAAAAATCTGTCTATCTCAGTCATGAAAATTTCAATTGACCCAGCATCCACATACTTTTGGGAGAGTGAGTTCCAGATTTCCACTACCCTTTGTGAAAAATTGCTTCCTGATTTCACTCCTGAAGGCCTGCTTTAATTTTAAGATTGTGCCCCCTTGTTCCACCAGAGGAAATGTACATTATAGAATCCTTTTATTAATTTAAACAACTCAATTAGATACCTCTCAACCGTCTAAACTCAAGTGAATGCAAGCTAACTTTATGCAACCTATCCTTTAACCCTTTAAGCCCTGGTAACATTCTGGTGAATCTACGCTGAAATATATTTCCTGAGGTACGATCCCCAAAACTGAATGCAGTACTCCAGACAGGGTCTGACCAAGGCTCTGTACGACTAAAACATAACTTCCTCCCCTTTGTATTCCAGCCCCTTGAGAAAAAGGCCAACATTCCATTATCCATTATGATTATTTTTTACACCTGTGCTTTTAGTGATTTGTACCTGGTCACCTGAATCCTTTTCTTTCTCCTCAGTTCCTAATTTCTCACCATTAAGAAAAATTCAATTTGTCTTTCTTGGATCCAAAGTGGTTGACCTTACAGTTCCCCACATTGAACTCTCATCTGCCACAGTTTTGTCCATTCACTTAGTCTGTCTATGTCCTTTGTAACATTCTGCTCTCATTTACACAATTCACCATGCCTTTTTATTTAGCGCTATCTGCAAACTTAGATATACAACTCTTTATTCCTTCATCCAAGTCATTGATATATATGGTAAAAAGCTGAGGCCCCAGTACAGATCCCTGGGCACCATACCCAGGATCTGTGTTTTATACCTGTAGGTACTTTTGGCTCAGAGGTCAGATGGAGGGAAGTGGAACTAGGTGCGTTGGTGGAATTGACTTCCTATTCCTTAAAAAGGAGAAATTAAATGTAAAACAAAATTTTTGATAGGTGGGAGGAGAAATGCTTCCAAAGAGATGAATACATAAAAGTTGGGTTTTAAAATAAAACCTCCCTGTTAATGTTGCATGAAAACTTGGAGAGGAAAAATAAATGAAGATCAAACATTCACAAAGTAACCATAAAAGTTGGTCCTTTTAAAAAGCTTCGGTGTATGAAACAGACATATTATGAAATGTTTTATTTGATAAAATGATAGACAAACAACCACTTTGACAACAAAAATGAAACGCGCCTAAGATCCAGTTACAGCATTGTTTTAATGTAAGGACAACGTATCCATACCCTAATTTCTAAAGTATTCTGAATTTAATTTTCTAGGAACACTGCCTAATGGGTATCAAAGGGACAGTACGTAGAAGTACAGACGGTGATTTTATCCATGCAAATGTCGACATTGATCTTATTATTACAGAAGAGCCAGAAATTGGGAACCTTGAAAAACCAGTGGAAATATTTCATATTATTGAACATTTCTGTCTGGGACGGAGAAGGTTGCACCTCTTTGGAAGGGAAAGCACAATAAGACCTGGTAGGTGACCTTTTTTAATCTCTTTAAAGGGCAATATTTTATTTGTCACTTTAAATTTTAAAAAATATTGTAAACCTTCCTTTGAAGTAATAAATGCGTGCTGCTCCTTTACATAGTCTAAGATATTTAGTGGAAAAAATAAAACTGCAACATATATAGATATTTTATGGGCACTTATGATGGCTTAGTGGATAAACTCAATGTGAAACGCTACTGAGTCAAACAGACCAGAGAGAATCATAGAATGGCTACAGCATGGAAGGAGGCATTTGGCCCATCGAGTCTGTGCTGGCGCTCTGCAAGAGCAATCCAGCTAGTCCCACTCCCCTGCCCTATCCCCATAGCCCTGCAAATTTTTTCCCTTCAAGTATTTATCCAGTTCTCTTTTGAAAGCCACAAATGAATCTGCCTCTACCACCCCCTCAGGCAGTGCATTCCAGATCATAACCACTCGCTGTGTAAAAAAATAGTTTTTCCTCATGTTGCCTTTTTTTTTGCCAATCACCTTAAATCTATGTCCTCTGGTTCTTGACCCTTCTGCCAATGGGAACAGTTTCTCTCTTTCTGCTCTGTCTAGACCCTTCATGATTTTGAATACCTCCATCAAATCTCCTCTCAACCTTCTCTGCTCTAAGGAGAACATGCCCAGCTTCTCCAGACTATCTGCCTAACTGAAGTCCCTCATCCCTAGAATCATTCTAGTAAATCTCTTCTGCAGCCTCTCTTAGGCCTTCACATCCTTCCTAAAGTGCGGTGCCCAGAATTGGACACAGTACTCCAGTTGTGGCCGAACCAGTGGTTCCAGGTTCAGTCCCTGATGTGTTCTGTGTGGTTGATCTCAGCTGGGGCAGCAGTGGTGGTCTTGCATTTGGGCAAAAGATTGGGGTAAAATGTGCCTGTTTTCTCACTGTTGTGCAGCAACACTGCTTGAAGTGCAAGTGCTTTTATCTAATTTGTTCTTGGGCTGCATTTAGTGCCCATTCCTAGTTCTAAAAAAGTGACAGGACTGGACACTAAATGCAGCCCAAGAGCACATAGATTAGTTGAGGACATTGAGTCAACCATGTAGTGTGTAGTCATGTGTAGGCCAGACTTGGTGGTGCGGCAAGTTTCCTTCTGTCCTGCACATTGGAATACACAAATAACAAAGGAGTATAAACAGGGTAGTATTCCAATGTAGTGTCCTTTGATTAAGCACATTTTATACTGGGAAACCAATATATACACAAAGGTACAGAAGTAAGCAATGACGAGTCTAGGTATAAAGAATTTAAGTTTAGAGGATAAGCTAAGGAAGTTGCCTTTGTTTTGTGTGGAAATGATGATTCAAG
Source organism: Heptranchias perlo (assembly GCF_035084215.1). Classification (NCBI taxonomy): domain Eukaryota; kingdom Metazoa; phylum Chordata; class Chondrichthyes; order Hexanchiformes; family Hexanchidae; genus Heptranchias; species Heptranchias perlo. The sequence continues at coordinate 124,443,647 of NC_090325.1, read as the reverse complement.
GTGAGCTAATTCAAGATTATGAAGGATTTGACAAAATTCAAAAGACATGACTTAAGAATTAGGGAGCTAGGGGTAAGAAATCAGGCATAACTTTTTTTTAGCCAATAGGTAATAGATTTGTAGAACAAAGTTGCCTTTGAAGCAGGCTGTTACATGGGGTCAAGAGATGATTAGATGTGATTATTAGAGGAAAGATTGAGGGATATAGTGAGAAGGTGGAGTTGATCAGTTAAAAAGGGATTTTTAGGCCTAATGACCATTCTTGTATTCTAGTTAATAGCTTACACTTTGAAAGATGCAAAATTCTTTACAGTTCCAAATTATAACTAGTTAATAGTTCTGTTCCTATGAAGTAACCAAAATTGTGGTAATAAGGTTGCAGGAACTAGATTTGTGTAAAACAAAATCAAACCTATGAATTCAAAGGCTGACCGCACATTACTGTAGATAATGCCAAATTAAAAATGATTCAAAACCATTCATTGCCAGTCAGATGTTAATGTATTTGCAAACAAAAAACTACTGTTTTGAATATAAAGTTGCTGCACCAGCTGTTAATAATTCCAATATACCAGAGATATTCAGTGTAGAGAGATGCTATTAATTACCATTGTGCTGGTGCTGATTATTCGTTGATGTTAAAGGCTGTTGCTATACAAAGAACAAACTGTTGCCCTGGGGTTTTATAGCCCGTAACATGATAAATACACATAAATTTTAGCTTTATTTGAACAAATATTGGAGGTTGATATATTGCCATAATTGAGGGTCGTAAAACATTTGTTAATAAATTATAATGAAATTTCTCATTGACCTCAAACATTGCAAGAGTTTAAGGGAGTTCATAAACTACTTCAATAAACAATTACAAGACTTGGTACTCATTGAAGCCTGTAAACAATTGTATAATTGATGAAGTAAGTTAAATTCTCTTCCAGATTTATTGTGGTAAAATTTGTAGTCAAGCATTGACTGTTTAGGGCACCGATTTCTCGGAACACAGAAACTAAAATGAAATCAAGTCCTGAGTAATTTTGATTTTTAAACTTGTTTACATCCGACCAGCTTTTCAATTAATAAAATTTACTGTCATTTGTCCTATTGAAATGGGATCTATTTTCCCTCAACTGGGACATGTTTTTAATCAAAGTTTCTCTTAAATCACACTTCCACAATTCATCATTTAATGGGAAATAAGTGAACTTGACCCCAGTTAATGCATTCTGCAGTTGTCTTTCTAACTTAATTGCTAATGTCGTTTCTAGAAATATGAAATTAATAACTACAATTCATTACAAGTATTTACTAAGTTGATCTATGCTTCTAGTTTCAGAATTTTAAAATGCACAGCCTGATTATTATAAAGTGAAATGATATTTTTCAGTGAATTGCTTTCTTCCAATCAGCTGCTGATATCGCACTGGTTTAGTTTATTTCTTTTCTTTAAAAAAATTACATTCCTGGTAAATGTATGAAGTTGTACAGCAAAATATTGTAGCCATTAAATAGTAGAATGAAAAAATTGTCAGTAATAATAAAGGATGCAACTCTGGTAGGAAAATTTGAGATGTGGGTGGCGGAAAAGACTTGAGTTGGGGGGAATTGCTGAGACTTTGTTCAAGACTCAGTGACGCACTCCTGAGACTTGACTGATGTTTATAGACCGAGTGTCACTCATGGTGATGTCATCCAGACCTTTTTTGAGTATTGTACATCCATTTTCTGTGTAGGTGTTTTACAGACAATAAAACCAATTGGTCTGATCTGTTTATAGTGCTCTTGGATAAAGAGCTTGTTTTGAGATGCTCACTATTATAAACCATTTACTGGAGGGGAGTGGCTGATAATCAATAACATTCTGATGCAGAATACATGCCTAAATCAGATTAAAGTCCATCCATTAGTTATAGCTGTATCTTTTAAAGGTCAATTAACTGGATTTTCTTACTTTCCTGGATTTCCTAGTTTTTAAAAATGTTTTTTTTGACTTTGATATTTACTATTGTCTTGAACTTTAATTTTGATTTTGAAATAGATTTGCATTTGTTTCATTTTTTTCTAATTGTTCCTTTTTCCTCCCAATAGGATGGCTCACCGTGGGCCCTAGTCTTACAAACAGTAACTTTAATGCTGAAGCTTACAGCTCATACTTTACTGGTACAAATGTACACCTGACTGGTTGTACAGAGGAGATTGAGAGACTTCGTCCCAAGTCACCACCTCCAAAATCTAAATCTGATCGAGGAGGTGGGGCATCTAGAGGTGGAGGAAGAGGTGGGCCTTCAGCTGGACGTGGGGAGAGGGGAAGAGAAAGAAACAGAGGAAACTTCAGAGGAGAAAGAGGAGGATTCAGAGGTCGAGGAGGTGCCCATAGAGGAGGATTTGCTTCTCGGTGATGACAGTTGTCTGTGGAAGCCTAAAGGTTCATTCGAAATGGCAATGGGAGCAGGATTTCAGAATAACAGTCTGAATTAATTACTGCTCTACTTTTCTACTCTTTTTGATACATACTATTTAACCGTGGAGTAATACATCCATAAGAACAAAACGTACACAGGCAATGTGTACACAGGCAATGGTTGTGCACTCTCGTCATGAAAAACATTTAGTAATGATCGAAGTACACTGTGGTTGCCTTTAAATCTGATATACTGTGTATTCAAGTTGTTTTCCAATTTAAAACTCATTGCAAAGTCTTTTAAAGCTGCAATATCTCAATTCAGTCTTGTAGTGTTTAAAGTTAAGAATTTAAATACAGTGTTTTGACTTAGTTGTTTTTGAAAATATTTGTATTTTTGATGACTTTTACTGGGATACCAGTAAAGGGGTGCTGAATAAAAAGCAGCTTCTCCAAGACCCACTGTGATCAGGTTATACCAGCTGCACACACCTCATGTTCTAACCCTCACTAACATTTGAATGCCCCCCTGCACAGTGCAGATACTAAAATATCTGTGCATGCATAATAATGCTGCCACTTTCAGAGCATCAGCTTGTAAGCAGACTTGCATCCACCAGGAATTAAATTAAGAATGCCTGAATTCATTTCACACAGCCCTTGAAAGAAAAAAACTAAAGCAGAATGTTCTGTTTGTTTTAGAGGATTGCTATAATCCTGCAGTTTTTTACAAAAACTCTGATCCTTTTCTTTTCACTAGCTGATCTCCCCCCTACAATTTTCTGTCAGTTTCAGGGTAATATCCTTCATTGAAAGTGATCCATGTACAGCATTTAGCAAGAAATTGCAGAACAAGTGTACATCTGGTATTGACAAATTGTAGGACACAACTGATCAGTGTAGAGCGGATGACAAAAAAAATTACTGGAAGAGGAATCCCTATAAACTAGTAGCAAGAAGCCATAGGACCATATAAATTACTGAGCAAATGGCTTCAAAAGCTATCAAATTAAATTAACTTTACGTCTTAAGTCATTCACACTGTCGGCAGCAGAAACATGTACATATCTGTTATGTTGATGTCTTTTAGTATCAGTTGAGCTATTTTTTTTAAAAAAGAACAATTCTTTTTGTATTTTTATAACTAAATTGAGACTGAAGATTTTCAGCAACTACACCAGGTTAAAACTGCTATGATGGTCAAACCCATGTGACATCGTAAAGCAGTTGTGAAGAGATGTCACTAAGCCTGAATGGGTTGCCCCATTTTATCCCATCAGCATGCAAAGCTGAAGGATCAGTCTGTATAGGCAACCTCAGGCCCCCTTTACTTAAGAAAAAACTGATTAATATGAATTTTGATGTGCTTTGTTTCCAAGGGTGCTTTGTGTATTGTGGAATTATTAACTTTGTCATTTAAATTGCTGCTTTAAAAGTACACCACAGGTGAATTTTGGTAAATTAAATATTGTATTTAAATTCTTTACAAGTACTGGGGTGAATCTATGGAGTATTACAGCTTTAAATGCATGCTTTAAATATGTAGTTTGTGATGAACTGTAACTCCATATAATCTAACCAGATAAAATTGTGTTTTACTGCACTGATGTACCGGATATATTGCAGATTATTTTTTTAATGTGTTCAGGTACTTAACAGATTTTGTTCAGTGATGTTACAGGTGGCAAATACTTATTTAGTGCATGTTTTTAAAAGACTGAATAAATTAATTTTTTTCAAAAAATGAAATCTAATTATATTTGCACACGGAGCTCACTGGCTTTGGTCCAGTAACCATAAAGTTCATAGAAATTGAATACAATAGTCACCTCATAAGTAATAGGAGCAGGAGTAGGCCATAATGCCCTCGGGCCTGCTCCGCCACTCAATAAGACCATGGCTGATCTCAGTCTGAACTGCCCATTCAAAAAATATTTCTAACCAGTTATTGTTAGCATGTTCAGAAATTGTCTAAATACTAATTCTTTTATTCATAAATATTCACAAGCAAATAGGAAAATCTGCCATTTGAGCAGAAAACTCACCCAAGCACATTGTCCTTTTAAGAATTTTGCCCTCTCCCACTCAGCTCCTTTTGGGCATGTAGAAACATAGAAAATAGGAGCAAGAGTAGGCCATTCATCCCTTTGGGCCTGCTCCGCCATTCGAAATGATCATGGCTGATCGTCTGACTCAGTACCCTGTTCCTGTTTTTTCCCCATATCCTTTGATCCCTTTAGCATTAAGAAATATATCTATCTCCTTGAATGCATCTAATGACTTGGCCTCCACTTCCTTCTGTGGTGGAGAATTCCACAGGTTGAGTGAAGAAATTTCTCCTCATCTCGGTTCTAAATGGAATACCCCGTATCCTGAGACTGTGACCCCTGGTTCTGGACTCCCCAGCCATCGGGAACATCCTCCCTGCATCTAGTCTGTCTAGTCCTGTTAGAATTTGATATGTTTCGATAAGATCACCTCTCATCTAAACTCTAGTGAATATAGGCCTAGTCGACCCAATCTCTCCTCATGCGTCAGTCCTGCCATCCCAGGAATCAGTTTGGCAAACCTTCGTTGCACTCCCTCAATGGCAAGGACATCCTTCCTTAGATAAGGAGACCAAAACTGCACACAGTACTCCAGATGTGGTCTCACCAAGGCCCTGTACAACTGCAGTAAGACATCCCTGCTCCTGTACTCAAATTCTCTTACAATGAAGGCCAACATACCATTCGCCTTCCTAACTGCTTGCTGCACCTGAATGCTCGCTTTCAGCGACTGGTGTACAAAGACACCCAGGTCTCGTTGCACTTCCCCTTTTCCCAATCTATCACCATTCAGATAATCTGCCTTTCTGTTTTTACAACCAAAGTGGATAACCTCACATTTATCCACATTATACTGCATCTGCCATGTTCTTGCCCACGGACCCAACTTGTCTAAATCACATTGGAGCCTCTTTGCATCCTCCTCACAACTCACATTCCACCCCAGCTTTGTGTTGTCTGCAAACTTGGATTTTTTTTTTTATTCGTTCACGGGATGTGGGCGTCGCTGGCGAGGCCAGCATTTATTGCCCATCCCTAATTGCCCTTGAGAAGGTGGTGGTGAGCCGCCTTCTTGAACCGCTGCAGTCCGTGTGGTGACAGTTCTCCCACAGTGCTGTTAGGAAGGGAGTTCCAGGATTTTGACCCAGCGACAATGAAGGAACGGCGATATATTTCCAAGTCGAGATGGTGTGTGACTTGGAGGGGAACGTGCAGATGGTGTTGTTCCCATGTACTTGCTGCTCTTGTCCTTCTTGGTGGTCGAGGTCGGGGGTTTGGGAGGTGCTGTCGAAGAAGCCTTGGCGAGTTGCTGCAGTGTATCCTGTGGATGGTGCACACTGCAGCCACAGTGTGCCGGTGGTGAAGGGAGTGAATGTTTAGGGTGGTGGATGGGGTGCCAATCAAGCGGGCTGCTTTATCTTGGATGGTGTCGAGCTTCTTGAGTGTTGTTGGAGCTGTACTCATCCAGGCAAGTGGAGAGTATTCCATCACACTCCTGATATGTTACATTTAGTTCCCTCATCCAAATCATTGATATATATTGTGAATAGTTGGGGCCCAAGCACTGATCCCTGCGGTACCCCACTAGTCACTGCCTGCCACCCGGAAAAAGACCCGTTTATTCCTACTCTCTGTTTCCTGTCTGTCAACCAATTCTGAATCCATGTCAGTATATTCCCCCCAATCCCATGTGCTTTAATTTTGCACACTAACCTCTTGTGTGGGACCTTATCAAAAGCCTTCTGAAAATCCAAGTGCCCCACATCCACTAGTTCTCACCTATCCTACTAGTTACATCTTCGAAAAACTCCAGTAGATTTGTTAAGCATGATTTCCCTTTCATAAACCCATGCTGACTTTGTCCAATCCTGTTAATGCCTTCCAAGTAATCTGTTATCGCATCTTTTATAATAGACTCTAGCATTTACCCCACTACTGATGTTAGGCTAACTGGTCTGTAATTCCCTGCTTTTTCTCTCCTTTTTTAAATAGTGGGGTTATATTTGCCACCCCCCCAATCTGTAGGAACTGTTCCAGAGTCTAGAATTTTGGAAGATGATCACCAATGCATCCACTATTTCCAGGGCCACTTCTTTCAGTTCTCTTTCTCCTTTCATCACCAGCAATCTCATCTGTTGTTTGGAAAATGAAGTTCCACCAAAAATGTGTTAAATTTTCTATCTGCTGTGCACTCTTTATTTGGACATCCCCATTCTGAGACATCATCACATCTACAGCTGCATAGTTCTACCATTAGATGGAGATTCAGAAGCTGCAGATCCCCACACTAATGCATCCTGAGGGAAATTCACTTTGTCCCGACTCTGGGAAAAGCCATTAAAAACAACTTACATTTATGCAGCACCTTTCATGACCTCAGTGTTTTACAGCCAATTTTGAAATGTTGTCACTGTTGTAATATAGGAAACACAGCAGCCAATTCGTGCACAGCAACTCTCTCAAACGACAAATGACCAGATAATCTGTTTTAGGTGTTGAGGGATAAATGTTGGCCAGGGGACCTCGATGATACTGTACAGCAGAAGGCCATTCAGACTATTGTGCCTGTGCCGGCTCTTTGAAAGTCCCACACCCCAGCTTTTTCCCCGTAACCCTGCAAATTAGTCCTCTTCAAGTACATGTCCAATTGCCTGTTGAAACTTCCCTGCACTTCTTCGAATAGTGCACTGGGATCTTTTACATCCACCTGAGAAGGCAGACGGTGCTTCGATTTAACATTTCATCCAAAAGATGGGACCTGTGACAGTACACCACTCCCTCAGTGGAGTGTCAGCCTAGAATATGTGCTCAAGTCTCTGGAGGGACTTGAAGCCACAACCTTCTGGCTCAAAAGTGAGAGTGCTACCACTGAGCCACAGCTGACCCCTTAACCATTGAAGATCCACTAGTATACAGTGGAATCTCCATTGTCTGCCTTTCCAATAGTCTGCCAGAACTTCCACAAGGCAAAGTTTATGTAAGACATTAAATGTAGCTATGGCTAGCACCAATATCTTCCAACCACAGAGCCCAAGACAGTTTCAATTCAGTTCTTTTTTAAATATACTTGCCTTCATTACTATACCTAGGCTATTGCTGTACCATATGTGTAAAACCAAAATATGTGTATTCTCCGGATCATCTGACAATTTCTAAAATCCACTACAGAGTGGGGGTTTTCTTGCATTCTTATATAGTGGAGGTCGCACTGTATATTTTTGTCACTTTTTAGTTTCTGGTTTTATGTATTCAAGTAAAAACATGTCGAAGTATTTCAAAAGTTTGAATGCTGTCTTGCTTCCATGTTTTTGTTTACAGTTTTTAGGCAACTGAAGCTCATTTTGGTTTGGTTCCTGTCAGTTCATCCCGGACTTCTAATCGGCCCACCTCCTGATTGTAAGACTTGCATTGAGCTCTGTGGGTGCTGATGTTGACCTCTGTCAGAACAGTCACTAAAGGATCCATGCCAATTATGAACTTGGTCTCAAATCAACTAATAACAATGCCCATCAGGTTGTCAGGACATCTTTCAGTCTCATTAAAAACCTCATTTTGTTCAGTCCTTCACGAGTGCAGGTGCTGATGGTATACAAGAAGAAACCACTGATTCCTCTGCATGTTTGTTGCTGGAAAGACCTCATAACTTTAGTTCACAAGACTGATACTTAAATCTAGCAGAGCAAAGAGATTGAATCACGTAATTCCCTAGCAAGGATTAAGAGAATTTGCATGTTTTGCAATGATTTTTTTGGACCATTTTTTTCACACAGGACTTGGAATAAAGTTGCATTCAAGGGTTGAATTTTTAAAGCAAAATGTATTCACACGATTTTTAAAACACAATGGCACTGAGAAGAAAAGTGATTAAAATGCTAATGAGTTAGGCTTTAAAATTGTATGCCCCCAAAAACTAAACAAGCAATTCATTAGCATGTCCTAAAAATTGCTGAATACCTCACGCCTATTGTGCTATAAACACGGAAATTCAAAAAAAAGCATAGAACCAGACTTGTGGAGAGTTAATTTTTTAAAAAACAGAAAAGCTGCATGGTCACATTTATGCCATGGTCAGGAGGAGAATGCCGGAAATAGTTAAAGTTGCAAAAGTGTAGAAAGTATCCCAAGACCCTTCACAGGGACATACGGAGAAAAAACTGACATCGAGCCAAAGAAAGGGATATAAGGAGGGTGACCAAAAGATTAGACTAAAAGGTGTTTTTTAATGAAGGTCTTAAAGGAAGAGAGGGAGGTGGAGATGGAAGGATTTAGGGAGGGAATTCCAGAGAATGACTTAGGTGGTTGAAGGCAGCAAGGATAGGGGCAATGGGGTGAGAAGGATTTGGTGTTGGATTGGATAGGATATGGGCAGCAGAATTTTGATTGAGCTAATGTTTATGGAGGGTGGAGGATGGGAGACTATCCATGAGAGCATTGGAATAGTCAAGTCTGGTTTTATGTATTCAAGTAAAAACATGTGCCCCACAGAGAACTGAAAGAAGTGGCCCTGGAAATAGTGGATGCATTGGTGATCATCTTCCAAAATTCTAGACTCTGGAACAGTTCCTACAGATTGGGGGGGTGGCAAATGTAACCCCACTATTTAAAAAAGGAGAGAAAAAGCAGGGAATTACAGACCAGTTAGCCTAACATCAGTAGTGGGGTAAATGCTAGAGTCTATTATAAAAGATGCGATAACAGATTACTTGGAAGGCATTAACGGGATTGGACAAAGTCAGCATGGGTTTATGAAAGGGAAATCATGCTTAACAAATCTACTGGAGTTTTTCGAAGATGTAACTAGTAGGATAGGTGAGGGTTTCAGGAGGAGACGGATAGGGGGGAGGTGGGTAATAGACAGTTTTTCTGATGGGGAGGGTATGGGACTGGAAGCTCAGCTCGGAGTCGAATAAGATACCAAGCTTGCAAACAAACTGGTTTAGCCTGAAACAAAGGTTGGAGAGGATGGTGGAGTTGGTGGCTATGGTATAAGAGTTTGTACCGGGGGCTGAAGACAACGGCTTTGGTCTTCCCATCGTTTAGCTGATGGAAATTCTGTCTTATCCAAGAATGGATATCAGTCAAGCCCTAACCAAAATCATGAATAACATTTCCTGTAATTGGGACCATAGTGCATTATCCTTCCTCAGCCACACCATTCACCTGAGGAAGGAGGAAGCCTCCGAAAGCTTGTGGAATTTAAAATAAATTTGTTGGACTATAACTTGGTGTTGTAAAATTGTTTACAATTCTACAGCTTTTGAAATGGTTGACCACTTTGTCTTTTTATGATGTCAACATTCAGTTGTTTCTCGGAATATTATCCATGAGGGCAACAATTTGGGCTTAGTTTATCTGTCCCACTTTCTGTTCCAGTCATACTTTGATATACTTTTGTTTGTATTTGGGGATTGACAAAAGAAAAAAGAATGCTAGTATAGGTATGGTTTTCTTCAATCTTTATAAATGTAATCCAATCTTGCACAAAGTTCCTGCCAATCTATCCCATGAGAATTCTCTGACCTGAAGCTCTAAATTTTTGAACTTAGAAGATATGAATGTTTTATTACTTGTGTGATGCACTAATGAACTTGTTGCATCTTCTAGTTAAGAACTGAGGATGTGTCCAGACAAGGCACTATATTTAGCTGTATTAGGCTCAAAAAGTACTCATGTGAATTTTTTTAAAACAAAGAATGAGCTACATTTCCATGCAGTTATCGTTGATAATGGGCAGAAAATTTAACTCAATGTACCTATGTGACTTCTCCTACTCCTCCCCTCAAATATGGTGATTAATTCTGTTTGTATATAGTCAAAACTTCATCTACAAAGAATGAGGAGGGCCATAATTGAAGTAGGTAATGTATTTATGTATGAACAATAATAACTTGCATTTATATAGCGCCATTAATGTTGTAAAACATCACAAAGTGCTTCACAGGAGCATTATCAAACAAAATTTGACACCGAGCCACATAAGATAATATTAGGACAGGTGACCAAAAGTTTGGTCACAAAAAGTAGGTTTTGAGGAGAGCCTTAAAGGAGGAAAAGTAGAGAAGCGGAGAGGTTTGGTGGGGGGGGGGGGAATTCCAGAGTTTAGGGCTTAGACAGCTGAAGACACAGCTGCCAACGGTGCACACAAGGAACACAATTATTTACGAGAAGTATTCAAGATACGCACGTTGGCCTAGATTTAGATTGGGAGGCCATGAGGCTGAGGTTAGAAATATGCCTTAAGCTGCACCATGCATTTATTAGCTTACATGCACAGTTTGTAAAGCTGCAGGCCCTAATCAAAAGTTAATCCAGAAAAGATTATTTTAATGAATTTTATTTGACCATATCTGCAACTTTTGAATTTAACTAAAATGGGACATTGGAAAAACTGGACTAAGTTCAAGGACAGGATTACAGATAACTAAGTTATAAAATACAGAGCAATCATTCTGTTGGCTAGGATGGGATACCATTCGTAGCAGTTTCACAATTTCATGTAGGGACAGAAACGTGCATGGTGGCTATGTGTTGTACCATATTTGAATTGAGAAAGTTTTCTATTTTAAAAAAAAATAAGCATTTAATGCCAGTATTTTGTTTAAAACGAATCAGTACATTTATAATTCCAAAAACACTCTCTCCCTGCTTTGGTTACTTCAGTTATATTGTATTCAAACTAAGTTCTTAACACAAACTACTCAACATTTTACTTGAAACAGTCAATATGTCAAAAGAAATGTTAGTTTTACTTTTTTGGTAGTGTACAAATTGAGTAGATACACCAAATATTATTCAATCTCTCTCCCTCTCTCTCTTTTCCCCCCTTCCCACCCCCTACCCCTCCACCATTTAAGAATTTTATTTGTGGTTTTAAGTTTGCAAAGTTTTTATACTTTTTCTTTTGCTACCAGTGCCACCTTGAAATAAAAACAGAAAATACTGGAAAAGCTCAGCAAGTGAGGCAGCATCTGTGGAGAAAGAAACAGAGTTAACATTTCAGGTCGAAGACCTTTCAGACCATCTTGAGTAGTGGCCCACTTAAGTCTGCCCTAATTGAACCAACTTTGACTGATCCTACTGCTAGCCAATGCCAATCCTACTAGCCAGTTCCTGGTTTTAACACTTGTTTCAAGTGCCACAGTTACTTCCCAGTATTTGACCAGATACCCGTTTGTCTTCCACCACAAAGTACAAGACTTCCTTTATTAAGGTGGAATCTACCCTCGTCCCTTGCCCTCGGGTGTCTCAGTGCCTTAATTCTGGCACTTATACAGATACCAAGGTTAATTCAACATGACTATAGGCGAGGGAGCCTTTGGTTTTGACTAGGTTGACCAAGACAAATAGCTAATTTACAGAATGAGGCACACTCTTTCCCCCATCTTTTCTAAGGAAAAGAGTGAGGATGAAAAGGAAGATGGTGAGATAGAAGAAAAGGACTACTAATTCAATGCCGTGAAGATGAAGGAAGAGGAAAAGCACGTAGGATGTCATATTGGAGCTTGAGAGGAACACGAAGGAGGTTTAGAGAAGCAATGACCCATTGCAATATTGTTAAAATAGGGATTGTGACTGAGAGAGATTGGAGACTGGAAGTGAGAAATTGCACATTGGATGTTAGATGTTTTATGTTCAGGAGTCAGAGAAGTAGCAGACGAGACTGCCCGGATATGGAATATCTAAATCTTCCGCGAAGCAAAGCACAGAATATTCATCCGTTCTCCCATTTCCAATGTTCAATTGTAGCTGGGTGTCCTGCAGACAAACATCCCCTCTCCTTTCCCACCACAGTAGCACAAGAATCATTGTGCATTGTGGAATATGTAATCATGTTAATCTATGCTTATCCCAATAATATGTTTATCCAGCCCATAAGAGTGATAAGGAGGTGAAAAGAAAATATATGCAGAAATAGTAGAGAGAAAAAATTCTACCATGACTAGGTGGTCTTGGTCTTTAGCATTTCAATGGTAAACTAAGCCTTAGTTTGTATGTAACCTTCTGAAAAGTTTTATAGGTGTCAAGGTGAAATAAGGTAAAAAAATTAAGTCAAGATGAATCTGGCAGCCAGATTGTATTGTTAAAGAGATTTAAAGCAGCTGTGACCCTTAATAAGAAGAAAACATTGTGCAAGTCTGAAAACTCAGCTTGCACAGCAGGTCACAAATAAATGTTAACAAATCTGCTTTTGTGGAAAGACAGCAGTCACTGAGCCTTTGCCTATATATTAAGTTCTTAATTTTTGTGGAGTTTGATAATTGTCGCTTTGAAATTAAAAGCTCAAGAATAAAAACAATCCCTCTCCTCCCCACAAAATAATTGAAAGCTTTTGTCCATGTGGAAAATGAGTTTACCCAGTGCATCAGAGGTTTATAATAAATCTCTGCTCCATTCAAGTGCTGTATTGAACTTTTGCTAGTTGTGAAATTACTTATCATAATTTTCTTGCTTTTTAAACAATAATTAAATAAATATTGTAAAGCAATTGCATTTGTGTTGTTCCATTTCAGAGAGTGCACATTGCACAATTTCTGCGGTCACTGCATGTAACAAAGTTTTCAAAAATTCCAGACAGTAATCTTGGAAGCAGTCTTTTTTTTACTTTAAGCCCTTACTTCCTCAGAAGCAATACAGGTTACATCAAACATTATCCTGGATTGATACCCATTCTGATTTTCTCTGATGTCTCCTGAGGAGCCATGAATTTTGTGTCCTTTGAAATTTGTTAGGGGTTTTAGAACATAAGGGGGTAATATTATGAGTTTGTGCTCCCAGTGAGCAGTACAGACTCATCAAATTACCCCTATAAAGTACGTGAGAATAAGCCACTCACCCATGGAGCCACCTCCTTCCACTGAACAATTTACAATTTAAGATATCATGGATTTACCGTGACTAAGTATACCTTTGTGAAGGAGGCGAAAACTAGTAAATGCCAAAGAAGCCAATACTCTGAAATTTTTATCCAAATCCTAAAGTTAGTCAAACAAAAGCTCCAGGATATCATGTATATTGATTCACCTATCTGGTTGCATTCAACAAATAACATTTCTATGTTCTAAAAGAATTGGAATGATAGTTTCCCATTGGGACCAACTATATCATCAACCCTTCAATGCCTTTTATGATGAGAAAGACAAAAGGAAAACAGGCTCCAGATCTTACCTACTTCAAGGTAGTCACAGTATGTACCTCAGAAAGATCACAAGACCTGCACGAGCCCATCTTGTACGGTTATAATAGATTGTTCTTGAGTATACATAGTTGGGGACTCTGCAGCCATAAAAGACTTCCTGCTTTACATGTTACAATGATGTGACCATGTTATTCTCCAGAATCTGGACTTTAACCTAGTTATTAGTCAATAAAAACCTTTTTACTTTTGAAAAGTTGTTCCTACCTCTAAAATGCACAGGAAAGTCGAAGAATAAAGATAAATATTTTGAACTTATAAAATAAAGTATGAATGAAATAGAATAGGTAGATTAGAGTGAGTTAGTTTGAAAAAAGAGTAATATTAAAATATGTAAAAGGACTGAGAGAGTAGGGAAGTAGAGAAAATAGGAATAAAAACAGGCAAAACATGGACACCATCCCCTCTGGAGCTTACCTCAAAATACCCTACAGTGATTATATAGAGAGAAAAATGTAAGGATGATTTTTTATAAATTGTAGCACTACCATTCTGAGATGACTAACTTTCCCCATAGCCCTACAAATGCTCCCCCTTCAAGTATTTATCAAATTCCCTTTTGAAAATTATTATTGAATCTGCTTCCACCACCCTTTCAGGCCGTGTATTCCATATCATCATAACATCAAATTTTGAACAAAATTCTCTGGGGAGGGGGTGGGGGAGGAGAAGGCTAACATGAATATAAATGGTACTTAGAGTTAAATATAGCTTAGAATAAACATTTTGAAGGATGATTGTTTGCATGTGCTGGACGCAGCTGTACTATCGAGGCAGCAGACACAAGTGGTTAAGAAGCTGAAGCACAATGAGAGGGACTATTGTCTTCATATCCAACTCAGTGGGACAAGAAACCGTTTATTTATCCTGATAAAGTACAGGATAATCCTCTTTCACTTTTGCTTTAAACAGACTGTTGTGCTATGTTAAATTATACAAAGAAATGCACATGGTTTGACTGTGAATAGACTTTACAGTGAAAGCTACAGCTGCTTTCAGTCTGCCTTTTCAGCTCTAAGGGTGTTTGAAAGGAATAAGCTATTACAGCGCTGTAGTTTGATATTTATTATTTAATTCTCAGCTGTAGGGAAGCAATTTATAAAGAAATGTCCGTACATTTTTTTTCTATATACACACCATTAATATTTTAGAATTGAAGCCTGTTGGAAAATTCAGTTGTCACTTGCTAACTGTGATCATTGGGCTATCTTGAGATTTTGTAGTGTTGACAAAAGAGCACTGAAGGATCTTTGGATACAAATTACTTTTTTCATTAGATGCTAATAATCTAATGGTTGAAGCCACAAAAACTGCTGTGGCCCACTGCCAGCCCATGCTTGTCCCCCTCTGGGGTCGGCCACCTCCTCCGCCAGGCCCAACCTGCCGCTGACTCAAGAGTAGGAGCTAGTCAATTTCCTGCCCTCCCAAAACCGGTGAGCTACAGCGGGGCACCAGTTTGGCCCCTGCCGCTCGTTGGCCACAATCAAATAAAGCCCGATCCTGAAAACAATTCCAGCCTCCAGACATGGGCTTCGGGCGGGCGACGCGGCTGCTCCACCAGCTTCACACCTGTTTTGGGTGGAAGTTGAAAACGCCTCACCAGTGACCAGTGAGAGGAGGTCCGAGATTCCCTGCCTCTGCTGTAGAACCTGGGAATTAGATCTCACAGGACTTGCTTACAAATGGAGATTGTTGTCCAAGTAGGTTAACGTACGAGTAAATTGTGTCTGTGCAAAATATACTGAAATGAGTGTGGAGGAATCCACTACCCAGATCTATCCATGATGTGGAGATGCCGGTGATGGACTGGGGTTGACAATTGTAAACAATTTTACAACACCAAGTTATAGTCCAGCAATTTTATTTTAAATTCACAAGCTTTCGGAGGATACCTCCTTCCTCCTTTCCACATCGTTCATCTGAGGAAGGAGGTAGCCTCCGAAAGCTTGTGAATTTAAAATAAAATTGCTGGACTATAACTTGGTGTTGTAAAATTGTTTACAGATCTATCCAGTCATGGAAGAATTGTTCACTGCATTTTGGTATACCAAGAAGAAAGTGGCAACTCCTTTGACCTCTCAGTGGCTCAGGTCATAGGAGAAAGTGATAGTCCTTCCAGAAAGTGGGGGTGGGAAGAAGCAGGATCCAAGTAGTTAAGTCTGTGGGCTTCACTGAGAGTTTCCTTTTCCATTGCGCCTGCTTTGATGACTCACTTTCTGTACCAGAGCTTCTAAAATGGCCTTTTTCCTCAACTGATGTTTTTTCTCCACAGTGAGTAATGTGGCCTTTGACAGTGTGCCCCTCTTCTTGCATAGGAAGATAGGCCATTTAGCCCCTTGAGCCTGTTCTGCCATTCAATGAGATCATGGCTGATTTGTGACCTAACTCCATATACCCTTAGCCTCATATCCCTTAATACCTTTGGTTAACAAAAATCTATCAATCTCAGATTTAAAATTAACAATTGAGTTAGCATCAACTGCTATTTGCATAGGAGTGTTCCAAACTTCTACCACCCTTTGTGTGTAGAAGTGTTTCCTAACTTCACTCCTGAAAGACCTGGCTCTAATTTTTAGGCTATGTCCCCTAGTCCTAGACTCCCCAACCAGCAGAAATAGTTTCTATCTATCTACCCTATCAGTTCCCCTTAATATCTTGAAAACTTTGATCAATTCACCCCTTAATCTTCTAAATTCCAGGAATATAACCCTAATCTTGCCTCGTAATTTAACCCTTGAAGTCCAGTTATCATTCCAGTAAATCTATGCTGCACTCCCTCCAAGGCCAATATATCCTTCCTAATGTGCGGTGCCCAGAACTGAACACAGTGCTCCAGGTGCGGTCTAACCAGGGCTTTGTATAGTTGTAGCATAACTTCTAACCCCTTGTATTCTAGTCCTCTAGACATAAAGGCCAGCATTCCATTAGCCTTTTTGATTATTTTTTGTACCTGTCCATGACGTTTTAATAATCTTTGTACATGGACCCCTAAGTCTCTTTGGACCTCCACTGTTTTGATCTTTTCACCATTTAGAAAGCTGTCTTATCTATCCATTTTAGGTCCAAAGCGGATGACCTCACACTTGCCTACATTGAAATCCATTTGCCGCAATTTTGCCCATTCACTTAATCTATTAATATCTCTCTGTAATTTTATGCTTCCATCTACACTGCTTACAATGCTACCTATCTTCGGGTCGTCGACAAACTTGGATATGTGGCACTCTATCCCGTCATCTAAGTCATTAATAAGTACAGTGAATAGTTGAGGCCCCAACACAGATCCCTGTGGGATACCATTAGTCACATCCTGCCAATTTGAGTACCTGCCCATTATCCCTACTCTCTGTCTCCCGCCACTCAGCCAATTTCCTAACCAGATCAATAATTTGCCCTCAATTGCATGAGCTTCAACTTTAGCTAGCAGTCTCTTATGAGGGACTTTATCAAATATCTTCTGGAAGTCCATATAAGCAACATCCATAGTCATTCCCCTGTCCACTATTTTAGTCACCTCTTCAAAAAATTCAATCAGGTTCATCAGGTATGACCTGGCCTTTACAAATCCACGCTGGCTCTCTCTGATCAGCTGAAAATGTTCAAGGTGTTCAGTCACTCTATCCTTAATAATAGACTCTAGTAATTTACCGACAACAGATGTTGGGCTAACTGGTCTATAATTCCATGGTTTCCCTCTCGCCTTTCTTAAATGGCGAGTGACATGTCTAATTTTCCAATCTAAAGGAATGGCTCCTGAATCAAGAGAACTTTGGAAGATTATAGTTAGGGCAGCTGCAATGTTCTGACCTACTTCCTTTAAAACCCTGGGATGGAAACCATCTGGTCCTGGGGATTTGTCACTCTTTAGTGCTATTAGTTTCTTCATTACTGTTAATTTGTTTACGTTAATTATGGTGAGTCCCCATCCCTGATTCAAGACTAGTTACCTTGGGGGGTCCGGCATGCTATCCTTTTCCTCTACTGTAAATGCTGATGTAAAGTAATTATTTAACATGTCGGCCATTTCCATATTTTCATTTACAATATCACCATTATCAGTTTTTAAGGGGCCCACATTGCTCTCGACCATCCTCTTTTTCCTAATATAATTGTAAAATGTTTTATGTTGATTTTGATATCCCTTGCAAGTTTCTTTACATGCTCCCTTTTTGTAGCTCTTCCTATCTGTTTTGCCACCCTTTGCTGTTCTTTGTATTTCTCTCAGTTGCCAGGATCTGTGCTATTCTTTGCATTTTTGTTTACTTTTTCTTTTAGTTTTATGTAGTAACTTACTTCTATCGTCAGCCAAGGCTGGGTTTTTTTGGCAAGTAGAGCTCTTGCCCCTTAGGGATATAAACTGGTTCTGTATCATGTTAAATTCTTTTTTAAACACCTCCCACTGATCTTCTGTAATTTTTCCCATTAACTCATTTGCCCAGTTTACTGTGGACAGTCTCTGTCTCATTGCGTTGAAGTCGGCCTTACCTAAATTTAGAATGTTAGTAGCTGATACGGGTTTCTCTCTTTCAAACACAACGTTGAATTCGATCATATTATGATCGCTATTTGATAAATGTTCATGCACCGTTAGGCTGTTAACTAAATCTGGTTCATTACTCATTATTAAATCTAATATGGCCTGCCCCCTTGTTGGTTCTAGGACATATTGTTGCAGAAAGCTTCCTGAACACAATCAAGAAATTCGCTACCTTTCTGACATGAGCTCATCTGCTTATCCCAATCTATATGAAAGTTAAAATTCCCCCAATAAAACCACTCTGCCTTTGCTACATGCTTGTCTAATCATTGCATTTATACATTCTGCCACTTCACAACTGCTACTAGGCAGCCTATACACAACTCCCACTACAGTCTTAAATCCTTTTCTATTTCTTAATTCTACCCATAAAGTCTCTACTGCCTGCTTACCTCTCATTATATCCTCCCTTATCATTGAAGTAATTTCATCCTTACTAAGGCTACTCCTCCCCCTCTACCAGTCTCCCTATCCTTCCTATAGACCTTATGACCTGGTATATTCAGTTTCTAGTCCTGACTATCTTGCAGTCACGTCTCAGTAATGGCTACCATGTCGTACCCTCTAAGTTGAATTTGGGCCTGAAATTCATTCAATTTGTTCCTTAAACTCTGTGCGTTTGTGTAAAGATCGCTTATTTGGGCCACCCTCCCTTACCTGTCCTGCTCTAATGTTGTTTTTCTCATGCATTTTTTATCTCTCTCTCCTGATTTAATTACTTTACATCTTTTAGTTTTCCCTTTACCTGTAGTGCCTAAAGCATAATTTCTGACTATCAGTCTACTCTCTTCCTTTTTGTTTGTTTTAGAATTATTATTTATGCTACCTTTTCCACCTGAGCCCTCCCCCACATTTACTAATTTAAAGTCCTTGTGACCGTCCTATTTATCCTATCTGCTAAAACCCTGGTCCCAGCCCAATTCAGGTGGAGCCCGTCCGAACGGTACAGTTCCTTCCTGTCCTAGTATTGGTGCCAGTGCAATGATGACAGGTTTCCCTTGTTCTCATCTTCCACCCCTTCAAGCTCCGTATTTGTTAGATTATCTTTTGCCAACTCAAACATGGTCCCACCGCCAAGCACATTAACCACCACCCCCCCCCACCCCACCCCATGCTTTCTGGATGGACTGTTCACTCCGGAATAGCCTTCTTCATACTTGCATCAGTCCAGCTTCCAACAGCTGCACTGTTAGCACTTTCCCAGGCAGGTGCAACACCTGTCTATTCACATTTTCTCACTCCACTATCCAGACCCCCAAACATTCCTTTCATGTGAAACAACACTTTACATTTACTTCTTCCAATCTAGTATATTGTATCTGCTGCTCATGCTGGTGTCTCCTCTATAGTGAGGAGATTAAACACAGATTAGGATACCACTTTGCTGAACAGCTCCATTCTGTCTGCGAGTGTGACCCTAATCTCCTTTTGGTTCATCACCTAATTTCCCTCTCCCATTCCCTCTCTTACAGCTCCATCTTCAGCCTCCTACACTGCTCCAATGAAACTCAATCCAAGCTCCAGGAGCAGTGTCTCATCTTTCTCCTGGGCACCCTGCAACTCTCTGAGTTGAAAATTCATAGAATCATTGAAAGGTTACAGCATGGAAGGAGGCCAGTCGGCCCATCGAGTCCACACCGGCTCTATGCAAGAGCAATCCAGCCAGTCCCACTCCCCCGCCCTATCCCCGTAGCCCTGCACATTTTTTACTTCCAAGTACTTATCCAGTTCCCTTTTGAAGGCCATAATTGACTCTGCCTCCTCTTGCCAGACTGGGCCTGCGGCAGGTGGTGAGCAAACCAACACGAGGGAAAAACCTACTTGACCTCGTCCTCACCAATCTATCTGTCGCAGATGCATCTGCCCATGACAGTATTGGCAGGAGTGACCATCGCACTTGTGGAGACAGATCTAGCAGCTCAAAACTGGGCATCCATGAGGCGCTTTGGGCCATCAGCAGCAGCAGAATTGTATTCCAGCACAATCTGTAACGTCATGGCCCGGCATATTCCTCACTCTACCAAGCCAAGGGATCAATGAGGAATGTAGAAGTGCATGCCAGGAGCAGCAGCAGGCGTACCTAAAACTGAGGTGCCAACGCAGTGAAGCTACAACATAGGACTACATGCATGCTAAACAGCGGAAGCAATATGCTATAGACAGAGCTAAGCAATTAAACAACCAACGGATCAGATCAAAGCTCTGCAGTCCTGTCACATCCAGTTATGAATGGTGGTGGACAATTAGACAACTAACGGGAGGGGGAGGCTCCATGAACATCCCCATGCTCAATGATGGCAGAGTACAGCACGTGAGTGCAAAAGAAAAGGCTGAAGTGGTTGCAACCATCCTCAGCAAGAAGTGCCGAGTGGATGATCCATCTTGGCCTCCTCCCGAAATCCCCACCATCTACAGGATGCACTGTAGCAACTCGCCAAGGCTTCTTCGACAGCACCTCCCAAACACGTGACCTCTACCACCTAGAAGGACAAGGGCAGCAGGCACATGGGAACACCACCACCTGCATGTTCCCCTCCAAGTCACACACTATTCTGACTGAGAAATGTATTGCTAGTCCTTCTTCGTCGCTGGGTCAAAATCCTGGAACTCCCTACCTATCAGCTCCATGCGAGAACCTTCACCACACGGACTGCAGCGGTTCAAGAAGACAGCTCATCACCACCTTCTCAAGGGCAATTAGGGATAAGCAATAAATGCTGGCCTTGCCAGTGACACCCACATCCCATGAACGAAAAAAAAAACATCCCCTCGGGCAGTGCATTCCAGATCCTAACCACTCGCTGTGTAAAAAAGTTTTTCCTCATGTCACCTTTGGTTTTTTTGCCAACCACCTTAAATCTATGCCCTCTGGTTCTTGACCCCTCTGCCAATGGGAACAGTTTCTCTCTATCTACTCTGTCTAGACCCTTCATGATTTTGAATACATCTATCAGTCTCTGTTCCAAGGAGAACAACCCCAGCTTCTCCAGTCTATCCATGAAGCTGAAGTCCTTCATCTCTGGAATCATTCTCGTAAATCTCTTCTGCACCCTCTCTAAGGTCTTCACATCTTGACTTTAGTAACTTCAAATAATTGTTATATCCCGCATTTTCTTTTCGGCAGACGATGCAGAGTGGGTGTCCAGGGGAGGGCTGACAATTCAAGTGTGGACCCTTCATTCAGTGTTCAGTTCCATTTGCAACCCCCCAGATAATGAAGCTGTCTGTGCCTGCATGCAGCAAGACCTGGACAACATCCAGGCTTGGGCTGATAAGTGGCAAGTAACATTCGCGCCAGACAAGTGCCAGGCAATGACCATCTCCAACAAGAGAGAGTCTAACCACCTCCCCTTGAAATTCAACAGCATTACCATTGCTGAATCCCCCACCATCAACACCCTGGGGGTTACCATTGACTAGAAACTTAACTGGACCAGCAACATAAATACTGTGGCTACAAGAGCAGGCCAGAGACTGGGTATTCTGCGGCGAGTGTCTCACCTCCTGACTCCCCAAAACCTTTCCACCATCTATAAGGCACAAGTCAGGAGTGTGATGGAATACTCTCCACTTGCCTGGATGAGTGCAGCTCCAACAACACTCAAGAAGCTCGACACCATCCAGGACAAAGCAGCCCATTTGATTGGCACCCCATTCACCACCCTAAACATTCACCCCCTCCACCACCGGCGCACTGTGGCTGCAGTGTGTACCATCTACAGGATGCACTGCAGCAACTCACCAAGGCTTCTTTGACAGCACCTCTACCACCTAGAAGGACAAGGGCAGCAGGTACATGGGAACAACACCACCTGCACGTTCCCCTCCAAGTCACACACCATCCTGACTTGGAAATATATCGCCGTTCCTTCTTCATCGCTGGGTCAAAATCCTAGAACTCCCTTCCTCACAGCACTGTGGGAGAACCTTCACCACACGGACTGCAGTGGTTCAAGAAGGCGGCTCACCACCATCTTCTCAAGGGCAATTAGGGATGGGCAATAAATGCTGGTCTTGCCAGTGACGCCCACATCCCATGAACGAATAAAAAAAAATTAGAACAAAGCTCTTTGGACAAGGTACTGCGCCCAGGATGTTGACCTCTTCTTTCTCCTGTTTGGGTATAGCAGATCTACTGTTTGTTTCCAACATTTCCTGTTTGAATTTCACAGCTCATGCCTTTCTCATTTATTTCACTATCTTAACTATTTACACGTTCTTCTGTTCTTCTAATGATTTTTCATGGCCTGACTGTGATGATTTGTATATCATATATCAGGTTTCTGCTTCTCTCCTAAGCAAGTTGCAATTCATTTAACGCATTAACTTCTCCTCGGTGATTAGAGAGCTTGCTGTGTGTTTTTCTTTTCCCCCTTCCTTTTTTCCCTCTTTCACCCACCTTCAAAGAAATTGCTTATCTTTCAGTTCTGATGAAGGGTTACGCTGGAAACATATAGCCCGTGTTTTCATTCTGCAGGCACTGATTGGCTTGCTGCATATTTCCGGCAATTTGTGTTTTTATTTCATTATAAAAGTTATCTTGGAAAGAAAATAGGATCCCTTGTAGTTTGTTTAGTGCCCAGTTTGTACAACATGTAGAGAAAAAATTCAGTAGTTTGAGATGTATTATCCTTTGCTATGGTGCAATTATAGAGGAATTCCAGCATTTTAAGCCATCTTTGAGTTAAACTATCAGGTTATAAAGAAGTTAAAATGTAACGGTATAGTACCTACAAAATGGACAGGCATAGAAAACCAATTGGAGGAGTGGCAATAAGTGGTAAAAGAAAGCAATGCGTCCATAGACAGTGCCTTTGTTGATGCAGTTTAGACAGTGTGGATAAGTTGAAAAATATTTTTCAGGTATTTGATTAGTTGAGTTTGTGATTGTTTTTGTTTCCTTTGCTGTTTTTTAATGAATGCAATATTTCATAGAGCGATTTAGTGATTTTTTAAAGAGGGTTTTTGATTGGTTGGCTCAGCCAATCATCATGCTTTGTGTAACCCTTGGTGGTTTTTAATTTGTTGTTTAATGAATTGGGCATTTGGTCCCATCAGCCTGCTTCATCCATATGGATTTTCACAGCTCCCCTATCCTATGGACACGGAATGTCAGATTGAAAACTTTTAATTACATAGACAGATTAATGACTTGGACATGAATACAGTTAGCAAAATCTCCAAGTTTGGAAATATTTAAATAGAAGGGAGAACAAATAGTGAGAAACAAAGAAATGTAAGAACAAAGTAAGTCATTCAGCCCCTTGAGCCTGTTTCATCATTCAGTTAGATCATGGCTGATGTGTGCCTCAACCCGTCTTTGTTCCACAAACAATGCAACTAGATTCAGAAGGATTTAGATCTTTTAGGTTGAATGTGGAGCTAAGTGGCTTAGCTTTAGTGAAAAGACAAATGATTTACTGTACTATTAGCAGAGGGATGGAATCTGTATAGTTTGTATTGCTGCTGTTTGTTGGTCAGATCCCACTTGGAGTTCCAGTCACTTAATCATAGGAACCATATTATTGACTTCAAGATGATACAGTGGGAAGCAACAGCAATGATTCTGTATCGAAGATTTAAGATATGAGGAAAGGTTAAGGGCTTATTTTCTTTAAGAATAAAAGACCCTTTGAGCCGAGCTAATTAAAGTTTTAAAGATTATGAATGGTATCGATAAAATTGTTCAGTTAGTTAAAGTGTTCGAATAGCAGGGACACAAGGAAAAATGTTTGGAACGAGAAAGGAAGTCAGCTGAAACATTTTCACCTCAAGGGTAATGTAGTTGTGGAATAAGTTGCCAGGGTAGGCCATTGAAGCAAATAGTACGAAAGGGTTCAAGAGCCAATTGGAAGCATTTCTGGAGGTGAAAGGGATTGAGAAGGCAGGTAAGGTGAGTTGATCTATGAATTATAAGAGGAGCAACCCTCCTCTTTTTCAGTTAGTTAAGGCAGTGAGTAGCTCAACCATTGTGGATTGGAATCAAAAATTAGTAGGCAAAACAGTAATTGACCAAAAGAGGCCTTTAAGAAGGAGTTGGTTCGGGTACAGAGTAGACACATTCCTACGAGGGGGAAAGGAAGGGCATTCAAAGCTAGAGCTCCCTGGATGACTAAAGATGTAGAGATTATAATGAAACAGAGAAAAGGAGGCTTAAGATTAATGTTTGGTCCATAATATAGTAGTGAACCAGGCTGAATACAGAAAGTACAGAGGAGATCTAAAAAATGGAATAAGAGGGGCAAAGAGAGAATATGAGTATAGATTAGCGGCCAACATAAAAGGGAACCCAAAAGTCTTTACAAACATATAAATAGTAAAAGGGTAGTCAAAGGAAGGGTGGGACCGATTAGGGACAAAAAAGATCTTCTTGTGGAGGCAGAGGGCATGGCTGAGGTACTAAATGAATACTTTGCATGTGTCTTCACTAGAGAAGAGGATGTTGTCATTGTAGTAGTAAAGGAGGAGGTAGTAGTGATATTAGATAGGATAAAAATATAAGATTGACTTGTGCTTAAAGGATTGACAGTACTCAAAGTAGAAAAGTCACCTGGTCCAGGTGGGATGCATCCTAGGTCTCTGAGGGAAGTAAGGGTGGAAATTGTTGAGGCTCTGGCCACAATCTTTCAATCCTCCTTAGGTATGAGGATGGTGCCGGAGGACTGAAGGATTGCAAATGTTACATCCCTGTTTAAAAAAGGGGAGAGGGATAAACCCGGCAATTACAGGCCAGTCAACCTAATGTCAGCCTAATGGGGAAACATTTAGAGACAATAATCCGGAACAAAGCTAATTAGCACTTGGAAAAGTATGGGCTAATAAATGAAAGTCAGCATGGATTTGTTAAAGGAAAATCATGCTTGATTGAGTTCTTTGATGAAGGAATGGAGAGGGTGGATGAGCATAGTGCGGTTGATGTTCTGTAAATGGACTTTCAAAAGGCATTTGATAAAGTACCACATAATAGACTTGTTAGCAAAATTGAAGCCCATGGTATTAAAGGGACAGTGGCAGCATGGATATGAAATTGGCTACGTGACGGAAAGTGGAAAGTAGTGGTGAACGGTTGTTTTTCAGACAGGAGGGAAATATACAGTGGTGTTCCCCAGGGGCCAGTATTAGGACCATTGCTCTTTTTGATATATATTAATGACCTGAACTTGGGTATAGAGAGTATAATTTCAAAGTTTGCAGATGACATGAAACTTGGAAATGCAGTAATCAATGTGGAGGATAGTAACAGATTTCAGGGGGACATAGACAGACTGGTGAAATGGGCAGACACATGGCAGATGAAATTTAATGTAAAGTGTGAAGTGATGCATTTTGGTAGGAAGAAGGAGGAGATGCAATATAAACGAAATGGTGCAATTTTAAAGGGGGTGCAGGAACAGAGCGACCTGGAGGTGTACATACTCAAATCTTTGAAGGTGGCAGGACAAGTTGAGTAGGCTGTTAAAAAAGCATATGGGATCCGGTCTTTATTGATAGAGGCATAGAGTACAAAATCAAGGAACTTATGTTAAACTTTATAAAACACTGGTTAGGCCTCAGTAGGAGTATTGTGTTCAATTCTGGGCACTACACTTTAGGAAGGATGTCAAGGCCTTGGAGAGGGTGCAGAAGAGATTTACTAGAATGGTGCCAGGGATGAGGGATTTCAGTTATGTGGAGAGACTGGAGAAGCTGGGATTGTTCTCCTTAGAGCAAAGAAGGTTAAGGGGAGATTTGATAGAGGTGTTCAAGATCATGAATGGTTTTGATAGAGTAAATAAGGAGAAATTGATTGGCAAAAGAGCCAGAGGCGACATGAGGAAACATTTTTTTATGCAGTGAGTTGTAATGATCTGGAATGCACTGCCTGAAAGGGTGATAGAATCAGATTCAATAGTAACTTTCAAAAGGGAATTAGACAAATACTTGGAAGAGAAAATATTTACAGGGCTATGGGGAAAGAGCAGGGCAATGGAACTAACTGGATAACTCTTTCAAAGAGCCCACACAGGCAGGATGGGCTGAATGGCCTCCTCCCATGCTGTACCTATTATGATACTATGATATAACATAGGAAGGTCACAGGTTCCATTAGTGTTGTGGTTCCATTAGTGTTGTGTGCTGAGTTAGCTAACCTATGTAGTGGACAGGGCACTAGAATTGGTCACAATGCCCTGGGCTATGGAGGGAAAAAAGTAATTACTATTCAGCGAACCTGCTCGAAATGCATGTATGGATACTGGTGAAAACAAGATTGGGATTGATTGTGATGCTTCCGCAGTCAAATATCCTGACAAAGTCACTGTCTAAACTCACACGTGAAGAATGCACACTTGGGTGAGTGGCTGATGGGTGCCCAGTACCAATGAAACTATATCCCAGCAAGGAGGAAATCAGCGGAAAAAGGAGGGAGTTAAAAAAAACACAGGCTTATTTGAAAGTAATGGCATATTCCTATTCCTAAAAATTCTCATGTTCTTAAAAGAGATAGTAACAAATAAGTGGTAAATGGAGATTGTACTATACGAAACTACCCTTTGAATTACCAGCCACATGGCACACTATCTTTTGCATGAATATAGTAAGAAAAGGAGAATCCAAAAGATGAAAGTGCAGAAAAAGTGCCAAAAGTAGTGTAGAAATTTAAAATGGGCACAGAACCACCTCACAGCTCTGCCATTTAAAAAATGTCAAAATGGTAACCTGTGTCCTGGTAACAAAGAAAAGGGACTGGGTTATAAAAGTGATGAAAAAAGTTAGTTTTATTAAAAATTCTACAATGAAATTGACAAATTACGTGGCATTTGCATACTAAAAAGCATAGATTAAGTACTAATTTCATCACCAATTGTCTTTGTAGGATGAGGTATCAGTACAGAGGTCTTTCATAGAGTTTATACAACTACCTGGGAGCTGTTGATGCCTTTCAGTTTAGTCTGGTTTGGATTGGTCAGAAATGCTGGCCCTTATTGGAACCAAGGCAGCCTCCCCATGAGGCATGTTGGCTGTTTCTACAACCAATGTCACCAGAAAGGGGGAGTGGAGACTTGACATAGTAGACCTCTTGAAGGAGGAAAATACAGCCCCCAAATCAAATGCCATTTCTTCAAAAGAAAGGAAGAGGAATACTTGGTACAGAAAATACTGCTTTACTTTACCTTCTCCTTTGATAAACCTCTCAAGTGTAACTAGAGAATTGCCACTGTTAATAACAAGGGCTGTAATGAAATCTCACTGCCCCAAGGCATTGTTTGTTTCATTCAGTCTCCATGCTAACATGTTTTTGAAGCTTTCATGAACCTTTTCCCATTCCCAAAGATCCGGTCCCCCTGGGTCCTGAACTGGCCCTGTTTTGTTGTAGTATCGATCAGACCCCTGTCTGTCTTAAAATTCCATAACAATTACTAATAAAATGCTGATCTCACTCATAATATGGAGCATTTTGTATCATACAATAAGATGGTTGCTATAGTGTCACCTAGCATGGCATCAAAATTAATATGCAAGTGTTAGTAGTCAAGGTTGGGGAGGGGGGGGCTTCTAGTTAAAAAGAATTTTTAATAAGGGTGGGGCGTAGTTAAATGTTATGTACTTAATACTTTACAACATAGCTATTGATATTCTAATCATGCTGTAGTTAAAAAGCTGCTTATGTTAGTTCTAAATAATATCTTATTATTGTTTCTTTCTCCAACGTTGTCATCTCTGAGAACGCAATGTATAAAGCGTTCAAAGTGGAAATATAATCCTGCTCCTTGGTGTTAAAATAAACATAGGATAAAAGTGTGAAGCAATTAAATTTGATTCAAGCCTATATTTCAAAGCAGTGATATGCTAAGTTGATGATGTTATGTAAATTATACTTTGCTAAATTATTTTTAATATTCTGTTAACATCTGCTGCAATTAGCAACTGAATTGTGCTCCCAGCTATATCCAATTCAGTGGAATAATTAGGGCCCACATGGGGTTCCTTTCTTCAAAATATATATTACATTTAAATCATACTGCTTCATTGACAGTTATTTATATATACGATTCAAAATATTTTTCAAGTTACTTAAATTTTGTACTAAATTTATCTACCATATTGAAATGTTACATAACTTCAAATACCAAAAACCAATCATTCTCCATTTCTACTCATTACCATTACAAATATTTTTATGTTATTACTGAAGAAAGAAAAAAGAAAAGAAAGACTTCCATTTATATGGCACCCTTCATGACCTCGGAACGGCCCAAAGCGTTTACAACCAATTAAGTACTTTTGAAGTGTAGGCAGTGTTGTAATGTAGGAAACATGGCAGCCAAAAATGCGCACAGCAAATTCCCACAAACAGTAATGTGATAATGTTATAGATTAAATTTTAGTGATATTGCCTCAGGTGTAATCTTTCAATGAGGACATTATCATGCATCCACTGACTTGTAGTATCCTTGCTGTTGATGTTTGTTTTTCCTGTGCCATTGTTGACAACAGCAGGCAAGGCTTTTGTTTTAATGGTTAACACCACTTACATAGACTTTTTTTTTACTCGTTCATGGGATGTGGGCATCGCTGGTGAAGCCGGCATTTATTGCCCATCCATAATTACCCTTGAGAAGGTGGTGGTGAGCCGCCTTCTTGAACCGCTGCAGTCCATGTGGTGAAGGTTCTCCTACAGTGCTGTTAGGAAGGGAGTTCCAGGATTTTGACCCAGCGACGATGAAGGAACGGTGATATTTTCCAAGCCGAGATGGTGTGTGACTTGGAGGGGAACGTGCAGGTGGTGCTGTTCCCCTGTACCTGCTGCTCTTGTCCTTCTAGGTGGTAGAGGTCGCGGGTTTGGGAGGTGCTGTCGAAGAAGCCTTGGCGAGTTGCTGCAGTGCATCCTGTGGATGGTACACACTTCAGCCACTGTGCGCCGGTGGTGAAGGGAGTGAATGTTTAGGGTGGTGGATGGGGTGCCAATCAAGCGGGCTGCTTTGTCCTGGATGGTGTCGAGCTTCTTGAGTGTTGTTGGAGCTGCACTTATCCAGGCAAGTGGAGAGTATTCCATCACCCTCCTGACTTGTGCCTTGTAGATGGTGGAAAGGCTTTGGGGAGTCAGGAGGTGAGTCACTCGCCGCAGGGCCTACAACACTGCCCTGAGGAACACCTGCAGCAATGCCCTAGGGTTGAGATGATTGGCCTCCAACAACCATTACCATCTTCCTTTGTGCTAGGTATGACTCCAGCAAAATGGAGAGTTTTCCCCCTGATTCCCATTGACTTCAATTTTACTGACCTGCTCTTGTAGCCACAGTATTTATATGGCTGGTCCAGTTAAGTTTCTGGTCAATGGTCACCCCCAGGATGTTGATGGTGGGGGATTCGGCGATGGTAATGCCGTTGAATGTCAAGGGGAGGTGGTTAGACTCTCTCTTGTTGGCGATGGTCATTGCCTGGCACTTGTCTGGCGCGAATGTTACTTGCCACTTATCAGCCCAAGCTTGGATGTTGTCCAGGTCTTGCTGCATGCGGGCTCGGACTGCTTCATTATTTGAGGGGTTACGAATGGACCTGAATACTGTGCAATCATCAGCGAACATCTGCATTTCTGACCTTATGATGGAGGGAAGGTCATTGATGAAGCAGCTGAAGATGGTTGGGCCTAGGACACTGCCCTGAGGAACTCCTGCAGCAATGT
The DNA here is from genome assembly GCF_035084215.1 of Heptranchias perlo. Taxonomy (NCBI): domain Eukaryota; kingdom Metazoa; phylum Chordata; class Chondrichthyes; order Hexanchiformes; family Hexanchidae; genus Heptranchias; species Heptranchias perlo. The sequence goes on along the minus strand of NC_090325.1, from coordinate 124,413,806 downwards.
CCTGGGGCTGAGATGATTGGCCTCTAACAACCACTACCATCTTTGTGCTAGGTATGATTCCAGCAACTGAAGAGTTTTCCCCCTGATTCCCATTGACATCAATTTTACTCGGGTTCCTTGGTGCCAGACTCGGTCAAATGTTGCCTTGATGTCAAGGGCAGTCACTCTCACCTCACCTCTGGAATTCAGTTTTTTTGTCCATGTTTGGACCAAGGCTGTAATGAGGTCTGGAGCTGAGTGGTCCTGGCGGAACCCAAACTGAGCATTGGTGAGCAGGTTATTGGTGAGTAAGTGCTGCTTGATAGCACTGTCAACGACACCTTCCATCACTTTGCTGATGATTGAGAGTAGACTGATGGGGCGGTAATTGGCCGGATTGGATTTGTCCTGCTTTTTGTGGACAGGACAAACCTGGGCAATTTTCCACATTGTCGGGTAGATGCTAGTGTTGTAGCTTGGCTTGGCTAGAGGCACAGCTAGTTCTGGAGAAGAAGTCTTCAGCACTACAGCCGGGATGTTGCCGGGGCCCATAGCCTTTGCTGTATCTCGTGCACTCAGCCGTTTCTTGATATCACGTGGAGTGAATCGAATTGGATGAAGACTGGCTTCTGTGATGGTGGGGATATTGGGAGAAGGCCGAGATGGATCATCCACTCGGCACTTCTGGCTGAAGATGCCCTCATAGACCACCCCCCCAGAGAAAGCTGACAAAGGCCCCAAAACATCCTATAGTAATATCTATGCTACCATCTGGAAAAGAACCCAGTGCCTCTCTAAAAGTCCGTTAGCACCATCTGCCCTCCGCTCAGTCTGGTGCAATGGAGAACTCCCAGATGTATACATCATTAGTGGATTCTGACTCTTAGAATGATAGAAAGTTATGGCACAGGAGGAGGCCATTTGGCCCATCATGTCCATGCTGGCCGAAGAAGAGCTATCCATCTTAATCCCAATTTCCAGCACTTGGTCCATAGCCCTGTAGGTTACGGTACTTCATGTGCACATCCAAATACTTTTAAAATAAGTTGAGGGTTTCTGCCTCTACCACCCTCTCAGGCAATGAGTTCCAGGTCTTTTTAACCACCATATCTACCTGTCCTGCTACCTTCAGGGATCTGTGGACATGCACTCCAAGGTCCCTCTCTTCCTCTACACCTCTGAGTATCCTCCCAATTATTGTGTATTCCCTTGCCTTGTTTGCCCTCCCCAAATGCATTACCTCACACTTCTCTGGATTGAATTCCATTTGCCATTTTTCTGCCCACCTGACCAGTCCATTGATATCTTCCTGCAGTCTATAGCTTTCCACCTCACCATCAACCACATGGCCAATTTTTGTATCATCTGTAAATTTCTTAATCATGCCTCTTACATTTAGGTCTAAATCAGGGTTTGAATAGGGTTGCGAAATGTGGTTGGACCTAATCTTGGAGGTTTGATTGTGTGACGATTGATCACGTGACAATTGATCACAATTTGCAAATGTTATTGGATTTACCTTATAAAAGTTGGGTTCCCTGTAGTTGAGTGACTTTGCGCCCACAGAACCATACCCAGCTCGAGTTAAGGGTAATTTTACTTTGGCCGATAGTGTAAATTGAGCAATATTGAATCAGACGCCCTTTATACACCTCTCCCGATTTTCTTTTTTTTTATTCGTTCACGGGATGTGGGCGTCGCTGGCAAGGCCGGCATTTATTGCCCATCCCTAATTGCCCTCGAGAAGTCAAAATTACCCCAAAATTACCCCATTAGTGTCCTCAAAAAGGGGAAAAAAAGAGACTAGGGAGAAAAATGCAAATTTGAGCCCTCTGGTCCGACAGTCATGAAGAGAATGAAATAGCTGTCTTATTTGAAACTGTACATCTGTGGCACTTTCAGACAGGATTCTTGGACTACTGATTTTTTTTCCTTTTTAAAAAAAAGCAGTTATGCAGCACCTGTACTGTACATGCAGATTCTGATTGTCCTTCAATTGGATAGAGACCTGTCCAAAGAAACACTTTTTTAAAACTAATTATGCTTTAACTTATTTTTTTTTTAAAAAGATCGATAATTATAAAAAACAACCAATCAACAACAACAACTTGCATTCATATAGCGCCTTTGAAGTAGTAAAACTTCCCAATCCGCTTCACAGGAGCATTATCAAACAAAATTTGACACCGAGCAACAGAAGGTGATATTAGGACAGGTGACCAAAAGCTTGCTCAAAGAGATAGGTTCAAGGAGCGTTCCCCTGGCAACTGGTAATCTAATGCAGCTGCTACCGCTAGCCGCAAGAAGGTGCAATTCCCTTGTGGGATGTGTAATTCTCCCCATGGCAAACTTGGGTGAAACATTTTTGGAATGTGTAATGAGAATGGGTAATGTGTGGGTTCTAATTGGAGCTCTAAAAACACCAGGCAGTCTGGAGCCCTCGCCTGTAAACCTATTGTATGTAGACATCCCCACCTACACAATCAGCCTACCCCACAAGAATGGGTATTCTTGGAATGCAGTCACAAGCTATCAAGCATCTCCACCATTTGACTTTTTTTCATTCGTTCATGGGATGTGGGCGTCACTGGCAAGGCCAGCATTTATTGCCCATCCCTAATTGCCCTTGAGAACGTGGTAGTGAGCCGCCTTCTTGAACCGCTGCAGTCCGTGTGGTGAAGGATCTCCCACAGTGCTATTCGGTAGGGAGTTCCAGGATTTTGACCCAGCGACGATGAAGGAACGGCGATATATTTCCAAGTCGGGATAGTGTGTGACTTGAAGGGGAACGTGCAGGTGGTGTTGTTCTATGAAAGTCTCACGCTGGGCAACAACCCAACTCTATGAGCCCCCTGCACAGTCAGCAGCCCTGAAATTACTCTGACACAACCCAACACTTGGGGTGCATCCTGGGCACAAGGTGGTGGAGAAGCTGGGAATCCAGACTCAACTTGCCATCTCCGGAGGATGGGAGAGGGTGCTGGGTCCTCCTAGAAATAAATTTACAGTTCCCCCACTACACCCCCCCAACACCCCCCCCCCGCCCACTACCTTTGTAAGACGGCTGCAATTAAATAGAAAAAAAAATTGCCCCCTTTCCTTTGGGATTCCAGGCCCATTACCCCCCTCAGTTGGGATCCACATGTGTTCTTCGGCAGACCAGTACCACTGCCAATCCTAGGCCTGGTCCTTCTATGGGCTGGGAACATGGGCAGTCCCAGTGCAATTGGCTTTGCAAGGGGAAAGCAGAGGCTCAAGTCCTTCTAAGGCCCAGTGGAATCCCTGTAAAGCCAGGACCCAGCGTACTTGGATCCAGCCCTTCCAGCAAACTGCCACCAGAGTTATGGCAGGCTACCGATAGAACCTTCTCTCCCTCTAGAATTTCAGGGCCATGGGGCTTAATTTGTTATTAGCACTAACTGTGGGTTAAATGAGATTTAATTATTTTCTTTTCTTTTAAGCACACTCACAGAAACATGCAGGTTTATTCATTGCATGTTCTTGGACCGAGGAGGCATTACAACTAATGCAAATATACGCAGCCAGTCAGAGAAAATCTACAGTGATGTTGCTGAATCGGCCATTCATCCACTTAATAGGCAAATGAGCACTATAAATGACACTTAATGCACCAATCCAGCTGTAGGATGCATATGTTGAAGAGCTCATAAGGGAGTAAGATGTAGAAAAGCCTGCTTTATTGATGCCTTTCAGATTATTGTGCATGGTGTGAAGGAATGGAGAAATGCCCTCTACATCTCACCATAACACAAAGTCCAATTGGCGTAGGAGTCAGTGATGCAGGAGGTCAATATAGGTTCAACAACCTGTGGAAGAAGGTGTCCAACTTGAAGAAAAGTGACAAGATAAATAATAAGGATCATGCTCAATAATCTCATACTTCTCTGTGTGGATATGACTATCAATTACTTATATAGAAATACATAATAGTTACAACACGGAAACAGGCCATTCAGCCCGACCAGTCCATGCCTGCAATTATCCTCCATACAAGCAAAGAGTCCTAATCACCTTGTACCCATATCTTACTATCCCCTTGCCCTTCATCCACCTATCCAATCTAATCTTGAATGTTGACATAGTTGCCTCAACCACTAACCCTGGAAGTGAATTCCATAGCCTCATAACTCTCTGTGTATAGACATTTCTCTTGGTCTCTCTTCTAAATCTCTTACATTTAAATACCCCTCAACTACTGTAAACAGTCTGCATCTGTCTATCCTGTTCCACAATTTTGTAATTTTAAACATTTCTATTATATCACCCATATTCTGTTATTCTAATGAAAAATGCCCCACTTTGTCATCTTTCTTTGTATTTGTATTTCCTCATACCAGGCAGCCTCTTAGTGAATTGTATCCTGTCCAAAGGTAGAAGCTGGTATGAAGACATGTTGTATAAACTTGGCTCGTATTTTCTTGAGTTTTGAAGGTTGAGGAGTGATCTAATTGAGGTGTTTAAAATGATAAAAGAATTCGATAGGGTAGATACAGAGAAACTATTTCCTCTGGTGGGGGAATCCAGAACCAGAGGACATAATCTTAAAATTAGAGCTAAATCATTTAGGAGTGAAGTCAGGCAACACTTTTTCGCACAAAGGGTAGTGGAAATTTGGAACTCTCTCCCCAAAAGCGGAGGTGGCTGGGTCAATCGAAACTTTGAACTAAGCTAGCCTGAAGTGTAGCAAGCTCATTGTATGCTGTTTTTAATGGTCAACTCTTATGCAGAATGCTGTCCTAATGGAGGGCAGGAGGCTGGGAAATCAGGTGTCAGTTGAAATTTAAAGGAATGCAGCTATTGTAAATGGAAGGGCAGAAATTCTCAGAGCCTTTGGCTCAAAAGACACTTCAATCTGTTGTCAGCATTTGCCAAGGCTGAAGGAGAGAAGGAAAGTATCAGGCAAAAATGAAGTGAAAGGAAATTCAATGCCGAAGCTTGAAATGGAATCTGCAGACAAATAACGAAGCAGCCTCAGCCGACTACTCAACCACTGATTGATAGCTGGAAAAATAGATATTATGACGCATGAAATGGATGCAAGGAAGTTTGCCATTTTTCAGACTTCATGGTACCTTCCCCGTGGGACAGCAGAGTAGTGGGCCTGCTATGAGCAAGAGGTATAAAAGATAAAGGTTGAAGTGACCTTCACACCCATTGGCAATGCCATGCCTGTGGTGGAGCTTGGCTGCTGGTTTGATTACAATATGTGACACGACTCTTGTCACTGCCTCCCTGGTAAATTGGAGCGTATGCATACAAAGCTCTAAATAAATATACTTCGGCCTATGTTTGCATATGGGAGGGTAATGGCAGGTGTGCACTGTCCTCCGAACCTGTAACCACACCTGTTTGGCATCCCTCTGTAGCTGCTCCTCTTCTTCATCCAGAAAGCATAGGGGCATTCCTATGGGTAAAGCCACTTTGCCATTATAGTTCACGCAGCAAAACTGGTAGTGTTACAATTTGCATATAGGCTCCAAAGTGGAAACACATTAAAGAGAAACGGTTGAGAGACAACTCAAAAATAATGCTACAAATCTTACATGGCTCTTTAAATCCACCTTCCTCAACAGCACAGCCCCTAGCAACCCTGTATGCCCATTTTGTGTAGGTGGGTGGATGAAGCAGTGCTGTGCTGATATAAACACCAGTGTATTGTTCACATGATGAAACTGTGTACTTGGATGGATCCATTAGTGAACTGGCAAATACCTCTGGTGTCATTGAAAAATCCTATGGCAATATTGGACATGGCATTACATGGGTGGAAACCTGCTGTAACAAATCTCTGCCCACTTTTGCTTGGTTACTCTCATTTTATGCTTGTTTGTCAGGCATAATCAATTGGAAAATTATTATTTTGTGGTGAATTAAATTTTATTATTTCATTGTTGAGCTCAGTTGACAGTTACAAATTCCTGGAGTTTAGCTCCTGTGGTTGGTGCCCCTGAATCAGATTACTACCTTGTAATAAAAAACAGAAAATGTTCGAAACCCTCTGCAGGTCAGGTAGCATCTGTGGAGAGAACAAAGTCCATGTTTTGAGTGTGCATGCTACTGGTCAGAATTCAAGAGTTCGCACACTCAAAATGTTAACTAGTTTGTTCTCTCCACAGATGCTGCCTGATCTTCAGAGTGCTTCAAGCATTTTCTGTTTTTGTTTCATATTTCCAGAATTTGCAGTAATTTGCTTTATGTTCATACTGTCGTATAATATTTCATCACTATCAATTTTGTGTTTTTCTTTTGATATTTTTCACCAGTTTGATTATCTTTCTTGAGCAATGTCAAGTCTTGTTTGAAGCAAGAAGCTACTCTTTTTTTATATATAATTCTTTATTTAATGGCTGCTGTTTGGCTAATTCCGAAATCCCATCCTCTCTAAAAAGGAGTTTCAGTAACATTGAACACCCCCCCACCAGATGCACAAAGCATCTCTAAGATCATTTATTTCTGCCATTGATTTAACTTGTCCTGAGCTTCTGATTCCCATGCTTACTTGAAAGTCACATGGTCAGGGTTACAGTTTACAAAAGTATCTTCTGATTGTTTGAAAAAAGACTTTCAAAGCAGTTTTCAACCAACCAAAAGTAGATTTTTATTGCAGTGATTTTTGGAGCATTTTTGTGCTTCACACTGAGGCGAAGGATAGTAATACTGAGGAAGACAGCACTTTTCCCATTTCAGATCCTGTACGAGATCAAATACTCCCACGTCAGGTGCAGTGCAGTTAGAATAAAGCTCCTTCTATTGTGCCGCAACAATTAGCTCTCACTTTAGAAGAGCACACCCTACTGCACCATTGTAATCTTTTCACTGTCGTCTTGGCCATCTTTGTGGCCTTTATAACAGAGATTACCAATTTCATACAGTTTTGTTCCCAGGCCTATCAACAATAATTACTAGGGGTGCTTCGATGAGCACACTTGAGTGGGAAGCAGCACCCACAGAGGGCGCATCTCATGAAATCACTGACTGGCACCAGCAATTTTCTATCCATTCATTTTACTGGAAACGCCAAATCACGAATACTACTTTCTACTATTTCCTCACTTGTGTTGTTTCCTCTTCTACTCTTTGCAGCTATGGCGATGGTCTGCACTATGGGCCTCTTCGGAGACATGGGCAGGAAAAGGGTTAAAATGTATTTTCAGAAGTTGAACACAGAATCTCATGCATTTACTTTCCCTACTGGAATGCAAATACTGGGCCACAAGAAAAGATAAGCACCTGCATGCTTATCTTGTCCAGTATGAAAGAACTCATACATGTACTGTGTGAGACTTAATGAAGTGGGTCCGGTGACCTTGAATGAGGAAGATAAGATGTATGGAAAGTGAAGGGAAATAGCATTATGAGATGAAGTCATCTCACTCATGTCAATTGATAGTATAATTTTACCCATTGGTCATATATATATCTCTTGTAATTTAGAGAGGTAGTTGCATGCCCTGTAAGAGCATTTAGATTAATGATTTGTAGCTCAGAAAGGTACAAAAAGTGGTGAATTGTAATGGAGTTTAGATTTGACCTGGGAAGTTTGAGCTCAAAGCGTGGTATATTTGATAGACCTTGTTTCCCAGAATCAGGTTTGCTTGATTTAAGTAAGTATTTCGCCTTATTTGGAGGATTAAACTTTGAATGCGTATTGTCTTACTGTCATTGAATGAATTTACCTAAAGCTGGCTAGCTAACAGACTTTGGTCCTTTACTTTGCTTGCTCAATTTAAAAAAAATCTTAATTCATATAATTTATTCCCATCTAGCTAACAGATATTAATCGAAGCCAAATACAAGAAGGGGAAGAAACAATCTGCTGAGCCACCCAGTCTCTGGTGGTTACTACAAGTAATAAATACCCTGCTATCCCTCCCTTCTGGATTTGAGATTCAGGGATTCTTTACCATTTCGAAGACTGAAATCCTTCAGGCCATGACTTCCTCAGCTAAAACTTTCAGTTCCTCTCCAATACCATGCCAGCTCTCCGTTGGGCAACCAAGAAAAAGATTGACAAAATCTATGGCAATGTCTATGGGCAGAATGATCCCATCCATCAGACCAAATAATACAAGGAGGAAATTTAGTAATAAACAAAACCAGAAAATGCTGGAAATACTCAGTGGATCAGTCAGTATCTGTTTAAAAAAAAATACATCCATGTTTTAGGTGCACCCAAAACTGTCTTTTCTCTTACTCATCTGTGTATTTCCAGCATTTTCTGGTTTTGTTTTAAATTGCCAGCACTTGCATTTTGTTTTTCATTTCTACAAGTAAGTTTATTATTAGATATTGGGGAGAGGGAGAATGGTAGCACAATTCACAGTGCATGAAAAAATCATGCTCAAAATAATCTACTAATCCAGCCTGTATAACTGTATCCAGCCTTATTCAACCAAATTGCTTCCAGAAACTCGAAGGATTATAGATGTAGGTTATTCATGCACTGAGTTCATAAACACTTGTGTTTAAACAATATTGAAAAGAAATGGAGCAATTTTTGAGAAATTGAGCTATTCCGTACTATTCTTAATATTTTAAAAAGCTTTTATACATTGAAAGTATCTCTTTCGTGCAGGGTTGCTGGAGGGAATGCATCTTTATAATAAATCATTACACAGCAGACATTTCTCAAGTTTTTAAATGCAAAATTTCCTCTGAGGAAAAAGTGGGAGGCCACATGTGCTTGGAATGCACTTTTACATTCCTACATATTGTGTAAAGCACAAAGGGCATTTAGAAATAGGAATGGCAATACATTCAGGACCTCAACCAGACAAGAGGTTACTGATGCCAAAATACCTCAGTAAACCCAAGAGCAGAACCATTTAACCTTTTTACTGACCCAGTTCTTCCATGCAAAAATAAATAATGTTGCTATAGTTGTTGGGAAGTTGTCTTTCGTTTTTACTCTGGTTTGTTCTTAAACTTATTTTTTAGCAAAACTTTAAAAACAAATTGAATATAATTTGTTGTCTGCTGATTAATGATCAGTCTTCATTTTTTTCTGCTGGTGTTTGCTTAGTACTAACATATTCCCAGAATCCCACATTGTTCATTTTCCTCTGTATAATACAAATATGGTATTCAAACTTGCTGGGAGACCGTACAATTAATATAAAATATCAACATGGAAATAATCTGTTAATCTAAAATTATGAATTATTTTATTGTCCAAAATGCAGATGCATGTGAATGTATAATATTTAGGGTTTTATTTTGAGCGAGATGTTCAACAACACCTTGCACTTGTGTAGAACTTTTAATATAATAAATATCCTAAGGCACTTCATATAGGAGAGAGAAGGACCGAGTGGTACAGGATTTAGGAGAGTTTGCTGAAGAAACAGTCAAAAAAGTAAGTTTTTAAACGGCAGGGAGGGAAGTAGCAAGGTGATAAGGTTTAAAGGGGGAGATTCAGAGATTGGCTAGGATGAAACTGTGGAGGAATTTGTAAATCAGGATAAAGATTTTGTAATCAGGGCATTGGGAGAGTAGGAGTCACTGGAGGTTGGCAAGGGCTGATGGCTGAGTAAGACCTAATGTGATGCAGGCAGGAGTTTTCGACAAATTGAAATTTATATAGGGAGAAGTTCAGGGGATCAGTGAGGAAAGCAATCAAGAAGTCAAGTCTTGAGCTAACAAAAATGTGTATACCGTTTCAGTGAAAGATGGGATGAGAATGGACAAAGACAAGTGATCTCGCGGAGGGGAGGTATGCTGACTTAATGATGGATAGAATATGGGAACCATATGGGAACCATAAAAAAGATGCATATGACATGATGGTTCCATTGGCTTTTGAAAGATCTTCCCTAATGGCTCAGTTGATGAAGGCTTTATTCTATCTCCTAATGGCCCGAGTGAAAGCAAAAATAACCATATGGAGAATTAGGAGTATGAACTGGCTGCTTTTATAGTATCACATTGCGATAGAAAGAACTTGCATTTATAATGTACCTATAACAACCTCAGGATGCCCTAAAGCGCTTTTCATCCAATGACGTACATTTGAAGTGTAGTCACTGTTGAAATATAGGGAAATGTGGCAGCTAATTTGCACATAAGGTCTACAAACGGCAGTGAGATAAATGACCAGATAATCTGTTTTAGTGATGTTGATTGAGGGATAAATGTTGGCTAGGGCATACTATTGCACGTAATGATCATTCCTTTTTTTATTTCACATATTACCAAACTGTGACACAACATTTGTGAGTCAGTGAATAAATGTAATTTTGATCTAAATGTGGAAGATGGTTGTTATACAATGCACAGCAACAGTCATCTCCTCCTTCATGATCCAAGTCAATTCTCACCTTCACTGGTTTGTTATGCTGCTTAGCAAACAGAGATGTTTTTGTCCTACAAAGAGTTACATTGAAACTATAGCTCAGAAACAGGCCATTCGGTCCAACTGGTCTATGCCGGCGTTTAAGCTCCACATGAGCCTCCTCCCTCCCTACTACATCTAACCCTATCAGCATATCCTTCCATTCCTTTCTCCCTCATGTGTTTGTTTAGCTTCCCCTTAAATGCATCTATGCAATTTGCTTCAACTACTCCTGTGGTAACACGTTCCACATTCTTACCACACTTTGGGTAACTTACTGGACTAGTAATCCAGAGGCCTGAACTAATAATCCGGAGTCATGAGTTCAAATCCTGCCATGGCAGCTGGGGAATTTAAATTCAATTAATTAAATAAAACCTGGAATAAAAAAAAACTAGTATCAGTACTAGTGACCATGAAACTACTGGATTGTCGCAAAAACACATCTGGTTCACTAATGTCCTTTAGGGAAGGAAACCTGCCGTCCTTACCTGATCTGGCCTATATGTGACTCCAGACTCACAACAATGTGGTTGATTCTTAATCGCCCTCTGAAATGACCTAGCAAGCCACTCAGTTGTAGAATCTTGCTACAAAAAGTCATAATAAGAATAAAACCGGATGGACCACACGGCATCGGACCACTAAGCACTGAATACGTCAAAGGCAAACCAAGCCCAGTCGACCCTGCAAAGTCCTCCTCACTAACATCCGGGGACTTGTGCCAAAATTGGGAGAGCTGTCCCACAGACTAGTCAAGCAACAGCCTGACATAGCCATACTCACAGAATCATACGTTTCAGCCAGCGCCCCAGAATCTTCCATCACCATCCCTGGGATGCCTGTCCCACTGGTAGGACAGACCGACCAGAGGTGACAGTACAGTGATATACAGTCAGGAGGGAGTGGCCCTGAGAGTCCTCAACATTGACTCAGGACCCCGTGAAATCTCATGGCATCAGGTCATACATGGGCAAGGAATCCTTCTGTTGGTTACCACCTATCACCTTCCCTCAGTTCATGAATCAATCCTCCTACATGTTGAGCATCACTTGGAGGAAGCACTGAGGGTAGCAAGGGCACAGAATGTACTCTGGGTGGGGGACTTCAATGTCCATCACCAAGAGTGGCTCAGTAGCATCACTACTGACCGAACTGGCCGAGTCCTGAAGGACATAACTGCTAGACTGGGCTTGCGGAAGATGATGAGCGAACCAACACGAGGGAAAAACCTACTTGACCTCATCCTCACCAATCTACCTGTCACAGATGCATCTGTCCATGACAGTGTTGGTAGGAGTGACCACTGCACAGTCCTTGTGGAGACGAAGTCTCGCCTTCACACTGAGGACACCATCCAACGTGTTGTGTGGCACTACCACTGTGCTAAATGGGATAGATTCAGAACAGATCTAGCAGCTCAAAACTGGGCATCCTTGAGGCACTGTGGGCCATCAGCAGCAGCAGAATTGTATTCCAGCACAATCTGTAACTTCATGGCCTGGCATATTCCTCACTCTACCATTACCAACAAGCCAGGGGATCAACTCTGGTTCAATGAGGAGTGTAGAAGAGCATGCCAGGAGCAGCACCAGGCGTACCTAAAAATGAGGTGCCAACCTGGTGAAGCTACAACACAGGACTACATGCATGCTAAACAGCGGAAGCAACATGCTATGGGCAGAGCTAAGCGATTCCACAACCAACGGACCAGATCAAAGCACTGAATCCTGCCACATCCAGTTGTGAATGGTGGTGGACAATTAAACAACTAACGGGAGGAGGAGGTTCTGTGAACATCCCCATCCTCAATGATGACAGAGTCCAGCATGTGAGTGCAAAAGACAAGGCTGAAGCGTTTGCAACCATCTTCAGCCAGAAGTGCTGAGTGGATGATTCATCTCGGCCTCCTCCTGATATCCCCACCATCACAGAAGTCAGTCTTTAGCCAATTTGATTCACTCCACATGATATCAAGAAATGGTGCACTGGATACAGCAAAGGCTATGGACCCCGACAACTGAAGACTTGTGTACCGGAACTAACCCCGCCTCTAGTTAAACTGTTCCAGTACAGCTACAACACTGGCATCTACCCGACAATGTGGAAAATTGCCCAGGTATGTCCTGTCCACAAAAAGCAGGACAAATCCAATCCGGCCAATTACCGCCCCATCAGTCTACTCTCAATCATCAGCAAAGTGATGGAAGGTGTCGTTGACAGTGCTATCATGCGGCACTTACTCACCAATAATTTGCTCACTGATGATCAGTTTGTCTTCTGCCAGGACCACTCGGCTCCAGACCTCATTACAGCCTTGGTCCAAATGTGGACAAAAGAGCTGAATTCCAGAGGTGAGGTGAGAGTGACTGCCCTTGACATCAAGGCAGCATTTGACCAAGTGTGGCACCAAGGAGCCCTAGTAAAATTGAAGTAAATGGGAATCAGGGGGAAAACTCTCCAGTGGCTGGAGTCATACCTGGCACAAAGGAAGATGGTAGTGGTTGTTGGAGGCCAATCATCTCAGCCCCAGGACATTGCTGCAGGAGTTCCTCAGGGCAGTGTCCTTGGCCCAACCATCTTCAGCTGCTTTATCAATGACCTTCCCTCCATCATAAGTTCAGAAATGGGGATGTTCGCTGATGATTGTACAGTGTTCCGTTCTATTCACAACCCCTCAGATAATGAAGCAGTCCGTGCCCGCATGCAGCAAGACCTGGACAACCTCCAGGCTTGGGCTGATAAGTGGCAAGTAACATTTGCGCCAGACAAGTGCCAGGCAATGACCATCTCCAACAAGAGAGAGTCTAACCACCCCCCCTTGACATTCAACAGCATTACCATCACCGAATCCCCCACCATCAACATCCTGGGGGTCATCATTGAGCAGAAACTTAACTGGACCAGCCACATAAATACTGTGGCTGCAAGAGCAGATCAAAAGCTGGGTATTCTGCAGCGAGTGACTCACCTACTGACTCCACAAAGCCTTTCCACCATCTACAAGGCACAAGTCAGGATTGTGATGGAATACTCTCCACTTGCCTGGATGAGTGCAGCTCCAACAACATTCAAGAAGCTCGACACCATCCAGGACAAAGCAGCCCGCTTGATTGGCACCCCATCCACCACCCTAAACATTCACTCCCTTCACTACCGGCACACTGTGTCTGCAGTCTATACCATCCATAGGATGCACTGCAGCAACTCGCCAAGGCTTCTTCGACAGCACTTCCAAAACCCGCGACCTCTACAACCTAGAAGGACAAGGGTAGTAGGCACATGGGAACAACACCACCTGCACGTTCCCCTCCAAGTCACACACCATCCCGACTTGTAAATATATCGCCGTTCCTTCATCGTCGCTGGGTCAAAATCCTGGAACTCCCTTCATAATAGCACTGTGGGAGAACCTTCACCACACGGACTGCAACGGTTCAAGAAGGCGGCTCACCACCACCTTCTCAAGGGCAATTAGGGATGGGCAATAAATGCTGGCCTTGCCAGCGACGCCCACATCCCATGAACGAATAAAAAAAAGTTTCTCCCGAATTCCCTATTGGATTTATTAGTCACTATTTATATTTATGACCTCTAGTTTTGGACTCCCTCACAATTAGAAACATTTTATCGATGTCTACCCTATCAAACCCTTCCATTATATTAAAGACCTCTATCAGATCACCACTCAGCCTTCTATTTTCTAGTGAAAAGAGCCTGTTCAACCTTTCCCGAATTGTATATCCTCTCAGTTCTGATCACGTACTAGTGAATCTTTTTTGCATCCTCTCCAATGCCTCTATATCTTTTCTATAATACGGAGACCAGAACTGTGCACAGTACAAGTGTGGTCTAACGAAGGTTCTATACAAGTTTAATATAACTTCTCTGCTTTTCAATTCTATCCCTCTAGAAATGAACCCCAGTGCTACATTTGCCTTTTTATGGCCTTATTAACCTGCGTCGTTACTTTTAGTGATTTGTGTATCTGTACCCCAAGATCCCTTCGCTCCTCTATCCCATTTAGATTAATTATCCAAGGATATACAGCCTCCTTATTCTTCCTACTAAAATGCACCACCTCACACTTATCTATTTTGAAATTTATTTGCCAATTACACGCCCATTCTGCAAGTTCATTAATGGCCTCTTGCATTTTGACACATTCTTCTTTTGTACTAACTATACCCTCCAATTTGGTGTCATCTGCAAATTTTGAAATTATACTTCCGATTCCTGAGTTCAAATCGTTGATGTAAATTGTGAACAACAGTGGTCCCAGCACCGATCCCTACGGAACACCACTTCCCACCTTTTGCCAGAGAGTAGCTACTCTTAACCCCTACTCTCTGTTTTCTGTTTTGTAGCCAACTTGCTATCCATTCCGCTACCTGTCGCTGACTCAATATGCTCTGACCTTAGTCATGAGTCTACAATGTGACACCTTATCGAAAACCTTTTGAAAATTCAAATATATTACATCTACTGCATTATCCTTGTCAACTCTTTCTGTTACTTCTTCAAAGAATTCAATAAAGTTGGTCAAACATGACTTTCCCTTCTGAAATCCATGCTGACTATTTTTTATTATATTTTCGTTCTCTAGATATTTTTCTATTATATTTTGATAATATCATTATCTTTCCTACCACTGACATTAAACTACCTGTTCTTTTATTCCCTAAGCTTGTTCTATCTCCCTTTTTAAATATAGAAATAACATTAGCTGTCTGCCAATCTTCTGGCATCATTCCCTTTTCTAATGATTTTTAATATATGTGTAATAGTGCCTCTGCTATCTCCTCCCTAACTTCTTTTATATTCACGGATGCAATCCACCCAGACCAGATGTTTTATTCTCTCTAAGTTTGATTAGTTTATCAATTATCTCCCCCTTTCTATCTTAAATATTTTTATATCTTTTTTGTTCTCTTCTTCTAAAGACATGCTCATCTTACTAGTCTCCCTGATAAATTTTGAGACAAAGTAACTATTCAGTATTGCTGCCATTTCCCTGACATTACCTGTGAATTTATCTTGTGCATCTCTTAATGGCCCTATCCCTATCCTGATTTTTCTTTTATTATTTATGTGTCTGTAGAATACTTTACTATATTTTTTATATTCCTTGATAATTTAATTTCGTAGTTCCTCTTTGATTTCCTAACCTCTCCGTATTCCCTTTTGTCATCCTCTCCTTTATTGTCTATGTATTTAGAGTATGGTTTTTTTCTTTAGTTTCGATTTTACCCTTATCTCCTTATTCATCCATGGTGTTTCATTATTGGCTTGTTTGTTCTTGCTTTTTAGAGGAATATATTTCTCCTGAACTTTATTGATCACTATTTTAAATATTTCCCACTGCTGTTCTATCTCTTTGTCTGTCAATTTTTTTTCCAGTTTACCTGCCATAGTTCCATTCTCATCCCCTCAAAATTAGCTTTTTTTCCACTATATTACTTTGGTCTTTATCCTACTTATGTCTTTCTCAATCATTATTTTAAACCTTATTATGTTATGATTGTTATTGCATCGATGTTCTCCTACACTTACTTCCCTTATCTGCTCTGGTTCATTTCCCATTACTAGATCCAGCAGTGAATCCTCTCTTGTTGGGCTTCTCACACACTGGGTAAGAAACTGTACACTCTGTAAACACTCCATTCCCTTTTCTCCTCTCCTTTCCACTTCTTGCCAGTTTATTTGGGGGTAGTTGAAATCTCCCATGATTATTATTTGATGTTTTGTTTTACCTATTTCATAGATTTGCCTATATATTTCATCCTCCACTTCCTTTTCACTATTAGATGGTCTGTAGAATATGCCTATTAATGTGATCGATCCCTTCTTATCCTTTGTCTCAATCAATATGGATTCTGTTTCTATTGTAATGTTACCTATGTCCCTTTTTTCTATTGCCATTATGTTGTCTCTAATTAGTACAGCTATCCCATCCCCCCTTCTTCCTTTGCTATCCTTTTTAAATATGTTACACCCTGCAATATTTAACTGCTAGTCCTGTTCGTTAGGTAGCCATGTTTCAGTTAACCCTACCACATCTAGCTCCTTGCTATGAATTACTGCCTCCCGTTCCCTCGTTTTGTTTCGGATGCTGTACACATTGCTGTACAAGCAATTTAATTTGTTTTTAGTAATTGTTCCCCTCCCTTTATTTTTAACAGTTATTTTGTACTTATGTTCTATAACTGTATTTGTTCCCTGACCGTTTATGTTACCTTTATTCCTTACCTTGGTCTGACCTTTACTTTCATTTCCCATTTCTTTTTACTTCTGCCATCACCAGATCCCTCCTCCTGTCTTACTGGTTTAAAGTCTTATCGACTGCCGTATTTATCCTTTCCGCTAGGACACTGGTCCCACCCTGGTTCGGGAGAAGCCAATCCCAACGTATAGCTCCTTCCTGTCCCAGTACTGGTGCCAGTGTCCCATGAAATGAAACCCCTTCCTTCCCAACAGTCTATTTTCCTCTGGTTGTTAATGTGAGTGAAAATAATTAATGTGACGATAAAATTAATTTCCGCATTTCATAATCTTACCAATGTTCTCACTCACATTAACAAACAGATGAAAATATACATGATATATTGCCTTTGACTCTTTGCTTTAGCCTCACCCCCTGAAAAAATTGAGAAAGAAAGAAAAGAAAATAAAGATAGTAAATAGTGTAGTCACTATTGGAATGTAGGGAATAAGATACTAGGACCAACTGTTTCAGCCTTTTAATATTGCAGTGGGAAGGTAGCTGGGGCAGTTTCTTTCTAGGTTTAGCTGTGAGTAAAAGCCAGCTTGTATTACTTATGATATTCTTTCCAGCTGCTAAGCTCCTCATCAATACCAAAAGGTTTACCTTATTCATCTTTAAAATTCAACTAACAGCTCTCGTAAATTTCGACAATCAATCATCAAGAAAGAAAGACTTGCATTTATTGAGCACTTCGTAAAGTACTTCACAGAAAATCACACGAAATCACTTTTGAACTGTAGTGACTATTGTTACAAACGCAAACACAGCAGCCAATTTACACCCAGCAAAATTCCACAAACAGCAAGGAATGATTGACCAGTTAATCTATTTTGATGGTATTGGTTGAGAGATGAACTCTCCAGCTCTTCAAATAGGATCGTTATGTCCACCTGAACAGACACATTGGGCCTCAGTTTTAATTATATCATGCAAAGAACAGCACTGGATATGTTAGTGTAGTGGTTATGTGTGTAGTAATCCTGAGGCCAGGACTAATAATCCAGAGAATGTGAGTCCAAATTCCACCTTATTTGAATTCAGTTTTAGAAAATCTGGAAGTAAAAAGTATCAGTAAAAAAAAGTGACCATGGAGCTCAGGGAAGGTCATGCCTTATAAATCTGATTGAATTCTTTGAGGAAGTGACAAGGAGGATTGTTGAGGGTAGTGCAGTGGATGTTGTCCACATGGATTTTAGTAAGGCATTTGACAAGGTCCCACATGGCAGACTAGTCAGAAAGGTAAAAGCCCATGGGATACAGGGAAATGTGGTGAATTGGATCCAAAATTGGCTCAGTAACAGGAAACAAAGGGTAAAAATCGATGGATGTCTTTGAGAATGGAAATCTGTTTCCAGTGGTGTGCCACAGGTCTCAGTGTTGGGTCCCTTGCTGTTTGTGGTTGGACTTGAATGTAGGGGGTATAATTGGCAAATTTGCAGACGTCACAAAAATTGGTCGTGTAGTTGATAGTGAAGAGGATAGCTGTAGACTCCAAGAAGATATCAATGGGTTGTTGGAGTGGGCGGAAAAGTGGCAAATGGAGTTCAACCCGGAGAAGTGTGAGGTAATGCACTTAGGGAGGGCAAACAGTAAAAGGGAATACACAGTAAACGGGAATATATTGAGAGGGGTAGAGGGGTAGAGGAAGTGCTTGGAGTACATGTGCACAGGTCCCTGAAGGTGGCAGTACAGGTAGATAAGGTTGTGAAGAAGGCATACGGAATGCTCTCCGTTATTAGCCGAGGTATAGAATACAAAAGCAAGGTTGTAATGATGGAACTGATCGGGTGGATGCGGTAAGGATGTTCCCTTTCAAAACTGAGATGAGGAGAAACTTCTTCACTCAGAGGGTAGTAGGTCTGTGGAATTTGCTGCCCCAGGAAGCTGTGGAAGCTACATCATTAAATAAATTTAAAACAGGAATAGACAATTTCCTAGAAGTAAAGGGAATTAGGGGTTATGGGGAGCGGGCAGGAAATTGGACATGAATTTAGATTTGAGGTTAGGATCAGATCAGCCATGATCTTATTGAATGGTGGAGCAGGCTCGAGGGGCCGATTGGCCTACTCCTGCTCCTATTTCTTATGTTCTTATGTAACTGTATAAAACGCTGGTAAGGCCACAGCTGGAGTATTGTGTGCAGTTCTGGTCACCATATTACAGGAAGGACGTAATTGCTCTGGAGAAAGTGCAGAGAAGATTTACAAGAATGTTGCCAGGACTTGAAAATTACACTTACGAGGAGAGATTGGATAGGCTGGGGTTGTTTTCCTTGGAGCAGAGGAGGCTGAGGGGTGACTTGATTGAGGTGTACAAAATTCTGAGAGGCCCAGATAGAGTAGACAGGAAGTACCTGTTTCCCCCAGCGGAGTGTTTAAGAACTAGAGGACATAGATTTAAGCTGATTGGCGGAAGGATTAGAGGGGACCTGAGGTAAAACTTTTTTACCCAGAGGGTAGTGGGTGTATGTAATTCGCTGCCCAAATTGGTGGTAGAGGCAGGAACCCTCAACTCTTTTAAAAAGTACCTGGACCTGCACCTAAAGTGTTGTAAGCTGCAGGGCTACAGACCGGGTGCTGGAAGGTGGGATTAGAATGGGCACCTGGTTATTCTTCTAGCCAGCGCGGACACGATGGGCCGAATGACCCCCTTCTGTGCTGCATCTTTTCTATGGTTCTATTGAGAGTGGGCACGGATCAGGCGAACACGCAGATCCCTTGCTGACAAGACATGTGTTCCCTGTTACACCCTTGCGTCTTCCTCCATTTCCTCTTTCGGCTCCTCCCCCTCCTCCTGTTCAGCCTTTTCCTCCTCCTCCTCCTCAGCCTCTTCATCATCAGCCTCTTCCTACCCATCCTCCACCTCTGGCTCAGGGTCTTCTCCAATCATTGGTGGCAAAGGCTGGTCCCTCATGATAGCGAGGTTGTGCAGCAAGCGGCATACCACCACAAATCTGTCCACCCACTCAGCGGAGCACTGCAGGGTCCTCCAGAATGGTCCAGGCAGTAGAAGCATTGTTTGAGGAGGCCTATGGTGTACTCCACGATGTTGTGTGTGGCCGCATGGCTCTGATTGTAGGCCTGCTGTGCACATGTGCGTGGGTTCCTGACCAGAGTCGTGAGCCTTGGCATGAGGGGATATCCCTTGTTGCTCAGTAGCCAGCCTTTGACTTGCCGAGCCGGGTGAAAGATAGCTGGCATTTGGACTGCCACATAATGAAGGTGTTGTGACTGCTCCCAGGGTAGCGGGCATCGACCTCCATGATCCGATGTGTGTGGTCGCACACTAGCTGCACGTTCAGGGAGTGAAAGCTCTTTCGGTTGACGAAGATGGCCGAATTGATATGCGGGGCACACAGGGCAATATGTGTGCAGTCAATGGCACCCCGCACCACGGAGAAGCCAACAATGCGGGTGAACCCCCGTGCTCGCTCATTCTGCTTGTCTCTGTCAAGAGTGAAGGTGATGAACCTGTTCCTCATCTGGTACAGTGCGTCTGTGACCTCCCTTATGCAGCAGTGCACTGCATATTCCGAGATGTTGAACATGTCGCCAGCAGAGGCCTGAAATAATCCTGAGCCGTAGAAATTCAGCGTCACAGTGACCTTCACAGCCACAGGCAATGCTGTCCTTGCCCTGCTCTGAGGCTGCAGTTGTGGCCGCACCAGTTGACAGATCTCCATCACGGCCTCCTTGGTGAATCTCAGCCATCGGATGCAATCCTCCTCACTCATGTTGAGGTAAGAGAATTGGTCCCAGAAGGCTGTCATTGGATATGGCGTCCTGCTTAACGCCCTGTGCCTCCTCCTCCCTCTCCTCGCAGCTTGACCTGCTGTGCATGGCCTCTCTGCATGCTCCCAGTCATGATAAATGCCCAGCAGGAGCCCTAGCAGACCACCCATAGTTGCCAGGAATGTTGTTCAACCATGGTCGTAACTTTCCGAACCGTAAGTCCAGTTAACAGAACCGTCCAGGGAGTCCAGAACCAGGGGTCACAGTCTCAGGATATGGGGTATGCCATTTAGAACCGAGATGAGGAGAAATTTCTTCATTCAGAGGGTGGTGAACCTGTGGAATTCTCTACCACAGAAGGCAGTGGAGGCCAAGTCATTAGATGTATTCATGAAGGAGATAGATTTATTTCTTAATGCTAAAGGGATCAAGGGATATGGGGAAAAAGTGGGAACAGGGTACTGAGTTAGACGATCAGCCATGATCATTTTGAATGGCGGAGCAGGCCCAAAGGGCCGAATGGCCTACTCTTGCTCCTATTTCCTATGTTTCTATGTTTCTATGTAAGGCAGTACCTGCCAAATCACTCTCAAATGTACTCTAGGAACTCTCCATAACTATAGGGAGCTTCAAAAAACACTTCCTACTCCACCAGCAGCCAGAAGCAATAATCCAGCAACTAACCTGCAACACCTGCATGGCCCCTTTAAATAGCACTGGTGGTGGGGGGGAGGCCCTCCAGGCACTGTAAGACATGTTCAGGTGTGCTTGGTTAAGACTCTGTGTTGAGTTGAGCGTTAAGTTCCAAAATGGTGTCTATCACTTTAGATCAGCGTTGTACACTGATTGTACGCATTTACTCCCTATTTTATATGCTGCCGGCATTCGTTATTTGCTCCTGTGCTAACTCCTATACCAAGATGGCGTCCGGCGCACGTCACGCTGGGAAAGAGGGCGCGCAGCCAAGACGCCATCTTGGCACTTCGGGAGGCCATGTAGTGCCGAAACAATGGTCATAACACGGCCCAATTTCTAGCCCTTTGACTGTTAACTGCCCCCTGAAGTGGACTAGCATTTATTGGCTATCCCTCGTTGCCCTAAGAAGATGATGGTGGGCCAGCTTCCAGCAGTTTGATACAATAGAGTGTTCTAGTGATGGCCACATCCTGACAATTAATAAAACAAGTAGCAATTTCTTAGTACTGCACTGAAGTGTCAACTTAGATTATGTGGTCAAGTCCCGGAGTTAGAGGCAAGAGTGCTACAATGTTGACATGTAAAAATGAACAAGGGGTAAATCAGGACATGAACCCCAGTATACTGAAATAGGATTGGTTATATCTGATTGTTTTTAACTTTTAAAAGCACTGAAAGCATTAGTCACAACTGTGAATCAACAGCATGAGTGCTCTAAAAAATCTGGGCCTTGTTATTGGCATATTAAAGTTGAGGAAAGATCAAACATGCTACTGCAAAGGTTAGCTTAAAGTCTTCTGAGCAAAATTATAGTAACTCTTAGCTTTAAAACATTCAAACTTTACACTATTAGGCACTAAAAAAAACACATTTTTGATAAATTGTTATGACATAAGAATGCAGTTTTAGATCCTACTTTAGAGGCTGTGTATTTTGAGATTCCCCTTCCACCCTCACCTTTGTAATTATGTCCAAAGGTGAGATTTGCCCTATGCCCCCCTCCCTTTGCCCCACCAATAGCGGCTGTGCTTTCAGTCATCTAGACCCTATATTCTGGGGTTTCCTCCCTTAACCTCTCTGCCTCTCCAGCTCTCTGTCCTCCTTTAGAAACCTCCTTAAAACCCACCTCTTTAACTAAGATTTTGGTCATCCCTTCTAATATCTCCCTCTTTGGCTCAGCACCAGTTTTACACTGATTACACCTCTGTGAAGCACCTTGGGATATTTTTCTTCATTAAAGGCGCTATATAAATGCAAGTTGTTCTTGAAATGCAACCCATCTTTTCTCCTATCAGACATTGATTGACTGGTTATGTATTTTCAGCACTGTCCTTTTATTTGTAAATTAAGATGTTACTTCAAGTGTAACACACAGAACTCATTCATATACATGGAATATAGGAGTAAATCTTCACCTTCACTGCATGGGCTGTAATCTGGTGGAGAGGATCACCTGTCCATTATAGAACACCTCCCCCCCAATTGATTTTCATTCCATTGATTTACCCCAGATACTTTAACCTAATGCATGTGAATCATCACCACAACATGGGCTATTTATGAACCTGTTGCAACAGTCACACAAGATATTTAACAGTATTATCGTGAAAAACCGCCTTGGGATGGACAAAGAATGAGATTTCACAAGACTGCCT
Organism: Heptranchias perlo; assembly: GCF_035084215.1. Lineage (NCBI taxonomy): Eukaryota > Metazoa > Chordata > Chondrichthyes > Hexanchiformes > Hexanchidae > Heptranchias > Heptranchias perlo. Next base: position 124,391,129 of record NC_090325.1, on the reverse strand, counting down.
CAACTTATAATAGAATAGGTTGCGGCAATGACCCATGGAGCTAGGATGATGTTTAAACATTTTATATTGACTCACTGAAATAAGTACTCATCGTACTCCAAGATTCACTGTTGTGACACGTTCTATATTAGGCCAGGACATTTCCATCAATTTAATATTCCATCCCTGGTGAAAGTCTTTTTCCAGCTGGCGGCCAGTTACTTTTGCAGAGAATTGAGACATGTGATGTGAGATACAGCTTGCATAATATGTAGAGAAATATTAAAACCCCTTATGCTTCTAATGTCCATTATTATAGCTAGATAAAATATAATTTTAACTAAATTAATTTTTCCAACTTAATTGATCTCTGTTAGAGTACTCAATGAGGTTATAATATAGAATTTATTCCACTCATGATAACTTGCTTATTCGTCACATCCCATAGGTCCCTATTGTGAAACCTCTATTCCTCGAGTACTTTTCATGGGTTTCTAGATGTGCCAATCAAATATAACTGGTACTATTTTCAATATAACAGTTTTTTACTCTTTGGTTTACCCATTGCTTGTCTTTCCTGCCAAAAAGCTTGTACTGGTCCTAGATTGCCAGTATTTGTGGCCCTATGTACATTCTGTTGCAGTTTATGGATCACTGACTGCTATCCTCACTTCCACAAAGAGCCCAAGCTGTCACCAACTTACACATAAATCGCAAAACGCATGACGAGCAGATCAAAGCTTTGCTTTAGCGGTTTAGCAGTTTGATCCTATAGGCTTTGAAACAAAAGGGGCTGGTTTCTTTTTTTCTGATTTCTTTAATCTACTGAGTCATAACTGTTTCTGTTTTCACACTGAGCCCTTTGATGGCAGAAGAATAAAATATCAGCACAACCAAACCATTTAAGAAATGTGCAAGCTCGTTTCTTTTTGTGTTACGTACGTTGAAGAGTTAATATAATACACATGCTTGAGAAGGCGTTCAATCTCATTTAACTGTATGACTTTTACGCAGGTTTAGCTAGGTCGGCGACATCATCTGAAAACACAACGTCAGTTTCCACATGTACGCTGAGGACACCCAGCTGTACCTCACCACCACCTCTCTCGACCCCTCCACTGTCTCTCATTTGTCACACTGCTTGTCCGACTGGATGAGCAAAAATTTCCTGCACTAAATATTGGGAAGACCGAAGCCATTGTCTTTGGCCCCTGCTGCAAACTCCGTTCCCTAGCCGCCGACTCTATCCCTCTCCCTGGCCAATGTCTGAGGTTGAACCAAACCATTCACAACCTTGGCGTCCTATTTGACCCTGAGATGAGCTGCCGACCACATATCCGCTCCATCACCAAGACCGCCTATTTCCACCTCCGTAACATCGCTAGTTTCTGCCCCTGCCTCAGCTCATCTACTGCTGAAACTCTCATTCATGCCTTTGTTACCTCTAGATTCGACTATTCTAATGCTTTCCTGGCTGGCCTCCCATCTTCCACCCTCCATAAACTTGAGCTCATCCAAAACTCTGCTGCCCGTATCCTAACACGCACAAAGCCCCGTTCTCCCATCACCCCTGTGGCTCCCAGTCCGGGAACGCCTCGATTTAAAAATTCTCACCCTTGTTTTCAAATCCCTCCATGGCATCGCCCCTCTGTAACCTCCTCCGCCCTACAACCCTCCGAGATCTCTGTGCTCCTCCAATTCTTGCCTCTTGCGCATCCCCGATTTTAATCGCTCTACCATTGGCGGCCGTACTTCACCTGCCTAGCCCTTAAACTCTGGAATTCCCTCCCTAAACCTCTCCATCTCTCTACCTCTCTACCTCCTTTAAGACACTCCTTAAAACCTACCTCTTTGACCAAGCTTTTGGCACCTGTTCTAATATCTCCTTATGTTGCTCAGTGTCAAATTTCTTTTGATTACGCTCCTGTGAAGTGCCTTGGGACGTTTTACTACATCAAAGACGCTATATAAATGCAAGTTGTTGTTGTTGTAGCTCTATTAGAGATGACAAGTTCTCATAGCTTGAACTCTATAAACATTACAACCTTTATCAGGATTTTCTCATTTATTTTCTAGGCTCACTAACTTGTTACTTAAAATATGAATACACATCTCAAAAAATCAAATACCAAGAGCTGAACCAATGCGGTATTCTAGTGATATGCCATGTATTATAATGCAGGTTCTTCTCTTCCATTCTTCACAAGATGGCCCTGAAATTCTACGTGAGTTCTAACGGTCTTTCACCATAACTCTGGTGGGTGACCAGTGCAACCCCCAGGAAAATGGAGATTCTACCGGTCTCCTGCCGGAGTTACAGCAGGAGTGCGGTGAAAATCCCATGGAATTTCAGGACTAATGGATTTATGTACTCTGTCGGGTGATCTATTGGATGTGCTGAACAGAGGCATTTCCTCAGAAGAGGGGATGGACAGAACATCAAAGTGCAAATCAAACAGCAGCAATTTAGCACACTTTCCGGTGGTTCGTTTAAGTTTGATAATGACAAAGGCCTGGGGATAGGTCACCCACCAGTACTCTCAGTTCAGGAATGGGAGGAACCGAGAATGAGAGGCAGAAAAATAAATGACACTTATTGTGTTTGATTCTATTGGTAGCTGCCAAAGTGTGAAAATATCACAAGAAAGTAACAATTCAAGTCATTTGATAAAATTACCTCTGGATGAAGATGTTATGATATTGGAAAGGCCTTATATAGGAAATAGCTATTCTCAATGATGTATTAATAGGAAGCTGATACCATAGTGATTTAGAAGATTTTCAGAAATGAATTTAGAATGCTTAACAACAGGATTGAAAACACATTTAAAAACACGCAGAGGGGAGGGAAGAGAAGAACTGATATCACTATAGGTTTAATTTCTTCTGAAGATTTAAATGAAAAAAATACTTTTATACTTTCAGATAGCCTAATCACAATATCCAAACTGTATGAGAAAGATTAAGCCATTTTTGCGACTGATTCAGTGTTTTTTCTAATCTGACATGAATTTTTATGGTGGAAATCTACAAAAGGCCAGAAGTAAGAGGTCACTCAGCCCATTCAGTTCAATCCTCCTTCCATCAACAACTTGCATTTATATAGCACTTCACAGATAAGCGTAAGGAAAATGGACATTGAGTCAGGAAGCGAGAGTTTAGGATGGGTGGCTGAAAGCTTATTTGAAGAGATGGATTTTAAGACAGTTTTTAAAGGAGAGAGAGGTGGAGCAGTTTAAGGAGGGAATTTCAGAGGGTAGGATCCAGGCGACTGAGAAGTCTGCCAACAGTGAGGCAAGGGAAAGTGGGGGGGAATGCACAAAAGGCTGGAGTAAAAGAAACTGTGTTGCATGGAAACTGAGGAGAGAGAAGCACAATAGTGTTTGACGTAATCAAGCCAGATGTGGCAATGCATGGTGAGGCCAGTTGTGCGCTAGGTTTGCTAGAGTTCGTATGCCTCTCTCTTGAAGGAGTGATGGTAAAAGCTATACCAGAGGGAATGACAAGGTGTGGGAGACAGTAGTTGTTTATCTGGGAACAAGGCATCATGGATTTAGTAAGTCAAAAGTGAGGAGTGTGTCAAAATGAGCGGAGGACAAAAGAGAAGTGATTTGGGAACTTGAGAGTGAGGGATCCAGTGAAGAGCTATTTTTTCTATTGGTTGATGGTGAAAGTAATGGTATTGGTAGAGGGTAGAGGGATAGGGGTAGTGAGGGAGATGAGGAAGCAATCGGAGATAGTCCCATTGGAGGTCAAGACTACAGGTGCAAAGAGGTCATAAGAGGTAATGTGGTTGAGAGGGCAGCCCAGGACACAGGCAGGAGAGTTTATAAGGAGGGCGAGATTAAGAAAGGACAGGAGGGTGGTGAATTCAAAGGAAACAGGGCTATGGGAATTGAGGAGAAGATTGAAATCACTGAGGATGAGGAATAGAGAAGAGAGCAAGAGGACATGGAGATAAAGAGAAGAGAGTAGGGAGGACTTCTCAGAAAGAAAGTCTGCATGGGACTGAAGATTTTAAATGAAAGGTGGGATGGATGGAAGCGGGTTGGGGGTTCAAAGGAGGAGAAGGTACTGGAGGAGTAGAGCAACAGGCCAAAGTGTGTCTTGGAGATGAGGGTCCTGTTGTTGCCATGGTTACATTGCGTTACATTGAGTTTACAGCACAGAAACAGGCCATTCGGCTGAACTGGTCCATGCCGGTGTTTATGCTCCACATGACCCTCCTCCCTCCCTATTTCATCTACCCCTATCAACATATCCTTCTATTCCTTTCTCCCTCATGTGCTTATCTAGCTTCCCTTAAATGCATGTATGCTATTTGCCTTAACTAATCCTTGTGGTGGCGTGTTCCACATTCTTATCACTCTTTGGGTAAAGAAGTTTGTCCTGAATTGCCTATTGGATTTATTAGTAACTGTCTTATACTGATGACCTCTAGTTTTGGACACCCTCCAAATGTGGAAACATTTTCTCTACGTCTATCCTATCATTATCTTAAAGACCTCTATCAGGTCACCTCTCAGCCTTCTATTTTCTAGAGAAAAGAGCCTCAGCCTGTTCAGCCTTTCCTGATAAGTATAATCCTCTTAGTTCTGGTATCATACTTGTGAATCATTTTTGCACCCTCTCCAATGCCTCTATATCCTTTCTACTTTATGGAGACCAGAACTGTGCACAGTACTCCAAGTGTGGTCTAACCAAGGTTCTATACAAGTTTAAAATAACTTGGACCCTGATCCACTCTTCCATTACCCCCAACACCCACTCTCCTTCCCACGGCACCTTCCCGTGCGAGTGCAGGAGATGCAACACCTGCCCTTTTACCTCCTCCCTTCCCACCGTCCAGGGCCCCAAACACTCCTTCCAGGTGACATAGTGATTTACTTGTACTTCTTTCAATTTAGTATACTGTATTCACTGCTCACAATGCGGTCTCCTCTACACTGGGGAGACCAAACGCAGATTGGGTGATCACTTTGCTGAACACCTCCACTCTGTCTGCAAGCGTGATCCTGACCTGCCGGCCGCTTGCCATTTTAATTCCTCGTTCCACTCCCACTCTGACCTCTCTGTCCTCGGCCTCTTGCACTGTTCCAATGAAACTCAACGTAAGCTTGAGGAACAGTACCTCATCTTTCGTTTAGGCACTTTACAACCCTCTGGACTCAACATTGATTTCAATAACTTCAGATCATAACCACTGCTCCCATTTTTTTCGGACAGCAGGTGCTGGTAATGGTTCTGATGATGTCATTTACAGCTCCTCTAGACTGATCTTTTGTTTCTTTATTTGTCCCATTACCACCCTCCTTGCCTTGCATCATCATCCCTTTTGTCATTTAATCACTCCTGCCCTCTACCCTATCAGAGACGTTCCTTTTTGTTCTTTCCTCCCGTCCCCTGCCTCCTCCCCTTTCCCAGGCTCCGTACTTGCTTAAAAATTGTTTAATACTTCAACTTCTTCCAGTTCTGACACAGTGTCATCGACCTGAAATGTTAACTCCGTTTCTTTCTCCACAGATGCTGCCTGACTTGTTGAGTATTTCCAGCATTTTCTGCTTTTATTTAACATAACTTCTCTGCTTTTCAATTCTATAACTCTAGGTATGCCTTTTTATGGCCTTATTAACTGACATAGCTACTTCTAGTGATTTATACATCTGTACCCCGAGACCCTTTGTTCCTCTACCCCGTTCAGACTTTTAGGGCGAGATTTTAACACCCGCTATCGGGTGCGTTCCTGGCGGGGGGGCTCCGAAAATCAGAGAATCCCGGAGTGGGTCAGGAGCCCGACTCCAACCCGCCCACTGCCGGGTTCCCCACTGATGTGCCGGCGTGCGCACGCAGCCCCCGCTGGTGGGAATCCTGCAGGCAATTAAAGCCAGCGGGGTTCCACTTGACGCTATTTATTTTGCTTGTTCAGGTCATTAACTGACCTGATTAAGGGATTATGTGAGGAGGGGTGGGATTTTAGAGCAAACTGGGACTGTTTCCCATACTGGGGGAAACACTCCGAGTTGAAATGGACGTGTTGCAGCTGTCAGCCTGTGGCAGCTGCAAAGGTCCATTTGACAGGTGGTGGGGGGAGACCCTCACCCATTGCAGGAGGCCACTCTGTCACTTGGGACAAAGTGTGGCCTCCACCATCCTCCTCCTGACAATCAAAGTCACCAACTTGCACACTTACCCCGGGGTCCGGAGACATGTACCTACCTTGTGGACCCCCTTAGATGTACATCTTCTGGATGGGGGCCACCGTAGCTGAAGTCATTACCTCCTCGGAGGGCAAACAGCATCACCAGCCTCACCAGCCTCGCCATCCACGCCGTCCACCTCTGACACGTGGAGCTCCACAACAGAGTGCTGTGACACATCCACCTGTACAGCAGGAGGGAGGGCTACCGCAGAGAGAGATGCGTCGCAGAGGGCACTACCCTCGCCATAGGGTCCACAGATGGAGGCTCAGCTTTCTGGACCTCTCTGAGCAGCAGTGCACACGGAGGCTCAGAGTCACTTGACATGTAGTCGTGGACATCTGCAGCCTCCTTGATGCCGAGCTGCTCCTGGCTGGCCCGAGCATCATCTTCTTACCTGTCGCTGTCAAAGTCACCACTGCCCTCAACAATTTCTCCTCCGCATCCTTCCAGGGTGTAACCGGGGACATCGCCGATGTCTCTCAGTCGTCTGCGCAAAAGAGCCCTGCAAATACACCTACACCCACTCTGCAGGGACACAATGGGTGGCATCAGTTGTGGGTCTTCATAGTGATCCTCAGGAAAGGGCATTATTGCACAAACCAGACAAGATTCGCAAAGACGTGGCAGTAGTGGTGCCAATATAATATGTAATGTGAGTTGGTCAGAAATTCAATATAAGTAACAACCATGACAAACCCTCAAACACCCTTGTGCATTCCCTTCATGCTCATGACACGTTTGCCTTACGCTGCCTACTGCACATATGTGATGCATGCCCTGTGGCTGCAGCACAGGTAGTGGCAGGTTGAGTGAGGCTGGCCGTGAAAGAGATGCATGAGAGGGTGAGTATGAGATAGAGCCATGAGATTGTATGAGGATTGGGTTGAGTGGTAGTGGCGGGATGAGTACTGGCGAGGTGAGTAGGTGCAGGTAAGATGAGGATGAGGTTTGAGTGGGTATGAGGGGTGATGTGACAGAGTAGTGTTGGCAGTGCAGAAGGAGATGTGGGGTGGGGACGGTGATGTGGCAGACTGAATGTAGGGGATTGAGTAAGTGTACTCACTTTGGCTGACCTACTTAGGTCATTGGAGCGCCTCCTGCACTGTATGCAGGTGGGCGATATGTTGGTGGTGCTGGTGACCTCCTCTGCCACCTCGAGCCAGGCCTTCCTGGTGGCAGAGGCAGGCCGCTTCCTCCCGCCCGCCGGGGGGATGATCTCTATCCTCCCCCTCCTCCTCACCCCATCTAATGATACCTGGAATGAGGCATCATTAAACTGGGAGCAGCCTTCCCCCTGGGCTGCTCCATGCTGTAATTTTTTCTGTTTGTTGCAGCATCTGTCAGTGGAGGACTGCCCCTTTAAATAGAGCTCCTCCAGCTGACAGAGCTTACTGCGCATGCTCAGTCCGCCCGCTGCGCAGATCAGCAGTGGGGAACCCGGAGGAGAAGGTAAGTGGATCCAATTATGCTACGATCGCGCGGGTGGCTGACTAATTTTGCCGGACGCGTTACCCACGCGCCCGATAGCCCCCCCCCCGCCGAGAACCCACAGCCCTGGTAACATCGGGCCCTTATTATCCAAGCAATATGTGGCTTCCTTATTCTTCCTACCAAAATGCACCACCTCACACTTATCGATATTGAAGTTGATTTTGGCAATTACACGCCCATTCTGTAAGTTTATTGATGTCTTATAGCATTTTGACACATTCTTCCTTTGTATGAACTACACCCCTCAATTTGGTGTCATCTGCAAATTTTGAAATTGTACTTCCGATTCCCGAGTCCAAATCGTTGATGTAAATTGTGAATAACAGTGGTCCCAGCACCGATCCCTGCGGAACACCACTTCCCACCTTTGGCCAGTCTGAGTAGCTACCCTTAACCCCTAATCTCTGTTTTCTGTTTTGTAGCCAACTTGCTATCCATTCCGCTACCTGTCGCTGACTCAATATGCTCTGACCTTAGTCATAAGTCTACAATGTGGTAGCTTATTGAAGACCTTTTGAAAATCCAAATATATTACATCTACTGCATTACCCTCTTCTACTTTTTCTGTTATTTCTTCAAAGAATTCTTCAAATAAGGTTGGTCAAGCTTGATCTTCCCTTCTGAAATCCGTGTTGACTATTCTTTATTATATATTCGGTTTCTAGATGTTTTTCTATAACATCTTTGAGTGAAGATTCCATTATCTTTCCTACCACCAACATTAAACTACCTGTTCTATTATTCCCTGGACTTGTTCTATCTCCCTTTTAAATATAGGAATAACTTTAGCTGACCACCAGGCCTCTGGCACTATTCCTTTTCCTAATGAATTTTTATATATATGTAATAATGCCACTGCTATCTCTTCCCTAACTTATTTTAATATTCGCAGGTGCAATCCATCTGGACCACGGGTTTTATCCTCCGTTAGTTTGATTAGTTTATCAATTATCTCCCCCTTTCTATCTTAAATGTTTTTATATCTTTTTTGCTCTCTCCTTCTAATGCCTTGCCACCTTGTTAGTTTCCCTGATAAATACTGAGGCAAAGTAACTGTTCAATATTTCTGCCATTTCCCTGTCATTACCTGTGAGTTTATCGTGTGCATCTCTTAATGACCCTATCCCTATCCTAATTTTTCTTTTGTTATGTATGTGTCTGTAGAATACTTTACTATTTTTTTTATATTCCATGATAATTTAATTTTGTAGTTCCTCTTTGATTTCCTAATAGTTTTTTTTACTTCTTTCCTAACCTCTCCGTATTCCCCTTTTGTCATCCTCTCCTTTATTGTCTATGTATTTAGAGTATGGTTTTTTTCTTTAGTTTCAATTTTACCCTTATCGCCTTATTCATCCATGGTGTTTCATTATTGGCTTGTTTGTTCTTGCTTTTTAGAGGAATATATTTCTCCTGAACTTTATTGATCACTATTTTAAATATTTCCCACTGCTGTTCTATCTCTTTGTCTGTCAATTTTTTTTCCAGTTTACCTGCCATAGTTCCATTCTCATCCCCTCAAAATTAGCTTTTTTTCCACTATATTACTTTGGTCTTTATCCTACTTATGTCTTTCTCAATCATTATTTTAAACCTTATTATGTTATAATTGTTATTGCATCGATGTTCCCCTACACTTACTTCCCTTATCTGCTCTGGTTCATTTCCCATTACTAGATCCAGCAGTGATTCCTCTCTTGTTGGGCTTCTCACACACTGGGTATGAAAGGAGTCCTGTACATACTGTAAAAACTCCATTCCCTTTTCCCCTTTCCCTTCCTCATCTTGCCAGTTTATTTGGGGGTAGTTGAAATCTTCCATGATTATTATTTGATGTTTTTTACTCATTTCATAGATTTGTCTACATATTTCATCCTCCACTTCCCTTCCACTATTAGATGGTCTGTAGAATATGCCTATTGATGTGATCGATCCCTTCTTATCCTTTGACTCAATCCATATGGATTCAGTTTCCATTGTAATGTTACTTATGTCCCTTTTTTCTATTGCCATTATTTTGTCCCTATCCTTTCTAAATACATTATATCCTGCAATATTTAACTGCCAGTCCTGTTCTTATTGTATTCATGTTTGAGTTAACCCTACCACATCTAGCTCCTCTTTTCGAATTATTGCCTCCGGTTCCCTCGTTTCGTTTCGGATGCTATACACATTGCTGTACAGGCAGTTTAATTTGTTTTTAATAATTGTTCCCCTCACTTTACTTTTAACAGTCATTTTGTACTTACGTTCTATAACAGTTTTTGTTCCCTGACCGTTTATGTTACTCTCATTTCCTATTTCTTTTATCATCAGACTTATGTTATTTTCACCAGATCCCTCTCCCCGTCTTACTAGTTTAAAGTCCTATTGACAGCCCTATTTAACCTTTCTGCTAGGACACAGGTCCCATTCTGGTTCAGGTGGAGCCCGTCCCAGTGAAATGGAACGCCTCTTTCAGCCACACATTTACCTTCCTTATCTGCCTATCCCTATGCCAATTAGCACGGAGCTCGGGTTGTACCCCCAAGATTACTTCTGATATTCCCTTACCAGGACCTCCTCCCTTTTCTTCCCCATGTCATTGGTCCCAACATGGACCACAACAACTGGATCTTCCCCCTCCCTTTCCAACTTCCTCTCCAGTTGCTCCGAGATATCCTTTATTTGGGGGAGCAGCAAGTGAAAAGTATAGGTAGGCATGGAGTCTTCTGTAAGGGTCAACGAACTGGTGGCCATGAGCCTTCTTTGTGTTAATGCCAAAACGTCAATATAATCATCTGCAAGTTCGTGAATGGCGAGGTCTTTGTTTGTGAATGAGCGAACTTCTTGGTGAGAACTACCTAGATAGATGACGATTGTTGAATTTTTGGCGGGGTCTGGGGGGGGGGGCCCTGGTGGAAAGGGTGAGTGGGACAGGGAGGAGGTTGGAAAGTTTGAACTCAAAGAGCAAGTTGGGCGAGTTGATCAGTGAGACTAACGGACAGGGAATTGGGACTGCCACTCTTACAGGAAGCAAGGGGGCCACGATGGGCGGCTGGGCCCGATGGAGAATGCCAAAGGAGGCGCAGAATGACGGTGTGGGCTCATCTGTGAGGAATTCCTATACATTACTTAGACTTTGAGCACTGGTAATTCAATATACATTTTGTGCAGCGATATCAAGAAACACCAAACTTGTCACAGTTCAATATTTAGGGTTAATATACATTGTAGTTTCTAATGGTTAATGAAATAGGAAAGTAAGCAAGCTTTTAAATCATTTAATTACTGATGTGACTGAACTTTACTAAGTTTAAATGGGTGAATTCTAAACTTAAGACAATACATCTGATAATAATAATAAAAACAGAAAATGCTGGAGAAGCTCAGCAAGTCAGGCAGCATCTGTGGAGAAAGAAACAGAGTTAACGTTTCAGGGCGGAGACCTTTCTGATATTAAGATGCAGTTTAACCTGACTGGTGGTATGTGGCTGAAGAAGTCTAAATTCTTTTTGTAGCCAGCTTCAGCCAATGGGTCTCGTGGGCTGTGTTGATCATTGTAGATTGTACTGTAAAGCTTAATGTCTACAGTCATTCTAAAGTCAGTCATACTACAGTATTAGCACTGAAAGGTCAGAGGTCACGCCCTGCAGTAAAACAACACAATCCTAATTGCTGGTTTTTGTTTGGTTCGTGATAACCTTAGATCTACCAGCAGATTAGTTCAACAGTGGAATGTGATCATTTCCCATAAGGCTGACCTTTCCACTCATGTGGATTCTTGTTTCTGAAGCAAATACCTAATTTTCCGAGACACAATCCATATTTGCATAGTTTGAGAAATTAATTATTAGGGGAACTGCAACATATGGCAAATTACAGTGAGAGTCTACTTCACCATGTTTAAAAAATATGGACCACTTTACTTCTCTTAAAGAGGTATCAAAACCTTCAGAAATTGATTGGCACAGTGTTCCTATAAGGTGGGTGGTCAATATGGTTATGTGCTTCTGATCAGACTACTACTGATCTATCTACTAGGCAAGAGTATCCTCAAGACGATTTACCTTCAGATTTCCATCCAATTCTATGGGGAGTGCGTGCCAAGTTTCCACTCAGTACTTCTCCCTGAAGGCAAATCTCAAACTGGAAAGCTGCCGTGTGGAGAATCATTTATGACTGCCTCTCTGGGGCACCTAACCAGTGCAGCACCATGCCACATTTAAATAACATGTTCCAAATGGCAATATTTGACAATTATTTTGAAACATTATTGGAATATGAAAACTGACATATGTAAGATAAGATTCCTCTGTGTGATCTTCTGAGAATTTTTACATTTTTTTTATATAGTTGTCAGAGGTGCACACTGAAATAGAATGCACACAATATACATTGACACGAATAGTAGGGTCCGAAGAGCCATTAATACTGGGCCTCGGTTCTTATTCACAGAGAGAAGGCGCTGTAGGAGAAGGCCACGCAGGTAAATTCTGGATGCTTAGGCTGCCACAATTATCATCATGTGGAAATTTTAATGTACGTGTGCATGTAGCAGTATTTTTGCAAATACATTTGCCATAAAATTAATTTTGCCGTACAAAAATCACTATTCTGAGTAATCCACTAGATTTTAGTGAAAGACTTGTGCGGAGGTGTAATCTGTGCAGTCAATTTTATAGTAGTCATCTTTTTAAAAATAAATGTACACCTTTGCTTGTGTTAATTCTTTTGCAGCAAATTTCCTGGAATTTATCAATAATTTTGTTTGATACCTTCATATTTTGTTTTTCTGAGATTTTTCTTTTAATGTTTGCATTTTTTTCACATCAACAGTTACGAAGTTCGACTTCTGTTATGTGCTGAAATCATTTGTTTCATGTAGAAAAAAAGTGGTATGTTTACGAATATTTGTAGTTTTTAAAATTTTCTGAGAGTTCTCTTTTTTGGCTTTCTGTGATTTGTGATATTTTATGTTTACTATTTTATGGGGTTGATCATTGTTTCTCATTATGGAGGATTTTTTTCTTCTTTTATTTAACTTCGAGGCAATTTTCAAGGAGTCAAAGCTTTCGAGAAAGACGAGGAAGAGAGAAATTTTGCTGAGTATAAAGTAAATGAGGAAGAAAACGCCAGATATTTTGGATTTATGGAGCAACACTACCATCTGGTGGCACAAAGAGGAAATACAACATAAAATTTCAATGTTACATGACTACAGCAGTGCAGATTTTATTTTTACAAGATGAAACTGTTGATGAGAAAGTAAAATTATTCTATTAAAATAAGAAGTTTATTCAGGATTTGATCATTTAATCTTCTCGATATATATTTGATGGCAGAAGATATATATTATTATTCATTAACAGAATGATAGTAAGGAGAATTTGACTATTCGCACAGATTCTGTGCCCCCCTCCCTCACCCCCCGCAGCTTTCTTACACTAATAAATTACATAGATAATTCTAGCAGTAATTGGAAAATGTTACAGGGTCAACGTAGTAAGAATTCCTACTGCAATTTATTTTTACATTTTCAACAATTTACATACCCGACACATTTTCACCATGGGGAGGACTGGGTCCATCATAAGTAGGTGGATGCCGGGTCTTTTTTAGAGCGGCAGTGAGATGAGCTGAACTATGCTCTATCAGAGACTGGGGGGGAATTACTTTGCTATCGTTCCTTGGGGATTGCTAGGAGCCAATGCGGCATCCTGGTGCAGGCTGTGCCTGTGCCCCATTCAGCCGACTGCACCACAAAATGTCACCATTTTTTGGTTGTTAGTAGGGCAACAAGAGAGTACAGGCAGGCATAAAGTCTTCATCGAAGAATTGGCCATTAGAGGAAAGGTGTGGAACAAAGTGTGGGTGGTCCTATATTAAGGAGAAGACCACCCAGAAGCAAACTTTCTCACTCCCAGTGGAAAGGGATATTATCTAGTTTGAAGATATTGGCATTTGTGGAATTTGTTAGCTGAATATTGCCAAGGTTCTTGTGGAAAAACTGGCCTAGTCTTGTTAAAGACCTCTCGTACCAAGCTCTGGATCTTCCTAATAGCAATAGTTTGGGGAAAACTCCAAAACCCTCAGAGAAATCTACTGCCTCCCTCCAGTTAATATGATTACCGCTGCTATCGGGCCTTTTCAGGGAGTAAATTGTGCAGTTGGAGGTTCTGGGTTTTGTAGAGAGGCCAGAAACCAGGCCACAATCCTCCAATGTTGAGCTCCCATTTTTCAATTGTCGGCCTATAGCATTTGGGAAGAATTAGTGTTCCCCTCCTTATCAAAACCAGTCTGGAGATACGACTGTTGAGGTTTCAGGATTGCAAGGCTAAGTCCTTGGCAGGCAGCGTTTGGAATTGATAGAGAAGCGAGAAAAACACATTCAAGTTATTGTGCTTGCTTTTCCTATTGTTGGCATAAGGAGAGTATTCCACCTGTATCGTCTAGCATGCATGTGGGTGTGGAAGGGTACTTTGATTTATATAGAATAGTGAGTTTTAGGATTGCTGTTATAGCCAGGTATGTGAAGCCAGTCCCTGACCCTGTGAAGGGATTGGACTCCTAGATGTGCATGGAGAAATCCTGAGAAGGAAATATTCTCCATTTTGGTGCAGTTAAGTTTATAGCCTGACGGTTAACTGAAATCCCTGATGTTTTATTTGGGGAGGGGGGGTGGGGGTTGCGGATGGGGCGGGGGGGGGGGGTGGGGAAGCTGAGATGAGATGAACGGGTTGTTTAGATATACTTATGTGTTGTCAACGTATATATTGATATTTTTGTTCAGTTCCTCCTGCCAGTCATCTCACAAACATCTATACTTGCTCTAGTCCCAGTCTCCACTGCTGATTTCTGCAAGGCCTCGTTTGGGGCTGAACCTCCATCTGCTCCAAACATGCATCAGAGGGGGCATGGCTGTGGAGGAGTTTCCCAGGTGGGGAGTTTGCTCAGCTCCTGCTTGGAATCCACAAGGCGACTGTATATCAAGTGAAAGCTGGCTTCTTGGCTGGTAGAAACCCAGCTTGAGTTCCAGGTTATCGTCGGGGCCTGGATCCCCAAAAACACAAGCCGCCATTTTTAAGAAATCAGGCAACTTGGCTGATGGGCCTGGGGATGTCGGGGTGTTTTGGCGGGTGCCTAAATTGGTGTGAACGCCGTCCATGAATATTTAAATTAGGGATAACGGCCTGTGGATAACACAATCAGATCATAATTCCTTTTTATCCAGTGTAAACATACAAACTTTCCAGAAGGGGAACTAGATAACAAATTAAGAGCTGGAGCCCTGCTGATTTTTCCCTCCCTAGTCTCGGAGCTAAGCACCTCTCTCACCACCCTGGATGAGAATACCAAACTTATCACAGACCCAAGGTCAAACCTTTCGGTCTATATGGCCTGGGACCATACTGAGTGGTGCATTTGCCTATTGAGTTATCAGGAGAACAACATTCAAAGACACCCAAGTCTATTATCTCTTGTCAGTATTCCAAACGCAAAGTCGCCTCTCATGATTCCCATCAATTATTAGCAGATGATTAAATCCATCATGAAATGAATCCCTTTTTATCTTTACAGTACACTGTAATTTTCTTTCCAGAGTTAGCTCTGTTTCTACTCTTTTTGTTTTATAAACCTGATCAATAAAATAAACATGCAGCTCATTTTTAATTCAAATCCACCAACAAAGCATTTTGACATTCATTTCTTTGCCAGCTATGTATGAGCAAATTATTCAAGCCACAGTTTGCAGTCAGTTCAATCGTCTCCGGGAATGTCTGTCATCCAGAGGCTGTTTACATTAATTTATCTCCTGAACTGCAAGGTGCCTGCAGGCACTTTAACAGATCTACCTGGGCCTTCCTCTCCGTTGTAAGGTATTCTCTGGATTCCAGCTTATCCAAGGCTTAGCTGTCCGTACTCTTCAGCTTTCAGAACTTTGTGCGCACTCTGCGTTTAGCTGGCTGGTAGTTTTCCTCTGTCGAAGGGTCAGATGACCCCAGTTCTGATGAAAGGTCATCGACATGAAACGTTAACTCTGTTTCTCTCTCCACAGATGTTGCCCAAACTGCTGAGTATTTCCAGCACTTTCTGTTTTTATTTTATTACAGTAGCTTTACTCCCAGCTTCGCTCTCGTGGTTAGAACACCTGTTTGCCTAAAATTCCTTTTAGGAAGACCATGATCCAGCCATTGAGAGATTGCATAACTTTCAGAACCATGGGGCTACTCCTGAACTCCGACTGCCAAGCCATTCACAGGTGAAAGAATCTTCCTTTAAATTTATTTTTGGACATGGTTGATGCTGGCAAGTCTGTATTTATTGCCCATCCCTAGTTGCCCTGAGAAGGTGGTGATAGGCCTTCCCCTAGAACCGCTGCTGTCCTTGTGATGATAGTCCTCCAACAACAGTGTTAAGTAGAGAATTTTAGGATTGTGACCCAGCAATGATGAAGGAATGGCAATATAAGCTTGTCAGGATGGTATGTGACTTTGATGGTGAACTTGGAGGTGACATTGCTGCTCTTGTCCTTCTCAGTTGTAGAGGTCACAGGGGAGGGACGTTCTGTTGAGGTAATATGCTGTAGCACATCCTGGAGATCATACATACTGCAGCCACAGAGCCTCAGTGCGCAGGTGGAGGAGGGGGTGGATATTGAGTCCAGTGGCAGGACCACTGATCAAATGAATTGTTCTGTCCTGGGTGGCATTGAGCTTCTTGAGTGTTGTTGTAGTTGCACTCATCCAAGCAAGGTGATTCTTCATTACACCCCTGACTTGAGCCTTGTAGATGATGGAGAGGCTTTGTGGGGTCAGGAGGTGAGCCACTTGTCACATTGTACCCAGACTCTGCCCTGCTCTTGTAGCCACAGTGTTGATACGGCTGATCTAGTTCAGCCCCTCATCAATGGTGGCCCCCGTGACGTTGATGGTGGGGAACTCAGCAATGATGATGCCAGTGAAGATCAAGGGGAGTTGGTTGGACTTCCTCTTGTTCAAGATATTCATTACCTGGCACTTATGTGGCACAAATGTTATCTCTCACTTGTCAGCCCTTCACCTTGACATCGACTAGAGATAGGAGGAAAGATGCTAAACACCTGTGTGGTGTTTTACATTATCTCACTGGGGCACACTGCTGGACCTGTGAGGCCAAAATGCCAACACCCTGCAATAGTAAGGTAAAGCTTTTGGACTTTTACTCAATGTGAAAGATCACTCCTGTAAGTGAGCCCTCACTCCCAGTGTGTCTTCATACTCCCAATATCTAGGTAACTGCAGCAAGTCCAGGGCTGGAACAGAAGCCCCGTTATTATATTTAGCTTACTGGATACATCACGTGCCTAAACATGCTCACCTTGATTTCAGAGGAAGGTAATGAACAGTTGCATCCCTGTGCTAAAACTGGATCTGAAACAAGGTCCCTGACCAGAACTTTACATGAGGGTTCACTGCAGTGGTGACTGGTGACCGTACTGACAGGTGAGGCAAAGCTATACATGCCTAGCCAAGGCAGTGTATGACCGTGGTAACAGGCCCTTCCTGTGCAATCCCACTCCCAACCTTATAAACTGTATCTTGGGCCGGATTTTGCTCTATAAATAACAGCGAGGCTAACAGGGCTCACTGTTATTTTAATGCATCTTGTAATGCAACTCCTGGCAACCGCACATGCGCAGTTAAACGCGGAAATCCGGAAGATCCTCTACCAGATGCCCTGCACCTCCATAAGCTTTGCGGAAACTGCATCTCGCCGGCTGACTCACCGTTAAAATGAATGCAACAGCGTGAAGTTCCTCTACTGCCCTGACAGAAACAAAGTAATCTCGCCAAAAAAAGGTACGTCAAGTTTTTTAAGTCCAGGCAATCTTTTAACGGAGTGGTAAGTCTTAATGACTGCCAAACAACCTCTCTAACGCTGAACATTTACTTTTACAAGTGTTGGGTCTCATTCCTTCAAATTTTAATTGTTGTTGAATGTTTTAAAAAAGAAACTTTTTTTACATTTTTATTTTTTTTACTTTTTCTTTCTGTCTTTTTTATCTCTGTCTTTTAATTTCATATCCCTCTCTTTAATTTGCTTTCTGTACCTGATTTGACATTAGGCCGGATTTTGCTCTAAAAATAACACCAAGCCTAACAGCACTCACCATTGTTTCTGTGCAAGTGGTAGAGCAACTTCCGGTGGCCGTACACGCGCAATTAAACATGGAAATCCAAACGTTGCTCTACCAGGTGCTCTGCCCCTCCATAAGCTTCGCGGGAAGGACATCTCGCGGGAAGGACATCTCGCCTGCTAGCTCTCCATTCAAATGAAGGGAAGAGTGTGAAGTTGCTGCATTGACACCATAAGTGCATACTAAATTTGCCAGAAAAAGTTACGGCTTGTCTGAACTGACGCGAGGAGCCTGTCTTGCCGTCATTTAAATTTTGGGCGTATTTAATGAAATCAGGATTCAGTCGGAGGGAGCTTTTTATCCGTCAGAGACTTGTACAAAAAGTCTGTGAGAGGTGGGTGTCAGAATTTTTCAATTTTTTTTTCAAATTTATGTGACATCAAGACTCCTGGAAGGGTTTAAAGAGGCCTGAGTGGGAAAACTAAAGGAGGGAGAAAATGCCTTTTCCACTCGGGATCCCACTGTTTATGTATGTACTGTACAGAATGGAAGGCCAATGTAGGGAACAACAAAGAAGAGAGTCAGATGCCATGCCCATAGGCTCATCAGGAGGGACAAATACCCATCCCAGAGAGTGTACAGGGAGAGGCTGTCTTTCGAGATGATATCGAAAGAGTTGTGTGTGAGGAGACTATGCTTCAAGAAGGAGGCAATCGGCCGCCTCTGTCAAATGATACAAAAGGACCTGCAGCCATGTTCTAATTCCCGCAGGGCCTTGTCAGTGGCCACGAAGGTAACAACAGCCCTCAAATTTTATGCATGCGGGTCATTTCAGTCATCATTTTATGATTTTCTAAGTGCCCTGTTACCACTTTCTTAATAATGGATTCCAGCATTTTCCCGACGACTGATGTCAGGCTAACTGGCCTGTAGTTCCCTGTTGCCTCTTCTTTCAACCTAATACTCTGCTTAACTTCCTTAGTTAGCCACGGGTGAATCACTCTTCCCGTGGAGTTTTAATTTCTCAATGGAATGTATACTTGTTGAGAATATTGAAATATTTCTTTAAATGTTTGCCATTGCTTTTCAACTATCAAACCCTTTAATCTAATTTCCCAATCTATCTTTGACAACTCGCCCCTCATACCTATGTAATTGGCTTTATTTAAGTTTAAGACTCTAGTTTCTGACTTAAGTATGTTACTTTCAAACTCAATGTGACATTTGGAACAACACCCAGAACACTGCGAGAGTCTGCATTCAGCAGGTCATGGATGCCATATTCCGCAGGTTCTGGGTTCATCAGCCTTGTCATGTCCCCAGCACGGCAAAGGTCCACAGGATCACTGGATCCCCCAAAGTGCAGGGGGCTGGCGACAGAACCCATGTGCCATTGAAGGCACCCAATGATGTACCTGTCACGTACATCAACAGGAAAAGGTTTCATTCGTTAAACGTGATGATCCTTTGCAGTGTCTAATTGCAGATCATGAGTGTAAATGCAGGTCACAAGATAAGTGCTCATGATGCCTTCATCCTTTGGCACTCAAACTTATATGATACCTTCACCGCAATGCAGCAAGGATCTGGATGGATCTTAAGTGACAAGGGCTACCCAATGAAGTCGTGGTTGATGACACCCTACTGCAGGACCAATAGTGCAGCACAGGAAAGGTACAACTGTGCACACCCGTGCATGTACCAAGTAGTGGAGAGAACAACAGGGGTTCTGAAATCACACTTCTGGTGCTTGGGCAGATCAGGGGGAACTTTGCAGCACTCACCTGTTGATGTGACAAGTTATCGTGGTGGTCTGCTGTGCATTGCACCACTTTGCCCTGCGGGAAGGACTGACCCGTAAACAGGCAGACAAGATGGAGGATCCCTACCTGGATGTCGCTGGGCCCATGATTCTTGCCCCCCCCCCCCCAAGAAAGCCGCGGCTGCAGTGGGCAGGGCAGCTAGAGAGCAGTTTGTGGCTCATGCATTTGGACAGTGATGCAAGTGGCAAAGTGCCTCCCCCCTTCCCCAGGAAAGCACACAAAAGGACAAGCAAGATTGAAAGTGAAATAGTGAACTTTTATTGCAGCAGCAAATACTTAGTGCAAAACTTTTAAGAAACAGGTAGTTATTGCAAAATTTTATCTAAACAATGAGTTAATTTAGTCATTTTCTCCTTTGGAAACAGTTGTAATAACATAATGGTTGTTATTCATTCAACAGCATTATCATCGCCGAATCCCCCACCATCAACATCCTGGGGGTCACCATTGACCAGAAACTTAACTGGACCAGCCATATAAATACTGTGGCTACAAGAGCAGGTCAGAGGCTGGGTATTCCGCGGCGAGTGACTCACCTCCTGACTCCTCAAAGCCTTTCCACCATCTACAAGGCACAAGTCAGGAGTGTGATGGAATACTCTCCACTTGCCTGGATGAGTGCAGCTCCAACAACACTCAAGAAGCTCGACACCATCCAGGACAAAGCAGCCCACTTGATCGGCACTCCATCTACCACCCTAAACATTCACTCCCTTCACCACCGCACACCATGGCTGCAGTGTGTACCTTCCACAGGATGCACTGCAGCAACTTGCCAAGGCTTCTTTGACAGCACCTCCCAAACCTGTGACCTCTACAACCTAGAAGGACAAGGGCAGCAGGCACATGGGAACAACACCACCTGCACGTTCCCCTCCAAGTCACACACCATCCCGACTTGGAAATATATCGCCGTTCCTTCATCGTCGCTGGGTCAAAATCCTGGAACTCCCTTCCTAACAGCACAGTGGGAGAACCTTCACCACACGGACTGCGCGGTTCAAGAAGGCGGCTCACCACCACCTTCTCAAGGGCAATTAGGGATGGGCAATAAATGCTGGCCTCGCCAGCGACGCCCACATCCCATGAGCGAATAAAAAAATAACATTTTTCAAACAGTTACAAATGACTTCTGACTAAGATTTAAGAACAGCAACAACAACAACAACATAAATTATAATACAATCATAAGGGAAACATTAAATAACAAAACACCAACAATCGAATAAGAACAAACAGTAAAAAAATGAACAGACTTGCCCCCGCACAGGTCTGCCTGAGGGCCGCTGTGACAAAGTCTGAGCAAGAGGAGGTGCACTCTGCACGAGAAGGGCACCCCATTTCCTCCTGGTCCTCAGCCCTCCCTGTGGGCCGACCCCATTTGTGCCAAGGGCACGACCTCTGTGCCTTGTCCGTTGGCTGTAATCAGGGAGCTCGGAGCTGGGATGCTGCTGCTCCAAGCGGATATTGGGAGAAGTAGGGTCTTGTGGAGGTCGAGCTGCTGGCTCTTGGGCCTGGGCTGTGTCTGCAGTGGGAGGCAGCACGTTGGGTGTCACAGGCATCATGTTCTGGCCAACGTTCTTGATCTCTTGTCTCATGGAGGCGAGAGAGTCCAGGTACTTGTCATGCTCAGCAACCACTGTTCATCTCACTTGTCGACTAATGAGGTCCTCTCCCTGGTCGTCATCAACATGGGGCTGTCGTGTGCCGCGTCTTACAGGGGACTGGGACGCATCTACCCACAACGGGTAGGTCCCTCGCCCCCCCGAGAGGTCGGACTCATCAATCGCATTTCCTCCCACAGGCCCACTGGCGGCTGCCTGTCAGAAGGAGTCACGTGCGGTCTCGCACAGAACCAGAGGGGCCAGGAGTTGGAGAGGCGGTGAGGTGAGGCTCGTCACAGTCAAACATCCCCTTCACATCAACACCCTGAAGATGCCACTTGGGGACAGCAGTGATGCCACTTCGCCTGTCCTCCCACCCAGGGTGTGCACGGTCCTCTTCCATTACATGCCACCCCCACCCCCCCCGCTCACTTACCGTGTCACTGTCTTCTGCAGCCCCTGTACCACCACCTTCTGCAGCCCCCATATCACCACCCTCTGCAGCCCTCGCGTCACCGCCCTCTGCAGCCCCCTGCATCACATCCCTCTGCAGCCCCCTGCATCACATCCCTTTGCAGCCCCCTGCATCACATCCCTCTGCAGCCCCCCGTATCACATCCCTCTGCAGCCCCCGTATCACCGCCCTCTGCAGCCCCCGTATCACCGCCCTCTGCAGCCCCCGTATCACATCCCTCTGCAGCCCCCGTATCACCGCCCTCTGCAGCCCCCGTATCACATCCCTCTGCAGCCCCCTGCATCACATCCCTTTGCAGCCCCCTGCATCACATCCCTCTGCAGCCCCCCGTATCACATCCCTCTGCAGCCCCCCGTATCACATCCCTCTGCAGCCCCCGTATCACTGCCCTCTGCAGCCCCCCGTATCACATCCCTCTGCAGCCCCCGTATCACCGCCCTCTGCAGCCCCCGTATCACCGCCCTCTGCAGCCCCCGTATCACATCCCTCTGCAGCCCCCGTATCACCGCCCTCTGCAGCCCCCGTATCACATCCCTCTGCAGCCCCCGTATCACTGCCCTCTGCAGCCCCCGTATCACTGCCCTCTGCAGCCCCCGTATCACATCCCTCTGCAGCCCCCGTATCACCGCCCTCTGCAGCCCCTGTATCATCGCCCTCTGCAGCCCCCGTATCACCACCCTCTGCGTCTGCTGTTTGTAAGACTTGGACTTGTCCATAGACTTTTCATGGGCTTTTGCACGGCAAGTTCCTCTCATTGGGCGCTCAATCCAGCGCAGCGCCCTCTTCGGGGCATGTGGGACCTGTGTGAACGGGGCAAGCAACTGTCTATCCCATTAACCAATCAATTTGAAGCATGTTAATAAGCTATAAGTTAATAAGTCAGAACCAGGAAGTGTAAGTTAGAATAGTAAATTCAAAGGACTGGATTTTGCTCTGAGCATCGAACAAACAGTGCCCGCCGCCTGTATTTGCACTTACCCATAAGCTTCTGCACAGCAACTTTTTATAAAATGTTTTTAAAATGTTATTTACAATTAAATTAACTTTCAATTGTTAATAGGTGATTTGAGGACAACTCACCTCTCTTTAAGAATCCTGGCTGAATTGGTGGGCGTGTCTATTCTCACAGACTTTTCTTACGTGATTGCAGATGCTGCTCAGATGCCCTGTAGAGGACGCTGCACTTTTTTCAGCTCCATATTACAAGAAGTTACCGTGCAAAAGCCCATGGATAGTTTATGGATAAGTGCAAGAGTCACTAACTGCGTGGCTATTATTTGAACCCTGATTGAGACTCAGGAACAACCTGAACCCACACACTCTATGTCCTTAATTGGGCGCTGGGAGCCTGTTTCCCGAGAGCTGACAGCAGCAGCTGGCGAGAGGAGGAGGCGGGGGGATCGGGGGATGGGGTGGGGCATTTGGGTGCAACTGGAGCGATCTGCCGCTGGTTGAAGGTCCAGAGATCTGTTGCTGGGCTGGGAGCAGCCGAACTGCTGCCGACATTGATACCAGCCTCCTGTGTGAGGCGTGGACTAGTTCTATGAATTGCCTCACTTGACCAGCCGCCGCTGGTTCACTGCTAACCTTTCATGGAGCCTCCTGCCACTCTCCTTTGAAGCTCATCTAGGAATCAAAGAAATCAAACATGTATCACTCATGATTGCATCAGCCATCCAAAGGATGTCAAACCTTAACCCAAAGGATGTTTGCTGATCAGGGTAACCTGTTGCACTCTTTGAAGATCATATCTGTGATGCAGGACACCAACACCTATACAGGGAAATATTAGGGATGCTTCAGGACAGAGTAACACTTAACGACTTTGCACTTAACAGACATTAGGACATAGAAACAACTTTTTGTCTAATTGCATCAATCTGCATAGAATCATAGAATGGTTACAGCACAGAAGGAAGCCATTCGGCCCATCGAGCCTGTGCCAGCTCTTTGTAAGAGCAATCCAATTTGTCCCATTCCCCTGTTCTTTCCCCATAGCCCTGCAAATTTTTTCCCTTCAAGTATTTATCCAATTTCTTTTTGAAAGCCATGATTGAATCCGCTTCCACCATCCTTTCAGGCAGTGCATTCCAGATCATAACCACTCACTGTGTTAAAAAGTTGTTCCTCATGTGGCCTTTGGTTCTTTTGCCAATCATTTTTAATCTGTTGTCCTCTGCTTCTCGACCTTTCTGCCAATGGGAACAGTTTCTCTTTATTTACTTTATCTAAACTCGTCATGATTTTGAACACTTCTATCAAATCTCCACTTAACCTTCTCTGCTCTAAGGAGAACAAGCCCAGCTTCTCCGGTCTATCCACGTAACTGAAGTCCCTCACCCCTGGAACCATTCTAGTAAATCTTTTCTGCACCCTCTCTAAGGTCTTCACATTCTTCCTAAAGTGTGGTGCCCAGAATTGGACACAATACTCTAACTGTGGCCGAACCGGTGTTTTATAAAGGTTCAACATAACTTCCTTGCTTATGCCTTTATTTATAAAGCCCAGGATACCATATGCTTTTTGAACTGCTTTTCAACTTGTCCTGCATCTTCAAAGATTTCTGCACATATACCCCCAGGTCTCTCTGTTTCTGCGCCCCCTTTAGAATTGTACCATTTAGTTTATATTGCCTCTCCTTGTTCTTTCTGCCAAAATGTATCACTTCGCAAGACTCTGCATTAAATTTCATCTGCCATGTGTCTGCCCATTCTACCAGCCTGCCTCTGTCCTCTTGAAGTCTATTACAATTCTCTTCACTGTTTACTACATTTCCAAGTTTTGTGTTATCTGCAAATTTTGAAATTTTACCCTGTACACCCAAGTCCAAGCCATTAATATATATCAAAAAAGTAGTGGTCCCAGCACCGACCCCTGGGGAACACAATTGTACACCTTACTCCAGTCCGAAAAACAACTGTCCACCACTACTCTCTGTTTCCTGTCACTTAACCAATTTTGTATCCATGCTGCCACTGCCCCTTTTATTCCATGGGGTTTCAATTTTGCTGACAAGCCTATTATGTGGCACTTTATCAAACGCCTTTTGAAAATCCATATACACAACATCAACCACATTGCCCTCTTCTACCCTTTCTGTTACCTCATCAAAAAATTCAATTAAGTTAGTTAAATGTGATTTGCCTTTAACAAATCCGTGCTGGCTTTCCTTTATTAATCCACACTTGTCCAAGTGACTCTTAATTTTGTCCCGGATTATCGTTTCTAAAAGCTTTTCCTCCACCGAGGACAAACTGACTGGCCTGTAGTTGCCAGGTTTATCCTTATACCCTTTTTTGAACAAGGCTGTAACATTTGCAATTCTCCAGTCCTCTGGCATGACCCCCCTATATAAGGAGGATTGGAAGATTATGGCCAGCACCTCTGCAATTTCCACCCTTACTTCCCTCAACATCCCATCCAGACTGGGTAACTTAACTACTATAAGTACAGGCAGCATTGATATGCATCAGCCAGACTGGGTGATTTATGTAATGGAATTTGGTTTTAACCCTCTATATACTGTAACTAGAAGGAAAGAAGCATGTATTATTGTACACCACAGACAAAAATGTCACTAATAGGGAGTGAGAACTTCATACCTCTCAGTGGCAGTTTCATTCAATCACAACTTGTCGCTAAAAGTTCTGTCTGGTACCTTGTAGTGTGGAGAGGCTAATTGTAGCAATGCCTTGCTCACTAGGGAGCAGCAAAAGAGGAAACAGAAAAGGACATTTGAAACAAAAGAGAATTGTAAAGTATGGGGTCATTACATATTGCTGATATACTTTTACTCTTGAGCACAAACAGAATCATGTGGTTCAAAGTGATGGAATTGCAGTTAAGCATAGCTTGCAAGCTAGTCAAAAGGAGGCAAGAATAACGACGCAGAAAGGAAACCCAGACAAGTAAACAAACACAACAACAACAACAACTTGGAGCAGAGCGCAGGATCAGCGATAAAAAGGGGAGTGAGAGAGGAGAGAGAGAGAGAGCGGAGCGCAGGATCGGCTATAAAAGGAGGAGCAAGAGAGGAGAGAGGGAGCGGAGCATGGGATCAGTGATAAAAGGAGGAGCGAGAGAGGAGAGAGAGCGGAGAGAGAGCAGAGAGAGTTGAACGCAGGATCGGGAAGAGAGGTGAAAAAACATCTAAATCGACATCAGCACAATGGAAGGAGATGATTGGTGAGTAGCTGGTGAGTGTTTTTTTTCTAGTGAGTGTTTTTTTTAAAGTCTTTAAGTTTATTTTTGTTAAGTTTAGTTAATAATATAACAAATCGAGGCATGGCAGGGCAGCTCAGACCCGTCGAATGCACGGCCTGTGCCATGTAGGAACTCCAGGATGCTTCCCATGTCCTGGATAACCACATGTGCAGGAAGTGTCGCCAGCTGGAGGTGCTCGAGCTCCGGGTTTCGGAGCTTGAGCAGCAGCTGGCGTCACTGCAGTGCATCCATGAGGCTGAGAGTTTCATGGATAGCACATTTCAGGAGGTGGTCACCCCGCTGCTTAAGAGAGTGCAGGCAGAGAGGGAAAGGGTGACCACCAGCCAGACAAGGAGGACCAGGCAGGTAGTGCAGGAGTCCCCTGAGGGCATCTCGCTCTCTAACCAGTGAATACTGGTGGGGGAGAGGGTTCCTCTGGGGAGTGCAGCCAGAGCCAAGTGCACATCACCATGGGTGGTGTAACTGTACAGTGGGGAGAAGAATGGTCATGAGAGTGATAGTGATAGGAGATTCTATAGTTAGGGGAACAGATAGCCGTTTCTGCGGCCGCAGACGTGATTCCACGATGGTTTGTTGCCTCCCTGGTGCCAGGGTCAAAGATGTCACCGAGCGGCTGCAGAACATTCCGGAGAGGGAGGGTGAACAGCCAGAGGCCGTGGTCCATACCAGACATAAGTAGAAAGAGGGATGAGGTCCTGCAGGCAGATTTTAAGGAGTTAGGAAAGAGATTAATAAGCAGGACATCAAAAGTAGTAATCTCTGGATTATTCCCTGTAGAAATAGGAGGATAGAGAAGATGAATGCGTGGCTGAAGAGAGGATGCAGGAGGGAGGGCTTTAGATTCCTGGAACATTGGGATCGGTTCTGGGGGAGGTGGGACCTGTACAAGCTGGATGGGTTGCACCTCAACAGGGCCGGGACCAATATCCTCGTGGGGAGGTTTGCTAGTGCTGTTGGGGAGGGTTTAAACTAGCTTGGCAGGGGGATGTGAACCTGAGCATAGATTCAGAAGGGAGGGAAGCAGAGCTGGAAATGGAAGGCAGAAAATTAGTAAGCAAGTTTGGAAGGCAGAGGAAACAAAGGTTAGAAACTAGACAACACAGGAGTTTGGTAGTGCTTAATGGTATATATCTCAATGCAAGGAGTATGGTGAATAAGGCAGATAAGGTAAGGGCACAGATAGATACGTGGAAGTATGATATCTTAGCTATTACAGAAACATGGCTTAAACAGGGGCAGGAATGACAGCTCAATGTTCCTGGTTACAGGATTTTCAGACGAGATAGACGGGGGATAAAAAAGGAGGGGGGTGGTGGCAATATTGGTTAAAGAAACAATTATGGCTGTGAGGAGGGATAATATGTTAGAAGGATCATCAAATGAGGCCATATGGGTTGAGCTAAAGAACAAAAAAAGGGGCAGTCACACTGCTGGGAGTGTACTATAGACCCCCAAAGAGTCAGAGGGAGATAGAAGAACAAACATGTCGGCAAATTTCTGAGAAGTGCAAAAACAATAAGGTAGTGATAGTAGGGGATTTCAACCACCCTAATATTAACTGGAATACAATCAGTGCAATAGGTATAGAGGGCGCAGAATTCTTAAATTGCATTCAGGAGAACTTTTTTAGCCATTACGTAGCAATCCCAACAAGAGCGGGGGCAGTTCTGGATTTAGTTTTAGGGAATGAAGCTGGACAGGTGAAAGGAGTATCAGTGGGAGAGCATTTTGGTGGTAGTGATCATAATTCAGTTAGATTTAGCATAGTTATGGAAAAGGACAAAGATAGAACAGGAATAAAAGTTCTAAATTGGTGAAAGGCCAGTTTTACTAAGCTGAGAAGTGATTTAGCAAAAATGGACTGGAAACAGCGACTTGAAGGTAAATCAGTGTCAGAGCAGTGGGAGGCATTCAAGGGGGAGATTCAAAGGGTTTAGAGTAAACATGTTCCCACAAAGAAAAAGGGTGGGACTGCCAAATCTAGAGCCTCCTGGATGACAAGGAGCATACAGGGTAAGGTAAGGCAAAAAAGGGAAGCTTTGAGGAGTATAGAAAGTGCAGGGATAAAAATTAGGAAAGCAAAGAAAGGGTATGAAAAAATACTGGCAAGTAAAATTAAGGAATCCCCAAAAATGTTTTATAAATACATAAAGAGCAAGAGGATAACTAAGGAAAGAGTGGGGCCTATTAGAGACCAAAAGGGTAACCTATGTGTGGAGGCAGAAGTTGTGGGTATGGTTCTTAATGAATACTTTGTGTCTGACTTCACAAGAAGGGGGGCGCGGTGCGATGCAGGGATAGAAGTTAAGGAAGAGGGGTGTGAAATATTGGATGCAATAAACATAGTGAGAGAGGAAGTATTATGGGGATTAGCATCTTTGAAAGTAAATAAATCACCAGGGCTGGATGAAAAGTATCCCAGGCTGTTAAGAAAAGCAAGGGAGGAAATAGCGGAGGCTCTGTCCATCATTTTTAAATCCTCCCTGCCTACAGGCATGGCGCCGGAGGACTGGAGGACTGCCAACATTGTACTGTTATTTAAAAAATGAGAAAGAAATAGACCGAGTAATTACAGGTTAGTCAGTCTAACCTCGGTGGTGGGCAAATTAGTGGAATCAATTCTGAGAGACAGCAAAATCGTCATTTAGAAAGGCACAGGTTAATCAAGGAGAGTCAGCATGGATTTGTTAAGGGAAGGTCGTGTCTGACTAATTTGATTGAATTTATTGAGGAGGCAATAAGAAGGGTCAATGAGGGTAGCACGTTTGATGTAGTCTACATGGATTTTAGCAAAGCTTTTGACAAGGTCCCATATGGCAGACCGGTCAAAAAAGTAAAAGCCCATGGAATCCAAGGGAAAGTGGCTAGTTGGATCCAAAATTGCCTTAGTGGCAGGAGGCAAAGGGTAATGGTTAACGGGTGTTTTTGCAACTGGTAGGCTGTTACCAGTCGGGTCCCGCAAGGCTCAGTACTAGGTCCTTTGCTTTTTGTGGTATATATTAATGATTTGGACTTGAATGTGGGGGGCTTGATCAAGAAGTTTGCAGATGATACAAAAATTGGCCGTGTGATTGATAGTGAGGAGGAAAGCTGTAGACTGCAGGAAGCTATCAACGGACTGGTCAGGTGGGCAGAAAAGTTGCAAATGGAATTCAATCCAGAGAAATGTGAGGTAATGCATTTGGGGAGGGCAAACAAGGCAAGGGAATACACACTAAATGGGAGGATACTGAGAGGTGTAGAGGAACAAAGGGACCTTGGAGTTCATGCCCACAGATCCCTGAAGGTAACAGGACACGAAGATAAGGTGGTTAAAAAGGCATACGGGATGCTTTACTTTATTAGCCGAGGCATAGAATATAAGAGCAGGGAGGTTATGCTAGAACTGTATAAAACATTGGTTAGGCCACAGCTTGAGTACTGCATACAGTTCTGGTCACCACATTACAGGAAAAATGTGATTGCACTTGAGTGGGTACAGAGGAGATTTACGAGGATGTTGCCAAGGCTGGAGAATTTTAGCTATGAGAAAAGATTGGATAGACTGGGGTTGTTTTCTTTGGAACAAAGGAGGCTGAGGGGAGATTTAATTGAGGTATATAAAATTATGATGGGACTAGATAGAGTGGATAGGGAGGGCCTATTTCTCTTAGCAGAGGGGTCAGTGATCATAGGGCATAGATTTAGAGTAATTGGTAAAAGGATTAGATGGGAGCTGAGGAGAAAGTTTTTCACCCAGACGGTGGTGGGGGTCTGGAACTCACTGCTTGAAAGGGTGGTAGAGGTAGAAAACTCACTTTTTAAACTCATTTAAAAAGTACTTGGATGCGCACTTGAAATGCCGTAACCTACAGGGCTACAGGTCAAGTGCTGGAAAGTGGGATTAGGCTGGATAGCTCTTTTTCGGCCGGCACAGACACAATGGGCCGAATGGTCTCCTTCTGTGCCGTAACTTTCTAGGATTCTATGATTCTATGATTTATATAGCACCTTTAATGTAATAAAACATCCCAAGATGCTTCACAGGAGCATTATCAAACAAAATTTGACACCGAGCCACATAAGGAGGTATTAGGAAAGGTGACCAAAAGCTTGGTCAAAGAGGGAGATCTTCAGGAGTGTCTTAGAAGAGGAGAGAGAGGTAGAGAGGTGGAGAGGTTTAGGGAGGGATTTCCAGAGCTTAGGGCCTAGGCAGCTGAAGGCATGGCCACCAATGGTGGAGTGATTAAAATCGGGGATGCGCAAGAGGCAAGAACTGGAGGAGCGCAGAGATCTTGGAGGGTTGTTTGGCTGGAGGAGGTTACAGAGATAGGGAGGGGCAAGGCCATGGAGGGATTTGAAAACAATCTAAGAGAAAAAAATAAAGACTGCTATTAAATATTTATACCTGAGTTCTACAAATATTTAGAATATAGTTCTTGAGTTATAGGCCTATGTAGCAAGAAGTTATGTTTTGGGATCACAGAAACATTGTTCACTCCAGAAAATGGGAACAAATTCCAAATGCAGTGGTTTGGGGTGATCTGGAACAATAGAAAATACAAGAGGAGTTGTTATACGTACAGGAGAATTTAGAAATTAAAGAAGGTGAATTGATATATCGTGGGAATACACATATCAAATAGTTTGGCTTGAGCTAACAAGCTGACAGAGAATTAAATTAACAATAGAGATCAATTGGGAAGGATGAAGATGACAACATATTGAAAGAGGAGTTCAAAATGGTATGAAAAGTCAACAATATGATACTGGGTGACTTCAAACCAACTGAACATAAACTGGGAACTCTATAATGGAAATTGTGCAAAAGAAAGAGAACTAGTGAATGTGGTACAAGATTGTTTTTGGATCCAATCTCTTGGAATTTCTATAGGGAATCTTCTGATCTCCCACTGTAATTTCAATGGAAGATTGGGGAAAACTCTAATGAAATGGCATAAATGGTCATTTCCATTGTTTTTCTGGGATTTCTAATGATCTTCTGCCAAAGTTAAGGTGGGACATTGAGAGGATTTCTGTGGAAATTTTACCACAATGTGTCAAGGACCCCATTAGGGGCAACTCAAATCCAGGTCTGATTCTTCCAAGTGATTAGGATAGAATAGTGGAACATCTAGGGACTAATCATCACAATGTGATTAAATTTAAGATTTTCTGTAATGAACATCAGTAAGCACCAGAATAAAAACATACAATTTCAAAAAGGCAAAGTTCCACGGAATGGGGAAAGAACTGAAATAAATTAACTGAAAAGTATTACTGTAAGATTGAACATGATTAAAATAATAATTATGGTATGCAAATTAAGAATGTACCCAAGAAAAATATGCATGAGTTAGATAAGTATTTTCCAAATTGGACAAGTAGGTCAAATAAAATGGCAATGAAAAAGAAACACAAACTAAAGAAAGCCAACAGGGAAAAATAAAGTGAGAACTGTGGGAAGAGTACAGAACTTTACTAAAACAGGTTAAAATAGATATTAGAAGAACAAGGAGAAAGAACTTACATCTGTATAGCACCTTTCACGTCTTCAGGACATCCCAAAGCACTTTACAGCCAATGAAATACACTTGTGAAGTGTAGTCACTGTTATAATGTAGGGAAATGTGTCAGCCAAGGTCCCACAGTCAGCAATGAAATAAATAAGCAGATAATCTGCCTCTTAGTGATTTTGGTTGAGGTATAAATAATGGCCAGGACCCTGGGAGATCTCCCGTACTCTTCTCCAAATAAGACCTGGACAACATCCAGGCTTGGGATCATAAGTGGCAAGTAACATTCATGCTAGACAAGTGCCAGGCAATGACCATCTCCAACAAGAGAGAGTCTAAAAATCTCCCCTTGACATTCAATGCCATTACCATCGCCGAATCCCCCACCTTCAACATCCTGGGAGTCACCATTGACCAGAAACTTAACTGGACCAGCCATATAAATACTGTGGCTACAAGAGCAGGTCAGAGGCTAGGTATTCTGCTGCGAGTGACTCACCTCCTGACTCCCCAAAGCCTTTCCACCATCTACAAGGCACAAGTCAGGAGTGTGATGGAATACTCTCCACTTGCCTGGATGTTAGGGAACTTGGGGAAATAAATAGTGATGTCTTGAGGAGTGTGCATATTACAGAGAGGGAGGTGCTGGAAGTCTTAACGCGCATCAAGGTAGATAAATCTCCGGGACCTGATGAAATGTATCCCAGGACGTTATGGGAGGTTAGGGAGGAAATTGCGGGTCCCCTAGCAGAGATATTTGAATCATCGACAGCTACAGTTGAGGTGCCTGAAGATTGGAGGGTAGCAAATGTTGTGCCTTTGTTTAAGAAGGGCGGCAGGGAAAAGCCTGGGAACTACAGACCGGCGAGCCTGACATCTGTAGTGGGTAAGTTGTTAGAGGCTATTCTGAGAGACAGGATCTACAGGCATTTGGAGAGGCAGGGACTGATTAGGAACAGTCAGCATGGTTTTGTGAGAGGAAAATCATGTCTCACGAATTTGATTGAGTTTTTTGAAGGGGTAACCAAGAAGATAGATGAGGGCTGTGCAGTAGACGTGGTCTACATGGACTTTAGCAAAGCCTTTGACAAGGTACCGCATGGTAGGTTGTTACGTAAGGTTAAATCTCATGGGATCCAAGGTGAGGTAGCCAATTGGATACAAAATTGGATTGACGACAGAAGACAGAGGGTGGTTGTAGAGGGTTGTTTTTCAGACTGGAGGCCTGTGACCAGCGTTGTGCCTCAGGGATCGGTGCTGGGTCCGCTGTTATTTGTTATTTATATTAATGATTTGGATGAGAATTTAGGAGGAATGGTTAGTAAGTTTGCAGATGACACCAAGATTGGTGGCATTGTGGACAGTGAAGAAGGTTATCTAGGATTGCAACGGGATCTTGATAAATTGGGCCAGTGGGCCGATGAATGGCAGATGGAGTTTAATTTAGATAAATGTGAGGTGATGCATTTTGGTAGATCAAATCAGACCAGGACCTACTCCGTTAATGGTAGGGCGTTGGGGAGAGTTATAGAACAAAGAGATCTAGGAGTACAGGTTCATAGCTCCTTGAAAGTGGAGTCACAGGTGGATAGGGTGGTGAAGAAGGCATTCGGCATGCTTGGTTTCATTGGTCAGAACATTGAATACAGGAGTTGGGATGTCTTGTTGAAGTTGTACAAGACATTAGTAAGGCCACACTTGGAATACTGTGTACAGTTCTGGTCACCCTACTATAGAAAGGATATTATTAAACTAGAAAGAGTGCAGAAAAGATTTACTAGGATGCTACCGGGACTTGATGGTTTGACTTATAGGGAGAGGTTAGACAGACTGGGACTTTTTTCCCTGGAGAGTAGGAGGTTGAGGGGTGATCTTATACAAGTCTATAAAATAATGAGGGGCATAGATAAGGTAGATAGTCAAAATCTTTTCCCAAAGGTAGGGGAGCCTATAACTAGGGGACATAGATTTAAGATGAGAGGGGAGAGATACAAAAGGGTCCAGAGGGGCAATTTTTTCACTCAAAGGGTGGTGAGTGTCTGGAACGAGCTGCCAGAGGCAGTAGTAGAGGCGGGTACAATTTTGTCTTTTAAAAAGCATTTGGACAGTTACATGGGTAAGATGGGTATGGAGGGATATGGGCCAAGTGCAGGCAATTGGGACTAGCTTAGTGGTATAAACTGGGCGACATGGACATGTTGGGCTGAAGGGCCTGTTTCCATGTTGTAAACTTCTATGATTCTATGATTCTATGAGTGCAGCTCCAACAACAGTCAAGAAGCTCGACACCATCCAGGACAAAGCAGCCCGCTTGACTGGCACCCCATCCACCACCCTAAACATTAACTCCCTTCACCACCGGCGCACAGTGGCTGCAGTGTGTACCATCCACAGAATGCACTGCAGCAACTCGCCATGCTTCTTTGACAGCACCTCCCAAACCCACGACCTCTATCACCTAGAAGGACAAGAGCAGCAGGCACATGGGAACAACACCACCTGCACGTTCCCCTCCAAGTCACACACCATCCCGACTTGGAAATATATCGCCGTTCCTTCATCGTCACTGGGTCAAAATCCTGGAACTCCCTTCCTAACAGCGCTGTGGGAGAACCTTCACCACACGGACTGCAGCAGTTCAAGAAGGCGGCTCACCACCACCTTCTCAAGGGCAATTAGGGATGGGCAATAAATGCCGGCCTCGCCAGCGACGCCCAGATCCCACGAACGAATAAAATAAAAAACATGGGACATTTTACATCCAACTGTGGAGGGCAGCCAGGGTCTCAGTGTGATGTCTCAACTGAAAGACAGTATCCCTGTCAGTGCAGCACCCGCTCTGTTCATAAATCTTTGAATTTGGGCTTGAACCCACAACTCAGAGGCAAGAGTGCTACCAATGAACCAAAGTTGACACTTAAAGAGAACTTTAGAGAACTTTAGAGATCATAACTAAAGACTCAAGCATCTACAGGCCCTTTAGCCTATCATTAATAAGAAGTAAAATAAAGGAATCTATTCTGAGGGGTAAGCTGGAGGAGTATTTGTACAACGATAACTTAATAAGAAACAGCCAGCACAAATTAATTATAAGAGAAAGACAAGCCTGATAATCTCTTTGAGGATGCTACAAATTTGTGGATAATAAAGCTTTTTGCAAAGTTCCACATGGAAGACTTGTAATTAAATTAAAAGCCACAGGAATTCAAGGGGAAACATGGGACTAGATAAGAAACTAGTTAACAAATGGAAAATGAGTCAGCTAACTGGCAGTGTCTTGGAGGTTCGAACAGTTTGGAGCAAATGGTTGGAGTTTTTCAACTGGCTAGTGGCCATTTAGGCTTCTCTACTGCAGCCAGATAGTTGCAGAAGGGCATGCTTTTCTCGGAGCACGAAGCTTCAGGGGGGAAAGCTTTTTCTAAGAATGAGAGAAGGAGCCAAAAAGTTGAAGGCTGTAATAAAAGGAAGTGAAAGAAACCACCATGATAGTCCATGTGGAAGGTATTAGGCAAGTGAAGGCCATTGACGTAATTTGGGCTGTGCACAGGGACTATGGAGAGGGAGCTGTTATGTCTATAGACCAAAATGAAACATTGGGATGAACTAACGATGTCTGGTTGAGCAGAAATAGATCAATTGTTGTTGGGGCTGGAAATTAATGGTAAGAATTTGGAGTATCCCTACTATACTCGGACGTAGTTACAGCTTTCTTAAATTTATAACTTAAATCTTTCTTAAATGCTTATATTGAAGATAAGATTATTATCTAAATGTTGGAGCAGTGGGACATAAAAACCTGCTCTTTGATTAGAAGACTGTGCTGTCCAGAAATTAAGATGGCAGACAAAACCCGATTTGTGAATATTAAATCTCCAAAAGGGCTCGAATCATTGTCAAGCAGCATGAATTTTAAAACAATGGAGGAGATTCAATGCCCATGTACCTAATGATTGCCCTGAGTTATTTTGCTATAATTGTGAGGAATCAAGCTATCTTGGCCTGTAATTGTAGGACTGTGACTGCAGTAGATGCAGAAATAGCCCTACTCATTGTAAGTGCATAAGGGAAGAAGACAGCATGGAGGAGGCATTACAAGGGCAAGAAAAAGAATCGCACCAGTAAGAGGCAAACAATGGAAAGGAAATGGAAGGACAGCAGGATGTCATTGGAGTTAGAAATGAAGATTATAAGTTGTAAAATATTTCTAGGGAGAATCAAGATGGAAGGTCAGTTGGTATAGCGAAGATGAATACATGAAATATTAATGACCATCCAGCTGACCTTAGGAAGGCTGTTGGTAAAGATAACGGGACCAACTTTCCTATGCCCCCTCTGCCTGGGCACCAGGTAGGCAGAGTACACCCACAGTGCACTCTACCTATAACTACCCGAACCCACGTGTAATTCCAGGTTCAAGTCATTTATATGGGCCAGGTGCTTCTATGACGCAGGCCTGCCCCCGGCAGGGCCTTACTCATAGGAGCGGGGGTTGGGGGTGGGGAGTGCAAGAAAGTCAGCAGAAATAGCCACTGACATCAGGGATTCAGACTGTTATCCAAAAACAGCAAGTGTAGAATCAAGTAGTGTCAAGTGCAGACTTACCTTGGGTTCTGTGTCTTTGCTGCCTACCAATTTCCAAGTGGAGACGCCTGAGGCCCCCCCCACTTCTTCTGTGTGCCCCTCAAAATAGGTATCCCTCGGTAAAATACTGGAAATCTCAGGGCACCATAAAGGGGGCAGAGACTTGGCATCGCAAGTGTCTGCTTTTTCTTGTACTTTACATCTGGGGAATAAGTACCAACATCCTGATGGGTTTGCAGATGACTTGATCAACATTTCTGCCACAACATACAGAAATGCGTTAGGAAGACCACTGGAAAAAGCAAATCACCATCACAACAGCCAACAACCACCTCCAATGGTTGACAATACTCTTAAGCAGAAGATTTCTTTAGAGCATCGATGCATATTTTCAGTCCACTGACATTTGGCTGAACCTTGTTTAACCAGGATTTGGACATTTGGAAGCAATTTGATTGGAGAGATGACATGTAGAAATGAGCTGACTTCAAATAGTTCCCACATTACGACAAACCTTTTGCAGAGATGCAGACATTGGCTGAGTTCCATACTGTTGATAATGTAAAAATTGCAAACTTAGCAAAAGCATGAGCTCCCTCTGAGATGGTAATTCAAAGGACACTATGTTGAAAGCTCATCTGAATTAGATATCTGCCATAGAGATCCAACTCCCCCATGGAAGACCCTTAAAATCACTTTTTTTTTTGCTGCAAAATTTCAAGGAGCAACCTTTAAAAAGGGATTGGGTCAGACCAGATCCCATGTTGGATAATAGTACTGCACCTTTACTGGAGTATGGTTTTATTACCAGGCCATTCAACTCTTATGCTAATTACTGGTACTCTGAGGCAGCCTGTTCCCCTTTCCAGAGAGGGCAGGACACGGTATCCCTCCCCTCAGCCCAGCAGCGTTGGCCAGTATTTCTGAACTAGAGATAGATAGCTTTTTGCCAACCGAAGGTATTAAGGGATATGGGCCAAAGGCAGGTTATATGCAGTTAGATCACAGATCAGCCATGATCTTATCAAATGGCGGAGCAGGCTCTAGGGGCTGAATGGCCTACTCCAGTTCCTATGTAACTCTTTGGCTGGCAGGTGTCCCAGATGCTCCCCCAAGCTGTCAAAGGCCCGCTGTTTATGACCACTCCCCTTGACCCTGCGCACATCAGCAGAGGCTGCAGGCGGACACATTTTCACCATGAGTGTGTCATGTCTCATTAGTGAGACAGTGATTTAGTCACTGTTATATAAGCGTAGTTAAGTTAGAGGAGGGAGAAAGGAGAGAGAACCCTGTTGAGAGATCAATCAGCAAAGGGCCAGTTACTTTGCTTTGAGCAGCAGTGCTTTCATGTCATGGACATCAACCATTACTTCGGTGAAAACATTGACTCCATCCCTGCTTATTAGAACTCAGTTGTCAAGGTCACTGCAGTAACCAGCATCTATGCCAGGTCTCCTTTAAGCCACCACAAAGAACTGTCTATGCCACAATGGACAACTATGTTGAACTGTCAGGAAGGAGATAGGCACATTTCTACAGGGAAGAGGGGATACGTTCAGTTCCCCAAATCATCAGAAGCACAGGTTGCCAAGCTATAGCATTTTGTGCTGAATTCCTTAACAGGTTTGGAGTGACAGACTGCATGAAATTGGGTCTCCAAAGCACAATTCAGTGACCTAGAGCAATACCAAGGGATAGTTCTCTCTCAATATTCAATACCAGACATGCTAGCACCAGGGCATTTTGATTGTGGTTGCTGAAGTTCTAAGTCCTCAATTAAAAGCACTCTAGTCTTTAGAGTGTTTCCTTTTTTATGCTCTCTATACAGCCAGGTTATGAAAAAGGAACTAACGGTGAATACCTTTATTTCAGAAAAATGGTTACACCAGTTTATTGAAGATGACTAAAATGAATATTAGGAGATAAGAGGAAAATAGAAAATTGGATTGTAGTTAACAACAAGGATCCGAAGATTTTAACCTATCGAAGTAGCAATGTGTTAAAGACGGGATAGGGGATAAATTGAGTAAAGTGTTAGAGGATGAGGCAGTGTCAAGTGTGGAAAACAGAACAAATTCTGAATATAGTCAGTTTGTCTCTAGAATCTATAACAAGAGCCATAGGTAGCAAATTTAAAATAATACACACAATTCACAAAGTTGCTACTCCATTTCCTGCATGTCATTGTTGTATACATTTCTAAATGGGTCTAGGGGCATGCTCACCGAAAATTTTAAATCTTTACTTTCTGTTTAACTTTAAACACCGTCAAAATTTACTTTTAAGATTAAAAATCATGTAGGAAAAATAAGTGACATTTGGGTTTACCCACATTTAACAGACCATTGCTTCACAGTCACTCTCCCCTTCATAGAGGCACTCTTTGCCCCTTTAGCCCACTGCGGTTCAAACTTATTCAGACACAATGGGGGGAATTTTAACCCCAAAGAACAGGTGTGTTGGGGACGGGTGGGTAGTTAAAATAATTGATTTTTTGAGCATGATTGCAACCCAGCTGCAACTTCTGGGTTTAATGGAGGCACGTTTGGATGCGTGTGAGTAACGGGAGTAACGGCAGTCGGGACCCTAATTAGTGCAGGCGGGCTGGTAGTTATCGCAGCAATTAACATCCTTATTAGGTCTTTTTAAATTGATTTTCACCGACCTTAAATTTAACGCCTCGAGTGTGGGTTTCCTGGGGGCTTGTGAATCTCACCAGTGAAAAGGAGGCAATGGGGGTCGGATCATACGGTAAGTGCCTTTATTGCACTGCATGTGGGCCAGGAGGAGCTGGAGTGTTTCCTCCAGGCCCAACAAGTTTACCTGTCGCAATCGGATCCCCACGATTGATTGCCCCTGCCCTCCGATGTCTGATACCCCCCCCCCTGATGTCTGAAACCACCCTCCCGCTGTCTGAAACCCCCAACGATGTCCAACTGCTCACTCCTCCAACGATCTCCGACTTCCCCCAACCCCCACAATCAGCCCCCCCAAACCAAACCCCGAAGATCCCAATCTCGCCTCGAGTTCCTCATCCAAACCCTAAAGATTCTCATCTCTCCCCGACCATCCGCCTACCACCAGCCTCATCCAACCCCCAAAGATCCTGATCTCTCCCCGATCCCCCCAGTCCAAACTCCGACTTACCTTCCATCCGTTCCCCGGCTGCTTTCCCGTCCGACAGGCAGCCAGCCTGTCAATCAAGCTGGCTATCGGGCAGGAAAACTTTTGAAAAATTTTAAAGCATGTCCTACCGTTAAATTTAGTCAGACCTGAGGGAAACCCTTATTTCCGGGTTTCCCATCCGCAAACCCCCCCCCCCACTTCTCTTCCCGGCTCCAAGTTAATATCGGGTCAAGGTCTCCCCTTTAATTCCAACCCTCCAGTTCATAGTGGCACACTGCCTGCTTTAACTCCCTCCCCTTCCCAGTTTATTTATGCATATATCCCAATTAGCAGAGACATCTTCCCCTTCCAATGCCCTAATTCAGAAAGGCACTTTCCTTCTTTACTGCCAGTCCTGGTT
This sequence comes from Heptranchias perlo, assembly GCF_035084215.1. Taxonomy (NCBI): domain Eukaryota; kingdom Metazoa; phylum Chordata; class Chondrichthyes; order Hexanchiformes; family Hexanchidae; genus Heptranchias; species Heptranchias perlo. The sequence continues at coordinate 124,351,632 of NC_090325.1, read as the reverse complement.
GCAGCTTTGCTCCAGTAGTTCTGAGAATTCCTGGTACATTGCAAGACTAGGAATTCCCACTGGCAGCCTGGAGAACTCAGCTGGGTCCCAGAGAGAAGCAACAGTGTCAATTCAGCTGCAGCCAGGACTGGCATGGGAGTCATCAAGGAGTGAGTGAGCATGGGACAGCAGCACGTCCTCAGCCAGATATCTCGGGACAGCTGTTGCATTGCAAGTTTACTGACGTACTACCCCAGGAGATAAAAGGTGAACAGATTCGAATACAGGGCATAAACCCAGTTACGCTCCTGTCCATAACATTAGGTGGACATTTATGCCATGCCATGCATATGCCATCAAGGAGCTCTAGGGAATACGGTGGTGATTTCTTTAAGCAGTTCTGTGGAGCAGGGCACATTTACCTGACAGCGCGACAGACTGCATATTCACAACAGCAGCAATTTCCCAATTTGTCGCTGCAAGAAACAGGAAGCCCTTCCTGCTGGCAGCCCGTGTCGGAAATTCGGGTGAAACTGTTTCAAATGGTCAAAAAAATCATGGGCAGCACATGCCCAGTTTTCCGATATGTGCTGTTGGTGGATGAGGCTCTCTGCCAGCCAGGATCTAATTTTATCTTGAATTGAAGGATTGTAAGAGTTTGCTCAGGACTGACTAACTGATCTAAGGTTACCCGATTTATTCTTCTCTCCCTTCTTGAACAAAGGTGTTGCATTTATTACTCTTCAGTCTCAACGCAATTTGATGGCACTGTCAACGACACATTCCAGCACTTTGCTGATGATTGAGAGTAGATTGATGGAGCGATAATTGGCTGGATTGGATTTGAACAGGACATACCTGGGCAATTTTCTACTTTGTCGAGTAGATGCCAGTGTTGTAGCTGTACTGAAACAGCTTGGCTTGAGGCATAGCTAGTTGTAGAGCACAAGTCTACAGCACTACAGCCAGGATGTTGTCGGGGCCCATAGCCTTTGTTGTATTCAGTGCACTCAGCCGTTTCTTTATATCACGTGGAGTGAATCGAATTGGCTGTAGACTGGCTCCTGTGATGGTTGGGATCTCAGGAGGAGGCCGAGATGGATCACCAACTCGGCACTTCTGGCTGAAGATGGTTGCAAAGACTTCAGCCTTGTCTTTTGCACTCACGAGCTGGACTCTGCCATCATTGAGGATGGAGATGTTCATAGAGCCTCATCCTCCCATTAGTTGTTTAATTGTCCACCACCATTTACAACTGGTTGTGGCAGGACTGCAGAGCTTTGATCTGATCCGTTGGTTGTGGGATCACTTAGCTCTGTCTATAGCATATTGCTTCCGCTGTTTAGCATGCATGTAGTCATGTGTTGTAGCTTCACCAGGTTGGAACCTCATTTTTAGGTATGCCTGGTGCTGCTCCTGACATGCTCTTCTGCACTCCTCGTTGATCCCCTGGCTTGCTGGTAGTGGTAGAGTGAGGAATATGCCAGGCCATGAGGTTACAGATTGTGCTGGAATACAATTCTGCTGCTGCTGATGGCCCACAGTGCTTCATGGATGCCCAGTTTTGAGCTGCTAGGTCTGTTCTGAATCTATCCCATTTAGCACGATGATAATGCCACACAACACGATGGACGGTGTCCTCAGTGTGAAGGCGGGACTTTGTCTCCACAAGGACTTTCTCCACCCCCTGCTGTAATAGTTTAAATTACCCCCCCTCCCCCACTGCTCGATTTATCCTCTCTGCAAGTATATTAGTGCCATTTTGGTCCAGGTGAAGGCTGCCCCTTGGGTATAGCCATTCCTTGTTCCGGAAATTGTTCTAGTGCACTAAGAATGCAAACCCTTCCCCTTACACCAGACCTGCATCCAAAGATTGATCTTCCTAATCTCCCTCACCTTAACCTGTCCATTGTGTGGCACAGGAAGCAATCCGAAGAGTATCACCTTTAAGGTAATGTTTTTCAATTTGGTACTTAACTCCTTAAATTCCCTCAAAATACTTCTATCTATGTCATTAATTCCAGTAGGGACCATGACTATAGCTGTGCTCCCTCCCTTTTCAGGAGTTGTTCTGCTTGTTCCATGATACCCTTCACCCTGGCATGACATAAACATCATGCCATTTGGACTCCCAGTCACAACTGCAAAAAAGGCTGTTAAATCTCCTGACTCTAGAATCCTTCACTTTACCACTATCCTATTCTTGTAGTCTACCCGCCTTCCAATTGCCCACCCACCCCACCTCACCCTCACCCACGGTTGTCCCTTGCTCTATAGTTCCACAGTGTTGCTCAGGACTACCATCCCCTGAGTCACTGTCCACTTCATACTTATCCATAACTATGGGGTAGAATTTCCATGGAGGTTCTCCTGATTGTCTGCCATAACTCAGGTGGAAGATCCATGGAAACCCCGGAGAAACAGTATAAACGACGTTTTTCTCTGGCATTTCCACAGATCTTCCATCAATGTTACTGCTGACAATCTGGAAAGCCCTCGTAGAAATTCTACCCCTTGAGGCCTGCACTGCTCAGAACCAGCTGTAGCTTTCTCCGATGTTGTACTTCCAACAGAAACACTTCGCATCTTCTTCAGAAAGCCTGCAGACGCTATCCTCTCCAGCAAACTTAATGGTCACAATCCGAAGTTTTAACTTTTCTTCAACAAGAAATTATCATGTGCTAGCCCCTTTGAGCTGCTGCAGGTCTTTTCGCTCCGCAGCAATGTGCGAGTTTGTTGAGGGAGAGAGAATGCCACCTTTAATGCTCACTTCTATAGCTGTGGCACCCATAGTAATCCCTTCAGGACACAGTAGCAGTGAGTGCTGCTGAGAGTCAGCATGCACCTCTCCTTCGTATATGGTGAATGTTTCAAACAACTTTTTTGCTTTCTTTTGCAAAGTAAATAACAACTTAGCTTTCATTTGGAGTAACACAGACCTTTTAACTATGACTTTCCTGATTTCATCTACAACTGCTTTATGATTTTTGGGTAAACTTCCTGTGATAAATCACTAGCTTAAGCCAACTTCCATTTAACTTGGGTCAAGGTGGCCTGAGCTGAATGAAATCCCCAGAGAGTTTACATCGAGTTGTGCCCTGAGATAATGCATGTAGCAAAAGATATTAAATTATGCATAAACTGACTTTTGATCTACAGCTGAAAATTGGCAGAAGAAATCATGCAAGCTATTTGTACTGGCTTGATATGAATCTCCTGGCCTACAGTGCTAGACTGTTCTGAAGGGGAGCTTTTACTCTTGAATCCAATCAGAGTAAATCATTTTTCATCATTTATGTTTCTGAACTTGCAGCAATAATATAAATGGGACATTTGAAACAATGCATGGCTGGACATCTGAAAGCAATATTGTGCACAAAATATTTATTAATAAAAGTTTAAACAAAAAGTTTGCTTTATGTGAATTTGAAATAATTTTTTTTGTGAGTTTAATTATATACATTGTTTCTCTTTAAATATTCATGCTTTACTTTTGTTACTTTTACCCTTGTTCTATTTCTGGGTATTGAGAATCAGCAGTTTTATATATTGCACCATAAGGTGCCATTGCTGTTATATCACTGCTGAGGGCGCTATTGTGGAAAAAGACAAACAACTGAATCAAATATAGGAGTGTGCCAATGGATGTCATGAGGTATTATTCTATAGTTGTATACAAATTATGTTTTATTATTTGTTCTTGGGATGTGGGCAACTGGCTAGTTTCTAGTTCTCTGAGAAGGTGTTGGTGGGCCTTTCCTTGAACCTTTTGATGATTTTCTTAAACTAATGCGCTCTAGTTACCAAATGACTGACCAGTGGTAATAGCTTTCTCTATTTATTGTATCAAGATCTTTCATAATTTTGAACACCTCTATCAGATTTCCTCTTAACATTCTTTGTTCCAATGAAAACAGCCCAGGTTGTCTAATCTTTTCTCATAACTAAAGTCTCTGATTCCAGTATCATCTTAGTGAATTCCTTCTATACTCTCTCCATGGCCTTGACATCATTCCTAAAACAGTAATAAAAAATTACCTACAAAATAGCATCAAAAAATCACATAATCGGATCTGGCTCAATGTAAGAAATCAACCTATGTACAATGTTAGGTTGAAATCAATCTAATATTTCCCAGTTGACAAACAGACTCAGATGCTACACAGAATTAAGAATGTCTGAGAGCCAGTCACATATAAGGGCTGATCTTCATGCTAGCGATGCATAGCGGGAAATTGTGGGTGTACTGCCCTGCATTTTCTGTCCCGTAGTGCATGGAAATTGAGGGTAGCATGCCCGTAATGTCCCAACATGCATACCTAGCGTCCAAGGCTCCCGGCTGGCAGTGTAAACTCAGAAAATCATCCCTATATGTAACTGACGGTGTATGAGATTCAAACAATGTTATGGGCATTGTGCTATTCTGTGATTTCTTATGCTTTTCACAACATAGGAGGGAGAGGTGTTACAGTGAAAGTTCATTGGGGGTGAAATTGGTCTTAGGCAGTAGTGCAAAATGGAATGGAAAAGAAAATTGGGAGGAGTATAAAACGGGGAGGGGGGGGTGGGGGTGGGGGCTGCCTATCCGCTATCGCCTATTTTGCACTATCGCCCAAGACCAATTCCACCACCCTTTGAGTTTACAACACATGGCAAACTTCCAGAATTGAATCATAGAACTGTGTTTGAAGTGACATTAAACCATGTAACTCATACTGCAATGATGGTGAGTTTTATTTCACAGAATGCCACAGGGAAATTATAACACAGTAAAGGGTTTAGATGATGTGATAAACTGAAAAAGCAAAGCTCAAGTAGTTTATACTGTCATGTAAACCACAAGAGTGCACCACAGCCTTGAACACACTCCAATAGTTTATTTTTCACAATGTATCCAGTTTAGTGTTGTTCCCATTTCAAAGCTCTAATGTTTTTTAATTGGAGTTTGAATCTCACACTGATCACTGGCATTATATTCTGGCCATTTTCTGGCCCACAGGTGTGCTGGATGACAAGTCTCCAGCATGCCCACCGGAAACCCGGCAGGACAGAGATCTACTTTTCAGATAAGTGCATTGGGCCCTTTAAGGGCCCTGCGTGTTGGTTTTTTCCCTCCACCAGCTGGCACTTAGGCTTTCATGAACCTTTGTGCCAGGTGCTCTGAACTCCCTTTATTGGCACAGAGGATTTGCCACCAGGAATCCTGCAAGTTGACATGCTCGGAGGAAAAGGGGACCAGTGGAAGGATGCCAGGCAGATTAGGCTGCCCAAGAAATGTTCCGAACCCTCCAGCCTGCACTCCAACATTATATAGAGAGGTAGCATACCTCACTTTGACATGTTGTTGGTGGAGATGCCTCTTTCCAATGATGGCTGCACTAGTAGACCCCTGGTGCTATCACAATTAGATATGAGTGCCTGGTTAACCCTAATGCTAGAAGGTTCCTTAGAAGTCTCCCAGACACAGTATGTCATGCTTTACATAGTATTTCATAAAATAAGGCATGCCAGGATGATCAGAAGCCAGCGTTTCCTTTTTGGCCAGGATTGCCAAGATCCTACCAACCATTTTTACAGGCTCTGGCAAACCTACCTGGGAATGACTGTGATAACCTGCCTCTTAAGGTCTGGACCAGCAGAGGGAAAGATGCCAAGCTCTATCATCTGCTACAAGGACATCAGTGGCTACTATAAACATAGAGCTTGCATATGTGCAAGGACAGTAATGGTCAGCTGTGGCCTGAAACTCGCTCCACCTTCTTGCAGACATGCTGCAGTGGGATAGTGCTGTGAAGTGGCACAGAGGAAAACCTCTCTTGCAAGCATCACATGCTGCACCACTTCAACTTGAGCCGCAGAGAGGAGGCCAAGTGTTGGGCTTCATCGTCATTTGTCTGCAGCCTGCACCTATTGATCCCTTTCCTTTCATCTTGGCTTGCCACTTCTTAATCCTTTGCCCCTCCAGCCTTGGCAAATATATCTGATGGGATGAGATCTTTGAAAGTAGATAAATCATCAGGGCCGGATGAAATGTATCCCAGGCTGTTAAAAGAAGCAAGGGAGGAAATAGCGGAGGATCTGAGGCTCTGAGCATCATTTTCCAATCCTCACTGGATATAGGCATGGTGCCGGAGGATTGGAGGACTGCCAACGTTGTACCATTGTTTAAAAAGGGAGCGAGGGATAGACTGAGTAATTACAGGCCAATCAGTCTAACATCAGTGCTGGGCAAATAATTGGAATGAATTCTGAGGGACAGGATAAACCATCACTTAAAAAGGCACGGAGTAATCAAGACAGTCAGCATGGATTTGTTAAGGGAAGGTCGTGTCTGACTAACCTGATTGAATTTTTTGAGGAGGTAACAAAGAGGGTAGATGAGGGTAGTGCATTTGATGTAGTCTACATCGATTTTAGCAAGGCTTTTGCCAAGGGCCCACATTGCAGACTGGTCAAAAAAGTACAAGCCCATGGGATCCAAGGGAAAGTGGCAAATTGGATCCAAAATTGGCTCAGTGGCAGGAAGCAAAGAATAATGCTTGACGGGTGTTTTTGTGACTGGAAGGATGTTTCCAGTGGGGTGCCGCAGGGCTCAGTTCTAGATCCCTTGCTTTTTGTGGTATATATTAATGATTTGGACTTAAATGTAGGGGGCAGGATTAAGAAGTTTGCAGATGATACAAAAATTGGCCATGTGGTTGATAGTGAGGAGGAAAGCTGTAGGCTGTTGGAAGATGTTAATGGACTGGTCAGGTGGGCAGAAAATTGGCAAAAGGAATTCAATCCAGAGAAATGTGAGATAATGCATTTGGGGAGGGCAAACAAGGCAAGGGAGTACACAAATGGGAGAATACTGAGAGGTGTAGGGGAAGTGAGGGACCTTGGAGTACATGTCCACAGATCCCTAAAGGTAACAGGACAGGCAGATAAGGTGGTTAAGAAGGCATATGGCATTCTTTCCTTTATTAGCTGAGGCATAGAATATAAAAGCAGGGAGGTTATGCTGGAACTGTATAAAACACTAGTTAGGCCACAGCTTGAGTACTGTGTACAGTTCTGGTCACATTACAGGAAAGATGTGATTGTACTAGAGAGGGTACAGAGAAGATTTACAAAGATGTTGCCAGGACTGGAGAATTTTAGCTATGAGGAAAGATTGGATAGGCTGGGGTTCTTTTTGGAATAGAGGAGGCTGAGGGGTGATTTAATTGAGGTGTACAAAATTATGAGGGGCCTAGATAGAGTGGATAGGAAGGACCTATTTCCCTTAGCAGAGAGGTCAGTACCAGGGGGCATAGATTAAAGTGATTGGTGGAAGGATTAGAGGGGAGCTAAGGAGAAATTTTTTCACCCAGAGGGTGGTGGGGGTCTGGAACTCACTGCCTGAAAGGGTGGTAGAGGAAGAAACCCTCAACCCATTTAAAAAGTACCTGGATGTGCACCTGAAGTGCTGTAACCTACAATGCTATGGATCATGTGCTGGAAAGCGGGATTAGGCTCGGTGGCTCATTTTCGACTGGCGCGGACACGATGGGCCGTATGGCCTCCTTCTGTGCCGTAAATTTTCTGTGATTCTACGAGCTGGCTTTTAATGCTCTCCAGAAGCTTTCAAAATTTGTGTCACCTTCCTTGTAACACCCCCCTTTAATTGTCCCCATCCCTTTAAATTTGACTTGCACCTGGAATTGTAAAAAATATTGCAAATAAGGTTACACCAGAAAATTGGCACTTATTAGCACTTGAGATTCAGGAAGGTCTTAAAGCAATGCAAATTAAATTAGAATGGATTTACACATGAAGACAAAAATTGCCCCCTATGTTTCGTAGAGACATATGCCAGTAATTTTTGCAGGGGTTTCTCCCGATCGTCTGGTGTAACTTTGGTGGAAACCCTGGACAAACAGCGTAAATGGCCATTGGGGAACTCAGGGGAAATTCTACTGCTGTAGTAGTCATAAATGATGAAGTCATTCTAATTATGATTGTATACAAGATAAAATATCATCCACCATGATTGAAGGCTTGTGATGTCAGAAGTTTTGGGATATAAACTGGTCACCAAATGGAAGAATTTGGTGACTTTTTAAATTAGCAAGACAAGTCATTGCTGCAAAGCAACTCCACAGAACAGGTGCAAAATAAAGTGCACGCTCATGACATATCTTAGAGCAATAACAGGAAGAGTTGTTGAAACTGTACTTTAACATTCTGTATTAGTTCAAGAGCTCTGTACCAAATGCCAGCAGCTAAGTGTCAACTTGGCTCAGTTGGTACAATGTTTGCCACTGAGTCAGAAGGACATGGTTTCAAGTTCTAATCTAGGATTTGGGCATAAAACCTAGGCTGACGCTCCAGTGCAGTACTGAAGGAGTGCTGCATTGTTGTAGATGTTATCCTTTGGATGGGAAGTTAAACCAGATAGATGTTAAAATTCCTATGGCATTATTTGAAGAAGAGCAGAGAGAATTCTCAATGTGTTGGCCAACATTCCTCCCTCAATCAATATCAACAAAAACAAATGAATGGCTGGTTGATTGGTTGGCTTTGTGCTAGTTCCTTGTCCCTGGTTGGTATCTTTCTGTACCTGTCTATATTTGAATGAATCAGCATGGCTCACCTAAAAGATTGCAGTTGTTTGAGCCAATCAGAGAAACTGACTTGGATGATTCTTTGTGCTGTAGACAAATTACATACACATTTAAACTATGACATTCACATTGAACATGGGGTATATGCTAAACACAAGAATTTTATTATTATTCATTCTCAGGATGTGGGCATCACTGGCAAGGCCAAAATTTATTACCCGTCCCTAGATACAACTGAGTGACTTGCTAGGCCACTTCAGAGTTCAGTTAAGAGTTAACCACATTACTGGGAGACTGGAGTCACTGTAAGAAATACAATTTCCAGATCAAATCATAATTATGTATCCTATCCTGCAAAGCTTCAGACACTTGGCTAAAAAGCGAAGCGCAGGCCTTTGTAAGAATACAAAGGGAGCCAGCATCCCACAGGAAATTATATGCCTGACATCAGGCAAAGTGATTGTGAATATTGCAGAGACAATAAAACTGTGAAACAGACACATAGAATCATAGAAAGATTACAGCACGGAAGGAGGCCATTCGGCCCATTGAGTTGGCGCCAGCTCTATGCAAGAGCAATCCAGCTAGTCCCACTCTCCAGCTCTTTCCCCGTAGCCCTGCAATTTTTTTCCTTTCAAGTACTTATCCAGTTCCCTTTTGAAGGCCATGATTGAATCTGCCTCCACCACCCCCTTGGGCACTGCATTCCAGATCCTAACCACTCGCTGTGTAAAAAAGTTTTTCCTCATGTCATCTTTGGTTCTTTTGTTCATCATATTAAAGGGGGTGGGGAGATGTCCAGGATAGATGACATTATGGGACTAATGTCGTTAAGCTACCAGAAGCAAATATGCTTCAAAAAGATATATAAACTGAGGCACTGTCCTATTACAGTTAGAAGCAGCTTCCGTGGACAGTGGAGGTTCACACTCCCTGCGAACTAGGCCTGATCAACTTGAAACTTCCTAGCGACAGGTTGTACAATCCTTGTTTATCTGAAATAACTGTACTAGAATGTTATTATATAAAATACTTGTTGTTTGGTATAAATGCATTAGAATGTTGTTCTTGTGTCTATCATAAAGCTTGCATGTTCGGTCACACTCGGGCCTGTTTCATTGTGGAAGTTATTATTAAGAAGGATTAACAATCCTTGGTAGCATTAAAAATAGCATATTTCCAATAGTCATGTATAGGCCAGACTGGGTGAGGTGGCAGGTTGCCTTTCCTAAAGGACATTAATGAACTGATTGGGTCTTTACATCAATTTGACAGTTTCATGGTCACTTATACTTATACCAATTTTTTATTTCCAGATTTTTTAAATTCTCAAACGGCCACGATAGAATTTGAACTCACATTCTCTGAATTATTAGTCCAGTAACATAACCCACTACACTACCGTAACCTTATCATTAATAACTTTAATTGTATAAACTAGGAAATCTCCCACGGCGTTGCTCATGGCAAGTCAGGGGATGCACTGTTCTATTACAATAGGGATGTTATCAACAGTGTGACAAGGACATTTTTACTGGGAAAATGTTAACAGAAGGTGAGTGTGGCACTTACAGGAGGAATTGCGCACTATATGCAAGACTTTTGATATGTTATAGACTGGCAAAACAATTGAGTACTTAAATACAAATACTTACAAAGAGAATATAATCTGAGTTTTACAGCTGCTTTCCCCAATAGTTTGCTTCCAGCAGTACAATGATGTAGAGCCCGCACAATGATTGCAAGCCACAAAGAACTTTGAAGGGTAGATTTTGTCATGCTTAGCTGTTGAGGTACGATCATATCACAGTGCATTTTTTGCAACCAACTTGTAAGAAGTAGTACAACAACAAAATCAACAACTTGTATTTATATAGCACCTTTAACGTGGTAAAATATCCCAAGCACTTCACAGGAGCATTATCAATCAAAAATTGACACTGAGCCACATAAGGAGATATTAGGACAGGTGACCAAAAGCTTGGTCAAAGAGGTAGGTTTTAAGGAGTGTCTTAACGGAGGAGAAGTAGAGGTGGAGAGGTTTAGGGAGGGAATTCCAGAGGTTAGGGCCTAGGCACGGCCATCAATGGTGGAGCGATTAAATTGGAGATGCACAAGAGGCAAGAGGAGCGCAGAGATCTTGGAGGGTTGTAGGGCTGGATGAGGTTACAGAGATAGCGGGGGGGGGGGGGGGGGGGGCAAGGCCATGGAGGGATTTGAAAACAAGGATAAGAATTTTAAAATCGAGACGTTCCCAGACTGGGAGCCAAAGTAGGTCAGCGAGCACAGGGTGATGGGTGAACGGGACTTGGTGCAAGTTAGGAAATGGGCAGCAAAGTTTTGGATGTGCTCAAGTTTATGGAGGTTGGAAGATGGGAAGCTAGTCAGGAGAACATTGGAATAGTCAAGTCTAGAGGTAACAAAGGCATGGATGAGGGTTTCAGCAGCAGATGAGCTGAGGCGGAGATGGAGGTGGAAGTAGGCAGTCTTGGTGGTGGACCGGATATGTGGTCGGAAGCTCATCTCAGGGTCAAATAGGACACCAAGGTTGTGAACAATCTGGTTCAGCCTCACACAGTGGTCAGGGAGAGGGATGGAGTCAGTGCCTAGTTAGATGAGTTTGGGGCGGGGACCAAACACAATGTTTTCGGTCTTCCCAATATTTAGTTATAGGAAATTTTTGCCCATTCAGTATTGGATGTCGGACAAGCAGTGTGACAAACAAGAGACAGTGGAGGGCTTGAGAGAGGTGGTAGTGAGGTAGAGCTACTACTTCTGGATTTGTTTCCAGCAGTGAGAGCTTTACACATTCAGTGTTAGCTTCGGCTTAGTGGTACCCTCTGAGTCAGAAGGTCATGGGTTCAAGCCCCACTCCAGGACTTGTGCACATAATCTAGGCTGATACTGCAGTGCAGAGGGAATGCTTCATTGTCGCAAATGTTAAACTGAAGCCCTACCTATCCTCTAGGGTACATGTAAAGGATCCCATGGCATGAGTCATGTTCTTCCAGTGTCTTTGCCGAAATTTAGCCCTCAACTAATAGGTTAGCTAGTCATTAATCTCATTGCTGTTTGAAGGACCTTGCTGTGTGCAAATTGAATGCTATGCTTGTCTACATTACAACAGTGACTACACTTTAAAAGTAATTCATTGGCTGTAAACTGCTTTGGGGCATCCTGAGGACATGAAAGGCGTTATATAAATACAAGTTCTTTCCTTATTTGGTTTTATGACAAAATCAGGTGAACACTGTTTCAATGCAAGGCACTCACTTTTATTTGAAATTTTTTGATTAACATAACAGGGTAAAAATTTGCATAATAAAAGACATGACAGAAAAGTCATGTTAAGGTCTGAATTACGAGTACTTTATTCTCTCTCAAACATACTTCATCTTACTCCTCACCTTAAAAAATATCTGTAAGAGTTTCTTTAACAATTAACACTTGCAAGTGACTACAATGAAGAACGACCACCATTTATTAAATAGATTTACAAAGCTAAAAATTGACTGTATTTTAAATGTATAATTTGCCATACGCACGTAAATGGGAATTTAACCCTTATGATTCTAGATGACTGCAGCGCAAAGCTACTTTGGCAAAAATCTCACATCTCAATACCACAGGATTTCATGACTATGGGCGAATGCAGTATTTTATGCATATTATAATTCAAAAATGATACATCAGTTGAATATATTAAATGTATTAAAGGCTTCCCGTCATTTTATATGACAATATTTTGAATCATTGGGCGCTTAATGGTGGTCATGAAATGAATATGGGCTGGTCGCTAAGATTAAATGCTTGATATTTTGTTTGAGTGCCTAACCTTTTCACAAATTACATGAAGAATGATGACCATTTCTCGCCCATATCACTCCACATATTTCCTGTGCTGTGCACCATCAAAGGATAAATTGCCTTTAACAGCACAAACCTGATTGAAACAATGACTGAAGGACAAATAGAAACATCCGTCAATTGCTTTTATGATCCATTTGTCTCCCTCTCCCTTCTCGCCAACCGCACACCACAAAAAAAAATCGCTTAACCTGGTAAATCAAGCTCTGAAACAGATTTTCAATTGGGGGCATGGCAACCATTTGATGTTTGTTTACTCTCCCCCACCACTCCCCAAAATAAATGTCATTATTATATCCCTTTTTATGTACCAAACCTGAAAAACAAATGAAAAGTAACTTCAATTCAGCTACTTAACCTTTCACTGTTGTTTATATTTGTTTAAATATATTTAACTCAGTTAGTATTTGCTATGTAATTTGAAAAGTGTACAGAATCATACGTGTGATATTCTTACAGCAGAAATTAGGAAGTTTTCTGCTCCTTAAAACCAAGTGTGGGTTGGAGATAGGGCTGCAACACGAGGCTCAATTCTGCACTCTGCGCTCACATCTGGTGAGGTTCCTTGCTGGCAGTGGAGCCTTGCATTTTCTGTCCTACTTGTCTATAGATAACATTCGTAATAACTTATTTAAACCTGTGAGTACCTATTTTCATGCATTATATTAGTTAGGGCTGAAATTCCTCGGGGACGTCAGATCTCTGCCTTTTCTGGAAGTTTCCTCTTTGCCTACATCCACAACTTACAGGTCAAATAATAGTAAGGGAGCTGAGACAAAGGCCTGGTAATTGGATCATGCAGCGCCAAATTCTGGGCAAAAAATGGGCGCTGAAGTGGCCAATAGAGCTTTTAGTGTGTGGACGTTCATTCCGCACCGGGTATGCACTGCACGCCATATTTGTTAGCGTGTCCCGAAGTGATCCAGAGAGGCAGCTTGAAACAGGCATTTGGCCCAATGCCTATACAAATCGGGGCCTAAAGCCTATTTCAGGCCCCTTTGTAATATTGCATCATGACTGATTGCAGCATGCACCCTAACCAATTTGGCATGCAGTCAGTTTTCTCAAGCGAACAGCCTGGTGGGCAGGTGCCAGATTCTTTGGCTGCATGGGGCTAGAGATGTGCCTGTAGTGGCATAGGTGCCTGTCACTCCCATGTTGATTAGGTGCCCTCCTGCTGACCCCACATACCTCAGCTGGGTCAGCACCAGCAGACATGATCCCAGCATAATCACTAGGATCGTGACCTGCGGATTTTCCACTCCGTTTTTTTTTCTTTAAACTGTATTTCAAATGTGCCCTTGTGACATGCTTCTTGCTAATGATTAGTTCTAAGCTGGCTGCTTTTTGCCCCCCTCACCTATAATTATACTTTCAGAAGTTGCAGCGATCACAGATTATGAAAGTCATCTGTGCAGTTCTATCAGCCCTGCAAGATGCTGATGCTGTCATGACAAATGCTAATTTTATACTGTGATGAGAGGTTATTTTTAATGTCATTCCTTATCACTTAATACTGTGCTTAGGAAAGGTCAAACACTGCTACATGACAAGATAGTGTGGTCCCATACAAAAAAAGGCAGCAAAGACAATCAGGAATGGAAACCCAATGTACAAATGTATGTGACTGTGAACAACAACAGCATGCGCCGCTGTGAAGTAAACTCAGCACACTGTCCGTTGTCGATTCTTAAGAAACGCACTATAAGCACACTGGGAAGACAAAAAATGCACACAGCAGAGTAAGAGGACAATCTAAGGTTGTTGGCCCTTTGCACAGAAATACAAAATTATTTTTGTTGATTTATCCCAATACAATGAAAGAAAGAAATGGCTTATAGTTTTGCACATTCCTCTAACTCTACTTTGAAATAGTTATTATTAAAAAAAATTACAGAAAATAATTTTTGCAGATGATACATAATAGAAAAGTGTGCCTACTCTGACAGATAACAAGATTTTTCAGTACTCTACCCTATTGGCGTCCAAATGCAGATAAAACCTCAGGGGGCTTGACGTTATGGATAAATGACTGGAAGAATACAACACACATACTTGTTATTTCTTATTAAGTAATCACTTTCTTGTAGGAATGCCTAGAGAGCTGTTTCTAGGAATTGACTGGTTCAAGTGTCAAGAATAACCAAATCAAAACTAAGACTTACTGCTAATGATTTGTTCTCAGTTAGTTTCTTTTTGCTCCCCCTCCACCAACTTGTGCTTAGACTATCAGAAGCTTCATAGATTGTGAAGAACATCTGCAAGAAGTGTTGGACACATCTTCGGAAACTGGCATCATATTCGTATACTTTGGATGACATTGTTCTACTTGATTGGTAAATCCTGCATCAAAGCAAAACTCTAAACTGCTCCTCTTTCTCCTCCCACACATCCAGTTGATCATAACTAAACACTCAGCTGCAGGACAAGAAACATTTAAAAATAAAAGATTTACCTGATAGATTTATCACCATGTGGCAAGCTTGGTGATTTGTTGCTGCCAATGTTTAAATCGATCAGTCGTGGCATAACTGCATACGCAGATGAGAGTACTGATACTGTCAGTTGTACACATATATAATATATATATATTATATATGTATTAATATCAACTATTTTATTATCAATGACACTTTGATTAAAACAATTGAGTTGTTATAAAATAGCAAATACTAGATTCCTGGTAAATTTAAAACAGGTTTCCTCTTAAGAAAACTCAAGTCCTGTCAACAAAAGTCATGAAGCAAATACAAAGATGTATAATTTAAACTTGTGTCGTTCATACTGTCCCTTTTTTCTGTAAAGTTGAATAATAAGGCATTCCTTGCAGTGGGGCGAGGCAGGTTTTAGGTGAGGAGCTGGCGGATCTCTTTGTGTACATAACAGAGGAAATCCACATAAGAAGCTCCTCCGTGCATGCCTTTATCTTCCACCAGGAACTGCCTGAAGATCCCCTCTGACTTCTCTTTTTGCTTCACTATCATCAACTATAGATGAAAAGAAAAGATAGTCAGACTTAAACTCCAAGCTGCACAATTTGTTGCAAGTACTTATTTTGTTTGATATAATTCATTGTAACCTCATTTAAATAATCTAATGTACAGCATTTGTCTAGTTTAAAATGAAGGATTCTATGCTAAATTTGTTTACAAACTCAAGGAAGTTTAATTTAAAACATATAACTCAGAATTGACAGGGAACTGCAAAGAATTTTCTACAGACTTACAGCGCTAGGGCAAGGTATCGAAGTATGCAATATTTGAGGCAGCAATGCTGCAATTAACACAATGAACAATATTATATGCTGAGTATTATTAATTCCAATTAAAAAACCAAAAACAAAGATTGTAAAGTAAATATTAACAGAACAAGTGATTTTTGCACTTAAATATCAATGAATATATGGGTTTGCAATGAGCTTTTTTTTTAAATTGAGGAGTGAATGTAGCTCTTGGGACATACAGCAACAGCAATGAAGAGGGCAGGTAGGCAATGTGATCACAGGCTCTATCAATGATGCTCAAACAGGCTGCTAGGAACTGTGGAAGAAAACATAATATGGTGCTCCCAACAATTTTTCCTCTTCTGTTATGGGAAAGTGCCAAGTGTTGACTCAGCATCTCTCCAACAGGGCATAGCTGAAATAAATAACCCAGCAGGGGTGGAGGTGGGGGGGGATAACAAACAGAAAGCATGACCAGTACAGAGCAGCTGTAAATATTCAGTTACAACATACACATTTTATTTTCAGTAAAAGAAAATCCTTTTTTCATGACTTTTCACTTCAATTATCATGCTGTAAATGATTTAGTAGAACATGGATTGTTACCCAGCTCACTTAATATACTGTGATGCCATCTTCTAGCCTAGGAAATTGGGGGCAATGTTCTGTATGTTGTAAGAAGAATGTAATTGAAGTTTTCTGTCAGCATTTCCATGATGTTCATTACTCGCCAAGCTTAGCAATTGATTTTGAACTAATCAGAGCACTGAACAGTTTATCATAATTTAACACCTTAATAGGTGGGAAATGAGCCTCTTGATCCCTAGAAGCACCAGTGGGTTTCATGTTTTTGGTGCAGAGAGGGGGCCTGCCCGCATTTTCTGAGATCCCCATATTTACATACTGCTGGTGTCCTCCCAACATGATTTACGTCATGTGCTAGGAACATGGACGGAAGTTAGAAAATTACCCCTCAGGTTCTACGATTGGATAAGCCACTTTCTGCCAATGGTCCAGATAGCAAAAGAAGAGTGCAGAGACTACCAAAGGCACATACTCACAGGATGAGAAGAAATATAGAGCTGAATAGGAGGAGACCAAGAAACAAGTAGAGTAGGCACATATCTCACTCATAGAAAGAAGGCAATAAATTTGTTGGTATAACTGTCTTAGTGGGGTCGATTTTAACTCCCAGCAGGTTCCCAGCAAGAAACCACGGGATTCAGTTAATTTTCTGTCCCCGCGGCAGAATAAGACCACAGCAATTTAACTATCTCATTAAGCTGCTGGCCTGCAGAAAATTGGTCACCCGCTAGCATTCAGGGATGTCATGCGGTTGCGGGGGGGGGGGGGGGCGCGGAGTAAGAGTCTGGAGCAGAGGCGGCCTAAACTTTTCTTGTAGGGTCCGGAGGAGCACTCCTACTCCTCATGGCCCCAAAAAGGAAAATTAAAAAATTTAACTTGAATGGCCTCTGCTGCTTCCAATCCTCTTCTGACAGGCATTCACCTGGCGGGAATGCCATAGTGGCTTGTCTGCTCAGGCATGAGTTAAATTTGCAATCGGGGCCCATTGATATCACTGGACCCAGATCTGCATATTTAAAGAAAGAACCCCTCTGGTTTTGGATGGGCAGCTTAGCTACCTGGTTATAGAGATTGTAACTGCAAACTCACACCGTACTACCTTACACTTCTGGGGCATAGTGCAAGGTTACACTAACAGATCATCAAGTAGGCTCATGTTTAATACCACCAATTAATGAACTGATAAATCTCAAATCACAATTAAACTAGCAATTAGAATGAAGAATGAACAATTATGAGATCTTTCTAAAAGAATCCTGAATAGTCCTCAGCACCTCTTTGCCTACCTTCATGGAATAAGGGTTCTGGTTTCTTATGTTGTCAATGATCAATCTAAGCTTCTTTGAATAAGGGTTGTCCAGTTCGGGTAATGATGTCTGCAAGGAAGTGAAAGTTAAACTTTGTTCAGAGGTCAAATTGTTGAGAAGCAGTCTCAGGTAACAGTGTAATTGCCATCATTTTCAGATGGTTA
Organism: Heptranchias perlo; assembly: GCF_035084215.1. NCBI lineage: Eukaryota > Metazoa > Chordata > Chondrichthyes > Hexanchiformes > Hexanchidae > Heptranchias > Heptranchias perlo. The sequence goes on along the minus strand of NC_090325.1, from coordinate 124,333,919 downwards.
TATTGGCGTAAGACAAGTATATCATTTTTGATGTGCACCTCCCCCCCTCACATGAATGCTAATGCCATTACTACTTCAATGTACATTTTACATAAATAATGAGAAAGTTAGCAATAATCACCAGCTGCTTACAATTTTCCAATCTGAAATGAGAAGCTCTGTTAAGGGTAACTCAAAGCTTCCCCTCACGTCACTCTGGCATCTCAAATAGCTGCACTCCTGTTTTCAGACAATGGCAGTCAGAGAATTATAGAGCACAGGAGGCTATTTGGCCCATCATGCCTGTGCTGGCTCTCTGAGGTCTCTCTGTTCCTACACCTCCTTTAAAATGTTGCCATTTTGTTTATATTGCCTCTCCTCGTTTTTCCTTCCAAATTGCATCAGTTCACATTTCTTTGCATTGAATTTCATTTTTCATGTGTCTGCCCATTTCACCAGTCTGTCTGTGTCCTCCTGAAGTCTGCTACAATCCTCCACATTGTTTACTACATTTCGAAGCTTTGTGTCATCGGTAAACTTTGAAATTATGTCCCCTATACCGAAGTTCAGGTCATTAATATATATCAAAAAGAGCAGTGGTCCCTAATACCAACCTTTGGGGGACACCTACTGTATACTTCCCTACAGTCTGATAAACAACCGTTCACTACTACTCTCTGATTTCTATCGCTCAGCCAATTTCGTATCCACGCTGCCACTACCCCTTTAATCCCACGAGCTTCAGTTTTGCTAACAAGTCTATTATATGGTAATTTATCAAACACCTTTTGAAAGTCCATATACACAACACCAATAGGAACTACATTCATCAACCCTCTACCATATTTCATCAAAGAACTCAATCAAGTTAGTCAGACACGATTGACCTTCAACAAATCCATGCTGACTTTCATTTATTAGCCCATGTTCTTCCAAGTGACAATTAATTTTGTCTCGGATTATTGTCTCTAGAATTTTCCCCACCACTGATGTTAGACTGACTGTCAGGTTGTTACCTAGTTTATCTCTTCCCCCCCCCCCTTTTTTGAACAGGGGTGTAGCATTTGAAACCCTCTGGCACCACTCGCATATCCAAAGAGGATTGAAAGATTGTGGCCAGAGCCTCTGCTTTTCAACCCTTACTTCCCTCAGCAACCTAGGATGCATCCCATCTGGCCGGGCGACTTTTTGACTTTGACCGCTGCTAACTGTTTTAGTGCCTCTTCTTTATCCGTTTTTATCCTATCCAATTACTCTACCACCTCCTCATTTACTGTAACATTGGCAGCATTCTCTTCTTTAGTGAAGACAGCTGCAAAGTACCTCATTTAGTACCTCAGCTATGCCTCTGCCTCCACAAGAAGATTTCCTTTTTGGTCCTTTTGCTCTTCATATGTTTATAGTCCTTTGAACTTTCCTATTTTTTTAAAAGAACTGCTCCCATGCTTTACTGCTGGGATGGGTTTCCCACTATGAATGTTGACCCATTGGTACTGTGCATTTTTTCAAGTGTTAATTATCTGAATACTACAGCCAATAAATGAAAATATTTAAATGAAACATTCACTGGGAAGGAAGATATCCAACAGGGTCATCCTGGCTTATTTTTTGAGGCAATAAAGCCTTATGTCTTCCTGTTCATCCAGAATACACTCACCCCTCAATGTTTTGTGAATAATCAAATCCATTCAGAAATATAGGTGAAAAATTGTCCTCTGAAATCTTGCCACCTCTCTCTCCTCCTTTAAAAACATTCTCAAAACCTTTTCTCCCAAGCTTTCAATCACTTGCCTAATTTCCCTCCCCTAGCTCAATGTTTCCATTCCTCGTCACTCCACTGTCAAGCACCTTGAGTCATTCTGCATGCTAAAATCACTGGATTAGCAGGAGCTTTCTGTTTCAACAATAATGTCTGGAGATTCTCACACAACGGAATAGTGAGGGATCAGCTGAGCAACTAGACGAGTAAGGGAACTTAATAATATTGGCACGGAATTTCCTCGGAGCTGCTCCCACCCACAGTTTACTCAAGTAAATGGGATTTCACCACAAATAGGGTGAGGGTACGGCGATGGGATGAGAGCAGTTCCAAGGAAATTCCGAGCTATCATGTCCTGTATGAAAAAGATTATAAATTAGTCAGCGAATACATGCATTTGTCAATTGCTACAATATTATTGCACTTCTCACACATCACTCTAACACTCTTTCTCCAAGCATATAAGTTGGATTAGCACGTGGAGGAGGGGAGGAAGATTAGTTTTAGCATTTTCAAATTTGAATGGTAAGAACTTTTCACACATTACTTACCATGTCTGCATTAATATGTGCAAAAGTGGGTACATTAAAGATGCCTTGAATTAGCTCAGGTTGTGAGGTCAGTCCTAGAAACAGGAACATATTTATCCCGTTCTCCAATAAAAATATTCCTCCGTCAGCTAAACGTTCCTCTGAGCAACGGACAGCAACGGGAAGCTCCTCACTGTTTACATCCATCTTGTGCTGTTATGAAATAGAGAAGTGCTTAGCTCCGTCAGTAGTTGCAGGGTATGCATTAACATAGGAACAGGAGTAGGCCATTCAGCCCCTCGAGCCTGTTCTGCCATTCAATTAGATCACGGCTGACTTGTATCATAACTCCATCTACCCACCTTGATTCCATAACCCTTAATACCATTGCCTAACAAAAATCTATCAATCTAAGTTTTGAAATTTTCAATTCACCTAGCCTCAACAGCTTTTTGGGGGGAGAGAGTTCCAGATTTTAGCTACCCTTTGTGTGAAGAAGTGCTTCCTGACAACACCCCTAAATGGCCTAGCTCTAATTTTAAGGTGCCCCTTTTTCTGGACTCCCCCATCAGAGGAAATAGTTTCTCTCTACCCTATCAATCGTTATAATCATCTTAAACATCTCAATTAGATCACTCCTTAACCTTCTATACTTAAGGGAATACAAGTCAAGTCTATACGACCGATTCTCATACTTTAACCCTTTTACCCCCGGTATCATTCTGATGAACCTGCACTGCACCCCATCCAAGGCCAATATATCCACCCTGAGTTTTCTAATTTCTTGTAGGACAACAAAAGACAGAAGTGATTTCAATACTGATGCGATTCATACAAGAAAATATTAACTGATGGTTAACAACTTTTCCAACAGCAGCTACGATTCCTCTATGAATCTCACTGTTTCTTCTTTTGAAGCAATAGTTTCTCAGCTATTAGGCAAGACAAGGATTGGGGATGCGACAGAAATGAAACAGACAAAGTGTTATCATTATTATTAGTTATTTGTGGCCCAACATGAAAAGCTAGAGTATTTTGACAGGTCTTCTGGCTTACTTCAAATCCTGCTAGAATTAAACATGACTACTGCAGTTTAACCTGTCTCTGCCTTGTTATTTGTAGTCAGATAACAAAAGCTGAGGAAAATCAGCCATGATTTAATAAGATCTAAATTGCTTTAGCATCTGAAATCATTTGATATAAGAAATAAAGTCTTATTTCATTCCTGTCCATCTTGTGGGAAGTTCCTAACATCACAGCAATGATGTAAGATTTCTCTGGTCTCCATCATAATTGTTTTCTTGAAGACCTCTTAGGGCCAATATTCCTCAGCTGCACACCCAGGGAACACTCAGATCCCAGCACAAAGCAGAGGAAAAAGAACTGGAAACTCGTTCACCCTCTTTGCATTGTTCAGAGGTTTCCTGGGGATCCCCTGATTGAGGGTGGAGAGGCTCCACCCACATCAGAGGCAGAATTTCCCGTCTGTTAAAACTGCACCTCTTTACTTACGATGGGTATGAGCCGTGGGTAGAAAAAGGATTGTGTGCCAACCACATCCATAGATGTAACCAGCAGCCGTTGGAAAGCTCTCTCATCTGTAGGAAGGTCAGGGCTCCCCAGTAAAACGTAACTCTTCAAGAGACAGTTCATGTAGACTGGCAGCAACTTCATGGCCTCTGGAAGGATGAGCTGATAGACAAAAGAAAACATTCTTCAACAAGCATCCTTAGCACAACAGGACTGACTATTTCTGTTCAATTGAATCAAAATTACTTCACATCGTGAGATTCATATTTTTGCACATCATAGATGAGAAATAGCGTGATTTCTTCTTGCAAATTGTATTTTTAATGTTCTGCATTAGTAACGACTAGTGTTTTGAAGTCTGTCCAACACAATCCAGTACACGATTTGAAAGCAGTCTGCTGACCCACTGTGGAACAAGGGCAGGAAATCTGAAAAGCGCCTTCATGTCTGGCTATTTCAGTTTAAGGTTTCAATCTATCTATTCATTAGTAGAGATGATAGATTATTGTAATGAAACTGGACAGCAACCAATGTTAGCTTCAGGCTACCAAAGTATGGATTTATTTTCTCAAATATCAAGGGTCAGCCAGAACACAATTTTGAAATCTTTTTCCTTCATAAGTGCTAAATTATACCAGACCGTTTACTTATTTCACTTTTTCAAAATAAATTCCAAAGTTCTATAGTGTTGTATAACTCGACAAATACTGTGCTTTTAACAGTAAAATGCACACAGTTCAGGACCCTGCATGTACTACATCCAATGAAAAGTAGGCACAAACAAATCTACTGTACTAGTATAACATTAGATCTAAGAAAATTATGAAACAGATGAAGTAAATCATGAAATAAAGTCAATAATAAAACTAATGCTGAAAAAAATGCTGTTGGAAATGTACTTACAATCTATATGGTGGTGCAAGTAGTCTAGTGAAAAGCAACCTGTAATACCATTCTGCTAGACAAGTGGCAGTGTAATCCTTTAGTACTTATGAAGGGTTATAATACCCTTCTACTTGTCATGTGATACTATGATCCACCAGCTGTGCTCAACTTGATGGAATGTAATTAAATGGCAGCAACTCAGCTCTATTTGAAATGGTGCACTTCAAATAATCTCAGTGAACCATCATAAACTGTATACACTTTATTGTAAATAATAACATAGGTGAGAGGGCATTAAATCCAAACTGGGTGTTCAGAAAATGTTTCCAAACTTTTTGGGCTTCTTGCATGAGATTGTGAGGCTGGATCCAAACTAGGTATTTGGAAAATATTTCTAAACCACTTGAGCTTCTTTCATGATTTAGGACATTATATTTTGCCTTGACTGCATTATAGTTTTGCAACTCTTCATGATATCTTAAAAAAAAGTCACTGATTTAAACAACTGATTATATGTTGTTAAGTCATTAAACATCACACCCCAGGCAAACTAAAATGAATTACTAATCATTCTTGTGTCTCACACAGTACATAATAGGGCAGCAATACAATTTGCTCGTAGAAGGTATTAGCTTCTTACTTTAAGTAGTTTGGTGCTCGACTACCCATGTATAAGAGTCCTTGGGCTATCTTTCACTCAAACTCACTCACCACACTTGGGAGAGATTTGACACTTTTCAGTTAGCTTAGTGGATGGGAAAATATGTGCAAGGAAGGCACTCTTTCTCTGGGGAGGGCATTTGACAGTGTTCAATTTGTCCTTGAGTCAGACATCCCATTAATCAGTTGTGGTCGGCACTGATGCTGGTCACAGAAATGTTGACAGCTCGGATAATCCCTCCTCCCAGCTGTAGAAGGTTGTGGTACACGTATCCTTTCATCACCATTGGTCAATAACAATTCAGTTGGTGGAGTGATTAGTTGGATAGAGAGAACTTTTAGATTTAACAGTGGTATAGGGCTACACGCTTGTCAGTTAAGCCCTTTTGTTACTCATCTGCAAATACCTCAAGGCTGGTCTGCTTTAACAATGTTTGAATTACAGAACCACTTCTAATGGAATAAATAACCCAGTTCTGACAGTTCTACACTGCAGGCTAATAAAAAAGGTTAATGCAATGTTGGCCTTTATGTCAAGGGGGCTGGAATACAAAAGAGAGGAAGTTATACCTCAGTTGTAGAGAGCCTTGGTCAGACCCCATTTGAAGTACTGTGTTCTGCTTTGGGCACCGCACCATAGGAAGGATATATTCGTCTTGGAGCAGGTGCAGTGCAGATTCACCAGAATGATACTGGGGCTTAGAGGGTTAAATTATGAGGACAGGTTGCAAAAATTTTGCTTGTATTAACTTTAGTATAGAAGATTGAGGGGTGCTCTGATCGAGGTGTTTGAAACGTTACAAGGATTTGATGGGGTAGATACATAGAAACTATTTCCTCTGATGGGGGAATCAAGAACAAAAGAACATAATCTTAAAATTAGAACTAGGTCACAGAAGTGAAACCAGGAAGCACTCCTTCACACAAAAGGTAGTAGAAATCTGGAACTCTCTCCCCCAAAAGGATGTGGATGCTAGGACAGTTGGAACTATCAAGATTGAGATAGATAGATTTTTGTTAGGTAAGGGTATCAAGGGATATGGAGCAGATCAACCATCATCTAATTGAATGACGGGAGCAGGCTCGAACGGTTGAATGGCCTACTCCTGTTCCTAATGTTCCTATTTTGGTTTCAGTAACAATGGATAAGTGTATGTATGAGATTCACAAATGCACAGTTAGCGTAAAGCTGCATTTGTGACTTTGCCTATCTGGCTAGGACCTTCTCTGATGTCAGTGGACGATTCCTGGAGGTCAACAATACCGAAAGCACCTGCGATGTCAGCATGTCAAACCAAAAATGGCAGTTCTGACAATTGCCACTGGTGGCTGCAGTTTATATTTGCTGCTGCCTACCCAAAGTGTACTAGTGCTTCCAATAGTACTGGTATCAATTTGTTTAATTTACCGATGGCAAGACTACCTCCAATTGTATTCTGACTGCTGGAGACACCCTGTAAAGTGGATGGACTATGAGTTAGCATGCTCTTGTTAAGGTGCATTAAGGTTTGTTAATCAGCCAACTGTTTAAGCTAACAAGGCACTACATCCTATGGGTGAATTCTAATTACTAATCCATTATGTACTGTCTGAGCTACAAAAGAATAAGTAGCAACTTACGTTGAACTTGGGAAGAGCAGAATACATACAGTTATTATGAAGATTCATTAATACCTTGTTTCAAGTGAAAAATGAGCTTTGGATTTGGCTGCTAGGTCTATTGAATTAGGCATCAGATTGGAACATTCTGAACTTGCAATCTTTGCCAGGACTTTTAGTTGGCCCAAATCCAACTCAGGCCTAAGACTAGGGCTCAGATGAATTTGGATTCCTGGTGATTTAGTGAGTTTGTGACTTCAATTCTCAATCCTGCACACCTAAAAATATGGCCACTGTTTCCCCGAAACACTCCTATAACATTACAACTGGCTGAAACTCCCAACACAGTCATTCTCTCCTTAAAAAGTGTGCTGAAAAGTGAGCTGCGTAGAAAGCCTGAAAGTCAAGGAAGAAATGGTTATTTACCTCCTCTACCTGCTAGCTCTAAAAAGCATCTCTAATATTACATGGAATTATATAGAATTTACAGCACAGAAACAGGCCATTCGGCTCAACAGGTGTGTGCCTGTGTTTATGCTTCACACGAGCCTCCTCCCACTTTACTTCATCTAACCCTATAAGCATAACCTTCTATTCCTTTCTCCCTCATGTACTTATCTAGCTTCCCCTTAAATGCATCTATGCTATTTTCCTCAACTACTCTACATGGTAGCGAATTCCACATTCTCACCACTCTCTGGGTAAAGAAGTTTCTCCTGAGTTCCTTATTGGATTTATTAGTGACTAGCTCATATTTATAACCATCTTTGGAATTAATGTGCAATATTTAACTGCTGTTAAGGATTTCTTGTCCTGAGCCGTGTTGCCGGCCTCCTCCAGAATCTCGGCCGTCAGGTTACACTGGCCATCACGTAGAGGGTAAATCGTGTTCGCACCAGTAAACGATGGGGACTGTATTTAGCAACTTCTGAATTATAATTTGGATAATGAGCGCACACTTTGGAGCTTTGGTCAGGACTTTGTGCTGGTGTTGCTGACGTCAGTTGTTTTATACAGTAGGGAAGCCGCTGTAGCATTCCTGACAGGTGAAGACAGCGGGAGGATGAGCCGGGACCAGAAGAGGCCCAAACAGGTAAGTATTTTTACTTTCCTTGTGTGACCAGGAGGAGTAGGAATCATCCCTTAGGAAAGCTTAGGCCTCCCTGTCATGGTCTCCCCCCCTCCTTGTTTTTCCTGAGTGCGAGACCCCTGTGAGATGGCCCCGGGAGACGATCCTGCCACTTATCTTGTATCGGCAGGTGACCTCCGGCTGTGTGATTTTGGGCAGCTTGCCACCGAATTTCCTGGCCAGAACGGTCAGGAAGTCAGCGCGTGGGATTTAAATGAGTCTCGGGAGTTAAAATAGCCTGGATCTCATTTCTGGAGCAGAGCTTGAGTTTCCAACTCACCTCGCGATCCGCCCACCTGATATTCAAGTTCTGTGGATCAGCGATGTGGCTCTTTTCTGTTCTGCTTCCAGCTCTTGAATATATATCAATGGGCTGGGTTTTATCAACCATCCGTCTCTTAGTACAAGAACTAGCTTCATCAAAATTGAATGGAACTATTTCCTCAGCTATTCCCTACATTACAACAGATAGTCAAACTCCTTATTAGTCTGTTTAAATGTTTTATACCAAGGTTTTACCGGTAAGGTTAGGACTAGTTAACTTTATACCGAGAGTAGTGAAAGAGAATTAACCTGAGGTAAATTGCTAAGTAAGATTTATTAATAAATAATTAATACAAGATTACATATGTGATAAAAGTTGGGTAGTTTTCTAAGTCAATGAAAACAGATTTTGTAATATAGTATATGCAAATTCCAATAAAGCTGATCTGCAACAGCCATGTTAAATGATGCCTGTGTGTATTACTTCATTTTTGGACTGAGCAGTGTGAGTCATCACTATCAATTACAAAATATCCTTATCTATATACAGCCACATTTCAGAGTGATACTAAGAAAATTATTACATGTTTGTGCTTAACTTTTTCTAGCATTTACATTTTTTATCCTGAGATTAATGCTGTAGCCGACTAACTTGGCAAATATTTGCAGTGCCTGCTGTTCTTTCTTTGTACTTTAAACTGATCGTTCCTCTAAATTTATGTGTAACCACAAAACACATCATATTGAAATGTCTAGGATATGTTCACAGGGTGATTAACATGTCTCAGCTGGAAATTGGTTAATTGAAACCATTATGACTTCTAAATCAATCAAATTCTTTGAAAAAAATGGAAAAAGAGATTCAGCTCAACAATGGGCCGGATTTTCCTGTGAGCGGTGAATGAATGGTGCCGTTCATTGGACATACACTTGCCCATAGACTTTTCATGGGCTTTTGCACGGCAAGTTCCTCTCATCGGGTGCTCAATCCAACATGGCGCCTCCTCCTGGGCATCTGGGACCTGTGTGAATGGGGCAAGCAACTGTGTATCCCCTTAACCAATCAGACTGAAGCATCGTTAATGAGCAGCGCAGAGTCAGAACCAGGAAGTGTAAGTTAGAATAGTGAATTCAATGTTAAATCAGGTACAGAAAGCGAAATAAAGGGAAGTTAAGAAATACTGAATTAAGAGAGAGAAAATAAGAGGCTGAAAGAAAAAGTAAAATATTTTTAAAAATTTACATTTTTTTTCAATGTCCGACAACAATTAAAATCTGAAGGAACGACTCTCCACGCTTGCAAAAGTTAATTTTCAGTGCCAGAGAGGTTGTTTGGCAGTCATTAAGACTTACCATGCCGTTAAAAGTGTGCTCAGACTTGAAATGACTTGACCTACCTTTTTTTGGCGAGATTAGTTCGTATCCATAAGGGCAGTGCAGCAACTTCACACTGTTCCATTCATTTAAATGGTGAGCCAGCCAGCGAGATGTTGTTCTCGCAGAGCTTACGGAGGAGGGTCGCATCTGGTACAGCAGCTTCCAGATTTCCGTGTTTAACTGCGCATGTGCGGTCGCCGGAAGTTGCTCTACCATTTGCACAGAAATAACGGTGAGCCCCGTTAGCCTCGCCGTTATTTTCACAGGAAAATCTGGCCCATTATACCTGGCAGTTTACATATAATTTTAATTGACAAAAACATTGACTTAAAGTCCAATTAAATTCCATATTGTAACTATGTGTTAATAGTGATTTTGTGACATTATCTAAAAAAGCTTTAAAGGTAGAAAAAATAATTTCTTATTGTAAAAGTTTAATTAGAACTTTAGTGTAATTGTGAGTCATTTCCTCTGTCAGTGGAATTAAAGCTTTTTGAGCCCATACAAATCCTAAACACTGGGTTTATTTATGAGATTACCTTATCTAATGATTAAAATCAGTTATACTACACATTACTTTGAAAAGTAAATTCACTGGGAGAAAGCCAACACCCACAATGGCATTTAGTCTGCCTTGTTCCATAGGATTTAAAAAAAATATTTTGCAAAGCTTCGCTCTTACAAATTCTTTGAGCAATCAGTAAGGATTAATTCAACATATTATAACATTTCTAAGTGTTTCAACCTACGGCTTGTCAACAGTGGAATGCTCAAGACTGTCCCTTTTGATTATTTCAGCTGACGTAAGCATGTTAGTTTTAAGTTTATGTTTCTTCTGTCCATATTCCACTTCCTTCAAAGGTTAAGCTAGTCATTCTGTATATGGAACAGGACAACTCTGTTTCCAACTCCCTGCAGAAGTTACCAATTTTCTGCCCTTATAAGGATAGAACTTTGTGAGAGTTCACCTCAATATCATCAGAGCATATTTCCACAAAGAGAGGAGGCAGAAAAACAAGAATGTGACAAATGTGTTAAGTTTGCTTTGGTAGACTACAGGATTATTTTACAAACAAAAATAATTAAAGCCATTTGTTGCAGTTACGGTTTCTCAGCTGTTTCTCATCTTCACTTTTGCCATTATTGCAGTTTGGCATGAACCACATGTGTTTGTATTCTAATATAACAGGGTGAATGCAACTAAAGCAGATCTAAAACTTTTGCTACCTCTGCCAGTTTAATTGCTCATTGTATTGCGTGGCAGGGTCCTTGATATTCAATCCACAAAGGATTTTTGGCTTGTGCATTATATGGAATCATAGAATTGTACCGCACAAAAGGAGGCTATTCGGCCCATCATGCCTGTGCTGGTTCTTTGAAAGAGCTCTCCAATTAGTCCCACTCCCCTGCTCTTTCCCCATAGCCCTGCAAATTTTTCCTTTTCATGTATTTATCCAATTCCCTTTTGAAAGTTACTATTGAATCTGCTTCCACCACCCTTTCTAGCAGTGCATTCCAGATCATAACAACTTGCTGCGTAAAAAACATTCTCCTCATCTCCCCTCTAGTTACCAATCTAGTCTCCACCAATTACTTTAAATCTGTGTCCTCTGGTTACCGACCCTCCTGCCAGTGGAAACAGTTTCTTCCTCTGTACTCTATCAAAATCCCAATGTTACATCATGAACAGTGGGTGCATAAAGATACCCAAAAAGAAGTTGAATTCATAATGCTTCACTCGTCAGGGGCATGAAATCCATTTTTATTTACAGCAGAAAATAAATCTTCTCAGCATTTGGAATAGCCACAATCTTCTGGTTGGAAGCCTGTTGATCTACTATTACAGCTACACGCCTACGCAAGAATTTAACATTTCAGGATTCAGGTTAGATGTGGAAAGGTAATTGTTATTTTGAGGATAAAGTTTGTGGCTTTCTCAAACTCAAAGAAACATGAGGGTGTCGGTTTTAACCTAGAGCAGTTTACGGACAGGCAGGGCGAATGCAAAACACACTCGCTGGCCTAGATTTCGGGCCCGGAATATTTTAGGTCTCATTTAAATTTGACAGGCAGGTTTTCTACCCGATCATGTTGGTAATTAGAAGCCCACTCACTTTCTGGGTGTAATTTCCGATGGGCATTCAGAGGCCTATTTAAGTGGGAATGCACCTCTTAAAGGGAGGCTGCATTCACTTTATTGACATTACTGACTTTTACTGCTGTAAAATGCAAGATGAATTGGAAGTAAGTCCCCTGGTTCTCTATAACCTCCCTGGAGGTCCTGATGGAAGAGGTGAGGGTGACAAGAGAACTTATGGCAGGAGACTGGGAGGACCACCATTTAGTTTCGGGGCCATAATATTTAAGCTTTCTAGGTAATTAAACTAAATGAAACATGATTTGAAGCTTTAGGTTCCAATCAAATCTTCCTTTTAAAAAAAACCTCAGATTTCAGAAAAAGCTAATTTGATGACCATATGAGGGTGCATTAACTTCACTTTTTGTATAATCTGGTGCAGTAATGAGTTCAGTCATTTCAAACATTGGGGTAGATTTTCATCTTTACTGCCTGGACGTAAAGCATTGTCTGGATGGAATTCAGAAAGGAAAATTGGGCAGGGAGCTTGCTCGATTTTCCTTCTATTTAAATGAATGGAAGGAAAATCTAACACATCATGTCTTGCATTATCTATCATTATGGACACTCTCAGGGCTAGCATTTTAAGGTGTACAGAGAATACAGCTAACTTCATTTGACATGTACCCACTTTCCTCTTTAAATTATCTTGAACAGAAATGTCAGTTCTTAATAGGTAAAATAACCAAGAAACTGATATACAATAGACTGCATTGCTCATCCCATCAGATGACATTCACAAAGTACCAATTTGTCTTTCCTATTTTCAGTTCATACTTGGGCATATAAAATTGCGATATCGATTTACTGCTATTTTACATGTGCCTTCAGCTACAGGGAAATAGTTTGCTATTCCATAAACATTCCGATATCAATTGCACAGTGGCCAATGAACATTGCAACACAATGAAAGTTCAAACATCCAAAACAAATGGTCCTCAAGGCAGCCATTGAAGTAACACCACTCCCTCTACAACATAAGTATATCTCCACACTATTTGTAGTGAAGTCATAAGTTCTTTACGTTTATGATTTTGCTACAAATAGCAATCGGAGGGAATCTCCCCTTTCACTGGATATTTATTGAACAAGTGGGCATTATTTCACAATGCATGTGTAATTCTGTCACTCATATTACTTGATCAGGCCTAATCATTGTACAAATATTATAGCATGTATCCTCTGCTTTATTAATCTGTTTCATCAACAATCAACTAAAACCTGCAGGAGTACATAACTGACTGCACTACTCGAAGAAGCCATTCATGAATACTATGAATTGACACTTAGCCAGTGCTGTAAATAGGTGCAGAAACAGGAGCAAAATCATGTGTATAGGCCTCTAATATATATCATAATATCATAGTTTGGTACAGAACAGGAGGCCGCCACTCGGCCCATGGTGCCGGCTCTTTGAAAGAGCTATCAAATTAGTCCCACTCCCCTGCTCTTTCCCCATAGCCCTGCAGATTTTTTCCCTTCAAGTATTTTGTCAATTCTCTTTTGAAAGTGACTATTGAATCTGCTTCCACCATCCTTTCAGGCAGTACATTCCAGTTGCCTGGTTCTTTTGCCAATTACCTTAAATCTGTGTCCTCTGGTGACCGACCCTTCTGCCACTGGAAACAATTTCTCCTTATTTATTCTATCAAAACCCTTCATGATTTTGAACACCTCTATCAAATCTCCCCGTAACTTTCTCTACTCTAAGGAAAACAACCCCAGCTTCTCCAGTGTCTCCATGTAACTGAAGTCCCTGATCCCTGGTGTCATTCTAGTAAATCTCTTCTACACCCTCTCTAAGACCTTGACATCCTTCCTAAAGTATGGTGCTCAGAATTGAACACAATACTCCATCTGAGGCCTAACCAGTATTTTATAAAGGTTTAGAATAACTTCTTTGCTTTTGTACTCTATGCCTCTATTAATAAAGCCAAGGATCCCGTATGCATCTTTTAACAGCCTTCTCAACTTGTCCTGCCACCTTCAACAATTTGTGCGCATATATCCCCCAGGTCTCTCTATTCCTTTAAAATTGTACCATTTAGTTTATATTGCCTCTCCTCATTCTTCCTACCAAAATCACTTCACACTTCTCTGCATTAAATTTCATCTGCCATGAGTCCGCCCATTTCACCAGACTGTCTATGTCCTCCTGAAGTCTATTACTATCCTCCTCATTGTTTACTGCATTTCCAAGTTTTGTGTCATCTGCAAATTTTGAAATTATATCCTATACACCCAAGTCCAGGTCAGTAATATATATCAAAAATACAGAATTGGCTAAGGGACAGGAAACAGGGAGTAGTGGTGAACATTGTTTTTCAGACTGGAGGGAGGTGTACAGTGGTGTTCCCCAGGGGTCGGTGCTGGGACTACTGCTTTCCTTGATATATATTAATAACTTGGACTTGGGTGTAAAGGGCACAATTTCAAAATTTGCAGATGACACAAAACTTGGAAGGCTGTTAAACAGTGAGGAGGATAGTGATAGACTTCAAGAGGATATAGACAGGCTGGTGGCATGTGCGGACACATGGCAGATGAAATTTAACGCAGACAAAATGCAAAGTGACACATTTCGGTAGGAAGAACGAGGAGAGGCAATATAAACTAGAGGGCACAACTCTAAAAGGGCTACAGGAACAGAGAGATCTGGGGGTATATGTGCACAAATCGTTAAAGGTGGCAGGGCAGGTTGGGAAAGTGGTTAAAAAAGCATACGGGATCCTGGGCTTTATAAATAGAGGCATAGAGTACAAAAGTACGTAAGTCATGATGAACCTTTATAAAACACTGGTTCGGTCACAATTGGAGTATTGTGTCCAGTTCTCGGCACCGCACTTTAGGAAAGATGTGAAGGCCTTAGAGCAGGTGCAGAAGAGATTTACTAGAATGATTCCAGGGATGAGGGACTTTAGTTACGTGGATAGACTGGAGAAGCTGGGTTGTTCTCCTTGGAACAGATACGGTTGCGAAGAGATTTGATAGAGGTATTCAAAATCGTGAAGGGTCTAGACAGAGTAGATGGCGAGAATCTGTTCCCATTGGCGGAAGGGTCAAAAACCAGAGGACAGAGATTTAAGGTGATTGGCAAAAGAACCAAAGGTGACGGGGAAAACCTTTTTTTCACAGCAAGTGGTTAGGATCCGGAATGCACTGCCTGAGGGGGTGGTGGAGGCAGATTCAATCATGGCCTTCAAAAGGGAACTGGATAAGTACTTGAAAGGAAAAGAATTGCGGGGCTACGGGGATAGGGCGGGGGAGAGGGACTAGCTGGATTGCTCTTACATACAGCCGGCGCGTACTCCTTCTGTGCTGTAACCTTTCTATGATTCTATGAAAAGAGCAATGGTGCTAATAGCGACCCTTGGCAAACACTGTATACTTCCCTCCAGTCTGAAAAACAACCGTTCACCACTACCCTTTGCTTTCTGTCCCTTAGTCAATTTTGTATCCAATCTTCACTGCCCCTTTAATCCCATGGGCTTTAATTTTGCTAACAAGTCTATTATGAGGTACTTTATCAAATGCCTTTTGAAAGTCCATATACACATCAAACGCACTATGCTCAGTAACCCTCTCCGTTACTTCATCTAAGAACTCATTCAAGTTAGTCAAACATGATTCTCCTTTAACAAATCCATGCTGACTTTCATCTATTAGCCCATACTTTTCCAAGTGCCAATTAATTTTGTCCCAGATTATTGTCTCTAAAAGTATCCCCACCACCGAAGTTAAGTTGACTGGCTTGTAATTGTTGAGTCTATCCCTCTCCTCTTTTTTGAACATATCTTTATGTATAATATACACTTTGGCCCCGATACTTACGGGTAGGCTGGGAGGGAGCGGAGGACAAACTCAGAAATGCAGAGGTCCTGCCGAATTTAATGGCAGGACCTCATTATCATTTTTTTATTCTGCTTCTGGCCCGGCAACCGGCCAAATTGGCAGGCTGGCTGGCTGCCAGGCGTGAACGCCAACGGTGGAAGGCCGCAGCCAGGGACAGTGCCCGGAAATTGCAAAAGATCGTTGCATGGTGGAGGGGGGCTTGGAGGATGGCAATTGGGTGGGAGGTAAAGATCGGGGCATGGTGGGGGGGCTTGGAGTGCGGCAATCGGGAGGGAGGAAGGCAAAGATCAAGGGTTTGGAGGGGGTGCAATTGCGGCAGCGAGGAGAGGCCGCGATCGGCAGAAGATTTGCTTAAGGGACCGGGAGGACCAATCCTGCTGCTCCTGGCTCACAAGCATTGCTATAAAAAGCATTTATCCGCTTGATCCGGCTGCTCCCATCTCCATTTAGCAATCGGTAAATTTAAATCAGGCTCCCAACTGCACTGTGGGAGTGCCCCTCAAGCAAACCTTCTGCCGATCGCGGACTCTCCTCGCTGCTTCTAGAGAGCAGGACACAGGCACGCTACACAATCCACCGCCGTAAAAATGGCAGCAGGTGCGTACACGGCGGGTTGGGGCCGCGTTACACGGTTTTTCATTTTTAACCCCCCCCACCCCGACCCTCTACCGCCCATCATGGTTGGGGGGGGGGGTTAATATCGACCCCTATGAGTTTTACATATGTAAAATAAAAACTGCATAGTTTAGCATTCATTAACCACCGTGACTTTGTACGTACTCTCTATACTGATATTACTCATCCTTGATCTAACCATAAAGCAATGGTTTCTCCAAATTGGGATTGAAAAGCAGGTATGGTGTTTTAAGAACTATTTTTGTACAATTGAAATTCAAGCCATGTCATTAGAATATGTGATTTTCCAGCAAATGAGATATTATGATATAATGTAGGTGCTGCTAGTGTGAATTTAAATTAATGCCTTTATGTAACAGAGGAAATGAATACTGTCATTGTAAATTATAAAGCAACTAAAGCAAACCAGAGAAACAAATAACAATGAAATTGTTTAGTTTTATTTTAGGAAACGTGCAATAATAGTTGGCAGCAATCAAAACTCTATCCATCATTTCTTAGATGATAGATCAATCTATTGTACTGCACACTACTGATTTTGTTTGAGGCTGATTAACTTGTACTCACCTGGCCAGCTGATGAGGGGCTGGCACAGTTCTTCCTGTAACAAGCCAATATGTGAGCAGTCTGGTTAACCAGTATTTCTCTAACAGTCTTCAGAGGTTGGCTTAGAATGGCTCTGTATGCTGGTTAAAATAATCAAAACAAAAACATTTAAAACCTGTTCCCTATGCAAGGAATATAGGCAAATGCAAGGAAATTCTGACTTCATGCAGTCAAGTCACCTGAATAATATTATTATGGAAAACAGTTATTATACTTTAAATACAGAGTATAACGATTATGTAAATTTTAAATGATCACTATCGGCAAGGTTCAGAAAAATTGCATTTTGTGAGTCTTCCTCTAGCACATGCTGAAATGATTCAATTCACTGATCCTCCGACAGGCATCTGCTTATCAGAGTGGATGCAATCATCATGTGGGCAGTGTACTTATTTTCAAAGGGTGCTTTACGAATGCTTGATGCCAAGCAGAGGACTTCCTCACTTCAACTGCTAAGTGTCAACAGAATTTGGTGCACATTGTCCTTCCACTGGGCAGTATTTTTATATTTTTTTATGAGGTGTGATATCAGAAGTGAGGAAATGTTTCAACCCCCATTATTCGTCTTGATAAGCACAAGTTTCACCCACGCAAGAAAAGGAAGGGTAAGAAGCTATTTTAAAATACCTATTTTGCATTTGAACGTGTTTTGTAAAAAATGGCAGAAATTCCTATCAAAATTTATATAGACTATCACCCTAGATGAATAACCAATTCATCTGTTTTTGGTTGAAAGAGAAATGTTAGTCACCACACCAGGAGAACTCCCTGACGATCATCATCTTCCCTGAACAGGTACGTAGGCTTTGGTTTAACAACTGATCCAAAAGACAGCGGGGTAAATTTTCAACTCACCACATGGGCGGTAATCTGGTGGAGTGGATCACCCATCCATTACGGAACCTGTTTGCTTTTCATTCCATTGAAATCAACATTCCCTTGGTACTGTACTGAAATGTCAGCCTAGCTTATATACTCAAGTCCAAAAGTGTGGCTTGAACCCATAACCTTCTGACTCAGAGACAAAAGTGCTACCAACTGAACCAAATGGACACTGACAAATACAATTAATTTTGTCCTGCATCAATAAGCAAGTTAGAATATGAAAAATAGCATGCAACTCTGCACTGACGTATATTCCAATGCAAGTTTACATTCGACTTGTCATGTTTTGGTTCCAAGTCTGCTTTTGCTTATTGCTGTACTTGACAGAATTTTAAAAAAAAGTTAGGGTAAATTTTGCAAGGCCATGACCTCACATGCAGCTGGCACAGGTTGGAAAATTGGACTCCCGATCCCACGTACCTGATTCGCAGTGCACTCAATTTTCGAAAAGGCAATTTTGAGGGAAAAACAGAGGCCAAGCTATTGGCATGTGTAGCCTCAATAAAATATGTAAAAATGCTGTTTAAAAGTTCCAAACTGAATTTTATGTCTTGGAGTGAGGCTTCACCCACAGCACAAGCCTCACCCATGGGCATGCAGGAGTCACGGGATATGGCCTGTTCATATAGGCCTCATAAAGCCAGAAGGTAGATTTATGATGCAGGGACTTTTCTTTGTGGTTTTAATTTCCTTTTGTAGCCTTTTGTATGATGCATCAATTGTTTTTGCTAGATGGTCCTTGATTTTTGTCTTTTTGAGCTTTTCCCTTACAATGCTTTTCTTCATTATTCTTGGTTGCTCCTGGTATTCAAATTATACCCTACAAAGTGGTGAGAATGGGTATTCCTGTAGGGGTTCAAATGCACTGCAAAACTGAGATGTGGAAGAACAGTTTGTGACAAATGCAGATGCAACTATCCTGGTGATATTTTGGCCACATCTGTCACTGCCTCGGGACCTACACCTGGACAAGTTAGAGGACCCCTGTCTTTACTGCTTCCACTTCAGAAGATAAGCTGCCATAGAATTATGCCATCTGCTGCACAATGACCTTGAGACAATAGTAGAATCAGGGACAGTTTTTTCCATAGAAGTGGAGGTTACCACAGCATAAAGCTTTCGTGCTTCCGGACCTATCTGAGCTATCCTAGGATACTGCATCAGGCAATGTGGAGCATAAATATATATCACTGTTTGCAAGGACAGGACCTTCATTACTTTTCTTGTGGAAAAGAGGCATTAGTTGAGCAGGATGCACAGATTACATAGGTGGCAGGTTTCCCTTGAGTGCAAAGGGTCACATATGGCACTAATGTTGGCATCATGGCTTTTCATATCAACCCTATGGCCTTCATATAAAGAAAGTGTTTCTACTCACCATCAAAACAGAGTAACTGATCACGTATCTCACTGCTGTTTGTGGGACCTTGCTGCACGCAAATTGGCTGCCACGTTTGACAATACTTTAAAAATAAAATTAATTGGCTGTGAAGCACACTGAGATGTGGACATTAAAGGCGCTATATAAATGTAAGTTATTTCTTTCTTTCCTTCAGTTGGTATCTGGCCACAGCAATATCATTATGTATGTCAGTGGCTGCTATCCAGGAAGTAGCCATGATGCCTTCATTGTGTGGAATTCCATAGTACCCGGATTATTTGAGGTGTTCTTAGGAGTGCAGAGTTATCTTTGCATCCATAGTTGCTGAGCCCACTTAAAAAGCCCCTAACAGCACAGGATACTTTAGCCTGGATGCTGCAGCATGTTTTGATATTCCTCACCTGTCAAATTCCACCTTCAAGTGTGCCATGCAGCTTAAGTACAATGAAAGAGTGTGTGCAAAAGAGCAATAATTGTGCGCAAAACATCAAATGGTAACTTCCAGAGGCTGAGGCAGTTCACATCTTAGGTTTGTGCCATGCATTATGAGCCCCACAAGAAAGTGCAAAACTAAGGTGAATACCCACCTTCACCTTGCTCCCAATATCAGTACACTTCACCCTCATTTGGATCCAGGTACAAGAGACCTTTATGACTGTACTGACTTGGTTGGTGACCTCCATCATTCCACTGGCACCTGTGCTTTTACTGGAGGGTGGCCTTCAGCCCCAATGATGGCCACCCTTTCTTGCTAAACAGGGCCTCCAAACCTTTAGGATCAATGGCAGCATTAATGCCCATATGTCTCCACAGTGCCACTGTGAACAATTTGTGCATTTTTCTGCCACCATTACAACTTTCCTTTTAATGCTGAGCTGCAGCCCTTTAAGAGCTGCTGCCTCATTGGGATTTTGCATCCCCATGCAAGTATGCTACAGACCAAGTTTTTCCTTTGTCTGTGACCGATTCAAGGTAGGCGCCAAGCCTTATGTTGCAAAGTTCAGCGCCGCCCTCCTCCACACTACACAGGTGTATGTAGCCCCAATTCAGCCAGAATTGCAAAAATAGGGATGTTATGCTAAAGTTTTGTTGGCCTTCCTTGATTTCGTGTGTTCTTTACTCACAGAATGCTGCATAGGTGTCAAGTTGCACAAAAGATGGAAGCTAGCAACCGAAGTTGAAATGCAGAAGAGAAACATTTTAGGGTGTTTTTACACCACAAGTGTGGTGTCAGTGCAAAGCAGTTTCACGCACCGATGCTGCAGTTATAGTGTAAATCCGGTTCAGGGACGAACACATGGAGAAAAGAGTCTCACTCTGCTTTGCTTCTGAGTCAGGTTGGGTCCTAAACTTGATTTATGCTCTAGGTTTAGCATCGGAGCAAATTGGTTTCACCTTTGCACCAATGCTAAAATCGTAGACTATGAATGCACTATTGGTGACTTAATAAAACCAAGTTAGGCAATGCAGTCTGAAATGAACAAATATAGTATTTACTAAAGAACATGTTGATGCAATGTAACTTTTTGTGGTCATCATGATAACACCATAATTACAGCTATTTGCAAAGAAAACATTGCTTTGACTGCCAATGACATGTGGTATCCAATGTGACTTGAATTCTATCTAGATTAATCATTGGGTAATGAGTCATTTATATTTATTAGAAACAAACTTCACACTATGAACAAAGAATTTTTGTTCCAGGTAGATTAAATCAGGCCAACTAATCGAAGACTGACTTAACGGAGTTACAGTTCACTTGCAGTTCATAAACACAAACATTAAACTGTAACAATCCTTCATAATGTCAGCTGTGGCACTTAAAAAGCGTTCCCAAGCTGATAATGTATTTTGTGTATTTATAGCTGCGGAACAAAGCTCAGTCAAGCAGGCACATTCCGGTGCTAATTGAACTAGTGCAGACCCTTCTCCAAAATTTGGGAGAGCTTTGATATATAGTATAAGTCAACTGATACAAAGCAGTTTAAAGTTTGTTAATCTAACAAATTAAAACACCTTAAAATAAAAGCTGTTAATTATTTAACACTAAAATTTTACAATACTGTACTGTCTTTATTAAATGAAGTACCCAGCCTATTTGTAATAAAGCTTACTGTTGATTTAATAAAATATTTTTTTTTAAATAAGAATACAATAACGAAGATAGAAATCTACTGGACACAGCACATAGACGGCAAGTCAGGAGCAGTGCTAATACCAGTACACCCAAACACTAATTCAATAGAGGTTATGTGCCAAGTGCATCAGATGAATGGGATACACTGGACTAACAGACATTATAAATGCTGCTGGAGGCTCCATGATAGTGCATGCTGGAAGACACGGGGGAAAAATTCAACTTGCACCCAAAAAAGGCAGCAAGTCAGTGGAGGACTTAATCCGCACATCAGTCTGTTCCAGCCTGAAGCCCGAGCCGAATTTGGCATCGGGCCACACTTAAATAGAAGTGGCGTGCTGCGGCGCATCAAGTGGGCATCCTGATACAGACCACCAGTTGCAGCATCCTAACGAAGTCCAGCCAGCTCTGATGCCATATTAGCCGCAGACAGGTAACGAGGGCGGGGGCAGGCAAAGCCAAGGGAGGAAAGCCTGCGCGGCGGCTCCTTCCGGCCCCACAAAAATATAACTTCAAAAGTTTTGTGGTCATTTTTTGAGTGGCCTCCAGTAGTCCCTTTAAGAAGATTCAAGTTAAAATCCAGCCCTGACTGATGATGTTACTCAGATTTCTTCTATTACAGACAGACCAATCATGTGGAAGGAGGAAAATGTGGCTCGAAGGTCCCTTTATATATTCCTGAAGTACGCCTCTTGGTGGCCAACTGTATGGAAGTGCTGACTATTTCCTCTGACTGTTTGAAAAAAATAGCATAAATGTGGGGGGAATGAGGGAGGGAGAAAGCATAAAGAAAAATAGAGGAAACTAAAATCATTTCAAATGACAAATTACAGCAGCAACACAAAACTTTACCTGACTTGGCAAAAAAATTGATAAGTGCATCTGTCTCACAGCTCTTGTACAAATCAGCATGCTGAGAACTGCAGTTCAGAGCCAGGTTGTGGATACGCAGGCGTCTGTGACCAGCAACATTAGTATACAGCAAGGCACACTGGGGGAAAAAGAAAGCAAAGAACGTCTGCCTCATGTTTCTGGTTTATAAACCACAACTTTAAAATCATTGATGTAACTGCAGGTATTCTCAATCGCTTATCTGTATATGAAAAGTAAGCCGCAATACTGGTTTGCATTAATGCAAGAAAGGTTAAACACTTAAGAAATGAAAACAATGGATAATTAGGATATTTTGACACAGTGATAACTGAGGAAGAAATTACCCAAAGAACTTTTAAATGTAAATATTATGAATTTGCACGCCTGACATGGAGTTTCTTGTCCTGGCCGTGCATATTGGGAATTTGAGGGCGGAAGTCAGCGTACCCTGCAAAACTTTCATCCACTAAAGATAATGGACAGAAATTCTTGCTCCTCGCTGGACCTTTAATTCACAACAGGCACTCATGCCATGCGAAGCTCTGCACCAGCAGCACAAATTTGTGCAGCCTACTCTTTAGTATCCATGAAAATAGCAACACTGCCTTCTTTCCAAAATAGCTGGAGTAAAGTTTTCCACTTCCAATATATGCAACTCACTCCCTATTAGCATCAAACAATATATCTCAGCATTATGACAGTCCATATATAGTCACCTACTGTCAAAGCATTCCTATAACCATAACTAGTTCATTGTCACTCACTGTGATGTTCCTATTTACTCTGTTCTCTATTCGCACTAATTTACTGTAACTTGTTTTGTTTATACATTGTTTACATTATTATCAATCAGTTCCATCTTGAGCTGGTTGACAGGCCCTTAAGGTAAATTAGGAGGTTTTAGTTATGTTAAGAAAGAAATGACTATAAATCTGAAAAAAAACTTAATACAAACATGCTCTTAATCTTGTCCTTCTTTTGCTTAATAAGCATTCAATTTACACCAAAACAAAAATTTTATTTTAAATTTACCATAGTACATTGTTTCCTGAAGTCTTCAAACCTTCTACAGTGCTATTGATTAAAGGTTAATGGTAACATCTAAAACACGATGTTAACAAGACTGAAATGTTTCAGTTCATACAGAAATTATGAGTTCAGTTTATACACAAATTACAGTGTTGTTGGGTAGTCTGTTCTCATTCTTTTGATAGTACGTAATACCATGGTACTATAGTGGGGTATGGATAAGTGTGCACTGTACTGTACCTTAACTTTGAAAATAATACTTATTATTTATTATTATTATTGAGGTGTCAGCCTTGGCTCAATGGTAGCAATTTCACCTTTCAGTCAGAAGGTTGTGGATTCAAGTCCCACTCCAGAGACTTGAGCACAAAATCTAGGCTGACACTTCAGTGCAATAATGAGGGAGTGCTGCACTGTCAGAGGTACCATCTTTTGGATGAGATGTTAAACCCAGGCCCCATCTGCCTTCTCAGGTGGACGTAAAAGATCCCATGGTACTATTTGAAGAAACATAGAAACATAGAAACTAGGAGCAGAAGTAGGCCATTCAGCCCTTCGAGCCTGCTCTGCCATTCAATATGATCATGGCTGATCCTCCACCTCAATACCATATTTCCGCTCTCCCCCCATATCCCTTGATGCCTTTTGTGTCTAGAAATCTATCTATCTCCTTCTTAAATATATTCAGTGACTTGGCCTCCACAGCCTTCCGTGGTTGAGAATTCCACAGATTCACCACCCTCTGAGTGAAGAATTTTCTCCTCATCTCAGTCCTAAATGTCCTACCCCGTATCCTGAGATTGTGACCCCTCGTTCTAGACCCCACAGCCAGGGGAAACATCCTCCCTGCATCCGGTCTGTCTAGCCCTGCCAGAAGAGCAGGAAAGTTCTCCTGGGTGTTCTCGCCAATATTTATCCCTCGAGCAACATCACTAATCTGTTCATTATCTCATTGCTCTTAGTGGGATCTTGCTGTGTGCAAATTGGGTGCCACATTTCCTACATTACAACAGTGACTACACTTCACAAGTACTTCATTGGTTGTAAAGTGCTTTGGGATGTCCTGAGGTCATGAAAGGTGCTATAAAAGTGCAAGTTCTTTTTTTCTTCTATTTCCCAAAATGAAAGAAAGAAAAAGAAACAAATTGCATTTATATAACGCCTTTAATGACCTCAGGACATCCCAAAGCGCATTACAGCCAATTAATTATTTTTGAAGTGTAGTCACTGTTGTAATGTAGAGAAATGTGGCAGCCAATTTGTGTACAGCAAGGTCACACAAACAGTAACAAAATAAATGACCAATTAAACTGTTTTTGGCGGTGTTGGTTAAGAATAAATATTGGCCAGGACATTAGGAGAACCCCCATGCTCATCATATCCCGTCACTCTATGCCACTGCCCCTCCTTTACTGTACTATTCTTGTCCACTATCAAGTTCTTATCTAAATACAAGTTACACAGATGTTAAGTTCTGGAAACTCTTTTTGTGTATTGTAGTGAGTTCAGGTAATGCAGTTTTGTTGATGCACTATACCTGGATTAAGGCTCCATTCTCTTCATTGAGTTTATCATCGTGTTTGAACTCTACTGTAATCGCCTTATCACAGTCAATAGCAGCCACTTCCACATCTGTTGTGTTATTCATATACATGGAACCTAAGAAGTCAGTCGCTCTAAAGCCTTGGTAAATAAAATGTTAAAAGAAAATAATGTACAGAATCCCAGAGAGCACAAAAACATGCTAAGAAACACATGCACATTTCACTGGTTTCCTCATCTATAGAGGGCAGTAGTTCAACACACTGTAAGCTCTTCAAGGGTATTTAAAGTAGGAGTTTATAGTTTGTTATCATCATAAAAAGCCTCATGATGACATATTTTTACCATTTTTGTCTGTGCTTACTGGATTCAAGATTTCATAATGGACAGGTTTCCTGATCTGGAAGTTGTTTAATTCACAGGAATTAGTGCATGTCAATTTTAATCCTCTTTTGCTGTGTGATCTATAACACTTCTCGAAACTGTTTATGGTAATCTTGCTTTTAATCACTGTGTGGAATAGTACTCTATTATTATTTCAATTAAGGCTAATCAATGTAGTCAAAATTCTCTCTGGTACTATAGAATAAAGTCAGGAAACTACTACATAGTCAAATCATTTTTTGCAAGAGAAAGTCTCCATAATGTATTTTTCAAATATTATTTGTGTTTTTGGACCACCCTATTTTTAATTGGAAGGGATTTATATGTAACATTTGCTAAAGATTTAGAATGATAGAAATGACATTACAGAAAGAGGGGATTTGGCCCATTGCACCCGTTACTAGTTCTTCATCCGGAGCTATCTATTTTAATTACATTTCCCTGACCTTTCCAGTGTCCTTTTATATTCTTTCTTGTCAACTAATTATTCAATCCTCTTTCATGGAGAAAAATAAAAGCTAACAGAAATTAAAAAATAAAACATTGCTCGTCACTGTCTAAGTTTACGAAAAAGTTTATGGCTTCTTAATGATAGGCTTCTTTTAAAAATACTAAGCAGTGTAATGAAAGCCATTTGTAAACCATCCAAATAATCAGGCAGATGTGCTATTAACGTGTGATGTAAGAACTTGGGAGTGCTTTGTGCTTGTTGAGAAACTGAGGAACAATTTGACATTTTCACAGATGATTATGAAACTAGCCCAGAAATTACTATTTGGAGGTTAATTATGGATTACTAAAGGTTACTGTGGATTACTAAAGGAAGAATTCTTGCCTTCTCGTTAATCCTTTTTATTCCTGTTTTCAACAGCATGTGAATGTTTGGAATACAACGGTCTGGCAAATGGAGCATGGGGTCCAATTAGACAATTGAGCAGCATTTAAATGGATTTAGCTAGGAATGAATCCCCATTCATCTCTGCAGGAGGGAGCAGGTCAAGGGATATTGCTGCAACATTTCTGTGAAATGGAGGCTAACCTCGCCATCTGAAGACCAAGTGCTGGAAGTTCTTATCCACAAAATGTGGGAAAGGAGATATATACTCTGCGTAGGACGAAACAGCACTCTCCTCAAAAATGGCTGATTCAGCAAGTATGGAAGAAGATAGCAAACAGAGTTTCTATGCCAGGAATCTGCACCAAGTATGTACGCCACAAAAGTGTACCCTCATGACCTGTGCCAGCCACAACCACAGTGAAGTCAATGGAACTGAATAACTCATTTTACGTTACCGCCCAAGACAAATTTCTAGCCCAGGAAACCCTCATAAAATAAGCTACTGCATTAAATTTAAACTGCCATTGTTCTGCCCACTTAAATATTTTATCCAATTCATTCTGTACCTCTTTTGGTTCCACTGCCCTCCTACTTTGGTATCATCTGCAAATTTGGCCACTTTGTATTGAGTTTTTGAATCAAGGTAATTTATGTTAATTAGAAACAGTAGTGGTCCCAACACCAAGCCCTGAGGCACCCCACTCAGTACTTCTCTGCACGCTGACATAGCTCTGCTAATTAGTATTCATTGTTCTTTTACCCTTCAGCCAGTTTCTTATCCATTCTCAAGATTTCCCCTGAATTCCTGCAGCTTGGAGCATAACTAGTAGCCTTTCATGTGGAGCTTTGTCAAATGCTTTTTGGAAGTCGAGATACATGTTATAGAGTTTCCTACAGTCTACTTGGGTTGTCACTTCTTAAAAGAAGTCAAGAAGGTTGGTCAAACAGGATCTTCCCCCTTCTGTAGCCATATTGTTTTGTATGTCATAATTATACAGATAATCCTCTAGTTTACTCCTGATAATTGATTCTTATGGTCCTTTAAGTCTGTCTCGGGCATCCATCTTACTTCTATCAAAGTTATAGGCCTAAATTTTAACTTGGAAAAATGGCTGTGTTGGGGGTATGGGGTGGAGAGTAAAAATTTTAAGAATCTAAAATATGCTCCCAACCCGCCCATTTCCAGTTTTAAAGGAGACGGGACGAGGGGCGGGTGACCAACCCATTCTTAGGAGGCTCAAGGAGCTTTTCTGTTTTTAACCCCTGGGGGCCGGGATTCCTGGGCCTTCTACTTCTCGTCAGCTGAGAGGAGGCGAGAAGGCCAGAAACAGCAGGTTTCATGCCTTCACAGCACAGCATGTGGGCCAGGAGGAGCAGAAGTGCTTCCCCCAGGCCCAAAAAGCCTACCTGCAGCAACCTGCCCCCACGATCTCCAACCCCCACCCCCCATGATCTCTGCCCCACCCCCACAAACTCCGACCCCGATGACCCCCGATCGCACCTCATGATCGACCCCCCTAAATTTAAGACTTACCTACTCGCATTCCTTGTATTTTCCTCTATTTAAATACTTATCCAATTTTCCCTTAATATATGCAAAGTTCCCTGCCTCAACCACACCCTATGGCAAAACATTCCATGCTCCAACAAGCCTCTCTATAAAGAAATTTCTCCTAACCCTCTCTCCATACTCTCTTAGTGATAATTTTAAATTGATGATCCTTATTTACTGACTCTCAGAGGAAATAGTCTTTCGCTATTCTAACAAGATCTTAAGAACCTCTATTAAAACACCTCCTAGCCTTTCCTGCTCCAGTGAAAATTGTCCAGACAATGGATGTGATGTGTATTTTCAGCATTTTCTGTTTTTATTTCTGATACTACAATCAGAAATAAAAACAGAAAATGCTTGATGATATTGAACACAATACCATTTGTTTGAATCACATAATACTGTCACAAAACTACTTGCACGAAATGGTGACTTCTGTTACTCCTACTTTGTGTAAAAAAAATAAAAAGCAAATAGGTGTGTTTCATGACCGTTACATCTTAAAGTTCAGATCATGTTGATAAACAATAAAACTTCACTCTCATAGTGTACAATGCTGTCCGAAATTATCAATGTGCTACTGTCTTGTAACACACCTTTTATTTTTCTCAAACACGTTCTTCATTCAATGCACTCTCACCTGTGTTTGTCCTGACCCTCATAATAGCATCAAATCCTATTGGCTTCTGTACATCCTTTCTTAGGTTATTCAAGAAATGTTCAGCATCAGTCTGCATCTGTACAAAGAATAATGATATGAGAAGAAGCTTGAGCTGTATGTTTTCCACCAGTTGATGGCACTATAGGTACTAATCACAGCAGCACATAACTTTTAGCAAAAACTATCAAGCAGGCTTTTTGGTAATAAATAAATTAAAAACTATAATGATGGATTGTTATACTGACATGTCAATATTATATTACCATTAAATCAATAGTTTTGTTTTATGTTCTCAGCTAAAACATATTAGGTGTGAGATCGCATTAAATCATAAGTTGCCAGGTTTATTAGAAATTGACTTAATTAATTTAACAGCATTTTGGTGCATACACGGTAACACCATACAGCTCTACTCAATCAGTATATTGATATTCCAATATAATAAAAATAATATAGATGCCAAAACTATGGGTCGGTTTAATAAAGCACTGTCAGCTTATAGAATACAATTTCACCTATAATCACAACAGGTCAGGTCACTGTACTTATGAACAGATCATGAAAGCAAAGATAATTGTGAACTTTGTATCAGTTAACCATGAAAAGCAGCTAAGGAAGTTGAATCTATTCTCATTTGCAACAAAGATTAAGGGCGGAACAGTAGATACGTTTTTGGAAATGAAAGTAGAAAATTATTTTCTACTAAATCTAAAATAAGAGAATTGGGAGACCAAATCATAAACGAACAAAATAATGAGCTACCTGTAATTTAAGAAGTAACCACTTCATACCTGGGCTTGGAACAGACTACCAGTAGCACAGAAAATGCTTACACAGTACAAGCACTCATAAGAAAATGGTACAGAATCCTGCTTCAGCAGAGA
This sequence comes from Heptranchias perlo, assembly GCF_035084215.1. Lineage (NCBI taxonomy): Eukaryota > Metazoa > Chordata > Chondrichthyes > Hexanchiformes > Hexanchidae > Heptranchias > Heptranchias perlo. Next base: position 124,304,807 of record NC_090325.1, on the reverse strand, counting down.
GTAGATGGATATGGATTTGGGGTAAAAATAAAAATACATGGGTCTTGAAGAAGGACTCAAATGATCTATTCTCATTTTTCTTATATAAACTGTGTTAACAGAAATTGAAGCATATACCTATGTATCTATATAAGATTTTGTATTCTAAAAAAAATGGCGGGAAACTTTAACTTTCTCCTCTGGGTCGGAATGCAGCGGGCAAGCAGTTAAAATGGAGCGGCTCCATTTTCTGCTCCGTCAACTTAACGCTGCTGGTTTTGGTGGTGGGTGAGGTGCCCGTCAGAATCAGGCAGCAGCCTCGTGCATAAATGCTAATCGGGGTCTTGTGATATCAATTGAACCCCGATTGCATTTTAACATGAGTGAGGAAGCCGTTGCAACTTTGCTACCAGTCTGAAGCAGGTGGGAAGAATGAAGAGGTTTAAAATGTTTCTTTGTTGGGGTAGAAGTGCTCCTCCAGGCTCCACAAGGAAAATCGTGATCTACCCTGCCTCCCGGATTGCAGCCACCCCTTCCATTCCCTGAAACCCCTACCTGCTACTTAACTAGAAGCCAATGTGCGTCTAACAACCACCCAATTTTTGCTTCTTGCAGCCGCTCTGTACCCTCTTCCAAGCTGAGAAGTGGACTGGCAGCATTTAAATGAGGCCCGGGAGTTAAAATACTCTGGGACTGAAACTTAGGCCAGCGAGTGGCCTGAACCCCGAAACCGGCTCCACACTAAAAGTTGACCCCATGATTGTAATGTGCTTGGCTGTTCTGAATCAAAGTAAAACAGTTGCTTTGTAATCAAAAAACTTTGGGTTTAATTGGATTCAATCAGAAAAACAGTTTTGCAAGGGCTAATAAAATATTTTAAATACGTAACAAACACTTGGAATTGTCGTCACAAAGCACAAAGGAGTTGACATGAGTCATTAGCTGCATCCAGAGCACCTCCTCCTTCATGGAACTCATTCAGCTAACTGTATGTAACACAGAAAATTGAGGGAAGCTCATGTAGATGCTGCTCATCAGTATGGAGAGAAGATGGGATGTTCAAATAGGGAAATCAGGTGCTTGCGTCACATCATAACTGTAATATGCCAATACTGACATTTCCATGAGTTTATGAATTTAACCCCAATTTTGGAATTTATCTTTTACAGCGTAATTTGAAGGTATCAGGTTAACTAGAAAATCAGACGCATATATCTTTCTCTCCTAAGAAGTCTATGCATACACATATATTAGTTTATTTTATAGCAAGATTTTTAAAAATAAATTAGCTTGGAGAAATCTCCTGCAAAAACTACAAAGTTATTATCAACAAACTTCAATGATGTGTATTGTTTAACACCGGTATCATCATAGATTCTACATATGTCAGCAACATAGGACACGATTTTAAAAGAAATCTGCTGGTGCGTTGGGGGCGGGGGGCAAAGAAAATCGAGTTTTTTTGGAGCAAGCAGGAATCCCGGCTCCAACCCGCTGAAGAACGCGCACGACCCAGAGTCATCTGGGTCAGCGCGCCATTCCCGAACCTGAAAGTCTCGCCGGCAATTAAAGTCGGTGGGACGATGTTTAAACCACCAAATCAAGTACTTAAAGTACTTGAAATGTCCATAAATGCAATTAACAATGAAGGCAAGTGATTTTAACGCTGCCTCAACGTGTTTCCCGTGCTGTGTGAAACACGGCATTGGAAAGTAGTCGGGTTTCAGCTGGCAGTCATTTGGACATTTAAATCCTTGTTTTGACTGATGGGGATAAAAGGTCAGTTATTGCAGCAGGGCACTCTGTTCTCTCAGACAAACTTATGGCTGGGAGATCTTTGTGTTTAGACTGAAAATTCTTGGTTTCCACTCAGAATTGTTCTGTTTACCCATATTTACCAGCTTCTCGGACCCCCTAAAACTGACACTATCAGGATGGGGGGCGCGATGGCTGCATTCACCAGTACATCCGAGGACGAGGAACATCACCATCCTCGCCAGGCTTGGCATGTACTTCCGCCTCTTGTAGCTCCACAACACAGTGCTGTGTCATAAGCACCTGCACAAGAGCACAGAGGGCAACCACAGAGGGACTGACATCGCAGGGGGCACTACCCTCGTCAGAGCGTCTACAGACTGAGGCTCAACTTCCTGGACCTCTCTGAGGGGCAGTGCATACGGAGGCTGAGAGTCAGTCGCCAGGTGGTCGCAGACATCTGTAGCCTCTTTCATGCCGAGCTGCTCCCGGTTGGGGCTGGCAGCATCTCATTATCCGTCGCTGTTAAAGTGATCACTGCCTTCAACTTCTTTGCCTCCGGATCAGTCCAATGTGCCACCGGTGACACTGCCTGGGTCTCTCAGTCGTCTACTCTTGGAGCAATGGCCCTTTAAATCTAGACGCTGCAGCTGACAGCCTGTCATGCAGGTGCGCAGCCCGCCCACTGCGCAGCTTTCGGACGGCAAACCCGGAAACAAGATTAACGTCCACCAATTAAGTCATGATCGTGTGGGGAATGGTAAGTTTTTATTATTGGCGTTTGCCACACGCCCATTGACACCCCGACACCCCCCCCCCACCCGCTGCCATCCCGCTACCTTATTAAAATCGTGCCCATAGAGTCTATCTCACTCACTCCATAAAAAAACACGTTATTGGATAAGACATGGAACAAGACTGGATGGATGAAATGAATGGAAAATCAGAACAGCCAAGCACGTTACAAAATTATCAAAAACAAGCAGCAGAATTTTACCTGAAAATTATTGTACTTGTACAAACTGCCACCAGTAGACATTGGCACGATTCCCATAGTTGTGACATCCACATACTGGTTTGGAAACAGAAACACATCTACACAGCAGCTATTGGCCGCACAGTCCTTTGCCAAAGTCTCATAGAAATGTGACTGTGGTTGAAAAAGTGTCTGTAGGGAGTTAAAATAAATTCTTCATTAATACAAGCAACATTCTCATTATTATGAGACCAGGTCATTTGTGTGTTCATGACTGAAGTAAATAAACCGAAGACTGCAAATAAATTACGCAGCCAACATCATTTAAAGGTGTGCTAGATAATGGGAAAGGAACATTTCATATTCACAAAGAGAATCTCATGAATGTTAAGCATCCACGTTTAAAGATTAGTTCATGATAAGGTTGTCTTACTGTAGAAATACTGCAGAAGTATTCTTTACAAAAGCACAGCATCATTTAAAAAGTTTGTTGTCTAAGGTTCAGTGGTGTTTTCTCAGGTCCAGTGGTGTCACTCACTCCCATAAAATGCTCTGAGTGCCTTCCTTTTACGGGCGTTGACTCACACTTCCCTCAATCTATTTGCACAATAGCGTTACCTGGGGGGTGTAACAATAATACCCCCCGTGACCTGAACTAGATAGTCATTTCTGCAGTACTGAGGGAGTGCTGCACTGTCAGAGGTTCCGTCTTTCAGCTGAGGAGTTAAATCGAGGCCCTGTCTGCCTTCTCAAGTGGATGTAGAAGTTCCCACGGCACTATTTCTAAGAAGAGCAGGGGAGTTCTTCCTGGTATTCTGGCCAACATTTGCCTATCAACCAACATCACTGAAACAGATTGCCTGGTAATTATCACATTGCTGTTTGTGGGACCTTGCAATGCACAAATTGGCTGCCGTGTTTCCTACATTACAACAGTGACTACACTTCAAAAAGTACTTCATTGGCTGTAAAGCGCTTTGGGATGTCCTGAGGTCATGAAAAGAGTTATATAAATGCAAGTCTTTCTTTTCTTCTTTTTCTGCTACCTCTAGTATGTTCCCGACAATCTTATAGGTGAGTAGTTAATAGGAAGGATTGCCCGATGTTTAAATATCTGGTCTATAAATAAACTTAAAATGAGAAACGGAAAGACGAAGCAGAAACACACAGTGTAGAGAAACCGATTAACTATCAACACACAGCTTTCCAGCTACTGTACCTTCTCCTTGTCTGTGTTCACCAGCTTCCTGTCATCTCTGTTTTTCAGTTTACCTGGTGCTTCAGCTGTCGGCAGGGATGAGTGGAATATAAATAACTTTCCAGAACATTCTGCGGCCTGTTTTAAAACAAAAAAAAAGTACTTAGCATACCCAGCGTTAAGTTCAACTGTTTATTGAAGTGTTAGTTACAGAATTTTATTCACAGTTTGCTGTATTCTTAACATCTTCTGTTAGATATTGCACAAGATATAATCATTTTTACCCAATGGTCAGCCAGTTAAGACAGCAAGTAGCTGAGTCATACAGAACAGGAATGGCCCATGTTAAATCCATTGTTTGCTGATTTCAGCTGAGGTGGTGGTAGGGACACTATAATTGACTTCAGCACTACCTAAAGAGGTGGAAAAAAAATTTGGTCCGGGGTTGTCACTCCTGCTTGTTCTCCAAAGAACCCTGCTGGAAGTGTATGTGTGTGGACATTAGGTGAGAACAAGCTCGGCTGTGATTGATCCCTGTGGGTGAATAGTCTGCCAACACTCACTGCCTAGGTTCACACATATAGATGTGCCATTTAGACAAAGCATTGGAGCAAAATCAGTGCCTGTAGAGCTGAACCCCAGAACAGAGTCAATGCCATTAGGAAAGAAAGGGAGAAAATTGGAAGGAAAACAATTACTTTATGAAAGCCTCAAGTACAAATTTATGGACTATTAATGTTATCATCATGCAAGCTGCATCAAATGATGCATACATGAGAAGAGGATCAAAATTAACAGTAAGTTAGATGTTACATTGTATTTCTTTTCTCAAAGGGTTGTCGCCCTCTGGAACATGTTCTTGGTGGATGTGATAAGTGTAGGTATGCTACTTTAAGAAGCATCTTGCAAGCTGGGGAGGGGGGAGGACATTATGGCATATTGGAGGTGTGGTACTTAATTGTCAATGGAGCCAGGCAGGTGTTTCCCAAAGTTTAATCTGAAATTGGCTATTGCATTTTTTCTCTGTTTCTACCCATTTCAACTATCTATTTGAATCTACTACATCCAATACTTTCATAATTTTAAAAACCATAAACCATGATCATGTCTCCTCTCGGACTACATTTCTACAAAGTGAATAACCCAACTCTCTAAGCCTATCCTCATAACTAAAGATGTAGGTTTAGGCATAACCTTTGTTGCCCTCCTCTGTGCTCTCTCTAGAGCCTCAGTATCAAGACAGAATGGAATAAAACATATCGTAATCCCAGAAATTGTGGGATTTCACTCCACTCCTGACATGGAGTCTCGTTTTCTGGGTACATAGATTGGAGAACTAGGTGCAGGGGTCAGTGCACCATATTGTGGCACTCCTAATTTTCCATCCATTCAGATCAATGGCCAGAAAACCAGGAGCAATATGAATCAGGCGTGCTGACCTCTGCACTCGATCTGTGATCCCACTGATTGAGATTCCGAGCTGGAAGCAGTCTCATAATTTCAAGGCTTATATATAATAACTTTGCTTAAGTAGGAACAGCTGAACTGTTCCAATTTATTCCTGTGCATATACTGAAGGACTTAAATCCAGTTTCATATTTTTAAACCGATTTTAATATTTCTCCCCCAGTTTAAAAACAAATACACAAGTGTCATTCTCTCTCCTCTTTAGATTCCCTGAATCACCTCCCAAGTCTCATGTTAGCCCCAAACTGGTTGTTAGAGGCAGTCTTGGTCATCTTGGTCAAGTTGGCAAACTAGCATCTGGCCTCCATTTGGCAATTCCTTTTGATGTCATGGCAAGACTGAGAATTTATTACATGTTAAGGAAGGAGGAGGCAGCTAGGTTTTTTAAACCTGAGGATGTATCCTACCACTTTGTTGCACAGAGCACTGAACGCCAATGAGCCACACCTGCATACCAGTTTTCAACAATCGCCTGTATCGGGAGGACGGTGGGCTGAAGAATTGCACGACCTGCCTGATACCAGTAGCGTGAGGCCTGAACCATTTTCGAATTTGGGCCTCAGTTGCATAAAAATACAGGGAAAACTGTTTAGTGACTGTTTTGTGAGCAGCCTCCAGAGGTCCCTTTAAGAACTACTGGTTTATGCCGCTCAAGGCCTAGTATCTGTTCATTGGGACTTAAAATTGCAAATGAGGTCTTACTACCGGCATAGGGCCTTGAGTGGCATATTTAAGTTGGCACCCACATGTTTCAGGCGGGAATGCTGACCACCCAGTTGAAGGCTCACCCGAAAGTTGCATTGGGCAGCCGATTGTTAAAGAAAAATTTCAACTGCCGGCCACCTGGTTTAGCAGCATTAACAGGGCAGATGGCTGTTGAAAATCGCCCCCAATAACTTCTGCTATATTCCCAAATCTGTCAACAATTGATTGTGTGCAGATCTGCAAATTCCAAAAAAAGGGTTAATTCTAATCTAGTGAGAAAGTGGTTGTGTTCTATCATTGCAAATTCCAGCTGTGCATCTGAGTCCTCAGCCAAAGCACAAAAGTATCTTGGCTGCAGTCACTTAAAAAAATAATCTAGGATCAGTGACGAACAAGAAAGTCTGTCGTTTGGGAACAAATAAAGAACAGCAACTGGATCCATCCACTTACTTAAAAGGTTACGGTGTTTACATTTATTTGCCTTCAGAGAGTTAGTACTGTCTACATTAACAAGGCAGTTGTGAATAGTTATTACAAAGTGCGTAACTATTAGGGAGTGCTGGCACAATATCTTTCCTCTTCATTTAATTCTGAGAGCAGAGCCCTTGGTTTGAAGTTAAGGACAGATATTTCTGTTCCATATGGAGAACCATAAAATGGGGCTGTTCAAGTCCAATAAACCCAGTGGGACAAACTAAAAATAAACAAGCACTTTGCTCATGTGATGCACCATTTAGTGATAAGCTGACATCTTTGCATTTACAAAGCCAACAAAAAAGAATGAGGTAACTCAACATGTTTGTAATTAGCAATATAATTTTTGCTACCATAATCTGTTTTTTTTGGATGATTGATAATGCAGCGGATAAACCTCAAGAGTAATTTGAATCATTTCAGAGGATTTTAGGGCTGGAGAAACCTAATGGGCTCTGCAGTGATGAAACCCAGCATAAAATAAACCCAATAATGTTCCCACAAAAATTGTAGTAGCTATAGAAACCATTATTATAGGATTCATGATTGTTATGTGTGTGAAAAAGGCTTTACATCAGCATTTACTCCACAAGAACACCTAGCTGAATAATAAGTGAATACCAGAGAAGACTGCCTTTATTTAATAAGCAAAAATGGATGCAGATTTTACAGACTGGCAAAGCTGCTGAAACAATAATTGCTCTTTGAATTGAGTAAAAAGTAATAGAAAATCACTTTAGGGCAAGAATGGGTCTCTTACTGTTATAGACATATAAACTTGTAATTCTGAATTGCATTCAGTGTGTAAATGGTTTGTCCAATGTATCTTAAATTATACTAATTTTATTTGTTCGCATAGATTATATATGCAATTGATGCAGCGAAGCCAAGAAATGAAAAGCATACGATGATTTTGATTTACAATTTACATTTCTAATATTTTGCCAGATTAATCGGCATAATCCGTCGCTGCACTGTGGATGCCTTAACTCGTTCAGCAGTGATTGGACTCTGGAATGATTGGACTCTGGGGGCGGACAACAAGATAACTTATCCTGCACCAGGCATTCTGGGTCTGACTCATTTTTACATAGCAAAGATTGATCTAGTCCAGTTAGAGATATGGTAGGTCAATCTTCACATTCTGGGCTTTTGGCTGAAACAGGGTTCTCACTTCCAAAATGGAAGGGTCGATTTTAACCCTAACCACCTGACGGAGGAGGGGGGCGGTGGGGGATTAGTTAAAATCAGCCAGTTGACTTACCCAACGATGTCCCGCTATCTTTGATCTTAACCTTCTCTTCTGATCATACCGCTCAGGACCCTCTCCCTCCACTGGAACAATCCAGGGTTGTTATCGCTACTTCCTGGGGTCTACTGCCACCTTCTCCATGGCGGTCCCGGGAAGCGGTGGTAACTGGGATGGACAGGAGGGAAGTCCGTCCTGGGCCCATTCTCCTGCCACCCTCTCTACCCCCTGCCTGCCATTTGCATGGGGTAGGCAGGGAAGGTGCAGCCGGCAGTGTTCCCAGTGGGGGTGGGTGGAGGTAAATGCAGGTCAGGACAGTGAGGCTGGGGTCGGGGAAAGGGGGTGGCCTCACTGCTTCCATTTCCCGTCATTTCAATTTTGGGCAGGATCGAGGAGAGTAATCCCAACCTATAAATGGATTCTAAAGTGGCATGATCTAAGATATCTTTAGATTAATTATTGCTGTTAAATTATGACTTTGCTCATTGAGAAGATCTTAAACAGAATCAAACAGCTAGTAAAACTAACCCAGTAAATCTTTGAGTTTAGGTTTTTTTGTATATCAGTTATACATATTAAACACTGTCACAATCATTAAGGAAAAATATCCAACCTTCACAGCTTCCAGACCAGCTTGGATGACTGGGGCAAAGACAGTTTCACGCTCACTGGTGTCGGCAAACATTTCGGGAATCTGGTCCAACAGGCTTTAGAAATAAAACACGTTCAAAATGAATGTTTAACAGTTTGATTGACATTAATTCCATCCCCCCGCCCAATAGCATGGATATAATCTCACTGGGGAGCTTGCAGGCAGGCTCAGTTTCAGGAAGATGTAGGTACAACTTGCTCTGAAAACTCAGTAGTCTTACTGCCATGTTGGCCCATCAGGAAGGGTTGCATTATGTACCTTGGTCATTCTGGCATAGTCTTACCATAACTTTTGCTTGCCTGGCCCGGTGGGGTCCATATCCGCCCGTGTGCAGGTCAGTAGACCTCATCTTACTCAGCGTATTGGCTCCACTAATACACAGATCCCAATGTGCCTATGGGGTGGGGATTTCTGGTGTAAGAAGTTCCCAACCATGGCTCCGCTCTTTTCCTGCCCCTTTACAAGGCAATCAGCAAACTCACAGAAATGGTCACAACCTGGTGCAACTGAGTCTCTGCCATTTCCTGGGGGTTCTGCTGGTCTCTTGCTGGACTTACAGTGAGAGACTGGCGAAACCCCAGGGGAATTTCGGGGCCTACGTGTTCAAGTCCTGGAGTCAGGTTTGAACCTACAAACTTCTCAATCACAAGTAAGATCTGCATCAACTGAGCCAAGCTGTCAATCACAGAATTATGCACTCCTTCTGCTCAAGAGTTGTGTAATCATGCAAATAATCACAAATGCAAAATACAACAGACAGAATAAAAGGGTCAATTCTGTGCCCACAGGGGGCATATTGTGGGAAGCTGTGGGTCCATAACCTGTGATGTTTCTGTCCTTTTTAATGGGTGATAAGTCACAGGCTGTGTGCCTGCAATTTCCTGTAATGCACTCCCTGTGAGTCAATGCCACTCCTCACTGGAAGCGTGGGATCAGCCCCATATCATTAGGGATGTATATTTTTTTTAACCTATTTTGGGAATGGGCTACAATTGGCAAATTTGACGAAAAGGTTTACAATTTAAACCCCTAGGTCTGCCTACTGGTTTTGTACATAGGCCCCTTCTCCTCTCACAATCATACGTTTTAGCACTGGTGGAAATTAGGGGGCTGAACTTCTTTGACAGCTCCAGCAGACTCCCACTGTAACTCTGGCAGGAATCCAGCAGAACCACTCGTAACAAGCTGGGACCAGATTGCTTTCTTTCTCACACCAGTGATTTGAGAACATGAACAAAAGAGGGTAAAATTCGCGAGGCAGCCAATACATATCGAAAAATCACCAGCATGTTGTATGTGGCTTTTCATCTACTGATTTTCTGATACGCGTGGTAGAAGGCCTTATAAAATTTGACTTGATTTTTAAAGGAGTTTCAGATGCTGGGGCTCACCCTTTAATTTATTTATTTGCCTGTTTTTCTCTAACTAAGTTCATCTATTTGTTTAGATTGTTAAAGGGCTCCAGAGTTGCATCATTTCAAAGGATTTATAGACAGTACTGATAAAATAGCATTTATAGTTAATAAACTAGCCATTAGTTAGCAGAATCTAAAAAAAAATCACTGATCATCAAACAGTCAATTATTCTTGATTTTGGCTTTATGTCTTGGTTGTCTTACATGAAATTGGCCCATCATTTTTTTGAAAAAATTAAAAAGTTTCAAAAGTATATAAAAAGAAGTAATCTAATTGTACAGTAAGTGTAAATATGTGCACATACTAACACAGTTCAACAACAACAACTTGCATTTACAGTGCCTTTAATGTAGTAAAACATCCCAAGGCGCTTCACAGGACCGTTATCAAACAAAATTTGTCACCAAGCCACATAAGGAGGTATTGGGACAAGTGACCAAAGCTTGGTCAAAAAGGTAGGTTTTAAGGAGCGTCTTAAAGGAAGAAAGGAAGAGAGTTGGAGAGGTTTAGGGAGGGAATTCCAGAGCTTAGGGCCTAGGCAACTGAAGGTATGGCCTCCAATGGTGGAACAATTAAAATCAGGGATGCGCGAGAGGCAAGAATTGGAGGAGTGCAGATCTTGAAGGGTTGGAGGGCTGGAGGAGGTTACAGAGATAGGGAGGGGCAAGGCAATGGAGGGATTTGAAACCAAGGAAATGGAAATCATTTGACCAATTAAAGAGATTAGCCAATCTCTATCTCTTTCTGTTGCAGAAAATGGCCATGAAATGCTCCAGCGGTTCTCCCGATCTCTGGCTGTGACTTTGACGGGAGATCAGCAGAAACCCCCAGAGAAACAACATAATGGCTGAAAGTGATGATTTATGCTGTTTCTCTGGGGAGTTCTGCCATTCTCCTGTCAAAGCAGCATGCCTCTACAGAATTTTAGAACCTGAACACTTAGAAAATGAATCACAACAACAATCACTCATCTTAGCATTTGTTTTCCTTACTAGGAACAAGTCATTTCTACCAACCAGAATACAAATTTCTAGCCGACCTAAGTGACCATTATTGTTCATCCACTATTTTGCTCTTAGAATGATGAGATTCATTTGTTAAATTGCAGACACAAGGCAGTGGTTTAGATCACATCCAAATCAGGTCACGATTTTACAGCATTTTCTATCCTAACATTCATTTTCAACAAATAGTAACATGTAAATAAACAAATGTTTTGAAATAGTGATGAATTCAGTAGACATAAATGATTATTGCAGTTTTTTTCTTACTTGTTAATAACAGGTCGAGATTCTTGGACGTTGACAAGGAAGCCATCCAGAAGAGGAACAAACATCTCTCCAATGTCTGACACCACCAACATCTGTGGCTGTGCAAGGCTGCTCTTCAGATTGTAGAAATGGAGAACCTTGTTGTAAGTGACAAAACCAACTCTAATGGCAGAAGTCTCTGCTTGATCAGCCCTGTAAAATGATTTGGATGTGAAAGGGGAGATTGCTAATAGTTATGAAATTTTAAAAATCAGCTAACAACAAGCATGACAGGCTGAGTTTTAGAAAGGTTTATGTAAGCTTGGCAATGCCACTTTATGAAGCAAAAATTGCAAAGACTACAGTTACATTGGTGCTGCCATAGTTTTGACAGACTAAAATATCAGTTATAGAGAGAAGCAGGGAGAGCGACGTCTACAACAACTTGCATTTATCGAACACTTCTAACGTAGTAAACCGTCCCAAAGCACTTAACCACCGGTAGTGGAACAGGGAACATTTCTGGCAGACTTCTGAGCTTCTATTGAGCCCGTAGAGTGAATGTCAATTTGACCTGGAATGTACATTAAAATAGGGGAGTGAACAGCTATAGAATAGGGTTCCCAACCCTATCAGAATGACCAGGAATTGCCCGGAATCGGGGATTCCTCCTCCATGCGCTGTCTCCAGCAGCCCGGGAGATCAGTGATTTAAATGTCCCACCGCTGTGCGGCCCCCGCTCCATGATGTCACCGGCTGCTGTTCAAGAAACCTCCAGCTCGTGACGTCACCCGCAGAGAGCTGTGACCACGTGGAGTGCAGTTGGGAGGGAGCTGGAAGCTCTGGAAACGGGAAGGCTCGACATTCGGGGGGGGGTCTCTAAAATGGGGGGGTCCTCGATTTCCTCTCTTCCCTACCCTTGGTTTCCCCTCTTCCCCACCCTCATTTTCTCCTCTCCGCCTGCTCAATGGTGGCCTCCTGGTTCTTGGAACTTGTCGCACAACAGCTACTGGCGTGAAACTATGAGCAAAAATACTCAAATATAGGGGACCCAACCTTTATACGGTAAATGCAATAACATTTGTAGAACTTATGTGATCAGATGTCATGTGATCAGATATTACATGGTCAGAATGTCACATGATCAAACCTCCAGGAATGCCTCCATCCAGAGTTGGCAACCCTACTGTAGAATCTGTTGAGGTTTGAGAGTTTGGCAATCCTCCAAATTAGACACAGAAACAACAACAGCAGCAGCAGCAATAGCAACAACTTGCATTTATATTGTGCCTTGAACATAGAAAAATGTCCCAATATGCTTCACCAAGTTGTAGCAAAAGAAATGGACGCCAAACCAGTGAAGGAGGTATTAAGAAGGGTTACCAAAAGCTAGGTCTCAGAGGTCAGTTTAAGGAGAATCTTAAAAGAGGAGAGGGAGATGGAGAGGCAGAGGGGATAAGGAACGGTATTCCAGAACATAGGGCCTAGGCAACTGAAGGCATGGCCATCAATGCTGGGATGAAGGGAAAGAGGGATACACAATAAGTCGGAGACAGAGGAATGAAGAACTTGGGGGAGGGATGTGCAGCTCTGCAGGAGGTTACAGAGCTAGGGAAAGGCAACGCCATGGAGGGATTTAAACACAAGGATGAGAATTTTAAATTTGAGGGGCCGGGAGTCAATGTAGGTCAGCGAGGACAGGCATGATTTCGAGTGGGACTTGGTCCATGATAGGATATCATGGGGTTTTGTATGAGCTGAAGTTTATGGAGGGAGGATGTTGGGAGGCTGGCTAGGAGAGCAATAGAAGAGTTAAGTCAGGGAGTGTCAAAGGCATAGAAAAGGGGTTTAGTCCCGTTAGAGTGAGGTAGAGGAGGAAGCAGGTGATCTTACATAGTTCAAAGTAGTAAGTCTTTGTGATGAGAGGATATGGGGTCCGAAGCTTAACTCGGGATCGAATAGAACACTAAGGTTGCGAGTAGTCTGTTTCAGTAGTCAGGTAAGGGGATGAAGTTGTTGGCAAAGGTACAGAGTTTGTGGCGGGGGCCAAAGACAATATCTTTGGTCTTCCCAATGTTGAGCTGGATGAAATTGTGGATCATCCTAGATTGGATTTGGTTTCGTCATGCCTCCTAATATTTCTTTCTGTAGCTTGGTGTCCTCTGTGAACCGCCTCGGGATATTTTTCTACGTTAAAGGCGCTAAATAAATGCAAGTTGCTGTTGTTATCTGATTTTAACAGTAATAGGTGGTTAGGAACAAGAATTGCTCTGGTTGCTATGCATTGTAAATGCATTCAAAAAGAAAAAGTTTGCAATTTCGCTGCACATAGTGACCAGTGCAAATCTTCTGTTGTCAGTCTCTGTAAATAACTTGGATATTGAAGCTAAACGTTTAAACCTTTCAGAAAAAAAGCCTGTATCTTAAATTATGAAAAGAAACTTTCAATTGAAAAGCTACAAATAATTACACAGAAATCTTAGCTGGTTGCTTGCAACCAATAGAATTGGATTCAATTCCATGCACACTCATTCCTTTTGTTTTAGGTAAAGGAAACCTAATAGTGGTTTGATTTTTGTGCTTTTCACCACTGCATTTATCTTGTTTTATGAGGTGAGAAGCAGGGTACCAACCCATGTCTTTTCACCATACTGCACACTTGTCTGTCTGCAGCGCTTTTACATTTATGTTTTTATGTAAAACACTTTACATTGGTTTTTACAAATGATGGTAGAAGTGAGAATGCAGGTGTATTAGAGGAGGATACAGAATAACTGTTCAGTTAACTATAGAAAAGGAATTGATTCTAGATATAATAGCAGAGCTCAAGGTAGATAAGTATCTGGGCCCTGATGGCATGCACACTAGGTTGTTTAAATAAGTCAAGAGAGCAGAGGCACTGGCTATGATTTTTCAATTCTCAAATGTACAAATCATACTATGGGACTGGAAGTAGCCAATGTACCACCTTTGTTCAAGAAGGAAGAGAAGGATAAACTTGGTAATTATAGACCAGTCCAATGTCAAACTCAAAAGGTTATAAATTCAGCCATGTAGCGCCCATTATTTCGGCGCTATGTCCAAGATGGCGTCTGGGATGCACACGCTACTAGCACGACGTGCGCCAGACGCTATCTTTGTAAAGGATTAGCACGTGCGCAGATAATGAACACTGGCAACATATAAAGTAAGGAGAATATGCGTTCGATCAGTGAGCAACACTGATTTAAAGGTATAGACACCATTTTGGCACTTAACACTTCACTCAACGCACTGTCTTAACCACGCCCAGCTAAACACGTCTTAGAGTGCCTGGAGGACCCCCAAACAGCACTATTTAAAGGGACCATGCAGGATTTACAGGTTAGTTGCTGGATTATTGCTTTTGGCTGCTGATGCATTTGTACCTGTTTATGGAGATCTCCTATACTTGAATACTAGGACGAGGGGACATATTCTAACATTAGAGCCAGGACTTGCAGGAGTGAAGTTAGGAAATGCTTCTACATGCAAAGGGTGATAGAAGTTTGGAACTCTCTTCTGTAAACAGCAGTTGATGCTAGCCCAATTGTGAATTTTAAACCTGAGATTAATAGATTTCTGTGAAACAAGGGTATTAGCATAGAAACATAGAAAATACGAGCAAGATAAGGCCATTCGGCCCTTCGGACCTGCTCCGCCATTCAAAATGATCGTGGCAGATCGTCTAACTCAGTACCCTGTTCCTGCTTTTTCCCCATATCCCTTGATCCCTTTAGCATTAAGAAATATATCTATCTCCTTCTTGAATACATCTAATGACTTGGCTTCCACTGCCTTCTGTGGTAGAGAATTCCACAGGTTCACCACACTCTGGGTGAAGAAATTTCTCCTCATCTCGGTTCTAAATGGCATACCCTGTATCCTGAGACTGTGCCCCATGGTTCTGGATTCCACAGCCATCGGGAACATCCTCCCTGCATCTAGTCTGTCTAGTCCTGTTAGAATTTGATATGTTTCGATGAGATCACCTCTCATCTAAACTCTAGTGAATATAGGCCTAGTCGACCCAATCTCTCCTCATACATCAGTCCTGCCATCCCAGGAATCAGTCTGGCAAACCTTCGTTGCACTCCCTCCATGGCAAGGACATCCTTCCTCTGATAAGGAGACCAAAACTGCACACAATACTCCAGATGTGGTCTCACCAAGGCCCTGTATAACTGCAGTAAGACATCCCTGCTCCTGTACTCAAATCCTCTTGCAATGAAGGCCAACATACCATTCGCCTTCCTAACTGCTTGCTGTAGCTGAATGCTCGCTTTCAGCGACTGGTGTACAAGGACACCCAGGTCTCGTTGCACCTCCCCTTTTCCCAATCTATCGCCATTCAGATAATAATTTGCCTTTCTGTTTTTACAACCAAAGTGGATAACCTCACATTTATCCACGTTATACTGAATCTGCCATGTTCTTGCCCACTCACCCAACTTGTCTAAATCACATTGGAGCCTCTTTGCATCCTCCTCACAACTCACATTCCACCCCAGCTTTGTGTCATGTGCAAACTTGAAAATGTTACATTTAGTTCCCTCATCCAAATCATGCTGCACTTCGATAAGGTAAGTGATCAGGCCTGCGACGGAACCACCAGGTTAACTGCGCACCGCGATGCCAATGCCTGTACTCTGGCCTTATTGAATTTAACCCACACAGAATTCATAATTCAAGGTAAAATGAGTGAGCATCTAGAAATGCGTGGATTAATCAAGGACAGCCAATAAGGATTTGTTGAAGGCAAGTTGTAATAGAGTATTTGCACTACAACAAATGTAGCACCGCAGACAGCCAAATGTGCAATAGGTGACTGGTTGGATAGATAGAGTGCATTAGATGCAGTGTATATGGATTTTTAGAAGGCGTATGATAAGGGGGGTGATTTTAAACACCAAGAACGGGTGGGTTTGGGACAGGTGAGAGTTGAAAACAGTTGTTTTTTCAGGTCACAACCGCAAAATTTCTGAACTTGGCATTCCCAGTGGGAAGCTTGTACTTTTCCGCGCTAACGGTAAACCTGGAAATAAAGCCGGGTTGCGGCTGCGAACCAAAAAAAAACTGTTTTCAACTCCCACCCGCCCCTAACCCACCCGTTCTTGGGGCTTAAAATCATCCCCAAGGTGTCTCGTAAGAGGCTTGTTAGAAAAATTAAGTCATATAGTATAAGAGGAAATGTAGCAGCCTGGATAGAAAGTTGACTGACGTAGGAAAAAGTTAGGATAAATGGAAAATTGTAAGATAATGCATTTTTCGAAGAAAAACAAGAAATAGGAGTATACACTCAATGGAAAGACATTGAAAAGTGTGGATAAAAAGAGAGAACTCAGTGTTCAAATACAAAATTCCCTGAAAGTGCAAATACTGGTAGATAAGCCATAAAAATGTCAACAAGCAGTTTGGATTTTATAAATAAGGGCATAATGTGCCAAATTAAAGAAGTAATGATACATTTGTACAAAACACTGGTTAGAGTACTGGGTGCAGTTTTATTGCCCCAATATAGAAAGAAGATAAAAGCTGGATAGAGCGCACAGTATGGTTTAATCAAGATGATGCCAGGGATGGGAAACCATAGTTATGAGGAGAGACTTGAGATATTGGGACAACATCCACTGGAACTGAGAAGGCTAACAGGAAATTTAATTGACCTTTATAAAATTATGAAAAGTTTTAATAGCATGAAGAGCGAAAGACCTGTAAACAGTAAACAAGCAAGAGGACGGGTGGGGCCGATTAGGCACCATAAAGGAGATCTACTCATGGAGGCAGAGGGGATGGCTGAGGTACTAAATGAGTACTTTGCATCTGTCTTTACCAAGGAAGAAGATGCTGCCTCAGTCTCAGTAAAGGAAGATATAGTTGAGATATTGATGGGCTAAAAATTGATAAAGAGGTACTTGAAAGGCTAGCTGTACTTAAAGTAGATAAGTCACCCGGTCCGGATGGGATGCATCCTAGGTTGTTGAGGGAAGTAAGGGTGGAAATTGTGGAGGTACTGGCCATAATCTTCCAAACATCCATAGATAAGGGGATGGTGCCAGAGGACTGGAGAATTGCAAATGTTACACCCTTGTTTAAAAAAAGGTGTAAGGATAAACCCAGCATAAATACAGGCCAGTCAGTTTAACCTCAGTGGTGGGGAAACTTTTAGAAACGATAATCTGGGACAGAATTAACAGTCACTTGGACAAATATGGATTGAATAAGGAAAGCCAGCACGTATTTGTTAAAGACAAATCGTGATTAGCTAACCTGATAAGAGTTTTTTGATGAGGTAAAAGAGACGGTAGATGACGGCAAAACAGTTGATGTGGTGTACATGGGCTTTCAAAAGGTGTTTGATAAAGTGCCACACGGTAGGCTTATCATCAAGATTGCGGCCCATGGAATAAAGGGGGCAGTAGCAACATGGATACAGAATTGGATAAGAAACATGAAACAGAGAGTAGTGGTAAACAATTGCTTTTCGGACTGCAGAGCTGTTCCCCAGGGGTCAGTGCTGGGACCACTGCTTTTCTTGATATATATTAATGTCTTGGGCTTGGGTGTAAAGGGCACAATTTCAAAATTTGCAGCTGACACAAAACTTGGAAGGGTAGTAAACAGTGAGGAGGATAGTGATAGACTTCAAGAGGATATAGACAGGCTGGTGGTATGGGCAGACACGTGGCAGATGAAATTTAACGCAGAAAAATGCAAAGTGATACATTTTGATAGGAAGAATGAGGAGAGGCAATATGAGCTAGAGGGCACAACTCTAAAAGGGGTACAGGAACAGAGAGATCTGGGGGTATGTGTGCACAAATCGTTGAAGGTGACAGGGCAGGTTGAGAAAGCGGTTAAAAAAGCATACGGGATCCTGGGCTTTATAAATAGAGGCATAGAGTACAAAAGTGTGGAAGTCATGATGAACCTTTATAAAACACTGGTTCAGCCACAACTGGAGTATTGTGTCCAGTTCTGGGCACCGCACTTTAGGAAAGATGTGAAGGCCTTAGAAAGGACGCCGAAGAGATTTACTAGAATGATTCCAGGGATGAGGGACTTTAGTTATGTGGATAGACTGGAGAAGCTGGGGTTGTTCTCCTCGGAACAGAGACGGTTGTGAGGAGATTTGACAGAGGTATTCAAAATCATGAAGGGCGTGGTCAGAAAAGATAGAGAGAAACTGTTCCCATTGGTGGAAGCGTTAAGGAACAGAGGACATAGATTTAAGGCAAAAGAACCAAAGGTGACATGAGGAAAAACTTTTTTACACAGCGAGAGGTTAGGATCTGGAATCCACTGCCCGAGGGGGTGGTGGAGGCAGATTCAATCATGGCCTTCAAAAGGGAAATGAATAAGTACTTGAAAGGAAAAAATTTGCAGGGCTACAGGGATAGGGCAGGGGAGTGGGACTAGCTGGATTGCTCTTGAATAGAGCCGGTGCGTCCTTGATGGGCCGAATGACTTCCTTCCGTGCTTTCACCTTTCTATGATTCTATGATTCTTTAACTATGGCCAGGATTTTAGTCCAGAGCCAGGAAGGGGGGGTTGAATCACGGCCAGGAAACCCGGAAATACGGGTTTATTTTTATTGTCGGTCATCGCCGGGGTCGTGATCGTTGGCGGGGGAGGGTCCACGATAGTTGTGGGTGGGGGGGGATCGTGATCGTAGAGGGGGGGGTCGCTGCAGGTAGGCTTGTTGGGCCTGGGGGAAGCACTCCTGCTTCTCTGGGCCCACAGCAGTGCTATAAAGGCACTCACCTGCAGTTTCGGGCCTTCTAGCCTCCTCTCACGCAACGTGAAAGAGAAGGCCCAGGAATCCCGCCCCCCCCAGAGGTTGAAATTACAAAACCTTTCAAAATGGAGGCCTGCAGTCTCCTTGAAAGGTTTTAGTGACCAACTCGCCTCCTGAGAGGAGGATGGATGCCTGCCCCTCGTCCCGCCCCAGTGAAAACCGCAAATGGGGTGGGTTGGGGGCGGGTCTGAAATTGTTGCAATTTTCAATGCCCCCCCATCCTCAACCCATCTATTTTTCCCATTTAAAATCCTGCCCTATATCTGGTTGAGGAGCCAGTGGCAAGGGGCCATCAATGCAAAATTTTTACTAAGGGAGCGAGCGGTCAGAAGATATACCTTTACACAGGGGCTGTTTGGAGTATCGAATGCTTTGCTGGTTGAGGTACAGACTTTTGCATATTTTAAGGGAAAACTGAATAAATATTTGAAGCAGACAAAGATACAGACCTATAGGATGAAAGCAGAGCAGTGGGATTGCTCTAGCAAAGAGCCAAAACAGACACAATGGGCTCGATTTTCGCACCCCCGGGCGGGTGCGTTCGTGGTGGGAGGGCTGCGAAAATTGAGGATTCCCGGGGCGGGTCTGGAGCCCGGTTCCAACCCGCCCACTTCTGGGTTCCCCAGTGACGCGCTGACATGTGTGCGTGTTCATGGTGAACCCCATGAAAGGGACCTATTCCACAAGCCAGTCAAGAATGGGCAAGACGTGACAGTAGTGGTGATAATAATATTTATTGTGCATGTGGCGGAAAAGAAATATAAATAAAAAACATGACAAATCGTCAGACACCCTTGTGCATTCCCTTTGTGATCACAAAACCTTCGCCTTGCGTTTCCGGGAACCCCTACGTGGTGTTACCCCTGTGGCTTCAGCAGAGATAGTGGCGGGTTGATCTTGTCCATGCCCGGTCCGATTAGATGCTTTGGGCCTACGCCCTCTGGGTTTCGGTGCCCGTGAGGGCCCCTCCAAAGACTGCTCCACCTGCACCTGTGCAGGGGCAGACTCGGCCACCCGGAGAGGGGGCAGCATTGTGGGTACTGGTTGAGAGGGGGGCAACAGGTGAGACATGGGAGCGCTTTGAGTGGCGTCCCCACTTCCATGTCCCCTTTCACCATCATCCCTCTTGTGGCCCAGGCCCACATCACTCCTTCCACCCTGCTGGACGGCAGTTTGGAGGGCTTGTGTGAGGCCTTGGAAGGCCACTTATAAAGTATATGTCAGCCTGCTTAAGGCGGCAGAATGTTGCTCACCCTGAATCCGAACGGCCGTTGTCAGGGCCTGAATAGACTCATCGTTGAGCCCTGCTTGACGCTCGATGGAGGCTAGCCTTTCCTCCATCGCAGACATTCCCGCACCTACCCGCGACACTATCTCAGAGATGCCTTCACGTCCCTGCGACACTATCTTGGAGATACCCTCCTGTACCTGTGCCACCATTCCCCTCATGCAGGAGTTGGACTCCTCCATCCTCTGTGCGATTGTGGAGAGTGCGCGTGGCACCTGTTCCAGCACCTCAGAATGTGCTGCTGCCCCTCGATGATTCTCCTTTTCACGGCTGGCCCCCAGGGTTCAGCATCTGGGTCCAGCTGAGCAGAGCCTGGAGAAGAGTGCTCCCACCGACGCGGGCTCTCCACGGCTGCCCCTGCCACCAGGGTCTGCTCGTGCTCACATGTGCGTGGTGACTCACCATGTGCAAGCCCAACTAAGTGAGGACGGGGACCCACCGAGGTGTGTGTATCTGCGCTGGTGGATGCATGGCTGAGATGTGACGATGGACCCTCAGAGGCCGGCAGGTCCTCTGAGGAATCACCCTCCACGATCACGGCGCTCGCAGACGGGCCTGCAAGAGAACAGAAAGCAATATTAGGCATGTGGACAGATGTTGAGGTGCTGCAGATGCCAAGTGATGCTAAGATCATTCGCTATCGTGAGTGCTGAGTGTTAGCTTTCTGTCACCGGCCGCTTGTGCAATCCCAGCCACGGACAGGAACTCCAGCGTGTGGCTGATCTCCAATGCCTGCTGCTCTGCGTCTGTTAGTGCCACCTGGTGTGGCAGGCCCCCTCCGGTCCTTGCCCTCTCCCGGGCATTCTGTCATCTCTTCTCCTATCAAGGCAAAACACAAGAGGCGTGATTGAGTGATGGTTGCATGGTGACCCGCTGCATGCATTGGTGTGGGTGGGGTTGAGCGTGAGGGAGATGCATGGGAGGGTGCATGTGCAACATAGCCATGATATTGTATGAGGATTGGGTTGTGTGGTAGTGTTTGAATGGGGACAAGGGCGGTGAGTACGTGCAGGCAAGGTGAGGATGATAGTTGAGTGGATGTGAGGAGTGATGCGAAAGCGTTGTGGTGGCAGTGCAGAAGGGGTTGTGTGGTGGTGGAGGTGATGTGGAAGACGGAGTGTGGGAGAATGCGTAAGTATACTCACTTTGGCTGACCTGGTTAGGTCATTAAATCTCTTCCTGCACTGGACCCAGGTTCGTGGTACATTGCCACTGCTGGTGACCTCCTCGGCTACCTCCAGCCAGGCCTTCTTCGTGGTGGAGGAAGGGCACTTCCACCCATCGGATGGGAAAAGGATTTCCCTCCTCCTCCTCCTCACCCCATCCAGCAGCACCTGGAGTGAGGAGTCCGAAAATCCTGGGGCAGCCTTCCCTCTGGTCTGCTCCATGGTTCAGAATTGGTTGTTTGCTGCAGGAAGAGCATTGGTGGACTGCCCCTCTAAATAGAGCTCCTCCAGCTGACAGACTTTGCTGCGCATGCACAGTCTGCCCGCTGTGCAGATTTCCAGCACGAAACCCGGAAGCACAGGTAAGTGGCTCCAATTAGCCTGCGATTCCGTGCAGAGCACACTGATTTCACCGGGCGCGTTACCCACGCGCCCAGTCGACCCCCCACTGAGAACCCACCGCCCTCCTAATATCGGGTCCAATGGCATCAAGTTGTAAACTTGTATGGTTCAATGCACAGCTTACTATAAACCTTAAAAAAATTCTTATTATGTAACTTTTGCATAAATATTTATATGGATCTTAAAAATCACAGAATTTAAAACTTTTAGGATAAAAGTGTCTACTTTGCTGCAAAAGAAATGTTGGTAAGACTTTAGCTCATTAAGCTCGTGGGAGTTTTTTTTCCCATAAACTTAATGGAGCATTTTTACCACACTAGTAAGGAAGAACACATAACACATAAAGTATTCTACAAACACATAAATAACAAAAGGAAAATCAGAATAGGGATATGGCCACTAAGGGGTACACAAGATAAATTCACAGGTAATGACAGCGAAATGGCAGAAATATTGAATAATTACTTTGCCTCAGTATTTACCAGGGAGACTAACAGGGTGGACATGATCTTAGAAGAAGAGGTCAAAAAACATATCAAGACATTTAAGATAGAAAGGGGGGAGATAATTGATAAACGAGTCAAACTTAGAGAGGATAAAACCCCTGGTCCGGATGGACTGCATACACACATATTAAAAGAAACTAGGGAAGAGATAGCAGAGGCACTATTATGTACATGTAAAATTTAATTACAAAAGGGAATAGTGCCAGAGGACTGGCGGACAGCTAATGTTATTCCTATATTTAAAAAGGGAGATAGAACAAGTCCAGGGAACTATAGACCAGTTAGCTTAGGAAAGATAATGGAATCTTTACTCAAAGATGTAATAGTAAAACATCTAGAAACCGAAAATATAATAAAGAATAATCAGCACGGATTTCAAAAGGGAAGGTCACGCTTGACCAACCTTATTGAATTCTTTGAAGAAATAACAAAGGGTAGACAAGAGTAATGTAATAGATATAATATACTTGGATTTTCAAAAGGCCTTCGATGAGGTAGACATAGTAGACTCATGACTAAGGTCACAGCATGTCGAGTCAAGGGACAAATAGCAGAATGGATAGCAAGCTGGCTACAAAACAGAAAACAGTGAGTAGGGGTTAAAGGTAGTTACTCAGGCTGCAAAAGGTGGGAAGTGGTGTTCCACAGGGATCGGTGCTGGGACCACTGTTGTTCAGCATTTATATAAATGATCTGTACTTGGGAATCAGAAGTACAATTTCAAAATTTGAGGGTGACACCAAATTGGGCAGTATAGTTAATTCTGAGGAAGACTGTGACAAAATACAAGAAGACATTAATAAACTTGCAGAATGAGCATGTAAATGATAAATGGATTTCAATATCGATAAGTGTGAGGTGGTGCATTTTGGTAGGAGGAATAAGGAGACCACATATTCCTTGGAAAATAAGAGTCTAAATGAGGTAGAGGAGCAAAGGGATCGGGGGGTATAGTTTCACAAATCATGAAAAGTAGCAATGCAGCTTAACAAGATCATAAAAAATGCAAACAAAGCACTTCAGTTCATTTTTAGAGGAATAGAATTAAGGAGAGAAGTTATGTTAAATCTATATAGAACCTTGGTTAGACCACACTTAAAGTACTGTGCATAATTCTGGTCTCCATATTACAAAAAGGATATGGAGACACTGGAGAAGGTGCAAAAAAGATTTACAAGGGTGATACCAGAGCTGTGAGGTTATAACTATCAAGAAAGATTGAACAGGCTGGAGCTCTTTTCTCTAGAAAAGAGAAGGCTGAGGGGTGACCTAATAGAGGTCTTCAAAATTATGACGGAGTTTGATAGAGGGGACGTTTCCACTTGTGGGGAGTACAAAACTAGGGGTCATAAATATAAGATAGTCACTAATAAATCCAATAAGGAATTCAGGAGAAACTTCTTTACCCAGAGAGTGGTTAGAATGTGAAACATGGAGTAGTTGAGGCAAATAGCATAGATGCATTTTAGTGGGAGCTAGAGAAGCTCATGATGGAGAAAGGAATATGCTTATAGGGTGAGATGAAGTAGGATGGGAGAAGGCTTGTGTGGAGCATGAACACCGGCATAGATCAGTTGGGCTGGATTGCCTGTTGCTGTGCTGTGATTTCTATGTAATTCTATGTAATAACAGTGCATTGCCAATGGGTATAACACTATAGCAAATGTTCTCTGAGCAATGACTGATTTTTTGTAGTAAGTTTGTTCCTAATATGAACTGAAAAAACTTCAACGAAGCAGTAGTAATCTTTTAAAGTAAATCATAAAAGTGCTACTAAAAGTACTAGCCAACACATATTTTTACATAGCTGGCTGGCAGGGTTAAATATCTTAATTGCTAAATATCTGTTGCTCTTATTGATTGTATCATGATTTTCAAATCTATTTTACATTCTTACCTTGGTAACTTATCTAGCAAGGTCTTAAGCTCCTCACATATTAGTTTGACACAGCCAATTTTGATATTGCTATATGACACATCAATCATGAAGATGAAGGCCGGTGGATTAGGAGGCTTGCTATTCTGTAAATGAAAATAAGTATGTGAACAAGAAGAAAAATTCAATCTTTCTTTAAAGAGCTGATCCCCAGATGGTGGTGTGCAGGTTGGCCTTAAACATATTGGCCTTGAAATTCCACAAGGGTTCTCTGGGTCTCCACTGAAGTTATGGCGTGTTTACCCACTGAGTCAATGGGGGAGGGATGTAGAATTAGCATTCCTACTACCAACATTAATTAAGGAATACTGCTTCTTTAATCAAACACCAAGAAAACAGATTAACAGGTCATCCATTTCACTTATTCTTTGTGCAACCTTGCTGGGTGCAAATTGGCTGTTGTGTTTGTCAAACAGATGTCAACGGTGTAAAAAATCACTGTCTTTTTAGAACTGGTCCTCCAGTAGAGTCCAGAACCACTGGTTGCCCGAAGGGATAAGAGAGGAATTTTCCAGAGTATTTTTCCCTTATTGGCTCTGGATTTTTTCTCTTTTTTTGCCTCTTTCAGGAGATTACATGTTTGTGGGAGGTCTGGGGGGGGGGGGGTGTGAAGTGTCTAATCATGATGCTCCAGCCATCATGATGTGTGGGGCAGGCTTGATGGACCAGCTGATCTTTTCCTGCCGGTCAATTTCATATGTTCATATATATAAAAGTAAAAAGGAGGGGGGGAGCAGCATTCGGAGTTTGCATTCTGGTCTCCTGGAGCTCTAGCAGAAATTTAAAGTGCCAGCATGAAAGCCACAGCTGGAGTTTCCTGTTGGTCTTACAGGGGTTTGCTTTACTGAGGTGTTTATTCTGTCATTTTACTTTGCAGTTAATCTACAGAAAACCTGATGTGAATATAAGGCACAGGCTTAATTTTCCATTGGCTTATTGGTTAGCCTTATTGGGCCAGGAAAAAAAAAATTCCAGCCAGAATATAGAATAGTATTATTTGGCCAACAGGACTGTTCCATTTATCATAAAATGGATTGTTTCCTGCACCAAGAACATTATGTGAAATAAGTAGTCACATCTGATTTTTGCATTTTGCTTGAAGAGGCCACAACTGAGGTCATAAGAACAAAGTTCAGTTCTGGCCTGCCCTGATCATGATAGCTGAGTTCTTTGTTGGGGGGGAGAAGTGAGAGGGGGAGTGGTTTCTTGGCTTAATTGTTTTGCTCATTCTTGAAATTAGCTAATGGACATTGGATGTAGGTGCTGTTTTAGAAGAATGCAAGTCTGATTCTGTGAAAAATCCTAGACTAGATATGTTTAAGTTAACAGAAAAATAAGGACATTTATATTTTTAATAGACTGAAATGATAATGTGCTTACAATTATAATAAAAAAGGTCACAAAACAAATCTGCCTTCATTGGTGGATACATAGCTTCAATAGATCACTGTTGTACCATTAGATATTCTGTAACTCAGAATGAGCCAACAGATAATCTTTCCTAAGTAAAGCAGTAATATGTTCCATCTGTAAACATTTAACTTCATATTACTTTGCATACATAGCCCAAACTAGGATGTCTCTACTAATTTACAAATGGAAATCTTTGAAGTAGAAAATAAAGATTTAATCATGTCATGAGTCTCATTAGTAATGAAAAGAAAAAATAAACTATTTTTTAACTGACAGTTATAAATAGGTAACTGAAATTAAGTATTTATTCCTGCACTTTGTTGAGGTGGGAAGATGGGGGGCTTGACATTGGTTGAACTCTTGTTCAGTTTTTGGCATGCTCTGGAGGGGAAAAGCTAAGCCAAGGAAATTAAGCGTTCATTGTCCCTTCCATAATAACCCAATGCAAACAATACATCAAGCCAAAATAAATTCATAATTAAGAGCTTTGCAATTTAAATGTGATGCATGCTCCCCACAAATAACTATCTTACTTAACGTGAAAGCCAGGAATTGTTGGTTAAAAGCAGCATATGCAAGTAATGCTTAGTAAAAAAATTTACACTACCAAACTACTAAGGCCAATGAAGGATACTAAAAACAAGTAATTAGGTTTAACAACTACTATTTGGATGAATGGACTGGAAGGGGGTGTCACGCTGCAGAAGCTTTAGTTATGTGGGAAGATGGCTCACATACCAGAAATACTTACTTTGCAGTAATCTAAAGTAGCAACAAATTCATAGGATCCAAGAGACAACTCTGGCTTGTTGTAGTGATCTACCCTTCTACCTATGTGATCCAAATGTTGAAAGTAGAATGGAGGGACTGAAGAGGAAAAAACAAGATATTCAAAACAATGTTAAAAACATCTTTGAAAAAGCACATTCGGAACAAGCATTAACATCTCTGGGGTAAAATTGCCTCTGTAACTTTCAAAATATACTTTTTCTGCCATTTGAAAAATTAAGTTTCTGTGAATTTCTAATATCATGGACAATGGTGAGCAGCGGTTGTTGAAGTACCACTGTGCTGGCTAACTTATGAGCCTGATGAACTGATTTCATCGCAAGGTCATAGGAACATAAAAAATAGGAGCAAGAGTAGGCCATTCGACCCTTCGGGCCTGCTCCGCCATTCAAAATGATCATGGCTGATCGTCTAACTCAGTACCCTGTTCCCGCTTTTTCCCCATATCCCTTGATCCCTTTAGCATTAAGAAATATATCTATCTCCTTCTTGAATACATCTAATGACTTGGCCTCCACTGCCTTCTGTGGTAGAGAATTCCACAGGTTCACCACACTCTGAGTGAAGAAATTTCTCCTCATCTCGGTTCTAAATGGCATACCCCGTATCCTGAGACTGCAACCCCTGGTTCTGGACTCCACAGCCATCGGGAACATCGTCCCTGCATCTAGTCTGTCTAGTCCTGTTAGAATTTTATATGTTTTGATGAGATCACCTCTCATTCTTCTAAACTCTAGTGAATATAGGCCTAGTCAACCCAATCTTTCCTCATATGTCAGTCCTGCCATCCCAGGAATCAGTCTGGTAAACCTTCGTTGTACTCCCTCCATGGTAAGGACATCCTTCCTCCGATAAGGAGACCAAAACTGCACACAATACTCCAGATGTGGTCTCACCAAGGCCCTGTATAACTGCAGTAAGACATCCCTGCTCCTGTACTCAAATCATCTTGTAATGAAGGCCAACATACCATTCACCTTCCTAGCTGCTTGCTACACCTGAATGCTTGCTTTCAGCGACTGGTGTACAAGGATGCCCGGGTCTCGTTGTACCTCCCCTTTTCCCAATCTATCACCATTTAGATGATAATCTGCCTTTCTGTTTTTACAACCAAAGTAGATAACCTCACATTTATCCACGTTATACTGCATCTGCCATGTTCTTGCCCACTCACCCAACTTGTCGAAATCACATTGGTCAACCCGCCCAGCACTACAGATGAGTTTACTGGGTGTTGTCAGACCTTGGGGCCAAACCTTTGAGAACTTCTGTGTTTGACAGGTTTCCACACACTCTCCACCCACCAAACACCTATACTCCAAAAAACTGAAATGACAGTAGATGCCTCAAAGTGAGTAGGACCTGCCAGTCACTGCCGCATTAGTCTGGGGGCAGAGCTGCAGGATCTTGAACGCGCGCCATTAGCCTGAGCTTCAGAGTATAGCATAACTCTGCATTGCTGGTCACTAACCAGACAGACACCGATGGAGTGGAAACTCTTGCAGTTCATGAATGCCATTGCATTGTGTCTAGAGGCCTGGGTGGCCACATGGATGCAATCAATAATTCCCTGGACTTTAAGGATTCCTGCAAGCTAGAAAAATTGAAGTGCCCTATCATTCTGCTGTTGCTTTTCCATGGGAAATGTAATAAAAGTGTTTACTGGAGCAGAGAAGGCTAAAGGAAGATTTAATAGATGTTCATAAAATAATGAAGAGTTTTGTTAGAGTGAATTGGGAATGACTATTTCCTCCGGTTGGGGAGATAGTTATCAGTTTAAAATTATTACTGAGAAAGTGAGGATGTTAAGAGATTTTTTTTTATGCAGAGTGTTACTGGAGCTTTGCAACAGGGAGTGATTAGGGCAGAGACCACTGTGTCTTTTAATGGAAAATTGGATAAATATTTGAAGCAGAATTAGATACAATGGGGAAAAATCAGGGTAGTGGGATTAGTTTTTGATTCCTCTAGTAAAAGCCAGCACAAATATGATGGGTCGAATGGCCTCCATCTGTGTTGAAAACCTCTACAGTTCTTTGGTGAGAGAAACCATGATGCACAGCATGTAAGGAGTTGTAAAGCACTGTGGCACAGAATGGTAGAGCGGATATTTGGATTGTAATTTTCCATGTTCTGAGTTTCTGATGTTAGCTATATTATCATGCAGGGACCATAAGAAGGGAAGAAAAATTGGAGGGCTAGTTATATTGTAAGTCATCTAGTAACAGTACCACAAGAATAGGTCTCTGGACTGTCTTCTCAGTGAGAAAATGTGTTTGGCATGGGTTAGGAATTAAGAAATAATGATAGAGGCCAAAAAACAGTTGCAAAACAAGAATGAGAGCTGGAAACAGGCAGAATTATGGATAAAGATACAGCATAATCAGGGATATGAGCTGGAGAGGGGAGTGAGGCTGGGAGAGAAATGTCAAAATAATGTGAGTTGGCAGATATCAATAATAAGAAGAATCGCAATGAGAAAGAAATTGCAGAAAAGTGGGGTAGTTAAATGCCATGTGAAGGAAATCTGTTGGGAAATCTAGATAGTTGCTACCAGATGGTGAAAGAATAGTTGAAATAATACAACAAAAAAATTAATCCACCTCAAGCTTTCATTTAAATTTCTTTTTGCATTTTGTGATTTTTAATGCGTATATACATACATATATATATATATATATCGTCATAGGTGCAAGCCTGCTTCACACCACACAGTGACACAACATTATCACTGATCTGATTGAGTCTGGCAGAGGTGCACATACAGTTTAAGACTCTGACTAACTAACAGTTTTTGGAGGTTTACAGTAAAACTGCATCGCCCAAATACAAACATAAGTTATGCTTTCTATTCCACATGGCCAATAGAGATACTTCTTAATGGTTGAATGGGGATTCCTGTCGGGTTCAGGCGGGAGTCCGATCTTGCATATGTAAACGAGGCACGGGAGCTAAAATCTCTACAGGCCTCAGCATGCAAGCTTGTCGCTCGGCCCAGCCCCTCCAAGCACTGATCCCAACCCGCGATAAAACCGAGGCCATAATATTGAGATGTTGGAAGTTTGATTAGCACATACAGTAACACTCAAATGCCCACCCTACATCCTGGCGTGTATGTTGGTAAATTAACATCCATCATACAGTTAGGTTTTGTTGGAAGCTTGCTCTGTAAGCATATCTTTACAAGTGATAATAATTCTGGTTTTAAGTTGCAGATAGAAAGTGTGCCCTGCTGCAGTACAGGTATGCATGTGAAGCTATAAAAAAGCTGTAAGATTGTATGAGTGCGGTCCAGTCAAAGTGTAACAGGTTGAGAGGAAACTTTGTGTGGCATATATACTTTGCCTATCTACTTGGTATAGGGAAGTGCTGGCTAGCCTGACTTTGTCAGATTTTCTGTTTCCAGGTCCTCTAGATGTTGGAAACGGTGCTCACCCTTTGTGCCACATCCTCCTGTGAGGATTTTATTAGCCAGCAAGAAATACAATGGGGCTGAAATGGGGTCCCAACAGTCTTCTGTGAACCTTGGCAAGAGATTGGCAGAACCCCCCCCCCCGCCCCCCCCCCCCCCCCCCCCACCACAAGCATAACTTATGTTTGTATTTGGGCGATGCAGTTATGTGCAGCTTCAGCCATTTAAAAGCTGCAGCTGCACATAATTTCCCAATGCCCAATCATGTAACGCTCCCACTAGCTGGCAGCTCACTATAAAGCTTCCAGCTTGGTCGAGGTTGGGAGTTCATGGGAAACTGGCAAACGCAAAGCTTGCCGCGCTCCAGTTCTACTGCTTCAGCACTGAAACTGGAAAATATACCAGGCCTGAAATTTCACAGAGGTGCTCTGAGAACCCCCAGAGAATGACGTGAACAGCTGATTGGGAGAAGCTCCGAGGAATTTCCAGTCCCCCTTATTTTCTACAAAACCAGCTTAAACACAAATCAAATATTCACATTCATACATGGATAGTGATTTTATATATAAATAAAACTTATGTTAATCCTATTATAGCATATCTGTTAAATACAGTAATTAACTATAGTTACATCACAATGTAAACTGCAATAATCCTCTGCATCCTGGCTGCCTGATGTTGTACTCCACTCCCCATGATTTTGAAAACATGCCACTGGTTTCACTGATTACCTACAGTATATTTGCCATAGAATTTGTGGAGAGGCAGAAGGAAGAAAGATTTTAAAATTCAGGGTTAACAAGCTTACTTTATAAGGGAAAGGGTCATTATGATCCAACTGAATAAAATCCAGCTTCAGTAAAATGTTCCAGTCAAACAGTTCTGGCAGCATACTTGGAAAATAGACAACCACTTTAAACCACTTAATCCCAGCTCGCACACTCTGCAGATCTTTCTTTGAACAAATATGGTTTGATTTCATGTGAGGGAATGCAGTAACGCTAGTGGAGAAATTGATGGGCAATTTAACTATCAAATCAGTCCGTACAAGGCAACTTAAGAAAATAAGTTCCAGGTACCTGATCAGTTTGTGGAAACCAACCCATACAATTTTTTCCAAAAAAAGACAACTTAAAATTAGTTTCTAAATATACCAGAATAAGAACTGCCTATTGGTTCTTTGCAAGCTTTCAGAATACAAGCCTTTGCCTCGAGTGATCCACAAACCAATTCAATTTTTTAGAAAAGTAGATCTCCTGCGGTGTTGCTCATGGTAAGTCAGATGAAGCAGTATTTAATTAGGGTAGAAGCATTAAACCATGCAATTACAATATATTATCCTACTGCTAAGGAGGAACTCTGTCCTTTTAAGGCCACAGAATCTAATTGCTGTTAAGTAAACACAGGATGAGATTAGTCAGAATTTAATTGCAGAATTTAAGCGCTCCTTCAGGCTTCAGAGTACTCCTGAGGGCTGCTGACAGCCCGCGATTGCCCCCTCCAGGTCTCCTCCCCCTTCCTACGACCTACCTGAAGGTCGCAGCTGGTAAGGCAGCTAGCCAAATTGCTCCTGGCCAAACTGGCGAGCTGCCTCTGGATGCCCGATTGACGTCTGCAGCTCGCCGGAAATATGCTGATGAGGCCCGAGGCCGAATTTCAGGAGAGCCTCTGGCTTCTGGCATGCGTTCCCAGTGCACGATCTATTCTGCACCCTAAAATGGGCCTAAACAAATTTTTAGCCCACTCACTCTATGGTAATGCCTTTGAGGGCTGCACAAAACGTGCCCAGCAAGGGGCATGTCATAGAAAGTAAGTTTAATTTTCACTATTCATAAGGGAGCCAAAAATATGTGTTGTATTAGAGATGTCACTGTGTCTGAACAGATTAACATTTTGTAAGGTTTGTGATGGCAGGAGACAATAAAATGAATCAGTAACCTTCATTGACGCAGTTGCAGAATCCGCATTGGTACCTCCGTCCGCCTTCAATGAACTGCATCAATGGACACATGTAGGCTTTACACCGGTTACAGCGAATAGGTCCAGACTCTCCATGGCTTACAACACAGAGTGGTGCCTGTTAAATTAAAAAGCATTATTAAATTGGAAATGTTTAAATCAAACAGACATAATTATGGAGAAGATTTCCTCTGTGCATTTTGTGTAGTGAAGTAATCAACCTATTCTTTATAAAGGGGTTTACGATTTCATTAGACATAAAGCAGAGATAGTTTTTTTTTCAGATTTATTGCAAATCGAACTATTAGTAGTACAACTGAGCACTTCTAATAGTAATTCTCACCATCACATCAAAGTTAGGCATCCAGACTTTGAAATATTTGGTAATCAGATTTACATTACGATATAAAACAGATAGGATGACTGATGAGATTTATAACAAAGCATTTCAGAGCTTTTTCCATGTGTTACAAATTGTCACTAGCATGACAAACAAAAACAAAAAACCTCAAGTAAGCTAACCTGTATGCAAACTATTCCTGTATCTGTGCCATTTCTTTTATTTCACATCAGCTATTTTTCCCTCTCCCCTCCTGAAGGCATTGACTCCTTGCTGAGGTATGGTTCCACGGATAGGGTCACCCTCCAATACTTTGACCTAGTCATTCACGTATAACGATAGGTAGTAAATGTTGGCAGGCTGTTCACCTACAGGGGGCATCATAGCTGAGCCAATTCAGTCCTCACCCAATGTCCACACACATTCATATGCAGCACAGTTTGCTGAATAGTGATCAACAGTGGAACCTCAGCTGATTTTCCACTCCTTAATCCAGTGGCATTGAGGCTAATTGTAGTGTCCTTACCGTTGAGAATAGCCAGTTTAGCATACACCATGGATCAAACCAGGGAGTCTGTGCAATCTCAACATCTTTTACAAACTGCTAATAAGAACGTATTATACATTACTGAACAGTTATACCTCAAACATTTTTTTTTCATTGCAATATTCATCTACTGGGCAATCTCAGTGCCATGAGAAACTGTTGATTTCTGTGAAACAGTAAGTATCATATCACAAATTTTGCATTGGTGTCATGCAAAATATCACATCACACTGCAACCAAACATTCAGTCTAACTGGCGGATAAAGGTTTAGCAAATGTCAAACAGAGGAACAGTGTACAGAATTGTCAGCGACTCTCCTAAGTAGACTAGTTATGCTTAATCTTGGCAGGCTCCACTGCAGCCACTGATGACTGAAATGTCTGTAGTTGTGGCCAGATAATGTTTCAAGGTCAAAATAAGTTCCTTCAGTAATCTTGAAAATTTTGTAATTACATTGTTCCAAACTGACTAATAAAGCACCTTCACAACACAATATTTTATTGTATTGACTGATCTCTAGCTTGCAACAGAAAATTTACAATGCGGGCATTAAAATGCATTGATTAGATCATTAAAGAGCAGCACTTGAAGTGGAATTAACGCAGGAGGCAAAGATCTCTAAAAGATTGATCTTCCGTTACTGGCTTTTTTTTAAGGACGTAACAATGCATATTTTTCTTCTCATGCATATTTTTCTTCTCATGCATATTTTTCTTCTCATGCATATTTTTCTTCTCATGCATATTTATCCACCCCAGGGGACATAGATAATCAGTATGAGGAGGGAACATTGGATAAATCATTGAGCACAAGTGGTCAGGAACATGTGGTGGCAGTAGGGGAACAGAATCCTACTCACTAGGAGGGCAGCTCACATCCTTCCTCAGCTGCACAGTCTAGGAATTTGGACCTCACTATGCCCACATTTGAGACTGCCCAAAATACCCTGCAAAATCTGGTAGTGACTGTCGTGAAGTCCTTTACCCATATCTATGCAGTGGTGCAAAACAGTTAATCAGAACCGCAGTAAATTATAGACCGCATGACAACTCCATATGCTTCTGCAGTTGAGCCCCCAGCTTTCACTGCTGTCCAGATGTCTGATTCCATGCGGTTCAGTGGACATGGTGAGCGAGTGCCCAGCAGCGGGGCATGACTGGAGTGGGCTGCTCTCTCTCAAGGTGACGTCACATTTGGTGGGACCAGTGGGGATGGGGATGGATTATTCAAATCAATTGGCTAATTTCCCTAACAGGCCTTCAGTTATTCAGTTCAGCACTACTGCTAACATCTAGCTCGGTCCCTCCTAAAATCAGCTCTTTTAATGCTGTACAGTTTGGGCAAAGAAGACATTTTCCTATGAGTAGAAGCTAATCTGTTAAATATTTAGCCCCACCAGCCCATCACTCAAATGACAGAAAATGTGCCAGAAAGTGGGTAGGACTTGACAGGCAGCATTAGACATGGCAGGACCAGCTGAAGGGCTATTTCATGACTCAGCATGAGGAGCTTCAAGGCAACCACAAACCCAAGAAGTTCCTACTCGCATCCAGAGGCCAACCGGCTCACTTACTTCTCCCAATGGAGAAACACCTGGAAACAGCTCTAGGATAGGTTCTTGGAAGTCACACATCACATTCTGTCATCAGAAAAACACACTGATCACTTATTAGGATAGATTTTCCAAGTCTTTGCAATGTGGCGAGGTACCTAGTCCGCTGTGAGCTAGGAATGCCAAAGCAGACATTGTTTACATTTCAGCTACTCTAGGCATACACATGCGATTTAACCTGCAGCCAACCTGCCAATCCACATAATCTGGAATTTTTGAAAGTAGTTTTTTTTTAAGATAACGGCTGCAGTTAGTTCTAATGTTACCATATGTGCTCTAATAATCGGTCGCTGAAATTGTCATTTCAGGGCACTACCACCGAGATTTTTCACCCACATTAGAGTAATAATTTCAACACCTGTGAATGATCAAAGTGATATAAGAACAACCTACAACTTGCGATAAGAAACCTCTTATAACACAATAAAAATACTTGCATAATATGTTTTTATTGAATAAATTTTGATTTTTACTATTAACTATTTCTATTGAATTTAAATGGCTGCATTACTGCAAATATGACATGTAAAATGATATTTTTAGCTAGCTTATATGGTTGGCCCGTAAAGTTACATTTAATGTTATCTCTTAGGGTTTACATATCATTGTAAATTTTGCAAGGTGGGGCTCCTGCACGAAGTCTCACTCAACAGGAATATGGATCAGAGAATCGGTTCCAGTGATTTGCATGCCCAGATTTGCAGTGCTCCCAATGATTTGTTTTAATGACCAGAAAACTGGGAGTGCTGCAAATTGAGCACACTAATTCTGCACCCAATTCCCCATTACCTGCTCCGACTGAGTAAGGCTCCATGCCAGCAGGACTGCCTCACAAATTGATCCTATACAATTATCCAGGTTATGTCATTAAGTGCTGAATTTCTACCCCATTTACACCACATGGCTGCCTGCAACAGCAATCAAGTCAGTTGAAAATAATATAGACAATGCAGTATGGGTGAGTCTGGAAGCAGCACGGTTACAGTAGCCTAGTGGTTATGATACTGGACTAACAACCCAGAGCTCATAGCATTGTTGTAAAAATCCAATTGGTTCACTAATTGGATTTTTAGGTGTCCTTCAGGCAATGTAATCTGCCACCCCTACCTAGTCTGACCGACACGTGACTCCTTTCACATATTATATGGTTGACTCTTAATGTCCTCAGGGCAACTATGGATAGGCAATAAATACTGCTTTTCCAGTGTCACACACATTCCAAGAACAAATAAAACAGAAGAAACCCTCTTCAGGAGGTAATTTTGCCTTGTGGCTGTGGAGACATATCCTTGTCAGTGGCATGGATAAAACCCTGCTACTGCTGGCAGCACTTGCATTGGGTCTGCCATTTTGATTCTGACAATGGACAGCTGAGTTTTCAAGCCATTAGTAAAGGCCAGCAATGTGCTTTTGACATTACTGATCTGTAAGAACCTGCCTCCAACAATGGGCAATGTCTTCAGCCAGTATGAAAAAGCTGTGAATGTAATTTTGTAGTAACTGTGCAATGTCAACAGCAGGTTCGGCATTAAGGGAACCGACTCTCCAACAGACTGCATTCATTGATATAAATGTGGCATCGCACTACCAACCCAATGCACCCACTAAGTTTACACCAACACTAAATAGCAACGTAATCACGCAACATCCTTATACCAATTCTGACGCGAGTCTCCTGCTTTGTACGGCAGATACAATATATCAACAGGTGGGGGGTTGAACTATAAACTACAACTGCAGTAAGCTACCCTAATCTTCATACTCATCCATTCGGTCTGAAACAACTGATATTTTACCACTCCAAAAAACGGCTGCTGCAGTGTAAGTGGGCTTTTGGAAAGAAGAAAAAAAAATCTGAAGGCGTGCTGTGGTAAGCCATTTGGGACAGTGCCTGTTTTTAAAATACTGTCAAAGTGATCTTACCAGCAATTAAACAACATTAAAAAATGGCAGATTGAGGCCACTTAAAAATGAACGTTGTGATCAGAACAGGTCTCCATTACTTCAGAAGCTTAGTGGATGCAGAAGCCACCCAACACGCAACGCTGAAAGCCATGTGCTAACTGCATTATACTGCCAATTCCCATTACAATATGGGCCTCAAATTATGAGCTTGCCTGTTAGTTGTGGTTGGGTAATTTTGTGCAGGTGGCTTGCTATCAAAGGCACTTCCTACATCTGTTTGAAGAAATCAGAGAAGCACAACAAGCTACAACATGGATTGGGATGGTCGCAGGAAAGGCACACACACTGTTCAAATAGAGAGGTTACCAGACACGATGAATGATCTCAGAACGGTTGAAGGTAATTTTGACTTTGGGTGATAGTGGTTTTTTTTATTCGTGTTTGGAATGTGGACGTCGCTGGCAAGGCCAGCATTTATTGCCATTGAGAAGGTGGTGGTGAGCCGCCTTCTTGAACTGCTGCAGTCCGCGTGGTGAAGGTTCTCCCACTGTGCTGTTAGGAAGGGAGTTCCAGGATTTTGACCCAGCAACGATGAAGGAACGGCGATATATTTCCAAGTCGGGATGGTGTGTGACTTGGAGGGGAACGTGCAGGTGGTGTTGTTCCCATGTGTCTGCTGCCCTTGTCCTTCTAGGTGGTAGAGGTCACAAGTTTGGGAGGTGCTGTTGAAGAAGCCTTGGCGAATTGCTGCTGTGAATCCTGTGGATGGTGCACGCTGCAGCGACAGTGCGCCAGTGGTGAAGGGAGTGAATGTTTAGGGTGGTGGATGGAGTGCCAATCAAGCGGGCTGCTTTGTCCTGGATGGTGTCAAGCTTCTTGAGTGTTGTTGGAGCTGCACTCATCCAGACAAGTGGAGAGTATTCCATCACACTCCTGACTTGTGCCTTGTAGATGGTGGAAAGGCTTTGTGGAGTCAGTAGGTGAGTCACTCGCTGCAGAATACCCAGCCTCTGACCTGCTCTTGTAGCCACAGTATTTATATGGCTGGTCCAGTTATGTTTCTGGTCAATGGTGACCCCTAGGATGTTATTGGTGGGGGATTCGGCAATGGTAATGCCATTGAATGTCAAGGGGAGGTAGTTAGACTCTCTCTTGTTGGAGATGGTCATTGCCTGGCACTTGTCTGGCGTGTATGTTACTTGCCACTTATCAGCCCAAGCCTGGGTGTTGTCCAGGTCTTGCTGCATGCGGGCACGTACTGCTTCATTACCTGAGGGGTTGCGAATGGAACTGAACACTTTGCAATCATCAGCGAACATCCCCATTTCTGACCTTATGATGGAGGCTCGGCTAGTCTTCAGCACTACTGCAGGGATGTTGTCGGGGCCCATAGCCTTTGTTGTATCCAGTGCACTCAGCCGTTTCTTGATATCACGTGGAGTGAATTGAATTGACTGAAGACAGGCTTCTGTGATGGTGGTGATATCGGGAGGAGGCCGAGATGGATTATCCACTCGGCACTTCTGGCTGAAGATAGTTGCAAACCCTTCAGCCTTGTCTTTTGCACGCACGTGCTGGACTCCGCCATCATTGAGGATGGGGATGTTTACAGAGCCAGCCTCCTCCTCCCGTTAGTTGTTTAACTGTCCACCACCATTCATGACTGGATGTGGCAGGACTGCAAAGCTTTGATCTGATCCGTTGGTTGTGGAATCGCTTAGCTCTGTCTATAGCATGTTGCTTCCGCTGTTTAGCATGCATGTAGTCCTGAGTTGTAGCTTCACCAGGTTAGCACCTCATTTTTAGGTATGCCTGGTGCTGCTCCTGGCATGCTCTTCTACACTCCTCATTGAACCAGGGTTGATCCCCTGGCTTGTTGGTAATTGTAGAGTGAGGAATATGCCAGGCCATGAAGTTACAAATTGTGCTGGAATACAATTCTGCTGCTGATGGCCCACAGCGCCTCATGGATGACCAGTTTTGAGCTGCTAGATCTGTTCGGAATCTATCCCATTTAGCTCAGTGATAGTGCCACACAACACGTTGGATGGTGTCCTCAGTGCGAAGATGGGACTTCATCTCCACGAGGACTGTGCGGTGGTCACTCCTACCAATACTGTCATGGACAGATGCATCTGCGACAGGTAGATTGGTGAGGACGAGGTCAAGTAGGTTTTTCCCTCATGTTGGTTCACTCACCACCTGCCGCAGGCCCAGTCTAGCAGCTATGTCCTTCAGGACTCGGCCAGCTTGGTCAGTAGTGGTCCTCCTGAGCCACTCTTGGTGATGGACATTGAAGTCCCCCACC
Source organism: Heptranchias perlo (assembly GCF_035084215.1). NCBI lineage: Eukaryota > Metazoa > Chordata > Chondrichthyes > Hexanchiformes > Hexanchidae > Heptranchias > Heptranchias perlo. The sequence continues at coordinate 124,266,286 of NC_090325.1, read as the reverse complement.
CAGAGTACATTGCTACCCTCAGTGCTTCCTCCAAGTGATGCTCAACATGGAGGAGGACTGATTCATCAGCTGAGGGAGGACGGTAGGTGGTAATCAGCAGGAGGTTTCCTTGCCCACGTTTGACCTGATGCCATGAGATTTCATAGGGTCCAGTGTGAATGTTGAGGACTCCCAGGGCCACTCCCTCCTGACTGTATATCACTGTACCGCCACCTCTGGTCGGTCTATCCTGCCGGTGGGACAGGACATACCCAGGGATGGTGATGGAAGAGTCTGGGACATTGGCTGAAAGTTATGATTCTGTGAGAATGGTTATGTCAGGCTGTTGCTTGACTAGTCTGTGGGACAGCTCTCCCAATTTTGGTACAAGTCCCCAGATTTTAGTGAGGAGGACTTTGCAGGGTCGACTGGGCTTGGTTTGCCTTTGTCGTGTTCGGTGCCTAGTGGTCCGATGCCGGGTGGTCCGTCCGGTTTTATTCTTATTATGACTTTTTTTTAGCGAGATTGTACAACTGAGTGGCTTGCTCGGCCATTTCAGAGGGCAATTAAGAATCAACCACATTGCTGTGGGTTGGAGTCACATACCGGGTAAGGACGGCAGGTTTCCTTCCCTAAAGGACATTAGTGAACCAGATGGGTTTTTACGACAATCCAGTAGTTTCATGGCCACCATTACTGATACTATTTTTTTTAAATTCCAGATTTTATTTAATTATTTGACTTTAAATTCCCCAGTTGCCGTGGCGGGATTTGATATTGTCGTAAAGCGGACAATATCAGATCAGCCACTCGTTATATAACTCTCCCGATTTTCAGTCAATCGAAATGAAATTCGGGATGTACAATGAGTGGCTGATCCAATATCATCCGTTTTACACTGTTGTTCAAAGTCAAAATTACCTTTGTTGTGAAAGCTAAAAGCATAATTAATGGATGGATTCTAGAACAGACTGCAGTAGTGATGCATTGGGCAACTTGTCAGGCACTCAGTAAATTCACAAAGTTAAGTACAGATGAAGGAGGCCGTTTAACCCACTTGCTGATTCTTCCACAGAAACCTACAGTCTCCCCAGAACAATATCCAAGAAAAGGAGGGAAGAAGAGAATGGAGGAAGAGGGAGAGGGGAAGAGGTGGGGGACAGAGGGAAGAGGAGAATGGAGGGGAGGGAACATCAAGAGCAAAGGCAAGGAAGCTACCTAAGTGAAGGGGTGCCTGAAAACCGGCATGGGGTGGGGGTGGGGTGGAAATGTCATCTCAGCTGAGGGTGGTGGGGGGTTAGCTTGCCTTCCCTTCTCCAGGTCCCCAATTCGCTCAGTGGGGAGGTACTGGGTCCAGTGGTGGAGTTGGGGCTCCTGGGGCATGATTTTATTGGGGGTGAGGTGGGAGGCAGGGGGGAGGGGAATTCTTGTCGGGAAGCCCGGAAGAACGGGTTTCCTAGATGTCCTTAAGATTTTGACGTAAGGACGTCTTTTTTTTTGACGGTTTCCCACCCAACAGGCCGGCCTGATTGACAGGCTGGTCTCAGTCAGATGGGAGAAGAAGAGGTAAGTGCTCAGGTAAGTGTTAGATGGGGCAGAGGGTTCAGGGGTCACTGGAAAGGGGGGGCTCATTCATCGGGGCTCACCGGGGTGGGGGGGGGGGGGGCTGACATCGGAAGGAGGGTCAGTCATCAGGGGTCACCGGGAGGAGGGGGGATCAGTCATTAGGAGTCGGGGCGGGGGGGGGGGTCAGAGTGATTGGTGGGGATCAGGGGTCATCGTAGGGGTTGGTGATCATGGGGGTTAGGGTCATTGTGGGGGTCGGAGATCATGGGGGGATTGGAAATCATGGGGTTGGGGGTCATCCCGGGGGTCGGAGATCGGGGGGGCGGGAGGAGGGGGGTTCGATCGCGTTTGTATGTTTGCTGCAGGTAGGCTTGTTGATCCTGGGGGAAGCACTCCTACTCCTCCTGGCCCACAAACTGTGCTATAAAGGCACTCACCTGCAGTTTTGCCCTTCTCGCCTCCTCTTACGTGGCGTGAATCAGAAGGCCCGAGAATCCCGGCCCCCAAGGGGTTAAAAACAAAAAAACTGTCATAATGGAGGCCCGCAGCCTCCTTGAAAGTTTTCACTGACCGACTCGCCTCCTAAAAGCGAGTTGGTTGCCCGCCCCTCATCCCGCCTCCGTGAAAACCGGAAGTGGGCGGGGTGGAGGCGGGTTTTAGATTTTAAAATTTTTTACTGCCCCCCTGTCCCCAACCCACCCGTTTTTCCCATTTAATATCATGACCCTGATTTTGCTATCAGTGGGGAGGGCGGTAATGGCTCAATTTTGCTCTTGAGTAATGGGGGGACAATCCTCAGGATTACTTAGCTTAGTGGAGTGGATAGATGCAGAAGTACATAGAATACTGTTCCACAAACATCTCACACACAGCGTCAAAAATCCGACTTGTACTCAGATCTTTAGCTTAGAGGAAACATTAGGGTAGATCTTGACTTTGTGCGATAGTGTAAAACGGGTGATAGCGAGTCGGCAGCCTGTTTTACATCTCTCTTGATTGTTAATTCCATCGCATTGTCGGTTCCTCTATCTCTGCACTCCAACTATTAGTACTTTTGTCTTAGTACTCAAAATAACGACTGAATCATACTGATTTTCCCCCCATTCATATAGGGATTTGTTATCAGGTTTACACTTTAAATGAACTTTTATGGTCATTAAAAAAATAGTGCTGCATGACACAGAACATTTGAGACTTCTTCCTGTTGCTATCTGTGGCTATTAATAATTTTTTGTGGGGGGTGGGCAAGAGGGGAGGCACCACTGGAGCATGTTCCATCTGGGAAGAAAGTTTATATCTATTACTATCCGTTAAAGGCCAAATAAAGAGCACATCAAGATGAAACTAATAAATCAATCTGTTTTACATTTCTGTACTAGTCTGGGGACCATGTCAGCAGCTTTGTATCAGATCCAGAGATAATAAAAGAACAGAACAGTGCCATTTTCTTCAGGGTGTTCACTAGAATTAGAGAACTATTCCTTATGTTCTACATTCTATTCTCATTTTGTGCTGTGTTAGCCATATTTCTGACTAAGTATCATGGTTGGCAGCTGTTAAAAGTTCCTGATGTGCCAGGATGCCCCAGCCTGAGACTTCCGGCGGAGACCCTGCCAAAGTTCACGAGATTAGAAGGAAGTCTCTTGATTGCCATGCCAATGGAAGGCACAGGCGTTATTAGCGGTGCAACCACGATGCTCGCTGGCAGAAAAGCTGCAAATTCTGACAAAATAGTGACTGGCTGAGGAGGAGGAAAAGGCAGAAAGAATGGTCCCCAGCAGTTCCTTTTGTAAGGGGACCACGTATAAATATTTGAAAAACTTACTGCCTTTTTTTTCAGGGGTCCAGGCCATGATCCTAGGTGGGCAGCACTTCCGTCCTTTGGCAGCCTGGAATGTCTGATCTCACTTGGTGTAACATTGCCATTATTATGTTGGGTCCCTCTGAGGGCCGAATATGCAAGAACTCCTAACACTGGGAGAACTCAAGCCGAGTCCCTCCTATGCAGCTGGTCTTGTAAGTGGCAGGAGAAGGCTTCACCCTTTCCAACAACTCATGGAGTCCCTAATGTAAGGACGGCACACTATCTTTGGAGTTGTGGAGCACTGGAATGGACGAGAATTTTTGACCCCATAATTTAGGTCTTATTTTTAATTAATTTGATAATTGTTCTTTATTAGCATTACTTTGCAGTCCATTCATCTTCTTGATAGCTATTTTATAAATTCTATTGGCTCCCCCCTTGCTTCTCTGTAATCTCATTTTACAGTGAGATTAATTTCAGATGGACAAATATGCTATTCTTATTAGTACTAGAAATTTTTCTATTTCAAATTTGATTCTCAAAGTGAACAACAGTGCCGAGTAAAAGTAATATTGAAATATGAATTTAAATTTTCTAGGTGCTAAATCTTGTGACTGGGTGAAGTGTTTTTCATAGACTTGATATCATCTGACAAGACATGCAACACACATATCAAGAGGACTGAGATGGTGAACACAAGTATTTAGATACTGCCACATGTGGTGTGCACAGAAGGTTATGACAGTCAGAGGACAAATTTGCTGTAACAGAGCACACGGAGATGGAATGTTATGAGATAGCCTTAGGCCAATGACAATGAATGCTAAATAGCAAACACTTAACAAAATAAGCTCAGAAGAAACTGGTGTAAAGGTCCTAGCACTACCAGGGTGCAGTGAATCGCATATGGCAACACACCCTCAGGAACCACAGAATTGTGGTTGACTCGCAGTCTTGTCTATGTGTTGCCCACGCCTAGTTTGTGTACTTTGCTGCTCAATAGATAAAGCTAAATGTTGTATTGCACTGGTAAAAATTATTTATGTTGATCTAGAATTTTTGTAGAACTGTAGTCTAACACTAGGACACTTTTAAAAAAATAATGTAGGTGTGTTCCTGCAAAAGTGAATAGATAGATAGAGAAATGGACAGAGACAATGAGAGAGAAGAGAGACAGACAGACAGACAGATTGCAGCAGTGATTCCTTTAAGGACTCCTATTTAAAGCTTTATATTGCTATGTTCAGATTATGCACCAGAAGCAGACTCAAATAAAATTGAATTTAGCACTGAGCTCTTAGGCCCAACTTTTTTTTGTCTGAAAGTAAACATTTGTATTATGCCACAAAAATGAATATTCACAAGAAGATTTCAAAAATATTTTGACTTGAAAGAAATAAGGTAAAACTTAATTCCTTGGTGTCAATAACTCATTAACATTCTGCATACAAACACATCAGAAAGAGACTGACCTGCTCCGAAAGGTCAGCATTAATTGCAAAGGGCCTGTGAGCTGTGAGAAAACAGACAGTGGACATTTCACAGAACCCGTAAACTGACTTCTCAAATATGCGTCATTGATTGGTGGAAAGCTTATTAGTTTCACAAATATGACAAATCTACTGACAAAACTTCAGAAACGATCCTTTTTTGTGCTGCAATGTCTGTTGCTGCACATATCCAAAGATTAAGGTCATCATTAAACTGGTATGGGATTGTTGAGTGTTGGATAATAGGTCTAATGTTCCAGGTACTGCTTTACTTTTAAAGGCTAGTACAATCTGATAAAAGGGTTTGTCAATCATGATCTTGCCTCCTTTCTGCTTAGTCTTGATAAGTCTCCAGTCATATTTTACTTTTTCTTCTTTAATAAAAAAACTGCCGTGGCGTATTTTGTAAGCAATTTTAAAATATTGTTACAGATGCATAATATGAAAATATACTGAAAAATTTCTGACCGTAAAAGCTTATTAATAAAAAAAAAGTTTACTTCTGATACTAACACAGGGGACCAGAAATACTGAGCACATTATATTCCAACTTCTATTTGCTAATTTTTCTAATTCAACCCTTAAATAGACCTTTCCTCACATTACTACCAAACAAGTACAGTGATTAATATTGTGTCCTTTTAAGGGCAAGCAAAGCTTCAAAATATGTTCCCTGGAGACATTATGAAGCAAAAGAAGATCTCTGAAATATGATGAAGTACATAAATGTTAAGACTCAGTAACTGCTGTATTTATTACAGCTATTGCACTAAGGCACACAACACGCCATACGTGATGGCCTAGAATTTTGTTTTGGCCATTTTCAGGCGCAGAATGGTCGGTGTGCTGGGATGTAATAATGCCTAACTGTAGGAGAAGGATCTTACATGATCTAGTTAAAAAAAGAGGGAAGAAAGTACATTACAAGATCATCCTTTGTTCAATTTGTTGTGCATGGAATTTAGCTCAATTCCCTATCGAACACCACTGATTATTGCAGTCATTGCTGGTCACATAAGAAAATCACTGCCACTGAGACACTGATGCGTATACATTAAATCACTTTGCAACAATTGTGGTTACAGGACAATTCCCATATCATTACAATTGTAAATAACTAGAAAAAAAACATTTAAAATAACAACTTCCATTTATATAGCGCCTTTAACGTAGGAAAAGGTCGCAAAGTGCTTCAGAGAAGCGTAATCAGATAAAAAATTGACACCAGCCAAAGACGGAGATATTGGGCTCTATTTTAGCACCCACTATCGGGTGCGTTCCTGACGGGGGGGCTCCGAAAATCGGAGAATCCCGGCGCGGGACCGGAGCCCGTCCTGAACCCGCGCACTTCCGAGTTCCCCGCTGACGCGCCGGTGTCCGTGCGCAGCCCCCGCTGGTGGGAATCCCGCAGGCAATTAAAGCCAGCGGGATGCCACTTGACAGTATTTATTTAGGTATTTCAGGTCATTAACTGACCTGATTAAGGGATTATGTGGGATTTTAGAACAAAGTGGGACTGTTTCCCACACTGGGGGAAACACTCCCAGGTCAAATGGACGTGTTGCAGCTGTCAGCCTGTGGCAGCTGCAAAGGTCCATTTGACAGGTGGGGGGGGAGACCCTCACCCATTGCAGGAGGCCACTCTGTCACTTGGGACAAAGTTTGGCCTCCACCACCCTCCTCCTGACAATCAAAGTCACCAACCTGCACACCTACCCTGGGGTCCAGAGACATGTACCTACCTTGCAGACCCCCTCAGATGTACATCTTGCGGATGGGGGCCGCCGTAGCTGCAGTCATGACCTCCTCGGAGGGCGAACAGCATCACCAGCCTCACCATCCACGCCGTCCACCTCTGACACGTGGAGCTCCACAACAGAGTGCTGTGACACATCCACCTGCACAGCAGGAGGGAGGGCTACCGCAAAGAGAGATGCGTCGCAGAGGGCACTATCCTCGCCACAGGGTCCACAGACCGAGGCTCAGCCTCCTGGACCTCTCTGAGCAGCAGTGCACACGGAGGCTCAGAGTCACTCGACATGTAGTCGTGGACATCTGCAGCCTCTTTCATGCCGAGCTGCTCCTGGCTGGCCCGAGCACCATCTTCTTACCTGTCGCTGTCAAAGTCACCACTGCCCTCAACAACTTCTCCTCCGCATCCTTCCAGGGTGCAACCGGGGACATCGCCGATGTCTCCCAGTCGTCTGCGCAGAAGAGCCCTGCAAATACATCTACACCCACTCTGCAGTGACACAATGGGTGGCATCAGTTGTGGGTCCTCATAGTGATCCTCAGGAGCGGGCATTATTGCACAAACCAGACAGGATTCGCGAAGACATGGCAGTAGTGGTGCCAATATAATATGTAATGTGAGTTGTTCAGAAATTCAATATAAGTAACACCCATGACAAACCCTCAAACACCCTTGTACATTCCCTTCATGCTCACAACACGTTTGCCTTATGCTGCCTACTGCACATATGTGATGCATGCCCTGTGGCTGCAGCACAGGTAGTGGCAGGTTGAGTGAGGCTGGCCGTGAAAGAGATGCACGAGAGGGTGAGTATGAGATAGAGCCATGAGATTGTATGAGGATTGGGTTGAGTGGTAGTGGTGGGATGAGTACTGGCGAGGTGAGTAGGTGCAGGTAAGATGAGAATGAGGTTTGAGTGAGTATGAGGGGTGATGTGACAGAGTAGTGTTGGCAGTGCCGAAGGAGATGTGGGGTGGGGGCAGTGATGTGGCAGATGGAGTGTAGGGGAAAGACTACGTGTACTCACTGTGGCTGACCTACTGAGGTCATTGGAGCACCTCCTGCACTGTATGCAGGTGGGCGATATGTTGGTGGCGCTGGTGACCTCCTCTGCCACCTCGAGCCAGGCCTTCCTGGTGGCAGAGGCAGGCCGCTTCCTCCCGCCCGCCGGGAGGAAGATCTCTGTCCTCCCCCTCCTCCTCACCCCATGTATTGATATCTGGAGTGAGGCATCATTCAACTGGGAGCAGCCTTCCCCCTGGGCTGCTCCATGCTGTAATTTTTGCTATTTGTTGCAGCATCTGTCAGTGGAGGACTGCCCCTTTAAATAGTGCGCCTCCAGCTGACAGATCGTACCGCGCATGCGCAGCCCGCCCGACGCGCAGATCAGCAGTGGGGAACCTGGAGGAGCAGGTAAGTGCATCCAATTAGTCAATTGTCTGCTACGATCGCGCGGGAAGCTGACTAATTTGACCGGGCACGTTACCCACGCGCCCGATAGCCCCCCCCCCGCCAAGAACCCGCAGCCCTGCTAACATCGGGCCCATTAAGCTTGGTCAAAGAGGTAGGTTTTAAGCAGGGTGTTAGAGGAGGAGAGAGAAGTGGAAAGGTTTATGGAGGGAATTCCTGAGCTTAGAGCCTACATGGTTGAAGGCATGGTCGCCAATGGGGCATGCAAGGTTAAAAGGTATTTTCAATCATTGGGACTGTTTTCAATATTATTGTGATTCCACAGCCCTCTGCTGGGGTCATCTTCCTTATTGTTAATATTGCAAGAACCTGCTGCTATAATTTAATAAAAGTAACAATTCTTGCTGGTGGTAATATGAATTACAAACAGTATCCGCACAAATCTCGCTTTCAAACTAACAGTTTATGGATTTCACTGATGTTCTTTTTATAAGAATCGGTTTTCACTCAAAAATGGAAAGCTTTTCATCGTTACACAATTTAGCTCCGACATTAACTCCCCCGGCCTGGTGGAAACTCCTTTTCCACCCTGATCTGACCATCTGCAATTTTAAACTCAAGCCAGCGGGGTACTCTTTAACTATGCAGATCGGGCTCCAATCTTGGCTGCTCCTCTTCTGGGCACAGACCTTGAACTATCTGTACCCCCTCCACCCAATGCACACAAGGCCCTAAGGAAATTCAGTTCGATGAAGAACAAGGCAATAATGTTCAAATGACAAAATTTAAGTCTAAGCATTTAAAAGGTTTTGTGCTACTAACTATGATTTTAAACCCCAAGAACGGGTGGGTTGGGGGCGGGTGGGAGTTGAAAATAGTTGTTTTTTTGGGTCGCAACCGCAAAATTTTCGGACTTTGCTTTCCCAGTGGGAAGCTTTTACGCACCGACATTAAACCCGGAAATAAAGCCGGGTTGCGGTCGCGACCCAAAAAACAGCTATTTTCAACTCCCATCCGTCCCCAACCCACCCGTTCTTGGGGTTTAAAATCACCCACACTGCGTCTAAAACCTTGTTCTTTCATAATGCTCTGCAGTATCTGCCTTTGCTTTGTCAGTTTCTATGGACCCAATATTAACGGGGAGGTGGGGAGGGACTGTCAGCAACTGGGAAACCCGGAAATACGGGAAACGCGGAGGTCCTGCCGAATTTTGCAGCAAAGTCTCATTTGCATTTATTTTCTCCATTTTCCGCCTGGCAGCCAGCCAGGTTGAGAGGCTGACTGGCTGTCGGTCATGAAGGCCTGCAGAGTAGTTGTAGCCAGGGACCAGAGAGGAGGGAGGAAGAGATCGCGGGAGGGAGAGATTGCGGAGGGGAGAGATCGGTGGGGGGTGTTTGGCAGATTGCGGGTAGCGTTCAGCCGTTGGATCAAGGGGGAGGTCAGCTGATCGCGGTGGGGACAGCCAATCCTGGGGGGGGGTGGAGGGGGGCAATCATGGGTAGGGAGACAGATCGCAACAGGTTAGCTTGGGGGACTGGAGGGAAGTACTCCTGCTCCTCCTGGCCCACAAGCAATGCTCGAAAAGCATTTATACCTGCTGGATCTGGCAGTTCTCACCTCCCTTTAACTGCCAGGTTTCCTGAGCTGTTAAATCCAAACGGCAGCTAAAATCTGAGGCAAGCAGCCTCATTAACACATTCTAATTACCAACCGCCTCTCCAGAGCAGGTTACTTACCGCCCCTCAACCTACCACAGTTAAAGTGGAAGTAGAATCATAGAAGTTTACAACATGGAAACAGGCCCTTTGGCCCAACATGTCCATGTCGCCCAGTTTATACCACTAAGCTAGTCCCAATTGCCTGCACTTGGCCCATATCCCTCCATACCCATCTTACCCATGTAACTGTCGGTAGGTGCGATCGAGGTGGGTTGGGGTCAGGTTTCCCATTTTTAAGAATTTAATCACCTCTCCTGACCCTCTCCCACCCATCCTGGGGGGGTTAAAATTCCCCCCAAACAACTGGATGGAAAACTGCAGGGAGCATGCACACAAATTCTTGATATATGCTCCAGAAGGATGAGGGTGTCCACCAGCTCCACGATTTCATGAAATTCGCCCTGTTGAGTGTGCACATTTTTTTAGTGCGGATATAAACATGCAGTACTGTATTACTATCATTCATTACCTTAGGAAATCATGTACATTTACTTATCCAACCTTGCTGAATAATCATCTCTGCATTGCTCCTGATTGAGCTTATTTACAGCTGAAAGAAAAATTGCTATAGCTAGTTCAAATAGGCCATACAGCAATAGGCCAGGATAGATACAAGTTTTTCTGACTATTTTTGGAATTAACGGTTAGTCCTAGGAAGATGTTTGAAACTCACAGTTTGATGACTTGGCAGTCGTGCTATGGTGAGAATAATCTTGACATGCTAGAATTAGTGTTTATCTTTTAACTGTGAGTAACATTTATTCATACATGGGCTGAGTTTTATTCCTGTTGAACATGAATAAGGAGGGATGGGGAGGTTCACCAATAGTTCTTATAGAAGCCACATGAGTACTCAAATTTATTTAACTAACTGAGACAAGTAAACCTTGAAATATACAAAGCAAATAAATATCAGACCAACTAATCTATTCTGGCCTATTGCTCTATCTGGCCACAAAAATAAAACTAATTTATTGATATCTGTTTTTATAGGAACATGAAATATACTTCAGCTAAATGCCACAATCTTGTATCTTTGCTTCCTTTAAAAGTGCCATTAAACTGTAGAAAAGAAAATTGCAGAGAAACGACGAGTTTTGAAAAAATTTAAGGATGAATGCCAAAAGGAAGCTCTGCAATTTTAAAGAAAAACCATCGAAATGTAGACTGACGGCAGATGTCTCTGGTGTTATAAAACATTAAAGGAACACTTCACCCTCCCCTTTAGCTTTTACTTTAAAAGTATAACATTAAATGACTACTAATACAACTGCAGGTGCATGCTACTCTCTATGTAATCTAATCTTTACTATTGTTAATCACAGAAGTTTTAACAACATACAAAGGAAGTTATTCCTCCTCTAAAAAAGTGATGTTGCATGCTAAGTAGTTTCACTGATGGCCATTTAAAATTCTGGACTTTCGATTTCTGTGGTATTTAACAAACATGTCTTTGATATATTAAATAAAAACAACAAATGCAAATATTTTTGAATAATTGGTTATTTGAACGCTTGCTCCCATCTCTATCTCCCTCTGTGCAATGTGCTGCAGTATCCTTTCCTGTGTAATCCTCTGTTTATTTCATAAGAACTTCCTGGGGCAGTCATCTTATCAACATGGGAATAATGAAAGGATGCTTGCGAAAAGTACAATCACAATCTATTACAAATCTGCAAAAACTGTCAAGCAGCTCTTCTCACTAGGGAAGGGGAAGGAGCTTTATTGAAGCTGGGGTAGCTTTTGAACTTTGGTCTTTTACCAAAGACTGCTGAAGTAAATTGATACTGTTCCCCACCCCCTCACTTTTTGATGCTTGTAAATGCAGTGGAATCACATTCATCAAATTCTGATGGCATGACCCACTTCCTGTAAACGTCAAGCCAATTACATTTGTGTACAGAATTACAAAACGGTAAAATTCAACACAAATGGCATTGTGGTGCCTACTGATTGCTTACAACTCGGTGTTTGTTGTGAAAAAGTTTAGTCGAGTGAGATTTGTGTGTAATTTTCTGTAAATTTTTAATGTTGAATATTACAAAGTAGAAACACAGAAATTTTAGCAGAGGAAGAGGTCACCTTGCCTGAGATTAATTTAGACCCCTCTCAGGGACTAATTTTACACAGTCCCATTTTCCTGATTACTCCTCAAACCCTTCATCTTTTAAGTAATCATCCAGTATCTGTTTGAAGGCAGTAATTGATTTAGCATTGATCACCACTCATGGCAAAGCATTCCACATTCTGATAACTCCGCATGTAAAAGTTTTTGCTAATCCCCCTCTTTATGTATCGAGTGCTTATCTTGAGATCATGACCTCTCTAGTCTTTGATTTTCCTACCAGTGGAAATAATCTATGCTCATCTTGTCTATTCCTTTTATCATGCTGAACACCTCAAACAAATCCCCCCTTGGTCTTCTGAAAGAATGCAGCCCTAGTTGCGTTAGCCTTTCATCTTAACTCAGATACCTTATCCCTGATGTTATCCTGGTAAAGCTATGTTGCACATTCTCCAGGGCTTTAATATCCCTCCTGTATTGAGGAGTCCAGAACTGCACACATATTCCAGATGTAGCCTAACCATCATTTTGTACTTTCATAGCCTGTTCATATCCTTCTGCAAGAGCCATTTTTCACAGGGAGCGCTGGTTGTAAAATTATGAGCCTTTAATTCCTAGTTTTCTGTATATAAATTTAAATGGATAGAAAACCAAAGTTTGGGCCTGTGATTTCATAACAAGTTCTCCCTGCGAGTACCTCTCTTCATCAGGAGCACCTGGCTGAGGAATCAATTTTATATATAATCTCCTCTATTCTTCCTGGCAGTTTACTACTTTTTTTGGTTTTTTTTATTTGTTCATGGGATGTGGGCATCGCTGGCAAGGCCAGCATTTAATGCCCATCCCTAACTGCCCTTGAGAAGGTGGTGGTGAGCCACCTTGAACCGCTGCAGTCCGTGTGGTGAAGGTTCTCCCACAGTGCTGTTAGGTAGGGAGTTCCAGGATTTTGACCCAGCAACGATGAAGGAACGGCGATATATTTCCAAGTCGGGATGGTGTGTGACTTGGAGGGAAACGTGCAGGTGGTGCTGTTCCCATGTGCCTGCTGCCCTTGTCCTTCTAGGTGGTAGAGGTCGCGGGTTTGGGGCGGCTCCAGAAGGAGCAGGGATGTCAATTTTATAGGATATATTGTTCACGAGCACAACTGGGGAGCCTGAGCACGTGGATTGGAAAACAGAGAGGGGATTGGCAAGCCAGCTCTGGAAAGACATAGTAGCCACTTAAGGCGCTAACACAAAATTAGAATATTAGAAGTTTTGGATCAAAAAATGTCACTTTGCCCATCAAAAAGACATTTTTGTGGTTCCTTAAGAACTCATTATAAAGTTGGTGAACTAATGAAGACCAGTCTGCCACAGTCTGAAATAGGGTTTCTTAAGTCACCTAATACTTTGGAAGGTAGTGCTGCAAGAAGTAGGAACTATGACAAAGAAAGACAGAAAGAAAGACTGAAAGACAGACTTGCATTCATATAGCACCTTTCATGACCTTAGGAAATACCAAAGCATTTTACAGCCAATGAAGTACTTTTGAAGTGCAGTCACTGTTGTAATGTAGGAAACATGGCAGCCAATTTGCGTACAGCAAGGTCCCACAAACAGCAATGAGGTAAATGACCAGATAATCTGTTTTAGTGATGTAGGTTGAGGGATAAATGATGGACAGGACACCAGGGAAACTCCCCTGCTCCTCTTCGAATAGTGCGGTGGGATCTTTTATGTCCACCTGAGAGGGCAGACAGGACCTCAGTTTAACATCTTACCTGAAAGACGGCACCTCCATTGGTGCAGCACTCCCTTAATACTGCACTGAAGTGCCAGCCTAGAAAATTTGCAAGGCTCTGGAGTGGGACTTGCACCCACAAACCTCTGACTCAGAGGCACTGAGCCACGACTGACATAGGGCATGATTTTAGCTGCAAAAACGGTGGGTTGGGGGCCTCTCAGGAGGCGGGTTGGTCACTAAAAGCTTTCAAGGAAGCTGCGGACCTCCATTTTTTCAAGCTTTGTGATTGTAGCCTCTGGGGGGGGGCCAGGATTCCCGGGCCTTCTCCTTCACGCCGGGTGAGAGGAGGCGAGAAGGCCTGAAACTGCAGGTAAGTGCCTTTATTGCAAATCTTGTGGGCCAGTAGAAGCAGGAATGCTACCCCCAAGCCCAACAACCCTACCTGCAATGACCCCCCTCCCCAACGATCGCGACCCCTCCCAATGAACACAACCCCCCAACGATCGCGACCACTGCAATGAACCCCGATCCTGACCCTCCCCCTCGGTGACTGACTCCCCGGGTGACTGACCCCCGATGACTGACCCCTCCGATGACTAACTCCCCTCCGATGACCCCCATTTCCGCCAATGCCCCCATGGCCCCCATGCACCCCCAACCCCTCCCTCCCCATCCATCCAATCTAATACTTACCTAAACACTTACCTCTTCCTTTTCTCCCTTCCGACTGAGACCACCCTGTCAATCAGGCCGGCCTGTCAGGTGGGAAACCGTCAAAAAAAAATAAAAGATGTCCTTACGTCAAAATCGTATGGACGTCCAGGAAACCTGCATTTCCGTTTTTTCCGGCCACAATTCGACCCCCTTGCCACCTTCCCAACTCTGGGCTAAAATTACTCCCTTAATGTTGATTTTCATCTTATGCAGGGATCATAGTATTTTTGAGGGGGGGGTTGGCTTGAAAGTAGGGGGGCATCATCACAATTTGTAAAAAGCCCTCATAACTCATCAGCAAACTGTGGGCTAAGAATCATACTCCAACTATTCATTGAGTTCTTTACTCACGAGGAGCTGTGTGAGACAACACATTAAAATTGTATTCCAGATATCAAATGAGTACCTTTCTATTTATTCTTGAGGGAGCTCTGTGAGACCGCACTTTAAACAGTATTTTGAAACTTGTCTTTTCAATGATGTCACCCAAGAGGATATCAGATAAATTTTCATCTTCACCGATCTGGCAAAATGAAATGGAATGAAAATGGGGCAGGTGCTACAACGGGCAGGTGATCCACTCCACCAGATTATCACCCAGGTGGTCAAGATTAAATTTTATCCTGTCATCTCTTTAAGTGTTAGAAGTGGGTCAAGAATTAAATTAATTCTGCCAGGCTCAATTCAGTTCCCACCAGTTACAGTTCCACAACACAAAAGTGCCCCTAATCTGCCACTTCATCTGTCAATTTTCTGCTTAAACACCATTTACTTTGGGATGTTGTGCTCAGTTAAAATCTCACTGATCTAAATCATCTCTGACACTCATGGGGCTCAAAGTCTCAGATGGTATCAAATTACCAACCTGACAACTGTGCTGCATTTTTCCCCTTTGGACCGAAAGCAACTAAGAATTTGGATTGAATGCATACAATCAGTTCAAACTCACATTACTTTTTTTTATTTGCAGTTAGCATCAAGCTGGCACCAAGGTAACACAGTTAGTTCTAATGATCATGTTCTGAAATATTTGAAGGTTTGACTTCAAATTTTCATCTCAACTGTGCTTCAGAATGGATTCTCTTTAACAGGGGGATTGTTAGCTGAACCGCTTTTAAGTTAAAATTAAGCCAACATTTTAAAGCGTTTAACTGAGTTTATAAAACCAAAATCCTTCAACACTTATTTTTGATTCTTTGACAATTATCTAATATTTTAAGAAGCCCAATTGAAAAGAGAAGAATTGCTTAAATAAACTGGGTCATGACAATTTATGAATTTACAAATAAAGGGAGCACTTGCTGACATGACTGCCAATCATATTAGTCACTGCTCATATTTTATTCTTAATCTTAGCTTCAACAACAGATATTTTTTTTAAGGCTTTGGCTGCAGTAATGTGGCATTGGAGCTTTCGGAATATGCTGTTCCTGCAGGTTAGTTGCCCCAATAACTTCCTGGTGAAGCAATGAAGACCCTTTAAAAATTATTTATTCTCAAGATATGGGCGTTGCTGGCAAGGGTGGTATTTATTGCCCATCTCTAGTTGCCCTGTGAAGGTGGCAGTAGGCCTTCTTCTTGAACCACTGCAGTACAGTGGTTTCATACAATTGAGTGGCTTACTAGGCCACTTCAGAGTCAACCACATTGGTGTGGGACTGAGATCACAGATTTTTAAAACTGAATTCAAATTCTCAAACAGCTATGGTGGGATTTGAACTCACGTTCTCTGATTAGTCCAAACTTCTGGATTACTAATCCAATAACATAACCACTCCACTATAATTAAATAAAAACAACAACAATGTTGTCAATGTTTTAAATAGCAACCAACTCTGTGTAAAAGTAAGTACACACCCATGATTTGGGAGAGGGCAGATAGCCAGTTGTCTAAGCATTTCAAAATTCATTTGCATAATGATGTTGCAACAGACCACAGTTAATAGCTATAAAGAGTGGGATGAATTACAGTTTGACTGAGGCATTCCTCGTGCCAACAAAAACACGATTCGAGATCACTTGAAGTTGCAGCGGAAATCACATAACACCGTACATAAATTTACTGGTATTTAAGATGATGTTATTTGATAACAGTTATTACCAGATAGCCAGTTGTCTAAGCACAGCTGAGTTCTGACAAATACTTGTACTCACTCACAGACAGCATCAAAATGGGAACAAAAGCAAGTTTAACACAAGCACATTTACAGAGAAAACTTTCCACTGCTCCTCGGCGACATCATCCAAAAACACGTCAGGTTCCACATGTACGCTGACGACACCCACCGCCACCGCTCTTGATCCCTCAGCTGTCTCTGATTTGTCACGCTGTTTGTCCGACAAGCAGAAATTTCCTCCAACTAAATATTGGAAAGACCGAAGCCATTGTCTTCGGTCCCCGCCACAAACTCCGTTCCCTAGCCATCAACTCCATCACTCTCCATGGCTACTGTCAGAGGCTGAACCAGACCATTCATAACCTTGGCATCCTAATTGACCCTGAGATGAGCTTCCGACCACATATCCTCTCCATCACCAAGACCGCCTACTTTCACCTCCGTAACATCGCCTGTCTCCACCCCTGCCTCAGCTCATTTGCTGTTGAAACCCTCATCCATGCCTTTGTTACCTCTAGGCTCAACTATTCCTATGCTCCCCTGGCCGGCCTCCCACCTTGAACCCTCGGTAAACTTGAGCTCATCCAAAACTTTGCTGCCCATATCCTGACTCGCACCAAGTCCCGTTAACCCATCGTCCCTGTGCTCGCTGACCTATATTAGCTCCGGGTCCATCAACGCCTCGATTTTAAAATTCTCATCCTTGTTTTCAAATCCCTCCATGGCCTCACCCCTCCCTATCTCTGTAACCTCCTCCAGCCCTACAACCGTCCGAGATCTCTGCGCTCCTCCAATTCCAGCCTCTTGCACAACCCTGATTTTCATCACTCCACTGACAGCCGCGCCTTGAGCTGCCTAGGTTCTAAGCTCCGAAATTCGCACTCCATTTCTTTACCTCACTCTCCTCCTTTAAGAAGCTCCTTAAAACCTACCTCTTTGATGAAGCTTTTGGTCACCTATCCTAATATCTCCTTGTGTGATTCGGTGTCAAATTTTGTTTGATAACACTCCTGTGAAGCGTCTTAGGATGTTTTACTATGTTAAAGGTGCTATATAAATGCAAGTTGTTGTTGTAATTGGATAAATTTATCATATAGGGGTATGGTAGCATAGTGGTTATATTACTGGACTAATAATCCAGAGGCCCGGACTAATAATTCGGAATCGTGAGTTCAATTCCCGCCACGGCAGCTGGGGAATTTAAATTCAATTACTTAAATAAAATCTGGAATTAAAAAAAAACTAGTATCAGTAAGGGTGGCCATGAAACTACCGGATTGTCATAAAAACCCAGCTGGTTCACTAATGCCCTTTACGGAAGGAAACCTGCCGTCCTTACCCGGTCTGGCCTATATGTGTTTCCAGACCCACAGCAATGTGGTTGATTCTTAATTGCCCTCTGAAATGGCCTAGCAAGCCACTCAGTTGTAAGATCTCATGAAAGAAAGTCATAATAAGAATAAAACCGGACGGACCACTAGGCACCGGACACGACAAAGGCAAACCAAGCCCAGTCGACCCTGCAAAGTCCTCCTCACGAGCATCTGGGGACTTGTGCCAAAATTGGGAGAGCTGTCCCACAGACTAGTCAAGAAACAGAGTCATACCTTTCAGCCAACGTCCCAGACTCATCCCTGGGTATGTCCTGTCCCACTGGTAGGACAGACCGACCAGAGGTGACAGTACAGTGATATACAGTCAGGAGGATAGTGGCCCAGGGAGTCCTCAACATTGACTCCAGACCTCATGAAATCTCATGGCATCAGGTCAAACATGGGCAAGGAAACCTCCTCCTGCTGATTACCACCTACTGTCCTCCCTCAGCTGAAGAATCAGTCCTCCTCCATGTTGAGCATCAATTGGAGGAAGCACTGAGGGTAGCAAGGGCACAGAATGTACTCTGGGTGGGGGACCTCAATGTCCATCACCAAGAGTGGCTCGGTAGCACCACAACTGACTGAGCTCGCCAAATCCTGAAGGACATAGCTGCCAGACTGGGCCTGCGTTAGCTGGTGAGCGAACCAACAAGAGGCAAAAACCTACTTGACCTCGTCCTCACGAATCTACCTGTCGCAAATGCATCTGTCCATGACAGTATTGGTAGGAGTGACCACCGCACAGTCCTCGTGAAGACGAAGCCCCATCTTCACATTGAGGACACCATCCAATATGTTGCGTGGCACTACCACTGTGCTAAATGGGATATGGGATAGATTCAGAACAGATCTGGCAGCTCAAAACTGGGCATCCATGAGGAGCTGTGGGCCATCAGCAGCAGCAGAATTGTATTCCAGCACAATCTGTAACCTCATAGCCCGGCATATTCCTCACTATACCATTACCAACAAGCCAGGGGATCAACCCTGGTTCAATGAGGAGTGTATAGCAGCATGCCAGGAGCAGCACCTGGCGTACCTAAAAATGAGGTGCCAACCTGGTGAAGCTACAACTCAGGACTACATGCATGCTAAACAGCAGAAGCAATATGCTATAGACAGAGCTAAGCGATTCCACAACCAACGGATCAGATCAAAGCTCTGCAGTCCTGCCATATCCAGTCGTGAATGGTGGTGGACAATTAAACAACTAACGGGAGGTGGAAGCTCTGTTAACATCCCCATCCTCAATGGTGGCGGAGTTCAGCATGTGAATACAAAAGACAAGTCTGAAGGGTTTGCAACCATCTTCAGCCAGAAGTGCCGAGTGGATGATCCAACTTGGCCTCCTCCCGATATCCCCACCAGTCTTAACCAATTCGATTCACTCCACGTGATATCAAGAAACAGCTGAGTGCACTGGATACAGCAAAGGCTATGGGCCCCGACAACATTCCGGCTGTAGTGCTGAAGCCTTGTGCTCCAGAACTAGCCGCGCTCTAGCCAAACTGTTTCAGTACAGCTACAACACTGGCATCTACTCGACAAAGTAGAAAATTGCCCAGATATGTCCTGTTCAAATTCAATCCAGCCAATTATCGCCCCATCAGTCTACTCTCAATCATCAGCAAAGTGATGGAAGGTGTCGTCGATAGTGCTATCAAGCGGCACTTACTCACCAATAACCTGCTCACCGATGCTCAGTTTGGGTTCCACCAGGACCAGTCGGCTCCAGACCTCATTTCAGCCTTGGTCCAAACATGGACAAAAGAGATGAATTCCAGAGATGAAGTGAGAGTGACTGCCCTTGACATCAAGGCAGCATTTGACCAAGTGTGGCACTAAGGAGCCCTAGTAAATTGAAGTCAATGGGAATCGGGGGAAAACTCTCCAGTGGCTGGAGTCATACCTAGCACAAAGGAAGATAGTAGTGGTTGTTGGAAGCCAATCATCTCAGCCCGAGGACATTGCTGCAGGAGTTCCTCAGGGCAGTGTCCTAGGCCCAACCATCTTCAGCTGCTTCATCAATGACCTTCCCTCCATCATAAGGTCAGAAATGGGGATGATCGCTGATGATTGCACAGTGTTCAGTTCCATTCGTAACCCCTCAGATAATGAAGCAGTCCGTGCCCGCATGCAGCAAGATCTGGACAACATCCAGGCTTGGGCTGATAAGTGGCAAGTAACATTCGCGCCAGACAAGTGTCAGGCAATGACCATCTCCAACAAGAGAGAGTCTAACCACCTCCCCTTGACATTCAACGGCATTGCCATCGCCGAATCCCCCACCATCAACATCCTGGGGGTCACCATTGACCAGAAACTTAACTGGACCAGCCATATAAATACTGTGGCTACAAGAGCACGTCAGAGGCTGGGTATTCTGCAGCGAGTGACTCACCTCCTGACTCCCCAAAGCCTTTCCACCATCTACATGGCACAAGTCAGGAGTGCGATGAAATACTCCCCACTTGCCTGGATGAGGGCACTCAAGAAGCTCGACACCATCCAGGACAAAGCAGCCCGCTTAATTGGCACCCCATCCACCACCCTAAACATTCACTCCCTTCACCACCGGCGCACTGTGGCTGCAGTGTGTACTATCCACAGGATGCATTTCAGCAACTCGCCAAGGCTTCTTCGATAGCACCTCCCAAACCCGCGACCTCTACCACCTAGAAGGACAAGGGCAGCAGGCACATGGGAACAACACCACCTGTACGTTCCCCTCCAAGTCACACTCCATCCCGACTTGGAAATATATTGCCGTTCCTTCATCATCGTTGGGTCAAAATCCTGGAACTCCCTTCCTAACAGCACTGTGGGAGAACCTTCACCACACGGACTGCAGCAGTCAAGAAGGCGGCTCACCACCACCTTCTCAAGGGCAATTAGGGATGGGCAATAAATGCTGAATAAAACATTTAGGCTTAAAGTAGATGGTATTCTACTAAACTGTAACACAATAATGGACATTATAAAGTCAGACAATGGTGAGCTGATTTCTCTCTTTCCTTCCACCCGACCTTCTAGGTGTGAGTTAGGCAGAACTAACTCAAAATGCCCTCCACCACAAATGACTTTAACCTACCTGTATTGCTGTCAAGTCATTTTAATAGGCCAGAGTTGGGGCTTGCACCTGGAAGCAGGGGATGAAAGTCGACCATTGCTGCAGGCTAAGAGGCCTGCAGCAGTGATGATTGCCACTGGCTGAAAGACCTCCATGCCGAAGATAGGTTGCAACATTTAAAAAGACCATTTACCTGCTTTCAGTCTTCAGATGCTTATGCCTGCCCCTTCTCAGATGCTTTGATCTGAGTGAGGCTGGGCACAATGCTTACGGCCTTGCAGTTGCTGCACTTTTAAATGGACATCCACCCAGTATAGATCCAGGATTATAAGACAAGAAATGCCATCACTTCCATCTCATTAGAATGTGATTTCGATACCTGTGCTTGCAGTAAGTGCAAGCATTCCTCAACTCTCAGGGGTACCCAGGCAATGCAAATTAAGCAGAGCCCCAGCATCAAGGTGTAGGTTTTCATCTTCATCGTCTGGGTGGTAATTTGATGTAGCGGATTGCCTTCCCTTTATATTTATGAGTTCAATTAAATGAAAATTGAGGGGGTTCCATAAAGGTGATGGGGGGGTATGGGCTGATGTGTTCTGCCAGATTACTACCAAGGTAGTGAAGTCAAAAATCTACCCCCAAGAGTCTACAACCCTTTTCCCTTTGCTTTGTGCCTGGGATGTAAGCATTTTCCCAGGCAGAAAGCAGAGGAAAATCGGCTGCCTGTAAATCTTACTGGTATCTCTTAGTACCGCCTTGTTCCTGTTTTGAGTTTTCAAACTGTTAGTCAGCAGTAAACACTTTGAGTAAAATCCCCTTTTGGGTGACATCATGAACAGGAACTGCAGGGAGTTTCTCTATTCAAGATACTGAAGAGGAAACTCCACACAAAATGTCTGCTTCCTGACTGCCTCTAACTTGGAGCTTGAAAGTGCAGAGCATAGGAACAAGAGAGGATAACAGTAGGGATTATATAACAGTTTATCACAGCACATTTTCCTTTTTAATTTACCCAAGCAACATCAAATACAAAAAGAAACACCTGATGACATGATTCAAACATGATACATTTTTTAATATTATGATGTATACGTAGGAGTTTTCCAATTACCAAATAAATGTAGGGTATTCAATCCTGTACTTTTTGTAGAAGAGGATACAATCTTGACCAAGAAATTACAGGAAGTCCACTATGCCACCAGTAGTGCAGCAGCATGGGACTTCCAGCTGCCAGTCCAGTCCAGTGTTGACCCTGCCCCAAATCTTAGGGACTAGGTCATTTACATAAAGGAGGTGGGCACCAATACCATTTACAATAGCCTCTGAGTGTGCACCCTACAGGGGACCTGCAATACTGGAATGGTACCTTGCCATAAAAAAGCAGAACTGACAGGATTTCTTGCAAGGGACGTTATCCTAATAGTCCTAGCATCGAGATGGAGGGGAGGCACGGGTACAAGTGCCCACCCCTCTACCATTGGAATTTTGGCTCACGGAAAGGGATGAAGACTCTTTATTGCTCCCTATCCCTTCATCCCGCGTATGCCCTGGTACCGTCTTCCCATGTCCAAGAATTTCGGGGCCCTTGTATTTTTGACATTTTGGCATCAGAGATAGTTCTACAATTTTCCTGCATCTTATTAACCTCCCTAGAATTGGGTTATATTTTGAACCTCCAACTCTGTTAGTTACAAACAGACTGTTTATCTGTGCAGACATACCCTTCTTCTAGTTTTAGTCTTATATAGATGAATACTGGCCCCAAACCAAGAAGGAGCTACATATATATTTGCAATAAACCCATGCAATATACAGTCCTGATTTCCTGCTACATTTGCCTGTTTACTTCTCCTGTTAAAATGTTGTACATTATTTCTTTACCGAAATGCTTGGCAATTTACAGTAATGAAAGACATCTGGTTTTACTTCTCGAAAACAGACATCAAGACATTAACACTTCACCAGCCGATTTTTAAAAAAAAGTCTCACAAGTAACATAAGAACTGGTATAATGGATCACTGCAGATTAAACATGAAATCATTGAAGAATCACTTGCAATATTTATCATTTCCTGCCAATTGTCACAGAGAAAAAAAAATCAGTTACAAAATAATCACGTTTCCTTCATTCTAAAGCATAACTTTCAAGAAAACTTTATTGTAGTGTGTGCACGTGTGGGCTTTTTTTTTGGCAAATAACATGGAAAATATGCAATGTGCCAGTTTTAGACTCTTGTTTACATGTTGCAGTATTTCACTCATCAGCCCAGAGTCAGAGCATCAAGTAATTTATGAGCAGATGGCAACTTGCTCTTTGCTACAGCAAAGGTCAGTGCTGCCTACCTAAAACAGTTTGGGCAATAAAAAACTGTCTTTAAAAGCTAAGCCCTTTTACATTTGGGATCAACCATAAATCATACTTTTAACTAGTAATCTGTACTGCAAGATTTTTCCCATTGCTGTCTTTCTGCTTTAAGTGCATTATGCTGCTAACGATGTAAGAAAAGAAAGCATCTAAAAGGGGGTAACGTTTAGAAATTTTACAGTTTTCCCATGAGTCAACCAAACTGTGGGAAATTATGCATGTAACAACCAGCATTTTTCAAAAGCTCAAGAAAATGTAACAATAAAAGAAAATGTAGCTATTAGATTGGATGGGGTGAATTTTCACAGGGGTTCTCCAAATCGTCCGCCATAACTTTGGTAGAAAAACTGCAAAAACCATGCACAAACGGTGTTTCCACACCTTTTCCGCCTGAGTTACAGAGGACAATTGGGAGAACCAGAGCAAAAATTTAACTCCACTGTGCCACTACCAAATTCAGCAGGTATTGTGTGGTAGTTGGCAAAACAATAGTTAACTTAAAATGGGGAATATTGGAAATTAGTTTTTTAGCTGTAAACCTGATTTTGAGGTACACGTTTATCTTTTTGTTCTTGTTTCCCATCTGGGAACATGGGGCCCGGTATTTATGGGGTGGCAGGGAGGTTGCGGGGAAAACCCTTGGGGCTGGGGATGGGTAGGTCCTGCCCAATTTAATGACAGGTCCTAATTATAATTGTTTTCTTTCGTTTCCCGCCCAACAGCCGGCCAAATTAACAGGCTGGCCGGCTGTCGGGTGGGAAAACCAGCAGCAGGAGGCTGTAGCCAGGGACCCATGGGGACGGTCTCCGCCAATTGGGAGAGAGGGTAGCTTCAGTTGGGGGGGGGGGGGGGGGTGGCAATCATGAGCTTCAGATCACGGGGGGTGGGAGAGATAGAGGCCATAGGGGGTTGGGGGGGAGGTCGCCGATTGCGGCAGGGGCTACAGACAGGTCACGATCGGCAGAAGGGAGGCCAAAGGTTTGCTTAAGGGGCCAGGGGGAGCGGTCCTCCTGTGCCACAAGCAGTGCTGAGAAAAGCACTTACCTCTGGAGCAGTTAAATTTAAATCGGGCTCCCAATTGCATTGTGGGAGCCTGATTTAAATATTACAATGAAGTGTCCTGCCTCTTCTTTTTTGGGTTTAACCCCCGCCCGACCTTCTCCCGCTCGTTGTGGGGGTTAACGCTGAGGCCGTGATTTGTAATGAATGTTAGATTTAAATGATTTTTATGTGTGTTTGAAAGGCTTTGCAAGAGTTAAGCAAGCAACAGTGCTTTTTTGCGTTGTCTGTAGAACCAAAGTCAATTCTGAACTTTTCATTTTAACAAATGCTATTAGTATTACTTTATGAATCATAGAAAGCTACAGCATAGAAAAAGGCAATTGATCCCATCTGCTGATGTTTTTCTCCACTTTCCTGAGATTGTGAGGCTGGAAATTCTTGTGCCAACTCTGCTGATACTATGGAAATCTTACTCACAGAGCCCATAAGAATGGCACGTAAAGTCTAAAAGTTTATGCTGGCAAATTAGGGGATGTTCTGCTGAGATTGAATTGGGGGTACATTGTTGGGGTGGAATTTACACTGCTTTTGGGCACGATGCTCGTTATTCAAAAGTGTTTGATTCCGACATTGGATAGCAGAAGTGGTATAGAGTTCCCTTCCTCAGCACTAAGACTCATAAACACAAAAAAGAAAATGGCTCCCATGTTTCTTCTTCCTGCAATAAAATGAAAAAGAACATGCCCTATCTCATCACGCACCATGACAATAACTGCTGCCAAACAAGCAAATTGAAGTTTCCTAAAACCAGTCAAAGGAATACTGACTTTAAGAAAAAGTGCTTGGTATTAATTTATTTTTTATTTGGGGAAGGAGAAGATATCAAAGAATTGACACAATTAAACATTTCACAAAGTACAGATGAGGAAGGCCACTTAAACATACATCTAGCTCATCCTTCCATAGAAACATATGGGGCACGATTTTAAAAGGGAAAAACGTGTGGGTTGGGGGCAGGTCCGAAATGGTTACGATTTTGAATGCCCCCCCTGCCCACAACCTACCCACTTCCGGTTTTCAACGGGGCGGGACGAGGGGCAGGCGACCAACCAGCTCCCAGGAGGGGGGTTGGTGATTAAAACCTTTCAAGGAGGCTGCGGGCTTCCATTTTTCCAGAGTTTCCAATTTCAACCCAGGCCAGGATTCACGGGCCTTCTCTTCTACGCCATGTGAAAGGAGACGAGAAGGCCCGAAACTAATGCCTTTATAGCAGAGCTTGTGGGCCTGGAGGTGCAGGCGTGCTTCCCCCAGGCACAACAAGCCTATCTGCAGTGACCCCCCGAATGATCACGGACCCCCCACCCCGATATCGGGACCTCCCCAATGATCGTGGACCCCCCCGATCTCTGACCCTCCACCAATGATCGTAGACCCGCGCGATGACCCCCGATTCCCCCCACCACCGATGGCGGACCCCCGCGATGACCCCCAATCCCGACACCCCCTCCGTGACTGACTCCAATCCCTCCCCCATGACTGACCCCCCGTAACCCCCATGCCCACCGTTGCCCCCATGCCAACTCATGCCCCTGTGCCCACCCATGGCCCTGTGTCCCAATGCCCCTCCCCCATCCTAACAAACAAAGACTTACCTGAAGACGTCCTCTCCCTGGCTGCTCTCCTGTCTGACTGAAGCCAGCCTGTCAATCAGGCCGGTCAGTCGGACGGCAAACTGACAAAAAAAATAAAAGACGTCCTTACGTCAAAATCGTAAGGATGTCTGGAAAACCCATACTTCCGGGTTTCCCGTCCGCAATTTGACCACGTCCCCCCCCACTCCCTTCCCGGCTCAGGGTCAAAATCATGCCCATGGTTTCCCCCTTAACAGCAACTGACTGCTGGAACGTTATTGTCTCCATGACTTTACCCAGAAGATCATTCCAGGTATTATTCACTCTTTATGTGAGGAAGTGCTTCAGGTGTTGAGTTTGCCTTTTACTTGTTTGGACCAATGTCTCCTGTCCTACAGTCATGGTTTCACTTAAAATAGTTTATACCCTAATGATACGGCAAAATAGCTCAGCATTCTGTTTGCTTTGTTGATTAAGATAGATAAGGTAGATAGTCAAAATCTTTTCCCAAAGGTAGGGGAGTCTATAATGAGGGGGCATAGATTTAAGGTGAGAGGGGAGAGATACAAAAGGGTCCAGAGGGGCAATTTTTTCACTCAAAGGGTGGTGAGTGTCTGGAACGAGCTGCCAGAGGCAGTAGTAGAGGCGGGTACAATTTTGTCTTTTAAAAAGCATTTGGACAGTTACATGGGTAAGATGGGTATAGAGGGATATGGGCCAAGTGCAGGCAATTGGGACTAGCTTAGTGGTATAAACTGGACGACATGGACATGTTGGGCCGAAGGGCCTGTTTCCATGTTGTAAACTTCTATGATTCTATTCTATGATTCTACTGCTTTGCCATAAAAGAACATATTAAGTCTAATACTCCCAGAGCTCTTTCAGCCTTTCCCCTAGCCAGTTTGACAGAATTCATTAATTATATTCTTTATTTTTATTTGAATGTGTACTAAATACCCTGTACTTATCTGTGTGGAATTTCACTTGTCATAGTTCTGCCCATTTGCAATTTTTATCTAGGTGCCTCTGTTGTACTTCCCTGGCTGCTCCACCAGATTTGACTGGTTCATCCTAATTTGGCCAATTTACGTTGCATTTCTGAATCCTGATTGTTTATGTAGATTAGAAGCAGTACGGCCCTGGCAGCAATCCCAGGGAACTCTACGTGGAACCTCGCAACAGAGCTGCTATCATTTCCCTAACTATTACCCACTGTTTCCTTTCTTTCAGGCAATTCCTTATCCACTCCACCCTACCATGCCTACAGTTTTAAGCTTGTGTAGCTACCTTTATTCAGTGCAATTTACATGATTAGGTTATTTTTACAATTAAAAAATTTTTGAGAAGTAATCTAGAATATTTCTGAGAGATGTGATAAGGTGATAGGTATTTCTTTAGGCTAAAGATATAGAAACATATCAATAATTTTAGTATGTGTTAGATAATTGAGCTACATATAATACTATGGCATGTTAATAAAGATAAAATTGAAGGTGTTGTATGCAGCATCCACATTTATAGCTTTATCAACTCGTGCTCCCACTTGCAAAACAAAACAACTTTCAAGCCGATGCACATTTCAAACTACAATCAATGTTTCTTTAGATAGTCCAGAAGCAGTGATACCAGTGAGAGATTCTTTAAAAATGGGATATTTCCTACCTCACTGTTTTGCAAGATATCGAAAAAAGTTGGACGGGCGTACTAAGAAAGTCACACATGTAGAATTGTAATTCAAAAGTTTAAAAGGAAACTTGGTGCATTACTAACACAATGGTAATAGCAACTCATGAACATGGTGATTCTTTGGCTACTAGGACTATGGACACATAATGGCAGGGAAGGTAGCTAGTCAAGGATGAACAATATAGGATGTAAGGATAGCTAGGTATCATGGAATTTCTCACGCACTCATTTGTGTCATTTGAAATGTTCGTGTGCTCCCTATACCCAATACGTAAGTTGAAAAGAACAATGGTCCAACCACTGACTTCTGGGGACACCACTGTTTACATCCCTCCGCTCTGAAAATTACTCTCTGTTTTCTGTTAAGTAATAACTTCCTACCCATGCTGCGATGCTCCCTTTAATACCATGTGCCATAATTTTAATCTCCCAGGTGGAATCTTTATATCCTTCCTATAATGGGGTACCCAAAGCTTCAACTGTGGTCTACAATATCTTGTGCAGATTTGTGATCATTGCCTTGTCAATCTCTATATAAAACATAGAATCCCATTTGCCCTTTAATGACAATCCTGCTTTTAAAGATCTATGTATCTGTCCCTTTGTCTTTCTGTCTGCCTGTCTGTCCTTCCACTCCATTGAAAATTTTAGGCTTCTATTTCCATTCCATTTAGATTATAATTCCATTCCTTATTCTTTATCCCAAAATGTACTACACATTTATCTACATTCAACTGCATTTGCCACATACCTGTTTATTCCCCTAACCTGTCTGTATCCTACTGCAGGCCTATGCACTTTTCTTCAGTTTGCCGTGCCCCCTAATTTGGTGTTATCAGCAAATTTTGATATTAGTTCTCCATGCTCATTCCCAAATCATTTATGTATATGGAGAACAAGATGACATTCTACTAGCTACATTTTGGAAAGCCGAGAGACTCCATTTATTCCGACTCTCTAGTTTCTATCCTTTGGCAATCTTCTATCCATGCCACTACTTTACTTTTAATACAATGAACCTTGACCTTCACACAAGTTGCTTATGTGGCATTGTTATGCTTTTAGGTTTTTACTCTAAATATTTTCCTTGGGTTTAGCCTCACTATCCACTCCTGTAAATGGACCTTAAACCAGAGAAGGCCTTTTCCTTCCCAATATCTAGGTAAATGGAACGAGACCTAGTGGTCGAACAGTGAACCCTTTTCACCATGCTCCAGCTTACTGGAATACATTAACATGCTGACACATGATCAAACTGACTTTCAGAAGAAGGAAGAATATAATATACACTTTATCAGATTGCAGCTCAGGCTATAGACTAGACCAATTTACTGAACAATAAATTTACTGATCATTAAATGAACCATACTGAACATAAACAGTAAATACAGACTTAACTTTTTTTTGAGAATCAAATCAACAAAGACGTTTCCCTGTGCTAATTTTCAGCATGAGGGCCTTGAAACATAGCCTTTTGCTTCTTTACATTACTATTTTCTACCACAGAGTCTTCTGATTAGCCTGTTATCTCTGCTGACTTCAGTCTGCCTGCTGTTTGATTGTAATCAAGATAGAGCTCCAAATTTCTTTGAGGATATCCCAGAATAAAAGGGATTAAGAATTGTACTTCTCTTAACTACATTACATGATCAGCTATGCACAGGATTTAAAATGGTGCTTGTGCACACAAATAAAGCTGTCAAGCAAACATGTACTGTAATTAAATGGAATAGCTTGACCAAATGTAGTACTGAGCTATATGGACCAGAAGGTGCCAGGCTTGATTCATGGTTTGTGCTGATCTCAACAAAGGCAGAATTTTAGCCAGGCAGCAATTGAGGTGCTACAATTGATCTCAGGGCACCACGTTTGTGAGGAGAAAATCAGCCAAAGTTTTCGCTCTTGTTCACAACTCGGTGACCCATGCTGAGAAGTGTACATATGTAGTTGTCTTGTAAGAAAAGAATCAGTCCTCCATAGTCAAATAGCCTGTCAATGCTCATCGTCTAATCTCGCCCAAGAAAAATATCCAAGGCTCATATAAGAAAAATGGGAGAGGTACCAGAGAACTGTCACTGTTCATGGAACCATACCCCAGCAAGACTCAGTGACTTCAGTAGAGGTGAGAAGAAAAAAAAGGAAGGAAATTACAAGTTTTATAATTAGTTACTTCAACAACATTTTTGGTTTCCAGGGTAAGGAAATACTTTTAAGTAAATATTTTGCATCTGGAAAAGACAACTGCTTCATTTAAACATAATCATGTTTAAATAAGGAATATATAAGACATTCATGAGAGGCAGAAATACACAATGTATGCAAGATTTATACAACACATAACTTATGAAATTTGTTGACGGTTAAAACATTTCAAATGGATAGCAAACCTCTACAAAGGCTATGGAGATATAAATAAAATCCACTGTTTACATCTCCATGGAAATTCATTGTAACTATGACACACTTGTGCCCAAAAATAACTAAGACATCCTGCTCTCAATTGGGTCAGATAGTAACACTTATCACACCATGTTATATTTAAACCTGGTCGATTGAAGACAAGAACATGCAATTTTGCAAATAACAGCTATAAAAATTATTCATTTTCACAAGAGCTAACAGACCTATCAAACCTGTAAACCTTGTAAGGAAATGTTTATTTTTTTGTCTACTGGGCCATATTTAGAACATAAAAATGATACTGAAAATCTACTTCTCTGTTTAGCAAAGTCGTTCCCATCAAGTAGCAGTATAATGGTAGCCAGAACATAATACAATATTAGAACCTGCATATCAACTATGAACAATATCAGAATAGCTCCAAAAATTGGGTTGTTGTTCACAAAAGAAATCATCCTCTGACTTTTTTTCCAATTAAATTCAAACCTTTATTGCTTTGTAAACCTCTAAAAAAGGATTCAGGATGAATTGAGTCAGACTTGTTTAAAATAATTGAACTTTGAAGGAAAAGCAGGCCGTATATAAATAGTACCTACTATGCGTGACACTAAGCATGGTGAATTTGTGACAGGCTAGATGTGATACTCTTAACCCCTAATAACCACGCCCCAAGATTGGAGACATTGTACCTTTAATAATGCACGCCATTGGCTGCATATAGGCCAACCCAATATTGCAGAGGGAGCCTCAAATAGGTGTTAGTTGCCTTAACTGACTATGCAAAGGGCCTAACGCCTTTTTCAGGCAGGGGCCCTGGACGCCAATTTTTTTAGCTACACTAATATGGCGGGTGGTGCACTTCTGGCTTATAATGACGGTGTGCTTCCTGCCCACCATATTGGAGGCTTGGGAGGACATTTAGCGCCTGAATAATGGGCGCTGCGTAGTCGAGTTTCCAGGCCATTATCTTAACACGTACCCTTCATGTCTCAGGAAGTTATTCGTGCATTTACATTTGCTTTTAAGAATCAAATTACCATATCTATGGTGCTTTAATAATTACATTCAAGGCCTCATTTGTATTCCATGAAGCTGAGACAGAAATTGTGGTGGAAAACTACAAAAATATCAAAGGCATAACATTGCATGGTATCTTCTTACTGAGTTATTTGATACTAACTGAAGGATTGGAACGCATGTCAGGACGTAATTACAATGCCAAGGCTGTAATTTTACCTTCATTTTCTCCTCAAAAAATCTGAATGAATCTTTGTGTCTTGAGGAAACAGAAAAATGCTTTGATAGTAAAGAAACATAGGAAGTTTGGCATTTGCTACAAGTCCAAAGTTCTGATCAGAATCCCTGCATCATTTACTACAAGTATGGAACTCTTGCATCAGTCACATTAAATCATCTGCAGGTTAAAATAAGTTCCTTCTTGTTTTGCAAACAGTAATAGCCTAACTAAAACAGAACCTTTTTCCAAAACACAAATTTTGTAATAATAGCAAGAAGCTGCAAAGATAAGCTCTGTGTTTACTATTTATGATGAAACTCTGCCACTTTGTGGAGTTGCATGGATAAAAGTTTGCACTTGCCCTTTACAGACCACTCTAAGGTCACAGAACCATTCAATGGCACGGGGTCAATGGGCCGAATGGCCTTCTTCTGTGCTGTAACCATTCTATGATTCTATGATTCATAGATCATATACTTGCAAATTTCAACAGCTTTTTTCTAACCAGGTATCTGCTTCCAACGTCGCATGCGTTTCACATAACAGAAGCACGCCCAATTTTCATCTACAGGTGTACGTCAGTTTATCATTAAGAACTGGTGCTAATCCGACCAGAATGGTGAAGTGCTAATAACATTCACATTTCTTGGGTCTGTATTTGCATAATTATTCACAGATTCAGATGCAGATTTAGGTGGATGTAGGGAGTATACAAGTGGTGAGAGTGGAAATGGACATGCAAGTGAAATTTAAAGGGATGGAACAATTAAAGGGAACTGTCACAACAGAGTAACAGAAATTCTGAAAGGCTCAAAAGGCATCTCAACCCATTAGCAGCCTTTGCCAATACTAAAAAAGCAGAGGAAGCCACATGTGCAGGCAAGAGTCTGCAGGCAAGTGACAGGACAGTCCAGCACCCAGCCCTCTGTACCCAACAATGACCCCTGGGAGACACCACTGTTTACCTCCCTCCAGTCTGAAAAACACCTATTAAACACTACTCTGTTTTCTTCATTTAACCAATTTCATATCCATGCTGCCAATTTCTCTTTAATAGCATGTGCCTTAATTTTACTAACAAGCCTCCTATGCAACACCTTATTAAACACCTTTTGAAAATCCATATACACAACATCCACTGCATTTTCTTTATCAATAAACTCTGTTATGTCCTCAAAGAACTCTATTAAATTTGCCAAACACAACTTGCCTTTTATAAATTTGTGTTGGCTGTCTTTAATTAACACATGTAACGTTAAAATTACTTTGTTACTGATTTATAACACAAGATGGAAAAGAACAATTTAATCAAAAAAATGAAGTTTTCAGGCAGGTATACTATATTATTCTGGGACATTATGGTACGTTTTTCATCACTATCCTCAAAAGCATTTCCTCATTCAATTATTTAGCTGAGATACTCCGTTGCTTTGTTGCTCTTAATAATATTAAGAGATAGTATACTTTTGGTCATGCGTTTATGTTTAGGTAAAAGGATGTTGATAAATCTGGTGGAACGAAAGTTAATTAATCGTTTAGCTGCACTATGCATTATATAGTTTATGATTCCTGTAGCTTATAAAATTTATTGCGAACACATTTTAATTCTGAATCTAAGCATTGCCAAGTAAAAGATATCGTATTAATTCACAATGTGTTGAACATATATCTTAGGAAAAAATTCTAAAACAAAACTGGAAAAAAATCTCCAAAAGGAGATATTTTAATTATCTTGTATAAAAATGAATGCAAAAATGTTACATTGGGAAATGTTTCTTAACTGACATGTTAAAGCACCAAAACCATAGACTTCTACTGCATGTTTTTGGTAATTTTTACCTCCTCACCACACACTCACTATCCTAAACCTTGTAATGATAATTTGTTTAAAAAAAGCATTGGAAATAGTAAACATGTCTAATACATTTAATAATTGATTCTTGTAAATTCCCACAGTTGACTAAGCTATGAATGTTAGATCTGTGTAGCAACGTACTCTCCTCTAAGTACCAACTATGACTTCACAACTTTTAAAAAAATCTTGAGTTTTAACAAGAAGTTAATTTGGATAAATATTCTTGCTTGCTTTTGCAGTTTTAGTTAATGGTGATTCCAGCGTGAATCATTGGAGTAGGTACTGAACTTTAAGGAGGTCATCTCCCACTTCATACTTTACAGATCTGGTTATTTTCATGTTTTAGTGATCTTCAAGGGCTATCACTTCCCCGAGTTGGGGGAAGGGCAG
The DNA here is from genome assembly GCF_035084215.1 of Heptranchias perlo. Lineage (NCBI taxonomy): Eukaryota > Metazoa > Chordata > Chondrichthyes > Hexanchiformes > Hexanchidae > Heptranchias > Heptranchias perlo. Next base: position 124,232,933 of record NC_090325.1, on the reverse strand, counting down.
AAAAAGGGAAACTAATAGCAATTCTGGAGAGGCTGATGATTCCGCCTCGGCCTTTCGCAGTTCCTTTAATTTTTACTGTAACAATATATCCACGTGTACTATCGTAAGCATACAAGCAGTGTTACTACTATATGACTGAAGTATACCATCATTTGATATAGGTTTATCTGTTTAAAAATAATTTCTAAGTTAATAAATTCTCAACTGTGATTTGTTGCAATAGAATTTCCAACGAGAAAAAGATCCAATATGGCAGTACAAATGATCAATTTGACTGTCTGTGGTGTTTATGTACCCTGCAGTATGGAAGTTACAATATGTACGGCAGTGACAATGTTCCAATTTCAGATTTCTTTTGTATTGCTGTTAAATAACATCTACCTAATTTTCATTACTTCGGACCATGCTTAGAATTGTGTGATATATAATAAGTCAAAAAAGACAAAACACTGCTTATATAACCAGATCTGCACATACAAACTGAGTAAGGAAGAAACAAACTGGGACTTTGTAACAAGTTTGTTTGTATCAGGTTTATATTGCGGTATTAAATAATTAATACTGATCCATATGTTTTCATAATCCAATTACATTTTGATTACTGGTATGCAAACAAAACAAAATGCCCGAAACACAAGAACACACCATTTATTTGGTAAGGAGATAAAGTATAATTAACATATATTAATTTAAAACACATAAATTCAGAATTAATTACTTTTGCTTATCAAAATTCCAACAGAAATATATATATATATTTTAAAATGTGAAAAAAAAAAAATTTTTAGTAAAATTCTAGAAAAACATGCAGATACAATCTTGGATCACACTTTGGTGTTGAATTTGATAAGACTATCCAGATGTGATCTACTACGCTGTATTTTGTATAGCTCAACACCCAGCTTTACTTTCAAACTAGTTTTATGACCAAGTTTTACACCAGCTGTCAATTAGTCACATGGCCCACGACATGAATAGAACAGTGGTAAGACAAGAAATTGTGATGTGATTACTACTTCACATTGTCTGGGTTAGGATAATATGAACCACAGGTTTGGTGATAGGCCAATATATTTTTTCCACTCTCATAAGTTATAACACCATAGAGGTTGAAATTAGCTTTTCAAGGTGAAAGGGAAATGAAAACGGGTTCTAAACAACCAAGTGGGTTGTCAGCCATTCAAAATTTTCCTTTACCCAATCCATGAAGTTATATCACTAGTTCAGTTTTCATCATCTTGTTGGCTACATTTATCTGGCTAAGCTACTAGCCTTCATAGTTGCCAAACTAATGCTTTACTATGCTGGAGCTAACAAGCTGTGATGAAATTTGATTTAAATATTTGGAAAACACAACTTAGAAGAATTACATGGAAGAGATTTTATCAGCACCATTCACTGCATTAAACCAGTCTTACTCGTCCTCTTTGATATTGCATCTTATCATGACATTTGACCAGTCATCTTACCTCATTTAGTGGTAATACTGCAAAAGGCTTGATGACAGCTGCTAAAGGGATCTGGGATTGTTTGGCCATATCAGCTGTGCTTGGAAAGCAGTAAGTTGTACAGCGTATGAAATGAGGGCTTGCATTTCCTTTAAAAGATAAATAAATCAAAAACTGAGCATTGATTACATTCTTAAGCAGAAGCTTCAACCTGCTGACCAACAGTTTCTTGACTGTTATACGTTATTCATAAAGCATTTAAAAAACATCACCGTTCCAGATTGCAGAGGTATTTTACACAAAAATACAGAATCACATGAGATGCAGTAGCTGGATAGAACTCCAGGGGTAAATTTTAATGGGGAGCCGGGAAGAGAGTGGGGGTGGGAGATTTCCTGACAGGAAACCCGGAAGTACGGGTTTCCCAGATTTCCTTACGCTTTTTATGTAAGAATGTCTTTCAATTTTTTTTTAATAGGGTTTCCTGTACGACAGCCAGCCAGATTGCCAGCCAGCCAGGGATGAGGCCCTGCAAGGTGAATTTAAGGAGTTAGGAGATAAATTAAAAAGCAGGACATCAAAGATAATGATCACATGATTACTACCAGTGCCACATGCTAGTGAGTATAGGAACAGGAGAATAGACCAGATGAATGCATGGCTGCAGGGATGGTGTAGGAGGGAGGGATTTAGATTCCTGGGACATTGGGACCAGTTCTGGGGAAGGTGGGACCTGTACAAGCGGGACGGGTTACACCCGAGCAGGACCGGGACAGATCTCTTCACGGGGGTGTTTGCTAGTGCTGTTAGGGAAGGTTTAAACAAGAATGGCAGGGGGATGGGAACCTGAGCAGGGAGACAGAGGAGGGGGAAACAAGGATAGAATCAAAAGACAGAAAGGGAAGAAGCAATAGTGGAAGGCAGAGAAAACAAGGGCAAAAAACAAATAGGGCCATAGTGCAAAATGAAACTAAGATGTCTAGCAATCTTAAAAAGACAAGTCTAAAGGCATTGTGTCTTAATGCGCGGAGCATTCCCAATAAGCTAGATGAATTAACAGCGCTGATAGATATTAACGGTTATGATGTAGTTGCGATTACGGAGATATGGCTGCAGGGTGACCAGGGATGGGAACTGAACATCCAGGGGTATTCAATATTTAGGGAGGACAGGCAAAAAGGGAAAGGAGGTGGGGTAGCATTGTTAGTAAAGAAGGAAATCAATGCAATAGTGAGGAAGGATATTGGCTCGGAAAATCACGATGTGGAATCTGTATGGGTGGAGCTAAGAAATACCAAGGGGCAGAAAACGTTGGGGGGTGGGGGGGGGGGGTTGTCTATAGGTCCCCAAACAGTAGTGGAGATGTAGGGAAGGGCACTAAACAGGAAATTAGAGACACATGCAAGAAGGGTACAACTATAATCATGGGTGACTTTAATATACATATAGATTGGTCAAACCAAATTAGCAATAATACTGTGGGGGAGGAATTCCTGGAGTGTGTACGTGATGGTTTTCTAGACCAATACATTGAGTAACCAACTAGAGAACAGGTGATCCTAGACTGGGTATTGTGCAATGAGAAAGGATTAATTAACAATCTTGTTGTGCGGGGTCCCTTAGGGATGAGCGACCATAACATGATAGAATTCCTCATTCAGATGGAGAGTGAAGTAGTTGAATCCGAAACTAGGGTCCTGAATCTAAATAAAGGAAATTACGAAAGTATGAGGTGCGAGTTGACTATGATAGATTGGGGAACTTTACTAAAAAGGATGACGGTGGATAGGCAATGGCTAATATTTAAAGAACATGTGCAGGAATTACAACAACTATTCATTCCTGTCTGGCGCAAAAATAAAACAGGAAAGGTGGCTCAACCGTGGCTTACAAAAGAAATTAGGGATAGTATTGGATCCAAAGAGGAGACATACAAAATTGCCAGAAAAAGTGGCAAGCCTGAGGACTGGGAGCAGTTCAGAATTCAGCAAAGGAGGACAAAGAGATTGATTAAGAGGGGAAAAATAAAGAATGAGAGTAAACTAGCAGGGAACATAAAAACTGACTGTAAAAGCTTCTATAAATATGTCAAGAGAAACAGATTAGTGAAGACAAATGCAGGTCCCTTACAGTCAGAAATGGGGGAAATTATAATGGGGAACAAAGAAATGGCAGAACAATTAAACACATAACCTCCCAAAATGTTAGCGGTCCAAGGGTCTAGTGAGAGGGAGGAACTGAAGGAAACCAGTATTAGTAAAAAAAATGCTAGGGAAATTAATGGGGATAAAGGCTGACAATTTTTTTTTAATATTCGTTCATGGGATGTGGGCATCGCTGGCAAGGCCGGCATTTATTGCCCATCCCTAATTGCCCTTGAGAAGGTGGTGGTGAGCCGTCTTCTTGAACCACTGCAGTCTGTCTGGTGAAGGTTCTCCCACAGTGTTGTTAGGAAGGGATTTCCAGGATTTTAACCCAGCGACGATGAAGGAACGGCGATATAATTCCAAGTCGCGATGCTGTGTGACTTGAAGGAGAACATGCAGGTGGTGTTGTTCCCATGTGCCTGCTGCTCTTGTCCTTCTAGGTGGTAGAGGTCGCGGATTTGGGAGGTGCTGTCGAAGAAGCCTTGGCCAGTTGCTGCAGTGCATCCTGTGGATGGTACACACTGCAGCCACAGTGCACCGATGGTGAAGGGAGTGAATGTTTACGTTGGTGGATGGGGTGCCAATCAAGCAGGCTGCTTTGTCCTGGATGGTGTCGAGCTTCTTGAGTGTTGTTGGAGTGCACTCATCCAGGCAAGTGCAGAGTATTCCATCACACTCCTGACTTGTGCCTTGTAGATGGTGGAAAGGCTTTGGGGAGTCAGGAGGTGAGTCACTCGCCACAGAATACCCAGCCTCTGACCTGCTCTTGTAGCCACAGTATTTATGTGGCTGGTCCAGTTAAGATTTTGGTCAATGGTGACTCCCAGGATGTTGATGGTGGGGGATTCGGCGATGGTAATGCCGTTGAATGTCAAGGGGAGGTGGTTAGACCCTCTCTTGTTGGAGATGGTCATTGCCTGGCACTTGTCTGGCGCAAATGTTACTTGTCACTTATGAGCCCAAGCCTGGATGTTGTCCATGTCTTGATGCATGCGGGCTCGGACTGCTTCATTATTTGAGGGGTTGCAAATGGAACTGAACACTGTGCAATCATCAGCGAACATCCCCATTTCTGACCTTATGATGGAGGGAAGGTCATTGATGAAGCAGCTGAAGATGGTTGGGCCTAGGACACTGCCCTGAGGAACTCCTGCAGCAATGCCCTGGGGCTGAGATGATTGGCCTCCAACAACCACTAACATCTTCCTTTGTGCTAGGTATGACTCCAGCCACTGGAGAGTTTTCCCCCTGATTCCCATTGACTTCAATTTTACTAGGGCTCCTTGGTGCCGCACTCGGTCAAATGCTGCCTTGATGTCAAGGGCCTGATAAACTACATCCCAGAGTACTAAAGGAATTGGCCCTGGAAATAGTGGATGCATTGGTCATCATCTTCCAAAATTCTATAGACTCTGGAACAGTTCCTACAGATTGGAGGGTGGCAATGTAATCCCATTATTTTAAAAAAGGAGGGAGAGAAAAAACAGGGAATTACAGACCAGTTAGTCTAACATCAGTAGTGGGGAAAATGCTAGAGTCTATAATAAAAGATGTGATAACCGAACATTTGGAAGGCATTAACAGGATTGGACAAAGTCAGCATGGGTTTATGAAAGGGAAATCATGCTTAACAAATCTACTGGAGTTTTTTGATGATGTAACTAGTGGAATGGATAGGGGAGAACCAGTGGATGTGGTGTATTTGGATTTTCAGAAGGCTTTTGATAAGGTCCCACACAAGAGGTTAGCGTGCAAAATTAAAGCACATGGGATTAGGGGCAATATACTGGCATGGATTCAGAAATGGTTGACAGATAGGAAACAGAGAGTAGGAATAAACGGGTCTTTTTCCGGGTGGCAGGCAGTGACTAGTGGGGTACCGCAGGGATCAGTGCTTGGGCCCCAGCAATTCACAATATATATCAATGATTTGGATGAGGGAACTAAATGTAACATTTCCAAGTTTGCAGACGACACAAAGCTGGGGTGGAATGTGAGCTGTGACGAGGATGCATAGAGGCTCCAATGTGATTTAGACAAGTTGGGTGAGTGGGCAAGAACATGGCTGATGAGTATAATGAGGATAAATGTGAGGTTATCCACTTTAGTTGTAAAAACATAAAGGCAGATTACTATCTGAATGGTGATAGATTTGGAAAAGGGGATGTGCAATGAGACCTGGGTGGCCTTGTACACCAGTCGCCGAAAGCGAGCATTCAGGTGCAGCAAGCAGTTAGGAAGGCGAATAGTATGTTGGCCTTCATTGCAAGAGGGTTTGAGTACAGGAGCAGGGATGTCTGACTGCAGTTATACAGGGTCTTGGTGAGACCACATCTGGAGTATTGTGTGCAGTTTTGGTCTCCTTATCTGAGGAAGGATGTCCTTGCTATGGAGGGAATGCAACGAAGGTTTACCAGACTGATTCCTGGATGGCAGGACTGACGTATGAGGAGAGATTGGGTCGACTAGGCCTATATTGACTAGAGTTTAGAAGAATGAGAGGTGATCTCATCGAAACATATAAAATTCTAACAGGACTAGACATCACTAGATGCAGGGAGGATGTTCCCGATGGCTGGGGAGTCCAGAAACAGGGTTTTTTTTTTATTCGTTCATGGGATGTGGGCGTCGCTGGCGAGGCCGGCATTTATTGCCCATCCCTAATTGCCCTCGAGAAGGTGGTGGTGAGCCGCCTTCTTGAACCGCTGCAGTCCCTCTGGTGAAGGTTCTCCCACAGTGCTGTTAGGAAGGGAGTTCCAGGATTTTGACCCAGCGACGATGAAGGAACGGCGATATATTTCGAAGTCGGGATTGTGTGTGACTTGGAGGGGAATGTGCAGGTGGTGTTGTTCCCATGTACCTGCTGCTCTTGTCCTTCTAGGTGGTGGAGGTCGCGGGTTTGGGTGGTGCTGTCGAAGAAGCCTTGTCGAATTGCTGCAGTGCATCCTGTGGATGGTACACACTGCAGCCACAGTGCGCCGGTGGTGAAGGGAGTGAATGTTTAGGTTGGTGGATGGGGTGCCAATCAAGCAGGCTGCTTTGTCCTGGATGGTGTCGAGCTTCTTGAGTGTTGTTGGAGCTGCACTCATCCAGGCAAGTGGAGATTATTCCATCACACTCCTGACTTGCGCCTTGTAGATGGTGGAAAGGCTTTGGGGAGTCAGGAGGTGAGTCACTCGCCGCAGAATACCCAGCCTCTGACCTGCTCTTGTAGCCACAGTATTTATATGGCTGGTCCAGTTAAGTTTCTGGTCAATGGTGACCCCCAGGATGTTGATGGTGGGGGATTCGGCGATGGTAATGCCGTTGAATGTCAAGGGGAGGTGGTTAGACTCTCTCTTGTTGGAGATGGTCATTGCCTGGCACTTGTCTGGAGCAAATGTTACTTGCCACTTATGGGCCCAAGCCTGGATGTTGTCCATGTCTTGATGCATGCGGGCTCGGACTGCTTCATTATTTGAGGGGCTTGCAAATGGAACTGAACACTGTGCAATCATCAGCGAACATCCCCATTTCTGACCTTATGTTGTCGGGAAGGTCATTGATATAGCAGCTGGAGATGGTTGGGCCCAGGACACTGCCCTGAGGAACTCCTGCAGCAATGCCCTGGGGCTGAGATGATTGGCCTCCAACAACCACTACTTTGTGCTAGGTATGACTCCAGCCACTGGAGAGTTTTCCCCCTGATTCCCATTGACTTCAATTTTACTAGGGCTCCTTGGTGCCACACTTGGTCAAATGCTGCCTTGATGTCAAGGGCAGGCACTCTCACCTCACCTCTGGAATTCAGTTCTTTCATCCATGTTCGGACCCAGGCTGTAATGAGGTCTGGAGCCGAGTGGTCCTGGCGGAACCCAAACTGAGCATCGGTGAGCAGGTTATTGGTGAGTAAGTGCCGCTTGATAGCACTGTCGACGACACCTTCCATCACTTTGCTGATGATCGAGAGTAGACTGATGGGGCTGTATATGGCCGGATTTAATTTGTCCTGCTTTTTGTGGACAGGACATACCTGGGCAATTTTCCACATTGTCGGGTAGATGCCAGTGTTGTCGCTGTACTGGAACAGCTTGGCTAGAGGCGCAGCTAGTTCTGGAGCACAAGTCTTCAGCACTACAGCTGGGATGTTGTCGGGGCCCATAGCCTTTGCTGTATCCAGTGCACTCAGCTGTTTCTTGATATCACGTGGAGTGAATCGAATTGGCTGAAGATTGGCTTCTGTGATGGTGAAGATATCGGGAGGAGGCCGAGATGGATCATCTACTCGGCACTTCTGGCTGAAGATGGTTCCAAAAGTGTTTCCCTGGTTTTTGAAGCCAGAATGCACTTCCCCTTTAAGAGATTCTGACAGCCTTTAAGTAGGGTCATAGATGCCCAATATCTGCACCCCCCCCCCACCTTTACAGGCGTGCAGCCAATGTCTTTGTCTTTTGCACTCACGTGCTGGACTCTGCCATCATTTAGGATGGGGATGTTTGCAGAGCCTCCTCCTCCCGTTATTTGTTTAATTGTCCACCACCGTTCACGACTGGATGTGGCAGGACTGCAGAGATTTGATCTGATCCGTTGGATGTGGGATCGCTTAGCTCTGACTATAGCATCTTGCTTCCGCTGTTTAGCATGCAGGTAGTCCTGAGTTGTCGCTTCACCAGGTTGGCACCTCATTTTTAGGTACCCCTGGTGCTGCTCTTGGCATCATCTTCTACACTCCTCATAGAACCAGGGTTAATCCCCTGTCTTGTTGGTAATGGTAGAGTGAGGAATATGCTGGGCCATGAGGTTACAGATTGTGCTGGAATACAATTCTGCTGCTGCTGATGGCCCACAGCGCCTCATGGTTGCCCAGTTTTGAGCGGCTAGATCTGTTCTGAATCTATCCCATTTAGCACAGTGGTAGTGCCACACAACACGTTGGATGGTGTCCTCAGTGCGAAGACAGGACTTCGTCTCCACGAGGACTGTGTGGTGGTCACTCCTACCAATACTGTCATGGACAGATGCACTTGCGACAGGTAGATTGGTGAGGACGAGGTCAAGTAAGTTTTTCCCTCGTGTTGGTTCGCTCACCACCTGCCGCAGGCCCAGTCTGGCAGCTATGTCCTTCAGGACTCGGCCAGCTCGGTCAGTAGTGGTGCTACCGAGCCACTCTTGGTGATGGACATTGAAATCCCCCACCCAGAGTACATTCTGTGCCCTTGCTACCCTCAGTGCCTCCTCCAAGTGGTGTTCAACATGGAGGAGGACTGATTCATCAGCTGAGGGAGGGCGGTAGGTGGTAATCAGCAGGAGGTTTCCTTGCCCGTGTATGACCTGATGCCATGAGATTTCATGGGGTCCAGAGTCAATGTTGAGGACTCCCAGGGCCACTCCCTCCTGACTGTATAACACTGTACCGCCACCTCTGGTCGGTCTATCCTGCCGGTGGGACAGGACATACCCAGGGATGGTGATGGAAGAGTCTGGGACGTTGGCTGAAACGTATGATTCTGTGAGTATGGCTATGTCAGGATGTTGCTTGACTAGTCTGTGGGGCAGCTCTCCCAATTTTGGCACAAGTCCCCAGATGTTAGTGAGGAGGACTTTGCAGGGTCGACTGGGCTTGGTTTGCCTTTGTCGTGTCCGGTGCCTATTGGTCCAATGCCGGGTGGTCCGTCCGGTTTTATTCTTATTTCGGGGTATGCCATTTAGAACCGAGATGAGGAGAAATTTCTTCACTCAGAGGGTGGTCAACCTGTGGAATTCTCTACCACAGAATGCAGTGGGGGCCAAGTCCTTAGATGTATTCAAGAAGGAGATAGATATATTTCTTAATGCTAAAGGGATCAAGGGATATGGGGTAAAAGCGGGAACAGGGTACTGAGTTAGACGATCAGCCATGATCATTTTGAATGGCGGAGCAGGCCCGAAGGGCCAAATGGCCTACTGTTGCTCCTATTTTCTATGTTTCTACGATAGGCTGGCTGTCAGTCAGACGGGAGAGTGGCCAGGGGGCGGATGCCAGCAGGTAAGTCTTAGATCGGGGGGTGGAGGGATGGGGTTGGTTATCGGGCTGGGGGGAGGGGGTCGATCATGAAAGTTTATAGAAGTTTACAACATGGAAACAGGCCCTTCGGCCCAACATGTCCATGTCGCCCAGTTTATACCACTAAGCTAGTCCCAGTTGCCTGCACTTGGCCCATATCCCTCCATACCCATCTTACCCATGTAACTGTCCAAATGCTTTTTAAAAGACAAAATTGTACCCGCCTCTACTACTGCCTCTGGCAGCTCGTTCCAGACACTCACCACCCTTTGAGTGAAAAAATTGCCCCTCTGGACCGTTTTGTATCTCTCCCCTCTCACCTTAAAATCTATGCCTCCTCGTTATAGACTCCCCTACCTTTGGGAAAAGATTTTGACTATCTACCTTATCTATGCCCCTCATTATTTTATAGACTTCTATAAGATCACCCCTAAACCTCCTACTCTCCAGGGAAAAAAGTCTCAGTCTATCCAACCTCTCCCTATAAGTCAAACCATCAAGTCCCGGTAGCATCCTAGTAAATCTTTTCTGCACTCTTTCTAGTTTAATAATATCCTTTCTATAATAGGGTGACCAGAACTGTACACAGTATTCCAAGTGTGGCCTTACTAATGTCTTGTACAAATTCAACAAGAAATCCCAACGCCTGTATTCAATGTTCTGACCAATCATCGGGTTGGGATCCGGTTTTACCTGTTGACCGGCCCCCAACCCACCCATTCGTGGGGTTAAAATTTACCGCCTAGTGTCAGTAGATCCCCTGCACTTCTGAAATCAGAATTTAAGCTCAGTGCAGGGGTAAATGTTATCTTTCTCCAAAAGCTCAGGAAAGGGGGTAATTAGCAACCTTATCATTACTAACCGCTTCAGCAAATTAAAGTGGCAAATAATTGTGATTAAGTTGAATAGACTTCAAAAACACTACTCTATCTTATGGCCCGAGAGAGGTGAGATAACATACAGTTGACAGTGCTTCATTGTTTCAGCTAACTGCCATTGTATGAACTATGGAAGATATTTGGCACACTGTGCTAATGTTGGCATCACTGACTGATTACAACAGTGGTCATTTGACTGTAGTCATTTTATCAGGTTAGAAAAAATACAACTGTGTTATGCTGCTGGCTGACATTTGCCAAGTATCCATTTTAATAGTGATGCGACAACAGGAAACCTAACAGAGATGTAATTGGGCATAACTCCAAAATAGTATCTGATTTTGATTCAAATATTTTTAATTTGAAATTATAGGCTTAGAAATCTGACCACGCATGAAATTGGATGTGCGCGGATGGGGCGCACGCCTGTTTTAATTGACTCAGGCAGCAAGTAATATTCGTGCCGCTTGATCATTTTAATAACGCATGTGTGCAGCCAGTGCTACGTGCATTACTCATTGGCTGCACACCTGTAAAGGTGAGGGGGGGACAGATATTGGGCATCTATGACCCTACTTAAAGGCATGATGTGGAGATGCCGGTGATGGACTGGGGTTGACAATTGTAAACAATTTTACAACACCAGGTTATAGTCCAACAATTTTATTTTAAAATTCACAAGCTTTCGGAGGCTTCCTCCTTCCTCAGGTGAATGTCAAGAAATCCTCGAACCTCTCGCATTTATAAATCACAGAACAATACCTGGTGATTACAGATAGTCTTTTCAACTGCCCGTTGCCAAGGCAATCAAAGTGTTCAGACAGATAGGTGTTACCAACAGGGCCACCGAATATACAAACGGCCAGAACAAAAAAAAACAGAGAGGCAGAAACATAGAAACATCCGGAAGGAAAAGACAGCAATTGACCTGTTATATTAAAAACAGTTAACTTTTGTTCGCTGGTGGGGTTACGTGTAGCGTGACATGAACCCAAAATCCCTTCGTCGTCCAGTACTTCCCCGGAGCGTGGTACATTGGCGAGACCATGCAGATGCTGCGACAACGGATGAACGGACACCGCGTAACCATCGCCAGACAGGAGGGTTCCCTCCCAGTCGGGGAACACTTCAGCAGTCAAGGACATTCAGCCACCGACCTTCGGGTAAGCGTACTCCAAGGCGGCCTTCGAGACACACGACAACGCAAAATCGTCGAGCAGAAATTGATAGCCAAGTTCTGCACCCATGAGGACGGCCTCAACCGGGATCTTGGGTTCATGTCATGCTACACGTAACCTCACCAGCGAACAAAAGTTAACTATTTTTAATATAACGGGTCAATTGCTGTCTTTTCCTTCCGGATGTTTCTATGTTTCTGCCTCTCTCTCTCTGTTTTTTTTTGTTCTGGCCGTTTGTATATTCGGTGGCCCAGTAGGTAACACCTATCTGTCTGAACACTTTGGTTGCCTTGGCAACGGGCAGTTGAAAAGACTATCTGTAATCACCAGGTATTGTTCTGTGATTTATAAATGCGAGAGGTTCGAGGATTTCTTGACATTCACCTGAGGAAGGAGGAAGCCTCCGAAAGCTTGTGAATTTTAAAATAAAATTGTTGGACTATAACTTGGTGTTGTAAAATTGTTTACTACTTAAAGGCAGTCAGCATCTCTTAAAGGGGAAGTGCATTCTGGCTTCAAAAACCAGGGAAACACTTTTGGAAGGAGGGATATGGTTTAAACAAGCGCTGAGAGAGCACCAAGATTCTCAGATGCTGCCTTGGAGGCTCTGGTGCAGCCAATGGACAGAAGGTGGGGCATCCTCTTCCTCCCTGGGGGCAGGAAGTCCATCAGGCATCAGCTCCGCTGACAGTGGGAGGAAACTGCAGAGTATGTGACTATCAGAGCCTAGCACCCAGGACATGGCTGCAATGCCGGAAGAAGTAATGATCTCACTAGAGTTGTTAAGGATACTGCTCTCTTACTCTCTGCTCACACCTCCACCACTTACAGCCTCAATAATCACAAGACTCACAACACTCACAAGACTCCCCTCCCCCATTTCCCTTCACTCCCCTACAATTCACTGCATAACACCTCACCACACCTCCTTCTCCTCATACTCACACACTCACCACTATTCCAACCCTCATTTATTCACAACGCAGCTATTCTACCATGACAGGCACATTCTCCAAAAACCTCACAAGACTCTAACACATTCCCTTCTTTCTTGCAGGAGAAGTTCACACATAACTGAAGACAGCAGGCTGGCACTGAAGGAGGATGAGACCGCCTGCACACTCTCTCCCCCATCGAGAAAAGGCAGGGGCAGTGTTCAGGCCGTGGCGACTGGCAACGCTGGTGCAAACGTCAGTAAAAGAGGAGGTGAGCTTGTCTGAAGATGCACCATCACTCAATCTGACTCTCGCAAGCACCAGCTCAGATACTGGTACCACGCGTACTTTAGAGGCTTGGTTAGAGGAGAGGTCTACATGTGGTGACTCACCGGGCACAAGTGCGTAAATGCTCGGACGGGGCTAGGACTGCACAGGTGCCAGCTCGCCGGAAGGCAAGGTCGCATACTAGTTCCGCTGCAGAGGACTCAGATGCTGATGTCGAGTGCCCAGAATACTGAAGAAGGCTCATTGGCATACACCGGGAAATGTTAGGTGCATTGGGCAGCTTGCTAGATGGCTTGCGCACAATGCTGCGGAGCATGGAGGAGTCCAGCTCCAACTTGTCTCGAGGCTTTGCGCAGAACATGGAGACCATTCTGTCCAAAATGAAACAAACCGTGAGCTCCATAAACAACACAGTGGCACCGACCATGATGGAGCCTCTGCTGACAGCTCTGAGAGCTTCTATGGCAGCACAGACAGTAGTCTTGCGCTCTGTTCTCACTCAGAGCCATAGCAGTGCTGAGGCACCATCCTAGTAGAGTAACCTTGGCTCCATGGGAGAAGCACCTTCTGTTCTCTCTCACAATGCCTGCTAACCCGCCAGTGCCCTTGTTAATACCACTGCTTCAGCCGGGCCAGACTATTCCAGCCCACAGTGAGATGCTGCGGTCTGTAGCCGGGCCCTCAAGGCCCAGGGCTACTCGAGGTCGTCTTTCATGGCTGCCTGAAGTGTCCTCAATGGAAGCTCGCTGGGGTAACACCTCAGGGGGGCACTAGCATAAGGAGATGGGCACACAAGACAGGCACTAAGGGCTGACACAAGAGTGATTCTTAATTATTTCTGTTAACTATTAGATAGAGATGTAATTGAGTTGATTGATAAATTTATTTTTTGTTCTGGATTTGGTGTTGGAGTTTGTCTTTGTAGTGAAGTAAGGATATGTCTCATGAATCAGAAGTGAAGGAAGGCAATCAGATGGTAGTTATCAGGAAAGTGGTAAGGATTGTGATACTGGCTGGCATACACCAGGAAATGCTAGGTGCATTGGGCAGCCTGCTAGAGAGCCTGGGCCCTCGAAATCAGCACATGTAGACATCTCCTCTAAAGTACGCGTGGTACCAGTATCTGAGCTGGTGCTTGCAAGAGTCAGATCGAGTGATGGTGCATCTTCAGACAAGCTCACCTCCTCTTTAACTGACATTTGCACCAGCGTTGCCAGTCGCCACAGCCTGAATATTGCCCCTGCCTTTTTTCGGGGGGGGAGAGAGAGTGTGCAGGCGGTCTCATCCTTCTTCAGTGCCAGCCAATTGGTGTATTGGGGATGAGGGGGCTGACTTAGGTGAAGCGTTCTTCGATGAGCTGGTCTCATAGATCTGGCATGGAGGGGCACTTGTTGTCGATGGTGTTTCATATTGTAGACCTGCTATGCAGCTGTGCATGGGTTCCTGACAGGAGTCAATAGCCATGTCCGGAGGGGATAGCCCTTGTCGCATAATAACCAGCCTGTAACTTGGAGGCCTGGTTGGAATAAAAGTGGCACAGAGGACTGGCGCAGGATGAAATAGTCACAATTGCTGCCAGGTTAGCGGGCACAGACCTGCATGCTGTCTGTGGTTGCAAACCAGCTGTACTTTGAGCGAGTGGAATCCCAATCGATTGTTAAAGATGCCAAGCTGGTGATAGGGAGCACGCAGGGCAATGTGTGTGCACATTGCACCTTGGGGAAGTCTGCCGGGTAGGCAAAGCCTAGTACTCTCTGGTCCTGCTTCACTCTATCTATAGGGAAAGAGATGTAAATGTTCCTCCTGGCATAGAGAGCTTCGGTGATCTCCCTGATACACTGGCGTACTGTGAACCGTGAGATGTCGCTGATGCCACCTGTTGCAGCCTGAAAGAGCCCATGGCATAAAAGTTGAGGGCCATGGTGACCTTGACAGCCACAGGCAGTGCTGTCCATGCCCTGGTTCGAGGCTCAAGTTGTGGCTGCAGCAGGTGACATATCCCAGTGACAGCCTCCTTGGTGAAGCATAGGCGCCAGAGACTGTTCCTGAGTAAACTTAAAGTCGGGGAAGTGCTCCATGATTACCCGTTGTGAGTATGACTTCCTGTGCAGTGCCCTCTTCCTCCTGCCTCTTCTGGCAGCTGCTCCTGCTCTCTTTCAATAAAGTATTCTGCCATTTAAATAATCCTGATGTGCGCTCCTGATACCAGTGCATCCACCTTATCCAATATGGCAGGCGACGCACTTCCAGCTGGAAATGTGCAACCACTTCCTGCCCGCCATATTGGGAACTTAGTAGGCCGGTTAGCACCCGAAAAACGGGCGCTGCATGGCCGAATTTATAGGCCTTTTATTAGTATTCAATGATTGACAGACAAAGAGGACCAAAACATACTGCAACTTCCTGTTGAAATAGAAGTTTGGATGATATTATTAATGCCAAAAGAAGACACAAAATTTGCTGGTTTTTAGGCCTGACTTACCTTGCTTCCTAAGATACTTTTAAACCCATTTGTACTCCAGCTGCATTTTTTTTTGTAGATTCACAATAATTGTTTAAGGATAAACAGCATGGAGTCAATTATTTCATTCAAGGTCAAAATCCTTCTGATACTGACATTGGATCAGGCTGCAAGGAAACTGCTTCCGGTTGGCAAAGTTATCTGAGATGAATTTCTGGCAATCTAACACCAGTCAGTGAACAAACTGAATGAGTGAAGATGTATACGATGTGAGATTACATTCATTTTGGAACATCCTTTGGGGTTTTAGTATAAATGCAGCCTAACAATGTTCAAATTTTTCTTTGAAGCTTATTTTTGTCACCTGTTCTATAGACATTTTCCAGTATGCTTGTATCTAATGGCATTCAGCCACACTTAGAATGAGATCCAAGACTTCTTGGCCTAACAGAATGTTCCTTTAATAAACAGGACAAATATAGGGGAGTTTTAAACATTCTGGCTCTCAAAGTTAAAAAAAATACTTGAATTGCCTAGAAATATGAATCCAAAAAACCAAAGATCACAAGCCAAGAAGTTTGTGCTGCACTATTTCAAAATACATATACTTAGTGTAATTTAGGGATAAATGTGCTTTTATCAGATTGTTCTTGGCTGTAGAATGAGAGCAAATCACCCTAACAAAGTATGGTAGTGGGCAAGTTAAAAAATGTACCAATAATAGAAAATGGCAGTGTTGTGGTACTGTGCTACATGTCCTGTCATGACTTCAAATCTCTTTAAAACAATATTTTATTCACCAATTTAACAATATTAAATCAAATTGCAATACCTTGATCCTGTACCACACAGTTGGTCGTAACAAGTGGAGGAACTTGGCCCTTGGTATTTGTTACGAAAAGCTGTCCCGATCTTCGAAGTTTATCTTCTTCTATGACCTGGATCTAAAAAAAATACATGCTTACTGATGTACACCTTAAAATAAAAAGGGCAATAATCACTGTATATTAGTATAGCATATATTGAGTATGTTATTGTTTTGCAGAAACTGACTGTCAAACTTACAGTCAGTTTGAATTCAAAACCTTTTAGCTACAATCATCACCTCGAGGGGCAGCCTTATATCGAGGAGAGAGGCAAATATAGTGCTTTCCAATTGATAAGACACTTATATGGGTTTCTTATCAATATTCTAAAGTAGCAATTTAAGTGTTCCTCTTCTGACTCCTGAACTGGACTTCACTCTGCCGCATAGGAGAGTTCAGGGTGGAGAGAGAGAGTTGGGGTGGATAGAGAGGTCAGGGGATAGAGGAGGCAAGGGAGAGACATGGGGGCAAAAAGAGCTGGGGGAGAGATGCAGAGAAAGGCAGGCAGAAAGAAAAATGGAGGAAAGACAGGGGAGAGATAAGGACAGACAGAGGGAGAAATGGGGCGAAAGTGAGTCAAGCAGGAAAAAATTCAGGCAGAGATAGATGGATGGAAAACATCACAGAGAGATTGTGGGAGAGAGAAAGATTGGACATTGAGATTACGGCAACGAAAGAGAGATCACGGGGAGAGAATACATTAGAGATATGAGGGCAGTGTGAGGGGCAAGAGATGCAGGTGCGGCATCAAGGAAGAGACAAGATGGGCATAAGACATTGCAAGAGTGACAGGGAGAGAGTCATAGACAAGAGAGATTGGGACAGAGAGAGAAAGGAAACAATATCAAATAGGTGAAACCACTGCACATCAATTGATAGAGAAAGAGATCGGGGCACAAGGAGAGGAAAATCAGTGAAGAAAGATGTGGGCAACAGAAAGACAAATTAACATGTCAAAAGGACATAATGTGAGTGAATGTCCTCAGAGCTTCTCCTGCTCCGCTGCCATAACTTTGCAGGAATTGTGGCACAAAACCCTGTTTATACCCCATAAATAGGGTTTCTGCCATACTTCCGACAGGTGTGGAGCAGGAGATGCTCCAAGGAAATTCACCCCCAATGAGAAAGACACAAACATTAGCACTTGCCATGAACAACATCACATGAACATAAGAACATAAGAAATAGGAGAAGGAGTAGGCCATCCAGCCCCTCAAGCCTGCTCCGCCATTCAACAAGATCATGGCTGATCTTCTACCTAAACGCTATTTTCCTGCACCATCCCCATATCCCTTGATGCCTTTAATAGCTAGAAATCTATCGATCTCTGTTTTGAATGTACTCAATGACTGAGCCTCCACAGCCCTCTGGGGTAGAATTCCAAAGATTCACCACCCTCTGAGTGAAGAAATTTCTCCTCATCTCAGTCCTAAATGGCCGACCCCTTATTCTGAGACTGTGACCCCTGGTTCTAGATTCCCCAGCCAGAGAAAACATCCTCCTTGCATCTACCCTGTCGAACCCTGTAAGAATTTTGTATGTTTCAATGAGATCACCTCTCATTCTTCTAAACTCTAGAGAATACAGGCCTAGTTTACTCAATCTCTGGTATTTATAAAAACGGGTCTACTGGTGAAATAGGTCTACTGGTCTACTGATATATATCAAAACGATCGAGGACACTAATTTACAGTGACTGAATAAGTCAAGATTCCATTTTCATTATCTGGGATTCCAGGAACTTTACCAATGTTTTGGAAGCAATTTCTGTGACTCCATCTGTTTTTAATTAGGGTTAGTATGGGTTGGGAATAAGTCAAATTCCATTTTTATTACATGGGATTCTGTGATTATCTTGAGCTTTTACCAATGGATTGGGGATCAAATTCTTCCATTCCGCCCCCGCACCCAATTGGCCACAGATAAGTGGCTAGATAAGGGGGAACCAGTGGATGTAGTATATTTGGATTTTCAAAAGGCATTCAATAACATGCCACACAAGAGGTTGTCACACAAGATTAGGGCTCATGGAATTGGGGGCAATGTATTAGCATGGACTGAGGATTGGTTAATGGACAGAAAACAGAGAGGAGGAATAAACGGGTCATTTTCGGGTTGGCAGGTTGTAACTAGTGGGGTGCCGTAAGGATCAGTGCTTGGGCCTCAGCTGTTTACAATATATATCAATAATTCAGATGAGGGGACCGAATGTCAAATATCCAAGTTTGCTGACGATACAAAGCTAGGTGGGAAAGTAAGCTGTGAGGAGGACGCAAAGAGGCTGCAAAGGGATAGAGACAGGTTAAGTGAGTGGGCAAGAAGGTGGCAGATGGAGTATAATGTGGGGAAATGTGAAATTATCCACTTTGGTAGGAAGAATAGAAAAGCAGAATATTTTTTAAAAGGTGAGAGACTAGGAAATACTGGTATTCAGAGAGATTTGGGTGTCCTTGTACATGAATCACAGAAAGTTAACATGCAGACACAGCAAGCAATTAGGAAAGCAAATGGTATGTTAGCCTTTATTGCAAGGAGGTCCTGCTGCAATTATGTAGGGTTCTGATGAGACCACACCGGAATAACTGTGTACAGTTTTGGTCTCCTTATTATATATTTGCCTTAGAAGGGGTGCAACAAAGGTTCACTAGATTAATTCCTGGGATGAGAGGGTTGCCTTATAAGGAGAGATTGAGTAGAATGGGCCTACATTCTATGGAGTTTAGAAGAATGAGAGATGATCTCACTGAAAGTGTAAAATTCTTAGAGGGCTTGACAGGGTAGAGGCTGAGAAGCTGTTTCCCCTGGCTGGAGAGTCTAGAACTGGAGGTCATAGTCTCAAGATAAGGGGTCGGCCATTTAGGACAGAGAGGGGGAAAAATTTCTTCACTCAGAGGGCTGTGAATCTTTGGAATTCTCTACCCCAGAGGGCTGTGGATGCTCAGTTGTTGAGTATATTCAAGACTGAGATCGAGAGATTTTTGGACACTAGGGGAATAAAGGGATATGGGGATAGGACGGGAAAGTTGAATTGATGTAGAAGATCAGCCATGATCTTATTGAATGGAAGAGCAGGCTCGAGGGGCCGTATGGCCTACTCCTGGTCCTATTTCTTATGTTCTTAAGGCAGACAATCGCTAGAACACCCAAGGAAATTCCTGGCGGTGTAGTGGTGTTATATTCTCTCCTTGTGTTAGCTAATCCAAATATAGCCCAGGGTGGTGTGCAAATATTATAAAACACTGCCCCTTACTGTTGTGTGACACTGAGCTACATGGAAAAACTCAGCACCACAGTTGCGGCAGTAACAGGAGGTATTTCCCAATCAGCAAAATTCACCTAAAAACGCTTAACGCACTTGTACTACATTCTGTGCACTATTTTAGACAGACATTAATCCACTTAAAATAAACACATCAAGCATTCGTACTTGAACTTTGTGGATTGGAAAATGTACCCTGTGAACGCCAACAGACAAACGTGCAATTGTAATGCAGAGCTGCTGAGTGTCATTTATTAGAGCAACGAGCACATATTTTGGTTTAAAAATATAGCCTGTTTTCATATACATCAGTCCAAAAAATAAACACAGTTCCATAATTAATTCAATTGCAATCTAATGGGTAAATTCATCAAGATTGCACTTCTGACAGAGACTCTCACTGGGCAGGAGCTAGGTCAGTAGGTCAGTTAACAATAAAGGCTGATTTTGTGGCCTGCAATGCTCCACACTGGGAGGGCAGCCTCAGTGAATTTACCCTTAAGCCACTTAACCCAATCCATAAACGGAACTCCCAACATTTCTGAAATTTTGGCACTTCTGAACTATGTTCTGAATAGGCAGAACAGCAAACTTTCATATATCTATGACATAAACCAATCTTTGCAAACATTTTCATGACTGCAACAAATTCAGGGTTTGGATTATTGCATCAACTTTCACTCTCATGATATATGATATCAAGTAACTGTTTGAACATGTTACAGCTTTGTAATTTACTGCCAGCTATGGTTTACTCGCCACGTAAATGTACCTTAATAGTGGAGTGAAAATTCCATATTACTACTTTTGGCCAACAAAGAAAAAATTATGAATCTTTTGCCTATATTGTGATAAATCAGATGGAACACAAAGAGTTAAAAGAATTATAGGAGTCTAAATTTGTGAGGTGCTGCTTGACAGGATACAGAAACTTCATTCTCAAATGCTTTATCAGTTAAGAATGTTAACAGAAATTGGCTGTACTTCAGAAAAAGCCTTGTAACATTTTACAGTGCTCTGAATCCTTTTTTCAAGACTGTCATCAAAAATGTAGACAAGCATTTGCCACAGGTGAATAATTTTGTGTCTGCATCAGACAAGTTAGCTGACTTGAGCTTTCTGATCAGTTACTGAGTGCATCATTAAGAGTTCATTGTTAATTCAAGGTACCTCTAGTAATATCCAGTATGTAGCAACTACTGTGAACAACTTCCATTTTGTACTTGTTAGAAGCTTATAGCTTCAATCATAAGCTGTTTTGTGAGTACATTTATGAGTCAAACATCAAGACCAATTGATAAACACTGTTTTCAAGTGATCTATTACCACCCACTACAACTAAGTGCTAGAAAATTCTTGTCTGGAACTTCCACTGAGATTCCTCCGATCTCCCAACGTATCTTTGGCGGAAGATTGGAGGAAACTATGGAATATGGGCGTAAACAACTGTTTCCGTTGTTTCTCTGGTGTTTCCGCTGAAGTTACAGGGGAGGTTGGGGAACCCCCACAGAAATTCTACCCATCTGTTTCTATTCTCTGCACTTATTTTTGATGTTTATATGGAATGCAGTGTTTCATAATGAATGAGGTAATGTCTAAATCTTTTGTCACCCATCTCTATCACTATTTCTGGAATAGTCATCAATAGCATCCATAATACGGGATAAGATATGAAGAGCTCCCCTACCCATAGCCTTGGCCACCCCCCTCGACCTTGCCATTTCTCATGGTCTCTCTGCACCGAAGGTCTCAATCTCCATCAAAGCTATTTCTAACCACTTCTTTGCCTCCCTTACCAATCGCATCCCCTAGAAGGAACAGAAAGAGTAGTAGAAGTAACAGAAAGAGTAGAAATAGCAACAGAAAGAGAAGTAACAGAAAGAGTAGACAAGGGTAAAGTAGATGATGTAATATATTTGGATTTTCAAAAGGCCTTCAATAAGGTACCGCATAGTAGATATGACTAAGATCAGAGCATGTGGAGTCAGGGGTCAAGTAGCAGAACGGATAGCAAGCTGGCTACAAAATAGAAAACAGAGGTTAAGGATAATTACTCAGAGTGGCAAAAGGCGGGAAGTGGTGTTCTACTAGGATCGGTGCTGGGGCCTCTGTTGTTCACCGCTTACATAAACAATTTGAAAGCAGGAATCGGAAGTATAATTTCAAAATTTGCAGATGACACCACATTGGAGGGTACAGATAATTCTGAGGAAGATTTTGACAAAACGCAAGACGACATAAATAAATTTGCAGAATGGGCATGTAATTGCCAAATGAATTTCAATATAGATAAATGTGAAGCGAGGATTTTGGTAGGAAGATTAAGGAGGCCACATATTCCTTGCAAAATAAGAGTCTAAATGGGGTAGAGGAGCAAATGAATCTATGGATCCAGATACATAAATCATTAAAAGTAGCGACACAGGTTAATAAGCTCAAAAAAAAGCAAACAAAACACTGTGGCTCATTTCTAGAGGGATAGAATGAAAAGCAGAGGTTATGTTAAACTTGTATAGAACCTTGGTTAGACCACACTTAGAGTACTATATACAGTTCTGGTCTCCATATTATAAAAAGGATATAGAAGTACCGGAGAAGGTGCAAGAAAGATTTACAAGGTTGCTACCAGAACTGAGAGGTTATACCTATCAGGAAAGATTGAACAGGCTGGGCCTCTTTTCGCTAGAAAAGAGAAGGCTGAGGGGTGACCTGAGAGAGGTCTTTAAGATAATGAAAGGGTTTGATAGGGTAGACGTAGAGAAGATGTTTCCATTTGTGGGGGAGACCAAAACTAGGGACCATAAATGTAAGATAGTCACTAATAAATCCAATAGGGAATTCAAGAGAAACTTCTTTACCCAGAGAGTGGTTTGAATGTGGAATTCACTACCACAAGGAGTAGTTGAGGCAAATAGCATAAATGCATTCAAGGGGAAGCTAGAGAAACACATGAGGGAGAAAGGAATAGAAGGATATGCTGATAGGGTTAGATGAAGAGGGGTGGAAGGAGACTTGTCTGGAGCATAAGGACCGGCATGGATCAGTTGGACCGAATGCTGGTTTCCGTGCTGTACATTCTATGTAATTCTATTTAATACCCTCCTCCAATCCCACTATTCTGACCATCCATCCATGAGAAAAAACTGCCCCCAACTCCATTCCGACCTCACTCTCACATTTCCAACTTCCTCTTTTTTTGCCCTTCACTTGACACAACTCCCCTGATGTTGTTGACTAAGCTTTACTGCTCCCCCATCTTTGGCATCAATGCCCTTGTTCCCAACAAATCAATCATTGCCTTCTACCTATCATTCCCCCAGTATACTCTGCAGCACACCCACCCCTCCCCCCACCCAATGCTTGCATCCTTACTTCTGAGGGCACAAGTTGGACTCTGATTCGATGGAAAGGAAAATCAGGTGGGGCATATAACATGCGGCCGATTTGCAACCACCAGTTTAACGCCTACACCGAAAGTGTAAATTACCCCCCACCCCCCCCGTCTTCACAAAGCAACAGCTATCTCATGGTGGAAAATGAATATGCATATAAGTGCACAAATATATTGAAACACAACACTATCATTTGCTGGTAATAGATTGGAAAAATATTGAATTTGGCAAAATATAGATGGGAGCTAACAGCGGATAGTAGGACATCAGGAAATTAAGGCGAAGCTAGTCAGGTGAGAGGGGAAGAAGGCCCATTAGGAAAACAGGCACAAAAAAAAAGAGCAGAAATTGCATAACATATGGGGAACAGAATTCTGAGAACAAGAAAGCAGATCTTGACTTCAATGGAAAAAAAAATCAGGAGAGATGTAAAACGGTCTGCCGACTCGCTAGGGCACAAAGTCAAGATCTACCCCAATGTGAGGAGTACAGACCAAAGAGGCTAAGTGTAATTATGAGAGAACGTGAATGAATGTGAGATTCACACCAGATGGACATTGTTGCCTAAATTTTCCAATCAGTGTTATTTTACCGCTTTGCTTTAGCACACTTAAAATAGGATAATGCGGATAGGAAAATCTAGGTTCAAAGGTGAAAATAAGATTGACAGAGCGGAGAGAGACATAAAATAAGCAAATGCAAGATGCACAAGAAAGAAAAAGTGAATGCAAGGTGCACAGAACAGACAGTGACACAGACATTTCTTGACCCATTAGAAACATTTCAGGGTGGAACTTCTGCCCACCTAAGTGATCTTGCTGGCACCTGTCTGCATTTTCCTGAGGGGAACCTCATTTCGTACACAGAGCAGTTGAAAATCTGCTGTAGCTTAAAGAGCCAGAAGGCACTGGAAATCTTAAGGAAGCAGAGACAGCAAGAGCATAGTGAGAGGAGAATGGCAGAAGGTGAACCAGCATCCAAAAGTATGGAAGTCATGATGAACCTTTATAAAACACTGGTTTGGCCACAACTGGAGTATTGTGCCCAGTTCTGGGCACCGCACTTTAGGAAAGATATGAAGGCCTTAGAGAGGGTGCAGAAGAGATTTACTGGAATGATTCCAGGGATGAGGGGCTTTAGTTATGTGGATAGACTAGAGAAGCTGGGATTGTTCTCCTTGGAACAGAGACGGTTGTGAGGAGATTTGATTCGAAGTATTCAAAATCATGAAGGGTCTAGACAGAGAGAAACAATTCCCATTGGTGGAAGGGTCAAAAACCAGAGGACATAGATTTAAGATGATTGGCAAAAGAACCAAAGGTGACATAAGGAAAAAACATTTTTACACTGCGAGTGGTTAGGATCTGGAATGCACTGCCCAAGGGGGTGATGGAGGCAGATTCAATCATGGCCTTCAAAAGGGAACTGGATAAATATTTGAAAGGAAGTGGCTCAGGGCTTTCACAACTTAAATGGAATCACTCGTTAGCCCAACTGAGTCCATGTCCAGCGCAAGTGGACTGCAGGAGTGGTCGTAGCTGTTGCCCTTTCTTATGATAGTGACAATACAGCAGCATCAATTCAGCACCCTCCAGTGCCAGCATAGGAGGGAACTTCTGGCCTGGGCCCAGTAAGCATTGAACTTCTGGCCTGGGCCCAGTAAGCAAGCAACATGACAATGGAAGCAGGTCCTGCAAGGACATCAGCATCACTGAGGAAAGTGCCACCTCAGTTCTTGAAGGCTTCATTGGTATAGTTGAAAGGGCACATTGCTCTGGCTGAAGAATGCAGGTATTGTTAGCTGTTGGAGAACAAAAGAATCATAGCAGTGTCCAGGGTAACATGCATTCACATGCAGAATGAAGTGGCTGGAAACATTAACAAGCTGCACATATTGTAAACAATTTTACAACACCAAGTTATAGTCCAGCTGGACTATAACTTGGTGTTGTAAAATTGTTTACAATTGTCAACCCCAGTCCATCACCGGCATCTCCACATCAAGCTGCACATACACAGAATGAAAACCCTTCCTGTTGATCAAGTATTCAGTCAGGGCCATTAATGTCACAGGAGTAGCATCACTGACACCCTCAAGTAGAATTTCCACAGGGGTTCCCTGATTTGCCATCGTAACTTCGGCAGATGTTCATCGGAAACTCCAAAGAAATGGCGTAAACGTGCATTTACGTTGTTTTTCCAGGATTTTGGCAAACTTCCATTGAAGTTACAGCGGGAAATTGTAGGATCCCCTGCAGAAATTTCAGGTGCTTGTATTTAGTGAAACTCAATGAAATTCCATTGCTCACTGTCTCTGCCCTGGTGAGTCCATGGGGAAGGATATATTATCGGTAGCCTGCTTACGCAGGGCACCAGTCACCTGTTCAATGCAAGGCTGCACTGCTGACTGACCTGTGACTTACGTAACCCAAGGTTGTCTGGAAACATCCGGTGACATAAAATTTAGAGCTGTTGTCACATTTACAGCCACTGACAAGGCTGAGCCCCTAGCAGCAAGAGGCTGCTGGCCTGGTACTAACAGCTAACATAACTCACAGACTGCTTCTGGAGAAAACTGCAGCCTGTTCACAAACTACCTTTGGAAAAAACCCATATGTGACCTCCTTGGTCGGTAGACCCTTTGGAATGCATACCTCTGTTTCAGGTGGTGCCTACAATACATGATACCAGATTCCCAGAGCTTCGCTCCTCACCTCCTCTGTTTTCACTAATCTCTGGCCTTCACGATACTTTCTTGCCTCTAGGACGCTGTACTTGCCATAACACGAGCCCCTTTATACAGGCAGTGCTTTCTGGGAGTGAGAACTCGCTACAGAAATAAGGAAACAACGGAGACTACTAAGCCATGCCCCTCCACCTTCACTTACCTGAGGCGGCATTGGCTCAGTGTGGGCAGATCCGGGTTATGGCAAGGTTAGTGAGGAAAATGGGAGTGGCCATTTTTTGGGATGGGGAATCGACAGGAGATCTCCCTGCCCCACTCCCCTTGCCACCTCTAAACCACCTGAAATCTGATGGATTCCACAAGGAAAATCCAGTGCTGTGAGTGAATGCAAGAAGTGTTGAAAGAGGCACTTGAAAGAGAGGCTATGAATGAATGTGACAAGTGTGGAAAGAGGCTGAGTGAGTGAATGCAAGGAACATGGAAAGAGAAACTGGGGTGTCCCAACCTCTCACTTTAACTTTTGCTGAAGATCGTCGGAAGCCCAGTGAAACAGTGTAAATGGCCATTTCTCCGGGGCTTTCTGCCGATCTTCTGCTGAAGTTGCGGCAGACGATCGGGACAACCCTACAAAAATTCCTTGCGACTGTGAGAAAATGCCAAGTGCATAAGAAAGGCAGACTGTGAGTAATTAATGAGGGGCACAGGACAGACCAAATATGAAATATACTAGGCCAACTGAGATAGAAAGTGAGCCACACTGGATCAGATAAAAGCAATGTGAAATGGCAGTCTGCTTGGCCTGTGAAAAGAAAAATACCAGAGACAGAAAGATACTCCTGAGGCGTTCTATGGCACTAGGCCAGCTTATTTAGCCTCAGATCTCTCATAGTTTTTTTAAGAAAAGCTGCACTGCAGCAGCTGCATTATTGACTCCCTTTGCTGACCTATAGCTTTGGAAATATTTGTAAAGCACTGTAAGGAACTCTAGTTTCCTCTGGGTTTCAGCTGGAATAACTACCCATTTTTTTTTGTTGTGTTATTGCCAAATCAGATTTATCAGTGATTCACGTGGTCTTTTCCAATTTCTTAAAAACTGTCTTTCTAAAAATATTTCAATTTGTGATTAGAAGCAAAAATAAACCCAGAGGCATGTCATTTTTTTGTTAGTTAACAAGACAATGAATTGTGGACATATCCAATCAAGTTAGTACTGCAATAATAATATAAGAAAATCTAGTGACAAAAGAGCATTCAGCCATCAAGCCCTCCATCCAGAGTCAACGGGATAGATTTTGGGCTTGACCCATTTTCAATTAGCGCGCAGCTGAACCGAAAGGCTCAAAGATCGATGGAAATTGGACTTCGGGCCTCATCAGCACACTCGGTGCAAGCTGCCGGCACTGGTCACGCCTCCACAGGCAGCTCGGCTGAGCGAAGACATCAATGTCAGCAGCAGCCCTCAGGTAGGACATGGGAGGGGGAGTTGGAGTGGGCTAAGGGGGTGGGGAACGATCGCAAGTCCTGTGATCGTACCCTCTTCGCCTCCCCGTATATATCGGGGCCAATGATTATACAACGTGATCCTATTAACCAACTCTGATGGACTGCTAAAGAGGAAACCTAGCACAGCCTCCGTTCTAGTGGCATGCCTCACATCATCGTGAGGAAACCATCTCTAACTGCCTGAATAAATTTGTTTATATTTTCACCCCTCCATCTTTGATCTGTCTATTCGCCATGGGACTTTGAAATCTCACAGTAATTACTGTATTAGTACATGTTTTATGACCTCCATAAACATCATAAATAAGGATAGATGTGCAGCGTCTCAACAAGATCAGTGGGAAGGTGGTATTCAGGACCGTTTCTTTAAATGAGACAATTTAAATTTGTCACACACAAAACATAAAAAACTTTTTTCTTTCAGATGCTGATCAGCCTGATGTACATTTCTGGAATTTTATGAGCTTTATTCAATTTTTTCTCCTGTCTCACTTGAGAGTAAGCGTACTTTTGGCACACTAATGTCAAAAGTCTAGCATTGTATAGTAGTGCCATCATACTATTTGAAACATTGTAATCCAGTTCTGATTGATATTATACATCAGTTCATTTCCTTTCTGTGCTTTTCAGGCAGAAAGTACAAGATGAGGTGAAGAAAGTCTAATTTTACATCTGGTAACAGCTAAGTACTATCTATCAAATGCCAAATCATTACTTTTTCTAGGTGACTTATCTTTCTCTCTTCTAAGAGTATTGTTTTATACTTTTTTTTTGCGCACTCTCAATCTAGGTAGTCTCACCGGCTGAACCCCGGTCAGTTACAAGACACAAGTCAGGAGTGTGATGGAATACTCTCCACTTGCCTGGATGAGTGCAGCTCCAACAACACTCAAGAAGCTCGACACTATCCAAAACAGCCCGCTTGATTGGTACCCCATTCACCACCCTAAACATTCACTCCCTTCACCACCAGCGCACCGTGGCTGCAGTGTGTACCATCCACAGGATGCACAACAGCAACTCGCCAAGGCTTCTTCGACAGCACCTCCCAAACCCACGACCTCTACCACCTAGAAGGACAAGGGCAGCAGGCACATGGAAACAACACCACCTGCACGTTCCCCTCCAAGTCACACACCATCGCGACTTGGAAATATATCGCCGTTCCTTCATCATCGCTGGGTCAAAATCCTGGAACTCCTTTCCTAACAGCACTGTGGGAGAACCTTCACCACATGGACTACAGCAGTTCAAGAAGGCGGCTCAACATCACCTTCTCAAGGGCAATTAGGATGGGCAATAAATGCCGCCCTTGCCAGCAACACCCACATCCCATGAACGAATTAAAAAATAAGTTAAAGTGACAGATATGATTAGTTGCTCCATTTGTCTTTGTTGGATGTGCTGCTTGGGAGCTACATCAGAGTACTATTAGACAGGAATGTGCAAGGGCATCTACTAGTCCCTCAGCCTGCTCACAGTGAAAATGGTGTCTCTGGTAACATGATAGCAGTGCTCCTCCACTTTTCATTCACAGAAGGTAATGTGCTGCAACTAAAAATGGCAATTTCACTCAGGCTGGCCACAGAGATAGCTGATGTGGGAATTTTGATAATTTGCAAAAGTTCAGTGGAGGATCTTATATTGAGCTTGGGATTAAGGCAAAAAGGGAATTTTACTCTAACTCATGCTATTCCTGACCTAGCAGTATATGATACTGACCAATCCCTCACCTTGATGAGGACCAAAAACAATTTTTTTCAGAAGCACAGATAAGCACGGCAGGCTTCAGGATTTTTTTTTGAAATGTGATGATAGTTTGATAGCATTAGATACTGACTATTCCACGACTAATTAATTCCTTCCGAGACTCCTTTGATCCCCGTTCAATGGTGCCATCTCAAACATCTTGCAACAACAACTTAAAGCTGCATGATATTCTGTTATAGTAAGTGGATCAAGAGACAACAGGCAGCTGGAGGCAAGTACCTTGAATTATGAATATCAATCTTTCAATTTTTAAAAAAAGTATTTATATATTTTTCAAAAATAATTTTAAAGGATTGGAAAAGTATAACAATATGTATATTTCAGAATAATGTATTTCTTCCAGGTAATGGAATTTTGGTTTTAAAAATAAATTATTTTTTAAGGTAAAATACTAATATTATCTTTGTTTTCCCTTCCCTTGCACACACTCTATTTTGAGTCCTTTCTTCAGAGGGCCCTGACCCAATTGATCACTCTATGGCTGAAAAGCATGGACTTTCAAGAAAATTGATGAAAAGCAACTCTGAGCTCTGTTTGCTTCATAGGGCATCAATACTAGTTGACAAGATAAGGTCTGAAACAAAACAGTAAAGGGTTAAATTGGGCTGGATTAAGACACTGTGGATCATGCTAGGCCTTCTGAACGATTTAGCTAGCTATTAAAGGAATATTATAAGACATGCAGCACAGAGAAAATTACTATATCTGCTGGACTGCCAATCCTTTGGAAGAATTACCACTAAGTGTGAGACAAGCATCACAGATGCAAGAAGATTTGGTTAATGGTAGCAGATTTGTTGGGTTGGGCACATGTTCCTACCAGACATGGCAGATAGCCTCTACAGGGAGCCACTCAACTAACATCAGCTATGGGAGCATCACCAAGTACACTCACAGGAAATTCCTGAATTATTATCCTCTCCAGCACTGAATGTAGATTGAGAGGTGCCCGAGGCTGAAAAGTTCAATACACAGCTGAATCTTCCCCAATTTGGGCACTCCCAATTTGTACCAAAGGTTGCAAAGTCATGACATTTTGTACGAAACTGCTTGTTGAAACAAAGATAGCTGATGTCTGCAGTACAACCTGGGAGCCCCAAAATGAGGTGAAAACAAAGTTTGAAATGGGAATATTTCTTATTTTTCATATTACTTAGATGGGGTGAGTAATTGGAATAGAAATAACTACCCAAATACTTCTTTTCTTCTGTGATTAAAAAAAGAACAAATTTCCCTACATTAGTGATGCAGTTAGAATGTTCCTTTAAGTCCATGTAGAATATGTGACTAGTCAAGAGTGACACAGGGAATTATAATTAAATTATATACATGCTAAAAATGCAGTCTAAACAAAAAAATTTGAGAAAAATATTTTATGAAGTATGTTGTTTACCATACAGTACTTACTGGGCTAGGGATTGAGTCAGGATCAAGTTTCTTCTGTTGAGGTCCAGCAAACTGTGCACCAGTTGCTGGGGCCCCTGGATAAGCACCAGGATAATTTGGCTGAAGACCTCTTTGCTGTCCTCCATAAATACCCCCTGGAAAGAAGAAACACAAATACTGGAAAATACAACTCATTTCCCAAGATGATATGAATGAGATTACATCAATCCAATGAATCGTTTTTGTTTGCATTGTTCAGGAAAAGTCGTATTTGTTTTAAAAGATCCCTAACAGTTTAACATAAACAGACTCAACTTTGAACCAAAAGTAATAATCTTAAAGCATATTCTGCTTTATAATAACTACAGAAATGTTATTTTATGAGGAAAATACAAAATTCTTTCCTCTTTTCAGTCTATAATTTAATTTTCTAACAAGGCACATCCACTCAACAGCAGCTATTAGTCTATTGGTGTTCTTGGTCTTATTGACTCCACTGCATATCAATATAAAGGATTACAACATTTAATCATTTCTGTATGTTTCCGACTGCTTCGACTGGTCACTTAAGCTAGAACTGACACACTGGCAGAAAAGAACCCATCAGTGCTTTTGCTCAGCACAGTCACGATGGGTCCAATTATATGTAGCAATACAGTGTGCCTAAACAATTTGAAGCTCTAGTGTATATAAGAAGCTTGCATGTGGTTATATTTTATGCAAAAGGGATCCATCCCTCCCTGGTCCCTTGAGTGCTTTTAAATTATTTCAAGCTCGTGAATAAAAAGCAGTTACACTCCCCGACTGATGTTGTATCCTGAGCACAAGTTCCAATGATTTCACTTCACAGATTACAAAACATTTAACAAAGCTAAAACCAAACTTTAAAAAATATATATCATGGTGCAACAAATATTGTTCTGCAAATCATTAGCGACTATCACGATCAGAGGTTTAAAGTCACGGACTTAAAGTTTAATGTCCGATTGTAACTTCCCCTTAGTTTCATTGGTCTGTTCCACTAATGATTACATGGGGGGTGAAATTCCATGGCGGTTCTCCCACCATAATGCCAATTTCAGCCCCACACATCATAAATAAAAAGAAAACATAAGAACATAAGAAATAGGAGCAGGAATAGGCCATATGGCCCCTCGAGCCTGCTCTGCCATACAAAGAGATCACGGCTGATCTTCAATCTCAACCCCACTTTCCCAACCGATCCCTATATCCCTTGATTCCCTTAAGAGTCCAAAAATCTATCGATCTCAGTCTTGAATATACTCAACGACTGAGCAGCCCTCTGGGGTAGAGAATTCCAAATATTTATATCCCTCTGTGTGAAGAAATTCCTCCTCATCTCAGTCCTAAATGTTCGACCCCTTATCCTGAGACTATGTCCCCTAGTTCTAGACTTTCCAGCCAGGGGAAACATCCTCTCAGCATCTACCCTGTCAAGCCCTCTTAGAATCTTATATGTTTTAATGAGATCACCTC
The DNA here is from genome assembly GCF_035084215.1 of Heptranchias perlo. Classification (NCBI taxonomy): domain Eukaryota; kingdom Metazoa; phylum Chordata; class Chondrichthyes; order Hexanchiformes; family Hexanchidae; genus Heptranchias; species Heptranchias perlo. Next base: position 124,201,217 of record NC_090325.1, on the reverse strand, counting down.
TCATTCTTCTGCACGCCACAGAGTGTAGGCCCAATCTACTCAACCTTTCCTCATCCAGACAACCCTCTCATCGCAGGAATCAATCTAGTGAACCTTTGTTGCAATGCCTCTAAGGCAAGTATATCTTTCCTTAGGTAAGGAGATCAAAACTGCACACAGTACTCCAGGTCTGGTCTCACCAAAGCCCTATACAATTGCACCAAACTTCCTTGCTCTTGTACTCCAACCCCCTTGCAATAAAGGCCAACATATCATTTGCCTTCCGAATTGCTTTGCTGTACCTGCATGTTCTGTGTTTCATGTATAAGGACACCTAAATCCCTCTGAACATCAACATTTAATAGTTTCTCATCATTTAAAAAATATTCTGTTTTTCCATTTTTCCTACCAAAGAGAATAACCTCACATTTCCCCTCATTATACTCCATCTGCCACCTTCTTGCCCACTCACTTCACCTGTCTATATCCTTTTGCAGGTTCTTTGCGTCCTCCTCACAGCTTACTTTCCCACCTAGCTTTGTATCGTCAGCAAACTTGGATATATTACACTCAGTCCCTTCATCTAAGTCATTAATATAGATTATAAATAACTGAGCAACAATCTCTGTGGCACCCCACTAGTTACAGCCTGCCAACCTGAAAATAACCCCTTTATTCCTACTCTCTGTTTTTTGTCCGTTAACCAATCCTCAATCCATGCTAATATATTACCCCCATTCCCATGAGTCCTAAACTTGTGTAACAACCTTTTATGTTGCACTTTATCGAATGCATTTTGAAAATCCAAATATACTACATCTGCTGGTTCCCCCTTATCTACCCTACTAATTACACCCTCAAAAAACTCTAAAAAATGTCAAACACGATTTCCCTTTCATAAAACCATGCTGACTCTGCCTAATCATATTATGATTTTCTATGTGCCCTGTTACTACGTCCTAAATAATGGATTCCAACATTTTCCCTACTACTGATGTCAGGCTAACTGGCCTATAGTTCCCTGTTTTCTATCTTCCTCCTTTCTTGAATAGCGGGGTTACATTTGCTACCTTCCAATCCATGGGGACCATTCTAGAATCTAGAGAATTCTGAAAGATCAAAACCAATGCATTCACTATCACTGCAGCCACCTCTTTTAAAACACTAGGATGTAGGCCGTCAGGTCCAGGGGATTTGTCGGCTTTTAGTCCCATTAATTTTTCTAAAACCTTTTTGTTACTAATCTTAATTACTTTAATTTCCTCCCTCTCATTAGACCCTTGGTTCCCCATTATTTCTGGTATGTTTTTTGTTTCTTCTACTGTGAAGACAGATATAAAATATTTGTTTAACATCTCCGCCATTTCCTTATTCCCCATTATAATTTCTCCTGTCTCTGTCTCTAAGGGACCCACATTTACTTTCACTAATCTCTTCCTTTTTATATACTTGTAGAAGCTCTTACAATCTGTTTTTATATTTCTTGCTAGTTTAATCTCATATTCAATTTTCTCCCTCTTTATCAATTTCTAGGTTATCCTTTGCTGATTTCTAAAACCCTCCCAATCCTCAGGCTTACTACTATTTTTGGCAATATTGTAAGTCGCTTCATTTAATCTAATACTATCCTTAACTTCCCTAGTTAGCCACAGTTGGATCACATTTCCCGTGTAGTTTTTAGTCCTCAAGGGTATGTATATTCGTTGGGCATTATGAATTATTTCTTTAAATGTTCACCATTGCTTATCTACCATCATATATTTTTACCTAATTTCCCAATCTACCTTAGCCATCTCGCCCCTCAAGAAAGGTGTAACTTAATTTGCTAATCAAATTTAAGTAACAGGATCAAGACAGTGAACTTTAGGAAATTGTGCCTGGAATTTCCATAGGTGTTCTCCAGCAGAGGATCAGCTGAAACTCCGGAGAAACTACGTAAATGGCCATTTACACTGCTTCTCCGGGGTTTCCGCTGATCTTCCACTGAAGCTATGGCAGCAGATCGCGAGAACCTCTGCAGAAATTCCAGGTGTTGATTTTAATATGGGATGCATCAGCTCTCTGCATTTCAAGAGTATGCTATTAAATCAGGGTTCAATTTAAAGGGATACTGTTTGAGGCTTTATTTTTGAGTATGATCTCTATATATATATTATCACATGGTATTTCCAAAGCGGTTCTTCCTATCTCCTGTCGTAACAATTGGCAGAAACCTCGGAGAAACATCATAAATGGCAAATTCTACTCGTATAGGCTTTCTGTCTGTAATCCTGTAATATTGTGTGGCTGTTATATCATAGAGTCCCTTCAACTAATCAAGTTATGGAATCAGAGACCACTTTCCCTTGAGCCCATCAAATTCCAGAACCAAGGAGTAATCAAATTCCATAACAACCTCTGTACTATCATTTCTGATTGGCTGACCTAACTAATCATGTTCTGCCAGTGATATTTTCTGTAGCATATAGCTTCCATTATAGTTCCTTACCCACTAATAGCTCAAAAATAAAATTTATATATAATAAAGACAAGAAAAAAAACTCAGAAAAATAATCTTACACATCCCTTCCAATCACTGCAACAATTTTCACTTACATGGCCTGATGTGGCCCACTGGACCACAAGGACATCCCCTGCCCAGCTGAGGCTTAGCTAGAGCAAAGAATGCAAGAAAACACGTGTAGAGAGAGCTCATTATCCCCTCTGTGTGCTGGGTGCCTCTTGCACATTCACAAGGGAAGTAATATGCCAACAGAGTGCACTTAGTCCCCATGTCTGACTCGAATGTCCAACCTCCACCTCACTGGCCCCAGCTTTCCCTTTGGAAGCTCAGGCCATACTCTCACCAGCTTCTTGCCACTTCTTCTCACTTAACATGCACCAGTCTCCTCACTGTCAAGTTTTGCCTTATCCTTTCTTCCTACCCTAAGCATAGGGCTTCCTTATTCTCATTCACCACCTATCTTTCACTTCCCAGACCCCGGCTCACTTCTGCTTTTATCTCTGGGACCAGGCCTGACCTCTTCTGCTCCCCAGGCTTGAGCCAGGCCCCTGCTCCCTGGGCCTGGACAAGGCTTTCAGGTAGCCCATTATATCTTGGTGATTCGCATTTATAATATTGGAATCAGAATACTTTACTGAGTGTTTATTATATTTTAAATTCTTCACATACTCGTTATTTATATAATTTATATGTATTCATCTATTGGATGTTTGTATGATAATTGATAATACTGGAATAATTCCATTTACCCAATGTCTATCGATTATATCAATTAAGAAAAAAGTTGACGATAGTTATCCACTGTGTTCTGCAGATGTGATTGGTCTATCGTGACTATCTTACTGTTAATGAATTGTTGCTCATGTGGTAACCAGGCATCAACCACTAATCTCCATGTTCCCAGTTGAATTACAATGCTGCAACTTGCTCCTCAGCTCTAACCTTCCTGCTTCCTAGAATTTTGAGCCCCAAGCCGTAGCCCCCTGCTCCCTCCTCTGATCCATAGCCTAAGCCCAGAGCCTTGGCTTCCTCCTCAGATGAATTTGTCACAATGATAATTTCTACAAACCTTGGTTCACAAAGGTCCAACTGATCGAAACGACTCATGAATTACAGTTTATTAAAAAAAAATAGAAATTTGTGGTTGCTATAAACTTTAACTAAAATATCACTGTCACATAATTTTATTCTCTGTTCAATGCTTTCTTATACTTTAGTACCAAGCCTTCTATGTCCCATAAAACCAACCTGTGATTTATTGAAGCACTATTACTAGTAGTGGTGATTTTACTGAAATTCTTTTCTAACATGAAAGATCCATAAAACATAGCCACATGTGTGAGTGAGTCAAAACAGTCTTTCATTCCAGCGAACGAATGTATGGCTCTTATCATATCAATGGCAACATATGCTGTTCATTCTGCCACATGGTACTCCTGGAGCAACATTAAATAGGTCTTTAATTCTGGTCCACTGTGTCTTGACAGTTAAAAGTCACCTTTAGTACATGGGAGCATAATTTAGGCCGGCGTTCCCCAACCTCCCGCCATAACCTCAGTGGAAGATCGGCAGAAACCTCGGAGAAACATCTACTTTTGCCATTTCTCTGGAGTTTGCACCAATCTTCTGCCAAAGTTAGAGCTAGGGAGTTCGGAAGAACCCCTGCAAAATTTCTAGGCATTGAACTAATCACTTATAATCTTGATGTGGAGATGCCGGTGATGGACTGGGGTTGACAAATGTAAACAATCTTACAACACCAAGTTATAGTCCAAATTTTCAAATAAAATTGTTGGACTATAACTTGGTGTTGTAAGATTGTTTACACTTATAATCTGTACACATGTGAAATAATATTTACCAATGATCGCTACAAAATAAATGCTAATTGTCACCGCCCCACCCCAAACCAGGCTTTGTGAGATTTACTTAGGTAAGAAATATTAAAACCCTCATTCTAGATCAGCCCTCTTTCAGGTGAGAATGCACCTTGCTGAAGTAGATAACCTTTTTCTTTATTCCTAGATTGGCAACCAATACCACTAAAACAAGATTAACTAGTCAATCATCTCCTTTACTATTTGTGGGACATTACTGTGCACATATTGGCTGCCACCTTTGCCTGTAGTGATTGATTTCAAAAGTAATTCATTAGATGTGAAATGCTTTTGGATGTCTTGAGGACACCATGGAGCATTATATAAATGCAAGCTTTTTCTTTCAGTATAATGCATGTTACCATTGGCAATTTTCTAATAATGCAGTCTATTTCACATTACACAACAGGAAGCTTACTGTTTCAGATAACATTTCTGATTACAATGTGAAAACATCCCTTCCAGAGCCAAGCTTGTCAAATTTTGGTTGCTCTTCTGATATTATAGTAACATCTGAATACTTTAACTTACACTACGTGCGATCCTTAAAAAGACAGCTGTGTCATTTGGGCTGAAATTAAGACAGCAAAATTTCAGACTACGATCAGGACAATGCATTGTTAATGAATACTGGAAGATGAGAATCAAAAGGAGGCTATTTACCTTGCTGTGGTAAGTACCCAGGCATTGGAGGCTGGCCTGGAACCTGCTGGTAGCCAGCACTGCCTTGACTGGGTCCAGCAAGACCAACGTGCATGCCTACAGGAGAAGGAGCAGCCATTCCAGGGGGCACTGTAGCTGCTGGGGCACCAGGTGCGACAGGCAGACCTTGGGATATAGGAGGTAAAAGTTGTTGTGGTTGAGATCCTTGGAACGAAGGCCGGAGTGGTGGTCCAGATAGCGATGGGGCACTTTGTGGGGGAGCTTGAGAAGAATCTATTTTAAAAAAAAGGTATATTAATATGCTTGAAACAAAATTTTATTGAAAAATTTGTAGCTTTTTAAATAAGTAACATTAACAGTGAAATTAGAAAATCAATGTGTGCTAAATGCCACATAATCAATATTCTGCATGTGTTCAGTGACATGCTTAAGCAATAATTATAAAACTGTGCATCTACAATATTGACACAGATATACAACAGTGCCAAATTTTATTTAATTAGGTAATATATACAAAGGAGGGCTCTAAAAACACAAGCTTTGAAATCACTGTTGACATTGGCTCTAACACCAGTCTTATTTTAGAGTTAAAGAGGAGTAATTTTGCGAGTGAGTGAAAGCAATACACATTTAATAAGGAGAAGCAGTTTTCATGTGCTATAGTCCTTAAGACATCTGTTAACCTGGTTGAGCTCATTATTGTTAGAATTATAGCAACTTAGGGGAAAAGTGCACCATATTGCAAGGCTCAGGTTACACAAGTGCAATGCATTCTTAATGCACATATACAGCAGCTATTGAGGCAGAGACAACATATGCATATCAGTAGTGACAGGTGAACATTTACACGGTAGAGCTTCAAGATACTGAAATCTGTCAAAAATATCTGTCGAAAATAGTTTTCCATTCAGTCATCCCTCAAATAGACTCAACTGAGGAAGACCAGTAAGAGCAGGAACTAGCTGTCAGAGTTAAAAGGTCAGCAGGCCTAACAGAATATCCAATCTATTCACTGTGGGGCTCATGAGATGCGAGAAGCCAGAGCAGTGTGGAAGGCCAGAATGGTGTGGAGTTTAGCCTCAGTGGGAGTTCAGCCTTGGGGTGTAGTTGGACAAGAGTTAAGAGGGGATGAATGTTGGGACCTTGCCTTAATGCTCATTAGATCATTTGAATAATTTGCATTAGGGGGTCCCTCTGAGCAGGAGAGGGTAGGTAAGTGACTTGATTTTTTTTCTTCACTAAAGTCCCAACAGTCCTTTGCTGGATTGTTTTCTCTCACCAATCCCCTCCACCTACTAATTTAAAAAAAAGCTGCTGGTCTTTATTTTTGAAGAAAGACAGAGCTGTGAAATTTAAGGGAGGAAATTTTGTCTAATTCAGAAATTATAACTGAAGGGATAGCCTGAAGCTACAGGGTGCAGACTGATTAGTGAGATTTTTTAAATAATTAACAATTATGTGAAGTGAATAGTTTGATTTTTGCAGGAGGTAGGTGCTAGCGGAAGTTCAGGTTAATATTTTTAAGTTGGTTAGACACAGAGGAGTGACAGTGCAGGCAACTTTTGTGATGTGTGTGGAGTGTGTTATGTGAGGCATCATGTTTCCTGAGCATGATTTTAGCTCGGAGCCGGGAACCCAGCGTGTCCGCAGATATTTGTGTGGGGAACCCGGAAGCCAAATGAATGCGTCGCAATCTGAGATCAATGAGAGGTAAGTATTTGTGCTTTCGGGTTTCCCACGTACCAGGCAGCCAGATTAACAGGCGACATTGGGTGGGCCTTGGAGAGGATCAAGGGGTGGTTGCTCCAGCATCAGGTTGGGGGGGAGGGAAGGTCGGCCAATCACGGGGGTTCCTGTCAGTCAGGTGAGCTTGTTGGGCCTGGATAAGGCACTCCTGCTCCTCCAGGCCCACAAGCACTGCAATAAAGGTACTCACCTCATGGATCCGGCCCTTCACGTCTGCTTTCACCTGACGTGAATCAGAAGCGATGGGAAACCCAAACAGATAAGGTTAAATTTGTTTGACATTTCAATACATGAAAAATTAAATGCCTCAACTATCGCAATGAGGTACACTGCCCCTTTAAGTATCGGCTGGTCAGCTTTAAGTGGGAATGGGACTTCTGGGTTTCTGTTGCGTACACACATCCAAACGTGCCGAGGTTAAATCAGGAAGTTGGCGCATTGAAGCTGGGATGCAGTCCCGCTCCAAAAATTAACCATTTTTACTCTCTCCACCATTTTAGTGGTGGTGTTAACCCACTTATTTTAAAATAGTGGAGAAGGGAATTTCAGACCAACACGTTAAACTTTCGTACACTAATATCTCAAGGCATAAATTTAGGGCATGATCTTTTTGGGTGAAATCACAAAAACAGTTTTATAAAATATGTAAATGTATAATATATAAAACATTTTGAATCGCTTTTCCATAAACCCAACATTTAGCAAGTTTTAAATTTGAAAACATTAGCCCCAATTGTTTTTTGTTGTATTTTCCTTTCATACAAAAAGTAACTTTCTCTGAAGTTTCTATTTTCAGCAGTTTTATCCAATCTAATCATTTGTATGTTATAAGAGAAATTATTAAATGTAAAATATGTTTGAATTACCTAAATTCTGGAGGAGTAAATTATCTTGTTTCATTCACAAAGCTAAAAAAGGTTAGCAACTGTAGAGGTTCTAAGCTGCTGACTTGTGATGTTAGCAATGTGCTCAATATGTTTTAAGACCTCAGACACCCCAGGATCACCACAGGAGTCTAAGATGAGTTTCCTTTTGATTTTTTTAAAGCAATAAGACAGAATTAAATACATCAAAGCATATATGTCCCTCGGGAAATCTTACACTTCACATGAATGTGAGGTCACATGGAGTTTAAGAATATGGCAATTTCTTCAAACTCCACTCTTATGCCCTTTTGGCCTCACGGTTCAAAAGGCTGAAGAAATTGTAAGGTGAGAGAGTCAATGAGGGACAGCTGCAGAGAAACCATCTAGAACCAGAAACGTTTTGAAACATAAAAATATTAATAAGTCTCTTTCCTGTCTTTCTCTCTCTCTCCCTCCCCTCCCTCTCTCCACACATCCAGACAAATATTCAACTAGTTTGTTACATTACTTCATAAAAAAACTTACCATAACCACTTATTTGCATGGCACCAAGCTGACTAGTGACTTGCTGTGTGAATACAGGTGGTGCAGTATTCTGGTAGGCTGGCTGTGGGTGGGAACCATGGGATTGAAAGGAAGGTGCCTGACCATTGCCTGGAGAAGGAGCTGCATATCTGAAATTAAATAAATACTAATAAAAATAAAATATTCAGATAATAACTACGAAAGCATTCCCAAACAATTTACTTTTAATCTATTCTTCAATATTGGGTTATTTAATACACATACATTTTATTGGAAATATGATAACTTTAAACTTTTTGGTGTGTAGTACACTTTCAACCAACTGAAACCTGCTATAATATCAAACCCACCATTCTGCAAAATGTAATGGTTATGCAGCTTAAAAAAGACTGGGCAGGACGGTTGGAGGCAGATGGTCATATAATAAAACCTCCAGGAGTGAGTCTAACCAGAGTTGGCAACCCTAGTGCACATGCACTTTTCTTCTGCCACCAGTTGACAGGGAGACTAGTGGTACCAATTTAAAAGCAAAGCGGCATGCTTAGGTCACTCTCCCAAGGCATAATGTGGAGATGCCGGTGATGGACTGGGGTTGACAATTGTAAACAATTTTACAACAGCCTCCGAAAGCTTGTGGAATTTAAAATAAATTTGTTGGACTATAACTTGGTGTTGTAAAATTGTTTACAATTCCCAAGACATAGGCAGGGTTTTTGTCAGTTTTAAAGAAAACAAGGCAGAGAGTGTATGCATGTGTAAAATGGTGTTTTGTATATATTGTATTGTGTGTTATGGCAAATACCTTGGCATCTGGTTTCCAGGATTATATATTCCATTCTGGAGGCAAGTTTGGCCAAACTGGCTAGGAGCAGGTGGCAGATGACCAGCAGAAACTGAAGGCCCGTGAGGTGAAGGTACTAGTTTTAAAGGTGCTGAAAAGAAAATACATCCATTAACCACAAGCCTGTACTTAGATAACTAAACTTTTTGAGGACAGTAGCATTTGCCCAGAGATATGAAAAATTTAAAAGGTTCTCTGGGTTTGTATATTTCTTCAATTCTACAGTCTACAATACAATCTGCTCCTGACAATTCAAAGTCACTTTTTGTGCTACAAAAATTTGAATTATCTGATAATTTGATTACACAATTTAAATATCACAGCAAAGTGGGGATTTGGTGTTAAAAATAATTTGAATTCTCAAATAATTTGAATTAAGCAACTATTCCGGAAGGCAGATCAGGTGGACTCACAGAAAGAGTGTCCAAATCTCAAGCAATAAATTTACCGCAATTTACACATCATGACTAATCTCCTGCTTAATCTGAACTGCCAAACATACCGCTCTTCAGATATACCAAGGTAATTTGCCCTTGGCCTAAAAATCCTGAACAAGTAACTGCTAAATTGCCAATCCTTCTGCTCTCAGACCCATTGTTCCTTGTATTCGTCCTCAGGGGAACAACAGTTATAGCTGTCCCATCAGACATGATGCTAAATGGCAACAAAGTGGATGGAGATTACTGACATTGGTCAGAGCAGCAACTAGATTTTAAAGTCAGCAATAAACATCCTTTAATAACAATGAGCTAAAATTACAAATCCTGAATTTCCTCTTCAGTTACACTGATAAACTGAAGCAACTAATAAAGGTGGAACTAGTGAGATTTCTGGTGGGAGTCGCTCTTTTTGAGGCAGTCCTGCCTCTTTGAATGACATAACGACGGAAAGGAGGAGGTTTAAAAAAAATGCCCGATCCCCTCCCACTGGAATTTCTCACAGGAGCAGAACTCCAGCAGAACCAGGTCCCCTCTCAAATTCTGACCTCTTCCCCCTCTACCCACTAAGACTTCCATCTGCCCTCTCAGGCTCAGGAATCTCAGGGCCTGGATGACCTATTGTTGCTAACATGTGCACTCGTTGTGGGGGGGGGACAGGGAGAACAGGCATCATTTAAAACATTTTTCAGGACTATTTCTCCACACACATTACCTGTTTGAGCTGCAGAATATGGTTGACCTGTTCCACCATAGTGGCCGTAATGAGGCTGTGAAGTTCCTGCTCCAAAGCCAGTAGGATATCCTCCCATTCCAGGTTGAGCTTGAGAATAAGGCGGTGTTGCAACATATCCTTGTTGACTCATTTTTGTTTAGAATATCCTCATTCCTTAGATAACCTTGATTCTTGAGAAACCTAGGGGGTGGGGGGGGGGGGGGGGGAGGAAGAGTACAAATTTATATTCACAGATTACAGGACAATCCAGATCCTGTCACTCTCAAACTCCATTATGCCACTGGTGTACTGTCTGGACTGTTTTTGATAGCAGCACAACCGCTTTTATATCCTGCTAACTGGTCTTAAATTGTCAAAAGCAAAGATCCTCACACATATTAAAATGCAAGCTTGGAGGTCTAAAGCAACACTTCAGATGCTTGGACTAGTCAAGGGACACCTTACAATATACCACAGAGATGGTTGACCAATTGTAGCAGTATGCTATATGCTGCACAATACTGCCATGGATAGAAGCCTCACCATGGACTTGAACGAGGAACAGCTCAAAGGCATGGGAAACGAGGAAAACCATGGCATGCAGGAGACACCAGCAGACAACCAGCCACCAAAGGCAAGTTGATAGTTGCATGACATCTGATAGCCCAGTTCTTCCAGTCAGCTCTGGAGTCAGATGCAATTACTTTCCATTAAACATATTTACAATCACGGAAATGTGATTTGCTTCACATTTTTTTGCAGAGATTGCATATGTTCTGACACCTCTATTTTTGCACATCTGATTCTTTCAATGTGCAGAAAAGAAAGTAAGATGGATAGCAAGATAAGTTCAAAGTGAATTAATTTAATTAAGTGTACTAATGAATGTGCTGCATGTGTTTCACTGTTGTCTGTGCCTCTTGTAACTCCTAGACATCCATGTGTTGCTTTTCCAAGTTCTTTACTAATATGTGCTCCATTGATTGAAGGAACAGTAGTGGTAGGTGATTGATCAGTCAGCTGGCAAGCTGCACGGGATGCAGAAGGCCTGCTACCTGTACGTACAGAAAACCTCAATTGAATGCATCAGTGGTGGGACTTCCTTTGCTGCACTCATTTTAGGCTCATTGCTTTTACAGCTGCCTGCTGCCATTGATGCAGAACTTGGTGATGCCCCAGACCTGCTGATAATATAATTCACAACTGGCTCCAGTCCTGCCATTGCTGGAAAGCATTGTTACAGCTCCAGATTTTTCTCAACAAGTTTCCTTGTGTAAAGGGATTGATGACAATTTCCAAAAGTAACTGAGGTCTCTTACAAAATGAAACCTATGTCTTTCTTCTCTGCAATGTTTGGGTTAGCATAACTCAGGTCGACGTTCAAGCCCAATTGATTCTTGCAGAACACCTAGATTCCCACTATGTCTCCTTTCAATCCAGATGACAGAAAATATCACCCCATTAAACTGGGGGCTAAACTAATGTTATGGATTTACTTATAAATAAATGATGCACAGAAGTAACAAGACATACGTAAAATACCACAGAGCACAATTTCTCATCCTCTTGTTTAAATCCCTTCATGGCCTCACCCCTCTGTAACCTCCTCCAGCCCTCCAACCACTCCTCTCCCCAAATTCTCATTCCTCTGACTGGCCACAACTCTTGAGAGAACTGATATACGCCCATCACACTTAACAACAAACCTGAATTAGCATCTGTAACAACAATAACTTGCATTTATATATCACATTTAAAATAGAAAAATAACCTATGGTGCTTCACAGTGGCATAATCAGACAAAAATGGATACCATGCCAAAGAAGAAGATATTAGGAGGCATAACTAAAAGCATAGTCAAAGAAGTGGATTTTAAGGAGGGCCTTAAAGAGAGGGACACGGAGAGGTGGAGGAGTTTAGAGATGGAATTCCAGAGCTTGGGGCCTAGACGGCTTAAGGCATAGCTGTGAGTGGTGGTGTGAAAATTGGGGGGGGGGGGGGGGGGGTTGCAAAAAGGCCAGTCAGAGGAATGAGAATTCGGGGAGAGGAGTGGTTGGAGGGCTGGAGGAGGTTACAGAGGGGTGAGGCCATGAAGGGATTTAAACAAGAGGATGAGAATTTTAAATTTGAGACGTGGGAGGCCGAAAGCCAATGCAGGTCAGCAAGGATATGGGTGACAGTTGAGTGAGATTTGGTGCGGGATAGGATACAGGCAGCAGAGTTTTGGATGGGCTGAAGTTTACAGAGGGTGGAGAATTGGAGACCAGCCAGGAGAACATTGGAATAGTCGAGTCTGGAAGGGATAAAAGCATGGATGAGAGATTCAGAGACAGAAGGGCTGAGGCAGGGGCAGAGGCGGGTGATGTTATAGGAACATAGGAACAGGAGTAGGCCATTCAGCTCCTCGTGCCTGCTCCGCTATTTGATAAGATCATGACTGATCTGTGATCTAGCTCCATATACCTGCCTTTGGCCCATATCCCTTAATACCTTTAGTTGCCTAAAAGCTATCTATCTCACATTTAAATTTAGCAATTGAGCTAGTATCAATTGCCATTTGCAGAAGAGAGTTCCAAACTTCTACCATCCTTTGTGTGTAGAAATGTTTTCTAATCTCGCTCCTGAAAGGTCTGGCTCTAATTTTTAGACTGTGCCCCCTACTCCTAAAATCCCCAACCAGCGGAAATAGTTTCTCTCTATCCACCCTATCTGTTGCCCTTAATATCCTATAAACTTCGATCAGATCACCCCTTAACCTTCGAAACTCTAGAGAATACAACCCCAATTTGTGCAATCTCTCCTTGTAACTTAACCCTTGAAGTCTGGGTATCATTCTAGTAAACCTACGCTGCACTCCCTCCAAGGCCAATATGTCCTTCCGAAGGTGCGGTGCCCAGAACTGCTCACAGTACTCCAGGTGCGGTCTAACCAGGGTTTTGTATAGCTGCAGCATAACGTCTGCCCCCTTGTACCCTAGTCCTCTAGATATAAAGGCCAGCATTCCATGAGCCTTCTTGATTATTTTCTGCACCTGTTCATGATACTTCAATGATCTATGGACCTGAACCCCTAAGTCCCTTTTGACATCCCTAGTTTTTAACTTTTTACCATTTAGAAAGTACCCTGTTCTATCCTTTTTTGATCCAAAGTTGATGACCTCACATTTGTCGACATTGAATTCCATTTGCCACAGTTTTGCCCATTCACCTAATCTATCAATATCCCTTTGTAATTTTATGTTTTCATCTACACTGCTTACAATGCCACCAATCTTTGTGTCATCGGCAAACTTAGATATGAGACTTTCTATGCCTTCATCTAAGTCGTTAATAAATATTGTGAATAATTGAGGCCCCAAGACAGATCCCTGCGGGACTCCACTAGTCACATCCTGCCAATGTGAATACTTACCCATTATCCCTACTCTCTGTCGCCTTTCGCTCAGCCAATTTCCTAACCAAGTCTGTACTTTTCCCTCGATTCCACGGGCTTCTAACTTAGCTAACAGTCTCTTATGTGGGACCTTATCAAATGCCTTCTGGAAGTCCATATAAATAACATCCATTGACATTCCCCTGCCACTACTTTAGTCACCTCTTCAAAAAATTCAATCAGGTTTGTCAGGCACGACCTACCTTTCACAAATCCATGCTGGCTCTCCCTGATTAACTGAAAATTCTCGAGGTGTTCAGTCACCCTATCCTTAATTATAGACTCCAGCAATTTCCCCACAACAAATGTTAGGCTAACTGGTCTATAATTCCCCAGTTTCCCTCTCTCTCCTTTCTTAAAAAGCGGAGTGACATGTGCAATTTTCCAATCTAGAGGGACAGTTCCTGAATCTAGAGAACTTTGAAAGATTATAGTTAGGGCATCTGCAATCTGCTCACCTACTTCCTTTAAAACCCTGGGATGGAAACCATCTGGTCCTGGGGATTTGTCACTCTTTAGTGCTATTATTTTCTTCATTACTATTGCTTTACTTATGTTAATTTTATCGAATCCCTGTCCTCGATTCAATATTAGTTTTCTTGGGATTTTCGGCATGCTATCCTCTTTTTCTACTGTAAATACTGACGCAAAGTAATTGTTCAACATGTCCGCCATTTCCCCATTGTCAATGACAATATCCCCACTTTCAGTTTTTAAGGGGCCAACACTGCTCCTGACTACCCTCTTTTTCCTAATATAACTATAAAAGTTTGTTGTATTGGTTTTGATATCCCTTGCAAGTTTCTTTTCATACTCTCTTTTTGTAGCTCTTACTATCTGTTTTGTGACCCTTTGTTGATCTTTGTATCTTTCCCATTCGCCAGGATCTGTGCTATTTTTTGCCTTTTTGTATGCCCTTTCCTTACATCTTATACTGTCCCTTACCTCTTTAGTTGTCCATGGCTGTTTTTTTGGCAAGTAGAGTTCTTGCCCCTCAGGGGTATAAACCAGTTCTGTATCTCGTTAAATGTTTCTTTAAACATTTCCCACTGATCATCAGTCATTCTACCCATTAACAGATTTGCCCAGTTTACTGTGGACAGTCTCTGGCTCATCCCATTGAAGTCGGCCTTACCCAAGTCTAGAATCTTAGCAGCTGACTCACTTTTTTCCCTTTCAAACACTATATTGAACTCGATCATGTTATGATCGCTATTGGATAGATGTTCACGCACAGTTAAGCTGTTAACTAAATCTGGTTCATTACTCATTACTAAATCTAGTATGGCTTGCCCCCTTGTTGCCTCTAGGACATACTGCTGTAGAAAACTATCCCAGACACACTCAAGAAATTCACTACCTTTCTGACAGTTGCTAGTCTGCTTTCCCCAATCTATGTGAAGGTTAAAGTCCCCCATTAAGACTTTCTTACACGCTTGTCTAATCTCTGCATTTATACAATCTAGCACTTCAGAGCTGCTGCCAGGGGTCTTATACACAACTCCCACTATAGTCTTAGATCCTTTCCTATTTCTCAATTCAACCCATAAGGTCTCTGTTGGCTGCTTACCTCTCGTTATATCCTCCTTTATCATTGAATTGATTTCATCTCTAATCACTAAGGCTACTCCTCCCCCTCTTCCATTTTCCCTATCTCTCCTGTAGACCTTATAACCCAGTATATTTAGTTCCCAATCCTGACCATCCTGCAGCCATGTCTCCGTAATAGCTATCATGTCATACCCTCCAATTTGAATTTGAACCTGTAGTTCATTTAATTTATTCCTTATACTCTGTGCATTTGTATATAGAACTTTTAGTTGGGCCACACACCCTAGTCTGGCCTTCAGCTTTGATGCTGGGATAATCGCCTTACGCCTTCTAGTTTTCACTTTATCTGTAACGTCTAAAGTACACTTTCTTTCCGCTGCTCTACGCTTTTCCCTTTCACTTGTTCTTGAACAACTGTTTGTACTATTTGTATTGTAAATTTCCCCTGGGTCTTCCCCTCTCTTGCTGCTCTCAACTTTACTCCCTTCTGTCTCCCCGCTAAGGTTCCCATCCCCCTGCCACTCTAGTTTAAACCTTCCCCAACAGCACTAGCAAACACCCCCGCGAGGACATTGGTCCCGGTCCTGCTCGGGTGTAACCCGTCACACTTGTACAGGTCCCACCTTCCCCAGAACCGGTCCCAATATCCCAGGAATCTAAATCCCTCCCTCCTACACCATCCCTGCAGCCACGCATTCATCCTGTCTATTCTCCTGTTACTATATTCACTAGCACTATGTTATGGATGTAGAAGTAGGGGATCTTTGTGATGGAGAATATAAGGGGTCAGAAGCTCAGCTTAGGGTTGAATAGACTACCGAGATTGCGATTGGTCTGGTTCAACCTGAGACAGTGGCTGGGGAATGTAGGATGGTGTACCATGACAGGCTAAATGGCTTGGCGTAAGCAGAGTGTGATGGGGTAGTTAGTATATAATGTGAAGGAACGAAGTGTGTACGTGCAATGGAGCACGAAGAACTAGTTGAACTCGGCTGACAAGGAGATTGAGATAAAACAAAACAAGAACACTGGTGTAAAGGGACAGGTAACTCTTTATGTATAATCAAATTGAATAAGTGTTAGAAAGGGCTAGAATGAATGTTAGATAATCTTAGAATAAGGTTTAGATAATCATAAGATGAACAATGAGAAGAAATAGTGCCAGAGTTCGTCAAGTAAATACGACATTATATAGAAAAATACTGAGGGATGAATTCAGCATAACAAGGAAAAGAATGCAGAATTCAGCAGCTTCAAAGACTAATATAGATAAGAATTGGGGCCCCATATATCACACAATTTTGTGCCGAAACCAGTCACGTGACATCCGCTGAGTCAGGATGAGTGACTGTTGTAGACAAAGTTACTGAACAAGTAGATGTATTTCAAGAAAAGGTATAAATATGGTATGAAACCCTTCGGCAAACTCAGCGTTCGGAACAGCCTGGATTGGTGATGCTCTTAGTTTCTGATGAGTCTCCTGCAGGTGAGTATATAAATGAATTGCTTGCTTGTATTACTCAAATTGATCTGACTCCTGGGTCCCGAGCCTTTACTCATGGAGTGCGGATCATTCCAACAACAAGGAGGAGATGGAATTGGTGGCTGGGCTACGGAGTTTGTGGCAGGGCCTGAAGATGACGGCTTCAGTCTTTCCAATGTATAATTGGAGGAAGTTGCGGCTCATCCAAGAATAGATATTGGAAAAGTAATCTGACAACACAAAGGAAATGTAAGGGTGGAGAGAGGTAGAGGAATGGTAGAGCTGGGTGTCATCAGCATATCATGTGGAACCTTACCCAATGTCTGTGGATGATGTCGCCAAGGGGCATCATGTAGATGAGGAAAAGAAGGAGGACAAGAAAAGATCCTTGGGGGACTGCCCATATAACTATGTGGGGGGTGAAAAGAGAAGCCATTGCTGGAGATGCTGTGACTACAATCAGATAGGTAAGAGTTGAACCATGTCAGGGCAATCCCAATGAGCTGGACAACGGAGGAAAGGTATTGGAGGAAGATGGTGAGGTTGACTGTGCAAAGGCTACAAAGAGGTTGAAAAGAAATAATGCACCACGGTCACAGTCAGAGAGGATGTCATTTGTGAGTTTGATTAGGACCGTTTCAGTGCTGTGGCAGGGACGAAAACCTGATTGAAGAGATTCAAACATGGGGCTGCATGAAAAATGGGTGACAACACGTTCAAGAACTTTGGGGAGGAAAGGAAGGCTGGAGTTGGGGCGGTGAGGATAGAGGGGTTGAGGGTGGATTGTTTGAGGAAGGGAGTGATGATGGCACTTTTGAAAGCAAGATGGACAGTACCTGAGAGGGAACCATTAATAATATCAGCTAACATGGGGCTAGGAAGGGAAGTTGGGTGATCAGCAGTTTAGTGGGAATGGGTCAAGGGAGCAGGAGGTGGGTTTGATTGATGAGATGTGCTCAGAGAGGGCATGAGGAGAGATGGGAGAGAAATGAGAGTAAGATGTGGATTCAGGGCTGGGGCAGGGGGCAGCTTGGGAGGGTATTTTTTTTATCTGCTTGCAGAAGAAAGTCACACATAACAGGCAGTAGCCTATGCAGACCTCATCTAAAGACCACTGACTCCTTACAGGAGTGAGCATCGGAGATTCTGGGGCTGAAAGCTATAGAGGGAGCGGGAAAGGACAAGGTCTGATACCTCCACCAAGCTCATGACTCCACCACATTACAGGAAAGATATGATTGCACTAGAGAGGGTACAGATGAGATTTACGAGGATGTTACCAGGGCTGGAGAATTTTAGCTATGAGAAAAGATTGGATAGGCTGGGGTTGTTTTCTTCGGAACAAAGGAGGCTGAGGGCAGATTTAATCGAGATATATAAAAGTATGATGGGACTAGATAGAGTGGTTAGGGAGGTCCTATTTCCCTTAGCAGAGGAGTCAGTGACCAAGGGGCATAGATTTACAGTAATTGGTAGAGGGATTAGATGGGAGCTAAGGAGAATTTTTTTCACTCAGAGAGTGGTGGGGGTCTAGAACTCACTGCCTGAAAGGCAGAAACCCTCCACTCATTTAAAAAGTACTTGGATGTGCATTTGAAGTGCCGTAACCTTCAGGGCTACGGACCAAGTGCTGGAAAGTGAGATTAAGCTGGATAGCTCTTTTTCGGCCGGCACATATGCGATGGGCCAAATGGCCTTCTTCTGTGCTGTAACTTTCTATGATTTTATGATCATCCTTTGTTTTTTATTCTTTATCTCATTACGCACTCACTCATCCACTCCCTCACTTGCAGGCATATACTGCAGCATTGCAGCATAACAAACGTGAAGGTTTTGCCATACAAGCTCTGTTTCATTTGGTGTTTTACTGACAGCAGTTTAAAATATGTTTTTCTGCACCTCTCGGTACTTAATGGGAGACAGTGGCCAAGTCCTTTTTCCAGCCTCAACCAAGCAACTTCTTCTACAGGGGCAAACACCAACACAAGATATGTTACTCCACGAGGTCAATTAGTCAATTGCAGGAAGAAACACTTGGTAAAGCACAGGTGAGAAGTAAGTGCATGTGGAATTGGATGGACAGCTGGAGGACTCCTTCAGCTGCTGAGCCCAGGGATTTGAATCTCATAGGGCTGATTTGCCATCTCAGCATCAGTTTCACTGCAATTCATGCAGTCATTTGAAAGTTTATTAAGCAGCCTTCACAATTGGGAGTGTCTATGAAGGAGTCCAAAACATTTGTGTCTGCAAGGCTGCATGATTGACTGAGTTGCAGACAACCATGGAGAGCATGGTCACTCTAGGGCTCTCTACAGCATAGCCCCTTTGTTAAGATTCTAAGCTCAGGCATTGCTTCCATAACAAATGCCTTAGCTAGGGCTCGAGAAGCCTTGGGCTCCAATCTATAGCATTCCGTCTTATCTGGATTCAGCTTGTTGGGGAATCAGATTGAGAAAGACACAACATTCTGCTTCAACAACCTCACTGCAGCCCAGCAGTCTGCTTCTATCCATCTCTGAGCATGCTGAGGGAATGCTGAGCTGCATGGAAGGAACTGAGGCAAATAGTGGAAATGTCTCAAGGCAAAGCCACATCTGCATCTGCATTACCTACCTCTTCAAACAATCCTAGATATGGAAAAAAAAGTGTACAGGACCAGGCAATCACCACAAAAATACACATGGTACTTGTAGTTCCACAGCCATCTACTGACCCAGTACAAGGAGATACTGAGCCACACCCATCCCCAGAAGAAGCCACTAACATTCAGCTCACTTCCTCCCGCTGAGGACACTTAGTAGGAGCACGTGGTTAGGAAGTAAAAGATATACACTATACACTGTCATACAAAAGGAATGATGTGGAGATGCCGGTGATGGACTGGGGTTGACAATTGTAAACAATTTTACAACACCAAGTTATTGTCCAACAATTTTATTTTTAATCCCACAAGCTTTCGGAGGCTTCCTCCTTCCTCAGGTGAACGGTGTGGAACACCGTTCACACCGTTCACCTGAGGAAGGAGGAAGCCTCCGAAAGCTTGTGGGATTAAAAATAAAATTGTTGGACTATAACTTGGTGTTGTAAAATTGTTTACAAAATACAAAAGGAAGCCATGGGGGAAAAATTACTGAACACATCTGCACTACAGATACAGTTAGGATGAATAAAATTTGGATTAACTGGTATTCTAATGTATCATGAGAGTTTATTTGGGACGAGGCAGAATAAGATGGTTATGGAAAAGTGCAATGGTTTTAATGAGTATTGAGGCTGAAGGCAATGGCAAGAATACTGTTTCTTTGCCAGAGTACTGTATGCACGTGCAAATTACTGTCATACATTGGATGATACAGGTATCTGAACAAAATTGTTGTTCATTGTAGCCTGCCTTAACACTTTTGGTTCAGCTGACATCTCTTTTGTTGGTTGGGGTCATCTTCTGACACTGCATGGGGCCACTTCTTTTCTTTATGATCCATGGAAAAGGCCCTTTGCAGCACAGCTGTACAAGGTGCAGCAGACCATAATAATGAGAAACCTTGGCTGTAAGGAAAGACCCCTCCACCCCCTCCAATGGGTTGAGGCATCTGAACCTTTGTTTCAGCAATCCAATGGTCTGTGGTGCCTAAATCCTGGTAACTGTATATGCCTCATTGAGATCTAAGCTGTAGGTGCATCTAACTGGTCATGAGCCTGGGGTCCAATCTTTGTCAACTATCAGCCTCCATGTTGAAAGTAAAGAAATCCCTGGCCTGGTCAAACAATGCATGTATCACCTAAATGAAGCAGCTAAATACTGCAGCCTTGGAGATTCTTGAGTTATCACTTGCCTTTGCAACAAAAACAATTTTAGTATGTTGTAACTTTTTATTTTGTGTATAGATTTTTTCATTGTAATTAAATTAAAACAAATTTCATAGGTTCTTTTTAAGGGTTCTTTGTTGTCAGTTTAGTTTTCACAAGATAATTACAGATCAAGAAGACTATTTGTCCCATCTTAATTCATCCAGAGAAATCCTAATACTTACCCCCTCCCCATTGTACCATGCAATTGTTATTTTAAATTATTTCAGGGTTTTTGCCTCCACTACGTTATTCGTAAGTTTATTCCACACATTGATCACTTTCTGTGAAGAAGAATTTCCTGATATCAGTCCTAAAATTACCTTCTACTCCTTTGAACCCATGTTCCCTAGTTCTACTCCTGCAGTTTAATTTAAAGCTATATTCTGGCATAAATATGGAGATCAGAGAAGCACATAGCAAAGTCAAAGCAGCTATAATGGGAGATTTTAATTTTCAGACTGGGAAATGCAAAACAGCTCAAGTCATAAAGGCAATGACTAGAGTGTACCCAGGACAGTTTTCTGAAACAATTAGAACTGACAACGGAACAGGCCATACTAGATTTAGTAATACGCAATGAGCCAGAATTAATTAATAATCTAACAGTATGGGAACATCTTGCAAACAGTGACCATAACAGGATACAGTTTGACATTAAGTTTGAAAAGGAGAAAGATCACACGCAAACCAATGTTTTAAACTTAAATACGGCTGACTTCGAAGAAATGAGATGTAAGCTGATATGTTAAATTGGGCTGAGCAGTTAACAGGTACACCTACAGGAAAACAGTGGAAGGTATTCAAAGAAGTATTTAGTACATTACAAGACCAATACATAGCCCTAAAGAGGAAAAGTTCCAGTTGTACAGTCAAACAACCATGGTCAACATATGGGGTAAAACAGAATATAAAGCTAAAGGAAGTGACTTACACAAATGTCAAGAAAAGTGGTAATCCAGCGGACTGGAAGAAATATAGAAAGCAACAAAGGGACACAAAGAAGAACTGCAAAAAGGGAATACAAAAAAACCAACTTGCAAGTAATATAAAGGCTAATAGTAAAAGTTTTTAAAGATATATTAAGAGTAAGATGTTAATTGCATCTGTGATTTATATCAATTAGTGTTAATTGTATTCAGGTGGTGTGTATCAATTGGGAACGCTCTTGTATCTATTTGTAAGAAAGCTGATCTAAGGTGTGCTGGTAGTAATGTTGAGTTTTGTGAATAAAGACTTGAAGCAACTGAAGGCTAGGCTCTGGTATTCTATCCTTCACCACCTGGCTATCCAATTTGTAACATAATAGAGTGACTTAAGGAGCTGTGGGCCCATTAAACATGGCTGATGATACAGTAATAAACAAGGTAATGGCAGATTTACTAAATGAGTACTTTGTATCTGTTTTCACAGAAGAGGAAAAGGATAAAATACCAGTGATAGAAGGGAAACTAAAAATAAATCAATGGGAGAAACTTATTGGATTCAATATAAGTTTTTTAAAATGGTAACACAGAAAATAATGGGACTTAGGATAGATAAATATCCAGGACCTGATAGTTTCCACCCCAGGGTATTAAAAGAAGTAGGTGAGGAAATTGCAGAAGCATTAGTCATAATCTTTCATAGCTCTCTTGCTTTGGGAATTGTGCCATTAGATTGGAAATTTGCTAATATCACTCCATCATTTAAGAAGGGTGGGCGAGAGTAACCAGGTTTGTCAATTTAACATCAGTTGTGAGGAAGCTACTAGGATCTGTCATTAGGGATAGAGTGACTGAGCATTTGGACAAATATGAGCTGATGAGTGCCAGCATAGCTTTGATAAGGATAAGTCATGTCTGACTCATCTAGTTGTTTTTTTTGAGAAGGTCACTAATAAGCTAGATAAGGAAGTGTCTGTGGATGATGGACTTCCAGAAGGCATTCGATAAGGTTCCACACAAGAGATTATGAGCAAAAATGAGAGTGCACAGAATTGGAGGTAGCATTTTGACTTGGGTTGGAAATTGGTTGGAAGGTAGGAGGCAGAGAATGGAGATAGGGTTGGTACTGTCATTGGTGGGATGTGACAAAGGTGTACCCAGGGATCTGTTCTGTGGCTCAACTTTTGACCATATTCCTTAATGACTTGGATGGAGGAATAGAGTTGTATATCCCAGTTTGGAAATGACACTGTTAAGAAGGACAGTAAGCATGTAGATGGAAGGAGGATGTAGCAAACTGACATAGACAGATTAAGTGAGTGGGCAAAACTATGACAAATAGAGTTCAATGTGGATAAATGTGAGGTCATTCACTTTGGACCCAGGAAAGATAAATCGGAGTATTTTCTAAATGGTAAGAAACTAGGAACTGTAGAGAAGTAGAGATTTGGGAGTCCAAGTACACAAATCATTAAAAGCTAGCAGACAGGTACAAAAAGCAATCAAAAAGACTTCATCTCACAGGGGCTAGAGTACAAAAGGTAGGAAGTTATGCTTCAATTTCAGAGAGCTTTGGTCTGCTCCCATCTGGAGCACTGAATTCAGTTTTGGGCACTGCACCTCAGGAAGGATATATTGGCCTGGGGGGGTGCAGCACAGATTCCCTAGAATGATACCAGAGATTAGAAAGTTAAATTATGAGGACAGGTTACATAAATTTGGTTTGTATTCCCTTGAGTATAGAAGATAGAGGGGTGATCTGATTGAGGTGTTTAAAATGTTAAAAGGATTTGATAGGTATCATAGTAGGTACTGCACAGGAAGAGGTCATTCGGCCCATCATGCCTGTGCTGCCTCTTTGAAAGAGCTATACAATTAGTCCAAGTCCCGTTCTTTCCCCATAGCCTTGTAAATTTTTTCCCTTCAAGTATTTATCCAATTTTGAAAGTTGTTGTTGAATCTGCTTCCACCCCCCTTTCAGGCAGTGCATTCCAGATCGTTACAACTCACTGTGTTTTAAAAAAAATGTTTCCTCATGTCGCCTCTGGCTCTTTTGCCGATCACCTTAAATCTGTGTCGTCTGGTTACCAACCCATCTGCCATTGGTAACAATTTCTCCTTATTTACTCTATCAAACTGTTCATGATTTTGAATCTCCCCTTAACCTTCTCTGTTCTAAGGAGAACAACTCCAGTTTCTCCAGTCTCTCCACATAACTGAAGTCCCTCATCGCTGGCACCATTTTAGCAAATCTCTTCTGCACCCTCTCGAAGGCCTTGACATCCTTCCGAAAGCGTGGTGCCTAGAATTGAACACAATACTCCAGCTGAGGCCTAACCAATGTTTTATAAATGTTTAGCATAACTTCCTTGCTTTTGCACTCTATTCCTCTATTAATCCCACATGCTTTTTCAACAGCCTTCTGAACTTTTCCTGCCACCTTCAAAGATTTGTTCTGACACCCCCTTTAAAATTGAACCATTTAATTTATATTGCCTCTCCTCATTCTTTCTACCAAAATGTATCACTTCACACTTCTGTTAAATTTCACCTGCCATGTGACTACCCATTTCACCAGTCCTCCTGAAGTCTGTTAGTATCCTCCACATTGTTTACTACATTTCTGAGTTTTGTGTCATCTTAAAACTTTGAAATTATACCCTGTTTCCCCTGTCCAGGTCATTAATATATATCAAAAAGAGCAGTGATCCTAATATTGACCCCTGGGGAACACCAGTGTATACTCCCCTCCAGTCTGGAAAAACAACCGTTCTGCTTTCTATCCCTTAGCCAATTTTGTATCCACGCTGTCACTGTCCTTTTAATCCCATGGGCTTTAATTCTGCTAACAAGTCTAATATGTGGTACTTTATCAAATGCCTTTTGAAAGTCCCTGTATACAACGCCGACCATACTGCCCTCATCAACCCTCTCCATTACTTCATCAAAGAACTCAATCAAATTGGTCAAACATGATTTTTCTTCAACAAATCTGTGCTGACTTTCATTTATTAGCCTATACTTTTCCAAGTGCCAATTAATTTTGTCCCGGATTATTGTCTCTCAAAGTTTCCCCCACTACCGAGGTTATGCTGACTAGCCTGTAATTGCTGGGTTTATCCCTCTCCCCTTTTTTGCACAGGGTGTAACATTTACAATCATTGCTAGGTACCAAGAAACTATTTCCTGTGGTGGGAGAATCAAGAACAAAGGGACATAATATTAAAATTAGTTAGGCTATTCCGGAGCAAAATCAGAAAGCACTCTTTCACGCAAAGGGCGGTAGAAACCTGGAACTCTTTTTTTTTTTTCCCCCACCCCACCCCCAACCAAAAGGCTTGGAAGCTGGGTCAATTGGAGCTTCCAAGGCTGAGATCGACAGATTTTTGTTTGGTAAGGGTATGAAAAGATATGGAGCAATGGTGGGTAAATGAAGTTGACGTCCAGATCTGTCATGATCTAATTGAATGGTGGAGCAGGCTCGAAGAGCTGAATGGCCTACCCCTGTTCCTTATGTTCTACTGAATAGCAAAAAGTATTAATAAATAGAAAATTCAGTGGGTCAAATACACCTATTTGATTAAACAACCAAGCAGATTCCCTTTCATTTCAATGAATACACTACAAACCTTTGTACCCTTGTACATCGAATTAAGTTGTTCGGTAATCTTTCCATCTGCTCCAGAGATATAGCAACTCCCAGACACTGACCTGGAAATTTGTTCACGCCTGTTTGCGGACACTAGTCACGCTTCAAGAGGCAGGATGACCACTCCAGCTACCCCTCGCTCCACATTCAGGTAGGTTTTAAAACTTACCTGTGTGTTTCTTCCACCACCTCCAGCAATCCCTTTGAGGGCTACTTGTTAGGCCACTGTAGAAACAAAAACACGTCGCAATTTGCGCAGCACAAGCTCCGACGAGTTTTTGCCCAATATGGCAGAAAGGTCCTGCAGCAGGCGCAGGACCCTTCTTTGCTTACTTAAATTAAGCCAGTGTTGCTCTCAGGCAGCCGCCAGGGACACCTGAAAGCAGTGCAGTCCAATATGGCAGCGGCCATGCCACTGCCGCATATGATAGTGGACCATTCAGCACCCGGTTTTTAATCCAACAAACGGGTGCTGAGCAATCCAATTTCTCGGCCACTATTTCTTAAGAAAGCCAACGGAATGTTGGCTTTTATTGCTAGGGGGATAGAATATAAAAACAAGGAGGTATTGCTGCAGTTATATAAGGTATTGGTGAGACCGCACCTGGAATACTGCATACAGTTTTGGTCTCCATACTTAAGAAAAGACATACTTGCTCTCGAGGCAGTACAAAGAAGGTTCACTCGGTTAATCCCGGGGTTGAGGGGGCGGACATATGAGGAGAGGTTGAGTAGATTGGGACTCTACTCATTGGAGTTCAGAAGAATGAGAGGCGATCTTATTGAAACATATAAGATTGTGAAGGGTCTTGATCGGGTGGATGCAGTAAGGATGTTCCCAAAGATGGGTGAAACTAGAACTAGGGGGCATAATCTTAGAATAAGGGGCTGCTCTTTCAAAACTGAGATGAGGAGAAACTTCTTCACTCAGAGGGTGGTCGGTCTGTGGAATTTGCTGCCCCAGGAAGCTGTGGAAGCTACATCATTAGATAAATTTAAAACAGAAATAGACAGTTTCCTAGAAGTAAAGGGAATTAGGGGTTATGGGGAGCGGGCAGGAAATTGGACATGAAGCTGAGTTCGGATCGGTCAATGCCCTGTGGGTGGCGGAGAGGGCCCAGGGGCTATGTGGCCGGGTCCTGCTCCGACTTCTTGTGTTCTTTAGATTTGTGGTTGGGATCAGATCAGCCATGATCTTATTGAATGGCGGAGCAGGCTCGAGGGGCCGATTGGCCTACTCCTGCTCCAATTTCTTATGTTCTTATGTTCTTATGACTGTTTTCAAACCTGAAATACTTTGCTTACACTCCACACTGTTTGGATAGTCTGTCACCACAAGCCTCCCATCTTTAAGTAATTCAACAGTAGTCCTACATACTACTGAAGCTTTTTCTCTCTTCATCTGCCTTAATGACTCTTCCAGCATCATGTATTTATTGCTAATTTAGTCAAATGTCTAGTTGGACATGTCTGTCACCTTTCTTGCACTGATGTGATTAATAGCTGATATCTTCTGTTCAACAGTTCCTGAAACAGTGCAGATATATGTGCAAGATGCCTTCCTACTCACATCCGTCTTGTCCTTTACTGCTTCCATTTCAATTACCTTTTCACGCTTCTTTACACCATGGCCATTTACAATTGCAAACAGTTTGTAAAAGTATGTAAAAAGCAAAAGATTAGTGAAGACAAATGTAGGTCCCTTACCATCAGAAACGGGAGAATTTATAATGGGGAACAAAGAAGTGGCAGAGCAATGAAACAAACACTTTGGTTCTGTCTTCACGGAAGAGGACACAAATAACTTCCCAGAAATGCTAGGGAACCAAGGGTCTAACGAGAAGGAGGAATTCAAGGAATTAGTATTAGTAAAAAAACAGTGCTGGAGAAATTAATGGGACTGAAAGCCGATAAATTCCCAGGGTCTGATAATCTGCACCCCAGAGTGCTAAAAGAGGTAGCCATGGAAATAGTGAATGCATTGATTGTCATCTTCCAAAATTCTATCGATTATAGAACAGTTCCACAAAACTAGGTGGGATTGTGAGTTGTGAGGAGGATGCAAAGAGGCTTCAAGGCGATTTAGACATGTTGAGTGAGTGAGCAAATACATGGCAGATGCAGTATAACGTGGATAAATGTGAAGTTATCCACTTCGGAAGGAAATACAGAAAGGCAGAGTATTATTTAAATGGTGATAGATTGGGAAATGTTGATGTACAAAGGAACCTGGGTGTCCTTGTACACTAGTCACTGAAAGCAAACATGCAGGTGCAGCAAGCAGTTAGGAAGGCAAATGGTATATTGGCCTTCATTGCAAGAGGATTTGAGTATAGGAGCAAGGATGTCTTACTGCAGTTATACAGGGCTTTGGTGAGACCACACCTGGAGTATTGTGTGCAATTTTGGTCTCCTTACCTAAGAAAGGATATATTTGCCATAGAGGGAGTGCAGCGAAGGTTCACCACACTAATTCCTGGGATGGCAGGACTGACATATGAGGAGAGATTGGGTCGACTAGGCCCATATTCACTAGAATTTAAAAGAATGGGAGGGGATCTCATTGAAACGTATAAAATTCTGACCGGGCTAGACAGACTGGGTGCAGGGAGGGTGTTTCCCTGGCTGGGGGGTCTAGAACGAGGGGGTCACAGTCTCAGCATACGGGGTAGGACATTTAGGACTGAGATGGGGAGAGATTTCTTCACTGAGGGTGATGAACCTGTGGAATTCTCTACCATAGAAGGCTGTGGAGGCCAAGTCACTGAATATATTTAAGAAGAAGATAGATAGATTTTTAGACACAGAAGGCATCAAGGGGTATGGGGAGAGCGGGAACATGGTATTGAAATGGAGGATCAGCCATGATCATATTGAATGGCAGAGCAGGCTCGAAGGGCCAAATGGCTTACTCCTGCTCCTATTTTCTATGTTTCTATGTTTCTTGCTGATATCTGATCTGTTTACCTTTTCCATTTCTATTGCTTTAGTGATAGAGGTATCTTCCCTATCATACTCATTTTACTTGAGTTGAGACACTGAAGATAGTGAGCTTGGAAGTGTAAGGGTGTGGCAAACTTTGAATATGGAGATGATTTTGCCATTCTCACTAAACCCTTGATTGCTACCATGATGACGACTAAGGAGTTGAGTGCTGATGCAAGAAGTGGAACTTATCAGCTTCCGAAATACCAAGTTTATGCCAATAGTTTGAAGACAAGCACAGAATAATGTAGAAATATTGAAAAAAAAGTAGACATTATTGGTAAAGAGGTGGAATCAGTTATGTGTTTATATATATTTTCTCTCTTTCTTCAATAGTCCCCATGTTCTTACATTTTTGTTTGTGTGGGCCTTTCCTATGTCTTTTCACCTCTTATTTGCACATTATTTTAATATATTTCCATCACCTGACATTTTTCTATGAAGCAGTTTGCTGAGCATTCAACCTATTAACTCCCTGTGCGACTGGAGTAGCTGTTGTTTCTTCCCCTTCCCTTCCACCTTTCATTTTTTTTTTCAACATTGCTAAAATGCTTGCTATCTTTCAGCTTTCAGTCCTGATACGGGGAACACATCCAAAACATTTACTTGTCTTTTCTCTTTACAGATGCTGACTGACCTGCTGTGCATTTGAAGCACAATTTTGTGTTTTTACATTGGGGAAGTTGTATGCCCAATAAATGAGGATCTGAGTTGGAGCGATGTGCTACTGCAGCTGGAATTGTGTTTTATTTCTTTTTCGCCTCCTCTCCTGAAAGACTTATACTGATGGATTGTTCAAAGTGGTATCAACCCTCCAGAATCTTCCATTGGTGGCCATTCCTCATATCACTCTAAACAATCAGTATCATCAAGCTATTTACCAGTGGGAGGAGGTAAAATTCTTCCACGCACATATACTTTCTAGGAGGGGTCACTGGATAGCTATGAGAAGTGGGAACCCTGCCTAACAGCTGCAGCAGTTGGCAGAAGAAATGACATAATGTGAGGTTTTGTGGTATTTATAACCAGCCTGACCATGATGGCTGGTTGCCTGAAGATAACCCGTATGAAGATCATCTATTGGACTCACTGCAAGCACCTTCTAGACATCTTTGTTTCTTAATCTAGATTCATTTCAATTACTGCTTATTGTTTACTAATACCACTGTACTGAAGTTATTGCACTGGCACTCACTGAAATACTTCTGCAATTATAATCTTGATGTTCTATGTTTCTATTGTATATAATTGTATAATGCTCTGGAGACAGCTATCTATATAACCTAACCTCGTAACAACAGTGGATAGATGCTCTGCTGCGGGCAGTGGAGTGCAGAATATGTTCTTTAGAAATGTATCTGCTGTCAATGTACCAGTACAGAAGTACTAGACATCACATGGGTACATGGGTGAATTGTAGTACAATAATTTTAGGCTCACTATAGGTGTAACTTGTGACATGGATGTATTAAAATGATATAGCTATAGCATAGTAGACTAAGCGCTGTACACTCTCCTCTCAACAATAAGGTTATAGGTTTGCATTCTGGATAAGAGATATCCATATTCGCAACCCACCTGCTTTGGTCAGGTAAGTTTTGTCAACCATGAAATTGAGCATAGGATGGATCAAGACATTCCATCTTGGGCGAACAATGGGGAAAACTGATGGAAAGAATTGACAATGTCCATTTTGCTAACTAATCCAGGAGTGACCAGGATGATACAGACTATGCTTATGGCAAAGTGTGAATCCATACCATTCTTCCAGCTGGAAAAGGATGTGTCATAGTGACAAACATCCTGAAAGGAAGAGATAAACATGAAAAAGTAAATCTTAAAAAATAAACTTTATAAAAGCAAATGTACAAATCATATTGATAAGGGTATTTTAATGAGTTTTTATCATGGAAACAAATGCAAATACTTGCTGTAGGAATTTGCCACAACTGTACACCGTACATCACTCGCTGTAAGTGATGCAAGGCCTCACTTTTTCTCAACCACACAAACTTTTTTTTTAAATGACAGATTAGTATATCGAAAATATTAAAAGTCCCTTGAACGTGCATCTGTCCAAATGCCAGTGATAGCTTAAAGTGTTACTTTCCCTTTGAAGAACTGATACCTCAGACCAGTTACCAGTGCTGTCTGTCAGTGAATGAATTGCCACGTCAAACTACCCACGCATATAAAATAGATGTATTACTACGTTTTTATTCCAAAGAAAATGTGGAATTCATAAGAAAGTATTCATTGCAGTGACATTTGTCAGTGTTTGATGGCGGAAGGATTATAAAAATCATAGTAAATAAATGCGCTTTAAAATAAATGATTATACGATCAAAATGTAAAATCATAAAAGACACGATTGCTATTTACCTTGCGGCCGGTAGCTTGCTGGTGGTGTGAGTGGTGGACGTTATTTATTGCTGCTGCCCGCTTGTCCCAGTCCCGGTCCCTGTCCCGGGGTTGCTCGCGCTGTCACCCTGTATCCACTATCTGAGGAAGTGCCACGTCAAGAGCCCGCCGCCGGCACCCGCCTTCACAAGGCACGGCACCCGATCCACTGCGCACGCGCAGCCTCAGGGCGCTCACAGGCACACGTCAGCGCTGAAGGACAATAGGAAACCATGGGAACAAGAGAGAGGGAGGAGAGGGTAAGTGGAGGGAGAGAGGGAGGGAGAGAGGGAGGGAGAGAGAGGGTGGGAGAGAGGGAGGGGGTAAGAAGGCTGGAGAGAGGGTGGGAGGGGGTAAGAAGGCTGGAGAGAGGGTGGGAGGGGGTAAGAAGGCTGGAGAGAGGGTGGGAGGGGGTAAGAAGGCTGGAGAGAGAGAGAGAGAGGGAGGGGGTAAGAAGGCTGGAGAGAGAGAGGGAGGGGGTAAGAAGGCTGGAGAGAGGGAGGGAGAGGGTAAGAAGGCTGGAGAGAGAGAGGGAGGGGGTAAGAAGGCTGGAGAGAGGGAGGGAGAGGGTAAGGAGGAGGGAGAGAGTAAGGAGGAGGGAGAGAGGGAGGGGGTAAGAAGGCTGGAGAGAGGGAGGGGGTAAGAAGGCTGGAGAGAGGGAGGGAGAGGGTAAGAAGGCTGGAGAGAGGGTGGGAGGGAGAGGGTAAGGAGGAGGGAGAGAGGGTGGGAGGGAGAGGGTAAGGAGGAGGGAGAGAGGGTGGGAGGGAGAGGGTAAGGAGGAGGGAGGAGAGGGTAAGAAGGCTGGAGAGAGAGAGGGAGAGGGTAAGAAGGCTGGAGAGAGGGTGGGAGGGAGAGGGTAAGAAGAGTGGAGAGAGGGTGGGAGGGAGAGGGTAAGGAGGAGGGAGGAGAGGGTAAGAAGGCTGGAGAGAGAGAGGGAGAGGGAAAGAAGGCTGGAGAGAGGGTGGGAGGGAGAGGGTAAGAAGGCTGGAGAGAGGGTGGGAGGGAGAGGGTAAGGAGGAGGGAGGAGAGGGTAAGAAGGCTGGAGAGAGAGAGGGAGAGGGTAAGAAGGCTGGAGAGAGGGTGGGAGGGAGAGGGTAAGAAGACTGGAGAGAATGGAGACACACAACTCAGGAAACCATGGTGGGGGGGAGGGAGGGAGTGTGACAGGGACAGTAAGAAACCATGGACACCAGAGGTGGGAGATAGACAGAGAATGGGGGAACCATGGAAACCAGGAGTTGGGAGAAAGAAACCATGGAGATTGAGGAGGTAGGCAATGGGAAGTCAGAGAAAATGGAGTCAATGGGAAAGCAGAAAAATAAGAGGGCGAGGAGAATTGGTCTCCATAACACCCATTGGGGGAACAATTTCCAGGCACAATCCCACGTGCCTGATCTCCCCCGGAAGTGCCTGAGATTCCGCCTAGAACAGTTGTTAAGCCCCTTGAATATGCTAATCAGGGGCCTAACGTCTGTTTTAGGATCCTGCTGCCAAATTTGGCAGAAACTGGGCGGAACATGTTCCGCTCAATTTTAACGGGTTAGGGTTGCCAACTCTGGTTTGATGTATTCTTGGAGATCTCCATCACATGATGCCTGATGCGTGACACTTGATTGTGTGACATTTAAAAAACCCAGATGCACCAGTGGAATTTTCAAACTTTGTTCATTTTGTCTAACAAAAAGCTCTCAATGGTGAAGAGTGCAACTGGAATGCACAGCTTCCACCATGTGCCAGTCACAGACTGGCTAGATGAGGGATCAGGAGAGTTTCTCCGTTGCAATTCGCAGAAAGCAATGATTACAGGCACAGGGAATGTCCTTGTGACTGGTCCTGCAGGATGCTTTTTAATCACATTCCCTTACTACTGAATGTATTGCAAAGGGTGAAATTAGGTGATTGCTTTCAGCAAGTGTTGTTTTTCCCCTCTTTCGCTTTCTTTTAAAAAAATTTTTGTTCTGATCAGCATGCAACTGGGGATATTGGTTTGCATTACTACACAGGCAGAGAAAGATGAATCCATTTTATATCCATTAATCTTTAACAATATGCACATGACCTTAAGAAAAAACTTGATATTCCTCTCCAAGTGAAGACAATAGACAGATATTATTTTCCCTCTGCTTTCATGCAGTGCATGGTGATGTTTTTCCCTGCCTTCTAGGCACACTTGCAGAGTATATTCAGGTAAGAATCCCCAGCTTTCTATTTAATCCACCTTTCCTTCTGCAAAGTCCTATGGCTGTGAATGCTCCACTGCCGTAACTTTGCCTGAAGTGTGGCAAGCGCATTTCCGGCAATGGGGCGGGAACCAGCCATGAGGAAATTCCAGCAGAGAATGGCTGAAACTATAAATGGACAACGGTTTGAGCACCAGGAAGACATCGGAATGGTGTGGACCGTAAATTGAGAGTACGGGCTACAGAGGCCTGCAGGTGCGAACCGAGTACATAAAGTACTTTTCTCCCGTGTCGCCAGCAGCAGCATCCGGGCGATCAATCTTCAATTCTAGGAGACTCTCTTTGAGTCCCTTCAAAGAAGCTACAAAGGGCACCACAGAATATGAAAACATAAAGGAAGTGGGGGAGGGTGAAGCTCATGGCCTCTCCAAGCTCAGGGCAAGCACCATCCTAATTGTGCATCTGGAATTTCTGTGGGAGTTCACCCAATCATCCACCATTTTGCAGTCAGCAGTGTTCCTCTTCTGTTTTTGCAGGCAGAGCAGCAGACCAGCAATCCCTGTGGGCCAGAGGAACCAGCATCTTACAGCAACCTGCATCATTCTCACCATTCGACTCAGGAACCAGGACAATTACACCCATACCTACAAAAGGTTTAGATAGTGAGTTGAGGAGTTAGCAAAGTGCATGTGTGGGGAGGAGAAAGTGGTAGTGGCAGTCAATTGTGGGGCTTATGGCCAAAGGGCTAGCTTGCTTCTTTCCTTAACTGAGGAGCCTAGGGATTTGGACCTCACAAGGCCTTCCTGTAAAAGGAGATTGCTACCTGAGGAGAATGTGCCCACTGCTGTTGTACAGGGCTTGTGCTCCAATTGACAAGAAGTTTTCATGTCCGCTTCAACATGATAGGGAATCAGACTGCGAGAAACTTGAGACAGGGATTCACAAACCTCATTCCTGTCTACAGTAATGGACTTGTTGAGGGACTGCCCAGCAGCAGGGGCATGCTGGTGTGGGTACAGATGAGGCTGCTGTCTCTCTAGGTGATGCAACATTCAGCCCCTCTGCACAGATGACTGTGGATGTGCCAGAAACTGTGCAGGCCCACCCAACCACAACAACAGAGGACATGACTGCATCAGTTGCAGGGCCATTATAGAAGCTAGTACAAAGAGGTACAAGGCCACCTTAATGCCAAGCAGCTACAACTGAGACCCCGCAGTCAACCAATATATTTCCTCTTACAACTGGGGAAATCACTTAGAAGTCATAGGTCAGGAGTTAAAGGTCGCACATAAGATCTCTGCCGATGCCATTTACAGCTACTCTAGACTGATCTTTTGTTTCTTATCCTGTCCCATTACCATCCTCCTTGCCTTGCACCATCATCCTTTTTGTCATTTAATCACTCTTGCCCTCTACCCTATCACAGACCTTCCCTTTTGTTCTTTCCGTCCCTCCCCTGCCTCCCCCAATTTCCCTGGATCTGTACTTGCTTAAAAACTTTGGGGGAAAAATTGGATAGGGCCTATTATTGGGCAGGGGTAACGCGATCCACTATTACCCCATGCTCAATGGCCCCTGTGCAGGCAGGACAAGACTTTCGTGAGGCCTGACGATTTACCTGCAAGCAGCATTCCGAATCAGTGTTGAAAAAGGATTCCATGCAATTCGCACTTTCCACCAGCAGGGGAGCTCCAATCTCTTAAAGGCAGACTGTCTCTTAAAAATCTCTTAAAGGTAAATGGTACCAGTTATTTGCTGAAAATAACAGTCTGCTGTCTGCACGGAGTCTGAACAGAGATCAGACATCGCACACGCAAAACACAGATGCAGCTCCCGTTGCTATTACAAACTGATGAGTTATGTTAAAACATTGAATAAAGGTTGCGCATTACTAAATCCCACATCCTCCAATCTGCATGCCACGCCTCACCAATCTGCCGATCTGAGTTTGTACCAGGTCTCCGAGAATGCGTGCACCAAGGTTCTCTGCTGATGCACTAGAGGCCTTGGTGCAAGAGGTAGACAGAAGGAGGAACATCCTATATCCACAGGAGGGGGGCGGGGGGGGTGCAAGAGGCCCTCCAGACATATACCCAAAAGGCAGAGGGAGGCAGTGGGGGACGAAGTCAATGCCAGGCTCACAGCATCATGAGCATGGATGCAGTACAGGAAGAAGTTCAATGCTTTGACATGAGTGGTCAAGGTGAGTGAGGTCAACTGTCAAGTGGCATCTCCAACCAACTACACCGCTAATTGCATCCACTCCTCCATGCACTACACCCCCCATCACCCACATACCAACAAACTCTTTCCATCAGTACTCAACTCTTCCAATCAGATGCTTCCTCGCACCCTTACACATTACCACTGTTGCAAGCCGTCCACCTACAACTCACAGGCCACACACACTGGCAGCTATTCAACCATGACAGGCACATCACCCAGACACACGTTCCGCTTTCTTGCAGGAGAAAGTGGCGCATATTAGGAGCAGCAAGTGGCAATGGCATTTAGAGCCTGTTCCGCCATTCATTGAGATCATGGTGGACCTGTGACCTAACTCCATATACCTGCCTTTGCTCCATATCCCTTAATAACCTTGGTTCACAGATATCTATCAATCTCAGATTTAGAATTTACAATTGAGCTAGCATCAACTGCCATTTGCAAAAGAGAGTTCCAGACTTCTCCCACCCTTTGGGTGTAGAAGCATTTCCTAACTTCACTCCTGCATGTCCTGGCTCTAAATGTTAGGCTATGTCCTCGCATCCTAGTATTCAAGTCTAGGAGACCTCCAATAACAGTTACAAATGTCTCGGCAGCCAGAAGCAATAATCCAGCCACCAACCCGTAAACCCATGGTTCCTTTAAATAGAGTTGTTGGGGATCGTCCAGGCACTCTAAGACACGTTCTGATGGTCAGTGTTAAGACTGTGCGTTGAGTTGAGCGTTAAGTGCCAAAATGGTGTCTATCACTTTAAATCAGTGTTGCACACTGATTGCATCCATTTTCTCCTTACTTTACATGCTTCCGGTGTTCAGTATTTGTGCATGCGCTAACTTCTATACCAAGATGGTGTCCAGCGTACGTCATGCTGGAAACATGCGTGCGCAGCCAAGATGCCATCTTTGATGTTGGAGAGGCCGCATAGCGCCGAAACGATGGGTGCTTCGCGTCCCAATTTAGCGCCCTATATGCCCTGAGAGTTTCTTTCTAATTGTGCAGAGACAGCAAAGAATGGACATTGATGTCTCTTGAAAGGAGCTGGAGGCATCAGAACTGAGGGCCATGGTAATCTTGACTACCACTTTCAGTGCTTTCCCTCGGGTGCCCAAGAATAAACACTTTTCCCATTTATTCACAATTGCTGTAAAATACCAGGTATGCTATATATTTCTGCAAGAATTACAAATTTATCTAAGTGCTTGTATCAAACATATTTTGAAAATCCAATAAAATGTGTAAAGAATAAGGGCGTCATCTAGAGTGAATTTTGTGGGTGTCTACTGCCTTGTTTATCAGATACAAAATGTTGCATGTATAAATTTACAAAAAAGTCTTAAATAAAATATATTAATGGGATACCCCTGACTTTCAGTTTGCAATGCATTTTCAGCTGGGGGTAGATAGAGATTTTTCCAGTGAACCTGTACTTTCCACCCACCTGGGTTGGAGAGATGCACAATAGAGGTGGAGAATTACTTTAGGGTCAGTTTTATGAAATTGTGATTCCAGCATGGAGCCTCACCTGCCAAGAATGCATATTGGGAATTGGGAGTTCCACATGATTTTCCATCCACATGGATGAATTATCATGGGGGGCATGCCCCTGAATTGTTAATATACACTCCCAATTGGCAAGGCTCTCTGCCAGAAGATAATTTTGTAAAGTTGTCTGCTTCGCGTTATTCTTCTATTTATCAAATAACAACCTCCCTCCTGTCTTGATAGGAAATTTAGCTTCCAATTGCTAGCTTGAGGTATGTCAACTCACAGCAGAACTGAGAGTTGAAATTCCTTATTGAGAAACATGACTCTGTCCCACCCGGGAAAAGAATTCTCAGATCTCCTGTGGATGAGCTCTTCATGTTCCAACATTGCCTAATCCTGACTTACTTCTGCAGAATGATAGCATTCAAAATTTCTTGTGGGTGGTTCTGTAATTATGTTTGCGATCTGTGCAGGTGTTGATAGTGATCTTTGTATGGATGCTTCTAGGGCTATTGTAAATAAAGTATTCCATATTGTGACATTTTTCCTTTATAAATTTGTGTATGTGCGTATTGAAAATCAAAAACCAAAGTGGCAATGTTCCTCCAAGATTAAACCCACTACGAAAACTCTGCTCGATTTTTTGTTTGCATTGAAGGAGCTGTTATTTTTGGTGCAATGTATAAAAAAAATTATTTCTAAAGGCATACGCAATCAGTGATGCAACATCGACGATGTTACAGCTGCACTGATCATATTATCACACCTCAATTTATAAATTTGGTGAACCCTGATTTATATCTGTTTCTTTGTTGCAATTTTTGCACTTTGTTGGTTAATTTCCCTTGTTCTTTTTTCCAAAATATTTGCCAACAGACCAGCTCCACACACAGCTCAAGACAATAAGTGGAAAGGACAAAGCAGATAAACACAAGGGAAAAAAGCAAAAAAAACATGAATTGCATAACACAGAAAAGTCACAGAGAAAACATACATAGACAGAACAATTCTGAAAAAGAAAACAGTCTCTATGAAGCACCGGTGAACTCAAACAAAATTCAGAGAAAGACAACAGAAGTAATTTCACAATGGAAATGGCATCACATATCCTTACACCTTCTTACACGTAATATGGACAAAATAACTAAAAGTGTGATCACTTATAGTGGAATGAAGAGAATGGGGACCAAGGAGTAAACCACTATTAGAAGAGTGAAGTGTGTGAGCAGGGACATAAGACTGAAAAAGGTCACTGAGAGAGGGAAAGGCAAAGCCGTGGAGGCATAAAAGTAATAAAGGCAGACTCAAACAACACTTAATGATAGACTCAACCAGCAATTAATGTTTGACAGGCAATTAGAGAAGTGAGCATCTTGAGCTGAAATCAGAAAAGGAGACAGAAAGATAAAACTGAGTATTAGCAGCATTTATGTGGAATCTGATCACATGCTTCCAGTTGATGTCACCAGGGCAAAGCATATCGACATGGAAAAGGAGGGGACCAAGGACGGAGCTTTAGGGAACACCTGCATGACCATGCAGAGATGCAAGGTCTCATACAAGAAATGCTAGGAAAACTGGGTACATGGATTAGGGTTTTGGTAAAGAAGGGAAGATTTAAGATCAGGCAGTAATTAGAGGAGGCAAAGGTTTCTAAGGTGGGTTTTTGAAGAGGTGGAGCAGATGACAACTGTTTTGAAGAAGGGATGATGCCAGATGATAGAGACAGATTAATGATTTTAGCAAATAAGAGCCTGAGCTGGGAAAACTGGATGGTCTAAAGTTGGGAGGGATGAGAATCATGGAAGCCTATGGTAGGTCTTATTGATAAAATGTTTTGATGAGAATGGGGGAGATATAGAGCAAAATTATGGAATAAATGTGGGGGATAGTTTGAAGAAGGGAAGGAGCAAGGGATCGAAGCCAAGACAGATGAAGGGAAAAGCAGTGGCAGAGGCATTCCTGTGCAAAACCTTGATTTTGGACACAATGAAGTCCATGGTCCCGATATTTACGGGGAGGCATGTTTGTGGGGGCGGGGGGCGTTCCAGAAATGCTGGGAAGGTGTGGCAGGACCACATTATCATTTTGTTACTCCATTTGCCGCCCAGAATCCGACCAGATTGAGAGGCTGGATGCTGGGTGGGAAAGCCAGCAGTGGATGGCCGAAGCTGGGGACTGTTGGGGATAGTCCTTGGCAACTGGTTATGGAAGGGGGGGGGGGTAGTCGGACCAGCCATCGGGAAGGCGTGGGGAGCGGGAGAGATCACAGGTTTGGAAGAAGGGGGTCGACTGATCACGGCAGAAGATTTGTTGGAGGGGTCAGGGGGAAGCACACCTGCTCCTCCTGACCTACAAGCAGTGCTGGAAAAACACTTGCCTGCTGGATCCGGCATCTCCCGTCTCCCTTTAGCTGCTGGGTTCCCCAAGCCCTGGGAAAGCCGGCCCACAGCCGCTAAATTTAAATAGCTGCCAAAATATCAGGGATGGAGCCTCATTTACATATTGTAATTATGGATCCGCCTCTCCAGTGCGTTCCCAAACATGCCACGATTAAAATGGAAGCTGGCACATTCGCGGCAGGTTGGGATAGGGTTTCACATATTTGCCGATTTAACCACCCCATCCCTGACTCTCTCCCGCCCGTTGTAGGGGGTTAAAATGACCCCCAATAAGTCAGAAGCCAAAAAGTCATTATTGAAGCAACTGTTCTAAATATTTCTCAGATGCTACTCATTCAATACTGTAGGGAGTTATGGCAGTTCCACCTGGTAAAGGAGCAAAAAGTTTGTAAATACTAACAGAGAGAGAGGGCAGAATTTTGACTTCAAGCTGGGAAGGGAACGGGGGAGAAGATTTTTGGGTATGAAACCCGGAAGGTAAGTTGGCGGGTCGCAATCGGGACCTTAATGAGGTCAACAAATTTTACTTCAGGGCTTTGCGTCCGGCAGCCAGCCTGATTGACAGGCTGGATGGCTATCGGGCAGGACGGCCTGCTGTAGCAGGCTGCAGCCGGGAATAGGAGGGAGGGAGTGAGGGATCAAATGCCTGACAGGAGTTTGGATGGGCTGGGTAGGAGTTCAGATGGGGCGGGGAGATCAGATGGGCCAGGGAGGAGATCGCGGGGCCAGGGAAGAGATTGTAGGGCCGGGACTTGGAGATCGGAGGTCGCTAGAGGTCTGGTGAAGATTCGGAGGTAGGTGGGAGACCACCATCTGAGAGGGGGGGGGGTGGACCTTCACCCATCAGGTGGAGAAGGGCTGCCAATCGCGGGGGTCCTGTCAGCCAGGTGAGCTTTCTGAGCCTGAATGAACCACTCCTGCTCCTCTGGGCCCATAAGCAGTGCAATAAAGGCACTCACCTCATGGATCCAGCCCTTCCCGCCAGCTTTCACCTGATGTGAATCGGAAGTGATTGGAAACCTAAACAGCTAAGGTTAAATTCGTTTAAGTTTTCCAATACACAAAGAATTAAGTACCTCAAGTATTTGAATGAGGTACATTGCCCCTTTAAGTATCGGCCCGCCGGCTTTAAGTGGGGGCTGGATTTCCTGGTGTCTGTTGTGCACATGCAGACAAACCTGCCTGGGTTAAATCCAGAAGTGGGCGAGTTGGAGCCGGGATGCGGTACTGCACCAAAAAGCTGTTAATTTAACCTCCCACCCGTCCCCAACCCACCCGTTCTTGGGGGTTAAAATTATCAAGGTTTGGGAGCACTCAAGCCTTAGGACACATTTGCTTTTCATCAATCATATCTCGTCATCTCTACATTTATAATTTCATAATTCTACGCACTTGCAGAATGATTAAAAGAAAGAAAGAACTTGTAGGTATTTGGCCCCTTTCAAGACCTCAGGACATCCCAAAGTGCTTTACAGCCAATTAAATACTTTGTGACATGTAGTCACTGTTGTAATGTTGGGAAATGCGGCAGCCAATTGCGCGCATGGCAAGGTTCCACAAACAGAAATGAGATAATGACCAGATAAAAGAGGAACAAATATGAGATCCCATCCATTCATATTAGTGTTAGGGTTAGCAAGCTTGTTAAACTTGTTTTTTAGTGTGTAAATGCACTATGTGAGATCACTGAACCATACAAACCAGGCAAGTCCCATTATCTGGTTTATGTTGGATCAGCAATTATCAACGATAGTAACAGTGGGGTATTACAATTCACCTTACTCTGAGCTAGGGAGGGACAATTCTGACAAGAGTGTGGATGTGTTCATGTGTGGATACTGAATGGGGCAAGAGTTGAGCTTAGGTCCATGGTCAAATACTCCACCAATGCTCACTCCCCAGGCTCACACATGAAGAACGTTTAGATGAGATACCAGAAAGCTAAATATCCTACTCGCCTTCAGGAAAAGAGTGCAAAAATTAAAAAGAAAATTGGAGAAGAAATTTTTTAAAAATAATGAAACTCTGATCAACTGTCAAATCGGCTACTTGAAATGTTAAGAAATCCATCTTTGCTGTTATCTTTTGTCAACTAACATTACTTTCCGCCCTGTTACTCAGGTTGCTTATGAAATGTAGGGTATCAGGGAGTAGTGATCAGCTGG
Organism: Heptranchias perlo; assembly: GCF_035084215.1. Taxonomy (NCBI): domain Eukaryota; kingdom Metazoa; phylum Chordata; class Chondrichthyes; order Hexanchiformes; family Hexanchidae; genus Heptranchias; species Heptranchias perlo. Next base: position 124,160,331 of record NC_090325.1, on the reverse strand, counting down.
GTTTCACTGTCCTTTCTTGATATGTAGCTTTGTAAGATAAAGTAAAGATTATGCCGTATTTAGTTCACTGAGGTTTCTCTTTCTCTCCCCTAAAGTCCTCTCTAGCACCACAGATCCACAGAGTTTTCCTAAAGGCCCTTATTTTGTGGCCCTCATAGTTTAGGGATCCTTGCCTTCTTTCAGTTGTTAAAATATTTTCCCTTTGATATGGGGAATGAACAAGTTGATGATCTAAATAGATTCTTCCACTTTTTTTTTGCCTTATTGTAGCAATTTCTGTAACTGACTAGGGAAGCATGTTCAGTGCAGTCCATGGGTGCTAGGGAACATTGGTCTTTCTCTCTCTCAGGGTTGAGTAAAGAGCTTTCCATGCCAACATTCCTTGGTAGTTAGTCCTCAAAAAAAGTTGTGTTTTTACCTTCCAGCCTCTCGAATGATGCAATATATTTTTATCTTTGGTATCAATTTTGAGAAACAGTAAGTTCCTTGGTGATGTTTTCCCTCTCTTCTGGATTCCCACAATTTAGAAATCACCTTCCACTCCTCCATCAATGACACACTCTAAACAATTTTCCATACCTAGAATTCAATCACTGCAGGTTTGCTGTCCATGTTTAGTACTAACTTGATTGTCTCATCCATTTTTGTATTTAGTGAATGAATCTGCTTGGCAAGTGATTGTACCTGGTCAGAATAAAACAATGTTTTACAGATAATTTCACCTATCCATTTTGCACTGGCTTTGCAGCCTGCGGGTTTGTAAATGTTTGCTTGAGATTGTTTTCATCTTTTCTAAGTCAAGCTCCAGGTTATTAGCTTTCACACAATATCAAATCATAGAATGGTTATAGTACAGAAGGAGGTCATTCGACCCATCGAGTCCATGCCGGCTCGCTGCAAAAGCAATCCAGTTAATCCCACTCTCCCGCCCTATCCCCGTAGCCCTGCAATTTTTTTCCCTTCAAGTACTTATCCAATTCCCTTTTGAAAGTCACGATTGAATCTGCCTCTACCATCCCCTCGGGCAGTGCATTCCAGATCATAACCACTTGCTGTGTAAAAAAGTCTTTCCTCCTGTCGCCTTTGGTTCTGTTGCCAATCACCTTAAATCTATGTCCTCTGGTTCTTGACCTTTCCGCCAATGGGAACAGTTTCTCTCCATCTACTCTGTCTAGACCTTCATAATTTTGAATACCTCTATCAAATCTCCTCGCAACCATCTCTGTTCCAAGGAGAACAACCCCAGCGTCTCCAGTCTCTCCAAGTAACTGAAGTCCCTCATCCCTGGAATCATTCTAGTAAATTTCTATAGTTGCTTTGTACTGATTTTAAGTATTTTTTGTAACGATGAGAAGTTAATGTTTCAGTATTTTGCTGAGAAGCCACAGAACTCTAGGATTTTCCTTTTTCTTCCCTCCTCCTCACTTGAAGGTATTGCCTGTACCAGCATACATTTTCACAGGTACCAGCTGCCCTCAGGTACCTCACCCAAGTGGCCATTCTTCAGATGTGAGCCTAGACAGTGAGAGATAGCAGGCTATTTGACTGAGAGGGCATCACATCTGGTGCTCATCCGACATCCAACATACCTATTTTCAAGCTAAGATCACTGGATAGTGATCAAAATCAGGCACCCTGGCTAATTTTTCCCCTCTCTAGCCTATAGGATCTGAAGTCAATTGTAAGGCCACTGTTGCTGCTAAGATCAGATAGCTCAGCACAAATCAGGGATTAAACTGGGATCTTACTGGCTTGTTCCAGAACTTAATAGCACACTGCATGGGGATATTTACCCATCAGGGGAGCTTGATTTGACTTTCATAAGAGGACAAAACTCATCTAGATTTAACTTACCTACCCTTCCATCTAAGTTGTTGTAGGGAGGGTTTCTTCAGCCAAACAACAGTCTTAACTCTATACCTCTCAATGTACCTTTTGTAGCTGGCCATGGTTTTCAAATTGCTACAGATTACAAATCAATGCAAAAGAGTACTCAGCTCTTTTTCTCCACTGTGTAGTTTTCAGATGTTCTGCTGCACTGATTGTTAAGATTTCTGAATTACCCTATTTTCTGTTTGTTATGTTACTTCCTGGATATTTTCCCAGTGGGTTTCAACTGAACTGCTTTGTGTGTTTTTTTATGATGTGGGAGGAGCTTCTTTCTGGATGGGAAGGGCTGCTCTCTGTTTGGAAATAGTAACTGCTCTCTGTTTGGAAATAGTAACTGCTCTCTGTTTTTTTCCCCTTACATTTCCTCTTCTTGTTTATCTTGAGCTGGTCACTGATTTGCTGCTGTGTGTCTAGTATGTGCACAGCTTTCTGGATAACTTTCTTTGGATGGGGCTGAGCTGCTGCTTCTGACGTACGTTGCATTGTGATGCTGTAAGTGGTTGGTAAATGTGTTGAGTGACCGCCTCTCCTCAGACACACTGAGCTGTATCTCCAACCTAGAAAGCAGTTTCAGTCTGACCCACGCTCCATCTTCGCAGTTCACCAGCTCTACAGAGAGGAAGCTCTATAAAAATTCACCTCCATGGGCATTGGGGATTATGTCTATGTCGCAATCGATGGTGGAGCACCCTGGGGATTCAGACTGCAAGGTGGCAAAGAACACAAGCAGCCTTTACAGGTCTCAAAGGTAAGCAGAATGATTTAATTGATATGCACACAATGTTCACCAAAGGCAGAATATTCCAGTGTAATATCCTGGAATGCTTTCGATATAGCTGCTGGAATTAATTAATAATTTTGAGACTGTATAAATTTAGTATCTACTTTTCTTAAAATCTGTGGGATTCACAGAATGAAAAATAATTACATATTATTTCTTTGGAATTTTCTGCAAAGGTTATCAAAATGTTTGTCATTCAATGCCAACCTGATCCTGAATCCTGTAGTGAGCACCAAATCATAAATTTCAGAATTCATCCGATAAGGCAACTGATCAGAAAAGTCTAACAGTCAGACCCTGATTGAGTCGCCTTTATTTCACACCAGAAAGAATTCTCTTACAGTGAAACAAAGAAAGTCGATTACTTCGAAAAGTTGACTGTAAGATGAAAATAGTATTATCAGCTCCAATCTTAAAAGAGTCTTCCTGTTTCATCTGATTATTGAAGAGATTATAGCCCGTGGTCTATTTTATTTTTTGCCGTAGGTGAATGATTACTGAATCTTACACTGGGCAACCGTGGGGATCTGCTTTTGATTAAATCACACCAGTTAAATAGCATGAAAAGCATTACCGAACATTAATTGACAGCACATTGTTCAATCTTTAGGGGAAAATACCAGCATTCAAGAGGGCTGGAGTAGAATTTATGTTCATTAGTCTATGTTCAAACTTTTGTTTAGCAGCAAAGTTTGTGTTCAAAAGTGATAGCAAAGTAAGATGCAAAACTCATTCTACCCTATAATGTAATGCATTACAGATGGTCAAAAAGTTAAAATAATGCATTGAAATGCTGGTTCTACTGGGTTATATTTAAGATTGACAGCATTATTTATTGGGAAATAATATTTTACAGTATTGTATTATTAATATTTTTTGCAAACTGTCTTGCTTTTGCAGTGTTTGAACAGTTCCAATGATGTAAAATGTATGGGTTGCTGCACTGTGGTAAAGTTCATTATTTGAAAGATACAATCATAAGATTGGAACTTACTTGATTTTAACCCAGCATGTTGATTTATGCTGTTGTATGTGTTTTACTCTGTTGCTTTGTATTAGATAAATTATCATTAAATTCTTCGTGCTTCATAATTTGTTAATAAGAAGCTTGAAATTCTACAGTGTTTCTATCTTTGTTAACAATGTTTGCATTACTGTTAAAAGATCAGGAGGAAACATTAACAAATCTTTTATTTTAATTTTGAAGCCTATAAACGTTATCTTTGATTTAATCATGAACAATGCCAGTGTGATGAATAGGACATCATTACCTTCTTTTTTAAGAAATCTGGTTATATGGGCTAACTAGTAATGAAAAAAGTTGAAAATAATTACCAAAACTACACTGTTGACAAAATGGAAAAGAACAACAGTTCTGGAAGTGTGACACCTAGTGAATCTTTTGTGCAGTTGCAACATTAAAAAAAAATCCCTGCAGGGTGAGAGACGGAATAAAGAAGCCTGGCTTATATTATCGTATAACAACAACTTTCACTGTATCAGTTTACAAAACTGAGACGAAAGTAAAAGAAAATAGACATCACAATCACCATCTTCATTAGTAAGTATTCCGTGCGCCATTTTCCATTTGTTTGTAAACACACGGTGTACAGACATAAGTCGTTTTAAAATACATCATTGTCTCATGTACATACAACACCACTGTGATGAAAGTGACACATAATACCCTCCAAACCCCAAACCAGAAAACAGTTTTGCCAAATACTTTCTCATCAAAACTTTGGCCTTATAAACAATTGTGATGAGATTATTCAACAACTGATTCAGCTGCAAGGATTTATTCTGGATGTTTTAGAAATATTTGCATGAAAAAGTCCTTGACAGACCAGTTCATTTATACAGTTTGCAAAAAATGTATGCTTTGTGGTTGAATTTGGGTGCAGTTACCCAAATTGAAGTTAGGTAGCGAGTGTAAGGCCCTCTAAGGTGCATTCTCACACCCTTTCAGTATTTTACCAGATGAGGTGCAAAGTTAATTTAGGCTGGTATCTGATAAATCTGCATCCCAACTCTGCGCCGGGGATTTTGTAGGCCTTGTAAGGGGTGGAGCCTTTGTCCTCAACCATTATTTCTCAGAATTTGTTGACATTTTTGACAAATATCCCCCATCATGATGATTAATTCATGAAGAAAGCAATCAGCCATCATCATAATCCAGTCATTAAAACTCAAGAATTAGTTAGCAGTGAACTTAGCACTACACAATTATTTAATAAATGTAAGTAGAATTTTTGATCCCTGCTAGAAAAAGAATCTACACTTCTTCATTAAAGAAAGGTTTCTAGTCACTGTGTTTAGTGGGGGAGAAATTTGTTTCGGCCCGTTTTAGGGCGTAAAATGGTCAGCTCACACGGACCGTCGTATTGACGTCTGAGGCTTGTCCAACATTGGGCCTCACCTGAATAATTCTGGTGAGATGCAGGTGCCAATTGGGTGTCCACATGCAGTTCGGCAGTTTGCTGCAGACCAATTTGGGCCAGCTGCGATGTTCACAGCAGCTCTCGAGTTGGTCCTGGAGGAGGAGGGGCGGGAGGGGAGAAGTTGAGTGCGGTCAGGCAGCAGCCTGCGGCATTGCTGTGGAGCCAGCACCTCATTAAGGTAAGTTAAACACTAAAAACTTACCGTTTGGTTGGTGGCCTCCAACAGTCCCTTTAAGGACCATTGGTTAGGCCACAGAAGAACGTGGAAAATTGAGCGGAGCATGCCAGGTGCATCTTCTGCTCATTTTCTGATGAATTTCGAAGCGGGCTCCTTAAACATGCAAAGGACCTAACGCTTGTGTAAGGTAGCTGCCAGGGATACCTGAATATCACCCAAGCCTATATGGCATCGAATGTATTTCAGACGCCCTTCGGACATGGGATATTGCCCTACATAATTGGACCTTTTTGCTTTTGTTTCATGTGGTTAAAATGAGGTCCAATTTCACCCCTGGTGAGTGCCCTGCTGAAATTAGAAATTGAAATTGAAATCTACTTTTTAAGTGGAATTGTTGGTTGAATAAAAAATTAAAATACTTCTCCAATCCCTAAAAAGTTTCTTTTATGAATGTGACTCCCGACCTCACGCCGTAACTTCGACGGAAAATCGATGGAAGCCCTGGAGAAATGGTGTGAACGCCTAAAAATGGGCGTTCCACTGATCATCTGCCAAAGTTATAGCAAGAGATTGGAAGTTCTCCCCCAGGGCTAATATAAGGGATGATGCAAAAGTGAATCTATTTGGCATTAAGGAATAAGAAAGGAACTATAACTCTGTAGGAAGTATATTATAGAGCCCCATACAGTGGAAAGGAGATAGAGGAAGAGATATGTGGAAAAATTAGAAAACAAATATAGGAATACCAGGGCCATCTGCTCTAGTATGGCCATCACTAAAAGAGCTGTTAGATTGTCTGAGTGCTTTGCCTGGACAACAGAACAGTTGTAACAGGTTGAGAGGACATAGCTAGTGGCAGGCATACTTGGCACAGGTACTTGGTATAGGGTATTTTTGGGTTGCCTTACCTTCATGGTTCTCTTCAAGACTGACCCCTTCTTCCTCATTCATATCCAAGCTTGGCGGGTACTGAAGACTACATCAAGGAGATGAATTTCTGCAAAGGTTCTCCCGCTTGTCCGCCGATACTTTGGCGGAAGAGCCGTGGAAACTCCAAGGAAATTCTCCCCTAAGCACTTTGTAATATTATATCCTCAACTAGGTATTTTAAATCCCATAGCAGTACACAGAAGGGTAGATTTTACCTGCAGTGTGGTGCACCTATTATCAAAGATAAACCTGTGATTTTCCTGCCCCAGGCCAGGTCAGGTCCAGTCCCAGGAAACAGGGCCTTCAGAATCTCCTATGTGGGGATTATAAAAATCTTTCACTTGCTTCTTGGTCTATGGGGATCCTTCACTGGAGCAGCCAATGGTTATAGTCAGAGCAAAAGGAGGCAGAGGGCTGAGAACGTCATCTCCCACCTTATTAAAATGAGAATGCAGGGCCTATATCTACTACAGGCACAGGCCCACTGATGTCACTGGGAAAGCCCTAGGCAATTCCAGCAGAACGCCAAGAAGGAGGAGACCTGGTGTAATGGGTCTCTGCCTCTTTTTCCTCTTCTTTCTGCCTGGGGAACACCAATTTACCAGGCACAGTGAAGAAGAAAATCCACCTTATATTCAGTCACCAGACTGTTTTATTTCTCTTTTTTTATTTTTTAGTTCTGTTTTCTTAGTCAGGCCTGATTATCAGCACCTGTAATGTCAGTACAGCAATTCAGCAAATAGGGAAAAAGATCTAATGCAAGGGAATGAGGCAGATACTAAGGCGCAAGAGGATCTGTAGCTAGAAAGAAAGTGAACACAGCTCTGCAAATTCAGATGTCGGAGAGAGACCCTAGCACTAAAATGGCAGAGTGCCAAGTATCAGTAAGTGAGTGAGAGAGAGAGAGAGCAAGAGAGAGAGAAAATGCTGCATCCTGAGATAGAATGTCCACAGCTTTTCAATGACATAGTGACAAGAAATTCCTCCAACGTAACACCTGCAGGACTAAGACTTTACTGTTTGGCTCCCACAAAATGAAACTCTGCACTGTTGTTCCTACCTCCATCCCCCTCCTTGGCTGTTCACTTAGGCTGAACCCAACAATGCACAATCTCGGTGTCCTGTTTAACCGTAAGCATAGCTTTCAGCCTCACTTTGACAAACGTGAAAATTGTTGTGTTTTATTTTACATGATGTCAGACACTTGAGATAATTTGATTTAAAGATGGTTTCAGCCAGCTTTGTCTCTGGGATGATTCCATTGCTCTGTGACAGTGATGGCTAATACATGTAACCTACTGCATGCGATCAGACCTAGAATAGTCAATGGGAAACATTCATTCATAAATCCATTTTCTTTTTCATTTCAATGACTTTATTCAGAAACCAATTAAGTCAAAAAAGTTCCTTGGTGGCTGGAACAGTTCATTGAAATGGTGACATATGTAGATTGACGGCCGGTGACACTGATAGTTCTAATCTCTCTGATTACTGAGCCATAAGGCAAAACTATGGAGGAAGTGATGAGGATCCAAACATTAATACCCCACCTTATAAGATGTAGGATCTGTTAGACTCTCAGTCTTTTTGTTTACGCCGAGGGAATGATAGTAACAGAAAAGGCATTCCATGGTATAAATCACAGCTTCATTTCTGCCAAGATATCCAAACTCTGGGCCAAGCTGCAATTCACACTATCTATGTACAACATCACTTCTTGAAGGTCCACCAAGAGACGGACCTAGCTGATTCATCCAAAAATCTGGGAGTTTATCAGACTCTAAGAAACATGGGGGATGAAATTGGTCTTCGCCAGTAGTGCTAATCTGATTTGTATCCAATCAGCAGCCCGTCTTACACTGTGCCCAATTTTCTTTTTCACTGACTTTGCTGGAAGAGAAGATTGTGTGCAGTATAACATGGGCCGCCGATTCGCTACCATCCCATTTTGTGGTACAGGCGAAGACCAATTTCACCCCCATGTTCTAAAAAAAAATATTTTACATCTTTGTGGAATGGTCCTATTTTCATTGTATTCAAGTATTGTGCTATTTCATTATCTTGCTATACCTTTCTGCTTTTGTAATTTTTTCAACCTATAAATGAATCTAACCGAAGAGTTTTAGCCTGTTCTGAAATTATTTTCCACTTTCTGGAAGGGACAGGGGAAGGTGGTGAGCATCCGATACATTCTCCAGTGATGGGATATACTGCAATTAGAGATTAATTGTAAAACCTGGACATGCTAATCCACACATGGAAGGTGCAAGAGTACAGATTTCAGATCAAAGGAGACTGATTTACATCTTTCTCCCACAGCAGTGATGTGGTCTCCTTCTAGCCACTTTGAAAAATACAGCACTGCACAGGGACGGTGTCAGGTATTTAGGAGAAAAGGGCGGTGGCTAGAAGGAGGCCATGGCACTGCTTTTGGACAGTAATGTAAATCAAGGAGAAAGTGGACTGCTGCTACAGGCCACAATAAATTCATGAAGTGCTTTGGGATACTCCGAAGATGTGATATAGGTGACAATGATTTTGCAGTTTCTCTCTGTGCTGCAATGGGAAAGAGAAATGAACTGTGGAATAGACTCAGATCACCATTGAGAGCTTTTATCCTGAGAAATCATTTTGTATTCTTCTTATGACTGCAGAGATCAAATTTCATGATCATATTCATAGAAAATCCCTCTGAGCTCTGTGATATGTATTAGAATTAAACCACACATTGTAAGTGTCAATTTTCCACCTAGCAGATTTGTGTGAGCAGGGACCAGGAAATTTTATCTGGCCCCATTGCAAATACATCCTACAGTGATTTCCTCAATAGCTGTATGTCCATGTTATTCATTCACACTCATTCTGAGGTGGAGCCTAATTATGCCTGTATTCAACATGATAATAAGGGCCTTCAGCAGCCCTGCTTACATTCCCAAAATTTGGTCGGCAGACATGACCAGCGATATTTCCATCCAGTACAAAAGGTCATTAAAGGGCAGCCGGCTAAAGACCTCATTTAAAGGGATAAAAACAATCAAAAATGGGTCCAAAAATCCATGGGTTTGTACATCTTGGCGTAAGTGCCAAGATGGGCCAGCTTTGGACCTCCGCCGCTAACTTCACCAAAGTGCATTGGGTTGGGGGAAGTCTCACAATTTAAGTAGGTTCGGGGCATTTCTGGGTGTGCCGCCAGTCGAAGGGCCCTGAGCCGGGGGGTCGGGGTGGTGGGCGGGGGTGCTGGTTCCCCACCTTCAATAAAACAGCATGTGCCCTTTTACGAGATCTGTTTTAAAAATTAAAAATAAGTCAGAGCCCAATCGCTGGAAGTCCAGGCCATGATTCTGCCCAGGAAACCCCCAGGTGGTCCTCACATCCACCCCTTTGCCAGCTGGTATGTGTGGTCTCACCAAGCATACCTGCACTTATTTTGTGCTGGGTGCCAGTGAAGACCAAGTATGTAGGAACTCCAATGTTCAGAGTCATAACCTTTAGCCCCGTCCCCCTTTATATCAATGGCTTTGTAAGGGGCGATGGAAGCTTCGTCCCCACATGGCCAGTCTGGAAAGTACACTGTTAGGTCAGGACACAGCCTAGTTTCTAGCTGTTCTGGTGCACTTGCACTGAAGTTACTGCAAGAGTACACCAGAACAGCTGCAGATTTACAGGCCCTCCTTTCATTTTTCAGATATAGAATATAAATGTAAGGTTTTTAAATTTTACAACTGATGTTTTGTGCATTAATTTAACAAATTATTTATGCTTTAGCTAATCTTTAGAATATTATTGTATTTTTTTGCCTGGTTAACATCTAAAGTATTTTGTCTATGCTTTCTGGATTAGACCATGGAGGGAATGTTTATGAAAACAGAAAAGCAGCAATATCATTGTCATCCTTATCACCCATTATGATTTTACCAACCATATCTAGCACACCTATTCAGCAATAACCTTAGGGAACTGGCTCTGCAGCCAATGTTTTGTCTTATACAGCCTTTATAAAAACTTTTTAATGTTTAGTTTTTAAATAACCTTTATAAAGGCTTTGTGACAATTATTTTCATTAATACGGTCTATCAGGATGCAGATCTGGTTCATCTACTGTAAGGACACCACAGGTACAGTTCTGTCAGCGGTAGGCGAGATTTTTGGCATAGTCTGCTTTTTTGCCTTCTTTCAGTCTATCGTAGGGATCATCTGCACTATCAGTGAATGTGCTGCCCACAGATTAGTGGAACAAATGACTGGTATGTCTGTCAGCATAGCCAGCTAGTCATCTCCTTTGCTACTGACCAGGATCATAACCCAGCTATCCAATCTAACTGCATTGCTGCATTTCCCAAAATATGGGGGGGGCAGGGGGTTGGGGGGGTGGGTGGTGAGGAACAGCAGCAGTAACTATATAACAGGTTACCCAGCAACACTTTGTGGCATGCAAACTTGGGCGATATACCTGGGACATGGTACCATTGGTTGGCAGCTACCTTAATGCTTGTTATGTTCTTCACCATTTGTTCCCATGTCTTGCAGATAGTGTACCTCTGCCAGCCATGCTTCAGTGCTATCCTCCAGGAGAGTGCCCTGAAGTGTCAAACAGGGCAACCTCGTCAAACCCATCTCATGCAGAGGAACATCCACCTCACCAGCTATCAACCTGAGGTTCTGGGTGCTGTAGTTCTTCGGCCCTTAGCCACGGACTCCATTTCTTGCCACCATATGTACTTTGTCTGCCATTGTTTTTATTGGCAGTCAATGTTCTGTCCTACACAGCCTTTATAAAAGTTTTTTATTTTTTACTGTTTTTAAATAGTCTTTATAAAGTCTTTTTAACTATTATTTTCATTAGTACAGCCTTTATTTTTGTCCCCAATTACACGGCCACTTAAAGGTAAATGGTCACATCCCTTTTATTTTTCACACGCAATTGCCCCCCTCGCCTCTCCGTTCCCCCCCCCCCCCCCAACTCCAGTGAGCTCCAGTTTTAGGCTCAATATGGGCGGGGGAGAGTCAATCTGTATAATTCTGGATATTCTAAGACAGCCGATCATGAAAAACCTCGTGAAGTTGGTGTTTGCCAAAGTGACTGCCATAGTGACTGCAGCACTCCAGAAAATTCCCCTACATGAGTCGTCATGAATCCAACCCTGAAGTTAGTCAGTAATAAAAACAGAAAATATTGGCAATACACAGCAGGTTCATCAGCAGCTGAAACGAGAAAGCTGGTTAATCTCTCATGGAGAGATCCTTCTCCAGGGAAGACAAGCAAGCCCCTTTATTGGACCAACCAAAACAAAGAGGGGAGGGAGGAATAACAGATACAGGTCATGGGTTAAATATACTAAAAGAAGAATTTAATGGGTTTAACGGCCTGTGAGTGGATTTAACAGCCTGTGAACTGAACTTTCTTTGTATTTCGACTGAAAAAAGTCTGTGTTGTATAAAGATTGTCAATCTCCTCTCATTTTTGTTAAATCAGTTTATTAAGAACTCCAACAGCATATACATGCTGAGTTCATGAGAAGGTCATGATTGTTCCCTTAAATTAACAGCTAACACTATTGGATTGAAATCATGCTGTGTGCTGTTAGTACCAAATGCAAAAATGAGTTTGCATGAAATTCCTTTGCCTACTATTTCAACCAACTTATTAACCTGTTTATTTAAAATGAGTTAACACCTTTGTTGGAATAGCAGACAGAAGAATTTCATATGAACTTGTCATTGCATTCATCCATGTCTTTGTTACCTCCAAACTCGATTATGCCAATGATCCCCTTCCCAGCCTCCCATCCTCCACCCTCCGTAAACTCCAGTTCATTCAAAAATCTGTAGCCCTTATCCTATCCTGTATCAATTTTCACTCACCCATCACCCTACCTTGACTTCTGGATCTTCAATGCCTCAAATTTAAAATTCTCAACCTTGTGTTTAAATCTATTCATGGCATTGCCCCTCCCTATCTCTGTAATCCCCTTCATCTCTACAGTACCCCCTCCCACCCAGAACTCTGCATTACTCTTACACTGGCCTCTTGTGCATTCCCCCTCCCTTTGCCCAGTGGCAACTGTGCCTTCAGCCATCTAGGAATTTCCTCCCCAAACTTCTCGACCTCTCGGCTTCCCTCCTCTCCTTTAAATTCCTCTTTAAAATCCACCTCTTTGATCAAGTTTTAGGTCACTCATCCTAATATCTCTTTCTTTGGCCGGGATTCATTTCTATCTGATTACGCTGGGACATTTTTCTACATTAGAAATGCAAGCTGTTGTTGTGTTCATTATTAATTTTACACAGTGCAATTTGAATCCATATATGTATTCTTTCTTCAAAATATAAGCTATAATTTTTTCCAAACATCATGAACATGAGCCCCAATATTTTGGACATTGAGATCAATCAGGGCTTTTTATTTGATGCCGTGGACTCAAATGTTTATGATAGGAAATTTCCCCCCAAAAAATAATTTTATACTGTGGAGGTACTGGTGTAATTCAGTTTCACACATTACTGCATGTAAACATCTTATATTTAAAGGACTGATTTTCAGAATGTACTGAGGGAGTACTGAGGGAATGTTGCATTGTCAGAGGTGACATCTTTCGGTTGAAATGTTAAACTGAAGTCTCATCTGCCCTCTCAGGTGGACGTAAAACATCCCATGGCACTAATTTGAAGAAGAGCAGGGGAGTTCTCCAATATGGGCCTAGCCAATATTTATCCCTCAACCAACATCACTAAAACAGATTATCTGGTCATTACCATATTGCTCTTTGTAGGACCTTGCTGTGCTCAAGTTGGCTGCCACATTGTTGTAATGTAATGCCTACATTATAACAGTGACTACATTTCAAAAGTAAGTCGTTGGCTGTAAAGTACTTTGGGACATCCTGAGGTCATGAAAGACGTTGGAAAATGCAACTTCTTTCTTTTACGATGAGTCAAACTGTAAGACTCTTATTGTATACATGCTTTTGTAACATAAATGGCTAAATAAATTAAATCATAACATCCTCTTATAGAAAAGGGGCTGTTTCTATGGATACAACAAACCGTTTCTGCAAAGATGGCAAGTTTGATTTCAAATTTATCTGCTTTGGGCACAAGGACTATTATAAGATCTGATATCGCAGTTTAAGAAAAGAGGAAGGATTTGGTGGTGATATATTGGATGTACAGTTGACTGGAAGACAACAATAACCTTTGACATCAAGCAATGGTACCTTATCAGTGCCTTTGTACCACTCTATGCTGTCAGCATTTTGGTTTAATAATTTCTGTCTTTTTATCTATTTGTCTTTGTGTCTCTGTTTCTTCTCGCTTCTCACCTTCATGCTGGGCGAAATAAGTTAAAGTAACAATTACACTAAATACAAATGAATTAAGATAATTCTAGAACAGTGCAACTCAAACGCTCAACTCAAAAAAAGTGCTGAGTCTGAGATGCATGTACATACTGCTGGCAGAGAAAATACTGGAACAATCTGACCTAGCGTGCACTGCTTACACTATTACTGTGACATTCTGCCTTCTGTTTAGTTTGCAAGCAGGACAACCTTCTGTAGGTGTATTATTTTGTAATAAGTAACACAATTCTCTGTGGTGTTTGAATTCTTTCCATGGTGAGCATCTACAGGCATGAATATGAGAACAAGTTTATTTCAACAGCAGGGATTCATTTCCTTATATGGAAGTTGCTCCTAACTGTGTGCTTCTCCAGAGAACTGGCTGCAAACTGGGAATTATTATCTTATGACTCACATTAAGAAGGGTAAAACAATGGCACAGGTCCTTAGTGCCAGTGTAAAACAACACTCTTACAGTGTGCTTCAGCCATAAAATCCAAAAAATCAACAATTGAAAAGCTTTTACCTAACACTAGCAATCAAACAACCTCCTTAATGTTTTGCATAAATTGAGTTTAACATAAAACATCACAGACATGTTGAACACTTTACTGCAATTGCTCTGCATACTGCAGTACACAATGTATGTTCTAACTTGGCCATCTCCATAAATATGAAATAATAAGCATCTGACAGTGAATTAAAAGGCAGTAATTCAGTCGAGCACTTCTGATGTCCTAAACTATGAATAAAGCTTTTAAACACTTTTTGGATGACACCAGATTCCTGAATTTGAGTTACACTATTATTAAATTCAAAGTTGGGATTACATGTAGAATACATAATTTGTAGTTCCTTTTTGTAGTTTTTTTTCCATCAAATTTTTCTTTCTTTTAAATTTTCTTTATTATCATATCCCAGACATACTCAGTGTGGTAGAGGTGACATGATGTCAGTGAATGGATAATTAAGACAATAGTGAAGTAAGAGTTGAAAGTTTAAGGCTGATTCAGGCTTGCAATGTGTACATCATGGGAGCTCGCAGGCATTCAGCCTCTGATGTTCCACCCATTAAAATGAAACAAAAGAAAATCAGGAGCTGCACGAGTGATTTCCAATGATTCAATTCAAGCTCAGTTGCTTACTCGGTGGGCAGGATAATGGAACTGGCCCTTTTATGGCATCAGAAAACTGCTACTATAGTCCATCCGTCCATTGTGTTCTGCCCTAGGGCAGGTCCTAACTCAAGTCTAATGCATGAGATCCTTGAGCCACTTACTAGAAAAGAGTAGATGAAGTGGTTTCATGTGCCTTCCTCACAGTTTTTATCTTCAGATTGTCTTCTTCTAGATGGGCTGCTACCAAGGCTAAAGAGCCCTAGCTACCCTTTATTTTACGATTGGGGTGGGGGGGACACCCGCACCCATTGGACACAAGTCCCCCCACTGCACTTCAGAGCTGCTGATCTGGTCTCCACTCACCGAGGTTTTCTGGAGTGGGGCCAAACCCAACCCTTCTGACTCAGAGGCGGAAATACTACCATTGAGCCAGTGGTCACTCCATCCATGAGTACCCCACTGGATATTATATTAACCCAGTAGCTAACCATATTCTAGTTTCCACTCACTGGGGCTGTCTGGAATGGGGTTCGAACCCGATCCTTCTAATTAAGAGGTGGAATGCTACCACAAAGCCAAAAGCTCACTCTGTTACTATAATAACCCTAGCTTATCGTCTAATAGGATTAGGAGAAAATATACTACATGCTGTTAATATAATGTTTAATAGTCTCCATGTTGTATTTTTTATTATTTCAGCAACTTAAGTAGTCATAGCAACACAAATACAATTAAGATCAAAATCAATTGTATAATTTTAAACTGTAGATGCCTAGGAATACTTCTTGGTTCATTAACAACAGCTTAAGATATAGATGTTATATATGCAGATATGAACATACAAAAAGAATAGGAAAAGACCACTTAGTCCATTAAACCCACACTATCCAGACATGATGCAGCCACAAACATGATCAACCCCATTTAGGAAAAACACTGAGAAATTCCTCTCCAGCTCCCTGGGCAAGCAAGCAAGTTCCAAAAGATCATAATAACACATGATGGAATCAATAGGATTTGTGCTTTTCTAGTTCTGAATGAAATAGATAATAGATGATCTTCTGTGGCATTACACTCCAGCTTTTGTATTCTTAACAGGAGGATGAAACATTTCTGAGTTATCCTGGTCTTTTCAAAATTGAAATAAAAGTTAGGATTTCTATTCCTAAGCCCAGGTTGAATTTTCCATCATTCATAATGAATGAGAGGAAAGTTATGCCTGTTCATTCTTTCCTTTTATTACATGTGTGCGTGGACATTACAAATCAAAAGAAACAATTGGAGCTTTGTTTTCATTAATTCTTTCTAACTCCTGTCTGGCAGATGAACGTTGGGATGTCACAATAGACGGGAATGAAAATACAGCTAGAATTTACCAAAATGGCTCTCTCAGCTTTTCCTACTCCCCAGTATCAATGCGTGACTGTCTACTTGTGATGTCTGATATAGATCTTGAGTCCCCATGTTAAAGGTATCTGATTGAAAATTTAACAGCTTTGTTTGGACCAATATCAGGTTCAACTGTAAAGATCACACTTGGCTGCACTTTCTGAACATATTTTGCTACAGGCTCATAAATATTACAAGGTTACGTGTTTCTAATGAGAGTGGTGATAACCAGCAAAATTTGAATTATAATTAGCATGTTGAATTTTCAGCAATACAGCTATCATATTGTTTAGATTTTGCTTACAGGGAATGAGATCTGGGCAAAGGTTGTAAACCAAATCAACAAGGACTATCCTTATGAGACTCAGTGACATTGGGCAGAACTTTACTAGCCCCACTCTACCCTCGGGTCTTCGCACATAGTGGATGGCTTATTGTAAATACGATAAGTTTTCTGTCCATTAATGTAAATGGACTGAAAATTGTGGGCAGTGTATCTGCAATTTTCTGATAAGTCACCCACTGCTGATGAGGCTCCATCGGTAAGCGGGGCCTCAGAAAGTTCCTCCTAACGTTTCCAAAGATGAATGTTCCAGATATTTGGGTTGAAATTGTGCAGTGTGATATCAGCAGCAAACATATTAAGGCATTCCTATGAAATTCCCTTGTTTTGCTATTTCAACAAAGGCATGAACGCTATCAATAAAATAGTGGACAGGGCAATTTTATAAGAACATGTTAACACATTTGTGACTAATACTGTATAAATCATTCCTATCTCATTGTTCCTGAGTGATAACTGGGTATGAATTCAGGCTGTTGAGGGATGTTAAGCCCCAGTTATATTGTAGGGATGTTTGTACTTGAAACAGTTCTGCAATATTTGCTGGCACCTGGTACTCTGAATTTATACCATTCATGCTGTAAGATGAAATGTAGAGCATGTGAGGTAACTGAGAAATAACTGCCCACGTTTGTTTAAAGTCCCAATTCTGACTGTTACTGGCCACAGACCTTTTCCATTGATGGGTGAAGGTCCATACATAATAGTAATTCAAAAATCATATTGTTGGCCTCTACAACCAGACTGAGTTGAAAAAAGTCGGCCCCTGGCATCTATTCTCACCAATGCAGCAGGGTTGATATTATAGTTCCACAGGTACAGGATGAAAACTACAATCCCTTGAAACGGTGATGGGGAAGGAGAATGGGGGAGAGGGACAAATGAGGGGCAGGGGAAGGAATGAGACTCCACATTTTTAAAAGTTAATTTTCAGTGCCAAAGAGGTTGTTTGACAGTCATTAAGACTTACCATGGCGTTAAAAGTTAGTTTAGACCTAAAAAAAAAACCAGCATACCTTTTTCTGTGTAGATTAGTTCGTTTCCAGCTGGGCAGTGCAGCAACTTCATGCTGGTCTATTCATTTCACCAGTGAGCAGTCCTTCCCGCTCAGCTTTCAAACGAGCAGGGAATCTCGTAGACCAACTTCCGGATTTGCGCGTTTGACTGCGCACGCATGCTCGCTAGAAGTTGCTCTTTCATTTGCCCTTAAATAATGCTGAGGCTTGTTAGCCTTGCCGTTATTTCATGAGCAATTTCCGGGCCAATATCTCACATGTAAAGTTAAATCCATCCAATCTCTCAAAGAGGCTGTCTCATCATGATGAAACATCTCTCGAGACATTACCATGTTTATACATCAGAGAAGGGGGTGATTTATTTTTTATTAACTTTTGGGATGTAGGCATCACTGGCAAGGCCAGCAATTATTGCCCATCCTTTCTTGGCCTTGTGAAGGTGATGGTGGGCCTTTTTCTTAAACTCCATCACTGGAATTCAGCTCTTGTGTCCATGTTTGAACCAAGGCTGTAATGAGATCTGGAGATGAGTGGTCCTGGTGGAACTTAAACTGAGCATCAGTGAGCAGATTATTGGTGAGTAAGTGCTGTTTGATGGCACTGTCGACGACACCTTCCATCACTTTGCTGATGATTGGGAATAGGCTGATGTGGCAGTAGTTAGCCAGGTTGAATTTGTCCTGCTTTTTGTGGACAGGATGTGGAGATGCCGGTGATGGACTGGGGTTGACAATTGTAAACAATTTTACAACACCAAGTTATAGTCCAGCAATTTTATTTTAAATTCACAAGCTTTCGGAGACTTCCTCCTTCCTCAGGTAAATGTTGCATGGACAATTTTCCATATTGTCAGGTAGATGCCAGTGTTCTATCTGTACTAGAACAGCTTAGCTCGGGGTGCGGCTAGCACTGGAGCACAGTTCTTCAGCACTACAGTCAGGATTATGTCGGGCCCGTAGCCTTTGCTGTGTCCAGTGCACTTAGCCATTTCTTGATATCATGTAGAGTGAATCATATTGGCTGAAGACTGTAATATGTGATGGTAGGGACCTCAGGAGAAGGTCAAGAAGAATCATCCACTCGGCATTTCTGACTGAAGATACTTCCAATGCATCAGCCTTGTCTTTTGCAATCACATGCTGGGTTGCATCATCTTTGAGGATGGGAATGTTCATGGAGCCTCCTCCTCCTGTTAGTTGCTTAATTGTTCAGCATCATTCACCACTGGATGTGGTAGGGTTGCAGAGCTATGATCTGATCTGTTGTTTGTGAGATCGCTTAGCTCTGTCTACAGCATGCTGCTTTTGCTGTTTAGCATGCACGTAGCTTATGTAATAGGCTGGCAACTTGTGATGGAGGAGTGAGGGATATGCCGGGCCATGAGGTTACAGATTGTGGTGGTATACAATTCTGGTGCCGCTAATGACCCACTGCACCTTGTGGATTACCGGTTTTGAGCTGCTAGATCTGTTCTTAATCTAACCCACTTATGCGGTGGTAGGATTAACAACACTTTTGGCTCTACAAATGAAGATACAAACACAAAATATGTATTGTGCAAACTTTTGCTAGGAGAAAATGTGGCAATGTGGAATTGGTGGTTTCAGAATGTATTTTTTCTAACATATTGGGAACAGAGGTTAGCTGACACCACCCCCTAAATAATTTGCCCCATTTGAGTTTTTGTTTACTTTTTCTCATTCTGGATTAAGGTGGTTTATTATTTAAATCTTAATAAAATATTTATCAAGTGGTGAGAAGAAATTTTCCAATACATTTTTGGAGAGTAAGCTTACACAACCTTTCGGACAATGCAATATCTTTGTAACTCTAAGGGCTCATTAGGGTCATATTTACCTGTGTGAACTCTATTGGTTGGTCACTGTGGCCTCTATACAAGTAAGCTATAAAATTTGAGTATAAGAACCATGTCTGGAAATTAAGGAGCAGCTGGCCAATTAAAGGTTAAGATCACAACAGTGAAGTTCATGCATCAACTCGACTAACTTAAATTTCTACTTTGGCTCACATACGCTGTGTAATTGTTATTGTGTCAAACCTTTAAAATACTGAAGAAAATTAGTCCTTTTTGCTTTGGGAGTTAGTCTCACCCCACTGACTCCAGACATACACGACAGGGTAGATTTTCTAATTGACTGCACCAGTTGTTACAAGCCAAGTTGGATGCAAAGGAATCAAAAAATTGAGTGTCAAATTAGGCATATTTTGCACTCAATTCTTCTGCCCATGATTTTCGGGTCAGCTGCATTTAGTTTGTTAGAGTGCTTGCTTACATTTCATGCCATAGCCTCATTTAGGCCTAAGAGTACATGGAAAAATATTTAATTGACCCAACAGAATGGAAGCCCTGTGTACAGTGGAGCTCTTAAAGAGGAACACGCTCTGTATATATTTTTATTGCAGTGCTTACAGTACCTTTTTAGTGCTGTGATGTTTTATTAGCTACCGTTTTTAATTTTTCTGAAATACTAAGTATTTTTGTAATAGTTTTTTTGCTGACAATTTTTATTTATGCATTACAAATCTGTGGGCCTTGGAACAACGAGCTACCTGCTAAAGGCAAGAGAACCAGTAGGTACACCCAACATTTCTTCACTGAACAATTGCCACTACTCCCACCCCCTGGCCAGTGCTACTTCCCCACCCGATCGCCCCCACTTCCACACCCGATCACCCCCACTTCCCCAACCGATCGCCCCCACTTCCCCACCCGATCGCCCCCACTTCCCCACCCGATCGCCCCCACTTCCCCACCCGATCGCCCCCACTTCCCGACCCGATCGCCCCCACTTCCCCACCCGATCGCCCCCACTTCCCCACCCGATCGCCCCCACTTCCCGACACGATCGCCCCCACTTCCCCACCCGATCGCCCCCACTTCCCCACACGATCGCCCCCACTTCACGACACGATCGCCCCCACTTCCCCACCAGATCGCCCCCACTTCCCCACCCGATCGACCCCAATTCCCGACCCGATCGCCCCCACTTCCCCACCCGATCGCCCCCACTTCCCGACCCGATCGCCCCCACTTCCCCACCCGATCGCCCCCACTTCCCCACCCGATCGCCCCCACTTCCCCACCCGATCGCCCCCACTTCCCGACCCGATCGCCCCCACTTCCCCACCCGATCGCCCGCTCTTCCCCACCCGATCGCCCCCACTTCCCCACCCGATCGCCCCCACTTCCCCACCCGATCGCCCCCACTTCCCCACCCGATCGCCCCCACTTCCCCACACGATCGCCCCCACTTCACGACACGATCGCCCCCACTTCCCCACCAGATCGCCCCCACTTCCACACCCGATCGACCCCAATTCCCGACCCGATCGCCCCCACTTCCCCACCCGATCGCCCCCACTTCCCGACCCGATCGCCCCCACTTCCCCACCCGATCGCCCCCACTTCCCCACCCGATCGCCCGCTCTTCCCCACCCGATCGCCCCCACTTCCCCACCCGATCGCCCCCACTTCCCGACCCGATCGCCCCCACTTCCCCACCCGATCGCCCGCTCTTCCCCACCCGATCGCCCCCACTTCCCCACCCGATCGCCCCCACTTCCCCACCCGATCGCCCCCACTTCCCCACCCGATCGCCCCCACTTCCCCACCCGATCGCCCCCACTTCCCCACCCGATCGACCCCACTTCCCGACCCGATCGCCCCCACTTCCCTACCCGATCGCCTCTTTTTTCTGACCCGATCGCCTCCACATCCCGACCTGATCGCCCCCATTTCCCCACCCGTTCGCCCCCAGTTCCCCACCCGATCGCCCCCACTTCCCCACCCGATCGCTGCCACTTCCCGACCCGATCGACCCCACTTCCCCACCCGATCGCCCCCACTTCCCCACCTGATCGACCCCACTTCCCAACCCGATCGCCCCCACTTCCCGACCCGATCGCCCCCTCTTCCCGACCCGATCGCCCCCACTTCCCTACTCGATCGCCTCTTTTTTCTGACCCGATCGCCTCCACATCCCGACCTGATCGCACCCATTTCCCCACCCGATCGCCCCCACTTCCCCACCCGATCGCCCCCACTTACCCACCCGATCGCTGCCACTTCGCGACCCGATCGCCCCCACTTCCCCACCCGATCGACCCCACTTCCCGACCCGATCGCACCCACTTCCCCACCCGATCGCCCCCACTTCCCCATCCGATCGCCCCCACTTCCCCACCCGATCGCCCACACTTCCCCACCCGATCGCCCCCACTTCCCGACCCGATCGCCCCCACTTCCCCACCCGATCGCCCCCACTTCCCGACCCGATCGCCCCCACTTCCCGACCCGATCGCCCCCACTTCCCGACCCGATCGCCCCCACTTCCCCACCCGATCGCCCGCTCTTCCCCACCCGATCGCCCCCACTTCCCCACCCGATCGCCCCCACTTCCCGACCCGATCGCCCCCACTTCCCGACCCGATCGCCCCCACTTCCCCACCCGATCGCCCCCACTTCCCCACCCGATCGCTGCCACTTCCCGACCCGATCGACCCCACTTCCCCACCCGATCGCCCCCACTTCCCCACCCGATCGCCCCCACTTCCCGACCCGATCGCCCCCACTTCCCGACCCGATCGCCCCCACTTCCCCACCCGATCGCCCCCACTTCCCCACCCGATCGCTGCCACTTCCCGACCCGATCGACCCCACTTCCCCATCCGATCGCCCCCACTTCCCCACCCGATCGCCCACACTTCCCCACCCGATCGCCCCCACTTCCCGACCCGATCGCCCCCACTTCCCCACCCGATCGCCCCCACTTCCCGACCCGATCGCCCCCACTTCCCGACCCGATCGCCCCCACTTCCCGACCCGATCGCCCCCACTTCCCCACCCAATTGCCCCCACTTCCCCACCCGATCGCCCCCACTTCCCGACCCGATCGCCCCCACTTCCCCACCCGATCGCCCCCACTTCCCCACCCGATCGCCCGCTCTTCCCCACCCGATCGCCCCCACTTCCCCATCCGATCGCCCCCACTTCCCGACCCGATCGCCCCCACTTCCCGACCCGATCGCCCCCACTTCCCCACCCGATCGCCCCCAGTTCCCCACCCGATCGACCCCATTTCCCGACCCGATCGCCCCCACTTCCCCACCCGATCGCCCTCACTTCCCGACCCGATCGCCCCCACTTCCCCACCCGATCGCCCCCACTTCCCCACCCGATCGCCCCCATTTCCCGACCCGATCGTCCCCACTTCCCGACCCGATCGCCCCCACTTCCCGACCCGATCGCCCCCTCTTCCCGACCCGATCGCCCCCACTTCCCTACCCGATCGCCTCTTTTTTCTGACCCGATCGCCTCCACATCCCGACCTGATCGCCCCCATTTCCCCACCCGATCGCCCCCACTTCCCCACCCGATCGCCCCCACTTCCCCACCCGATCGCTGCCACTTCCCGACCCGATCGACCCCACTTCCCCACCCGATCGCCCCCACTTCCCGACCCGATCGCCCCCATTTCCCCACCCGATCGCCCCCACTTCCCCACCCGATCGCCCCCACTTCCCCACCCGATCGCCCCCATTTCCCCACCCGATCGCCCCCACTTCCCGACCCGATCGCCCCCTCTTCCCCACCCGATCGACCCCACATCCCGACCCGATCGCCGCCACTTCCCCACCCGATCGCCCCCACTTCCCCACCCGATCGCCCCCACTTCCCCACCCGATCGACCCCACTTCCTGACACGATCGCCCCCACTTCCCCACCCGATCGCCCCCACTTCCCCACACGATCGCCCCCACTTCCCGACACGATCGCCCCCACTTCCCCACCCGATCGCCCCCACTTCCCCACCCGATCGACCCCAATTCCCGACCCGATCGCCCCCACTTCCCCACCCGATCGTCCCCACTTACCCACCCGATCGCCCGCTCTTCCCCACCCGATCGCCCCCACTTCCCCACCCGATCGCCCCCACTTCCCCACCCGATCGCCCCCACTTCCCCACCCGATCGCCCCCACTTCCCGACCCGATCGCCCCCACTTCCCCACCCGATCGCCCCCACTTCCCCACCCGATCGACCCCACTTCCCGACCCGATCGCCCCCACTTCCCGACCCGATCGCCCCCACTTCCCCACCCGATCGCCCCCACTTCCCCACCCGATCGACCCCACTTCCCGACCCGATCGCCCCCACTTCCCGACCCGATCGCCCCCACTTCCCGACCCGATCGCCCCCACTTCCCCACCCGATCGACCCCACTTCCCGACCCGATCGCCCCCACTTCCCGACCCGATCGCCCCCACTTCCCCACCCGATCGCCCCCACTTCCCGACCCGATCGCCCCCACTTCCCGACCCGATCGCCCCCACTTCCCCACCCGATCGCCCCCACTTCCCGACCCGATCGCCCCCACTTCCCCACCCGATCGCCCTCACTTCCCGACCCGATCGCCCCCACTTCCCCACCCGATCGCCCCCACTTCCCCACCCGATCGCCCCCACTTCCCGACCCGATCGCCCTCACTTCCCGACCCGATCGCCCCCACTTCCCCACCCGATCGCCCCCACTTCCCCACCCGATCGCCCCCACTTCCCCACCCGATCGCCCTCACTTCCTGACCCGATCGCCCCCACTTCCCCACCCGATCGCCCCCACTTCCCGACCCGATCGCCCCCACTTCCCCACCCGATCGCCCTCACTTCCCGACCCGATCGCCCCCACTTCCCTACCCGATCGCCTCTTTTTTCTGACCCGATCGCCTCCACATCCCGACCTGATCGCCCCCATTTCCCCACCCGTTCGCCCCCAGTTCCCCACCCGATCGCCCCCACTTCCCCACCCGATCGCTGCCACTTCCCGACCCGATCGACCCCACTTCCCCACCCGATCGCCCCCACTTCCCCACCTGATCGACCCCACTTCCCAACCCGATCGCCCCCACTTCCCGACCCGATCGCCCCCTCTTCCCGACCCGATCGCCCCCACTTCCCTACCCGATCGCCTCTTTTTTCTGACCCGATCGCCTCCACATCCCGACCTGATCGCACCCATTTCCCCATCCGATCGCCCCCACTTCCCCACCCGATCGCTGCCACTTCCCGACCCGATCGCCCCCACTTCCCCACCCGATCGCCCCCACTTCCCCACCCGATCGACCCCACTTCCCGACCCGATCGCACCCACTTCCCCACCCGATCGCCCCCACTTCCCCACCCGATCGCCCCCACTTCCCCACCCGATCGCCCCCACTTCCCCACCCGATCGCCCCCACTTCCCGACCCGATCGCCCCCACTTCCCCACCCGATCGCCCCCACTTCCCGACCCGATCGCCCCCACTTCCCGACCCGATCGCCCCCACTTCCCGACCCGATCGCCCCCACTTCCCCACCCGATCGCCCCCACTTCCCCACCCGATCGCCCCCACTTCCCGACCCGATCGCCCCCATTTCCCCACCCGATCGCCCCCACTTCCCCACCCGATCGCCCGCTCTTCCCCACCCGATCGCCCCCACTTCCCCACCCGATCGCCCCCACTTCCCAACCCGATCGCCCCCACTTCCCGACACGATCGCCCCCACTTCCCCACCCGATCGCCCCCACTTCCCCACCCGATCGACCCCACTTCCCGACCCGATCGTCCCCACTTCCCGACCCGATCGCCCCCACTTCCCGACCCGATCGCCCCCTCTTCCCGACCCGATCGCCCCCACTTCCCTACCCGATCGCCTCTTTTTTCTGACCCGATCGCCTCCACATCCCGACCTGATCGCCCCCATTTCCCCACCCGATCGCCCCCACTTCCCCACCCGATCGCCCCCACTTCCCCACCCGATCGCTGCCACTTCCCGACCCGATCGACCCCACTTCCCCACCCGATCGCCCCCACTTTCCCACCCGATCGACCCCACTTCCCGACCCGATCGCCCCCATTTCCCCACCCGATCGCCCCCACTTCCCCACCCGATTGCCCCCATTTCCCGACCCGATCGCCCCCATTTCCCCACCCGATCGCCCCCATTTCCCCACCCGATCGCCCCCACTTCCCCACCCGATCGCCGCCACTTCCCCACCCGATCGCCCCCACATCCCGACCCGATCGACCCCACTTCCCCACCCGGTCGCCCCCACTTCCCCACCCGATCGCCCCCACTTCCCCACCCGATCGCCCCCACTTCCCCACCCGATCGGCCCCACTTCCCCACCCGATCGCCCCCACTTCCCGACCCGATCGCACCCACTTCCCCACCCGATCGACCCCATTTCCCGACCCGATCGACCCCACTTCCCCACCCGATCGCCCCCATTTCCCGACCCGATCGCCCCCACTTCCCCACCCGATCGGCCCCACTTCCCCACCCAATAGCCCCCTCTTCCCCACCCGATCGCCCCCACATCCCGACCCGATCGCCGCCACTTCCCCACCCGATCGACCCCACTTCCCCACCCGATCGCCCCCATTTCCCCACCCGATCGCCCCCATTTCCCGACCCGATCGCCCCCATTTCCCCACCCGATCGCCCCCATTTCCCCACCCGATCGCCCCCACTTCCCCACCCGATTGCCGCCACTTCCCCACCCGATCGCCCCCACATCCCGACCCGATCGACCCCACTTCCCCACCCGGTCACCCCCACTTCCCCACCCGATCGCCCCCACTTCCCCACCCGATCGCCCCCACTTCCCCACCCGATCGGCCCCACTTCCCCACCCAATAGCCCCCTCTTCCCGACCCGATCGCCCCCACATCCCGACCTGATCGCCCCCACTTCCCGACCCGATCGCCCCCACATCCCGACCTGATCACCCCCACTTCCCCACCTGATAGCCCCCACTTCCTGACCTGATCGCTGCCGCATCCTGGACCCATCGCCCCCACTTCCCCACCCGATTGCTGCCTCTTCCCGACTCGATCGCCCCGGCTTCCCCACACGATCGCCCCCTTCCCCACCCGATCGCCCCCTTCCCCACCCGATCGCCCCCTTCCCCACCCGATCGCGCACCCTTGCCCCAACCCCCTTTCCTCACTTACCTGCAGCGGCCCGATCTTCAAACATGCTAAGCCGGCGAACTGCCTGTTACTATCCACAGCTCAAATGCTCAATGAAAATGAGGCCCGAGGACTAATATCGGGGCACCTCGGGCCTCACCATTAAGACAAGCGATTGCACCCTATGCCCCCCCAACCCCCCACCATGTCCAAAAGTGGGCAAGCCCAAATTTCTAGGCCGATGTATTTTTAATTTATGTGTTCTGCTTTTGTACACAATTGAATGTTCTTTTTAGCTGGTTTTAAGGAACAACTAAACATTTCAGAGCAGATCTCGTGTGTTTGAGATGTCTGTCAGTATATTTGTAGCAACTGCAGTCAGAGCAGCCTTGTTTGAAATATCTTTGAAAAAATGGACTTAAAAGGGAAATAGTAGACAGAGCTTAAGCTCTGCTGTCTGTAGAGAATAGACTTCTGTATGCAGGCCATACAGAGTCTGTGCATGGAAAAAGTACTTCGTGACATAATTCTAGTGTTTTCAATTGGCAGTGCTCACAATTTACCTCCTCCTCCCATCACACACACACACACCCATGGCTATGGATTTACAGCACTGCAAATAGATCATGCAACTGACATCTTGAGGTTATGTGGTGGCTCAAATGAGTCCTATCCTGTGTCCAGAGTAACGTTATTTTGCGTGCACAAATACATCAGTTGGAATGACTTTTATTGCCTTCAGAGGCCGTAGACACTACACTTATACACCACAATGTGAATCTGTCACTTTATTTAATACTCATATCTAAGATGGGATAATATTGTTCATAAAAATTATGGCAGGGTTCTAAGCTGCAGTGCAAGTTTAAGCACCTTGGGATTTTTTATGTTAAAGGCACTGTATAAATACAAGTGGTTGCTCTCATTTCCGTCAAGTAAAATTTGGTATATTATTATCCTGAATTTCTGTGGGAGTTGTCTGAATCTCCAGCTGTAACTTCAGTGGGAAATCGGTGGAACCCCATGAGAAACGCATAAACATATGTTGTGAGCCATTTCGCCGTTTCTCCATCAATCTCCCATTGAAGTTACGGTGGGAGATTGGACCAACCTAATGGAACCTCAAGGCTTATGATGTATGGTCTACAAATCCTATGCAATTGAGGGGAGCATTGGAAAAATTAAGCCTGGAGGTTACCAAGATGTGGATAAGGGTTTCAGCAGTGGGGATGTGGTGAGACGCAGATGGAAATGTAGAGGAGGTGGAAATGTGTGGTGAAAAGCCATTGCAGGAAATGTGCTGGCTATGTTTGGACAGGTGAAAGTGGAACCAAGTGAGAGTGATGCCATGAAGGTGGTCTACGGAGGAGAGATGGTGCAGGAGAAAGGAATGGTTGGATATATTGAAACCTGCAGAGAAGTTGAGAATGGATAACATGCTATAGTTGCAGTCATAAAGATGTCATTGGTAGCTGTAATTGGGTGGACTCGGAGGTATGTGGAAACCATACTGAAGAAATTTGAACAGGGAATGATGGAACAGATGAACATGGAGTTGTATGATGACAATACATTCAAGGGTCTTAGTGAGGAAAGGGAGTTTAGTTGAAGAAGATGGAAAGGTCAAGGGTGATGAAGGTTTCAGCAGCAGATGGGATGAGGTAGGGGCAGAGGTGGGGGGTGTTACGGAGGTGGAAGTAGATGGTCTTTGTGATAGAGAGGATATGGGGTCAGAAACTCAGCTTGGTAGAATAGGATGCCGAGGTTGTGAACAGTCTGATTCAACCGGTAACAGTGGCCTGGAAAGGAGACAGAAGCAAGGTCAAGGATACGGAGTTGTGGCAGGGGCCGAAGACGATGGCTTTGACCTTTCCGATGTTTAACTGGACGAAATCGCGACTCATCCAAAATTGGATGTTGGACAAGCAAACTGACAATAGAGAGACAGTGGAGAAGTCTAGAGGAGTAGCGGAGAGGTAGATCTGGGTGTCATCAGCAAACATGTGGAAGCTGGCTCTGTGTATGTGGATGATGTCACCAAGGGCAGCAAGTAGATGAGGAAGAGGAGGGGGCCAAGGATAGATCCTTGGGGGACTTCAAAGGTAGCAATGTTGGAGCAGAGGCGGGAAGAGAAACAATTGCTGAAGATGCTTGGCCTACAATTGGATAGGTAAGAGTGGAACCAAGCAAGCACTGTTCCATTGAGCTGACATTAAAGAAATTGTAAACAATTTTACAACACCAAGTTATAGTCCAACAAATTTATTTTAAATTCCACAAATAAATTTGTTGGACTATAACTTGGTGTTGTAAAATTGTTTACAATTGTCAACCCCAGTCCATCACCGGCATCTCCACATTAAAGAAAGACATTGGAGAAGGATTTTGTGGTCATCCATGTCAAAGGGTGCAGAGAGGTTGAGGAAGACGAGAAGGGATAATGCATCATGGTCACAGTTACAGAGGATGTAATTTGTTAACATTGGTTAGGGCCATTTTAGTGCCTGATTAGAGAGATTCATACAGCGAGTTGTGGGAAAGATGGGAAAGGATTTGGGAGGCAACAACACGTTCAAGGACTTTGGAGAGGAAAGGGAGGTTAAAATTCCAAATGTAGTTTGCAGAGGGGTTGGGGGTGGGTTTTTGGAGGGGCGGGGAGTGATGACGGCAGTTTTGAAAGGGAGGAAGACAATATTTGAGAAGAGGGAACCATTTACAATGTCTAAGGGTTAGGAAAGGAAGTTGAGTGGTCAGCAGTTTAGCAGTTTAGTGGGAGTGGGATCAAGGGAGAAGGAGATGGGTCTTATGGTTGAGATGAGCTCAGAGAGGGCATATGGGGAAATGGAAAGGAAAATAGAGAGAGAAGCAGGTTCATAGCTAGGGCAGGGGAGAGCTTGGGAGGAGATTTGGCTTGGTGGGCAAGGGGAAGAGGGGGAATCAGCAGAGGCAGCTGAACAAATGGTCTCAATCTTAGTGACAAAAATGTCCACAAGCACCTCACGCTTAGGATGGAGGGAGCAGTGGAGAGAGGTTTAAGGAGATGGTTGGTAGTGGGGAAAAATGTTATATTTGCTCTCCAGGATGATTCTGGAGGAGTGGTGGTTTAGGCAGAGGAGAATGAGGCCTGACAACACTTGATGCAGTCTAGCCAGATCTGAGGGGCATGGGTGGGCAAGGGGTATGGGTGGGCAAGGGGCATGGGTGGACATAGGTGGGCACAGGTGGACATAGGTGGGCATGGGGGTCGTGAGTCATGGGGGATGGGATTGGGGGTTGTGAGTCATGGGGGATGGGATCAGGGGTCACTCAAGGGGAGGGGCGGGATCGGGAATCATCGCGGGGGATGATCGGGGTCGGAAGATCAGGGTCGGGGTCGGAGGATCGGGATCAGGGGATTGGGGTCAGAGGATCAGGATCGGAGGATCGGGGTCGGGGATCAGGTTCAGGATCGGAGGATAGGGATCGAGGTTGGGGTCGGAGGATCGGGGTCAGAGGATCGAGATCGGGGGAATGGGGTCAGAGAATCGGGGTCGGAGGATCGGGATCAGGGTTGGGGTCAGAGGATCGGGGTAAGAGGATTCGGGATCAGGGTTGGGGTCAGAGGATTCGGGTCAGAGGATCGGGATCGGGATCGGGGTCGGGGTCGGAGGATCGGGATCAGGGTTGGGGTCAGAGGATCGGGGTCAGAGGATTCGGGTCAGAGGATCGGGATCGGGATCGGGGTCGGGGTCGGAGGATCGGGGTCAGAGGATCGGGGTCGGGGATCGGGGTCAGAGGATCAAGGTCGGGGTCTGAGGATCAGGGCCGGGTCGGGGTCGGGGGTCCTGATCGTGGTGGGGGGGCATTGTGCAGGTAGGCTTGTTGGGCCTGGGGGAAGCACTCCTGTTCCTCCGGGCCCACAAGCTGTGCCTTTCTAGGCACTTACCTGCAGTCTCGGACCTTCTCCCCTCCTTTCACGAGGCGTAAATCAGAAGGCCTGGGAATCCCGGCCCCCCGGGGTTAAAGTCGGGAATTACTTAAAAATGGAAGCCTGGGCGCTGGTTGGCCGCCCGCCCCTCGCCCCGCCCCTGTGAAAACTAGAAATGGGCGGGTTGGAGGCGGGTTGGGGGCGGGTCTGAAATGGTGGCAATTTTCAATACCACCCCGCCCCCAACCCACCCGTTTTTTACTTTTAAAATCAAGCCCATTGTGGTGAATGGAAGCCAAAGGCTAGAGAGTTGGGAATTTGAAAGTGCAATTGTAAGTAACCTGGGGGAGAGTTTTTTCCACGGCAGACACAAATGCAAGTGGGGTTGGAATAGGGTATTGGATGTGGGCGATGAGGGATACATGGAGGTGACTGAAGAAGGCCTTATCAGTAATTGAGACCATGGGAGATGGAAGGGTTGAGGGGGTGGCCATGAATAGGGGTAGGAGAGTTAGTGTACTATCATGCAGCAACTTGGTACACCTCAATTGGCATGCCATCAGTGAGCAATGCTGAGCAAAGGTCACATAGATGGAAAAATGAAAGACTTACATTTATACAGAGCCTTGCACGACCCCAGGATGTCCCAAAGCACTTTACAGCCAATGAATTACTTTTTGAAGTGTCATCACTGTTGCAATGTAGGAAACGCAGCAGCCAATTTGTGCACAGCAAGGTTCCACAAACAGCAAAGTGATAATGACCAGATAATCTGTTTGGTTGAGGGATAAATGTCGTCCAGGATACTGGGAAGAACTCCATTGGTCGTCTATGTCCACCTGAGAGGGCAGACAAGGCCTCGGTTTAATGTCGCATCTGAAAGACGGCATCTCTGACAATGCAGCACTTCTTCAGTACGCCGCTGGAGCATCAGCCTAGATTTTGTACTCAAGTCTCTGGAGTGGGACTTAAATCTACAACCCCCTGACTCGGAGGCGAGAGTGTTATCATTGAGCCACAGCTGACTCCGAAAATCAGCAACCAGTATTGTTAATCAACCTAGTAGCTGAGGAGCAGCACTGGAAATTAATTTATCTGCGAGCCCGCTTGGCTGAGGAATGGATGTAGCTGGATGTCTGTTGTCAGTTTTTGTTTGTATAAAATGACTAGCATAGATAGTATAAAATTATACAGAAAATACTGGAAATACACTGTGGGTCCTTCAGTATCTGAAAAGAGTACAGATAGGTTAACATTTTGGATAGAAACCCTTTTTGCAAAACTGAATTCATGTATTTATCTTATCCATTCCTTCGTATAAGCTGATTTTCTAAATTAGACAAGGAAACTTAATAACATAATCAATCATTTCATTTCACTTATTGTGAGCCATAAATGGTTTGAGATGTAGTAACCCAAAGGAACCATTAATTATAAATTTCCAAAAAAAGTTCAACATGTCCCTCGTGGCTAGAATATGCTTTCGGACCATATAAGTAATTTTATCCCTGGCAGTGATAAATGAGGGCCAAAGAGATCTGAGATATCTTATAATTAAGTCAGATTGGATTTGTTAGAGAATTATAAAGTTATGATGCAGAACAGGCTGTAGTATGTACTTGCTCAGTGACATAGGTTTGATGTGATTTTCTGGAACAAAGCACTGAGGAGATTTATAAAATTAGTGATGACTTAATGGAACAAAAAAGGACAAATTATTGACCACAATGAAACCTTGTTATTAGAAAATGCTGCTATAAACTTCTTGCGCTAACCTTACTTCTTGAACCTAACAGAAGCTGCACAGTAATCTGTTCAAAAAACTGAAACCTCAATAAGATAAAACCCTGATTAGAACTTTTTCCCCCTTTTTCTTCTCTCCACAAAATGCTGACTCGTGCTGGGGTAAATTTCCAGAGGCACCAACATACTTCTGATATCTCAACCATTCTTCATGTGTGAGCTTGGACCGTGAGTGTTGGCAAGTTACTCGATTGTAGAGGGCATCAAGCTGAGCTTGATCCTGATTTCACCCAGTGTCCACCCACATGCTCTTTCCAGCAGATGTCACAGGATAGTGATCAGAAGACGGGATCGTGGCTGATTTAGTTCTCCCTCTCTAGTCTAGGGAATCTGAGGCCAACTCTAGCACTGCTGCTGCCCTGTTTAAGGTTAGCTAATTCAGCACAGGCCAAGTATCAAATGTGGGACCTCTGGCCTTTATGGCTTAGTGCTTACACTGGGTTTTGGCTTTACCCATTTATCCACATAGATAAAGGCATCTACTATTGCCTCTACAACTTTTGAACAGTTGCTTCCTGTCTCTAGATCTAAACTTGAACTGTAGCTCAAATTAGTTGGTCAAGTAAAAAAGGGTTATGCTGGCTCATGGTGCAGGCTCACCTGGCTGATAGCTCAGGGCCCCCCGTGATTTGGTTGGGGCCTCACAACATCAGGGCTTATAAATTGTGCCTATCAAATAAATGAAAACATGGTTTGAGTAGCTGATTGGGCCATACTTATCAGTTTATACCTCTTTGCCATTTAGCAAAATATTACAGCAATCTTAATATTTCCATACTTTTCTTAGCGTATGTTCACCAATAGACATTTCAGAAGAAACACAGTGAATAGCATCATATAATGCAGTTAGGCTGCACATCTTGTACCGTTGTGGGACAGTCATTAGGTTAGATCTTGACTTTATGTGATAGTGTAAAACAGGTGATAGTGAGTCAATGGAAATAAAAATCGAGAGAGATATAAAATGGGCTGCCGCCTCGTTATCACCCATTTTACATTATCGCACAAAGTCAAGTTCTACCCCATTATGTCATGCAAGTAACAAGCAACACAAAATTAGCACTATAACTCCAGCTAAGCTAGCATTTTGCAATGGAGTGAGATCACCCCAAGAAAGCTTTGGTTTTGCACTGGTTGCTGTGAAGTCAACTTTAATTTTAAAGCTAAAGAAAAGAGATCAGTTGGACCAACTGGAAGTTTCTAACATTAGAGGTTTCACCAGTAGTTAGAGGTTATTAAGAAGACTTAGGAACATAGGAATTACTAGATGAAAAAAGACTAAGGCCCATCTAGTCCACCTTCTACCATCCTGGTAGTCACATGATACAACGATAATGGAGTTGTTGATTAATCCTGGCAATCAATCTCTATCAATTAGTCTACAACAGACCCAGGCATAAGGCGAGGAAAACTCCAAAGGTGGACAGCTTTGGGAACCATAGGTCCAAAGTCACCTGTTCCTCCCAAGCATCCTACACTTACCACATGTCATGTCCCAAATTACTCATATATTGTATCCCAAAATGTTTTCTTTTACACGTGTATTTAAGTACCTGTGCCCAGGGCTCTAATTTCCTTGAGCAGAGAGAGAGGTGTGAGCAGGGCAGTCTATCTTGTTGTTACCTGCTTTCTATCCTCTAAAAATGCTACCCTTTTCAAATTGTAGGTGTAGTATGGCTGCTCAATAGGAGCACTGGCAGACTAACTGTGAAGGTCCCAGCAGACATTAAGGGTTAATTTTTCAAGTAAGCAGCAGCAGCGGTGGTGGGGAATATTGTCAGCAGATATGTTAGCTTGCTGTGGCTTCCAACAGGAGCCTATTTCCAAGCATTGGTTGGAAACTCCAAATAAATGAAAATGGTCGTTTCTTCTAGAGAGGCAGACAAACTCAAAACTAATGTGATTCTTCATTTTCAAAATACATTTATTGAGCTAGTCAGTCTTTGGGCTAGGGAGAGGAAAAATTTGGTCAGGGTTCCTGCTCCTGATTGCTGTCCAGTGACCTCTGCTGGGACGGGCGTCTGTGTATAGATGCTAGGGAAAACCAGCCTTTGATGTATTGGACCCCCTTCCCCATTATTGGACAGCCTGCCAACACTCACTGTCTGATCATCTCTGCCGATTGCTGTTATTTAAACAGATCACCTCAGTATTGTTTGTTACTTCTGAAGTCACTGCCCGCCAGAGCAGTGAAATGTCTTTTGTATTTTGGGATTGCTGCTGGAGGGCTGGCATTCCCTATGGACCATATCTCAGCATTAGTCAGCGCATTTAGAAGAGGAAGGGAGAAAATGTTTTTAAAATATCAACTTATAACTAGAGAAAATTAATATTTGAAAAAATGCATCCCTTAGCCTTTTTGCTTTGCAGGAGGTTTACTCCAATGTTATGGAATATTTTCAGGAATCAGTTTCCCTGCTGCCATAAAGAGGAGTGTACACCCACATCAATTTTGTACACTGCCATTAGAAATAGCTGTGACATTATATCCTATTCAACTCTTGTTACTGAGCCCTCATGTAAATGGCCTCAAATATTTTCTTTTGAAGGTTATCCTCTTTATGCAAGATCTTAAAACTGCTCAACTTAACGATCACTGTTAGGTTGAATATGTTCACCAATTGTTCAGAGTTTGTTTGCTTTTTGTTTCTAAAGTTTTAAGTACTCTCTTTAAAGGTTAAATTCAGCACTTCTGTGCTCCCAATAGGGAGCTACATTTAAAGGGAGTGTGAGCTGATCAATCAGATTTGTAACACTATCTCTGACCTGCATTGTCTTTGAGTGTGGTTACCAGTTGGGGCACATGAACAGTGACTGTACCCTAATGTCCTTCAATAAAGGTTACTCTTGCTGAATGATAATGTGTTTTTATAATATGTTGCTAGTTAATGCCTAGGTTCCTTGTGATCTACTAAAAGAGCGATTTGTGGCATACAACTGGTTTAGCCGACCTTCACAGATCTGGCTGGCCCACATCAAGTGCTTTTGCACCTCACTCTTCGCTGCCAAAATTGACCACAACTCTAGGATCATCCTGGAGACCAAAGATAACCCCCAGCACTTTTCTCCTTAAACCCTTTTCCCTTGCCTCCTCCCTCATCTCTAACAACAAGTGCGAGGAACTCATGGACTTCTAAGATTGAGACCATCTGCTCAGCTGCCTCTGCTGCTTCCTATCCTTGTCCTTGCCCACCAAGCCAAACCTCCCTTCTGGCCCCCCGTTACCCTAGCCCTAATCTAACATCTTTCTCTCATTTCTTTACAATCTCCTCATGTCTTTGAGCTCGTCTTGTCCATGAGACCCATCTCCTGCTCCCTTGACCCATTCTCACTAAACCGCTGATCACCTAACTTCTCTTCCTGGCCTCCATGCTAACTGACATTGTAAATGGTTCCCTCTCCTCAGGTTTTTCCCCCTTTCTTTTGAAACCACCATCATCACCACGCCTAAAAAAAAACACCCTCAACCCCTCTGTCCTTGCAAACTACCACTCCATCTACAACCTCATTAAACTCCTTCAGCATGTTGTCCCCTCCCAAATCTGTGCCCATCTTTCCTGCAACTCCATGTTTGAATCTCTCCAATCAGGTTTCTGCTCATGCCCTAGCATTAGATTATGGCATTAATCAAAGTCACAAATGAAATCCCCTGTGATTATGACCATAGTGCATTATTCCTCTTTGTCCTTCTCAACCTCTCTCCAGCCTTTGACACAGTGGACCACACCATCTTCCTTCAATGCATTGCCTCTGTCGTCCAGCTCAGTGGGACTGCCCTTGCTTGGTTCCACTCTTACCTATCCAATCATAGTCAGAGCATCTCCAGCATTGGTTTCTCTTGCCAACCCCGTACCATTATCTCTGGAGTCCCTCAAGGATCTATTCTTGTCCTCATTCTCTTTCTCATCTACATGCTGTCCCTTGGCAACATCATTCAGAAACATGGGGTCAGCACATGTACGCTGATTACACCCAACTCTCCCTTAGACGACCTGTCTCAACCGCTCCAATGCTTGTTCGATCTTCAGTCTTGGATGAGCCACAATCACCTCTAGTTAAACTGTGGGAAGGGCAAAGCTATTGTCTTTAGCCTCTGCCACAAACTACCTACAATTGCCACCAATCCCATCCCCCTTCCCAGCCATTATTTCAGGTTCAACAAGATTGTTCATAATTTTGGCATCATATTCTAACGCCAAGCTGAGCTACCAACCCCATATACTCTCCATCACAAAGACCACTTACTGCCACTTCCATAACATTACCTGCCACCGACCCTGCCTCGTCCCATGTGTTAATTGTATCAATTTTTATCAATTAATGTTAATTGTATGCAAGTGGAGTGTATCAATTGAGACTCTTTTGTATCCATATATACGAGAGCTTATCTGGGTTGTGGTGTGTGTAATGTGGAGCTCTGTAAATAAAGGCTTGGAAGCAACTGAAGACCAGGATCTAGTAATCTATCCTTCACCACAGGGCTATCCAGCTGATAACACCATGTGCTGCTGAAATCATGCCTTTGTCAACTCCAGACTTGACTATTCTAATGCTTTCCTGGCCATCCTCCCATCCTCCACCTTTTGTAAACTTTAGTTCATCCACAACACTCTGTGTATCCCACACCAAGCCCCACTCACCTATCACCCCTGTCCTTACTGAAATATATTTGCTCCTTGTCCTCCACTGCCTCCAATTCTAAATTTGCATTGTGTTTAAATCTCTTCATGGCCTCACCCCTTCCCTATAACTTTAAACTCCTTCAACCCTACACCAGCCGCACCCCTCCACCTCTCCCCAGAACTCTATGTTCCTCTGACTCTGGCCTCTTCTGTCCTTATCTGGTCTGACCTAGATGTGACTCCATATGTAATTTAACAGCCCTTTGAAGTGGCCTAGCAAGCAACTCAGTTGTATCAACACCTTCTCAGGACAACTAGAGATGGGCAATAAATGCACGCCTTGCTAGGATGCCCACATCCCAAAAATCTTTGATCAAGGTGTTGGTCACCTAATATTTCTTTCTTTGTCTCTGTGTCCCTTTTTGTCCGATTATACTTCTGTTAAATGCCTTGGGATATTTGTCTACGTTAAAGATGCTACATAACTGCAAGTTGTTTTTGTTCTCCTGTTAAAATAATTTGGATACCATTGTACTGGGTTGTAAACAAGCGACGTGTTATGATGACACAGCTGGAGATGTAATGCAAGCATCGTGTCCCCAAGTGCCTCTGTATTAAATAATAAAATGATTAATAAAAAGACTGTTAAAAAAATGAAATATACACATTTTTATGGTGACTGAATATGTCAAATTCCATCTGGAATTTCAAAAACTTTACTGATATATTGGAGATTTCATTCTGCAATTCTGTCTGTTTATTAGTAGTTTATAGTGATGGAGTAAGTCAAATTATTTTTATTACATGGGATTTTTTAGAATTCTTACTGGTGTTTTGGGGATTACATTTTGCAAATCCATCCATTTTTCTGTAAAAAGCACAAAACATTGCTTTGAATATGCCTCATGAAAAGCCAGTCATAGCTCATACTACAGCAGAAATGCAGGCTTTCAGGTGGTTAATATACAAAACAATATACGATATAAGAACACTGTAGTAATAGAGCTTTAAGAGCAAGTTATTTCCGACTGTTCCCGTCTAAAAACTCTCCAAAAAAGGGAATGATTCCTATAAGGTCTAGACATGTTATTATGTCAGATTTATGGATTTGTATGTAAGTCAGGGCTCAGATGGTACTTTACATCATAATATATTTCAAAAGAGAGGGAGGAAATACTTAGGTTTTATTGAGAATCTTGGTACATGGCCTTGAAGGGTGATAGCAATAAAAACAGTAATCCTCTATGATATAACACAATGAGATATACATTCTAAAATCAGTCAGGGCAATGTGCTGCAGTAAATGCACTTGTCAACTGATGCCGTTGCAGGTCAAAAGAAATATCACAAGTGAAGCACTGCCAGTGCTTTCATTTTGGAGACTAGTCCAGGTTTAGATTGCCTGGTTGTTAAAATGCACTGTTGTTGATTTTGGACATTTGCAGCCTGAAAATATCAATTAACTTGAAGTCCTCACTGACTTCATCATCTGAATATGACCTGCAAAAACATGTGTGTCATTTAAACTGCCCAAGCCATATTTGGGCTCCAGGAGCTATCCTTGGCAAAATAAAATTAGGATCACATAACAAGAAGCTATATTGGGTGCAGAATGGATGAGTCATTACCAAACCAAAAGGGCAGAAACATCATTTAAATACGTGGATGTTTGATATCAAATAAAGATTTGAACCACTGAGGAGCAGAGCAATCAGATTGACACTGCAAATGACAACATCGCAACATAAATTACATTACCTTATGGTATCAATTTTCTGAATTCATGCTATTGACAGGTTAACAGGCAGCTGTGCATATTGGGAAATCGCAGGCATGTTACCTTTAATTTGCTATCCTTGTTAAATGGAGGGGAAATTGCGGCCAGTGTGCTGTGATTTCCTGATATGTGCAGCAGGTGGCTTCCTGCCAGCAGCATGAACTCGGAAAATTGCCCCATACGTGTTAGTAAGCTGTGTAGGAGAGCAGATGCCTTTTAGTGGTGATGATGCACCTTAAAAAAAATGCACTTTGGACAATGGGATTGCAATCATTTCAGATTAAGCATTTGTCTCTAACACAGAGTTTTATGTGTACATTTAGGAGTACATTCTGGGAATTCGGGTGCCCACCACTCCACATCTCCCAAAGCTTCTGTCCATTTCCAAATTCCCAATATGCAGACCTGGTGTGCAATGTTCTGTGTCAGGAGCACTGAAGATGAAAAAAACCCTTTTTATCTCCAGAAATCTGGTTCAAATTCCATCCAAACTGATGTAATGCCTCCCTGCTCAGTGTAAGAGTTACAATTGAAATATGCTTGGGCAGGTTGAGTTGACGCACACTCTGTGTTAGACTAAAGTGCAAAGAAGGCTTCCTGCATGACTGCACAGATGCAGCTAGTGAATTCGTTCACACTCCTATCCAGTACTTACAGACTATTTTGGATAAACTCAAGTTACTACTGTAGAAATCAACTTGCATTAATATAGTGCCTTTAATGTAGAAAAGGCTCCCAAGGAACTTCACAGGGGACAAAAATGATAGCAAAGCCAAAGGAGAAGATATTAGGAGCGGTTACCAAAATCTTGGTCAAAGAAGAAGGTTTTAAGAAAGGTCTTAATGGGAGGAGGTGAAGGTGGAGAAGTGGAAGGGTTTAGGGAGGGAATTTCAGAGCATGGGGCCTAGGCAGCTGACAGCAAAGCTGCCAATGGTGATGCTAAGGGAAGGGACAGATGCACAAAAGGTCGGAGTGAGAGGAACAGAAAGTTCTGGGGCGGGGGGGGGTCGCTGGAGAAGGTTACAGAGATATGGATGGGAAAGACTATGAAGGGATTTAAACATGAGGATAAGAATTTTAAATTGGAGGCATTGGAGGACCAGGAGCCAGTGTAGGTCAGCAAGGACACGAGTGATGAGTGAGCGGGACTTGGTGCAGGATAGAATATGGGCAGCAAAGTTTTGGGTGAGCAGAAGTGGAGTATTGAGATATTGCAAATGTAAAGGGGTGATAGAATAACACTCAAGTGTCTATTCCTTGGCATTGCAGCTGAGACAGGAACTTGCTTCTCCTCACCTGTGTATTGTGACTCATTCAAACCCAATTCCTCAAGCTCACTATCTACATCCTCCAAGATGAGTGTCGCTCTGTTAGTCCAGCATGGCCTCTTCAAAGGCAGTCAAGGATTTGAAATTTCTGGATCCTCCCCCAGTTTAGATCTGTTACCTTCTGTTATGAGCCAACTTGCCCTACAAGCAGCAAAATAGTCTTCAGATATTGTAAATGTAAAGAGCAGGTACAGTGACATACAAATGACCATCATGCTACCCGTTATGGTTATGAGTAAACAAACATGCTTAATGTAGCTAGGTTGTGTTAAAACAAATATTATATGAAGTCCATTTAAGATTTCAGTGT
Organism: Heptranchias perlo; assembly: GCF_035084215.1. Taxonomy (NCBI): domain Eukaryota; kingdom Metazoa; phylum Chordata; class Chondrichthyes; order Hexanchiformes; family Hexanchidae; genus Heptranchias; species Heptranchias perlo. The sequence continues at coordinate 124,120,189 of NC_090325.1, read as the reverse complement.
GATTATAATTTCAGCTGTAGGTTGCAACTTCAGTTTCTACTCTGCGGCATGATAAGCATTCAGAGCTGCAAAGTTGTTTGAGTATTTACGATGGGAGAGCAGTGGAAGAGTAACAGGTTACAAGGAAACGCTTTGTGGCAGGCATACTTGGGCCAGTGACATGGTAAAGAAAATTGCAGGGTAGCCTCACTTTGGCAGCTTTTCTCAGGTCTGCCATTTTCTTGGTCACTTGCAGCCACCATTCGCCCTATACACGACCTCCTGCCAGATATGTTAAACCACCAATTTCTGGGGAGGGTGGGGAAATGTTTACTGGATCAGGCCTGAAACAAAAGGGTAGAAATTTGTTTTGGGCGTTGGCGCAAAACGGGCTATAGAGAATCAGCGCCCGTTTTACACTTTGTCCAATTTTACTTTCCATTAAAGTTATTTTGAGGAAATTTTGCTTTACCTTCTCCTCAAACCCAGCAACTCTCGGTCCTAATACATTTCAAATCACCATCAAGAATTGTGGGTCTATTGTCAGGTTTTGAGCCAAATAAACTCTTGTTGGTGCATGCTCTGTATATCCTAATAATGACCTGAAACAAATCTTCATACTGCAATAGAAATCTTATTTGAACCCAATGTCAAACTCATTTGGGAATAACCACATTAATGATCCCCCCATGACAGCTATAACTTATAACACTGCTTCTGAGTAGGTGATGACAATAACATGGAATGCGTTGATAGAAAAGATCTTAAGTTAGCTTTGGCACAATGGTAATATTCTTGCCCCGATATTTATGGGGAGGCAGGGAGGGAGCGCGGCTTATGGGGGGTGGGGAGAGGTCTAGCAGCCGGGACACCCGGAGGTATGAGTTTCCAGGAGGTCCTGTCGAATTTAACAGCAGGACCTGATTTTAATTTTTTGAATCAGTTTCCCGGCCGCAGCCAGCCAGATTGAGAGGCCAGCTGGCTGTCGGGCGGATAGGCCTGTGGCTCCAGGCCGCAGATGGGGAACGGAGCAGAGGGAGGGAGGGAGAGATCGCGGAACCGACATCGGGGGTGGGGGGGGTGAGTCGGAGATTGCGGGTTGGACATCGGGGAGGGTGATTCGGAGATTGCGGGACCGATATCGGGGGTGGGGGGGGTGAGTCGGAGATCGCGGGTTGGACATCGGGGAGGGTGATTCAGAGATCGCGGGACCGATATCGGGGGTGGGGGGGGGTGAGTCGGAGATCGCGGGTTGGACATCGGGGAGGGTGATTCGGAGATTGCGGGACCGATATCGGGGGTGGGGGGGGGTGAGTCGGAGATCGCGGGTTGGACATCGGGGAGGGTGATTCAGAGATCGCGGGACCGATATCGGGGGTGGGGGGGGGTGAGTCGGAGATCGCGGGTTGGACATCGGGGAGGGTGATTCAGAGATCGCGGGGGGGGGGGCGATCACGGGAGTTCGATCGAAGGTATGGAAGCTGGGGGAAACATTCCTGCTCCTCCTCGCTCATAAGCAGTGATGGAAAGGCACTTATCCATTCCATCCGGCCTTCCTCGCCTCCCTTCAGCTGTCCTGAGGTCATGAAAGGCGTTATATGAACACAAGTTCTTGCTTTTCTTTATCTTTTTAAGTGCTTTGGTGGTGGTGTTATGTCTGGGCCTGGTGTAATCAAATCAGTGATTAAGAGATCTAAGATGGCATTGATCTTTCATGGGTTTTGTTAAATTAATGGACCTAGAAACTGTCACAGTCAATGGCAGTGACACATTGAAAGGCATGAAAAAAGGTGGTTACACTACTAAGCAATGTACACTATCTGACAGACATAGTATCTCATGCCCGGAAGTTATTAATCAACTTGATCGATATTCAACCATTCTTTCTAGCCAGCCCATAATTGGTAATGGCACTCTTCACGTCCACTAGAGAGCAAGGTATTTCTGAATGTCGTTAGCTGTGCACTTTGTTGTACAATTGTATTATTTAGTAAAAATCCTAATTTGTTTTGTGGAACTGCCCCACAATCTGCTTATCTTCATCATCGCTGAATCAGTTTTGCTGGCTAACCCATGAGCAATCACCATCTGGCAAAAAGCATAACAAAGCCACAAGTTACTTTGAGGGGGAGATGGAATATTATAATATGTTACAGCCAAAGGCAAATGTACTAAGGAAAAATGTCTCACAAATTTGATCCGCATGTTTCCTTGGAGAAAAGAATGACCTGTTGAAATAATAGACAGGCAATTCAGAGAATCCTGTTTTTGGCAAGCAATTAACTGCATTGGAACGACTGTACCTAAGAGTCAGGCTCTTAGACAACAACCATTCATAGAAGAGACCTCCACAAGCAGCATGAGTGGTGGGTGAAGCTTCATTGCTGGTATTCTGTGCATTGAATCATATATTGAAGTGTAAGCGTAGAAGCTCCTGTGTCCCTGGCATTGACATGCAAGTCTGACTCAAGTATTAATAACTCTGCTTAAGTCATAATCTTTAGAAACCTGTCAGCTCTCACACACCTGTTGAGGCAAGCAGTATTTCAGAGGTGGAAGTAGAGGGTTTTAGTGGCAGACTGGATGTGGGGTTTGAAGCTCAGCTCAAGGCTAAACAGTGCTCCAGGAAAAGGAATGAGATCAAATGCTAAGGTTCAGTGTTTCTGGTGGAGGCCAAACAGGATGTCTTCGATCTTGTCAGTGTCGAGCTCCAAAAAGTTCATCCACAACCGGATGTCTGAGAGACAGTTGGACATTGTGGAGACTGTCGTGGATAGCGGTGGACGAGGCAATGCTGGATATCATTGGCTTACATATGGAAGCTGACCCCATACTTAGAGACGATGTCCTGAGGAGCAACACATAGATAAGGAATAGGAAGGGATCAAGGATGGAACCTTGTGGGACATCGGAGGTGATTGTGTAAGCATGGGAGGAGAAGTGATTGAAGGTGATGTGTTGATGTAGGGAAGGAATTGAATCATGTGAGAGTAATAGTATGGAGTTCAATCATTGGAGGGAGATGTTCTGGTTGAGGATGATATCAAAAGCCGTAAAGCGGTTGAGGAGAACAAGGAGGAATAACACACCACAGTGATGGTCAGACAGCATGTTGTTGATGACTTTGACTAGGGTGACTCAGGGTGGTGGGAGGGACAAAATCCAGATTGAAGGGAGTCAAACAGGAAGTTATGGGAGAGGTGGAGAAGGAGTTGGGTTGGAGCGACACATTCTGGAACCTTATAGAACAAGGAAAGGTTGGAGATTGATAGTCATTGAAAAGAACAAAGGGGTCAAGGAAAGGCTGCTAAAGGAGTGAGATGATTACGGCAGTTTTGAAATGGAGGAACACTGCCTGTGGAAAGGGAGCACTTAATGATGTCAGTTAGCATTGGGCCAATAACAGATGGTTGAGCGGTCGTATGCTGAATCGGACAGAGTCAAGAGAGCTGATTGTGAATTTCATGGAGGAAATGACTCTGATGTGGCTCGGTGTCAAATTTTGTTTGATAACACTCCTGTGAAGCACCTTGGGATGTTTTACCACGTTAAAGGTGCAAGTTGTTATTGTTGATGTTGTAGATGTAGGGTTTTGAGGTTGGAGCTGGGGTAGAAGGTAGGTTAAAAACTTATTTTGTGATTATTATAGTAAATAACAATGATTTGCCTTTATATAGTGCCTTTATTGTAGAAAAACATCCCAAGGTGCTTCATAGAGATGCAACCAAAAAAATGGACTCTGAGCCAAAGAACGGGATATTAGGCGGGGTGAACAAAAGCTTGGTCAAAGCAGGGTTTTAAAGGAGGAGAGGGAGGTGGAGCAGATGAGGTTTAGGGTGAGAATCCCAGGGCATGGCGCCGAGGTGGCTGAAGGTATGACTACCAATGATGGGGTGAAGAGAAGGGGAGAAGGGAGGTCAGAATCAGAGGAACATTTGCAGGACTGGAGGAGGTTACAGAGATAGGGAGGGGCAAAAAACCATGAAGGGATTTAAACATGAAGATGAAAATTTTAAATTGGAGATGTTGAGGGGACCAAGAGTCAATGTATATTAGCAAGCACAGAGTGATGGGTGAGCAGGACTTGGTGTGTGGGGTAAGATACGAGCAGCAAGGTTTTGGATGAGCTGAAGTTTACAGAGGGTGGAGGATGGAAGGTCGTCCAGGAGAGCATTGGAATAGTTAAGTCTGGAAGTGAAAAAGGCATGGATGAGGTTTTCAGCAGCAGATGGTCAGCGTTCGTGTGGAAGCTGACTTCATGTCTGAGGATGATGTTGTCAATGGATAGCATGTAGCTGAGGAAGAGGAGGCGGTCAAGGATAAACTTTGGGGGACTCCAGAGGAAATGTATGGGGGTGGAAAGAGAAACCATTGCTGGAGATGTTCTGGCTATGATCATCTAGGTAAGAGTGGAATCAAGTGAGAGCAGTGAAACTGAACTGGACAATGGTATAGGCATTGGAGGAGAACGATGTGGTCAACCTTGTCAAAGGCTGCAGAGAAGTTGAGAAGGATGAGGAGGGATAGTGCACCATGGTCACATTCACAGAGGATGTCATTTGTGACTTTGGTTAGGGCCACTTAGATGTTGTGATGGAATGGAAACCTAATTGAAGCAATTCAAACAAGTTGCAGTAAAGACAGGCACAGATTTTGGAGCAGCAACATGTTCAAGGAACTTAGAGAAGAAAGAGTGGTTGTTTTCAAGGACAGAAGGGTAGGGTTTTTTTTGAGAAGGGGGCTTATGAAAGCACTTTGAAAGGGAGAGCAGTAGTAGCTGAGGAGAGAGAATCATTTACAATGTCAGTTAGAATGGGGGTCATGAAGGGAATTTGGGCTTAGTGGAAATAGGCTGAAGAGAGGATGAGGTGGATCTCAAGGACAAGATGAGCACTAAGAAGGTATAAGGGGAGATGAGAGAGAAACTAGAAAGAGACTCTGGTTCAGGCCTAGGGCAGGGGAGCCTGAGGGGAGGTTTGGCTTGGTGACAAAAGTTGAAGGCTTCTAAAATTGAATTTCCATAAGCTATATAACTTTGAATTATTGTCATATATTTTATTCTACACAAACTACTAATACGTTACTCTTATGTTTTAGAGGGGAAAAATTAATGTTTATTGCATGGGGACATGATACTGGAATAAACCTGTAACTTGCACCCTTTCACATTCTTCGTCTATTACTTATGGGTACAAATATTCGTCTTTATTGCTTCCGGTGCAGAACTTCATGTTTTAGGGGCGGATATGGTGAATTTGGGATTGTGTGCCTGATATGTGGCTTGTGTGATATTTCATCCGTTATTTTTAATAGACAGAAAATTGAAGGGGCTGTAAATTGAACACATGCCTGAAATCCCGATATGTGATCCTGGCGTGCAAAGCTCTGCACCTGGAGCACTTTGGGTAACATTTACCCTGTATATTGTAGCAGTTCATTCATGCACTAAAGGGGTTATTATACATATTTGCACTTGTGGTGCAGAGGTACACATACTCTCCGTGCATATTGGGAATTCAGCCATGGAGAGCAGTTCACTCCACAGGATTAATTTGTCCAGTACCTCGATGCCTAAATTCGCAATATTCATTCGCAGTGCACGGAGCTCTGCATCAGGAGTGTAAATCCACCCTTAAGACTCTAAAGATCATTGCATTTCTTTGAAACAAAAATATTTCCTATGTATATAAAGTAAAATGGCCATGGGTGTTTCTTTTAAGCCCTTAGATTTCAAAAGGAGATTCCAGTTTTAAACTTGTTCATCTGATATCCTTGTGTGGAATCGATGAATAAGGTAACAGAATCATAAAAGAAAACAAAAAGTGACTGAGCCAAAAGGAGAAAGGCCAAAGTAAGACACGGAAAGAATGGAATAACAAGGATTACATACCACATTAAATGCCCTTAAAGCTCTGTAATCCTCACCACCCACTGCTCAGTGAAGAGGAAATATCTACCCCCCCACCCCCAGCAAGTGCTCTCATAAAAGTCACTGGAGGCCACATTTTATTAACCTTTAACAGATGTTTGCATTTTTGGAGAAATGCCACTTATTTACATACCAAACAACTCCAATTCAGTAAAGACCATGTTCAACCTTATAATACATATTCAAGAACCATTGTAAACTATTCTAGGAAATCTGAAAGAACTGTTTATTACAAGGGAGTCACAAAAGTAAGGACATGAAACCCCTAGAAAACAGGCTGAAACTAAACTTCCCCAATAACTTTATTTGATGGTACTGATCCTACAGACTACAATGGTCCCAGATGTGATCCCTGGTGTGTAGTGTATTGGGTGGCAGCAGGGATGCTGCAATTGGCTTCAGTGCCCTTGGACTAAGGAGGGGTTCCCACTCTTGACTGCGAACCAATGATCAGTGTTGGAAAGTATACAGGATCAGGTTCAGCTTAATGCCCTCCATGACTGCATAGCCTGCTAACAATGCCTGAGCTCAAATATGATGAATAAGTACCAATAGTCAGCCAGCATTGGTGGATCCATACCCCCAGCAGGAGCAATTGCCGCTAGGAGGGAAAGGAAGGTAAGGGGACAAATATGACAAAAAAATGAAAAGGAGAACTAGCAAATATTTGCATACATCCCCTAACGGCTGTTTCAGTCAGACATCTGTCACATTTTATATTATGAGTGACTTTAGGCCAACGATTGAGCGGTTTGGAGATATGAGTGGTTTGGAGACTCTAGCTTTTAGCTCCCAGGATCATTTCAGTATTAAAATATATCACGTGCAGATAAATATATTATCAGAAAACTAATGATGTGCGGAAATACTGGGATAAAATTCTTCTCTTCACCGCCTGGGCAGTAATCTGGGGGAGTGGATCACCCGCCTGTTATAGAACCCGCCTGATTTTCATCTAACGATTTCAATCGAATGAAAATCGGACGGGTTTTATAACAGGCGGGTGATCTGTTCCACCAGATTACCACCCATGTGGTGAAGATGAAAGATTTACCCTGCTGTTTCTAGGATACAAGGCAGTGAAAGGTGAAAGGCTGGTCCATCAAGCCTGTCCCATATTGTCACATGGTGTAATTTATGCACACCACGTCCCCCCACCCCTCAGCCGCACATTCTCCTGGGAGCAGCAACAAATGAGAAAAAAACCCTAGGCCAATTTAGGGGTGTGGGGTGAAACACCAAGAACATGCAATATTTGTAACTGTTCCTGGTTGTTTAAAGGAGATGCCAAGTCCATTGGATTTTAACTCTCATGATTATAATTTCCATTATTTTCAATAGACGATCAGGGTATCTTTTACCAGTAATCTTTAACAGTACTTATCAGGTGATACTGTAATCCTTCAGGTCAAACATCACAATCACCCGACATCTTTCCCCCCCCCCCCCATGTCACATTGCTTCAGTTTTGGTTGTGCCTGACAAACCTGATTGAATTTTTTGAAGAAGTGACTAAAGCAGTGGACAGAGGAATGTCGATGGATGTTATTTATATGGACTTCCAGAAGGCATTTGATAAGGTCCCACATAAGCGACTGTCAGCTAAGATAGAAGCCCATGGAATCGAGGGACAAGTACGGTCTTGGTTAGGAAGTTGGCTGAGCGACAGGTGACAGAGAGTAGGGATAATGGGTAGGTACTCACATTGGCAGGATGTGACTAGTGGAGTCCCACAGAGATCTGTCTTGGGGCCTCAATTATTCACAATATTTATTAACGACTTAGATGAAGGCATAGAAAGTCTCATATCTAAGTTTGTCGATGACACAAAGATTGGTGGCATTGTAAGCAGTGTAGATGAAAACATAAAATTACAAAGCGATATTGATAGATTAGGTGAATGGGCAAAACTGTGGCAAATGGAATTCAATGTAGACAAATGTGAGGTCATCCACTTTGGATCAAAAAAGGACAGAACAGGGTACTTTCTAAATGGTAAAAATTTAAAAACAGTGGATGTCCAAAAGGACCTAGGGGTACAGGTACATAGATCATTGAAGTGTCATGAACAGGTGCAGAAAATAATCAAGAAGGCTCATGGAATGCTGGCCTTTATATCTAGAGGACTAGAGGACAAGGGGGCAGAAGTTATGCTGCAGCTATACAAAACCCTGGTTAGACCGCACCTGGAGTACTGTGAGCAGTTCTGGGCACCGCAACTTCGGAAGGACATATTGGCCTTGGAGGGAGTGCAGCGTAGGTTTACTAGAATGATACCCGGACTTCAAGGGTTAAGTTACGAGGAGAGATTACACAAATTGGGGTTGTATTCTCTGGTGTTTCGAAGGTTAAGGCGTGATCTGATCGAAGTTTATAAGATATTAATGGGAACAGATAGGGTGGATGGAGATAAACTATTTCCGCTGGTTGGGGATTCTAGGAGTAGGGGGCACAGTCTAAAAATTAGAGCCAGACCTTTCAGGAGTGAGATTAGAAAACATTTCTACACACAAAGGGTGGTAGAAGTTTGGAACTCTCTTCCACAAACTGCAATTGATACTAACTCAATTGCTAAATTTAAATCTGAGATAGATAGCTTTTAGGCAACTAAAGGTATTAAGGGATATGGGCCAAAGGCAGGTATATGGAGTTAGATCACAGATCAGCCATGATCTTATCAAATGGCGGAGCAGGCACGAGGGGCTGAATGGCCTACTCCTGTTCCTATGTTCCTAACTCCTTCCAATAGATTCATTACAATGAACTAGGTAACTATTATAGAGAAATAGCAGCAAAAATGTTTTTAAAAATTATATTTTCATGGGTATGATACCAGATTGATAAATTGACATCACAGACAGAGACATTTCAAGTGATTTCCTACAGATAAATAAGTTGCAAAATACTTATTTCAACTCAGAGGGGGTAATTTTGACTTTGGGCGATAGTGTAAAACAGGCATTATTGGATCAGCCGCCCATTATACATCTCTCCCGATTTTCGTTTCCGTGTGGAGATCAGAATCAGGCGAGATGTATAATGGGCGGCTGATCCAATATCGCCTGTTTTACACTATCGCCCGACGTCAAAATTACCCCCATTTTCTTTTCCGCTGAAGATGAGCCTCAAGTGCTTTATGTAGAATCTGAAACCATAACTCATTTGTGCCTCATCAACCATAAGCTATCCAGCCAGCCTTGTTTGTGGGGATATTTATTATTTCACGAGGCTGCCTCTGGCGTATCTTTTGGTAGACTGTCAACCGTAGCTCTGGCAGTTAGTTAAGCAACAGCGACCTCTGCTGACCAGTAATGGTATAATACACTGACAGTCCGAGGTTGTGTATATTATGCACATGTAATGATTGTGGCACTGCAAAGGACCTTCGTTTTGAAATATTTCAGTTTTAAAGAGAAACTAAAAGTAAATATTTTCTAGAAAGTTCCACTGATACCTAGATCACAACAATAATTGAATTTTCTTAATGGAAATACCCTTTTGTCCAAGATTCATATTTAGCAAACAATGCATTAACCCTTACTGACAAGTAACCAAGGATTAATTTATTGAACCCATCTCTAACTGCAGGCTGGCCCATTGAGTTTTCACTACTGGATTTATAACAACAGCAAGAGATTAACCAAAATCCACTGGCACGCAGGCATGACAGTTACATTCCACTTGGCCTTAAGAACTTCCATCTACCAATGTAGGTGATGGATTAATGGCAGTGCTGCCTAACCACTGACCATTTACAGCAGCAACCCCATTCAGTGTTCCATAACCTATCAGCTTTTTCCATCATGATGTCTGAGGAATAAATCTGCTCCCTTTAAACATTCATAAACACTCTGATTAATAGGGCGGCGCTCACAGCGTATACTGCATTTTTAGAAGGTATAAGGATTAAGTAATTACAGAAAGAATTTGCATTTAGATAGCACCTTATCACATCTTCAGGACATTTCAAAACACTTTACAAGCAATGGATTATTTTTGAAGTGCAGGCACTGTTATTATGTAGGTAAACACAACATGGCAAAGACTCACAGCAAGGTCCCACAAAGAACAAATGATGACATGATCTATTTTTGATGCTGATTGCTGAGGGAAGAATGTCAGCCAAATCACAGTGAGAACTCCCTGCTCTTCTACAAATAATGCCATGGGATCAGTTATATTCACCTGAATAGGTGGTTACATTGCTCATCTGACAGATGGCATCTACAAAAATGGAGCATTCCCTCCGTGGTGCACTGAAATGGCAGCCTATATTATGAGCTCAAGTTATGTGCTCATTTTTGGAAGGAAAAATGAGGAAAGGCAATATAATTTAAATGGTACAATTTTGAAGGGGTGCAGGAAAAGAAAGACCTGGGGGTTCATATATACAAATCTTGAAAATGACAGGACAAGTTGATAAGGCTGTTAAAAAGGCATATGGGATCCTGGATTTATAAATAGAGCCATAGAGTACAAAAGCAAGGAAGTTATGGTAAACCTTTATAAATCACTGGCTAGGCCTCAGCTAGAGTATTGTGTCTAATTCTGGGCACCACACTTTAGGAAGGACGTCAAGGCCTTGGAGAAGGTGCAGAAGAGATTTACCAGAATGGTACCAGTGATGAGAGACTTCAGTTATGTGGAGAGACTAGAGAAGCTGGGGTTGTTCTCCTTAGAGCAGATAAGGTTAAGGGGAGCTTTGATAGAGGTGTTCAAAATTATGAGGGGTTTTGATAATAGATAGTGAGAAACCGTTTCCACTGACAGGAAGGTCAGTAACCAAAGGACACAGATTTAAGATAATTGGCAAAAAATCCAGGGGGGAAATTAGGAGAATTTTTTTAATGCAGTGAGTTGTTATGATCTGGAATGCATTACCTGAAAGGGTGGTGGAAGCAAATTCAACAGTACCTTTCAAAAAGGAATTGGATAAATACTTGAAAAGGATAAATTTGCAGGGCCATGGGGAAAGAGCAGGGGAGTGGAACTAATTGGATAGCTCTTTCCAAGAGCCGCACAGACACGACAGAGGGAATTTTCACCCCAAACAACGGGTGGGTTAGGGGCAGGTAGGAAGTTAAAATGAATGATTTTCCCAGCCCGACCACAACCCGGCTCCAATGCGCCCACTTTCAGGATTAACGGAGATGCATTTGGATGCCAGCGAGTAACCTACTCGCCGGAGGTGGGTCCCTAATTAGTGCAGGCGGGCGGGTAGTTATCGGAGCAATTAACGTCATTATGAGACATTAATTAGGTCTTTTTAAATTGAATTTAAGAGACCTTCGAATTTATCGCCTCCAGCATGGGTTTCCCGGGGCTTGTGAATCTCGTCAGTGAGATGGAGATGAGAAGAGCCGAATCCATGAGGTAAGTACCTTTATTGCACCACTTGTGGGCCAGGAGGATCAGGAGTGCTTCCCCACGGCTCACCAAGCTTACCTTTTAAAAATGATGGCCGACTTCCTCCCACCCCCTCACGATATCTGACTTCCCCCAGACCCCCCTCGATACCCCCCCACATCCCGTACAAACCCCGAAGACTCTCATCTCTCCCCGGCTTCTTTCCTGCCCGACAGGCAGCCAGCATGTCAATCTGGTTGGCTGTTGAGCACGAAACCTATTGAAAAAATTTTAAAGATGTCGTAACGACAAGATCATCACGACATGCGGGAAACCCTTACTTCCGGGCTTCCCATCAGAAAATCCTCCCCCTCGCTCTCTTCCAGGCTCCGAGTTGATATCCAGGCCAATGGGCCGAATGGCCTCCTTCTGTGGTGTATGGCTCAGTTATTCTATGAAGTCTGCAGTGGGACTGGAATCCACAACTTTTTGACTCAGCGTCAAATGTGCTACCAATTGAGCTAAGTGGACAGTTTTGAATTATGCTTACGTATGAGACCATTGTGTACAATACATGGGAAAAGGAACTGAGCCTGGGTCTGACTCTGTTTCGGTGACATCTTTATGGAAAATAAATCAGACAATTAACTCTTTTCAATTAGATGTTTGAGAAAATTCTACTATACTCAATGGGAATTGAGAATTGCTTTGGGTGGGAAAGTTTTTATGGTCATGTGGGCATACCTTATTTAGATCTAATTATGTAGCACAAAACAAATCGTACACCACTTCAATTATATAGAAGATATTTTTAGATCGAGCTGGGAACTTTTGCATTTGTCTCAGCAAGAGCTTGCAAACAAATATAAAACATAGCACTGCAGGACACTGGAGAGCAGGGCTACTAATTTACAGTGACTGAATAATTTCTGCTTTTATTACATGGGATCCCCAGATTTTTACCAGTGTTTTAGGGATTGCATAATTCCATCCATTTTTCTGTGGAATCAGAGGCCTTGGTTATAGAAGGGCTGATTCACTGATCGGATTCCCCCAGCTGGGAGCAGCACTTGCAGGGAGGGCTGGTTGGGAAATCACGGGTCAATAGGTGGAAAATCGGGCACAATGGACCCACAACTTCCTAACTAGTGCTCCCTGTGAACACTGCACCTCATTAGGAGTACCCGATCAAGGAATCACCCTAGAGTTTGACAAGTCCAATCTGTGCTGAATGAAGCAGTAGGGTGTTGAGTTGCTAGGATTGGGTGCATCTTGGTGTAGGTACAGAGCTGCGCCCTCCCCCCGGGAACCTCTGCCAATGAACCCAGCAGACTTTCTGGGGTCATGGGAGATTCTCTGATTTGCGTGCCAATGGGTGATGCGCACGCCACAAGGAGCCCATCTCAGCTGCCTGTTGTACTGGAAAGATTTTAAAGTCCAGCAGATGGTACTTGGATGGAGAACGTGTTGGGGTACCCCTCCCCCGCAACTTTACGATGCTCCCAACGGCCCTCTTGACAAGGGGGCATGTTCAAAAATAATTTGAAAAAGAAAAATTGAGATACCATTCAGGGATCCAGGCTTCTATCCTGGCCTGAACCTCTAGGTGGTCCCACTTTCACCCCTGTCAATAAGGTTTGCCTCGTCTGCCACCTGCCCTGCCAGTGCACTGCTCCACCCCATCCCCCCTACCCCTCTTCGATCCCAGCAATTGCAGGGCCAGTACCTTTATACCAATGCTAAATAACATAGAGGAATTAGAAGCATGAATCCAGCAAGCAGAGTATGATGTAATATCAATTACAGAGACCTCTCTATAGCATTGGCAAGTTTGGAAGCTAAATCTGCCAGAATACAATGGCTCTGAATCTACGTGGGGGTTGTCCCATTCTCCTTCTGTAGCTTCAGCATGAAATTAGCTGAACCCCAGAAAAATGGCCACTCAGCCATTTACAATATTTCTCTGGGGGTTCTCTTGATTTCCTGTGGAAGTTACAGCAGGAGATCAGGAGAACCCCCGTGGAAATTCAGGGCAAAGTTATTTTAGAAAGGATGGTAAAGAGAGCACCATTGGATTCTATTCAAGAAGGTAAAGTGATACATTTTAGCAGGAAGAACGAGGAGAGGCAATATAAACTAAATGGTACAATTCTAAAGGGGGTACAGGAACAGAGAGACCTGGGGGTATATGTGCAAATCTTTGAAGGAAGCAGGACAGGTTGAGAAAGCAATTAAGAAAGCATATGGGATCCTGGGCTTTATAAGTAGAGGCATAAAGTACAAAAGCAAGGAAGTCATGTTGAACCTTTATGAAACACTGGTTTGGCTACAACTGGAGTAGTGTGTCCAATTCTGGGCACCGCACTTTAGAAAGGATGTGAAGGCCTTAGAGAGGGTGCAGAAAAGATTTACTAGAATGGTTCCAGGGATGAGGGACTTCAGTTACGTGGAGAGACTGGAGAAACTGAGGCTGTTCTCCTTAGAGTGGAGAAGGTTATGAGGAGATTTGATAGAAATGTTCAAAATCATGAAGGGTTTAGATAAAGTAAATAAAGAGAAACTGTTCCCATTGGCTTAAGGGTCGAGAAACAGAGGACAGAGATTTAAGGTGATTGGCAAAAGAACCAAAGGCAACATGAGCATAATTTTTTTTATGCAGCAAGTGGTTATGATCTGGAATGCACTGCCTGAAAGAGTGGTGGAAGCAGATTCAATAGTGGATTTCAAAAAGGAATTGGATAAATACTTGAAGAGAAAAAATTTGCAGGACTACGGGGAAAGAGCAGTGGAATGGGACTAATTGGATTGCTCTTACAAAGAGCCGGCACGGGCTTGATGAGCCGAATGGCCTCCTTCTGTGCTGTAACCATTCTATGATTCTAGGTAAACACCTGGGGGGATGCAATTTTGGTCTATAAGAATGGTTAGGACCAGTATGAAGGAACGGTAGTAGTAGAGGACTGGGAGGCTATAGAAAACAACAAAAGGCGACTAAGGAAATAACGAGAGCAGAGGCAGTATGAAAAAGAAAACATGGGTCAAAATTTTCTGAGACCTCTGCATCACCAATGGGGCAGAACCTAGATCAGGCGGCTTATTGGAAAATTCTGGGTACATTGCGATGGAACATTGCGGCACTGCGCCCTTGACTATCCAATAAGCTGCTTGCTGCACACAAGGTCCAGCCAGTGGCACAGGGTCTCTGAAAATTTCACCCTTGGTATGAAAGGTAATAACAAATATTTCTAAAGTACATTAATAAAAAAGAGTGGTAAAGGAAGGAGTTGGGCTCATTAAAAACAGATTTAGGTTTGCCAATAGTAAAGGATCAGGATATGCTGGAGTTACTAAAAGATATTTTGCTTCAGTCTTCACAATGGGCTAATATGAAAGGTACAGGAATGACCAGAAATTAGGGAAGGGGAGAAAGTTACATACATTAAAGCCATTAGTATAAATGGAAAAATTGGAATAAATAAACTGATGGAATTAAAGCCAGACAAATTAAAGCCAGACAGGCCTAAACGGTTTTGATCTTTACTATCTCATCCTTCAGTGTGACATTGGCATCTTCCTCTTCTTTAGTGAAGACAGATGCAAAGTATTCATTTAGTATCTCAGCCATGCCTTCTGCTTCCACAAGATCATCTCCTTTTTGGTCCCTAATCAGCCCCACCATTCCTATAGGAATATATCTACTCTGTACCCGAACTATCTCCTCTATGAAGGCCTCCAATTGCTTATTTACTGTTTTACCTGCCAATCTTTGATTCCAATCCACCTGGGCAAGATCCCTTTGCAACTCAGTGAAATTAGCTCTCCTCCACTTGAGTATTTTCACGCTTGATTTTTCTTTGTCCTTTTCCATAATTATTCTAATCCTAATGATATTGCTCCCCCATTGAAACATGCTCCAATTGCCCACTTCATTCCCCAGATTGGGCTGGAAAGATACTGATCAAGAAAGTTCTCTTATACACATACAGGAATTCCTCCCCCTCTTTGCCCTTTACACTATTATTTTCCAAGTCTATATTAGGATAATTAAAGTCCCCCATTATCACTACTCTAAAGTTCTTGTATCTTTCTGCGATTTGCCTGCAAATTTGCTCCTCTATCTCCTTCCCATTATTTGGTGGCCTGTAGTATACACCCAGCAACGTAATAGATCCTCTATTGTTCCTTAATTCTAACCAAATGGATTCCGTCTTTGAACCCTCAAGTACATCATCCCTTTCTAATGCTGTAACAGTATCTTTGATCAATACTGCCACTCCACCCCCCCCCACCCCCAACATTCTGCATGCCTACTCGGGTGTCATGCAGCTAAATCGTGTGACAATGATGTCCTTGGAAGATGTGAGTATAGCAAGCTTTTTTTTGTACATTGTGTCTTGAATGTGCGTCCTGCTAGGGTATAGGTACAGCACTGTGGGCGAACCTTCACCACACGGACTGCAGTGGTTCAAGAAGACGGCTCACCACCACCTTCTCAAGGGCAATTAGGGATGGGCAATAAATGCTGGCCTTGCCAGCGACGCCTACATCCCATGAACGAATAAAAAAAAGGTATGCAAGAGATGCAATGAAAAAGCTGTAAGTTTGTGTGAAGGACTTGGCATGGGCCAACAGTAAATGTGAAACAGATTGACAGATAATACTTTACGACATGCAATCTTGGGACAATGACCTGGTCCTTGGTACTTCTGGGTAGCCATATTATGCCCCTTTGATTAAAATGTGCCATCTTGTCCCTTTTTTGTTCTCAGGTCCATAGGCACTCCTTTACATGTCCACATTCCTTTGAATTTCAGCAGCATTGCAATTTTCCAATGAGGTCAGCCCTCCAGCACTGACCTCACTGGAGTTTGTGGGGTTAGTGGAAGGGAATCTAGTTCGCGTGGAGCATGTGGACATCTGCACAACTGCAGCCATATCTCCAGCATCCACCTTCTCCATGCAGCCGAAAAATATGTGCCTGCCTGCCCGTCATTATGGGTATTTGCCCAGTTTCAGTCCCAGCTCTGTCCCCTTTGGCCCTTTGCAAAAAAGGGCTGAAGAAAAATTGAAAAAAAATTGTTTTCATTCTTTGGGGGTCCAGGCTGCTTCCTTCCCTAGCCTGGTGGGGCCCACTTCTGCCCATGTGAAGGCTGGTACAACTCATCTCTACTGGAATGCATTGGCCTACAGTATTATGCTGGGTCCCGCCAAGCCAGGAAAGTGGGAACTCCCATCATAGGGAGTCCACACGCCTGGCTCCACCCCTCTGATGACACTTTCTCGTAAGGGGCAGCGGAGGTTCCGTCCCTTACGAAGCAGGCCTGAAAATCCCGGAACTCACAAGGAAATTTGGTGCCATTGTCTTTTCTTATCCCTAACTCTCCTGTTTATACACCCAAGGTTAACGTGTAGGGGTCACTGTTGTGGGAGAGACCACGTCCCTACAAACCCCTTAGGATTACACCCACTGTCTTTCATATTTAGAGTATTTCAGAGACTTGGAACATAGGAATTCAGCACTGAAAGGACAAGCTAGGCAACTGGTCTCCTGTTTATTCCAATTTCAAACAGTTGGTCATTGACTCTGTGGTTTGTGATGTATTATACTGGATGTACTCAAAGCACCATTTCTGCAGGAGATTTATTAGAATGGTACCAGGGATGTGGCATTTTGGCTACATGGAGAGATTAGAGAAGCTGGGATTGCTCTCCTTAGAGTAGAGAAGGTTAAGTGGAGATTTGATAGAGGTGTGCAAAATCATGAAGGATTTTGATAGAGTAAATAAGGAGAAACTGTTTCCAGTGGCAGAAGGGTTGGTAACCAGAGGACACAGATTTAAGGTAATTGGCAAAAGAATCAGAGAAGACATGAGGAAAAAAAAATTACGCTGCGAGTTGTTATGATCTGGAATGCAATGGAGTGGGACTAATTGGATAGCTCTTTCAAAAAGCCATCGCAGGCACAATGGGCCGAATGACCTCCTTCTGTGCTCTACCATTCTACGGGTGCTAAATTAGGCCTTGTAGCACCCGTTGTTTCAGCGCTATGTGGCCTCTTGAACTTCTAAGATGGTGTCTTGGCTGTGCACGCACGTTTCCAGCGTGACGTGCGCTGGACGCCATCTTGGTATAGGAGTTAGCGCATGCGCCAATACTGAATGCCGGAAACATGTAAAGTAAGGAGAAAATGGATGCAATCAGTGCGCAATGCTGATTTAAAGTGATAGAGACCATTTTGGCACTTAATGCTCAACTCAACGCACAGTCTTAACCACGGCCATCTGAACGTGTCTTAGAGTGCCTGGAGGACCCCCAGCATTGCTATTTAAAGGGATCATGCAGGATTTACAGGTTAGTGGCTGGATTATTGCTTCTGGCTGCCGATACATTTGTAACTGTGTTTGGAAGTCTCCAATACTTGAATACTAGGATATGGGGACATAGCCTAACATTTAGAGCCAGGATGTGCAGGAGTGAAGTTAGGGAACGCTTCTGTCTGCAAAGGCTGGAAGAAGTTTGGAACGCTCTTCTGCAAAAGGCAGTTGATGCTAGCTCAATTGTGCATTCTAAATCTGAGATTGATAGATTTCTGTGAACCAAGGGTATTAAGGGATATGCAAGAAAGTGGGATGTGTGTCTGGGTGATATGCCTGTCATGGTTGAATAGCTGCCTGTTTGTGGCCTGTGAGTTGTAGGTGGGCAGCTTGCAACAGTGGTAATGTGTAAGGGTGAGAGGAAGCATCTGATTGGAAGATTTGAGTGCTGATGGAAAGAGTTTGTTGGTATGTGGGTGATGGGGGGTGTAGTGCATGGAGCAATGGATGTGGCTAGTGGTGCAGTTGGTAGGAGATGCCACTTGACCTCACTCACCTTGACCACTCGTGTCAAAGCATTGAACTTCTTCCTGCACTGCATCCATGTTCGTGGTGCTGTGCGCCTGGCATTGACCTAGTCCCCCACTGCCTCCCTCTGCCTTTTGGATATATGTCTGGAGGGTTTCTTGCCCCACCCCACCCCCTGCAGATATAGGACGTCCCTCCTTCTGTCCACCTCTTGCACCAAGGCCTCGAGTGCATCTACAGAGAACCTTGGTGCACGCACTCTTGCAGGCCTGGTACCAACTCAAATCGGCAGATGGTGAGGTCTGGCATGGAGGATGTGGGATTTAGTAGTGTACAACCTTTATTCAATGTTCCAACACAACTCATCAGTGTGTAAACATAGGGACAGAACCTGCATCAGTGTCTTACATGTGCGATGTCTGATTTCTGTTCAGACTCCATGCAGACAGCACATAACGGGTACCTGTTACCTTTAAGAGATTTGAAGAGACATCCTCCTTTTAAGGGATTGAGGCTCCCCCTGCTGGTGGAAAGTGCAAATTGCATTGAATCAATGTGCAAGGCCTGGATTTCAATGCAGATTTGAGGTGAGGACAAAGCAGGGACATTTTCTGCTATACAACACCTAGAATTACAGGGGGAAAAATGCAATAGGGCATATTATTGGGCGTAGGTAGCGTGATCCGCTATTAACCCGCACCCAATGGCCCCTGCGCAGGCAGGACGAAGTTCTCGTCCTGCCTGCGCAGGGGCCATTGGGTGCGGGTTAATAGCGGATCACGCTACCTACGCCCAATAATATGCCCTATTGCATTTTTCCCCCTGTAATTCTAGGTGTTGTATAGCAGAAAATGTCCCTGCTTTGAATGGATTTGTACTACTCAAAGAGTTAACATAATTAAAATTAAAATTCCGCAGGCAAAAATTCAGACTTTTTTAATCCTACTCTGTGGGGGTGCTTGACCTTCTTGGAGCTGCAACGTACTAGGCTCAGTGATATTGCTGGAAAATGAGCAGGTCCAAATACAACAACAGAAGTGCAGAACAGAAAAAGGTTGCATTGCTAGGACCATTGAGTACAATGAGTGCTTTATTTAAGCTATATAAGACTCTGGTACATCTGCACTTGGAGAATCGTGTCCAGTTTTGGTTCCCACTTATAGTGAAGGATATCAAAGCTCTGTAGAGGGTGGAGAGGAGGGTGACTAAAACGATCCCAAATCTCAGAGCTTTCGTATGGGTTCCAAGAATTATGGTTATTTACTTTGGAGAAATGGAAGGCTAGAGGGATTATGATTGAAGTTTTCAAAATGATGAAGGGATTGAAATACAGTCCAGTTACATAGGTTATTTGAAATGAATAGAGATGACATCCCTATAAAATCAGTTAGTTAGATGCCAGGAAATATTTCCTTTGCAGAGTTTGATTGCCTCTGGAACAAGCTACAGAGACATGTGATGAGTGTGGATCACTATAGCCCTTTGAAAGGGAGCTTGAGAAGTTTCTGACAGTTGGAGAGGAATTTTCCAGAGCTTTTCCTGAATTCAACGCAGTTTTTCTTTCCTTTTTCTGCCACTCCCAGGAGACGGTGTTGTTAAGGGTGGCTGGACAATGGGCAAGTTTGTACTGTCATTGGATGGGGAAGGATTAAGGGGTCTTTTTGCACTCTTTTTGTATGTTGGTGAATATACAATGGTATTGACATATTTGTGGACTTTGAAGGTAGGGAAGTAGTTGGAGAGAATTGAAGAATCAAGGGTGGCTTTTTGAAGGGGTGCTGACAGATGTTTTGAAAGATGGGGGCTAGAACCTGAGGAGAGGGAGCTATCGACAATATCACTGAGCAGTAGGCTGAGAATTGTGTAAGTAATGAGTTGGGAGGGGATCGGGGGTGCAGGGTCTCATAGAAGAGATGAGCTAGTGAGTGCAGGAGAGGAGATAGCAGAGAAGTTTAGATTGATGTATTGATATATGTGTGCTGCATTTTGGGATGCCCACCCAATGTCACCAGCAAGAGGCCTAAACCATTTTGAAGGATGGGCTTCATTTAAATCTGCCAGGCAACCTGCTTACACATTTCCCATGCTGCCTGCTAGCTTGGAAACAGAAAATCCAGTGGCTCCTCGGTGGAGTCATGCCAGCTGTTTCAACAAAGGGGAGGAACGGGTGATTGCGGGGGGTTGGGGGAGGCTGTGGAAGATCTGACATTGGGCAAGAAGATTCTTGTGGGCCTGGAAGGATAATTCATACTCCTCCTGGCCCCACAAAAATCCTTAAAACTACTCACCTGTGACAGTTTAGGAATGGTCTCTGCAGATTAGGCCACTCTACATAGAGCCCCATGGAATGGGGCTTGCGCAGTGCACGTGCCATCCACTGGAACACTAAAATGGCATTGGTGTCCTATGCATGTCAAAGGACCCCGATTCGCATAAGTTAATGAGGCTCCTGCCTGTTTCCGGTGGGAGCCTTGGCCATCTATTTCCCGGCCTGGACCAAAAAGGGAACAGGCCAGACCAGCAGTACTGGGATGGTAGTTTTTTTTTTAGCAATTTTGATCTTGCTACTGCCCCATTCCTGATGAAAAACAGGATATTAGAGGAATCAAAATTGGACCCATGGGGTCAGAGCAAGTTATAAGGAGATGAGGAGAATCCAGGGCAGGTGAAGAAGAGAGGTATCTGAAAAGATGATCTCACTCTTCCAGATAAAGATGTCCAAGAGCTCCTCACATTTGGTGTTGCCAGATAATGATGGGTGAACAGAGAAAGGGAAGAAAAGACAGTTTGTCATTAAGAAGAGGAGCTAAAGTTGTCCCTATCCTCCAGGACAATCCTTGATTAGTGGGAGAATTTGGATGAGGAGAGGGAGGTGCAGAGTAGTTTTAGATGATCAAACCAGATCTAGCAGTGAAAATCCAGGAGAAACAGCTGAAACGGCTATAGTCAGTCATTTACACCATTTCACCGAAGGTTCTGCCAAAATTATGGCAGAACATCAGGAGGAACCCCCAGAAATTCCAGGCGCATTTGTTGTTCCCTGCCAATTACTGGAGGTAAGGTAATTTACCGTTAAAACGCACACATCAAAGCAGTAGAAAATAATAGCTTGGTAGAGTGATATATAAAGCAATGGCACCATTTGGAGCTTCTAAGTAAGATAACTAACCTCAAACAGTGTAAACACCTTATCAGAAACTCAAGATTCTCATAACACACCCCAACCCATCTATTATAATTTTGTGATAATTGCCTGGAATTCTGCCGGTGTTCTCCTGATCTCCCAGGTAACTTTGGCAAAAGGTCGGCAGAACGTCTAAAAATGGCCAGTTACACCGTTTCTTCAGGGTTTCCGCTCATCTTCCGTTGAAATTACAGTGGGAAAATGAGAGATCAGAAGAACCCCAGCAGAAATTCTCCCCCAATTCTTTTCTATTTAGTGCTTAACAGATTCTTATTTCTGATTTTTACCTGAATATATGGCTTTCTTTTCTAATGTTAGTATATAAGATACAGGTATATCTGGTCTAACCAAATGCAGCATGTTTTCCATATGGCTGGTAGAATGCTAAGAGGTACAGCTGAATTGATATGGTAAGATAATTTGGTGTGTTATGTTACATAAATGCCAAGATAAAGCATATAAGATTATGGGTTCAAGTCCCAATCCAGGATTTCAGCACATAGGAGGTGAATTTCCACCAGAGTTTTCCACTTATCTGGCATAACTTTGGCGGAAGAACTGCCAAAATCCCAGAAAAACAGCATAAAATGTGGAGCAGAGGACCCTGCAGAAATTCACCCCAAAAATCTAAGCTGACAGTTCAATGCAGTACTGAATGAGTACGGCATATATATACTGTGCATCACTCTGCACAGTAAATTCAACAATCTATGATCTACTGCTACCATTAAAAAGATTCATACTTTACAGGGCATTTCCAAAATTATATTAAAAATGACAATATGTATAAAGAGTTACCTTTGTCCTTTCGGTTGGGTCTTTAGTGCTTTGATTGATTCCTATGCAACATTAAAATGGTATATTTTTCTAGCCAGATTTTGTTTTGTGTGTGTCTGTCATATTTCTAGGTTCGGAAGAAGAGTAAAGCCTGCAGAGCTGGATTGTGTGACGGAGATGAACTCATCTCGATCAACAGTAAACCTTGTTCAGAATTAACCCATTCCGAAGCCATGCAGCTGATAGAGAAGACCAGTGACACTCTGCAAATCCTCATTAAAAGGTAGAGACATTTGTGCTGAAAACCAACATGTCTCTTTATTTATTAGCACTTTTATTATTCACATTTTACAATGATAGAACTAGATATTAAAGTACAGGAAGCAAAAAAGCGTACTTTGATTTAGTCTAGTTCATCTAGTTTATGTGGAATTATCATTTACATTATTATTGAGATTTTCATAAGAATATTAGACTCTTCCTATCGAAAGTAGCTGTGCTTTAACTTACGATGTAACACAGCAGCTGTTATTATACAAACATGCTTGCACACTGGGCAGCTCAAGTAGATGAGGGCTATATTCTCAAATAGAAGATTATGAATGGAACTTGTATGTCCATCTGCAAATCATTCCCTTGCAGGGGTCGGGTGAGCTTTTTTAGTTCATATCCAGGCCACTAGATGGAGAACCATGTGGAAACAAGACATTTCATCACAGGGAGAAGGAAGAAATGGCATCATTCAACTCATCTGACTCGAATTACACTTCCTGGCAGCCTTTTACAAAGTTGCATTAATAGCAGTGGAATAATTTATGGGCCAGATCATCCCACCCTCTGAGCTAGGGAAGGCCATGTGACAGTGAGCAGGTAGTGACAAATAACAGAAAATCGAGGCCAAGGGGGAATAGCACACACTTAGAAAAGCACATATGCTAACATTACACATTTTAGAAGGGGTTGAGCTTTTGAGCTTGTCAAGATAAAAGGTGTCAATATTGGGAAAGTGAACATTTGCCACTTTTCACACCCAGTGTTAGCATTGAGCACTTCTGGGTCAGGTATAACATAAAACGGAGGAAGAGTAAAGCTCCATCTATTTTGCTCCAGAAGAGCACCCCAAGTGACTTTTCTATTCCTCATATCAGCCATCCTTGCAAGCTCTCTCCCGGCATGGAGTCTCGCTCGATGGGAGCACAGATCAGAGTACTGGGTGGGGAGGTCAGCGCGCTTGATTTGCAGTGTTCCTGACTTTCTGGCAAAAGTGGGGTGCTATGAATCAAGCATATGACTTCCCCGCCCAGTTCTGTGATCCACACACCTGCCAAGTGATGCTCCATACCAGGTGTAGAGCCATACAAATTTACCCTAATATCTTCAATGTATATTCAGGTCAAGAGATTAGAGGATTGTTACTTGATAATTTTCACAGGCGACTGCTGATTGTTGTTCTTAGTGTCAATCTCTAGAGTTGCACAACATTAAATAATTAGTAATTTAAATCACAATTGAATAGCTTGGTAAGATGCATTAAGAATTAGAAGGATAATTTATTCATTTTTTTCCATCTAGCAGCATCACACTTCAGTGAATTCTCAATTATAGTTGTGCACAATGTGCTACATTCCAGAATGTTTTTAAATGACTGAATGTCATAAGAGGTACTTCTACAAAATAAATTTGGGAAAATTTTCACTGCTGCAGAAATATTAACTACTTAAGAAACTAGTTGCAGTACTGTACTAGCAGTACAGAATTCCTGTTCATTAGCACATTGAAGGTTAACCTACAATGCAGTACATATTTATGTGGCATGTGCCATACTTAGAAGGCAATAGTGATTGCTTATGCGGTCACACTATCAAAATGCCTTCTAGGATTAATTGAATGGATGTAGGAGTTATAGATTTGATCTTTTAATATCCTTATTTACAACTTAATTGACTTGTTGATTGCTTCATTTTCTTTAAAGTTTAATTAACTGACTATAAAGTGGCCGTAAATCTGAATGATGTCTTCCAGAGCCTTTCATCATTCTGCATGCCTGACTCACTAGTGCTTCATTTGTGCAATTTTAGCCTCCTGGTTTTTATATCTTCAATGTATATTTAGGTAATTAGATTAGAGACTTGTTACTTGATAGTTTGAACAGACAACTGCTGATTGGTGCTCTTCCTTTCTGTGTCACCAGTCTAAATACAATCTCTTAATGTTGCATGATAAATTCTAGCCTAAAAAAGTTACACATGTTGATCAGTAACTTCTGCAACGAGAAAGGTTTTAAAGCGCTGTTATATTTACTTTTTTTAACAGTTTTACACACAGCAAGATTCTAAAACTTTCAATGTTCTGACTGGATACAGGTTTAGATCATGATGCAACCACGAAGAACTTGAGAGATCAAGTTAACGATTTAAACAAAGTCTCTGCAGCTATCGAATCATTAAATTTAACAACACCCATAGAACCAAAATTGAATAGAAATTTTGTAATTGACACTTGGGTACATTTTCAACTTGCTGTTCAGGTGTAAAATTGGCATTGCAGATTGGCTGTCCATTATAGAAACCACTTGATTTTCATTTCCTTTGATTTCAAGCTGAAAATCCACCCCATGGCTTTTCTCTGCTGTAATATATGTTGCATCTATTGCATATCAATGCAAGTGCAACAGTTGACAAAATTAAAATAAATGTGAGGACACTAAACAATTAGCCCTGGAATCCTGACGAAAACAGTACAGTGGCATAGAAATGCTTATTTGTTGCTAATCATTGTGGGTTTTTTGCATTCCTTTTAGGCCCATCAGTGAGAAAGCTGATCAGCCAGAATATACAGATTATGAAGGAACAAAGAGCAGGGAAACAGTAGAAACCACGTTACAGATTACTGGCAGCAAAGCATCTTGCAAGCAGGGCCTTCCTTTTGAACTTTACATCTCTGAATCTCAGGACGAGGCTTACTATGGAGAGACAGAAAGTGACACAGACATTTCAGGGAAGAAGGAAGAAAAACAGAAACAGAACAGCTCAAGATTGTTTTTGAAAGAATGTGCCAGCTCTGGAGAATCACTGCAGAACACTAGCTGCACAGACCAGAGAGGACCCCAACATTCGGCCATGGTAGAATTCCAGTTGTCCCTTGCTCAAGGGAAGTTTGGTGACCCAGAGACAGCTGCTGTTACCATCATTGGGGTGGAAAAAATCAACTCTGCAGCCATTGATCCAACTGCGCTGCATGAGAGTATCCAGAAAACTGAATCAGCAGCATCAGAGACCGATGGAAATGCTACAGTCCAGATAGCCACTGCTACCACATCGCTCCAGAGCAGGAGTGACAAAAAGGTCAAGCTGGTCGAAAGTGAGCTGCAAGGAGCAGAAGGGGATTCATATCAGTCCAGGGTGGAGCTGTCTTTGGATTCCTCTGACAGAGAGCACAGTGGAAGGGAGGCCTCCACGTCTGAAGTTGGCAGTGGCTGTGCTGACTCTCTGGCTGAAGAAGGACTGTCAAAAACGCATAGCACGCCTCCTTTTTCCATTGGAATTTCATCAGAGGGAACAGAGCACGGACCAGAAGAGACACGCTCTGGGAAGGATTTGGCAAGAACCCACAAACACCGAGCTAGGCAAGCCAGTGAGTACAACTGTTCTGGTAAATTTACACAAAAGGGAATGTTGTGCTGTTCATTTTATTTCCCCTAGTAAGATATCTAACAGAGATCCAAGGAGACAGTGTACTAATGTATTACTTGCAGCACTAAATAGCAACAGATTCCAGCTAAAGGCTGCAGACTGATGATGTTTGCAGAACTGAGTTTGACAGACACTAGCAGTTGTAATCCTGTGAGTTATCTGATCCCCTGAAATAGCAAATCTTTGCTCCAGTGAAAAGTGAACTCAGAATTTTGCCTGTCTTGTAGTCGGGTGGTCAATCTTCGATACTGTAAGCATATTAAGATTTTTTACCTAGGTACATTTGGGTTGAATGCTGGTAACTAATTATTAATTGATGTTTTCAGTGTTTCCTATTGAAAGGAAAAATAGAAGATACAAGACCTAATTTATATTTGAAGGACTCATATAGTTTACAACTGCTTTATATTGACAGTTGTTTAATCCAGTAAAAATTCCAGGACTCATGTATTAAGCACATGGGATAGATAAACAAGATATCTGATGTTGTCAACATTGCTATTAATCTGTTAATTAAATTATTGCATTCCTCTTGTAAGTGTTTGAGTATAGGAATTTTGAAGACTTTCAAGTCATTCTGATTAAGATTTTGTGGATTATTCAGGTTTATGTTCAGTAGTTAATTGATCAGCGGTTTAAAACCACTAATTATTTGCTACTTGCTCTGCATTTCTTTTTCTCTAGAGATGAAAGGAACCTAAACATTATGTGAGTCGCAGAAACAATAGAATCCCCTTAGAGACCAATAGCATTTTAATTGAATCCATCCAAGATTTACAGTGTTAGCAGCAAGTGAAACAATAAGTGGTCTGATTGAAATGCTCTCCAAATGTTATTTTCCAAATTTTATCCTGCTGTACAAAAGCAGTTTATAATATATTTTAAAACTGAGACGTATCAAGTAACTACGAGAGTTAAATGCTAAATACAAATATTTTGTTGATAAGAATTTTAAAGACAATTACTTCCCGTAAAAGTGTTTTCTTAAAATACCAAAGAGGGTATTTAACCATATATATCCCACCATGTTGTGGTAGTTTATATAATAAACACTGTAAAATCTCTCATATTTATAGATATCTATTGCCTATGCTTTAAAAGGAAATGCCTTCATGCAGGCCATTTCTAATACTTAACCTCTGTATTTAAAACAGAATTTAAAACATTATACAAAATGTTAGAAAATAAATCTATTTACAGTTTAGAAATAATTAAATGATGATTCCTATTCATTATACTCCAATGTCATGGCATCCACAAGAAACAATTATAGCTGAAATGTGTATGTATAATTAGCCTACATTCTCTGAAGTACTCAACAAGGTCTGTTATCTCTTTTTTAAGCCTCTGATTTACTGTTGTGTAAAGTAATAACAATTCAAAAATTGTAAGTTATCTTTTAAAATGATAGGACATGATATCTCCTGTCCAATATCTCCTGCACCTTATATGTATTGAATTATTTGATAGTTAAGAAATTAAATCATAGTAGAATACATACTTTCCCTTTAAATTTGTAGCTTAAATTTTTTATTACTTTTCTGTAAAATCTTTACAGGAAAATAGCTATTGTTTTTAAAAATGGTGGGGTATCATATGAAAACACTACTTTTATTTCAGGTGAAGTGCTATTATTCATGTTGATTCATTGACTCGAACATATTGGTATTCATTTATCCTAAGGAGCCAGATTATCATATAGAAATTGAAGGTTTTGCTTTCAAATTTATTTTTTCAACACTGGTATTTTATTAACAGAGTTGTCCAGATATTACGTGCAATTTTTAAAATCTGAGTTTGATGTGTTTCCTACAGAAATCCGACGGAGTGAAAGCCTGTCTGAAAAACAGGTTAAAGAAGCCAAGTCTAAGTGTAAAAGCATTGCCTTGCTCTTGACAGCAACTCCTACTCCCAGCTCCAAGGGGGCGTTAATGTTTAAGAAGCGTCGCCAGAGGGCAAAAAAGTATACTTTGGTCAGCTACGGCACTGGGGAGTTTGATCCCGACGACGATCAAGAGGACTCCATAGAGTTCACTTTGGTACCAACCAGTGACTCCGATCTTGACGAGGACCTTTGTGCCGATGTCAACTCAGCCCAGATTGTGACGTTTGATTGGGATACAGGTTTAGTGGAAGTCGAGAAGAAGGAGAAGACTGACGACGAAATGCAGAGATTACCAGATACAAAGGGCAAAGGTGCCTTATTGTTTGCCAAGAGGAGGCAGAGGATTGATCAATATACAGCTGAGCAGGAGGAAATGAGGAGAGCAGGAGTATCTGAACCTACCTCTACTCACTCTGTAAAAATGGAAAGTGGTTACCAAACAACAAAAAGCAGTTTTAATGATTCATCAATCACAATGCAAAATCATGCCACTGAAAACTATATTGATGTAAGTAAGTTACATGGAATTGGAAATGTAAGTGGAGTGAGAGGGAGATCTGAAATGGTTAACCAGAACTTGAAGTCTGCTGAAGACAGTAGAGCAGGTGCAACGAACAGAACAGCTACACCATTCCCTGGTGTGCAAAACCGAGCTGCAGCTCCTTTTTCTCCTACAAGAAATGTGGCAAGCTCCTTTTCAGACTTACCTCCCCCACCCACATACTCTTCCATCAGTCCACCAGCTGACAATATCTACGGTGTTGCATCTCCTCCTTTGGCTACCATGGCTCAACCAGCCATATGGTCACCATCGGGAATTGCAGGGGAGCAGATAGCATCCAGAGATGAGAGGATCTGTGTACCTGCAATAAAAACTGGTATTCTACAAGATGCAAGAAAACGGAACACCGCAAAGCCCATGTTCACTTTCGTTGAGCGCCCTAAGGTAGCTCCAAATCCAGAACTCCTGTCCATGGTCAAAGGTAAGCCAGACAGACGTAGAGGAGTAGATCAGCCTGGTGGCGGTTTTGAGTCAGGACCTGAAGAAGATTACCTTAGTTTAGGTGCAGAAGCATCAAATTTTTTACAGACCCCAGCAGTGAAGCAGAAGACACCTCCTCCAGTTGCACCAAAGCCATCTGTTAAAAGCCCTCCTACTGAGGCAACCCCAATGTTACCTCCGCTGTCACCTGCAGAAGTAACCCATGTTCAAGCTCCTGTCTATCCTTCTGAAAGCACTAACCAGATGCCAGTAAAATCACATTCAGTTCAACCTGTTAATACATGGTACCAGTCCCAAGGTGCTGCTAACCAGTTTATATCTTCAGCAGGACCCCGATCAGTAGCATCAACACATTCATATGCTTCAAAAACACCTCCCACAACTCCCATAGCAAATTCTGCACCAGCTGGAGGTATGGGTCCAGCCTATGAGATGCCAGCTTTGAAAGGTAAAGGAGCACAGTTATTTGCAAGGAGGCGGTCTCGAATGGAGAAATTCATTGTAGACTCGTCATCAGTCAAAGCCAGCCAACCACGGTTATCATCCCCTACCCCTTCCTTGCCAGCATCTTGGAAGTATTCATCTAATATAAGAGCACCTCCCCCTTTGGCTTACAACCCTATCCATTCTCCATCTTATCCTCCTGGCATTTTGAAAGCACAAGCACAATCTGCATCTTCATCTAAGTCAAATAAAGGTGCCAAAGGTAAAGGCACCAAAAAACCTCTCAATGCTTTGGATGTCATGAAGCACCAACCATATCAGCTTAATCCATCCTTGTTCACTTTTTCATCCACTCCTGATGCTAAGGCACCTCTATCCACAAGCTCATCACTTTCTAAGCAATCTATAAAGTCTGATCCTGTTCCACTTCAACCAGTTAGTGCTACCTATCCTGTTTCTAAGAGTGTCTCATCTGTGCCAACAGGACCATCTTTCAATCAAGCTAATACAGCTTCTGCTGATGAAGAGTATGTCTATCCTTCTGGAAAGAATGCCTTTGTGCCTCCAAGTTATGCTTCATACCCAAAGCAAGAACCATCAGCTCTGTCAGTTGCCATGGCACCAAGACCTAAGTTTTCAGCAAAGAAAGTTGGAGTTACAGCACAGGTGTGGAAACCCTCCACGATAGTGGAGTAATGTAATTGTTAAAAGGCAACATTAATTTTTCTTTGTGAGATTTATATTTAATTTTGCAATGTGTAGAACTGGAGTTATTGGCAGTTTAAAGAGGTACATTATTTTCTACCCCCTAATAGATCTTTTACTAATCTTTGTTTAAATTCCAACCATTTTTTGGGGTCTAAACTTTAGAAGGAACTTAAAATGTACCTTCTAAATAGAACATGAGACATCTCAACTCACGTTTTTTTTTAAATTAGCTTACTTTCAAGTGAAGAGGTGGACAGAAAAATACTAATAATTCCAGTCCAGAAGTATATTGCCTTAAAAAGCAGTGTTAGCATGACGTAAAAGGAGAGATATAATGATTATGAAAATTCCCTCACAATAGGTCTTGGGCAAATCTCTGCTTACCTAATGAAAATTTTCAGGTCTTCAGAGACTTAAGAAAAAGAATAAGTAAGGAAGAATGCATAAAAGCTAAAGTATTTTTACTAGAATCAAATGAAATATGTGGATCAATTTTGATGCAGAAACTTTAATTACCTCTATGATTTCATAGAAAATGTGCATAATGATTTGATAGATTGTATGGTATTCAGTAGGGAAAGAAGGAATCTGGGAAAGGTGGCACTGTTTGGGGATGTGACGTTAGGAGAGCTTCTGTCTCTTTTTCAAACACTGGGGCTCCCACTGCAACAGCAGGAACATTCTGGACAAATACCAAAAAAGCTGTAAACCAGAGAGAGGTTTCAGGTATAATTTTTGGCAAGTTTGGTTTTTTTCTTTGTATGCACAAATTCTGCTTAGTACTAATCTGAAGATTGCAGCGACGCCAAAGGTATGTCTTAACAGTATCAAGAATGCTTTAAAACATCAGTTCAATTAACTCACTTCACTTTTCTGCTCTAAGACATCTTTGTGATTTTAATGTGCTTTTACTATAATCTTTTCTTTTGTTGTATTTTAGCTGTTTTCATTTCTGCCGTTTCTTATAGGTTACAAGAAAGAAGGTTATAGTATCATCCAAATAAACAGTAATGCAAATTGTGAAACACAATTTAAAGTTTTATCCTTCATTCTGCCAAAGAAAGACATTACACATTTTGGCTTTAATTCCAGAAAAATTAAACATTTAATTACTTACATATAGACTTTTCTTGCCGATGGATGATATCGATAGCCTCACGACTTGTGACTTTCTTTAATTTCTCAGTATAATTTCTTCCTTTCATGTATTTGCTGTATTCTTCTCCACTGTACTATTAAAATCCCCATTTTGTGTTTATATATTTATTTATTTTCAATTCTATTTTTCCCCTTATGCACAAGGCTTATGAAGAAAGCGCAAACAATAAGTTACAGGAAGCAAATATGCAGTGGCAGCAAAAACCAGCTAAACATTATGATCCCCGGACAGGATTTTATAAATAAGCCCTAACGCTGGTCTGGAGGCTGCAAGAGGAATTGTGCATTGGCTGAGGCGTTGCCTACTGCAGCACATCCCATCGATCTGACAGTGTGGTCCCCTAGTGGTGAATTGGCAGCATGGCCGGATAAAGATACTAGGTGACAGCTGGGTCCTGTCAGTCACTCCAAAATGCGTCAAGCTACTAGTAACAATGGATTTCTGTCTGTAGAAAAATAGAAAACAAGGAATTATTTAAAGAGCACCGAAAAACACTCATTACTAAAAAGTAGGAAAGAGTAATTAATCACATTTCTTCTTACCAAAATGTATTCAAACCCTGAAGTGCAGATCATTATATATCTGCATTATTTTGAAGAAATTATATAATTTTAGATAGCCATTTAACCTCTACTTATTAATTATTCAAGATAGTTTTTCTTCCTTTTTACAGCACTTTCAATTGCTGTGGTTTGCTGGCATTAAACATATTAGTCGGAATAAGCACAATTATTATGCAGTTTACGTATATAATATATTTTTCAAGAAGACTGTAAAATATTGGGAAGCATTTTCCATTATTTTTGTTTTTTGAAAATAATGCATTGGATACTTTATTTTAAATTATTTTTGCTTACTGCAAACCAAACTAAGCAGCACTATAGTTACAACATTAGCAAACAGGACAGCGATAGCTGAGGCCAGCTGAAAGAGTCAGTTATGTTAGTGTCCAGCGACAGGATACCTTGTGTTTGTCTTCTAATCTCTTATCTGCTAAGAACAGTACGAGATGTGTTCCATTGAAGCTGAAAGGCTGAATCACTAAGTTACAGAGCAAAACGTAATCAACGGTACCCATGGGATGACTCATATGACTTTTTTGACGCACATTTTCTGTTATTCTCATTCTTGCCATGCCAGAAATCAGTGGCTAATTACATGAGATCGAAATTAAAAACTTTACAAACCTTATAATTTTGAAGTATATTCCTTGCTATTTTAAAATGTACAGCATTTTATACAAGGAAGAATAATTATCCTCTTGTGTATTCACAGTACCTTTTCCCCTATCTCTGCTGTTATGATAGAATAAGGACCAGAAAGGTCACACTTTTAATCCTTGGTCTTTATTGAGTTATGATGTGGAGATGCCGGTGATGGACTGGGGTGGACAAATGTAAGGAATCTTACAACACCAGGTTATAGTCCAACAAATTTATTTTAAAATCACAAGCTTTCGGAGATTATCCCCTTCGTCTGACGATAATCTCCGAAAGCTTGTGATTTTAAAATAAATTTGTTGGACTATAACCTGGTGTTGTAAGATTCCTTACATTTATTGTGGAGATGCCGGTGATGGACTGGGGTTGACAATTGTAAACAATTTTACAACACCAAGTTATAGTTAAATTTTCCATTTTCCACATCGTTCACCTGAGGAAGGAGGTAGCCTCCGAAAGCTTGTGAATTTAAAATAAAATTGCTGGACTATAACTTGGTGTTGTAAAATTGTTTACAATTTACATTTATTGAGTTAGGAAGCACTGTCAGCTGGAGTGATAGCAGGACACACCAAAATTGGGCACAGTATCTGAGGACTGTTGCTGTCTGTGGGTTCATAAATCCCCTTCCCTTGCCCCAAATATGAGTCACTGCCTTCATGAAGGAATGTGTAAGAGAAAAGAAATTGAGGGAGGGAAAACCCAGCATTAATGATAGAGGTCGGATGAGAAATTTCATTCTAAATAGTTATTAGCCTACACGTCTACAATAGCATACCTGTCTGTTGTTCATATTGATTTACAGTCATAAAAGTAGCATGAAATGTACACATTTCTTACATCAGAAATATAATTCCAAATGAATTTTCCAGCATAATTGGAAAACACATGGAATGTGTTCACTGCGACTGCAATTGATTGCGTGATTTATCAATTGTAAACAATTTTACAACACCAAGTTATAGTCCAGCAATTTTTTTTTCCACATCGTTCACCTGAGGAAGGAGGTAGCCTCCGAAAGCTTGTGAATTTAAAATAAAATTGCTGGACTATAACTTGGTGTTGTAAAATTGTTTACAATTGTCAACCCCAGTCCATCACCGGCATCTCCACATCGTGATTTATCAAGATAGTGCTTCCAGATAATAAACTGCCTTAAGATGGACTGATCAATTTGCTCACTGCAGCCTTATAGACTGATTTCTACATCCTGTGATTCTACTTCAGTCTCTTGTTTCTTTCTCACATACTTAATTTTCCTCTTTACATTCCAAATCTTGGAGCGTAGCTGTGTCCCATACTGTCTGATGTCTGTTTCTTTCTGCCACACTCCCACGCACCTATTCATGCTGGTTAAGACAGGAAATTGTGACGTTGAAAAGATTTGGTTTCTGACATGCATATACGATAATGAGGTGTCAGTTGCTGCTGTGATATGAATCCACTCATGTGGACTCTTTAATGACTGGATTATTCTGAGACCTGGAGGCATACTCAGGTCTCAATATTTTGAATCTCCCAGAGCGCGTAGAGTGACATTACCTGGGTTGTGCTATATATTTTCAATGTGGCAACTCCTTTGGAAATATTGTTCTTAATGTTTTCATTTAAGAAGGAAACTGAGGGCAGTAGGTGAAACAGGGCAGCTGTGCCTTACAATGTGGCTTTAGGATGTGAGTTTATGCATCTGAATCCAACTCCTGAGATGATCTTGTTTCCACTAATGTTGATTAAAACAAATAAGTCACTGGGGGTAATTTTGACTTTGTGCGACAGTGTAAAATGGGCGATAGCGAATTGGCAGCCTGTTATATATCTCTCCCAATTTTCATTTCCATTGAAGTCAATCAAAATGGGGAGAGATGTTCAGAGGGTTGCCGATTCCCTATTGACCGTTTTACACATCGCACAAGGTCAAAATTACCCACATTGTGTTTGAGGTCAAATTTTGGCCGATTTCAAGTCTGATCCACAGTTAGCCTAATGCTACTGAAACAATAATCTTGCAAGGAAATGCAATGGCAGACAGGGTACAGTGGACTTTTCTTATTTTAACTTGAGTCACTTTATTTTTTACCGATCAAGTGGTACATTGGGTAAAATTCCTGGGAATGCCCCCAGACATGTCCCCAAAGTTGGCAGTGGACTTTGGGAGGGTAGAAGACTTGTTCACCTTCCCCTCATGCCCACCTAATTGCAATTTGTGGTGTAGCATAAATGGGACTAAAACCCAACAGATTTGCTCCAGTTGCCCCTCTTCCACCCCATGAATTTCAGCCCTTCAATTTTCTTTAGTAGTATTCAACTCATGCAGTAAGTAGTTATTATTGGAGATTAAAATATGAATGTACCTCAATTACAACTTCTAATGGTTTTTTCTTTTAAATACCACCAATAAACTGTCCTTGGCATTTCCCACAGTCAGTTGATCAATAAAAAGTATTTTTAGATCCAAATAGGTGACTGAGTTGGGAAAGAAAGTTCAGAAATGGTGGGTAATTTTGATTATGTGCGATAGTGCAAAACGGGTGATAGATAAATAGTCCATTTACATTGACTTCAATAAAAATCGGGAAAGATGTAAAATGGGCTGCCGACTCGCATTCATCAATTTTACACTATCGACAGAGTCAAAATTACCCCCAACTCAGTCCAACGACCCACCTATTAGCCAGAGCCAATAACTACATCATGACAGAAATGTGAAGCGATACATTTGGGAGGAAGAATAAAGAGAGGACATATACACTAAATAGTAAAAAATTAAAAGGAATAAAGGAACAGAGAGACTTAGTTGTTCAGATTCACAAATCTTTAAAAGTGAAAAGCATGTTTATAAATGCTGTAATTAAGGATATAGGATCCTAGGTTTTATAAATGGGGTAAAGAGTACAAAGAGGTAATGCTAAATCTATACAAATCATTGGTTAGGCTGCAGTTAGAATATTGGGTTAGAAATTGGTATGCATTGCACCCGTTTTTTTGGGTATAAAATGTGTGCATAGCATAATGATTATAAGTAAGATGGCCTGCACCCAATCTACACAGGCATTGGGCCAACTGCTAAATGTGTCAGGCCCATCTTTTAGTAGTCCCGGCCGGCTGCTTAAGACAGATGTTTGGCCCCTTGAATATGTTAATGAGGGGCCTAATGCCGGTTGAAGGACCCCTCTACAAAATTTGTTACTGATGAGTAGGGCAGGTGTTGGGCTTCTTCAGTGGCCCCGGCGGCCATTGACTAAACCTTTCTGTGAAGCCAGTAGAAGCAGCAGTGCTCTCGCCGAGAACACAGTCCTCACGATCTCCCCCCCAACCCCCGGCATTGCCCACTCCGACCCTCTCCTTACCTGAGGGCTGCTACTGGTGAGACAGGCCAGGAAAATTGGATGAAAAACAAGAATGTGGGTGGCCCTGGGCAACTTGAATTACATCATCATCTAATGGACAGAGGCCTGCAATTCTACTGTGTCAGGCGAATGTTGATACATGCTTTCCCCATTATAAAATATTGAGATGCCTATATAGGCTTTCCCCATTATAAGGGCCACAGCCTATCTTAAATTCTTGGGCTTTGATTGGAGAGTCGGCAAGAAGGCCCCCATACTTACCTGAATGTGAAGCCGGCCAGTGATTACCCCACCCCCTCCCCACCGCTCCCTCCCTTCAACCACTGCTACTGACCCGATTGTCCACCGCTACATCCCCCGGCTACCAATCACGCCCCACTGGAAACCAATTGCACCCCCCCGGCCCCGCCACCACACCAGCCCGAGGCCCGATCGTCCACCCTTCCCACTTACTTGAGGGCTGTTGGGACTCCAGCAACAGCCCGATCTTCAATTACGATTCACCGGCAGCTCTGCACAGCACTCCGGCTCCATGGGAATGAGGCCCTTATCGTTCAGGTGCAGGGATCATAACCTGATATTGTAAACTTCAATGCTGCTACACTCTAGTCTCCCACTATTCCAACCTCCCTCCCACCCATCAGTCTTGCTGGACTCCAGGATTCCCCTCCCCAAACCTTCTCCACGCCCAGATTCTGGGACTCCCCACCTTAGTGCTCACAATCTCCTAGACCATATTCCCAGTGTTCCCGGATCATAGAACTACCCCAAATACTCCCAGGCCCTGGTATTTCTATCACCAATGATTTAGTTATAGAGCTAGAGGGAATGGCATCCAAATTTGAAGACAATGCTCAAATAGACAGCACAGTAAATAATTCTGAGGACTAAAAGAAACCGAAGGGGATATTGATAAAATGGATGATTGAGCAAACAGGTGGCAGATGGAATTCAATGTCAGTGTGAGGTGGTACATTTTAGCAAAAAAAAAGCAATAATTATATTTGAATGGGGAAAGTTGGGTGATATGGAAGAGCAGAGGGATTTGGGTGTTCAGATTCACAAGACATTAAAAGCAGTACCACAAATGGACAAGTACACAAAAAAGGTAATGGAATACTGGGTGTTCTGGCAAGAGGTATAGAATATAAAAGTCAATCTATATGAAACGTATGTAAGACAACAATTGAAGTTCTGTGTGCAGTTGTGGGTTCCACAATATAGGATGGATGTTTAGGCAATAGAGAGGGTCCAGTGCAGATTCACTAGGATGCTGCCTGCTATGAGGAAATACAAACATGCAGACTTGAAAAATTGGGACTGTTTTTGTTGGAACAGAGGAGATTATGGGGTGATTTGATAAAGGTGTTTAAAACTCTGAAGGGATGGACAGTGTAGGTAGAAACAAACTGTTTCCAGTGGTAATGAGGAATAGAACAAGCAGACATGGATAAGATTAAATGTAAGAGATTTAGGACAGAAAACAAGAGAAATTTTATTACTCAGAAGGTTGTGAGGCTGTGAAATGCACTACTAGAGTTAGTGACTGAAGCAGAGACCACGTCAACTTTTAAGGATAAATTAGATAGGTGGTCGAAGGAAAAGGAGTTACAGTGATATAGGATCAGGGCAGCACTTGGGATTAGGATTGTTGCTCGAGCAAAGGATAAACACCAACATGGACTAGTTGGGCCAAAATGGCCTGCTTCTGTATTATAATTTCTATATTGTTCTATGTAGCATCTTTGGTAATCAAGTTTAGACTTTCACAGGTACAACTGAAATGTCCACAAGCATTGCAGCAGCATGAAGTTCCATTCTTCTACACTTGTTATTTTTTGAATGAGACTAGGAAAGTTGGTTTTCAATTTGAAATTACTTTAATGGCATAATGAAGAGGGTTGATGAGGGTAATGCGGTTGATGTTGTGTATCTGGACTTTCAAAAAGGCGTTTGATCCACATAATAGACTTGTTAGCAAAATTGAAGCCCATGGGATTAAAGGGACAGTGACAGCATGGTTCCAAAATGGCTAAGGGACAGAAAGCAGAGCGTAGTGGTGAAGGGTTGTTTTTCAGGCTAGAGGGAAGTGTGCAGTGGTGTCCCCCAGGGGTCGGTGTTTAGACCACTGTTCTTTATGATATATATTAATGATCTGGACTTGGGTATAGAGGGCATAATTTCAAAGTTTGTAGATGAAAGAAAACTCAGAAATGTAGTAAATAGTGAGGAGGATAGTAGCAGACTTCAGGAGGACATAGACAGACTGGTGAAATCATCAGACACATGGCAGATGAAATTTAACACACAGAAATGTGAAATGATGCATTTTGGAAGGAAGAATGAGGAGTGGCAATATAAACCAAATGGCACAATTTTAAAGGGGGTACAGGAACATAAAGACCTGGGCGTTTACGTACAGAAATCTTTGAAGGTGGCAGGACAAGTTGGTAAGGCTGATAAAAAAAAACACGTGATCCTTGGTTTTATAAAT
The DNA here is from genome assembly GCF_035084215.1 of Heptranchias perlo. Taxonomy (NCBI): domain Eukaryota; kingdom Metazoa; phylum Chordata; class Chondrichthyes; order Hexanchiformes; family Hexanchidae; genus Heptranchias; species Heptranchias perlo. Next base: position 124,082,180 of record NC_090325.1, on the reverse strand, counting down.
AGAGGCATAGAGTACAAAAGCAAGGAAGTTATACTAAACCTTTATAAATCACTGGTTAGGCCTCAGCTGGAGCATTGTGTCCAATTCTGGGCACCACATTTTAGAAAGGATGTCAAGGCCTTGGAGAGGGTGCAGAGGAGATTTACTAGAATGGTACAGGGGATGAGGGACTTCAGTTATGTGGAGATATTAGAGAAACTGGGATCGTTCTCTTTAGAGCAGAGAAGGCTAAGGGGAGATTTAATAGAGGTGTTCAAAATTTTGAGGGGATTTGATAGAGTACACAGGCAGAAACTGCAGGAGGGTTGGTAACCAGAGGACACAGTTTAAGGTAATTGGCAAAAGAACCAGAGGGAGATGAGGAGAATTTTTTTACACAGCATGTTGTTATGATCTGGAATGCACTGCCTGAAAGAGTGGTGAAAGCAGATTCAATAGCAACTTTCAAAAGGGAATCAGATAAATTGAAAAGGAAAAATTTGCATTGTTATGGGGAAAGAGCAGGTGAGTGGGACTAATTGGATAGCTCTTTCAAACAGCCGTCACAGGCACGATGGGCTGAATGGCCTCCTTTTGTGTTGTTATGATTCTCTGAGTTTACTGTCAAATATTCAAATTTAGGCTACATTCGATATTTAGGATCCAGCTCTATATGTGTTGTTTTGAGAAAAATGATATTGCTCATGCATAACGCAATAAAATGGCCGTCTCTGTATACACTGAACTGTAGTAGGTATCACACTGTAGATTTACTCAATGAGTTTTAACTCCCTCCGTGTGCTATTTTTAACAGAGTGGTTTACATATTTGGATTAGCTTTCTGTTTCTGATATTTTAATGTAATCATTTACTCATTTAAAGTAGATAGTTTAATTAATGTATTAAATAGAGCAGACAGAAAGTTAACCAGTGCACTAAAATTAGCACACAAAGGGATTTAAATAACAAGAATGGTAACTGCCCATTGAGTATCTATTATCTGAGGACCATCTGCCCACTGTGTCTGGAATGGAAACAATGAAGGTAGGTGCCTTTTATTTTTAATTTAATTTGGGGGAAGGTTATAGATTGGCCTGTTCATGCTGATGTATCTATGCGATCCCTGATGGTCTAATGGGGAGCAGGGTGAACAGCCTTGTAGTAACAATACATTTGCCGAATCACTGCTCAAGCATCTTTGCATAAGGAAAATTTGGTTCATTACCAGCGGTTTCACCTCATGGGGTCTTGGAGTTAAAGTGTCACAGGCTCTTAACATACTTCTTAGCATAAATGAAATTGTTTTATAAACACAATTGCATTGATAGGGGTTAAAAACCCCTGCCTTCTTCACTTGCTTACTGTGGCCTTAAAATTCAGGTTTTAGAACACCCAGATGTGAGACTGCAACAAATTAGGATGAAAAATTATTATAGTGGACTGCAATCTGAAATAAAGAAAAGGTCAGTCTGCAAAAGGATAACATAAATATTCTTATTTTGGGTCAGAATAGTAAGAGAGGAAAGGATGCCTGTTTCACAGTCCAGAGGAAACAGAGTCCCAGGACTATCTAATACTTGAATCTGACATTGTCCATCATGATGAATTTTATAAACTCAGTTGGGATGTCGAGGAGAGTGCTTTCCAATAGCACAACATTTCATTTCAGGGTGAGGCAAAAACTGGCTTTACCAGTCTTACCCCATTGTAAATGCAACCTCCTGTCAACTGAAAACTGGCCCGTAATCCAGCAAAAATGGTGAAATTCTACTGACTAAACTGGTTTAAAGAAATGACTGGGGGAAATGGAAGAACAGATAGAAAATATCTACATCTGAATACCTGTTGTATTATGTCAGAGATTTTTCTTGTCAAAAGTAGATGACCAAACAAATGTAATCATCTGCAGTGTCAGTCTGCACCCCCAGGGTTAGTACATGTTCACTACCAAGTGGTGGCAGCAGATGCTTTGTTCAGCCAATCTCTAGAACAGAGTGGAAAAACCAGATGATCTACTCTCTGAAGCGTTCTATAACCAATACAGGAAACCATGATGTTTTGAGAGTGAGTAAAAATAAATTATTTTAATATCAAAATAAGTAATGTAATACACTTTAAAATATATTTTTTAAAATGATATAAATGTACAGAAAATAATTTTTGACTCGTAAAAATCCAATTTTGTTTTTTTCTATTATGTAATTGTTTTAATGTTTGTTGAGTAAGGAGCTTTAAAATATCCCATTTAAGTGGGACATTAAATTATAGCTCTAGTTTGCAGTGGCAATCACAACTTTGTCTTTCTCTTGCTTATCTTTAAACCGTGCATAAAAAGCTCAGAAAAATGCTTTTCTTCCTCAGGGTGAAGTGATCTAGCTGGTTAAGAATTTGACATACATATACCAAGTGAGGTACAGCAGTCTATTTGAACCCTTGCCTGATTGTAATTTTTGTATGGATGTGGCTAGTCCCCACGATGCCTTCTTGGCACTAGCACCTGATCTTCGAGACTTGTCAATCCCTAATCAATGTTTATCAGTCTGCTAACATACCTTGCAACTCTGTGTCTCCTATTAAATCACTTACAGGCCTGCTACAGTGCTCAGGAGCCCCAATTTGATATTAATCATCCTGCTGCATTATTTCAGAACATTCCACCCCATCTGGCATCTCTCTTTTTACCTTGAGATCTTTGTGTATTCTTTTCGGAATTGGCCTTGTGTACATAAGAACATGAGAAATAGGAGCAGGAGTAGGCCAATCGGCCCCTCGAGCCTGCTCCGCCATTCAATAAGATCATGGCTGATCTGATCCTAACCTCAAATCTAAATTCATGTCCAATTTCCTGCCTGCTCCCCGTAACCCCTAATTCCCTTTACTTCTAGGAAACTGTCGATTTCTGTTTTAAATTTATTTAATGATGTAGCTTCCACAGCTTCCTGGGGAAGCAAATTCCACAGACCTACTACCCTCTGAGTGAAGAAGTTTCTCCTCATCTCAGTTTTGAAAGAGCAGCCCCTTATTCTAAGATTATGCCCCCTAGTTCTAGTTTCACCCATCCTTGGGAACATCCTTACCGCATCCACCCGATCGAGCCCCTTCACAATCTTATATGTTTCAATAAGATCGCCTCTCATTCTTCTGAACTCCAATGAGTAGAGTCCCAATCTACTCAACCGCTCCTCATATGTCCGCCCCCTCATCTCCGGGATTAACCGAGTGAACCTTCTTTGTACTGCCTCGAGAGCAAGTATGTCTTTTCTTAAGTATGGACACCAAAACTGTATGCAGTATTCCAGGTGCGGTCTCACCGATACCTTATATAACTGCAGCAATACCGCCCTGTTTTTATATTCTGTCCCCCTAGCAATAAAAGCCAACATTCCGTTGGCCTTCTTGATCACCTGCTGCACCTGCATACTAACTTTTTGATTTTCTTGCACTAGGACCCCCAGATCCCTTTGTACTGCAGTACTTTCCAGTTTCTCGCCATTAAGATAATAACTTGCTCTCTGATTTTTCCTGCCAAAGTGCATAACCTCACATTTTCCAATATTATATTGCATCTGCCAAATCTCCGCCCACTCACCCAGCCTGTCTATATCCCCCTGTAGGTTTTTTATGTCCTCCTCATTCTCTACTTTCCCTCCCATCTTTGTATCATCTGCAAACTTTGATATGTTACACTCGGTCCCCTCCTCCAAATCGTTAATATAGATTGTAAAGAGTTGGGGACCCAGCACCGACCCCTGCGGAACACCACTGGCTACTGGTTGCCAGTCCGAAATGAACCATTTATCCCAACTCTCTGCTTCCTGTTAGATAACCAATCCTCCACCCATGCCAGAATATTACCCCCAATCCAGTGATTCTTTATCTTGAGCAATAATCTTTTATGTGGCACCTTGTCGAATGCCTTCTGGAAGTCTAAATACACTACGTCCACTGGTTCCCCTTTATCCACCCTGTACGTTATGTCCTCAAAGAACTCAAGCAAATTTGTCAGACATGAATTCCCCTTCGTAAAGCCATGCTGACTTTGTCCTATTAAATTATGTTTATCCAAATGTTCCGCTACTGTCTCCTTAATAATAGACTCCAAAATTTTACCCACCACAGATGTTAGGCTAACTGGTCTATAATTTCCAGCATTCTGCCTACTACCCTTTTTGAATAAAGGTGTTACATTAGCAGTTTTCCAATCTGCCGGGACCTTTGCCGAGTCCAGAGAATTTTGGAAAATTATTACCAAAGCATCTACAATCCCTACTGCCACTTCCCTCAAGACCCTCGGATGTAAGCCATCAGGTCCAGGGGATTTATCCGCCTTGAGTCCCATTAATTTACTGAGTACCAATTCCTTAGTGATTTTAATCGTATTTAGCTCCTCCCCACCTAGAGCCCCCTGTTTGTCCAGTGTTGGGATATTCTTAGTGTCCTCTACCGTAAAGACTGAAACAAAATATTTGTTCAGCATTTTTGCCATCTCCGTGTTTCCCACCATTAATTTCCCGGTCTCATCCTCTAAGGGACCTACGTTTGCCTTAGCCACTCTTTTTCTTTTTATATAACTATAGAAACTCTTGCTATCTGTTTTTATATTTTTTGCTAATTTATTTTCATAATCTATCTTCCCTTTCTTAATCAATCCTTTAGTTACTTTACCTTAGTTTAGTTACCTTATTAAAGATCAGCCAAACCGCAATAACTACTGCCCTGAATTCATACCTCATACTTGCCTGGCATCTTACTAGCACCATACCTTTACTGGTCACTTTCTTAACTCCACTAGCCTGATGACTTACCTAGTACTTACCGGTCTGATGCTTTCTTAGTCCTATACCTTACCTGGTACTCAGCTCAACCATACCTGGTATGATACTGTGTAGTCTATGTCTTGTGTTTGACCACCATTTTCTAATAACGCAATAAATAAATTGACTAATCACATCCATACATGCAACAATCTTGTCTTGACAAATTAACAATTAACTGACCTCACACACACTATTGTTTTCCCTAAATAATTAATATAATAAATTAATTAATCCATTAGCTAGTTGCATACTCCAACATCCTATAACCAATTAGCAAATAAACTGTGTCACATGTGCCACCATCTACTTTCAATAAACAAATAAATTATTGATGTATAAAACATATCCATATTGAATAAATTAATCATTTAATCATTTCATACGTTGCAAAGGCCATGATCTTCTCCCTATAAATGATAGATTTTTGGACACTAAGGGAATCAAGGGATATGGGGATAGGGCAGGAAAGTGGAGTTGAGATAAAGGATCAGCCATGATCTTATTGAATGGCGGAGCAGGCTCGAGGGACTCCTGTTCCTATTTCTTATGTTCTTATGAAGTAATCTAAGCTTAGCTGTTGTGCTATTCAGAGTTTCACTATGAGATACTAAAAGTTTTGGGCAGTAATCTAGCCTGCTGGTTGACTCATGATTTTGCTGTTTTCAGTAGGGCTTAAAAAGTGGGTTATACTTCCCACAGTGCGGGCCAACAAAGAAAAGGGAGAAGCATTAATCCTCACAATCAGCTCTGACCTGCAATTAGCAAACAGTTAAACACCTGAAAGAACACTGGCAAAATAAGGCCAAATGTTACTCAGCAAAATTGCTATAGAATTTACAGAGTGAGGAAAGCCTGTTTGACAGGTCAGACACTCCAAACCTTACTGCAAGGAGTCAGGGAGAGCAGGCACACAATTTATGGGAATAATGCCCCTCCCCAAGAAGTGCCGGGTGCACTAGGTATGCTATATAGGGCTCTGGTGAGACCACACCTAGGGTACTGTGTACAGTTTTGTTCTCCTTATCTAAGGAAGGATTACTTTCCTTAGAGGGGGTTCAATGAAGGTTCACTAGATTGATTCCCAGGATGAGAGGGTTGTCCTATGAGGAGTGATTGAGTGGAATGGGCCTATATTCTCTGGAGTTTAGAAGAATGAGAGGTGATCTTATTGAAATGTATAAAATTCTTTGAGAGCTTGTCAGGGTTGATGCTGAGAGGCTGTTTCCCCTGGCTGGAGATTCTAGAACTATGGGTCATAGTCTCAAGATAAGAGGTTGGCCATTTAGGACAGAGAAGAGGAAAAATTTCTTCACTCAGAGGGTTGTGAGTATTTGGAATTCTCCACTCCAGAGGGCTGTGGATGCTCAATCATTGAGTATTTTCAAAACTGAGATCGATAGATTTTTGGCCATTAAGGGAATCAAAGGATATGAGGATAGGGCAGAAAAGTGGAATTGAGGTAGAAGATCAGCCATGATCTTATTGAATGGCAGAGCAGGCTTGAGGGGCCGTATAGCCTACCATGCTTCTATTTCTTATGTTCTTACGTTCTTATGGAAGGAGGTGACTGAAAGCATGCATCACCAATTAACCACCATACAAGGCATATGCAAAATACATTCCAAGAAGGTTTATTCTCACCAGAATCGGATAATCTGTCAGTGAAACCTTGAAACCAGCCAACACACTTAATCATCCTACAAGGGAATCATTTAGGAGTAGATTAGGTATCGCAAATATGAAACAAAGTGCAAGCACCAAGCGGTATCACTGTGCCAATTCAAGATGCCAATATTCACACACTACATAATAGAAGAAATAAATGCCCTGCACATGATTGGAACATTCTGCTGTGTATTTAATTACATGATATTGCCACAGTTAGTTAAACTCAAAGAGTAGAGTGGGACTGGGTCAGCATACCCGGTGGGCAAGAAAAATTGAACTAGGAACTATTTGCCAGTCAAAAATAAAGGAAGCACAGGAAATTAAAGATTCAAAGGCCATGTAAAACTCATGACATTGGAACTCAGCATGTTATTTCAGAGGAGTCTGAGCAGAGCTGTATATCGACAATTTAACACCACCATGGGAGGGCGGACCCAACGGAAGGGCAAAACATAATGCTGGAAGGAAAATATGAAGGCAACAGACCATATTTTTAATTTTGAGGCCAAATGAAATGTAAAATTGCTTTCAATTTCCTACCTAACACAAGACAAATCATGATGAGGAGTGTCAGGCTTGCAAAAGGTAAAAGGTGTTCTGCAACACCACCTGGTTATGCTATGCTTCTAGCTATTGATTGTCAGGCAGGTATCATTAACCATGGCTGCATATGGCAGTCATGGTCTCTGTGCTTAGACCCTTCCACTCTTCATTCCTCTACAAATAAGAGTGGCACAGAGGAATGCCTTAAAATGAAGGCATCATCAGAGCTTCTGGGAAAGTAGGCATTGACTTTCGTGATTCTGTATTGGTGGTCCATGTTGAAATTTAGAAAAAAATCCTTTTTGAGTTATGTACGACATAGCATTGTGCACAAGAGCCCAAATGGCAACATTGGTTCTGTGTCTGAGAAAGCCAACAGTTCTGTAGAGTTATATTGCTCTTGAATGTTGCTGCCGTTGGTGAAAGTTATGAAGCTGAATAATGCATCTGTGGACAACCAATTGGCTGATATTGCAGATGTTCCCAGTAATTGTCTGAATGGTGCCTGACACCTATGAGACAGAACGAGATGGAGAGGGCTATGCTGACTTTGGCTAAACCTTAACATCTACTATCATTACCAGGTAGCTGTACCTGATATGGGAGACCTTCTGTGTAATATGACATGGCAGAACTTGATGATATGTCACGCATGCCACCAGACATCGCGGGCACATGACTATTCTTGCTGGTCTTCCTCTGCCAACTCCATTGCTAGTGGGACACTGAATGCAGTCTCCATTGTGCACAAAAATCTGGAATGTGGAAAGAAAATTGCAAGCAACTCATCTTTAAATGCAAAATACAACATTCTCACCGCAACCTCACTGGTAATGTCTGTCCAATCTAAGGGAGATTCATGCATGCACCAATGATGTGTTACTACTGCAATGTGGGCAGTTCCTTGTTAATTGCCGAATCTACCACATTAATTGCTGTTCTGTATGAATTGAGCACAAAATAAAAATGCTTATTGCAGCAATTTTGTTAGCATTAAGAAACAGGCAGTAAACAAGTGCTATGTGCCACTCCTGACATTGCTGGCCATTATCACACATTTGCTAATGTGGAAAGTTTACATCGACAAGAACTTCTAGACTCCACTGTCTTCATCCCAACTCAAGTTTCTTTAACCATCCTCAAGTTAACTAAACTTTAAAGCATTCAAACCTCTTCATTCACCAAATTCCTTCCCTACACATTATCAGAGTTGGTTAACCACTGTCTGTTTTTTTCCTCTCCCAGGCCTTCTGTTTCTGTCTAACCAGCTGTCTGCCTCATTAATCCAAGCTTTGGGTCTCTGTTTTATCTGGTTCTAGACTTTGACCGTAACTTATTCCCAGCTTTGGGTTCCTCCTAAAACTCCTAACGCTTCACCTTTTTAAAGGTTGTTAGGCTCCATTAACCACAGCTACGAGTGATCCCATTTGTTTTTACGGTTGTTGACATTCTGGATTTCATCAATTCCATGCTTACCTTCTTTGTTCATTTTCTAACCAGGCTGCACATTTTTCTCCAGTGTTGTTCCCTCCTTTTTTCCTCGTGTGTATCTGTTCATTTGCCCTGTCACATGCCCTTCTGCCTTGAGCCTGTTTTACTTTTTTGCTTGCAGCCTTTTATTTGTGCTATTGTTTATTACTCCTCCCCTCATGATTCTTTGTAATTCTACATTTCTTTTCCTCTGACTTCCTGTTCCTACTAATCAGGTCTTCAATAATTCCTGCTAAACCACTTAAGACTCACACCACTGCTTCGCAGTGCTCCGTTCTGCATGTGCAGACTTCATCTCATTCCATCTATCCCTCATTCCTACCCTGTATGCTCTCTCATATTCGTGTATTAATATTCTTACTTAACACTAATTTATCACAGTCACTGCCAAATACCTAGTCACCCCAATGACCCTGGTAATTAACATTAACTATTATCCCTTTCTACAAGTCTTCTATAGTCATCGTTTATCATGTATCCCCTTTGGCATCAAAGGCAATATCTTCTCCCACAGGATGGGTGAAATGGAAGTGCAATTATGATTTACATTTCCTCTTCCTCCATCATTGCCAATAATTTAATCATTTGCTCTATTTGTAAACAAGAAATTCTGGCCTAGCCACTGGAGATTGATTCCCACTCGTGCCAATATGCAAAAAAATTAGAAATGATTGTTTGCTTTTTAAATTTTAAATGTTATCACTGTTATCATTCAGGTTACTTCCCAATACTCTACTCACACTCTTCCATTGGTACATAAGAACATAAGAAATAGGAGCAGGAGTAGGCCATACAGCCCTTCGAGACTGCTCCACCATTCAATCAGATTATGGCTGATCTTCAACCTCAACTCCACTTTCCTGCCCGATCTCCATATCCCTTGATTCCCCTAGAGTTTAAAAATCTATCTATTTCAGCCTTGAATATACTCAATGACTCAGCATCCACGACCCTCTGGGGTAGAGAATTCCAAAGAGTCACAACCCTCTGATTGAAGAAATTCCTCCTCATCTCAGTCTTAAATGACCGACCCCTTATCCTGAGACTATGCCCCTTAGTTCTAGACTCTCCAGCCAGGGGAAACAACCTCTCAGCTTCTGTCCTGTCAAGCCCCTCTCAGAATCTTACGTGTTTCAATGAGATCACCTCTTATTCTTCTAAACTCCAGAGAGTATAGGCTCATTCTACTCAATCTCTCCTCGTAGGACAACCTTCTCATCTCAGTGATCAATCTAGTGAACCTTTGTTGCACCGCCTCTAAGGCAAGTATATCCTTCCTGAGATAAGGAGATCAAAGCTGTACACAGTACTCCAAGTGAGGGCTCGCCAAAGCCCTGTACAATTGTAGTAAGACTTCCTTACCCTTGTATTCCAAACCCCTTGCAATAAAGGCCAACATACCATTTGCCTTCTGAATTGCTTGCTGTACCTGCATGCTAACTTTTTGTGTTTCTTGTACAAGGACACCCAAATCTCTCAGAACGTCAACATTTAATAGTTTCTCACCATTTAAAAAAAATTGTGTTTTTCTATTCTTCCTAGCAAAGTGAATAACCTCACATTTCCTCACATTATACTCCATCTGTCACCTTCTTGCATACTCACTTAACCTGTCTATATCCCTTTGCAGGTACTTGGTGTCCTCCTCACAGCTTACTTTCCCACCTAGCTTTGTATCGGCAGCAAACTTGGATACATTACACTCGGTCCCTTCATCTAAGTCATTAATATAGGTTATAAATAGCTGAGGCTCAAGCACTGATCCTTGCGGCACCCTACTGGTTCCAGCCTGCCAACCTGAAAATGACCCGTTTATCCCTTCTCTCTGTTTTCTGTCCGTTAACCAATCCTCTATCCATGCTAATATATTACCTCCAACCCCATGAGCCCATATCTTGCGTAAGAACCATTTTTGTGGCACCTTATCGAATGCCTTTTGAAAATCCAAATATATTACATCCACTGGTTCCCCTTTATCTACCCTTTTAGTTACATTCTCATAAAACTCTAATAAATTTGTCAAATATGATTTCCCTTTCATAAAATCATGTTGACTCTGCCTAATCATATTATGATTTTTCTAAGTGCCCTGTTACCACTTCCTTAGTAATGGATTCCAGCATTTTCCCGACGACTGCTATCAGGCTAACTGGCCTTTGGTTCCCTGTTTTCTCTTCCAATATCTTTGCAGCCACCTCTTTTAGAACCCTAGGATGTAGGCCGTCAGGTCCAGGGGATTTATGGGCTTTTAGTCTCATTGGTTTCTCAAGTACTTTTTCTCTACTGATATTAATTAATTTAAGTTCCTCACTCTCATTAGTCCCTTGGTTCCCCACTATTTTTGGTATGCTTTTTGTGTCTTCTACTGTGAAGACAGATACAAAATATTTGTTTAACGTCTTTGCCATTTTCCCTATTCCCCATTATAATTTCTCCTGTCTCAGCCTCTAAGGTACCAGCATTTACTTTTGCTACTCTCTTCCTTTTTACATACTTGTAGAAGCTCTTACAATTCGTTTTTATATTTATTGCTAGTTTACTTTCATATTCTATTTTCTACCTTTTTATCAATTTTTTGGTCATCCTTTGCTGGTTTCTAGAACTCTGCCAATCCTCAGGCTTACTACTCTTCTTCGCAACATTGTAGGTCTCTTCTTTTAATCTAATACTATCGATAACTTCTTTAGTTGGCCACGGATTAATCATTTTTCCTGTGGAGTTTTTATTTCTTAATGGAATGTATATTCATTGAGAATATTGAAATATTTCTTCAAATGTCTGCCATTGCTTATCTACCATCATACCTTTTAATCTAATTTCCCAATCTATCTTAGCCACCTTGTCCCTCATACCTATGTACTTGGCTTTATTTATGTTTAAGACTCTAGTTTCGGACTTAAGTATGTCACTCTCAAACTCAATGTGAAATTCTATCATATTATGATCACTCCACCCAGAGGATCCTTTACTGTGAGATTACTAATTAACCCTATCTTATTACACAAGACAAGATCTAAAATAGCCTGTTCCCTGGTTAGTTCTATGATGTATTGTTCTAGGAAACTGTCTCAGATGCATTCCATGAACTCATCCTCCAGACTGTCTTTGCCAATTTGATTTGTCCAGTCTATATGAAGATTAAAGTCCCCCATGATTACTACATTACCTTTGTTACAAGCTCCTATTATTTCTTGATTAATACTCTGTCCAACGGTACAGCTACTTTTAGGGGGGCTATAAATTATTCCCACCAGTGTTTACTGCCCTTTGTTATTTCTTATTTCCACCCAAACTGATTCTACTTCCTGATCCTCTGAGACAAGATCCTTTCTCACCACTGTCCTTATGTCATCCTTTATTATCAGGGCGAAACCCCTTCCTTTTCCATTCTGCCTGTTTTTTCAATACATCAAGTACCCTGGAATATTTAGTTCCCAATCCTGGTCACTTTTTTTTATTCGTTCACGGGATGTGGGCATCGCTGGTAAGGCCTGCATTTATTGCCCATCCCTAATTGCCCTTGAGAAGGTGGTGGTAAGCCACTTTCTTGAACCACTGCAGTCCATGTGGTGAAGGTTTTCCCACAGTGCTGTAAGGTAGGGAGTTCCAGGATTTTGACCCAGTGACGATGAAGGAATGGCAATATATTTCCAAGTCGGGATGGTGTGTGACTTGGAGGGGAACGTGCAGGTGGTGGTGTTCCCATGTGCCTACTGCCCTTGTCCTTCTAGGTGGTAGAGGTCGAGGGTTTGCGAGGTGCTGCCGAAGAAGCCTTGACAAGTTGCTGCAGTGCATCCTGTAGATGGTACACACTGCAACCACGGTGTGCCGGTGGTGAAGGGAGTGAATGTTTAAGGTGGTGGATGGGGTATCAATCAAGCAGGCTGCTTTGTCCTGGATGGTGTCGAGCTTCTTGAGTGTTGTTGGAGCTGCACTCATCCAGGCAATTGGAGAGTATTCCATCACACTCCTGACTTGTGCCTTGTGGATGGTAGAAAGGCTTTGGGGAGTCAGGACGTGAGCCACTCGCCGCAGAATACCCAGCCTCTGACCTGCTCTTGTAGCCACAGTATTTATGTGGCTGGTCCAGTTAAGTTTCTGGTCAATGGTGACCCCCAGGATGTTGATGGTGGGGGATTCGGCGATGGTAATGCCGTTGAATGTCAAGGGGAGGTGGTTAGATGCTCTCTTGTTGGAGATGGTCATTGCCTGGCACTTGTCTGGCACGAAAGTAACTTGTCACTTATCAGCCCAAGCCTGGATGTTGTCCAGGTCTTGCTGCATGCAGGCACAGGCTGCTTCGTTATCTGAGGGGTTATGAATGGAACTGAACACCGTGCAATCATCAGCGAGCATCCCCATTTCTGATCTTATGATGGAGGGAAGGTCATTGATGAAGCAGCTGAAGATGGTTGGGCCTAGGACACTGCCCTGAGGAACACCTGCAGCAATGTCATGCGGCTAAGATGATTGGCCTCCAACAACCACTACCATCTTCCTTTGAGTTAGGTATGACTCCAGCCACTGGAGAGTTTTCCCCCTGATTCCCATTGACTTCAATTTTACTTGGGCTCCTTGGTGCCTCACTCGGTGAAATGCTGCCTTGATGTCAAGGGCAGTCACTCTCACCTCACCTCACCTCTGGAATTCAGCTCTTTTGTCCATGTTTGGACCAAGGCTATAATGAGGTCTGAAGCCGAGTGGTCCTGGCGGAATGCAAACTGAGCATCGGTGAGCAGGTTACTGGTGAGTAAGTGCCGCTTGATTGCACTGCCGATGACACCTTCCATCACTTTGCTGATGATTGAGAGTAGACTGATGGGGCGGTAATTGGCCGGATTGGATTTGTCCTGCTTTTTGTGGACAGGACATATCTGGGCAATTTTCCACATTGTCAGTTAGATGCCAATATTGTAGCTGTACTGGAACAGCTTGGCTACAGGCACAGCTAGTTCTGGATCTTGCAACCATGTCTCTGTAATGGCTATTAGATCAAACTCATTTATCTCTATTTGTGTCACTAATTCATCTATCTTGTTACGAATGCTTCCTGAATTCAGATAAAGAGCCTCTAATTTTAACTTTTTACCATTTTTTCCTGCTTTGACCTTATTCGCTGATGCACTATTACCGTTAAACTTTCTGTCCCTTCCTGCCACTCTGTTTATCTTTACCCAAATCACTACACTGCTCTGTTGCCTTGACTTTTCTCTTTAGATTTCTAAATTTCCCCTCACCTGACACCTTTTTAGTTTAAAGCCCTATCTACAGCCCGAGTTATTTAATTCGTCTGGACACTGGTCCCAGCCTGGTTTAAGTGGAGCCCATCCCAATGGAACAGCTTCCTCCTTCCCCAGTGGTGGTACCATTGTCCCATGGATCGAAACCTCTGTCTCCCACACCACACTTTAGCCACACATTTAACTCTTTGATCTGTTTGTCCCTATGACAATTTGCGCGTGGCTTAGGTAGTAATCCAGAGATTATTAGCTTTAAGGTTCTGCTTATTAATTTAGATCCTACCTCCTCAAACTATCTCAGCTGAACCTCATTCTTATTTCTACCAATGTCATTGGTTCCAACGTGCACCATGACAACTGGATGCCCCCACCTCATGTTCCAAGTTCTTTTCCAGCCATGAGGAGATGTTCTTAACCCTGGCACTGGGCAGGTAACACAGCCTTCGGGACTCTCGGTCGCTGCTGCAGAGAACAGTATCTATCCCCCTGACTATATTATCCACTACCACTATCACATTCCTTTGTACTCCCCCCATTTGAATGGACTCCTGTGCCACGTTGCAGTGGTCAGTTTGCCCATCCTCCCTGCAGTCTTTGCTCTGATCCACATAGAATCATAGAAAGGTTACAGCATGGAAGGAGGCCATTCGGCCCATCGAGTCCGCACCGGCTCTATGCAAGAGCAATCCAGCTAGTCCCACGCCCCGCCTTATCCCCGTAGCCCTGCAATTTTTTTCCTTTCAATACTTATCCAGTTCCCTTTAGAAGGCCATGATTGAATCTGCCTCCACCACCCCCTTGGGCAGTGCTTTCCAGATTCTAACCACTTGCTGTGTAAAAAGGTTTGTCCTCATGTCACCTTTGGTTCTTTTGCCGATCACCTTAAATCTTGACCCTTCCACCAATGGGAACAGTTTCTCTCTATCTACTCCGTCTAGACCCTTCATGATTTTGAATACCTCTATCAAATCTCCTCGCAACCATCTCTGTTCCAAGGAGAACAACCCCAGCTTCTCCAGTCTATCCACGGAAATAAAGCCCCTCATCCCTGGAATCATTCTAGTAAATCTCGACTGCACCCTTTCTAAGGCCTTCACATCTTTCCTGAAGTGCTGTGCCCAGAACTGGACACAATACTCCAGTTGTGGCTGAACCAATGTTTTATGAAGGTTCATCATGACTTCCATACTTTTGTATCTATGCCTCTATATATAAAGCCCAGGATCCTGCATGCTTTTTTAACCACTTTCTCAACCTGGCCTGTCACCTTCAACGATTTGTGCACATATACCCCCAGATCTCTCTGTTCCTGTACCTCTTTTAAAGTTGTGCCCTCTAGTTTATATTGCCCCTCCTCATTCTTCCTACCGAAATGTATTACTTCACATTTTTCTGCGTTAAATCTCATCTGCCATGTGTCCTCCCATGCCACTAGCCTGTCTATGTCCTCTTGAAGTCTACCACTATCCTCCTCACTGTTTACTACCCTTCCAAGTTTTGTGTCCTAATATATAGGTAGCAAGTACCTCATACCTGTTGGACGATCAAGGGCTGACGCTCCCCCATCAAAACATCCTGGGTCCCCATACCTGCCTGACTTGCGGTCACACCCTCCTGTCCCTGACCACTGAATGAATCTAAATTACTACCTAATCTGGTAGTAGTTTAGATTCATTTAGTGACTGCCTCCTGGATCAAAGTGTCCAGGTACGTCTCCTTCTCCCTGATTCATCGCAATGTCTGCATCTTGGACTTCAGCTCAACAACTCTGAGCCGAAGTTCCTTGAGCTGCAGACACTTTCTGTAGATGTGGTTGCCCGGGATCACACTGTTCTCCACCAACTCCCACATGCTGCAGTCATCACCTGCCCTGCCATCCCGATCTAACCTTGTTTTATATATTTACTTTATTAGAATTTTTATTCACTCTATATTCTTAGTTTTATTAACTAATTAGTTTATCTACTTTAAGTTATTGATTTAAACTCTTAGTTTAACCTGGTAGGCCTGTGCTTCCTAGGAACAGAGACTTGACCTTATGCATAAAGTGAGCAGGATAGCAATGTCATGAGGCAGGCACTGAACCTTTATACCATTGGGGTATGCACTGGAAAAAGCGCTGGCTGCCCAATAGACATAAAAAAAACATGTGGGTACATCTGTAGTTTGGTTAAAAGAAAGTATTGTATTTATTTAAGAGGAAGGAGTAGATATAGAAGCAAAACAAGTGATCAGGTTAATTCGTAAAATTAATCTTCAAGTAGCTTTCCTGTGCACTTATCATACTGCTCAATATGATTTGCTTCATAATGTCTTTGAATGTTGTATTATTTCATCACAGCTACCTGTTGTTTACAAAGCAAGCACATGGGCTTTCCATTCCTTTAGGCAAGTGTGAAGTCATCCACTTTGGACCTAAGAAGGATAGATCAGAGTTCTTTCTAAATGGTGAATAGCTCAAAACAGTGGAATTCCAAAGAGACTTAGAGGTCCATGTACATAGATCATTAAAATGTCATGGACAGGTACAGAAAATAATCAAATAGGCTAATGGAATGCTGGCCTTTATTTCGAGAGGACTAAAATACAAGGGCGTAGAAGTTATGCTACAGCTATACAAAGCCCTGGTTACACCTGGGGTACTGTGTTCAGTTCTGGGAGGATATATTGGCCTTAGGAAGGATATATTGGCCTTGGAGGAAGTGCAGCATAGATTTACTAGAATGATACCTGGACTCCAAGGGTTAAAATACAAGGAGAGATTACATAAACTAGGGTTGTATTCCCTGGAATTTAGAAGATAAAGGGGTGATTTGATCGAAGCTTTCAAGATATTAAGGGGAACTGATAGGGTAGATAGAGAGAAACTATTTCCGCTGGATGGGGAGTCTAGGACTAGGGGACATAGCCTAAAAATTAGAGCCAGGACTTTCAGGAGTGAAGTTAGGAAACACTTCTACACGCAAAGGGTGGTAGAAGTTTGGAACTCTCTTCTGCAAACAGGAGTTATTGCTAGCTCAATTGTTAATTCTAAATCTGAGATTGATAGATTTTTGTTAACCAAAGCTATTAAGGGATATGGGGCTAAGGTGGGTATATAGAGTTAGGTCACAGATCAGCCATGATCTCATTGAATGGCGGAACAGGCTCGAGGGGCTAAATGGCCTACTCCTGTTCCTATCTTCCTATGTTCCACAAAGAAATATGAAATTCTACATTTCTCTTGGAGTGCACCACAATCTTGATCTACCTTTCTCTTCTTAGATAAAAACACGAGGGCAATTTATCACTACAGAATTTTAAAATCAGGGATCAACGTTGCGAGAGGTTGAAATGTACTGCAAGAAGTGATCAATGTTAAGTGATGTTGAAAACCTGAGTCAGGCAAACAGTAGCAGATGCAATGGACATTTCTTGATAATAACGGCTATTAGATGCGGGCAGGGGAGGGGTGGGGGGCGGAGGGGAGGTGAGTGAGGCGTAAGTGATTTCAACTTGTTATACAACTTGGCTATGAGTGTCACCCCAACAAGCTAAATACAGAAATGAAGATACATGGGAAGTCTGTGGGCCAGATGAAACTGGTTTTGTAGGCCACACGTTTGTTACCCCTGTTTTAGTACCTCTGTGGCCAGTGAAGATTTATTACTGTAATATTGGGGGTTGTTCCAGTGTTAAATTGTGTGAACTTAAAACTTTGAAAAAAAATGGTGGGGATTTTATCCTACCTGCCCAAAGGAAACCGGGCGTGTGAGCAGTTAAAATGCCCCAGATGACTTACCTGCCGATTTCCCACCTGGACCCTGACGATCCTGATTTTAACCTACTCTTCTGAGCAGATGGCAAAAGCAGCTGCCTGAAGCTGGCAGGGCCCATCTTTAGATATGTAGATCGGGGTCCGATAGCATTATTGGGCCACGGCTGCAACTTTAACTCAGGCCTGAGTGGGGAAGTCTCTGTGGTGTTTCCACCAGGCTGAAGTATGTCAGAAGAGGATTGGGATGTGAAGAGGCCCTGAGAGGTAAGTTTTTTACTTTCATTTGTGGGGCAGGAAGAGCAGGAGCGCTGCTTTGGGGCCGTATAAGGAAAGTTTAGGCCTCCCCTGCCCCAGACTCCCCTCCCCGTTCCCTCCTGTGAGATCCCATTCCCCACATTTACCTGCATACTGGCGGGTGGCCATGGCTGCTCGATTTTCACGAGACCAGCAGCCGCTTCGGGCCCAGATTGGTTGAGAAGTGGACTGGCAGCATCGCAATGGGGCCTGGCAGTTAAAATCGCTATGGCAACATGCTGCCTTGGGCTGGCGATAGATCAACTGACTCCTGCGGTTTCCCGCTGGGAGTTAAAATCAACCCCATGGTTGATGCAGGGAGCTTGGAATTTTGTGTACCGGCGTAACACCAATAAATATGTCAAACTAAGTTTAGAGGTACTCAAGGAGTCTACTATATTCCGGGGCACTTAATAAACCTACCCAACGTTCATTTACATGAAGAGTATGGGCGTTCCCACCACACTCAGATACATTTAACTTTAATGGCTGGGATCAGAGGTCGTCACATACACATGTGCCACATACAGTCTCTCTTGGACTGAAGAGTCCCAATCATTGTGAGACAATATAAACAAAGTACTGCTGATCACAAATTGACATTGTAGTTACCAATCTGAAATCAGAGCAATGGTATAGCTGCACCCTAAGGGTTAATATTGCAATAATATTACACTAATAAATTACACTAGGTTGACATCACATGAGCATTATTACTTTAATACTCAGGGATGTTTCAGTCTCATAGTGTGGTTGCTGAAATCTTATTAAAAGCTCAAGGAATATAGAGCTTTTAGAAGCTCTTGGTATTATAGAGGCTGAAATGTAAGGTACGAATCTCAATGAAGAAAAGTTGAGAAATTATACTCATTATTTAATTATAAAACAACATCCAGAAGATATTTAGGTTGGTATAATCACTTTTTCTGTATACACTGCTTAATTTATTAAATCATCTATAGCCTCTATCATTGAATTTAGTGGAGACAGGAAACATGAGATGAAATACAGGAAATTGTTTGAAGGGAATAGTATCTCTTTGGAATTAGACTGTCCCATGTTTTTAAAAAAAAATTCTCTGCAAGGAAATATTTGATAAATATTCCAATGTGTTCTTTGTGCATAAATTCCTATTCACTTTAAATGGGAGGCCGTTTGACGTAAAATATGGTAATTATGTCCACTTTATTAGAAATTGTTGGGCTGATTTTTGTCTACTGGCTTAAATCAACACTGAATTGATAAAAATTGGTTCTAATCTCACCAGAATGGTAAAGAGCAAATTTCGTGGTCGGGGTATTTACATAATTATTCACAGATCCATGCCATCTGTGCCACTCCGCAGCACATTCCCATAAATCTGCATTGCAGCATGCCTGGAAGGAGGTGGAGGCAGGCTGGATGCTGCAGCTGACCAGTACTGTCATTGTGGCTGTGGGGGCCCTATTGTGCATGTCAGCAGCAGTTGTGCCTGCATCAGATTGCACAGCTCTGCAAGTGGCTCTTGATTGATCCTGACCCGCGAAGACAGTTCCTTACAGTTGTTGCCAGGTGGGTGTGACAGTGTCTGCAAATATGGTTGGTGAGTGCTAAGCATATTAGTAAAACATTCTTTCAGTACCACAACAGCAAAAGAGCAGGCAGGGCAGTGGTGAGAACCACAAAAGATGGAAACAGGCTTGAAACTGAGAATGAACATAAAATAGTAAATATTCTGAATGATTACCATCTCCAATTATTCACAAGCAACATACCATCTCCAAACAAAGATATCCCAAGAAAAACCAATGACTTTTGTTATAAATGAGGCTAAATAGGCTAATCCCCAGTGATAGATGGTATCTATCCTAAAGTACTGAAAAAGACATTGGGGGGTGATTTTAAACCCCAATTATGGGTGAGTTGGGGACGGGTGGGAGTTGAACATGGTTGTTTTTTGGGTCGCGACCGCAACCCGGCTTTATTTCTGGGTTTAATGTTGACGTGTAAAAGTACAGGCTTCCCACTGGGAATGCAAAGTCCGAAATTTTTGCGGTTGCGACCCAAAGAAACAACTATTTTCAACTCCCACCCGCCCCCAACCCACCCGTTCTTGGGGTTTAAAATCACCCCCATTATAGAGATTTGTGAAGCACTGACAATAATTATATGGGAGTCATTGAACACCAAGGAGGTAGCAGATGATTGGAAACAGGTTAATGTGGTGCCCATATTCAAAAAGGATGATAAAACAGACACAAGCAACCATCCATTAGTCTTACTTCCATTCCAATGTAAAATAATGGAAATGATTATCAGGAATAAACTCATGGACCACCTGTATAACAATAACCTAGTACAACAGTCAGCATGATTCAGAAGAGAAAGATCCTGCCTGACTAGCCTCTTCAATTTCTTTGAGGAAGTGACAAGCCAAGTGGATTGTGGAAAGTCCTGTGATGTGGTGCACGTCAACTTCCAAATGGCTTTTGACAAAGTTCTACATGAAAAGCTATTCATTAAACGCAAAGCTTTGGAAATTCCTGGGAATGGATAAGAAACTGGTTGAAGGGTAGGAAACAATGAGTACTCATTAGAGGAGTTAAGTCAAAATAGGAAGAAGTACTGAGTGGGGTGCCTCAGGGCTTAGTGCTGGGACCACTTAGAATTGTGGAATCATAGAATCTTACAGCACAGAAAGAGGCTATTCGGCCCATTGTGCCTATGCCAGCTCTTTGAAAGAGCTATCCAATCAGTCCCACTCCCCTGCTCTTTTCCCATAGCCCTGCAATTTTCTCCCCTTCAATTATTATCCAATTTCCTTTTGAAAGCTACTATTGAATCTACTTCCAACACCCTTTTAGGCAGTGCATTCCAGATCATAATAACTCCCTGCGTAAAAAAAAATTCTCCTCGTCTCACCTCTGGCTCTGATGACAATTACCTTAAGACTGTGTCCTCTGGTTACCGACCCTTCTGCCACTGGAAACAATTTCTCCTTATTTACTCTATCAAAACTGTTCATGATTTTGAATGCCTCTATTAACCTTCTCTGTTCTAAGGAGAACAATCCCAGCTTCTCCAGTCTCTCCACATAATTGAAGTCCCTCATCCCTGGAACCATTCTAGTAAATCTTCTCTGCACCGTCCCCAAGGCCTTGCCATCCTTCCTAAAGTGTGATGCCCAGAACTGGACAGAATTGGACCAGCTGAAGCCTAATAGCGATTTATAAAGGTTTAGCTTAACATCCTTGCTATCGTACTCTATGTCTTTATTTATAAAGCCAAGGATCCCGTATTCTCTTTTAACAACCTTATCAACTTGTCCTGCCACCTTTAAAGATGGATGTACCTAAACCCCCAGGTCTTTCTGTTCCTGCATCCCCTTTAAAATTGTACCAATTAGTTTATATTGCCACTCCTCTGTCTTCCTTCCAAAGTGCAACACTTCACACTTCTCTGCATTAAATTTCATCTGCCGTGTGTCTTCCCATTTCACCAGCCTGTCTATGTCCTCCTAAAGTCTCCTACTATCCTCCTCACTGTTTACTACTTTTCCGAGTTTCATGTCATTTGCAAACTTTGAAATAATGTCTGTATACACAAGTCCAGGTCATTAATGTATATCAAAAAGAGCAGTAGTCCTAATACCGACCCCTGGGGGACACCACTGTTTTGCCTTTAACAAATCCGTGCTGACTGTCATTGATTAACCCATGTTTTTCCAAGTGACAATTAATTTTGTCCCAGATTATTGTCACTTCTGTTTCTAATTTACATGAATGACCAATGTGCTTCATTGGCCTCTCCAAACCACGGTCAGCCTACGAGTGCTTGGTGAGTGATCTTGTGTTGGTGACTTACTAGATTGGAAAGATGTAGGTAACTGTGTGCGTGTGCTTTTAATTGGTTCAATTGTAGTGGTTGTGTTAGTGTCTTCTAATGTGCTGAGTGATGCAATTGTGATCTGGCTTCCAAATGGTCCAGATTGTTCTTGGTAGACAAAACAAGTGTACATGGTCATAGGTTACTATACAGGTAATATATGAGAACCCAAAGTATTGCTCATGTGTACATCCATAAAACATTAAAAGTTTTATGTATAATGTGCACTTCCTGTAGGTGTCATATTTACCTCCTGTCCACTTTAGCTATCACACTTCAGTATATCCTGTGACATACCATGACCAACACCACAAGAGATCTGCTAGCACTACAGAAATAAGAAAATGGCTTGGAAAATACGAGGTCCTGCTTTGCTGGCCAAAGTGCAGTGTACTGGTGCTGGTGACCTCCACTCCCGACACTGCTAGAGTATCTGGGGTCAGGGAGAGGGCATCTCATTGACGTGGCAGTGGCAGACATCCAGACCACTATGGGCACATCTTAAGTGCTCACCTGAGGAGGCGCCTTGTTCATCTCTCCCGATTGTCATTTCCAAATTGGGAGAGATACATAACAGGCGGCTGAATCAATATTGTCCGTTTTTCACTATCACCCAAAGTCAAAATTACCCCAGCTGCCTCAGCAGTGATCAAAACTGTCAGATAATTTTTCGCTCATTAGAAAAGCTCACAGAATCTCTCACATGGAGTCAGAGGCATTCATGAAAGAGCTATAGTTCACCCACCCATCTCCGTGAAATATTCCAATTTCCATTTCTGCATTGGCCACTGAATTAATGGTTCTGTGATGTTTAACATGGAATTGGATTATAGGTCAAAAGAAAATACATAACTTTACAATGTAGAGATTATTTTGAGTCATACTGTTTCTACAAAAAATAGTTAAATGCCATTGGTTTGTTTATACTTATTTATTTTAAGTCTGTTATCTGCAAAGCAGTCTGTCCATTGGTAACAAGGTACTTTTAATGATCCATGTTATATGTTTGACTAATAAGTCACTATGTTTATTAATAATTCCCATTGTGATTAATGGTGTTTGTATATATTGATAATTCATCTCTGTATGCAATTTTTAAATTATGCATCATTTGTATAATACTGTTTATTCTACACATATGGGGAGAGATTATAAGGCCTCCTACCTAGTGGAAAGGGGCAGTAGCACCCCAAAAATGGTGAGGTATGACTTACCACTCCATCCCTCAGATAATGCAGCAAGACCTGGACATAAGTGGCAAGTAACATTTGCGCCAGACAAGTGCCAGGCAATGACCATCTCCAACAAGAGAGAGTCCAACCACCTCCCCTTGACATTCAACGGCATTACCATCGCCGAATCCCCCACCATCAACATCCTGGGGGTCACCATTGACCAGAAAGTTAACTGGACCAGCCACATAAATACTGTGGCTACAAAAGCAGGTCAGAGGCTGGGTATTCTGCGGCGAGTGACTCACCTCCTGACTCCCCAAAGCCTTTCCACCATCTACAAGGCACAAGTCCGGAGTCTCATGGAATACTTTCCACTTGCCTGGATGAGTGCAGCTCCAACAACACTCAAGAAGCTCGACACCATCCAGGACAAAGCAGCCCGCTTGATTGGCACCCCATCCACCACCCTAAACATTCACTCTCTTCACCACTGGCACACAGTGGCTGCAGTGTGTACCATCGACAGGATGCACTGCAGCAACTCACCAAGACTTCTTCGACAGCACCACCCAAACCGCAACCTTTACCACCTAGAAGGACAAGAGCAGCAGGCACATGGGCACACCACCTGCACGTTCCCCTCCAAGTCACACACCATCCCGACTTGGAAATATATCGCCGTTCCTTCATTGTCACTGGGTCAAAATCCTGGAACTCCCTAACAGCACCGTGGGAGAACCTTCACCACACGGACTGCAGCGGTTCAAGAAGGCAGCTCACCACCACCTTCTGCCAGTGATGCTCACATCCGATGAACGAATATAAAAAAAAATTCCTGCTGATGTCATGGTCAATGTTATATTTCCAAGGGCCTACCATTGGGTGGCCAGAGCGCCCGTGTGAGTCAGGCGTTAGGTTTGATATACAAATCTGGGTCCTTTGACCCCAATTGCCATTTCAAAACAACTGGGTGGAGCATGCGCTGTGCACACTCTGCCCAACATCAGCTCACGCTCCAGCCAAGGAGGAGCCCAGAAGATAAGTTTTGAACTATTTTTGTGGGGCCAGGAGGAGCAGGAGTCCACCTCCAGGCTCCATATAAACAACTGAGGCCGCTACCGCATCAGGTCCCTCCCCACCCTCTTGAGAATGGACCTTTATCAGGTCTGGAGGCTGGCCAGGCCCTCAATATTGCAGCGGGCCGGAGTGGGCTGGCTGTATGGGCCTCATGTCGCCACTATCAGGCCAACGGCCAGTGAGGCCTGCCAATCGGCCACTCGAAAACCACACAGGGGAAAATCAACCCCAATATGTGATACAAATAAAATTAATCAGAACCAACAGTAATTTATGATAAATATCTCCATCAACTTACTTGTAATTTTGCAGCTTGAGAGTTATTATCCATATTTTACTGCTAACTAAGAAAAATCCTAGAGAGAGAAACTTATTTACCCAGAGATTGGTTAGAATGTGGAGGCAAATAGAATAGATGCATTTAAGGGGAGGCTAGATAAATACATGAGGGAGAGCGGATTAGATGGATATGCTGACAGGGTTAGAAGTAGGCTGGGAGGAGGCTCGATTGGAGCATAAACACCAGCACAGACCAATTGGGCCGAATGACCTGTTTCTGTGCTGTAAATTCTATGTAATTCTATGTTAAGAAAAGTAAAGTATTAGTATATCCTTCCTTTAAGAATTGTGAAATACAGTGGGATTTGTGGTGGAAGTGCAGAAATGTGAAGGTTGTGTGAATTCAAACATAAAAAGATATTAATCAATGTTCTTGGGCAGCTGTTGAGAAGACACATGTTGATCCCAAAAATAACATAAGTAAATATATGTAAATAACTGTGCCACTTGTCAAAGTAAATAGAATAATTTAAGGTAGACATCCTTACAAGGCCAGATTTCCCTGCTCAAGGCTGAGGGAATTCAAAAGGGAAGTCTAAATACAAAAATGTTAATGGGAGTTAAATTCACAGCTCCTTGTTAATTAAGCACATGGGTTTCCCATTTACAATATTAAATAAGCAGGTGCGGTACATGAGTATCTGGTTGTAACATTTGATATATTCCTTGTGCTGTTTTTGTCCTATCCACCTGTCCTGATTTTCAATCATTGCTTTTATTTGCAGATACAGGCAAGAGGCTTCCAACCTATAAGACCACCTGGAAAACTACCACCATATGGCTATTCTCATGGGCTCTCTGGAGCACAGGCAAAGCGACAACCAGTCAACAGTTCATCAGAAAGGCTGACATCCCAGTCAGATAAAACTTCATTGAAAAAACTGACCCCGTGGGATGCTGCTTCGCAGTCCGCTGTTGGTTCAGTAGAGGAAGCATTTTCCAGCAAAAATATCCAGGTGTCAATAGCAAAGAATATTGTTTCAGCAGCCCGTCGAAAGACGCTACCTGAGCCTCCGAAGGAATGGAAAGCACGAGTAGCCTATGTCCCCCCACTACCAAGCAGTTACTCTTCTGTTGCCTCTTTCAATGTCAGAAGACCATCTAGCATAACATCTTCAATCAAAACTATAGCCTCCATTCCAGGACCTACCATTCAAGGGAGTTCAATGTACAAACAGCCACTTAGTTATCAGCGATCACTGACTGACTCTGACATGTCCGCTGGGGCATACTCTGAACATGAAACTTCAGGAAAGCAGGTAACTGATCCAAATTATAACCCTTATCCACGGGGCTGGAAAAAACAAAGATGAAACCACAAATGAAAAGGAAAGTCT
Organism: Heptranchias perlo; assembly: GCF_035084215.1. Taxonomy (NCBI): domain Eukaryota; kingdom Metazoa; phylum Chordata; class Chondrichthyes; order Hexanchiformes; family Hexanchidae; genus Heptranchias; species Heptranchias perlo. Next base: position 124,056,599 of record NC_090325.1, on the reverse strand, counting down.
TGACGTGCGATCCACCAGGTGTTTCCTCATGTTGAAGATTACAGTACAGTTTGTATTGATGGGAAAAGTGAACTCAGTCTAAAAAAATGAATCCAATAAGAAAAAGTAATGTGTGGAATATTGTTAGATAAAAGAAAGCCATTTTCTGGTGGATATTGCCTTTAGTATTGAGTTTCCATTGTGTCTTGCAGCACCTAAAGTGTTTTTGTACATATATTTCAGCAAGGCATTCAATTACAAATTGTTAAACAATATCATAGCAAACACAAGGTGTTTGCATACAAAGACTATGCGTTGGATTGATCTGTACACTGCAACATTATCCTGTCTGGAAATAATGCCATGAAGTTAACTTACAGCCATTGGCCTTAGAGACAAAATAATTGAACTTTGGGAGAAATTGGAACAAGATTAAGCAGTTATATAAGCGGCTGCTTATTAAATTGCACAATTCATATTTTACTTTACACAATTCATAGCATTAGAGAATTTCTTGGCCACTACAAGGTACACATAGAACTAGCTGTCTTGGGAGTGTGTTACAAGGCTGTAACAGATCTGAAGGATTGAGATGATTAGAGGAAATACAGAATCTTGCTCCAGCAGAGGCCAATAGACAATGACAAATATCATAAACCAGGACAACAAACTTTGGGATTGTTGTTAAGGCATTGTAACAAACTCTGTCTGATAAGATATGCTTTTATTTTACATGATGGATTGTTAGCCTACTGTTCCCATCCCTTGTGTGTGAACTTCTCCATCAAATGCAACATTTACACCATACACTGGGAAGGAAAGCAAGACAGCCTTTGCACTCCAAGGCAGGCAGCATGATGTGATAAGAAAGCAATGTGCACCAGATTGTTTTTTAACTGGGAAATACACTCTGTTATATCGACACATTATGGATGTAGAACATTGTAAATTACAGCAATATCTGAGGACTTTTCTGGAGGATAAGTAAACCACAGTCCATGGCAATAAAATGGTACATGAGATTTAATCCGTTTTACAAATGGAAATGTTGAATTTTCCAGTTTCAGATTTAAATCACTCATTAGATACATAAGTGTTTGTTTGATTCTGATGGAGAAGTTTATACACAAGGGATGGGAACAGTAGGCTAGACACAAACTACATTATTATGCTATTGACTATGAAAAATATAAATAAAGCAAACATATTTGCATAATTGTACTACCAAGACTGTTCAGCTACATGACAGCCATCCAAAATGCATTCTGGATTTTTTTAGATACCACAAAACACCTTCTAACTTAAACTCCTACAAATATGCATTTTTCTTGAAAGTTAGTCAAATATTATTTTGAAACAGAAGTAACAGTGAGCACGTGAATCAAATGGGATTGGTGAAAATTGTACTGGATAGTGTATATCATTAGAAGGTCTAAGAATTACTTGGGAAGCATTTACAGTGTTTACCTTTTGAGAAGACTTTATTTCTCAACTGGGGAAAGTGAACATTCAGTGAATTGGGTTACAGTGTTATTGTGGGTTACAGAATGTGTAATGTGTTTTGAGATGTGCTTCCAGAATTAAGGAGGGTTGTAGAAATGTTTTGAATTGTTCTGCTTACTGGCCAAAGTAGGAAAAAAAGATCAGTACAGTGTCATAATTGCTAATCAACAGTGCTTAAAATTATGGAAATCTGAAATATACATCCAGTCCATCAACATCTGAAAAGAAAAAAGATCCATGTTGTGAGTAGTGATCCTTTGTCAGAACTCAAACATAAGCTCTGATACACTCAAAAAGCTAACCCGCCTCTCCTTTTAGATGCTGATAGATGTGCTGTGTATTTTCAGTTTTCTCTGTTTTTACTTTAGTACTTAAAATAAATTGTTTTGCTAAAATGTCAATATTGTATCTTGCCCTGCAGTATAGAACATTACATTGCTTTGTTTTTGGTTTAATCTAAAATTTAGGATTTTAACATCAAGTACAATGCTTTATTATAGAAACATTGTGCTGCACACAAAAAATAAAATGTTTAAATTAAGAAAAGCCATAACAAAAACTAAAGGACTATTTGGCTATTACTTGAATTGACTGTAATGCTCTGTATTCTTCCTTTCATTGAAAACAATGGGAGCACTGATGTACATGTGAAACTCATACTATCAAGACCTTCACACAGTGTTCCTATCCTATCACATTTTGTATTATTTTCAACATGACGCCACAGTCAAAGACACATTGTAGAAACATTGTGGTACTTACATACAGTCATCACAGCTATCTTTATGTGGTTGTATCAGCTGAATAAGAAAAAGGAACAATATCTGAAGTGTCTTAATATTTACTGTATTTTGAGCACATTTTGAACTGATAATATTCTTATCCTGATGTTATCTATAGCATGACTTCAATTCAGCGAGTCGAATTTCTAGTTGTATTACAATGCTTATATTCATGTATAAGGGAGAAATATGCAACACCTCAGCACTTGTTAAGCACTGAAAACTTATTATAATTAGCATGTCACATTTTTAAAATGGCAAATGGGCACAAGTATTTGTTTTCAATGACAATATTTGTCAATTATTATGCTCCTGATATAGAGTGGTTCTCGAGCACTTATTTGATTTGCACAATTGATTTAAAAAACTCTGTTCTACTATAAAAGTGCTTCAAAATAAAATTTTGTTGCTGTATCATTGTTGAAGGAAATATTTTCTTGAAAAACAATTGAATGTGCAGTTCTATTTTTGTGTAGTCAAAAAACTTCAAAAAGTTAAAACCTTAAAAATGCATATATACTTTTTTCACAAAACTTATTTTGCTTTCAATGAAAATGACTACAGTACTAGTTGTCTAGTGAAACATGTCACTTTTTCATTTAAATATTTTGAATTATTGTCATTTGCTTGAATTTCACATTTTACTTTCAACTTTATGCACCAAAAAAACCACTCTTACCAAAGTGAGGGTAGGCAATGCTGAATGCCAGGGCAACAGTGAGAAATCACAGCATCCCTGGGTTGGGAGGGGGAATAATCAGATATTGTACCCGCTCCTCCTTGATATCCAGTGATTCTTCTTGGAAGGTACATAGGCAGGGATGTCAAGTGAGGACAGAATTGGGCTTGGCTCTGATGTTCCCTGTGGTTGAATAATCTGCCTACACTCACTGTCAAGGCTCACTTGGGTAATATACCGAAGGGTAGCTGGCACTGGTGGAACTGTACCTCAGCACGACTCAGCACCTTAAAGGTGGAAGGAGAGAAAAAATTAGGAGAAAATAAATAAACCAAGGGTAGGCTGCACAGCTCAAAGATGAGAATAAAGTTAAATCCTATCATTTGTTTTTAGCCAGTCCTTAGTTTGATCACATATGCATATGTCCATCATTGTTATTCCCTCCCAAATGGACCACATCAGACTAGTTGGACCTCCAAATTTCAAACAGAGGTTTCACATTTTAGAACTGTTTTCTTGATATCCTGATTACGTAACCTAATCTGACAGGCATACTCAGAATAAATAAAAGCCTGAGAAAACAAATAAAGGAAAACAACAACCTTATATAGCTCCTTTCACATAGATAAAACATCCCAAGGCACATCACAGCGGCATAATAAAAAAAAATGGATGCCGAGCCAAAAAAGGAGCTAGAAGAGGTGCTTGGTCAAAGGGGGGGTTTTAAGAAGGGTCTTAAAGGAGGAAAGTGAGATGGAGGGATTTAGGGAGAGAATTCCACACGGTGGGACCTAGGCAACTGAAAGCACAACCACCAATGGTGGGGGGTGCACAAGAGGCCAGAGTCAGAGGAGGATGGGTGGATTGCAGGGCCAGAGAAGGTTTACACAGATAGTGAGGGGTGAGGTAATGAAGGAATTTAAACACAAGTATGAGAATTTTAAATTTGAGGCATTGGGGGACCAGGAGCCAATGTAGAATGGTGAGGATTGGTGAGATGGATAAGTGTGATAGGATATAAGCAGTAGAGTTTTAGATGAGCTGGCATTTATGGAGTACTGGAGTAACCAAGTCTGGAAGTGACAAATACATGGATGAAGGTTTCAGCAGCAGGGTAGGTAGGGGTGGAGGCAGATGATGTTGATGGAGGTGGAAGTAGGCAGTCTTTGGCCAATTATGGACTTTGTGATGGAGGGGATGCAGAAGCTCACCTCGGGGCCAAACAGGATATCTAGGATGCAAACAGTCTAGTTAAGCCTAAGACAGTAGCGGTGGAGGAGATGGAGATGGTGGTGATGGTATGGAGAATGGAAAATAAAGAAACAAGAAATGGCACAGTATATTAGGGCACCATGGAGAGGAAAGATAAATGTGTTCAACCATGTTTTTCTATATGGCAGGGAAGGTTTCCTCTCTACACTAGGTATTGTGAAATTGTAAAGGTAAAGAACAAGTTTAGGATTTTGCTACACCTAGCGCACAGAAAAGAATCTTCCCCATGATGATTTATCAATTTTAGCTAGCTCACCAGGGAAAGCATCAAGTGAAGACAAAGCACTTCCTCACAAGGGTGGAGGCAACGTCAGAGTGTGGATCATTGGGCTGAATGGCCTACTCCTGTTCCTATGTTCCTATATATATGTTTTAAAATCCACACTACTCTTGTGATCTTTCTGCTGATCAGGTACAATCGCTTTGATAAAGATTTGGGAGCAGGCTGCCTGCTCATCCTCTTGCAAGGGAATGCAGGGGGACCCACAAGAGTGGAAGAAAAAATAAAAATGATGAAACAGGTTATTAAATAGAATGAAGTAAACAGCATTATATAAAACTTTCTAAAACCCCATCACACAACTTTGCAGTGTTGTAGTACTACAATATTGTATCTACCCCTTCACTTCCCCATCTACAGAAAATGATACCTATGAACTTTAACAGGTGATACTTTTTCATAAAATTATCATATATACCTACTGCCAATTGAGGCGGAGTTGGAAAGATAACAGTAGAATAAAGTTAGAAAATTGTCATCTTCACTTCTGCAAGCAATGTTGTATTTTTTTACAATTTAGTCTCAGGATATGGGCATCGTTGACAAGTCCAGCACTTTGTTGCCCATCCCTAGTTCCCCATGAGAAGATTTGATACAACTTGAGTGGCTTGCTGCCATTTCAGAGGGCAGTTAAGAGTCAATCACAATAGTGTGGGACCAAAGTCACATATAGGCCAGACTGGGTAAGGAAAGTAAATTTCCTTCCCTAAAGGGTAGTAACGAAGCAGTTGGGTTTTTACAACAATCTGAAAGCTTCATGGTCACTTTTACTGATACCAGCTTTATTTATTTATTTAAACTAAATTCAAATTTTCAAACAGTCATGGTGGGATTTGAACTCACATTCTCTGGGTTATTAGTTCAGGCCTCTGGATTACTATTCCAGTAACATAACTACTACACTACCATACCCGTCTTTGGATCTATAGATTGTAAAAGAAAGCAAAAATAAAAAGTAAGCAAAATTACGACAACAACAACTTGCATTTATATAGCACCTATAACATAGAAAAACACCTCAAGGCACTTCACAAATGCTTAATCAGACAAAAATTGACACCAAGCCAAGGAAGGAGATATTGGGAAGGGTGACTAAAAACTTAGTCAAAGAGTTGGTTTTAAGACAAGTCTCAATGGAGGCTGAAGGGAAAGGAGGATGCACAAGAAGCCAAGAGTTAGAGGAATGCAGAGATCTCAGAGGATTGTAGGGCTGGTGTAGATTACAGAATTAGAGAGAGTCGAGGCCATGAAGGGATTTGAATACAAGGATGAGAATTTGGACCAGGAGCCAATTTAGGTCAGTGAGCACAGGGGTGATAGGTGAGGGAGGCCAGCCAGGAGAGCATTGGAATAGCTGAGTTTGGAGGTGACAAAGGCATAGGTGAGGGTTTTGGCAGGGGATGAGCTGAGCCATGGGCAGATGTAGGCAGTCTTTGTGATGGAGAGGATATGGGGTCGGAAACTCAGCTCGGGGTCAAGGTTGTGAATGGTCAGCTTCAACCTGAGACAGTGGCCTGGGAGAGAGATAGAATAGGTGATAAGGGTACAGAGTTTGTGGTGGGGGCAATAGACAATGGCTTCAGTCTTCTCAATGTTTAACTGGAAGAAATTAGGCATGATAGCCTGGAATATCCTCTCTGGCTAAATTAATTTAAATTAATGGATAGGTCCCAATCAGTTGACAATGCTAGGAGCCCTGATTATACTGATCCTGGAAAATTCAACAGGATAAGATCTGGGTTAGTTGGGCAGTTGGAAATCCAACCCCACTTCACTTCCAGTCATGATCCTTCCAAAGAACACAAGAAAAAGTAAAAGATAGGAATAGTCCATTTTAGCTCATCCCTCTTTTATTTCAACTCACTCAGCCTAACATTCAACTGTACCTTGAACTCCCCTCCAATACTTTAGCTGGCAGATTATTCCAAGTGTTAATCTCAACTTTCATTTTGTCTTGTAAATTTAGTCCCTTGATAAATATTGTGGAACCTTGGTCTGCATTTCCACTGAGGGTAAGGATATTACTATATTTTGCAGTGGTCCTGATTGTTCCTATTGAAAAGTGTAGAGCTCCCCAAAGGCTTAGTGGCTGAATGTACTTTGCAGTGTGGTACTAAGCAACATGAATTAGGCAGGTACTAGCAACCCCTTTTTTTGAAGCCTGTTTCAGTGGTAGTACGACACGCAGTACTGAGAGAGTGCAGCATTGTTGGAGATGCTGTCTTTCAAATAAGATTTTAAATCAATTCCATGTCTGCCTTTTCAGGTGGACATAAATGGTCAAAGAAGAGCAGGAGAGTTCTCCTGGAGCCCTGGCCTGACATTTATCCCTCAACCAACATTACCAAAAAACAGATTAACTAGTCATTTATCTCCTTGCTGTTTCTGAGACACAGCTGTGTGCAAGTTGACTGCTACTTTTGCTTACAAAACAACAGTGACTACAGTTCAAAAGTAATTCATTGGCTGTGAGCATTTTGGGATGTACTGAGGACATGAAGCTATTATGTAAGTGCAAGTTCTTACTTCTTACACAGACTCCAACTCATCCAAAACTCCAGTACCTGCATCCTATCCACCAGCTCCATCTCCCCCAACCCACTGAATTCAAAATCCTTTATCTTGTTTACAAAGCTGTTTGTGGCCTTACCCATCCCTATTTCTGGAACCTTCTCCATCCCATGCTCCATGGTCTTTAGACTATGGCCTCCTTTGCTTTCCTCTCCCCCTGCACACTTTTCATGGTAGTAGAGACTTTAACCAATTATCTTAAATCTGTGTGCTCTGGCTACCGACCCTCCTGCCAATGGAAACAGTTTCTCCCTATCGATGCTATCAAAATCTCTCATCATTTTGAACACCTCTATTGAATCTCCCTTTAACTTTCTCTTCTTTAAGGAGAACAATCCCAGCTTCTCTAGTCTCTCCACATTACTGAAGTCCTTCATCCCTGGTATCAGTCTGGCAAATGTCCTCTGCACCTTCTCTAAGGCCTATATATCTTCTTTCCGGGAGGGGAGGGGACTCCATCACTACTTGCCGCAGTTAGTGGCTCCTGGTGGAAGGTGGAAGATGCGCCCTTAGGGCATGGACACACACCCAGGCCATGTGAATCAAGGGACCTTCCCCTGACACTGCATACTCTGACGGCATCAATGGCAGATGTCCTGGGCGGACACATCCCAACACTTACACCAGGACCTCCCAAAGGATTTTTGGCCTCACTATATAAATGCTAATTTTTAGGGTTGTTGCTAACAATATAGTATTTGATTTAAATTGCCTCGTACAGCCGTACGCAGAGCACTTGCTTAGACAGAACTAGTTATGTATACTGTCAAGTCTGCTTCCAACATGGCTGTATTGTACTTAGTGCTAACTTGTTTCCATCTCTCGGTAAACTTATCGGAGTTAAAGCAACTGCATCATGCATTCCACTTGAACCTTGCAAGAAAGAAGGGTCAAGCCATGCCCACGAGACAGTCTGTGGTGCCACAATGCACTTGTTTGATTGGCATCACACCAACATTTCTCAGTCAAGTTCAGCTGCATTCAATCCACACTCACCTCAACCAATCAGCTATTCATAGAAACACATACAAGTTATAATACAGAAACAGGCCGTTCAGCCCAACCAGTCCATGTTGGCATTTACCCTCCACATGAGCAAATAGTCCTAATCATATTTACACACTCTGTTCCCATATCCTTTTATCCCCTTTTCCTTCAGCCACTTATGCAATCTAATCTTGAATGTTGACATTGTTTCTGCCTCAATCATTAATCTTATAAGTGAATTCCACAGCCTTACAACTCTCTATGTAAAACTATTTCTCTTGCTTTCTGTTCTAAATCTCTTAAATTTAATCTTGTATCTATGGTCCTTCAATTACTGGTAACAGTCTGCTTTTATCTACCCTGTCCGATCCTTTCATAACTTTAAGCACTTTTATCATATCACCATGTAATCTGCATTTTTCTAATGAAAAAAGCCCCAATTTTTCAAGTTTTTCTTCATATTTGTTTTTCCTCATACCAGACAGTATCCTATTGAATCTGCATTGTACCCTCCCTAAAGCCTCATTATCAACATCAAAAATAATTTGCATTTATATAGCACCTTTTATGTAGAAAAATGTCCCAACTTCAGACAATCATATTTCGACAAAGACTGACACCAAACCAAAGAAAGAGATATTAGAAGGGTGACTAAAGTAGTGTGGAACCCAATACTGCAGACAATACTCTAAGGTTTTCTACACCCTCATCGTTATCTCTTGGCTTTTATATTCTACACCACTTGAGATAAAACCTAGAATTCAATTAGCTTTTTTTATAGCCTTATCAACCTGAGGTGGTGCTTTTAATGTTGGTGACCCTGTATCCCCAAATCGTTCTGCTCTTCCACAGCACTGAAGCCTACTTCCATTCAAGGTATAATTACTGCTGTTTTCTTTCACTAAAATGTATCTCCTCAAACTTATTGATATGGAATTCCATCTGTCATTTTTAGCCCATTCTCCATCTTATCAATATCCCTTTGCAGTTTCTTTTAGTCAGCTAAAGGATTAATAATACCTCCTATTTTGGTATCATCCACAAATTGTGACATCACTGTAGGCTTGCATCCAGATCATTGATATACAGTGAACAGAAGTGGCCCCAGAACAGGATCCTGTGGGACACCGCTACCCACTTTTAACCACTCTGCAAAATTACTCTTAACTCTCATTCTCTGCCATCTCCCTTCTAATCAATTTTTAATTCAGTTTGCTATCATCTCCCTAATTTCATTACCCTTAATCTTCCACATCATCGCCCCCATCCCCCACTCATTCTGCACTGCCAACACTACTCTATCACATCATTCCTCACACCCACTCAAAGCTCATCCTCAACTTACCTGCACTTCCTCAGCTCCCCATTAGTCACCCCACCACTACCACTCAACCCAATCCTGATCCAATGTCATAGCTCTGTCTCATACTCACCGTCTGATGCATCTCTTTCACGGTCTGCCTCACCCAAACCAATGCATTCATCGATTGGCCACTTCACCATCATTCACTCACATGTTTGTTCTTTCTCCCCTTCTAGGAGAAGACAGTGCAAAAGAGGGCAAGGACCAGAGGGGAGCCACAACAAATCATCATCCTCACAGAGGCGGAGCAAGAGGCGCTGGAGGTCAGCCGAACCCTCGAGCGCCTGTCCGTCGGGGACGCCGAGACTGGCACACGACAAACTTCTGGTGACATAACTTTCATATTCATCACAATTACCACCCCATCAGTCTACTCTCAATCATCAGCAAAGTGATGGAAGGTGTCGTCGACAGTGCTATCAAGCGGCACTTACTCACCAATAACCTGCTCATCAATGCTCAGTTTGCGTTCCGCCAGGACCACTCGGCTCCAGACCTCATTACAGCCTTGGTCCAAACATGGACAAAAGAGCTGAATTCCAGAGGTGAGGTGAGAGTGACTGCCCTTGACAGCAAGGCAGCATTTGACCGAGTGTGGCACCAAGGAGCCCAAGTAAAATTGAAGTCAATGGGAATCAGGGGGAAAACTCTCCAGTGGCTGGAGTCATACCTAGCACAAAGGAAGATGGTAGTGGTTGTTGGAGGCCAATCATCTCAGCCCCAGGACATTGCTGCAGGAGTTCCTCAGGGTAGTGTTCTAGGCCCAACCATCTTCAGCTGCTTCATCAATGACCTTCCCTCCATCATAAGGTCAGAAATGGGGATGTTCACTGATGATTGCACAGTGTTCAGTTCCATTTTCAACCCCTCAAATAATGAAGCAGTCCGAGCCCGCATGCAGCAAGACCTGGACAACATCCAGGCTTGGGCTCATAAGTGGCAAGTAACATTCGCACCAGATAAGTGCCGGGCAATGACCATCTCCAACAAGAGAGAGTCTAACCACCTCCCCTTGACATTCAACGGCATTACCATCGCCAAATCCCCCACCATCAACATCCTGGGGGTCACCATTGACCAGAAACTTAACTGGACCAGATATATAAATACTGTGGCTACGAGAGCAGGTCAGAGGCTGGGTATTCTGTGGCGAGTGACTCACCTCCTGACTCCCCAAAGCCTTTCCACCATCTACAAGTCAGGAGTGTGATGGAATACTCTCCACTTGCCTGGATGAGTGCAGCTCCAACAACACTCAAGAAGCTCGACACCATCCAAGATAAAGCAGCCCGCTTGATTGGCACCCCATCCACCACCCTAAACATTCACTCCCTTCACCACTGCAGCAACTCGCCAAGGCTTCTTCGACAGCACCTCCCAAACCCGCAACCTCTACCACCTAGAAGGACAAGAGCAGCAGGCACATGGGAACAACACCACCTGCACGTTCCCCTCCAAGTCACACACCATCCCGACTTGGAAATATATCGCCGTTCCTTCATCGTCGCTGGGTCAAAATCCTGGAACTCCCTTCCTAACAGCACTGTGGGAGAACCGTCACCACACGGACTGCAGCGGTTCAAGAAGGGGGCCCACCACCACCTTCTCAAGGGCAATTAGGGATGGGCAATAAATGCCGGCCTCGCCAGCGACGCCCACATCCCATGAATGAATAATAAAAAAAATATGAATTGATGTTAACATGCCTTGCCATCTTCAGCACCTCAGTATGCTCATCGCAACATGACACATCTGTGATGATGCTTAATATTGCCTTCTGTTCGCTTACAAGGCCTTCAGTGTCTGCTGTGATGGCAGAGGGCAATTCCTCAGAGGACCTGCCAGCCTCTGAGGGTGCACCATCACATCTTAGCGAGCCATCCACCAGCTCAGATACACACACCTCAGTGGTCCTAGTCCTCGGTTAGTTGGGTTGGCACCTGGTGAGTTATCACACACATGAGCACGAGCAGACACGTGGCAGTAGCAGCTGCGGAGAGTCCGCGTCAGCGGGAGCACTCCTCTCCAGGTTCTGCTCAGCTGGACGCAGATGCTGATCCCTGGGAGCCATCCTTTAAAATGAGAATGATCAAGGGACAGCAGCACATTTGCGAGGCTCTGGAACAGATGCCACGCGCACTCTCTGCAATCGCGCAGAGGATGGAAGAGTCCAATTCCTGCATGAGTGGAATGGTGGAGGGAATCTCTGAGATACTGTCACAGGGACATGAGCAACTCTCTGAGATAGTGTTGCAGGGAGGTGAGCAACTGTCTGAGATAGTGTCACAAGTAAGTGCAGGAATGTCTGTGATGGGGAGAAGGCTAACCTCCATTGAGCTTCAAACACGACTCATAAATGAGTCCATTCAGGCCCTGACAATGGCCATTCGGACTCAGGGTGAACAACATTCTGCCGCCTTAAACGGCAGACAGCTACACTAGCACTGCCCTTACAAGGCATCACACATGTCCTCCAAACTGTTGTCTAGTGGAGTGGTAGGAGTGATTTGGCACTGGCCCAGGGGAGGGATGATGGCGAAAGGGGACATGGAAGTGGGGACACGACTCAAAGCGCTCCCATGTCTCACCCATTGCCCCCCTCTCAACCAGTACCCGCAATGCTGCCTCCTCACCAGGTGGCCGAGTTTGCCCTTACATAGGGTCAAGTGGAGCAGTCTTTGGAGGGGCCATCACGGGCTCCAAAACCCAGAGGGCGTAGACCAAAGCACCTAAGCAGTCAGGGCATGAACATGAGCAACCTGCCACTACCTCTGCTGCAGCCACAGGGGATGCACCACATAGAAGTAGCCGCAAGAGAAAGGCAAAGGTTTTGTAAGCACGAAGGGGATGCAAAAGTTGTCTGACAGTTGCTCATATTTTTCATTTATATTTGCTTTATGTTAAAATCACATTAAATATTATGATTGTCACCACTACTGCCACGTCTTGGCCATTCTTGACTGGCTTTTGTGATAGGGCCCTTTCATGAGGTTCACCATGAACGGCGACACCTGATGCCACCCATTGCGTCACTTTACAGTGGGCTTATATGTAGTTGCAGGACTGTTTTGTGCAGGGAGGAGTGGTCGGCTTGGTGGGGGCGCTGCTCTTTTCAGGTGGTCTGAGGACTGGACTTTTCACACTTTCTGATGTTAGGAGAACCAGTCACATATCAGTGACTCTCTGGCCTCACAAGCAGCCAGGTGAGCCGTTGTTCTGCCAATGGGTTCCTCCTGCTGCTGCTGCTCCTCCTCCTCCTCCTCCTCTGCCGCCTCCTCCTCCTCGTCCTCCTCCTCAATGTGGGTGGCAGATGTGGATGGGTCTACTCAAGCGGCACCCCTCCCTGTTGTGCCAGGCAAAACACACTACCATAATGCGTCCCACTGTGTCTGGTGCGTATTGAAGTGCTCCCCCAGAACGATCAAGGCATCTAAATCACATCTTGAGCAGCCCTATAGCATGATCAGTTGTAGACCTGGTGGCGATGTGGCTGTCATTATATCGATGCTGTTGTTCGGTGATGGGGTTCCTCAGAAATGTCATGAGCCATGTGTGCAGAGGGTATCCCTTGTCCCCATGGAGCCAGCCCTTAAGGGTGTTCGGTGCATGGAAGAGGGGCGGGATGTTGGATTCCCTCAGGGTGAAGGAATCATGGCAGCTGCCAGGGAATCTGGCGCATACGTGAAGGAATCTTTTGCGGTGGTCACAAATGAGCTGAATGTTGATGGAGTGATACCCCTTCCTGTTGATGAACAGACCTGGCTCGTGTGGAGGTGCTCGGATTGCTATATGGGTGCATTCGATTACACCCTGCACCTGTGGGAAGCCAGCCACAGCGTGGAATCCCATTGCCCTCTCTGTCTGGCTGAGGTTGTCCATGGGGAAGTTGACGTACTGAGAGGCCCTGCAAAACAAACCGTCGGTGACCTGCCTTATGCACTTGTGTGCTGACGACTGAGAGACCCCAGCAATGTCCCCGGTGGCACCCTGGAATGATCCGGAGGTGAAGAAGTTGAGGGCAGTGGTGACTTTGACAGCAACAGGTAAGGAGATGCTGCTCGGCCCAGCCGGGAGCAGCTCGGCATGAAGGAGGCTGCAGATGTCTGTGAATACCTGGGCGACTCACTCTGAGCCTCCATATGCACTGCTCCTCAGAGAGGTCCAGGAATCTGAGCCTTGACCTCTCTGTTGTTGTCCTCTGTGCTCTTGTGCAGGTCCCTGATATCTCCCTGAGAGAGAGGGACTGAGAGACACCAGTCAGTGTACAGATATCTCCCTGAGGGAGAGGGGACTGAGAGACACCCGTCAGTGTTGTGAGCTCCAAGTGGCGGAGGTGGACACCGTGCCTGGCAAGGCTGGTGATGTTGCATGTCCTCTGATGTAGTGGTGAATGCAGCCATGGCGCTGCCCACCCTGATGGTGTGAGTTTGAGGGGGCCTGAAAAGTAGTTAAATATGTGTGAAGAGAAGAAGTTTGTCTGAAAGAACTGAGTGCCCTGCTGCAAAAACTCACCTTTTCTCCCCATCTGTCAAACAAGCATTTGAATGTGAAACTGGCTGCTGGCTGAAACACGTCTGGCAGAACATGGAGTCTTTCCCACAGAACGGGAAACACGCTGAGGATGCTTCAAAATTGGACCCCTGCCTCAATGTGGAGAAAATTAAGTACTTCAAGTACTTAAACTATCTAAACAACTGTGTAAAGTATCCCGCCGGTTTTAATTGCCGGTGGAACTTCCGCATTAGGGAGGCACACGCGCACCCAGACGTGTCAGTGGGGAACACGGATGTCTGTGGGTTGGAGCCAGGTTCCAAACCCGATCAGGAGTTCCCCAATTTTCGGAGCCCTCCCGCCCTCAACGCACCCGCTACTTCCCTGCAAAATTGAGCCAAATGACAGATAGACAAACAATATTCTTTTACTCCCTTGCACACTCAGTACTCAATTCAAACCACAGATACTTCACTCCATCGGTCTCAACTCCCACCATAAGAGACCTTCACACATTCTGCTTAAATCACTCTCCACTCGACAATTGCACCAATTTCAGGTCACATGACCACCCTCCTTACCGCACTATACTCTGATTAGGTCTAATTATTAACTCTTCAATTGATCCTTCTAACCCTACTATTCCAGTCTACCTAGGAGGATTCAAGTGACCACACTTACACTGATCTCCCCAAGATTATTTAATTAGATTTTATTAGATTAATGAATAGTCACCCAACAGCTTTACACTGATTACAGAAATACAGTAGATGGAATACAGCATACAGATAAACAATATGCTTTCACTCACTCACCCACTCAGTACTCAGTTCAAACCGTAGATACTTCACTCTCTCAGTCTCAACTTTCACTGTAAGAGACCTTCGCACTTTGCTTGAAGTCTCCATGCTTCAATCCTTTATCTTTCATTTGGGAAATCAGAACATTTGTACATTTTTAAAAAAGAAACTGAACCCAAAAAATTGTTAGTTTTGTTTTAGTCTTTTTCCTAATCTTTTACCTTGTCTACACCTCCTCTCTCCCACACAAAGTCAGGAGACTGGTATAGTATTATTTTAGGAACATGGAGATAAGTTAGAAAGTTTTAATTTTTAAAAAAGGTATAAAAAATCTATCTAAGCTAAATAAAACAATGTTTTAACTTATTATAATTGATTTAAAAAATAATATAATTTCCCAAATGGTAGATAGTGGAATTAAAACAAGTGTATCTCTGATGCACTGTTTCAAATTAGGGAGAGGCTGCACTAAACACACTACCTGAGGCAGTGGTGCAGGATACTATAGCAATTCAAGATAATGGAGAGATTAGGAAAACAAGGAGTCAGGGTATGGTTGGTGAAAATTCTCCAATAACATCAAAAAGGAATGATTAAAGTGGGACAATATCCTATGCAGATGGACGGAAGTTAATTTTCCAGCATTTATTGAAAACTAATTTTAAAAAGCAACAAATTAGAATGACCTACATTTATTTGGGCTTCCTTGATTCAAATTATCAACTTATTGAGACCAGATGATAAAGCTTCAGCATGTGCTCCATTTGCAGAGCTGAATGCCAGCAAATGTACACAGAACAATGTACACGAAGGTGGAATTCTGCACCAGTCTCATTGAGTTCAAAGCTGCTCAATTTTATTCATTTCCCTGAAGTAAACTTTGCTGAGACATTTATTGTGTCATAGTTGGATGTCCTGTTTGTGACAACAAACGTAAATTCAATTCAAAAAACTGTAGAGGAAGAAACAGGCATACACTGAAGGGATTAAAAATCAAATGGCACCTTTAGTTAGATAGCAAATGCACAAGACTTTCAGCAATTCTCCCCATTACATTGATGGTCTGTTTTCACCACAGGCAAACTACCCTAAGTTTTATACACTGTAGTGTTTAATAATTATTATCCAGCATTTGCTTTTTGATATAAATAAGCATACAGCACAAATCAATTATAAAAATAGCCATTTGTAAAGATTTTAATTTTCTTATCTAGTTCATCAGTGTTATAACTAACTTCAGCATTCTTTAACCGAAGGAAATACTGTACATGGGATTTTTTTTGTGCAGTTAAATTTTCACACGAATGAATTTAAAGAAAAATTGACGTGGTTTTAATTTTGCAAATTGCCACCTTTGATCTTTGCAATTATGTCATGTGAAAAATTTGCAACAATTTAATTTTTGCAACTAAAGGGTAAACACATAAATTGTAAAAATAAGCCCCAAGTGAATATTTTGGGATTTACAGTAACAATACATATTTTAACCAGTTATTAATATAGTCCTAATTGAAGTAATTAAAGTACACCATCTATTTGTTTAGTATATTTATCCTTTTCCTGTCTTCATATGTTAATTAAGTTTGACATTTTTTCCACAATCGTTTTTACAGAGTATCTTGTAGAACTTGGATTATAGACATTACTGAAGATAATTACTACACTGAATGTCCTCTATCTTCAACCTTTTATTGAGTAGAATGGAGTGGCTGAAATGTTGAGCACTAAATATAGCCGTTTGATGTAAAGTTGATGCCAGTCCTCGAGACCAGTTAATCTTGCTGTTGGGGGGTGTGCAGACCACGGCAGATGTGATCCTGGAAAGATCTGTCACTTGCTGAGCAAAGAGAGACATCTCTGACCATTTCACTGGAAAACTACTGGAAGGAGATTTTATATTTTTTTGGTTTTCTAAAAGGATCTGCACTGTTTTGCACAGGTAACCTTATTTGTTCATGGAAATATTTTGCAAGTTTATTGTTTAATTATGCAAGTCGTGCGAAAATAATGCTATTTACCTTCAAGATATGTCAAAATGATGTGTCCATTTTCTTAATCAAAGTATAAATTGATACTATGTAACAATCCAAAAATATTTTAAGTTAGAGTTTTCTGACTATTATTGTAAGTTGCGTCTCTTGATGAAGTGCATAATTGCATTGTAACATTCACAAGAGTTTAGAGCATTAACATCAGTGTTTAAATATAATAAACAATGATACAAAGATTTTACTAAGTTTTAAAATAGAACATTTGAACAAGATGACAGACAGCAGGAAATGCCCATGTGTAAAATGGACAAAGTGTACATTTTATCCTGGATACATTTCCATGAAAAATTATGAATGCAATAAGTAACAGAGAATTTTTGGTAAAGACTTCTATTAACTTCTAACTAATTACTGATAATACACTGTATTAAAGTACAGATTCTATGACATTATGCCTGAGTTATTAAGATAATTTTAATTATTATTTATTGATATGGTATTACCAGTTAGGGTAACTTATGATCTTTGACACTGATGAACTAAGTGATTAGTTTTTCATATATTCATGTGTGCTATGTTTATTACAGCTTTCAATAGTAAGGAAAAGCATAAGCAATGCAATCACACAGCATCCTCACAAAAGAATTGAAACAGCAAGCATCAGCCATTGTAAAAGAAATCCAAGGAAACGGTAGGGTGCTATTAAACAGTCATCTCCAAAGTCATACTGGTAACTGAAATGCTTTAACATGCAATCCAATCTATTATCAAATGTTAGTGTGTGTGTGTATTTTACCAAAAATAATTTAATGGAATATCTTACTGACTATGGTAAGTAATCCTTTTGTCATTACCACTGTCCTTTGAAAGTTATTTTTGGTTCGAACAACTGTGTGTAGCTGTTGTAGAGCACTAAGATCTTTGACAGCTGACGTACATTCCCGATATACAGCCCTTCTGACCTATGTTAGGAATTAGATCAGTAATAGTCTCATTTACAAAAGACATTTTTTTGGAGGGGAGATGTGGGGGAGGGGGATTGGCAGGGTGGGGGGAGGGCTCTGTGTGCATGTGTATATTTATATGTGTAAGTTTGTGTGTATATAAAATACACAGAATGATTGTATATAAATGACAACTGAGTTGATGGCATGATACACTTACTTTGAAATGATCACCAGTCAAGCCATAAAGTTTTATTTGTTTGGATTTGCTCATCAACTATCATCTATTGTCGTGCAGGAAGTCTTACATTATTTCACATCAGATTCCAGTCACACCAAATTCTGGTTGTAAACATGCAGTTGATGTCACTAACAACACTGGGCCGAAATCTGAGCGACTCCCACTGAGTTCCAAACAACACTTTTACAGGATGGCCTGATAGCAATGGAATGCTGCTGTGTATTGAAGCACCAACATTCAGCAGCATCATGGTAGTGGCAGACATAGGTTTGGTGCCCTCCCGCAATTCCTGAGCTGCATTATTATGGGACTACCAGGTAGAAGCTAGTGTTTCTCCACAGGGTAGGGGGAAAAAATCAAAAGGAACAACCAGCTCAGTGCACCAAATGGTTAACTTTGTGCCCTCTTAAGTTCAGGATGTGCATTGACTGTGGGAACCAAAGAACTGGGAAAAAGTTTTAAAAAGTTGTTCTAAGTCTTATATAATTCCTTTATTCTTGTTTTAATTTTATTTCTTTAAATTTTATTTCAAAATTGGGTGTTGCAATCGTTTAACCTTAGACTGACAGATGATCCGGGGCAATTCCTGTTTCCCTGGGCTGACCAGGATTGTAGGTTTTCAGCATTGTGATATTGAAGTAAATGTTAGTATTGCCATAATAAAGCTACTCAAAAATCAAATAGATGGGGTTCTGTCAAACAACGATAGTCAAACAAATCTGATTCCACACGCGTCCAGATAGATAAACTCATGCAAAATTGTGCTTAACTTAGTGTCACCTTTCTTGCAATTTTAATTTTAATCTAGCTCAAACAGATGGGATAAAAGTCTTCCTATTGTTGATGTTAAGGGCCTAACGTAAAAATAGCTTGCACAATCTCAACTAGTATTCAACTGATGGAAGTCAGCAGTACAAAAGTCCCCCTATATTTGATATAAATCGTGCTAATTTTGCAGTTATACTCAGAGAATTTAAGTGTAGACAATGTGGAAAAAGGAATTATAATTTTTGTATAGTGGAAGATACTTTTCTGAGGCTGGATTTCAAGCATATGATTAGGAGAATTCTAGATTTCATTTAACCTGTGCAATAAATGCCTGAGAATTAAGTACAGACCACCCATCTTCCATTTCTCAGCATTCGTATCTCTCCCCTTCGTGAGCACAATGCACACAATAGGGTAGACTTTCAATTTGCTGCCCGGGCGTAAAACTGGTGTTGTGGATCAACCATCCATTATAGAAACCGCCCAATTTTAATTTCCATTCATAATATTTTTGCAATAGATATGAAAATAGGGCAGCTTCTATTCAGGTGGCTGATCTACAACGCCTGGGTGACAAGTTGAAAATCTACCTCAATAAGTCCAAATCTTTCTAATAACTTTTCTTGTATCTGTTAAGTCTGTCATCTACATCATGGCTGTTGAACTTGTTCATTTTTGTCCTCCTCATTGGTTAAGTGCTTACACCTCTGCATTTTCTAATTGGTTATTTTCTACTTTCTAATTTCAATTTTCTCGCAAAAAGCATTCTACCAAAATAAAAATTCTAGCCAATCACACTGAAACAAAAAAATAATTCTCCACTGCCATGACACTCTCCACGAGGGGTCAGGCTGGATTGGATCGCCATTAATCTTACACTCAATTTAAGGAATTCACACTTTGTTCTGAATCACTCTTACACGGTTTCATTTGCATCAGGCCCGTACACTTGTTCTCCCTTTCCGTCCTGAATTAAACATTGCTTTAATTTAATTTTCTTTCTTTTTTAAATTAATCTCTCAAAACTAGCCTTGCTTCCTGCATATTCCCATCCTAAGCCACTGAGCTGTCCTCTATCCTCCACCTAGGCCTTCCTCCCCCATGCTTACCTATCCCTAATATACAGCCTGACCTCTTCTTCAGTCTGCAAGCAATGCTGATGGAAATCCACTTGTTTTAATAAAGGTTTTAAGGTTGGCACAAGTATGAGTCCAAGCAGGTCAAAGAAACATGAGATAACTTATGAGGAAAAATTACATCAAAATTGCTTTTAAGGATACTTGGAGGCACTTACATTTGCATCATCTTAAGACAGTTAGTTCTGGAACATAGAAGGGAGTCAAGAAGCCAGAATCTCAACATTGAGGTAAGTGCCTTTGAGTAGCTATATAAACTTTGGCTCCGTGTAATTTAAAACAAAATGTGATTACAAATGCTTTGATCAATTTAGTTTGTATTAGCTGGCGATATTACAGCCAGCACCCTATAAACTACAATAACAACATATTCCATTATCTGAATGTGCTGCACACAGCTGTTGTTGAAAATGTAAGTTCCAAACATCCGTCAGTAATTTGATCACATTGTCCCACACTATTAAATGTCAGTCCTGAATATTTGAGTGTGACATCATGATTTGGAATTCAAACCCAGAAATAGATTATAATTTTTTATAATCTCATATCTATCTCCTCTTTCATATCAAGTATAGCTCCCTCTTACCATTGCCACTTCTCAACAGTGCTGGGATTTTACCTTTTAAAGTTACTTGCCACATGGCAAGCAGAACTTTTTTTAGAACTCAATTAAATTCATTTTTCACTCACCAAAGTCTCTAACTTGAAGAAGAAATGAACCCTAAAAAAGGAGAAAAAAAACACAGGAATGATACAGAAGAAGGGCTAATCAGAGAGCAGGGAGCCGCTGCAACATACCACAAAGAATTCAATAGAACAAGAAAGCAAAAGAAAAAAATGAACAGTGAAAGATTGGAGATAGAAGGATTAACTCATTACCTATAAGTTGGTGGGTAAATCATTGGACTTTTCCAATCCTGCAACAAACAACTCAGAAGAACAGGAAGGAATGTGACTTGTGATATTCAGCATCCTCATTCAGTGGATTTTCTTGAAGGATCTGTTCTTCAGTGATACAAAACGGACTTATACAGCATTTAAAGTGCCAAATCGAAATCAAATTTTTACATTTTCTAAAATCAAATGAATGCACAATTTGGCTTCTGTTTGTCAATTGTGTGAACCAAAAAATATTTCCAAAAGTCAGAGGCAACAGGCTTGACTAGTCTTCATTTTCTATTAACTGCAGCAATGCCTGTCCAAAAAAACATGCCACTAAAAGCCCAAATGTCCCAAGCCCCTCAATGACCCCATACTAGTAGTACAGCTAGCCAGCACTTACTGGTACCATACCTCCACTGTAAGTATTCAGAGCCAGCATGTCACATGTCACACCTTTTCTGTCCACGACTTTGAAGACATTAACAAAATCATTACATTACTGACACTGTGAAGACAGAGAGGACTTGGGATTGGTGATATGCATATTTTTGGCTACTATTTTTCACCCATCTACACTTACGCAGAGTGATTTTACTAGCAGGATAATGAAACTACAAATTTACTTTCAAAAGTGTATCTGCACTATAATTCAGACATAAGTGTCTGTTTTTCTAAATCCTGGAACACCCACCTAGCAGTCTGACTTGCACTTTGCAATTATTTGCTTGCAGTTTGTAGTACTGAGCATGTGATCAGTTAGCAAGCTAATAAGTTATGTGATTGACGTCAGTGTGAGTGACAAGCCTCTGTCAATGAAAATCACAAAATGAAGGTATTTGACAAACTTTTTGTGTAAGAAAGTATATGTAAACTTAAAACACTTGTAGGGTATTAAAAGGTCTGCCAGCTACTGCAACTTTGATCACAATATCATCAGGACATTCCCAAATCAATGTGACTAATCCATAAATTTCTGTCAGTGCTATCTCATATAAAGCATTACACCGACTGAGAATGTGCACAGTTTATAACCTAAATAATGATCTCCTTATCAACCCTCCATGTGAATGAAGCACATCAGATAGCAGCAACATTCCATAACATACTTAGATTTTTTTGATGGAAAAGATTACTGTGCACAGATATACAAAAACAAGAAACAAGACATTTAGAAAATGTAACAGTATTAGAAATGCATTTAGAGTTATTGTTTGTGGTATGTTTCAGAGTTAGATGTGGACTATGGAAAAAAGATCAGCATTCCCAAAGACATTATGCTGGAAGAGCTTTCCCTCCTTTCCAACAGAGGATCCAGATTGTTTAAAAAGCGCCAAAGGAGATCTGAGAAATACACGTTTGAGGGATTCCCGAACTCTGTCAATTCACAAATGAATGTATGTATTCACACAAAACCTCTAGTGGTTCTTTAGACAGTAATATATAATCTGGAATCAAACTTGTTGATTTTTCAAAATCACAAAATCGAGTTCAATACCTCTATTCTGTTGGGGGTGGGGTTGCATGATATATTGAATTGTGGTGAATTCAAGAAAAAGGACCGGGCTGCTTTATTAATAATACTGCTGGTGAAAGAAGTACATTGTTTATGCAGTTTACACTGCCATTTCAAAATTGGGCCCTGTTTGACAAAGTTGCTCATGCAAATTATATATGCTGAATTAGTGCTGGGTTTAAGTGGACTCACCCCAGGAATAGGTACAAACTGAACATACACATGTTCAAACCATAGATTAATTCATGGTCAAATCACCCTTCCCAACAGCTGCCACTTTTCCAGCCATGATATCGTCATATACAATGTGCTGACATGAGCATGAACCCAGATTACAGCACTGAGTCACAATGGAAACATATCGGACCATAATTTGCTGTGGCAGGGCATCTAACGGCATCTGCGAGCTGGCGCAGTGAGGGAAACAGGGCATTTGGGACCTGAGTGAAAAGAGCAAGCAACTGTGTATCTCCTTAACCAATCAGATTTAAGGATTGTGAAATTAACAGTGTAAGGTCTGAGAAGGAAGTGTAAATTAGAATGGGTGAATTCAATGTCACATCAGGTACAGAAAGAGAAATAAAGCGAGGGAATGAAAGATTGGATTAAGAGAGAGAGAAAAAAAAGAGACAGAAAAGAAAAGTTTAAAAAAAATTTGATTTAAAATTTTACATTTTTAACATCTCCATCAACAATTAAAACCTGAAAGAATGAGACTCCACACTTGTAATATTAATTTTCAGTGCCAGAGAGGTTGATTGGCAGTAATTACCACTTGGCATGTCGCTAAAAGGGTACTTGGAGTGGAATGGACAAGACTTAACTTTCTGTGGCAAGTTTAGTTTATATCTACTGCACAAATACAGCAACTTCATGCCATTCAATGCATTTCAATGGTGAGGCAAACAGCGAGATGCCATTGTCGCGAAGTTAACAGCAGAGCAAAGCATCTCGGACAGTAACTTTTAGATATTTGAGTTTAAGCGCGCATCTGCCCTTTGCCTGAAGTTGCTGTACCATTTGCACATAAATAATAGAACGCCATTTGTCTCACTGCTTCTTTGATAGCAAAATCTGGACCAATGTGTAGAAACTGACACTCTGTGTAATGTTTAGTTGCGTCATTAAGACCATTGGTTTAATCAAAGTTTTAGAGTGTTGGTAGGTGTGTAATTCTGTGGTGACACTGTTAGCAAAGTAAATGAAATCATCCAATCTGAAATCCAGTTTTTGTTCCTCTTAATAAACTCCAAAAGGGCAATATATTCCAATCATTACAAGTTAGTCTTGATCTTTAGCAATTGCTTTGAAAAGTGGCAATGAACAATGAGAAGAAACATCTCTTTCTTCAATCGCAGGGGGGTTAAATTGGTTAACCCCCGAAAACGGGCATGGGGATCGTGGTGCACGATTAACCAGTCGTTGAGATGCAGCAACACATAACATTCTGGTGATTTCTATGCTTGCTGCATCCAGCCAGCCCGACCTGCGCTGTTGAGTGACTGCTCACCAGCAGGGGCCCAGATATTGCAAGTGGCTAGCACCACTTAAAGGCAACCTGCACCTCTAAAAGGGAAGATGCACTATGGCTGCAGGAAATGGTGGAAGTCAATGGTGAAGTGAATCTGTGCTGTAATATAGTGAAGTATGGTGATGATGGGAATTCTGGAATTTTTAATGAGCAAAAACTTGGCTGCTCAAAGTTTGCGGGACTCTTATATTTTCAAAATATAAGATACGGTCTGAATGGAGGTCAGAAATCTTACACGTAAAACACACATGCAGGTCCCATCCTTAGTTTACAAACTGTTGAGTTCCTTCAAAATGTTGAATAAATGTTGCTCAGCACTACAGCCCCCATCACCCATCTACAAACTCTTTCAATCAGATGCTTCATCTCACCCTCACACATTACCACTGATGCAAGCCGTACACCCACAACTCACAGGTCACACACTATTAAACCATGACAACCATATCACCCAAACATCTTGCAGGACACTCACCGACAAACATCCCACTTTCTTTCAGGAGAAGGTGATGTATTACAGGAGGCAGCAAGTGGCAGTGGCTCCATGGGCCATGAACCCGCTGTCCTCTCTCAGGATGACAGCATTCCTATCCCTCCCCGCCACACCTCCAGTGCCCTTGCTGTTGCCTGTCAGCTAGCCAGCCCACTCCCTGTAGAGTATTGAAACTTTATTATAGGAACAGGAGTGGGCCATTTAGCAGTTCAAGCTTGTTCCGCCATTCACTGAGACCATAGCTGATCTGTGGCCTAACTGCATAGACTTGCCTTAGCCCCATATCCTTTAATACTTTTAAAATTAACAAATGAGCTAGCATCAACTGCAGTTTGCGGAAGAGAGTTCCAAACCTCTACCACCCTTTGGGTGTTGGCTGGAGCGTGGAGTTGCAAAATCGCATCTGTATCTTTAAATCAGCTTTGCACACTACCGCATAATCTACCGCATAATTTCCCTACTTTACATGCTGCCGGCATTCGTTGAGTGCACGTGCACAAACGCCTTTACCAATATGGTGTCCTGTGCACATCACACGTGCACGTGCAATGTGGACACCATTTTGGGTCCTTAGGAGTCCGCTTAGCGCCTACACAACGGGCGCTACGCAGCCCAATTTAGACCCCCAAATGTCTAAAATTATGTAGTATATATTAATTTACCAAGATTTGGCAGAAACTATCCTAAGCAAATGTAATTATTTCAATAATCATGCAACCAAAATTTTTTTTATCAGATCGTCTCTATTAAGTGAAAACCATTTGTTTTGATTAAGTTGGAAATCAATTGGTGCCTGAGACAATGTTCTCAATAAAAGATTGACCCATACTCAGTACAGTATAACAAATGTACCCTAGTTTTGCTGAATCTATTCCAGAGCTATATTCCTTCCGTAACACATTGTGACGATGACAAAGAGATTTGCCAAGGCATGAGAAATGGACTGCAAGGTGGGCACCAAAACACTCCTAAATCGCCTCCAAATACTCCTGATCCAAGGACTCCACCAAATCCAGATTCCATTGCTCCAGGTAAGAGACATGTTACCACATTACAGTTCAGACCATACTACATCTACTGCAGTTTTGGATTGTGACTCAGTTACACCATTTTAAATGTATAAGATAGCTCTGAGAGCTGGGGAAGGTCATGCAATTCATCCCCAGCCATTCCGTATAATGCAAGGTTCAGTCATTTGTCTTCCCATACCTGCTGCTACACTTACAAACTATTTAACACAGATGAAAAAGAAAATTTAGCATTGAAAACCTTTGTTTTTAAAAAATCCATCCAAAAATCCTCATCTAACACCATAACAAAATGTTTTTCAGCATTTTACCTATTGTTGGTTAATGTCAATGATACTAGTTAAATTATTATCTTATTTTATTGATCTAAGTTTTCTGACATTAATGGCCATCAGACAATCTATTGAGAACATTTATTTTTCACAGCAGTGCTTCCATTGTATTAAAAGACTTTTCCAATATATCACCCTTTTCCTCTGCATTTTTCTTCTATTTCATTCTGATTTCTTTTTATACATGCAAGTGAGAACACACCAAGTATAGAAACAATGAAACTTTCTGAGTTTTTCTTTGTGTTTTCACTTGTGTGCACGCAAGTTTTCTCCAATACAAAATTACATTTTGATATTTATAACTTACTGTTTACTTTCACATGGCTGCTCTTCTCGTTCTCTTTGCACCTTACTGCTATTTTTCTTTTCTGACTTGGTTTTTCTTTTGCTGTTACACTATGTCTTTGGTTTTCTTTCTTTATCTGGTTCTCTTTCTTTCTGTTCGTATTAATTCTTTTCTTCAATTTCTACTGTTGCTTTTATCTTTTACACAGCCATAAACTACTCTCAACAAAAAAATCTTGTAAAGGACTGACTCACTTCCCACCTCACTATGTCAACCATTCTTACTATAGTGCTAATTTCTTATACTTTGCTCATTCCCAAGTGTTTCCGGAATTCTTTGCCTGTTTCTATTTTTTTAACTGGGGACCTGGCAAAATGCAGGATTTCTCAGAGATGGGAGCACGGGGCACAAAAAAATATAATTTCCTATATTTTAACCTCTTAATATCACCAAGTGGTGAAAAGGGTGGTTAATGATTTCTCAGATACAGTTAATGCCAACAGTAAGGTAAGTGAAAACCATTCACTTAGGGGCATAAGTGGTGTATGAAAGAGGTTTGAGTTGACTCATGCTCTGACTTTCCCCTTCTTCCATTGGGGAAGCAGTTAGGTTCCACTTGCTGTCGCTACCTGACAGCCCAGCAAAAGTTAGGAGCTTGCACTGTGAGGAACAGTGAGAGCAAATACCATCTTACTACTATGCACTGGACAGCCACGCCAATCATGCCATGATTTATCAATGGTATACATGCATTTTTGCATTATCCTTCTACACAGGATATACTGGACCACTGAAGGAAATTCCACCTGAAAAATTTAATGCAACAGCTGTACCAAAATCCTATCAAACACCGTGGGAGGAAGCCATTGCAGAGGATCCTGAACTTCTTTCAACTTTACATCCCAGAATGCCAGAGCTCACACCTAAGGTAGAACTGGCTGAATATAAGACTTTTAACAGGTAAATACTGTTGATCAACCACATTTATTCAAAAGATGTAACTGGTCATTTTGCTATCTATAAGGATTATTATTTCATATATGTAAAGTAAGATTTAGCAATCAGCTGGTTCTTGGATTAACTTGAAGAATTGCTTTCACTTGCATCATGACTGGACATTATTGTCCACTAATTATTAGTTGAGTGAGGGATGTCAACAGTTTATAGAATGAAGATTATTTACTGTTGAGGTCACAAAGATATGGGCCTACTGCTTGTTTTGGACGGGAGTGCCAGGTACCTATTAAAGGCCTGCTTGAAAATTGAATCAGGTGGGCCATGGGCATCAAAGGGGTGCCAAGGTGCCCACCCGATTTTCCTCTGCCGGTTACTATTTTTCAGGTGTGAGAAACAGGAGAGAGGCAGTTGAAAATTGCACCCCACATGTTTTCTCTTTCTCTTCTTTCCTCGCTCCCCTCTCCCCTGTGAGTGACTTTATTGTACAATCACCTGGTCATAGCTACAGTGATTTCAATCTAGAGTTCCAGGAAATCTGTTGCTCTTACTGAGGTCACTAGACTAATATATAATCTGGTGCATGGACTTTTCATTACATACTTTACATGTACAGATGCTAGGATAAAGAAGTTCCAACATTTACTCACACTCAGCAAACTCTGAAAGTTTCCTTTGAGGATTAGAACGCAGTGTCATAATTTACTGGAACATTCTGTAATTTAAATAATAAAAAAATTAAGATAATCTGATTAGTTGTTAATATTTTTCTATCTGTGGCAAAGGCCACCTCATAATTAAGTGCTTTCTATTAATTACATTGCTTATATTACAGTCTCTTGTACAATATTGTACAGCCATCTACTTCTCCAGTATGACTGATTGTGAAGCTCAAATCATAATGCCCCAGATTTTGCTGGAGCGAGGCATCTCACGGCTTGCCCGGTTAGTTAGACTTGTTCCTGCACCCTTCAGCTCAAAATTGTTTTGGCCTGTAAGTTGCTGGAAGTGCGAGCTGATAACGATAGAGTGAGGGCAACGGGGAATCTGGGAACTTGGTGAACAACAGGACCAACAGTGTATCTCCTTAACCAATGAGATTTAAGGATTGAGAAATAAACAGAGGAAAGAATAAGAAGGAGGGTGAATTAGAGTGGGTGAATTCAATGTCAAATCAGGTACAGAAAGAAAAATATAGAGAGGGAAAGAAAGATTTGATTAAGAGAGAGATAAAAGAGACAGAAAGGAAAAGTAAGAAAAAAAATTTACATTTAAAATTTGATAATTTTAAAATCTCCAACAACAATTCACAAACTGAAGGAATGAGGCGCCACACTTTTAATTGTTTACTTTCTGGGCAAGAGAGGTTGATTGGCAGTCATTGACAATTATCACATCATTTAAAGAGTACTTACCCTGTTAATTACTTGACTTAACTTTCTGTGGCGAGTTTAGTGGACAATTAATGTGCAAATGCAGAATTTTATGAAGATCACGGGGAGGCTAAGGGTGCGATGCCATTTTCGTGAAGCTAACAGCAGAGCGGCCAAATCGGCCAGCAACTTGTTGAGATTTGCAGTTCACGGAGTATCTCTTCACCACAAGTTGCTGGCCAATGTGTACAATAATAATGGCATGCGTCTTTCACACGCCGTTATTTCTGCAGCAAATTCTGGGCCAATGTGCTTTCTGCTTCTCTGTAGCGACTTCAAAATCACCTTGAACAGACTCATGCACAGCCCCAGCAGAAAAACCTCTTCCCCAAA
Source organism: Heptranchias perlo (assembly GCF_035084215.1). Classification (NCBI taxonomy): domain Eukaryota; kingdom Metazoa; phylum Chordata; class Chondrichthyes; order Hexanchiformes; family Hexanchidae; genus Heptranchias; species Heptranchias perlo. The sequence continues at coordinate 124,028,027 of NC_090325.1, read as the reverse complement.
CAATACTAACAACAACAACTTGCATTTATATAGTGCTTTTAACATAGTAAAACATCCCAAGACTCTTCACAAGAGCATTATCAAACAAAATTTGACACCGAGCCACATAAGGAGATATTAGGACAAATGACCAAAAGCTTGGTCAAAGACGTAGGTTTTAAGGAGCGTCTTAAAGAAGGGGAGAGAGGTAGAGAGGTGGAGAGGTTTAGGGAAGGAATTCCAGTGGTTAGGACCTAGGCAGCTTAAGGCACGGCTGCCAATGGTGGGGCGATTCAAATCGGGGATGTGCAACAGGCAAGAATTGGAGGAGCAGAGATATTGGAGGGTTGTAGGGCTGGAGGAGGTTACAGAGATAGGGAGGGGCAAGGACATGGAGGGAATTGAAAACAAGAATGAGAATTTTAAAATCGAGGCGTTCCCAGACCGGGAGCCAATGTAGGTCAGCGAGCACAGGGTGATGGGTGAACGGGACTTATTACGAGTTAGGATACGGGCAGCAGAATTTTGGATGAGCTCAAGTTTTATGGAGGGTGGAAGATGGGAGGCCGGCCAGGAGAACATTGGAATAGTCAAGTCTAGAAGTAACAAAAGGATAGATGAGGGTTTCAGTAGCAGATGAGCTGAGGCAGCGGGAGAGACGGGCAATGTTATAGAGGTGGAAGTAGACGGTCTTGGTAATGGAGCGGATATGTGGTCGGAAGCTCATCTCAGGGTCAAACAGGACACCAAGGTTGCAAACGGTTTGGTTCAGCCTCAGACAGTGGTCAGGGAGAGTGATGGAGTCAGTGAGTAGGGAACGGAATCTGTGTTGGGGGCCGAAGACAATGGCTTCAGTTTTCCCAATGTTTAGTTGGAGGAAATTTTTGCTCACCCAGTACTTAATGTCGGACAAGCAGTGTGACAAATCAGAGACAGTGGAGGGGCTAAGGGAGGTGGTGGTGAGGTAGAGCTTGGTGTCATACCAAGTTCAGTGTCATAATACCTTCATGAATCACTGATTGGTATCCCACCATAAATGATGGAAAATGACAGCGCTAGTTTCTTTGATTTGTTGACACAAACTGAAAGCAAATCTTGTTATAGTTCGACTGAAATGCTCAATCATGTTGACCAACATAGGGTACAGCAGAGTTACCTTCTCAATCATAACCATGCTACAATACTAAAGATATACTGGAATCATCTGGGTCCTTTCAGTCCTACATAGATCTTGAAATTCAGCTATTTCAAAGTTTCTTTCTTTTTCATTATCTAATAGATGGTGCTCTGAATCTACAAATTAATTATTCTAATATGAAAGCTGATATTCTTTTTACTTTCTGATTCTTGAAATAGGCTCTGACTACCAATACTCACTTTTCCTATTTCGTGAAATAGTCTCTGACTACCAATACTCACTTTTGCCCTTTATCAATCAGGGCTTGGTGATCTAGGCCAATAATAGTGGCTCTTTCCAAAGACGCTTCCTTGTGGTAGGCTTACAAGGTGCTCATCTCTCACTTGGTAGCTTATTACATTTGTCACAATTTTTGCACTATATTTCCACATTCCTCTTATACCCTCTAGTCTCATAATAGTGCTCCTATAATTTGAGATGTCTAGCTTTGATCATTCAAAGTATTATATCGTTGACAAAACACTTCTCCTCTCATGCTTCACAACACCACAAAATTCAAATGGCCTGATGCAACCTACCACAAATGTCAATTCCTCTTTTAAAATCTATCCCAATCTAGGAAATATAATTTTTACAATAGGATCTTCAGCTGAGATTTTTTGCAAAAGCTGATCTGTACTTAGTTTTTTCTGGTTAGAGATCTCCTGGTTGCATGTGTCAGCTAAGAATTGTAGGCGGAAGTTCACTAATTTCCTGTACTAGAGGTTAGTAGGAAGTCTAGTATTGCCTTTAAATCATCATCGGTTGATGCATGGCTTTAAATTCTAATCTCAGATGTCCACGACTATGAGTCTTGTCAGGGTTCAGAGTTATTATCCTTTTTATCATGTGGCAATTTTTATTCCATCTCATTAGTTCTTTGGCAATGGTTTCTGTCTGCATCTGGCCTCTGTAACAAGTTATCACTTTGAGGTGACTTTAATAGCAATGTTCCTAAAACTAGAATTCAGTGGGCCATCTGTCCACTGTCTTCTGGATTTTTAAAATTCTCTAACAAGGCTAGAGACACTCATGATTTGTTCTTATCAAGTACTTGTGTCCAAAGGCTTATGAATAAACATGTTAGCATACAGGCATGACATGCAGAAGATATTTTCTAGTGACAGTTCTCTTTTAGCCTGTACTTATGAAAGTATCGCATCTACCCCTTGGTTGCTTATTTCAATATCTTTAGGGAAAAAAATCATCCCAAGTTGAATAGACCAGCAGAAGTGTTGAGGTTAAACACTGGTGATTGCAAATCTACTTCACAGGCTGAAGTCAATGAGAAATGTGACCCCCTTATCCATCAATCACAAGTACTCTCGCCACATTGGTGGCAACTTTTTCCTTCCTTGTTTTCTGGAACCTTTTGCAGATTTCCTGCCAAATGCTTCAGCAGATGCATATAAGGTTAAAGTCAGAGGAAGAGAGAGTTCAAGAGGAGGAGATTATAAGACTGGAGGAGGTTACATAGATAAGGAGGGCAAGGCTATGAAGGGATTTGAACACAAGGAAGAGAATTTTAAATTTGAGGCATTTAGGAAGCAGGAGGCAATGTAGGTCATTGAGGGGTGATGAGTGAGCAGGACTTGGTGTGGGATGGAATATGATTGCAGGGTTGTGGATGAGCTGAAGTTTACAGATGGCGGAGGGTGGGAGGTCGGCCAAGAGAGCATTGCAATTGTCGAGTCTGGAGGTGACAAATGCATAGCTGAGGGTTTCAGCACCAGATGAACTGAGGTAGGGACAGAGGCAAGTGATGTTACTGAAGTGGAAGTAAGCAGTCTTGGTGATAGAGAGAACAGGAGTCAGAAGGTTACCTTGGGGTCAAATAGGACTTTGTGGCCTGGGCTAAAGATCCTGAAGATTGAGAAGGGCTAAGGGGGTTTAGCATCTTTGAAAGTAGATAAATCGCCAGGCCCGTATGAAATGTATCCCAGGCTGTTAAGAGAAGCAAGGGAGGAAATAACAGTGGCTCTGAACATCATTTTCCAATCCTCCCTGGCTACAGGCATGGTGCTGAAGGATTGGAGGACTGCTAACATTGTAACGTTGTTACAAAGGGAGAAAGAGATAGACCGAGTAATGATAGGCCAGTCAGTCTAACTTTGGTGGTGGGCAAGTTATTGGAACCAATTCTGAGGGACAGCATAAATCATCATTTAGAAAGACATGGGTTAATCAAGGATCGTCAGCATGGATTTGTGAAGGGAAAGTCGTGTCTGACTAACTTGATTGAATTTTTTGAACAGGTAACAAGGAGAGTCGATGAGGGTAACATGTTTGATGTAGTCTACATGGATTTTAGCAAGGCTTTTGACAAGGTCCCACATGGCAGACTGGTCAAAAAAGTAAAAGCCCATGGGATCCAAGGGAAAGTGGCTAGTTGGATCCAAAATTGGCTCAATGGCAGGAAGAAAAGGGTAATGGTCGACGGATATTTTTGCGCCTGGAAGGCTGTTTCCAATGGGGTCCCGCAAGACTTAGTACTAGGTCCCTTACTTTTTGTGTTATATATTAATGATTGTGGGGGGGCTTGATCAAAACGTTTGTAGATGATACAAAAATTGGCCGTGTGGTTGATATTGAGGAGGATAGCTCTAGGCTGCAGGAAGATATCAATGGACCGGTCAGGGGGGCAGAAAAGTGGCAAATGGAATTCAATCCAGAGAAGTGTGAGGTAATGCATTTTGCGAGGGCAAACAAGGCAAGGGAGTACACAATAAATGGGAGGATACTGAGAGGCGTAGAGGAAAAAAAGGACCTTGGAATGCATGTCCACAGATCCATGAAGGTAGCAGCACAGGTAGATAAGGTGGTTAAAAGGCACACGGGATACTTTCTTTTATTAGCTGAGGCATAGAATATAAGAGCAGGGAGGTTATGCTAGAACTGTATAAAACATTGGTTAGGCCACAGCTTGAGTACTGCATACAGTTCTGGTCACCACATTACAGGAAAGATGTGATTGCACTACAGAGAGTACAGAGGAGATTTACGAGGATGTTAGCAGGGCTGGAGAATTTTAACTATGAGAAAAGCTTGGAAAGGCTGGTGTTGTTTTCTTTGGATCAAAGGAGGCTATGGGGAAATTTAATTGAGGTATATAAAATTATGACGGAACTAGATAGAGTGGATAGGGAGGACCTATTTTCCTTAGCAGAGAGGTCAGTGACCAGGGGGCATCGATTTAAAGTAATTGGTAGAAGGATTAGAGGGGAGCCGAGGATAAATTTTTTCACCCAGAGGGTGGTGGGGATCTGGAACTTACTGCCTGAAAGGATGGTAGAGGCAGAAACCCTCAACTCATTTAAAAAGTACTTGGATGTGCACTTGAAGTGCTGTAACCTACAGGGCCACGGACCAAGTGCTGGAAAGTGGGATTAAACTGGATAGCTCTTTTTCGGCCAGCATGGACACGATGGGCCGAATGGCCTCCCTCTGTGCTGTATCTCTCTATGATTCTATCCTTCATTGTTACCTGGAGGAAATTGCGGCTCATCCAAGACTGGATTTTGGACAAACAGTCTGACAACATAAAAGCAGTGGAGGGGTCAAGAGAGGAGGTGGAGATGTAGAGCTCGGTGTCATCCTGTTCCAATTTTCTGAACAACACAAATGAATAACCATCCATTTGACATATTATGGAGATCAAGAGCACAATTTCTTGTTTGTCCAGGTGCTAAATTGCGATTTTCATGGCTGAATCCTGATTGAGTCTTTAACTTTCCACTGGCTGGAAGTCACGCTAATGCAGAACAGAAAATGTTGCATCCCATGTGGGTGGTAGTTGGGTGGCTTGCACAAAAATACTGCATGACACACCCTAGTGACTAACACTCAAAAAATGACCCCGTTTATTACACAGCTGTCAGTTCCAAGCCACAGTGAGATCAACCTCACGAATGAACAACTTTTCCTGCTGTTTTGTAAACTTAACCACTAGGCTGATTACATTGGACTTTATAAAGTGAAGAATGGAGACTTGCCATTATTTGGTCACATTTACAAATTTATGGACTTCTCCATAAGAACATTCCAATATTTAACCCAGCAAGCAACTACATTTAGAAAGTCCTTTGGGAAACTTTCAATTGTTTATTTCAACTATCGAAACACTGTGCTATGCTCCAACAAAAGGAAATAACATACCAGTTCTGTCAGAATAGCAATTAATATTACCCTCCAACTGCTTTATATAACACCCAGTAACATATAAGTCATTACCGCATACATTATGGAAGTATCCATGTGCGTCAACACTCTAACAAATTATCCACTCCAGAAAGTGCAACTTTCATGGTTTGCACATCAGTCAGATAATGCTTTCTAGAGATATCAGAGATTTATAGTCGAAGGGAAAGAATCAGGCAAACATGATTTAATCATGGTTTTCAGATCCAGCTGTTCCCGATGCCTCTACAAGGAGTGCATTTAGCATTTTATAAAGTAAATTAACAAACAGTCTCACAACTTTCAAACTTCACTGAAGTCATTGATGTCTTATACAAGGCTATAGTAAATCAAGTGACTTATCATACATAAGTATTCCACCACTTATCTTTGAAAGTACAGATTTCCCATCACAGATAATATGCTCAAAATTAAAACTGTCATACATTAGAAAAATAATTTTAAATTTGATTGTCTTCCCATGAATGCAGTGGTGCTACAGCAAAATAGGCTTTTGATAAACAATGGTCTTCACAGAGACTCACCTACCCATGATTCCCCACTCAGCGGTTCCTCAATCTCAGCCAAATCATCAGACTGGCTTTTGTGTAGGTTCTGTGGAATTATACAGTGCAATATTGACAAGGAGCAGATTCTCTACCTACCCTTCCCAGTTGGCAATCAATGACATGGGGAGCCTTAAAAGAAAGATATCAAAACAAAAAATAGAACGCAAACCATATAAATTAGATTAACACCACTTCAAAGTTTTAATGTTCCAATTTATAATTCTGGAAATTTAATTTAATCTGGAAACTTAGTCTGGAAACTGCAGCAATTTGATGATAGGGGTGAGATCAACACAGAAAATAATGGTCAGTTTGATTCTTTTAAATAGCCAATGAAAGGTACAATAATAAAGGGCTTTAGCTCACTTGAAAGCAAAACGCAAGAACTGTTTTTGATAGGGATTAAATTGATCTGTACAATTTAATTACAATTCAACTTTAATCAAGTGTCTCAGATGTAATATTATGGAATTATTTCAAAAAATACAAATAGATTTTAAGAATGGATACCTTACAAATGTTTTCTCTGTTTACCAGAGGGCAGATGTTCAGTATCCATTGGAATGTTTTCAGTTTAAAATGTATCCCAACAAACCATTATTAGTACTTTTTATATTTAATAGAAACCCCAATTTAGAATACCCAACTGAAATGATACAGGAAAACTACAAGCCCAAGTTTATATTGTGCCTTTTCATTTACTGTAACTAGATTAACTAAACACGCACTATTAACAGTTAAAAAAAATACATTAATTATCTGAAGAAGCAACATCTTTTAAGAAATTGATTATAGAAAGGAGTTTGGACACCATTATCCTATGAATAGTTCAAAATAGACTGTCTGGTTGTCTTTACGTATGCAGGGGCTCTCTGCTGCATTTCAAAGTCTCACTCTTGCTGGGCTGACACCTTCTCAATGGCACTATAAATAGTGTAACGCCTTCCAAACATTCTTCCGTTGTTTCATACTTAGATCAGTATTTTAGAAAAATCAGATACTTATCAAAAGACTTGAAAAAAAGAACAAGAGGAACATTTTGACTTGTCCACCAAGCAGCTGCAAGCGGTCACAAGTTTAAATGATAACATCAGCTCTCAGAACAGCAGACCCAGATTATATGTACGGTAGATCTTTTAGAGACTTCTTAAGAATTGCCATGTTTTTCAATAGTGTAATAACGATTTAATTTGTTGAAATGTATCCTTTCTCTAAGGCTAGCCTTGGAAAATAAGCTAGAGAAATTTCTCAGTGTTACAACAGAGGCTGTGGTACATCTGAAAATATATTTTTATATATATATATATATATATATATATTTACACACACATTTGCTATTTCTCCTTATTATAAAATGTGTGATCCACCACATTAGTGAGATTTTGACTACACTGATTATTTTTTCAAATAAATTTTGCCTTGTAGTTCATCCTATTTCCTTTCTCCCTCCTCCCCAGACCAAACCAGTTTCCTTTGCTATGTTTTTTGTTTGGGAGGGTAGGATAGTCAAACCTGCAGCCATCTCCTAAAATGCTGTCAATTTCACAGTTCTTAGTCAACCAGCAAAGAGGTTTAGTTAAAATGGAAGTTCCCCTCCCTTCATATACAGTTTCTCTTTCCTTCTGTGGAATGATGTGTCTGTGTCTGGCAAAATTCACTCCAGAGGGAAAGCCTGAACACAAATGTCAGACAAAAATAGAATTTAAACCCAGACCGCTTTGTTGAAAGTCCTCAGTGTTGCAGCTGTTAAACTGATGAATGGTCGCTTTTGGTCCTGTTTTTTGGTAACACTAGCCTGACAACCTCAAGTTTGTCCATGCCTCCCAATGTAACTAGTCCAATGATTCCACCAACTTTAGGGTTGCAGCTGTAAAACTGATGGATTGTAATTAGGTTCTGTGTTACAAAACAGAATCTGTTGCTGCTGACCTAAAGTGAGTAGCTGTGAAACTTCAGGATTTGGATATACCTAATAACACACTGGTTACAACAGGATGCTGCCATTTAGGTCATGATGCTCCTTTGGAAAAACAATGGCCCAGAAATTGGTTGATGCTGCGCCCCTTTTACAGGCATAACACAGCAGGCTGCGGGAACCAATTTCTAGACCAATGTGTCATAATCCTGATTCACGCAGGTCTGATAAGCAATTATTAAAGCTTTTTTGAGATTAGTTCACACACTTGACAATATAGATCATGGATGAGAAGATGGAACTGGAGAGATAAGCTATAGAAATTGTCAAGCATGTGATGTTAAAATTCATCCATAGAAACACATAAGACAGAAGGCTAACTGGGCCACTTCCATTCACCCAGAGAAATGCAACATGCAACAAACAGTATTTCCAGTGTTGAAGTGGCTCATATAGCAAGCCTTCATGTTATATCTGCTTACTGATGCACTGTCCACTTCTTTAAGAAATTGAATTAATGCCAGTACGTAGGTATAGTTGCAATGCACATCATGATGTTTTGTAAGAGGTTGACACATTGCTACAGTACTGGACTTCTGCCTGTGATTGGTTCTACCACCTCTGCCAAAACCTAAATGGACTTAGATTTGGCAACTTTTGTTACATCAGCCTGACTACCTCTAGCCCTTTTACTCTTTTCCAATTAGGTAGTCCAGTGATTTCACCAGCAGTTATGAGTGCAGTGTCCCCTCCATAACTCTTTTAAGTTGTTCTACTATATGTGCTACAGCGTCCATTTGCGCGTGCATTTTGGCTACGATACTGAACCCAAGTTCATTATTTCTACCTGCTTTTCTTTTCTCTCTTGGTCCCTTTCGGGCCCTTCTCTGTTGTCTCCTCCACTTCCCATTACTCAGTAATACCACCTGTCATTTCTCCTATCTGAGCACTTTGCACCCCCCCCCCACAATTCCTACCCAAACCCCTCACAATTCCTCTGCCTTCCCACTCTCCTGCCACTGTTCCAAACTTGAATTTTCCTTGGATAAATCCACACCTACCCTCTGTTCCTCTCTTGGCATTCACCAAAGGGACCACAGAGGCACCCATCACTGCCTCCTTATGGGCAGCAACTCTAACTGCCCCATCCTCCTCGCCACGCCAGCTTGGGGGATAAACTTGCCAACCCTTTCCCGTCCCACTCACCTCTGTCACCTTGGATGCTGCCAGAGGATCAACAGTCACTGCCCCTCTTCGTATTTCAGTATTGAATGTCTGTTCACTTGCAAACAAGGCCTTGCCATCCACGACCTTATTGTGGACAATTGCATTGACATCACAATGACATCTTTCCCCTTACTGAAGTCTCGCTGCCTGGATATACTTTCGCAACTTGCCTTGCCCAAACTGCCGCAGTGGCAGTGTAGCCCTTAACACCAAATCAAACCTTGGTCTCTCCCTCAACTCCTCTGGTACTTTCTCCTCCTTCAAACACCTAATCTTGTTCCACCCCTCTCACCTCTCCTTTAAAATCCTCATTGTTTACCATCCGCTACTGAGATATCCTTACTCCTTTCCTCCCTCAGCCTTGGCACCAATGACACCTCATCCTCGGTGATTTTGATATTTATCTTAGCTCACCTTGCCCTCTCTCCTCTGAATTCACTGCCCTCCTGTCCTCACCAAACTTTCCCTTACATATAAATTCTCCTACTTATCTACACAGCCGCCTCCTTTGACCTTGTCATCTCTCGTGGCCTCTACTCTGACGGTGTCTTTCACAGATGAGGCCATCTCTGACCACTTCTTTGTATCCATTACCACCCACATCTCCTAACCACTTGCAACTCCGCTTCCTTCTGTGACAATGCTGGAATAAAACTCTTCTCTAAGTCACTTACAACTCCACTTTATATATCCTAACCACATAGCTTTGGCTCTCCATTCGCCATGATACTTTTTCAGCCATCGACCTGCTCACCTTTCCCTCATGTCCATCATTGAAGTGCTTTCCCCCAGCAAAACCTTTATTCTCTTGCATCCTGGCCAATCCCTCTGGTATGGCCCTCATTTTGCTCCCTCAAGACCAAGGGGCACAGACTTGAGCATATCTGGTACACAACTGGTTTAGACATACATTAACAGGCCTGGCTGGACCACATCAAACATTATCACTGTCCTCTGTCACAACCATTCACTACTCCAGGATCTTCCTGGAGAGCAAAGATAACCTCTGACTTCTTTTCTCCCACCACCAACCATCTCCTTAAACCCCTTTCTCCTGCCCCTCTGCCCTCACCTCCAACAAGTGTAAGGAGCTCATGGACTTCTTTGTCACTAAGATTGAGATGATTCATTCAGCTGCCTCTGCTGCTTCCCCCCTTCCCCTTGCCCACCAAGCCATACATCACCAGACTCCCCCCTGCTCTAGCCCAGAACCCAGATCTTTCCTTAATTTCTCTCCTATCTCCCCATGTCCTCTTTGAGCTCATCTGGTCCACGATGCTGCTGAAACCTTCATCCATGCCTTTGTGACCTCCAGACTCGACTATTCCAATGTTGTCCTGGCTGGCCTCCTATCATAAGAACATAAGAACATAAGAAATAGGAGCAGGAGTAGGCCAATCGGCCCCTCGAGCCTGCTCCGCCATTCAATAAGATCATGGCTGATCTGATCCTAACCTCAAATCTAAATTCATGTCCAATTTCCTGCCCGCTCCCCGTAACCCCTAATTCCCTTTACTTCTAGGAAACTGTCTATTTCTGTTTTAAATTTATTTAATGATGTAGCTTCCACAGCTTCCTGGGGCAGCAAATTCCACAGACCTACTACCCTCTGAGTGAAGAAGTTTCTCCTCATCTCAGTTTTGAAAGAGCAGCCCCTTATTCTAAGATTATGCCCCCTCGTTCTAGTTTCACCCATCCTTGGGAACATCCTTACCGCATCCACCCGATCAAGCCCCTTCACAATCTTATATGTTTCAATAAGATCGCCTCTCATTCTTCTGAACTCCAATGAGTAGAGTCCCAATCTACTCAACCTCTCCTCATATGTCCGCCCCCTCATCCCCGGGATTAACCGAGTGAACCTTCTTTGTATTGCCTCGAGAGCAAGTATGTCTTTTCTTAAGTATGGACACCAAAACTGTATGCAGTATTCCAGGTGCGGTCTCACCAATACCTTATATAACTGCAGCAATACCTCCCTGTTTTTATATACTATTCCCCTAGCAATAAATGCCAACATTCCGTTGGCCTTCTTGATCACCTGCTGCACCTGCATACTAACTTTTTGATTTTCTTGCACTAGGACCCCCAGATCCCTTTGTACTGCAGTACTATCCTCCACCCTCCATAAACTTTTGCTCATCCCGAACTCTGCTGCTCATATCCTATTCTGCAACATGCCCCACTCACCTGCCATGCCTGTTCTCTTTAACCTACATTGCCTCCCGTCTCCCAATGCCTCCAATTTAAAATTCTCAACCTTGTGTTTGAATCCCTTCATGGCCTCACCCTCACTATCTCTGTAACTTACTCCAGCCCTAGAACCCTCCCAGAACTCTTCGTTCATCAGACTCTGGCCTGTAGTGTTTCTCCCCACTTACTCTTCACCCTACCATTGGCCCCTTGTTCTGGATTTCCCTCCCTAAACCCACACCCCCCTCTCCACCTCCCTCTCCTCCTTTAAGACCCTGCTTAAAACCTACCTCTTTGACAAAGATTTCAGTCACCCCATCTAATATCTCATTTTTCTGATTGCACCTCTGGGAACCGTTATGGGACATTTTTCTATGTCAAAGATGCTATATAAATGCAAGTATTATTGTTGTTGTTATAAATGGGATACTGTATTTGAATAGAAAATCTGAACTAACTAAAGGACTTTGGCTTTAGTGAGCTTTCTGTTAAGCTATTCCAATATAAATACTCATTATAACCATAAAATAGCAAACAGAATTAGTTTAGAGTAGGGCAAGGTCAAGGTATGTACAATCCTCCTCCAGATTTCTCAATTTACATTTAAAAATCTGTCAATCACTGATTGCATTTGGAACAATTCAGACTCGAAAAGGTGAAAATCAACTTAGTCATATTTGGAAAAATATCCCGTGGTATTTCTCACAGCTAGCCTGAAAAAGAAAGAAAGACTTGCATTTATATAGCGCCTTTCACAACCTCAGGACGTCCTAAAGCTCTTTACAGCCAATAAAATATTTCTGAAGTGTAGTCACTGTTGTAATGTAGCCCGGGATCTGAAGCATGGATGTAACATTTGAACATGGTCCCATTCGGATCTAAAAATCGTAGCACAATGGAGAGTGTGGGGAAGGCAGGGAACAGAATTTTAAATTAAAATCACTGAAACGTAAGAAAAGGAGGGGCATTGCAGTTTCAGCCCAGTTATACAGTTTCTAGCCTTACAGTTACTACCCAGAAAGCTCTGAAAGATCTAAGTAGAGGGCAGCTTAGAAGGCTAAACTCTCCCTGCTAATCCATTTCTGATTTTTCACTTCTAAATCCACAGAGTTGCAACTCCTTATGGTGGTTTTGACAAAGCTTCCAAAATGATAAGTTTCAAGCTACCAAAGCTGGATTTTGCATTACTGGAACCAGAGCTCAGGTTTCCTGCCTTCCAAGATGGCACTGCTGGTCGGCCAAGCTTCAACAGAACTGCCCAGGGTTGGACATCTAACAACGTTGCAATAGTATTTGATGATCTGTCTTTGGAAGCAACCATTCCTGAAACAGATGACCTCTGAAATATTACTGTGCTCTTGATTATACTGTTGAGGCATTTTTCCTTCAATATGCATAGATAATAATGTGCTTTGTGCTTCAACCTACTATGGTGATAATCCATACCAAACAAAAATTACAGTATGTACAGAAATGTAAACCAGTGCCTAATGTTGTATTGATTTTTAGTCAGGCCCTGAATTTCCTTGGACCTTCTGCCGCTACGTCGCTGTAACTTTACAGCAGAAACCCCATTAACGTACATAAACGGGGTTTCCACCGCACTTCTGGCAAAGTTACAGTGGTGCAGTGGCAGAATATTCGGGGCCTAATTTTTAATCAAATATAGAAAGCCAAATATACCAGATACTGTCCATGTTTTGTTTGCCCCACAAGTTCAAATAATGTGAAAAAGCTTTGAATTAGCAGCAAACCAGTTGGTAAAGCTTTGTCACCGCAGTTATTTTGCTGGCAAATGCATTTCTATACTTAGTAGTGAGGCTCACAATATTTTACAAAGCATTCAGATGATCTAATTGATTATTCTGTCCTTTGTCTAAAGCACTGGATTAATCATCTTGTGGTCTCAATTTTTGCAAAGACATTAAATAGTGAAATTATCTGTTGGCAAATTTTAACAGTCTATGCTATCAAAAACTACAGTGCACACCTCTCATTCAGTTCTTGACCACAACAATCGTTTTTTCCTTTTTCTTTTATTGCTTTCCCTTCAATTTTCTCCCATTTCCTCTCTCTCTCCTGAAGCAGTGACTAACACTGGACTTTTGTCCTATGGATAGCAAAGGCCAAGTGGTCATGCACATGAAGCTTGATGGTGAGTGTTAGCAACTTGGAAAGATACCACAGCCAAACATAAAGCTGTTCTCATCCAAAGTTCTCAGATAAGTATATTTAGTAGGTGTCACCAGATATGAGCAGGAATGCTTCCCTTGGCTGATTTTTTCCTTCCCTGCTCCAGTCACTGATTAGGGAGTGTCCCCACTCCCCATTATCTCTACAAATAGTTAGCATAGACCAGGGATTGAACCCATGATTTTTTTGATCTGTATGGCTCAAGACTTCTTCAGGCAGTGGAGTTGTTTTTTTAGGTCATCATGTGAGCCCAATCTTTTTTTCCAATAAGGCTACTGAATGTTGACTCACAACCTTCTAGTTACAGTGCTAGTGAGCTGAGCCCTTTCCTGACTGTATGAGCAGTTGTTATAGTAACCAGTTGGAAGTGTGCCTGACTCTTACGGGACTAGCATGAAGAATACTAGCATTTTAAAATATACTGCTGATTAAAATTAAAGTGTGATGAGAGGAAAAAACTGACTGGAACTCCAAGAAAAGTATCCCTGCAGATGCTAGCAGTTTCAGTCAATTGCCCTGTAACTTCCTCACAGTTTTTAATTAACATTAATTTTAATTAACGATATGCTTTAATGTTATGGTGAGTAGAAAAACTGACAGGCAAAGTTGCATTGTAGGGTGAACTTTGCAAGATTTGTCACAGTATATTGCACCATGACAAATCGCTTGTCCTAACTATAATCTCTTAACTACACAACCAACAGTGAAATATTATAATCGTAAAAAAAAGAACAAAAATAAATGATGCAATGTAACAAAATAACAATATAACTTGTCACTATTCAGGACCAGAGCTAATAAGCTCTTAGGCTACATTAATCATACAGCTGTAGCTTCAGTTGAAAGATGTTTTGCTTTGCACTGACTTTAAAATTGTAGTATAAATTCAAGTTAGAATCTGACCTGATACTGAAGCAAAGTAGTGATGCTCCCTCAAAAATCTTACTTTTCTTTGCTCCAGAGTTAGATTGGGCCCCAACTCTAGATTTACACTGCACAATTTTAGCACTAGTGTGAGTGAAACTCCTTTGTGTGGGCACTGAAATGTGGCTTGAATCATCATTGTCTAACTGGATAACTCATTTCACTCCATCAGAATAATCCTCCAAAGAAACCTTTGATGAGTCCCCAGTGAGTTATCATCACTGATTCCAGAATACAGTTGATGTACATCTGATTGCTGCCACAGATATGGGACCTTCCACATTTCCAGATTTTCCACAGCTTTCTGACAGCAATTTTGAATGGTCGATTAACTGCAGTATCCAACATCTGATTAAGCTTGGTTAGATGGCCAGATAGTAGAGGTGCTGTTGTGATTGGTTGATTAATTGATTGATTGATTGAAAGACTTGCATTTAGCACCTTATCACAACTCTTAAAAGGTCCACATGTGCTTCACATACAATAAATTACTTTGAAGTGCATTGTCTGTTGTTATGTTGGAAAACATGACAGTCATTTTGTTCACAGCAAGATTCTGCAAACATAACTACTCAAGCTGTTTTTGGCGATGTTGGTTGAGGGAGGAATTTTGGTCGGAATACTGGAAGAACTCCTCTTTGATTAGTTCATGGAATCTTTCAGTCTGTGAATCTGTACAGAGTCAAGTGCTGGGTTAAAAAAATCTCTTTTGCAGTAATGCCAATCATCCTTGACTTATTCCACGATCAGTGCTCCAGTCAGCTTACTCTTCTGTGTCATATTTGACAATAATGCTGAAGAGTACTTTTTCATGTGTTGAAGGGATTTATTTGAAGAATTAGTATCAGGTTGCAACCTGCGAAGTTTATCTCCAAGGCATATTCTGTGGCCTACAGTCATATTTTGAATGTGCTAATTGTTCTTCTAACTGCTTTTGGCACCAGCACTCAGTCCAGCAGCTTCTTTACTAATTTTAGACCAATTTCTCTTTAGACCATATTAAGCCTTACTTTTGGAAGATGTTTGTTTTCTCTTTGCCAATCGTGCATGCTAGACTTACTTATGTTGAATTCACATGCTGCTGTACTGTTGCCTTATCCTCAAGAACATCTAACACTTCCAACTTAAAGGCAACAGAGTTGCTCCTGCTCCTCTATTATTCTCAAATAATATTTAAAGCCAAATTTGCAATAAAGCACTTCCAACTCTTCAATTGTCACTTGAGTTGGCAAGTTCTCTTCAAATGTCTACACATTTTCACACTGTGCTACAGAGAGGAACTTGGCATATCCCAGCTGGCTACCGCAGATACCATGGGAATAGCTGCACATTTGCTGCAAAAATGCTTTTGAAATCAATTTTTGTAAGATTGTTTGTATATGGTGCACACACATGCAAATAACACAGCTATGCATTCCAGATCTCTCTCCAGATGGCTGTTATGCAGTCATTTGACCATACAAAATCACCAGCAATCATAACCCACAATGAACATTAAAATATGGTTAGTGCAAAGTGGATGTATGACCTTCTATGAACTTTTCTGGTGATCTTTCATGCATACATGGAGAAACTGAAACTCCTGAAAGGATGTATTCCAAACCATTTATCTGAGAAATGTCAGAGGCTTTGATTGCCGTAATTGTTGCAGAAATCAATTTCCACAGATACTTCTCATAACACCTTTCATTAACCAATAAAATCCTCTGATAAAAACCTTTTTGAGATGATGTCCTGTCCCATGAGACCATCATAAAACATAATGTGACTGAATTGACAGCACACAGCCACATTAATTGATGCTCCTTTATAATCCAGTATTAAGCAACCCCTCAAATAATGAAGCAAGCAGTCCGTGCCCGCATGCAGCAAGACCTGGACAACATCCAGGCTTGGGCTCATAAGTGGCAAGTAACATTCGCGCCAGATAAGTGCCAGGCAATGACCATCTCCAACAAGAGACAGTCTAACCACCTCCCCTTGACATTCAACGGCATTACCATCGCCGAATCCCCCACCATCAACATCCTGGGGGTCACCATTGAGCAGAAACTTAACTGGACCAGCCATATAAATACTGTGGCTACGAGAGCAGGTCAGAGGCTGGGTATTCTGCGGCGAGTGACTCACCTCCTGACTCCCCAAAGCCTTTCTACCATCTACAAGGCACAAGTCAGGAGTGTGATGGAATACTCTCCACTTGCTTGGATGAGTTCAGCTCCAACAACACTCAAGAAGCTCGACACCATCCAAGATAAAGCAGCCCGCTTGATTGGCACCCCATCCACCACCTTAAACATTCACTCTCTTCACCACCGGCGCACTGTGGCTGCAGTGTGTACCATCCACAGGATGCACTGCAGCAACTCGCCAAGGCTTCTTCGACAGCACCTCCCAAACCCGCAACCTCTACCACCTAGAAGGACAAGAGTAGCAGGCACATGGGAACAACACCACCTGCACATTCCCCTCCAAGTCACACACCATCCCGATTTGGAAATATATCGCCGTTCCTTCATTGTCGCTGGGTCAAAATCCTGGAACTCCCTTCCTAACAGCACTGTGGGAGAACCGTCACCACACGGACTGCAGCAGTTCAAGAAGGCAGCTCACCACCACCTTCTCAAGGGCAATTAGGGATGGGCAATAAATGCTGGCCTCGCCAGCGACGCCCACATCCCATGAACGAATAAAAAAAAATTTGTAAGTGTTTTTAAGTTCTTAAATCTGTACAATTTCCAATAAGTATTTAGCGCAGGGAATTAAATCATCAAATACTTGAACTTCATACTTGTCGGTTAAATTATGTGGATGGTTGTTCCATTAAAAATGGATCCGCCCCAATGGCTCAGTGGTTAAGTACATTGGTTGGTGTGGCACTAACCCAAATTGGCCAGGGAAGTCCCAGTTTGATCCCTGGTTTATCAGAATAGGATGACTTTAGTTAAGCCTGCAGTAAAAGGTGCTTAAATTTGCCTCAGTGCCTCGGAAGAGAAAAAGACAGCAAGGGTTCCTGATCCTGATCATAATCCAGTTATCCTGCTGGAACAGCATGTGTGTGGGCATTGTTTAAGGCCAGAGTCAGCCTCAGCTCTTGTAGCCCCCAGGCTCAAATGGTTTGCCAAGCTTCACTGGCCTTACAAATGAAGAATGGGCACTAATTGATGTACCAAAGGGGTATCACCACCTGTGGAACTGTACTCATCATGACTCATTGCCTTAAAGAGTAAAAGGTGAAAAATTAAAAAACAATAAACTGGAGCATAAAATATTACAATGCTCTTCACTGAAGATAGTGGGCATTTCCATTTCATCACTACTCAACATGTGTGGCATTGGTGCTATCTGGCAATGTATAACTAGACTAACATATTTTATTCCCCTGTTAATATTGTGCATGCCATTACATTTGAAGGGAGACAGGCAAACATCCTTTAGTACAGCAGAGCAACTACTGGCAAATTTCCTTGCCTGCAACATCAAACACCCGACCTTGGAATCAACATTGTGGTAGCACTATGCAACTATATCCATTTTTGCTACTTCAGTTTTTTTCTATTTTATGTGGTCAAAGTGAGGATGTTAATGTTGAAAGTTGGAATATTTTTCTACAATTTGCACTCAATGCCAGGATCAAACATGCCCTGGCAATTATATGAGCCAGATGTAGAACAAAGTTCCCTCTATTCTGGCCGAATAACATGCTTAAACCCAAACCTTCCTACACTAGGTATTTCCATTACCCAACATTAGCTATTATCATGCTGGAATTCTGCCTCTTTAAAACCACTCCAACCTTAACCCATTTTCCAGGATGGGGGATTACCTCAGATGCATGTCTGGCTTCTGCCAGAATTCTTGTCCGCCAATGTCCTGCTGCAAAATCCCAGTGATGAAGAAGCAGGATTGCTGCTCCAGCCCCAGACAAAGCAGCCAGGCAGTTTAAGGGGCAGGAGCATCCTGAGAATAGCACAGCAATTGCCTTGTAGGCTTCAGCAGATAATGAACCGTAAATGGAAAGGTAAGTAGAGGCCTACATGGACTGAGGTGAGGCCGCTACAAGACGCTTTCCCTGCATTGGGGGATATCAGAGCCAAATCCCAAATGAAATTGGTGGTAAATGGGGCAGTTGTAACGAAAATCCACTGGGGACCCGAACCCCACCACTGCATGAAGGGGTGGCCATCCTTGGTGCCAGTGGGGACACGAGAGGAAAATCCAGGTCAAGCGGTGAGATACCAGTAATTTATTAGTTATAAAAATAATGGTGATAGGAAAAAGGCTGTTTGACTGGACGGGGTGGTTGGAGGCAGGAAGTCATGTGATGAAACCTCCAGGAATACATCCAATTAGAGTCAGCAACCCTAGGTGACCATCATTTGCCCAGTTTAAAACTGGGCTCTGAATGGGCCAAATGGCCTTAATGAGGATGCTTGAAATATAATCTGTTGGTGAATGTGCAAAACAATCCAGTTACACATGTGTGAACATGAGATGGGCCTGTTTCACGTTTCCGTATGTGCAAGTGCCCGATTTTATTCAAGTGTTACCGGGTTCATTTTGCACGAGTATCTAATCTGTTTTTAAAATCCAGCATTGGAAAATTGAATCTTTTAATTCTGTTTTCAAATACAATTTCACAATCAGATTGTTCGGTTCAAAGCCAGAGGAATGGTCACCCTAATTATTGGCACATTGGGCTGTTTGTCAGCAAATTCTAAGAAATTAGACTGATCAAATGTGTGTAACATAATTTTTTTTGTTTGTGCTCAAGATTTTGTTGATGCTAGCAAGGCCACATTTATTGCCCACCCCTAGTTGCCCTGATAAGACTGTGGTGACAGTGCTCCCAAAATTATGTTAGGTATTCCAGGATATTGACCCAGCAATGAAGGAGTGGCAATATATGTCCAAATCAGAATGGTGTGAGACTTGGCGGGCTTACAGGTGACGGTGTTCCCATGACATTGCTGCTCTTGTACTTTTCAGTGGTAGAGGTCTCAGAGAAGGGAGGTGCTGTCGATGTAACCTTGGTGAGATGCTGCAGCATATCCTATAGATCATACATACTGCTGCCACAGTGCGCCGGTGATGGAGAGGGTAGATATTGAGTCCAGAGGCAGGAGCATCGATCAAGCTAACTGTTCTGTCCTGAATAGTGTTGTTGTAGTTGCATCCATCCAGGCGAGTGGTATTACACCACACTTCTGACTTGAGCCGTTTAGATGGTGAGAGACTTTGAGAGGTCAGAAAGCGAGCCACTTACTGCAGAGCAGCCAACCTCTTCCCTGCTCGTGTAGCAAAAGTGTTGATATCATTAGTCCATTTATGCTTCTGGTCAGAGTTGATCCCAAAAATGTTAATGTTGAGTACTGTTGAAGGCCATGAAAGGGGTCTGGGCTTTCTCTAATTTAAGATTGTCATTACCTAGCACTTATGTGGCACAAACATTAACTGCCACTTGTCAGCATAAGCCTGGATGTTATCGAGGTCTTGCTGTAGGCTGACACGGGCTGTTTCATTGTCAGAGAAGTTGTGAATGGAGCTGAACACTGTGGAATCAAAAAAACCATATGACAGAGAGAAGGTCATTGATGAAACAACTGAAGATGGTTGGGTCATAGAAATTCTTCTGAGGAATTCATACAATGATGCCCTAGGCTGTGTTGACTAGTTTCCAACAACCACAGCTATCTTCCTTTGCGTCGCATATGATTCCAACCACTGAAGGATTCTCTCTTTGACCCTCATTAACATCAATTTTGCTAGGGCTCCTTGATGCCATACTTGGATGAATGCTGCCTTTATATCAGGGCAGCTATTCTCACATCCCCTCTGGCACTCAACTCTTGCATCTATGTCTGGATCCAGGCTGTGACAAGATCTGGAGCTGAATGGTTCTAGTGGAACCTGAACTGAGCATCTGTAAGCAGATTATTGGTGAGTAGGTTTTGGTCGACTGCTGTTGATGACTCCTTCCATCATTTTACTGGTGATTGGGAGGACGCTGATAGGATGGTAATTGGTCAGGTTAGATTTATCCTGTTTTTGTGGGGCTAGGATATGCCTGAGCAATCTTCCATATTGTTGGGTAGGTGCCATTGTCAAAGCTGTACAGGAACACCTTGGTTAGAGGGAGTGGCTGGCTCCACTGCACATGTCTTCAGCATTACCACTGGGAGTTATCAGTGCATGTAGCCTTTCTCGTGTCCAGTGCACTTAGCCGCTTCTTAATATCAAGTGGAGTTACCCAAATTGGTGGTATCTATGATGAAAGGGATTCCAGGAGTAGGCCAAGTAGAATCATCCACTCAGCACTTTTGGCTGAAGATGCATGCAAACACTTCAGTCTTGTGCTCTTCCACTCACATCATGGTTGAGGATGGAGATGTTCAACAACAACTCTTATTTATATAGCACCTTTAACATAGTAAAATGTCCCAAAGTGCTTCACAGGAGCATTTTCAAACAAAATTTGACACCGAGCCACATAAGGAGGTATTAGGACAGGTGACCAAAAGCTTGGACAAACAGGTGGGTTTTGTGGAGCGTCTTAAAGGAGGAGAGAGAGGTAGAGAGGCGGAGAGGTTTTTGGGGGGGATTTCCAGAGCTTAGGGCCTAGGCAGCTGAAGGCACAGCCACCAATATTGGAGCAATTAAAATCAGGGATGCGCAAGAGGCCGGAATTGGAGGATCACAGAGGTCTCAGAGGGTTGTAGGGTCGGAGGAATTTACAGAGATAGGGAGGGCGAGGCCATGGAGGGATTTGAAAACAAGAATGAGAATTTTAAAATCGAGGTGTCCCCGGTCCAGGAGCCAATGTATGTCAGCAAGCCATGTGTTTAACCTTTAGTAGGTTTATACCTAATTCTAAGATATGCCTGGTGCTGTTCCTGGCCAGCCCTTCTACAGTCCTCATTGAACCAGGGTTGGTCTCCTGGCTAGACAGTGATCAGTTAGCGATATGCCAGGCTATGAGGTTACAGATTGTGGTGGTATACAATTCTGCTGCTGATGAACCACAGCACTTCAGGGATGCCCGGTTTTGGGCTGTTCAATTTGTCCTTAGCACTTAGCACAGTGGTAGTGCCACATTAAACGTTGGAGATAAAACTTTGTCTTCACAAGGACTGTGCGATGGTCACTTTTGCCAATGTTATTCAAGCCAGATGTGTTTGCCAGGTAAGTTGGTGAGATGAGGTCAAGTAGCTTACTTTGTTGTATTGGTTTCCTCACCACCTGGCACAGGTCCAATCTGGCAGCTATGTCCTTCCAACTTGGCCAGCTCAGTCAGTGGTGGTACTACTGAGCCACGCTTGATGGTGAACATTGAAGTCCCCCATCCAGAGGACATTCTGTACCCTTGCTGCTCTCAGAGCTTCTTCCAACTGATGTTCAAATGGAGGAGTACTGATTCACCACATAAAGATGGATGGTAGATTGTGATCAGCAGGTTTCCTTGACTTTTTTTGACCTGAAGCCATGAGACTTTGTGGGATCCAGAGGCAATGTCGAGGACTCGTAGAGCCAATCCTACCCGACTGTATATCGCTGTACCCCTACCTCTGGTGAGCATGTCCTGCCGTTGGAATAGGATATACCCAGGAGTGATGATGGAAAACTCTGGGATGTTGGCTAATATATATTATTCTGTGAGTACAACCATGTCAGGCTGTTGATTGACTAGTTATGGGAAAGTTCTCCCAACTTGCAACTGCCAGATGTTAGTGAGGAGGACTTTGCAGGGTTGATTGGGCTGAGATTACTTTGATCTTATGCTGATACAATGCCTGAGTTGTTGCCAACAGGTTTGTCTGATTTTATTATTATTGAACTTTGTATCATGATTATTTTTCTTGTGCTAGCCCAGAAAAGGCTAGATTTATTGAATTCAATTTCACAATTTGCTATAGTGGGATTTGAACTCAGCACTTCTGGATTGCTGGTCCTGTACCATAATCACTTGTCTATCGGATCTTCATAACCCACAGAGAGAGGAGACTTTTATCCCAAAGCCTGGGCTGAATTTGAAAGGAATCTATGCTAACCCTAGTCGACCACCCAGTTCTCTGTGGCTGATAATTAAAAATGTGAGTATTGGTATTCCTTTCCCTGGCCAGGCAGGGGCCAATGTGACATTTGTGCTCATAATAACCATTTTTCAGGAAAAAAAAACATTCTTGTAGAAGGGCCATGTTTAGCAATGGCAATGTATGTGGGCCATTCCTCCCTCGTGTTCCAGCATAATACCAATGCACTTAAACTTAAACATCCACAAGATAGTGCAAAATCTTGTTTTGCACCGCTGAACAAATACATTTTTAATGCTGTGGGGCAGTAGATGTCTGTTACTGTCTATATTAGTGTAAACACATAGAGATGATTATATCTTTCTTTGGACAGTCCAGTATAATAATACCAGACACTGTTGATTTTTGAAGGTAAATTTATACTCTATTTTGTTCCTTTGTTTTTCTTCCCTTCTAATCTCCATGGAACAGAGGAGGCTGAGGGGTGATTTGATTGAGGTGTACAAAATTATGAGGGGCCTTGATAGAGTGGATAGGAAGGACCTATTTCCCTTAGCGGAGGGGTCAATAACCAGGGGGCATAGATTTAAAGTGATTGGTAGAAGAATTAAAGCGGAAATTAGGACAAATGTTTTCACCCAGAGGATGATGGGCATCTGGAACTCACTGCCTGAAAGGGTGGTAGAGGCAGAAACCCACAACTCATTTAAAAAATACCTGGATGTGCACCTGATGAGCTGTGACTTGCAGGGCTACGGACCAAATGTGAGAAAGTGGCTTTAGACTGGGTGGCTTGTTTCTCAGCTGGCGCGTTCACGACGAGCCGAATGGCCTCCTTCTGTGCCGTAAATTTTCTATGATTCTAAGCTCCTCCATCCCTATAACCGTATTTAAATGTTCTGTTCTTCTGCTTCTGGAATCCTGTTCATGCCCCTTCCCTTTGTTCCAATGACCAAGCTTTCAATCACTTTTTCCAATCTCTATCTTCATAACTCGTCGTCCATTTCCTTACACCCATCTGTAAAGTGCCTTAGGGTGTTTTGTTAAAGGTGCTATATAAATTCAGGTTGCTGTTGTAATAGTGTTTTGTTAGGTTAAGCTTTGCTAATAATATTTCAACTTTAGTTGGTTGATGTTCAGTTTACCATTTAATGAGTTAAGTTCCATTCCTTTACACAATGGTGCACTTTCTGTTGTGCATCACAATTACACGTACATTAATGCATCTTTTTGATGTGCACCATTGTTACAGTTTCAGGATTTTAGAACTATCTTTCTTCTTAATGATCTAACAACGGTTTTGGTAAGTGGACCTTGTTTTCTGTGATTAGAAGCTGCACCTTTTCGATATTCTGACCTCATAATGATGCGCATTCAAGAGACTAACAATTTCCCCTTTGCAATAATCTGCTACTGCAATTAATGTAGACTTGTGCTACACTATCACATTCCCTTTGAAATGGTAGAGATTACACACAAAAGAATAGTAATCTATAAAACACAGTCTGTGAAATGTACGCAACCTTTTTATTCAATCATCATATTTCCCTCATAATCCATGGCATAATTTCTCAACCAAACTGATGGCAGGTACCGCGTTACAACTCTCTCCCCATGGTTTGGGGTTCAACCAGTCACTAATGGTGTGTGTGAGAGTGTGTTGCATGTTAACATTCCTCTGATTTTCCCACAGATACCTTTTGGAGAAGCACCTCAGCTGTTGTCAGCTCCCGTGCTACAGTGTGGCAACACTGAACCACATCCCACAGAATGTTTCTTTACTCATACAAATCTTAGAATAAACTTAACGAATATAATAATGTCATTCTTTATTATTTCAGTATACAAAGGTTAATATTCAACCTTGATATTAACTGAAAACTGGTAAGTGCTTTGGAAGCCATTGTCTTGCTTATCAGTGGACAAACACATGTTTGGATTGCTGTGGTTCCCATAGTTCAGCCTTGGACTGGTTTCAGATTTATGTAACAGTGAAGGGCACCCAAGTTATTTAGTTCTGTGATGATTGTAATAATACTGATAGTTTTACTCAAATCGCATCCAACATCAATGATTTGCACAGCAATGAGGCAAAACTTCTATAAAATAGTCCTCGCAGAGGTTCAGGCATAGAGCTTTTAAAAGAGGATTGTTTCAGCAACTTTTCCTTTTCATTTTCATTTACAGTGTCATGGTTATGCTGCGATGGTGCAAGTTATTCAATGTCAACAAAGCTGTCGGAATTTGAGCAAGAATAACAAATCCTTTATAGATAAGCACTTCTGATGGAAATGAGATAATACAGTTGTCATTAACATGGAGGATATTTCATTGCTACGATGATTAGCTGGACTAGGAAAGTAGGGAGGGACTGCTCTGGATGTTAGATATAAAGTAGAAACTATCTGAAGCAAGGCCAGTTTTTTGCCTTGCAAACTGAGCAGTCCAAAATGAATATGCTTTATGAAACAGAACTTAATCTAAAAGGATCTTGCAGATTGTATGCAGGACCTATTTATTGAACACTTCAGCTATGTACATGATAGATACAATCACACAAACAATGCTCCAGATATAATTATACAATCTAAATTGTTCTTAAATGGAAAGTTCCACGGAGACGCAGAGGCACAATGTGGTGGAGCATCAGAGCAAGGTAGTGGGGTGAATTGGATATAGGCTTGATCCCCAGCTTCACTGAGATCCTAATCTCGGGTGCACTGGTGTGGGGAGGTACTGAATGGATGACAGGTGCTCCACCACTGGGAAGGAGACAAAATCTGAGGGAGGAGATTCAGGCCACTCTTGTACGTTACACAGTAGGTAGATCTGGAGAAAGGAGAAAGCCTCCAAAAGCTTGTGATTTTCAAAGAAAACAGTTGGACTATAACCTGGTGTTGTAAGATTCCTTACATTTGTCAACCCCAGTCCATCACCGGCATCTCCACATTATGGCTACTATCGACACCACAAACTGCCGGCTCACAGTGGAGAGGATATCCAAGAAGATCGCGCATATAGACACAGACATCAAGTTTTTACAGAGCTGCAAGAAAGCAGACAAGATCCCGAAAGGACTACAGATCACGAACCCACTCAAGTCGACATACAACTCAGATTACGCTGAGAGACTCTGCCGATGTACCTCTCGCACACTGCGCAACCATCTCGTACACCAACTCTACAGCAGACGCCGCAACCTCGAAACCAAGATAGAGTCCATACTCTCAACCTGTACTCAGGACACAGCAGACCAGCTATGAGACACCGCCAAACAGACGAGGCAACGGAACTACGCCGCCTACATGAAAACCAAGAGCAGGAAGCTTGAGAAACTCGGCATCACCACCAGCATCAACCAAGCCTCCCCTGGTACCACGGTTGCAACCACAGGGAAGTCTATGGTCAATGTATCCGACCACACCCTTCAACCAGACAAAATCGAAGTTCTCAGCCGAGGGCTCAATTTCTGCCCCACCACCAAAATGGACCCCATTGGTCTCGCGGCGGACACAGAGGAATTCATCAGGAGAATGAGACTCCGGGAATTCTTCCACAAATCCCAAGATTTCAGCAGCAAACCCAATGAGACAATCAACGATCCGGAACAGCAGACAGAGGGATCTGCGGTACAGCAACCGAAGAAGAAAGAGTCAAACTGGACTCCTCCGGAGGGTCACTGCTCTAAGCTTGACATGTATGCTCAAGCTGTCAGGAAATGCGTCAATGCCAGATTCATCAGCCGCACTCACAAGACAGTCCAGAATGTCACCCGAGCACAACGCAACGCCATCGATGCTCTCAAGACCAACCGCAACATCGTCATCAAACCAGCGGACAAAGGAGGAGCCGTCGTCATACAGAAAAGAACAGACTATTGCAAAGAAGCATACCGACAACTGGACAACCAGAAACACTACAGATGGTTACCTGCAGATCCAACCAAGGAACACACCCACCAGCTCAACAAACTGATCAAGACCTTCGATCCAGACCTTCAAAACATCCTACGCGCTTTCATCCCACGTACTCCCCGCGTGGGAGACTTCTACTGCCTCCCAAAGATACACAAAGCCAATACACCCGGACGTCCTATCGTATCAGGCAACGGAACCCTGTGTGAGAACCTCTCTGGATACGTCGAGGGCATCCTGAAACCCATCATACAGGGAACCCCCAGCTTCTGTCGCGACACTACAGACTTCCTAGAAAAACTCAGCATCCACGGACCAGTTGAACCAGGAACATTTCTCACCACGATGGACGTCTCGGCACTCTACACCAGTATCCCCCATGATGACGGCATCGTTGCAACAGCCTCAGTACTCAACACCAACAACAGCCAATCTCCAGACGCCATCCTACAACTCATCCGCTTCATCCTGGATCACAATGTCTTCACCTTCGACAACCAGTTCTTTACCCAAACACACGGAACAGCCATGGGGACCAAATTCGCACCCCAATATGCCAACATTTTCATGCACAAGTTCGAGCAGGATTTCTTCACTGCACAGGACCTCCAACCAACGCTATACACCAGATACATCGACGACATTTTCTTCCTATGGACCCATGGCGAAGAATCACTGAAGAGACTACACGATAACATCAACAAGTTCCATCCCACCATCAAGCTCACCATGGACTACTCCTCAGAATCGGTTTCTTTCTTGGACACACGAATCTCCATCAAAGACGGGCACCTCAGCACTTCACTCTACCGCAAGCCCACGGACAACCTCATGATGCTCCACTTTTCCAGCTCCCACCCTAACCACGTCAAAGAGGCCATCCCCTATGGACAGGCCCTGCGAATACACAGGATCTGCTCAGACGAGGAGGAACGCGATGGACACCTACAGACACTGAAAGACACCCTCGTAAGAACGGGATATGACGCTCGACTCGTCGATCGACAGTTCCGACGGGCCACAGCGAAAAATCGCATAGACCTCCTCAGAAGACTAACATGGGACGCAACCAACAGAGTACCCTTCGTCGTCCAGTACTTCCCCGGAGCGGAGAAACTACGCCATGTTCTCCGCAGCCTTCAACATGTCATCGATGACGACGAACACCTCGCTGAGGCCATCCCCACACCTCCACTACTCGCCTTCAAACAGCCACCCAACCTCAAACAGACCATCGTTCGCAGCAAATTACCCAGCTTTCAGGAGAACAGCGTCCACGACACCACACAACCCTGCCGCGGCAACCTCTGCAAGACATGCCAGATCATCGACACAGACACCACCATCACACGCGAGGACACCACCCACCAGGTACATGTTTCATACTCCTGTGACTCGGCCAACGTTGTCTACCTCATACGTTGCAGGAAAGGATACCCCGGAGCATGGTACATTGGCGAGACCATGCAGACACTGCGACAACGGATGAACGGACACCGCGCAACAATCGCCAGACAGGAGGGTTCCCTCCCAGTCGGGGAACACTTCAGCAGTCAAGGACATTCAGCCACCGATCTTTGGGTAAGCATTCTCCATTGCGGCCTTCAAGACACACAACAACGCAAAATCGTCGAACAGAAATTGATAGCCAAGTTCCACACCCATGAGGACGGCCTCAACCGGGATCTTGGGTTCATGTCACGCTACACATAACCCCACCAGCGAAAAAAAGTTATCTGTTTTTAACACAACCTGTCATTCTCTGTCTTTCTCTTCTTTTCGGATGTTTCTCTCCCTCTCTCTCCCTGTTTTGTGTTCTGGCCGTTTGTGTATTCGGTGGTCCTGTAGGTAACATCACTCTGTCTGAACACTTTGATTGCCTTGACAACGGGCAGTTGGAAAGATTATCTGTAATCACCAGGTATTGTTCTCTGAATATAAATGCGGTAACCTTCCATGGAATCCCACACTCGCTCACCTGACGAAGGAGAAAGCCTCCGAAAGCTTGTGATTTTCAAATAAAACAGTTGGACTATAACCTGGTGTTGTAAGATTCCTTACAGTAGGTAGATCAACAGCAGAGACCTGGAAGCGGTCAGTCACTGATAAGCAAGACAATGGCTTCCAAAGCACTTACCAGTTTTCAGTTAATATCAAGGTTGAATATTAACCTTTGTATACTGAAATAATAAAGAATGACATTATTATATTCGTTAAGTTTATTCTAAGATTTGTATGAGTAAAGAAACATTCTGTGGGATGTGGTTCAGTGTTGCCACACTGTAGCACGGGAGCTGACAACAGCTGAGGTGCTTCTCCAAAAGGTATCTGTGGGAAAATCAGAGGAATGTTAACATGCAACACACTCTCACACACACCATTAGTGACTGGTTGAACCCCAAACCATGGGGAGAGAGTTGTAACGCGGTACCTGCCATCAGTTTGGTTGAGAAATTATGCCATGGATTATGAGGGAAATATGATGATTGAATAAAAAGGTTGCGTACATTTCACAGACTGTGTTTTATAGATTACTATTCTTTTGTGTGTAATCTCTACCATTTCAAAGGGAATGTGATAGTGTAGCACAAGTCTACATTAATTGCAGTAGCAGATTATTGCAAAGGGGAAATTGTTAGTCTCTTGAATGCGCATCATTATGAGGTCAGAATATCGAAAAGGTGCAGCTTCTAATCACAGAAAACAAGGTCCACTTACCAAAACCGTTGTTAGATCATTAAGAAGAAAGATAGTTCTAAAATCCTGAAACTGTAACAATGGTGCACATCAAAAAGATGCATTAATGTACGTGTAATTGTGATGCACAACAGAAAGTGCACCATTGTGTAAAGGAATGGAACTTAACTCATTAAATGGTAAACTGAACATCAACCAACTAAAGTTGAAATATTATTAGCAAAGCTTAACCTAACAAAACACTATTACAACAGCAACCTGAATTTATATAGCACCTTTAACAAAACACCCTAAGGCACTTTACAGATGGGTGTAAGGAAATGGACGACGAGTTATGAAGATAGAGATTGGAAAAAGTGATTGAAAGCTTGGTCATTGGAACAAAGGGAAGGGGCATGAACAGGATTCCAGAAGCAGAAGAACAGAACATTTAAATACGGTTATAGGGATGGAGGAGCTTAGAATCATAGAAAATTTACGGCACAGAAGGAGGCCATTCGGCTCGTCGTGAACGCGCCAGCTGAGAAACAAGCCACCCAGTCTAAAGCCACTTTCCCACATTTGGTCCGTAGCCCTGCAAGTCACAGCTCATCAGGTGCACATCCAGGTATTTTTTAAATGAGTTGTGGGTTTCTGCCTCTACCACCCTTTCAGGCAGTGAGTTCCAGATGCCCATCATCCTCTGGGTGAAAACATTTGTCCTAATTTCCGCTTTAATTCTTCTACCAATCACTTTAAATCTATGCCCCCTGGTTATTGACCCCTCCGCTAAGGGAAATAGGTCCTTCCTATCTACTCTATCAAGGCCCCTCATAATTTTGTACACCTCAATCAAATCACCCCTCAGCCTCCTCTGTTCCAAGGAAAACAACCCCAGCCTATCCAATCTGTCATCGTAGCTAAAATTCTCCAGTCCTGGCAACATCCTCGTAAATCTCCTCTGCACCCTCTCTAGTGCAATTACAACCTTCCTGTAATGTGGTGACCAGAACTGTACGCAGTACTCAAGCTGTGGCCTAACTACTGTTTTATACAGTTCCAGCATAACATCCCTGCTTTTATATTCTATGCCTCGGCTAATAAAGGAAAGCATTCCATATGCTTCTTAACCACCTTATCTACCTGTCCTGCTACCTTCAGGGATCTGTGGATATGCACTCCAAGGTCCCTCATGTCCTCTACACTTCTCAGTATCCTCCCATTTATTGTGTATTCCCTTGCCTTGTTTGCTCTTCCCAAATGCATTACCTCACACTTCTCCAGATTGAATTCCATTCACCACTTTTCTGCCCATCTGACCAGTCCATTGATATCTTCCTGCAGTCTACAGCTTTCCTCCTCACTATCAACCACATGGCCTATCTTTGTGTCATCCGCAAATTTCTTAATCATGCCCCCTACGTTTAAGTCCAAATCATTAATGTATACCACAAAAAGCAAAGGACCTAGTACCGAGCCCTGCAGCACCCCACTGGAAACAGCCTTCCAGTCACAAAAACACCCGTCGACCATTACCCTTTGCTTCCTGCCACTGAGCCAATTTTGGATCCAATTTGCCACATTCCCTTGAATCCCATGGGCCTTTACTTTTTTCACCAATCTGCCATGTATCAAAAGCCTTGCTAAAATCCATGTAGACTACATCAATTACACTACCCTCATCGATCCTCCTTGTCAACTCCTCGAAAAATTCAATCAAGTTAGTCAGATACGACCTTCCCTTAACAAATCCATGTTGACTGTCCTTGATTAGTCCATGCCTTTCTAAGTGTCAGTTTATCCTGTCCCTCAGAATTCATTTCATAATTTCCCCACCACCGAGGTTAGGCAGACTGGCCTGTAATTACTCGGTCTATCCTTCGCTCCCTTTTTAAACAACGGTACAATGTTAGCAGTCCTCCAATCCTCCGGCACTACGCCTGTATCCAGTGAAGTTTGGAAAATGATTGTTAAAGCCTCCCCTATTTCCTCCCTGGCTTCTTTTAACAGCCTGGATACATTTCATCCAGCCCTGGTGATTTATCCACTTTCAAAGATGCTAATCCACTTAATGCTTCCTCTCTTACTATGTTTATCCCATCCAATATTTCACACTCCTCCTCCTTAATTTCAATGCCTGCATCATCCCTCTCCTTTGTGAAGACAGATGCAAAGTATTCATTAAGAACCATACCCACATCTTCTGCCTCCATACATAGTTTACCTTTTTGGTCTCTAATAGGCCCTATTCTTTCCTTAGTTATCCTTTTACTCTTTATGTATTTATAAAACATCTTTGGGTTTCCTTTGATTTTACCTGCTAATATTTTTTCATGCCCACTCTTTGCTTTCCTAATTTCCTTTTTAATTTCACCCCTGCACTTTGTGTACTCCTCTAAGCTTTCCGTAGTATTGAATTCCTGGTGTCTATCATAGGCTTTCTTTTTCTGCCTTATCTTACCTGAATGCTTCTTGACATCCAGGGGGCTGTAGATTTGGCAGCCCCTCCCTTTTTCTTTGTGGGAACATGTTTACCCTGAAGCCCTTGAATCACCCCTTTGAATGTCTCCCACTGCTCTGACACTGATTTATCTTCAAGTATCTGTTGCCAGTTTACTTCTACTAAATCACCTCTCAGTTTAGTAAAATTGGCCTTTCCCAATTGAAAACTTTAACTCCTGCTCTGTCTTTGTCCTTTTCCATAACTATGCTAAAACTAACTGTATTATGATCACTACCACCAAAATGCTCTCCCACTGCTACTTCTTCCACCTGCCCCTCTTCATTTCCTAGAACTAAATCCAGAATTGCTCCCCCTCCATTCAGCTTGCTATATACTGGCTAAAAAAATTCTCCTGTCTGCACTCTAAGAATTTTGCGCCCTCTATACCATTCACACTGTTTGTAGCTTGCATAGGTAGGGTGAGGTAAGGCCTGGGAGGAACTTATGGACGACAATGAAGATTTTAAATGCAACAAGGGCGGGGTTCATTATAGGTCATTGAGAATGGGGATGATGGGCAGGAGAGATTTAATGCAGTACAAGTTGGATCTTATGGAGGGTGGAGGATGGGATTAAACTAGTGACAATGCTGAACTTTTTGGGGACGATTTCAGTGGGGTTATCCTGATCTGCTGCTGTAACTAAGGTGGACGATCCGTGGAAACGCCAGAGAAATAGCATAAATGGACATTTTTAGCCATTTACCCAGTTTCTCTGGTGGGTTCCGCCAATCTTCCATTGAAGCTATGGCAGGAAATTGGAAGAACCCTACAGAAGTTCCAGGCATTCATATTCATTCAAACATACTAAGTATCCTTCCTTCCCCCTTGCACTCAAATATCATAATGCAATGGTTTAGAACAAAAAGAAGATATTCATAGTTTAAGAAATAAGGCATTTCAAAATGGTAGAGAAGCGATCGATTATCTGGGAAAATGGAACTTAATGAGCTTGATTTTAAAACCGAGCCGGAAAGGAGCGGGGGTCAAATTGAGGCCGGGAAACCCATTAGTACGGGTTTCCCGGATGCCCTTACGATTTTCAGGTAAGTCTGCAGTTAAGACTTTGCTTGCATGGATGGGGGGGGGCATGGGTGGGCACAGGGGCATGGGTGGACATGGGGGGCATGGGAAGGCACAGGGGCATGAGTGGGCATGGGTGGACACGGAGGCATGGGTTGACACGGAGGGCATGGGTGGTCACAGGGCATGGGTGGGCATAAGTTGGCATGGGTGGGCATCAGTTGGCATGAGGCATGAGTCATGGGGGGTGGGATCGGGGTCAGTCACAGGGGAGGTGTGTTGGATCGGGGGTCATGGTGGGGGTCTGAGATCGTTGAGGGGGGGATCGGGGGTCGGGAATGGGAGAATTGGGGTCGGGGGTTGGAGGATCAGAGTGGGGGGGGAGGATCTGGGTCAGGGGTTGGGGCAATATCGGGGTCGGGAATAGGGGGTCCGCGATCGGGGAGGTCCGCAATCTGGGGTCGGGTGTCCGTGATCATTGGGGGGGTTGGTGCAGGTAGGCTTATTGGGCCTAGGGGAAGCACTCCTGCTCCTCCGGGCCCACAACCTGTGCTTTTCTAGGCACCTACCTGTTAGTCCTGGGCCTTCTCACCTCCTTTCACGAGGCATAAAACGGAAGGCCCGGGAATCCTGGCCCCCTGGGATTGAAATCAGGAAGTCCAGAGAAATGGAGGCCTGAAGCCTCCTTGAAAGGTTTTAAGGCCCGGCCCGCCTCCTGGGAGCGGGTAGGTCGCCGGCCCTTCTTCCCATCCCGATGAAAACCAGAAATGGGCAGGTTGGAGGTGGGTTGGGGGCGGGTCTGAAATGATGGCTATTTTCAAGGCCCCCCCCACCCCCAACCCACTCGTTTTTCACTTTTAAAATTGAGCATTGACCAAATGACTCAGGAGAACAACTGCACCCAACAATACAAAGGCGAAGATTTGGCTTGTGTGTTGTAGACATCATTCCCAGAAAGCTTTGGAGAACCCAGTATTCCATATATTGATGGCAATCAGTTGCGAGCTGTGGATTGTTTTACACACAAATTTTTCTCCCTCCAATGCTGCAATGATGGTCTTTAGGAGAAGATGTGGGGAGGGTTAAAGGGGAGAAACCATCTTTGGAGGGCATATCCTTGGCTGGTTACCTGTCTGAATGAATGTTAGACGTGGAGAGAGCCTTTTTCTCATCTTTCAATAAACAAATTTTGTTTTTTTCCCAACACTCCATCCTAAATTGATAACATTAAAGGGAATCAGTGTGTCTCCTGAGTGTCAGACTATAGAGGCTAAGGATAATCTCTCTGCTGTGAGGACACTATTATCCTATCAGTGCACCTAATCCTTGTGCTTGAGTCATAAAAGTATTTAAATATCAGGTAAAATTCAACTTGAGTGTGTTCAATACTGCTTCTGAACATTAAGTAATATTTATACATTTAAAATGTGTTGAGCATGTATTGGATCAATCAGAAGGTGATATAATTCTATAGTGATTGAGAGTGATAATATAAGGTTATGTGGTTTTATACCCAGAACATTATACTGATATTGCTCCTATTACACCATTGATATCTCTCTTATTCAGGGCAGGGTAAAAAAGAGGGCAACACTTGAAACCAAATAACAAACAGAGCGCACCCACTAGAACTTTGTCACTTGTAAGTAGGTATTTAAACATTAGTGTAGCTTTTACGAGTCCTCATTCGCTGCTGATGCATATTGGAAAATTGTGGAAGTGCTGTCTGTGATTTCCCAATATGTGCTGCCAGCAGGTGAGAACTCAAAAAAAATCTATTCTACAGAATTAATTAGCACTTATAGGCCTGCTGCCACACACATTAGGTTGTGGGAAATCTGCAATTTGTCCACTGGCATCCCAGTGCTATTTCCACAAGTTTTATTAGCTCCCAGCAACCACCGTGGTTAAATCTAAGTCGTCTGTCCTTGGTGCAGTTGCTTCCAGCCGTATCCTGTTTATGCCACCTAGAATAGAAAGAGGGGGTTAGTTTCTCAGGAGAGTCAGCACTTTAAGGGTCAGGAAGTTGCTAAGACTCTTTAATTTATGGCATGCTAAGTAATAAGAAAGTGTCTTTATTTCAGTTGTGCATGGCTAAAGTTACAAATGTGCAGTACAAGTGTACCATGCTTTCTGGTGAGTGTTCTGGAAACCTGTTTGCATTTGCAGCTAAGTGTATTTGTAAGAAGCTGCCTGGGTCAGTCAAATTAAATGCCGGCTTACAGTCCTTAATTAATAACCATAATGATTATGAGACAAAATACCCAAAGGAGTTGAGAAAACAATAAATCAGGCCAATTCTGAGCCTGTAACCTAGGCTACAACAAAACAGCCATGAATGTGAATTTTTGGGAGGTATTTATTTTTCCAAGTGAAGAGTGGTGCTTTAGAAGCTGATTGTGTTTTGTGCCATTTCCTTCATTTGAATTACTGCTGGTGATTATTTACTAGCACAAAGAAAGCATGGACTTCTGGCAACCAGCTGGAAGTCTAAACAGGAAGACTCCTTGCAGGTTGCTTTCTTGTTTTAAAAGCTCATTGTGAAAACCCAGCTTTACTTCCAGGTGCCAAGCTGCTACTCCTGCAACAACTGAAACAGAAAGGGAACTTTAGTGGTATTTTCAGCAAGTAAGTTGAAAATTAGCAAGCAAGTCAGCACAAAAGAGAGAAAACTTTTCTAAGAAACTGAAGACTTACATTCCTGAATATCTTCCTGTTTGTTAACGTTTTCGAGCATTAGAACTCCAGTGGACAGCTTCATGGAAACATTTTCAAAAGTTCACCACCTGGAATTTCCACAGGGTTTCTCCCACTTTACTACTGCAACTTCAGTGGAAGATTGGTAGGACACCCAGAGAAATGGTGGAAATGCCTAAAACGGCCATTTACGCTGTTTCTCCAGTGATCTTGCCGATCCTCCACTAAAATTCGGGCAGGACGCCAGGGAGAATCCCCATGGAAATTCTCACCCAACATATTGAAATCTTTATAACAAAATTCTTGACCCTGAATTTCTGCTCCCATCATAAATTGGGTGGAAGGCCCAGGAAATATGTTGGGTCCTGGATATTCCAGGTCTCGGCCTCCGCTCCAAGTACTCTTGAAGGCTCCACCCCAAAAAAGGTCACCCGTGTCAAGGGACTCCCAGGCTGGGAGTTTACTTTGCACCAGCCTGAGAACTTGCTGGAAGTATACCAAGTAAGAAGAGTCTTACCAGCCTGCCGGCCCGCAGATGCTAAACCTACTTGAGGGTCCAGACCTGGGACTTGGCTTGGACACCTGAAGATTTTGAGGATTTTTTTCAGTCCCTTTATAAAGGTGGCTAGTGAGGCTTTGCTTCCTCTCTTCCAGGCCAATAATGCTGGCAGAGCAGCAAGCATCTTGCCAGTGCTGCATTTCCTGCGCCTCTTCTTCTGGCAAGCACCCAAGATAAGTCCCTAGTGGTATGGATGCATGCTGTCAATATTTAAATAAGATAACCATTCCCTGACACTGCATACTCTGGAGAGATCAGGAGTGGAGGTCAACAGCGCTTCCACCAGGATGTCAACCAGATGGATTTTTCAGCCCCCTTGTATCTATCGTGTTGAGTCTAAGATCTATATTGTGTCTGTCATGTCTGCCAATTTTCTCCCTCCTTGTCAGTTAAATGTCTTTTCCATGTCATCATTGGTTGAGTCTCTAGCTTTTCTCCTTTCTAATTTATTATTTTGCTATTCACCCATCATATTACACAAAACATTTGTCCTCAGTATCAATTTTCTCCTAATCACATGCTACCAAAAAATTCTGCCCAATGAAATTCCAGCAAAAAAAAATGTCCTGAGATACAGCTGCCATAGCAGTTCATCATCCACCCCACTATATATAGTCTCAAAAATGCATTTCTCACATAACGTTAACATTTCACGCAAAAACAAACAAAAATCTATCCATGAGCTTGGCACCAGCAACCTTCTCCCTATCCCTCTGCCCCACCTCTCACGAGAAGCACAATACATCTTGCTGGACTTCTTCCATCCACATTTCCTGATCTTCACAGTTAGCTGACTCCCCACATTCAGGCACTAGAAGTAATGGCACCCATGGCCTGCTCCTGTTCCCATGCCTCAGTGTTAACAAACAAAATGTACATCTGCAAGAGTCCATCTCCAATGTAAAAGGCTGCAATTGGCAGCAGCCACCACCAGATCAGAGCTTCAACGCACATACATTGGAACATGCTTCTTTCTTTGATCATTTTTCAATATGCACTTGCACAAGACCTCCAATGCTGGTGAATGAACCCCTGGTTTTATTTATTTATTTCAGCATCTTCATGGCCTGGGGAATTTGGGGAGGAGGGGTAGCAGAAGAGTCTGAGAAAATGATGCTGTTAGGGGCACAGATAGACCTTTTGAAACTCAGGTGAGAGAAAGACAGGCAGACAGAGGGAAATCCTCGGGGAGTGCAAGATAACAGAAATAGATGTTCTCCGGGACCCGGTTGAAAATGGAGAGGGGGTGACAAACACCAAAGGACACCAGTGTGCAAAAATTAGCTGCTACTTTTGTCCATGTAAAAATAGTAACTACATTTCAAAAGCAATTCCTTGGCTGTGAAGCACTTTGGGATGCCTCAAGGATGTAAAGGTGCTATATAAATTCAAGTTCTTTCTTTCTTCTTTCTTTGATATCCAGGGGTCTACTTTACAGTTGAATCTCCAAGAGGCGAGAGGCAACACCACCAGCACAAATCCGCCACTGCTTTCAAAAATTGTTAACAGCAAAGTTGGTCTATAAATGGGCTTTTACTGTATGTGAAGTGTTACAATGAAGCAAAACCTAAATCAACGACAGCATGATCACTTTGTATCTGAGCAAAAACTGCAGGCATAATTTCATCACCTCCCACTTCATGATTACTTGTCCCTTTCTTTATTTACCAGTTATATTTTCTCTTTCCCCTTCTGCTCCTCTTGCTTCCTATCAGTCGCATTTCTTCCTATTTGTCTCTTTTCATACCAGTTACATTCTCTCTCTCTCCCACCTGTTCCACCATGAAGTGATAATTTATAAGTTAATAAAGTCATTAGAACATTCAGATTAATTTCCAGCCAGTTGGCACTTCTTTGGCACCTTGTTGTCAGACTGCAGATACAACTGCAAACCTTTTAGAACAATAGTCAATCTCCCCAGGTGTTGCACATGGGGAGTCAAAACCAAGTGCAGAATTCAGGTCAAGCAAGTTAAAAAACAGTAACATGACTGGTCCTAGGTTGGGGGAAGGGAGATAGAAAGGAGAGGAAGAGAGGGTGGAGAGAGGAAGAAGAGACGAAGATGTGGAGCGAGGTCGATGGGAAGGGGGAGAGGGAAGGCAGTAAGAGGAGGGGGATAGGGCAGGAGGAGGGGATGGAGAAGAGGGAGCAACAGAAGACAATGCAGCAGTGTGTGGCATATTACCAGGGCCTAGTTCTTCACAGTGGGAATAGAAGGAGATGGGGAGAAGGGGAAAAGGATGGGTAGTGGAAGGTGGATCAGGAGAGGAGAAGAGGAGAGAAAGACTAGAGGATGGGGTGGAGGAGAGGTGATAATGATAAATAGGGAAGTGTTGGGGTGCATTGCGCCAGGATTAATTTTCCTCTCAGTAGGATGAGGGTGCTAGACTGTGCCTGGGCCCAATTTCATCTCCATAGTGGGGTACAGTGTGTTTTTCCTCTCAGGGAAAAACACACTGTACCCCACAAAGGGTGGATTACAAAGGGTGGATTTTCAGCTCAACGTGAGCTGTGGTGCTGAGTTGCTTCTCGATGAGAGTTAGAAAAGGCACAAGTGAGGGGGTTTGGGAAATTTGCTTCTCATTGGGTGGAGGGTAAGTTACTGCTCTCTGGGTCAGGAATAAGCCCAGATTTGTTCTAATTTGGGGTGTGGTGGGGGGGCAAGCTTCAGCTCAGCATGGGGTGGAGATTTGCTCTTGGTGGTGAAAGAAGATGGCCAAGTTTGTGCTCAGGGGTCAAATCTCTGTTCTACTTCATGGGCATGTTGCTGATGTTTTGTTGACGAGTTTTGATAAATATTAAAATAATGATTCGTTCTGGAATTTTGTATAAACAAAGTCAGGAAATCTGACAACTTAATACCTGTCAAAACTACAAGCTGTTTATTAGTTTAGCTACCAGCACAATTACTTGATACTAATAATTTCTGATGAAAGGCCAAAACTGAAACATGAATCTATCTTTCTCTTTCAGATACTGACTGCCTTCAAACACTTTCTGTTTTTCCTTCTATTTTTATTATCCTCTACACTTTCAGGCTAGGGATCAAACTCAGGCCTTCTACACAACAAGCAAAAATTCAAATATTTAACCACCATACAGATTATTTGCAGATATGGTAGGGATCTTCAAGATCAGAAATAAAATGACGCTAAAAGGATTTATTGTAGTTGTGTTCAGCACAAGTTGTTTTTTGATTCACTTTTATAAAATAATGGGCCAGAACTTGTGCAGAGTAACGTGGTAATGATTGCTGCAGCCCCTGCAAATTAAATTGCAGGATGTGGAAAACTGCCCAGGTATGTCCTGTCCACAAAAAGCAGGACAAATCCAATCCGGCC
Source organism: Heptranchias perlo (assembly GCF_035084215.1). NCBI lineage: Eukaryota > Metazoa > Chordata > Chondrichthyes > Hexanchiformes > Hexanchidae > Heptranchias > Heptranchias perlo. The sequence continues at coordinate 123,988,932 of NC_090325.1, read as the reverse complement.
AATTACCGCCCCATCAGTCTACTCTCAATCATCAGCAAAGTGATGGAAGGTGTCATCGACAGTTCTATCAAGCGGCACTTACTCACAAATAACCTGCTCACCGATGCTCAGTTTGCATTCTGCAAGGACCACTCGGCTCCAGACCTCATTACAGCCTTGGTCTAAAATATGGACAAAAGAGCTGAATTCCAGAGATGAGATGAGAGTGATTGCCCTTGACATCAAGGCAGCATTTGACCGTGTGTGGGAACAAGGAGCCCTAGTAAAATTGAAGTCAATGGGAATCAGGGGGAAAACTCTCCAGTGGCTGGAGTCATACCTAGCACAAAGGAAGATGGTAGTGGTTGTTGGAGGCCAATCATCTCAGCCCCAGGATATTGCTGCAGGAGTTCCTCAGAGCAGTGTCCTAGGTCCAACCATCTTCAGCTGCTTCATCAATGACCTTCCCTCCATCATAAGATCAGAAATGGGGATGCTCGCTGATGATTGCACAGCATTCAGTTCCATTTGCAACCCCTCAAATAATGAAGCAGTCTGTGCCCGCATGAAGCAAGACCTGGACAACATCCAGGCTTGGGCTGATAAGTGACAAGTAACATTCGTGCCAGGCAATGACCATCTCCAACAAGAGAGAGTCAAACCACCTCCCCTTGACATTCAACGGCATTACCATCGCCGAATCCCCAACCATCAACATCCTGGGGGTCACCTTTGACAAGAAACTTAACTGGACCAGCCATATAAATACTGTGGCTACAAGAGCAGGTCAGAGGCTGGGTATTCTGCGGCGAATGACTCACCTCCTGACTCCCCAAAGCCTTTCCACCATCTACAAGGCACAAGTCAGGAGTGAGATGGAATACTCTCCACTTGCCTGGATGAGTGCAGCTCTAACAATACTCAAGAAGCTTGACACCAACCAGGACAAAGCAGCCCACTTGATTGGCACCCCATCCACCACCTTAAACATCCACTCCCTTCACCACCAGTGCACCGTGGCTGCAGTGTGTACCATCCACAGGATGCACTGCAGCAACTTGCCAAGGCTTCTTCGACAGCACCTCCAAAACCCGCAACCTCTACCACCTAGAAGGACAAGGGCAGCAGGCACATGGGAACAACACCACCTGCACGTTCCCCTCCAAGTCACACACCATCCTGACTTGGAAATATATCGCCGTTCCTTCATCGTCGCTGGGTCAAAATCCTGGAACTCCCTACCTAACAGCACTGTGGGAGAACCTTCACCACTTGGACTGCAGCGGTTCAAAAAGGCAGCTCACCACCACCTTCTCAAGGGCAATTATGGATGGGCAATAAATGCTGTCCTTGCCAGCGACGCCCACATCCCACGAACGAATTTCGAAAAATTAATGAATGTACTTACTGCAGGCTCTGCGACGTCAACTTGCATGATTTTGAAGTTTTAAAAAAATGTGCGCAATCAACCCTCTGAGCAGGGTAAATTGATGCTCATGGAACAGTCTGTAAGAATAGAAGACACGCCCACAAAATCTGTCAGGAAGAGAAGCAACGCCCATAGCAGGCAAGCAGACTTCATTCATTTAAAGTTAATATTCTGGAAGTCATTGTACATAAATAAAAATTTAACTTATAAAAAGCCAGAAAAATAATTGAATTTAAATTGAAGAGGCAGAAGAGAAAAGTAAAAAAAGAGAGTTTTAAACTTTTTAATTTTAATTTTTTTTAATGACTACAAACTATTAAAATAAGGAGTAATATGAGACTCCACATTTTTAAAATTTAATTTTTAGTTGTTTGGCAGTCATTAAGATTTATCGTGCTTTTAAAAATTAGTTTAGACCTGGTATTTTTCAGCGTACCTTTTGGTGACGTAATTAGTTACTTTCCAGCTGGGTGGATGAGCAAGTTTGCAATTTTTCAGTGATTTCAAATGATCGTAGAGTGCAATGGCCCTTTAAATTGCAGCTGTCAAATCACCAGCGAACCAATAGGAGCAAATTCACGATTTCCGGGTTTTAGTGCGCATGTGCAAACATGGGAACTTGCTCCTTCGATTCTCCATTAAAAATGGAGAGCGCAGTTGAGGTACTCTGTTAATTTGGGAGCAATTTCTGGCCCATTATGAAGCAGATGTAGCTTCTTTGAGTTCCATAGAAACTAACAAAAAGAATGGAAATTAATTAAGCAAAGATTTGCATGAACTCCAAGAGAATGCAGCTGTTCAAAGCATTGTTTTTGTATTCTAATTATACCCTTGAAGGAGTGGTATTGCATCACTGACCTCAATCATCTTTGTTGCTTGTATTTATGATCATTAATCATTAATCATCATCATCAACAACTTGCCTTTAATGGAAAAAATCCCAAGGTTCTTCACAAATGGAAATAGACCATTGCGCTCTCTCCCAGTAGTCCCACACCCATGAACCCCCTTACCCAACAATCCCAGAGTCAGCACACCACTCGCTGCTCCTAAACCTCACGACTCACCTCCCATTATACCCCTATTAATGGTCCGAGACCATGGCATCCTTCTTCCCATTTCACCCAAACCCTGCCACATAATTCCCAGTGTGTCTAGAGCTCGCAGTTTTCCTCCCACTGTTCCCATCCTCCAAGAATCCCTCCCAATAATCCCACACTCTCCAATGGCACAACACCCTACCACCACCATCCCATTGCTTCCACACTTCTAGCATATCACCCAGTACCAGAAATCCTCTTCCCACTACTCCAAGACTCAAAGACCCCACCCCTCACCAATACTCCCACATTTCAATACCCCTTCACTCCTCCTACCACCCCACGCCCTCCAACATTACCAAACCACATTATCCACCTCCCTAGCACTACTACATGTTTCTTACCTACCTAAAGTTTGGAACATTCTCCTCACAATTTTCCTGTGTATCCTGGGATTGAAAAAATTAAGACATAAAATTATGTAAACAGATAAACAAACATATAATAATCAAGTCTAATGAAATCTAATTTTTACAAAAATGTGCCCATAATCACATAATTTGAACAAGATCCTGCCAACACTTTTATAATACTTTGATATAAAGCTAAAATGTTCATGTGTGGTGCTCTTATCCTTCATTCCAATGCATTTACTACAACTATGGTTATACTGTGACCTGTTGGGCTGTAATCTGTGTTCATTATTTCATATCCATGTGGGTGGATTAAGTTGAACTGTACAGTTATACTGCTGGCTCCCAGCAGAGATATCAACATGAGAGAAATGCTTGGTATAACACTTCTAGTACCTAGTCATCCATTCACCTTAATTGCAACCTCAGGCCAAAACTACCAATATTGAAAGCTTTTCATTGCAGTGGTATGGGAAGGTGAAGGGCCTGAAGCCTCGAAGACTCCAAAAACTACCGCGAGGGAGGGATGAGTTAGAGTTGATAATGGTGGGAGGGAGCAGAGCTAATGCATTCAGCATTTTGGGCCCAGGAACCAAGCAGAGTCAGAGCTGGAGCAGTTGGGTGGATCTGGGAGGGACTGGATGTTGGGCAGAGTGGGATTATCATGCATGATGAGGCATTAACAAAGGGGGAATGGGGAGGAAAAAGTGGAACTATCATGGTGGACGAAAATAGGTTGAATTTTTTTTAATGATCTAATTAATCCATGTTGTCACATGGACCAATTAGCAACATTAGAGGCTCATTAATGTATTACAATCATACAATATTACAGACAGAATTGTAATATAGATTGGACACATGTAGCAGACCATTAAGCATTGCATGTATCACCTCATGCTTTGAAATTCTTTCCGAGAGGCTTGTCTAATAGATGAAAAGATCAAAATCTAGAGGGATGATTTTAATCCAGCCCACTTGGCAAAACAAGATAGGTGAAAGTTAAAATGGCCAGTGTGACTTACCCACACTGATTCCCCTGCCTTCTTGCAGGTTTCAATCTTAACCTGCTCTTTTGTTGTGGCTTCTCCGTCAGTCCAACCTGGTGGCAAGGGGAGCAACGCCAGAAGAGGCCCAAAAAGGTAAGTTAATTATTTTTTTTGCTTCCTCGTGGGCCACGAGGAGCAGGAGTGCTTTTCTGGGCCCCACAAAGAGATCTTGTGCCTACCATATCCTGGGCTTCTCTACCCCTCCCCCGCCCCGGGAATCTCTCCTGACCGTGACGCCCTCCTGACTCCCCTCCCAACTACTCCTGCCCGCAGGCCAACTATGTAGATGATGCCTGGGATTTAAAATCTCCAGGGCCTAACGGTTTGCCATCCACTTCAGCCCCTATTCGCCCAACTTCTGCCTGGAGTTAAAATCGGCTTTTAAGAATTCTATGGATAAATAATTGGCTGGCTGATAGTCTAATTTTCCCTCCCATTCAGTTGGAATAGACCTGCCTTCATCTCATTTCTCTCACTCCCCATAACATTTGCTGTGTAGTGAATCATAATACAAACCTACATCTCATCATTGCTAGGAGAAACAACTGCAATGCCAAAGGAGCGTGCCAACTATGTTATCCAAGCCATTCCGTTATTTATAAAATCCCTGTCTTGTGATACAGATAAGCTCATTTTTAAAAGGGAGTCATGGATACCTGGCACTGACTATAAAGAGGTAATTGAAGGTTCAGCTATTCACCATTTCTGTGAAAGCAAAACTCATTTGAACCCGGAGATTAAACTATAATCTTGAAGTCATTTGTGTATATATCTTTTAAAAAAAAATATGATGTTAATTAATCTCCCATGGAATTGCTTGCAGAGGAAGATTTTTAAAAAGTCTATGCTCAGTATTAAAACATTGTCCTGATGAGCAGAAGTGTATTTTATGGGATTTTTTCTGATACTATTGTTTAAGAGTGTGAAATATATTCAATTTTTAATTGAATTGTAATTTTTAAGATGGAAGATTCTGACTGGGGCCAAAACTCTGCAGTGGTGGTGGTGGTGGTGTTGGGGGGGATGTGTATCCCAGCGTAAGGGCCAGGATTGCACCCACCAGGAACCTCCACTGCAGACTAAGGTAAACTTTTCTGGGTCAGGGGATAGTTCCCTACTTTGAATGTCAATGGTGGGCATCTGCACCATTAGGAGCACAGTTTGAGCACCAACCCACCAAAGTGGCTACATACTGCAGCATACTGTGTAAGGTCAGGGACGGGGTGGGTGGGGGGGGGGGGGAGGAGGGAAAGAGGTCTTCCCCATAGAAAATAGCCACCCATGACCCTCAGGCTCTGATGTATTTTAAAAATATTAAAAGGCTTTGAGGGTCCAGGCCAAGATTCTCGACCTGGACCCCCAGGTCGGACCGACAACCGCGTATCAGAGGGTTGCTATGTCCGGTTTCAACAGGCATACAGTCGCCAATAATCAGGTTCCTGTGAGGCTGGCTATGCGGAAACTCACAATGTTGGGAGTCCCCAACCCTGCATATTTGGATTCCAGCTTAATGTCTGGCCCTTCCGGCACACTCCCACTAGATTGACAGCGACACTGTACTAGAAGGACTGGATTTTCAGCCCTTTTATATTTAAATTTAATTGAGAACAATACATTTTGATTTGAGAATCTCTGATTTTTTTTGGCACATGTGTATTACCAACACATTTCAGATGAGTGGAGTTTGTGTAATCCCTCCACTCCCTTTTCTATGATGTGGCTGAGTGTCCACTCCCCTCCATTTCCTGTTGCTCTATGTGTGGAATTGAAAAGGTTGTGATCTGCGTCAAATGTTTTCCATATTTGTATGGAGTCAGTAAAGGACTAATTCATTTTATACAGCAACATTATTATGTTTATTAATTCTGTTAAACAAAATCGATGGAAATCATACAAACAAATGATCAAAAGAACAAAAAGAGCTTCCTCAGGACAAAGGGGGAGGGCTGAGAAGAAAGAAACACAAGAATAAAATGGATCTATGTGGAAGATTTTAAAAATAATGACAATAATGAAGCCCATCAAATTGGACAGGATGGACACGTGAAAACTTGCTAAGGGTGTTGTTTTCCTTTTACCATGCAATATGGGTCATGACCGACAACAATGATTATACATTTGAGCCAATCAGCATGTTTTGCACCCTACAGATACTTTTCATAACCTACTGTTACTTTTTGCCATACAGGCACTTGTCAGATGCAAAATTATTAATTATAGATTTAATTAATATAATTATACAGCTTTGCAAAGTTGTTTTATCAGGATTTTTTGCAGCAGTGGATGGTGACAGCAAGTTTATTACATGTCACAGATGCACAATAATATTCATTTTGAAGGATTAATGATTAGGTCATAATCACTACATTTATCAAGAAATAATCAATAATTGAATATAAGAAATAGCATGGAAAATGTATCAGCAGTACATTTTGGGCAACACAGCACGGAAGGATGAGGGTTTCTTTCCATGGTTCTCCAAACACGCAGCGGCCAGAGAGGTGCCAAATGAAGACCAAGGAGAACCAAAAGAAGAGTCAGCCTTAGCTTCTCGCACACACTATTTAGCAAATGACTGGGAAGAGATAATCCTCCTGCTGCATTGCCTTAGAAAGGTGATGCATGACATATGGCAGCCTTAGAATGGAGAAAAAGAAAAAAAAGTAACAAAAACAACATGGCAACAAGTCTCCATTTGTGAAATTACAGTAGTGAACCCATGTTCTGGGCTCTTTAGCATAGTACATCGAAGCTTTAATATGTTATGTCACTCCGCACATATTAAAGTTAACCCTTCGAAGAATATTGTAGTATTAGAAAGATACAAAAGAAAAGGACTGAATTACAACTTAAACAGACTAACAGAAGGATTATTAGCAAATTAAATATTTTTGTTTTGCCATATACATTGTCCATTGACATTTTATTCTTACTATTTTGTTAATACATACAGTAATTGTTTTTGCTGTATAGCTCTCAGCAGCAATAAAAAGATTAATTCTATCCTGGTATGATGCAAGAAAGAAAGAACAAACTTGCATTTATATAGTGCCTTTCACAACCTCAGGACATCCCAAAGAGCTTCACAGACAATAAAGTACTTTTTTAGTGTAGTCACAGTTGTAATGTAGGAAAACAGAGCAGCCAATTCGTGCATAGAGATGAATGACCAGATATTTTGTTTTAATGATCTTGTTTGAGGTTGGCCAGGGTACCAGGAGAACTCCCCTGCTCTTCAAATAGTACCATGGGATAGTTTACATTTACCTGTGCGGGCAGACGGAGCTTCAGTATAACATTTCATCCAACAGATGGTACCTCCAAAAATGCACCACTCTCTCAGCACTGCACTGAAGTGTCAGCCTAGATTATGTGCTCAAATCTCTGGATTGGGGCTTGAATTCATGACCTTCTGACTCAGAGGCGAGAGTACTACCACTGAGTTTTATTCATAGTATCCAAGAAGTTTTAGTTCAGAGTTGAAAGCCTTTGCTGAAACATAGCTTGCACTAATAGAAGCATTGGGAAAGTTACTTTCCACTTAATTCACAGCTTGACAATATTATTTCTTTATATTTTTAAGAAGCAGGTTAAAATTTTGCAATTCTATAAAAATGTTAACACCCTAGCACTGGGACAAATTATGCTTTTTATAATGAGAAAATTTTTTTGTTTAGCAAATCTAAACCAAACTATACCATTACTTTCTAAAATCCAACTTTAGTTTGCCATTACAAATGTCAAATTTCTCTGAATCAATTTCATGATTTGAAAGGCCTACTTCAGGGGATAATCTTGTGTCAGCCTAAACTGACAGCCAGATTTCCACTTAAATCCTCATCAACTAGAGCAATCGACAAAAAAGGAATGTTAATAATAGAGATAAGTTTATTCTTAAGTGTGATGTGCATCAGAACAGGTTATAGTTTTAACCAAAATAAGTAATTGTCATTGGTAATGCACAACAATGGCCAAGTCTGGCCAATCCCATTCATCTGTAGTGGTGAAAGAACCAACACGACGGAAAATCCTACTCCTCGTCCTCACTAACCAACCTGTCGCAGATGCATCTGTCCATGGCAGTATTGGCAGGACTGACCACCGCACAGTCCTTGTGGAGACGAAGTCCCGTTTTCACACTGAGGACACCTTCCAATGTGTTGTGTGGCACTACCAACATGCTAAATGGGTAGATTAAGAAAAGATCTAGCAGCTCAAAACTGGGCATCCATGAGGCGCAGTGGGCCATCAGCTACAGCAGAATTGTATTCCAGCAAAATCTGTAACTTCATGACCCGGCATATTCCTCACTCTACCATTACCAACAAGCCAGAGGATCAACCCTGGTTAAATGAGGAGTGTAGAAGTGCATGCCAGGAGCAGCACCAGGCGTACCTAAAAATGAGGTGCCAACCTGGTGAAGCTACAACACAGGGCTACATGCATGTTAAACAGCAGAAGCTGCATGCTATAGACAGAGCTAAGCGATCACACAACCAACGGATCAGATCAAAGCTCTGCAGTCCTGCCACATCCAGTCTTGAATGGTGGTGAACAATTAAACAACTAATGGGAGGAGAAGGCTCCGTGAACATCCCCATCCTCAATGATGGCAGACCCCAACACATGATTGCAAAAGACAAGGCTGAAGCGTTTGCAACCATCTTCAGCCAGAAGTGCCGAATGAATGATCCATCTCGGCCTCCTCCCGAGATCTCCACCATCACAGAAGCCAGTCTTCAGCTAATTCGATTCACTCCACATGATATCAAGAAACGGCTGACTGCACTGGATACAGCAAAGGCTTTGGGCCCCGACAACATCCCGGCTGTAGTGCTGAAGACTTGTGCTCCAGAACTAGCACTGCATCTACCCAAGCTGTTCCAGTACAGCTACAACACTCTCATCTACCCGACAATGTGGAAAATTGCCCAGGTATGCCCTGTCCACAAAAAGCAGGACAAATCGATTCTGGCTAATTATTGCTCCATCAGTCTACTCTCAATCATCAGCAAAGTGATGGAAGGTGTCGTCGGCAGTGCTATCAAGCAACACTTACTCACCAATAACCTGCTCACTGATGCTCAGTTTGGGTTCCGCCAGGACCACTCAGCTCCAGACCTCATTACAGCCTTGGTCTAAAATATGGACAAAAGAGCTGAATTCCAGAGATGAGATGAGAGTGATTGCCCTTGATATCAAGGCAGCATTTGACCGTGTGTGGCAACAAGGAGTCCTAGTAAAATTGAAGTCAATGGGAATCAAGGGGAAAACTCTCCATTGGCTGGAGTATACCTGGCACAAAGGAAGATGCTAGTGGTTGTTGGAGGCCAATCATCTCAGCCCCAGGACATTGCTGCAGGAGTTCCTCAGGGCAGTGTCCTAGGCCCAACCATCTTCAGCTGCTTCATCAATGACCTTCCCTCCATCATAAGGTCAGAATTGGGGATGTTCGCTGATGATTGCACAGTGTTCAGTTCCATTCGCAACCCCTCAGATAATGAAGCAGTCCGTGCCCGTATGCAGCAAGATCAGGACAACATCCAGGCTTGAGTTGATAAGTGGCAAGCAACATTCGAGCCAGACAAGTGCCAGCAATGACCATCTCCAACAAGAGTGAACCTAACCACCTCCGCATGACATTCAACAGCATTACCATCGCCGAATCCCCCACCATCAACATCCTGGGGGTCGCCATTGACCAGAAGCTTAATTGAACCAGCCACATAAATACTGTGGCTACAAAAGCAGGTCAGAGGCTGGGTATTCTGCGGCGAGTGACTCACCTCCTGACTCCCCAAAGACTTTCCATCATCGACAAAGCACAAGTCAGGAGTGTGATGGAATACTCTCCACTTGCCTGAATGAGTGCAGCTCCATCAACATCTCAGGAAGCTCGACACCATCCAGGGCAAAGCAGCCTGCTTGATTGGCACCCCATCCACCGCCCGAAACATTCACTCCCTCCCCCACCAGCGCACCATGGCTACAGTGTGTACCATCTACAAGATGCACTGCAGGAACTCGCTAAGGCTTCTTCGACAGCACCTCCCAAATCCCCAACCTCTACCACCTAGAATGACGATGACAGCAGGTGCATGGTTCCCCTCCAAGTCACACACCACCCTGACTTGGAAATATATCACTGTTCCTTCATCGTCGTTGGGTCAAAATCCTGGAACTCCCTATCTAGCAGCACTGTGGGAGAACCTTCATCACACGGACTGCAACGGTTCAAGGTGGCGGCTCGCCACCACCTTCTCAAGGGCAATTAGGGATGGACAATAAATGCTGGCTTTGCCAGTGACGCCCACATCTCATGAATTAATTTTTTTAAAAATTTGTTGCTTAGTCCCTCTCCCATTCACTTCTATCAACCTTGCCTATCAGTTCTGTCCTATTCCAAATCAACTTCTTAAAATAAAAACAACAGCGAAAAAAAATACATTAAAATGAAGTTACAATAATTGAAATATCTGATTTATAGATTTTTTAAATTTAAAAGTTATTGTCCTTTAACTGGCTAGTTCAGGATTGCAACAGCAGTAAAGGAGAAATCAGAATATGAATATGATGACAAGAAGCAGATCGGGGGATACACAGGCATTTTCCTATTTTGATAGGTGCTAGCAGTCTCAGCAGGTGCATGGGCAGGTAATCAAACCTGTGGAGTGGCTAAAGAAACTAGGGTTGTTCTCCTTACAACAGAGAAGGTTAAGGGGAGATTTGATAGTGGTGCTCAAAATCATGAAGGGTTTTGATAAAATAAATAAGGAGAAACTGTTCCAATGGCAGTAGGGTCAGTAACCAGAGGACACTAATTTAAGGTAATTCGCAAAAGAACCAGAGGAGACATGAGAAAAACATTTTGTACGCAGCGAGTTGTTATGATCTGGACTGCACTGCCTGAAAGGGTACTGGAAGCAGATTCAATAATGACTTTCAAAAGGGAATTGGATAAATGCTTGGAAACATTTACAGGGCTATAGGGAAAGAGCAGGGGAGTGAAACTAATTTGATAACTCTTTCAAAGAGCTGGCACAGGCACGATTAGCCGAATGTTTTCCTTCTGTGCTGTATCATACTATGATTCTATGTAACAAAAGTCAACAATGGGGTTGATTTTCAACTTGTCATCCAGGCGTAAAACTGACAGCTGATCCACAACTCCAGTATTACGTCCAGGAGGTAAGTTGAAAATCTACCCCAATTACTTTTTGGTTCTCTGTAGTTGCTGTGGCTACATGGGGAAGTGAGGATCCCTGAGCAAAGCACATGTTTTAAATGCTACTGATTGACTGTTGCCTACATTTGCTCTGACCAGAGAATGAAAAGGGCCAGAAGTTTAACAGGTGCAACGATCATTTTTGCAACGGTTAAAATAGATTCTGTTATATGCTTTGGTGTGCAATCTACAGCCCTTCTGTGCACTGCCTCCAGTGCTTGAATGTCTCTCTTGTGCCTTGGTGACCAGAATTGGACACAGTACTCAAGGTCTGGTTTGACTAGAGCACTGTACATTTTGATCCGACTTCCTCTGACTTATAGTCTACTGTTTTCACTATTTGGCATTCTCTTTGATTTGTTGATTGCTGCTCTGTATTGGCTGGACAAACTGAGCGTTGAGTCTACTAAGACTATTAGTGCCTTTACAAATTCTTCCTCAGCTATTTCAACACCATTCATGGAGTACGTGGGGGAAATTTTCACCCCCAGAATGGGTCGGTTGGGGGTAAGGGGTAGTTAAAATAATTGATTTTTGGAGCGCGACTGCAACCCGGCTCCAACGCGCCCACTTCCGGGTTTAACAGAGGCGGGTTTGGATGCGTGCAAGTAACCTACTTGTCGCAGTCGGGTGCCTAACTAGCGCAGGCAGGCGGGTAGTTTTTGTACCAATTAACATCCTTGTGAGACGTTAATTAGAGCTTTTTAAATTAAATTTCAATTGGGGGCGAGTGATTAAGTAAGGGAAGATGTGATAAATTAAAGAAAGAAGACACTTGTCCACATTAAATTAATCTGCCATTGTTCTAGATATTTGTATATTTTGTATTTTGCAACTCATTTTGTAGTTTCTGAGCTACCTCTTCTGATTCCCCCATTACTTCTAGTTTGGTATCATCTCCAAAATTTGATCAATTTGTATTAAGGTTCTAAATCCAAGGCACTGGTGCAAATTAGAAATAGTAGTGTTCTGAACACTGAGCCCTGGGGCACCCCATTCAATACCTCATTTAACAAGTACCAATTGTTTGCTCCCCTTCAACCAACTTCATATCCATTCACAAGATTTACCTTGATTCCTCATAACTTTGAGTTTAACTAATAGTCTTTCAAGTAGAACTTTGTCAATAGTCTTTTGGAAGTCTACAGGCACACCATGTTGTCAGGTTTTCCGTAGTTCACTTGTGATGTCACTTCCTTAAAAAAAGTTTACCTGGCTGATCAGGCAGAATTTTTCTTTTCTGAATCCATGTTGACTGCTGTTTGCTAGGTTAATATTGTACAGATATTCCTCAAGTTTACTCCTGATAATCAATTTAATTATTTTACATGGAATTAAAGTAAGACTAATGGTTCTGTAGTTGCCAGTGTCTGTTCTGTTGCATTTTTTGAATGTATGCATGTCAGCCTGTTTCCAATCTACCCCCCTGTATCTAATGACTCCCTCATAATGATTGTCAATACCTCAAAAATCTCCTCCCTCTTTTCTCTTTGCCCTCTGCCATCAATTACTGGGGATTTATTTGATTTGAGTCCTTTTGGATTGTCTAGGACTTCCACCTCATTTATATTGATCTTACTTAGGTTATCTCCGTTTAGGGAGGGCCTGTTGCTCAAGCCTTTCCTTGGAAGAGGTAGTCATTCAGAATATTTACTCTTTTATACTCGTACTCTGTTTCAAGACTGTCTTTTATGGCCTCACTTCTTTCTCTGACTGCCTTCTTACTGTTGAAGTACTGAAAGAATTTCTTAATGTTACATTTAGCCTCTGTAGCTAAGCTTTTATCTAGATTTCACTCTGCCCCTCTTGATGACCTTTTTAATGTGTTTCTGCGTGTTCCTATATTCATCGCAGTAAACCCCTTTTTTTCTTGCTGCAGGATTTGCAGAGGTCATCTTTCCTTTTTATTTCACTTGTGATTTGTTAGTCGATTGAAGGTCATGCTTTTTTAGTCAGAGCTCGCTGATGCTGGGTATGCATTTATCCTGCATACTTAACATTATGGCCCCGGAAATCTGCATAAAGATGTTTAACCAAAGTGGTTTGTTGTGCAGCTTGCTGCCTCCTACCTGATCAACTCAATTTATCTTGCAGACATTGCTGATATATAGGGCTACACCACCTCCTTTTCTGTCCACCCGATACCCTGTAAGTTATATTCATTACCATCTCATGGTGTTAACCATGTTTCTAGTATTCCCACATCATCATAACTCCCTACTGTCACAACAGCCTCCAGTTACAACATCTTATTTCCAATGCTTCTAACATTCATGTATATACATCTTAATGTAGATTTGCCTCCTTATAGAGCGCACAGTGTCTGCCTTTTCCTGATCTCCAGTACACGTATATTTCATACATCCATAGCCACTTGTTGACTGATTTGAACTTCTGATCCATCTTGTCCGGGATCAGGTTTCCTTCCTGTTCTCTCCTCCCCGTCTATCTATTTAAAATGGTCTTGATTATTCCCTCAATGTTTTTTACAAGTCTCTTTGTTTCTACTCTTGTACCAGATATCTTGTTCTGTACTTATGAAATTAGCATTGTAGTTTTCACACTAGGATACATCCTCAGTTTCCTTGATGAATGCTTCCCCTTTCCCAAACACTGAAAGTATACCAGAGGACATTACTTTGCACCTCCTCTCCCTGAGTTTTGAGGCAATCCTCATGTATATGACCATAAGAGACCATAAGAGATAGGAGCAGGAGTAGGCCATTCGTCCCCTCGAGCCTGCTCCGCCATTTAATGAGATCATGGCTGATCTGATTTTTACCTCAACTCCACTTTCCCACCCTTTCCCCATATCCTTTGAATCCCTTGCTGATCAAAAATTTGTCTAACTCAGCCTTGAATGTATTCAATGACTCAGCCTCCACAGCTTTTTGGGGTAAAGAATTCCAAAGATTCACAACCCTCTGGGAGAAGAAATTCCTCCTCATTTCCGTCTTAAACGGGCGACCCCTTATTCTGAGACTATGAGATTATGAGACTTAGATTCCACCATGAGGGGTAACATCCTCTCAGCATCTACCCTATCAAGTCCCCTCAGAATCTTGTATGTTTCAATAAGATCTCCTATCATTCTTCTAAACTCCAATGAGTATAGACCCAACCTGTTCAATCTTTCCTCATAAGAAAACCCTCCCATACCCGGAATCAACCTACTGAACCTCCTCTGAACTGCCTCCAATGCAAGTATGTCCTCCCTTAAATAAGGGCACCAGAACTGTACGCAGCACTCCAGGTGTAGTCTCACCAGCACCCTGTACAGTTGTAGCATGACTTCCCTGTTTTTATACTCCATCCCCCTAGAAATAAAGGCCAATATTCCGTTTGCCTTCTGGATTACCTGCTGCACCTGTATGTTGACTTTTTGTGTTTCATGTACGAGGACACCCAGATCCCTCTGTATCGCAGCATTTTGTAGTATTTCTCCATTCAAATAATATTTTGCTTTTTTATTTTTCCTCCCAAAGTGGATGACTTCACATTTTCCCACATTTTATTCGATCTGCCAAATGTTTGCCCATTCGCTTAACCTGTCAATATCCCTTTGCAGACACTTTGTGTCCTCATCGCAACTTGTTTTTCCACCTATCTTTGTATCATCAGCAAATTTGGCCACAAGATACTCAATTCCTTCATCCAAGTCATTGATATCTATTGTAAATAGTTGAGGCCCCAGCACTGAGCCCTGCAGCACCCCACTAGTTACAGATTGAAATTTTAAAAATGACTCTTTTATCCTGACTCTCTGTTTTCTGTTAGTTAGCCAATCCTCTATCCATGCCAGTATATTACCCCCAATACCATGAGCTCTTATCTTGTGCAGTAATCTTTTATGCAGCACCTTATCGAATGCCTTTTGGAAATCCAAATACACTGCATCCATTGGTCCACCTTTATCCACCCTGCCCGTTACTTCCTCAAAGAACTCGAATAAATTTGTCAGACATGATTTCCCCTTCATAAAACCATGTTGACTCTCCTTGATTGTATTATGAGTCTCCAAATGTCCTGCTACTACTTCCTTAATAATGGATTCTAGCATTTTCCCAATGACAGATGTTAGGCTAACTGGTCTATAGTTACCTGCTTTCTGTCTCACTCACTTCTTGAATAGGGGTATTATGTTTGTGGTTTTCCAATCCGCTGGGACCTTTCCAGAATCTAGTGAATTTTGGAAGATTACAACCAATGCATCCACTATCTCTGTAGCCACTTCCTTGAAGACCCTCAGATGCAAGCCATCAGGTCCAGGGGATTTGTCAGCCTTTAGACCCATTAGTTTACCTAGTACTTTTTCTCTAGTGATAGTGATTGTTTTTAGTTCCTCCATCCCCTTTGCCCCTTGATTTTCCACTATTATTGGTATGTTATTAGTGTCTTCTACTGTGAAGACAGATACAAAATATCTATTCAATTCCTCTGCCATTTCCTCGTTTTCCATTATTATTTCTCCAGTCTCATCCTCTAAGGGACCAATGTTTACTTTAGCTACCCTCTTCCTTTTTATATACTTATAGAAGCTTTTACTGTCAGTTTTTATATTTCTTGCTAGTTTACTCTCATAATTTATTTTCTCTCTCTTTATTATTCTTTTAGTCATCTTTTGCTGGTTTTTATTAAAGTTTTCCCAATCTTCCGGCTTACCAGAAATCTTTGCCATGTTGTATGCTTTTTCTTTTAACCTGATACCATCCTTGACTTCCTTAGTTAGCCATGGTTGGTTTACCCTTTTTGTGGAGTCTTTCCTTCTCACAGGGATATATTTTTGTTGTGAGTCATAAAATATCTTTTTTAATGTTTGCCACTGCTTATCCACCATCATACCATCTAATCTGTTTACCCAATCCACTTTAGCCAATTCCACCCTCATTCCTTTATAATTGCCCTTATTTAAGTTTAATACAGTAGTTTCAGACCCAAGAGCCTCGCTCTCAAACTGGATGTGAAATTCTATCATGTTATGATCACTGCTTCCCAAGGGATCCCTTTACTTTGAGATCATTAATTAATCCTGTTTCGTTACCCATTACCAGATCCAAAATGGCCTGTTCCTTGGTTGGTTCCCCGACGTATTGGTCTAAGAAACAGTCCCTAATACACTCTACGAACTCCTCCTCAGGCTATTTTTGCCAATTTGATTTGTCCAATCTATGTGAAAGTTAGAATAGCCCATGATTATTACATTACCGTTTTTACAAGCCTCCCTTATTTCCTGATTTATATTTTGGCCTACAGTGTAGCTACTGTTAGGGGGCCAATATACTACTCCCACCAGTGATTTCTTTCCCTTGCTATTTCTTACCTCCACCCAAATTGATTTGACATCTTGATCTTCTGAGCCAAGATCAATTCTCACTATTATACCAAATTCATCCTTTATATTTAGAGCTACCTCACCACCTTTACCTTTTTTCCTATCCTTCCGAAATTTTACATAACCCTGAATATTTAGCTCCCAACCTTGGTCACCTTGCAACCACGTCTCTGTAACAGCCACGAGATCATACCCATTTGTTTCTATTTGTGCCGTCAATTCATCTATCTTATTACGAATGTGGCGCGCATTCAGATAAAGAACCTTTAATTTTGTCTTTTTACCATTCTTTCCTACCCTGGCCCCATTTGCTAGTGCACTCTTATGTTTGTACGCTCTGTCCCTTCCTGACACACTCTGTTTATCATTACTTTTTAATCATGACTTTTTAAACCTCTATGTTATTTTTCCCTTTGTCATTTACCTCTATGTGGAATACTATCACGGGGTCGCTTCCTGGCCCCTACAGTATCTCACCTTTTGTCAATATATAATGTTCTAGTTCTAGGTAGACAACTTGCCATACACATGACTATCCACTTCACTGAGCAAAAAGTCACCTACGACTGCACTCACTCTATGACTTACAAATTGCATCTTTATCCAAGCTATATTGTCTGGTTTTCTAGCTACAACCTTTCTTCTCTGACTTTGTTTCTGTCTACCTTGTTGGACAATTTATGGTAACTGTGCATTATTGTAATCTCTTGGATAGTTTCATATACTTTTTTTTATCTTTCTTGTTACTTTTACCTACGTTACTCCAGCCCAGATTTCCTTGGTTGGCAACTTGTTGCATTGGTCTACGATCCTCAGGAAAAAGGAGAGCTTCTTGACATCAAACCTAGCTCAACCCTTGTGTAACTTATGCGCATGACCCCTGGTTCTCCATAACCTATCTAATTGAAATAATCTGTCTATATGAATACAGTTTAGACCTTTCATTATGTTAAACATCTCAATCAAATCTGCCCAGAGTCTATGCTTCTCTAAAGTGAATAAAGGGGCAGGTCAAAGTAAATCTTTTTATACAGAAGGTTATTAGGCTGTGGGTTGCATTACTGCAAGCGGCTATTAAAGTCAAATCAATCACATTTAAGAAGGGATTTCGTTAAGTGGAAAGATACTAAAGAGTACAAGGAACTAGAAAGGAATTGCGGCTCAGGTTAATAGCTTTGATGTGGATCTAGCACTGATATAGACATGATGGGCCAAACTATTTCCTTCTGTAATGACATTCTACGATTCTGCGAAAGATGTTCTTGCACCTCCTTGCAGCTAGCTGAACAGCAACATTGGCAGAAGAAAAAAGGACATATCATCACTGTTGATCCTCTGTCAGTGAGCAGAGCTCAGCGACACCAAAGGAAAATTGAGGAACGAAAATGTTAAAAACTCAAAAGAAAACATGATATAAAGTCTTGTGAATTATACAAGCTGTCTTGTAAATATTTTAAATTTGTTTTTTTTTTAACCAGGAAATAGCACTAAGTGCTCGAAATGCTTTTGTAGCCTTTGGCTATAGTTTCAAAAGCCACTAACTATTTTAGGATTTTTTGCAATGAAATCATGATAAAAACACACAGATAACCCAGAAGCAGACATTAGTTTGTTATGCTGGAATTCTGTAAGAAACAAGGAACAACTAAAACCTAACTGTGCTTGTTGGCAGACAATCCACTTGAGAATAGTTAGTCCATTGCTCAGAAGTCTTGATCCAGACAGTACAAATTGAAGGGTGCAGCACATTTTCTTGCATTGCATATTGTAGTATACCCTCCTCTAGTTTGCTTCCCATTAGTTGACCTTTAAAGCTCAGTTTAATGTTGAGGCTTTGAGACACACACAAAAAATCTTGTTTTCTGACACTAACAATAAAATGCTACTGTCTTTAATGAACCAGGCTTCATAAGATGACCATTGTTCATATTCATCAGCTACAAATTTCTTTCACAGAAGTTTAGTGGAATTTTCTCTCCAAGTATAAACACATGGGGGGAAAAATTCGATAGGGCCCATTTTCGGGCGCGGATAACGTGATCCACTATTACCCGCGCCCGATGGCCCCTATGCAGGCAGCACGTGAATTTCGAGCTGCCTGCTACTTACCATGATATCTCCATGCAGCCAGCACTACCTGCGCTGCCAAGAGGCTGCACAGAGAATGAGGAAGCCGGAAATGGGGTGTGCTCAGCGCACGTCACCGGCAGCCTGCACCTCTTAAAAGTGCAGGTGCACATTTTAAATGAGACATGCACAGTCCACTAGGAGGAGGGATGGATGGCTGCAAGGATGGCAGGACTGGCACAAGAGAGGGGCCCACACTTTTCGGATGATGCACTGGAGGTCCTGGTGGAAGGGGTGGATGAAAGGATGGTCAACATGTACCCGCAGGGTGGCAGGAGACCCTCCATACTCCAGCTCTGCAGGCATTGGCAGGCTGTGGTGCAGGAAGTGAACGCCAGGAGCATGGCACTACGCACATGGGTGCAGTGCTGGAAGAAGTTCATTGATTTGACACGAGTGGTCAAGGTGAGTGAATGCAAGTGTCAAGTGGCACATCCTACCAACCGTAGCATTGCTCCACACATCACACCCTCCATCACCCACCCACCAACAAACACTGCCCATTCATAAGCAATGCTGCACTCGGCATGCTGCATCTCACCCGCACATAGTACCACACTTGCAGGCAACACAACCACCACTCACAGGTCACACACACTGGCAGCTATTCAACCATGACAGGCACATCACCCACACACCTTGCAGGATACTCATTGACACACTGTCCTCTGACTTGCAGGAGAAGGTGGCACATAACAGTCGGCGGCAGGAGAGACCTGAGGGTGGATGGGGATGCTTACACGTCCTCACCCCACTAGAGGAGACAGTGCGTCGGATCATCGGGCGCGTCGTCGCTGCAGCCGTGTCAACATGCTGGAGGTCCCGATGAAGGGGGTCTCTGTATATCCAATGCTCCTTCTCATTTCCCACATCTCGCTCCTCCCTTTTCTGACTCAAGTGCTGCCAGGGCTATGCGCAGAGCTTGGAGCCCATCTTTTCTAACATGGAACGGGTGGTCACCTCCATCAGCACACCTGTGGAACCCACCATGATGCGGCGTCTGATGGCCGATGTCAGGGCTTCCATTGTAGCACAAACCAATGTCATCAAAGGTCTGTAAGCTACAGTTGCTGCCCAGATTGCTGCAATGGAAACTCAGACTGCTGCTATCATGGCTCTGGGGACCACTGTGGAATGGGGCTTCCAGGGCGTCACAGCACTCCAGCAATCCGTTCTCCAGCTGATCACCAGGATTGCTGAGGCACGTCCCGGGAGAGTGGCAGTGGCGCCATGGCAGTTGGACGTGCTGTCCGCTCTCAGGATGACAGCATTCCTGGTCCCACCCCTGCCACTCCGCCAGTGCCCTTGTTGTTGCCTATTGGCCAGCTAGGCCAGACTGCTGCAGCCCATGCTGAGATGGTGCAGTCTGAAGCCGGGCCATCCTGGCCCATAGCTGCACGAGGTCTTCCTCCAAGGCCATCTGCACGCTCCTCCATTGAAGGCCAGCAGCCTCCCACCACCCATGCTCCAGCCACTGGGGAAGCACCTCATAGGAGCACTAGGATAGATAAAGGCACATGAACAACAGACGCTAGGGCAATACACAAGGGTGACTAGTTCTGTTTTGTTTCCATAATTTCATTTATTCATTGATAAATGTGACTTTGAATTTGCATTTGGTGGTGGTTTTTATTTGTGCGATAGCTGAGGGGGAAACCAATATGCAATCAGATGGAGAGCGATTTGATTGTTTTGTGGGAGCGGAAAGGTCGGGTGTGTAGGAGTGATGGTGAGTTGGGGGATGTAGTTGACATTATTGATAGCGGGCACGGATCAGGCGAGCACGCAGAGCCTTTACGGACAAGGCGTGTGGTTCCTGTTGCACCCTTGCATCTTCCTCCACTTCCTCTTGCGGCTCCTCCTCCTCCTCTTCCTCAGCCTCCTCCTCCTCTGGCTCAGGGTCTTCTCCGATCATTGGTGGCAAAGGCTGGTCCCTCATGATGGTGAAGTTGTGCAGCATGCAGCAGACCACCACGAATCAGCCCACCGCTCAGCGGAGCACTGCAGGGCTCCTCCAGACCAGTCCAGGCAGAGGAAGCATTGTTTGAGGAGGCCTACGGTGTGCTGTACGATGTTGCATTTGGCAGCATGGCTCTCATTATAGGCCTGCTCTGCACATGTGCATGAGTTCCTGACCGGAGTCATGAGCCACGGCGTAAAGGGATAGCCCTTGTCGCCCAGTAGCCAGCCTTTGACTTGCCAAGACGGGTGAAATTTAGCTGGCACACTGGACTGCCGCATGACGAAGGCATCATGACTGCTCCCAGGGTAGCAGGCATCGACTTCCATGACTCGATGCGTGTGGTCGCACACCAGCTGAACGTTGAGGGAGTGGAAGCCTTCTCGGTTGACGAAGATGGCCAAGTTGAAATGCGGGGCACACAGGGTAATATGCGTGCAGTCAAAGGCACCCCGCACCATGGGGAAGCCAGCAATGCGGGTGAACCCCCGTGCTCGCTCATTCTGCTTGTCTCTGTCAAGAGGGAAGGTGATGAACCTGTTCCTCAGCTCATACAGTGCGTCTGTGACCTCCCTTTGGCAGCAGTGCACTGCATACTGCGAGATGTTGCACGTTACCAGCAGAGGCCTGAAATGATCCTGAGCCTTAGAAATTCAGTCCCACGGTGACCTTCAGCCACAAACAATGCTGTCCTTACCCTGCTCTGAGGCTGCAATTGTGGCCGCACCAATTGACAGATCTCGGTCACATCTTCCTTGGTGAACCTCAGACGTCGGATGCAATCCTCCTCGGTCATGTTGAGGTAAGAGAATTTGTCCCGGAAGGCCCACATTGGATATGGCCTCCTGCTCAGTGCTCTGCGCCTCCTCCTCCTTCTCCTCGCAGCTTGATCTGCTTTGCGTGGCCTCTCTGCATGCTCCCAGTCGTGGTCAATGCCCAGCGGGAGCCCTAGCAGATCACCCATGATGGCCAGGAATGTTGTTCAACCACAGTTGTAACTTTCCGAACCGTAAGGCAGTACCTGCCAAACCACTCTCAAATGTACTCTAGGAATTCTCAGTAAGTCTAGGGAGCTTCAAAAAACACTTCCTATTCCACCAGCAGCCTGAAGCAATAATCCAACAACTTGTAAATCCTGCATGGTCCCTTTAAATAGCGCTGTTGGGAGGGGGGGGGGGTCCTTCAGGCTCTCTAAGACATGTTCAGGTGTGCGTGGTTAAGACTGCGCATTAAGTTGAGTGTTAAAGTCCAAAATGGTGTCTATCACTTTAAATCAGCATTGCACACTGATTGCATGCATTTTCTATCTACATGCTTCCGGCATTCGCGCATGTGCTAACTCCTATACCAAGATGGCCTCCGGCACATGTCACGCTGGAAATGTGTGGGCGCAGCCTAGACACCATCTTGGATGTTCGAGCGGCCGCGTAGCGCCGGAACAACACCCAATTTAACATCCATGAAGTTGTGAATATAGCTTCGACAAACAATTTGTCATACACAAATTTCTTTCATAGTTCATGATTTTTTTTTGTAGTTTGCTTGTTTTTAGGGACATTAAAACAATTAGCCATTATCATTACAATAAATTTTATTCTTTATAAAACCGCAAGGTGGTATAAAGCTCTCTGGGGAATAGTGAAGGGCTCAGTGTAAATAGCAAGAAAAGATGCTGGCAGGACACTTAACAACCATTCCACTAATATATGAAAAGCTGTTTATATGAAGCAGGGAAAGGCACCACGCCAGCACTTTAGCCTGTCTAACATCTGTGTGATGAATATCACCAGTGGAGTTGACCACATCATCTGTCTAGCTGACTCATGAGGAGTATATGCATTGGAACCAGGGAGAAGCAATTTGTTTTTCTGAAAGGATTTTTATTGCACATGGATAGTCTGGAGAAGCTGGGGTTGTTCTCCTTAGAGCAGAGAAGGTTGAGAGGAGATTTGATAGAAGTGTTCAAAATCATGAAGGATTTAGATAAAGTAAATAAAGATAAACTGTTCCCGTTGGCTGAAGGGTCGCGACCCTGAGGATACAGATTTAAGGTGATTGGCAAAAGGACCAAAGGCGACATGAGGAAAACTTTTTTACGCAGCGAGTAGTTATGATCTGGAATGCGCTGCCTTATAAGGGTAATGGAAGCAGATTCAGTTGAGGCTTTCAAAAAGGAATTGGATAAATACTTGAAGAGAAAATATTTGCAGGGCTGTGGGGAAAGAGCGGGGGAATGGGACTAATTGGATTGCTCTCACAAAGAGCCGGCATGGGCTCCTTCTGTGCTGTAACCATTCTATGATTCTATGCACTGGATTGCGATGCTGAACAATGGTGGAGTGATTTTAAAATATAATGGAGGAATGGAAATCAAGAAAAAATAGAAGTGTCAATACATTTTTTAAAACTCTTAGAAAATATTGGCAAATTAAACACTGAAGTAGAAAATCTTTAACTTTAAATTACTGCCCAGTTGCAGTGTAGATTTATTTGACTTTTTCTTCTTGGAATTGTATACTTTTAATACACTGTAATATCACTAATTTCTCATTTGACTTGATTGACCATTCCAGAAATACATGACAATTAGTATGTTTCAAGATATATAAATTAAATTTACCAGTTACTGATATTCTTTTTCACACTGCCATATCAGTCTAAATGAAAGTCACTGCATCTGCTTTAATTTCCATAAAACATTTTACAACAATAAAAATACATTAAATTAATTCTATCTGTACTGGGAAAGTGAAAAAATCTTGATTTGAAGAAAGTCATCAGAAAAGTTCATAAATTACCTCAAACATGTAATGGGTTCATCTGGCTTTTGACCATCTTCCTACCCTCTCAAATGTAAACACCTCTATGTTAAACAGGATGGGGTGTAGCACAGCTATGAAAATTCAATGACAGGAAAGCTATCTAAATGTTTTAGAAATAATTAACTTCCTCTGCACTTGAAACAAACTGTTAATTGTTAGATATTCCTGACCATTGTTTAATACTTGATTGGTTACAAGTCGCCTCATAAATGTGAATGTTATTCTTTAGAATTATAACTAAATCAGAAGTTCTCAAGCTGTAACTAGTTCATTTTAAGCATGACATTTTGAAAGTAATGTTTGCTATTATGAGAAGTAACAAAAGTTTAATCATTACAGACATCAGAATATATTTTACAGTTGTGACAATTCTAGGTAAAGCTACCCACTTGCTTTAGTTTATGCACAACACTAGGTACAATTAATCAATATTAAAAGAGGGAAAATTCTGCTGATGCAATGACCCTTTAATATTTGTTAAATGAGTGAATCAGAAAGCTAATATGCTTGATTTTCAGCCGAAATCAATTTAGGCTACAGTTATACTGCCATTTTTTATTTGATGCAAAATCATTTGAATCTGTATCATCACAAAAGTGGCAACGTATCTCCAGAGTCAGGTCTCAATATGAATGCAGTAAAGCAAAGCAGTGTGAGACTCCCTCCAAAAGGTGTCCCATGTCTTCTGGGCTTGGTACTCACTCCAGTATAATTCTAGTCTATTGTAAAACTGGGTTTAAGTTGTGCTGAGCTTGCATCTCTGGCGAATTTTATGAACTTAGTGTTGAATCTTTTTAATGTTATAAAAAAGCAGATGCTGCGACCTGCACTCTCCGAATATTAAAAAAAGTTGACAGGGAATACAACCCTGCCCAGATATATAAACATGCATTTGTAAAGCTCTCTCCCAGTGGGTAGAGTGAAATTCATCACCTGCAATGTAATTTGTGTTTTGCACTCTACAGGTAGTGGAGCCCAAGCAAAAGGGATACCCAGGTACCAGTCAAATGACAAATTAGTTACATGTAAAATCAACCTGCAATCAGATTGTGAAAGTTACTGTAAAACCCTGCATCACAACAATAAAATTAGCAGTGCATCCTAAAGCTGCATTTAGACCGCACCTCTGACCTGACATTGGCAGGTGTTTTTGTTTTATGTATGTGAACAAAAAATATTCAGAATTACAAAATTGAATACTAAAAAAAAATTGTCTTTTATCAAAGGCATAAATGCATTTCACAGCATAAAAAACATTCTCTTATTCTAAAATAATCCAAACTCTGACATTCTTAGTCTGGATTCAAACCACAAGCCTTCCACAGAAACACTCTAATTAGCTGCATGGACTAGTCATGCTACCAGCTGAGCTAATCCGTCAGGTGTAAAGTGACGCCAGTCTGAAGCCAACTGGCTGATTTACTTGTACCCTGCACAAGTGTGTGCAACTGGGTGAGAGTGTGGCAAACAGCAACAGCTGAGTATGACTGCTGATTTGTTTTCCCTGAATTAGCAACTAACACACAACCAAGGGAGGCATTCAAATGGCACGCTGATTCTGTGCTAAAGGAAAGCGACATGTCTTGGTAACCCTGAAATCTTTCAACAATTGCACTCCTTTAATCAACAGCCTTGATTAAACAAGAAGGCAGAGATTATGACGACTGAATTCCAATAAAAAATAGTTCATCTGACAGAAATGGGATATCTTGGTATCTAGCAACATACCTTTCTAAGTTTACTAGAATTTAAACTCATGTTCTGATGTACAGCAGAGATTTTGTATGTATGGCAGGAAAGTAAACATTAATTGTTATTCTATTTCAGTGATTGAGAGGCTGGCTGGTTGTCGGGCGGGAAGGCCTGCGCTGGTAGACTGCAGCCGGGGAGCGAAGAGGATGCAGAGGGGGTTGAAGAGATCGTGGATTTGGTGGGGGGGGGGGGGGGGGGGGGAGGGGGGATGATCGCGGGTCGATGCAGGTTGAAGAGATCACGGGGTGGGGGGTTGAAGAGATCACGGGGTGGGGGGTTGAAGAGATTGTGGGTCAGTGGGGGTTGAAGAGATCGTGGGTCGGGGGGGTTGAATAGGTCGAGAGTCGGGAAGATCGCGGAGCGGGGGTTGAAGAGGTCGTGGGTCGGTGGGGGTTGAAGAGGTCGCGGGTCACTGGGGGAGATCATGGGTCGGGGGGGTGATGAGGAGGCATCGGATTGCGGTGGGGGAAGCCAATCACAGCTGGTTAGCTTGAGGGACTGGAGGCGGGGGGGGGGGGGGGGGGAAGCACTAATGCTCTTCCTGGACCACAAATAGTGCTGGAAAGGCACTTACCTGCTGGATGCGGCCGTTCTCGCTTCCCTTCAGCTGCCGGGTTTCCTGAGCCCTAAATGAAAAAGTCAGTTAAAATTTGAGGCACGAAGTCTCATTAACACATTTAAATAACTGACCCGCCTCTCGCGAGCAGGTTAGTCGCCTGCCCCTGAATCCACCTCCGTTAAAAAATGAGTGCGTTGGAGGTGGGTTGGGGTCGGCTTTCAGGTTTTTAAAATTTTACCTCCCCCCGCACCGCCCAACCTGGGGGTTAACCCTGTTGGTCTTCCAGCTGAAGGAGCTGTCCACGACCAAGTGTTGCCAACACTCCAAGGCCTAGGAGTACGTGCTATGGGATTCGCTGAAATGAGGTGCAGCCTACGCAAAGGCTCTATGGGGAAAGGTCACCGTATAAGGCCATTTCACCTTGTATTGCACAGAATGTATTAGAAGATATATACTGTGTTTTGTATTGTAATAATGGGATCGTAGTGTGTGTGAGATCTGCAGTGTATTGGTTTGAACTGTATTGCTTTCATTTGTGTTTTTTTACATTGAAATGTGTTTATCTTTAAATTTTATGAAATAAAGTATATTTTGAAATTTAAAAAAATCCTAGGGGTTAAAATTGCCACTTGGATGTCTGACGTGGGGATGTGTTCAACTGTCTAGCACTGACTTCAATAGCCTTGTGAGCCTTGCCTCACTGAAAAATGTATTGGATTAATCTGGCAATTGTATTAAAATGATATTTAAAAAATCTAAAGAATGCTTTCCTACATTACAACAGTGATGACATTTCATTGGCTGTAAAGCGCTTTGGGACGTCCTGAGGTCATGAAAGGTACTATATAAATGCAAAGTTCTTTCTTTTACTGATAGAGATGACTCAAGACCAATGTTTCACTTCAGTTTCTATTGTTACTGGTCTGTTTTTAGGGAGAAATGCATTGCAAAAAGTGCACTTAGTGCTCTCCATGAACTGAATGAGAACAACTTCAAAAATCAAATTTTCAGATGAAAACACAGACATTTTTGCCTAAATCTATGGATATTAGACCACATGATTAAGTGTCAACATTTATCCTGGGGGTAGTTTCAGTATAACCATAATCTAACAGTGATAAGAGTGTAGTCCAGTCATATCTTTTTGTTCAACTTCAATCTTGTTTATAATTAAGTCTGAATAATGAAAATTACATTCTTGGAATAATAAAACTATCCAAACTTTTAACGTTATCAACACAAAATCAAAATTATAAAGGAGTCAAAGGAGGGTAATAATTAAATGAATACACAATGACAAAATGACTATAATATAGTCAGCCCTTTACATTTTAACATTTATATAATGCCTTTAATGTAGAATGGTGCCCCAAAGCACTTCATAGAAGTATATTCAAAAAATGGACACTTACCCAAGGAGGGAGAGTAGTAGGAGGGATGACTAAAAGCATGGTCAAAGAGGTGAATTTTAAATAGGATCTTAAAGAAGAAGATGGAGGTGGAGAGGCAGAGGTGTTTAGGAAGCAATTTCCAGAGTGTGGGGCCTATTTAGAATTCACCTCTTTGACCATGCTTTTAGTCCTGTTGTGCATTCCCACCTCCCTTCACCAACCATGGTCACCAATGGTTGGTGAAGGGAGGTGGGAATGCACAACAGGCCAGAATTGGAGGAGCAGAAATTTCCGGGGTTAAGGGGGAGGTTGCAGAGCTGGAAGAGGTTTCAGAGATAGGGAGGGCCGAGGCCATGAAGGGGTTTAAAAACGAGGATGGGAATTTTAAAATTGAGGCATTGGGAAATCGTGAACCAATTTAATTAATTAATAGGGACGATGGGTAAGTAGGACTTGATGTGAAATAGGATACAGGCAACACAGTTTTGGATAAGCTGAAGTTTACAAAAGGGTAGAGGATGGAAGGCCAACCAGGAGAGCACTGGGAAAGTTGAGTCTGAAGTGGCAAAGGTGGTGATGAGGGTTTCAGTGGCAGATGGACTGAGGTAGGGGTAGAGACAAGTGATGTTACAGAGGTGGACTCAGCAAACTGTACCCCTCCACATACCTTTGCTCCAAAAATAAAAATTCTTATGTTTCAATGCTCCTAAGATTATTTATTTACGAGGTAAGCACGTGATATTTGTTCTACCATATCATTAGAACTGTAATCTCTGGTAGTCATCTAGCTATTTTGACGGGAGTTACAAATCATTAGCAATTTTTATGCATATATATGATTGGAAAAGAATTTAACATGCATTGTTGTCAGAGATAAACAATAAACTCCATGTTGGTAGATTCTGGATTCATTAAATAAGCACATATCAAAACCAGCTCTATATCGTACAATTTTCAAGCACAGAAAGATGCCATTTGGCCAATCACATCCACTCCAGTTCTATGAAAGAGTTATCCACTTAGCCCCATGTGCCTGCGTTTTCCCCACAGCCTTTTCAATTTATATTCATTTTTTTCCCCATGTTCAATAATACTGAATATTAATTATATTAATACAGTGAAGTTATTGAACTGGAAAAAAATGGCTTTAGAAAGCTGTGTTCCAATTCATATGAAATCATATGTTTTACCAAGATTGCACTTGTACAGTTGGGTATACTACCAAACAGAAATAAAATTTGTTTGCATCAGGAAAATTCCTGACCATACAAACATCTTTCAACTTGTAAGCAAATATAAATTATCCAGAGATAATAACCCAAACAAATTATCCAGCAGGAAAGAGTGATCACAGAGATTTCCAATCTTTTTTTCCCTTCGGCTTGATTGTTGTATTGCAATCACTGACGTTTGTTTCCTTGGTTTTTATATTGCCAACTTAAGCCCCTTCTATTGCTTCTAGTGGGGAGAGGAGAAACCAGGAAGGGTCCCCTTCAATTTTCATTAAGCACAAGAGAGGAGAAAGAGAACATATCAGAGCCAAGTGCTGTTTTGCCTGATCACAATTCCTCTCTCCTGGCACGGGAGAGGGGAAACCAAAGTGAGAGAGAGCCAGACCAAACCCCTACCCAAGGCAGTAGATACCAGCCTACCATCCATCCATCCCTCCCTCCCTCCCTCGCCTTCCCTGAGCAGGGCAGAGGACACGTGACCGGACGCAGGCTAGAGTCAGGTGGTGGTTGTGTTATTGTGACGCAGGCAGCCGTGGAACCTGTGCTGTTCTCGAGCCGAGGCGGTTGGTCGTGGAGCCGCCTGGCTCGCGCCCCGCCCAGCCCGAGTCACAACTTTACCTGTGGGACGAGGCACAGTTGCGTTAGCGGCTCCTGGCGCGGGCCTACCGAACGTAGTCAACTTTAATAAATCCAGCCCGCCATCCCTCCCTCCCTCCCTCCCTCACCCACCTACCGACCGACCGAGTTAGTCCGCGGCCGCCCTGGGTGTGAAGAGACATGAAGAACTGCGGAGGATAAAACAGTCTTGAGGAGCGAGAGTGGTGCCGCCCCCCCCCGCGAAGAGCAGCTTCACCTGAGGCGGCCGGCGCGAGTCACCTGGCCGCGCGCGGCCCGCGCCGCCGCCGTTCCCGTTCGCGTTTGTTTTTCGCTCCGCTCGGCTCGGCTCGGTGTGGCCGCGAGCGCAGCCCCCGCTCCGTCCAACACTCCCGGGACAATGGCCTGGGTGAAGCTTTTTCTGAAGCCCGGGGGGAACCTGCGGAACAGTTACCAGCCGGGCAGCATGTTGTCTATCGCTCCGACCAAAGGGCTGCTAAACGGACCTGGGGAGAACAGCTGCTTCCTCAACAGTGCGGTGCAGGTAAGGACGGGAGAGGGAAGCACACAGATGTGCACTTTAAAGCGGACTCGGACTGCGCTCAGTACAGCGAAAGCGATAACAACAACAATAAGGCACTTGATTCGTTTGACACACCTGTAAGGTCCCTTTAAAGTTAGGAACGTTTAACTTCTTATGATACTGCATCTGAAACTCTGGTAACTTTTTGCCCCACCTCCAACCCACTGGTTCCTGACCTGAAGAATGCATTGACACCCTGCCTGATTGTACTATGTTTACCACTTCGAATCGATGTATTAAAAAAAATGCTACCCGTGGCATAATTGACCGCATAAATTCGTATTTTTAAAAAATTGTTTTGATTAGTAACTTTTTGTTGTTGCAGATCAACAGTTGAGTTGTTAAGGTATTAGGTTTGCTATAAGGTAATACACTTCAACAGAGCAGCCAGATTGTTTTTGCAATCAAGATTGTTTTCAAGGGTGACTCACGTGACACTCGTTAAATCCTAAGGGGAGGAGAGGAAGATGTGAAATTTGACAGATCTGATGCAGACACTATATGTAATCTGATTTTGAAATGGAAACCTTTTTAAGTCTTAACATACAATTTTAAAGCAGTACACAAAACGCATATTGCAGGTGGGATCCATTAAAGAGCAAAGTAATGCTCCAGGGAAAGTACTGTTTGTTGACAGATACTTGTAGATTTTGTTCTTGGCTTGTGATTGTCCCTGTTTTTTTAAAAAATCTTTCCTTATTATTTGTTCCTTTTTATGGGGCTTGGCAAACATTCATTTTTAGTTTGTCTAATGCTGCATTTCAGGAGTATCCAGCTTTTTTGTATTGGTGGGCCACTTAAGTGCATACCATGATTCTTGTAGACCACGAAGAGTTTGAACAATGTTTCCATTAATTTACATATATCTAAAGCTGCAAATACCAACAAATCTAGATATTCTGATTTAGGATTTATCTATTAATGAGGCAGCAGCATGAAGAACAATCCGTAGCAAATTTCCAGGCCCATAAAATTTAAATAGGACAAATAAGCAAGAAATAAATATAAGCACGAGTAAAATTGAGTTCCCAGTGCTAGCTGGGTATGACATACAGGCCTTAGTTCAAATATCCACGAAGGCTGCAGATGAAAACTCAATTTTTTTGCACTTTTTAAAAAAGAAAATCTGAAGCTATGGAGGAGCATTTAGTATTCACTGGTGCTTACCCTTAGAGTTATACAGCACGGATAGAGGCCCTTCGGCCCATCGTGTCCGTGCCGGCCATCAGCCCTGTCTACTCTAATCCCATATTCCAGCATTTGGTCCGTAGCCTTGTATGCTATGGCATTTCAAGTGCTCATCCAAATGCTTCTTGAATGTTGTGAGGGTTCCTGCCTCCACAACCCTTTCAGACAGTGAGTTCCAGACTCCAACCACCCTCTGGGTGAAAAAGTTCTTTCTAAAATCCCCTCTAAACCTCCCGCCTTTTACCTTGAATCTATGTCCCCTTGTTATAGAACCCTCAACGAAGGGAAAAAGCTCCTTAGTATCCATCCTATCTGTGCCACTCATAATTTTGTACACCTCAATCATGTCCCCCCTCAGCCTCCTCTGCTCCAAGGAAAACAAACCCAATCTTCCCAGTCTCTCTTCATAGCTGAAGCGCTCCAACCCTGGTAACATCCTGGTGAATCTCCTCTGCACCCTCTCCAAAGCGATCACATCCTTCCTGTAGTGTGGCGACCAGAACTGCACACAGTACTCCAGCTGTGGCCTGACCAGTGTTTTATACAGCTCCATCATAACCTCCTTGCTCTTATATTCTATGCCTCGGCTAATAGAGGCAAGTATCCCATATGCCTTCTTTACCACCTTATCTACCTGTCCCGCCGCCTTCAGGGATCTGTGAACTTGCACACCAAGATCCCTCTGACCCTCTGTCTTGCCTAGGGTCCTCCCATTCATTGTGTATTCCCTTGCCTTGTTAGTCCCTCCAAAGTGCATCACCTCGCACTTTTCCAGGTTAAATTCCATTTGCCACTGTTCCGCCCATCTGACCAACCCATCTATATCGTCCTGCAGACTGAGGCTATCCTCCTCGCTATTTACCACCCTACCAATCTTTATCATCAGCGAACTTACTGATCATACCTTTTACATTCATATCCAAGTCATTAATGTAGACCACAAACAGCAAGGGACCCAGCACCGATCCCTGTGGTACCCCACTGGCCACAGGCTTCCAGTCACAAAAACAACCTTCGACCATCACCCTCTGCCTTCTGCCACTAAGCCAGTTTTGTATCCAAAGTGCCAAGGCACCCTGGATTCCATGGGCTCGTACCTTCTTGACCAGTCTCCTGTGGGGGACTTTATCGAAGGCCTTACTGAAATCCATGTATACCACATCCACTGCGTTACCCTCATCCACACGCCTAGTCACCCCCTCAAAAAATTCAATCAAATTAGTCAGACATGATCTTCTCTTGACAAAGCCATGTTGACTATCCCTGATTAATCCTTGCTTCTCCAAGTGGAGACTAATTTTGTCCTTCAGAATTTTTTCCAATAATTTTCCTACCACTGATGTTAGGCTCACTGGCCTGTAGTTCCCCGGTTTTTCCCTACTCCCCTTCTTGAATAATGGTATTACATTAGCGGTTCTCCAGTCCTCTGGCACATCCCCTGTGGCCAGAGAGGTTCTGAATGTATGTGTCAGAGCCCCCGCAATCTCCTCCTTTGCCTCACACAGTAGCCTGGGATACATTTCGTCCGGGCCTGGGGATTTATCCATTTTTAGGCCTGCTAAAACCGCCAATACCTCCTCCCGCTCGATGTTAATATGTTCGAGTATATCACAGTCCCCCTGCCGTATTTCTATGTCTACATCGTCCTTCTCCATAGTGAAAACAGATGCAAAAAATTCATTTAGAACCCTTCCTACATCTGCCGGCTCCACACACAGATTGCCATTTTTGTCCCTAATGGGCCCTATTTTTTCCCTAGTTATCCTCTTACCCTTAATATACTTATAAAACATCTTAGGATTTTCCTTTATTTTGCTCGCCAGTGTTATTTCATGGCCCCTCCTTGATCTCCTAATTTCTTTTTTAAGTATCCCCCTGCACTTTTTGTACTCCTCTAGGGCTTCCTCCGTCTTTAGCCTTTTGTATCTGCCAAAAGCCCTCCTTTTTTTCCTAATCCATTCTCGTATATCCCCTGACATCCAAGGTTCCCTGGAGTTCTTGGAACCACCCTTGACCTTTACGAGAACATGTTGCCATTGTATGGTCTCAATCTCCCTTCTGAAAGACTCCCATTGCTCCGATGCGGATTTTCCTACAAGCAGCTGATCCCAGTCCATTTTGGCCAGATCCTGCCTTATCCTATTAAAATCGGCCTTCCCCCAATTTAGAACCTTTATTTCCGGCCCCTCCCTGTCCTTTTCCATGACCACCTTAAATCTCACCGAATTATGGTCACTGTCACCAAAGTGCTCACCTACTAGCACTTCTTCCACTTGGCCGGCCACATTCCCTAGAATTAGGTCCAGTACCGCCCCCTCTCTTGTAGGACTTTCTACATGCTGGCTCAAAAAGCTCTCCTGGATGCACATTAAGAATTTTGTACCCTCTAAGCCTTTTACACTCTGAGTATCCCAGTTAATATTGGGGAAGTTGAAATCCCCCACTATTATTACCCTATTATTTGCACAATTTTCTGAGATTTGCCTACATATCTGTTCCTCTATCTCCCCCTGACTGTTTGGGGGCCTATAGTACACTCCCATCAAAGTGCTTGCCCCCTTTTTGTTTTTAAGCTCCACCCATATGGCCTCATTAGAGGAACCTGCTAATATATCATCCCTCCTTATGGCAGTAATTGATTCTTTAATTAATATTGCGACCCCCCCTCCTCTTATACCTCCCCCTCTGTCTCGCCTGAAGATTCTGTACCCCGGAATATTGAGCTGCCAGTCTTGCCCCTCCCTCAACCATGTCTCTGTGACAGCAACAATATCATACTCCCATGTGTTTATCAACACCTTCAGTTCATCCACCTTATTCACAAGACTCCTTGCATTAAAATAGATGCCATCCAGCCTTGCCCTCACATATTTGCCCTGTCTTCCAAGCTGACTTGTTTTTTTCTCTATATTTGGCTGCACATCACCCCCTATTGTAGCTCCACTCTGTATCCCACCCCCCTGCCAAGTTAGTTTAAACCCCCCCCAACAGTGCTAGCAAACCTCCCCGCAAGGATATTTGTCCCGCTCTGGTTCAGGTGCAACCCGTCCGACTTGTACAAGTCCCACCTTCCCCAGAAGCAGGCCCAGTGATCCAGGAAACTGAAACCCTCCCTCCTGCACCAACTCTTTAGCCATGCATTCATCTGTTCTATCCTCCTATTTCTATACTCACTAGCCCGTGGCACTGGGAGTAATCCAGAGATTACAACCTTTGAGGTCCTGCTCTTTAATCTGCTACCTAGCTCCCTAAATTCTTGATGCAGGACCTCATCTCCCTTCCTACCTATGTCGTTGGTCCCAATGTGGACCACGACCTCTGCCTGCTCACCCTCCCCCTTGAGAATGCCCTGTAGCCGCTCAGTGACATCCATGACCCTGGCACCAGGGAGGCAACAAACCATCCTGGAGTCACGTTTACGGCCACAGAAACGCCTGTCTGTTCCCCTTACGATAGAATCCCCTACCACTATAGCTCTTCCACTCTTTTTTCCTCCCAGCCTGTGCAGCAGAGCTACCCCTGGTGCCAGGAAGTTGGCTGCTGCTGCCTTCCCCTGATAAGTCATCCCCCTCAACAATATCCAAAGCGGTATATTTGTTTGAGAGGAGGACGGCCACAGGGGACCCCTGCACTGCCTGCCTGCTCTTACTCTGCCTGGTGGTCACCCAATTACTTCCTGCCTGTACAACCTTTACCTGTGGTGTGACCATCTCACTAAACGTGCTATCCACGACGTTCTCAGCATCGCGAATGCTCCTTAATGAATCCATCCGCAGCTCCAGTGCCGCAATGCGGTTTGTCAGTAGCTGCAGCTGGATACATTTCCCGCACACATGGTCGTCAGGGACACCAGAAGGGTCCCTGATTTCCCACATAGAGCAGGAAGAGCATAACACGGGGCTGGGCTGTCCTGCCATGACTTACCCTTTAACTAATTAATTCAAATTAAATGAATCCCACCAATTTCACTTCAATTAAAAAGGTATACTCAAGGGCCCTTGCTGAACAGCAGTCCCCCACTACACAACAGAGACCAGAGAATCCACAAACTCTAACCTTAGACAAATTCAGCAGGAAAATACTCACCAGCCAATCACTTACCTCTTCCTTGGTGACGTCCCACTTGGATTACTTTTTGCTTCTTATTTATCCTAGGTCCAGGAGTTAAGTCCCTGTGATGTCGCACAGTAGTTGTCTCTTGGTGCAGGTCTGCTGCTGCTTTTATTCCACAATCTCAGTCTTCTACTCTCAGGTCCACTACCGCTCTGCAGGAAAAGTTTGAAAAAGCAAGGCAAAGCAGCACCTCCTTCCCCCACTTCACCAAACTCCCACACTTACCGAACTCTCAGCACACCGTGCAGTCTGCACTGACAGGCCCCTGTATTTCTACAGTTGAGACTCAGATGAGTCAGGCCTGCCCCACCTTCAGGTACCAATTGAATCTAGCTAACCAATTAACTTGCTACAGCAGCTCTCTGCTGAAGCCTGACAGAAACTTAGAAATTTAAACTTTTAAATTGACCTTAAACAGTTGAAGCAATATGCACTAGATTTAAAGAGATTAACCCTTCAACTCCCACACTTACCGAACTCTCAGCACACTGTGTAATATCCGCACACCGTGCAGTCTGCACTGACAGGCCCCTGTATTTCTACAGTTGAGACTCAGATGAGTTAGTTACCTATCACTTTTAAGCCAAGCACTTGTTAGAAGTCAGTGTTCCTCGAGAGCTGCTTAAGTGCAAATAGCATTGTCTAGTGATAGAAAAACAATTTGTGGAACAATACTATTTATGGTGTATTAAATAAGCTTAATGTGTTGGTAAACAAAGTTTTACTTCAAAATTGAAGTTGATGTATATTTGAAAGTTTGGATTCGACTAAAATCTTTGGGGTTACCACAAAAAAACTAACTGAAGTTAGATCTCTAGTATGTACATTGCAAATGTGATCATTTTGGGTGATAGTTTCAGCTGGTTGAGAAAGGGAAATGGGGTTGCATAGGCTATATTATTCATTCTATTTAAGTGAAGAGTATTTCTGTTGAGAGAAATTGAAGGTCCAAAGTCACTATCGTATAATTGGCATTTTTTGCCCAAATTGAGCAGAAATTATATTTCTACAATCAACCTATTTTTAAAAGCTTTAATCATGCCTTTATTGCTTATCATGAGCTTGCACTTGCCTTCATAATTTTAAAGACCTCTATCGGGT
Source organism: Heptranchias perlo (assembly GCF_035084215.1). NCBI lineage: Eukaryota > Metazoa > Chordata > Chondrichthyes > Hexanchiformes > Hexanchidae > Heptranchias > Heptranchias perlo. The sequence goes on along the minus strand of NC_090325.1, from coordinate 123,953,043 downwards.
CACCTCTCAGCCTTCTCTTCCAGAGAAAAGAAACCCAGCCTGTTCAGTCTTTCCTGATAATTGTAACCTCTCAGTTCTGGTATCATCATTGTAAATCTTTTTAGCAACTTCTCCAGTGCCTCTGTATCTTTTCCATAATGAGACCAGAACTGTACACAGTACTACTAAGTGTGGTCTAATTGAGGTTCTATATAAGTTTAGCATAACTTCTCTGCTTTTCAGTTCTATTCCTCTAGAAATGAACCCCTGTGTTTACTAGTTTATATTTGGGTGCAAGGTCCTTCAAAATTATAATTTTTAATGTTGCAAAGGGAAAGTTTTAGTACATTAGAAGCCTGACTAAAAGTAGTAGAGAGAACTGTAGAGTATAACATGTACTTCATAAAATGCGTGTTAGTTATGACAGATATTCTGGTTTTTTTATTCGTTCATGGAATGTGGGCGTCGCTGGCGAGGCCAGCATTTATTGCCCATCCCTAATTGCCCTTGAGAAGGTGGTGGTGAGCTGCCGCCTTGAACCGCTGCAGTCTGTGTGGTGAAGGTTCTCCCACAGTGCTGTTAGGAAGGGAGTTCCAGGATTTTGACCCAGCGACGATGAAGGAATGGCGATATATTTCTAAGTCTGGATGGTGTGTGACTTGGAGGGGAACGTGCAGGTGGTGTTCCCATGTGCCTGCTGCCCTTGTCCTTCTAGGTGGTAGAGGTCGCGGGTTTGGGAGGTGCTGTCGAAGAAGCCTTGGTGAGTTGCTGCAGTGCATCCTGTGGATGGTACACGCTGCAGCCACGGTGCGCCAGTGGTGAAGGGAGTGAATGTTTAGAGTGGTGGATGGGGTGCAAATCAAGCGGGCTGCTTTGTCCTGGATGGTGTTGAGCTTCTTGAATGTTGTTGGAGCTGCACTCATCTAGGCAAGTGGAGAGTATTCCATCACACTCCTGACTTGTGCCTTGTAGATGGCGGAAAGGCTTTGGGGAGTCAGGAGGTGAGTCACTCGCTGCAGAATACCCAGCCTCTGACCTGCTCTTGTAGCCACAGTATTTATGTGGCTGGTCCAGTTAAGTTTCTGGTCAATGGTGACCCCCAGGATGTTGATGGTGGGGGATTCGGTGATGGTAATGCCGTTGAATGTCATGGGGAGGTGGTTAGACACTCTCGTTGGAGATGGTCATTGCCTGGCACTTGTCTGGCGCAAATGTTACTTGCCACTTATTAGCCCAAGCCTGGATGTTGTCCAGGTCTTGCTGCATGCGGGCATGGACTGCTTCATTATCTGAGGGGTTGCGAATGGAACTGAACATGGCAATCATCAGTGAACATCCCCATTTCTGACCTTATGATGGAGGGAAGGTCATTGATGAAACAGCTGAAGATGGTTGAGCCTAGATCACTGCCCTGAGGAACTCCTGCAGCAATGCCCTGGGGCTGAGATGATTGGCCTCCAACAACCACAACCATCTTCCTTTGTACTAGGTATGGCTCCAGCCACTGGAGAGTTTTCCCCCTGATTCCCATTGACTTCAATTTTACTAGGGCTCCTTGGTGTCACACTCTGTCAAATGCTGCCTTGATGTCAAGGGCAGTCACTCTCACCTCACCTCTGGAATTCAGCTCTTTTGTCCATGTTTGGACCAAGGCTGTAATGAGGTCTGGAGCAGAGTGGTCCTGGCGGAACCCAAACTGAGCATCGGTGAGCAGGTTATTGGTGAGTAAGTGCCACCTGATAGCACTGTCGACGACACCTTCCATCACTTTGCTGATGATTGAGAGTAGACTGATGGGAGGGTAATTGGCCAGAATCGATTTGTCCTGCTTTTTGTGGACAGGACATACCTGGGCAATTTTCCACGTTGTCGGGAAGATGCCAATGTTGTAGTTGTACTGGAACAGCTTGTCCAGAGGCTCAGCTAGTTCTGGAGCACAAGTCTTCAGCACGACAGCCGGGATGTTGTTGGGGCCCATAGCCTTTGCTGTATCCAGTGCACTCAGCCATTTCTTGATATCACGTGGAGTGAATCGAATTGGCTGAAGACTGGCTTCTGTGATGGGGTTATCGGGAGGAGGCCGAGATGGATTATCCATTTGGCGCTTCTGGCTGAAAATGGTTGCAAACGCTTCAGCCTTGTCTTTTGCACTCACGTGCTGTACTCTGCCACCATTGAGGATTGTAAACAATTTTACAACACCAAGTTATAGTCCAGCAATTTTATTTTAAATTCACAAGCTTTCGGAGGCTACCTCCTTCCTCAGGTGAACGATGTGGAAAAAACTGTATATCATTTTTTTCCACATCGTTCACCTGAGGAAGGAGGTAGCCTCCGAAAGCTTGTGAATTTAAAATAAAATTGCTGGACTATAACTTGGTGTTGTAAAATTGTTTACAATTGTCAACCCCAGTCCATCACCGGCATCTCCACATCATGACTACCATTGAGGATGGGGATGATTGCAGAGCCTCCTCCTCCTGTTAGTTGTTTAATTGTCAACCACCATTCACAACTGGATTTGGCAGGACTGCAGAGCTTTGATCTAATCCGTTGGTTGTGGAATCGCTCAGCTCTGTCTATAGCACGTTGCTTCCGCTGTTTAGCATGCATGTAGTCCTGAGTTGTAGCTTCAACAGGTTGGCAACTCATTTTTAGGTACGCCTGGTGCTGCTCCTGGGATGCTCTTCTACACTCCTCATTGAACCAGGATTGATCCCCTGGCTTGTTGGTAGTGGTAGAGTGAGGAATATGCCGGGCCATGAGCTTACAGATTGTGCTGGAATACAAATCTGCTGCTGCTGATGGCCCACAGCGCCTCATGGATGCCCAGTTTTGAGCTGCTAGATCTGTTCTGAATCTATCCCATTTAGCATGGTGATAGTGCCACACAACACATTGGATGGTGTCCTTGGTGCGAAGACGGGACTTCGTCTCCACGAGGATTGTGCGATGGTCATCCTACCAATACGGTCATGGACAAATGCATTTGCGACAGGTAGATTGGTGAGGACGAGGTCAAGTTTTTCCCTCATGTTGGTTCGCTCACCACCTGCCGCAGGACCAGTCTGGCAGCTATGTTCTTCAGGACTCTGCCAGCTTGGTCAGTGGTGGTGCTATGCTACTGAGCCACTCTTGGTGATGGACATTGAAGTCCCCCACCCAGAGTACATTCTGTGCCCTTGCTACCCTCAGAGCTTCCTCCAAGTGGTGTTCAACATGGAGGATGACTGATTCATCAGCTGAGGGAGGGCGGTCGGTTGGTGGTAATCAGCAGGAGGTTTCCTTCCTCGTGTTTGACCTGATGCTATGAGATTTCATGGGGTCCGGAGTCAATGTTGAGGACTCCCAGGGCCACTCCCTCCTGACTGTATATCACTGTACTGCCACCTCTGGTCGGTCTGTCCCGCCAGTGGGACAGGATATACCCAGGGATGGTGATGGAAGAATCTGGGACGTTGGCTGAAAGGTATGATTCTGTTAGTATGGCTATGTCAGGCTGTTGCTTGACTGGTCTGTGGGACAGCTCTCCCAATTTTGGCACAAGTCCCCAGATGTTTGTGAGGAGGACTTTGCAGGGTCGACTGGGCTTGGTTTGCTTTTGTTGTGTCTGGTGCCTAGTGGTCAGATTGCGGTTGGTCCGTCCGGTTTTATTCTTATGACTTTTTTAGTGAGATTGTACACCTGAGTGGCTTGCTCGGCCATTTCAGAGGGCAATTAAGAATCAACCACATTGCTGTCTGATCCAAGATTAAAATTTAATTTTATAATGTTTTGTTTCAGTTTGGACAAATTGGCAGATTAGTTGTGGATTAATCAGGATTCAATGCATGCTTGCATTTGAGTCTGTAATTAAAATAGTGGGGCCCTCTTCTGAACTTTTAAAAAAAAATATAAGATTTGTGGCCATGCAAAGTCCTGCTCACAAACATCTGGGGACTTGTGCCAAAATTGGGAGAGCTGTCCCACAGACTAGTCAAGCAACAGCCTGACATAGCCACACTCTCAGAATCATACCTTTCAGCCAACGTCCCAGATTCTTCCGTCACCATCCCTGGGTATGTCGTGTCCCACTGGCAGGACAGACTGACCAGAGGTGGCGGTACAGTGATATACAGTCAGGAGGGAGTGGCCCTGGGAGTCCTCAACATTGACTCCGGACCCCATGAAATCTCATAGCATCAGGTCAAACATGAGGAAGGAAACCTCCTGCTGATTACCACCGACCGACCGCCCTCCCTAAGCTGATGAATCAGTCGTCCTCCATGTGATGGCTTTGTTAAATAGCATTTCAATTTGCTGCTTCTGTTTGAATAAAACTCTAGAAAAGATTTTTGTTAATGAAGCCAAAGTATTTTTTTGTAACATTCAAGTTTCTTTGTATGGGAAGAGATATTTGTGCTAAACTTCCAGTTTGTACTAGAAAGTTTTTCAGTTCGTGCTCAGGAAGGAGGATATGCCTTCCATGATACTACTCAGACAAAGCTCTTACCGACTGTACTTATTACATAGAAAATTTACGGCACAAAAGGAGGCCATTCAGCCCATCGCGTCTGTGCTGGTTGAAACTCAATCCAATCCCACTTTCCAGCACTAGGTCCGTAGCCTTGTAGGTTATGGCACTTGAAGTGCATATCCAAGTACTTTTTAAATCTGATAAGCGTTTCTGCCTCTACCATGCTTTCAGTAGTGAGTTCCAGACTCCTACCACCCTCGGTGAAAAAAAATTTCCTCAGCTCCCCTTTAATCCTTCTACCAATTACTTTAAATTTATGCTCCCTGGTTATTGACCTCTCTGCTCAGGGAAATAGGTCCTTCCTGTGCACTCCAAACAGGCCCCTCATAATTTTATACACCTCAATTAAATCTCCCCTCAGCCTCCTCTGTTCCAAAGAGAACAACCCCAGCTTATCCAATCTTTCTTCCTAGCTAAAATTCTCCAGCCCTGACAACATCCTCACAAATCTCCTCTGTGTGCTCTCTAATGCAATTACATCTTTCATTTAATGTGGTGACCAGAACTGTACACAGTACTCAAGCTGTGGCCTAACTAGTGTTTTATACAGTTCTAGCATAACCTCCCTGCTCTTATATTCTGTGCCTCAGCTAATAAAGGAAAGTATCCTGTATGCCTTAACAGCCTTATCTACCTGTCCTGCTACCTTCAGGGATCTGTGGACATGCATACCAAGGTCCCTGTCTTCCTCTACACCTCTCAGTATCCTTCCATTTATTGTGTATTCCCTTGCCTTGCTTGACCTCCCCAAATGCATAACCTCACACTTCTCCGGATTAAATTCCATTTGCCACTTTTCTGCCCACCTGACCAGTCCATTGATATCTTCCTGCAGTCTACAGCTATCCTCCTCACTATCAACCACACGGCCAATTTTTGTGTCATCTGCAAACTTCTTAATCGTGCCCCTCTACATTTAAGTCTAAATCATTAATATATATCACAAAAAGCAAGGGACCCAGTACTGAGCCCTGCAGAACCCCACTAGAAACAGCCTTCCAGTCTCTCACATGCTCGTCGACCATAGAATCATAGAATGTTATAGCACAGAAGGAGGCCATTTGGCCTATCGTGTCCGTTCCAGGCGAAAAAGAGCTATCCAGCTTATTCCCACTTTCTAGCACTTGATCCGTAGCCCTGTAGGTTATGGCACTTCAAGTGCACATCCAAGTACTTTTTATATTAGTTGAGGGTTTCTGCCTCTACCACCATTTCAGGCAGTGAGTTCCAGACCCCCACCACCCTCTGGATGAAAAAAATTATCCTCAGCTCCCCTTTAATCCTTCTACCAATTACTTTAAATCTATGCCCCTGGTCACTGACCCCTCTGCTAAGGGAAATAGGTCCTCCCTGTCCACTCTATCTCGTCCCGTCATAATTTTATACACCTCAATTAAATCTCCCCTCAGCCTCCTTTGTTCCAAAGAAAACAACCCCAGCCTATCCAATTTTTTCTCATAGTTAAAATTCTCCAGCCCTGGCAACATCCTCTCAAATCTCCTCTGTACCCTCTCTAGTGCAATCACATCTTTCCTGTAATGTGACCAGAACTGTACGCAGTACTCAAGCTATGGCCTAACCAATATTTTATACAGTTCTAGCATAACCTCCCTACTCTTATATTCTGTGCCTTGGCTAATAAAGGAAAGTATCCAGTATGCCTTTGTAACCACCTTATCTACCTGTCCTGCTACCTTCAGGGATCTGTGGACATGCACTCCAAGGTCCCTTTGTTCCTCTACACCTCTCAGTATCCTCCCATTACTTTTTGCTTCCTGCCACTGAGCCAATTTTGGATCCAATTTGCCACTTTCCCTTGGATTCCATGGGCATTTACTTTTTTAACCAGTGTGCCCTGTGGGACTTTGTCAAAAGCCTTGCTAAAATCCATGTAGACTACATCAAACGCACTACCTTCATCGACCCTCCTTGTTACCTCCTCAAAAAATTCAGTCAAGTTAGTCAGACATGACCTTTCCTTGACAAATCCATGTTGACTGTACTTGATTAATACATGCCTTTCTAAATGATGGTTTATCCTGTCCCTCAGAATTTATTCCAAAAATTTGCCCACCACCAAGGTTAGACTGACTAGCCTGTAATTACTAGGTCTATCCTTATCTCCCTTTTTTAAACAACGGTACAACATTAGCAGTCCCCCAATCCTCCGGCACCATGCCTGTAGCCAGGGAGGATCGGAAAATGATGGTCAGAGCCTCAGCTATTTCCTCCTTTGCTTCTTTTAACAGCCTGGGATACGTTTTATCCGGGGCTGGCAATTTATTTACTTTCAAAGATTGACAGTTAATAAAGATATTTTTACAAGAAAAAACAACTTTGGTATAATTCAGATATTGACAATTGTACCTGCTATTTATGGGGCACATTTTTAGCAATATGTATTAAGTCAGAGAAAACCCATGCAAATTTCCACATTTGTGGGAGAGAGACTTCTATGCAGAACAAAGTTTTCAATGGAATAGAGGACTATTTTTAAACAAACCAGGAGAGTATAGAATTATACTATATTGAATGATCTGTTCTTGCTGAACTTCTTTGCTCAGAGTGATAAATTTGTTATGATCTACCGAGCAAGGTAAGAGAGAAAATCATCTGAGATTATTCTAAATAAAATTAGATGCCGTGGTGGTAGTTGTGAACTGGAACAATGAGCTTCGATAGAACAAATTAATTTTCTGTGCCCTGATTTTTTTTTTGTTGTGTACTGTTCTAGTATATCTGTCCCACAGAAATTTGTATTGATTTTTTTTATTTTGCCACAGGCTTGTACAGATTTTCCAGTTTATACAACTCCACCTTGCTGTATGTGGAAAGGTCATTTTCTGTCATAGTTTCCATTTGTGCTCAGCTGGACAAAAGAAACCCAGTAATTCACTTTTTAAAATATAGACTGTTCAAAACTGCCGTGCTAACTATCTTGCAGCAGGTTCTGACATGGATAGGAAATTCTGTTACAGAGCAGGACAAATCTAACCCAGCCAGTTATTGCCCTCTAAGTCTCCTCCCAATCATCAGCAAAGTGATGAAAGAAGTATCAGTAGTTGCAGCAAGTGCCGTCTGCTGATCAACGCTCAGTTCAGGTTCTGCAGATCCATTCAGCTCCTGACCTTGTCGCAGCCTTAATCTGGACATGGATATGAGCTGAATGCCAGAGGAGAGGAGAAGTGAGAGCAATTGCCCTCTATCAAGTCAGTATTCAACTGAGTATGGCACCAGGTTCCCTGACAAGGCTGAGATCAATGGGAAAACCCTACAGTGTCATACCTGACACGCAGGAAGATGGTTGTGGTTGACATAGGGCAATAATCACAGCTCCAGGGCTTGGTGTTGGAGTTCCTCAGAGCAGCATCATGGCTCGACCATCTTCAGCTTCTTCATTAATGACCATACCTTATAAGGCCAGGAGAAGTGCTCTTTGCTGACGATTCTGCAGTGTTTAACTCTATTCATGATTACTCAAACAATTGAGCAGCCCATGCCAGCCTACAGCTGCGTTTGGCTGTCATTCAGATCAGGGCTGACAAGTGGCAGGTAACATTGACACCACATAGGTGCTAGGCAATGACTCTGTCTTGCAAAAAAGGCCCAACCACCTCCCCTGATTTTCAGTACCATCACCATTGTCGATGCTTTCACCACCAACATCCTGGGTGGTCACCATTGATCAGAAGCTTAACTGGACTGGCCATATCAACACTGGCTACAGAAGCTGGGTGTTCTTTGATGAGAGGCTCACCTCCTGACCCCTCAATGCTTCTCCATCCACAAGGTTCAAGTCAGGAGTATGATAGACTACTCACCATTCATATGGATTGATACAGCAGCAGTAACATTCAAGAAGCTTAACCCTATCCAGGACAGAGCAATCTTCTTGATCAGTGCCTCTGCTACTGAACTCAATATGCGACGTTCCATCACCAGCGCATTAAGGATACGCTGCAATAACTAATCAAGATTACTTTGACAGTACCTCCCAGTGCATAGCCTCTACCACCAAGAAGGACAAGAGAAGCAAGATCATGGAAACACTATGATCTCCCAGTTCCCCTCCAAGTCACAAACCATCCTGACTCAGACATGTGCTGCTTCTTCAACGCTGGGTCAAAATCCTGGAATTACCCACACTGGTTGCTGTCTTCTTGAACCAATGCAGTCCTTCTGCTGATAGAGATTCCACAAAGCTTTATCAGCAGAAGGACTGCAGTGGTTCAAGGAGAAGGCCCACCATCAACTCAAGGCAGCCGGGGATAGGTAATAAATTAAAACTTGCCAGCATTGCTCACATCCTAAGAAGGATTATGTTTTTTAAAAAAACTTGCCATTTCTTAACAGCCAGTGATGGAGTAGCAGATACCTGCGAGTAGGTTGTCCTAAGGTTAGAGATTAGTAAGTGATGTGAGAGAGTGGATGGGAAATTCAAAATGAAAACCAAGCCCATTGACTTCAGGTTTGGTCAAGTAGGGTTCAGGATAGGAGGAAGCACCAATGACAACTTGCTATGACTGCCATAGCACATCCTTTGAGCCTTCAACGAGAAAGAGTGCACATTGATGGCATTCCTGCTTGTGGAAAAGGTGTTTGGCACAGTGGACTGCGATATGCCACCTCCCACCTTGACATTCCCAGTGAACTGATTCAATGGATATTGAATTTCCTGGCAGAGCAAACATTTACTATCAGAGTGGGTACAGCAGTTCCATTATTTTCTGCCCAAAGGCAGGAGTTTGCCAGTGCTCGGTTGTCAGCCCACCCCTGTTCCTCATTTATGTTAATGCCATTCCAGCACCCGAACAAAGGATTGGGGCTTGCTCACAGTTTGCTGCTGATGTTGTCATTTGGATATCCTCCTTGAGTTTGGAAATGGCATCAGTAAAGCTAGAGATGTCTGGGTGATCTGGAGAAACAAGCGTGCCAATGGTGAATTCTGCCAAACTCCAGAATATCTCAATGTGAGCTATTCTCCAAAAAAAAGCAAGGACAAGGAACAGACTGTAAGGATTGAGCTGCTGTCAAGACCAGCAGACAGCCGAAGTTCCTGTGCATAACTTTCCAAAGAAATATGACTTGGTCACAGCATGTCGGTGACATCAGGGCATCAGCCAGACTGGGCTGATTGTGAGCCCCCTGTGGAAGGAATCACTGCGTTAGCTCCAGAACTTCCCTGAAGCTGTACAAATCCTTCACCTGTACAAATCCTTCACCTGCCCAATCTTGGAATATGGCCATCCAGCCTGCTCCGAAGTGAGTCAGCCACAGATTAAGCAGTTTACAAACAATCCAGAACTGAGCAGTAAGGGCAGTATATCGCCTCCCACATTAAGGATGGCTCAGGGATCATTACCCTTTACTCATCCATTTTATAATGACTATTCTGGAATATAGCAGCCAATTCCAAGTGTGGATTTCAGTGCCACTCAGTTAACCCTAATGACACAATCCTCCAGTCATTGCATGTTGCTAAGGTCTGTCATTAACTGCCTCCCAGAATTTCAGACTAACTCAGCATTGTCAGCGGTGACAGGAAGGGGGACAGAACCCATCCTGGTATATTTGCAACATTGCACTGTATGTGGGTCTGCAGTAGGTGGCAGACCGTAGCAACATGCAATGACAAAGGATACTGTTGCAGGGATTAACTGAATGGCACTGAAATCCACACACCACTTGGACTTGACTGTTACATTCCAGACTATTCCATATAAAATGAATGTGCAAAGGGTAATGATCCTTGAGCCATCCTTAGTGAGCTCCCAATGTTACTAACCTTTATGCTGACCATTTGTGTGGTTTCTATGTTTATTAGGTGAACATTAATGTAGAAAATGTAATTGGGCATTTTCCCCCTGTACCAGCATTAGGCTAACTGGTTTGTTTTCAGGTTTCATGTGTCACTTATTGGGATAACATTTGCTTCCCTCCAAACCTTGGCAACATGCTCCTGTATTTATGGAACTGCCACACTTATGAACAAAAGCCTTTCCTATTTTCTTGAGTATTCTAGGGTGTATCCTTCTTAGCATTTCTGCCTAACTTTTAAATCCTTGAAATCTGAAAACAGGAATTTCCATACTGTTAAGACAAAAAAATTAGCTAAGACAGAAAGCTGTGGCTATATAAACGGAATGTTTAGACCTGTGCATATCCTATCAACCTGTGTAACTGATGCAGTGATGGTGGCTTTGTGATTAGTGTCATCTCACATGGACACAAATCTTAGCTTCCAGCCCATACCACTGCAATCACTTTATTCTGTTGGGTGCAGCTGTGCCTCAACAGGAGCAAGTTCACACACCAAAAGGTATATGTTTTAGAAAGTGAATGCATATTTAAAAAGGAATATTTCAAAAATGCAAGGCTTGACTTTTTTTTAGCATTTTCATGGTATGAATGAAGCACCACCTGGGCCCTGGTGCACTACTGCATTTGTACACATTCTGTTGTGTCAGCTGGTACATTTACATTGGGTCCCACAAGGTATATTCTATATGTAACATAAATTTGAATCAAATAATTTTGTAACAACTTTTTGGGGAAAAAGGTTCTCTGCTAGAGCAATCTTGGACCTCCAGTCATCAGCCCTTACCCTGATAAATAAACCAAAACAAACAGTTAGCAAAAGTGACATGAGTAGTGCTTCAAGAGTAATGGGGCATTGCTTGTTTATTTTAACTGTAGTTAAAAATGGAAATGAAAAGCTTAACTGCAGTTTAATAAGTCACCTGGTGTTGATATATAGCAAAACAAATGCCAAAACGTTTAAGAGCATTAAGTTAAATTGGCTTATAGGGCATTCATTTCTTGAAGGTCAAGAGACTTTTTTTGGATGTCAATTTAAAAAGAAAAACCTGTCAGACTACAGAATTAAGAATTATTTTTGTTTGTCAATTTTAACTCCTTTTCCTTTTCTGCATGGCTGAAAGCATAGATTTCTGCATTAAAATTTCATTGGTGCCAATTGCCCTCTGGTATCTTGTCCACTCACATTTCATGTGTCAGCCTAGGCAGTGTGAATTAGCAGGCTATATGACTTGGGGCATCAAAGCTGAATTTGATTCTTTTAACATCTGATATCGAGATGAGCTTGCTTTCTAGCAAAGGTCACTTAGATAGTGTTGCTGACAATCTCACTAAAGTGATTTAGGTGCAATGCTTCATTAAACGTATTAAAAATGTACTTCAAATGACACAATTCAAATGCACATACATATTGTTGGCTCAGCATGAGCAAGAAATGTTCAGTTTTAATATACTTAGAACATTAAACCTCATTAACTAACTTAGTATATTTGCTGGAATGTTGGCACAAAAATAAATGCATATGCTGGGTATCTATTTGTAGATATGTTCTACCCGTCATAATGCGGCACTGACTCCATATACTCCAATACTGCAATTTTATTTAATTTGCCTCTTTGAAGTGTGACATTTACCAGTACCAGCAGAGCTAAGCTGGGAATACACTATGCTGAGAATTGAGAGAACAAATGTGTTCTCGTACCAAAGAGTGATCGAGCATCAACTAGGGAAGAGTGCTCATTCTGATTGACTTATAATGGCAATATTTTTGAAAAAATATATCCTATACTTAACAGCACATCACTGAAAATAAAGAACCTTTAAGCAATACTATTAGAATACCTTTTTTCACATAAGACATGAATTAAATGAGTGCTGTGTATGTTGCCACTAGAGACATTATTAATCTCAAACACTTAGATGCTGCATATACAGTTGATCAGTTGATGGCAACAAATAATAATAATTTGTTTGATAAGTATTCTCCCTGGAACGTCATCTCATTGGGAGTCAAGTTGGCAAGTTCAATACCTTGAATATTGGCCATTGTAGCACTGCATCAGTAGCAACTTTCAGTGCTTTTCTACCTTATCTTCATTAAGATTGTACTAGGTACTGTTGTGGTAACATCTCATGCCAATTGTATAGTGATATCCATGCCTTTGAAGAATTTTTTCCTTTTTTTTGTGTGCTCACTATGTTCATTTTATTAAGGTTTAGGGTAAATTAAAGTTTTTGTCTGTGTCTGCCTGTCAGTTTTCTCAGATTTCATTGGTCTTTCATTGACAGGACTGTCAATCAATGGGATAGGAGATGAGATAGAGCCCAACCACCAATCAGCTAAGACATGTCACAAACCCCAACCAATTGGAATGGGAAAGGCAGTTGCCAAAAAAAAATTCAGCCATTTTCTCCAGTAGGTGCTGCTATACTAAATCATTTTAGCAACCATTATTTCCATGTAGGTGCCATTGTACTATATCCAGCCAGTACTTTTCTGAGGATGGCCTGTGTTCTGATCCCTAACTTAGGCCTGTATTCAGCTTGCGCTTTATTCCTGAGACCAGGTATTGGCATTGGCTCTGCTCCATTCCCTAATCTGCAGTGTTGGAAAAAACCACCAACTTTGTGTATTTAATAAAGTTCTCTTGATTTTATTTCCAAACTTACTGATGCTGAAATGAAGTTGTGCTAAATACATTTCTGACTTCATTTCACAAACCATATAGCCCTGGGAGCATAGCACAGAAGTTGGTAGAAGGAAATGAGAGCGTTCAACAGATGAAAGTGCTGTTGAGGGAAAAGGACAGGTAGAGAGACACCCTTGAGAGTAGGAAGGGTTAAGCAGAGAGATGCTGTTCAGGGGAAGAAGAGAGAGACATGTAAACTCTGGTGGGGGTAGATGGAAGAGGGAGTGAGATGCTTTTGTGAAGGGGGTGGGGTGCTTCTCTTGGCTCTCCTGGGACCATAAAGGGCATTGCTTGGGAGGATGTAATAGGCCCATCTTTATAATATAGTGTGTCCTCCAACTTAGGCCATGAACAACATCATTGAAGATCCATAAGTTTATCTTCACTGTTGAGATTCTCAGCATGCAGGTTGCCTGTGAGGAACTAATTTATGAAATCTAGTTAAAATATTGGTTAAGTGTTATATTATGGAGCTTGCATCTGGATAGATTGGATGACTCACAGGATATGTGACCTTGTAACAAATGCTTGCATGCTTTACTCACAACGGCGTTACTAGGATAATAGTGATGCAGTGGTTGCATGTAATTTTTTGTATTATGTCCCCACACACAACTTTTTTTTAAAAATCCATCAATGCAATTATAGATATAGACTTTCTAATCTTATCTGGAGAAAGCATTTTGACATGTATAACACTAAGGTGAAACACTGTTACAAATCACTCACTGGTGACTGTAGTATTCTGAGCAATTTGAAGTGAAGAAGGGTATTCCCAGAGCATGAAACAGTATTTGCTTAAGTGCAATATCCTCATAATGCGTCACTAGAGCAAAAGGAAATGTGAAATGGTTAGTTTTGAAAGACTCTGATATGGAAGAAGAAGAAAAATTGATCTGAACAGAATTAACATCTGCACTTTGTGGAAAAAGAAACCCACCCGTCTTTAGACTGCTCATGTTCTAGTAAGTTTCACCCTTTTTTAAAATTGCCTCTGCTTCTAATATTTTACATTTTGTAGTTCCAGCTGTTATCAATTCATATTGTATAACATGTCCACTACGTACAATAGCCCTGTTTGTTTCTAAAGCTAAAATGCTGTAGCGAATAGATCTTCATTTATCTTTCAATCCATGTCAAATCAGAGATGTTTTGCATACTGTTTGTATTTTTTTGAGAATAAAAATCTTGTTATCCATTTCTTTTGTCTCTTTCTGGGCCATGGGTTTCTAGTCATATTTCCAGTATGTTTGAATCTGAACTCGGCAAGTTGAAGAACTTCTGGAATTATCTGCTTCCTGCGTATCTTGTCCTTGGATTCATTCACGTATAAACAGTGTGATTGTACCATTTCACAAACAACCATGTTATTTGTTAGCATAAAATTGTGCAATCTCATTGTGTGAAGATACTCCGTAGAATTGTAGTGCAACAATAGTACTGAGACAGTTGATTATTAAAAACAGGAGCACTCAGCAAAGGTCTTGGTTAACCCCACAATACTTTGGGAAAATAACGTTGTGTAATGCAAATCCAATGGTTGCGGGGGTTTCCAACTTGATATAGCTCCAATCCCAAGCCACATAATTCTTTTTCGGCTTTAATTATACTTTCAATGTTGCTAAATGCCACTAATCAGCTGCTCAGGACCTCGTGATTTGAGAAGCATTTTGTTATCATACGGATCACCTGTCTTGAGGCCTGGGAAGCAGAGGAGCGTTATATACAAATGCAATTCATGGTGTTGGAACAGATCACTGGAAGAAAAGGCAGTAATTTGAGATCACTGGAAGAGAAGGATGTAGTTGGGAGAATAAAACCATCAGGAGCAGTCAAGGGGAGAGCAGTGGGAGAAAGAATAAAAATGGAACGGTCAGAGGTATAAGGAGAAGCAGAGTAATGACAATTTGCATTTCCACAGCTCAGACATCTAGGAGCTCTTTACTTGGTGGTGGACCCTGATCAGGAAGGGGGTGGGGGGAAGGGGTTGGGGATTGAATTTGTATTCATAGAGAACAGGTTTAACGAAACTTTTGTATAGAGACGCTAGTGACAGGTGCTGGAAAGAAAGTAACAGGGTCGGAGCATTGTGGCTGAAGGAGTAGGTGCTGACAGACGAGGGAGCAGGGAACAAGAAGTGAGCCAATGTTTAAGGAGCATATAGCTCAGCTGTAGGAGGCCGCTGAGGTAGGGTGGAGCAAGGTTACGGAGGGATTTGAAGGTAAGGATAATGATCTTAGTCGAGTCACTGGAGTGTGGGTAAGCTAATGTCGTTTGAGGATTGGTGAATTGTAGTTTGTGGATGGTTAAGAAGTCAGTGAGAAGAAATTGAGCCTCAAGCTACTAAAGGCATAGATAGGGAATTTGGCATCGGGGGGAGAGGGAAAGTGGGGACAGGTGGTTTAGCAGCTAAAGAAAGTCATCTTGGAGGAGGAAGCTGAATCTGGGGTCAAGTAGTGCACTGAAATTCTGCACCCTTGGGCTTAGCAACTGGAGGAGTTGAAATAGTTAAGGTCAGAGGTACTTGGGAGTTTATGGGAGCCAAAGAGGATAGAATAGGTTTTGCTGACATTTAGCTAGAGGAAATTTCAAGAACAGAGAAAAGGGGACAATAACAGACACACTAAAGAATAATAGAATGGGGAATGGTAGTACACATGCCATAAAAACCATGGGCTCGATGTTACCAGGGCTGCGGGTTCGTGGCGGGGGGGCTATTACGCGCCCGGCGAAATCAGTCTGCCCCCCCCCCCCCCCCCCCCCCCCCCGCGCGATCGCAGCCTAATTAGATCCACTTACCTGGTCTTCCGGGTTCCCCACTGCTGATCTGCGCGTCAGGTGCGCAGTAAGGTCTGTCAGCTGGAGGAGCTCTATTTAAAGGGGCAGTCCTCCACTGACATGCTGCAACAAATAGCAAAAATTACAGCATGGAGCAGCCCAGGGGGAAGGCTGCTCCCAGTTTAATGATGCCTCACTCCAGGTATCATTAGATGGGGTGAGGAGGAGGGGGAGGACAGAGATCATCCCCCCCCCCCCCCCCCCTGTCAGGCGGGAGGAAGCGGCCTGCCTCTGCCACCAGGAAGGCCTGGCTCGAGTTGGTAGAGGAGGTCACCTGCACCACCAACATATTGCCCACCTGCATACAGTGCAGGAGGCGCTCCAATGACCTCAGTAGGTCAGCCAAAGTGAGTACACTTACTCATTCCCCTACACTCCATCTGCCACATCACCGCCCCCACCCCACATCTCCTTCTGCACTGCCAACACTACTGTCACATCACCCCTCATACCCACTCAAAGCTCATCCTCATCTTACCTGCACTTACTCACCTCGCCAGTACTCATCCCGCCACTACCACTCAACCCAATCCTCATACAATCTCATGGCTCTATCTCATACTCACCCTCTCGTGCATCTCTTTCACAGTCAGCCTCACTCAACCTGCCACTACCTGTGCTGCAGCCACAGGGCATGCATCACATATGTGCAGTAGGCAGCGTTAGGCAAATGTGTTGTGAGCATGAAGGGGATGCACAAGGGTGTTTGAGGGTTTGTCGTGGTTTTTACTTATATTGAACTTCTGACCAACTCATTACATATTATATTGGCACCACTACTGCCACGTCTTTGCGAATCTTGTCTGGTTTGTGCAATAATGCCCTTTCCTGAGGATCACGATGAAGATCCACAACTGATGGCACCCATTGTGTCACTGCAGAGTGGGTGTAGGTGTATTTGCAGGGCTCTTTTGTGCAGACGACTGAGACACGTCGGTGATGTCCCCGGTGGCACCCTGGAAGGATGCGGAGGAGAAGTTGTTGAGGGCAGTGGTGACTTTGACGGCGACAGGTAAGAAGATGGTGCTCGGGCCAGCCGGGAGCAGCTCGGCATGAAGGAGGCTGCAGATGTCCACGACTACATGTCGAGTGACTCTGAGCCTCTGTGTGCACTGCTGCTCAGAGAGGTCCAGGAAGCTGAGCCTCGGTCTGTGGACCCTGTGGCGAGGGTAGTGCCCTCTGCGATGCATCTCTCTCTGCGGTAGCCCTCCCTCCTGCTGTGCAGGTGGATGTGTCACAGCACTCTGTTGTGGAGCTCCACGTGTCAGAGGTGGACGGCGTGGCCGGTAAGGCTGGTGATGCTGTTCGCCCTCCGAGGAGGTCATGACTGCAGCTACAGCGGCCCCCATCCGGAAGATGTACATCTGAGGGGGTCCGCAAGGTAGGTACATGTCTCTGGACCCCGGGGTAAGTGTTCAAGTTGGTGAATTTTCTTGTCAGGAGGAGGGTGGTGGAGGCCAAACTTTGTCCCAAGTGACAGAGTGGCCTCCTGCAATGAGTGAGGGTCTCCTCCTCCCCCCACCTGTCAAATGGACCTTTGCATGCTGCCACAGGCTGACAGCTGCAACACGTCCATTTCAACTGGGAGTGTTTCCCCCAGTATGGGAAACAGTCCCAGTTGTCTGTAAAATGCCACCCCTCCTCACATAACCCCTTAATCAGGTCTGTTAATGATCTGAAATGGCTAGGTAAATATTGTCAAGTGGTACCCCGCTGGCTTTAATTGCCTGCGGGAGTCCCACATGTGGGGGCTGCGCGTGCACGTCGGCGCGTCTGTGGGGAACCCGGAAGTGGGTGGGTTGGACCCGGGCTCCGGACTTGCTACGGGATTCCCCGATTTTCGGAGCCCCCCGCCAGGAACGTACCCGATAGCGGGTGCTAAAATGAAGCCCCATGATTAAGATAGTACCCCATCCAGAATGAGGTAAGCAGACCTGGAGTCAAGATAATAGGGGTCCCCTGCCGTAATATGTTTGTGTCCCAGAACAAAACTAAATAATTGCGGAAATGCATGAAATTGCACGGTTTGTGTAAATTTCTAAATGTTCCAAGGAGTACATATTCCGCATCCAGCTGAAACAATGGCCCACTCAGTGCTTGATTGCCATAGTTGAGGGGGTCACAGCGCATGTCTTACAGGGGTGGGTGGGAGGGTAACCTCTTGAACTGGCCCTGTTGGGAATGCTTGTAGATAAAGATCTCCAAGTGATCATGTTTCAGTTATTTTGTTGGTTTTGTCTAACCATTTCAGCAGGATTTGGTCATGTTTCTTTCCTCTATCTGGTGATTCAAAAGTGAAGGTTTTGTGCTTAGCTTGTGTAATAAGTTGTTTTTTAAAACAGAGTATTGTTTTGTTATAATCTGTCAGATCATTGACCTCAATGCAATTCTCACAATTTTGTTTCTGTTCAGTCGTAGTTAGTAAGGAACGTTTTGTCAATTTTGGCATTTTTCTTACTTTGATTAAGAAAATTGCCCATTTATCTGTTATTGATGTCATACTTTTGTACACAGTGTTACCTACTTTAGAACTGTCAAGATTTCGACAGTGGTTTGTTGACTCTTAGCAGCATACGTGTCTGTTCTAGCAGCTGAATTTTGGCTATCAGGATAATGTTTTGACTGTGGAGGTTGGTGATGTTGTCTTGTGTCCAATCATGGTTATCCCATTTCTTACAGTACATCCTAGCATTTTAAAAGAGGTGGGTACAAAGATAGTGGATGCATTGGTTTTGATCTTCCAGAATTCTCTAGATTCTAGAATGGTCCCCATGGATTGGAAGGTAGCAAATATAACCCTGCTATTCAAGAAAGGAGGGAGAGAGAGAACAAGGAACTATCGACCAGTTAGCCTGACATCAGTAGTAGGGAAAATGCTAGGATCTATTATAAAGGATATGATAACAGGGCACTTAAATCATAATATGATTAGGCAGAGTCAACATGGTTTTATGAAAGGGAAATCGTGTTTGACAAATTTATTGGAGTTTTTTGAGGATGTAACTAGCAGGGTAGATGAGGGGGAACCAATGGATGCAGTATATTTGGATTTTCAAAAGTCATTCAACAAGTTGCCCTACATGAGGTGGTTATACAAGATTAGGGCTCATGGGATTGGGGGGTAATATATTAGTGAGGATTGATTGACGGACAGAAAAGAGAGAGAAGGAATAAACGGGTCTTTTTCAGGCTGGCAGGCTTTTTTTTGTTCATGGGATGTGGGTGTTGCTGGCAAGGCCAGCATTTATTGCCCATCACTAATTGTCCTTGAGAAGGTGGTGGTGTGCCGCCGCCTTGAATCACTGCAGTCCATGTGGTGAAGGTTCTCCCACAGTGCTGTTTGGTAGGGAGTTCCAGAATTTTGACCCAGCGATGATAAAGGAACGGCGATATATTTCCAAGTCGGAATGATGTGTGACTTGGAGGGGAACGTGCAGGTGGTGGTGTTCCCATGTGTCTGCTGCCCTTGTCCTTCTAGGTGGTAGAGGTCTCTGGTTTGGGAGATGCTGTCGAAGAAGCCTTGGCGAGATGTTGCAGTGCATCCTGTGGATGGTACACACTGCAGCCACTGTGCGCTGGTGGTGAAGGGAGTGGATGGGGTGCCAATCAAGCGGGCTGCTTTGTCCTGGATGTGTCAAGCTTCTTGAGTGTTGGTGGAGCTGCACTCATCCAGGCAAGTGGAGAGTATTCCATCACAATCCTGACTTGTGCCTTGTAGATGTTGGAAAGGCTTTGGGGAGTCAGGAGGTGACTCATTCACTGCAGAATACCCAGCCACTGACCTGCTCTTGTAGCCACAGTATTTATGGCTGGTCCAGTTAAGTTTCTGATCAATGGTGACCCCCAGGATGTTGATGGTGGGGGATTTGGTGATGGTAATGTCGTTGAATGTCAAGGGGAAGTGGTTAGATTCTCTCTTGTTGGAGATGATCATTGCCTGGCACTTGTCTGGCTCGAATGTTACTTGCCACTTACCAGCCCAAGCCTGGAAGTTGTCCAGGTCTTGCTGCATGTGGACACGGACTGCTTCATTATCTGAGGGGTTGCGAATCATGTGCAATCATCGGTGTACATCCCCATTTCTGACCTTATGATGGAGGGAAGGTCATTGATGAAGCAGCTGAAGATGGTTGGGCCTAGGACACTGCCCTGAGGAACTCCTGCAGCAATGCCCTGGGGCTGAGACAATTGGCCTCCAACAGCCACTACCATCTTCCTTTATGCTAGGTATGACTCCAGCCGCTCGACAGCCAATGATTCCCATTGACTTCAATTTTACTCGGGCTCCTTGGTGCCACACTCTGTCAAATGCTGCCTTGATGTCAAGGACAGTTAATCTCACCTCACCTCTGGAATTAATCTCTTTTGTTCATGTTTGGACCAAGGCTGTAATGAGGTCTGGAGCCGAGTGGTCCTGGCGGAAACCAAACTGAGCATAGGTGAGTAAGTGCCATTTGATAGCACTGTCGACGACACCTTCCATCACTTCGCTGATGGTGTGGAGATGCTGGTGATGGACTGGGGTTGACAAATGTAAAGAATCTTACAACACCAGGTTATAGTCCAACAATTTTATTTGAAAATCACAAGCTTTCGGAGGCTTTCTCCTTCGTCAGGTGAATGTGACGAACATTCACCTGACGAAGGAGAAAGCCTCCGAAAGCTTGTGATTTTCAAATAGAATTGTTGGACTATATAACCTGGTGTTGTAAGATTCCTTACACTTTGCTGATGATTGAGAGTAGACTGATGGGGGCAGTAATTGGCCGGATTGGATTTGTCCTGCTTTTTGTGGACAGGACATACCTGGGCAATTTTTCACATTGTCGGGAAGATGCCATTGTTGTCGCTGTACTGGAACAGCTTGGCCAGAGGCGTGGCTTGTTCTGGAGCACAAGTCTTCAGCACAACAGCCGGGATGTTGTCGGGGCCCATAGCCTTTGTTGTATCCAGTGCACTCAGCCGTTTCTTGATATCATGTGGAATGAATCGAATTGGCTGAAGACTGGCTTCTGTGATGGTGGGGATATCGAGAGGAGGCAGAGATGGATCACCTACTCGGCACTTCTGGCTGAAGATGGTTGCAAACGCTTCAGCCTTGTCTTTTGCACTCTCATGCTGGACTCCATCATCATTGAGGATGGGGATGTTTGCAGAGCCAGCCTCCTCCTCCCGTGGGTTGTTTAATTGTCCACCACCATTCACGACTGGCTATGGCCGGACTGCAGAGCTTTGATCTGATCCGTTGGTTGTGGAATCGCTTAGCTCTGTCTATAATATGTTGCTTCCGCTGTTTAGCATGCAAGTAGTCCTGAGTTGTAGCTTCACCAGGTTGGCACCTCATTTTTAGGTATGCCTGGTACTGCTCCTGGCATGCTCTTCTACACTCCTCATTGAACTAGGGTTGATCCCCTGACTTGTTGGTAATGATAGTGAGGAATATGCCGGGCCATGAGGTTACAGATTGTGCTGGAATACAAATCTGCTGCTGCTGATGGCCCAAAGCGCCTCATGGGTGCCCAGTTTTGAGCTGCTAGATCTGTTCTGAATCTATCCTATTGAGCACGGCGGCAGTGCCACACAACACATTGGATGGTGTCCTCAGTGCGAAGACAGGGCTTCATCTCCATGAAGTATGTGCGGTGGTCACTCCTACCAATACGGTCATGGACACATGCATCTGCGACAGGAAGATTGGTGAGGACGAGGTCAAGTAGGTTTTTCCCTCGTGTTGGTTCACTCGCCACCTGCAGCAGGCCCAGTCTGGCAGGAAATTTCCTTGCCCATGTTTGACCTGATGCCATGAGATTTCATGGGGTCCAGAGTCAATGTTGAGGACTCCCAGGGCCACTCCCTCCAGACTGTATATCACTGTACCGCCAGCTGCGGTCGGTCTGTCCTGCCGGTGGGACAGGTCATACCCAGGGATGGTGATGGAAGAGTCTGGGACTTTGGCTGAAAGGTATGATTCTGTGAGTATGGCTATGTCAGGCTGTTGCTTGACTAGTCTGTGGGACAGCTGTAACTAGTGGGATGCTGCAAGGATCAGTGCTTGGGCCTCAGCTATTTACAATCTCTATCAGTGACTTAGATGAGGGGACCGAGTGTAGTGTATCCAAGTTTGCTGACGATACAATGCTAGGTGGGAAAGTAAGCTGGGAGGAGGATGCAAAGAGGCTGCAAAGGGATATGGATAAGTTAAGTGAGTGGGCAGGAAGGTGGCAGATGGAGTATAATGTGGGGAAATGTGAAATTATCCACTTTGGTAGGAAGAATAGAAAAGCAGATTTTTTTTTAAAAAAAGGGTGAGACCCTAGTAAATGTTGGTATTCGGAGGGATCTGGGTGTCCTTGTACATGGATCACAGAAAGTTAACATGTAGGTACAGCAAGCAATTAGAAAAGCAAATGGTGTGTTGGCCTTTATTGCAAGTGGATTGGAGTATAAGGGTAAGGATGTCTTGCTGCAATTATGTAGGGCTTTGGTGAGACCACACCTCGAGTACTGTGTACAGTTTTGGCCTCCTTACTTAAGGAAGGATATACTTGCCTTCGAGGGGGTGCAATGAATGTTCACTAGATTGATTCCTGGGATGAGAGGGTTGTCCTCTGAGGAGAGATTGAGTAAAATGGGCCTATATTCTCTGGGGTTTAGAAGAATGAGGGGTGATCTCATTGAAACGTATAAAATTCTTAGAGGGCTTGACAGGGTAGTTGCCGAGAGGCTATTTCCCCAGGCTGGAGAGTCTCGAACTAGGGGTTGTAGTCTCGGGATAAGGAGTCAGCCATTTAGGACTGAGATGAGGAAAAATGTCTTCACGCAGAGGGTTATGAATCTTTGGAATTCTCTGCCCCAGAGGGCTGTGGATACTCAGTCATTGAGTATATTAAAGATGGAGATCGATAGATTTTTGGACACTAAGGGAATCAAAGGATATGGGGGTAGGGTGGAAAAGTGGAGTTGAGCTAGATCAGCCATGATCTTATTGAGTGGTGGAGCAGGCTCGAGGGACCGTATGGCCTACTCCTGTTCCTATTTCTTATGTTTTATGTTCCTTTCTTCAGTGTCAATAGTTGATTTCAGTGCCTATTGGTTAGATCATGTATGTTGATGCAAGAGCTTGGCGTATAATCCACTGTGTCTTGTTACAAGTTTAATTTTCTCCCTTTTTAATATTCTCCTACCTTCCCCTTTCCTGAAAGCAATTACTCTTGTTGGGGAATGGTTCCACAGATCCACCAGGCTTCTAGTACGTTGTTCAAGTGGCCATTCTTGTGATGAGGCCTAGACAGTGACTGTGAGCAGCTTGTTTGACCATGGGAGGTATCCCAGTCGTGTACATTATCAGCAGAATTCATTGGACAGCAGTCCTATCCGATACTCTTTCCCTAACCCAACCACCCCCCCCCCCCCCCAAAAAAAAAGAACCTGGAATGCTGAAGCCAAATTGTTGATCCTGCTTCTGACTGTGATCATCTAACTCAGCACAGAACAAGGATTGAACAGGGAACCTCTACCAAAAAGGAACATTTGCTCACTGAGCCAACAAGAGAGTTTAATAGTGGTATATTTTAAGGTGCAGGAGATTTTTTGTGTCCTTTTATCAGGAATCTTTTTTAAAATATGTTTGATTAAGGCATCACTGGTTTTTTATTTTGGAGAGTGGGGGGGAATATGGAGCAAATGTAATTTTAGCACATTTCACAGCCTATGCATTCCCATGTGATAGTTTGAGAGAAAAGTTCTGGTGATTGCAGTTGGGAAGCATAAACCACTGTCAGAGGCATGGCTATGTGTAAACAGCAGTCAGAGTCTGGGAGAATGTTTCCAAACTCCCTGAAGTGATGGTGGGGTTGGAGAATTAGGTTGAAGGGATGTTTGTGCTCAATGCAAATACAGTTCTTCAGATTGCTTTTTATATCTGTACACCAGTTGCATTTTTAGAAGTCATCTTTTTTCGTAGTTATTTTTTTACAAAAGTAGCTTGTCTCTCCCTGCAGATTCTATGGCACCTGGACATTTTCCGACGTAGCTTAAGACAACTGCCTGGACACGTGTGCTCGGGAAATGCTTGCATATTTTGCGCTTTGAAGGTAGGATCAACTTTCAGAGATTATTACAGCAGTGCAATAGAGCCCATTTGTAATTGTGGCATTTTATCCCTGCATTTGATTTTGGGTTCATTTGACCATGTCAATATGTATTTTTAGATCTGACTTTCTGAAAGATGCTGTTTATATGTTTACTTGCAATTTATTAACCACTCACTAATTTATAATTGATATATGACTCAAAGTCTTAATAGACTTAAAGATTTGAGACAAAAAAATCAACTTTGACATTCTGAAAGATTTTTAAACCTTGATTTTTATTGTGTGGCTACTTGTCTATTTGAAACCAATAACTGCATCTCATATCTTTAGGCTCCAATTTTCTTCCTCTTTCTCCTCCTATTTTTGAGCAAGCTATCACCTCTGGCCTCAAATAAAATTCCCATATCTCTATTGCTAAAGCTGCCTTTAAGAAGTTTGATTTCCTTTTTATGTCAAACACTGCTATTCCCTCATCAAGTTTTAATGATATAAAATATATGTCCTGCGCCCATATCTGGGGAGACTCTTCCATCACCTTTCACCTGTGCGTGGACAGGGTTCAAGGAAAAAAAAACTTGTCTGATAGGCAAAGCCTCTCTATTGTGCAAGCTTGCTGGTCTTTCTCTATTTTATCAATAGTGCTGGGTCTGAACCTTCTTCTCTTCCTTCTAAGGTCCAAATATGCTAACTTACATGTTACTCTTCCTTTCTGTCTCCCCACTGTGTTGAAGTCAAGACATTTTGCATATTCCAATTATTTTTTTCCTAGGACTCCAAAACTCGAACTCTTCAAGTCCCAATCACTACTTTACAATTTGGTTTTGCAATTTAAAAAAAAATCAGGATGCAAGATGTACTAATATCTTATAGATGCCTATTGGTTAGAAAATTAGAGGTTATGTTTTCCATATGGCCACCTGGTTCTGTGCTGCCTTTTCAGATGGGTTGGTAATTTCTCTTGTGCCCCATTAATTGTCTTGAAAGAGACTTGTTTATTGCAGTAGTGTGGAGGAAGATTCTTCATATTGTATGTAACTTTAACAGGACAATTTACGTAAGCGTGTCTTAGCCCTCTTAGTTCTAAACATGACTAAGTATAGCATCCTGAAGGCAGTTGCTGCCCGTGAAGTTGAAAAATGAAATTGCTTTATTTAATTCTTGAGGTTGAGCTAAACGTATATTGCCTGCTTTTTTTCCCCACTGTTGCAAATCATTTGTTATTTTGTTGCAGAATATATTTGTAGAATTTCAAAACAGCAGGGAAAAAGCCCTTCCATCCGATGCTTTACGCAATGCTCTAGCTGAAAGCTTTAAAGATGAGCATCGTTTTCAAGTAGGTCTAATGAATGATGCAGCAGAATGTTTTGTAAGTATCTCAGTGATTTTAGTGTTTTATTCCTTCACATATGTTACAATATTAAATTAAACTAGTAATTTGTATGTCTGGTCCAGTGGTGTGGCTGTGTTCCAGGAGAGCTCCTGTGACCTAAATTCAGATTCATACAAGCATCTACAAACATCATGGCAGACAGGCGCCAGAGATCGACCATAAGTGTGTAGTGGAGGATGGACTCCAGCAGGAGCTATTCAAATCAGAATTTAGCTAATCAAATTAAGGAAATAGTTTGATTCTGGGGGAGCTCCATTGTCCTAAGCTTCCCAAACAGTTCAGAGGCTCAGCAGACAAGGTAAATTTAAAGATAAGAGGATAAATTACAATGAGATCTCTGTCCTAAGGAGGAATATTAAATACAGCATAGGCAGAAGCAAAGTTTAAGGCAAAGCACCAGGAAGAAATCAAGAGCTAGGTATATAGTGAGCATAGTTAGGTCAGCAATTAAAGGGAATAAAAGATTAAAGTAAACTCATAAAGGCTGCATGTAACAGAGAGTTAATTAAAAGGGGACAAATGGAAGAGATGAAGAAAGTAGGTTTTAAAAGGCATCAGAAGATGGAAGTCACAATGCGTCTTTGCTGTAGAATGTTTACGAATAGATGGGCTAAAAGATGTGAAAATTGCCTACTGATCAATATGCTTAAAAGAAATTATTATGGCTTTAGAGAGGAAGGTGCAGGAATTTACAAGGGCAAACATAATTAGACTCAGTAAGTGAGTCGCTACAGGTCAGTAGATGGTCCAGGCTATCACTAGAGCATTGACAGGGGGGAACCAGAATCCAGAATGAGATATACCATGGGGGAGGTAGTAAACAGATGGACATGGGCACAGTAACCCAGACAAGTATACGTGAAATGGAGACCAGGAATAAGCTGACACTGAGATACTTGAAAGGAGGTAAATCTTCATTAAGATGTATATACATATTAGGAATAAGATGCCAAACCTGGTGTGGCAGTAGGGAACCACAGTGTGCTGTGAATGTCAGAAACATGGCTAAATAATAAGGATGGAAGTGTTCAGAAAACACCACGGACAAAAAAATGGAGGTGGTGTGTCCCTATATGTCAGGGACACTTGGGAAGTAAACACAGTTGATCCTGTTGAAAGAGGGAAACTATAGAATGAGCTACTCTGGGTAGGAATCTTTTAATGTGGGAAAAAAAAATCCAACCTAACACTATGCTACAGACCCCAACCCCTGGGCTGGTATAAGTAGATGGACAAATTACGCTACCAAGAAATAAGAGTATGAGAAAACAGGCAAGTTATTTTAATGGGAGACTTCAATCAACCAGGTATAAACTGAGAAACGCAAGTGTTTTAGGATCAGAGTTGTTAAATGTAAAGCACCATTGTTTTATGACAGTGCATCAAGGGAATCTCGAAACAGAACTGATTAAAGGACCCAGTATAGGAAATTGAAGTCATAGCACCCTTGGGTCAGAGACCACAGTGGCCCGTAATTTGCTCCAAGTGGCAAACGAATGCCACTCGCCGCTCCAGAGATTTATACTCCCCACACTAATTTACTTTACTGCGGGAACTTCCTCTAATAGGAAGCGGAGAAGAGCCCAGCATTAACTCCAGCGAAGCTAGGACCCATGGAAAAAGCCAGAGGATTGATCTCTCCCCTCGACCAATCAGTTTGCAGTATCCTTGAAAAGCCGCGAAGAGTCAAAACCTTGAAATATAATCTGCAACCCAAAAACTAGGAAGTGAAAACTACGGCAATTAAAATCATTTGTAAAATCGGTTATAGACAGTGAAAAAGAGAGGGTAAGAAACAATCGAATTAAATAAGAGAAAAAGGAAAAAAAATTGAATGCTTTTTTAAAAAAGAATAAATTTTTAATGACCATGGAATCCTAGAAAGGTTACAGCACAGAAAGAGGCTATTTGGCCCATCGAGTCCGTGCCAGCTCTATGCAAGAGCCATCCAGCTAGTCCCACTCCCCCGCCCTATCTCCACAGCCCTTCAAATTATTTCCTTTCAAGTACTTATCCAGTTCCCTTTTGAAGGCTGAGATTGGATCTGCCTCCATCACCCCCTCGGGCAGTGCATTCCATATCCTAACCACTTGCTGTGTAAAAATGTTTTTCCTCATGTCACCTTTTGGTTCTTTTACCAATCACCTTAAATCTATGCCCTCTTGCCCTTGACCCTTCCGCCAGTGGAAACAGGTTCTCTTTACTCTGTCTAGACCCTTTGTGATTTTGAATACCTTTATCAAATCTCCTCTCAACCTTCTCTGCTCCAAGGAGAACACCACCAGCTTCTCCAGTCTATCCACATAACTAAAGTCCCTCATCCCTGGAATCATTCTAGTAAATCTCTTCTGCACCCTCTCTAAGGCCTTCACATCTTTCCTAAAGTGTGGTGCCCAGAACTGGACACAGTTCTCCAGTTGTGGCCGAACCAGTGTTTTATAAAGGTTCATCGTGACTTCCACATTTTTGTACTCTATGCCTCTATTTATAAAGCCCAGGATCCTGTATGCTTTTTTAACCGCTTTCTCAACCTGCCCTGTCACCTTCAATGATTTGTGCACATACACCCCTAGATTTCTCTGTTCCTGTACCCCCTTAGAGTTGTGCCCTCTAGTTTATAATGCCTCTCCTCGTTCTTCCTACCGAAATGAATCACTTCACGTTTTTCTGCGTTAAATTTAATCTGCCATGTGTCCGCCCATTTCACCAGCCTGTCTATATCCTCTTGAAGTCTATTACTGTCCTCCTCACTGTTCACTACACTTCCAAGTTTTGTGTCATTTGCAAATTTTGAAATTGTGCCATATACCCAAGTCCAAGACATTAATATATATCAAGAAAAGCAGTGGTCCCAGCACCGACCCCTGTGGAACACCACTGTACACCTCCCTCCAGTCTGAAAAACAGCCATTCACCCCTACTATCTGTTTCTTGTCACTTAGCCAATTCTGTATCCATGTTGCTACTGCCTCCTTTATTCCATGGACCGCAATCTCGATGATAAGCCTACCATGCGGCACTTTATCAAACGTCTTTTGAAAGTCCATATACACCACATCAGTTGCATTGACCTCATCGACCCTCTCTGTTACTTGATCAAAAAACCCTGTCAGGTTGGTTAAACACGATTTGCCTTTAACAAATCCATGCTGGCTTTCCCTAATCAATCCACACTCGTCCAAGTGACTGTTAATTCTGTCCTGGATTATCGTTTCTAAAAGTTTCCCCTTTAGGAAAGATGTGAAGGCCTTGGAGAGGGCGCAGAAAAGATTTACTACAATGATTCCAGGGGTGAGGGTCTTTAGTTACATGGATAGACTGGAGAAGCTGGGATTGTTCTCCTGGGAACAGAGAAGATTGAGAGGAGATTTGATAGAAGTATTTAAAATTATGAAGGGTCTCGACAGAATAGAGAGAAACTGTTCTCTTTGGCAGAAGGGTCAAGAACCCAACAACATAGATTTAAGGTGATTGTCAAAAGAACCAAAGGTGACATGAGAAAAAACGTTTTTACACCGAGTGGTTATGATCTGATTGCACCACCAGTGGGGGTGGTGGAGATAGATACAATTGTGGCTTTTAAAAGGGAACTGGATAAGTACTTGAAAGGAAAACATTTGCAGGGCTACGGGGATAGGGTGGGGGAGTGGGACTAGCTGGATTGCTCTTGCATAGAGCCGGCAGGGACTCTGGATCGAATGGCCTCCTCCTTTCTATGATTTTTAAAATCAACTCAGTGGAAAACTAAAGTCAGAAAAGGTGAACAACAAGAGTAAAATAAAAAGAATCATATGATGAGGAAGCATCTTGCATGCACTGGTTTCAGAAATTATTGAACAGAAAGATGCTGTTCAGATAATGGTTTGTTCAGCATCTTTAATACACTGCTAGACTTGAGCCAAGATGGGGAGTTTTTCAGAGACTCTTGTCTCCTCATTGTGCAGGTTCAAACGTCTTTTGTGTCTCTTCTGTAATGTATTTTACATCGTGGGGTATCTGCAGCATTTCTTTGATCTGTGATTAAACCCAGCCCCTTTTGTGTGCATCTCCCTGTCACTTCAGTCTTTTCTGGCACTCTTGAATCATTGCATTAGATCCACTAGGACATCTTTTGGTATGTTGATTTGTCCAGGCTAAACCTAAAAACATCCAGATTGGTTGCCACCTGTAAATAGGGATCTCACTCTGATCTTGCACAAGTTAATGTACCTTTTTGAACCTCTTAGTGCATGTAATCTTAAATTTAGTCGTGTAAGACTGCACTTTTGGTTATACTGGGCTCAGCTTGCATGGTTAGTGACATTCAGGCACTAATCATTAATCAATCCAATTTAATTTTGTATTAAAATTGAATGCATTTTAGGCTGATTCAGATTTCCTGTTAAAGGTAGTTTCCTTGGGCATCTTTGAAACAGCAGTCCATTGAAAATATAAGTAAAACTGTCATATAGAGCAAACACATGCTTAGCAAATGACGTTAGCATTAATTATTATGTTACGCGAGAAGGGGGACAGGAAGGAATTGAAGAATTCCAGGGGCATTAATCTGCTAGAGTGCTCCTGAATTAGATGCATTTAGACGGAATGCTGGAGAAAAGTCAATGTGGAGTTAACCAGCCCTTCATGTTGGGGTAGATGATTGGAAATTACTGAATTTCATTACATCTATTTGTGAAGCACCTTGGGGTGTTTTTTAATGTTAAAAGGCAAGATAGAAATGCAAATAGTGACTGTAGCAGTAGTTGTATTAGTAATTGTTTTAAGTATGGATTAACTTTTAGTTCCAAAGAAAAGTGCCATATCATTTATACTGGGTAGTAGCTTCAAGAATTTCAATGGCTGCAACAAGGCCTGTCCTAAATTGGAGTCACGATAAGCATCATCTTTGTTTAAGCTTCGTCACCTTCTGGAATATTGAATTTACGATAGTGTGTTTGAATACAGGGCCAAGTAAAATCAATTACTACTAGACACATAGCCAAATCTGCAATTACCTTTATTTGTAATTCCTGTTGGATCGTTTCAATTCTCTTCGATTCATATGAAAAATTGCCTCAGTGCCTCTCCTAACATTATGCAATGCAACTTCTGCCTTCTCTCTGCAGTACCCTTTTTATATGTTTTAAAAAACCTTCCATGTACTGGCTGTGTAAGTTCAAGAAGTTAAATGTGAAGGCAAATGCTGATGCTTAGAATAGATTTGTATGTCAGATTTCAAATGATTGGGCTATCAGAAATTTTAAGGGGACATGTATACAGATGTGACCTTTATTTGAAGAGAGTCTGTTACTCCACTATTGTGTTGTACTGAGCGATTAGACATATGTGGATTTGACTGGATTTCTGTTTTCTCTCATTTTTTCTTTTTTTAATTGTTGCTTAAAGTTATCTACAGATCTTGAGGAAAGGGGTAAATGTTCATCTTTCAGTGCTTCTGGTGTTGAACCATAATGGGAATTATCTGCTGTGAGCGTGAAAGATGATCTGCCCCAACTAAATTAGACCAGGACTTCTAATCACGCCCATGATTCTGATGCTAGCATCACAAGATTTCACTTTATTTTCCTGTTAGGAGAATATTTTGGAGCGAATTCACTTGCACATAGTCTCAGATGCTGAAATGGATACATGCACTGCTAAGTCTTGCATCACCCACCAGAAGTTTGCAATGACGCTTTATGAGCAGGTGAGATATGAAACTGTTTTTATGCATAATAAATACCATATAACTAAATATATGATCAAGTTGTAGTAAGCTTTGAAGAGATACAGATTTCTTAACTTTATGATGGCAGATGTTGGGTGAGTAACCATGTGGGATAAAAAATTCCAGCAACATATGTGTAATTGAAAAATATTTTCCTTTGGAGAACTATGTTTGTTGTACTGGAATAGCATTGGTTTTTTTTTCCAAGATATTTAGCATTCACAACTTTCCTTTGTAGCACTGGAATATACTGATGGTTTTAGGGTAATACCATTTCTTTTGGAATAAAAATAACCATTTATTGCATTTATTCAAAACAAAAAAAAAGTCATCGTTCCCTACTGTTTCTGCATCCGAGTCAGTAGATCATGGGTGCAAACCTCACTCCAGGAACTTGAGCACGTAATCTAGGCTGACACTTCTGATAATGCAGCACCTTCAGGACTGCACTGAAGTGCTGTGTTTTGGATGAGATGTTAAACTGAGATCCTGTCTGCCTGTTCAGATGGATCTAAAAGGTCCCTTGATACTATTCGAAGAACAAGGGAGTTCTCCTAGTATCCTAGCCAGCATTTATCACTCAACTGACACTACCAAAACAGATTAACTGGTCATTTATATCATTTCTATTTGTGGGACCGTACTATGTTCAGGTTGGCTGCTGCATTAGTCTACTTGACAACAGTGAACTACACTTCAAAAGTAATTAATTGATTGTGAAGAATTTTTGATATCCTGAGGATGTGAAAGGTGCTTTATAAACACGTTAATTTGTCCTTCTTTCCACGTGAAGCAACCTGTGAGGTGGTTGCATGAAGTAGCTTTACATGTTTTCACCAAGCGTTATAACCTGATGGGATAGAATAACGGATGCTTCAATGTTGGAATTCTGCAAATCAGCTGGAATGTATATGTCTTCAGAATCCTTATTGGAGTTTCTTTACTACTTCGGTATAATCCTGTTTATATGAAGAATCCTAGATTACCTACATTGGTACAGTAATCCTTTGAAAGAAGTTCAACCTCCACATATGAAATTTCTTCCCAGCTTGCTGTTTGATCCCTTTTTCTGTCATGTGCTGCATGGACTACTTTGATTTTGTTTATAAATGTTATGTTGAGGAACAGCACCTCATCCTTCGAATAGGCACTTTACAACCTTCTGGACTCAACATTGATTTCAATATCTTCAGATTATAACCACTGCTCCCATTTTTTTCATACAGCAGGTGCTGGTAATGGCTCTGATGTTGGCATTTACA
This sequence comes from Heptranchias perlo, assembly GCF_035084215.1. Lineage (NCBI taxonomy): Eukaryota > Metazoa > Chordata > Chondrichthyes > Hexanchiformes > Hexanchidae > Heptranchias > Heptranchias perlo. Next base: position 123,920,751 of record NC_090325.1, on the reverse strand, counting down.
GCTCCTCTAGACCCATCTTTTTGTTTCTTTATTTGTCCCATTACCACCCTCCTTGCCTTGCACCATCATCCCTTTTGTCATTTAATCACTCCTGCCCTCCATCCTATCACAGAACTTCCCTATTGTTCTTTCCTCCCCTCCTCCTCCCCCTTTTCCTGGCTCTGTACTTGCTTAAAAACTGTTTAATCTTCAATTTCTTCCAGCTCTGACGAAAGTTCATCGACCTTTGGCTAACTAAAGAAGTTAGAGAGCATTAGATTGAAAGAAGAGGCCTATAATGTTGCCAAGAAGAGTAATAAGCCTGGGGATTGGGAGAGTTTTAGAAACCAACAAAGGACGACCAATTAATTGATGATAAGGGAGAAAATAGAATATGAAAGTGAACTAGCAAGAAATATAAAAACTGATTGTAAGAGCTTCTACAAGTATGTAAAAAGGGAGAGAGTGGCAAAAGTAAATGTTGTTCCCTTAGAGGCTGAGACAGGAGAAATCATAATGGGGAATAAGGAAAATGGCAGATGCATTAAACAAATATTTTGTATCTGTCCTCACAGTAGAAGACACAAAAAGCACACCAAACATAGTGGGGAACCAAGGGGTAAATGAGAGTGAGGAACTTAAAACAATTAATATCTCGAGGAAAATGTACTGGACAAAATAATGGGACTAAAAGCCTAAAACTAACGGACCTAATGGCCTACATCCTAGGGTTCTTACAAAGGTGGCTGCAGAGATATTGGATGCATTGGTTATGATCTTCCAAAATTCTCTAGATTCTGTAACAATCCCAGTGGACTGGAAGGTAGCAAATGTTATCCCACTTTTCAAGAAGGGAGGGAGAGAGAAAACAGGGAACTACAGGCCAGTCAGCCTGACATTGGTCGTCGGGAAAATGCTGGAATCCATTATTAAGGAAGTGATAACAGAGCACTTAGAAAATCATGATTAGGCAGATTCAACATGGTTTTATGAAAGGGAAATCATATTTGACAGATTTATTAGAGTTTTTTGAGGATGTTACTACCAGAGTAGATAAAGGGGAACCAGTGGATGTAGTATATTTGGATTTTCAAAAGACATTCGATAAGGTGCCACATCAAAGGCTACAACACAAAATAAGAGCTCATGGTGTCGGGGGTAACATATTAGTATGGATAAAGGATTGTTTAGCTAACAGGAAACAGAGTAGGCATAAATGGGTCATTTTTCAGGTTGGCAAGATGTAACGAGTGGAGTGCCACAGGGATCAGTGCTTGGGCCTCAACTATTTACAATCTATATCAATGACTTGGATGAAGGGACCGAATGTACGGTTGCTAAATTTGCTGATGAGACAAAGGTAGGTAGGAAAGTAAGTTGTGAAGAGGACATAAGGGGCTCGATTTTAGGGTCGGGTTACCTGCGGGTTTCCAGCGGGGGGGCCCCGAAAATCCCGATCTCCGATCACGTGACCAGATTCGGACGAAATCCCGGCCACTTCCGGGTACCGCGCTGACGTGCGGGGCTGCGCGCGCAAGCCCCGCTGGTGGGAATCCCGCAGGCAATTAAAGCCAGCGGGGTTCCACTTGAGAGCACTTAACTTGCTCGTTGTGGTCAGTTAATGAGCTGAAGCAGCTGTCAAAAGAGGAAGTGTGGGATTTTACGTTCAAAGCAGTCAGTTTCCCACACTGGGGGAAACAGGACCCTTCAAACCAGGCGTGTTGCAGCCAGCAGCCTGTGGCAGGTGCCAAGGTGCGCTCCACGGGGGAGCGCCCTCACCCACGCAGGAGGCCACCGCGTCACATAGGGCAACCCCTGCCCCCCACCACCCCCCGGCCAAGCCAGAGGACAGACCGACACGAAACCGCAGCCCCAGTCCGAGGACCCACACACCTACCCTGCACAACCCCTCAGACCAACACCTGCCAGTTGGGTGGTGTGTGGACACCCTCGGAGGACGAAGAGCATGACCACCACCAGCAGCCTCGCAGTCCACGCCGTCCGCCGCAGAGACGTGGATCCCCCCAACACGGTGTGGTTGCACGCCCACCTGCACAGCAGGAGGGAGGGCTACCGCAGAGAGAGACGCGTCGCAGAGGGCACTACCCTCGCCACAGGGTCCACAGACCGAGGCGCAGCTCCCCGGACCTCTCCCAGCAGCAGTGCACAGGGAGGCGCAGATTCGCTCGACATGTAGTCGTGGAGATCTGCAGCCTCTTTCATGCCGAGCTGCTCCTGGCTGGCCCCAGCACCAACTGCTTACCTGTCGCTGGCAAAGTCACCACTGTCCTCCACACCTTCTCCTCCGCATCCTTCCAGGGTGCAGCCGGCAACACCGCCGATGTCTCTCAGTTGTCTGCGCGGACGAGCCCTGCAAATACACCTGCACCTACTCTGCAGTAACACGATGGGTGGCATCAGTGGTGGGTCCTCATAGTGATACCCAGGAGCGGGCATTATTGGACACAATGGACAGGATTCGCGGAGACATGGCAGTGGTGGTGTCAATATAATGTGTGCTGTTTGTTGCTCTGAAATTCAATATGGGTAACACCCATGACAGACCCTCAGACACCCTTGTGCACCCCCTTCATGCTGACGAGACGTTTGCCTTACCCTGCCTACTGCACATATGTGATGCATGCCCTGTGGCTGCAGCACAGGTGGTGGCAGGTTGAGTGAGGCTGGCCGTGAGGGAGATGCACGAGAGGGTGAGTATGGGATGGAGCCATGAGATTGTATGAGGATTGGGTCGCGTGTTAGTGGCAGGATGAGTACTGGCGAGGTGAGTAGGTGGAGGTAAGATGAGGATGGGGTGTGAGTGGGCATGAAGGGTGATGTGACAGAATAGTGTTGGCGGTGCCGAAGGAGATTTGGGGTGGGGGCAGTGTTGTGGCAGACGGAGTGTAGGGGAAAGACTTTGTGTTCTCACTGTGGCTGACCTACTGCGGTCATTGCAGCGCCTCCTGCACTGTATGCAGGTGGGCGATATGTTGGTGGCGCAGGTGACCCCCTCTGCCACCTCGAGCCAGGCCTTCTTGGTGGCAGAGGCAGGCCGCTTCCTCCCGCCCGCCGGGGGGAAGATCTGTGTCCTCCCCCTCCTCCTCACCCCATCTGATGATACCTGGGGTGAGGCATCATTAAACTGGGAGCAGCCTTCCCCCTGGGCTGCTCCATGCTGCAATTTGTCCCATTGGTTGCAGCATCTGTCAGTGGAGGACTGCCCCTTTAACTCGAGAGCCTCCAGCTGACAGATCGTACTGCGCATGCGCAGCCCGCCCGACGCGCAGGCCAGCGCCGTGGACCCCGGAGGAGCAGGTAATTGGATCCTATTAGTGGGTTGCCTGCTACGATCGCGTGGGCAACCCACTAATTTCGCCGTTCGCGTTTTCGACGCTCCCGGAGGACCACCCGCTGGGAACCCGCAGGCCTGCTAAATTCGAGCCCAAGGAGTCTGCAAAGGGATATGGATAGGTTAAATGAGTGGGCAAAAATTTGGCAGATAGAGTATAATGTGGGCAAATGTGAACTTGTCCACTTTGGCAGGAGGAATAGAAAAGCAGTATATTTAAATGGAGTGAGATTGCAGAACTCTGAGGTACAGAGGGATCTGGGTGTCCTAGTACATGAATCATAAAAAGTTAGTATGCAGGTACAGCAAATGATTAGGAAGGCAAATGGCATGTTGTCATTTATTGCAAGGGGAATGGAATATCAAACTGGAGATGTTTTGCTACGGTTGTACAGGGCGTTGGTGAGAGCACATCTAGAATACTGTGTGCAGTCTCGGTCTCATTCAAGAAAATACACGATTGCTTTGGAGGCGGTTCAGAGAAGGTTCACTCGACTGATTCCTGGAATGAGGAAGTTATCTTATGAGGAAAGATTGGACAAGTTGGGCCTGTATACGCCGGAGTTTAGAAGAATGAGCGGTGATCTTATTGAAACATATAACATCCTGAGGGGACTAGAAGGGGTGGGTGCTGAGGATGTTTCCTCTTGAGGGAGAGACTAGAACTAGGGACCACAGTTTAAAAATAAGGGGTCTCCCATTTAAGACAGATGAGGAGAAATTTTTGCTGAGGGTTGAGTCTGTGGAACTCCCTTTCCCAGAAAGCGATGGAGGCAGGGTTATTGAATATTTTTAAGGCAGAGTTGGATAGATTCCTGATTAACAAGGGTGTCAAATATTATAGTAGGTAGTTGGGAAAGTAGGGTTGAGGTCACAATCAGATCAGCCGTGATCTTATCAAATGGCAGAGCAGGCTCAAGGGGCTGAATGGCATCCTACTGCTCTTAATTCGTGTGTTTGTACATATGTTGTAAGGGCTCTTGGCGTTGCATGTAATAATATATTGGCACAGATAGAGGATTGGTTAAAGGACAGAAAAGAGGGTAGGGATAAACGTGTCATTTTCAGGTTGGCAGGCTGTAACTAGTGGGGTGCCGCAAGGATCGGTACTTGGGTCTCAGCTATTTACAATCTATATTAATGACTTAGATGAAAGGACCGAGTGTAATGTATCCAAGTTTGCTGATGATACAAAGCTAGATGGGAAAGTAAGCTGTGAGGAGGACAGAGGTTGCAAAGGGATATAGACAAGTTAAGTGAGTGGGCAAGAAGGTGGCAGATGGAATGTAATGTGGGGAAATGTGAAGTTATTCAATTTGGTAGGAAGAATAGAAAAACAGAATATTTTTTAAATGGTGAGAAACTATTAAATGTTGGTGTTCACAGAGACTTGGGTGTCCTCGTACAAGAAACACAAAAAGTTAGTATGCAGATACAGCAGGCAATTAGGAAAGCAAATGGCGTGTTGGCCTTTATTGCAATGGGGTTGGAGAACAAGAGTAGGGAAGTCTTACTATAATTGTACAGGGCTTTAGTGAGACCTCACCTGGAGTACCGCGTACAGTTTTGGCCTCCTTATCTAAAGAAGGATATTCTTGCCTTAGAGACGGTACAATGAAGGATCACTAGATTAATTCCTGGGATGAGAGGGTTGTTCTATAAGAGAGGTTGAGAAAATTGGGCCTATGCTCTTTGGAGCTCAGAAGAATGAGAGGTGATCTCATTGAAACATATAAGATTCTGAGGGGGCTTGACAGGGTAGATGCTGAGAGATTGTTTCCCCTGGCTGGAGAGTCTAGAACTAGCTGGCATAGTTGCAGGATAAGTGATTGGCCATTCAAGACTGAGATGAGGAGGAATTTCTTCACTCAGAGGGTTGTCAATCTTTGGAATTCTCTACCCCAGAGGGCTGTGGATGCTGAATCATTGAATATATTCAAGGCTGAGATGGATAGATTTTTGGACTCTAGGGGATTCAAGGGATATGGGGATCGGGTGGGAAAGTGGAGTTCAGGTCGATGATCAGCCATGATCTGATTGAATGGTAGAGCAGGCTCGAGGGGCCGCATGACCTACTCCTGCTCCTATTTCTTACGTTCTTATGACCTGAAACGTTAATTCTGTTACTTTCTCCTTAGATGCTGCCTGACTTGCTGAGTATTTCCAGCATTTTTTGTTCTTATTTATGTTATCCTTGTTGCACAGGAGGTCTTGTGCTTTTTCCTCTGGTCGAATTAGTATGGGTTTGTTCAGAACAAGGTCTTGTATACAACAGAGTGGGGGAAGATTACTTAACCAATGGCATTGTTCAGATGTGAATTGCTTGACAAGCTAATGCTCCTCATTGAGTGCCGACAATTCTATTTATATGAGGAGCTTGAACTTGTTTCAAAGATTGAGGAAGAGCATCCCCTGCAATGCCTAATGTAACATTGTCTCTCTTTAGGTTTGAATTTGGGGAGTACTTTTGGGTGGCAATTTATTTTAATTTATAAGAATTTTCCCCATCGAGGCCAAATTTGAAAATCAAGCTGTTAAAAGTAATTCTGCCAATGTTTTCTGTGCTTTTTGTTTAAACAAAAATTTTAATGAGTTCTCATCGTTCCTGGCAGCGATCCTGACTGTAAGAAAGTTGAATTAATGTATTCAGTTGAAATTACAAAAAACTCCCGAAGCACCACAAGTAATTAACCTCGCTATAAATGTTCCTTTGGCTCTCGTACTGCTTAGGAGCTCTTCCCAACCAATTTCGTTGATTGTCATCAGGGCTCCGTCTTACACAAAAAAAAATCAAAAAGGCAATTAACTAATGTAACAAGAATAACTATCTCAGTGAGGGTATGGTTGGAAAAATACATTAGTGGGGGAAGTTGGAATAGTGATTAGGGGAGCAATTGGAGAAGTGCCTGGGCAGGAGTGGAGGGGCGGGTGACTGCAATTTTAAACAAAATAGAGCATCAGATTTTTAATTGAAAGGGCAGGTGCTGAGTTGCCTAATATGAAATTCTGATACTTTACAAGCTACACGGGTTGCAATTTTAATTACTTTTTAATGAGCACAGTATTTTAAAAAAAAATAAAGGCCCTTTTTTCCAAACAGTGTAGAGGTTCAGATATTTCAAGTTTGAAGTAGCCTGGATTTTTTTTTAAGAAACTTGAGTTGCATCTGCTTATACTGACAAGATTTCTTCATTTCTGAACAGACAACAATTTCTCCAGGTTTGTTTCCGAGATACGGCGTTCTTGTGTTACTAATATAAAGCTTGATGTTGAAAACCTCTCTCAGCACCACCCAAAAGGCAAAATGGGAATTATAACTAAATATAATAGGATTTTCCATAGGACCAGAGTGACACAAGTTTTTAATGCATTTTGCAATGGAATGTTGTGATCCAAAACCATGTTTAATATATAATACATTTTATTCAAATCTTTAACTATCTCCCATGTGATGTGTTGGTGTGCGAAAAGTTTCCCTTGGAGCAAAAATAACCTGGGTGGTACTGAGATGTACTTCACACTATTGAGTAAAGTACAGTATATACACTAAAAAAAAATTTAGGCAACACATTAAGTATCCTTTGAATGCTTGTAGCAGCAGTACTCTATGGAATGATTAATGCAGAACATTGATTATCCATTGGTTGTAATGTAAAATACATTTTAAAACTGTAATATCCTTGGAGAGGCAACGTTCCCCTTGTGAGGAAGTTCCCCATTTCTCCTTCCCCACCCCCATTAATTGAAAGAAGGAAAACATTTTTATATACTTTCGATAAATATTAATGAGGTTATCTTGCTTTTCTCAAGAGCGTGTGTCATAGCTGTGGGGCTACTTCAGATCCTTTACCTTTCACCGAGCTGGTACATTATGTGTCAATTACAGCATTATGGTGAGTAGTAATTTTTTTTTTAAAAAGTAAATATATGAATGAACAATGAATTAAGAGAGAAATATTATTCCTCGTTTAAATTTAGTAATCAGGTAGACAGGATGATGGAGAGGAATGAACGTCCCAGGCCAGAATTGTTTGCAGAGTTACTTCAGGCAGCAAGTACCATTGGTGACTTTAGGAACTGTCCGGTAAGAGAATTTCTGGTTTATATTCTTCTCTTTTGGTGGGGTCAAAAGTTACAAGTCCCAACATCTTTTTAGAAACTGAGACTAGTTTTACCAATTCTACAGCTTAAACAGGGGTCTTTAAAGGGACTACTGGAAGCTGCTGAAGAAATGGTAAGGAAAGAGTGCCTCTCCTAGTTCGACAGCATTACTGCGCGTCGCCGCCGACCTGTGCTTGTCCCTCCTGTATTTTCATCCGCCAACCTTCCAGGATTTACCAGCGATGTAGCAGGCCCAAATTTGATCCCCAACATCGGGTGAGCTGTCTTTTGGAGGCACGACAGGCGCCAGTAGCTCGCCACAATTATTAAAATGAGGCCTGAGGCCCAATTTCAAATAAGCCTCGGGCCCCTACTGCAAACTCTGCAAGATCCCGAGAGACAGTTGAGACAGTCATCAGGCCCGTTGTTGTTTGTGGGATTTGTTGCCCTGAGAGAGGAGCCGAGGGAGCGGGGCCGCAGCTTGCGGCTGTGCCGTACGCTGTTCCCCTCCTATCCCAGCCTGTCGTGAACAGCGGCAGTTGGAGCTTGCGATGTAAAATCATGACGTGTAATTCCCCATGCGCAGTGAGAATCCTCAGTCTTTGCACCCTTGTTTTCCATTTGCCCACGAGTGGAAACAATGTTTCACTATTTATCCACAGGAAGGTTCCAAGTTTTTACATACCTCTTTTACTGGCAGCTCCTCTCTCCATGCTGTTCCCACTCACCACATTGCTGCTGCTGGCCCCATGCCCACACAATTCTACCTCATTCCCCGGTACTCTCTCTTCCACCCCCATGCCCAAGTCCCAACCTCCTGACTCCCATTCCCCAATTTCTCTTTTTCCTCCGAGTCCTCATCCCCGCCGCCGCCCCCCCCTCCCCCCAATGTCCTGACTAGTCCAGTAACATAACCACTACACTACCATAAAGAGATTATAGGCCTAGACTAATAATCCAGCGAACATGAGTTCAAATCTCACCATACCAGATTGAGAATTTGAATTCAGTTTATTTTTAAAAATCAGCAAATAAAATGTATCTATAAAAGTGACCATGAAGCTGTCAGATTATCGTAACACCCAACTGGTTAACTAATGTCCTTTAGGGAAGGAAAGCTGTCGTTCTTACCCGGTCAGTCGTCTTTTTAATTTAGTACAGCCAACATATACCAAGTTTACACATGCCTGGCCCTTGGTTTCTCTATCTGATCTGAAACCCTTGGTGCTTAATCATAGAAAGACCACGCCTTCATGACTATGGTGTAATGTCACACTCTTATTGAGAAAAAACAAAACAATAGTTGATAGGGTTCACCTACCCCAGTGTGACAGTGAAATTCTGATGCAACGAAATGAACAGGAAGCAGTGCTTACCCTTCCTATTCATGCATGTCACTGGAGTGTACTTTTATAATTTCGTGTAAGACATGGTAGCAAGGTGTGACTGAGACACATTAAGTGTATGGGTCATGAAACTTACATTAAATTGAACTGCTGTAAGATAATATTTAGTAAGGCCATTTGGCTGTCTGTTTATTCTGACTTTGCTATGTTTTAGTTTCACAAAGCTAGTTTTCCCAAGAGCTTTATTTAGCTCGTGTATGCTGCTGGTAACGTTTGCTACTACAATTCACGATCCTGGTAGCTGTTTTCCCCCTCAATTCTCCAAGATTTTTAAATGATTTTAAATATGTTCAGCAATATTTTTGTGTTGGCTGACCTACAAATTGAACATGTTGGCACACATCTTGTACACAACAATTATTATAGAAACATTTTGAATGCTGCCAATAAAAGGTATATTTTCTGTGCTGATATGTTTGAGATTTTCCCATTTTAATGTTTTGTTTCTTTCAGAGTAATTGTGGACAGAAGATAAAAATCAGGCGTGTGCTGATGAATTGCCCAGAGATAGTCACCATTGGTTTAGTTTGGGACTCTGAAAATTCAGACCTCACATTGGATGTGATTCGATATTTGGCGCCGCAACTCTATCTCCCTGGAGTAAGTTAGATGAAATGGCTCTTTTAAGTTTTCTATTTCTAACTTAATATTTGTTCAGTGTTTAAATGTACAGTCAAACCTGTAAAGACTTTTCAAAATAGTTGTCTTAAGACAAGTTTAATCACCTTTATTTTCATTGACATTTTATCAGACTGGGCAATTGAACAAGTTTCCCAAGTCAAAAATGAGATACTTAAAATTTGAGTGAAACTTCCTACTGCAAACTGGTTGAAATTGTGAGCTTAAGTATCCTAGTGTATCCAGTAGTTGCTGTGAAGCCATAGTGAATCCCTCTGCTGAACCAACTGTGCCGTTCTTAAGAGTTTTATTTTACAGGTAATTTCTATTTTCGGGCATTTTCTGACCTCTGACCTGATTTTGCTTCATTTCTATACTTAGTCAACTTGAGTTTAAAAAAACATAGAAAAGCTTCCTCCTGTCCCAGCCCGTGTCCAAGAAATCTAAAATCCTCCCTTCTACATCATCTGTCAAATCATGAATTGTTGTCTAATCTGTTTCTCCCTAACTGCCTGGCACCTAGCAGTGAGAGTAATCTTGAAATTATTACACTGCAGGTCCTGATTTATAATCGAACACTTAACTCATCAAACTCCCTTTACAAAACCTCTATCCTGTTGTACTCTATTATTAATTCCCAACAGGAACCATGACTTCAGGCTGCTCACCCTCTTTAGGAATCTTCTCTGCTTGTTGCAATTGTCCCTCACCCTGGCAGCTGCGAGAAAGCAGACTGTTTGGAATCCCAGAGAAGTATGAAGGACTTCTGGTGAATATCTAATAACTACTGCTTGCCTTTCCTTGAAACTATCACTACTTTTTTTTTCTCTCTCATGCATGCACATACCCCTTTTCCTCTTCCCATTGCTTGGTCCATAGTGCAATGAAGTTGCTAATGATTTTCTCTCTCCTATGTCACTGATCTCATTTGCTTTTCAGGTATCTAGTGCATTTTATCGAACAACTTCAGAGCCCCAGGAGAATTCTTCACTACCTTTACCTCAATCCTTCTTCCCCCCCCCCCAACCGCACTGTCCATCAGATGGCCATCCACTTCCCTTCCTCTGCCTCGTTAATCTTCTATAGCTGCAGGGTGACCACCACCTGCATTGTGCATTCTGGGAATCCTTCCTTCCTTCGATATAGTGCAAGTTCCATGCAATGTTTCCCTGTCACAATAACTGGACTTGGAAACTCAAAGAACTGAAAGTAGTTCCTAGCCAAATTGAACTCCAGTTAAAATCAAAGAAAAGGTCATCTTTCTGATGAAAGGTCATCGACATGAAACATTAACTCTTTCTCCACCAGTGCTGCCTGAGATGCTGAGTATTTCCAGCATTTTCTTTTTTTATTCCAGCTAAAACCAAGCATCCTTTATTCACTTCTCTGGTGGTCTCTCTTGACTTGAGGTTTCTCAAGTGCTCTACCTCCTACCTCTTTTTAACCTCATCCTTCATCTTCCTTTCAGTAAGATGTTCACGTCACAAACAGTAATATAGATACTCCAGGTACAGGGAATACTAAAATAACTAAGTAGTTACAGCAGGTGTGACAAATAAGAAACGTGTAAAGTTAAATGGTGTGAGAAAGACAACTTCAAGGCAGAAGGACAGGTTAGGGTTTCTTGCCCAATTAAAAATGTTATATACTAACGTGGAGTTTAAGGAACAAGTTGAATGAATTAGAGGCTCAAAAACAGCTTCGAGGGTATGACAGGGGAATGTCTATGGATATAATTTATATGGACTTCCAGGAGGCATTCGATAAGGTTCCACATAAGAGACCATTGGCTAAAATAAAAGCTCATGCAATTGAAGGCAAATTATTGACCTGGTTAGGAGATTGCTTAGGTGGTAGAAGATGAGAGTAGGGATAATGGGCATGTACTCGAATTGGAAGGAAGTGACTAGTGGTGTCCTACAAGGATCTGAGCTGGGGTCTCAACTATTCCCTGTTTATTAATGACTTAGATAACACAATAGAGCGCTATATATCCAAGTTTGCTGATGACACAATGATGGGTGGCATTGTAAGTAGTGCAGACGGGAGCATAACATTACAAAGACATTGATAGATTAAGTGAGTGGGCAAAACTGTGGCAGATGGATTTTGATGCAGGTAAATGTGAGGTCATCCATTTTGGATAGATCAGTGTATTTTTTTAAATGGTGAAAAGCTAGGAACAGTGGAGGTCCAAAGAGATTTAGGGGTCCATGTACATAGATCACTAAAATGTAGTGGTCAAGTACAAAAAATAATCAAAAAGGCTAATGGAATGTTTGCCTTTATTTCTGGAGGGCTAGAATATAAAGGGGAGGAAGTTTTGCTGCAGCTATACAAAGCCCTGGTTAGACCACATCTGGAGTACTGTGTACAGTTCTGGGTACTGCACCTTTTAGAAAGGAGAGATTGGCCTTGGATGGACTGCAGTGCAGATTCACCAGAATGTTACCAGGGCTCCCAGGGTTGAATTATGAGGTGAGATTACATAAACTAGGCTTATATTTCCTGGAATATAGAAGGCTGAGGGGTGATTTGATTGACGTTTTTGGGATTTTGAAAGGAATTGATAGGGTTGATGGAAACTTTTTCCACTGGTGGGGGAGTCTAGGACAAGGGGACATAACCTTAAAATCAGAGCCAGGCCATTCAGGAGAGAGGTTAGGAAACACTTCACACAAAGGGTGGTAACAGTGTGGAACACCCTCCCACAAAAAGCAGTAGATGCTAGCTCAATTAATAATTTTACATCTGAGATTGCTAGATTTTTGCTAGCCAAGGGTATTAAGGGATATGGAGCTAAGGTAGGTAAATGGAGTTAGGATACAGATCAGCCATGATCTCATTAAGTGGCAGAAAAGGCTCGAGGGACTGAATGGCCAACTCCTGTACCTATGTTCTAGTAATGCCTGGTCTGCTTTTCTCTTCTCATGACCGTGCATTAGATCAGTAGTTCTGTGGGTGGAAGATTGAAGGCCCAAGCATAAGTGTAACCATCTCTATGGGAAAGTATTATTTTCCACTTCTTAATGCTAACTTTATTTTTCAATATTGAATTGCCAGTATTGAGAAACATATCTGATATAAATCGTGTTAAGGAGGAGGGGTTAGGTTGTTTTATATTTCTTAATTGAGTAGTCTGGTCATGAGTGGGTTATGTTGTTCTCAGTTGAGAGTATAATTAGACCCACTCTGCATTCTCTATGTATCTCAATTTAGTAGGATGGTCGAAATACAGACAATGGGCTCAATGTACATATGATGTGAAGATGCTGGTGATGGACTGGGGTGGACAACACCAGGTTATAGTCCAACAGTTTTATTTTAAATCACAAACTTTCGGAGCTTACCTCCTTCATCAGGTGAGCGAAGGGATTCTAAAAACGCATAGCATATATAGTCAGAGAACAATGCCTGGTGATTACAGATAATCTTTCCAACTGCCCCCTATAACACCTCGGCTGGGAGACGATCACAGCAATCAAATATACAGGATCTGCTCAGACGAGGAGGAACGCGATGGACACCTACAGACGCTGAAAGACGCCCTCGTAAGAACGGGATATGACGCTCGACTCGTCGATTGACAGTTCCGACGGGCCACAGCGAAAAATCGCATAGACCTCCTCAGAAGACAAACACGGGACACAACCAACAGAGTACCCTTCGTCGTCCAGTACTTCCCCGGAGCGGAGAAACTACGCCATGTTCTTCGCAGCCTTCAACATGTCATCGATGACGACGAACACCTCGCTAAGGCCATCCCCACGCCTCCAGTACTCGCCTTCAAACAGCCACCTAATCTCAAACCGACCATTGTCCGCAGCAAATTACCCAGCTTTCAGGAGAACAGCGTCCACGACACCACACAACCCTGCCACAGCAAACTCTGCAAGACATGCCAGATCATCGACACAGATACCACCATCACACGAGAGGACATCACCCACCAGGTACATGGTTCATACTCCTGTGACTCGGCCAACGTTGTCTACCTCATACGTTGCAGGAAAGGATGCCCCAGAGCATGGTACATCAGCGACACCATGCAGACACTGCAACAACGGATGAACGGACACCGCACAACAATCGCCAGACAGGAGGGTTCCCTCCCAGTCGGGGAACACTTTAGCAGTCAAGGACATTCAGCCACCGATCTTCGGGTAAGCGTTCTCCAAGGCGGCCTTCGAGACGCACGACAGCGCAAAATCGTCGAGCAGAAATTGATAGCCAAGTTCCGCACCCATGAGGACGGCCTCAACCGGGATCTTGGGTTCATGTCACGCTACATGTAACCCCACCAGCGAAAAAAAGTTATCTGTTTTTAATACAACGGGTCATTCTCTCTCTCTCTCTCTCTCTCTCTCTCTCTCTCTCTCTCTCGTCACTTTCTCTCTCTGACTTTGTAATCTGACCCATTGTGTATTCAGTATACTGGGATGTAATGTTTTCCATGGCTAACCTGTCTGAACACCAATGACACCTTTGATTGCTGTGATCGTCTCCCAGCCGAAGTGTTATAGGGGGCAGTTGGAAAGATTATCTGTAATCACCAGGCATTGTTCTCTGACTATATATGCTATGCGTTTTTAGAATCCCTTCACTCACCTGACGAAGGAGGTAAGCTCCGAAAGCTTGTGATTTAAAATAAAACTGTTGGACTATAACCTGGTGTTGTGCAAGTCCTTACATCAATGTACATAATAAGCGCAATAAATTCTATTTCAAAATTTTCCTAGTTAAAGGAATATTTGGACTAGGCTCACAGAAATAAGATAGAAGATGTAAAGGACTGCCATTTGGAGGACAGTAAGTTCTTGGAAGAAAATGTAGTGTTTAATCAGCAGTAACATAGCACTGCACTCTACACAGCACTCTTGCATAGGTTAAGAAAGCTGAAACCTTAGGTTTAAAAATAAAAATCTTTCATTGGTGAGAGGTATATGATTTACCCCCAGGATATGCAACGGGGTAGGGAGGAGAAAGTTGCTTTATATTAAAAGTCCTGCAACTTCCTCTGCCCCACAGTAATATCCCTTTTTAAGAGCGAAGCATGAGAATTTTTATCAAAAACTGTGATCTGTAGTTATATTTTAAATTATCTGCAATGACTAAGCTTAAACTAGTAATGTGCCATGTTTTTTTTTGAAGCTCTTCTTCAGAGCAACAGATGAAGGGGCTAAGAGAAGTGAGTTGGTCCTTGTTGGAATGGTATGCTATTCCAGCAGACACTATTGCACCTTTGCCTTTCACACCAAAAGCTCCAAGTGGATTTTCTTTGATGATGCTACTGTTAAAGAGGTGAGCTTTAAATCAGTAGCTTGTAAATATGAAAGCACATATAAAATGTATTGTATACAGTTCTGGTCTCCATATTATAAAAAGGATATAGAGACACTATATATCTGTGTGAAAAAGATTTACAAGGATATGAGAGCTGAGAGTTAATATCTATCGGGAAAGATTGAACAGGCTGGTGCTCTTTTCTCTTGAAAAGAGAAGGCTGAGGGGTGATCTAATAGAGGTCTTTAAGATTATGACAGGGTATGATAAGGTAGATGTAGAGAATCATAAAATGGCTACAGCATGGAAGGAGGCCATTTGGCCCATTGAGTCCGTGCCGGCTCTCTGCAAAAGCAATCCAGCTAGTCCCAATCCCCCGCCCTTTCCCTGAGCCCTACATATTTTTTTTTCCCTTCAACTACTTATCCAATTCCCTTTTGAAAGCCACGATTGAATGTGCCTCCACCATCCCCTCAGGCAGTGCGTTCCAGATCATAACCACTCGCTGTATTTAAAAAAAAAAGTTTTTCCTCATGCCTCCTTTGGCTCTTTTGCCAATCACCTTAAATCTATGTCCTCTGGCTCTTGACCCTTCAGCCAATGGGAACAGTTTCTCTCTCTCTACTCTGTCTAGATCCTTCATGATTTTGAATACCTCTATCAAATCCCCTCTCAACCTTCTCTGCTGTAAGGAGAACACCACCAGCTTCTCCGGTCTATCCACGTAACTGAAGTCCTTCATCCCTGTAACTATTCTAGTAAATCTCTTCTGCACCCTCTAACATCCTTCCTAAAGTGCGGTGCCTATAGAAGATGTTTCCACTTGGGGAGTCCAAACTAGAGGCCATAAATGAGTCATTAATAAATCCAATAGGGAATTCAGGAGAAACTTCTTTACCCAGAGAATGGTTAGAATGTAGAACTTGCTACCACAAGGAGTGGTTGAGCTGAATAGCATAGATGCTTTTTAGGCGAAGGTGGATAAACATGCGGGAGAAAGGAATAGAAGGTTCTGCTGATAGGGTTGGATAAAGAGGGGTGGGAGGAGGACTGTTATTTTAGAGAGTATAGTAAATGCATGATTTTGAAAAAGTTGGATTTATATATTGAGAAACTAGAAACTGTTTACTGGGGGTCTTGCACACTTACTTCAGCAATTCTTTAGCATATCCTCTGACTCACTGTGAGCAGTGCAATGTAATATCAGCTAGTATTTATTAAAAACTTGAGAAATTTACTATAAAGGTGTGCATACAGTGAAACCTTGACTGTTCTGCTTACATTATTATCTGCAAGAATGTGGAACACTAATGGATGTCAGAACTGCCAACTTGTTTCAAAGTACAATCCTCACAGCGGCAAAAAGAACTGGTGCTGGCTGGAACTGCTGATATATTAGTGAATCTGCTGGCTCACTCCTTCCTCACACACCAATTTAACTCCAACAGTTTTAATGTGCTCATATACCAATGCTGGAAATGCACAATGACCTAGAAATTCGATGGTGCTCCGCCCGTTTTTCAGGCATAAAGCGGGCACCTAAGCATCCAATATGACGTGCTCAATACTTGCCAGAAGTGCCCTGCCAGGCATATTGGGTCGGGCTACTCTGTAGGCATCCAGGGCGCACGCCAGAACTATTTAAATCGCTGTTTAAAATATTGAAGTAAGGGTCCTAAGCTGCTTGTAGAACCCTTTTGTGATACTGGGCTGCCCCAGCGTCTGACGTGATAAACTTACCCATTAACTCATGACGCTAACAGGCAGGAGGGGCCCTTCAGCGCTATTTAAATGGCTCATCCACTGCATACAGGTTAGTTGCTGGTTTGTCATTTGAAACTGGCGGTTAATTTCTGAGCAAACAAACTACAAGTAATTAGAGTGTAGCAGATTATTTTAATCTTAATATTTTAATATTTGTGACTGAGCAATGTCACTGGATATCACCTATTTTCATAAAACTTTCTTACCTGGTTTAATTAACCAAATCAACTCCTGTTTCACGTCCAAGTGCATTCTTTTCTGCTGTAGTTGTTACTAATAATAAAAAAAAGTGGCAAATTTTTTTTGAAACCACTAACAGGAAATGAGTCACTTAAAAAAAAAATGCAGTTTATTCATTTGTGAACCAACCAAAGTACAGTACCTCCCACCTTCACTTGGTGCACCTTTTTGAAACTTCTTGCATTCTGCTACTGCATATTCTTAACTCTTTCCTCTTTCTCTCCCTTCCCCAACACTCTGATCAGTGTCCAACACAATGGGTTACTGTTAATGATTGGTCCTGACCACAAATTATTGGCGTATGTTGGGACCAGTTGCACTTGGTGGGTCATTACACTAAATATCTTCCGAAATTAAATAAAAAAGCTAAAACTGAAATTGTTAAAATTAAGACACATAAACCATTCTTCAATGTGCCCGAGTTTTAAATATCATAGTTTGTTCTCCTAAATTCATTCAATATTTTCTTCTGAGATTGATAAAATTCAATTGCTTAACTCTACAGAAATCTATTATTGTTTTTTTTTGTCATTGCTGTGATAGCAAAGTAGTGCACAGAAAATCCAGTGGAAAAGGAATGACAACTCAACTTTAACAATTTGCATAAGATTGTAAAGAATTCAGGAAGGAAGAAAACTATTAAAGAATGCAAAAACATAGGGGGCAAAAGAATTATGTATTAATTATAATTTCACTGTATGCATTTCATTTAATCTTCACCTAAAGGCTATATTCTATAACTATATCTATCTTGTATCCTTTAATCCATCTGATTACATAGTTGTTGAATTTTTAAAAAAATGTTCATCTGATAGGTTGGATCAAAGTGGAAAGATGTGGTCTCCAAGTGTATTCGAGGTCACTTCCAACCCCTGCTGTTGTTTTATGCTAATCCCTATGGTATGCCGGTTAATACAGAGGATGCACCCAGACAGGTGTTTCAGTCTACTCACTGTAAAATGGATGGAGAGGATTCAGGTGAGTTTTACACCTAAATAAAAAGACTCCAATACTTTTGGTAAGTTTTTAAGTTTTCATAAATTATATCAAGCATTATAACTTTTGATTCTATTTGTAATTTATCAAGCTTTCTGTCCATGTTATATTGCAACTGTATCTGTAAACGTGTTCACCATTGAGCAAATGTGTATTGTTGTTCAGTTTGCGTACTGTCTTGTCAATTGCAAAGAGAAATATGATAACTGAAAATATATTAATGTTAAGATGCTACCAGTAGCTCTTTCTTTATATTTGTTGTACTAAGTATCAGTTTGACTCTGATAGTGCACTTGCCTCAGAATTAAGGAGTTGTGGGTCTACTCCAGGACTTAAGTACCTAGTCTAGGCTGATCCCTCAGTGCAGTCCTGATGAAGTGCTGCATTGTTGGAGGTGCCATCTTACTTTAAACCAAAGCCCTTTAGTCTTTTCAGGTTGATCTAAAAGATCCAGTTCAACTTTTCTGAAGAAGAGTAGAGAGTTTTCCCAGTTTCCTGGCCAACATTTTAAACATTAACCAACACCACTAAAACAGATTAACCGGTCATTCATCTCATTGCTCTTGTTGGTCCCAATCAAAATCGCCAACTTGACATGAAATAGAAACCTGGTAGAAGATACCATTCAACCTGCAACAAAGGGTTATGTGCAGAATGTTTTATTCTGAGTATATGTTATATGGCCTAGCAAAACGCATGACCAGATCCCAGACCTGAAGTACAACTAAAAATTTTGTTGAAGTGCACTTGAGATATGTCTCCAAGTTTCAACCCAGCAGATGAAAGACCAGAGCGCCAATTCCTGCCAGTACCAGTTGCAGTGTACATAATAGATCCCATGCACTATTTGAAGATGATCAGGGAGTTCTCCTGGTGTGCTAACCAACATTTGTCCCTCCATCAACACCATCAAAAACAATTAAATGACCATTCATCTTGTTTGCAATTTGTGAGATTACTTTGACTGCCATCTTTACCCTTAAGAGTGTACTTCAAAAAAGAACAAGTAATTCATTAGATGTGAAGTGGATTGGGGCACCCTGAGAGATGCAGGCAATTGGGACTAGCTTAGTGGTATAAACTGGGCGACATGGACATGTTGGGCCGAAGGGCCTGTTTCCATGTTGTAACTTCTATGATTCTATGATGTAAAATGTATTTGTTTGTTCCACAGCTGTTTGATTTCCAGAGCATAGAGTTCTGCATACGCACTTCCCAATCCCCAAAGATAATTAAGTGAAATGGCAGAACTTGTATCATCTAACCACCTCCAGTGTTTAATGCTAGTTGGCTGATCTGTCTATAGAATGTTTCTTAGGGCTTCAAAACCATGCAAAATATCACTCAGTAGCAATTAGGCAATAAGCATTTCCTTGTCTTAGACCTGGTGATGCAGGAACTGTAAAAGGAAAGTTGGAAGTCAT
This sequence comes from Heptranchias perlo, assembly GCF_035084215.1. Lineage (NCBI taxonomy): Eukaryota > Metazoa > Chordata > Chondrichthyes > Hexanchiformes > Hexanchidae > Heptranchias > Heptranchias perlo. The sequence goes on along the minus strand of NC_090325.1, from coordinate 123,901,588 downwards.
TCTCCTTGTGTATTGGTCACATCGTGGACCAATATATCGAATTTCTCTTCAGGTTTCTACATTGAAGAACATGCATGCTTTTGCTAGGCATTAATAGTGTGATTTGATGGTTTTGGATAACAAGTGCTTTGCTGCTGCATTGCTCCAAGCATCAATACTTCCCAAAGGTGACCAAGCGAAACAGCAGAACATCTATCCACCCAGATACATTCATTATTGAGCCCTAGCTGGCTGCACTCTGTGGAATGTTTGGTGTTCAGAGTCCTACAACTGATTTCTGTGTTACTTTGGCATAATTCTACCTGTACGTGTGGAGGTTAAACAATTAAGGAAAGGATGTTGGATTACCTGCCATAGATATCCTCTTCCTTATTCTTTGAAAGGAGCTCAACTTTCAAGTAAAAAACTTCTGTCCAATCTACCCCTTGGTTCTTGACTTGGTGTTGCTTGGAAGTGTTAACTACTTTAACATTTTTGTGGCTGATCACTCACATTGTCATGTGAGAGCTCTGTTATCTAATTTAGAGCACTCGAGGACTCAGATTTGGACCTTATCAGGTGGAAGTAAATAAAAACAAAAAGAAAAATGTCCCTACCTGATTTATTCCCTCTCCCCAATACCATATGGATGATGGTCAGTCTAAAGCTTAACTTGCATCAAGACTTAGTAATTCTTTCATTACATCTACCTTCAAATGAGACAAAAGTGTGTTGTAGATTTCACCACATGAATGTTAAAAAGGCTGTGTTATTATGTCTTGATAGTTGCTCATGTTTTATGGGACAAGAACATCTGATTTGAGCATATCCAAGCAAAAAGTTGACAAAATAGCTTGCTGTTTTTTGGTTATCGCTTGGCAGATAGAATTTATTGGGGTCAATTTTCACTGCCTTCGCCTAGTGTTGACAGGACAGTAACTGTCTCAAGATGGGGGTTGGAAGCCTTACCATCCCATTAACACCAGCATTATAGCCGGCTTTATTTTTAAAGGGGTTTGCTGCCGGGGGTCCAAAGCTCCTGCCTATTTCAGGCGATTGGCCTCTTTTTTTAATTTGGAAATTGGGGTCCTCTGATGAAAATAGGGCCCTGTTTTTTTTTGTCAGAGCCTGCATGATCCACTGGCCGGTCGTCCAAAAGTCAAAATAGATCCCGTAGTGTTTTTCTATTAAGCCTTCATTTATACTACGGAGTACACTTAGAAAAGTCACTGAGCAGTATCAGCAAGGCTATTTCTTTTCTGTGAAATGTTTGTGTCTTGAATGACAGGTGGTTTGATACCTGCACATCTAAATGTTCTCTGCATATTTTATGTAACAGAAAAAGAAATGCCAATATCTGCTGCCAGAATGGCTGACTACGAGAGGGAAAATGGATCTGAAGGACATTCATCAAAAATCAGTGGCCCAAAAGTGCCTCCAAAACAACCATCGAATTCTAAAGGAGGTTTCCAGAGAGGTTATATTCAAGATAGTAGAGGTCGAGGGCCAAGTAAGCAATTGATTATCCTGTGGCACTGTTCATTTTAAGACTTGGACACTATATTGATGATAATAGGCAGGACTGCCAGAGTTCTGCAGCACATTGAAGCTAATTTGTTCAGCATCCTCATCAAATTCTGCAGCATGAAGATTCTACACCAAGTCTGTCCTGTGTTTGGAGACAGACTTGTTGCAGATCTACTTTTGCAATACTGTACAAAAAGTGCTAAACTGGTGGATTTTCTTCTGGGAAAAGTTGTGCATTTTTAAATGCAGATTACCATTCTTAGCCTTAAATGTTGCTTAGCTGTTTACAGTAATAGCTGACACTCAACATTTCGGTGTCTCATCTGACTTTTAAAATACTCTGGTGCGACTGCTAGGTGGTAAGTGGCTGTGATTTGTTTAATGGTTGATGAATATCTGGTATACCAATGAAATGGTGCCAGTTGACACCAATCTATCAATCATTATTTATTTGCAATTTGTTAATCTCCATGCATTTTACACTTTCACAGTTGCCTGCTATACTGGACTCAGTCTCTGGATGTTTTGATTTGCTGCCAATAGATGTTACTAGTGCCCTTATTTACACCGTATGCTAGCTACCACTAATGACTATTAAAATATAACACCTCTATTTGTATGTTTAGCAATAGATACATTGTCAGCTGGCTGTTCGCTCTGGTAATTTCCTACTTCATTAACTTGAAAAGCATTTTTTGAACTTCTATCAGATGCCTGTGCACACGCTTGATTTCTTTCTAAACTGGAAAACTTGTGAATTTACACTAATTAGTCAACCTCAGTCATTTAAAAGAGCTGCATGATGTTTCCTTAGATTTGGCAAGCAATTTTGTAATATCAAATATCGAATTCTTTGTTTCAACGTAGTGAAAGAGAAAATCTTAATTATTTATACTTGAGCCCTGAAAACAAATGGTATTGAACTTACATAGTTTTACATAGAAATTACAAAACGGCAAAAGGCCGTTGGACCTAACCAGTCTTGTATCGGTGTTTATCCTCCACATAAACAGTATGCCAAATTTCATCTCTCTGCTACGTTCCCATGTCCCTTTTATTCTCCTTTCCTTCAACCACTTATCTGACCCATTCTTAAATGTTAACTTGGTTACTGCTTCAATCACTAATTTTGGTAGTGCATTCAATCCTCTTTTTTAAAAAAAAAAAGCTTTTCCTGCTATCTGTCCTAACTGTCTTGCATTTAATCTTTGTCCCCTGGTTCTGGACCCCTGAACCACTGGAAGCAATCTGTTTTACTCTACTCTGTCCCATTGTTTAATAATTTTAAACACTTGTATCAAATCACCCTTTAATCATCTCTGTTCCAGTGAAAGCAGCCCCAATTTTTGAAGTATTTTTTTCATATTTATGTTTCCTCATACCAGACAGCATCTAGTGAATCTACACTGTACTCTCTATTACTTTAATATCTTTCATACAGTGTGGAGCCTAAAACTATGCTCAGCACTCCAACTGTAGACTTGCTAAGGTTTTATATAGATTCACCATGACATCTCTGCTTATATGCTATACCTTTTGCCATAAAGCCCAGTATTCCACTAGCTTTTTAGGGCCTTATCCATTCAAAGTACTTCATTTAATATTTTGTGAACCTGAAACCCCAAATCCCTCTGCTCGCCTACATTATCCAGTTTTTCCCCCATTCAAATTATAATCATTACTTCTTTTGCCAAAATGTACCACCTCATATTTACTGACATTGAATTTCATCTGCCACTTTTTTGCCCATTCTATTGCTTATCCAATCCTATTGCAGCTTCCTTTCGGTTCTTAATTATTTATTATACCTCCCTATTTTAATATTGTATACATATTTAAACACTACTCCCTCTAGCCCATATCCAAATCATAGGTGTACACAGTGAACAGGAGTTGAATTAGGTAGAATAGAAATGGAGATCAAGTAAGTTGGGTCCAATAACCTCAGTTTTATGTGTCTGATTTTCTCAAAGTATAAGTTTTTATTTCAGGCCTACTCTTGAAAGGTTATCTTTAGTAAACCCATTTTTTTTTTTAAAAAGCAGCCTTGTTAAATTTCGAATCAAATTTTTTTTTTTAAATTTTGGAGGTGTCCACAGCTTTCTGTGGATTAGTGTTTAAATTGACAATACATTCAGAGAACTGAAGTAGTTGCAAATGGACTAATGTGAATTGTTGTGTCTTGTATTTATTGGCACATAATATTTCCCTTGGACATGATGAACCCTACTTGGTTTGCTTCCTGTTCACTTCCAACTTCTCAAAATAATAGTGCCAAAGTCAAAAGGCTTTGCAGTATATGTGCAACAAATGATGAAAACATTGCCAAATATGTTGCTTGTTGGCCAACAATTTAGGTCATTATGAACCTTGTATCAACCACAAAAATTCATGAACAAAATCTTTTTTACACAAATGTGTCTTTATACCCTTTTAACTTGGACTTCCAGTTGCTTTTTATTGTCACGTGCAATATTTTGTGATGTAGGGAAGAAAAGAATAGCTCTGCGGTTTCTTTTCCTTTTATTGCATAAAATGTATTTAGTGTACCACTGTATTGAACTAAAAAGTACACTATCTGTGTTTTTACAGTTAAAGTGTTTCCTGATGAAAAACCTTTTCGGCTGCGAGACCGTTCAAAAGAGCGTGCTCAAAAGCCGCATATTGCAAGGAACTCTTCACATCCCCAGAAAAAAGAAAATGATAAGCCAACAAGAAGAGCTGACTATGGCAGGCAGAGAGGTTAGTGTTTTTATGTGTTTTTTTTTACTGTGGAAATCAAAACTCTGATTCTGTGTATAATTAAACTTAACGAGAGATGTACTGGCATTTTTTTTTGAAAGATTGCTTGCTGTTGCCCAAGTTTAAAAAGAGGACTAAATTAAAATGTTTTCTTGCTGCTGCCGCCTTCTGGATTAGACCAATGCTTCTATTCCCTTGATGGCTATTATTGGAAGCCCCAATCCAAATTATGTGCATTTTTACCTACTGTGTTTACAAGGTTGAATGAAATATAAGCCCCTGGTCTTGAGTATAATATGAAGATATAATATTTAAGGTGGTGGATGATTGATTTGGGCTATACTAAACATTTTGCATTGCATTAGCTAGAGCAGGGAGATTCTGCACCTGTGTAGAGCAGTTGCCACAGCAGACTTATTTAGAAAGGATTTAAGATAGAAGTACCTCTGTTTCACTGTGTAGAGTTTTCTGCTTTTTTGGAATATATGCTAGTGGGCTTATTTATAATTTTCATTTGCTATGTATGCAGATATTTTCTCCCCCAAAAAATAATTCATTGGAATTTTTTTTTATTCGTTCATGGGATGTGGGCATCGCTGGCAAGGCCTGCATTTATTACCCATCCCTAATTGCCCTTGAGAAGGTGGTGGTGAGCCGCCTTCTTGAATAGCTGCAGTCCGTGTGGTGACGGTTCTCCCACAGTGCTGTTAGGAAAGGAGTTCCAGGGTTTTGACCCAGCGACGATGAAGGAACGGTGATATATTTCCAAGTCAGGATGGTGTGTGACTTGGAGGGGCACATACAGGTGGTGTTGTTCCCATGTGCCTGCTGCTCTTGTCCTAGGTGGTAGAAGTCGCAGGTTTGGGAGGTGCTGTCGAAGAAGCCTTGGCGAGTTGCTGCAGTGCATCCTGTGGATGGCACACACTGCAGCCACAGTGCACCGGTGGTGAAGGGAGTGAATGTTTAGGGTGGTGGATGGGATGCCAATCAAGCAGGCTGCTTTGTCCTGGATTGTGTTGAGCTTCTTGAGTGTTGGAGCTGCACTCATCCAGGCAAGTGGAGAGTATTCCATCACACTCCTGACTTGTGCCTTGTAAATGGTGGAAAGGCTTTCGGGAGTCAGGAGGTGAGTCACTCGCCGCAGAATACCCAGCCTCTGACTTGCTCTTGTTGCCACGGTATTTATGTGGCTGGTCCAATTATGTTTCTGGTCAATGGTGACCCCCAGGATGTTGGTGGGGAGATTTGGCGATGGTAATGCCGTTGAATGTCAAGGGGAGGTGGTTAGACCCTCTCTTGTTGGAGATGGTCATTGCCTGGCACTTGTCTGGCACGAATGTTACTTGCCACTTATGAGCCCAAGCCTGGATGTTGTCCAGGTCTTGCTGCATGCAGGCTCGGACTGCTTCATTATCTGAGGGGTTACGAATGGAACTGAATGCTGTGCAATCATCAGCGAACATCCCCATTTCTGACCTTATGATGGAGGGAAGGTCATTGATGAAGCAGCTGAAGATGGTTGGGCCAAGGACACTGCCCTGAGGAACTCCTGCAGCAATGTCCTGGGGCTGAGTGGATTGGCCTCCAACAGCCACTACCATCTTCCTTTGTGCTAGGTATGACTCCAGCCACTGGAGAGTTTTCCCCCTGATTCCAATTGACTTCAATTTTACTAGGACTCCTTGGTGCCACACTCTGTCAAATGCTACCTTGATGTCAAGGGCAGTCACTCTCACCTCACCTCTGGAATTCAGCTCTTTTGTCCATGTTTGGACCAACGCTGTAATGAGGTCTGGTGCCGAGTGGTCCTGGCAGAACCCAAACTGAGTATCGGTGAGCCGGTTATTGGTGAGTAAGTGCCGCTTGATAGCACTGTCGACGACACCTTCCATCACTTTGCTGATGATTGAGAGTAGACTGATGGGGCGGTAATTGGCCGGATTGGATTTGTCCTGCTTTTTGTGGACAGGACATACCTGGGCAATTTTCCACATTGTCGGGTAGATGCCAGTGTTGTCGTTGTACTGGAACAGCTTGGCTAGAGGCGCAGCTAGTTCTGGAGCACAAGTCTTCAGCACTACAGCCTGGATGTTGTCGGGGCCCATAGCCTTGGCCGTTTCGAGTGCACTCAGCCGTTTCTTGATATCACGTGGAGTGAATCGAATTGGCTGAAGACTGGCTTCTGTGATGATGGGGATATCGGGAGGAGGCTGAGATGGATCGTCTACTCGGCACTTCTGGCTGAAGATGGTTGCAAACGTTCAGCCTTGTCTTTTGCACTCACGTGCTGGACTCCGCCATCATTGAGGATGGGGATGTTTACAGAGCCAGCCGCCTCCTCCCGTTAGTTGTTTAATTGTCCAACACTATTCACGACTGGATGTGGCAGGACTGCAAAGCTTTGATCTGATCCATTGGTTGTGGAATCGCTTAGCTCTGTGTATAGCATGTTGCTTCCACTGTTTAGCATGCATGTAGTCCTGAATTGTAGCTTCACCAGGTTGGCACCTCATTTTTAGGTACGCCCTGGTGCTGCTCCTGGCATGCTCTTCTACACTCCTCATTGAACCAGGGTTGATCCCCTGGCTTGTTGGTAATGGTAGAGTGAGGAATATGCCGGGCCATGAGGTTACAGATTGTGCTGGAATACAATTCTGCTGCTGCTGATGGCCCACAGTGCCTCATGGATGCCCAGTTTTGAGCTGCTCGATCTGTTCCGAATCTATCCCATTTAGCACGGTGGTAGTGCCACACAACACGTTGGATGGTGTCCTCAGTGCGAAGACGGGACTTCGTCTCCACGAGGACTGTGAGGTGGTCACTCCTACCAATACTGTCATGGACAGATGCATTTGCGACAGGTAGGTTGGTGAGGACGAGGTCAAGTAAGTTTTTTCCTCGTGTTGGTTTGCTCACCACCTGCCGCAGGCCCAGTCTGGCAGCTATGTCCTTCAGGACTCTGCCAGCTCGGTCAGTGGTGGTGCTACTGAGCCACTCTTGGTGATGGACATTGAAGTCCCCCACCCAGAGTACATTCTGTGCCCTTGCTACCCTCAGTGCTTCCTCCAAGTGGTGTTCAACATGAGGAGGACTGATTCATCAGCTGAGGGAGGACGGTAGGTATTAATCAGCAGGAGGTTTCCTTGCCCATGTTTGACCTGATGCCATGAGATTTCATGAGGTCCAGAGTCAATATTGAGGACTCCCAGGGCCACTCCTTCCTGACTGTATATCACTGTACCGCCACCTCTGGTCGGTCTGTCCTGCCGGTGGGACTGGACATGCCCAGGGATGGTGATGGAAGAGTCTGGGACGTTGGCTGATAGGTATGATTCTGTGAGTATGGCTATGTCAGGCTGTTGCTTGACTAGTCTGTGGGACAGCTCTCCCAATTTTGGCACAAGTCCCCAGATGTCGGTGAGGTGGACTTTGCAGGGTCGACTGGGCTTGGTTTGCCTTTGTCGTGTCCGGTGCCGGGTGTTCCGTCCGGTTTTATTCTTATGACTTTTTTTAGCGAGACTTTACAACAGAGTGGCTTGCTAGGCCATTTCAGAGGGCAGTTAAGAATCAACCACATTGCTGTGGGTCTGGAGTCACATATCGGCCAGACCGGATATGGACAGCTGGTTTCCTTCCCTAAAAGACATTAGTGAACCAGATGGGTTTTTACAACAATCCGGTAGTTTCATGGCCACCATTACTGATGCTAGTATTTTAATTCCAGATTTTTTTATTTAATTGAATTTAAATTCCCCAGCTGCCGAGGCGGGATTTGAACTCGTGACTGGATTATTAGTCCAGGCCTCTGGATTACTAGTCCACTATGCTACCGTACCCTTATGGATCCCAACATGTAATGAAAAGCTGCTTGCTTTTTTTCTTATAAACACATTACTAAGGAGGAAAGAGATTGACTTTTCCCAAACATTAATTTCTTGACGAGTTTTCATTTGTGTAATAATCAAATCAAAAATGTTATATTCAGTATCGTAGTATTTTTGATCTGCACTTTTGAATATTGCATGCACAAAAAAAAATCAAAAAGTAATCTGCTCAGGTGGGGTATCCATTATCTGTTGGTTGTATGTGCTTGGAGGGTCAGGCTCAGACAATTGGTTTCTCTCCTTTTTGATTCTAGAAATATCAGTAGGATAAAGAGACCATTATCTGTGCTTAATTGCAAACAATATCCTGTTAATACTGCAGAGTTTCAAATCAGATATACTGAAAGTGATCCAAGTATAACTGAGCAATTCCCTAAGAAGTACAGAATGAATTGTATTAAGGCGCAGATGTCACCACTCATTGTAGACTTATACAGAAAGACTATCTTTTCATTGGAAACAACAGGGAATGAAATACATGGAAATCACCACAACTCTCAGAATTATAATGGTCCCTGGTAAAATAAAGGGATCTGGAGATTTGGGGTCACCTATCCTTATCTATATACAGCAGAATAGATAAAGATTAATATCATCCAGGAATTTAGTTCCGTGAATTAAATTATACCACGTCCAACTCCATTGGAAATTTTCAAGAAAAAGAGCCAATTAAGCTCACGAACAGGGTTCGAGTCAGTGTAAAGGCTGTCTGTCTCTTTTTTTGCTAGACACATTTATATATGCATTTCCCCATATTTCTCAGATAATTTAAAGGTAACAGCAGACTGAGCTAAACCTATACAGGTAATACCTTATTGATCCTACAAACCATGGTCATTTGACATCATGGTGATGAGCAGAGTCAGGATCCTACTACTGTTCCTCAAAGGAGGGATTTACTGTGTTTGGGGTATAAATACTGCTTCTGAATCTGGAGACATTCTGGTTGATTGATTTATTGATTGGTACTGACTTTTGGAGTACTTTTCTTGTTCCCCAACCCCTCTCCCTCCCCATGTGGTAGATATTTGATTATCTCCTGCACAACATTCGCTAATAGGGCATATAACACAGAATTTGTAAAAGTTTGTATAGTGGTATTTCAGTTAGTCCTATCACGTGTCATATCCCATATTATGGAGTATCACCAGCAACAGTCCAAGATCATTTTAAAATTTTGTTCTGTGTGGGTTCATGAGGCAGAGAGTCAGCAGAGCTGGAGGAAGGTCACCTAACTTGTATAAAGTATCTGATTTTTGCCTTATGGGTGGATATGATTGCTATTTGTACTTTGAGATTGAACTTCACTCAAAGAGCAAGAAAGAACTAGCCTACAATAAGTAATCTCTCATTTTTAAATGCACCTTGCAGAAGTGTCATGTAATTGCTATCTATGTCTGAGATTGTACATGTATGGTGCTGGTCTGCTCTTAAACTAAGTATCACTATGTCTGTTCTTTGTTCACATTATGACCATATGTTGTTCTCTTCAGAGGACAGGTCTCCTTCAAAATCTGGAACACCACCGCATGGCAATGGTCTGAGGCATTTCTGGGATCAGCATGTTTACAATAGTCAAGGAAAAGGCCCTTCAGGTGAAGGTAGAACTACTCCACAAGCTAAGGCAACATCAGACAAATTCCTTTATGCATCTGACAGTATGCAGTATAAAAACAAAAACAGCAGCTCCACTGGATATGACACTGATAGCAGTCAAGATTCGAGGGACAAGGGCAATGGTAGGAGTAGGAGTAAGGGTAAAGTTTGGAAACCCTCACGGGAAACACTGAATGTGGACAGTATTTTTGAGGAAGGAAACAAAAGACAAGGCAGTCCAAAGCACAAGTTAAGCTCTTCTGACCAGCAACTGCATAGCAAAGGACAGAACACTAATGATTTATTGAGTGAGAGCCGAAAGCAGAAAGGATTAATGACTATATATGAAGATGAATTCACACAAGGAAGTGGATGTTCTTCAGTGGAAGTTGATGGAAAAGCCAATCTAGAAAATGAAAAAAACAATGTCAATGAAAACTTAAAAGTCCGTAATGCTAGTTGTCAGGTGCAGAGGATTAAATTCGGGTATGACAACAGTGATCAACTCGGCAATGGCTCCACTAATCACGACTCTCTGGGCATAGAAGCTTTCAATGAAAAACACTTGAAGAATATCCAAGATGTACTTTCTAATAGGTAACTCTTGTTTTTATTTTCAGACTGACCTAGTGTTATCAGATGTAATTTTAAAAATATACTATAACTCAAGTGGTAAAATTGTGGTTTTTGCATTCAGATAAATTTTGTTGCATTTCATGCCATTTCTTTAGTTCAAGGCCTCTATCCATCTGTGATACATTAAAAAATCTTACATCTGTGCACACTTCCTGCCTGCCCAACTTGGCTTCCTATTGTTACATTTTTGCCACACATTTTGTGTCAACTTTTTCCTTTTTGAATTCCTCTATCCACATTTAGAACGGGATTCTCCAATATGTAACCAGCTGATTGTGCAACTGCCGGTGCTTGTGGTGGAAGTTTCAGTGCCGTCTATAGCAGCTGAGCTGCAGTGCTACATATTTTGAAATTATTTATCTCCTTTTCAAATTAATTTTAAATTTGTAGTTTTTATTTTATATGTAGTATATCAATGTACATTATTCATTTCTTTTTGTGGGGGGGTGGGGGAGGCAAAATCCTGCTGTTGCTGCTGCACCCGCTCCCAATTGTCCATTCTTTCCTGTTCTGCCCATCGTTCCTCTCTCCGTATTGTCCTCTTCCTCTCTCTCTCCTCTCGTACACTCTTCTCTGCCGTTTGTCATGCTGCAAGTATACCCTGCCAGTGGAGGAGCAGCTGTGTGACAAATTTACATAAGAATTTAGAGTGGGAATATAAAAATAAAGATAGAATGTATGACTTTGAAATGGGGTCTGAATTACGTCTGTATTCCCAGGTCCACTTAACTGTTGCCTTCTAAACCTGCTTCATCTGAAGACTACACTTGGTCTCGACTCTCCGTCTGTAATGTCACAAGGGATCAACTAATCTATAATATGTTGAACATCCACTTGCATATTTTTGTCAATTTTTTCTTAGTTTGCTATATGCTCATTTGTAATGGGTTTAGCCTTTAATTTGTCACGCTGAATACACAATCAATTTGCAGTGAGGGGAATTTGAAAACTTTCTCTCAGACCTCTGATGCCATCTTGCTTTTTTAATGAAATTTCAGAAGATAAGTATTTCACTTCTTCAGATAAACATTTTAACTTAAGTTTTGATTTTAAAAAAAATAAATATACTTATTTAAACTTTTACTTTCGTAATGAGTTTAATAATTTGATAGTTTCAGGAGCCTTGGGAATCACATTCGCCCACCAACTCCCCATCGCCTCCTTTCTTTGCCTGCCCATGGGCTCTCCCAAGTATAAATTTACATTTCTTTACATGCAATTAAGTAATTTTAATATAGTCCTGTTTTGGTGGGCTGCTCCTTTGTCTGCTCACATCCTGCTCCGCCTCGCGCTAGCAGTATTTTTTCACTCGCAGCCTAATCATGTCCCACCACCGCTTCCAAAGCTTTTGCAGGCCAAATTGGTTTGCCCACTCTCAGGCCTATCTTCATCCCACTCCGCCTACGACTGCCATGCCAGATTTGTTCACTGACTCTTGAGGCTGTTGGCATCCTGCTGCCACTTCTGAGTACCAAGACAAATTTCTTCACCTGGTTGCAGATTTGTCAACGTCCTGCTGTTTCTCACTTAGAGAGAGTAGGGGATAAGTCAGGGGTCATACCAGGGTTAGCTGCCATAATAGGGAGTGATGGGTAATGAGCCGGAGCACAGGCTATAGAGGTGACTGCTGCAATGGGAACATCAGAAAAACTCTGCTAGGATAAGGAGGGGTTGATGGCAACGGGTAAGTGTAGGGGAGGCAATAGTAGTGAGACAATAACAGATGAGCACGAAGGAAATGGAAAGGTTGTACAGGGAGGGAAAACGATACAGGAACCACAAAGTAGATAGGTTCTGAGGTCATGGAGCATGGCTAACAAGGGCAAGTTATGATGATGCAAGGCAGAAAAGTACAGTTTCAAACAATCGAGGGCATGTTATGAATTGTTAGGGAACAGGATGCGTGTCCCCTGACCACATCCTTTGCCCCACAACCTGAAACTATCCTCAAACTGAGATAGGACACTCTGAACCCCCAAATGCACCCTACAGCCCTGTTTGCGTCCACTTCATACAACGTTTTTTACTCCCACTCCTGATATTTGTATTTTTTTTTCCTAGGATGCACTTTTCTCTTTTTGTAGTCTTGTACTACTTCTGTTTTGTAAATCTTGCTCCTCACCTTTTGTATTTTTTGGCTCCAGTCCTATTATTTCTATACTTTTTTGTGTTGTTCCCAATTTTTTTGGTTTATGCTCTTTGCTTTTGCTCCTGCTCTTGGTCAGTCTTGTTTTTTTACTGTTAGTACCTGTTATGAATTTGGATCTGCCATGATTACATGCTCAAGTTCACTGGTGTCAGTCACTCCTTTAAACAGTCTGAGCATCTCACTTTTCAAGGAGTTGGCCCACACTGCCCTATATTTACTTGCCTGATAGTGGGAGTAGGGGTGTAACATTGAAACCTCTTGTGACCTAAACCTGATATCCATGTCTTTTGTACATGTATTTCTTCAGTCGCTCCAAAGGCAGCTTAAGTTAACACTAGGTGTTAACTTTATTCCACAGAAAGATGAAGGTGGTTATCATCCGATTCAGTTAGTTCAATTGATACAACTTCTGTCTACATAATAACATAAAAATAATGAATATGGTACACTGCCTCATTGCCATAGGACATCTTGCTTGACTTAAACAGACTAACTTCTCTGCATTCTAATGTTTTATGCTGGCCTTTCCTGGGGCATCTTTGCTTCAGCTGCAGCTTCTTTTGCAAATGTTAAACTGTTTTTTAGATGTCTGATATTCTGCTTTATTTCAAGGCTAGATCATTAGCATCTTAACTACCTATTGTCTTGCACCCCATTTTTTGTTAATTATAGTATTACACTATACTTTCAAAACAACATTAAAAGTATCATTATTCCCCCCCCCCCCCCCACCGCCCCAAATCCTTTTTGTGGAAAAATGGTCAAAATATCCTGACACATAACTGTACTACTTCCCAGTATTTCTCTTTTATAAGTACAGCTCTCCTCTGCTTTTAACTCCTGCTCCCAGTGTTTGTTTCCTTTTAATCATGTTCCCACCCTAGAAATGTTTTTGCTCCCACTGCCAGTGTTTCTATTTCTTAGTCCTGCTCTTAATTGCTATTCTTCTGTTTTAATCCTACATTCACTTTTGTGCTTTTTAAAAATAATTTGCTGTTAAACATACCAAGATTCACCTCCCCAAAATTATTATTTCTACCTTTCCCTCTTTGTTTTCCCTCACCTTTCCCTTAATTGTAACTGTATTCTTTCCTGCTTAGACTTAATCCCACTAACACTAATTGTGCTCACTACCGCCAAATTATCTGAAATGCTTTAAATTTTCTTCCTCTCAACTATTATCATCCACTTGCCACCACAACCTCTCTTCCATTCATTGCTACCAACCCCTCCATAGTCCACTTTTCCTCTTCTTTCCTCCCCCAATATTCCACCACTTGTAACTTGGCACTTCCATTCAAATCATCACAGCAACAGACACTCTCAAATATTAAATGTTCTTTAATTATATTATTAATGTACAAAATACTATATACAATTTATGTTCAATAGTTTATATACACAAATATTCCACTTTTTAAACATATATCGATACACTACGTAAATAAATACATTTTATTTACAATTTTTATATTTCATTGTTGTTTTATGCCTTTTTTCCAAATCTCTAATAGAATCAAAACTTTCTCGTATACAGTTTCATCTCTATTTTCAACTGCTTAAATTCATTTTATTATAATTCCTATAAAGCTCCATAATGGCACGTTCTCCTTTATACGTTCTAATTCCCCTGTTCTCACCAAACAACATTTTCCTGCAAGCAGCACCATGACAGATTGACTAGTTTTATATATATATATATATATATATATATATATACAAACAAACTTCTTGCATCTACAAAGAATTACTTCATGATATCACGTTTTCATTACTTTGTCATTTTTTTCATTATAAATTCCTGTGACCACATTTATAATCAAAGCTGTTTCTGTGAACTTGTCACAATGTAATCACACCCTCCTGTCAGTGGATGCACTGTACTGCCTCAGTTTTGCATCTCCCAGCTCCTCAGCCAGTACTGCAGAGAAATTCTTATGCACCCAACTCCACTTCTCTGCTTCCTTTAACTATAAATAGTATCAAATCAAAATATTGTATTTTTTTTTAAAAGGACAAAATGAATGACCTGAATCCAGTCTTGGATGAGCCACAATTTCCTCTAGTTAAACGTTGGAAGCCTGAAGCGATCGACTTCTGCCCCCGCCACAAACTTTGTTTTCTTGCCACTGATTGCACCCGCTCCTCCACCCCCACCCCCAGCCACTGCCTCAGGTTGAACTAGACTGTTCGCAACCTCAGCTTTTTTTCTGATCCCACATCCTTTCCATCGCAAAGACTGCGTACCTCCACCTCAGTAACATTGCCTCTTCTGCCCCTGCCTCAGCCCATATGCTGCTGAAACTGTCATGCATACCTCCGGTCACCTCCAGACTTTAAAGCAGGAGGGTGTAAATACAGAATGACAAGTTTAAAAAGGCACTTTCTATTATAAATGTGGATTTAGGAATTTAGAATGGAAATAGATAACAAAGACAGAATGTATGACTTGAAAACAAGAACTGAATTACATCTGAACACCCTGATCCAAATCTCTCCATCTACCCTTTGTAATCTTGAACTCATCTAAAACTCCGCTGCCTATATCCTATCCTATGCCAAGTCTTGCTCACTCATCACTCCCATCCTTGCTAACATTGGCTTCTGATCCTGTTAATGCCTCCAATATAAAATTCTCATCCGTTTGTTTAAATCCTTTCATGGCCTTGCCCATTGCTAGCTCTGTAATCCCCTCCAGTTAACAACTCCCCTCCAGAACTCGCCGTTCCTCCGACTCTGGCCTCTTGTACAGCTCTCCCTCCCTTCGATCCACTGTTACCAGCCTTGCCTTCAGCCGCCTACGCCCTGTGCTCTGGAATTCTTGCCCTAAACCTCTATACTTCTCCACTTTCCTCTCCTTTTAAATCTCTGCTTAAAACTCACCTCTTTGATCAAGCTGATCGTCACCCTTCCTAATATCTCCTCCTTTGGCTCACTGTTCATTTTTGTCTGATTATGTCTCCGTGAAGCATCGTAGGTGTTTTTCTCTGTTAAAGGCACTATGTAAGTGCAAGATGCTGATGCTTAAAATGGAAGGTGACTTGCATCTCTGTGCCCTGATTCAATTCTTCCTTGCTTTCTAACCCTGCTTCACCCGAAGACAACACTTGGTCTTGACTCAGTATGTGCAATCGACTAGTAATACATTGAGCATCTTGATTCTGTGTGCACTTCCTATCCACTTTCCTGTTTTAAATTGCTATACCACATTTATAATGGAAACTGACATTAGACTGCAATTACACACTTCTGCCAGTAAAGGTGCTGCACCGCCACCACTAACAGGAGGGTGTAATTACAGAATGACAAATTTAAATAGGCACTTTCTATTATAAATGTGGATTTAGGAATTTAGAATGGAAATAGATAACAAAGACAGAATGTATGACTTGAAAACAAGAACTGAATTATATCTGAACACCCTGATCCAAATCTCCCCTGCCTTCTAACCCTGCTTCACCGGAAGACTACAATTGGTCTTGACTCTTGTGTGCAATCGCAAGGGAAATCAACTATAAAATATTTTTTTAAAATTGCACCTGTGTGGTCTTCACATCAATTTTTTCCATTATACATTCATGGGGTTAAAGATGGGACCAATGTTTTCTTTCTACTCCCAACACCAATTCTAGATGAGAAACTGCATAATTCAGCAATATGATGCTGGGGACTCTCACCCATTTAGAAGTGGATTGAGGTTAACATAATTTCAGTCAGAGCCTTGCAACCAATAGAGAATGAAGACTTTAGTTCCACCACCCTGGAATGCATTTAAATCTGAGTTTGAGGAGAAGGCATTATACTGACTTGCTCTGCTGCCTAGTTTCATCTATTCCCAAACTTTATTATATGATTGTGTCGTCACTCTGGTTGTAAATGTTCAGGACTTAAAAAAAAAACACACCACATACAAATAGATGTTAGAAATTGGGTCTGATTTCATGGAATGCATGTCTGTAACTTTATTTGACACACAAATGTAACTGCAAATCAGGGGGAGAAAATCAATTTATGAATTGCACGACAATATGGTATTTGGAACATCCTCTTAATTAAAATATAGAGAAGTAAACAGCATAGCTGGTATATCATGTTCAAATAAATTGTGTAGGTAGTTGAGTACTTTGTACCTGCATGATTTGGGTGAAAGTCAAAAGCATCTGATCAATTCAAATTACTGCATGTAGTGGAGCCTGGTGTCACCTAAAGTTAAAGGATTGCCTGAATTAATAACTTAAATGCTCCTGGGAGTTTACATCTAAGTTTTCTATTTTATGTATTTTAGGGATCAACAAGCATTACACAAACCTGATGCACGTCCCAATCTGTTGCACAGTAGGTTTCCGGTTAATGAAGGTAAGGTTTGTCCTTTTATTATTTATTTTTGTATCGTACTGTGATGTTACATAACTTGGAGTCATAAACTTTTATAAAATATTTTGTGAACTATAAGCAGGAGTAATTACATTAAAATTAAAGTAATTAAAATAGGCCTTAAAGCAGTTTGATACATTGGCAGATGAAATTGCAAGTTGACAAAATTGCATACAACATTGGGGAGAAAATTGTACAATTGCTATTGTTGGATTTTAATTCTAGTGTGTCTGATTTATATGGAAAAGGCTGTATACTATCCTTTTTCATGACTCCCTCCACTAACCATCCAGCTAAATGCACTCTTCTGCTGATTCCTCTCTACATTTATCAACTTCCTTCAGATTGCATTTCAAATTATTTTTTGATATATACTCTTGGTATTTAATAATCATCCGATATTTCCAAAGAATGCAAAGACACTCTCTGTTTTACATGATGATAAATAACCCCTCTTTTTGAAATTTAGATCTTTCTACAGTACTAGTTTATCACTCTTTTTCATAACTATATCCTCATCCCTGGTATCATCCTAGTGAATCTATATTGACTCCATAGCTCTAATATCCTTTTGTTAATGAGGTACCCAAAATTACTTATACTAGGGAGGATGTGAAGGCCTTAGAGAGGATGCAGAAAAAAATTACTAGGTTCCAGGGATGAGAGACTTCAGTTACGTGGATAGACTGGAGAAGTGGGGGGATCTTCACCTTAGAACAGAGAAGGTTGAGAGGAAATTTGATAGAGGTATTTAAAATCATAACTGGTTTAAATAAAGTAAATAGAGAAACTGCTCCCATTGGTGGAAGGGTCGAGAACCAGAAAACAGATTTAAGGTGGTTGACAAAAGAACCAAAGGCGACATGAGGAAAAACTTTTTTACGCAGCGAGTAGTTATGATCTGGAATGCGCAGCCTGAAAGGGTGGTGGACGCAATTCAACCATGGCTTTCAAAAAGGAATTGGATAAATATTTGAAGAGAAAAAATTTGCAGGAATACAGGGAAAGAGCAGGGGAATGGGATTAACTGGATTGGTCTTGCGTAGAGCCAGCATGGACTCGATGGGCCGAATGGCTTCCTTCCATGCTGTAACGATTCTATGATTCTGGTACTCCATTACCTTGCTTTTATATTCAGTTACCTTATATATTAAACCTAGAATCCCATTTTTATCATTTTCCACCTGCAATGCAGCTTTTAAAGATTTGTTTCTTCGCACTTCGAGATCTGTTCCTCCAGCCCAATAAAATTTTTACAAATTAACTTATATTTCTAGTCTGTTTTTCCAATATGTGCTACATCACCTTTATCTATATTGATCTACATTTGCCCCATAGCTACACAATCTCTTAATTTCTCTGCCTAAATTTAACCACATTTTACAGTAACATTTACGTTGGAGTAAAATCCAGAATTATTAATGCAAATATATAGGTGTTATTAAAGTATATAAATGTCTTCAATTTAGCTGATCTGTTCAGATAAAATTTTAAACTTTGTGAAATATTCTACTTTTTTTTTCTAGGATTCTACAATATTCAATGCCCTGATACAATAAAATATTGAAAAACCTCATGTGCTACATTCCATAAAAAGTTAAATTCAAACAAAAAATGATTTGCCTTTCACGCATGCACAGTTGTAATGGATAGAATGAAACATAACATGCATCATTAGAAATTGGATTCAAAAACTTGGAGGTGAAGTTTAGGATGAGTACTTTGTTCAAAATATCTATTCTAACTTTCGTTTAAAAAACTCCATTTTATTTTCTATATAGAATGGAGGAGTACCTTGATCAAAAATTACTCTATTTAGACTTTGCTTCCCCTTTAAAGGTTTTCAAAATGGATACATTATTCAATAACGTGATAGTTATCAAATCAATGTTGCATGATTAGCCCCAAATATCTTGTCTAAACATTGTACAACTTCAGATGAAAACTAGTTGATCTCTAGTGGCATTGCTCATGCGGAGAATGGAGCATTGGTATGGAATGTGGGAGTACAGAAAGGCCCAGCATTAATGCTGCAAGAGTACAGATGAGGAAAGGGAGCTGGAGGCAAGAAAAAGTAAAAGGTAGGGAAGAGTGAGTGAGGACAGCAACCAGAGAGGGTTGGGGGGGGGGGGGGGTGGGGGCTATAGACATAAACATGGCCGATTTTCTTTGTTAGTGGGTCTCTTGTCTTATTGTTCTGCATTAGCCACAGGATCCATAGCAGCATGAGCCAAACTGCTCACAACTGTATTTTTAAAAAATAGCGTGGATTAATGTTAGAAATACATTTTTCTTTTACGATACCAAGTCCTAAATCCAATGAACTGTAACACAAAAACACTGAAGCAACTGTTAGATTATTTGTACTATGCATCTCATTTCTTTTTGGTGTGCTGCCAAACAATGTTCCTTTACAAATTGAATTACTGTTTTTTTAAATTGCATTGTCATTTGAACACTTCTGATCAGCAAAAGCAAAATACCACAGATGCTGGAAATCTGAAATAAAAACAGAAAATGCTGGAAATACTGAACAAGTCAGGCAGCATCTGTGGAGAAAGAAACAGTTAACATTTCAGGTCAATGACCTTTCGTCAAAACTGGAAGGAGTTGAAGATTAAACAGTTTTGAAGCAAGTACAGAGCCAGGCGAGGGGAGGAAAGAATATAAGGGAAGGTCTCTGATAGGTTGGAGGGCAGGAGTGATTAAATGACAAAAGGGATGATGATGCAAGCCAAGGAGGGTGGTAATGGGACAAATAAAGAAACAAAAGATGGGTCTAGAGAAGCTGTAAATGGCAACAACAGAACCATTACCAGCATCTGCTGTCTGAAAAAAATGGGAGCAGTGATTATGATCTGAAGCTATTGAAATCAATTTTGAGTCCAGAAGGTTGTAAAGTGCCTAATCGAAAGATGAGGTGCTGTTCCTCGAGCTTCCGTTGAGCTTCATTGGAACAGTGTAGGAGGCAGAGGACAGAGGTGAGAGTGGGATGGAGAATTAAAATGGCAAGGGACCAGAAGGTCAGGGTCATACTTGCGGACTGAGCAGAGGTGTTCAACAAAGTGATCACCCAATCTGCGTTTGGTCTCCCCAATGTAGAGGAGACCGCATTATGAGCAACGAATACAGTAAATTGATAGAAGAACATGTAAATTGCTGTTTCACCTGGAAGGAGTGTTTGGGGCCCTGGACAGTGGGAAGGGAGGAAGTGAAAGGGCAGGTGGAGTTGCATCTCCTGCGCTTGCAAGGGAAGGTGCCATGGGGAGGAGAGCAATTGTTCGGGGTGATGGAAGAGTGGACCAGGGTGTCACGGAGGGAACGGTCCCTTTGGAATGCTGAAAAGGGGAGAAGATGTGTTTAGTGGTGGCATTGCACTGGAAATGGTGGAGGATGATACGTTGAATGTGGAGGCTGGTGGGGTGGAAGGTGAGGACAAAGGGGCTCCTATCGTGGTTCTAGGAGGGAGTGGGAGGGGTGAGGGCAGAATTGCGGGCAATGGGACAGACACTGTCTAGGGCACTGTCAACTACAGTGGACAGGAATCCTCGATTTAGGATGAAGGAAAACATATCTGAAGCGCTGGTGTGGAAGGTAGCACCGTCGACGGAAAAACCGGGGGAATGGAATAGAGTCCTTGCAAGAAGCAGGGTGGGAGGAGGTGTAATCAAAGTAGCTGTCTGAGTCATTGGGCTTATAGTAGATACTGGTTGACAGCCTATCCTCAGAAATGGAGATAGAGAAGTAGAAAGCGGGAAAAGTCAGACTTGGACCATGTGAAGGTGAGGGAAGGGTGGAAATTGGCAACAAAGATGATGAAATTTTCCAGTTCAAGGCGCGAGCAGGAAACTGCACCGAGAGTCATCAATGTAGTGGAAAAAGAGGTGAGGGAGGGGACCTGAGTTGGACTGGAACAAAGAATGTTCCACGTATCCCACAAAAAGGCAGGCATAGCTAGGACCCATACAGGTTCCCATAGTGACACCTTTTATTTGGAGGAAGTGAGTGGAGTCAAAGGAGAAGTTGTTCAAAGTAAGAACAAATTCAGCTGGAGGAGGGTGATGGTGGATGGGCCTCAGTTCAAGGAAGAAGCGGAGGGCCCGCAGGCCATCCTGGTGAGGGATAGATGTGTAGAGGGACTGGACATCCATGGTGAAAAGAAGACAGTTAGGGCCGGGGAACTAGAAACTGTTCGTGATGGAGGGTGTCGGAAGAGTCGCGAATGTAGGTCAGAAGAGACTGGACGAGGGAAAAAAAATAGTTGATAGGAAGAAATAAATTCCCTAGGGCAAGAACAGCCTGAAACGATGGATTTACTGGGACAGTCCTGATTGTGGATCTTGGGAAGGATTGCGGGCTATGCGAGGTTGGGGGACTATGAAGTTGGAGGCCGTGGGGGGGAGGGGAAGATCTCCAGAGGAGCTGAGGTCAGTGACTGTCTGGGAAATTACAGCTTGATGTTCAGCGGTGGGGTCATGGTCCGTGGGTGATAGGAGGAGATGTCCAATGATATATCAGCAATATTGCTTACATTGACCAGTTGTTGTGACATGTCAGTTATAACTAAATTATTTTTCTTTCGGGGCACAAAGCAGATTAACACCCCCTTGTAAACTGTACGTCGCAATAGTCAATGAGCTTCTGTCCTACCCAGTCCTGACATCTGCCTATTTTAGGGGCTATCTGAGCAGCAGACTACACTTCCCTGTAAAAAATCGTTTGCTGCTTTTAGCCATGCGTGGATCTCCATGTCAGCAGAAGAGGAAAATAACGTGTCTATTTATAAAGGGTGGAATTCTGTGTGAAGTCATCTTGGCCTTAGATGAGGAGGGCATGTAGTTTGCCAACGGGCGAGTTTTTTTTTTCCAACCGGTGTTTGCAGGGCTCTGCCGCCTCCGTCTGTTGACTATATATTACTGCTTTCTAATGAAATCTATATTAATGTTACAGTATTGTTCATAAATTGCATTTGTTTAAGAACTAGTCAAAGGCTTTGTGCTAAGGGTCTGTGGATTAATGTTAGTCTGTCAGAGTTTCCCTGAATGTTTTCATAAAAATTGGTAATGAAGTCCTAAAAAAAAATCAGTTACAAATTTCTTTCTTCACTAGTTAGTTGATTTCCACACTGTTTTGCACAGTTATGTGTAACTAGTTTGAACTATTAACAAGTACCTAAATCTGCTTTGAATTTGTTCTCTTGATGATTTTAGCTGAGAATATATTGAAAGAAGAGGCAGTTGTTTCTGTCTGGATAGAAGATGATATCACTACTGCTTAATTTTTCAATAATTGTCAGTGATTAGTAATTGGAAATAATTTATTACATTTATTATATTTGTAAATTCACTAACTTATTAGCAAGGGATCAGTGCTGTGTTTGCGTCATATTTTATCTTCTGCACCCGGGTTGGTGCATTCCAGTTCCAAAACCTCCATGGCACTTATGGCATTTTATTTCCACGGGGACTGGGAATGTACTCGTGCTTTGATGACGACATTCTTTGACAGTGGATCTTCACTGACCTGAATCTAGTCTGTAACATAATGCTTCAGTAGGAATATTATATAGTATAGCACTAATGAGGCAGTCTATAGCAAATACTGAAAATCGTGTAATTGAGCAACTTTAGTTGGAGTCAGACGAAGAGTTTGATATAATGTGACATTTATATTGTATTTATTTTGTATAAATTGTGAAGTGACTGATTGATTAAGTCTTTGACAGATCTGTACATCTTGTACAAATAATTGTAAAATAATTTTTTATTGAATGGCTAACAGTTGGAAAAGGTTAGGGATAATAGGACCTAAACTTCTATGTATTTTCAATCTGCACAACATGAGAACAAAATCAGGTAGGTTTCACAAGAAAAAGAACCATTAACTGTTTAAGAAGCCTGTTGTCTGTTTGAGAGTGGACATTTCAACTAAGGAATGTTAAATTTTGGCAGTTTTCTCTTGTCAGTGTTATGACCCTGGCTACAATATGACTAATGCTGGGAAATATTGTTTCTTGCAAGGTCAGGTGTTTACCCTCAATTTTAGGTAGACCGTTAGTGAAACCTGTGTTAAGTGAACACCTGCAAAAAAAAAACAGACGCTTATTGAGACCCCCAAATAACTTGCATGGTAAAATATACAAGAGGCACTCTGAAACAATGGACAGCCTTCAATGTACCAAGCCCTTTGACAACTTAAAACATGGGATACGCAGTTCAGCGTGAGGCAGCAGTGGATTTTATGAAAGAAACAGCTTTTGATGAATAGGGAGCTCTTTATGCAGCATCCATAGGAGCAGAGAGACTGCTCTACCTCTGATATTGAATGCTTACATGGCTCTTTCCTAGGGATAGAGCAGTTTCTCTGCTGCTATGGATGCTGGGTAAAGAACTCCCTGTTCTACTGAGAATTTTTATAATCCATACAATGACCATTTTGAGGAAAAAAGGATAGCTGATGCCAGTCCCTAAGGTGTCCATAATTTACAGGTTTCACTACTAATAAGTCATGGATGAATCAAAACCTCCTCCAATTGAACATCAGGAAGACCATATCCACTTCCCTGGCCACTTGCTCAGGCCAAACTGGACCACGTGAAACCTTGACATCCTGTTCAACTCTGAGCCAACCTTCGTTCCCTACATCGTATACCTTTGCAACATTACATACCTCTGCCCCTGCTTCAGTCATGATGTGGAGATGCCGGTGATGGAC
Source organism: Heptranchias perlo (assembly GCF_035084215.1). Taxonomy (NCBI): domain Eukaryota; kingdom Metazoa; phylum Chordata; class Chondrichthyes; order Hexanchiformes; family Hexanchidae; genus Heptranchias; species Heptranchias perlo. Next base: position 123,877,987 of record NC_090325.1, on the reverse strand, counting down.
TGGGGAGGACAAATGTAAGGAATCTTACAACACCAGGTTATAGTCCAACAGTTTTATTTGAAAATCACACGACGAAGGAGGTAAGCTCCGAAAGCTTGTGATTTTCAAATAAAACTGTTGGACTATAACCTGGTGTTGTAAGATTCCGTACACCTGCTTCAGTCAGTCATAGTTGCTAAAACTCATCCACACGTCACTCCATATTCAATTTCTCTACTGCTTTCCTTGCCAACCTCTTATCTTTAACCTTTCATAAACTTCAACTTATCCAAAGCACAGCCAACCATATCATGGCATACAGTAAATCCTGCTTGCCCATATCTTTCCTCCCCATCCTCACTATCTACATTGATTCCCTGTCCCCCAATGTAATAAATTTAAAATCCTTGTTCTCATCTTTAAATTGCTCCATTGTCTTGTTCCATCTTAACTTTACAACCTCCTCCAACCTTGTATGTTCTTCTGCATCTTGCAGACTTCTGCCTTTGGCCTCTTTGTGCATGCCTCTCCCTTGTTACCTTACTATTGGTGGCAGTGCCTTCTGCTGGCTTGGCTTTGCTGTCTTGAGTTCCCTTGCCAAATGCCTCCACCTCTCTTTCCGCTCTTCAAAAACCATTTGAAAGGGTTTTTGAGCAAGCTTTCAGTCACTCTTCCTTATCTCTCCCTCCACGTGCTAGCATCCTTTCCCTCGCTTTCTCTGAAACACCATGGGATGTTTTCTGCATTAAAGTTGTTATGTAAATTAAACTTGTTGCTATTTAAATAGCCTTTATAGGAATGAACGGTATCAATATATGGCCTTCAAGATAGAAGAGAGACACTTAGAAATATCAAACAGGCTGTTGGAATACTAAGGGCAGAACTTTCAACTTTGGTGGGAATGTAAAATGGGTGATATCAGATCAGCCATCCGTTGTACGCCAGCCCGATTTTCCTTTCCATTGAAGTCATGGGAAGTTGAAAGTTCCGGCCTATATCGGAGAAACCTCATCTACGTTTAAGTTGCTTTTACCTCACCAAGAATCATTTTGCTTGAGTAAAGCTTGATGCTTTATCCTACATCAACACACAGCACAGTTTCTTTAAAAATTCAAGTAAAAATGTACAGAAAGAAGTTGTTTGCGACTTTCCATTAACCAGACATATAAATCGTCATTATATGTTATGTAGGTGTCCTGTACTTTGTTTGTTGCCATGGGAACAAATTAGACATGAAATCTGATATGGCATCATGAAAAGACACTCTTCATTCTGCTCTGAAAGTGAAATATAATTAGCTCATGCTAAGCATACGTGGTGAGGATTTTGATATACTCAATCTAAATGTGGTGCTCTGTCCTGTCCTGTCTGTTATGCAATAACAGTGGCAAGCCAGCAAGTGGGAATTTCTGGTATGTTTTTTAAACTGGAGTTAATTTTACTAATTGTATTGAGAATACCTGTGCAAGTAAGTTACATAGCCTCAGTTAATTGATCATTGTACACCAGTAATTTTTTTAAGCCACTTGGAAGTCTTTATCAACCTTTTACAGTTCATTTGCTAGTTATTATACTTAATTGCTGGATTCTTATGTATTTTAGTAACGTCATCAAGGATAGGTTTTGATTACCATACTTCTTGTCAGTGAAATCAACTAGCTGTAAAAAGATTGAAGAACAATTCTTCAAACTGAAATTTCAAGAACAATTAAATGAACCAGAATATGAAATTTCAGTTGGCAGAAATGATCAGAGATGTGTTCTAGCCTAGGTCCATGTTATTTCACCTATCTGCAGGTGCAGATCTCTGCTTAGTGGCTATTTTTAATGATAGAGAGGTGGTAACATCTGCTTTTGCATAATATTAAATTGATTCAGTACTCTGACACTGACCCTACCTCAGCCCCTCCACTGCCAAAACCCTTATGCCTTCTGTAACCACTAGACTTGATTGCTCCAATGCTATCTTTGCTCACCTCCCATCGTTCATCTTCAACTTGTCTAAAATTCTGTCATACATATCCTGTCCCACGCTAAGTCCGACTTGTCCATCAATCATCATCTCACTGATGTACACTAGTTTCTGTCCTCCCACCACCTCAAAATTAAAATCCTCATCTGCAAATCCCCCCTTGTCCCACCCTGGCTTTGCAACCTCATCCAGCCCTAAGATTTATTTTCATCTACTCAGAATACCCAGTGCAAATTAAATTTAAGAGAAAAACTTTCCATCTAATTTTATCGTAGAATTAAACAACTTTGATCAGTTCTATGTAATAAAATTTCCCCACTTTGCTACTTTTCATTGTTTGTTTAGTGTTAAGAGCACTATATTTTAGATTAGCCATTCTTGCTTGAGGTTATTCTAAAAGTCAGTGGCTCCAATAAAACATTACTTTGGATTATTTAAGAAGAAAATTTTCCTTTATTGAGCACCTTGTGTTTCAAACATCACAAAGTGCTTCACATACAACAAATTCCATTGAAATGCAGTCACTGTAGTTTTTGGGTAGCATACACTTTGAAATCGCATAGAATCAAATGCTCTACTCTTGAGATCATCCTGTGTCTGGTACATTGTGAGATGTGTTGATGAGTCTTATTGCAGCTGTCCATGTACCAAATACTATCATGAAAATGGAATCAGGTTGCAGGGAGGCCTTATTGCGCAGTGGCTGTGTTCAAAGGCTGACCAAGATCCAAAATGATATTCAGTGTAACTTTTTTTGTTTTTCTAATCTCATTTGGCTTCTAGTTAATTTTGTGGTTGTGATTGCTGAACTGGAATGCACAGTTTAACTGAAATGTGCTTACTTTTTTATTTTAGAGGCCTGTTTTACATCACTATTTGGCCATAGTTTCTTCAATAAAAGCAAGTTCAGTTCTGAATGAGAGACTTGAAGCCTTGGAATTGCTATTTTCAGAATCTTTTACACTGTGTCCTTTTGATAACTACCAGGATGGTAGACAAACTAGATGGACCGTAGTCTTTTTTTCGTCTAGCCATTCCTATGTTTTGAAAGTAGCATCTAAAGTTGTGCAATGTTCTAAATGAGTCATACAGGTTAAAATGACCTGTTTCAACTTGCAATGAAATCCATTTGTGATCCATTTGTGATCCATCCTAGTATTTGATTGGTGTTATTGATGGTAGCTTCACATGGACTGGGTACTTTATGAATGGCTAATCATCAGACCCAGATTCTCTTCCACTTCTAATCTACAACACCAAGTTATAGTCCAGCAATTTTATTTTAAATTCACAAGCTTTCGGAGGCTTCCTCCTTCCTCAGGTGAACAAAATGATAACGAAGTGTTGTTTTCTGTTCTTTCATTTCGTTCACCTGAGGAAGGAGGAAGCCTCCGAAAGCTTGTGAATTTAAAATAAAATTGCTGGACTATAACTTGGTGTTGTAAAATTGTTTACAATTGTCAACCCCAGTCCATCACCGGCATCTCCACATCACTTCTAATCTACCCAGTGAATGGATATCCCTGTACCCTAATGAGTACAGTTCTAGAACTGACCATATAAAAGTTCACCTAATAATTTGCCCAAATTCATTTACATGTTATGCCAGTCATCTTACTTATAGCTTGATGTCAACACATTGAATACTTTTAGTAACATTAATTTAATTGACACTACGTTGTGCCTTCCATGTTATTTAGGAACAGTGCTGATAACATGGGATCCAGAAGAGATCCTGCACCATTTTATTCTAGTGTCAAATTATTTGCACTTATTTAATATCAAGTCCCACTATCCTGCCAAAATCATCAGTTAGTTGTAGAGTTACTATATTAGTGATTCTGCCATCACCTTATAAAAATGTGTTTCATAATGAAAATAAGTTGCCTTTTTAAGAAGAAAATAATAAAAGTTTGGGAGTCATGCTTGGCTCCTCCATCTTGCCTGACATTTTTAAACCATGCATTATTCAGATTACTGCAAGACTCCGTTTCCTTGGCAATGAATGGCGCACAGCTGGACATAGCAAGCTTATGTCCATTACTGTACCCAGATCACTAAGGCTTCAGAACGTGCTAAATTGAATGCTTTCTAGGCTAAAGAAAATTCAAATTAAATATTAAAAAAAAGTTTTTGAAAAAGTTTTGTTTTTTTTAAAAAAAGAAAAACACATAGGCCTAGAGTTTCCGCTTGTTTGCGCTAGTTATATCAGTACAATCCAGGTGCAATCTGCCGAACCAATGAGAAAGATCGCAGAATTTTAAGCATAAGTGAGTTACACGTTTGAGTGTCCGCAATATTTTACACTGGTTTAAAAATCACTGCGCCCGAAGTCGGCCCTGCCCACAAAACTGGCCACGCCCCCAGATCGAAATAATGAGGATGGCGAGTTTCTGCTGATTGCAGCTGTTTGAGGAGGGTATTCAAATTGAGTGTGGTTTTCTTAGGCGTGCAGGCACTAGTAGGCACATTTTAAAAGTTTTTACATATTAAAAAATATTTAATTTACTAAGAAACTGACTAGTGTATATCAATGATACTAGTAAGTGGTGCAGTGTAGTATTTTTAAGTCATTTCAGTGATTTTAAAATCAGGTTACTCACAGCTGGAGGACTAGACTGATTAAAAATGCTTATTTTTAGTGATAAACCCATTTTCAGCTGTATTAATAAAACTGCACCAGGTTACCACTCTTAAATACATCATTTAATATTTTTTAATGCAAAAGGAAAAAAATAAACAATTACGTTCTATTATGCTTACCGATTTGCGGTGGTTCATGGAAGATTTTACGTTTGTGATTATGCAAATGCATTTTAGCAGAATCTTGAACTGTAACCTAACCAGTGCAAATTGCGTCCAATTTCCCAAATGCGTCCAAAGTGGAATCTCTACCCCATAACTTTTAAGCTATTCCACTCCCTCCTGGTGTATTGTTTTCTGTTGTTTTAGATATGTTCTGCTTATGATATTTATTCACTGTTCAGATAACCACCAGTACTAATTTAATCAAACAAATTTAAAATGAAAGTTGATTGTTATCAAAAGATTCAGAAAGTGAGATTAAATGGGATGGATGCTGAAATTATGCATTCTATTTAGTTTTTGTTGTAAGCATTGTTTAGGTAAGTTTTTTTTCTCTCTGCTAGTTGTCATCCAGCATTGTAAAAGCTCTTATTGCAACTGCAGTCTCATTCTGTTAACAGGTTTTTCCTGTTTGTTGCACTTTAGCTCAGAGCATTTTTCATAACCTGAAATTGTAAAGATGAGCACTTGGGTATAAATGGCATTGTTGGGTGGGGAAGTATTAACTTTTTAAGGACGGGAATGATATGCATGTATCAAAATAAAATCAAAATGCAACCAAAAATATCCTGTTTTAGGTCAGTATTAAAAATGTACAGAATGTATACCAAGTGTTAATTTAGCTCAGTGGTCCCACTCTCACCACCTGAGTCAGAAGGTTCACACTTCATTGCAGTACTGAGGGAGTGCTGAACTGGTGCTGGCTATCAGATTCAACAATAAACCGAGGCCCCATCTGCATTCACGAATAGATGTAAAAGATCCCATGGTACTGTGGGAGTTCTCTTAGTGTCCTGGGCCAACATTTATTCTGCAAATAACATCGAGTCATTTATCTCATTGCTGTTCGTAGGAGCTTGTGTGCAAATTGACTGCTGCGTTTCCTACATTACAAAAATGAGTACCCTTCAAAAGTATTTCATTGCCTGTGCCGCATTTTGGGATGCCCTGAGAGCGTGGAAAGTGTTGTATACATGCAGTTCCTTTTTCTTTTTAGATCTCTCTCTCTCTCTCTCACATTCATTATTTATATATGTGTATATACATACATACACATATAAATAATGTATGTATGTTATCAAATAATAGAACTTTCAGCACAAAAGAAAGCTGTTTGGCCCATTGTGCTAGTGGCAGCTTTACATCAGCCAATTTAAAATCAGTGTTCCAAAAACCAGTTTAGTGTGTTACATCCATTTTAAGTTTAAACCTATGCAAACGTTCTCTAGCTTTTAGAGTTCTCCCTAGTGTCGATTTCATATAGAATTCTTAGAGCATTATTGCCAGATGACCATCTAACTTTCAATGTAGACTTATTCTACGAAAAGTATACGATCAAGTTGTGGGTGCTCTTTGGCATATTGCCATTCTTCCACAAATAGGAAGGATGCCAGTTTTCTTGGTGAAACAAATTACACCCAGTTTTGGATGGGACTATTTACATAATCAAATGTCTTGCAACTGGGGCATGTCTATAACATTGCACCATTCAAAGACGTCACCCAGAAAATGAGGCCTTGATGCTGCACCTCAAAGCACATAGCTGTGAGGCAAAAGAATTGTAATTTGCTCAAATAAAAAAAATTGTTGCATTACAGTGACGGGTGGTCTCTCTTGAACTGCAACAGGATCGTAGCAAACATTAGAAATTACATTTCATGCCCCAGATTATCTGAGTACTACTGGAAATTTTCCATTTGGATAGGTAATCTGAGCAGCTCTTTTTTGGGTGAGCAACTTGTCATGGAAGCCCATCATGAAGCTGCTTTTTACTTTTAACATGAATACTGGGTTGATAATTGTTTATCATTTCTTGAAAGAGGAGGAGAAGGAGAAAAGAGAGAATTTTTAATGTGTTTCCCTATCCCTATGGTAATTAGCATCAGTATTTTAGCAATTGGTTTTGGATAAAACTGGAAAAAGTGAGAATTATTACAGGTCACAAATGGTAAGATTTAATACTGATGTATAGTAATCTAGAAAGATACTTGTGAAGTGAGATAGCACTTGTACGCTGCAGTAGATAGGAAAGAATTCATTAACCACATCTTGGGTTACTTTACACAAGTGATTAGATAAAACAAAACAAATATTCTGACCACCTTGAATGGAATTATGTAGTTGATCAAATGATAGTTGCATTTTGTGTTGTCTCGTTTTACAGTCTCGTGATTCATGATTGCAGTACACTTGAGCTTCTGTAAATTTAAATCTTGCTACCACCTACATTTATTTATCAATTGAAACACCTAACCATAATAGTACTAACAAAGCACATTATACTATAAAAACTAATGTTTTATGAATATACAATTTTGAGGATTAATGCAATTTGAAAAGGCAGTGAATGGCTTGATTTCTCTCTCTACCTCCCTCCATTCTATCTTGCCCTTAACCACTCATTTAACTCCATTATCTATTCCAATAATCTCCTTGCTGGCTCCTCTATCCTTCACCCCGTCCAGAACTCTGCTGCCTGTTTCCTGTCCTGCTCACCCATCATCCTTGTACTTGCTGACCTGCATTAGTTGCTGTATCCTAATCATGTTCTTTTTTTAAAAATCACATCATGTTGAATCTGTACAGAACAAAGGTTAGGCCACATCTGAAATACTGTGCAATTTTGGCCTTATGACTATAGGAGGGATATAATAGTTCTGGAGAAAATACAGTGCAGATTTAACAGGATTATGTCACTGATAAAGGATCTGAGTTGTCTAGGACTTGGTAGAGTGGTGGTCACAGTACTGAATTTGCAACCCAGAGGTTAAGAGCTCAAATCCAGGATGCCGAGTTGTGAAATTGAATTCGATAAACCTGGTAATGTGTGGACTAGTCCCAGAACAAAATGGCTGCCAGATTTTTTTTTTGTTTAAAAACCCAACTGGTTCATCCTTCTCATGTCTCCAATTCCACACTACGTTGTTGGTTCTAGGCCCACCACCACTTTCTCAGGACAACAAGGATGGGCAATAAATGCAGCTTTGTCCATGTTGCCTACATCCTATGAGCAAATTAAAAGAAAATTATGACAATAGGTGGAACTACTATGGTTGTATTCCCTCAAACTGAAGATTGAGTGGATGTGATGGAGGTGCTTAAAATAACAAAGGGAATAGCCAAGGTAAACATTAAAAAGGATTCATAGACAAGAGGTCGTGATCTCAAGATTAAAAACTAGATGCATAAAAGGATTAGTGAAACTCTTTCATGAGTTATTAGAATGTGGAATGCTGTACCACAAGTGGTGGTAGATGGTAATTTGGTTTTACTATTCAAAAATACTGGATATAATTACTTAAAAATTAAGAATAATGGTGGTTATGGGGCAAAAGCTGGAAAATGGGATTAGTCTGGAGAAAGAGCAGGAAAATAACATTCTAAAAGCAGTCCCCAAGCCGGGTCTAAATTCAGCATTGGTAAAGGAGGGCAGAACGGTAGCCTGCAGGAAACCGAGTAGTGGTAAACGATTGTGTTTTTCGGACTGGAGGGAGGTGTACAGTCGTGTTCCCCAGCGGTCGGTGCTGGGACCACTGCTTTTCTTGATATATATTAATAACTTGGACTTGGTGTACAGCGCACAATTTCAAAATTTGCAGGTGACACAAAACTTGGAAGAGTAGTAAACAGTGAGGAGGATAGTAATAGACTTCAAGAGGATATATACAGGCCGATGGCATGGGCAGATACATGGCAGATGAAATTTAACGCAGAAAAATGCGAAGAATGAGGAGAGGCAATATAAACCCTAAAAGGGGTACAGGAACAGAGAGATTGGGGGTACATGTGCACATATCGTTGAAGGTGGCAGGGCAGGTTGAGAAAGTGGTTAAAAAACTGGCATCTACCCAACACTGTGGAAAATTGCCCAGGTTTGTCCTGTCCACAAAAAGCAGGACAATTCCAATCTGGCCAATTACCACCCCATCAGTCTACTCTCAATCATCAGCAACGTGATAGCACTGTTGACGACACCTTCCATCAAGCGGCACTTACGCACCAATAACCTGCTCACTGATGCTCAGTTTGGGTTTCGCCAGGACCACTCGGCTCCAGACCTCATTACAGCCTTGGTCCAAACATGGACAAAAGAGCTGAATTCCAGAGGTGAGGTGAGAGTGACTGCCCTTGATATCAAGGCAGCATTTGACCAAGTGTGGCACCAAGGAGCCCTAGTGAAATTGAAGTCAATGGGAATCAGGGGGAAAACTCTCCAGTGGCTGGAGGCATACCTAGCACAAAGGAAGATCGTAGTGGTTGTTGGAGGCCAATCATCTCAGCCCCAGGGCATTGCTGCGGGAGTTCCTCAGGGCAGTGTCTTAGGCCCAACCATCTTCAGCTGCTTCATTAATGACCTTCCCTCCATCATCAGGTCAGAAATGGGGATGTTCACTGATGATTGCACAGTGTTCAGTTCCATTCGCAACCCCTCAAATAATGAAGCAGTCCGAGCCCGCATGCAACAAGACCTGGACAACATCCAGGCTTGGGCTCATAAGTGGCAAGGAACATTCGTGCCAGGCAATGACCATCTCCAACAAGAGAGTGTCTAACCACCTCCCCTTGACATTGAACGGCATTACCCTTGCCAAATCCCCCACCATCAACATCCTGGGGGTCACCATTGACCAGAAACTTAACTGGACCAGCCATATAAATACTGTGGCCACAAGAGCAGGCCAGAGGCTGGGTATTCTGCGGCGAGTGACTCACCCGACTCCCCAAGGCCTTTCCACCATCGACAAGGCACAAGTCAGGAGTGTGATGGAATACTTTCCACTTGCCTGGATGAGTGCAGCTCCAACAACACTCAAGAAGCTCGACACCATCCAGGACAAAGCAGCCCGCTTGATTGGCACCCCATCCACCACCCTAAACATTCACTCCCTTCACCGGCACACGTGGCTGCAGTGTATACCATCCACAGGATGAACTGCAGCAACTCGCCAAGGCTTCTTCGACAGCACCTCCCAAACCCGTGACCTCTACCACCTAGAAGGACGAGCAGCAGGTACATGGGAACAACACCACCTGCACGTTCCCCTCCAAGTCACACACCATCCCGACTCGGAAATATATCGCCATTCTTTCGTCACTGGGTCAAAATCCTGGAACTCCCTACTTAATAGCACTGTGGGAGAACCTTCACCACACGGACTGCAGTGGTTCAAGAAGGCGGCTCACCACCACCTTCTCGAGGGCAATTAGGAATGGGCCATAAATGCCGGCCTTGCCAGCGATGCCCACATCCCATGAACGAATTTTTTAAAAAAGCATACAGGATCCTGGGCTTTATAAATAGAGGCATAGAGTATAAAAGTATGGAAGTCATAGAATCATAGAAGTTTACAACATGGAACAGACCCTTCGGCCCAACATGTCCATGTCGCCCAGTTTATACCACTAAGCTAGTCCCAGTTGCCTGCACTTGGCCCATATCCCTCTATACCCATCTTACCCATGTAACTGTCCAAATGCTTTTTAAAAGACAAAATTGTACCCGCCTCTACTACTGCCTCTGGCAGCTCGTTCCAGACACTCACCATCCTTTGAGTGAAAAAATTGCTCCTCTGGACCCTTTTGTATCTCTCCCCTCTCACCTTAAATCTATGTCCCCTCGTTATAGACTCCCCAACCTTTGGGAAAAGATTTTGACTATCTACCTTATCTATGCCCCTCATTATTTTATAGACTTCTATAAGATCACCCCTAAACCTCCTACTCTCCAGGGAAAAAAGTCCCAGTCTATCTAACCTCTCCCTGTAAGTCAAACCATCAAGTCCCGGTAGCATCCTAGTAAATCTTTTCTGCACTCTTTCTAGTTTAATAATATCCTTTCTATAATAGGGTGACCAGAACTGTACACAGTATTCCAAGTGTGGCCTAATCAATGTCTTGTACAACTTCAACAATACATCCCAACTCCTGTATTCAATGTTCTGACCAATGAAACCAAGCATGCTGAATGCCTTCTTCACCACCCTATCCACCTGTGACTCCACTTTTAAGGAGCAATGAACCTGTACTCCGAGATCTCTTTGTTCTATAACTCTCCCCAACGCCCTACCATTAACGGAGTAGGTCCTGGCCCGATTCGATCTACCTCACATTTATCTAAATTAAACTCCATCTGCCATTCATTGGCCCACTGGCCCAATTTATCAAGATCCCGTTGCAATCCTAGATAACCTTCTTCACTGTCCACAATGTCACCAATCTTGGTGTCATCTACAAACTTACTAACCATGCCTCCTAAATTCTCATGATGAGCCTTTGTAAAACACTGGTTCAGCCAAAACTGGAGTATTGTCCAGTTCTGGGCACCGCACTTTAGGAAAGATGTGAAGGCCTTAGAGAGGGTGCAGAAGAGATTTACTAGAATGATTCCAGGGATGAGGGACTTTAGTTACATGAATAGACTGGAGAAGCTGGTGATGTTCTTCTTGGAACAGAGAAGGTTGTGAGGAGATTTGATAGAGGTATTCAAAGTTATGAAGGGTCTAGACAGAGTCGATAGAGAGAAACTGTTCCCATTGGCAGAAGGGTCAAGAACCAGAGGACATAGATTTAAAATGATTGGCAAAAGAACCAAAGGTGATATGAGGAAAATCTTTTTTACACAGCGAGTGGTTAGGATCTGGAATGCACTGCCCGAGGGGATGGTGGAGGCAGATTCAGTCATGGCCTTCAAAAGGGAACTGGGTAAGCACTTGAAAGGAAATAATTTGCAGGGCTGCGGGGATAGGGCGGGGGAGTGGGACTAGCTGGATTGCTCTTGCATAGAGCCGGTGTGGACTCGATGGGCCAAATGGCCTCCTTCCATGCTGTAACCTTTCTATGATTCTACTGTGCTAAAAGTTCTGTATATCTGGAGGATGAAGCCATTCATGTTTTACAAAATGTAACTTTTGATTATCTTTAATTTCTATGAGGAGTGTAATTTGTCTTTTTACTTTTTTTCATCCAAGCACAACAGCACAAAAGATAATTTATTTTATTTAATGTAATGACATCTATAAGCATCTTGCAAAGGTGTTGATTTGATTTCAGAATGTGTTTTTTGAATAGCCTGACTGGATTATTTAATATGTGTTCTATCTGACTGCACTATAGGAATAAGAATTAGGGACTGTTTGCAATTGCAGTTATGTGAACTAACAAAATAGTTTTTGTTCCTTTTCAACTGCAGCTAAATTGAAAGACAAGAATGTTCACAGACCTAATGTGCAAAGGTAATTTGGTGTTACAGTAAATTCAAGTAAAACGTTCCATTTTAGAAATTTTTGGTGACACTTTTATTCTAAAGGGGAATACTTTGAACCTACTGGGGGAGAAATTCAACCTGCTTTGTAAAGCTAACCTTGTTTTAATGGTTTTTTTTAGATCACAGTTTGGTATAGACAGGTTTGGTAAAGGCCAAGCATCACCTTCATTAGAAAGAGCCAGGAAAACTGCTCTCTTCCCTAAGCAAAAGGCTGTGTTCCAAGAGTCATCTGGACTGAACTTACAGAACCACAGGTACTGTAAGGATAATGAATGTCCACAGCAGCAACTGAAACAACCCTCCACAGACAAACCTGCTCCAAATTTTTCAGCAAAGTTCAATAACGAGGATATATGTATACCACAAGATCCTCATATATTTCCATACGAAGACTTCAAGAAGGTTTCACTAGCTGCTTATGGAAAAAGTTCTAGTAACAATTTGCAAGCTACACTGGGTTCCACAATTAATAGTTTTCCTTCCCAGTCTCAGCATGTGGAAATAAATACAGTAGCATCACAGTCTGGATCGCCAATACGTTTGTGTCCAGCCAGCAGTTCCTCTGAAAATTCTCAATTCACTCGGTGCCTGCTCTCTAAGGGACTAAGTTCACACCATGGTCATGAAACAAGAGATAACTTCCTAGAATCTGCCCATCAAGTAAGGTCATCGCCACCGCCTCTGCCTCCAAAGATGTATAATCGGAGAACCCAATCCAGTTTGGACAGCAACACCTTAAATGTCAGACCAATAGATGAACTAAAGGAGCAAAAGGAAAATGTTTCCATTTTGACCAAAGCAGCTGCATGTGTAAAATCAAAGTTTACAGATAATGCAACGGTGCCTCTGAATGAGGTGCCTAAAAGGACTTTTGGTCAAGGGCAGTTTTCAAGTCCTGAAGAGAGCTTTGATCATGAGTTCTCACGTGATAGAGTAATAAATGTGCCTGACAATTCTGCAAAGTTTGAAACTAATGCTGCTTCAGCACAACTGGATAGGCATGTTGCTCCAACAACCTATTTTTCTGTGGATAGTTGTATGACTGATACTTACAGAGTCAAATACCATGAGAGACCTAAACTCTACTTTGCAGATATGAAAGCTAATGAATCCCAGCAAGGTGCAGAACTTCCCTTTCAAGGTGAGTTGGGTTTAAAAATTGGAACTAGTTGAACAACTGATGAAGGGTTATACCTGAAATATTAACACATCTTTTTCTTTCAGATAATGCTCAATCTTCTATGTATTTCTAATGTTTTCCATTTTATAGCAATATATGTATAACCAGAGTGTTAATATGCAGGAATGTGCCTCAGTTTATGATTATATATAATTTAGGTAGAAACACTGCAGAGAGGTATTGGTTTCATCGATCCCATAGATTGTGAATAAACCATGTCCATAAAACAAATTTACAATAAATGGTGGTTAAGATGCAAGGAAACCCATATCTCAGTGGTTCTTCCAAAGCTTTGTGAATAGGAATCATAGTAGCTCTATTATGGGATGTCTTCTACATCAATAGAAGTTAGGCAAAATGTGAATGTTTGTTTTTGAGAGTGAGAATATGTTTAGCCTTAGATATGTTTTTAATACAGTAAACTGAGATGGGATTAATGACATAAAAATATAGATTTAGAAATCTGCAGATTCTAAGATGTCCATAATTCTGTAAAGTTTGATTCCAATTTTATTCGACCGTGGTTAAGATTTAATTTTATATATACAAATGATGTGATTGTATAATTCTGTGAACTGTTCTTTATACAGGTTCATCTGTGAATACATCTCAAATGATGCATAGTCCCAGAAAAGGAAACTCCCACTCATAATTGGTACTGTGAAACATAACCAGGTATTTTCCCAACAAGTCACAATTGTGTATTTTACCTTATATTGCTGTTCTATTCAGTACCTATTGTTGACGATAGTTGTGTTCGTAAACAAGGGCACAGATTTGGGGTAGAGAAGGGCAAGATGAGGACACATGCAAGAAGTATTTCTCAACACAAAGGGTAATCAACAGGAACAATTGCCAGGAAGGATGTCTGAGGCCAGGACTTGTTTAAGAAACAGTTAGCTGCTGCAATGGGAAGACAGTGGTGTTGGTATTCTGAGGGATGAGATCAATTCTAAATCACAAGACAACTTTAGATAAAAGGTCCACATGAAGATGGCCCATCTTGTGATCTAGAGTTCCTGGGAAAGGGTATGCCACATACTTAACCAAAAAAATTAAGATCATTTCCATATATCTGCTTTATGGTCTTTCTCCTTGAAAATATTAAGTCAGAAAAAGTGCATATAAACCCATAAATTAGAGACCAGGTTCCCACATTAGTGTGGGAAATGCGTTGATAGCAAAACATAAAATATTCACCATATCCGACTGTAAGGGTGAGGAGGCAACGTCTTCCTAGGCCTGTTCTCGTGGCGTCGTGAACTCTTCTACCAGAGCAGAAGTTTATGCCCAATTTTCTCGGTTCCATCAGGAGATAAACTGAGTGGTAAGTAGGGAAACCTGACAGTAAGTAACATGCACTGCTTAGTGGCTCATTCAACAACATTGGGTTTGGGACAAGTTGCCTTCTGTTGTCTGTTGGGAAAAAAAATAAAATTGGTAGCTACTGTACACGACAATGTTACTGCAACCTTGGATTATTATGTAAAATTTACAGTGTTGCACATAGTTCCTGCAAGATAATAAATCTGTGCCACTCAAACTGTTCCTGATACCTTGTTACAGCGTAACGTTGTCATTTAGCCTGGGAGTTCATTTGTAGCCAGTTTTTACTCTTCACTGTTCGAGACTGACACCATAATGGTTAATAGCAAATGACCTGATTCGTGTTTGTGCTAAATAAATACCCTACAGTATTTAAGCAGTAGTTAACAAAGCATAATTGAGAATGATATTACCCTGTTGTCCTTTGGATAGAAGCCGCGACCTCGTTCCCCATTCCTTCAAGCACGTGCTCTCGTTCTCGTTTACCTGCCTGGTACTTTTTTTGTTCTCTACACTTAACAAAGGCTCAGACTTCCCAGTTATACTCCCCAAAAAATGGAATTGAAGCAAAATACATCCAATCAGGTATTTTCCAAAATACTCCCTTTAATTTACCCAATCATATAGACAACACTTATTTGTCCAAAAGAGACAGTGCCTTGTGGCCCCCTTATCTCTCCATATCCTTATGTTGCTCAGTCCCTGCAGTTGATAAATCACCCTATAGGCTAGCTTTAGCATTCCAGTATGTCTGAAGTAGTGGGGGGTACCGTTATGTTCCTCCCTTAGTTTGCAATAACAAGATTCTCATGGCTGTTAGTGCCTTCAGCTGCTGTAAGTTAATTTAAAAGCAGTCTATTATAGTATAGTACTTTGTTAAAGCTTTGACTAATTAACCCTTTCGAGCCAGGTTCCCCTAAATACCTTAACCTATATTTCCTTACATTCATCACTCACTTACGTCCTTTTCCGTGGATGGTACTGTCTGGAAGGGAGTCAATGTAGGTCAGCGAGCACAGGAGTGATGAGTGAACGGGACTTGGTGCAAGTTAGGATATGGGCAGTTTTGGCTGAGCTCAAGCTTATTAAGAGTGGATGATGGGAGGCCAGCCAGGAGTGCTTTGGAATAGTTGAGTCTGGAGGTAACAAAAGCATGGAGGAAGGTTTCAGCATCAGATGGGCTGAGGCACGGGCAGAGACAGGTGATGTTACGGAAGTGGAAGTAGGCAGTCTTTGGGATGGAGAGGATATGGAGTCAGAAGCTCAGCTTAGGGTCACATAGGACATTGAGGGTGTGAATGGTTTGGTTCAGCTTGAGACAGTGGGCATCATGCCTAACCTGCAATCCAGTATTGTTTTAAGTAACTAGTTTTCTATTGTGCTTTGAAATTTTGTTGCTGTAAATGCTGTAAAAGTAGTTAGACTTGATCGTGCACGTTTAGGTTTTAAAATTTTTTGCCCACAAAGTTGCTGGAAGTGCGAGCTGATAACAGCGCAGCGAGGGCAAAAGGGCATCTGGGACCTTGGTGAATAATGGGACAAACAGTGTATCTCTTTAACCAATGAGGTTTAAGGATTGAGAAATAGAGGAAGGACTGAGGTGGAGAGTAAATTAGAGTGGGTGAATGTCAAATCAGGTACAGAAAGAAATAGAGGGAAAGAAAGATTGGATTAAGAGAAAGAGACAAAGGAAAAGTAAGAAAACAAATTTAAAATGACATTTTAAAACTCTCCTAAGATAATTCACAACCTGAAGGAATGAGACTCCACACTTAAAGTTGGTCACTTACTGGGCGAGAGGTTGATTGGCAGTTGTTAACAATTATCAAGTTGTTAAAAGGGTACTTGCGCTGTTAATTACTAGACTTAATTTTCTTTGGCGGGTTTAATGGACAGTTAATGTGCAAATGCGGCTACTTCATGAAAATCATGGGGAGGTTAAGCACAAGATGCCATTTACGTGAAGCTAATGGAGCAGTGCATATTGGCCAGCAACTTGTGGCAATTCGCAATTCACTGGGTATCTCTTCCTTGCCTCAAGATGCTGGCCGACTTGCGCATTAATAATGGTGTGAGTCATTCAGACACCGTTATTTTTTCAGCAAAATCTGGCCCATTATTTCACCTAATTCTGTTTTTCTAAAAAAAAATTTTTAATTGAAACCCAGAAGCTGTAAATCAAGTATGTGTCCTTTAATACTAATGTAAGGAATCTTACAACACCAGGTTATAGTCCAACAGTTTTATTTAAAAATCACAAGCTTTCGGAGGCTTTCTGCTTCGTCAGGTGAGTACTAGTATTTGCAGCATCCGTATTATGAATCCTCTCATTCCATAAAACTTCCTTAATTTCCCGGTTACATTTTTTTAGTATGCTTGTGCATTGTGTCAAGCTGAGATTTTTGTTAACCATTTTTCTGATTAGCCACAAATACAAGGCAGATTAAACAGCATTGATAAAAAGAGGGAGATATGAATATAAGCACAAATCTGACAATTTTGGGCAATTGAATATATGTTGCATTTTAGAAACATTTGCAATTGAATCTAGTTGATACTGGACAAGTGTAAATGTGAACTTTTTACCTTCCAATGAACAGTGATGCATCAAATTTTGCTAATGTCCCAAGTCTGGAAATAGAATAAAAATAGAAATTGAATACCAGTGTGTAGTCATTTATATTGTGACTAGAGATAACACTCGAGCAAAATCAGAGCGATTAAATTACTCAGCAGAATCTACAATCATCCAAAAATAGCATACTGCATTAATCTGCATTAATATTTGCATTTATAAAGCGTTTCACAGCCGATGAAGTACTTTTGAAGTGGTGTCACTGTTGTAATGTAGCGAAACACAGCAGCCAATTTGTGCATAACAAAGTCCCACAAACAGTAATGAGATAAGTGACCAGATAATCTGTTTTAGTGATGTTGAATAAATACTGGTGATGACAATCGGGAGAATTCCTCTTCAAATAGTGCCATGGAATCTTCTACGTCCACCTGAGGGGGAAGACGGGGCTTCTCTTTAATATCATATCCAAAAAACGGCACCTCCAACAGTGCAGCACTCCCTCAGTACTGCACTGATGTGTCAGCCTAGATTATGTGCTCAAGTGGGGAGTAGAGCTTGCAACCATGACCTTCTTGACTCAGGCGAAAATGCTACCACTGAACTGTGTCTGTTCTATGGTATTGAAACTACTGTTCCTAAATAGCAGAAGCTTTAACGACCTCAGATCAACCATGAAAATGCTTTGATATTTTGAACTCTTAACTCATTTTTTTCAACCTAAATCATTGTGCAAGGAATTTCAATATGCCTGATGACTTTGGGAGTAGAATGTAATAATTATTACATGATGGTTTTGTGTTTTTGGTAAATGAAATAAATGGTGTGCATTTAGATAGAATGTATTCTACGTACTGTTATATTTATGCAGTTGAGAAAGCATCTTTTTCATTTTACTTTACCAGGCTATGGATAGATCTTCTTCCTCGTGTGCCATTCAACATACATGTCATTGAAGACATCTCTATTCGCATGACCAGTGAGATAAACCATAAATAAAATTGTCAAGGAACCTAATTTTACTCAATTCCAAGTTGGTTTTAAAGACCGCATAACTGGAGGACAATACAAAAGGAAGAACTCCAATAGAAATTGCCATAAGAATAGATGTTGCAGAAATTGTCCAGCAGAGTGCAGCTGTCATTCATTTAAGGTGGACGAAGTCAAAAGATTTTGTAGTGCTGCTCCTTGTTGTAAAAACTCGAGTGCTGTGCATGGTGAAGATGTGCAAACATTTTTAAAATGTCAGTCAAAAACTTGTATTCTGTACATTGCTAATGACTTTTTTATATTACTTAACCTTTTTGTATAAACCACAATTTTGAGCTTTCACATGGAATCATTTCAAATATTCCCGTCTTAAATCCTATGCCAAGAAAATGTTAAGCAAAGTTGATTACTAATTACAGAGAACAAGATAAAACTGTCTGTCTTGTTTTCCTTAAACTTATTTTCCTGTTTTAATATGCTGAATTTTAAAGTTTTTATACCAGAGGAAACACTGATAAATTGCCATAAAAGGAAAAGCTGGTGATAAGCAGAAATTGATTTCAAATTAAATTGGCAAAAATCTAGCCTTTTGTACCTTTGAGCAAAATGCAGTTGTGCAGGAAATTAAAATAATTTGAAAGTGGGTAAGTTTACCTACTGAACACACATCAATTGGGGGGGAAAAAAGCAGTAGAAAGGAATAAACTATCTGAACCAAAAGATTTTAGTGGTATCAAGACACTTTTTAAAAAAAACTGTTAATAAACAATTTTTTTTAATTTGTGAGGAAACCCATGCAAATATTGATGCACTCCCAGAGACTCCTGTCCAAATGTCCAAGACACTGTCAGCTATCCAAAAAAAGTGCAAAAAATGTTTATTGGTATATAAAATATCAAAGCATAATCCTAGCAAGTCAACAAATATTTTTTAAAAATACAGAATCTAATGACAACCGATCTAATCACTTTTTTGAGGACCTAACTTAAAAACAAAACAGTATAACTTCTATTTTTATTTCTAAAGCTTTGTTTAAATGGTTTTAAAATTTTCTGTATTTGTCATTAGCTTGCAGCAACTAGTTTTATTCATAATTACGAACACAAATTATGGGTTTTATGTACAAGGCATAGAAGCATTCAAACATTTCATAACAAATAGTACTTGCCCTCTGTGTGCAGTTTGGATACTTTTTAAATCAGTTACTATCCATACAAATGAACTTTCAAAACTGCAAAAGCCTAAATGAAGTGATTTACTGAAGGTCAATAGTAACTGTATGCAAATATACAAGTACTGTATATCAAGGATTTTTGTCACATGGAGATCTGAAGCCACAAATGCCAAAATTCTGAATAACTACTTTTAACATTTTATTGAAAATGCTTTTTATAAAAGAATTTTCTTATACATTGAAGATTCTATGCAGGTTGAGATTTGAGGTACTGTAACTTATTTTTTTGAAATATACAAATGATATCTGCATGTAGATATTCTCTGACTAACTTTTTCATAAAAGTATTATCTTTAGAATACTATGTATTAACAGTACACTTGTTTTTCTGTTACTATGCACACATGCTCATGGCATTTGAGTTCCTTATAAGCAAGCTGTTTAAAATTACTTATCTTAAATGTCACCTGAAAGGCAGATTAAGTAATCAATAACATTATTTGTAACAAATGCTTCTAATGCACTTTTGTATCAAAATGGATTTTCTTGTCCCAAGTCTTGGTTTCTTTGAGTATGCCTGTATCTTTAGGGCTAAAACCCCATTTGGCCCCAGTGAAAAGTGAGGATGGTTAGAAATCTTCTGAACAACCCTGAACTTTGCTGTGGACTGAACAGTTAACATAGTTTACTATCAACGGTGTCTTTGCATATAAGTATTTTACCTGTTTCATTACTTTGCACAAATATCTTGAAAGAAAGCCTTAAAGCCACATTTAATCCTAAGTATTCCTTAACTATAAATTTATTTTATATTGTGCTGTAAAAATACTGTATTGAAAATTTTTGACTCCAAACATCTGATTAATCCAGCCTGTGGAACAATTAAGCATAAAAGGACCAATATGGACACGAGGCCAAACTGTGGCTAGTACAGAGTGCCTATTTATTTTTCTATGTAAAATGAGGGAGTATTTGTAACACTGATTTTTATTATGCTTTGGATACATATTGTGGAATAAATATTTAGTTATTTGTATAAAAAGGTTATTTCTGGTTACATGTACTAATCTCAGGTAAAAGTATTAACCTGAAATAAAATATTTTTCATCCTATTTTCTCAGTATCTTTACTTAATGTAGGGACATGCAGTTTGGTCTCAACACTGGAATGTCTACACGTTACAAACAATGCTCAGTTCTTATAAATATTTGTAACCCTAATTGAAGTTTTATAAGAACATAAATAGGAGCAGTAGGAGAGCATACGATCCCGCTGATCTGCAACCTCAACTCCACTTTCCTGCCTGATCCCCATAGCCCTTGATTCCCCTAGAGCCCAAAAATCTATTGATCTCAGCCTTGAATATACTCAATGACTCTGCATCCCTAACCCTTTGGGGTAGAGAATTCCAAAGATTCATAACCCTCTGAGTGATGACACAAAAGCACATATGTATAGCAATTAGATGTAGAAAAACATCCCAAAGTGCTTCATATGGATTAATTTTTTAAAAAATAGATGCCAAGCTAAAGAAGGAAACATTAGGAGAAATGGTCAAAGAAAAGTGTTTTAAGGAGGGTCTTGCAGGTAGAGAGGCAGAAGGATTATAGGGAGAGAATTTAAGCTTGGGTGTAGGTGCCTGAAGGCACAGCCACCAATAGTGGGGTGGACAATGATGTATAAGAGGCCGGTCAGAGAAATGGAGAGTTCTAGGGAGGAAGGCTGCCCAAGAAATCATTGCAATAGTGACAAAAGTATAGATGAGGGCTCCCGTGAGATCAGAGGTGGGTGATGTTACGGACGCAGAAGTAGACAGTAATGGAGAAGTTATGGGATTAAATGCGCAAATTGAAGCCAAATAGGACGACGAGTTTGAAAATGGTCTGGTTCAGCCTGAGCCTGCTGGGGAGAGGGATGTAATCAGTGGTGAGGATACAGAGTTTGTGCTGGGGATGAAGAGGATGTTTCTGGTCTTTACAATATTTAGCTGGAAGAAATTGTGGCTCATATAAGACTGGATATTAAACATGCAGTCTGACAACACTGAGGCAGTGGAGGTGTTGGAGAGGTAGAGTTGCTGCATGTCAACAATGTACATTTGGAAGCTAACCCCATAATCTGCAGCTAATGTTGCCAAGGGGCAGTATGTAGATGAGGAAAAGGAGGGGCTTAAGGATAAATCTTTTGGGGTTACCAGCGATAACAGTATGGGGACAGGAAGAGATGCTATTGTTGGAGATACTATGGCTATGATCGGATAAGGAAGTGTGGAAACAAGCAAAGGCAGTCTTACTGAGCCGGACAACTGAGGAGCTGGCAATTATGGCGTTTTTGAAAGGAAGGGAGACAGTACCCGAGGAGAGGGAACCTTTTACAATATTAGCATTGGAGCCTGGAAGGGAAACTAAGTGGCATAGCAATTTAATGCGACTGGGGTCAAGGCAGTAGGAAGTGGGTCTAGTGGACAAGACAATGGAAGAGAAACTCGAAAGAGATGAGGGAAGGGGGGCTCTGGGATTGGGGGTTGCCTGGGGAGAGATTTGGCTTATTGGGCAAGGGGAGGGGGTGGAAAAGAGGCAGTGGAACAAATGAACTCTTTTGGTAACAAAGATTTCCAGGAATGTGTGTTTAGCGGAGGGGGTGGGCAGAGGGTTCAAGTAGGTGGTTGGTAGTGGGGGGGAAAAAAAGCCAGGGATTGCAATTACTCTTCAGGACCATGCTATAGCTATGGCAGAAGAATGTGAGGCACAGTAAACCTTGATGTGGTCCAGTGAGATCTGGTGATGGATGGGTAAGCCAATTGTGCACTAGATTTGCTTGCCTGTGCCCCTTGGAATTAGGGCCCCCAACATTTCTCCAGCAGGAGCAATAACTGGGATGGGAAATAGTGGTGTTTTTGCTAGGGGATGAGGGAATTAAAACTGAAGGTGAGGGAGTGGTTGAGTAAATCACTGGCTGCAGAGATATCTCGGCAAATGGAGAACCAAAGGCTAGGCAGCTGGGAGTTTGTAAGTGACGGGAGAATTTTCTCTGAGGGTAGACAATGAAGGAAGTGAAAGTAGGGGAATGTGGATGGTGAGAGATACAAGAGGCTGGAAATGACCTTGTCAGTGATCAAGACCATGGGAGTAGAGAGGTCATGGGAGATGATGTGGTTGAAGGGGTGCCTGTGAATGGGACTAGAAGAATTTATGAGAGAGGAGGTTTAGGGAGGATAGGGGGCAGTGAATTAAGGAGAGAGAGAGGGAAAAGGGAGCTGAGATTAATACTGAAATTATGAAGGATGAGTTGTTCAGGACAAGCTGAGGAAGGAATTCTCACAGAGAAGCCTTTGGGGGTGGGGAGGCAATAAAGGAGGATTTTAAAAGAGAGGTGAGAGGGGTGGAATTGAGTGAGATTCTCATGAGGACTAGGTTCACACAATGCATATAGATTGGTTCCTTTCTGGTGATTTTTTGCACAGTGAAAGCTGCTGCTAACTCTCTGGGCATAGACAAATCATTGACATCTATATAATTATACACATTAACATTCATGCATAAAACCTATCAAAACATAGTAAAAGTAAAAATTTGTTGCAAAAATATTGGACTTCATGAGGCAAAAAAGTCATTGCTAGGAATTGTTAATAGGCACTGTTGATCCAGCAATCAGCTGGTTGTACCTAAATGTAGGAAGGCTGGAGTTATACAGCCACCTGCATGCAATAGAATGGATTTGAAACCACTTATTGAAGGAAGCTATACTGCTCCTGTTACATTATATCAGATCACCTATCCAATTGCTTTGCACGAGTACAAAAATCATAGCATATCTATAGCATAATACTTTTGTTTGTGAATTCCACTGTTATGAATGCAGATCTGAAGTAGATGATTGAGTTCAGTGGTGTCAATCACTCTCACAAACAGTCTGAGCATCTTTTATGGAAGTTGACCCTCACTGTCCTTTATCTACTTGCATGATAGCAGGACCCAGGGGTGTAACAACAAATCCAATATTAATGTCTTCTGTATATGTATTTCTTTTATCTCTACAGCAGACTGAGTCAACACTAGATGTGGCAAGACTTGGTTTGAATCATTAAGCTCCTTTATTTTACAGCAAGGTGAAACGTACCGGGCAAGTTATGATCAGACTCACTTGGTTCAATTGATCCCACATGCCGTATCATATAAAAACAAAGAACTCACCACATTTTCCTACATCAGTGGGCCATTTTTCTTGATTGAAACAAGAGGTATAACTAGCCTCCTACATTTCTAACCTCTTTGTCACAGCAAAGGCCCTCACATCTTTCCCTTTAAAGTAAAAGGAGTGTCCTCAGAGCCATCATTTCACAAGGCTTCCTGTGTCTCTTATCTTATCCCCTTCACAGACAGAGATCAAGAGTTTTCCAAATACCCAGACAAGATAATGAATTGATTATTGTATACAGTCTGAGGAAATATCAAAGCTAGCTCATTAATGTTTTAACTACCTTCTATCTCAATCCACTATCTGCATAAAATGGCAGGATTTTACTATAATTTCAAAACATTTAAAGTCACCTTTTTCAAATAGTTTGTGGAAAAATGCTCAAAACAAATCCAGAAACTTGACACTCATTTTGTATTCTCAACTTTGAGATATATGAATCACAACCCATAGTCATTCGAAAATTAACTCAATGTGATTAAGTCTCTGGCTAAGTACTGGTCGTTGTGAAAACTAAGAAAAACATTATCTTTAGTAGGCTGAAGTGCATTTGAACAAACAATAAAAGTCTACAGGACAAGGATTAGTGATAAAAATTGATATGCTTCAGAAAGCTACATCTTCCTGGCCCAAAACCACCGGGTAGTAATTCCAAGAAAGTGCAAGAGAATTCGAGATGCAGCCGCTTTACTCACAATCACTACTTAAGAAAATATCAGAATTCATATTCAATAAGAAAACAGAGCTACAAATGGTCGTGCCCACAATACAGCAGTATACCATTTGTAAGGTCACTAGTCTATTGAAAAATATTGAACTCAGCAACTTTACAGCATGTATTAAATTCCCACTTTACTGAGTTATTTATGTAACTTAGTTCAAATTACTGTATAATTTGAAAATTTTAGTGCAAAGCAACTTTGAATCAGTAGACAATACAGAAATTTAAATTATAGCCATTTTTGTAACACCAGAAATGGAAATGGTCCACTTTTCCCAAATCAACTCTCAGCCAAAATACAGAACTTCTGCTAAATTCCACATCATGTAAATATATTACTATTCAATGTGCCTCATCCCCCCCTTCCCTTTATCATTCAATATATTTTTATCCATTATTTATACCCAACGGATTACTGTGGGCTAGTCCATCCCATTGATAAAATATACATAGCGCATGCACAAGTTGTAGCTTTCCTATTTTTGATTTACTTGAGTAAAATATATAATTTCACTGATTTCTTTTTCCCTGAATTTGCCTAGGATTTTTTTTTAAATGTGGTTTTCACCTCTCCCAGGATATGACATGGCTGCTGGCATGTGGGGTGCATTGATACTCAGTGCAACACGGCTTTATGGGACAGGCTTGGTGGACCAGCTGGTCTTTTTCTATCCTTCATGTTCGTATGTTCATAAATGATGATGTAAATGCTTTTGATTTTCTGGTGGAATTTTGTACACATTAAGGTAATCAACATCAGTGCTGGGAAATGGAAACAATTTCTCTACAGTTATCACTTGGGGGTAAGTTTTAACTGAGACCAGGGAAGGGAGCAGGGGGGGGGGAAGATTTCCAGGTGCGAAACCTGGAAGGTAAGTGGGCGGGTTGCGGAATGAGACCCATCAATTTCTAGTCCACATTTTGTACCCTGCAGCCCCCTGGATGTCAAGGAGCATGCAGGGTAGGATAAGGCAAAAAGAGAAGTTTATGTCAGTTACCAAGAGCTCATTACTGCAGAAAGCCTAGAGGAGTATTGGCAGTGCAGGGATGAAATTAAAAAGGAAATTAGGAAAGCAAAGAGAGGGCATGAAAAAATAGTGGCAAGTAAAATCAAGGAAAACCCAAAGATGTTTTATAAATGCATAAGGAGCAAGAGAATAACCAAAAAAAGCGTTGGGCCTATTAGAGACCAAAAAGGTAACCTTGACGATCCGGATTCTTTCCCCTCAGTCTGGTTCAGTAAAATCTGAAGTCAAATACATTTTAAAGTTCATCACAACTTTAATAGCAGGGTTCTTAGTCTGCAGCATTGATTTGGACTCCTGATAGAGTCCCTCTATGCTGGCAGAGCAAGAACAAGAAACATACAGAAATCCACACGTTTTTATACAGATGAATAGGGTTGGAACATACTTAACGAGGGTCAACACCAATCATAAGCCGGGCATAGGTTGCCATGCGAGGTTACATTATTTCCGGCCAATCATAGATAATCATGTGCTGACCATGTTGCTGTTAGACATCAAAGGGGATACTTCCTCACCTTCCAACTTGGAATGTTCTTCCCTCTACCTTATCTCCCAACCTGGAATGTCTTTCAACTTTGGCTAAGTTCGTTACCTATATTGATCTGCCATAAACATGGAGACATTCAGACCAGTCCTTGAATCACATCAAAGACTCTACATTGCTAAGACCATGCAACCCTGCTGACTACGCAAACATATGGCCCAGCAGGAGGCCAGGCCACCTGTACCAATCTCAGTTACTAACTAATTAACCCTTTCTAACCATTTTGCATTCTGCTTCTTTGCCACATAGGCATCTTAATATTTTACCGAAAACTGACCACGTAGGGATTCTCAACCTATGTGTGGAGGCGGAAGATGTTGGTAGTGTTCTTAATGAATACTTTGCATCTGTCTTCACAAAAGAGGGGGACGATGCAGACATTGAAGTTAAGAAAGAGAAGTGTGAAATATTGAATGGGATAATCAGAGTGAGGGAGGAAATATTAAGCGGATTAGTATCTTTGAAAATACATAAATCGCCAGACCCGGATGAAATGTATCCCAGGCTGTTAAGAGAAACAAGGGAGGAAATAACAGAGGCTCTGACCATCATTTTCCAATCTTCTCTGGCTACAGGCATGGTGCCGGAGGATTGGAGGACTGCTAATGTACCATTGTTTAAAAAGGGAGAAAGGGATAGACCGAGTAATTACAGGCCAGTCAGTCTAACCTCAGTATTGGGCAAATTATTGGAAACAATTCTGAGGGTCAGTATTAATCATCATTTAGAAAGGCACGGATTAATCAAGGATAGTCAGCATGGATTTGTTAAGGGAAGGTTGTGTATGACTAACATGATTGAATTTTTTGAAGTAACAAAGAGGGTCGGTGAGGGTAGCACATTTGATGTAGTCTACATGGCTTTTAGCAAGGCTTTTGACACATGGTCCCATATGGCAGACTGGTCAGAAAAGGGATCCAAGGGAAAGTGGCAAGTTGGATCCAAAATTGTCTCAGTGGCAGGAAGCAAAGGGTAATGGTCGACAGGTGTTTTTGTGACTGGAAGGCTGTTTCCAGTGGGGTTCCACAGAGCTCAGTACTGGGTCCCTTGATTTTTGTGGTAAATATCAATGATTTAGACTTAAATGTAGGGTGGCATGATTAAAAAGTTTTTACGTGATACAAAAATTGGCCATGTGGTTGATAGTGAGGAGGAAAGCTGTAGACTGCAGATAGATATCAATGGACTGGTCAGATGGGCAGAAAAGTGGCAAATGGAATTCAATCCAGAGAAGTGTGAGGTTATGCATTTGGGGAGGGCAAACAAGGCAAGGGAATACACAATAATTGGGAGGATACTGAGAAGTGTAGAGGTAGAGAGGGACCTTGGAGTGCATGTTCACAGATCCCTGAAGGTAGCAGGACAAGTGGTTAAGAAAGCATACAGGATACTTTCCTTTATTAGCCGAGGCATAGAATATAAGAGCAGGGAGATTATGCTAGAAGTGTATAAAACACTAGTTAGGCCAAAGCCAGAGTACTGCATACAGTTCTGGTCACCATATTACAGGAAAGATGTGATAGCACTAGAGAGGGTACAGAGGAGATTTACTAAGATGTTGTCAGGGCTGGAAAATTTTAGCTATGAGGAAAGATTGGATAGGCTGGGGTTGTTTTCTTTGGAATAGAGAAGGCTGAGGGGAGATTTAATTGAAATGTATAAAATTATGAGGGGTCTAGATAAAGGAAATAGGTCCTTCCTATCCACTCTAGGAGAGAAGTCATATCTAGCACAAAGGAAGATGGTAGTGGTTGTTGGAGACCAATCATCTCAGCCCCAGGGCATTGCTGCAGGAGTTCCTCAGGGCAGCGTCCTAGGCCCAAACATCTTCAGCTGCTTCATCAATGACCTTCCCTCCATCATAAGGTCAGAAATGGGGATGTTCGCTGATGATTGCACAGTGTTTAGTTCCATTCGCAACCCCTCAGATAATGAAGCAGTTCGAGCCCGCATGCAGCAAGACCTGGACAACATCCAGGCTTGGGCTCATAAATGGCAAGTAACATTCGTGCCAAACAAGTGCTAGGCAATAACCACCTCCCCTTGCCATTCAACGGCATTACCATCGCCAAATCCCCCACCATCAACATCCTGGGGGTCACCATTGACCAGAAACTTAACTGGACCAGCCACATAAATACAGTGGCTACAAGAGCAGGTCAGAGGTCGGGTATTCTGTGGCAAGTGACTCATCTCCTGACTCCCCAAACCTTTCCACCATCTACCAGGCACAAGTCAGGAGTGTCATGGAATACTCTCCACTTGCCTGGATGAGTGCAGCTCCAACAACACTCAAGAAGCTCGACACCATCCAGGACAAAGGACCCTGCTTGATTGGCACCCTATCCACCACCCTAAACATTCACTCCCTTCACCACCGGCACACAGTGGCTGCAGCGTGTACCATCCACAGGATGCACTGCTGCAACTCACCAAGGCTTCTTCGACAGCACCTCCCAAACCCACGACCTCTACCACCTAAAAGGACAAGAGCAGCAGGCACATGGGAACACCACCACCTGCACGTTCCCCTCCAAGTCACACACCATCCCGATTTGGAAATATATCGCCGTTCCTTCATCGTCGCTGGGTCAAAATCCTGGAACTCCCTTCCTAACAGCTCTGTGGGAGAACCTTCACCACACGGACTGCAGCGGTTCAAGAAGGCAGCTCACCACCTTCTCAAGGGCAATAAATGCCGGCCTCGCCAGCAATGCCCACATCCCATGAACAAATTTTTTAAAATAAATAACCAGGGGAACGTAGATTTAAAGTAATTGTTAGAAAGATCAGAGAGGAGCCGAGGAGAAATTTTTTCACCCAGAGGCTGCTGGGGGTCTGGAACTCACTGCCTGAAAGGGTGGTAGAGGCAGAAACCCTCATCACATTTAAAAAGTACTTGGATATGTACCTGAAGTTCCCTAATCTACAAGGCTACGGACCAACATCTGGAAAGTAGGATTAGACTGGATAGCTCTTTCTCGGCCAACACAGACACAAATGGCCTCCTTCAATGCTGTAAATGTCTAGGAATGACAAGTTCCTGGCTGTCGGCCAGTAAGGCCTGCTGAAGCAGGGGATCAGAGGGAGGGATCATGGGGAGTCAGCAAGAGATCGGAGGGGACCAGCAAGATGATTAAGGGTCACGAGGTCCAGTGCAGAGTTGCAGGTGGGTATCCACTATCAGGGTTAGGCCACCATCATGGGGAGGATAGTGGGGTGGAGGGGGGGTGTCAGCCGATCCTGGGAGTCCTGTCAGCCAGTTGAGCTTGTTGGACCTGAATGAAGTACTCCTGCTCCTCCGGGCCCACAAGCAGTACAATAAAGGCACTCACCCATGGCCCTTTCCACCTGCATTAATCTGACGTGAATGGGAAACCCAAACAGGCAAAGTTAAAATTGTATTAATTGTCCAATACA
The DNA here is from genome assembly GCF_035084215.1 of Heptranchias perlo. Lineage (NCBI taxonomy): Eukaryota > Metazoa > Chordata > Chondrichthyes > Hexanchiformes > Hexanchidae > Heptranchias > Heptranchias perlo. The sequence continues at coordinate 123,848,812 of NC_090325.1, read as the reverse complement.
CAAATATTAAGTACCTTAAGTATCTCAAATGAGGTACATTGCCCTTTTAAGTATCAGCCCAGCAGCTTTAAGTGGGGGCGGGACTTCCTGGTGTGTGCTCTCCACACGCAGAGCAATCTGCCTGGGTTGAACCCAGAAGTGGGCGAGTTGGAGCCAGGATGAGGTTATGCTCCGAAGACTTGGAATTTTCACTACCCACCCGCCCCCAACCTATATGTTCTTGGGAGTTAAAATTTACCCCTTGGTGTCAGCATCCAGCACTGTAACATGGGACAGAAGCAGAGTAAACATCCCTACATTTGATGGGGGTAGCTATCATATGGTAAGACTTTGGTATTTTTTTAAATTAGCTTTTTTAAAAAAAGTTTAAAAATGAACATTCAGACATAAGGCAAGTGCAAGATATTCTTTAAAATGTGCGCTTATCTGTCTGCACCCCCTCTGTTCGGCATGAAAAAAATAGCAAAAATCATCTTGGTCAAAAATGGTTTGACTTGGATATGCCAACTATCAGACTCTCTTCCGAACGGTTTGGAGATGGCAGCATTTCCAAAATGGATAGCAAGTGGAGGGAGATGGGAGAAAAGCTGTAAGCTGAAACTGATGAGAACATTCCAATTTACAAAGTTCCCAGATTAAACAATTAAATTGGAGTGATCTCAGGCTGTATTTAGTTATAGCAATTTTAGACTTTGATTTAAAAAGGACAGGCCATCTTAAAATAATACCACCTGTGCAGCAGAATACCACATTGTGCATTATATGTAATAACATTCCTGTCACAGAACAGCTCATTTGATTCATCATGAGCAACACCACAGATCATCACACATCTCTATATTTGTTTTCAAGAATATATGTAATGAACTATGGCATCAATTACACTGCATTAATGTAATGTCATGTAATTGATGGTACAAGCACAATGAGCCAAATGGTCACCTTCTGTGTTGTAAGATTCTATGATTAATATTTTAGGGTACTGCATTTTGCTGACATTTAACTTTCAAAAAAGTTGCATGTTCTTGCCCACTTGCAGCCTGTACAAGCTGAGATGTTTATAGCCATATTGCCTCTTTAAATTTAAAGCTGTTGCAACATGGAAAATATCTTGTCAAACATTTTACTTGGAAAAAAAATCAGTCACAAGTTCATATGAAAGAAATTTATTGCAAAGAAACAGTCACAAATGTATCTGCCATTGTGTTTGAAATTACTATAAATGTTTATAATTTGTGCTTTTAGAACAAAGTTTTTAAGAGAGGGGCCTATGACTCCAGTCTTCAAAGTTCAGGAACGGAAATGCAACAGGCCTGATTTCCATGCCGCCACTGTCATTTGGAAAGGCTTATTTTGGACATTGGAATGTTGCGTCATGTTCAAACTCCATTCTATAGCTTACAGTTGTTTTCATCTGCAGATGTGTAAATGTGTACTCAACAGGGCCATAGATGCAAGGCCCTGTACCAAAGCCAGGTATTAGCTTATTCATCACTTCCAACATAACCACTATGAGAAAAAACAAGTCTATTAGCATATTCAACACATCTACAGAGTGGGCATCAAACAGGTTTTAAAAAAGCTTGCTCTGCATTTTGCCTTCCATGGGTTTAAATGAAAATATCTAATTAGCATCTTAGTTTGATAATTATCCCTTATAAAATTCCAATATTATCAAAAGATCATGTAAATTAAAAAGGGTGAAGAACTTTTAATTTTTGCCCTATTCAGCAGAAGTATCCTGAGTTTGAGTTGAATTCATATCTAAAGATGATTCACCAAAAGCCTTGGTTAAAAGGTGAGTTTTAAAGATGATCTTAAAAAAGGAGGAAAGGTGCAGGGGTTTAGGAAGGGAATTCCTGAATGCAAGACTCAGGCAGCTGAAGGCACAGCACCAATGGTGGGGCAAATACACAAAAGACTGGAGTGAGACAAATGGAGTAATGGGAAATGGAGGGGGGGGGGTGGAGGAGTTGTAGAATTGAAGGAGGTTACAGAGATAGGAAGGGGTGAGGACAGAGATTCAACACAAGGATTAAATTTTAAAATTTGACACATGGTGGGGGGGGGTGGAAATCAGGAGCCAATGTAGGGTCATGAGGACAGTTGATGTGTGTTTGGAGATAGGATGTGCTGAAGTTTATGGAGGATGAAGGATTGGAAGCCAGCCAGGAGAGCATTACAGTAATCAAATCTGGAGGTGACAAAGGCGTGAATGAGGATTTCAGCAGTAAATTGGCTGAGGTAGGGTTAGAGGCAGGCCACGTTGAAGTTAGAAGTAAACAGTCCTTGTGTTTGAGAGGATACGAGGTCAGCAGCTCAGCTCGGGGTCGAAGAGGATGCCAATGTTACAAACTGTCTGGTGAAGCCCGAGTCCATGGCCAGTCAGTGATGAGTTGATGGAGTTTGCAGCAGGGGCCGGATAATGGCTTTGGTCATCTTGATGCTTAGCTGGAGGAAGCTACAGCTAATCCAAGATCAGATAACAGTGAAGGGGTTAAGGGAAGTGGTGGGGAGATGAAGCTGGGTGACATCAGTATACATGTGGAAGCTGACCCTGTGGTTTTGGAACTTGTCAGGAGGTAGAATGTAGATGAGGAAGAGAAGGGGGCCAAGGATATATCCTTGTGGGACTCAAGAGGCCAGAGTGCGGGGATGGGAGAGAAACCACTGTTAGAGATGCTCTAGCTATGATTAGATAGGCAAGAGTGGAACCAAGCACAGACAGATTCACAGAGCTGGACAACGGAGAATCATCAGAGGATGATTGTGTGATCAACTGTGGTGAAGGCTGCAGGACAAGGAGAGGAAATATACTAGTCACATAGAAAATGTCATTCATGACTTGTTAGGGTGGTTCTGGTGCTGTGGGAGAGGCTGAAATCTGACTGGAGGAATTCAAATAGGGAGTTGTGGGTGAAATGAGTATGGATCTGGGAGGTGACAACACATTCAAAGAGCTTGGAGAGTAAAGCATGGTTCAAGAGGGGACTGCAAGTACAGGGTGTTCGAAATTGGGTCTTTTGAGGGGGTAGGGGTGATGACAATGATTTTGAAAGGTAGGGAAGAATGCCTGAGGTAAAAGAACCAGTTACAGTATCAGCAAAAATGGGGGCCAGGAAGGGATGTTGGGTGATCAGGAGTTTAGTGGGAATGGAGCAGAAGGAGGAAGAGGTAAGACTCTAGTTAAGATGGGACAGGGGAAGATTTGACGTGGTAGGCAAGGGAAAGGAAGAAGCAGCAACGAGAGCTTTAAATGGTAACTTTAGGGGAAAAAAAGCAATAAAAAGATTTGGATACATCCTTTTATTCTATCATATACTACTGAAATATTCAATTAATGTCTTCTTGTCATGGGAAGGAATCAGGAATGTGCTCCCAAGGGAAGCACCAATTTACCTCTCTCCTCCCACCCCTGCAAAAGTTACCATACACATTAAGCCCCAGAACCATTACTGTACCTTATCCTGCATGTCAACATTTTACTGGATTCAGAGCAGCATAGACAATCTTCATCTTATAATCAGTAACAAAAAGGAACATTCTCCAGCTGTTAGGAAATAAAGCAAAGCATAAGAATATTCAGGAAAAAACAGTAGAAATAAACAGCAACTTTCAGATATACTTTTGTCACATAAGCAAAAAATATTTATTGTGTATATCAAGCTATAGGGCCATATTTGTTGAAATACATTATATTTTTTCTTTCAAGAATTTTGTCTGTACAAAATTTTAAATTCCAATCAGTAGGAGACTAAGGTGGCTGAAAATTCATAGCCCTTCCGGCACAGTCCCACACCTCCCCTTACAAGCTCTAGTGTAGGAGGGGGCAATGCCAGTGGTCCCAACATAGGGAGTTCCTGCATCCCCAGCCTTTCAGTCAGTGGGTACATCATTGGCATTGGTGTGTTCAATAAAACCAGGCACACTGGGCTGCAGAAAAGCAGGATTTGTGACCACCTCAGAGTCCTGGCCTGGTCTTAGAGGTGAAAACATTTTGGTTAAGGATTTCAGCCCTTCACAAAGTGCAGCACTTTGGTGTTCTTTGCACAGTGGAGGAAAGCCTCTCCCCCTGGACCCAGCAGACGATAGACGATTTCCCTGCCTGTGGGACAGCAGGTGCCTGAGATGCACTCCTAATGGTGCGGAAGCCAGTCATTTGGATGCAGATATGGGGACCTTCCCCAAGCCTGTGAACTTCGAGATGGTTAGCACCAGAGATCCCAGGTAGGCACACCCTGGCACTTATGGCAAAATCTTTATAATTTTTTTGTGAAAAGTAAGGCTAAACAAGGAATCAAACTTACATCAGGTTGCCATTATACTGCACCCAAATCCACAAACTAGAACAAAGACTGCACATCAGTGAGTCCGGGCACTGAACTCTGACTGGAGTGAGCTCAGTGTATGTTTTCCTGTAGGCAGGACTTTCTAGACTCCCAACACAAGGCCTCACCTACATTAATAAAGTCTCCATCTGAACACTAAATAACAATTTTGTACTGGACCAGAATTTTGCTATATTCAGTGCAAAGCCAGCTACTAGAGATGGCAACACTTCATAGGCCAACATTCACCAATCTGATTCCCAAGTTACACCGTTGATTATCTACCATGTGACTGTTTTGCACTGAATCAAAGATGGTATTAAATCAGCCCTAATATGTAAAGTTTACTTTAAAAAAACTGCAGAGGAAAATTATAAAAATAAAGCAAAGTTTATTGTGACAGAGTTGGGAATTCCCAGAACAAAATCTTACTCTAAGGAGCGAAAACTACTGGGTTCTGCACTGATGTCAATTTTCACTGCCAAACAGACATGAGACAGTGTAACAGTATGGCAAGCACAGTGCAGTCTCAGATTCCTTCTACATCACTTATCTATCTCAGAAGAAAGACCAAGTAAACCCTGCTGCAAATCATATCCAAGACATTCTGGCACCAAATCACACTCAACCAACTAAGCTGAGAAATGTACTCACTGTTTCAGTTCACAATAAGAATGGTCACTTGAGCAAGCACTGGATGACAGTGAAACCCAGTAACTTCAGGAAAGGAGGGAGAAGAGAAGAAAATGTGTGGGGTTGTGTCAGGCAAAATACAAATTCCACTTAAATCAGAGTGGGAACATTGGACAATTTCCCCATTTCTTAACCCAAGGAAATCAGGGCCATGTGGTTGATTCTTAATTGCCCTCTGAAATGGCCTAGCAAGCCACTCAGTTGTAAAATCTCGCTAAAAAAAGTCATAAGAATAAAAGCGGATGGACAACCCGGCATTGGACCACGAGGCACCAGACACGACAAAGGCAAACCAAGCCCAGTCGACCCTGCAAAGTCCTCCTCACTAACATCTGGGGACTTGTGCCAAAATTGGGAGAGCTGTCCCACAGACTAGTCAAGTAACAGCCTGACATAGCCATACTCAAAGAATCATAGCTTTCAGTCAATGTCCCAGTCTCTTCCAACACCATCCCTTGTTACGTCCTGTCCCATCGGCATGACAGACCCACCAGAGGTGGTAGCACAGTGGCGTACACAGTCAGGAGGGAGGGCCCTGGGAGTCCTCAACATTGACACTGGACCCCAGGAAATCACATGCCATCAGGTCAAACATGGGCAAGGAAACTTCCTGCTGATTACCAACTACCGCCCTCCCTCAGCTGAGGGATCAGTCCTCCTCCATGTTGACCACTTGGAGGAAGCACTGAGGGTAGCAAGGGCACAGAATGTACTCTGGGTGGGGGACTTCAATGTCCATCACCAAGAGTAGCTCGGTAGCACCACTACTGACCGAGCCCTGAAGGACATAGCTGCCAGACCAGGCCTGCGGCAGGCGGTGAGCGAACCAACACGAGGGAAAAATTTACTTGACCTCGTCCTCACCAATCTAGCTGTCGCAGATGCATTTGTCCATGACCGTTTTGGTAGGACTGACCACCACACAGTCCTCATGGAGATGAAGTCCTGTCTTCGCATTGAGGAGACCATCCAATGTGTTGTGTGGCACTACCACAATGCTAAATGGGATAGATCTAACAGCTCAAAACTGGGCATCCATGAGGCGCTGTGGGCCATCAGTGGCAGCAGAATTGTATTCCAGCACAATCTGTAACCTCATGGCCCAGCATATTCCTCACTCTACCATTACCAACAAGCCAGGGGCTCAATCCTGGTTCAATGAGGAGTGTAGAAGAGCATGCCAGGAACAGCACCAGGCGTACCTAAAAATGAGGTGCCAACCTGGTAAAGCTACAACTCAGGACTACATGCATGCTAAACAGCGGAAGCAACATGCTTTAGACAGAGCTAAGCGATTCCACAACCAACGGATCAGATCAAAGCTCTGCAGTCCTGCCACATCTGGTGGTGGACAATTAAACAACTAACGGGAGGAGGAGGCTCTGCAAACATCCCCATCCTCAATGATGGTGGAGTCCAGCATGTGAGTGCAAAAGATAAGGCTGAAGCTTTTGCAACCATCTTCAGCCAGAAGTTCCGAGTGGATGATCCATCTCGGCCTCCTCCCGATATCCCCACCAAAGAAGTCAATCTTCAGCCAATTTGATTCACTCCACATGATATCAAGAAACGGCTGAGTGCACTGGATACAGCAAAGGCTATGGGCCCTGATAACATCTTGGCTGTAGTGCTCAAGTCTTGTGTTCCAGAACTAGCTGCGCCTCTAGCCAAACTGTTCCAGTACAGCTACAACACTGGCATCTACCCGACAATGTGGAAAATTGCCCAGGTATGTCCTGTCCACAAAAAGGTCAAATCTAATCCGGCCAATTACCGCCCCATCAGTCTACTCTCAATCAGCAGCAATGTGATGAAGGTGTCGTCGACAGTGCTATCAAGCGGCACTTACTCACCAATAACCTGCTCACCGATGCTCAGTTTGGGTTCCGCCAGGACCACTCGGCTCCAGACCTCATTACAGCCTTGGTCCAAACATGGACAAAAGAGCTGAATTCCAGAGGTGAGGTGAGAGTGACTGCCCTTGACATCAAGGCAGCATTTGACCTAGTAAAATTGAAGTCAATGGGAATCAGGGGGAAAACTCTAGTGGCTGGAGTCATACCTAGCACAAAGGAAGATGGTAGTGGTTGTTGGAGGCCAATCATCTCATCCCCAGGACATTGCTGCAGGAGTTCCTCAGGGCAGTGTCCTAGGCACAACCATCTTCAGCTGCTTCAAAGACTTCCCTGCATCATAAGGTCAGAAATGGGGATGTTCGCTGATGATTGCACAGTGTTCAGTTCCATTTGCAACCCCTCAAATAACGAAGCAGTCCGAGCCCACATGCAGCAAGACCTGGACAGCATCCAGGCTTGGGCTGATAGGTGGCAAGTAACATTCGTGCCAGACAATGACCATCTCCAACAAGAGACAGCCTAACAACCTCCCCTTGACATTCAACAGCATTACCATTGCCAAATCCCCCACCATCAACATCCTGGGGGTCACCATTGACCGGAAACTTAACTGGACCAGCCATATAAATACTGTGACTACAAGAGCAGGTCAGAGGCTGGGTTTTCTGCGGCGAGTGACTCATCTCCTGACTCCCCAAAGCCTTTCCGCTATCTACAAGGCACAAGTCAGGAGTGTGATGGAATACCCTCCACTTGCCTGGATGAGTGCAGCTCCAACACTCAAGAAGCTCGACACCATCCAGGACAAAACAGCCCGCTGGATTGGCACCCCATCCACCACCCTAAACATGCACTCCCTTCACCACCAGCGCACTGTGGCTGCAGTGTGTACCATCCCAGGATGCACTGCAGCAACTCACCAAGGCTTCTTCGACAGCACCTCCCAAACCCACGACCTCTACCATCTAGAAGGACAAGAGCAGCAGGTACATGGGAACACCATCACCTGCATGTTCCCCTCCAAGTCACACACCATCTCGACTTGGAAATATATTGCAGTTCCTTCATCGTTGCTGAGTCAAAATCCTGGAACTCCCTTCCTAACAGCACTGTGGGAGAACCGTCACCACACAGACTGCAGCCGTTCAAGGCGGCGGCTCACCACCACCTTCTCAAGGGCAATTAGGGATGGGCAATAAATGCCTGCCATGCCAGCAACACCCACATCCCATGAACGAATAAAAAAAAAATTGTAATTTCCCACAACCATTGTACAAGACTAGATAACTCAGTACAGACCAATCAAACTTTTAGCCTTCTTGGTCCATATGGCTCAGTACTACAATATACTGTAAAATATGTCTATCCACGTGATGGTAGAACAGTTATCGTCATTTCAGCTAAACTGAATGGGTGGGGCTGGGATAGTTAGAATATTTTTGTAGTTACTAGAGAGTAAATTTTACAATAAAATCCCCTCAAAAGATGAAGGTACGAACATTTGATTAAAGGCAAAGTAAAGCTCTTCGAAAAATCTCCATGAAAGGGTATGTAATAAAACTATCCAGCAATTCGGAATATCCAGCCTGTTTTGCACTTGATGAAAGTTGTACAGCTTTACAGCAATTAACTGCTAAATGCAATAAACACTTTGCATCAAACCAGGTTAGAAATATCACTGTAAAGGAAACGGGTCCCGAACAAAAAAAAAAATCACCACTTGGGGAGCATTCCTTGCTCAGTTGATAAAGCACTCGAGAAAAATAAAAGATACATTTCCGGATTAATGCACCAAACACAAACCTGTGGATTGGAACAGATGATCCAGCAGGGTGTATATACGGATGGATCCCAGTTTGTCAGGGGACAACACAGTTCAATTGAAGCGGGTTCTTTTTTTATAAGAAATAAACAATGACAAACAGAATCAAATCAAAAGCAATGAAGAGCCAGAAGTCAAACCAGTTGGAATGCACGGGTAGGAAGGGCAGGCAGTTGTTGTGGAGCTGGTCGCGTTGCTGTTGCTGTTGCTCCAACCTCCTTCCCTCTTGTGGTCTCTCCATACCTGGACCGCCGCCCCGCTTCTAGAATGGAACTTCTGCATTCTCCACCCAACCGGAATCGGAGCTTTCCAGTGTATCCAATGGGACAACACACCCGTTTGGCCCACAGCATCTGATTGGGCGATGGTGGATCTGCTGGTTGTGTATCTAGCTCATTCTCAAGCCTTTGGAATGGGAGTCTGAAAGGAACAGGTGCAGGCCATTCAGCCCTTCCAGCCTGTTTTGCCTTTCAGTTAGATTATGGCTGATCTGTATCCCAACCCCACCCACCAAGTTTCCCCAGCTTGTCCTTTCCTTCCCAGCCCCAGTTCATCTTTTACCAAAAAGTTCTCGATGTGTTTATGCTCAACTGTAAATGTTTCAAAAAGCATGCTTTTGTACTCAAAATAATTTAAACAGTGGCTGCATAACTGCCAATGTCCATCACTACTAGCAACAACATGCATTTATGCAGCGGCCCATGTAACAGAACAGCTCTGCGCACTCAAGGCAGAGAAGGCAGAGAAGGGGACACTGAGCAAGAAATGTAATGGGTTAAGAGGAGGAGTCATTATCAAAGAGATAGGTTTATGGGAAGCATTTTAAGAAAAAGAGAGATGGAGCTTTCCAAAGAGCAGGGTTTAGTGACTGAACTATTTGGCTTTGATTGTAGAGCAGATGTATTGGGAAAAAAACAATTATCCAGAGTTGGAGGAATGGAGGATACAAGCTGGGACATTTTTGCGAAGATAACATGGATAAGGTAGAGCAAAACAATGGAGGAATTTGAAATCAAGGAGTAGGAACTTAAAGTTGTTATACTGGGAACAGGAGTTAGTGGACTTTAGCAAGGATAAGGTGATGTGTGTGGGATCCTGTGTGAGAAAGGAGTCTGGCCAAGGAGTTCTGGATTAAGTGAATTTGTGCAGGGGGGAGGAGTTGAGACTGGCAGAGAGAGGGGATTTGAGCAAAAGAACCTTGAAGTGATGAAAGTACGGATTAGCAGAGAGAGTGAGGTGGAAAATGTAGCCTTGGTGGCTGACCAGACATGTACTAAGTAGATAAGCTCAAGGTCAAGCAGAATGACCCTGCTTCAGCAAAAATGAAAGCGCATGGAATTGGAGGCAACTTATTAACATGGGTAGGGAATTGGTCAGGAGGTAGGAGACAGAGAGTAGGGATAATGGGCCTGTACTCCAATTGGCAGGATGTGACTAGTGGTGTTCTCCAGGGATCTGACCTATGGCCTCAGCTTTTCACTAAATCAATGATTTAGACGAAGGAGCAGAGAGCTGTATATCCAACTTTGCTGATGACACTAAGTTAGGTGGTACATTAAGTAATATAGATGGGAGCAGAGAGTTGCAAAGGGTCATTGATAGATTAAGTGGGCAAGGCTGTGGCAGATGGAGTTCAGTGTGGGGAAGTGTGAGGTCATCCACTTTGGACCTAAGAAAGATCATCAGTTTATTTTCTAAATGGTGAGGAGCTAGAAACTGTGGAGGAGCAGAGAGATTTAGAGGTCCGTGTACAGAAATCACTAAAAACAAGTGGACAGGTTCAAAAAATAATGAAAAAGGCTAATGGAATGTAAGCCTTTATCACAAGGGGGCTGGAATGCAAAGAGGTGAAAGTTATGCTACAGTTGTATAGAGTTCCGTTAGACCACATCTGGAGTACTGCGTTCAGTTCTGGTCATCGCACCACTGGAAGGACATATGGGTCTTGGAGGAGGTGCAGAGCAGATTCACCAGATTGATACCGAGCTAAAAGGATTAAATTATGAGGACAGATTGCATAGACTAGGTTTGTATTCCCTTGAATAAAGAAGATTAAAGGGTGATCTAATTGAAGTGTTTATGATGATTAAAGGATTTGATAGGGTAGATAGAGAGAAACTATTTCTTCTGCTGGGAGAGTCCAGAACAAGAGGACATAACCTTAATATTAGAGCTAAGCCGTTCAGGAGTGATGTCAGGAAGCCCTTCTTCACACAAAGGATAATGGAAATCTGGAACTCTCTCCACAAAAATCTGTTGAGACTAGTCAATTGAAAATTTCAAAACTGAGATTGATAGATTTCTGTTAGGTAAAGGTATTAAGGGATATGGAACCAAGGTGGATAAATGGAGTTAAGATATAGATCAACCATGATCTAACTGAATGGTAGAACAGGCTCAAGGAGCTGAATGGCCTACTCCGGTTCCTATGTTCCCATTATTTCATTTTCTCCTGTGCACTCTGCAGCCCTCCAATCTGAACAAGGAATTTAATAAGTTTAGACTTTAGCTATATCCTCAATTTTCTTTACAGCACAGAGTGCTGAAGATGTGAGGCAGGACTATCAAGTTTCCAGGGGAATGGCGCTGATGTGAGTTGATATATCAGGTGTGGCTCTTTCACCAGAACACATTTCTGGTAGAGGGCAGATCTGTGCCTAGAGTATCTCCCTGGCCACTGTCTGAGGCTAAACCAGACTGTTCGCAACCTTGGCATCCTACTCGACCCTGAGATGAGCAATCTTGGCATTCTATTGATCCCCAAGCTGAGCTTCCATCCCTATACCCTCTCCATCACCAAGACCATTTAATTCCACCTCCGTAACGTTGCCTGTCTCTGTCCCTGCCTCAGCTCATCTGCTGCTGAAACCCTTATCCATGCCTTTGTTATCTCTATTACAGTGCTCTCCTGTACAGCCTCCCACCTTGCACCCTCCATAAACTTGAGCTTATTCAAAACTCTGCTGTCTGTATCCTATTTCGCAACAAGTCCCGTTCACCCATCACCCCTGTGCTCGCTGACCTACATTGGCTTCTGGTCCAGAAACGCCTCGATTTTAAAATTCTTATCCTTGTTTTCAAATCCCTCCATGGCCTTGCCCTCTCTATCTCTGTAACCCCCTCCAGTCCTACAACCCTTCGAGATCTCTGTGCTCCTCCAATACTGGCCTCTTGTGCATCCCTGATTTACATCACTCCACCATTGGCTGTCGTGCCGCCAGCTGGTTAGGCCCTAAGCTCTGGAATTCCCTCCCTAAACCTCTCTACCTCTCTACCTCTCCTCCTTTAAGACACTCCTTAAAACCTACCTCTTTGACCAAGCTTGCATCCTTGACTTACCTGTCCTAATATCTCCTTATGTGACGCTGTATCAAATTTTGTTTGTAATGCTATTGTGAAGCACCTTGGGACGGTTTACTATGTTAAAGGGTCTATATAAATGCAACTTATTATTGCTGTTGTTGGCCTATTCGTTTTCTTTTCCAGCCTGATGGACCTAGTGCATTTTTCCAGCATTTTCTCCTTCATTTCATACCTCGGTCCTCATTCCAGTGTTCCCAGTGAAGTGTAAAGAGCCCGCTGGTCAAGTGAACTCCAAGTTTGGCTGCTGCTAGTGTCGCAGCGGAACTCAGGAAAGTGTTGTTGGTGATTGGGACCTTGGCTTGGGATCGGGAGTTGGGTCTGGGGGGTCGGGTGGCAGTCAAGGAGTCCGGGATCAGGGGTCAGGAGAGGAGGTGGGGGTGGATGGGGGTCGGCCAGCGGTCGGGAGAGGAGGCCAGGGAGGTTTATAAGGGGTCAGGAGCAGCGATGATCGGGGTAGGGGCTAAATATGGTGTCAGGAGGTGCAGGAGTGCTTACATTCAGGTAAAGTACTTACCTTCTTTGTTGCAGGCGATCCCTAGGGCTGGTTTCCCTGAATGCAGTCCACAATGGCATTAGACCCCTGCAAAGGGCCTAACAGGCTTCAGGTGTGGGTAAAGGACACCTCATGTTTGTCTTTAACCAATATGGCGGGCGTCGCACTTCTGTCCGGAAATGTGCGCATGCTTCCTGCCCGCCATTTTGGGGCCTTAGCAGTCCGAGTAACTTCCAAAGAAAGGGTGCTGCACGGACCAATTTCTAGGCCTATGTTCCTGCAGTTTTATTAGCAGTTGTTAATTGTAGGGAAAAGAAAAGCAACCATTCACCCATTTTTCATTAAATGGGAAATTTCACCCCAAAAATGACCATACTCAGAGTACAGAGTAATATCAGCAGGAAAATGCAAAAAGTGAAGAAAAAAATGTGTGATTTAAAGCTACGGTGTGATCATGATATGGGAAGTGTCCTTTCATAGATTTTACCTATATTGTGAGAAGCATTTATAGAATCATAGAAAGGTTACAGGATGGAAGGAGGCCATTTGGCCCTTCAAGTCCATGCCGCCTCTGTGCAAGAGCAATCTAGCTAGTCCCACTCCCCCGCCCTTTCCCTGTAGCCCTGAATTTTTTTTCCTTTCAAGTACTTATCCAGTTCCCTTTTGAAGGCCATGATTGAATCTGGCCTTCAAAAGGCCTTCCAGATCCTAACCACTCGCTGTGTAAAAAGGTTTCTCCTCATGTCACCTTTGGTTCTTTTGCCAATCACCTTAAATCTATGTCCTCTTGTTCTTGACCCTTCCGCCAATGGGAACAGTTTCTCTCTATCTACTCAGTCTAGACCTTTCATGATTTTGAATACCTCTATCAAACCTCCTCGCAACCATCTCTGTTCCAAGGAGAACAACCCCAGCTTCTCCAGTCTATCCACATAACTAAAGCCCCTCATCCCTGGAATCATTCTAGTAAAACTCTTTTGCACCCAAGGCCTTCACATCTTTCCTAAAGTGAAGTGCCCAAAACTGGACACAATACTCCAGTTGTGGCCGAACCAGTGTTTTATAAAGGTTCATCATGACTTCCATACTTTTGTACTCTATGCCTCTATTTATAAAGCCCAGGATCCCATATGCTTTTTTAACTGCTTTCTCAACCTGCCCTGCCACCTTCAACGATTTGTGCACATACACCCCCAGATCTCTCTGTTCCTGTACCCCTTTTAGAGTTGTGCCCTCTAGTTTATATTGCCTCTCCTCATTCTTCCTACCAAAATGTATCGCTTCGCATTTTTCTGCGTTAAATTTCATCTGCCACGTGTCTGCCCATGCCACCAGCCTGTCTATATCCTCTTGAAGTCTATCACTATCCTCCTCACTGTTTACTACCCTTCCAAGTTTTGTGTCATTTGCAAATTTTGAAATTTTGCCCTTTACACCCAAGTCCAAGTCATTAATATATATCAACAAAAGCAGTGGTCTTAGTACTGACCCCTGGGGAACACCATTGTACACCTCCCTCCAGTCTGAAAAACAACCGTTCACCACTACTTTCTGTTTCCCGTCCCTTAGCCAATTCTGTATCCATGTTGCTACTGCCCCCTTTATTCCATGGGCCGCAATCTTGATGATAAGCCTACCGTGCTGGGTAGTATTTGTTAATGTGGTTCGTTAAAATACCTCAAACGATAATGAAAAACAATCACCATCATCTTTTAGCAACATAGAAAACTTTTATTTCTAGTTAGAAAATAAACATACTCATTTCAACCCATACAATTTAGTGCTTACATCTCTTTGTGAGGTGAATTAATGGAAGCACATTAATTGACATTGCTAAGTTCTGAACTAATTGACCAGGTTTTGAGATACCAACTATTTTTGTGCCTGAGATACTATGTGGGCCAGATAGATAGAGTGAAATTACTGGGGCTAAAAGTCCATTATTTTATCTTTACAAATACATTCAAGCCGGATAGATTTTTAAAAATGAAAAAGGGGCAGAGCTGACAGGAGATGGTGCACCTGGGATTTTCAGAGATTCATTTTAACGATGTTGACACAACGACAGGTCTCTATTCCTTTTTGAAGAATCTCTTGGCGTTAACTCCTTCATACGAGTAACTCTGTAAGAGATTTCATAGAAGTTATTGTACCCGTTTTAACCCCGAGGTAACTTTTCACAACAGTAAGCCTAATGTGTGCTGAACTGTTCTAGGCTTTTGGTAAACACTGACAAAAAAGAGAATATTTTTTGTTTAAAAACATGTTGCATTTCAAGTTACAGAAAATATTTTAAAATATGTTGTAAAATTTAAATTTGAAAGGTCCCAAGGGGGTGGAATTGATCATGTTGCTATCAGCTCCTGAGGCCTGCCTCAGCAATTTCCCGGTCTTCCCCGAGGGGAGCTTTCTGACTGAGGTGGAAATCACAATTGGAGTCCACCAAACATACTCAAGTGATCCTGACCCTGGGAAATCCACTTGGATCAGGGGCACAGAAATTTAGTGGGCAGAAATCTCACTCCACCCCCTCCCCTTCTTCCCCCAAGGTTACAACAGAATTTTGTTGGGAGGAAAATAGACCCTTGCATCTCTGGTGATGTTAAATTATTCACCTCATCTTGACTTAGTTGTATCTGAGTCAGAAGGTCATGGCACTCTGGATTTGAGCATATAATAAGAAACAGGAGGAGGAGTAGGCCATACGGCCCTTAGAGCCTGCTGCGCCACTCAATAACATCACGGCTGATCTTCTACCTCAACTCCACTATCCCGCCCTACCCCCATATCCCTTGATTCCCTTAGTGTCCAAATATCCATCGATCTCGGTCTTGAATATACTCAACGACTGAGCATCCACAGTCCTCTGAGGTAGAGAATTCCAAAGATTATCAACCCTCTGAGTGAAAAAAAATCTCATCATCTCGGTTCTAAATGGCCGACCCCTTATCTTGAGATTATGACCCCTAGTTCTAGACTCTCCAGCCAGGGGAACTCAGCATCTACCCTGTCAAGTCCTCTAAGAATTTTATACATTTCAATGAGATCACCTCTCATTCTTCTAAACTCCAGAGAGTATAGGCCCATTTTCCTCAATCTCTCCTCATAGGACAACCCTCTCATCCCAGGAATCAATCGAATGAACCTTTGTTGCATCCCCTCTAAGGCAAGTATATCTTCCTTAGGTAAGGAGACCAAAACTGTACACAGTACTCCAGACGTGATCTCATGAGAGCCTTATGTAACTGCAGCAAGACGTCCTTACACTGCAACCCCCTTGCAATAAAGGCTAACATACAATTTGCCTTCCTAATTGCTTGCTGTACCTGCATGTTAACTTTCTGTGATCTGTGTACAAGGACACCCAAATTCCTCTGAGGATGTACATTTCTTCGTCTCTCACCTTTTAAAAAAATATTCTGCTTTTCTATTCTTTCTACCAAAGTGAATAACCTCACATTTCCCCACATTATACTCCATCTGCCATCTTCTTGCCCACTCACTTAACCTGTCTATATCCCTTTGCAGCCTCTTTGCGTCATCCTTACAGCTTACTTTCCCACCTAGCATTGTATTGTCAGCAATCTTGGATACATTACACTCGGTCCCCTCATCTAAGTCATTGACATATATTGTAAACGGCTTAGGCCCAAGCACTGATCGTTGTGGCACCCCACTAGTTACAACCTGCCAACCCAAAAATGACCCGTTTATTCCTACTCTCTGTTTTCTGTCCGTTAACCAATCCTCAATCCATGCTAGTATATTACCCCCAATCCCATGAGCCGTACTTTTGTGTAACAATCTCTTATGTGGCACCTTACCGCCTTTTGAAATCCAAATATACTACATCCACTGGTTCCCCCTTATCTACCGTGCTAGTTACACCCTCAAAAAGCTCCAGTATATTTGTCAAACACTATTTCCCTTTCATAAAACTATGATGACTCTGCCTAATCATATTATGATTTTCTAAGTGCCCTGTTACTACGTCCTTAATAATAGATGCTAGCATTTTCCCTACTGCTGATGTCAGGCTAATTGGCTGTAGTTCCCTATTTACTCTCTCCCTCCTTTCTTGAGCAGGGGGGTTACATTTGCTACCTTCCAATCCACAGGGACCGTTCTAGAATCTAGGGAATTCTGGAAGATCAAAATCAATGCATCCACTATCTCTACAGCCACCTATTTTAAAACCCTAGGATGTAGGCCATTAGGTCCAGGGGATTTGTCAGCTTTTAGTCCCATTAATTTCTCCAGTATTTTTTCTTTACTAATCTTAATTACTTTAAGTTCCTCATTCCCATTAGACTCTTGGTTCCCCATTATTTCCAGTATGTTTTTTGAGTCTTCTACTGTGAAGATAGATACAAAATATTTGTTTAACATCTCTGTCACTTCCTTATTCCCCATTATAATTTCTCTTGTCTCTGCCTCTAAGGGACCCATGTTTACTTTCGCTAATCTTTTTCTTTTTGTACATTTGTAGAAGCTCTTACAATCTGTTTTTATATTTCTTGCTAGTTTAATCTCATATTCAATTTTCTCCCTCTTTATCAATTACTTAGACATCCTTTGCTGATTTTGGCAACATTGTAAGCGTCTCCTTTCAATTTAATACTATCCTTAACTTCTCTAGTTAGTCACGGTTAGATCAATTTTCCTGTAGAGTTTTTATTCCTCAAGGGAATGTATATTCATTGTGAATTATGAATTATTTCTTTAAATGTTCACCATTGCTTATCCCACTCCTTTATATCCCCACTCTCCTCTCAGTCACTGATCCCTCTCCTTTATATCCCCGCTCTCCTCTCAGTCACTGATCCCTCTCCTTTATATCCCCGCCCTGCTCTCAGTCACTGATCCCTCTCCTTTATGTCCCCACTCTGCTCTCAGTCACTGATCCCTCTCCTTTATATCCCCACTCTGCTCTCAGTCACTGATCCCTCTCCTTTATATCCCCGCCCCGCTCTCAGTCACTGATCCCTCTCCTTTATATCCCCACTCTCCTCTCAGTCACTGATCCCTCTCCTTTATATCCCCACTCTCCTCTCAGTCACTGATCCCTCTCCTTTATATCCCCACTCTCCTCTCAGTCACTGATCCCTCTCCTTTATATCCCCACTCTCCTCTCAGTCACTGATCCCTCTCCTTTATATCCCCACCCTGCTCTCAGTCACTGATCCCTCTCCTTTATATCCCCGCCCTGCTCTCAGTCACTGATCCCTCTCCTTTATATCCCCAATCTGCTCTCAGTCACTGATCCCTCTCCTTTATATCCCCACTCTCCTCTCAGTCACTGATCCCTCTCCTTTATATCCCCAATCTGCTCTCAGTCACTGATCCCTCTCCTTTATATCCCCACTCTCCTCTCAATCACTGATCCCTCTCCTTTATATCCCCGCCCTGCTCTCAGTCACTGATCCCTCTCCTTTATATCCCCACTCTGCTCTCAGTCACTGATCCCTCTCCTTTATATCCCCACTCTGCTCTCAGTCACTGGTCCCTCTCCTTTATATCCCCACTCTCCTCTCAGCCACTGATCCCTCTCCTTTATATCCCCGCCCTGCTCTCAGTCACTGATCCCTCTCCTTTATATCCCCACTCTCCTCTCAATCACTGATCCCTCTCCTTTATATCCCCACTCTGCTCTCAGTCACTGATCCCTCTCCTTTATATCTCCGCCCTGCTCTCGGTCAGTGATCCCTCTCCTTTATATCCCCACTCTCCTCTCTAGGTGACACTTATCCTCAGCAGTACTGAGGTAATGCTGCACTGTCAGAGGTCTTTCAGATGAGGCGGAGAAGCCATCTGCCTCATCATGTGGATGTAAGACATCCCATGACAGTATTCTCCTGATTTCCTGGTCAACATTCTTCCCTCAACCAACATCACCAAAAAATAGATTATTTGGTCATTATCTCATTGCTACTTGTGATATCTTTCTGTGTGCAATTTGGCTGTTGCATTTGCCAACAAAACAGCAGTGACTACACTTCAAAAGTAATTCAATGGTCCTTTGGGATGTCCTGAGGATATGAAAAGTGCTATAGAATCATAGAAATTTACAGCACAGAAAGAGGCCATTTGGCCCATCATGTCTATGCTAACCGAAAAAGAGCTATCCAGCCTATTCCCACTTTCCAGCTCTTGATTCATAGCCTTGTAGGTTACAGCACTTCAAGTGCACATCCAAGCACCTTTTAAATGCAATGGGGGTTTCTGCCTCTACCACACTTCCAGACAGTGAGATCCAGACCCATACCACCCTCTGGGTGAAAAAACAATTCCTCAGCTCCCCTTTAATCCTTCTACCAATTACTTTAAATCTATACCCCCTGGTTATTGACCGCTCTGCTAGGGGAAATAGGTTCTCCCTATCCACTCTATCTAGGCTCCTCATAATTTTATACACTTCAATTAAATCTCCCCTCAGCCTCCTCTGTTCCAAAGAAAACAGCCCCAGCCTATCCAATCTTTCCTCATGGTTAAAATTCTCCAGTCCTGGCAACATCCTCGTAAATCTCCTCTATACCATCTGTAGTGCAATCACATCTTTCCTGTAATGTAGTGACCAGAATTATACGCAGTACTCAAGCTGTGGCCTAACTAGATAGAAAACAGAGAGTAGGGATAAACGGGTCATTCTCAGGTTGGCAGGCTGTAACTAGTGGGGTGCCACAAGGATCAGTGCTGGGGCCTCAGCTATTTACAATCTTGATTGATGACTTAGATAAATGGACCAAGTGTAATGTATCCAAGTTTGCTGATGATACAAAGGTAGGTGAGAAAGTAAGCTGTGAGGGGGACAAAAAGAGTCTGCAAAGAGATATAGACAGGTTAAGTGAACTGGCAAGAAGGTGACAGATGAAATATAACGTGGGGAAATGTGAGGTTATTCACTTTGGTAGGAAGAATAGAAAAGCAGAATATTTTTTAAATGGTGAGAAACTTTTAAATGTTGGTGTTCAGAGAGATTTGGGTGTCCTGGTACAAGAAACACTGAAAGTTAGCATGCAGGTAAAGCAAGCAAATAGGAAAGCAAATGGCATGTTGGCCTTCATTGCAAGTAGGTTGGAGTACAAGAGTAAGGAAGTCTTGCTACAATTGTACAAGGCTTTGGTGAGAACAAACCTGGAGTATTGCATACAGTTTTGGTCTCCTTATCTAAGGAAGGATATACTTGCCTTGGAGGTGATGCAACAAAGATTCACGAGATTGATTCCTGGGATGAGAGGGTTGTCCTATGATGAGAGATTAAGTAGAATAGGCCTATGCTCTTTGGCGTTTAGAAGAATGAGAGGTGATCTCACTGAAACATATAAGATTCTGAGGGGGCTTTACAGGGTAGATGCTGAGAGGTTGTTTCCCCTGGCTGGTGAATCTGGAACTAGGGGTCATAGTCTCAAGATAAGGGGTTGACCATTTAAGACTGAAATGAGGAGGAATTTCTTCACTCAGAGGGTTGTGAATCTTTGGAATTCTCTACACCACAGGGCTGTGGATGCTGAGTCATTTAGTAGGTTCAAGACCGAGATAGGTAGATTTTTGGACTCAAGGGGTATCAAGGGATATTGGGATCGGGCAGGAAAGTGGAGTTGAGGCCAAAGATCAGCCATGATCTTATTGAATGGCGGAGCAGTCTCAAGGGGCTGTATGGCCCACTCCTGCTCCTGTTTCTTATGTTCTTATGTTCTTTATACAGTTCAAGCATAACCTCCCTGCTCTTATATTCTACACCTCGGCTAATAAAGGAAAGTATCCTGTATGTCTTCTTAACCATCTTATCTACTTGCCCTGCTACCTTCAGGGATCTGTGGACATGCACTCCAAAGTCCCTCCGTTCCTCTACACCTCTCAGTATCCTTCCATTTATTATGTATTCCCTTGTATATCAATACAAGTTCTTCTTTGAAGAGTTCAAACTAATGTTTACAAAAATTGAATGCAATAAGGAAGAAGTAGAGGAATCTTGAAGTTATGATAATTCTTTGTACCTGATTTTGAAAAGGAATGCTAATTGTTGAGACTGTTTACGTGTAAGTACAAATATTATGGTATCATACACTCAGCAATTAGTCAAACATTCACAGGTTGTTCTACTATTAGAGACATCGGCAATGAATTTACCTGAACAAGTTCACCACCAACAATTTCCCTTGTCGTCAGGAGTTCCTTGCTATTGTCCTTTCTAGTGAACTTTCCAACAAGTTTGTCTCCCTCACAGTTCCATGAACCCTAGAGCAAAGAAATAATTTCTATTAATCCCAAAATGAACACTTTTTCCCAGAAATTTTATGTGATCGAGGCAATAAAATCGTTATAGGGTTGCATAAAGCAAAAGCAATTCACTTTGAGAAAGGAAAGATCACAAGTCAACTCAAATTATTCTTTCTGCCCTTTCCAAGAAATCTTATTAATTGCACAGAGAATCTTATTAATCTGTATGGCAGCAATAAAACATGTTTTGATCCTTACATTCAGTTCTGTTCCATCTGCCTGGGTGTAGTCGAAGGCTACCCCCAGTGTGAACTCAATGTCTTTTGTGCGGAAGGTACTGGACTCCTTGACGCTGAACTTATTCCCGTCTTGCTGGATTGTAAGCTTCAGGTTATCATGGCCTGCAAGTTTTCTTTTCATAACATTTACCCCTGTTGATTAAAGCGAGAATTGTACTGTTATTAAATTGAAATAGAAGCAGGTTATTTCTGAATACACATTTGTAGTGTTTTCTTTCTCAATTGTAATAATGATTATATACAGTACTAATATTTAGAGTTCACATTAGGAGAAGTGGTGAAATATATTTTGGGAATCATGAAGAAAACCAAATTATTTACTTCTAATAGGAATAGATCTTTACTTTTTGGATCCAAAATGCACAAGAAGATTTTACAATAATTGTGTTACTACTTTACAACATGGCATTGAACTTTTAGAATTCAAGTTTATTCAGGCACAATATATGACTTGAAAAAAAGTTCAGCTGTAAGTTGGTTTCTCACAAAGTTCCTCTGTACACTACTAATGAATAAGCCAATTTATCCATGATTGTTTTTGGCATGAGTCAGCTCATTAAAATTTAGGGTTTTTTTTAACTCCTAAGGGCTGGTCTGGCTATCCCTTCCTGTTGCTAAAGCACATTAATGGCAGTAAAAAAATAGTTAAATTAGGGTTTAAATATTCATCTGATAGTGTATAATTTCAAGTAACAGAATAAGATATTCTTCTAATGCCAATGAACTATTAAATACTATCATTTGCTCTTACTGACAAAATAGTTTGTTTTCTCTTAGTGACATTTCCTGCAGTTTACAATTTTTTGCAAATTTAATGCTTTAGTTCTTGTACATAACTATGCATGTACAACTATATATTCTTTCATCTTCTTATGTTCACACTTACCCATCTGTTCCATAAACTTGTCATAGTTTTCATTTTTATCAACCTTCCAGGTACCATTGAATGCCATTGTTATAACTAGAGTGAACTCCTCCAACCAGTGACAGAATCTCTTCTCCAATCTCAGCTTTTAAAGCTTGCAGAATAATCAGAACCAGGGTTTTATCAGTGTGATCATGATGTGGCTGGGTAAAGTTCAATTGGTGCATGTGACTCCCTCCAAGGACATTATAGTGAGATATTATTTTAGTGCATTAAAAGTCTAAGTGGTAGGACTTGATTGAATTGCGACATAGTACTTTTTTTTGTCTAAAATAAGAGTCTTATTTTGCAATTCTCCATAAATACTGGCACTTCTCTTTTAAACAAATACATTTTGCAATTCTCCAGAAATACTGGCACATTTCTTTTAAACTAATACATTTTGCAATTCTCCAGAAATTCTGGCACATTTTTAAAAAACTAATATACTTGCAATTGGTGCTGAATATCTGGAGTGCATTATGCAATTGCATAGCTTTTATCAGATAATATCAGCTGCTTATCTCTGCCTGTTATCATTGTGGGTTAGGCAGGGATGTAAAGGTTGCTGTCTTGTTTCAAGTAAGGGATTTTTAAAAAAAGGGTAAAGTTATAAACAGATTATTACTAAATTATGTA
Organism: Heptranchias perlo; assembly: GCF_035084215.1. Classification (NCBI taxonomy): domain Eukaryota; kingdom Metazoa; phylum Chordata; class Chondrichthyes; order Hexanchiformes; family Hexanchidae; genus Heptranchias; species Heptranchias perlo. Next base: position 123,826,195 of record NC_090325.1, on the reverse strand, counting down.
ATGAAAGAAACAATACTGGAGTCATTCTTATATCTTTTAATTGAAAACTCTCTCCTTCCCAAGACTGCAGACTATCCTTGGCCCCCTCTTAGTTCTCATTTACGTGCTGCCCCTCGCGACATCATTGGAAAACACATCATCAGGTTCCAAATGTACGCTAACAACACCCAGTTCTACCTCACCACAACCTCCCTCGACCCTTTCACTGTCTCTGATTTGTCACACAGTTTGTCCGACATCCGTACTGGATGAGCAAAAATTTCCTCCAACTAAATATTGGGAAAACCTAAGCCATTGTCTTCGGTCCCCATTAGAAAATCCGTTCCCTAGGCACCGACTCCACCCCTCTCCTTCACCAAGTCCACCTACTTCCACCTCTGTAACATCACCTGTCTCCGCCCCGCCTCAGCTCATCTGCTGCTGAAACCTTCATCTGTGCCTTTGTTGCTTCTAGACTTCACTATTCCAATGCTCTCCTGGCCAGCCTCCCATCTTCCACCCTGCATGAACTTGAGCTCATCCAAAACCCTGCTGCCCGTATCCTAACTCGCACCAAGTCCCGTCCTGTTCATTCATCATCCTTGTGCTCGCTGACGTATATTGGCTCCCGGTCTGGCAACACCTCGACTTTAAAATTCTCATCCTTGTTTTCAAATCTCTCCACGGCCTGTCCCTATCTCTGTAACCTCCTCCAGCCCTACAACTATCCGAGATCTCTGTGCTCTTCCAATTCTTGCCTCTTGTGCATCCCTGATTTTAATCGCTCCACCATTGGTGGCCATGCTTTCAGCTGCCTAGGCCTTAACCTCTGGAATTCCCTCCCTAAACCTCTCTGCCTCTCTACCTCTCTCTCCTCCTTTAAGGTGCTCCTTAAAACCTACCTTTTTGACTAAGCTTTTGGCCACCTGTCCTAATAATCTCCTTATGTGGCTTGGTGTCAAATTTTGTTTGAAAATCGCCCCTGTGAAGCACGTTGGGACGTTTTACTACATTAGAAGCGCTATATAAATGCAAGTTGTTGTTGCTACAGTTAATGAAACACAAGTGTTGGGGACATATCTTATTCAAGAAGAAAGCTGTGTATTTTGTTTATTGCACTAACATGTTCTCAGTAAAAATTATAGTCATATTAATCATGTGATTTATATGTGTCACACGAGTAGGCAGTCCTTGTGTTTGAGAGGATATGAGGTCGGAAGCTCAGCTCAGGGCCAAACAGGATGCCAGTGTTACAAACAGTCTGGTTAAGCCTGAGTCCGTGGCCAGGGAGGGGCTCGTAGTCAGTGATGAATATATGGAGTTTGCGGTAGGGGCCGGATGGTGGCATTCATCTTCCTGATGCTTAGCTGGAGGAAGCTACATCTAATCCAAGATCAGATAACAGTCTGACTGCACAGATACAGTGAAGGTGTCAAGAGAAGTGGTGGGGAGATGAAGTTGGTTGACATCAGCGTACATGTGGAAGCTGACCCCATGACTTCGGAAGTCGTTGTCACAAGGCAGCCTGTAGATGAGGAAGAGGAGGGTGGGGGCAAGGATATATCCTTGTGGGACTCAGGAGGTCAGAGTGTGGGGGTGGGAGAGAAGTCATTGTTAGAGATGCTCTAGTTATGATTGGATAGGCAAGAGTGGAACTAAGCACGGACAGACTCACGGAGCTGGACAACGGAGAATCACCGGAGGATGATTGTGTGATCAACTGTGGTGAAGGCTGCAGGACAAGGAGAGGAAATATACTACAGTCACATAGAAAATGTCATTCATGACTTTGGTTAGGGCGGTTCTGGTGCTGTAGGAGGGGCTGAAATCTGATTGGAGGAATTCAAATAGGGAGCTACAAAAATTTTCCAACTATTCCTGCAAGCACTGTTCGGTCTCGGATTCCTTCTTCTCCAACCCACAGTATCCTAAAACATGGTGCTTACTTATCTATCTCAGAAGAAACTCTGAGTAAACCCTGTTGCAATTCATACCCAAGGCATTCTGGCACCAAATCACACTCAACCAAGTGAGCTATGAGAAATGTACTCACTGTTTCAGTTCACAATAAGAATGGTCACTTGAACAAGCACTGGATGACATTGAAACCCAGTAACTTCAGGAAAGGAGGGAGAAGAGAAGAAAATGTGTGGGGTTGTGTCAGGCAAAATACAAATTCCACTTAAATCAGAGTGGGAACATTGGACAATTTCCCCATTTCTTAACCCAAGGAAATCAAGGCCAATTGTAATTTCCCTATGACTATTGTACATGAGACTAGATAACTCAGTACACACCAATCAAACTTTTAGCTTTCTTGGTCCATATGGCTCAGTGCTACAATATACTATAAAATATGTCTATCTACATGATGGCAGAAAAGCTATCACCAATCATTTCAGCTAAACTGAATGGGTGGGGCTGGGATAGTTGGAATATTTTTGTAGATTTTTGTAGTTACTAGAGAGTAAATTTTACAATAAAATCCCCTCAAAAGATGAAGGTACGAACATTTGATTAAAGGCAAAGTAAAGCTCTTCGAAAAAAACTCCATGAAAGGGTATGTAATAAAACTATCCAGCAATTCGGAATATCCAGCCTGTTTTGCACTTGATGAAAGTTGTACAGCTTTACAGCAATTAACTGCTAAATGCAATAAACACTTTGCATCAAACCAGGTTAGAAATATCACTGTAAAGGAAACGGGTCCCGAACAAAAAACAAGTTTATCACTTAAGTATGTTGGGGAGCATTCCTTGCGCAGTTGATAAAGCACTCAAGAAAAATAAAAGATACATTTCCAGATTAATGCACCAAACACAAACCTATGGATTGGAACAGATGATCCAGCAGGGTGTATATACGGATGGATCCCAGTTTGTCAGGGGACAACATAGTTCAACTGAAGCATTTTTTTAAATGAAATAAACAATGACAAATAGAATCAAATCAAAAGCAATGAAGAGCCAGAAGTCAAACCAGTTGGAATGCATGGGTAGAAAGGGCAGGCAGTTGTTGTGGAGCTGGTTGTGTCGCTGCTGCTCCAATCTCCTTCCCTCTTGTGGTGTCTCCATACCTGGACCGCCACCATGCACGGAATCTCCGCCCGGAATTTCCGCTCGGCTTCCAGCCTTCTAGAATGGAACTTCTGCATTCTCCACCCAATCGGAATCGGAGCTTTCCAGTGTATCCAATGGGACAACACGCCCGTTTGGCCCACAGCATCTGATTGGGCGATGGTGGATCTGCTGGTTGTGTATCTAGCTCATTCTCAAGCCTTTGGAATGGGAGTCTGAAAGGAACAGAAGCAGGCCATTCAGCCCCTCGAGCCTGTTCCGCCATGCAATTAGATCACGGGTGATCTGTATCTTAACTCAATCCACCCGCCAGGTATCCCCAGTTTGTCCAAAGCTACCTTTCCCTCCCAGCCCCAATTCACCTTTTACCAGAAACTTCTCAATGGCCCAGAAATTGCCCAGAGCGGTGAACCAACTGTATTCGCGCTCCATAGATTTATACTATCCCAGTAATAGGAAGCGGAGAAGAGCCCAGTGTTAACTCCAGCAAAGCTTGGACTCTGGGAGAAGCAAGAGGTGCGATATCTCCCCTCGACCAATCAGATCACAGTATTTTTGAAACGCTGCAAACAGTTTCTGCAAGGTAGAACATAAAATCCAGGAAGTGAAAGGTACAACACTAAAATCATTTGTAAAAACAGTTATAGACAGCGAAAATAAAAGAGGGTAAAAAATAATCAAATTAAATAAAAGCGATGGATTAAAACCTTTTTTTAACGACCAAAAACTATTAAAATAAGGACTAATGAGACTCCACATTTTTAAAAGTTAATTTTTAGTTGTTTAGCAGTCATTAAGACTTAAAATTTAGTTTAGACCTGGTATTTTTAAACGTACCTGTTTTGTGGTGATATTAGTTACTTTCCACCTGGGCAGAAGGGCAAGTTGGCGCTGGTCTGTTGATTCTGTTGATTGAAGCCAGCAATATTCCTTTAATGTGAAGCTGATGGATTGTCGGTGAACCAAGAGGAGCAAGTTCCGGATTTCAGAGAAACATAGAATACGAGAGCAGGAGTAGGCCATTCAGCCCTACAAGCCTGCTCTGCCATTCAACATGATCATGGCTGATCCTCTATCTCAATACCATATTCCCGCTCTCTCCCCATACCCCTTGATGCCTTTTGTTTCTAGAAATCTACCTGTCTCCCTCTTAAATATATTCAGTGACATAGCCTCCATTGCCTTCTGTGGTAGAGAATTCCACAGGTTTAACACCCTCTAAGTGAAGAAATTTCTCCTTATCTCAGTCCTAAATGTCTTACCCCGTATCCTGACTGTGACCCCTCGTTCTAGACCCCCCAGCCAGGGGAAACATCCTCCCTGCATCCAGTCTGTCTAGCCCTGTCAGAATTTTATATGTTTCAATGAGATCCCCTCTCATTCTTCTAAACTCGAGTGAATACAGGCCGAGTCCACCCAATCTCTCTTCATAAGACAGTCCTGCCATCCCAGGAATCAGTGTGATGAACCTTCGCTGCACTCCCTCTATGGCAAGTATATCCTTTCTTAGTAAGGAGACCAAAACTGTACATAATACTCCAGGTGTGGTCTCAACAAGGTCCTGTATAACTGCAGTAAGACATCCTTGCTCCTGTACTCAAATCCTCTTGCAATGAAGGCCAACATACCATTTGCCTTCCTAACTGCCTCTTGCAGCTGCATGTTTGCTTTCAGTGTCTGGTGTGCAAGGACACCCAGGTCCCTTTGTACATCAACATTTCCCAATCTATTACTAGTTAAATATTGCTCTGCCTTTCTGTTTTTCCTTCCAAAGTGGATAACTTCACATTTATCCACACTATACTGCATCTGCCATGTATTTGCCCATTCACTCAAATTGTCTAAATCGCCTTGAAGCCTCTTCGCATCCTCTTCACAACCCACAATCCCACCTAGTTTTGTGTCGACAGCAAACTTGGAAATATTACATTTGGTTCCCTCATCCAAATCATTGATATATATTGTGAATAGCTGGGGCCCAAGCATTGATCCCTGTGATACCCCACTAGTCACTGCCTGCCACCCCGAGAAAGACTCATTTATTCCTACTCTCTGTTTCCTGTCTGTTAACCAATTTTCAATCCATGCCAGTATATTACCCCCAATCCCATGTGCTTTAATTTTGCATACAAGCCTCTTATGTGGGACTTTATCAAAGGCCTCCTGAAAATCCAAATAAACCACATCCACTGGTTCTCCCTTATCTATTACATCCTCAAAAAACTCCAGTAGGTTCATCAAACACGATTTCCCTTTCATAAATCCATGTTGACTTTGTCTAATCCCATTGATGTTTTCTAAGTGTCCTGTTATAACATCCTTTATAATAGACTCTAGCATTTTCCCTATTATTGATGTTAGGCTAACCAGTCTGTAGTTCCCTGTTTTCTCTCTTCCTCCTTTTTTAAATAGTGGGGTTACATTTGCCACTCTCCAATCTGCAGGAACTGTTCCATAATCTATGACGTTTGACTGCGGAACTTGATCCTTAATTTTGCTACTAACAACGGTGAGCGCTATAGAGCTCACCGTTTTTTTTAAAGCAAATTCTGGGCCTTTGTGTTTATGCAAAGCTATAAATGTCTCAAAAAACAGTGGCTGCATAATTGCCAATGTGCATCACTACTAGCAACAACAACTTGCATTTATACAGCGCACTCTTGTAGTTGAATGGTTCGGCACACTCAAGGTAGAGAAGAGGACACTGAGCAAGAAATATAAAGTATTAATAGGAGGAGTCATTATCAAAGAGATAGGTTTATAGGATGCATTTTAAGGAAAAGAGAGAAGGAGTTTTCCAAAAAGCAGGGCTCAGTGGCTGAACTATTGGGAAAAAAACAATTATCCAGAGTTGGTGGAACGGAGGATACAGGCTGGGACATGCTGTTTGAGAAGATAACATGGATAAGGTAGAGAAAACAATGGAGGAATTTGAAATCAGGGAGTAGGAACTTGAAGTTGTTATACTGAGAACAGGAGTTAGTGGAGTTTAGCAAGGATAAGGTGATGTGTGTGGGATCCTGTGTGAGAAAGGAGTCTGGTCAAGGAGTTCTGGATCAAGTGAATTTGTGCAGGGGGGAGGAATTGAGACTGGCAGAGAGAGGGGATTTGTGCAAAAGAAACCTGAAGTGATGAAAGCACGGATTAATAGAGGGAGTGAGTTGGAAAATGTAGCCTTGGTGGCTGACCAGACGTAATAAGTAGATAAGCTCAAGGTCAAGCAGAATGACCCTGCTTCAGCAAAAATGAAAGCGCATGGAATTGGAGGCAACTTATTGACATGGGTAGTGAATTGGTCAGGAGGTAGGAGACAGAGAGTAGGGATAATGGGCCTATACTCCAATTAGCAGGATGCCAGGACTCGTGGGGCTCTATTTTAACAACCGCTATCGGGTGCATTCCTGGCGGGGGGGTGTCCGAAAATCGGGGAATCCTGGAGCAGGTCGGGAGCCCGGCTCCAACCCGCCCACTTCCGGGTTCCCCACAGACGCGCCGACGTGCGCGCACAGCCCCCGCATGTGGGAATCCCGCAGGCAATTAAAGCCAGCGGGGTGCCACTTGAGAGTATTTATCTTGTCATTTCAGGTCATTAACAGACCTGATTAAGGGACTATGTCAGGAGGGGTGGGATTTTAGGAACAACTGGGACTGTTTCCCATACTGGGGGAAACACTTCCAGTTGAAATGGACATGTTGCAGCTATCAGCCTGTGGCAGCTGCAAAGGTCCATTTGACAGGTGGGTGGGGAGACCCTCACTCATTGCAGGAGGCCACTCTGTCACTTGGGACAAAGTTTGGCCTCCACCACCCTCCCCCTGACAATAAAATTCACAAACTTGCACACTTACCCTGGTGTCCAGAGACATGTACCTACCTTGCGGACCCCCTCAGATGTACATCTTCCAGATGGGGGCCGCCGTGGCTGCAGTCATGACCTCCTCGGAGGGCGAACAGCATCACCAGCCTCGCCGGCCATGCCGTCCACCTCTGACAACGTGGAGCTCCACAACACAGTGCTGTGACACGTCCACCTGCACAGCAGGAGGGAGGGCAACCGCAGAGAGAGATGTGTCGCAGGGGGCACTACCCTCGCCAAAGGATCCACAGACCGAGGCTCAGCTTCCTGGACCTCTCTGAGCAGCAGTGCACACGGAGGCTCAGAGTCACTCGACATGTAGTCGTGGACATCTGCAGCCTCCTTGATGCCGAGCTGCTCCCGGCTGGCCCGAGCACCATCTTCTTACCTGTCACTGTCAAAGTCACCACTGCCCTCAACAATTTCTCCTCCGCATCCTTCCAGGGTGCCACCGGGGACATCGCCGACGTCTCTCAGTCGTCTGCACAAAAAAGCCCTGCAAATACACCTACACCCACTCTGCAGGGACACAATGGGTGGCATCAGTTGTGGGTCTTCATAGTGATCCTCAGGAAAGGGCATTATTGCACAAACCAGACAAGATTCGCAAAGATGTGGCAGTAGTGGTGCCAATATAATATGTGATGTGAGTTGATCAGAAATTAAATATTAGTAAAAACCATGACAAACCCTCAAACACCCTTGTGCATCCCCTTCATGCTCACAACACGTTTGCCTTACGCTGCCTACTGCACATATGTGATGCATGCCCTGTGGCTGCAGCACAGATAGTGGCAGGTTGAGTGAGGCTGACTGTGAAAGAGATGCATGAGAGGGTGAGTATGAGATACAGCCATGAGATTGTATGAGGATTGGGTTGAGTGGTAGTGGCGGGATGAGTACTGGCGAGGTGAGTAAGTGCGGGTAAGATGAGGATGAGGTTTGAGTGGGTGTGAGGGGTGATGTGACAGAGTAGTGTTAGCAGTGCAGAAGGAGATGTGGGGTGGGGGCAGTGATGTGGCAGACAGAGTGTAGGGGAATGAGTAAGTGTACTCACTTTGGGTGACCTACTTAGGTAATTGCAGCGCCTCCTGCACTGTATGCAGGTGGGCGATATGTTGGTGGTGCAGGTGACCTCCTCTGCCACCTCGAGCCAGGCCTTCCTGGTGGCAGAGGCAGGCCGCTTCCTCCCGCCCGCCGGGGGGAAGATCTCTGTCCTCCCCCTCCTCCTCACCCCATGTATTGATATCTGGAGTGAGGCATCATTAAACCTGGGAGCAGCCTTCCCCCTGGGCTGCTCCTTGCTGTATCTTTTCCTATTTGTTGCAGCATCTGTCAGTGGAGGACTGCCCCTTTAAATAGAGCTCCTCCAGCTGACAGAGCTTACTGCGTATGCGCAGTCCTCCCGACGCGCAGATCAGCAGTGGGGAACCCGGAAGACCAGGTAAGTGGATCCATTTAGGCTGCGATCGCGCGCGGGGCAGACTGATTTCACCGGGCGCGTTACCCACGCGCCCAATAGTCCCCCTTCCGCAAACCCACAACCCTCACAATATTGAGCCCGTGGTGTTCTCCAGGGATCTGTCCTGTGGCATCAGCTTTTCACTATATTTATCAATGATTTAGATAAAGGAATAGAGAGCCATATATCCAACTTTGCTGATGACACTAAGTTAGCTGGTACAGTAAGTAATGTAGATGGGAACAGAGAGTTGCAAAGGGTCATTGATGGATTAAGTGGGCAAAACTGTGGCAGATGGAGTTCAGTGTGGGGAAGTGTGAGGTCATCCACTTTGGACCTAAGAAAGATAGATCAGAGTGTTTTCTAAATGGTGAGGAGCTAGAAACTGTGGAAGAGCAGAGAGATTTATAGGTCCGTGTACAGAAATCACTAAAAACATGTGGACAGGTTCAAAAAATAATTAAAAAGGCTAATGGAATGTTCGCCTTTATCTCAAGGAGGCTGGAATGCAATGGGGTGGAAATTATGCTACAGTTGTATAGAGTTCTGGTTAGACTGCATCTGGAGTACTGCGTTCAGTTCTGGTCACTGCATCTCAGGAAGGATATATGGGCCTTGGAGGAGGTGCGAAGCAGATTCACCAGATTGAAACCAGGGCTAAAAGGATTAAATAGTGAGGACAGGTTGCACAGACGAGGTTTGTATTTCCTTGAATATAAAAGACTAAGGGGTAATATAATTGAGGTGTTTAAGATGATTGAAGGATTTGATAGGGTAGATAGAGAGAAACTATTTCTTCTGCTGGGGGAGTCCAGAACAAGGAGACATAATCTTAATATTAGAGCTAAGCCATTCTGGAGTGATTTCAGGAAGTACTTTTTCGCACAAAGGGTAGTGGAAATCTGGAACTCTCTCCACAAGGATCAGTTGAGGCTAGGTCAATTGAAAATTTGGAAACTGAGATTGATAGATTTTTGTCAGGTAAGGGTATTAAGGAATATGGAACCAAGGCGGGTAAATGGAGTTAAGATACAGATCAGTCATGATTTAATTGAATAGTAGTACTTGTGATGCAGAGGATATGGGGTCAGAAGGTCATCTTAGGGTTGAATAGGATGCCAAGATAGCGAACAGTCTGGTTCAGCCTCAGACAGTGGCCAGGGAGATACTCCAGGCACAGATCTGTCCCCTACCAGAAATGTGATCCGGTGAAGGATCCATATTCGATATATCAACTCACATCACCGCCCTTCCCCCGGAAACCCAACAAACACACCCCACATCTTCAGCACTCTGTGCTGTAAAGAAAATTGAGGAGCTGAATGGCCTACTCCTGTTCCTAAGTTCCCATTATTTCATCTTTCTCCTGTGCACTCTGCAGCCCTCCAATCTGAACAAGGATTTTAGACTTTAGTTATATCCTCAATTTTCACAGGGGGCAGATCTATACCCGGAGTAGCTCCCTGGCCACCTACTGAGGCTGAACCAGTCTGTTCGCAACCTTGGCATCCTACGCGACCCTGAGATGAGCTTACGACCCCATATCTTCTCCATCGCCAAGACTGCCTACCAGTACCTTTGTGACATTGCCCATCTCCATCCCTGCCTCAGCTCATCTGTTGCTGAAACACTCATCTATGCCTTCGTTACCTCGACGATTCCAATGTTCTCCTGTCTGGACTCCTACCTTGCACCCTCCTTAAACTTGAGCATAACCTAACTTGCAGCAAGTCCCGTTCACACATCACCCCTGTGCTTGCTAACCTATATTGGCTCCCATGCCTTTGTTACCTTTAGAACCAACTATTCCAGTGCTCTCTTGTCCGGTCTCCCACCTTGCACCCTCTGTAAACTTGTGCTTATCCAAAACTCTGCTGCCTGTATCCTAACTCGCACCATGTCATGTTCACCCATCACCCCTGTGCTTGCTGACCTACATTGGCTCCTGGTCCAGAAATGCCTCGATTTTAAAGCTATCACCCTTGTTTTCAAATCCCTCTGTGACCTTGCCCCTCCCTATCCCTGTAACCTCCTCCAGCCCTACAACCCTCCGAGATCTCTGCGCTCCTCTAATTCTTGCCTCTTGTCCATCCCTGATTTTAATTGCTCCACCATTGGCTGCCATGCTTTCAGCTGCCTAGGCCCTAAGTTCTGGAATTCCCTCTCTAAACCTCTCCACCTCTCTACCCCTCTCTCCTTTAAGACGCTCCTTAAAACCTTCCTCCTTGACCAAGCTTTTGGTCACCTGTCCTAATACCTCCTTGTGTGACTCATAACACTATTGTGAAATGGCTTGGGACGTTTTACTACGTTAAAGGCTCTATATAAATGCAATTTGTTATTGTTGTTGTTGTTGGCCTTTTCGTTCTCTTTTCAAGCCTAGTGTATTTTTCCAGCATTTTCTCCTTCATTTCATACCTCGGTCCTCATTCCAATGTTCCCAACAAAGTATAAAGAGCCCACTGGTCAAGAGAACGCCAAGTTTGGGCTGCTGCTAGCATCGCAGGCGGAACTCAGGAAAGTGTTGTTGGTGATTGGGACCTTGGCCCGGGATCGGGAGCTGGGTCTGGGGTTCGGTTGACAGCAGAGGAGTCTGGGATCAGGGGTCAGGAGAGGAGGCGTGGGATCGGTCAGGGGTCAAGAGGGGAGGCCCGGGGGCCTTATCAGAGGTCAGGAGCAGCAGCGATTGGAGTAGGGGTCAAATGTGGTGTTGGGAGGAGCAGGAGTGCTTACATTTAGGTAATGTACTTATCTTCTTTGTTGCAGATGACTCCTAGGGCTGATTTCCCTAAGTGCAGACCGTGATGGCATTAGGCCCCTGCACAGGGCCTAATGTCCGGAAATGGGCGCATGCTTCCTGCCCGCCATTTTGGGGTCTTAGTTGTCTAAGTAACTTCTAATTGCAGAGAAAAGGAAAGCAGCCATTTGCCCATTGTTTATTAAATGGGGAATTTCACCCAAAAATGACCATACTCAGAGTACAGAGTAATATCAGCAGGAAAATGCAAAAAATGAAGAAAAAGAATGTGTGGTTTAAAGCAACAGTGTGATCATGATGTGGAAAGCATCCTTACATAGATTTTACCTATATTGTGAGAAGTATTTGTAATTGTGGTACATGAAAACACCTCAAACGATAATGAAAAACAATCACCATCATCTTTTAGCAACATAGAAAACTTTTATTTCTAGTTAGAAAATAAACATACTCATTTCAACCCATACAATTTACCACTTACATCTCTTTGTGAGGTGAATTAATGGAAGCACATTAATTGACATTGCTAACTTCTGAACTGATTGACCAGGTTTTGAGATACCAACTATTTTTGTGCCTGAGTTACTATGTGGGCCAGATAGATAGAGTGAAATTACTGGGGCTAAAAGGGCATCTTTTATCTTTACAAATACATTCAAGCTGCATAGATTTTTAAAATGGAAAAGATGCAGAGCTGACAGGAGACGGTGCACCTTTTCAGAGATTCATTTTAACGATGGTGACACAACGACAGGTCTCTATTCCTTTTTGAAGAATCTCTTGGCGTTAACTCCTTCGTACAAGTAAGTCTGTAAGAGATTTCATAGAAGTTATTGTACCCGAGGTAACTTTTCACAACAGTAAGCCTAATGTGTGCTGAACTGTTCTAGGCTTTTGGTAACACTGACAAAAGAGAATATTTTTTGTTCAAAAATATGTTGCATTTCAAGTTACAGAAAATATTTTAAAATATGCTGTAACATTTAAATTTGAAAGGTCCCAAGTGAGTGGAATTGATCATGTTGCTATCAGCACTTGAGGCCTGCCTCAGCAATTTCCCTGTCTTCCCTGAGGTGGGAATCACACTCAGTCCACCGAACATACTAATGTGACCCTGACCCTGGGAAGTGCACTTGTGTCAGGAGCACATGAATTTAGCTGGCGGAAGTCTCACTGACCCCGCGCCCCCCCACTCCCCCTCCAAGGTTACAACAGCAATTTGTTGGGAGGGAAATAGATCCTTGCATCACTGGTGATGTTAAATTAGTCACCTCAGCTTGAGTCATGAGGTCGTGGGTTTAAGTTGCACTCTGGATTTAATCTAGGTGACACTTATCCTAGTGCAGTACTGAAAGAATGGTCTTTATCTCATTGCTGTTTGTGGTATCTTTCTGTGTGCAAATTGGCTGTTGCATTTGCCAACAAAACAGCAGTAATTACACTTCAAAACTAATTCAATGGTGGTAAAGCGCTTTGGGATGTCCCGAGGGTGTGAAAAGTGCTATATAAATGTAAGTTCTTTCTTGAAGAGTTGAAACAAAATGCTTACAAAAATTGAATGCAATCGGGAAAAAGTAGAAGAATGTTGAAGTTAATGATAATTCTTTGTACCTGATTTTGAAAAGGAATGCTAATTGTTGACACTGTTTACATGTAAGTACAAATATTATGGTATCATACACTCAGCAATTAGTCAAACATTCACAGGTTGTTCTACTATTAGAGACATCGGCAATGAATTTACCTGAACAAGTTCACCACCAACAATTTCCCTTGTCGTCAGGAGTTCCTTGCTATTGTCCTTTCTAGTGAACTTTCCAACAAGTTTGTCTCCCTCACAGTTCCATGAACCCTAGAGCAAAGAAATAATTTCTATTAGTCCCAAAATGAACGTTTTTTCCCAGCAATTTTATGTGATTGAGGCAATAAAATCGTTATAGGGTTGCACAAAGCAGAAGCAAGTCACTTTGAGAAAGGAAAGATCACAAGTCAACTCAAATTATTCTTTCTGCTCTTTCCAAGAGATTTTATTAATTGCACAGAGAATCTTATTAATCTGTACGGCAGCAATAAAACATGTTTTGATCCTTACATTCAGTTCTGTTCCATCTGCCAGGGAGTAGTCGAAGGCTACCCCCAGTGTGAACTCAATGTCTTTTGTGCGGAAGGTACTGGACTCCTTGACGCTGAACTTATTCCCGTCTTGCTGGATTGTAAGCTTCAGGTTATCATGGCCTGCAAGTTTTCTTTTCATAACATTTACCCCTGTTGATTAAAGCGAGAATTGTACTGTTATTAAATTGAAATAGAAGCAGGTTGTTTCTGAATACACATTTGTAGTGTTTTCTTTCTCAATTGTAATAATGATTATATACAGTACTAATATTTAGAGTTCACATTAGGAGAAGTGGTGAAATATATTTTGGGAATCATGAAGAAAACCAAATTATTTACTTCTAATAGGAATAGATCTTTACTTTTTGGAGCCAAAATGCACAAGAAGATTTTACAATAATTGTGTTACTACTTTACAACATGGCATTGAACTTTTAGAATTCAAGTTTATTCAGGCACAATATATGACTTGAAAAAAAGTTCAGCTGTAAATTGGTTTCTCACAAAGTTCCTCTGTACACTACTAATGAATAAGCCAATTTATCCATGATTGTTTTTGGCATGAGTCAGCTCATTAAAATTTAGGGTTATTTTAAACAGTCTTGCTGAAGCATTTTAATGGCAGTAGAAAAAAATAGTTACATTAGGGTTTAAATATTCATCTGATAGTGTATAACTTCAAGTAACAGAATAAGATATTCTTCTAATGCCAATGAGCCATTAAATACTTTTATTTGCTCTTACTGACAAAATAGTTTGTTTTCTCTTTTAGTGACATTTCCTACAGTTTACAATCTTTGCAAATTTAATGCATTAATTCTCGTACCTGTTTATGGATGTACAACTATAAGAACATAAGAAATAAGAGCAGGAGTAGGCCATACAGCCCCTCGAGACTGCTCCGCCATTCAATAAGATCATGGCTGATCTTTGGCCTCAACTCCACTTTCCCACCCGATCCCAATATCCCTTGAGTCCAAAAATCTATCTATCTCAGTCTTGAATATATGCAATGATTCAGCATCAACAGCTAATCTGGGGTAGAGAATTCCACAGATTCACTACCCTCTGAGTGAAGAAATTCCTCTTCATCTCCGTCCTAAATGGCCAACCCCTTATCCTGAAGCTATGCACCCTAATTCTGGACTCTCCAGCCAGGAGAAACATCCCCTCAGCATCGACCTTGTCAAGCCCTTATATGTTTCAATGAGATCACCTCTCATTCTAGTGGAGTATAGAAAGTGCACGGGTGAAATTAAGAAGGAAATTAGGAAAGCAAAGAGAGGGCATGAAAAATACTGGCAAGTAAAATTAAGGAAAACTCAAAAATGATTTATAAATACATAAAGAGCAAAAGCATAACTAAGGAAAGAGTAGGGCCTTTTAGAGACCAAAAAGGTAACCTATGTGTGGAGGCGGAAGATGTGGGTCTGGTGCTTAACGAATACTTTGTGTCTGTTTTCATAAAAAAGGGGGACGATGCAGAGATTGTAGTTAAGGAGGAGGAGTGTGAAATATTGGATGGGATAAACATAGTGAGAGAGGAAGTATTAAGGGGTTTAGCATCTTTGAAAGTGGATAAATCACCAGGCCTGGATGAAATGTATCCCAGGCTGTTAAAAGAAGCAAGGGAGGAAATAGCAGAGACTCTGACCATCATTTTCCAATCCTCCCTGGCTACAGGCGTGGTGCCGGAGGATTGGAGGACTGCTAATGTCGTACCGTTGTTTAAAAAGGGAGAAAGAGATAGACCGAGTAATTATAGGCCAGTCAGTCTGACCTCGGTGGTGGACAAATTATTGGAATCGATTCTGAGGGACAGGATAAATCGTCATTTAGAAAGGCACAGGTTAATCAAGAACAGTCAGCATGGATTTGTTAAGGGAAGGTCGTGTCTGACTAATTTGATTGAATTTTTTGAGCAGGTAACAAACAGAAACATAGAAAATAGGAGCAAGGGTAGGCCATTCGGCCCTTCGGGCCTGCTCCGCCATTCAAAATGATCATGGCTGATCATCTAACTCAGTACCCTGTTCCCACTTCTTCCCCATATCCCTTGATCCCTTTAGCATTAAGAAATATATCTATATCCTTCTTGAATACACCTAATGACTTGGCCTCCACTGCCTTCTGTGGTAGAGAATTCCACAGGTTCACCACCCTCTGAGTGAAGAAATTTCTCCTCACCTCGGTTCTAAATGACATTTAGATGTTAGGCTAACTGGTCTGTAATTCCCTGTTTTTTCTCTCCCCCCTTTTTTAAATAGTGGGATTACATTTGCCACCCTCCAATCTATAGGAACTGTTCCAGAGTCTATAGAGTTTTGGAAGATGATCACCAATGCATCCATTATTTCCAGGGCCACTTCCTTTAGTACTCTGGGATGTAGATTATCAGGCCCTGGGGATTTGTTAGCTTTTAGCCCCATTAATTTCCCTAGCACTATTTTCTTACTATTTCTGGTTTCCTTCAGTTCCTCCCTCTCATTAGACCCTTGGTTCCCTAACATTTCTGGGCGGTTATTTGTGTCCTCCTTTGTGAAGACAGAACCAAAGTATATGTTTAATTGTTCTGCCATTTCTTTGTTCCCCATTATAATTTCCCCCATTTCTGACTGTAAGGGACCTACATTTGTTTTCACTAATCTGTTTCTCTTGACATATTTATAGAAGCTTTTACAGTCAGTTTTTATGTTCCCTGCTAGTTTACTCTCATTCTTTATTTTTCCCCTCTTAATCAATCTCTTTGTCCTCTTTTGCTGAATTCTGAACTGCTCCCAATCCTCAGGCTTGCCGCTTTTTCTGGCAATTTTATATGTCTCCTCTTTGGATCTAATACTATCTCTAATTTCTTTTGTAAGCCACGGTTGAGCCACCTTTCCTGTTTTATTTTTGCGCCAGACAGGAATGAATAATTGTTGTAATTCCTGCATACGTTCTTTTAATATTAACCATTGCCTATCCACCGTCATCCTTTTTAGTAAAGTTTCCCAATCTATCATAGCCAACTCGCACCTCATACTTTCGTAATTTCCTTTATTTAGATTCAGGACCCTAGTTTCGGATTCAACTACTTCACTCTCCATCTTAATGAGGAATTCAATCATGTTATGGTAGCTCTTCCCTAAGGGACCCAGCACAACAAGATTGTTAATTAATCCTTTCTCATTGCACAATACCCAGTCTAGGATCACCTGTTCTCTAGTTGGTTCCTCAATGTATTGATCTAGAAAACCATCACGTACACACTCCAGGAATTCCTCCCCCACTGTATTATTACTAATTTGGTTTGACCAATCTATATGTACATTAAAGTCACCCATGATTATAGTTGTACCCTTCTTGCATGCATCTCTAATTTTCTGTTTAATGCCCTCCCCTACATCTCCACTACTGTTTGGGAGCCTATGGACAACCCCCACCAACGTTTTCTGCCCCTTGGTATTTCTTAGCTCCAACCATACAGATTCCACATCGTGATTTTCCCAGCCAATATCCTTCCTCACTATTGCATTGATTTCCTCCTTTACTAACAACGCTACCCCATCTCCTTTCCCTTTTTGCCTGTCCTCCCTAAATATTGAATACCCCTGGATGTTCAGTTCTCATCCCTGGTCACCCTGCAGCCATATCTCTGTAATCGAAACTACATCATAACCGTTAATATCTATCAGCGCTGTTAATTCATCTAGCTTATTGCGAATGCTCCGCGCATTAAGACACAATGCCTTTAGACTTGTCTTTTTAAGATTGCTAGTCATCTTAGTTTTATTTTGCAATATGGCCCTATTTGTTTTTTGCTCTTGTTTTCTCTGCCTTCCACTATTGCTTCTTACCTTTCTGTCTTTTGTTTCTATCCTTGTTTCCCCCTTCTCTCTCTCCCTGCTCAGGTTCCCATCCCCCTGCCATTCTAGTTTAAACCTTCCTCAATAGCACTAGCAAACACCCGCGCGAGGGCATCGGTCCCGGTCCTGCTCGGGTGTAACCCGTCCCGCTTGTACAGGTCCCACCTTCCCCAGAACTTGTCCCAATGTCCCAGAAATCTAAATCCCTCCTTCCTACACCATCCCTGCAACCACGCATTCATCTGGTCTATTCTCCTGTTCCTATACTCACTAGCACGTGGCACTGGTTGTAATCCTGAGATCACTACCTTTGAGGTCCTGCTTTTTAATTTATCTTCTAACTCCTTAAATTCACCTTGCAGGACCTCATCCCTTTTTTTATCTATGTCGTTGTTACCGAAAAGGACCAAGACTACTGGCTGTTCACCGTTCCCCTCCAGAATGCCGTGCAGCCGCTCTGTGATATCCTTGACCCTAGCACCACGGAGGCAACATACCATCCTGGAGTCACGTTTACGGCCGCAGAAATGCCTATCTTTCCCCTTACAATTGAATCCCCTATCAATATAGCCCTGCCACTCCTATTCCTCCCCTCCTGTGCAGCAGAGCCACCCGTGGTGCCACGAACCTGGCTCTTGTTGCTTTCCCCTGATAAGCCATCTCCCCCAACTGTATCCAAAGCGATATATCTGTTTGAGAGGGAGATGGCCCCAGGGGACTCCTGCTCTACCTGCCTAGTCCTTTTACTCTGCCTGGCGGTCACCCATTTCCTTTCTGCCTGCGTAATCTTTACCTGCGGCGTGACCACCTCACTGAACGTGCTATCCACGATAATCTCAGCATCGCAGATGCTCCACGGTGAATCCACCCGCAGCTCCAGCTCCGAAATGCGGTTAGCCAGTAGCTGTAGCTGGACACACTTCCTGCACACATGGCCGCCAGGGACACCTGTAGTGTCCATGAATTCCCACATAGTGTGGGAGGAGCATATCACGGGTGCGAGGAGGGACGCTGAGGGTAATGCTTTGGATGTAGTGTACATGGATTTTAGCAAAGCTTTTGACAAGGTCCCACATGGCAGACTGGTCAAAAACGTACAAACCCATGGGATCCAAGGGAAACTGGCTAGTTGGATCCAAAATTGGCTGGGTGGCAGGAAGCAAAGGGTAATGGTTGACGGGTGTTTTTGCGAATGGAATGCTGTTTCCAGTGGGGTCCTGCAAGGCTCAGTACTAGGTCCCTTTCTTTTTGTGGTATATATTAATGATTTGGACTTGAATGTGGGGGGCTTGATCAAGAAGTTTGCAGATGATACAAAAATTGGCCGTGTGGTTGATAGTGAGGAGGAAAGCTGTAGACTGCAAGTAGATATCAATGGACTGGTCAGGTGGGCAGGAAAGTGGCAAATGGAATTCAATCCAGAGAAATGTGATGTAATGCATTTGGGGAGGGCAAACAAGGCAAGGGAATACACAATAAATAGGAGGATACTGAGAGGCGTAGAGGAACAAAGGGACCTTGGAGTGCATGTCCACAGATCCCTGAAGGTAGCAGGACAGGTAGATAAGGTAGTTAAAAAGGCATACGAGATTCTTTCCGTTATTAGCTGAGGCATAGAATATAAGAGCGGGGAGATTATGCTAGAACTGTATAAAACATTAGTTAGGCCACATCTTGAGTACTGCGTACAGTTCTGGTCACCACATTACAGGAAAGATGTGATTGCACTAGAGAGGGTACAGAGGAGATTTATGAGGATGTTGCCAGGGCTGGAGAATTTTAGGTATGAGAAAAGATTGGATAGGCTGGGGTTGTTTTCTTTGGAACAAAGGAGGCTGAGGGGAGATTTAATTGAGGTATATAAAATTATGACGGGACTAGATAAAGTGGATAGGGAGGACCTATTTCCCTTAGCAGAGGGGTCAGTGATGAGGGGGCATAGATTTAAAGTAATTGGTCGGAGGATTAGAGGGGAGATGAGGAGAATTTTCTTCACCCAGAGGGTGGTGGGGGTCTGGAACTCACTTACAGAAAGGGTGGTAGAGGCAGAAACCCTCAACTCATTTAAAAAGTACTTGGATGTGCACTTGAAATGCCATAACCTACAGGGCTACGGACAAAGTGCTGGAAAGTGGGATTAAGCTGCATAGCTCTTTTTCGGCCGGCACGGACACGATGGGCTGAATGGCCTCCTTCTGTGCCATAACTTTCTATGATTCTATGATTCTTCTAAACTCCAGACAGTATAGGCTCATTCTACTCAATTAGATATTCTTTTACCTTCTTATGTTCACACTTACCCATCTGTTCCATAAACTTGTCATAATTTTCATTTCTATCAACCTTCCAGGTACCATTGAATGCCATTGTTATAACTAGAGTGAACTCCTCCAACCAGTGACAGAATCTCTTCTCCAATCTCAGCTTTTAAAGCTTGCAGAATAATCAAAACCAGGGTTTTATCAGTGTGATCTTGGTGTGTCTGCGTAAAGTTCAATTGCTGCATGTGACTCCCTCCAAGGACATTATAGTGAGGTATTATTTTAGTGCATTAAAAGTCTAAGTGGTAGGACTTGATTGAATTGAGTCATAGTTCTCTTTTTTTTCTCTAAAAAGAAGTCTTATTTTGCAATTCTGCAGAAATACTGGCACATTTATTTTAAACTAATATACTTGTTAATGCCGCTGTTAAAATAACAGATGAAGAAATTTCCTACCAACATGTTAAGCATTATTCTGCTAATATCACACAGCATAATTTCTAGGCTTATATAATTTTAAATATTTTTTTAATTAAATGAATGAAAAGTGAAATAATATTCTCAACCATCTCACCCTGGCTGTCCGACATAAGCATGGTGTGCTGAGCAGGCTACAGCTGCATGTTCTTGCCTAGCTGGCACTATTACTTCTAGACAGACAGGAACAGACTACAAATGTGGTGCCCTTTATGAATTAGGTACATGTATTTGCTATAGTTGTGATTATGTCATGTGTGGTAAAACTAATTTATCAGTTACAAGTTATTGGATGTTTTACCTAATACGTTGTTAATTATTAAGTGGCACACACTTCGCACATAAGGTGGAATATTTCAATTGGAGAATCCAGACTTCTCCCAGCATTACCTTTGATTGTGCTCACAGCAACCAGGTATTTTTTGTGTAGTCGGGCCCGTGCCTCCTAGGAGCTGAGCTGAAACTTATACCTTTTGTGCATGGAGTGAATGTGTTAGCTTGATTAACAGGATTAACAATTAACCATTTCTTGAGCTACACTCTGGAAAAATGTATGTGATGCCCACTATCAGCAATATAGTACTTAACTTTCACCAATACTTTAAACTGTTTTCAGAGACCAAAATAACAAAGTATTTTGAAATTTTTAAGATTCTTTCTTTCAGAGTCCTTTAACTGAGACTTAGATGACCATAGCTTGGGTGCTTAGCTGTTTTGGAGTTCTGTCTCATTGCTACATTATGGAGCTAAATGTTTGAAAGAAGAGAATTGAAGATATAGTGTAATGTTAGTGTAGCTACACCTTCCAGGCAGCTTCTGACGCCTCAGATCAAGTGCAAAGCTTTCACTATAGAATAGTAGTTTTGGAGAAGAACAAGCTTTTATAACAAGCCAGTAATAAATATTAATTATTTCCATCACTTCGAGTGAATGGGAAGCTAGTCCCCCTGCCATCTTGAAAATTAATTATTACAACTGCCATGATCAGCACTGTGTTTTCTGATCATCTGTCAGACATCAAGGTTTGGATTAGCCAAAACTTCCTCCAGGTGAACATTGGTAAAATTGAAACTATCCTGTTTGATCATCATCACAAACTCTATGCCCTCATCCCTGATTCCACTGCCCCCCCCCCCCCCTTTTTGACTGTTCACTCAAGCTGACCCACGGTGTCCTGCTCAATCCTGAGCTGAACTTCAAACTCCACATCCAAAACATCAGCAAGATTTTCATCTAAGGATCATTCCATTCCAATCTCACGCCCACCGTCACTGAAACTCTTTTTCATCTCCAAGCTCTTCTTTCCTAATGCTGTCCTATTCCTTCCTATACTAACTCTAAGTCATCCAGAACTCTGCCACCTACACCCCATCCCAAACTAAATTGCACTCATTCATCAATTCAGCCTTGGCTTCCTGTTCCCTAGTGCATTGAATTCAAAGTTCTTGTTTGCAAATCCCTCCATGGCTTCTCTCCACCCTATCTCTGCAACCTCCTCCAACCCTAAGTTCCAGCTTACACTGTTCACTTTGTCTTAGCTTAAACATCTGTGAAGTGTTCCTCCTCCTTCTGCTCCACTATCAATGACCAAGACTTCAGCCATCAAGGACCCACATTCTTGGATTCTCTTCCTAAACACCTCTGCCTTGTTACATTTCTCCTCACTTTCAAAAATTTATTCAAAACCTACTTCTTTGACCATGCCTTCGATCACCTCCCTAACCTCCTTCTTGCACTTCTTGATTGGTGTTTGTTTTCTTCCTTCCCTTCTCCTCCGCACAACCATAACACCTTAAGGCGTTTCACTATGTTAAAGGCACTATGTAAGTAGTTGGTAGTTCAGCCCACAAGGCCCAGGCAATTCAGTTTCTGTGTGTGCTTATGATTCATGCTTGCTGGATTACCTCAATTAAATATTGTGGGGCTGGAGGTCTGTGCTCACCATTGTTGCCTCATTGGTGGAGAAATGTTTAATCAGACAACAACATTTGTTTGCACTGGCCCATTAAGGTATATACAAATCATTGGGAATGTGTATGTGTATATGAATAAAACCTTTTCACATTCTTCAAACTTGAATCATATCTCACACACTGTCTAAGGCAAATCTTTGTATTCTATATTGGGGGGGGGGGGGGAGATAAAGAAACAAAGGTGTATGGACAAATTTTACAAAAACAGAAAATACTGCAGCTACAAGGTCTCTAGTCTTTTAATGGCTTTTGTACGAACTCACCCAGTGATCAATATTCAACATCAATTAGGCAGTGACTTTGTAATGTTAAAGGGTTAAACATCTTCATTTTAGCAGCAAGGTAAGGCAATGGTCTAGAAATTGGGCCTGTTTTTCAGGCGTTACACGGACTCCTAGGGCCCCAGAATGGCGTGTGCACACTTGTGACCAGAATTGTGCCGCCCATCATATTGAGTAAGAAAACAAGAGGCATCCTTTACCCACGCCTGAAGCAGGTGCTAGGCCTTTTGCATATGCAAATAAGGGGCCTAATGCCTGCTTCAGGTCCCCGCTGCAATATCGGTTTGCCCTGAGACAATCAGCGCCATTGCGGGCTGTACTCAGGGAAACCGGCCCTAAAGAACGCCTGCAAAATAAAGGTGAGTTACTTACTTGTAAAGCACCATTCCAATTGCCACCGCTCCCGAACCCCCTGGTCCTGACCTCCAGGCCCTGGCCCTAGTCCCGGCCTCCAATCTCCCTCCCTCCCCACCTTGGCCCCAACCTCTGATCTCCCTCTCCTCACTGGCCCCAACCTCTAGGCTTCCCAACCCCTGATCTCCCTCTCCTGGCCCTGATCACCGGGCCTTGGGCCCAGACTCTGATCTCTCCCCCACCCCCAGCCCCCAGCCTGATCTCCAGGCTCCCAGACCTCCGATCTCTCTCCCCCCACCGACCCGACCTCCAGGCTCCCCAACCCCTGACTTCCCTCCCTCCCTGCCCGAACACCAGGCTCCCTGACCGCCCTCTGCCCCAGCTCCATGAATCTCGATCACTCCCCTCCCAGCCACAGATCACTCCCACCCCTCTGAGGCCCGTGATCCTACCCCTGGCCACCGATCATTTACCTGCGTGGCCTCCTCCTGCAGCATCGTCTCTATGTCAATGAAGTCCGAGGCCCAATATCTAGGCCTCTTCAGATCTCACCACTTGTGTGCAGGATAGTTATTCTGCATGTGTGTGGGGGAGGTGGGGTGGGGGGGAAGGGAGGGAGCGGCAAATCTGGGTGCTCCTGAATTTCTAGCACATTGTGTTTTGTTTGATATAATATTCTTGAACTTTTAAACAGCATAACCTCTAATTTACCATGAGCAGCACAATGGAAGATTTGTGTGTGTGTGTGCGTGTGGCGCGTGCACGTGGCACAATTTAAAGTGTCACACTGTTTTGCATCTGTAACAATCTTAAAGGAAGCCAGTCATTGACCTGGAGCCTAAAATGTACTGCAAAATGTACTTGCTTGGTGAATGACCTAAGCGGTTTACAATCAGCTACAATTATCTGGCTTTGCCTAATTAGTGCAATAGCCTTAAAGGGACAGGTTAAGTTAACATGCTCCAGACCCTGGATTATCCATGAGCATTGCCACAGGAGATTTAATAGTTCATTTAAACTTTATGTAGTCTGGGAGGCTCCGTGGTACACAACTAAGCAGCCCATAAAGTCAAAGAAAATTGGACATTCCTGTGATTCACTGGTGATATGCTTGAAGAATTATGCAGGTGGTATACAACAGAAACTATATTCGAAGTAAACTAGAGGGATTATAACTGACAAAATGTATTATATTGTACCAGAAGTATTATAGCATTGACATACTATAGGGACTGTACTAATAGTACACTGTTGGCTTACTAGAGTGACTGTAGTAAAGGTATGATGAGGGATTTTAGTGGAGATGTACAAGACCATACTTGAGGTGCATTAAGGGGATTAACTAATTGCATACTGAAGCGTATAATAGAAGGATTATATTGGCAGTGTACTAAAGAGAAGTGGTAAAGTGCAGTAAAGGGACTACTATGGGTGAAATAAAGGAACTGTGGGCATGTACTAGAATTAATCTTGAGATTTACTTGTTAAATATTGGATACCATGCACACTGCTGCAATAAAATGCTGAGTGCAGAACAAGCGTTGGAAAGAAAGAAAGTTATGCTGTGGCTGTTGTCACATGCCTCCTAGCAACCAGCTTAGAACAGTTTAGATGGAGGTTTAAAAATGAATTCTTTTGGCTGTAGATAGTACACAGATTCGGGTGATTGGAAAGAATGTGACACACGGTGTGATACGCTCACAAAATTGTGATAAAGAAGAAAGATGCGTGCTCCTCCAGAACATCTATTTGTTGATAAGTTAATTAAATGATATCGATGACTTGGTTGATAATATAAGCTCCAAGCAGTTCCTCCTTCAACCATTGCAGGTTAATTAGCATTTTGCTTAAATGAATTGTCAGTTGCAATTCTACAATTTTTTTGTGTGCGGAGAAAATTAGGAAATGTCCTTTTGTTCTGCAAATTTCACAAATATAAAAATTATAATATCCTGTATAAGAAACTTACTCATTTTGCAGATGCAATGTGATTGGTCATCAGCTTTAGAGCAAAGGAGAGAATTGAATAAAAAACAATATATTTTAAAATGCTTTCTTCAAACTTGTGTATTTGCATTCATCAGTAAAGATCACGTTTAATCTAATACAGCTGTTTTAGCTCAGATTTGTTTTCAAAAGGCTTGTTTCTTGAAGGTGAATTGTCTTCCAGCATAGGGCAACAGGACACAGATATCTCCAATGCACTGAGAATTGAAGGGTCTAAGATAAAAATAAACAGTTATAGATCACTTGGAAGCAGGTATATATTCCACATCACTAATCTCAGTGTCCTGATGATATCCCTGATAAAAACTTAGGGTTTTATGTTGTTTAGGCACTTTCTAGTTTAGGTTTTGGCATGTAGCAGGTATCATACATGAAATACTAAATGGAACTAAATCTGATAACCTGGCTTTACCTCTGTACTTTGTCACTTTAGCAATCACATAACGTACAATTTGCAAAGTTAGCTAAGACTTTGGCTCAGTTAATAAATTTGTTGCCAGTGTGGAACTGAGTCATACAGACCCAGCAAAGTCCCAGGTTCAGTCTGTACTGAGTTAGCTGATCTCAACATGCCAACAAATCACTAGTTGACACCAGATAAACCTTCTCTCCGCTGTAGTCAGCATCTTCTGGTGATGAGACAGAAGATAGCAGCGAAGAAAGAAATTACACTACCATTATGTAATAATTGAGAAGTATGTTTTATTCAGGTAAAGTGTAGACACTAGATAATGCAAACTTCAGTCAAAATTCATGTACTTTTCAACTAGTATTACAGTGAATTAATTCTCGGAGGAGCTATTCTTTGTGGTATTGTGCTTGCAGGCCTTGTTTTAAAAAAACACTATCCAATTATTTTTGTCCTCTTACCCTTGGTAGCGCAGACCATCTGGTGAGGAGATTGGACAGGTAACCTGATCTCAGGCATTTGATTAGAACTGACTCAAGGACAATGTTGTCCAATAGAAATTGCTGACTAGACACAGGTGTGGCTATGGCGACAGCATTTTAGCCACATGCTAATTTTAGTAGACAACTCCTTACAGTGGGGCCTTTGGTACTACGGCCTCATTGCAAATAGCACAGCAGTGTTGTTTAAACAACTAGCTTTCTTTTAGAATTTGTACCTGGATGAATCAGATTGTAATACAACCACATAGAATTACAATGTTTTCTATTTTCCATGGAGAGTCACAATATTTAATCTGCTACAGAAGTGGTGGACTGTTTTTAATCAATAGATTTTTTTGTCACTTAAGGACAGGAATTGTTACTCGTCTGGATACAATTATACTGGGAAATTGAACATATTCTACTTTTTGTATCTTGTATTAGCATCAAGCACTTGGAGATCAGTTGTAGCATGAAACAGATTCAGGAGACTCTGGATCTGGTTTTGTACAACAAACCACAGATGATTGGAACAAGCGGAGGTTAGAGAACATCTTGCATACAGTGACCATAAACTAACTGGATTTGGTTCAGACTTACCATGGATAAGGAGACTATAATAGAAACTTTTAATTTGGGGGAATGAGGAGGCAGTTCATGGAGTTGGACTAGAATGGATTGTTAGAGGAACAAAGCTTGGAGGAGAAGTGATCTACTTTTAAATACACATTGCAGGAATTATAAAGTCAATTTATATCAATGGTTAAGAAACACTATAGGAACAAGAGAAAATCTATGTGGGCAACAGAGGGGTAATTTGCTGATGACACTAAGAAGGTGGAGGGGCACAAAGGGTGCAATCAATCAATAGCAGGCTGATCAGGTGTAGAAACATTTGGAAATGGCAAATGAAATTCAGTGTCAGATATTGCCTCTGGAGGCTCGGCAGGTGCAGGCAGCTTGTCCGCAGAATTGAAATGAGGCCTGAAGCCCAATTTGAAGTGGGACTTGGACCTCCGGGTTGGTGTGCGCCTTCGGTTATACACCCGAAAAAGGTCCAGAAACAATTTTTACCTTGTGAGTTCATCTATATTAGATAAGAATGAGAGGAGATCTTACAGAGGGATTCAAGATCCTTAGGGTAACGAAAGTTGAATTGTGAGAGACTGTTTACTGTGGCCCTGAGATTGACAATTGGGGAATGAGATGAATGTAGCTAAGAAAAGGGAAGGTGAATGGCCAGAACAATATAGCTATTCCGCACACAGGCAAGTGACTGTTTGGAATGGATTGCCCAAGGAAATGATCAAAGCTGATAACATCAGTAATTTTGAGAGGGACTTGGACAGACATTAAGTGAGAGAATCGATTGTGAGATATGGTTAGTGTATTCGAGTTTTGAACTCTGGGCTGGCCAGTTGGACTTTGGAAAAGGTCTTATCTGGTCATGTACATTCTTAGGTTCCTATATGAATTACAACTTCAGGGTAATGAGAGAATTTTTACCTCCAACAGAATAAAAGTTACTTATTGGTTCCACAGTTAATTCTGCACTATAAAAAGTAGAAATGAAACACAAATGAATTTAAATTCCTTCCAATTTATTTGTAACTGAATATATTGGGCTATAAATTGGGCCATGTAGCATCCATTTTGTAGGTGCTACGCAGCCTCCTAAGGACCCAAAATGGCATCTGGATTGCGTGCACACTTCTAGCATGGCGTGCGCCGGACGCCATCTTGGTAAAGGCGTATGTGCACACTCAAATAACAAACGCTGACAGCATGTAAATAGGGAGAATATGCGGCAGATCAGTGTGCAACGCTGATTTAAAGGGATGATGCGATTTTGGAACTCAACGCTCCAGTCAACACACTGTATTAACCTTGCCCAGCTGAACAGGTCGTAAACAGCATGATAGACCCACCCCCCACCCCCCCCCTCCCCCCGCCAGCGCTATTTAAAGGGATCATGCAGGAGTTACAGGTTAGTTGTTGGATTATTGCTTCTGGCTGCATTTGTACCAGTTTTTGGAGGCCTCCTATACTTGAGTACGAGGACTAGGGGACATAGCCTAAAAATTAGAGCCAGGACTTGTAGGAATGAAGTTAGGAAACGCTTCTACAGGCAAAGGGTGGTAGAAGTTTGGAACTCTCTTCCGCAAACAGCAGTTGATGCTAGCTCAATTGTTAATTTTAAATATGAAATTGATAGATTTTAGTTCACCAAAGGTATTAAGGGATATGGGGCTAAGGCAGATATATGGAGTTAGGTCACAGATCAATCATGATCTCATTGAATGGTGGAACATGCTCGAGGGGTTAAATGGCCTACTCCTGTTCCTATCTTCCTATGTTCCTATAATATAGTTTCAATACTCTACAGGGAGTGGGCTGGCTAGCTGACAGGCAACAGCAAGGACACTGGCAGAGTGGCAGGGGTGGGACAGGAATGTTGTCATCCTGAGAGAGGACAGCAGGTTCATGTTCCATGGAGCCACTGCCACTTGCTGCCTCCTGTTATGCGTCACCTTCTCCTGCAAGAAAGAGGGAAGTGTGTCGGTGAGTATCCTGCAAGATGTTTGGGTGATGTGCCTGTCATGGTTGAATAGCTGCCAGTGTGTGTGATCTGTTAGTTGTGGGTGTGCGGCTTGCAACAGTGGTAATGTGTGAGGGTGAGAGGAGGCATCTGATTGGAAGAGTTGAGTACTGATTGAAAGAGTTTGTTGGTGTGTGGGTGATGGGGGGTGTAGTGCGTGGAGCAGTGGATGCGGCTAGTGGTGCAGTTGGTAGGAGATGCCACTTGACAGCTGACCTCTCTCACCTTGACCACTCGTGTCAAAGCATTGAACTTCTTCCTGCACTGCATCCATGTTCGTGGTGCCACGCGCCTGGCATTGACTTCGTCCCCTACTGCCTCCCACTGTCTCGGGAGCTTATGTCTGGAAGGCCTCTTGCGCCCCCCTCCACCCCACCCTGCGGATATAGGATGCCCCACCTTCTGTCCATCTCTTGCACCAAGGACTCTAGTGCATCATCAGTGAACCTTGGTGCATGCTCTCTCGCAGGCCTGGTACAAACTCAGATCGGCAGATTGTTGAGGTCTGATGTGCAGATTGGGGGATGTGGAATTTAGAAGTTTGCAACCTTTATTCAATGTTTTAACATAACTCAACAGTTTGTAAACATAGCGATGGGACCTGCATCTGTGTTTTATGTGTGCGATGTCTGATCTCTGTGCAGACTCCGTGTGGACCTGTATCTTATATTTTGTAAATAAAAGGTGCAGGCTGCCTTTAAGTGGTGCTTGCCACTCGTGAAATCAAGGCCCCCTGCTGGTGAGCAATCACTCAACAGCGTCGCTAGGCCTGACTGCTCGCAGCAATCATGTAAAACAGCAGGCAGCACGAACGTTACGTGGTGCCTGCATCTCAACGACTGGGTGCAGGTTAATCACGCACCGTGACCCAGTGCCCAGTTTCGGGGGTTATCCAACATAACCCCCATAATATACATTTGATGTACTTTTTAGATTACTGTTCTATTAAGCCCAATAACAAAGCAAACCACAGATATTAAAATGTGTGATTTACTTTGTCATTGTGTTTAATAGAACAGGGCTCTTGACATTTATCACAGAAATCTTAAAAGTACATCAAATACAGACAACAGTTTCCAGAAGGCATTTCCAGTCCTTGTGTGCAGGGCGAGTGATGCAGCTTCTGTAGTTTATTTTCCTCTGTGCTCATTTTCTCACCTCCTGTCCTAAAGGCAGTGACTTTTTGCTGGAGTGCTGTTCCATTCATTCACATGTGAGCCTTGGCAGTGGGTGGATGCAGACTGCTCGACAGCTCACACAATCCTGTCCTCACCCGACACCCACACATGCACACTTCCTGCAGAGTTCTCTGAACTCCCTAGCTGATTTTCCTCTTCCTGTTGCAGGCAAATTGTAGCATCCCTATTTTCCACAGCTCAGGTCACCTAACTCAGCACAGACTTGGGTATTTTAACCTCTCTGTATGGCTCAGCAGCTCACTGAATAATCTCGACGAGCTACTGGGACAACTGGTACTTTTGAAATTCTTGACGTATGTTCCAAACTTAAAATGACCAACAAAAGTAAAAATAAAGAAACAATGACTCAAATGTTCAACCACACACATCCTTTTAGTTGAATTGAAGCCCAGTTGTTTAGTGAACTAACCCAGTTCCATTCATTTTCTCTTCATAGGTTTGTGGAAACATTAAAGCTCGATTGATGCTGCAAATTTTTATTTAAAATAAAAGTTAAAGAAAATATTTTTAGTGCATATATGATACAGTAAACTCCACTTCACATATACCTTATAGGTAAGGGAATAGAATTTCCGCAGTGATCCTCCCGATCTGCCATACCTTTGGCGGAAACCCCAGAAATGGACATTTAAACTGATCGTCCCTCAATATTGCAGCAGGAGATTGGGAGAACCCCTGTGGAAATTTTCAGTTACATGTTAAACAGGTAAAAGTTTCACAAGTTAGAGGCTACCTTATTTTAATTATTGTTTTTAATAATTGTTTCAATTGGTGTTTTAATCATTGTGTCACTGTAGAATCAGTCTGGGTGGAGTTTAGAAGCACCAAGGGGAAGAAAACACTGGTGGGAGTTGTCTATAGGCCTCCAAACAGTAGTGGTAATATAGGGGATGGCATCAAACAGGAAATTAGAGATGCATGTAACAAGGGTACTATAGTAATCATGGGTGACTTTAATCTACATATAGACTGGCCAAACCAAATTAGCAATAATACTGTGGAGGATGAATTCCTGGAGTGTGTACGAGATGATTTTTTAGACCAATACGCTGAGGAGCCAACCAGGGAACAGGCTATCCTGGATTGGATATTCTCATTGTGCAATGAGAAGGGGTTAAAAAAAATCATGTTGTGCGGGGTCCTTTAGGGAAGAGTGACCATAACATGATAGAATTCTTCATTAAGATGGAAAGTGAAGGAGTCCAATCCGAAACTTGGGTCCTAAATCTAAACAAAGGAAACTACGAAGGTATGAGGAGTGAGTTGGCTGTGATAGATTGGGAAGCTTCATTAAAAGGCATGACGGTGGATAGGCAATGGCTAACATTTAAGGAATGAATGCATGAATTGCAACAATTATACATTCCTTTCTGGCACAAAAACACAAAAGGAAATGCAGCCCAACCATGGCTAACAAAAGAAATTAAGGAGATTATTAGATCCAAAGAGGACTCATATAGGGCTCGATTTTAGGAGGGAGGCAGGTTGGCAGCGGGGGTTCGACTGGGCGCGTGGGTAATGCGGCCAGTGAATTCGGGGTGCTCCGCACGCGATCGCAGCCTAATTGAAGGCACTTACCTTGCCTTCCGGGTTTCGCACTGGAAAGCTGCGCAGCGGGCAGACTGCGCACCCGCATCATAGGCTGTCAGCTGGAGGAGCCCTATTTAAAGGGGCAGTCCTCCACTGACTGATGCTGCAGAAAGGAGCCAAAATTACAGCATGGAGCAGCCCAGTGGGAAGGCTGCTCCCAGGTTTAATGATGCCTCACTCCAGGTCCTACTGGATGGGGTGAGGAGGAGGAGGACAGAGATCTTTTCCCCGGCGGATGGGAGGAAGTGGCCTGCCTCTGCCACCACGAAGGCCTGGCTCAAGGTGGCAGAGGAGGTCACCAGCACCACCAACATATCACGCACCTGCATACAGTGCAGGAGGCGCTTCAATGACCTAAGCCGAAGTGAGTACACTTACTCATTCCCCTACACTCCGTCTGCCACATCACCACCCCCACCCCACATCTCCTTCTGCACTGCCAACACTACTCTATCACATCACTCCTCACACCCACTCAAAGCTCATCCTCATCTTACCTGCACTTACTCACCTTGCCAGTACTTATCCCACCACTACCACTCAATCCAATCCTCATACAATCTCATGGCTCCATCTCATACTCACCCTCTCATGCATCTCTCTCACGGTCAGCCTCACCCAACCTGCCACTACCTGTGCTGCAGCCACAGGGCATGCATCACATATGTGCAGTAGGAAGTGTAAGGCAAACATGTCATGAGCATGAAGGGGATGCACAAGAGTGTTTGAGGGTTTGTCATGGTTTTTACTTATATTTGATTTCTGATCAACTCACATTACATATTATATTGTCACCACTACTGCCACGTCTTTGCAAATCTTGTCTGGTTTGTGCAATAATGCCCTTTCCTGAGGATCACCATGAAGACCCACACCTGATGCTACCCATTGTGTCACTGCAGAGTGGGTGTAGGTGTATTTGCAGGGCTCGTTTGTGCAGACGACTGAGAGACGTCGGCAATGTCCCCGGTGGCACCCTGGAAGGATGCGGAGGAGAAGTTGTTGAGGGCAGTGGTGACTTTGACAGCGACAGGTAAGAAGATGGTGCTCGGGCCAGCCGGGAGCAGCTCGGCATGGAGGAGGCTGCAGACGTCCACGACTACATGTCGAGTGACTCTGAGCCTCCATGTGCACTGCTGCTTGGAGAGGTCCAAGAAGCTGAGCCTCGGTCTGTAGACCCTGTGGCAAGGGTAGTGCCTTCTGCGACGCATCTCTCTCTGCGGTTTCCCTCCCTCCTGCTGTGCAGGTGGATGTGTCACAACACTGTGTTGTGGAGCTCCACGTGTCAGAGGTGGACGGCGTGGCCAGTGAGGCTGGTAATGCTGTTCATCCTCCGAGGAGGTCATGACTGCAGCTATGGCGGACCCCATCCGGAAGATGTACATCTGAGGGGGTCTGCAAGGTAGGTAAATGTGTCTGCACAACGGAGTTGAGGTTGCAAGTTTGTGAATTTTATTGTTAGGAGGAGGGAGGTGGAGGCCAAACTTTGTCCAAAGTGACAGAGTGGCCTCCTGCAATGAGTGAGGGTCTTCCCCGCCACCTGTCAAATGGACCTTTGCAGCTTCCACAGGCTGGTGGCTGCAACACGTCCATGTCAACTGGGAGTGTTTCCCCCAGTACGGGAAACGCGCTCAGTTGAGTTGAAAATCCCACCCCTCCTAAAATATCCTACAAATCAGGTCTGCAAACGACCTGAACTATCTACTTAATTGCCTTAAGTGGGATCCTGCTGGCTTTAATTGCCGGCGGGAGTCCCACATGCGGGGGCTGCGCGCTCATCTAAGCACGTCACTGGGGAACCCGGAAATGGGAGGGTTGGAGCCGGGCTCCGGACCTGCCCCGGGAATCCCCGATTTTCAGGGCCCTCCGGCCATGAACCCACCGGCTTGGACGTCTGAAAATCGAGCCCATAAAGTTGCCAGAAAAAGTAGCAAGCCTGATGATTGGGAGCAGTTTAGAATTCAGTAAAAAAGGACCAAGAGATTGATTAAGAGGGGAAAAATAGAGTATGAGAGTAAACTTGCAAGGAACATAAAAGTGGACTTTAAAAGCTTCTACAAGTATGTAAAAAGATTAGTGAATACAAATATAGGTCCCTTACAGTCCGAAATGGGAGAGTTAATAATGGGGAACAGGGAAATGGCAGAGCAATTAAACAAATACTTTGGTTCTGTCTTCACGGAAGAGGACACAAATAACTTCCCAGAAATGTTAGGGAACCAAGGGACTAGTGAGAAGGAGGAATTAAAGGAAATTAGTATTAGTAAAAAAATAGTGCTGGAGAAATTAATGGGACTGAAAGCTGATAAATCCCCAGGGCCTGATAATCTGCATCCCAGAGTACTAAAAGAGGTAGCCATGGAAATGGTGGATGCATTGGTTGTTATCTTCCAAAATTCTATAGATCATGGAACAGTTCCTGCAGATTGGAGGGTGGCAAATATAACCCCACTGTTTAAATAGGAGGGAGAGAGAAAACAGGGAACTACAGACAACATAACATCAGTAGTAGGGAAAATGCTAGAGTCTATTATAAAGGATGTGATAACAGGACACTTAGAAAATATCAACGGGATTAGACAAAGTCAACATGAATTTATGAAAGGGAAATCATGTTTGACAAACCCAATGGAGTTTTTTTTGAGGATGTAACTGGTAGAATAGATAAGGGAGAACCAGTGGATGTGGTTTATTTGGATTTTCAGAAGGCCTTTGATAAAGTCCCACATACGAGGTTAGTGTGCAAAATTAAAGCACATGGGATTGGTGGTAATATACTGGCATGGATTGAAAATTGGTTAACAGACAGGAAACAGAGAGTAGGAATAAATGGGTCTTTTTCGGGGTGGCAGGCAGTGACTAGTGGGGTACCACAGGGATCAGTGCTTGGGCCCCGGCTATTCACAATATATATCAATGATTTGGATGAGGGAACCAAATGTAATATTTCCAAATTTGCTGATGACACAAAACTAGGTGGGATAGTGAGTTGTGAGGAGGATGCAAAGAGGCTTCAAGGCGATTTAGGCCAGTTGAGTGAGTGGGCAAATACATGGCAGAAGCAGTATAATGTGGATAAATGTGAAGTTATCCACTTTGGAAGGAAAAACAGAAAGGCAGCGTATTATTTAAATGGTGATAAATTGGGAAATGTTGACGTACAAAGGGACCTGGGTGTCCTTTTACGCCAGTCACTGAAAGCAAACGTGCAGGTGCAGCAAGCAGTTAGGAAAGCAAATGTTATTTTGGCCTTCATTGCAAGAGGATTTGAATATAGAAGCAAGGATGTCTCACTGCTGTTATACAGGACCTTGGTGAGACCACACCTGGAGCATTGTGTGCAGTTTTGGTCTCCTTACCTAAGAAAGGATATACTTGCCATAGAGGGAGTGCAGCGAAGGTTCACCAGACTGACTC
Source organism: Heptranchias perlo (assembly GCF_035084215.1). Lineage (NCBI taxonomy): Eukaryota > Metazoa > Chordata > Chondrichthyes > Hexanchiformes > Hexanchidae > Heptranchias > Heptranchias perlo. Next base: position 123,792,054 of record NC_090325.1, on the reverse strand, counting down.
CTGGGATGGTAGAACTGTCGTATGAGGAGAGATTGGGTGGACTTGGCCTGTATTCACTCGAGTTTAGAAGAATGAGAAGGGATCTCATTGAAACATATAAAAATCTGACAGGGCTAGACAGACTGGATGCAGGGAGGATGTTTCCCCTGGCTGGAGGTTCCAGAACGAGGGGTCACAGTCTCAGGATACAGGGTAGGACATTTAGGACTGAGAATGAGGAGAAATTTCTTCACTCAGAGGGTCGTGAACCTGTGGAATTCTCTACCACAGAAGGCTGTGGAGGCCAAATCACAGAATATATTTAAGAAGGAAATAGATAGATTTCTAGACACAAAAGGCATCAAGGGGTATGGGGAGAGAGCAGGAATATGGTATTGAGATAGAGGATCAGCCATGATCATATTGAATGGCGGAGCAGGCTCGAAGGGCCGAATGGCCTACTCCTGCTCCTATTTTCTATATGTGGTACCATGTTAATCAATAGTAGTAACGCAAGTATAGAGTAATTATATCAAAAGTAGTTATCATCAGTAAGAGCATGCCAATATTAATGCTAAATAAACAGTGAATTTATAACAGAGAGGACAATTTTTTTTTCAAAGATCCTAATATTGCAGAATTATCAGACAATAGGTAGAAAAGCGTAAAATTTGCACTCCGACGAAATGCATCCTGGAAATAATGGGCCAGAACTTGTGCAGAGCAGCGTGGCAACGATTGCTGCAGCTCCTGAGAAATAAATTAACGAATGTACTTAATGTGGGCTCTGTGGCATCGATTTGTGTGATTTTTAACTTTTAAAGAATTATCCGCTATCGACCCAAACTCTGAACAGAGTAAGTTGATTCGGATGGAAATGTCTGTGAGAATAGAAGACACGCCCACAAAATCTGTCAGGAAGAGAAGTCATGCCCACAGCAGACAAGCAGACTTCATTCATTTAAAGTTAATATTCTGGAAGTCATTGTAAACAAAAATTTTAACTTTTTTTTATAAAAATCCAAAGAAATAATTGAATTAAATTAAAGGGACAGAAGGGAAAAGGTAAAAAAAAATTAATTTTTTTTTAATGACCAAAAACTATTAAAATAAGGAGTAATATGAGACTCCACATTTTTAAAATTTAATTTTTAGTTGTTTATCAGTCATAAAGAGTTATCGTGCTTTTAAAACCTAGTTTAGACCTGGTATTTTTAAGCATACCTTTTGGTGGTGTAATTAGTTACTTTCCAGATGGGCAGATGAGCAAGTTTCTGATTTTTCAGTGATTTCTCTGATTGTAGAGTGCAATGGCCCTTTAAATCGCAGCTATCAAATTGCCGGCAAACCAATAGATTCAAGCTCACGATTTCCGCGTTTTAATGCGCATGTACAAATGCGGGAACTTGCTCCTTCAATTCGCCATAGAAAACAGAGAGCGCTGTTGAGCTCCTCCATTATTTTGGGAGCGATTTCTGCCCCATTAAGTTGAATAAATAATTTTCCTTCATAGTACTCCTGTAGTCTCAGCTCGAGAGTGCCCTCTGCTGGAGAAGGTAAAAGTTTAACCATTTTCCAAAGTTTATATGTGAAGGTCTGTCATTTTCTAAAATTCTATCCAAGTCCCTCAGCCTGATTCTGTCCAGGCTGGGCCCTAACCTTTTCTTTATCAAATTTGGATGTAGTGCTGGACACGTTTGGATAATACATATTAGCTTTTTGAGATGCAACTTATCTCGATTTAGTATAGCCCAGCACATTTGGCTGTTCAATTCACTGAAAGCAATCTGAACAGTACACATAATTAGGCCTGTTTCAGTAGGCTGCGCTCTGCATACTGCAAAACAGTATCAAATAACAATTTGTTACATATCGATATAAAAATTCACTGTATTTTGCTTGGTTCTCTCTTACCTATCTGATCGTACCCAGAGCATCTCTAGCTGTGACTTCTCTTCCTACTCCAACACTGCCCTCTCCGGAGTCCCCCAAGGATCTTTTTTTGGCCCTCTCCTCATTCTCATCTACATGCTGCTCCTTGGCAACATCATCCGAAGACATGGGGGTCAGCATCCACAGGCACGCTAATAACATCCAGCTCCATCTCTGCACCACCTCTCAATCCCTCCACTTCCTCTGTGCTGTCAGACTGCTTGTCCGACATCCAGTCTTGGATGAGCTCTGATTTCTTCCAGCTAAACCTCGGGAAGACCAAAGGCATTGTCTTCAGCCCTTGCCACAAACTCTGTACCCTTGCCACCTCCCTGGCCACAGTCTCAGGCTGAATCAGAGTGCTCACAATCTTGTCCTCCTATTGAGCTGAGCTTCTAACTCCATAAGGGAGATTTTCAATTCCTGGTCATCTGTTTCTCGCCAGAAAAATGGGTGACCTGCAAAGGAAAATCTGGTGGGCATCTTGGACACTTATTTGCCTGCTTGATTCAATGTTCATGCGGGCCTTTAAATGGCACCCAGCATTCCCACCCAAACAGGTGGGAGGCTGTTTAAATATGCATATCACGGTTCTACACTGGTTGTAGGATCTCGATTGCAATTTCCATGGAGGAATGGGCAGAGGATGCAAAGTGCATGCTAGTCCCAGTTTCTCCGTTGTTAAAGGGACCGCAGGAGGCCACTCAGAAAACACAAATTTTTGCTTTCTTTTAAGATGAACTCTTCTGGCTACCTGCTAATCCATTCTTGTCCTCCATACCCCACCCCAGATCTGCTTCCGCCCTCAAAAGGCCCAACCTGTCGGCCGGCAGATTTTCCACTGTGCCAAACTGGCGAGCTGCGTGATGTGCCCGTCTGGCACCTGCAGCTCACCAGTAAAATTTAAATAAGGCCCGAATCTGAAAATGGTTCTGGCCTCCTAACTGTGGCATTGGGTGGGTATCATGGGCACACTGCTGATATCACTCCAATTTTTGGCCCGACTTGAAAATCTCCCCACGTCCTCTTCTTCAAAAAGACCACCTCCGTAACATCGGCCACCTCTGCCCCTACCTCAGCCCATCTTCCACTGGAACCTTCATTCATGTCTTTATCATCTCCAGACTCGATTACTCCAATGCTTTCCTGGATGGCCTCTCATTGTCCACCCTTTAAATTTCAGCTCATTCAAAATTCTGCTTTTGTCTTGTCCTACACGCCCATCACCCACATCCTTACTGATCTACTCTGGCTATAGGAAAACTATACTACGTTAGCATGTCCCCAGACCCCTCTAGGAATTAATTTTTGCAACATCAGAACTCATTTCCCCCTTCAAGATTTCTAAATCCGCCACTACAAAAATTGCAACTTTTGTCTCATTCTGATTTTTTCCCTATAATAGAACTGATGGAATATTAGATATAGCTTCAGTCATGATAGGCTCATGTCCCATTGCACTCCCATTGTAAATACTTTTCACACGGGGCACATAAGGCCATTGGGGTTCAGTTTGCACAGAGAAACAAAACACTCATAAAAATCCTGAAATTCAGTCAACTTGAAGCAGTGGCCTTGATCACATGGCCTTTATTCAGTGCTGTTTTTCAGTTGCATGTTTGTCTTTGAGTCGCGAGCTTTCTTGAAGCTGTTTCCCAGCTTTTTCAGGTGCTGTGGATTGGGGCAAATGTTTAAACATGGCAGGAATCACAGCAGAGCCCAATTTTCTCTTCATCCGATTCCCACACATTCTGACTCCCAACAAGGATTGCGAGATATGAGTGGACACCCTGGCCAATTTTCACCTCTCTAGTCCAGGGGCACTGAGGTCAATTGTAATGCTTCTACCGCTGCACCAGCTGAGGCCAGCTAACAAGTTTGGGGATTGAACCTTGGACCACCCTGGTTGGTATGGTTCAGTTTTTTTTTATTCGTTCGTGAGATGTGAGCGTCGCTGGTGAGCCCAACATTTATTGCCCATCCCTAATTGCCCTTGAGAAGGTGGTGGTGAGCCACCTTCTTGAACTGCTGCAGTCCGTGTGGTGAAGGTTCTCCCACAGTGCTGTTAGGAAGGGAGTTCCAGGATTTTGACCCAGCGACGATGAAGGAATGGCGATATATTTCCAATTCGGGATAAGAACATAAGAACATAAGAACTAGGAGCAGGAGTAGGCCAATCGGCCCCTCGAGCCTGCTCCGCCATTCAATAAGATCATAGCTGATCTGATCCTAACCTCAAATCTAAATTCATGTCCAATTTCCTGCCCGCTCCCCGTAACCCCTAATTCCCTTTACTTCTAGGAAACTGTCTATTTCTGTTTTAAATTTATTTAATGATGTAGCTTCCACAGCTTCCTGGGGCAGCAAATTCCACAGACCTACTACCCTCAGAGTGAAGAAGTTTCTCCTCATCTCAGTTTTGAAAGAGCAGCCCCTTATTCTAAGATTATGCCCCCGAGTTCTAGTAGGGATGGTGTGTGACTTGGAGGGGAACGTGCAGGTGGTGTTGTTCCCATGCGCCTGCTGCCTTGTCCTTCCAGGTGATAGAGGTCGCGGGTTTGGGAGGTGCTGTCGAAGAAGCCTTGGCGAGTTGCTGCAGTGCATTCTGTGGATGGTGCACACTGCAGCCACAGTACGCCAGTGGTGAAGGGAGTGAATGTTTAGGGTGGTGGATGGGTGACAATCAAGCGGGCTGCTTTGTTCTGGGTGGTGTCAAGCTTCTTGAGTGTTGTTGGAGCTGCACTCATCCAGGCAAGTGGAGAGTATTCCATCACACTCCTGACTTGTGCCTTGTAGATGGTGGAAAGGCTTTGGGGAGTCAGGAGGTGAGTCACTCGTCGCAGAATACCCAGCCTCTGACCTGCTCTTGTAGCCACAGTAATTAAATGGCTGGTCCAGTTAAGTTTCTGATCAATGGTGACCCCCAGAATGTTGATGGTGGGGGATTCAGCGATGGTAATGCCGTTGAATGTCAAGGGGAGGTGGTTGGACTCTCTCTGGTTGGAGATGGTCATTGCCTGGCACTTTTCTGGCGTGAATGTTACTTGCCACTTATCAGCCCAAGCCTGGATGTTGTCCAGGTCTTGCTGCATGCGGGCACGGACTGCTTCATTATCTGAGGGGTTGCGAGTGGAACTAAACACTGTTCAATCGTCAGCGAACATCCACATTTCTGACCTTATAATGGAGGGAAGGTCATTGATGAAGCAGCTGAAGATGGTTGGGCTTAGGACACTGCCCTGAGGAACTCCTGCAGCAATGTCCTGGGGCTGAGATGATTGGCCTCCAACAACCACTGCCATCTTCCTTTGTGCTAGGTATGACTCCTGCCACTGGAAAGTTTTCCCCCTGATTCCCACTGACTTCAATTTTACTAGGGCTCCTTGGTGCACACTCGGTCAAATGTTGCCTTGATGTCAAGGGCAGTCACTCTCACCTCACCTCTGGAATTCAGCTCTTTTGTCCATGTTTGGACCAAGGCTGTAATGAGGTCTGGAGCCAAGTGATCCTGGCGGAACCCAAACTGAACATTGGTGAGCAGTTTATTGGTGAGTAAGTGCTGCTTGATAGCACTGTCAGCGACACCTTCCATCACTTTGCTGATGATTGAGAGTAGACTGATGGGGCAGTAATTGGCCGGATTGGATTTGTCCTGGTTTTTGTGGACAGGACATACCTTGGCAATTTTCCACATTGTCAGGTAGATGCCATTGTTGTAGCTGTACTGGAACAGTTTGGCTAGAGGCACGACTAGTTCTGGACCACAAGTCTTCAGCACTACAGCTGGGATGTTGTCGGGGCCCATAGCCTTTGTTGTATCCAGTGCACTCAGCCGTTTCTTGATATCATGTGGAGTGAATCGAATTGGCCGAAGACTGGCTTCCGTGATGGTGGGGATATCGGGAGGAGGCTGAGATGGATCATCCACTCGGCACTTCTGGCTGAAGATGGTTGCAAACGCTTCAGCCTTGTCTTTTGCACTCACGTGCTGGACTCCGCCATCATTGAGAATGGGGATGTTTGCAGAGCCTCCTCCTCCCGTTAGTTGTTTAATTGTCCACCACCATTCAGGTCTGGATGTGGCAGGACTGCACAGCTTTGATCTGTTCCGTTGGTTGTGGATTCCTTAACTCTGTCCATAGCATGTTGCCTCCGCTGTTTCGCATGCATGTAGTCCTGAGTTGTAGCTTCACCAGGTTTGCACCTCATTTTTAGGTACGCCTGGTGCTGCTCCTGGCATGCTCTTCTACACTCCACATTGAACTAGGGTTGATCCCTGACTTGTTGGTAATGGTAGAGTGAGGAATATGCCGGGCCATCAGGTTACAGATTGTGCTGGAATACAATTCTGCTGCTGCTGATGGCCCACAGTGCCTCATGGATGCCCAGTTTTGAGCTGCTAGATCTGTTCTGAATCTATCCCATTTAGCATGGTGATAGTGCCACACAACACGTTGGATGGTGTCCTCAGCGCGAAGACGGGGCTTCACGAGGACTGTGCGGTGGTCACTCCTACCAATGCTGTCATGGACAGATGCATCTGCAACAGATAGATTGGTGAGGACGAGGTCAAGTAAGTTTTTCCCTCGTGTTGGTTCACTCACCACCTGCCGCAGGCCCAGTCTGGCAGCTATATCCTTCAGGACTCGGCCAGCTCGGTCAGTAGTGGTGCTACCGAGCCACTCTTGGTAATGGACATTGAAGTCCCCCACCCAGAGTACATTCTGTGCCCTTGCTACCCTCAGTGCTTCCTCCAAGTGGTGCTCAACATGGAGGAGGACTGATTCATCAGCTGAGGGTGGGCGGTAGGTGGTCATCAGCAGGTGGTTTCCTTGTGCTTGACCTGATGCCATGAGATTTCATGGGGTCCGGAGTCAATGTTGAGGACTCCCAGGGCCACTCCCTCCTGACTGTATATCACTGTACCGCCACCTCTGGTGGGTCTATCCTGCCAGTGGGACAGGACATACCCAGGGATGGTGATGGAAGAATCTGGGACGTTGGCTGAAAGGTATGATTCTGTGAGTATGGCTATGTCAGGCTGTTGCTTGACTAGTCTGTGGGACAGCTCTCCCAATTTTGGCACAAGTCCCCAGATGTTAGTGAGTAGGACTTTGCAGGTTCGACTGAGCTCGGTTTGCCTTTGACGTGTCCGGTGCCTAATGATCCGATCCCGAGTGCTCAGTCTTAAGTTGCTGAGTCATCAAGGTGGGTTGCAGCATCACTTCAATAACAAAACATTTCAACAGAAAGCTGGTTATTGAGAAGAAAGATAAAGAGGGATTTGGGGCTTCAGATGTCTGTCTCATCCTTTGAGATCTGGTTTTGTATCCAGATCTAACTTATGGAATAAAGTCTCCTCTGTTGGCTATGAAGAGTTAATGGCCTGCCTCAACTTAGTTTCTAGTGGGTATGAGTTGGTCATAGAAAACTGCCTACAATGCAACACCACTTGGGACTGTCGCACAAGATTTACTCACAGGCGTATTAAAGATAGTGTATGTGAGAAAAAGAATGTCATCACGTAGTCAGCTGGTGCTCGTCTGAGGTTGGGATAAAAAGTCATTATTGGAGCAAAGTAAACTAAACTCCAGCCATAACATATGACATATATTTATTGGTCTAAAGGTTAACAAACAATCTAGCCCAGGACAGTAAAACATAGCCCTTGAATCAATTTACTTTTGAGTTCAGATTTGAAGTCACTGAAGAGGCTTTTGCCAGTCATATTTTAAAAGTCACTCTTTTATTTCACTGCAGCCATTGAATGCAGTAATTCACTAAGGTGCAGGCACATGATAGACTATTCTCAGCACCCTTCACGATGCTCTTGTTTTTGTTTGTCTGCCAGGTTAAAAAGGTGCCATCGTTATCACCAGGCGGGAGATCTGCTAGAACAGCTGTGTGTTATTTTTATCACAATGAAGTCTCACTTCAGCAATAGAGTGACCTATTTACAACCCAACATCTGTTGTTGCAAATTTTAATTTAATTCATTCAATAGAAAACAGGTTTGCCAAACACACACATTTTAAGGGAACGGGGTTTGGAAGTTTTAAAAAAAAGACTTTCATTTATATAGTGCCTTGCACAACCTCAGGATATCCCAAAGCGCTTTACAGCCGATGAAATAGTTTTGAAGTGCAATCACTGTAGGAAACATGCCAACCAATTTGTGCACAGCAAGGCCCCACAAGCAGCAATTAAATAAAAGACCAGGTCGTCTGTTTTAGGTGTTGGTTGAGGAATAAATGTTGGCCAGGACACAGGGAGAACTCCCCTGCTGTTCTTCGAACAGTGCCAAGGAGTCTTTTACATCCACCTGAGAGGGCAGTTGGGGCCATGGTTTAACGTCTCATCCAAAAGACGGCACCTCCGACTGTGCAGCACTCCCTCAGTGCTGCACAGGACTACCAGCTTAGATTATGTGCTCAAGTCTCTGGAATGGGGTTTGAATCCACAACCGTCTGACTCAGAGGTGAGAGTGCTATCACTGAGCCAAGGCTGACACTGTGGTGGGAGCCTGTTCAATGCTTTCAATTACAAATTAAGTTGGAGATTGAAGCAACATTCTTTGAATCCTGGGGCAAGTTGACCAGTCATCTGCTTAATTCCTGGTGCAAATTTCTTTTCAATGCAGACACACTTGGTCGATGGTTGTGGTTTTGATTTAGTGAATTACTTTAGCATTGTAAAAAATAATTATGTGGCAAGCAATTACCTCCCAATTTACAAACTGGCTTTGTAAGTGTGAAATTAATTAAAACTACAGTTTTTAATCCCAAGGTTTCCTATTGATGGACGGTAGCAGCAATGAGCCTGAAAATATCTGAATTAGTATTTTCTCCCTTGAAGATTATTACAGTGGATGGACTGTCCTCCAGATAGTAAGAATATATTTTTTAATGTTAATTTCCCCCCCCCAACAATTCATTGTTTATCAGGACATGGATGCTGCCAATAGGATTCCATTGCATGTAACGGCTGATAATCTGCCAGGAAAATTATTTAATTACCCTTGTGGGGATGAGACCTGGCCCTAACTGAAGTTGGCTCACTGATGGTAGGAACAAAGGGGAGAATCAGGTTATTATTAACACAGATCTGCTTTTGGTGACCAGTTAGCCCTCTTCCTCCATAAGCAGAGTCAACTCTACTTTTACCACAATGTGGAGATGCCGGTGATGGACTGGGGTGGACAAATGTAAGGAATCTTACAACACCAGGTTATAGTCCAACAGTTTTATTTGAAAATCACAAGCTTTCGGAGGCTTTCTCCTTCGTCAGGTGAGGCTTTCTCCTTCGCCACCTGACGAAGGAGAAAGCCTCCGAAAGCTTGTGATTTTCAAATAAAACTGTTGGACTATAACCTGGTGTTGTAAGATTCCTTACACTTTTACCACAAAACAGTGGATGAAAAATCAGAAATCTTTACTATTAACTAAAGGCAAAACACTATAGTATCGCTAAAGGTCAAGACTGGCCCCAGTTACCATTAGCTGGGCCGCCTATTCTATGTGTTTACACGCTAATGCATGTTTAACAGTTACACTACAGAATGTGACTGTATATTTTCACAATATTGTATATTTCCATATGTAATTGTAAAATATTAGCGACTAGTTTGAAGTTGTCCTTCCAAGATATGACTAATTAATAGCAGAGTTACTATTCAAATTGTCAATTTGTAAACAAAACTATATTTTATTTTTAAATGTACTGTTGACTAATTCACACAAAGTAAGATGAGAGAGAGAAACCAGGAAATTATAGACCTGTTAGTTTAACATCTGTTGTGGGGAAGTTATTGGAATCTATAATTAGGGACAGAGTGACTGAGCACGTAGAGAAATTTGTGCTGATTAGAGAGAGCCAACATAGATTTGTAAAGGGTAGGTCATGTCTAATGAACCTAATTGAATTTTTTGATGAAGTAACTAAAATAGTAGACAGGGGAATGTCTATGGATCTAGTTTATATTGACTCCCAGAAGGCATTCGATAAGGTACCACATAAGACACTGTTAGCTAAAATTAAAACTCATGGAATTGAAGGCAAATTATTGACCTGGTTAGGAGATTGGTTAGTCAGCAGAAGACAGAGAGTAGGGATAATGGGTATGTACTCGAATTGGAAGGAAGTGACTAGTGGTGTCCCACAAGGATCTGTGCTGTGGCCTCAACTATTCAACATATTTATTAATGACTTAGATAACACAATAGAGAGCCATATATCCAAGTTTGCCAATGACACAAAGGTTGGTGGCGTAGTAAGATGGGACCATAAAATTACAAAGAGGCATTGATACATTAAGTGAGTGGGCAAAACTGTGACATGGATCTCAACGCAGTTAAGTGTGAGGTCAGCCATTTTGGAACAAAAAAGGATAGATCCGAGTATTTTTAAATGGTGAAAAGTTCGGAACAGTGGAGGTCCTTTGAGGGATCTGTATACACCTATCACTAAAATATAGTGGTCAAATACAAAAAATAATCAGAAAGGCTAATGGAATGTTAGCTTTTATATCTCGAGGGCTTGAATATAAAGGGGAGGAAGTTTTGCTGCAGCTATACAAAGCCCTGGTTAGACCACATCTGGAAGATTCTATACAGTTCTGGACACCACACCTTAGAAAAGATATATTGGCCTTGGAAGGAATGCAGCGCAGGTTCACCAGAATGTTACCAGGGCTCCAAGTGTTAAATTATGAAGTGAGATTACATGAACTGGGCTTGTATTCCCTGGAATATAGAAGATTAAGGGGTGATTTGATTGATGTTTTTAGGATTTTGAAATGTATTGATAGGGTTGATAGAGAGAAACTTTTTCTGCAGGTTGGAGAGTTTAGAACAAGGGGACATAACCTTAAAATCAGAGCCAGGCCATTCAGGAGAGAATTTAGGAAACACTTCTTCACACAAAGGGTGGTAGAAATGTGGAACACTCTCCCACAAAAAGCAGTAGATGCGAGCTCAATCAATAATTATAAATCTGAGATCGACAGATTTTTGTTAGCCAAGGGTATCAAGGGATATGGAGCCAAGGCGGCTAAATGGAGTTAGGGTACAGATCAACCATGATCTCATTGAATGGTAGAACAGGCTCGAGGGGCTGAATAGCCAACTCCTGTTGTTATGTTCTTAAAGAAGTACTTATTCCCTGCCATCATCACCACCATTTTTTGGTCTAGTCTGGATAGCTGTGGCTACATTTTCCTCCTCTCCTATACTTTCATCCCTATTTTCCTAATAGTGCACAGTCCAAATACACCCTCATGCAGTGTCTCACTGCTTAAATTATTTAAAATAAATTTGATTTAAAATTTAATTTAAAATAAATTTGTTGGACTATAACTTGGTGTTGTAAAATTGTTTACAATTGTCAACCCCAGTCCATCACCGGCATCTCCACATCATAAATTATTAAGTGAACAGTACTGACTAAGAAACCCGCGAGTTCAATCCCCGTTCCGTGCTAGATTAACCGATCTGAGCTGGCAGAGAAATGATCCAATTAGCATGATGGGGATAACCGGTTTTGCCTCACTGAAGGTAGAAACAAAAGGAGCATTTGGTTGTCAGTATGGCCACCTCTCTCTTTACAACTGCCTCAGCGACCCTGGGCTAGAAAAGGGGAAACTCAGCCAGAGTTCTCACTCTTGATCGGTTTCCAGTGACCCTTGTTGGAAAGTGAGTGTTGTGCGAATGTAGAGTGAGAACAGAATTGGATTGGATTGCGGAGCCCTCGTGAAAATTATATTCCAACACTCACTCTCTCTAAGTTCACACATGGGTAAATTAGATGGCAGTGGATTCCTGGGGAAGTGCCCTCAGAAGTTTTTTTGTAATTTAAATAAAAAAGTGTAGTGTCTGTTAAGTTTACTATATGGCCTGCACAGCACATTCTAACAAAAACTTAATTGAGGTGATCTTTGTGTTTTTTACAATAATGGTACAAAAGTATAAGCATGAGGATTTACAAATTGCCTTTTAGTGATTTTTAAAAATTCAGTAAAATAAAGGTTTCAATTTCAACAAACTGGATCCCTTCCATCAAATTTTGGAGTAACATTAATCCAGTTTGCTTAAACGTTCCCTTGTTAAGGCGGAACATCATCAAAATAAGAGAGGGAAGCGGCCAGAAGTAGAATAACAAAGGATTTATTGTGTGGCCTAAAGGAGATGTGAATGTTGTGGAGTGCAGTGTTTTCCGGTCATGGGGTGGCGAGTTGATCCATTGCGGGGAACAGCTTATGTACACCACAGATTTGTTGAAAATCATGTTCTAAAAACTTCAATAAAATCAAATTTGGGAATGCTGAGCATTATTCAGTCATTACAAGCCCAGACTTTGCCAGTTCATGTTCTTTCTTGGTGAAGATGATACTTGGGGAGCTAAATTGGGCCGTGTAGCGCCCGTTGTTTAGGCGCTACACGGCCTCTCCAACATCCAAAATGGCATCTTGGATGCACTCGCACGTTTCCCGCGCGACTTGCGCCAGACGCCATCTTGGTTTGGAGTTAGCGCATGCGCAAATACCGAACGCTGGAAGCATGTAAGGTAGGGAGAAAATGTGTGCAGTGTGCAACACTGATTTAAAGTGATACACACGATTTTTGACCTTAACGCTCAACTCAACGCACAGTCTTATCCCTGACCATCTAAACGTGTCTTACAGTGCCTGAAGGACCCCCTACCAGTGCTATTTAAATGGGCCATGCAGGTGTAACAGGTTAGTTGCTGGATTATTGCTTCTGGCTGCTGGAGGAGTGGAAGTGTTTTTTGATGCTCCCTATTCTTATTGAGAGTTCCTACACTATTTTTGAGAGTGCTTTGGCAGGTACTGCCTTACTAGTCGGAAAGTTACAACCCTGGTGGAACAACATTCCTGCCAACCATGGGTGGTCTGCAAGGGCTCCCGCTGGGCATTGAGCATGACTGGGAGCATGCGGAGAGGCCACGTATAGCAGGTCAAGCTGCAAGGAGAGGGAGGATGAGGAGGCGCAGGGCAGTGAGCAGGAGGTCCTACCCAATGAGGGCCTTCCGGGATCAATTCTCTTACCTCAACATGACCGAGGAAGATTGCATCCAACGCCTGAGGTTCAACAAGGAAGCCGTCACTGAGATCTGTCAACTGGTGTGGCCACAACTGCAGCCTCAGAGCAGGGTGAGGACAGCATTGCCTGTGGCTGTGAAGGTCACGGTGGTACTGAATTTCTACGGCTCAGAAGCATTTCAGACCTCTGCTGGCGACATGTGCAACATCTCGCAGTATGCAGTGCACTGCTGCATAAGGGAGGTCACTGACACACTGTACCACATGAGGACCAGGTTCATCACCTTCCCTCTCAACAGAGACAAGTAGAATGAGTGAGCATGTGGGTTTGCCCGCATTGCTGGCTTCCCCATGGTGCTGCGTGCCATTGACTGCACACATATTGCCCTGCGTGCCCCGCACATCAACTCAGCCACCTTCGGCAACCGAAAGGGCTTCCACTCCCTCAACTTGCAGCTGGTGTGCGACCACACGCATCACATCATGGAGGTCGATGCCCGCTACCCTGGGAGCAGTCACAATGCCTTTGTCATGCGGCAGTTCAACGTGCCAGCTATCTTTCACCCGACTCAGCAAGTCAAAGGCTGGCTACTGGGTGACAAGGGCTATCTGCCTACGACGTAGTTCATGACTCCACGCACACGTGCACAGCAGGCCTATAATGAGAGCCATGCGGCCACATGCAACATCGTACAGCACACCATAGGCCTCCTCAAACAATGCTTCAGCTGCCTAGACCGCTCTGGAGGAGCCCTGCAGTACTCCCCTGAGTGGGTGGGCAGATTTGTGGTGGTCTGCTGCATGCTGTACAACCTCGCCATCGTGAGGGACCAGCCTTTGCCACCAATGATTGGAGAAGATCCTGAGCCAGAGGTGGAGGAAGAGGAAGCTGAGGAGGAAGAGGCGGAGGAGCAGGAGGAGGAAGGAGTGGAGCCAGAAGAGGAAGTGGAGGAAGACGCAAGGGTGCAGCATGAACTACACTCCTTGTCTGCAAGGGCTGTGCGTGCTCGCCTGATCCGTGCCCGGTATCAATAATGTGAACTACATCCCCCAACTCACCAACAGGCCTACATTCCCCATCTTTCCCCTCCCACAAGACAATCAAATCGCACTCCATCTGATTACACAATGGTGTCCCTCTCAGCTCATTGCATAAATAAAAACCACCACCAAATGCAAATTCAAACTCTCATTTACCAATGAATAAATGAAATTATGGAAACATAACAGAACTATTCACCCTTGTGCATTCCCATAGTGCCTGTTGTTCATGTGCCTTTACCTATCCTAGTGCTCCTATGAGCTGCTTCCCCAGTGGCTGGAGCATGGGGGGTGGGAGACTGCTGGCCTTCAATGGAGGAGCATGCAGATGGCCTTGGAGGACGACATTGAGCAGCTCTGGGCCTGGAGGGCCCGGCTTCAGACAGCACCATCTCAGCATGGGCTGCAGCAGTCTGGCCTGGCTGGCCGAGAGACAACAACAAGGGCACTGGCGGAGTGGCAGGGGTGGGAGCCGGAATGCTGTCGTCCTGAGAGAGGACAGTAGGTCCGACTGTCAGGGCGCCACTGCCACTCTCCCGGGGTGGCGCCTCAGCAATCCTGGTGATCAGCTGGAGAACGGATTGCTAGAGTGCTGTGATGCCCTGGAAGCCCCTTTCCACAGTGGTCCCCAGAGCCACGATAGCAGTAGTCTGAGCTTCCAAGGCAGCAGTCTGAGCTGCAAATGCAGCAGTCAGACCTTGGATGGCAGATGTTTGTGCTGCAATGGAAGCTGTGACATCAGTCATCAGACGCTGCATCATGGTGGGTTCCACATGTGCGCTGATGGAGGTGACCACCCGTTCCATGTTGGAAAGGATGGGCTCCAAGCTCTGCACAAAGCCCTGTGCCAAGTTGGAGCTGGACTCCTCCATGCCCCTTCTCATTGTGTGCAGTCTATCTGGCAGACTTTCCAGTGCCCCAAGCATTTGGTGGTGTACGCCCATCAGCCGTCTTCTGTAGCCTGGCCCATTGAAGTCCTCATCTGACTCCTCTGCAGCAGAACTAGTGAGCGACCTCGCCCTCCAGCGAGCTGGCACCTGTGGTATCCATTCCCCCCGCCCCGACTCCTGTTCACTTGTGCTCGGTGTCTCACCACGTGCAGATCCCTCCACTAACTTAACCTCTAAAGGATGCGCAGTGTCAGTCTCTAAGCTGGTGGAAGCAAGTGTCAGATCAAGTGACGGTGTGGCTTCAGTGTCCCACTCCTCCTCCGACGGTGCCGCCATGTGTTCTTGGGTATCTGCGATGACAAAGGGAAACAGGTTGAGTTGTGGAATGGGGAGAGGAGCAAGTAAGACGTTTGTGCTGACGGCATCTGCAGCACATGAGTCAGAAAAGATTATGGGAGGGGGGAGATGTGGAAAAGGAGAACGAGCATTAGAAATGCAGAGACCCCCTTCACCGGGACCTCCAGCGTGGCACTTTGTGACGGCTGCAGCGACGGCTCGCCCAATGCTCTGGAGCATCGTCTCCTGTAGGTGGGTGAGGACGTGCAAACGTGCCCGTCCACCCTCAGGTCCCTCCTGCTGCCGAGTGTTATGCGCCACCTTCTGTTGCAAGACAGAGGACAGTGTGTCAGTGAGTGTCCTGCAAGGTGTGTGGGTGATGTGCCTCTCATGGTCGAAAAGCTGCCAGTTTGTGTGACTTGTGAGTGGTGGTTGTATGGCCTGCAAGTGTGGTACTATGTGCGGGTGAGATGCAGCAATCCGAGTGCTGCATTGCGTATGGATGGGCAGTGTTTGTTGGTGGGTGGGTGGGTGACGGGAGGTGCCTTGCGTGGAGCAGTGGTGCAGTTGGTAGGATGTGCCACTTGACACCTGTATTCACTTGCCTTGACCGCTCGTGTCAAATCACTGAACTTTTTCCGCCTCTGCGCCCACGTGCATGGTGCAATGCTCCTAGCGTTCACAGCCTGCCAATGCCTGCGTAGCTGTAGTCTGGAGGGTCTCCGGCCACCCTGTGGTTACATGTTGGCCCTCCTTTCATCCACGCCTTCCATCAGGGCCTCGAGAGCGTCTTGGAGAAGCGTGGAGCCCTCTCTTGTGCTGGTGCAGCTACTCTCATGGCGATTTTCTCTCCTGCAGGTACCTGCCATTTGAAATGTGCACCTGCACCTTTAAGAGGTGCAGACTGCTGATGACGTGCGCTGTGCACGGCCCATTTCCAACTTCCTCATTCTCTGTGCAGCCTCTCAGCAGCGAGGGTTGCACTGGCTGCACGGAGATTTCATGGTAAGTAGCAGGCAGCACGAAGTTCACGTGCTACTTACCATGAAATCTCCGTGCAGCCAGCGCAACCCTCGCTGCCTGCGTAGGGTCCATCGGGCGCGGTGTCACGCTACCATCGCCCCAAAATGGACCCTTATCCAATTTTTCCCCCTAAGTCTCATGGACTTTCTCCTGTATCTGATACATTCTGTAGTTAGGTCTCTGATCTGTAAAAAAACTCCCTCTTTTGTACAAAGATGTTGCATCATATAACTCCTTGTTTCACTGTTACAGTTCAATGGGTTGTACTACTTTAAATCTTTGTGATTCGGAAATATTTGATTAAAATTGTAAAAGTTGTGAATACTTCATTAGCAGAACTGGATAAATTCAAAAGTTTCAATGACAGTTCAAATAATACTGGAAATACATAGCAGGTCTGTCAGCATCTGTTAAGAGAAAAGGTGGGTTAACATTTCAGGGTGGACTCTCTTGCCACTTCTGATAAAGACTCTGGGGTAGATTTTGGGCTCAGACTTGGCACTGTGGAGGCAGCGCGTCTGAGCTGAGGTGCCAGAGGAGCACCAGAAATTGGATCTTGGGCCTCATCTACATAATCGGGGCAACCTGCCGGCGCCTGTCATGCCGCCACAGGTAGCTCACCCAAGAGCAAAAAGTCAATTTTGGATCACCTGCCTCACTGGCACTGGCCCTCAGGTAAGTCAAGGGAGGGGGGTGGGGCGATCACGATGACTATGGAGTTAGGAGAGCACTCCTGCTCCTCCTGGCTTCAAAGGAAGGTTTTTTTTTTAAAAGATTTGAAATAAACCTACCTTTTGTTCCCTAAATCAAAAGCAAAATACTGCGCATGATGGAAATCTGAAATAAAAACAGAAAATGCTGGAAATACTCAGCAAGTCAGGCAGCATCTGTGGAAAAAGAAACAGAGTTAATGTTTCAGGTTGAAGACCTTTCGTTAAAACTGGAAGAAGTTAAAGATTAAACTTGATCGGATGTTTTATACAAACAAAAATATCTGGTTCCTCCTAAAAATGGTTTCAATGAGGGTTTTTTTCTTCGTAATTTTTCATTGGAGGGGACTGAACTATAAATAGCAATTCTTGGCATGTTCTATAAATAAATAGTCTTGCAGTCAATCATGAAAATTCCTGGAAGTTGTAGACACGGATGTATGCTGGGAGCTGCAGGCTTGAGTCATCCCAGTGATGGGTCTGGGAACCTGTATAAAATCAAAGATCAAATTCCCTCAAGGTACAGGTCTACAATGAAAACATTGCTAAGAGGCATTTCCAACACTGAAATTGCTATTGTTTATAAGTTTTAAAAGTTTATGGAGGGAGGGGTTTGGGGAGGGAGAGGAGGGCAGTGAATTCAGAGGAGAGGGACAAGAGGAGCTGAGATGGGGATTGAAATCACAGAGGATGAGGAGTCACTTAGTGCAGTGGTAGAGGGAGGAAAGGAGGGATGATATCTCTGGGAGAATGGGGCTAGGAGGGGTGGTAGACAATGATGATTTTAAAGGAGAGGCAAGAGCAGTGGAACTAAGTGAGGTGCTCAAAGGAGGAGAAGGTGCTAGAAGAATAGGGGGTACAGACTATGGTGTGAGTTGGTGATCAGGGCCACCATCACTACCATGCCAGTTTGGGAAAGGGAAGTAGTGGAAAGGATAGCCAGGCAGGGAGGTTTCAGTAAGGGGCAAGGTATCACCACCTGGGAGCCAAGTTTCATCCAAAGCCAGGATGTTAATTCAAATCATCTACAATAAGGTTGTGGATGGCAAGGGCCTTATTTGCAAGTGAACGAACATTCTGGAGGGAAATGCAGAGAGCGACAGCGATTGCAGAGTGCAAAGGGACAAAGATGAGGGGGTTACAGTTATAAAGACAGACTTGAGAAGCTTTCTTCACAAGACAAGGTTAAGAGGTGACCTGATAGAAGTCTTTTAAGATTATGAAGGATTAAGTGTAGCAATTTAAATTTTGCCTGTAGTGCCTGAGCTGTGTTTTTCTTTAAACTCATGATAATTCTGTACTGCTAGAATAGGCTTTAAAGAGGTTAAATCTATGTCACCCAAGGTTTCTCAGGGAGGGGAGCCATAGCAGCAATGGCACTGCTTACTTATGCAAGTTACTGTAGCTTTGAAATAATGGGGAAATCCCAGGAGGTCAGTTAGCTGAAATGGTCATATCATTGAGAGGCATCTTAGATCATCAATGAAGATGGTCTTCTTTGTCTTCATTCAATATTGATGAAATATCCATTGTGGGTTAATTAAATCATGAAAGGTATATTGTCTCTATACAGATTTAAGGAAGATGATAGATCTCTCTCTCTCTCTCACATGGTGAGCTTTGTATTGCAGGAGCAGTAAGAGGCAGGCAGTAAGGTCCAGCTCAGCTAGAGGGAATGAGCTAATGTTCAAAGAGTTGGTAAGTTGCGTATTTATTGTTTTCCATAATTGATACATGACGTATTTCAGTAGATGGTATATGGAGCAAGGATTCTTTGTTACAGTCCATGGGTCATGCTATAATTTACCTGAATATTGGTCTGTAAATGGTACTTTTCCAATCTGGAATCTGGAATTCTCTGTCCCAAAAGGCTGTGGATGCTGGGATAATTGGAGCTTTCAAGACTGAGATCGGTAGATCATTGTTAGGTAAAGCATCAAAGGGTATGGAGCTAAGAAGGGTAAATGGAGTTGAGGTACAGATCAGCCATGATCTAATTGAATGGCAGAGCAGGCTTGAGGGGCTGAATGGCTACTCCTGTTCGTATGGCCCAATTCTAAAGGTCGTGAGGGTTATTTATAGGAGTGACTGGTGACTCTGAACGCGAAAACCAAAAATTGTGTCAGTATAAAGTAATAGATTGTGTCCACTGGTTGATGAAACAGTAACAAGAGGACATAGATTTAGGATAATCATGAAGAATTAAAGGGGAGGTTAGAATAAAATTATTTACATAGAGAGAGGTTAGAATGTGGAAAACTCTTCCCCAAACCATCATTGAAGCAGAATTCATATATATTTTTAAAAGGCTGCTAGATAATTGCTTTAAAAAAGAATCTTAAAAGGTACACGATGCAAGCAAAGGAGTGGGATTAGACTAAATGGCTCATATGGAGAAACATACTGGCACAGACTCAATGGGCTGAAAGACATGTTTCTGTGCTGGAATATCTTATGACTCTACATTCACCTTTAGATCAAAGAATGAGATTGTTAAAAAATGATGATTAGCTCTTAGATTCACAGGATTTTAGAGGAGGTCTTAAAAAAATTTAAATTAAAAATTGAATATACTTGTGAATTGACCTCGTTTTTAAAAATAAATCTCTCAGTTTTCATTATTGCCTCTTTAGCTACCAACAGACATTTCAAAATCCATAAAATGAATTGCTACAATTCCTTCTCTCCCAATTGAACATACTTTATAGCTTAAATGTAAATCAGGTTCAGCTGAACCTAATGGGAGAAACAACTGAATACACCATGGTTGAAAATGACAACCGTGTGACTGGATGGCTGTACAATACAGGGTATGTTGTCTGGGAAACCTTTGGCTTGACTACTTCCAGCATGATCATAATATGTAATCTCTGCATTGAAAACTTCCATTTGACTGGAAGCTGTAAATTTAATTGGGGTTCATGCATAAATCAGCATTCATTTTAAATCTTATGGCATCTGGCATTAAATGGCTCATGCAAATAAGGATGACTGAAGTTCATAGCAGTTTCACATCCTTGTTTTCTTACAACCATGAGACTTTTTTTTACTTTAAGCATCAAGAGATTCTTAACTCAACAAGAACGTCACTTCACTTGAAGATGCCACTTCACTGGGGACATATTTTTTCCTTTTAAATTTAGGTCACAAAATTTAGGTCAAACTCTAATCCTGAATATAAGGCCATTTGTAATAAACTTGGTTGTCTTTGTAAGCAACGTTTTAAATATGATTACTCTTTTAAAGCATTTTTGTCTAGAACCAATATAAAAGTCATTATAACTGTCAACTAAGCTAATTTTAATGGGAAATTGTGATCTCTCAATAGAAAAATAAAAAATAATTATACATAAAAACATATGAATCCGTAGTAACTGCATAATACACAAGTTAGAGTATACAAATACAGGGCTCTGAGGTTACCACATATATTGGTTAATCACACAACTGAATTGAACCAGTTCTCAGACATAGTGTTGAGCATTGTGTCATGTGAAGTGGAAATAAAGAAGCTGCTGGGTAGAACAAGGACTATAAATTGAGAGGGGTAGCACGTGTTTTGTAGGTGTCAAGCAGCCTCCAAAGGACCCAAAATGGCGTCCGGAATGCGGGCGCGCTCTTCTAGTGTGACGTGCTCCGGATGCCATCTTGGTAAAGCCGTTTGCACATGCGCAGATAACGAACGCCGGCAGCAGGTAAAGTGAGGAGAGTATGCGTTAGATCAGCGTGCAACATTGATTTAAAGGGACAGATGCGATTTTGGAACTCAATGTTCCAGTCAACGCACTGTCTTAACCTCGTACAGCTGAACAGGTCGTAAACAGAGTGGAGGACCCCCCCACCAGCACTGTTTAAAGGGATCATGCAGGAGTTACTGGTTAGTTGCTGGATTATTGCTTCTGGCTGCTGATGCATTTGTACCTGTTTTTGGAGGCCTCCTATACTTGAATACTAGGACTAGGGGACACAGCCTAAAAATTAGGACCAGGACTTGCAAGCGTGAAGTTAGGAAATGCTTCCACACGCAAAGGGTGGTAGAAGTTTGGAATGCTGTTCTGCAAATGGCAGTTGATGCTAGCTCAATTGTTAATTTTAAATCTGAGATTGATAGATTTTTGTTAACCAAAGGTATTAAGGGATATGGGGCTAGGGCGGGTATATGGAGCTAGGTCACAGATCAATCATGATCTCATTGAACGGCAGAACAGGCTCGAGGGGCTAAATGGCCTACTCCTGTTCCTATCTTCCTATGTTCCTATAATAAAGTTTCAATACTCTACAGGGAGTGGGCTGGCTAACTGACAGGCAACAGCAAGGGCACTGGTGGAGTGGCAGGGGTGGGACAGGAATGCTGTCACCCTGAGAGAGGACAGCGGGTTCATGTTCCATGGAGCCACTGCCACTTGCTGCCTCCTGTTATGGGCCACCTTCTCCTGCAAGAGAGAAATGTGTCGGTGAGTGTCCTGCAAGATGTTTGGGTGATGTGGCTGTCATGGTTGAATAGCTATCAGTGTGTAAGACCTGTGAGTTGTAGGTGTGCGGCTTGCAAGAGTGTTAATGTGTGAGGGCGAGAGGAGGCATCTGATTGAAAGAGTTTGTTGGTAGGTGGGTGATGGGGGTGGTGTAGTGTGTGGCGCAGTGGATATGACTAGTGGTGTAGTTGGTAGGAGATGTCATTTGACAGTTGATCTCACTCACCTTCACCACTCTTGTCAAAGCATTGAACTTCTTCCTGCGCTGCATCCATGTTTGTGGTGCTATGTGCCTGGCATTGACTTCGTCCCCGACTAGCTCCCACTGCCTCGGCAGCGTATGTCTGAAGGGCCTCTTACCCCCACCACCACCGCGGATGTAGGATGCCCCTCCTTCTGTCCACCTCTTGCATCAAGGCCTCTAGTGCATCAGCAGAGAACCTTGGTGCATGCTCTCTCGCAGGCCCAGTTCAAACTCAGATCAGCAGATTGGTGAGGCCTGGTGTGCAGATTGGAGGATGTGGGATTTAATAGTTCGCAACATTTATTCAATGTTTTAACATAACTCAACAGTTTGTAAATATGGGACGGGACCTGCATCTATGTTTTACATGCGCGATGTCTGATCTCTGTTCAGACCCCATGCAGATCTATATCTTATATTTTACAAATAAGAGATTCAGGCTGCCTTTAAGAGATGCAGGCTGCCTCTACGTGATGCAAGCCACTCATGCGATATCGGGGATCCCCTGCTGGTGAGCAGTCACTCAACAGCGCAATTAGGCCTGGCTGTTCGCAGGTATCAGGTAAATGACCAGGCAGCACAAATGTTACGTGCTGCCTGCATCTCAATCGTGCACCGCAACCCCTGCACCCGGTTTCGGGGGTTATCCAATTTAACCCCCCAGAAGTTAGAATATGTTGTGAATAGGAAACATTACAGTAACCAGAATAAAAACTATTGTTCTAATTATTTGTACACTTACACCATACATTCTAAGAAACTCTGCGAGCATTGATACTTTTAAAAATGAGATCTCCAGAAACCTGAGTGCTGGAATTCATGAGTAAATATATACAATAAAAATCACCATATTATGCAGCTCCATGACATTAAAAAGAAACTTGGGAAAAAGTGTCAATAAGGATGTAAGAACCACCAACCAGTTCAGTTGATTTTGATTCTTCGAGCAGAATGTGTGAAAGAGGATGTTTTATGGTCAGCCTATAAAGACAGAGCAAAAATGCTGCAACAATTTCACAGAGGAATTCAAGAAACTGTCGGGATCATTAACACCTTCAAGTGGTGCCAATAAACATTAAAAGTCTTCCACAATGTTAATCATTAGCAATAACTGCTAGTGAGGGAATAAATTACTATTGAGACAAATTTGTTTTAAAATCTTTTAATTTATTGTTTTCTTCATGAAAGTAAAACCCAATGTGAGTACTTCTGCAAGTTTATGTAGCCACAGTCAAGAGCATAAGGGACCACATTACTAATGAGCCTGCCTACTGTCCTGTATGTTTTCAGCCAGTAACATGTTTCTGGAACCTTTTTTAATACAGGATTAATTACTAATATGTGGGCTGGCTGGGAATGTAAAACGTACTCCTGCAAATGTGATTTTCCATGACAAAATGCAGTAGGCCATGCCAGGAGTTTTATTGTAACTGAGCCAGCTGATTGATTCAAGTGACTGAGTTTAGTAAACAAAGAAAGAAAGAACTTGTATTTATATAACGTTTTATGTCTTCAGGACATCTTAAAGCACATTGGGAGCTAAATTGGGTCCTGTAGCGCCCGTTGTGTAGGTGCTACATGAACATCTAAGCCCGGAAAATGGAGTCCGAGATGCCCGTGCAAACTTCTGGTGTGATGTGTGCAGGATGCCATCTTGGCAATGGTGGTGCACCTAACGCACACCGGAAGCATGTAGAGTAGGGAGATTATGACCTTAATCAGTGTGCAATGTTGATTTGAAGCAGCCAGCAGCATTTTCGAACTCCCCGCTCCAACCAATGCACCGTCCTAACCTCACACAGCTGAACAGGAGTTAAAGGGCAAGAAGGACCCCCCAACTAGCGCAATTTAAAGGGAGCATGCAGGAGTTATAGAATAGTTGCTGGATTAGTTATTCTGGCTGCTGGTACAATTGTGGGTGCTTGTGGAAGTTTCCTATACTTGGAGAAACTTGCTATATTCTATAGAGAGTGGTCTGGCTGGTCTTGCAGTACTGTTAGTGGCATTTAACCAGTGTGCTGAACAAAGTTGTTTTCCGACATGGGTGGCCTGCGAGGGCTTCCTCTCGGAATTGAACATGACTGGGACATGCAGAGAGGCCACGTAAAGCAGGACAAGCTGTTAGAAGAGGGAGGGGGAGGAGGAGGTGCAGGGCACTCAGCAGGAGGCCACATCCAACGAGGGCCTTCAGGGACCAATTCTCAGCGACAACCAGTGCATCCGACAGCTGTGGTTCACTAAAGAGGTCATGACTAAGATTTGTCAACTGCTGCAGCCACAGCAGCAAGGTAACCGTGGCTCTTAATTTTTACGGCTCTGGCTCCTTTCAGGCTGTTGCTGGAGATATAAGCAACACCTCGCAGTTTGCAGTGCACTGCTGTATAAGGGAGGTCACAGAGGCTATGGATGCACTCAGAAGCAGATTCATTACGTTCCCTCTTGCCAGAGACAAGCAGGAGGAGTAAGCACGAGGATTTGCTTACATTGCAGGCTTCCCCATTGTTCAGGGTACCATTGACTGCACGCATATTGCCTTGCGTGCGCCTCATCTGAACTCTGTCATATTCATGAACAGAAAGGGGTTCCACTCCCTCAATGTGCAGCTGATGTGCGACCACACGTAGCACGTCATGTAGGTTAATGCCCGCTACCCTGGCAGCAGTCATGATTCCTTCATTTTGTGGAAGTCCTACATGCCATCTATACATCAACCAGCACGGCAAGTCAAAGGCTGGCTACTGGGCGACAAGGGTTATCTCCTCATGAAGTGGCTCGTGACCCCGGTCCGGAACTCACACACATGCACAGCAGGCCTAAGACGAGAGCCATGCTGCCACGTGGAATATCATAGAGCACACCATAGGCATCCTCAAGCAACGCTTCGGCTGCCTGGACCGCTCTGGAGGAGCCCTGCAGTACTCAGCTGAGCGGGTATCAAGATTTGTCGTTGTATGCTGCATGCTGCACGACCTGGCCATTATGAAGGGACAGCCCTTGTCACCGCCTATCTGGCGAACATAAGAAATAGTAGCAGGAGTAGGCCATGTGGCCCCTCAAGCCTGCCCCGCCATTCAATAAGATCATAGGAACATAGGAACAGGAGTAGGCCATTCAGCCCCTCGTGCCTGCTCCGCCATTTGATAAGATCATGGCTGATCTGTGATCTAACTCCATATACCTGCCTTTGGCCCATATCCCTTAATACCTTTGATTGCCAAAAAGCTTTCTATCTCAGATTTAAATTTAGCAATTGAGCTAGTATCAATTGCCGTTTGCGGAAGAGATTTCCAAACTTCTACCTTTGTGTGTAGAAATGTTTTCTAATCTCGCTCTTGAAAGGTCTGGCTCTAATTTTTAGACTGTGCCCCCTACTCCTAGAATCCCCAACCAGCGGAAATAGTTTCTCTCTATCCACCCTATCCGTTCCCCTTAATATCTAATAAACTTCGATCAGATCACCCCTTAACCTTCGAAACGCCAGAGAATACAACCCCAATTTGTGTAATCTCTCCTCATAACTTAACCCTTGAAGTCCGGGTATCATTCTAGTAAACCTACGCTGCACTCCCTCCAAAGCCAATATGTCCTTCCGAAGGTGCGGTGCCCAGAACTGCTCACAGTACTCCAGGTGCGGTCTAACCAGGGTTTTGTATAGCTGCAGTATAACTTCTGCCCCCTTGTACTCTAGTCCTCTAGATATAAAGGTCAACATTCCATTTGCCTTATTGATTATTTTCTGCACCTGTTCATGACACTTCAATGATCTATGCACCTGAACCCCTAAGTCCCTTTGGACATCCACTGTTTTTAACTTTTTACCATTCAGAAAGTACCCTGTTCTATCCTTTTTTGATCCAAAGTTGATGACCTCACATTTGTTTACATTGAATTCCATTTGCCACAGTTTTGCCCATTCACCTAATCTATCAATATCGCTTTGTAATTTTATGTTTTCATCTACACTGCTTACAATGCCACCAATCTTTGTGTCATCGGCAAACTTAGATATGAGACTTTCTATGCCTTCATCTAAGTCGTTAATAAATATTGTGAATAATTGAGGCCCCAAGACAGATCCCTGCGGGACTCCACTAGTCACATCCTGCCAATGTGAGTACCTTCCCATTATCCCTACTCTCTGTCGCCTTTTGCTCAGCCAACTTCCTAACCAAGTCCATACTTTTCCCTCGATTCCATGGGCTTCTATCTTAGCTAACAGTCTCTTATTTGGGATCTTATCAAATGCCTTCTGGAAGTCCATATAAATAACATCCATTGACATTCCCCTGCCACTACTTTAGTCACCTCTTCAAAAAATTCAATCAGGTTTGTCAGGCACGACCAACCTTTCACAAATTCATGCTGGCTCTCTCTGATTAACTGAAAATTCTCGAGGTGTTCAGTCACCCTATCCTTAATTATAGACTCCAGCATTTTCCCCACAACAGATGTTAGGCTAACTGGCTGATCTTCTACCTCAACTCCACTTTCCCACCCTATTCCCATATCCCCTGATTCCCCTAGTGTCGAAATATCCATCAATCTCAGCCTTGAATATATTCAATGACTGAGCATCCACAGCCCACTGGGGTAGAGAATTCCAAAGATTCACAACCCTCTGAGTGAATAAATTTTTCCTCATCTCAGTATTAAATGGCCGGCCTCTTATCTTGAGACTATGACCCCTTGTTCTGGACTCTCCAGCCAGGGGAAACATCCTCTCAGCATCTACCATGTCAAGCCCTCTAAGAATTTTATACATTTCAATGAGATCACCTCTCATTCTTCTACACTCCAAAGAATATAGGCCCATTCTACTCAATCTCTCCTCATAGGACAACCCTCTCATTCTAGGAATCAATGAAGTGAACTTTCGTTGCACCCCCTCTAAGGTGAGAACCTGAGGCAGAGGCAGAGGAGGTAGAGGTGGAGGAGGAGGAGGAAGAAATGGAGGAGGAAGAGGCAGGGAGACAACAAGGTAGACAGACCCTGTCTGCCAGGGCTCTGTGTGCTCAGATGATTAGTGAGCGATATCAGTAATCTCAACGACACCTCCAGATTCACCAACAGTCCTACACTCCTTATCTTTCCTCTCCCACATGACTATCAAATCATCCTCCTTATGATTAAACATTGCTTCCTCCCACAGCTCATCACAGAAATGAAAACCACCAGCAAATACAAATACATAACCACTTTTATAGATTTACACATCAAATGATTCAAACAAAATGAGACTATTCACCCTTGTGCATTCCCTCAGTGCCTGTCGTTTGTGTACCTTCAGCTTTCCTGGTGCTCCTACATGGGGCGTCCACAATGGCTGCAGCATGGGTGGTGGAAGGCTGCTGACCTTCAATTGAGAAGAGCACAGATGGCCTTGGAGGATGACCTCGAGCAGCACTGGGCTGGGATGGCCCGGCTGCAGATTGCACTATCTCGGCCTGGGCTGCAGCAATCTAGCCTGGCTGGCAGACAGGCAACAACAAGGGCACTGACGGAATGGCAGGGGTAGGAGCAGGAATGCTGTCATCCTGAGAGAGGACAGCAGGTTTGTGTTCCATGGCGCCACTGCCACTGTCCCGGGGCGGCACCTCAGCAATCCTGTTGATCTGCTGGAGAACAGATTGCTGGACTGCTGTGACGTCCTCGAAGCACTGTTCCACAGTGGAACCCAGAGCCATGATAGCAGCAGTCTGAGCTTCCAAAGCAGCAGTCAGACCTTGGATGGCAAATGTTTGTGCTGCAATGGAACTGTGACATCGGTCATGAGATGCCGCATCATGGTGGGTTCCACAGGTGTGCTGATGGAGGTGACCACCCGTTTCATGTGGGAAAGGATGGGCTCCAAGCTCTGCACAAAGCCCTGTGCCAAGTTGGAGCTGGACTCCTCCATTCCCCTTGATATTGTGCGCAGGCTTTCTGGCAGGCTTTCCAGTGCATTTGGTGCCTTCTTCTGTAGCCTGGCCCATCAAAGTCATCATGTGACTCCTCTGCAGCAGAACTAGTGAGCGACCTCACACTCTGGCGAGCTGGCAGCTGTGGTATCCGTTCCCCCCGCCCCGGCTCCTGCGCACTAGTGCTCGGTGTCTCACCACGTGCAGATCCCTCCTCTAACCTTGCCTCTAAAGGACGTGCAGTGTCAGTCTCCGAGCTGGTGGCTGCGAGTGTAAGATCGAGTGATGGTGTGTCTGTATCATCACTGTCATCTTCCTCTGCCTCCTTTGACTGTGCAGGTTCCAGTTCCTGGGTATCTGAAATGACAAAGGGACACGGGCTGAGTTGTGGCGAGGGGAGAGGAGAAAGTAAGACATGTGTGCTCACACCATCTGCAGCACGTGAGTCAGAAATGATTGTGGGATGAGGCAGAAGTGGGAAGAGAGAAGGAGGATTAGGTATACAGAGACCCTCATCATCGATCCCTCCAGCACCGCCAGTGGCCACGGCCGCAGCGACGGCCCGCCCAATGATCGACAGCACTGTCTCCTCCATGGGGGTGAAGATGTGTAGGTGTGCCTGTCCTCCCCCAGTTCTTTCCTGCTGCCTCCTGTTATGCGCCACCTTCTCCTGCAAGAAAGAGGGAAGTGTGTCAGTGAGTGTCCTGCAAGATGTTTGGGCGATGTGGCTGTCATGGTTGAATAGCTGCCAGTGTGTGTGAACTGTGAGTTGTGGGTGTGCAGTTTGTAAGAGTGGTACTGTGTGAGGGTGAGATGCAGCATCTGATTTGAAAAGTTGAATACTGATTGCAGGAGTTTGTTGGTAGGTGGGTGACGGGGTGGGGTAGTGTGTGCAGCAGTGGGTGAGGCTAGTGGTGCAGTTGGTATGATATGCCACTTGAAACTTGAACTCACTCACCTTGACCACTCCTGTCAAATCATTGAACTTCTTCCTGCACTGCATCCATGTGCGTGGTGCGACGTTCCTGTCATTGACCTCATGCGTGACTTCCTCCCACTGCTTCTTCAGCATATGTCTGTAAGGCCTCCTGCCCCTGTGCACAAAGGATGCCCCTCCTTCTGTCCACCACTTGCACCAAGGCCTCTAGTGCACCGTTCGAGAAACTATGTGCTCGCTCTCTCGCAGACACACTATCCTGCAGCACAGAGTTAGATGCCAAACGAATTGCAGCACTTCCTGCAGGCACAGTACACCTCCCCTTTAAGAGGTGCAGGTTGCCTTTAAGTGATGCAAGCCATTCTCAATATCAGGGCCCCCTGCTGGTATGTGCAGCCAATCAACAGCGCAGATAGTGCTGGCTGCACGCAGCAATCATAGAAATCATCAAGCAGCACGAATGTTACATGCTGCCTGCATCGCAACCAACAGACATGGGTTAATCGCGCACCGCAATCTCAGCACCTGTTTTTGGGGGTTAACCAATTTAACCCCCTTTATATTCAACAAATTATTTTTACAGTTATATAGGCAAATGCCAGTTCTGTACAGCTAGGTCCAAAATTAGCAAATGAAAAGAATGATCAATTAATCTGTTTTTTTGGTGGTGTTGGTTGAGGGAGAAATATTGGCCAGGACACCTACTCTTCAAATAGTGCCATGGGATTTTTTTACATCCACTTGAATAGGCAGATTCAGCTTGGCTCACTGTCTCATCCAAAAAACAAGAGGGTAGAAATTTGTCGGCGCTCGATTTCAGATGCTAGGTTGGAATGTGGCTGCAATGTGATCGAACTGGGATGTCAGTGGCCAGCCCAAAAGTGGGCCTCGGGCCTCATTTAAATAACCTTGTTCAGCTGCAGAAGCTCGCCCTTCTGCAACACTCCTGCTCCTCTTGGCTCCATATCAACATTTTAAACTTACCTTTTTGGTGGCGGCTGTTTGCTAGGCCATATCCACACCAGTTAAACCTGAGTGGGGCAGGCCAGGGGGCGGGGCCTGCTCCACTCTAAGCAGCCCAATTTCCCAGAGTGGTCCCAAAACAGGACTTAGGCCACACATTAGCATATGTAAGGGGCCTTTTGTCGGTTTTAGATGGATGCCTGAGAAATGGTGCGACCCAATATTGCGCAACAAGGTCCAATTTCTAGGCCAATATCTATGCCGGTGCAGCATTCTCTCAATACTGCACCGAAGTGCCAGCCTACGTTATGTGCTGAAGTCCTGGACTGAGCCTTGAACCCACAGCTTTCACACTGAGTGGCGAGAGTGCTATCAACTGACCAAAACAAGAAAGCCAATATCAATCTCTACATGAAATTCCTACATCATCAATATTGATTCAGAGGCTAAGTAAACTAAACAAGGTGCTATAATTTCTGCTTTGTCATATTGTAAGTTTGACTTGCAACTGCCTGGATGTCTGGAAAATAGAATTGAGATCTTGAGATTGTTTCCTTTCACTGAAATGGATTGAACGTTTTTGAAAAGTACTAGGGAAAGCTTCAGTCAGTGATTAAATATAATTGGAGGACGGCTATTGTTTCACCATCCCTCATGGGCTAAACAATAAAAGACCCAAACTCAGAATTTCACTATAGCTGGTTAATAATTACACTATAATAGATGTGCTAATTATTTCATTACATGATGAGTAAATTGAATAAAACTGTGTATCAAGTGCTGCAATTTTTAATGTGCATTTCTAGATGGCCGACTAACATAATGGTAATTTGCTGTGTGACACATTGGAAGACTGAGCTCCCAGTCATTGGGGGAAAAATTGGTGAAGGGTCTGTTTTGGGCGATGTTACACCCCGCGCCCGATGGACCCTGGGCAGGCAAGATGCAAGTTTGGTTCCAAGGGCGCACTTACCTGCAATCAGTGTTCCTTTCCAGGCCTTGCACGTGGAATGAATGCAATTTGCACTTTCCACCAACAGAGGGAGCTCCATCTCTTAAAGGGAAGACGTTTCTTAGAAACCTCTTAAAGGTAGCTTGCACCTGTTATTTGCTGAAAATAACAGTCTACTATCTGCATGGAGTCTGAACAGAGATCAGACATCGCACACATAAAACACAGATGCAGATCCCATCCCTATGTTTACGCACTGATGAGTTATGTTAAAACATTGAATAAAGATCGTGCATTACGAAATCCCACATCCTCCAATCAGCACACCAGACCCCACCAATCTGCCGATCTGAGTTGGTACCAGGCCTGCGAGAGTGCATGCACCAAGGTTCTCTGCTGATGCACTAGAGACCTTGGGTGCAAGAGGTGGACAGAAGGAGGGACATCCTATATCCGCAGTAGGGGGAGGGGGGGGGAGAAGAGGCCCTCCAGACATATACTCAAAAGACAATGGGATGCAGCGGGGGACAAAGCCAATGCCAGGCGCACAGCATCACGAACATGGATGCAGTGCAGGAAGAAGTTCAATGCTTTGACACGAGTGGGCAAGGTGAGTGAGGTCTCCTACTAACTGCACTACACCCCCATCCCCCACATACCAATAAACTCTTTCGATCAGTACTCAACTCTTCCAATCAGATGCTTCCTCTCACCCTTACACATTACCATTGTTTCAAGCCACCCACCCACAACTCACAAGCCACACACACTGGCAGCTATTCAACCATGACAGGCTCACGCCTCGCTTTCTTGCAGGTGAAGGTGGCGCATATCAAGAGGCAGCAAATGGCAGTGGCATTTAGCCCCTCGAGCCTGTTCCACCATTCAGTGAGATCATGGTGGACCTGAGACCTAACTCCATATACCTGCCTTAGCCCCATATCCCTTAATACCCTTGGTTCACAGAAATCTATCAATCTCAGATTTAACATTCACAAGTGAGCTAGCATCAACTGCCGTCTGTAGACGAGCGTTCCAAACGTCTCCCACCCTTTGAGTGTAGAAGCATTTCCTAACTTCACTCCTGCACGTCCTGGCTCTAAATGTTAGGCTATGTCCCCGTGCCCTAGTATTCAAGTCTAGGAGACCCCCAAAATCAGTTACAAATGTCTCAGCAGCCAGCAACTAACCTATAAATCCTGCAAGGTCCCTTTAAATAGCGCTGGTGGGGGGGTCCTCCAGGCACTCTAAGACACGTTCAGATGGTCGGGGTTAAGACTGTGCGTTGAGTTGAGCGTTAAGTGCCAAAATGGTGTCTATCACTTTAAATCAGCGTTGCACACTGATTGAAGCCGTTTTCTCCCTACTTTACATGATTCCAGCATTTCTTATCTGCACCTGCGCAAACTCCTATACAAAGATGGTGTCACGCAGGAAACGTGCGTGTGCATCCAAGACGCCATCTTGGATGTCAGAGGGGTCGAAACAACGGGCGCTACACGGCCATATTTAGCGCCCATTGTACCTAGTGCTGCAACAGAGAGCCTATCTGAGACTGGCACTGGATACAGCAAAGGCTATGGGCCCCGACAACATCCTGGCTGTAGTGCTGAAGGCTTGAGCTCCAGAACTAGCCACGCCTCTAGCCAAACTGTTCCAGTACAGCAACAACACTGGCATCTACCTGACAATGTGGAAAATTGCCCAGGTATGTCCTGTCCACAAAAAGCAGGACAAATCCAATCAGGCCAATTACCGCCCCATCAGTCTACTCTCAATCATCTGCAAAGTGATGGAAGGTGTCATCGACAGTGCTAGCAAGTGGCACTTACTCACCAATAACCTGCTCACCGATGCTCAGTTTGGGTTCCGCCAGGACCACTCGGCTTCAGACCTCATTACAGCCTTGGTCTAAACATGGACAAAAGAACCAAATTCCAGAGGTGAGGTGAGAGTGACTGCCCTTGACATCAATGCTGCATTTAACCAAGTGTGGCATCAAGGAGCCCCAGTAAAATTGAAGTCAGTGGGAATCAGGGGGAAAACTCTCCAGTGGCTGGAATCATACCCAGCACAAAGGAAGATGGTAGTGGCTGTTGGAGGCCAATCATCTCAGCCCTAGGACATTGCTGCAGGAGTTCCTAAGGGCAGTGTCCTAGGTCCAACCATCTTCAGCTGTTTCATCAATGACCTTCCCTCCATTATAAGGTCAGAAATGGGGATGTTCACTGATGATTGCATAGTGTTCAGTTCCATTCGCAACCCCTCAGATAATGAAGCAGTCCCTGCTCGCATGCAGCAAGACCTGGACAACATCTAGGCTTGGGCTGATAAATGGCAAGTAACATTCGCACCAGACAAGTGCCAGGCAATGACCATCTCCAATAAGAGAGAGTCTAACCACCTCCCCTTGACATTCAACGGCATTACCATCGCCGAATCCCCCACCATCAACATTCTGGGAATCACCATTGACCAGAAGCTTAACTGGACCAGCCACATAAATACAGTGGTTACAAGAGGCAGCTCAGAGGCTGGGTATTCTGTGGCGACTGACTCACCTCCTGACTCCCCAAAGCCTTTCCACCATCTACAAGGCACAAGTCAGGAATGTGATGAAATACTCTCCACTTGCCTGGATGAGTGCAACTCCAACAACGCTCAAGAAGCTCGACACCATCCAGGACAAAGCAGCCCGCTTGATTGGCACCCCATCCACCACCCTAAACATTCACTCCCTTCACCACCGGCGCACTGTGGCTGCAGTGTGTACCATCCACAGGATGCACTGCAGCAACTCGCCAAGGCTACTTCAACAGCATCTCCCAAACCCGCGACCTCTACCACCTAGAAGGACAAGGGCAGCAGGCACATGGGAACAACACCACCTGCACGTTCCCCTCCAGGTCACACACCATCCCCACTTGGAAATATATCGCCGTTCCTTCGTCGTCACTGGGTCAAAATCCTGGAACTGCCTACCTAACAGCACCTTGGGAGAACCTTCACCACACGGACTGCAGCGGTTCAAGAAGGCGGCTCACCACCACCTTCTCAAGGGCAATTAGGGATGGGCAATAAATGCTGTCCTTGCCAGTGAAACCCACATCCCATGAACAAATAAAAAAACTTCACTCTATGGCTTTCCCCATTGTCATGTAAGTTGGCTGATGTAGCACCAGCAGAGTGAACTGCCCAGCTAATAGGTGATGGGCAAAATGGCAAAGGAAAATGATGAACTGTATTCAGCATAAAAGGTATAAATCAATATCAGATAGGGCAGATTAAAAAAAAATTCAACTAGCATAATTGAGTTACACTAATGGTAATGTGAGTAGATTTAGTTATTCTACAGTTCAGTGATGAAACAAAATGGTGTGCATTCTTCCAGTAAGGAACATGTTAATTAGAAGCTCAGTTTATCTCTGCCTTTATATGATTAATACAAGAGCAGAATAAATCAATAAGTAATTACTGCCTGAAATAATGGTCTAGGAAAGTGTTCGCTTGTGGCGGCAAATAGTGGCAACAAAATGCGAATTATACAGTGTATGTACTTCATCAAATGTCAAGTACAAGAGCCAAGCAGCTGACACGATTTCACAAACTGCTTCCAATACCATTAAAAGCTTTTGACTATATCCTCCTGTGCTTAAAAAAAGTTGCAAGTTTGAAATGATTGTTCTGAAGCCGTTATTAAAGATGACAGGCAGCTACTATAATGGTTTACCTCCCAACTTAATTAAACCTTCTGTTGAATTTTGCACAAAGGCTGTGGCATGATTAAAGGGCAATTTAATACATTTCCGATCTAAGCATTTTTTTTTATTCGTTCATGGGATGTGGGCGTCGCTGGCGAGACCGGCATTTATTGCCCATCCCTAGTTGCCCTTGAGAAGGTGGTGGTGAACCGCCATCTTCACCCACTGCAGTCCATGTGGTGAAGGTTCTCCCACAGTTCTGTTAGGTAGGGAGTTCCAGGATTTTGACCTAGCGATGATGAAGGAACAGCGATATATTTCCAAGTCGGGATGGTGTGTGACTTGGAGGGGAACGTGCAGGTGGTATTGTTCCCATGTGCCTGCTGCCCTTGTCTTTCTAGGTGGTAGAGGTCGTGGGTTTGGGAGGTGCTGTCGAAGAAGCTTTGGCGAGTTGCTGCAGTGCATCCTGTGGATGGTACACACTGCAGCCACTATGCGCCAGTGGTGAAGGGAGTGAATGTTTAGGGTGGTGGATGGGGTGCCAATCAAGCGGGCTGCTTTGTCCTGGATGGTGTCGAGCTTCTTGAGCGTTGTTGGAGCTGCACTCATCCAGGCAAGTGGAGAGTATTCCATCACACTCCTGACTTGTGCCTTGTAGATGGTGGAAAGGCTTTGGGGAGTCAGAAGGTGAGTTCACTCGTCGCAGAATACCCAGCCTCTGACCTGCTCTTGTAGCCACAGTATTTATATGGCTGGTCCAGTTAAGTTTCTGGTCAATGGTGACACCCAGGATGTTGATGGTGGGGGATTCGGCGATGGTAAAGCCGTTGAATGTCAAGGGGAGGTGGTTAGACTGTCTCTTGTTGGAGATGGTCATTGTCTGGCACTTATCTGGCGCGAATGTTACTTGCCACTTATCAGCCCAAGCCTGGATGTTGTCCAGGTCTTGCTGCTTGCGGGCTCGGACTGCTTCATTATTTGAGGGGTTGCGAATGGAACTGAACACTGTGCAATCATCAGTGAACATCCCCATTTCTGACCTCATGATGGAGGGAATGTCATTGATGAAGCAGCTGAAGATGGTTGGGCCTAGGACACTGCCCTGAGGAACTCGTGCAGCAATGTCCTGGGGCTGAGATGTTTGGCCTCCAACAACCACTACCATCTTCCTTTGTGCTAGATATGACTCCAGCCACTGGAGAGTTTTAATCCTTCAATTTTACTAGGGCTCCTTGGTGCCACACTCGGTCAAATGCTGCCTTGATGTCAAGGGCAGTCACTCTCACCTCACCTCTGGAGTTCAGCTCTTTTGTCCATGTTTGGACCAAGGCTGTAATGAGGTCTGGAGCCGAGTGGTCCTAGCGGAACCCAAACTGAACATTGGTGAGCAGGTTATTGGTGAGTAAGTGCTGCTTGATAGCACTGTCGACGACACCTTCCATCACTTTGCTGATGATTGAGAGTAGACTGATGGGGTGGTAATTGGCCGGATTGGATTTGTCCTGCTTTTTGTGGACAGGACATACCTTGGCAATTTTCCACATTGTCAGGTAGATGCCAGTGTTGTAGCTGTACTGGAACAGTTTGGCTAGAGGCACAGCTAGTTCTGTAGCACAAGCTTTCAGCACTACAGCCGGGATGTTATAGGGGCCCATAGCCTTTGCTGTATTCAGTGCACTCAGCCGTTTCTTGATATCACGTGGAGTGAATCGAATTGGCTGAAGACTGGCTTCTGTGATGGTGGGGATATCGGGAGGAGGCCGAGATGGATCATCTACTCGACACTTCTGGCTGAAGATGGTTGCAAACGCTTCAGCCTTGTCTTTTGCGCTCTCGTGCTGGACTCCGCCATCATTGAGGATGGGGATGTTTACAGAGCCTCCTCCTCCTGTTAGTTGTTTAATTGTCCACCACCATTCAGGACTGGATGTGGCAGGACTGCAGAGCTTTGATCTGATCCGTTGGTCGTGGAATCGCTTAGCTCTGTCTATAGTATATTGCTTCTGCTGTTTAGCATGCATGTGTACCCGAGTTCTAGCTTCACCAGGTTGGCACCTCATTTTTAGGTACGCCTGGTGCTGCTCCTGGCATGCTCTTCTACACTCTTCATTGAACCAGGGTTGATTCCCTGGCTTGTTGGTACTGGTAGAGTGAGGAATATGCCAGGCCATGAGGGTACAGATGGTGCTGGAATACAAATCTGCTGCTGCTGCTGATGGCCCACAGCACCTCATGGATCCCAGTTTTGAGATGCTAGATCTGTTCTGAATCTATCCCATTTAGCATGGTGGTAGTGCCACACAACACGTTGGATGGTATCATCAGTGCGAAGACGGGGCTTCGTCTCCACGAGGACTGTGCGGTGGTCACTCCTACCAATACTGTCATGAACAGATAGATTGGTGAGGACGAGGTCAAGTAAGTTTTTCCCTCAGTGTTGGTTCACTCACCACCTGCTGCAGGCCCAATCTGGTAGCTGTATCCTTCAGGACTCGGTGATACTGAGCCACTCTTGGTAATGGACATTGAAGTCCCCCACCCAGAGTACATTCTGTGCCCTTGCTACCCTCAGAGCTTCCATCCAAGTGGTGTTCAACATAGAGGAGGACTGATTCATCAGCTGAGGGAGGGTGGTAGGTATTAATCAGCAGGAAATTTTCTTGCCCATGCTTGGCCTGATGCCATGAGATTTCATGGGGTCCAGAGTCAATGTTGAGGACTCCCAGGGCCACTCCCTCCTGCCTGTATATCACTCTACCACCACCTCAGGTGGGTCTGTCCTGCCGGTGGGACCGGACATACCCGGGGATGGTGATGGAAGAGTCTAGGACTTTGGCTGAAAGTTATGATTCTGTGAGTATGGCTATGTCAGACTGTTGCTTGACTAGTCTGTGGGACAGCTCTCCCAATTTTGGCACAATCCCCAGATGTTAGTGAGGAGGACTTTGCAGGGTCGACTGGGCTTGGTTTGTCTTTGTCGTGTCTGGTGCCGGGTAGTCTGTCTGGTTTTATTCTTATTATGACTTTTTTTTAAAGTGAGATTGTACAACTGAGTGGCTTGCTCAGACATTTCAGAGGGCAATTAAGAATCAATCACATTGCTGTGGGTCTGGAGTCACATATTGACCAGACCGGGTAAGGACAGCAGGCTTCCTTCCCTAATGGGTATTATTGAAGCAGATGGGTTTTTACGACAATCCAGTAGTTTCATGGCCACCATTATTAATACTAGTATTTTTTTAATTCCAGATTTTATTTAATTAATTGAATTTAAATTCCCCAGCTGCCGTGGTAGGATTTGAAATCATGACTCTGGATTATTAGTCTAGGCCTCTGGGTTACTAGTCCAGTAACATAACTACTATGCTACCTTACCCATACACATCAAGAGGCTATTCTAATCTGAAAACTAAAATAATGAAAAAAATAGCTCTTTGCTCAACTTCGTAACTTGTGGCAGGAACTGAATTCACTCTAAGCCGCTTCAGAAAGAGGTTCTACCATACTGTCTCTAAGACCTAGGTGCTGTAGAAGCTGCACTGTTTATATTGTGAGGCAGATTTTAGAGCAATTGGAATACCAAAACAATTGTGTATGTTCAAGCTTGAGCACACACAGCGGTTGTAAAGTTGCTGTTGATGAATACAGTGATACTTTCCCCACAGTGTCAGGAAATGGTAAGGGTGATAAGCACAAAACCACTCTGCAACATATTCAGTGCAACAGTACTACACTTCAAAAGGATGTCATTGGCTGTAAAGCGCTTTGGGACGTCCTTGAGGTCGTTAAAGGCGCTACATAAATGCAAGTCTTTCTTTTTTTTGAGCCAGTCAAACAATAGCGACCTCCGAGTGCATCCTAATTCTATTTATATTACTATCGGGGGTGGTGCTTCCTCCAGAGGCCCCTACAGTAACCACCTTGCTTAGACTCTACTGCCAGTTTGTTGTTGATGGCTGAGTTGCCAGCCGTAGCAAAGTATCAAAGTAAATGGGGTAAACCGAGACCCCGTCTGCCCTCTCAGATAGACCTAAAAGATCCCATGGCACTCTTTCGACGAAGAGCAGGAAAGTTCTCCCCAATGTCCTGGCCAATATTTATCCCTCAACCATTACCTAAAAACAGATTATCTTGTCATTATCACGTTGCTGCTGGGGGAGCTTGCTGTGCGCAAATTGGCTGCTGAGTTTCCTACAATGCAACAGTGACTACACTTCAAAAGTCTTTCATTGGCTGTAAAGTGCTATGGGACGTCCTGAGGTCGCGAAAGGCGCTGTATCAATGCAAGCTCTTTCTTCTTTCTTTCTTATAAGATAAGGTGCAATTTGGACACCAGCTTTGCTCGTGCCTATATTGCTACAACCTGAAACTCAAACATAAAAGAGCAGGCTTTATTGCGACAGGTGAAATTCTCACTCTCAATAATTTCAACCTAACTCTCTCAAAGCTGCAGCTGCTGAACTGAAGGATTTAGTTGTTGTGTGGATGTGTATTTGTGTTCGCCAAGAATTAGACTGTGGCACAAGAATTAAACTGGCCTGGGGTCTTCAAAAGCTTGTACATAAACACTATTAACGGATGGTACAGAAGCACTGGACATACATAAGTAGAGAAAAGCTGCAACATAAAAAGGCAAATGAATGAACAGAAAAAAATTCTCCAAGTTTGCAGATGATACCAAACTGAGAGCAACTGCCAATAACAGGGAACAGACTGATCAAAACAGAAGGAACTGGAAAGGTTGGGGAGATAGGCAGATGAGTGGCAGATGATTTAAGATAGTCAAATGTAAAGTCATGAGATTGGAAGACGATAATACACAGTGGCAAATTAAGTGAAATGGTATTAATTTACAAGTCACCACACAGGAGAGGGATTTGGGGATACTAGAGGATAGATCGCTGAAGGCATCGACATAGTGTACGGCAGCAATAAAGACAGCAAATAGATATTGGGCTATATAAGTAGAGCACAAATCTCAGGAAATGATTGAGTTTGTACAGGGTGCTGGTCTGGCCCCACCTGGTGTGTTGTGTAACATTTTGGTCACTTAATTATGAAAAAGACATCCAGGTATTGCGTCACCAAGGAAGACTGTGAGGGCTGACCGTGTCAGCGAATTCTAGCGCTCAATAAGTACCTGAAGGAAAAATTGATGATGGACATAAGAGATAAGGTGCAAAATAATATTACCTAGATATTGCGATGGGACAGATGGACCACACTGTATTTTTGTAATACAATACATTCAGGAAAAATAATGATTCCATTGCCACAATCCACGTATCTCGAATCTCAAAAGTCTAGAATTTAAAGCACTTCCTAATTTAAAAAATGAAAATCGGGCTGTTTCTATAACAGGCAGGTGATCTACTCCACTGGTTGACTGCCCAAGAGGTGAAGACAGAAATTACCCCCATTGTTTTATATAATAAGTGGATTTCCCATTACTGTTGGATTTATATAAATTAGGTTCAGGGGTGAGATGGCAATTTGAATCTTATACATAGAACAGCCAATTTGTTGGCTTATCCTAGTGAAGGGAGTGACTGCACTTGGTGGAGAAGGAAGGGCCTGCATATTGATGGAGAGTGGTGGTTTTGGTTGAGGTTGCTCCAATAGAGGAAGTGGGTTGTTGATGGTGTTACTGGCATGTGTCAGTAGGGAAGAAGGAGCTGGACAAAGCTCCATATGCTGCTTTCTAGTGTGTGGATGGTAAACACTTGGGATACCAGATACCTTTCCTAGATCATCTGCCCATAATGTAGTGCTCAGTAAAGTGCACCATTTTTGCCAATTGAGACAGATAGCATGTAGT
The DNA here is from genome assembly GCF_035084215.1 of Heptranchias perlo. Taxonomy (NCBI): domain Eukaryota; kingdom Metazoa; phylum Chordata; class Chondrichthyes; order Hexanchiformes; family Hexanchidae; genus Heptranchias; species Heptranchias perlo. Next base: position 123,752,103 of record NC_090325.1, on the reverse strand, counting down.
TCAGAGAGCACACATGGAAATGGAGTGGGTGGGGGGGGGGGGGGGGGGGGTGTGAGGATGTTAGGCCAGGAGTCAATCAATACTGGATTTGTATGTGAAAACCCAGCCTGGAGACAGTACAATTGGGGGGGATGGGTGGGCGGGGAGGCGGGGGAGCAGGTCAGAAAACAGCACCAACATGCTGGGAGTAAAAACTCAAAATTTGCACGTCCGGCTCCTGATTTAGGTCCCAGGAAAACATTTTCCAGGGATTTACAACACTAGACATGCAACTCTATGGATAATAAAAAGCATTTTATTTTGAATTGTTTAATTTTTTGTTAGTTCTAGACTTTTACTGGTAAATTTTCAGGTAGGTGAAAAATTCAAGCTGGCAGCACAAGCCAACTTCACAAAATTATTTTAACTATTTGGTTGATTTTGTGATTTGTCGGTTTGGAATTGGTAGCTTTGTAAAAAAAAGTTGAACAATTTGATGGTGTGGTTTTCTGCTGCTCACTCCTTCCTCATCGGTACGCACTGACTGAATTACGCTGCTTTTGGCTCATTCTTGTCAGATATTTGATCAGTAACTTAATGAATATGTCGCTGTTTCAGCCAATCACTAATTTCTGCTGAGTGGATGTGTGACACTGAGATATGATGCCCTGAAGTATAGTTTTTAGCTGCGATGCCTTCGAAAAGCAGGATGCAATGGATGACTAGATGCACGACATTTAGATTTATAGATAGTTTCAGCTTAATGATTTTTATTCCAGTTGATACAGAATGACAGTCTTTTTCTAGATGGTGCTTTGAACTTTAATATTAAATTTAACAACCTATGTAGGCCTAATAGTCTCTGATAGCCTCAGGCAAATACAGCCTGAGCAGTACATCTAAAGTATAGACTAAAGTCTGAGCAGTATATCTAAAGTATATCAAAAGCTCTATTTCTCGAGCTGTCAAAATCAGAAGCTCATTTCTTTTTTTGCGTGTTTGTGCATTCTTCAAAATAATCACTGTTATTTTTGAAGTTGTTGGCTTCAATCTCCTCTCCGTATTCGATGTGACAATCCAAACTTATTATCTACAGAAATAGCATTTTGATATTTAATCTAATAAAATTCATTGCTTATGAATTGCCCAGGGAAGCAACAGCTGAGTGACAAAGAAGGGCATCTTTTGTGATCATGACAACCAGCAATCTGTTGCCACCCCGGGGAACTAGAGTCCTTTGAGAAGTCAGCTAATGTAAAAATGGGCCAATTTCACCCTGTAAAATGTGGTTGCAAGGTGACCAGGGGTGGGAACTAAATATTCCAGGGTACTTGACTTTTCCAAAAGACAGACAAAATGGAAAAAGGGGTGGGGGATGTGGGGGTTATCCCTCATAATAAAGGATAACATAAAGACAGGAGTGAGAAAGGATCATGGCTCAGAATATCAGGAAGTACAATCAGTATGGGTGGAGATAAGAAATAACAAAGGGCAGAAAACATTGGTGGGAGTAGTTTATAGGCCCCCTAACAGTAGTTATACTGTTGGACAGAGTATTAATCAAGAAATAATAGGAACTTGTAACAAAGCTAATGCAATAATCATGAGGAATTTTAGTCTTCATGTAGATTGGGCAAATCAAATTGGCAAAAGTAGTTTGGAGGACGAGTTCATGGAATGCATTTGAGACAGTTTCCTAGAACAATACATCATAGAAATATAGAAAATAGGAGCAAGAGTAGGCCATTCGGCCCTTCGGGCCTGCTCCGTCATTCAAAATGATCATGGCTGATCATCTAAATCAGTACCCCATTCCCGCTTTTTCCCCATATCCCTTGATCCCTTTAGCATTAAGAAATATATCTATCTCCTTCTTGAATTCATCTAATGACTTGGCTACCACTGCCTTCTGTGGTAGAGAATTCCACAGGTTCACCACCCTCTGAGTGAAGAAATTTCTCTTCATCTCGGTTCTAAATGGCATACCCCGTATCCTGAGACTGCGACCCCTGGTTCTGGACTCCCCAGCCACCAGGAACATCTTCCCTGCATCTAGTCTGGTTAGTCCTGTTAGAATTTTATATGTTTCGATGAGATCACCTCTCATTCTTCTAAACTCTAGTGAATATAGGCCTAGTCGACCCATTCTCTCCTCATACATCAGTCCTGCCATACTGGAACCATCATGGAACCAACCGGGGAACAGGTTATTTAGATCTTGTCTTGTGTAATGAGACAGGGTTAATTAGTAATCTCATGGTAAGGGATCCTTTGGGGAGAAGTGATCATAATACGATAGAATTTCACATTGAGTTTGAGAGTGACGTATTTAAGTCCGAAAATAGAGTCTTAAACTTAAACAAAGCCAATTATATAGGAATGAGGGGCAAGCTGGCTAAGGTTGATTGAGAAATTAGATTAAAAGATAATGATGGTAGATAAGCAATGGCGAATATTTAAAGAAATATTTCATAATTCTCAACGAATATATATTCCATTGAGGAATAAAAACTCCACAGAAAAAGTGAGCCATCCGTGGCTAACTAACAAAGTTAAGGATAGTATTAGATTAAAAGACGAGGTTTATAATGTTTTTTTAAAATTCGTTTATGGGATGTGGGCGTCACTTGCGAGGCCAGCATTTATTGCCCATCCCTAATTGCCCTTGAGAAGGTGGTGGTGAGCCGCCTTCTTGAACCGCTGCAGTCTGTGTGGTGACGGTTCTCCCACAGTGCTGTTAGGAAGGGAGTTCCAGGATTTTGACCCAGCGATGATGAAGGAACGGCGATATATTTCCAAGTCCGGATGGTGTGTGACTTGGAGGGGAACGTGCAGGTGGTGTTGTTCCCTTGTGCCTGCTGCTCTTGTCCTTCTAGGTGATAGAGGTCACGGGTTTGGGAGGTGCTGTCAAAGAAGCCTTGGCGAATTGCTGCAGTGCATCCCATGAATGGTAAACACTGCAGCCACTGTGCACCGGTGGTGAAGGGAGTGAATGTTTAGGGTGGTGGATGGGGTGCCAATCAAGCGACTGCTTTGTCCTGGATGGTGTAGAGCTTTTTGAGTGTTGTTGGAGCTGCATTCATCCAAGCAAGTGGAGAGTATTCCATCACACTCCTGACTTGTGCCTTGTAGATGGTGGAAAGGCTTTGGGGAGTCAGGAGGTGAGTCACTCGCCACAGAATACCCAGCCTCTGACCTGCTCTTGTAGCCACAGTATTTATATGGCTGGCCCAGTTAAGTTTCTGGTCAATGGTGACCCCCAGGATGTTGATGGTGGGGGATTCAGCGATGGTAATGCCATTGAATGTCATGGGGAGGTGGTTAGACTCTCTCTTGTTGGAGATGGTCAGTGCCTGGCACTTGTCTGGTGCGAATGTTACTTGCCACTTATCAGCCCAAGCCTGGATGTTGTCCAGGTCTTGCTGTATGCGGGCTCGGACTGCTTCATTATTTGAGGGGTTGCGAATGGAATGAACAATGTGCAATCATCAGCAAACATTCCCATTTCTGACCTTATGATGGAGGGAAGGTCATTGATGAAACAGCTGAAGATGGTTGGGCCTAGGACACTGCCCTGAGCAACTCCTGCAGCAATGCCCTGGGGCTGAGATGATTGGCCTCCAACAACCTCTACCATCTTCCTTTGTGCTAGGTATGACTCCTGCCACTGGAGAGTTTTCCCCCTGATTCCCGTTGACTTCAACTTTACTAGGGCTCCTTGGTTGCCAAAAAGAGTAGTAAGCCTAGGATTAGGAGAGTTTTAAAAACCTGCAAAGGATGACCAAAAAATTGATACAAATGGAGAAAATTGAATATGAGAGTAAACTAGCAAGAAATATAAAAACATATTGTAAGAGCTCCTACAAGTATGTAAAAAGGAAGAGAGTAGCAAAATTAAACATGGGTCCCTTAGAAGCTGAGACAAGAGAAATTCTAATGGGGAAGAAGGAAATGGCAGAGATGTTAAACAAATATTTTGTATCTGTCTTCACAGTAGAGGAAACAAAAAACATACCAGAAATGGTGGGGAACCAAGGGTCTAACCAGAGTGAGGAACATAAAGTAATTAATATTAGTAAAGAAAAAGTACTGGTGAAATTAATGGGACTAAAAGCCGAAAAATCGGCTACATCCTAGAGTTCTAAAAGACGTGGTTGCAGAGATAGTGGATCCATTGGTTGTGATCTTCCAAAATTCTAGAACGGTCCCGGTGGATTGGAAGGTAGCAAATGTTTCATCGCTATTCAAGAAAGGAGGGAGAGATAAAACAGTTAACTACAGGCCAATTAGCCTGACATCAATCGTCGGGAAAATGCTGGAATCCATTACTAAGGACTTGATAATGGGGCACTTAGAAAATTATAATATGATTAGGCAAAGTCAACATGGTTTTATGAAAGTGAAATTGTGTTTGGCAAATCTACTAGAGTTTTTTGAGGATGTAACTAGCAGGGCGGATAAAGGAGAACCAGTTGATGTAGTATATTTGGGTTTTCAAAAGACTTTTGATAAGGTGCCACACAAAAAGTTGTTACACAAGATAAGGGCTTGTGGGGTTGGGGTAATATATTAACATAGATAGAGGATTGGTTAACGGACAGAAAACACAGAGTAGGAATAAACAGGTCATTTTCAGGTTGGCAGGCTGTAACTAATGGGGTGCCGCAAGGATCAATGCTTGGGCCTCAGCTATTTACAATCTATATTATTGACTTAGATGAAGGAACTGAGTGTAATGTATCCAAGTTTGCTGACGATACAAAGCTAGGTGGGAAAGTAAACAGAGTGGATGACACAAAGAGTCTGCAAAGGGATATAGAGAGATTAAGTGAGTGGGCAAGAAGGTGGCAGATGGAGTATAATGTGGGGAAATGTGATGTTATTCACTTTGATAGGAAGAATAGAAAAACAGAATATTTTGTAAAAGGTGAGAAACTATTAAATGTTGGTGTTCAGAGAGATTTGGGTGTCCTTTTCCATGAAACACAGAAAGTTAACATTCAGGTACAGCAAGCAATTAGGAAGGCAAATGGTATGTTAGCCTTCATTGCAAGGAGGTTGGGAGTATAACAGTAATTAAGTCCTGCTGCAATTATATAGGGCTCTGGTGAGACCACACCTGGAGTACTGCGTACAGTTTTGGTCTCCTAACCTAAGGAAGGATATACTTGCCTTAGAGGGGGTGCAACAAGGGTTCACTAGATTGATTCCTGGGATGAGAGGGTCCTATGAGGAGAGATTGAATAGAATGGGCTTCTACTCTCTGGAGTTTAGAAGAATGAGAGGTAATCGCATTGAAACATACAAGATTCTGAGAGGGCTTGACAGGGTAGATGCTGAGCGGCTGTTTCCCCTGGCTGGAGAGTTTAGAATTGGGGGCATAGTCTCAGGATAAGGGGTCAGCCATTTAGGATTGAGATGAGGAGGAATTTCTTCACTCAGAGCGTGGTGAATCTTTAGAATTCTCTACCCCTGAGGGCTGTGGATGCTCAGTCGTTGAACATATTTGATAAGATCATGGCTGATCATATGGAGTTCGATCACAGATCAGCCATGATCTTATCAAATGGCGGAGCAGGCACGAGGGGCTGAACGGCCTACTCCTGTTCCTATGTTCCTATATTCAAAGCTGACATCAATAGATTTTTGGACTGTAAGGGGATCAAGGGATATGGAGATCAGTTGGGAACGTGGAGTTGAGGTCGAAGATCAGCCATGATCTTATTGAATGGTGGAGCAGGCTCGAGGGGCTGTATGGCCTACTCCTGATCCTATTTTTTATGTTCTTATGTTCTCAGAACATATTTCAGCATCTGCCCACGTTTAGGGACTGTGTGGCACATTGAATAAAGCAGCGCTACCCTTCCACTTGCATATAAATCACAAGGTTTTGGTTCAAATGTAATATCAGCAAAATAAATGTCCACTGTAACCTTCACTTCATTCTTTTTATGGTGCTGTGTAACTTGTAATAACTAACTCCTCTAATATTACAGTTAATGTTTACCATTGGATTAAATACATCCCTATCTTTAATCCAAGTATAAGCATTACCACATGAAGAAGGCAGTGCAAAATGATAAGGGTGTTACTAAAAGGTGTACTGTAAGAATTAAACCCTACTTATACACTTCTTTTGTATTGGATCCAGCCTCCCTAAAAAATTAAGTGGAATTTTTCAGTAACATCAAAATGACATCATCAGTATTGTACATATTTCTCATCAGTGCAGATATGTAAATAATAAAAGCAGAGAAATATAATCTTGTTTAATGGGTTGAATGGCTGAATTTGCCTCATGAAGCCAGTAAAATTATTTCTTCTGATTGTAAGGAATAGCATTTATGAGCTTCAACTGAGATTTTATGCATCAAGGAGCAGCAATGTAATTTCATATAACAATCACGTAGAATGGATGCAGCACCAATTGTGGCCTATAGTGTAATGGGAGTGTAGTGGGGAAAGTGGAGAAGCAAAGTTGGGTGAGGTTCAGACTAAACAAAGAAAAGCTGCTGCTTAGTTGTGCTGCTTGGAGCAGGAAGATCTGCAGCACACATCGATAAAAGCAGCAACACAGTCAGCAATATTGTCACTGTACAGTGAATTGCATAGTTGGAAAAGTGGCTGAATTTCTATCTGTTCCTCACCACTGTGTTGTGCAATATCTAGTGCTTTTTCCTGCCCCTGCACACCCAAAAAAAGCTCAAGATGCCAGTATGTGGACTGGCCTTAGTTCAGGTTCAAATGGTATTATTCTGGTGTAATATGCTGATCTGGTTCCAACTGGGTCCCACTGTTTTTTAATGCGAGCAAATGATACATTTGAGCACATTTATACACTTTGCCAATTCACAATTGCCTTTGAAAGTAGTGAAGTGGAAAACTGATGTTCTTTGTGTGAAAGCGTTAAGCTGATCATGATAGCTGCTTTGTGAAATGGGAGAAGATAGCACACATTTGGGACACAACAGCTGGTGAGCGATTCCCTCCACGGGAATATTTTCTATTGTTTCCATATTGATTAGAACCGGATCTTTTGTTCAAAGGGCGTAAGGCTTTCAATGAATTGCTACCCCACCAGTACCAATATGAATCCGTTGTACACCATATTTCTCTGTGAAACTAATATTGTTGCTATGTCTTTTCAGTAATACTCATTAATGCTGCATTAGTTTCCTGTACTGTTATAGCAAGCAATCATCTTTAAACAATTGTGTTTGTTTCAGTAAAGGGCTAAGTAGGGTTTCTGATGACCATCTTTAAAATCGAGCTATCAGATTGAAATATGCTATTTATAGTAAAGGTTGCAGCATTTGCAATTCCATTTTTGCATTACCTTGGTGGCTTTCTTCAAGTCATGGTATTTTTACACATCCTTTGGGTTTCTGAGTCAGCATTGATTTGCTCAGTGATCCTTGTCCAGGGAACCTGGATCCAAACTTAGTTAGTGGACAACCCTCTATTTATGGTCCGTTCAGATGTAATGGTGATTAAGCAACTTGTTAATTGCTTGAGAAATAGGAAAATGCCTATCAGTGCTGGTAAGCAAGTGAGATGATCAAATTTATGCGGCACAAATCCAATCAGAGGAAACCTAGGTGCGCCCAACAGTTTGATGGATTGGTGCTACTCCAGAACACAAATGGATTAACTTCAATACTTATCTCTAATGGAGTAAAATATAGCCGGCTGGGTTTATTTTAGTGTGCTTTTAATGTAATTCTTTCAGATGGGTTCGAACATTGAGTTGACTGGGAGTGCCTGTTCCATTTACAAATGCCTGCCACAACGTATAAACATTCTGATGTTAATCTAATGCATATTAAAATCAGATTTTAAGTCAACTTTTCTGTGGTATGTAAGTGGGGCAATATGTGACATGTTCCTTATAGTTGTGACAGATAGTAAGTAATACAGTTCAGTAATAGTCTCTGCTAATTAATATATGGAATAAAAGGGTACATTTTGCAACAACAACAGCAACTTGCATTTATATAGCACCTTTAACGCGATATCAAACAAAATTTGACACCAAGCCACATAAGGAGGGATTAGGATAGGTGACCAAAAGCTTGGTTAAAGAGATCCAGTCAGATCTGGCAATGAATGGCTAAACCAGTTGTCCGCCATAAACGTTCAAATCTGCGTCCCTTGGACTTAAGGGAGAGGAGATGTGGGCCATATCAGGGGGAGCGATAAGGATGAGAGCGAATAATGGCTTGGGGCAAGGCCCCATTCCTGTCAAACGTGCCTCACAAAACTGATGGGTAGATAACTTATTTTCAGATCTCTTCTAAGTGCACAGACTATGTAGAGATGCACAAGTGCAGTGTTGGATGACTCACTATATCTTTCTATTTTCCCTCATTCCTTGTTGAATAGAACTTGATTCTCTTCATTACTCTTTCCCCTTATGGTATGGGGAGGGGGGGAGGAGAGGGGCAAAATTAAGGGTGCAAATCCATTTCTTACCTTTACAGTTCACAGTGCCACCACTTAATTTTAATTGACAGGAAACCACACAAAGCATACTGTGATTACCTAATATGTACCATTGGTAGGCTCCATGGCAGAGTATTTCAGGAAATTGGCTTTTTATTACTGTATGTAATTAGTAACTTATGACTAACAGAATTTCAATCAAACTAACCGAATGATCTTATGCAATGTCATAGCTTTGCTTGACTCAAACGTTTCTTTCCATATTAGCCAAGTACTAATTCAGTCCATGAGTCAGAGAAGAGACTGGAGGTGATAAGTAGCATTAACAATTATAGGCTGACTGCCTCTTTTTTTTCTTTACACATTGTGATTCATAATTTAAAGTCCATTTTGAAGAAAATTACATCCATCATCAAAAAGTGCTATTGGTTCTATATAATAAAATAATAATAATAATGTCAAGTACTGGCATTTCAAATATAAATTAAAAATTGTGCACGATATTCAGATTTTTGTTTTTTTTTCATTTTGAAGGCAAGAACAAGAACAACGAGGTAATCTATAGTGAATCTCCTTGTATAAAGATCTGTCTGTAATGAATTTTCCTATTTAAGGAGTCTCACTATCGTGAATTTCCTTCTATAAAAGTTCTGTTCAGTATAGTGAATCTCCTTGCATGTTATTTAAGTAGCCCTTTAAAATTGCTGTACAACCAAATCACTTTTAGGAAATACACTTTCAACACATAATACACCAACAGATGTATCTCCTATTTGCTCATTAGCCTGGCTGCCATTTACCTTAAGGCGAGAATGTGATACAATGGCAGATCTCAACCTCACTTCCACGCCAGTCTGTTATCATTTGACAGTTGAAATATATCTTTCTAATTCAAGTAGATGCTATCAATTACCTTCAATAGTGGCTGAGGTACGTTTCTCTGTACAACAAATGGCACCTGATGAACACATGGATACTGTTATGCGTATATTGCTGCTGCATTTACAGTACATGCTATGTTTAGTGGTGGACCACAAACACTGCTTTTAACTTGACATCAAAAATAATTTCTACAATCAATGTATGTGCTTATTATTGTACAAACCAAAAATGTTGTCTCCACAAGATTCAGTAACCTCAAACCTTGTATGTTCTCCTAGTCTGTTATATCCACATTGGCCTCCTTGTAGCGGGTAAGGGCTTTTATTTATCCAGCCTCCTGCTCACAAGCTGTTGTCTATTTACCGCATTTTTTTCTGCAAAGAAATGCATGCAAGAGAATTTTGAAGAGTGAAGACTACAGAACACTGTGCATTGCTAGACACAGTGAGGCCAAATATCTGCAAATCTGCCCTGCCTCTGTAAGTATTGTCCACTAGCGGACTTTGGGGATAATTGTCACTTTGGGCGATAGTGTAAAATGGGCAGTATCAATTCAGCTGCCTGTTATACATCTCTCCCCATTTTCATTTCTATTGAAGTCATTAAATTCATTTCAGGATGCTCACCCTCACCTTTAAATCCCTCTATGACTTTGCTTCACCCTACTTCAGTGAACTCCCCCAACTATATGTCTTCACACAAGTTCTTCAATCCTCTTACTGCCTCCACTACTTTACTACCTCTGAAAGCTGCTCATTCAATCACTGTGCCCCTGCCATCTGGTACTCCCTCCCTAAACAGCTTCACCCTCTCTTACCACCTCCTTCCTTGCTTTTAAAATCCTCGAAAGATCCTTCTCTTCAACTGTGCTTCCTTCTTTCCGTTTCTGTTCTCTTTCTTCCTCCCACTCAGTGTCCATCTTTGTTCTCTGCCCAGTAAAATGTTCTGAGAAGTCTTTTCCTACATGAGGAGCAATATAAACACAAGGTTTTTCATCTTCTTGTTGTACTATTATGGTTTGGAGTAGGAGTAAGGAAGAATTCACTTTTAGTCAATTAGAGCTCCTGGTGGAGATCTGCAAATGAAGGGGCTGCTAATTTGTAAAATGTACTATGTTTCTAATTGAAAATTATTTTTATTTAGTTAAGGACTAACTTAAACCCCAGTTCAAAACATCTATTTTAATGGAAATAATTCTAAAATGAAAATATTATGAGATTAAATGAAAATCTGGCAAACCACAACTGTTTAATAAATTAAAACAATTGATCCATGCATTGTTTAATTATTGCATCCACATACATGTGGATAAGACAGTGTAGAAATATAACTGACCAGTAGAGGACACTCTTATCAACATTCAGTATGTGTGATCAGAAGCAACCCCTTAAAGTTGGTAAAATAATATATAGATGGATGCTTCATATTAGCTTAATTAAGTTCAAAATCTGCTCAGTTACCTCAGATACCATCTTACAAATAATAACCTCTGGCGATTTCTGGGTAATGAAATTACCTACCACCTTTGAAGAAGAGCTGGATGACTATCTGTATTGGATCAGGATTTAAGTATGGATGGAGATGATTGAATGCTGCATATTACAGGGCCTGCTCCTCCCCTTCTAAGGACTGACAAGGCTGATTTCACAAAGCCCCCTGTGAAACATTTCCATGGTGATAAATACTTTCCCCTTTTTCAATTTTATATGTTTCCTGTAGAAACTTTGGACAAAATACTTGCCTGGGCACGCAGTAAAACTGTAGTTCGTGCTAGAACCTTCGTACTTTCAAGTCTAGCACTGGAGTGAATTGAGGGTTTGTTCTGGCATGTATTGAGTTGTTTTTCATATCCTCATTAATGGTAATGTGTATGCTTGAACTGATATCAGAACCAAACCAGACCAATGTCAGATATGGTACTGTTGATATGGTATAATTACACAGCTCTCAAGACGATGACTTTTTTTTACAGTGGACTTAAAAAAAGGCATCCCACATTTGACTATCATTTAGTTTTAGGAATATGTCAGGATGAGGCAAAATTAGTTTTTGCAAAAAACACACAATATCCCTTAAAGGTATCTACCTCAAGCTTACTTTGGGCTTGCATCACGCTTTATATTTCATGCGATTTTAAATTTAATTTTAAGTCAGATGATCTAATAGGATTGCCATCAAAGTTGAAGCACATGGAATAAAAGGGGCAGTGGCAGCATGAATACAAAATTGGCAGGAAACAGAGAGTAGTGGTGAACGGTTGTTTTTTGGACTGGAAGGAGGTATACAGTGATGTTCCCTAAGGGTCGGTACTAGGACCACTGCTTTTCTTGATGTATACTAATGACTTGGTCTTGGGTGTACAGGGCACAATTTCAAAATTTGCAGATGACTCAAAACTCGAAAGGGTGGTAAACAGTGTGGAGGATAGTGATAGACTTCAAGAGGACATAGACAGGCTGGTGGAATGGGCGGACACATGGCAGATGAAATTTGACGCAGAAAAGTGTGAAGAGATGCATTTTGGCAGGAAGAACAAGGAGAGGCAATATAAACTAAAGGGTACAATTCTAAAAGGGTAAAGGAACAGAGAGATCAGGGTGTATATGTGCACAAATCGTTGAAGGTGGCATGGCAAGTTGAGAAAGCAGTTAAAAAATCATACGGGATCCTGGGCTTTATAAATAGAGGCATAGAGTACAAAAACTGGTTCGGCTACAACTGGAGTATTGTGTTCAATTCCAGGCACCGCATTTTAGGAAAGATGTGAAGGCCTTAGAGAGGGTGCAGAAGAGATTTACTAGAATAATTCCAGGGATGAGGGACTTCAGTTACATGGATAGACTGGAGAAGAGTTTTCCTTCGAGCAGAGGAGGTTGAGAGGAGATTTGATAAGGTATTCAAAATCATGAAAGGCCTAGACAGAGTAGATAGAGAGAAACTGTTCCCATTGGCGGAAGCGTCAAGATCCAGAGGTGATTGGCAAAAGAACCAAAGGCGACACGAGGAAAAACTTATTTACACAGCGAGTGGTTAGGATCTAGAATGCACTGCCTGAGGAGGTGGTGGAGGCAGATTCAATCATGGCTTTCAATAGGTAATTGGTTAAGTATTTGAAAGAAAAATAATTTGCAGGGCTACAGGGATAGGGCAGGGGAGTGGGACTAGCTGGATTTCTCTTGCAGAGAGCCGGCATGGACTCGATGAGCCGAATGGCCTCCTTCCATGCTGTAATCTTTCTATGATTCTAAAGATAACCATATAGATGGGAATCTATGAAAAGGATGGAAAAAGATCATATGGTCCATTAAACTCACTTCATCCAGATGTGATGCAGAGTGGTACATCATTGACCATTGACCCAGCCCCCAGTCACACAATCTCCTGGGAAAGTTGCAATTCCAGAGAAAAAAAGCTTTAGGAAAATCTCTGGGAAACTTCTTTCCTAGTCCTGAAGGCAATCAAGTAAGCTCCAGGAGATCACAGTTGCTCATGAGTATCAGTAACCCCAGCTGCCCTGCAACCTATCTTTTACAACTTGAAATGTTCTCCTCTCTCAGGCAGCTTTTCAGCTTCCTTTTGAAGGTCGACAGGGAATCCATACTCAAAGCATGCTTTGTTAATCTGTTTCAGCAGTTGATGATTCTTTGTAAACCTCATTCTTTACATATGTATTTTATAGCCATGCCCCCTTATCCTCACATCCCTATCCATCTCAAATAACTTATCCAATTGGATAGAATCTGTTCCCTTCAACATTTTAAATACTTCAATCATTCCTCTTTTAAGTCTGTGTATCTCCAATGAAAAAAACACCAGTTCCCTGAGCTTATCTTGATAATTAAGAGCCCTAAGATTAGGTATCATTTTGTTTGCCCTCCTCTGGATTTTCTCCAAGGCCTCAATATCCCCCACCATGTGAGGGGCCAGAAGTGGACACAGTGCTTTAAATTGGCCATACCAAGGCCCTGTAGAGCCTAGGTATAATATTCCTAGTTTTATATTATATTGTCCTAGCAATACAACCTATTTGCTTGTGTGATGGCCTCTTCATACCGATAATGGACCTTCAATGTTTTATCCACTATCACCCTCTCTTAAGTCCTTCAGTGGCTCTTCTCATTAACACTGATTATAAAAGTCATGATAAAGTCCATTTACCACTTACACTCTGCAACCTATTTATTTGATCCACATTCTTAACTCCCGTGCACATTTTTGTGCTATCAGCAGACTTATGAATGGTTCCATCGATGCCCTCATCCATTACATTACATCACAGTTAATGGGAAAGGTCCTGCACAGGAAGACAAGTTGATCATTAATAGAATTTGATCTCATCATTGCTGAAACCAAATTTATATGTTGTCGTCCTAACAGATCTGATATTTCAATGATAATAAATATGAATTGATAATGATAATAAATATGAACCCTCCCAGACAGGAGGGTTCCCTCCCAGTCGGGGAACACTTCAGCAGTCAAGGACATTCAGCCACCGACCTTCGGGTAAGCGTACTCCAAGGCGGCCTTTGAGACACACAACAACGCAAAATCGTCGAGCAGAAATTGATAGCCATGAGGACTAGGCAAAGTACTAGGCAAACTAATGGGTCTCCAGGCTGACAAGTCCCTTGGACCCGATGGCTTGCATCTGAGGGTCTTAAAAGAAGTGGCTACAGAGATAGTGGATGCATCGGTTGTAATCTTCCAAAATTCACTAGATTCTGGAAAGGACCCAACGGATTGGAAAACCGCAAATGTAACTCCCCTATTCAAGAAAGGAGGGAGGAAGGAGGAGGGTTAGCCTAACATCTACATTGGGAAAATGCTAGAATCGATTATTAAGGAAGTAGTAGCAGGACATTTAGAGACTCAAAATAAAATCAAGGAGAGTCAACATGGTTTTATAAAGGGGAAATCATGTTTGACAAATTTATTAGAGTTCTTTGAGGAAGTAACATGCAGGGTGGATAAAGGGGAACTAGTAGATATAGTGTATTTGGATTTCCAAAAGGCATTCGATAAGGTGTCACATAAAAGGTTACTGCACAAGGTAAGAGCTCATGGTGTTGGGGGTAATATACTGGCATGGATAGAGGATTGGCTAACTAACAGAAAACAAAGAGTCGGGATGAAGGGGTCATTTTCAGGATGGCAATCTGTAACTATTGGGGTGCCGCAGGGATCTGTGCTGGGGCCTCAACTATTTTCAATTTATATCAATGACTTGGATGAAGGAACAGAGTGTACTGTGGCCAAATATGCTGATGATACAAAGATAGATGGAAAAGTAAGTTGTGAACAGGACACAAACGCGGTGATTTTAGGAGGCAAATGCGGGTATGTTGGGGGTGGGGGGGGCTCCAAAAATTGTGTAAATCCCATTCGGGTTCGGAAGCCGGCTCCAACCCGCCGACTTCCGAGATTCCCAGGGTCCCACCTGTATGCACATGGCGACCCAAATCCAGAAGTCCCGCCAGCAATTAAAGCCATCGGGATGACAGTTAAAGAGCCAAATGTACCTCATTGAGGTACTTAAGGCACTTTACCTGTAAGGAATCTTACAACACCAGGTTATAGTCCAACAGTTTTATTTGAAAATCACAAGCTTACGGAGGCTTTCTCCTTCGTCAGGTGAGGAAGCCTCCGAAAGCTTGTGATTTTCAAATAAAACTGTTGGACTATAACCTGGTGTTGTAAGATTCCTTACATTTGTCCACCCCAGTCCACCGGCATCTCCACATCACTTTACCTGTGACAGATGAATGGATTAGAAAGATTTTTAACTTATCTGGGCAGCTTGCCCACCGCTTCTGATTCACGCCTGAATGAAACCAGGTGTGAAGGGCTGGATCAGGGAACAAGAAACAAAATATATTAAATAAAAAAACATGCAATGAAGTGAAAACACTAAATGCAACTACCTTTGAAACCTGCTCCGATGTCCGCTGTCTCGATATCCGATGTCCCCTCTTCACCCTCCCGATGTCCCCCCAATCTCACCCTTCCGATTTTCCCCCGATCTTCCCCTCTCCCCCATCTTCCTCTCTCCCCCCTCGATCTTCCTTTCTCACCCCACGATCTTCCCCTCTCCCCACGATCTTCCCCTCTTCCCCCTGATCTTCCCCTCTCCCCCCCTGATCTTCCCCTCTCCTCCCCGCCCCCCTCGGTCTTCCCCTCTCCCCCCTCTCCGGTCTTCCAGTCCAGCGCCGGATGACGTCTGGCTCTCTCTCTTTCCCGCCCCCTCCTCGCGTTGCAGCTCCTGATGTTAGCCAGCCTGTCAATCAGGCTAGCTGCCGGACGTGAAACCCGGAGAGGACGTTAACCACTATCAATCAACATGCGATTGGATCGGAAACGATAAGTTTGGTTCATGAGGGTTTGCCACACGCCGAATCGCCCCCCTGCTGCCATCCTGCCTCCCCGCTAATATTGGGGCCAAAGTGTCTGCAAAGGGATATTGACAGGTTAAGCGAGTGGGCAAAAATTTGGCAGATGAAATATAATGTGGGAAAATGTGAAGTCATCCACTTTGGTAGGAAGAATAAAAAAGCAAAATATTATATAAATGGAGAAAGACTACTGAATGCTGCGGTAAAGAGATTTGGGTGTCCTCGTACATGAAACACAAAAAGTTAGCATACAGGTGCAGCAGGTATTTGGGATGGCAAACGGAATATTGGCCTTTATTTCTAGGGGGATGGAGTGCAAAAGCAGGGAAGTCTTGCTACAAGTGTACAGGGTGCTGGTGAGACCACACCTACAGTACAGCATACAGTTTTGGTCCCCTTATTTAAGGAAGGATATATTTGCATTGGAGGCAGTTCAGAGAAGGTTCACTAGATTGATTCCGGGTATGGAAGGGTTTTCTTATGAGGAAAGATTGAGCAGGCTGGGCCAATACTCACTAGAGTTTAGAAGAATGAGAGGAGATCTTATTGAAACATATAAGATTCTGAGGGGACTCGATAGGGTAGATGCTAAGAGGATGTTTCCCCTCATAGGGGAATCTAGAACTAGGGAGCATAATCTCAGAATAAGGGGTCGCCCAATTAAGATGGAGATGAGGAGAAATTTCTTCTCTCGGAGGGATGTGAATCTTTGGAATTCTTTACCCCAAAGAGGGTGGAGGCTGAGTCACTTAATATATTCAAGGCTGAGTTAGGCAAATTTTTGATCAGCAAGGGAGTCAAAGGATATGGGGAACAGGCGGGAAAGTGGAGTTGAGGTAAAAATCAGATCAGCCATAATCTCATTGAATTGCGGAGCAGGCTCGAAGGACCAAATGGTCTACTACTGCTCCTATCTCTTATGTTCTTGTGTTCATTCGGCCCATCGAGCCTGCACCGGCTCTTTGCATGAGCAATCCAGCCAGTACCAATCCGCCATGCTATCCCCTTAGCCCTGCACATTTTTTCATTTTAAGTACTTATCCAGTTCCCTTTTGAAGGCCATGATTGAATTTGCCTCCACCACCCCCTTGGGCAGCGCATTCCAGCTGTGTAAAAAAATTTTTCCTCATGTCACCTTTGGTTCTTTTGCCAATCACCTTAAATCTATGCCCCCTGGTTCTTGACGCTTCCACCAATGGGAACAGTTTCTCTCTATCTACTCTGTCTAGACCCTTCATGATTTTGAATGCCTCTACCACGTCTCCTCACAACCATCTCCGTTCCAAGGAGAACAACCCCATCTTCTCCAGTTTATCCACGTAATTTAAGTCCCTCATCCCTGGAATCATTCTAGTAAATCTCTTCTGCACCCTCTCTAAGGCCTTCACGTCCTTCCTAAAGTGTGGTGCCCAGAACTGGACACAATACTGATTTTCACAAAGTTATAATTTTAAGTGGCAGCAACTCTTTGACAATACAAATGTCATTGCTGAATATCTCTGCTGTATTTGAAATCCAGAAAAGGAGTAGACATTGCTATAGCAACCTTGTGCTGCTTTGGATGTTCAATGTCACAGTGGCTGGCATTTGTGCAGGAAGAGATTAGACTTCAAAGAAAAGCAGAGCTTCCAATTCCACTAATATATATACAATATTAACTAATTTCGTGTAGCTCTCGAGCATGTTATTCATGTACAGGCAATTGGAATTTTTCCAAACTCCCAAAGTTGTTTTACAGAAAATTCTGCAGAATTCTGCAAATAAATTGAAATTGATATGCATGATATGTAAAGTTTCTTTAGCAAAGCATATTTTGCAATCTTAATGCTATATAATAAGAAAAGCAACAAAAAGCTCATCTATCCCAGTGTGTACTTTATCATGGCTTTTATAATTAGTGTTCATGAAAAAGGGACTACAAACAAGAATTGCACAGCTCTCAAGACAACATTAGACTTCAAAAAGCATCCATATTTATCTAATGCTATTTAGATTAGCAAAGGTAATAGAATAAATTAACAGCAAAGATGAAAGAGGAATTAAGTTAAATGTGAGAGCTGTGGTGTCATTTCTATGTATCATTAACAAATCCTTATTAAAAAGCCTTTGAGCAAATTTTCCTTGAAGTTCCAGACTAATTTGATTTGTTGATTAGCATTACAAGTTTTAACTCTGTCCTAGATATTTTCATGAGCACAGCAGTGCTGGTCACTCCCATAAGCGGTCCTCTGTTTAGAAGTGTGCCCATTTAATGCAGAAAAGTGTGAAGTGATACGTTTTGGTAGGAAGAACGAGGCGAAGCAATACAAATTAAAGAGTACAATTCTAAAAGGGGTGCAGGAACAGAGAGATCTGGGGGGGTATATGTGCACAAACCATTGAAGGTGGCAGGGCAGGTTGAGAAAGTGGTTAAGTGGGATCCTGGGCTTTATAAATAGAGGCATAGAGTACAAAAGCAAGGAGGTTATGATGAACCTTTATAAAACACTGGTTCGGCCACAACTGAGTATTGTGTCCAGTTCTGGACACTGCACTTTAGGAAAGACACGAAGGCCTTAGAGAGGGTGCAGAAGAGATTTACTAGAATGATTCCAGGGATGAGAGACTTCAGTTACGTGGATAGACTGGAGAAGCTGCGGTTGTTCTCCTTATAGCAGAGAAGGTTGCGAGGAGATTTGATAGAGGTATTCAATATCATGAAGGGCCTATACAAAGTAGATAGAGAGAAACTGTTCCCATTGGTGGAAGCATCAAGAACCAGAGGACATAGATTTAAGGTGATTGGCAAAAGAACCAAAGGTGACATGAGGAGAAACTTTTTTACACAGCGAGTGGTTGGGATCTGGAATGCACTGCCCGAGGGGATGGTGGAGGCAGATTCAATAGTGGCTTTCAAAAAGGAATTGGATATGCACTTGAAGGGAAAAAATTTGCAGGGCTACGGGGATAGGGTGGGGGAGTGGGACTAGCTGGATTGCTCTTGCAAAGAACCGGCACGGACTCGATGGGCTGAATGGCCTCCTTCCATGCTGTAACCATTCTTTGATTCTATACTGCCCACCATCTAATTATACGATAGCATAACCCACATTTGTAACAATCGGATCTCCTTGTGATCTGAACTCGATACAGTGTGATTCACATGTGGCCACACGTGTGCTTCTCAAATCTTTTCAAAGGTGGACTGAACACTTTAGTGGGATGAGGCCAGGTACGAATCGTTAAACTGCTTTATTGTGCAGACAGCAAGTGAATATACAGAGTAACAAAATCTCACCTCAACTCAACTAACTACAGAACCAACCCCGAGAACAGGGAAAATAATAAAAAATATACTATCCCTATTAATGGGTTTGCATAACCTTTCCTGGCCAATCTTCTGATTCTAACCAGCTCTAGGCTTCAGATGAGCAAGTTCTGCTGTTGGGCTTCCTCCGCAGATCCTGTGTTTCTTTGCCCTTTTCTGTGTCTGTGAGGGGATCGGAGTGATATTGTATGTGCTCAAGTCTCTGGATTGGGGCTTGAACCCAAAGCCTCTGTCTCAGAGGTGAGAGCGCTACCATCGAGTCAAGGCCAACACTTAAGAACCCCCATAGACATTCCAGGTGAAAGTGAGAGTGGGGCTGGTTAGTTTTCTTTTTGTGTCCCAATTTACTGTTAAAGAAATAATAAAATAGGGAGAATTCATATAAAAGCAGAACGACAGAAGAATTAAAATTGTTTGGACCCCTGCCACCAGAATGAGAGGAACTTGTTTTAAAATTCTCATACCTTACTCATACACTTTACCACAGGATGTTACAACACAGGTTACTGCCTGAGATTCTCTGTACAATGAGCTTCCGATCTTGGTGTGGTGAAAGGGACAGGTGCCATGGGGCTAATATAGAGATAGGTACAACCTGATTACTTCCTAGTGTTCAGCTCAAGAACAGCATTACTAAACGACTGAAAAACATTATTATTTGTTCTCAGGATGTAGGCGATGCCAGCATGTATTGGCCATCCCTGGTTGCCCTGAAAGGAGGCAGTAGGCCTCCTCCTTGAACTGCTGTAGTCCTTGTGATGATAGTACTCCCACGAGGATGTTACACAGGGAATTCCAGAATTTGACCCAGTGACGATAAAGTAATGGTGACATACCTTTCCTCTCATTTGAAGTGGGGACTTAGAAAAGGATGAAGTCAAATAAATTTTTTTGAGATTCCAAAATTTCTACGCATAAAGTATGATCATTTGACTCTAAACTGCCCACAAAAATGGAGCACAAGTCCTACTATTACATGGTTAACATTTGCATATATTTAAAAAATAGCAGCTAGCACTGCATATTTGAAAAGATAGCAACATCAAGAGCTGAATGCTCCCAATATTACTGCTCCAGTATTACATTCCCTCAGCTCTGGATCCATCCCAGTGCCTCTTCACTCATTTAGAGGGAACCCAACATTTCATTGGTTAAGGCAAAATAGATCTGTCTTAATTAAAATAAGAATCAGAATTGTTAGATCTGACGGGAGTTACTGTATCAACCACAATAGCTAAAGGAAAGTTTTCATGCTGTACTTTAAAAAATATTACACAAACTTCAAAGCATGAATTTCATTTATTAATGTTTGGCCGCACCTCAGTTGTTTGAAGTCACAGTGCATAAGTTGCTGGGATTGGCTGAAGTGGTACTCATTGACAGGCTTCCCAATTTCAGCTGAACCAAATCAAGGACAGGTCTATTATCAATGTCAAAAGCAATGATCTGACTCAATGGCCTAAATATTAACTATGAGACGGGACCTCATCGGGGTGGGGGGGTCAATAAGCAGGTGGGAAACCCAGAAAAACATTTTGTGCCTGGTCCTTGTTTTGTGCAATCTGGGGTGGGGGGGTGGGTGGATGTGATGGTGTTGGTGGTCGTTACAGGTGGTCTGAGCACTTGACATTTGTCTCTTTGCAGATCTCCTTATGAGAACCTATCAAATATGAGTGACTCCCTGTCATCATGAGCAGCCAGGTGAGACGCTGCTCTGCCAATGGTTCGCCCTTCATCATCCTCCTTCTCCTCTCCTCCTCCTCCTCCTCATCTTCTTCTTCAGTGTTGATGGCAGGTGCGGCTGCTTCTTGAGCACATGGGAACTCATCCAGTGGTAACCCCCTATGTTGAGCGATGTTGTGCAGGACGCAACACACGACTATTATTCTACATATCCTCGCCGGTGAGTACTGAAAGGTATCTACAGATCGATCCAGGCACCTGAAGCGCATCTTTAGCAGTCCGATGGCTTGCTCTATGACAGGCCTGGTGATACTGTGACTGTCGTTGTACCACTGCTGTGCCTCGCTGGTGGGGTTTCTTAGAGGTGTCATGAGCCACGTCTGCAGGGGGTATCCCTTGTCTCCAAGGAGATAGCCCTTCTCTCAGTTTTGTGCGTGGAAGAGGGCCGGGATGTTGGATTCACGCAGAATGAAGGAATCATGGCAGCGGCCAGGGAATTTGGCACACACCTGCAGAAACCTCTTCTGGTGGTCGCAAACCAGCTGCGCATTGATGGAGTGATATCCCTTTCAGTTGATGAACAGTCTTAGCATATGTGGAGGTGCTCGGATTGCTACGTGTGTGCAATCAATTGTGCCCTGTACCTATGGGAATCCAACCAGAGGGATTGATGGGTTTACACTGAAGTGATTGGCCTAAATTTTAACCCATAAGAATGGGTGGGTTGGAGGCCGAGGGACAGTAAAAATTGTAATAGTTTGGAGCGGGAATGAATCCTGGCTCCAACCTGCCAAAAAACGTGTTTCACCCAGACGCTTCTGGGTGCGGCATGTTTCAGAAACAAGGAGGTCCTGCCGGCAATTAAAGCCGGCGGAATTACATTTAAAAGGGCAATTAAGATTGTTCAATTAGTTAACTCAATTACATTTTTGTGGATTGAGGTAGGCAAATGATTTTAGCTCTACCTGAACGTGCCTCTCTGGGCTCTGTAACACACCATGGAAATGGAGGCGAGTTGCAGCCAAAATGTAATGTGCTGCCTGCTGTTTCAAATGATTGCTGCTTGCAGCCAGCACTACCTGCACTGTTGATTAGCTGCGTGCATCAGCAGGGGGTCCTGATATCGCGAGTGGCTTGTGCTTCTTAAAGGCATCTTGCACCTCTTAAAGGGGAAGGTGCATGGTAGCTGCAAGAAGTGGTGGGAGTCGTTTCAAAACTGAATCTGATACTTTGAGGAATGGCTGAACATGCAAGAGAGCGTGCACCAAGATTTTCTGATAATGCGCTGGAGGCCTTGGTGCAAGAGATGCACAGAAGGAAGGGCATCCTCTATCTGCGGGGGTGGGGGGGGCGGTGGTGGCAAGAGGCCCTCCAGACATATGCTCAAGAGACAGTGGGAAGAAATAGCGGAGGAGGTAGATGCCAGGAGCATAGGTCCAAGAACATGGTTGCAGTGCAGGAAGAAGTTCAATGATTTAACATGAGTTGTCAAGGTGAGTGAGTTCAAGTTTCAAGTGGCATATCGTACCAACTGCACCACTAGCCTCATCCACTGCTCAATTCACTACACCCCCCATCACCCACCTACCAACAATCTCTTTCAATTAGTACTTAACCATTCAAATCATATGCTTTATCTCACCCTCACACACCTAGCACTGTTGCAAGCCTCACACTCACAACTCACAGTTCACACACACTGGTAGCTATTCAAACATGACAGCCACATCACCCAAGCATCTTGCAGGATGCTCACTGATGCACTTCCCTCTTTCTTGCAGGAGAAGGTGGCGCATAACAGGAGGCAGCAGGAAACAACTGGAGGAGAACAAGCGCACCTACACGTTTTAACTCTCTGGAGGCCGTGGCCACTGGCGGTGCTGGAGGGATCGATGATGAGGGTCTCTGTACACCTAATCCTCCTTCTCTCTTCCCACTTCTCCCTAATCCCACAATCTTTTCTGACTCACGTGCTACAGATGGTGTAAGCACACATTTCTTACTTTCTCCACTCCCCTCACCACAACCCAACCCTTGTCCCTTACCTAGGAAAGGATATACTTGCCATAGAGGGAGTGCAGCAAAGGTTCACCAGACTGATCTCTGGGATGGCAGGACTGTCGAAATGAGGAGAGATTGGGTCGACTCGGCCTGTATTCACTCGAGTTTAGAAGAATGAGAGGGGATCTCATTGAAACATATAAAATTCTGACAGGGCTAGACAGACTGGATGCAGGGAGGATGTTTCCCCTGGCTGGGGGGGTCCAGAACGAGGGGTCACAGTCTCAGGATATGATGTAGGACATTTAGGAATGAGATGAGGAGAAATTTCTTCACTCAGAGGGTGGTAAACCTGTGGAATTCTCCATCACAGAAGACTATGGAGGCCACGTCACTGAATATATTTAAGATGGAGCTAGATAGATTTCTGGACACAAAAGGCATCAAGGGGTATGGGCAGAGAGCGGGAATATGGTATTGAGATAGAGGATCAGCTATGATCATATTGAATGGCAGAGCAGGCTTGACGGGCCGAATGGCCTATTCCTGCTCCTATTTTCTATGGTTTTTTTTCTATTTCAGAAATGGACCCTTCCCAGTCAGAGCAGGCAGAGGAAGAAGGCAGTGATGATGCAGACACACCGTCACTTGATCTTACACTCGCAGCTACCAGCACAGAGACTGACACTGCGAGTATTTTAGAGGCTAGGATAGAAGAGGGATCTCCACCAGGCACAAATACACAGGAGTCAGGGCGAGGGGAAAGGATACTGCTGGTGCCAGCTCGCTGGTGGGTGAGGTCGTACACCAGTTCAGCTGTGTCTTCGATGGGCCAGGCTACAGAAGAAGGCTGATGGGTGTACACAACCAAATGCTTGGTGCATTGCAAAGCTTGCTAGAAAGGCTGCACGCAATGTCAAGGAGCATGGAGGAGTCCAAGTCCAACTTGGCACAGGGCTTCACACAGAGCTTGGAGCCCACCCTTTCCCACATGGAACAGGTGGTCACCTCCATCAGCACACCTGTGGAATCCCACCATGATACAGCATCTGATGACCAATGTCACAACTTTTATTGCAGCACAAACATCTTCCATCAAAGTTCTGACTGCTGCATTGGGAGCTCAGACTGCTGCTATTGTGGCTCTGGGTCCCACTGTTGAAAGGGGTTTCCAGGGTATCACAGCACTCCAGCAATCTGTTCCACAACAGATCACCATGATTACTGAGGTGCTGCCTCAGGAGAGTGGCAGTGGCTCCATGCAAGATGAACCTGCTGTCCTCTCTCAAGATGACAGCATTCCTGCTCCCACCCCTGCCACTCCGCCATTGCTCATGCTGTTGCCAGTCAGCCAGCCGGCCCAAATTGCTGCAGCCCAGGCCGAGATGGTACAGTCTGAATCTGGGCCCTTTCGGTCCAGAGCTGCTCGAGGTCGTCCTCCAAGGCCATCTGCACGCTCCTCAATTGAAGGTCAGCAGCCATCCACCACCCATGCTCCAGCCACTGGGGATGCACCTCATTGGAGCATTAGGAAAGGTAAAGGCATATGAAAGACAGGCACTAAGGGAATGCACAAGGGTGAATAACATCAGTTTGTTTGCATAATTTCATTTGTTCATTTATAAATGCAGATTTGAATTTGCATTTGGTGGTGGTTTTTATTTCTGCTATGAGCTGAGGGAGGAACCAATGTTTAATCATAAGGAGGATAATTTGATGGTCATGTGGGAGAGGAAAGGTAAGGAGTGGGTGAATGGGGAGGTGTAGTTGAGGTTACTGGTATCGCTCATTAATAGTCTGATCAGGTAGAGCCTGGCAGGCAGGGCCTGTCTACGTTGTAGCCTCCCTTCTTCTTCCTCTTCCTCCACTTCATGTTGCACTTCCTCCTCCTCTTTCTCCTCCTCCTCTGCCTCTTCCTCTAGCTCAGGTTCTCGCCTGATAGGTGGTGGCGAGGGCTTTTCCCTCATAATGGCCAGGTTGTGCAGCATGCAGCATACAATGACAAATCTTGATATCCGTTCAGCTGAGTACTGCAGGGCTCCTCCAGAGTGGTCCAGGCAGTGGAAGCGTTGCTTGAGGACGCCTGTGGTGTGCTTTGTGATGTTCCAGGTGGCAGCATGGCTCTCGTTGTAGGCCGGCTACGTGCGTGGGTTCCTGATCAGAGTCATGAGCCACTTCATGAGGAGATGACCCTTGTCGCCCAATAGCCAGTCTTTGACTTGCCATGTTAGTTGAAATATAGTGGAATGAAGGAGTCATGTCTGCTGCTAGGATAGCGGACAATGACCTGCATGATGCGCTGAATGTGATCACACACCAGCTCCACATTGAGGGAGTGGAATCCCTTTCTGTTCATGAATATGGCCGCGTTCAGATAAGGAGCACACAAAGCAATATGCATGCATTCGATGGCACCCTGCACCATGGGGAAGCCTGCAATGTGAGCAAACCCTCGTGCTCACTCCTCCTGCTTGTCTCTAGTAAGAGGGAATGAGATTAATCTGTCTCTCATTGTGTAGAGAGCTTCAGTGACCTGCCTTATACAGCAGTGCACTACAAACTGTGAGATGTTGTTTATATCTCTAGCAGCAGCCTGAAAGGAGCCAGAGGCATATAAATTAAAAGTCACGGTCACCATGACAGACACAGACAATGCTGTCCTTGCCCTGCTTTGAGGCTGCAGCTGTGGCTGCAATAGTTGACAAATTTCAGTCACGACCTCTTTAATGAACTGCAAATGTCGGATGCACTGGTCGTCGCTGAAGTTGAAGTAAGAGAATTGGGCCCTGAAAACCTTCTGCGGACATGGTCTCCTCCTGAGTATCCTGCTCCTCCTCCTCCTCCTCCTCCTCCTCCATCTTCTGGCAGCTTGTCCTGCTCTGCGTGGCCTCTCTTCATTCTCCCAGTCATGTCCAATTCCCAGAGGAAGCCCTACCAGGCCACCCATGTCTGGAAGCAACTATTTTCAGCACTAGATTTTAAATGCCACTAACAGTACTGCAAGACCAGCCAGACCACTCTCTATAGAATATTGAAACTTTAGTCAAATAGAGGAAACTTCCACAAACATGTACAATTGCACCAGCAGCCAGAAGAAATAATCCGCAACTAACCTGTGAGTACTTCATGGTCCCTCTAAATAGCGCTGTTGGAGGGTTCTTCACGGTGTTTAACGCCGTGTTTGGTTGTGTGAGGTTAAGACAGGGCGTTGGCTGGAGTGTGGCGTTCCAAAATTTCACCAGTTGCTTCAAATCAGCATTTCACGCTGATTTGTATCATCATCTCCCTACTTTACATGCTGTCGGCGGTCGTTAGGTGTGCGGGCAAACACCTTTACCAAGATGGCGTCCTATGCACTCATCGTTGGAAGTATGCGCCCGCATCTCAGACGCCATTTTCTGGACTTAGGTGTCCGCACAGTGCCTACAAACGGGCGCTAAACGGCCCAATTTCACCCCAATGTTTATGTTTATATTTGCATAGCATTAGTCAATTTATCCTTCAATAAACCTGATTCATTTTCTAAGAAACTGATCAAGAAATATGTTGACTGATGGTAGAGGGTATAAATAAATTAAATAAACTAGTATGATTAACATTGTTTAATTCGTTCATTTAATACTGGATTTAATTATTTGATTTAGTGGTTTCAAGCAATCTAAAAAAGAATAGTCTTCCATGATATTTACGTGGAATTCATGCTGTAAATTTTTGGGTTTACTGTGATGCTAAACACTTGAAACCTGGAACTGGATCCTCCCCAGGGTTTTTTCCAGGTTATGTCATACAACATTATTCAGAGGTCACAGGGAAAGTTGTTAGAGTTGTTATTGTCTGGAAAAGTTGACGGTAACAGGCAACGAAGAGTATTACTGGATGATGGAATGGGCAGGTGTAACTTCAAAGACTGATACAACCCAACTACGCAGAGCCCAGCAAGTATGGGGTGCACCGGCCATCAACCTCAAGTGGAGAAGACACGCAGGGGGATGGTTTTGTCTGTGGGCTATTGGTAACAAACTCATAAATCCATTCTTTATAAATAGGTCTATCATTTTGCTGCACATAGTGCACAGGGGAAGTCTTTCTTCACAGAGAGAGAGAGCGAGAGCGAGAGAGTGAGAGAAATAGGAAACCATACAAGGTGAAACACGTATTAGACTAGGGACAAACTAACAGAGAGAACAGTGTCTGGCCATTCCACAGCCCACCTCACATGCCGAGAATGCTCCTTAGCCCCGCTGAGCTCCTTTTGGCTTTCCCAGACTCAGGCCTGCTCCCTTTCAGCTCGACTCCGATTCTTCTTGGCCCCACCCACTGCTCCATACGTCCTTGCCACGCATGCCCATACGCTTTCTGGGCTCGATGGTCCGTCTAAGTTTTCATCCCAGTCCTTCTTCCTTTCTCTGCCCTGGCCACGCTTGTAAAACCAGTTCCTGGTCTTCACTGGGAACCAGCATTTCCAATTTTAAGTAACAGGGCCTTCTTCTGAGACGTTGGGAAGCCCATTAGAGAATCCCTCCTCTACACTTCAAAGGCCAGTTCCCTGTGAAGGACTGGAAGCAGCTTTTGAATTACAAGGAAGGATTCCTTTAAGGGCTTATCCACGACTTGGGTTATTTAAACTGGCTTCCACCATGGTCTGCACTTACAAAGGCAATTAAACATTCCTACTGCCTCCTCCCATCCCATGCACCTGCTCCTATCCTGCCCCTAATCTTTTCCCTCTCCTTCCTATTACCTCTTGCAGTAAGCACACTGAGTGCCCATTCCTTCTCATTTCTTTCGCTCCCCTTTTACTGCCTCCTAACCCAAGCACCGAAAGCACTTGCACCTTCCACCCTTTCCACTTTCCCTCTCTTTCCTACTGCATCCTATCCCTGGCCACATCCCTCCCCGACTGGCGCCCCACATTTTCCACATCCCTCCCACTACCCACCAGTGTGACCTGCAGCCCAAAGGGCGCCCATGACATAGGAACATAGGAACAGGAGTAGGCCATTCAGCCCCTCGTGCCTGCTCCGCCATTTGATAAGATCATGGCTGATCTGTGATCTAGCTCCATATACCTGCCTTTGGCCCATATCCCTTCATACCTTTGGTTGCCAAAAAGCTATCCATCTCACATTTAAATTTAGCAATTCAGCTAGTATCAATTGCCTTTTGCGGAAGAGAGTTCCAAACTTCTACCACCCTTTGTGTGTAGAAATGTTTTCTAATCTCACGCCTGAAAGGTCTGGCTCTAATTTTTAGACTGTGCCCCCTACTCCTAGAATACCCAACCAGTGGAAATAGTTTCTCTCTATCCACCGTATCCGTTCCCCTTAATATCTTATAAACTTCGATCAGATCACCCCTTAACCTTCTAAACTCTAGAGAATACAAACCCAATTTGTGTAATCTCTCCTCGTAACTTAACCCTTGAAGTCCGGGTATCATTCTAGTAAACCTACGCTGCACTCCCTCCAAAGCCAATATGTCCTTCCGAAGGTGCGGTGCCCAGAACTGCTCACAGTACTCCAGGTGCGGTCTAACCAGGGTTTTGTATATCTGCAGCATAACTTCTGCCCCCTTGTACTCTAGTCCTCTAGATATAAAGGCCATATTGATGATTCCATGAGCCTTCTTGATTATTTTCTGCACCTGTTCATGACACTTCAATGATCTATGTACCTGAACCCCTAAGTCCCTTTGGACATCCACTGTTATTAACTTTTTACCATTTAGAAAGTACCCTGTTCTATCCATTTTTGATCCAAAGTGGATGACCTCACATTTGTCTACATTGAATTCCATTTGCCACAGTTTTGCCCATTCACCTAATCTATCAATATCGCTTTGTAATTTTATGTTTTCATCTACACTGCTTACAATGCCACCAATCTTTGTGTCGTCGGCAAACTTAGATATGAGACTTTCTATGCCTTCATCTAAGTCGTTAATAAATATTGTGAATAATTGAGGCCCCAAGACAGATCCCTGGGGACTCCACTAGTCACATCCTGCCAATGCGAATACTTACCCATTATCCCTACTCTCTGTCGCCTTTCGCTCAGCCAATTTCCTAACCAAGTCCATACTTTTCCCTCGATTCCACTAGCCTGAAGCACTGCAGATCTACCATCCATTGATCCTTGCCCTTTTCTTCACCCTCTACCACCTCCCACCCCGACTGCCTATTCCTTGAAATGTGTTCCAGCTCCCATACCTGAATAACACATTTAAATGAGTGACAGTTCAGAAAACAAATCAATGATTTTTTATCCCACTGAAAGTATCCCGTGCATGTAAAATAATAGCTAGTAAAAGGGAAAAACAGATCTATAATGAAGGTGGCTCTTGTTCTTATGCTGAGTTCTGAATGCTTTAAGAAGATTTGCAAATCCATTCCTTAATTCAGAACTGATTGCATTTACTGTTGTATTCCTTTGAGCATAGTAGTTGCATCCAAACATCTACTCTGTGAAGTAGTGTGATCTGGGGGTAAATTTTAACCCCAAGAACGGGTGGGCTGTGGTCAGGTGGGCAGTAAAAATTGTTGGTTTTAGGAGCGTGACCGAATCCCAATTCCAATCCGTTGACTTCCGGGTTTGATCCAGACCAGCACTAGCCGGTATTCCAATTAATGCAATTGAAATAGTTAAGGGGATTAAATTTTTGTGGATTCAGACGGAGAAGCGGTTTTAACTTTCCCTTAATGTATCTCCCATAGTCTTTGAAAGATGCATGGAAATGGAGGTGACATCCATTTGGACCTTTAAACCAGTTTGACACGTGAAAAAAAGGGGAGTTTTTGCAGCAGGGCAATCAGTTCTCGCAGACAAACTTTTGGCTGGGAGTTCTTTGTGTTTAGACTAAGATTTCTTGGTTCACACTCAGAATTCTTGAGTTCAGACATATTTACCTACATTTTGGACCCCCTCAAACTGATACCATCAGGATGGGGGGGCATAATGGATTTATTCAGCAGTACTCCTGAAGAGGAGGCACATCAGCATCCGCGGCAGGCATGGTGTGCAGTTCTGGGAGTTGCAGCTCCACAAGACAGAAGTGCACCACAAGGACCTACCGAAGAGCAGAGAGGGGACCAATGGAGGGGCCAAGTTCACAGGAGGCTCTGCCCATATGAGAGGGCCTAAAGGCAGAGACTAAACTTCCTGGATCCCTCGGGGAGCAGTGCCTACGAAGGCTCAGATTGAGCCACCAGGTAGCCGCAGACATATGCTCGTTCCTTCATGCAGAGCTGCCACCGACTGGGCCAGGTGGGCACGCATTGCCCGTGGCAGTTAAAGTCACCACTGCCCTCAATTTCTTCACCTCCTGATCCTTCCAGGGCACCACTGGTGACATCACCAGGATCTCTCAGTTATCTGCACATAAGTGTATACAGCAGGTGATGGATGGCTCGTTTGCCAGGACATCCGACTACATCAACTTCCCCATCGGCGACATCAGCCAGACTGAGAGGGCAGTGGGTTTCCACTCTCTGGCTGGCTTCCCATGGGTGCAGGGTGCAATTGATTGCACACACGTAGCAATCCGAGCACCTCCACATATGCTAAGACTGTTCATCAACTGAAAGGGATATCACTCCATCAATGCGCAGCTGGTTTGCGACCACCAGAAGAGGTTTCTGCAGGTGTGTGCCAAATTCCCTGGCCGCTGCCATGATTCCTTCATTCTGCGTGAATCCAACATCCCGACCCTCTTCCACGCACAAGACGGACTTAAGAGCTGGCTCCTTGGAGACAAGGGATACCCCCTGCAGACGTGGCTCATGACACCGCTGAGAAATCCCACCAGAGAGGCACAGCAGCGGTACAACAACAGTCACAGCATCACCAGGTCTGTCATTGAACAAGGCATAGGAATGCTCAAGATGAGCTTCAGGTGCCTGGATCGATGTGGGGGAGCCCTTCAGTACTCACCGGCGAGGGTGTGTAGAATAATAGTCATGTGTTGCGTCCTGCACAACATCGCTCAACAGAGGGGGTCACAGGTGGATAAGGTCCCATGCGCTTATGAAACATCTGCACCTGCCATCAACATTGAAGAAGATGAGGATGAGGAGGAGGAGGATGATGGGCAACCCATTGGCAGAGCAACGGCACACCTGGCTGCTTGTGATGCCAGGGAGTCACTCACATTTGATAGATTCTCATAAGGAGATTTGCAAAGTGAAGAAAATCAAGTACTCAGACCACCTGGAATAATGACCACCACCACCACCACTGGCACCAGCCCCTCTCCCCACAACCTTCGTTTGCACAAAACAGTCCTACAACCACAACCCATTGTAAACGCACCCAATGGTGGCATCAAATCTTACTGTTTTTTCTAATGAGGGACATGCAAGGGCGCTTTCACGAAAGGGACTCAAGAATGATCAAGACGTGGCAGTGGTGGTGACAATAATAACATTTAATGTGCAGGTAAGAAAAAACAAATATAAATCAAAAACATGACATTGTGTCAGATACCCTTGTGCATACTCTTGGTGATCACAAAACCTTCGCCTTCCT
Organism: Heptranchias perlo; assembly: GCF_035084215.1. Taxonomy (NCBI): domain Eukaryota; kingdom Metazoa; phylum Chordata; class Chondrichthyes; order Hexanchiformes; family Hexanchidae; genus Heptranchias; species Heptranchias perlo. The sequence goes on along the minus strand of NC_090325.1, from coordinate 123,720,895 downwards.
CTTCCTACTACTTCTACGGGGTGCATCCCTTGTGGCTTCAGCAGAGGTAGTGGCAGGTTGTTCAGATCCCTGCCTGATTCTCAGCCTACTTCCTTTGGGTTTTGGAGCCCGAGAGAGCCACTCCAAAGACTGCTCCACCTGTACCTGTGCAGGGGCAGACTCGGCCATCTGGAGAGGAGGCAGCATTGCGGGTACTGATTGAGAGGGGGCAACGGGTGAGATGTGGGAGCACTTTGTGTGGAGTCCCCACTTCCATGTCCCCTTTCACCATCATCCCTCTCCTGGGCCAGGGCCACATCACTTCTATCACTTTGCTGAACAACAGCTTGGAGGACATGTGTGATGCCTTGTAAGGCCATGGCTAAAGTATCCATCTGCCTGTGTAAGGCTGCAGAATGTTGTTCACCCTGAGTCCGCACAGCCGTTGTCAGGGCCTGAATGGACTCATTTGTGAGCTTTGCTTGAAGCGCCATGAAAGCTGCTATTCTCTCCATCACAGACCTTCACGTACTTACCTGCACCACCAGTCCACTAATGCTGGAGATGGACTCCACCATCCTCTCCGCTAATGTGGAGACTGAGCGTAGCAAGTCATCCAGTACGTCGCAAAGGTGCGTCTATACCTTGATCATTCTCCTTTTCAAGGATGGACCCTGGGGTTCAGCATCTGTGCCCAGCTGAGCAGAACATGGAGATGAGTGCACCCACTGATGCGGACTCTCCACAGCTGCCCCTACCACTAGTGTCTGCTCGCGCTCACTTGTGTGTGGGGACTCACCAGGTGACAACCCAACTAACTGACTACTAGGACCCACCGGGGTGTGAGTATCTGCGCTGGTGCATGGCTGGATATGATGTGACGATGGGCCCTCAGAGGCATGGATCTTCCCTGTGGAATCGCCCTCATCCAGGTCGTGTGCTACTTCAACAATCCTTGAAGGCCCTGGCATAGAACGTAAAGCAATATTAAGAATCATCGCAAAAATGATGTTGCAATGAGCATCCTGAGGTGTGCAACAGGTCGGTCATTGATAACATCAATTCATGATGTATGTGAGGGATGTTAAATTTCTGTTACCAGACGTTTGTGAGGTGCCAGTCTTGGCATCTCCGACGGCCAGGTGTTCCTGAGTCTGGCTCAGTTCCAGCGTCTCCTCCTCCACCACTGTCAGGGCCATTATTTGTGGTGACCCCCCCTCCACTGCTACTCCACTCCCGTGTATTTTGCGCTCTCTTTTCCCACAAGAGGAGAAAGAACAGACGTGTGAGTGAGTGAGGGTGACGTGTTTACCCGATGGATGCATTGCTTTGGGTGAGGCTGCCCATGAAAGTGATGCATCAGAAAGATCAGACATTGCATCAGGATTGGGTTAAGTGGGAGAGGTTGGTTCACAAATGGGGAGGTGAGGAAGTGCACAGAAAGTGAAGGTTAATTGATAATGAGACTTAAGGGGGTGTGAGGAATGATGTGATGGAGTAGGGTTGGCAAGACAGAGTGAGGTGGGGGGCGCTGACGTGCACCACAGGATGTAGGTGAATCAGTAACTGAACTCACTTTTCCTGACCTGGTTAGGTCATTAAATCACTTCCTGCTTTGCACCCAAGACTGGGGCTCCTGCTGCTGACATGTTCTGCCACCTCCAGCCACATATTCTTGGTGGCAGAAGCAGGTTTCTTCCTCCTGTTACCTGGGTATAACACCTCCCTCCTGCTTCTCACAGCAGCCAGTAGTATCTCAAGGGATGCATCCGAGAACCTGGGTGTTGCCTTTCCTCAATGTCCTTCCATTCTGCTTTTTGCTCCTTTCTCCTTCAAAATCCATTGTTGCATTGGCCCTTTAAATAGTGGGCTTTAAATCGCGTCATGCAGGTGTGTAGTATGCCCACTGCAAAGCTTGGAGACACGAAACCTGGTAGAAGAATTAAGTACCTTCAATTGTTTCGTGATCGCTGAAAAACAGGCATGAAAATTTTTTTTCCGGATTCCCACCCGCTTATTGACACCCCCCACATCCCTGCTGAGATCCCGCCTCATTGTTAAAATTTACCCACTGGTCTCAGTCTGTGAGCTTAGTTGAGTTCCACCAGCCTTCTCAGCTGTTTGCTGACTTCAGGTGTCCACTTTAACACAATTGTCTCCATTACTGTTAGTCAGCATGGATTCTACATGGATTTGATGTCAGTCAGTTGATCAGAAGCATTGCCATCCATCAGCTTCAGCTTTTTCATGGTGTACAGGATATATCTTCATTCTGCTATCCAGTGCTGTCTCATCATACATTAATTAAGCTGAGATGCAAAATCAATCAGTAGAGCTTATTACAACTGAACACAATAAAGTATCTCATCTGCTTTCCTGCTGAGTACATTTGTCTTTTAATGTTATTTTATTGACACTTAGCGTAGTGTCTGGTTTCTGATTGATTTTAAAAAATGGGCTCCAAATGCAGTCCTCAGCTTTCATTTTGGTGACTGAGCACATCACGTTTCATTGAGATTATAGGGGGAATTTTAATCTCCTCTGCCCGGCGGCAACCTTGCACAACGGGAGGTAATATGGAAGCAGTATATTTACCGCTCGATTGCCATGCTGCAGCCATTTTAACGCCGCTGTTTTCTTGGGCGGCCTAAGTGCCCACCTGAGTCAGGCATAGGCCTCATAAATTTATGCAAGTCGGTTAGACCCCGATGTAATTTTAATACAGGACTGAGCGGGCGAATGTTGTGGGCGTCCCGCTCAGTAAAACCTGGTAGTCAAGACCCGGAGGTCCTATCAGGTATGTGTTAAAGTTTTCTTTGTGGGACCAGGAGGAGCAGGAGTGCTGCTCCAGGCCCCACAAATAAAGTTTGGGATGCAGCTGCCCTGGGTTCCCCCCTTCTACCCACCCCCGAAACTCTCCCCCCTGCAACTTAACTGACTGCTGGCCTGGTGGTCCGTGGTCAAGGGCTGAAAGCCGGAAAGCTGCCTCGGATGTCTGTTTTGGGCAGGCAGCTGGTTGGCACATGTATATGAGGCCTTGCCATTAATATGGAGCCGGCTTTCCACTGCAGCTCTTAGGCAGGTGGCCCACGCGTCCCACTGGCTTCCCGGCCGGGAGTCAAAGTTCCGCCTTTTTGGTGACTCCCATTTTAAATCCAAATTTGTTTCACTGATTTGATAGAACTTTATCAGAGTGTTGGCTGATTTCCTTTGAATGATCTATACTTTTTAATTGTAGTCATTATGTGAAGAATTCTAGTTTCCTGACTTCATTAAATATTTGGTTCAGTATCATACTTTATTCTAATTTCTTATTAAATTGTTCTTGAGATTTTTAATTAACCTTACTAGAAAATTTATTATGATAATATTCACAGTGAGTCAAATGGTGCGCTGTTTGAGGGACAGGTGGTTGCTTAGGTGTGGAGCTAGAGGATGTGTATTCTCCTCCAGTGAAAGAATTTAAGAGTAAATTTATATGAGAGCTTTCCAGAGACAGTGAAGAAAGTTGAATGGATTCAAAAAATGAAAATCCATGGAGACTGCACCCCGGCATAAGTGCCAGATGCACCTGCCAGGAACCTCCGCCACCGACCTCAGCAGATTTTCTGGGGTCTGGGGAGGTTCCCTCATTTCTAACCTAGGGGTGCATATGGGCTGACTGCCCATTGAAGGAGGCAGCAAATTGCAATACTGGTTGCCGAATCTGGGGGGTGGTGTTGCCTCAGTCCCTATGTAAAGGGGGAAAAATATGTGTTAAAAAATATACCTCCTCTTTAATGTCCAGGTGACAACCCGGGCTTGGGCCCCAAAGTGAAGCCCACATCTGCTGTTCGGCAGCCTGATATGCAAGTGTACTGGCTGCCAATGATCCATTTGGCTACTAAGAGGCTGGGGATGCAGGATTCCAGGCTTTGCGTTTCCCACCACGGCTCCCCCCCACCCCCTTGCGTTAATGGTCTTGTTTGCAACAGGCAGAAGCTCCACTCCCAAAAATGGCCAAAGGAAACTCCTGGGGAAGGTCAGGACCCAGCATCCTGACCTAATTTGTGGGCCTTCTGCTGCACTCCCACTCGAATTACGCTGGGATTGCATTGGAAGAGCTGCGGATTTTCAACCCCATAGAATTTTCCTTACCAATTTCTGTTTGATAAATAAATTTGTTCTCTCAATCCTACACTTACATTAATTAATAAATAAATCTCTGCATGTAATATGAATGCTTTTCTTTACCTTTATTGTCCATCTATTTAGAGTAGGACTTTTTCTAGCACAGGTCAAGAAATATCTTCAAAACGTCAGTGTTTTCCTAATTCCACATTTCTTTCTTTACCACATTGAAGCAAAATCTTTTAGTAAACATTCTCGCCAGTAATTTCTGCAGGGTTTTTTCGATCTCCTACCACATCTTTGGTGGAGGTTTGGCGTAAATCCCTGAGAAATGGCGAACCCCCTCGGAAATTCTACCCCTTTAAGTTCAACACATCTATTCAGAACCCTTTTCCAAAGTTGATGGCCTGATTTTTATATTCAGATCTAAGTCACTTCTACATGGTTAAGAATTGGGGCAAGAACTGAAAAGTCAAATGGAAAGAGCTTTCAATTCTCCAGTGAAAGCTCTTTTAGCTTAATGATTCACAGCACTAGATGAGGACTCACAGGGCTCTCGGGAGCATACCTTGTGGTGGGAAAGAAAAATTGTATATAAGTCAAATTTGAAGGGGTGGGGACAATTAAAGAAGAATGTCAAAATGGGGGAGGGGGAATAAAAATGCCTTAAAAGGCATCTCAACCCATCAACAGCCTTTGCCAAGGCTGAAGTCCAAAGAAATGAAGAAGTGGAAAAGAGAAAGGGATCACTACTTCAGGAATAAGTCTGAAGACATGGAATCAAGCAACCCAGTGTCCGATTGCGTATTTGGTGCTGCTGGAGTTGAGGCTGTATAGGTGTTGGCAAGAATTGTTTTCTGTGCCATTCCACGATACCATCTCCATTGGTCAGCACTGAATTTTTGAATTGCGGAGTAGATGCCGCTGACTTCTGCTTCTGGCCCTCCCAGAGTATTCGAGGTCAAGGAAAGGTCAGCTCATTTGAATATCTTTGGTGGGTGGCTGCACCAGTATGGGTGAAGGTTGGGCAACCATTGGAGGCGGGTGTGTGGAAAAAACAGCACTGCTAAGCCACTCTGGATGCCAGCCCAGGGTGAGTTTATAAGGGAGCCAATATTATTAACTATTCCAGTATTCTAATGGGGATCCAAACAAGGACCCAGGCCTGGCCCCATTTCTGCCCCTGAATTGATCCTATACACTGGGTTCATCCTGGCACCCAGATCGCTGGGCGGAAAGCCTTTTCATTCAGTAAGAGTTCTGAGTGAATGATTTAAACAATAGTCTGTCACCAACCATCCCATCATAAACATCATAAATGTTATATCTTCTTGTTTATGATGTTGTAACCTACTGTTACTGGAGACCTTTGTATTGTACTGATTGCTAGTCAACTTAATATTTGTGACTAGACAGATTCTTTCCATTTGTGTGCCCTAAAGAGAAAACAATTTTTTTGAAAAATAGTTGAAGAAAACCGTGTTCGCACAGTTTCGTTAGTGAATCATTAATTATGGAGAAAATGGCCATTCTCCCATCTCAACTGCATTGTTGTGTTGGCCATTGAGTAAAGATGAATCATTTTTTTCCATTAGGGAGCGAGGGAAAATGGGAGCAAAAGTCATTCCCAGCCAGACTCCTGTCTGCCAGAAGGTGACTCAGAACAGCACTAGCAGAGGTGTGGAAGCTTCGAAGAAGGAGACAAAATTTAAAAATTGGCTGAGAATTAGAGCGCAGAGCTCCCGTGTGGTTGGTAAAATTGGATTTGCAGCCAGGCAGTTTAAATAAGGGCACTGTGAGTGGATATTTTATCTGAGGTCAGTATCTATAGTATGACTATAACCTTTAGTTATTTGCATTTCCCAGATCCAATGTTATAACCTTGATCATTAGAAATTTGCAGAGAAACAATTTGATAGGTCATGTGGCAAAAAAAATGATATTTACTTTAAACAGTGAAAAGATCTTCCTTACACAAAGGGTAAAGAATCACTTTGGGGTAAATTTTAACCTGAGCCAGGAAGAGGGCGGGAGGAAATTCCTGACGGGAAACCCAGAAGTACAAGTTTCCTGGGCGTCCTTACGATTTTGATGTAAGGACGTCTTTTATGTTTTTTGTCAGTTTCCCGCCCGACAGGCTAACCTGATTGAATAGATGGTTGTCAGTCAGATGGGAGAAGAGCCAGGAAGCAAATGCGAGCAGGTAAATCTTAGATGGGGAGGGAAGGGGGTCATCGGGGGAGTTGTGGGCCACTGGGGGTTGGGATTCATCGGGGGTCCGGAGTCATCGGGGGGTTTGGGGGTTATTGGGGTAGGTCATTGGGGTCAGTCAACGGGGTCAGTCATGGGTGGGGGGCGGGATCGAGAGTCATCGGGGGGTTGGGAGTCATTGGGGGGTCGGGAGTCATCGGGGGTCGCTCATTGGGGGGTCGGGGGTCATTGGGGGTTGGTCACTGGGGTCGGTCATCGGGGGTCAGGAGTTATCCGGGGGTTGGTCATTGTGGGGGTTGGAGATCGTGGGGTCGGAGATCATGGGGAGGGGGTGTCTGAGATCGTGGGGGGGATCGGAGATCGTGGGTGGGGGGGGGGGGGGGGTTGCTGGAGGTAGGCTTATTGGGCCTGGGGGTCGCACTCCTGCTCCTAAAGGCACTTACCAGTTGTTTTGGGCCTTCTCTCCTCCTCTCACACGGCGTGAAGTAGAAGGCCCGGGAATTCCAATCCTCAGGAATTAAAAATAAAAAACCTGTAAAAATGGAGGCCTGCAGACTCCTTGAAAACTTTGACTGACTGACCCGCCTCCTAAGAGTGGGTTAGTTGCCCGTCCCTTGACCCATCTCCGTTAAAACCGGAAGTGGGCGGGTTGGAGGCAAGTTGAGGTCGGGTTTTAGGTTTTTTTTACAATTTTTACCTTCCCACTCGCTCCCAACCCACTCGTTCTTGGGGTTAAAATTTAGGCCTATGTTTTGTGCCACTGCACTGTTTGAATAAATATTATCAGGTGATACTCAGTCAATATCACAGTAAATCCTTCTGCAAGCGAAAAGTAAAGGCCAAAGATCAAAGATTGCTGTAATTATAAAGCCTGCATGCTTTCCTGCTAAGTCTTTGTACTCTGTGATCCCATCTCTGAACTTGACCTTTATTCCAAAGTTCTCAGCTATTGGACCCACTTCCATCCACTTTAAACTGGCGGGAGTCCACTACCACAGATGAATAAATTCTAAAACTCTATTGATTTAAAACCACCACAAAATATTACACTTAGCGAATGATTTATTTCATTTTATTGGAGAGAATTACTGTACAAAGCTGCATAGTACTGTCAGTAAGTGAGTGCTGTGGCTGATATCTTCACAGGAATAAAGGTTGTAGAATGGATCCATTTCACACCAACCTTTGCTACCACCATTTTGTTGCAGTAGTATATTATAAAGCTATATACAGATCAAATGAACTACTGTAATACAGAGATGCTGCATTACGAAGCAAAGGGACATAATGTAAACATAACCCCCAACCCCGCACTAAACCCCAGTGGAATTGGATGTATACAGCAACTAGATTCAAATCCTTTGGGACATACCAGAACCAAATTTAGATTGCTTTATGAATTATCTGAAATTTTGAACCAATCCCGAATGAGAAGATTTATCAACGATCATCAATACTGATATATTTGAAAGCTTGTCGTGTGATTGCTCATTTACGGATAATTAAACATGCAAAATACAAGACAAAATGGTGAAAGATGGCCTTAGGTCACCATAGTGCACTGAAGTGGGCTATAAATTACCTGAATAAGCAAAACAGCTTACATTTGGACATGAATTAGTTATCATAGAAAAATATGAAAAAGAATCTATTTACCGAGCAACCTGGCAGAAGCTCTGATGAAAACAAATAAATTGTACTATCATAACTGAAAGAGCTGATAGAAATCAGCATGCTGGAACATTGCTGGACCTTTTAGTCTTAGATTACATTGTTAACACCTGCGTATATGCATAAAAATGCTTAAAAACGTTTCTGCTCAATTTTTTTGAACAGGTATAGTACTTTTTTTCAATACAGATTTTTTTTAAAGTACTGTACTTTTATTTGCCTTGCTTTACCATAATCCAAATTCTAAGTGGATTTTAACCCATTAAGGGTATTGAACTGAGCAGTCTGTATTTGCAATGCTTCAACCACATTTTATTGTATTCTGAAAAGTGACCTTTTGCCCTAAATTGCATGCTATAGATACCCAAGTGAAAGGTTTGAAAACTGAGACACAGCCTGTTCCTTTTACTTGGTGCTTACCATCTGTTGGTGGCAGAGGGTGTCTGAATGTGAGGATGTACCATCTGTGAGCTGCTGTGTCCTCTAGTGTACTTCATCTACAGTTACAATCTGCTTTGGACACACTACAACTACTTATATTTTTCTGGTATCTTTAACAGAATAAAGCTTCCCAAAATGCTTCACACAGTGCAAAAACCAAGCTGCAAGCAGTAATGGGAGGAAAACTGGGCGATGTGACTGAAGGCACAGTTAAGAAGGTAGGTTTTCAGGAGGCTTGTGAAGGTGGGTAGAAAGGTGCCAGGTGGAGGGATTAAGGGAGACAATTACAGAATGCAGGGTTGAGTTAGCTGAAGGCTCTGGCCTAAAAATTGAAATTGTGCTCGAACCGGTGTTAGGCCCCTTATTAGTGTATTCAATGGGACTAACGCCTGTTTTAGGTGACCGTCAGGGACGTTTCCGTAGCATCCGAGCCAATATGGCGTTGGACGTGTTTTCAATGTTGTTCAGGCGCGGATGGTTGGTCCAGTAATTTGGGCCTGTTTGCACCCATTTTCCAGACGCAACAAGGTCCAATTGCACCTGCTCTGCGTTTGAAGACTATGTGAAGAGAGGGGAGAAGCAAACAAGGCCTGATTTAGGACAGCAGAGGGCTTGCTCTGGCACCCTGGCTGGAGGATGTTGTAGAGATAGGGCAGGGTAAAGCCATGGATGGACTTGAACATCAGAGCAAGCATTTTGGATTCAATGTTTTGGAAGCTGGCCAGGACATGGATGATAGTGGAGTGGGGCGTACTGTAGGATAGAATGTGGGCGGCAGAATTTTGGAGAAGTAGCAGTTTAAGAAAGGTGAAACTTGGTAGATTGGTAAGGAGAATATTGGAGTGATCGAGCCAAAGGTAACAAGTGCATGAATAAGGATATCAGTGGTGGTGAGAATGAGATAAGGCCATGTTGCTGAAGTGACATTGGGCACTTGGATATAGAGTGTGAATAGTTCACGGTCAAACAGGCCACTGAGGTTGTTCACTATAAGGTTCAGGCTAAGAATTGGTTTCTGCCCAATTTTGACTCCGGCCCATCTGAGTTATGTCAGAAACATGTAGATATGGAAAAGATGGAGATCTTGGATGAAACCTTGGGACACATCTGACGTAGCCATGCTGGTGTGGGAGGAGAACCCATTCCCACGTGTGCTGGCTGTGTTGGTACAGGTAACTATCAAACCAAGTAAGGGCAGTTCCATGAAGGTGGACTACAGAGGACAGGCGATGGAGGACGATGGACTGCCTAACCATGTTGACTGCTGCAGAAAGGTTGAGGAGGACAAAGAGGGACAGCACACCATGGTCACAATCACAAAGGTTGTAAACTTTGACTTTGACCAGGACAGACTTGGTGTTGTGGGCATGGGAAAAATTGGACTGAAGGGATTCAACCAGGGAGTGATGGGAGAGGTGGCGGTGGAGTTGCTTGCTGATAACGCATCGGAAATACGGTGGTAGTTAGATAATTGGTGGGCATTTTGAGGAGGGGATTTTGACAACATTCTTGAAGGGTGATTGATGGAGCCTGAGGAATGAGAGCTATTGATGATGTTGGTAAGCATTGGACTGAAGAGAGGTTATTGTGTACTGAGCAGTTTGACTTAGTGGCTTTTGAGGGTGAAGGAGATAGACCTCATGGAGGAGATGAGCTTGGTGAGGGTGAGGGGAGAGATACAAGGCAAGCTATACAGTATCATGAAATCAGTACATTGCTAGGGGTCCAGGGGGCAGAGGTGTGGGGGAGGAGAAGTGGTTGGAGGAAATGACCAAGAAAACTGAGTCTTGATCTTGATCTTTGAGATGAAAAACATTGTGAGATTCTCACACTTGATATTGGAGGTGAGGAACAGGAAGCAGAGGAAGGGAGGGGGGTTGGGTGTGGTGGGAGTTGAGGAGATGGGTATCATTACCCTTCAGGATAATCCTGAAGCAGTAATAGGATTTGTCCATGGAGAGATGCAATCAGATCTCGTAGTGAACGACAAGGCCAGTCAAGCACCAGGTTGCCCAAACCTGCAGCCATCAGATTTAAGGGTGCAGAGGTCAGAATTATACTGGTGGCTGATTGTAGTGCTTAAATATATCTCTTGTTTCTCAACTACTGGAACTGGAAGCAGTATTCAAGGTGTGGTCTGACCAGAGTCTGTACAGTTTGATCATTACATCCTTTGACATATTCTACAGTTTTGGCTGTGTAGTTCAATATCCAATTGGCTTTGTTGATTGCTGCTCTGAATTGGTTCGACATGTTTAGCATCAGCCCAATAAGACTCCTAGGTTTCCTTCAGCTTAGCTATTTCAGCACCATTCATGGAGTAGGCATATCTTCTATTTTTCCCTCTTTGCTTTACATTTTACACTTGCCTGCATTAACTTTGATCTGCATTGTTCTACTCACTTGCAGATTTTGTTCAACTTATTTTGTAAGTTCTGAGCTGACCCCTCCTTGTTCGGTAAATTTTTAAAAATAAATTCATTAAAATTGCAAAGAACTTTCACATGTATATTTTTACATATTTGTTGTTAATATTACTTAGAATTACATAGAATTTTACAACACAGAAACAGGCCATTCAGCCCAACACTTCAATGCCAGTGTTTGTGCTCCACATGAGCATCATAGAATCATAGAATCATAGAAGTTTACAACATGGAAACAGACCCTTCGGCCCAACATGTCCATGTCGCCCAGTTTATACCGCTAAGCTAGTCCCAATTGCCTGCACTTGGCCCATATCCCTCTATACCCATCTTACCTATGTAACTGTCCAAATGCTTTTTAAAAGACAAAATTGTACCCGCCTCTACTACTGCCTCTGGCAGCTCATTCCAGACACTCACCACCCTTTGAGTGAAAAAAATTGCTCCTCTGGACCCTTTTGTATCTCTCCCCTCTCACTTTAAATCTATGCCCCCTCGTTATAGACTCCCCAACCTTTGGGAAAAGATTTTGACTATCTACCTTATCTATGCCCCTCATTATTTTATAGACTTCTATAAGATCACCCCTTAACCTCCTACTCTCCAGGGAAAAAAGTCTCAGTCTATCCATCCTTCCACCCTACTTTATCTCACTCTTAAAGAAAGAAAGAACTTGCATTTATACAGTGTCTTTCACAATCTCAGGATGTCCCAAACTTACTGACATATAAAATTTAGCGTGGGCCATCTGGCTGATTCCTCCACCATAGGACGAGTGACTGACTGTGCCTAATATGTAGTTAGTGTGCAGCCGGATTTTGCCAAATGTTTTAATAGCCTGATAAGATCGATCACTGAGACCAGATGAAACTATGGCCTTAAGCAATTCCTTATCATATCTGATTTGTCTCTGCGCCCATTGCTATCAGAGCAATGATTCTCCTTTACTGTTAAACAGGTTTTACACAAACATAACTCCGTAGTTTTCATTTTTCAATGGGAAGAACCTTGGGGTAGAAATTGCTCGGAGTGGCGAACCAACAGTGCTCACCGTTCCATAGATTTATACTAACCCACTAACTTACTGTGGTCTTTACTTTGGGCACTTCGTCTAATAGGAAGCGGAGAAGAGCCCAGCGACAGTTCAAGGGAAGCTCGGACCCTGGGAGAAGCGAGCGGATCGATCTCTCCCCTCGACAAATCAGATCGCAGTACTTTTGACATGCTGCAAAACTCTCTGCCGGCTTGGAACGTGAAAACCAGGAAGTCAAAGATACAACGTTGAATACATTGTGAAAACAGTTGTAGACAGTGAAGAAAGGGAGGGTAAGAAATAATTGAATTAAATAAAAGAGACCGAAGGGAAAAGAACGAACAAAAAATTTTAGAAAATTTTAATTTAAAAAAACATTTTAATGACCAAGAACTATTAAAATAAGGAGTAATGAGACTCTGCATTTTTAAAAGTTAATTTTTAGTTGTTTGGCAGTCATTAAGACTTACTGCGCTATTAAAACTTAGTTTAAATTTGGTATTTTTAAGCGTAACTATTTTGTGGCAATATTAGTTACCTTCCAGCTGGGCAGATGAGCAAGTTGGCGCTTTTCAAATGATTTCTCTGATTGCGGTGTGTGATATACTTTGAATTCAAAGCTGTCATATCGCCGGCGATCAAGTAGGAGCAAGTTTCAGATTTCCACGTTTCACTGCGCCTGTTCGAATGCTGGAACTTGCTCCTCCATTTCACCACGAACAACGGAGAGCGCTGTTGAACTCATCGTTATTTTGAAAGCAGTTTCTGCCCCAACCTTATTGAAAAGATTTTTTTATCAGCAGACAACGCAGCATTAACTCACAGTAAACTGAATTAATAAAAGAAGCTGTTCTGTTGGCATGATTATGCACAAAATATTTTAAAGAGTTACATCGACATTGAGTTACATTGAAACTATGGCAGAGAAACAGGTCATTTAGCCGAACTGGCCTATGTTGGCTTTTATGCTCCGTTTGAGCCTCCTCCCTCCTTATTTCTTCTAACCCTGTCAGCATATCCTTCTATTCCTTTCTCCCTCATGTGTTTATCTAGCTTCCCCTTAAATGTATCTATGCTATTTGCCTCAACTACTCCTTGTGATAGCGCGATCAACATTTTTACCACTCTTTGGGTAAATAAGTTCCCTCCTGAATTCCCTATTGGATTTATCAGCGACAATTTTATTTTTATGATTTCTAGTTTTGGACTTCCACAAGTGGAAACATTGAGCTCAACTTTGAAATGGTGGTGGGTTGGCAGCGGGGGAGGGGGGTACTGGTGAAGGCGCATGTGGCAAACCCGAATAAAAAAAACTTACCGTTTCCGACGCGATCGTAATGTCATCGATGGTGATTAAAGTTCTTTTCGGGTTTCACTCCCGGCAACCAGGGAACCAGGGACAGGCTGGCTTCCGACAGGAGCTGCAACGTCGGTGGGGGGAGAATAAGAGAGAGAGAGAGAGAGACATCATCCGCCGCTGGAACGGAAGACGGGGGGGAGGGGGAGGAGAGTGGAAGATTGGGAGGGAGAGGGGAAGATCGGGGGGTAGAGGGGAAGATCGGGGGGGGGAGGAGAGTGGAAGATTGGGGAGGAGAGGGGAAGATCGGGAGGGAGAGGGGAAGATCGGGGGGGGGAGAGGGGAAGATCGGGGGGGGGGGGGGAGAGGGGAAGATCGGGGGGGAGAGGGGAAGATCGGGGGGAGGAGAGTGGAAGATCGGGAGGGAGAGGGGAAGATCGGGGGGGAGAGGAATATCGGGAGGGAGAGTGGAAGATCGGGAGGGAGAGTGGAAGATCGGGGGGGGGAGAGGGGAAGATCGGGGGGGGAGAGGGGAAGATCGGGGTGGGGGAGGGGAAGGTCGGGAGGAGAGGGGAAGATCGGGGGGGAGGGGAATATCGGGAGGGAGAGTGGAAGATCGGGAGGGAGAGTGGAAGATCGGGGGGGGGAGAGGGGAAGATCGGGGGGGGAGAGGGGAAGATCGGGGGGGGGAGGGGAAGGTCGGGAGGAGAGGGGAAGATCGGGGGGAGTGGGAAAGATCGGGGGCTGGGAGAGGGGAAGATCGGGAGGGAGAGGGGAAGATCGGGGGGGGTGAGGGGAAGGTCAGGAGGGAGAGGGGAAGATCGGGGGGGGAGAGGGGAAGATCGGGGGGGGGATGAGGGGAAGATCGGGGGGAGGAGAGTGGAAGATCGGGAGGGAGAGGGGAAGATCGGGGGGGGAGAGGAATATCGGGAGGGAGAGTGGAAGATCGGGAGGGAGAGTGGAAGATCGGGGGGGGAGAGGGGAAGATCGGGGGGGAGAGGGGAAGATCGGGGGGGGGGGAGAGGGGAAGGTTGGGGGGAGAGGGGAAGATCGGGAGGAGAGGGGACAATCGGGGGGGAGTGGGAAAGATCGGGGGGTGGGAGAGGGGAAGATCGGGGGGGGGAGAGGGGAAGATCGCGAGGGAGAGGGGAAGATCGGGGGGGGAGAGGTGAAGATCGGGGGGGAGAGGGGAAGATCGGGGGGAGGAGAGTGGAAGATCGGGGGGGAGAGGGGAAGATCGGGGGGAGGAGAGTGGAAGATCGGGGGGGAGAGGGGAAGATCGGGGGGAGAGGGGAAGATCGGGGGGGAGAGGGGAAGATCGGGGCGGAGAGGGGAAGATCGGGAGGGAGAGGGGAAGATCGGGGGGGAGAGGGGAAGATCGGGAGGGAGAGGGGAAGATCGGGGGGGGAGAGGGTAAGATCGGAGGGGGAGAGGGGAAGATCGGGGGGAGGGGAAGATCGGGGGGGGGGAGAAAGGAACATCGGGGGGAGAGGGGAAGATTCAGAGGGGAGAATGGAAGATTGGGGGGGAGAGGGGAAGATCGGGGGTGGGGAGAGGAGAAGATCTGGGGGTTGGGGGGGTGAAGATGGGGAGATCGGGAGGACATCGGGGGGAAGAGGGGGACATCGGGGGGGGGAAGAGGGGGAGATCGGAGAGGGAGACATTGGACATCGGAGCAGGGTGGAAAGGTAGGTTGATTTTATATTTTAACTGTGCAATGGTTTGTTATTTAAATTATTTCATTTCATTTTGCCTGATTCTGCCCTTCATCCCTGGTTTTACCAGGCCTGAATCAGAAGCCGTGGGAAAGCAACCCAGGTAAGTCAAAAATCATTCTAACTGCCTAATATGTCACAGGTAAAGTGCTTTAAGTACCTCAATGAGGTATATTTGGTTCTTTAACTGTCATCCACTTCTGGATTCGGGACGCCCGCGCGCACATAGGTGCGTCAGTGGGAAACTCGGAAGTCAGCGGGTTGGACCATGCTTCTGCACCCGCTCTGCATTTCTGCAGTTTTCGCAGCCCCCCCCCCGCCCCCAATGCACCCGGTTTAAAATTGAGCCCATTATCTCTAAGTCTACCCTATCAAACCCTTTCATTATCTTAAGGATCTCTATCAGGTTACCCCTCAGCCTTCTCTTTTCCAACGTGTTTTGCCCATTCACTTAATCTATTAATATTTCTCTGTAATTTTATGCTTTCATCTACATTGCTTACAATGCTGCCTATCTTTATGTCATTGGCAAACTTGGATATATGGCTCTCTATCCCGTCATCTAAGTCATTAATAAATACAGTGAATAGTTAAGGCTCCAACACAGATGCCTGTGGGCACCACTAGTCGCATCCTGCCAATTTGAGTACCTGCCCATTACTCCTATTCCCTGTCTCCTGCCCTTCAGCCAATTTCCTAACCAGGTCAGTAATTTGCCCTCAATTCCATGAGCTTCAACTTTAGCTAACAGTCTTTTATGAGGGGCTTTATGGAATGCCTACTGAAAGTCCATATAAACAACATCCATAGACAGTCCCCTGTCCACTACTTTAGCCACGTCTTCAAAAAATTCAATCAGATTCATCAGGTATGACTTGGCCTTTACAAATCCATGCTGGCTCTCTCTGATCAGTTGAAAATTTTCAAGGTGTTCAGTCACTCTATCCCTAATTATAGACTCTGTAGGGGGTGGTGGTGTGTGTCAGCTTCACCTCTGACTTCTGAGTGGTCCGAATCGCTCCCACTCCCTGGGTTCTAGACCTTGGACTTATTTGGGGGTTGTGACAAAGTGCAGCAGACAACTGGTTTTGGTGCAAGAAACTTTGACCTTTATTCAAGAGAGGAAATACAACACAACAATCTTAACACTCTAATAAAATGTGGAACACTTCAGTACAAACGAGGGAAATTACAGTAGAAAGATACCTCACCCCTCCCAATCCCACTGTACTAGCGAGGTTGGACTCTAAAGGACCAGGGATGATGCTCACCAAACGAAACCTTGACAGTAATTCACCCAGAGGTAAGTCAGAAATAGATTGTAGAGTGGAAACTTTGCAGATCTTCGGTTTTCTCCCGAGTTGGTTTTCTTTGGTCGCGGTGGCTCAATATTACCCGGTTGGTTGGTGGTAATATTCGGTTGGTTGTTTCGTAAGGCCCTTGTTGGCGCGAGGTGTCTGATGGTCACTGGGGCTGTTGCTCTGGTTTCTTCTTGTGTGTTGGCCTGTTTCTAGAGCTGCTGACTTTCCCATGTCGAACTGCCTTCCCCTTGTCTTGTTGTTTGCTGGAAGCTGCTCTTCCTTCCAGACACAGGCAGAACCAACACAAGCAGCCCACCAGAGCCAGCAAGCCAGAGAGAGAGAGAGAGTGAGACAGGTTTCGAGTTTCCACTTCTAATAACCTCTCTTACAATGGTCTTCGACACTTTAAAAAAAACACTTCATGTCTGTTTAAACAGTTCTTACAAAGTCCTTAAGAATCTTTGATGACTTTTTGATGGTCCCTCATCATGTTGCCATTGCTTCTCCCGATGGGTCATTGTTAATTCTGATTTTTAGAGCTTGTCACACAAGGCTTCCTTTTGTATCCAACATCCTAGGTGTTGATCAGTTTTGCTTTGAAACAAAAACATGGCCCCACCATGTCTGGAGCAGTTGCCTCTTTCAATGGCTGACTGCCTTTCGAATTCGTGCTGAGTATTGACCACCTGCTGTCGGTTTTGCATTAAAACAGAGACATGTCTGAAGCAGTAATTGTCCCACATTCCACGTGTGGGTTGTGGATTCGTCTGGTGACCTCTCACCTATCCTTCCATCTTAGGATTTCAGTCAATGGCCAAAGTTTTCCATTCTCGGAGAAAAGGTGAATTTCTTTAGGGTTTTTCTCCGAGTTTTGGGGGATCTGTGAATTTTGAGAATCTTACAACTCTACCATATAAACGGCTTTTCGAATATCCAAATATATTACATCTACTGCATTGACCTTGTCTACTCTTTCTGTTACTTCTTCAAAGAATTCAATAAGGTTGGTCAAGCATAACTTTCCCTACTGACTGTTCTTTATTATATTTTCATTTTCTAGATTTCCAATTACATCTTTGAGTAAAGATTACATTATCTTTCCTATCACCTACGTTAAGCTAATTGGTCTATAGTTCCATAGACTTGTTCAATCTCCTTTTTTTAAATATGGGAATAATATTAGCTGTCCGCCAGTCCTCTTGCATTATTCCCTTTCCTAATGATTTTTTATATGTATGTAATAGTGCGTCTGCTATCTCCTCCCTAACTTCTTTTAATATTCGCAGATGCAATCCATCTGGACCAGGGGTTTTATCCTCTCTAAGTTTGATTAGTTTATCAATTATCTTCGCCCTTTCTATCTTAAATGTTTTTATATCTTTTTTGATCTCTTCTTCTAATGTTCTGCCCACCTTGTGAATCTCCCTGGTAAATACTGCTGCAAAGTAGCTATTCAATATTTCTGCTATTTTGCTGTCATTAGCTTTGAGTTTTTCTTGTGCATCCCTTAGTGACCCTATCCCTATCCTGATTTTTATTTTGTTATTAATGTGTCTGAAGAATATTTTACTATTTCTTTTTATATTCCTTGATAATTTAATTTTGTAGTACATTTTTGCTTTCGCAATTGTTTTTTTGACTTCTTTCCTAACCTCTTCGTATTCCATTTTGTTATCCTCTCATTTATTGTCTATGTACTTAACAGATCCTTTTATTTTTAGTTTCAATTTTACCCTTATCTGTTTAATCATCCATGGTGTTTCATTATTGGCTAGTTTGCTCTTGCTTTTCTCCTTAACTCTATTGATCACCATTTTGAATATTATCCATTGCTGTTCTATCTCTTTGTCTGTCAATTTTTTTTTCCAGTTTACCTTCTCTAGTTCCATTCTCATCCCCTCAAAATTAACTTTTTTCCAATCTATTACTCTAGTCTTTCTCAATCATTATTTTAAACCTTATTGTTATTGTTATTGCATCGATGTTCTCCTACACTTACTTTTCTTATCTGCTCTGGTTCATTTCCCATTACTAGATCCAGCAGTGATTCCTCTTTTGTTGGGCTTCTCACTTACTGGGCAAGAAAGGAGTCCTGTACACAATGTAAACACTCCATTCCCTTTTCTCTTTTCCCTACCTCTTCTTGCCAGTTTATTTGGGGGTAGTTGAAATCTCCCATGATTATTATTCAATGTTTTTTACTCATTTCATCGATTGTCCTACATATTACATCCTCCACTTGCCTTCCACTATTAGGTAGAATATACCTTTTAACACGATCAATCTCTTATCCTTTATCTCAATCCACATGGATTCTGTTTCTATCTTAATGTTTCCTATGTCCCTTTTTTCTATTGCCATTATGTTGTCTCTAATTACTACAACTATCCCATCCCTCCTTCTTCCTTCCCTATCCTTTCTAAATATGTTACACCCTGCAATATTTAACTGCTAGTCCTGTTCATTATGTAGCCATGTTTCAGTTAACCCTACCACTTCTGGCTCCTCATTACGAATTATTGCCTCCAGTTCCCCGTTTTGTTTCGGATGCTGTACACATTGCTGTACAGGCAGTTTAATTTATTTTTAATAATTGTTCCCCTTACTTTATTTTTAACAGTCATTTTGTACTGATGTTCTATAACAGTATTTGTTTATGTTAACCTTGTTCCTTACCTCGGTCTGACCTTTACTCTCATTTCTTATTTCTTTTACCTTCAGGCTTATGTCATCCCACCAGATACCTCACCCTGCCTTACTAGATTAAAGTCCTGTTGACAGCTCAATTTGTCCTTTCCACTAGGACCCTGGTCCTATTCTGGTTCAGGTGGAGCCCGGCCCAATGGTACAGCTCCTTCTTGTCCCAGTACTCGTGCCAGTGTCCCATGAAATGGAACGCCTCCTTCCCACACCAGTCTTTGACCCACGTATTCACCTTCCTGATCTGCCTCTCCCTATGCCAATTAGCACGTGGCTCGGGTAATAATCCCGAGATTACCACCCATGAGGTCCTGTTTTTTAATTTAGTTCCTAACTCTTGATATTCTCTCAGCAGGAACTCCTCCCTTTACTTCTCTATGTCATTGATCCCAATATGGACCTTGACAACTGGATCTTCCCCCTCCCTTTCCAACTTCCTCTCCAGTTGCTCCGAGATATCCTTTACCCTTGCACCAGGTAGGCAACACACCCTCCTGGACTCTTGGTCGCTACTGCAAAGGACACTATCCATCCCCCTGATTATAGTATCCTCCTTGACTACAACCTTTCTATTCTGCTCCTCCCGTACCTCCCTCTTGGACTGCCTCCTGCTTCATGGTGTCATGGTTAGCATTCTGGCTGTCCACCCCGCAGCCTGCATCCTTATCCACACAGATAGCAAGGATAGAACCAGTGTCTGCGGGACCTCCTTCTCTTTCTCGCCTTGGTTCCACTTTCCCTGCTGACTTATGTGTCAGAGTGTCTCCAACTTGTACTCCAGCTCAAGGACCCTGAGCGGGAGTGACTCAAGACAGAGACATTTCCTGCAGATGTGGCAATCCGGGACAGCCTCGTTCTCCACAAACTCCCACATTCCACAGTCCCAACACACAGCCTGCACAACCATTTACTTATTAATATTCATTTAATTCTGGAACTAGTAGAAACACTTAAGGTCTTGATTATGTTCAGTAGATGGATTTTAGCTTGATTTGAAATTAATTATTTTGACTATTTAATTATTTATTTATAGATTATAGTCACAAAATGTAGTGTGTATAGTAAATTAAAGACTTAGTTTAATTTCCTTGAGTTCCACCGCTCCCCCCTCTGTGCTGACTATGGCGCCACCTTTTGAGATTTTTCCCTGGATTTGTTTAATTGCTCCAGTTTCCCACTCTTTTTAACTGTTTAGCTTTAAAACTATTTAACCAACAATACGACACAAACCACTGAGAACACTACCAACCACTAAAGACACCAACCATTAAACACAATAACCAATGGAAAGAATTTACCAATAAACTAAATACTCTCTAGCTCTCCTTGGCGCTCCTCTGTGGCGTCACTTTTTCACTTTTTCTTGATTTTGCCGTGTTCGCCTCACACACCAGGTCCACTTTTTCCATTCTCCCCGCTCCCACTCGCCTCACGCACCAGGTCCGCACATCCCGTTCTCTCCGCTCCCGCTTGCCTCACCCACCAGGTCCACTCTTCCCATTCTCCCCGCCCGTTCTTCCCGCTCCCGCTCGCCTCCCACACCAGATCCCCTCCCACTGCTCCCGCTCGCCTCACACACTCCGGTCCGCTCCCACTGCTCCCGCTCGCCTCACACACCCCGGTCCCCTCCCACTGCTCCCGCTCGCCTCACACACCCCGGTCCGCACTCACTGCTCCCGCTCGCCTCACACACCCCGGTCTGCTCCCACTGCTCCCGCTCGCCTCCCACACCAGATCCCCTCCCACTGCTCCCGCTCGCCTCACACACTCCGGTCCGCTCCCACTGCTCCCGCTCGCCTCACACACCCCGGTCCGCTCCCACTGCTCCCGCTCACCTCACACACCCAGGTCCGCTCCCACTGCTCCCGCTCACCTCACACACCAGATCCCCTCCCACTGCTCCCGCTCGCCTCACACACTCCGGTCCCCTCCCACTGCTCCCACACACCCCGGTCCCCTCCCACTGCTCCCGCTCGCCTCACACACCCCGGTCCGCACTCACTGCTCCCGCTCACCTCACACACCCAGGTCCGCTCCCACTGCTCCCGCTCACCTCACACACCCAGGTCCGCTCCCACTGCTCCCGCTCGCCTCACACACCCCGGTCCGCTCCCACTGCTCCCGCTCGCCTCCCACACCCCGGTCCGCTCCCACTGCTCCCGCTCACCTCACACACCCAGGTCCGCTCCCACTGCTCCCGCTCACCTCACACACCCAGGTCCGCTCCCACTGCTCCCGCTCACCTCACACACCAGATCCCCTCCCACTGCTCCCGCTCGCCTCACACACCCCGGTCCGCACTCACTGCTCCCGCTCACCTCACACACCCAGGTCCGCTCCCACTGCTCCCGCTCGCCTCACACACTCCGGTCCCCTCCCACTGCTCCCGCTCGCCTCCCACGCCCAGACCCGCTCCCACTGCTCCCGCTCGCCTCACACACCCCGGTCCGCTCCCACTGCTCCCGCTCGCCTCACACACCCCGGTCCGCACTCACTGCTCCCGCTCACCTCACACACCCAGGTCCACTCCCACTGCTCCCGCTCGCCTCACACACTCCGGTCCCCTCCCACTGCTCCCGCTCGCCTCCCACGCCCAGACCCGCTCCCACTGCTCCCGCTCGCCTCCCACACCCAGGTCCGCACTCACTGCTCCCGCTCGCCTCACACACCCAGGTCCGCTCCCACTGCTCCCGCTCGCCTCACACACCAGATCCCCTCCCACTGCTCCCGCTCACCTCACACACCCAGGTCCGCTCCCACTGCTCCCGCTCACCTCACACACCAGATCCCCTCCCACTGCTCCCGCTCACCTCACACACCCAGGTCCGCTCCCACTGCTCCCGCTCACCTCACACACCAGATCCCCTCCCACTGCCCCCGCTCGCCTCACACACTCCGGTCCCCTCCCACTGCTCCCGCTCGCCTCACACACTCCGGTCCGCTCCCACTGCTCCCGCTCGCCTCACACACTCCGGTCCCCTCCCACTGCTCCCGCTCGCCTCCCACGCCCAGACCCGCTCCCACTGCTCCCGCTCGCCTCCCACACCAGATCCCCTCCCACTGCTCCCGCTTGCCTCACACACTCCGGTCCCCTCCCACTGCTCCCGCTCGCCTCCCACACCAGATCCCCTCCCACTGCTCCCGCTTGCCTCACACACTCCGGTCCCCTCCCACTGCTCCCGCTCGCCTCACACACCAGATCCCCTCCCACTGCTCCCGCTCACCTCACACACCCAGGTCCGCTCCCACTGCTCCCGCTCGCCTCACACACCAGATCCCCTCCCACTGCTCCCACTCGCCTCACACACCCCGGTCCGCTCCCACTGCTCCCGCTCGCCTCACACACCCCAGTCCGCTCCCACTGCTCCCACTCGCCTCACACACCCAGATCCCCTCCCACTGCTCCCGCTCGCCTCACACACCCCAGTCCGCTCCCACTGCTCCCACTCGCCTCACACACCCCAGTCCGCTCCCACTGCTCCCACTCGCCTCACACACCCAGGTCCGCTCCCACTGCTCCCACTCGCCTCACACACCCAGATCCCCTCCCACTGCTCCCGCTCGCCTCACACACCCCAGTCCGCTCCCACTGCTCCCACTCGCCTCACACACCCAGGTCCGCTCCCACTGCTCCCACTCGCCTCACACACCCCGGTCCGCTCCCACTGCTCCCGCTCGCCTCACACACCCAGGTCCGCTCCCACTGCTCCCACTCGCCTCACACACCCCGGTCCGCTCCCACTGCTCCCACTCGCCTCACACACCCAGGTCCGCACTCACTGCTCCCACTCGCCTCACACACCCAGGTCTGCTCCCACTGCTCCCACTCGCCTCACACACCCAGGTCTGCTCCCACTGCTCCCGCTCACCTCACACACCCCGGTCCGCTCCCACTGCTCCCACTCGCCTCACACACCCAGGTCCGCACTCACTGCTCCCACTCGCCTCACACACCCAGGTCCGCTCCCACTGCTCCCACTCGCCTCACACACCCCGGTCCGCTCCCACTGCTCCCGCTCGCCTCACACACCCAGGTCCGCTCCCACTGCTCCCACTCGCCTCACACACCCCGGTCCGCTCCCACTGCTCCCACTCGCCTCACACACCCAGGTCCGCACTCACTGCTCCCACTCGCCTCACACACCCAGGTCTGCTCCCACTGCTCCCACTCGCCTCACACACCCAGGTCTGCTCCCACTGCTCCCGCTCACCTCACACACCCCGGTCCGCTCCCACTGCTCCCACTCGCCTCACACACCCAGGTCCGCACTCACTGCTCCCACTCGCCTCACACACCCAGGTCTGCTCCCACTGCTCCCACTCGCCTCACACACCCAGGTCTGCTCCCACTGCTCCCGCTCACCTCACACACCCAGGTCTGCTCCCACTGCTCCCACTCGCCTCACACACCCAAAACCTTCAAAAATAAAATCTCTGCTTCTGAAGACTTATAGAAGTTATCTGAAAAGATAGGATTTAAAAGTGATCCTGAGGATTTAGAGCTCAATCTTCCAACATAGGGATATAAAAATTTTAGGAAGGAGAAAAAAAGGCCATTAAGCCCAATGAGCCTGTTTGTTTTAATAGTTCTGTCTGGAGGCTGAATGCCTTTATGCTTAACGGTGATTAATCGCCAGGTGAAGCTGAAGCTGCATATTTTGTGTCACTGTAAAGTGCCTTTGGCATTACTAGTGATACAAAAGACTTAAAATTCCTCTTTGTGCTATTTCACATTAAATTCCAAATGAACCAATGAGCTAACAACTTCGTTAGAACAGTGCATACAGGAACTTGACATAAGCATGTTAACTGTTGCACTAAAAATACCACACAGTGGACTGCAGTGGACGATAGATTACCTGAATAAGCAAAACAGCTTACATTTGGACATAAATTAAATATCATAGAAAAATATGAAAAAGAATCTATTCACCGAACAACCTGGCAGAAGCTCTGATGAAAACAAATAAATTGTATTATCATAACTGAAAGAGCTGATAGAAATCAGCATGCTGGAACATTGCTGGACCTTTTAGTCTTAGATTACATTGTTAACACCTGCGTACATTCAAAAAAATGCTTAGAAACATTTCTGCTCAATTTTTTTGAACAGCTATAGTACTATTTTTTGATACAGATTTTTTTAAGTACTATTATTTTCTTTTGTTTTGCTTTACCATAACCCAAACTCTAAGTGGATTTTAACCCATTAAGGGTATTGAACTGAGCAGTCTGTATTTGCAATGTTTCAACCACATTTTATTGTATTCTGAAAAGTGACCTTTTGCCCTAAATTGCATGCTATAGATACCCAAGTGAAAGGTTTGAAAACTGAGACACAGCCTGTTCCTTTTACTTGGTGCTTACCATCTGTTGGTGGCAGAGGGTGTCTGAATGTGAGGATGTACCATCTGTGAGCTGCTGTGTCCTCTAGTGTACTTCATCTACAGTTACAATCTGCTTTGGACACACTACAACTACTTATATTTTTCTAGTATCTTTAACAGAATGAAAGGTCAGGAGGCTTTTGAAGGTGGGTAGAAAGGTAACAAGTGGAGGGATTAAGGGAGACAATTACAGAGTTCAGGGTTGAGGTGGCCTAGAAATTGAAATTATGCTCGAACTGGGGTGTGATCTGTGAGCAGGGGGCGCTGCATGCACCTAATGAGGCCAGCAGCAGGATCCCGGAAAATTAGTCCACCAGCCCCATTTGTGTAATATCGGTGACCTGCTGGCGCCAGTCAGGGCAATAGAGGCAGCTCGCTGATCACTGGCGGGGGGAGGAGGGGGCAGCAAGATCGGGCGGCTGGGTTACCGGCCAAGGTCCTAAGGTGAGTACCGGGGGGGTGCGGAGGGGGGGTGTCGAGTGGTGGCAAGCAGCAGCCTGTAGTTATAATGTGGAGCTGGGAGGAGTGCTCGCACCAAGTTAAGTATTTTTTTAAACTTATTTTTTGGTGGCAACCTCCAGCGGTCCATTTAAGAACTGCTGATTAGGCGACATGTAGACCTGCTGCGTTCAGAGAAAGTTAATTCTGGTTTGGGTTCGAAGAAAGATATTAGGCCCCTATTAACATATTCAATTGTACTAACACCTGCTTTACGCGACCGTCAGGGAAGCTTTTACAGCATCCAAACCAACATGGCGTCGGATGTGTTTTCAATGTTGTTCAGATGCGGGTGGTTGGCTCACTAATTTAAACCTGTTTGCATCCATTTTCCAGTTGCAACAAGGTCCAATTTCACCGGTTCTACGTTTGAAGGCTGTGTGGAGAGAGGGGAGAAGCAAACAAGGCCTGATTTAGGACAGCAGAGGGCTTGCTCTGGCACCCTGGCTGGAGGATATTGTAGAGCTAGGGCAGGGTAAACTTGAACATCAGGGCAAGCATTTTGATTCAATGTTTTGGAAGCTGGCCAGGACATGGATGATAGTGGAGTGGGGCGTACTGTAGGATAGAATGTGGGCGGCAGAATTTTGGAGAAGTAGCAGTTTAAGAAGGGTGAAACTTGGTAGATTGGTAAGGAGAATATTGGAGTGATCGAGCCAAAGGTAACAAGTGCATGAATAAGGATATCAGTGGTGGTGAGAATGAGATAAGGCCATGTTGCTGAAGTGACATTGGGCACTTGGATATAGAATGTGAATAGTTCACGGTCAAACAGGCCACTGAGGTTGTTCACTATAAGGTTCAGGCTAAGAATTGGTTTCTGCCCAATTTTGACTCCGGCCCATCTGAGTTATGTCAGAAACATGTAGATATGGAAAAGATGGAGATCTTGGATGAAACTTTGGGACACATCTGACGTAGCCATGCTGGTGTGGGAGGAGAACCCATTCCAGGGTATTTGCTGGCTGTGTTGGTACAGGTAACTATCAGACCAAGTAAGGGCATTTCCATGAAGTTGGACTACAGAGGATAGGCGATGGAGGAAGATGGACTGCCTAACCATGTTGACTGCTGCAGAAAGGTTGAGGAGGACAAAGAGGGACAGCACACCATGGTCACAATCACAAAGGTTGTAAACTTTGACTTTGACCAGGACAGACTTGGTGTTGTGGGCATGGGAAAAATTGGACTGAAGGGATTCAACCAGGGAGTGATGGGAGAGGTGGCGGTGGAGTTGCTTGCTGATAACGCATCGGAAATACGGTGGTAGTTAGATAATTGGTGGGCATTTTGAGGAGGGGATTTTGACAACATTCTTGAAGGGTGATTGATGGAGCCTGAGGAATGAGAGCTATTGATGATGTTGGTAAGCATTGGACTGAAGAGAGATTATTGTGTACTGAGCAGTTTGACTTAGAGGCTTTTGAGGGTGAAGGAGATAGACCTCATGGAGGAGATGAGCTTGGTGAGGGTGAGGGGGGAAATACAAGGCAAGCTATACAGTGTTATGAAGTCAGTACATTGCTAGGTGTCCGGGGGCATAGGTGTGGGGGAGGAGAAGTAGTAGGAGGAAATGACCAAGGAAACTGAGTCTTGATCTTGTTCTTTGAGATGAAAAACATTGTGCGATCCTCACACTTGATATTGGAGGTGAGGAACAGGGAGCAGAGGAAAGGGGAGGGTGGCGGTGGTGGGAGTTGAGGAGACGGGTATCATTACCCTTCAGGATAATCCTGAAGCAGTAATAGGATTTGTCCATGGAGAGATGCAATCAGATCTCGTAGTGAACGACAAAACCAGTCATGCACCAGGTGTGCTCAAACCTGCAGCCATCAGATTTAAGGGTGCAGAGGTCAGAATTATCCTGACGGCTGACTGCAGTGCTTAAATATATCTCTTAGGAACATAGAAACACAGGAACAGGAGTAGGCCATTTAGCCCCTTGAGCCTGTTCCGCCATTCAATGAGATCATGGCTGATCTGTGACCTAACTCCATATTCCTGCCTTAGCCTCATATCCATTAATGCCTGTGGTAACAAAAATCTATCAATCTCAGATTTAAAATTAACAATTGAGTTAGCATCAACTGCCATTTGCAAAATAGAGTTCCAAACTTCAACCGCCCTTTGCGTGTAGAAGTGTTTCCTAACTTCACTCCTGAAAGTACTGGCTCTAATTTTTAGGTTATGTCCCCTAATCTTAGACTCCCCAACCAGCGGAAATAGTTTCTGTCTATCTACCCTATCAGCTCCCCTCAATATCCTGTAAACTTCGATCAAATTACCCTTAATCTTCTAAATTCCAGGAAATACAACCCTAGTTTGTGTAATCTCTCCTCGTAATTTAACCTTTGGAGTCCAGGTATCATTCTAGTAAATCTACGCTGCATTCCCTCCAAGGCCAATATATCCTTCCTAAGGTGCGGTGCCCAGAACTGAACAAAGTACCTGACGTGTGGTCTAACCAGGGCTTTGTATTGCTGTAGCACAACTTTCACCCCATTTTATTCTAGTCTTCAAGGGTAAAAGGCCAGCATTCCATTAGCCTTTTTTGATTATTTTCTGTACCTGTTCATGACATTTTAATGATCTATGTACATGGACCACTAAGTCTCTTTGGACCTCCACCGTTTCGAGCTTTTCACCATTTAGAAAGTACTCTGATCTATCCTTTTTAGGTCCAAAGTGGATGACCTCACACTTGTCTACATTGAAATCAATTTGCCCATTCACTTAATCTATTAATATCGCTCTGTAATTTTATGCTTCAACCTACACTGCTTACAATGCTGCCTTTTGTTGTGTCATCAACTACCAGAACTGGATGCACTAGTCAGGGTGTGGTCTGACCAGAGTCTGTACAGTTTGATCATTACATCCTTTGACATATTCTACAGTTTTGGCTGTGTAGTTCAATATCCAATTGGCTTTGTTGATTGCTGCTCTGAATTGGTTCGACATGTTTAGCATCAGCCCAACAAGACTCCTAGGTTTCCTTCAGCTTAGCTATTTCAGCACCATTCATGGAGTAGGCATATCTTCTATCTTTCCTTCTTTACTTTACACTTTGCACTTGCCTGCATTAACTTTGACCTGCATTGTTCTACTCACTTGCAGATTTTGTTCAACTTATTTTGTAAGTTCTGAGCTGACCCCTCCTTGTTCAGTAAACTCATTTTGAATAAATTCATTAAAAACACAAAGGACTTTCACATGAATATTTTTATACATTTGTTGCTAATATTACACACAGCTTCAGCCAAAAGGACGTGGACTCCTCATGAAATGTGTAACATCATAAAAATCATTCGAGACGTGAACTGCTGAAATCCAGATTGATCCTTTCCCCCTCCTCTGTCTTCTTACATTAAGAATGACCAAAGCTCCAAACTTACTGACATATAAAATTTAGCGTGGGCCATCTGGCTGATTCCTCCACCATAGGACGAGTGACTGACTGTGCCTAATATGTAGTTAGTGTGCAGCCGGATTTTGTCAAATGTCTTAATAGCCTGATAAGATCGATCACTGAGACCAGATGAAACTATGGCCTTAAGCAATTTCTTATCATATCTGATTTGTCTCTGCGCCCATTGCTATCAGAGCAATGATTCTCCTTTACTGTTAAACAGGTTTTACACAAACATAACTACGTAGTTTTCATTTTTCAATGGTAAGAACGTTAATGAAAAGATTTTATTATCAGCAGACAACACAGCTGTAAACTATCTCACCATAAACTGAATTAATTAAAGAGGCTGTTTTGTTAGCTTGTTTGTGCACACAATCTTTTAAAGAAAACCTTCAAAAATAAAATCTCTGCTTCTAAAGACTTATAAAAGTTATCTGAAAAGTAAGATAAGATTTAAAAAAGTGATCCTGAGGATTTAGAGTGCAATCTTCATAGAGATATAAAAATTTTAGAAAGACGAAGAAGGACCATTAAGCTCAATGAGCCTGTTTGTTTTAATAGTTCTGTCTGTAGGCTGAATGCCTTTATGTTCAATGGTGATTAATTGCAAGGTAATTTTGCACAGAGAAGCTGCATATTTTGTGTCACTGTAAAGTGTCTTTGGCATTGCCAGTGATGGAAAAGACTTAAAATTCCTCTATGTGCTATTTCACATTAAATTCCAAATGAAGCAATGAGTTAACAATTAGAAGAGTGCATACAGGAACTTGACGCAAGCATGTGAGCAGCAAATGAACGGCATCAGAGAAAATTCAACCCCGCAGCATACAGCATAACTGTGGCCAAACTAGTTTCAGTTTAGGATTCCGTTTCGAGTTTGAGACCTGCATAAGGAGAATGACTCACGCCACTTCTTGCGCCGGATTTTACTGTGAATTTAACGGTGAGGCTAAGATACACATGCGCAGTTAAATGCAAAATCCGGATGTTGCTGTCCGAGATGCACAGCCCCCCCCCTCCCCATAAGCTGCGCGAAAATGGCATCTCGCTGTCTGGCTCCCCATTCAAATATGTTGAACGGTGTGAAGCTCCTGTACTGACATCATAGATAAGACTAAACTCATCACAAAAGGTTAGGGCTTGTACATTCCGGTCTATGTACCCTTTTAATGATGTGGTAAATCTTAATTACTGCCAAACAACCTCTCTGACACAGAAAATTAACCTTTATAAGTGTGGAGTCTCATTCCTTCTGCTTTTAATTATTGTTGGGAATTTTTTTTTAAATTAAAACTTTTTTTTAACTGTCTCCTTTACTTTTCTCTCTTAATCCAATCTTTATTTCCCTCTTTTTATTTTGCTTTCTGTACTTGATTTGACATTGAATTCACTATTCTAACTTACACTTCCTGGTTCAAACCCCGCACTGTTCATTAATGATTCTTCAATCTGATTGGTTAAGGAGATACACAGTTGCTTGCCTTAATCACACAGGTCCCAGATGCCCTGTACAGGGCACCACGCAGTTTGGATCTTTAATTTACAGTAATTTGCCGTGCGAAACCCCATTGAAATTCTATGGGCAAGTACAAGTCTAACAAACACCTGGCTCCATTTGTTTGCTGCTCACAGCAAAACCCGGCCTCATACTTCCCAACCATCAGTGTTTGATGCTAATAGCATTTTGAACCTGCTGCCTACTTGCCAGTGTTTGTTGACAAAAATCAACATGGGTAAGACCATAAGACCATAAGAGATAGGAGCAGGAGTAGGCCATTTGGCCCTTCGAGCCTGCTCCGCCATTTAATGAGATCATGGCTGATCTGATTTTTACCTCAACTCCACTTTCCCACCCTTTCCCCGCATCCTTTGACTCCCTTGCTGATCAAAAATTTGTCTAATTCAGCCTTGAATGTATTCAATGACTCAGCCTCCACAGCTTTTTGGGGTAAAGAATTCCAAAGATTCACGACCCTCTGGGAGAAGAAATTCCTCCTCATTTCCGTTTTAAATGGGCGACCCCTTATTCTGAGACTATCGCCGTTCCTTCATCGTCGCTGGGTCAAAATTCTGGAAGAGCACTGTGGGTGAACCTTCACCACACAGACTGCAGCAGTGCAAGAAGGCGGCTCACCACCTTCTCAAGGGCAATTAGGGATGGGCAATAAATGCTGGCCTTGCCAGCAATGCCCACATCCTATGAATGAATAAAAAAATAGTCAGTCTCATCTAATGTACAGCATCATCAGGTGAATATGGCACCTTCAGTCACTCACAGGTCTGTTCTTTCGCTCCTTGTAGGTGAAGAGAGCACAAAATGCAAGGGAGAGGGTGAGGACTGGAGGTGGACCACCACAAATAGTTCAGATCACGGATACGGAGGAGGAGGCCATGGAGATAAGTGGGACAGCTGCATCCCTATCCATCAGAGATGGAGAGACTGGGAACGGGCAGATGCCTGGTGACAGAACTTAAACATCTTTCACATACACATGATGACTTTATTTCATCAATGACTGAACTATGAGAAACCTGAGTGTGGTGAGTGCCAAGATTGTTACTTTGCCAATGACTAATTCATATCAGTTTCTGTTATCTTCCACGGCCTTCACACGCACAAGAAGAATGTGGTGAGATGGAAGAGGTCGATTCCTCAGAGGAGCTCATTCCTTCTGAGGGTGTACCATCACAGGACGTACAGCCACACACCAGCGCAGATACTTGCACTTCAGTGGGTCCTCTTACACAATTAGTCATCTGGTGATTCACAACTCACCAGTGAGCCTAAGCAGACACTGGTAGCAGGGGTAGCCGTGGAGAGTACATGTAGAAGGGCACACTCCTCTCCAAGCTCTGCTCAGTTGGACACAGATGCTGAACCTGGGAGCCATCGAGAATGAGAATGGTTGAGGTACAGTTGCATCTTTGTGAGATACTGGAAAATGTGCCACACACACTCTCCACAATAGCGGAGAGGATGGAGGAGTCCTACTCCAACATTAGTGGATTGTTGTCACAGGTAAGTCTGAGAATGTCTGCAATGGAGAGAGTGACCGTCTCCATGGAGCTTCAAGCACAGGTCTCAAATGAGTCTATACAGGCCATGACTATGGCCGTGCAGACTCTGGATGCTACCATAAACAGGATGACAGATACTTTATCTGTGGCCTTACAATGCGTCACAGATGTGCACCAAGCTGCTGTCCATCACAGTGGTGGGAGTGATTGATGCTGGCCCAGGAGAGGGATCATGTGGATAGACTGG
The DNA here is from genome assembly GCF_035084215.1 of Heptranchias perlo. Classification (NCBI taxonomy): domain Eukaryota; kingdom Metazoa; phylum Chordata; class Chondrichthyes; order Hexanchiformes; family Hexanchidae; genus Heptranchias; species Heptranchias perlo. Next base: position 123,689,449 of record NC_090325.1, on the reverse strand, counting down.
AGAAGCTGGGGTTGTTCTCCTTAGAATAGAGAAGGTTGAGAGGAGATTTGATAGAAGTGTTTAAAATCATGAAGGGTCTAGACAGAGTAGATAGACAGAAACTGTCTATCTACTCTGGTTCTTGATCCTTCCATTGGCGGAAGGATCAAGAACCAGAGGACATAGATTTAAGGTAATTGGCAAAAGAACCAAAGGCGACATGAGGAAAAACTTCTTTACACAGCGAGTGGTTATGATCTGGAATGCACTGCCTGAGGGGGTGGTGGAGGCAGATTCAATCATGGCTTTCAAAAGGGAACTGGATAAGTACTTGAAGGGAAAAAAATTTGCAGGGCTACGGGGAAAGGGCGGGAGAATGGGACTAGCTGGATTGCTCTCACAGAGAGCCGGCACGGACTCGATGGGCCGAATGGCCTCCTTTTGTGCTATAACCATTCTATGATTCTATGAAGGCAAAAGGGGACACGGAAGTGGGAACTCCACTCAAAGCGCCCCCATGTCTCACCCGTTGCACCCTCCTCTCCCAATGGCCAAGTCTGCCTCTGCACGGGTGCAGGTGGAGCATTCTTTAGATGGGGCCCTCACAGGCGCCAAAACCCAGAGATCATAGGCCAAAAGAATCTCAACAGTCAGGGCAGGGATCTGAGCAGCCTGCCTCTACCTCTGTTGAGGCCACAGGGGATGCACCCCGTAGAAGCGGTAGGAAGCGTAAGTTTAAGCAATTGTAGTTCACCAAGGGTATGCACAAGGGTGTTTGAAGAAACGTTACGTTGGAAGAAATGTTATATTGGCTCAATGAAATTTATTGATTATAACCACTTCGACGTCTTGGACATTATGTGTCCTGCATGTTAAGTCGCCTTTTCATTCACTTCATGATGAATGCCAATACAGGGTGGTACACATTGGGCGGATGTGCAATGAGTGTATGCATGGTTGAAGGACAGTGATGTGCAAAGGGGGTGGGGGGTGCTGTTGGTGGTAGTTGTGCCATGGCCCATGGGTTTTGGAGCCCGGGTGGGGGGGCCATCCAAAGAATGCTTCACCTGCACCTGTATCTCAATGTCTTTATTTTGATACTTTCATAGAATCATAGAATCATAGAATAGTTACAGAACTGAAGGGGGCCATTCGGCCCATCGAGCCCATGCCGGCTCTTTGTAAGAACAATCCAGTTAGTCCCATTCCCCCGCTCTATCCCCGTAGCCCTGCAAATTTTTTCCCTTTAAAGTATTTATCCAATTCCTTTTTGAAAGCCATGATTGAATCTGCTTCCACCACCCTTTCAGGCAGTGCATTCCAGATCATAACTACTCGCTGCATAAAAAAGTTTTTTCTCATATCGCCTTCGGTTCTTTTGCCAATTACCTTAAATCTATGTCCTCTGCTTCTCGACCTTTCCATCAATGGGAACAGTTTCTCTTTATTTACTTTATCTAAACACTTCATGATTTTGAACATTTCTATCAAATCTCCTCTTAACCTTCTCTGCTCTAAGAAGAACAATCCCAGCTTCTCCAGTCTATCCACGTAACTGAAGTCCCTCACCCCTGGAACCATCCTAGTAAATATTTTCTGCACCCTTTCTAAGGCCTTCACATCCTTTCTAAAGTGCAGTTCCCAGAACGGGACACAATACTCCAGTTGTGGCCGAACCAGTGTTTTATAAAGGTTCATCATAACCTCCATGCTTTTGTAATCTATGCCTCTATTTACAAAGCCCAGGATCCCGTATGCTTTTTTAACTGCTTTCTCAACATGTCCTGCCACCTTCAAAGATTTATGCACATATACTCTAGATCTCTCCGTTCCTGCACCCACTTTAGAATTGTACCATTTAGTTTATATTGTCTCTCCTTGTTCTTTCTGCCGAAATGTGTCACTTCACAATTCTCTGCGTTAAATTTCATCTGCCATGTGCCCGCCCATTCCACCAGCCTGTCTATGTCCTCTTGAAGTCTATTACAATCCTCCTCACTGTTTACTACACTTCCAAGTTTTTTGTCATCTGCAAATTTTGAAATTGTGCCCTGTATACCCAAGTCCAAGTCATTAATATGTATCAAAAAAAGTAGTGGTCCTAGTACCAACCCCTGGGAGCATTACTATATACCTTACTCCAGTCCAAAAACCAACCATTCACCACTACTCTCTGTTTCCTGTCACTTAGCCAATTTTGTATCCATGCTGCCACTGCCCCTTTTATTCCATGGGCTTCAATTTTGCCAACAAGCCTATTATGTGACACTTTATCAAAAGCCTTTTGAAAGTCCATATACACAACAACAATCGCATTGCCCTCATCAACCCTCCCTGTTACCTCATCAAAAAACTCAATCAAGTTAGTTAAACATGATTTGCCTTTAACAAATCCATGCTGGCTTTCTTTTATTAATCCACACTTGTCCAAGTGACTATTAATTTTGTCCCGGATTATCATTTCTAAAAGCTTCCCCACCACCTGGGTTAAACTGACTGGCCTATAGCTGCTGGGTTTAACCTTCCACCCTTTTTTAAACAAGGGTGTAACATTTGCAATTTTCTAGTCCTCTGGCACCACCCCCATATCTAAGGAGGATTGGAAGATTATGGCCAGCACCTCTGCAATTTCCACCCTTACTTCCCTCAGCAACCTAGGATGCATCCATCTGCACCAAGAGACTTACCTACTTTAAGTGCAGCCAGCCTTTCTAGTACCTCCTCTTTATCAATTTTTAGCCCATCCAGTATTTCAACTACCTCCTCTTCCACCGTGACTTTGGCAGCATCTTCTTCCTTGGTAAAGACAGATGCAAAGTACTCATTTCGTACCTCAGCCATGCCCTCTGCCTCCATGCATAGATCTCCTTTTTGGTCCCTAATCAGCCCCACCCCTCCTCTTACTACCCGTTTACTATTTATATGCCTTTAGATGACTTTTGGATTCCCTTTTATGTTGGCCGCCAGTCTACTCTCATACTCTCTCTTTGCCCCTCTTATTTCCTTTTTCACTTCTCCTCTGTACTTTCTATATTCAGCCTGGTTCTCACTTGTGTTATCAACCTGACATTTGTCACATGCTTTTTCTGCTTCATCTTACTCTCTATCTCTTTTGCTATCCAGAGAGCTCTGGCTTTGGTTGCCCTACTCTTCCCTCTCATGGGAATGTACTTAGATTATACCCGAACCAACTCCTCTTTAAAGATCGCCCATTGTTTGATTACAGTTTTGCCTGCCAATCGTTGATTCCAATTTACCCGGGCCAGATCTATTCCCAATCCACTGAAATTGGCCCTTCTCCAATTAAGTATTTTTACTCTAGATTGCTTCTTATCCTTTTCCATAACTAATCTAAACCTTATGATACTATGATCACTGTTTTCTAAATGTTCCCCCACTGCCACTTGCTCCACTTGACCCATCTCATTTCCCAGAACCAGATCCAGCTATGCCTCCTTCCAAGTTGAGCCAGAAACATACTGATCAAGAAAGTTCTCCTGAACACACTTCAGAAATTAGCCCGTTACACACTTACTATCCCACTCTATATTAGGATAGTGGAAGTCCCCCATTATCATGACTCTATGGTTCTTGCACCTCTCTGTAATTTCCCTGCAAATTTACTCCTCAATATCCTTCCCACTAGTTGGTGGCCTATAGAATACACCCAGTAGTGTAATGACGCCTCAAATGTTTCTTAACTCTAACCAAATAGATTCTGTCCTTGACCTCTCAAGGACACCCTCTCTCTCCAGCACTGCAATATTCTCCTTAATCAATACGGCCACTCCCCCTTCTTTTTTTCCTTCCCTATCTTTCCGTATCCCTACATTATGATGAGAACCTGTGAGAGATGAGGGCATCTTTGGCATCCTAGGCAGAAATTTGCATGAATGGTCTGGCGATGAGTGCCTTATCTTCGTCTTCCACCTCCTCCTCCTCTTCTTCCTCTTCCTGTTTTTCAATGTTGTCACCATCTTCAGCTGCTTAATCAATGACCTTCCCTCCATCATAAGGTCAGAAATGGGGATGTTTGCTGATGATTGTACAATGTTCAGTTCCATTTGCAACCCCTCAGATAATGAAGCAGTCCGTACCCGCATGCAGCAAGACCTGGACAACATCCAGGCTTGGGATGATAAGTGGCAAGTAATATTTGCGCCAGACAAGTGCCAGGCAATGACCATCTCCAACAAGAGAGAGTCTAACCACCTCCCCTTGACATTCAACGGCATTACCATCGCCAAATCCCTCACCATCAACATCCTGGGGGTCACCATTGACCAGAAACTTAACTGGACCAGCCACATAAATACTGTGGCTAAAGAGCAGTTCAGAGGCTGGGTATTCTGTGGCGAGTGACTCACCTCCTGACTCCCCAAAACCTTTCCACCATCTGCAAGGCACAAGTCGGGAGTGTGATGGAATACTCTCCACTTATCTGGATGATTGTAGCTCCAACAACAGTCAAGAAGCTCAACACCATCCAGCTTGATTAGCACCCCATCCACCACCCTAAACATTCACTCTCTTCACCACCGTGGCTGCAGTGTGTACCATCCACAAGATGCACTGCAGCAACTCACCAAGGCTTCTTCACAGCACCTCCCAAACCCAAGACCTCTACCACCTAGAAGGACAAGGGCAGCAGGCACATGGGAACAACACCACCTGCACACTCCCCTCCAAGTCAAACACCATCCCGACTTGGAAATATATCGCCGTTCCTTCACCGTCGCTGGGTCAAAATCCTGGAACTCCCTACCTAACAGCACTGTGGGAGAACCTTCACCACACGGACTGCAGCGGTTCAAGTAGGCGGCTCGCCACCACCTTCTCAAGCTTAATTATGATGTGGAGATGCCGGTGATGGACTGGGGTTGACAATTGTAAACAATTTTACAACACCAAGTTATAGTCCAGCAATTTTATTTTAAATTCACAAGCTTTCGGAGATTTTCTCCTTCCTCAGGCAAATGTTTTCTCCTTCCTCAGGCAAACATTTGCCTGAGGAAGGAGAAAATCTCCGAAAGCTTGTGAATTTAAAATAAAATTGCTGGACTATAACTTGGTGTTGTAAAATTGTTTACAAGCTTAATTAGGGATGGGCAATAAATGCTGGCCTTGCCAGCGATGCCTACATCCCATCAATGAATTAAAAAAATCACCAACAGAGGATGATTGACAAGCGCCTTCATCCTCTTCCACCTGTAAACCTCTCTGCTGCACAATGTTGTGCAGGACGCAGCACACTACGATTATTCTGGAGACCCTCGCTGGTGAGTACTGAAGGGCATCTCCAGACCTATCCAGACTGGATATAACCTCGTGCAGGCTCCGGCCTTTTGTACCTGAAAATTGCAATTGCGGTGCTACAACTGACAGAGAACATTTATTTGCATATTTAAGCAGGCGCCCTCCTGTTTCAGGTGGGTGGGCTGCTTGTTCATTTGTAAGCCTGCATGAAAATTACATCAGTCGGGCCTTGAACTTCACTAGGGCGGTTAAGGACTCTGACCACCCACCCCCCCACCCCCACCTGATTTTCAATTGCTGGCCGCCTGTTTTCTCAGGTGAGATAGGGACAGTTGAAAATCTAAGACAGTGAGAGGCCACCCATTCTATTAAAATGTTTGTTATTTCAGCGTTCTGTTCTGAAGGACACTGCCTGAAACATTAACTTGTACTCCTCTCTACAGAATCTGACTGACCCACTGTGTGTTTCAGGCATTTTCTTTTTTTGTTTCATATTTCTAGCATTGGCCATTTTTATAAATCTTCCTTATTGATATAGTTGTACATGGATCTAATGTGGACCAGGTGCAAAATAAGCCATGCATCATAAGTCTGTCACAGGATATAACCTCTTAGAAGGAACTACTTAATAATAAGCTGACAATTGTGTGTTATAAGTGAAAAGAAACATGGTAATTAACTAACAAATTATGGGCATCTTACTTTTGTTTACAGAGGTAATCACACAATCTAACATGAATGCTTTTATTAATTGACTAAAAACCTTTGTCTGTCTCATAGCAATTACGCAAATTAGTAAGTAAGCAATTGGGATGCTGGTTGGAAATGATTTGGCAGGAAGTTGTTTGTCTGAGGAGCAGTTTTAATGTGTGAGGTCTAGAAGCACAAACTGAATATTCCAGTCTGCAGAATTGGGACAGTAATAATGGGTCCTCTGTGTTCAGTGAAGTGCCAGCGTGGATAATGACACAATTGTCGTGAAGAATAAAATACTTCTTTATTCAATTCTATTGGCTTTGGGTCAAATATTATGCACTGCTAAATTTTGCAAATCGTTTAAAAAAATGTGAACTTCTCATACTCCCAGTGGCTCAGTGAGTAGCTGAGTCATACAGAACAAAAAGTCATTAGTTTGATCACTTCTGCCCTCATCCCTTTCCTTCCCTCCCAGAACCATGATAGGGTCTCCCTTGTCCTCACCTCACCTTCCACCCCACCAGTCTCCACATTAAACGTATCATCCACATCCATTTCCACCACCTCCAGCGCGATCCCACCACCAAACACAACTTTGCCTCTCCTTTCAGCATTCTGAAGGGACTGCTCCCTCTGCGACTCCCTGATCCACTCTTCCATCACCCCAAACAGCCGCTCTCCTCCCTACGGCACCTTCCCATGCGAGCGCAGGAGATGCAACACGTGCCCCTTCACCTCCTCCCTTCCCAGTGTCCAGGGCCCCATATACTCCTTTCAAGTGAAACTTGTACTTCTTTCAATTTAGTATACTGTATTCCCTGCTCACAATACGGTCTCCTCTACACTGGGGAGACCAAACGCAGACTGGGTGATCACTTTGCTGAATACCTCCACTCTGTCTGCAAGTGTGACCCTGACCTGATGGCTGCTTCCCATTTTAATTCCCCATCGCACTCCCATTCTGACCTCTCTGACCTCGGCCTTTTATACTGTTCCAATGAAGCTCAACAGAAGCTCGAGGAACAGTACCTCATCTTTCGTTTAGACATTTTACAACCTTCTGGTCTCAACATTGATTTCAATAACTTCAGATCATAACCACTGCTCTCATTTTCTCAGACAGCAGGTGCTGGTAATGGTTCTGCGGTTGCAATTTACAGTTACTCTAGACTGATCTTTTATTTCTTATCCTGTCCCATTACCACCCTCCTTGCCTTGCACCATCATCCTTTTTGTCATTTAATCACTCTTGCCCTCTACCCTATCACAGATCTTCCCTTTTGTTCTTTCCTCCCCTCCCCTCTCTCCCCTGCACCCCCCTTTCCCTGGTTCTGTAATTGCTTAAAAACTTTGACTCTTTAACATCTTCCAGTTCTAATGAAAGGTCTTCGATCTGAAACGTTAACGCTGTTTCTTTCTCCACAGATGCTGCCTCACTTGCTGAGCTTTTTCAGCATTTTCTGTTTTTATTTCAGATTTCCAGCAATCGCAGTATTTTGCTTTTGATTCTGTTAGTTGGATCTCTCATCTGTACTGGGAGTTAGCTGGAAATGTGTTTGTGGATGTTGGGTGATGATGAGACCAGGCTCAGCTGTGTTGTGTTTCTCTCACTGTCGAATAATCTGCCCTTGGAACTGTAGCCCAGCCAGGAATCAGCAGCATCAAGAGAAAAGAGGGAGGAAAACTAATAGGCAAAAAACAAATAACTTCTCTTCTATTTTTCTCTTTTTTTCTTTTGTGATCCTTCCTTTACCATACACCAATATCTAAGCTGAGAGACGAAGCAGTAACTAGAAGTCAAGCTTCTGTCAATGGCCTTCTTAAGGAAGGTATTAGGAGGTTCAGGGCCAATTTCCTCTTTGCTCGGGAGAATGCTCATTTCTCAGGTGCAGAGAAGAAAAGGGAAGGGAACCTGTTACATCGGATCTCCACCCCACTACACTGCCGGGAATTTCCTGGGCTTACTTGAATGGATCTTACTGGGGGGCGTACCTGCAACAGCTCCAGGCTCAGCACTCCTATATTAATAAGGTGAGAGGTGATGTTCCTAGCCCTCTCGTTTCACTTTCCTTTTACGTCCATCCAGGGAGTGACTAAACACATGGGCCCCGACAATGTCCCGGCTGTAGTGCTGAAGACTTGTGCTCCAGAACTAGCTGCGCCTCTAGCCAAACTGTTCCAGTACACCTACAACACTGGCATCTACCCGACAATGTGGAAAATTGCCCAGGATGTCCTGCCCACAAAAAACAGGACAAATCCAATCCGGCCAATTACCGCTCCATCAGTCTACTCTCAATCATCAGCAAAGTGATGGAAGGTGTCGTCGACAGTGCTATCAAGCGGCACTTACTCACCAATAACCTGCTCACTGATGCTCAGTTTGGGTTCCGCCAGGACCACTCGGCTCCAGACCTCATGACAGCCTTGGTCCAAACATGGACAAAAGAGCTGAATTCCAGAGGCGAGGTGAGAGTGACTGCCCTTGACATCAAGGCAGCATTTGACTGAGTGTGGCAACAAGGAAGCCCTAGTAAAATTGAAGTCAATGGGAATCAGGGGGAAAACTCTCCAGTGGCTGGAGTCATACCTTGCACAAAGGAAGATGGTAGTGGTTGTTGGAGGCCAATCATCTCAGCCCCAGGGCATTGCTGCAGGAGTTCCTCAGGGCAGTGTCCTAGGCCCAACCATCTTCAGCTGCTTCATCAATGACCTTCCCTCCATCATAAGGTCAGAAATGGGGATGTTCGCTGATGATTGCACAGTCTTCAGTTCCATTCGCAACCCCTCAAATAATGAAGCAGTCCAAGCCCGCATGCAGCAAGACCTGGACAACATCCAGGCTTGAGCTCATAAGTGGCAAGTAACATTCGCGCCAGACAAGTGCCAGGCAATGACCATCTCTAACAAGAGACGGTCTAACCACCTCCCCTTGACATTCAACGGCATTACCATCACTGAATCCCTCACCATCAACAACCTGGGGGTCACCATTGACCAGAAACTTAACTGGACCAGCCATATAAATACTGTGGCTACGAGAGCAGGTCAGAGGCTGGGTATTCTAGAGTAAGTGACTCACCTCCTGACTCCCCAAAGCCTTTCCACCATCTACAAGGCACAAGTCAGGAGTGTGATGGAATACTCTCCACTTGCTTGGATGAATGCAGCTCCAACAACACTCAAGAAGCTTGACACCATCCAGGACAAAGCAGCCCACTTGATTGGCACCCCATCCACCACCCTAAACATTCACTCCCTTCACCACCGGCGCACAGTGGCTGCAGTGTGTACCATCCACAGGATGCACTGCAGCAACTCGCCAAGGCTTCTTCGACAGCTCCTACCAAACCCGCGACCTCTGCCACCTAGAAGGACAAGAGCAGCAGGCACTTGGGAACAACACCACCTGCACATTCCCCTCCAAGTCACACACTATCCCCACTTGGAAATATATCGCCGTTCCTTCATCGTCGCTGGGTCAAAATCCTGGAACTCCCTTCCTAACAGCACTGTGGGAGAACCTTCACCACACGGACTGCAGAGGTTCAAGAAGGCGGCTCACCACCACCTTCTCAAGGGCAATTAGGGATGGGCAATAAATGCCAGCCTTGCCAGCGACACCCACATCCCATGAACGAATAAAAAAAAAGGCTTGTGGCAGGACTTGTACCAAGGCCCTCCATACATTGCAAGGCCTGTGGGGAGGGGGCTTGTCAGCAACACAAAGATGTCCACTGGCACCAGGTAACTTTATTCTTCCCTCCTCAGCACGATCTTTGGTCCTCGGGGCCTTCTGGCTGCTGCTGTCAAGCCTACAGCTGTGTTCTTGCTTCTACCCCCATTGCAAGGCATTGTCAGGGAGTGGGTCTGCACTGGGGGACGGGGAAGCCCATGCCATGCTAATTGCCCAGGGCAGGAAATTTTGGTGATCTGTGCTGTTCACAGGCACAATGCACTTTGAGGACATTGTGTCCGTCTGGATCTCAGTGCACTGAGGGGGCAATCAGCCCTGACCAATTTACTCAATTGTCAATCGTCCTTCATTTGCTACTAGCTGTAACTTAATGCCGCCCTTTGATGGCACAACCTAGAACCAAAATTCAGAGCAATGGGGCAATCAAAGATACAAACTCAAGTCCTTGCAGTTTATTGCACATCATTTGGGAACAGCAACATAATAATTTAACTTTTTAATGAATTCTTTGTTTTCATTTATAAATATGAAGGGTGGACAAGGAAATCATCCTAACTGGAGGAGGGCTAATCCTACCAGAACTTTCAGGTCAGCCTAATTATGATAATGTCAACAAGCTCCTGGCATGAAGTACGCCTATCATTGGGAGCTCACGGGAAATCCAGTGCGGCTGCAGGATTTAAAGGTCTGCAGCAGCAGCTTAACGAGGAGGTGTGTTTTTGCTGGAAAAATTTCCACCACATTGAATTTGAAGTGCGGAAAAATGGTAAGCAGATGTTCTTCAGCACCCTGAGGCCCAAGGTTAATGGAGGCTTCTGTGAAAGGTTGTTGGATAAAGAGTGACATAGGTAAGTGGCATTGTTTTGTACCCCAACAACTTGAATTTATACAGCGTCTTTAAAATAGTGAAACATCCCAAGACACTTCATCGGAGCGTAATCAGACAAAAATTGACACCGAACTAAAGAAGGAGATGGGTGACTAAAAGCTTGGTCAAAGAGATAGGTTTTAAGGAGTGCCTTAAAACAAGAGAGAGGTGGAGAGGTTTAGGGAGGGAATTCCAGAGCTTAGGGTCTAGACAGTTAAAGGCACAGCCACCAATGGTAGGGTGAAAGAAGTCGGGGATGCACAAAAGGTTAGAATTGGAGGAACACAAAGTTCTCGGAGGGGTGTAGGGCTGGAGTAGGTTATAGTGATTGGGTGGGGGGGGGGGGGGGGGGCGCAAAGTTATGAGGATGAGAATTTTAAACTCAAAGCATTGGTGGACCGGGATTTAAATAAGACTCCGCTGCTAAAATCGTTCAGGTCTCATTCTGCCGCAGGCAGGTGAGAAATTAACCCACCAGCACTTTTTCGTGCCGGAAACCTGCTGACAATTTTAACCCAGGCCCCCATTTCAGTCTTATCTAATATCAACAACATACCTTCTGTACTCTCTAGTTCTGGTGTGTGATGCCAAGTATCAGAAGGTAGCCCTTTGTTGCATCTGAGTGTCATGATGTCCTTCCTGTAAGATAGCGATCAGATCTGTACACGTATTCTAGATCGGGATGAACCAATGCTCCATACAGGCTCAACATCACATCATGTGATTTATATTCTATTCCGTGCGCTATACAATCCAAGATCCTATTTACCACTGCTTCACACTGTGCACTTGGTTTCAATGATTTGTCCACCAATACCATCAAATCCTTTGCTGTACCCATTACACTGATACAGTTTAGTTTATAATTCCAATGCTTATTCTCCTTTCTTAGTCTCATCACTTTTCAATTGTCGACATAGAATTTCATTTGCCATTTCTCAGCCCAACTTCCAAAGAGAAAAGGCAGGTAATCTAAATTATTACCTGCCTTTTCTCTTTACAAATGCAAACTGGCCCACTGTGCATTTCCAGAAATGTTTGTTTGTATTCCATATCTATCCAGATCCCCCTGCACTTGATCAGCCTGGTCTTGATTACTTGCAATCCATTCTCCCACCTTAGTATCATGGGCAAATTTTTAGTTTTATCTCTATCCTCACTTTCAAATCATGATATACAGCATGAATAGAAAATGTATAGGACTAATCCTTGGGACATCCCCTGGTCACTTCCTCCTACTCCAATGCTGCTGCATGCACAACCATCTGCTTTGATCCACTTCCATAACCGTCCACCTATTTGGTTGTTTTCCATGATTTGGGCCAACCTCTTATACAGTACTGTCTCAGTAACCTTGCTGAAGTCTAAACAGGGTCTGAGATTCCACGGGAGTTCCACCGGTCTCCCCCCAGATTTACAGCAGGAACGGGTGGATCACCCACAGAATTGCAGCCCCACAATGTCCAGTGTTTCTTTTATCCACAAGTTACAATAGCTCCTTGAAGAATTTAACCTGATTCATTGCCAACATAAAATGGGATAAATAACATGCAAAATGAACAGGAAATAGTTTGGTATTTTAGAATTCTACATCAACACTGTATAGTGACTGGATTTGTGGCAAAATTATTTATTTATTATTAAGCCATATCTAGTTGCAAAATCAAGAACTCCTACCCGCAATATTGCAGCTTCAATGAAGAATGGCTATTCAGAAGTGATTATCTGATGGCCTGTTTACTGTACAATTGACCTTGAGGGAGTGAATATTTAAGTGGATGTTTTTAATTTTATTAGTTTGAAATATTCTTTGCTTACATATCCCAAAAATCTCTATACTTTCACTTATAGTTATATAAATGATATTGGATCACTTTCAACTGATTTTGAATTCCTGTGTTCAACCAGGTAATGAGGTAAGTGTAATGTTACATGAAGTAAATAAGATATAGTCTGTTACACAGAAATGCCATTACTGTAATTGCTATGGCTGGTCATACGATAGAGGATGCTTTTTGAAATTCTATCTGCTTAATCAATTTTCACTTGTCTGGTGCTCCCTTAAATTTCACTGTTACTTTTTTTTTATTCGTTCATGGGATGTGGGCGTCGCTGGCAAGGCCAGCATTTATTGCCCATCCATAATTGCCCTTGAGAAGGTGGTGGAGAGCCACCTTCTTGAACCGCGCAGTCCATGTGGTGAAGGTTCTCCCACAGTGCTGTTAGGAAGGGAGTTCCAGGATTTTGACCCAGCGACGATGAAGGAACGGCGATATATTTCCAAGTCGGGATGGTGTGTGACTTGGAGGGGAACGTGCAGGTGGTGTTGTTCCCATGTGCCTGCTGCCCTTGCCTTTCTAGGTGGTAGAGGTCACGGGTTTGGGAGGTGATGTCGAAGAAGCCTTGGTGAGTTGCTGCAGTGCATCCTGTAGATGGTACACACTGCAGCCACAGGGCGCCAGTGGTGAAGGGAGTGAATGTTTAGGGTGGTGGATGGGGTGCCAATCAAGCGGGCTGCTTTGTCCTGGATGGTGTCGAGCTTTTTGACTGTTGTTGGAGCTGCACTCATCCAGGCAAGTGGAGAATAATCAATCACACTCCTGACTTGTGCCTTGCAGATGGTGGAAAGGCTATGGGGAGTCAGGAGGTGAGTCACTCACCACAGAATACCCAGCCTCTGACCTGCTCTTGTAGCCACAGTATTTATGTGGCTGGTCCAGTTAAGTTTCTGGTCAATGGTGACCCCCAGGTTGTTGTTGGTGAGGGATTTGGCGATGGTAATGCCGTTGAATGTCAAGGGGAGGTGGTTGGACTCTCTCTTGTTGGAGATGGTCAGTACCTGGCACTTGTCTGGCACAAATGTTACTTGCCACTTATTAGCCCAAGCCCGGATGTTGTCCAGGTCTTGCTGCATGTGGGCACCGACTGCTTCATTATCTGAGGGGTTGCGAATGGAACTGAAGACAGTGCAATCATCAGCGAACATCCCCTTTTCTGACCTTATGATGGAGGGAAGGTCATTGATGGTTGGGCCTAGGACACTGCCCTGAGGAACTCCTGCAGCAATGTCCTGGGGGTGAGATGACTGGTATCCAACAACCACTACCATCTTCCTTTGTGCTAGGTATGACTCCAGCCACTGGAGAGTTTTCCCCCTTATTCCCATTGACTATGCAGATAGATGTGGTCTATTGTGAATTGAACATTAAACCAGGTAGCTTGTTAGCAGAAAATGACCCAAATCTGTAGTTACACTGGCTCTGTTGTCAAACATTCTTAACAAATGGCCCATTGATCATAGTCTTTGTCATTGTAAATAACAGTGACTTTTTTCATTTCGCCTGGCATGGTATGATGCACCATTTTGCTAGGACTACAAAGATAGGACCTAACATTCCTACAAAATAATATAATATGTAGAATTGTCCACAGCACTTGGCTCATAGACTTTGAAAGATCAAATATTTTACAACACACAATAATTGAACTAGGAATTGGATGCACTAGGATGTGTATTGTTTAGTGAAGAGATGATTTAGTAAGTTTGCTTTGCTGAAGTCCATTGTTTATGTCTCTGAACACTGAATTAGATTTGAAAAGAGTGAGTGACACATAGCAGATGGAGCAAATAATATGTGTATTTTGGCATTTAATTCCCCTGTGTCAAAGATCATTTTATTTTCGGCATTGTTTGTTTTAGACTGTTAAAGAAGAGTTGAGTGCACTGGGAGATGGACAATTTTCCATTTCATATCTTACAAAATAACATTCACAGGTCAGGGCACAGTACATTATAGGCAATGTCTGTCCCCTCCAACATGACCGTATGAAAATAACCCCCAATATTTGGGATGCCATTTCACTCTCCTCATTTTCCTTTCTCAGGATTGAGCCTGGGAACTAGCAGCTATCTAACATTAGAGATTACATTAAGACAACCATGAACAATGGAAGGTTTGCGCCCACTCCTAGTTTGAAATGTGACAGTTCATATATTGTACTTGACACAGGAAACTTGTATAATGATGTTTCAATGCCCACATTCTTTGGCTCCCTGATGTCTTTCAAGACAGCGATTTTGGATGTGAGCTTGTCTATGGTCCTTCTATTTAGCTCCTGAAGTTTACAACTAGATCCAAATATTATAGCTGAGTTGATCTTCAATTATCAAGTTTTCAAACATAGCCTTAGAATTATAAGAACCATGGAAGTCTGTAGCATAGAAGGGGACCTTTCAGCCCATTTGGTCTGTGCCAGATCTTTGCTAGAGCAATCCAAAACCAAGCCTACTGCCCTGTTCTTTCACCATTACCCTATATGTTCCTCTGCTTCATATATTTATCCACTTTTCCCTTAAAAAATGCAATTTGACTCAACCACTCTCTGTGGCAAGGATCTAACAACATACATAGGAACAGGAGTAGGCCAGTTAGCCTCTCGAGCCTGTTCTGCCATTCGATCAGATCATGGCTGATCTATATCTCAACTCCATTTATCTGCCTTTGATCCATATTGCTTGATATCCTTACCTAACAAAAAGTTTATCAGTCTCAGTCTTGAAAATTTCAATTGACCCCGCATTCACAGCTGAGAGTTAGGGGAGAGAGTTCCAGATTTCCACTGCCCTTTATGTGAAAAAGTGCTTCACTCCTGAATGGTCAAGAACTATTTTTAAGATTATGCCCCCTTGTCCTGGATTCCCCCACCTTAGGAAAAAGTTTATCTGTATCTACTCAATTGAAGTTCTTTATCATTTTAAAGACCTCAGTTAGATCACCCCTCAACCTTCTAAACTCAAAGGAATACAAGCCAAGTTTATGTAACCTGTCCTCATAATTTAACCCTTTAAGCCCCAGTACCATTCTGGTGAATTTGCACTGTACCTCCTCTCCAAGGCCAATATATCCTTCCTGAGGTGCGGTGTCCAAAACTGAATGGGATGGGATCTGATCAAGTATCTGCACAACTGAAGCACAACTTCCTCTCCTTTGTATTCTAGCCCCCTTTGATTCCATTAGCCTTTTTGATTATTTTTTGCATGCAGTACATTAGCTTTTAGTGATATATACTTGGGCACCCAAATCCCTTTGCTCCTCCACAGCTCCTGGTCTCTTGCCATGAAGTAAATATTCTGTTTTATCTTTCTTGGATCCAAAGAGGATGACCTCACACTTCTCCCCATTGAACTCCATCTGCCACAGTTTTGCCAACTAACTTAATCTGTCTATGTCCCTTTGTAAATACCTGCTCCCATCTACACAACTTACTGTGTCTCCTAACATGGTATCATTTGCAAACTTGGATATATAGCACTCTATTCTGTCATCCAAGTCATTAATATACATGGTAAAAAGCTGAGACCCTAGCACCCCGGGGAACACCACTTGTCGCATCACACCAATCAGAGAATGTTCCCTTTAATCCTACACTGTGTCTCCTACCTCCCAACCTATTACCAACCCATGTCACAAGGTTACCTCCAATTCTCTGTGCTTTCATTTCTGCTAATAATCTATTGTGAGGAACCTTATCAAATACCTTCTGGAAGTCCATATGGACAACAATCACAGACACATCCCAATCCACCATGCTAGTGACCTCCTCAAAAAATTCAACTAGATTTGTCAGGCATGACCAACCTTTCACAAATCTGTGCTGACTCTCTCTTATCAGCTCATACTTGTCCAATTGCTCAGTCACTCTGTCTCTGATGATAGATTCCAGTAACTTCCCCACAAACGATATTAAACTGATGGATCTGTAGTTAGTTGGTTTCTCCATCCCTCCCTTCTTAAATAGTGGAATGACATTTGCAATTTTCAAATCTAAAGGCACAATTCCTGTACCTGGAGAGCTTTGGAAAATTATGACTAACGCATCAGCAATTTCCTCTATTTCTTTTAATACTCATATTTCCCTTTACTGCACTCTTTCTCTTAATATATTTATAAATCTTTTGATGTTAGCGTTGATATCTCTTTTTGCACCTCAAATTACTTTCTTTGTATCCCTTTGTGGCTTTTTATACTCCCAATCCACTGGATTTCTACTTTTCCTTGCAGTTGTGTAAGCTTTTTCTTTTAGCTTGATACTGTGTTTTAGCTCATCTGTTGACCATGTTGCTTAACTACTTTTTAGGGGTATGTACTGGTTTTCCACCATACCAAATACTTCTTTGAATACATTCCACTGTTTGAACATTTACCCACTAACACTTCATCCCAGTTTACTGTGGTCAGTTCATTTTTCATCCCTTCAAAATTGCTTGACTTAAATTTAAAAGCTTGGTTTGAGACTCTCCCTTCTCCCTCTCAAATCATATTATGGCCACTATTTGCAAGATGCTCCCTTGCCGTCAGATTGTTAACTAATTCTGATTTATTACCCATCACTAAATCTAATATGGTCTGTTCCCTTGTCGGTTCTAAAACATATTGGGGGGAATTTTAACCCTCCAGGATGGGTGGGAGAGGGGCGGTGGGGGAGGGGTTAAAATTGCAAAAATCAGAAACCCGTCTCCGACTCTCACTTCCTGTTTTAATGGAGGTGGGTTGGGGGAGGGGCGACTAACCTGCTATCCACGAGTGGGTCCGTTACTTAAACATTTTAATAAGGCTGCGTGCCTCATATTTTAGCAGACCTTTAGATTTAATGTCTGCGGGCCAGGTTTTCCAGGCCCCGGGAAACCCGGAAGCTGAAGGAAGGTGAGAACGGCCGGATCCAGCAAGTAAGTGCCTTTCTAGCACTGTTTGTGGGCCAAGAGGAACAGGAGTGCCTTGCTCCGACCCCTTAAGGAAACCTGCCACAATCTCTTTCCTCCCTGCGTTGCGCCGACCACCACCCCCACCCACAATCTGATCTCACCCTGGCATCCACGATCTCCCCCCCCCATCCACCCCCCCCCCCCCCCCGCCTCCACAATGTCTCCCTTGGCCTCCACGATCTATCCCTCGGCCTTTCCGATCTCCCGCTAGCCTCCGATCTCCCCCACTGCCGCCACGATCTCTCCCTCCCACCCTCCCTCCGATTTCCCCCCGGCCACCACAATCTCTCTCTCCTTCCCTCCCTCCTCTCCGCTCCCCGACTGCAGCCCTGTGCTGCAGGCCTTCTCGCATGGCAGTCAGCCAGCCTCTCAATCTGGCTGGCTGCCGGCCAGAAATATTTAAAAGAGGTCCTGCTGTTAAATTCGGCAGGACCTCCGCGTTCCCCACATTTCCGGGTTTCCTGGCCGCTGCCCCCCACTACTCCCTCCCCGCCTTCCCGTAAATATCGGGGCCATTGTTCTAGGAACTGTCCCAATTACATTCTAGAAACTAAATGCCTTTACTACTTGCGATGCTCTCCTTCTCCCAACCTACATGAAAATTTAAATCATCCATTATAATCACATTGGTTAACATCCAAGAACAGGTTGGGAGCGGGTGGGAAGTAAAAATGCTTTGTTTCAGAGTGGGACCGCATTCCGGCTCCAATCCGCATAATTCCGGGTGGACCCAGGCGCATTTGGGTGCGCTCGTGCTTGTGAAACCTGGAAATCCCGCCAGCTTTACGCTATTTAAAGGGCCAAGTGAGGTATCTAAAGTCCTTATAGCTGTTAACTTTTTGTGTATTGACCTATACAAGCCATTATTACTACTTATGAACGTGTTTCTTGTGGCCTCTGGAACATGCCATGAAAACAGAGGTGAGTTGCAGCCGACCCTCATTTAAACCAGTGATTGACACAAGTGAAGAAAAGGTGAGTTTTTGCAGCAGGGCAAACAGTTCTCGCAGACAAACATTTGGCTGGGAGTTCTTTGTGTTTAGACTGAGATTTCTTGGTTGACACTCAGAATTCTTATGTTCAGACATACCTACATTTTGGACCCCCTCAAACTGACAATATCAGGATGGGGGTGGGGGTGGGGCAATAGATTTATTCAACAGTACATCTGAGGAGGGGGCACATCATCATCCGTGGCAGGCAAAGCGGCAGTTCTGGGAGTAGCAGGTGCACAAGATAGAGGTGTGCCACAACAACCTGCAGAAGAGCAGAGAGGGGACCAACAGAGGGGCTGACGTCGCAGAAGTCACTACCCATGTGAGAAGGTCTACAGGCAGAGGCTGAACTTTGTGGATCTCTCTGAGGAGCAGTGCCTACACAGGCTCAGATTGAGACACCAGGTCGTAGACATCTGCAGGCTCCTTCATGCAGAGCTGCTCCTGGCTGGGCCTGGTGGCCACGCATTGCCCGTCACAATTAAAGTCACCACTGCCCTCAATTTCTTTGCCTCCGGATCCTTCCAGGGCATCACCAGTGACATCATCAGGATCTCTCAGTCGTCTGCCCATAAGTGCATACGACAGGTCACAGATGGCTTGTTTGCCAGGGCATCCGATTACATCAAATTCCCCTGCGACGACATCAGCCAGACTGAGAGGGCAGTGGGTTTCTACTCTCTGGCTGGCTTCCCATGGGTGCAGGCCACAATTGATTGCACACATGTAGCATCCGAGCACCTCCATATGAGCCAGGACTGTTCATCAACCAAAAGGGATATCGCTCCATCAATGCGCTATTGGTTTGTGACCACCAGAAGAGTTTTCTGCAGGTGTGTGCCAAATTCCCTGGCAGTTGCCATGGTTCCTTCATTTTGCGAGAGTTGAACTTACCAGACCTCTTCCACGCACAAGGCAGACTTAAGGGCTGGTTCCTTGGAGACAAGGGATACCCCCTGCAGACATGGCTCATGACACCTGTGAGAAACCCCACCAACGAGGCACAGCAGCGGTATGACAGTCCCATCACCACCTGGTCTGTCATTGAACAAGCCATTGGACTGCTGAAGATGCGCTTCAGGTGCTTGGATCGATCTGGGGGAGCCCTTCAGTACGTACTGGCGAGGGTGTGCAGAATAATAATCGTATGTTGCGTCCTGCACAACATCACTCAACAGAGAGGGTTACAGGAGGAGGAGCTCCGTTGCGCTCATGAAGCATCCTCATCTGCCAACAACATTGAAGAAGACGAGGAAGAGGAGAAGGAGGAAGATGGGCAACCCATCGCCAGATCAGCAGCACACATGGCTGCTTGTGATGCCAGGGAGTCACTCATATCTGATTGATTCTCATAAAGAGATCTGCAAACTGAAGATAATGAAGTACTCAGACCACCTGGAATGACCACCAACACCAGAGCCCCCCCCCCCCACTTGCACAAAACAGTCCTTCAACCACACTTACACCCATTGTAAACGCGCCTAATGGGTGGCATGAAGTCTTGGCATTCATAATGAAGCACATGCAAGGGCACTTTCACAAAAGGGTCTCAAGAATTATCAAGACGTGACAGTGGTGGTGAGAATTATAACATTTAATGTGCATTTAACAAAAAACAAAGAGAAATGAAAAACATGACATTTAGTCAGACATCCTTGTGCATACCTTTGGTGATTATAAAACCTTCACCTTCCTCTTCCTACTGCTTCTAGGTGGTGCATCACCTGTGGCTTGAGCAGAGGTAGAGGAAGTTGACTCAGGTCCCTGATCTGATTGCTGAGATGTTCTTGGCTTATGCCCTCTGAGTTTTGGAGCCCGTAATGGCCCCGCCAAAGACTGCTCCACCTGCACCTGTGCAGGGGCAGACTTGACCATCGGGAGAGGAGGCAGCATTGCAGGTACTGGTTGAGGAGGGGCAACGGCTGAGACATGGGAGTGCTTTAATTGGAGTCCCAACTTCCATGGCCCCTTTCGCCATCATCCCTCTCCAGTGCCACAGCCACGTCACTCCTACCACTCTGCTGGACAATAGCTTGGAGGACATCTGTGACGCGTTGTAAGGCCACTGCTAAAGTATCTGTCTACCTGTTTAAGGCGGCAGAATAGTTGGCATCCTGAGTCTGCACGGCCATTGTCAGGGCCTGAATGGACTCATTTGTGAGCCGTGCTTGAACCTTAATGGAGGCTGTCATTCTCTCCATCACAGACATTCCTGCACTTACCTGCGCCACCATTCCACTAATGCAGGAGGTGGACTCCTCCACCCTCTCCGCTATTGGAGAGAGTGTGCGTGGCACGTCTTCCAGTACTTCGCAAAGGTGCAGCTGTAACTCTCTCATTCTTCTTCTCAATGATGGCCCCCAGGGTTTATCATGTGAGTCCAGCTGAGCAGAGCTTGGAGAGGAGTGCATCCCCCGATGTGAACTCTCCACAGCTGCCCCTGACACCAGTGTCTGCTCGTGCTCACTTGTGAGTGGTGAATCACCAGGTGACAACCCAACTAACTGTGTAATAGGACCCACTGAGGTGTGAGTGCCTGCGCTGGTGCATGGCTGGATATGATGCGCCCTCAGAGGCATGGAGCTCCTCTGAGGAATCGTCCTCATCCACGTCGTGTGCATCTTCAGCAATCCTTGAAGGTCCTGGAAGAGAACATAAAATAATATTAAGAATCATCGCAAAAGTTATGTTGTGATGAACGTACTGAGGTGGGCAACAGGTCAATCATTGATAATATCAATTCATGATGTGTGTGAGGGATGTTAAAGTTCTGTCGCCAGACGTCTGCGGGGTGCCAGTCTCGGCATCTCTGACAGCCAGGCATTCGACCATTCAGCTCAACTCCAAGGCCTCTTCCTCCGCCTCTGTCAGGGCTACTATTTGTGGTGGCTCCCTCCAGTCCAACTGCTTTCCTCTGCATTTTGTGCTGTCTTCTCCTACAAGGGGAGAAAGAACAGACGTGTGAATGAGTGAGGGTGACGGAGTCACCTGATGGATGAATTGCATTGTTTGAGGCTGCCCATGAAAGTGATGCATCAGACGGTGAGTATCAGACATGACATTGCATCAGGATTGTGGTGAGCGGGAACATAAGAATATAAGAAATAGGAGTGGTGGGTTCACAAATGGGGGGTGAGGAAGTGCACAGAAAGTGAAGGTAAGTTGACACTGAGCCTTAAGGGGGTGAGAAGTGATGTGATGGAGTAGGCTTGGCATGATAGAGTGAGAGGGGGGGTAAAGTGCACCACAGGATGTAGGTGAATCAGTAACTGTACTCACTTTTGCTGACCTGGTTAGGTCATTGAAGCATTTCCTACATTGAACCCACATCCTTGATACGGCGGTCCTGCTGCTCAGCTCCTCGGCCATCTCGAGCATTGTTTTTGCCACATGCTTCCCTGATTTCTGTATTTATACACCCCCCCACAACATCAGTACAATCAGAAGGTCTGTAAACCACTCCAATCAGAATCTTGCATCCTTTGCTGTTCCTTAATTCTACCCATCGGGCAGAATTTTCATTTTGAGCCGAGAAGGGAGTGTTGCGGGGGGTGGGGGGAAGATTTTCAGGTGCGAAACATGGAAGGTAAGTTGGTAGGTTGCAATCAATGAAGAGAATAAATTTCACTTGGCTGTCGGGCAGGCAGGCCTGTGACAGCGGGCTGCAGCCGGGGATTGGAGGGAGGGAGGGATCATGGGCCGGGGAGGAGATTGGGGGGCTGGGGAGGACATTGGATGGGCCAGGGAGGTGATTGGATGGGCCGGAGCTTAGAGATCAGAGGGCTGGGAAGAAGATCGGGGCGCCAGGAAGGAGATTGGAGGGCCGGGGAGGAGATCAGATGGGTCGGGACTTGGAGGTCGGAGGTCGTTGGAGGTGGGAGGCGAGTCGGAGGTAGGTGGGGGGGGCCCCATTGTGCGGGGTGGGGGGGCGCGACCAATCGCTGGGTCCTGTCGGTCAGGCGAGTTTGTTGGGCCTGGATGAAGCACTTCTGCTCCTCCGGGCCCACAAGCAATGCAATAAAGGCACTCACCTCATGGATCCGGCCCTTCCCACCTGCTTTAACCTGACATGAATGAGAAGCGATGGAAAACCCGAACAGATAAGGTTAAATTCATTTAAGTTTTCCAATACACAAAATATTAAGTACCTCAAGTATTTCAATAAGGTACATTGCCCCTTTAAGTATCGGCCCACCGGCTTTAAGTGGGGGCGGGACTTTCTGGTGTCTGCTGTACATATTCATACAAAGCTACCACGTTAAACCTAGAAATGGGCGAGTTGGAGTCGGGACGTGGTCCTGCTCCAAAATGCTGTTATTTTAACCTCCCACCCGCCCCAACCCAAGCGTTCTTGTGGTTAAAATTTGCCCCGTAGTGTTTCCACTGCCTGATCACCCTTATCGAAATCCCTTCTTTCTGCTGTTGTAATTGTGTCTTTGATCAATATTGCTACTCCCCCTCCTTTTCTAAGTTCTAAAGCAGGTGATAGAGAATACAGATAGGAGAATTTATAGGGAGGGAGAGGTTAAGGGCAGACAGGAGGACAATGAAATCAGAGCAGAGAAGGCAAGTGAGTTCAGATTGAGAATGAGGTCATCGAAGGTGAGGAGTCGCGCGGTGCAGAGGCTAAGGGAAGAAAGGAGGGAGGATATCCTTGCAAAAATCAACTCTCTGCAATAAAGAAATTTCTCCTAACTTCACTCTCAGTGATAATTTTAAAATGAGGACTCCTTCACACTGACTCTTCTAGCAGAAGAAAGTCTTTCCCTAGTCACGCTATCAAAACTCTTCATAATTTTAAAAACCTTTATTAAATCTCCCCTTACCGTTCTGTGCTCCAATGGAAATAGTTCCAGTCCATCCTAGATTATCAGCCTGATGAAATATGCTGTACATTCCCTATGCCATTAATATCCTTTTTATAGTGGGGCACTCAAAACTGCAGACAATACCCCAACTGTGCCTTACCAATGCCTTGCACTAATTTATCATAATCTCTTTCTTCTTATACTCTATTCTCCTATTTGTAAACAAAAAATGCTGTTTGTCTTTTTATGGCTTTATCTCACACCTTCAAGGAACTATGGGGGTGAAATTGTTTTTTGCCAGTAGCGCAAAATGGAGTCATAGTGAATCGGCAGCTTGTTTCGCACCGCGCCCGATTCTCTTTTCCATTGACTTCTCTAGAGAGAGGTTTTGTGGGATGCAATCCTGCTGCACCATACACCTTGGAAATATTAAAAGTTACTACTGGCCATTGCCACAGGGAGATTATCTTGTTCAGGTACAACCTCCACCAAGGGCAGATCATGAATCACTCATTCAAGATGAGTAATAAACTCTAGTTTTGTTTTTGGATGTTTGTCGAAAGTTCTAAACGTTGGGTGTTATGTTCTAGATGACCACCAACATCTTTCATGCCTTTCTTAGTGCTGCTGACAAAGGACCATATCATTACTATACAAGATGTTCACTAGTTCATGGTCATCAGGTTTGTTATCAAGAAGCTGGACCAGATTATACTCTGTTCAACCTTAATTAGTTGCCAATTTGACAATTAAAAAGGATTTAATCAAAATTACTGTCCTTACTGATTATTGAGCCAGGATTTTATTATTTTACAAATGACAGAAATTGGCATGAGTCAATGTATAACACACACAACAGAAGGAGGGCTTTTTTTCAGTGAGGATTTTGAGCTTATTTGTCACTAATAAAGCTGACTTCCATTAAAATGAATGATTATAAATTGGAGCACAGCTCTGAATTGTTTATAATGAGAAAGCACTTTAAGGTCACATATTGTTAAATTTGGTAGTATATGTTTATCTAAGCAGATCATAGGTCCTATCAGACTGATAGGTAGAAGGACCTTCTCGAGCCTACCAATAGTCATAAGACGACTTTCAAAGTTCCCATTTCTTTTTCTTTTATAGTCAGAATCTGTGTTTATCGAGTATAATGATGAGCACTTAGAATTAGTCAGCACAGAAACTTCAACTTTCGAAAGCTTAAAAAGTTTAATGAAGTTCGGAGAGAATCTGGCTGTTTTCCCAAAACAACATTTTTTGTTATTGGAATGCTGATTTTTATGTAAAATCTAGATCGTTCATAATTTAATTATAGCATCTTTATCCTATTACTGAAGTTAAATATTTTGATATTTGCATATTCTTTTGTTTTTCAAAACATTTTCAATTTCCAACATCTAATTACTACAGTGCAATGTAGTGATTGAAGGGGTTTAGATGTATCCACTCGGCTACAGATTGAGAATGAATCCATTGTCATCTTCACATATCATTGCTCTGTTGACATAATGTGAGGCCTAAAAATATTCTGAGCTGTAGGGTTGAATCGTTAATATCTTGAATGCAGATGTGAACTTCAGATTCCACTGATAAAAATCACACTTACTTCACCTACTCAGCTCCCAGCTGGCAGAATAAAATAGTCCACTTGACATTCATCCAAGTAGGCACAGCTATTCCACTTTTGATATGTTAATAATACTGAAAAGTACGAAAGTACCTTTTACAATGTTAAAAGTTATCTTTTAAACTGGGTTTTTCTATAGACAGCTGACAGTTATTTTCTTGTACATTCGTGTGGCAAAGAATTTTGGGTACATCATATGACATAATGGCTCAGTGGGTAAATGTACTGCATGATATGGTACTGAGCCAGACATATCAGCAAAGCCCCAGGTTTATCCCTGATCTGTGGTGAGTTGGCTGATCTCAGTCAGGATGGCAAAGGAAGTACTACAATCGGCTTAGCAAACCAAGGCTACGGAGGAGAAAGTTAATTAAGGTTGCGGCTCCTTAAGGTCGTCCAATGGCTCCAGCCAGAAAGTCAGGACATAATTGGACTGGTTAACTAGCCAGCTAGCTCTCGTTATGAAACCTAAGGGTTGATTTTCAGAATTGGAAGTGCCTCCTCCCCTCTACATACATTTATTTATCTACCTGTAATGTATAAGGAAAACTGCATTTAATCTTCAGGAACCAAATTAAAACCCCAATTTACATTTTAAGTGAACCCTTCACCTGGCAAGAGGCCTGAAATTTCATTCCATGGTCTTTGCTTCAATCACTCACTCAGGTAGTGCATTCCACAGCCTGACTGGGTAAAAAAGTTTCACCTCCTCTGTTATGTTTAATTTTATATCTATGTTCACTTGCTATTGACCTCTTAATCACTGGAAGTCTGTTTCTATCTATGCCGTCCAGCTCTTCATAATTTCAAACACCTTTATCAAATCATCGTTTAATCCCCTCTCTTCTAATGAAAACTGCCTCAATTTTTCATCATGTATGCTGTTTGTAATTTAGCAGCATTTTTCAACCATATACAACACAGGAAATAAATGGGCAAAAAGGTTTTTGTGGTTTATTTCTTCTGCACTGGTATTTTGCTGATCAAAAAACATTGGGGCCGATTTTAAGTGCCCCTACCTCGTTTAAATGGGGTGGTAACAGCCTAAAAATGGTGTTGGGTCACTTACCATCCTATTTATGCTGGCGTTCTGATCACCGCTTTCTTGGGTAGGGTCCTAAGTTAGGTGCCTGATTGCCTGCTGGTTTCAGGCAGGAGGTCACTTGTAATATGCAAATTGGGATCCTGATTGCTCATTGCTCACTCCACCCATTTATACCAGCGTTGAGTGCCCTAACCAGCAGTCCTTAAAGTCTTGTAGGCCTCTTTGAAGATGGCCAAGTTTTTTTCAAATTTTATACACTTTCGGTGAGCAAGGCTCCTTGCTGAGAGATCGAAGTCAGAAAATTACCCCAATATTCTCTTCACTTTGCAATTCATCAGCTAATAATGGTTCACTAATGTCCTTTAGGGAAGGAAGCCTGCCGTCCTTACCTGGTCTGGCCTATATGTGACTCCAGACCCACAGCAATGTAGTTGATTCTTAATTGCCCTCTGAAATGGCCCAGCAAGCCACTCAGTTGTAAAATCTCGCTACGAAAAGTCATAATAAGAATAAAACCGGACGGACCACCCGGCATCGGACCACTAGGCACCGGACACGACAACGGCAAAACACCAAGCCCAGTCGACCCTGCAAGGTCCTCCTTACTAACATCTGGGGACTTGTGCCAAAATTGGGAGAGCTGTCCCACAGACTAGTCAAGCAACAGCCTGACATAGCCATACTCACAGAATCATATCTTTCAGCCAACGTCCCAGACTCTTCCATCACCATCCCTGGGTATGTCCTGTCCCACCGGCAGGACAGACCCACCAGAGGTGGCGGTACAGTGATATACAGTCAGGAGGGAGTGGCCCTGGGAGTCCTCAACATTGACTCTGGACCCCATGAAATCTCATGGCATCAGGTCAAACATGGGCAAGGTAACGTCCTGCTGATTACCACCTACCGTCCTCCCTCAGCTGATGAATCAGTCCTCCTCCATGTTGAACACCACTTGGAGGAAGCACTGAGGGTAGCAAGGGCACAAAATGTACTCTGGGTGGGGGACTTCAATGTCCATCACCAAGAGTGGCTCGGTAGCACCACTACTGACCGAGCTGGCCGAGTCCTGAAGGACATAGCTGCTAGACTGGGCCTGCGGCAGGTGGTGAGCGAACCAACACGAGGGAAAAACTTACTTGATCTCGTCCTCACCAATCTACCTGTCGCAAATGCATCTGTCCATGACAGTATTGGTAGGAGTGACCACCGCACAGTCCTTGTGGAGATGAAATCCCGTCTTCGCACTGAGGACACCATCCAACGTGTTGTGTGGCACTACCACCGTGCTAAATGGGATAGATTCAGAACAGATCTAGCAGCTCAAAACTGGGCATCCATGAGGCGCTGTGGGCCATCAGCAGCAGCAGAATTGTATTCCAGCACAATCTGTAACCTCATGGCCCGGCATATTCCTCACTCTACCATTACCAACAAGCCAGGGGATCAACCCTGGTTCAATGAGGAGTGTAGAAGAGCATGCCAGGAGCAGCACCAGGCGTACCTAAAAATGAGGTGCCAACCTGGTGAAGCTACAACTCAGGACTACATGCATGCTAAACAGCGGAAGCAACATGCTATAGACAGAGCTAAGCGATTCCACAACCAACGGATCAGATCAAAGCTCTGCAGTCCTGCCACATCCAGTCGTGAATGGTGGTGGACAATTAAACAACTAACGGGAGGAGGAGGCTCTGCAAACATCCCCATTCTCAATGATGGCGGAGTCCAGCACGTGAGTGCAAAAGACAAGGCTGAAGCGTTTGCAACCATCTTCAGCCAGAAGTGCCGAGTGGATAATCCATCTCAGCCTCCTCCCGATATCCCCACCATCACGGAAGCCAGTCTTCGGCCAATTCGATTCACTCCACGTGATATCAAGAAACGGCTGAGTGCACTGGATACAGCAAAGGCTATGGGCCCCGACAACATCCCAGCTGTAGTGCTGAAGACTTGTGCTCCAGAACTAGCTGCGCCTCTAGCCAAGCTGTTCCAGTACAGCTACAACACTGGCATCCACCCGACAATGTGGAAAATTGCCCAGGTATGTCCTGTCCACAAAAAGCAGGACAAATCCAATCCAGCCAATTACCGCCCCATCAGTCTACTCTCAATCATCAGCAAAGTGATGGAAGGTGTCGTCGACAGTGCTATCAAGCGGCACTTACTCACCAATAACCTGCTCACCGATGCTCAGTTTGGGTTCCGCCAGGACCACTCGGCTCCAGACCTCATTACAGCGTTGGTCCAAACATGGACAAAAGAGCTGAATTCCAGAGGTGAGGTGAGAGTGACTGCCCTTGACATCAAGGCAGCATTTGACCGAGTGTGGCACCAAGGAGTCCTAGTAAAATTGAAGTCCATGGGAATCAGGGGGAAAACTCTCCAGTGGCTGGAGGCATACCTAGCACAAAGGAAGATGGTAGTGGTTGTTGGAGGCCAATCATCTCAGCCCCAGGGCATTGCTGCAGGAGTTCCTCAGGGCAGTGTCCTAGGCCCAACCATCTTCAGCTGCTTCATCAATGACCTTCCCTCCATCATAAGGTCAGAAATGGGGATGTTCGCTGATGACTGCACAGTCTTCAGTTCCATTCGCAACCCCTCAGATAATGAAGCAGTCCGAGCCTGCATGCAGCAAGACCTGGACAACATCCAGGCTTGGGCTCATAAGTGGCAAGTAACATTCGCGCCAGATAAGTGCCAGGCAATGACCATCTCCAACAAGAGAGAGTCTAACCACCTCCCCTTGACATTCAACGGCATTACCATCGCCGAATCCCCCACCATCAACATCCTGGGGGTCACCATTGACCAGAAACTTAACTGGACCAGCCATATAAATACTGTGGCTACGAGAGCAGGTCAGAGGCTGGGTATTCTGCGGCGAGTGACTCACCTCCTGACTCCCCAAAGCCTTTCCACCATCTACAAGGCACAAGTCAGGAGTGTGATGGAATACTCTCCACTTGCCTGGATGAGTGCAGCTCCAACAACACTCAAGAAGCTCGACACCATCCAAGATAAAGCAGCCCGCTTGATTGGCACCCCATCCACCACCCTAAACATTCACTCCCTTCACCACCGGCGCACTGTGGCTGCAGTGTGCACCATCCACAGGATGCACTGCAGCAACTCGCCAAGGCTTCTTCGACAGCACCTCCCAAACCCGCGACCTCTACCACCTAGAAGGACAAGGGCAGCAGGCGCATGGGAACAACACCACCTGCACGTTCCCCTCCAAGTCACACACCATCCCGACTTGGAAATATATCGCCGTTCCTTCATTGTCGCTGGGTCAAAATCCTGGAACTCCCTTCCTAACAGCACAGTGGGAGAACCGTCACCACACGGACTGCAGCAGTTCAAGAAGGCGGCTCACCACCACCTTCTCGAGGGCAATTAGGGATGGGCAATAAATGCCGGCCTTGCCAGCGACGCCCACATCCCGTGAACGAATTTTTTTTAAAAATTTAAAAAAAAAATCTAGTTTTGCAGTTTTAGTCCATCAATTTTTAAATTTTTTGCTCTTTTTCTTGTTAGCTGTATGCTTTCAAATTCTCTACTGTTCACTGAAATAACCAGGCAAATCATGGTTTCATTTTGATGAAGACTTTCACATTTTTCAATTGGCTAGATTCCCATTTAAGTGGTATAAATAGTGGTCTCTCTGTAAATTGAGTTGTGCTGGAAAGGAAACCTTTAAAGTCCTGGCAGAACAATAGTTCAGAAGTCAGAAAGTGCAGTTCCCCAACAGGGACTTCAATGCCCTGACAGAAGGCCTGCAAGGTGCTGGGCTGCCTTATTTGAGACAGAGGCTGTCAAATAAATCAAATGAAGCTTCAGAGAGTTTGGCACAAGATCACTGAGAAAGTAACCTCTGACTCAATCAACATCTGCACCTGGAAGGAGGTCCATAAAAAGGTCAATGACCTGAAGAAGATGGCCAAAATAAGTAAAGAAAATCCTTCTGTCTATTTGGCAGAGATACCTATGGTGTGAATGGCTGGAATTTCTGCACAAAAATTGTTTACATTGAAAACTTCATGTATTCCAGAACAAATTGGCCTAAATTTTAATCTGGAGCCGGGAATACGGCATGGGGAGGGAAATTCCTTCTTGACGTAAGGACGTCTTTTATTTTTTCTTGATGGTTTCCCGCCTGACAGGCCAGCCTCACAGGCTGGCCTTAGTTGGACGGGAGAAGAGGAAGGAAGAGGATGCAAGCACATAAGTCTTAGGTGGGGGGGGGGGGGCATCGGTCATGGGGGGGGAGGTCGGGTTCAGGGGTCATGGGGGGTCGAGGTTGGGGGGTCACCGGGGGTCGAGGGTCACTGGGGGTCGAGGGTTATCAGGGTCGGGGGTCAGGGGTCATCGGGGGTTGGGGTTGGGAATCATCGGGGGGTCAGGATTGGGAGTCATCAAGGAGTCAGGGGTCATTGGGGGTCAGGTTCTGGAGTCGGAGGGTTGTGGTCAGAGATCATGGGGGGGGTCGGACATTGTAGGGGGGGTTGCTGCGGGTAGGCTTGTTGGGCCTGGGGGAAGCATTCCTACTCCTCCGGGCCCACAATCTGTGCTATAAAGGCTGTTTCACGCCTTCTCGCCTCCTCTTACATGGCATGAAGTAGAAGGCCCAGGAATCCCAGCTCCCTGGGGTTAAAAACAAAAAGCTGTTAAAATGGCGGCCCACTGCCTCCTTGAAAGCTTTTAGTGACCGACCCGCCTCCTGAGAGGTCGCCAGCCCCCCATCCCACCTCTGTTAAAACCGAAAATTGGCGGGGTGGAGGCGGGTCGGGGGCAGGTTTTAGATTTTTAAAATTTTTACTGCCCCCTCACCTCCAATCCACCTGTTTTTCCAAGTTGAAATCTTGCCCATTGTCTCTCCAAAAATGAGAGAAAAATGTTAATTTGGCTGTTGAACTGTAAAGTGGCGGTTATAAATGAATTTAACTAAATGTGAGTGCCACAACCTATAGAATAAATTGGCTCTGCAAACTTTGAAGAATACAATTTGTCAGCTGCACAAAAATGTACTGTTTTATTGTAAGAAGTTAAGTAATCATACATACAAATGATTGCTGACCATGCCAAATGTCTAATTACTCTTGCTAACTTTTTCTTCCCTTACTGTTCTGTCTGAAGGATAAACTAGCATGGAACAAGAGGGCCACTAATGCAACAGGTAGTGCACACCAGGAAAAAGTTTTAATGGCCCATGAAAGCCACGTGGTTCTGCTCATTGGTATAGACACAATTGAAAGTATGGAACCTGCAGGAGGCTAGGCAACCCGACAGATCATCTGAGTGTGTATCATAACAAATACATATGCTGAGCACCATATATTACAACAATGTCTCATGCATCCTGATTATTCACAAATGTTTCATAAGTCATGCACTACTGAAGCAATAACCAGATTGATAAGTATAATTAGATACTAAGCAGCCTAGCTCTTCCTCTTTTTATGTTAGGAATCTTACAACACCAGGTTATAGTCCAACAAATTTATTTTAAAATCACAAGCTTTCAGAGATTATCTCCTTCGTCAGATGAATGAATTATATGTTATTACAGTATCTCTAAAATGGCTACTGGCAGATTTTAGTCAGACTGAAATGGAAGTGTGCTCTTTATAGAAATTTTTTCTCGATCAACTCATTAGGAACAATGAACATAAGTTAATGAAGTTAGGATGGTGCTGTATGATGTGTTTGCGAGG
This sequence comes from Heptranchias perlo, assembly GCF_035084215.1. Taxonomy (NCBI): domain Eukaryota; kingdom Metazoa; phylum Chordata; class Chondrichthyes; order Hexanchiformes; family Hexanchidae; genus Heptranchias; species Heptranchias perlo. Next base: position 123,657,995 of record NC_090325.1, on the reverse strand, counting down.
CTGGTGGTCCTCTGTGTCCAGCATTGCATTTTGCCTGCAAAAAGGTATTGTCAGTCTACCTGTCTGACATCAAAACATGGATGAGTCAAAATATCGTCCATCTGAACATCAGGCAGACCGAAACCATCATTTTCAGCCCCACCATAAACTCCACTCACTAACCGTTGATTCCATCCTCCTCCCCGGCCACCTGCTCAGACTGAACCAAACCATGCAAAACCTTGGTGTCCTGTTGACCCAAAACTGGCTTTAAAACCCCACATTCTATCTATCATCAAGATCATTTAATTCCATCATTACAATATCGCCTGCCTCAACCCCTACCCCACAACTGCTGCTGCTGAAATCTTTATCCATGCTTTTGTCATCTCTGGGCTCAAAGACCTAGGTTTTCCTTTAGATCCCCGCCTGCCCCGAAGATGCCTTGCTGACTCTGGCCAGATTTCCAGCCTTTCAAAGTTTGCAGATGACATGAAACTCGGGACTGTGGTAAACAATGTGGAGGATAGTAACAGATTTCAGAAGGGGTATGGTAGCATAGTAATCTGAGAGCTATGAATTCAAATCCTGCCATGGCAGCTGAAGAATTTAAGTTCAGTTAATTAAATAAAATCTGGAATAAAAAGCTAGTATCAGTAATGGTGACCTTAAAACTAATGGATTGTTGTAAAAACCAATCTGCTTTACTAATATCCTTTAGGGAAGGAAACCTGCCATCCTTACCCAGTCTGGCCTATATGTGATTCCAGACCCACAGCAATGTGGTTGATTCTTAACTGCCCTCTGAAATGGCATAGCAAGCCACTCAGTACACCACCACCTTCTCATGGGCAATAAATGCTGGCCTTGCTAGTGATGTTCACATCCCATGAATGAATAAAATAAAAACAGATTTCAGGAGGACATAGACAGACTGATGAAATGGGCAGACACATGGCAGATGAAATTTAAGGCTGTGAAGTGATATATTTTGGTGGGAAGAATGAGGAGACGCAATATAAACTAAATGGTACAATTTTAAAGCGGGTACAGGAACAGAGAGATCTGGGAGTGTATGTACACAAATCTTTGAAGGTGGCAGGATAAGTTGAGAAGGCTGTTAAAAAAGCATATGGAATCCTGGGTTTTATTAATAGAGGCATAGTGTACAAACGCAAATAAATTATGCTAAATCATTATAAAACACTGGTTAGGCCTCAGCTGGTGTATTGTGTTTAATTCTGGGCACCACACATTAGGAGGGATGTCAAGGCCTTAGAGAGTGTGCAGAAGAGATTTACTAGAATGGTACCAGGGATGTGGGACTTCAGTTATCTGGAGAAGCTGGGGTTATTCTTCTTAGAGCAGAGAAGGTTAAGGGGAGATTTGATCGAGGTGAACAAAATCATGAATGATTTTGATAGAGTAAATAAGGAGCAACTGTTTCCAGTGGCAGAAGGATCGGTAACTAGAGGACACAGATTTAAGGTGATCGGCAAAAGAACCAGATGCAACATGAGGAAACATTTTTTTACGCAGAGAGTTATTGTGATGTGGAATGCACCACTTGAAAGGGTGATGGAACCAGATTCAATAGTAACTTTCAAAAGGGAATTGGATAAATACTTGAAGGGAAAAAATTTATAGGGCTGTGGGGAAAGCGCAGGGGGAGTGGGAGTAATTATTAGCTCTACCAAAGAGCAGGCACAGGCACAATGGGCCGAATGGCCTCCTACTATGCTGTAACACACTATGATACTATGACTGGCTCCGTCCCCCAAAGCATTAAATTTAAACTCATCCTCATCTTCAAACTTATCCATGGGCTTGACCTACTCTATCTCTGCAACCTCTTCCAGCCTTATGTTTCCCTACTCCCTCCCCATATCCTTTGATCCTCCAAGTCTAGCCTTTTGTGCATCGTCCTTGAGAATTCTTTACATTAACGGTGCCATAGAAATGGAAACTACTATTGTTATCATTGAATTAGACATAGTTTAGTAAAATTTAGATTGTTTTAAATTTTAAAATGGTTCAGCGAGATGAATCATATGTATGAAAAAACAACAGTAGCTAAAGGCTTAATATATTTTAAATGTGCCTTAACCATGAGTGACAATACAAACTAAAATACCAGGGAATGGTAAGAATTATTTATTTTAACACAATTCATTCCATTAGATAATGGAAGAAATTTCCATTGTATTTGCCAGGTACAATGGAAATTAATCACTGAGTAGATTGAACAGGAATATCAATGGTTGCCAAAGAACAGCATAAAAGAGTGCCCAGAGTTCAGAAATAACAAGCTCTACTATTTAATTATTTCTTAATTTGCAAAACCTGATTTAACATTGCAGTTCCATTGTCACCTGCTAAGGTTTCCAAAGCAGAAACATCAATCACTGTATTCTGTCATGTTGCCAGCTGTCTAACGGTTGGAAGGGACTGCACCAGAAGGTCATTATATACGTACAGGGCATCCTGCTTCTCTGTAACATGCTGTGAAATACAGCATTGCTTATATTGGTAATTTTATTGATTTTGCACTATTGGTTTAATGCACGTGATTTTCTTGTCTCTCCTTTCAATCGCCATGAACCATGTAAATTATAGCAATGGTAAAATCCACTGTTAACTAAATCACAAGTGTTGACAACACCAGAAATAAAACTGAATAGGGCCAATTTCCCTTTGCTTTATGTCCAAGGTATGCCTATTTTTGGGGCACAAATCAGAGGAAGGAAGGGTAGAAACCCATTATACCAGGTTTCTGCCCTGATTGCACTAGGTGCTAAATTTCTCTTGGCGTTTGAGTGGTTTGTGTTTCAGTGCGCCTGAAAGAGGTGTTGCCATCCAAATGAAATTTAAATGGATGCCAAATGACATCACTTGTACCACTGGCCAACTTTCCTCGATTTCCGCTGGTTGCAGGTTTGGTGCAGACTGCCTCCATGGAAACTAAGGGTTGGTTGTAAGTACACTGTGTTTCGACTGCTGCATTCATTTAAAATGACAGGCTGTAGCTTTGGGCATCTTTTTAATTTCATTACTGGATCATGTTGTAGCAGAAATGTGTAACCTTTTATGTTGCACTCATGGTGTACTGTGTGGAAAAATGTTGGGAGTGAGTTAGGGACTGGTGGGACCTCACTATCCCAGTCAGCGGGATAGAGGTCCCCTGCGGAAATCCTTTATATCTAGCTTATTTGGAGGAAAAAGATGGGGGAACAACAAGAAACACTCTGGATGCCGGGGAGGTCAGGCATCACAGAAGAAGCATGGCCGCTGCTACCCTTAGCCAGATCTATTAGCCTCTTTTTTAAAAACTTACCATAGAGTATTGTCTTCAAAAGTTATGGTTCTATGGTTCACTAGGGAGGTGGTGCAAAAGCTTTGTACCCTGTTGGAGGAGAATGGTTAGCCGCAATCCAGGGCAAGTACAGCACTCCTTTCACAGTCAAGGTAACCACCACAGTGAACTTTTTTGCCTGAGGGTCATAGATTATGCCATAAACCTTAGAGTCCTATCACATCCTGTTTCGTTCTTTATTATCTGTCTAGCTCTATTATTTAGTGAAGTCAGCTAGATGTGTTGCATTCTTCTGTGTAGTTCTTCTTTGACCTTATTCTGTTACATAAGAACATAAGAACATAAGAAATTGGAGCAGGAGTAGGCCAATCGGCCCCTCGAGCCTGCTCGGCCATTCAATAAGATCATGGCTGATCTGATCCCAACCACAAATCTAAAGAACACAAGAAGTCGGAGCAGGACCCGGCCACATAGTCCCTGGGCCCTCTCCGCCACCCACAGGGCATTGACCGATCCGAACTCAGCTTCATGTCCAATTTCCTGCCCGCTCCCCATAACCCCTAATTCCCTTTACTTCTAGGAAACTGTCTATTTCTGTTTTAAATTTATCTAATGATGTAGCTTCCACAGCTTCCTGGGGCAGCAAATTCCACAGACCGACCACCCTCTGAGTGAAGAAGTTTCTCCTCATCTCAGTTTTGAAAGAGCAGCCCCTTATTCTAAGATTATGCCCCCTAGTTCTAGTTTCACCCATCTTTGGGAACATCCTTACTGCATCCACCCGATCAAGACCCTTCACAATCTTATATGTTTCAATAAGATCGCCTCTCATTCTTCTGAACTCCAATGAGTAGAGTCCCAATCTACTCAACCTCTCCTCATATGTCCGCCCCCTCATCCCCGGGATTAACCGAGTGAACCTTCTTTGTACTGCCTCGAGAGCAAGTATGTCTTTTCTTAAGTATGGAGACCAAAACTGTATGCAGTATTCCAGGTGCGGTCTCACCAATACCTTATATAACTGCAGCAATACCTCCTTGTTTTTATATTCTATCCCCCTAGCAATAAAAGCCAACATTCCGTTGGCTTTCTTGATCACCTGCTGCACCTGCATACCAACTTTTTGATTTTCTTGCACTAGGACCCCCAGATCCCTTTGTACTGCAGTACTTTCCAGTCTCTCGCCATTAAGAAAATAACTTGCTCTCTGATTTTTCCTGCCAAAGTGCATAACCTCACATTTTCCAATATTATATTGCATCTGCCAAATCTCCGCCCACTCACCCAGCCTGTCTATATCCCCTTGCAGGTTTTTTATGTCCTCCTCACTCTCTACTTTCCCTCCCATCTTTGTATCATCTGCAAATTTTGATATGTTGCACTCGGTCCCCTCCTCCAAATCGTTAATATAGATTGTAAAGAGTTGGGGACCCAGCACCGACCCCTGTGGAACACCACTGGTTACTGGTTGCCAGTCCGAAAATGAACCATTTATCCCAACTCTCTGCTTCCTGTTCGATAACCAATCCTCCACCCATGCCAGAATATTACCCCCAATCCCGTGATTTTTTATCTTAAGTAATAATCTTTTATGTGGCACCTTGTCGAATGCCTTCTGGAAGTCTAAATACACTATGTCCACTGGTTCCCCTTTATCCACCCTATACGTTATATCCTCGAAGAACTCAAGCAAATTTGTCAGACATGACTTCCCCTTCATAAAGCCATGATGACTTTGTCCTATTAAATTATGCTTATCTAAATGTTCCGTTACTGTCTCCTTAATAATAGACTCCAAAATTTTACCCACCACAGATGTTAAGCTAACTGGCCTATAATTTCCAGCCTTCTGCCTACTACCCTTTTTAAATAACGGTGTTACATTAGCAGTTTTCCAATCTGCCGGGACCTCTCCTGAGTCCAGGGAATTTTGGAAAACTATCACCAAAGCATCCACAATCCCTACTGCCACTTCCCTCAAGACCCTAGGATGGAAGCCATCAGGTCCAGGGGATTTATCCGCCTTGAGTCCCATTATTTTACTGAGTACCATCTCCTGAGTGATTTTAATCGTATTTAGCTCCTCCCCCCCGAGAGTCCCCTGTTTGTCCAGTGTTGGGATATTCTTAGTGTCCTCTACTGTAAAGACTGAAACAAAATATTTGTTCAGCATTTTTGCCATCTCCATGTTTCCCACCATTAATTTCCCGGTCTCATCCTCTAAGGGACCTATGTTTGCCTTAGCCACCCTTTTTCTTTTTATATAACTATAGAAACTCTTGCTATCTGTTTTTATATTTTTTGCTAATTTCTTTTCATAATCTAACTTCCCTTTCTTAATCAATCCTTTAGTTACTTTTTGCTGTCTTTTGAAGAATTCCCAATCTTCTATCCTCCCACTAAGTTTGGCTACCTTATATGTCCTTGTTTTTAGTCGGATACTATCCTTGATTTCTTTACTTAGCCACGGATGGCTGTCATTTCTTTTACACCCTTTTTTCCTCAGTGGAATATATTTATTTTGAAAGTTGTAAAATAACTCCCTAAATGAACACCACTGCTCATGTACCGTCTTACCCTTTAATCTATTTTCCCAGTCCACTTTAATCAATTCCGCTCTCATACCATCATAGTCTCCTTTATTCAAGCTCAGTACGCTTGTTTGAGAATCAACCTTCTCACCCTCTAATTGGATATGGAATTCAACCATGTTGTGGTCGCTCGTTCCAAGGGGATCCTTAACTAGGACATTATTAATTAATCCTGACTCATTACACAGGACCAGGTCCAAGGTTGCCTGCCCCCTAGTAGGATCAGTTACATACTGCTCAAGAAATCCATCCCTGATGCACTCAATGAACTCGTCCTCAAGGCTGCTCTGCCCAATTTGATTTGTCCAGTTAATATGATAATTAAAATCCCCCATAATTATGGCTGTTCCCTTATTACATGCCCCGACTATCTCCTGATTAATACTTCTTCCAGCAGAGTTGCAACTATTAGGAGGCCTATATACTACGCCCACTAATGTTTTTTTTCCCTTATTATTCCTTATCTCCACCCAAACTGTTTCATTATCTTGATGCTTTGTCCCAATATCATTTCTCTGTATTACAGTGATTCCTTCCTTTATTAACATAGCCACCCCACCTCCCCTTCCTTCCTGCCTGTCCTTCCTGATTGTTAAATACCCTGGCATATTTAATTCCCAGTCGTCGTCACCCTGCAGCCATGTTTCTGTAATGGCCACAAGATCATACCCATACGTAGTTATTTGTGCCGTTAACTCGTCCATTTTATTACGAATGCTACGTGCATTCAGATAAAGAACTTTCAAATCTGTTTTGTGACGCTTAGTTCCTGCTTTTTCCTTTTTTAACACTTTACCTATTACTCCATACCTTCTGTCCCTTCCTGTTACGCTTTCCTCTCTCTCCCTGCTCAGGTTCCCAACCCCCTGCCACTTTAGTTTAAACCCTCCCCAACAGCACTAGCAAACACTCCTCCTAGGACAGCAGTCCCGGCCCTGCCCAGGTGCAGACCATCTGGTTTGTACTGGTCCCACCTCCCCCAGAACCGTTTCCAGTGTCCCAGGAATTTGAATCCCTCCCCCTTGCACCATTCCTCTAGCCACGTATTCATTTGAAATATCCTCCTATTTCTACTCTGACTAGCACGTGGCACTGGCAGCAATCCTGAGATTACTACCTTTGAGGTCCTATTTTTTAATTTACCTCCTAACTCCCTATATTCTGCTTTTAGGACCTCATCCCCTTTTTTACCTATATCGTTGGTGCCTATGTGCACCACGACAGCTGGCTGTTCGCCCTCCCCCTCCAAAATGTTCTGTAGCCGCTCCGAGACATCCTTGATCCTTGCACCAGGGAGGCAACACACCATCCTGGAGTCTCGGTTGCGGCCGCAGAAACGCCTGTCTATTCCCCTTACAATTGAGTCCCCTATCACTATAGCTCTGCCACTCTTTTTCCTCCCAGCCTGTGCAGCAGAGCTACCCGTGGTGCCAGGAAGTTGGCTGCTGCTGCCTTCCCCTGATAAGTCATCCCCCCCAACAGCATCCAAAGTGGCATATCTGTTTGAGAGGGGGATGGCCACAGGGGACCCCTGCACTACCTGTCTAGTTCTGTCACTCATTCTATTATTTTGTCCTAGTCTTTCCGTTTTCTACCTCATTCTGTTCTAGGGGAGTTTGCTGCGGTGTCCTGGCCAATATTTATCCCTCAACCAGCACCTAAAAACAAATTATCTGGTCAATACCACATTGATGTTTATGGGACCTTGGCTGCCGCATTGGCTGCCGCATTTCCTATGTTACAACAGCGACTACACTTCAAAAGTACTTCAATGGCTGTAAAGTGCTTTGGGACACTATGAGGCCATGAAAGGCGCTATAGAAATGCAAGATTTTCTTTCATACTGCTGCAGTAACAATATACAAAATGTATATACTAATATTATCAACCAATGCCTATTTTTTTACAGAAAGGCCATAAACTGAGGAAGAGGATAAAACCAGTACTGTGGGAGAGTCATATACACCTCGATGCTCTGCATCACCAACATCACTAGAAGCCAGTCCAGCCCAGATACCTCAGAGGGTAATAGTGAGTTTGATGAAGCAACAGAGTGTTAGTATCTGATCATGGATAAGGAAGCAGCAGAAAGAAGGGTTGGCAGCTGTTGTACAGATGTGCAGTGTGGCCACAGGCCCAGCTGAGTAGCTTTGTGATTCACAACATCACTGGGGCACCAATGAAATTGAGAATCCTTCAGATGCATAACCTGCTTGTACAAGTCACAGTGTGAGATGATGCGAGCTGGTCTGGATATAGTATGGATTCTAACACCCAGAGGGCTGTAGATGCTGAGTCATTGGGTATATTCAAGGCTGAGATGGATAGATTTTTGGACTCTAGGGGAATCAAGGGCTATGGGGATCGGGCAGGTAAGTGGAATTGAGGTCGAAGATCAGTCATGATCTTATTGAATGGCGGAGCAGGCTTGAGGGGCCATATGGCCTACTACTGCTCCTATTTCTTATGTTCTTATATTTTTACCCCATTGAGCAATGTCATTCAGGAAGTGTTCTCTGGTTTGTTGTCTGCCATTGAACAGTGTAACCAGGGATATGATTTTGACCCCAAGCCGGGAAGGGGGCGATTTTGACGTAAGGACGACTGTTATTTCTTTTCGTTGGTTTCCCGTCCGACTGATCAGCCTGATTGACAGGCTGGTCTCAGTCGGATGGGAGAGCAGCCAGGGATAGGACATCTTCAGATAAGTCTGCAGGTAAGTCTTCATTTGTATGGATTGGGGGGGGGGGGGGAGGCATGCGGGGCATGTGTAGGCACAGGAGGGCATGGTGGGCATGGGTTGGCACAAGGCATAGGTTAGCACGGGTTTGGCAGTCACGGGGGGGTGTTGGGATTGAGGGTCACCGTGGAGGTCCGCGATTGGGGTCAGGGGTCCACAATCGGCAATCGGGGTCGGGGGTCCGCGATCATTGAGGGGGAGGATCGGGGTTCGGGGTCGGGGATCCGCTATCAGGGTCGGGGGGCCGTAATCAATGATCGGGGTCGGGGGTCTGCAATCGTTGGGGGGGAGGATTGGTGATTGGGGTCGGGGGTCCGCGATCGGGATCGGGGTCCACGATTGGCGATCAGGGTCGGGGGTCCACGATCGTTGTGGGGGGAAGATCGGGGACGGCGGTTCACGATTGGAGTTGGAGGTCTGCGATTGTTGTGAGGGAGGATCAGGGATCATGGTCAAGGGTCCATGATCGAGGATCGGGGGGGGGGTCCGCGATGGTGTTGGGGGGGTCCGTGATCATTGTGGGGGTCACTGCAGGTAGGCTTGCTGGGCTGGGAAAAGCACTCCTGCTCCTCCCGGCCCACAAGCTCTGCCAGAAAGGCACCTACCTGTCAGTCTTGGGCCTTTTCGCCTCCTTTCACGAGACGTAAAAGAGAAGGCCCGGGAATCCCGGCCCCCCGGGGTTGAAATCGGAAACTGTGGGAAAATAAAGGCCCGAAGCCTCCTTGAAAGGTTTTAAGGCGTGATCCACCTCCTGGGAGCAGGTTGGTCGCCCGCCCCTCGTCCCGCCCCAGTGAAAACCAGAAATGGGCAGTTTGGAGACGGGTTGGGGGCAGGTCTGAAACGGTTGCAATTTTGAATGCCCCCCCCTCACCACCAACCCACCCATTTTTCACTGTTAAAATCATGCCCCATATATCAGTTTCAATATAAAGAGTTAGAGGTCTACCCTTTAGTATTAATGTTTTAATTAAGCAATAACCAGTTAGATCTAACCTGGAGGAGTTGGTCAGTATCAAGATGCAGTTTGTAAGCTAACATTAAGTTGCTGATGTGAAGTCTAAAACCATTATCATTTAACATCAGATTACAGTCCCTGCCACTTACACAGTCCATGCTTATCATGGACAGCTGCCTATATCGGAAAAATGGTGCTAACCATTTGTCATTTCCACTGAAGTCAATTGAAAAGGCGCCACTTATAACACATTAAACACGCGGGTTATTTTGATAGCAGTGGATCAGACTTGTCACATTACATGCAAAAGTATCCCACATAATTCAGAATCATTGTTACTTTTAGAGATTCTACTACAATTGAATAATGTTGAATGTTGGCATGAAAGTTATTTTTAATTGTGAGCAGCAGAGGTCCCGGGAGCATTAGGTTTTTCTATTGGCCACAGCTGTCCAATTAGAATTAGCACCATAAATCCTTTGTTTATTTATTTTCAAGAGGACAATTTCGCTTAAAGTGACAGCCGTTTCCATATCTGGATTAGTCCGAATTTGATGTTTTTCCCCCTTATTGATTCAAGTCATTATTGTTACTATAGCTGACAATACCAATAAGCTCATTGGAGATTTAAACAATATAAACATAAACAATACCAGTTTCTTCAAAAAATTTGCCATCAGAAACAAAATTCCACTCAATTAACAAAAACAGTTTAACCGTTAGGAAAACGGTTTAGAACACTAAGGAAAACATAGCAATGGGAGTCAGATACGAATGTGGCTAGGCAAGTATCTGGAAAATTGAGCCAGTGGAATGATCTAAGAATGCAAATTCTGTTATAAAAGCTTTGGTCTCTCACTCAATTACTCACGCACAAGAATGCTAGATGCAGTTTTACTGTCCACTTCCTATAGCGGGCAAACTGCATTAACACCGACGCGCCCGCCAACCCTGAAAACATTGTAACAAAAGAACAATATAGTGCTAACTGAGAACAGGGAAAGTGAAAATGAAGAATCACATTCAGTAATTGAAAAAAGAACCTCATGCAGTAAAGTAAAAGCGATCTTGAAATAGGTCAAATTGCAACTTCTATCTAACCTTCAGGTGATTGGAAAAAGTTTAAAAGCAGATAGAAGTGTATTTACCAACTATTGGAACAGATTAAAACACATCTGAGAAGATAAAACATCAATTTTCTTACATGTTATTAGGCAAGAAGCAAGCAATTGTTAGAATAATTTCACCTTTGATGAAGGAGAGAATCTGGTCCGAACTGTAATAATGAATAAACTTTAGAGGTGCTGAGTACTAAATAAAATGTGATGTATGAAAGCCACAGGTTGTGTGCAGAAAAGGGAGAAATCATTGATCAGTATGCAACTGAGTTAAGAACCTGTGAATGTGGCATAACCACTGGGATTGCACCTGATGATGCCCCCCAGACAGAGTTTGAAAGGTCACCAAGAGGGCACCTCATTTACTTGGGACAGGCAGATGCCAAAGATGTGCCTGAAGCAGTGGCTGTTTGAAGGCGAGTAGTGGAGGCGTGGGGATGGCCTTAGCGAAGTGTTCGTCGCCATCGAGTAGTGGAGGCCATCCCCACACCTCCACTACTCGCCTTCAAACAGCCACCTAACCTCAAACAGACCATCGTTTGCAGCAAATAACCCAGCTTTCAGGAGAACAGCGACCACGACACCACACAACCCTGCCACGGTAACCTCTGCAAGACATGCCAGATCATCGACACAGATACCACCATCACACGAGAGGACACCACCCACCAGGTACATGGTTTATACTCCTGTGACTCGGCCAACGTTGTCTACCTCATACGTTGCAGGAAAGGATGCCCCAGAGCATGGTACATCGGCGAGACTTCACATTTCCCCACATTATACTCCATCTGCCACCTTCTCGCCCACTTAACCTGTCTATATCCCTTTGCAGCCTCTTTGCGTCCTCCTCACAGCTCACTTTCCCACCTTGCTTTGTAACTTGGATACATTACACTTGGTCCCCTCATTTAAGTCATTGATATATATTGTAAACAGCTGAGGCCCAAGCACTGATCCTCGCGGCACCCCTCTAGTTACATTCTGCCACCCCGAAAATGACCCATTTATTCCTACTCTCTGTTTTCTGGTCGTTAACCGATCCTCAATCCATGCTAATATATTACCCCCAATTCTGCGACAACGGATGAACGGACACCGCACAACAATCGCCAGTCAGGAGAGTTCCCTCCCAGTCGGGGAACACTTCAGCAGTCAAGGACATTCAGCCTCCGATCTTCGGGTAAGCATTCTCCAAGGCGGCCTTCGAGACACACGACAACACAAAATCGTCGAGCAGAAATTGATAGCCAAGTTCCGCACCCATGAGGACGGCCTCAACCGGGATCTTGGGTTCATGTCACGCTACATGTAACCCCACCTGACGTAGAGTCATCCAGACTCAAGTCTTAGTTGGCTTGTTCTCCATACACAGATGCGGCTGGACCTGCTGCGATTTCCAGCAAAAAAAAGTTATCTGTTTTTAATACAAACCCCAGCATCTGCTACATTTGACCCCTTGTGACCCCACCTCAGTATTCTTGGATGTAATATTTCCCTGACTAACCTGTTTGAACACCATTCACTCTTTTGATTGCTGTGATTATCTCTCTGCCGAGGTGTGATAAAGGGCAGTTAGAAAGATTAGCTGTAATCACCAGGCATTGTTCTCTGACTATATATGCTGTGCCTATATGCATCTCTTCACTTCACCTGACGAAGGAGCAAAGCTCTGAAAGCTTGTGATTTCAAATAAAGCTGTTGGACTATAACCTGGTGTTGTGCGACTCCTTACATTTGACTTACCTTGGTCTTTAAATTGATCTTTACCTTTAAAATCCTTGTTCTCTAACACCCACCCAAGTACCACAGCAAGTTTCTCACCGAGATATCTTCACTGCTTTCCTCCCTCACCCTCTGCACAGAGCGACTTCTCATCCTCGGTGATTTCAACCTCCATCTCAACTCATTATGCTCTCTCTCCTCTGAGTTCACTGCCCTCCTATCATCCTTTAATCTCTCCCTCCATATAAACTCCCCTACCCATATTCACGGCCACCCCCTCGACCTTGCCATCTCATGTGGCCTCTCTACTCCCATCGTGTCAATCATGGATAAGGAAATCTCTGATCACCTCCTTGTATCCAACCCCCTTCCCCTCCCAACCCCACTTCCTTCTGGAAAAAACCCTCCCCCAAGTCACTTACAACAGCACTTTTAAATTTCCAACTGTCTAGCCTTTGGCCCTCCATTCACCATGACATTTCTGCAGCTACCGATCTGCTCAATCACACCCTCACCTCCACCTTTGATGCCCTTGTCCCCATTAAAAACATTATTCTCTCTCACCCCAGTCATTCCCATTGGTATGGCCCTCATCTCTGCTCCCTTGAGTCCAAGGGGCGCAGGCATGAGAGTTTATGGTGGACAGCTGGTTTAGCCATTCATCACCAGATCTGGCTGGATCACACAAAGCACTATCGGGTCCTGCTCTCCTCTGCCAAAACTGTTCACTATTCCAGGATCATCATGGAATGCAAAGGTAACCCCCGGCTTCTCTTATCCACTACAAACCATTTTCTTAAATCCCTCTCCCTTGCCTCCTCCACCCTCACCTCCAACAACAAGTGCGAGGAGTTCATGGACTTCTTTATCACTAAGATTGAGACCATCCGTTCAGCTGCCTCTACTGCTCCCCCCCCCTTCTCCTAGTCCCCCAAGCCAAACTACCCCTACGGTTCCCCCCTGCCCTAGCCCTGAACTCGCATCTTTCTCTAGTTTCTCTTCTACCTCCCCTCATGCCCTCTCCAAGCTCATCTTGTCCATGAGACCCACCCCCTGCTCCCTTGACCCTATTCCCATCAAACTGCTGACCACCCAACTTTTCTTCCTGACCCCATGTTAGCTGATATTGTTAACGGTTCCCTCTCCTCAGATACTGTCCCCCTCCCCTTCAAATCTGCCGTCATCACCACCATCCTCAAAAAACCCACCCTTGACCTCTCTGTCCTTACCAGCCCATCTCCAACCTCCCTTTCCTCTCCAAAGTCCTTGAATGTTTTGTTGCCTCCCAAATCCGTGCCCATCTTTCCCGCAACGCCATGTTTGAATCCCTCCAATCAGGTTTCTGCCCCTGCCACAGTACTGAAACGGGTCTTATCAAAGTCACAAATGACATCCTATGTGACTGTGACCATGGTAAACTATCCCTCCTCATCCCTCTCGGCCTGTCTGCAGCCTATGAAACAGTTGACCACACCATCCTCCTCCAACGCCTCTCCTCTGTCGTCTAGCTGGGTGGGACCGCACTCGCCTGATTCCATTCTTATCTATCCAGTCATAGCCAGAGAATCACCTGCAATGGCTTCTCTTCCCACTCCCTCACCGTTACCGCTGGAATCCCCCACGATCTATCCTTAGTCCCCCTCCTATTTCTCATCTACATGTTGCCTCTCGGCGACCTCATCCACAAATACAACGCCACTTTCCACATGTACGCTGACGACACCCAGCTCTACCTCACCACCACCTCTCTCGACCCCTCCACTGTCTCTGATTTGTCATGCTGCTTGTCCAACATTCAGTATTGGATGAGCAAGATTTCCTCAAACTAAATATTGGGAAGATCGACGACATTGTCTTCGGTCCCCACCGCAAACTCCGTTCCCTAGCCACCGACTCTATCCCTCTCCCTGGCCACTGTCTGAGGCTGAACCAGGCCGTTCACAACCTTGGCGTCCTATTTGACCCTGAGATGAGCTTCCAACCACATATCTACTCCATCACCAAGACCGCCTACTTCCACCTCCGTAACATCACCCATCTCCACCCCTGCCTCAGCTCATCTGCTGCTGAAACCCTCATCCATGCCTTTGTTAACTCTAGACTTGACTATTCCAATGCTCTCCTGGCTGGCCTCCCATCTTTCACCCTCCATAAACATGAGCTCATCCAAAACTCTGCTGCCCGCATCCTAACTCGCACCAAATCTTGTTCACCCATCACCCCTGTGCTCACTGACCTACATTGGCTCCCGGTCCGGGAACATCTCAATTTTAAAATTGTCATCCTTGTTTTCAAACCCCTCCATGGCCTCGCCCCTTCCTACCTCTGTAACCTCTTTCAGCCCTACAACCCTCCAAGATCTCTGCGCTCCTCCAATTCTTGCCTCTTGCGTATCCCTGATTTTAATCGCTCCACCATTGGCGGCCGTGCCTTTAGTTGCCGAGGCCCTAAGCTCTTGAATTCCCTCTTTGAACCTCTCCACCTCTCTACCTCTCTGTTCTCCTTTAAGACGCTCCTTAAAACCTACGCCTTTGACCAAGCTTTTGGTCACCTGTCCTAACATCTCTGTATGTGGATCAGTGTCAAATTTTATTTGATAACGCTCCTGTGAAGCGCCTTGGGATGTTTTACCACATTAAAGGAACTATATAAATACAAGTTGTTGTTGGTGTTGTTGTCGTCGTCGTCGTCGTCGTCGTCGTCACCCTTGTGAGGTCATTGAACCTCTTCCTGTGTGGTAGTTCTTGGGGGAGGGGTACAGTTCTTTTTCAATTGATTCATTCTTGGGATGTGGGCATCACTAGCAAGGCCAACATTTATTGCCCATCCCTAGTAGCCCTGGGAAGATGGTGATGGGCCTTCTTCTTAAACCTCTGTTTTCCGTGTGGTTGAGGTGCTTGCACAATGCTATTAGGTCGGGAGTTCCAAAATTCTAACCCAGCTACGATGAAGGTTGCACTGACTCTGCTACCTCCCTCCAGATAGCCCATACCACCCTCCTTTGGGACATCTTGCCCTCGTACCTAGCAGCCTGTCTCTTCTGGTCTTCATTCAGCCAGCATCACCTTCAGAGACCCATCTGAGAATTTGAGGGCTCTTCCAGAAGGAAATTATCAGCAGGGTTTATTTAGTGCAAAGAGTTTAAGCAAAACAGTCAAGGAAACCAATATCAGGAGAGGTGTATAACAGGTGGCCCAGCCGATATCGCGGGTCTTACACTATTCTCTAATTCAAAAGTACCCCCATATGTTTTCCTTTCTCCATTTTTAGATTACTGTTCTGCCATCTAAGTGAGAAACAAACATTGGGGGTAGATTTCTTCAGCCTGCTATGTATAACTGAAATGGTAAATGCATTCCTTATGAACGGGTTTAGTGTCTGTTACTCATAGCACATCGAGGCAATTCCCACTGTATTTAACAAAGGCCTGGAATTTGCTCAGCGCTCCTCCCACTCAACTGCTCTAACTTCATCGGAATTGCATGCGTAAACAGGGTTTCCGCTACACTTCCAGCGAAGTTACGGCAGCGAAGCAGGAGCTGCTCCGAGGAAATTCCCAGCCTTTGTTAAACGAAATGGAAATTTCCCCTGTGCTTCAGTAGAATTTGCTAAGCTTTTTTCTGAATGTTATTCAGTTTCAGACAGCTTAAACTGGTTCAAAACACTTTTAACAGCCATATCGACTGACAATTTTAGTGCATAAATGTTTACATGATTTGGCGTTTCTTTATTTTACAAAATATGCAACAGCAGTTTTACTAGGACTAAATTGCAGAAGAAGTAATACTTATTCACGAAATTGTAATTCCTTCCACTAACATTTCTTTTTATAGAATATCTTACGGACATCTCAACATTGAAAGGCCAATTTCAGGACAGACTGCCAAAGTTGCCATTCTGCTTGCAATTGCTCTGCATGTGGAACTGCAAGGATGTGTTTGTGCACTTACACTGAAAGGCTCAAAATCTGCTGGCCTCTGACCCAGGTGTAAGTGCACCATTGGCCCAACAGGATCATCTGCCACTGACCCTATCAGGCTTTCTGAGGTCGGGGGAGGTTCCTTCATTTAAATAACCCCGGCAGGTACCCGCACCACTAGCGGCTCATCTCAGACGCCTGACAGTCAGAAGAGGCCGCAAAATGCAATGGAGAGTGGTCGTTCTGGAGAAAAATTAGAGTCAGAGAGTCATAGAGTCATAGAGTTATACAGCACGGCTAGAGGCCCTTCGGCCCATCGTGTCCGCGCCGGCCATCAGCCCTGTCTACTCTAATCCCATATTCCAGCATTTGGTCCGATAGAGCCAATAAAAATTGTCCTCATCCCCCTTTATAAAGAAGTTGATAGTACTCATGCTCCCGTCAATTTTAAATGGGGTCCAGCCCATAACGCAGGACTGGATACCCAGGTGGGCCCTACCTGTGTCCCTCCAGTAGCCAGTACGCGTCTTCTCACCTGACAAATCGGCTGCTACTCATCTTCAAGGGCAAGGAAATACCTGGCCTGAGAGGCCCACTTCCCATCTACATTCCTTCAGAAGTTGGTGATCATGTCTGGCGCAGACTGTTTCTGCCCCAAAAAGGCTCCATAGAAATTGTCAGAGAAGGTCTTGGCCTACTTCCTGGGCCTTCTGCCAAATTCCCACTGGACTTACAGTGGGAGTGCACTGGAAGGACTATGGAAATATGGGGGCAGAATATTTTCCAATGAATCCTGCTTTAACCTGAGACAAAACTAGGCTGAAAATAAAGACTTACTGCGGGTGTCTGTTTTGCTGTTTTTTTGGAAAATCAGGAAACTTGCATGTGTGGAGTGTGAAATTGAGCACTCTGATATTTCACAGCAGCTACATCATTTAGTGATTTGGCAAGACCCTCCAAAACTTGCATAATGAGCGGAAGGAAGTGTGAATCTCAGTTGAATCTGGGTTTGAACTCACAGTTGTCCAATTGCGACTCCTGACATTTTACCACCACGCCTTCTGTATCAGGAACTTATTTCTGGTTTAGCCTCTCATTTCTACATGAAAAGGCAGAAGCCCCATTGCTACATCCCATCTCAAAGATTAATTTGTACACCTTCACCATGGTGTCAATTTGGGCAGCATCCAACACTAGTGTCAAAAAGCTATTGGGCCAGAATTTGCTGTCGGGGTTATTTATGCTTAAATGGTACAACAACTTCAGGAGAGGGGGCAGATGCACGGTTAAATGCGAATATTCAAAAGTTGCTGTCCGAGTTGCGCCGCTCTGCTGTTAGCTTCGCGAAAACAGCATCTCACTGTCTGCCTCACCATTGACATACATTGAATGGCGTGAAGTTGCTGTATTTACGCGGTAGATACAGACTAAACTCACTATAGAAAGTTAAGTCTTGTCAAGCTCAAGTACACTTTTAACGATGTGATAACTGTCAATCAACCTCTCTGGCACTGAAAATTAACTGTTACAAGTGTGCAGTCTCATTCCTTCACGTATTAATTGGTTTTGGAGATTTTAAAGATGTAAAATTTTAAATTAAAAATTAGTTTTTTTTACTTTTCCTTTCTGCCTCTTTTTTCTCTCTCAGATACACAGTTGCTTGCCCTGTTCACTCAGGTCCCAGATGCCCGGATTCCCTCGCTGCACTGTTATCAGCTCACACTTTTCAGCAACTTGCCTCACAAAAAATATAAGAACCTAAATGTGCAAGGGCAAGTCTAACTAATGGCAATTGCCATTAGATGCCCTGCTACAGCAAAATCTGGGCTATTGCTAACATTGTTAAAGTCTAATTATTTAGAGTTATCTTCTGAGGTTAACATCCCTGCCAGATGTCGTTTCAATTTTGAGTGATTATGTTGCTGTGCCAGTGACTTCACACTGTCAGTACCTTCTGCCATGACGCCTCACTCTCAAAGCTTCTTGGCACTGCTGCTCCTCTTCCTCTTCCATTATTGTACAGAACAGGGGTATGTCCATTGGGAAGCCCGTTACAGTAGTTTAGTCCTTCTGAACACGTGGGGGTGTCGCAGGAGTCCGAAAAATTTCAGGTGCACTGAGACTGACAGAATTTTGGTTAAGTAGTATAGGTCTCTCAGTAAGAATTTTTTTTAAAAATCATGAAGAAAAATAAAATTATATTTTCAAACTTACCTTGGCCTCTTCTGGTCATTCCGTTATGGATGAGGTGTCGGGATTGGCTCCATGCGGAGCTCCCGAATGCGGAAGTTAAAATGGGATTGCGGCGCTGATGATGTAATTGGACCGTGACTTTTAGATTTAAATTAGGCCCCTGCATGCCAGCAGCAGGAGCCTCGGCCGACTTCAAAGTCAATGAAGATAAAATGTCGGCAGGCAGGAGAAGTGTGGCCTCAAATCGGTACATGGACCCGGATGACTTTAACCCCTCCCATGCACCGATCCTGCCAGGCGGGGGTTAGAATCAATCCCACATCTCCTCTGCTATACAGGTGTTTGAGGTTTTACAGGTGTGCACATATTGTCTGTGGTGTCATTGGACCCTCCTAAAATTGTCGTTCTAATCCAATTCATGCAATTTCATAGGAACACCCAAAAGGAACCCCATTCTCACTACTTTGTTAGCAACAACTTGTAATTCAGCAAAAATCTTGTTTAGCAAAGTGAGGGATTTTGCAATAATGCAGAAAAGCCTAGGCAAAAAAAAACTATGCTAAATGCAATGAAGGTGAACCTTTACTGCCAACAGTTCACCACCAACTCCAATGACAGCAACCTTGCTTTAAGATTTACACAAAAGCTGGTCAGGCTACTGGAACAGTCACGCACCATTGAAAAAGGGCAAGGTGATTGCTGGGAGTGGAACTTGGCCACAAATCCATGACATTTGGCACGGGTCCTCCTTAGAATAACGATTTAATTTAAATTAGGCTTGTGTTTGCCTGTATCAAAGCCTCGTCTCACCTGGCAAATTCACAGGTTGTAAAATTTGGTGCAGTAAACATGCACTTACTTTTGAATTTAGCATATCTTTGTTTTTGCCTATGTTTTTCTGCATTATTGCAAAATCCTTCACTTTGCTAAGCAAGATTTTTGCCAGTCTTTTCAATTGCTGCTGAATTACAAGTTGTAGCTAATAAAGCTGTGAGGATGGGGATCCTTTTGGGTGTTCCTACTGAAACACATGAATTAGATGAGAACGACAATTTTAAGAAGGTTCAATGACATCACACACTCGATTTCATAGCCCATGCCTGACCCCAGTGAGGCTTCACGCTCATAATATTGTTACAGAATATGAACCAGCGGTGTAGGTTTCTGATTTTGTGCTTCTGGCAAGGTTCCCCAGCTGGAGTGCAAAGATGGAAAATTAACCCTGGGTTATAACATTGTGTTATTCTTAACTAACCACAGGAGAAATATGCAGCATTGTATGCTTCAAATGTTTGTTTGTTTCTAGAGTTTATTAGCTTTATGATGGATTGGCCAAGTAAGCCAATTTGATTGTGGTTTTACGTGTAGTGCATTACTAGTTGTAGCTAACAAAGCCGTGAGGATGGGGATCCTTTTGCGTGTTGCCAGTGAAACACATGAATTAGATGAGAACGACAATTTTAAGAGGGTCCAATGACATCACACACCCTATTTCATAGCCCCTGCCTGACCCCAGTGAGGCTTTATTCTATGTACATTTTCAGCCAATCCTGTGAGAATGATAACATGCAATGAGCACTGGCTTGATATAAGCTTCCTCATCCTTCCATTACCTCCCTGTAATTAGATTAGTCATCAATTGGAACTTACTTCTCATCTGTCAAATACCATACGGAACTTTTTAAACAACCTTTCCACTCTGGAATCAACTTTCTTACTTCAGCTTTCCATCGGCACAGTTATGTTTCTGCTCCGTTTATTTGGACAGTTATTCAGCAATCACACAATTTATATTTAAACTATATACTAAAAAGCTCACACAGACTATCATTTTCAAAAATTATATTGTAAAAATGTTTCCATATCTCACAAGTTGTGAAGCCCAAAAGGCTCAATAATTTTCTAATGTGCCACAGAGTTTGCTGAAGGCTGTAGTATTGTGGCCGCCTGCTGGTGCCACCCCATCAGTTTGCAAATATCACAAATCGTTCGGTCTCTTCAAATAGTCCAAAACTTCATACTCTTTATTCTAAGCACATATTTATTTACTGGTCAATCTTCTGTGGTATTGCACATGTGTAGTCAAAACCCAGCATTGTCTACAGGTCAAGTGGGGTTAGAGGGCAGGGGGATAATTGGACCAGGGTGGAGGAAGAGCAAGGAAGGAGGGGAGGGATGAGGAACGTGAAGGGGTGAGGAAATTAGAGGGTGAAGGAAGGGGGTGGGGGTAATAAAATTGAGGTCTTTAAACGATAAAGGGATTCGATAGGATAGATACACAGTAACTTTCCTCTGGTGGGGGAATCCAGAACAAGAGGGCATAATCTTAAAATTAGGTTATAGTCCAACAAATTTATTTTAAATTTCACAAGCTTTCGGAGGCTTCCTCCTTCCTCAGGTGAATGTTGTGGAAAAATGTTGTGGACCTCAGTCCATCACCGGCATCTCCACATCTTAAAATTAGAGCTAGGCTATTTAGCAGTGCAATCAGGAAGCACTTTTTCACTCAAAGAGTAGCAGAAATCTGGAACTCACTCCCCAAAAAGGCTGGTTCGACTGAAATTATCAAGACAGAGATCGATAGATTTTTGTTAGGTAAGAGTATCAAGGGATATAGAACAAAGTTGGTAAATGGGGTTGAGGTACAGATCAGCTATGATCTAATTGAATGGCAGAAAAGGCTTGAGGGGCTAATTGGTCTACTCCCTTTCCTATGACCACTTTAGCAAAGTCAGCGCCAGAAATCATCAATGGCAGATCCTGGCAATTACAGTGGGATCAAAAGCAGCAGGTTTTCAACCCCATATCCACTGCATTTCTTTTATCAATACATTCCATCATTTCTTTAAATAACACAGGAGGAGGCCATTCAGCCCACCGTGCCTTTGCCAGCTCTTTGAAAGAGGTATCCAGTTAGTCCCAATCCCCTGCTCTTTCCCCATAGCCCTGCAAATTTTTTTCCCTTCAAATATTTATCCAATTCCCTTTTGAAAGTTACAATTGAATCTGCTTCCACCAGCCTTTCAGGTAGTGCATTCCAGACCATTATAACTGCTGCGTAAAAAAATGTTTTCTCATGTCGCCTCTGGTTCTTTTACTGATCACCTTAAATCTGTCCCCTTTGGTTACCGACCCGTCTGCCACTGGAAACAGTTTCTCCTTGTTTACTCTGTCAAGACTGTTCGTGATTTTGAACACCTCTATCAAATCTCCCCTTAACCTTTTCTGTTCTAAGGAGAACAATCCCAACTTCTCCAGTCTCTCTACATAACTGAAGTCCCTCATCCCTGGCACCATTCTAGTAAATCTCTAAGGCCTTGACATCCTTCCTAAAGTGTGGTGCCCAGAATTGAACACAATACTCCAACTGAGGCCTAAGCAGTGTTTTATAAAAGTTTAGCATAACTTCCTTGGTTTTGTACTCTATGCCTCTATTAATAAAGCCCAGGAGCCCATATACTTTTTTAAGAGCCTTCTCAACTTGTCCTGCCACCTTCAAAGATTTGTGTATGTGCAATGGTAATTGTCATTATGTGATACTTTATCAAATACCTTTTGAAAGTCCATATACACAACATCAACTACACTACCCTTATCAACCCTCATCGTCACTTCATCAAAGAACTCAATCAAGTTAGACAAACATGATTTTCCTTTAGCAAATCTGTGCTGACTTTCATTTATTAGCCAATACTTTTCCAAGTGCCAATTTATTTTGTCCCGGATTATTGTCTCTAAACGTTTCCCCACTACCCCACGTTAGGCTGACTGGCCTGTAATTGTCGGGTTTATCTCTCTCTCCTTTTTTGAACACGGGTGTACCATTTGCAAT
Organism: Heptranchias perlo; assembly: GCF_035084215.1. Lineage (NCBI taxonomy): Eukaryota > Metazoa > Chordata > Chondrichthyes > Hexanchiformes > Hexanchidae > Heptranchias > Heptranchias perlo. Next base: position 123,635,630 of record NC_090325.1, on the reverse strand, counting down.
CCTCCAGTCCTCTGACACCATCCCCATGTATATTAAATTTGTCAGCCATGTGTTGCCTTTTAGAAATCCATGCTGCTGAATATTAATTTTATCTTATGTTATGGTCTCAATAAACTTATTCACTACCGATGTTAGCCTGGCTGGTCTATAGTGACTCATTCCTTTCTCTTTTTTTGAACAGAGATATTACATTGGAAATCCTCCAGTCCTCTGCACAACTTCCATATCTAAGGATGTTTGAAAATTTGTGATCAGAGGCTCTGGGGAGAATTTTAACCCCGCAGGGTGACCGGGGCGGGGTGGGGTGGGGTGGGGGGGGGGGGTGGTGAGGGGAGGGCGGGGGAGACGGGGGTTAAAATGTCATGAGGTGGGCGACTAACCTGCTCACCAGAGAAGGATCCGTAATTTAAATATTTTAATGAAGCTGCGAGCTTCAAATTTTAGCTGTGTTTCAGATTTAATGCTTTCCAAGCCTCAGGAAACCCAACAGCTGTAGGGAGGCAAGAACAGCCTGGTCCAGCAGGTAAGTGCCTTTCCAGCACTACTTGTGGGTCAGGAGGAGAAAGAATGTTTCATCCCACCCTCAAGCTAATCTGCTTCCTTCCCAGTGTTACGCGGACCCCACCCCAACCTCCACTCTCCCCCCCGACCCCCACGATCTCCCCCACCTCCAAACTCCAATCTCCCCCCCCCATCCTCAACGGTCTGCCCCCCACCCCTGGCCTTCAATCTCCCCTCTGGCCTCCATAATCTCCTCCTCCCTGCCTCCTCTCCGCTCCCTGGCTGTGGCCTTGTGCCACAAGCCTTCCCGCACGGCAGACAGCCAAACTCCCAATCTGGCTGGCTGCCAGTTGGGAAACGGAGACAAAAGAATTTAAACATAGCCCTGCCGTTAAATTTGGCGGGACCTCCAGGTTACCCGCAATTTTGGTTTTCCCAGCCGCTATGACCTCCACCACCACCGCGATGCTGAAAACGTCGTGGATAGCACGTTTAGTGAGATGGTCACACCGCAGGTGAAGGTTGTACAGGCAGGAAGTAAGTGGGTGACCTCCAGGCAGAGTAAGAGGAGCAGCCAGGCAGTGCAGGGGTCCCCTGTGGCCGTCCCCCTCTCAAACAAATATACCGCTTTGGATATTGTTGAGGGGGATGACTTATCAGGGGAGGGCAGCAGCAGCCAACTTCCTGGCACCAGCGGTAGCTCTGCTGCACAGGCTGGGAGGAAAAAGAGTGGAAGAGCTATAGTGGTAGGGGATTCTATCGTAAGGGGAACAGACAGGCGTTTCTGTGGCCGTAAACGTGACTCCAGGATGGTTTGTTGCCTCCCTGGTGCCAGGGTCATGGATGTCACTGAGCGGCTTCAGGGCATTCTCAAGGGGGAGGGTGAGCAGGCAGAGGTCGTGGTCCACATTGGGACCAACGACATAGGTAGGAAGGGAGATGAGGTCCTGCATCAAGAATTTAGGGAGCTAGGTAGCAGATTAAAGAGCAGGACCTCAAAGGTTGTAATCTCTGGATTACTCCCAGTGCCACGGGCTAGTGAGTATAGAAATAGGAGGATAGAACAGATGAATGCGTGGCTAAAGAGTTGGTGCAGGAGGGAGGGTTTCAGTTTCCTGGATCACTGGGCCTGCTTCTGGGGAAGGTGGGACTTGTACAAGTCAGACGGGCTGCATCTGAACCAGAGCGGGACAAATATCCTTGCGGGGAGGTTTACTAGCACTGTTGGGGGGGGTTTAAACTAACTTGGCAGGGGGATGGGATACAGAGAGGAGCTACAATAGGGGGTGATGTGCAGCCAAATATTGAGAAAAAAACAAGTCAGCTTGGAAGACAGGGCAAATATGTAAGAGCAAGGCTGGATGGCATCTATTTTAATGCAAGGAGTCTTGCAAATAAGGTGGATGAACTGAAGGTGTTGATAAACACATGGGAGTATGATATTGTTGCTGTCACAGAGACATGGTTGAGGGAGGGGCAAGACTGGCAGCTCAATATTCCGGGGTACAGAATCTTCAGGCGAGACAGAGGGGGAGGTATAAGAGGAGGGGGGGTCGCAATATTAATTAAAGAATCAATTACTGCCATAAGGAGGGATGATATATTAGCAGGTTCCTCTAATGAGGCCATATGGGTGGAGCTTAAAAACAAAAAGGGGGCAAGCACTTTGATGGGAGTGTACTATAGGCCCCCAAACAGTCAGGGGGAGATAGAGGAACAGATATGGAGGCAAATCTCAGAAAATTGTGCAAATAATAGGGTAATAATAGTGGGGGATTTCAACTTCCCCAATATTAACTGGGATACTCAGAGTGTAAAATGCTTAGAGGGTACAAAATTCTTAATGTGCATCCAGGAGAGCTTTTTGAGCCAGCATGTAGAAAGTCCTACAAGAGAGGGGGCGGTACTGGACCTAATTCTAGGGAATGTGGCCGGCCAAGTGGAAGAAGTGCTAGTAGGTGAGCACTTTGGTGACAGTGACCATAATTCGGTGAGATTTAAGGTGGTCATGGAAAAGGACAGGGAGGGGCCGGAAATAAAGGTTCTAAATTGGGGGAAGGCCGATTTTAATAGGATAAGGCAGGATCTGGCCAAAATGGACTGGGATCAGCTGCTTGTAGGAAAATCCGCATCGGAGCAATGGGAGTCTTTCAGAAGGGAGATTGAGACCATACATGGCAACATGTTCCCGTAAAGGTCAAGGGTGGTTCCAAGAACTCCAGGGAACCTTGGATGTCAGGGGATATACGAGAAAGGATTAGGAAAAAAAGGAGGGCTTTTGGCAGATACAAAAGGCTAAAGACGGAGGAAGCCCTAGAGGAGTACAAAAAGTGCAGGGGGATACTTAAAAAAGAAATTAGGAGATCAAGGAGGGGCCATGAAAAAACACTGGCGAGCAAAATAAAGGAAAATCCTAAGATGTTTTATAAGTATATTAAGGGTAAGAGGATAACTAGGGAAAAAATAGGGCCCATTAGGGACAAAAATGGCAATCTGTGTGTGGAGCCAGAAGATGTAGGAGGGGTTCTAAATGAAATTTTTGCATCTGTTTTCACTATGGAGAAGGACGACGTAGACATAGAAATACGACAGGGGGACTGTGATATACTCGAACATATTAACATCGAGCGGGAGGAGGTATTGGCGGTTTTAGCAGGCCTAAAAATGGATAAATCCCCAGGCCTGGACGAAATGTATCCCAGGCTACTGTGTGAGGCAAAGGAGGAGATTGCGGGGGCTCTAACACATATATTCAGAACCTCTCTGGCGACAGGGGATGTGCCAGAGGACTGGAGAACCGCTAATGTAGTACCATTATTCAAGAAGGGGAGTAGGGAAAAACCGGGGAACTACAGGCCAGTGAGCCTAACATCAGTGGTAGGAAAATTATTGGAAAAAATTCTGAAAGACAAAATTAGTCTCCACTTGGAGAAGCAAGGATTAATCAGGGATAGTCAACATGGCTTTGTCAAGGGAAGATCATGTCTGACTAATTTGATTGAATTTTTTGAGGGGGTGACTAGGCGTGTGGATGAGGGTAACGCAGTGGATGTGGTATACATGGATTTCAGTAAGGCCTTCGATAAAGTCCCGCACAGGAGACTGGTCAAGAAGGTACGAGCCCATGGAATCCAGGGTGCCTTGGCACTTTGGATACAAAACTGGCTTAGTGGCAGAAGGCAGAGGGTGATGGTCGAAGGTTGTTTTTGTGACTGGAAGCCTGTGGCCAGTGGGGTACCACAGGGATCTGTGCTGCGGCCCTTGCTGTTTGTGGTCTACATTAATGACTTGGATATGAATGTAAAAGGTATGATCAGTAAGTTCGCTGATGATACAAAAATTGGTAGGGTGGTAAATAGCGAGGAGGATAGCCTCAGTCTGCAGGACGATATAGATGGGTTGGTCAGATGGTCGGAACAGTGGCAAATGGAATTTAACCCGGAAAAGTGCGAGGTGATGCACTTTGGAGGGACTAACAAGGCAAGGGAATACACAATGAATGGGAAGACCCTAGGCAAGACAGAGGGTCAGAGGGATCTTGGTGTGCAAGTTCACAGATCCCTGAAGGCGGCGGAACAGGTAGATAAGGTGGTAAAGAAGGCATATGGGATACTTGCCTTTATTAGCCGAGGCATAGAATATAAGAGCCATGAGGTTATGATGGAGCTGTATAAAACAGTGGTCAGGCCACAGCTGGAGTACTGTGTGCAGTTCTGGTCGCCGCACTACAGGAAGGATGTGATCGCTTTGGAGAGGGTGCAGAGGAGATTCACCAGGATGTTACCAGGGCTGGAGCGCTTCAGCTATGAAGAGAGACTGGGAAGATTGGGTTTGTTTTCCTTGGAGCAGAGTAGGCTGAGGGGGGACATGATTGAGGTGTACAAAATTATGAGGGGCACAGATAGGATGGATACTAAGGAGCTTTTTCCCTTCGTTGAGGGTTCTATAACAAGGGGGCATAGATTCAAGGTAAAAGGCGGGAGGTTCAGAGGGGATTTGAGAAAGAACTTTTTCACCCAGAGGGTGGTTGGAGTCTGGAACTCTCTGCCTGAGAGGGTTGTGGAGGCAGGAACCCTCACAACATTCAAGAAGCATTTGGATGAGCACTTGAAATGCCATAGCATACAAGGCTACGGACCAAATGCTGGTTAATGGGATTAGATTAGACTGGGCTTGATGGCCGGCGCGGACACGATGGGCCGAAGGGCCTCTATCCGTGCTGTATAACTCTATGACTCTATGACACCACCACCGCACCCCCCACCCCACTGACCCCGCACCCTCTCCACCTCTCTGTAAATATCGGGGCCTCTGTTATTTCCTCCCTCAGCATTCTAAGGATGTATGCCATTTCCACCATACGTTTCACCAATTTTTTTAAGTGTACTTCCTTATCTATAATTATCTATAATTCCGCCTCCGCCTCATAATCCCACAGATGGTAACTTCGCACCATTAGTTCCTCAGTCAAGCACAAACTCCAAGGGCATGATTTTAGCCCGGGGGTGGAATTCCTGACCGGAAACCCGCAAGTATGGGTTTCCTGGATGTCGTTACGATTTTGACGTAAGGCTGTTGTTTATTTCTTTTTTGCTGGATTCCCGCCCAACAGGCCACAGGGTCACGAGGGGGTCAGGGGTCACCGGGTGGGGGACCAGTCATCGAGGGGCTGTCAGACATTGAGGGGGGTGGTCAGTCATTAGTGGGGGGTGGTCAGTCATTAGTGGGGGGAGGGGGTCAGTCATCGAAGGGGTGGTTAGTCATCGGGGGAGGGTCAGTCATGGTGGGGGGTCAGTCATCGGGGGGGTTGTCAGTCATCGGGGTTGGGGGTCAGTCATCGGGGGGGTTCAGTCAACGGGGGAGTCGGGGTCACCAAAGGGGTCAGTCATCGGGGGGAGTCAGTCGTCAGGGGTTGGGGGATCAGGGTCGGGGGTCAACGCAGTGTCGGAGATCAGGGAGGGTCGGAGATTGTAGGGGGGATCGGAGATTGTAAGGAGAGTCAGAGATCATAGTGGGGGCTCGGAGATCATGGAGGGGGTTGGAGATCATAGAGGGGTACAGAGATTGTAGGGCGGGTCGGAGATCGTGGGGGTGTCCGAGATTGTAGGGGAATCGGAGATCATGGGGGGGGGTCAGTTTTCGTGGCGGGGAGGGGGTCGGAGATCGTGTGGTGGGGGGCACTGTAAGTAAGCTGTTGGGCCTGGGGAAAGCACTCCTGATCCTCCGGGCCCATTAGCTGTGCTATAAAGGCATTTACCTGCAGTTTCGGGCCTTCTCGCCTCCTCTCACATAGCGTGAAGTAGAAGGCCCAGACATCCCGGCCCCCAGGGGCTAAAATCAAAAAAGCTTTGAAAATGGAGGCCCGAAGCCTCCTTAAAAGCTTTAATGACCGACCCCCCTCCAAAGAATGGATTGGTCGCCTGCCCCTTGTCCCGCCCCAGTGAAAACTTGAAATGGGCGGGTTGGAGGCGGGTTGGGGGCGGGGTTTAGATTTTTGCAATTGTTACTGGCGCCCCCCCCACTGCCCCCAACCCACCCGTTTTTCCAGGCTAAAATCATGCCTCAAACCTCTGAACCCGCAGTTCCTCTCGAACTGAGCAGGAATACTATTGCAACGCATCATCAGTGGGGTAAATCTAACCTGTCTCATGACGGCCTAAACCCAGCTCACGTTCCCTTTCATTTCCACCACTGCAATCTTCTGTGAAAATCAAAATACTCAATTAGTATCTCTGCCATTCCTTTACCTTCCAAAAGATTTTCTTTTTCATCTTTAATTAGCTCTACTCTTTTCTTTAACTATTCCTTCACTTTTTATCTGTTTTGTAACATCCTTTGCTATTTCCCTTTATGTTAAGTTTCTTCATACTCTTCTTAGACTTTCTAATTTTTTTTTTTGTTTGCCCTCTATATTTTTTATATTTGGCTTGGTTTTCTTTTGTATTAATCTTATAAAGTCTCATTATAATTTTAATTTCTCTGTTGATCCAAGGAGCTCCAGCTTTCACCGTGCCACCTTTACTTGTGGGAATATGTCTATTCTGATCCATAATCATCCCTTATTTGAATATTTCCCATTGTTTATGCACCGTCTTATTTGCCAGTTTTTTTTCCAGTATATCTGGGCTGGTTCCCTTTCATATCACTGAAAATGGCTTCTTTCCAGGCAAGTACCTTTGTCATTGACTTCTCCTTTTCAATTTGGATATCAAATTTAATTACTGTTTCTGACTCTGCTTCCTGAATGTTCCCCTACACCTTATAACTACATACCCCACTTCACTTCCAAGATCCAGCACTGCCTCTTTCCTCCTTGGATTAGGAACATACTGATCTATACTGAAAGAAGTTCTAAATCCACTGGCCCCAAAAATCCATGGGTTGGTTCCACCGGCATTAGTGCTGGGAAGCGCTCGACAGTGGCCTCCTGTTCTTTATTCTACTGAAGTATCCAGGGTAGAGGGAGGTCACCTATCCAAATAATTAGGGTGGGCATCTGTGTCACAATGGTAACATCTTGAGTGCTGATTTCCTATGAAAGATGACAATTTTTTGTGGGGAGTCCAAGCCATGCACCATGCGGGGCTGTTAGTTCAAGGCTACTGAGTGGGAGGAGGACCTAGGAGCCTTAGTTTACAAAGCATTGAAGGTCCATGACCAGTCCTGCAAGGCTGTAGCAAATGTAAACAGGATGCTAGGGTGTATCGCTAGAACAATTAAATACAAAACTAAAAGTACAATTCTTATGCCTAGTTTAAGGGCTCTAGTTATCAGGATAGGCTTAGGGAACTGAGGCTTTTTACTCTGCAAAAACGTAGACTTTGAGGCGGTATGATTAAGGCTTTCAAAGCATTAAAGGGATTAAATTCTGTCCATGTGGATAGGTTATTTGAGCCAAATAGGCAGTAGAGATCTAGGAGGCATCAGTACAAATTACAAAAGCATAGAATAAGGTTAGATGCCAGGAAGTACTTTTTGTAGAGAATCATCAACCCTGGAATAGGTTCCCAGTGAGTGCACTGAGTGTGGATTCACAGGAGGCCTTCAAAAGGGAGCTGGATGAGTTCCTTTGAGTGAAGTCATCTCAAGTTATAGAAGTAGGTGCGTTAGCTGTGACTAGTGATATCAGTCACCGCAGTCTTGTGAAGCTTGTTTGATTGCCTTCGGGATTTGGAGAGGAATTTCTGAGAGTTCTTTCCTAAATTGGCTTAACTTATGGCGTTCATTGCCAATATCGCGTTGCAGGAAATTCGGGGCCAATCTTACTACTGGTCTGAAATGTGAAAATGAGATCTCAATCTCTCTCGAGGGATTATAATACAATGTTACTGAGGGCTCAATTTTAAAAGCCAAATCCGGGTATGTTGAGGCAAAGAAAATCGGAGAAATCCGGAGCTGGAACAAATCCCAGCTCCAACTCGTCGACTTAAATTAAGGCCTGCGGGTTGATATTTAAACCAGTAATTAAGGGAGTTGAACTTGTTAAAGTACTTAATTATATGTTCATTAAGGCAGGGAAGGGATTTTAACTCTACTTCAGCGTGTTTCCCGTGACTTCTAAAACACGCCATGGTGAAGAAGTCGTGTTTCAGCCGGCAGCCATTTGGACATTTAAATCCCTGTTTGACAGATGGGGATAAAAGGTGAGTTAATGCAGCAGGGCACTCACTTCTCTCAGACAAACTTTTGGCTTTGTGTATAGATTGAAAATTCTTGGTTTCCACTCAGAATTGTTCTGTTAACACATATTGACCAACTTTTCGGACCTCCTCGAACTGACACCATCAGGATGGGAGGCACGATGGCTGCATTCACCACTACATCCGAGGACAAGGAACATCACCATCCTCACCAGGCATGGCATGCACTTCCGCCACTTGGAGCTCCACAACACAGTGCTGTGTCACAAGCACCTGCACAAGAGCACAGAGGGCAACAACAGAGGGAGCGACATCACAGAAGGTACTCCCCTCGCCAGAGTGTCTACAGACCAAGGCTCAGCTTCCTCGACCTCTCTGAGGAGCAGTGCATATGGAGGCTGAGAGTGAGTCGCCATGTGGTCGCAGACATCTGCAGCCTCCTTCATGCCGAGCTGCTCCCGGCTGGATCGGGCAGCATCTCATTACCCGTCGCAGTTAAAGTCACCACTGCCCTCAACTTCTTCGCCTCCGGAACATTCCAGGGTACCACCAGGGACATCGCCGGGGTCTGTCAGTCGTCTGCACACAAGTGCATAAGGCAGGTCATCAACGGCTTGTTTTGCAGAGCCTCACAATACGTCAACTTCCCCATGGACGACCTCAGTCAAACGGAGAGGGCAGTGGGATTCCACTTGTGGCTGGCTTCCCACGTGTACAAGGTGCAATCGATTTCACGCATATAGCAATCCGAGCACTTCCGCATGAGCCAGGACTGTTCATCAACAGAAAGGGCTATCACTCCATCAACACTCAGCTCGTTTGTGACCACCGCAAAAGATTTCTTCACGTGTGCGCCAGATTCCCAGGCAGCTGCCACGATTCCTTCATTCTGAGGGAATCCAACATCCCGGGCCTCTTCAATGCACCGAACACCCTTAAGGGCTGGCTCCTCAGGGACAAAGGATACCCCCTGCACACATGGCTCATGACATCTCTAAGGAACCCCATCAACGAACAACAGCGTCGATACAATGATAGCCACATCGCCACCAGGTCTATAACTGAACATGCGATAGGATTGCTGAAGATGTGATTTTGGTGCCTCGATCATTCTGGGGGAGCGCTTCAATACGCACCAGCGAGAGTGGGTCGCATTATAGTAGTGTGTTGTGTCCTGCACAACATGGCACAACAGAGAGGGGTACACGTTGAGGAGGCCCCATCCCCTTATCCACCGTCCACATCTGCCATCCACATTGAGGAAAAGCAGGAGCAGGAGGAGGAGGAGGACAAACCCATGGGCAGAGCAGCGGCTCACCCAGCTGCTCGTGAGGCCCGGGAGTCACTCATATGTGAATAGTTTGCGTAAAATCAGAAAGTGAGAAGAGTCCAGTCTTCACACCACCTGGAAAGACCAGTGCCAACACCACCACCATCCCCCACCCTCCCTGCAAAAATCAGTTCTGCAACTACACATACACCCACTGTAAAGTGACCCACTGGGTGGCATCAAATGTCGCCGTTCATGATGAAGCACATGAGAGGGCGCTATCATAAAAGCCAGTCAAGAATGGGCAAGACGTGGCAGTAGTGGTGAGAATAATAACATTTAATGTGACTTTAACAGAAACCAAATATAAATGAAAAACATGACAGTCTGTCAGACACCCTTGTGCATACCCTTCGTGATCACAAATCCTCAGCCTTTCTCTTCCTACCGCTTCTACATGGTGCATCCCCTGTGGCTGCAGCAGAGGTAGTGGCAGGTTGCTCATGTCAATGGCTGGACTGTTTAGATGCTTTGGGCCTATGCCCTCTGGGTTTTGGAGCCCGTGAGGGCCCCTCCAAAGACTGCTCCACCTGCACCTCTGCAGGGTCTGACTCGGCCACCTGGAGAGCGGGCAGCATTGCGGGTACTGGTTGAGAGGGGGGCAACGGGTGAGACGTGGCAGTACTTTGAGTGGCGTCCCCACTTCCATGTCCCCTTTCACCATCATCCCTTTCCTGAAGCAGGCCCAGATCACTCGTACCACCCTACTGAAGAACAATTTGGAGGACATGCGTGATGCCTTGGAAGGCCACTTCTAATGTATCCGTCAGCCTGTTTAAGGTGACAGAATGTTGTTCACCCTGAGTCCGAACGGCCGTTGTCAAGGCCTGAATGGACTTATTTGTGAGCCGTGGTAAAAGTTAAAAAGAGACTAGCCTTCTCTCCATCGCAGACATTCCCACACTTACTTGCAACACTATCTCAAACATTTCCACAGTTGCCTGCGACACTATCTCAGATATTTCCGCAGTTATGTGCGATGCTATCTCAGAGAGTTGCTCACATCCCTGCGGCACTATCTCAGCAATTCCCTCATGTACCTGTGCCACCATTCTACTCATGCAGGATTGGACTCCTCCATCCTATGCGCTATTGTGGAGAGTGTGCGTGGCATCTGTTCCAGTACCTCACAAATGTGCTGCTGTCCCTTGATCATTCTCCTTTTAAAGGATGGCCCCCGGACTTCAGCATCTGCGTCCAGCTGAGCAGAGCTTGGAGAGGACTGCGCCCCACCGACACGGACTCTCCATAGCTGCCCCTGCCACCAGTGTCTGCTCGAGCTCACTTGTGTGTGGTGACTCACCAGGTGCTAACCCAACTAACTGAGTACTGGGACCCACTGAGGTGTGAGTATCTGTGCTGGTGGATGGCTCACTAAGATGTGACAGTGCACCCTCAGAGACCGGGAGCTCCTCTGAGGAATCGCCCTCTTGCCGTCACTGTGGTCATTGAAGGGCCTGTTAAAGAAGGCAATATTAAGCATCATCATAGATGTGTCATGTTGCGATGAGCATACTGAGGTGTTCAACATGCCAAGCATTGTTAACATCAATTCATGTTTTGTGTGATGAATGTTAAAGCTGTGTCCCCAGAGGTTTGTGGGGTGCCAGTCTCGGTGTCCCAGACGGACAGGCGCTCAAGGGTGCGGCTGATCTGCAGGTCCTCCTCCTCCGTGTCTGTGTGGACCACTATTTGTTGTGGTCCCCCTCCAGTCCTCGCCCTCTCACATGCATTTTGTGCTCTCTTCTCCTAGAAGGGGAGAAAGTACAGACGTGTGAGTGAGTGAGGGTGAAATAGCCAGCCGATAAATACATTGATTTGGGGGAGTCTGACCTTGAAAGAGGTGCATCAGAGGGTGAGTATCAGAAAGAGACATCACATTGGATCAGGATTGGGGAGAGTGATAGTGGTGGAGTCACAAATGGGGAGGTGAGGAAGTGATCAGGAAGTGAAGGCAAGTTGAGGATGAACCTTAAGTAGGTGTGAGGAGTGATGTGATGGAGTAGTCTTGGCAGAGCAGAATGAGTTGGGGGGGTTGGGTGGGGTGGTGATGTGGAACACAAAATGCAGGAGAATCATTAAGTGTACTCACTTTTGCTGACCCAGTTAGGTCATTGAAACACTTCCTGCACTGGACCCAGGTGCGGGATATGTTGCTCCTGCTGGTGACCTCCTCTGCCACCTCGAGCCAGGCCTTCTTGGTGGCAGAGGCAGGGCACTTCCTCCTGTCGGCCAGGTAAAATAGTTCGCTCCTCCTCCTCACCCCGGCCAGTGGCATCTGAAGTGAGGCATCATTAAATCTTGGAGCAGCCTTGCCCCTGTACTGCTCCATTGGGTTTTGTGGCTCTTTGCTCCAGCAAAATCCATTGGAGCAATGGCCCTTTAAATCTAGAAGCTCCAGCTGACAGCCTGTCATGCGGGTGCGCAGTCCGCCCACTGAGCAGCTTTTGGACGGCAAACCCGGAAGCCACTTTAAGGGCCACCAATTAAGAAGCGATCAGGTGGGAATGGTAAGTTTTTATTATCCAGGTTTGCCGTGTGCCCATTGACCCCCCCCCCCCCCCACCGCCACTGCCATCCTGCCACCCTTTTAAAGTTGAGCCCTGAGTCTCTCCGCAGAGTTTTTTGGCGAGGTCAGGTTTCCTCACCAAAGAACTCTGGTTCCTTGAGGTACCTTGCAGTGTGCGAGGACTCAGAAAATGTATTTTGTGGCGTCCTGATGACTGCAGAGTACCATCTTGTTTGGAGATTACACTTAAACCTAAAGAATAATTGTAAAACTGTCAATAGGTGCTATTTGTTGCAAGTATTTTACCCTTCAATTTAATTTCCTTTTAAGTTGCATTACTATTAATTATTAAAAACACATACATAGTGGTAGAGTTTACTCTGTTTTGTTTACATAGAATTTGCAGGAGCAATAATTCTGTTGGCATAATTGCATATTTTGGTATAGTGACATTACATTCTTCATTATCAGGGTGGTCATGGTGTGACCAGCCATTTGGGGATACATGGATATAGTCCTACTTCATATGGGGTGTGGACCAGAAGGACACTCTGGCCATAACCAGCATTAAGATTCTCTCAGACCTACTCCTGGGCCTGCACTTGGAAGCTTATGGCTCCCCTTAATGTACAGACCAACACAACTCCCACTGATAATGGTGAGAAGATGCATGTCTTTGTTATGACAAAACCCGCTCCCCAACACCAACAAGTGGATTAAACGTTCGTGAGGCATATGTTAGTTGGAATGAGTGATATGCTGCTCCCGCCTAGGGCAAGGAGAGCACTAAGCAGTCAGCATCCCCTTTTTTGCAGACCTACACAGGAACACCATCACACCTTTCAGAGGGAGAGAGAGGCTGTTACAAGAGGGATGATGGGAGTAACACACCACCTGCTCCAAGCACCACAAGAATATGTTATATCGTCTATGATCAAAGTAAAGCAGTGCTTTTTGTAACACCCTGGCTGTAGTGCTAAATATTTAAATGAAGATGTATTCTTAGATGTATGATAATGTTTTCTAATGGACAATGAACTATGGTGCTATGGTGACTTTTTTTGTTTTTGGCAAATAAATGCAAACTTTTTTTTGTAAATGAGGATCATCTGGTTTTGGAACATTGCTATTGCGACTAATCGCAAAAAAATCCCAGTGTTACACAATGCAGAATATTTTAAAACACTCACTGTGTATTTACTTCTGGACTAACAACAGCAAGTAAGATTAATCATATGCTGCCTTGTCAACCAACATCAGATAGCAATGTACAATCTACTCCTGATAATTCGAAATCATTTTGCACTAAGAAAAATTGAATAATCCAATAATTTGAATTAAGGAACATAAATAATAAAGTAAATTGGGCATTTAGGGGTAAAATTTCTGCTCTACCACTCTTGGAATAAGCCAGGAGCATATATCATCCCAGCATGTGATTTGACATTAATTAAAGTTAATGGATTGGGTTGGGAATAGATAATTTTGTGATATGCATCTCCAGCACATTCCAGGAGCAGCACACTAAAATTTGTACTCCTTAGTGCTCAGATAATTTGAATTGTGACTTTAAATTAAGAAGAGTAGACTGTATACCAACTTTTAAAAGAATCTTGTGTAGATACCAAAGGAGTAATGTTCCGACATTATGTTTATAATGGGGAGCACACATGAGAGTAAATATCAGAAACTGGGTGCATGCTGCATATTAATGGTTAGAAAATCATGTACAGCGTGTACCATCATTTCCAATATGTGTTCTCACTCATTACATTACAACAGTGACTACACTTCAAAAGAACTTAATTGGCTGTAAAGCGCTTTGGGACATCCTGAGGTCGTGAAAGACATTATGTAAATGCAAGTCTTTCTTTCTTCTTTCCCTCCTCAATTGTCTTGTCCACATGCTTCTGAGCAGTTAAGATACATTCATGGTAATATTTCCAAATCTTGCAGTACCAGGCTGTCAATTTTATTCTGATTGATAACAGATTAAAGTATGGAATTCCCCAGTAATCAACTACAGATTATCAGGAAATCTTCAGTAATGACATCAAAATCATTAACCTGGTCTCTATTATTTTAAGAACATGAAGTGCACTAATAATTGACATCTACTTTAATAGTGGATTTTGGCACAAAAACTGATCAAAAGCAGAATAATGTCTATCCTTCCTAAACACACATCACACGTACAATTGAAACAGTATGTGTTATAAAGAATAACAAATATCAGAAAGAAATTTTGAGGCTGTTATCTCATCTCAGGATTCAGGTCATCATATGAATCACTTGTGCTTTGTTCTCATGGTTTAACATATCACCTGATCCAGCTGATTAACTTACTGCCTTGTAATTAATCCCAGATGCCCATTATTCATCACCCAACCTGTCTTAAAGAAGAAATTGAACAGCACATATGGTAGCTGTGTATTAATGAACTCACAATTAGTGAAAAAGAAAATCAAACTAGAAATTACAGTTGCCGTCACTGTTGATGATGTTAGCAGACAAACACTTAATGCCTCTTTAATGTCATTCCTCGGTCCATGAATTAATGCAGGTGTTAACTTGTTTATCTTGAATGGCTTGATGCCTCCATTAAAATAGCAGAGAGAAAAAAGTCATGAATGTACCAATCATTTGTCCACTAATATTGCCAATATATCGCCAGATATGATAGTATTGTTATGTTAACTTGCTCCAACTCATAATCATTTTTAACCATATGATTTATTCCCTAACGTCACATCTAGCATCTTATAGGCTGCCCAGAGCAGCTGCAAAACCTCTAAAACTGGTAAAATACAGGCAATACTACAACTAAAATAGCAAATAATAAAGATAATTAGGAAGGCAAATGGTATGTTAGCCTTCATTGCAAGGGGGTTGGAGTATAAGAGTAAGAAAGTCTTGCTGCAATTATACAGGGCTCTGGTGTGACCACACCTGAAGGACTGTGTACAGTTTTGGTCTCCTTACCTAAGGAAGGATATACCTGCCTTAGAGGAGGTGCAACAAAGGTTCTCTAGATTGATTCCTGGGATAAGAAGGTTGTCCTATGAGAAGAGATTGAGTAAAATGGGCCTATATTCTCTGGAGTTTAGAAGAATGAGAGGTGATCTCATTGAAATGTATAAAATTCTTAGCAGGCTTGACAGGATAGATGCTGAGAGGCTGTTTCCCCTGGCTGGATAGTCTAGAACTAGAGGTCATAGTCTCAAGATACGGGGTCGGCCATGTAGGCCAGAGATGAGGAAAAATTTCTTCACTCAGAGGGTTGTGAATCTTTGGAATTCTCTAGCCCAGAGAGCTGTGGATGCACAGTCATTGAGTATATTCAAGACCGAGATCGATGGATATTTGGACACTAAGGGAATCAAGAGATATCGGGATATGGCGAGAAAGTGGGGTTGAGGTAGAAGATCAGCCATGATCTTATTGAATGGCGGAGCAGGCTTCAGGTGCCATATGGTCCACTCCTGCTGCTATTTCTTATGTTCTTATAAACTAAATTAAGTAATATGAGACAACCATAAACACAAAAACTTGCATACAATATCATTATGCTGATTATTGGGGATTTCAACTATCCTAATATCAACTGGGACACAAACGGTGCAAAGGGTATAGAGGGTCCAGAATTCTTAAATTGCATTCAGGAGAACTTTTTTAGCCAGTACGTAGCAAGCCCAACAAGAGAGGGGGCAGTTCTGGATTTAGTTTTAGGAAATGAGGCTGAGCAGGTGGAAGGAACATCAGTGGGAGAGCATTTTGGTGGTAGTGATCATAATTCAGTTAGTTGAGGTAGAAGATCAGCCATGATCTTTTTTTTTTCATTGTTATGGAAAAGGCCAAAAATAGAACAGGAGTTAAAGTTCTCAATTGGGGAAAGGCCAATTTTACTAAGCTAAGAGGTGATTCAGCAAAAGAGGACTGGAAACAGCTACTTGAAGGTAAATCAATGTCAGTGCAGTGGGAGGCATTCAAGGGGATGATGCAAGGGGTTCAGAGTAAACATGTTCCCACAAAGAAAAAGGGTGGGGCTGCCAAATCTAGAGCCCCCTGGATATCAAGGTGCGTACAGGGTAAGATAAGGCAGAAAAGGAAAGCTTATGTCAGACACTGAGAATTCAATACTACAGAAAGCATAGAGGAGTATAAAAAGTGCAGGAGTGAAATTAAAAAGAAAATTAGGAAAGCAAAGAGAGGGCATGAAAAAATATTGGCAAGTAAAATCAAGGAAAACCCAAAGATGTTTTATAAATACATTAAGAGCACAAGGATAACTAAGGAAAGAGTAGGGTCTAATAGAGACCAAAAAGGTAACCTATGTGTGGAGGCGGAAGATGTTTGTATGGTTCTTAATGAATACTTTACCTCTGTCTTCATAAAAGAGAGGGACGATGCAGACATTGTAGTTAAGGAGGAGGAGTGTGAAATATTGGATGGAATAAACTTAGTGAGAGAGGAAGTATTAAGGGGATTAACATCTTTGAAAGTGGATAAACCACCAGGGCCGGAGGAAATGTATCCCAGGCTGTTAAAAGAAGAAAGGGAGGAAATAGCGGAGGCTCTGACCATCATTTTCCAATCCTCACTGGATACAGGCGTGGTGCCGGAAGACTGGAGGACTGCTAACATTGTACCTTTGTTTAAAAAGGGACCGAGGGATAGACTGAGTAATTACAGGCCAGTCAGTCTAACCTCAGTGGTAGGCAAATTATTGGAATCAATTCTGAGGGACAGAATAAACCATCACCTAGAAAAGCATGGCATAATCAAGGACAGTCAGCATGGATTTGTTAAGGGAAGGTCGTGTCTGATTAACTTGATTGAATTTTTTGAGGAGGTAACAAGGAGGGTCGATGAGGATAGTGCATTCGATGTAGTCTACATGGATTTTAGCAAGGCTTTTGACAAAGTCCCATGTGGCAGATTTGTCAAAAAAGTACAAACCTATGGGATCTGAGGGAGAGTGGCAAGTTGGATCCAAAATTGTCTCAGTGGCAGGAAGCAAAGCGTAATGGTCGACGGATGTTTTTGTGTCTGGAAGGCTGTTTCCAGAGGGGTTCCGCAGGGCTCAGTACAAGGTCCCTTGCTTTTTGTTATATTTATTAATGATTTGGACTTAAATGTAGGGGACATGATTAAGAAGTTTGCAGATGATACAAAAATTGGCTGTGTGGTTGATAGTGAGGAGGAAAACTGTAGACTGCAGGAAGATACCAATGGACTAGTCAGGTGGGCAGAAAAGTGGCAAATGGAATTCAATCCGGAGAGGTGTGAGGTAATACATTTGGGGAGGGCAAACAAGGCAAGGGCGTACACAAATGGGAGGATACTGAGAGGTGTAGGGGAAGTGAGGGACCTTGGAGTACATGTCCACAGATCCCTGAAGGTAGCAGGACAGGTAGATAAGGTGGTTAAGAAGGCATATGGAATACTTTCCTTTATTAGCTGAGGCATAGAATATAAAAGCAGGAAGTTTATGCTAGAACTGTATAAAACACTGGTTATGCTACAGCTTGAGTACTGCGTACAGTTCTGGTCACCGCATTACAGGAAAGATGTAATTGCACTAGAGAGGGTGCAGAGGAGATTTACGAGGATGTTGCCAGGACTGGAGAATTTTAGCTATGAGGAAAGATTGGATAGGCTGGAATTCTTTTTGGAACAGAGGAGGCTGAGGGGAGATTTAATTGAGGTGTACAAAATTATGAGGGGCCTAGGTAGAGTGGATAGGAAGGACCTATTTCCCTTAGCAGAGAGGTCAATAACCAGGGGGCATAGATTTAAAATGATTGGTAGAAGGATTAGAGGGGACCTGAGGAAAAATATTTTCACCCAAAGGGTGGTAGGGGTCTGGAACTCACTGCCTGAAAGGGTGGTAGAGGCCGAAACACTCAGCTCATTTAAAAATTACCTGGATGTGCACCTGAAGTGCCATGACCTATAAGATTATGGACCAAATGCTGGAAAGTGGAATTAGGCTGGGTGGTTCATTTTCGGCTGGCACGGGCACAATGGGCTGAACGGCCTCCTTCTGTGCTGTAAATTTTCTAGAATGATTCTATGATTATAAAAATCCATTCACCATATCTGATTAAAACCCCTGCCCAAACCTTTTTTTTGAGATACCGACTCCTGTACTATGTATCTTCAATTTTTTTTAACCTATAAAAGACATTTTCTTTATGCACTTTTCTATAGCCAGAAAAAGAGACTTCACAAGTCTGAGAGCCCTAATCCAAAATGGAAGTTTTCAAAAGATATGTCAGTTTCTCTTCAGAGGCACAATTTCCCTACTGGCAAGGCCTTAGTGCAAAGCTTCTGTCAATGGCAATTTCATATTACATCTGATGATGGCAATACAATTAGGCTACTAACCAAAATAAACAGGAAAGGTCCAATCCTTTGTAAGTCAATTGTTGGCAGTAAATTTTGTTGTAAAAAGGATCTGATTGCTTACAGTATACAAAATCAAGTTCTGAATAGTTGTTTTAGAAATTGTGCAACCTTTTATTTATTGATCAACAGACAATAGTAGGTGAAGGTGTAATCTATCATCTTCGGTAGCCCTACAATGTTGAATCTGTATCAACTGCGCAGCAACAACTTCCCTGTTCACTGCAGCCTGTTTATATTTGTCTGATGATACATTGTCAATATTTAATACAGGGTTCATCACTGCATTTAAGACCCTGACCCAAAATGATTGTGGATCAGTGTGAATTGAGGGTAAAATCCTAGGCATTAAAAAAAAATGAGATTAGGAAGCATTCCGTTCAAATAAGAGTGTTTACAGTAATGACATATAAACATTTGACATTATTTTGAATACGGATCCAAAGTCCCTTGTCCTGACAGCTCTGTTTGTTTGAATTTGTTTAAGTAGCAACAAGCCAAAATCTGATGGATCTCAGCAGTTTCACTATTGTGTGGAGGGTGAACAGTGCTCAGTGTGAAACAACTGAACTCATCTGCCATCTGAAAGTGACAAAGTGCATCACATG
This sequence comes from Heptranchias perlo, assembly GCF_035084215.1. Classification (NCBI taxonomy): domain Eukaryota; kingdom Metazoa; phylum Chordata; class Chondrichthyes; order Hexanchiformes; family Hexanchidae; genus Heptranchias; species Heptranchias perlo. The sequence goes on along the minus strand of NC_090325.1, from coordinate 123,616,634 downwards.
TTACATTGCTGCAATCTCTGTTTGAGGTGGACAAACTAACTGACCTGGTTCTGTCACAAAGGATGTTTTCACGAACTGAAGCATGAACTCAGATAGCCTCCCAGCTCTGTTTGGCTTGCTGCATGTTGATACCAAGGGGTTTAATTTCCTGTAGGAGCACACTGGATAGCATAGTGGTTATGTTACTGGGCTAGTAATCCAGAGGCCTGGACTAAAATCCAGAGTCATGAGTTCAAATCCTGCCACGGCAGCTGGCGAATTTAAATTCAATTAAATTAATTAAATAAAAATCTGGAATTAAAATACTAGTATCAGTAATGATGGCCATGAAACTACCGGATTATCGTAAAAACCCATCTGGTTCACTAATGTCCTTTAGGGAAGGAAGCCTGCCGCCCTTACCCAGTCTGGCCTATATGTGACTCTAGACCCACAGCAATGTGGTTGATTCTTAATTGCCCTCTGAAATGGCCCAGCAAGCCACTCAGTTGTAAAATCTTGCTACGAAAAGTCATAATAAGAATAAAACCAGACGGACCACGAGGCACCGGACACGACAACGGCAAAACACCAAGCCCAGTCGACCCTGCAAGGTCCTCCTTACTAACATCTGGGGACTTGTGCCAAAATTGGGAGAGCTGTCCCACAGGCCAGTCAAGCAACAGCCTGACATAGCCATACTCACAGAATCATATCTTTCAGCAAACGTCCCAGACTCTTCCATCACCATCCCTGGGTATGTCCTGTCCCACCAGAGGTGGCGGTACAGTGATATACAGTCAGGAGGGAGTGGCCCTGGGAGTCCTCAACATTGACTCTGGACCCCATGAAATCTCATGGCATCAGGTCAAACATGGGCAAGGTAACGTCCTGCTGATTACCACCTACCGTCCTCCCTCAGCTGATGAATCAGTCCTCCTCCATGTTGAGCACCACTTGGAGGAAGCACTGAGGGTAGCAAGGGCACAAAATGTACTCTGGGTGGGGGACTTCAATGTCCATCACCAAGAGTGGCTCGGTAGCACCACTACTGACCGAGCTGGCCGAGTCCTGAAGGACATAGCTGCTAGACTGGGCCTGCGGCAGGTGGTGAGCGAACCAACACGAGGGAAAAACTTACTTGATCTCGTCCTCACCAATCTACCTGTCGCAAATGCATCTGTCCATGACAGTATTGGTAGGAGTGACCACCGCACAGTCCTTGTGGAGATGAAATCCCGTCTTCGCACTGAGGACACCATCCAACGTGTTGTGTGGCACTACCACCGTGCTAAATGGGTTAGATTCAGAACAGATCTAGCAGCTCAAAACTGGGCATCCATGAGGCGCTGTGGGCCATCAGCAGCAGCAGAATTGTATTCCAGCACAATCTGTAACCTCATGGCCCGGCATATTCCTCACTCTACCATTACCAACAAGCCAGGGGATCAACCCTGGTTCAATGAGGAGTGTAGAAGAGCATGCCAGGAGCAGCACCAGGCGTACCTAAAAATGAGGTGCCAACCTGGTGAAGCTACAACTCAGGACTACATGCATGCTAAACAGCGGAAGCAACATGCTATAGACAGAGCTAAGCGATTCCACAACCAACGGATCAGATCAAAGCTCTGCAGTCCTGCCACATCCAGTCGTGAATGGTGGTGGACAATTAAACAACTAACGGGAGGAGGAGGCTCTGCAAACATCCCCATTCTCAATGATGGCGGAGTCCAGCACGTGAGTGCAAAAGACAAGGCTGAAGCGTTTGCAACCATCTTCAGCCAGAAGTGCCGAGTGGATGATCCATCTCAGCCTCCTCCACGATATCCCCACCATCACGGAAGCCAGTCTTCGGCCAATTCGATTCACTCCATGTGATATCAAGAAACGGCTGAGTGCACTGGATACAGCAAAGGCTATGGGCCCCGACAACATCCCAGCTGTAGTGCTGAAGACTTGTGCTCCAGAACTAGCTGCGCCTCTAGCCAAGCTGTTCCAGTACAGCTACAACACTGGCATCCACCCGACAATGTGGAAAATTGCCCAGGTATGTCCTGTCCACAAGAAGCAGGACAAATCCAATCCGGCCAATTACCGCCCCATCAGTCTACTCTCAATCATCAGCAAAGTGATGGAAGGTGTCGTCGACAGTGCTATCAAGCGGCACTTACTCACCAATAACCTGCTCACCGATGCTCAGTTTGGGTTCCGCCAGGACCACTCGGCTCCAGACCTCATTACAGCCTTGGTCCAAACATGGACAAAAGAGCTGAATTCCAGAGGTGAGGTGAGAGTGACTGCCCTTGACATCAAGGCAGCATTTGACCGAGTGTGGCACCAAGGAGCCCTAGTAAAATTGAAGTCCATGGGAATCAGGGGGAAAACTCTCCAGTGGCTGGAGTCATACCTAGCACAAAGGAAGATGGTAGTGGTTGTTGGAGGCCAATCATCTCAGCCCCAGGGCATTGCTGCAGGAGTTCCTCAGGGCAGTGTCTTAGGCCCAACCATCTTCAGCTGCTTCATCAATGACCTTCCCTCCATCATAAGGTCAGAAATGGGGATGTTCGCTGATGACTGCACAGTGTTCAGTTCCATTCGCAACCCCTCAGATAATGAAGCAGTCCGAGCCTGCATGCAGCAAGACCTGGACAACATCCAGGCTTGGGCTCATAAGTGGCAAGTAACATTCGCGCCAGATAAGTGCCAGGCAATGACCATCTCCAACAAGAGAGAGTCTAACCACCTCCCCTTGACATTCAACGGCATTACCATCGCCAAATCCCCCACCATCAACATCCTGGAGGTCACCATTGACCAGAAACTTAACTGGACCAGCCATGTAAATACTGTGGCTATGAGAGCAGGTCAGAGGCTGGGTATTCTGCGGCGAGTGACTCACCTCCTGACTCCCCAAAGCCTTTCCACCATCTACAAGGCACAAGTCAGGAGTGTGATGGAATACTCTCCACTTGCCTGGATGAGTGCAGCTCCAACAACACTCAAGAAGCTCGACACCATCCAAGATAAAGCAGCCCGCTTGATTGGCACCCCATCCACCACCCTGAACATTCACTCCCTTCACCACCGGCGCACTGTGGCTGCAGTGTGTACCATCCACAGGATGCACTGCAGCAACTCGCCAAGGCTTCTTTGACAGCACCTCCCAAACCCGCGACCTCTACCACCTAGAAGGACAAGGACAGCAGGGACATGGGAACAACACCACCTGCACGTTCCCCTCCAAGTCACACACCATCCCGACTTGGAAATATATCGCCGTTCCTTCATTGTCGCTGGGTCAAAATCCTGGAACTCCCTTCCTAACAGCACTGTGGGAGAACCGTCACCACACGGACTGCAGCGGTTCAAGAAGGCGGCTCACCACCACCTTCTCGAGGGCAATTAGGGATGGGCAATAAATGCCGGCCTTGCCAGCGACGTCCACATCCCGTGAACGAATAAAAAAAACAAAAAAAAAAATTGTTGTGTAGAATTCCTTTGAGCACTAATTTAAATTGGAATCATTCCAGAGGCAATTAAATACTGTGATGCAGGAACTGTAGGTTTCTATAGGGAGATAAGCTAGATGGGCTGAATGGCCTTCCTCATCTATACTTATATCTGAGATCTTTGTTAGCTGCATTAAACTACGACACACAGGAATTTTACACAAGCAAATTAACTAGATGCAGGCGGTAAGAACACTTGCCTGAAGCTGGAGGTGTCCTTTAAATAATCAGATCGGGTGCCGACGACATCATCGGGGCCCAACTGCAGTATTAACCTGAGGTCATAGTGGGAGAGCAGTAGTGGCTTCCCAAGCTAAACCTGCTGGGAGTTGGATTGAGGGCCAGAAGAGGCCCGGCTAAGTTTATATTTTTAATTAGATAAATGTTTCATTGTGGGCCAGGAGGAGCAGGAATGCTCCTCAGGCCCCACAGGAAACCTTGACCTCCCCTGCCCTGGGTTTACCCTCCTCCTCTAATCATGATCCCAATACGAACCTCCCCCCTGATCCACTTACCTGACTGCCGGTGACCATTCTGTCAAGTCCCCGCCGGTGACCTCCTGTTGCTTGAATTCCTGCTCCCGCCCACCGGCCAGGCAGTAATTCCAGATCGGGCGGGAGTCTGATCTACATTATGGCAATGAGGCCCGGCAACTAAAAACTCTCTGGGCCTCAGGCGGTGCTAGTATGCAAGCATGCCACTCACCCTGGTCCCCTCACCCACCGATTCCACCTCCCAGTAAAATCGGCCCTAATGTATTGCCGTTTAGGCAGCCAGTGTAGGTCATGAGGACAGGGATGATGGGCGAGTGAGACTTCACACATGACAGGATACAGATAGCTGAGTGGAGTTTATGGAGGAGGCGAAGGTGGCAAGACGATGCTGGAAAAATTAGTTAGGATTTTCCACTTCAGCATTCCTAGCACATATAAGGAGCATATATAAGGAATTCGTCAAATGCTCCTGCAGTTTTCAAAGCTATTACTGTTAACAGTTGGAAAATCATGATCAGGTGGTACCAAATTTCTTGACATGTGCTCCTGGCATGTATCAGCAGCACTGAAATGGAAAATCCCAACTATTGAGTCGGGAGGTATCAAAAGCATGAATAAGGGTTTCAATGACCGTGGAGGTGAGGTGAAGCAGAGATATTTGATGTTGTAGACGTAGTAATAATAACAACTTGCATTTATCTGGTGCCTTTTACGCAGAAAAACATCCCAATGTGCTTCACAGAGGTGTAATCAAAAAATGAGCACTGAGCCAAAGAAGGCGATATTAGGAGAGATGACCAAAAGCTGTTAATAAGAGATGGATTTTAAAGAGGGTCTTAAAGGAGGAGAGGGATGTGGGCAGGTGGAGGGGTTTAGAATGGGGCCTAGGTGGCTGAAGGCACTGGTGTGACAAAGGGAAGGGAGATGTACAAGAGGTCAGAGTTTGACCAGTAGAACATTCAGGGGGTAGTAGGGCTAGTGGAAGTTACAAAGATAGGACAGAGGTGAGCCCATGAAATATTTAAACACAAGGTTGAGAATTTTAAATATGAGGCATTGGGGGTCTGGGAGCCAATATAGGTCAGCAAGGACAAGGGTGATGGGTGAGTGGGACTTGGTGCGGGATTGGATATGGGCAAGCGTTTTGGAGGAGCTGAAGTTTGCAGAGGGTGGAGGATGGGACGCCAGCCAGGGAAGCATTGGAATAGTTGAGTCCAGTGGTGACAAGGCATGGGTGAGATGGAAATAAGCAGTCATGATGATCGATAGGATAGGTTTGAAATTCAGCTCTGGGTCGAGCAGGATACGGAGGTTTTGTACAGCCCGGTTCAGTCTGAATGATTAGCTGGTGAGCGGGATGGACTCAGTGACAAGTGAGTAGAGTTTATGGCACAATCTGAAACAATGATTTCCATCTTCCCAATACAGTCCCCACCGTTTAAATCGGTCACTTTTAAATCGGCTAAAAAGCGGTAACCATTTTCCATTTCCAGTATAGTCAGTTACAAAGTTGTTGCTTACAGTATGTTAAGCGTGCCATATATTTTGGGCAGAAACAAGTGTTTACTTAGTCCATTTAGGTGCAATTCCCTTGTATACTTAATCACCTCTAACTGGTGTCAAGTTACATCTAGCACTACTCAGCACTAACTGCAATTGCAGACATGTTTAATAAGTAAATAACATCTCATTAAGGTCCAATTGCTTTGTGTACTTAATCCCCGTTAAGTGCTCTGGGGTTACAATTTGCATTACTCAGCAACAACAACAACAACAACTTGCATTTATATAGCGCCTTTAACATAGTAAAACGTTCCAAGAGTGTTATCGAACAAAATTTGACACTGAGCCACATAAGGAGATATTAGGACAGGTGACCAAAAACTTGGTCAAAGAGGTAGGTTTTAAGGAGCGTCTTAAAGGATGAGATAGTGGTGGAGAGGTGTAGGGAGGGAATACCAGAGCTTAGGGCCTAGGCAGCTGAATTCCCTAATGGATTTATTAGTGACTATTTTATATTGATGACCTCTAGTTTTGAACACCCCCACAAGTGGAAAACGTTTCTCTACATCTACCCTATCAAACCCTATCAGGTCACCCGTCAGCCTTCTCTTTTCTAGAGAAAAGAACCCCAGCCTGTTCAGCCTTTCCTAATAAGTATATCCTCTCAGTTCTGGTATCACCCTTGTGAACCTTATTTGAACCTTCTCCGATGCCTCTATAACCTTTTTATACTATGGAGACCAGAACTGTGCACAGTACTCCAAGTGTGGTCTGACCAAGGCCCTATACAAGTTTAATATAACTTCTCTGCTTTTCAAGTTCAATCCCTCAGTGCTTGATTTGCCTTTTTTGGGGCCTTATTAACCTGCATTGCTACTTTTAGTGATATGTGTATCTGTACCCTGAGATCCCTTTGCTCCTCTACCCCATTTAGACACTTATTATCCAAGGAGTATGTGGCCTCCTTATTCTTCCTACCAAAATGCACACCTCACACTTGTCTACATTGAAACTAATTTGCCAATTACATGCCCATTCTGAAAGTTTATTAATATCTTCCTGTATTTTGTTGCATTATTCCTTTGTATTAACTATACCTCCCAATTTGATGTCGTCCGCAGATTGTACTTCCGATTCCCGAGTCCATATCATTAATGTAAAGTGTGAACAATGGTGATCAAACCACCGATCCCTGCGGAACACCTCTTCCCACCTTTTGCCAGTCTGAGTAGCTATCCTTAACCCCTGCTCTCTGTTACTTGTTTCGTAGCCAGCTGGCTATCCATTCTGCTACCTGTCCCCTGGCTCCACATGCTCTGACCTTAGTCATGATACTACTATGTCGTACGTTATGGAAGGCCTTTTGAAAATCCAAATATATTACGTCTACCACGTTACTCTTGTCTACTCTTTCTGTTACTTCGTCAAACAATTCAATAAGTTTGGTCAAGCATGACTTTCCCTTTTGAAATCCGTGCTGACTATTCTTTATTATATTTTTGTTTTCTAGATGTTTTTCTATTACATCTTTGAGGAAAGATTCCATTATGTTTCCTATCATAGAATCATAGAATCGCAGAATGGTTACAGCACAGAAGGAGGTCATTCAGCCCATCGAGCCAGTGCCAGCTCTTTGTAAGAGCAATCCAGTTAGTCCCACTCCCCCGCTTTTCCCCAAAGCCCTGCAATTTTTTTCCCTTTAAGTATTTATCCAATTCCTTTTTGAAAGCCATGATTGAATCTGCTTCCAACACCCTTTCAAGCAGTGCATTCCAGATCATAACTACTCACTGCGTAAAAAAGATTTTCCTCATGTCGCCCTTTGTTCTTTTGCCAATCACCTTAAATCTGTGTCCTCTTGTTCTTGACCTTTCCGCCAATGGAAACAGTTTCTCTTTATTTACTTTATCTAAACCTTTCATGATTTTGAACACTTCTATTACATCTCCTCTCAACCTTCTCTGCTCCAAGGAGAACAATCAGTCAAGCCACATGACTGAAGTCACTTTTCTGCACCCTCTCCTCTGCCTTCACATCCTTGCTAAAGTGCGGTGCCCAGAATTGGGCACAATATTCCAGGTGTGGCCGAACCAGTGCTTTATAAAGGTTCAACATAACTTCCTTGCTTTTGTACACTATGCCTCTATTTATAAAGCCCAGGATCCCGTATGCTTTTCTAACCGCTTTCTCAACCTGTCCTGCCACCTTCAAAGATTTGTGCACATATACACCCAGGCCCCTCTGTTCCTGCACTCCTTTTAGAATGGTACCATTTAGTTTATATTGCCACTCCTCATTCTTCCTGCCAAAATGTATCACTCCGCACTTCTCTGGCTTAAATTTCATCTGCCATGTGTCCGCCCATTCCACCAGCCTGTCCATGTCCTCTTGAAGTCTATTACATCCTCCTCACTGTTTACTACACTTCCAAGTTTTGTTTCATCTGCAAATTTTGAAATTGTGCTCTGTACAGCCAAGTCTAAGTCATTAATATATATCAAAAAAAGCAGTGGTCCTAGTACCAACCCTTGGGGAACACTACTGTATACCTTCTTCCAGTCCAAAAAACAACCGTTCACGACTACTCTCTGTTTTCAGTCACTTAGCCAATTTTGCATCCATGCTGCCACTGCCCCTTTTATTCCATGGGCTTCAATTTTGCTGACTATCCTATTATGTGGCATTTTATCAAATGCCTTTTGAAAGTCCATATACACAACATCAACCGCATTTCCCTCATCAACCCTCTCTGTTACCTTATCAAAAATCATAATTACTTTAGTTAAACACGATTTGCCTTTAACAAATCTGTGCTGGCTTTCCTTTATTAATCCACACTTGTCAAAGTGACTATTAATTTTGTCCCTGAAGGATTTTATGTATAACTTGTACCGTTTTCTGGAGGTAAGTGAGTGAAGAATCTGTATACAATCATGTATTTGTAATAAGGATGTGGACTCCATTTAAATGTATGGTTTACCTGACCAAAAACTACCCAGTAAGCCTTGTGGAGAGTCAGTGGAACTATTGCAGCTATGAAAGAGAAAAGCTTGTCCTTGAAGGCTTTAGCAGATGATTGTATTTCATACTTCTCTTTGTGATAAGTGCCTAGGAACCACAATGACCTATTCAATTCATAGTCTCTTCGATAAGAAAGCTATGGAACTCCAAAGTGTTCTTGATTATGTCTCTTACATTTAATCACTGCTGTTTGCTAACACTGAATCCCGTGGGTATGTGCTGGACCTTGGATCAAGAGCGGGACATCATGTTGAGACTTGGTCAAAACTGTACTTGCAAGGAACCCAGGGGGGCGAGACGGCCGGTACGGCATGACGCACCAAGGGTGGGCGAACAGGAAGACATCACATAAAGGACAGCTGGATATCAGCCCGGTCATATGACTGACCCAAGAGATATAAAGGACTGTGAGACTAAACAGCTGACTGCAGTCGGATAGATTGATTCCCCACACAAAGATGTACAAGAGCTCAACCGTACTAATCAATCATTTGGACTTGTACCAAGGAATTGTACCAAGGAAGTGTACCAAGGAAGTGTACCAAGGAAGTTTACCAAGGAAGTGTACCAAAGAAGTGTACCAAGGAAGTGTATGTAATGTTTGCTTACTGTTTACTAATCAAGTAAAATAGTTGAATTAAGACCTGTTGTTGTTTTGTCTTTCTTACGGGTCAACCTTTAAGCTTCTCAGTTGAAGAAGCAGAATCTTACAGATTCTCGGATTATCATTTCTAAAAGTTTCCCCACCACTGAGGTTAAACTGACTGGCCTGTAGTTGCTGGGTTTATCCTTACACCCTTTTTTGAACACGGATGTAACATTTGCAATTCTCCAGTCCTCTGGCACCACTCTCGTATCTAAAGAGGATTGGAAGATTACGGCCAGCATCTCTGCAATTTCCACCCTTACTTCCCTCAGCAACCTAGGATGTATCCCATCCGGACCGGGTGACTTATCTAGTACTTTGTCTTTATCAATTTTTAGCCCATCCAGTATCTCAACTACCTCCTCTTTTACTGTGACTTTGGCAGCATCTTCTTCCTTGGTAAAGACAGATGCAAAGTACTCATCTAGTACCTCAGCCATGCCCTCTGCCTCCATGTGTTGATCTCCTTTTTAGTCCCTAATCAGCCCCACCCCTCCTCTTACTACCTGATTACTATTTATATGCCTACAGAAGACTTTTGGATTCCCTATTATGTTAGCTGCCAGTCTATTCTCATATTCTCTCTTTGCCCCTCTGATTTCCCTACCACTGACATTAAGCTAACTTGGCTGCTGTCCATCTGTCGAAAAATGCCTGGGATTCTGTCAATCAACAAACAATCCAGCAGGATTTTTAAATGGTGGTGAGACAAATGCTGATGAAATTGTGGCATAATTGGAAACTGTTACAGCACCAGACGGGATGTCAGAGGAAGAATTCTCTCTGCTGTGTTATCTTGGTGATTACGATGCTCCGCCTGAAACTGACGCGATGACATAGGGGTGGTGGTTGATGCAATTTGAGCCCAAAATGAAGAGGACGGAGAACAGGAACAGGAATTGGGCAGCGAAGAGATTATGGTAATGCCGACCGATGTTCGCTCTGTGGTTCTCACATTGCAGCGTTCTATGGAGCAGCATCCCAATATAAAACCAGACAGGGAGGCTCTCAGATCGGTGGACATAGTTTGGCGCCCATACTGGAAGAGAAAGACAGTTCAGATTCAGATTCCACAGTTCTTTGGCGGAGAGATGTTGGACTGCTGTGGTGTAAATTTCTATTCAATATTATCATTTTTAATGTAGAACTAATTATTTTAATAACTTTTTTAACATTTAACATTTTTTAATATATGTATTTGACTTTGTAGCGGATGTGATTTAAATAAAGCTAGTTACACTCCATTCAGTCTTGTTTAGTTTATTCAATAGTGATTTGCTAAAGTCTTGTTCAATAGTAATAATGCTTCACCTTTAAACTGTCCAATGCATATAGCAGGCAAATCGCATTAGCACCAACACGCCCGCTATATGCGGTGGGGACTGTATTCAGATGGAGGAAATTTTGACACATCTGCATTGTATTGTCAGACAGGCAGTTGACAGCACAGAATGATCATGGGAAGGAATGGAGAAGTAGTAGGCATCATCAGCATAAATATGGAAGATGACTCCTTACTGGATGATGTCAAGGGGCAGCATACAGATAAGAAGAGGAGGCCAAGGATAGATCCTTGGAGAACTCCAGAAATGATTATGCAGGGTGGGAAGAAAATAGATTGTCAGAGCCATTAATCACTTTTAGGGGATTAAATTTGCTTGCACTTTATTTCAGCTGTGTCCTGAAAGGTGTCGAGGAATGTTGTACAATAAAGATTTTGTAGATGAAAGGAATGGGATCCATGGTAATTGAAATAGTGCAGAGACTAATGTTGTGAAGGTGTATTTGGCCACTGTATGGTACAGATGTATAGAGGACTGTTAATGCAGTAAATGGATGGGGCACTTAAGTGAAGGTCTCATCAATGAGAGCCTGCCTATGGCTTTAGCTCCCTGCAAAAGTAGTTCAGAAGGTATATCTTCTAACTCTTTGTTTTCTATTTGCTTATCTCAAGCATTCCTCCTCCATATGCTCCATGCTTATGCCATTTTTGGATGAGAATGTTGTGGAGCACTACAGTGATCTTGGAGACTAGGTAGGCTTGTATTGTGAGACACACCTTGATCTTTCCATGCATCTGAAGTTTTCTCATTCTGCTGTTGATTGTCCAAGGGAAAAGTGATTAAATTATTTTTCCCTGTTGAAAAATGGATCAGTCATCTGCTGCCCACGCCTTTGGTAGCTTAAAATGAGCCAGATGCATAAAGGTTCTGGGCTGTGATGACATTGACAGCCACTGGCAGTGCTGTCCCAGTGGTGAAGGTTGTCTGAATGTCAGTTTCCAGGAGATGGCACATCTCCCTCACTGCTCCTCAAGTGAACTGCAGCCTGCAAAGTCAACTTTCCTTAATATGCCAAGATAGGTGTGCTACTGCCTTAGGTATGGGTTCATGGGTAACCGTGAGTGCAGGTACTCTGTCATATGCAATCTGATCTGCCTCATATCACATTATAATGAAGCACTTGCCTGTTGTTAATAAGAGCTCCAGAGGCTCATTTTAAACCTACTGGAAGTTCACAATCAGTGCAGCATAAGTGGAAATCCAGCAATTGGGGACTCCACTTGATTTTCGAATCTACTCTTAGTACCCGTTCAATCACAGCAATTAGAAAAATTCCCCTTTGTCTACAGTTCCTATCATCAAGGGCTGTAGCTGAATATTGAAACAAGTTTGATCTCCTTATTTGGTCAACTATTCAGCAACTATGTCTCTGTAGTTAAATATGTATCAGATAGTTTATTTGCTTCTGTGTTTAACTTAGTTTATTGGCTAAATTTGAAATAGAACTTTCAAACTATTGTGTTTTCATAAGTTTTATGATATCATTCTGGCTCCTCACTGCAGAGAGTTCTGCCAAGTCAGAGGAATAACAGAAGTAACACATTTTAAAGTGCACTCTGCTCCGAAAATGAAGTGTAGAACTATGAAATGGAATTTTTAGAGCATTCTTAACAGTGGCCAAAATATCCAATGTTGTTTCAATAAACATTTTTTAATAGGTTATATTACTCCCCTTTCTTCCCTCACATAGGGGTTAATTTTAAACTTGCCAAAATTGGCATTAACGGGGTGGTAATGGCCTCAAAATGGGATCGGTAGACTTACCATCCCATAACGCCACCAATCAGACCACAACCATTTTCAGAGGGACCTACCGCTGGGTGGCTGAAGCACCTGCCTGTTCAGGCGACAAGCCCCTTTCATATGCAAACCATGATCCTCTGACCTACATAGGACCTTGATTGTCATTTTAGGATAGAACTGGTCGGAATGTTGGCCGTGCACTCTCCGTCCAGTTTCACTGGTGATAAAGCTGACGAGGCTCTGGAAAGATAAGATTTAATTTATTTTTGTGGGGCCAGGAGGAGCAGGATTTACCCCGGACTAAGCTTGCTGCCAGCCCACGGACTCTGGGCCGCCCAATATCGGGCCAACCTAAATCCAGCTAGCTGCATTCGGATACCTGCTTGGCGCCCGCGGTTCGCCAGTTCCATTTAAATGAGGCCAGGGCCTCATAATGGCTCCAGCCACTTCGCTCCCGGAACAGGCATGCTGCCAGTATGTACTGACAGTTGGCCACCCAAAGTTAACTTTGACCCCATAGTCCTCTCCCGATGCCATGCAATTTCACTATGAGTAGCCAGTTATGATTGACCTTCCAAGTTTTTCTCTTTCCTTAATGAAAAAATCCCTGACCTCAGCCCTGTGTCTTCCTATAATGGCACAGGTGAGATGGGGAACTCACCAAATCAGGAGTCATGACCATAAACTCACATCCTGTGTGGCATTGGTGAGACCACATCTAGAATGCTGTGTGCAGTTTTGGTCTCCTTATTTAAGAAGACATAAGTACTTTGGAGGCGGTTCAGAGAAGGTTCACTCGACTCATTCCTGGAATGAGGGGGTTATCTTATGAGGAAAGGTTGGACAAGTTGGGCCTGTATACACTGGAGTTTAGAAAAATGAGAGGTGATCTTATTGAAACATAAAAGACCCTGGGGGAACTTGAAGGGGAAGATGCTGAGAGGATGTTTCCCCTTATGGGAGAGACTAGAACTAGGGGCCACAGTTTAAAAATAAGGGGTCTACCATTTAAGACGGAGGCGAGGAGAACTCCCTTCCCCAGAGAGCGGTGGAGGCAGGGTCATTGAATATTTTCAAGGCTGAGTTAGATAGATTCCTGATTAACAAGGGAGTCAATGGTTATAGTAGGTAGATGGGAAAGTAGGGTTGAGATCGTAATCAGATCAGCCATGATCTTATCAAATGGCAGAGCAGGCTCGAGCGGCTGAATGGCCTGCTCCTGCTCTTAATTTGTATGCTCGTATCCTACCACCCTGTGGGAGTTGGTTTAACCTAACCCGCCCAGCAGGAAATTGACAAGATTGGATCGAGTGCCTGATTTGCCCTCTACCCAATTTTATTTTCTTTTGACTTCAGTGGAAAACAAAATTGGGCTGAGTGTGAAATGGACGCCCAATCCAAACCTGTCAGTTACCTACTGGACAGGTTTGGTTAAAATTACTTCCCAGCAGAGTTCTAACTAAATGTGTCACTGTGATCCCCTAACTCACCTCCCTATTTCAATAACTATTCTTGTCACTGGGTTAAGACAACTTAAGAACTCCAGCAGGGGAAAAGACCTAAGGCTACATTGGATTCATTCAAGGCTGAATAGTGTCTCAACAAAATGTCATTATTTCTGTTTTTCAGGGTTATTAGTTCCTCAGACAGGATGAAAGCTTCTGAGAACTCTGTTTAATAACCAAACTATCCGCTGAAGAAACAGTAGCATGCTAAGGTACAAGTCATGTAATAGTCTGTGACCTACTTAACTGCTCTTCCAACAGTATATGATGCCTAGGACTGAGCAGTCAGAATTGAAGAGAAGAGAAAATAATTAAAGAAACAAAAAAGTAAAACAAGGTAACAATCTTTAAAAAAAACTATCTTGGCCAATGTTTGTTTATAACAGCCATAACATATCATCATCACGTTTCCTAATATTGCATATATCATATCACATTTAAAAGGTCAATATTTTACCTCATCTAGTTTGTGCAAAAAGACAAAACTCAGAAGATCACACATTTCTTCAGATCATAATTTCATGTTGCCCTGATTATGTGACTGTTATCAAATGTTCACTGGGCATCATTTGCCTCTTGGTTCATTGCCACAATGACTTACTCAGTCTATAGATAAGATTATTCTCAACTGAGCTCTGTACAGGAAGGCCATCTTTGACTGAACTGAATTCAGTAAAAGTTCTCTAACCTGATTTGCTGCAAAGGTTTGTGTGTATATAATGTGTATGTGAAGGAAAACACAAATTAAAAGTTGCAAAATTACTACAAGTTATGACTTTAATTTCTTTTTTATAGCTAGGTGCTTTGGTTTTTACAGTGCTCTTATCTCCTCTCAGCATAGTTTGCCTTAATGGCCAAAGTGTGTTTACACTCCAGTCCTCTTATGTCTCCATGCAAACTCTCCAGTGCGCTGCTTAATAATCCAATCCTGAATCTTTGTTGAGTACAGTAATGGTAAGTTATTCTTGAATAAATTAAGCAATGCAAACAGTCTTCTCTGGGTGAAGAGGATTGATACACAAGACAGCGATGACAATATTTTTCTGCTTTCTCATTGAAATAGTTTATTTAAAGAAAACTTTGCAGTAGTCAAATTGAAATGACAATTACAAAATATGCATTTATATACCTATACACATATATGAAAAGTCTATTTATTTATTCAATAGATGGGGCACACGAAACCACTTCAGATGTGAGTTCAGATGAGTTGGACTACTGAATGTGGAAAAGATGAATAGTGCCTCAGTGAATTGTAATTATTTCCGGTTTTCAGGATAATTAGTTCTTCAGACAGGTTGAAAATTTCTGAGCACTCTGCTTAATAATATAACTTTGCCTATATGAACTTCCAATAATACTTCATTTAAATTAAAAGAATAATCCACAAGGACTGTATAATGATCTTGGTCAATATATTTTCTTACCGCTGTACATGTTCCAACAAGAGTATTGACAATTACATTGGTTTATTATAAGGATACAAGTAAATAAGAAGTGAAAATAGGCCATTTGTCTGCAAATTGGTTACTGCATTGAGATTTTTCTATGGATATAAAAATCAGGGGAGATGTAAAATGGGCTGCCGATTTGCTATCGCCCATTTCATCCTGTCGCACAACATCAAAATTATCCCCAAGGACATCAGCCCAATATTACAACCTACCTTATTCAAACCTGACCATGTATTCCAAAGAAGCCATATCTATGATTTTAGAAATACAGTATCATTCTTTTGAGAAATCTAGATGAAGAACAAAGACCCACAGCATTGGGTTAGTTGGTGATTTTTTGTATATACAAGATGACAATGAGACTACAGGAACTCACTCCACAGACCCACTAGTGGCTAGAGGGAGAGAGGAGGGGAAGGGGAAGTAAGAGTGGGAGGGGCAGAGGGGGAAAAGGGGGGGGGAAGAGGAGGAGGAAGAAGAGGGTGAGAGTGTGAGAAGGGGGATGGGAAAGGGGCATGAGCTGGGGGGGTAGGGTTGGGAATGGGGACAGGGATGAAATAGTGACAGGGGAAGTAGATCAGATGGAAAACTGTCTCAATGTGAGGGGGGCAGGTGCTTTCCAGGTGGGAAACTACCTCCGGGAAATGCTGGAGAGTTAAATAGGTCAGTAGAGAGAGGCCGGGGAGCAAAGAGCTGTAGAGGGGAGTGTACAAGATGTGGAGAAGACTGAAAAGTGATTCAGCAGGGGAGAGTGGATGGCTGAAAAGTGGTTCAGTATTGGGGAGAAAATTGATTAGCCAAACACTCCAGAACTGGCTGGAAGTCAAACCACAAGCAGGAGGAGTAGTGGCAGCCGAAATGATGCATGATGGAAATGAAAGGAAGCCATCGAAGAGCCTAATACAAAATGACAATGGTTTATCCTTCTCAACAGGCTGGTGGGAGAGATGGAATTTCAATACTGCTGGGCACATTTAGATTTGTTCATATGATGAGGATGTCTCCCCTTTCCCTTTAATAGCACTTTGGAGAACAAAATATATGTGGTACATCAGTATCTACAGTGAAAGTTCTGTCAGACGTTTGATAGGAGTGTTGTTGAAGCTGAGTATCTGACCAGGGTCAGGGGGGGGTGGGGGGTGCGGGGGCTGGCAGGAGCAGCAAAGAAGAGCTATATATATATATATAGAGAGAGAGAGAAAGACTGTGGTCATCCATGTCAATACTTCTAATTCTGTTTTTAAACTGATGGTTGTTCAGCTCTAATTTAAACAGTTGATCAACACAGCAATAGCTTCACCCCCAAGACATATCTGGGTCCGGGAGTAATTTGCGGCCATTCCAGAGGACTCCCGACAGAGTTAAAGTGGAATTCTGTCAGAACACTTGAGCAAGGTCCCTAATTCTCCAATTTAAGTCTTAATTTTTAAAAATACATTGTAACTTTGCTCACAGGTAGTCTGGGGTTGGAAACAGAGTTCTAAACCCTTAAATTCCTGGGGTAGGCTTGCGGGTGCAGATCTGGGGCAGAACAAGCTTTCTGCCAGCCCACTGCTGATGAACCTGACCCCATCAGAAAACTCAGGGTTATTTCATTGTTAAGGGAGCTGCCGTGCTATTTCTGAAGTAACTAGAGCACCTGCCTGAATGTAGGAAAATACAAACATAAGAATTGCTAGATGAGAAAAGATCAAGTTCTGTCTAGTTCACCTTCTACCATTCTGGTAGTTGCATGATGCAATGATAATGGAGTTGTTGGCTAATCATAGCAATTAATCTCCAGTAATTAGTCTGCAACAGATCCAGACATGAGGCGAGGGAACCCTCAGTGTTGGAGAGATTTAGAAACATCTGAACTAGGGAGAAGGGATTTTGCTGCTGCACCTTCCCACAGCATTCACCGTCTTACGGGGCTCTCGGAGGGAGTGCAAAAAGAATAAAAGAGTTCCTTCTGTACCCTCACACAATTGGTTGGGCTATTTTTGAATTCACTCCCTCCAAGGCCCTAGTAAAGCTGGATGTCAAAGAACTTATAGGTGTCTATGGTGTCCAGCACTGCTAACAGTGTAAATAAAGAAAGTATGCTGTCCTACTTATTTGCCTGATTTACATCAGCTATTGCTCAGCTATTTGTGGATCCATCCCCATAAGTACAGAATTTGTGACAGGACCGGAAACATCATGGGCTCAATTTTCAAGTAAAAAACGGGTGGGTTGAGGGTGGGGGGGCATTGAAAATTGCCACCATTTCAGGCCTGTCCCCAACCCGCCCATTTCTGGTTTTCACTGGGGCAGGAAGAGGGGCGGGCAACCAACCCCCTCCCAGGAGGCGGGTCGGACCTTAAGGCCTTTCAAGGAGGCTTCAGGCCTCCATTTTTTTCCAATTCCCAATTTCAACCACAGGGGACCGGGATTCCTGGGCCTTCTGTTTTACGCCTCGTGAAAGGAGATGAGAAGGCCCGAGACTAACAGGCAGGTGCCTAGAAAGGCAAAAATCTGTGGGCCCGGAGGAGCAGGAGTGCTCCCCCCAAGTCCAACAAGCCTACCTGCACCAACCCAATGATCGTGGACACCCGAACCCGGATTGCGGCCTCCCCCCCAACCCCCACCTATCGCAGACCACCGAAACCCAATCGTGGACTCCCCGACCCTGATTGTGGGCCCCCTGACCCCGACCCCCAACCCCCAACTTCCAACCCCTATCCTCCCCCTCCGACCCCCGACCCCAACCCCTATCCACGGACCCCGACCCTCCCCCCGACCTCAATCCTCCCCGACCCTCAACACCCAACACCGATCCTCCCCTCCAACCCCCAACCCCAACCCCTGACCCCGACCCCAATTCCCCAACCCCGATCCTCCCCTGACCCCTGACCCCTGACCCCCGACTCCAATCCTCCCCGACCCCCGATCCACCCCTCCAACCCCTGATCCCGATCCCCTGACCCCAATCCTCCCCGCCGATCCAAGACACCGATTCCCCGACCACGCTCCTCCCACCCCAACCCAATCCTCCCCCTCTGACCCCCGACCCTGATTCCGCGACCCCAATCATCCCCCCGTCTCCGAACCTCTCACCCCCGACCCCGATCCTCCCCCCACTCTGATCCTCTGCTCCCCCAATCCCAGACCCTCCCCCTCAACGATCGCGGACCCTCGCGATGACCCCCGATCCCGAGTCCCCCCCCCGTGACTGACCCCCGATCCCATCCCTCATGTCTTGCGCCCACAGGTCCACCCATGCACCCCCCCCCCCCCCCGTTTTAAAATTGAGCATGGATTCCAAAATCTGTCGTCACGGTAGAAGACACAAAAAACATACTAGAAATAATGGGGAACCAAGGGTTTAATGGGAGGGAGGAACTTAAAGTAATTAGGATTAGTAAAGAAAATGTGCTGAAAAAATTAATGGGATAAAAAGCCAACAAATCCCTGGACCTGATGGCCTACATCCAAGGGTTTTAAAAGAGGAGGCTGCAGAGATAGTGGATGCATTGGTTTTGATCTTCCAGAATTCCCTAGATTTTAGAATGGTTCTTGGGGTTTAGAAGGTAGCAAATGTAACCCTGCTATTCAAGAAAGGAGGGAGAGAGAAAACAGAGAACTATAGACCAGTTAGCCTGACATCAGTAGTAGGGATAATGCTGAAATCTATTATTAAGGATGTAATAACAGGGCACTTAGAAAATCATAATATGATTAGGCAGAGTCAACACGGTTTTATGAAAAGGAAATCATATTTGACAAATCTATTAGAGTTTTTTAGAGTTTCTGGAGTGAACCCTAAACTCACAACCGTCTGATTCAAAGGCAAGAGTGCTACCACTGAGCCAAGGCTAACAGCTGTTATTTTTGACAAAGCTGAGACCTGTCATTTTGCAGTGAGACTGAGGAAGTCAACTTAAACAGGCCTTCTGGGCCAGAAAACTGTTGCAGAGGCAAAAAGGAGAAAGCTAAGAAAGAGAAGGAAAAAAAGAGAAATCTGTTGTTTATGTTTCTTCCTTCATTTGTATGTTTCTTTTATTCTCCTTTAACCAGATCCTCAATTATTTACTCCATCATTTCCTTGGAAATTCTAGGGTGTATGCTCTATGATTTGAATATCCTGCAGACATTTAAGCCTTGATTTTGTGACAAGGGTAAAAATGGCCTTGTGCTGGCCCATGGCACAGACACTCCTTCACCAGTAACTTATGGCCCTGATACTTACAGGGAGGCGGGGAGGGAGCGGGGGCATGGGGGGCGAATTTAACGGCAGGACCTCATCAGAATTTTCTTACTCCATTTTCCGCCCGGAGGCTGGCCAGCTGTGAGGCAGGCAAGCCAGTGGTATTAGGTAGCAGCTGGGGTCTTCTGGGGATGGTCCCTGGCAACCGAGAAGATCGGGAGGAGGCTCGGAGCGCGGCAGCGAGGAGGGAGAAAGAATTTGCAGGGCGGTAGAGATCGTGGAGGGGAGAGATCGCGGTGGGGGGGGTCGGCCGATTGCAGGGATGGGAAGATTGCGGCAGAAGGTTTGCTTGAGTGGCTGGGGGAAGCACTCCTGCTCCTCCTGGCCCACAAACAGTGCTGGAAAAGCACTTGCCTGCTAGATCCGACGGTTCTCGTCTCCCTTTAGCTACCGGGTCTCCTGAACCCTGGGAAATCCTGCCCACAGCCATTAAATTCAAATGGCTGCCAAAATTTGAATGGCAGGTTCATTAACGTATTATAAGGACTGCCCCACCTCTCCAGTTCGGGTTACATGGCTGCCCCCAACCCACCACGGTAAAACTGAATGTGTTCATGGCGGGTTGGGGTTGGGGTTGAGTTTAACATTTTTAATAATTTAACCCTCTCCCCCCAACCCTCTCCCACCCATCGCGGGGGTGCTAAAATTCCCCCCTCGTCTGCACTGACTTTTGCGATGGGAGTTTCTCCCCCCGCCCCCCCTACAGGCACAGGAAAAGCTGGCCCAGTTACACTTGACCGGGGAGTGCAAAATATGGTGAGGCTATGGGGGGAGTTTTAACCACCAAAAACGGGTGGGTTGGGGACGGGTGGGTAGCTAAAATATTTGATTTTTGGAGCGCGATCACAACCCGACTTCAAAGCGCCCACTTCCAGGTTTAACAGAGGTGCGTTTGTATTCCTTTGAGTAACCTACTCACTGCATCACTACAGTCGGGACATTGGCCCGTAATTTGGTCCGAGCGATCAAAGATGAGTCTTGTAACCGCTTTAAAACAATTAATTGCAAATGACGATTTATGTGACTTGGAAACTTGATTTTTACCATAATTAGTGTTACTAAGGTTCAGTGTTACTAAGGTTCTTTAATCCTAAATCTTCTCAATATTTTATTCAAATTCACTTGTAATTAAGATAGCAAGCATGTTATTAAAGAAATAGAATGGCTTATTTATTTATTTCAAATGCCAATATAATGTAACCTCATCCTTCCAGAGTAAACAAATTAATTTTGGCAAAATCCTGCTGAGGGAGGACAAACATCAGAAGCCAATTCAACAAATCGAAGAACAAGAGGAAAAACAAAATAAAAACCGTTGGGAATTTAAAAATAATTTTAAAATTAAAATTAAAATTAAAAAAAATAAAATCCCCCTATTGGCTGAGTCCATATTAATGATATCTCACACAAATAAGTAAAATATTATCATAGAAAGAAAATTAGGCCAAGACTAATTACTATTGGCAATATTAGGAGATAAACATTCAACATATTCATATGATATTTTGTCTGCTATTTTAACAGAGGCGTGGGTTAATGCCTCCACTAAAGTAGCAGACAGAAGAATGTCTTACAAACACATTAAGCATTTGTCCTTTAATATCACCAACAGTAATTTCTGGACTAATATCTGTAAAATTGTGATTGATATCTTTACTTTTCTTTGCCTGCACTCTGTAGGGCCAATTTTATGAGCCCGGGCTGCCTGTGGGAAGCTCTCCAGTTTGCATCACATATCAGGATTTCAGGTGTGCACTGTCTGCAGTTTTCTGACCATTCATTTAAATGGGTTGGAAAATTACAGTACTTGCCTGAATTTACCGGTGCTGACAGCCGGTGAGGCTTCCTACCAATAGCACATACCCAAAAAAATCAGTCCTTATGTGTATATGAGAGGGATAGAATGAGAGAGAAAGAGAGAATAGAGAGGAAATGGAGAGGATAGAAATTTGGAAAAAGATACTGTAGTCTGAGCAGTTGGGGGATCACTTCTTTTATGGCTAATGATTTTAAAGCAATATTTTTCAAATGAGGATATCTACATAACTATACTGGAGGAAGTAAGAAAATTAAACATAGCACACAGAATGCTGGTTTTGTGATAGTGAAATGTATATGGAACCTGATGCATAAATAAGTGAAGGTGCAGCTGTAACAGATCTCCTCATTCACTTGCAGTGTTAAACATCACCAGAATGGTGACAATCTAGTGATTATTAAGTTATGGAGATTGGTCTTGGGCATTGTTTACATTGTTTTTATCTTCTCAAGTTACTATGTCAATGGCATTACCATCACCGAATCCCCCACCATCAACATCCTGGGGGTCACCATTGACCAGAAACTTAACTGGACCAGCCATATAAATACTGTGGCTACGAGAGCAGGTCAGAGGCTGGGTATTCTGCGGCGAGTGACTCACCTCCTGACTCCCCAAAGCCTTTCCACCATCTACAAGACACAAGTCAGGAGTGTGATGGAATACTCTCCACTTGCCTGGATGAGTGCAGCTCCAACAACACTCAAGAAGCTCGACACCATCCAAGATAAAGCAGCCCGTTTGATTGGCACCCCATCCACCACACTAAACATTCACTCCCTTCACCACCGGCGCACTGTGGCTGCAGTGTGTACCATCCACAGGATGCACTGCAGCAACTCGCCAAGGCTGCTTCGACAGCACCTCCCAAACCCGCGACCTCTACCATCTAGAAGGACAAGGGCAGCAGGCACATGGGAACAACACCACCTGCACGTTCCCCTCCAAGTCACACACCATCCCGACTTGGAAATATATCGCCGTTCCTTCATTGTCGCTGGGTCAAAATCCTGGAACTCCCTTCCTAACAGCACTGTGGGAGAACCGTCACCACACGGACTGCAGCGGTTCAAGAAGGTGGCCCACCACCACCTTCTCAAGGGCAATTAGGGATGGGCAATAAATGCTGGCCTTGCCAGCGACGCCCACATCCCATGAACGAATTAAAAAAAAAAAAAATCACCATATCCTAGCCTCTAAATTACGTGCAGTGTCAGTCTCTGAGCTGGTGGCTGCAAATGTAAGATCGAGTGACGGTGTCTCTTCGTCATCACTATCATCTTCCTCTGCCTCCTCTGATTGGGCAAGTTCCATTTCTTGGATATCTGAAATGACAAAGGGACACGGGTTGAGTTGTAGTGCGGGGAGAGGAGAAAGTAAGGTGTGCGTGCTCACACCATCTGCAGCGCGTGAGTCAGAAAAGATTGTGGGATAAGGGGGAAGTGGGGAGTGAGAAGGAGGATTAGGAATGCAGAGACCAACATCATCGATACCTCCAGTACCGCCAGTGGCCACGGCCTCAGCAGTGGCCCTTCCAGTAATGGACAGCACTGTCTCCTCCATGGGGATGAGGACATGTAGGCATGCCTGAACTCCTCCAGTTCTTTCCTGCTGCCTGCTGTTATGCGCCACCTTCTCCTGCAAGAAGAGGGAAGCGTGTCAGTGAGTGTCCTGCAGGATGTTTGGGTGATGAAGCTGTCATGGTTGCATAGCTGCCAGTGTGTGTGACCTGTGAGTTGTGGGTGGTAATGTGTGAGGGTGAGATGACACCTCTGCTTTGAAGAGTTGCGTTCTGATTGAAAGAGTTTGTTGGTAGGTGGGTGACAGGGGGTGTAGTGCGTGGAGCAGTGGATACGGCTCGTGGTGCAGTTGGTAGGATATGCCACTTGACAGTTGAACTCACTCACCTTGACCACTCGTGTCAAATCATTGAACTTCTTCCTGCACTGCATCCATATTCTTGGTGCTATGCTGTTGTTATTGACTTCATCCCCTACTTCCTCCCACTGCCTCAAGCATATGTCTGGAAGGCCTCCTGGTCCCTGCAGATATAGGATGCCCCTCCTTCTGTCCATCTGCTTCACCAAGGCCTCTAGTGCATCATCCGAGAATCTTGGTACATGCCCGCTCACAGATCCAGACACTCTTCACAAAATTCCAACACAGATTTACTTCCCAATGGACTTCCAGCACTTCTTGGAGCCACAGTGCACCTCCCCTTTAAGAGGTGCAATGTGCTAGCCACTCCCGCTATCAGGGCCCCCTGCTGACGCGTGCAGCCAATCGACAGCGCAGATAGTGCTGGCTGCACGCAACAATCATTGAAATCATCAGGCAGCACAAAAGTTACGTGCTGCCTGCATCGCTATGACCGGGGGGTTAATCGTGCACCCTGATCCCAGCACCCATTTCCGGGGGTTATCCAATACAATTCCAATAATATTATTTTAATTTGCTGAATGTAATTTTGCTTGGAAATTGGAATTTTTGAATATTAACATACAAAAGCTCAACATGTTCCTAGGAAATTCATTTGTTGGCTACTTTAACAGATGTGTTAACCTATTTATTTTGTGTCTGAACTAAGACTATATTTGTTCCTTTGTAGCATCTAGGATGACGATTCATATCAAAACGATATGTCAAGTCGATTTGTAGCCAGAGAAATATAAACGTCTTCAATGAGGCAATCCAAATAATGCAAAAGTGACAAAGGCACCTGATAGTTGATAACATTTATATCCCATTGAATTATTCCTAGTTCAATTATATGATCATTAAATTGATATTTTTATAAAGGCATCAAAGTTTTCAATAAATAACTGGAATGTGCTAAACGGACCATATTCTGCACCCTGAGCGAATGAAAACATGAATTATGTGGGAGCTAAATATACCTGCGATAAGGACTGTGCATCAAAGCATCTCATCTACGTGAGGATTTCCATATAATGGAATGAATGGACAATTGTTACGATACACGGAATACCATTTTTGAATCAGATCCGTTTATCTGGAGTCAACTGTTCTCATGTGCACGAATGGAATTCATTGTTGAATATGTTAATAATATTTCAGTGCATACCAGTGTGAAGAGTTTTAATGTACAGAAATCAAAAAGGAAGATGAACTACTTTAATTAAACTGAGAGCTTTGTTTATATTAAATAATAAATGGACAAAGATAGGATTATTATTGAATTTGTTTGTTTTCTGCAACTCCATGACATCGCAATCATCCATCTGCATAGATGACCAAACTACCACAGTGATTAGAAGTTACCTGGCATATGACTGTGGTTATATTGCCTGATCATCAGGATAGATACCTGAGATGTACCGCTAGTGGTGTGGATGCCAGCCCAGTTTATGTAAAGTAAGTGACCTTCCCCTACCTCCACAAACTTTGGTGGAGTCAATACCAGAGGTCACCGACTTTACAGATTGTTGGGCCCTAAAGGGGTAAATTTCTGCAGAGGTTCTCACTCCTCCGCCTTGGCTTTAGTAAAAGAGCCATGGTGCTCTCGTTTCTCTGGCAGTTCTGCAGATCTTCCACCGAAGTTACGGCAAACGAGTGGGAGAACCCCCTGGAAATTAATGGTGTAAGTTTTTTATGTTTTGAGAGCATGGGATGAAAGATCTAGGGGGGAGTTTTAACCCCCAAGAACGGGGTGGGGTTTAGGATGGGTGGGTAGTTAAAATGATTGATTCTTGGAGTGCGGCCACAACCTGGCTCCAATGCGCCCACTTTCGGGTTTAACGGAGGCTCGCTTGGATGCATGCGAGTAACCTACTCGCCGTAGTCGGGACCTTAATTAGTTCAGGTGTGCGGGTCTTTATATCATCAATAAAATCCTTGTGAGATGTTAAGTAGGTCTTTTCAAATTGAATTTGACTAAACTTTAAATTTAATGCCTCCAGCTTGGGCTTCTAGGGTCTCATGAATCTCGCCACTGAAAAGGAGGCAATGGGAGCCGGATCATGAGGTAAGTGCCTTTATTGCACTGCTTGTGGGCCAGGAGAAGCAGGAATGTTTCCTCCAGGCCCTACAAGCTTACCTGCCACGATCGGACCCCCGTGAACGGCCAACCCCCTCCACCCCCGATGTGTGAGACACCCCGATGTCCGAGACTCCCCCTCACCCCGATGTCCGACCCTCATTCCTACCTCCGACTCTCCTCCCGATCTCCAATCCCCAACTCTTCTCCCAAACCAATCACCTCCTGGCCGACGATCTGCTCCCCGCGCCCCCCCCCCCCACAATGTCAATGTCCTTCCCGACCGACAGCCAGCCTCTCAATCTGGCTAATTGAAGGGCGCAAAACCGGGAAGAAAAATTTTTATCCTTCAATTAAGGTGCAATCGCAAATTCCGACCTGCTCACTTCATTTCTGGGTTTCTGGACTGCCTGAGCGCTTAAACCTAGCTTGAAACTACATTGGAGTCACACTCCACAAGGTGTCAAACCCAACTGGTGTTACAAGGCCTGCCTCACATTGTTTGGCTCAGGTCTGTCCTGGAATCAGATCAGGACCTGGCTCTGAAGTTAAGTGTCTGCTTTTTGCTCAGTGCACAGTGAAAACTGCTTTGCATTGTACCCTAAGACTAAACAATGTAAATAATTGCCCCAATGAAGCTGTATAAAATTATTTTATTGTTCTCAGGGACAGAAAGAGTTGTTAATTTGAAGAGTCTCACAGGTATTTGATATTGTCCATTTATAAGCACTTAGTGAACAAATAAGTTGTAACTATGAGCATGTGGAAATTATTTAACATATATTCCTTTGTTTTAAGCAATTGTCATAACACCAGGCCTAAATATTGAATTTCAACAGCAGCATGTGTTGACTGAAAGCCAGAGTTGATTTCAAATGGAAAAAATGCAAAACTCCTTCAACCCAATGAGTCACCTAAATTACCAAGGCATTGCAAACAATGTAAACCATGAGTTTAAAAAGTTGCCAAGAAATAAATACATGTAATGACCAGAATTATTAATATTTATTACTAGCATAATTTATAGTATTGAAGCAAAGCACTTTCAGTGTCATAAAATTAATTGTGGTTTAAAAGTTCAATTTGTGGGAGTGATGAGAACGCATTCTCTTGGCTGATTAGCAAATTTCAGGAGAATGCAGTCATCATTGCTCAGCTAATCAGTTTAGGTTCTCAAAATGCTTTTTGAGACTTTGCTTGTTGATCAGAAGGGGAAAAGAAATGTCCAACATAATTCCAAGTGTGATCATGTAGTATTTCCAATAAATTGCTTTAATTCATATGTGAGCATCACTGGCAAGGCCGGTATTTATAGCCCATCTCTAGTTGCCCTTGAGAAGGCGGCGGTGGGCCTTCTTCTTAAGCCGCCGCAGATAGCAGTTTGATACAACCAAGTGGTTTGCTAGGCCACTTCAGAGGGCAGTTAAGCGTCAACCACGTTGGTGTGGGACTGGCTGGTTTCCTTCCCTAAAGGACATTAGTGAACCAGTTGGGGTTTTATGACAACCCAACAGCTTTATGGTCACAGTTTTTTATTTCCAGATTTAAAAAAAAACTGAATTCAAATTCTTAAACTGCCAAGGTGCCATTTGAACTCACATCATCTGGATTATTAATTCAGGCCTCACAAATAACTAGTCCAATAACATAACCACTACACTACTACAGCATTAGCAGGTTCAGATTATTTTTGTCACAACTGCCAATACATAACCTGACTAATTTCCTTCAAATGAAACTTTTCAGGATGAAACGCATTACTGCTGTCTTAAACAGTTTCCCTTATTTTCCAGCCTGTCATTCTACCACACACTGTCTAGGAAATGGAATCAGCCTGCACACATAGCTGCAATTTGCTCGGTGCTTTTGCATTCAGTATGGCAGCCTAGATGCAACAGCAGGAGTAATGCTCCACTGATAATAAATAGATGCTTATTTGGTGGATTATAAATGGCAGAAAAAAAAATTAGTATTTCTGTCACCACTGTGCCAAATGAAAGCATCCATTTCTTTTAAATGGCAATGATGTAACTGACAGTAGGTAGGTTCTATGGTAGTAAGGAAGCCTTGCAGCAATATTTTAACAGTTTCAGGTGAAAAACATATCCAAAAAGTTAGTGAAAAAGTTAGTAAAATAATCAACGAGTCTTAAAATTTAACAGTTTTGGATGGATAGGGACATGCTTGCAATGGAACCTTCCTTACTTGTCCTCAGTTCCCTCATTACTTCCTTCAACCAAGTCAAAGTAGCGACTGATTATTTTTTCAAGTGCTGGGATGGACTCGATATAATTGCTGGTAGTGAGATTTCATGACAGGAAAAATAACATTTGTTTAAGGTAAGAAATTACCTTTCACCTTGCCTTCAGTTCTAACTTAGATTTAATTCTTCCTTCTTTTCAACACAGGCTTCTAAAATGGTTTGGAAAGTACTTCTAAAATTTTAGCTGAGCACTATTAAATGTCAAAACAATTCCATGTATATTTTTCTTTTTAGGAACTGAGAGCTAGGAGTGACACTTGCCATTTCATGTTTCACAGAAATACAAAACTGATTATCATTTACATTCTGCAATGCAACAACATTTATTAGTGGCGATATCAACAAACATACAGCAAACAGCAATCTAGTTAGTGAAATCATGTTTTTTTCACACCATGCTTTAGCTGATTTATTTATATTGACTCACAAAGCATAACATGGAAGCTTACTCTAACTTTCTGGACAATTTCTTACTCAGAAGGAGGTTGACATGACACCGAACATGAAATATAAATGTCCTTGAACTGATGTGGATATTAATTTGGAATGTGATGGATATGTTAGCCAGTTAATAAATAATAAAGACTCTTGCACCTGCTGTATTTCCCCAAGGAGAAAATAAAACAGATCATTCTTATAGTCAAGACAAGCTTACGGTATTGATAGGACTGAGGAACCCAACATTGACCTTCCAATGAAGATCAGAACTTAAGCTGAGAATGTGAGACAAGTGGAGGACAAAGGATATGAAAATAAGAATGAATGACAGGCAGGAAATAAGAGGCATTCAAGTGGGGAAAGAGACAAAAACAGGAAAGAAGGATCCCAGAAACAGGCAAATAAATAGGCTTCCTCAATGGCTTACTGAGGTTATCCAGTGAGTAACTCAGGTCATGGAAACTTGGAAGATCTGCAGTCTGTGTTGAATTAGTCAATCTCAGCTGAAGTGGGTGACATGGGCACGACAATTGTCCTTATTACCCCATGGCCAGGGAAGACAAAAACAGCCCATAATTTCCATCTTTGATTATTATCCAGCAAGCCCTGCTTAAGATGCTTGTGTGAGAATGTCTGGTGAGGATTGGATCAGGCTCAGCTGTGATGCCCTCTGCAGTCGAATCACCTGTCAACAGTCACTTCCAAGGCTCACCCATGTGGGAGAGAGGGAGAAGGGGAGAAAATTGGTGGTGAAAAATTGACAGAAAAACAGAGGTCAACATTATTTTTTTAATATATCATAGAACTGAGTGTGAGTGTATCTAGAATATTTGTAGACAGGTTGGATTTGTGAACATCTGGGTTTCCTCCAAACATTTTTTATCATTCAGTGCAATGTAAAGACACTGGAAAATTTGCACAGAAATTTAATTCCCAAAAACCTGAAGTGAATGCAAGCAGGCTTAAATGTATGAGTGGATTCTCGTGTGGTCTGAGTGTATCAACGTAAGTGGGTGGTCCACACAATTCATGTACATAGACTTGAAGTCTGCTGAACACGGCTGTATTTCTAGGTTCAGCTCATTAGCTTGAAGTGGACGAGTGCCTGGCATGATTGCCATCTCCTATTCAGCACTTGCCTATTGGGGGCGGGAACTCATGTGGTGTTACAGGTCTTATCGGCCTGCAGCAGCTTAAAGGGGTAGTCATTCTTTTCATGGTGGCTGCTGAGATGGTGGAAAATGACTGGGAGCAGTGGTGGCAGCAGCAAGGCGTCCCACTTCGAGGAGCAAGCCTTATACATCTTTTCGCAGCAAGTGCAGCACAGAAGGGAAATCCTATTTCCCGCCGTTGGCTGTCGAGTCAGCTGAAGGGTTGGTCAGAGGGCTATGCTGGACAGGTGAATGATCAAATCCATTCTAGCAGAGGACCTGGAATTCAATGTAGGAAAAAGTCCAATGACCTCACTCGGAGTGGCAAGGTAGAGAACCACATTGTTACCTCATAGTTATGCAGTGTAGCAACAATTAATACAATGAAATGTTCCCTCCTAACCATCATTCACTAAGAGCCCGAAATTCCAATATACTATAAATGTGGTGTAATGCTGGCATAGGAGATAGGATTCTGGGGCATAGATCAGATATACCAGTGTGCCACCCGTTCTAAAATACACAAGAAATTCCAGTAGAATTGGCTGCTGGCAGATGATACGCCAGCCCCAAAGTGGCGCACATTTGCAAATGTCAGAATAATGAGGACTAAAGCTGCTGTCCCAGAAATACCACAATTTACAGCAGAATTGTACCTGACTTAATTTAAGCCTGTAGAAAAGAAGAGCGAGTTGCTTGCATGACTTGTCAAACTAGGAAGAGGTTACATTCATTTGCTTTGATAGTCCACAAACTTTGTCAGAAACATTAGCTTTGACCGCAATGATTACAAAAATGTTTTCTCAGCTGTACAACTAAGAAAGGATTCTGCAAATAGCCTTTCAGCAGTTTCGGGCAGGGAAACCCTTTTGCTCCCCACCATTCTGTCATGGAGTCCTTACCATGGGGTTCACTGTGGGAATTCCCATATATGTCCTTATAATGGAGGCAGAACAGGAGGAAGAGGAAGACTAAATGACAGAGCTGCTGTTAGGTGTTCATCTATGCTATTTTGTCTTTCAGGAATATCATAAAGAAAACTATTGAAGCATTAATATAAAACTAATTTACACTTCAAGAGGCAATTGGCATTTAGGGCTCCACTCGGAAATATGTATGGTCTTTTCTTGATTAGAATTACTCAACTGAAGCAATAAATATTTCAAAAACTGTTCTTTAATGTTGTGGGTAAAATTTGGATCATAAGAATATGGTAATATTCTTCTGGTTGTCAAGTGATTTAACTACTGTTATTGGTGGATTGCACATTCAGATAATTGATCTCCAAGTGATGATTGGAACACAGCCAGTTAATGCAGACTATAGTTTTCTAAAAGTTTTATCTTGGCTTTTTCATTAATCTAAACCTTGTCTGGAAGTGAAAGAAGAAAAGCCAACAACAAACCTTCAGTGAAGACACGATGGGCCGAAGGGCCTCTATCCGTGCTGTATAACTCTATGACATGCCCACCTGTTTCAGAATCTCTTGTCACCTATCTTAGGTTGCATTGCTGGAGCTCTACAGCTCTTTCCTCAAATGAGGTCACTTCCTGCTACAGTAACAGGTCCTCTTCCAGTACCCGTGGTTTACCTTCTGTTAAATCCCACTTTCTCCTGCAAAGCCATATATCCATGACTTACTGCAGCATCGTGACCCCCTGCAGCATTAGCAGTGTCTTTTACCTCTACATTCAGAAGTGGTTGCAGTTACTGTGAAGTTGGTGCTGTTATACTTTTGTGCATTAGATTCTTGCAGATTCTTGCGTGTAGCTTGTGACTAATGAGTCAATCACTATTGTGCAGGACACTGTACCATCTTTGCATGTGTTATTTTAACTAGCTCATTACATCGAGTTACATTAAGTTACATCAAAACTACAGCATAGAAACAGGCCATTCAGCCTAACTGGTCTATGGAGGCATTTATGCTCCACACGAGCTTCCTCCTTCTCTACTTTATCTAATCCTAACAGCATACCCTTCCATTCCCTTCTCCCTCATGTGCTTACCTAGCTTCCCCTTAAATGCAGCTATGCTATTTGCCTCAACTACTCCTTGTGGTGGCGTGTTCTACATTCTTATCACTCTTTGGGTAAAGAAGTTTCTCCTTAATTCCCTATTGGATTTATTAGCGACTGTTTTATATTTATGACCTCTAGTTTTGGACTCCCCCACAAGTGGAAACATTTTCCTTACATCTACCCTATCAAACCCTTTCATTATCTTGAAGACCTCTATCAGGTCACCCCTCAGCCTTCTCTTACCTAGAGAAAAGAGTCCCAGCCTGATCAGCATTTCCCGATAGGATATCCTTTCAGTTCAGGTATCATCCTTGTGAATCTTTTTTACATCCTCTCCAGTGCCTCCATATCCTTTCTATAATATGGAGACCAGAACTGTGTACAATACTCCAAACATGGTCTAACCAAGATTCTATACAAGTTTAATATAATTTCTTTGTTTTTCAATTCAATCCCTCCAGAAATGAACTCTAGTACTTGATTTGCCTTTTTTATGACCTTATTAACCTGCGTCACTACTTTTAGTGATTTGTGTATTTGTACCCCCAGATCACCTTTGCTCCTCTATCCTGTTTAGAGTCTTATTATCCAAACAATATGTGGCCTCCTTATTTTTCCTATCAAAATGCACCACCTCACACTTATCTATATTGAAATTCATTTGCCAATTACACACCCATTCTACAAGTTTATTAATGTCCTCTTGCATTTTGACATAATCGTCCATTGTATTAACTACACCCTCCAATTTGGTATTGTCCACAAATTTTGAAATTGTGCTTCCAATTCCCGAATCCAAATTGTTAATGTAAATTGTGAACAACTGTGGTCCCAGCACAGATTCATGTGGAACACCACTCCCCACCTTTTGCCAGTCTAAGTAGCTACCCTTAACCTCTACTCTCCACTTTCTGTATTTTAGCCAACTTGCTATCCATTCTGCTACCTGTCCCATGACTCCACATGCTCTGACCTCAGCCATGAGTCTACAATGCAGTATCTTATCAAAGGTCTTTTGAAAATCCAAATATTTTACATCTACTGCATTACCCTTGTCTAGTCAATCTGTTACTTCTTTAAAGAATTCAGTAAGGTTGGTCAAGCATGACTTTCCCTTCTGAAATCTGTGCTGACTATTCTTTATTATAGTTTTGTTCTCGATTTGTCTTTCTATTACATCTTTGAGTAAAAATTCCATTATCTTTCCTACCTCCGAAGTTAAGCTAATTGGTCTATAGTTCCCTGGACTTGTTCTATCTCCCCTTTAAAATATAGGAATAACATTAGCTGTCTGCCAGTCCTCTGGCACTATTCCCTTTTCTAGTGAATTTTTATGTATATGTAATAGTGCCTCTGCTATCTTCTCCCTAATTTCTTTTAATACTCGTGGATGCAATCCATCTGGATCAGGGGTCTTATTACATTGATAACAAATTAGCTCATTACATTGAATGATGTGAAACACTGGGTAGTTGTCAGAAGTGTCACAAACATTTTAAAATCTGTATAAAGGTTCAATCTTACTTCCCCTTCCTGGTGAGGTCATTAAAATTCTTTCTCCATTGCACCCATGTTTTTGGCATGGTGCAGCTGCTGTTGATAGCTTCGATGTGGAGATGATTATTTACAGTTGATAGCTTCAACCACCTCTTGCCATGCCCTGCTTGCTACGGACTCCATGGTGGAGAAATAGGATATCACTTCTCTGCTCTACTTCCCACAACAGCTGTTCAATGGCCTTGTTATCAAAACAGGGTGCCCTTATGCTGTTAGAGTGAAAGCTATTTCTTATGGAGCAGTCACAAAATCTTGTTCCTTTGCATTACCACTTCAACAATTATATTCTGGCAAAAATCAATCCTCAGAAACACGCCAGGATATGGGTCTGCAAACTATAGACTCCATGCTACTCACCAGGCTTTCCAGTTCCTTCCACATGCTCTCCCAAGGCCAAGTACTCTAGCTCCTTTAAGCAGCCATAGGCCTTCAAGGCCTTCAGCCGTGCTTTTTTTTCTCGTTGACCTCATAACTGCGGCCAACAGGGGGCCTTTGTGCCTGCTCACGTAATGTCCATGAAATTATCCCCGAGAGGAAATTGGGGTGCAGAGAAGTAACATCGGGTGTAGTGCTATTCTTGCATACTGCCCATACACAGCGCTCATTTCAATGGGCCCCAGGAAAATAAGCATATTTACTAATTTTTGGAGTCACTTTCAGCCTATCCATTTCTCACACCTTGCAGGGTTTCAGGCAAAACAGTTGAAGGACTTTCTCTAGGCTAATGAAATGTTGGCCTGTATCTCAAGGAGGCTGGAATTCAAAAGTGAAGAAGTGATGCTTCAGTTGTACAGAGCCTTGGCTTATTTGGAGTATTGCCTTCAACGATGGGCATGGAAATATATATTGACCTTGGAAGGAGTATAGCGTTGATTCACCAGAATGATACCAAAGCTTAAATGGTAAAATTATGAGGACAGGTTGCATTAACTTGGCTTGAATTCTCCTGAAATGAAAAGGTTGAGGGGTGATCTAATAGAGATGTTTAAAATGATAACAGGATTCAATCGGGTAGATACGGAGAAAGTATTTCCTCTGGTGGAGGAATGCAGAACAAGAGGGCATAATCTTAAAATTAGAGCTAAACCATTTGGCAGTGAAATCAGGAAGCACTTTTTCACACAAAGAGTAGTGGAAATTTGGAACTCTTTTCCCCAAAAGGCTGTTGGTGCTGGGTCAAATGAAATATTCAAGAATGAGATTGATAGATTTTTGTTGGGTAAAGGTATCAAGGGATATGGAGCAAAGGTCGGTAAGTAAAGTTCAGATACAGATCAGACATGATCTAATTGAATGGTGAAACAGACTCGATGGGCTGAATGGCCTTCTCCTGTTCCTATGATCCTCAGCTGCAGTTAAAATATTCATTGTTTGTGATCATCCTTCATTCGCATGTCTAGCTTAATGGCTGAACATCATCTTCCCTTTAGTAAACCTCATAATATCCTTATATTGCTTGTTTCTTGAAATCCTACCAACTTCATGTGACTTAGATTATGTTCAACTGTTCAGCTACTTCCTCTCATGCTTCCCTTCTTGGCTTGTGGTTCTGGATCATTTTGTGCTCCCAAAAATGAAAGACCTTCTCTGCATCACTTCTTCCACCTAAAGTTTCAGATTCCACTCCATTTATTTCAACTTCTTCAGGATTTTCAACATTTTCCATTCAGGTTTTCAATCAGCATTGTTGGTAGAATTTCTAAATAGCTCAATGGGAATAATGGCTATACATTTAATAATGACTGTTTGCGCCATTGTAAGGTCATTTTGTTTTATTTTCCACTGCTGGGATCTCGTGTGGTTATATTGGAAAATTTGACAGGAATTGCTGGATGGATTTTCTTTTCCTCTAGTGTCCAAAATATGCCAGAAGTGCTTTTCTATCTGACACCTGGAAAATTTACTAAGATATATTTAAGATTTATTAGTCCTTGAGAATGAAGCTATTTTCTTTGCTATATTTGATGACTTCTTGTTAGTTATCTGATCCTTTTGCAATGTTCGAGGTTGCAGATTGAATCATGGTATACATTCTTCCAGGGAAGCTGGCCTATTATTATTTAGTGAAGTCACGTGCTTCATGCATCACTGTTTTGCTGATTGAAGTATTTTACATATATTTCCTGATGTTGCTTGAAAGGTCTCAGGAGCATAAAAATTCAAAGCTTTGATCATCTTAGCAGCCACCAGCAGAGGCATCCTAGTGGGACTTGCCAAAATGTCTGACTTGAGGAAATGGCATCATTTTCTTTAATTCAATGTCGGATACGGCCGACGTTGACAGGACCACATTTATTGTCCGTTCCTACTTGCATCGAGAAGGTGGTGGTCCTTGTGGTAATAGTGTTCCCACAGTAAAACTCCAGGATATTGATCCAGTGTTAATGAAGGAACAACGAATATGTCCCAGTCAGGATGGAATGTGACTTGAAGGGAAACATGCAGGTGATATTCCTATTGACCTTGTCACTCTTGTCTTTCTAAATGGTAGCGGTTGTGGAGCTGGAAGGTACTGTTGAAGAAACCTTCATGTGTTTGAGTTGTCCCAATGCATCCTGGTGGAGGGGGCGGATATTAAATTCAGTGGCAGGTGTGTTGATCAGGTGAACTGCTGTGTCCTAGATGATGTTAAGATTCTTGGTTGCACCCATCCAGGTGAGTGGTGAGTATTCTATCACACTCCTGACTTGAGCCCTGTAGATGGTGGAGAGGATCTGATAGGTCAGGAGGTGAGTTACTCATCACAAAATACCCAGCCTCTGAACTGCTCTCGTTGCCAAAGTGTTGATATGGTTGGTCCAGTTAAGCTTCTGGTCAATAGTGACTCCCAGGATGTTGATGGTGGAGGCTTGGTGAGGTGGTACCATTGAAAGTAGGGGCAGGTGGTTGGGCCTTTTCTTGTTCAAGATGGTCACTGTCTGACACTTAAGTGGCATGAATGACACCTGCTGCTTGTCAGCCCACAGCTGGATGTTGTCCAGGTCCTGGTGTAGGTGAACAGCCCCAATTCTGACCTTATGACAGAGCGAAAATCATTCATAAAGAATCATAGAATCATACAGCACAGAAGGGGGCCATTCAGCCCATCGTGCCTATGCCGCCTCTTTGAAAGAGCTATCTTTCACGCTATCGTTTAAGAAACTGAAGATAGTTGGATCAAGGATGCTGCCCTGAAGAACACCAACAACAATGTAGAGGGGCTGCAATAATTGGCTTTCGACAATGAAGACCATCTTCCTGTGTCTCAGGTATGATTCCAGTCACTGGAGGGTTTTCTTAATGACCCCCATTGACTCCAATTTTACTAAGACACTTTAGTACCATGACTGCCTCCCCAGTGAAGTATAGGTGGTGAAGATAGATCTCATCAGACAGATCAAGGTAGCTGCTCCTTGACCTGTACACACAAGTGGTTGGGTAAGGGAAGGTGCAGGCAGTCTATCTCAGGTGTTAACAGACCTGTCTCTCATCTCTCCTCAAAAACCCCACTTCTTCCTCCAGAATAAACAAAAAGAGAAGTATATCAAATGGGAAGCCCATCTTCTGCATTTTTGGTTTCAGCAACCTAAACTGCAGTCAATAACAAACCGTAGGTATGAAATATGGCCTCCCAATCAAAAAAAGTGCACAAATTGCAGAAACAGAAGCCCATGCAGCAAAAATATGCAGAAAATCCAATTAAAAATTGATTCCTACAGGAAAATAATTGTTAAATTATTAATTATATTCACCCATAAGCATGCATTCACCAGATCGCTAATTAGTCCTCTCGCAAACCAGTTTAAATGGGCGCTTAATGAATTAGTACATTCCCAGCAAAATACCTGGGAAGTATGCCCAACTGCTAGCTTGCATACATTTAAATAATTTTTGGAGCTTTAATGTAGTTCTATGAGGGCACACAAAATAGGGCATGGATGTAAAATGCCACTCTGAGCTAACTGGTGAGAAGCAAGTCTCAAGGTTGCTTGCCTATTTCCTCTTACTCAATTGTACTGGTGCTCCTGGGGCAGTCAATTGGGAATTGACCCTATAACGTGTGTCATCGACTATGCTTGGCTTTCTTTACTCTATTTCCACAATGCAGCTCAATCGCAAACTCAAAAAGGTTAACCACCTATGGTACTAATATGATATTTATGTTTTTCACATCCTGAATCTTGAGATTAACAAACTATTGCTAACATTTATGCAGCTTTTTCACCAAAGGCAAAGTGTCAACTGCTCTTATCAATATTATTGGAATCTGGAGCCAGTCAAATTCCTCTACCGAAGAGCAGTTTCTCCGGTGATGTGAGGTGTCCTGTTTGTTCTGATGCTTATTAATGCGGTAAGAGGTGAACAGCAACTCATATATTGGAGACATTTTCAAAGTCATCAATTGATTCCAAATGTAATGTTTTTGCAATCAGTGCCAATGCATTTTAATTAATGGGATGACCTAATAAAATGGACTACATAATTTCCAAAAGGGTATATCTGAATTAAAAAGCTCAACTGTAATAATGAGCATGCAATTTTTCTTCAAGAAAATTAACAGAAATTGTTGTTGATCCATGCTGTAAGTGAACACATTGTAATAGAAATTGGCATTAAACTTGCTAAGGCTTTTTAAGTCTTTGCAGCATGGAGACTTGGTCCAAGAAGCACAAAGAGAATTTCCATGTACCTGCCCTCCACTGGGGTGCACAAATTTCCCCAACCTCCTAGAAGCTTTATCCATGTAATATCATGTTTAAATCCCTTCATGGCTTTGCCCCTCCATGTGCCTGCAGCCTCCTACAACCCTACAATCCCCCCTGAACTCTCTGCACCTCTGATTCTGTCTTCATGCCCATCCCTCCTCCTTTCCCCCTACCATTGGCAGCCTGCCTTCAGCTGCACAGGCCCTAAGCTCTGGAGGCCCCTCCATAAAACCCTTCTACATCTCCCTCTTCCCCTTTGAGACCCCCCCCACCTTAAAATCCACCTCCGACCAAAGGTTTGATCAACCCTCACAAAAGTTGAAAAACGGGTGAGTTGGGGGTGGGGGGGCATTGAAAATTGCCACCATTTCAGACCCGCCCCCAACCCACCTCCAACCTGCCCATTTCCCGTTTTCACCGGGGCGGGAAGAGGGGTGGGCGGCCAACCTGCTCCCAGGAGGCGGGTCGGTCCTTAAAACCTTTCAAGTAGGCTTCAAGCCTCCATTTTTAACTAATACCCGATTTCAACCCGGGGGGGCCAGGATTCCCAGGCCTTCTGTTTTATGCCTCGTGAAAGGAGACGAGAAGGCCCGAGACTGCAGGTAAGTGTCCAGAAAGGCACAGCTTGTAGCCCCGGAGGACCAGGAGTGCTTCCCCCAGGCCCAACAAGCCTGTCTGCACTGACCACGCCCGCCCCCGATCGCGGACCCCTCCCGATCACAGACCCACCACCCCCGACCCCGAACCACCCCCTCCGACCCCAACCCTGATCATCCGACCCCGATCCCCCGACCACCGCCCCGATCCCCCGACCCCGATCCCCCGACCCCGATCCTCCGACCCCGATCCCCTGACCCGGATTCCCATGACCCCCTACCCTGACCCTGACCCCCTACCCTGACCCCGATCCTCCAACCCCGATTCCCTGACCTCGATCCTCCGACCCCAATCCTCCAACCCCGATCCCCCGACCCCGATCCTCCGACCCTGATCCTTCGACACCCGACCTTCCCCCTCAACGATTGCAGACCCCCGCGATGATCCCCGATCCTGTCTCCCCGTGACTGACCCCCGATCCCATCCCCCATGACTCTTGACGCCCGTGCCCACCTATTCCCACTTGTGCCCACCTAAGCCAACCTGTCCTCCTTGCCCACTATGCCTGTTGCCCACCCACGCCCCATGCCCACTCATGCCCCCCCCGCATTCTCCCCCTCCCCGCACCCCCCCCATCCATGCAAATGAAGTCTTACCTGCAGACTTACCAGCAGACGTCCTTTCCCTGGCTGGTCTCCCTTCCAACTGAGACCAGCCTGTCAATCAGCCGGTCAGTCGGACCGGAAACCGACAAAACAAAAATAAAAGACGTCCTTACGTCAAAATCGTAAGGATGTCTGGGAAACCCGTAATAATGGGTTTCCCGACCTCAAAATTGACCCCCACCCCTCCACCCCCCCCCTCCACCCTTCCTGGCTCCATTTGAAAATTGAGCCCAATATCACCTTCTTTGGCTAGGCATTTTTTTGGATTACTCTGCTGTAAAATGCCTTAGGGGAATTTTCTACTTTATTTATGTGGCCCCCAGTATTTATGGGGAGGTGGGGAGAGAGCGGGGATGCGTGTCAGCAGCCGAGAAACCCGGAAATACCGGGAAGGCCCAGGTCCAGCCAAATTTAACAGCAGGACCACATTCGAATTTTTTTGCTCTATTTCCCGCCCGGCAGCCGGCCAGATTGAGAGGCTGGCCAGCTGCCGGAGGCGGGGGGGAAGGCAACGGTAGAAGGATGGTCCCCGGCAATCAATAAGATCGGGGGTTGGTGGAGGGGGGGGGCTTTGAACGCAGCAGGGAGGGCGAGATCGTGGGGGGAGGGATGGAGATTGCGGGTGGGTTGGCAGATTGTGTGGGAGAGACAGAGATCGCCGGAGAAGAGATCGTGGGGAGTCAGCAGATCGCGGGAGGAGAGATAGAGCTCGCGGGGGGAGAGAACGCAGCGGTGGGAAAAATCGCGGGGGGTTGCAGATCGCAGGGGGGTCAGCAAATTGCGGGGGTGGGGGGGTCAGCCGATTGCAGGGAGGGAGAGATCATGGCAGAAGGTTTGCTTGAGTGGCCGGGGGAAGCACTCCTGCCCCTCCTGACCCACAAGCAGTGCTGGAAAAGCACCAACTTGCTGGAGCCGGCAGCTCCCGTCTCCCTTCAACGGCCTGGTTTCCCGAGCCGTTAAATTCAAAAGGCTGCCAAAATCTGATTTTAAATATTAAAATCGCTGACGGGTTACTTGGCCGCCCCTAAACCCGCCACAGTAAAACCGGAAGTAAGTGCGCTCGCAATTTTAACCATTTAACCCCTCCTCTCTCCGACCCTCTCCCGCCCGTAAATGTAACTTGGTATTGTTGATCTGCTCAGGACATGTGTCATCCTGTATCCACATTACACTAGCGAATGGTGAATATGTGCACATTCTTACTTTTAACTTGCTTGCACTAGGCAGAAGCAAGATGATCGTCTTTATGGGATTAGAATGATTCTGATAATAGAAAGATTGAGAATGGCTTGGATAATAAAGACGGCAACATTCAATCAATATTAAATTGTTGCCTAATCTAAACTGTGAGTTAGTTGCTACGTAGGAATTGTGAAACTGATTTCTCAAAGTGTCAGCAAGGAGCGTGAAGTTATCAGTTCGCCCAGGGACAAATCGACCCTAATTCGCAGGGAGATATAGAACAGGAAAAGAACTCTGACAGTAAGAATGTTGTGATGGACCTCTGGGATGTACTTTGAGACAATTATGCCTGTCTACATAATAGTCAACCCATAATTGAGTTGCTTTGCTATCATCCAGACATTCAAGTGATAGTGTATATCTTGGAAGCAGATATTTTGTCAGGTGAGTATGATTGGAGGTCAAAATAGCAGCAACATTTGCTAAATAACAGTATTTTCAAATGTTCTGCATTAAATCAATTAGATCTCCAATTCCAATCCATTATAAGGAAAACTTTTGGAAAATTGTGCAGTCCTATTGTTGTTTGGATGATCAATGGTGCTATCTATAAAATTGTTCTCCTAATGCAAGATGACTGAGAGGCTAAGGTCTTCCGTTTTCCCAGTTCTTCCTGGTAAGTACCTCTTGGGAAGGTCTGACTTGTATCTGAACTCAGGCCTTGACAGTGTCCTAACTAACTGCAACACCAAGTTTCTACTTCCAAACAGAGATTTGTGATACCATTACCCAGAGAGACCTCTGCTTTCTGTTGCACTTAACAGAGTGTGACTGGGAGAATTACAACGAGTCATGATTGGGTAATATTACAGGCTTTCTATGGGCACGATGTCAGCTGACTATCAGCACACACAGAAATTTAAGTCACATCAACAATTCACAGCTTCAGTCTCCATATAACTTGTTTATGTACGAACCTCTCAACTATTAGTAATAGATTGTATTAATTATTCAACCAGAAACATTCAATGATTGTGTATAGGTCATTTGGGATCTTACAAGATGGGTATATAATTCCATGACATGTATAGTTTTCTTTCTCTCTCTCTCCCCTCTGCATGATATTTTTTTGCTTGAGAGTACATTGATTTAAATAGATTGATTATACCAGCCTGGCCCAATGCCACGTGTTACTGATCTTCTGATCTACTGATCTACTGATAAAATACTTTTTACAGTATCATGAAAATAATAGAATGTTTTATTTGTCTAATGAACACATGTTCCTTTTGTAAAGCATGCATCATTCTTGATAGTCAAATATTTTAGGTTAACACATATTAATTCATAATACCTGTATATTATCTATAATGTAAGATCATGACCGGGAAATTCCTTGGAGTTGCTCCCGCTCAACCACCATAACTTCGCAGGAAATGTGGCAGGACATAAGAACAGGAGAAGGCCATTCAGCCCCTCGGGCCTGCTCTGCCATTCAATTAGATCATGGCTGATTTGTACCTCAACTCAATTTACCCGGATTAGCTCCATATCCCTTGGTACCCTAACCCAACAAAAATCTATCAATCTCAGTCTTGAAATCTCCAATTGTCCTAGCATCCATGGCTTTTTGGGACAGAGAATTCCAGATTTCTACTACCCTTTGTGTGAAAAAGTGCTTCCTAAGTTCCCTCCTAAATGGCCAAGCTCTAATTTTATGATTATGTCTCCTCATTCTTGATTCCCCTATCAGAGGAAATGGCTTCTCTGTATCTATTCCATTGAATTGTTTTAATATTTTCAACACCTTGGCCGGATAACCCCTCCACCTTCAATACTCAAGGGAAGACAAGCCAAGTTTATGCAACCTGTCCTCATAAATTAACCCTCCACACCCGGCATCATTCCGGTGAATCTGTGCTGCACCCCCTCCAAAGTCAATATATCCTTCCTGAGGAGCGGTGCCCAAAACTGAATGCAGTAATCCAGATGGGGTCTAACCAAGCCTTTAAAGAACTGAAGCATAAATTCCTCCCCATGTTAAAACCCATGTAAACAGAATTTCTGTTGCACTACGAGGGTAATTATAACTTTTAGAGGTGGCAGAAAATGGACTACATCAGGTTGGCCGCCTGTTATACACCCCGCCTGATTTTCCTTTAAATTGAAGCCAATAGAACGGAAAATTGGGTGTGGTGCATAATGAGCGGCCGATCTGATATCTCCCGTTTTACACCACTGCCGAAAGTTAAAAATTACCCCCTTCATGCAAAGTTATGGCGGCAGAGCAGGAGTCGCTCCAAGGAATTTTCCAGCTAATATGTTGTAATATAATGGATTGTTTTATAAACTGACTTTCCCTGTCTTGTTTTGCACTTGTTAAATCGTATTTAGACCTTTATTAATACATAATTATGGGGAGAATAAAAAGAGACAGTGAAATTTATCTTGTGATTTCTGAAGACTTCAGTCAGTGATACTCAGCTTTTGCATATCTTTGATCAAGCCTGCTTATCTGCTGCCTACATTCTAAATAAACCAATCATTTAACGCTGTCTATCTACTTGGAATGATTTATTCAATGGACAATCAACAGACAAATTGTCAAAATAAACATGAACCAACTTTTACTAAACAATGACAGGGAATAAATAATTCATGCCATTCAGGCAGGAGATAGTCAACATTTTTAAAATACTTTATTAGATTTATCTATAAATGGTTTGATGAGAAGCATAGTTTGTTGTTGAACCTAATCCATAGGCAAGCCTGAGTTGTACACAAATTAGTTATTTGGTTTAAATGATGAATTACTATGAGACAGTCTCTTTATTTATTTAAATACCACAACCCAGGCCAAATTGTACTTATTATCCCCATGAATTTCTGAGAAAAGGTTCACTCAAAGGAAACTGATGCAATGAATATGCTTTCTCTGGATCTCCAAGTCTCTGAGATGTGGTAAATAATTGTCTCTAAATGGACGTGCTGTCAGAAAGAAAATTTTGAAATGTGAAGCTATAAAAACATAGATGACAAGCTGAGTGCTGGAGCCAATGAAATATTCCATAATGGGACATAATTCAACTGCATGCCGCACAAAAAGTGGTGGATTCCATCATTTCTCAAAATAGTAAAAATAGTGTGCTTCATTTACCTCCTGGCTTAATGTTGCCTCTATTGGACTATTTCTTGATTAAAATGAATCAAATATCTCTCCTAATCTAGCCTCAACAAATACTCCATTCCAATAAATACATTAAAATCAAAACAAACGAACTGTTCATAGATGCATGTCATT
This sequence comes from Heptranchias perlo, assembly GCF_035084215.1. NCBI lineage: Eukaryota > Metazoa > Chordata > Chondrichthyes > Hexanchiformes > Hexanchidae > Heptranchias > Heptranchias perlo. Next base: position 123,573,533 of record NC_090325.1, on the reverse strand, counting down.
TCTTATAATATACAGTCATATAAAGTGTCTTCTCGCAAATTCCAAAATGGGTTCAGATTTATTAGATAAATATTTCTTCCTTTTGAACACCAAAAGCCTTTTCAAAACTCAATCTCTCTCTGTTTAGCCTTATTCTCAGAAAACTATGCCGATACTGACAGAGAACAGAGCGCGAGCTGAAAGGAATGCACCATCTGTAAGTGGAGTAGACAGGAGTGCACATTAGGTAGGTGCCAGCTCCTCGTCCATGACTTTTAATCAAGACTCCTTTGCAAGATGACCACTGTGATATGTATCATAGGGACTACAGCTGTCTGGAAGAATACATGCCTGATCCAAGTATGAGATTGCAATATATCATTCCAATTTATTCCATTACATTGTTCTGATCCTAAATATCACCCTGACCCCAGGATAAAATATTTTGGTTTGTTTGTTACATTGTTTAATACCTGCTTACTTTTATGCCTACCCCAGATAGAATGCCCAACAATTGTTTTTATATATCTTTGAAGTTTCTGCCTTTCTATCTTTCTGTAAAGGAATGGCATATCACAAGCCACAGACAAGTTGATTTAAAAAGAGACCATTTTATGGAGTTATATGGGCTCCTTGCCTCACTGGATAAAAGCTTTGTGTCCAACATTTTTCTGTGCAGTATCTTCCACATATTTAAACCCTTCTTTTGTCTTCCCTAACCCAAAGGCTTATACAAAAGGAGTATTTCATTCCTTTTTAGGATAATTTCCTCCAACTAAAGGTTTGTTTTTACTGAATGATAAGTTAGTTTGGCTGAGTTCAAAAAAAGTCCTCCATGCCAGGTGACTGACATCTGCAGCATTTTTCTAGCATTGGTTCTATCTCACTGGCAGTGTTTGTGAAACACCAGCTTGTTGCGACACAATCCCACTGTATTCCTAGGAATTTCATCAAGGTTTTAAAGAATTGGGAGAAGATTTAAGAAAAACAACAGAAATGATGAGATCAAGCACCATGTGGAGTTTGAACAGATGGAAAGTCTTCCTGAAACTGATTCCAAGATGATTTACCAATGAGTGAAAAGTTGTTTGGGTGAGTAACAGGCAACATTTATATAAATATCAACAATATTATATTGATGGAAAGGAAACTACACTGAAATGTTTATTGTGAATAATATATGGTATTTTAATTGTAAGTGATGTCCATGCAGATTTGACTATTGATGTTAGTGCCACACAAAATATTATAAATTACATATCTGATATATTAGTGCCAATAATTGGACCACCATAATATGCCCAGATATTGGGATTATGTAACACTAATGGTATATTTAGTGGAAGAACATTACTCAGCTGTAATATACTTGAATGGTTGTAATGACATGAGAGCCTAAATTTTCTGATGCGGATGTAGTTTACATCCAAATGATTTGAATTGGGTGTTGCGCTGACTCGAAGTGAATTGCTCTGTTGAAGTCACTCTTTGTGGTCATTTCATTATCATAATTATGCATACCTTAAGGTGCAGATTTGAACATGTTGAAATATTGAGCATACAAGGGGGTAGATTTTGACTTTGTGCGATAGTGTAAATTGGGTGATAGTGAGTCGGCAGCTCATTTTTCAGCTCTCCCGATTTTTCTTTCCACAGAAGTCAAAGGGATTTGGACAAATTGAGCGGAGGAGCTAAGGAATTGGAAATGAAAAATAACGTAAGGCAAAGCATATTGTTACAGGAAACATAGGGCACAAATTCTGCAGCGCCCCTGCACTGCCACAAATGTGGTGGGGTGGAACTTCCACCGGCCACTTTCATCTGGCGGTGACTCAAGTATGAATCCCAGGAGCAGGGTCATTTAAATAGTAGGCCTGCCACGGCCCAACAGGGTGCCCGGCCCCCTGCTCCATTGGAATCTTGTAGCAGCACTCTGGATTGGATCAAAGAGAAATGGATAACAATTTTGTTTCAGTCTTCACAGGTCAGATGGACCAATCTGTAACAGTATTCCCTCCGACAATGATTACCACTGGATTTTTCATTGTTGAGGCATACACTAGGCCTACAGTGGACTTATCCAAGGTGCATCTAATGGGATTCTTTGGGTAATGCAGATCCATGCCCCCCACCCCCCAGACACGTCTGCAACCTGATGCTGGAACATGGAGGAGCACAAGCAGATGAACTACCCACCTCCCACCAGCCCCACACCCCCATAGATCAGGACTTTCTGCTCAGTTTAAATGGGGCACAAACCTTCCAAATCTGGGTTCCACCCCACATTCCATCAGAGAAACAATGATAATTCTTAAACCATTGGCAAATAAAACTGTCTGTGACTGACAATAACAAACATTCTTTTCTCATGCAGGATAAAATGCCACACAATTCACAAAAGGGGGGTCGGTCCTTCCATTATCCCAGGCAAAGGAAACAGCAGTGGAAGTCCTGAGAACTCACCCAACCAACACTGTAGGGCATGAAGATTTGGAAAAACCTGCACCTATGAGTGGTTTGTGCTGATCAAGTGCAAATGCTCCAATAACGAAAATGGTTGCTCTATTTTGCAGCTCATACTCCGAGGAGACCATTAAATGAGCCTAACAGTAAGGAAGATGTGCATAGTGGGAACGTCCTTGAATTTCTGATTTTTCTCATCGTGACAGAAACCAGAACTAAGAAAGATGCTGCAAAGAGAAAGCAGGAACCAATGCCAGGATCGACAACATCTGAAACTGCCAGCAGAAATTGGCCTACTCCATCATGAACTCTGGACTACTGAAGGATGAATGAATCATGGCAGCACATATACAGGGAATTGAGATGTAGAAATTTGTGTCTATAGTTACACCCATTTGAACATTAAGAGAGAGAAATCCCTTTCAGTTTGCATAATAGTATGGGTTGACATTATGGGCATTATGTCGCCACATGAGAGCAATCTATTCCTCCAAATGCTCATGGAAATCCACTAAACTGGTAAATATTCATGGCTTGCAAACTAATTTGTCTTGCTCTGGCATCAGATGTAATGGACTAGGCTGCCCTGGCAAACAGCATATTAATTTCCAGATGAAGCTAGGAGCTTCAAAAATCAGGTGTCCATTATTTTCCCAAAAAACATATCCAAAATGAAGTTATGATTTTCAATATAATAGCACTATGAACCACAACAATTCACTGTTAAGAATACAGCTTAAGCCTTCCTCAGCTTCTTCTCCAGGTGCCTGTCTAATAGTGGCCTATCTTAGATTGGTCAATCCTAGGGCAGAAATGACAGAATTTTGGATGGATGATGATATCATCTCATCCTCCCATCATTTGCATGGCTGCGCTCCTTTTAAAGCAGGTGCTTCTCCTCCTACCCTCACATCCGGTGAAATTTATGACAGGACTTAAATGTTGTAGAGACCCGGCACATCCAGTCTCCGCCCCAAATTCAGTGCCCCCAGTCAAACTACCAGATTTCTGCCTGAAATTGTGATTTTGATGCTAGTGCTGGAAAAGATCTGGCACAGGGATAAAAATCTTGATTATCTAATTCCCCTGCACCACACTGGCATTGACAGCTCCAGGGGGCGCAATTTCAGGTTCTAAGTTGTGAGGAGAGTCACAGAACTCAAATTGTTTTCAATGCAGAAGTTAAAAGAGGGGATGTGGTCCTCGTCTTTAAAATGCTGAAAAACATGAATAATGAACAGAGGAAATTATATGTGATTTGTTGGAATAAAGTAGGCTTGATATCCTGGATAATTTCTTTTTGCAGTTCGTAAGTTTTTATGCTCTAATGCGATAGAAATTTGCTTGGGTGGTAAAGCAAAACTAGCAATAACAAATTGTTCTCACAATTTTTTCTAAGAAAATCGTGCAGAGTGTAAAATGAGTTGCCAATTCGCTATTGCCCATTTTGTGCTACTGCCCAACAAAAATTTCTACCCCTATGTCTCCAAGACTCACGTCCATACCTCCAAGATAGGAACATAGGAGCAGGAATAGGCCATTCAGCCCCTCTAGCCTGTTCCATTATTTTATTAGATCATAGCTGATCTGCACCTCAACTCCATTTACTGGCCTTTCCTCCATATCCCTTAATACCCTTCCCGAACAAAAATGTATCAAATTCAGTCCTGAAAATTGTAATTGACCCAGCATCCACAGTCTTTTCCAGGTTTCCTCTATCCTTTGTGTGAAAAAGTGTTTCCTGATTTCACTCCTAAAAGGCCTAGCTCTAATTTTAAGATTATGCCCTCTTGTTCTGGATCCTCTGCTTTCTGTGTGTCCCTAACCTCCCTATTACAAAGATTCTTTCTCTTCAAGACCTCCTTCTCACTCTCTCAATACCTCAGAAATTTCCCTCCTGAGGAGTCTGTCAAAGCACAAGGACTCCCACACAGCTTTGAAAAAACACAAAACTAAAAAAAAACGAATCAAATTGTGACTAGTGATGTCACAATATCAGGTTTTAATCCTGTAGGTATTGTGTACAGAATCTATCTAATCATAATCTTGTAGAATTCCCTTTATCCTGGTATTTTTCTGGAAACTCATATTTTCCCCAGAATTAATGTTGATTATTATGGTCAGCATTATTCTTCTTTGAGGAGTAGATTGGCTAGGGAGTTGGATTACCTTAGTGGTAGCACTGTTGTCTCTGAGGTAGATGGTTGTGGGTTCAAGCTCCACTCCATGATTTCAGCATATAATCTAGGCTGAGTGGGTGCTGCTTTTTGATGGGATGTAAAACCAAAGGCCTTTCTGCTTGTTCAAGTGGATATAAAATATTGCATAGCACCATTCAAATAGGAACTGGGAAGTTGTCCTGGCCAAAATTTATCCCTGAATCAAAATAGATTTACTGGTCATTTACGTCATTGCTTTTGTGGGACCTTGCCATGTGTAAATTAGCTGCTGTGTTTACCTATAAAACAATAGTGACTACATTCAAAAATAATTCACTGGCTGTGAAGCACTTTGAGATGTCCTGAGAACATGAAGGATTCACACGAGTGTTATCAAACAAAATTTGATTCCGAGCCACATAAGGAGATATTAGGGCAAGTGACCAAAAGCTTGGTCAAAGAGGTAGGCTTTAAGGAACACCTTAAAGGAGGAGAGAGAGGCGGAGAGGGTTAGGGAGGGAATTCCAGAGCTTAGGGCCTAGGCAGTTGAAGGCACAGCCACCAATGGTGGAGCGATGAAAATCGAGGATGCACAATAGGCCAGAATTGGAGGAGCGCAGAGAACTCGATGGGTTGTAGGACTGGAGGAGGTTACAGAGATAGGGAGGGACGAGGCCATAGAGGAATTTGAAATGTCCCAAGGCGCTTCACAGGAGCGTTATCAGACCCAAAAAAAGGTCAATTTCCACTTGGGGCACTGAGGGTGTGCTAAATAAGAATTCATTTTAATTCTGTTTTTTTTTGCAAAACTACTCGTTGCGTTTTATGTGAAGTAGGATGCACTGCAGTTAACCCACAACTGAGGAGCCAATCAAAACCCTACTTGCAGTGAAGCTGCTGAAAGAAACCTTGCATTTAATGAGCTGAAATCTGCAAAAGTTGGCTAATTCTCCAGTGTGGCCAATGCTTTATGTTCTGATTGGTTTAGGTTAGATAAAAGTGGGAAACCCAATGGGTCAGATTTTCCTATTGCCGTGCCTGGGCGAATTGAATCTCCTGGGTTAACACATGGAGGAAAAATGGACGAGGAGGATCACGTGTCTGTAAATAAACTTGCCTGATTTTCTGTCCACACATTTAAATGGACGAAAAACCGGGTGGGCGCTGTTATCGGAATGTCGTCGTTCCTATCCGATTTTTATCGGTGTGCCCAAGCGATCCGATAGGCCAGGCACAATAATAGGAAAATCTATCCAAATGTACCTGGAACATTCTATTAGTTTACACTTAAAATGACTGCCATTGTACTTCATTCTTATAAAAATAGACACCAGCGTTGAAATAATTATTTGCAGGAGTCCTCCTTGCTTACCTTTTCATACGGCTTGGTACCAGCAAAAAAAGATAGATGTACTGATTCATAGAATGTTATAAATTGGATAGCCAAGTGTTGAAGGATAGAAAACTAAAGCCTGGTCTTCAGTTGCTTCCAAGCCTTTAGTCACAGAGATTACCCCTTGCACACAGACCATACCCACATAAGCTCTCATATAAAAAGGGTAGAAGCGAGTGCCCAATTGACACACAACACCTGAATACAATTAACACTAATTGATATAAATCACATGAAACAATTAACATAGAACAAGTCAGTACTTTTTCAAAATTGTGAGAATGAAGTAATATAAATATGTTACGAATGAAAAATTTTACACAGTTATGCACGGGAAATGGAATGAAATGTTTACAAGAGAAAAGAACTGTGAATGCGAGAAATCAGAATTAAAAGCAGAAATGCTTGGGCTATACAGCAGCCCATTAGAATAGGAAAAGATAAAAAGTAAGTTACCATTTTGGATAGAAACCCTTTTTTTGGTTCCGGTGAAGGGGCTTTAACTAAAATAGTAATCAGCCTTTTTTTTATTTAAGATGCTGATGGACCTGCTATGTATTTCCAGCATTTTCTGCTTTTATTTCCAAAGCAACTAAGTAGTGCCTGCCATACTGGGAATGTCTTAAAAGCTCGGGTGCATAGAATCATAGAAAGTAATGGCACAGAAGGAGGTCATTTGGCCCATCGTGTCTGTGTGGGCTGAAAAAGAGCTATCCAGCTTAATCCCACTTTCCAGCCCTTGGTCCATAGCTCTGTAGATTATGGCACTTCAAGTGCACATCCAAGTACTTTTTAAATGTGATGAGGGTTTCTGCCTCTACCACCCTTTCAGGCAGTGAGTTCCAGACCCCCATCATCCTCTGGGTGAAAAAATTCTCCTCAGCTCTAATCATTCTACCAATTACTTTAAATCTATGCACCCTGGTCACTGACACCAGCTAAGGGAAATAGGTCCTCCCTATCCACTCTATCTAGGCCCCTCATAATTTTATATACCTCAATTAAATCTCCCCTCAGCCTCCTTTGTTCCAAAGAAAACAACCCCACCTATCCAATCTTTCCTCATAGCTAAAATTCTCCAGCCCTGACAACATCCTTGTAATTCTCCTCTGTACCCTCTCTAGTGCAATCACATCTTTCCTGCAATGTGGTGACCAGAACTGTATGCAGTACTCAAGCTGTGGCCTAACCAGTGTTTTATACAGTTCTAGCATAACCTCCCTGCTCTTATATTCTATGCCTCGGCTAATAAAGGAAAGTATCCTGTATGCCTTCTTAACCAACTTATGTACCTGTCCTGCTACCTTCAGGGATCTGTGGACATGCACTCCAAGGTCCCTCTGTTCCTCTACACCTCTCAGTATCCTCCTGTTTATTGTGTATTCCTCTGCTTTGTTTGCCCTCCCCAAATGCATTACCTCACACTTCTCTGGATTGAATTCCATTTGCCACTTTTCTGCCAACTTGACCAGTCCATTGATATCTTCCTGCAGTCTACAGCTTTCCTCCTCACTATCAAGCACACGGCCAATTTTTGTATCATCTGCAAACTTCTTGATCAAGCCCCCTACATTCAAGACCAAATCATTAATATAGACCACAAAAAGCAAAGGACCTAGTATTGAGCCCTGTGGAACCCACTGGAAACAGCATTCCAGTCACAAAAACACCCGTCAACCATTAACCTTTGCTTCCTGCCACTGAGCCAATTTTGGATCCAACTTGCCACTTTCCCTTGGATCCCATGGGCTTTAACTTTTGTGACCAGCCTGCTATGTGGGACCTTGCCAAAAGCCTTGTTAAAATCCATGTAGACTACATCGAACACGTTACCCTCATCGACCCTCCTGTTACCTCCTCAAAAAATGCATATTCATGATATTAGTAATATTGCTACTTTTTTGAACTGTTAGTAATTCAAGTACATTGTAGAATGTAAGTATTCCTGGACTGAAAGTAGCAAAGCCATGTCCTGTGCTTAGTTCAGAAAGAGTGATTTTGACATGTCACAGCCTACATAAAAAAAATGCATTGACTCACGGCCAACCTGTGTTCAGGCCAAGTCTTTAATTTCCCAAATTGAATGTCTGCATTATAAGGTAAAATCAATAGTAATCATGCTATGCTAACAGCTGGGTGAATGTGAGCAAGTATAGTAAATATCGTTAGTCTGGTTAGCAAAATGCTGATCCTTAAAACATATTGGCCTAGAAGTTAGATTGCACCCTAAAGATGCCAGTGGCAGAACCATGAGAAATCAGTCTGCAGGACTCATTTTTATATTACCGGTGAGCTGCCTCCCCAGAGGTAGCTATCTGATCACAGGGGTGGAGGGAATGGCAGACAAGATTGGCAGGCTGGGATTAAACCCGGGAAAGGGGGCAGCTGAGGCAATTGGTACGGGTCGAGTGCATGCTGGTAGTTGCCCACAGTTTTAATGCGGAGCCAGGGAGAGCATTCCTGCTCCTTCTGGCTCTACATTCAGTTACGTATAAAGTTTTGTTTTACATTTTTTCAGACCAAACAATGAATTCATAGAAAAAATGAATTGCAAAGCTTCTCTTCTTACTTAATCACTGCCCCAATAAAGTCCTAACATACACAAAGGTTCTCTCTCAGTATTGCCTAATCAGATTATGTCTAGTGATTAAAGAGGACTTTGTGAGTAGTTGTAAAGCCCTAGTATAATTTCCTTCAGTCGGTCCTTCAACTTTTCACAGTGATGCATGAAAGCTGTTGCTGAGTCGTGTGGGGAATTGCAGACACCAACTCAACATAAATCCGAACAACTGATTACAAAATCACCAAAACTATGTAGAATGTAATGGAAGTAATGAAAACAAGCAGTGCCTTAAACCGGGGCCTAGCAATGGGCCTTGATTGACCCTGGAAGCATTTTTGGTTTGTTTTAACACACACTTTCACATTCAGAATAGTCTACATAACTGTGGGAAAATAAGCTGATTAGCAACATATCCAGATGTCAAAACTTAAATAAGAATGATGATTTTAAAACACATCTGTCAGTGTTACATTTCTCTTCCTATTAAGAATGTAAATGATGTATTACTGCTGTTAGCAAATACAATAATAACATGCAGACCAAAGCAATTAGTAGTGATCTAACTATTCATTTTCATGGCTATTGATAATCTATGGCAAAGCCCCGGGTGGCAAGGCCTGCAGCAGTTGGAATAACAATGGCTGCAATAGTGGGAGTAACAATTGTAAACAATTTTACAACACCAAGTTATAGTCCAACGATTTTATTTTTAATCCCACAAGCTTTCGGGGGCTTTCCCCTTCCTCAGGCGGTGTGGAAATGAAATGACAATTTCGAATCCTTCGCATTTTAAGATCACATAACAAAGCCTGGTGATTACTGCCTGTTGCCAAGGCAATCACAGTGAGCAGACAGAAAGGTGTCATCTAAAAGGCCACTGAATATACAACCCCCCCAAAAAAAAAAGAGAGAGAGACAGAACGAAGACAGTCAATGACCCATTATATTAAAAACAGATAACATTTGTTCGCTGGTGGGGTTACGTATAGTGTGACATGAACCCAAGATCCCGGTTGAGGCCGTCCTCATGGGTGCGGAACTTGGCTATTAATTTCTGCTCGACGATTTTGCGTTGTCATGTGTCTCGAAGGCCGCCTTGGAGTATGTTTACCCGAAGGTCGGTGGCTGAATGTCCATGACTGCTGAAGTGTTCCCCGACAGGGAGAGAACCCTCCTGTTTGGCGATTGTTGCGCAGTGTCCGTTCATCCGTTGTCGCAGCGTCTGCATGGTCTCGCCAATGTACCATGCTCTGGGGCATCCTTTCCTGCAACGTATGAGGTAGACAACGTTGGCCGAGTCACAGGAGTATGAACCATGCACCTGGTGGGTGGTGTCCTCTCGTGTGATGGTGGTATCTGTGTCGATGATCTGGCATGTCTTGCAGAGGTTACCGTGGCAGGGTTGTGTGGTGTCGTGGATGCTGTTCTCCTGAAGACTGGGTAATTTGCTGCGAACGATGGTTTGTTTGAGGTTGGGTGGCTGTTTAAAGGCGAGTAGTGGAGGTGTGGGGATGGCCATAGCGAGGTGTTCGTCATCATTGATGACATGTTGAAGGCTGCGGAGAACATGGCGTAGTTTCTCCGCTCCGGGGAAGTACTGGACGACGAAGGGTACTCTGTTGGTTGCGTCCCGTTTTAGTCTTCTGAGGAGGTCTACGCGATTTTTCGCTGTGGCCCGTCGGAACTGTCGATCGATGAGTCGAGCATCATATCCCATTCTTACTAGGGCGTCGTTCAGCGTCTGTAGGTGTCCATCGCGTTCCTCCTCGTCTGAGCAGACCCTGTGTATTCGCAGGGCCTGTCCATAGGGGATGGCCTCTTTGACGTGGTTAGGGTGGAAGCTGGAAAAGTGGAGCATTGTGAGATTGTCCGTGGGCTTGCGGTAGAGTGAGGTGCTGAGGTGCCCGTCTTTGATGGAGATTCGTGTGTCCAAGAAAGAAACTGATTCTGAGGAGTAGTCCATGGTGAGCTTGATGGTGGGATGGAACTTGTTGATGTTATCGTGTAGTCTCTTTAGTGATTCCTCACCGTGGGTCCATAGAAAGAAAATGTCGTCGATGTATCTGGTGTATAGAGTTGGTTGGAGGTCCTGTGCAGTGAAGAAGTCCTGCTCGAACTTGTGCATGAAAATGTTGGCGTATTGGGGTGCGAATTTGGTCCCCATGGCTGTTCCGTGTGTTTGGGTAAAGAACTGGTTATCGAAGGTGAAGACATTGTGATCCAGGATGAAGCGGATGAGTTGTAGGATGGCGTCTGGAGATTGGCTGTTGTTGGTGTTGAGTATTGATGCTGTCGCAGCGATGCCGTCATCGTGGGGGATACTGGTGTAGAGTGCCGAGACGTCCATCGTGGTGAGAAGTGTTCCTGGTTCAACAGGTCCGTGGGTACTGAGTTTTTGTAGAAAGTCTGTAGTGTCGCGACAAAAGCTGGGGGTTCCCTGCACGATGGGTTTCAGGATGCCCTCGATGTATCCAGAGAGGTTCTCACACAGGGTTCCATTGCCTGATACGATAGGACGTCCGGGTGTGTTGGCTTTGTGGATCTTTGGGAGGCAGTAGAAGTCTCCCACGCGGGGAGTACGTGGGATGAGAGTGCGTAGGATGTTTTGAAGGTCTGGATCGAAGGTCTTGATCAGTTTGTTGAGCTGATGGGTGTGTTCTTTGGTCGGGTCATGTTCTCCGTCATGTTCTCCGCAGCCTTCAACATGTCATCAATGATGACGAACACCTCGCTATGGCCATCCCCACACCTCCACTACTCGCCTTTAAACAGCCACCCAACCTCAAACAAACCATCGTTCGCAGCAAATTACCCAGCCTTCAGGAGAACAGCATCCACGACACCACACAACCCTGCCACGGTAACCTCTGCAAGACATGCCAGATCATCGACACAGATACCACCATCACACGAGAGGACACCACCCACCAGGTGCACGGTTCATACTCCTGTGACTCGGCCAACGTTGTCTACCTCATACGTTGCAGGAAAGGATGCCCCAGAGCATGGTACATTGGCGAGACCATGCAGACGCTGCGACAACGGATGAACGGACACTGCGCAACAATCGCCAAACAGGAGGGTTCTCTCCCTGTCGGGGAACACTGCAGCAGTCATGGACATTCAGCCACCGACCTTCGGGTAAACATACTCCAAGGCGGCCTTCGAGACACACGACAACGCAAAATCGTCGAGCAGAAATTAATAGCCAAGTTCCGCACCCATGAGGACGGCCTCAACCGGGATCTTGGGTTCATGTCACACTACACGTAACCCCACCAGCGAACAAATGTTATCTGTTTTTAATATAACGGGTCATTGACTGTCTTCGTTCTGTCTGTCTCTCTTTTTTTTTGGGGGGTTGTATATTCAGTGGCCTTTTAGATGACACCTTTCTGTCTGCTCACTGTGATTGCCTTGGCAACGGGCAGTAATCACCAGGCTTTGTTATGTGATCTTAAAATGCGAAGGATTCGAAATTGTCATTTCATTTCCACACCGCCTGAGGAAGGGGAAAGCCCCCGAAAGCTTGTGGGATTAAAAATAAAATCGTTAGACTATAACTTGGTGTTGTAAAATTGTTTACAATTGTTAACCCCAGTCCATCACCGGCATCTCCACATCATAGTGGGAGTAGGTAGAAGTGGAAGTAGCAAGAAAGAAAAAAGAAAGAACAACTTGCACTTATCTAGTGCCTTTCATGACTTCAGCATGTGCCAAAGCACGTTACAGCCAATACAGTACTTTTAAAATCTAATGTAGGAAAAGCTTGCAGGAATAGAGTGGATTAGCCTGCAAGAGCGGGAGTAGCAAGGCTAGTGGCAGCAGAAGCAACAATATCTCTGAAAGCATAACAAGACAGTTAGCTAAAAAATTTTAAATGTAAAGGTTAAAGTTACTTGTATTCGAAATCCTGCAGCAGCCCACCTTTACGCTGGTTGGCAAGACTTGTGCCATCCAACATTATGGTAATGCAGTGACCGTGGGAAATGGGCTAGGGTTAGTGGCATAAGTGATGGGTGTCCAGTTATCCTGCCCTGTCTCACTTTCGGTGGCAAACCGGATCCTGAGGAAAAGCCAGGCCATGAAGAGAAACTCACAGAACTGAACTTGGTATTCTAGGAGACAAGCGATTGAACGGCGACATGATCCAGGTTTTTAAATTGTGGATGCAAGGAGGTTCACAAAGATCACAAAATCTACAAAAACAGCCTGGATTGAGAAACACAATGTAAATGGATCAAATTTACAGATGATTCTAAATTAGAGAGACACTAAATTCTGATGAAGCAGCCAAAGAACTACAGAAGGATCAAGACAAAATTTGCAAGTGTGCATAACTATGGCAGATGAAAATCAACATAGATAATTACAAGGTGCTAGACATTGGAAGAAAAAATGGGGTACTGGCTAGTGGAGAAACTGAAAGAGATCTGGGTGCGATAACAGCCTCAATACCAACCACGTCCAGTCATTGCAGAACAGCAATCATCAAAGTAAACAGAATGCTGAAGAGGGGCTACAGTTGATGGAGTGGGGAGCACTGAATTTGGAAAGGCTGGTTTCTTTGCCGGTCACGAGCAATTGCTTGCCATAGGCCAATTCTTTTAAATCCAAAGTTTCTTCAGCCGGACCAGTTCAGGCGCTGCTGCTGGCCAACACCACGACTTCCTTGCCCCTGTCCCCCCACCTAGTGGGAACCCGAGCTGCACTGATGCTGACGTGGGTTCAACCCACGTAATTTAAATATCCTGACCTCAGAAATTCCGAGAGGGGCATGGGAACCTGGAAACAGCGGATGGATGTCCAACCTCAGTGGTGGTGCAGGATCGCGGATTTTTGGAGCTAACCTGTGATTCAGTGATAATGTGTCACTCTTAGATTTGGTTTGTGTCTCCAAATCTGCAAATAATTTTTATTATTATCTCTGCAATTTAAATCAAAGACACTATTCCTTCATGAAACAAAATGCTTCAAGATGTCCTCTCATGCTGCTTTTAATTCACTAATAGGGGGTGTATGAAGCAACTTCAGGGTTGTTTTTTTTTTGCTTCCTGCCTGCGACAAAACTCATTGAGCAGAATTTTCCTGTGCTATCCCACCCAAAATTGGGAACATATATTAAAGAGCACAATAATACTCCAAACCTATTGTCACAATAAGGGATAATTGGCTATTTGATCTAGCAAGGACTTTTGGTTAAAACTATATTGGCCCTGAATATCCATGGACTGTGATCCTGACCTAACTCACTGTTACACTTCCCAGGTTATGTCATCAAAATATTAAATATTGTACAGTATAGGAAAATTCCTGAATATAAGGGTTGTGGCTTCCCTTACAGGAGTGAGCAGCACTGCTGAGCACAAGGGAATATCTAAGGCAGACCCGCAATTTGTAACACCTATTTGGATGCAATTTACAATACTGTTGTGATATCAACGCGGCTTCTCCCAGAATGTCCATTGTACACACACAAGCTGAGCCAATTGACGATAGTTTACCTAGTACTTTGAGGGCTGGACAAGCACATGCTTAACAGTAACAAGAGCCAACAACTCATCTACTGGCAGACACCATAGTGATAAAGGCTGTAAGGCTGTGTACAATAAGAAGAACAAAGAGAGGGAAAGAGTTAACCAGGAAGTAGTGTCATCAGTGACTGGCAACTGTGAAAGACACATGAATAGCACAAGTGACCTAGATGAGAAAAATCAAGACTGACAGCACTTTAAACACAGCTCTGCTTAGTAAACCTTAGGAATCTTCTGTGCCCCACTCTCACTAAATCAAATGAAATTATAACATCTTAATGACACCTTTGATGAAGAAATGTCAAGAATTAACTCAGCCTAATTTACTTTCAATAGTATTGAGATGTTGGCAGGTGCATATAATATTAATTTAATGCTAGAGGAGCTCCCATTTCATTGCTCATGGGAAGACAGTAGGATTGTGTTTTATAAGGGAGTGAACGTAATGTGGCTTTGGTGATGGTAAGTGAGAAGATGTGGGGGGGGTATTTTAACCCTCAAGAACAGGTGAGCTAGGGGCAGGTGGGCAGTGAAAATTGTTGATTTAATCAGCGGGCCCGCAACCCGGCTCCAACACACCCACTTCAGGGATTAACCCAGGCACGTTTGGAAGGGTGCGTAACCTGGGCATCACGTCCCCTATTAATGCTGGCGGCCAGCTTGTTAAAGGGGCAATGTAGGTAATTTAAACAATTGTGGTACCTAATTTTTTGTGGATTCTGAACCTAAAATGAATTTTACTTCATCTGCATGGGTTTTCCATGGCTTCTCAAACTCGCCAGTGAAACGGAGGTGAGATTCTTGCAGAAGTTGATTTGGCCCTTTAAACCTGTGATTGACATATCTCAAGAAAAGCTCAAGGATTGCAGCTGGTCTCTCAGTTCTCTTAGGCAAACATTTGGCTGAGAGTTCTTTGTGTTGGGTCTCTATTCACTCTTCCAGCCATCACTCAATTAAATTAATTAAATTGAAAATAATCAATTGTCAACATGCTGAATCAATGTTGAGTGTGTGCACAAATTTATATTTTTAAGAATGATGACAACATCTGAAATATTAGAAGATTCTGCAGTCAAGTTCCTTGAAAGAATGATAACATTTTATAAGAGCTTGGCTGTTTTGCTAATAAAAATTATAGAACTCCAAATATGTTTCTAATTCTCATCCATTATTTGCCTTTGTGAGGTCCATTTCTGCCCTTCTTTTTCTGACTTTCTTTCTCTCCATCCTTGGCAATAGGCTTTCCATAGATATTTATTACAAGCTCGGACTCCCACAATTATTTGGATTGCATTTCTTCCCACCCCACTTCCAGTAAATACGTCATCCCTTTCTCTAATTTTCTCCTTCTCTGTCATATCTGGTCAAATAAATTTATTTTCCACGACAGAATTCCTAAAGGTTCTTCTTTTTCCTCAGCTGAATCTTCCCTCAGCAGTGATTGACAGGCCCCTTGAATGAATCCACCACATTTCCCATATGCAGCAGAAAATAACTGCCAGGGACATCCATTATGGTTTTCATCTTTTAATCATAATGCTAGTGCTGGTGCTGTTAGGAAGTTCAAAAAATGAATGTTACTGATATTGCACTGATCATGAAATTGCTTCTCTCCTTCTCCACCTCACCATTTTCTCTCCCTCTCCTCTCCTTCTGCTCCCTCTCTATTCCCCACCTCCTCTTTCATTTTCCCTCTCTCCTCTTCCATATCACCCTCCTTTCCCCATATCTCTACCTCACCCTACCCCTCCCCTGTCCTCACCCTTTATCCGCCCTCTCACCCCTCCCCATTCCTCCCCCTCACCTGCTTCTCTCCTCCTCCATCTTCTTCTCTCCCTCTCCCCTCCTTCTGCTCCCTCTCTATTCCTCCCCTCCTCTTTTATTCTCCCTCTCTCCTCTCCCTTACCATCCTCCTCTCCCCTCAACTCTCGCTCACCCTACCCCTCCCCTGTCTTCACCCTTTATTTGCCCTCTCTCCCCTCCCCATTCCTCCCCCTCACTGCCTCTCCCTTCCCTACCCTTCCTCTCCCCCTCATTCAGCCTGCTTTCACTGTTATCACCCTCTCCCTTTCTCTCAAAGTGCAATGCCATAGGAGATCAAGGGGCCGATTTTCGGATGACGGAGCAGGTGCGTTGGGGGCGGGAGGGGCTCCGAAAATCGCTGAAATGCTGAGTGGGTTCAGAGCCCAGCTCTAACCCGCTGACTTCCGGATTCCCCAATGACGTGTCTTGGTGCGCGCTCGCCTCCCGAATGCAGAAGTCCCACTGGCAATTAAAGCCAGCCGGATGATAATTTGCATAGTTTGTCAGATAGTTGAGGTACTTGAACTACTTGATTGACTCAACACTTTTGAAGTATCCTCATCGTGTTTCCCATGCTGTGGGAAACACTCCCTATTGCAACAGACGTGTTTCAGCCAGCAGCCAGCAGCCAGTGGGAGATGCAAATGCATATTTGACAGGTTCGGGAGAAAATGTCATTTATTGCAGCAGGCACACTGTCACTTCAGACAAAGTTTTGGCTGCAAGACCTTTGGGTTTTCACTCAACAGTCCTGCAACTACACATGCACCCACTGTAGAGTGACCCAATGAGTGGCATCAAGTGTCGGTGTTCATGGTGAACCTCATGAAAGGGCCTTATTACAGAAGCCAGTTAAGCATGGCCAAGTCGTGGCAATAGTGGTGACAATAACAATATTTAATGTGAGTTTAACAAAAAGCAAATATAAATAAAACACATGGCCAACCGTCAAACACCCTTGTGCATACCCTTCGTGCTTACAAAAACTTCGCCCTTCGCTTCCGACTCCTTCTACATGGTGCATCCACTGTGGCTGCAGCAGAGGTGGTGGCAGGTTGCTCTTTTTCATGCCCTGACCGATTAGATGCTTTGGGCCTATGCCCTCTGGGTTTTGGTAGCTGTGAGGGCCCTTCCAAGGACTGCTCCACCTGCACCTTCGCAAGGGCAGACTTGGCCACCTGGAGAGGAGATTGCATTGTGGGTACTGGTTGAGAGGGGGGCAACGTGGGAGGGTGAAATGTGGGAGCGCTCTGAGTGGCGTCCTCACTTCCATGTCCCCTTACGCCATCATCCCTCCCTGGGCAGGTCCCACATCACTCCTACCACTCTGCTGCACGACAGTTTGGAGGACATTATGAAGCCTTGTAAGGCCAGTGCTAGTATATCTGTCTGCCTGTTTAAGGCGGCAGAATGTTGTTCATCCTGAGTCCAAATGGCCGTTGTCAGGGCCTGAATGGACTCCTTTGTGAGCTGTGCTTGAAGTTCCATGGAGGCTAGCCTTCCCTCCATCGCAGACATTCCGCACTTATCCGCGACACTATCTCAGAGATGCCCTCATGTCCCTGTGACACTATCTCAGAGATGCCCTCATGTCCCTGTGCCACCATTCCGCTCATGCAGGAGTTGGACTCCTCCATCCTCTGCGCTATTGTGGAGAGTGCGCATGGCACCTGTTCCAGCACCTCACAATTGTGCTGCTGCCCCTCGATCATTCTCCTTTTAAAGGATGGCCCCCAGGGTTCAGCATCTGTGTCCAGCTGAGCAGAACCTGGAGAGGAGTCCTTCCACCAACACGGACTCTGCACAGCTGCCTCTGCCACCAGTGTCTGCTCGTGCTCACGTGTGTGGTAACTCACCATGTGCAACCCCAACTAACTGCGGACTGGGACCCACTGAGGTGTGAATATCTGCACTGGTGGATGGCTCACTCAGATGTGACGGTGCCCCCTCAGATGCCCGCGGGTCCTCTGAGGAATTGCCCTCTGCTGTTACAGCGGTCGCTGAAGGCTCTGTAAGAGAACAGAAGGCACTATTAAGCATGATCACAGATATGTAATGTTGCGATGAGCAAACTGAGGTGCCGAAGATGATGAGGCATGTTAACATCAATTCATATTGTGTGTGCTGAATGTTAAAATTCTGTCATCAGACGTTTGTCGGGTGCCAGACTCGGCGTCCCCGATGGACAGGCAGTGCTCCACCGCCTCCTGCTCCGCGTCTGTGTGGACGACGATCTTTTGCGGCCCCCCCTCCAGCCCTTGCCCTCTCCCATGCATTCTGGGCTCTCTTCTCCTATAAGGGGAGAAAGTACAGCTGCGTGAGTGAGTAATGGTGACGTGGCCAACCAATGAATGCATTGGTTTAAGTGAGGCTGACCACAAAAGAGATGCATCAGAGGGTTAGTATGAGACAGAGCCATGATTTTGTATGAGGATTGGGTTGAGTGGTAGTGGTGGGGTGAGTACAGGGGAGGTGAGGAATTGGTGAGTAAGTGCAGGTAAGTTGAGGATGAGCTTTGAGTGGGTGTGAGGAGTGATGTGATAGAGTAGTGTTGGCGGTGCAGAATGAGTTGGGGGGTGAGGGCAGTGATGTGGAAGACGGTATGTAGGAGAATGCGTAAGTGTTCACTTTTGCTGACCTAGTTAGGTCATTGAAGCGCTTCCTGCACTGGATCCAGGTGCGGGAGATGTTGCTCCTGCTGGTGACCTCCTCTGCCATCTCGAGTCAGGCCTTCTTGGTGGCAGAGGCAGGCCACTTGCTCCCGTCCGCCGGGTAGAAAACATCCCTCCTCCTCCTCACCCCATCCAGTAGCACCTGGACTGAGGCATCGCTAAATCTTAGGCAGCCTTTCCCCTATGCTGCTCCATTGTGATGTGTGAATGTTTGCTCCAGCAGCAGCCATTGGAGGACTGCCCCTTTAAATAGAGCTCCTCCAGCTGATGGCCTGTGATGTGGGTGCGCAGTCCGCCCGCTGCACAGCTTTTGGATGGCAAACCCAGAAGCACGTTAAGTGGCTCCAATTGACCTGCGATCACTTGGACAGATTTTATTGGGTGGGTTACTCATGTGCCCAATCGCCACCCCCCCCCCCCCACTGCCATCCCGCCTCCCCGCTAATATCAGGGCACAACTAGCAAAAACTGCAAACAACTAAAATAAATCTCTCCCCCACAGCACCACCATTGCATCACTTTCTACATCCCTCGGTAGTATAATAAACGTGACCCCCACTCAACTGAGCAAAAAAAATAAAAATCAAAACCCACCCAATGAGCAAAAATTGGGAACCAAGCCAATGAGTATATATCTGAGAACAACCCCCCAAAAAATGACCATGAGCCCAAATACATCCCCACAGCATAGGATTACAAACACATGACACAAATTCCAGGATGGGACAACAAACCTTCTCCTCCCCACGATTGAGCAGAAATTCTGGCATAGGATCACAAACACTCATTCACCCCATGTCAGAAATTGCTGGTTAGGGTATTAAACCAGCATTCACTCCAAGGCCTTCCCCCCTCCCACCCCGAATGGTCGAGACCACACCACATGGTCGAGACCCTCCCCCATGGTCAAAACCATCCCCTCTGGTCGAGACCACCCCCATGGCCGAGACCCCCACCACACCCCCCGCCCCTCGCCCCGATGGCTGCCTCCGGCATCAGACCACCCCCCCACCCCCCCGATGCCCTCCACGGCCCGCGATCCCTCCCTCCCTCCTCTCTGATTCCTAGCTGTTTTCCCTCCCGACAGCCAGCTAGCCTGTCAATCTGACTGGCTGTCACACAGGAAACCTGAAAATTAAATCAATTGTCTTCAATTGAGTTGCGATCGCAGAATCCAGTGCACTCACTTGACTTCTGTGTTTCCCACACGATAATCTACCCATCCACTCAGTTCACAGCTCCATGCTAAAATCATGCCTGTGGTGTTTGAGTGAGGGTGTTATTTTAATGAGGGTTTGAGAAATGGTGTGAGAATAGTTTGGGGACTATGGAAGTGAGAAGTCATGTGGGAGTAGTGAGTAGTTTGGGGACAGTAGTTGGGGGAGGTAAGTATTGAGGATTTGGGGAGTAGTATGTGGTTGAAGGAATAATGTGTATAGTGTGTGTTTGAGAGGATTGGGGTAGTGACAGGGTAGAACCTGGGAGAATGCATTTTTTGGGAGGAACTGGTTATGGGGTAGTGAGTAGTTGACGGAGGGGCGGTTATTTGTGGGGGGAGGCAACAACAGTGGAGGTGCAGGTAGCCCAATTTTTGTATCGCCAAGGTAAGTTACACAATGGAGAACACTACCACGGCACCACCTACCTTGAAGATGCAGCTGGAAGGTTTGCGGAGGTAAGTAAGCAACAGTGCCAACAATGTTGGATACCCTACTTGACGGACTCAATTAGAGGTAAGTAAAATGAATAGGTAAGTTTAATTGTGACTGAAAAGCATGACAGATATGTGTGACAGAAGATGTGATGAAAATAACATGATGGAAATAGGTACAACTGAAATTACAGCAATTGTTATTTGACAGAAAGTGCTTGCATATGCAAGACATTTAATCTATCATAGATAATGTATGTGTTTATCAAAAGAGAGATTAGAGTGGGATTGGGAGCTAGCTGGCTGGCTTTCAGCTACATCCTTTGCCGCTGTCCAGTTAACCTTGAAGGCATATTAGCAAAAATAACATTTTGGTAATGCTCTGAGTTTCAAAGAAAAACAGAATGCCCAGGTTGTGTGTTTGACCCATCTGCACACATTACCGATAGGAGTTTTCTGTCCCAAAGGTGTTGGGGTCACGCTAATAAGTAGATAGATATAGTTCTTGCAATAGACGTTCTGCAGTATGTGTCAGTTTTAGCAGTTAAGCCAAAGCAAACACAACACTACTAATGACTGTGATTCAACTGTTCTATACAAAGATTTTAACACCAATTTTAACACGAAATTTATACCATTACTAGTGTAAATTTGACAAGTGCTCAAAGGAAGCCAGTCCTGATAAGTAACATGACCTTAATAGATTATTGGTTGAAAGACTCTAGGCATTGATTGTACCTTTGTAAAGGCAGATGAGAAAGTCAAGTAGTAGCCAAGTAATGGAAAGCCACTGCATCCTTGCTGAAGGGAGAAGATTTGTTGTGTTGTCAAGAAGTAGCTGAAGTTGTTTAAGCAGAATCTCACACAGCTGTTACTGACGAGCTATGGCTGCTTCAATATGAAGAAGCAAGAATTGTGGATGAGCAAACATCATGCTAAAGAACTGGTGAATCCATGTGTAAAGATAATTTCTGGGTCACCACTGAAATTAGAACACAACCATTTCACGAGAGACATCCTTTCCTTTACATGATATCATTATGTTTCAGGCAAAGGATATAAGCTGCACATGTGTAATATAATGTGATTATTGCATTTTATGAAATTTTTGACACAAATGCAGTTAGTGGAAAAGAAAATGGAAAAAACTCCCAATCTACTGGTTCCAGCTCAGTATTTTCTATTTTCTTTTCTCATTCTATATGACTGACTCTAGTTCCCTTTCTTCTTGATCTGCATCCGTATTCTTCCCTCTTTCACTATATCTGGTTACCTCCAGCCCATCTCCTACCTGATATGCTTCCGTATTTGTCCACCAGTCTTGCTGTTACAAGGACAGTTAGGAAATGTTGCTGTTAGATGGGGCCTATAATTGAAAATAGACTTATTTTGGCTTACAGTGAAACCTTTGATTAATAAGGTGGAGATTAACCCCACTTTCCAATAGCATTGATGGACTTGCAGTGAGGACAAATGCAAGCAGACATTTATGGAGGAAGATTGAGTACAGTGAGAGAGGAAAGAGGTAGACTGGGAGGGTGAAGGATAGGAGACACGATGGGCAAACTGAGCATGTTGGGTGGAGGGGCATGAAAACATGGGAGCGCAATGATATAGATTTAATATAAATGATAAAGGGGACAGGAGTGAGAGGAGCAATGATGGAAACAGCAGGAAAGGAATGAGAAAGAGAGAAGTAGCAAAGTAAAAATATAGGCCAGATTTTCCACTTCAGCATCTCTGGCACATGCTGGGAGCATATAACAGGAAATTGTGCACCCCCAGCCCATGATTTTCCATCCAGTTGGATGAAAATTTGTGGCCAGGGAGTGCACAATTTCTTGTTATGTACTCCTGGCATGCGCCAGCATTACTGAAGTGGAAAAACTCCCCTTAAAAGAGAACAGCAAAGAACAGCCAGAGAAATAACGTAAAAAAAGAAACCAGCGAAAATAGAGTTTGACAAGAAAAACAGCAAGGGGATTCAAGTAACTGGGAAGAGTGTCAGCAAAAAACTTGAGAGTAACGAGTAAATTAAAACTATTCCAATACAACCGTATGTTTAAAAAGACAATATGTATCTAAGTGAAAACAAATAATGTGCAGAAGTAGCCTTCAATATTTCTATACTTTCTTTTTGGGGCTTTCATAATTATATATATAGGAGTAATGAAAAGGGGAAAGTATGATTTACAGGAAATGTATGATGAGAATATGAGAGCTCTGAATGTATAATAAACTATGGAAGTGCTGGTCCTTGGAAATTGGCAGTGCAGTTATTAGAAATCGGCCTGGTCTCACCTTATTAATACAGTGGGTGAGGCCATGCTTGGCTAAATCGTACAGCATACTGTTTCCAAACTGTACTGTAACCAAAGATTCCTTACAATCCCTGCTCAATCTTAAACCATTGTCCAATCTATTTCGTGGGTTTTGATTAGTATGAAGGCATAGTCAACTGCTGTATGTAACAAATTCACTGTCACGGTACTAAATGTTCCAAGTTGATATGAGTGTGATTATTAAGAGTCCAACCTGAAGGATCTCTCACAAACTAAAAGCCTTTAGCATATTTAGGCAGCCGCAATTCTGTTTATTTTTCCTTTGAATGTGACATCCAATGGGAGATGGTCCTACACATAATTTTTCCAATAAATAATTTGCTTTGGCACAATGCTCTTTCCCCCGTAGTAACTACAATTAGAAAGTTTTTCTTTTTTAAACTGAGAAACTAAGATAAAAATAAAATCTCATAGTCTCGAGCATTGGGAGCCAATGCCAAAATGTAGGTTATATTCAATGAAGGATCCGACTGGAATCACTTAAAAAAATATTAGAAACCTAAGGAACTTTCCAATGTGACTATTTTCTGGTGTGACATTTAGCGCTTTCTCTGGCATGAGCCTTATTCCAAGGAAAGTAATGCATTCAGAAGGAGGAATTACTGGCTGAATAATGCCAAAGCCTCACCCAATGAAATTAACGAGCTGGCGAACATAGTTCTGGAATTATTGATGAGTGCAGTGATGTAAAAGCAAGTGCGTTTTCCTGAGGCGGGCAGGGAGTGATGTATTATTGAAAACCAAGCCGAGATTGCATAACTTAAAATTGCAGTGTTTTCGGACTGTATTTTTATTAAAACTTGACGTATTTGCACTTAAACTGGTTTTCATTTCCCCTCTGTATGGAAGTCAGTCAGGTTTTTGGAATTTAATTCAACATTGGACATGTGAGCAAATCAAATGGAAATGTGTTCATGAGGCAATTTTTTTTCTGCTGCGTTTCCATTCTGCTGTAGCTCCATTAAGGCAGAAACCATTACAGTCGATTTATAACAAAAACAGAAAATGCTGGATCTATACCCGAAATGTCTTGTCTTTTCTCTCCAAAGATGCTGCCTGACCTGCGCAGTATTTCCAGCGTTTTCTGTTTTTGTTTCAAATTTCTAGCACCTGTGGTATTTTGCTTTTTGTTCACAATAAATTTATACCTGTCTGTGCTTAAAGCTATAAGACCATAAGAGATAGGAGCAGGAGTAGGCCATTCGGCCCCTCGAGCCTGCTCCACCATTCAATGAGATCATGGCTGACCTGATTTTTACCTCAACTCCGCTTTCCCGCCCTTTCCCCATATCCTTTGACTCCCTTGCTGATCAAAAATTTGTCCAACTTAGCCCTGAATGTATTCAATGACTCAGCCTCCACAGCTTTTTGGGGTGAAGAATTCCAAATATTTATGACCCTCTGGGAGAAGAAATTCCTCCTCATTTCCATCTTAAACGGGTGACCCCTTATTCTGAGACTTTGCCCCCTAGTTTTAGATTCCCCCATGAGGGGTAACATCCTCTCAGCACCTACCCTATCGAGTCCCCTCAGAATCTTGTATGTTTCAATAAGATCTCCTCTCAATCTTCTAAACTCCAATGAGTATAGACCCAACCTGTTCAATCTTTCCTCATAAGACAACCCTTCCATACCCAGAATCAACCTAGTGAACCTTCTCTGAACTGCCTCCAATGCAAATGTGTCCTTCCTTAAATAAGGGCACCAGAACTGTACGCAGTACTCCAGATGTGGTCTCACCGCACCCTGTACAGTTGTAGCATGACTTCCCTGCTTTTATACTCCATCCCCCTAGAAATAAAGGCCAATATTCAGTTTGCCTTCTGGATTACCTGCTGCACCTGTATGTTGACTTTTTGTGTTTCATGTACGAGGACACCCAGATCCCTCTGTACCGCAGCATTTTGTAGTATTTCTCCATTCAAATAACATTTTGCTTTTTTATTTTTCCTCTCAAAGTGGATGACTTCACATTTTCCCACATTATATTCCATCTGCCAAATTTTTGCTCATTCGCTTAGCCTGTCAATATCCCTTTGCAGACACTTTGTGTCCTCATCGCAACTTGCTTTTCCACCTATCTTTGTATCATCAGTAAATTTAGCCACAAGACTCTCTGTTCCTTCATCCAAGTCATTGATATATATTGTGAATAGTTGAGGCCCCAGCACTGATCCCTGCGGCACCCCACGAGTTATAGATTGCCATTTTGAAAATGACCCTTTTATCCCGACTCTTTGTTTTCTGTTAGTTAGCCAATCCTCTATCCATGCCAGTATATTACCCCCAACACCATGAGGTCTTATAAAGCTGCACTCTAAATCTATCTCCAAATATTTGGATACCAACGCTCCCCTGTGTTTCACTACTGGGACAGAGAAAAAAAGCTAGCTGTTACCAATCTGCAAGTTACTGCTCCATCTTCAGTATCTACATGCCTCTGGGTCAGACTCCATCAATCTCCCTTACAACCTGCTCAGGCTGAACCTAACGGTGCACAGCCTCAGTGTTTTGTGATCTATTTACCCCACTTCCAGAACATTGGCATTTATGCCCCTCACCTTTGTTACTGTTAAAACCCTTATCCACACCTTCATTACCTCAATGATTCATTTTCTGACAATCCAACAGATTCATGGTCACTTTTAACACTCTTGTATCCTTTTATAAGAGAGCTGATCTAGGGTGTGGGGTGGGTGTAAATGTGGAGCTTTGTGAATAAAGGCTTGAAAGCAACTGAAGACTAGGCTCCAGTGTTCTATCCTTCACCACCTGGCTATCCAGTTTATAACACACTATACTACAATCTTTCCAAGTCCCACGACTAAAATATCTTCATATTCTGCTCAATGTGGACCTCTCCCCCTTCAAAGTATTCTGAGATGTTTCTCTATGTAATGTATATTTTTGTAACTGGGACTTAACCTTTGAGCCAGAGCTTATTCACTTAGTCTAAAAAAGAGCTGAATAAAGAAAACCTCTTAATGTGCCAACATACTGTACACAAAGGTATATGCAGGCTGTATGTTGGCACATATGCAGGGTTTTTTGCCACCTTTCAGTATTTTAGAACAACATATTGGAGCCATATTCAAACTAAGTTTTGATTAAAACCAGTTTAAAGAAAGGTCAGGACAGAAATGGGATAGTTAAAGGCAAGCAGACCAGTAGTGCCTATGTTAATTTAATGTCATAAATTTGATTATACAGCATCCATACCAACACGATTCCGCACTTAGCAAATTTAGAATAAATTGTTTCTTCTTATAAATGGACTAAGTTTGCAGTGGCAGACCCAAGGGGTGAAATTGGTGTTGGGCAGTAACGCAAAACAGGCGAAAATGAATCGGCAGCCCGTTTTACAGCACACCCGATTATCTTTTCCATTGAAATCATGGCTTCCCCATGGACAACTGGCAGCAGCATAACAGAGCACTGTAATTTTACAGAGTGCAGAATTTTCCAAGGAGTCATAGATTGAACCCACGTGGTCATACATGTACCTTTGATCAATGCCACCACTTACAACAACAGGAAAAGATATGAAACTATGTGGTTCAATGGCTTAGACACTGGCCTTTCACTTCTGGAAATAGGTTGAATTGTACTTCAGACTGATGAGATGAAAGTTTGCTCCATCACTTATGTGTCCCAGTGCAGTGAAAGGATGGCAGGTAGCCTTCCCTGCTTGGACGGGAGAAGAAAATTTACAACAGGCAGAGCTGTGGCAGTAGTTCTCCCTGCCTGATTTTCCCACTGTTTCCATTGCTATACCACTCGACGTGGGACGGTATAGTGGTGTGAAATCCAGCCACAAAGACCTTTTGCTGCTGACCCGGTATTTGTTGAGGCTCTACAGCAAGAGTCTGGTTTATAGCATTCACGTTCATGTTGCTTTCTTCCTGGAATGTATTTCAATCTGTCGTAGCTTTGCTTTTATTTGGAGCCTGAAAACATGTCTGTAGTAAATCATTTTCCTCCTATTTGCGAGATTGTATATATATTATAGCAGGGGGAAATGGGTTTTTATATATACATATATAGCTGTCCCTCAATACAACATCAACAAAAAGTGCTGGAAACATTCCGGTCAGGCAGCATCTGTGAAGAGAACAGACAAATCATTTTGGGTATGGACCCTTTCTCAGAACTGGAAGATAATACCGAGGAACCGCATTTAAAAAGGAACAAAACAAAAACAAAGGGAAAGGGGTAAAAACAAAACCGTGCACACAAGAAAAGAAATAGAACAACCTGTAAAGTGTTTAAGTGGAGAACAGGAATGGTTAATTGGCAGAAGTGATATTAATGTGAGACAACAGGAGGCATATTGAGAAAAATCAACGAAGACATATACAAGACACTGAAGGGAGAGAGCTAAGTGGTGAATAAACAGATAAATGTACAGAATCTTACAACACCAGGTTATAGTCCAACAATTTTATTTGAAAATCACAAGCTTTCGGAGGCTTTCTCCTTCGTCACCTGACGAAGGAGAAAGCCTCCGAAAGCTTGTGATTTTCAAATAAAATTGTTGGACTATAACCTGGTGTTGTAAGATCCTGTACATTTGTCAACCCCAGTCCATCACCAGCATCTCCACATCATGGCTACCAATAAACAGATAGAAAGGGAAGCATGAAAAGTTGTCATAGCAGAAAGGTTCCATTGACCCCAGAGCCTGGTGGAAGAAAAAGTACAAGTATAACACCAAGGGTGCAGACCACCTCACTCGCACTGTGTTCCAATGGGGGAGGTCATCCTCCCCCCCCCATTCCTGGAAACGTTGGCAAACCCATTCCTCAATACAACATGTTCTTTTACATTGTTGTTTTGGACAAAATGGGGGTAGTTTTCAACTTTGCCACCTGGGTGGTAACCTGGCGGAGAAGGTCGCCCATCCAAAGTAGAACCACCCAATTTTCATTCCATTGATTCTAAAATTAAAGTGCATTTGTTACTGAACAGGCAATTTTATTTTACTGTGGGGCAGTTTAATCGTGTGTGCCAGACTGGCAGAGTCAATGGCATTCCCCAGTGCAGATCACCTTGTTCTGCAGGCATTGGAGACCTACTTCTTCATAGGTCTCTGCATTTACCACTGGAACTATCTCCTCTGTGGATCCAGTGGGCCTGCAGGAGGCTAACAAACGACTTTGAATGTAAAAATGAGGAAAAGATGCAGGGAGTTCATTTTGGGCACTCTCCTGCATTGCAACAAGCTGCAATGCAAAAGCATTTACATTTTACTGCTTTAGAATTCTCACAGCTAAACATCCGTCAATCAATAATGCTGTTTCACACCTTGTTTTGGCCGCTATTCAGTGTAATTGAAATGCATATTCATCCAGTGCAATTGATGCTAATCAATGCTATTCATATTCAATTCATATTAATCAGTACTATTCCGTCTACTTACTGAGCAGTGAATAGCAGACCCTATTCGTTGCTATTCAGCTGCATTGAAATCCTATTGAGTAGCTTGAGAGAACTGGCAGCACATTTTTTATTTCATGCTTCCTCTTACCTTGAGTGTCAATTGAAAGAGTAGGTTTTAATAGTTAAATGTGTCTTACAGACCTGAGTCATGAAGATTCTAATATTCAGAAACAAGCATCATAGAATCTTACATCATAGAAGGAAGCTATTTGTCCCATCATGCCTTTGCCAGCTCTTTGAAAGAGCTATCCAATTAGTCCCACTCCCCTGCTTTTTCCCCATAGCCATGCAACTTTTTCCTCTTCAAGTACATATCCAATTCACTTTTGAAAGTTACTATTGAATCAGCTTCAACCACTCTTTCAGGCAGGGAATTCCAGATCATAACAATTCTCTACAAAAAATAATTCTTCTTATCTGCCCCCAGTTCTGATGCCAATTATGTTAAATCGACATCTTCTGGTTACCAACCCTCCTGCCACTGGAAACAGTTAATCCCTATCTGATCTATCAAAAACCCTTCATAATTTTGTACATCTCTATTAAATCTCCCCATTAACTTTCTCTGCTCTAAGGAGAACAATCCCAGCTTCTCCAGTCTCTCCACATAACAGAAGTCCCTCATCCCCGGAACCAGAGAAACACAGAAACATAGAAAATAGGAGCAGGAGTAGGCCATTCGGCCCTTCGAGCCTGCTCCATCATTCAATATGATCATGGCTGATCCTCTATCTCAATATCATATTCCTGTTCTCTCCTCATACCCCTTGATGCATTTTGTGTCTAGAAATCTATCCAGCTCCTTCTTAAATATATTCAGTGACTTGGTCTCCACAGCCTTCTGTGGTAGAGAATTCCACAGGTTCACCACCCTCTGAGTGAAGAAATTTCTCCTCATCTCAGTCCTAAATGGCCTGCCCCATGTCCTGAGACTGTGATCCCTCGTTCTAGACCCCCAATCAAGGGGAAACATCCTCCCTGCATCCAGTCTGTCTAGCCCTGTCAGAATTTTATATGTTTCAATGAGATCCCCTCTCATTCTT
The DNA here is from genome assembly GCF_035084215.1 of Heptranchias perlo. Classification (NCBI taxonomy): domain Eukaryota; kingdom Metazoa; phylum Chordata; class Chondrichthyes; order Hexanchiformes; family Hexanchidae; genus Heptranchias; species Heptranchias perlo. The sequence continues at coordinate 123,544,492 of NC_090325.1, read as the reverse complement.
CTAAACTCGAGTGAATACAGGCCGAGTCCACCCAATTTCTTCTCATACAACAGTCCTGCCATTCGAGGAATCAGTCTGGTGAACCTTCGCTGCACTCCCTCTACGACAAGTTCATCCTTTCTTAGGTAAGGAGACCAAAACTGCACACAATACTCCAGGTGCGATCTCACCAAGGCCCTGTATAACTGCAGTAAAACATCCTTGCTCCTGTACTCAAATCCTCTTGCAATGAAGGCCAACATACCATTTGCCTTCCTAACTGCTTGCTGCACCTGCATGTTTGCTTTCAGTAACTGGTGTACAAGGACACCCAAGTCCCTTTGTACATCAACATTTCCCAATCTATCACCATTTAAATAATACTCTGCCTTTCTGTTTTTCCTTCCGAAGTGGATAACTTTACATTTATCCACATTATACTGCTTCTGCCATGTATTTGCCCACTCACTCAACTTGTCTAATTCGCCTTGAAGCCTCTTTGCATCCTCTTCACAACTCACAATTCCACCTAGTTTTGTGTCTTCAGCAAACTTGGAAATATTACATTTGGTTCCCTCATCCAAATCATTGTGAATAGCTGGGGCCAAAGCACTGATCCCTGCGGCACCCCACTAGTCACCGCCTGCCACCCCGAAAAATACCCATTTATTCCTACTCTCTGTTTCCTGTCTGTTAACCAATTTTCAATCCATGCCAGTATATTACCCCCAACCCCATGTGCTTTAATTTTGCACACTAACCTCTTATGTGGGACTTTAACACAGGCCTTCTGAAAATCCAAATACACCACATCCACTGGTTCTCCCTTATCTATTCTACCAGTTGCATCCTCAAAAAACTCCGGTAGGTTTGTCAAACACAATTTCCCTTTCATCAATCTTTGTTGACTTTGTCTAATCCCATTGATATTTTCTAAGTGTCCTGTTACCACATCCTTTACGATAGACTCTAGAATTTTCCCTACTACTGATATTAAGCTAACCGGTCTGTAATTCCCTGTTTTTTCTCTTCCTTCTTTTTTAAATAATGGGGTTACATTTGCCACCCTCCAATCTGCAGGAACTGTTCTATAATCGATAGAATTTTGGAAGATGACAACTAATGCATCCACTATTTCCATGGTTACCTCTTTTAGTACTCTGGGATGCAGATTATCTGGCCCCAGGGATTTATCGGCTTTCAGTCCTATTAATTTCTCCAGCACTATCTTTTTACTAATACTAATTTCCTTTAATTCCTTCTTCTCACTAGACCCTCACTAGCATTTCTGGGAAGTTATTTGTATCCTCTTCCATGAAGACAGAACCAAAGTATTTGTTTAATTGCTCTGCCATTTCCTTGTTCCCCATTATAAATTCTCCCGTTTCTGACTGTAAGGGACCTACATTTGTCATCACTAATCTTTTTCTTTTTACATACTTGTAGAAGCTTTTACAGTCCGCTTTTATGTTCCTTGCAAGTTTATTCTCATATTCTATTTTTCCCCTCTTGGTCCTTTTTTGCTGAATTCTAAACTACTCCCAATCCTCAGGCTTAATACTTTTCTGGCAACTTTATATGACTCCTCTTTGGATCTAATACTATCGTTAATTTCTTTTGTTAGGCATGGTTGGGCCGCTTTTCCTTGTGTGTTTTTGTGCCAGAAAGGAATGTGTAACTGTTGCAATTCATGCATTCGTTCCTTAAGTGTTAGCTATTGCCTATCAACCGTCATGCCTTTTAATGAAGCTCCCCAATCTATCATAGCCAACTCACTCCTCATACCTTTGTAGTTTCCTTTCTTTAGATTTAGGACCCTAGTTTCGGATTGGACGACTTCACTTTCCATCTTAATGAAGAATTCTATCATGTTATGGTCATTCTTCCCTAAAGGACCCCGCACAACAAGATTATTAATTAACCCCTTCTCATTGCACAATGCCCAATCTAGGATAGCCTGTTTCCTGGTTGGCTCCTCAACGTACTGGTCTAAAAAACCATCTCATACACACTCCGGGAATTCATCCTCCACAGTATTATTGCTAATTTGGTTTGGCCAGTCTATATATAGATTAAAGTCACCCATGATTACTGTAGTACCCTTGTTACATGCATCTCTAATTTCCTGTTTGATGCCATCCCCTACATTACCACTACTGTTTGGAGGCCTATAGACAACTCCCACCAGTATTTTCTGCCCCTTGGTGCTTCTTAACTCCACCCAGACTGATTCTACACCTTGATTTTCTGAGCCAATATCCTTTCTCACTCTTGCTCTGATTACATCCTTTACTAACAACGCCACCCCATCGCCTTTTCCTTTTTGCCTGCCCTTCCTAAATATTGAATACCCTTGAATATTCAGTTTCCAGCCTTGGTCACCCTGTAATTATATCGTATCCGTTTACATCTATTTGTGCTGTTAATTCGTCTACCTTATTACGAATGCTTCGTAATAAGGTAGACGAATTAACAGCATTTTTAACATTTTTAGACATCTTAACATTTTTTTGTAATATGACCCTATTTGTCTTATTACCATTTTTTCTTACCCGGACCCTATTTGTTAGTGCACTCTTGTTTGTACGCTCTGTCCCTTCCTGATACAATCTGGTTATCCTTACCCCTATCACTTTCCTGCACTGCTCCCTTGTCTTTTCTCTTTAGCATTCTAGATTCCTCTCCACCGGGACCCTCCCCCCCACCTTATTTAGTTTAAAGCCCTATCTACCTCCCTAGTTATTCGATTCGCTAGAATTCTGGTCCCAGCATGGTTCAGGTGTAGTCTGTCCCAACAGAACACCTCTCTCTTTCCCCGTGGTGCCAGTAACCCACAAATCGAAACCCACTTCTTCAACACCAATCTTTGAGCCACACATTCATCTCCCTGATCATATTGACCTTATGCCAATTTGCTCATGGCTCAGGTAATAATCCAGAGATTATTACCTTTGTGGTTCTGCTTTTTAATTTAGTCCTAGCTGCTCAAACTCTCTCAACAGAACCTTTTTGTTAGTCCTACCTATGTTGTTGGTACCCATGTGGACCACGACAACTGGACCCTCCCCCTCCCACTCCAAGTTCTTCTCCAGGCCGGAAGAGATGTCCTTAACCCTGACACCGGGTTGGCAACATAGCCTTCGGGACTCATGCTCCTGGCTGCAGAGAACAGTGTCTATCCCCCAACTATACTGTCGCCTACTACAACCACTTCCTTTTTACTCCCCCCACTTGAACGGCTTCCTGCACCATGGTGCCGTGGTCAGTTTGCTCGTCCTCCCCGCAGTCCCCGCACTTGTCCACAAGGGTTGCAAGAACCTCAAATCTATTGGACAAGCGCAGGGACTTAGGCTCCTGCAATACTACCTCCTGGATTCCCGTACCTGCCTCACTCGCAGTCACACCCTCCTGTCCCTGACCACGTGTCAATTCTAAAGTATTTAATCTAAGGGATGTGACTGCCTCCTGGAGCAAAAGGTCCAGGTAGCTTTCTCCTTCCCTGATGTCTCGCAATGTCCGCAACTCGGACTCCAGCTTCTCAACTCGGAGCCGAAGTTCCTCGAGTCGCAGACACTTACCGCAGATGTAGTCGCCCTGAACAAAAATGTTCATAAGCTCCCACATATTGCAGCAGCAACACATCTCCTGTTCTCCCATTATTTTATTTATTTAATTAATTAGTTTAGTGTTAATCAAATTATTTACCTTGTTTAATTTATTAAATTAATTAAATTAAGTTTAGTTTTTAAAATTTAGTTATATGCTATATGTTAATTTAAAACTCAGCCCACAATCACTACCAATCACTGACCTGCCTCACCTGTGACGTCACACTGCAGTTTGCTCTTGTTGCAGGTCTCCTGCTGCTTTTATCCCCATTCTCGGGCCTCGATCTGCTGCTGCTCAGGTCCGCCGCCATTCTGCGGAAAAAGTTAGGAAAAGCAAGGCAAAGCAAAGGAGCACCTCCTTCCCCCACTTCACCGAACTCCCACACTTACCAAACTCCCAAGTTGTTCACTCTGTGCCTGCTGCACTCAGTGTCGGTTGCACTCACAGGCTCATTCTCGTAAATCTCCTCTGCACCCTCTCCAAGGTCTTGATATCCTTTGTAAAGTGTGGTGCCCGGAATTAGAGACAATACTCCAGCTGAGACCTAACCGGTGATTTATAAAGATTTAGCATAACTTGTTGTTGTTTTTGTACACTATGCCTCTATTTATAAAGCCCAGGATCCTGTGTGCTTTTTTAACAGTGTTATCAAATTGTTCTGCCACCTTCAAAGATTTGTGTATGTGAATCCCCAGGTCTCTCTGTTCCTGCACCCCCTTTGTAATTGTACCATTTATTTATATAGCCTCACCTCATTCTTCCTTTCAACTAAGAGTGCATTCATGCATCTAAATCAAAGGGTTGTAAGTTCAAGCCCTACTCTATGACTTGAGTACATAACAGACAGGTGAAGCCTTGGTTTAATGTTTCACCCAAATATCTGACAATGCAGTACTGATGGAGTGCTGTATAGTCAGAGATTTGAATGAAACATTAAACAAAGGCTCTATCTTTCTGTTCCAGTGGTTCAGATAGACATTAAGGATCACATGGCACTAAATGAAGATGAGCAGGGAGTTCTGGTGTCCTGGCCAACATTCCTACTTCAACCAACATCACCAAAAGAGATTAATTGGTCATTCCTCTTATTTGCTGTTTGTAGGACCTTACTGTATACAAAATAGACACTGTGCTTGCCTACAAAGGAACAGTGACTGCACTTTAAAATATTTCATTTTATGTGATTTGGGATGTTTTTGAGAGATGTAATAAGGCTATATATAAATACAAGTTATTTCTTTCTTACTTTTAGCTCTCAGCAATTCATGATATAAACCGGAAGTGATCTTTTTGTAGGAATACCACAGACAATGCTTTCCACAACCAGTGTTATACCAACAGAGAGTTAAATATTATTGCTCACTTTCCAATTCATCAAAGTTTTTTTGAACCAAACAGAGACATCAGCCTCATGATGCTTCCTTATATTGTTTCCAAGGCTTGGATGATGCCCTTATTTGTGATCAGTTTTGATGTGGCATTCTCTTTCTATTAGGTCAATCTTCAAAGCCTTCAATAAATATCTGCATGAAAGGTTGCAACACAAGCATAAGACAGTGGGTACCCTATGGAGGTGGATAGGGAATTGGATGAAAGGCAGAAAGCAGCAGGTACTAGTTAGGAGAGTGATATCAAGCTGGGAGATGTACTAAGTGGAGTGCACCAGCAATCATTGCTGGGGCCCCTACTGTTTCTAATCTTTATAAATGACCTGGGTTTAGAAATGCAATGCAAGTTGGTCAGATTTCCAGTTGATATTAAATTTATTAAGGGAGAGGAGGAACAGCGGAGACCAATGAAGCAACCAAAAAACGACCGAGCACAATGACCTAGAACATCTGCAAGGGCATAGTGCCAGCAATTATGCTGGGATCATGCCCACTGAAGAACTCTGAGTTTGACCCCACCACAGTCCATAAGGTTGGGAACAGCGCCTACAGAATGGTCCTTTAGTGGTTTAGCGGGGGGGGGGGGGGGGGGGGGTGGGGGCGAGGGGGGGTTGCATTTGCATTGCCTTCACCAATATACCAGTGGAGCTGGCCTGCTTGGAAAGGGTGCCTGGTCCCCCTCTCTGGAAGAACAATCGGTGTGCCATTAGTAACCCCGCCCCTAAAATTGATGGCCCGGGTCTCAAATTTTCTCCACGAGTGCGTTTTTCACTCATCCGCACCCGCCACCCCCACCCCCCACCCCCCGCCCCCGCCCACCTGCAACTCGCCCTGAGTTTAAATTGACCCTAGAGTTTTGGAGCCTAGCAGGATTTCCATCCCTCTGCCTTCAGTTCCTGAATTCCCAATATGTGCTCCTAGCATGCAAAGCTCCATGTTGGGAGCATGCATTTGGAAAATCTGCCCTTAAATTTAATAGGATAAATTATTCAGCCTGAAGAGCAAAATGTTGAGCATGTGACTTTATCCTTATAGTGTACTCACCTTTTATTTTCTCTAGACCTTGAAATAATTTTGGAAATTTGTGGTTGTATTTCTCTTTTGCAAAGTCCACCATGTCAACTTTGGAGGTTAAGTTTAGGGCACTCATTGCTAGTTTTCCTAACAACATTTTCTCACTCTTTGAACAACCTACATTTTCTGTTCCTTCTTTTGTTTATGTTCCCAGAAAACACTCTCTCACATCTAATTGGTTTTATCCAGGACCAAACAGAATTTAATCTAGGTGTCTGAGAGATTTTGTTTTCTGTAAGAACCACAGAAACATCTGCTCAGTGTCTATTTTAATGTGAACTGAATAACTGTCATTTAGCAATAGGTTCACTGCAATCTGTTTCTTCCCTTGGTATATATGAAAGCTTGAGTTTCTTCAGACAATTCTCTCACCACACAGCTTGATTTGCAAACATTTATGTAACGTCCCTTCTCTAAACATTTCTGAAAACATATTGTGAAATTCTCCTCCATGATTCTGTCCAAAATTGGTGAAGGCTGGTGGAAAATTCAGATGAAGAGATCTACAGTCGCCTCACTGCCCTGACCAGGATTTCCAACGCCTGCCCCCACTGGGATGGCCAATGGCCTGACATTCCCTGCCCGCTTTAAGGAAATGGTGGCGGAAAGGTGGGGACCGGGTCCCTGGCAGATTTGCATCATATCCACCCCAGTCACCGCTACATCCCAACACCGCCTCATGGAAGGTGACGGTAAGCACTGGGAATAAAAACAACAACTTATTAGCACCCTTAATATAGAAAATCATCTTAAGGCACATGACAGAGACATAATCAGACAAAAATGGATGTGGGGCCAAAGGAGGTGTAAGGGGGGGATGACCAAAAGCTTGATCAAAGAGGTGGATTTTAAAGACATTCCAAAGTGTGGGACCTAGGCAGGTGAAGGCAAGGCCACCAATAGTGGCCAAAGGTGGGAAAGGGGCGCACAAGAGGATAGAGTCGAAGGAACAGAGAGTTTTGAGGGAGTTGTAAGCCTGGAGGAGGTTACAGAAATAGGAATGGGTGAGGCCATGAAGGGATTTAAAGACAGGGATGAGAATTTTAAATTGGAGGTGTTGGAGGACTGGGAGCCCATGTAGGTCAGCAAGACAAGGTCCCACATGGCAGACTGGTCAAAAAAGTAAATGCCCTTGGGATCCAAGGGAAAGTGGCAAATTGGATCTAAAATTGGCTCAGTGGCAGGAAGCAAAGGATAATGGTCGAGGGCGTTTTTGTGACTAGAAGGCTGTTTCCAGTGGGATTCCACAGGGCTCAGTTCTAGGTCCCTTGCTTTTAGTGGTATATATTAATGATTTAGACTTAAATGTAGAGGGCATGATTAAGAATTTCACAGATGATACAAAAATTAGCCGTGTGGTTGATAGTGAGGAGGATAGCTGTAGACTGCAGGAAGATATCAACGGACTAGTCAGGTTGGCAGAAAAGTGGCAAATGGGATTCAATCCGGAGAAGTGTGAAGTAATGCATTTGGGGAGGGCAAACAAGGCAAGGGAATACACAATAAATGGGAGGATACTGAGAGGTGTAGAGGAAGAGAGGGTCCTTGGAGTGCATGTACACAGATCCCTGAAGTTAGCAGGACAGGTAGGTAAGGTGGTTAAGAAGGCATTGGGGATACTTTCCTTTATTAGCCAAGGCATAGAATATAAGAGCAGGGAGGTTATACTAGAACTGTATAAAACACTAATTAGACCACAGCTTGAGTACAGCGTACAGTTCTGGTCACATTACAGGAAAGAGGGTACAGAGGAGATTTACAAAGATGTTGCCAGGACTCGAAAATTTTAGCTATGAGAAAAGATTGGATAGGCTGGGGTTGTTTTCTTTTGAACAGCTGAGGGTGATTTAATTGAGGTGTATAAAATTATGAGGGGCCTGGATAGAGTGGATAGGAAGCACCTATTTCCAATAGCCAAGGGGCATAGATTTAAAGTAGAAGGATTAGAGGGGAGCTGAGGAAAAATGTTTTCACCCAGAGGGTGGTAGGGGTCTGGAACTCACTACCTGAATGGGTGGTAGAGGCAGAAACCCTCATCACACTTAAAAAGTACTTGGGTATGCATTTGAAGTGCCATAACCTACAAGGGTACGGACCAAGTGCTGAAAAGTGGGATTAGGCTGGGTAGCCGAATGGCCTCCTTCTGTCATAAATTTATCTATGTTTCTAAGAACAGGACAGATGGGTGAGCAGGACTTGGTGCAGGATTGGAGACAGACATTAGAGTTTTGAATGAACTAAAATTTACAAAGCATGGAGGATGGGAGGCCAGCCAGGAGAGCATTGGAATAGTCAAGTCTGGAAGTGACAAGGCCCCAAGTTAGATAGAGTGGGAGAGCCTCCTCTCCCTCCAATTTGGGTCCAGCACTTACTTATTGAAGGTCTCAGACTTAGCCAACACCTTTATTGGGAGTCTTGAATTAATCTTCAGGGTGCTTCTGCCCTTTTAAGGTGCCTCACTGCTTCTTCTGGTGCTGCAATAGCATCTTTGCTGCGGCACTGCTGGACTTCCCTCAGTTGCACTGGTGGGTTCTCTCTCTCCAGTATGGGAATCCCACCAGGACCCTGCCATGCATATCAAATGAACCCTGAACCAGGGAAATGGCTGGAGTTGGGGCGGATTCAGAGGGCTGTGAGGACGTCCTGCCCCACTTGAACTCTGTCCTAAAAAAGCCAATTTCCTGCCCCCCATTATCTCTCTCTAGTTACCTCTTGGATGACTAGGTGATTTGCCACACCACTAATACACTCCTGGACTACTTTGTTGCAGAGTTCTTGTCCTGAATCTCCTCAGATAAAGTTACAGCAGTGCAGCAGCAGAAAGTCCAGGGAAATTCAGGGCCCGAGATTTTTGTCTTGGCTTCATTGTTGCCACGCATTGTAAGGCAATATTATGTATGACCACGCTTACTTCAGCAACGTTACGGATACCAATAAATTTCTTCCTCACTTGCTCCCAGGATCAGTTCACGTGACATTGCATTCATCCTTTCAGCAACCTGTATCCAGGCTGTACTGGCACTGCTCTTCAATAGAGTATGCCCCTCTTCTCCATATAAGAGCATACTTCTCTGGAGAACCTTCGGCAGCAGGACCTCCAAAACTGCAACCATGAATGTTGCAGTTTACCTTCATGTATGACCATAGCCACTGTTAGATCCTCAGTGGAAGCTAGCCTTAAGGACAAATAGCAGCCCTTTGAGATTGTTGGGATACACTCCCACCACATCATCCAATGCCAATGCCTAGGAGGAGAAGATTGCAAAGGCCAACGTTGACCTGGACTGAGCATTATACTTCACCCTGTGTCATCCATTCCTACAGTGGTAAACATGAAAACTGATACATTCAGCCAGGGATGTCCATTAGTGAATTACAGGATTAATTCAGTCTTATATGCAGCCCTTTAATAGTTTCCGATAGTGAATATACAGTTAGAATGAAGTCCTGTGGAGGAAGTAACGTGTAGCTTCTTATAGAATGGCATTGACAGAGGGTGTGTCTGACCTATCAGTTGAGGAATATCATGTGGCATAGAAGATCTAAAGAGTGGCAGAAGAATAAAACTAAGCATTTACTTTTGGAGAGACCAAGAGTAAGACTGAATGTTTATCAATCAAAGATACTGTCAACATTTGATAACATGTGAATTCTGAATTCACAGGTAACTCATCAACCCTTCCACATTGTTATAATCCAGTCATCCTGGGTCTGGTATTTCTGCCAATACCAGCAGTACTTTTATCTCACTTATGTCTCTAGGTAACATAATTTGGAAAGTCCACCACTGTAAAACTGTCATGACCAGTACATTAGCACTGTCTAAAAATGTTGCACCAATTAGGACGAAAAAAGCATAATATGAAAATTAGCAATTGCTTTCATTGTGCACTTTGTTGGTAGATTTTCTGAGTGCCATTGTAGTTTCTGTTATGGAGGCCAACAGGCCTATTAGCTTGCAACTTATTCTGTTCAATAGTCTAATTAGCAGAGAAAAGTTCCATGTAGAAGGGTGCCAGATCAGGGTCTTAATTCAAGACAATAAACTATTCTGTGGGGCATGATATTGGAGGAGTCACACCCACCTGAATGATTATGAAGAATCTCCAATTTCAAAGTCAATCAGCAATTATCATAATGAAGTTGTTACATTTCATCTGAATGCCATGTAGGATTCTAGAGTTAAAAGGAAATACAGAAAGTGCATTTAGAAGTTTTTTTTACACATAAAAGAAATAACATCCAAAATCAATTTTTTTCAGTCTTCTTGAGGATTGTATTATTGTCAATTAGAAGCAGATATATTTCTGAATGACCCATTTCTGAGATGACTCACTTCTGAATGAAGCATCTATTTGCATGGATCAACAATGTTCTGATTCAAGTCGTAAGCTATAAGAACATAAGAACATAAGAAATAGGAACAGGGTAGGCCATATGGCCCCTCGAGCCTGCTCCGCCATTCAATAAGATCATGATGTGGAGATGCCGGTGATGGACTGGGGTTGACAATTGTAAACAATTTTACAACACCAAGTTATAGTCCAGCAATTTTATTTTAAATTCACAAGCTTTCGGAGGCTTCCTCCGTTCACATCGTTCACCTGACGAAGGAGGAAGCCTCCGAAAGCTTGTGAATTTAAAATAAAATTGCTGGACTATAACTTGGTGTTGTAAAATTGTTTACAATAAGATCATGGCTGATCTTCGACCTGAACTTTACTTTCCCACCCGACCTCCATATCCCTTAATGCCCCCTAGAGTGCAAAAATCTATCTATCTCAGCCTTGAATATACTCAACGACTCAACATCCACAGCCCTTTGGTGTAGAGAATTCCAAAGATTCACAAACCTCTGAGTGAAGAAATTCCTCCTCACCTCAGTCTTAAATGGCCGACACGTTATCCTGAGACTATGCCCTCTAGTGCTAGACTCTCCAGCCAGGGGAAACATCCTCTCAGCATCTACCATGTCAAGCCCTCTCAGAATCGTATATGTTTCAATGAGATCACCTCTCATTCTTCTAAACTCCAGAGAACATGGGCCCATTTTACTCAATCTCTCATCACAGTAAACTCTCTCATCCCAGGAATCATTCCAGTGAACCTTTGTTGGACCGCCTCTAAGGCAAGTATATCCTTTCTTAGATAAGGAGACAAAAACCGTATACGGTACTCCAGATGTAATCTCACCAAAGCCCTGTACAACTGTAGCAAGGCTTCCTTATTCTTGTACTCTAATCCACTTGCAATAAAGGCCAACATTCCATTTGCCTTCCTAATTGCTTGCTGAACCTGCATGCTAACTTTCTGTGTTTCTTGTACAAGGACACCCAGATCTCTCTGAACACCTAGATTTACTAGCTACTCACCATTTAAAAAATGTACTGTTTTTCTACTCTTCCTACCAAAGTGAATAACCTCACATTTCCCCACATTATGCTCCATCTGCCACCTTCTTACTCATTCACTTAACCTGTCTATATCCCTTGGCAGACTCTTTGGGGCCGATTTTCAGGTAACGGAGCGGGTGCATTGGAAGCTCCGAAAATCGCTAAAATGCGGAGCGGGTTCGGAACCCGGCTCTAACCTGCTGACTTCCGGGTTCCCCAGTGACGCGTCTGGGTGCATGCGCACCTCCCGAATGCGTGAGTCCCACCAGCAATTAAAGCCGACGGGATGATAATTTGCATAGTTTGTCCGATAGTTGAGGTACTTGAACCACTTGATTGTCTGGACATTTTGGCAGGGGTGCGATTTTGAAGAATACTCAGCATGTTTCCCGTGCTGTGGGAAACACTCCCTGTTGCAACAGACTTGCTTCAACCAGCAGCCAGTGAGAGTTGCAAATGCTAATTTGATAGGTGGGGGAAAACGGCATTTATTGCAGCAGGGCATTCTGTCACTTCAGACAAAGTTTTGGCTGCAAGATCTTTGTGTTTCCAGTCAAAATTCTTACTTTCCACCCAAAACTCTGCTGTGCAAACATATTTAACTACTTTGCGGACCCCCTCAAACTGATACCGTCAGGATGGGGGTCACCATGACTGCATTCACCACTACATTCGAGGATGAGGAAGATCACCAGCCTCGCCAGGCATGGCATCCACCTCCGCCACGTGGAGCTCCACAACACAGTGCTGCGCCACAGGCATCTGCACAGGAGCACGGAGGGCAACAACAGAATGAGCGACGTCGCAGGCGGCACTACCCTCGCAACAGGGTCTACAGACTGAGGCTCAGCTTCCTGGACCTCTCTGAGGAGCAGTGCATACGAAGGCTCGGAGTCAGGTAGTCGCAGACATCTGCAGCCTCCTTCATACTGAGCTGCTCCTGGCTGGGCCGAGCAGAATTTCCTTACCTGTCACTGTCAAAGTCACTACTGCCCTCAAATTCTTCGCCTTCAGATCATTCCAGGGTGCCACCGGGGACATCGCCGGGGTCTCTCGGTCGTCTGCACACAAGTGCATAAGGCAGGTCACCAACGGCTTGTTTCGCAGGGCCTCGCACTATGTCAACTTCCCCATGGACGACCTCAGCCAGACAGAGAGGGCAGTGAGATTCCACGCTGTGGCTGGCTTCCCACGGGTGCAGGGTGTAATCGATTGCACCCATATAGCAATACGAGCACCTCCACACGAGCCAGGACTGTTCATCAACATGAAGGGCGATAACTCCATCAAAACTCAGCTCATTTGGAACCACCGCAAGAGATTCCTTCACGTGTGCGCCAGATCAATTCATATTGTGTGTGCTGAATGTTAACGTTCTGTCACCAGACGTTTGTCGGGTGCCAGTCTCGGCGTCCCTGATGGACAGGCACTCAAAGGTACGGCTCAGCTCTAGCGCCCCCTTCTCCAGGTCTGTGAGGACGACGATCTGTTATGGCCCCCCTCCGGTCCTTGCCCTCTCCCGTGCATACTGGGCTCTCTTCTCCTTTAAGGAGAGAAATTTCAGACGCGTGAGTAAGTGATGATGACGTGGCCAACCGATGAATGCATTAGTTTGGGTGCGGCTGACCGTGAAAGAGATTCATCAGAGCGTGAGAATGAGACAGAGCCATGACATTGTATGAGGATTGGGTTGAGTGGTAGTGGTGGGATGAGTACTGGGGAGGTGAGGAATTGGTGAGTAAGTGCAGGTAAGTTGAGGATGAGGTTTGAGTGGGTGTGAGGAGTGATGCGATAGAGTAGTGTTGGCAGTGCAGAATGAGTTGGGGGGCGGGGGCGGTGATGTGGAAGATGGATTGTAGGAGAATGCGTAAGTGTACTCACTTTGGCTGACCTAGTTAGGTCATTGAAGCGCTTCCTGCACTGGATCCAGGTGTGGGATATGTTGCTCCTGCTGGTGACCTCCTCTGCCACCTCGAGTCAGGCCTTCTTAGTGGCAGAGGCAGGCCACTTCCTCCCGTCCCATGGGTAGAAGACATCCCTCCTCCTCCTCCTCACCCCATCCAGTAGCACCTGGAGTGAGGCTTTGCTGAATCTTGGAGCAGCCTTGCACCTGTGCTGCTCCATTGTGCTTTGTGGGTGTTTGCTCCAGGAGCAGCCATTGGAGGACTGCCCCTTTAAATAGAGCTCCTCCAGCTGACAGCTTGTGAGGTGGGTGCGCAGTCCGCCTGCTGTGCAGCTTTTGTACGACAAGCCAGGAAGCCACGTTAAGTGGCTCCACTTGACCCGTGATTGTGTGGGGAACGGACAGATTTTATTGGGCAGGTTACCCACGTGCCCAATTGCCGCCCCCCCGCCCCACTGCCATTCTGCCTCCCTGCTAATATCAGGGCCTTTGTGCCCTCCTCACAACTTACTTTCCCACTTACCTTTGTATCATCAGCAAACTTGGATACATTACACTTAGTCCCTTCATCTAAGTCATTAATATAGATTGTAAATAGCTGAGGCCCCAGCACAGATCCTTGCAGCACCCCATTAGTTACAGCCTGCCAACCTGAAAATTACACATTTACCCCTATTCTCTGTTTTCTGTCAGTTAACCAATCATCTATCCATGCTACTATATTACCCCCAACCCAATGAGCCCTTATCTTGCGTAACAACCTATTATGTGTGCACCTTATTGAATGCCTTTTGGAAATCCAAATATACTACATCCACTGGTTCCTCTTTATTTACCCTGCTAGTTGCATCCTCAAAGAACTCTAATATATTTGTTAAACACTTTTCCCTTTTCAAACCATGATGACTCTGCCTAATCATATTATGATTTTCTAAGTGCACTGTTACCACTTCCTTAGTAATGGATTCCAGCATTTTCCAGATGACTGATATCAGGCTAATTGACCTGTAGTTCCCTGTTTTTTCTCTCCCTCCTTTCTTGAATAGCGGGGTTACATTTGCTACCTTTAAATCCGCTGGGACTGTTCTAGAATCTAGTGAATTTTGGAAGATCAAAACCAATGCATCCACTATCTCTGCAGCCACCTCTTTTAGAACCCTAGGATGTAGGTCATCAGGTCCAGGGGATTTATCGGCTTTTAGTCCCATTAGCTTGTCTAGTGCTTTTTCTCTACTGGTATTAATTGATTTAAGTTCCTCACTCTCATTAGCCCCTTGGTTCCCCATTATTTTTGGTATGCTTTTTGTGTCTTCTACTGTGATGACAGATACAAAATACTTGTTTAACGTCTCTGCCATTTCCATATTCCCCATTATAATATCTCCTGTCTCAGCCTCTAAGGGTCCAACGTTTACTTTTCCTACTCTCTTCCTTTTTACCTAGTTGTAGAAGCTCTTACAATCTGTTTTTATATTTCTTGCTAGTTTACTCTCATATTCTATTCCTTTTTTTATCAATTTTTTGGTCATCCTTTTCTGGTTTCTACAACTCTCCCAATCCTCAGGCTTACTACTATTCTTCACAACATTATAAGCCTCTTCTTTTAATCTAATACTATCCTTAATTTCTTTAGTTAGCCACGGATCGATCGCTTTTCCTGTGGAATTTTTATTTCTCATTGGAATGAATATTTGTTGAGAATTCAAAAATATTTCTTTAAAAGTTTGTCATTGCTTATCTACCATTATACCTTTTAATCTAATTTCCCAATCTACCTTAGCCAACTTTCCCCTCATACCTATGTAATTGGCTTTATTTATGTTTAAGACTCTAGTTTTGGATTTAAGTATGTCACTCTCAAACTCAACGTGAAATTCTATCATATTATGATCAATCTTCCCCAGAGGATCCTTTACTATGAGATTACTATTTAACCCTGTCTTATTACACAATACAAGGTCTAAAATAGTCTGTTCTCTGGTTGGTTCCATAGCATATTGTTCTAGGAAACTGTCTCGAATGCATTCCATGAACTCATTCTCCAGACTACCTTTCCCAATTTGATTTGCCCAGTCTATATGAAGATTAAAGTCCCCCACAATTATTGCATTACCTTTATTAGAAGCTCATATTATTTCTTGATAAATACACTGTCCAATGGTATAGCTACTATTAGGGGGCCTATAAACTACTCCCATCAATGTTTTTTTTTTATTCGTTCATGGGATGTGGGTGTCACTGGCGAGGCTGGCATTTATTGCCCATCCCTAATTGTCCTTGAGAAGGTGGTGGTGAGCCGCCTTCTTGAACCGCTGCAGTCCGTGTGGTGAAGGTTCTCCCACAGTGCTGTTAGGAAGGGAGTTCCAGGATTTTGACCCAGCGACGATGAAGGAACGGCGATATATTTCCAAATCGGGATAGTGTGTGACTTGGAGGGGAACGTGCAGGTGGTAGTGTTCCCATGTGCCTGCTGCTCTTGTCCTTTTTAGGTGGTAGAGGTCGTGGGTTTGGGAGGTGATGTCGAAGAAGCCTTGGCAAGTTGCTGCAGTGCATCCTGTGGATGGTACATAGTGCAGCCACTGTGCACCGGTAGTGAAGGGAGTGAATGATAAGGGTGGTGGATGGGGTGCCAATCAAGCGGGCTGCTTTGTCCTGGATGGTGTCGAGCTTCTTGAGTGTTGTTGGAGCTGCACTCATCCAGGCAAGTGGAGAGTATTCCATCACACTCCTGACTTGTGAATGTAGATGGTGGAAAGGCTTTGGGGGTCAGGTGGTGAGTCACTCGCTGCATGTTTTCTGCCCCTTGCTATATCTTATCTCCACCCGTACTGATTCTACTTCCTGATCTTACAAGCCAAGATCCTTTCTCGCTATTGTCCTTAAGTCATCCTTTATTATCAGGGCATCATCTCTCCTTTTCCATTCTGCCTGTCTTTCCGAAACGTCATGTACCCTGGAATATTTAGTTCTCAACCTTGGTCACCTTGAATCCACGTCTCTCTAATGGCTATTAGATTAAATCCATTTATCTCTATTTGTGCCACTAACTCATCTATCTTGTTATGAATGCTTCCTGCATTCAGATAAAGAGTCTTTATTTTTAACTTTTTACCATTATTCCCTGCTTTGACCTTATTCTTTGATGTACTAGCTAGTCCTTTGGATTGACAAAATCATTGCATGGTTATGACATCAATGCGTAATCTGAAGTGCAAAGGGAACAAAATCATATTTCCCCTCCCTTGTTAACAATCTTCACTGCTGTTATGTTCTCGACCTAGAGATGTACTGTGGGCCCAAGACAACCTGTAAATCTTGCCAAGGCTAGCCATGTCACTCTTGATTTTTCTCTATTTATAATTCTTGTTTGTGTAAAAGAGTTCAGAGGCTTTGAGTTCACTTACTTGGCATATTCGCAACATCCATCCTACAACAGTGTATTGATCACCAAACTGAGAAAAGGCAGTAACCCAAACACTTAATAGATCATTACGGTCTTGGGCTGACCATCTCAAGGCCAAAGCTGAAGTCTAATTTTCTGAGCATTTATAGATGTATGGAACACCTCTGGCTGAGGTATTTGAAGGGCTTCATAAACATCCTCACACCAGTACCACAAATAGGCTGCACCTATCACACCCAAATTTTGTAGGTAAGATTGTGAATTTATGAAATCTTCTGAACTCAAGGTACCCTGACAGCCGTTCTATTCCTTTGTTTGTCAGTAAATTTCTCCAGTTTATTTTCCCGAGTTCCATTCTCATCCCCTTAAAATCAACTTTTTCCAATTTATTACTTTGGTCTTTGTCTTACTTACGTCCTTCTCAATCTTTATCTTAAACCTTATTAGGTTGTGATCGCTATTGCCTAGATGTTCCCCTACACTTACTTCTCTCATCTGTTCTGGTTCATTTCCCATTACTAGATCCAGCAGTGCTTCCTCTCTTGTTGGGCTTTTTACATACTGCGTAAGAAAGGAGTCCTGTACACATTGTAAAAATTCCATTCCCTGTTCCACTTTATCTACTTCTTCTTGCCATATTTATTTAGGGATAGTTAAAATCTCCCATGATTATTATCCACGTCCTTTACTCATTTCACATCTTTGCTTACATATTTCGTCCTCCACCTCCTTTCCACTATTAGATGGTCTGCAGTATACCCCTATTAGCGTGATCGATCCCTTCTTATCTTTTATTTCAATTCATATGGATTCTGTTTCTATCCTTCTGTTAGTTATGTCTCTTTTTCTACTGTCATTATGTTATCTCTAATTAGTACAGCTATTCGACCTCCCCCCTTCCTTTCCTATCCTTTCTGATTATGTTATTCCCTGCAATATTTAGTTGCCAGTCCTGTACTTTATGTAGACATGTGTCAGTTATTCCTACTACATCTGGTTCCTCGCTACAGATTATTGCCTCCAGTTCCCCAGTTTTATTTTGAATGCTGTGTACATTGCTGTACAGGCAGTTTAATTCATCTTTAATAGTTATTCCTTTAACTTCATTTTTAACAGTCCTTTTATTCTTCTGTTTTATAACTGTATTTGTTCCTTGACCATTTATGTTATCTTTATTCCTTACCCTGGTCTGACCTTTACACTCATCTCCTATTTCTTTTATCTTTAGGCTTTTGTTATTTCTACCAGATCCCTCCCCCCATCTTGCTAGTTTAAAGCTTTATCCTTGTTCTTCCTTATGTCATTGGTGTTGACATGGACCATGACAACTGGATCTTCCCCCTCCCTTTCCAAGGTCTTCTCCAGTTGCTCCGAGATGTCCTTTACCCTTGTACCAGGTAGACAACACACCCTCCTGGGCTCTCAGTCTTATGTATCCTTTCCACTAGAACTCTGGTCCCACTCCGGTTCAGGTGGAGCCTGTCCCAGCGATACAGCTCCTTCCTGTCCCAGTACTGGTGCCAGTGTCCCATGAAATGGAACCCCTCCTTTCCACACCACTCTTTCAGCCAAGCATTCACCTTTCTGATCTGCCTATCCCTATGCCAATTAGCACGTGGCTCAGGTAATAATCCTGAGTTACCACCCACGACATCCTGTTTTGTAACTTAGTTCCTAGCTTCTAATATTCCCTTAGCAGGACCTCTTCCTTCTTCTTCCTTATGTCATTGGTGCCGACATGGACCATGACAACTGGATCCTCCCCCTCCCTTTCCAAGGTCCTCTCCAGTTGCTCCGAGATATCCTTTACCTTTGTACCAGGTAGGCAACACACCCTCCTGGACTCTCAGTCGTGACTGCAGAGAATGCTATCTATTGCCCTGATTATAGAATCCCCTATGAAGACAATCTTTCTTTTCTGATCCTCCCCCCCTTAGACTGCCTCATGCTCCATGCTGCCATGGTTAGCATTCTGGGCATCCTCTCTGCAGCCTTCATCCGTATCCTCAAAGGTATCAAGTACCTCCTACCTTTTGGATGAGACCAGTTTCTGCGAGACCTCCTTCTCTATCTCTCCTAGGTCCCCACTACCCTGCTGACTAACATCCTCCTCCCTTATGTGTCAGAGTGTCTTTAACTCACACTCCAGCTCAAAGACTCTGAGCTGAGTTGGTAGCATTAAAATTGTAGAGTGGGAAAACATTGTTTTTAGCAAGATTTTGAAGTGGCTTTGATGAGGTGGCATAATAGGATCTGTATGAGTTGATGCACCCAGACTAAATTTGGGATGGAAAGGGGAAAGATGCTGATTGGACTGTTCATGCAATGACTCAATGTGGTAGTCAAGAGAAGGTCTCTTGCAGATTAGCATAAGTGCATGTTGGTACTGGTTACCCACAGGAAGCTGAAGAAATTGTTAGCTTTAGAGAACAATGCATTTGTGCCTTGCTTGATGTGCCTCCGTATAGCTGTTTGGCTTAAGTTATCGGTAGAGCCTGGAATAGCCCAAGATCACAGGTAACAAGGGCATTTGTGACCTTAACAGTCACATGGAAATTGATGCATATGGTATAGGTGGGTTTCAGGTTTACTTGTTGCATGGGGCATAACTCTGTGCCAACTTCCACTGTAAAGTGAAACCTCTGCAGGCACTGCTCCTCGATCAATTGCAGGCAGATGCACCCATGCTCTGGTGTAGGGGTATTGGTGGGTGGATGTCACACTTGTGTTGTTCTGCCACATGAGCTTGACCTCCGTCTGTTGCCCCTCTGCTTCATCGAAGAAGCGAAGAAAGAAGGGAATCTTCAAGAAGAAACCCATTGTGCCCTCTCTGAAAAGCAGGAGGAGTGTACAAATGGCATAGAATTACATAGAATGTACAGCACAGAAACAGGCCATTCAGCCCAACAGGTCTATGCCAGTGTATATGCTCCACATGAGCCTCCTCCCTCCCTCCCTACTTCATCTAACCCTATCAGCATATCATTCTATTCCTTTCTCCCTCATGTGATTCTCTAGCTTCCCCTTAAATGCATCTATGCTGGTTGCCTCAACTACTCCTTGTTCCACATTCTAACCACTCTCGGGGTAAAGAAGTTTCTCCTGAATTCCCTATTGGATTTATTAGTGACTGTCTTATATTTATGGCCCCTGGTTCTGGTCTCCCCCGCAAGTAGAAACATCTTCTCTACGTCTATCCTATCAAACCCTTTCATAATCTTAAAGACCTCTATCAGGTCACCCCTCAGTCTTCTCTTTTCTAGAGAAAAGATCCTCAGCCTGCTCAGTCTTTCCTGATAAGTATAATCTTTCAGTTCTGGTATCAAACTAGTTAATCTTTTTTGCACCTTCTCCAGTGCCTTTATATCCTTTTTATAATATGGAGGCCAGAACTGTTCGCCAAGTGTGGTCTAACTAAGGTTCTATACAACTTTAACATAACTTCTCTGCTTTTCAATTCCATCCCTCTAGAAATGAACCCCAGTGCTTGGTTTGCTTTTCTTATGGCCTTATTAACCTGCATCACTACTTTTAGTGATTCGTGTATCTGTACCCCCAGATCCCTCTGCTCCTCTACCACTTTTGAACTCTTATTATCCAAGCAGTATATGGCCCTTATTCTTCCTACCAAAATGTAAAAACCTCACACTTATCTATATTGAAATTCATTTGCAAATTACACGCCATTCTACAAGTTTATTAATGTCTTCCTGTATTTTGTCGCAGTCCTGCTCGGTATTAACTATAGCCCCAAATTCTGAAATTTTACTTCCAATTCCTCAGCCCAAATCGCTTATTAAAATGGTGAACAACAGTGGTCCCAGCACTGATCCATGTGGAACACCACTTCCCACCTTCTGCCAGTCTGAGTAACTACCTTTAACCCCCACTCTCTGTTTTCTGTTTTGTAGCCAGCTTGCTATCCATTCTGCTACTTATCCCCTGACTCCATATGCCTTAGTCATGAATCTACTTTGCGGTATCTTATCGAAGGCCTTTTCAAAGTCCAAATATATTACATCTACTACACTGCCCATGTCTACCCTTTCTGTTACTTCTTCAAAGAATTCATTAAGGTTGGTCAAGCACAACCTTCCCTTTTGAAATCTGTGCTGACTATTCTTTATTATATTTCCAGTTTCTACACGTTTTTCTATTACATCTTTGAATAAAGATTCCATTATCTTTCCTACCACCGACGTTAAGCTATTTGGGGGGAAAATTGGATAGGGGCTGTTTTTGGGCATAGGTAGCATGATGTGCTATTACCCCACGCCAAATGACCCCTACGCAGGCAGGATGCAAGTTTCGGCCAACCCGAGAACTCACCTGCAATCAGCGTTCCATGCCAGGCCTTGCACGTGGAATTTTTTTTTATTCGTTCATGAGATGTGGACGTCGCTGGCGAGGCCGGCATTTATTGCCCATCCCTAATTGCCCTTGAGAAGGTGGTGGTGAGCCTCCTTCTTGAACCGCTGCAGTCCGTGTGGTGAAGGTTCTCTCACAGTGCTGTTAGGAAGTATGTTCCAGGATTTTGACCCAGCAACGATGAAGGAACAGCGATATACTTTCAAGTCGGGATAGTGTGTGACTTGGAGGGGAACGTGCAGGTGGTGTTGTTCCCATGTGCCTGTTGCTCTTGTCCTTCTAGGTGGTAGAGGTCGTGGGTTTGGGAGGTGCTGTCGAAGAAGCCTTGACAAGTTGCTGCAGTGCATCCTGTTGAGGGTGGTGGATGGTGTGCCTTGCACGTGGAATCAATGCAATTTGTACGTTCCACCACCAGAGGGAGTTCAATCTCTTAAAGGGAGGGTGTTTCTCAGAAATCTCTTAAAGGTAGCTGGTCACCTGTTACTTGATGACAATAACAGTCTACTGTCTGCACGGAGTCTGAACGGAGATCAGACATCGCACACGCAAAACACAGATGCAGGTCCCATCCCTATGTTTACACACTAGTGAGCTATGTTAAAACGTTGAGTAAAGGTTGTACACTTCTAAATCTCACATCCTCCAATCTGCATGCCAGACCTCACCAATCCGCCGATCTGAGTTGGTACCAAGCCTGCGAGAGTGCATGCACCAAGGTTCTGTGCTGATGCACTAGAGACCTTGGTGCAAGAGGTGGACAGAAGGAGGGACATCCTATATCCGCAGTGGGAGGTGGGGTGGGAGGGCAAGAGGCCCTCCTGACATATACCCGCAGCGGGGGACGATCTCAATGCTAGAAGCACAGCATCATGAAAATGTATCCAGTGCAGGAAGAAGTTCAATGCTTTGACATGAGTGGTCAAGGTGAGTGAGGTCAACTGTCAAGTGGCATCTCCGACCAACTGCTCCACGCACTACACCCCCCATCCCCCACATACCAATAAACTCTTTCCATCAGTATTCAACTCTTCCAATCAGATGCTTCCTCTCACCCTTACCCATTACCACTGTCGCAAGCCGCCCACCCACAACTCACAAGCCACACACACTGGCAGCTATTCAACCATGATAGGCACATCACCCAGACACACGTCACGCTTTCTTGCAGGAGAAGGTGGTACATATCAGGAGGCAGCAAGTGGCAGTGGCATTTAGCCCCTCGAGCCTGTTCCACCATTCAATGAGATCATGGTGGACCTATGACTTAACTCCATATAACTGCCTTAGCCCCATGTCCCTTAATGCCCTTGGTTCACAGAAATCTATCAGTCTCAGATTTAACATTCAGAAGTGAGCTAGCATCAACTGCCATCTGTAGAAGAACGTTCCAAACTTCTCCCACCCTTTGCGTGTAGAAACATTTCCTAACTTCACTCCTGCATGTCCTGGCTCTAAATGTTAGGCTATGTCCCCGCAGCCTAGTATTGAAGTCTAGGAGACCTCCAAAAACAGTTACAAATGTCTTGGCAGCCAGAAGCAATAATCCAGCCACTAACCTGTAAATCCTGCAAGGTCCCTTTAAATAGTGCTGGTGGGGGGTCCTCCAGCCACTCTAAGACATGTTCTGATGGTCAGGGTTAAGATTGTGCATTGAGTTGAGCGTTAAGTCCCAAAATGGTGTCTATCACTTTAAATTATCGTTGCACACTGATTGAAGCCATTTTCTCCCTACTTTACGTGATTCCAGCGTTCGTTATCTGCGCCTGCGCTAACTCCTATACCAAGATGGCATCCGGCACACGTCATGCTGGAAACAACGGGCGTTACAACGCCCAATTTAGTGCCTTTGGTCTCTAGTTCTCTGGACTGGTTCTATATCCCTTTTTAAATATAGGAATCTATATTCTCAAGGGCAATTAGGGATGGGCAACAAATGTTGGCCTTGCCAGCGACGCCCACATCCCATGAACGAATAAAAAAAAAATCACATTAGCTGTCCGCCAGTCCGCTGGCACAATTCCCTTTTCTAATGAGTTTTTATATATATGCAAAATGTCTCTGCTATCTCTTCCCTATGCGCAAGGCAGATGGTAAAGGAGGTGGCTACATCAAAAAAGCAAATAACACAATAATGAGATTTTAACGACAGCAATAACTGAATAAGTTTGTCCCTTTAAACAGTGCTTAGTGACCCTGAACAGCAGTTTTATATTGGCATGATTAAGTTCAGCATAAATGAGACAAAATAATGGGAAATGATGTCACCATGTCATTAACACCTTATTTCTCCAATCTACTGAAAATGATGGTGAAAAATTAGACAGGAGCTAAAGGGGGCAGGGATCCCACCTCCATTTTGTGACTCCGTCCAGCCAATTGGTTGAAGAACAAATGACAGTAATGGAAGCCCTAAAGATCATTGAAAAAGCACGAGGCCCAACAGCCTGAGTCTCGCCTATTGCTATGGTACTGATGCTGAAGCATCTTAGCAAGATCGGGCTATGTGTTGCCCTGAATGTGCATACAGTATCAGACAAACATAAACTCTACCTGTTGTGGATATTTTAGTACCTTGGAGATTCTTAAGCATGCTGACAGGTTTCTGTGCATGCCAGACATTTTAGCTGAAAGAAAAAAAATCAGCTACTGACAATTTCTAGCATGTCATCAGAGACACACTCTGTGATACCTGGAGTGGTCAGTATCAGGGATGCCCTATTGGTATTTGACGTAACCCAAGGAGAATATAGCTAACTCAAAGCAGTGATCCAAAGCTACGAGAAAACAATCTATATCTATACAGAAACAAATGTGAATATAATAAGAAGACTCTAGAGCGTAGATTTAGTGATCCTGTGTGTGGAACGCAGCCAATTAAAGATATGTGGCAGCATATAAGGATAATATGCGGTCCCACTTCATCTTGCTGCCTGCACACAGATCACATCATAATTTATGAGCTGGTCTTGCAACGTACGGCAAGGCAACCTAATCATTCTGCCAGTGAGTGCCTTGGGCTTTTTAGCCAGAATCACTGAATGTACCCTTAGAATTCTTCGGTTATGTCTTTTCCGAAAAATCGGTATCTAAAGAAGGTAGCTGACATAAATCATGCTAGTGAGTCGAAGAACTCCACTGAAGTAAGGAATCTGTTGGGCTTCACCAGGCACTGTGGATGTTTTGGGGATGAAATTGGTCTAGTAACACGAAACGGGTAAGTTGACAGCCAGTGTTACACTGTACCCAATTTTCTCCTCCATTGAAGTCCAGTGCGATTCTGGGCCCAAAAATAAGTGTAGACAAATTTTTACCCCTATATATCATAAACTCCTGTGTTATTTAATGTCAGTTCAAAAGGTTTAAAAGTAAGCGTGAATAGTGTTGAAATAGCAATGGATGATGCCTAGGAGCCTCAATAATCAAAATGTTCAACCAATGCAAAGTAACGCTCAACAGAACCAATTGAATGTTGAACTACAAAACCAAAACAATAGAATACAAATCAGAGGAAGTTATGACCAAACTGCTCTAGTGCTCTAGTCAGACTGCACTTGAGTACTACATCGAGTTCTAGTCACCAACACACAAGGGAGATATCTAAGTGCTGAAGTCAGTGCAGAGAAAGAGCTGCAAAGCTGTGTCAGAGTTTGTGTGATGAGGAAAGAGGAAAGGCTGGAGAAACTTGGGCTTTTCAGCCTGGAGAAAGACATCAGAGGTGATTTTAAAGATGTATATAAGATAGTTAAGAGAATGGAAATGGTAAATCTGGGATATTACTTTAAGTTAAGTTGTGACAGTAGGATGAGGAGTCACAGATTCAAACTATTAAAAGGTAAATTTAGAACTGATGTCAAGAAATTCTTCTTTATACACAAGTGGTCAACATATGGAATAGATTTCGAGGAAGAGTAATGATGAAAGCAGTAGAATGTTTTAGGAAATAATTGGATGCTTAAATGGGGGTCTTTAGGATCATTCAGCCACCGAAAGTGGCTCGGCAGCACCACTACTGACCGAGCTGGCCGAGTCCGATAGGACATAGCTGCCAGACTGGGCCTGCGGCAGGTGGTGAGAGAATCAACACGGGGGAAAAACCTACTTGACCTCATCCTCACCAATCTACTTGTCGCAGATGTTTCTGTCCATTACAGTATTGGTAGGAGTGACCACCACACAGTCCTTGTGGAGACAAAATCCCGTCTTCACACTGAGGACAGCGTCCATCGTGTTGTGTGGCACTACCACCGTGTTCAATGGGATAGATTCAGAACAGATCTAGCAGCTCAAAACTGGGCATCCATGAGGTGCTGTGGGCCATCAGCAACATCAGAATTATATTCTAGCACAATCTGTAACGTCATGGCCCGGCATATTCCTCACTCTACCATTACCATTAAGCCAGGGGATCAACCCTGGTTCAACGAAGAGTGTAGAAGAGCATGCCAGGAACAGCACAGGTGTACCTAAAAATGAGGTGCCAACCTGATGAAGCTTCAACACAGGACTACTTGCATGCTGAACAGCGGAAGCAACATGTTAAAGACAGAGCTAAGTGATCCCACAACCAATGGATCAGATCAAAGCTCTACAGTCCTGCCACATCCAGCCGTGAATGGTGGTGGACAATTAAACAACTAACGGGAGGAGGAGGATCTGTGAACATCCCCATCCTCAATGATGGCAGAGCCCAGCACGTGAGTGCAAAAGACATGGCTGAAGTGTTTGCAACCATCTTCAGCCAGAAGTGGAACATAGGAACTGGAGTAGGCCACTCAGACCCTCGAGCTTGCCCCGCCATTTGATAAGATTATGGCTGATCTGTGATCTAACTCCATATACCTGCCTTTGGCCCATATCCCGAGTGGATGATCCATCTCGGTTTCCTCTCGAGAACCCCACCATCACAGAAGCCAGTCTTTAGCCAATTCGATTCACTCCACGTGATATCAAGGAACGGCTGAGTGCATTGGATACAGCAAAGGCTATGGGCCTTGACAACATCCCGGCTGTACATAGGAATACAGGCACAAGAGTAGGCCATTCAGTCCCTCGAGCCTGCTCCGTCACTTGATCAGATCATGGCTGATCTGTGATCTAACTCCATATACCTGCCTTTGGCCCATATCCCTTAATACCTTTGGTTGCCAAAAAGCTATCTATCTCAGATTTAAATTTAGCAATTGAGCTAGTATCAATTGTCGTTCGCGGAAGAGAGTTCCAAACTTTTACCACCCTTTGTGTGTAGAAATGTTTTCTAATCTCACTCCTGAAAGGTCTGGCTCTAATTTTTAGACTGTGCCCCCTACTCCTAGAATCCCCAACCAGCAGAAATAGTTTCTCTCGATCCACCCTATCTGTCCCCCATAATATCTTATAAACTTCGATCAGATCACCCCTTAACCTTCTAAACTCTAGAGAATACAACACCAATTTGTGTAATCTCGCCTCGTAACTTAACCCTTGAAGTCTGGGTATCATTCTAGTAATCCTACGCTGCACTCCCTCCAAGGCCAATATGTCCTTCCGAAGGTGCGGTGCCCAGAACTGCTCACAGTACTCCAGGTGCGGTCTAACCAGGGTTTTGTATAGCTGCAGCATAACTTCTGCCCCCTTGCACTCTAGTCCCCTAGATAAAAAGGCCAGCATTCCATTAGCCTTATTGATTATTTTCTGCTCCTGTGCATGACACTTCAATGATCTGTACTAACAGTACTGAAATCTTGTGCTCCAGAACTAGCCGCGCCTCTAGCCAAGCTGTTCTAGAACAGCTACAACACTGGCAGCATTTGACCGAGTGTTGCATCAAGGAGCCCTATTAAAATTGAAGTCATTGGAAATCAAGGGGAAAACTCTCCAGTGGCTGGAGTCATACCTAGCACAAAGGAAGATGGCAGTGGTTGCTGGAGGCCAATCATCTCAGTCCCAGGACATTACTGCAGGAGTTCCTCAAGGCAGTGTCCTAGGCCCAACCATCTTCAGCTGCTTCATCAATGACCTTCCTTCTATCATAAAGTCAGAAGTGGGGATATTCGCTGATGATTGCACAATATTCAGTTCCATTCGCAACTGCTCAGATAATGAAGCAGTCTGTGCCAGCATGCAGCAAGACCTGGCAACATCCAGGCTTGGGCTGATAAGTGTCAAGTAACATTCATGCCACACAAGTGCCAGACAATGACCATCTCCAACACGAAAGTCTAACCACCTCCCCTTGGCATTCAACGGCATTACCATCGCCAAATCCTCCACCATAAACATCCTGGGGGTCACCATTGACCAGAAAATTAACTGGACCAGCCATATAAATACCGTGGCTACAAGAGCAGATCAGAGGCTGGGTATTCTGTGGTGAGTGACTCACCCACGACTCCCCAAAGCTTTTCCACCATCTACAAGGCACAAGTCAGGAGTGTGATGGAATACTCTCCACTTGCCTGGAACGAGTGCAGCACCAACAACACACAAGAAGCTCGATACCATCCAGGACAAAGCAGCCCGCTTGATTGGCACTCCATCCACCACCTAAAACGTTCACTCCCTCCACCACTGGTGCACTGTGGCTGCAGTGGGTACCATCTACAAGATGCCCCGCAGCAACTCGCCAAGGCTTCTTCGATAGCACCTCTACCACCTAGAAGGACAAGGCCAGCAGGCGCATGGGGACACCACCACACCGTCCTGACTTGGAAATATATCGCCATTCCTTCATCGTCGCTGGGTCAAAATCCTGGAACTCCCCACCTAACAGCACTATAGGAGTACCTTCACCACATGGACTGCAGCGGTCCAAGAAGGCTGCTCACCGCCACCTTCTCAAAAGCAATTAGGGATGGGCAATAAATGCTGGCCTTGCCAGCGACGCCCTCATCTCATGCATGAATAAGAAAAAATTCTGGATTGATAAACTAAGATGGGCTGAATGGCCTGCCTCATCCATAAATATCTTGTGACCTTGTAATGTGTTACTTAAAATTAGTTTAGGAGATTTTAGTCAGTTTAAAAAAATAAGGAGGTATGTAATGCCAAGTATATTAGTAATGTTGCTTTAAGAATGTTCTGAAATTGATGCATCCTGTAGAGATTTATTTGATTTATATGATCTGCTTAAATATATAATCAGAGAGAACAGGTTGAAACCAGTAGTACAGAGAGTGAAAGAAAGCAGAAAGTAAAATATCCAATCTTTACTACTTGCAGTTCTTTGTGTTTTTAAAAAATTAATATGTCTCTATTAACAATACACCAGGGGTGGTCAGCTGGCAGTCATGAGCCACATGCGCCTCTTCTGTGACTGAAGTGTGGCTTTTTGAATGCTTTGTTCAGCTGTCTCATCCAGCTGTCCCAATATCGGAGATGCAGAAATAACAAAGCGCAGGATCAGCTACAAAAAAGTAGGTATCCTTTTCTTCCATTCTAATCGGGCTAATCTATATTTATGTTTAATTTATTGTAACATATGTATTATTTACTGCTAGTGCTCTCCTCACATCTATGTTACAACACACTATGAAGATAGAAATCAAAATATTCTTATCCCAAGTACTGGCTGTTACTTTCTTGATTTCAACAAGATTGCTAGTAGGTTGTCACAAAGTAAACTGTTTGAAAACTGTTTTAAGTTGATTCCTTTAGGTGGGATTAAAAAATAAAAAATTTTCATAATATCCAATTTACAGTTTTTAAACTTTAATGTTCAATAATGAGTTTGGCACTAGGCTCTGCTGTCTAAATTGCAATCTAGCACACCCAAGAATCTCCAATCTGCTACCATGGATATTAATGATTGTGTTTTTGTTTTGAACTTTTTTGCTACATTTCTGTTCTGTTCTTTTTCTCTCTCTCCCACTTAAGCATTTACAAAAAATGCCCTGAAGGCATAATTCTGTGTGTGACAAAATATGAGAATATAATTTATGTCCTATCTGATGGAGATGGGCTCTAGAAAAAAATTTAGAATGGTAAATGTGCCCAATCTTCAGGTTGAAAACTTCCATCATTTGTTCAGCTGTCTCTCAATCAAAAAGTTGTTTTTGGAGAGGACAAAAAATAGAGTAGGTCAAAGTTCTGAACTATATAGTTAAAACATGCATTGCCTTTGTGATTTGAGGAAACTGGAGACACTCGGGAAAAAAATGGACTTTCCAATCTATGTTACAATCTATGCGGGCTGCTTTGTCATGGTAGATATCAGTAAAAGTGAGATTAGGTAACTGGGATTCTTCTATTAGAATGCATTTTAATTCACCAAAAGTGAAAATGTGAGCATATTCTGTCCTTGATATCTGATGGAAAATTGAGTTTTTTACCCACGTTTTATTTCAAGGCACAATACGTTACAAACAGATTAAGAGTTGAAACAAGAAACTGGCAAATATTTAAAAATGAACAGACCAGGTATTAACAAATATTTTAATTTAAAAGTATCATTTTTTTAACAACAGAAAAAGTAGAATGCTGGTTTTCACATTCATTGGTACTGGTGTATATTCTTAACATGTCATTTACAGGACAGTATGTTGATGACCCAATTGTGCATATTTAATACACTTCAGGTTTGGGGCAAATAAAGGATGAGGGTAGCAAAGCCAGACAGGGGTACACTGAGACTATCTCACCCTTTCCGGAGTTAGGTCACTTTTTCTTGTACAGTTCTACAGTGACTTTTTTTTAACCAAATATCATTTAGAGGTGAAATTCCAAATTTTCTTGATAGTTGAAACAGTTTTTACCACAAGCAAGGACCATTTGGAAAAGGGTTTTCACAAATAATTCTGGAATGGACTAGTTTGAATATTTCTGGAATAATTTTTGATTCATCTATTTTTAGCTTGAATGCATCACAATATTCTGCAGGGGACCCCCATTCAGCTTTTAAACAATCGGTCTGGAGACCAACAAAGGAGCAAATGGAGAGCAACACCACAAACAGAAACCTTCAGTGCTGTGGGCCTCTGTAGCAGAGAAAAAGCTAGACGGTATCACCTGACTTAGAGGCATCAGTTGAGTCTAGAAGACAAAGAGATGCCATCATTAAGTATGAAAGAGGTTGGAGGAGAAAGGGGAAGAGAGGCAATGAGAAAAGAAAGACTTGAACTTATATAGCACTTTTCACAACCTCAGGATATCCAAAGAGCTTTACAGTCAATGAAGTATTGTCACAGTTGTAATCATAGAATCATATAAAGTTATGGCACAGAAGGAAGCCATTCAGCCAGCGTGTCTGTGCCGGCCAAAAAAGAGCTATCCAGCCTAATTCCACTTTCCAGCACTTGGTCTGTAGCCCTGTAGGTTACCAAACTTCAAGTGCATATCCAAGTACTTTTTAAATGAGTTGAGGGTTTCTGCCTCTACCACCCTTTCAGGCAGTGAGTTCCAGACCCCCACCACCCTCTGAGTGAGAAGAAATTCTCCTTAGCTCCCCTCTAATCCTTCTACCAATTACTTTAAATCTAGTAATGTAGGAAATGTAGCAGCCAATTTTGCACACAGCAAGCTCCCACAATCAGCAATGTGATAATGACCAGATAATCTGTTTTTAATGATGTTGGTTGAGGGATAAATATTGGTCAGGACACCAGGGACAACTCCCCTGCTCTTCTTTGAAATAATGCCATGGGATCTTTTACATCCACCTGAGAGGGCAGATGGGGCCTCAGTTTAATGTCTCATCTGACAGATTGCACCTCCAACAATGCAACACTCCCTCAGTACTGCACTAGAATGTAAGCCTAGATTTTGTTCTCAAATCTGCAGTAGGACTTGAGCCCTTAACCTTCTACCTCAGAGGCAAGGGTGCCAAATGAGCCACTGCTGACTGAGTAAGATGAAATGGGATAAGGAAAGAGAGAATGAGAGAGTTAAGGAAAGATAATATGAGAGAAAGGGGGAAGGGGGAAGGGAATGAAAGAGAGACAATGATAGAGAATCACAAAGACAAGGAGAGAGGGAATGTCAGATGTAATGAGAGAGAATATGAGAGACAGATATTGTGAATAGAGGGAATGAAAGGGAGCGAAGGAGTAAGGAAGGAAAAGAAAGAATGGGAGATGTTAAGAGAGGAAAGGGAAAATGAGAAAGTCAAGGAAAGATAGAATGAGAAAGGGGAAGGAGAGAAAGAATGAAGGAAATAGAGAGACAATGAGAGAGAGGGAGAATGAAAGAGAGGAAAGATGAAATGAGAGAGGCAAGAGAGGAACTGAAAGCATAACAGGGAGAGAGGAACAAGAAAGACAAGACAACAAATGAGAGAGAATGAGAAAGACAAGAGGAAAGCAAAGTAGACAGGAAATGAGAGAAAATAGGAAGTGAGAAGCAAAGAGACAATGAAAGTGAGGGATAAAGAGATTGAGATGGGGAATGAGAAAGAAGGAATGAAACAGAGAGGGGATGAGAAAGAAAAGAACAGAGTATGGCAAAGAGAAAAAAAGGACTGAGAGAATCACAAAGACAAGGAGAGAGGGAATGTCAGATGTAATGAGAGAGAATATGAGAGACAGATGTTGTGAATAGAGGGAATGAAAGGGAGCGAAGGAGTAAGGAAGGAAAAGAAAGAATGGGAGATGTTAAGAGTGTGGGAGAGAAGGAGTGATAACAAAGACAGTCAGAACGATGGAGATAATGAGACAGATTGAGAGAGAGGGTTTGAGAGAGAGAAAGGCAGAGAGAGAATGAGAGGAGAGAGAGAGTGAGACCAGGAAAGAAGAGGAAGTGAGAGTCAGGGAATGAGCAATGCGGGGTGAGACACAGAAGGAATGAGAAAGTCCAATCCAGATGCGGGAAACAAAGTATTTGAACAGTCATGTTGATAGCTAAGGTTGCAAAGTTTGGGATAAAAATCCTGCAAGGCCTGCTGACCTCTGTGCTCAAATTTCCAGTATGCACTCGTGGTGTGAGAAGGTCTGTGTCAGAAGCATGAATTCATTAAGTCTACCCTTTGATTTAAAAATCATGCCTCTTTGTTGGCATTTATTTTTCTGCTCCTGAGCTTTGAAAGATTGACTGCTGTGCAATACTGAATAAAAGACACTACAGGGAGGAGGGCTGGGAAGACTTCCAGGGTTTAGTAAGTTTTTACAAAACATGCATTAATGAGATGGACATCACTATGATTAACACAGAGGACAGTACCAAGTCATATAAGCAGAGTATTTATGACTCCAGTCAAAAATGTTGAAAACAAAGATTCCAGAGTAAATATTGTTGTAACAAAAGATACTTTCCTAGCGATTTTTGTCACATCAATACTAATGGTCGGCTACTACCAAAATATATTATTGTTTTTTTAAAAAATGGCCACTGCATTGTGATCAAATTTGTAAAAAGACGTTAAAAAATACAATAAAATGAAAAATGGAGCCAAATCAATATTGCCAGATACTGCCTGACAGGATTCATTGTATATGTACCTCTTACCTATGAATTGTTTGTGATAAGTGATGATGACAGATCAGGTCAAACACGCTGCATTTTGTATGTGGGAGGCTGAGAGCCAGTCGATAGTGGTGGAAAGTCCGGATCCGTGTTTTGGAGGTGCTCCTCGCTTCGTTTGCTGCTTGTAACTTTTAGGGACTCGAACTCCGACGAACGGCTGGAATCTTAGGGGAGGGAGGGAACGGGGAAAGTCCTGCTCCTGTGTTTAGAGGCGTCCCTCTCACTCTGCGTGCGGTGGTGACTTGACTTCTCAGGCACTGACTGTACGCACTCGAGCTGTAGGAGGGAGGAGAGGAGGGAGGAGGGTGGGGGGCAACAATGTAACCGGAGCAAGTGGGATCGCCACGCTCACAGGCTCGCACAAGCAGCTGGAGCATTGAGCCGTGCAGAGATACAGAGGGACAAGGACAGCCCTGGGGAGCATCGAGAGCAGAGTGACAGCCCGGGGGAAACCCAGCACAGCTGAAGGGAAGGAGCGTGACAGCCGCCGAGACCATGGCGACCTACAGCCCCACCGACTACGAACGCATGGAAGCTTGGCTCGATGATAATTTAGACTTTGCACATTCATACTTTGTCCGGAAGGCTACCAGGTAAGAAGAGTTAAACCAGCAACCGGCCAGCTCTTTAAGGGATCGAGTACAACCGATCGATCGCACAGCTTTACGTCAGGGAAGTGTGATTTTTTTAAATAAACTGTCGGGTTGCAGAAGATACGTTAAAGCACATTAATTTACAGGACCGTGGTAGGAAGTGGCTGACAACTTGGTACGGTACGGAAAATGACAACTGTTTAATGATTAAATGGGGGGCGGGAAGATCACAGAATTAAAGATGCTCGAATTGCACAAATTAGCAAAATTAGGAGCGAAAAGCTGAAGAATCGCAAATACTCGACATTCGTCATACTCTTATTTACAGGTTAGATGTGAGTGATGGCTATTACAAATATTGCTTTATAATCTTAGTGATAATATTTTAGAGAAACACTTACTATTTCCTTATTGTGTCGTGCAGCTGATAGGGTGCAAAATTAGGATAACGTTGATTTCGTAGTATGACTGTTCACACTGAGTATAAAGGTGAGAACTACATATCACCCTTTTCAACACTTAACAAAACCCTTTGACATGTAAGACCACATAGTATTTCACAGTATGTAAGCAATGACACACTGCAGTAGACAGAGCAGAGTATTACACATTGCAGTAGGCATAGCACGTTTCAAATTAAGATATTATTATATGACAATTAGATAAATTGTTCCTGATATGAAATTCATGGTGAAAATGTGAAGTATTGTGGTATAAGCACTATATTTCAGGAGTAAGAAACAGTGAAGAAAGATTTGTTCAAAGCAATCAAAAACATGCTTTGATAATTAAAATACATTAAACTTATTTTTGGATTTTGCTACTTAGAAACAATCATAAATTACTGATTTTTCTGACAATTTAGTATTAATAATTTAAAATGGCATGTTGCATCAAGTTAAATCGAGTCTGCAGCACAGAAACAGGCCATTCGGCTCAACTGGTCTATGGCAGCATTTATTTTCCACTCGAGCCTCCTCCCTCCCTACCTCATCTAACCCTGTCAGCATTCCCTTATATTCCTTTCTCCCTCCTGTGCTTATCCAGCTTCCCCTTAAATGCATCTATGCTATTTGCCTCAACTACTCCTTGTGGTAGTGCATTCCATATTCTTATCACTCTTTGGGTAAAGAGGTTTCTCCTGAATTCCCTATTGGATTTATTAGTGACTATCTTATATTTATGACCTCTAGTTTTGGACTCCCCCACAAGTGGAAACATTTTCTCTATGTCTACCCTATCAAACCCTTTCATTATCTTAAAGACCTCCATCAGGTCACCCTCAGCCTTCTCTTTTCTAGAGAAAAGAGCCCCAGCCGGTTCAGCTTTTCCTGATAGTATATCCTCTCAGTCCTGGTATCATCCTTGTGAATCTTTCTTGCACCTTCTCCAATATATCCTCTATATCCTTTTTATAATATGGAGACTAGAACTGTGCACCATACTCCAAGTATGGTCCAACCAAGGTTCTATACAAGTTCAACATAACTTCTCTGCTTTTCAATTCTATCCTTCTAGAAATGAACCCCAGTGCTTGATTTGCCTGTTTTTTATGGCCTTATTAACCTGCGTCACTACTTTGAGTGATTTGTGTATCTGTACCCTGAGATCCCTTTGCTCCTCTACCCCATTGAGACTTAATATCCAAGGAGTATGTGGCCTCCTTATTCTTCCTACCAAAATGCATCACTTCACACTTATTGATATTGAAATTCATTTACCAATTGTACTTCCATTCTGCAAGTTTATTAATGTCTTCTTGCATTTTGACGCATTCTTCCCTTGTATTAACTACACCCCCTAATTTGGTGCTGTCTGCAGATTTTGAAATTGTACTTCTGATTCCCATGCCCAAATCGTTAATGTAAATTGTGAATATCAGTGGTTCCAGCGCCGATCCATGTGGAATACCACGTCTCACCTTTTGCCTGTCTGAATAGCTACCCTTAACCCCTACTCTCAGCTTGCTATCCATTCTGCTACCTGTCCCTGACTCCACATGCGCTGACCTTAGTCATGAGTCTACAATGCAGTACCTTATCGAAGGCCTTTTGAAAATCCAAATATATTGCATCCAAATATATTATATTCCACATAATTTTAAAATGATGTCCTTAGTAACTTAATTTTTCAGTAGTTGCCTTTTGTGATATAACTCAACAAACATCAAATAATATTTGATCATTTTTCAAAAGAACAGAAAATTCCTTGCACCATTGTAAATACTGTAACGGTTTGTTCCCTGCTACTTTAAAAATACCATTATCTGATTTTCAATTATCTCAATAGGAAAATTATTATGGGCTTTAACGATTGTAATCAGCAATATGTAATGCCATTTCTAATATCAAATGTTGAAGATTATAGTCATTATCCTTTTTCAGTTTAGTTTTTAAGTTAGCCATATATAAATGTCACTTAATTATTTTAATATTAATAAGACATTGGATTTGTAGCTTATTTAGGAGAATAAAGCATTCTAGCAATGCTGTTATACAGTTGTTTGCTATATACTAATTGTCCTTTTATTACCAAAAAGATACTGTTTGTAGAGAGAAGTATTTCTTTACTGAAGGAAATGGCACACTAAACACATCTCTTTTATTACCACTAAAGATTACTAGGAGATACTTTTTTGAAGGTGTTTCTCCAGCTCCCCATCATTGTCAGCAGAACAACATAGGAAAACAGTGCTTCCATTAAAAAAACCTATGAACACATTGCATTCCAGAAAGTAATTAACTGTCTCAGCTTTTCTTTTGTATTTTTATTAGCACTCCTTATTACATATGTTTAAACGTGTCAATCATATTGTGAACAAAACAGAGGAATTCGAATTTTTCAAAAAATGGGAAACGATCAACAATTTGCCAACATAAGTAGCATTCCGAGGATATAACAAGAAACAGAACCTGATGTTACTCTGTGGGCATCTGCATGACCTGATTGGCTGAGGAGATGATTAAAGAATCTGTCTTCCGTAATAAGATATCCGTGCTTCAGAAATTTGTAAATAAAATTGCTAACCTGCCAAGATGGTATTTCTTTCAGTTGATGGTATTATTGGATGTTGTGGTATAGAGGAATTATTGAGGCTGACATTATGAGGAATCTGAAGCAGTACTAGATAAATAATGCATTGCTGCTGATATCAGTTTGTCTCATTTTTACTGTCAGCCTCAATAACTCATCCAAGCTAGTAGTCACCAAGAATAGTTTGCATTATATAT
Organism: Heptranchias perlo; assembly: GCF_035084215.1. Taxonomy (NCBI): domain Eukaryota; kingdom Metazoa; phylum Chordata; class Chondrichthyes; order Hexanchiformes; family Hexanchidae; genus Heptranchias; species Heptranchias perlo. The sequence goes on along the minus strand of NC_090325.1, from coordinate 123,508,122 downwards.
AAGCAACTTAAATTGACAGAAGAGAGAAATACACAATAAGATATAATCCTTTTTGGCATAAGTAGGTTGAAGCGCTGCTTTTGTTAGGTAACCAACCTGTGTTCTTTGGAAGAAAAATTATGTGTGCATGTTTAATCATATTTTTTAAATTATGAAGGAAATGAATAAGTTAGAAGGACAGAATTTTTTTTGTTTTGCAAAACCAGGAGTACCAGAGCACACAATATAATCTAAAGAAGCAATTAGCTGATCTTTATTTCAGGAGTAACATCTTCGTGCTTAGAATTTGTTGGGAAACTGACGGGATCGGGTGCAACACTGATTTTACACCCCACCCAGTATTACTCTCCGTTGACTTGAAAACCGATGTTCCACCCAATCCCTTAGGTTTCCCGCCCGACGAGTTAGGTTAAAATCACCCCCAGTTGACTTATAAAATTGAAGCATTCAACAGGTAATTGGACAGACGTAAATATGGGCTTAGGGTAGGAAGAATGCAAAATGCTACATTTTTGTTGTCTTATTTCTTGAATATAGGTCAGCTTCCATATAAAAACATGTAAGCTATCATTCAATAGAGAACATTATGGTGCAATAGCATCATCACAGCAGTCAGGTGAGCCACATAAACTACCACAGCCTATGCTACATATAGGAACATTTTAAATTCATACTTCAATTCTTTGTTGGCTAACAGAAGGTACCAATGACTTGAATACAGGTTAATGCTTCAGTTAAATACAGATTAAGGAATTTCGTATGAATGCATTAATCATTTGTACCCTAATATTTAAGGAACCCAATTTCAATGCATTATTCAGTACAATAAGGCAAATATGCACACAAAATTTCATAAACTTAAAGTACTTCGGTTCAGAGAGAGAAAAGAGGGATTGGAGGGAGTGGGCTGTGCATATGAGGTTGAGCTATTTACGATGAAAGAGGAAGAGCATATCAAAGGTTGGCAATCAAAGATTCTTCCTCATTCCATTTGGCCTCCACATATGATGAAAGTGAGTAAGAAAGATATAACTTTAAGGCAAACTTGTAGCAGAGCTACGCCAAAGTGCTTATCAAATTGAATTGTCAATTGAAGACAACACAGGTTACTGAATGTCGCTGCTACATGGGTAAAGTTTAGAGTAAATCTTTAAATATTGGACCATGAATTAGGCATAGCAGAAGTATGGTGGACCTTAAGTTTATCAGGTGGACTAGAACCAACTATACCATCGCGCGAGATCATATTTTCTGTTACCTCATTTTGACACTCTCTGGTTGGTTTGTCACCAAATAAAACAAAGAATTGCTTGGATTTATAACTTTCTTTCTCTATTTGTACAAGTCAAGATTCTACAGATACCAAAAAAATGATATTATCTTTTTAGAGAATAAGCATACATTGACAGATACTACTTGGTACCCATAATCTCTTGAAATACATAAAACTCAAACTGTTAAATCAGCAACCTAAGGTGTAAACTTAGGACATTCCTATCTGAATGCTAAACACAATAAGATGGAGCAACCCCAAAAGGTGAAGCTCACTTACTCTGCCTGCAGAAATAAGAGCAAGTATGATAATTATTAAAGTGAGAATGTAAGATCACACAAAACAATGAGTTCAAATGGATCATGGATCAGACATGAATATGTGGAGACCAATACTCGGATCTTGAATGGGTGATAAATAAACAGTTTAAGCATCTAGGCAGACTTCACAAACCAGGGTACCACTGGGCATTCTGCAATTCTTGCTAAGGAGGATGATAGATCTTTGAAAAGAACCAGCTAAAAAGTATAGTCATGACAGTACACCCCAACTGTTTGCCTTGGAAAGTTGTCATGAAATCTTACTCCAGGTAACTCCATCTGTCATAGATCGATCATATGATGGAATAATGGAGGCCCACTCATGTGAGTGTACTGTTTTCATTGCTTCCTTGTAGAGGGATTGGGAGTTAGTCCTGCTTTGCATGCTGATACATAAGTTATATTACTGTATTGTCAAACCACAGCCTCACCAAGTTCCTGCAGACTTTTCATAATGAGCATAATATTATAGTTAAATTTGCTCCTGCTCCATTGCAAAATATTAGGAACGCAGAAAGATAGGAACAGGAGTAGGCCATTTCGTGCTTCGAGCCTCTTCTGCCATTCAATGAGATCATGGCTGATCTGTGACCTAACTCCAAATACCTGCCTTAGTCCCATATCCCTTAATACCTTGTTAACAAAAAACTATCAATCTCAGATTTAAAATTAACAATTGAGCTAGCATCAACTGCCATTTAAGGAAGAGAGTTCCAACTTCTACCACTCTTTACATGTAGAAGTGTTCACTCACTAACTTCACTCCTGAAAGTCCTGACTCTAATTTTAGGTTATGTAGCCTAGTCCTAGACTCCCCAACCAGCAAAAATAGTTTATCTCTGTGTACCCTATCAGTTCACTTTAATATCTTGAAAACTTTGATCAAATCACCTCTTAATCTTCTAAATTCCAGGGAATACAATGCTAGTTTGTGCAATCTCTCCTCGTAATTTAACCCTTGGAGTCCAGGTATCATTCTGGTAATGATACCTGGACTCCCTCCAAGGCCATTATATCCTTCCTAAGGTGCGGTGCCCAGAACTGAACACAGTACTCCAGATGTGGTCTAACCAGGGCTTTGTATAGCTGTATCTTAACTTCTACCCCCTTGTATTCTAATCCTCTAGAAATAAAGGCCTGCATTCCATTAGCCTTTTTGATCATTTTCTGTACCTGCTCATGACATTTTAATGAGTTATGTAAATGGACCCCTAAGTCTCTTTGGACCTCCACTGTTTCAAGCTTTTCACCATTTAGGAAGTACTCTGATCTATCCTTTTTAGGTCCAAAGTGGAAGACCTCACACTTGCCTACATTGAAATCCATTTGCCACAATTTTGCCCATTCACTTTATTAATATTTGTCTTTAATTTTATGCTTCCATCTACACTGCTTACAATGCTGCCTATCTTTGTGTCATCAGCAAACTTGGGTTGATTTCTATGCCTTCATCTAAGTTGTTAACAAATACAGTGACTAGCTGAGGCCCCAACAGAGATCCCTTTAGGACACCACTAGACACATCCTGCCAATTTGAGTACCTGCCCATTATCCCTACATTCTATCCCCTGCCGCTCAGTCAGTTTCCAAACCAGGCTGTCATAATGCCCCATCTAGCTTGTCAATGTTTTGCTTGGTTTTTTTGGGTATACACCTCTATTGGTGAGTGAACTTGTTTACTGTATTACCCTTAGCAATTATAATTCCAAGTTGATTTGTATTCAATGTAAATATACTTGCTTGTAAATAACTGTCTGCTAGGAAATGTCCGGATATGTAATTTCTAGACTGCCATTGATCTTTACAGTTTATTTGTCCTGAAATCCCTTTTTTTCAACCACAGTTGTTACAAGAACATGATCAATGTGCTTCCTGTTTTCCTTTTGATGTATATTTTGTTTATGCTGCTGAATAAGGTGCCAACCTGGTGAAGCTACAACTCAGGACTACATGCATGCTAAACAGCGGAAGCAACATGCTATAGACAGAGCTAAGCGATTCCACAACCAACGGATCAGATCAAAGCTCTGCAGTCCTGCCACATCCAGTCGTGAATGGTGGTGGACAATTAAACAACTAACGGGAGGAGGAGGCTCTGCAAACATCCCCATCCTCAATGATGGCGGAGCCCAGCACGTGAGTGCAAAAGACAAGGCTGAAGCGTTTGCAACCATCTTCAGCCAGAAGTGCCGAGTGGATGATCCATCTCGGCCTCCTCCCGATATCCCCACCATCACGGAAGCCAGTCTTCGGCCAATTCAATTCACTCCACGTGATATCAAGAAACGGCTGAGTGCACTGGATACAGCAAAGGCTATGGGCCCCGAAAACATCCCAGCTGTAGTGCTGAAGACTTGTGCTCCAGAACTAGCTGCGCCTCTAGCCAAGCTGTTCCAGTACAGTTACAACACTGGCATCTACCCGACAATGTGGAAAATTGCCCAGGTATGTCCTGTCCACAAAAAGCAGGACAAATCCAATCCGGCCAATTACCGCCCCATCAGTCTACTCTCAATCATCAGCAAAGTGATGGAAGGTGTCGTCGACAGTGCTATCAAGCGGCACTCACTCACCAATAACCTGCTCACCGATGCTCAGTTTGGTTTCCGCCAGGATCACACGGCTCCAGACCTCATTGCAGCCTTGGTCCAAAAGAGTTGAATTCCAGAGGTGAGGTGAGAGTGACTGCCCTTGACATCAAGGCAGCATTTGACCGAGTGTGGCACCAAGGAGCCCTAGTAAAACTGAAGTCAATGGAAATCAGGGGGAAAACTCTCCAGTGGCTGGAGTCATACCTAGCACAAAGGAAGATGGTAGTGGTTGTTGGAGGCCAATCATCTCAGCCCCAGGACATTGCTGCAGGAGTTCCTCAGGGCAGTGTCCTAGGCCCAACCATCTTCAGCTGCTTCATCAATGACCTTCCCTCCATCATAAGGTCAGAAATGGGGATGTTCGCTGATGACTGCACAGTGTTCAGTTCCATTCGCAACCCCTCAAATAATGAGGGGTTGCGAATGGAACCATTTTCCACATCGTTCACCTGAGGAAGGAGGTAGCCTCCGAAAGCTTGTGAATTTAAAATAAAATTGCTGGACTATAACTTGGTGTTGTAAAATTGTTTACAATTGTTAACCCCAGTCCATCACCGGCATCTCCACATCTCAAATAATGAAGCAATCCGAGCCCGCATGCAGCAAGACCTGGACAACATCCAGGCTTGGGCTCATAAGTGGCAAGTAACATTCGTGCCAGATAAGTGCCAGGCAATGACCATCTCCAACAAGAGAGAGTCTAACCACCTCCCCTTGACATTCAACGGCATTACCATCGCCGAATCCCCCACCATCAACATCCTGGGGGTCACCATTGACCAGAAACTTAACTGGACCAGCCATATAAATACTGTGGCTACAAGAGCAGGTCAGAGGCTGGGTATTCTGCGGCGAGTGACTCACCTCCTGACTCCCCAAAGCCTTTCCACCATCTACAAGGCACAAGTCAGGAGTGTGATGGAATACTCTCCACTTGCTTGGATGAGTGCAGCTCCAACAACACTCAAGAAACTCGACACCATCCAAGATAAAGCAGCCCACTTGATTGGCACCCCATCCACCACCCAAAACATTCACTCCCTTCACCACCGGCGCACTGTGGCTGCAGTATGTACCATCCACAGGATGCACTGCAGCAACTCGCCAAGGCTTCTTCGACAGCACCTCCCAAACCCGCGATCCCTACCACCGAGAAGGACAAGAGCAGCAGGCACATGGGAACAACACCACCTGCACGTTCCCCTCCAAGTCACACACCATCCTGACTTGGAAATATATCGCCGTTCCTTCATTGTCGCTGGGTCAAAATCCTGGAACTCCCTTCCTAACAGCACTGTGGGAGAACCTTCACCACACGGACTGCAGCGGTTCAAGAAGGCGGCTCACCACCACCTTCTCAAGGGCAATTAGGGATGGGCAATAAATGCTGGCCTCGCCAGCGACGCCCACATCCCATGAACGAATAAAAAAAAAAATTGTTTATTGACACCATGTAATAAAGCAGCAAATATGACAATACAAGTGAGAACGTTATGAGATCCCCTCTCTGGCAGTCCCTCGGGGTCGAGGATTACTTGGTGGAAGATGCCTGTGTGTGGATTCTTTTAACGTGGGGTGGTCGTTGCACACCAACCACCATTGGTCCCAGTGGAGTGAAGTCTTGGCCCAATGGCAGGGAAATCCGAGACGATTGAAGACCAGGCTCTGCTGTAGGACGGGGACAGTGTAGCACTTCACTGGAATGTCAGCCTAGATTTTTTGCTCAAGTCTCTGGAATGGGACTTAAACCCACAACCTTCTGACTCAGAGGCGAGAGTGCTACCCATTGAGCCACAGCTGACACTACGTTATGAGATATTAGTGAGGGGACTGACCTATTAAAGGTAATAATCAACCGTTTATTTACAATTAGGGATGGCTCGACTTAAACATAATCTGCATTTATTGTTCTGCTCTTGGGCTCAGTTGTTTTTGAATTTACAATCTGGAACAATGGATTATACAGTTGCTTGATAATAATTAAAATATCTGCAGGTTTAGTTATTTTTTACATTACCGGACATATCCTAGCGGACAGTTATTTACAAGCAAGGATAGTCACAACGAATACGAAAGATTGAAATCTGACTGTCGGTAATTAATCCAATCTTCATATTTATTTATAGGAAAGAACTAACTTGCATTTATATAGCTCCTTTCATGACCTCAGGACGGCCAAAGTGCTTTACATTGAAGTATTTTTGAAGTGTAGGAAACACAGTCAATTTGCATACAGCAAGGTCACACAAACAGCAATAATATAATGACCAGTTAATCTGTTTTTGTGATGTTGGTTGAGGGATAAATATTGGCCAGGACACCAGGGTGAACTTCCCTGCTCTTCTTCAAAATAGTGCCATGGGAACTTTTATGTCTACCTAAGTGTGCAGATGGGGCCTTGGTTTAACATCTCATCCGAAAGACAGCACCTCCAACACTGCAGCACTCCCTCAGTACTGGAATGTCAGCCTATATTTTGTGCTCAAGTCTCTGGAGTGGGACTTGAACCCATGACCTTCGAACTCAGAGGTGAAGTGTCCGCCTAGAATATGTTATGACCAAAGCTCTTTTATTTGGTCTTAATTGTCCATTAACAAGGATTTACCAGGTGTTCCCCAGGGGTCGGTATTAGGACCATTACCCTTTTTGTTATATATTAATGACCTGGACTTGGGTATACAGGGTATAATTTGAAAGTTTGCAGATGACATGAAATTCGGGAATGTAGTAAAAAATGTGGAGGATAGTAGCAAACTTCAGGAGGTCATAGACAGACTGGTGAAATGGCCAGACATATGGCTATGATATTTAATGCAGAGAGGTGTGAAGTAGGTAGGAAGAATGAGGAAAGGCAATATAAACTAAATGGTACAATTTTAAAGAGGGTGCAGGAACAGAGAGTCCTGGGGGTGTATGTACACAAATATTTGAAGGTGGCAGGACAAGTTGAGAAGGCTGTTAAAAAAGCATATGGGATCCTGGGCTTTATTAATAGAAGCATAGAGTGCAAAGGCAAGGAAGTTATGCTAAACCTTTATAAAACACTGATTAGGCCTCAGTAGGAGTATTGTTTTCAATTCTGGGCACCACATTTTAGGAAGGAAGTCAAGGCCTTAGAGAGGGCGCAGAAGAGAATTACTAGAATGGTACCAGGGATGAGGGACTTCAGTTATGTGGAACGACTGGAGAATCTGGGGTTGTTCTCCTTTGAGCATAGAAGGTTAAGAGGCGATTTGATAGAGGTGTTCAAAAGCATAAATGGTTTTGATAAAGTAAGTAAGGAGAAACTTTTTCCAATGGCAGAAGGGTTGGTAACCAGAGGACATAGATTTAAGGTAATTGGAAAAAGATCTAGAGGCAACATGAGGAAACATTTTTTTTACATAGAGAGTTGTTATCATCTTGAATGCACCGCCTGAAAGGGTGATGGAAGCAGATTCAGTAATAACTTTCAAAAAGGAATTGGATAAATACTTGAAGGAAATAATTTTGCAGGGCTACGGGGAAAGAGCAGGGGAATAGGACTAATTGGACGGTTCTTTCAAAGGGCCGGCACAGGCACAGTGGGCTGATGGTCTCTTTCTGTGCTGTAACATACCATGATACTGTAAACAACCATTCCCTTTTTTCCTTTTGTTGGGCTGACTTTAGATATCACAAGGTAAATCATGGGAGCACACACCCGAATTTCCAATATGTGCACCTGCCACACAAAGCTCGCTGGGAGTGCTAATAATGAAAATGTATCCCCACATTTTGACATTAGAGCAAGTAGTGAATATAGTTCTAGTAAAAGCTGTGAAAGAATATTGAGAGAGTGCTTGTCAGGAGAAATGTGTTTTGACTTTCACAAACATTGCAATTAATGTGCTTTGACTGTTTTCTTGTAGGATACCATCTGAGATGGGCTCCTGTATTTTGAGAATGTTATTCAAAGTTATACGTAATATCATGAACAATCTATTACAATATAGTGCCAACTCCAGCAGATTCTACTCAGAACATCAAGATGTGTTTACTGTTATTTTGTGCTTTTGTAAGCTCTCTGTCTAGAGAGAGCATTATCACCACAGCAGAAACTGGCTTCATTGTTCAATTTTTATATTAAGAATCTTGTGTGAAAAAACACGAAGATTTATAATTCAAGACACCACCAAGGCTGCAGCGAACAGCAGCAAAGACGAGGCAACTCAGGATGTAGTGATTAAATAATAACTTCAAAAGAGTGATTATAATATTACAGAAGTTGGTAAGGAAGGTGGAAGAGAGTAAAAAATAATCTGACAATCACTCTACGTATATGGGATTGAGCATTCTCTGAGAGACATGGTGGTGGTAGTGGTAGTACTATTCCAGGTGATCCAAGAAGATGGTAAGTTGAGGGCAATGATTTGGCCTCTTCTGTATATTGTATCTGAGGAGTTGCTGTAATTCCAGTTGAAAGTGTGATAAGAATATAGGGCGCTAAATTGGGCCGTGTAGCGCCCGTTGTTTCGGCGCTACACGGCATCTCCGACATCCAAGATGGCATCTTGGATGCGCACGCATGTTTCCTGCGTGACGTGCGCCAGACGCCATCTTGGTATAGTAGTTTGCGCAGGCACAGATAACGAATGCTGGAATCATGCAAAGTAGGGAGAAAATGGCTTCAATCTGTGTACAACGCTGATTTAAAGTGATAGACACCATTTTGGGACTTAACGCTCAACTCAATGCACAGTCTTAACCCCGACCATCTGAACGTGTCTTAGAGTGCCTGGAGGACCCCCCCCACCGGCGCTATTTAAAGAGACCATGCAGGATTTACAGGTTAGTGGCTGGATTATTGCCTCTGGCTGCTGAGACATTTGTAACTGTTTTTGGAGGTCTCCTAGACTTCAATACCAGAACGCGGGGTCATGGCCTAACATTTAAAGGCAGACATGCAGGAGTGAAGTTAGGAAATGCTTCTACACGCAAAGGGTTGGAGACGTTTGGAATGCTCTTCTGCAGATGTCAGTTGATGCTAGCTCACTTGTGAATGTTAACTCTGAGATTGATAGATTTCTATGAACCAAGGGTACTAAGGGATATGGGGCTAAGACGGGTATATGGAGTTAGGTCACAGGTCCACCATGATCTCATTGAATGGTGGAACAGTCTCGAAGGGCTAAATGCCACTGCCACTTGCTGCCTCTTGATATGTGCCACATTCTCCTGCAAGAAAGCGGGATGTGTGTCTGGGTGATGTGATGTGCCTGTCATGGGTTGAAAAGCGGTCAGTGTGTGTGGCCTGTGAGTTGTGGGTGGGTGGCTTGAAACAGTGGTAATGTGTAAGGGTGAGAGGAAGCTTCTGATTGGAAGAGTTCAGTACTGATGGAAAGAGTTTATTGGTATGTGGGGGATGGGAGGTGTAGTGCGTGGTGCAGTTGGTAAGAGATGCCACTTGACAATTGACCTCACTCACCTTGACCACACGTCAAAGCATTGAACTTCTTCCTGCACTGCATCTATGTTCATGATGCTGTGCACCTGGCATTGACTTCAGCTCCCACTGCCTTTTGAGTATATGTCTGGAGGGCCTCTTGCCCCCCACCCCCACTGCGGATATAGGATGTCCCTTCTTCTGTCCATCTCTTGCACCCAAGGTCTCTAGCGCATCAGCAGAGAACCTTGGTGCATGCACTCTCACAGGCTGGTACCAACTCAGATCGACAGATTGGTGAGGTCTGGTGTGCAGATTGGAGGATGTGGGATTTAGTAGTGCTCAACCTTTATTCAATGTTTTAACATAACTCATCAGTGTGCAAACATAGTGATGGAATCTGCATCTGTGTTTTACGTGTGCGATGTCTGATCTCTGTTCAGACTCCATGCAGGCAGTAGACTGTTATTTTCAGCAAATAACAGGTACCACCTACCTTTAAGAGATTTCCAAGAAACATCCTCCCTTTAAGAGTTTGAGCTCTCTCTGGTGGTGGAAAGTGCAAATTGCATTGATTTCACGTGCAAGGCCTGGAAAGGAATGCCGATTGCAGGTAAGTGCTCCCTTAGGTCCAAACTTGCCCAGGGTCCGTCGGGCGCGGGGTGGTAGCGCATCATGCTAACATCACCCAGAACGGACCCTTATCCAATTTTTCCCCCATTGAGTTTGTACTTGAAAAGTAATAAGTGTTTTTTGACAGATTTTAATACCCTGCTCGTAGAGTTGGTTAATTGTACAGTACAAAAGTATTGAGAATTTTGTAATCATTAATCTTAGGGATAATAAATTTCAAAAATTCTTGTTACACAGCTAAGATAGTTAATTCTGAAAATCACCATGGTATTACCAATGTGTCTGCAGACCACAAGAGGCATTTACTGTAAAATCTTCCTGAATATTTTTATGCATCTAAATACAGATGAGCAGCTTACAGACCACTGCAACGTATAGGGCTTTTACAAAATGGTTAGTGAGCGACTCACACAATAAGTGAGCGACTTGTACACAAATAGCACTTACATACACAATTTCATGGTAATAAAAACTATCCTAATGTTAAGGGGAATGCACTTGATTTCTTTTTAATAAGTAACAACTTAGGATATAATGGGGCAAATTTTCATCCCTCTATTGGATGGGAATGGGATAGCACATGATGAAAATGGCAGTGCAGCACCTACTACCCTGTTCCTTAGACATTTGGGTCTTTGCCATTTTGGTAGGGGCCTTGAAATGGGTGGTCCAGGAGCCTGCCAGAAACTGGCAGCAACCTCATTAGACCATGCAAGTCGAGGTCCTATGAAGTCAATATGAACCCGATACAATTTTGAAGTACCAATGGGCAGAGCATTTGCCACGCACACTCCGCCCATTGGTACAAGACGTGGAGGGACCGCTCCAGGCTACTCAAAAAAAAGTTGGAAAAAGATTTCCCTGCTTCCCATCCGATGGAAACAGTCACATGAAAATCGAACCCAGAATGTTTTTTTCTCATTCTAATTTGAATTACTTTCCCCAAATGATAAACAACTGAGTTGAATTTTAAAAGCTTTAATTATCACCTGTGTTTTGACGATGGTTGGTAATTCAAGCGTTTAGATTTTTTTTTTACAGGTGTGTGTGAGAGAGAGAGAGAGAGAAAGAGAGACAGATATACATTCAGGAACCCATCACAAAACACCAAATTCAATACAGAGATCCCATGGAAAGTGACAAAGTGCTTCCAGACATGGGATCCTCCCACCCAGTGCTATCAGGCCCATGCCCTGACTTTCTCCTCATTATTGACAGACACCAGGAATTCACCAATGGGCCAAACCTCCCATTCCAACCCCAGTCATTCCAAACCTCACATTGCCTTCCACAGTTCTGCCACACTCCAGGTTCTCCTTCGACAATGATGGCAGATCATTTCCTCCTCACCCCATGCTGCCAAATTCTTGCAGCTCCACTGCAGTACCGTCAAATTGTAGGATGCCCATCCAGTTCTGCCAAACCAAAAGACCATTCCCTACCCTACCAAAGCTGCCCAGTGGTACCACACTGCAGGACTGCCTCCAATGCTCCCAAAATACAAAACTACCACCAAGTGCAGCTAAATCTCATTACCACTCCCCAATACTGCAAAACACTAGTGGTAGAATTTTCATGGGGGTTCCCTGATTTCGCATCGTAACTGCTAACATTGCAGCATACAAAAGATTTGGGGGTGGAAGAGGGGGCAGTGTGGGTCATGGTATTTAGTTGCACCATGGCAATATGGCATAGGCTAAATGAAACAGCTGGGGCTCGATTTTAAAAGTAAAAAACGGGTGGGTTGGGGGCAGGGAGGTATTGAAAATTGCCATCATTTCAGACCCGCCCATTTCCGGTTTTCACGGAGGCAAGATGAGGGGAGGGCGGCCAATCCGCTCCCAGGAGGCGGGTCGGGCCTTAAAACCTTTCATGGAGGCTTCAAACCTCCCTTTTTAACTAATTCCAAATTTCAACCCAGGGGGCCGGGATTCCCAGGCTTTCTCTTTTACGCCTCATGAAAGGAGGCGAGAAGGCCAATGTTTATGGGCTGATTCAGAAAGGCACAGCTTGTGGGCCCGGAGAAGCCGGAGTACACCCCGCAGGCCCAACAAGCCTACCTGCACCGTCCTGCCCTCCCTCGATCGCAGACCTGCCCCTGATCGCAGACCCCCCCCAATCGCGGACCCCCAACCCCGATTCCCCATTCCTGAACCTCCCCCCGACCCCGATCCTCCCCCTCCAATCCCAACCCCAATCCTCTGACTCCCAGCCCTCCCCCTTAACGATCGCGGACCCCGTGATGTCGCCCCTGATCCCGGCCCCCCCGTGACTGACCCCTGATCCCAGCCCCCATGACTCGCAACACCCGTGCCCACCTATGCCCACCCATGCTCCTTGCCTACCCGTGCCCCCCCATCCATGCAAACAAAGACCTACCTGTAGACTTACTTGCAGACGTCCTCTCCCTGGCTGGTCTCCTGTCCGACTGAAACCAGCCTGTCAATCAGCTGGTAAGTCAGATGGAAAGCTGACAAAAAAGAAAATAAAAGACGTCCTTACGTCAAAATCGTAAGGACATCTGGGTAACCCATACCTCAAATTGATCTCCCCCCCGCCCCCTCCCCGGCTCCATTTGAAAATTGAGCTCCCTGGTCTTTTCCTGACTGTCATGACGTATGCTTGTGTATAACTTTAGCGGATGAACGGCAGAAACCTTGGAGAAATGGCATAAATAAGAGCCCCTACACAAATTACTGGCGTAGATATCTACCTTCAACTGGTGCATTTTGCATACCATTTTGATAAAAATTAAATACATAAATAAAGGAAAATATATAAAATAAAGAGTGCTCACTTAAAGTTGTAATAGAATAAAGGACAGAATTGTGGAATTCAATTCCCAAAGCAAAAAGAAAAAAATCTCAGAAGACCATTTAATAAAAATGGAATATCACTTATTCAGTTACTGTAAATGAGTGGCCCTGATGGTACCCATATATGGCATAAACATCCTTGTTCTAAAATAATGAATTCTCTGACTCTTTGTGAGCAGCTCCATGGGTGATCTTCTAGTGTCTTTAAAACTTCTAGAGGGTGAAGTTCTTCTGTTCATGAACTTTAGCAAAAAGTTGTCATAAGAATTAATTAGTATTCACTGCTTTACAGTCACAGCAGCCTTTTCAATAAAATTTAGAAATCTTACCCTTTTTCACAGAACTAACTCACAGATGTGTTCTGAATTCAGAACTCAGTTTTCATTTTTATCTCCTAGTGATAATTAATTGGCCTTTAAAAAGGTCTTAATAGCCAGGAACACATTTTAGCATTGAAGCAATATGCAGAATAGTGGTTGAAAACAAGAATCCAATACTGCTTTCTACCATCTTTGCTCCCTTACTTAATTGCATCTAACTTTAGAAATTACTGTTGCTGATATTAGCAGACAAACTCTTAATGTATTTGTATAACATTCTTCTGCCTGTTACTTCGATGCAGACATTTAACATCTTCTCTAAAGCCATGGATGAAGGAATGTACACACACTGTTTGTCCTCCAACATTGGCAGTAATAATTTCTCACTTATCTTTTTTGTTAATGTTGATAGCCAGATGAAAACATGGCCTTCAGTTGCATGTTGACATCTAGTGGTAAAGAGATGTATTGTACTGTAGGGGTTTGATGAATAACAAATGAGCGCAGAATATTTGAGATGTTAAAAAGATGTTTTGTGTTTGATGTAATAACATTGATGTACACACTGTTCAACTACAGTGTTTAATAATGCACTATTTTGACTGAGGACAGACTGGTTAATCTAATCATGGATAACCTCAGTGCAGTAATATGCGATGGGATATCAATCAATCGCTGCTCTTTATTGTGTCAGTGGTATTGGAAAGATATCTACGAATGCTTGAAAGCACCATAGACTTTTCAAGACTGCAAAGAGACAATGAAATGGCATCAGGAGTCACAAATACTGTAATCAAACAGCAGTGATGGACTGAGACTGCTGTGCCAGTCTTAGTCTCATCCTTTAGATAAACCTTTCCCTAGTCCCACATTATGGTACCAGGAGCTGGATCATTATTAATTAAAACTAATACCCTCTATCGAAAATTTTGAATAATTTTAGGGTACAATTCATTTGAATGAATAGCAATTTGAACAACAAACTATGTGATTGTTAAAAGACCCTTGAGTCGTACATAGGTTAGATTATATGTCCACAATTCACAGATCATTACTGATCACTTCTTTGAAGCAGAGAGATACTGCACTGTAAATGACAACCAATGGCTGAGGGATTTGATTGCCACCACTGTAGGGAATAATTGTTATATAACTTTTTAATGTCTATAGAACTACCTTTTTAGGTAGTTTTCTCTCCAGTATTTACATTTTTTTGCGTTAAGTATTTACTATCATAAATCAGTTGTGAAATATTTTGATAATCCACTGCAAATTAATCATGGACAAAATTACAGGAGTGACATTGATATTATTAAAGATTCAATATAATGAATGGTGTGGGATATACTAGCAGAAGCTGTATTGACAGCCACTGGCAGCATTAGCAGAACCCTGAATCAGCCCATAAACATTGTATTATATATATGTGTGTGATATAAAAACTTTACATTTGTTTGCATTTACTGTCAGGTCACAATTCATTCTAGGCAAATTTATTCTAGGTATATTTCTTGCATCACTTCCATATACTCTCCTCAGAGTCCCTCTCACCCTCAAACAGTTTATCTCCATCCCTCACCCTCCTACCCTCTCTTCCTATCTGTCTCCCACAAAGAAGCTTTATTTGCTTTCAAAATTTCACTTTAAAAAATACAAATTAGAATGAGGAAAGAAACTGCCTGTCTGCCTTTCTCTCTATTTGTGTCTTTCTCTCTAACTTCCTCTAATTCTGTCTCATAGCTGTTAGAAATTAGAATCTCTGTCTGGCAGGTGTAAGCCTTAGCATTGACCTTTTCTGTCAACAAAACACAGATGGCGATAATTAGTTGGCTTCAAAATTCAACTTTTTTAAATAATTGAAGCATCATTAATGATGAAAGCACACTATTTCTCTCTCATCTCTCCCCCTTTCTTTCTGACCTCATTCTCTCTCTCTTTCACACCCTGCCTCTCAAGTTTAAAACATTTTTTTAAAGTTTATAGAGCACAACAGGAAAGCTACCAACAGATGTGTAATCAGAACACTGTCATTTTTTCTCTCTCTCTCACACACACACACACAGCCTCTCCTTTTTAAAATAAACATTCAATGTACATTATACCTCAGCAAAGCTTTTGAAATTGGTCCTCTTGTTTTTCAAAATTATTTGAAGAAAAGCTACTGGTGAAAAAGAACCAGAGAAAAATCTCCCATCAGTGCAGCTGATCAAACACTACTGATGCATTCTGGGAAATTAGGTACACTGCACATGCTCAGATTAGGTTTCAGCTCAGTCAGTCCAATTCAGCCCCAGGCTTATAGAAGTATAAACATTAATTGAAGGCATAAAAAGACTCAAAAGGTAGCTCAAGGAATGAAACTTAACAGTTATTGTGAAATATGTATTTTAAAAATTTGTTTAAATCCTTATTTTGGATATTAGAAATTTTAGTTATTAAGAAAGCAAAAGCGTCTGAAAAAGATTTTTCAAAAAACATTTGGAATGATTTGTGGGAAGCTGTTGGACAGATTGCACAATCTCAGGTAATATATTCTCTCTGTGAAAGCTATTGTGTATCACACAGCATGATACTTTCAGCATTGAAAATACTCGCCACGGAGTCACATACAGGAGTAATGGATATTGCAGGTACTTATAATAAGTTCTGAATGAAAGTGTGCCCCATGTACCAAATTTAATATACCACCAGTCAACCTCCTATGGCTTTGTACACAGGTTGTCAAGACCAATTTAAAATGTTCAGGCCAAGCAGAGTTAGAAGGTGGGGGATAATAGAACCAATGTGGAGCAGCAGGGAGGAGGGAAGGAGAGGAGGAGGCAAACATGAGCGAGATGGGGAAGGAGAGAGGAGGAAAGTAAGAGGAGGGGAGGTGAGAGAAGTGGGATAAGGAAAGGAGGCAAGGGGGAGAGGGAGAGAAGAAGGGGCGCGGGGAGGGGAGAGGAGGGCAGAGAGAATGAGAAACAAGAGGACAAGGTAGTGGAGGGGAGAATAAGGGAGAGGAGAAGTGGAGGGAAAGGGGAATTCAGATCAGCAGGGGTAAGGGGATTGAGGCATGGAACGGCCAGACATCAGAGCAAAAGAAGTACAGACAGTGTGTGTGGGGGTGGGAGGAAGGGTTGCTGTGCATGGGAATTGCAGTTGGAAGGCTTATGGTAAAAGGTGAAATGGAACAGGGAAGATGCAGCCTATAAGGAGCAACATCAGCCATTGGGGGGTTGGGGGAAAGGGATTGGCACCTGTGGGTTAGAATGGGGAGTGGGACTAAAATGTTACTCATCTGGGGGAAAGAGGCTGAAAACTTCTTGTGGGGGGGGGGCGTTTTGAGGGCCAAAATCTTGCTTCGTGGAGTTGAGGGAAGCGGGGCAGGGCTGAAAAATTGATCAGTGAAGGAGGGGTTATGTCCGAAATCTTGCTCAGTGTGTGATTGGGGCGAATTTTACTTTAGAGGCTGCTCTTTGTCTTTTCTGTGTTTTTGATTTGATGGCTGCCATATAACATTATGTCTGACCCCATTGTAATCATTTTGGTCATGTAATATTGGGAGCTAAATTGGGCCGTGTAGCGCCCGTTGTGTAGGCGCTACATGGACTCCTGGGCCCTCAAAATGGCATCCGATATGCGTGCGCACACTTTCGGCATGACGTGCGCAGGACGCCATCTTGTTAAAGATGTTTGCGCATGCACACCTAACGAACGCCGGGAGCGTGTAAAGTAGAGAGATTATGACGTTAATCAGTGTGCAACGCTGATTTGAAGCAGAAGGCGCCATTTTCGAACTCCTCGCTCCAGCCAATGCATTGTCCTAACCTCGCAAAGCTGAACAGGAGTTAAAGGGCATGAAAGACCCCCCCACTAGTGCTATTTAAAGGGATCATACAGGAGTTACAGGTTAGTTGCAGATTCGTCATTCTGGCTGCTGATACAATTGTGGGTGCTTGTTTGAAGTTTCCTGTACTTGGAGAAAGTTGTTCTAATGTATAGAGAGTGGTCTGGCTGGTCTTGCAGTACTGTTAGTGGCATTTAAAATAGTGTGCTGAACAAAGTTGCTTTCAGACATGGGTGGCCTGCTAGGCCTTCCTCTGGGAATTAAACGTGACTGGGAGCATGCAGAGAGACCACATAAAGCAGGACAAGCTGCCAGAAGAGGGAGGGAGGGGGAGGAGGAGGTGCAGGGCACTCAGCAGGAGGCCACATCCAACGAGGGCCTTCAGGGACCAATTCTCCTACCTCAACTTCAGTGATGACCAGTGCATCCAATGGCTGCTGTTCACTAAAGAAGTCGTGGCTGAGATTTGTCAACTGCTGCAGCCACGACTGCAGCCTCTGAGCAGGGCAAGGACAGCATTGGTTGTGGCTGTCAAGGTAACCGTGGCGCTTAATTTTTACGGCTCTGGCTCCTTTCAGGCTGTTGCTGGAGATATAAACAACATCTCGCAGTTTGCAGTGCACTGCTGTATAAAGGAGGTCACGGAGGCTCTGTTCGCACTCAGAACAGATTCATCACATTCCCTCTGGATAGAGACCAGCAGAATGAGCGAGCACAAGGGTTTGCTCGCATTGCAGGCTTCCCCATGGTGCAGGGTGCCATCGACTGCACGCATATTTCCATCTGTGCTCCACATCGGAACTCGACCATATTCATGAACAGAAAGGGGGTCCACTCCCTCAATGTGCAGCTGGTGTGCGACCACAGGCAGCGCATCATGCAGGTCAAAGCCCACTATCCTGGCAACAGTCATGACTTCTTCATTCTGCAGCAGTCCAACGTGCCACCTATATTTCAATCAGCACAGCAAGTCAAAGGCTGGCTACTGGGCGACAAGGGGTATCCCCTCATGAAATGGCTCATGACTCCGGTCTGGAACAGCAGGCTTACAATGAGAGCCATGCTGCCACACGGAACATCATCAAGCACACCATAGGTGTCTTCAAGCAATGCTTCTGCTGCCTGGACCGCTCTGGAAGAGCCCTACAGTACTTAGCTGAGTGGGTGTCAAGATTTGTCGTTGCATGCTGCATGCTGCACAACCTCGCCATGATGAGGGAACAGCCCTTACACTGCCTATCTGGCAAGAACCTGAGCCAGAGGCAGAGGTGGAGATGGAAGAAGCGGAGAGGAAAGAGACGGGGGAGGAAGTGGAGGAGAAGGAGGAGGCAATGCAGCACAAAGAGGAGGAAGAGGCAGGGAGGCAACAAGATAGACAGGCCCTGTCTGTCAGGACTCTGCGTGATCAGCTGATTAATAAGCGATACCAGTAACCTCAACGACACCTCCCCATTCACCAACAGTCCTACACTCCTTACCTTTCCGCTCCCACATGACCATCAAATCGTCCTCCTTACGATTACACATTGCTTCCTCCTTCAGCCCATCACTGCAATGCAAACCAACACCAGATGCAAATTCAAATCCAAATTTATAAATTAACACGTCATAATTGTACTCTTGTACATAACATGTACACTGGATGGGGGACTTCAACGTCCATCACCAATAGTGGCTCGGTAGCATTACTACTGACCGAGCTGGCCGAGTCCTAAAGGATATAGCTGCCAGACTGGGTCTGCGGCAGGTGGTGAGAGAACCAACACGAGGGAAAAACCTACTTGACCTCGTCCTCACCAATCTACCTGTCGCAGATGCATCTGTCCATGACGTATTGGTAGGAGTGACCACCGCACAGTCCTTGTGGAGACTAGGTCCCATCTTCACACTGAGGATACTGTCCATCGTGTTGTGTGGCACTACCACCATGCTAAATGGGATAGATTCATAACAGATGTAGCAGCTCAAAACTGGGCATCCATGAGGCGCTGTGGGCCATCAGCAGCAGCAGAATTGTATTCCAGCACAATTTGTAACCTGATGCCCCAGCATTTCCTCACTCTACCATTACCAACAAGCCAGGGAATCAAACCTGGTTCAATGAGGAATGTAGAAGAGCATGCCAGAGTAGCACCAGGCATACCTAAAAATGAGGTGCCAACCAAGTGAAGCTACAACACAGGACTACATGCATTCTAAACAGCGGATGCAGTATGTTATAGACAGGGCTAAGCAATCCCACAACCATGGATCAGATCAAAGCTCTGCAGTTCTGCCATATCCATATCCATATGAATGGTGGAGGACAATTAAATAACTAATGGGAGGAGGAGGCTCTGTAAACATCCTCATCCTCAATGGTGGCAGAGCCCAGCACGTGAGTGCAAAAGACAAGCTGAAGCGTTTGCAACCATCTTCAGCCAGAAGTGCCGATGGATGATCCATCTCGGCCTCCTCCCAAGATTCCCACCACCACAGAAGCCAGTCTTCAGCCAATTCAATTCACTCCATGCGATAACAAGAAATGGCTGAGTGCACTGGATACAGCAAAGGCCACAACAACATCTCGGCTGTAGTACTGAAGACTTGTGCTCCAGAACTAGCCGCGTCTCTAGCCAAGCTGTTCCAGTACAGCTACAACACTGGCATCTACCCGACAATGTGGAAAATTGCCCAGGTACGTCCTGTCCACAAAAAGCAGGACAGTCCAATACAGCCAATTACCCTCCCATCAGTCTACTCTCAACCATCAACAAAGTGATGGAAGGTGTCGACGACAGTGCTATCAAGTGGCACTTACTCACCAATAAGCTGCTCACTGATGCTCAGTTCGGGTTCTGCCAGGATCACTCGGCTCCAGACCTCATTACAGCCTTGGTCTAAACAAGGACAAAAGAGCTGAATTCCAGAGGTGAGGTGAGAGTGACTGCCCTTGACATCAAGGCAGCATTTGACCGATTGTGGCATCAAGAAGCCTAGTAAAATTGAAGTCAATGGGTATCAAGGGGAAAACTCTCCAGTGGCTGGAGTCATACCTCGCATAAAGGAAGATGGTAGTGGTTGTTGGAGGCCAATCATCTCAACCCCAGGATACCGCTGCAGGTATTCCTCAGGGCAGTGTTCTGAGCCTAACCATCTTCAGCTGCTTCATCAATGACCTTCCCTCCATCATAAGGTCAGAAATGAGGTTGTTCGCTGATGATTGCACAGTGTTCAGTTCCATTCGCAACCCCTCAAATAATGAAGCAGTCCATTCCTACATGCAGCAAGACCTGGACAACATCCGGACTTGGGCTGACCATCTCCAACAAGAGAGAGCCTAACTAACTCCGCTTGACATTCAATGGCATTACCATCACCGAATCCCCCACCATCAACATCCTGGGGGTCACCATTGACCAGAAACTTAACTGGACCAGCCACATAAATACTGTGGCTACAAGAGCGGGTCAGAGGCTGGGTATTCTGCGGCGAGTGACTCACCTCCTGACTCCCTAAAGCCTTTCCACCATCTACGAAGCACAAGTCAGGAGTGTGATGGAATACTGTCCACTTACTTGGATTAGTGCAACTCCAACAACACTCAAGAAGCTCGACACCATCCAGGATAAAGCAGCCCGCTTGATTGGCATCCCATCCACGATCTTAAACATTCACTCCCTCCACCACCAGCACACTGTGGCTGCAGTGTGTACCATCTACAAGATGCACTGCAGCAACTCGCTAAGGCTTCTTCGACAGCACCTCCCAAACACGCGACCTCTACCACCTAGAAGGACAAGGGCAGCAGGTGCATGGGAACAACACCACCTGCAAGTTCCCCTCCAAGTCACACACCACCTGACTTGGAAATATATCGCCATTCCTTCATCGCCGCTGTAGGTACGCCCGTCCTCCCCCAGTTCTTTCCTGCAGCCTCCTGTTATGCGCCACCTTTTCCTGCAAGGAATAGGGAAGTATGTCAGTGAGTTTCCTGCAAGATGGTTGGGTGATATGGCTCTCCTGGTTCAATAACTGCCAGTGTGTGTGACCTGTGAGTTGTGGGTGTGCGGCTTGCAAGAATGGTAATGTGTGAGGGTGAGATGCAACATCTGATTTGAAGAGTTGCATACTGGTGGAAGGAGTTTGTTGGTAGCTGGGTGAGGGAGTGTAGTGTGTGGAGCAGTGGATGAGGCTGGTGGAGCAGTTGTGCTAGGATATGGCACATGACAGTTGAAGTCACTCACCTTGACCACTCATCTCAAATCATTGAACTTCCTGCTCTGCATCCATGTACATGGTACTATGCTCCTGGCATTTATCTCGTCCGCCACAGCCTCCCACTGCCTCTTCAGCATGTGTCTGGAAGGCCTCCTGCCCCCGTGCAGGTAAAGGATGTTCCTCCATGCGTCTACCTCTTGTACCAAGGCCTCTAGTGCGTCGTCGGAGAACCTTGGTGCACGCTCTCTCGCAAGCCCAACCATTCTTCAGTATACTCCAGCACAGATTTATTTGCCATACAAATTCCAGGTTTCCCTGCAGCCACAGTGCACCTCCCCTTTAAGAGACGCAGGCTGCCTTTATGTAGTACTGGCCACTACCAATTTTGGGGGCCCCCTGCTGGTGGGTGCAGCCAATCAACAGCACAGGTAGCTCTGGCTGCATGCAGCAATCATAGAAATCATCAGGCTGCCTGCATCACAACCAACAGGCGCGGGTTAATCGTGCACCGCGATCTCAACGCCCGTTTTCAGGGGTTAACCAATTTAACCCCCAAGATGTTTAAAATACCACCTACGAGCACAGTACCTCTAGTATTTTGAGACCGCTCACCATTTTTAATATATTATAGATAGATTGATGCATGAAACGCTTCCATTTTCCCCAATAACTCATTTTCTTCATTTTGTCGACAAACATATCTTTATGTACAATTTAGAAAGAAAGAAAGACTTGCATATAGCGCTTTTCACAACCTCAGGATATCCCAGAGCTTTGCAACCAATAAAGTAGTTTTGAAGTGTTGTCATTGTTGTAATGTAGGACAGCTTTCTCATGCAAGATGTTGCACATAATTAATCTTCTTATTTCCAGTTCTACCCGCTCAGCAACATTGTTTCCTCTATACCACTACTCCTTATTATTTGCTTACAAAAAAGAAGTGAAGTTCATAACATTCTTTAAACTCTTCTTTTACTTGTTAAGGTCTTGTTGATGAGCTTTCAGTGAAAGATGCTGTTGTTTTCTTCTTGGGAAAATTAAAGTGACCACGTAGTAATTAGCACACCTGGTCAGGCCGGAGTTAATTCAATGATAGAGCAGCTAAATACCTTGCAGAATATTTTTTTTCATCGTGGGTTTTCCCACTCATTAGTAACTGGCCATTAA
Organism: Heptranchias perlo; assembly: GCF_035084215.1. Lineage (NCBI taxonomy): Eukaryota > Metazoa > Chordata > Chondrichthyes > Hexanchiformes > Hexanchidae > Heptranchias > Heptranchias perlo. The sequence goes on along the minus strand of NC_090325.1, from coordinate 123,485,569 downwards.
TATTAGTAACTGGCCAAGCTGCACTGGCTCCCTGTGCCCCCGTGAATTGATTTCAAGATCTTTGTTTTCACCTTTAGATCTTTCATCTCACCCTATCCCAGGGATCTCCTCCAGCCTTACGTCCCAATGCTCATCATCTCCTCCTCCAATTGGCTTACTCTTCATTCCCCATTCTCTCTCAAGCATTGTGGCTGCTTTTTCAGTCACTATGGCCCTGAATCTGGACCTTCCACCCTAAACTCTCCTACCTTGTTACCTCCATCCTTATTTTCATTGAAAAACTCTTCCCTTCAACTGTGCTTTTAACCTCCCCCAGTTTTTCTATCCTACCTCCTGTTCCTGCTCAATGTCTATTTTTTTACTCTGTGCTGTAAAGCACTGAGTTGTTTGTTTTTGTGAGGAACTAGAAATGTAAATTGTTGTTGAGAATTTATTTTCCAGTTTTCAATATATTTTAATGTCCATAACACTTCATTGAAAGTTTCTAAATATACGCCTGGAATTCTACGAGGGGTGGGGGTGGTTGTGGGGGGGAGGGGGTGCAGGATGGAAGGGTTCTCCGGTGGGAGATCAGATCAGAACTCTCACAGAAACGGAATAAATGGCTAAAAACAGCGACGGAATTTCCAAGCAATTATGTTTACCAGTTCTAGGCTTTGGAATTGTGCCCTACCCTATTTCTAATCTAGTCTTTTTTAATGTTTATTTATTGTTTCCCCAGTAAAAATGCAGCAGACTGAAAGCTTACATAGATATATTGCCTAAGTGGGCAGTGGATGGAATTTTGTGTTGGAAATTTGTTGCATTTCTATCTTCTTGTTTGCTCCTTTGTAACCCTTTTATCTTCTGTGTAGCTTCAACGAGGTCTTTCAGCAGTTATTAGGGAAGTGTGCCCTAAAAACTACACTATGTGATATTGGTACCTGAATGCCTAGCTAATACCACATGTAAGGCTAGAAATTACGGTGTATGATGTTAATGTATGAATGTTTATGGCCTATTTTAAAGGAGGTATTAATCTATTAATGTCGTAGATAAAGAAGTGGATGAAAAATATATGCATACATGACATTGCCTAGCATTAAAATTCCAGGGCCAAGACACCCATCCTGCAATTATTTTATTAATGGGAATATTTTATTTGCTCACTAGAAAATGCTCAAGAGAAAAATGTGGACAAAAACTGGCGTATTGTCTCCAGCTCCCCTTAAAGGTCACAATAAGAATATGGTGGAATACTTATCAGTTTCTTGATCAAAAATAGCAACATAAAGTGAAAACAGAAAATGCTGGAAATGCACAGCAGGTCAGTCAGTCAGAAAATACACGTGTGAAGCTGATTACAGAGCACAGACCAGATGATGACCCAATTTTTGCTGTCGGTTACATGTAAAAGAGGCACTGGAGTCAAAGATCCATGGCACATCTGACACATTCCCACCGTGTGTCCAACGGAAAGGCTGGACATTACACCGGGACCCAGATACGCCTGGACTTGGCCTTTCCCGCTAGTTTCCGCCCCAAACAAGGTCACCGCGACAGAATGGCGAGGCTGGGGAAGAGGCTCCCAGGCTGTGAGTTTCCTCAGCCCTGGCCTGGTAATCCACCACTGAACTGGTATGGAGGTGTACTATTCTGTTGGCTGGGGGAATTGGGGCGCAGTTGGGGGTCCAGGCCTGGGACTTAGTCTGGACTCCCAAAGATTTTAAAACTGGGCAACAATCGCCTCTGGAACGGGCAGCCCGTGCTGCATTTTGTGTTCTCCCTCTCCATGCACCACTAGTGGCACGGATGCCTGCCTGGATTATTAAAATGAGGGATCCTCCCACTGATCCACTCAGCTCCTCTAGGCATTGCTCTACTCTCTTCCTCTCCCATTGCCTATAGCTTCTGCCACCCACATCTCCACTCACCCGCATACCTCCTCTGCTGCTGTTCAGGAACATGTCTCTCCCAACCCTGTTCCATTTGATATTACTCTCCTCTCTTGCCGCCATCCTAGGCTAGAGTACCTTGTGGAGACACCCTCTGCTTGCCTCTGTTTCTCTTTAGGCATTCTCCACTGTGTCCATCACAGCATTCGTTCTCCCAAAGCAGTGACCCTAACCGCCTCATCCCCCACTTCCAGTGACAATCCTGCCAAATTCACTCTCCAAGAATTAACTTCTCTAACTTCCCCTCCTACCTCTTCCTTCACTCAATCCTCCTTTTTTCAACCCCACAACTTGATCAAGAGGATAAAGAGGAATTTTGTGGTATCAGTCCAAAATTTGCCTTTTTGCTAGTTGAACCTGTGTTCACTTGTCCTACTATCACAGTTCAGCTTGAAGTAGAATTTGAGACATAACGGAGGTGATTTCATGATCCAGCGCTCCCAGTGAGGATCAGTGCTCGTAGGGAGCGCATCTCAGGAATTTGGGTGCACAACTCGCAATTTTCCATCCATCCACTTTAAAGGATTGAAAATCACAGGCTGTATGTTTGTGATTTCCCAAGATGCACTGCCTGCATGTATCACCGTCTGCTGGAAGCGTGGCTTCGCGGAATCAACACTACCTTCATAAAACCATTTATTATCGTAGAATCATAGGGTAGAATCATAGAAAATTTATGGCACAGAGGGAGGCCATTCGACCCATTGTGTCTGTGCCGGCCGAAAATGAGCCACCCAGCATTTGGTCAGTAGCCTTGTAGGTTATGGCACTTCAGATGCATATCCAGGTACTTTTTAAATGTGATGAGGGTTTCTGCCTCTACCAACCTTCCAGGCAGTGAATTCCAGACCCCCCACCCCAACCCCCTGGATGATGAAAAAAATTTTCCTCAGCTCCCCTCTAATCCTTCTACCATCACTTTCCATGAGGTCCCTCTCAGTTATGTCCTTTCAAGATGAGTTTTTCTAGTCCTTCCTCATAACTCGGAGCTTTGATGGTAGAGATCAGCCTCTTGGCACTTTTTGCACCACCCACAAGACGCAAGATGCCATGTTATGTCTAGGTGACCAAAACTGGGCATTGTAATTACGATGTGATCTCACCTGAGCACTGTAGAGATTTAGCATCACTTCTTCTGATTTGTGCTTCATTATTTTGCCTCTCTAGTTCAGCATTCTTATTGCTTTATTGATTGTTGCTCCACAGTGACCAGACATGTTGCGTGCCAAGTCTACTAATACCTCCAGATCTGCCTCAACTTCACACAGCTATTTTGCCACTATTTATGGACGATGTATATCACCCATTCTTCCTATCTATAATCTTTATACTTGTATATCTACACTAAATTTCATCTGCCACTGACCAGCGTACTTACATATTTTAGATAACTTATTTGTACATCGTTATCTGCTTCTCAGATTCGACTCTCCACCCCACCACCCAATTTGGTGTGAATGTCTCCCTTATCTTTCAGTAATTAAAATTGGACACAATCTGATACAGTCTGACCAGAGCACTGTACTGTTTTAGACATCTTCTGACTTTGACTCTAATATCTGCGAATTTGACAAGTTTTCATTGAGTTTCTGCAGCAGATTTTCCTGTTTTATTTACACTAAGCACAATCACACGAGGAAATCAGGTGGGAGATCGCACGCCCACTATTGAGGCTGCACGATTTTCCATTAATTTAAATGGACAGAAAATCGGGCCGGCTCCATTACAGATTCTTCTTTATGCATTCCACCCAGGTGATTATTTGTGCTCAAGAGGAGACGAGAAAAATCTGTCCCCTGAATCCAAGTCTTCAATTTAAACGCTACAGCAAGCATTGTAGCTCCTTCAATGCTTTCTTTTTGTGACAAAGCATGAACTATAACAGAAGGGTCCCACCCAAATATGGTGTAAGTCAACTATCAGACTGAACCCCATATCCGTAAGATTAGCTGAGAGAAAATAAACAAAAAGCAACTTAAGGGGGCGGGAATCGTGCAGGTGGCAGCTGAGGTGGACTGCAAACCACCCAGAACTCTGCAGCACAAGGCTCGGGAGATTTTAACTCCCATTCCTCATCTGCATAGGCCTTGTCAGTCTCCTGCCTGAACCTGGAAGGTGGCAGTAGCTGGCTGCCAGGCGGGAGTGGGTCGTTGGGTGGCAAGAGACCGTTGCCAGGGATCTGAAGGAATGGTCCCCAGCTCTCAGGTAAGTGGCTGGGCGGGGGTTTGGGAGGACCTCGCAGTTGGGGGAGGAAAAGGGAAGCCCGGGGCAGGAGACGTGTAAGGTTTTTTTGTGGGACCTGGAGGAGCAGTCCTCCTGGCCCCACAAGGAAATTTTTAAAAAACTCTTTACCTTTTCTGGCCCAGGTTGTTTTTCCCGCTATGTTGGCCTGGCGGTGAAGCCACAACAGCTTCCCTGCGCAGGCCGCTGGTTAAAATGGCAGCTGGGCTTCGATGATGTCATCGGATCCTGATCTGCATATTTAAAGAAGGACCCCGCTGGCTTCTGGCGGATGTCCCTCTCGCCTGCTCAGATAAGCAGGTAAAGGTCGCAACCCGCAGGAAAGCAGCTCATCTCTGTCCTCTTTACTGTGGATTTCACAATCTGGGAGTTGATTTACGGGCCTAAATTGTACAATATTTGCTGGCAGCAAGTAAGGTTTCTCAGTGCTGGCACGCACTTTGACAATTTAGGCCACAGTATATGTGGAATGATTACACATGCTTTTATACAAATGCACTACAGGACTAAACTGTTAGACGTCTGGTTTAAAGTAACAATATCTCACCAACCGTGATAACTTACTGATTTTATTCTTTTTTTATGTTGAACATATATTTCTTTCAGCAAGTCATTTCTGGTTATGAGTGCTGTAGGCTGGAGATTTCAGTCGATGAAAATCAGAAATATGGAGCTGCGCATTCACTGTCTTGAGCCATTTTCCGCCCCCTCAATCTGTGCTCTGTGGCACTGAAGTGCTCTAATTGTTTGTCATGGAGACATTCTTGCCTACAGGCATTTCAAGTTATGGCATTTAGTAGTTTTCTCAGTGCCTCACTCTATTTTATTCAGCATGAAGGGGCCTTTATCATCAGCCTGTGCACAAATCACCACAGCTTGCTAGATATAATTAGGCCTAACACAGATGGAGGATATCTATTAAAACTGCTGTTTTTGCCAGTTACTGGAGTAGAGGGCAGCCATCGCAGTGCTCCCTCATCACGACAAGAAATTTCCTGATCACTGCACATCTTTGCTTTTCCTTTTTTTTTAAAACCACCCTCGTCTATTTCCTTGTGCACATATGCATGCAAACATATCACAAAAGAAATGTGCCAATGATTAAACTGTTTCTATCACTTTCTTGTTGTGCTGTGAATTGTGTGTACAGTGAAATCTTGAGCCGTAGTTTTAATGAAATACTTAAAAATTACTATTTTCTTTCATTTTGCTTCAACTGCTTCTGTTTGTTTCTCCTTCAACAGCAACTGCAAGGATCATACATATAATGAATTTGAGTTAACTGATTTCTGAGTGCACGACAAGGAGGATAGGTGGAAAACAAGCAGGAAGAGAAGGATTAGGGGGACCCCAAAAACACAAAGCGATAATTCCAAGACAATTTTAAAGGCAGGGAGAGAGGTAGCAAGGCAAAGCAGTTTTGGAAGAGTATTTCGGAGGACAGAAGCATAGTGCTGAAAGATTGGCCTCTAGTGGTGAGCAGAGGGAGTGCGAGCAAACAATTACCCAAAGTTGGAGGCCGCAAGTCAACATAGGGCTGGAAAAGATTTCCCACATTAGCGTGGAGTGAAGATGTGAAATGATTTGAAGACAAGGATGGGAATATTAAAATTGATTTGCTGAGGCACAGGAAACCAGTGAGCTTGGCAAGGATGAGAATGATGGTTATGCAGGACTTCATATGGAAGGGGGTCACAGCATTCAGGATTAGCTAAACTTGTGAAGGGTGGGAGAGGCCAGGAAAAAGTGATAAATTGATGCTTGAGGGTGATGACAGTGTGGTTAAGGGTTCAGACAGTTGTGGGGCTGAGGCAGGGGTGTAAACAGGTAATGTCACAGAGGTGGTAGAAAGCAGCCTTGGTGATAGACAGGATGTGAGATTTAAAGTATCTTTCTTTTCTGCTTATTTTTTATTTCTGTCTTTTTACATGATGTTTTCACTCATTTTTTTCCTCTCACACGCACTGTCTTTCCCTTCTCGCCTTTTTCTTTTCTCTACTTCTCCTGTCTCATAAATGTACTTGAATAAAATAGCCAATGAGATTAAGAACAGAAGAAAGCATGTAACAAAACAGGCATTAGGTCCATCAAGCCCATCACATCCACAGGCCTTGTACAATCCACCATATCTTGGATTCAACCTCATTTACTTAAAAAAGCTTTACACAATTACTCCTAACCCCCCAAAGATAGATAAATAAATTCTCCAAATTTTACATACACTTATACAGTTATTATTCAAACCTGGCCACTTTCTTTCCAGAGATGATATGAAATTGCACCCCTGACAGGGAATCCCACCCACCAGGAGCATTTTTGGGAATTCAAATGTGCAGACTCCAACATTTCCTGTCTATTAAGGATTGAAAATCGCAGGGACCATGTAACCAAATTCCCATTATGCGCTCCTGGCCGGCAAAGTTATCTGATAGAATAAATTACCTCTTATATTTCTTTACCTCCAGGAGCAAAGAAATCATTGTGTTCCACATAATGTTTGATCTTTTCCAAATGTATCTCTTTGACCTTTAGACCCATTCCTAATCCAGTTCTTTTTTTGAATGAGTTAATCAAAATTCCATCAGCTGCTTTTGCTTTGAAGTTTCTCAGAAAAAAGACATGGAGTTGCACATTTTCTCAGAAAATCTCAGCTGCCACTTCAGAAGCTCACTTGACATAGAAAACCTGTAGAAATGCCAATTCATGGGAAGCCTTGTCCTGTATATGTTTCTCTCAGGGTTCCCATGAACGACAGGAACACTTTAGAGATGAGAACTCTAGCCATCGGGTCAGATAATAAAGTTATACAAAACTACTTGTCACTGGGACAGTTTTCCTTTCATGTTTTGTGAATAGCTGAATAGAGGAGAATTACAACAGTATTTTTGAAAGCAACACTGGAGATAAACGCTTAATATTAGAGGCAACTTAAAGGAACATTCTCAAGTGATAGAAAACTTGCCAAGTTAATAAATGGAAGAAACTGTAGTGACAACAGGCACGTGAAGACATCATAGTGTCAACAATACCCTCTAACAACTTACGCACTACAGACCGGTGAGCCTGACATCTGTAGTGGGTAAGTTGTTAGAGGGTATTCTGAGGGACAGGATCTACAGGCATTTGGAGAGGCAGGGACTAATTAGGAACAGTCAGCATGGTTTTGTGAGAGGAAAATCATGTCTCACGAATTTGATTGAGTTTTTTGAAGGGGTAACCAAGAAGATAGATGAGGGCTGTGCAGTAGACGTGGTCTACATGGACTTCAGCAAAGCCTTTGACAAGGTACCGCATGGTAGGTTGTTACATAAGGTTAAATCTCATGGGATCCAAGGTGAGGTAGCCAATTGGATACAAAATTGGCTTGACGACAGAAGACAGAGGGTGGTTGTAGAGGGTTGTTTTTCAAACTGGATGCCTGTGTCCAGCGGTGTGCCTCAGGGATCGGTGCTGGGTCCGCTGTTATTTGTTATTTATATTAATGATTTGGATGAGAATTTAGGAGGCATGGTTAGTAAGTTTGCAGATGACACCAAGATTGGTGGCATTGTGGACAGTGAAGAAGGTTATCTAGGATTGCAACGGGATCTTGATAAATTGGGCCAGTGGGCCGATGAATGGCAGATGGAGTTTAATTTAGATAAATGTGAGGTGATGCATTTTGGTAGATCAAATCGGGCCAGGACCTACTCCGTTAATGGTAGGGCGTTGGGGAGAGTTATAGAACAAAGAGATCTGGGAGTACAGGTTCATAGCTCCTTGAAAGTGGAGTCACAGGTGGATAGGGTGGTGAAGAAGGCATTCGGCATGGTTGGTTTCATTGGTCAGAACATTGAATGCAGGAGTTGGGATGTCTTGTTGAAGTTGTACAGGGCATTGGTGAGGCCACACTTGGAGTACTGTGTACAGTTCTGGTCACCCTATTATAGAAAGGATATTATTAAACTAGAAAGAGTGCAGAAAAGATTTACTAGGATGCTACCGGGACTTGATGGTTTGATTTATAGGGAGAGGTTAGACAGACTGGGACTTTTTTCCCTGGAGAGTAGGAGGTTAAGGGGTGATCTTATAGAAGTCTATAAAATGATGAGGGGCATAGATAAGGTAGATAGTCAAAATCGTTTCCCAAAGGTAGGGGAGTCTATAACGAGGGGACATAGATTTAAGGTGAGAGGGGAGAGATACAAAAGGGTCCAGAGGGGCAATTTTTTCACTCAAAGGGTGGTGAGTGTCTGGAACGAGCTGCCAGAGGCAGTAGTAGAGGCGGGTACAATTTTGTCTTTTAAAAAGCATTTGGACAGTTACATGGGTAAGATGGGTATAGAGGGATATGGGCCAAGTGCAGGCAATTGGGACTAGCTTAGTTATATAAACTTGGCGACATGGACATGTTGGGCCGAAGGGCCTGTTTCCATGTTGTAACTTCTATGATTCTATGAATTGCTGCAGTCACAAATACAAGAATCTTTTACTAAAAACAAATAGACAAGCTAATGACTGAAAACCACATTGGCCCAGAAATTTCTATTAAAATAACAGTGAGCCTAACACACTCACCAGTATTAGTGACGAAATCAAAGAGCAAGTTCCGGCGACCGCATATGCGCTGTCAAACACGGAAATCCAGAACTTGCTCTTCCTGAATCGCTGGCGAAGTGGCAGCTTCGCCTTAAAGGGTTATCGCTGGCTGCAATCAATGTAATCAATGGACCAGTGCCAACTTGCTCTCCTGCCCAGCTGGAAACAAACTGATCTTGCCACAGAACAGGTATGCTCAGTTTTTTAGGTCTAAACTAAATTTTAACAGTCTTAATGACTGCCAAACAATCTCTCTGGCACTGAAAATTGACTTTTAAAAACATGGCATCTCATTACTCCTGTTTTTGGACATTTTCCTTCTGCCTCTTTTATCTCAGTCTTTTAACCTTATCCTCTCTTTATTTTGCTTTCTCTATATCATTTTAAAACACCTTATTAGGCACATCTGGGTTTTTATTCTGCGCTGTTTGACGATGAACTGCACTTCCTGAATCTCACAGTGTGGCTTGCTTCAAGCTGATTGTTGAGGGGTTTTAGCGATCCTTTCACTGCTCACACAGCCCGTGAAGGAACGCTGATGTTATTTGAACTCCCAGTTCAAGGAAGTTGCCGCCAAAAATAACGCAGTAACTTAGAGGGTGATTTTAAATCTAATGAGTGGCGACCACTGCTGGTTCACCGCTCGGAGCAATTTACGGGCCGATGTAAAAGTTAATACTGCAGCACATAAAGCATCTCTTGCAGAAAAATCCCCTGGCTGCCAATAGGAGTTCTTCGCCAGAAACTAATTTTGCTTGAGAATGCCCCATTAAGGCAATAATGGACCTTATGTTAATTTGTTTTTTCTTTCCTGCGAGTCAAGATGATGGATGTTAAGTTTTGGGAATGAAGTACTTTTCCGATTTGGGCATTCAGTGTCATTATGATCAGATACTCAGCACAGCTCCTTCTGCTCTTCCCTCACAATTGACCTTCACTCCAGTCCAGAAGAGCACCTGCTACTAAGCACTATGACCTTTCAATTTTCCGTACCACCTGTCCTTTTGTTTCTTTGAATGAGACCTATATTTTCATGCCATTTAGGGTCAGATTACTGTCAGTTTGTTGTGTGGATCCATGCCTATGAAAAATTGATTGAGACTGCCCAAACTAATTTGATGTAGGACACTTTCAGCCAGTAGAGAGAGAAGACTTTCATCTCAACATTGTAGGTTGTATTCAAACCCAAGTGAAATGATGAACATCTGAAAAACGATGGACAGAAAAAAACCTACTGGTCCACCCAGCCTGTCCCATACAGTTGTGATGCCTTGTGCATCAAAATACATACACTCCCCACCACACCAGGAACCATGCAATCTCCTGGGAGAGGCAAATAACCAGTCAAGAACCCAGGCCAATTAGCGGGGAAAGAAATCTGGAAAATTCCTCTCCTACCCCCTTAGGCGATCAAAACTAGTCTAGGAGATCACTCTGGCCCTGATTAATGTTATCAGGTACATACCTCTTGTATGTGATCTCCACTCCACCCAGAATTAGATCCTCCTCTCGCTTGAAGGAATTCAGCGAATCACCGTTCACCGCACGAACCGGCAACCTGTTCCATATGTCCACTATTCTCTGGGAAAACAAGAACCTCCTAACATCTAAACTAATTCTGCCCTTACATAACATGATAATGTGACCCCAGGTCCTCCTTAACCTATTTAGCTGAAATAATTTGTCTACACAAACAGAATCTAATCCTTTCATGATTTTATAAATTTCAGTCAAATCACCCCTAAACCTACTCTTCTCTAATGTATTTGGACACGGTTCTTTGAGCTTATTTGGGTAACTAAGGTGCTTTGGACTGGTAATTAATCTTGTGGCCCTCCTCTGAACCAAAACTGGACACAGTATTATAACTGAGGCTGAACAAAGGTCTTGTACAAGGACAAAATAGTATGCTTTATCTTCTAGATAACTGTCCTGTAAATGCACCCTAGCATTGGTCATGAATCTTTAGAGATTTATGCACTAGAACGCCCAGATCCCTAACATGTTCAAACCCACGGCATTGCCTCGTCTCTCCTAATGTCATCCACTTAATAATGGTGAATGGAGCATATGATCAGCTTTATTTTTATTCGTTCATGGGATGTGGGTGTCACTGGCGAGACCGGCATTTATTGCCCATCCCTAATTGCCCTTGAGAAGGTGGTGGTGAGCCGCCTTCTTGAACCGCTGCAGTCCGTGTGGTGACAGTTCTCCCACAGTGCTGTTAGGAAGGGAGTTCCAGGATTTTGACCCAGCGACGATGAAGGAACAGCGATATATTTCCAAGTCGTGATGGTGTGTGACTTTGAGGGGAACGTGCAGGTGGTGTTGTTCCCATGTGCCTGCTGCTCTTGTCCTTCTAGGTGGTAGAGGTCGCGGATTTGGGAGGTGCTGTCGAAGAAGCCTTGGCGAGTTGCTGCAGTGCATCCTGTGGATGGTGCACACTGCAGCCACAGTGCGCCGGTGGTGAAGGGAGTGAATGTTTAGGGTGGTGGATGGGGTGCCAATCAAGCGGGCTGCTTTATCTTGGATGCTGTCGAGCTTCTTGAGTGTTGTTGGAGCTGCACTCGTCCAAGCAAGTGGAGAGTATTCCATCACACTCCTGACTTGTGCCTTGTAGATGGTGGAAAGGCTTTGGGGAGTCAGGAGGCGAGTCACTCACCGCAGAATACCCAGCCTCTGACCTGCTCTCGTAGCCACAGTATTTATGTGGCTGATCCAGTTAAGTTTCTGGTAAAATAAAACTCTCTTTCTTTTGGCTTTGAGGATCACACATGAAATGAATTTGGGATAGTCTGGACCCAGTTCTGAATAGGCATAGGCCAGCTGTTCAAAACTCCCTGTAATTTGGCACAAATTGAGCATCTCACATAGGTCATAAGGGCGGCTGGTGTGGCGTGCAGAAAAATTCACAGTGGTGAAGGTTGAGATAAAGGCTTATTGTTGTGGTAGAATAAAAGGAACTTGGCCATGATTTACTTGATCTAGAAGTGCATGGTGTTGGCATTATTGACAAAAGTGTTTAATTCTCCATCACTGGGAATCCTCACCTTTACAAGCACAAACATCACTAAGAAAAGTAAAGAAAATATTGGAAATTAGATTCAAATATATGCAAAGTCTGGTTGCATTTATCAAAAATAAAAGGATTTTGAAAAACTCTGACAACTGTTAGTAGTTGCAGAAAAACTGTACTGCAACATATTTTCAAGGGGGAATTTTAACTCCCAGTTGGTCGGCTGGCGTAACGCATGGGCAGATTGTTGAGGAGGTGCGGTGGGAGGCCCGGTCCATTTTAATGGCCAAGCCTCATGTAAATGGAGCCAGCCAACAGCCTGCCCCCAACTGGTGCCTTGAGGCAGCTCGCCAGGCTTGGGCCGACGCAATATCGGGCAGCCCAGAGGCTGTCCAGATGGCAGCAAGGTAAGACAGACGCCTCCCTGAGTTAGGGTTAGTAATCATAGACAAGGTCAAAGAGTTAAGTTTTGAGGAAACTTTTGAAGGTGAGATGTAGCAAAGGGGAGGGGTTTAAGGAGAGAATTCCAGAGAGTTGAGCCATGATGGCTCTGCCACGAGTGGCAGTGGAGGAAGGGAGACATACAGTGGTTCACACTCTGAATAGTGAAGGATGGAAGCTGGGCTATACGACCGATAGAGGCTGCAAGAGGTACGAAGGAGTGAGGTCAGGGAGCGATTTGTAAATGAGAATAAAAATTTTGAAATCAGTGTGTTGGGGGAATGGGGCGCCAATGGAGGTTACTGAGAAGAGGAGAGGTAGATGAGTGGGAATTAATATGCCATAGCATGTAGTAGGAGGATCAGAATTTGTGTGGAGTAGAATTCAGGATTTCATTTCCACATTCACCTGAGGAAGGAGGAAGCCTCCGAAAGCTTGTGAATTTCAAATAAAATTGCTGGACTATAACTTGGTGTTGTAAAATTGTTTACAATTGTCAACCCCAGTCCATCACCGGCATCTCCACATCATAGAATTCAGGAGGCCAGGAAGGAGAGCTTTGGGGAGGCCAAGGCTGGAGATGATGGAAGTGTGGATGAGGTTTTCAGCTATGGGGCAAACATCATTGAATAACTTATCTATGATCGTGTCAATTTGAAAATCATGAAGAGCTCTTCTGACTGTTACCGTTTCGCAAAGGATGTGGGTAGATTCTTAATATATTTTCATTAAAACTTCTTTTCGTGCCACTTTAATAGCTATGAAATCAGTAAAATTAAATTCCGAAAACTAGTCAATTAGACATCTGTTGACAAAGATAATGACTACCTTGCGTTTCCATGGAGTTGATACGTTATTGTCTCAAATATTGTCTGTGGTGGACATTAGTTGTCAGGTCTTCTTGCTTCAAGTGTACACCAGAAGTTGGAAAGTTTGAGAACTAGTCAAAATCATGAGAGGGGAGGACAAATGTTACCAAATCTCTTGATGACACGCAACTAGTCAAATAAACATCAGCTATATGTACAGGGAAAAGAACATTAATTATTTTTATGTATTTACTAGATTTCACTATGTTGAAGAAACCAAAATTATTAACAGTGTGTAAATATAGTAAATTCTGGTGTCTTCTGCCCACTTACCAATAAATACAGCACCTCAAAATAATTCATTATATGTGAAGTGCTTGGGGTTTTTCTGAAAGATGTTATAAGGTGCTATTTCAATGAAAGCCAGTCTCCCTATCCTCTCTCCCTGGATTTCATAATTGCTGGCCAGCTAATCAGCATATTTGATTTTATTCAATCATCTGAAAAATATATATATACATAATTTGCAGTGTTGTAATGAAGCATATTCAATGTATTAGTAGCAATATGCTGGAGGAAAAATAATACTTAAGCCAACGCATTTGTTGATTGTTTTGTTAGTCCCCAACACTATCACCATCAGCATTAGACCTGTAACCATCCATACTTTAACTCTAGTGTTATATAGCTTAAAATGCTATACATTACCCTGGTTTGGAAGGACAATTTTATAATTGAATCTCTTTTTTTTCCCACAGTTCAAATGGACATAATACAATAATTTCACTCTCCCCACCCCACCTTCCTATTTTTTGAAATACTAGTAACAGTCAGATGTAACATTTCAAAAGGACTATGTCCAGAGAAAGATTTAACATTGGTTGTATATCAGAGCTGTTATAAATTAAACATCTATAATGTCTGCTTTCTTCTGAAGGTTCACAAAGGTTTGTTTTACCATTAAGATAGAAAATGGTTGCAGCCAATTCAAATTAAACTCTTGGCTTGCCCAGTGGTTAATTTACTTTACTTGCAAAATCTACAGTAAAATTCGTTTTTGATTTTCGTCAACATTTGGCAGGGAAAAACATACATGGTATGTCACTGTCTGCTTGGCTTAGTTGCTAACCCTCTCATCTCTCAGTCAAAAGATCAAAAGGTGTTAAAGATCCCACACCCATGGCATTATGTGAAATAAAGCAGGAATTTTCTTGGTGTTCTGACCAATATTCCTCTCTTGACCAAAATCAAATAAACTTGTTATTCATCTCATTGCTTTTTGCATCTTCTTGCCATGTGAAAAATAACTGTTGCATTTACCAATAATTCATTGTTATATTTATTTCAGTTTTCACACATTTTCACTGGTAAATTTCTCGATTTTAAAATTAATCCTAGTCAGTTTTTACGGATTTTCACCTGACAGCTGATAAACCTGCCAACCCTCATGATTTCCTGAAATCTGGTGATTTTAATGAGTCGTACAAGATTTGTTTTGGTGCACCCTTTTCAGCTACACATGGAGAGCATGTGATCAGTAACATTTTCTTTTCTCCTGTCTAGAACACCATTGAAAAAAAAATTATGCCCTCAGTAAAATAAATTAAAATGAGAATATTGGGCAACAAGAGAAAGAACTTGCATTATATAGTGCCTTACATGTTCTCAGCACATTTGAAAGCACTTTACAGCCAATGAAATACTTTTGAAGTGGAGTCACTGTTTTCTAGACAACCACAGCAGCCAATTTGTGCGGACAACAATCAGATAAATGAATAATAAGCTGATTTTGGTGGTGATGGTTGAGTGGAGAATGTTGGCCAAGACACCAGGAGAACTACCTGTGCTTCTTCAAATATGCTATGGGACTTCTTACACCTACAGGACAGGACCATAGTTTAATTTTGCAACTGCAAAACAGCACCTCAGACAATGCAGGATTCCCTCAGTACTGCACTGAAGTGTCGACCTAGATTATGTGCTCAAGTCCTACCGTGGGACTTGATCGCACAACTGTCTGACTCAGGTGAAAATGCCAACATTGAATCAGACTGACACTCATTGGACAAATACTTCCTGTGAGTTAATGTAGCAAAATTGTAAACTTGTTCTTCAATAATACCTTTATGATGGCCCTATACCTAGTATACCGAGAACATTTTGCCCAATGTGTTTTTAAAAAAAGTAAGAGATTAACTTCATGCTGAGCATTTTTGTAACATTGCATTTCTGGTAACTCCTGATTTTCACCCATCCAATTTCTTTTATGGATTTTCATTTGGATTTCCATTTATTTAAAAAATATATTGACAATTCTTAGGAAATGTAAATAAAAACAAAGCTGAACCCTATTTATTTTTGTAGTTTCATCTCGTGCTAAAAACAGTTTTCTTTACGTAAAAGACAGTCAATAAATCCAAGTTTTTGAGATTGTTGCTTCACAGTGAATGTTTTCACTTACAGAGAGCAAACATCTGCTGCTTTGGACATCGTTTCAGATGTGTTTTAGCACATTACAAAGAGAAACAAAGATAAGGAGACTCAGGGAGGAAGAGTGAGGAAGAAAGAGGAATAAGTGAAATCCAGAGCTGACTGGTGCAACTAACATCCTATCGATAGAGTGGCATCATGTGGATTTGTTGTCTCAATTCCCTATTCATTAAATTCACTTTTTCAGCATGTTACGAAGAGGAAATTAGGGTGAAATTGGTCTTCGCCAGTAGCCCAAAACAGGCAATAGCGAATCCGCAGCCCATTCTACACCCTGCCCGATTTTCTTTTGAAAAGAAAAACGGGCTGCTGATTTGCTATCACTCATTTTGGGCCATTGCTCAAGTCCAGTTTCAACCCAAATGAGTGAAGTCTGGACAGTTTCCCACAGTTGGCAAACATGTCATCCCCTCCCACTTTTACTCTCTGGGGGTGAAATTGGTCTTTGGTGGGTGTGCAAAACAAATTGAAGTCAATGGAAAAGAAAACCAGGCAGGCTGTAAAATTGAGTCTATAAACTATTGCCCATTTTATGCTCCTGCCAAAGACCAATTTTGCCCCTGACTCTTCACTTATTTTATCCTCAACCACTCACTCTCTCAGTGCACATGATTTGTCACACATGCGCTGGTGCAATCATTCAATGCTCTTCACACATTCAGTACTCACTGTATCTTCCCATCCTCCCTCACCCTCTCTTACTAACTCTTTCATGCTGTCTTCAATTCTCTATGACACTTTCCTTCACTGACTTTCTTCAAACCATCACTCACACGCACACAAGCTCCTTCACTTCCTCACTCTCACTCACCTATTGTTTCATTCGCCCACACTAAAGGTAATTTTGTCTTTGGGCAATAGTGTAAAGCAGGCAATATCGAATCAGCTGCACATTATACATCTCTCCCGATTTTCAAATGACGGCTTTATGCTATTGCCCAAATTACCCCCACTGTCTATACTAGTCTCACATTTTCTCATTCCCCTGCTCTCTCTCTTACACATTTATTTACCTCACTCTCTTCCTAGAATATAGCCTTTAGTAAATCACCCCAGAACTTCAGTAATTTAATTGACCCAGTCCAGCGCAGAAAGAAAGGAGCTGTGGGTTCAAGCAGTCACACAACCTGACCCAATTATCATAATGTCATTTAAGAACAGGCCATGTACCTATCTTGCATCCTATCAGATACTCCAATTCTAGTTTCAGTATAGAACCTGAACATTGCTGCACTGCATCTGTTATGGACAGATTGGCACACAGTCCTGAAAGAATATATGTGGAGCTGACTTTTACAAAATTTAATTACATCTATTAGAATAGAGACTTAACTGAGGATTAGTGATTTCATCCAGGCAGACTGTATTACTTTAAAGAACTCTCTTTTAATGTTTAATACTAATACTCATATTCCATGCAAAGTTTCTCACAACAGCCCTTGAGGAGTAAGTGGTGGCAGAAATAAACAGCATTTCGGTTTTCCATGAGGTCATATGTTTATATTTCACAGGGAGATGGTCAACGCATGGTTTGCAGAGAGAGTGCACACTATTCCCACTACAAATGAAACTGTGAGAGATCTCAGCCCGGTGCATCAAATGTCCCGACCAGAGAGTGCCACTCCTGGGACTCCTACCAGGAAAATTTCTGCTTCAGAATTCGACAGACCCCTCAGACCCATCCTTGTTAAAGATTCTGTTGGGGGTTTAACGTTTGTCTTTGATTCAGATAAAAAGGAACAGATGTCGTTAAAACTCCATAAAGTTGGCTGTGAGGCTTCAATGGTCAACGATCAGTGCTCCAGACTTTTAGAACTTGTCAAAGATATTTCCAGCCATTTGGATGTCACAGCACTTTGTCACAAAATCTTTCTCCACATCAATGAAGTTATTGCCGCTGACAGGTATTCACTTTTCCTGGTGCATGAGGACAGCTCAAATGAAAAGTTTCTTGTCAGTCGGCTCTTTGATGTTGCTGAAGGTTCCACCCCTGAAGAAGCTTCAAACAACTGTATCCGGTTAGAGTGGAACAAAGGAATTGTAGGATATGTAGCAGCTACAGGAGAACCACTGAATATTAAGGATGCATATAAGGTATGTAACTAGCTCAATTTCCTTGTAGCACAGGGTTTTGGCTTAATTACTTCAGATTTCACTAATGGTAATTTTTCTTCTTAACACCAAGCTCAATATAGCAGTTTTACATGGTGCAGTTGCATTTTTTTTAACTGTTGATTTTGTTATCAAAGAAAGGTATCTTTTCATATAACATCTAAAAGAAAAAAATTCTGAACATTTCTACTGATTGATACAATGAAATAGAATGGGAGAACTGCACATAAATATAAAAAATCTTGGTAATTCAAAGTGTGCTGGGAATTAAAATAAGAAAATCATAATATTTAGTTTTGATTTTAATGATCAGAGATTTTAAAGATCACCCCTACAGGGAGACTGTGTGCCTGCAGTGATCGCAAAATGACTTACCCAGCAATAAACAAATGATTCAGTCTTGAAACTGTCTCTAAAGAGCACTGAATCCAGTCCAAAATGTTAGGTTATCTATCCTAGTACTGTAAATTCCCTTTAAATTACAGCAGACTTTACAGATTTTTTTTCTGAATTGCATCATGGAAATACTTAAATTCTTAGCAATAGCCAAACTCTTCCAGGCAATATCTTTACGAGTGTTTTAGATCTGTACACTGAATGAAAGAAGAATGTATAAAAACAGCCCCAATAAATCAGTGACTATCAATGTTTGCTGCCCCACTCTCAACATATTTGTCTGACCAGTTTGTATCATTCATGAGAAAAATATATTAATTTTTAATAATTAAGTCTTTGTTTAAACAATAGAATAGAAAAGCACACCAAGTAACTAACGCAAATAATGTTAATTGGAACTGCTCCTGACTATTCAATAATCAATTAGATGATCAGTTGAAAGGATACAGATTTAGCTCATGTTTCAGAATTTTTTTCTGAAGCTGAGATTGGTTTTATAAAAAAAAATGATTCACAACCTATTTAAAAATAAAATTTTCACCTGCTCATTTAACTCTTGTGGATTGATTAGGGAAAGCCAGCACGGATTTGTTAAAGGCAAATTGTGTTTAACTAACCTGATAGAGTTTTTTTGATGAGGTAACAGAGAGGGTAGATGAGGGCAATGCAGTTGATGTGGTGTATATGGACTTTCAAAAGGCATTTCTTGAAGTGCCGTGTGGTAGGCATCAAGATTGCGGTCCATGGAATAAAGGGGGCAGTAGCAACATGGTTACAGAATTGGTTAAGTGACAGGAAACAGAGAGTGGTGGTGAACGGTTGTTTTTCAGACTGGAGGGAGGTGTACAGTGGTGTTCCCCAGGGGTCGGTGCTGGCACCACTGCTTTTCTTGATATATATTAATGACTTAGACTTGGGTGCACAGGGCACAATTTCAAAATTTGCAGATGACACAAAACTTGGAAGGGAGGTAACAGTGAGGAGGATAGTGATAGACTTCAAGAGGATATGGACAGGCTGGTGGCATGGGCAGACACTTGGCAGATGAAATTTAATGCAGAAAAATGCGAAGTGATATATTTCAGTAGGAAGAACGAGGAGAGGCAATATAAACTAGAGGGCACAATTCTAAAAGATGTACAGGAACAGAGAGATTTGGCGATCCGTGTGCAAAAATCATCGAAAGTGGCAGGGCAGGTTGAGAAAGCGGTTAAAAACGCATATGGGATCCTGGGCTTTTTGGATAGTCATAGAGTACAAAAGTATGGAAGTCATGATGAACTTTGATAAAACACTGGTTCGGCCACAACTGGAGTTTTGTGTCCAGTTCTGGGCACCGCACTTTAGGAAAGATGTGCTTTAGTTACGTGGCTAGACTGGAGAAGCTGGGGTTGTTCTCCTTGTAACATAAATGGTTGCAAGGAGATCTGATAGAGGTATTCCATAAGACCATAAGAGATAGGAGCAGCAGTAGGCCATTTGGCCCTTTGAGCCTGCTCTGCCATTTAATGAGATCATGGCTGATCTGATTTTTACCTCAACTCCACTTTCCCGCCCTTTCCCTAGAACTTTTGACTCCCTTGCTGAGCAAAAATTTGTCTAACCCAGCCTTGAATGTATTCAATGACTCAGCTTCCACAGCTTTTTGGGCTAAAGAATTCCATAGATTCACGACCCTCTGGGAGAAGAAATGCCTCCTCATTTCCGTCTTAAACAGGCGACCCCTTCTGAGACTATGCCCCCTAGTTTTGGATTTCCCCATGAGGGATAACATCTTCTCAGCATCTACCCTATCGTGTCCCCTCAGAATCTTATATGTTTCAATAAGATCTCCTCTCAATCTTCTAAACTCCAATGAGTATAGAGCCAACCTGTTCAATCTTTCCTCATAAGACCACCCTTCCATACCCGGAATCAACCTAGTGAACCTTCTCTGAACTGCCTCCAATGCAAATATATCCTTCCTTAAATAAGGGCACCAGAACTGTACGCTGTACTCTAGGTGTGGTCTCACCAGCACCCTGCACAGTTGTAGCATGACTTCCCTGCTTTTATACTCCATCCCCCTCAAAATAAAGGCCAATATTCCATTTGCCTTCCGGATTACCTGCTGCACCTGTATGTTGACTATTTGTGTTTCATGTACGAGGACACTCAGATCCCTCTGTATTGCAGCATTTTGTAATATTTCTTCATTCAAATACTATTTTGCTTTTTTATTTTTCCTCCCGAAGTGGATGACGTCAAAATTTCCCACATTATATTCCATCTGCCAAATTTTTGCCCATTCGCTTAACCTGTCAGTATCCCTTTGCAGACAGCATTTGAGCAAGTGTGGCACCAAGGAGCCCTAGTAAAATTGAAGTCAATGGGAATCAGGGGGAAAACTCTCCAGTGGCTGGAGTCATACCTAGCACAAAGAAAGATGCTAGTGGTTGTTGGAGGCCAATCATCTCAGCCCCAGGACATCGCTGCAGGAGTTCCTCAGGGCAGTGTCCTAGGCCCAACCATCTTCAGCTGCTTTATCAATGACCTTCCTTCCATCATAAGGTCAGAAATGGGGTTGTGCACTGATGATTGCACAGTGTTCAGTTCCATTCGCAACCCCTCAGATAATGAAGCGGTCCGAGCCTGCATGCAGCAAGACCTGGACAACATCTAGGCTTGGGCTGATAAGTGGCAAGTAACATTCGTGCCAGACAAGTGCCAAGCAATGACCATCTCCAACAAGAGAGAATCTAACCACCTCCCCTTGACATTCAACGGCATCACCATCACCGAATCCTCCACCATCAACATCCTGGGGGTCACCATTGACCAGAAAATTAAGTGGACCAGCCACATAAATACTGTGGCTACAAGAGCAGGTCAGAAGCTGGGTATTCTGCGTCGAGTGACTCACCTCCTGACTCCCCAAAGCCTTTCCACCATCTACAAGGCACAAGTCAGGAGTGTGATGGAATACTCTCCACTTGCCTGCATGAGTGCAGCTCCAACAACACTCAAGAAGCTTGACACCATCCAGGACAAAGCAGCCCGCTTGATTGGCACCCCATTCACCACCCTAAACATTCACTCCCTTCACCACCGGCGCACTGTGGCTGCAGTGTGTACCATCTACAGGATGCACTGCAGCAACTCGCCGAGTCTTCTCCGACAGCACCTCCCAAACCCGCAACCTCTACCACCTAAAAGGACACGAGCAGCAGGCACTTGGGAACAACCCCACCTGCATGTTCCCCTCCAAGTCACACACCATCCCGACTTGGAAATATATTGGCGTTCCTTCATCGTCGCTGGGTTAAACTCCTGGAACTCCCTTCCTAACAGCACTGTGGGAGAACCTTCACCACACGGATTGCAGCAGTTCAAGAAGGCGGCTCACCACCACCTTCTCAAGGGCAATTAGGGATGGGTAATAAATGCTGGCCTTGCCAGCGACGCCCACATCCAATGAACGAATAAAAAAAAACTTTGTGTCCTCCTCGCAACTTGCTTTTCCACCTATCTTTGTATCATCAGCAAATTTGGCCACAGCACACTCTATTCCTTTATCCAAGTCATTGATATATATTGTAAATAGTTGAGGCCCCAGCACTGATCCCTGCGGCACCCCAGTAGTTATAGATTGCCGTTTTCAAAATGACCCTTTTATCCCGACTCTTTATTTTCTGTTAGTTAGCCAATCCTCTATCCATGCCAGTATATTACCCCCAACACCATGAGCTCTTATCTTGTGCAGTAACCTTTTATGTGGCACCTTATCGAATGTCTTTTGGAAATCCAAATATACTGCATCTGTTGGTTCCCCTTTATCCACCCTGCCCGTTACTTGCTCAAAGAACTCTAATAAATTTGTCAGACACGATTTCCCCTTCATAAAACCATGTTGACTCTCCTTGATTGTATTATGAGTCTCCAAATGTCCTGCTACCACTTCCTTAATAATAGATTCTAGCATTTTTCCAATGACAGGTGTTAGGCTAACTGGTCTATAGTTACCTGCTTTCTGTCTCACTCCCTCCTTGAATAGGTTTGTTATGTTTGCGGTTTTCCAATCTGCAGGGACCTTTTCAGAATCTAGTGAATTCTGGAAGATTACAACCAATGCATCCACTGTCTCTGTAGCCACTTCCTTTAAGACACTCGGATGCAAGCCGTCAGGTCCAGGGGACTTGTCAGCCTTTAGACCCATTAGTTTACCTAATACTTTTTCTCTAGTGATAGTGATTGTTTTTAGTTCCTCCCTCCCCTTTGGCCCTTGATTTTCTACTATTATTGGTATGTTATCAGTATTATTCAAAATCATGAAGGGTCTAGACAGAGTAGATAGAGAGAAACTGTTCCCGTTGACTGAAGGGTCAAGAACCAGAGCACGTAGATTTAATGTGATTGGCAAAAGAACCAAAGGTGACATGAGGAGAAACTTCTTTACACAGCGAGTGGTTGGGATCTGGAATGCACTGCCCGAGGGGGTGGTGGAGGCAGATTCAATCATGGCCTTCAAAGGGGAACTGGATAAGTGCTTAAAAGGAAAAAAATTGCAGGGCTACGGGGATAGTGCAAGGGAGTGGGACTAGCTGGGTTGCTCTTGCATAGAGCCGGAGCAGACTCGATGGGCCGAATGGCCTCCTGTGCTGTAACCTTTCGATGATTCTTGCAGCCGGTATTGTGAAGTCATCATACTGCTCATCATAACTAAGGGAAAAAATGTGTAAGATGT
Source organism: Heptranchias perlo (assembly GCF_035084215.1). Classification (NCBI taxonomy): domain Eukaryota; kingdom Metazoa; phylum Chordata; class Chondrichthyes; order Hexanchiformes; family Hexanchidae; genus Heptranchias; species Heptranchias perlo. Next base: position 123,462,829 of record NC_090325.1, on the reverse strand, counting down.
GTAAGAGATAAAACCAAACAGCAGAATCATTTTTTCAAGTTTTTTAAAAATTAAAACTAACTTTAAATCATTGACTATTAATATGATTTGAAGATGAGCTCTTTTTTAACACAGAGTAAACAAGAACTTTAATAAAAGTGAGGTAAATTTTATGTGAGAGAACGACCAACGTATTGCAATTATAGTCTCCATCTGTGTTATTGGCTTTTAAATCCATATTACTTGTTTCTGGTTACAAAGATGCTGCACAAGCATTAAAGTGCAAAAATACTCTAGAAACAGCAAGATCAAGAGAGTGCCAGTTTAAGCAACTACCGTAATAAACAAACATCATTTTCATTTGACAGCAGGTGCTACATTGCTGCATTGTAGGTAGTTATTTTCTAATAGAAAGCATTTTTAACATAATTATGAAAATCCAAGAACAAGTAATGAAAAAGCATCTGCAAAGCTAATCATCCTTTTAGGGAGAAGAATGTCATGGCTGCTGTATTTTCCCCCACCTTTCAAGTGGTAGACTAAAGGTCTCAAAATACACATAGATGGGAACAATCCAAAGTCAAAAGCTCAGTTTGTGTTTATCTATTACTTTATATATTTGCAGTTCTTTACAAATATTGATGATATCTTACAGATCTGTTCTATGACCCTCACAGGATCCCAGGTTCAATGCAGAGATCGACCAGATCACAGGGTACAAGACGCAGAGTATTCTATCCATGCCAATAAAGAACCACAAAGAGGAGGTGAATATGTCTTTTACTGTCACAGTATGATTTATGACTGAGTTGTGCAGCTATATAAGAAGCACAGGGCTGAGCTTTGTTACTGTATGCGGCACTGCCTTTCGGTCATGATGGCCTCTTAATGTTCTAGTGACTAGAACTGTACACAGTACTCCAGGTGTGACCTGACCAGAGCAATGTACAGCTTCAACATGACTTCTGGGAATTTCAATTCAACTGCTTTGACAATATAGTCCAGCATCCTATTTCTTTTGTTTATGCTGCCTCACAGTATATTAACATGATGAGCAACAAGTGATCTAACATTGCTAGGTCACTTTCAAATTGCTTTTGGCAAGTTTTATCCCACCCACAGAGTATATGTGCCTCTTATTTTTAATTCCATTATGCATTATCTTGCATTTCCCTATCTTGACAAACGAAATGCAATGTACTGCATAACGAGATATGATTTTGCCATTGGTCAGCCCAAGTACAAACCATGTTGAGCTCTCTTTGAGAATTTTTCACTGCCTCCTCTGAGTCTACAGTCTCCCCTTGTATTACGTCATCTGTGAATTTAACTACCATGCATTGAGATTGTACTTAACGTTATTTTCATATGCAAGAAACAGAAGGGACCTTTGGGGCAGCCCACTCATTATTTATGCATAGCAGAAACAGGTGGGCCACCCCACTCATCATTTCCCCCCATTATGACTTTAACTGGTTACAAATCCATTTCTATTTTTTTATTCATTCTTGGGATGTACGCTGATGGTGGATAGAGTGGATGTTCAAGCCAATTCATGGGCAGCTGATCAAGCGGGCTGCTTTGTCTTGGATAGTGTCAAGCTTCTTGAGTGTTGTTGTAGCTGCACTTATCCAGGCAAGTGAAAACTATTCAATCACACACCGCAGAATACCCAGCTTCTGACCTGTTTTAGTAGCCACAGTATTTATGTGGCTGGTCCAGTTCAGCTTCTGGTCCATGGTGACCCCCAGGATGTTGATGGTCGGGGACTCAGCAATGGTAATGCCGTTGAATGTCAAGGGTTATGCTCTCTCTTGTTGGAGATGGTCATTGCCTGACACTTGTGGCACAAGTGTTACTTGCCACTTATCAGCCCAAGCCTGCATGTTGTTCACATCTTTCTGCATGCTGACATGGACTGCTGCATTATCTGAGGAATTGCGAAAGGAGATTAACAATGTGCAATCATGAGTGAATAGCCCCACTTCTGACCTTATGATGGAGGGAAGGTAATTGCTGAAGCAGCTGAAGATGGTTGGGCCTTGGATACTGCCCTGAGGAACTCCTGCAGTGATGTCCTGGGGCAGAGATGATTGGCCTCCAACAACCACTACCATCTTCCTTTGTGCCAGTTATGACTCCAGCCACTGTAACGTTTTCCCCCTGATCTCCATTGACTTCAGTTTTATTAGGGTTCCTCGATGCCACACTTCTTGCTGCCTTGATGTCAAGGGAAGTCACTCTCCCCTCCCCACCTCTGGAATTCAGCTCTTGTGTCCATGTTTGGACCAAGGCTGTAATGAGGTCTGGAGCTGAGTGGTTCTGGCGGAACCCAAACTGAGCATTGGTGAGCAGGATTCTCGGTGAGTAAATGCTGCTTGGTAGATTTAGTCAGTTACTTTAGTCAGTTACTAATCCATTTAGAACCCTATATTTAATTTGCCATGTCACAGAACTAGAGCAAAGAATGTATGTTTCATGTATTTTTGTGGAAATTCAGGCAAATTATTGCTAATTCAGAACACTTTTATAAGGTGGAACTTTTGTTAGCTGAAATCTTTACAAAGTGAAGTGCTGTACAAGAGAAAATTATTTTAGAAATGAGGTATCGTGTAACAGATGGGTAGGCTTGGGAGCTTGCAAAACCTACAGATCAAATAGATTTTAACATTTTAGGAGCCCTCAAATGCAGAGAATTTAAAACAAATTTGAAAATCATAAAATTTAACAGTAAACTGAACATAATAGCATTGCTTCTGATTTCAAACTGTGAAATCTACTACAAGTCCCTCTAACTGATAGGTATTACATTTATCTTATCTGCAAAGAGATACAGGAAGAGTGCCCCCACATGCTTCGTGCAAGGACCTCAGTAATGTTGACATTGTCTCAATGCTGACATTAAACTGGATGGAGCTGAATTTTTGAATAGTGGTTTTCAATATGGACACTCTGTCAGCTGAATGTTCCCTACACCAATTTAATTTGCAACGTAGCTGCTGATCAATTTTTTTTCACATTATAAACAAAACAATTGGGTTTTCAGTGGTTGTGGTTTACCTAGGCAAAAGTATCCCATTCTTGTAAAGGAAAACCATTAATGTAATTAATCGATGTACTGCAGGATGCACTGCAGCAACTCGCCAAGGCTTCTTCGACAGCACCTCCCAAACCCGCGACCTCTACCACCTAGAAGGACCAGGGCAGCAAGCACATGGGAACAACACCACCTGCACGTTCCCTTCCAAGTCACACACCATCCCGACTTGGAAATATATCGCCGTTCCTTCATCGTCGCTGGGTCAAAATCCTGGAACTCCCTTCCTAGCAGCACTGTGGGAGAACCTTCACCACACGGACTGCAGCGGTTCAAAAAGGCGGCTCACCACCACCTTCTCAAGGGCAATTAGGGATGAGTAATAAATGCTGGCCTCGCCAGCGATGCCCACATCCCATGAACGAATAAAAAAAAATGAAAATAGATCCCCTTTCCATCCAAAAAAGCTGCAGTAAAAACAGAAAATGCTGGAAATGCTTTGCGGGTGTTAGTGGTGATGGAAGAGTGGACCAGGGTGTCGCAGAGGGGAGGGGAGGGGACAATGCATTTGGTGGTGGCATCGCGCTGGAGGAATGTAGAAAATGTGGAGGATTATCTGTTGAATGTGGAGGCTGGTAGGGAAGGTGAGGACAAGGGGATCCTATCGTGGTTCTGTGAGGGAGGGGAAGGGGTGAGGGCAGAAGTGCTCTGAGTCTTTAGAATAATTGTCAAAGAAATGGGTGAATTCTGACCATATGGTCGTTATCACTGAACAATACAGTAGATAAAGACCATTATCACAAAATGCTGAAAATCACACCATCAGGGAAATAGCATTGACAATTTATTCTGAAAACTCACAATGCATAATGCACAAGAGGTTACATACTGCCATTTTAGCACTCAATTTGAAAGCAATCCAAAGTGTCTGTAAGACACAATGAAACAAATTAAATGAAAATCAGATGGTAAAGCAGGAACTATTTCTTATTAATAATTAATGTAAAAAATACAATATTGGTAGAGTTCCTCTTTAAATCCTTTAAACGTTTATCCAGTTTATTATTTTTAAAAAGTTTGGTTACAGTTCATGATATATAAGCAAATTGTTTACAGCCTATGCAAATAAAAAGAATATGTGTCAAATTTATGAAAAACAGTGTATTTTGGTAAGAAACTGAATTGTGCAAGAGGCTTTGAATTTTGTATATTTTTTTTAAATGATGGCAATTTACTTCCTCTGCTGAAGTTGCTAACTTCTGTTGGGATAGAGCTCAACTCCATAGGCGCCAGCAGCCTTCTGATACCTTGACCAAATGCCATTTGCTCGTAAGTAAATCTAGACAGTGAAGGTCAATAGGCCATCCCACCTTCTTGCCAACCTTGCCGCCCAGTGTGCCTCCTGGGGGCGAATCTTGCCAATCTCCTTCCTGTCCTAAACACCTCATCCACCACTACACCACTACCCCCTCCGACTCTGCCAGCAGATCAATATTCTCTGCATTTCCCTCCGGAATGTCCGTTCACTTGCAAACAAGGCCCTTGCCATCCATGACCTTATTGTGGATGATTGCATTGACATCATAGTTTTGACGGACACTTGGCTCATGGGTGACAACAGCTTGCCCTTTACTGAAGCCTTCCCACCTGGCTATACTTTCCACCACCTGCCAAAACTGCCGTGGTGGCGGTCTGGTCCTTATTACTAAATCACACCTTGGTCTCTCCCCCTACTTCTCTGGTACCTTTATCTCCTTTGAGTACCTCATCTTGTTCCACCCATTTCATATCTCCGTTAAAATCTTCGTTCTCTACCGCTTCCCCCAAATCCCCACTCCATGTTTCTCACCAAGATATCTTCCCTCCTTTCTTCCCTTAGCCTCTGCACTGTGTGACTCCTCATCTTCGGTGACCTCAATGTCAATCTAAACTCACTTGCCCTCTCTGCTCGAATTTCATTGCCCTCCCATCGTCCCATAATCTCTCCCTCCCTATAAACTCTTCTACCCATATTCTTGACCATCCGTTTCAAACCAAGCTTTTAAATTTAAGTAAGGCAAACTTTGAAGGGATGAGAAATGAACTGTTAGTGGGTAAATGTACAGACAAACAGTCGGAAGTATTCAAAATAATATTTGGCAAAGGCAAAGACTCCCTTGATGTCAAGGGAAGTCACTTTCCCCAGTGTAGTTAAGCAAACATGGCCAACAGATGAGGTAAGACACAGTATCAAGCTAAAAGAAAACGATTACGTAAATGCAAGAAAAAGTAGAAATCCAATGGATCGAGAGTATAAAAAGCAACAAAGGGATACAAGGAAACCCGGAAATCCCAGGGATGCGGAGTCCTGCTGAATTTAACTGAGCAATTGGACAAGTATGAGCTGATAAAAGAGTCAGCACGGCTTTGTGAAGGGTTGGACATGCCTGACAAATCTAGTTGAATTTTTTGAGGAGGTCACTAGCATGGTGGATTGGGGAGTGTCTGTGGATGCTGTCCATATGGACTTCCAGAAGGTAGTTGATAAGGTTCCTGACAATAGATTATTAGCAGAAATGAAAGCACAGGGAATTGGAGGTAATCTTGTGACATGGGTTGGTAATAGGTTGGAAGGTAGGAGACACAGAGTAGGATTAAAGGGAGCATTCTCTGATTGGTGTGATGTGACGAGTATTGTTCCCCAGGGTACTGGGGCCTCAGTTTTTTACCATGTATATTAATGACTTGGATGAAGGAATAGAGAGTTGTATATTAATGTTTACAGGTGACACTAAGTTAGGAAGCACATTAAGTTGTGTAGATGGGAGCAGGAAGTTACAAAGGGACATAGACAGATTAAGTGAGTCTTCAATGAGCGTGGGTAAACTATTCAATTGCGGGAAGCATGCCAAACCTGAAACTGTCCCCTTCTGACATTCACACATTACAAAGGGACATAGACTAATTAAGCAAGTGGGCAAAACTATAGCAGATGAAGCTCAATGTGGAGAAGTGTGAGGTCATCCATTTGTATCCCAGAAAGATAATTCAGAATATTTTCTTAATGGCAAGACACTAGGAGCTGAAGAGGAAAAAGGGATTTGGGTGTCAATGTGCACAAATTGCTAAAAACTAGTGCACAGGTACAAAAAAATAATCAAAAAGACATGGAATGTTGGCCTTTAACTCAAGGGAGTTGGAATACAAAAGTGAGGAAGTTATGTTTAAGTAATAGAGCCTTGGTCAGACCCTATTTGGAGTATAATGTTCAGTTTTGGGCACCGAACCACAGGAAAGATATATTGGCCATGGAGGGGTACAGTGCAGACTCACCAGATTAACAGCAGGGCATAAAGAGCTAAATTATGAGTTTAGGTTGCATAAACTTGGTTTGTATTCTCTTGAGTTTAGAAAGTTGAGGTCTTTAAAATGATAAAGGATTTGATAGGGTAGATACAGAGAAACTATTTCTTCTGGTGGGAGAATCTAGAAGAAGGGGGTGTAAACTTAAAATTAGAGCTAGGCCATTTAGGAGTGAAATCTGGAAGCACTTTTTCCCCACACAAAGGGTAGTAGAAATCTAGAACTCTCCCTGCCACTCCCCCAAGGTTATAGATGATGGGTCAATTGAAATTTTCAAGATTGAGATCAATAGACTTTCATTAGGTTAAGGGTACCAAGGGATATAGAGCAAAGGCAGGTAAATGGAGTTGAGATTCAGATCAGCCATGAATAGAATGGCAGAACAGGCTCGAGAGGTTGAATGTCCAACTGCTGTTCCTGTGTGCCTTTGATCTTGGCTTTTCAACTTCCATTGTCTCAGTCACAGACAAGGCCATCTTCAACCATTTACTTGTATCTCTCACCAGCCACAACCCCATACCCCTTTCTAACCACTTCCTTCTGTGTCAACACCTGGAATGAACTCTCCCCCAAGTTACTTACAAACTCCCAACTATCTAGCCTTTGACCCTCCATTCAGCACAATACTTCTACTCAACCATTCCCTCATCCCTAATAAAACCATTACTTTCTCCCACCCTGGCCATTCTCCCTTATTTGGCTCCCAGCTTCTTTCCTTAAAGTCCGACTTGAGCATATCTGGTGCAGTACTAGTTTAGCCATCCAGCGCCAGATCTAGCTGGACCACCTCAAGCAGGCCACATCAGGCTTTGCTCTCCTCTATCAAAACAGTCCTTTACGGCTTTTTTTTCTCCACTACCAGCAGTCTCCTTAAGCCCCTCTGTTGTAAATTGGATAGCCAGGTGGTGAAGGAGCAAATACTATAGCCTAGTGTTCAGTTACTTCCACACCTTTATCCACAGAGCTCCACATCACACCCACCCCACACCCTCCATCAGTTCTTTTATAATGGATACAAGAGTGTTCCCAATTGATAAGCACCACCTGAATACAATTAACACTAATTGATATAAATCACATGGATACAATCAACACCCTCCACTCCAACAACTGTGCGGAGTTCACAGATTTATTTGTCACTAAGATTGAGACCATCTGTTCAGCTGCCTCTACCACAAACCCCACTTCTTCTTACCTACCAAGCCAAAACTCCTCGGAGGGCTTTCCCCTGCCCCAGCTCTGATCTCACACCTTTCTCTAGTTTATCTCTTATTTCCCCTCATGCCCTCTCCGAGCTCATCTTGACCATGAGAGCCTGGTCTCTTGTACTCCATTCCTGCTAAACTGCTGACCACCCACTTTCCCTCCCTGGCCCCATGCTAACTGACATTGTAAATGATTCCCTCTTTTCAGGTATTGACCCACTCCCTTTCAAAACTTCTGTCATCACCCTCTCCTCAAAAAACCACCCTCAATCCCTCATCTATATGCTGCCAATTGGCAACTTCAAGCAAGAACATTGGGTCAGCCTCCACAGCTATGCTGATGGCACCCAAGTCTACCTCTCCGCCATGTCTCTTGAGTGCTGCACTGCTTCTGCCTCTGTATTGTCGGACTGCTTGTCCAACATCCACTCCTGGCTGACCCACAATTTTGTCCAGTTAAACATTGGGAAGACCAAAGCTATTGTCTTCAGCCCCCACACCAAACTCCAAGTCCCTCCTTCCGATTTCATCCCCTTCCCCAGCCACTGTCTCAGGTTGAACCAGACTGTTTGCAACTTCTGCCTCCTTCTTGTCTCAAGCTCAGCTTTGGACCCCAAATCCTCTCCATCAGAATCACTGCCTACTTCCATCTCTGTAACATCACCTGCATCCGCCCATGCCTAGGCCATCTGCTCTGGAAGCTCCCATCCATGCCTTTATCACTTTCAACCTCAACAATTCCAATGCTCTCCTGGCTGGCCTCCCATCTTCCACCCTCCATAAACTTCAGCCCATCCAAAGCTCTACTGCCCTTATCCAATTTCGCACCAAGTCCCACTCACCCATCACGCCTTTGAAATCAATGGAATAAAAATTGGGTGGGTTCTTTAATAGCTGGATAATCAGCTCTGCCGGATTGCCAGCCAGGTGGTGAAGATGAAAATCTACCCAATATCTTATTTATTTGAAAAGGAAAGTCAGTGACCTTCTCAGTAAATCTAGATACATCAGATTTTAGGAGGTAGCAGTAATAGTTCAATGTACTGGTCTAAGCTCCAATAAAAGTGTGATTTATTCATCTGAAAGCTTATAGTTTTGCTTAGTAGGGTTGCTATCTCTTGCATTTCTTTAAATCAGATCACGAAGCACTTCCAATTCTCTGGTAACATTTTCCTGGTAACAAGAGTGTGAGTTAAAGCTAGTGAGATCTTTGCAGGAAGATCTTTGAGTGTATCTCTACCCAGGGGTACAATAAAGTTAGTCCCAAGCTAAATTGTCTTTGTAGGGTTTTACTGAAGTTCTCAATCAATAAAAATTCTTAATAATAACTGCATGTAATATCCACTCCATTACCAAGACCGCCTACTTCCACCTTCGTAACATCGCCCGTCTCCACCCCTGCCTCAGCTCATCTGCTGCTGAAACCCTCAACCATGCCTTTGTTACCTCTAGACTGGACTATTCCAATGCTCTCCTGGCCGGCCTCCCATTTTCCACCCTCCATAAACTTGAGCTCATCCAAAACTCTGCTGCCCGTATCCTAACTCGCACGAATTCCCTTTCACCCATTACCCTATGCTCGCTGATCTTACATTGGCTCCCGGTCCGGGAAAGCCTCGATTTACAAATTCTCATCCTTGTTTTCAAATCCCTCCATGGCCTCGCCCTTCCCTATCTCTGTAACCTCCTCCAGCAATACAACCCTCCAAGATCTCTGCGCCCCTCCAATTCTTGCCTCTTCTGATTTTAATCGCTCCACCATTGGCGGCCGTGCCTTCAGCTGCCTAGGTCCTAAGCTTTGGAATTCCCTCCCTAAACCTCTCCGTCTCTCTACCTCTCCCTCCTTCTATAAGATGCTGCTTGAAACCTACCTCTTTGACTAAACATCTGTCTTAATACCTCGTTATGTGGCTCGGTGTCAAATTTTGTTTGATAACGCTCCTGTGAAGCGCCTTGGAACGTTTTACTACGTTAAAGGCGCTATATAAATGTGTTGTTGTTGTTGTTGTTGTGATATTATATTTCTGAAGTCAGGTTTTGTGAGTTCCTGATATTGGTTGTTAGTGCTCAGACCAAAATGTGCTTTCATATAGGAGACACATCTGCAGAGAAAAAAAGATTTATATAAAGAATCTATTAATGTCTTGTGCAGTTGTAGCATACAATAGAGGAACTGACCTGCTTCAGGAGTTAAGTGCCTGTTTCCATCTGTGTTTGATTTATTGTGCGAGAATGATGTTAATTTGATTGAATGCTATCCTCACCCACTTTGGATAAATACATAGATTAGATAAGAGCAATTATTTGTAACTTGTTCTTGAAATTTCAATGCTTTATCTTTCTATTAAATAAGAGAGTAAAATATGTCCTGGCCAATATTTATCCCTCAACCAACACCACCAAAACCGATGACTTGATTATTCAACTGATTGCTGTGTGAGGGACCTTGCCATGTTTGCCTGCACACAACTGCAGCGACTACATTTCAAAACCAATTCATTGGCTGTAAAATGCTTGGAGATGTCCTGATGACATGACAGGCACTATATAAATGCAACTTCTTTCTTTGCTTCTTTTTTCTATTACCATAGCATCTAGTTATATAGATCAGTAAGGTAGATTTTCTGATTGGCTATACCTGATTAACTGATAGAAAGCAGGCATAACTGATCAGAAAAATAGGTGGAGATCTGTTACGCCAGATTTCCACCCGATTGACACCCCATCCATTTTCCTGGCCAAGTTTTGTAGTGGGGCCAGTATGCCCACCAGCTTGTAATTATTTTACATTAAAACTAGGCTTGATGATGTCATTTAGACATCCACAGAGTTTTCCCAGCATTTACGTCAGTATAGCACTCAGTCACCTAACCACCCAAATATAATGTGTTTGCAGAATTGCTAAGATGTGCTGTTTACAGAAGTGCATTTAAAGAACCCTACAGTAAGATTTGTAGCAGCATTTGGAGGCTATTTATGAACCTTTTTTTCTTGTTTTTCTTTTTGTTTCTTTCCTATTTCTACTTAGTTGGTCAGGAGACTTTGTGGCAAGTGCTTTGGTATGTCCACAATATTGGGACAGTAGATATCCCAATGGGAATTCCCCTTTATTTCTGTTTTTTTAAGAAAGAAGAGCAATGAGAGATGTCAGCCAGGTCCTTCTGAATCACCGACAGACTGCTAGTAACCTTAAAGTCAGTTTGGCTCAATTGGCAGCTCATCTATACGTTTTCTGAATATAAGGCGCATAAATTCTGTTACAATCCAAATCAAATGTAATAATTATAGTGGAATCAGAAATAGTAATACATTACATGAATCTCTGTATCCTTTGTTAATTTAGACTCCCAAATGTAAAGGTGCTAACTTTCTTTAGATTTACTGTGCACATTGCTGTATTTGGTTGCTATTTAAGCATTTCTGTCTTACCAGGTTGTTGGTGTTGCCCAAGCAATCAACAAGAAATGTGGAACAAATGAAACATTCACCAAAAAAGATGAGAAGGTAAAATAAATGAAACGATTTAAGGTTGATTACTCATTCTATCTATTCAGGTTATTTTGTTTTGAGAAGCTAATCTTGTTTTGTTTAAATGAAAAGGAATTATGTTACATAATGCAGTAAAGAAGAGCAGGGCAGGAGACTAATTTCCTAATTATAGACATATTGCAGTAATATTATGCCAAATAGATCATTACCTTATCACTGCACAAGAATCGGATGATTAATTAACTGCTGTATCAATGCAAGATGTGTTTTTTTGGTAAATGAGTAAGGTTTGTTTGTATCTCTGCATACCAGAAAGCGAAATAGAGGAAAGCAAATATTTGTAGATTTAATTTATGCTCTTAAAAGGAGGAAAGAAGGAAATTGTTTTTTTTCTGAAAGCAGCTTACTTTTTATTTTGTACGAATTTTAAAAGTGTGATGTGCTGTTCCATTATTCGATGTGTCTAATCTACTATTTATCACTGTTGCATTATACACTGTAACTACTAATTTGATGTTAACGAGCCTCCATGTTTTGTGTCATTATTTTTGCAACAAATTAAGTTTGCTAAAGGAGACTTCCATTCAAATAGAGTTGTACCAGATTGCAATACTACTTGCCAGTGTAGTCTCAGTAGTTATGTTTGAGCCTAAAATGTTATCAAGACTAGTACATCCCTAGGTTTCTATAAGTAATTCCTTGGAGTTAATAGGCCTGTTATGACCAGTACTTCCATTGGTTTCCATTTTCTTTCCTCTCCTTCTCTAAATTTCTCCTTTTAACTCAACACTTGAAAGCAGTGAATCATGCTGAGGTAGAGTTCCACGGTGTTGATGGGCACCTAGTGCTTTGCTCAAATGGGCATTTTTTAGTGTGAACCTGGACAGTGACTGTTGCTGGGCTGTTTATTCCTGGGGGCCACTACAGCCAATTGGGATCCTATACATCAAAATTAAATGGCAAGCAGGAGTATTTTTCAGTCTTTATCCGTGTCTGCTTGTCTCAGTTAATAGCACACTGGCTTCTGAGTCAGAAGTTGTAGTTTTAAGTTACACTCCAATACTTGATTACATAATGGAGGCTAACACTTCAGTACAGTATTGAGGGAATGCATCATTCTAAGAGATGTTTTCCTTGAGATGAAATGTTAAAGTGAGGTGCTGTTTGCTTGTTCCGGTGTTTCAGGTGGGTATTAAAGATCCTGTAGCATGATTCAAAAAAGAGCAGAGAATTGTTTTACCAAGATGATTTTGAGGTTTGAAGCTCCCAGCAAGGAGCGCCATACAAAGGGAGCACATCTTGAGCTACTCACCTGTAATTGCCTCAGATCTCCTATCTGCGAGTTTTGTTTCCCATTGGGAGCGTTGGATTGTGGAATCACCCCTTTGGTATCCTGGAAAACATTCCTCCCTCAACCAAATTCATTCAATTGTTCTTCTGCATGCAAATTATAATTCATTATATGTGAAATGCATTAGACATTTTTGAGATATGATAAGGCGATATATAATGCAATCTTTTATTGCATTGAGTTATATTGGCTTACATTGAATCTACAGCACAGAAACAGGCCATTCGGCCCAATTGGTCAGTGCTGGCATTTATGCTCCACATGAGTCTCCTCCCTCCCTACTTTATCTACCCCTATCAACATGCCCTTTCTCCTTTGTGTGCTTATTTAGCTTCCCCTTAAATGCACCTATGCCATTTGCCTCAAGTACTCCTTGTGGTACCGCGTTCCACATTCTTTCCACTTTTTGGGTAAAGAAATTTCTCCTGAATTCCCTATTGGATTTATTAGTGACTATCTTATATTGATGGCCTCTAGTTTTGGACTCCCCCACAAATGGAAACATTTTCTCTACATCTACCCTATCAAACGCTTTTATTATCATAAAGACCTCTATCGGGTCGCCCCTCAGCCTTCTCTTTTCCAGAGAAAAGAGCCCCAGCCTGTCTAGTCTTTCCTGATAAATATATCCTCTCAGTTCTGGTATAATCCTTGTAAATCTTTTTTTCGCTTTCTCCAATGCCTCTGTATCCTTTATATAATATAGAGACCAGAACTGTGCACAGTACTTCAAGTGTGGACTAACCAAGGTTCTATACAAGTTTAACATAACTTTTATGCTTTTCAAGTCTCTCCCTCTAGAAGTGGACCCCATTGCCTGGTTTGCCTTTTTTATGGCTTTATAAACCTGCGTCACTACTTTTAATGATTTGTGTATCTGTATCCCGAGATCCCTTTGCTCCTCTACCCCATTTAGACTTATTATCCAAGCAATATGTGGCCTCCTTATTCTTTCTACTAAAATGCACCACCTCACACTTATCTATATTGAAATTCATTTGCCAATTACATGCCCATCCTGCAAGTTTATTCATGTCTTCTTGCATTGTAGCATTGTAACGCATTCTTCCTTTGTATTAACTACACCCCCCAATGTGGTGTCATCCGCAAATTTTGAAATTGTATTTCTGATTCCCGAGTCCAAATCACTGATGCAAATTGTGAACAACAGTGGTCCCAGCACAGATCCCTGTAGAACACCACTTCCCACCTTTTGCTACTCTGAGTAGCTACCCTTAACCCCAAATATCTGTTTTCTGTTTTGTAGCCAGCTTGCTATCCATTCTGCTACCTGTCCTTTGACTCCACATGCTCTAACCTCAGTCATGAGTCTACAATGTGGCACCTTATCGAAGGTCTTTTGAAAATCTAAATATATTACATCTACTACATTACCCTTGTTTACTCTTTCTATTACTTCTTCAAAGAATTCAATAAGGTTGATCAAGCATGACTTTCCCTTTTGAAATCCATGCTGACTATTCTTTATTATATTTTTGTTTTCTAGATTTTTTCTATTACATCTTTGAGTAAAGATTCCATTATCATTCCTACCACTGACATTAAGCCAATTGGTCCATAGTTCCCTTTCTATATATAGGAATAACATTAGCTGTCCGCCAGGCCTCTGGCACTATTCCCTCTCCTAATGAATTTTTATATATATGTACTAGTGCCTCTGCTATCACCTCCCTAACTTTTAATATGCGCGGATGCAATCCATCCGGACCAGGGGTTTTATCCTAAGTTTGATTAGTTTATCGATTATCTCCTCACTTTCTATCTTAAATGTCGTTATACCTTTTTTTGACTTCCTCTTCTAATGCCATACCCACCTTATTAGTCTCCCTAGTAAATACTGAGGCAAAGTAACTATTCAATAATTCTGCCATTTTGCTGTCATTACCTGTGAGTTTATCTTGTGCATCCCTTAGTGCCCTATCCCTATACTGATTTTTCATTTGTTATTTATGTGTCTGTAGAATACTTTACCATTTCTTTTTATATTCCTTGATAGTTAATTACTTAAAATTTTCAGTACCTTTATAGAATACTGTTAATTTTGTTTATGTGTGTGAATTTCACAAGGCCTGTATATAATTTTTATTCTGTAGAATAATATTTGTCTCAATATTGAATGAAGAACTCAGCATTATAGATGAATAACATGCTTCAGGATCACTTTACACATTTAGGCGGCATCAGAAATGTTTTTTGTATTCACTCACATGTGATTACCTGATTGCACATAATTGTAAATTATAAACTAAAAAGAATAATATTGATAACGTCAGTGAATTGTAATACATCTTCTGAGATTTGATATTTTTGGCAAAATAAGAAAAGGAAGAAACGTTTCTTACCAAACAAATTGCCAGCAAACAAATGAAAAATGTTTACTGTGAAATTCAATACCATTTTCAAGGGGATAAGAGTGTAAACCATTTGCAAGGTTTTAAGTTTGGGAATTAACACAAAAGATTTGAAGTCAATATAAAGGTAGAACTTCGGATCATATATGAACATTTACCACACACACTGTATCCCTGTATACATTATTTTTATGTAGACATCAGCTTTTAAATGCATGAAAATGACATTCATAGGAATGTAGGATCAGCACATTTTGTGTTCATTTGTGACCATCCTAAAGCTCTATACTTTCTTCTCTCAAAAGAAAACTAAAAAACATGCTACATACGTTTTACTGAAAATTTAAGATGATCATTAGCCTTTAACAGATCATAAATTTTAGCTTAAGATGAAATTTCTAATTGGCAGCTAGTTGAATTTGATTGAGGATACTTGCTGTTGCTGCTGTAGTGAATGTTAGAATTAATTAAACTGCCAGCGTAGGTGCAATGGCTGTATAAATGTTACAAATTGAATAAATAAGATTCTCTGCTAGAAACCTAAATCGTTCTAGTTGTGACTGCATAGCAATAATAAACATACTGTTGGCTGTAACTGAGAATATGTAGTTGAATTGAAGAAGTCCATTTGTGGTTTGGTCCTACAGCGAAGCTGTCAAATCCCCATTACTACCTAACTAATACTGCTTATCTAATGTATTAATAATTATTTAGACATTAGAGCCTTGTTAAGGTAGCTATTGTGTTTTATTCTTCTGTGTTAGTTACTAAATGAACTGATTCTCCTGTGGTCCAAGTCTTAATCTTGGCTTCTTTAAGTTA
Source organism: Heptranchias perlo (assembly GCF_035084215.1). NCBI lineage: Eukaryota > Metazoa > Chordata > Chondrichthyes > Hexanchiformes > Hexanchidae > Heptranchias > Heptranchias perlo. Next base: position 123,447,232 of record NC_090325.1, on the reverse strand, counting down.
TACAACAGGAAAAGTTAGAAAGTGGAAATCAAGTTCATATAATATCTGTATTTTGCTGATGTTGAGTTCCATTGTGCAGTATTATTATTGTAATTATTTTTAGGATTTTGCTGCCTATTTGACGTTCTGCGGGATTGTCCTCCACAAAGCTAAAGTGTATGAGACCTCATTGCTTGAAAACAGACGCAACCAGGTATTGACATGCACTAAAGTGATATTTGAAGGAGCTCAGCATCAGCACATCTGCTGGACACTGGGGGTGGGGGGTGAATTTCTGTGGGGGTTCCCCCACTTGTCCACCATAACTGTGATGAAAGAGCCACGGAGACCCCAGATGTTACAGTTTGCACAAAACGCTAACAAGCAACAACTGAACACCCGCAAAAATATATACGACAAAGAAAATCAGTCATTTCCTGACCTTCATATAACCTGACTTCTCTCCAAGGACAGGAGCCACACAGCTGCTAATCTGGTGAAACTGCCAACAGCAACAGTACTTAGCCTGTAATTGTCTTCAAGGTATTCCTATTTAGACCACTTCCACACAGGAGGTACCTAAGCAGTGGTCTTAATGAGACAGGCTAGATTAGCAGCTATACATTACAGCCTTGCTATCCCAAGAAATCAGCTGGTATATTGTTAAAGGTCCTACACTTTAATACAGTCAAATGTATCTTTTTGGGAAGAGCTAGAGGTAGATTGAGTTAGCACATTTCCATTTCACCCCTGGAACTTAGGTTTGAACACATTGCCTACTGTTCAGCACATTGCCACTGAACTGGCAATCTCTCTCAGAAAGGCCAAAAGGATGGCTGATGCCAGATGTGCTAAAATTCACACTGATGCAGCAGGAGTGCTTTTCTGAGACTAGGATATATTGTTGGGCAAAATAGAGATAGCTTTACTCTATTTGATTTTGAAGTTCTTGATGTTGATACTCGGGTGGAATTCGTCTTCAGCAGTAAAGCAAAACAGGTGATAGTGTAGTCAATAGACAAGGAGATCGGGCAGAGTGCAGAACAGGTTGCCGACTTGCTATTGCCCGATTTGCGTTGCAGCCCGAGATGATAAACTTCACTCCAACTTTGTGCAGAATGTAGAAAAAACTGTCCTCCAACATTGGCATCCCTCACCTTGGTGAACATAAAGAAAATCAGAGCAAGAACAGAAAAGAGAAAAAATATAGGGGCTGAAACTATACCATATGATGCTAGCAAACAAACACTTAGGGGGAGATTCTCAGTGGCTCTCCCAGGGGTTTTATAATTATTTTTGTAGGACCAGAAGTAGCAGGAGTGCTCCAAGCTCCACAAGAATAACTTGGGCTGCTTCTGCCCAGGTCACCCTCCCCCCCCCCAACGATCAGCAGCACCCAACCCCCCCCCCCACCCGCCCGACGATCGGCGCCCCCCAACAGACTTAGCTTTCTACCGGCCAAGTCATTCTCTGGGCCAACTGATATTGCATCAGCCCGGAGCCAGCAAGCTGCCCATTTGGTGCCTGCAGCCCACCTGCGACATGTGGGCCTGACCCTCAAAAACGACAGTGCTTCATGCTGGCACCATTCCATTAAAATCAACGGAATGAAAATCGGACGGGTTCTACAATGAGCGGGCGATCGGCTCTGCCAGATAACCGTCCAGGCAATGAAGTTCAAAGTTAACCCCAATTACTGATATAAAAATTAATGTTAACGTGGTCACAGATTTCAGGCACTAACATCAAGAATATATTTCTTCTGAACATTATAGAGCAGTAGATCATTAGCAAACTGCCCTGATGGTTCAAAATTATTCAAAAGATTCAAGTTTGTGAGTCAGTTGCAGCTAAAGATATATGGGTAAGAATTGTTCTAGTCTCTGTTATGAATATTGTAAATGCATTCATGAAGATTTCCACTGTTTGATGTCTACTACAAAGTCATAAATCTTTTCATTTTGAATGTGTTTGCGATTTCACTAGAAATACTGATCTGAGGAAATTTTCATTAATGCATTTACAATGTCATTACACATAAATACAAGAGAAATACTTACTCCATGTCACAACTTGATAAATATTATCTTTTGGGGGTTTTCCTTTTTATTAGAACATTAAAAAATATGACTTGTTGTATTTTGGTCACTTTAATAAGTGTGAAGAAATAACTACGCATTATTTATTTATTAATAATCCTTTCTTTCACAAGGTTCTACTTGATCTTGCAACTCTAATATTTGAGGAGCAACATTCGTTGGAAGTAATTTTGAAGAAGATTGCAGAAACTATCCTTTCGTTCATGCAGGCTCAGAGTTGTATCATCTTCATTGTGGATGAGAATTCTTCTGTGGGTATTCTGATGTGGTTGATAAAAAAGCTTGTATATTGGTCCTGGCTTGTTAAAGATATGGGGGTGGTGGATGTGTGCAAAATTCCTCAGCTGCTCTGGTGGATTCCCACAATAACTTTGGTATGAGTCCACCAGAATGGCCGCAAAACCCTACCAGGACCCAGATACCCAGATAAGGGGCAGAAACTTTCTTGTACACCTGTGTCAGATGATGTTTACGCACCCTCGGCCTCATGGGTATCTAGTATAAGGTTGAAAGCTGGTATGCTGAGTGAGAGGGTTAACAACTTCCTGAAGGGCGGAAATGGGCTTCACCTGGGTGGGGGGGGGGGGGGGGGGAGTAGTGGTGGGGGGGTTGGCCCAGGCTGGGATAGTGGCTTGGATCCTAAAGATTGAAAAAAATAATTTTAATCCATGAAACTGCGGCCCCCTTACAAAAGGATTGTTTATCACTGTTTCCGGTGGGGAGCTTGTATCACCACCACCACCACCACCACCCCCCAAACCCCTCCCCCAGCCCTGGCAGCAAGGTTGGATTTCCCAGTGCCCAAGAATTACCCTATTGGCACAGGTACCTGCCGGCCCTATGTGTGGGATGCTCTTTCCTTGACCCCACATACTCTGGCAGGGTCAGTGCTGGAGGGCACCAGCGGACATGATCCTGGTGTGAGTGCTGGAATCACGGCCCATGAAATTCGAGGCCAAGGACACATTTAGCTGGAACTTTTCCTCATTCACTGTGAAGGGGATCATAATTCCAGCCGACTTCTTCATATATTTTATTTATTTTCCAAATTACTTTTGGGGGGAAAAAGTCAATAGGGGCCGTTTTTGGGCATAGGTAGCGTGATGTGCTATTATCCCGCACCCAATGGCCCCAGCGGAGGCAGGACGCAAGTTTTGACCCACCCAAGGACATACCTGCAATCAGCCTTCCTTTCCAGGCCTTGCACATGGAATCAATGCAATTCACACTTTCCACCACCAGAGGGAGCTCAATCTCTTAAAGGGAGGATGTTTCTTCGAAATCTCCTAAAGGTAGCTGGTACTTGTTACTTGCTGAAAATAACAGTCCATTATCTGCACTGAGTCTGAACGGAGATCAGACATCGCACACGTAAAACACAGATGCAGGTCCCCTCCCTATGTTTACACACTGAGCCTGTTCCGCCATTCAATGAGATCATGGTGGACCTGTGGACCTAACTCCATATACCCGCCTTAGCCCCATATCCCTTAATACCCTTGGTTCACAGAAATCTATCAATCTCAGATTTAACATTCACAAGTGAGCTAGCATCAACTACTGTCTGCAGAAGAGAGTTCCAAACATCTCCCACCCTTTGCATGTAGAAGCATTTCCTAACTTCACTCCTGCACGTCCTGACTCTAAATGTTAGGCTCTGTCCCCGCGCCCTAGTATTCAAGCCCAGGAGACCTCCAAAAACAGTTAGAAATGTCTCGGCAGCCAGAAGCAACAATCCAGCCACTAACCTGTAAATCCTGCATGGTCCCTTTAAATAGTGCTGGTGGGGGTTCCTCCAGGCACTCTGAGACACGTTCAGATGGTCGGGGTTAAGACTGTGCGTTGAGTTGAGCGTTAAGTGCCAAAATAGTGTCTATTACTTTAAATCAGTGTTGCACGCTGATTGAAGCCGTTTTCTCCCTACTTTACATGATTCCAGTGTTTGTCATCTGCGCCTGCGCTAACTCCTATACCAAGTTGACGTCTGGCGCACAAAACCACGGGCGCAACACAGCCCAATTTAATACCCTTAATCTCTTAATTGCAAGGATTTGTTGATAAGGCTGAAGCTTATCGTTTGTCTGAGACTTATGCTCCCTGGAATTAGATGCAATGGCTTTGTAAATTTAAAATGCAAGCAGTTAATAAAAAGCCCATTGAGCTACTAGTGATGAGGCCCAACACAGTCTTTTCATTATTCCTTTAAGCTTTCTTGTAGCACTTCCTATTGTAGCCTCTCCAAGTCCCTGATACCAGCTTCCATTCATTTAATCTCCCTGAGACTATTGTTCACTATCGATCATTTGAAACTCTTTAATGGTATCAGTGCCAGTCTGATAAGCTACAAAGAATGAACATATAAAGTAATTGATAGCTAAAGGTGAGTTTGAGAGCAATACAAAACAGGAGTGTTTACATGTCATCCTAAATCCTGACAGCATAATAGAAGTGGTTTGCAATGCCATGACAATCCCAATAGTGATGTAACTATACTTTTTTTTAAAGAGTATGTCGCCCCTTACATTTTACTGGGCCACTTACCTCATGAAACAGAGAACAGATAATTTGAACATAGTCAGTTCCATGTGCACATGGAACTATCAGAAGGCACATGCCAAGAGTCCCATAATGATTTTTCCCTTTCCCCGCTTGGAAGCCACCTAGTCTCTACTTATCATCTTCCTTAAAGAGCTCCAGTGGAGATTGGGAACTTAGTGTGTGGTGGAATCAAATCTGCGTTCCAATATTTTGTGACACCATCCAATGCGCTTTGCCATGATCAACGTATTTACTTTTGATTCACCTTGTCAATTATGTCATATGTACAATCTAATTAAAGTGTTCTACGCCTTTAAAGAAAGACAGCTTTCATTTATTAGAATAAAAATCACTCTTCTGCTGTTCAATGGCAGCCGTGATTTAAAGAGACATAATCTACTGCATGAATGTTCTGACGTAAATAAATGAAAATTATTGCTCACATGTCTAGTAGAGATTAAAGAGTGGTATCTTCTACAGCGATAGTAACTAATTACACAACAGCATGAAAATTCATTTCCCATTAAGGTATATAAACAAAAGTAAGAAGGGACTTAAAAACCCATAAGGCAAGATAGAGCCTGCTCAATTCTCTGTCTTTCTCTTCTCTGGTGCTGTGGCAGGAAATAGTTAGCAGTTTCTTTCTCGTGCAAAAAAGCTGTTGTCTCAACCAATATTGGTTATAAATTTAATGCAGACACAAAATGTAAACAAGAAGGTGATATTCTTTTGGTACTTCAGTGGCCATTTTGTACCTTTATTTTTGGTTTTGATGTAAGGTATGCTCCTATAAGACAATTTCTAAATTCTGTGAGGATTTTATGGAATTTTTGGAAATTTGCAGAACAGCGTAAAAGCCTGTTATACTTTATTCAGAAGCTTTACTGCTGGTCTGTATAGGAAACAAAATGATATGATCAATCCCACATTTTATATCATGAAGAATATGTCATATCCAAAGGTATAAATTGTTTCAATGTTTGTATTTTTTTTGCTTGTTTTTGTGCTCATCAAGTTGAGGCATGACAGTCCTGGAGAATGGAACGTTTATCTATTGTGCACTCAGTGACAACATCAACTACCCCCAGGTCAGGTATGGCACAGGTCGGTTGTAATGCTGGGCTCTCCCTACATTTCCCCGACAATGTATCTCAATTTCCCTCCCCCCCCCCCCCCCCTCCCCCCACACCCTCAACCTCATATTCCTTCTCAACCAACACCAGAAGAGCACCCTTAGCCTCTCTTATCCCTACTTCACTAGGGTGACATTTCTCTTCTCTGCATTCTCATGTCTGTGAAAAGTAAACTGAAGCTGTCAGAACTCATTCCATTTGTAAACTGGCCATGCTATCAGTGAGGGCAGACATTCATCCCCTCTGACCAGGCTGGTGAATGGGAACATTCAGAGTACGTCAGAGATTACATATGGTCAACCTGTTCTCATTTTGGACATTCATTTTGATTCATGCAGTCAAAGTCGGCATGGGGAAAAAACAACTCTCAGATAATAATAGAATATGCATAGAACAAATGACATTTAATGGAAACCCCCAGTAATAAAATACTAAAGCATTGGCATGATAGCATGAAACTATCATTGCTATGTAGGATAGCCATTATGAAAGTATAACCTTGTAGAAAGTGAGAATTGCTTGAAACCACAGATTAGAATGTTTTGCTGGAGTACAATGCTGGGGTGTGCCCTGAACATTTATAATTGCACTAATTTGTAGATGACTCATACGAACATGCAAAAATGACAACCAGGAAAAAAACAGCTGTCCATCGAGCCTATCCCATACATTCATGACTGCTTATGGATCAATGAACTGTCCTGTCTTAAATGTAAGCCTAACGTAGTTTACAAACTTTTACAAGACAAATGGTTACAAAAGAACTGAGATTGTGCTCTGCAGTATTAGTAACAAATCGATTAGCATGTTCCTAAGAAATAATTTTGTCTGCTATTTTAACAAGGCATTAACCTCCTCAAAATAAAATGGGTTAATGCCTTCATTAAATAGCATAAAAAAAGAATTTCATACGAGCGTGATTAGTACTTTTATCTCACACACAATTTCAACCCCAGAATGGGTCTACTATTGATGTATGGTAGTAAATCAAGATGACTTTCCAATTTATCAGATAAAATCACTTCAACTACCATGTGAACATTATGAACATAGCATATGATAGTAGCTCAAAATACTCAGCAGCCACTAGTTTATGATTTGGTCATTAATATAATCATCTCTATAAGTTCTTCACAGCACGATTGCAGCTCTAATGCTCCAAATTGGTTTCATTATTGTGACTGTTTGTTTTGATTATTTTTAAAGACAGTTTGAGATCAATTAATCAACAAGGTGATCACTATGGCAACAAAACACCAACCAGTCTTAACAAAAGAAATATGAACACTTTGTTTTCTCCTTTGACAAACAAAAAGCACAGCTCTGTGCAAAATTCTCCCTGGTGTATTATGAATGAAGGGAAATGTTTAGCCGAACATTTTATATTTTTTTCCCAGTTACAGTTTTGGAAAAATCCCATTCTCCCAAAGATTTAAACAGGAATAGAAGGACTCTGCTCTTAGAATGAGTCAAGTCCATAGAGGTTTGAGCTTGGTTAGATCTTTAAGAGATGATCGGCTTCACTGTTTCTGTAGTGTTTTCTAGTTTAACAGAATGAACCCCTTCACTACGTTAAAAATAAATTATCCCATTTAATTGCGTTTTCAGGATTCTTTTTCCAGTGTCTTTCACATGAATTCTGCAGAGCTGGAAGATCCGGCAGAGTTCCAGAGGAGGTAAAATACTGTCTCATTAATCATCCTTCCATGAAACAGGGAAACTGAATTAGAGACTATGAAATTTGCTTTAGCAATAAACAGGCGCGCAGCTTATATCCAATCATCCGGCTGCAGTTCAAGCTTAAATTTAATTTCTTTTATTCAGAAAAGACCCTAGGGGAATTCATAAAAGGAAGCAACAAGAACATTTTGTTATTTTACCAGATGATTCCCAATGTCTGAGGCAGGTTACTTGGCATGTTTTGAAGCAAATGGAAGAAATGTTCATTGACTCTCAAACTAATCTTTATATTAATATATAGGTTTTTTTTAAACAATGTTTTAACCCTCCCCCCCCCACCACCACCTTGTTGATTCTTTCCTTCATCCTATTTCTTGGGAGAACATGTGAACACGATATTTAAAAACTAGTAGACATAATTTTTAAAATTAAGAAATTAAGAATAAAAAAGCAATTCAGACGTAACTATTTCCGACAAAGGCTAATAGACAAAAAAGGGCACATTTTATGAATTAGTGCTCCGGATGAGTGGCTTTATGCCAGCAGTGCAAATTTGTGAAATATACACTATAAAATTAGTTATCAGTAAGAACTATTGAAACAAATATAAGTTGTTTCAGGAGACAACCAGGTCAGGTTTGCATTGAGATGGTGGTGATGTGGGTGGACACTGGTACAAACAAAGTGTCAGTTTTACCCTTAACATAGTGAGATGTACCATTTCCCACTTTGTAGCTTAGTCGAGAATAAACAAAAACAAGCGTTTTCTGCGGTGGGTGGATGCGCACAGAATTTGAAATAAAGGTCACAGCAGCATGTAAAGAACATTATAACTGCAATACATTTTTTTTTTGTAAAGTTAACAATAACAAACACCCTCCCCCATGTTCCTATATATTAATCCTATTCTTGTTATATCTGCAACAGAGTGTTTTCGCAACATCTGGTAAAATAACAAAATGCTCTTATTGTTTCCTTTTAGGAATTCCCCTCGGGTCGTTTCTGAATAAAAGAAATTAAATTTAAGCTTGAACTTCAGCCTGGATAATTGGATAAAAGCTGTGCTGCTGTTCTTTCTTTTTAGCACAAAGATTGCATTATCAGGCCTGGATTTTCTTCCGGGGCAGGTTTGCCATTGGAGGAGGGTCGGAACAGGAATTCTGCCTCCTGCTCCGACCCCATTGTGATCCGACTCATTTACCGGCATCAGGCGTGATTAGTTAGGCAGGATGGGCTCCCAGCAGGATCTCTGCCACCAAGATGGAGCGACCTGCTGTCAGGATGCAAGATTCAGTGGTGCCACACTGGGATACCCACTGTAGCATTGGAAGAGGAAGATGTTGGCGTCCGTGTGGTGGTGGTACTCTCATAGTGGTGTTAGGTAGGTAATTCCAGAATACTGACCCAATGATAATGTAGGAAAGGCACAATACGTCTAAGTCAGGATGGTGTGTGACTTGGAGGGCAACTTGGAGGTGAGTATGTTCTCACGACATTACTGTTCTTGTCCTTCTCGGTGATGGAGATGCTGTCGACTGAACTTGATTTTGACTCTTCACGTGCAATGCCATGGAAAATCGACTAGGCAATTATTAAAAATACAGTGACGGCATAATTTGCTATTTGAATTCATTATTTCAAAGGCAGTCAAATCCTTAGATCATTGAGAAATGAAGGGTAAATGGGGAATTTTTTTTTCTTTTTCAGTATTATCAATAAAACAAACAAGAAAAGGTTTTGCTTCCTGTGCAGAATGTTTAGACCTTATGATGTGTCATCACTCCGGTATTCGGGATGCAGTTGGCTGCCTCCCATGGAGACATAGGAGGGTCATTTTGATTTTGGATGATAGTGTAAAATAGGCGATATTGGATCAGCTATCTGTTATACATCTCTCCTGATTTTCATTCCAGTTGTTTTGTCAACAACAGAGGCTGTTGCAAATTGTTATCCAACTTAGTGTCCTTTCCTGCCTGAGTATACCTCCATTCAGATGACAAGCCCCTTTAAAAAAGTATTTAAAATACCACAGTAATCTAGTGTTAAAATAAATCAATCGACAAGTTGGTTTTAGATTTACTAAATAGATGTAGAATTCATAAACAGATCACTTGAAAGGTACAGTGCAGGTTTTGATTTAATCCTATTGACAAAACATTTTAGAAGGAATCAGGAAAAGAAAGACATTTATTATTTTATAACGAAGCCATCATTAATTATCTCTAAATGGTGGACAGAAGTCTGAATAACTACTGAGCTTGTTTATATATTTGTTTGTTTTTAACAGGAGCTATGATGTAAATAAAATCAACTATATGTTTGCAAAGTATGCAAAAAACACCATGGAAACGCTGAACATTACAGATGTTTACAAGGAGGCACGATTCACGTGGACAGTAAGTGAACCTTCTATAACCTCAATGAATTTACTCAGATTTAGTCCAAGGATTTTATCATTTAGTGACATTTGGATATTCCCGGTAGCTTTTAACCCTATTTTTATTTGCTTGATAGAATGAAAATGCAGAAAGTACAAACAAGCAAATAAAAAGCTTGCTCTGCACCCCAATTAAAAATGGAAAGAAGAATAAAGTTATAGGTACTGGAGCTTCTCTGAACATTTTAATGTACATTTGTGTTAGTTGTATGTGTGGAGTTTGTGTGCATGTCTGCACTTTTCATTCATCCTATAAGCGATCCTTCCAAATGATCCACTTCATACAATAAAAATCACGATGTAGTGCAATAGAAAAATATGAGATTCTTTGGTTCTCTACTGCCTAATGTGTTAATTTCACTAGGGTGCATCAATTATTGAAATAGTTTTACCAACTGCTGTTACAGAAATCTAAGTTTCACCCAAAACTTGGAAAGTCATGGGGAAATAAACCATTCACATTCTTCATTAAGCTTTTTAACTCATAGCGGTTTCTCTGTTCATAGGAGGTTCTTCCATTCTGAGCAGTCCGATCTGCAATCTTAGTACAGCTATTATTTCTATAAACAGATTTTGAACCAAGGATTGTCGAACAGATAAATTCAACACCTACTTATTTAATTCTAAATAACTGTGCATCTTTTTCAGTTGCATAAACTGTACTTACTAGGAAGAATGAATTGGTTTAATTGCAAGGATAACAAAAATATATAGAGGAAACAAATAAATGTACATTGTTAATGAGTCTAACACATCTCTCTAGCCAAAGAGTGGAGCTCCATTTAAGATCAATTCATATTTTCAAGAGGAAAAATGAACTGTGTCAGGATTTATTCTAACAGAATCTATATTTTGATTGATTGATAGATCGATAGAAAGACAGATAGAAGGACGGATAGATAGAAGGACGGATAGATAGGTAGAAGGACAGTTAGATAGAAGGACGGATAGATAGATCGATAGAAGGACGGACAGATAGATAGAAGGACGGACAGATAGATAGAAGGACGGATAGATAGATAGAAGGACGGATAGATAGATAGAAGGACGGATAGATAGATAGAAGGACGGATAGAAGGACAGATAGATAGATAGAAGGACGGATAGAAGGACAGATAGATAGATAGAAGGACGGATAGATAGAAGGATGGATAGAGAGAAGGACGGATAGATAGATAGATAAAGGACAGATAGATAGATGAAATTCATCAGGGGCGGTAGCTCAGAATGTGTGATAGTGCACCGCACCCTATTTTACATTCCACCCGATTTTCTTTTGCAATACGCAGAGTGTAAGATGGGCAGCCGATGCGCTGTCGCCTGTTTTGTGCTACCGCCAAAGACGAATTATCCCCCCAATGAATTCTAAAATCATACATTTGTACATGTAGATAGATATCTACATTCCTGTTCCAGACAACGATCACCACTATTCATTTTTGTTTTGAGCAATGCACCAAGTATTATAAGCTCTCACCCTGTGCTTTAGAACCAAAGGCCTGACCCAAAGATTGCTGTATGTTTCGAAAGAAAAGAAATGGGGACCCAAATACAAAGAAGTCCACCTCCTCAACTTTTGAGTAGCCTGGCCCTCTAACAAGGCACCAGCACTAGCTGTGTTGTTATGAGGATGCAGTGGCTGATGCAACCAGGACAATTTGCTGAAGTTGGGGGTGGGGGTGGAATGTAATATAATGCTAAAGGTAAAATGTTGACTAATATTGAAATCGGTCATTGATGGCTGAAAATGAACTGTTATCACATCCACTAAAGCTTTGGCAAAGTTATGGCCACCAATGCCTAATCTGAAGTGCTTCAATGGAAACTGTGGCAATAAGTACTGATGAGCAGGCCACTTACATGAATGTTGCATATCGGTATAATACATACTGGTCCTTTCATTCCTTTATAATCCTCTTTAGAACTCAAAATTAATTTCCTTATTTGGGCCCCTGTGAATTATATGACTATTATTTTAAATTGATGACAATTGTGCAGTTCTTCAATCAATGTATTTTCACATCTATGTTTAATTATCATTAGTTCTATTTTCATTTTACCAACTCAACTAAAATCTATATAATAAAAGATATACATCCATAAGGCATGGGGAAATGTCTGTCATATTTCAAAGTATCATACTAGCAAACTGTCCGTCACATTTGAAATCCTGTTGGATGCAAATGACACATTTAATATTCATTAAAAAAGTACTAAATCACATTTAACTGAGTGATACTGATTGACTCAAATATGATTGAACAAATATGAATGCTACCAATGCAGAACCAGCAAGCAGCAAAAAAACCTAATAAATAACTAGAAAGCAGAAGGGTCCCCGATAAAATTGCTTAAAATATTATCTAGTGATTTTAACTGCCATTTTGCTTTTTCAATAACTATAGGACAGAGTGCTAAAATTAAAATTGCTAACATAATAAACACATAAAAAATTAAATAATTCACAACAATATCTGTGTCTTGGGTTCTGCTGCATTCCCAGAGCCTGCAATGTCTTCCCAGCTGATCAAGAGGCATGAGCAGATAGGAGATATCAATTTTGTAAAATTCACCAGTGTCACTTTACACTCCAGCACACAATGCATCAATGTCACTTTGTGAATATTAGTCTAGTGGACAACAGCTCCCAAAAGGCGGCTTAAGACTGCCACCTTCTGCTTGCTTGGGGGCAAGTCTTACAAACTGGAAGTCACGCCATGCTCTATCTGGCCGTCAATCCAAAAATATCCTTGTACATACACTGCTGTCTCTTGAGTTACATTTACCTGACGAAGGAGGAAGCCTCCGAAAGCTTGTGAATTTAAAATAAAATTGCTGGACTATAACTTGGTGTTGTAAAATTGTTTACAATTGTCTCTTGAGTATACAGCATATTTTGGGGGATGGAATAACACGCCAGGATTTTTTATGCTTAAAAGCAAAACTGGCTATTCTTACTGTTTGTAAGCCTAACTACTGGTCCAATTCAAACATAGCAACAAGATAAAAGATGCCTATTGAGTAAATCACTGAAATAACATGTGTCAGAGGCATAAGTAAAGAGTAGGAGATAGACAGAAGAAAAAGCTGTCAGAGCAAAGGAGAGAGAAGCAGAAAGAGTGAGAAAAAAGAGTTAAAGGCAAATGAAAGGATGCAGGAACAATAACGAGAGAAAATGTGTGAAAGGTACACAAAATGAGTAAAAGAATTAGGCAGAAAGAATAGAAGGCAAACTGAAAGACAGTGAGAGAGAAGAAGACACAATTGTAGAAAGAAAGAGGCACAATCTTTTGTCTGTGAAAAACACAATAATATCACCTGAGCCTGAATTTCTGTGGAAATTTCGAAGGGGGCAGAGGATGAGCAGAGCAGGCTTTCTGCCCGCCACTTTACCAGGCCATTGGCCTGAAACCAAACCGCGGGGACAGTTTAATTAACATACTCGGAGCAGATAACCCATGCCTGTAGAAGTACAACAGAGGTGCCCACCCAATGGTACTGCCAGAAAATCAAAGCAGCACCCTCTCCCTAAGGGGGGAGCCCGTGGCCTTTATCAGGCCAAAGATTGAAGTCAAGAAAGAAATTTCCTTGAAAGGAATGGTGGGGCTACATTCAGAACATAATTCCTCTGGGATCAATTATCTTTGTGCCCTCACATCTCTGGGGCCTTTAGGAGGCCCACAACAGAACCCACGTCTGCTCTTAGCATGCCATGATCCCTTGGGCCTAACAGGTAAGCAGGATGCAATTTTCAGGTTAGCCTGGGAATATCCCAAGTCTCACCCCAAACTGCTGTTGGAGGAGGATGGGAGGAAGACGTGCTCTGATGCAGGGCAAATGAGGCAGAAACCTGGTGGATCTGGGTTTCACCCTAAATAGCAACCCTCTCTGCCAGGTTGCACTGCATTTCTGCCCTCCCCGGCTTCCAGAATTTTAGGCCCACAGTATGTTATAGCAGGTAAGATGCCTGTATAATAATATTGCATTGTTTAATGATCCTGTCATTGTAAAACAGTGTCCTCAAACTTACTGTGAGAAACACCACAGAAGATACCCTAGTATTATTAAAAAAAACTACAGATAGTAGAATGTGAATATAAGCTGTAATTTAAACTGAGGATTTGGCAGATATCCATAAAGCACTCAAGTTTTGCTTTCTTTGTATTTGATACCATCTGAACCCATACTTTATGTTACAGCTTTGTTACTTCCAAACATCCATAATTACATGGTTACCCTGTCAAAATATGAACAAAGTGGGGATGATTTTTTACCTTCTCAGTCTGGTCAGAAATCAATGGGATGCAAATCCAGCAGTTTCTACAATGGGCGGGTGATCCGCTCGGCTAGATTACTGTCCAGGCGCTGAAGGTGAAAATTACCTTCAATGTGTCAAAAAACTTTGATATATAATCAGGTTAGGTGGGTGTAGTTGATTCACTAATATGTCAACATATGCAGAAGTACTTTTGAGCTGTACCGTAACAGAAAGAAAATGTTACTTGGGTTTACTCAAGATTGATATATACTGAAACATCCCAACCAGGGTGATTAAATGTTGGGGGGGGGGGTCGCGGGAGGAGAGGTGATAAGTGGGTAACAGTAAAAAGGAGAAAAAGGTAACAAATGCTGAAATATCTTATTTTCAAATTGCACCAATGTTGCACAAAGAAGCATTTTGCTGTTCCATAGGCTAATAAATTAAAACAGTCATTATTTAGCTATTTGCTGTTTACTGTGAAAATGGGGTTGAAATATTGAATCTTTAAAAATATTGTTGGCAAAACAAGCAAGGTTGGGCTATGGTTTTGAATTAAAGCATTCTGCTCTTCTTAACATTTAACCAACATGCACAGTGATTGGTATTCATAAAATAATTATATTTTCATAATTCTTGCACCCAAGTGTGTTGTGATATATTCTTGCCTTATTTTGACAGACATATGTCTTGCTGGACCCTTTCTTCAGTGTATGTCTCCATTTGTACCCTTAGTGCATCCTGTCAGCAAAATCCCTGCTGCTGTCTCTCTGTAGCTGTGCGGGTTTGTATCATATACATCTTTGTCTGTCAATAATATGATGATTACATCTGAGTGATGGTAACAATGGCTGCATCAGTCTGGTTAACATCATTCTGATTACTTTGATTTTATGCTGCAGATGCCTCATTAATATGACAATGATGCTATTCCTACTGTATTCAAAATTGGCTATGTTACATTAAAATAAACTTTAAATCCTAAAAGGTTTAGCATTTGGTTGATAAAATCTTGCAAGGTTTCTTTCAAAATAACGTTTTCAAATCCGATTGTACCCTAAAAACAATTTTGAATTGGATTGCCAGCTGAATATTTTATAGAGCACAATATGCTTCGCCCTTTGAACACTGGAACTTAACTTCACCTTTAAAACCCACTTTTTCATGCAACATCAGGAAAACTGACTCCCTGAACATTTCAATGCTGTTCTAAATTAGAAGAATATAAACGGTCCATAAAATTGCTTCATCAACTTGAACAAGGAATTGAATCGGAATCATTAGTCCTTCAGTGCAAATATCTTTGTGCATCAGTGATAAACCACACCAGCAGTCAGTGTTGACACATTTTGCCTGTGCAGCTAAAAATGGACTATTAATCATAAAATCACCTATACAATCAATAGTACATATTATAAAGTGATTTCAGAACAGTAGTCTGATAGCAACATAGGAATTGCTAGAAGGAGAAAGATCAAGGTCCATCAAATTTACCTTCTACCACCCTGGTAGTTGTATGATACAACAGTAATGGAGTTGTTGACTAATCATAGCAATCAATCTCCATCAATTAATCTACAACAGATCAAGACATTAGGTGAGGAAAACCCCAGTGGTGGAAAACTTTGGGAACCATAGGTCCAAAGTCAACCGTTCCTCCTCCAAAGCATTCTACACTTACAATATGTCATGTCTCAAATAACTCACCCTAGGATTTAGATAATGGTTGTAAACTGTTTGGGTTTCACTCTCAGTGTTTATAACGTCATTGGAAGTCCTTTGATGTGACTATTGCATAGTAATCAGTCTTAGCAATGTATTTACAATAGATTCATGGGGGGACAATTCGATAAGGCTCCGTTTTGGGCAGTGGTAAAGCTACCACCCCGCGCCTGATGGACCCTACGCCGGTAGGACGCAAGTTTGGACCCACCGGAGCACTTCCCGGGCCTTGTATGTGCACTTTCCACCACCAGAGGGAACTCAATCTCTTAAAGGGAGGATGTTTCTTAGAAATCTCTTAAAGGTGGCTGGTACCTATTATTTGCTGAAAATAACAGTCTACTGTCTGCACGGAGTCTGAACGGAGATCAGACATCGCACACATAAAACATAGTTGCAGGTCCCATTCCTATGTTAACACATTGATGAGTTATGTTAAACATTGAATAAAGGTTGCACACTTCTAAATCCCACATCTTCCAATCTGCACGCCAAACCTCACCAATCTGCCGATCTGAGTTGGTCCCAGGCCTGCGAGAGTGCGTGCACCAAGGTCTCGGCAGCCAGAAGCAATAATCCAGCCACTAACCTGTAAATCCTGCATGGTCCCTTTAAATAGCACTGGTGGGGGGTCCTCCAGGCACTCTAAGACCTGTTCAGATGGTCGGGGTTAAGACTGCATTGAGTTGAGCGTTAAGTCCCAAAACGGTGTCTATCACTTTAAATCAGCGTTGCACACTGATTGAAGCCATTTTCTCCCTACTTTACATGATTCCAGCGTTTGTTATCTGCGCCTGCGCTAACTCCTATACAAAGATGGTGTCTGGCGCATGTCACGCAGGAAACGTGCGTGCGCATCCAAGATGCCATCTTGGATGTCAGAGAGGCCATGTAGCGCCGAGTTAGGAGTTAAACTAAAGAGTAGGACCTCAAAGGTAGTAATCTCAGGATTGCTACCAGTGCCACGGGCTAGTCAGAGTAGGAATGACAGGATAGCTAAGATGAATACGTGGCTTGAGAGATGGTGCAAGAGGGAGGGATTCAAATTCCTGGGCCATTGGAACCGGTTCTGGGGGAGCTGGGACCAGTACAAATTGGACGGTCTGCATCTGGGCAGGACTGGAACCAATGTCCTAGGGGGAGTGTTTGCCAGTGCTGTTGGGGTGGGTTTAAACTAATGTGGCAGGGGGATGGGAACCGATGCAGGAAGTCAGTGGGAAATAAAGTGGTGACAGAAACAAAAGGCAGTAAGGGAGAGTGTACAGAACATGACCGGACAGATGGTCTGAGAAAGCAGGGCAAAGACCAAGGGAAGTCTAGATTAAACTGCATTTATTTCAATGCAAGAAGTCTGATGGGCAAGGCAGATGAACTCAGGGCATGGATGGGTACATGGGACTGGGATGTTATAGCTATTACTGAAACATGGGTAAGGGAGGGGCAGGACTGGCAGCTCAATGTTCCAGGGTACAGATGCTATAGGAAAGATAGAGCAGGAGGTAAGAGAGGAGGGGGAGTTGCGTTCTTGATTAGGGAGAACATCATGGCAGTAGTGAGAGGGGATATATCCGAGGGTTCGCCCACTGAGTCTATATGGGTAGAACTGAAAAATAAGAAGGGAGAGATCACTTTGATAGGATTGTACTACAGACCCCCAAATAGTCAACGGGAAATTGAGGAGCAAATATGTAAGGAGATTACAGACAGCTGCAAGAAAAATAGGGTGGTAATAGTAGGGGACTTTAACTTTCCCAACATTGACTGGGACAGCCATAGCATTAGGGGCTTGGATGGAGAGAAATTTGTTGAGTGTATTCAGGAGGAATTTCTCATTCAGTATGTGGATGGCCCGACTAGAGAGGGGGCAAAACTTGACCTCCTCTTGGGAAATAAGGAAGGGCAGGTGACAGAAGTGTTAGTGAGGGATCACTTTGGGACCAGTGATCATAATTCCATTAGTTTTAAGATAGCTATGGAGAAGGATAGGTCTGGCCCAAAAGTTAAAATTCTAAATTGGGGAAAGGCCAATTTTGATGGTATTAGACAGGAACTTTCAGAAGTTGATTGGGAGAGTCTGTTGGCAGGCAAAGGGACGTCTGGTAAGTGGGAGGCTTTCAAAAGTGTGTTAACCAGGGTTCAGGGTAAGCACATTCCTTATAAAGTGAAGGGCAAGGCTGGTAGAAGTAGGGAACCTTGGATGACTCGGGAGATTGAGGCACTAGTCAAAAAGAAGAAGGAGGCATATGACATGCATAGGCAGCTGGGATCAAGTGGATCCCTTGAAGAGTATAGAGATTGCCGAAGTAGAGTTAAGAGAGAAATCAGGAGGGCAAAAAGGGGATATGAGATTGCTTTGGCAGATCAGGCAAAGGTGAATCCAAAGAGCTTCTACAAATACATAAAGGGCAAAAGGGTAACTAGGGAGAGAGTAGGGCCTCTTAAGGATCAACAAGGTCATCTATGGCCGGAACCACAAGAGATGGGTGAGATCCTGAATGAATATTTCACATCGGTATTTACGGTTGAGAAAGGCATGGATGTTAGGGAACTTGGGGAAATAAATAGTGATGTCTTGAGGAGTGTACATATTACAGAGAGGGAGGTGCTGGAAGTCTTAATGCGCATCAAGGTAGATAAATCTCCGGGACCTGATGAAATGTATCCCAGGACGTTATGGGAGGTTAGGGGGGAAATTGCGGGTCCCCTAGCAGAGATATTTGAATCATCCACCGCTACAGGTGAGGTGCCTGAAGATTGGAGGGTAGCAAATGTTGTGCCTTTGTTTAAGAAGGGCGGCAGGGAAAAGCCTAGGAACTACAGACCAGTGAGCCTGACATCTGTAGTGGGTAAGTTGTTAGAGGGTATTCTGAGGGACAGGATCTACAGGCATTTGGAGAGGCAGGGACTAATTAGGAACAGTCAGCATGGTTTTGTGAGAGGAAAATCATGTCTCACGAATTTGATTGAGTTTTTTGAAGGGGTAACCAAGAAGATAGATGAGGGCTGTGCAGTAGACGTGGTCTTCATGGACTTCAGCAAAGCATTTGACAAGGTACCGCATGGTAGATTGTTACATAAGGTTAAATCTCATGGGATCCAAGGTGAGGTAGCCAATTGGATACAAAATTGGCTTGACGACAGAAGACAGAGGGTGGTTGTAGAGGGTTGTTTTTCAAACTGGATGCCTCAGGGATCGGTGCTGGGTCCGCTGTTATTTGTTATTTATATTAATGATTTGGATGAGAATTTAGGAGGCATGGTTAGTAAGTTTGCAGATGACACCAAGATTGGTGGCATTGTGGACAGTGAAGAAGGTTATCTAGGATTGCAACGGGATCTTGATAAATTGGGCCAGTGGGCCGATGAATGGCAGATGGAGTTTAATTTAGATAAATGTGAGATGATGCATTTTGGTAGATCGAATCGGGCCAGGACCTACTTCGTTAATGGTAGGGCGTTGGGGAGAGTTATAGAACAAAGTGATCTGGGAGTACAGGTTCATAGCTCCTTGAAAGTGGAGTCACAGGTGGATAGGGTGGTGAAGAAGGCATTCGGCATGCTTGGTTTCATTGGTCAGAACATTGAATGCAGGAGTTGGGATGTCTTGTTGAAGTTGTACAGGGCATTGGTGAGGCCACACTTGGAGTACTGTGTACAGTTCTGGTCACCCTATTATAGAAAGGATATTATTAAACTAGAAAGAGTGCAGAAAAGATTTACCAGGATGCTACCGGGACTTGATGGTTTGACTTATAGGGAGAGGTTAGACAGACTGGGACTTTTTTCCCTGGAGAGTAGGAGGTTAAGGGGTTAAAATAATGAGGGGCATAGATAAGGTCGATAGTCAAAATCTTTTCCCAAAGGTAGGGGAGTCTATAACGAGGGGGCATAGATTTAAGGTGAGAGGGGAGAGATACAAAAGGGTCCAGAGGGGCAATTTTTTCACTCAAAGGGTGGTGAGTGTCTGGAACGAGCTGCCAGAGGCAGTAGTAGAGGCGGGTACAATTTTGTCTTTTAAAAAGCATTTGGACAGTTACATGGGTAAGATGGGTATAGAGGGATATGGGCCAAGTGCAGGCAATTGGGACTAGCTTAGTGGTATAAACTTGGCGACATGGACATGTTGGGCCGAAGGGCCTGTTTCCATGTTGTAACTTCTATGATTCTATGATTCTATGAACAATGGCTACTGCAATCTTTGAAGGGCTTACCCAACAGTGAAATGTGTTACTCACTCACTTAAAAAGTGCTTCTTTTTGCTGACCCTGGAAAGTGCTTATTGTAAATAGCACGTTAGGAACATAGGAACAGGAGCAGGCCATATAATCCCTCAAGCCTGTTCCACCATTCATTGAGATCATGGCTGATCTGTGACCTAACTCCATATACCCGCCTTATCCTTAATACCTTTGGTTAACAAAAAAAATCTATCAATCTCAGATTTAAAATTTACAATTGAGTTTGCATCAAATGCTGTTTGCGGAAGAGAGTTCCAAACTTCTACCATCCTTTGCATGTAGAAGTGTTTCCTAACTTAATTCCTGAAAGTCCTTGTTCTAATTTATAGGCTATGTCCCCTAGTCCTAAACTCCCCAACCAGCAGAAATAGTTTCTCTCTATCTACCCTATCGGTTTCCTTTAATGTCTTGAAAACTTCGATCAAATCACCCGTTATTCTTCTAAATTCCAGGGAATACAACCGTGGTTTGTGTAATCTCTCCTTGTAATTTAACCCTTGGAGTCCAGGTATAATTCTAGTAAATCTACGCTGCACTTCCTCCAAGGCCAATATATCCTTCCTAAGGTGCGGTGTCCAGAACTGAACACAGTACTCCAGGTGTGGTCTAACCAGGGCTTTATATAGCTGTAACATAACTTCTGCCCCCTTGTATTCTAGTCCTCTCGATATAAAGGCCTGCATTCCATTAGCCTTTTTGATTATTTTTTGTACCTGTCCATGACATTTTAATGATCTATGTATATGGACCCTTAAGTCTCTTTGGATCTCCACTGTTTCGAGGTTTTCACCATTTAGAAAGTACCCTGATCTATCCTTTTTAGATCCAAAGTGAATGACCTCACAGTTGCTTATTGTTCCACCACCCATATACTGTATAGTTAACATGGGATCTTCTTTCAAAAATATATTAATCACCAGCTAATGCACAACCTAAAGTTATATACAACCTATGTTATAGAAAGTCATCAAAACAGTAATTATGGCTCAAAATATGTTGTGCCAGGATGTTAGGGCTGATTTTCATGCGGGCCAGGGTCAAGGCCAGCAGCAAACACCCCTCCACAGTGTGAGACCTGGGAGATTTTAACTTCTGAGTCTCATCTGCATAGCCCTCATCAGTCTCCTGCCCGCACCCGGTGAGAAGTAGTAGTTGGCCGATGGACAGGAGTGGGATTTTGGGCGGTGAGGTCACCCCTGGGAACTCAAAGGAATAGTCCCCGACATTCAGGTAAGTGGTTGGAAGAGAATGGTCAGGAGGGCCTCGTGGGGAAGCCACAACGCTTCCCTGTTCAGAGCTCTGGTTAAAATTGCAGTCAGGTCGCTATAAAGTCATCAGAGCCAGACCCTTTCACCTGCTCAGAAAAGCAGGTTAACATTGCAACCTGCAGGAAGACAGTGGGATCGGTGCAGGTGAGTTGCACGGGCCATTTTAAATGCCTACCCACCCGGTTTCTGAGTTAAAACTGGCCTTGTCATGTCTGAACATTATACTCGGTAAGTAATATTTTGGGAAAGTCTACACAGTATTTGACAGTGAATAAGTCTTCAGCAGCATGCCCTCTATATTCAAGCTCATCTTACATCAACAAGGGATTGAGGATATTGAGGTGTTAACTTAGCATGACTTCTAAAATCTCTGATAATCATACACTTGTTTTTTTACCCTAATTATACAATACTCTTATCAGTAATTTATTTGTGTAAGAATTATAAATTATGACAATATGAATAGTTCAGCAGAGGATGGGTCAAGATCACTGTTACAATTTGGGGTTTTTATAAAATAATTTCACTCTCAATGGATTCATCACAGTTTCCATAATTGAACTTAATCCTGTACGATCCAGAAGCTTTTTCAGTAACCTGTTCTTTCAGAGTTGTATGACCAGGAGGTGGTTTGAATACTGGATCAATGCGTTGCTGTTACATTCACATTGGAAAAGGCTGATATTCATAGAATCGTAGAATCTTACAGCACAGAAGGAGGCCATTTGATCCACCGTGCCTTTGAAAGTGCTATCCAATTAGTCCCACTCCCCTGCTCTTTCCCTATAGCCCTGCAAATTTTTCCTTTTCAAATCTATATCCAATTCCCTTTTGAAAGCTACTAATGAATCTGCTTCCAGCACCATTTCAGACAGTGCATTCCAGATCATAACAACTCACTGTGTAAAAAGGATTCTCCTCATCCGTCCCTGGTTCTTTGTGAATATGTTACTGTTTGATAGGGTAGGATAACCAATATATTTATTTACAAATTGAATAGAAATATGGGCCATGAAATTCTACACTGTTGGGAGTGCAGCAGAGCGAGAATTAATGCACTGATCTCTGCAGAATGTAACCCCATCAGAAATCCTGGGATCATCAATGTCTGCTACTTTACATAATGCTGACTGGGACATTGATGAGAGTCCTGCCAGAGATAGGGTAGAAATGCCTTTGAAAATCCGGAAACTCTCATGAGGAAAGGGAGAGTAGAGGATGGCAGGGTGTGGTCACCACATGCAGCATTTAAAGGCAAGCTGCACTTAAAGGGGCAAAGTCATTTCCAAATGGAAAGTAAAATCAGGCAGGGCATAAAATAGGTGGTTGATCCAATCATGTCAGTTTCCCACCAGGTAAGTCAGGTTAAAATAACCCCTATTGTAAAGGTGAACGGTGGTCCACATCACAGAGCCCAGGTGTTCAGATGGCACTCAGAAGAAGTGTAAGAATAGGCCAAAGGAGTGGTCAAAATATCACCAAGGATAGGCATAGTGCTGGTGTAATCTTTTTGGATTGTGTAGAAGTACTTTATAGATGTATTAGGTACTGTTAATCTGTATTTTTCACATCCCTACAAGATGAACTGGCACTGGAATTATGAATGTTGCTTTCTGGCTCTGATTCTTTCAGTGACTGATACTTGTAAATATAATTAGTGTGACCTAAGAGGGCCACCAGAGATTGTCTCAGGCAGGCAAATAGGTGTCCACCAGATGTTCCTCTGCCAGTTGCCCATTTTTCAGGTGAGAAAAGGCAGTTGAAAATTCCTCCCCAGTATCACTGCAGTTCAACTCACATGATTTGATCAAGGAATCCTGCAATCTATCACACAGTATCGAAAGGAAAATGTCAGAAATATAACTGCTGTCAAACAAAGTCCACCTTTATCTATCAAATAGAATAACACAATTTGAAGCATGTTTCAAAGCAGTAGCATGTGTTGGGATGATTTTAGTAACCACATTAATTTTGTATATAGCGTGTTCATGACATCATCTCAACTCATTGATGTGTTACTATAGCCCATGTGTTATCTGATGTACAATATCCCATATACCTGAACCGAGTGCAAACATTAAAATCTACTATCAGTCAAATGGTACTTTTTTGTTGGCTACAGTATGTCATTTGTGTACTGCAGGAGTCTGTCAGCTAATGAACAAAATGGGTGAAACCTCTGACAGTACCAAGGCCTTCAATAAAAATGATGAGCAGTTTTTGGAAGCATTTGCCATTTTTTGTGGATTGGGAATACAGAACACTCAGATGTATGAAACTGTTGAAATGGCCATGGCAAAACAGATGGTGACACTAGAGGTAAGTGGCGAATAGGGTAGATTTCAACTTCTACCGCTGGCCGTTAAACTCGGCGTTACAGATCAGCCCACCATTATGCACTCCACCCGATCTTCCGTTCCATTGTCCTCTGTATTTGAGTAGATCCCTCGCACAGGACTAGCTATGGTGCCAGAGGTCCACTGTTGCAATTACCCACCTGCTGCTGCAAGCTGCTCCTGGTAAACTCGAAGGATGCGATCAAGCTCTTTTACTGCTGCCCTAACTCCCATCTGAAAGCCAGTAGGATATCTTTCCCTTGCTCAGAGAAACACCTTTGGCTCCAGCTTGGCCTGCTCTTTCCTGCTCTACCCACACCAAACAAAGTTTAGGGAGGGGGATGGGTGTGGCTCAGAAAGGGGACTTACAGACTGGGAATTTCCTCGTCCTTGGCCTGTGAATCCATGAGGTGCCAAATTAAAGATTGGTACCAGCTGACGGCCAGTAGGAATGGAACCATCCGCATGTTCCGGACCTGGCCTTGGCCTGGACCGCTGAAGACTCAGACTGTGATACATCATAAATCGGCCCCCTTTACAAGAGAGATGATTGGTCCCGATCTAAGGCTGCTGAGCTTGGGGCATTCCAGGACACTTCCTAGTGGTGGTCCTCTACTGGCGTTTCTTGCCCCCCCCCCTCCCGATTATGGTAGGCACCAGAGATGCACCCAGAGTGGCATAGGTACCTGCTGGAGATATTTAAACTGGAGAACTCTCCCAACCTCACATTCTCTGGTGGGGTCAGTGACGGGGTATCCAAGCGGATGCATCCCAGCACTTATTTTTGCTTCAGAAATGTTACAGGGCAAATAAACCATAGGGACCAAAAATTCGCAGCTCATCTGGCACACTCCCACTGTGACTTTTGCTGCTTGCTGGAAATTAAACCAAGACCCTGACATGCCAGGTAACATTGGAGTTTCCGGGAAGGCATTTTGCCGGTAGAGCCTTCACCTGCCCCAAACAAGGTCATCGGCATAAGAGGAGGCAGGGCCAGGGGCAGGGACTCTCTGTATGAACATCTATATCGCTGGCCCTCAGAGGGACCCCGCATACCTCAGCGGGGGTAAGCCCGGTGAGACTAGTGTATGATGCTGACCACTGATGGATGTGGGTCTCACCTGGAAGTCCAAAATTGAGGCCTTGATCCCTAAAAATCTACTGTATTTTTAAAAAGAATATTTTAATGCAACCCACTCACCAAGAGAGCTGGTTGAGGCAGTTTCCTTTTTTCTGGGGGTTAGAGGCTCAACACCCCCCACCGCAGCCTGGGCCTAGTACCTTCCACTGGACTTTCTGACCTATGCTCTAGGTGCACCCTAGTGGTGAAGGCACCCGCCATTCCCAAATAAAACAGGGGATCTCCCCCACCCCTGCAAACTTTAGCATGGTCGAGATATGCTCCTCACAGATTTTCAGCCTTTGTTTGTTTAGTCCATTACTGTGGCCCATACTAAAAAATAACAATTAGACTTTTCATACAAATTGTGGTGCAAAAACAGATGGATTCCACCTTGGGTGTCATCTTTCAATTGTCTATTCTGGAAAGATATTTCCAACATATCTGTTGTTGCTTAATTGAAAATTCTGCAATTGGTGCTGTCACAACTATCTTTTACAGCCAATGATACTTATCTTTTGATACCATGTAGGGAAAACTGTTGGACTAGTTCTATTTCTGATGGTGCATGTAATCTTAATAGAAGAACAAGTAGAATTTTTAAGCAATAAGCAACTCTGTTGTACCCAGGAGATTGTAACTTGTTCAGAATGTGTTTTGATGTTGTTTTAGGTCCTTTCATATCATGCATCTGCCACTGAAAATGAAACTGAGGAGCTTCAGGTAACAGCGGTAAAAACACTTTTCACTATTCATTTGACTCATATTTGTGTTGTTACGCATTTAATTTTAATTGCATATAATCTGTCTCCACATAACTAGTAACTCTCAATGATTGGGCAGGGAGATGGAATTGTGACGAGGTTACAGAGTTTGCCATAGGCGATAGCTTCAGTCTTCCCAATGTTTAACTGGAGAAAATTTTGCCTCATCCAGGACTGGATATTGGTCAAGCACTCAGTCAACACAGAGGTAGTGGAAGGGTCAAAAGAGGGGGTGGAGAGGTAGAGCTGGGTGTCATCAGTGTACTTGTGGAAGCTGACTCCATGCCTGTGAATGAGTTGCCAAGAGGCGGTATGTAGATGAGGAAGAGGAGGGGACTAAGGATAGATCCTCGGGAGACTCCAGAGTGGGTGGGAAGAGAAGCTATTGCGGCCGATGCTCTGGCTGTGATTAGAAAAGTAAGAGTGGAACCAAGCTAGGGCAGTCCCAATAAAATGAACAATGGAGGGGAGGTGTTGGAGGAGGATGGTGTGGTTGACAATGTCAAAGGCTGCAGAGAGTCGAGGAGAACAAGGATGGATAAAGCACCATGGTCACAGTCACAGAGGATGTTCTTAGTGACTTTGGTTAGAGCTATTTCATTGCTGTAGCAGGTTGGAAACCTGATTGGAGAGATTCAAACATGGAGTTGTGGAAAACATGGGCACAGATTTGGGAGTCAACAACACATTGAAGGACTTTGGAGAGGAAAGGCAGATTGGAGATGTGGCGGTAGTTTGCAAGGACAGGGGGGTCCAGGGTGGTTTTCTTGAGGGGAGAGGGTGTGATGATGGCTGTTTTGAAAGGGAGGGGGATGGTACCTGAGGAGAGGGAACCATTTACAATGTTAGCTAGCATAGGGGCCAGGAAGTGAAGTTGGATCAGCAGCTTAATGGCAATGGGGTCAAGGGAGCAGGAGGTGTCAGTATCAGAATTTAACTGTATGCATTTTCTACATCATGCCAAACATACCATTTTGGAAATTTAATACATAAGTGAAAGCAAAACTAATACATTCACATTAGAGCTTTTATTTTTAGGTCCATTTTTTCAGTAGTAGCTTTTAATCTATGCATGTCATATCATTGATGCTTGATGACATTTACAATGAAAAATTAATGATTCCCCCCCCCCTGACATCTAACTGCAGTTTTACTGAGGAAAATATTATTTGTTTTGAAATTATAGAAATTATCTCTAAAATAAATTTATGAATTGGTGCTCAGATAATTTTTGACATTTGGTCTTCCAAATTTAAAGTCCAAATTTCAAGACTGTCATTGCGCACTTCTGTTATCATTGGTGAAATTACCCAATAAGCTTATGACATTAGCAGCTTGCATTTATGAAAATAGACAGGGAAATAAACAATGAACGATGGAGGGAGGAATTGGGTACAGGAATGACTGATAGCCTGGCCAAAAGATGAGTTTTGAGAAGGTTTTTAAAGGATGAGAAAAATTGATGAACTAAAGGGGTTAGGGAGGGATGAAATTTAATGCAGAGTAGTGTGAAGTGATTCATTTTGGTAGGAAGAATGAGGAGGGACAATATAAGCTATTTGGTGCAACTCTAAACAGGAAAAGAAAGACATGGGGGTGTACGTACACAAATCTTTGAAGGCGGCAGGACAAGTTGAGAAGGCTGTTAAAAAGGCAAACGTGATCCTTCTCTTTATAAATAGAGGCATAGAGTACTAAAGCAAGGAAGTTATGCTAAACCTTTACACACTGGTTAGGCCCCAGCTGGAGTATTGTGGCCAATTCTGGGCAACACACTTTAGGAAGAATATCAAGGCATTGGAGAGGGTACAGAAGTGATTTACTAGAATGGTGCCAGGGATGAGGGACTTCAGTTATGTGGAGAGACTGGAGAAACTGGGGTTGTTCTCCTTAGAGCAGAGAAAGTTAAGGGGAGATTTGATAGAGGTGTTCAAAATCATGAATGGTTTTGATAGAGTAAATAAGAAGAAACTGTTTCCAGTGGCAGAAGGGTCAGTAACCAGAGGACACAGATTTAAGGTAATTGGCAAAAGAACCAGAGGCGACATGAGGGGAAAAATAATTTACACAGCGAGTTATTATGATCGGTAATGCATTGCCTAAAAGGGTGGTGAAAGCAGATTCAATAATAACTTTCAAAGGGGAATTGGATAAATATTTGAAGGGGAAACATTTGCAAGACTATTTGAAAGAGCAGGGGAGTGGGACTAATTGGATAGCTCTTTCAAAGAGGCACGATGGGCCGAATGGCCTCCTGTTCTGTATCATTCTATGATTCTAAAAGGTCAGAGTCGGAAGGTCAATGTGTGTGGGGATGGGGACGGGGTGGGGGGGAGTGGAAATATAAGGCTGGAAGAGGTTCCAGCGATAACGTGGTGCAAGGGCTTGCAGCGATTTGGAGAGAAGGATAAGGAGTTTAAATTTAATACATTAGAGGACAGGGAGCCAGTTTAGGTTGGTGAGAACAGAGGTGGTAGACAGGAAAGACATAGCATGGGACAGGAAATCGATGGCTGAGTTTGGACAGGTTGGAATTTGTAGAGGATGGGCGGTGAGAAAGGAGGGCATCTGAATAATTTAGCCTACCGATGACAAAAACATGAATAAGTGTTTCAATGGTGGAAAGGCTGAGGTAGAGGCATGCCTTTGTCACCCCCAAGTGCTCTTGTCACTGAACTTAATATCCCACCCCCTTCCTCAATGGCATACTATGACTGTAGTATATACAATCTACAATATGCACTGCAACAACTCACCAAAGTTACTTCAATAGCACCGCCCTCCCTTGCGACGTCTATGACTGAGAAGGACAAGAGCAGCAAAGAGTTCCCTTCCTAATCACACACCATCTGGCCTTGGACATATATTGTCATTCATTCATCATCGCTGGGTCAATATCTTGGAATTCCCTACCTGAAACCATTGTGGGAACATTGTCACTATAAGGGTTGCAGCAATTCAAGGGGAAGACCTATCACCACCTTTTCAGGGCAGCTAGGGATGAGCAATAAATATGGCCTTACTAGTGTCACCCACATCCCAAGAACAAGTTAAAAAACCAAGGGGATGATAATACAGGGAGTGGGAAGGAAAGCTATTACTGGAGTTCTGTTGGCTGTAGTCAAGCAGATACTTGTGGAACCATGCAAGGACAGATGGAAGAGAATGGTGTGATCCACCACATCAAACTCTGTAGAGAAATTGAGGAGAGAAAGGAGGCATAATGCACCATGATTGCAGTTGTGACTTTGCTCAGGGCAGTGTTGGTGTTGTTAGCAGGGCAGAAATCAGACTGCAGGTATTTAAACAGAGTTTTGAGAGAGATGGATATGAAGTTGGGAGATGACAACTTATTTGAGAGCCTTAAAGAAGAAATGAAGGTTAGAAATCAGATGGTAGTTGAAAAGGTCGGATGGATCAAGTTTTTTGAGGAGAGATATGATGACAGCGATTTCAATCTCTGGTTAAGCCGGTATATATGTCTAACTTTGTACCAAAATATTTAAAAACAGAAAAGGATTTCCACAACTAAGAAGCACTTCAAGTTTCATAGCATTGAAGGCATTTGTTTGTCTCAGTAATTGGTGTCTGAGGAAAAGGATCTATTTACTACATCAGCTAGCATAGGAGCTGGGAGAGGAAGTTGAGTGGGGATCAAGGGACAGGAGGTGGGTCTCATGGAGGAGAGGGCATAGGAGGAGATGAGGGAGAAGCTGCTAAATGGTGGGATTCAGTCCTAGAATGGATGGGAGAACTGGAGGAGGTGAAGAGCAGGAGGGGGAAGAACGGGAGGTAACAGCAGAGGCAGCTGTGCAGATGGTCTCAATTTTAGAGACAAAGACATCGATGAGCTCTTCACAGTGTTGGAAGTGAGGGTGGGGCAAAAGGTGTTTAAGGCAGTTAATGGGGGAGAAAAGGTGTGTTGGGTTCTTCTTGCCCTTCAAGATGATTCTAGAGTAGTAAACAGTTTTGGATAAAGAGAGCAAGGCATGATCAAGCCAGATGTGGTGATGGATGATCAAACAAGACATGTTCAAGTTTACAGACTTGAAAGAATAAGGACTACAACTATGCAGGGAGATGGCAGGGCTGAGAGACGATGAATGATCTGGAGGGAGTGAGGGCAACAAAATCAGAGGTGACAAAACAGTTAAGCAAGTCCACAGCAGCAGAGATTCTGGGGTTTCTGCCGAACTTCCGCCAAAGTTACGGTGGCAGAGCGGGAGAGGCCACTAGGAAATTTCCAACGATATACATTACACATTGAAAGGACTCCAAAATAGAACAGAATAACTGCAAAAATGAATCAGACACCCTGTAAGAAAAACATGCTATCAAATGGCATATTAAAATCTTCATCCAAAATTAGAAAATCTCACATACCCTAATTCCACACTGTAGCATTGTCCATTTTAGGCTCAAGATAGGAATCAACAAGTCTCTTTCGTTAGTAAAACTACTAAAGTAGTAATACAGACAAATTCGTGGATTTCTATCTCAGAATGGCAATTTTACCATTTGACTTCTGATTTGCTGGACTGGTTGAAGATGAACGTCCCCTGACAATTATTCCAGTACTAATGTGCTTCATCCTGTGCAGCTGGGTCTAATGTACTTTAACGTTAATGGTTGTGGGTATGTTAACAGTGACAATTAGTATAATGAAGTGTCTCAAATGCAACCTTTCTATCACAAGATAACTTGTCCTGGTTCAATCATCATCTAATTGGAAGTAAAGATTTGAGTGGAAAGAGTCCAGGCAAAATATAACCATTCATCATTAGTATTTTTATTATGTTCACTCTTGTAAAAATTGTTTTCTTTTCATAGGTCACGACTGTCCCTTCTGCTCAATCACTTAAGCTGCTAGATTTTAGCTTCAGTGATTTTGACTTGTCTGACATTGAAACGACACTGGCTGCCATCCGAATGTTCACTGACCTGAAACTTTTACAGAATTTCCAGATGAAATATGAGGTATAACACGGTTTGTGGGAGCCACGACTAAGACAAATGATCAATCCTATAAGCTTAAACTACATCTGTGTAATCTTTATTAGCACAAATATGTGTGCCTTAATAGATTGATGTGATAAGACGGGTAAAACTTCTAAGCTATTATTACAGTGAAAAAAAACTTTTTATTTGAATTTTGAACAATATGGGGGTTAAGTTGTATAATCCCTGAAAACAGGCGCGGGGAGTGCGGTAGTCCAGTCATTGCGATGCAGGCAGCACGTTACATTTGTGCTGCCTGCTGTTTTAAATGATTGCTGTGTGCAGCCAGCTCTACCTGCGCTGCTGATTGGCTGCACATATCAGCAGGGGACCCTGGTATCGTGAGTGGCAAGCGCCACTTAAAGGCATCCTGCACCACTTAAAGGGGAGGTGCATTGTGCTCTAAGAAGTGGTGGGAGTCGTATGTGAAGTTGTCAGTGCTGTAATACTTTGAAGAGTGGCTGCACCCGCGAGAGAGCGGCACCAAGGTTCTCTGATGATGGGCTAGAGGCCTTGGTGCAAGAGGTAGAGAGAAGGATGGACATCCTATATCCGCAGGAGGACAGGAGGCCCTCCAGACATATGCTCAAGAGGCAGTGGGAAGAAATAGCGGAGGAGGCATATGCCAGGAGCATAGCTCTAAGAACATGGATGCAGTGCAGGAAGAAGTTCAATGATTTAACACAAGTTGTCAAGGTGAGTGAGTTCAAGTTCCAAATGGCATATCATGCCAAATGCACCACTAGCCTCATTCACTGTTCAATGCATCACATTCCCCTCACCTACCTACCAACAATCTCTTTCAATTAGTATTCAACCATTCAAATCATATGCTTTACCTCACCCTCACACACTTAGCACTGTTGCAAGCCTCACACTCACAACTCACAGCTCACACACACTGGTAGCTATTCAAACATGACAGCCACATCACCCGACATCTTGCAGGACACTCACTGACACACTTCCCTCTTGCAGGAGAAGGTGGCGCGTAACAGGAGGCAGCAAGAAACAATTGGAGGAGAACAAGCGCACCTACACGTTTTAACTCCCTGGAGGAGACTGTGCTGGCCATCATGGGAAGGGCCATCGCTGAGACTGTGGCCACTGGCGGTGCAGGAGGGATCGATGATGAGGGTCTCTGTATATAAATCCTTCTTCTCTCTTCCCACTTCTCCCTCATCCCACAATCTTTTCTGACTCATATGTTGCAGATGATGTAAGCACGCACTTCTTACTTTCTCCTCTCCCCTCTCCACAACCCAACTCTTGTCCCTTTGCCATTTCAGATACCCAAGAACTGGAACCTTCCCAGTCAGAGGAGGAAGACAGTGATGATGAAGAGACACTGTCACGTGATCTTACACTCACAGCCACCAGCTCAGAGATTGACACTGCACGTACTTTAGAGGCTAGAATAGAGGAGGGATCTACACATGGTGAGACACTGGGCACAAGTGCGCAGGAGCTGGGGCAGGGGGAAAGGATACGGCAGTGGCCAGGTCACACACCAGTTCTGCTGCAGAGGATTCAGATGATAACTTTGATGGGCCAGGCTACAGAAGAAGGCTGGTGGACGTACACAACCAAATGTTTGATGCACTGGAAGGCCTGCCAGAAAGCCTGCGCACAATGTCAAGGGGAATGGAGGAGTCCAGCTCCAACTTGGCACAGGGCTTTGCGCAGAGCTTGGGGCCCATCCTTTCCCATTTGGATCGGGTGATCACGTCCATCAGCACACCTGTGGAACCCACCACGATGCAGAGTCTGATGTAACAGATTCCATCAAAGGTCTGACTATTGCCATCATGGCTCTGGGTACCAGTGGTCCAAGGGGCTTCCAGGGTGTCACAGCAGTCCAGCAACCTGTTCTTCAACAGATCACCAGAACTTCTGAGGCGTTGCCCCGGGAGAGTGGCCGTGGCTGCATGGAACACGAGCCTGCTGTGCTCTCTCAGGATGACAGCATTCCTGTTCCCACCCCTGCCACTCTGCCAGTGCCCTCACTGTTGCCTGTAAGGCAGCCAGACCAGACTGCTGCAGCCCAGGCCGAGATGCTGCAGTCTGAAGCCAGGCCCTCTAGGTCCAGAGCTGCTCGAGGTCATCCTGCAAGACCAAATGCAGACTCCTCAATTGAATGTCAGCAGCCTTCCACCTCCCATGCTCTAGCCAGTGAGGAAGTACCTCAAAGGAGCACTAGGAAAGGTAAAGGCACTAAGGGAATGCACAAGGGTGCATAGTCTCATTTTGTTTGCATAATTTCATGTGTTAATTTATAAATGTGGATTTGAATATGCATTTGTGATGGTTTTTATTTCTGCGGTGAGCTGAGGGAGGAACCAATGTTTAATCATAAGGAGGACCATTTGATGGTCACATGGGAGAGGAAAGGTAAGGAATGTGGGACTGTGGGTGAATGGGGAGGTGTCGTTGAGGTTATTGGTATCGCTCATTAATAATCTGATCACGTAGACCCCTGGCAGAAAGGGCCTGTCTACGTTGTAGCCTCCTTTCTTCTTCCTCCACTTCTTGTTGCACTTCCTCCTCCACTTCCTCCTCCTCCTCTTTCTCCTCTTCATCCTTGTCTAATTCATGCTTCTCAGGTTCTTGCCTGATAGGTGGTGGCAAGGGCTGTTCCTTCATTATGGCCAGGTTGTGCAGCATGCAGCATACTATGACAAACCTTGATACCCGCTCAGCTGAGTACTGCAGGGCTCCTCCAGAGTGGTCCAGGCAGTGGAAGCGTTGCATGAGGATGCCTATAGTGTGTTCTATGATGTTCCTTGTGGCACAATGGCTTTCGTCATAGGCCTGCTGTGCATGTGTGTGTGGGTTCCTGACCAGAGTCATGAGGGGATAGTCCTGGGCGCCCAGTAGCCAGCCTTTGACTTGTATTGCTAGTTGAAATATAGGTGGCACGTTGGACTGCCACAGAATGAACGAATCATGACTGCTGCCAGAATAGCGGGCATTGACCTGCATGATGCGCTGTGTGTGGTCGCACACCAGCTGCACATTGAGGGAGTGGAATTCCTTTCCGTTCATGAATATGCCCGAGTTCAGATGTGGAACGTGCGTGGCAATATGTGTGCAGTCAATGACACCCTGCACCATGGGAAAGTCTGCAATGCAAGCAAAACTCATGCTCATTCCTCCTGCTTGTCTCTGGCAAGAGGAAATGAGATGAATGCGTTTCTCATTGTATAGAGAGCCTCAGTGCGCTGCAAACTGCAGGATGTCGCTTATATCTCCAGCACCAGCCTGAAGGTAGCCAGAGCCGTAAAAATTAAAAGCCACGGTCACCTTGACAGCCACAGCCAATGCTGTCCTTGCTGTGCTTTGAGGCTGCAGTTGTGGCTGCAGCTGTTGACAAATCTTAGTCACGACTTCTTTAGTGAACCGCAGATGTCTGCTGCACTGGTTGTCGCTGAAGTTGAGGTAAGAGAATTGGTCCCTGAAGACCCCCCCATGGATATACCTTTTGCTGAGTGCCCTGCTCCTCCTCCTCCTCCTCCCTCCTCGAGCAGTTTGTCCTGCTCTGTGTGGCCTCTCTTCATTCTCCCAGTCATGTTCAATTCCCAGCAGAAGCCCTACCAGGCCATCCATGTCAGGAAGCAACTTTTTTAAGCACAACATTTTAAATGACACAAAGAGTACAGCAAAACCAGCCAGACCACTCTCCGTGTAGAGCATTGAAACTTTATCCAAGTAGAGGAAACCTCTAAAAACATATAAAATTGCACCAGCAGCCAGAAGAAATAATCCAGCAACTAACCTGTAAGTATTTCATGATCCCTTTAAATAGCAGTCATTGGGGGGGTCCTTCATGCCCTTTAAGTCCTGTTCAGCTGTGCGAGGTTGAGACAGGGCGTTGGATGGAGTTCCAAAATACCAGCATTGCCTTCAAATCAGCATTGCACACTGATCTCCCTACTCTGCATGCTGACGGTGGTTGTTAGGTGCACCGCAAACGCCTTTAGCAAGATGGCACCCTAGGCACTTCCTTTCAGAAGTGTGCGCGCACATCTCAGACCCCATTTTTGGGATTTAGGTGTCTGCGTATTGCCTAAAAAACAGGCGCTACAAAGCCCAATTTTACTCCCTATATGTTCTTTGGTAATGCAAGAGCTTGATTTGGCTAGAGAAAGGGATGTTTGAAATAGATTCCATTTTGCATGTTTTATTTTTAAATAATTTTCTGAAAAAAATCTAATCTTGAACCCATTTAACCTTCTAATTCAAATTCAATTCAAATTCAATGCACTAATTCAAATCACTACAATGTTAGAAAGCTGTGGTGCTATAGTCTAACTGCTAAGTGCAAGAGTACTTCAGACAGGGATGCAATGTTAGTTCTGTACATATAATGGTAAAGTTTTTGATACTGCACTCCTGGCACATAGCCTCAGAGCACAGATTGGGGAATCGGGCATGAAAATTAATGAGTCCAATTGGTGGTGCTACCAATTTTAATATTTATCACTAGAAAAACAGGCACACTGCTAATTACCACACCTAGTTTTCTGATCCATACTCCCATCAGGTGAGGCTCCAGGCCAGGGGCAGAGCCCTGCAAAATTTCTACTTTAGTGTCGAGGCCACTATTGCTAAATATTTGATCCACTCCTTAACCTACCCGTGGTAAGTTAAAACGTCTTATTATTGGGCAATTATTTTAAATTTCCTATCTTCCCCTTTTTAGGTCTGCCTATGAGGTGCAGCAATCCCTGGCCAAGACAGCAGGCCTCTGTCAATACTGTTCTGTTATTAACTGTAAAGATGATTCAGGGTGATTCATCTTTCCATTTTCACTTCTCCCTCACTCTATGGGAAAGTGTTTTGCCTTCACTTGCCACCTTCCCTGATGGCACAAATGGGATTGTAAATTCATGTTCTGCGATGCAGTGACCCAGCACATTGCAGCTCCAAACAGTTCATATTCATGGAAGAAAAATCAAAAGTAATATTTAAATTTTGGAATAAGGAATTTATCTACATATCTTTAAAGCTTAGTTAAAAATAGTTTGTGATGTGGTGACGTACAAATTCTTAGTAATCCAACCGTCCTCCTGTACTGGCTATTTTAGGGGTCAGGACTCAAATAAGATTGAAAGGAATAGGGGAACAAGACTGAGAGCTTCAATGGTGAGACAAACAGGAAAAATGTCCTATGTTATAAACATAATGGGACTTTGCACTTTGTTTTTTTTAGGTCAGTTTGCAACATTGACTTCCAGATATCTTCAGCTAATTATGCCAGGGAAAATTTCTAGCTGCTTAAGTCCAGTTGACAAAATATGGGCATTCTTAGGCAGATTCCTTTATGGGAAAGAAATCTTTTTCTTACCACCACTGTCCCCAATCTGCAATCAGAGCCTGGGCAAATATTCACTGGGAATTAGTTGATATGGAGAAAACAGTGTTGTGAATCATGATTGACCCCCTCCTCCTATGTTGGTAAGTGTGGGCTCACTACTAAAAAGGGACTGGACTAATTTATTAGCCCAACCAGTCTCTAGTATAGTGGGTCTGAGCACAACAATCACAGATGAGGGGAGATGGGTATCTGACCTCACTCCGTACATCAACATTTTTCAGCTTGACATACACTTTTTACCTACTTCCTTGTTAATATTCTGCTGTGTTATGCTATATCATATAGTTATGCTTTTATGCCATATACTGCAGAAAGCATAATAAAAATATTATAAAAGAAATAAAAGTTTGTTCAGTAACTTTCTAACGCGGTACAAATTGCAGAAAGTACGATCCTATGGAAAATTTTCTTAGAGGGCTCGAAATTAAGCCATGTATGGAAGCTTAACATATTTGTCTGAAATTCCTTCCTCTGCTATTTTAGTGAAGGTGATAACTCATTGAAAATAAATTGGTTAATGCCTTAACCGCAAAAAGAGAGGAATTTCAGATGGAGACATTAGTGTTCATTTGCTGGTATCAGATGGCTTAATTTGAGGGCTAGTGTGACAAAAATGTTAAATGGTAATGAAAGAGTGCTGCATTAATTTTACAGCACACTGGGCTCTAAATTGGACCACGTAGCGCTCATTGTGTAGACGTCTAAGGACCCAAAATGACACTTCTAGCATGACGTGCGCTGGACGTAAAGGAGTCCGCGCACGTAACGAATGCCGGCAGCATGTAAAGTAGGGAGAATATGTGGTAGATCAGTGTGCAACGCTGATTTAAAGGGACAGATGCGATTTTGGAAATCAATGCTCCAGCCAACGCACTGTCTTAACTTTGCACAGCTGAACAGGTCTTAAACAGCAGCACCATTTAAAGGGATTATGCAGGATTTACTGGTTGGTTGCTGCATTATGACCTCTGGCTGTTGATGCATTTGTACCTGTTTTTGGAGGTCTCCTATACCTGACTACGAGAACTAGGGGACATAGCTTAAAAATTGGAGCCAGGACTTGCAGGAGTGGAATTTGGAAATGCTTCCACACGCAAAGGATGGTACAAGTTTGGAATGCTGTTCCGCAAATTGCTGTAAATGCTAGCTCAATTGTTAATTTTAAATCTGAGATTGAAAGATTTTTGTTAACCAAAGGTACTAAGGGCTATGGGGCTAAGGCGGATATATGGAGTTAGGTCACGGATCAGCCATGATCTCATTGAATGGCGGAACAGACTCGAGGGGCTAAATGGCCTACACCTGTTCCTATCTTCCTATGTTCCTACAATAAACTTTCAATACTCTACAGGGAGTGTGTTGGCTACCTGACAGGCAACAGCAAGGGCACTGGCAGAATAACAGGTGTGGGACAGGACTGCTGTCATCCTGAGAGAGGACAGCAGGTTCACGTTCCATGGATCCACTGCCACTTGCTGCCTCCTGTTATGGGCCACCTTCTCCTGCAAGAAAGCGGGATGTGTGTCGGTGAGTATCCTGCAAGATGTTTGGATGATGTGGCTGTCTTGGTTGAATAGCTATCAGTGCGTGTGATCTGTGAGTTGGGGTATGCGGCTTGCAACAGTAGTAATGTATAAAGGTGAGAGGAAGCATCTGATTGGAAGAGTTGAGTACTGATGGAAAGAGTTTGTTGGTATGTGGATGATGGGGGGTGTAGTGCGTGGAGCAGTGGATGTGGCTAGTGGTGCAGTTGGTTATAGGTACCACTTGACAGTGGTGACCTCACTCACCATGACCACTCGTATTAAAGCATTGAACTACTTCCTGTACTGCATCCATGTTCGTGGTGCTATGCGCCTGACATTGACTTTGTCCCCTACTGCCTCCCACTGCTTCTTGAGAATATGTCTGGAGGGTCTCTTGCCCCCTCTGCGGATAAAGGATGCCCCTCCTTCTGTCACCCTCTTGCACCAAGGATTCTAGTGCATCACCAGAGAACCTTGGTGCATGCTCTCTCGCAGGCCTGGTACAAACTCAGATCGGCAGATTGGTGGGGCCTGGTATGCAGATTGGAGGATAGTGAGATTTAGTAGGGCGCAACCTTTATTCAATGTAGTAAAATAACTCAACAGTTTGTAAACATAGGGACAGTTGTACAATCTCGCTTAAAAAAAGTCATAATAAGAATAAAACCAAACGGACCACCCGGCATCGGACCACTAGGCACCAGACACGACAAAGGCAAACCAAGCCCAGTCGACCCTGCAAAGTCCTCCTCACAAACATCTGGGGACATGTGTCAAAATTGGGAGAGCTGACCCACAGACTAGTCAAGTAACAGCCTGACATAGCCATACTTACAGAATCATACCTTTCAGCCAACGTCCCAGACTCTTCCATCACCATCCCTGGGTATGTCCTGTCCCACTGTCGCACTGAGGATACCATTCAACGTATTGTATGGCACTACCACCCTGCTAAATGGGATAGATTCAGAACAGATCTAGCAGTTCAAAACTGGGCATCCATGAGGTGCTGTGGGCCATCACCAGCAGCAGAATTGTATTCCAGCACAATCTGTAACCTCATGGCCCGGCATATTCCTCACTCTACCATTACCAACAAGCCAGGGGATCAACCCTAGTTCAATGAGGAGTGTAGAAGAGTATGCCAGGAGCAGCACCAGGCGTACCTAAAAATGAGATGCCAACTTGGTGACTATATGCATGCTAAACAGCGGAAACAACATGCTATAGACAGAGCTAAGTGATTCCACAACCAACGGATCAGATCAAAGCTCTGCAGTCCTGCCACATCCAGTCCTGAATGGTGGTGGACAATTAAACAACTAATGGGAGGAGCATACTCTGTAAACATCCCCATCCTCAAAGATGGCAGAGTCCAGCACATGAGTGCAAAAGACAAGGCTGAAGCGTTTGCAACCATCTTCAGCCAGAAATGCCGAGTGGATGATCCATCTCAGCCTCCTCCCGATATCCCCACCATCACAGAAGCCAGTGTTCAGCCAATTCGATTCACTCCACGTGATATCAAGAAACGGCTGAGTGCACTGGATACAGCAAAGGCTATGGGCCCAGACAGCACCCCGGCTGTAGTGCTGAAGACTTGTGCCCCAGAACTAGCTGCGCCTCGAGCCAAGCTGTTCCAGTACAGCTACAACACTGATCTATCGGACAATGTGGAAAATTGCCCAGGTATGTCCTGTCCACAAAAAAAAGCAGAACAAATCCAATCCGGCCTATTACCGCCCCATCAGTCAACTCTCAATCATCAGCAAAGTGATGGAAGGTGTCGTCGACAGTGCTATCAAGCGGCACTTACTCACCAATAACCTGCTGACCGATGCTCAGTTTGGGTTCCGCCAGGACCACTCAGCTCCAGACCTCATTACAGCCTTTGTCCAAACATGGACAAAAGAGCTGAATTCCAGAGGTGAGGTGAGAGTGACTGCCCTTGACATCAAGGCAGCATTTGACCGAGTGTGGAACCAAGGAGCCCTAGTAAAATTTAAGTCAATGGGAATCAGGGGGAAAACTCTCCAGTGGCTGGAGTCTTACCTAGCACAAAGGAAGATGGTAGTGGTTATTGGAGGCCAATCATCTCGGCCCCAGGACATTGCTGCAGGAGTTCCTCAGGGCAGTGTCCTAGGCCCAACCATCCTCAGCTGCTTCAACAATGACCTTTCCTCCCTCATAAGGTCAGAAATGGGGATGTTCGCTGATGATTGCACAGTGTTCAGTTCCATTCGCAACCCCTCAGATAATGAAGCAGTCCGAGCCCGCATGCAGCAAGACCTGGACAACATGCAGGCTTGGGCTGATAAGTTTCAAGTAACATTCGCGCCAGACAAGTGCCAGGCAATGACCATCTCCAACAAGGAGATAATCTCCGAAAGCTTGTGATTTTAAAATAAATTTGTTGGACTATAACCTGGTGTTGTAAGATTCCTTACACATCTCCAACAAGAGAGAGTCTAACCACCTCCCCTTGACATTCAACGGCATTACCATCGCTGAATCCCACACCATCAACATCCTGGGGCTCACCATTGACCAGAAACTTAACTGGACCAGCCATATAAATACTGTGGCTACAAGAGCAGGTCAGAGGCTGGGTATTCTGCGGCGAGTGACTCACCTCCTGACTCCCCAAAGCCTTTCCACCATCTACAAGGCACAAGTCAGGAGTGTGATGGAATACTCTCCACTTGCCTGCATGAGTGCAGCTCCAACAACACTCAAGAAGCTCGACACCATCCAGGACAAAGCAGCCCGCTTGATTGGCACCCCATCCACCACCCTAAACATTCACTCACTTCACCACCGGCGCACTGTGGCTGCAGTGTGCACCATCCACAGGATGCACTGCAGCAACTCGCCAAGGCTTCTTCGACAGCACCTCCCAAACCCACGGCCTCTACCACCTAGAAGGGCAAGAGCAGCAGGCGCATGGGAACAACACCACCTGCACGTTCCCCTCCAAGTCACACACCATCCCGACTTGGAAATATATCGCCGTTCCTTCATCGTCGCTGGGTCAAAATCCTGGAACTCCCTTCCTAACAGCACTGTGGGAGAACCTTCACCACACAGACTGCAGCGGTTCAAGAAGGCGGCTCACCACCACCTTCTCAAGGGCAATTAGGGATGGGCAAAAAATGCTGGCCTCGCCAGCGATGCCCACATCCCATGAACGAATAAAAAAAGGACCTGCATTTGTGATTTATGTGTGTGATGTCTGAGCTCCATTGCAAACGTTGACCAGCCCAGTTATTGCTCATTAAAAATTGCAGAGTTCCCATCATCACCATGCTTCACTATATTACAGCACTGATTCACTTCACCATTGACTTACACCACTTCCTGCCGCCATAATGCACCTCCCCTTTTAAGAGATGCAGGTCGCCTTTAAGTGGTGTTAGCCACTCACGATATCTGCGCCCCCT
Source organism: Heptranchias perlo (assembly GCF_035084215.1). Lineage (NCBI taxonomy): Eukaryota > Metazoa > Chordata > Chondrichthyes > Hexanchiformes > Hexanchidae > Heptranchias > Heptranchias perlo. The sequence goes on along the minus strand of NC_090325.1, from coordinate 123,406,319 downwards.
GCTGGTGAGCAGCTACTCAACAGCGCAGGTAGCACTGGCTGGACGCAGTAATCGTGTAAATCACCAGGCAGCACAAATGTTACATGCTGCCTGCATCTCAACGACCGGGCGTGGGTTAATCTCGCACCGCGATCCCCGAGCCCAGTTTCAGGGGTTATCCAATATAACCCCCATGGTCTTCATGAAAAGGTGTTTGGCAATTTTTTGATTGAAAGGGAGAGAAACGAAAAAAGTCACACATCATGTCTTGCATAAGTGATGCATTTCTTTGTGTAGCATCATTTTCAACTAGCTGGCAGGTGATCTTGTCTTTTAATGTGGGAATAGTTGGCAAGAGAATTTGGGAAATACTGAAGAAGAGCAAAGCATGGAAATCAGCTGAGCAAGGCTAGAATCAACAGGTGTGTTCATCTTTAGAAAATAAAGGCAAAATGAAAAATGACAGGAAAGAAAACAGTGCTAAAAGGGCATTAGCAGAAGTTGGAGAGAGAAGTAACCAAGGGGTTGCAGTGGAGTATTCAAAGACACAGTAACCAAGAAGGACAAAAGCTCCATGTAGGACAATCTGAACCAGGAAGAGAAAGGCTGAGATTCAGCCAACATGAGCGATAGGGAGATCCACTGAGAGTCACAGTGGAGGGTAAAAGAGCAGCAAGTGCCCAGGACAGCAATTGAGAACAGAACTAGAGCTGGACCTGAGCTGAGAAGTCAGCTAAGGCTGAAAGTTTTGGAGAGAGATCTGTTAAGATTTCTGAGTATGAGAGAGGGAGAGCCTGCAAAGAATCTCAAATATAGGAAGAGAGCTCATGTCCTGAGTGTACGTGAGAGAGTTCAAGAAGTCAGTCCTATATTCGGAGATTCTGGCAGAGAGAGACCAACATGAACAAAGCTAGCTTGAGTTACCTGTCAGAACTCAGCTAAGTTCAAGAAGGATACTGACAACAATTTCCAATCAATCCATCATTGAACCATTTGCTACTTGAAACCTGCAGTTACATAAGAGGATTAATACTGGTATATACTAGAAAGAGGTTTACTGAACTGTGTATAACTGTAGAGTGAAGTGCAAGAATGTGTGATATGCTGTGGAAAGTAAATTATACTGTAGTGTGTTGAGAACTCAGCCTGTTACTGTAAAAGGTGATTCAGACCCGCTTGTTAATAAACGTACGCTGAGAATTTCCTTGGGGATTCTCCCTGTTGCCCACCATAACTTCAGCGCAAGATTGGTGGAAATCCTGGATAGATGCAAAAACGGGGTTTCCACTGAAGTTAATTGGGAGAATCTCCGAAGAAATTCCCAGTGATAGTGCTCAGTAAGTTATCACTGCATGGTTCTTGATACTTAGGTTCATTAGTAGTCCCAGGAGATGATAGATAACCTTTCAAATTATAGAAGTGATTTACATCACAAAAATAAACCGAAAAATAAAGTTCAGCCTACACTAAATGAAGAGGGTGGCCTTTAGAAAAATGATAATGATTTACAATCAACGAGACACTTAGTCATTTCAGTCACTAAGATACAGGAAGGAAGAAAGGTACTTTGTCATTGTCAATGAAAGAGAAATATATGCACAAAATATTATTAACATGCTTATTTTAATGATACAAAACACATAATATTGAAATGATTTTTTTGGGCAGAATGAATAAATTCTATAAATCTCTTTATTTACTTATTTAGGTCAAGGCAACACTTCTTTGAACTCTTAGGTCTCCTTTGCAATCCTTTGGATCTTGCTGCGCCATGCTCCTTAGACGGCTGAGAAGAGAGTCAGTGCAGATTACTTTTAGGATGCTACCAAAGCTACTCTGAGATTGGACCGCTTGGGAGTGTCTGAGCACGACCTTGGAATAATCTCCTGTGACTCTATTGGTGCTTTACCTCAACAACATGCCTGAGATCAGAAACTTTGCCACAGTCACTTGCCTAAACCCACATGTCAGCACTCTATGGCACCGCACCATGTTACTCTGAGCATACTGGCCCACAATTTCTGCTGTTTTACATGCAGCTGAAACATAAAGTCAGTATAAGTTACAGTCAGGGATAGAATATTTGCAAGATGGTCTCGCTCAAAATCAGTGGGAGGCTAATTTTAATATGATAACGAGTATATTAAAGTATCCACTCATGAAATACATGTGCTTCCACATTTTACACAGCAGCTGTTCACCCCTTTCTGTTTATGAAGATCAATGGGTTGGTTGGGACCTGGCTGGCTACATCCATGCTATCCATGGTGGTCTGTATTTTAGGAAAACTTGCTACCTGGTAAAACTGCCGCAAGCCTAATTTTCTGCTGATGCTTTCCATGAGGAAAGTAATGAAGGGGACACCCAGCCTCAACCCCGCCCCCCCCCCCACCCCCCAACTAGCAAGATTTCTGTTACCGATAGGGTTGTCCACTCTAGTTGGACGCATTCCTGGAGATTTCATCACATGACCTCCTGCCTCCAACAGTACTGCCCAGTCGAACAGCCTTTTTTTCCCAATCTTCAATATTTTTATAACTAATAAACAAAAGTTTAACGAAAATGAAAAAAAAATCAGGTTTTTAATGCCCCTATGATTTTTCCCCTGAGTTGCTCGCAGCAGTGTCCAAGTGATTAATTTTCAATTTCTGGAGATTCCAAGGCAATCCTGGAAAGTTGGCAACCCTAGTTACCTACTTGATGGATTAGTGCACTGCTTACTGACTCATCTTCAACTGTGGTCTGAGGTGGTTTGAAATGATCCAGTGGCATTGGAGTTGAAGGTTGTCTTCAACTTTACAGCCAAAGCTGTCCGTCTGGTAAATATTGTCTGTTGTTCCATTTCGCAGATACAGCATAACTGAGTGCCTGTCTTTCATGTGAAGTGTAGGCTACAAAGGAGGATTTCCTGTAACATGCTTAGGTAGCTCTGCCTTGGTCTATAGACCCAATAAAGACAGGTGTGGCCATTACACCTATGATTTGATTGTATCGGCCTCTGTTTCGGCTTCAGATTCCTTCCTTCCTCCTCCAAATCTCTCAGTGCAAGAGGCATAACCAGAGGAAATCCCACCCTCAGATTTTTGGTTGAAGCATTAAAGCTGCCAAGCTAAGTAATACTGTTGGGAAAACCAGTTAAAAAGAAAAGCAAAATTGCAAATATTGAGAGATAAAAGCAAAAAGAAATGTCACTGTAAAAATACAGCAAAACACATCCAAAAAGCACTAAGACAAATTGTTCACCTGCAACAGGAAACAATACAAACCACCTTTAGGAACGATCTCTCAAAGGCCAGAACTTGCCTTCCCATTTTATATACATTTACTAAGCTACCGGCTTAAAAACGCAGGAAATTGCAGTTAATAGAAATTATCATTAATTTGCATGAATTTCAGGTGCTTAATCAAACTCTTACATGCTTTCTGTGAGAGTACACTTCACCCGTTCAAATTTACTACTGGAATATCATACACCATAGAAGTCAGGTAAGAAACAGCCGTATGGTCTGTGTCTAACTTCCAGATGCACTTGAAATGCCGCAACCTATAAGGTTACAGATCAAGAGCTGGAAAGTGAGATTAAGCTGGATGGCTCTTTTTCGGTCGGCACAGACACGATGGGCCGAATGGCCTCCTTCTGTGCCGTAAATTTCTATGATTCTATGAGGGGCAAAGAGTGCTTTAGCGGAAAACATGTAAGAGCCTGATTTGGCACCTGAAATTCATGCAAATTAATGATAATTGTTGTCATTGCCTGATTCGCACTAGCGCAATGGAACTGTGAAATGGAACATTTTAAACATGTCATGGCTTCCTGTGTCCTCTGCTAAGTAGTTAGTTGTATGCTAATGAGGTAAAAATGGACAAAAGTGTTACCTTCATTGGCAGCCTCAGCTGATCCAAGTTGTACATTTCTCTATAATGCAGCACTCGGATAAACTATTGATTTTTTTGTTCCTCACAGGTTCTTTGCCACTGGATTTTAAGTGTTAAAAAGAATTATCGAAGACATGTAGCATATCACAATTGGAGGCATGCATTTAATACAGCTCAATGTATGTTTGCTGTGCTGAAGTCTGGCAGGATTCAGGTTTGTCACTGTTCATTTTACTTTAACATGTTATTCATCTGATGATTATTTTTTAGACTCCCCAGCTCTTCTGTGCTACATACTATTCTGTCACTGAGAGGGCGGCCAGTTGACCTGTCCCACACCTGTGGCTATGATACCCCTGATCTAACTCCCAGAATAACACCATGTAGGTGAGTCAGAGTAAAATTTGGATAATTTAATGCTAAATTTTGCAAAAATCATTAAAGCCTTAAAATTAATATAAATTTAAACAACCATATTTGAAACGCCTTGTTATTTGCATCCACAATTTACATACACAAAATTGCTTTGTTCATTTTAGTAAATTTTTAAATTGGTGATTAAAGTAGGTTTTATAGGGGCAAAAGTATCAGTACTGGGAATTGAATGAGGTAGAAATTTTTACAATTTAGCATTCCCAGAGCAATGCTCATATTGTATGAAGCTGTGCTCTGAAAGTGCTAATTCGTAAAATCTACCCAATATTTTCTATTTTTGACAACCATCAAAATTCTCATATCAGGCATGTAGCATGAGTCAAACACAGTAATGTTTTTCTCTGCACAGTCCCAATAATTTGCTCTAATCACAAAACAGCATCTTCTAGAGTGCCTGTGTGACATTTCCTATCTCACACCTGCCATGCTTTTGGCTACTGGCAATAATGCAATTTAGTGGCATTTAGTAAAGAATTCTGTCAAGATCTATGCTTTGAGTTTACAGTAGCTACTAAGATGAAACTTTTAAAATATGTTTTGGTGGGATCCTTGCATTTATCAGAGAAAGGAATCAATCATCCCATTATGCTAGATTCAAATTCAGATCCTAGAGGTGAAAGGACTGATTTCTAACCCACTGCATCAACTAGTCAGCCCACCTCAAAAGTTTATTTTATTATGAGCAAAACTCTCATGGCATTGCTCATAGCGAGTCAAAGGAAATGGTGGGGTAGATTTTCGTCTTCACTGCCTGGGTGGCAATCCGACGGAGCGTAAGGCCCGCCCTTTATGGCACCTTCCCAATTTTCATTCTATTGAAATCAAAAATCAGGTAGGTTCTATAATGGGCGCTCTGCCAAATTATCGCCCAGGCAGTGAAGACAAAAATCTACCCCGACATGACTTTTAGCTGTGTTTGTTGTGTATGAAAGGCTGACAAATCAGGCTGAGAGCCTACTGTGCCCCCTCTGGAGCAAGTAAGAGCAGAGAGGGTTTCCTGTGTCACCCATTGACATCAATGTACTGGGTTGATTACAGCATTACAAACTCGAGGATTTTCATATATTACTAGTTGATCTCCCATGGAGTTCCAAACGGTAAGTCAAGACTAACTGTAGGTGGGTGAATTGGAGTTAGAGGGCAGGGAAAATTTGGACCAGGGCTTGCAAAGGTAATTCAGTCCCTGTTTTAATGTCATACATTCTTTCCTTATTTTTATAATTCTATTGTAAATTCCAGTGTCCACATTTATAATGGTGGATAGAATGGGATGGAGGCAATCATTGAAGGACAGAACATAGAGGAGGCGATCAATGGATCAGTGGATCAATGGCCTGCAATTAATTGTTCAGCAGAAGAGAGTTGGGGACAAATAAAGGGAGCATATAGGACAAGACTTAATAGAGATAAAACTCTATCATTGGATTTGATGGACTTTAATCAGTGAATCAAATAAAACCACCGCAACTGAACTACATAAATCTATATGTATTATTCTAGGGGTAATTTTACAATTCTGTGCTCTGCCTGCCAACAGCGCCTAATGGGAAATCTTGGGTAGTCAGTGCTCAAATTTGTGACTGTGCAGCACCAGTGGGTGAGGCTCCCGTCAACAGTATCAATTCACAAAATAGCCCAACGCAAATTAACTCCTTGAAAATTGGAACATTGTGAGGCAACAACAACAGCAAAAACTTGCATTTATATAGCATCTTTAACATAGTAAAACATTCCAAGGCGCTTCACAGGAGTGTTATCAAACAAAATTTGACACTGGCCCACATAAGGAGATATTTGGGCAGGTGACAAAAAAGGTAGGTTTTAAGGAGCATCTTAAAGGAGGAGAGAGAGGTAGAGAGGTGGAGAGGTTTAGGGAGGGAATTTCAGAGCTTCGGGCCTAGACAGCTAAAGGCACGGCCACCAATGGTGGAGCAATTAAAATCGGGGCTGCGCAAGAGGAGGAAGTTACAGAGATAGGGAGGGGCGAGGCCATGGAGGGATTTGAAAACAAGGATGAAAATTTTAAAATCGAGGCGTTGCCAGACCAGGAGCCAATGTAGGTCAGTGAGCACAGGGGTAATGGATGACCAGAACTTGGTGCGAGTTAGAATACTGGCAGCAGAATTTTGGATGTGCTCAAGTTTACGGAGGGTGGAAAGTGGGAGGCATTGGGATTGCAACCAACCAAATGAGCTTGGTATATCTGAGCATTGGTTAGGTCTGAGATTCAAAGTTATGCTGAATTGTGAAACTCTGCTGATAGATTTCTTGTCAGCATTTTATTCTAATTGTTAAGCATGAAAATCTTTGGATCCCTATCCTTCAACTTTTTTAGATTACATCTGCTCTTGCAAATATTGAATAATCTGAATATTTAGAGTTTGAAAAGTTCCATTGTTTTATTTTGTTGTGTTGTTACAGAACAAGTTAACTGACCTGGAGATTTTAGCTCTCATCATTGCAACCCTGAGCCATGACCTGGACCACAGGGGGGTGAACAATTCTTTCATAAAGAGGTATGGGGCTTTTAAACTTTGTTACTATGACATAGTCCAGATAGTGATTATTGGATAATGATATTATTACTGTAGTATAGTGGAGTGGTGGATTTGTGCTCCAATGCACTGTGCCTCAGGGTGGTAGGACCTTGATCCTGTCTTTTCTCATATAGTCAGTTTCCAATCTCAGCCTTGTCATCAATGAATGGAGATGGACACTTCCATTGACTTCAAATGGAGATAAAAATCGGGAGAGATGTAAAATGGGCTGCCAATTCACTATCACCCGTTTTACATTATTGCACAAAGTCAAAATTACCTCCATGGAGAGAGGGAGAATTGGTGAGAGGCTTTAACAGTTTTAGGAATAGGATTGACTATATGACCTCTTGGTTGAGGAGTGCTGAAATGTGGGGAGAGAATTTAAGAGGGATTTAAAACAAACACTGAAAGGTACAATAAAAACTAATAATGTGGTGATGCTGGGATTGCTGCTTTTTGAGCACTACAGTGCTCTTAGCAGATGTTATGCTCTAATGTGAGATCAGCTAAATTTCAGAATCTCATGGTGCTCCCAGAGCTAATTGCATGATATGCTGGCAGTGCACTGGACTAAAAGGGGGAGTTGTTAGCACCAGAAGTTCTTATAGGGCTGTTGGCTGGCCTTAAATTTGCCTTGCTGTTGAGTGGGAGAAATGGCTAGAGCAAGGTCCTGAAGCAAAACGGTCATATTTCAGCTTTGGAGGTCTTGCAAAGAAAGGTGCTCACTTTTAGAGTGGAGGGATATCCTTCAGGGAAGTACAGCACCAGAGCAACCCGGATGGAGGTTGCTGAAAGAGTGAATTTTGTTTCACGACTCTGCCAACCCTGGCAGGTGATGATGGTCCCGAAAGATATCTAAGGCAAGTGTGCTTACAGTCTGCTTAATTTTACAATATCACATGGAACAGCAATTCACTGTAAGCTTGGTGAACAATCATAGAGGGGGAATTTGCTAGCTCTCTGGTAATTGTTTACCTACTTTTCAAGTGCACAAGCAGGCTCGTGTTTTTGAAAGTGTCCTATATTGCTGCCCTACCAATGTGTTTGCTCTGTCATCATTAACTATGGCAAGCTGCAAACACCAAGCATGCTGCCAACACAAACTACCTGCATGCTGCTTTTTCAGGGACTCACATAAGGTGGCAGCAGGAATGAGCACATGAGGAACACACATCTTCATTGAAACATATGTCTTGATACTTGCATAACAGACAGCATATGCAGCCCAGAGGTGGGCCAGTACATTTGATTGCTTGTGAGGAAAGAGCATTCCAAATTTTGGGAGTGGAGGCAATAGAGGGATTTGAGAAGGGTGAGGTTTGAAGCTTCTCCCAAATTCACAGCTAATACCATCCTTTGCTTTTTCTTCATTGTCTCCCTCCCCACTCATTCATTCTCTCACACACAGGTATGTTAGCTTACGTTCAAGCTGTGTCATACTGCAGAATCCAATATGCATCCTGAACTGAGCACCCCTCAGCACCCTGTATCCCTTATGCCTACAGTGACAAACACCAGTGTAGATAGATCCACACAAGGAGGTCCAATTAGTGAGTTATAGGCATCGCCATCACAGTCCTTGAAGTGATTTGGCAAGAAAATATGTTGCAGGTTCAAATATTTCCCAATCATGATCAAAAATGTAAGATGGTGAGGTTAGATGTGTGATCATTTGTAACTTTATGTGTGGAATTTTATATCATTTTTCTCACCCAAGTGGTTATAATGTATGATGTTAACTCTCAGGGCCTTGTACAGGTATTTCTGCAGCACATCTCAAGAGACCACAATGTCAAGTGTTCCAATTTCTTCACAGTGATAAACAGAGGTGCTGCTTGTTGATAGCATTCTTAAGAAGAAGTAACAGTGGAAATAAAATTTCTGCTTCTGCTGATGTGACATTGTCAGATAATTTCCTAATATTCTTTGGCTACAACTCCAACATGTTTTCTGTTGCATGGAGTCAACTCTTCTTGTTCTCTGGTGTATTGCAGTGTTTTTATTTCCATTCATAAGACTGACTAGAAATAATTTTTTGCTTTCTTTGAGTTATTTTATCAATCTCACTAGTAGAAATAATAAAATGATAATATACCAGTCCCTTTAAGTATCCCCAAGCTCTTTTCCTGGGATCTAACATAATTGCTGTAACTGAGGTGTAATTACTTTTTTTAATTGAAAGAATTACGGGAGTGCTTAATTTTAGCATTTTCCATAAGGAAGTCATATTTTTTAAGTGATGGTGTTGCCAACTGTAAATAAGGACAGCCTGGGTAATCAGAGCTGCGCTTTTAAAATGGCAATGGCAAAGTAAGGGAGATATATGGTCGATCAATTTTTAAAAATTTTAAATCTACTTTATTTTGGTCAGGAAAAGTCTAAATGATTAGTACCCGCAAAATTATTTCCCTCAGATATAAATGGTGAAATATCACCTTCAGAACTGTTAATAGCTAATTATTATAAAGATAACGGCAGACAAAATAAAAAACAAAACATTTGTACATTACTTCCCCATAATCAACTGATTTAAAGTAGTAATCTGATCAAAAAATTCAGTTAATTTATATGTAGAATAGTGGGCACCCTGGTGGCGATTATAAGGCAGAACTATTATTGAGGGATTCAGGTGGCAGATAAATTCATGAGTACAAAACTCAAGCTATTTACATCTAACCCGGAGATGATATCATAACCTTGAAATTACTCCCATGTATATATGTGTGTGTATATAATGTATTTACATGGGCTCGTTTTATTTTGTTCTGGATTCATTTGTTACCTGCTGGTAGGTGTTGTGAACTTTAATGGTCAGTGTACTCCGTCAAGTATGTCATGACCTCCACATGAAAAGATTAATGATAGTGATAAAATTGCTGTGAGGTTTTCAAGTGATAATACCAGTTGATTACTGGAAAGTAATGTGTGTGTATACTTTTATGTGTATATTGAGTCGTCCACATGTAGTATGTGCTTACAGAAAAGGTCACATCACATTATCCCTATCTCACCTGGGTGTCTCATCTGAGTGTCACACCTGGGAGTTAGTTTTAGAAAGAAAAGAATAAACTTGAATTTATATAGCATCTTTCACAACTTCAGGATGTCCCAAAGTGCTTTACAGCCAATGAAGTACTTTTGAAGTGTAGTCATTGTTATAATGTACGAAATGCAACAGTCAATATGCACACAGCAAGCTCCCACAAACAGCAATGAAATAAATGACCAGATAATCTGCTTCAGGTATTAGTTGAGGGATAAATATTAGCTAGGACACCTGGAGGACTCCTCTGTTCTTCTTTGAATAGTGCCAGGATCTTTCATGTCCACCTAAGAAGGCAGATAAGGCCTTGGCTTAGCATCTCATCCAAACGATGTCACCTTCGACAGTAGAGCACTTCTCAGTACTGCACTGAAGTGACAGCCTAGATAATGTGCTCAAACTTCTGGAGTTGGGTTTGAACCCACAACCTTCTGACTCAGAAGTAAGAGCGCTACCACTGAGCCAAGGCTGACACCTTTAAGCTTAAGGTATGTATAATGTGTGTGTGCTTACCACTATACTTACCTTGCAGTCCACCAGATGTTAGTTGGTGTCACTACTTCTCCATCTACCAGGTCCCACTTTCAACCTGCAATTTAATTTTTTCCTTTCCCTGCTCACCACCACCATGGGCTACAGCTGTTGGCCACTCCACTTCCTGCTGTCCCTCCCACCAGGTCTGCTGCCTGTACTTCACTGACCACCACCCCCCCCCCCCACCCCACCCTCAGCTCCCTGACTTTCCTGCCACTACTCTAGAGCCTCGGTTGTTCTAATTTCTACCATCCTGGGCCTGCTGCCTGTTTTTCACCAGTTTCCTAGCAAACACATTATAAGCAGAAGGAGTATTTTAAAAACGAAACTAGCTCAATGCTGGGAAACCAGTGATATAACAAGCAACAAGCAAGTATGGTGGCAGAAGGCTCTGGAGTGCGGGCGGTAGAATGTGATATGGGGACTTGAGATTAAGGGTGAAAGGAGAAGGATGTTGAAAGTAGGTGAGGTGTTGGGGATAGGAGGTTTAGGGGGAAGGGGAAAGAAGGGATATGGGCAGAAGAGGGAGAGGTGAAGGGGAGGGGAGAAAGAGAAGGAACAGGGAAAGAGGGACGCAGGAAAATGGGGAATGAAAATGGCAAAGAGGGGAAGGAGGTGAGAGGAAGTGAAGGAACACAGTAACTGAGTAGTATACCACAGTAGTGAGATGCTGAGGAGAAGAAGGAACGGGGAGGGAGTTGGAAAGGTGGAGCAGATGAGACCAAAAGTGGGAGAGGGGGAGTAGACACGGGCAAGAGGGTAGAGCACCACCACCTTCACTTTGCTGTCTGCCTGCACCCTGGCCAGATCCTACTCTCTACCCTCAGCCCAAATCCTGACTGCAGCCAGGTTAGATCCCTTCCCCCCACTGCCACTGTCTGTTCTTCCCACCAACAAAAGAAGAAAATAGAGAGAAAGAGAGGGAGAAGCCAAATAACAAGAGAATGAACACAATAGAAGAAAAGAGAGGGAGAACACAACGTAGAAAGAAACAGTAAAAAAGATAAAGCAAGAGACAAGCAAAATAGCATAGAGATACAAGCAGAAGCAACAAAAAGAAAAAGAGAAAACCAGAAGAGGAAAAGAGAGAACACCCAATGTGAAAACAACATAGAGGGGTAAGACAGAGGACATATTTTGTAACTTGCCATGAGTAACACCACAGAAGATGCACAAAATAAATGTTTATTTTGGCTGTAGTTATCTTGATAGACCTATTCTTTCAGTGATGTGAGATAGTCTATATGCTTCTATGGTATATTATGCTCTTAGTGGGTAAAAGAGATAGGTGATTAATGCATACAGTAGATTCCTTTAATCTTAAATCTGCTTCAACTGTGAAACATCACTTGCAGAAAGAATCTAATTTAAAACATTATTGTTTGTAATGATTATATTTTCTGTTTGGAAAAGTTTAGTAAAACTATTAATATAAAACTCTTCTGTATGACTGATGTGTAGGAGTGAGCACCCTCTTGCTCAGCTCTACTGTCACTCCATGATGGAACATCATCATTTCGATCAGTGCGTCATGATACTCAACACCCCTGTAAGTGACTGACTGTTTTTGTGTTTCATATTAATTAATAATGTTTATACTCAAATGGTGCAAGGGCCAGAGCTTTATTTTCAGCATTTGTCTATTTGCTGTGTTTTTTATGAGATTCTGCAAAATCTCTCTTTTTATACAAGACACAGGGGTGTTTTACTTTACAACGTAATTGCCATGTTTGGAGGTCTTCTGCATTATTTTGAGCATGTTTGAGGTTGACACTGGATACAAAATTATCTAAAATGTTTTAACCTCCAGAAATGAGTTTCCTTACCCAGCATGAAAACTCACAACAAATTTTTAGAATTTCTTTACAGCAATTAAAACTTTTGAAATTAATAGAATGTATAGAAATTGGTTTAGAATATATCTTAAAATTGGGCACGGGGACCTTTCCAAATAGTTTTTGCACAGTTACAGTGTTGTTTCCAATGTCAGGATTTTAAAATAAGTATTGTGCAGAAGAAAAAAAAAGTGAGTACAGCTTGTACGACAGAAACACAACAAAATCATTGTCAGTTGATGTAATTATTTTGAAAAAAGGGTCCTAAATGTTTTTAAACCACGCCTCAATATTGTTAGCCTTACTGGTTCTAGGAGATAAACTTAAAGAGTTAAAACCCATTTTGATTCTTCAATTTGAATGATCCAGCCTTTATGAATTCCACAGTCACGAAAATTCGGAAACAAGATTATGCCGTTGTTTCTATTTTGTGTGATGTTGACCTGGCAACGCACACATTGGCCCGTAAATTGCTGCAAGCTGCGAACCAGCAGTGGTTGCCACTCATTAGATTTAAGTTCACCCATTAAGTTACCGCATTCTTTTTGGTGGCAACTTCCTTGAACTGCGATTACAAATAGCATCAGCATTCTTTCCCGGGCTGTGTGAGTGGCGAATGGATCTCTAAGGCCCCTCAATCAATCAGCTTGAAGCAAGCCACGCTGTGAGAATCAGGAAGTGCAGTTCATCGTCAAACAGCGCAGACTAAAAACCCAGATTTGCCCGGTAAGGTATTATAAAATGACAGAAAAAGTGAAATAAAGAGAGGATAAGATTAAAAGACTGAGATAAAAGAGACAGAAGGAAAAAGTAAAAAAAAAATTTTTAATCAAAACTTTTTTTATATGTCCAAAAACTATTAAAATTAGGAGTAATGAGACTCCACGTTTTTAAATGTTAATTTTTAGTGCCAGAGAGGTTGTTTGGCAGTTGTTAAGACTTACCCCAATGTCAAAACTTAGTTTAGATTTTAAAAACTGAGCATACCTGTTTTGTGGTGATATTAGTTAGTTTCCAGCTGGGCAGAAGAGCAAGTTGGCACTGGTCTATTGATTCTATTGATTGCAACGGGCGATGTCCCTTTAAGGCGAAGCTGTCAGATTGCCGACGAACCAGGAAGAGCAAGTTCCAGATTTCCGCATTTGACTGCGCATGTGTGGTCGCCGGAACCTGCTCTTCGGTTTTGCCACTTATGAGTGTTGCTAGGCTCACCATTATTTTGAAAGCAATTTCCGGCCCATTAAGTCTTAGTTTATCTGACAATCTTGAGTTGTTGATCAGTCCAGTCAGAATTTGGAACGTCCTTGCGAACGCTTCCATTCTGGTGGTTGCAAGTTGACAAAAAGATTTGGTTATCCAATGTTTGTCAAGCATGTCCATTGTAGCAAAATAGTTAGTTGTCCAGCACAACAGATAATGGGTTAGCATTAGTATATTAATGAATAGTGACATTTATGATGTGCTGTTTCCATTTGGTGAGTAAATGTTGTTATCACATATCTGGCGAAGGCTGATAGCTGTTGTAGTTGGGCCCTAATCAGCATCCAAGTTTCGACATCATCAGTTATTATTAATTTTTATGTCAGGGCTATTATCTTGAATTGTAACTGCTAACAAAAGTGAGCATGAAACATGCTGCTTATCACTGTTAATCAAAAATTATTTAAATTAATATTTCATAAATTAACATTTCATAAATGTGAAAGAAAGCAAGAAATAACCTACATTTATGTAGCGCCTTTCACAACTTCAGGATGACCCAAAGCATTAAGGATATATAGGGAATCGTTCATCTTACACGATTTTATATGGAGAATTAAATTTACCATGATACACAGTTTTAGGCAGCTTACTGAACATCGAATAATTCCTATTTTTCCTCCAGGGAAACCAGATTCTGAGTGGCCTTTCCCTGGATGAGTATAAATCTACCCTGAAAATGATTGAGCAGGCCATTCTAGCCACAGACCTAGCAATCTATATGAAGTAAGTATTGAGGACAGACACATGGCAGTTCAGAAGTTTAAACTTCACATTTTAAAACTATAGAAATGCTGAATCTTCAAATCACAAAATTCATACGTGTGGTACACATAACAGAAAAAAGAAAAGGAGTGGTTCGTATTTTATATTGGAAAATGTAGTTACCTTCACACTGCCAGATAATCTGTTAGGATCACTCCTTCATAATGAACATATCTAGTAATACCTCTACTTATTAAGCTATGCAATTTGCCACAATAATATTAAAGAACTTGCATTTATACAGTGCCTTATCACATCTTCATGACATCTCAAAGCACTTCACATCCAATTAAGTACTTTTGAAGTGGGGGCTCTTATTATGTAGGTAAACGTGTCAGCTCATTAGCACAAAGCAAGGTCCCACAAAGAGTAAATGAGAAAATCTGTTAAAATCAGTTAATCTGTTTTTGAAGATGTTGGTTGAAGGTAGAATGTTGGCCAGGATCCAATGAAAACTCACTGCCCTCTTTGACTATTACCATAGAATCTTTTATATCCATCTGAATAAGCAGCTGGCACCTTCGGTTTAACACCTCAACACGTCTGACAATGCAGCACTCTATCAGTACTGCACTGTAGTGTCAATCTAGATTTTGTGCTCAGGTTGTGGAGCAGGGCTTTAATGTAGCAGCGATTACAAGGCTCTTTACAGAGATGAAAAAAATAGATGCTGAGCAGCAGGAGACAAGTTTGGGGAAGTGGCCTAAAGCATGGTCAAAGAGGTAAGTTTGAAGGAGGATTTTGAAAGATGCAAGAGGGGGAGCAGGGTACAGAGATTTAAAGAGATTTCCAAAGTATGGACCGTGGCACCCGAGAGCCGTGCCACCAAAGGAGGAGTGGAATGGGAGGGGGTACAAAGGCAACCAGAGTTGGAAGAGCAGAGGGCACATGTTCTCAAGTAGGGTTGGAGAAGTTCACAGCGATCGAGAGGGGCAAGATCATAAAAGGATTTGTAGATGGGGATGATTTCTAATTTTTCATTGGGGACAGGAAACTAATGGAGTTTGGCAAGGATGGGGCAGTAGGGAAGTGGGACTTAGTGCAAGGCAAGTTTTGAGAGATGGAGTTTATATAGGAGGAGCTCCTTGGCAAGGAGAGCATTGAAGTAGAGCCTGCACATGATGAAAGTGTGGATGAGAGTTTCAGTAGTGGTGGACGAGATATAGGTGCACATATTGACATGTTGCAGAGATGGATATAAGCAGTTTTCACAATGGATAGAATGTGGAGTTGGAAACTCAGCTCAGGGTCAAGAATGACCCTGAGGCTGTACATTGTTGCATTCAACCTAAGCGAACAGCAGGAAGGGACTAGGATGTCGAGTTTTTGACAGAAGCCTAACAGGATGGCTTTAGCCTTGTCAATATTAAGTTGGAGAAAATTCAGGCTCATCCTTAACTTGACATCAGACAAACAGTCAGTGGCAATTAAAGAGCTGAGGGTGGTGGGTGGAGAGGTAGACTTGGATATCGTCAGCATATATATGGAAGCTGACTCCACGGGCATGATTTTAACTTGGAAAAATGGGTGGGTTGGGGGCGGGGAGGGGCAGTAAAAATCTTTTAAATCTAAAACCCTACCCCAACCCACCCGTTTCTGGTTTTAACGGAGGCGGGGCAAGGGGCGGGTGACCAACCCGCTCTGAGGAGGCGGTTCAGTCACTGAAAGCTTTCAAGGAAGCTGCGTGCTTCCATTTTAACAATTTTTTTGTTTTTAACCTTTGGGAGCCGGGATTCCCGGGCCTTCTACTTCATGCCACATGAGAGGAGGTGAGAAGGCCCGAAACAGCGGGTAAGTGCTTTTATAGCAGTGCTTGTGGGCCCAGAGGAGCAGGAGTGCTTCCCCCAGGCCCAACAAGCCTACCTGCAGTGACCCCCCTCCCCCATGATGGATGACCCTCCCTCCATGATCTACGACCAACCTCCACGATCGACCCTCCCCCCATGATCTATGACCCCCCCCCCCGATCTCTGACACTCCCGATCTCTGCCGTCCCCGATCTCTTCTGTCCCCGATCTACAAACCCCCCCGATCTATGACATCCCTCCACTATCGACCCCCCCACAATCTCCGACCCCCAATCTCTGACCCCCAATCTCTGACCCCCTGATCTCCGACCCCTCCGATCCACGACCCCCCCAACCATCAACCTCCCCCCACAATCCACGACACCCAATCTCCGACCCCCCCACGATTGACCTCCCCCCCACGACCTACGACCCCCGATCTCCGCCCCCCACGATTTCTGATGCCCCCCATGATCTCCAATGACTGAGCCCTCTGATGACTAAACGCCCCCATGACTGATTCCCCCCCAATGACTGAGCCCCCCGATGACTGAGCCCCTCAATGACCCCTGAGCCCCGATGACCCCCAAACCCTCTGATGGCAGTGCCCCGCGATGACTGCCCCCGCCGATGACTGCCCCCCCCCCATGACACACGACCCCCCCCCTCACAATGAAACCCCCCCACCATCTAAGCCTTACCCACCGGCATCCTCTTCCTCTTCTCCCGTCCAACTGAGGCCAGCCTGTCAATCAGGCCGGCCTGTCGAGCGGGAAACTGTCAAAAAAAAACGTCCTTATGTCAAAATCATAAGGATGTCCGGGTAACCCAGAAGTACATAAAATCATGCCCCTTAGGGTAGATTTTTGTCTTCACAGCCTTGGTGGTACTCTGGGAGAGTGGATCGTCCACCCTTTATGAAACCCACTCGATTTTTATTTCAAGGATTGGCAATCTGCTCCACCAGATTACCACTTCGACAGTGAAGATGAAAATCCACCTTGATGTCTGAGGATGGTATCATGGAGAGAAAGAAGAGAATCTGTATAAAATTTATGAAGTAGAATCTCATGCAGCTAAAATTAACTTTTTTTTAGGAGAAGAGAAGAATTTTTTGATCTGGTGAAAACCAATCAATTTGACTGGGAAGTTAAAAGTCACAAAGAGCTTTTAATGTAAGTAACAATCCAAAGCAGGCATCATCATCACCCAAAAATGTTAAACCTACATAAAATTATTAAATTATATCTAAAAGATAGAAAAAAGTCAGGAGACAGGGAAAGGAGAAGGAGAGAAAATAGGAGGGGAGGAGAATGCTGTAATAACCTCAGACCTCTAAAGCCAATTTTTGGTCAGTGGAAGCCCAATTTTTCTACATTTGCTCTCATATCCAAAATGAACAGTGGGCCTAGGAGAAAGAAGAAAACAGGTAAGTTAAAGAATTCAAATTTAATTTTAGAGGAACAACAGATTATAAAAGGTAATTAGGTAGCAAAACAGTAAAATACAATCAAAGAATAAACCTAACCCTAACCCTAATGCAGAAAGAAAATGAGGAAGAAGAATAGTGCAAAAAGATATAGTTTAAGAGAGTCAGTGGAGCAATGACAGATGTAGTTTAACATAAAGTGTGAGATAGTATGCTTTGGCAGATGAGAATACAATCCAAATGGAAAAGCACTGGGAAGGGGAAGGGGGGTAGATAAACAAGAGGATTTTGGGGTCCAGATCCATAAATTATGAAAGGCTAACTCACAGATCCAAAAAGCAATCAAAAAAACTCATAGGATGCTTGGCTTCATCACAAGAGCTATGGAATATAACAGAAAGGAAGTGTGAGTCCAATCAAACAGACCACCGGTTAATTATTTCTTAATTATTCCTTGGAGCCATGCATTCATTCATCTTAGCTGCTCAGAATGGGGCAGATGCTCTGGGGTGATATACACCAAGGGGATTTCCTGATGTCGGTGCGATCAGTCTGTGTTCTTTAGTTTCTATTGAATAAGAGTAAGGGGAGACTGAGAAGCAAAGGTAGATTGTAATCAGACTACTTCAATGATAAGAAGTGGTCAGGCTCCAAGGAAACAGTCCCAGTACTATAAATGTCTACCATTTGTCATCAGTGACGGATTGCCATTAATAGGACTGTTCATAAGTCCAATAGAGGCTGTGTCCCCCTCTTCACTCAGGTGTATGTAAAAGATCCCACTTGCAGGAAGTGCTTCTCAGGATATCGTAGGTGCGTAGCCCGTGATCTTTCAAGACACATTCCCTGCGAGCAGCACTCCCCGCTGTGAATGCCAGGCCATAGCAGAAATACTTATACTCCAAATGAGGACTCACCGGTGGTGTACATCACCCCAGAGCATCTGCCCCATTCTGAGCAGCTAAGATAAATAAATGCATGGCTCCAAGGAATAATTAAGAATTAAAGAACATTGCAAAACTGATTTTTATAAACTAGTAAATTAAGTACTTGGGCAGCTCTGGGGCAAATAGTTACTATTCATAATGTTCACCCTATATAGAGTTCTCATTTAACGACTAACATAAATATACTGATTCCGGGTAAAAATTCCTCTGGTCACTGACATTGTAAGTGCGTTTGCGAGGATTTTCATTTTTCGTAAATGTATTGTTTTAGAATGAAGTTACAATTTCACTAGAAATAGCAAACATTAGAAATCTTCACAAACAGTGAAGTGTTGCCAGATGTAGGAATTCTCACACCAAGTTGTTTAAATAATTGCAAAATAACTGCAGAAAATGTTGATGAAAATAATGATATTTATTTAAGTTTTACTCTTAATTTTATTGATGTTGACAGGGCGATGATGATGACAGCATGTGATGTGTCTGCAATAACCAAACCTTGGCCTGTTCAACAAAAGGTAATTCAGACAGTATCTGTGCATAGTCCTGTAAAAATGTATGACGGCAGTGTAATATTAATCCTGCCTTTGGAAACATGTGGCAGATAGATATAATATCATCATACCATTTTTGTTGTGTTATCCCAGTAACATAGGAGCCTATCTTCATTAATTCAACTGTCCCTATTAGTGCCAGACAGCAATAAGTCGCCACTCACACACTAGTTCCAGCTGGGTGCCCACAGAGCCTAACACTTCTGTGGATGGTTTGTGTAAATTGGCATTGGCCAGTGCTAATTGTCACCTGATTATGATTACCCACACTAAAACCATCTTAAAACAGGTCTTAACACCACTTAAAGTAGTTCGAATGATTTTGCGAAAGCTAGAAAGAACAGAAATGGCTGGACTCCAGTGGGGTCATTTACGAGGCTTTGCTGCTGACATTAAGAATGGCTAAACATGAGCACGAGTCAGAGGTAGGGCTATAACACTATAGCTCTGATTTCTTCAACCCATGCCAGCATCTAATGAAGCTCCACACTAGCAATGGAGATGTAAAAAATTACCCCTAGATATTCACTTTGTAATCATCAAACTGTGGTTTGGGGCAGGAAAAGCCTAATTCCTGATAATCAGTAAATGATCAGGTTCCTCCCTTTCCTTTTATCAGGTACCCCTTACCAAGCACTATTTCATGATTGAGGGTGGACAGGTGAGCCTGGTGGTCCCAAGTCTGTCGATGTTGCCCTTGAACCAATCCATGGGAGCTGCGCAAAAGCAGCCCAGGACAATTCACATTCCAGTTTTTTCAGTATCCAGCTTCTGTTCAACACCCCTCGTAGAGTACGCTGGCCTAAACTTGTATAACGCTACTTTGTGGCACCACATGTTACAATACCAAGTGCTGCGCTAATGTGCCATGTAAGTGAATGTGTATCCTGTTCAATTTGTTTATGGCTCAGCCAGTACTACAGCCATTGTTACCCTGCATACTTCAGTTAGCCTTAACAAATAAAATTTAAAAAAACAGTTTGTGTTAATCCTACAACTGCATTTTTCAGACAGCTGAACTTGTGGCAACAGAATTTTTTGAACAAGGTGACAAGGAGAGAGAGGAGTTAAACATCGAACCCATTGTATGTATCAAATTTTATGATTTCTAGATGTAGTCTAACAGTGCTGCTACCATTTAGTTTTAAAATAGGAACATAGGAACATAGGAACAGGAGTAGGCCATTCAGCCCCTCGTGCCTGCTCTGCCATTTGATAAGATCATGGCTGATCTGTGATCTAACTCCATATGCCTGCCTTTGGCCCATATCCCTTAATACCTTTGGTTGCCAAAAAGCTTTCTATCTCAGATTTAAATTTAGCAATTGAGCTAGTATCAATTGCCGTTTGCGGAAGAGAGTTCCAAACTTTTACAACCCTTTGTAGGAAATGTTTTCTAATCTCGCTCCTGAAAGGTCTGGCTCTAATTTTTAGACTGTGCCCCCTACTCCTAAAATCCCCAACCAGTGGAAATAGTTTCTCTCTATCCACCCTATCTGTTCCCCTTAATATCTTATAAACTTTGATCAGATCACCCCTTAACCTTCAAAACTCTAGAGAATACAACCCCAATTTGTGTAATCTCTCCTCGTAACTTAACCCTTGAAGTCCGGGTATCGTATTGCACTCCCTCCAAGACCAATATGTCCTTCCGAAGGTGCGGTGCCCAGAACTGCTCACAGTACTCCAGGCGCGGTCTAACCAGGGTTTTGTATAGCTGCAGCATAACTTCTGCCCCCTTGTACTCTAGTCCTCTAGATATAAAGGCCAACATTCCATTTACCTTCTTGATTATTTTCTGCACCTGTTCATGACATTTCAATGATCGATGTACCTGAACCCCTAAGTCCCTTTGGACGTCCACTGTTTTTAACTTTTTACCATTTAGAAAGTACCCTGTTCTATCCTTTTTTGATCCAAAGTGGATGACCTCTCATTTGTCTACATTGAATTCCATTTGCCACAGTTTTGCCCATTCACCTAATCTATCAATATCGCTTTGTAATTTTATGTTTTCATCTACACTGCTTACAATGCCACCAATCTTTGTGTCATCGGCAAACTTAGATATGAGACTTTCTATGCCTTCATCTAAATCGTTAATAAATATTGTGAATAATAAATATTGTGAATAATTAATGTAAATGTGTTTCACTGTTAGAGAAATACTGCTTCCATTTTGAATGACACTTCTTATGCATTAATTTTTAAAATTTCATTTCAAGGATTTAATGAATAGAGAGAAACGTGATCAGATCCCCAGCATGCAGGTTGAATTCATTGATGCAATCTGTATTAAGCTATATGAGGTAACTCTTTTCAGTATTTAATATCCTTTGCAACTTTCAAAAAATGCATTTGCCTGCAATTTCAGTGGTGGGGTGCGTTTCCTGGTCTCTTGCCATAACTTCGGCAGAAGATCGGCAGAACCTCAGAGGAATGACATAAATTGCCATTTGCACCATTTCCCCGGGGATTCCGCCAAAGTTACAGCAAAAGATCAGGACCACGTGGGCATTCTCCCCTATTCATATTTTGTCTTTTGGCTAGTATTCTACGAAAATTAGCTTCTGGAAATTTCTTATAATTTAAATTTTTAAACGGGATCTCTTGAGGGTCAAATTGGGTCCAAGATAATACGCCTGGCCACAGAAGATTGGAACAGAGCTCTCCATGGCAAACTCTGTAACTTGATACTCGAACTAGGCAGGCCCACAGTACTCCAAACCACTGCTGATGATTAACCATCCAACAGGGCTCATTATTGGCAACTGGATGGGCAAATCTGTCAGTGGCGGCTGAGATTCTTTTCCTTTGGTTCCATTTGAGAAGCCAGGTCTTCCATTTCAGCTCTTACTTGAATAAGCAGCAGGAAGTTTACTAGTGCTCCATGCCAGTAAGCTGTGCCATTCTAACTGGTTAAATTCCAGCATAATCCCAGTGTAGACTTGGGGGTTCTTAAGCCTTGGTTCTTGCCAACCTATGCATAGGTTCTCTTGACTTGGGTAAGTGAGGTGTGTCCCTACAAAGAGAGCATATACTCAATATCAGGAGAACAAAAATTTCACAGTGGCTCAATTCGGAGAATCTTAAGCATGGTGATGGATTTCCATGTGCGTGAGACATCTGGCTGACCAAAAAGTAGCTTAATATTAAATAGAACTAAACATATGTGGAGTTTTTTTTATTGAGAAACCTAGGCGAAAGGCCAAACCCCATAGTGCAGCATGTTACCACTTGCAAAGTGTAAGATAGAAGATGAGTTAAAATCAAGATGTAGCAATTAAACGATTAAGCCAAACTTGGATTGTAAAAAATTGTCCATTTAGAAGGAGGAGCAGACTGATGCAGGTAAAGAATTCCAGAATTTTGAAGTTCTGAGAAAAACTAGGGGCATGATTTTTACCTGGACTCGAAGAGAGCACGGGGCGGGAGGTAGATTTTTGCTTGGGAAACCCGGAAGTGGTGAGCGCATTGGAATCTGCGATCACAACTGAATTGAAGGCAATTATTTTTACTTCTGGGTTTCGCTTTTCCAAGCTGCCCAGCGGGCGTAATGCACACCCGTATGACCCGATCTGAAGTCCACTATTTAAAAGGCCAATGCAAAAATGGATTTTGGAGGAGAAAGGAGGAAGTGAAGCTATGGATTCCAAGAAAGCAAAGGCAGCACCCAGGTTCACGGACGCTTCACTTGAAGTACTGCTGGGTGTAGTGAGAACCAGGAGGGGGGTCATTTACCCCTGCAATGGGAGGAAGAAACCTGGTTCTGCTATGATGAAGGCATGGCTGAGGAGGTGAGCAGCAGGAGCACGGTGCCCCGGTCTTGGCTTCAGTGCAGGAAACGTTTTAATGACCTAATCAGGTCAGGAAAAGTGAGTACATTTGCTGATTCACCCACATTCTGTGTTGTACAACAACCCCTTCGCACTCTGTCTTGGCAAGCCTACTCCATCACATGGCTCCTCACACCCACTTAAGTTTCAGCTGCCACCATCCTTCGCTTTCTATGCGCTTCCTCACCTCCCCATTTATCCACCTACCACTGCCACTCACCCCAATTCTTATGCAATGTGATCCATCTGTCTCATAGTCACCCTCACCCAATGCAATGCATCCATTGGGTGAATATGTCACCTTCAGTCACTCACAGGTCTGTTCTTTCACCCCTTGTAGGAGAAGAGAGCACAAAATGCAAGGGAGAGGGTGAGGACTGGAGATGGACCACCACAAATAGTCCAGCTGAGGAGTCCGTGGAGATAAGTGGGAGCTTTTTCCCTTCGTTGAGGGTTCTATAACAAGGGGACATAGATTCAAGGTAAAAGGCGGGAGGTTTAGAGGGAATTTGAGAAAGAACTTTTTCACCCAGAGGGTGGTTGGAGTCTGGAACTCACTGCCTGAAAGGGTTGTGGAGGCAGGAACCCTCACAACATTCAAGAAGCATTTGGATGAGCACTTGAAATGCCATAGCATACAAGGCTACGGACCAAATGCTGGAATATGGGATTAGAGTAGACAGGGCTGATGGCCGGCGCGGACACGATGGGCTGAAGGGCCTCTATCCGTGCTGTATAACTCTATGACTCTATCAGCATCCCTATCCATCGGAGAAGGAGAGATTGGGAACCCGCAGATGCCTGGTGACAGAACTTAAACATCTTTCACATACATGACGACTTTATTTCATCAATGACTGAACTATAAGAAACCTGAATATGGTAATTGGCAAGATTGTTACTTTGCCATGACTAATTCATTGCGCTTTCTGTTGTCTTCCAGGGCCTTCAAGTGTAGAAGAAGAATGTGCGGAGATGTATGACATCGATTCCTCAGAGGACCTCATTGCTTCTGAGGGTGCACCTTCACAGGACGTACAGCCATACACCACCTGACATAGCCATACTCACAGAATCATATCTTTCAGCCAACGTCCCAGACTCTTCCATCACCATCCCTGGGTATGTCCTGTCCCACCGGCAAGACAGACCCACCAGAGGTGGCGGTACAGTGATATACAGTCAGGAGGGAGTGGCCCTGGGAGTCCTCAACATTGACTCTGGACTCCATGAAATCTCATGGCATCAGGTCAAAAATGGGCAAGGAAACCTCCTGCTGATTACCACCTACCGTCCTCCCTCAGCTGATGAATCAGTCCTCCTCCATGTTGAACACCACTTGGAGGAAGCACTGAGGGTAGCAAGGGCACAAAATATACTCTGGGTGGGGGACTTCAATGTCCATCACCAAGAGTGGCTCGGTAGCACCACTACTGACCGAGCTGGCCGAGTCCTGAAGGACATAGCTGCTAGACTGGGCCTGCGGCAGGTGGTGAGCGAACCAACACGAGGGAAAAACTTACTTGACCTCGTCCTCACCAATCTACCTGTCGCAAATGCATCTGTCCATGACAGTATTGGTAGGAGTGACCACCGCACAGTCCTCGTGGAGATGAAATCCCGTCTTCGCTCTGAGGACACCATCCAACGTGTTGTGTGGCACTACCACCGTGCTAAATGGGATAGATTCAGAACAGATCTAGCTGCTCAAAACTGGGCATCCATGAGGCGCTGTGGGCCATCAGCAGCAGCAGAATTGTATTCCAGCACAATCTGTAACCTCATGGCCCGGCATATTCCTCACTCTACCATTACCAACAAGCCAGGGGATCAACCCTGGTTCAATGAGGAGTGTAGAAGAGCATGCCAGGAGCAGCACCAGGCGTACCTAAAAATGAGGTGCCAACCTGGTGAAGCTGCAACTCAGGACTACATGCATGCTAAACAGCGGAAGCAACATGCTATAGACAGAGCTAAGCGATTCCACAACCAACGGATCAGATCAAAGCTCTGCAGTCCTGCCACATCCAGTCGTGAATGGTGGTGGACAATTAAACAACTAACGGGAGGAGGAGGCTCTGCAAACATCCCCATCCTCAATGATGGCGGAGTCCAGCACGTGAGTGCAAAAGACAAGGCTGAAGCGTTTGCAACCATCTTCAGCCAGAAGTGCCGAGTGGATAATCCATCTGACCCTCCTCCCAATGTCCCCACCATCACGGAAGCCAGTCTTCGGCCAATTCGATTCACTCCATGTGATATCAAGAAACGGCTGAGTGCACTGGATACAGCAAAGGCTATGGGCCCCGACAACATCCCAGCTGTAGTGCTGAAGACTTGTGCTCCAGAACTAGCTGCGCCTCTAGCCAAGCTGTTCCAGTACAGCTACAACACTGGCATCCACCCGACAATGTGGAAAATTGCCCAGGTATGTCCTGTCCACAAAAAGCAGGACAAATCCAATCCGGCCAATTACCGCCCCATCAGTCTACTCTCAATCATCAGCAAAGTGATGGAAGGTGTCGTCGACAGTGCTATCAAGCGGCACTTACTCACCAATAACCTGCTCACCGATGCTCAGTTTGGGTTCCGCCAGGACCACTCGGCTCCAGACCTCATCACAGCCTTGGTCCAAACATGGACAAAAGAGCTGAATTCCAGAGGTGAGGTGAGAGTGACTGCCCTTGACATCAAGGCAGCATTTGACCGAGTGTGGCACCAAGGAGCCCTAGTAAAATTGAAGTCAATGGGAATCAGGGGGAAAACTCTCCAGTGGCTGGAGTCATACCTAGCACAAAGGAAGATGGTAGTGGTTGTTGGAGGCCAATCATCTCAGCCCCAGGGCATTGCTGCAGGAGTTCCTCAGGGCAGTGTCCTAGGCCCAACCATCTTCAGCTGCTTCATCAATGACCTTCCCTCCATCATAAGGTCAGAAATGGGGATGTTCGCTGATGACTGCAGTGTTCAGTTCCATTCGCAACCCCTCAGATAATGAAGCAGTCCGAGCCTGCAGGCAGCAAGACCTGGACAACATCCAGGCTTGGGCTCATAAGTGGCAAGTAACATTCGCGCCAGATGAGTGCCAGGCAATGACCATCTCCAACAAGAGAGAGTCTAACCACCTCCCCTTGACATTCAACGGCATTACCATCGCCGAATCCCCCACCATCAACATCCTGGGGGTCACCATTGACCAGAAACTTAACTGGACCAGCCATATAAATACTGTGGCTACGAGAGCAGGTCAGAGGCTGGGTATTCTGCGGTGAGTGACTCACCTCCTGACTCCCCAAAGCCTTTCCACCATCTACAAGGCACAAGTCAGGAGTGTGATGGAATACTCTCCACTTGCCTGGATGAGTGCAGCTCCAACAACACTCAAGAAGCTCGACACCATCCAAGATAAAGCAGCCCGCTTGATTGGCACCCCATCCACCACCCTAAACATTCACTCCCTTCACCACCGGCGCACTGTGGCTGCAGTGTGTACCATCCACAGGATGCACTGCAGCAACTCGCCAAGGCTTCTTCGACAGCACCTCCCAAACCCGCGACCTCTACCACCGAGAAGGACAAGGGCAGCAGGCGCATGGGAACAACACCACCTGCACGTTCCCCTCCAAGTCACACACCATTCCGACTTGGAAATATATCGCCGTTCCTTCATTGTCGCTGGGTCAAAATCCTGGAACTCCCTTCCTAACAGCACTGTGGGAGAACCGTCACCACACGGACTGCAGCGGTTCAAGAAGGCGGCTCACCACCACCTTCTCGAGGGCAATTAGGGATGGGCAATAAATGCCGGCCTCGCCAGCGACGCCCACATCCCGTGAACGAATAAAAAAATAAATAAAAAAAATGAGTCTACGCATGCCATGACCATGGCAATGCTGGAGATGTCTGCCACCTTCAACAGGATGACAGATACTTTACCCATGGCCTTACAACACATCACAGATGTGCACCAAGCTG
Source organism: Heptranchias perlo (assembly GCF_035084215.1). Classification (NCBI taxonomy): domain Eukaryota; kingdom Metazoa; phylum Chordata; class Chondrichthyes; order Hexanchiformes; family Hexanchidae; genus Heptranchias; species Heptranchias perlo. Next base: position 123,379,527 of record NC_090325.1, on the reverse strand, counting down.
CTGTCCAGGAGAGTGGTGAGAGTGATGTGACGCTGGCCCAGGAAAGGGATGATGGCAGAAGGGGACCTAGAAGTGGGGACTTCACTCAAAACACTCCCACGTTTCACCGGCTGCCCCCCCCCCCCCTCAATCAGTACCCAAAATGTTGCCTCCTCTCCCGATGGCTAAGTCTGCCCCTGCACAGGTGCAGGTGGAGCATTCTTTGGCGGGGCCCTCATGGGCTCCAAAACCCAGAAGTCGTGGGCCAAAAGAATCTCAAAAGTCAGGGCACGGATCTGAGCAGCCTGCCACGACCTCTGCTGAAGCCACAGGAGATGCACCACATAGAAGTGATAGGAAGCAAAAGAAAAATTGTTGTACGTTCTATGTAATTCTGTGTAATGAAGCATAAGTTCAAACAATTACAGTTAGCCAAGGGTATGCACAAGGATGATTGAAGAAATGTTACGTTGTTAATTTCCTATTTTTTTGGCACCACTTCCACCTCTTGACCATTATTGCGTCCCGAGTGTTAAGTCACCGTTTCATTTGAATGAATGCCAGTACAAGACAGGACCCATTAGGCAGATGTGATGTGGGCGTTTGCGTGGTTGAAGGACTGTTTTGTGCAGGGGGAGGGTTGGTGGTGGTGGTTGTACCAGCCTGCCTGAGTAACTAAATATCTCTCTTGTGCCACTGTTATTATGAGAACCTGTGTGAGTCGAGGGCATTCCTGGCAGCTAAGTGTGCGCGGCTGGTCTGGTGATGGATGCTGCCTCATTATATTCCCCCTGGTGCTCCTCATCCTCTTCTTCAATGTTGTCGCCAACAGAGAATGATTGATGAGCGCCTTTGTCCTCCTCCACCTGTAAACCTCTGCTGCGCTATGTTGTGCAGGATGTAGCACACCACAATTATTCTGGAGACCCTTGCTTGCGAGTACTGAAGGGCCCCTCCAGACCTATCCAGGCACCTGAAGTGCATCTTCAACATGCCTATGGTTGCTCAGTGACACACCTTGTGGTGATGCAACTCTGTTTGTAGCGCTGTCGTGCCTCGTTGGTGGGGTTCCTCACAGGTGTCATGAGCCAAGTTTGCAAGGAGTATCCCTTGTCTCCAACGAGCCAGCTCTTAAGTCTGTCTCCTGTTTGGAAGAGGTCTGGAATGTTGGACTGGTGCAAAATAATGCATCATGACAGCAGCCAGGGAATCTGGTGCAAACCTGCATGAATCTCCTCTTGTGGTTGCACACCAGGTTTGCATTGATGGAGTGATAGCCATATTGGTTTATGAAGACTCCTGGCTCATGTGGTAGTCCTCGGATTGCCAAGTGTGTGCAATCGATTGCGCCCTGCACCCATAGGAAGCCAGCCAGAGAGGCGAAACCCACTGCCTGCTCATTCTGGCTGTTGTTGTCGTGGGGGAAGCCCATGTAATCGGACGCCCTGGCAAACAACCTATCACCTGCCTTATACATTTATGTGCAGACAACTGACACACCCTGGAGATGTCACTGGTGGCACACTGGAAGGAGCCAGAGGCAAAGAAATTGAGGACAGTGGTTACCTTTACTGCAACGGGCAATGTATGGTCACCAGGTCCAGCAGGGAGCACCTCTTTCTCAAGGAAGCTGCAGATGTCTGTGACCAGCTGCAGATGTCTGTGACCAGCTGCAGACTCAATCTGAGCCTGTGTAGGCACTGCTTATTCGAGAGGTCCAGGAAGCTCAAACTCTGCCTGTAGACCCTCTCACATGGGTCGTGCCTCCTGTGACCTCGGCCCCTCTGTTGCTCCCCTCTCTGCTATTCTCCAGATCCAGATCTTTGTTGTGCATCTGGAGATCCCAACACAGCACGAGATGGCTGCTGTGGATGGTCATTTTCCTCCTCCTCAGATGTCCTCTCGAATGCACCATTGCATCCCCTATCATGATCTTGTCAACTTGAGAGCCTCCAAAGTTTTGCTAAAGATGTCTCAACACAAGAACTCTCAGCCAAACGTTTGCCCGAGAGAACTGAGAGACCAGTTGCAATACCTGAGCTTTAATTAAGATGGGTCAATCACAGGGGTAAAAGCCCAAATCAACTTCGGCTGAATCTCACTTCCGTTTCACTGTCAAGATTCAGAAGCCCCAGGAAACCCGTTCAGGAGCCCTTAAATTTGTTTATTTTTAAGAATCAATTAAAATTAACCTACCTCAACGATCTTAATTGACGCAGTAACTACCCGCCCGCTGGCAGTAATTGGGCATGTGACATTGGCTGCCCGCGCACATTCAAACACGCCCACATTAAATACGGACGTGGGCGCGCTGGAGCCGAGTTGCGCTACAAAAATCAGTGATTTTCACTATCCGCCCACTCCCAACCCACCTGTTCTTGGGGGGTAAAATTCCTCATGAGTCTTGTTTTCAAAATAGTAATAATGCAGGAGGAGGAGGAGCAAATCAGAGATTTCAAAGAGCAGTGGCTTGAACAATCTGTGAACAGTAACAACAAAGTCACAGAACATTTTTCCACAGTATTTTTAAAAATACATTAAATGTATACTTTCCCTCTCCACATGAGATATTGCCGACACAGATAACATGACGCTGCATATCCCCTCCTAATGGACTATCAGGAATCTGACATGAATCGTTGTTACAAATTTGGGTCAGTCACAGGTATGATTCCATGGTTCAGTGGATGTCGGTCTCTCCCTTAATTGGTCTGGTTGCCTGCTTTTTTTTTTAGAGAAGTTGACTCCTGCTGGCCTGTATCTGCTAGCGCGGTAGCGGGACCCGAAGTGTAACAATGAAACTCCCTTGTGATCTGGGCTGGATCTATGTATTTCAAGCATGTGTACTCCTTTAATTTCCCCAAAGGCGGATTGAGTTAACACTAGGCGAGATATTATTTGATTCTGTTAATAAGTTGCTTAATTCCACAGTAGACAAAACATACAGAACATTGAGTATGGTGAAAGTCACTTGATGCAATCAGTTCAACTTTTGTTACACATGCCATTCGAAAAATAAAAATCACACGTACATTAGCCCACTTGGGAGATTCTTACTTAACATAGAAAGATGGAATCCCTCTGCTCTCTATCCTACCGACAGTACGGAGAGAAGATAAACGTTCCCTGCACCAAGCAGGTAAATTGGCTGTATGTATCACAAGTACACTATGAGCTCTATGAGCTGCAGTATGGAATAGATTATGAACTGCAATATGCCAATAATAATATTTCTGGGGTTTATTCTGTTTCACCCCAATTTTAGAATTCACTGTTGAGGGCTGATTATCAGATTTAATTAGGTACCATCCTAAAAGCCAGAAGGCTTTACTGTAAGAAATTGGATACATGATATGCAAATATATGCAATGTATGCAAATCTCCCAGGATTGATATAAAGCCACAACCTATGTCCTAACTAGAATATGAAAAGTAAGAGAGAATATGCACTTATGTAGCCTCAGGATGTCCCAAAGCACTTTACAGCTAATGAAGCACTTTTTAAAAATGTAGTCACTGTTGTAATGCAGGAAAGATTGCGGCCGATTTGCACACAGCAAGGTCCCACAAAAGGAATGCAATAAATGACCAAATAAACTGTTTTAGTGGTGTTGGTTGAAAGATAAATGTTTGGCCAGGACAACTTCCCTGCTCTTCTTCAAATAATGTCATGGGATCTTTTACATCCACCTGAGAGGTCAGATGGGAGTTAGGTTTAATGCCTTGTCAGAAAGATGGCACCTCCGACAGTACAGCACTTGATTGTTAGCGAAGATTATGTGCTTAAGTCCTGGATTGGGGCTTGAACCCATAGCCTTGTGACTGAAGTGAGAGTGCCACCACTGAGTCAAGCTGATACAAATTTTATGAAAAACAAGATATACCCCATTTGACAGTCAACGGTAATTGCAGGGACAGATATCAGATACTCAACAATGGTGACAGTGAGAGAGTTAGGAGGAATGACTGTGAGCATGTCCAGACAAGTATTTTGGACCTCATGATATTCACTGATATCTTTAAGCAATCATACAAATACAAATCCCAAGTGTACATACTGGGCCAAATTTGGATTTTTGGCCGTTAACCTGATAAGTAAATGATTGTGGAAAATCTTTTCAATGTTTAAAAAGAGTTAGCCTGCATCGTCAATTTGTGACGTTTATATAACTCCCTTTTCAATCTGTCCCTCCCAGGCTCTGGCAAGGATATCTGAATCTTGTCTCCCATTGCTTGAAGGCTGCAGGAATAATCGAAAGAACTGGGAGATGCTAGCTGCACAAAAACTGACGAATGGGGAAAAGAAATGAGATATAAAGCCTGGTGATTTACCTGGCAGCCTATCGAGGAAGCAGGACTCTGATTTTTTTGGATGAATTTGGAGCTCACAAGCTAGCTTTTCTGCCTATTGTCTATAAATAGGCAGAAAACATTTTTAGTACTTCAGTAAAATGGGAGCCATTAGCTCCTAACTGGTAGGGTTATCTTCCAGGCCCACTTTGACAAGCTCTTATTTTCGGTTCAATTGTTTCACTTTCACAGATAATAAGACAACCTCTACCTTGCTGAATATATCTGCTGTTTGTTAATGGCAGTCAGGGAAGGAAGAGGACAACCTGGTCCTAGAGCTTGAAGAATCCAGTGGTTTCACATCCCCTGATATTTTCATATAGCAAGAAATGTTATTAATGCTTATAGTTTTTTTTTTAATGTATAGGTCAAATGTAAATGCATTGGTCAATAATTATTCAAAAATGATGATAATCTAACACATCTTTGCACAATGTTTTATCATTTTCTAACTAGATCTGGCCCATACAAGCACAGTTCTTTCAATACAGTTTAATTAGCAATTTGTTTTTGCACATGTACATATAATTCTTATGGAGAGTTTTCACTGCATACCCTGAATATGCAAATGTTCTTGGACACGTACTTTCCAAGAATGAAAGAAAAGGCTGTGGTCTGGCCTGGGATATGTGTTATCCCTGGGTAAGAGCAGATTTTCTTATTAGCCAATCCACCAAGAAGACTTATAGGGTCTCCCCGAACACATTTAAATTTTGTTTATTTAAAAATATCAAGATTAGGCTACTTAAAAATGAATTTGTCATTTGATCTTGCATGACAAGGGATGGTGGCAGTCTGATCTTGTAAAGATAAGTCTGCCACATTTTACAGAATTGTCAGAATTTTTTTTATATGGAATAGCATGTTTTAAATGTCAAAGTACATGTATTTCAGTGCATTGATGATAGGAACACAAGGCAGTAGCAGGAGACCATCAACAATTTATTTTGGTATTTTTGTATGTGGTAGCCAGTGACTTTGCAGGATATGTTTTTGCACAGTTTCTGAACATTATAATTAGTTATAAATGCTAATTTATGACACAAGTAGCAATGGTTATAGTGGAAGTTGATTAATCCTGTGCTCCCAGTGTTGTGGCCTTATTTGCAACCCATGCTCCTTGCAATTGTGGCTCTCAACTGGGCGCATGGGATTGGTGATTTTACTCATCTGTTTTATAAACAGAGTGACCCTACTAACCACCCACTTTGGTACTGCATTATCCTTTATATCATCAGGGTATAGTTTGGAATGTTAGATTATCTACATTGTGGGGTCTTCATTTTTTTATGGCAAAGCTGTACATACTGCAGGAGCTAGTCCAGTTTGTCAATGATAAAAATCATAAGGACCTACTCTTCTTAAGGCATGTGACATTATCATACTGGGACAGTTCCCAGGTAACCTTCTTAATCCACAATGCGTAAAGCCACCTTTCTGGGTTAGTGTTTTTCTTTGCAGACGAGATGAAAGATATTGTTAAATTTCAAAACCTATGGGGGTGGGGGATGAAGAGGCACTAATTGAAACGATTCTTGTTATGTGCAGTACTCTTTGATTTAAAGAGTGAAGAGGACATACAAGGCAGTAGTCTAACCTTCTACTTCATTACAGCTTCCTTCACATACCGAAGCAGTATGACTTACAGTATGGAGGTTGGAAGCCTTCTTAGTTTAGATGAAACACCTACAATGAGAATAGATCTACCAAAATTTAGATAATGCCATGGTTGCTCCAATTAGCAGCTCTGCAAATGCTATTTAAGGTGATATCTCTTTAATGTTAGACCAAGATATAAAAATCATTGTGATTTTTTCCCATTCATAATATAGTTTGTTATCTGCAGTATGTGGAGGATACTGTAATGATGATATTTCTACAACATGGATACTATAACATTGAGCTTGAATATAGAACATGGGAACTGAGTTCACAGCTATGGTTTATAACCTAGATGGCCCCATGGCTGTTTTCAAGTGTACCATTCAGCCAAGGTCAGGAAGTACCAGCACTGGACAGGTTTTCTTGATTATGTTTAAATACTGGTGGGTGAAAAATAAATGTCTGTAAATTTAATTAATGATACCAACCTCATTAACCATACCAAGAAATTCAAGGCAAGCAAGTCAACCTGAATGTTGTGACAGATCCTTCAACTGACTCAGTATTTCCAGTTCCCCTGTACAGTGCAGGTGGAGCTAACTTGTGTTATTTGATCACATTTCAGTTGCTGTTTAAACTGCTTCCTTGCTTTTCTGGTCCTTTGCAACCTTCTAAAATCATTACTAAGGGACAACTGACACCCAAATCATAGCTCAAAACAAGAGAACTCTCTGTTGCTGGTGCTATTCTGAAGGGGAAGGTTGGCTAGAAACATTGGAGTGCCTCATGAGGGCATCTTCAGTTGAGTCTGACTTTATTTTCAAACATTGTGATCAAATAGTTGTTCAATTTTAAAACTGTAGCTCACAAACAAGTTGTTCCTTTAGGCAAAATGTAGATATTTATTTTCATAAAATATTATCACAATATATCAAGTTGTCAAACAGCAGTGTAGTTGTATGGTTTCTGTATGACCTGGGCACTACAGGGATATCAGTACCTGAGAGAATTTTCTTTAACATCAGTGGCAAACCTTTCAGACTTGTATTGCTATGGCATAAACTTAGCAAAAAAAAGTATGTTGTTCAATTATTTATTTTATTACACTAGATTGCTTACAAGTATCGTATGAATTATAAATTCTAAATTTCACGTTAGAATTATAGTGCATTGGGTTAGCACACTATCCTCCCATCTCCGTGGCCAAAAATGGTAGGTTGAAGGTTTCATCTGTCTTTTAGTTGTAATGTGACCATGGGTCTATAGCGTGAAATTGCTCCTAATTAAGCAATAAATTGGCAATCTCCTCTAATAAGGTCACAGGGATGACTGACATGGAAATGGCAATGTCACACTGTTGCATTCTTCTAAAGTTGGGGATTTGGTACAGTGTTGGATAGATTAGAGAGAGCTTCATTTTGCAGCTGGTTGTGCTCTACCTGGCGCAGGCGTGCTTAATGCCAGCTTTGGGTACCTGAAATAGGTAAATGTTCCGTTCTCCAATAATAGCATACCTTGCCTTCACCAAAAATTTAAAAGCCTACTTTAGATTCCCTACAAAATACATGGACTTGGAAACAACATGGGGCTCCATGGACATCTCCATCCTCAACCATGGTGGAGCCCAGCTCACAAGTGCAAGAGGTAAGACCGAAGTGCTTGCAAGTGCTTCTGCCAAAAGGGCTGAGTGAATGATTCTAAGTCTCCTACCAAGATCCCCACCATCAGCCAATTCAGTTCACTACACATGATATAGAAACATAGAAAAATTTACGGCACAGAAGGAGGCCATTCGACCCATCATGTCTGTGCCAGTCGAAAAAGAGCTACGCAGGCTAATCCGACTTTCCAGCACTTGGTCCGTAGCCCTGTAGGTTATGGCACTTCAAGTGCACATCCAAGTACTTTTTAAATGTGATGAGGGTTTCTGCCTCTACCACCCTTTCAGGCAGTGAATTCCAGAACCCCACCACACTGGGTGAAAACATTTTTCCTCAGCTCCCCTCTAATCCTTCTACCAATTATTTTAAATCTAAGCACACTGGTTATTGACACCTCTGCTAAGGGAAATAGGTCCTTCCTATTCACTCTATCTAGGCCCCTCATAATTTTATACACCTCAATTAAATCACCCCTCAGCCTCCTCTGTTCCAAAAACAACCCCAGCCTGTCCAATCTTTCCTCATAGTTAAAATTCTCCAGTCCTGGCAACTTCCTCGTAAATCTCCTCTGTACCCTCTCTTAGGCTATCAGGAAGCAGAGGAGTGCACTAGTCATAGCATTGGTTATGGGTCCTAATAACATCCTGGCTGTAGGGCTGAAGACCTGCATATTACAGTTAGCCAGCCCTAGCCAGGCTGTTCCAGTACAGCTATGACATTATCCAACAAAGTGCAAGATTGCCCAGGTATGCCCTACCCACAAAAAACAGGAAAAATCTAACCTGGCCAGTTACCAACCTGTCAGCCTCTTCCAAATCATCAGTAAAGTGGTGGTAGGAGTCATCAATAATGTCATTAAACAATACGTACTCATCACAAACCTTCTCACCGACTTTCATTTAAAGTTCTACAAGAACCACTAGGCTCCAGACCTCAACACAGCCTTGAAGCAGATATTGATGCAAGAGATGACTGCGAGAAGAGAGGTGAGAGTAGCTGATCTCAACGTCAAGGCAGCATTTGATCAAGAATAGCATCAAGAAGTCCTAGCAAAACCGAGGTCAATGGGGGTGAAAGGTAAAACTCACCAGTGGCTGGAATTATGCCTGACACAAAGGAAGATGGTTATGGTTGTTGGAGACCAGTCATCACAACCTAGGACATTACTGTAGGAGTTCCTCAGTGACCTTCACATAAGGGTAGGAGTGAGGATGCTCACTGATTTTCAACTCCATTCACAACTCCTCTATAATGAAGCAGCTTGTGCCAGCCTGCAGCAGGTCGTGGACAACATCCAGGCTTGGGCTGTCTAGTGGCAGGGAACAGTCATATCACATAAGTGTGAGGCAAAGACTATTCCAACAAGAACAGTCCCAACCCCATCTCCCTGTCCTTCAACAGAACCACAATTACTGAGTTCCCCATCATCAACATCTTGAGAGTCACCATTGACCAGAAACTTAACAGGAGCAGCCAAAACAAAATGTGGCTACAAGAGCAGGATAGGGACTGGGTACTCAGGAGTGGCTCACCTCCTGATGCCCCAAATCCTCTCCATCATCTACATGGCTCAAATCAGGAGTGTGATGGAATACCACTTGCCTGAATGGGAGTAGTTGCAACAACACTCAGGAACCATCAATGCCATCTAGGACAGAGCAGTTTGCTTGATCGGTGTCCATGCTACTAAACTCAATATTCACCCCCTCCATCACCGGCGCACTGTGGCTGAAGTATGTATGATCTACAGGATGCACTGCAGCAACTTACCAAGGTTACTTCAACAGCACCTCCCTCCTCTGCTAATTCTAACACTAAAAAGGATGAGCAGCAATGTTGTGGAAACACCATCACCTCCAAATCCCCCTCCAAGTCACACACCATCCTAACCTGGACATATATCGCAGTTCTTCCATTGTGGCTAGGTCAGTATCCTAGAATTCTTAACTTAATATCATCATGAAGCACCATCACCACTGGGACTGCGGTGGTTCAAGGAGAAGGCCCACCACCATCTTCTCAGTGTAGCTAGGGATGGGCAATAACTTGCAAGCGACGCTCATATCTCAGGAACAAATTGAAAAAAAAACAAAATTGTACCTAAAAGGTTTCTGAGGTATGATTCTTTTGTATTTGTTAAAAAAGATACCATAACTCACAAATATAACTCACTTTTACCAGTGAGGTACCCTGAATATAATCTTCCTGGGTCTTGCCCCTCCCTCTTCACATATTTTGTTGCCTCCCTCAACTGAAAGGTTGAACAAGCTACTAACTTCTAAGGCTAGTGGTGTCACAACAATGTGTTAAAAATATTAAGAGTTCCCTTGGGGAGCCTAGTTGGTAAAGGCATCTCCAGTTTTAGTAGTGAGACATTAGGTCAGAACGTCCCAGTTTTGAGTCCTGCTTCATGGTGAGTTGGGAGCAGTTGGATCTCACTCCTGGTTTTAGTGCTCTTGAACTAGGGAGAAGAAAAAAATAAGCCATTGTTTCCATTCCTGATTGCTACTCAGTGGCCCTGATTAGAAAGTGAGTACATGTAGGCATCAGGTGAGGATAGTACAGAGGTCAGCATTGACACCTTCCATAGTCAAAAAATCTGTTGACCTTCATTGTCTAGGATCACACATGAAGAACAGCCATTACCTGGGTGAGGTATCAGAGGGCTGCCAGCACTTGTGGAACTGCACCCCATGGAGTCATGGAGAGAAAATTATAAAATGCACTAGTGACAAGAAGTATTCAAAAAAGGGTACCATACAGACTTGTAAATATTTTGATTATTGTTGGAGTGAAGGACAGCATACTTTCATATACATGTTTATTTAAGCTTGCTGTAGGTGAATGTAGTAAGGGTTAAAGGCCATAAAAATGCACAGGTCTTCTGATACATTCCTGCTGTAGTGACATCGGAGTGCAGCAGAAGGCTCAGAAGATAGGCTAGACTTGGAGATGCCAGATCTCATAGTTTACTGGAAGTTTCCTGTGAATCTTGGCTGAGGTGGAATATTCCTTGCACCCCCTCGTCAGAGGAGGTGGGGCTGAAGGCGAAGACTTCCTTCGCAGGGAGTTGCTGCTTCCAAGCCGCAGTGGGACCCAGCATAACAATGGAGACTGGTACACTCAGTGAGATGAGGCATACCAGTGTCCTGAAGTGGGCAGAAGTGGACCCCACCTGGCAGGGGCAGGAGTCCAGTCCCGGGAAGCAGCCCAGAGTCTTGAAGAAAAGGTGCTTTGAAAAAAAAATGATTTTGTTTATCCCCTTTTGTTAGTGGACCAAAGGGGCCAAATAATCAGGCCTGGATGATTGCAGGTGCCAGAGTTTCTGGCCTATGTGAGCTGGCGGGCACCCATAGGCGTGTGGGCACCCACCAGGGCCATGATATTTAGTCACCCTCTTACTAACCCCCACATACTGTGACGGGTCAGCACTGGCAGGCATGGGGCTTGTGATCCATGTGGGATAACATCCCCATGCATTTTCAGGGCCATTATGTTCAAAAATAACCACCTGACTTAAAAACTCAGCTCTAATATAGTAGTCAAGCTGGAGTGTCAGCCAAGGTTGATTTTAAACATGAGTGATGTGAAATGTATGTCCTAACCTCTGTAGGCAGACTACTCAAACATCAAGACTTAATATATCAATCATAGTTTTAGATACATTCCTTTGAGGCCACATGGACGAGATTTGTTTAAAGAACTAGCTTGAATGTGTTTGCACATTTTTGATTAAATGCTGTGATGCTTGCCATTTAGCAACCACAATAGAAATTATTCTCAATTAAGAGATGTTATATGTGTTTTATACTTCACGTTTTGTGCAACCTTTTTCCTAATGTATAATTATATGATACTATTGGAAGGGCCATGTGCATAATAAAGATTGCAAAAGCATTTAATACAGATCTCATTCCATTTTTCTGATTCTATCCTTGTTTCATTTGTAGTGGGTTTTTTTTTCAAAAGAGAAACTCTACCCAGGATTGATTTCATAAAAAATAATAGAAGTGTTTAGTTAATGCAATCAATGAGATTTAAATGACTTTGTAAAACCAGAGTGATTTCTAGTGTCATTGGAACCCCATGATTATTGCCTGAGAATGGGTACAGGGTAATTGTTTTTCATAATATACTGGTTGACCTCGTGATATGCACAGCAACACAGATGTATTCTGGGAATTATAGTGCAACGTGACACTGGTACATTCTAGGAGTTGTAGTCTTCTCTGTTTATTAATGTCTTCCTGCATTTTGTCGCAGTCCTCTTTGGTATTAACTATACACCCCAATTTGGTGTCATCCACAAATTTTGATATTGTACTTCTGATTCCCGAATCCAAATCGTTTATGCAAATGATGAACAATTGTGGTCTCAGCACTGATCCTTGTGGAACATCACTTCCCACCTATTGCAGCCTGAATAACTATCTCTGTTGAGCCTTCAAATCAATTGGAAAGACATTGCAACCTCTGAGAACATAGCAGAACTCAAGCCCCAGCAGAGAGAGCGACAATCCTATTTGGTGAAACATTGCAAAGAGTTTAAACACATAGGCCTCAAAATTCCTCAGGCAGCAATCCCGGCAGTTATGAGGGTCAGTGGGTGGTCATCTCATTTGCATGGGGAAGACGGGCGCAAATACCACTTTGGACAAATCTTTGTCGCTCTTTGTTAAAAAATTTCTATGTTAGAAATTTTATTTTTAACCCTATATTAGGTTTCTGAAAAACCAAACTGATGGCTGATAGAATGTAAAAGAATATTTTGAGTGAATTTATTGGTTTCCCTTCTGTTTGCTGGTTGTTTATTGGTCATTTTTTTGCTGCTTACTTTTACTTCATCAATAGGTTTCCTACCTGCTTTATTTGTTGCTCATTCATTGGTAGCTTTTCTACCTGTTATATAATATGAGACAATCAGCATCATTCTAGTAACAGTGATTTGTTGCAATTTATTGTGTTTTTATGAATATGATATTTGAGCAAATCAAGTGTGACAAACATTGCATGTGTGACAGACACTCTCCCATCCCATAAACGCACACACTGTTGAGGGGGTGGTGATGATTGAGTGAAGAGCATTAATCCAACTGTCAGTTTACTCTGTGTTACACATACCAAATGACATTAGAATGAAAGATTAGTGATGGTGTCATCATTACTGCAAATCTATACAAGAAATAAGTTGCAGTTAATTAAGGGGCACTCTATAGCTGCTTTATATTGTCATAGCTCATTCAGAAATGAAATCCTTTGCCAAGTGCTCTGAACTTCCTGATCCCATGTCATGGGAAAATCCAAGAGAACTGAAAACCCCTAAATGAATCACAGAAGAACCCAACATAATGTCAAACTTTTTGAAGTCAGTCCAAGTGTCACTAAAAATAAGGGGTAAATGCTTCCTGTATTAGTCTGTAATTCTAAATTCAAGAGAAAAATTCCAGGGGCATATTTAGAATAAACAGACATTCACATATAAACGTTACAGAATCAAATTCAGCACCCAGACCTGCTGCTGATCTTTTTTTTGAAGGTAATCAGTCAAATTGTTCCCCACCACAAACTCCATTCCCTAGTCACTGACTCCATCCATCTCCCTGGCTACTGTCTGAGGCTGAACCAGACCATTCACAATCTTGCCATCCTATCTGACCGAGATGAGCTTCTGACCACGTATCGCTCCATCACCAAAACCGCCTACTTCCACCTCCATAACATTGCCCGTCTCCGCCCCTGCCTCAGCTCATCTGCTGCTGAAACCCTCATCCATGCCTTTGTTACCTCTAGACTTGACTATTCCAATGATCTCCTGACCGGCCTCCCATCTTTCACCCTCCATAAACTTGAGCTCATCCAAAACTCTGCTGCCCGTATCCTAACTCGCACCAAGTCCTGTTCACCCATCACCCTGTGCTCACTGACCTATATTGGCTCCCGGTCCAGGAATGCCTCGATTTTAAAATTCTCATCTTTGTTTTCAAATCCCTCCATGGCCTCGCCCCTCTCGATCTCATTAACATCCTCCAGCCCTACAACCCTCCACAATATCTGCATTCCTCCAATTCTGCCTCTTGCGCATCCACGATTTTAATCGCTCCACCATTATTGGCTGTGCCTTCAGCTGCCTGGGCCCTAAGCTCTGGAATTCCCTCCATAAACCTCTCCATCTCTCTACCACTCTCTCCTCCTTTAAGATGCTCCTTAAAACCAACCTCTTTGGCTAAGCTTTTGGTCACCTGTCCTAATATCTCCTTCTGTGGCTCGGTGTCAAATTTTGTTTGGTAACGTTCCTGCGAAGTGCCTTGGGACGTTTTACTGTGTTAAAGGTGCAATATAAATGCAAGTTGTTGTTTTATTATACGATGACGACAGTCAGAAATTGCTCCTCAGTCCTGGGCACTGATCTCATTTTGTAATCAGTTATAAATATGCATATTAATAGAACATTTATATAGTGCTTATCATACCAAAACATCTCAAAATACTTTGCACAATGAATTTGTTTGCCATGGTTCCACAGTCAATATGTGATTTATGTGAGCATTCAAGAACAACACGGTAGCTGGTGAACAATAGGGTGCTATTTAAAGCACTGAACAATACAATAGGGTGACACAAAAATCCAATCAACAAAAGCACCTTGCTGTTAGTAGTAAGTATATCCACCCTACATGCATCATGGGAGACTATTCATACTGTTCCCTTTCTAATGGGATTCCTTGTAGGAGCAATTACAATGGGGATTTTAGTCAATAGCACTTCAAAGTTCATCCACACCACCTTAAACTACAGTACAAATAGAAGAAATTGACAGGCAGGAAAAGACCAGCTGGTCCATCAAGCCTGCCCCACACCATGATGGCCAGAGCATCATGACTAAACCCCTCCCCCTCCCCCACAACCATGTAATCTCCTGGGAGAGGCAAAAAACTAGAGAAAAAATCCAGGGCATATAAGGGAAAAAATACTCTGGAAAATTCCTCTCCGACCCCCTCAGGCAATCAAAACCAGTCCAGGAGTTCACATGGACCAAGCGTTATCTATAAAGATACTTACATTCTATACAGTGCGATCTCTGCCCCAGTCAAGAACTGGTCCAGCTCCTTCTTGTAGGCATGACAGAGAGTCAGCACCCGCCATGTAATCCAGAGGCTCACTACTCTCTAGGAAAAGAACTGCCTCACATCCAGTTTATTCCTACTCTTATATAGTTTAAACTCATGTCCCCTGGTCCTCCCCAATCTGTTAAACTGGAATAATCTATCAATAGGAATCCCATCCAGCCTTTTAAGTATTTTATAGACTCTATCAGGTCACCTGTAAGTCAATGTTCCCTCTAATTTTTTTTGGCCATGTGCAGAATGAATTTGGGTTTGTGCACCGATATAAAGGCTATGTGTGCCACAGTAAAAAAAATCACAACTTTGACTAGAACATCTTTTTAGAAACATTATTCAGGGTGTATAACAAACAGAACAAATGTACAAAATAGTGGATAATTGTAACAATTTAATGTTATATTTGCTGATAAATTTATATAATTTGTGAAATGGGTTTCTTAAGTTGCACTAGGATTGAGCAGACCAGGCTCGTTATATTTTATTAAAAATTATCTCATGAGAATGATTACAATCAGCTTTTTGATGAATCAGCTTAACGGCTCTGATTCAAACAGAAATAAATCGTGTGCAATCAGAATTTTTAAATTGTGTCAGAAATACAAAACAGCTGTCAAATCAGTCAGTGTGAATTTGGGGATTGGGAACAGTTTAATTAAAGCTCCCCCCCACCATTGCATCCTCAGCAGGGTTTAAAACATTATTGCATTATAATTGCACATCTTGCAGGTCTCATTAGTTTTGGCTGCCTCTATGTAAGGCAGGGAGCAGTTTGGTCATGAAGAACCTGAACCGAGGGAGGCAACGGACAAAGATTAAAAAGAGACAATCCTTGGTGCAACTGAGAGCTTTTGGTTAACTGTTGTATAAAACAATTTAAATCAACTTCATTGTTTTGATTACAATGTACCAATGTGATTGGAAAGTATATTTTAGCACAATTGTAGAAGGATCTTTAATAACAGTATTACACATGATCTGTGTCAGAATTACTTAATTTGTAAATATGAAATATGGAAATTGATAAACAATTATTACAATATGCCTGGTAGTTTGGGTCCATTTGTAGTTTACTTCAGAAGCTAACGTCAAATGGGATGGTGACAAAAACTGTTAATTGCACTAATTGTAGACTCCCTCCAATGTTATTTGCTACTAATGCCTTAAATATGTTTGTCTTTAGACTAAAGTAACAGTTTTCTACAATTCACACTGGAGGTGAAAAGCTTTCATTTAATTGAACGCATCTCCTCACTGAATCATTACTGAATCCTTGTGTGCTGAAGTTTACTGATTGGAAACTCAAATCAGTTATATCATGAAGGGATGGAAATGTATATATATATATAAACTTTTACAATATTTGTCCAATGAATGAATAAATATATAAATGTTTACATTATTTATCCAATATATATAAATATATATAATCTTTTACACTTTTTGTCAAATTAGTATATATTTTTATATAATATATATAAACTTTTACACTCCTATATATATATAAGCTGTTACACTATTTCTTTAATATATTTTGTATATATATTCATTTACACTATTTGTCCAATGAATATATATATATATATCCATTCATCGGACAGTAAACTATTTGTAGGAGGCCGGTCTCTGAGCAGCTGTACCACTGACCCGCACTAGACACCAACATCTGCAGTACAACACTCCCGTCCAACTATTACCCTATTTTCCCAATGAATATATATATAAATATAAACTGTTACACTATCTATTTGTGAACATCGATCTCTGAGCAGCTGTACCACTGATCCACACTAGATGCCGACATATACAGTACAACACTCCCATCCAACCTAACTTTAACTCCCGCCCTTGCTGCAAAGTGATTGATAGCTGATGTCAGCTCAGCAGCGTCTTCACCAGAGAGCACTGGTTTGGTGCGCGGACAGAATGATGACGCTGACGGAATGACGACATGCGGAGCACACAACAAATTGCTGCGCAGCCGCGCACGCGCAGAACTTAGAGGGAACAGTGCTCTAAGTCTACATTGCTCTAAAGTAAATAGATCAAGCTCCTTGAGCCTATCTGAGGTTGTTTAAGTTAGGAATCAATCTTGTAGCTCACCTCTGGACCTTTTCCAAGGCCACTGTATTTCTCCGCCATGTGCGGGGACCAAAACTGGGCACAGTACTCCAGACGCGGTCTGACCAGCGACCTCTATAGTATCAAAATGGTGTCCTTTGATTTATATTGACTGGTTCTGTTACTACAACCTGTTAACTTTAGCTACAGCTTCTCTACATTGGTCATCAGTGATCTAGATATTTTTCTCTCTCAACCTCTTTCACCCTGCAAATGATATGTGTATTCTGTGTTGACCCTACCAACATGCATGACATTATATTTATCTAAATTAAACGCCATTTGCCATTATGTGGCCCACTCCCCTAGCACATCTAAATCTTTTTGGAATTGATTGTATTCCTCTACTGCCTTAACCCTTGCACAGATTTTGGTGTCATCTACAAACTTACTGACAATATTCCCAACGCTACTGTCCAGGTCATTAATAAAGGCCGTGAAACATAGCTGGCCTAGGACCAATCCCTGGAGGACACCACTACTATCATGTCTCCAGGCTGAACCACATCCGTTAACCACAACTTTTTGGCTGCGGGATTGGAGCCAATTCCTAATCCAGCTTTTCAAATTCCTACTGCTCCCAGAGCTTGAGCGGTTGGTAAGGACAGAGAGTGAACTTCTAACAGAGTGAATTGCTAACAGAGTGAGGAATTTCAACTGGGAATTTGGTGAGTGTGGGAATTAGGTGCAGAGGGGGAAGGAGGTGCTATGTGATTTAAACCAAGGGACTATAAACTATCAACTTTTAAAACTTAAATAAAAAAAACATAAAATTTAAAAAAAGACTATGTAATTACTAATTATTTCAAAATCAAGCTAAATCCATTTACTAAATATAATCGAGATCTCAAGTGATTCCTTTAGTCCTAGAAATAAACTACTGATAATAAACAAATAAATACACAAAAACTAAAAACTAAACAGTCTGTATGTCAAGACTGTAATATGTGGGAGTTTGTGGACAGTGAGATTGTCCCAGATTCCCACATCTGCAGTAAATGTTTCTGGCTTGAGACCCTCCGGCTCCGAGTCTTTGAACTGGAGTGCGAGTTAGAGACACTCCAACACATAAGGGAGGGGGATGTTAGTCAGCAGTGTAGTGGGAACCTAGGAGAGATAGAGAAGGAGGTCTCGCAGACACTGGTCCTATCCAACAGGTACGAGCTACTTGATACCTGTGAGGATAAAGATGAAGGCTGCAGGGAGGATGCCCAGAATGCTAATCATGGCACCATGGATCATGTGGCAATCCAAGGGGGTGGTGGGGGGAGGAGGATCAGAATAAAAAGGTTGTTGTCATAGAGGATTCTATTATCAGAGGGATAGATAACGTCCTCTGCAGTCGCAACTGAGAGTCCAGGAGGGTGTGTTGCCTACCTGGTGCAAGGGTAAAGAATATCTCGGAGCAACTGGAGAGGACCTTGGACAGGGAGGGGGAGGATCCAGTTGTCATGGTCCATGTCGGCACCAATGACATAAGGAAGAACAAGGAAGAGGTCCTGCGAAGGGAATATTAGAAGCTAGGAAATAAATTACAAAACAGGACATCAGGGGTGGTAACTCAGGATTACTATCCGAGCCACGTGCTAATTGGCATAAGGATAGGCAGATCAGAAAGGTGAATGTGTGGCTGAAAGAGTGGTGTGGGAAGGAGGGGTTCCATTTCATGGGACACTGGCACCAGTACTGGGACAGGAAGGAGCTGTATCGCTGGGACAGGCTCCACCTGAACCGGAGTGGGACCAGAGTCCTAGCGGAAAGGATAAATAGGACAGTGGATAAAGCTTTAAACTAGCAAGATGTGAGGAGAGCTAGTAGCAATAACAAAAGCCTAAAGATAAAAGAAACAGGAGATTAATGTAAAGGTCAGAACAGGGTAAGGAATAAAGATAACATAAATGGTCAAGGAACAAATACAGTTACAAAACAGAAGTATAATAGGACTGTTAAAAATAAAGTAAAAGGATTAACTATTAAAGACGAATTAAACAGCCTGTACAACAATGTACACCGCGTCCAAAATAAAACTGGAGGCAATAATCTGTAATGAGTAATCGGATGTAGTAGGAAAAACTGAAACATAGCTACATAAAGAACAGGACTGGCAACTAAATATTGCAGATTATAAGATAATCAGAAAGGATAGGGAAGGAAGAAGGGGGGTGGAGTAGCTGTACCAATTAGAGATAACATAATGGTGTAGGGTATGCCTTATTTCCTGTGATTCTTGGAACTGGATGAATAGTCAAGCAAAGAAAGTTGTTCCTCACTCATAGTAGTTTCATTTAATGATGTTATAATTCATACGAGCATTCATGAAGCAAAATCAAACCATACATATGACTTTCCTCTATAAAATCCTGTTTTGTGCTTAATAATTTGCAAAGTTATTATGTAATGACTTAACAATTCATACACACATCAGGCAAATCATTAGTAAATATACAACCTGTAAACCAAGAATTTTGTTTATCGAGGCCTGAAGGTTGATCAGCTCCTAACATACCTCAATGATTGACAGGTTAGGCTTTGATCATGTGATTGAAGAGCCTTTGATGTAGAAAAGACCATGTGCTCGAACCATGGAATGTAAAAGGCCCCTTTACTATCTCTGTTTACGGCCTTTCATTTCTATATACATACATCCTTAAAGGTCCTTATGTCTCCAATTTTGATTCCTTCAGTGTTTTCAAATCCATTCTTATACCATTTGACCATATGCTAGATGCAATACTATTTGATGTTTTACAAACCCCAGTTCTTTGAACAGCTTACCAACTAGGAATGAGACGCCTATGCCTTTTCACACCTATCATTGCTTTCCCAATATGAAGCCTTTGATGTATGCCCTTGTTGCCTTCTCTTACATTACCCCCTGCTGCTTGAAAAGTTTGTGTTTCCAAAGGCCTATGTGTTTGAAAGCCTGACAATGCTTTAAGCTCAGTATTATCCATTTAGCTTATTTATTTAATAATCTAAATATCTATCCGCAGTACAATGTCTTTAATCCCGAAACTCATTCTTCTCCAATGCCATCAGTGTCACTGAGGGAAAACAAAATGTGTGCGAACACTGTTTACTACATTACAAAAGTCTTTGTTTAAAAGGGCACTGTTAACCCTTTCCTTCAAATGTCTTTTGTTAAAGGGATTTTGAACCCCACAATGGCAGAAAAAAGGCAGATAACTAACTGAAGGATAGAAACAAATCCATATGGATTGAATATAAGATAAGAAGGGATCAATCACGCTAATAGGGATATGCTACAGATCACCTAATGGTGGAAAGGAGGTCGGGGATGAAATATGAAAGCAAATATGTGAAATGCGTAAAAGATATAGAATAATAATCATGGGAGATTTTAACTATCCCCAAATAAACTGGCAAGAAGAGGTATGTAAAGGAGTACAGGGAATGGAGTTTTTACAATATGTGCAGGATTCCTTTCTTACTCAGTATGTAAAAAGCCCAACAAGAGAGGAAGCACTGCTGGATCTAATAATGGGAAATGAACCAGAACAGATAAGAGAAGTAAGTGTAAGGGAACATCTAGTCAATAGCGATCATAACATAATAAGGTTTAAGATAAAGATTGAGAAGGACATAAGTAAGACAAAGATCAAAGCAATAAAATGGAAAAAAGTTGATTTTAAGGGGATGAGAATGGAACTAGGGAAAATAAATTGGAAAAATTTACTGACAAAGATTTAAAATGATGATCGAGAGTCCAGGATAAATATATCCCACTTAAAAGCAAGAACAGCAATGACACACCATGGATGAATAAAGAAATAAGGACAACATTGAAACTAAAGAAAAAGGCATACACTAAGTATATATTCAACAAAGGAGAGGATGACAAAAGGGAATACGAAAAGGTTAGGAAAAAAGTCAAAAAAACAATTAGGAAGGCAAAGAGAAACCAGGAAATTAAATTATCAAGGAATATAAAAAGAAATAGTAAACTATTCTACAGACACATAAATAACAATAGAAAAATCAGGATAGGGATAGGGCAACTAAGGGATACACATGATAAACTCACAGGTAATGACAGCGAAATGGCACTAATAGTAAATAATTACTCTGCTCAGTCTTTACCTGGGAGACTAATATGGTGGGCATGACATTAGAACAGATCAAAAAAGATATAAAGACATTTAAGTTAGAAAGGGGGGAGATCATTGATAACCTATTCAAACTTAGGGAGGATAAAACCCCTGGTCCGGATGGATTGCATTTGCACATATTAAAAGAAGTTAGGGAAGAGAAAGCAGAGGCAATATTACATATATATAAAAATTCATTAGAAAAGGGAATAGTGCCAGAGGACTGGTGGACAGCTAATGTGATTCCTATATTTAGAAAGGGAGATAGAACAAGTCCAGGGAACTATAGACCAGTTAGCTTATCGCCGGTGGTAGGAAAGATAATGGAATCCTCAGTCAAAGAATAGAAAAATATCTAGAAACTGAAAATATAATAAAGAATAGTCAGCACGGATTTGAAAAGGGAAGGTCATGCTTGACCAAACTTAATGAATTCTTTGAAGAAGTAACAGAAAGGGTAGACAAGGGTAATGTAGTAGATGCAATATATTTGGATTTTCAAAAGGTCTTTGATAAGGTACCACATATTAAACTTATGTGGAGTCAGGGGACAAATAGCAGAATGGATAGCAAGCTGGCTACAAAACAGAAAACAGAGAGTAGGGGTTAAAGGTAACGGTGTGATTAGGGCCACCGTGCTAACCAGACACTGAGCATGCGCCGATGCATCGTGCATGCGCAGTTGGTATGTAGCAGCACATGCACACACACTGTGGAGCACACAACCGGAAACTCCGTTCCGCGCATGCGCAGTTGTGTTAGCGCTGTGCGATAGGCCATGAGGCTTCTCTTATCAATGCTTGGTATACCAAGTTACTTTGTAAGTATCTGAACCCAACATTAGTAATTCAGGTTTTAATTTGTGAGGCAAAGAGGGTACAGGAAACTTCACTAACTGAATCACCTTGTGCAAAAACCTTAACTGCAGCATCTACCCTTGCATGTCCTTCCACTCTATATTTTACACTGGAAGAACGGGCAGGTTAATGCCATGATTATGGTAATCAGGTTGGTTATTCATATGTCGCATGAGCATGGCACATTAAAACAACATTATTTAGATATTCTCCCTCCCCACATCTGTCTGGTAATCAGTGAAAGAGTTAGCATGTGAAACCTTATACAATATATCATGTAATCCAGGCTGACACTTCAGTGTAGTATTGAGTGAATGCTTCAGTGTCAGAGGATCTGTCTTTAAGATGAGACACTAAACTGAGGCTCTGTCTGCACTCTCAGGTAGATGTAAAAGATCCTATGGCACTATTCAAAGGGCAAGGTAGTTCCCTTGATGTCCTGGCCAACTTTTATGCCTCAACCAACACCACTAAAACAGTCTAACTGGTCATTTATGTAATTGGTATTTGTGGAACCTCGCTGTGCACAAATTTGCTGCCACGTTTCCCTACGTTACAACAGCGACTACACTTCAATAGTTCATTAGCTGTGAAGCGCTTTGGGACATCCTGAATTCATGAAAGGCTCTATATAAATGCAAGTTATTTCTTTAGATGCATTTTTAGGATGAGGTACGTTTTTGTTCCTTTTAAGCTGTTTTTCTCCTCTTATCCTTTCTTGGATGACTAATGTCAAGCACTATCCTGAGCCGAAAGAGCCGTGGACAACCTTCTTCTGGGCTTATGTCAATGCTGCTCAGAGCTGCACAAGAGTACCATGAAGAAACTCTCCTCCAATTCTTCCAACATCTCTGTGGGAAAATGCCTAGCCTCCTATTAGTGCAGTATAGATGAAATCTGGGACAAAGTGACTGGAGCATTGCACGTGTGAATCAAGGTACTACCAATCCACAGTATACATTGAAAAGCCAAAAATACATGGCATTTCTGGCGTATTCCCACTGTAACTAAGGAAGGGCTGGAAATTTGGCCAAGACCCTATATTCCAGGTGCCAACCTTGAGGCAGTGACCTTGGAAGGATTGGAGCCTCTTCCCACTGTTTACAAGACCAGTAGGATAGGATGGGCCAAGGCTGGGTGAGGGTGCAGGGACTCCTTACGCCAGTTGTTCTCACATCCCTGGCTCTTAGTGGGACCCAGTGCGTGATCAGCAGCGGCACATCTGGTGAGAGTAGGCTGCCGAATGGCGGTTGTGAGGCCCCGAAGAAGGAGGCAATTTTTGCTCCCTTTACATTTTGGCTCCTTTACAAGAGGCGCCATTTATCCTTTCTGGTGGGGGGGGCGGGGGAGTAAGAGGAGCAATATTTGCTGGACTGTCTGGCACGTTGGAGAGGGAACAGAACTCTGATCACGCAGCAGGCTTCCCAAGAGACCGGGGAATAATAGATTAAACCCATGCAGCGAATGAGATCTCGACAACAACCCCACTGCATACATAAACAGAAAGGGATACGACTCCATTAATATTTAGGTAGTTTCTAACTACAGAATGTTATCCTGCATATTAATGCATGCTATGCAGAGTGCGCCCGTGATGCTTTCATTCTGCAGAAGTCCACAGTGCCTGTATTATCCTTTGGTGCCGAGAGAATGACCGTTTGCACCCATCACTCATGACTATCATTACTGTTTGTTGCACACTGCACAATTTTGCAAATCAAAGTGGGATAAACACACAGCTGAAGAATGAAGAAGCCGCACAAAGGGGAAGGAAGTGAAGGAGGAAGTAAAGAAGGTAGAGATGGAGTGTTATGTTCATTCAGGGTCAGTGGCCTAAAACATTGTTGTATAGAACTACTCTAGCAAACATTGAAACCCACGATCTTTCATCTAACTATGATATCCCATACAATGTCGGCTCCATAAATAGCTCATTCTCTGTACTTATGCTGACCTGGCAACTTGTCCACCATTCCTCTCATTTATAGTCTCACCACCCCACTTCCCCTCAAACCATGGCTAACAAAAGAAATTAAGGATAGTATTAGATCCAAAGAGGAGTCATATAAAGTTGCCAGAAAAAGTAGCAAGCCGAAGGATTGAGAACAGTTTAGAATGCAGCAAAAAAAGGACCAAGAGATTGATTAAGAGGGGAAAAATAGAGCATGAGAGTAAACTTGCAAGGAACATAAAAATGGACTGTAAAAGCTTCTACAAGTATGTAAAAAGAAAAAGATTAGTGAAGACAAATGTAGGTCCCTTGCAATCAGAAACAGGAGAATTTATAATGGGGAACAAGGAAATGGCAGAGCAATTAAACAAATACTTTGGTTCTGTCTTCATGGAAGAGGACACAAATAACTTCCCAGAAATGTTAGGGAACCAAGGGACTAGTGAGAAGGAGGAATTAAAGGAAATTAGTATTAGTAAAAAGATAGTGCTGGAGAAATTAATGGGACTGAAAGCAGATAAATCCTCAGGGCCTTATAATCTGCATCCCAGAGTACTAAAAGAGGTAGCCATGGAAATAATGCATGCATTGGTTGTCATCTTCCGAAATTCTATAGATTGTGGAACAGTTCCTGCAGATTGGAGGGTGGCAAATGTAACCCCACTATTTAAAAAAGGGAGAGAGAAAACAGGGAACTACAAACTGGTTAGCAGAACATCAGTAGTAGGGAAAATGCTAGTCTATTATAAAGGATGTGATAACAGGACACTTAGAAAATATCAACTGGATTAGACAAAGTCAACATGGATTTATGAAAGGCAATCATGTTTGACAAACCTACTGGAGTTTTTTGAGGATGTAACTGGTAGAATAGATAAGGAAGAACCAGTGGATATGATTTATTTGGATTTTCAGAAGGCCTTTGATAAAGTTCCACATAAGAGGTTAGTGTGCAAAATTAAAGCTCATGGGATTGGGGGTAATATACTGGCATGGATTGAAAATTGGTTAACAGACAGGAAACAGAGAGTAGGAATAAATGGGTCTTTTTGGGGGTAGCAGGCAGTGACTAGTAGGGTACTGCAGGGATCGGTGCTTGGGCCCCAGCTATTGACAATATATATCAATGATTTGGATGAGGGAACCAAATGTAATATTTCCAAGTTTGCTGACGACACAAAACTAGGTGGGATCGTGAGTTGTGAGGAGGATGCAAAGAGGCTTCAAGGCGATTTAGACAAGTTGAGTGAGTGGGCAAATACATGGCAGAAGCAGTATAATGTGGATAAATGTGAAGTTATCCACTTCGGAAGGAAAAGCAGAAAGGCAGCGTATTATTTAAATGGTGATAGATTGGGAAATGTTGATGTACAAAGGGACCTAAGTGTCCTTGTACACCAGTCACTGAAAGCAAACATGCAGGTGTAGCATGCAGTCAGGAAGGCAAATGGTATGTTGGCCTTCATTGCAAGAGGATTTGAGTACAGGAGCAAGGATGTCTCAATGCTGTTATACAGGGCCTTGGTGAGACCACACCTGGAGCATTGTGTGCAGTTTTGGTCTCCTTACCTAAGAAAAGATATACTTGCCATAGAGGGAGTGCAGCAAAGGTTCACCAGACTGATTCCTGGGATGGCAGGACTGTCGTATGAGGAGAGATTGGGTCGACTCAGCCTGTATTCACTCGCGTTTAGAAGAATGAGAGGGGATCTCATTGAAACATATAAAATTCTGACAGGGCTAGACAGACTGGATGCAGGGAGAATGTGTCCCTTGGCTGGGGGATCCAGAACAAGGGGTCACAGTCTTAGGATATGGGGTAGGACATTTAGGACTGAGATGAGGAGAAATTCTTCACTCAGAGGGTGGTGAACCTGTGGAATTCTCTACCACAGAAGGCTGTGGAGGCCAAGTCATTGAATATATTTAAGAAGGATATAGATAGATTTCTAGACACAAAAGGCATCAAGAGGTATGGGGAGAGAGCGGGAATATGGTAT
Organism: Heptranchias perlo; assembly: GCF_035084215.1. Lineage (NCBI taxonomy): Eukaryota > Metazoa > Chordata > Chondrichthyes > Hexanchiformes > Hexanchidae > Heptranchias > Heptranchias perlo. Next base: position 123,353,776 of record NC_090325.1, on the reverse strand, counting down.
TGAGATAATCAGCCATGATCATAGTGAATGGCGGAGGAGGCTCGAAGGGCCGAATGGCCTACTCCAGCTCCTACTTTCTATATTTCTATGCATTGAAACGCCAAATGAAATTTCACAATCTATAAAAAGCTGAAGTAATCTATCTCCTGTATCTATACTTCTCTTTGGCGACTGTATAGAATGTACTGAATCTACTTAACATTAAATAGTGAAGTAGTGCTTCCCAGGCTGTGGTGGCCGTTAGAGGTGTGGTTCTGACCCTCCTGGAATAGTCACATCCTTGATCCACTGTGTGCAGGAGCCACTAATAGCACTGCAGCCATGTTGACCAAGGCTGTGGTTATCCAAACCTTCCCACTCGTGGGCTTTGCTCAGTTTTTTGTAGCGCCTGCTTGCAGTGGGAGGATGTGGACCACCTTGAGAGGAAGCCATCTTAGATGACCTTTCTGCAGTTACACCACAGGTGCTGGGCACCATAGCTGGCAGCCCAGAGATCTGCACAAGTACAGGCCATAGAGCATTGCCAATGTTGGTGAAACCTACCATCACTGCTCTTTCCAAAAAAAACTCCTAGTCTTTCCAATCGGGCACTGATGGACACCCAGATACCAGATCCTATTGTAATGTTTGAGAGTGCTGCTTTGCGATTGATCCCTCATTGCTGCATGGCTACCCTGCAGATGCCACTCTCCCCATGGATCACTGCATTTGTAGAAATCAATTCCCAGAGCATTGCAGTGACGTGCTGGTGCTTTGCTGCAAATATGACAACTACTGTATGCTACGCATGGTGGACACTAAAAATGAAGCAAACGCATTGCGCTCCTGCATCAACACACAAATTTATATCAATCCTTTGCCTAAGCATTGGAGACATTACATGGGCTTGCAGCTTGCTTCAATCTGTCCGTTTCCTCTCCTGCCCCTTCACTTGCTCCTGCTACCTTGTCAATATTGCTTCATGCAATGCCTCTCTCAACTGCCTGCTCTGGGTTGCTAGTAACTGGGTTGATTCAAGTGCCGCTGTGTCACGAGCCCCCATCATGGGAAGAACCTGCGAGTAACAAAAAGGACTTGCAGACCTGACTCTCTTAAGGTTAAGGGCCGGGGAGGGGGGTCAACCTTGCAAAATTCCATGTGGTCCCATTCCCCCTCCCTGATGTGCAGGTATGCATAGCCCCAATTTTTATGGGATCACTAAATCAGAGCTACAATATCCACCAGGCTTCAGTAGTTCTGTGAGACATGGTACAAAGTCTTGGTTTTCATTACCATACAAGATATGAAGCTGTTTCCTGTATCTATTTATTCAGTATTTGTACCCAACACACTTATGGAATAGTTATAATTAAAGAGATAATTGAGTACAAATATAACCCTTGATTATTGTGAACAACCTGCAGTATAACAGGGACAGCACCACCTAGTGGCTCATCTGGTTATGTCATTACAAAATAAAGGGTTATAGCCCTAAAATTCCACTGGGGTTCTTCCACTCTCCCACCGTATGTTTATGTCGTTTCTTTTGGGATTCTGTTGCTCTTCCGCAATAGTAGTGGCAGAATTTATAGGCCGATTTCTGTAGATAACTCCTGATAATTCAAAGTAACGTGTTAAAAAGTTTGACCTATCCAATTATTTGAATTAGGCAATGTAAATAACATAGCAAAATGGGGATTAAGTGCTAAAACGTTTTGAATTAAGCAACTTTGCATTAAAAGTAGGATGTACTTGGTAGCAATATTAAACAGAAAAGACCACAAGTAGGGTTACCGCCTTTTACCACCATCTACAAGGCTCAAGTCAAGATGTGGTGGGATACACACCATTGCCTGGATGGTGCAGCTATAACACTCAAGCTCAATACCATTCAGGGCAATGCAGTCCACTTGTTCAGCACCCCTGCATCTGAACTCAATATCCACCCCTCTAGCACCAGTGCACTTTGGCTGCAGTATATACCATCTACAGAATGTACTGCAACTAATCTCCAAGCCTACTTCAACAGCACCTCTCAGCTCCACGGCCTCTGCCACTGAAAAAGAGAAGTGCAGCAATGCCACCTGCTAGTTTCCCTCCAAGACAAGCACCATCCTGACTTGGACAAGTATCACTGTTCCTTCATTGTCACTGAGTCAATATCCTGAAACTTCCTGCCTCTCACCATTCTGGAAGCATCACCAACTCAAGGCAGCCCAGCGCCAACTTATCAGGGCAACTAAGAATGGGCAATAATTGTGGCCTTGCCATCGTCATCCACATCTAGAGAACATTTCCTTGTTTTTAAAAACTTAGAATTCCACATCCTTTTTTAAAAAACAGATTTATCAACTTGCCCACCTACTTTTAAAGATTTATGTATCTGAACCAACGCTGTTCAACATTTTACCATTTAGTGTTTATGTTCTCTCCTTATTCATCCTCTCAAAATGTATCATCTTGCATATCTCCACATTAAATTTCATCTGACATCAATCTAATCTACTAATCCATGTCCCCCTGAAATTGTTTAGTCCTTTTATTTAACCACATACCTAATTATGTATCATTTGTAAGTTTTGAAATCTATGTACCTTAATTTTCTCAACAACCCTCCTATGCAGCACATCAAACGCCTTTTGAAAATCTAAATACACATCTGAACAAGGCCTGCTGCTCAAAATAAAGATCGAAAACAAGTATGTGGTCTTAAGTAGCAAAGGATAAAGACTTTACTAAATACTGACAACGGGTCTATTCACCAAGTGCTAACCCACTTCTTTAGAGCTGCAATGCACGAGTTTAAAAAGAGCAAATATTTTATTCTTCAAAATAACCACTGAGACCATTCCTTACTTAGAAAAGACACAGTATTTACCCTAGTCATTACCGCAGTGACTTTATTCACTTTTTAAAAAAAAATCACAATTATCCAAATATATTTAAAAATTGAAATACATCCCTCAAAGACAACAATGGATTTAAAAATAAAGATCGAAAACAAGTATTTCAAACGTCAGTGCCCCACAGTTGCTGTGAAATTATTTTGACATGTGGGCAAGAACTAAAGAAACTGATCTGTCATGATGGTATCTACATTTTGACAGAGAAACTGGTGCTGTCATATGGTCTGTTATTGCTATTACACTGAACTTTCAGCATTAGTGTTACATTGGGATTTGAAATGTGCAAGAATCAAATGCAGTGTAATTCTGCTGGTGCCACTCAGATTCCTAGAATACTAATGTAAGCAATACTACCTTCAAGATGTCATATCTAAGTCATTTTCAGTTAAATTAGTCTCAGCACAAGTATAGGCAAAGACTGCCTTTTGCTTTCTTTACACAAAGCACGTGTTTTCTATTGGTTGAAAATGGGTTACATCAGCTATGCATTTAAGGGGAAGCTAGATAAACAGATGAGGGAGAAGGGACTAGAAGGATACAATGATAGGGTTAGATGAAGTAGGGTGGGAAGAAGCTCATGTGGAGCATAAACAATGGTGTGGACTTGTTGGGACGAATGGCCTGTTTCTATGCTGTACATTACATTCTTTTTAATTCTTTGCAAGTAGAGGGGATCAGGGAATTATGCTCCACATGAGTATTTTAAAAGATGGAAAAGCACAAGAGGAGTTGTGCCTCCTCCCCTTCCATAGCAGTGTGAGCTGGCAAAATAACTCATCACATGGTTAACAGCATCACCAGTGCAACATCAGCAGTCCCCAGGGTCTGAAGCAAGTCGGGGAATCAGAAGTTCAAGTCTACAACCCATGTCTTATTGCAACTGGCCTTTAATGCAAATACTAAAGTATCCAAATGACACATCATGTTAAGGACATTTCTGAATTATACACTAAGCGAAGTAAAAGTTAAAAAAAAAATCTTCAACTATGGGGAACTGCAGTTTTAAAATAGGAAACAAAGATTAGGAAGAAATACAATCTAAATACTTTACTGTTTTATTCCTGTAAGTGCACACAAACTGGCAGTGGAACAAATTTATACAAAAGTTTACTGTACAAGAGCAACAATTCTGTACATTGTGGCCCATTAGAAAGAATCAATTTTTTTGTACGCAACCATACTATTCACTTTGTGTATGGTGGTGGTGAAAGATCTCAGGCGAACCTCTTCGGAGTTGTTGATAAACTGTGGCCCTGATTCTTCCCACTTTTCTGGTACCTCCAGGTCTTTGTCTGTGTATATCAGAAGATCAAAAGAACCTGAAAAACCAATAGTGTTAAAATGAAAACAGATCGACAACACGGCCACAAGATAAATACAGACGACGAAAGTCATTCAACCCATCTTAATTCATCCATCCAGAGAGGTCCTGAAGTCCCCCATTGCAGTATCCAATTTTTTTTTTTAAAAAGTGTTTTCATCTCCACTATTCTATCTGCAAATCCATTTCCGGTATTGACCACTGAAGAAATTTCCTCGCCCTATTCTTGCAATTTAATTTGAAGTAGCTTTTCAGATTTGCCTTTTCCTTACTGTTTACTATCTTATATGCCACAAGATTGCTGCTCAGATGCCTCCTTTCCAGGAAAAGTCCAAGTCTATCTGGTCTTACTTTGTAACTCAGATCGTGTGACACTAGGGATCAGTCTCATGGCTCTTCTTTGAACTGCTTCCAACATTTGAATGTCTCCCTTATGTCTCAGTGGCCAGAACCAGATACAGTATTCAAGGTGCGATCTGATCAGAGTACTACACAGTTGGAATGTTACTTCCTCTGATTTCCCATACTTGCACTCTGATTTTGGTTATCAAGACTCCTAGGCCTCTTTGAACTTCATCTGTAGCTACTTCAGCATCATCCATGGAATGTGTTGCCCATTTTTCCTTCCTATGTAATAACTAATTTCTCTGCAGATGCAAAAACAAAGAAATCTAAAAACCTCAAACAAGTCAAAGCTTCAGCCATGAACATTAATAAACTGATGGGATGAACACCAAGGTTCATGGTAACCAATTACCCTAGAACTTGTATGCTTAATCAACTATGCAGTAATGGGTACTAAATTTTCCTGCTGTTTTAGATCTGCCAGTATAAAGAAATTTAAATCAGGCAACAGTTGCTGGGCAAGAAAATTTTCACAGTCCATGATTTCTGAAATATCTTGGATTTTTTTTGATGGTATCATGTTTGAATCCTGTTAATACAATTTATTAATCCAACTTGGAAAACAGTCCCCCGAAAGTACAGTATCTTTGCTCAGAAATGTTACCACAACAGCAAAAGAAATGCAGTTAGCCTTTAGACCTCTGAATCATCTAAGATTGTTCAAAAGCCCCTTTAACATTGGAGGTCTTCAAAGACCTACTGTAACAAAGGAGGAAGCTCTTCTACAATTTAGATGCTGAGTATTTTAGAGTCTTTCACTAAGTTTTGGGCGAGGGCTACACTCAGGAATACTAAATACACTTTACCGTGGAACCATGCGGCAAGTTCCCAATTTCAGCTGCCACTACGGGCCATTGATGTGTGAAGGACGGGCATTTCCCTACAAGAAGGGGAAGAAGCTATAGGATAAATAGCTATTAAAACTGTAGGACCAATAGTTTTAATAGAGCAATCTCACTTCTTGAGTGTGCTGAATTAGCCCTTCTTCCCAACAGCATTCCCTTGCTTTTTCTCACTGGACAAGAGATGGAATGATGCTGAATCCCAGTCCTGGCAACATTCCACAGCCAATCAAAGAATAAAAGCCTACAAGAGCAAGTTCTGTTGAAGGACACACAGGAGGGGGAGGTGCATCAGATTTGCAACAGAACCAAAGTATAGTGTGAAATTCCAAACATCCACGCCTAAACTAACACAGCTCACAAAAAAAAGTTACATCGGTGAGATTACATGTAGCGTGAACCGTATCATGGAGAGCAGGACATAAAATGATTCTTTGCAAATTCCCACATGGCAGGATGCTGGCCTCAGCTTTGCTATCCGGAAAAAGATCAAGCGCAGGCTAGGCATTATCTTACAGAATGATAACTAGATGATAAAAATAAATCACAGAGCGCTGCTCTCATTCAGCACCTAGCGACCAGTTATTGTACAGCAATTAACAGGTTTGGAAGCAGGTTGGTTGCCAGCCCTCTCAGGTTAGGTATTGGTGTGGTGCGGAGGGGACCAGAAGGGGAAGAAAAACAAATTAGCAACATTAGTAACAAATATTTTAATACCTTATATAAATGCCAAGAAAAATATTCACTTACATGCAGCATCTAGTAAAGGCAAGAAAGTCACCGTAGCAGTGATCTGTCTAATGACAGACCGGATTTCATCTTGAATCGCTTTCTCAGATTTCTCCCTTGCTTGGCTGTAATGAAACAATTACATTGAAAGCAACGTACTGGCCGAACAACAATCAGTAACCTCAATATTGCTGGTCTTTATTTCAGGCAATATTGAAAACTGAAGTTCTTTTTGAAACTACACATGTGCTGCAAATCTTAAAATGGGACTATTTTGTTGAGGTTAATTTGGAGCCAAGATGCTTCTGCTTCCCTCTTGTTCATATAAACTTGATGTTTCCCTTTCATCTCTTAGAATGCTGGTAGCGCTGTAGACTGTGAGCTAGCCACCAAGTTTTTAGCTCAAGTCACGAGTTCCACAACCCCAAGATTAGAATAATAAAATTATTCAGATGTCAGAAGCAACTTTAGTACTACAATGGTAACTCTGTTACAAAATACACAAACATGTAAAGAATTTTAAAATATTACTTCATGGTACCATAGGTGCAGCACAGGAGGAGGCAATTCAGCCCATTGTGCCTGTCCCAGCTCTTTGAAAGAGCTATCCAATTAGTCCCAGTCCCCTGCTCTTTCCCCATAGCCTTTAAATTTTTTCCCTTCAAGTATTTATCCAATTCCCTCTTGAAAGTTACGATTGAATCTGCTTCCACCACCCTTTCAGGCAGTGCATTCCAGATCGTTACAACTCGCTGCGTAAAAAAATGTTTCCTCATGTCGCCTCTGGCTCTTTTGCCAATCACCTTAAATCTGTGTCTTCTGGTTACTGACCCTTCTGCCACTGGAAACAGTTTCTCCTTATTTACTGTCAAAACATGATTTTGAACACCTCTATCAAATCTTCCCTTAACCTTCTTTGTTCTAAGGAGAACAGTCCCAGCTTTTCCATATAACTGAAGTCCCTCATCCTTGGCACCATTCTAATAAATCTCTTTTGTACCTCTCTAAGGTCTTGACATCCTTCCTAAAGTGTGGTGCTCAGTGGGCTACAGTAATATACAATGCAATTGAGGCCTAACCAGTGTTTTATAAAGGTTGAGCATAACTTTCTTGCTTTTGTACTCAAAGCCTCTTAATAAAACCTAGGATCCCATATGCCTTAAGAAGGCCTTCTCAACTTGTCCTGCCACCTTCAAAGATTTGTGTGCACACACTCCTAGGTCTGTTCCTGCACCCCCTTTAAAATTGAACCATTTAGTTTATATTGCCTCTCCTCATTCTTTATACCAAAATGCATCACTTCGTACTTCTCTGCATTAAATTTCATCTGCCATGTGTCTGCCCATTTCACCAGTCTGTCTATATCCTCCACATTGTTTAATACGTTTCCGAGTTTCGTGTCATCTGCAAACTTTGAAATTGTACCCAAGTCCAAGTCATTAATGTATATAAAAAAGAGCAGTGGTCCTAAAACTGAACCCAGTTTTAGGACCACGGTATACTTCCCTCCAGTCTGAAAAATAACCATTCACCACTACTCTGATTTCTGTCCCTATTCTAGCATTTTTGTAAGTTTTTCTTCTGAAAAGAATTACTTTTAAGTGTGCCTGTAGGAAGCCATTATCCATTTTGGAGATCGGACTCGCATTGTAAAAACTGGCCTCAGATTGGCAGAAAAGCAGGTCCTAAGGATGTTTTTTCAGCCAAAGCTCAGAAGTCAAACTTGCTGTAGCAGTTACTAATGACATAGAGCAAGTTAACTTAGCGCATTTTTTTTTCCAGCAAGCAAGAAATGTTCCTGACGGTTGAGCTGTCGGTGAACCCAGTCCCTAGCTTGCAATCCAAGATAATTCATCAGCTTCATTCCACCTTCTTAGACAATTTTTATAGGTATTTTCTCCATTTTTCGGTTCCTTGACTATTCCCCTTTCCTTACCCTCTAACTCATTAGTGCTCATGATTTCCTTAAAACTTAAAAACAAACAAGTTCACACATTTGCTCATTTTCAGTCACATTTTTCACAAGCCATCACCTCTTGCAAAGATTGATACTACAATTAAAACATTATCTCGATCTCCTCCATTATCCTCTACACCGAGTAACCCTTTGTCCTCCGAGTTCAACCTACAGATAAACTCCCCTGGCCCCTGTCCTCAGACTTCTGAGTTCCTACCTTCACTCAGTCTTGACCTTCACATAACCTCTCCCAACCACACCCAACTTCACCATCTCATCCAGCTCCTGCACTACCAAACACCAATAAGATTATGCCTGAATACTTCCTTATCTCCTTTATCACCCATGGTCCCCGGCCTTCTTCCAACTGCACCACCTTCACCTTCCGCCCCTAGAAAAAACTCCGCAGGCTCCCTCGCTAATTCATTCGAACTCCACTCATCATGACACCTCTACCACCTAAGAAACAACTGGACACTGCTGGGGCTGGGGAGCTGTAGATCCTTTCAGGATATACGGGCCAAGGAGGGCCGGCCGAATGAAGTCCTCATTTTTTATCTTGTAAAGTTAGCTACAGCTTCAAAACTGGTACATTACCATCACATTCCTGCTGGTGGTGCTGCTGAGCTTTTACAAAGTCACTGTACCTACACCAGCAAGAACCATGTGGTACTGTAGCCCCAAGCCTACTGGGATCTATACAACTTTTTGTTAGCCCATATGTTATGGAGTAATTTGGCAAGCACCAGAGTAGCAAAAATGGCTACACAGAAATTGGGGATTGATAGCATATAGAAAGTACACTGTCTAAAAAAAGACAGCCAGTGACACCTTTTTTGAAACAATTCAGTTGAAAAGAAGAGGAATTACACACAAAGCAATAACCAGTCTTTTCTCTGCCAGTTTGCTGGGTTTCCAGCATTTCGTTTTTTGTTCCAAACATTAATAACTTGGACACAATATCTTGGAAAGTTCAAACCTTTCTTTCATTGGAACTTAGGAACAGGAGTAGGCCATTTAGCCCCTCGAGTCAGTTCCAACATTCAATTAGATCATGGCTGATCTGTATCATAACTCCATCTACCTGCCTTGGTTCCATAACCCTTAATACCTTTGCCTAACAAAAATTTATCAATCTTAGTTTTTAAATTTTCAATTGACCTAGCCTCAACAGCTTTTCACATTCATCAAACCTGATAAAAACAAATCTAAAGAAAAGATTTGCATTCAGATAAAGCCAATGAGATTCCTTATCACTTATGTTAACTATAAACGCATTGGTTAACAGGAACAGGTTTGCAAATGGTCAACTGCAACACTATTAGTTACAGTGTGCAAGTCAGTTAAAGCATTAAACTTGCGTATTTTAAAGCAATGTTTTGTAACTTTCCTTAACTCTACAACTAGTACATAAGATTCTACAATTCAGTTAATTCCTCATTTGGATTTTCCAACAACTGACAGATTAAGTTGCCAGATTTGATACAGAATACAATTGGGCTGACATCTGTTATGTTACATAAATGAAAACTGTAAATATCAGAGAGTGGAGCAGTAATTATTTAAACCTCCATTAACAGTTCAGGGAGGAAATTCCACCCCAAAATAATCTAACTGGGTCAAATTTACAGCCGGAAAACTATTACAGGTTAGCTTGTAGGCTGCATTTTCTTCCTTTTCCCACATCTTTGAAATTACATCTCTTGCTAAAAACATAATGATACAAATTATGCATAATTTTTCCACAGTGTAGGCAGAAATATTACTGACATTCATATACTTGCCATAGAGGGAGCGCAGCATAGGTTCACCAGACTGATTCCTGGGATGGCAGGGCTGTCGTTTGAGGATACTGGGTCGACTCGGCCTGTATTCACTCGAGTTTAGAAGAATGAGAGGGGATCTCATTGAAACATATAAAATTCTGACAGGGCTAGACAGACTGGATGCAGGGAGGACATTTCCCCTGGCTGGGGGTTTCAGAACGAGGTGTCATAGTCTCAGGATACGGGGTAGGACATTTAGGACTGAGATGAGGAGAAATTCTTCACTCAGAGGGTGGTGAACCTGTGGAATTCTCTACCACAGAAGGCTGTGGAGGCCAAGTCACTGAATATATTTAAGAAGGAGCTAGATAGATTTCTAGACATAAAAGGCATCAATGGCTATGAGGAGAGAGCAGGAACATGGTATTGAGATAGAGGATCAGCCATGATCATAGTGAATGGCGGAGCAGGCTCGAAGGGCCGAATGGCCTACTCCTGCTCCTATTTTCTATGTTTCTCAATCAAGAGATTTATAGTGGTCTTTGTAGTTACATTAAGTCTGCAGTCACGTACCATGTAAAGATATTTGTGGGACTGTTCTTTCTTCGTAATTAACTGTCAAATATCACTCCAAAAATCTTTCAGTGATTAAATCATAATTGTTAGCCCTTCAGTGTGGATATCATGTATAAACTACATGCAACACAATACCCACCTCTGGATGGGGGAGGGGGCTGGCAGGAAGACAACAACAAAGCAGTAATACTAGCCAGGCCCTTTTATACCTTATACTCCACATATGGTGCTCGTGTGGCACTATCTTTTAGACTGGCACTTAATTTGCAATACAAATTTGAATCTTATAGCACAACTAACTAAAAAAGGTGATTGAGACAGTAATGCTGTATTATAACAGTAACCACCGTGAAGTTTCCAGTCAGATCCATTCTTAAACTACTAAAAACATCCTTGGCAATCAGGCAAATAAGCAGCGTTGCAAGTATGAGCTCAAAGTATACTTTGCTTTCCTCACCCAAGTGCAAGCAGACATAACTACAGCTGCCCCTTGTAGTACTTAATCATAGAAGTTACAACATGGAAACAGGCCCTTCGGCCCAACATGTCCATGTCGCCCAGTTTATACCACTAAGCTAGTCCCAATTGCCTGCACTTGGCCCATATCCCTCTATACCCATCTTACCCATGTAACTGTCCAAATGCTTTTTAAAAGACAAAATTGTACCAGCCTCTACTACTGCCTCTGGCAGCTCGTTCCAGACACTCACCACCCTTTGAGTGAAAAAATTGCCCCTCTGGACCCTTTTGCATCTCTCCCCTCTCACCTTAAATCTATGTCCCCTCGTTATAGACTCCCCTACCTTTGGGAAAAGATTTTGACCATCTATCTTATCTATGCCCCTCATTATTTTATAGACTTCTATAAGATCACCCCTTAACCTCCTACTCTCCAGGGAAAAAAGTCCCAGTCTGTCTAACCTCTCCCTATAAGTCAAACCATCAAGTCCCGGTAGCATCCTAGTAAATCTTTTCTGCACTCTTTCTAGTTTAATAATATCCTTTCTATAATAGGGTGACCAGAACTGTACACAGTACTCCAAGTGTGGCCTCACCAATGCCCTGTACAACTTCAACAAGACATCCCAACTCCTGCATTCAATGTTCTGACCAATGAAACCAAGCATGCCGAATGCCTTCTTCACCACCTTATCCACCTGTGACTCCACTTTCAAGGAGCTATGAACCTGTACTCCTAGATCTCTTTGTTCTATAACTCTCCCCAACGCCCTACCATTAACGGAGTAGGTCCTGGCCCGATTCGATCTACCAAAATGCATCACCTCACATTTATCTAAATTAAACTCCATCTGCCATTCATCGGCCCACTGGCCCAATTTATCAAGATCCCGTTGCAATCCTAGATAACCTTCTTCACTGTCCACAATGCCACCAATCTTGGTGTCATCTGCAAACTTACTAACCATGCCTCCTAAAATTCTCATCCAAATCATTAATATAAATAACAAATAATGCTCCACTACTGCACTAAGGTACATAAAAAATAATGGGTGCAAGGCAATTTTAAGGTTATCATCTCATCTCATTTCAGGAGACAACTAAACTCAAGCAGCTTATGATGCATGAACCCCTACATGAGATTTCAACCATACACTCACTCTACTTTTTCCATTTTTGCCTGTACAAGCAGTATGTACAGTTTGAACAATTGTAAGATCATCCCATAAACCTAATTTTCACAGCAGCACAAAGCTAAAAAGATTAAAACAGAAGATACTCAATAGCAGTGTCAGCCATGGCTCACTTGGTAGCACACTCGCCTCGGATTCAGAAGGTTGTGGGTTCAAGTCCCATTCCAGAGACACGAGCACAAAATCTAGGCTGACACTCCAGTGCAGTACTGAGGGAATGCTGCACTGTCGGAGGTGTTTCTTTCGGATGAGACATTAAACCAAGGCCCCATCTGCCCCCTTAGGTGGACGTAAAAGATCCCATAGCACTATTTTGAAGAAGAACAGGTGTTATCCAGTATCCTGGCCAATATTTATCCCTCAACCAACATCAACAGATTATCGGGTCATTTATCTCTCTGCTGTTCGTGGGAGCTTGCTGAGTGCAAATTGGCTGCTGTATTTCCTACATAATAACAGTCATTACACTTCAAAAGTACTTCATTTGCTGTAAAGCACTTTGGGACGTCCTGAAAGGCTCTATATAAATGTAAGTTCTATCTGGTTCTATCTATCTAGCACCTGTGCAGCCTATGGCAAAGAATTCACCGAGTGACACTGGCCCCTTAACTCTATAGTGCTATCGAGGCTAGTAAGCTTGATCTACCGCAACAAGTGAGTTTTGCACCAATCACCCCCCCCCCCCCCCACCCAGTGTGAACTCTATTCATACAAAAGGCTTTAATAGGTATGCATGCGTAGATACATATATAAAAAAAGTTTATTGCTTATTTACAATTTAGGTGTGGAGGGTTACATTAGGCTTCAGCCTAGAGATCCAGATTCTGTCTCTCTCTTAAAAGGATCTGTTGCCCAGAGGTAGACAAATGAAGGGAGACAGAACTTTTTGTGTGAGAGGTAGTTGCACATATCAACACATTCATAACATAAATGCCAGTGCTTTTGATATTTGCCACTTCTGTGCATAAATGTGCAATAAAGCATTACAAAAGAGTTTTGATAGCTGCTTCTGGGAAGCATAAGTCAATTTATAGGTCACATTTATTGCATGATGCTCTGCTCACACAAACACATCCACTTCAAAGGAAAAGCACATGTGAAAAATTCTGGACAGGTCCTATCCTTCTCAAAAAGGAAAGCGATTAGCTTAAGACAATTTTAGCTATCTAACATTTTTGAATCAAAGATGGCTCTAGAAGTAACCACCTTAAACATGATGCTTGGGTTTTTTTTAAAATTACAGCTTGGACTGGTACATAAGATGTCTCAATACTTACCTGCTTTCAGTCATAGTTTTGTCACAATCAATATCAAACTGCCATCTTTCTAGAGCCTCATTAGTTTCAATACTGTTGACAACCACCACAAGCCTTTGAACGAAGTGGTTACACAACCAATCTGAAACACAAAAACAGATTTAGAACAAGCACTGTCCTAAGGAAAAAGCAGTAAGTAAGCCAATATGTTTGTAGACAAAAAAATCCAATGGCAATTTCTCATTTTCCTAACCATTACCATAATGAATTTATATCTTTTCTAAATCTCACACTGTTTGGTGTACTGCTGGAAACTGTCTACAAAAAGCTTGACAAGTTAGCTCCCAACAGTCCAGAAGCTGAATTACTAATAAATGCTACATAACCATTTTGAAACTTTTTTGGTATCTTTCTAGTATTTGCCATTGATAGAAAGGGAAGGCTTTCTAATCTGATTTGACAGATTAGTACATTCCCCACTACTCCCTTCCTCCCAAGTTATGCTCTGTCTTCAATGGCACTAGCTTAAACTTGCTTCTTATACCTTTCCCCTTCCCAAACATCAGCGGTACGTCACACCCAATAAGAACATTAAAAAAGTATGGAATGGCAAACTACCACATTGCCCAACCAACCAGTTCCTTTCAATAAATCATCGTCAAAGGCTTTCCACAGATATTTGATCCTTAGGCTGCCTCATTCAGTTGCCCTTTTCTCACTCGTTTGCCCCTTTCCATCTCATGGCACTGATGATTTATGCATAGTGGCAGCAGCATACAGGGGGACCAGCACCAGACAGTTTGGGGGCATCCAGGAGAATGAGTCAGCACCAGAGGCAGGTGAGTGCATTGCCCCAGAGTGAGCAACAGTAATACACAATGCAATCAGAGCACAGAATACCAAGGGGTGTTGAGGGGATTGGGCTCAGAGGCTGAAACCAAAATAGGAGCAGAGGGATAAAATTTGAGAGTGGCTGAGATTAACAGTGCTTTGTAAAACTGCAAATTTATCAAACAGAACACAAGGCAAATAAGTGTTTAGTACCAAATAGGTTTAAAAAAAAATCAAAAATTTAAATGAACATAAATACAGTTCTTGCTATTGAACTCAGTACTGCAGTGTTACAGGCAAAACTATTATACTGAGTTTCACTCAGACTGCATATTTGGTATTGGTGCAATAACATCTTTTGCACCATACCAATGGCAAACAAGCAATATAGCACTGCTGACTTCACATAAATTACTGGTGGAGAAACCATCTGAAAGAATATCTTGCATTATTAGAATCATAGAATCTGACAGCACAGGAGGCCATTCGGCCCATCATGCCTGTGCCAGCTCTTTGAAAGAGCAAAAATTATGCCCCAGCTTTCCCCATAGCCCTGCAATTTTTCCCTTTTCAAGTATATACATCCAATTAAATCTACTTCCACCACGATTTCAAACAGTGATTGCAGATCATAACTCACTGCGTAGAATCATAGAATTGTTACATCACGGAAGGAGGCCATTCGGCCCATCGAGACCGCGATGGCTCTATGCAAGAGCAATCCAGTTAGTCCCACTCCCCACCCCCATCGCCCAGCAAATTATTTCCTTTCACGTACTTATCCAGTTCCCTTTTGAAGGCCATGATTGAATCTGCCTCCACCACCCCCTCGGGCAGTGCATTCCAGATCATAA
This sequence comes from Heptranchias perlo, assembly GCF_035084215.1. Classification (NCBI taxonomy): domain Eukaryota; kingdom Metazoa; phylum Chordata; class Chondrichthyes; order Hexanchiformes; family Hexanchidae; genus Heptranchias; species Heptranchias perlo. Next base: position 123,338,702 of record NC_090325.1, on the reverse strand, counting down.
TCACTCGCTGTATAAAAGGGTTTTCCTCATGTCACCTTTGGTTCTTTTGCCAATCACCTTAAATCTACGTCCTCTGGCTCTTGACCTTTCTGCCAATGGGAACAGTTTCTCTCTACTCTGTCTAGACCCTTCATGATTTTGAATACCTCTATCAAATCTCCTCGCAACCATCTCTGTTCCAAGGAGAATCACCCCGGCTTCTCCGGTCTATCCACGTAACTAAAGCCCCTCATCCCAGGAATCATTCTAGTAAATCTCTTCTGCACCCTCTCTAAGGCCTTCACATCCTTCCTGAATTGCGGTGCCCAGAACTGGTCACAATATTCCATTTGTGGCCGAACCAGTGTTTTATTAAGGTTCATCATGACTTTCATACTTTTGTACTCTATGACTATTTATAAAGCCCAGGATCCCATACGCTTTAACTGCTTCTTCAACCTGCCCTGCCACCTTCAACAATTTGTGCACATATACCCCCAGATCTCTGTCCCTGTACCGCTTTTAGAGTTGTGCCCTCTAGTTTATATTGCCTCTCCTCGTTCTTCCTACCGAAATGTGTCACTTCGCATTTTTCCCGTGTTAAATTTCATCTGCCACATGTCCGCCTCCAGTCTGAAAAACAACCGTGCACCACTACTCTCTGTTTCCTGTCACTTAGCCAATTCTGTATCCATGTCGCTACTGCCCCCTTTATTCCATGGGCCGCAATCTTGATGATAAGCCTACCATGCGGCACTTTATCAAACACCTTTTGAAAGTCCATACACACCACATCATCTGCATTGCCCTCATCTACCCGCTCTGTTACCTCAAAAAACTATCAGGTTAGTTAATCACGATTTGCCTTTAACAAATCCATGCTGGCTTTCCCTAATCAATCTACACTTGTCCAAGTGACTTAATTCTGTCCCAGATTATCGGTTCTAAAAGCTTCCCCACCACTGAGGTTTAACTGACTGGTCTATAGTTGCTGGGTTTATCCTTACACCCTTTCTTGAACAAGGGTGTAACATTTGCAATTCTACAGTCCTCTGGCACCACCCCCACACCTACGGATGTTTGGAAAATTATGGACAGTACCTCTGCAATTTCCACCCTTACTTCCCTCAGCAACCTAGGATACATCCCATCCGGACCAGGTGACTTATCTACTTTAAGTATAGTGATCCTTTCAAATACCACTATCAATTTTTAGCCCATCCAGTATCTCAACTACATCTTCCTTTACTGAGACTCTGGTAGCATCTTCTTCCTTGGTAAATATTTTAGCACCTTGGCCATCCCTTCTGCCTCCCTAATCGGCCCCACCCCTCCTCTTACTACCCTTTTACTGTTTACATGCCTGTAGAAGACTTTTGGATCCCCTTTTATGTTGGCTGCCAGTCTATTCTCATACTCTCTCTTTGCCCTTCTTTTTCCTTTCTCACTTCCCCTCTGAAGTTTCTATATTCTGCCTGGTTCTCACTTGTGTTATTAACCTGACATCTGTTATATGCCCCTTTTTTCCATTTCATCTTACTCACTATCTCTTTTTTGTCATCCAGGGAGCTCTGGCCTTAGTTGCCCTACCTTTCTGCATTGTGGGAATGTGCCTAGACTGTACCCGAACCATCTCCTCTTTAAAGGCCACCCACTGTTCAATTACAGTTTTGCCTGCCAATCTTTGATTCCAATTTACCCAGGCCAGATCTATTGAAATTGGCCCTTCTCCAATTGAGTATTTTTACTTTAGAGTGGTCCGTGTCCTTTTCTATAGCTACTCAAAACCTTATAATATTATGATCGCTGCTCCCTAAATGCTCTCCCACTGACACTTGCTCCACTTGGCCCACCTCATTCCAGCAATGCCTCCTTCCTCGTTGGGCTGGAAACGTACTGGTTAAGAAAGTTATCCTGAACACATTTCAAAAATTCCTCTGCTTCTTTGCCCCTTTTATAATTGTTATCCCAGTCTATATTAGCATAGTTGAAGTCCCTAGTTATCACTACTCTATATCTTTTGCACCTCTTTGTAATTTCTCTGCAAATTTGCTCCACTATATCCTTCCCACTAGTTGGCGGCCTATAGAATACACCCAGTAGTGTAATGGCACCTCTTATTTCTTAACTCTAACCAAATAGATTCTGTCCTTGACCCCTCCAGGACATCCTCTCTCTCCAGTACTGCAATATTCTCCTTAATCAATACTGCAACTACCCCCTCTCCTTTCTTTCCTTCCCCATCTTTCCTGAACACCTTGTATCCAGGAATATTTAGTACCCAATCCTGCCCTTTTTTTGAGCCACGTCTCAGTGATCGCCACAACATCGTATTCCCACGTGGCTATTTGCACCTGCAGCTCACCAACCTTGTTAAAATTCTCATTTCCCTTCTGGTTCTATTTTAAATGTGTCCTCAGGTTACCAATCCTCTCGTCATGGGAAACAGTTTCTCCCTATCTACGCTATCAAATCCCTTCATAATTTTGAACACCTCCATTAAATCTCCCATAGGTTTCTCTGCTCCAAGGAGAGCAATCCTAGCTTCTCTAGTCTCTCCACATAACTGAAGACCCTCATGCCTGGTATAATTCTGGTAAATCTCCTCTGCGCCCTCTCCAAGGCCTTGACATCCTTCCTAGTGTGGTACCTAGAATTGGACACAATACTGTCGAAAACTTAATTACCTATTATATACAATGCATTAACTCCAAACACTTATTTTCAGACAAGTAAGAATTTATTAAAAGATACTTGTATACAAGGGAAGAGTGTTCTAAGCAATGGTCAGAACAACCTCTTCACTGAACAAAGGAAACAGCTCACGTTTATAGTTAATTGAGCTATGCCCACCTGTCATAGAATATGGGCGCACACGTACATTCTTTATTGGTTCAAGTGCTTAGTCAATCAAAATAGGGAACCCACCCTCTGATTCCTCATGACTGCCTCGTGATGTTTGGACACAAGCCTGGGAAAGTAATTTTCCTTAATAAACAGTTTTTTTTAAATCAGTAGGTCTGTACCTAGTCTCAAGGCTATATGGTCATTCATTTCTGTTAGTCAGACAGTTATCAACATAAGCGAACAATAGCGCTTCTGTATGTCTTTGGTGCCTTCTTACTGTGTCTTACGTGTTCTCCTCTTTTGTGTAATGTATCTGTTTTGTTTTGTGTTTAATTCTGATATTGCTGAATTAAAATTGGAGTTATTGAGGTTAAGTGACCTATTAAATTCTGGTTCTTATAAAATATGAGCATGTCAAATTCCAGACATGGGATCTTCACAAAAAAAAAATTGGCATTTTGAATTTTTATCTTGTGATTGGCTGTGGTTTAAAAAAAGGTTCAAAAATAACGGGACAGAAAAAAAAAAGCTATCTGGTATCACCGTGATAGGAAAAGTCGGAAAGCTGGAACAGCTCGGAGAGTTGGTTATAATCATACCCACTAAAAGTATGTGAAAAAAAAATGAATTGGAAAGCTATAGTTGTGTATGATGAGCAAATTATAAAACTTACGAAGCAATTAGAAATTGAGGGGGACCTAAACAAAAGTTGATCACAACAATCTGGAAATACTAGACTAACTATAAACTAAAATGTACGATGGGAGATGTTATTTCCCGGTATGAATTTTTTTTTAAAAAAGAAAGAATTTATGTGAAAATTACGTTGACGCATGCTGAGAATGCTGCGTGCATCTGATATCTGGCTCCGTCGTTTTGTTTCTGAAAAAAAAAGTTAACCCCTTCCTAGGACACAGACATCTGTTGTCAATTCACCAAGCAACAACCTTTGCATTAATGTGGAAATGCATAGATACCTGACCACGATATGGTTTAGGTGTATTAGAAAGTTAATATGGTCAGGTATCTCTTTGTGCATTTCCACAATACTCCAGCTGAAGCCTAACCAGTGATTTACAAATTCCTTGTGAATCAGTTACGACATAATCAGAGTGCAGCCAACTTTTTAAACTCAACCTTAAAAGGACTCAAGTGACTTCCTGCAGTACTTAATAGAAAAAAAAACTCTCCCATCTTTTTAAATAAAATCATTTCACCAGCATCTGCAGGCCAGTAGATAGCACACCATACATGGAACACACAAGCATGTGCCTCTACTTACAACTACAGCTGCCCACTGGCTTCCCTGTAAAAATGCATCTAATGCTGCACAACTTGGGGAGCAAGGAGAATGAGAAGGAATTAAATGCAACTCTTCATGAGGACATTTATTTTGTACAAAGAATGTACAGCACAGAAACAGGCCACTCAGTCCGACAGGTCCATGCCAGTGTTTATGCTCCACGTGAGCCTCCTTCCACCCTTCTTCATCTAACCCTATCAACTTATCCTTCAACTCCCTTCTCCCTCGTGTGTTTTTCTAGCTTCCCTTTAAATGCATCTATACTAGTCACCTCAACTACTCCTTGTGGTAGCGAGTTCCACATTCTTACCACTGTCTGGGTGTAGAGGTTTCTCCTGAATTCCCTATTGGATGTATTAGTAACCATGTTATATTTATGGCCCCTAGTTCTGGTCGCCCCGCAAGTGAAAACATCTTCTCTATGTCTACCCTATCAAACCCTTTCATAATCGTAAAGACGTCCATCAGGTCACCCCTCAGCCTTCTCTTTTCTAGAGAAAAGAGCCCCAGCATGTTCAACCTTTCCTGATAGGTATAACTTCTCAGTTCTGGTATCATCCTAGTAAATCTTTTTTGCACCTTCTCCAGTGCTTCTATATCATTTTAATAGCGTGGCAACCAGAACTGTTTGCAGTACTCTAACCAAGGTTCCGTACAACTTTAGCATAACATCTCTGCTTTTCAATTCTATCCCTCTAGAAAAGAACCCCAGGGCTTGGTTTGATTTTCTGATGGTCTTATTAACCTGCAGTGCTACTTTCAGCGATTTGTGTATCTGTACCCCTAAATCCCTATGCTGCTCTACCATGTTTATACTCTTATTTTCCAAGGAGCATGTGGCCTCATTATTCCTACAAAACTTACCACCTCACACTTACCTATATTGAAATACATTTGCCAATTATACACCCATTCTGCAACTTTATTAATGCCTTCCTGTATTTTGTCGCAGCCCCCCATAGTATTAAATATACCCCCCCAATTTGGTGTTGTCCACAAATTTTGAAATTGTACTTCTGATTCCCCGAGTCCAAATAGTTTACGTATATGGTGAACAGTGGTCCCAGCACAGATCCATTGTGGAACACCACTTCCTACCTTTTGCAGTTTGAGTAATTACCTCTAACCCCTAGTGTCTTTTCTTTTTTTATATTCATTCATTGGATGTGGGCGTCCCTGGCGAGGCCGGCATTTATTGCCCATCCCTAACTGCCCTTGAGAAGGTGATGTTGAGCCGCCTTCTTGAACCGCTGCAGTCCATGTGGTAAAGGTTCTCCCACAGTGCTGTTAGGTAGTGAGTTCCAGGATTTTGACCCAGAGATGACAAAGGAACTGCGATATATTTCCAAGTCGGGATGGTGTGTGACTTGGAAGGGAACATGCAGGTGGTGGCGTTTTCATTGATTCGGCGATGGTAATGCCATTGAGTATCAAGGGGAGGTGGTTAGACACTCTCTTGTTGGAGATGGTCATTGCTTGGCACGAATGTTACTTGCCACTTATCAGCCCAAGCCTGGATGTTGTCCAGGTCTTGCTGCATGTGGGCACGGACTGCTTCATTATCTGAGCGGTTGCGAATGGAACTGAACATTGTGCAATCATAAGCGAACATCCCCACTTCTGACCTTAAGTTGAAGGGAAGGTCATTGATGAAGCAGCTGATGATGGTTGGGCTTAGGACTCTGCCCTGAGGAACGCCTGCAGCAATGTCATGGGGCTGAGATGATTGGCCTCCAACAACCACTATCATCTTCCTTTGTGCGAGGTATGACTCTAGCCAATGGAGAGTTTTCACCCGATTCCCAATGACTTCAATTTTACTAGGGCTCATTGATGCCACACTTGGTCAAATGCTGCCTTGAGGTCAAGGGCAGTCACTCTCACCTCACCTCTGGAATTCAGCTCTTTTGTCCATGTTTGGACCAAGGCTGTTAAGAGGTCAGGGGCCGAGTGGTCCTGGCGGAACGTAAACTGTGCATCGGTGAACAGGTTATTGGTAAGTGCCACTTGATAGCACCTTCGACGACACCTTTCATCACTTTGATGATGACAGAGTAGACTGATGGGGCGGTAATTGGCCAGATTGGATTTGTCCTGCTTTTTGTTGACAGGACATACCTGGGCAATTTTCCACTTTGTCAGGTAGATGCCAGTGTTGTAGTGGAACAGCTTGGCTAAAGGCATGGCTAGTTCTGGAGCACAAGTCTTTAGCACTACAGCTGGGATGTTGACAGGGCCCATAGCCTTTGCTGTATCCAGTGCACTCAACCGTTTCTTGATATCACATGGAGTGAAACGAAATGGCTGAAGACTGGCTTCTGTGATGGTGGGAATCTCGGGAAGAGGCCGAGATGGAACATCCACTCAGCATTTCTGGCTAAAGATGGTTGCAAGCGTTTCAGCCTTGTCTTTTGCACTCACGTGCTGGGCTATGCAGTCAGTGAGGATGTTCACAGAACCTTCTCCTTCCATTAGTTGTTTAATTATCCACCACCATTCACGACTGGATGTCGCAGGACTGCAGATCTGATCCGTTGGTTGTGGGATCACTTAACTCTGTCTACAGCATGCTGCTTCCGCTGTTTAGCGTGCATGTAGTATTATGTTGTAGCTTCACCAAGTTGGCACCTCATTTTTAGGTATGCCTGGTGCTGCTCCTGGCATGCTCTTCTGCACTCCTCATTGAACCAGGGTTGATCCCCTGGCTTGTTGGTAATGGTAGAGTAAGTGTTATGCCAGGCCATGAGGTTACAGATTGTGGTGGAATACAATTCTGCTGCTGATGACGACCCACAGCACCTCATTGATGCCCAGTTTTGAACTGCTAGATCTGTTCTCAATCTATCCCCTTTAGCATGGTGGTGGTCCCATGGGCGACACAATGGACGGTGTCCTTAGTGTGAAGACTGAACTTTGTCTTCACAAGGACTATGCGGTAGTCACTCCTACCAATACTGTCATGGACTGATGCATCTTTGACAGGTAGATTGGTGAGGATGAGGTCATGTAGGTTTTTCCCTCGTGTTGGTTCTCTCACCACCTGCCGCAGGCCCAGTCTGGCAGCTATATCCTTCAGGACTCGGCCAAATTGGTCAGTAGTGGTGCTACCGAGCCACTCTTGGTGATGGACATTGAAGTCCCCCACCCAGAGTATATTCTATGCCCTTGTTACCCTCAGTGCTTCCTTCAAGTGGTGCTCAACATGGAGCAGTACTGATTCATTAGCTGAAGGAGGACAGTAGGTGGTAATCAGCAGGAGTTTCCGTGCCCATGTTTGACCTGATGCCATGAGATTTCATGGGGTCCGGAGTCAATGTTGAGGACTCCTAGGGCCACTCCCTTCTGACTGTATACCACTGTGCCATCATCTCTGGTGGCCTGTCCTGCCGGTGGGACAGGACATACCCAGAGTTGGTGATGGAAGAGTCTGGGATGTTGGCTGAAAGGTATGATTCTGAGAGTATGGCTATGTCAGGCTGTTGCTTGACTAGTCTACGAGACAGCTCTCCCAATTTTGGCACAAGTCCCCAGTTGTTAGTGAGGAGGTCTTTGCAGGGTCGACTGGGCTTGGTTTGCCTTGGCCTTTGTCATGACCAGGGCCTGTTTTGTAGCCAGCTTGCTACCCATTCTGCTGCTCATCCCCTGACTCGACATGCTCTGATCTTAGTCATGAGTCTACTATGCGGTACCTTACCGAAGGCCTTTTAAAAATCCAAATATTACATCTATTACATTATCCTTGTCTACACTTTGTTACTTCTTCAAACAATTCAATAAGGTTGGTCACGCGTGACTGTTCCTTTTGAAATCCATGCTGACTATTCTTTATTATACTTTTGGTTTCTAGATGTTTCTCTATTATATCTTTGAGGGTGGACTCCATTATCTTTCCTATCAACGTTAAGCTAATTGGTCTATAGTCCCATGGACTTGCTCTAGCTCCTTTTTTTAATTATAGGAATCACGTGAGTTGTCCACCAGTCCTCTGGCACTATAACCTTGTCTAATGAATTTTTATATATATGAAATGAAGAAAATAATGGCACTAAAGAGTGACAAATCCCCAGGACCAGATGGTTTCCATCCCAGGATTTTAAAGGAAGGAGGTCAGAACATTGCAGAAGCCCTAACCATAATCTTCCAAAGTTCTCTCTATCCAGGAGACATTCCTTTAGTTTGTAAAATTGCACGTCACTCCGCTACTTAAGAAAGACGAGAGGGGGAAACCAGGGAGTTATAGACCAGTTAGCCTAACATCTGTTATCGGGAAATTACTAGAGTGTATAATTAAGGATAGAGTGACTGAAGACCGTGAAAATTTTCAGCTAATCAGAGAGAGCCAGCATGAAGTCGTAACAGGTAGATGATGCCTGATGAACCTGATTGAATTTTTTGAAGAGGTGACTAAAGTAGTGGACAGGAGAATATCTATGGATGTTGTTTATATGGACTTCCAAAAGGTATTCGATAAAGTCCCTCATAAAAAACTGTTAACTAAAATTGAAGCTCATGGAATTGAGGGCAAATTACTGACTTGGTTAGGAATTTGATTAAGCGGCAGGAGACAGAGTAGGGATAATGGGCAGGTACTCAAATTGGCAGGAAGTGGCTAATGGTGTCCAACAGAGATCTGTGTTGGGGCCTCAACTATTCACTGTATTTATTAACGACTTAGATTATGGGATAGAAAGCCACATATCCAAGTTTGCCGATGACACAAAGATAGGCAGCATTGTAAGCAGTGTAGATGGAAGCATAAAATTACAGAAAGATATTAATAGATTAAACGAATGGGCAAAACTGTGGCAAATGGATTTCAATGTAGGCAAGTGTGAGGTCATCTACTTTGGGCCTAAAAAGGATAGATCAGAGTACTTTCTAAATGGTGAAAAGCTCAAAACAGTGGAGGACCAAAGAGTCTTAGGGCTCTACATACATAGATTAAAATGTCATGGACAGGTACAGAAAATGATCAAAAAGGCTAATGGAATGCTGGCCTTTATATCTAGAGGACTAGAACACAAGGGGGTAGAAGTTATGCTACAGCTATACAAAGCTCTGGTTAGACCACACCTGCAGTACTGTGTTCAGTTCTGGGCACCGCACCTTAGGAAGGATATATTGGCCTTGGTGGAAACGCAGGGTAGATTAACGAGAATGATATCTGAACGCCAAGGGTTAAGTTACAAGGAGAGATTACACAAACTAGGGTTGTATTCCCTGGAATTTAGAAGATTAAGAGATGATTTGATTGAAATTTTCAAGATATTATGGAAACTGATGGGGTAGATAGATAGAAACTATTTCTGCTGGATGGGGAGTCTAGGACTAGGGGACATAGCCTAAAAATTAGAGCAAGGACCTTCAGGAGTGAAGTTAGGAAATACTTCTACACGCAAAGGGCAGTAGAAGTTTGGAACTCTCTTCCGCAAACAGCAGTTGATGCTAGCTCAATTGTTAATTTTAAATCTGAGATTGATAGATTTTTGTTAATCAAAGATATTAAGGGATATGAGGCTAAGGCAGGTATATGGAGTTAGGTCACAGATCAGCCATGATCTCATTGAATGGCGGAACAGGCTCGAGGAGCTAAAGGGCCTACTCCTGCTCCTACATATGTAGTGGTGCTTCTGCTATCTCTTCCTTAACTTCTTTTAGTACACGTGAAACAATCCATCCAGATCTGTGTAAGGAATCTTATAACACCAGGTTATAGTCCAACTGTTTTATTTGAAAATCACAAGCTTTCGGAGGCTTTCTCCTTCGTCAGGTGAGCGAGTGTGGGATTCCATGGAAGGTTACCGCATTTATAGTCAGAGAACAATACCTGGTGATTACAGATAATCTTTCCAACTGCCCGTTGTCAAGGCAATCAAAGTGTTCAGACAGAGTGATGTTACCTACAGGATCACCGAATACACAAACGGCCAGAACACAAAACAGAGAGAGAGAGAGGGAGAAACATCCGAAAGGAAGAGAAAGACAGAGAATGACCCGCTGTGATAAAAACAGATAACTTTTTTTTCGCTGGTGGGGTTACGTGTAGCGTGACATGAACCCAAGATCCCGGTTGAGGCCGTCCTCATGGGTGCGGAACTTGGCTATCAATTTCTGTTCGACGATTTTGCGTTGTCGTGTGTCTCGAAGGCCGCCTTGGAGAACGCTTACCCGAAGATCGGTGGCTGAATGTCCTTGACTGCTGAAGTGTTCCCCGACTGGGAGGGAACCCTCCTGTCTGGCGATTGTTGCGCGGTGTCCGTTCATCCGTTGTCGCAGTGTCTGCATGGTCTCGCCAATGTATCATGCTCTGGGGCATCCTTTCCTGCAACGTATGAGGTAGACAACGTTGAGTCACAGGAGTATGAACCATGTACCTGGTGGATGGTGTCCGTGTCGATGATCTGGCATGTCTTGCAGAGGTTGCCGTGGCAGGGTTGTGTGGTGTCGTGGACGCTGTTCTCCTGAAAGCTGGGTAATTTGCTGCGAGCGATGGTCTGTTTGAGGTTGGGTGGCTGTTTGAAGGCGAGTAGCGGAGGTGTGGGGATGGCCTTAGCAAGGTGTTCGTCGTCATCGATGACATGTTGAAGGCTGCGGAGAACATGGCGTAGTTTCTCCGCTCCGGGGAAGTACTGGACAACGAAGGGTACTCTGTTGGTTGCGTCCCGTGTTAGTCTCCTGAGGAGGTCTATGCGATTTTTCGCTGTGGCCCGTCGGAACTGTCGATCGACGAGTCAAGCGTCATATCCCGTTCTTACGAGGGCGTCTTTCAGCGTCTGCAGGTGTCCATCGCAGGTAGGTTCTCCAAAGCGGCCTTTGAGACACATGACAACGCAAAATCGAACAGAAATTGATAGCCAAGTTCCGCACCCATGAGGGCGGCCTCAACCGGGATCTTGGGTTCATGTCACGCTACACGTAACCCCACCAGCGAAAAAAAGTTATCTGTTTTTAACACAACGGGTCATTCTCTGTCTTTCTCTTCCTTTCGGATGTTTCTCTCTCTCTCTCTCTCTCTCTGTCTGTCTGTCTGTCTTTTGTTCTGGCCGTTTGTGTATTCGGTGGTCCTGTAGGTAACATCACTCTGTCTGAACACTTTGATTGCCTTGACAACGGGCAGTTGGAAAGATTATCTGTAATCACCAGGTATTGTTCTCTGACTATAAATGCGGTAACCTTCCATGGAATCCCACACTCGCTCACCTGACGAAGGAGAAAGCCTCCGAAAGCTTGTGATTTTCAAATAAAACAGTTGGACTATAACCTGGTGTTGTAGATTCCTTACATTTGTCAACCCCAGTCCATCACCGGCATCTCCACATCATCCAGATCTGGGGTTTTATCCCCTCTATGTTTAATTAGTTTATCAATTATCTCCCCCCTTTCTATCTTAGATGCCATTACATCTTTTTTTGATCACTTCTAATATCATGCCCACCATGTGAGTCTCCCTAGTAAATACTGAAGCAAAGTAATTATTTAATATTTCTGCCATTTCGCTGTTATTGCCTGTGAGTTTATCGTGTGTATCCTTTGGTGGCCCTATCCCGATTGTTCTTTTGTTATTTATGTGTCTGCAGAATACTTTACTATTTCTTTTGATATTCCTTGATAATTTAATTTCATTTTTTCATTTTGCCTTTCTAATTGTTTTTTGATCTTCTTCCATATTCCCTTTTGTCATCCTCTCTTTTATTGAATATATACTTAGTGTATGCCTTTTTCTTTAGTTTCAATTTGACCGTATTTCTTTATTCATCCATGCTGTGTCATTATTGGCTAGTTTGTTCTTTCTTTTAAGTGGGATATATTTTTTCTGGACACTCGATTCTCATTTTAAATGTTTCCCACTGCTGTTCTATTTCTTTGTTTTTCAGTAATTTTTTCCAGTTTATTTTTCCTAGTTCTATTCTCATCCTCTGAAAATCAGCTTTTTCCCCCCAATTTATTACTTTGGTCTTTGTCTTACTTATGTCCTTCTCAATCTTTATCTTAAACCTTATTATGTTGTGATCGCTATTGTCTAGATGTTCCCCTACGCTTACTTCTCTTATCTGTTCTGGTTCATTTCCCATTACTAGATCTAGCAGTGCTTCCTCTCCTTGGGCTTTTTACAAACTGTGAGAAATGAGTCCTGCATAGTATAACTGGAGAGCCATGTGGTGAAGGATAGAATACTAGAGCCTAGTCTTTAGTTGTTTCCAAGCCTTTGTTCAGAGATTCCCCTTACACACACCACACCCTGTTTAAGCTCTCCTATAAAAAGGATACAAGAGTCCCCAATTGATACCCACCCAAATACAATTAACACTCATTGAGATAAATCATATAATTAACATACACATTGCAAAAACTTCATCCCCTATATCCCTTTACCTACCTCCTCTTGCCAGTTTACTTGGGAGTTAAAATCTCCCATGATTATTCTATGCCCTTTACTCATTTCACAGATTTGCTTACACATTTCTTCCTCGATCTCCTTTCCATTAGGTGGTCTGTAGTATACCCCTATTAGAGTGATTGATCCTTTATCTTTTATTTCAATCCCTATGGATTCTGTTTCTATCCTTCATTAGTTATGGCCCTTTTTTCTACTGCCATGTTATCCCTAATTAGTACATCTACTCAACCCCCCCACCTTTCTTCCCTATCCTTTCTGATTAAGTTCTAATCTGCAATATTTAGTTTCCAGTCCTGACCTTTATGTAGCCATGTTTCAGTTATTTCTACTATATCTGGTTCCTCGCTTTGGATTATTGCCTCCAGTTGCCCCGTTTTATTTTGGACGCTGTGTACATTGCTGTACAGGTAGTTTAAATCGTCTTTAGTAGTTGTTCCTTTTATTTTTACACACAGCCAGGAGACTTAGGTTTTTGTAGATTCCATGTTTTTCCCCTTTCAAGTGATCATGCCAAGAAAAGTCTAACTGCAAAAGCTTAAATATCAAATACATCAATAAAGTAGCAGAAATTCTGCTCCCATAGGCGCAGGGCCCATGGCTTAACTTTCAGAGCTATATACTTGAAATTTAAGTCAAATAATTGAGACTCCTCCAAGATTGGGTAATTTGGTGCACATTAATATGCGCATAGCAAGATCCCAAAAACAGCAATGTGATATTGACCAGATAATCTATTTTTTTTAAAGTGATGTCGGTTGAGGGATAAATATTGGCCGGGACATCGGGGAAAACTCCCCTGCTCTTCTTCGAAATCGTGTCATGGGATCTTTTACATCCACCCAAGATGGCTGATGGGGCCTCAGTTTAATGTCTCATCCGAAAGAGGCAACTCCAACAGTGCAGCATTCCCTCAGTAGTGCACCGGAGTGTCAACCTAGATTTTGTGCTCATGTCTTCTGACTCAAGGATGCTACCACATGTTGGCAGACACGTCAACGTTATTCAGTGAAGCCAAAACACTCAATGGCACAGACTCAAGAATTATTTCACCAGACATACAAAATTAAGGTTAAGAGAGTTTAAATTCACATATTTGTGGCTACAGACCAGGCTTGGCCTACTCATGGAAAAACATTTCACAAAATCGTATAATGTAAAATTGAAATCAACCAGAGCAATACCTTTTAGCTGGCCAACTACGTTCTTCAAATAGTTGTTAAGGACGGGATCCGTTGTAACAAGCATTGTAAGCCCATATTTCTGTACACGTGTGAAAGATTCTGGTGGATAGATTCCACGCTGATACAAGATGCTGTTGATCCCATAAGCTGAAACATTAACAATTAACAACTGCTGTTAAATAAAACCAAACCATATTGCATAGTGACCTGAAAAAGCATATTACTATATTGTGTATTACTATATTGTGTGGCAGAACCCTCAACCATCTGCATCCTGAGAGGACAGTTACTGAAATGTTATCCAAACCTACATTTCTATGACACATGTCACAGTATTCCTATACATCACATTGTAAATGTTTCTGAAAATATTGTTTCCACTTGTGATCATAACGTAACATTAAAACAAATATAAAAGAGTGGACGGTAGAGTTAGCTATAGTACACTGCCCTTTAAATAGACAGAATGCAAAATCAGACCAGACTGATGGGATAGAACAGACTATCCTATGACCATTCGACCTCAAGCATAATGAAGGCAGTTACTAGTGTACACAAATTCAAAAAAACTCACTAAAATTTGTAACTGAAGTTCATCTTCACTTGAAGCGGTCAAAAGACTGTCTGGTATGGGAAATGGGGGGAGGAGAAGGTGGTTCATAAAACAGCTGAACATCCTCTTCCAAGGTAAGATTATAGTGATGACAAATCACTTATAAGCCCGTTTTTCCCAGACACAATCCAAAGATAAAGGGTAGTTTCCATACTAAATACATCTTGTTGAGCAAAGACTAAAGAAAGCGAGACTTGTATTTACACAGCATCTTATCACATCTCGGAAACACTACAAAGCACATACAACAGTGACTAAAAGGGTAAAGGCAGCAGTTTTGTAAACAGCAAAATTTTTAAACAGCTAGAAGATGAGGACCATTTCATCCTTTTGTGGTGGGTAATGGTAGACAGAGGAAACGAGCCAGGACAACAGAACTCCTGGCTGCTTATCAACTAATGATGTGGGATCTTTAATATTCATTTGAACAGACTGAAGGGAATGCAATTTTATATCTCACCTGAACAACGGCAGCACTGATAGTACTGCACTGGAGTAGTGCAGCTTTGATTATGAAGCTAAACTTAGGGCTTGAACCCACAAATCTTCTGACCAAAAGGTAAGTGTGTAACCAAGTGAGCCAACAAACTCAAGTACACACAAACAATCAGCTTCTTTAATTTTTGAATGTAACATCCTCAAAACAAAAACGGAATTCTATGCTCTTATCAGTGTTATTTTGGACTACTGCTGGATATTATTTGACTATTTTAATATGAATAATTTGTTGTATTGGCTGCAATGCATCGCTGGACAGCACTGAAACGGCTCTATACAAAGTGACAAATAACATCCTATGTGACTGTGACCGTGGTGCTCTATCCCTCCTCAACCTGTCTGCAGCCTTTGACATGGTTGACCACATCATCCTTCTCCAACACTTCTCCTCCATTGTCCTGCCCTCACCTGGTTCCATTCTTATCTATCCAGTCGTAGCCAAAGAATCGCCTGCAATGGCTTCTCTTCCTGCTCCCTCACTGACCTCTGGAGTCCCCCAAGGATCTATTCTTGGCACCGTCCTATTTCTCTACTACCTGTTGCCCCTCGGTGACATTATCCGATAAAACGTCAGGGTCCACTTATACGCTGATGACACCCAGCTCTGCCTCACCACCTCTCTCGACCCCTCCACTGTCTATGTTGTCAGGCTACTTGTCCAACATGCAGTACTAGATGAGCAGAAATGTCCTCAAATTAAACATTGGGAAGACCAAAGCCATTGTCTTTGGCCACCGCCACAAACTCCGTTCCCTAGCCACCGATTCCATCCCCCTCCCTGGCCACTGTCTCAGGCTGAACCAGACTGTTTGCAACCTCGGTGTCCTATGTGACCCCGAGTTGAGCTTCCGACCCCATGTCCTCTCTATCACCAAGTCCACCTTCTTCCACCTCCATAATATCGCCCATCTCCGCCCCGCCTCAGCTGATATGCTGCTGAAACCTTCATCGATGCTTTTGTTACCTCCAGATTTGACTATTTCAGTGCTCTCCTGGCCGGTCTCCCATCTTCAACCCTCCATAAATCATGAAGGGATTTGATGGAGTAAATAAGGAGAAACTGTTTCCAGTGGCAGAAGGGTCAGTAACCAGAGGACACAGATTGAAGGTAATTAGCAAAAGAACCAGAGGTGAGATGAGGAGATTTTTTTTTAAACGCAGTGAGTTATGATGATCTGGAATGCTCTGCTTGAACGGGAGGTGGAAGCAGATTCAACAGTAACTTTCAAAAAGGAATTGGATAAATTCTTGAAGGGGAAAAATTTGCAGGGCTATGGGGAAAGAGCAGGGAGTGGGACTATTTGGATAGATCTTTCAAAGAGCCGGCACAGGCACGTTGGGCCGAATAGCCGCCTTCTGTGCTGCATCACTACGATTCTATACCTAAATTATCTACTTTTGGAAATAATGCCTAGCCTTACCACAAAGTATCATCTTGTACAATTCAGCTAACCAAAACCCATTGGTCATAATTTATCTGCTGTGACTATCTACATAACAGTGATTGCAGTTCTAAAGTAATCTACTGGTTGTAAAGAGCTTTGGGGCATCCTAATGATGTGATAAGGCACTTTCTAAATACTAGTTCTTCCTTCCCTTCGTCCATCATTTCATTTTTTGGGGGGGATGGAGGCAGTTAGTCACATTTACCTAGGACGTGTGTTAAGATTAACGGAGTTTCACATTAACATTTTTGCACATATTTTCACCTAATGTACATTTTCCTCAAAAGTCAAGCACACACACCAGGCTCAAAATTAACTTGGATTGATGACAGACTGGAGGTGTGTGTTTCTGACACCTCTTGCACTTGTGGAACCTTCCTGTACAGGATTAATACCCATCCTACAACATAGGGTTAATTGCCCACCACATAGCATTAAAACCATCACACCCCTTCACATAGCACAAATGGACCCCCCCACCCCACCACAGCATTATTTGCCCCTCCCCACTCCTCCCTACACAGCATTAATGGCCCCCAATCCTCCTTGCACAACATTAATGGCCCCCCCACTCCTCCCTGCACTGTTAATAAAGGACGAGATCAGTACAATAGTGAGAAAGGATCTTGGCTCAGAAGATCAAGATATAGAATCAGTTTGGGTGAAGCTAAGAAACAGCAAGGGGCAGAAAACATTGGCGGGAGTTGTTTCTCGGCCAAACAGTAGTGGTAATATAGGGCACAGTATAAAGCAGGAAATTAGAAGTGCATGTAACAAGGGTAACACAGTAATCATGGGGGACTTTAATCTACATATAGATTGGGCAAACCAAATTAGCACTAATACTGTGGAGGACGAATTCCTGGAATGTATATGAGATAGTTTTCTAGATCAGTATGTTGAGGAACCAACTATGGAACAGGTTATTTTAGATCTAGTATTGTGCAATGAGAAAGGGTTAATTAATAACCCTGTTGTAAAGGAGCCCTTAGGGAAGAGTGACCATAGCATGATAGAATTCTTCATTAAGTTTGAAAGTGATGTAGTTCAATCCGAAACTAGAGGCTTAAATCTAAACAAAGGAAACTACGAAGGTATGAGGCGCAAGTTGGCTGTGGTTGATTGGGGAACTACATTAAAAGGTATGACAGTAGAAAGGCAATGGTTAGCATTTAAAGTAGTAATACATAATTTGCAACAAATATATATTCCTTTAAGGCACAAAAATCCAACATAAAAATTGGTCCAATTGTGGCTAACAAGAGAAATTAAAGATAGTATTAAATCAAAGGAAGAAGCATATAAAGTTGCCAGAAAAAAAGCATTAAGCCTGAGGATTGGAAGTATTTTAGAATTCAGCAAAGGAGGACCAAGAAAGTGAAAAAGAAAGGGAAAATAGAATGAGAGTAAATTAGCGAGAAACATTAAAGCAGACTGTAAAAGCTTCTATAGGTATGTAAAAAGGAAAAGACTGGCAAAGGCAAATGTGGGACCCTTACAGACAGAGACGGGAGAATTTATAATGGGGAATAAGGAAATGGCAGAGAAATTAAAATACTTTGTGTCTGTCTTCATGGAAGACAACACAAAAAACCTCCCAGAAATACTAGAGAACCAAGGGCCTGGCGAGAATGAGGAACTGAAAGAAATTAGTATTAGTAAAAAAAAATGGTACTAGAGAAATTAATGGGACTGAAAGTCCATAAATCCCAAGGACCCGAAGATCTACATCCCAGGGTTTTGAAAGAGGTGGCTAGAGATAGCGGATGCATTGGTTGTCATCTTCCAAAATTCTATAGATTCAGGAACGGTTCCTGCAGATTGGAGGGTAGCAAATGTAACCCCACTATTTAAGAAAGGAGGGAGAGAGAAAACAGGAAACTATAGGCTTGATAGCCTGACATCAGTAGTAGGGAAAATGCTAGAATCTATTAAGGATGTGATAAAAGGACACTTAGAAAATAATAGGATTTGGCAGCGTCAACATGGATTTATGAAAATCATGTTTGACAAACCTATTGGAGTTCTTTGAGGATGTAACTAGTAGAATAGATAACGGGGAACCAGTGGATGTGGAGTATTTGGATTTTCAGAAGGCTTTCGATAAGGTCCCACACAGGAGGTTGGTGAACAAAGTTAGAGCACATGGAACTGGGGGAAATATACTGGCACGGATTGAGAATTGGTTAACAGACAGAAAACAGAGAGTAGGAATAAATGGGTCTTTTTCAGGTTGGCAGACTGTGGCGAGTGGGGTACCGCAGGGATCGGTGCCTGGGCCCCAGCTATTCACAATCTATCAATGATTTGGATGAGGGGACTAAATGTAATATTTCCAAGTTTGCTGATGACACAAAACTAGGTGGGAATGTGAGTTGTGAGGAGGATGCAAAGAGGCTTCAAGGGGATATAGACAGGCTAAGTGAGTGGGCAAGAACATGGCAGATGGAATACAATGTGGAAAAATGTGAAGTTATCCACTTTGGTAGGAAAAACAGAAATGCAGAAGTTTTTTTTTAAATTGTGAGAGATTGGGAAATGTTAATATTCAAAGGGAACTGGGTGTCCTTGCACATGAATCACTGACTCAGGTGCAGCAAGCAATTAGGAAGGCAAATGGTAGGTTGGCCTTTATTACAAGAGGATTTGAGTACGGGAGTAAAGATGTCTTAGTGCAATTATATAGGGCCTCGGTGAGACCGCACCTGGAGTATTGTGTACAATTTTGGTCTCCTTACCCAAGAAAGGATATATTTGCCATAGAAGGAGTGCAACAAAGGTTCACCAGACTGATTCCTGGGATGGCGAGATTGTCGTATGAGGAGAGATTGAGTAGACTCGGCCTGTATTCTCTATAGTTTAGAAGAATGATAGATGATCTCATTGAAACATACAAAATACTGTATTTAACAGGTAGATGCAGGGAGGATGTTTCCCCAGGCTGGGGAGTCTAGAATCAGAAGTCATAGTCTCACAATAAGGGGTAGGCCATTTAGGACTGAGATGAGGAGAAATTTCTTCACTCAGTGGGTGGTGAATCTTTGGAATTCTCTACTCCAGAGGGCTTTGGAGGCTCAGTCATTGAGTACATTCAAAATGGAGATTGATAGATTTCTAAGATATTAAAGGCATCAAGGGATATGGGGATAGTGTAGGAAAATGGTATTGAGGTGGATCAGCCATAATCTTGTTGAATGGCAGAGCAGGCCTCAAGGGGCCGGATGGCCTATTCCTATTTCTTACGTTCTTATGCACACCATTAATGAGCCCCACTCCTCCCAGCATAGAATTTACATCAAAACTACAGCACAGAAAGAGGCCATTCGGCCCTACTGGTCCATGCCTGTATTTATGTTCCACACGAGCCTCCTCCCTCCTTCATCTAATCCTATCAGCATAGCCTTCTATTCCTTTCTCCCTCATGTGCTTTTCTAGCTTCCCCTTAAACGCATCTATGCTATTTGACTCAATTATTCCTTGTTGTAGCACGTTCCACATTCTTACCACTCTTTGGGTAGAGAAGTTTCTCCTGAATTCCATATTGGATTTATTAGCGACTATTTTATATTTATGGCCTCTATTTTTGGACCCCACAAGTGAAAACATTTTCTCTACGTCTACCCTATCAAAGCCTATCATTACCTTAAAGGTAAATCAGTGTCAGAGCAGTGGGAGGCTTTCAAGGGGGAGGTTCAACAGGTTCAGAGTAAACATGTTCCCACAAAGAAAAAGGGTGGGACTGCCAAATCTAGAGCCCCCTGGATGACAAGGAGCATACAGGGTAAGATAAGGCAAAAAAGGGAAGCTTATGTCAGACACCAAGAGCTCAATACTGCAGAAAGCCTAGAATGTAGAAAGTGCAGGGATGACATTAAAAAGGAAATTAGGAAAACAAAGAGAGGGCATGAAAAAATACTGGTAAGTAAAATTAAGGAAAAGCCAAAAATGTTTTATAAATACAAAGAGCAAGAAGATAACTAAGGAAAGAGTAGGGCCTATTAGAGACTAAAAACATAACGTAAGCATGGAGGCGGAAGATGTGGATATGGTTCTTAATGAATTCTTTGCATCTGTTTTCACAAAAGAGGGGGACGATGCAGAGATTGTAGTTAAGGAGGAGGAGGAGTGTGAAATATTGGATGGGATAAACATAGAGAGGAAGTATTAAGGGGGTTAGCATCTTTGAAAGTAGATAAATCACCAGGCCCCCGGATTAAATGTATCCCAGGCTGCTAAGGGAAGCAAGAGAGGAAATAGCAGAGACTCTGACCATCATTTTCCAATCCTCCCTGGCAACAGGCGTGGTGCCGGAGGATTGGAGGACTGCTAATGTACCATTGTTTAAAAAGGGAGAAAAAGATAGACCGAGTAATTATAGGCCAGTCAGTCTAACCTCGGTGGTGGACAAATTATTGTAAACAATTTTACAACACCAAGTTATAGTCCAGCAATTTTATTTTAAATTCACAAGCTTTCGGAGGCTTCCTCCTTCCTCAGGTGAACGTTGTTGTTGTTTCCAACAACGTTCACCTGAGGAAGGAGGAAGCCTCCGAAAGCTTGTGAATTTAAAATAAAATTGCTGGACTATAACTTGGTGTTGTAAAATTGTTTACAATTGTCAACCCCAGTCCATCACCGGCATCTCCACATCATGGACAAATTATTGGAATCGATTCTGAGGGACAGGATAAATCGTCATTTGAAAAGGCACGGGTTAATCAAGGACAGTCAGCATGGATTTGTTAAGGGAAGGTCACGTCTGACTAACTCGATAGAATTTTTTGAGCAGGTATCAAGGAGGGTCAATGAGGGTAATGCATTTGATGTAGTCTACATGGATTTTAGCAAGGCTTTTGATAAGGTCCCACATGGCAGACAGGGCAAAAAAGTAAAAGCCCATGGGATCCAAGGGAAAATAGCTAGTTGGATCCAAAATTGGCTCAGTGGCAGGAAGCAAAGGGTAATGGTTAACAGGTGTTTTTGCAACTGGAATGCTGTTTCCAGGGAGGTCCTGCAAGGCTCAGTACGAGGTCCCTTGCTTTTTATGGTATATATTAATGATTTGGACTTGAACGTGGGGGGCTTGATCAAGAAGTTTGCAGATGAGGGTGTGTACAAAATTATGAGGGGCACAGATAGGATGGATACTGAGGAGCTTTTTCCCTTCGTTGAGGGTTCTATAACAAGGGGACATAGATTCAAGGTAAAAGGCGGGAGGTTTAGAGGGGATTTGAGAAAGAACTTTTTCACCCAGAGGGTGGTTGGAGTCTGGAACTCACTGCCTGAAAGGGTTGTGGAGGCAGGAACCCTCACAACATTCAAGAAGCATTTGGATGAGCACTTGAAATGCCATAGCATACAAGGCTACGGACCAAATGCTGGAATATGGGATTAGAGTAGACAGGGCTGATGGCCGGCGCGGACACGATGGGCCGAAGGGCCTCTATCCGTGCTGTATGACTCTATGACTCTATGATACAAAAATTGGCCGTGTGGTTGATAGTAAGGAGGAAGATATCAATGGACTGGTCAGGTGGACAGAAAAGTGGCAGATGGAATTCAATCCAGAGAAGTGTGAGGTAATGTATTTGGGGAGGGCAAAGAAGGCAAGGGAGTACACAATAAATGGGAGGATACTGAGAGGTGTAGAGGAACAGAGGGGCCTTAGAGTGCATGTCCACAGATCTCTGAAGGTAACAGGACAGGTAGATAAGGTAGTTAAAAAGGTATATGGGATACTTTTTATTAGCCGAGGCATAGAGTACAAGAGCAGGGAGGTTATGCTAGAACTGTATAAAACATTGGTTAGGCCACAGCTTGAGTACTGCATACAGTTCTGGTCACATTACAGGAAAGATGTGATTGCAACAGAGCGGGTACAGAGAAGATCTACGAGGGTGTTGTCAGGGCTGGAGAATTTTAGCTATCAGAAAAGATTGGCTAGGCTGGGGTTGTTTTCTTTGGAACAAAGGAGGCTGAGGGGAGATTTAATTGAAGTATATAAAATTATGACAGGGCTAGATACAATGGATAGGGAGGACCTATTTCCCTTAGCAGAGGGGTCAGTGAACAGGGGGGCATAGATTTAAAGTAATTGGTAGAAGGATTAGAGGGGAGCCAAGGAGAATTTTTTTTTCCACTTAGAAGGTGGTGAAGGTCTGGAGCTCATTGCAGTAGAGGCAGAAACCCTCAACTCATTTAAAAAGTACTTGGATGTGCACATGAAATGCTATAACCTACAGGGCTACGGACCAAGTGCCGGAAAGTGGGATTAGGCCGGAAAGCTCTTTTTCGGCCGGACAGACACGATGGGCCTAATGGCCTCCTTCTGTGCCGTAACTTTCTATGAAGGTCACCCTTCAGCCTTCCCTTTTCTAGAGAGAACAACCCCAGCCTAGCCAACCTCCTGACAAGGATGATACCAGAACTGAGAGACTGGTCAACTATGGCAGACTGGTCAAAAAAGTACACGCTCTTGGGATAAAAGGGAGAGTGGCAAATTGAATCCAAACCCCCCCTCACTTCTCCAGGCAAAACATTAATGATGCACCCAACACCCAACTCCTCCCGGCAGAGCATCAATGCCCGCCCCACCCCCACACTCCTCCCGGCAGAGCATCAATGCGCGCACCCACCCCCCCCAACTCCTCCCAGCACAGTAATATTCCACTCCCACTCCTCCTCCCCCTCCCTCCCGGCACAGTATCAATATCCCGTCCTCCCGGCACAGTATCAATATCCCCTCCTCCCTCCCTCCCGGCACAGTATCAATATTCCACCCCCGACTCCTCTCCCTCCCAGCACAGTATCAATATCCCCCCCTCCCTCCCGGCACAGTATCAATATTCCACACCCCCCCCTCCTCTCCCTCCCGGCACAGTATCACTATCCAACCTCCCCACCCCGCCTCCTCTCCCTCCCGGCACAGCATCAATATCAAACCCCCACCCCCCTCCTCTCCCTTCCGGCACAGTATCAATATCCAACCCCCCCCCACCCTCCTCTCCCTCCCGGCACAGTATCACTATCCAACCCCCCCCTCCTCTCCCTCCCGGCACAGTATCAATATCCAACCTCCCCACCTCCTCTCCCTCCCGGCACAGTATCAATATCCAACCCCCCCTCCTCTCCCTCCCGGCACAGCATCAATATCCAACCCCCTCCTCCTCTCCCTCCCGGCACAGTATCAATATCCAACCCCCCCCCCCTCTCCCTCCCGGCACAGTATCAATATCCAACCCCCCCCCCTCCTCTCCCTCCCGGCACAGTATCAATATCCAACCCCCTCCTCCTCTCCCTCCCGGCACAGTATCAATATCCAACCCCCCCCCCCCTCTCCCTCCCGGCACAGTATCAATATCCAACCCCCCCTCCT
This sequence comes from Heptranchias perlo, assembly GCF_035084215.1. Classification (NCBI taxonomy): domain Eukaryota; kingdom Metazoa; phylum Chordata; class Chondrichthyes; order Hexanchiformes; family Hexanchidae; genus Heptranchias; species Heptranchias perlo. Next base: position 123,315,063 of record NC_090325.1, on the reverse strand, counting down.
CTCCCTCCCGGCACAGCATCAATATCCAACCCCCTCCTCCTCTCCCTCCCGGCACAGTATCAATATCCAACCCCCCCCCCCCTCTCCCTCCCGGCACAGTATCAATATCCAACCCCCCCCCCTCCTCTCCCTCCCGGCACAGTATCAATATCCAACCCCCCTCCCCTCCCTCCCGGCACAGTATCACTATCCAACCCCCCCCACTTCCTCTCCCTCCCGGCACAGTATCACTATCCACCCCCCTCCTTCTCCTCTCCCTCCCGGCACAGTATCAATATCCCCTCCTCCCTCCCTCCCGGCACAGTATCAATATCCCCCCCCTCCCTCCCGGCACAGTATCAATATCCCCCCCCCCCTCCCTCCCGGCACAGTATCACTATCCAACCACCCCCTCCTCTCCCTCCCGGCACAGTATCACGATCCACCCCCCTCCTTCTCCTCTCCCTCCCGGCACAGTATCAATATCCCCTCCCCCCTCCCTCCCGGCACAGTATCAATATCCCCCCCCTCCCTCCCGGCACAGTATCACTATACAACCCCCCCCCCTCCTCTCCCTTCCGGCACAGTATCAATATCCAACCACCCCCCCTTCCTCTCCCTCCCGGCACAGTATCACTATCCACCCCCCTCCTTCTCCTCTCCCTCCCGGCACAGTATCAATATCCCCTCCTCCCGGCACAGTATCAATATCCCTCCCCCTCCCTCCCGGCACAGCATCAATATCCAACCCCCCCCTCCTCTCCCTCCCGGCACAGTATCTTTATCCAACCCCCCCTTCTCCTCTCCCTCCCGGCACAGTATCAATATCCCCTCCTCCCACCCTCCCGGCACAGTATCAATATCCCTCCCCCTCCCTCCCGGCACAGCATCAATATCCAACCACCCCTCCTCTCCCTCCCGGCACAGTATCACTATCCAACCCCCCCCCTCCTCTCCCTCCCAGCACAGTATCAATATCCAACCCGCCCCTCCTCCTCTCCCTCCCGGCACAGTATCAATATTCCACCAACCCCCCCTCCTCTCCCTCCCTCCCGGCACAGTATCATTATCCAACCCCCCCTTCTCCTCTCCCTCCCGGCACAGTATCAATATCCCCTCCTCCCTCCCTCCCGGCACAGTATCAATATTCCCCCCCCCCCGCCCGGCACAGTATCAATATCCCCCCCCCCTCCCGGCACAGTATCAATATCCCCCTCCTCTCCCTCCCGGCACAGTATCAATATCCCCCCCCCCACTCCCTCCCTCCCGGCACAGTATCAATATCCCCCCCTCTCCTCTCCCGGCACAGTATCAATATCCCAACCTCTCCTCTCCCGGCACAGTATCAATATCCCCCCCTCTCCTCTCCCGGCACAGTATCAATATCCCCCCCTCTCCTCTCCCGGCACAGTATCAATATCCCCCCTCTCCTCTCCCGGCACAGTATCAATATCCCCCCCTCTCCTCTCCCGGCACAGTATCAATATCCCCCCTCTCCTCTCCCGGCACAGTATCAATATCCCCCCCTCTCCTCTCCCGGCACAGTATCAATATCCCCCCCCCTCTCCTCTCCCGGCACAGTATCAATATCCCCCCCTCTCCTCTCCCGGCACAGTATCAATATCCCCCCCTCTCCTCTCCCGGCACAGTATCAAAATCCCCCCCTCTCCCCTCCCGGCACAGTATCAATATCCCCCTCCCTCCCGGCACAGTATCAATATCCCCCCTCTCCCGGCACAGTATCAATATCCCCCCCTCCCGGCACAGTATCAATATCCCCCCCCCCTCCCGGCACAGTATCAATATCCCCCTCCCTCCCGGCACAGTATCACTATACAACCCCCCCCTGCTCTCCCTCCCGGCACAGTATCAATATCCAACCCCCCCCTCCTCCTCTCCCTTCCGGCACAGTATTAATATCCAACCCCCACCCCCTCCTCCTCTCCCTCCCGGCACAGTATCAATATTCCACCACCCCCCCCCTCCTCCTCTCCCTCCCTCCCGGCACAGTATCATTATCCACCCCCCCCTTCTCCTCTCTCTCCCGGCACAGTATCAATATCCCCTCCTCCCTCCCTCCCGGCACAGTATCAATATCCCCTCCTCCCTCCCTCCCGGCACAGTATCAATATTCCCCCCCCCTCCCGGCACAGTATCAATATCCCCCCCCCCTCCCTCCCGGCACAGTATCAATATCCCCACCCCCCCCTCCCGGCACAGTATCAATATTCCACCCCCCCTCTCCTCTCCCGGCACAGTATCAATATCCCCCCCTCTCCTCTCCCGGCACAGTATCAATATCCCCCCCTCTCCTCTCCCGGCACAGTATCAATATCCCCCCCTCTCCTCTCCCGGCACAGTATCATTATCCAACCCCCCCTTCTCCTCTCCCTCCCGGCACAGTATCAATATCCCCTCCTCCCTCCCTCCCGGCACAGTATCAATATCCTCCCCCCACTCCCTCCCGGCACAGTATCAATATTCCCCCCCCCCCCCCGCCCGGCACAGTATCAATATCCCCCCCCCCTCCCGGCACAGTATCAATATCCCCCCCCCCCTCCCTCCCGGCACAGTATCAATATCCCCCCCCCCTCCCTCCCGGCACAGTATCAATATCCCCCCCCCACTCCCTCCCTCCCTCCCGGCACAGTATCAATATTCCAGCCCCCTCTCCTCTCCCGGCACAGTATCAATATCCCCCCCTCTCCTCTCCCGGCACAGTATCAATATCCCCCCCTCTCCTCTCCCGGCACAGTATCAATATCCCCCCTCTCCTCTCCCGGCACAGTATCAATATCCCCCCCTCTCCTCTCCCGGCACAGTATCAATATCCCCCCTCTCCTCTCCCGGCACAGTATCAATATCCCCCCCTCTCCTCTCCCGGCACAGTATCAATATCCCCCCCTCTCCTCTCCCGGCACAGTATCAATATCCCCCCCTCTCCTCTCCCGGCACAGTATCAATATCCCCCCCTCTCCTCTCCCGGCACAGTATCAATATCCCCCCCTCTCCTCTCCCGGCACAGTATCAAAATCCCCCCCTCTCCCCTCCCGGCACAGTATCAATATCCCCCTCCCTCCCGGCACAGTATCAATATCCCCCCTCTCCCGGCACAGTATCAATATCCCCCCCTCTCCCGGCACAGTATCAATATCCCCCCCTCTCCCGGCACAGTATCAATATCCCCCCCCCTCCCGGCACAGTATCAATATCCCCCTCCCTCCCGGCACAGTATCACTATACAACCCCCCCCTGCTCTCCCTCCCGGCACAGTATCAATATCCAACCCCCCCCCCTCCTCCTCTCCCTTCCGGCACAGTATTAATATCCAACCCCCACCCCCTCCTCCTCTCCCTCCCGGCACAGTATCAATATTCCACCACCCCCCCCTCCTCCTCTCCCTCCCTCCCGGCACAGTATCATTATCCACCCCCCCCTTCTCCTCTCTCTCCCGGCACAGTATCAATATCCCCTCCTCCCTCCCTCCCGGCACAGTATCAATATTCCCCCCCCCCCCTCCCGGCACAGTATCAATATTCCCCCCCCCCCTCCCGGCACAGTATCAATATCCCCCCCCACTCCCTCCCGGCACAGTATCAATATCCCCCCCCCCTCCCGGCACAGTATCAATATTCCACCCCCCCTCTCCTCTCCCGGCACAGTATCAATATCCCCCCCTCTCCTCTCCCGGCACAGTATCAATATCCCCCCCTCTCCTCTCCCGGCACAGTATCAATATCCCCCCCTCTCCTCTCCCGGCACAGTATCAATATCCCCCCTCTCCTCTCCCGGCACAGTATCAATAACCCCCCCTCTCCTCTCCCGGCACAGTATCAATATCCCCCCCTCTCCTCTCCCGGCACAGTATCAATATCCCCCCCTCTCCTCTCCCGGCACAGTATCAATATCCCCCCCTCTCCTCTCCCGGCACAGTATCAATATCCCCCTCCCTCCCGGCACAGTATCAATATCCCCCCCTCTGCCGGCACAGTATCAATATGCCCCCCTCTCCTCTGCCGGCACAGTATCAATATCCCCCCCCCCCTCCCGGCACAGTATCAATATCCCCCTCCCTCCCGGCACAGTATCACTATACAACCCCCCCTCCTCTCCCTCCCGGCACAGTATCAATATCCAACCCCCCCCCCCCTCCTCCTCTCCCTTCCGGCACAGTATCAATATCCAACCCCCCCCACTTCCTCTCCCTCCCGGCACAGTATCACTATCCACCCCCCTCCTTCTCCTCTCCCTCCCGGCACAGTATTAATATCCCCTCCTCCTCTCCCTTCTGGCACAGTATCAATATCCAACCCCCCCACTTCCTCTCCCTCCCGGCACAGTATCACTAGCAACCCCCCTCCTTCTCCTCTCCCTCCCGGCACAGTATTAATATCCCCTCCTCCCTCCCTCCCGGCACTGTATCAATATCCCCCCCCTCCCTCCCGGCACAGTATCAATATCCCCCCCCCCCTCTCTCCCGGCACAGTATCAATATCCAACCCCCACTCCTCTCCCTCCCGGCACAGTATCACTATCCAACATCCCATCCTCTCCCTCCCGGCACAGTATCAATATCCAACCCCCCCCCACCCCACCATCCTCCTCTCCCTCCCGGCACAGTATCAATATCCAACCCCCCCCCCGCCTTCCTCTCCCTCCCGGCACAGTATCACTATCCACCCCCCTCCTTCTCCTCTCCCTCCCGGCACAGTATCAATATCCCCTCCTCCCTCCCGGCACAGTATCAATATCCTCCCCCCCCTCCCGGCACAGTATCAATATCCAACCCCCCCCCCCTCCCCCCCCTCCTCCTCCTCTCCCTCCCGGCACAGTATCAATATTCCACCCACCCCCCTCCTCTCCCTCCCTCCCGGCACAGTATCATTATCCACCCCCCCCTTCTCCTCTCCCTCCCGGCACAGTATCAATATCCCCTCCTCCCTCCCTCCCGGCACAGTATCAATATCCCCTCCTCCCTCCCTCCCGGCACAGTATCAATATCCCCCCCCTCCCTCCTGGCACAGTATCAATATCCCCCCCCCCTCCCTCCCTCCCTCCAGGCACAGTATCAATATCCCGCCCCTCCCTCCCTCCCGGGACAGTATCAATATCCCCCCCCTCCCGGCACAGTATCAATATCCCCCCCCCTCCCGGCACAGTATCAATATTCACTCCCTCCCGGCACAGTATCAATATCCCCCCCCTCCCTCCCGGCATAGTATCAATATCCCCCCCCTCTCCTCTCCCGGCACAGTATCAATATCCCCCCCTCTCCTCTCCCGGCACAGTATCAATATCCCCCCCTCTCCTCTCCCGGCACAGTATCCATATCCCCCCCTCCTCCTCTCCCGGCACACTATCAATATCCCCCGCTCTCCTCTCCCGGCACAGTATCAATATCCCCCCTCTCCTCTCCCGGCACAGTATCAATATCCCCCCCTCTCCTCTCCCGGCACAGTATCAATATCCCCCCCTCTCCTCTCCCGGCACACTATCAATATCCCCCCCTCTCCTCTCCCGGCACAGTTTCAATATCCCCCCCTCTCCTCTCCCGGCAGTTTCAATATCCCCCCCTCTCCTGGCACAGTTTCAATATCCCCCCCTCTCCTCTCCCGGCACCGTATCAATATCCCCCCCTCTCCTCTCCCGGCACAGTATCACTATCCAACCCCCCCTCTCGGCACAGTATCAATATCCTCCCCCCTCCCTCAGTATCCATATCACCCCCCCCCCCCCCTCTCCCTCTCTCAGTATCACTATCCAACCCCCCCCCCCCTCTCCCTCCCTCAGTATCACTATCCAACCCCCCCCCCCCTCCCTCCCTCAGTATCACTATCCAACCCCCCCCCCCTCTCCCTCCCTCAGTATCACTATCCAACCCCCCCCCTCTCCCTCCCTCAGTATCACTATCCAACCCCCCCCCCGCTCCCTCCCTCAGTATCACTATCCAACCCCCACCCCCCCCTCTCCCTCCCTCAGTATCACTATCCAACCCCCACCCCCCCCTCTCCCTCCCTCAGTATCACTATCCAACCCCCACCCCCCCCTCTCCCTCCCTCAGTATCACTATCCAACCCCCCCTCTCTCCCTCCCTCAGTATCACTATCCAACCCCCCCCTCTCCCTCCCTCAGTATCACTATCCAACCCCCCCCCCCTCTCCCTCCCTCAGTATCACTATCCAACCCCCCCCCCCTCTCCCTCCCTCAGTATCACTATCCAACCCCCACCCCCCCCTCTCCCTCCCTCCCTCAGTATCACTATCCAACCCCCCCCCCTCTCCCTCCCTCAGTATCACTATCCAACCCCCACCCCCCCCTCTCCCTCCCTCAGTATCACTATCCAACCCCCACCCCCCCCTCTCCCTCCCTCAGTATCACTATCCAACCACCCCCCCCTCTCCCTCCCTCAGTATCACTATCCAACCCCCCCCCCCCCTCTCCCTCCCTCAGTATCACTATCCAACCCCCCCCTCTCTCCCTCCCTCAGTATCACTATCCAACCCCCCCCCCCTCTCCCTCCCAGTACAGTATCAATATCCCCCTCTCCTCTCCCGGCACAGTATCAATATCCCCCCCTCTCCTCTCCCGGCACAGTATCAATATCCCCCCCTCTCCTCTCCCGGCACACTATCAATATCCCCCCCTCTCCTCTCCCGGCACAGTTTCAATATCCCCCCCTCTCCTCTCCCGGCACAGTTTCAATATCCCCCCCTCTCCTGGCACAGTTTCAATATCCCCCCCTCTCCTCTCCCGGCACCGTATCAATATCCCCCCCTCTCCTCTCCCGGCACAGTTTCAATATCCCCCCCTCTCCTGGCACAGTTTCAATATCCCCCCCTCTCCTCTCCCGGCACCGTATCAATATCCCCCCCTCTCCTCTCCCGGCACAGTATCACTATCCAACCCCCCCTCTCGGCACAGTATCAATATCCTCCCCCCTCCCTCAGTATCCATATCACCCCCCCCCCCCTCTCCCTCTCTCAGTATCACTATCCAACCCCCCCCCTCTCCCTCCCTCAGTATCACTATCCAACCCCCCCCCTCTCCCTCCCTCAGTATCACTATCCAACCCCCCCCCCCCCCTCTCCCTCCCTCAGTATCACTATCCAACCCCCCCCCCCCTCTCCCTCCCTCAGTATCAATATCCTCCCCCCTCCCTCAGTATCCATATCACCCCCCCCCCCCTCTCCCTCTCTCAGTATCACTATCCAACCCCCCCCCCTCTCCCTCCCTCAGTATCACTATCCAACCCCCCCCCCCCCTCTCCCTCCCTCAGTATCACTATCCAACCCCCCCCCCCTCTCCCTCCCTCAGTATCACTATCCAACCCCCCCCCCTCTCCCTCCCTCAGTATCACTATCCAACCCCCCCCCCGCTCCCTCCCTCAGTATCACTATCCAACCCCCCCCCCTCTCCCTCCCTCAGTATCACTATCCAACCCCCCCCCCCTCTCCCTCCCTCAGTATCACTATCCAACCCCCCCCCCTCTCCCTCCCTCAGTATCACTATCCAACCACCCCCCCCCTCCCTCCCTCAGTATCACTATCCAACCCCCCCCCCTCTCCCTCCCTCAGTATCACTATCCAACCCCCCCCCCTCTCCCTCCCTCAGTATCACTATCCAACCCCCACCCCCCCCTCTCCCTCCCTCAGTATCACTATCCAACCCCCCCCCTCTCCCTCCCTCAGTATCACTATCCAACCCCCCCCCCCTCTCCCTCCCTCAGTATCACTATCCAACCCCCACCCCCCCCTCTCCCTCCCTCAGTATCACTATCCAACCCCCCCCCCTCTCCCTCCCTCAGTATCACTATCCAACCCCCCCCTCTCCCTCCCTCAGTATCACTATCCAACCCCCCCCCCTCTCCCTCCCTCAGTATCACTATCCAACCCCCCCCCCCTCTCCCTCCCTCAGTATCACTATCCAACCCCCCCCCCTCTCCCTCCCTCAGTATCACTATCCAACCCCCCCCCTCTCCCTCCCTCAGTATCACTATCCAACCCCCCCCCTCTCCCTCCCTCAGTATCACTATCCAACCCCCCCCCTCTCCCTCCCTCAGTATCACTATCCAACCCCCACCCCCCCCTCTCCCTCCCTCAGTATCACTATCCAACCCCCCCCCCTCTCCCTCCCTCAGTATCACTATCCAACCCCCTCCCCCTCTCCCTCCCTCAGTATCACTATCCAACCCCCACCCCCCCCTCTCCCTCCCTCAGTATCACTATCCAACCACCCCCCCTCTCCCTCCCTCAGTATCACTATCCAACCCCCCCCCCCTCTCCCTCCCTCAGTATCACTATCCAACCCCCCCCCTCTCCCTCCCTCAGTATCACTATCCAACCCCCCCCCCCCTCCCTCCCTCCCTCAGTATCACTATCCAACCCCCCCCCCCTCTCCCTCCCTCAGTATCACTATCCAACCCCCCCCCCCTCTCCCTCCCTCAGTATCACTATCCAACCCCCACCCCTCTCCCTCCCTCAGTATCACTATCCAACCCCCCCCCCTCTCCCTCCCTCAGTATCACTATCCAACCCCCCCCCCCTCTCCCTCCCTCAGTATCACTATCCAACCCCCACCCCCCCCTCTCCCTCCCTCAGTATCACTATCCAACCCCCCCCCCTCTCCCTCCCTCAGTATCACTATCCAACCCCCCCCCTCTCCCTCCCTCAGTATCACTATCCAACCCCCACCCCCCCCTCTCCCTCCCTCAGTATCACTATCCAACCCCCCCCCCCCTCTCCCTCCCTCAGTATCACTATCCAACCCCCCCCCCTCTCCCTCCCTCAGTATCACTATCCAACCCCCCCCTCTCCCTCCCTCAGTATCACTATCCAACCCCCCCCCCCTCTCCCTCCCTCAGTATCACTATCCAACCCCCCCCCTCTCCCTCCCTCAGTATCACTATCCAACCCCCACCCCCCCCTCTCCCTCCCTCAGTATCACTATCCAACCCCCCCCCTCTCCCTCCCTCAGTATCACTATCCAACCCCCCCCCCCTCTCCCTCCCTCAGTATCACTATCCAACCCCCACCCCCCCCTCTCCCTCCCTCAGAATCACTATCCAACCCCCCCCCTCTCCCTCCCTCAGTATCACTATCCAACCCCCCCCCCTCTCCCTCCCTCAGTATCACTATCCAACCCCCCCCCCCCTCTCCCTCCCTCAGTATCACTATCCAACCCCCACCCCCCCCCTCTCCCTCCCTCAGTATCACTATCCAACCCCCCCCCTCTCCCTCCCTCAGTATCACTATCCAACCCCCCCCCCCTCTCCCTCCCTCAGTATCACTATCCAACCCCCCCCCTCTCCCTCCCTCAGTATCACTATCCAACCCCCCCCCCTCTCCCTCCCTCAGTATCACTATCCAACCCCCCCCCCTCTCCCTCCCTCAGTATCACTATCCAACCCCCCCCCCTCTCCCTCCCTCAGTATCACTATCCAACCCCCCCCCCCTCTCCCTCCCTCAGTATCACTATCCAACCCCCACCCCCCCCTCTCCCTCCCTCAGTATCACTATCCAACCCCCCCCCTCCCCCTCCCGGTACAGTATCACCATCCAACCCCCCCCTCTCTCCCTCCCTCAGTATCACTATCCAACCCCCCCCCCTCTCCCTCCCTCAGTATCACTATCCAACCACCCCCCCCTCTCCCTCCCTCAGTATCACTATCCAACCCCCCCCCCCCTCCCTCCCTCAGTATCACTATCCAACCCCCCCCCTCTCTCCCTCCCTCAGTATCACTATCCAACCCCCCCCCCTCTCCCTCCCTCAGTATCACTATCCAACCCCCACCCCCCCCTCTCCCTCCCTCAGTATCACTATCCAACCCCCCCCTCCCCCTCCCGGTACAGTATCACCATCCAACCCCCCCCCCGCTCCCTCCCTCGGTATCACTATCCAACCCCCCCCTCTCTCCCTCCCTCAGTATCACTATCCAACCCCCCCCCCCTCTCCCTCCCTCAGTATCACTATCCAACCCCCCCCCTCCCCCTCCCGGTACAGTATCACCATCCAACCCCCCCCCCGCTCCCTCCCTCGGTATCACTATCCAACCCCCCCCCTCTCTCCCTCCCTCAGTATCACTATCCAACCCCCCCCCCTCTCTCCCTCCCTCAGTATCACTATCCAACCCCCCCCCCCTCTCCCTCCCTCAGTATCACTATCCAACCCCCCCCTCTCTCCCTCCCTCAGTATCACTATCCAACCCCCCCCCCCTCTCCCTCCCTCAGTATCACTATCCAACCCCCCCCCTCTCTCCCTCCCTCAGTATCACTATCCAACCCCCCCCCCCTCTCCCTCCCTCAGTATCACTATCCAACCCCCCCCCCTCTCCCTCCCTCAGTATCACTATCCAACCCCCCCCCTCTCTCCCTCCCTCAGTATCACTATCCAACCCCCCCCCCCTCTCTCCCTCCCTCAGTATCACTATCCAACCCCCCCCCCCCTCTCCCTCCCTCAGTATCACTATCCAACCCCCCCCCTCTCTCCCTCCCTCAGTATCACTATCCAACCCCCCCCCTCTCTCCCTCCCTCAGTATCACTATCCAACCCCCCCCCCCCTCTCCCTCCCTCAGTATCACTATCCAACCCCCCCCCTCTCTCCCTCCCTCAGTATCACTATCCAACCCCCCCCCCCTCTCTCCCTCCCTCAGTATCACTATCCAACCCCCCCCCCCTCTCTCCCTCCCTCAGTATCACTATCCAACCCCCCCCCTCTCCCTCCCAGTATCACTATCCAACCCCCCCCCCCTCTCTCCCTCCCTCAGTATCACTATCCAACCCCCCCCCTCTCCCTCCCTCAGTATCACTATCCAACCCCCCCCCTCTCCCTCCCTCAGTATCACTATCCAACCCCCCCCCCCTCTCTCCCTCCCTCAGTATCACTATCCAACCCCCCCCCCTCTCTCCCTCAGTATCACTATCCAACCCCCCCCCTCTCCCTCCCTCAGTATCACTATCCAACCCCCCCCCCCTCTCTCCCTCAGTATCACTATCCAACCCCCCCCCTCTCTCCCTCCCTCAGTATCACTATCCAACCCCCCCCCCCCCGCTCCCTCCCTCAGTATCACTATCCAACCCCCTCCCCCTCCCTATCAATGCGCCCCTCCCATCCCCCGCTCTCGGGCCCGCAGTAATTTCTCGGCCTGGTCCCCGGCACCGTTCCGCCATTAGCGCCAGGCCGGTGTCCTCACACTGCCCCTCGGCCCTCCTCACTCACAGAAGAACTCGGACACGATGGCCGCGCTGCCCCGCAGGGTGATCCCTTCTCGCGCCGCCACTTTACCCGCCATCTCCTTCAAACCAGCGCACGGCACCGCGCCTGCGCACGATCAGCATCCGCTTGTGCGAGCGTGATTGCGCATGCGCAGTTGACCCATAGTTGCAGTCTGTCAGATGCAGGGGCAGATGGCGCGTGTCATTGCTCTGTGTCATCGTTCACAGAAATTACAAACTTTGCAAAAGGTTTTCTTGCCATTTTCTCTCCCCGGAGGCCACTGCGTTCTTGTTGGAATATAGTTCCTTTGGCAGTGGATGTCTTCTGGGAACTCACCCAAATGCCCATTTTCAGATATGCCAAAATAATTTAGTTTAACTCCCTGTAAAATTGGAGGTTCAGGGGGCGATAGGGTGGTCCAGGGGGAGAAGCACCTCTAAAATTTCTGGGTTTTTTTATTACTAGTGTATGCAGATCTGTGTTGGGCAATGGTTGGTATTCTGGAAGTATGATAAACTTACTGGGCTTTTTAAAGACTGGTGGTCCAGAAGATCTGTCTTTTTATGGTGTCCTTCCTGACTGGTGTCCATCTCCATAGCTGTTCTACTGGAAGCAGTGTGTTTGCTCACAATGATAAAATGATGCAAGGTACACAAACATAGAAAACATAGAAAATAGGAGCAAGAGTAGGCCATTCGGCCCTTCGAGCCTGCTCCACCATTCAAAATGATCATGGCTGATCGTCTAAACAACCATTGGTTCTGTCCATCATGAAATCAGTGTGTTGCACATGCATATTGGCCAAACTGTCATGGGCAGTCCAGTTTGCATAAAATAACAAGCCCTATAATACATGAGGAAAACAGCTGTACTATGTAGTGGAGAGCAATACAGTTAGGTCACTCCCGCAACACTCAGGCTGCAGTAGATGATGGGTATGGTAGCTTTGCGGTTATGGTATTAGACTAATAACCCAGAGGTCATGAGTTCAGATCCCACCATGGTAAGGTGTGAAATTGAATTCAATACATCTGGTAATATGTGGGCTAGCACCAGAAAAATAACCATGAAAGCTCCTGGATTGTTGTAAAAACCAAACTGGTTCACTAATGTCCTTAAAGAAGCCTGCCACCCCACACACCCTCTGGCCGGCATGTGACTCCAGTCGTAAACAACATGTTTGACTGTTGATGCCCTCTGAAATGACCCAACAAGCCACCCAGTTGTAAACAATCCCTATGTAATAATAACAAGAAAATGGCAACGTATCAGGGTAAGACTAAGACAATCTCAGCCCAGTCGACGCTGCAAAGTCATCTTCACCAACAACTGGGGCTGGTTCCCAAGTTTGGAGAACTGTCCCACAGAATAGTCAAACAACAGCCTGACATGAAAGCTTCTGGATTGTCGTGAAGACCCAGCTGATTTCAGAGAAGGGGGCCTGCCATGCCTACTCGATCTGGCCTACATGTGATTCCAGTCCCACATTATGTGGTTGACTATTTTGGATCTCTGACGTGGTCTAGCAAACCACCCAGTAGTAAACAATCACTACAAGTTCAATAATAATAATAAAATCAGATGGACCTATTGGCAATAACGGAGGAATCATATCAGAATAAGACTAAGGTAATCTTAACCCTGAAAATTTCACCTTACCAACATCTGGGGGCTGGTGCCCAAGATGAGAGAGCTGTCCTACAGACTAGTCCAACCAACTAGAACAGGCGATTCTAGACTGGATATTGTGCAATGAGAAAGGATTAATTAACAATCTTGTTAGGTGGGGTTCCTTAGGGAAGAGCAACCATAACATGATAGAATTCCTCATTCAGATGGAGAGTGAAGTAGTTGAATCCGAAACTAGGGTCCTGAATCTAAATAAAGGAAATTATGAAAGTATGAGGTGCAAGTTGACTATGATAGATTGGAGAACTTTACTAAAAAGGATGACGGTGGATAGGCAATGGCTAATATTTAAAGAACGTGTGCAGGAATTAGAACAATTATTCATTCCTGTCTGGCGCAAAAATAAAACAGGAAAGGTGGCTCAACCGTGGCTTACAAAAGAAATTAGGGATAGTATTGGATCCAAAGAGGAGACATACAAAATTGCCAGAAAAAGCGGCAAGCCTGAGGATTGGGAGCAGTTCAGAATTCAGCAAAGGAGGACAAAGAGATTGATTAAGAGGGGAAAAATAGAGTATGAGAGCAAACTAGCAGGCAACATAAAAACTGACTGTAAAAGCTTCTATAAATATGTCAAGAGAAAAAGATTAGTGAAGACAAATGTAGGTCCCTTATAGTCAGAAATGGGGGAAATTATAATGGGGAACAAAGAAATGGCAGAACAATTAAACACATACTTTGCTTCTGTCTTCACAAAGGAGAACACAAATAACCTCCTAGAAATGTTAGGGAACCAAGGGTCTAGTGAGAGGGAGGAACTGAAGGAAACCACTATTAGTAAAAAAATAATGCTAGGGAAATTAATGGGACTAAAGGCTGACAAATCCCCAGGGCCTGATAATCTACATCCCAGAGTACTAAAGGAAGTGGCCCTGGAAATAGTGGATGCATTGGTGATCATCTTCCAAAATTCTATAGACTCTGGAACAGTTCCTACAGATTGGAGGGTGGCAAATGTAATCCCACTATTTAAAAAAGGAGGGAGAGAAAAAACAGGGAATTACAGACCAGTTAGCCTAACATCAGTAGTGGGGAAAATGCTAGAGTCTATTACAAAAGATGTGATAACAGAACACTTGGAAGGCATTAACAGGATTGGACAAAGTCAGCATGGGTTTATGAAAGGGAAATCATGCTTAACAAATCTACTGGAGTTTTTTGAGGATGTAACTAGTGAAATAGATAGGGGAGAACCAGTGGATGTGGTGTATTTGGATTTTCAGAAGGCTGTTGATAAGGTCCCATACAAGAGGTTAGTGCGCAAAATTAAAGCACATGGGATTGGGGGCAATATACTGGCATGGATTGAGAATTGGTTGACAGACAGGAAACAGAGAGTAGGAATAAACGGGTCTTTTTCCGGGTGGCAGGCAGTGACTAGTGGGGTACCGCAGGGATCAGTGCTTGGGCCCCAATTGTTCACAATATATATCAATGAGGGAACTAAATGTAACATTTCCAAGTTTACAGACAACACAAAGCTTGGGGTGGAATGTGAGCTGTGAGGAGGATGCAAAGAGGCTCCAATGTGATTTAGCCAAGTTGGGTGAGTGAGCAAGAACATGGCAGATGCAGTATAATGTGGATAAATGTGAGGCTATCCACTTTGGTTGTAAAAATAGAAAGGCAGATTATTATCTGAATGATGATAGATTGGGAAAAGGGGAGGTGCAACGAGACCTGGGTGTTCTTGTACACCAGTCGCTGAAAGCGAGCATTCAGGTGCAGCAAGCAGTTAGGAAGGCGAATGGTATGTTGGCCTTCATTGCAAGAGAATTTGAGTACAGGAGCAGGGATGTCTTACTGCAGTTATACAGGGCCTTGGTGAGACCACATCTGGAGTATTGTGTGCAGTTTTGGTCTCGTTATCTGAGGAAGGATGTCCTTGCCATGGAGGGAGTGCAACAAAGGTTTACCAGACTGATTCCTGGGATGGCAGGACTGACGTATGAGGAAAGATTGGGTTGACTAGGCCTATATTCACTAGAGATTAGAAGAATGAGAGGTGATCTCATCGAAACATATAAAATTCTAACAGGACTAGACAGACTAGATGCAGGGAGGATGTTCCCGATGGCTGGGGAATGCATAACCAGGGGGCACCAATCAAGTTAACTGCTCTGTACCGGATGGTATTGAGCTTCTTGAGTGTTGTTGCAGCTGTATCGAGTCAGGCGAGTGGTGAGTATTCCATTGCACGCCGGACTTGAGACGGAGATGAGAAATTTCTTCACTCAGACGTAAGTGAACCTATGGAATTCTCTACCACAGAAGGCAGTGGAGGCCAAGTCATTAGATGTATTCAAGAAGGAGATTGATATATTTCTTAATGCTAAAGGGATCAAGGGATATGGGGAAAAAGCGGGAACAGGGTACTGAGTTAGACGATCAGCCATGATCATTTTGAATGGCGGAGCAGGCCCGAAGGGCCGAATAGCCTACTCTTGCTCCTATTTTCTATGATTCTATGATAAGGACAGCAGTGGGGCTATTTGCTGACAATTCTACTCAGCTCCATTCAGAACTCCTCTGATAATGAAGCATACCATGCCAGCCTACACCTGGACCTAGATAACATCTAGATTTAGGCTGAAAAGCAGCAGGTAATATTCATGCCAATATTGACGAGTTCCCAGCCATCAACATCTTGATGGTCACCATTGACCAGAGGCTGAACTGGACCTGCCATATCAATACCACAGCTACAAGAGCAGGGCAGAGCCTGTGTACTCTGTGATGAGTGACTCATCTCCTGACTCCTTAAAGCCTCTTTACCATCTCCGTCTCAAGTCCGGCGTGCAATGGAATACTCACCACTCGCCTGACTCGATACAGCTGCAACAACACTCAAGAAGCTCAATACCATCCGGTACAGAGCAGTTAACTTGATTGGTGCCCCAGCCACCGGACTCACTTTCCACTCCCTCCATCAGTGGTGCACTGTGCCTGCAGTATGCACTAAAGAATTCAGGAGAAAATTCTTTACCCAGAAAGTGGTTAGAATGTGGAACTTGCTGCCACGTGAAGTAGCTGAGGCAAATAGCATAGATGCATTTAAGGGGAAGCTAGATACGTACATGGAGAAAAGAATAGCAGGATATACCGATAGAGTTAGATGAAGTAGGTTGGGCTGAGGCTCGTGTGGATCATAAACACCAACATAGATCAGTTGGGCTGAATGGCCAGTGTCTGTGATGTAATTTCTATGTAATTCTATGCAATATGCACAATGTACAGAATGCACTGCAGCAACTCACCAAGGTTACTTCGGTAGCACCTCCCTTGCCTGAAACCTTTACCACCAAGAAGGACAAGAGCAATAATGTTGTGGGGACATCATCACCTCCAAGTTCCTTTCCAAGCACACCGTCCTGTCTTGGATATATATTGCCATTCCTCCACTGTAGCTGGGACAATATTCTGGTATACTCTACCTAACACCATTGTGGGAGCACCATCACCACAAGAACTGTAGTGGTTCAAGGAGAAGGCCATCCACTACCTTCTCAGAACCACGATGAATGGGCAATAAATGAAGTGTTGAGTGGAGTACCCCAGTGATGATTTTTGAGACTCCCTACTGTTTTTAATTTCTATTAAGCTACATTCAGAATTTTATTTTACAGAGAGTGGTTAGAAATGATTTTTAGAAGGGAATTGGATAATTGGTTGGAAAGGTGGAATATTAAAAGGGAGCAGATAGAAGAGTGGAATTAGACTGTGTGGCTCATGTGGAGAAAACACCAACACAGACTTGATTGACTGAATGGCCTGTTGATTTACTGTTACAGTCTATGATTCTCAGATGATACGAAACAAGGAGGGGGATGTGGAGAAAAGTTCAATCTGAAGAGGCAGCCGAAAACTTACAAAATGAGTTAGATAAAATATGTCAGTGGGTCACAGCAGCAGATGAAATTTTACACTGATATGTGCAAGTGTTATATACAGGAAGGAAATCAGGTGACACACGAATTGTGTTTTCATAGCTTAGGGTGAAGTTGAAAGAGATCTGGGAATATTAATACACCAGGCAGTTAACAAGTCCACTTATTAATGAGAAACAATCAACAAGGCAAATAGAATGCTGAACTGTATACATATATAGGACGCCATGTCAATACTGTAAATTGCCTTGGTCTAACTTCAGTACTATGTCCAGGTTTGTCCACCTAAATACAAAGGAGACATTCAAGCCTTGCCAATGATATAGAGAAGCATCACAAGACTGATCACTAGCATCACATGTCTGAGTTATGAGGAAGGACTGGAAAAACTGGGGCTATTGATCTTGAAAGGAGGCAATTAAAAGGGAATGGGAAAAGGATAACTGTGAACATTTACTTTAAGCTAAACTGTGATAGTGAGGCATGGAAGCACAATTCAAACTAATGAAATGCAAATTTAGGACTGATCACAGGAAGTTTTTCTTCACTCAAAGATTACTTAATATGTGGAAAAGTCTTCTGGGTCGGGTTGTGATGGCGCATACCCTGGAATTATTTAAGAAGCACTTAGATGCTGTAATGATGGAACAATAGATTATTTCTGGATAGACGAACTGAAATAAGCTGTTTGGTCTTCCTTATTCGCATCTATCTTCTGAGGTGGAAGGGAATGGACCGAAGCAGGCTCCTGCAAGCTTACGTGATGAATAGGACTACGGGTTGCCTAGAACCAGAATTTCCACACCGCCTGAGGAAGGGGAAAGCCCCCGAAAGCTTGTGGGATTAAAAATAAAATCGTTGGACTATAACTTGGTGTTGTAAAATTGTTTACAATTAGAACCAGAAAGGCAGGGACAGAAGGAATAAGGATGCTGCTAAGTTGGAGTAACAGTCATAAAAAGGGAAAAAGGCATCTTTCCACAAGGTTCACTCGGTTAATCCCGGGGATGAGGGGGCGGACATATGAGGAGAGTTTGAGTAGATTGGGACTCTACTCATTGGAGTTCAGAAGAATGAGAGGCGATCTTATTGAAACATATAAGATTGTGAAGGGGCTTGATCGGGTGGATGCAGTAAGGATGTTCCCAAAGATGGGTGAAACTAGAACTAGGGGGCATAATCTTAGAATAAGGGGCTGCTCTTTCAAAACTGAGATGAGGAGAAACTTCTTCACTCAGAGGGTAGTAGGTCTGTGGAATTTGCTGCCCCAGGAAGCTGTGGAAGCTACATCATTAAATAAATTTAAAACAAAAATAGACAGTTTCCTAGAAGTAAAGGGAATTAGGGGTTACGGGGAGCGGGCAGGAAATTGGACATGAATTTAGATTTGAGATTAGGATCAGATCAGGAATGATCTTATTGAATGGCGGAGCAGGCTCGAGGGGCCGATTGGCCTACTTCTGCTCCTATTTCTTATGTTCTTATGTTCTTAAGGCACTTTACAGCCTGCTGGCCTACTAAAAATTGTTAATCAATGTTAAACATTGACTTTAACATTTTTAGACCTTAATCACAGCTCCCATTTTCTCTTGGACAGCAGGTACTGGTGATGTAGGATGGGTGCGCCAGCGCTTTCAGGAATGGAGTAGGCGTGAGCTGGTGTTTGAGATGGGGATCCCCTATCGGTACACGGTTGGCAGGGTGCTCCACATCCCTGGTGTCTACCTGTCTTTTTCTTCCACCACATTGCTGGGTCATGGGAGCTTTCTCCTCTGTGTCAGATTTTGCAGGGTGCTGAGCGTGTGCCGGCAGCATCCCATGGCATTGCTGTGTGGCTCCACATTAAGGTAAGTTTTAAAAAAGCTTAAAGCCAAAAACGTACCTGTTCTTCGGCTACCTCTAGTAATCTCTTTAAGGACCACTAGCTAGGCCGCTTTAGAGCTGCAAAAACTAGTCAGAGCTTCCGTGCGGCAACCTCTGCCTAGCTATTGACCAATTTGGGAAAGGGGTACTAAATTGGGCATTAGGTCCCTTATTCGCATATTCAAGGGTCTAATGCCTCTTTAAAGCTGATGCAAGGGATGCCTCTACAGCTCCCGAACCAATATGGCATCTGACATGTGCAGGGTGCCATTGATGCCATGCTGTTTGAAAGCCCCATCAACTTCAACAACCCTGAATGTTGAGCTAGTGAGTGATGCTAGTCACCTCAAATACATGAATGCATGCTATGTTATTCATTTATTCATGGGCATGATAGCCTAATGGTTATAGGAAGACAGCTGCATTATGCACTGGTACATATGGAAGAGCAATAAAATTAGGTCACTCCCCCAGTGATCAGGCTGCAGTATATGATGGGTATGGTAGCTTAGACGTTATGGTACTGGACTCGCAACCCTGAGGTCATGCGTTAGGATCCCATCATAGCAAGTTGTGAAGTTGAATTCAATATATCTCGTAATTTGTGTGCTAGCACCAGAAAAATAACCATGAAAGCTTCTGGATTGTTTTAAAAACCTAACTGGTTCATTCATGTTATTCAGGGAAGGGAGTCTGCCACCCCCTCCCCCCTCTGGCTAACATGTGACTCCATTGTATGGTTGACTCTTAATAACCTCTGAAGTGGCCAAGCAAGCCACCCAGTTGTAAACAATCCCTATAAAGTTCCATCCAGTGTAAACAATCCCTATGAAATAACAACAAAAAAAATGGATAGATCTATCAACAGGCAACATCCCAGGGTAAGGCTAAGGTAATCTCAGCCCTTTCGACCCTGCAAAGTCCTTCTCACCAAAACCTGGGGGCTGGTTTCCAGGTTGGGCGAACTGTCCCACAGAATAGTCAAACAACAGGCAGACATAGCCGTACTTGCAGAATCATATCTACCAACCAACATTCCAGACTCCTTCTTCACCATCCCTGGGTAGGTCCTGTCCCATTGGCAGGAAAGACTCACACCCGCGATGGGGGCACTGTGGTATACAGCCAAGGGGGGAGTGGCCCTAGGAGTCGTCAACATTGACTCTGTGGCTTCAGGTCAAATAAGGTCAAGGAGACCTCATGTTAATCACCATCTGCTGCCTCCATAACCAACAAATCAATATTCCTCCATATCGAACATCACTTGGAGGTAGCTCTGAAGGAAGCAAGGGCACAGAATGTACTTTGGGTGGGGGACTTCAATGTCTGCCACCAAGTGTATCACCAATAACCGAGCTGGCTCAGTCCTGAAGGACGTAACTGCCAGACTGGGTTTGCGTCAGGTGGGGAGGTAACCAACATGAGGAAATAACCTGCTTGACCTTGTCCTCACCAATCTACCTGTCACAAACACTTCTGTACACTATAGCACTGGTAGAACTGACCATTACTCAGTCCTTGTGAAGACAAGGTCTTATCTCCATGGAGAGGACATTCTCCATTGTGCAGTGTGGCACAATCACTGTGCTAAGTGGTATATACGAAGGATAGATCAAACAGCCCAAAACTATGTATTTATGAGACATTATGAGCCATCAATAACAGCAGAATTCCGTACCATCACATTCTGTAACCTCATGGCCCAGTACATTGCTCACTCCTTGTTTACCATCAAGCCAGGAGACCAACCCTGCTCTAATGCGGAATATTGAAGCGTGTGCGAGGTATGCTTTAGAATGAGGCACAAACCTAATTAAACTACTACACAGGGATATCTGCACACTAGACACCAGAAGCAGCAGGCTATAATCAGAGCTAAGAAGTCTCACAAGCAGCGAATCAGAGCAAAGCTCTGTAGTCCTATCATTTCCAGTCAAGAATGGTGGTGTGCAACTAGGCAACTAACAGGAGGAGTAGGCTCCATGAATATCTGCATTATCAACCCAGCATGTGAGTGGGAGACAAGGGAATCAATTTTGAAATGGTGGCGGGTTACCAGCGGGGGCGGGGAGGGGGGGTGAAGGTGCGCATGGCAAACCCGAATAAAAAAAAGTACCTTTTCCGACACAATCGCGATGTAAATGATGGTGATTGAAGTTGTTTCCGGGTTTCACGCCCGGTAGCCAGGGACAGGCTGGCTTCTGACTGGAGCTGCAATGCTGAGTTGGGGGGGAGAGAAAGAGAGAGAGAGAGAGACGTCGTCCGGCACTGGAACAGAGAGTGGAGGGTGCTGAAGATCGGGTAGAAGGGCGAGGGGAAGATCGGGGGGGAGAGTGGAAGATCGGTGGGGGAGAGGGGAAGATCGGGGGCAAAGTGAAAGATTGGGGGGCTGAGGGGGAGATCGGAGAGGGAAATTGGGGGGGGAGGAGAGGGGGAGATCAGAGAGCGAGACATCGGGGGGAGGGGGACATCGGAGAGGGAGACATCGAGCATCGGAGCAGGATGGAAAGGTAGGTTTCACCAGGCGTGAATCAAAAGCCGTGGGAAAGCCGCCCAGGTAAATTTAAAATCATTTTAACTATCTACTACATCAGAAATAAAGTACCTTAAGTACCTCAGAGATACATTTGGTTCTTTAACTATCATCCTACCGGCTTTAATTGCCAGCGGGACTTCCGCATTGGTGAGGCGTGCACACACACAGGTGCGTCTGTGGGGAACTCGGAAGTCAGTGGGTTGGAGCCGGCTTCCGAACCGGCTCAGGATTTTTGCCATTTTCGCAGCAACCCCCCCCCACCCCCCCCCAACCCCGTCCCCAATGCACCCGCAATTTGATTTTAAAATTGAGCCCAAGATGTTTACACGGAACTGCAGCCAAATGTGCCGAGTCCTACTTGGCCTCCTCCCGAGGTCCCCACCATCAAAGAAACCACCGTCCAGCCAATTCAGTTGACTCCATTTGACATTAAGCAGCAGCTGAAGGAACTGGACATAGCAAAAGGCTGCTCTCCTAGCTAAGCTCTTTCTCTGAGGCTATGGCACTGGCATCTACCTGACAATATGGAATGTTGCTCAGGTATGTCTCATCCACAAAAACCAGGATAAATCTAACCCAGCCAACTACCACCCTATCAGTCTCCTCCCAATTATCAGTAATGTGATGCATGGAGTCATCAATAGTGCCATCAAATAACATCTATTCACCAATAACCTGCTCACCGACATTCAGTTTGGATTCCACTAGAACCACTTGGCTCAGACCTCATCAAAGCCTTGATCCAGTATGGATATATAAGCTAAATGCCAGAGAAGTGGTAGTTGCCCTTGACATCCAGCCAGCATTCAACTGAGTATGGTACCAAGGAGCCATAACAAAACTGAGGTCAATGGGGGTCAAAGGGAAAACCCTCCAGTGGCTCGAGTAATACCTGATGCAAAGGAAGAGGGTTGTGATTATCCGAGGCCAGTAATTATAGCCCCAGAACATCCTTGGCACTAAAATCTTCAGCTGTTTCATTGATGACCTTAACTCCACCATGACATCAAGAGTGGTGCTGTTCAGTGACGATTCCAGAGTGTTCAGCTCTAACACAACTTCTCCGATAATGAAGCAGCCCACATTACCCTTCTGCAGGACCAGCATAACATCCAGGTTTGGTCTAACAAGTGACAGGTAACATTTGTGCCACATAATTGCCAAGTAATGACCATCTTAAACAAGAGAAAACCGAGCGATCTCCCCTTGACCTTCAACGGCATCATCATTGCTGATTCTCCCACCATCAACATCTTGGGTGGGGGGGGGGTCACCATTGACCAAAATTTGAATTAGACCAGCTATATCAACATCATGACTACAAGAGCAAGATAGAGGCTGGGTACTCACTGCCTGACCTATAAAACCCTCTCCTCCATCTACAAGGTATTAGGAATGTTATGGAATACTCATCACTCACCTGGATGGGTGCAACCGCAACAACTCAAGAAGCTAAACACCATCCAGGACAGAGTGTTTACTTGACTATTGCCCTTCCACTGAACTCAATATCCCCCACCAGTGCTCTGCGGCTGTAATATGTATGATCTACCGGATATACTGCAGCAACTCACCAATGTTACTCCAACAGTCTCAGGACATCTATGGCACTAAAATCTTCAGCTGCACCTCCCTCCCTCGCGACTCCTACCATCAAAAGGGACAGGAGCAGCAGTGTTGTGGGAACACCAAGTTCTCTTTCTAGTCACAAACCATCTTGACTTAGAAATATATCACTGTTCTTTCACTGTCGTTGGCACAATATCCCGGAATTCCCTATCTAACATCATTGTGGATGCACCATCACAACAAAGACTGCTGTGCTTCAAGGAAAAGGTCCATCACCACCTCAGTGTAACCAGGGATATGTAATAAAGATGGCCAATGTCGCCTACATCCCGAGGATAAATCTAAAAAAAATTGCTTCCTTCACTGGTGCTCTGTGATTCATCCAGTGATGTGCCCTGTGGATTTGTGGTAGATCATGTATGATTAATCTGCACAATAGATTATTAGCAAAAAAAATGCACCCAGAATTGAAGGTAACCTTGTGACATGGGTTGGTAATTGGTTGGGAGGTAGGAAACGAAGTGTAGGGATAAAGGGAGTGTACTCTGATTGGTGGGATGTGACAAGTGATATTCCCCAGGGATTCGTACTGGGGTCTCAGCTTTTCACCATATATAACAATCACTTGGAGGAAGGAATAGAGAGTTTTATATCCAAGTTTGCAGAAGACACTAAGTTAAGAGGCACAATAAGTTGAATAGATGAGAGTAGGAAGTTACAAAGGGACATAGACAGACTAACTAAATGGATAAACCTCTGGCAGATGGAGTTCAGTGTGGGGATGTGTGAGGTAATCCACTTGAGATCGAAGAAAAACAAATCAAAATATTTTCTTAATGGTAAGAGATTAGGAGCTGTGGAGGAGCAAATGGATTTGAGTATCCATGTACACAAATCACTAAAATCTAATGCACAGTTGCAAAAAGTAATCAAAAAAGCTAATGGAATGTTGGCCTTTATCTCAAGGGGCTGGAATACAAAGGGGAGGAAGTTATGCTTCAGTTGTATAGAGCCTTGGTCAGACCCTGTCTGGAGCACTGCATTCAGTTTTGGGCACCGCACCTCAGGAAGGATATATCGGCCTTGGAGGGGATACAGTGCAGATTCACCAGAATGATACCAGGGCTTAAAGGGTTCAAATTAGAAGGCTTGACTGGGTAGATGCTGAGAGGCTGTTTCCCTTGCCTGGAGAGTGTAGAACTAGGGATCATAATTTCAGGATAATGGGTCAGACATTTAAGACCAAGATGAGGAAAATTTCTTCACTCAGAGGGTGGTGAATCTTTGGAATTCTCCACCCCAGGGGGCTGTGAATGCTCAGTTGTTGAGTACATTCAACTTCTATGATTCTATGATTCTATGAATTAACTTTTGGACACTAGGGAATCAAGGAATATGGGGATAGGGAGGGAAAGTGGAGTTGAGGTAGAAGATCAGCCATGATCTTATTGAATGACAGAACAAGCTTGAGGGGCCGTATGGCCTACTCCTGCTCCTATTTCTTTTGTTCTTATGTTCTTAGGACAGGTTGCATAAACTTTACTTGTATCTCCTTGAGTTTAGAAGATTGAGGGGTGATCTAATCAAGGTGTTTAAAATGATAAAGGGATTCGGTAGGGTAAGTACAGAGAAACTATTTCCTCTGGTGGGGGAATCAAGAACAAGAGGACACAATCTTAAAATTAGAGCTGAGCTGTTTAGGAGTGAAATCAGGAAGCACTTTTTCACACAAAGGGTAGTGGAAATCTAGAATTCCCTCCCCAAAAAAGCTGTGGATGCTGAGTCAATTGAAATTTTCAAGACTGAGATCGACAGATTTGTATTAGGTAAGGGTATCAAGGGATATGGATCAAAGGCAGTTAAATGGATTTCAAGTACACATCAGTTGTTATCTAATTGAATGGCACAACGAGCTCGAGGGGCTGAATGGCCTACTTCTGTTCCTCTGTCTCAGTAGAGTGACCTGGTGCTTCAATAAGTAAGGTGCCATAATGGAGTGAGTGAATCAGACTGAGGGATGGGGCCTCTGAAGATACCAGGATGCTTGTCAGATAATTCATTCTGTCAACTTTTAGCACCTCTAAGGGACACAAAAGACAATGGGGGAAAAATTGGATAGCGGCCATGTTTTGGGCATAGGTAACGTGATGTGATATTATCCCGCGCCCAATGACCCCTGTGCAGGCAGGACGCAAGCTTCGGCCGGCCCGAGGACTCACCTGCAATCAGCGTTCCATCCCAGGCCTTGCACGTGGAATCAATGCAATTTGCACTTTCCACCAGCAGGGGGAAATCAATCTCTTAAAGGGAGGATGTTTCTTAGAAATCTCTTCAAGGTAGCTGGTATCTGTTATTTGCTGAAAATAACAGTCTATTGTCTGCACAGAGTCTGAACGGAGATCAGACATTGCATATGTAAAACACAGATGTAGGTCCCATCCCTATGTTTAAACACTGATGAGTTATGTTAAAACATTGAATAAGGTTGAGCACTACTAAATCCCACATCCTACAATCTGCACGCCATACTTCACCAATCTGCGAGAATGTGTGCACCAAGGTTCTCTGTTGATGCACTAGAGACCTTGGTGCAAGAGATGGATGGAGGAACATCCTATATCCACGGGGGCGGAGGGGGCAAGAGGCCCTCCAGACATATAGCCAAAAGGCAGTGGGAGGCAGTGGGGGATGAAGTCAATGCCAGGCTCACAGCATCATGAACATAGATGCAGTGCAGGAAGAAGTTCAATGCTTTGACATGAGTGGACAAGGTGAGTGAGGTCAATTGTCAAGTGGCATCTCCTACCAACTGCACCACGCACTGCACCCCCCATCCCCCACATACCAACAAACACTTTCCATCAGTACTCAACTCTTCCAATCACATGCTTCCTCTCACCCTTACACATTACCACTGTTTCAAGCCGCCCACCCACAACTCACAGGCCACACACAATGGCAGCTATTCAACCACGACAGGCACATCAACCAGACAAACATCCCACTTTCCTGCAGGAGAAGGTGGCGCATATCAGGAGTCAGCAAGTGGCAGTGGCATTTAGCCTCTCGAGCCTGTTCCACCATTCAATGAGATCATGGTGGACCTGTGACCTAACTCCATAAACCCGCCTTAGCCTCATATCCCTTAATACCCTTGGTTCACAGAAATCTATCAATCTCAGCTTTAACATTCACAATTGAGCTAGCATCAACTGCTGTCTGCAGAACAGCGTTCCAAATGTCTCCCACCTTTTGCTTGTAGAAGCATTTCCTAACTTCACTCTTACATGTCCTGGCTCTAAATGTTAGGCTATGTCCCCGCATCCTAGTATTGAAGTCTAGGAGACCTCCAAAAACAGTTAGAAATGTCTCGGCAGCCAGAAGCAATAATCCAGCCACTAACCTGTAAATCCTGCATGGACCCTTTAAATAGTGCTGGGGGGGTCCTCCAGGCACTCTTAGACACGTTCAGATGATTGGGGTTAAGTTTGCATTGAGTTGAGCTTTAAGTCCCAAAATGGTGTCTATCACTTTAAATCAGTGTTGCACACTGATTGAAGCCATTTTCTCCCTACTTTACATGATTCCAGCGTTCGTTATCTGCGTCTGTGCTAACTCCAATACCAAGATGGCGTACGGCGCACGTCACGCTGGAAACGTGTGTGCGCATCCAAGACGCCATCTTGGATGTCGGAGAGGCCGTGTCGTGCCGAAATAATGGCCGCTACACAGCCCATTCATTTTAAGACTGTGCTGTCTGACTTTTGAATCACTAAATGTGATTGAGCTCCAATAGGCCTTTCAAGTCATTGGAATGTCTGCAGACAGCAAAAACTCATATTTTGTAAGTGCTCCACCCCATTATCAATCTGAACCTGTTAGCTCACCTCCAACTTCTCCATATTCGTAGTCCATAAACCTCCCCAGTGTGTCCGCCCAGGAGTTGCACAACTCCCTTCTCATGCCTAGTCAGAGCCTGATACTTGCAAAAAGCACAAAGATTTGCACATGCTACAGACTAGTTCACAATAGCCCGGAATTCCATTGGAGCTGCTCTCGTTCCGCTGCTGCAACTTCACCTGAATTGCAGCAGAATCTTGTTTACCTGCGTAAACAGGGCTTCTCCGGTGAAATTATGATGGGGGAGTGGGAGCAGCTCTGAGGAAATTTCCGGCCAATGTCTTTTCACTCAGGGGTCTGCAGATATTACCTTGTGAACAAACTATCAAGTGCAGGCAGTGTAATGTTCTCTTCACTTCTCACTCAAACAATGCAGGAAATGTGATAGGGGGCAGTGGAATGGTAGGAGAGCAGGTGTACCCAGGAGTGGGATGATGTGGGTCACTAGTGCCTACTAACAGTCTCATTCATTTATTCTTTCATGCTATATGGTTTTGGATGGTGTGGAGGTGCATCATACTTCCAGCAGTATCTCAGTATCTGCGTGGGCACTCATGTCTTCACTTACCTTGACCCGCCTGGTGAGGTCATTAAAATGTTTCCAGTACTAAATTGACATTCATGGGGTAGTAGAGTTGGCAAAAACCACCAGAGCCACCTCCAACCAGACTGCCTGCGCATCCTTTTTCTGTGGCATGATTCCCTGGGTGCCAAAGAGCCTTTGTTTCTCAGACATTCTTCTGAAAATGTAAGAAAATCCAGCCTTGGGTGTCTGAAATGGGAAGAGTTCTATTACTCAGCACTATTATCCCTTACCTTGTTTTTAGAAGGAAATATTTAATTATAAAAAAAACCCTCATGTTCATGGAGCTAGAAGCTAAAATGAATTCAGTAACAAATAATTAAATGGAATTTTTGGGGATTTATAACAGTAATAGTCGTGTGGAGCTGAATAAGGTATAGGAATGGTAGAGTGGGGGTGGACAAAAATCTTACACACACTATATATTCACATTTACAGAGTAGCTATACTCTGATCAGGATATGTTATTTCTGGAGTGGTTGGAGTGACAAAAGAGCATGTGAGAATCAGTTGCAACCCATGTAATTTATTTGAACTACAAGCAAATTAATGTTGTTACTAATGTTGTTATGTAATTAATGATGAGAATAAATGTTACGAAACATAAGCTGCTCTTTTTGTTAATACTACACTGATCAAATGGAAACATTTTAACTTCAGTTTATGTTACCACAAACTCTATCATTCAGATTAAATTCATCTTTTGTGTTACCAGAAGTGAAGGTACATGCTGTAGGCATCTAAACTATGTATTTATAGGGATGCTCAATCTGTAAGATAGCATTGCCATTTCTCTTGAGGGACCGATGTGTTGCCCATTTCCTGGTTACTTAAACCATCATTAAGGATGTGGAGATGCCGGTGATGGACTGGGGTTGACAATTGTAAACAATTTTACAACACCAAGTTATAGTCCAGCAATTTTATTTTAAATTCACAAGCTTTCGGAGGCTTCCTCCTTCATCAGGTGAACGATGTGAAAATTAAGGAAGCAGCTTTTCCTGTTTACATAAACCATAGAACATGTGTCAGTCAGTTGTGGGAGACGCCTAGTAGAGAAATGGAAGCAGAATTTGATTTAAGTCTTGCAGCGTGGTAATGTCTTCTGAGAAATGACCCATGGCTTCTGTTTCCTGCTTCGGCAACACGTGTTTCCAGTAATATAGCTGATTTGTAACCATCAGGAAGCAAAATAGTAGCTGTTATGAATTTTCAATTGGAAGGAAGCATTTCTTTGTCAGCATCTGTCCAACAGTTTGTAAGCTGAGGACTTACTACTTTGAAGTTATCTGACTACAAATAAGTTCCAACCAACTGAAGCCAATTTTGAAATATTGTAAACAATTTTACAACACCAAGTTATAGTCCAGCAATTTTATTTTAAATTCACAAGCTTTCGGAGATTTTCTCCTTCCTCAGGCAAATGTTGAAATAGTCACTTGACCATGGAATTTTGCTTGTCACTGGTTCATCTTAAATTAAGATTTAAAATATAATTCCAAGCATATAGAGACAAATTAAGCAAAGATTTCCAAAGCATATTTAGTGATTCAAACTGCAATAAAATGTTATCAATTTACAGTAAATTCAGCGATAAAAGGTTGAATAGGGTCGATTTTCATCCCCTCCACTGGGCGCGAACGGGCTAGTAGCGTAGTTAAATTTGCAATGCTATTGCCGCCGACACGCGTATCAGTGCCAATTTGCCTGGGGCCTTGTAATGGGTGGACCCAGGTGCCCGCTGAAAACATACAGGTGCCTCATTAGCCCATAAATTTTTTTTTTCAAAAAATATACTTTATTCATAAAATTTGCAACAATACATACAATACAGTTGTCATATCTCATTCCAAATGTACACAATACAGATTATACAATTTGCAGGTTACATCAAGTACAGTTCAATGAACACATTGGACATAATTACAGTTCATGACACTCTAGGGTGCCTCATTGCATCACAATCAATACAAGTGATTCATTACAGATTCATTACAGGTACATTACATTTCATTACATCAATTTGAATTTTACATTCTGCCCGAGGGGTTTTTCCCTGATTTCAGCCCCTCGGTATACAATGGCGGGAAGGCTCTAAACGTTTTTTTTCAAAAAATATACTTTATTCATAAAATTTGCAGCAATACATACAATACAGTTGTCATATCACATTCCAAATGTACACAATACAGATTATACAATTTGCAATTTATATCAAGTGCAGTTCAATGAACACATTGTACATAATTACAGTTCATGGCACTCTAGGGTGCCTCATTGCATTACACTCAATACAGATGATTGATTACAGATTCATTATAGCTACATTACAGATTCATTACAGGTGCATTACATCAATTAGAATTTTATATTCTGCCCGAGGGGGTTTTTCCCTGATTGCAGCCCCTCGGTTAACAATGGCGGGAAGGCGCTAAACGGTTGCCTTTCCCCACAGAGCCTTTGCGGCGGCCGCACCCATCCTCAGTGCGTCCCTGAGCACGTAGTCCTGGACCTTGGAATGTGCCAGTCTGCAACACTCGGTCGAGGACAGCTCCTTGCACTGGAAGACCAGCAAGTTTCGGGCAGACCAAAGGGCGTCTTTCACCGAGTTGATGGTCTTCCAGCAGCAATTGATGTCCGTCTCAGTGTGCGTCCCCGGGAACAGACCGTAGAGCACAGAATCCTGTGTTACGGAACTGCTCGGGACGAACCTGGACAGATACCACTGCATCTCTCTCCAGACCTTCTTTGCAAAGGCACATTCCAGAAGGAGATGGGTGACGGACTCGTCTCCACCTCAGCCTCCTCGGGGACAGCGCGCGGTGGCGCTGAGACTCCGGGAGTGCATGAAGGATCTGACGGGAAGGGCCCTTCTCACCACCAGCCAAGTGAGGTCTTGGTGCTTGTTTGAAAGCTCTGGCAATGAGGCGTTCTGCCAAATGACATTGACAGTCTGCTCGGGGAACCAACCGACAGGATCCACCATCTCCTTTTCCCGCAGGGTCTCAAGGACGTTACGTGCGGACCACTTGCTGATCGCCTTGTGGTCAAAGGTGTTTTTCTGCACAAACTTTTCTATGAAGGACAGGTGGGGTGGAACGGTCCAACTGGACGGAGCGTTCCGTGGCAGCGTGGCCAGGCCCATCCTTCTCAACACCGGCGACAGGTAGAACCTCAGCACGTAGTGACACTTTGTGTTTGCGTACCGAGGGTCTATGCACAGCTTGATGCAGCCTCACACAAAGGAGGCCATCAGGATGAGGGCCACGTTGGGCACGCCTTTCCCCCCTCTCTCTGGAGATTTGTACATCGTATCCCTGCGGACACGGTCCATTTTTGATCTCCAGATGAAGCGGAAGATGGCTCGGGTGACTGTTGCGGCGCAGGACCGAGGTATGGGCCAGACCTGCGCCACGTACAGCAACAGCGAGAGCACCTCGCACCTGATGACCAGGTTCTTGCCCCACGATCGAGAGGGATCGTCGATCCCACAGTCCCAGTTTCTGCTTAACCTTGGCAATACGCTCCTCCCAGTTTTTGGTAGCATAAATGCTCCGCCCATTGGTAATTGGCATTGAGCGACGTAACTAGCGGTCCTTAAAGGGACAGCTGGAGGCTGCTCAAAAGACCTCATAAGTAAGTTATTAAATGATTTTTGTAGGGTCTGGAAGAGCTTCAATGCTGCTCCTGGCCCCACAAAATTCAAACCTTGAGATGTCTGAAACTCCCTTGGGAGCCTTCTCCCCCCCCATCTTTAAATTACTTGGACTGGCTGGGCTCCACGGTGGAGCTGACGGATGTTCAGCCCCCTCTGATTGGTAAGCTCGCTGACTGAATGGTAATGAGGCTCAATCATGAAAATTGGATGGGCCTTGGATTGCTTTCATTGGGTGGGCAACGGACTCGCTTGTCTACCTCCCGCCTAATAGAAGCTGATGCACAAAAATCCACCCCATATCATTCATGTGTCATGTGCATTTTGTACAGGTGCAGAACACCAGGCCCTGTTTTTAGCTGAAATATATGCCATTTATATAACGGTTCTACATGTCAGAGATGCTAATCAACTAATCAACTTCGCAGTTTGTTCTCAGATATGGAATGTTCTGCAGTTTGCTTCTGTTGATTCCATACATATATAGGAGTTTGCACTGAGACATGTACTAACTTACAGGCAGACAATATGAGTGAATTTTTAACTTTTATCCAATGCGTATTGTACTAAGTGTAAAGCTATACTAACAATTAATCAGGTTTGAATAAGTTCTCTCAATTTCTCCCATTTTCCATTTCAGCCACATTACTGCTATAGGGTTCCCAGTGTCGGCAGTATTTCTGGGTTATATGCATGATATTACTGTGGACCTCCTAATGTTACACAGTTAAATGGACTATCAGGTAACCATTCAAGGAAACAGCCACTAATCTGGTTTGGCAATGTAAAGGAAGGAGCTATGATTGCAGTACCTCGAACTTGGTTGTTTAATGCTTAAATGCATAAGAAGCTAAATTCCTGATTTTCTCCCACTATTTTCAAGGCAACCAAAGCCCATTTAATTGAAGATACTTATGTCTACAAGCTGCTTAGTTGAATAAGCTCCTTTGAATCGTAATTACTCAATTGCACAGTCACTTACTGTCAGAAAATGCTTCATATCCAACTTTAAGGGGAGAGGTAGATCCAAATCTTTCTTTATTGTATCCATGCGTGTTAGTGGTGCCATTGGTTCATTAAAAAGTTTTCAGATTTTTTTAGTTTCTCCAACTGCTGCCTGTGATAATCCCATCCTTAATGCTGGCAGGGATTTGTTGCGAGCATCTTAAACGCTTGCACCAAAAGATTGCCATTGGAAAATTTCCCATTTGATGCCCACAGAGCAAAGATCCTCAGTGACGACCAGGCACCACAGTTTCCAGTAGCCTGGGGCAGGCAGGCACCCAAGATTCACTTGTAGTGGCATGGACATCTGTTGGCCCCATGTACATGAGATGCCTTCTTGCTGACCCCACAAATTCCGGCGGGATTCCGGCATTACTGCCGGGATCGTGGTCCATGCATTTTCGGGACCATGTTACATAAATTATGTGTATGCAGACACAATAGTGAAGATTTTCCTGGCGTCTGCACCCAGGAGCACTGAATCAACTGTACGCAGCGAATATTTGAAAGCCAGGCACAGTCAGAGCACGAACCTGTAAAGGGAGCCACTCGATTAATTTAAATGGAGGATAAAAACAGCGTGGAGAGAGCGGGAGTTCAGTCGGTGAGCGGCGGGAGAGAGCGAGACCAGAGCGGGGATATAAACAGCGTGGAGAGAGCGAGAGTCCAGTCGGTGAGCGGCGGGAGAGAGCGAGACCAGAGCGGGGATATAAACAGCGCGGAGAGAGCGGGAGTTCAGTCGGTGAGCGGCGGGAGAGAGCGAGACCAGAGCGGGGATATAAACAGCGCGGAGAGAGCGAGAGTTCAGTCGGTGAGCGGCGGGAGAGAGCGAGACCAGAGCGGGGATATAAACAGCGCGGAGAGAGCGAGACCAGAGCTTACTCTGAGAGCGAGACTCTGAGACCAGCGGCAGTTCGGGGTGACGTCACCAGTCAGAAAGTGACGCGGCACAGGGGAGGCAGCTGATTGGTGAGTAGGTTCAGGTGAGTATTTCTACCATTTTACTGTAAGTAAAGTAATAAGAAAGGGAAGATCTGCAGGTTTTATAGCAGATAGTGTTTTTTTTTAGTGAACCTAGGTCCCTAGTATAGCTAACATTTTCTAATTTCAACGTAATTTAAAAGGGGTAACTAAGCTAAGGCAAGTCATGGCAGCAGACCTCGCACCCGTGATATGCTCCTCCTGCAAGATGTGGGAAGTCATGGACACTACCAGTGTCCCTGCCGACCATGTGTGCGGGAAGTGTGTCCACCTGCAGCTACTGACCGATCGTATCTCGGAGCTGGAGCTGCGGGTGGACTCACTGTGGAGCATCCGCGATGCAGAGAAACTCGTGGATAGCACGTTTAGCGAGTTGGTCACACCGCAGGTAAAGGGTATACAGGCAGGAAGTGAATGGGTGACCACCAGGAAGAGTAAGAGGTGCAGGCAGGTAGTGCAGGGGTCCCCTGTGGCCATCCCCCTCTCAAACAGATATGCCACTTTGGATGCTGTTGTGGGGGATGACTTATCAGGGGAAGGCAGCAGCAGCCAACTTCCTGGCACCGCGGGTAGCTCTGCTGCACAGGCTGGGAGGAAAAAGAGTGAAAGCTATTGTGATAGGGGACTCAATTGTAAGGGGAATAGACAGGCGTTTCTGCGGCCGCAACCGAGACTCCAGGATGGTGTGTTGCCTCCCTGGTGCAAGGATCAAGGACGTCTCGGAGCGGCTACAGAACATTTTGGAGGGGGAGGGCGAACAGCCAGCTGTCGTGGTGCACATAGGCACCAACGATATAGGTAAAAAAGGGGATGAGGTCCTAAAAGCAGAATATAGGGAGTTAGGAGGTAAATTAAAAAATAGGACCTCAAAGGTAGTAATCTCAGGATTGCTGCCAGTGCCACGTGCTAGTCAGAGTAGAAATAGGAGGATATTTCAAATGAATACGTGGCTAGAGGAATGGTGCAAGGGGGAGGGATTCAAATTCCTGGGACACTGGAAACGGTTCTGGGGGAGGTGGGACCAGTACAAACCGGATGGTCTGCACCTGGGCAGGGCCGGGACCGCTGTCCTAGGAGGAGTGTTTGCTAGTGCTGTTGGGGAGGGTTTAAACTAAAGTGGCAGGGGGTTGGGAACCTGAGCAGGGAGAGAGAGGAAAGCGTAACAGGAAGGGACAGAAGGTATGGAGTAATAGGTAAAGTGTTAAAAAAGGAAAAAGCAGGAACTAAGCGTCACAAAATAGATTTGAAAGTTCCTTATCTGAATGCACGTAGCATTCGTAACAAAATGGACGAGTTAACGGCACAAATAACTACGTATGGGTATGATCTTGTGGCCATTACAGAAACATGGCTGCAGGGTGACAACGACTGGGAATTAAATATGCCAGGGTATTTAACAATCAGGAAGGACAGGCAGGAAGGAAGGGGAGGTGGGGTGGCTATGTTAATAAAGGAAGGAATCACTGTAATACAGATAAATGATATTGGGACAAAGCATCAAGATAATGAAACAGTTTGGGTGGAGATAAGGAATAATAAGGGGAAAAAAACATTAGTGGGCGTAGTATATAGGCCTCCTAATAGTTGCAACTCTGCTGGAAGAAGTATTAATCAGGAAATAGTCGGGGCATGTAATAAGGGAACAGCTATAATTATGGGGGATTTTAATTATCATATTAACTGGACAAATCAAATTGGGCAGAGCAGCCTTGAGGACGAGTTCATTGAGTGCATCAGGGATGGATTTCTTGAGCAGTATGTAACTGATCCTACTAGGGGGCAGGCAACCTTGGACCTGGTCCTGTGTAATGAGTCAGGATTAATTAATAATGTCCTAGTTAAGGATCCCCTTGGAACGAGCGACCACAACATGGTTGAATTCCATATCCAATTAGAGGGTGAGAAGGTTGATTCTCAAACAAGCGTACTGAGCTTGAATAAAGGAGACTATGATGGTATGAGAGCGGAATTGATTAAAGTGGACTGGGAAAATAGATTAAAGGGTAAGACGGTACATGAGCAGTGGTGTTCATTTAGGGAGTTATTTTACAACTTTCAAAATAAATATATTCCACTGAGGAAAAAAAGGTGTAAAAGAAATGACAGCCATCCGTGGCTAAGTAAAGAAATCAAGGATAGTATCCGACTAAAAACAAGGACATATAAGGTAGCCAAACTTAGTGGGAGGATAGAAGATTGGGAATTCTTCAAAAGACAGCAAAAAGTAACTAAAGGATTGATTAAGAAAGGGAAGTTAGATTATGAAAAGAAATTAGCAAAAAATATAAAAACAGATAGCAAGAGTTTCTATAGTTATATAAAAAGAAAAAGGGTGGCTAAGGCAAACGTAGGTCCCTTAGAGGATGAGACCGGGAAATTAATGGTGGGAAACATGGAGATGGCAAAAATGCTGAACAAATATTTTGTTTCAGTCTTTACAGTAGAGGACACTAAGAATATCCCAACACTGGACAAACAGGGGACTCTACGGGGGGAGGAGCTAAATACGATTAAAATCACTCAGGAGATGGTACTCAGTAAAATAATGGGACTCAAAGCGGATAAATCCCCTGGACCTGATGGCTTCCATCCTAGGGTCTTGAGGGAAGTGGCAGTAGGGATTGTGGATGCTTTGGTGATAGTTTTCCAAAATTCCCTGGACTCAGGAGAGGTCCCGGCAGATTGGAAAACTGCTAATGTAACACCGTTATTTAAAAAGGGTAGTAGGCAGAAGGCTGGAAATTATAGGCCAGTTAGCTTAACATCTGTGGTGGGTAAAATTTTGGAGTCTATTATTAAGGAGACAGTAACGGAACATTTAGATAAGCATAATTTAATAGGACAAAGTCAGCATGGCTTTATGAAGGGGAAGTCATGTCTGACAAATTTGCTTGAGTTCTTTGAGGATATAACGTACAGGGTGGATAAAGGGGAACCAGTGGACATAGTGTATTTAGACTTCCAGAAGGCATTCGACAAGGTGCCACATAAAAGATTATTACTTAAGATAAAAAATCACGGGATTGGGGGTAACATTCTGGCATGGGTGGAGGATTGGTTATCGAACAGGAAGCAGAGAGTTGGGATAAATGGTTCATTTTCGGACTGGCAACCAGTAACCAGTGGTGTTCCACAGGGGTCGGTGCTGGGTCCCCAACTCTTTACAATCTATATTAACGATTTGGAGGAGGGGACCGAGTGCAACATATCAAAATTTGCAGATGATACAAAGATGGGAGGGAAAGTAGAGAGTGAGGAGGACATAAAAAACCTGCAGGGGGATATAGACAAGCTGGGTGAGTGGGCGGAGATTTGGCAGATGCAATATAATATTGGAAAATGTGAGGTTATGCACTTTGGCAGGAAAAATCAGAGAGCAAGTTATTTTCTTAATGGCGAGAGACTGGAAAGTACTGCAGTACAAAGGGATCTGGGGGTCCTAGTGCAAGAAAATCAAAAAGTTGGTATGCAGGTGCAGCAGGTGATCAAGAAAGCCAACGGAATGTTGGCTTTTATTGCTAAGGGGATAGAATATAAAAACAGGGAGGTATTGCTGCAGTTATATAGGGTATTGGTGAGACCGCACCTGGAATACTGCATACAGTTTTGGTCTCCATACTTAAGAAAAGACATACTTGCTCTCGAGGCAGTACAAAGAAGGTTCACTCGGTTAATCCCGGGGATGAGGGGGCGGACATATGAGGAGAGGTTGAGTCGATTGGGACTCTACTCATTGGAGTTCAGAAGAATGAGAGGCGATCTTATTGAAACATATAAGATTGTGAAGGGGCTTGATCGGGTGGATGCGGTAAGGATGTTCCCAAGGATGGGTGAAACTAGAACTAGGGGGCATAATCTTAGAATAAGGGGCTGCTCTTTCAAAACTGAGATGAGGAGAAACTTCTTCACTCAGAGGGTGGTAGGTCTGTGGAATTTGCTGCCCCAGAAAGCTGTGGAAGCTACATCATTAGATAAATTTAAAACAGAAATAGACAGTTTTCTAGAAGTAAAGGGAATTAGGGGTTATGGGGAGCGGGCAGGAAATTGGACATGAAGCTGAGTTCGGATCGGTCAATGCCCTGTGGGTGGCGGAGAGGGCCCAGGGGCTGTGTGGCCGGGTCCTGCTCCTACTTCTTGTGTTCTTTAGATTTGTGGTTGGGATCAGATCAGCCATGATCTTATTGAATGGCGGAGCAGGCTCGAGGGGCCGATTGGCCTACTCCTGCTCCAATTTCTTATGTTCTTATGTTCTTAAAATCTATTGTTTTTTGTTAGTGTGTGCTCTGACTCATCCAATTTTCTGATATTTGCTGGCAACCCAGGAAAATCTTTCACTTCTGATGAACCAAAACGTTAACTGTGTTTCTTTCTCCATAGATGCTGCCTGACTTGCTGAGTAGTTCCAGCATTTTCTGTTTTTAAATCTTCCATTATACCTGTTTTAAGCTTCAGTCAAAATCAAAACGAAAATTGACCTACATTGTGCCGCACGTATGGTGTTCCAAGTGATTGGTTGCAGTCACTAAGTTATTTTGTGGTCTTATATGAGCCTTAGATCACCAGGAAGCTAAATATCATTGATGGTCAATTTAACTTTTCTTGTCTTACTGTACCACAATAACATATGGTATCAATAACATAATCGACCAGGGAGTAATCAGATATGTGAATGTAATTCAATTGGTGACATCAGGGGGAATGTATCCCATGGCCCCTTCAGTTTAGTTGGATTATGAATTGCCATTTCCTTGTGTCAATCGCTGAATTATATTCATGTATCGCGTCATTATTGTTCTATTATTAACCATTATGCTGCCAAATAAACAAAAGCTACAAAAATACTGTAAGGATTAATGGGCGCTAAATTGGGCCGTATAGCGTCCGTTGTTTCAGCGCTACACAGCCTCTCTGACATCCAAGATGGAGTCTTGGATGCTCATACACGTTTCCAGTGTGACGTGTGCCGGATGCCATCTTGGCATAAGAGTTAGCGCAGGTGCAAATACTGAATGCTGGAAGCATGTAAAGTAGGGAGAAAATGCGTGCAATCAGTGTGCAACGCTGATTTAAAATGATAGACACCATTTTGTATGTTAACACTCAACTCAATGCACATTCTTAACCCCGACCATCTGAACATGTCTTACAGTGCCTGGTGGACTCCCCCACCAGCGCTATTTAAAGGGGCCATGCAGATGTTGCAGGTTAGTTGCTGGATTATTGCTTCTGGCTGCTGATGGAGTAGGAGGTGTTTTTTGAAGCTCCCTATTCTAACTGAGAGTTCCTAGACTGCATTTGAGAGTGGTTTGACAGGTACTGCCTTACGGTTCGGAAAATTACAAACATGGTTGAACAACATTCCTGGCAACCATGGGCGGTCTGCTAGGGCTCCCACTGGATATTGAGCATGACTGGGAGAATGCAGAGAGGCGACGCATAGCAGGTCAAGCTGCGAGGAAACGGAAGACGAAGAGTGCAGGATACTGAGCAGAAGGACCTACCCAATGAGGGCCTTCCAGGACCAATTCTCTTACCTCAACATGACCGAAGAGGATTGCATCCGACGCCTGAGGTTCACCAAGGAAGCTGTGATCGAGATCTGTCAACTGGTGTGGCCACAACTGCAGCCTCAGAGCAGGGCGAGGACAGCATTGCCTGTGGCTGTGAAGGTCACCGTGGCAATGAATTTCCAAGGCTCAGCATCATTTCAGGCCTCTGCTGGTGACATGTGCAACGTCTCGCAGTATGCAGTGCACTGCTGCATAAGGGAGGTCACAGACGCACTGTACCAGATGAAGAACAGGTTCATCATCTTCCCTTTCCACAGTGACAAGCAGAACGAGCGAGCAAGGGGGTTCGCCCGCATTGCTGGCTTCCCCATGGTGCAGGGTGCCATTGACTGCACGCATATTGCCCTGCGTGCCCCGCATATCAACTCAGTTGTCTTCGTCAACCAAAAGGGTTTCCACTCCCTCAACATGCATCGGATCATGGAGGTCAATGCCCGCTGCCCTGGGAGCAGTCACGATGTCTTTGTCATGCGGCAGTCCAACGTGCCAGCTATCTTTCATCCGACTCGGCAAGTCAAAGGCTGGCTACTGGGCGACAAGGGCTATCCCCTCACACCATGGCTGATGACACCAGTCAGGAACCCTTCATATGTGCACAGCAGGCCGATAATGAGAGCCATGCTGCCACATGCAACATCATGGAGCACACCTCCTCAAACAACGCTTCCGCTGCCTAGACCAGTCTGGAGGAGCCCTGCAGTACTCCCTTGAGCTGGTGGACAGATTTGTGGTGGTCTGCTGCATGCTGCACAACCTCGCCGTCATAATTGGGGAAGACCCTGAGCCAAAGGTGGAGGAGGAGGAGGCTGAAAAGGAAGAGGCTGAGGAGGAGGAGGAAGAAGAGGTTGAGGAGGAGGGGGTGGAGCCGGAAGAGGAAGTGGAGGAAGACGCAAGAGTGCAACATGAACCACATGCCTTGTCTGCAAGGGGTCTGCGTGATCGCCCGATCCGTGCCTGCTATCAATAATGTGAACTACATCCCCCAACTCATCAACAGTCCTATATTCCCCACCTTTCCACTCACACAAGACAATCAAATCGCTCTCCATCCGATTGCACATTGGTTACCCCTCAGCTCATTGCATAAATAAAAACCACCACCAAATGCAAAATCAAAGTCTCATCTATCAATGAATAAATGAAATTACGCAAACATAACAGAACTATTCACCCTTGTGCATTCCCTTAGTGCCTTTTGTTCATGTGCCTTTACCTATCCTAGTGCTCCTACAAGGTGCTTCCCCAGTGGCTGCAGCATGGGGGGTGGGAGGCTGCTGGCCTTCAATGGAGGAGCGTGCAGATGGCCTTGGAGGACGACCTTGAGCAGCTCTGAGGCGGGAGGGCCTGGCTTCAGACAGCACCAACGCAGCATGGGCTGCAGCAGTCTGGCCTGGCTGGCCGATAGGCAACAACAGGGGCACTGGCGGAGTGGCAGGAATGGGAGGAGGAAGGCTGTCGTCCTGAGAGAGGACAGTAGGTTCGACTGCCAGGGCGCCACTGTCACTCGCACGGGGCAGCACCTCAGCAACCTTGGTGATCAGCTGGAGAACGGATTGCTGTGATGCCCTGGAAGTCCTGTTCCACAACTGTCCCCAGACTCAAGATAGTAGCAATCTGAGCTTCCAAGGCAGCAGTCAGACCTTGGATGGCAGATGTTTGTGCTGCAATGGAAACTGTGACATCAGTCATCAGACGCTGCATCATGGTGGGTTCCACAGGTGCCCTGATGGAGGTGACCACCCGTTCCATATCGGAAAGGATGGGCTCCAAGCTCTGCACAAAGCCCTGCGCCAAGTTGGAGCTGGACTCCTCCATGCCCCTTCTCATGGCTTTCTGGCAGGCTTTCCAGTGCCCCAAGCATTTGGTGGTGTACGCCCTTCATCCGTCTTCTGTAGCCTGGCCCATCGAGGTCCTCACCTGACTCCTCTGCAGCAGAACTAGTGAGCGACCTCACCCTCCAGCGAACTGGCACCTGTGGTATCCGTTCCCTCCGCTCCGTCTCCTGCGCACTTGTGCTTGGTGTCTCACCACATGCTGATCCCTCCTCTAACCTAACCTCTAAAGGACGCACAGTGTCAGTCTCTGAGCTGGTGGAAGCAAGTGTCAGATCAAGTGACGGTGTGGCTTCAGTGTCCTCCTCCTCTCCCTCCGACGGTGCCGCCACGTGTTCTTGAGTATCTGC
Organism: Heptranchias perlo; assembly: GCF_035084215.1. Lineage (NCBI taxonomy): Eukaryota > Metazoa > Chordata > Chondrichthyes > Hexanchiformes > Hexanchidae > Heptranchias > Heptranchias perlo. The sequence continues at coordinate 123,274,452 of NC_090325.1, read as the reverse complement.
GATGACAAAGGGAAACAGGTTGAGTTGTGGAGTGGGGAGAGGAGCAAGTAAGACGTTTGTGCTGACGGCATGTGCAGCACGTGAGTCAGAAAAGATTAAGGGAGGAGATAGATGTGGGAAAGGAGAGGGAGCATTAGATAGGCAGAGACCCCTTTCATTGGGACCTCCAGTGTGGCGTGTAGTCACAGCTGCAGTGACGGCCTGCCCAATGATCCGAAGTACAGTCTCCTCTTTGGGAGGGGTGAGGATGTGTAAGCCCGTCCACCCTCAGGTCCCTCCTGCTGCCGGCTGTTATACGCCACCTTCTCCTGCAAGACAGAGGACAGTGTGTCAATGAGTGCCCTGCAAGGTGTGTGGTTGATGTGCCTGTTGTGGTCGAATAGCTACCAGTTTGTGTGACCTGTGAGTGGTGGTTGTGTGGCCTGCAAGTGTGGTACTGTGTGCAGGTGAGATGCAGCAATCCGAGTGCAGCATTGCGTATGGATGGGCAGTGTTTGTTGGTGGGTGTGTGACGGGGAGTGTGATGCGTGGAGCAATGGCGCAGTTGATAGGATGTGCCACTTGACACTTGCATTCACTCACCTTGACCACTCGTGTCAAATCATTGAACTTCTTTCGGCACTGCACCTAGCTTTGACTTTCTATGCCACAGCCTGCCAATGCCTATGGAGCTGCAGTCTGGAGGGTCTCCTGCCACCCTGTGGGCACATGTTGGTCATCCTTTCATCCACCCCTTCCACCAGGACCTCCAGTGCATCATCGTTATGTTAATTAATGAAGATTTCACACCACTGTATAGTAGTGAGTTAGTTTTAAAAAATCTCACTTAGAGTGAAAGTAAAATTTACAATCATAAATGTCACAGCCATATTGGCATCCTACATCAAAGTAGCCCATCTGCAGCCAATGGTTATGGAAATCCTCCATGTAGAATCTGTCTTCAGAATAAAAGCCTGGGGAAGTAATTTAGGAAGTTGCAGCAGACATTTGTACCCACACACTTCTGGTCAACATATATATATATACTGCAGCCAGCTGTTTGATTTCTGGAGTAGGATTATTGGATTGATTTGATAGATGTATTTATAATTGTTTTAATTCTCTGACAGTAAGTAATGAAAATAAAGAAAAAAATGTAGCCACATCCTCATGGAATAAATTGAGATGAGGCGCAAGAGGGTTGAAAGCTATTATTTGTTAGTTCAATGCATCTCAGCCAACCAAGATTCCTTAGGAACTCAGAACTGTTGTAGGATCAAATGGTTTGTTGAACTGTAACTTTAGACAAGAAAGGAATATCAACTGATTATTTTATCCATATAAAGTTTGTGCTTCCTGTGGCCAGGACGTGGCTGCCGCCAGATTTTGCTGGCAGATCTGAGACTGTGCAGACCTTAGTCAGTCCACAGTTAAAATGTGGACTGCGCCTCGATGACGTCATCAGGACGCGACTTCGCCATTTAAATGAGGTCTCCGCTCCTCTGAGGTGTGCGGCCTTCCCTTGCCTGATTTCGGGTAAGTTAAGATGGTGGGGCCAGGAACGCTCTGGGAACGCAGTGCGAACCCCTTGCCATCTTAACCCCTCCTGTCATCTTAACCCTCGTGTCCACACCGTTCCCGCTGGCCTGGGATGGGGAGGATAAAATACCCTTTGATGAATTTATCTTTGAACCATCAGAGAAGCCAATAAAAAATCATCAATTTTTTTTTCTGTTTTCTCCCCTTCTTTCCTAAAAGCAATGATTAATGCCGGGTACTGTTCTATGCACACTGGTACTTTTCTGTTACCTCACCCACATAGGCATCCTTCATCTATGGCCTGAGGTAATGAATAGGCAAGCTATTCAATGGCATAGAATGGCCCATTCACTGCCTTGTCCTCACTCCATGCCCATACTCGTGCACTTTTTTGAAGGGATCAATGGATGGAATTTAGGGCCTCGATTTTCACCGGAGGTGGGGGAAGGGAGCACAGGAGCCCGGTAGTAGGCGACGGACCCAGCAAGGCCGGGGATGTGATCGGCAGGGCCTCATATGAATAAATATTTGCAGAGACCCGCCTGACACCCGGCCAGATTGATTACCTGGCCGGCGGGCTGGAGTGGGAATTTGGCAGCAGCCGGGGTCCCGTGGGAACGGTCCTGGGAGTCAGTGGCTGGAGGGGATTCCCTCGCATTGTGTTGGGAGTTGGAGGCCGGGGTTTACTTTGAGTGAACAGTGCCGGGGCTGGGGATTCCCCGAAGATCGTGGGGATGTCGGGGCTGGGGAGGCCTAAGAGTTCCTTGAGGGACCTGGGAGGAGCACTCCTGCTGCGCCTGGCTCACAAGGAGTACAAAGACAGGCAAAGTTTTAAAACATACTTGGGCCTCTTCTGGCCAGCTGGCTCCTCCCACTGTGTTGCTGCTGCCAGGTAGCAGGCAGCGCGGGTCTCCCGGTGTGGACCTTAAAATTACGTCGTGGCACAGATGACATCATTGGGCCTCCGCCTGGTTTTAGCAGGAGCCTCATCCAGGGCTTGCCCGTTGGGGGAGGGGGTTAAAATCGAGTCCTAATGGGAATTTTAACCCGCACGCATGCACCTGCCGCCATTTTTACTGCTGTCTGTGCACTGCTCTTGAGAGGCAGGACAGTTCATTATAATATTTAATCAGGCTCCCACAGTGCAGTTGGGTGCCTGATTTGAATTTAACACTGGCCGGCCGGGATTTTCAGGGCTCGGAAAACCCGGCAGCTAAATGGAGACAGGAACAGCTGGATCAAGCAAGTAAGTGCCTTTTATAGCACTCCTTGTGGGCCAGGAGGAGCAGGAGAGCTTCCCCCAGCCCCTCAAGCAAATCCTCTGCCACTATCGGCCGACACCACCCCTCCAAACCCCCGATCCCAAGCTCTATGCCCCGCGATATTTCCCTTCCTCCCGATTGCCAGTCCGACACCCACCTTATGCCTCGTGATCTTTGCCGATACCCCCCCCCCTTCAACCCACGATTTTTTCCGATTGCTGGGGACCGTCCCCAATGTTCCCACGCTCTATCCCGCCTCCCCATAACTATCAGGGCCGATATGTAATGCCTTGCTAGTTTGTATGGCTCAGAATCACATTGAATGAAATCATGGGGTGTGGGGGGGAGGGGGGCTGTTAAATATTTAATAGACTATTTAACAGAAGTTGGATAAATGAAGATATTAGATTTGTGGACTTACCAACCGATGCATGTGATGTGGTGCCAGTGTTTACTGCGTCTATTTGCGGTTATCAAAGAATCATAGAATGGTTACAGCACAGAAGGAGGCCATTCAGCCTATCGAGCCCGTGCCGGCTCTTTGTAAGAGCAATCCAGTTAGTCCCTTTCCCCCACTCTTTCCCCGTAGTCCTGCAAATTTTATCCCTTCAGGTATTTATCCAATTCCTTTTTGAAAGCCATGATTGAATCTGCTTTCACCAACCTTTCAAGCAGCGCATTCCAGATCATAACCACTCGCGGTGTAAATAAGTTATTCCTCATGTTGCCTTTGTTTTTTTTGCCAATCACCTTAAATCTGTGTGCTCTGTTTCTCAACCCTTCCGCCAATAGGAACAGTTTCTCTTTATTTACTTTATCTAAAACCTTTGTGATTTTGAACACCTCTATCAAATCTCCTCTTAACCTTCTCTGCTCTAAGGAGAACAACTCCAGCTTCTCCAGTCCATCCACGTAACTGAAGTCCCTCATCCCTGGGACCATTCTAGTAAATCTTTTCTGCATCTTCCCTAACGCCTTCATATCCTTCCTAAAGTGCAGTGCCCAGAATTAGATACAATACTCCAGTTGTGGCCGAACCAGTGTTTTATAAAGGTTCAACATAACTTCCTTGCTTTTGTACTCTATGCCTCTACTTAAAAGCCCAGGATCCCCTATGCTTTTTTAACTGCTTTCTCAACCAATCCTGCCACCTTCAACGATTTGTGTACATATACCCCCAGGTCTCTCTGTACCCCCTTTAGAATTGTACCATTTAGTTTATATTGCCTCTCATCGTTCTTCCTGCCAAAATGTATCACTTCACTCTTCTCTGGCAAATTTCATCTGCCACGTGTCTGCCCATTCCACCAGCCTGTCTATGTCCTCTTGAAGTCTATCACTATCCTCCTCACTGTTTACTACACTTCCAAATTTTGTGTCATCTGCAAATTTTGAAATTGTGCCCTCTACACCCAAGTCCAAGTCATTTATATACTTATATTTTAAAAAAAGCAGTGGTCCTAGTACCGACCCCTGGGGAACACCACCTTCCTCCAGTCTGAAAACCAACCATTCACCACTACTCTCTGTTTCATGTCATTTAGCCAATTTTGTATCCATGCTGCCACTGCCCCTTTTATTTCATGGGCTTCAATTTTGCTGACAAGCCTATTATGTGGCAGTTTATCAAAAGCCTTTTGAAAGTCCATATACACAACATCAACCGCATTGCCCTCATCAACCCTCTCTGTTACCTCATCAAAAAACTCAATCAAGTTAGTTAAACACGATTTGCCTTTAATAAATCCGTGCTGGCTTTCCTTTATTAATCCACACTTGTTCAAGTGACTACTAATTTTGTCCTGGATCATCGTTACTAAAAGCTTCCCCACCACCAAAGTTAAACTGACTGGCATGTAGTTTCCGGGTTTATCCTTACACCCTTTTCTGAACAAGGGTGTAACATTTGTAATTCTCCAGTCCTCTGGTATGACCCCCATATCTAAGGATGTTTGGAAGATTATGGCCAGAACCTCTGCAATTTCCACCCTTAGTTCCCTCAGCAACCTAGGATGCATCCCATCCGGATCAGGTGACTTTTCTATTTTAAGTACAGCCATCCTTTCTAGTACCTCCTCTTTATCAATTTTTAGTTCATTCAGTATCTCAACAACCTCCTCTTTTACTGTGACTTTGGCAGCATCTTCTTCCTTGGTAAAGACAGATGCAAAGTACTCATTTAGTACCTCGGCCATCCCCTCTGCCTCCATGTGTAGATCTCCTTTTTGGTCCTAATGGGCCCGACCACTCCTCTTACTACCCGTTTACTATTTCTCTGCCCATTGACGACTTTTGGATTCCCTTTTATGTTGGCTGCCAGTCCATTCTCATACTCTCTCTTTGCTCCTCTTATTTCCTTTTTCACTTCCCCTCTGAACTTTCTATATTCGGCCTGGTTCTCACTTGTATTATCACATAAAATCTGTTATATACCCCCTTTTTCTGCTTCATCTGACTCTCTATCTCTTTCATCATCCAGGGAGCTCTGGATTTAGATGCCCTACCTTTTCCCTTGTGGGAATGTACCTAGCCTGTACCCGAACCATCTCATCTTTAAAGGCCGCCCATTGTGCGATTACAGTTTTGCCTGCCAATCTTTGATTCCAATTTACCCGGGTTGGTTCCGTTCTCAACCCAATATTGGCCCTACTCCAATTAAGTATTTTTAGTCTAGATTGCTCCTTGTCCTTTTCCATAACTAATCTAAACTTTATGATCACTGTTCCCTAAATGATCCTCCACTGACACTTGCTCCACTGGACCCACCTCATTCCCCAGAATCAGATCCAGCGATGCCTCCTTCCTCAAAGGGCCAGAAATATACTGTTATGCAGATTTCAAGGTGACATTTGATTCTCAGTGCATGATTGGGTGCAGCATGCAAATTGTTTAGTAACATCTGTTGATTCAGCATGCCAATATGTGAAAATATTGCATTCAACATTATATCTCATGATGCTACCTCAGGGGTCAACAACACAGTCTGCTGTATAAATGAATGAGGAGAATTTCCTGTGTCTGTGCCCAAATGCACCGAATTGGCCAGGTGCAGTGAATGTCGGAAAATCAGGTGGGTGGGAGAGCAGAACTATAAAGGATCCCACCTGACTTTCCGATATTTGCTGTGCCCAGGTGAACCAGCGCACAGGAAGATCTCCCCCGTAATGCTTTTGTCTGCATATTTTATTCCTAATTCAAGCTTTTTTATATTGGATTCTCAAGAAAGTAGGTTTATATATTGTACATTTAGGTGTGCATTCATATATATATTTTATGAAAGTGTACACTCGCATATATATTTTATGAAAGCGTTCACACATGTATATATTTTATAAAAGTGTTTATTCACATGTATATTTTATGAAAGTGTGCATTCACGTATATACTTTATGAAAGTGTTCATTCACACACACACATATATATATATATATATTATGAAAGTGTGCATTCACACATACATTATATGAAAGTCTTCATTCACCTATATATTTTATGAAAGTGTGCACTCACATATATATTTTATGGAAGTGTTCATTCAAATATATATTTTATGAATATCTTTATTCGCTGATGATTGCACAGTTTTCAGTTCCATTCGCAACCCCTCAGATAATGATGCAGTCCATGCCCGCATGTAGCAAGACCTGGACAACATCCAGGCTTGAGCTGATAAGTGGCAAGTAGCATTTGCGCCAGACAAGCGCCAGGCAATGACGACCTCCAACAAGAGAGAGTCTAATCACCTCTCCTTGACATTCAACAGCATTACCATCGCCGAATCCCCCACCATCAACATCCTGGGGGTCACCATTGACCAGAAACTTAACTGGACCAGCCACATAAATACTGTGGCTACAAGAGCAGGTCAGAGTGACTCACTTCCTGATTCCCCAAAGCCTTTCCACCATCTACAAGGCACAAGTCAGGAGTGTGATGGATTATTCTCCACTTGCCTGGATGAGTGCAGCTCCAACAACACTCAAGAAGCTCGATACCATCCAGGACAAAGCAGCCCGCTTGATTGGCACCCCATCCATCACCCTAAACATTCACTCTCTTCACCACCAGCGCACCATGGCTGCAGTATGTACCATCCACAGGATGCACTGCAGCAACTCGCCAAGGCTTCTTCGACAGCACCTCCCAAACCTGCGATCTCTACCACCTAGATGGACAAGGGCAGCAGGCACATGGGAACAACAACACCGGCATGTTCCCCTCCAAGTCACACACCATCCCGACTTGGAAATATTTCGCTGTTTCTTCATCGTCGCTTGGTCAAAATCCTGGAACTCCCTACCTAACAGCACTGTGGGAGAACCTTCACCACACGGACTGCAGCGGTTCAAGAAGGCGGCTCACCACCACCTTCTCAAGGGCAATTAGGGTTGGGCAATAAATGCTGGCCTTGCCAGCGATGCCCACATCCCATGAACGAATAAAAAAAAACATATATATATTATGAAAGTGTCCATTCACATATATTTTATGAAAATGCACATTCATATATATAATTTATGAAAATGGACATTCACGTATATATTTTATAAAAATGTACATTCACATATATATTTAATGAAATTCTTCACATATTTTATGAATGTGTTCATTCACATATTTATTTTATGAAAGTATCCATTCACATTTATATTTTATGGAAGTATGCATTTACATGTATATTTTATGAAAATGTACATTCACATGCATATTTTACAAAAATGTACAATCGTATATATAATTTATGAAAATGTACATTCACATACCTATTTTATAAGAAAGTACATCCACATATATATTTTATGAAAGTTTGCATTCACATATATATTTTATGAAGCCAATGCACATTGCTTGTGGAAGGAATGCATTTTCTCCATATTTTGAATTGATCTTGGGCTATAAGAGGTGACTTTTGAGATATTTTGCACTCTTGAAAAACAATTGTTTAAGGTGCATATGGCTGAGGCCTCAAAAAGTAAAACTCAGCAAACTGAATCTCAAAATAAGTATTAAAAAAATTAGATAATAGCATTTACACATGTTAACATCCAGTGATTGCTATGTAGGAACACAAAAAAATTAAACAAAATTATGCACTTTAGCAGATAGACTCGATTTTCATTTAACCATGTGGCTGATAGTTAGGACCACAGGCTGTCAGTAACTTACAGTCCTAGTTACATCCATCTTGTTTTCTGCAAATATTCATTTTCAACACACAACAGCAACAGACAATCCAATCAGTTCTAGTTGACAGTGAATGTTTTCATTATGTTAATTGAACCATTTCCTGCTTATTAATATTAATTTTTCCTCACAGAAACATCTTTATATAAGGAGTAATTTTCCAACTTTGCACTTTTAGTTTGCTTCCCACCAGAAGAACAAAATTAGGAAATTACACCATTAGGGTAAAAAGTCTGGTCAGGTGGGGTGGAACTGCAGCAGAAGTGGAGCCACTTTGAGGCGGACCCCAAAGCTCCCCACATCTTCCCCACCAAATTGAGCTGCAGGGGAATGCAGGCGTTTCTTAGGCCTGCCCCTCTTATGTCCAGGGCGCACATCTGGCTACACTGGAAATTCTACCCAGCTTAACCTGATAGACCCAGTGAGACTTTTGCCTGCTGAGAGCTGGCTTGGCTTCCTTTCTGGGTTCTCAGGAAAGCCCCATTGCTGCAGCAAACCACGGTAATCAGTTCCAGAGGGAGCCATTACCAGGGTACCCCCTCTATTCTCTGAGGGGAATAAGAACAGATTCTTGCCCTGTTCTCAGGCCTCAGGCTAGGGTTCCCAACCCTCCTGGATTGGCTGTGAGTGTCCACGAATTGAGGATTTATCTCCCGTGCACTGCTGTGAGCAATCCAGGAGCAAAATCATAGGGAAGTAGAGTTTGCACTTCGTGATTTGGACTTTCTTTTCCAGACTGCTTTGTCCCTGCTTGTGATGCCCCTGCATATTCCATGAGGTCCTGCTCTATCCTTCTTTATTTGAAATGAACCAGCGAGTCACCGGCGGCCTTTTCAAAGCGAAGGTGCCAGGGTGGCGCTTGCGGGATCGCATGTGTGCGCGCTGCCCAGCCTCAGTCAATGGGAAATCAGGCAGCAGGTGGGTACTCAAACTTTGCAGGTTATTGCTGCTCCTATCCCTGGACCATAATATGTCCAGCAGACTAAGGGAAAGAACAGGTAAGGGGAAGTGCTAAGTGAGTGGTTAGGATCTGGAATGGTCTGCCTGAATGGGTGGTGGAAGCAAGGTCAATTGTAGCTTTCCAAAAAGAATTAGATAGGTACCTGAAGGAGAAAGAATTGCAGAGCTACGGGGAAAGAGCAGGGGAGTGGGACCAGCTAGATTACTCTTGCAGAGAGCCAGCGCAGGCTCGATGGGCTGAATGGCCTACTTCTGTGGCATAACCATTCTATGAAATGATTCTATGAAATGAATTGCATTGGCTGGTCCACATTGAATGGAGAAAAATAGCACATCAGAGAACATTTCACAACAAGATCCAATCAACAGGAATGATCAATTTCAGAAATGTTCAAAGTATAAATTAATGCATCTTATTGTGCATTGTAATTCTCCTCTATTTATGCCACCACAAATAACACACTCTCGATCCAATTCACGAGGAATTTCAGACACTTTATGGACACAGCCTAATGCATCTATAGGATTATCGAGTTGCAGCATTCCTTTCATTAAAGCCAGAATCACTTATAAAATGTTATTGTGGAAATAATTATTTTTGGCAATTGCCTGTCTGTACACTGTTCTAACTTTGTATTGATATTATTGTTGACTTTCAGTATAAATGATCAACACTAAATAAGGGGTCGCCCGTTTAAGACGGAAATGAGGAGGAATTTCTTCTTCCATAGGGTCGTGAATCTTTGGAATTCTTTACCCCAAAAAGCTGTGGAGGCTGAGTCATTGAATACATTCAAGGCGGCGTTAGACAAATTTTTGATCAGCAAGGGATTCAAAGGATATGGGGAAAGGACGTGAACGTGGAAACATGGATTCATGGATACATACATACATGGATACATACATACATAGATACATACATACATGGATACATACATACACACACACACCAAGGATCCTGACTGAAAGTGCCACAAATGTACAGTTTGAAATAAGATGGCCATTCATTCTGTTCATGGCTATGGGACCTGAGGGTACAAATCTGCATTTTTTACCTATGCTCTTCTTTTTTCCCCCTCTTGAGGACACTAACTCTAGCTCGGTATGGTTTTGTGGGTGCAAAGACACTCAACTACAGGGGACTTAACTTTTATGGACCGACCGTCACATGATCATCGTCATGTGATCAAGCGTGACATGATCAAACCTCCAGGAATATGTCCAACCACAGTTGGCAACCCCACCTCAGACGCCTCCCTTTGAAATGGTCAGGGTGCTGCTCTGACTTCTGTTGCGCCACTGCAGGCGAGTGTCCTTGCCCAAAGTATTCAAATGACATTGTCCCCAGGATTTAGGAAACGATCACAGACAGGACACAGTGGTGGACAGAAATCCAGTCCCCTGACAATTCTGTCCCTTTGACAAGTTGCCTGGAATTTCCTGACTATTATATTTTGCCTACAACAACAACTTGCACATATAGCACATTTTAATACAGTAAAACGTCCCAAAATAAGTCACAGGATTATCAAACAAAATTTGACACTGAGCCACATAAGGAGATATTAGCACAGGTGAACAAAAGCTTGGTCAAAGAGGTAGGTTTTAAAGAGCGTCTTAAAGGAGGAGAAAGAGGAAGAGAGGCAGAAAGTTTTAGGGAGGGTACATAACAACAGCCACTGCATGTCAAAGTAATCAATGGTGGGAAATGCTTTGAGGTGTTTCTGGATGCTAGATAGTATTTTGATAAAGCACTATATATATGCAAGTCTCTCTTTTCCAGGTTTTAGTCCACATTTTATGCAATTTTCTTCGGTAAAGCATGCTGTATAACTTTGTTATTTCTAAAGTCTACCTAACTACAACCAGTTGAAAGTAATAACACTGTGAAATCATTCCCATTTTGTAAAACCTGCCTGTGTTAAAAATATCCATGGAATTACAGCATAGAAACATTTGACCAATGTATCACTGAATTCCCAGCAAACTGATACTTCTGATAAATGAATACCATTGTGCTGGTTTGATTCCTTGGTGTACTGACATGCTCACAGACTGGTAGGATGCAGGATGGTGCCTGAGATTATCCACATGGTGAATTTTGATATGGCAATCTGAGGAGACACTGAGCAGAGGAAGGGAAAAAAGGAAAGTCACAGGGACAAGTTACCCTGGGCCTTCCTTGTACAGCTCCTCGCAGCCATTTACATTTTGGCATTCAGGGCATGAGGATAGTGCAAGGGGACCAAAGGAGAGCAGGAAACCCAAATCAGAAATAGAGGTGGATAATTCTCAAGAAGTAGATTTTTTTTTATTATTCGTTCATGGGATGTGGGCGTCGCTGGCTGATATTGCTGGGAAGGATGGCATTTAGTGCCTATCTCTTGAGAAGGTGGTGATGGGTCACCTTCTTTGAAACACTGCTGTAAAGACAGGGCAGTTAAGAATTAGCCACATTTGTGTGGGACTTTTTTTAAAATTTATTCGTTCATGGGATGTGGGTATTGCTGGCGAGGCCGGCATTTATTGCCCATCCCTAATTGCCCTTGAGAAGGTGGTGGTGAGCCGAGCCGCCTTCTTGAACCGCTGCAGTCCGTGTGGTGACGGTTCTCCCACAGTGCTGTTAGGAAGGGAGTGCCAGGATCTTGACCCCACGATGATGAAGGAACAGCGATATATTTCCAAGTCGGGATGGTGTGTGACTTGGAGGGGAACGTGCAGGTGGTGTTGTTCCCATGTGCCTGCTGCTCTTGTCCTTCTAGGTGGTAGAGATCGCAGGTTTGGGAGGTGCTGTCGAAGAAGCCTTGGCGAGTTGCTGCAGTGCATCCTGTGGATGGTACATACTGCAGCCATGGTGCGCCGGTGGTGAAGAGAGTGAATGTTTAGGGTGATGGATGGGGTGCCAATCAAGCGGGCTGCTTTGTCCTGGATGGTGTCGAGCTTCTGGTTCATGGGATGTGGGCGTCGCTGGCTGATATTGCTGGGAAGGATGGCATTTAGTGCCTATCTCTTGAGAAGGTGGTGATGGGTCACCTTCTTTGAAACACTGCTGTAAAGGCGGGGCAGTTAACAATTAGCCACATAGGTGTGGGACTATAGTCACATATAGACCAGACCAGGTAAGGATAGCAGGTTTCCCAAAGAATGTGTAAATCAGTTGGGTTTTTACAACAATCCGACAGTTTCATGGTCATCTGTAGCTTTTTTTTATTTCCAGATTTTTTTTAACTGAATTAAAATTCTCAAACTGCCCTGGTGGGATTTGAATACATTGGGCACGATTTTAACGTGAAAAATGGGTGGGTTGGAGGCAGGGGGGCATTCAAAATTGCAATAATTTCAGATCCGCCTCCAACCCGCCCATTTCCGGTTTTCACCAGGGTGGGACGAAGGGCGGGCGACCAACCCGCTCCCAGGAGGTGGATCGGGCCTTAAAACCTTTCAAGGAGGCTTCTGGCCTCCATTTTCTCACAGTTTCCGATTTCAACCCCGAGGGTCTGGGATTCCCGGGCCTTCTCTTTTATGCCTCGTGAAAGGAGGCGAGAAGGCCCGAGACTGACAGGTAGGTGCATTTCTGGCACAGCTTGTGGGCCCGGAGGAGCAGGAGTGCTTCCCCCAGGCCTAACAAGCCTACAGGCAGCGAACCCTCAATGATCGCGGATCCCCCCCCCCATCCCCGATCGTGGACTCCCGGCCCCAATCCCCCCAACAATCGTGGACCCCTGACCCCGATTCTTGATCGCGGACACCTGACCCCGATCTCAGAACCCCGACCCCAGTCTCCGATCACAGACCCCCGACCTCGATCGCCGATCCCTCAGCCCCAATGATCGTGGACCCCTGCAATGTCCCCCAATCCCGATGCCTGCCCAGTGACTGACGGCCCCGTGCCAACCTATGCCCTGTGCCAACCCATGCCCTGTGCCAACCTGAGCCTGAGCCCCCGTGCCAACCCATGTCCCTGGTGCCCCCTTGCCAGCCCATGACTGATGACCCCTATGCTAACCTATGCCCCTTGCCAACCTGAGCCCCTGTGCCAACCCATGTCCCTGTGCCCCTTTGCTAACACATGCCCACCCATGCCCCCATGCCCACCCATACACCCCCCCCATGCCCCCCCATCCATACAAACAAAGATTACCTGAACATGTCCTCTCCCTGGCTGGTCTCCCGTCCGACTGAGACCAGCCTGTCAATCAGCCAGTCAGTCAGACAGCAAACCGACAAAATAAGTAAACGACGTCCTTACGTCAAAATCGTAAGGAGATCCAGGAAACCCGTACTTCCAGGTTTCCCGTCTGCAATTTGATCCACCCACCCCCTTCCCGGCTCAGGGCTAAAATCATGCCCATTAACATTATTAGTCCAGGCCTCTGGATTACTAGTTCAGTAACATAACCACTACACTACCATACTCGTCGTCATGGGAATAGCTGCAGAACTGGAGCAAATGGAAATCAGGCCCATTATCAGATTTAAAAATCTTAATGGTAATTCGGAAAAATATTTGAAACTTTAGAAACAAATGAGCATAAGCATAAAGTAACACGAAAAGAGACAGGAATAAGTGGACCTAACTCTATAAGTAACACTCCAGGAAAAGGTTAACTTGAACTGCTCAGTTAGATAAAGTTTTTACTGTATTATCCAAGTTACATTGGCAGAAAGTCATTACATTTTCTTACAATTAGTCTCAGAGTGGTTATTACTCCAAGTGCATCCAGATGGCTGTGTACTTGGCTGTGAATTGAAAAAAACACTTCATGGTCCCAATGTTCCTCTTTATCAGAACAATGATATTGTTCTTGGCTGTGATGGATGATTTCTTACCAGAACCCTAAACACTGCATTCATCTCAATGGAGTATAAAGAATGAATACGTAATCATTCCCCTTTAACACAAGCCTCAGTCACAGGAGAAAATTAGTCGGCAATTCAATACCTTTATTAGGACTAATTTAGATTTCCAGGTACAGACAAGTTTTTAAAGTCACTCTAGTCACTTCCTCACAAGGGCAAGTAACAAAACAAACTTACATTTCACAAAAGAAAATGTAGTTGGGCCATCTTGGGTTTATTGACAGACGATTCGAAGTATTAATCACTCTGCGTGAAGAAATATTTCCTCACATCAATCCTGAACTGCCCTTTTACCAGTTTGTGCCTTGTCCTGCAAACATGGTTTAACGTGAAATAGTGCTAAAAATTAACCTTTCCATTCCACTTAGTATATTAGGTACCTCTATAAGATCTCCTTTCATACGTCTCCTTTCAAGGATGAATAGTCCAAGTTTTTCTAACCTATCCCCATAAATCGATCTCTGACACCGGGGAGGTTGTGGGGAGGAGGGTGTGAATTTAAATCCCAAGAACAGGTGGGTTGGGGGTGGATGGGAGTTGAAAATAGTTGGTTTTTTTGGGTAGCAACTGCAAAATTTTCGGACTTTGCATTCCCAGTGGGAAGCCTGTACTTTTACGCGCTGACATTAAACCTGAAAATAAAGCTGGGTTGTGATCGCGACCCAAAAAACAACTATTTTCAACTCCCACCCGCCCCCAACCCACCCGTAATTGGGGTTTAAAATCACCCCCCTAGGGATCAGTTTTGTGGCTCTTTACCACACTGCTTCCAGGGCAGTTTTCTTTTTACCTCAGTGACCAGAACTGAACATAGAATGTAGCCTGCCCAGAGAGTGCGCTGTACAGCTACAGGATGATGGCCTCAGGTTTCAATTCTACTGATTCAACAATGTAGCTCAGTACCCTGTTTACTTTGTTAGTTGTTGCTTGGCAATGACTGGATAGAGTCATTGTAGCGTCTGCTCATACTCCCAGATCCATTTCACCACCGTCTCTGGGTGGTTCAACACTAATCATTAAATAAGAATATTTCTTCCAATGTGTAAGACTCATATCTTTATTGCATTTCATTTGCCAGAGTTTTACCTGATTACAAATATTGTCTAGGTCCTGCTGTAATTCTTCATCAATCTATACTGTCCCTCCTGGTTGAATGACAGTCTATACTGTCCCTCCTGGTTGAATGACAGTCTATACTGTCCCTCCTGGTTGAATGACAGTCTATATTGTCCCTCCTGGTTGAATGACAGTCTATACTGTCCCTCCTGGTTGAATGACAGTCTATACTGTCCCTCCTGGTTGAATGACAGTCTATTCTGTCCCTCCTGGTTGAATGACAGTCTATACTGTCCCTCCTGGTTGAATGACAGTCTATACTGTCCCTCCTGGTTGAATGACAGTCTATACTGTCCCTCCTGGTTGAATGACAGTCTATACTGTCCCTCCTGGTTGAATGACAGTCTATACTGTCCCTCCTGGTTGAATGACAGTCTATACTGTCCCTCCTGGTTGAATGCAACTTACATTGATTGGAGATTTTAAGTTTTGGGTGGTCGACCGGTGGAATGCCAGCTGCCCATGCCAGGAATGAAGAGGCTAGAGCCATTTCAAGGCCGGGACCTCATTTAAGTAAAACCAACAAGCTGCGGGTACCAAATGAACACGCCCGCTCCTGCTAGACCCACAAAAATAATTTAAAACATACCTTTCAAGGACCTCTTCTTCTGTACCATCAGTAAAACTGGTCAGAGAGTGCACGGTGCACGATTCATTTAGTTCTGTCCTAAAATGACAATCAAGTTCCTTTGTGCATCATACGACCCCCGATTTGCATATTAAAAGGGCTAGCCTGAAACAGGTAAATTTGAGGCTGTTACTGCCTTGTTAACGCTGATTTGGTCAAGTTAAAATTGGCCCCATTGTGATTCTGAATCTAACTTCAGACGAAGTTACAGCGGCAGAGTGGGAGCAGCTCCAAGGAAATTCCTGGCCTTAATGTATACTTAAAAACATTACAATTTCTCTGAGAAACAGACCAGAGGAAATCTTTCTGAACACATTTATGATGTTTATTTATGATGAGCAACATTTATGATGTTGCTGCACATTGTGAGTAGAGGAATTCTTAGCCCCTGATTCCTGACAGTTTAATTAAGTTTTCAGTCATATGTTCATACTCCTGAGGCCACAGCTGTTGCATAAACAAGCGTTGCTCAGGTTATAAAAGTGAAATGTTTGAGCACAACTGTTGCAATTTTAAGATAAACTAAGAACAGAGTAAGATTGTTGAAATGTTGTAAAATTCAGCTTCTGATCAATAGTCTTGGACACAGTTTTACTTGACAATGAAACTTGGGAAACAGCTAGACCTGTATATTTACATAACTGAGTCAGGCTGGAGCCATGATCTGGTGGGAAATGCTCTACTGGGTAAGCTCTGTAAATTACCAGCAGATGGCGCAGTCTGCATACCAAATACAAGAGTTTAAAGGAATTATTTCAGTTGCTCAGATAGCTTGAATGTAACTATTACTGTGACAGCTTATCGTGAACTTTGTCAGAACCTGTGACAATGGCCCAGAATTTTGTGGAGCGGGGTATCTCGCGGTATGCCCTGTTAAATTTTTTGCCTCACCCATCAGCTCAAATATTGCTGGAAGTGTGAGCTGATGAGGGCACGGTGAGGGCATCGGGGCATCTGGGACCTTGGTGAACAGCGGGACCAACAGTCGATCTCTTTAACTAATGAGATTTAAGGATAGAGGAAGAAACTGAGGAAGGGAATAGGGTGAATTAGAGTCAAATGAGAAATAAAGAGAGGGAAAGAAAGATTGGATTAAGAGAGATAGCAAAAAGAGAGAAAGGTAAAGTAAGAAAAAAATTAAAAATTAACAACGTTAAATTTTAAAAACCTCTAAGAACAATTTAGTACCTACAGGAATGAGACTCCAGAATTTAAATAGTTCCTTTTCTGGGCCGGTGAGGTTGAGTGACATTGCAGTAACATAAATCTCGTCATTAAAAGGTTACTTACGCCGTTAAGTACCAGCCCTAACTTTCTACGGTGAGTTTAATTCGTTTTAACTGCGCAAATGCAGTAATTTCTTGAAACTTATGGATAGGTTGACGGCGAGCTCTCGTTTTCGCGAGGCTAATGGCGGAACGGGGCAAATTGTCCAGCAATTTGTGGCAATTCACAATTTACGGGGTATCTCTTCCTCACCTCAAATTGCTGGGTTATTTACACACGAATAACCATGTGCCCATTAAACTCGCAGTTATTTTCCCAGCAAATTCTGGGCCAATACATTTGATAAAGAAGAATTTCAAGTGCTGTACCGACATTGTGTTATATACGGGATCAGGACAATTAAAAACAGTCTGCACTGTGAGAAAATGTTTATCAGACAAAGCCTACTTTACAGATTAATGTCACTTTAGAATTAGGACTTATTTGGTCATTGATGCTAGCAGTAAAGAAAGCATTGCTGAAGTGTACTTTCTTACATATATTAAGGCACTCGAACTCCAAGGTGCTGTGGCATGAGTGAGATGAGCATTTTGCTCCTGCAATTCACCATTCAATGGAGTAGATTTTCGTCTTCACCATCTGGGCAATAACCTGGAGGAGCGGATTGCCCACCCTTCATAGAACCAGCCTGATTTTTATTCCATTGAAACCAATTGAATTAAAATGGGACGGGTTCTATAACGGGCGGGAGATCCGCTCCTCTAGATTACTGCCCAGGTGGTGAAGACGGAAATCCACCCCAGTGTGTTTTAAATCTCAGCCACAACATTGTAAGAAGGGAATGAACAACTACCTGGCATTTCCTCACACGTATTATAAGGCAAATTGGAGAGACAGTCGTATAGGGCCATTCCTGTACACCTCCCAGCAGAAGGTCATTGGCAGAGCTCTGAGAGCTGATCTCTTTGCTGCCCTACTTGCTGAGGGGGAGGGAGTACATGACACAGAGATGCCAAGAGAGGTGAGTGGGGGAAAGTAATAAAAATAATCCAAGGGAAAAAAAACACTTTCTGTATCATCAATGGTCAAGTAATAAGGCTTTGTCTTATGTATCATGATATACAAGATATAAAATGGATACTAGGTATAGGACCACAGTCAAATTCTTCAGTGAAACAATAGATGATGAGGCTAAAACACATGTGAACATTGTTACTGACTGTTCTGTAAAGGAAAATGCAAAATAGTGAATCAGTATTTTTAGTGTAGGAGCAAGTCTATCATCTCAGAGGTCAAAATATGTAAACAACCAAGGATGTAACTGTGGGATCAATGTGGAACTGCTAAGTATGGAAAGTTCACATACTTCATGACTATTAACCCTTTAATGTTTTCAGTGACTTGTACATCTTCACATATTAAAGCAAAATGTTGCGCGCGAGTTCCTCAATGTCAAGTATAACAGAAACATTGAGGCTATTCCAGGTGTGAAAAGTACAGTGGCTTTGACTACTTTGGCAGTTCAGTCACTTAACTAGGAAAACCTAACTCAGGGATGATTTTCAGCCAACTGTGAAATTTAACATCTGACTGGCTACAAAAACAAAACTTTCTAACCCCTGCTTAGTGATACATCATGAAATTCAGTGATGTTGATAATTATGAAAGATCCCACTCACCATACTATTAACTGAGAATCAGTTTTTGGTTCAGTACACACGAATTACTAGGTGAAAAAAGACCAAGGTCCATTTAGTTTGTCTTCTACCATCGTGGTAGTCACATGATACAACAAAAATGGAGTTGTTGACTAAACCTGGCAATCAATCAGACATGACGCAAGGAAAACCCCAGTGGTGGAGAGCTTTGGGAATCATGGGTCCTAAGTCACCTGTTCCTCCCAAGCATCCTACACCTACCATATGTCTCAAATTACTCATATACTATATCCCAAATGTTATCTTCTGAAAGTACAAAACTCAATTTATTTTCTTATCTGAAAAACTGGAGCATTTTCAGCTTATAGTTTATCACTGATGAGCCAGTAACAGTGTTCACAAGGTAAAACCCCCGCAAATGTCAGTACATTTTTGTTATCTGATGATTGGAGCAGACATACATAATTTCAATGATGTCTTCACACACTAAGAAGAATTAACTAATTGTACTTCCATCACTTGAAATCTACTAGTCTGACTTGTATTTTGATAAACTAGAGTTGCCAGATTACAGACAAAAAAATACATAAACAACACATTTACAACTTTTCCAGATTCTTTCAATGTTGATATTTTTATTCCATAGGCTGTAGTGATAATTCTGCAAACTAACAGCATTAATAAATGATAGTACAAATAAAACAGTAATGAACCAGGAATTTAACCCTCAGCAGTCCGAACTTCATGGGCCATTCCAGAATGTTCAAAAACCAATGGACTATGTTTCTCAATCTGTGGTCTGCAGATCACTGTAAGATATCAAGATGCTGCAACTTTCCTGCTTCATAGTCAAGAAATCAAGAAGAATTCTTTATTGGAAATTGTAGGCAAATGACAAATGTACCTCCAAGGTTCTAATCACATTGATGTTTAACCTGTGCAAACAAAAATTGAAATCAAAGCAATGTGGCAGAGACTCAAGCAAAACAAAAGGTGCTAGGATTTGAGGCAAAGCTCAGGTAAATCTTCAGCACACAAATAATATTTAAAAAAAGGAGTTAAGGGCCAACGTAAAGAGCTAGGAGGTGGATGATATTTGAATAAGTGATAATATTAAATGCTCAATGGAAATACATTGAAGGGTATGGATGAACTGAGAGACGTAGGAATTTAGATATAGGGCTCGATATTACCAGGGCGGCCGGTTCGCGGCGGGGGGGGGGGTCTATTGGGCGCGTGGGTAACGCGCCCGGTGAAATCAGTCTGCTCCGCGTGCAATCGCAGGCTAATTGGATCCACTTACCTGGTCTTCCGGGTTCCCCGCTGCTGAGCTGCGCGTTGGGGGGACTGCGCATGCACAGTAAGGTCTGTCAGCTGGAGGAGCTCTATTTAAAGGGGCAGTCCTCCACTGACCTATGCTGCAAGAAATAGGAAAAATTACAGCATGGAGCAGCCCAGGGGGAAGGCTGCTCCCAGGTTTAATGATGCCTCACTCCAGGTATCATTGGATGGGGTGAGGAGGAGGGGGAGGACAGAGATCTTCCCCCCGGCGGGAGGAAGCGGCCTGCCTCTGCCACCAAGAAGGCCTGGCTCAAGGTGGCAGAGGAGGTCACCTGCACCACCAACATATCGCGCACCTGCATACAGTGCAGGAGGCGCTGCAATGACCTCAGTAGGTCAGCCAAAGTGAGTACACTTACTCATTCCCCTACACTCCGTCTGCCACATCACCGCCCCCACCCCACACCTCCTTCTGCACTGCCAACACTACTCTGTCACATCACCCCTCACACCCACTCAAAGCTCATCCTCATCTTACCTGCACTTACTCACCTCGCCAGTACTCATCCCGCCACTACCACTCAACCCAATCCTCATACAATCTCATGGCTCTATCTCATACTCACCCTCTCGTGCATCTCTTTCACAGTCAGCCTCACTCAACCTGCCACTACCTGTGCTGCAGCCACGGGGCATGCATCACATATGTGCAGTAGGCAGCATAAGGCAAACGTGTCATGAGCATGAAGGGGATGCACAAGGGTGTTTGAGGGTTTGTCATGGTTTTTACTTATATTTAATTTCTGAGCAACTCACATCACATATTATATTGGCACCACTACTGCCACTTCTTTGCGAATGCTGTCTGGTTTGTGCAATAATGCCCTTTCCTGAGGATCACAATGAAGACCCACACCTGATGCCACCCATTGTGTCACTGCAGAGTGGGTGTAGATGTATTTGCAGGGCTCTTTTGTGCAGACTACTGAGAGACGTCGGCGATGTCCCCGGTGGCACCCTGGAAGGATGTGGAGGAGAAGTTGTTGAGGGCAGTGGTGACTTTGACAGTGTCAGCTAAGAAGATGGTGCTCGGGCCAGCTGGGAGCAGCTCGGCATGAAGGAGGCTGCAGATGTCCACGACTACATGTCGAGTGACTCTGAGCCTCCATGTGCACTGCTGCTCAGAGAGGTCCAGGAAGCTGAGCCTCGGTCTGTGGACCCTGTGGCGAGGGTAGTGCCCTCTGCGACGCATCTCTCTTGCAGTTGCCCTCCCTCCTGCTGTGCAGGTGGATGTGTCACAGCACTCTGTTGTGGAGCTCCACGTGTCAGAGGTGGATGGCGTGGCCAGTGAGGCTGGTGATGCTGTCCGCCCTCCGAGGAGGTCATGACTGCAGCTACAGCGGCCCCCATCCGGAAGACGTACATCTGAGGGGGTCCGCAAGGTAGGTACATGTGTCTGGACACCGGGGTAAGTGTGCAAGTTGGTGAATTTTGTTGTTAGGAGGAGGGTGGTGGAGGCCAAACTTTGTCCAAAGTGACAGAGTGGCCTCCTGCAATGAGTGAGGGTCTCCCCCCCCCCCCACCTGTCAAATGGACCTTTGCAGCTGCCACAGGCTGATGGCTGCAACACGTCCATTTGAACTGGGAGTGTTTCCCCCAGTACAGGAAACAGTCCCAGTTGTTTCTAAAATCCCACCCCATGTAAAATATCTCCTTAATAAGGTCTATAAACGACCTGAAATACCTAAATAAATACCTTAAGTGGCACCCCGCCGGCTTTAATTGCCTGCGGGAGTCCCACATGCGGGGGCTGTGCGCGCACGTCAGCGCATCTGTGGGAAACCCGGAAGTGGGCGGGTTGGAGACGGGCTTCCGACCCGCCCCAGGAATCCCCGATTTTTGGAGCCCCCCCGCCACGAACGCACCCGATAGCGGGTGCTAATATCGAGCCCATAGTCCCTGCTGCTTATAGTTGGTGCTAATGCAATTTGTCCACTATACGCATTAGATGATTTAAAGGGGTAGCGCTATTACTATTGGGTAAGACTGTAGCAAAGAACTATTGAATAAACTAAACAAGACTATGCAGTGTAACTAGCTTTATTTAATCACACCTGCTAAAAAGTCACACACATACGTTCAGAAATGTTAGATGTTACAAAAAGTTATTAAAATAATTACTTCTACATTAAAAATAATATAATTGAATAGAAATTTACACCACAGCAGTCCTACGCCAATGAATTCTGGAATCTGACTCCAAACTGTTTTTCTTTGGCAGTATCGACGCAAAACTATGTTCACCTTTCTGAGGGCCTCCCAGTCTGTGTGTATAGTTCTGCCTGAAATATATGGAGCGCTTAACACTCTGTAAGCAGCAACTTTGTAATTGACTGTAATGGAAATGGAAAATGGTTATTGCTTTTTGGCCGATTTAAATGATTGCCTTTGCAGTGTAGGATCACCAGGATAATGCCAGGGATAGGAAACAATATTTCTGAGGAGAGTCTTGAGATACTGGGACTATTTCCACTGGAGCAGAGAAGGCTAAGCAGAGATTCAAATAGAGGTTTTTAAATTTTGATAGTGAATAGACAAGCTGATTTTCTCAGGTTAGGGAGTCAGTGATGAGGGATTGTCAATTCAAAATTGTCAATTATCATTAGAGGGTGTGAAGAGAGGATAGGATCTTGGTTCGAGTAGGAATGCTTTGTCAACAGGGTTTGGTTAAGGAAAGATAACTGCATCTTTTAAGAGAAAATTGAATATTTGAAGCAGCAATGGGAAGAAAGCAGGACAATGGGATTAGTTATGGATTATGGATTACTCTAGCAAAGAGCTGGCACAGTCTTGACAGACGAGCACCCGATCTGATCCTGTCAGTCTCCCGCTGGCGGGTTAGGTTAAAATTACCTCTGCTATCTTCATGCCACCCCCACGGCAGTGAATGATGATGCTAACACTGATGGTACAACAATCAAAAAAGCAACATTAATACGAAGAATGAATAAGGGTAAAGGAACAAAAATTATTTAAGAGTAATTAAAAGATAGTAATTTAAAGGAAAATAAGACACATTTAATTAAAAATGATTGAGACTGATAAAATGAATCAATAAGGAAACAAAGAAAATCAAAGGAAATTTGACAACAGAATGAGAAAAAAATATTTAGGCTGCATTCACACTACAAGTTTGCACTTACTTTACAGTTGTAGTATAAATGTAGTCTTGACGATCAAGTTCAAAAACTTAAACAGAGAAACAGAACTTAATTAGGGTAAAATTTGAAATAAAAATATAAGACAAAAAAGAAGAAAGAGATATTTTGCTTATTAAAATTACAGGAAAGCTTCTGCAGTGGCAGTGTTGGTAAATGCACTGTGCGGTGTGGTATTGAGTTGAGGAAAGTCCCTGATTAGAAACCTTCGTCGGTAATTTCCACAGGGATTCCCTGACTTAAGTGGAAGATCGGTGGAAACTCCGGAGAAATGGCATAAATTGCTGTTTCCACCATTACTTCGGGATTTCTGCCATAGGTAGGACAGGAAAATAGGGAATCCCCTGTGGAAATTCTACCAACTGGTCTGGCCTCTGTTAGGATAGAGGTGTTACAATTGGCCTCTGTGTCCCTGACTTAGGGTAGGGAAATATCAGATAGATTTCATAATCCAGTGACCTCTGCTGGAAAATGTACATGTATGGATGCTGGATAAAGACAGGACTGAACATGGTTGTGATGCTTATCACGGTTGAATGGTCTGTTGACACTCATTTGATGGGAATTTCCTCAGAGGTGCTCCTACTCCACCGCTGTAACTTCGCCGTAAGTGCAGCGGAAACCCCGACGGCGGAAAGGGAGCATCAATTGTTTGATATTCAGTGTCGCACATAAAGAGTGGCCATATAAGAGAGAGAGTGGAGGGCTGTTAGCACCAGTTGAGCTACCCTTTAACATGGGTCACTTCCTTCAGGATTGGTGGAAAGAAAAAGTGGGGAAAGAAACTGAAAGCAATATTACTGTTGCTGCTATTGCTTGACATAGGAAACAAGAGCATGAAGAAATATTAAGTGGCTCCTAGCCAAGATCTAGATTAGAAAAGTATGAAGTAACAGACTGACATCTAGCCCATCAATCTAGATCTTTCTATAGTCTACATACAATTGTCCTATCAGGGATTCTATCCAATTTGTTTAATCTCCTGAGGGAGGTGAAAATCCACAGGTAAAACATCTAAACAGATAAAGTTCTGTGAACCTTCTCCCTGACCCTTGAAGGTAATCGAGCAAAATGCCAGGATATCAATGTAACATTGGGATCTGCATTACTCAACTCTCACCGATTACATTCCACAGGTGACATTTCCACGATCCCATTTGCAAAGGAATCATCAAGTTCCACAAAATGTCTGATTATATCTATATTTTTCCTCCTAACCAACATTAATCTTGTCTTTAAATATTTATGATTTTTTTAAGCAGCTAATCAACATTGCAGTTGCTGAAAATCTAATTGCACATTGTCTGCTTCTCTATGGGGGAAGAATCTTCTAATCTATGATCTCACGAGGCTCATCAATTTTATACTTACATCCTGTAGTCATACGATCATAGTTTAAGGTAAATAGCCTGGTTACATTTGCATTATCCATGCATTTCAGCATCTTAAAGCCCTCCATAATGGTCTTTTGTAATCTTCTTTTCTCCAATGAAAACAAGTACAGTCCTCTGAGTATTTTTTCATGCCTTGCAGACTGAATCCCCAGAATTGCCCTTGTCACTCTCCTGTAAATCCACACCAATGTAATAATGTTGTTTTAAGGCACTGGGGGTAATTTTACTCCCCCCCCAGGATGGGTAGGGAAGGGGCAGGGAGGGAGGGCTTAAATTGTTAAAAATGGGAAACTTGACACCAAACAGCCGCAAACACGCCTACGTCCAGTTTAACTGTGGTGGGTAGAGGGTTTGGCAAGTAACCTGTTCTCAAGAGGTGGGTTGGTAATTATAATATGTTACTGAGGCTCCATGCCTCATATTTTGTCAGCGATTTGAACTAAACGCCTCCAGCACGGATTTCCCAGGACTCGGGAAACCCGGCAGCTAAAGGGAAGCAAGAACTGCTGGATCTAGCAGCTAAGTGCCCTTTTCCAGCACTGCTTGTGGGTCAGGAGGAGCAGGAGTGCTTCTCCCCGGCCCCTCGAGCAAATCTGCCAGAATTGGCCGACAGTCCCACGATCTGCCGTCACCCACCAGCGATCTCTCCTCTCGCGATCTCACCCACTGCGATCATCAGACCCCATCGCAATCTGATCTCTCTCCCCATAATCTTCAGACCCCCCCCCAAGATCCGCTTTCTCCCCCCCATGATCCGATCCCACCCCCACCGCGATCTCTCCCCCCCCCTCCCACCCCTGCAATCTCTCTCTTCCTCGTTCCCTCCTCTCTGGTCCCCATCTGCAGTCTTGCACCACAGACTTTCTTGCCTGGCCTCAGCCAGCATCTCAATCTGGCTGGCTGCTGGGCGGGAAACTGAGTAAAAAAATTCTAATGAGGTCCTACTGTTATATTCGGCAGGACCTCCAACTTTCCCATATTTCTGGGTTTCCCAGCCGCTGACAGGCACCTCCGGTCCCTCCCCACCTCCCCGTAAATAGCGGGGCCAATGTGTCTGAAAAAGGACCCAATCTATTGAATGTAATCTTGACAATGAGTTAGACAAGTTTAAAGTAATCTATTTCAACTTACAGAGAAATATCAAAGTTTGAATCCTAGAACTTGATCAATCTTGTTAATGACAACTCAGTATTTACTGAATAGTTTCAGTGCACATCCAATAATCAGAACAAAATTTTTTAGCTCCCTTCTTTTCCTCACTAATGGAAACCAGGTCATTATGTACATCTTCATTTTGCCTTTGCTCCTTGAGCCTATTCCACCATTCAGTAAGATCACGGCTGATCTTACCTCAACTCCATCTACTCACCTTTGTTCCTTATCCCTTGATACCCTTACCTAACAAAAATATATCAATCTCAGACTTGAAAAATTCAATTGACCCACCATCCAGCCTTTTGGGGGAGCGAGTTTCAGATTTCCAATATCCCTTGTGTAAAAAAAATGCTTCCTGATTTCACTCCTAAATGGCCTAGCTCTAATTTTAAAATTCTGCCCTTTTGTTCTTGATTCCCCCACCAGTGTAAATAGTTTCTCTGTATCTACCCTATCGAATCCCTTTATCATTTTAAAGACCTCAACTAGATCTAGCTTTTAAACTCAAGGGAATACAAGCCAAGTTTATACAATCTGTCCACATAATTTAACCCTTTAAGTCCTGGTATCATACTGGTGAATCTACACTGTACCCCTTCCTGAGATGTGGTGCCCAAATCTGAATGCAGTACTCCAGATTGGGTCTGATCATGGCTCTATACAACTAAAGTATCACTTCCTCACTTTTATATTCCAATCCCCTTGAGATAAAGGCCAACATTCCATTACTCTTTTTGATTACTTTTTGTACATGGACACTTAAATCCCTTTGCTCCTCCACAGCTCCTAGTGTCTCACTATTAAGAAAATATTCTGTTGGTTTTTATCAAATCCAAAGTGGATGACCTCACACTTCCCCACATTGAACTTCAACTGTCGTAGTTTTGCCCACTCACTTAGTCTCCCTATATCCCTTTGTAACTTCCTGCTTCCATCCACACAATTTACTGTGCCTCCTACCTTAGTGTCATCTCCAAACTTGGATATACAACTCTCTATTCCTTCATCCAAGTCATTAATATATATGGTGAAAAGCTGGGGCCCCAGTACAGATCCATACAAACATCACTCGTCACATCCCGCCAATCAGAGAACAAACCCTTTATCCCTACTCTCTGTCTTCCACCTCCCAGCCAATTACTGACCCATGTCACAAGGTTACCTCCAATTCCGTGCACTCTCATCAACAAATGTTCAAATATTACTAGAAGTGACTGTTTTCGTATAATTTCTGACTAGTTCAAACAGCAGAATATCCACAATGGACTGATGTGGGACTCCAGTGCTTTTTCCATTTGTCATCATCTATCATATTCCATTACCAGAATAGGTTTCAATCCAGCTATCAAACCTGTCATTAATTTCATGAGTCTTCATTTTCTTTAAAAACCTTACATGATGAACTTATTGAAATGCCTAATAAAAATCCAAGTAAATTATAGCCACTGGCTCTCATGCTCTCATTATTCTATGTCTTTAAAGAATTGTAGTAAACCATGCTGACTCATTATGGCCTTTATGCTCTTTAGATGAACAATGAGGCCATCAAAAATTTTCTCCACTTTGGATGTTAGATAAATTCCATAATGCCCTAATTCGTGCTTCACTTATTCTTACAAATGCAAGTTCTTTCTTTCTTGAATATTGAGATAACATTTGTTATCCCCCAACATCATGTACAGCTTCTGTGTTTATGGAGCTTCTAAAAATGTTAACCAGGTTCTTAACTATTTCCTTTCCTGTCTCTGAGAAGATTCAACAGGATATCCCAACTGGTCCAGGTGGTCAAAAGACAATTCTTTGAGTTCCTTCATAACATATACTTTACTGACCTCTACATATGTTATAAATTCTCAAGCCAATTTGACTGGATCTGGAATATGTCAAATCTTCATTTGTGAAGACTGATGTGAAGAATTAATTTGAACAGCTGCTATTTCCTGATCTCACATAATATTTCTACCCAGTATCTCCTTTAAAGGATCTGGCTGTTCCTTAACACTTCATCTACTTTTTACATAGCTAAAATATTTCTTTTGATCCATCTTATTGTCCACAGTCTACTCATACATTGTCCACTAAATCCTTCAGGTACTCATTTGGTTATCCTTATATGATTTGTCTGACTCCCAGTCCTCACTACTTTATGATTCAATTTATATAATTTCTAAAAATAATTATTTTCTACCTTATTTTGTAGCCACTGTGGTCTTGCTCGTGCCATTTTTCTCCATTTTCTCAGAGGGAAATGCTTCTTCCCTACATCATCGAAGTAATCTTAACAGAATTCCATTTTTCTTCTGTTGTTCCATTTTCCTTTTCCACTTCTCACTTAATTCTCTCTAAAAACTCTTTTTGTAGTTCAAAGCTTTGTTCTTCAAAAGTTTTACACATCCACATTGTTATTTTTGGATTAGTCTGTATGATGACATCAAATCTAATTATGCAACAATCACGTGAAGCCAAATGTTCATCCATTTCCATATTATTGTCATTTCTGGTGCCTGCTAAATGCCACAGAAGATCTGTGATCTATCTACTTAAATATAAAACATTGAAATAACCTGATGACTATCTCATTATGATTATCAACAACTGCTCTTAGTTGCTTAAACAATTATCTATCAAACTGTTCACCTTAAGATGACAGTCAATGGCAGTCATCAGTTATTACCAAGTTGCCCTTATCTCCACACATTTCTATCAACATTGCCTTAGCTTTGTCCTTTTATGCTATTCTATCCAATCTTTTCAATGCTTATTATGTCATCTGTTTCCATCTACAGCTCAACAAAGTATTCAATACTTCCTTAGCTCCATCTTTTGTCCACCCCCTGCTTATACCCATATTCGTATAATATTATAATGCCAATATTTTAGCAAATTACATATAGTTCTGATTACAGTAGTTGAATAGTCCTATATAAATGTTGCGAACAATACCAAAGAATAAGTAAAACATGGAACTGTTATTATTTATTACAGACTAGTCCAGTGGTTACAGGCACTAACATGTTGGACTGCCAATTAAGAGAATCTTATTTGAACCCAAATCTTGGGTGAGATCATAATCATATTCCCCTCCAGGCTTTGCACAACAAAATGGAAGAAACCCCTCTCTGACAGGGAAAGCCTAACCATTAATATTTTATCTATCAGAAGGAAGGAAAACTTATAAGAAGAGGAGGCCAGTCCATTCCTGCACTACTCCAGAGCACTTCATGCTAGATTGTCTAATGAGTGACACTGACAACACCTACAGAGGTGTTCATAGGCTGGAGCAGCCCACCCAACCAACTGATGAGGATAGCATTGTGGCAGAAGATTAAGCTGCTAAAGTAGAAAATAGGTGTGTAGGAGATGGAAAAAAAGAAAAAAAAGCATCTGCATTACTCATACATCCCTATGGTGCCTGTGATTCATGAACCTTTCAAAATCATGAAAATAACTCATAAAATACCATCCCTGAAAAATTCTCCTTTATATTCCTTTCTATCAGTTTAATTCATCACCTTTGGAGGATTCCCTCTTTCCAAATCCAATTTCTATGGCTAATGAAACTAAAATCTAATTTTAGAATCAAACTCAGATTAAAGTCCAATAGGACAGCTAAGAATAATGGGAAAAAATGTAGCACTAGTTTATTTTCATTGATTTGCATTCAGAACTCAATGGGGACCAGTCATTTTGGAAGGAATTGCTAATGTTTTCCTTTCCTAGCTGTCAATCACAACATGTTACATATGCAATTAATTACATTGAAACTCACATTGAGCTTTAACATCAGTAACATCAAAGAGTAAAGAGCAAAAAAATGTGTATAATGAAAAAGCTTTATTTGACTTCCTTCAGTTTGATTATGAACATTAAATTGCCTTGCAATTTCTCAGATACTTTCTTGTTTTTGACCCAATTTACTTTAATCTTAATTCGACCATGTTTGGTGCAAAAGAAAATAGCAACTGAATTTTACTTTCAAATTTAAAGAAAAAAAATTAAACTCATAACATCTCACATTCTGAATCATTTTCTAAAAATGATGCCATATTGTGGCGAAGTTGAAAGAACTCTTATGATGACCA
Source organism: Heptranchias perlo (assembly GCF_035084215.1). Lineage (NCBI taxonomy): Eukaryota > Metazoa > Chordata > Chondrichthyes > Hexanchiformes > Hexanchidae > Heptranchias > Heptranchias perlo. Next base: position 123,244,909 of record NC_090325.1, on the reverse strand, counting down.
TGATTTTCAGAAGACCCTACTCACTGCAAGAAGAGACTTCACGAGATCTTGCTTAGTTAATATATAATGGGATGTGAATCTAATAGTGCTCATATTTTTCCATTTAAACATGGTAGAAGTCAGATTTTACACACTGTCTAACCTTTTGACTGCTAATCTCCAGTATACTTACTTCACCTGTTAACAAAATCAACAGTCATGGTTTTAACACCTGCTCATATGCAAGGATACCTTTATTTCACATCAGTAATATTTTAAAGTTTGAAACTGTTGCACATGAATAATCCTTGAAACACAAATAACAAAAATGATAAAGCAGATTATACAAGGAACAATGTTAAAGAAAAAGGAATCCCTTCTCCAATGGGAGTCATACATTTAAGAGATAACTGTTCCCAATTATCTTTCTTCTCTACTTCTAAATCTTAATATTATTCTTTAAAATGCTGAAAATAAGGATTTTTGGCCTTTTAAAAAAATTGTGCTCTATCTCTTGTTTAGAGCCTTCCAGTTTGTTGCACCATTTCCAGTTGAGAGTATAGGCAGGTGGTCTGCTCCCAGCATTTGTTAATGTTGTTCTATTCCTGGCTGGTAGGAGGTGCAAGAAAGCAGCTCTATGATTGTGCTTTCTTCCTTGTGGAGAAGCATCGGGCCTTCATTTAATGCCTGAACTGAGATACGTCAATCTTTGAGCACTGAATAGTCTCCTTTGCAATCATTTGTTTCATTTTTCATAATAATTGAGTGAAATTGTTGTCGTGAGGGTTATAAGGGGAGACAATAAATTGCAGAATGTTCCAAGCTCATCTGCATTTAACCTGTAAATCCATATTGTACAGCAATCTCCAATACAATGAAACCTCTATATGGGAATATCCCTTTGCTAAACAACATCTTCCTTTAATCCAGGGACATGATCCTTCAATGTATTCTAAAAATCATATGGATTTCAGAGGATTCATTTAATGTTCTTCTTGCAAGCGGAATGAGAAGTTAGACAAGGACTGGCAAATCAGAGAAACTAGAAATAAAAGAATTAAGTCTTCTAAAATGGGATTATCAGAGTCACTTCATTAAACAAAACAAAACTCAGTGAAGTGTATCCAAGATAAACAGATGAAGTGTTCAACCAGAAAGAATTCTGAATACCTTCACATCATTATCGAGGTATTCAAACACCCAGGGGACACTTGCCCTGCTCCATGACTTTGGTAAAGTCCTCCATGTAATATTTGAAATTGTCTGTGTTCTAGTCGAAAATTGTTTCAATCTTGTGTAATCTGCTGAAAGTTCCCACTTGGGTGCCAATAACGTTTCACTGCTTCATTCGCTTCAGACTGACTGAGATGTCAAAGGAAAATCTGAAACAGATGGTTCTCCAACAGATGAGGCATTTTGACATGAATCAATTCCCACACCCTCTTTAAATCTAATTTGAGAAGAAATCTTGGATTATTTTCTAGGTGATCTATTTGATCCATGAAAAACAAGTAGGTGTGTGGTAATAATTTGCCATGAAGGTAAAATGCCCAAGCCAAACCTGGCCAGACATAGGTCACTCCAAGAGTCCAGTCCCATGAATTCTTTCATATAGAGCAATAGAGTCCTTCAGAATTGCTTAATTTGATTGATCTGGTATGTCACTTGAAACATCAATGGTTATTACTGAAATGAGTTAAATCTGAGGAAGAAGGAAAGCTGAACCCAAAGGTCTGCTCAAGATGTTTAAAAAAAAATAGAAAAATCTGTTTTTAGACAGCTACACTCTCGATTGACCTCATGAGTATATCCTGGAAACAAAATGTGTTTACTAGCTGTAAAATTTATAATATTTCCAGCAAAGCCGATTAATGGAGCTGTAGGATATCACTAATTAGCTATGGTCCTGTGTTTCTATTGTGTATAATTTTGACATCCAATTATCAATAAATGTAAGAACATACTCTATGCCATAAGAGTACTTCAGTGATGTTACCCTCAGACTGCATATTTAACATATCAGTAACTGCTGGAAAATTAATTTAGCCAATTAATAGGGAATGGATTCAATTAACTTAAGTGAGCCAGCCATATTCTGATATTTCAAACCATTTTCATTACCTGCACTGTAAATCAAATTAGAACAATAATTGACAGACTTAAGCTAATACATTTATTTGTGCATTCTAAGACATGTCAGAAATTACAATATAAAATGCATTTGAACCAATCTAATGAATTATGATTCACCGTGAAGCAATTCAAATAATTTTTCTCTGATACTTTTGCATGGTCCAGTATGTGCAATGATCCTATTTGCATTACTGCAGTGTTCATAAAGGATGGTTAGAAAAAATTGCAACTGTAATATCTTTATGGAGAAAATAGATGATGTGTTTCAGCTATGACAAGCCAAGGCACTTTCTACACATGAATATGTTAATGAAAGCAGGGCCCAGAGATGGAAAGAAAATTTTAGAATAAGCTGTAGGTGAGTGAATGAGCAACTCTCTGCAGGTTTCTTTTCTATGTATGAAATGGATAACCAGCATGATGGAGAAAAATGGTTTCACAGACACCGGTGATGAAGAATCATATGAGAACACACAAAGGTTTTTTTTCATTGATTGACCTTCAACTATCTATCTACCCCAGCCTGTTTCAGAAGTCAGAGAGCCATTAATGAATTTATTTCAAATATAACAAATGATTAAGGACTCAAATCCTTAGCTTGAGAATTGTAAGATTGTTGGCAAGCCTATTATAAAATGGGATAGATTTCCCAACTAGGCCTCCGATCAAGGTTAGTTGGGCCGTATGTTACTAGTACCCGCCTTTCTGTTAGTGTGGTGATCCGGCCTGATTTTGTAGGTCAGCCTCATTTAGAGAGTGTGAGTGAGCCCTCAGCCCATATTGGGTGTGGCATTTGCAGCTATCCAAAAGAGAGCATGAAATGATGTGCAAGCAGTCCTTAAAAGAGTGATAGGTAAATACAAAGGGATGCTGCCACTTGAAGGGTGGCAGCTGCGTTTGAGGATAAAAGTGCTGGCAGCCTTTACAAAGGCTGCTAACACAGTGGGCCCGAATTTAGCAGGCCTGCGGGTTCCCAGCGGGTGGTCCTCCGGGAGCGTGGTCAACACGCTCGGCGAAATTAGTGGGTTGCCCACGCGATCGTAGCAGGCAACCCACTAATAGGAATCAATTACCTGCTCCTCCGGGGTCCACGGCGCTGGCCTGCGCGTCGGTCGGGCTGCGCATGCGCAGTACGATCTGTCAGCTGGAGGCTCTCTAGTTAAAGGGGCAGTCCTCCACTGACAGATGCTGCAACCAATGGGACAAATTGCAGCATGGAGCAGCCCAGGGGGAAGGCTGCTCCCAGTTTAATGATGCCTCACCCCAGGTATCATCAGATGGGGTGAGGAGGAGGGGGAGGACACAGATCTTCCCCCTGGCGGGCGGGAGGAAGCGGTCTGCCTCTGCCACCAAGAAGGCCTGGCTCGAGGTGGCAGAGGGGGTCACCTGCGCCACCAACATATCGCCCACCTGCATACAGTGCAGGAGGCGCTGCAATGACCGCAGTAGGTCAGCCGCAGTGAGAACACAAAGTCTTTCCCCTACACTCCGTCTGCCACAACACTGCCCCCACCCCACATCTCCTTCGGCACCGCCAACACTATTCTGTCACATCACCCTTCATGCCCACTCACACCCCATCCTCATCTTACCTCCACCTAATAACCTCGCCAGTACTCACCCTGCCACTAACACGCAACCCACTCCTCATACAATCTCATTGCTCCATCCCATACTCACCCTCTCGTGCATCTCCCTCACGGCCAGCCTCACTCAACCTGCCACCACCTGTGCTGCAGCCACAGGGCATGCATCACATATGTGCAGTAGGCAGCGTAAGGCAAACGTCTCGTCAGCATGAAGGGGGTGCACAAGGGTGTCTGAGGGTTTGTCATGGGTGTTACCCATATTGAATTTCAGAGCAACAAACAGCACACATTATATTGACACCACCACTGCCATGTCTCCGCGAATCCTGTCCGTTGTGTCCAATAATGCCCGCTCCTGGGTATCACTATGAGGACCCACCACTGATGCCACCCATCGTGTTACTGCAGAGTAGGTGCAGGTGTATTTGCAGGGCTCGTCCGCGCAGACGACTGAGAGACATCGGCGGTGTAGCCGGCTGCACCCTGGAAGGATGCGGAGGAGAAGGTGTGGAGGGCAGTGGTGACTCTGACAGCGACAGGTAAGCAGTTGGTGCTGGGGCCAGCCAGGAGCAGCTCGGCATGAAAGAGGCTGCAAATCTCCACGACTACATGTCGAGCGAATCTGCGCCTCCCTGTGCACTGCTGCTCGGAGAGGTCCGGGGAGCTGCGCCTCGGTCTGTGGACCCTGTGGCGAGGGTAGTGCCCTCTGCGACGCGTCTCTCTCTGCGGTAGCCCTCCCTCCTGCTGTGCAGGTGGGCGTGCAACAACACCGTGTTGGGGGGATCCACGTCTCTGCGGCGGACGGCGTGGACTGCGAGGCTGCTGGTGCTGGTCATGCTCTTCGTCCTCCGAGGGTGTCCACACACCACCCAACTGGCAGGTGTTGGTCTGAGGGGTTGTGCAGGGTAGGTGTGTGGTTCCTCGGACTGGGGCTGCGGTTTCGTGTCGGTCTGTCCTCTGGCTTGGCGGGGGGTGGTGGAGGGCAGGGGTTGCCCTATGTGACGCGGTGGCCTCCTGCGTGGGTGAGGGCTCTCCCCCGTGGAGCGCACCTTGGCACCTGCCACAGGCTGCTGGCTGCAACACGCCTGGTTGGAGGGAGACTGTTTCCCCCAGTGTGGGAAACTCACTGCCTTGAACCGAAAATCCCACACTTCCTCTTTTGACAGCTGCTTCAGCTCATTAACTGACCACAACGAGCAAGGTAAGTACTCTCAAGTGGAACCCCGCTGGCTTTAATTGCCTGCGGGATTCCCACCAGCGGGGCTAGCGTGCGCAGCCCCGCACGTCAGCGCGGTACCCGGAAGTGGCCGGGATTTCGTCGCGATCTGGTCACATGACCGGAGATCGGGATTTTCGGGGCCACCCCGCTGGGAACCCGCCGGAAACACGATCCTAAAATCGAGCCCAGTGTTTTTGAAATGCATATTGTAACCATTGCATAGGCTGTTTAGGCAACAAAAATGCCCGGTAAAACCTAATAGCTGGCAAAATAAATGTGGAGATGAGTTCTATTCCATATGATTCCATCCCTCTCCCTAGCCACTGTCTCCGGCTGAACCAGACTGTTTGCATCCTTGTTGTCCTATTGATCCTGAGTTGAGCTTCCGACCCCATAATCCTCTCCATCACCAAGTCTGCTTACTTCCACTTCAGTAACATCACACCTCTGTACTCCTATATCAGCTCATCTGCTGCTGAAACCCTCATCCATGCTTTTGTTACCTCCAGCCTCAACTATTCCAATGCTCTCCTGGCCGGCTTCCCATCTTCCACCCTCCATAAACTTGAGCTCATCCAAAACTCTGCTGCCTGTATCCTAACCCGCATCAAGTTCTGCTTAGCCTGGGCTTGCTGATCTACGTTGGCTCCCCGTCCACCAATGCCTAAAATTCTCATTGTCGTGTTCAAACCCCTCCATGGCCAGAGCCCTCCCTATATGTAACCACCTCCAGCCCTACAATCCTCTGAGAGCTACGCGTTCCTCCAACTCTGGCCTCTTGTACATCCCCCATTCCCTTTGCCCCACCATTGGCAGCCGTGCCCACAGCCCTATAAGCCCTAAGCTCTGGAATTCCCTCTGTAATCCTCCCGCCTCTCCATTATTCTCTCCTCTTTTAAGATCATCCTTAAAAACTACTTTTTTGATCAAGTTTTTAGTCAACTAATATCCCCTTCTTTAGCTCAGTGTCAATTTGTGTCTGATTACGCTCCTGTGAAGCAGCTTGAGACGTTTTCCTATGTTAAAGGTGCTACATAAATGCAATTTGATGAGTCAGTGATTAGCTGCTGGATTGCTGCAACTCTCCATACTCCTGTTTGATGGCTAGTGAAGTGGAAATGGTCAGAATGAGGTGGTAGTGAGGAGGTTGGCCCCAATTACCACTCCAGGGCAATATCTCCATTGATCAGCATTGTAACATGCCTGGAAGGAAGTGAAGGAAGAGGACCTGAGGCTCTGCTGACTGACATTTCTATTGGCAGTGCCAGCCCAATGGTGTATTTTAGCTGTAGGTGTTCTTGCGGCTGATTGCACAGCTCTGTAGCTGGCGGTCTGTTGAACTGGAATTAAATTCCTTTGTGGGCTTTTTCAGTACTGTTGGAAAATATACCCCAGTATTCCTGGGATTCCAGTTACTGATCACCTGCTGGAAGGTATACATGAATCTGTTTCTCCACTGAGAACCTTTATTCTTTTGTCTGTTATTTTGAAAGTAGCCAAAGACTTTAAATCATTAATACAGTTTGAATCATAGAATCATAGAATGGTTACAGCACAGAAGGAGGCCATTCGGCCCATCGAGCCCGTGCCAGCTCTTTGTAAGAGCAATCCAGTTAGTCCCATTTCCTCGCTCTTTCCCTGTAGTCCTGCAAATTTTTTCCCTTCAAGTATTTATCCAATTCCTTTTTGAAAGCTACAATTGAATCTGCTTCCACCACCCTTTCAGGGTGCATTCCCGATCATAACTACTCGCTGCGTAAAAAGGTTTTTACTCATGTTACCTTTGATTCTTTTGCCAATCACCTTAAATCTGTGTCCTCTGGTTCTCGACCCTTCAGCCAATGGAAACAGTATCTCTTCATTTACTTTCCTACAAAAAGTTTGAAAATGTTATTAACTTTTCTCATTATAATTAATGAGAATCTAATCTTTTCAGCGTTCATTCATTATAGTCTTTGTTGTTTTACTTCTTTGGATGTATTTTTTAATTTGATAGCTAGGCCGGGAATTTCCTCCTCGCTGCTCCCACTCTGCTGCCGTAACTTCGATGGGAATGTGGTGGAAAAATAGGAGCAGCTTCGTGGAAATTTCAAAGCAATGATTTACTAACATAAACATTTCAGTGTCAGTGAAGCATTCCTTTGTGTTGTTTTCTCCTTTAGTCATTATTTCCTTCCTTTACCACAAGTCTTCATTTGTGCAGTTTATTAAATCATTGTTAAATCTCAATCATTTCATCCTGTTGGATGACTTAACTTATTGGTGTTAATCTAAAAACTAGCATATCAGAATATTTGGTATTAGCAGATCACTAGTAAATATGTACGGTTAACACTGTACCATTGGCTGAAGTGGTTGCACACTCAATGCTCTTGATAAGAGCCCCCGAAACATTACTTAAGAATATGATGAAGTATTTAAGTAAATGTACAAACACACATATTGAATCAAGTAGTAGTTTGTGCTTTATTTTGTGATCTGATAATAAATTACTTAAAATTAGGAAGGAGTACAAAATGGGGTAAAATGAATAAGACAATAAATATTCAACAATACTCAGTTTTATTAGAAGTTAACTTTTCAATATCTTTTTATGTGAAATTTTGCAAGTCAAATGTAGGGATGCCCAGCTATAAATGAGGTGAAATGACTTTGTGCATGTTTGCAAAGGTTTGCAAACATTTTCTCCTGCTCAAACGTTTAAAACAACACATCAAGTTTTAAGGGCGCGATGTCTTTTAGCACTTTAGAAAATATATAACTCCTTTCAAAACAGATTTCTTGAGTGTGTTTTAACTGTCTATTTGTTCAATTGAAGTGGCATACAGTAACTAGAATTTATTACTTTTATTTCTCTATTGACTGAGAAAGTTTTTTTTAAATCAAAATGGTCATAAATCCAACCCTGCATTACATGCAATAGGGGAATTTCTGGGTGGATAGTGTGATTGTGATCTCAATATCAGATACACCATTTTCTAATGTGCGCTGCCAAGAGCAGTACTGTTTTACCTCTCCTGTGAACATTTTACATAAATCAGGGCAGAGTGGAGATAATCAGCATTCACTCTTGATTTCTTGTTATAAATACTGGAGTGGTCCTTTAATAGTTTGAAGAAGGCCTTCACAAAGGTATTTTAACAGGATACTAACAGTGTCAGATAAGGATAACTGGGGATGGTTATTTGGCTTTTTAAGTATTTTTGGCTCATGTTTTACCACTGTGCGTGATGTACAACCATGGATGCTATGCTGTCAGTGATCAGTTTTTTTTTCAGCAAAAATGCTGATAAATTTAGTTAAATTTTGAATTAAATATTTAAATTACTTTTCAAATCAAATAATACCTGGTTGGTGGAGGTCCTGCCTAATTTCTGTAGATAGTAAATCATCATCCAAACGTAGGCCTCAACATCTTTTATCACAGCACTAAACCTTTGCTTGTAGCATACTGCATATTCCCCTCCAAGTCACACACCATCCCGACTTGGAAATATATCGCCGTTCCTTCATCGTCGCTGGGTCAAAATCCTGGAACTCCCTTCCTAACAGCACTGTGGGAGAACCTTCACCACACGGACTGCAGCGGTTCAAGAAGGCGGCTCACCACCACCTTCTCAAGGGCAATTAGGGATGGGCAATAAATGCCGGCCTCGCCAGCGACGCCCACATCCCATGAACGAATAAAAAAAAAACTTCATGCCTTTGTGTTTTTTTTATTCGTTCATGGGATGTGGGCATCGCTGGCGAGACCAGCATTTATTGCCCATCTCTAATATTCAATATTATGGACCCAAAATTCTGGTAGACCCATTCTACTCACCGAAGTACAACGGAGCGAGATTCCCATCCGCCTACAGCCCGTGCTGTAGATCCTGTCCCAAATCATAGGGTTAATACCATAATAGGGGCAGATGGACCACACTTGTATAGGCGCAATAGAAGTGCCTGCCCTGACTACTGGCAGGAAAATCTGAGTGGCACCGGGCCACTGCGATGGCAGAGTGAAAGACCAGGAAGACCTGAAGAGAAATAACAGCCAAATATTCAGGGGAGCAAGTGGGCAGATTTAGAAAGGTATGCGATCCCCTCTGGAATCACCTACTTTTTTCTCAGGCAGTTTTGAAGCCTTTGTTAGGCCCAAGTGGAACTCATGTCAGCTCTCAGGGAGATTGTAATGAACGAATTCCTGGGGTATCCAAGGAACTGCACCAGATGCAACCCCATAATAGCCTCTGATGCAGGGAAGGGCAGGGGATGGGTGGAAGTCTTGACTGCTCTCCCCCAAGCCAGAATTTGGGCTGGATCTCATACAGGGCAGAGACCCATTGGATCCGGGTACCCCCCACCTCCCAAATTCTGACCTCTTGGAGTGATCTGCTCACTCTATGCCCTCACTGGTCCTGGAAGTTTCAGCCCTCTATATGTCTGCGCCAGAGCTGACATACTGTGCTTGGCCCCTTAAGAGGGGAGGGTTTTTCAAATATTGGACCTGGTGACGTGGCACATGTCTCTGCATTGATACTGCATGAGCCTCGGCTCTCGCAATGTGTATTAAATCCTCTACATCATCAGTCTGCTGTATGAAACATTAAAGCAAAGAGACAGAAGAGATTGTTCTTCTTCTCCCTTCAGGAATAGGATTCATTTAAGACATTTGAGTCTACTTGTAACAAATATGTTCAAACAATATACTGGGAGAAAAAACAGGACTCAAAATTACCAAAACTATTTGCGGCCATTCTTAACTGGTGATGACCAAAAGAAAAAATTCACAGGAGTGAAGCAGAAACAAGCCAGCAGTAAAGTTATTCCATCGTCAATATATTCAGATCATAGGAGCAGGGGTAGGCCATTCAGCCAGTAAAGCCTTTTGTCATCCATGGCAACTCTTTCTCTTTTAATCCCAATTCCCTGTCTTTCTCTATAGGGGTGATTCCACAATCCAACACTCACAGTGGGAAGTGGTGTTCATAGGGAACGCATCTTGGAAAATTACAGCTGCGCAGCCTGTGATTTTCAATATATTAAAATTAATGGATGGAAAATCCAGGGTTTTGCATCTGTAGTTTCCTGGGATATGGGGGGTAATTTTAACCCCCAAGATTGGGTGGATTGGGGGTGGGTGAGAGGTTAAAGTAGCAGCTTTTTGGAGCAGGACCGCATCCCGGCTCCAACGAGCCCACTTCTGGGTTCAACCCAGGCGCTTTAGGATGCGCAAACACAACAGAAACCCAGATGTCCCATCCCCACTTGAAGCCGGTGGACCGATATTTAAAGGGCCAATTCAGGTAGTTGAAATACTTCAGGTACTTAACTTTTTGTGGCCTCTGCAACAGAAACAGATTTAACTGCTCCTGAACGTGTCTCCGGTGGCTTCTGAAACACGGCATTGAAACGGAGGCGAGTTGCAGCCGAAGTTCATTTGGTCCTTTAACCAGTGCTTGACACATCTCAATAAAAGGTGAGGTATTGCAGCTGGGCACTCAGTTCTCTTAGACGAACGTTTGGCTGGGAGTTCTTTGAGTTTAGACTGAGATTTCTTTGTTGAGACTGAGAATTCTTGTGTTCAGACAAATTGATTGCACACACGTAGTAATCTGAGGACCTGCACGTGAGCCAGGACTGTTCATAAACCTAAAGGGATATCGCTCCATCAATGCACAGCCGGTGTGCAACCACTGGAAGAGGTTTCTGCAGGTTTGTGCCAGATTCCCTGACAGCTGTCATGATTCATTCATTTTGTGCGAGTCCAACATCCTAGACTTCTTCCACACAGAAGACAGACTTAAGGGCTGGCTCCTTGGAGACAAGGAATACCCCCTGCAGATGTGGCTAATGACACCTGGGAGAAACCCCACCAGTGAAGCACAGCAGTGGTACAACCAGAGCCACATCACCACCAGGTCTGTCATTGAACAAGCCATAGGAATGTTGAAGATGAGCCTCAGGTGCCTGGATAGAACTGGGGGAGCCCTTCAGTACTCACCAGCAAGGATGTGCAGAATAATAGTCGTGTGCTGTGTCCTGCACTACATAGCGCAGCAGAAAGGGTTACAGGTGGAGGAGGTCGAACCTGCTCTTCAAGCATCCTCATCTGGTGGCAACATTGAAGAAGAGGAAGAAGATGAGAAGGAGGAGGAGGAGGATGAGGTGGAGATGGAGGATGAGAAGGAGGAGGAGGAGGAAAATTATAGTGAGTAACCCATTGCCAGTGCAGCGGTGCAAATTGCTGTCCGTGATGTCAGGGATTCCCTCATCTCTCACAGATTCTCATAATGAAATGTGAAAATTGAAGACTTTGAAACACTCAGGGGCTAGGAAAAGCCACCACCAACCCTCCCCCACTTTGGACAAAACAATCCTTCAACCACGCATACACATGAAAGGGCGAATTCACAAAAGGGACACAATAATGGCCAAGACTTGGCAGTAGTGGTGATAATGATTAAATTTAATGTGCCATAACAAAAAAAATTATAAATTAACAACATTACAGCTTGTCAAACACCCTTGTGCATACCCTTGGTGAATTACAATTGCTTAGCCTTTCTCTTTCTAGAAATGGTTATTGGGCCAATTGGCTCGCCGGCTGCAAATATATATTTTTTTAAAAATGTTCCCTGTTGTTGGTGGCCGTTGCTTAGGCCATGGTTGCCACTGATGAATCCAAAGCAGAGCCTGCTCTGCTCTGCGATATTCAATTTTTGCAAGGGGCAGAAAACAGGCATTAGGCTCCTCATATACTTATGTAAGAGACCTAATGCCTGCTTTAGGTGGCCACCAGGAACACCTGAAAAATGGCTCAACTAATTTCTGGTCAGACATTCTTCAGCTGTCCTTGGGGTGCAGGACCTTGGTCCCCGATATTGGGCCTCATTGCACCCATTTTATGGCCTTAAAGTGGGTGCAACAACATCCAATTTCTACCCCTATATGTTTGACTGGCATCTCTTTTTTGAGTTTCTGATACACATGTTTAAATTTAATTTGTCCTGGTTATTTTTTTCTGAAAAGTATTTCTCAGCCTATCTTGTTGAAATTGAGCAGTCTGTCTAAAGCCATCAGTGAATGATAGGCCAGAGAGACTTGGTGAATGGTCAGTATCAAGCCGCCATCCAATGGTTGCTATTTGGGGATCTCATGTGTGATCCCATTTATATTGCAGTTTGTGCAACAGAATTGACTGTTATTTTTTCATCAAGTCCGAGGATTGATATTTAAGCCTGAAACTACTGCAGATCTACAGTGTCAATGCTTTGGTTACATATCCATTTACTGTTTAATAATTCTATTTGGCAGTTTATAGCCTGAGCCATGGTTTAATACAATGCTTCATCTACTGCCTTCTGAAGTCAAAGACAATCATGTGTGGGCACGTGATACAACCAGTAGCCAAAATAAGGTACAAAGGTTTTATGTTCAATCTCTGATTCACTACAAATTATTTAGATATCATGCAGATAAAGACACACACAGGTCATAGTGAGCAGGTACTCATCTACAGGAGTTGTCTGAGGCACTGAATCCAAGAAAATTATCTAGTATAACATCAGGGATTTTCTCAGGGTTTCTCCCAATTAGTCACTGTGACTTTGGTGGAAGGTCAGCAGAAACCTTGTTCATGCTTGTATCCCCAGATTGTGGGGATATTTAAATAAACGAGGCACCTGGCCCACGCTCGTAAAAACAAAGAAAGAAAGAACTCCCATTTATATAGCGCCTTTCACAACCTTAGTACGTCCCAAAGCACTTTACAGCCTCTGAAATACTTTTGAAGTGTAGTCACTGTTGTAATGTAAAGGACCATCAGAAGTGACTGCACCAACAGCAGAAAATCACAGATGCACCATGTCATTGAGGGAGCTAGTGGCCCTTTGAAGGGTTAAAAATTCCAAAGTTCTTCTCCTCATAGGAATTAACTGATTATTTTTAGAAAGGTAATTGATCTGGGATTGATTATTTTTCTTTTGAGCAGTCTAGTACCGCAAAGGAACTCATAGCAGTTCTATGCCCTCCTTGACCTTCTGAAATGTTGGCTCCACTGTATGCAATGGGTGGGTAGACTTACTTTGCTACTTCTGCTGATGCCAATGAATTTTTTGTTTGCATGTGTTCCCAGGTCCATCAGACAATGCTAGGATTACTCACTGCACTACCTACACCCCTGTAGCTTGGACTTGTGCTTCATTAGAAGTGTGGCCTTCCATTCCAGAGGATCACTCTCCATTGCTGCATCTCCTGCAGCGTGACCTCCGCTGACTTCTCTGAAAATGAGGACGTCTTCCTTAGTACCCTCATTGTACACATTTTGGATCAAATATTTTCTTCATCCCTTGGATTAATTTTGACTTTGGTGATAGTGTAAAACACGCGATATCAGCTCAGCCACCCATTAAACACCTCTCCCGGTTTTTGTTTCTATTAAAGCCAATGGTAATGAAAGTCGGGAGAGGTGCTAAACGGGTAGCCGAGCAAATATCGCGCGTTTTACACTAGCGCCATAAGTTAAAAGTCCTTACTACAAAGCCTGTACCTCTTCAATGTTAACAAAAAGACTCTTCTCTTTAATGGTGAACATCAGGAGCTGCTGCCCTGGCAGGATTTTGAAACCCTCAATCAATTGTGCTGCTGGCCAGCTTCTGTGTGCATGTTTACCATGTAGCTGGGATCATATGGAAATTAAGGAGAGGGTCTAGACTCACAAATTTCGGCACGGCCAGCTCTCTCCACTGCTAGCGCAGGTGCGTCTCTGTCATGGACAAGCATAGTGTACTGCATTGGGCTGATTTTACAGAATTGGGCCCCCTAAAGGAAAGCCTCGCCTGCCGGAAGTGTATATGAGGCAGTTGCAGGTGCAGTCCCCATGGTTTTCCAACCATAACAAAACATTGTGGGGACTGTGTCTACAATCTCCCAGTATGTGTTTCCATTGGGATCCCCACAGGGAGTACAATCTCGTAAAATCAGCCCTCATCTCCTGCAGCTTTCTAATGAGCTGCTTGGACCATATTCATGGCCTGTGCAATAGTGGATTTTTCTTCTGTTTATTCCCTGCCCATGAATGAGATCTGTGAGCTTAGGCTGTCACGAATATCACCACAATCTAAAATTTATGAATTCAACATGCCTTTGTTCCCTATGCTCGTTAATGAGCTATAAATCAGATAAATGACTCTGAAATGATGTTCTATCAGAGGGTACATCAGTCCATGACGTTGGGAAGTAACTAACCCATGAGGCTAACATGCTTCCTGATGCTATTCAATGACTTGTCAATAAAGCACTGCTCCTTGACGTTTGTCCTCTGCGTAACCTCTTAAAAATATTTTTTTTCTACAGATTTATTATTTCAAATATTAAAGTTGAGTTGCAAAAAATGAAGAATGAATTTCTAAAATTATAATATTTTTGAATATATTAGAAAATTGCATTCCTCTTTTCCTGGCACAGAAATACAGTTGTTGTGGTGCTCAGCCAGTTAAAGATTGAAATAGCTTCTTTAAAATCCCATTATTATTTCAAAGGCCAGTTTTTATGGATCTGAAGTAATATTGATGGATGATCAGTAGTATAAGTGCCATTTTAGGGTGTTACTCTCAATTTTCATGGCGTTTATAAGTGGAGAAGGGGAGTTGAGAACAGCATGCATTTTACAAATGGAAAAGTCCATTAACCCAGGTGTTACTGGGCCTGTGATTCAGATTTCTGCACCTCCATAAATGATAACACGATGAAAGGCTCTCTGAATGAATAAACATGCACTATAAATCTTGAACTTTATAACAAGCTAATTTCTGTTAAGGAAAATACTGCTGCTTGTTTTCAAAGTCAAGGCTGTAGGGTACAACAAAAAGGATGAAACCTATTTACTGTAATAAACAATCCAACAGTACAGCTGTAAAGGAAATTCTCTCCTTAGGGCATTAAAACACCCCCTCCATTCTCCTGTCCTAAAGATTAAAACAAGCCCATAAGGTCCCTTCAAATGCTTTGCTCAAACTCAGCGTTAACCCTATAGAAGAACCAAATGTTAACATTTTTATTTTCATGTTAACCATAGTCAACGAGAACAAAGTTTCTTGTAGGCATTCAGACCTAAAACTCTCACAGATCACACAGTTACAGGGTCACAGTTGGCTGAATCTTGATTTTTATACTTGGACTTATGGGGGAAAAGTATCAAAGGGTTGGGGTGGGGGGGATCTGCACTCAGGTGACCTGGCCTGATCTTGCATTTTTTTCTCTCTGATTGATTCAACTTCCGAGCAGAGCTCCATTGTAAACCACAAGATCTTCAGCACTTTCTGGTAGTTTTGCTGGGTGAGGCAAATAGTCACAAATTTACCCAGTCACAAAACTTTTAACCCTTATGATTGTTTTCAGTTTCTTGATTTGTGAAGCAAAGTGGCTCAAAATAGAATTAGAGGCAGAATCCAATTGAAAGGACATGAAGGGAATAGTGGTAACATTTCTATAAAAGCATTGTTACTTGGCATTACAAGTCTCATGATGTCTGATTTATGTTTCAGTGATGCAAGGCCAGTGTTGGCAAGTTTATCAACTTTCATCTTTCATTGCTTCGAGCTGTGAGGCACACACACATGTTTTAAGATGGTGGCAATAGGGAGTCTCCAGCTCAGTACTGTGACTGCCAGTGTGATGAAGAATAAATTAGCTGTACCAGCTTAATTCAATATTATGGTTTTTGCTGTAAGGAAGAACCAGCAACCTGTCAGGGAATATTTTTTGTTAAACCTTATGTGCACTGTCAGATAGAGAAAAGAATTATCTAGATTTGCATCTAATCCTTTAATAATTTGAAGTTGTACATTCCTTACTGCTAAATGAGGGCAGATTTTCTGATTCCATTTTTATTTCTGCTACGACTGTGCAGTCGGCATTGCATTGGCATCTATTGCGCACGAGTGACCCCACCCAGATCTTCCAGGGTGGAATTTCCCCATACAGGCTGTAGCTTTGAGAAGGTAGCGGAAGGCAAAAAGAAGTGCAGGCAGGAAACATAGGAGTAAATTTTTATCTTCACCATTTGGGCAGTAATGTTTGCATAAGAGCATTATTAACACACCCCAGAGGATGAAGATAGTCAGCTTGTGGAGGTAGCATTGGGCAAGTCATTGTGCACAGGTGAGGAGGAGCCAGAGGCAGAAAAGTTGAGAGAGGTGGTAATGTTGACTGATGCAATTTGGCTTCTTTTCTTGTAGCAAATAGCTAAGCTCTACAAGGGCCTCCCTGCTGACTAAAGCCTGCAGAGGCAGTTCCCTTCAATCATTGTCAGGTATCTATGCCAGAGCTGGCAGATATGGTTGGTGGTAATGGCAGGTGCACAACTCCTAAAATTACTCAATCTCTGATACATCAATCCATCATTTGAAAACCTTGAAAGTTAATGTAGGTCAAATGAAAATTGTACCATCTTACAATCCACTTTCCTCTATCATACTGGGGGAAGAATTGCTCTCGCCACTATACGTAGTGAGATTGTAAGTGTCATCGAAAAAGAACGTGGGGTAAATTTTGTGAGATCCAGTGTTGCCACAGAGTGGGCGGGATCACAAAATCGCAGGCACACTGCCCACAATCTTGTGATCCTCATTCATTGCCTGTGAGGCCCTGCCGGCATTATGGGGCTTCACAAGATTTACCCTATGTTTGCACTGTTGCTGCACATGGTGATGACAGCAGTTCTTCCTCCACTGTTGCTTCTGAGTTTTTTGATGGTGCTAAATATTTTAAAGCATGACATTGAACATGAAGCATATGTCTATGGTATTACCTTGCTCAGTGGTCAATTTGTCAGGAGAATACTTGATTGAAAAATTACGGCAATATTTTAAACAGTTTGAATTGACTTTTACATGTTCTTATTGCACTCTGTAAAATCATGCACACAGTCTATATAAACAGAGCTTTGTCCTTCATAATGTGATGGATTGTAGTGTCATCAAACTAAGAGGTTACATATGCACTTATAGTAATGTAACCACCTTAAATCACCATTTTAAACAAATTCAGTTGAATATTACACATGTAATCGGGCAATTAGCAAAAATACATATACTGAGCTTTGTACTTAGTACTGTGATGGATGATGGATAAAAAAGGTTGCACACGTACGTAAGCCAATTTAAAGAACCTTTATTTTACCTTGATTCGGTTTGCACATGTTGGACAGATCAGTATCAGCTCTTGCACAAAGGGAAATTAGGCTATCATATTTTCAGGGAATAAAGATATCCTGTACTCAGAGCTATTTAAGCCAATATTTGTTTTATATTATTACCTTCACTTTAAAACAACACACGGTAATTACACAATCATTTATAAAAGACCTCAAATTATCCGACAATTTTATAGATTATGTTACATGTGAAACCGTTTTAACTAATGTGCGTTATACTTTGCAGAAGGCAGTTACTGGAAACTTTGTGAAGAATACTGTTAGGTTGACTGCTTTCTGCAGTATTTATTCCTTGACTAAATAAAAACATTGGTATTATAGCCAAATAGTCTGGGAGGTAAAAAATGTGTGCAGTTGATGTATTAAAGCTATAGGTACAGAAAAAAATAAATAGCAATGCCATATAACATGCTATGATATTTCCTTGCACTCACAGTCCATCTCCTCACTTTTAGCTATTCTCCTCCTCCCTCTCACCTCCCCACCTTTTCCACACCACATAACCTGATGGGTAGGTAAGTTGTTCCCGAAGCCTCTGTCAGTGTTGTTTGGCAACCATCTTTTTTTTTTTATTCGTTCACGGGATGTGGGCGTCGCTGGCAAGGCCGGCATTTATTGCCCATCCCTAATTGCCCTCGAGAAGGTGGTGGTGAGCCGCCTTCTTGAACCGCTGCAGTCCGTGTGGTGACGGTTCTCCCACAGTGCTGTTAGTAAGTGTGTAAGAGTGTTGTGAGTTGGCGTGCTTTCCAGTTTTCCTTGACTCCTGCTTTCTCACATCTGCTGAACTGGTCCTGTGACAGCCCAGCTCAGGTCACTGTGTGGGCAATCAAAGGCAGAAGCCAACATCCAGCTGCTTCATGGGAAATCAGTACACTCTTCTTTAGTCTTTTAAAGTTTCTTATGCTTATATAGAGGACAGCATATATTTTTGCCAGAACATGTTGTACTGTTTGGTATATCTTGTAAAACTGAGTTAACAACATACCAAAGTGAGACCTCAAACTAAGCACATATATTTTTAAGTTATCACTTAAGATTGAGATTTCAGCCTTTCTCAACTTTGCCTTCCACGTTGAAGGATCAAAAATTCAAATATTTTTGTTTATTCTTTCCTTGCCCGTTTTCCATCCCCTCCCTTCCTCATCTCAGCTCTCGTTATGTGCAGGTTTCGACAGAGAATGTTGGCAGGCTATTTAACTAGGGGGTGTGAAATCCATCCTGGGTGGTGGTGTAAAGCGGGCTGATAGTGAATCAGCCGCCTGTTCGACACTCTGTCCGATATTATTTTCTATTGAAGTCAATGGAAAAGAATATCACCCGTTTTGCGATAGTGCCCAAGATGAATTTTACCCCTGGGGTATCAAAGCTGAGCTTGAACCAGGCCTCACTCTATATGAAAGTGTCATCCTTGGTTCAGTGGTAGCACTCTTGGCTCTGAGTCAAAAGATTGTAGTTCTAGCCCTGCTCCAGAGACTTGAGCATATAATCTAGGCTGACACTTCAGTGCAGTACAGAGGTGGTGGTGCATTGTTGAAGGTGCTGTCTTTTGGTGAGATGTTAAAGCAAGGTGCTGAGCATCTCTCTCAGTTGGGTCTATAGGATCCCATGGCACTATTTGAAAAAGAACAGGGTGTTCTCCTGGTGTCCTGCCTGACATTTATTCCCCAACCAACAACACTAAACCAGATTATCCGATCATTTATCTCATTGCTGTTTGTGGGACCTTGCTCTGTGCAAATTGGCTGCCACGTTTGCTACATTACAATGGTAACTACCCTTAAAAAGTACTTCATTGGCTGTGAAATGCTTTGGGATGTCCTAAGGATGTGGAAGGGGCAATATAAATGTGAGTTCTATCTTTCCGGCAAATAAAATTGCCCTCACGGATCTCTGCCTATGAATTGGGTAAACCAATTTGGAAGATTAGGTGAATCTGCACTGGTAACAAAGCAGTAAAGTAGGAATTTCGTAACTAATTATCTAAAAACATTGTATTGCTGGGCACTAACGCCGGACTCATGCAAGGCTTTTCAGATATTGATCAGCAGAAACCTTGGCTGACCTTCCCTCCCTAGCCCAGGGGCTGTGAAGCCAATTGATCAGTTAGCTAGCTAGAGATATGAGACTAAACGTAGCACCTTCATGGTTTGTATTGGTCAGCTAATTATCGAACAAGAAAGTTTATATTCAGGTACTTTTGAGACTGAAGCTTGTTTCTAATAATCCAGATGATTGTATGAGTGTCTCTAGGCTGCCTGGATTCAGATGTTCCTCCACTAAATCACTAGGAACCAGACACGCACTTAGTCCACTTTCTTGTTTACATAGTTTACTAGAAAACATGAATACATCGCTGCTTCCATCAACCCTAGACCACCGAGACTGCTGAAGAATACAAACACATTCCCGCCCTAATAAAGGTTCGGACATGGACACACATTCTTACCAAAAATATAATGGTCGTGAAAAGCAACGGGTTGGCACGTCTCTACGGAAGTGCAGAGATGTCCCCATCCTGGACCTCCACCATTGAACCTGCTAAAGTTTCGTAGGGGAAGATTCTGTAGTTTGGATGGTGATGACCAACTGAGAATGCATTTGGGGCACCTCCTCTTCCCCAAGAGACTGGAAAGTCTGGCGTACATTGAATACATTCATGGCCGAGTTAGACAAATTTTTGATTAGCAAGGGAGTCAAAGGATATGGGGAAAGGGCGGGAAAGTGGAGTTGAGGCAAAAATCAGATCAGCCATGATCTCATTAAATGGCGGAGCAGGCTCGAGGGGCTGAATGGCCTATTCCTGCTCTTATCTCTTATGGTCTCTTATGGTCTAATGGTAAGTGCCCAGCAATATAACGTTTTTAGATAATTAGTTACGAAATTCCTACTTTAGTGCTTCGTTACCAGCCACAGATTCACCTAATCTTCCAAATTGGTTTACCCAATTCATAGGCAAAGATCTGTGAGGGCAATTTTATATCACATGTTTATTTCCACCACTTAAAACATCAGGGGACAGGAATCGCCTTCTCAAAACTGTTGGAAGTTTCATTAAAGTATGTAAATTAGTCTCCCACATCATGCACACAATTTCCTGATGCTCATTCATAATTGTGCCTATTTGACCCAGCATCCAGGGTTGATAGATAATGGTATGTATACAGGAGTTCCTTTAAAGGACATGGTAATGTTAAGATAAATGCCATTTATTGACTGCTTTTCTCCTTTTTTTGTCCTTTTATGCTGGCACTTAGGTGCCAATTATTCTGCTGTGTCTTTTCTTTTTGCCACCAGCACCACTATTGTGACCAGAGGGCTTCCAGGGAAAACCCCTATCTAATCTTATTGAAAGAAGAAGAGGATCAGCAGAGGGATGTCAGGCAGGTTAGGCTGCACCAAAGATGTTCTATGCCCATTCGCCAGTACTCTCATACTTGCATCTATGGACAGAGGAGCGGCAGAGGATTGCTGTATGCAGAGGCTCCTATATTCACTGAGATGTTATCGACCATTTGTGTGGGCGGTCCCTTCATTTTTGTCTGTCACTTCTTTACACATGATAGGAACGTAGGGAACAGGAATAGGCCATTCAGCCCCTCAAGCCTGTTCTACTATTCATTTAGATCATGACTGATCTGTACCTGAACTCCATTTATCCGCCTTTGTTCTATATTCCTTGAAACCCTTACCCAACAAAAATATTTCAATCTCAGTCTTGAATATTTCAATTGACCCAGCATCCACAGCCTTTTGGGGGAGCAAGTTCTAAATTTTCACTACCCTTTGTGTGAAAAAGTGATTCCTGATTTCACTCCTAAATAGCCAAGCTCCAATTTTAAAATTGTGCCTTCTTGTTCTGGATTCCCCCACCAGAGAAAATCATTTCTCTGTATCTATCCTATCAAATCCCTTTACCATTTTAAATAACTCAATTAGATCATCCCTCAATCTTCTAAACTCAAGAGAATACAAGCCAAGTTTATGCAACCTATCTTCATAATTTAACCTTTTAAGCCCTGGTATCATTCTGGTGAATCTGCGCTGTATCCCCTTCAAGGCCGATATATCCTTCCTGAGTTGTGGTCCCCAAAACTGAATGCAGTACTCCAGATGGAGTCTGACCAAGGCTCTATACAACTGAAACATAACTTCCTTCCCTTTGTATTCCAGCCTTGAGATGAAGGCCAACATTCCAATAGTCTTTTTGATTACTTTTTGTACCTGTGAACTTTCTTTTACTAATCTGTGCATATGGGCACCTAAATCCCTTTGCTCTTCCACAGCTCTTAGTCTCTCACTGTAAAATATTTGTCTTTCCCAAATCCAAAATGGATGACCTCACACATCCCCACATTAAACTTCATCTGCCATATTTTTTCCCACTCACTTAGTCTGTCTATGTTCATTTGTAACTTCCTGCTCCCATCCAAACTTATTGTGCCTCCTAACTTGGTGTCATCAGCAAACTTGGATATACAACTCTCTATTCCTTCATCCAAGTCATTATCACATATGGTGAAAAGCTAAGGCCCCAATACAGATCCCTGGGCAACACAACTTCCCCTTTAGGCTTGCCAAAAGCTGCCAATGGGTTAAAATGCCTTTGGAGTATTGCCAAAAGTTGTAAGTGTTTTTACTGCCCCTTTTATGTGATCATGGGGGTAATTTTCAACTTTGCCTCCGTGTGTAGTAATCTGGCAGAGCGATCACTCGCCCGCTGTCGAACCCACTCGATTTTTGTTCCATTGTGATCAATGGAACAAAAATCAGGCTTTCTATAAGTAGAAAGTTACCTCCCCCATCTCTTTAAATTGCACCTACACTGCAATTTTCTTGTCTCTTCCTATTAGGCTGTCTCCCTGCAACAAGCGTAAGCTGCACTTGAAGCTGTGAATAAGTATGCAAAAGAGGTGACCCGTGGAAATGGTGTGCTGTTAGCACATTACACTTCTAGCTATTTTAGCACTTGTTCTTAAGCATTCAGGATGAATTACATCAGTAAATGAAAATCAACCCCAGTGGCCTTGAAATTGCTCAATGAATTCATCTAAAATTCTTTTATCTGCTATTTTAGTGGAGATGTCAACTCATTTACTTAAAACAGACTAACACTTCCTACAATAGCAGAATGGGGAACTTCAAAAAAATAAATTAAGTGTTCTCATGTTATCATCACAAAAGCATCATTTCAGAGCCAGAGTTATTGCATGTAACAGAGTAGATGGAGCTTTATTCTGCTTCTGGCTGTGCTATTACCTGATCTGGAAGTCATGATGACCCTGGATGCTTCAGATGGAAAAATGTTCCATTCGCCAGCACTGATCTACTTCATCTCGACATATCTAACTGCCCCCTGTAAAAAATACGAATGACAAAGTGCATTAATTAAGAGAGAAGCAACATTACTGCTGCATTGTTACAGCCCTCAATTTGGAGGCGGAGTGTAGCTACTCATTCCCATACAGCTGAGGCTAAGCCACTTATCCTGGTAGTGTGTGATACAGCTTACTTGGGCCCCAATATTTCTGGGGAGGCTGGGAGGGTGCGAGGGTGACTGTCAGTGCGGGGGGGGGATCC
Organism: Heptranchias perlo; assembly: GCF_035084215.1. NCBI lineage: Eukaryota > Metazoa > Chordata > Chondrichthyes > Hexanchiformes > Hexanchidae > Heptranchias > Heptranchias perlo. The sequence continues at coordinate 123,222,210 of NC_090325.1, read as the reverse complement.
CAGAAATACGGGAAAGGCGGAGGTCCTGCCGAATTTAATGGCAGGACCTCATTTGAATTTTTGCACTCAGTTTCTGGCCCGGCATCTGGCCAGATTGAGAGACCGGCCACTGCCATAGAGGAAAGCCTGCTGTACTAGGCCACTGCCAGGGATTGGAGAGGAGGGAGGGAGGGATCGCAGGAGTAGGGGGAGAGATTGTTGGGGGGTGTGGGAGATCATGGGGGCAGGAGAATGGGGGGGGGAAGAGATCACAGGAGGAAGAGATTGCTGGGGGCGACATCGCTGGGGAGGGGGTTGGCCGATCGTGGGGAGGGGGTTGGCAGATTATGGGGAGGGGTCAGCAGATCGCGAGGAGGGAGTGGGCTGATCGCAAGGAGGGGAGCGGCCGATTATGGCAGGTTAGCCGGTCCGGGAAGAAGCACTACTGGCACACAAGCAGTGCTGGAAAAGTAATTACCTACCGGATTCGGCAGTTCTCGCCTCCCTTTAGCTGCCGGGTTTCCCGAACCCTTGGAGACCCAGTCCACAGTCGTTAAATTCAAACGGCTGCTAAAATCTGAGGCACACAGCCTCATTAACATATTCAAATTACTGACCCGCCTCTCGAGAGCAGGTTACTCATCCGCCCCCTAACCCGCCCCGGATAAACTGGAAGTAGGTGTGATCGCGGTGGGTTGGGGTCGGGTTTCACATTTTTAAGAATTTGACCCTCCCGCCCCTCTCCCGCCTGGCCTGGGGGATTAAAACTCCCCCCTTTATGTCTGTCACTCTACGTGTCTTAAATACAGGGTGAAGGGAAGTGGGTCTTGTGGGTTCAGGATTCACCAATATAATCATAGTTTTAAAAAAAAGTTGATACAATGAAATCATTTAGGCAGCCACTGCCATCAGGGAAATCAGCCCTGCAGAACGCCTGTAGAAGAAAGCTAAGTTACTTACCTGTAAACCACCCTCATGATCGCTGCAGCTCCTAGCAGCCCACCCCCCACCTTCAGGCTTCATGACCATCGATTTCTCTTCTCCAGCCATGACCTTCTGGCTCCCCATCCCCCTCCCCTACCCTGACCTCCAGGCTCCCCAACCCCCATCTCCCTCCCCCACCACGGCCCTGACCTCCAGGCTCCCCGACACCTGATCTCCCTTCCCCACTGATGCCCACTTCAGAGTCAACCATGTTGGTGTGGGACTGGAGTCACATATAGGCCAGACCTATACCATAACCACTACCATACCCTATGGGGCAGGGTGAGGCTATGGGCCAAAGACAAGTCGGTGCAATATTTCTCGGCCGAACTCTTCCCATGCTGAGACGAACCCCAACCCAGTTCTGCCAAATGCCAGAATATAAAAACTGAGTACATACTTAAAGGAATATATAATAATCAAGGCAACTGATTTACAGTTTTAATGAAAAAATGGACATAATCATGACCCAGCGCTGAGTCTGGACCCGAAAATGGGCCCCGAAAAGTTTCTACCCCTAAGCCTTCTGAGACGGTACATTGTACGCAGATAAATTTCTTAGTAACAAGTAAATAGATGATACCAGCCATGTTCATCCAAGGGATCGGGAAAATATTCCATAATCCAGAGTATGTCATAATGGGGATTTTATTTATGCCAACAAAGTATTGGTAAATAAATGGAAGTTTTGGCACTACACTAAATTAATTTTTATTGGAATATTTACTTCATTTAAAAAATATACAATTTTATGTGCATGCCAACTTTTGCGAAGACAGAAAAGTACCTGAAAGTGTACAGGGAAGCTGTTGGTAGTGCAGCTTTGCTTTGGTGTATCACTGAGTTCTAAGTAGTTCCAATTATTATCTATTGAACGGTTCATAGGCCATTTTCATGACATGCAGTAGTTTATGGAAAAAGTCATGTTGGTATAGCTTGAAGAATGTTATTATTTCCTCTTCCTGCATTTCCATTATCGGGACTTACTGCATGACATCCCATCTATTAAATTCCATTTCTCTGGTTTGAGGAATGCCTGCATAACTGGCTCATATTCAAAGTGTTCTAAAGCAATCGGGAACTTTGTACACAGGAGGGCCCACCATGCTAATCACATTACACTAACTAATCATAAGCTTTCTGAATTGAATTCCAAAGGGGACAATTCAAATGTGGCTGGTGAGTCCTGCAGAGGGATTAAACCCCCATCAACCAGCAAACAGCTTATGAAACACACATTGCCAGCAAGAAAATTATCAAAGCAGTCTTGGTAATAAGTGACGCTGAATATCACAAATACATTGCAACTCAAGGAGTTGAGGATTTACTTTGTTAAAGCAGCAGCAACCTTTATGCGAACATCAACAACTGCAACTTGTATTAATATAGCACCTTTAACATAGTAAAACATCCCAAGGCACTTCACAAGAGTGTTATCAAACAAAATTTGACACCGAGCAACATAAGGAGATGTTAGAACAGGTGACCCAAAGCTTGGTCAAAGAGATAGGTTTTAAGGAGCGTCTTAAAGGAGGGGAGAGAAGTAAAGTGGCGGAGAGGTTTAGGGAGCGAATTCCAGAGCTTAAGGCCGAGGCAGTTGAAGGCACAGCTGCCAATGGTGGAGCGATTAAAATTGGGGATGCATAAGAGGCCAGAATTGGAGGAGCACAGAGATCTCGGAGGATTGTAGGGCTGGAGGAGGTTACAGAGATAGGGAGGGGTGAGGCCATGGGGGGAATTTTAAAATTTTTAAATTGAGGTGTTCCCGGATCGGTAGCCAAAGTAGGTCAGTGAGCATAGGAGTGATGGGTGAACAGGACTTGGTGCGAGTTAGGATACTGCAGCAGAGTTAATAATATCAATAATAATCAAATAATAAGCCATCTTGCATGAACTGTAATCATTATCACACATCTGTCTTTTGTACAGTTCCATATACTTTTTGCCTTGAAATTGCATTCTTTGAATGTTACTGTGAGAAAGCTTCCATTTATACATAGTGCTTTATCATGTCCTTAGGACGTCTCAAAACACTTCACTGCTGATTAATTACTTTTGAAGTACAGTCAACTGTTGTTCTGTAAGAAAATGCAGCAGCCAAATTGCACATCTCCAGGCCCCACAATCAGCAAACTAGATGAATCTACGTTTTGGTGCTATTGGTAGATGAGGATACCAGGAGAATTCCCGGCTCTTCTTCAAATAATCAAATAGTGCAAGGGATCTTTTGTATCCATCTGAACAGGCAGACATCAGTTTACTGTCTCATTAGAAGGTCAATACAGTGCTCCCTTGGTATTACAATGAAATATCAGACTGGTCCTTGAGTGGGACTCAAACCAACAACCTTCTCACTCAGCTGCAAAAACACTGCCAAAATAGGCCCAGACTAATTTCTACCCCAAAATATGGTTTCTTCCCCTCGGAAACCTGGGCCCCAATATTACCAGGGAGGCGGAATGTCAGCGGTGGGAGGGGGGGGGCAACTGGGCGCGTGGGTAACCCACCCAGTAAAATCTGTCTGTTCCCCACGCGATAGCGGGTAAATTGAAGCCACTTACCGTGGCTTCCGGGTTTCCCGTCGTCAACCTGCGCAGCGGGCAGGCTGCACACCCGCATCACAGGCTGTCAGCTGGAGGAGCTCTATTTAAAGGGGCAGTCCTCCAATGCTGCTCCTGCAGCAAAGAACCAAAAGCACAGAATGGAGCAGACCAGGAGAAAGGCTGCTCCCAGATTTACTGATGCCTCACTCCAGGTCCTACTGGATGGGATGAGGAGGAGGAAGGATATTTTCTACCCAGCGGACGGGAGTAAGTGGCCTGTCTCTGCCACCAAGAAGGCCTGGCTCGAGGAAGCAGAGGAGGTCACCAGCAGCAGCAATGTCTCCTGCACATGGATCCAGTGCAGGAAGCGCTTCAATGACCTAACTAGGTCAGCCAAAGTGAATACACTTACTCATTTTCCTACACTCCATCTTCCACATCACTGCCCCCACCCCACAACTCCTTCTGCACTGCCAGCACTACTCTACCACATCACTCCTCACACCCACTCAAACCTCATCGTCAACTTACTTGCACTTACTCACCTTGCCAATACTCATCCCGCCACTACCACTCAACCCAATCCTTATACAATGTCATGGCTCTGTCTCATACTCACCCTCTGATGCATCTCTTTCACAGTCAGCCTCACCCAAACTAATGCATTCAGCGGTTGGCCACGTCACCATCCCTCACTCACTCACGCCTCTCTACTTTTTCCTCTTATAGGAGAAGAGAGTCCAGAATGCACGGGACAGGGCGAAGACCGGAGGGGGGCCGCAACATCTGGTCGTCCTCACAGACACGGAGCAGGAGGCTCTTGAACTAAGCCGCACCCTCGAGTGCCTGTCTGTTGGGGACGCCAAAACTGACACCCAATAAACGTCTGGTGACAGAACTTTAACATTCAGCACTCACAATAGCAAATGATGTTAACATGCCTTGTCATCTTCAGCACCTCAACATCTGTCATCATGCTTAATATTGCCTTCTGTTCTCTTACAGGGCCTTCAGCGACTGCCGTAACGGCGGAGGGCGATTCCTCAGAGGACCAGCCGGCCTCTGAGGGGGCACCGTCACATCTGAGCGAGCCATCCACCAGCGCAAATACACACACCTTGGTGGGTCCCCGTCCTCACTTAGTTGGGGTCGCACATGGTGAGTCACCACACACATGTGAGCATGAGCAGACACTGGTGGCAGGGGCAGCTGTGGAGAGTCTGCGTCGGTGGGAGCACTCCTCTCCAGCCTCTGCTCAGCTGGACACAGGTGCTGAACCCTGGAGGCCATTCATGAAAAGCAGAATGATCGAGGGGCAGCAGCACATTTGCGAGGTGCTGGAACAAGTGCCATGCGCACTCTCCACAATCACATGGAGGATGGAGGAGTCCAACTCCTGCATGAGTGGAATGGTGGCACAGGTACAGGAGGGGATCTCTGAGATACTGTCACAGGGACGTGAGGGCATCTCTGAGAGAATGTTGCAGGTAAGTGTGGGAATGTCTGCGATGGAGGGAAGGCTAGCCTCCATGGAGCTTCAAGCACGGCTCACCAATGAGTCCATTGAGGCCCTGACAACAGCCCTTTGGACTCAGGGTGAACAACTTTCTGCCACCTTAAACAGGCAGGCAGATACACTAGCACTGGCCTTACAAGGCTTCACACATGAGCTCCAAGCTGTCATCCAGCAGGGTGGTAGGAGTGATGTGGGCTTGACCCAGGAGAGGGATGATGGCAAAAGGGGACATTGAAGTGGGGACGCCACTCAAAGCGTCCCCACGTCTCACCTGTTGCCCCCCTCACAACCAGTACCCACAATGCTGCCCCCTCTCCGGGTGGCCAAGTCTGACCCTGCACAGGTGCAGGTGGAGCAGTCTTTGGAGGGGCCCTCACGGGCACCAAAACCCAAAGGGCGTGGGCCCAAAGCATCTAATCGGTCAGGGCATGAACAAGAGCAACCTGCCACTACCTCTGCTGCAGCCACAGGGGAGGCACCACGTAGGCGTACTCGTAAGCGTAAGGAGAAGGTTTTGTGAGCACAAAGAGGATGCACAAGGGTGTTTGACGGTTTGTCATGTTTTTTATTTATATTGATTTTTGTTAATGGTACATTAAATATTATTATTGTCACCACTACTGCCACGTCTTGGCCATTCTTGACTGGCTTGTGTAATAAGTCCCTTTCATGAGGTTCTCCATGAACACCCACACTTGATGCCACCCATTGGGTCACCCTACAGTGGGTGTATGTGTAGTTGCAGGACTATTTTGTGCAGGTGCCTGTGGCGCAGCACTGTGTTGTGGAGCTCCACGTGGCGGAGGTGGACGGCGTGCCTGGCGAGGCTGGTGATGTTGCTCGTCCTCGGATGAAGTGATGAATGCAGCTATGGCACCCCCCCCACCCAACATCCTGACGGTGTGAGTTTGAGGAGGTCCGCAAAGCAGGTAAATATATTTGCACAGCAGAGTTTAGGGTATAAATTAATAATTTCGAGTTGAAAGACAAAGGTGTTGCAGTGAAAACTTTGTCTGAAGTGACAGAGTGCCCTGCTGCAATAAAAGAGGATTTCCCCCCACCTGTCAAATAATCTTTTGCATCTCCCATTGGCTGCTGGCTGAAACACGTCTCCTCCAACAGGGAGTGTTTCCCACAGCACGGGAAACACGCTGAGGATCCTTCAAAATTGCACCCCTGCCAAATCTCCACTCAATGAGGTCTGTCAAGTACCTCAAGTATCTAACTAACTATCTAAAGCAGCAAACTGCCGGCTTTAATTGCCGGTGGGAGTTCTGCATTCGGGAGCTACGCGCGCACCCGAACGTGTCACTGGGGAACCAGGAAGTCAGCGGGTTGGAGCCGGGGTCCGAACCCACTCCGGGATTCCGCCATTTTAGGAGCCCCCCTGCCCCCAACTCACCCGCTCGGCCATCCGAAAATCGGCCCCCTGGATTCCAATCCAAGACAGATTAGTAGGATTAAAGTCACCTCTCTCTTTGCTAACTTTAAAGGTCCTGAGTGAAAATTGTCAATGTCAACCCAGTTCCTTATAGGTATGAGTGTGCAGCAAAAACTAGTCATAAATTGTCACTAATTGATGCTAAAAATGGCCACCTTTCAAAGTGGAAAATAGAACTCACAGTGTTGTTTCACTGTGGTTGAGATTAAGGCACCTTATTAGGATCATGTAGAGGAAGCTTTACCCTGCATTCAATCCATGGCCTTTTTTTTAATGTATATTTATGTTTTGATATTTTATTATGAGCTTGTGATATTATGATAGGTGCCTTAGGCTAGACATTGTAAAGCTTTATTCTGGAATATATTCCCTTAAGTCAGCTATAACTTCATTGGTGAAGATGCTTTGTTTTAGGAAAATATAAAGATCAATTACATAGGTATGAGGGGCAAGGTGGCTAAGGTAGATTGGGAAATTAGATTAAAAGGTATGATGGTAGATAAGCAATGACAGACATTTAAAGAAATATTTCAATATTCTCAACTAATATACATTCCATTGAGAAATAAAAACTCCACGGGAAAATTGATCCATCCGTGGCTAACTAAAGAAGTTAAGGATAGTATTAGATTAAAAGAAGAGGCCTATAATGTTGCGAAGAAGAGTAGTAAGCCTGAGGATTGGGAGAGTTTTAGAAACCAGCAAAGGATGACCAAAAAATTGATAAAAAGGGAGAAAATAGAATATGAAAGTAAACTAGCAAGTAATATAAAAACAGATTGTAAGAGCTTCTACAAGTATGTAAAAAGGAAGAGAGTAGCAAAAGTAAATGTTGGTCCCTTAGAGGCTGAGACAGGAGAAATTATAATGGGGAATAAGGAAATGGCAGATGAGTTTCACAATTATTTTGTATCTGTCTTCACAGTAGAAGACACAAAAGGCATACCAAAAATAATGGGGAACCAAGGGGCTAATGAGAGTGATGAACTTAAAATAATTAATATCAGTAGAGAAAATGTACTGGAGAAACTAATGGGACTAAAAGCCGATAAACCCCCTGGACCTGATGGCCTACATCATAGGGTTCTAAAAGAGGTGGCTGCAGAGATAGTGGATGCATTGGTTATGATCTTCCAAAATTTGCTAGATTCTAAAATGGTCCCAGCAGATTGGAAGGTAGCAAATGTAACCCCGCTATTCAAGAAAGGAGGGAGAGAGAAAACTGAACTACAGGCCAGTTAGCCTGACATCAGTCGTCAAGAACCTGCTGGAATTCAGCAAAAAGAAGTGGTAACAGGGCACTTAGAAAATCATAATATGATTAGGCAGAGTCAACATGGTTCTATGAAAGGGAAATCATGTTTGACAAATCTATTAGAGTTTTTTGAGGATGTAACTAGCAGGGTAAATAAAGAGGAACCAGTGGATGTAGTGTATTTGGATTTTCAAAGGGCATTTGATAAGGTGCCACAAAAAAAGGTTGTTACACAAAATAAGGGCTCATGGGGTGGGGGTAACATATTAGCATGGATAGAGGATAGGTTAACAGACAGAAAACAGAGAGCAGGAATAAATGGGTCATTTTCAGAGTTGGCAGGCTGTAACTAATGGGGTGCCGCAAGGATCAGTGCTTGGGTTTCAGCTATTTACAATCTATATTATTGACTTAGATGAAGGGACTGAGTGTAATGTATCCAAGTTTGCTGACGATACAAAGCTAGTTGGGAAAGTAAGCCGTGAGGAGGGCACAAAGAGTCTGCAAAGGGATATAGACAGCTTAGGTGAGTGGACAAGAAGGTGGCAGATGGAGTATAATGTGGGGAAATGTGAGGTTATTCACTTTGGTAGGAAGAATAGAAAAACAGAATATTTTTTAAATGGTGAGAAACTACTAAATGTTGGTGTTGAGAGAGATCTGAGTGTCCTCGTACAAGAAATACGGAAAGTTAACATGCAGGTGCAGCAAGCAATTAGAACGGCAAATGGCATGTTGGCCTTTATTGCAAGTGGGTTGGAGTACAAAAGTAAGGAAGTCTTACTACAATTGTACAGGAGACTTCACCTGGAGTACTGTGTACAGTTTTGGTCTCCTTACCTAAGGAAGGATATACTTGCCTTAGAAGTGGTGCAACGAAGGTTCACTACATTGATTCCTGAGATGAGATGGTTGTCCTATGAGGAGAGATTGAGTAGAATGGGCCTATACTCTCTGGAGTTTAGAAGAATGAGAGGTGATCGCATTGAAACATATAAGATTCTGAATGGGCTTGACAGGGTAGATGCTGTGAGATTGTTTCCCCTGGCTGGAGAGTCTAGAACTAGGGGGCATAGTCTCAGCATAAGGGGTAGGCCATTTAAGACTGAGATGAGGAGGAATTTTTCCACTCAGAGAGTTGTGAATCTTTGAAATGCTTTCCCTAGAGGGCTGTGGATGCTGAGTCATTGAATATGTTTAAGGCTTGATAAATAGATTTTTGGACTCTAGGGGAATGAAGGGATATGGGGATCGGGCAGGAAATTGGAGTTGATGTTGAAGATCAGCTATCATCTTATTCAATGGTGGAGTAGGCTCGAGGGGCTATATGGCCTAATCCTCCCCTATTTCTTATGTTCTTATAGGTTGTACAAATGTGCAAATACATATATGTACAATAACTGCCTCCTAACAAATGTAGGAAAAAATATCAAATCTACAGACACTTGTTTGCAATTAGATTCTTTTAAAGATTCTTGACTGGCTTTTATTTACAATCCCTTCCTTAGCTAGTTGAGCCCAATTATATCTAAGATTAATTCAAGACTACCCCAGTAAAAAAAGCTAAATGAAAGGTATTCAAGAAATATTTGAGTTAGGCATGAGCCTTCATATGGACAAAGGAGAATATAACTAATAAATCCCTTCATCAAAGTGACTTTTCTGCTCGGCCAGAAAGGTTCCAGCCACTCAACTGAAGTGACTTAACCAAAAATGTGTTGTACAAATTAACTCTGGTTTCATTTTCCACTCTGTGCTACATCAGGAACCTATAAACACTAAGTGCCGGAGTCATTGAAGATTGAAACGTGTAATTAACTGTCGTAATTTTCCTCACAAATCAGACATACAAAGACCTTGAGAGTTCAAGATGTTAAGAGGGTACGTCAAAGTGATAAAAAAATTGTTAAACTGCATTGTTGTATGGCATAAACCAGGAGGACCAAATGCATCAAACTGCCACAAGTGCTATGTCAGCAATACGTAAAATGGTCCCTGTTCTTTAGCCCCAGAAAACCCTTTTGTGGTTGGTGACTGACTGCAAACTCTGCATTTCGACTGGGAAAGGAGGAAATGTTGATCTACACAGTAAAACGTCAGGGCAACACAAGGCTATTCAAAATGCAGTTTGTATTAAGCGACCACAAGCAAATAAATAAAATATGACACTATGGTGTTTGCTTAGTAACTGAAAGGTGCTGGATAATGTATCATTCAGTGGTAGTGCTACAGGCATTGTCCTTTTTTGTTTGCCAAATAGACAGGATTTGTAAAAGATAAAAATGAAATCAAAGTATTAGCTTCTGTCCTGCAACATGTAATAGTTTTCAACAAGTTTTCATCAAACGCAGTTTGTGTTGCAGAACATTTGCTCAATGACACTATGGGGTTTAAATTCAACAGGTGTGAAACAGGCACATTGATATCCAATTTAGCAGGGTAGGGGCCTGTCCCCAATCTGCATGGGCGTTCGGGCCACTGCTCAATTGGTTGGGGCCTTTTTACGGTGACCCTGGCCTGAAATGAACGCAAGCCTCATTTCAATATTGAAATGAAGATCCTGCACCCATTTCCAACCCAGATGCCTACATTTGTTTAGATTAGTCGGAACTTGCACTTCGTAACCTCCAAGCAGTGTTTCTGGATCCTGAGCTGCCTAACCAGTGGTTCATAAAGGGATGGCTGGAGGCCGCACAACAAACGGCCCCAAAACGTACTGAAATGCCCTTTTTGTGACGTGAGCAGGAGCACTCCTGCTCCACCTGGCTCCACAAAACAACTGTGGGCCGTTGCTGGCCTATCCTCATGCCTCCCCCCCTCCCCGATTGCCTCCCCCCAACCCCCGGACTGACTTGTGGGCATCGGCAGGGGCAAAATTGGTTAGGCCCTGACAGGCAAGCTGTTTCGGGACTTCCAACTGGCACTCACAGCTTACCTGAATTATGATGATGAGGCCATAGGACGAATTTAGGACAGTCCTTGGGCCTTTCCGTTCTGGTGTGCTATCTCTGCATGCTGCCGGAATTATGCCGCTTTTGGGCCCGTAGAGCAGAATTCTCTAAACTGGCACATCCTAAAGCAGGCTGAGACAGAATGTTAAAGGGAAAGGTAACACCATACAAAGGTTTTGTGAAATTTAAATGTGGCAGGTTTACTTTGTTGTGTTCAGTCAATCTATTAATACTGCTTAGTTTGGAACATAGCAATATCATAACTTTTGTGGGTGTCACAAGCGCATAAACAATTTCAGTTTTAGAGGAAAATAACCCATTTCATCTACATATACAAAGTGTCCCATCAGTTTTATAAAAGGTTGCAGTCAGTTTTTTTTGTTATTGGTGAACATAATGAAATGTTTATGCCAATACTACTTCTCCCTCTTTCTATTCTTTTTCTTTGCTCTGTTACAATCAAGACAATATAAGCAACTTAGCCATTGCAATGTAGAAACCAACAGTTTCATTTGTTTATTTAATATTTTATAAGAATATTGTAACGTATAAGATTGGAACAGACCACTGCGGTCTATTTCACCTGTCGCAAATCTCAATCCGTTATAGTCTAATTTAGCTCAAAAGAGCTAGTATACTGTAAGGTCTCTTTGGCATGCTGAAGCAAGGACATCTAAGCAGAAAGTAATGTGACATGAAGCAGAGTACACAGGAAAAACTTACACGACGATCTAGTATATATTGAAGAAATCCACTGTTATCTTTTGGGGTGGGAAGAGGTTTTTTAGTATGTAACTGATTATTTTGTCTGTATTGTACATTTTTACTGGGGGTATAATTTAAAATATCTGCTTGTAGCAAACCTAATTTTTGTCATTTCAAATTACAGTTAAGATAGACCAATGATAAAGTGCTGTATGATTAACATTAGTAAAGTCTTTCATTGATTAAAGATCAACTACAGCTTTGAAATATAAGCCGAAGAGTACTAGATGTAACTGTGCTAAACCATACAGTTGAACTTCATGAAAGATCTGAATAAATCACCAGTCTCTGTATCTCAGGTTAGATTCTGTTTGACATTTTTGCAGTTTTGACTTCGTTTAAATAACTCATTTGAAATTTTTTAGACACATTGCACAATTCAGATTGCATATTTATTTGCTTAAATCTGGTACAATTAGTGACATTTTTTTTGAAGGCAAAGCACTGGATCATTAAGTACCAGCTAGTCAAGCAACTTATGCAAGTTCTTAATAGCCTGTCCAGGGGCCCAATTCTAATCAGCATGTAAGTAAAATAATCAGCCACGTCTCATTAAACCAGGCACAGTATAAATGAACTCCACGTAGTAAATTGTTCTGCTCACTCTGCATTTCAGTAGACAACTTGTGCAGCTGCACGAAAACCAAATATTGGCATTAGTGAAGATACATTGGCACAGCTGCTATGCCATGATTAGGATCTAACCCCTGATGCAGCAACTATATGGCCAGTCACTGTAACACTGACTGAATAAGATAAAAGCAAAATCAAAAGCCAGATTGTTTATTGGAGCTGTAAGCAAAAGCATTAGTTCAAGGAATAAAATTACATTTAAAGGCTGATCATTATCATTTTGGGAAGGGAATGAGCCCAGAAGAGTTGCATGTCATTTTCATCATGAGGGAATCACATGGAAGAGAAACAATTATACTTTTACAGTACAATTATATTTTCTGATGTGGAGTATGTCACAGCACTACCAAATTCTCTGGAATTAAAGGGCAGATTTTTCACTTTGATAGTTGGAAACGCATATTTGGAGATTGTGCAACTCCCGCCCAATGATTTTCTATCCGTTAAAATTAATCGATGGAAAACTGTGGACTGTTGAGGCACAATTTCCCATTATGCACTCCTGGCATGTGTCCTTTGTGTACTCTGTTATACTGGGTAATATATTTACTTGTTGTCTGTACTATTATAACACAGCTGTTTATTTTAAATGGATTTATCATGTGTTAAGATAACAGATACAGGAATTTAATACAAATCCATTAACTAGTGTATTAAAAGTATGTTTACTAATGGCTTTCTAGAACTTTTCTGATGAATTTTTGAAGGATTGGGAACTAAATATACTGGGTTATAAGGTCTACAGGAGAGATAGGGAAAATGGAAGAGGGGGAGGAGTAGCCTTAGTGATTAGAGATGAAATCAATTCAATGATAAAGGAGGATATAACGAGGGGTAAGCAGGCAACAGAGACCTTATGGGTTGAATTGAGAAATAGGAAAGGATCTAAGACTATAGTGGGAATTATGTATAGGACCCCTGGCAGCAGCTCTGAAGTCCTAGATTGTATAAATGCAGGGATTAGACAAGCGTGTAACAAAGGCATAGTGGTCTTAATGGGGGACTTCAACCTTCACATAGATTGGGAAAAGCAGACTAGCAACTGTCAGAAAGGTAGTGAATTTCTTGAGTGTGTCTGGGATAGTTTTCTACAGCAGTATGTCCTAGAGGCAACAAGATTTAGTCATGAGTAATGAACCAAATTTAGTTAACAGCTTAACTGTGTGTGAACATCTGTCCAATAGCAATCATAATATAATCGAGTTCAATGTAGTGTTTGAAAGGGAAAAAAGGGAATCAGCTGCTAAGATTCTAGACTTGGGTAAGGCCGACTTCAATGGGATGAGCCAGAGACTCTCCACAGTAAACTGGGCAAATCTGTTAATGGGTAAAACGACTGATGATCAGTGGGAAATGTTTAAAGAAATACTTAACGAGATACAGAACTGGTTTATACCCCTGAGGGGCAAGAACTCTACTTGCCAAAAAAAACCAGCAATGGACAACTAAAGAGGTAAAAAACAGTATAAGACATAAGGAAAGAGCATACAAAAAGGCAAAAAATGGCACAGATCCTGGCGAATGGGAAAGATACAAAGATCAACAAAGGGTCACAAAACAGATAGTAAGAGCTACAAAAAGAGAGTATGAAAAGAAACTTGCAAGGGATATCAAAACCAATACGAAGAACTTTTATAGTTATATTAGGAAAAAGAGGGTGGTCAGGAGCAGTGTTGGCCCCTTAAAAACTGAAAGTGGGGATATTGTCATTGACAATGGGGAAATGACGGACATGTTGAATAATTACTTTGCGTCAGTATTTACAGTAGAAAAAGAGGATAGCATGCCGGAAATCCCAAAAAAACTAATATTGAATCGGGGACAGGGACTCGATAAAATTAACATAAGTAAGACAACAGTAATGAATAAAATAATAGCACTAAAGAGTGACAAATCCCCAGGACCAGGTGGTTTCCATCCCAGGGTTTTAAAGGAAGTAGGTGAGCACATTGCAGATGCCCTAACTATAATCTTTCAAAGTTCTCTAGATTCAGGAACTGTCCCTCTAGATTGGAAAATTGCACATGTCACTCCGTTTTTTAAGGAAGGAGAGAGAGGGAAACCAGGGAATTATAGACCAGTTAGCCTAACATCTGTTGTGGGGAAAATGCTGGAGTCTATAATTAAGGATAGGGTGACTGAACACCGAGAATTTTCAGTCAATCCGAGAGAGCCAGCATGGATTTGTGAAAGGTAGGTCGTGCCTGACAAACCTGATTGAATTTTTTGAAGAGGTGACTAAAGTAGTGGACAGGGGAATGTCAATAGATGTTATTTATATGGACTTCCAGAAGGCATTTGATAAAGTCCCACATAAGAAACTGTTAGCTAAGATAGAAGCCCATGGAATTGAGGGAAAAGTACGGACTTGGTTAGGAATTTGGCTGAGCGAAAGGCGACAGAGAGTAGGGATAATGGGTAAGTATTCATATTGGCAGGATGTGACTAGTGGAGTCCCGCAGGGATATGTCTTAGGGCCTCAATTATTCACAATATTTATTAACGACTTTGATGAAGGCATAGAAAGTCTCATATCTAAGTTTGCCGATGATGCAAAGATTGGTGGCATTGTAAGCAGTGTGGATGAAAACATAAAATTACATAGAGATATTGATAGATTGGGTGAATGGGCAAAACTGTGGCAAATGGAATTCAATGTAGGCAAATGTGAGGTCATCCACTTTGGATCAAAAAAGGATAGAACAGGGTACTTTCTAAATGGTAAAAAGTTAAAAACAGTGGATGTCCAAAGGGACTTAGGGGTTCAGGTGCATAGATCATTGAAGTGTCATGAACAGGTGCAGAAAATAATCAAGAAGGCTAATGGAATGCTGGCCTTTATATCTAGAGGACTAGAGTACAAGGGGGCAGAAGTTATGCTGCAGCTATACAAAACCCTGGTTAGACCACACCTGGAGTACTGTGAGCAGTTCTGGGCACCGCACCTTCGGAAGGACATATTGGCCTTGGAGGGAGTGCAGCGTAGGTTTACTAGAATGATACCCAGACTTCAAGGGTTAAGTTACGAGGAGAGATTACACAAATTGGTGTTGTATTCTCTAGAGTTTCGAAGGTTAAGGGGTGATCTGATCAGAGTTTATAAGATATTAAGGGGAACAGATAGGTTTGATTGAGAGAAACTATTTCCGCTGGTTGGGGATTCTAGGAGTAGGGGGCACAGTCTAAAAATTAGAGCCAGACCTTTCAGGAGTGAGATTAGAAAACATTTCTACACACAAAGGGTTGTAGAAGTTTGGAACTCTCTTCCGCAAATGGCAATTGATGCTAGCTCAATTGCTAAATTTAAATATAAGATAGATAGCTTTTTGGCAACCAAAGGTATTATGGGATATGGGCCAAAGGCGGGTGTACGGAGTTAGATCACAGATCAGCCATGATCTTATCAAATGGCGGAGCAGGCACGAGGGGCTGAATGGCCTACTCCTGTTCCTATGTTCCTAATTTTCAGGAAAGACAATGGGACAATTTTCATCATTCGTCCTTATCGGGTCAGCAGAGCATTCGTACTGCCCACCTAATACCAGTAGAGTGAGGCCTGAACCATTTTTGAGTTTGGGCCCTCACTTGCACCGGGTCATCTAGCTACCAAGCATTCAATGAGTGGTGATGGACAGTTTGCCAATTTGGAGGGTGGGCAATCTGGCGACTGCATAGTGGAGCCGAGCAGGAAGAAAACTGTAAAAGGAGGGGGAAGAGGCATTCCATAGGGGAGAGTGGTCAGCAGTGGGTCACAATATGCAAAAATGCACAGAAATTTTTTTTAGTGACTGTTTTGTGAGTGTCCTCCGCCATTAAGGAGTGCATGTTCCGCACGTTGACATAGAAACTTGCAAACAGGGTTCTCTAATCGATGTAGGAACCCTATTTACATATTCAAATTTTGGGCAGGAGTGGCTTGCCACTCATTTACAGGCTTGCTTGAAAATCACATTGGGAAGGCCTCGAGCAGGCGATTTAAAAAAAAAATGTCAACTACCGGCTGCACCGTATTCCAGAGTAAACGGGGTGGGTGGCAGTTGAAAAATTGCATCCCACTCGTGCCCCTTTAACATCATTTCATCTTATTATGAAGGAAAGTTCCTTAATCACATCAAACCTGTCGCTGTTTGCTTTGTGTTAATTTTGCATTATAAAAACTTTAAAAGGACAGTATGAATTTTGGGGTGGAATCCGAGTCCAAAATTGAAATTTATTGGAATCTTAATTCATAGTCTGCTAAAACTTTACATTCACAAACTGAAAAGCCAAATGTGATTTGACAGTGATTGCACAAAACTTATAGCACATATGGGATTATTTCCAGCATACCTCCTCAGGATGACAATCACACATACTTTTTGACATCTGCACATGCTGCTGTTATTTGAGATGAATGAACAGAATTGCATGATATTTGATATTGACTCAGCTGTAGGGCTGAGTGCTTGAGCTGCTTCAATCCAATTCCAAGTTTGGTATCAGATTCAGATCTTTTAATCAAAAGTCAAATCTTAATTTTTGCTTGGATTCCTTGACAGTACAAATGGCTTCATATGCAGCTTTAGGTCGGATCTGTTGCAATAGCTATTGTCTTTGTACATTTTTGGAATGGACAAATGGATCCAAACCATGACTATTTGGAAAAGCAAATTAGATCCAAACTGGGACAACAACAAAAAAAACAATAATTTGTATCTATATATCACCTTAAATGTAGAAAATGTTACTGGACTCTTTACAAATTGGGATAAAAAAATCCAAAAGCTCCAAACAAGGACAGTTTAGAATCAGAAACAATACTGGAGCTCATCCCTAACCAGCCACCATTACCATTGCTCTTCTGTTTGACTGAAGCAAATTAAACACTTAATTAGTAATGAAGAACTTCAAAATGTATTATTGGTGAATAACTCATTCAGGAGATATTGTAGTCGTCCTGTTCATGACTAGATTAAGGCATAAACTAATCCTAACACGTATAATATTTTGCATGAGGACGTTTGAGACCAAATGCACTCACATTGCATTTACATTTCCTCTGTTCCAGTTCAGTTGAAGTACTGGGCAATGGGTATTAGTAAATTAAAGAACTGACATCAGAAGCTGAAGCTCAATATTTTAGTTCTCCAGTGTTTTTGTGTGATGAAATGCTAAAAGACAGATTAGCACTTGCAATTTCCTCTCATATTAATTTCCCAATTGTCAAATTCTCACAAGTTTAGTGGGTGAATGTCTGGTGTGGTGTCACACTAAACCATACAAACCAGATGGCCCCAGGTTTAATTCCTTGGTCAGCCAGTCAATGTTCAGGTGCTACAATTGGCCTCAGCACCCTTGGGCTAGAGACCAGAAAAATCACCCAAGGTTTCTGTTCCTGAGTAATTTTGGGCACTCCACAAGAGAAAGGATATTGGAAGCATGGAAATGGTGCAAAAATAGATCATGAGAATGATCCTCAGATTAGGACTGCATTCACTAGAGCAGGAAAGGTTAGGGGAGGGAATCTAATAGAAGCATTCAACAGTTTGAGGAATAAGTAAAGCAAGACAGTGGTAAATTAATTAGTAACAAGGGGGGGCTTAAATTTAACATTAGTACTAGAAGCATAAAGGGGAAGGTTAGATGATTATTTTTATATGCAAAAGGTTATTAGAATGTGGAATACATTATCACAAGTGGCTTTTGAAGACTGGTCAATTGTAACATTTAAGAGGGAAATAGGAGTGAGAAAACAGAGAAACAGGATTAGAGTTGATAGCTTCAGTGTGGAGCTAGCACCAGTATGTTATTAGGCTCAGTACAGTGGGATATGATGAATGTTATTCAATGCCACTCCTTTATAGGTGCATTTGGAGGCATACTTCAGCAAGTGAGTAGATAATCTCGAACGAGCTTTTCTTTCCTCCCCATGATAATCCTTTCAGCTGATCTGACAGTTTGAGTGTAGCAGTGGTTAGAAAATTAGCTTAAAATAAGAAACAGCAGACAGCCATAAATGGGATTGTTTCAAGCTGGAAAGAGGTTTTGAGTAGGTACATCAGGATCAATCTTAGGACCCTTATTGTTGCTTGACATTTATATTAATGACTTGGACAGGGCTAATGTAAGCAATATCACTGAATTATGGATGATATGAAAATTGCAGTTTGGGCAAATTATGAGGAACAATACAAGTTGATACAGAAGAATTTAAATCTTTTAGGTAACAATTGCTACCCCCAAGGGCAATTGGTAGTTGATGCAATTCAATTTGATGAGTGACAAATAATTAGTATGGGAACAAGAAAACAAAAGAGTGTTAAATGGGACAGAGGTTGAGTGTGATGATTAGGAAGAGATCCAGAGATTATATTGGATATATATAAAACCATTAACACAGAACTTAGCTTCAGCAAAAAGACAAATAAGGTATTGACTTACATTAGGAAAGAGGTGGAGTAAAGAGCTTGTATTGTTGCTGCATAAAGCTTTTGTTAGACCCTGTCTGGTATGGTATGTATAGTTCTAATCATAGGAAGCATGTCGTTGCCCTTGAGAGGGTGCAGAGGTGAGCAATAAAGACGATTCCAGATAGCAGAGGACCTGAAAATCTTGGGCCAGCAGTCCCTACTTACACGGTAATTGCATTCACCAGGAACATCCATATCTGACTCCAGCTCACATTTTCAGGGGCAGCTTCCTTACTTAGCCTGAAAATGGGGGCACCCGTGCCACAAGGGCTACACCTAGAGCACCTGCCATACGAAACAAGCTGGAAAGTCTGGTACCCAGGCCAGGGAGGCAGGGTTCCACCCTCGAAACAACATAAGGTTGCACCTAGTATTTCCTTTGGCAAGGGAGCTGCATTTCAAAAAACAATTAAAAGAAAATTCCTCTCCTCAGGTGGTTCAGGCCACAGTCAGCCTGTAGCTCCTGATATTGACCCCAGTTGAGTTTAAATAATGGCAGGTGGACCCCAGCTTTATTTCTGTTCCTGCTAGTTTCTTCATCCCTGATGGGGATGAGAAAGAAATTGCTGTGGCACTTGTCACAGAGTGGCATGACTGGCAGTGCCATCTCAAGGAAATAAGTGCTTTAAAAAAATTCAATTTCAATGACCAACCTAGCTCCTGACTCTCAGTTTGCTAAGGCATTAATGAGAAAAAAACGTTTGATGACATATTTCCACTGTTAACATTTAATTGGAATATGTTTGCCCAAATTTAACGTCTGCCATCGCTTCTGTTGGTAAATCCCAGAAGTAGCACCAAAGGCTGAGGGACCACATTTCCTGCACCCAGTTCTGGACTACGTAAGAGTATATACTGGGGTTTTGTTCAAAATTCATTACCTGTTTTCTTTCTACCAAGTTAGCCCTTTTATATGCACGTTATCATTCTGAGCAGTAATGGGCTGGATGAATAATATCATTGCTACTCCTTCATTAACAAACTAGAAGGCACAGTCAGCAGAGTGGGAAGACAGTTCCGAGCCAGCTTCCTCTTCCTCATACAAGGATCCAGCAGTGACACTAAATGAGAATTGTCCTTAAGGGGAAGCTCAAATATAAGCTTTGATCAAGAGTGGGATTCGACGTTTGGACTTTTATGGGACGAATTTTCATGGGAGTTCTCCAAATCGTCTGTTGTAACTTCGGCAGAAGAACCATGGAAACCCTAGAAAAACTATGGACGAATTGGAGAACCTTTGTGGAAATGCACCCACTTAGAATCAAGTCCAGTGTTCCAGCTGGTGTAAGTGGTGGGAAGCCCCCAACCAGGGACCTCCATTATTGACCCTGTCAAAATATCTAGGGTCAGCAGAGGTTTCCTTTTTAAAATAATCCCAGTTTCCAACCTGTCCGCTGCACATCCAGTAGACTTACACAGGGAGTGCAGCTAAAAGCCCCACTGATTTTCAGGGCTCTTATGAAAGAAGTAATAGCCTTAGCACTAATGGTCTTTGTTGCTGGTTATTTGACTCTGTGGTTGGGTACATGAATTATTGCAAAGAGAAACACCTGTAAATTTTGTGGTGACCCAACTTGGCTTGTGGACAGCTCCAAATGAGAGATAATATTACATTCCATTTCGACCATAGTAAAACAAAATCATGGCATGCTAACTGTTAGAATGGAAATAATTTATTTGTGAACTTCAAAGCGTTTCTGTGCCTATCCCCTTCCCCCTCCCCAGTATTTTGCTGGCTAATGGGCTTGCCCTGCATATCTACAGTTCACAGGTCAGTCTTGGGCTATGGTTAAGACCAGAGGTTTATTTGTCTCTTGTCTATTCTTCAATAAACATTCATTGTTATCAGCAATGGACACATTATTTCACCATATAAGTCCTCTTTCATCCATTATTTTGAGTCACCCATGTGTAGATAACAAAGACCCCAAACAAGCCCTTGCTCCCTTGATTCCTCACTGCTTGGTTGTCATCTAAACATTTTCCCATATTTCTTCTTCCTGAAGCTGATCTTTCTGTTGTTGTGTCTTGACTAAGAAAATTAGACCTTTCACACTAAAAACCCTTGTTTGTCCTTGTGGACTTGTTGCTCAATTAGTTGGTTCCTAGAGGAACATCTGGGATGTTGTTTATAAGAACATAATTTTTTTAAATCAGTAAACCTTTTAAGGTTGGATTCTGATCCAAAGTACTGCCATACACATTTCACAGGGACATAAATATATTCTAGACTTCCAAGTATCCCCAAAGTCTATTATTTTACACTAACTTAACAAATAGTTGGACCATTCAGAATTTTTGTCCTGAAATTCTTATATGCCCCTCTGGACCCAAACTCAATATATTTTCCCTGTCTTCACCTTTTTGTTTGGAGCAAATATTTTCCACTCAATAAAACTTTATTTATGGATACACATCATGCACTTTCAAAATTTATTTTTGACAAAATTTCACGGGTGCGGCCTTTTTCGCTTTATGGTTACAGTGTACAATGATTATGTTATTTGATGCTTTTTCTAACAGAAAATGTTCTATCAGCAAATGGTCAAATTTAGCATTGGCCTTATTATATACATCTGATAATCAGTGGCCCTATTGTATCTATTAGGTACTAGGAATGATCATTTTTGCATTTATTCATCATTTAGCTTCAACTTTTAGTCTTTGCAGCATCTAAAGCCATAGTCTAAGAAAATGGTTTAAAACAAGCATAGAAAATAGGAGGGCAAAGGTCCACATCTCTGTGAGGAAAATAACTTACAGAAACCCAAGGGGTCATTGAAAGGGTGAAAAACAGTAAGATTCAAGAGACAGGTTGTCCTTACCTAATATAAACATACTAAGACCTGATAACGGGGAAAGGCTATGTAACCATTAAGGGCTCAATTTTGAAATGGTGGTGGGTTGTCAGTGGGGGGATGAAGGTGCAGGTGGCAAACCTGAATAAAAAAAACTTATCTTCCCGATGCGATCGCGATGTAATTGATGGTGATTATAGTTCTTTCCAGTTTTGCACCCAGCAGCCAGCCTGATTGACAGGCTGGCTGCCGACAGGAGCTGCAACGCCGGGGGCCGGGGTGGGGGGGGGGGGGGGGTAGAGAAAGAGAGAGAGCGAGACGTCATCTGGCCCTGGAACAGAAGATCGGGGGCGAGGGGAAGGGGAAGATTGGTGGGGGAGAGAGGGGAAGATCGCGGGGGGAGAGGGGAAGATTGGGGGGACATCAGGGTGGAGAGGGGAAGATTGGGGGGACATCAGGGGGGAGGGGGAAAGATCGGGGGGACATCGGGGTGGAGAGGAGAAGATTGGGGGGACATCTTGGGGGGGAGAGGGGAAGATCGGGGGGACATCGGGGGGAGAGGGAAAGATCGGGGGGACATCGGGAGGGAGAGGGGAAGATCGGGGGGACATCGTGGGGAGAGAGAAAGATCGGGGGGGCATCGGGAGGGAGAGGGGAAGATCGGGGGGACATCGGGGGGAGAGGGAAAGATCGGGGGGATATCGGGAGGGAGAGGGGAAGATCGGGGGGACATCGGGGGGAGAGGGAAAGTTCGGGGGGACATCGGGGGGAGTGAGGAAGTTCGTGGGGACATTGGGGGGAGAGGGGAAGATCGGGGGGGGGCATCGGGGGGAAAGAAGAGGAGATCGATGAGGCACATCGTGGGCTGAGAGGGACATCAGAGAGGGAGACATCGGAGCATGTTGGAAAGGTAGGTTGATTTTGTGTTTCAACTTTGTGTAATAGTTTTTTTTAACTTATCACATTTATTTTTGCCTGATCCGCCTGGTGTGAATCAGAAGCCGTGGGAAAGCCGCCCAGGTAAAAATCGTTTTAACTACCTAATATGTCACAAATAAAGTACCTTAAGTACCTCAATGAGGTATATTTGGTTCTTTAACTATCATCCCACCGGCTTTAATTGCTGGTGGGATTTCTGGATTCAGGAAGCGTGTGCGCACACAGGTGCATCTGTGGGGAACTTGGAAGTCGTTGGGTTGGAGCCTGCTTCCAAACCCGCTCTGCACTTTTACAATTTTCTCAGCCCCCCCGCCCCCAGTGCACCCGCATTTTAAGTTTAAAATTGAGCCCTAAGACATTAAACAATTCTTGGTGGTTTCTGAGAATCAGCAAAGTGAGATGGTTTACGATCGTAAGATAAGACCAGTGGTGCTTACGTACAGAACAACGCAGCTGAATAGAATAAAGATAGGGCATGCTCCCTCCCAAAAGTTAGAGCTCTCTCTCTCGATCAATTCCACAGTTGACAGAGGAGAAGAGGCCCAACAAAGGTAAATTTTCACTTATTTTTGTGGGGCCATGGGGAGCTGAAGTGTTCTTCTGGGCCCCATAAGAATAAACCGGGCTGCTGCCAGCCCGGGACCCCCCCTTCAGTAATCGTGATCCCACCCACCTCCTGCATTTACCTTGCTGCTAACCGCCCCGGTGTTGGCCATCATGCATGCGGTGAGTTGCATCAGGATGCCCGCTTGGCAGTTTGATGTAAAGGTACAGAATTACCAAACCTTACGGACCTTCATTGTCAAATAAACATATCCTCACTTGTGCATATGCTAAGGAATTCTGCATTGTACCAAGAGTAATAGAACTACAAAGTAATTCTAATACGGAAACAGGCCGTTCAGCCTAATCAGTCTGTGTTGCTGTTTATCCTCCACATAAGCAGTAGTCCTAACCCCATGCGCTTCTGTTCCCATATCTGTTTACTCCCCCTTTCCTTCAACCACCTATCTAACCTATTCTTAAATATTGACATAGTCTCTGCTTCAACCATTAACTCCAGTATTAAATTCCACAGCCTCACAACCCTTTGTCTTAAATTTCTTACATTTAATCTTATATCTAAGTCCCCTCATCCTAAACACATCGACCACTATAAACAAACTGTTTCTAACTACTCCTTTCATAATTTATTCCTGTCTATCAAATTCCTCTGTAATATCTTCTGCTCTTATAAAAACCGGCCCAGTTTTTAAAGTCCTTCTGCGTGTTTGTATTTCCTCATACCAGGCAGTATCCTAGTGAATCTGTGCTGTACCCTCTTTATTGCCTCAACATCCTTCCTATGGTGCAGAGCCCAAAAGTGCACACAATACTCCAACTATGGTCTTACTAAGGTTTTATATAGATTCACAATTACCTCTAGATTTTTCTGTTCTATAACTCTTGCCATAAATCCCAAATTCCATTAACCATTTTTTTTATTGCCTTATGCACTTGAGGTGGTGTTTTTAATGTCTTGTGAACCTAAACCCCAAATCCCTTTGCTCTTTCATATCACCCAACTTTCCTCCATTCAAAATATAATCATTACCATTTTTTACCAAAATGTACCAGCTCACAGTTTTTTGACAATTCAACCATCTTATCAATATTCCCGTGCAACTTCCTTTGATCCTCAGAATTATTTACAATTCCTCCTATTTTGGTATTATCTGCAACTCTCTCTAGCCCTTTATCCAAATCTTTGATTTACACAGTGAGCAGAAGCGCTCCCAGAACAGAATCCTGTGGGACATCATTACACACTTCCAACCACTCTAAGAAACTTCCTTTAACTCTTACTCTCTATTTCTTCCATTCTAAACAGTTATTAATCAAATTTAAAATTCTACCCCTGATTCCATGCCCCTTAATCTTTCCCAATAGTATCCTTTGTGATACTTTGTAAATTCATATACACTACATCCACTGAATTTCCCTCATACACTAATTCTGTCATCTCCTCAAAGAACTTTTGTCAAGCACAATCTTCCTTTCTGAAAGCCATATTGGCTGATTCTAATTATTTTATCTTCTTCTAGATATTTTGCAATTTAATCTTTAATTACAGATTCCAAAATTTTCTCTACCACAAATTTTAAACTAATTGACCTGTGATTACCCAGGTTAGCTCTGTCGCCCTTTTTGGAAATGAGGATTACATTGGCCACTCTCCAATCCTCTGGCACACATCCGCTCTTAATATATCCTGAAATATAATTTCTAGGCCCTTTGCTATTTCTTGCCCATTTCCTTCAGGGTCATTGGGTATATCCTGTCAGGTCCTGGCATTTTGTCTTGACTAAGCAATGTTGGCTGTCAGAGGGACCACAGAAACTTAACATGCAGATACAGCAAGCAATTAGGAAGGAAAATGGTATGTTAGCCTTTATTGCAAGGGGGTTGGAGTACAAGAGTAAGGAGGTCTTGCTGCAATTACATAGGACTCTGATGAGACCACACCTGGAGTACTGTGTACAGTTTTGTTCTCCTTACCTAAGGAAGGATATACTTGCCTTAGAGGGGGTGCAACGAAGGTTTACTAGATTGATTCCTGAGAGGTGAGGGTTATCCTATGAGGAGAGATTGAGTAGAATGGGCCTATATTATCTGGAGTTTAGAAGAATGAGAGGTGATCTCATTGAAACGTATAAAATTCTTAGACGGCTTGTCAGGTTGATGCTGAGAAGCTGTTTCAACTGGCTGAAGAGTCTAGAACTAGGGGTCATAGTCTCAAGATAAGGGGTCGGCCATTAAGGACCGAGATGAGGAAAATTTTCTTCATGCAGAGGGTTGTGAATCTTTGGAATTTTCTACCCTGGAGGGCTGTGGATGCTCAGTCGTTGAGTATATTCAAAACTGAGATCAATAGATTTTTGGACACTAAGGGACTCAAGGGATATGGAGATAGGGCGGGAAAGTGAAGTTGAGGTTGAAGATCAGTCATGATCTTATTGAATGGTGCAGCAGGCTCAAAGGGCCGTATGGCCTACTCCTGCACCTATTTCTTATGATCTTGTGTTTGGTTTATTTAACATCACTAATAATTTCCTATTATTTATTATAATATCTCTTATCTCACTTTCAACCAATTCAGGATTTACCTTCTCCCCAATATCCTCTTTTGTAAACACTGATGTGAAGTGCTTATTAAATATTACCGTAAATTTCCATTCATCTTTTACTAACTCATTAACCTCTTCTCTGGGGGTCCCACCTCAGATTTAACAATTATCTTTTTCCTAATACCAGTATAAGTCATTTAAATGCAAGTATAGGTATACTTGTTGCTTAACAGAAGGAACATCTGTCTGTACTAATCTATCTTTGTAATCTTTTGCTCATGAAAAGATGTGGGAAACAGATGTTTATCAATGGGAACAAAGTAACATGAAATATTTAGATCTAATGGTGTGCAGGATTCCATTGATGCATTGATGAATCTAAAGAACATGGATGGAGAAATATTTCCTCTTCTAACTTTTCATTTCTTTATCTACTGAAGGTAATGTTTCATGCTGGGGTTTGGCTCCAGGACTGATAGTAGCCCTCTCGCAGAAGAGAAGCATATGATCTGTGCCTTTAGCAGTTTCAAAAGCTCTGAGCCCAAATGTATCATGCTTAGAAAAAAACAGAAAATGCTGGAGAAGCTCAGCAAGTCAGGCAGCATCTGTGGAGAAAGAAACAGAGTTAACGTTTCAGGTCGAAGACCTTTCCTCAGAACTGGGAGATGTTAAAAGAGTTAAAGTTTTTGAGCAAGTACAGAGCCAGGGAAAGGGGTGGTGGGGGGGGGGAGGGAGAGGAGGGGAGGAAAGAACAAAAGGGAAGGTCTGTGATAGGGTGGAGGGCACGAGTGATTAAATGACAAAAGGTGCAAGGCAAGGAGGGTGGTAATGGGACAGGTTAAGAAACAATAGATTGATCAGAAGTAGCTGTAAATGGCAACAGCAGAACCATTACCAGCACTAGCTCTCTGAAAAAATAGAAGCAGTGGTTGTGATCTGAAATTGTTGAAATGAATGTTGAGTCCGGAAGGTTGTAAAGTGCCTAACCGAAAGATGAGGCGCTGTTCATTGAGCTTCATTGGAACAGTGTAAGAGGCCAAGGACAGTGAGGTCAGAGTGGGAGTGGGATGGGGAATTAAAATGACAAGCGGCCGGCAGGTCAGGGTCACGCTTGCGAACAGAGCGGAGGAGTTCAGCAAAGCGATCACCCAATCTGCGTTTGGTCTCCCCAGTGTAGAGGAGACCGCATTGTGAGCAGCGAATACGGTATACTAGGTTGAAAGAAGTACAAGTAAATTGCTATTTCACCTGGAAAGAATTTTGGGGCCCTGGACGGTGGGAAGGGATGAGGTAAAAGGGCAGGTGTTGCATCTTCTGCGCTCACACGGGAAGGTGCCGTGGGGGAGAGAGCGGGTGTTGGGGTGGTGGAAGAGTGCACTAGGGTGTCGCGGAGGGAGCGGTCTCTTCAGAATGCTGAAAGAGGAGGGGAGGGGAAGATGTGTTTGGTGGTACTTAGCATCTGCTTGGTCGCAACTCCATTTCCTTCAATTAAAGGTGGTTTATTGATTATTTTGAAAAGTCAAATCTAAAACTGTAATAATCGGTCTGCGATTTTCCTCCTCAATGTTAGTATCAATAACGTTAAGTTGGATGGGTTGGGCTTTGTGCCTGTGTGACTGCCCTACGACTGACCAGGGCAAATTTCCATGGGATAGTCAAATTTTTTGTTGGGGGTGGGGGTGTGGAGGGGCTTCTGGCAGTTTTCCCGTCTGTTCTGGGAAGCTAACCATAGGGAGGACAGAAAAGTCTTGGGTGCCTGTAGCACTTGGGCAGAACGGACAGTTGATTCAGTGATGAAACCGGCAAAATCTCTCATTAAGGGAATGTACATCGATTGCCCTGTAATCAATCGCACTCACTCAGCATCCAATGTTTCTAAGGTATAATGGCACGGAAATTGTTGGAGCGGCGCATCTGGAATACCATGAATTTGATTTTGTTCCTCACCCTTCAGACTGTATTATTTTTGTGCTGCAAATTGCTGGAAATGCGAATTGATAATGGGACCTCATGAATGGGGGGGTGGGGGGGAGTCCAAGGGTCCATCTCCTTAACCAATGAAATTTAAGGATAGAGAAAGAAACAGAGTGAACGACTGAAAAGGAAATAGGGTGAATTAGAGTCAAATTGGATACAGAAAGAGAGAAAAAGAGACAGAAAGGAAAAATTAAAAAAAATGTAAAATTTAAAGTTTAAAAAAGCTCTAAGAACAATTTACTACCTGCGTGAGTGAGACTCCATAGTTTCATTGTTCTCTTTCTGAGTCCTCAAGGTTATATGGCATGTCAGGACTGTAAATCACATCGTTAACAGAGTCCTTATGACATGAATTACCAGCCCTAAATGGTTGTGGTGAGATTAATTCCTATTAACTGCGCAAATCCAGCAATTTCATGACACAAAATGAGGAGGCTCACAGCGAGATGGTCATTTTTTCGGTTTTTACCAGGCTAACGGCGGCATGGCGAAATCATCCAGCAATTTGTGGTGAATCAGAACATGTGGTTAACTCCTGGTGTGATTAAGAAGCAACTGAATACATTGGACAAAGCGAAGGCCATGGGCCTTGCAAAGTCCCAGCTGTAGTACTGAAGACTGGCTTACTAAAACTAGCTGCTCCTCTAGCCAAGTTATTCCAGTACACCTATGACACTGGCATCTACCCAACAATGTGAAAAGGAAAGGAAAGGACTTGTATTTGTGTGGAAGATTGCTGAGGCATGCTCTATCCAATTAAAGCAGGACAGGCCTAACCACTCTATCAACCTCCTCCCAATCATCAGAAAAGTGATGGAAGGAGTCATCAACAGGATCATCAAGCAAGACCTAGTCACTAATAACCTGCTTACCAATGCTCAGTTTGGAATCCACCAGAACCATTCAGTTCCAGACCTCATCCCAGTCTTGATCCAGACATGGACTCAAGAGCTGAATGCCAGAGGAATGGTGAGAGTAGCTGCCCTTGACATCAAGGCAACATTCATCCGAGTATGGTACCAAAGAACCCCAGCAAAACTGAAGTCAATAGGGGTTAAGGGGAAAGCCCCCCCATTGTCTGGAGTCATACCTGATGCAAAGGAAGATGGTTGTGGCTGTCAGAGATCAATCACTGAGGCCCCAGAATATTGCTGCAGATATTCCTCTGAGTCTAAAGGGGTTCGTTAACCATCATTGGCATATCTGTTGATTCTCTCCCCTCATCCTTTTATCCCTATCTTTTCTAGCCTCACTAAAATGCTTGTTTAACTTTTAGTCTTCAATTTTGATGAAGGGTACACACCAAAAACATCATAACCTGTCTTTTCTCTTTACAGATGTTGACTCACATGTTCTGTATTTCCAGCAGTTTCTGGTCTTATTTCAGATTTCCAGCAGTATTTTGCTTTTTTTTACTCAAACCGTAAAATCTGAGAACTGATTGACAAGTTGAGAGAGCCTTTCTATATTTCCAAAGAATTGAATGCTATGGTTAGATAATTATAGAATGACTACTGAATCTAATGTGACAGACAGATAGTCATCTAGACCACCATGAACCATTCTATCACAAATGTCCCAGAGACCACCACAGAGATAAATTCACAGGTAGACAGTGATACAAACAAAATCTGGTATGCATGGTGGCTAGATTATTAGGGAGGGCAGATGTATCAAGCAGACAAGACACACACACAACTATGTAAGAAACATAGCATATATAACAAATAACAACATAGGAAATACATTTTTATCAATCAGTGAACAAACTATTCCTCCCTTTCAGCTGAATCTGAAAGGAAACATTGAAACACACCAACTTCTTGTGCTAAACAACTGGTAAATCGGCACTAGGAAAGCACAGAATAGGTGACAAGCATAAAGTTGTTCTAGTGCACATTGACATTAAGGAGGCAGACATTGGAATAGTTTGAACAAGGCTAAAATTTTCTCTGAAACCAAATTGAACCTTTGGGCAAATTCAGGTAATTCTAAAAACCCTAAAATATTCCAGCATTTGTTAAGTTAGTCCACATAATTAATAATTCCTTCTTGTAATCGGTAAATAGGAATCCAATGGTTTTATGCGAAACCTCTGGTTATATTGTATACCTATGGTAGGAATGTTGAAGCTGCTACTAGAAATATGCAGCATGTAGTGAATCTGAAGTGATATGAGTTGAGCCACATCCCAACTCAGAATATTTGGATTTGAATGTGACTGTCCATGGCTTTGCACAGGGGGACAATTTTCTAATGGCTCTGTGCATTTTGTAATTTGCTTGTCCATGTTTGGTGATAGTGGTAGGTATTAAATGGAAAGGTTGAGAAACCCTAAAGGAAAGCAAGGTTCCTTCTAGGAAGGGTGAGTATTTGTTTATTCCACATCCACACTTTAATTTTCTAGGGTGGTGTGTGCTTTAGAATGGTTTTCTAGAGTAGTTTTGAACTATGTTCATTCTTTATGCATCTCTAGTAGCTATGCAGTTATTAGTGAGTGGTGAATATACATCCAGGTCAGGGGTGTATGCATTTCTGATTCCCTGTCAGTCTAGGAATAGGTATGCATCTAACTCGCAGGTGATTTAGGGATATTCGTACATTGAATTCCTTGTCAGTCTAGTGTGCATGCCTCATTCCCTGTGGCTGTAGTGGATGGGTATCCATCGGAGTCCCAGATGGTCTAACAGTGGATACACATTTACTTCCTTATCAGTCCATTAGAGGTTCTCCCAGTCCTTCAACAACTTTGTTTATTTGTACTTTGGATTTAGATTGATTCTGAATTCCAAGTTAATCCCAATACTTTTCCCTAGCTGCTCCCTAATTCCATACAACATTTTTCTACATTTACTTAGCTGATTATAGCTAATGCTATGGTCAGAATCTATTTCGGTTAACATTCTTGTCTGTACCATTTTAGTCATGGTACAGGGAACATGCAACTAAATGTTAAATGCTTAGACCTAGCAACAAATTGTCCTGTAATTGAGTCTCCCTACTGTTTAATATTATAACTAAATTGGATTCTAATTTTATTAGAGCAGCAGCTTAGAAACCATTACATTCCATACACCATTTGATGATCTCTGGTTGTACTTATTATTACTACCTTCAATTCTATTCCTAACAGAATATCTACTTTTCCAGATTTTTAAAAAGATACTAAGCAACATAGTAACACTTACTTTAGCTGGGGGTCTATTCCTCATATCCACCTTTCTTTGTGGAAAATTATTTTCCTAATTTCAAACCTTACTTGATGCTTGTAAACTTTATGCTTGTGCCCTCTAGCTCCGTGCCAGTCGTCCAAATTAGTCCCTTCTCTTGCCATGCATCAGCTGTTGTGTGCTTCTGCAGGATGAGAATTGATCTGCATGAAGGCAGACTGCACAGTATCTCAAGGAGTGTAAAGCCCACCGTCAAGCATCTCTTGAATCAATCCACCACCCCGTCAAATTGGGCAATGATGGACGTCTGTAAGCTAGAGTCCAATATCTCTGTGGCTGTAGTCATAGTGTTCATGAAAGGAATCATAGGGATGATTTTTGGCCCCAAAATGGGCGGTCAGTGGGCAGAGCTGCTGTGATGTCTGAGCCATTTTGAGTTCCGGGCCTCATTTGCATTGATCAGGCGAGTTGCGCGCATCAAACCAGCCCCCCGATGCAGCTCGCTGGTTGGGGAGGGCGGGAAAACAGCCGGCTCCTACGTCAAGCCGGCCAACAGTCTGAGCCAGGGGTGGGGAAGAGACAATCCCAGGGATGAGCCACCCATGGACTGGTAGTTGGCCAGAGTATTTTTCTGCGGCCAGGAGGAGCATTCCTGCTTTTGCTGGCCCCACAAAAATAAAAGATTTTGGGCCATTTTTTGAGGACCACTGGTTAGGCTGCTCAAAGTTGGTACAAATAGGAAGAGCTTGCGTGATGCACGCTCCACCCATTTGTACCTCAAAATTTCAATCAGGGTCCTATGTACATTATGGGAACACAGATTTGCATATTAAAAGCAGCCTCTCACCTGAAACAGGCAGGTGCTCTGGCTGTCCATCTAAAAAGTCCCAACCAAGATGGTGGCAGAAGCACCAGCGTAAATGGGGCAGTAATAATTGAACGCTATTTTCAGGCTGCTACCACACCTATACCAGGCTGCCGCTGTTAAAATTGCTCCCTATGTCTCAGCTTGATCCCTCTAACCTCTGGGGCTACCATACAGATGGCCATGAATTTGCCACATGCTCAATGATGCACGGCAGTTGTGGAAATGCATCATGCATTGCTGCTAAGAGGTCAGAGGTTCATTGCTGGACATTCGTTGACAGCTCTTGCAGGGTGTTCAACACAGATTCAAAAAATGTTGTGACGCCATTTTGCTTGTTAATTATCTTCTTCTGAAGGCAGCTCCCAGTAGGGTGCCAATGCCTTCCCTTGCAGCAGAGGAACACCTGGGGCTGTGCTTTTTGCTCTTCGGCTGCCACCCTCATTAATCCTTCATTTAGGCTTGGATCTCTGGTGGTGCTTGTGCCAAGTGGTGTATGTGATGCGAAATATTGTGAAGAGCTCATGTTCTGCCTGCTACCAGATGATGCAGCCTCAT
Source organism: Heptranchias perlo (assembly GCF_035084215.1). Classification (NCBI taxonomy): domain Eukaryota; kingdom Metazoa; phylum Chordata; class Chondrichthyes; order Hexanchiformes; family Hexanchidae; genus Heptranchias; species Heptranchias perlo. The sequence continues at coordinate 123,190,280 of NC_090325.1, read as the reverse complement.
GTTGGAAAGACCTTCGAGCAGGGATTACATAGGGACTATGGACCCTCAGGAGCCACATATAAAGGTTAAATTCATGTCCCCATTAATTTGCAGGTATCTCAAGTTGCTGACATAACAACAACTTGCATTTATAGTGCCTTTAACATTAAAAAAATGCCAAGGTACTTCAACAATGGAAATAGATTGGGAAACAGATGCTGAGCTATGGAGGGATTAGGAATGGTGACCACAAGCTTGGTCAGAAAGGTGGCTCTTGCGAAAGTTTTTAAAGAGAGAGAAGTAGAGTGGTGGGGGCAGAGGTAGATATAAGACTGGAGGACATTGCAGGGATAGGATGTGGCAAGACCATGGAGGAGTTTGCAGATAAGGACAAGGTGTTTAAATTTAGTATATGGGGGTAAAGGCAAATGGTGTTGGTCAATGAGGATAGGAGTGAAGACCTAGTGGAACATAATATAGGAGAGAATATTGATGGCTGTGTTTTGGATATCAGAGTTTGTGGAGGATGGGAGGCTAGCAAGGAGGGCATTGGAGTAATGAAGCCTAGAAACATGGTTTCAGCAGTTGAGGGGCTTAGATACAGATGGAGGCTGGCAACGTTGCACAGTTCAAGGTAGGTAATCTTGATGATGGATAGGTTATGGGGTTTATTGCTCAGCTATGGGTCAAACTGGAGACCAAGGCTTTTACTCAGCCTAATGTGTGACCAGAAAGAGGGATGGAATCAGTGGCAAGGAAGCAGAGAATGATAGGGATGAAAACAATGGCTTTGATCTTCCCAGGGTTCAGTTGACGAAATTGTAACTCAACCATAACTTGATGTCAGACCGGCAGACCAACCCCATGGGAATGACCACATGGTCAAGAAAAGTGGTGGAGAAGCAGAGCTGGGTATCCTCAGCATACATATGGAAGCTGACCCTATGCCTGCAGATCTTAAGACTGGTGGGCAACATGTAGATGAGGAAGAGGAATGGGGCCAAGGCTAAATGCTTGACAGGGCTTTGGAGATGCAATGGTTTGGGAGTAAGAAGAAAAGCCATTGTTAGATATATGCTGGCTGTATTTGGACAAGTAGGAGTGGAACCACACAAGGGCTATTCCACAGAGCTAAACAATGAAGGATAAGCAATGGAGGATGATGATGTGGGCCTCCGATCAAATCTCTTTGCCCATTTCCATATGCAGTGAGTCTATTAAAAGGAGGTGGGGATAGCCTTGCAAAATTTGTGAGTCCAGCTCTCCTTGCTACTGATACAGGCTCACACACACTGACATTTCAAAATCAGGACATATGTACTTTCACTGAAAGAGTGTTGCTGTCTTGCTGAGATGTTGTACTGCAATGCAAGCTGCATGCAAGAAACAGTCTCCATCACAGAAAGCTTGTGCTGCAGAAGATCCTCTCTCTTGCATTGCAAACTTTTTCAGTGTTGTTTTTCAAATCTTAGCTTTGGATGATCTAAGGCAAAATATGAAATTAGTAGTAACAAACCTTACAACTTAGTGTTAGAATAACATAAACACATGAACAATTGCACTCCTCACTTTACACTGATGACCCAGCCCTTCTAAAATGTGGAAAATGTTGGTTGATCCTGCAGTGGAAATCATCTGTACTTGGATTGGCATGTGTACGTCAGCACACATATACGCTGGGGTTTACCTCAAATGTCATGTCAAAATATTTGTATTTCGCTGACTTAATAATATGGCGTGACTATACGAGTGGAAAGATTCTATAACATGATTCATTGTTATTGTTACTGCCATCAGTGTGAGATAACCCACAGTCCTTCCTGAAATCCCTTGCTTTACACCACGTTAGAAAATTCTGAAAATTAAAGATAAACATAAGTGTGTAAGAATGACACCCAGATTGCTTCAGTCTTCCTCTGAGTGATTTGTGCTGCTCTGAGAATACTAAATGATAGAACAAAATATGGACAAGAAAAGATTTATTCCTTGAAATCATTTTAATATTGATAGATAAATGAATACAAACTGGTCGAACACTAACTGGACTATGTACATTTGACATATAGGAGACTTGATAAAACGTTTAACATCATTTGAAAAACAACTATTTTGTGGTTACACTGCTTGCACCTTTTCAGAGTTCCATTAGGTGGTGCTAGTCACATAGGAAACCAACTAAAGTTCAGTCGACAACTTGCAGGAACTAATGGATCAGCAGAGTACATCATAGATTAACTGGACGATTTCAATTCATAGCGAGGCAAAATATCACCAGTTATTTTTCAGATAATGCACTCTGGACTAAATGCAAAATACATTTGCATCACGCTTATGTATTTTACTTGTCTTATTTTTCTAATTGCCATGAAATATGTCTCTTGAAGTAAAAATAGGGAAAGGAACTACACCTTAAGTGATAAGATTTTAAGTGGAGGAGCAGAGGAACCTAGTTGTGCAGTGACACAGGTTATTAAAGATTGGCAGTGGAAGTAGATAAGGCCAGAAAAGAAGCAAATAGAATCCTTGATTTTAGATCTGGAGGCACAGAATACAAAAGCAAGGAGGTAATGTTAAACTTGTACAAGACCATAGTTATGCTGCAGTTGGAGTAATGTGTACAATTTTGGGCACCGCTTTATTGGAAGGATATAAAAACAATGGAAAAGGTGCAGCATATGTTCACTAGGACATTATCAGGAATGTAGTTATGAAGAGAGAGGTTAGGGCTTTTTGCACTAAGACTCAGAAGGTGTGGGATGGACCTGGTAGAAGTTTTCAAGATTATGAAAGGTTGTGATAGGGTAAATAATGGTAGGTTCTTTCCACCAGTCAGTGAAACGGTAATGAGAGATCAAAAATTTAAGATAATCACAAAGAAGAATTAAAGAGGTGATTAGAAAAGTGGGGCTGAAAATCTACAGCCCCTCCAGCAAAATCCCTCAATAAAGCCTGGTGAGAGTGCACCAGAATGGTCGTAAATTATGCCGAGATACAGATGGGCTGAGTCCTGGTCTTGCACAGGAATTCCTGCTCGGCCTTGTGGGGGCAGAGCCACTCAAACAAATTCAGTGACGTAGGAAGTGACAGGGCCGGGATAGGAGACCAGTGAAGGAGTTCCCACATCCCCAACCTCTCAGAGAACTGGTGGAGAATTGCCGACAGTACACCTGGTGAAGGGCTTTGAATGGCTGTTGTGAACCTGGGGTTCAGTCTGGGCTCCTCAAAGATTTGAGGGAGAATTTTAAAAGATTATTTTTTTAAACTGGCCCCCTTACAAAGGAGCCGAGCGACACAAAAATCTTCTTTCCTGGTTATGTACGGGGGTGGGACCCTGACACTCCCTTCCCTCCCCTCTGCCCCCCCCACCCCACCCCCCGGACCCAGAAATCAGAACTGCATTAAGTATTCTCTTCAGCAAGGCTGGTGCCTGAAGTGCACTCTTAGTGGCATTGGCGCCTGCCATTGGAATGTAAAGTAGGGAACCTCCCCATGACCTCAGCAAGTCAATTGAGGTCAGTAGTGGAGGTTCCAAGTGGGTGCATCTTGGCACTTTCGCCAGGATGTGCCCACTGCCATGGATTTTTCAACTGCAAGTTCTTTACATTGATGGTGGTTACAAATCAGGGTCCATAAAATCTTTTTAAAGGGAAGTAGATAGTTTTCTGAAAAAGAGGAATATTACAAAGGGCTTGAGAAGCAAGCCGAAGGATTAAACCAGGCGGCTCATGTGGGGAAAATTACCGGCATAGACTTGATAGGCTGAAAGGCCTGTTTCTGTGCTGTAAAATTCAATGATTCTACAAAGTGCTCAACAAAAGAGGGTTCAGAGACAGCATCAAGGCATGACCAACTCAAATCCCCAAATGTCTTCTCTAATCACATCCGACAGAAGATAGGGGCATTTGCATATTTCAAAATACCTATAGACTTTTTTGGGGGGTTTGTGTCAAACAGATCATTTTTTAAAAAAAAATTAAAAATCACAGGCTTTTATTTTTGACCCAAGAGATAGATTTGCTTCGATATTTGTGCTAGACCATTCTGGACAAATTTCATCCCACATCTCTCGGCAATTCCATTCTTCTGACACAAAATCATGTTAAAATACATATTTAAATTATGACTATCTACTCAACAGAATAAAGCAAACACCTAACCTAGGTGCCAGCCGTGGCTCAGTGGTAGTGCTCTCACCTCTGAGTCAGAAGATCTCCGCTTCTAAGTCCCAGTTCAGAGACCTAAGCACATGTGTCGGAAATTTGCTTGGGTGATCATCCACTGTAACTTTGGCTGTGAAGTACTGCGGGATTTAAAAGGTGCTAACTAAATGTAAGCTCTTTCTTTAGTGTGGTGCTATGAGTCATCATCTATTATCATCCATCTTCCTGCGCACTTCAGAAATAACTTATTGCCAGGCAAATGCTAGCAATAACATTCAGTGTTTCTGAAAGGACTGAATGTAGTTTCAATCCCTACTGATTTCCTAATCTGAGTCATGCTAAGTAGATGCTATGGCATCTCCTTGCAAAGGAGAAGGCAAATCAGAGGAAAGAATTACCTCCTGACTCCCCAAAGCCTTTCCACCATCTACAAGGCACAAGTCAGGAGTGTGATGGAATACTCTCCACTTGCCTGGATGAGTGCAGCTCCAACAACACTCAAGAAGCTCGACACCATCGAGGACAAAGCAGCCCGCTTGATTGGCACCCCATCCACTACCCTAAACATTCACTCCCTTCACCACCAGCGCACAGTGGTTGCAGTGTGTACCATCTACAGGATGCACTGCAGCAACTCGCCAAGGCTCCTTCGACAGCAGCTCCTAAACCCAAGACCTCTACCACCTAGAAGGGCAGCAGGCACATTAGAACAACACCACCTGCACGTTCCCCTCCAAGTCACACACCATCCCAACTTGGAAATATATCGCTGTTCCTTCATATCACTGGGTCAAAATCCTGGAACTCCCTTCCTAACAGCACTGTGGGAGAACCTTCACCACACGGACTGCAGCGGTTCAAGAAGGCGGCTCACCACCACCTTCTCAAGGGTAATTAGGGATGGGCAATAAATGCTGGCCTTGCCAGTGACGCCCACATCCCATGAACAAAAAAAAAATCATGTGGGTGGTGCCTCGTGGCAGTCAGCTATAGCGAGTTTTGGACCTACTCTTGGAGGGTATCCCCACTTTTTATTTTTGGAAGTAACAATATGCTCACCTTTAGGCAGCATGCATTTGAGTGTACCACTTTCTTTTTATTTTTAGAGGCTATGGTCCTGACTCCAAAAGTACAAGTTGACAAGACGCAAAATGGGAAGCCATCTATAGATGAAGATAATAAGGTTCTGTGATAGTTACTGTTTAAAAGAGTTGTTTTTTATGCCATAGTATAAGTGATTCATTTTCAGACTAAAACCTAAAACTTACTGTTGGCAATACTAATAAATGAACGTTTAATGGGGGTCATTTTGACTTTGTATGATAGTCAATGGAAATAAAAACCGGGAGAGATGTAAAATGGGCTACCAATTCGCTATCACCCATTTTACACTATCACACAAAGTCAAAATTACCTCCAATGTGTTTGTGTATCTTTCCTTTTTCCATTATTTTAACTGTTGAAAATAAATGAGTCAACAACTATGTTTAAACAGCAGACATAGGCCTATACCAGTATCACCAACAGTAATTTCTAAGCTGAGAAAAATATAATGGTGCCACAAGAAACGAGTGTATTAATTTGTTAATAGAATACCACAGTGTACACGATTCACTATTATAGTTTTCAGTCCAGTTTATTGGATTATATTTTCACATATGAAAATATTTACATACACATAACAGTGGCTGATTTTCCAAATGTGAGGTCCCAGCACTGATTCCTGCCTGTCAGGACCACGCATTCAGAAAATTGGCCATAAAAAGTCGACGCCAATATGCTGGAAAATGCATCAAATAAATACTCCCTCAGACTCCTCTGTATAAATAAATCACATACATGATGCAAATTGTATACCCACTTCTAAAATCACCACTCCACCATTGCTTGAGGCAGGCCTTGAGCCTGCCCTCGAGGCAGCAGAAGTACGAAGGCCTGGCAGAGCTGAAAACAAGGGATTAATTACAGTGAAACAAAATGATGTTATAAAAGAAAGTCACTAGAAATGTTTTGTCCATGTGTGTGGCTTGTGTTTCCTTAACTGCCCTGCAATCAGTTTGACATCCATTTGTTGAATGTCATTCGGATCTCAATGGGGCATCACCGTTTGGGGCACCCTGATGTGGACAGTACAAAAAAACTTCACCACTTTAGTAAAGCGCAGGTTTCCTAAATGCAGCTCCACAGGGTGTAGCATTTTCGTCAGAACTAAGAAATGCCCCAGAATTTCAGTCAATCCATTTCTCTTCTGTGGAGAGTTCAAAGAAAGGGATGAAAACAATGGAAAATGGGACTAACAGTTTAAGCTAATCAACGTGAGTGTGCCTTAAAATATTCAGGTAAATGTAAAAAGATACCAATAGCACTTTTAATAATCCCGATTTAAACTAATGTTGTTGGTCGGTTTCACTGAATTTAATATAAAAAAATACCTAGGTATCCTTCAGGATAACAAAGTATTTCATGTGATCTATTACTAAATGTTCAAACAGAATATGCATCATTCTTTTCTTTGTCAATGATATTTTCAAAATTGAATGGAAAAAAAATTGTTAAGACTTGGTACCACTGATTACTATCTGTTCCTAACAACCTGTCGACTTGTAACTATCCTATTAAAAAAAAACATTAACACGTTAATCTGGTGTGGAGTGCATGCTGGAGAAAACTTGGCAGCATTGATCATGCCCAAGTGTGCATTTTGAATGCATGCCAGTAGAAAAAGATTTGCCTTCGAGCAGTGGGTTTCTAGCCAGTCTCATTTTAGAATCATCGCACTATAAAGCTAGGTATCATGAAGCTCTGCTTATCTCTGTCTCAGAATACAACCAAATTACTTGGCATGTGTCAGCTAACCATATTGGAGACTTCTGAATCAGCATGTGTGTTTGCCAGCAGTGGATCTGCCCTGCTGTGAGCAGAGATGTAAGCAAGGTTATTTCGATTGACTTTTATCAGTTGGACCTGGAATGCATGCAATGGTTTCACTCTGCAGACCTACGTATACACACACACTAATGGGAACAGCTGGTAGCCTGTTTCTAGTTTTCAGTACTGATACTCTACAGCTACATGAATATCTCAGAGTAAAAGCTAACTGAAAATATTTTGCTTTTACAATAGAATTGGAAGAAAGTTTTGTTCTTTGAATTTTTTTATATAGCAAGGGCCCGATCGTCTTTGGTTTATTCGGTGCAGGGTAGCGGTCAAGGTACTTTCTAGAAGGAGGAAGGAAAATTGGAGGATGTCAGTCTGAGTTGCTCCAATGAGGCCCAAGTAGGAGGTCCAGAGTAACAATGGCAGTAGAGTGGGAGTCAGTCACCTGGCTGCCACCTTAACCGTGTGTGTGGAGACCTAAGAGAGGAGAGAACAAAATTGAAAGATTGAGAATATATTTTGCTTCATTAAGCAATATTTGTTTCTATTTGTCATTTTTCATGTGCCATAAGTTGCATGGAAACACGTTGCCTATTGTTCAAATTCTATGTTTTAGTGGAGAAAATGCCATTAGCAGGATAATGTGTTTTTCCTGGAACTCCCTCAGTGCTGGAGGAGGAACTTTGGCCCCAAGTGATGCTAAAGCTTTTGGTAACTGTTCCAACCTGTACATGTAAGGCAGAAATTGGGATCTGGGGCTGAGAGTGAACTGTGGGCTGGGGAATGGTTCAGGAGGGCAGCAGTGGACAATGGACTGGGCTTGGACTGAATGAGGGATTCAGAGCCAGTGGAAGACCGGGATCTGGACCTGTGAATGACCTGAAGCCAGGACCCGGGAGGAAGTGACTAGCTCTCCCTCCTTGCGATTGCCTTGGGTGAGCAGTGTTTCCAGTCTGGGGGTGGCTCAGGTGACGGAGACATTTTCCAGTGCAAACACTTTCATCACTTTCCCCATGGACATCTGAAAACAGATGGAGAGGGATCTGAGTTTTGCTCAGATTGCAGGAATTCCCAAAGTTCAGAGCATTATAGATTATACACATCTTACCATGCGTCCTCCTGCCCACGATGAATCGCAATGTAATACAGTTTATTATATGTTCCTATTACAGAGTCCAAGTCAGCCATATGAAACTTGAGCATTTCTATACATTGGGCACAATTTGATTCTCTTGATGTTCCGTTCTCAGGAATCGGGAACACTTTGTACTAATATCTCCAGATGGGATTTGCTTCTGAATTCATAAACCTCCAGGAATAATGTTCTATCTCTGTCCACTTTCTGCCTCCTGATGACTATATTTTCTTTCATGAAAGTTGAATTAGTCCTGTGAATGGAATTAATTTCTTCTTCTTAGTGATTTTACATGAGTCTCATTTTGGACTGCAATGCAATGTAACCAAGATGTTTAGGTAAAAACCATGGCATATGTTGAGTAAGAGAAATGTTGGCTGTATGAAGGACCACCCTATTTGCTACTGATGTCAGCACTTTCATCTATGTACAGCACAGGGGGTTTGGAAAGAGTTAGAAGATTATTTCAATTTCTTTTTATAAACCACTGAATTGGTGGTGCTGCATTTTTAATAAAACAAAAGTTCTTCTGATCTATTTTTAGTTGTGACTCGTGCATTGATTGGCATCTTCAAAAACACAAAAGTATAAATTTTGTGAGGCGCCGCTCATAGCTCAGAGCCTTGACTGGTGAGAAAGAATTGGGTGCAGAGGTCAATATGGCCAATGTCTGGTCATTAAAATTAATCAGGAGCAGTGCGACTCTGATTCATGCACTGGTTGAGCAAGAGTCCCAGTGGTACTGTATGAAGGAAAACATGCCAGGGTGATCAACAGCCAGCAAAGTCTGATAGGCTGCACCTACCAAGATGCCACCAACCATATTTACAAGCATAGTTGCACTTACCTGGCAATCATTGTGGGGAAATAAAAGCAGAAAATGCTGGAAAACACTCAGGAGGTCAGGCAGCATCTGTGGACAGAGAAACAGAGTTAACATTTCAGGTTGATGACCTTTCATCAGAACTATACTCGATGACCCTTCATCATTGTGGAAGCTATCTTCATAAGTCCAAGTCAGTAAAGAGCCAGATGCAGAGCTGTGCCACGTACTGGCACAACCAGTGACAGCATCAGTCAGCTGCTGCCTCAACATATCCCCAGATAGATTTGGGAGTGCCCTGCAATACTGTAGATTAACGTTTCAAGGATCAAGAGAACTATTTCTCTTCTGCCCACCCGTCACTTTTGGAGGCAGAACTGGTAGGAAACTGAACCCCCACCCCCCAGAAATTCCATCAGTTCTGTCCAGCATTCAGTCACACCAGTGAGTAAGCCTGCATGAAGCAGATGTCCTGGGAGTTGGGATGAAGTTAGGACAAGAGCAGGCATGTAAGCAGAAGTCCGGCCCACCATGCTTCCAGTGCCAGATCAGAGCTCTAGGAATGTCTAGGCCAGGATGGTTTCTGTGCTCAGATCTCTTCCCAGATATTGTGAACGACCAAAGGAGCATGCAGCTTTGCAAAGTCAGAAACCACATTGATTTTCCCTTTAAGCTGCCACATTCTTTTAGGTGTCAGCCATGGCTCAGTTGGTAGCATTCTCACCTTCTGAGTCAGTAGGTTGTGGGTTCAAATCCCACTCCAAAGACTTGAGCACAAAATTAGGCTGACACTCCACTGCAGTGCTGAGGGAGTGCTGCACTGTTGAAAGTGAGACGTTAAACTGACACCCTGTCTGCCAATGCAAGAGAAATGCCTGCCCCAGGGCCTGAAGCAGCAGCAAGATTGTAGCACTGGACTGAGGAGCAAAAATGCAAAATCTCAAGGTTTAAACAATAATGGACATGAAGGTGCTGTAGGGAACACAGAGAATGCTGAGCTAATTGAAATATATGACAGAAGTGGTCAGCATTTGGTAACATTACAATGCTGTAACACTGATGTGGGATATTTTCATGTTCCTCCGCAGTGTGATAATGTAGATTTACCACACTGAAAGATCTCAGCAGGAGTCTGCATTCATTCAAACTGAATTCAGATTTAATTGTTGCTTCTTAGTGTACATGTCCTGAAGTGGGACACATATATTTTAGCATCAATTTACTGTCTTGGCACTTTCCCTTGTATAATGGAGAAGAACAGCAATCCCTATTTGAATCACAGTTTACACAGGTCTGATTTGAATTAATTTAACTCACAGCTGTTTTAAAGTACATACATTATCTATTTATTTCTTAAAGTTAAAAAGAGTTTACAGTAAATGATATCTCTGTAAAGTGCTTATAATTTATAGAGCAATATGTTTAGTAAATGGAAAACATGGCAGCAATAGATCAAGTCTGCCATTTCTTTCAGTCTTAGACTCCTCATCAAAGAGGGTGCTAAACCATTTAATTTAAATTTTTTGAAATCATCCACTATATATATATATATATCCACCCGCAACTTTAAGTCCAATTGTGATCTTGTGGCTGCCAATTTCCATCAGCAACCATAATGTCCCAATCTCGAAGACCAACACGCAACTGCAAGCCTGCAGCTGTGCCTCAGTTTTCTGATCCTACAGCCAGTGCTAGACCATGCTAGGGAGTGGAGCTGTGTTGGCCTCAAGGCCATGCAAGGAGCTCAGGACAGGAAATCCCAATGATCATGGGTTGGGACAGCACACTTTGGTGGTGCTGCTTCGCTGGAAAAGAAAATCGGGTGCGGTGTAAAATTAGCTGCCGATTCACTAAGATCCCATTTCACACTGCTGACATGGACCAATTTCACCATTCGAGGTTCTTTTTACTAGAATAGAGAGTAAGAGACCTGATAGAGGTATTCAAAATTAAGCGAGGTTTTGATAAAGCAAATCAGGAAAACCTATTCCAATGTTTGGTGAGTCAGGAGCTAGAGGGCATAAATTTAAGATCATCATCAAGTTCAGTTCCACCACTGATTCACCCACAGGAGGCTGCCTTAGGAATTTCCAGACTACTGTTCAGAAAAGTAGATAAAGGGTTGGGTTAATAAACTATTTTAATCTGAACGGTCATGATTAAAGATGGTTACTTATAACCTATGAATTTATAGCAAGAGAGTGTTTTTGTTTATAGAGTACTCATGCTGTAAATGACATTAGTGTCAGTTTTATGACACTAATTCCATCATCCTTCAGTGAACCAATCATACAGACAGGAAATACAAAGTTAGGGTTGGCACAGCTGGAGTTTTGCTTGTTTTAAACTCAAATAAGAATGTGTAATTAGTTTAATTAGTAATTCAATTGGGAAGCTATTGGCACTGTGTTCAAATTATTTTGACACACAAAGATGTTGGGTTGTTCTTGTCACTAAAACATCATAGCTTTGCAAAAGCCTCATTGCATTGATGTTGTCACAGCAAAAATGATGCTACCCTCTTCCAGATTCTTTTCTCCAAATAATGCTGGAAATTTATCTTTAAAAACAAAAAGGACATATTTTCCAATCACTATGGTCAGTTGAGCATGGAGAAGGTGCTAGGGGGACTGCAAGATCTGATTCAGTTCCATATAGATTTGTTCTACTTTAACAACAAGCACAATCTTCCAGAGGGCTTTTAGACTGGCTTAAGGTGGTTTCACTGAAAATAAGTTATAGCATCATTTAAATATTAAATATTATACTGTAATTAAATGAAGTGATTTTCTGTCCACTTTGGACAGAATCATTCTGGATGCTTCCCTTTCTCATCGGGAGTGGACGTAATGGAAGCTCGATTGCTGACAGAGGTATTAAAGGTTCTGAGACTTTTTAGCTGAATGTTTAAATTTCCAATCTTACAGCATTTTGTTATTATTTTTGATGGCATTTTCATGAAAAAGCTTTTCATCTACATTCTTTTAGATTTTTTTAATTGCGTTTGGTTGTTGGGAAGCCTATCTAGATGTAGAATACTCCTTTAATTATGAATAACTGATTATGGGGCAGAGAAGTCACCAACTTTAAAACCAATGATGTATGGAGTGAGGAGCTGGTGGAGAGGATCCTTCCTTGATGTCATTGTGGTCATGGATTTGAGTTACAGTTAACAACCATATCCGAGGCTGGGTCAACAAAAGCCACAGCACTAACTTTGGCTATTTAAAACAGTTTCTGCAATGAAACAGAAAATTGCTGAACCATGCCTAGGTAAGTAAAATACCACAGTTTATACCAATGTCCCATTGAGTAACAATTGAAATATGCAATGCTCTTATTTTTAGGATAATTGTTAAAATGTCAGTTTTCCCCATGCTCAATGTCCACTGTATCTCTTTCCTCATTGTTCTCAGACTTCTTCCTATACATGAGGAGGGCCACATAAAGACAAGCTGTTATTGCTCGTGAAACCAAAAGTGGGCACTCAAATTGAGTCACAACATTTTGTTCCCGCAATTGCAACAGAGAAGCTTCTTTGTTGCTAACCAGCTGGATAAATGGCCTAGAACCATATATCACTGGGCACCGCTGCCAGCATCAGAATAGAAATGGGCTATAAAATGTGTTTTAATGGGTCTTCCAGTCATCTACTGTAGCAAAGCTAAGAAATTCAAGTGTAGATCAAAACCATATGCTACTTTAGTCACAGCACTACTCACATTTATTACCTTGCTTTACATCTCCCTGCACTATATAGAATCAGGACAGGCACTGGGAAACAGGTGATGTACTCCCAGAAAAACTCTGCCTGTTGTCTGTTACTATATAGTAACAGGTGTGCAAGAGCAGCTAGGAGATGTCCCCTCTGATTTACCCTTCTTTTTTGTGGGGTAGCCTCTCTGACTTCCAACAGCATCTTCCTGTAATGACTTGAACAAAATACAGATACTGTACTGTAATGCTGGGAACCACAGGCACAAACCAACAATCCACCTTTCGGCCGTGTCAGAGGGCTCATTCAGTCACAGTTAGGTTACTACCTAGGAACAAAAAGTAGGTTCATCTTTTATGATGGAAGCAGTGACAGATAAAAAGAAAAATGAATTGCACCTGCTGAAAATGTGAGATAAAAGTTGAAAATGCTGGAAATACTCAACAGCATTTAAAAAGAGAAAAGGTGGCTTAACATTCTGATGAAGGATCTATACCCCAAGTATTAACCCAGCTCTTCTCTTCGATGGGCCTGCTTTACATTTCCTGTTTTTAATTGAAGAAGTGACATCTTGCTCATTTCACCCTTTAGTCATCATGTTGCTGTGCTGCTGTTTGAATTTTCAGTCTGTCTCTACATCGATGCTTGATGATCAAACACTCCTTATCACATAACCCATCAATGTTTAATTTTACAAGGTAGACTGGTTCCATGGACTATTTGAGGTCAATTAACTACTACAACTTGTTTTAGAACTGTGTTTATAGCAGAATGTATAAAAAAAGTGAAGGAAATACTATTTATACAATATTTTGTCGTAATAATACACAACCCTATTACAGTTAAATAAATGAGGAGAAAGTGCTTTTACATGCCAGTTAAAAAAATTGAAATCCAAAGCTCTTGGGGGAGAAATTAGTTTGGGCCGGGTTTTCAGACCCGAAATGGTCCGTGCAGTTGCAGCATTCACCAGAAGCCAGAGGCCTGAGGCTCCTCCGAAATTGGGCCTCGGGCCTCATCTGAATAATTTTGTCATGTTGTGGAAGTCTGTGGGGCCTCCTGAGGAACTCGTTGGTTTCCTCTGGATCTATTTGGGCTGGCTGCGATGCCAATAGCGCCCCTCAGGTGGGTTCCAGAGGGGAAGGCGAAGGGAAAGAGGGAGGTGGACGGGAGGGAGCGCGAACGCAGTCCGACAGTAGCCTGCAGTAGTGCTTTGATTGCTCCTCCTGGCTCCATATTAAGGCAAGTTAAAAAGAAAAACTTACCTTTCTATTGGCAGCCTTCTGCAGTCCCTTTAAGGATCACTGGTTAGGCTACAGAAGGAAATGGAGTGAAGCATGCCCGGCGCATGATCTGCTCAGTCTCTGACCAATTCTGGAGAGTGGCCCTTAAACAGGCAGTAGGCCCCTCATTAGCATATTCCAAGGGCCTAACGCATGTTTAAGGTGGCTGCCAGGGATGCCTGAATATTGCCTGAACCAATATGGTGTTGGATGTATTTTAGGCATACTAGAGTGCAGGACATAGCCCCCACAAAATTAGACCTTTTAGCCCCCATTTCGTGCCCAAGAAATGGGCGAAATAAGTTCCAGCTTTGCCTCCCTTAGCTCTCTATAATGGCTGGTCTACTCAAGACTTGAAAACTGTTCCCATATCTGGGGACATTCATCTAACACCTCTTTCACAGTCATACGTTCTCATAGATAATACCACTCCAACCTCGAGGGGGTAATTTTAACCCCAAGAACGGGTGGATTCGGGGCAGGTGGGAGGTCAAAATTGCAGTTTTTTCCAGCGTGACCGCAACCCGGCTCCAACATGAATATCTGATTTAACGTGGACATGTTTGGATTCCCATGCGCAGCCAAAACCCGGAGGTCGCGTCCCCAATTAATGCTGGCGGGCAGGTTGTTAGCTGGGCAATTAACCTCATTGAAATAGTTACGGTAGTTTTTTTATTATTTAATGTTACTCACCTTTAAACTTAATGCATCCAGGATGGCTTTCCCACGTCTCGTGAATCTCGCCAGGTGAAAGGAGGCGAGAATTACATAGAATGTACAACACAGAAACAGGCCATTCGGCCCAACAGGTTCATGCCGGTGTTTATGCTCCACACAAGCATCCTCCCTCCCTACTTCATCTAACTCTATCAGCATCTCCTTCTATTTCTGTCTCCCTCATGTGTTTATCTAGCTTCCCCTTAAATGATTCTATGTTAGTTGCCTCACCTACTTCTTGTGGTAGCAAGTTGCACATTCTAACTACTCTCTGGGTAAAGAAGTTTCGCCTGAATTCCCTATTGGATTTATTAGTGACTATTTTAAGGCACTCTTGGAATCTAGTTCCATTAACTGAGTATAAATTTTGAGTATTAAAGTGACTCATCCACTATTTGTCAGTCCAGCGAAAAATCACAGGCGAGGGGGTGGCAGCGGGTATAAAGGGAGAGGCTCTAGAATCTGGAAGGGTCCCATTAGATTGGAAAATAGTGAATGTAACTCCTCTATTCAAGAAAGGAGGGAGACAGAAAGCAGGAAACCACAAGCCAGTTAGCTTAACATCTGTCATAGGGAAAATGCTAGAATCTATTAAAAGGAGGTTATAGCAGGGCACTTAGAAAATCTCAATGCAATCAGGCAGAGTCAACACGGCTTTGAGGAAGGGAAATTGTGTTTGACTAATTTATTACAGTTCTTTGAGGAAGTAACAAGCAACGTGGATAAAGGGGATCCTGTGGATGTGGTGTACTTGGATTTCCAGAAGGCATTTGACAAGGTGCCACATCAAAGGCTACTACACAAAATAAGAGCTCATGGTGTAGGGGGTAACATATTAGCATGGATAAAGGATTGGTTAGCTAACAGGAAACAGAGAGTAGGCATAAATGGGTCATTTTCAGATTGGCAAGATGTAACGAGTGGAGTGCCACAGGGATCAGTGCTTGGGCCTCAACTATTTACAATCTATATCAATGACTTGGATGAAGGGACCGAATGTATGGTTGCTAAATTTGTTGATGACACAAAGGTAGGTAGGAAAGTAAGTTGTGAAGAGGACATAAGGAGTCTGCAAAGGGATATGGATAGGTTAAGTGAGTAGGCAAAAAATTAGCAGATGGAGTAAAATGTGGGAAAATGTGAACTTGTCCTCTTTGGCAGGAGGAATAGAAAAGCAATATATTATTTAAATGGAGGGAGATTGCAGAATTCTGAGGTGCAGAGAGATCTGGGTGTCCTAGTACATGAATCCCAAAAAGTTAGTATGCAGGTACAGCAGGAGATTAGGAAGACAAATGGAGTGTTGTTATTTATTGCAAGGGGAATGGAATATAAACGTGGAGATGTTTTGCTACAGTTGTACAGGGCATTGGTGAGACCACATCTCGAATACTGTGTGCAGTTTTGGTCTCCTTATTTAAGAAAGGGCATAATTGCTTTGGAGGCGGTTCAGAGAAGGTTCACTCAACTGATTCCTGGGATGAGGGGGTTATCTTATGAGGAAAGGTTGGACAAGTTGGGCCTGTATACAATTTAGAGTTTAGAAGAATGAGAGGTGATCTTATTGAAACATATAAGATCCTGAGGGGACTAGAAGGGGTAGATGCTGAGAGGATGTTTCCCCTTGTGGGAGAGACTAGAACTAGGGGCCACAGTTTAAAAATAAGGGGTCTCCCATTTAAGATGGAGATGAGGAGAATTTTTTTCTCTCAGAGAGTCGTGAGTCTGTGGAACTCACTTCCCCAGAGAGCAGTGGAGGCAGGGTTATTGAATATTTTTAAGGCTGAGTTAGATAGATTCCTGATTAACAAGGGAGCCAAAGGTTATAGTAGGTAGACGAGAAAGTAGGGTTGAGGTCACAGTCAGATCAGCCATGATCTTATCAAATGTCAGAGCAGGCTCGAGGGGCCAAATGGCCTACTCCTGCTCCTAATTCGTATGTTTGTACATATGTTTGTATGAAAGACGATATGATATAGGGAAGTATCATTGGATCGCATAACCTCACCAAGCATTGGAGACCTCAAGGGAGATGGAATATATAGGGTATGTTCCAGTTACAGAAATAATAAAAATGTCTTTAATAAAATAAAATAATTAAAATATAAGTTAAAATAGTACAAAGTTAAAATAATACATGGTAAAATAGTTAAAAATGACAAGCTAAAACATTGGATAAGAATAGTCTAACAATGTGGTAAAATAAGACGTATGCATGATTCAAACATGACATGAACACTAAACGTAATTAAAAATAGTAAGATTGAGTCTGTAAATTTTTCCATTAAAAGGATGAATCTTGAAATTTGACTTCCAGAGGTGCTTGTCGTGGTTATTCTCATCGTTAACACCAGCTTGTGAACTCTCCTTGGGGTCCCCTAGTCTTTGGGATTACCTTCAACCCAGTATTCCCCAATTGGTTTACTGCAGGGCACATATAGATCTTCTTGTAGTACCACCCTCCTAAGATTTTTAATGAAGGCCATGATGCTGGGCCTGCAGGAGTCAGCCCAGCGGTTCAGCACTGGACTTTGCGTCAGGGTCACTGAAACACACAGACAGGGGGGGGGTTTATTGCCCAGCAATCCCATCCGGAAGTGAGCGGACTCAGTTTTTCTTTATGTTTCCCTCCCGTGGGGAGGGGGGGGGTGATCTCTGCCAGACCACCTTTTAGTGCATTCTGGGGAACAGCCGTAACGGCCAGAGTATGATCGAGAACAGCACAAGACAATCACAGCTAGGGTACATTGGTAAGACGGGGACAACAGCCTGATGGGTGCTAGATTTGGTCGCGATTCAATGGCGGAGCTGCACGCCTGCAACCATCCCTTACCATAACTGGACTTACTAAAACAGATATCAGTTTAGGGGCAAGGTGTTACTCTCAGGCTTTGGCTTTGCCTCAGGAAATCCTGAGCTCTCGCCTGGACAGACAAGCGTACCCTCGAATACCACCGCTTGATCTTTGCAGATCACACTTCCTAAGTTCTTTGAACAGCCCATTTAGCCAACGTTTGAATGTTGTTCCTGGTGGGACCACGAGGAGGCATGGTTCACTGCTACCAAAAACTTAGAAGAGGGTTGCAGCTACAGTAATTATGACTCTCTCAAAGTTGTGAGAGTCTTAAAAGAGTCATAGTTACTTCCACCTAGATTTATGGCCCCTATTTCTGGTCTCCCCCACAAGTGGAAACATCTTCTCTACATCTAGCCTATCAAACCCTTTCATAATCTCTTTTCTAGAGAAAAGAGCCCCAGCCTGCTCAATCCTTCCTGATAGGTATAACCTCTCAGTTCTGCTAACATCCTAAAAAATATTTTTTGCACCTTCTCCAGTGCCTTAATATTCTTTTTATAATATGGAAACCAGAACTGTGCACAGTACCCCAAATGTGGTCTAACCAAGGTTCTGTACAAGTTTAACATAACTTCTATGCTTTTCAATTCTATCCCTCTAGAAATGAACCCCAGGGCTTGGTTTGCTTTTTTTTAATGGCCTTATTAACCAATGGCCACTTCATTATTGCACTGCTTGTGGGCCAGGAGGAGCAAGAGTGTTTCCTTCAGACCCCCGTGATCGGTCAACACCCCCGTGATTGGTCGTCCCTGCCCCCCGATCTCCAATCCTCTGCCAATCTCCGATCCTCTGCCCTGCCGATCACCACCCGCCATGAGCCCCACCTCTCCTGATGACTTCCTGGCATCAGAACCCCCCGATCTCCTCCACAGCACCCCTCCGCCTGATCTCCTCCCGGCATCAGCAGCCCCCCCATCGCCTCCAGGCATCAGCAGCCCCCTCGGCCCCGACCTCCTCCACAACCCCTCACGCCCCTCCCGATGTCCTTCATGGCCCATGATCTCTCCCTCTTCCCTCCTCTCCAATCCCCGGCCTTCCCGCCCAACAGCCAGGCAGCCTATCAATCTGGCTGGCTGTCGCGTGGGAAATCCGGAAGCAAAATTAATTGTCTTCAATTGAGTTGCGATCGCAGATTGCAACGTGCTCACTTCACTTCCAAGTTTCCCATGCCAAAATTTACCCACCCGCTCTCTTCCCAGCTCCAAGTTAAAATCATGCCCCTGGTCTCCAGCCCATTTCTCTCTGTTGCAACATTTCTTGTTTCTCTATATTGTGATATTACGAAAGTCTCTTCTTCCCTGAGCGGCAGCGGACCTGGGCGGAACCAGAGGTGAGAGACCGGAGAGCGGGGATATAAAGAGCAGCCACCCGAGGCCCGAGACCTGAGCGGCGGCGGACCTGGGCGGAACCAGAGGTGAGAGACTGGAGAGCGGGGATATAAAGAGCAGCGACCCGAGGCCCGAGACCTGAGCGGCGGCGGACCTGGGCGGAACCAGAGGCGAGAGACCAGAGAGCGGGGATATAAAGAGCAGCCACCCGAGGCCCGAGACCTGAGCGGCGGCGGACCTGGGCGGAACCAGAGGCAAGAGACCGGAGAGCGGGGATATAAAGAGCAGCGACCCGAGGCCCGAGACCTGAGCGGCGGCGGACCTGGGCGGAACCAGAGGCGAGAGACCGGAGAGCGGGGATATAAAGAGCAGCGACCCGAGGCCCGAGACCTGAGCGGCGGCAGACCTGGGCGGAACCAGAGGCGAGAGACCAGAGAGCGGGGATATAAAGAGCAGCGACCCGAGGCCCGAGACCTGAGCGGCGGCAGACCTGGGCGGAACCAGAGGCGAGAGACCAGAGAGCGGGGATATAAAGAGCAGCGACCCGAGGCTTGCTCTGAGACCAGCAGCACAGTTCAGGGTGACGTCACCAGTCAGAAAGTGACGCGGCACAGGGGAGGCAGCTGATTGGTGAGTAGGTTCAGGTGAGTATTTCTACCATTTTACTGTAAGTAAAGTAATAAGAAAGGGAAGATCTGCAGGTTTAATAGCAGGTAGTGTTTTGTTTTTTAGTGTACCTAGGTCCCTAGTATAGTTAACATTTTCTAATTTCAACGTAATTTAAAAGGGGTAACTAAGCTAAGGCAAGTCATGGCAGCAGACCTCGCACCCTTGATATGCCCCTCCTGCAAGATGTGGGAAGTCATGGACACTACCAGTGTCCCTGCCGACCATGTGTGCAGGAAGTGTGTCCACCTGCAGCTACTGACCAATCGTATCTCGGAGCTGGAGCTGCGGGTGGACTCACTGTGGAGCATCCGCGATGCGGAGAAACTCGTGGATAGCATGTTTAGCGAGTTGGTCACACCGCAGGTAAAGGGAGTACAGGCAGGAAGTGAATGGGTGACCACCAGGCAGAGTAAGAGGTGCAGGCAGGTAGTGCAGGGGTCCCCTGTGGCCATCCCCCTCTCAAACAGGTATACCGTTTTGGATACTGTTGGCGGTGATGGCTCACCAGGGGAAGGTGGCAGCGGCCAGGTTCATGGCACCGTGGCTGGCTCTGCTGCACAGGAGGGCAGGAAAAAGAGTGGCAGAGCTATAGTGATAGGGGACTCGATTGTAAGGGGAATAGACAGGCGTTTCTGCGGACGCAACCGAGACTCCAGGATGGTATGTTGCCTCCCTGGTGCAAGGGTCAGGGATGTCTCGGAGCGGCTGCAGAACATTCTGGAGGGGGAGGGTGAACAGCCAGTTGTCGTGGTGCATATAGGTACCAACGATATAGGTAAAAAACGGGATGAGGTCCTACAAGCTGAATTTAGGGAGTTAGGAGTTAAACTAAAAAGTAGGACCTCAAAGGTAGTAATCTCAGGATTGCTACCAGTGCCACGGGCTAGTCAGAGTAGGAATGACAGGATAGCTAGGATGAATACGTGGCTTGAGAGATGGTGCAAGAGGGAGGGATTCAAATTCCTGGGACATTGGAACCGGTTCTGGGGGAGGTGGGACCAGTACAAATTGGACGGTCTGCATCTGGGCAGGACTGGAACCAATGTCCTAGGGGGAGTGTTTGCTAGTGCTGTTGGGGAGGGTTTAAACTAAAGTGGCAGGGGTTGGGAACCGATGCAGGAAGTCAGTGGGAAGTAAAGTGGTAACAGAAACAAAAGGCAGTAAGGGAGAGTGTACAAAACATGACCGGACAGATGGTCTGAGAAAGCAGGGCAAAGACCAAGGGAAGTCTAGATTAAACTGCATTTATTTCAATGCAAGAAGTCTGATGGGCAAGGCAGATGAACTCAGGGCATGGATGGGCACATGGGACTGGGATGTTATAGCTATTACTGAAACGTGGCTAAGGGAGGGGCAGGACTGGCAGCTCAATGTTCCAGGGTACAGATGCTATAGGAAAGATAGAGCAGGAGGTAAGAGAGGAGGGGGAGTTGCGTTCTTGATTAGGGAGAACATCACGGCAGTAGTGAGAGAGGATATATCCGAGGGTTCGCCCACGGAGTCTATATGGGTAGAACTGAAAAATAAGAAGGGAGAGATCACGTTGATAGGATTGTACTACAGACCCCCAAATAGTCAACGGGAAATTGAGGAGCAAATATATAAGGAGATTACAGACAGCTGCAAGAAAAATAGGGGACTTTAACTTTCCCAACATTGACTGGGACAGCCATAGCATTAGGGGCTTGGATGGAGAGAAATTTGTTGAGTGTATTCAGGAGGAATTTCTCTTTCAGTATGTGGATGGCCCGACGAGAGATGGGGCAAAACTTGACCTCCTCTTGGGAAATAAGGAAGGGCAGGTGACAGAAGTGTTAGTGAGGGATCACTTTGGGACCAGTGATCATAATTCCATTAGTTTTAGGATAGCTATGGAGAATGATAGGTCTGGCCCAGAAGTTAAAATTCTAAATTGGGGAAAGGCCAATTTTGATGGTATTAGACAGGAACTTTCAGAAGTTGATTGGGAGAGTCTGTTGGCAGGCAAAGGGACATCTGGTAAGTGGGAGGCTTTCAAAAGTGTGTTAACCAAGGTTCAGGGTAAGCACATTCCTTATAAAGTGAAGGGCAAGGCTGGTAGAAGTAGGGAACCTTGGATGACTCGGGAGATTGAGGCCCTAGTCAGACATGCATAGGCAGCTGGGATCAAGTGGATCCCTTGAAGAGTATAGAGATTGCCGGAGTAGAGTTAAGAGAGAAATCAGGAGGGAAAAAAAGGGATATGAGATTGCTTTGGCAGATAAGGCAAAGGTGAATCCAAAGAGCTTCTACAAATACATAAAGGGCAAAAGAGTAACTAGGGAGAGAGTAGGGCCACTTAAGGATCAACAAGGTCATCTATGTGCGGAACCACTAGAGATGGGTGAGATCCTAAATGAATATTTCGCATCGGTATTTACGGTTGAGAAAGGCATGGATGTTAGGGAACTTGGGGAAATAAATAGTGATGTCTTGAGGAGTGTACATATTACAGAGAGGGAGGTGCTGGAAGTCTTAACGCGCATCAAGGTAGATAAATCTCCGGGACCTGATGAAATATATCCCAGGACGTTATGGGAGGTTAGGGAGGAAATTGCGGGTCCCCTAGCAGAGATATTTGAATCATTGACAGCTACAGGTGAGGTGCCTGAAGATTGGAGGGTAGCAAATGTTGTGCCTTTGTTTCAGAAGGGCGGCAGGGAAAAGCCTGGGAACTACAGACCGGTGAGCCTGACATCTGTAGTGGGTAAGTTGATAGAGGGTATTCTGAGGGACAGGATCTACGGGCATTTGGAGAGGCAGGGACTGATTAGGAACAGTCAGCATGGTTTTGTGAGAGGAAAATCATGTCTCACGAATTTGATTGAGTTTTTTGAAGGGGTAACCAAGAAGATAGATGAGGGCTGTGCAGTAGACGTGGCCTACATGGACTTTAGCAAAGCCTTTGACAAGGTACCGCATGGTAGGTTGTTACATAAGGTTAGATCTCACGGGATCCAAGGTGAGGTAGCCAATTGGATACAAAATTGGATTGACGACAGAAGACAGAGGGTGGTTGTAGAGGGTTGTTTTTCAAACTGGATGCCTGTGACCAGCGGTGTACCTTAGGGATCGGTGCTGGGTCCACTGTTATTTGTTATTTATATTAATGATTTGGATGAGAATTTAGGAGGCATGGTTAGTAAGTTTGCAGATGACACCAAGATTGGTGGCATTGTGGACAGTGAAGAAGGTTATCTAGGATTGCAACGGGATCTTGATAAATTGGGCCAGTGGGCCGATGAATGGCAGATGGAGTTTAATTTAGATAAATGTGAGGTGATGCATTTTGGTAGATCAAATCGGGCCAGGACCTACTCCGTTAATGGTAGGGCGTTGGGGAGAGTTATAGAACAAAGAGATCTAGGAGTACAGGTTCATAGCTCCTTGAAAGTGGAGTCACAGGTGGATAGGGTGGTGAAGAAGGCATTCAGCATGCTTGGTTTCATTGGTCAGAACATTGAATACAGGAGTTGGGATGTCTTGTTGAAGTTGTACAAGACATTAGTTAGGCCACACTTGGAATACTGTGTACAGTTCTGGTCACCCTATTATAGAAAGGATATTATTAAACTAGAAAGAGTGCAGAAAAGATTTACTAGGATGCTACCGGGACTTGATGGTTTGACTTATAGGGAGAGGTTGGATAGGCTGAGACTTTTTTCCCTGGAGAGTAGGAGGTTAAGGGGTGATCTTATAGAAGTCTATAAAATAATGAGGGGCATAGATAAGGTCGATAGTCAAAATCTTTTCCCAAAGGTAGAGGAGTCTATAACGAGGGGGCATAGATTTAAGGTGAGAGGGGAGAGATACAAAAGGGTCCAGAGGGGCAATTTTTTCACTCAAAGCGTGGTGAGTGTCTGGAACGAGCTGCCAGAGGCAATAGTAGAGGCGGGTACAATTTTGTCTTTTAAAAAGCATTTGGACAGTTACATGGGTAAGATGGGTATGGAGGGATATGGGCCAAGTGCAGGCAATTGGGACTAGCTTAGTGGTATAAGCTGGGCGACATGGACATGTTGGGCTGAAGAGCCTGTTTCCATGTTGTAACTTCTATGATTCTATGATTCCCTGAACTGTCCTATTTTCGCATATTGTTCCCTTCTCTCTACATCCCCAATATGTTGAATTCAAGATTCCTGCACTAACTCATGACTTATAGCTGTGGAACTCTATTTCCTATAGCCTGTCCTTCCTCCTGCAACCTTTAGGCTTTTAACACTGAAGTTTGGCGTACCCGATCACGACTTCCTGAATTACTACATCTCTTTCACTCTTTTGCTGGCGTGAATAAATTCCTAGGCCCCGGAATCTTGGGAAACAGATTAATTAAATTGTCTGCTTCTTTGCAAAAGGTTCAGTTTCCCTCTGTTGTAGTGTCTGCATAAACCTGAGCACAATTCAGATGATTGGTGGCAGACTTATATCTGAATTAAAAGGCCCCTGTCCGACAAGCTTAATCTTGGTGCTGAGTGGTGCTAAAGTAACATGTAAATGACATTCAAGTGCAACTGGATCTTCTCTGCTCCGCCAAAGTGATTAAATTGAACATTTCACCCGCGAGAAATGGCAGCACACAAGGTTACATAAGCCCTGGGCTGTTTAGACTGTGACAGGGAAGTTGATAATTGTTGACGGTGGACGATATCAGTCCCTGTTTGATAGCCAAGCTTTTGAAATTCATTACACTTTCCATGCCATTTTCCAATTAACAGTGTGTCTTTAAAAATATTCCAATCACAAAACCTTCTGAAACTGTAACATGAGTTAATGAAAGAACCAAACTGATTCAACTATGAGTGGCTTTTCTATTTCTAGGTGCATAAAAGAGGAAAAATACATTTGCATCCATTATTCAATGAATAAAGTGAATTTAATTAACGCAGTACTTGCTATACATTAGATAATATGATTCATAGGCTATGTACGGTATGCAGACTTGTGCTTTACGTTGAGTGATTTGCACTATCATTGAATTACCAATTGAACATTTTTACATAGATCTTTTACTTTGGCAGCTCATATAACATCGCTGTGCATGTCATTCTGCAGCCTCTCACTAATTCAACAGTGTTCCATCCAAAATCCATGGGGAGAAGAAAGTAAAAATGAATTCAAATTCAAAAAATACCATTGGTTTACTATTCATCTACCTTCCTAATAACCTATTTGGCGCTTGTCTTGATCATCATTTAAGTTATAAATGTTGAAACTGTCAATTTTCTTCTTCCTCATTGGTTACTTTTCTGTGTTAAAAATAGCTTGCATTTACATAGTACCATGTCAGGTCCTCAAGATGTCCCAAAATGTTTAACAACCAATGGCAGTGCAGTCAGTGTTGTGACATAGACAAACACAGCAGCTAATTTGTACACAGCAAGGTCCCACAAACAACAAATAATAGATGAGATCACTTGTTTTTACTGTGTTGGTTGAGGGAGTAATGTTGACCAGTAAACCTTCCTGCCGTCTTTCGGATAAGATGATAAACCAAAGTCCCATCTGGCCTCTCAGGAGGACGTGAAAGATCCTATGTCAATATTCCGCACCCATGAGGACGGCCTCAACCGGGATCTTGGGTTCATGTCACGCTACACGTAACCCCACCAGCAAAAAGGGGGAAAAAATTTATATGTTTTTTAAAATTCTCTCTCTCTCTCTCTCTGCCATTTTGAGTTTCTTTCTGCCTGCCTGTGTAAAAGACACAATGTATATCGAGTGTACTGGGACGTGCTGTTCTCCGTGACTGGCCTGTTTGAATAACAACGACACCTTTTGATTGGTGTGATGCTGTCCCAACATCGTATAAGATATGCGATTTGAGAACCTTTTCATTCATTCATCTGACGAAGGAGATAATCTCCGAAAGCTTGTGATTTTAAAATAAATTTGTTGGACTATAACCTGGTGTTGTAAGATTCCTAATATTTGAGGAAGAGAAGGAGAATTCTGCCGATGTCCTGCCCAATATTTATCCCACAACCAACATCACTAAAACAGATTATCTGATCATTTATCTCATTACTGTTTGTGGGACTTTGCTGTGCACAAATTGGCTCTCACATTTCCCCACATTACAACAGTGATTGCACTTCAAAATAAAGTACTTCATTAAAGTACTATAAAGTGCTTTGGGGCATCCTGAGGATGTGAAAGGTGCTATATAAATGCAAGTTCTTTCTTTCTACGCCTTTGTCCTGCATTTGCTCCAGTTGGCACTTCTGCACAATAGTTTACAGAGCTCCATAGAAGGCCACTGTGAACAGGAATATTAAAAAAAACAAGATCATAAAGCGCTCAATAAGCAGGTACTTATCAATGATGGCTCTTATCCAGAGTTACTTTCTGCCATAATCAAATCAATCTAAAATGGTACAAGTTGGATAGACTTACACATCATGCTTAATTGACTCAAATTTGTACAGATTATGTTCAGCCAGTGTCCATATGTTGACTTCCCAGCTAACAAACAAGAGTCCAACATTCAGCTTTTGCTTTGTTACTGCAACAATGGCTGAACAGACTCTGAATGACTAAATCATACCAAATGTTTATGTACCCATAGTTAGATCATGAATGGCTTGCATGATGACAAGGTACTGCTGTGTTTTATTTTGAATCAATTACAATTTTCATAAAATAATCAAATGATCTAATCATCACCTTCAATTAAAGATATAATAGAAATGACTACAAAGCCATGAGCAATTTTAGGGGTCTAGATGATGTCTTAATCTGTAAAGAGCAAAGTACGAGTGGTTTATAAATGTCACCTTATTCCTAAACTTAGATCATAGTCTTAAAATCGCTCTCTAGGATTTTTTAAAATAAAGCATCATGTTTCAATATAAAATAAAAACAGAAAATGCTGGAGAAGCTCAGCAAGTCAGGCATCATCTGTGGAGAAAGAAACCGAGTTAACGTTTCAGGTCGAAGACCTTTCGTCAGAACTGGAAGATGTTAAAAGAGTTAAAGTTATTGAGTAAGTACAGAGCCAAGGAAAGGGGGTGGGGGAGGAAGGGAGAGAAGGAAAGAACAAAAGGGAAGGTCTGTGATAGGGTAGAGGGCAGGAGTGATTAAATGACAAAAGGGATGATGGTGCAAGGCAAGGAAGATGGTAATGGGACAGGATAAGAAACAAAAATAGAAACATAGAAAATAGGAGCAGGAGAAGGCCATTCGGCCCTTTGAGCCTGCTCCGCCATTCAATATGATCATGGCTGATCCTTTATCTCAATACCATATTCCTGCTCTCTCCCCATACCCCTTGATGCCTTTTGTGCCTAAAAATCTATCTAGCTCCTTCTTAAATATTTTCAGTGACTTGGCCTCCACAGCCTTCTGTGGTAGAGAATTCCACAGGTTCACCACACTCTGAGTGAAGAAATTTCTCCTCATCTCAGTCCTAAATGTCATACCCTGTATCCTGAGAGTGTGATCCCTTGTTCTGGATCCCCCAGCCAGGGGAAACATCTTCCCTGCATCCATAAGGATTGATCAGGAGTAGCTGTAACTGGCAGCAGCAGAACCATTACCAGCATTAGCTTGTTTCTTATCCTGTCCCATTACTACCTTCCTTACCTTGCACCATCATCCCTTTTGTCATTTAATCACTCTTGCCCTCTACCCTATCACAGGCCTTCCATTTTGTTACGGGGAACGGGTAGGAAATTGGACATGAATTTAGATTTGAGGTTAGGATCAGATCAGCCATGATCTTATTAAATGGCGGAGCAGGCTCAAAGGGCCGATTGGCCTACTCCTGCTCCTATTTCTTATGTTCTTATGTTCTTTTCTCCCCTCCCTTCTATCCCCCCCTTTTCTTGGCTCTGTACTTGCTCAAAAACTTTAACTCTTTTAACATCTTCCAGTTCTGACGAAAGGTCTTCGACCTGAAACGTTAACTCTGTTTCTTTCTCCACAGATGTTGCCTGACTTGCTGAGCTTCTCCAGCATTTTCTGTTTTTATTTCAGATTTTCAGCATCTTCAGTATTTTGCTTTTGATTTAATGTTTCAATATAATATGAGCTTTACTAATTCAGTCGTGGTTCCAATTTGATGCTGGCAATGGCTGTCAGTGTCGATGACAAATGTCAGTGTGTTGCTACTTGATGTATGATGATGTTCATTCTGCTGGTTTAATGGTCATGATGTACAGTGATTTGGTACAAATCTATCATGAAATAATCTGCACTTGATTACAGGGAAATTCTCGGGTCAGTAAATATCGTAACAAGATAAACTGGATAGATTATACCAAAAGCACTCATTTGTCTTTTTGTGGGAGGGGGGAATGATGGGGGGGGGGGGCATTCCTGAACCTGTGCCAACAGCCAGTCAGGAACTCTCAATGCACCACTGCACTGTAGTATAGGGGTTTCAAGTTCTGCTCCACACGGTGTTTATATGTGAGATCAAGATCCGTTCTCTCTGTGGTCTTTTCTCCTTCCTTAGTCTGGTATAGATTTCTCAATTTGTGCCTCATTTTAAAAGCCACGCAAATCTGCCCTTCCTTCCTCGCGCCCTGAGTGACATTGATTGACACTCGCTGCTATTGAGTGTTTTCTTAACCCTTCAAGAACTAAATTTCCCTCACAGCTTGCCACACACGAGCATGTTTTTCATCACCAAGGGTCTACAAAAATGTCATCCAATGCAATTATAGACCAAATATTCCGTTGTAGTGAAGCGTCCCTTTTGTTCCGCGATATGCACTGGTTAACATCGCAACCTAAGAGAGATTATCCAATTTCACACATTAAAATGCAATTTTAATCTTAATTCATATTAATTCCCTTCAACGTTGTAACATTTGGTAACAATTATGATGTAGTAGAGCTCACAGAATTAACAGAGAGGAAATACATGGACACACACAACTACAAAGAAACATTTTTAATTAATCATGTTTTCTGCTGTCCCGATGACTCTATTGTTAAATGCACTGCCCAACACGGAACTGAGCATCCAATCAGGTTCAATCCCAGCTAAATGCTGAGTTAGCTGATCTCAGCCAGCCTAGAGGTAAGAACAATATAGTTGGCCTTAGGTCCCCCAGGCTGCAAAGAGTATAAATGAGCCTGGATTCCTATTGCTGGTCATTATCCAATGATCCCTATTGGAAAGTGCGTTTATGTGAACAATGGATGAGAACAATATTGATCTCAGCTCTGTTTGCCTCCCCCGGCCAGGTCAAATAGGCAGCTCACTCTCATTGTCTCGGCCCACACGTGTAAAATGCAATTAGATGAAGTACTGGAGAGCTAATAGTGCCCAACGAACTCAACTCGTGTCAGCAACTTCAAGAGAAAAGGGAGGAAACACATTCAATGGGCAATGGAATCTAACCTTCCCTCAGCAATGTGACTAACAACCATGTTACAAGTGCCTAACCACCATGTTGTTCCCTGGAGATCTTGAACTAGGTTTTTTTTATTGTTTCTGTGTTACCTTTTGATTTAATTTTATGAATCACAATCCTGTAGAGCTAAATACTTTTTTTCTCCCTTCCTTGAATCCAGTGTAAGTTTCAATCACTCACAAAACAGTTGCAGTACAGGTTAGTTGTGGCATCAAGCACCCCACACTACCTCTGTAATGCGCCTTAACCTCAACCTCATAATAGCACAATCTCTTACTTTCTGTATGATTCATTCCTCTCATTAGCCATACTGTGACCTACTGAGTCAAATTGCCAGTTTTTGATGAATTATATTCACTTTCTGTTTTGGGCTGATGTTCACTTGGAAATGGCTTAAGATTGCCCTTATTTTAATTCCCTTAAGACCTTTATAGCTGTCAGAAAAAGGAATCTCTCATAGCATCATTCAAGGCAAGATTCAAATCATCTTTATGATTATTATGAAACCATCTTTAGCTCTCAGAGTTTTACTCCAATTTTCTTTTTAGCTCATGAGCATGCAGCCCACTTCAGATGGTTCATGCTCCTGTATTCTCCATGTCTACCAATAGTGCCTGTCCATGATTAACCAATAGGAGGTGTGCTCACAACGTGTCAGCCAAACAAATAATCATTATCAACAAAACAACAGCAATGTTATTTGCTCCAGAGTGTGAAAAGTTCCAACTGTACAGATTTAACCTAATGGAGACACAATTGGAAATATTAATATCCTGCTATCTTAGGTGAATCTAGCTTCTCCCCTTTTGCATGCCTATGGCAAGACTATACACTAGTCACGATCATGTTACACTGTCTCAATAAACAAATAGTGCTGGGAATTACAGTCTACAATATATGTTCTACAATGCAAGTTGTAATTGTAAAATAAGAAGCACAACATTGCAATTTCTTTGTAAAGATGATGCTATTTTAGTTCATGAAGTTTAATGTTGCATTTTTGTCACTTTGATCCTGATGAAGTAAATAATTATTTTGCAGATCTGTAGTCCACAAGAGTAAAAGAAGTATTAGGCTTCATCTGAATTGAATTTTTAAGAAGAGGGCACGTAGGACCTTGTCTTGCCAGAGGGTACTTTAAAATAGTTATATTTGGGGATTGTATGGTGCTTTGGGTTAGCACATGCCTTATCTTTCACCTTTGGAACCTTGGTTTAAATTTAGCCACACTGATGGGCTGACACGTTCCTCTATATAAGGGTCCTATGTGAAATGAATTTGGGCAGTTTGATCACAGTTCTTAATGGACAGGGGCCCACATCACAAACCTGGTGTTAATTTGGCATTAACTTGATTTAACAACTCTATTTAGTGAAGTCAGAGGATAGTTGGTGTGGTAAATGGGAGCAGAGCAGTGGGAGCTCTGCATCGACTTATGCTTTACCAGACCTCGTAGAGCCTGATACAAGCATTGGAAGAAAGAACTTGCATTTATACATTTATATAGCGCCTTTCATAACCTTCGGTTATCCCAAAGTACTTTACAGCTAATGAAGTATTTTTGAAGTGTAGTCACTGTTTTAATGTAGGAAAAGGCAGCAACCAATTTGCACACAGCAAGGCCCCACCAACAACAATGAGATAATGACCAGATAATCTGTTTTAGTGATGTTGGTTGAGGGATAAATATTGGTCAGGACACCAGGAGAAATCCCCTGCTCTTCTTTGAAATAGTGCCGTGGGATCATTTATGCCCACCTGAGAGGGCAGACAAGGCCTCGGTTTAATGTCTTATTTGAAAGATGGCACCTCCGACACTGTAGCATTCCCTCAGTACTGCACTGTCAGGCTAGAATATGTACTCAAGTCTTTGAAATGCGTCTTGAACCAACAACCTTCTGACTCGGAGGCGACAGTGCTACCAATTGAGCCAAATTAGTAATTGTTTCATTTCTCAGAACTCACCTCCCTCACCATGGTGAGCACAAAGTTCACCAAAACATAATTTTAACATACTGCTCATTGGCAACCTACTCTGCCCATTGAAAATATAAAATAGTGAGTTCATTGCTAAGTTGTCAAAATTGTGATGCTGCCATTAATGTGCCAGTTAAAAAAATGCATTTATTTTAATTTTAAGTGTGGCAGCAGGACATTTATATGTGTATATATAAAATATGTTTTTGAGTGGCTGAATCATAATTATAACAATTAGTTACCAACGATTCAACGTAAGGAACGAATGAAGAGGAAGGCAGGGGGTGGGGGGGGTGTTCAGCCTAACCAAGCACCACAGGAGACATCTGTCACCCACCTGCAGGCGTACCCTTGTACCTACATCTATAGACTAAGGCACTTCTAACTCCCCTTGAGCAACAAACAACACTTATGAAGGTTGTGCTTTACTCGTGAGGCTATACAACAGTTATGCCATATGCCACCCCGGACCTGGAGCCATTAGGTCCTTAAATATATTTCTGAAGGAATTTGCCTTGCTAAATTCAATACATATCCAAGGGTTATTCTGGATACAATGTACTGGAAATATATACAGCTGAATATAGAGGATTCAGATGATATACTGTTAGATCTAGTTATAAACCTGTGTGCAAACGACAATTAGCCTCTCAGCTAGACATCATACAAAAGATCAAAGGACACTAGACAGCCTGTCCAGAAAAAGAAAAAGGAATCATGCAGGATGGACAGGGAATATACAGTGACCATCTAGAGGAGTCAGTGGGGGACCAAATCCATTTTGGTTTGGGGGTCCTCTTTATAATGTGGTCAGCGAGCTGACAATGCGAAATGTGATCCCAGTTAACAGCTCGCTGAGCTAGAGGATGAAAATTGAGCGAGGTGGCCAAATGTGAAGGGCCTGCAGCGCCTTAAAGGGAAGGGCAGAAGTGTTAGGAACAAAAAAAAAGCAGCACTTCAGAGCAGCAGGCCACATTTTTGCAGTATCTATAACAGCAAGTACATTAAATTTGGAAGCCTTTAAGTCTCAAAACTCACAAGCGTCTACTGCAAAATTGTCTCCCAAACCTCCATTCAGCTTCCTCCGAGTGCAGCTGATGATCTCTTTAACTTACACTGACAATTGTAAGGAATCTTACAACACCAGGTTATAGTCCAACAATTTTATTTTAAAATCACAAGCTTTCGGAGATTATCTCCTTCGTCAGGTGAGTGAGTGACACTGACAATGGCTGCCTTCTGACTTGCACTGCCCATGGGTGGGCAGGGGCCAGGAGGTGGCAATACCAACTTTGGGCATCTTAACTATAGCATCTCGATTAGTATGTATGTATGAGGGTTTCTCCTGTTTAAGGTGGGAGGTCTGATTGCCAAGATTGAGGCCCGTCCAAAAATTGGAACAGACGGGAACTCGGCAGTAATTTGCCGATTCTATTCCATGCGCTATTTTAGTCCCACTATTGCCCTGTTTTCAAATGTAGAAGAGGCATTAGAGCTATAATAATAGCCACTCTAGAGGCTGAACATTTTTGTTACACAGTATCCTGCTGCTCTTTGACTATAGTTCTGGAGCCAAGATCTGATAAATTTGAAGTCACAGTCACTTTACAGAACAGATTCGAGTCTTATGTGAATTAGGGCTAAACCCAGGAAACATTTTGAAGCATATTGTACCTATGGAAATAGGTTCTTTTCTAGGAGAAGATGGGAGTGTTTAAATTTCATTTATTTAACCAATATTTTACGAGTTGACTGCTGGACTATTGAATACAATGTTGAATCCCTGAAAGCTGCACTTGGGAGTTGAAACAGTCATTGTTTCAGAATCTTGGCTATAACAGAGGATGCTCCCATGGAGTCACAGGGCCAGATTTTCCTGTGAAAATAACGGTATGGCCAACAGCACTCACTGTTATTTATGTGCAACTCGGTCAGGAACTTCCGGCGAGTGCACATGTGCAGTTAAACGCGTAAAACCGGAATTTGCTGACCGAGATGCGCTGCCCCTCCGCTCTGTGAAAACAAAATCTTACTGTCTGGCTCTTCATTCAAATGTATTGATCAGTGTGAAGTTCCTGTACTGATGTCGTAGGTACGGACTAAACCCGCCCCAATGTGTTAGGGCTTGCCCATTCCAGTCTAAGTACCCTTTTAATGGTGTGATAAAACTTAATTACTGCCAAACAATCTCTCTGGCACTGAAAATTAACTTTAACAAGTAAGGACTCTCATTCTTTCGGATTTTACTTATTGTTGGAGATTTTTTTTAAAATTAAAGAAAATACTTTTTCTTTCTGTCTCTTTTATCTCTCTCTCTTAATCCAATCTTTCTTTCTCTCTCTTTATTTTGCTTTCTGTACCTGATGTGACATTGAATTCACTATTCTAACTTACACTTCCTGGTTCAGTCTCTGCACTGCTCATTAACGATTCTTCAATCTGATTGGTTAATGAGATACACAGTTGCTTGCCCTGTTCACATGGGCCCCAGATGCCCTGTAGAGGGCGCCGTGCTGTTTGGCTATTTGGATGACAGCAACCTGCCGTGCAAAGCCCCATGGAACGTCTATGGGCAAGTGCAAGTCTAATGAATGGCTGGGGCCATTTGTTCACTGCTCACAGCAAGATCTGGCCCATGATCTTTGTTCTGCACATTATACTAAAATAACATTCAAATGCTGTTTCTGTTCTTTACCCAAGGCTATACAGTATTGAGTAGATGGTATTTGAAAACTAGATGTTCAGACACGCAGTAGAACTGTTGCAGCTGATCGACTTAAATTAATACTTACACAGTCTGACAGCGAGACAAAGGAACCTTTTGGCTGTGAGCTGATTTGCTCTTAATTAACTGCATCTAATTACAAACATGCAGCAAATCAATAGCGTGCAAATCTGTTCACAGATCCCATCCTTGGCTCTTGCTACCCAGCTGTGAAAGGTTTTAATTAAATATCTCAGCCCAGAACATATCAAAAGATGTTTTGATTTCTTGATGTGAAGTAAACCCAGTGTCCTGTGGTCTGGTACAAATGGAACAGACAAATTGCATAACAAAAAACTACAACAATGTTCCTTTCAAATCAAATTGAGTTTTCCTTAACAAACAAATTACAGTCAAGGGATGCACATCAGCAGTCCCATTGTGCCCTCCTTGATATGTGCAGCACATAAAGCGTTGATGATCCGGCAGAGAATGATTTAAACTACAAAGGAGACACATGTACAAACATGACAACTATGCATTATTTATATATATCGTGTACAGATAGTTTCTGCCTGACTCTATTTGTACTGAAAAGTAAAAGTTTTCTTTTTCCCAAATAATATCAACAGTCACAGGTTTTTTGATTCGTTGAATTTTTCAAATTAATTTTTCACAAGATAATGAGATACATTTTTAATATTTTTTTTACAAGTTTTATTTGAACCTATTTTCTGGTCCTGGAGCTGAATTTTTGGGACTGGAGCGCTACAACATTGTTGCTTGCCCGAATTGGGAAAGATCAATCCCAACAGAACGTTTGGGTCAGCCCTCAATTCCCATCTAAGGTGAGTTCCCAGCATGGATTGGGCATGCAGCTGGGAACTCACCAAGGAAATAACGGCCGAGAAATTCCTCAGAACCGCTCCGTGGGTGTTGCTTTGCTGAAAGTGCGGTAGATGGGATTTCCACCGCACTTCTGACGAAGTAATGCCGATGAAGCGGGAGCAGCTCCAAGGAATTTTCTGGCCATTGTTCATCATCAGTCCTTAACGGGCACTGTGCCAAAATTGAAGGAATCTGGCCCCTTACAGGTAAGGTGGGAATAAATTCTTTTCAGTTTTTCAAATATGCAGGAAGGAAACAGAGCCTGTGGGCAAGTGAAATCGCAAACTTGCTCCCATTGTTTCGCTGGCAGTTTGACAGGTCCAAATTAAAGGGCCACCTATGTGGCAATCAATAAAATCATTAAAAATTCATAAACTTACCCATCTGCCCAGCTGGAGCGAAGATACTTACGCCACCAAAAGGTACGCTGGAAAATACCAGCCCTGCACTACTTTTTAAAAGTGCGGTGACTGTTAATGACTGTGAAACAATAAAAAATTAAATTTAAAAAATGTGGAATGTTTTTGATGATTAAGAAAGAAATTTAAAATTTAAAAATTTCGATTTTTTTTTACTTTTAACTTCTGTAAGTTTCATTAAATTAAATCATTTGCTTGGCTTTTTATAATAAGGTATGTTAAATTTTTATTTACACGAACATCGTGACGTTCACTTTAAATGAATGAGTTTTACTTGCCTGCTTTTGGGTAGGGCTTCATTCTCACAGTCATTTCCATTGCGCATCAGCCCGCACAGTTCAGAGGCTGGGCCGATGTCACGATTTTTTTCAAACGTTTTAAAATCAAGCAATTCTATGCCTTGGATCTGTGGCAGGTTAATTCGTTCATTTCGTACGTAGGGGCTGCTGCAGATTTTGCCACACCAATGTGAGGAATTTCTGGCCCATTAACTCAGGACAGGTGCACAGTTCAGAAATGGATTAATTAAATAAATGAATTTACCACAACGCTTTCAGTATCTGCTTATCTTGGAAGGCACCAGGCAATCAGATTGAGATGATAATAATTGTGCAATAATTTAGCTTTGATGTTTCATTCTTGTTCCAAAGTGCTTCATTGCCTTTTGAAGTGTAGTCACTGTTGGAGACAAATGCAACAGTCAGCAAGGTCCCTCACATAGATAATGACTAGTTAATTTGTTCTGGTGGTTTTGGTTGAGGGATAAATATTGGCCAGGACACTTTGCAAACTCTCCTGTTCTTCTTTCAGTAGTGCCATGGGGAGGGGGGGAGCTAGAAACTGGTATGCGTTGCACCTGTTTTTGACTGTTAAATGCACACAACGCTGACCAATATAGCTGTGGGACGGCCTGTGCCAATCTGTGCAGGCGTTCGGCCCATTGCTAAATCTGTTTTTTAGGCATCCCGGGTAGCACTTATATGTTAATTATGGGTTTAAAGCTTGTTGAAGGACCCATCTGCAAAATCTGTTTCCGATGAGCGGGATCAGACAGACAGTCGGTTGCCAGGAATTTTGTCGGAGAAGCTCCTGCTCAGCTGCTGAAACTTTGCCAGAGGTGCAGTAGAAAATCCCCTTTAAGCCTATAAGCCCACAAACGGGGGTTTCTGCTGCACTTCCGGCAAAGTTGCAGCGGCTGAGCAGCAGCTCGGAGGAAGTTCCTGGCCTTCATCTTTTTTGGGGGGCGTGGGGAATAACGACAGAATAGGATTCACCATAAAACATTAGTGACTGCCGACATAGAGAGCACCATCAGATTATTTCACTCTCCCAACTAAGGGACCCCATACAGGGGTGAGGTGTACCTGTGAGGGGGATGAAAAGGGGAAATAACAGAGAGTAAAAAATAAATAACCTAAGTTCCATCAGGTTATTCACATGAAGTATTGATATCAGATTATGTCAAAATGAATTACAGAAAGAAAGACTTGCATTTATATAGCGCCTTTCCCAACCTCAGGATGTCCCAAAGTGCTTTACAGCCCATGAAGTACTGCCACTGTTGTAATGTAGGAAACATGGCAGCCAATTTGCACACAGCAAGCTCCCACAAACAGCAATGAAATAAATGACGAGATCAACTGTTTTAGGTGTTGGTTAAGGGAGGCCAGGACACTGTGGTAGAACTCCCCTGCTCTTCTTCGAATAGTGCTGTGGGATCTTTTACATCCACCTGAGAGGGCAGACAGGGCCTCGGTTTAATGTCTTATCTGAAAGGTGACACCTCTGACAGTGCAACTCTCCCTCAGTACTGCCTAGATTATGTGCTCAAGCCTCTGGTGTGGGGTGCAAAGCCACAACCTTCTGACTCAGAGGTGAGAGTACTACCACTGAGCCAAGGCTGACACAGGGCTGATTTTCTCGAACTGAGCAAGAAACGGGGCTCAGAGGGAGTTCTGGTCAGGAAATTGTGGGCCTGCAGACTTTGATTTTTTTATCCATTACATGAAAATTATCTTTTTAAAATCAGTCTCCAAAGTTAAGTTGAATTCCAGTTACCATGTGTTTCCCATTCTAGGATTGTACTGAATGATCTGACATCTTGTCAAAATGAGATTGCAGTGTCATGTTATTTGACATTGTTCTGTTATTCTAAAAGATCATAGAGCAAAGGCTCTACATGGAGGGTTGACAGTTGTCTAATTATTTGCCCTTATAATGCACGGCTCCTGCTGCATTTGACATTTTTGAATATTGACACTGAAAATCCACGACCATTCTGACAGACTCCCACCCTAACAGTTACGTTCCTATGGTTCGGGCCTTTATTGGGACCTGGTCAGGTCAGGCTTACCAATCGGCCAACGGTGAATATGGAGCTTGGACACTGAAGATTGGGCACAAAATTTAAAAAAATACTTTTTAAAGCAGCCCCTCCCCTGGAACCTTGTTTCCATGGATGGGGACCTAACACTGACCCCCTGGCTGGCCCACCAACAGCAGATTTTCCAGCATTGCTGCAATGGTGTGTATGCTGTATGCATCCTTAGTGGTGCAGGTGCCTGCTAATGGTGGGCAAATGAAGTAACCTCTCCTTGACCCCACAAACATATTTTATTGGGTACTTGGATAACAGTTCACATTGAACATTTAAGAAAAATAAACATATGTCCATAAAGATCCAAAAATAGTATATGACCTGCTATCAAAAAATAGATTTCAGGACTTTGTGAAACATAACGTCAATCGATTATCCATAACACTGTGTCAGGGAAATGGCTGAAGATGAAAACAAGACTCCAAAATACTATAAAAACCTCATTAATATTTCATAGCTGCTGCTGATAGATTATTTGACCTCCTTTATGTGGTGTTGCAGAGGACATCTGGGACAAGTATTGTGGGTCACATGGGTGATATCTTCCAGTGCCAGTAAAGGTCAGAGGAACTTGACTTTCCTGGAGGCGAGTGAAGAGAGATTCCATGCACTGCTAAATTAGTAGCTTCAGGCCATGGCTGCTGTGTGCTTTGCAATTGACAGTTCAGAGTGTGGGACAGCAACAAACGTTATGAAGATTTTACATAGATGATCAACCCCTCCTTTATTCTTTTTAGACATCTGCACTTTCACTATCATTCATGACAAAATTGGGTTTATTGCTTGTTTTTTAACATTTCCGCAATTTTGAATTTTGTTGTACCTTTTGGGGAAGAGAGGGAGAGGAGAATGTATCCATGGTTCATGCATCCAATTGTAATGAAACAAATAGACTGAGGGCAGAATAGAGAGAATGGTGCAAGTTGTAAGCTGGATGTCTTCAATTGATTGGAAAAAACAATGAAAATCGCTTCAAAAATTATTACAAACAAAACTAGAATGAACAAGTTTTGCTTTAGTGCTTCTGCAACCTTCACAAAGAGTTAACTGTTGTTTTTAGTTTAAAAGCATTTGTTCATCCGGTGAGTTGTTGTGGAGGGGTTTAAATGGGGTAAGTGAACTTTTCTGCATGCATATCACAAGATCACAAGATAAGTACAGCTGAGGAAGGCCATTCGGCCTATCTTAATTCATCCACCTAGAAAGCTCCTAATGTTCCCCATTGTAGCATCCAATTGCCTCTTAAATGTTTTCAGGGTTTTTGCCTCCACTACACTATCTGGAAATCTATCCCACTCACATTGACCATTCTTTGTCTGAAGAAGAATTTTATTCAGTCCTAAAATTACCTTTGAATCTGTGCCTTCTACTTCTCCCTCAGTTTGTTTCAAAATAATATTCCAAGTTAACATTTTCTGTACCCGTAACTATCTTATGTACCTCTATAAGGTCATCTCTTGGATGCCTCCTTTGTAGGCTGAAAAGTCCACGTTTCTGCAATCTTTCTTCATAACTCAAACCCCTCAGCTTTGTGGCAGAGGGTGCCCACTCCATGAGGTGCATGGGGCACCCCCATGAAATATCCCAGATCAGTCTTCTTCATAAGAGGGCTGGAAAAAACGTAATTTAAAAAAAAAATCTTTGCAAGTCCAGGCCCACAGGTGGGCCCCACATTTGCTAGTCAGTAGACTTGCACGCCTGTTTTCACTTAGTATACCAGTGTGCCAATGCTTTACGAGGCCGGAGACAAGAAAACTCCCTTGCCTCAAAGTCCCCTCCCAGGGCACGCCCCCTCTGACGTTGCTGGCCTTGTTTGGGGCAGCCAGAGGTTCCAGCCCAAACAAGACCCCACAAAAACCGAGAGGAAAGGCCTAATTCTTGTCTTATCTGCTGCACTCCCGCCCCCACCCCCCCCATTTAAAGTTTTCAAATTCAGTTCATACTGGGGGGAAAATCTCTACAGTCATTTTCAATCCGGAAACAGGCACCTTATATTTCCAGCTAATTGTTTCTTTTGCAGTAGCAAAACCCGACAAACCGCGGAAAATATTAAATTATGTAAATCCACGACTGGACATCAAGTAAATCTGACATGTTTCTTAAAGGATAATTTTATTAACTGGATAACTGCAATATGCTGGGTTGCTGTACTGCTGTCGTTTTGTCAGTGGTAATTATCATTCCTCAGAAGTCACCTTAGATCTGATGTTAGCAATCTGTCAGCAGCTCCAAATGGTAATTATCAGCACGTCGATCTACAGTGCGCTGACCGTTCCATTTTTTGATCCCAAAATTTGTAAACAGTAGTTTGCTAATGTCAGTTACCAAGCTGCTTTATTGCATGTGTGACTTACAGCATCAGAGAGAGAAAAAAAGATACAGGCTTCAAAAACTGCAGGGCCAAGCCCCAATCACTGGGTCAGGAGAGCTAGTCCCAGAATGTCACTCTCAATAAATCAATTTTCCAAAAGCCACAAACTAGTTCTTGTTTTTTCACTGGAAGGGAAGGGGGAGGGGTGGGGGGATAGAAGATTACTCGGATTGCCTGAACCTAGTTATCTTACATTCCATCAGTATAAATGCAAGCAGAGATAATCAACTCAGATAAACTCTGACACAGCAAAGTTGAGCTCTGTTAATTGGATAAACTCCGAGGATGTCACTCAGAGAATTTTGCCTCACTTTGGCATTTGTTTTTGGAGCTGTTCCATTTATTTTATATTTCAAAGGAGCAAAGGCAATGGTCAGTGTAATATAATTGGAATAACTTGTCAGGTTTTGAGGTTTCGGACAACAATTTATAAATAGAAGATTGCTCAGTAGTTCTCGCAGTGAAGCATTAGTCTCTGATTTCAAGAGGTTACGGGGTCAGATCCCATCTTGTACTGAGATTTAAATATGTTTGCCCTTATTTCATGAGTTTTAACAGTTGTTTCTTTTGCCAGTAGATGGAGCATTTCTTCACTTCAGAGACAACAACTTGTATTTATATCGTGTCTTTAAAGTAGAAGAGATGTCCTAAGGCGCTTAAAAAAGAAAAAACCTAGCAAGACAAGACCTCATCTTACAAAAGGACATCGCCTTTTAGCCCTTGGCAGAGTGGCATTGGAAGCAGTTGAGGAGAGCTCTGTGCCCCAGCTATTCTGGTCTACCTGAGAAAAATATAAGTAATAATAGTAACAGTGTGTATATTATTGTTTTACTTATATTTTGTGGTATTCAGTTCAAAAGATATAAGGATTGTCTAAAGGCCAATCTAAAAAATGTGGCATCTCAACTGACACAGGGGAGCATGATGCTTGTAACAGGAAAAAGTGGCAAAAGATGATTCACGATGGCACCACAAAGCTTGATGCAAGTCATATTCAGCTAGCCGAAGAAGAGAGCCCAAAAGCAATCAAGGAGCGATCATCCCTCTGGTCAATCTGACATCCGATGTCCTGTGTGTAGGAAAACACTCCTTGCGGAGATCGGACTTTATGAGAACCCACAACCTGAATTAAATTGGAGATGAATCATTAGCTGTCATCATCAACAGCAACAACAAATTGCATTTATATCGCACTTTTAAAGTAATAAAACGCCCCAAGGCACTTAACAGGAGCGTTATCAATCAAAATTTGACACCGAGCCACATAAGGAGATATTAGAACAGGTGACCAAAAGCTTGGTCAAAGAGGTAGGTTTGAAGGAGTGTCTTAAAGGAGGAGAGAGAGAGATAGAGAGGCGGAGAGATTTAGGGAGGGAATTCCAGAGCTTAGAGC
This sequence comes from Heptranchias perlo, assembly GCF_035084215.1. Lineage (NCBI taxonomy): Eukaryota > Metazoa > Chordata > Chondrichthyes > Hexanchiformes > Hexanchidae > Heptranchias > Heptranchias perlo. The sequence goes on along the minus strand of NC_090325.1, from coordinate 123,149,228 downwards.
ATGGGCAGCTGAAGGCATGGCCACCAATGGTGGAGCAACTAAAATTGGGGATGCGCAAAAGGCCAGAATTGGAGGAACGCAGAGTTCTCGGAGGGTTGTAGGGCTGGAGGAGGTTACAGAGATAGGGAGGGGTGAGGTCATGGGAGGATTGGAAGACAAGGATGAAAATTATAAAATCGAGGCATTGCTGGGCTGGGAGCCAATATAAGTCACCGAGCATAGGGGTGATGGGTGAATGGGACTTGGTGCGAGTTAGGATACGGGCAGCAAAGTTTTGGATGAGCTCAAGTTTACAGAGGTTGCAAGGTGGGAGGTCAGCCAAGAGAGCATTGGAATAGAGCATCGTCAACAAAGATGCACATACCATCATCATTATAAATTATACATATAAATAACTACATATATATAGGTGGAAACCCCAGGGAAACAGTATAAAGGGCCATTTGTGTTAAGGCAGGAGATTGGGAGAATCTCCACAGAAATACCTTTACACTGGCTTTACAATAGACTTTTAAAAAAACTCACTGTTTTAGTTACTATCTGGAATTAATATGATCTCAAATAGATAGGGTTGAATAGTATTCTGCTTATCTCTTTATAATGTTGAAGCATTACATTATAAAATACATTGGCCTAGAAACTGATGTTGCCAACACTAGTGGATGAGCACGTAATGTGTTCCTATGAAATGTCTGCTATTTTAATTGAGGCGTTTATCCATTTCAAATAAATAGGTTCATTAGTTTGTCCACCATTAACACGAGCAGCAATTTCTACTGTTAGTTCATTAGGAAAGCCAGCCTTGAAATTGCCAGACTATTTGCCAGGATCAGTTGTACTGTGAACATGCTGTTACATTCACAGATCGGAATGAGCATCATTGCAGAAGCAATGCTGAATTTATTATGTGTTAGAGATGATAGCTTTGGTTGTGTCAGGTGAAGAGATGTTTTGAATTTAAAAAAAATCCCTCTGGTGCTGAGAGGAGAGAGAGAGAGAGGGCAGATAATAAAGCTGGAGCTGTCTTATCTCCAACGCAGTGAAACTCTGCTTGACTGACCGTGGCACCAGTAATGAAAGAGGTCACAGGTGGACTTTAAAGGCAAGACAATCAGAAACATATATGGCTATCAGTTGCTAAACACAGACCAGCAGCACATAGCACAGGACGAGGCAGTCTGTCTCAATCACATCCTTATGAGCTGACGATCTTTTTCTGGACCTTGGCTCTGTTGGCAGCTTCACTCCAAATTCCAATGTAGGGAAGATGTCGTAGCTGTAAACCCTTCATTTTAAATCGTAGGTTTTTGTACAAATTTGTAGTGACGAGAGTTGGCTTAATCTACTCACAAACATTGAACCAAATGGAACTGGGGGGAGGGGAGAGGGGAAATAACGATATCTTATTGGTAATATATTAGCTTAAACGCTGTCAATATAAAGATAAAAAAGAAAAAAAATGAAAATACTGGAAATCTGGAGAAAAAAACCACGCAAAAATGGTGCAAATACTCAGCGGGTTCGTCAGTATCTGTAAAGAAAAAAGACAGATTAATGTTTTGGGTACAGACCCTGCATCAGAACTGAAAAGTGGGAAAATAAGCAAGTTCCTTTATCAGGTTGAACAGAAGGAGAGGTGGAGGGAACACTTGACATCTCCATTTATAGCGCCAGCTTCTGCAGTTTCACTTCTGGATAAAAAGGGGCAAAAAATGGAAATACTGGTCTTGAATTTAATTATTTGTAACAGTGTCAGCATGAGCAGATAGCAAATATTTGCACTGTATTCAATTAGCACTATAGTATCAAGCTATGGGAAATGTTATGTAATTACTTCAGTGAGCTCTTGAGCTATCTGAGAATTCAATGAAAAAAAATCACTATCACAAGACTTTTTTTTTAGGTTAGAAGAGAAGGGGGCAGGAATTCAGAGTCAGTAGACATGTAAACCAGTTTGGTTTTCACAAATGATGCCACATAATTCAATGCACAATAATGATATTACATTGTTCAGTTGCCTTCTGAAATACATAGAAGTTACAAAACAGAAACTGGCCATTTGGCCCAATCAATCTGTGTCAGCGTTTATCCTTCACATGAGCAAATAGCTCTAATCACTTATACCCACCCTGTTCCCATATCCCTTCAACCCCAATTCCTTCATCCACCTATCCAATCTAACCTTGAATGCTGACATAGTTTCATCCTCAACCACTAATCTTATAATGATAAAAAAAATATTTTGGATCAACCCATACAGGCACCATACAACATTAAATGTTTTTTTGGTGCAGTTGGAACAGAACCAGCTTCATTCAAATCTCGGCAGCAGAAGCCACTTTAACCAAAGTACACAAGGCTGAAAATTCACCAACTTACGAAGCAAAGCAAAACTTTCATTCAGCAAGTTGATGTCACTTCTTTTCAATATGGAAAGTGAGCACTTGTCACGTGTGTGTGTTTGTGCATATGAGTGCGCCACTATTAGTTTGTACAGTGCTCCCTGTATTCCTAAACTCCGTTTACAGCACCAGTCCATATGGTGCAAATCTGATATTTACTAGCAGAAGGTGACAGCAAAGGCAAGCACTTTCACTATAAAGTACTTACATCTTATACATTCCATTTCTAAGTACCATCTCTCTTTTCAGGGAAATATTTAGATGGAGGATTCCTCGATTCAGCCAAGAGGTACGAGATCTAATTGAAAAGCATACACTCTATCTATATCAGTAAGAGAGGCCTCATAGTGTATCCAATAATCAAAACTGATTTTAATGTTTATGGCGACTAAAGTTTTTTCTTTACCAAGTCAGTTTGGATATAGTTGAAGTATTCTCAAACTAAGCTAGTAAACTAACTTTAGGAAATTCCTTGTGGTTGATATCACCAGAATGTTCCTTTTTACATAGAAGTGTAACAGGCCATTCAGCCCAACTGTCTATGCTAGTCTTTATACTCCACATGAGCATCTCATCACTCTAATTACCTCTTCCAATCCTGTCCCATTTCCCTCTTTTCCCTTCTCCCTCATGTATGCAGCAAGCATCCCCTTACATACATCAACACTATCTGCTTCAACCACTCCATGTGGCAGCAAGTTCCACATTCTCATCACTTGCTTTGTAAAGGAACTCCTTCTAAATTGTTTTTTGATCTGCTAGTGGCTATCTTATATTTATGCCCACAAGTGGAAACAGTTTCTCCACATATTGAACCCCTTTATAATTTTAAAGACCTCTTTCAGGTCTACTCTTAGTCTTCTCTTTTCCAGAAAAAAGAGCACCACCTGCTGAATCTTTCCTGATGGCTGTACCCTTTCAATTCTGGTAACGCCCTTGTAAATCTTTTCTGCAGTTTCTCCAGTGCTTCATATCCTTTCTATATTATGGAGACCAGAATTGCACACAGTACTCCAAGTGTGGGTTACCCAAAATTCTTTATGAATTTAACATTACTTCCCTGCTTTTGTATTCTATTCCTCTGGAAATGAAGCCCAGTACTTTGTTTGCAATCTTTGAGGAAGAAATTGAACCTTGTTGCACCTGTTTTACTAGCGTAAGAAGGACGCAACAAGGCCCAATTTTAGGGATCAACATCCTGCACCCCAAGGACGCCTGAAAGATACACGACCCGAAATTGGGTTGTGTCATTTTTCAGGTGTCCCTGGCGGCTGCCTAAAACAGGCGTTAGGTTCTTTGTATATGTAAATGAGGGGCCTATTGATTGTTTTAGGTCTGCTGATAGAAATTGGTCTGCAATGAGCAGGGCAGATTCAATACTGTTGGCAGGACCCAGTGGACCTGGATACAGGTAAAGAAGAAAATGGCTGATCTGAAGAAAGCTACTGAGGTAATGCAGTGGTACAGTTTTCTATACTAAGTACCTGACCCACATATGCTTGCCTCAAAGTGTACTGTCATAACTTGTAATTTATTTTATGCTGATCCATCCTAAGCATACATAGGAGATTATCCAATGCAGGCCTACCTTGACAGAAATATCTCATTGAATGCCAACCATGCATAGCCCTACTGCAATAAGGGGCAAATACAAGCAGCAACTTATAACTGAAATAGCAGTCAGACAGAAATCTTAAAGGGACTTGACAGAGGAAATCCTTGTATGACAACCTAGTGGATAGTGCGTGTTCATTTAGTATTAGTCAGGATAGGCACTGCCTGCGCCATCTAAACTAGCAAAAGCTTAAGAATGCTCATTTGCTTGCAGGGCAAGATTACATATAATAGAAGAGAGCAGATCAAAACTGGAGGAGAGCCCAGGTATTACAAATTGTTCACTATGTTTTTGTGGCATCCTCTTTACACCTCAGTAGGTGGGACAGCATTGAGGAAGGAGAGGATGAAGCTGGATGTCTATGCCGAATTTAGAGTTGGTACCATCTCACTTTTGTTATATCTTATTACCCTACATGCTAACTGCGCACAGTCAAACACTCAACCATTACTCACATTATATTGCAATACAGGGACTGCCTGAAGGTACTTCTTTGAGGTAGCATGTTGACAAATATTGCTCTTCGTTTTTGTAGACCTGGAAGAACAAGATGATACCAATGCCAGTGCCCTAAGCAAACCAGCACCTCACAGCATCCTGCATCAGTTTTATCTTTTTGCCAAACACCAGCACAGCTGCACACAACATAGAGGATGTACGTTGCTTGAAAATATGGTAACGGGTGAATCACAGTGCTATGGGTGAAGAGGAGGAGGTGGTGAAGACAGATGAGGAGCAGGCACCTGCTGCCTGGAGGGCTAGCATATTCCCCTGCATGGCTACAGTGACTAGGAGATTCAGACCTCAAAAGGCCTGCTTACAAAAGGAAACTGCTGTCTGAACAGGATCTTCTACAAAGGTCACTTGAATCTGTGCAAAATACACTTGAAACTTGCTCCGTATGGTCATGGTTGAGCAGATGTCTATCATAAACCACATAGTGGTGTAGGACCTAAACCCAATCATAGTATCTCTCGTGAATGCTCACACTGCTGCTATAGAGAATTTGGATTCCAATCTACAAGAGGTTCTCTTGTCCGGCCTCAATATTCTGGGTGATTGGATTGACAGAATCTTATGTCAGAACCTCATTGCTGCCCTGATGTATGCTCCAGTGAAGGTTAACGGACATGCCAGCTGGTGCATGGCTGGAGTAGGCAAGGATGAGCCTGCTATCTCTTAGGGTGATCCTCAATGCAGCCCATCACATATCCCTGCATAGGTGAATTTCAACCAATTCCCATTGAAACTCTGTAGCCAACCAGCACACTTACTCCTTCCAGAAGAAGTGTAACAGTTGAGGGCTGTGGTAACTTTGATGACCATAGACAATGCCGTTCCTGTTTTCAAGGTTGTTTTCTTGAAGCAGACGGCACAGCTCTACAATGGCCTCCCTGCTAAGCCTCCAGAGACATTGTTCTTGCCAAATAGCTGTGCTTGGGCAGTGGATGCAATGGGTAGCATAGTGATAGACATATGCCTCTGGTGTTATCTGATTTCCCCTATGCTCCTGCACATTCTCCTCTCCACTAAACCTCTCACCTTTAAGTCAAAAAGTTGGGGGTAATGACAGCAATCCCTGTGGTTATGTATTTCCTGTCTGCACAATCTGCTGCAGTTGCTTTCTTATTCATGACATGTGAGAATATCCCTTATCTCTAATGCCTGTTTCATTGGGGATAAATTAGCATATCGCACATGTAATGTGTGCAGATAACAATTTTGTGGATTGCTCCCTTAACAAGCAATGATCCCTGAATTAATAAACAAAACAACATAACAGAGCTATAGTGCACCACCATCCCAAAACTACTCCTGCAGTCCTGGGAGAGGCAAAATCTGGTAGGAATCGTGCAAAATGATGGGCCTCCAAATTGTTTACTCTTATCACTCATAGGCATAGGCGAGGAGTGGGCACAGTTACAGCTGTTGGACTAAAATCCAGAAACTTTGGAACAAAATGGTTTTATTTTTATATCCCGTAAGCCCTGCTTTGCTTGCAGTTCAGTCACAAGACAATTTTTGACTGTAAATAACCACTTCTGATTTTCTGTTGCTGTGTGCATTTGTAATTTGTTCCCTTTCTCTATGTATATTTGTGGCTCTCTCTCTTTCCCTGTGTGTATTCATGGTTTGATCTTTGTTTCTCTATCTGCCTTCAGTTCTCTCTCTTTGTCTCTTGTATATCTATGTCTTCTCTCTTTCTCTCTCTGTCCCTGTATTTGTCTGTGGTTCTCTCCCTTCTTCAGTTCTCTCCTGTTCTGATGTGCATCTCTCTTTCTGTTTCCTTGTGTTATCTGTGGGTTCTCTCTTTCTATCATTACATGTCAGCTTGGTTCAGTTAGCAGGATCCTCACCTCTAAATCATAAGGGTTGAGGGTTCTAAGCCATACTATGGATTTACAGTACATAATCTAGACTGCCACACCAACACAGTGTACTGCATTCAGGTAAGATATTAACCCAAGGTCTCACAGCATTCTTTGAAACAAAAGCCAAAATTTTCTAGTCTGTCATTGTTTGTGGGATTTTGCTGTACACAAATTGGCTGCTGCTTTTGTCTGCAGCAAAACAGTGCCTATACTTCAAAAAACAAATCCATTGATTATAAAGCACTTTGGAATGTCCTGAGGACATGAAAGTGGCAATATAAATACAATTTTTTTCTTTCTTCTTTTCCTTGTATGGTTCTGTGTTTGTCTCCCTTTGTCCCCAGTGGCTATGGGTTGTTTTTTTCTCTGTATCCCACTGTGAGTCTGTCGTTCACTCTCTCTGTCTGTCTCTGTGTGTACCTGTGGTTCTCTTTCTCTGTATCCCAGTATGTGTCTGTCGTTCACTCTCTCTGTCTGTCTCTGTGTGTACCTGTGGTTCTCTTTCTCTGTATCCCACTGTGAGTCTGTCGTTCACTCTCTCTGTCTGTCTCTGTGTGTACCTGTGGTTCTCTTTCTCTGTATCCCACTGTGTGTCTGTCGTTCACTCTCTCTGTCTGTCTCTGAGTGTACCTGTGGTTCTCTTTCTCTGTATCCCACTGTGTGCCTGTCGTTCACTCTCCCTGACTGTCTCTGTGTGTACCTGTGGTTTTCTTTCCCTGTATCCCAGTATGTGTCTGTCGTTTACTCTCTCTGTCTCTGAGTGTACCTGTGGTTCTCTTTCTCTGTATCCCACTGTGTGTCTGTCGTTCACTCTCCCTGACTGTCTCTGAGTGTACCTGTGGTTCTCTTTCTCTGTATCCCACTGTGTGTCTGTCGTTCACTCTCTCTGTCTGTCTCTGTGTGTACCTGTGGTTCTCTTTCTCTGTATCCCACTGTGTGTCTGTCGTTCACTCTCTCTGCCTGTCTCTGTGTGTACCTGTGGTTCTCTTTCTCTGTATCCCAGTATGTGTCTGCCGTTCACTCTCTCTGTCCTCATTGTGTGTCTGTGATTCTCTGGAGGTAATTTTAAGCCCCAAGAACGGGTAGGTTGGGGGCGGGTGGGAGGTTGAAATAATAACCTTTTGAGCGGGACCTCATCCTGGCTCCAACGCGTCCACTTCTGGGTTTAACCCAGGCAGGTTTGTATGCATGTGTACAGTAGACACCAGGAGGTCTCGCCCCCACTTAAAGCCAGTGGGCTGATACTTAAAGGGGCAATGTACCTCATTAAAATAGTTGAGGTACTTAGGGGTAAATTTTAACCCCCGAGAACAGGTGGGTTGGGGGCAGATGGCCAGTGAAAATATTCCGTTTTTGGAGCGGAACCGGATCCCGGCTCCAACGTGCCTACGTCTGGATTTGACCGAGACGCGTTTGGATGCGTGCACGCTTCTGAAACCCGGATGTCCCACCGGCACTTAAAGTTGCCAGGCCGATATTTAAAGGGCCTATTTAGGCATTTAAACCACTTGAGGTGATTACCTTTTTGTGTATTGAGTTACACAAACCATTTTAACTTCTCCTGAACATGTCTCGCGTGGCCTCTGAAACACGTCACGGAAATGGAGGCGAGTTGCAGCCGACTCTCATTTGGACCTTTAAACCAGTGATTGACATATCTGAATAAAAGGTGAGTTTTTGCAGCAGGCACTCAGTTCCCTCAGATGAACCTTTGTCTGGGAGTTCTTTGTGTTTAGACTGAGATTTTTTTGTTCGCACTCAGAATTGTTGTGTTCAGGCATATTTACCTACATTTTGGCCCCCCTCATACTGACAACATCAGGATGGATTTATTCCACAGTACATCTGAGGAGGAGGCACATCACCATCTGCGGAAGGCACAGTGTGCAGTTCTGAGATCTGCAGGTGCATAAGGCAGAGGTGTGCCACAAGGACCTGCAGAAGAGCAGAGAGGGGACCAATGGAGGGGCCGATGTCGCAGGAGGCACCACCCACGTGAGACGGTGTACAGGCAGAGGCTGAGCTTCCTGGACCTCTCTGAGGGGTACCTACGCAGGCTCAGATTGAGTTACCAGGTGGTTGCAGGCTCCTTCATGCAGAGCTGCACCCGGATGGCCCTGGTGGCCACGCATTGCCCGTCACGGTTAAAGTCACCACTGCCCTCAATTTCTTCATTTCCGGATCCTTCTAGGGCGCCACCGGTGACATCGCCAAGGTCTTTCAGTCGTCAGTACATAAGTGTATACGACAGGTCACGGATGGCTTGTTTGCCTGGGCATCCGACTATGTCAACTTCCCCTGCAACGACATCAGCCAGACTGAGAGGGCAGTGGGTTTCAACCCTCTAGCTGGCTTCCCACAGGTACAAGGTGCTATTGATTGCACACATGTAGCAATCCGAGGACCTGCACACGAGCCAGTGCTGTTCATCAGCCGAGAGGGATATCACTCCATCAATGCACAGCTTGTTTGCAACCACCGGAGGAGGTTTCTGCAGGTGTGTGCCAAATTCCCTGGCAGTTGCCATGATTCCTTCTTTTTGCGCGACTTCAACAAACCGGCCCTCTTCCACGTAAAAGGCAGACTTAAGGACTGGTTCCTTAGAGACAAGGGACCCTCTGCAGCCGTGGCTCATGACACCTGTGAGAAACCCCATCAACAAGCCACAGCAGTCACATCACCACCAGGTCTGTCATTGAACAAGCCATAGGAAGACTGAAGATGTGCTTCAGGTGCCTGGATCGATCTGGGGGAGCCCTTCAGTACTCACCAGAAAGGGTGTGTAGAATAATAATCGTATGTTACGTTCTGCATAACATTACTCGGCAGAGAGAGGGTTACAGGTAGAGGAGCTCGAAAGCGTTCATGAAGCATCCTCATCTGCCAGCAACATTAAAGAAGGTGATAAGGAGGAGGAGGAGGTGGAGGAGGATGAAGATGGGGAAACCTATCGCCAGAGCAGTGGCACACATGGCTGCTCGTGATGCCAGGGAGTCATTCACATCTAACAGGTTCTCATAAGGAGATCTGCAAAATGAAGATAGTGAACTACTCAGACCACCTGGAACAACCACCACCATCCCCAACACCAGCAGCCCCCCACCTCCCCCCTCCGCTTGCACAAAACTGTCCTTCAATCATGCATACACCCATTGCAGACACGCCCAATAGGTGGCATCAAGTATTGCCGTTCATGATGATGCACGAGAAAGGGCGCTTTCACAAAAGGAACTCAAGAATGGACAAGATGTGGCAGTGGTGGTGACAATTATAACATTTAATGTGAATGTAAGAAAAAATATAAATGAGAAACATGACACTGCGTTAGACACCATTGTGCATACCCTTGGTGATTATAAAACCTTCGCCTTCCTCTTCCTGGTACTTCTACGTGGTGCATCCCCTTTGGCTTCAGCAGAGGTAGTGGCAGGTTGTTCAGGTCCCTGCTCTGACTGCTTAGATGCTCTCGGCCTATGACCTCTGGGTTTTGGAGCCCGTGAGGGCCCCTCCAAAGACTGCTCTACCTGCACCTGTGCAGGGGCAGACTCGACCATCTGGAGAGGAGGCAGCATTTCGGATAATGATTGAGACGTAGGAGCCCTTTGAGTGGAGTCCCCACTTCCATGTCCCCTTTTGCCATCATCCCTCTCCAGGCTCAGGGCCACATCACTCCTACCACTCTGCTGGACAGCAGCTTGGAACAGATCTGTGATGCGTTCTAAGGCCACGGCTATAAAGTATCTGTCTGCCTGTTTAAGGCGGCAGACATGTTGGCATCCAAAGTCTGCACGTCCGTTGTCAGGGCCTGAATGGACTCATTTGAGAGCCGTGCTCGATGCTCAATATAGGCTGCCATTCTCTCCATCGCAGACATTCCCGCAATTACCTGCGCCACCATTCCACTAATGCAGGAGTTGGACTCCTCCATTCTCTTCACTATTGGGGTGAGTGTGCATGGCACGTCTTCCAGTACCTCGCAAAGGTGCAGCTGTACCTCTATCATTCTAATTCTCAACAATGGCCCCAGGGTTCAGCATGTGTCCAGCTGAGCAGAGCTTGGAGAGGCGTGCGTCCCCACCCCGATGTGGACTCTCCAAAGCTGCCCCTGCCACCAGTGTCTGCTTGTGCACACTTGTGAGTGGTGAATTACCAGGTGACAACCCAACTAACTGTGTAACGTGACCCACCGAAGTGCCAGTATCTGCGCTGGTGCATGGCTGGAAATGATGTGACGGTGCGCTCTCAGAGGCATGGAGCTCCTCTGAGGAATCATCTTCTTCCATGGCGCTTGCCTCCTCATCAATCCTTGAAGGCCCTGAAAGAGAACATAAAGCAATATTAACAATCATTGCAGAAGTTAGTTTGCAATGAGCATACTGAGGTGTGCAACAGGTCAATCATTGATAACATCAATTCATGATGTGTGTGAGGGATGTTAAAGTTCTATCACCAACCGTTTGCAGGTTGCCAGTCTCACCATCTCCGACAGCCAGGCATTCAATCGTGCTGCTGAGCTCCAAGGCCTCCTCTTTCGCCTCTGTCAGGGCCACTATTTGTGGTGGCCCCCCTCCTGTCCTACTCCTCTCCCTTGCATTTTGTGCTCTCTTCTTCTACAAGGGGAGAAATAACAGACCTGTGATTGAATGAAGGTGACGTGTTCACTCGATGGTTGCACTGCTTTGGGTGAGGCTGACCATGAAAGTGATGCATCAGAGGGTGACTATCAGACAGATTCATCGCATTGCATCAGGATTGGGGAGAGTGGGAGTGGTGGGTTCACAAATGGGGAAGTGAGGAAGTGCACAGGAAGTGAAGGTTAATTGATAATGAGAATTAAGTGGATGTGAGGAGTGATGTGATGGAGTAGGCTTGGCAGGACAGAGTGAGAGGGGAGGTGATGTACACCACAGGATGTAGGTGAATCAGTAACTGTACTCACTTATCCTGACCTGGTTAGGTCATTAAAGCGCTTCCTGCATTGCACCCATGACCTTGCCACCATGCTCCTGCTGGTCAGCTCCTCTGCCACCTCGAGCCATGCCTTCTTGATGGCAGAGGCAGGGCGCTTCCTCCGGTCAGCCGGGTATAGTATCGCCCTCCTGCTCCTCACACCAGCCAGTAGCAACTCAGGAGAAGAGTCATTAAAGGGGAGTGCTGCTTCACTTCTTTGATGCTGCATCTCTTCACATTCCTTCTTTCTCCCTCAAAATCCACGGTTGCAATGACCCTTTAAATACTACAGTTGGCTGCATGTCATTTGGGTGCGCAGTACGCCCGCTGTGCGGCTCGGAGATGCAAAACCCGGAAGGTACATTTAGGGCCTTCAATTTAGACGCAATCGCTCGAGCCGACGCACAGGAAGTTGTTCTGGGTTTCCCAGAAATTCACGCCACCCGCCGGCTGAGTTCCCGCCACCATGTTAAAATTAGGCCCTTAATATTTTGTGTATTACAGTAAAGTAAAATGAATTTAACCTTGCCTGTTCGGGTTTCCCACCGCTTCCCATTCATATCAGGTGAAAGCGAGTGGGAAGGGCCGGATCCATGAGGTGAGTGCCTTTAGTGCACTGCTTATAGGCAAGGAAGCACGAGTGCTTCATCCAGGCCCAACAAGCTCACCTGACCGACAGGAACCCCGTGATTGGCCGACCCCCCCCCCCGCCCCTCCAATGCTGACCCCGTCTGATGGCGGATCCCTTCCCCCCGATTCCGATGCTGGTGCGACGTCCCCCACACCTCCTCCCCTGCCCCTTCCGATTTTTTCCAAGGCCAATGATCTCTCCGTCCCTCCCCCGCACCCCCACCCCCTTCTGATGTGCATCACCTTTCACTCTCGACAGGCAGCCAGCCTGTCAATCTGGCAGCCTGGCATGTGGGAAACCCAAAACCTCAAATACTCATCTTCAATTGAGTTGAGAGCGAAGATTGCTACGCACTCAACTCGCTTCCAGGTTCCCCACGCGAATATCTAGGGACACGCAGGGTACCCGGCTCCAAGTGAAAATCATGTCCCCTGTGTCCCAGTATGTGTCTGTGGTTCTCTTTCTCTGTCATCATTGTGTGTCTGTGGTTTTCTCTCTCTCAATCCTTGTGTGTATCTATGTATCTTTCTCTCTCTTTATCCCTGTGCGTGTCTGTGTTTCTCTTTCTCTGTCCCTGTGTGCATTTGTGGTTCTTTCCTTCTGCCCGAGTGTGTGTCTGCGGTTCTCTCTCTGTATATCTGTGTGTGTCTGTGGTTCTCTCTGTGTGTCTGTGTGTATCTGCGGTTCTCTCTCTCAAGATCTGTGTGTGTCTGTGGTTCTCTCTGTATATCCGTGTGTGTCTGTGGCTCTCTCTCTGTATGTCTGTGTGTGTCTGTGGTTCTCTCTCTTTATGTCTGTGTGTGTCTGTGGTTCCCTCTCTTTATGTCTGTGTGTGTCTGTGGTTCTCTCTGTATATCTGTGTGTGTCTGTGGTTCTCTCTGTATATCTGTGTGTGTCTGTGGTTCTCTCTGTATATCTGTGTGTGTCTGTGGCTCTCTCTCTGTATGTCTGTGTGTGTCTGTGGTTCTCTCTGTATATCTGTGTGTGTCTGTGGTTCTCTCTGCATATCTGTGTGTGTCTGTGGCTCTCTCTGTATGTCTGTGTGTGTCTGTGGTTCCCTCTCTTTATGTCTGTGTGTGTCTGTGGTTCCCTCTCTTTATGTCTGTGTGTGTCTGTGGTTCTCTCCCTGTATGTCTGTATGTGTCTGTGGTTCCCTCTCTTTATGTCTGTGTGTGTCTGTGGTTCCCTCTCTTTATGTCTGTGTGTGTCTGTGGTTCCCTCTCTTTATGTCTGTGTGTGTCTGTGGTTCTCTCTCTGTATGTCTGTATGTGTCTGTGGTTCTCTCTGTATATCTGTGTATGTCTGCGTGTGTCTGTGGTTCTCTCTCTGTACATCTGTGTGTGTCTGTGGTTCTCTCTGTATATCTGTGAGTGTCTGTGGATCTCTCTCTGTATGTCTGTGTGTGCCTGTGGTTCACTCTCTTTATGTCTGTGTGTGTCTGTGGTTCTCTCTCTGTATGTCTGTATGTGTCTGTGGTTCTCTCTGTATATCTGTGTGTGTCTGTGGTTCTCTCTCTTTATGTCTGTGTGTGTCTGTGATTCTCTCTCTATATCTGTGTGTGTCTGTGGTTCTCTCTGTATGTCTGTGTGTGTCTGTGGTTCTCTCTCTGTATGTCTGTGTGTGTCTGTGGTTCTCTCTCTGTCTGTGACTGTGGTTCTCTCTCTGTATATCTGTGTGTGTCTGTGGTTCTCTCTGTATATCTGTGTGTGTCTGTGGTTCTCTCTGTATATCTGTGTGTGTCTGTGGTTCTCTCTGTATATCTGTGTGTGTCTGTGGCTCTCTCTCCGTATGTCTGTGTGTGTCTGTGGTTCTCTCTGTATATCTGTGTGTGTCTGTGGTTCTCTCTGTATATCTGTGTGTGTCTGTGGCTGTCTCTCTGTATGTCTGTGTGTGTCTGTGGTTCCCTCTCTTTATGTCTGTGTGTGTCTGTGGTTCCCTCTCTTTATGTCTGTGTGTGTCTGTGGTTCTCTCTCTGTATGTCTGTATGTGTCTGTGGCTCCCTCTCTTTATGTCTGTGTGTGTCTGTGGTTCCCTCTCTTTATGTCTGTGTGTGTCTGTGGTTCCCTCTCTTTATGTCTGTGTGTGTCTGTGGTTCTCTCTCTGTATGTCTGTATGTGTCTGTGGTTCTCTCTGTATATCTGTGTATGTCTGCGTGTGTCTGTGGTTCTCTCTCTGTATATCTGTGTGTGTCTGTGGTTCTCTCTGTATATCTGTGTGTGTCTGTGGCTCTCTCTCTGTATGTCTGTGTGTGTCTGTGGTTCCCTCTCTTTATGTCTGTGTGTGTCTGTGGTTCTCTCTCTGTATGTCTGTATGTGTCTGTGGTTCTCTCTGTATATCTGTGTATGTCTGTGTGTGTCTGTGGTTCTCTCTCTGTATATCTGTGTGTGTCTGTGGTTCTCTCTGTATATCTGTGTGTGTCTGTGGTTCTCTCTCTTTATGTCTGTGTGTGTCTGTGATTCTCTCTGTATATCTGTGTGTGTCTGTGGTTCTCTCTCTGTATGTCTGTGTGTGTCTGTGGTTCTCTCTCTGTGTGTCTGTGTGTGTCTGTGGTTCTCTCTCTCTATATCTGTGTGTGTCTGTGGCTCTCTCTCTGTATGTCTGTGTGTGTCTGTGATTCTCTCTCTGTATATCTGTGTGTATCTGTGGTTCTCTCTCTTTGGGCCCGATTTTACCAGGGGTGCGGGTACTCGGCGGGGCGGCCAGCGGGCGCGTTTTCAACGCGCCCGGTGAAATTTGTGGGTTGCCCGCGCGATCGTAGCAGGCAACACATTAATTGGATCCACTTACCTGCTCCTCCGGGTTCCCCGATGCTGATCTGCGCGTTGGGCGGGATGCGCATGCGCAGTAAGATCTGTCAGCTGGAGGCGCTCTATTTAAAGGGGCAGTCCTCCACTGACAGATGCTGCCACAAACAGCAAAAATTACATCATGGAGCAGCCCAGGGGGAAGGCTGCTCCCAGTTTAATGATGCCTCACCCCAGGTATCATTAGATGGGGTGAGGAGGATGGGGAGGACAGTGATCTTCCCCCCGGCGGGCGGGAGGAAGCGGCCCACCTCTGCCACCAAGAAGGCCTGGCTCGAGCTGGCAGAGGGGGTCACCTGCGCCACAAACATATCGCCCACCTGCATACAGTGCAGGAGGCGCTCCAATGACCTCAGTAGGTCAGCAACAGTGAGAACACGTAGTCTTTCCCCTACACTACGCCTGCCACAACACTGCCCCCACCCCACATCTCCTTCGGCACTGCCAACACTACTCTGTCACATGACCCCTCATACCCACTCAAACCTCATCCTCAACTTACCTGCACCGACTCACCTCGCGAGTACTCACCCCGCCACTACCACGCAACCCAATCCTCATACAATCTCATGGCTCTATCCCATACTCACCCTCTCGTGCATCTCTCTCACGGCCAGCCTCACTCAACCTGCCACCACCTGTGCTGCAGCCACAGGGCATGCATCACATATGTGCAGTAGGCAGCGTAAGGCAAACGTATCGTGAGCATGAAGGGGATGCACAAGGGTGTTTGAGGGATTGTCATGGTTCTTACTTCTATTGAATTAAAGAACAACTCACATCACACATTATATTGGCACCACTACTGCCATGTCTTCGCGAATCCTGTCCGGTTTGTACAATAATGCCCGCTCCTGGGTATCCCTATGAGGACCCACCACTGATGCCACCCAGTGTGTCACTGCAGAGTGGGTGTAGGTGTATTTGGAGGGTTCTTCTGCGCAGACGACTGAGAGACATCGGAGATGTCCCCGGTTGCAGCCTGGAAGGCTGTGGAGCAGAAGTTCGGGAGGGCAGTGGTGACTTTGACAGCGACAGGTAGGAAGATGGTGCACGGGCCAGCCAGGAGCAGCTCGGCATGAAAGAGGCTGCAGATGTCCACGGCTACATGTCGAGTGACTCTGAGCTTCCGTGTGCACTGCTGCTCAGAGAGGTACAGGAGGCTGAGCCTCGGTCTGTGGAACGTGGGGCGAGGGTAGTGCCCTCTGCGACGCATCTCTCTCTGCGGTAGCCCTCCCTCCTGCTGTACAGGTGGATGTGTCACAGCACTCTGTTGTGGAGCTCCACTTGTCAGAGGTTGACGGCGTGGATGGCGAGGCTGGTGAGGCTGGTGATGCCGTTCTCCCTCCGAGGAGGTCATGACTGCAGCTACGGCGGCCCCCATCCGCAAGATGTACATCTGAGGGGTTCCGCAAGGTAGGTACATGTCTCCGGACCCCGGGGTAAGTGTGCAGGTTGGTGACTTCGACCATCAGGAGGAGGGTGGTGGAGGCCAAACTTTGTCCCAAGTGACAGAGCGGCCTCCTGCAATGGCTGAGGGTCTCCCCCCACCCCACCTGTCAAATGGACCTTTGCAGCTTCCACAGGCTGACGGCTGCAACACGTCCATTTCAACTGGTACTGTTTCCCCCAGTGTGTGAAACGGTCCCATGTTTATCCAAAATCACACACAGTGCCTTAATCAGGTCAGTTAATGACCTGAACAACCAAAGTAAATACACTCAAGTGGCATCCCGTTGGCTTTAATTGCCTGCGGGATTCCCACCAGCGGGGGCTGCGCCACGCACCCCCGCACGTCAGCGCGGAACCCGGACGTGGGCGGGATCGAGGCGCGATCCGGTCCCGCTCCGGGATTTCGGGATTTTCGGGGCCCCCCCGCCGAGAACGCACCCAGTAGCGGGTGCTAAAATCGGGCCCTTTATGTCTGTGGTTCTCTCTCTGTATATATGCGTGTATCTGTGGTTCTCTTTCTGTATATCTGTGAGTGTCTGTGGTTCTCTCTCTTTATGTCTGTGTGTGTCTGTGGTTCTCTCTCTGTATATCTGTGTGTGTCTGTGGTTCTCTCTCTATATATCTGTATGTGTCTGTGGTTGTATCTCATTATGTCTGTGTGTGTCTGTGATTCTCTCTCTGTATATCTGTGTGTATCTGAGGTTCTCTCTGTGTATGTCTGTGTGTGTCTGTGCTTCTCTCTGTGTATGTCTGTGTGTGTCTGTGGTTCCCTCTCTATATCTGTGTGTCTCTGTGGTTCTCTTCTCTGTGTATGTCTGTGTGTGTCTGTGGTTCTCTCTGTGTATGTCTGTGTGTGTCTGTGGTTCCCTCTCTATATCTGTGTGTGTCTGTGGTTCTCTCTCCGTATGTCTGTGTGTGTCTGTGGTTCTCTCTGAATATCTGTGTGTGTCTGTGGTTCTCTCTGTATATCTGTGTGTGTCTGTGGTTCTATCTCTGTATATCTGTGTGTATCTGTGGTTCTCTCTCTGTATATCTGTGTGTGTCTGTGGTTCTCTCTCTTTATGTCTGTGTGTGTCTGTGATTCTCTCTCTTTATGTCTGTGTGTGTCTGTGGTTCTCTCTCTGTATGTCTGTGTGTGTCTGTGGTTCTCTCTGTGTATGTCTGTGTGTGTCTGTGGTTCTCTCTCTGTATATCTGTGTGTGTCTGTGGTTCTCTCTCTGTATATCTGTGTGTGTCTGTGGTTCTCTCTCTGTATATCTGTGTGTGTCTGTGGTTCTCTATATATCTGTGTGTGTCTGTGGTTCTCTCTCTGTATATCTGTGTGTCTGTGGTTCTCTCTCTTTATGTCTGTGTGTGTCTGTGATTCTCTCTCTGTATATCTGTGTGTATCTGAGGTTCTCTGTGTGTGTGTCTGTGGTTCTCTCTCCGTATGTCTGTGTGTGTCTGTGGTTCTCTCTCTGTATGTCTGTGTGTGTCTGTGGTACTCTCTCTGTATGTCTGTGTGTGTCTGTGGTTCCCTCTCTTTATGTCTGTGTGTGTCTGTGGTTCCCTCTCTTTATGTCTGTGTGTGTCTGTGGTTCCCTCTCTTTATGTCTGTGTGTGTCTGTGGTTCTCTCTCTGTATATCAGTATGTGTCTGTGGTTCTCTCTGTATATCTGTGTATGTCTGCGTGTGTCTGTGGTTCTCTCTCTGGATATCTGTGTGTGTCTGTGGTTCTCTCTGTATATCTGTGTGTGTCTGTGGCTCTCTCTCTGTATGTCTGTGTGTGTCTGTGGTTCCCTCTCTTTATGTCTGTGTGTGTCTGTGGTTCTCTCTCTGTATGTCTGTATGTGTCTGTGGTTCTCTCTGTATATCTGTGTATGTCTGTGTGTGTCTGTGGTTCTCTCTCTGTATATCTGTGTGTGTCTGTGGTTCTCTCTGTATATCTGTGTGTGTCTGTGGTTCTCTCTCTTTATGTCTGTGTGTGTCTGTGATTCTCTCTGTATATCTGTGTGTGTCTGTGGTTCTCTCTCTGTATGTCTGTGTGTGTCTGTGGTTCTCTCTCTTTATGTCTGTGTGTGTCTGTGGTTCTCTCTCTGTATATCTGTGTGTGTCTGTGGTTCTCTCTCTGTATGTCTGTGTGTGTCTGTGGTTCTCTCTCTCTATATCTGTGTGTGTCTGTGGCTCTCTCTCTGTATGTCTGTGTGTGTCTGTGATTCTCTCTCTGTATATCTGTGTGTATCTGTGGTTCTCTCTCTTTATGTCTGTGTGTGTCTGTGGTTCTCTCTCTGTATATCTGCGTGTATATGTGGTTCTCTTTCTGTATATCTGTGTGTGTCTGTGGTTCTCTCTCTTTATGTCTGTGTGTGTCTGTGGTTCTCTCTCTGTATATCTGTGTGTGTCTGTGGTTCTCTCTCTCTATATCTGTATGTGTCTGTGGTTCTCTCTCCGTATGTCTGTTTGTGTCTGTGGTTCTCTCTGTATATCTGTGTGTGTCTGTGGATCTCTCTTTATGTCTGTGTGTGTCTGTGGTTCTCTCTCTGTATATCTGTGTGTGTCTGTGGTTCTCTCTGTATATCTGTGTGTGTCTGTGGTTCTCTCTCTGTATATCTGTGTGTGTCTGTGGTTCTCTCTTTATGTCTGTGTGTGTCTGTGGTTCTCTCTCTATATATCTGAATGTGTCTGTGGTTCTCTCTCTTTATGTCTGTGTGTGTCTGTGGTTCTCTCTCTATATATCTGTATGTCTGTGGTTCTCTCTCTGTATGTCTGTGTGTGTCTGTGGTTCTCTCTCTGTATATCTGTGTGTGTCTGTGGTTCTCTCTCTATATATCTGTATGTGTCTGTGGTTGTATCTCATTATGTCTGTGTGTGTCTGTGATTCTCTCTCTGTATATCTGTGTGTATCTGAGGTTCTCTCTGTGTATGTCTGTGTGTGTATGTGGTTCTCTCTGTGTATGTCTGTGTGTGTCTGTGGTTCCCTCTCTATATCTGTGTGTCTCTGTGGTTCTCTTCTCTGTGTATGTCTGTGTGTGTCTGTGGTTCTCTCTGTGTATGTCTGTGTGTGTCTGTGGTTCCCTCTCTATATCTGTGTGTGTCTGTGGTTCTCTCTCCGTATGTCTGTGTGTGTCTGTGGTTCTCTCTGAATATCTGTGTGTGTCTGTGGTTCTCTCTGTATATCTGTGTGTGTCTGTGGTTCTATCTCTGTATATCTGTGTGTATCTGTGGTTCTCTCTCTGTATATCTGTGTGTGTCTGTGGTTCTCTCTCTTTATCTCTGTGTGTGTCTGTGATTCTCTCTCTTTATGTCTGTGTGTGTCTGTGGTTCTCTCTCTGTATGTCTGTGTGTGTCTGTGGTTCTCTCTGTGTATGTCTGTGTGTGTCTGTGGTTCTCTCTCTGTATATCTGTGTGTGTCTGTGGTTCTCTCTCTGTATATCTGTGTGTGTCTGTGGTTCTCTCTCTGTATATCTGTGTGTGTCTGTGGTTCTCTATATATCTGTGTGTGTCTGTGGTTCTCTCTCTGTATATCTGTGTGTCTGTGGTTCTCTCTCTTTATGTCTGTGTGTGTCTGTGATTCTCTCTCTGTATATCTGTGTGTATCTGAGGTTCTCTGTGTGTGTGTCTGTGGTTCTCTCTCCGTATGTCTGTGTGTGTCTGTGGTTCTCTCTCTGTATGTCTGTGTGTGTCTGTGGTACTCTCTCTGTATGTCTGTGTGTGTCTGTGGTTCCCTCTCTTTATGTCTGTGTGTGTCTGTGGTTCCCTCTCTTTATGTCTGTGTGTGTCTGTGGTTCTCACTCTGTATGTCTGTATGTGTCTGTGGTTCCCTCTCTTTATGTCTGTGTGTGTCTGTGGTTCCCTCTCTTTATGTCTGTGTGTGTCTGTGGTTCCCTCTCTTTATGTCTGTGTGTGTCTGTGGTTCTCTCTCTGTATATCAGTATGTGTCTGTGGTTCTCTCTGTATATCTGTGTATGTCTGCGTGTGTCTGTGGTTCTCTCTCTGGATATCTGTGTGTGTCTGTGGTTCTCTCTGTATATCTGTGTGTGTCTGTGGCTCTCTCTCTGTATGTCTGTGTGTGTCTGTGGTTCCCTCTCTTTATGTCTGTGTGTGTCTGTGGTTCTCTCTCTGTATGTCTGTATGTGTCTGTGGTTCTCTCTGTATATCTGTGTATGTCTGTGTGTGTCTGTGGTTCTCTCTCTGTATATCTGTGTGTGTCTGTGGTTCTCTCTGTATATCTGTGTGTGTCTGTGGTTCTCTCTCTTTATGTCTGTGTGTGTCTGTGATTCTCTCTGTATATCTGTGTGTGTCTGTGGTTCTCTCTCTGTATGTCTGTGTGTGTCTGTGGTTCTCTCTCTTTATGTCTGTGTGTGTCTGTGGTTCTCTCTCTGTATGTCTGTGTGTGTCTGTGGTTCTCTCTCTGTATGTCTGTGTGTGTCTGTGGTTCTCTCTCTCTATATCTGTGTGTGTCTGTGGCTCTCTCTCTGTATGTCTGTGTGTGTCTGTGATTCTCTCTCTGTATATCTGTGTGTATCTGTGGTTCTCTCTCTTTATGTCTGTGTGTGTCTGTGGTTCTCTCTCTATATCTGCGTGTATATGTGGTTCTCTTTCTGTATATCTGTGTGTGTCTGTGGTTCTCTCTCTTTATGTCTGTGTGTGTCTGTGGTTCTCTCTCTGTATATCTGTGTGTGTCTGTGGTTCTCTCTCTCTATATCTGTATGTGTCTGTGGTTCTCTCTCCGTATGTCTGTTTGTGTCTGTGGTTCTCTCTGTATATCTGTGTGTGTCTGTGGATCTCTCTTTATGTCTGTGTGTGTCTGTGGTTCTCTCTCTGTATATCTGTGTGTGTCTGTGGTTCTCTCTGTATATCTGTGTGTGTCTGTGGTTCTCTCTCTGTATATCTGTGTGTGTCTGTGGTTCTCTCTTTATGTCTGTGTGTGTCTGTGGTTCTCTCTCTATATATCTGAATGTGTCTGTGGTTCTCTCTCTTTATGTCTGTGTGTGTCTGTGGTTCTCTCTCTATATATCTGTATGTCTGTGGTTCTCTCTCTGTATGTCTGTGTGTGTCTGTGGTTCTCCCTGTATATCTGTGTGTGTCTGTGGTTCTCTCTGTACGTCTGTGTGTGTCTGTGGTTCTCTCTGAATATCTGTGTGTGTCTGTGGTTCTCTCTCTGTATGTCTGTGTGTGTCTGTGGATCTCTCTGTATATCTTTGTGTGTCTGGTTCTCTCTGTATGTCTGTGTGTCTGTGGTTCTCTCTGTATATCTGTGTGTGTCTGTGATTCTCTCTCTGTATATCTGTGTGTGTCTGTGGTTCTCTCTCTTTATGGCTGTGTGTGTCTGTGATTCTCTCTCTGTATATCTGTGTGTGTCTGTGGTTCTCTCTGTATGTCTGTGTGTGTCTGTGATTCTCTCTCTATATCTGTGTGTGTCTGTGGTTCTCTCTCTTTATGGCTGTGTGTGTCTGTGATTCTCTCTCAGTATATCTGTGTGTGTCTGTGGTTCTCTCTGTATGTCTGTGTGTGTCTGTGGTTCTCTCTCTTTATGGCTGTGTGTGTCTGTGGTTCTCTCTGTATATCTGTGTGTGTCTGTGGTTCTCTCTGTATATCTGTGTGTGTCTGTGGTTCTCTCTGTATATCTGTGTGTGTCTGTGGCTCTCTCTCTGTATGTCTGTGTGTGTCTGTGGTTCTCTCTCTGTATGACTGTATGTGTCTGTGGTTCCCTCTCTTTATGACTGTGTGTGTCTGTGGTTCCCTCTCTTTATGTCTGTGTGTGTCTGTGGTTCTCTCTCTCCATATCTGTGTGTGTCTGTGGTTCTCTCTCTGTATATCTGTGTGTGTGTGGTTCTCTCTCTTTATGTCTGTGTGTGTCTGTGATTCTCTCTCTGTATATCTGTGTGTATCTGAGGTTCTCTGTGTGTGTGTCTGTGGTTCTCTCTCCGTATGTCTGTGTGTGTCTGTGGTTCTCTCTCTGTATGTCTGTGTGTGTCTGTGGTTCTCTCTCTGTATGTCTGTGTGTGTCTGTGGTTCCCTCTCTTTATGTCTGTGTGTGTCTGTGGTTCCCTCTCTTTATGTCTGTGTGTGTCTGTGGTTCTCTCTCTGTATGTCTGTATGTGTCTGTGGTTCCCTCTCTTTATGTCTGTGTGTGTCTGTGGTTCCCTCTCTTTATGTCTGTGTGTGTCTGTGGTTCCCTCTCTTTATGTCTGTGTGTGTCTGTGGTTCTCTCTCTGTATATCTGTATGTGTCTGTGGTTCTCTCTGTATATCTGTGTATGTCTGCGTGTGTCTGTGGTTCTCTCTCTGGATATCTGTCTGTGTCTGTGGTTCTCCCTGTATATCTGTGTGTGTCTGTGGCTCTCTCTCTGTATGTCTGTGTGTGTATGTGGTTCCCTCTCTTTATGTCTGTGTGTGTCTGTGGTTCTCTCTCTGTATGTCTGTATGTGTCTGTGGTTCTCTCTGTATATCTGTGTATGTCTGTGTGTGTCTGTGGTTCTCTCTCTGTATATCTGTGTGTGTCTGTGGTTCTCTCTGTATATCTGTGTGTGTCTGTGGTTCTCTCTGTACGTCTGTGTGTGTCTGTGGTTCTCTCTGTATATCTGTGTGTGTCTGTGGTTCTCTCTCTGTATGTCTGTGTGTGTCTGTGGTTCTCTCTGTATATCTTTGTGTGTCTGGTTCTCTCTGTATGTCTGTGTGTCTGTGGTTCTCTCTGTATATCTGTGTGTGTCTGTGATTCTCTCTCTGTATATCTGTGTGTGTCTGTGGTTCTCTCTCTTTATGGCTGTGTGTGTCTGTGATTCTCTCTCTGTATATCTGTGTGTGTCTGTGGTTCTCTCTGTATGTCTGTGTGTGTCTGTGATTCTCTCTCTATATCTGTGTGTGTCTGTGGTTCTCTCTCTGTATATCTGTGTGTGTCTGTGGTTCTCTCTTTATGTCTGTGTGTGTCTGTGGTTCTCTCTCTATATATCTGAATGTGTCTGTGGTTCTCTCTCTTTATGTCTGTGTGTGTCTGTGGTTCTCTCTCTATATATCTGTATGTCTGTGGTTCTCTCTCTGTATGTCTGTGTGTGTCTGTGGTTCTCCCTGTATATCTGTGTGTGTCTGTGGTTCTCTCTGTACGTCTGTGTGTGTCTGTGGTTCTCTCTGAATATCTGTGTGTGTCTGTGGTTCTCTCTCTGTATGTCTGTGTGTGTCTGTGGTTCTCTCTGTATATCTTTGTGTGTCTGGTTCTCTCTGTATGTCTGTGTGTCTGTGGTTCTCTCTGTATATCTGTGTGTGTCTGTGATTCTCTCTCTGTATATCTGTGTGTGTCTGTGGTTCTCTCTCTTTATGGCTGTGTGTGTCTGTGATTCTCTCTCTGTATATCTGTGTGTGTCTGTGGTTCTCTCTGTATGTCTGTGTGTGTCTGTGATTCTCTCTCTATATCTGTGTGTGTCTGTGGTTCTCTCTCTTTATGGCTGTGTGTGTCTGTGATTCTCTCTCAGTATATCTGTGTGTGTCTGTGGTTCTCTCTGTATGTCTGTGTGTGTCTGTGGTTCTCTCTCTTTATGGCTGTGTGTGTCTGTGGTTCTCTCTGTATATCTGTGTGTGTCTGTGGTTCTCTCTGTATATCTGTGTGTGTCTGTGGTTCTCTCTGTATATCTGTGTGTGTCTGTGGCTCTCTCTCTGTATGTCTGTGTGTGTCTGTGGTTCTCTCTCTGTATGACTGTATGTGTCTGTGGTTCCCTCTCTTTATGACTGTGTGTGTCTGTGGTTCCCTCTCTTTATGTCTGTGTGTGTCTGTGGTTCTCTCTCTCTATATCTGTGTGTGTCTGTGGTTCTCTCTCTGTATATCTGTGTGTCTGTGGTTCTCTCTCTTTATGTCTGTGTGTGTCTGTGATTCTCTCTCTGTATATCTGTGTGTATCTGAGGTTCTCTGTGTGTGTGTCTGTGGTTCTCTCTCCGTATGTCTGTGTGTGTCTGTGGTTCTCTCTCTGTATGTCTGTGTGTGTCTGTGGTTCTCTCTCTGTATGTCTGTGTGTGTCTGTGGTTCCCTCTCTTTATGTCTGTGTGTGTCTGTGGTTCCCTCTCTTTATGTCTGTGTGTGTCTGTGGTTCTCTCTCTGTATGTCTGTATGTGTCTGTGGTTCCCTCTCTTTATGTCTGTGTGTGTCTGTGGTTCCCTCTCTTTATGTCTGTGTGTGTCTGTGGTTCCCTCTCTTTATGTCTGTGTGTGTCTGTGGTACTCTCTCTGTATATCTGTATGTGTCTGTGGTTCTCTCTGTATATCTGTGTATGTCTGCGTGTGTCTGTGGTTCTCTCTCTGGATATCTGTGTGTGTCTGTGGTTCTCTCTGTATATCTGTGTGTGTCTGTGGCTCTCTCTCTGTATGTCTGTGTGTGTATGTGGTTCCCTCTCTTTATGTCTGTGTGTGTCTGTGGTTCTCTCTCTGTATGTCTGTATGTGTCTGTGGTTCTCTCTGTATATCTGTGTATGTCTGTGTGTGTCTGTGGTTCTCTCTCTGTATATCTGTGTGTGTCTGTGGTTCTCTCTGTATATCTGTGTGTGTCTGTGGTTCTCTCTGTACGTCTGTGTGTGTCTGTGGTTCTCTCTGTATATCTGTGTGTGTCTGTGGTTCTCTCTCTGTATGTCTGTGTGTGTCTGTGGTTCTCTCTGTATATCTTTGTGTGTCTGGTTCTCTCTGTATGTCTGTGTGTCTGTGGTTCTCTCTGTATATCTGTGTGTGTCTGTGATTCTCTCTCTGTATATCTGTGTGTGTCTGTGGTTCTCTCTCTTTATGGCTGTGTGTGTCTGTGATTCTCTCTCTGCATATCTGTGTGTATCTGAGGTTCTCTGTGTGTGTGTCTGTGGTTCTCTCTCCGTATGTCTGTGTGTGTCTGTGGTTCTCTCTCTGTATGTCTGTGTGTGTCTGTGGTTCTCTCTCTGTATGTCTGTGTGTGTCTGTGGTTCCCTCTCTTTATGTCTGTGTGTGTCTGTGGTTCCCTCTCTTTATGTCTGTGTGTGTCTGTGGTTCTCTCTCTGTATGTCTGTATGTGTCTGTGGTTCCCTCTCTTTATGTCTGTGTGTGTCTGTGGTTCCCTCTCTTTATGTCTGTGTGTGTCTGTGGTTCCCTCTCTTTATGTCTGTGTGTGTCTGTGGTTCTCTCTCTGTATATCTGTATGTGTCTGTGGTTCTCTCTGTATATCTGTGTATGTCTGCGTGTGTCTGTGGTTCTCTCTCTGGATATCTGTGTGTGTCTGTGGTTCTCTCTGTATATCTGTGTGTGTCTGTGGCTCTCTCTCTGTATGTCTGTGTGTGTCTGTGGTTCCCTCTCTTTATGTCTGTGTGTGTCTGTGGTTCTCTCTCTGGATGTCTGTATGTGTCTGTGGTTCTCTCTGTATATCTGTGTATGTCTGTGTGTGTCTGTGGTTCTCTCTCTGTATATCTGTGTGTGTCTGTGGTTCTCTCTGTACATCTGTGTGTGTCTGTGATTCTCTCTGGATATCTGTGTGTGTCTGTGGTTCTCTCTCTGTATGTCTGTGTGTGTCTGTGGTTCTCTCTCTTTATGTCTGTGTGTGTCTGTGGTTCTCTCTCTGTATATCTGTGCGTGTCTGTGGTTCTCTCTCTGTATGTCTGTGTGTGTCTGTGGTTCTCTCTCTCTATATCTGTGTGTGTCTGTGGCTCTCTCTCTGTATGTCTGTGTGTGTCTGTGATTCTCTCTCTGTATATCTGTGTGTATCTGTGGTTCTCTCTCTTTATGTCTGTGTGTGTCTGTGGTTCTCTCTCTGTATATCTGCGTGTATATGTGGTTCTCTTTCTGTATATCTGTGTGTGTCTGTGGTTCTCTCTCTTTATGTCTGTGTGTGTCTGTGGTTCTCTCTCTGTATATCTGTGTGTGTCTGTGGTTCTCTCTCTCTATATCTGTATGTGTCTGTGGTTCTCTCTCCGTATGTCTGTGTGTGTCTGTGGTTCTCTCTGTATATCTGTGTGTGTCTGTGGATCTCTCTTTATGTCTGTGTGTGTCTGTGGTTCTCTCTCTGTATATCTGTGTGTGTCTGTGGTTCTCTCTGTATATCTGTGTGTGTCTGTGGTTCTCTCTCTGTATATCTGTGTGTGTCTGTGGTTCTCTCTTTATGTCTGTGTGTGTCTGTGGTTCTCTCTCTTTATGTCTGTGTGTGTCTGTGGTTCTCTCTCTATATATCTGAATGTGTCTGTGGTTCTCTCTCTTTATGTCTGTGTGTGTCTGTTTTTCTCTCTCTATATATCTGTATGTCTGTGGTTCTCTCTCTGTATGTCTGTGTGTGTCTGTGGTTCTCCCTGTATATCTGTGTGTGTCTGTGGTTCTCTCTGTACGTCTGTGTGTGTCTGTGGTTCTCTCTGTATATCTGTGTGTGTCTGTGGTTCTCTCTCTGTATGTCTGTGTGTGTCTGTGGTTCTCTCTGTATATCTTTGTGTGTCTGTTTCTCTCTGTATGTCTGTGGTTCTCTCTGTATATCTGTGTGTGTCTGTGGTTCTCTCTCTGTATGTCTGTGTGTGTCTGTGGTTCTCTCTGTATATCTTTGTGTGTCTGGTTCTCTCTGTATGTCTGTGGTTCTCTCTGTATATCTGTGTGTGTCTGTGATTCTCTCTCTGTATATCTGTGTGTGTCTGTGGTTCTCTCTCTTTATGGCTGTGTGTGTCTGTGATTCTCTCTCTGTATATCTGTGTGTGTCTGTGGTTCTCTCTGCATGTCTGTGTGTGTCTGTGATTCTCTCTCTATATCTGTGTGTGTCTGTGGTTCTCTCGCTTTATGGCTGTGTGTGTCTGTGATTCTCTCTCAGTATATCTGTGTGTGTCTGTGGTTCTCTCTGTATGTCTGTGTGTGTCTGTGGTTCTCTCTCTTTATGGCTGTGTGTGTCTGTGGTTCTCTCTGTATATCTGTGTGTGTCTGTGGTTCTCTCTGTATATCTGTGTGTGTCTGTGGTTCTCTCTGTATATCTGTGTGTGTCTGTGGCTCTCTCTCTGTATGTCTGTGTGTGTCTGTGGTTCTCTCTGTATATCTGTGTGTGTCTGTGGTTCTCTCTGTATATCTGTGTGTGTCTGTGGTTCTCTCTCTGTATGTCTGTGTGTGTCTGTGGTTCTCTCTCTTTATGTCTGTGTGTGTCTGTGGTTCTCTCTGTATATCTGTGTATGTCTGCGTGTGTCTGTGGTTCTCTCTCTGTATATCTGTGTGTGTCTGTGGTTCTCTCTGTATATCTGTGTGTGTCTGTGGTTCTCTCTCTGTATATCTGTGTGTGTCTGTGGTTCTCTCTTTATGTCTGTGTGTGTCTGTGGTTCTCTCTCTTTATGTCTGTGTGTGTCTGTGGTTCTCTCTCTATATATCTGAATGTGTCTGTGGTTCTCTCTCTTTATGTCTGTGTGTGTCTGTTTTTCTCTCTCTATATATCTGTATGTCTGTGGTTCTCTCTCTGTATGTCTGTGTGTGTCTGTGGTTCTCCCTGTATATCTGTGTGTGTCTGTGGTTCTCTCTGTACGTCTGTGTGTGTCTGTGGTTCTCTCTGTATATCTGTGTGTGTCTGTGGTTCTCTCTCTGTATGTCTGTGTGTGTCTGTGGTTCTCTCTGGAAATCTTTGTGTGTCTGGTTCTCTCTGTATGTCTGTGTGTCTGTGGTTCTCTCTGTATATCTGTGTGTGTCTGTGATTCTCTCTCTGTATATCTGTGTGTGTCTGTGGTTCTCTCTCTTTATGGCTGTGTGTGTCTGTGATTCTCACTCTGTATATCTGTGTGTGTCTGTGGTTCTCTCTGCATGTCTGTGTGTGTCTGTGATTCTCTCTCTATATCTGTGTGTGTCTGTGGTTCTCTCTCTTTATGGCTGTGTGTGTCTGTGATTCTCTCTCAGTATATCTGTGTGTGTCTGTGGTTCTCTCTGTATGTCTGTGTGTGTCTGTGGTTCTCTCTCTTTATGGCTGTGTGTGTCTGTGGTTCTCTCTGTATATCTGTGTGTGTCTGTGGTTCTCTCTGTATATCTGTGTGTGTCTGTGGTTCTCTCTGTATATCTGTGTGTGTCTGTGGCTCTCTCTCTGTATGTCTGTGTGTGTCTGTGGTTCTCTCTGTATATCTGTGTGTGTCTGTGGCTCTCTCTCTGTATGTCTGTGTGTGTCTGTGGTTCCCTCTCTTTATGTCTGTGTGTGTCTGTGGTTCTCTCTCTGTATGTCTGTATGTGTCTGTGGTTCCCTCTCTTTATGACTGTGTGTGTCTGTGGTTCCCTCTCATTATGTCTGTGTGTGTCTGTGGTTCCCTCTCTTTATGTCTGTGTGTGTCTGTGTTTCTCTCTCTGTATGTCTGTATGTGTCTGTGGTTCTCTCTGTATATCTGTGTATGTCTGCGTGTGTCTGTGGTTCTCTCTCTGTATATCTGTGTGTGTCTGTGGTTCTCACTGTATATCTGTGTGTGTCTGTGGTTCTCTCTGTATGTCTGTGTGTGTCTGTGGTTCTCTCTCTGTATGTCTGTGTGTGTCTGTGGTTCTGTCTCTGTCTGTGACTGTGGTTCTCTTACTGTATATTTGTGTGTGTCTGTGGTTCTCTCTGTATATCTGTGTGTGTCTGTGGTTCTCTCTGTATATCTGTGTGTGTCTGTGGTTCTCTCTCCGTATGTCTGTGTGTGTCTGTGGTTCTCTCTGTATATCTGTGTGTGTCTGTGGATCTCTCTTTATGTCTGTGTGTGTCTGTGGTTCTCTCTCTGTATATCTGTGTGTGTCTGTGGTTCTCTCTGTATATCTGTGTGTGTCTGTGGTTCTCTCTCTGTATATCTGTGTGTGTCTGTGGTTCTCTCTTTATGTCTGTGTGTGTCTGTGGTTCTCTCTCTTTATGTCTGTGTGTGTCTGTGGTTCTCTCTCTATATATCTGAATGTGTCTGTGGTTCTCTCTCTTTATGTCTGTGTGTGTCTGTTTTTCTCTCTCTATATATCTGTATGTCTGTGGTTCTCTCTCTGTATGTCTGTGTGTGTCTGTGGTTCTCCCTGTATATCTGTGTGTGTCTGTGGTTCTCTCTGTACGTCTGTGTGTGTCTGTGGTTCTCTCTGTATATCTGTGTGTGTCTGTGGTTCTCTCTCTGTATATCTGTGTGTGTCTGTGGTTCTCTCTCTTTATGGCTGTGTGTGTCTGTGATTCTCTCTCTGTATATCTGTGTGTGTCTGTGGTTCTCTCTGCATGTCTGTGTGTGTCTGTGATTCTCTCTCTATATCTGTGTGTGTCTGTGGTTCTCTCGCTTTATGGCTGTGTGTGTCTGTGATTCTCTCTCAGTATATCTGTGTGTGTCTGTGGTTCTCTCTGCATGTCTGTGTGTGTCTGTGGTTCTCTCTCTTTATGGCTGTGTGTGTCTGTGGTTCTCTCTGTATATCTGTGTGTGTCTGTGGTTCTCTCTGTATATCTGTGTGTGTCTGTGGTTCTCTCTGTATATCTGTGTGTGTCTGTGGCTCTCTCTCTGTATGTCTGTGTGTGTCTGTGGTTCTCTCTGTATATCTGTGTGTGTCTGTGGTTCTCTCTGTATATCTGTGTGTGTCTGTGGTTCTCTCTCTGTATGTCTGTGTGTGTCTGTGGTTCTCTCTCTTTATGTCTGTGTGTGTCTGTGGTTCTCTCTGTATATCTGTGTATGTCTGCCTGTGTCTGTGGTTCTCTCTCTGTATATCTGTGTGTGTCTGTGGTTCTCTCTGTATATCTGTGTGTGTCTGTGGTTCTCTCTCTGTATATCTGTGTGTGTCTGTGGTTCTCTCTTTATGTCTGTGTGTGTCTGTGGTTCTCTCTCTTTATGTCTGTGTGTGTCTGTGGTTCTCTCTCTATATATCTGAATGTGTCTGTGGTTCTCTCTCTTTATGTCTGTGTGTGTGTGTTTTTCTCTCTCTATATATCTGTATGTCTGTGGTTCTCTCTCTGTATGTCTGTGTGTGTCTGTGGTTCTCCCTGTATATCTGTGTGTGTCTGTGGTTCTCTCTGTACGTCTGTGTGTGTCTGTGGTTCTCTCTGTATATCTGTGTGTGTCTGTGGTTCTCTCTCTGTATGTCTGTGTGTGTCTGTGGTTCTCTCTGGAAATCTTTGTGTGTCTGGTTCTCTCTGTATGTCTGTGTGTCTGTGGTTCTCTCTGTATATCTGTGTGTGTCTGTGATTCTCTCTCTGTATATCTGTGTGTGTCTGTGGTTCTCTCTCTTTATGGCTGTGTGTGTCTGTGATTCTCACTCTGTATATCTGTGTGTGTCTGTGGTTCTCTCTGCATGTCTGTGTGTGTCTGTGATTCTCTCTCTATATCTGTGTGTGTCTGTGGTTCTCTCTCTTTATGGCTGTGTGTGTCTGTGATTCTCTCTCAGTATATCTGTGTGTGTCTGTGGTTCTCTCTGTATGTCTGTGTGTGTCTGTGGTTCTCTCTCTTTATGGCTGTGTGTGTCTGTGGTTCTCTCTGTATATCTGTGTGTGTCTGTGGTTCTCTCTGTATATCTGTGTGTGTCTGTGGTTCTCTCTGTATATCTGTGTGTGTCTGTGGTTCTCTCTGTATATCTGTGTGTGTCTGTGGCTCTCTCTCTGTATGTCTGTGTGTGTCTGTGGTTCCCTCTCTTTATGTCTGTGTGTGTCTGTGGTTCTCTCTCTGTATGTCTGTATGTGTCTGTGGTTCCCTCTCTTTATGACTGTGTGTGTCTGTGGTTCCCTCTCTTTATGTCTGTGTGTGTCTGTGGTTCCCTCTCTTTATGTCTGTGTGTGTCTGTGTTTCTCTCTCTGTATGTCTGTATGTGTCTGTGGTTCTCTCTGTATATCTGTGTATGTCTGCGTGTGTCTGTGGTTCTCTCTCTGTATATCTGTGTGTGTCTGTGGTTCTCTCTGTATATCTGTGTGTGTCTGTGGTTCTCTCTGTATGTCTGTGTGTGTCTGTGGTTCTCTCTCTGTATGTCTGTGTGTGTCTGTGGTTCTGTCTCTGTCTGTGACTGTGGTTCTCTTACTGTATATTTGTTTGTGTCTGTGGTTCTCTCTGTATATCTGTGTGTGTCTGTGGTTCTCTCTGTATATCTGTGTGTGTCTGTGGTTCTCCATGTATATCTGTGTGTGTCTGTGGCTCTCTCTCCGTATGTCTGTGTGTGTCTGTGGTTCTCTCTGTATATCTGTGTGTGTCTGTGTTTCTCTCTGTATATCTGTGTGTGTCTGTGGCTCTCTCTCTTTATGTCTGTGTGTGTCTGTGGTTCCCTCTCTTTATGTCTGTGTGTGTCTGTGGTTCCCTCTCTTTATGTCTGTGTGTGTCTGTGGTTCTCTCTCTGTATGTCTGTATGTGTCTGTGGTTCCCTCTCTTTATGTCTGTGTGTGTCTGTGGTTCCCTCTTTTTATGTCTGTGTGTGTCTGTGGTTCCCTCTCTTTATGTCTGTGTGTGTCTGTGGTTCTCTCTCTGTATGTCTGTATGTGTCTGTGGTTCTCTCTGTATATCTGTGTATGTCTGCGTGTGTCTGTGGTTCTCTCTCTGTATATCTGTGTGTGTCTGTGGTTGTCTCTGTTTATCTGTGTGTGTCTGTGGCTCTCTCTCTGTATGTCTGTGTGTGTCTGTGGTTCCCTCTCTTTATGTCTGTGTGTGTCTGTGGTTCTCTCTCTGTATGTCTGTATGTGTCTGTGGTTCTCTCTGTATATCTGTGTATGTCTGTGTGTGTCTGTGGTTCTCTCTCTGTATATCTGTGTGTGTCTGTGGTTCTCTCTGTATATCTGTGTGTGTCTGTGGTTCTCTCTCTTTATGTCTGTGTGTGTCTGTGATTCTCTCTGTATATCTGTGTGTGTCTGAGGTTCTCTCTCTGTATGTCTGTGTGTGTCTGTGGTTCTCTCTCTTTATGTCTGTGTGTGTCTGTGGTTCTCTCTCTGTATATCTGTGTGTGTCTGTGGTTCTCTCTCTGTATGTCTGTGTGTGTCTGTGGTTCTCTCTCTCCATATCTGTGTGTGTCTGTGGCTCTCTCTCTGTATGTCTGTGTGTGTCTGTGATTCTCTCACTGTATATCTGTGTGTATCTGTGGTTCTCTCTCTTTATGTCTGTGTGTGTCTGTGGTTCTCTCTCTGCATATCTGCGTGTATCTGTGGTTCTATTTCTGTATATCTGTGTGTGTCTGTGGTTCTCTCTCTTTATGTCTGTGTGTGTCTGTGGTTCTCTCTCTGTATATTTGTGTGTGTCTGTGGTTCTCTCTATATCTGTATGTGTCTGTGGTTGTATCTCTTTATGTCTGTGTGTGTCTGTGATTCTCTCTCTGTATATCTGTGTGTATCTGAGGTTCTCTCTGTGTATGTCTGTGTGTGTCTGTGGTTCTCTCTGTGTGTGTCTGTGTGTGTCTGTGGTTCCCTCTCTATATCTGTGTGTGTCTGTGGTTCTCTCTCCGTATGTCTGTGTGTGTCTGTGGTTCTCTCTGTATATCTGTGTGTGTCTGTGGTTCTCTCTTTATATCTGTGTGTGTCTGTGGTTCTATCTCCGAATATCTGTGTGTATCTGTGGTTCTCTCTCTGTATATCTGTGTGTGTCTGTGGTTCTCTCTCTTTATGTCTGTGTGTGTCTGTGATTCTCTCTCTTTATGTCTGTGTGTGTCTGTGGTTCTCTCTCTTTATGTCTGTGTGTGTCTGTGGTTCTCTCTCTGTCTATCTGTGTGTGTCTGTGGTTCTCTCTCTGTATGTCTGTGTGTGTCTGTGGTTCTCTCTGTGTATGTCTGTGTGTGTCTGTGGTTCTCTCTCTGTATATCTGTGTGTGTCTGTGGTTCTCTATATATCTGTGTGTGTCTGCGGTTCTCTCTCTATATATCTGTGTGTGTCTGTGGTTCTCTCTCTGTATGTCTGTGTGTGTCTGTGGTTCTCTCTGTGTATGTCTGTGTGTGTCTGTGGTTCTCTCTGTGTATGTCTGTGTGTGTCTGTGGTTCTCTCTCTGTATATCTGTGTGTGTCTGTAGTTCTCTCTCTGTATATCTGTGTGTGTCTGTGGTTCTCTCTCTGTATATCTGTGTGTGTCTGTGGTTCTCTGTATATCTGTGTGTGTCTGTGGTTCTCTCTCTATATATCTGTGTGTGTCCGTGGTTCTCTTTCTGTATATCTATGTGTGTCTGTGGTTGTCTCTCTCTATATCTGTGTGTGTCTGTGGTTCTCTCTCTGTATATCTGTATGTGTCTGTGGTTCTCTCTCTGTATATCTGTGTGTGTCTGTGGTTCACTATATATCTGTGTGTGTCTGTGGTTCTCTCTCTATATATCTGTTTGTGTCTGTGGTTCTCTCTCTGTATATCTGTGTGTCTGTGGTTCTCTCTCTTTATGTCTCTGTGTGTCTGTGATTCTCTCTCTGTATATCTGTGTGTATCTGAGGTTCTCTGTGTGTGTGTCTGTGGTTCTCTCTCCGTATGTCTGTGTGTGTCTGTGGTTCCCTCTCTTTATGTCTGTGTGTGTCTGTGGTTCCCTCTCTTTATGTCTGTGTGTGTCTGTGGTTCTCTCTCTGTATGTCTGTATGTGTCTGTGGTTCCCTCTCTTTATGTCTGTGTGTGTCTGTGGTTCCCTCTCTTTATGTCTGTGTGTGTCTATGGTTCCCTCTCTTTATGTCTGTGTGTGTCTGTGGTTCTCTCTCTGTATGTCTGTATGTGTCTGTGGTTCTCTCTGTATATCTGTGTATGTCTGCGTGTGTCTGTGGTTCTCTCTCTGTATATCTGTGTGTGTCTGTGGTTCTCTCTGTATATCCGTGTGTGTCTGTGGCTCTCTCTCTGTATGTCTGTGTGTGTCTGTGGTTCCCTCTCTTTATGTCTGTGTGTGTCTGTGGTTCTCTCTCTGTATGTCTGTATGTGTCTGTGGTTCTCTCTGTATATCTGTGTATGTCTGTGTGTGTCTGTGGTTCTCTCTCTGTATATCTGTGTGTGTCTGTGGTTCTCTCTGTATATCTGTGTGTGTCTGTGGTTCTCTCTCTTTATGTCTGTGTGTGTCTGTGGTTCTCTCTCTGTATATCTGTGTGTGTCTGTGGTTCTCTCTCTGTATGTCTGTGTGTGTCTGTGGTTCTCTCTCTCTATATCTGTGTGTGTCTGTGGCTCTCTCTCTGTATGTCTGTGTGTGTCTGTGATTCTCTCTCTGTATATCTTTGTGTATCTGTGGTTCTCTCTCTTTATGTCTGTGTGTGTCTGTGGTTCTCTCTCTGTATATCTGCGTGTACCTGTGGTTCTCTTTCTGTATATCTGTGTGTGTCTGTGGTTCTCTCTCTTTATGTCTGTGTGTGTCTGTGGTTCTCTCTCTGTATATCTGTGTGTGTCTGTGGTTCTCTCTCTCTATATCTGTATGTGTCTGTGGTTCTCTCTCTGTATGTCTGTGTGTGTCTGTGGTTCTCTCTGTATATGTGTGTGTCTGTCGTTCTATCTCTGTATATCTGTGTGTGTCTGTGGTTCTCTCTGTATATCTGTGTGTGTCTGTCGATCTCTCTTTATGTCTGTGTGTGTCTGTGGTTCTCTCTCTGTATATCTGTGTGTGTCTGTGGTTCTCTCTGTTTATCTGTGTGTGTCTGTGGTTCTCTCTCTGTATATCTGTGTGTGTCTGTGGTTCTCCCTTTATGTCTGTGTGTGTCTGTGGTTCTCTCTCTTTATGTCTGTGTGTGTCTGTGGTTCTCTCTCTATATATCTGTATGTGACTGTGGTTCTCTCTCTTTATGTCTGTGTGTGTCTGTGGTTCTCTCTCTATATATCTGTATGTGTCTGTGGTTCTCTCTCTTTATGTCTGTGTGTGTCTGTGATTCTCTCTCTGTATATCTGTGTGTATCTGAGGTTCTCTCTGTGTATGTCTGTGTGTGTCTGTGGTTCTCTCTGTGTATATCTGTGTGTGTCTGTGGTTCTCTCTCTATATCTGTATGTGTCTGTGATTCTCTCTCTGTATATCTGTGTGTATCTGAGGTTCTCTCTGTGTATGTCTGTGTGTGTCTGTGGTTCTCTCTGTGTATGTCTGTGTGTGTCTGTGGTTCCCTCTCTATATCTGTGTGTGTCTGTGGTTCTCTCTCCGTATGTCTGTGTGTGTCTGTGGTTCTCTCTCTTTATGTCTGTGTGTGTCTGTGATTCTCTCTCTTTATGTCTGTGTGTGTCTGTGGTTCTCTCTCTTTATGTCTGTGTGTGTCTGTGGTTCTCTCTCTGTATATCTGTGTGTGTCTGTGGTTCTCTCTGTGTATGTCTGTGTGTGTCTGTGGTTCTCTCTCTGTATATCTGTGTGTGTCTGTGGTTCTCTATATATCTGTGTGTGTCTGCGGTTCTCTCTCTATATATCTGTGTGTGTCTGTGGTTCTCTCTCTGTATGTCTGTGTGTGTCTGTGGTTCTCTCTGTGTATGTCTGTGTGTGTCTGTGGTTCTCTCTGTGTATGTCTGTGTGTGTCTGTGGTTCTCTCTCTGTATATCTGTGTGTGTCTGTAGTTCTCTCTCTGTATATCTGTGTGTGTCTGTGGTTCTCTCTCTGTATATCTGTGTGTGTCTGTGGTTCTCTCTCTGTATATCTGTGTGTGTCTGTGGTTCACTATATATATGTGTGTGTCTGTGGTTCTCTCTCTATATATCTGTGTGTGTCTGTGGTTCTCTCTCTGTCTATCTGTGTGTCTGTGGTTCTCTCTCTTTATGTCTCTGTGTGTCTGTGATTCTCTCTCTGTATATCTGTGTGTATCTGAGGTTCTCTGTGTGTGTGTCTGTGGTTCTCTCTCCGTATGTCTGTGTGTGTCTGTGGTTCCCTCTCTTTATGTCTGTGTGTGTCTGTGGTTCCCTCTCTTTATGTCTGTGTGTGTCTGTGGTTCTCTCTCTGTATGTCTGTATGTGTCTGTGGTTCCCTCTCTTTATGTCTGTGTGTGTCTGTGGTTCCCTCTCTTTATGTCTGTGTGTGTCTGTGGTTCCCTCTCTTTATGTCTGTGTGTGTCTGTGGTTCTCTCTCTGTATGTCTGTATGTGTCTGTGGTTCTCTCTGTATATCTGTGTATGTCTGCGTGTGTCTGTGGTTCTCTCTCTGTATATCTGTGTGTGTCTGTGGTTCTCTCTGTATATCCGTGTGTGTCTGTGGCTCTCTCTCTGTATGTCTGTGTGTGTCTGTGGTTCCCTCTCTTTATGTCTGTGTGTGTCTGTGGTTCTCTCTCTGTATGTCTGTATGTGTCTGTGGTTCTCTCTGTATATCTGTGTATGTCTGTGTGTGTCTGTGGTTCTCTCTCTGTATATCTGTGTGTATCTGTGGTTCTCTCTGTATATCTGTGTGTGTCTGTGGTTCTCTCTCTTTATGTCTGTGTGTGTCTGTGGTTCTCTCTCTGTATATCTGCGTGTATCTGTGGTTCTCTTTCTGTATATCTGTGTGTGTCTGTGTTTCTCTCTCTTTATGTCTGTGTGTGTCTGTGGTTCTCTCTCTGTATATCTGTGTGTGTCTGTGGTTCTCTCTCTCCATATCTGTATGTGTCTGTGGTTCTCTCTCCGTATGTCTGTGTGTGTCTGTGGTTCTCTCTGTATATGTGTGTGTCTGTGGTTCTATCTCTGTATATCTGTGTGTGTCTGTGGTTCTCTCTGTATATCTGTGTGTGTCTGTGGATCTCTCTTTATGTCTGTGTGTGTCTGTGGTTCTCTCTCTGTATATCTGTGTGTGTCTGTGGTTCTCTCTGTATATCTGTGTGTGTCTGTGGTTCTCTCTCTGTATGTCTGTGTGTGTCTGTGGTTCTCCCTGTATATCTGTGTGTGTCTGTGGTTCTCTCTGTATGTATGTGTGTCTGTGGTTCTCTCTGTATATCTGTGTGTGTCTGTGGTTCTCTCTCTGTATATCTGTGTGTGTCTGTGGTTCTCCCTTTATGTCTGTGTGTGTCTGTGGTTCTCTCTCTTTATGTCTGTGTGTGTCTGTGGTTCTCTCTCTATATATCTGTATGTGTCTGTGGTTCTCTCTCTTTATGTCTGTGTGTGTCCGTGGTTCTCTCTCTATATATCTGTATGTGTCTGTGGTTCTCTCTCTTTATGTCTGTGTGTGTCTGTGGTTCTCTCTCTGTATGTCTGTATGTGTCTGTGGTTCCCTCTCTTTCTGTCTGTGTGTGTCTGTGGTTCCCTCTCTTTATGTCTGTGTGTGTCTGTGGTTCCCTCTCTTTATGTCTGTGTGTGTCTGTGGTTCTCTCTCTGTATGTCTGTATGTGTCTGTGGTTCTCTCTGTATATATGTGTATGTCTGCGTGTGTCTGTGGTTCTCTCTCTGTATATCTGTGTGTGTCTGTGGTTCTCTCTGTATATCTGTGTGTGTCTGTGGCTCTCTCTCTGTATGTCTGTGTGTGTCTGTGGTTCCCTCTCTTTATGTCTGTGTGTGTCTGTGGTTCTCTCTCTGTATGTCTGTATGTGTCTGTGGTTCTCTCTGTATATCTGTGTATGTCTGTGTGTGTCTGTGGTTCTCTCTCTGTATATCTGTGTGTGTCTGTGGTTCTCTCTGTATATCTGTGTGTGTCTGTGGTTCTCTCTCTGTATGTCTGTGTGTGTCTGTGGTTCTCTCTCTCTATATCTGTGTGTGTCTGTGGCTCTCTCTCTGTATATCTGTGTGTATCTGTGGCTCTCTCTCTCTATATCTGTATGTGTCTGTGGTTCTCTCTCCGTATGTCTGTATGTGTCTGTGGTTCTCTCTGTATATCTGTGTATGTCTGTGTGTGTCTGTGGTTCTCTCTCTGTATATCTGTGTGTATCTGTGGTTCTCTCTGTATATCTGTGTGTGTCTGTGGTTCTCTCTCTTTATGTCTGTGTGTGTCTGTGGTTCTCTGTCTGTATATCTGCGTGTATCTGTGGTTCTCTTTCTGTATATCTGTGTGTGTCTGTGTTTCTCTCTCTTTATGTCTGTGTGTGTCTGTGGTTCTCTCTCTGTATATCTGTGTGTGTCTGTGGTTCTCTCTCTCTATATCTGTATGTGTCTGTGGTTCTCTCTCCGTATGTCTGTGTGTGTCTGTGGTTCTCTCTGTATATGTGTGTGTCTGTGGTTCTATCTCTGTATATCTGTGTGTGTCTGTGGTTCTCTCTGTTTATCTGTGTGTGTCTGTGGATCTCTCTTTATGTCTGTGTGTGTCTGTGGTTCTCTCTCTGTATATCTGTGTGTGTCTGTGGTTCTCTCTGTATATCTGTGTGTGTCTGTGGTTCTCTCTCTGTATGTCTGTGTGTGTCTGTGGTTCTCCCTGTATATCTGTGTGTGTCTGTGGTTCTCTCTGTATGTATGTGTGTCTGTGGTTCTCTCTGTATATCTGTGTGTGTCTGTGGTTCTCTCTCTGTATATCTGTGTGTGTCTGTGGTTCTCCCTTTATGTCTGTGTGTGTCTGTGGTTCTCTCTCTTTATGTCTGTGTGTGTCTGTGGTTCTCTCTCTATATATCTGTATGTGTCTGTGGTTCTCTCTCTTTATGTCTGTGTGTGTCCGTGGTTCTCTCTCGATATATCTGTATGTGTCTGTGGATCTCTCTCTTTATGTCTGTGTGTGTCTGTGGTTCTCTCTCTGTATGTCTGTATGTGTCTGTGGTTCCCTCTCTTTCTGTCTGTGTGTGTCTGTGGTTCCCTCTCTTTATGTCTGTGTGTGTCTGTGGTTCCCTCTCTTTATGTCTGTGTGTGTCTGTGGTTCTCTCTCTGTATGTCTGTATGTGTCTGTGGTTCTCTCTGTATATATGTGTATGTCTGCGTGTGTCTGTGGTTCTCTCTCTGTATATCTGTGTGTGTCTGTGGTTCTCTCTGTATATCTGTGTGTGTCTGTGGCTCTCTCTCTGTATGTCTGTGTGTGTCTGTGGTTCCCTCTCTTTATGTCTGTGTGTGTCTGTGGTTCTCTCTCTGTATGTCTGTATGTGTCTGTGGTTCTCTCTGTATATCTGTGTATGTCTGTGTGTGTCTGTGGTTCTCTCTCTGTATATCTGTGTGTGTCTGTGGTTCTCTCTGTATATCTGTGTGTGTCTGTGGTTCTCTCTCTGTATGTCTGTGTGTGTCTGTGGTTCTCTCTCTCTATATCTGTGTGTGTCTGTGGCTCTCTCTCTGTATATCTGTGTGTATCTGTGGTTCTCTCTCTTTATGTCTGTGTGTGTCTGTGGTTCTCTCTCTGTATATCTGCGTGTATCTGTGTTTCTCTTTCTGTATATCTGTGTGTGTCTGTGGTTCTCTCTCTTTATGTCTGTGTGTGTCTGTGGTTCTCTCTCTGTATATCTGTGTGTGTCTGTGGTTCTCTCTCTCTATATCTGTATGTGTCTGTGGTTCTCTCTCCGTATGTCTGTGTGTGTCTGTGGTTCTCTCTGTATATGTGTGTGTCTGTGGTTCTATCTCTGTATATCTGTGTGTGTCTGTGGTTCTCTCTGTATATCTGTGTGTGTCTGTGGATCTCTCTTTATGTCTGTGTGTGTCTGTGGTTCTCTCTCTGTATATCTGTGTGTGTCTGTGGTTCTCTCTGTATATCTGTGTGTGTCTGTGGTTCTCTCTCTGTATATCTGTGTGTGTCTGTGGTTCTCCCTTTATGTCTGTGTGTGTCTGTGGTTCTCTCTCTTTATGTCTGTGTGTGTCTGTGGTTCTCTCTCTATATATCTGTATGTGTCTGTGGTTCTCTCTCTTTATGTCTGTGTGTGTCTGTGGTTCTCTCTCTATATATCTGTATGTGTCTGTGGTTCTCTCTCTTTATGTCTGTGTGTGTCTGTGGTTCTCTCTCTATATATCTGTATGTGTCTGTGGTTCTCTCTCTTTATGTCTGTGTGTGTCTGTGGTTCTCTCTCTATATATCTGTATGTGTCTGTGGTTCTCTCTCTTTATGTCTGTGTGTGTCTGTGATTCTCTCTCTGTATATCTGTGTGTATCTGAGGTTCTCTCTGTGTATGTCTGTGTGTGTCTGTGGTTCTCTCTGTGTATATCTGTGTGTGTCTGTGGTTCTCTCTCTATATCTGCGTGTATCTGTGTTTCTCTTTCTGTATATCTGTGTGTGTCTGTGGTTCTCTCTCTTTATGTCTGTGTGTGTCTGTGGTTCTCTCTCTGTATATCTGTGTGTGTCTGTGGTTCTCTCTGTATATCCGTGTGTGTCTGTGGCTCTCTCTCTGTATGTCTGTGTGTGTCTGTGGTTCCCTCTCTTTATGTCTGTGTGTGTCTGTGGTTCTCTCTCTGTATGTCTGTATGTGTCTGTGGTTCTCTCTGTATATCTGTGTATGTCTGTGTGTGTCTGTGGTTCTCTCTCTGTATATCTGTGTGTGTCTGTGGTTCTCTCTGTATATCTGTGTGTGTCTGTGGTTCTCTCTCTTTATGTCTGTGTGTGTCTGTGGTTCTCTCTCTGTATATCTGTGTGTGTCTGTGGTTCTCTCTCTGTATGTCTGTGT
This sequence comes from Heptranchias perlo, assembly GCF_035084215.1. Lineage (NCBI taxonomy): Eukaryota > Metazoa > Chordata > Chondrichthyes > Hexanchiformes > Hexanchidae > Heptranchias > Heptranchias perlo. The sequence continues at coordinate 123,108,776 of NC_090325.1, read as the reverse complement.
GTGTCTGTGGTTCTCTCTCTCTATATCTGTGTGTGTCTGTGGCTCTCTCTCTGTATGTCTGTGTGTGTCTGTGATTCTCTCTCTGTATATCTTTGTGTATCTGTGGTTCTCTCTCTTTATGTCTGTGTGTGTCTGTGGTTCTCTCTCTGTATATCTGCGTGTACCTGTGGTTCTCTTTCTGTATATCTGTGTGTGTCTGTGGTTCTCTCTCTTTATGTCTGTGTGTGTCTGTGGTTCTCTCTCTGTATATCTGTGTGTGTCTGTGGTTCTCTCTCTCTATATCTGTATGTGTCTGTGGTTCTCTCTCTGTATGTCTGTGTGTGTCTGTGGTTCTCTCTGTATATGTGTGTGTCTGTCGTTCTATCTCTGTATATCTGTGTGTGTCTGTGGTTCTCTCTGTATATCTGTGTGTGTCTGTGGATCTCTCTTTATGTCTGTGTGTGTCTGTGGTTCTCTCTCTGTATATCTGTGTGTGTCTGTGGTTCTCTCTGTATATCTGTGTGTGTCTGTGGTTCTCTCTCTGTATATCTGTGTGTGTCTGTGGTTCTCCCTTTATGTCTGTGTGTGTCTGTGGTTCTCTCTCTTTATGTCTGTGTGTGTCTGTGGTTCTCTCTCTATATATCTGTATGTGACTGTGGTTCTCTCTTTTTATGTCTGTGTGTGTCTGTGGTTCTCTCTCTATATATCTGTATGTGTCTGTGGTTCTCTCTCTTTATGTCTGTGTGTGTCTGTGATTCTCTCTCTGTATATCTGTGTGTATCTGAGGTTCTCTCTGTGTATGTCTGTGTGTGTCTGTGGTTCTCTCTGTGTATATCTGTGTGTGTCTGTGGTTCTCTCTCTATATCTGTATGTGTCTGTGATTCTCTCTCTGTATATCTGTGTGTATCTGAGGTTCTCTCTGTGTCTGTCTGTGTGTGTCTGTGGTTCTCTCTGTGTATGTCTGTGTGTGTCTGTGGTTCCCTCTCTATATCTGTGTGTGTCTGTGGTTCTCTCTCCGTATGTCTGTGTGTGTCTGTGGTTCTCTCTGTATATCTGTGTGTGTCTGTGGTTTTCTCTTTATATCTGTGTGTGTCTGTGGTTCTCTCTCTGTATATCTGTGTGTGTCTGTGGTTCTCTCTCTTTATGTCTGTGTGTGTCTGTGATTCTCTCTCTTTATGTCTGTGTGTGTCTGTGGTTCTCTCTCTTTATGTCTGTGTGTGTCTGTGGTTCTCTCTCTGTATATCTGTGTGTGTCTGTGGTTCTCTCTGTGTATGTCTGTGTGTGTCTGTGGTTCTCTCTCTGTATATCTGTGTGTGTCTGTGGTTCTCTATATATCTGTGTGTGTCTGTGGTTCTCTCTCTGTATGTCTGTGTGTGTCTGTGGTTCTCTCTGTGTATGTCTGTGTGTGTCTGTGGTTCTCTCTGTGTATGTCTGTGTGTGTCTGTGGTTCTCTCTCTGTATATCTGTGTGTGTCTGTAGTTCTCTCTCTGTATATCTGTGTGTGTCTGTGGTTCTCTCTCTGTATATCTGTGTGTGTCTGTGGTTCTCTCTCTGTATATCTGTGTGTGTCTGTGGTTCACTATATATCTGTGTGTGTCTGTGGTTCTCTCTCTATATATCTGTGTGTGTCTGTGGTTCTCTCTCTGTCTATCTGTGTGTCTGTGGTTCTCTCTCTTTATGTCTCTGTGTGTCTGTGATTCTCTCTCTGTATATCTGTGTGTATCTGAGGTTCTCTGTGTGTGTGTCTGTGGTTCTCTCTCCGTATGTCTGTGTGTGTCTGTGGTTCCCTCTCTTTATGTCTGTGTGTGTCTGTGGTTCCCTCTCTTTATGTCTGTGTGTGTCTGTGGTTCTCTCTCTGTATGTCTGTATGTGTCTGTGGTTCCCTCTCTTTATGTCTGTGTGTGTCTGTGGTTCCCTCTCTTTATGTCTGTGTGTGTCTGTGGTTCCCTCTCTTTATGTCTGTGTGTGTCTGTGGTTCTCTCTCTGTATGTCTGTATGTGTCTGTGGTTCTCTCTGTATATCTGTGTATGTCTGCGTGTGTCTGTGGTTCTCTCTCTGTATATCTGTGTGTGTCTGTGGTTCTCTCTGTATATCCGTGTGTGTCTGTGGCTCTCTCTCTGTATGTCTGTGTGTGTCTGTGGTTCCCTCTCTTTATGTCTGTGTGTGTCTGTGGTTCTCTCTCTGTATGTCTGTATGTGTCTGTGGTTCTCTCTGTATATCTGTGTATGTCTGTGTGTGTCTGTGGTTCTCTCTCTGTATATCTGTGTGTATCTGTGGTTCTCTCTGTATATCTGTGTGTGTCTGTGGTTCTCTCTCTTTATGTCTGTGTGTGTCTGTGGTTCTCTCTCTGTATATCTGCGTGTATCTGTGGTTCTCTTTCTGTATATCTGTGTGTGTCTGTGTTTCTCTCTCTTTATGTCTGTGTGTGTCTGTGGTTCTCTCTCTGTATATCTGTGTGTGTCTGTGGTTCTCTCTCTCTATATCTGTATGTGTCTGTGGTTCTCTCTCCGTATGTCTGTGTGTGTCTGTGGTTCTCTCTGTATATGTGTGTGTCTGTGGTTCTATCTCTGTATATCTGTGTGTGTCTGTGGTTCTCTCTGTATATCTGTGTGTGTCTGTGGATCTCTCTTTATGTCTGTGTGTGTCTGTGGTTCTCTCTCTGTATATCTGTGTGTGTCTGTGGTTCTCTCTGTATATCTGTGTGTGTCTGTGGTTCTCTCTCTGTATGTCTGTGTGTGTCTGTGGTTCTCCCTGTATATCTGTGTGTGTCTGTGGTTCTCTCTGTATGTATGTGTGTCTGTGGTTCTCTCTGTATATCTGTGTGTGTCTGTGGTTCTCTCTCTGTATATCTGTGTGTGTCTGTGGTTCTCCCTTTATGTCTGTGTGTGTCTGTGGTTCTCTCTCTTTATGTCTGTGTGTGTCTGTGGTTCTCTCTCTATATATCTGTATGTGTCTGTGGTTCTCTCTCTTTATGTCTGTGTGTGTCCGTGGTTCTCTCTCTATATATCTGTATGTGTCTGTGGTTCTCTCTCTTTATGTCTGTGTGTGTCTGTGGTTCTCTCTCTGTATGTCTGTATGTGTCTGTGGTTCCCTCTCTTTCTGTCTGTGTGTGTCTGTGGTTCCCTCTCTTTATGTCTGTGTGTGTCTGTGGTTCCCTCTCTTTATGTCTGTGTGTGTCTGTGGTTCTCTCTCTGTATGTCTGTATGTGTCTGTGGTTCTCTCTGTATATATGTGTATGTCTGCGTGTGTCTGTGGTTCTCTCTCTGTATATCTGTGTGTGTCTGTGGTTCTCTCTGTATATCTGTGTGTGTCTGTGGCTCTCTCTCTGTATGTCTGTGTGTGTCTGTGGTTCCCTCTCTTTATGTCTGTGTGTGTCTGTGGTTCTCTCTCTGTATGTCTGTATGTGTCTGTGGTTCTCTCTGTATATCTGTGTATGTCTGTGTGTGTCTGTGGTTCTCTCTCTGTATATCTGTGTGTGTCTGTGGTTCTCTCTGTATATCTGTGTGTGTCTGTGGTTCTCTCTCTGTATGTCTGTGTGTGTCTGTGGTTCTCTCTCTCTATATCTGTGTGTGTCTGTGGCTCTCACTCTGTATATCTGTGTGTATCTGTGGCTCTCTCTCTCTATATCTGTATGTGTCTGTGGTTCTCTCTCCGTATGTCTGTATGTGTCTGTGGTTCTCTCTGTATATCTGTGTATGTCTGTGTGTGTCTGTGGTTCTCTCTCTGTATATCTGTGTGTATCTGTGGTTCTCTCTGTATATCTGTGTGTGTCTGTGGTTCTCTCTCTTTATGTCTGTGTGTGTCTGTGGTTCTCTCTCTGTATATCTGCGTGTATCTGTGGTTCTCTTTCTGTATATCTGTGTGTGTCTGTGTTTCTCTCTCTTTATATCTGTGTGTGTCTGTGGTTCTCTCTCTGTATATCTGTGTGTGTCTGTGGTTCTCTCTCTCTATATCTGTATGTGTCTGTGGTTCTCTCTCCGTATGTCTGTGTGTGTCTGTGGTTCTCTCTGTATATGTGTGTGTCTGTGGTTCTATCTCTGTATATCTGTGTGTGTCTGTGGTTCTCTCTGTTTATCTGTGTGTGTCTGTGGATCTCTCTTTATGTCTGTGTGTGTCTGTGGTTCTCTCTCTGTATATCTGTGTGTGTCTGTGGTTCTCTCTGTATATCTGTGTGTGTCTGTGGTTCTCTCTCTGTATGTCTGTGTGTGTCTGTGGTTCTCCCTGTATATCTGTGTGTGTCTGTGGTTCTCTCTGTATGTATGTGTGTCTGTGGTTCTCTCTGTATATCTGTGTGTGTCTGTGGTTCTCTCTCTGTATATCTGTGTGTGTCTGTGGTTCTCCCTTTATGTCTGTGTGTGTCTGTGGTTCTCTCTCTTTATGTCTGTGTGTGTCTGTGGTTCTCTCTCTATATATCTGTATGTGTCTGTGGTTCTCTCTCTTTATGTCTGTGTGTGTCCGTGGTTCTCTCTCTATATATCTGTATGTGTCTGTGGTTCTCTCTCTTTATGTCTGTGTGTGTCTGTGGTTCTCTCTCTGTATGTCTGTATGTGTCTGTGGTTCCCTCTCTTTCTGTCTGTGTGTGTCTGTGGTTCCCTCTCTTTATGTCTGTGTGTGTCTGTGGTTCCCTCTCTTTATGTCTGTGTGTGTCTGTGGTTCTCTCTCTGTATGTCTGTATGTGTCTGTGGTTCTCTCTGTATATATGTGTATGTCTGCGTGTGTCTGTGGTTCTCTCTCTGTATATCTGTGTGTGTCTGTGGTTCTCTCTGTATATCTGTGTGTGTCTGTGGCTCTCTCTCTGTATGTCTGTGTGTGTCTGTGGTTCTCTCTCTGTATGTCTGTATGTGTCTGTGGTTCTCTCTGTATATCTGTGTATGTCTGTGTGTGTCTGTGGTTCTCTCTCTGTATATCTGTGTGTGTCTGTGGTTCTCTCTGTATATCTGTGTGTGTCTGTGGTTCTCTCTCTGTATGTCTGTGTGTGTCTGTGGTTCTCTCTCTCTATATCTGTGTGTGTCTGTGGCTCTCTCTCTGTATATCTGTGTGTATCTGTGGTTCTCTCTCTTTATGTCTGTGTGTGTCTGTGGTTCTCTCTCTGTATATCTGCGTGTATCTGTGTTTCTCTTTCTGTATATCTGTGTGTGTCTGTGGTTCTCTCTCTTTATGTCTGTGTGTGTCTGTGGTTCTCTCTCTGTATATCTGTATGTGTCTGTGGTTCTCTCTCCGTATATCTGTGTGTGTCTGTGGTTCTCTCTGTATATCTGTGTGTGTCTGTGGATCTCTCTTTATGTCTGTGTGTGTCTGTGGTTCTCTCTCTGTATATCTGTGTGTGTCTGTGGTTCTCTCTGTATATCTGTGTGTGTCTGTGGTTCTCTCTCTGTATATCTGTGTGTGTCTGTGGTTCTCCCTTTATGTCTGTGTGTGTCTGTGGTTCTCTCTCTTTATGTCTGTGTGTGTCTGTGGTTCTCTCTCTATATATCTGTATGTGTCTGTGGTTCTCTCTCTTTATGTCTGTGTGTGTCTGTGGTTCTCTCTCTATATATCTGTATGTGTCTGTGGTTCTCTCTCTTTATGTCTGTGTGTGTCTGTGGTTCTCTCTCTATATATCTGTATGTGTCTGTGGTTCTCTCTCTTTATGTCTGTGTGTGTTTGTGGTTCTCTCTCTATATATCTGTATGTGTCTGTGGTTCTCTCTCTTTATGTCTGTGTGTGTCTGTGATTCTGTCTCTGTATATCTGTGTGTATCTGAGGTTCTCTCTGTGTATGTCTGTGTGTGTCTGTGGTTCTCTCTGTGTATATCTGTGTGTGTCTGTGGTTCTCTCTCTATATCTGCGTGTATCTGTGTTTCTCTTTCTGTATATCTGTGTGTGTCTGTGGTTCTCTCTCTTTATGTCTGTGTGTGTCTGTGGTTCTCTCTCTGTATATCTGTGTGTGTCTGTGGTTCTCTCTCTCTATATCTGTATGTGTCTGTGGTTCTCTCTCCGTATGTCTGTGTGTGTCTGTGGTTCTCTCTGAAAATGTGTGTGTCTGTGGTTCTATCTCTGTATATCTGTGTGTGTCTGTGGTTCTCTCTGTATATCTGTGTGTGTCTGTGGATCTCTCTTTATGTCTGTGTGTGTCTGTGGTTCTCTCTCTGTATATCTGTGTGTGTCTGTGGTTCTCTCTGTATATCTGTGTGTGTCTGTGGTTCTCTCTCTGTATATCTGTGTGTGTCTGTGGTTCTCCCTTTATGTCTGTGTGTGTCTGTGGTTCTCTCTCTTTATGTCTGTGTGTGTCTGTGGTTCTCTCTCTATATATCTGTATGTGTCTGTGGTTCTCTCTCTTTATGTCTGTGTGTGTCTGTGGTTCTCTCTCTATATATCTGTATGTGTCTGTGGTTCTCTCTCTTTATGTCTGTGTGTGTCTGTGATTCTCTCTCTGTATATCTGTGTGTATCTGAGGTTCTCTCTGTGTATGTCTGTGTGTGTCTGTGGTTCTCTCTGTGTATATCTGTGTGTGTCTGTGGTTCTCTCTCTATATCTGTGTGTGTCTGTGGTTCTCTCTCTGTATGTCTGTGTGTCTGTGGTTCTCCGTGTATATCTGTGTGTGTCTGTGGTTCTCTCTGTATGTCTGTGTGTCTGTGGTTCTCTCTGTATATCTGTGTGTGTCTGTGGTTCTCTCTCTGTATATCTGTGTGTGTCTGTGGTTCTCCCTTTATGTCTGTGTGTGTCTGTGGTTCTCTCTCTTTATGTCTGTGTGTGTCTGTGGTTCTCTCTCTATATATCTGTATGTGTCTGTGGTTCTCTCTCTTTATGTCTGTGTGTGTCTGTGGTTCTCTCTCTATATATCTGTATGTGTCTGTGGTTCTCTCTCTTTATGTCTGTGTGTGTCTGTGATTCTCTCTCTGTATATCTGTGTGTATCTGAGGTTCTCTCTGTGTATGTCTGTGTGTGTCTGTGGTTCTCTCTGTGTATATCTGTGTGTGTCTGTGGTTCTCTCTCTATATCTGTGTGTGTCTGTGGTTCTCTCTCTGTATGTCTGTGTGTGTCTGTGGTTCTCCCTGTATATCTGTGTGTGTCTGTGGTTCTCTCTCTGTATGTCTGTGTGTGTCTGTGGTTCTCTCTGTATATCTTTGTGTGTCTGGTTCTCTCTGTATGTCTGTGTGTCTGTGGCTCTCTCTGCATATCTGTGTGTGTCTGTGATTCTCTCTCTGTATATCTGTGTGTGTCTGTGGTTCTCTCTCTTTATGGCTGTGTGTGTCTGTTATTCTCTCTCTGTATATCTGTGTGTGTCTGTGGTTCTCTCTGTATGTCTGTGTGTGTCTGTGATTCTCTCTGTGTATCTGTGTGTGTCTGTGGTTCTCTCTCTTTATGGCTGTGTGTGTCTGTGATTCTCTCTCTGTATATCTGTGTGTGTCTGTGGTTCTCTCTGTATGTCTGTGTGTGTCTGTGGTTCTCTCTCTTTATGGCTGTGTGTGTCTGTGGTTCTCTCTGTATATCTGTGTGTGTCTCTGGTTCTCTCTCTGTATGTCTGTGTGTGTCTGTGTTTCTCTCTCTTTATGTCTGTGTGTGTCTGTGGTTCTCTCTCTTTATGTCTGTGTGTGTCTGTGGTTCTCTCTCTGTCTATCTGTGTGTGTCTGTGGTTCTCTCTCTGTATGTCTGTGTGTGTCTGTGGTTCTCTCTGTGTATGTCTGTGTGTGTCTGTGGTTCTCTCTCTGTATATCTGTGTGTGTCTGTGGTTTTATCTCCGAATATCTGTGTGTATCTGTGGTTCTCTCTCTGTATATCTGTGTGTGTCTGTGGTTCTCTCTCTTTATGTCTGTGTGTGTCTGTGATTCTCTCTCTTTATGTCTGTGTGTGTCTGTGGTTCTCTCTCTTTATGTCTGTGTGTGTCTGTGGTTCTCTCTCTGTCTATCTGTGTGTGTCTGTGGTTCTCTCTCTGTATGTCTGTGTGTGTCTGTGGTTCTCTCTGTGTATGTCTGTGTGTGTCTGTGGTTCTCTCTCTGTATATCTGTGTGTGTCTGTGGTTCTCTATATATCTGTGTGTGTCTGCGGTTCTCTCTCTATATATCTGTGTGTGTCTGTGGTTCTCTCTCTGTATGTCTGTGTGTGTCTGTGGTTCTCTCTGTGTATGTCTGTGTGTGTCTGTGGTTCTCTCTGTGTATGTCTGTGTGTGTCTGTGGTTCTCTCTCTGTATATCTGTGTGTGTCTGTAGTTCTCTCTCTGTATATCTGTGTGTGTCTGTGGTTCTCTCTCTGTATATCTGTGTGTGTCTGTGGTTCTCTGTATATCTGTGTATGTCTGTGGTTCTCTCTCTATATATCTGTGTGTGTCCGTGGTTCTCTTTCTGTATATCTATGTGTGTCTGTGGTTGTCCCTCTCTATATCTGTGTGTGTCTGTGGTTCTCTCTCTTTATATCTGTATGTGTCTGTGGTTCTCTCTCTGTATATCTGTGTGTGTCTGTGGTTCACTATATATCTGTGTGTGTCTGTGGTTCTCTCTCTATATATCTGTGTGTGTCTGTGGTTCTCTCTCTGTATATCTGTGTGTCTGTGGTTCTCTCTCTTTATGTCTCTGTGTGTCTGTGATTCTCTCTCTGTATATCTGTGTGTATCTGAGGTTCTCTGTGTGTGTGTCTGTGGTTCTCTCTCCGTATGTCTGTGTGTGTCTGTGGTTCCCTCTCTTTATGTCTGTGTGTGTCTGTGGTTCCCTCTCTTTATGTCTGTGTGTGTCTGTGGTTCTCTCTCTGTATGTCTGTATGTGTCTGTGGTTCCCTCTCTTTATGTCTGTGTGTGTCTGTGGTTCCCTCTCTTTATGTCTGTGTGTGTCTGTGTTTCCCTCTCTTTATGTCTGTGTGTGTCTGTGGTTCTCTCTCTGTATGTCTGTATGTGTCTGTGGTTCTCTCTGTATATCTGTGTCTGTCTGCATGTGTCTGTGGTTCTCTCTCTGTATATCTGTGTGTGTCTGTGGTTCTCTCTGTATATCCGTGTGTGTCTGTGGCTCTCTCTCTGTATGTTTGTGTGTGTCTGTGGTTCCCTCTCTTTATGTCTGTGTGTGTCTGTGGTTCTCTCTCTGTATGTCTGTATGTGTCTGTGGTTCTCTCTGTATATCTGTGTATGTCTGTGTGTGTCTGTGGTTCTCTCTCTGTATATCTGTGTGTGTCTGTGGTTCTCTCTGTATATCTGTGTGTGTCTGTGGTTCTCTCTCTTTATGTCTGTGTGTGTCTGTGGTTCTCTCTCTGTATATCTGTGTGTGTCTGTGCTTCTCTCTCTGTATGTCTGTGTGTGTCTGTGGTTCTCTCTCTCTATATCTGTGTGTGTCTGTGGCTCTCTCTCTGTATGTCTGTGTGTGTCTGTGATTCTCTCTCTGTATATCTTTGTGTATCTGTGGTTCTCTCTCTTTATGTCTGTGTGTGTCTGTGGTTCTCTCTCTGTATATCTGCGTGTATCTGTGGTTCTCTTTCTGTATATCTGTGTGTGTCTGTGGTTCTCTTTCTTTATGTCTGTGTGTGTCTGTGGTTCTCTCTCTGTATATCTGTGTGTGTCTGTGGTTCTCTCTCTCCATATCTGTATGTGTCTGTGGTTCTCTCTCCGTATGTCTGTGTGTGTCTGTGGTTCTCTCTGTATATGTGTGTGTCTGTGGTACTATCTCTGTATATCTGTGTGTGTCTGTGGTTCTCTCTGTATATCTGTGTGTGTCTGTGGATCTCTCTTTATGTCTGTGTGTGTCTGTGGTTCTCTCTCTGTATATCTGTGTGTGTCTGTGGTTCTCTCTGTATATCTGTGTGTGTCTGTGGTTCTCTCTCTGTATATCTGTGTGTGTCTGTGGTTCTCCCTTTATGTCTGTGTGTGTCTGTGGTTCTCTCTCTTTATGTCTGTGTGTGTCTGTGGTTCTCTCTCTATATATCTGTATGTGTCTGTGGTTCTCTCTCTTTATGTCTGTGTGTGTCTGTGGTTCTCTCTCTATATATCTGTATGTGTCTGTGGTTCTCTCTCTTTATGTCTGTGTGTGTCTGTGATTCTCTCTCTGTATATCTGTGTGTATCTGAGGTTCTCTCTGTGTATGTCTGTGTGTATCTGTGGTTCTCTCTGTGTATATCTGTGTGTGTCTGTGGTTCTCTCTCTATATCTGTGTGTGTCTGTGGTTCTCTCTCTGTATGTCTGTGTGTGTCTGTGGTTCTCCCTGTATATCTGTGTGTGTCTGTGGTTCTCTCTGTATGTCTGTGTGTCTGTGGTTCTCTCTGTATATCTGTGTGTGTCTGTGGTTCTCTCTCTGTATATCTGTGTGTGTCTGTGGTTCTCCCTTTATGTCTGTGTGTGTCTGTGGTTCTCTCTCTTTATGTCTGTGTGTGTCTGTGGTTCTCTCTCTATATATCTGTATGTGTCTGTGGTTCTCTCTCTTTATGTCTGTGTGTGTCTGTGGTTCTCTCTCTATATATCTGTATGTGTCTGTAGTTCTCTCTCTTTATGTCTGTGTGTGTCTGTGGTTCTCTCTCTGTATGTCTGTATGTGTCTGTGGTTCCCTCTCTTTATGTCTGTGTGTGTCTGTGGTTCCCTCTCTTTATGTCTGTGTGTGTCTGTGGTTCCCTCTCTTTATGTCTGTGTGTGTCTGTGGTTCTCTCTCTGTATGTCTGTATGTGTCTGTGGTTCTCTCTGTATATCTGTGTATGTCTGCGTGTGTCTGTGGTTCTCTCTCTGTATATCTGTGTGTGTCTGTGGTTCTCTCTGTATATCTGTGTGTGTCTGTGGCTCTCTCTCTGTATGTCTGTGTGTGTCTGTGGTTCCCTCTCTTTATGTCTGTGTGTGTCTGTGGTTCCCTCTCTTTATGTCTGTGTGTGTCTGTGGTTCCCTCTCTTTATGTCTGTGTGTGTCTGTGGTTCTCTCGAAGTATGTCTGTATGTGTCTGTGGTTCTCTCTGTATATCTGTGTATGTCTGCGTGTGTCTGTGGTTCTCTCTCTGTCTATCTGTGTGTGTCTGTGGTTCTCTCTGTATATCTGTGTGTGTCTGTGGCTCTCTCTCTGTATATCTGTGTGTGTCTGTGGTTCTCTCTGTATATCTGTGTGTGTCTGTGGCTCTCTCTCTGTATATCTGTGTGTGTCTGTGGTTCTCTCTCTTTATGTCTGTGTGTGTCTGTGATTCTCTCTCTGTATATCTGTGTGTATCTGAGGTTCTCTCTGTGTATGTCTGTGTGTGTCTGTGGTTCTCTCTGTGTATATCTGTGTGTGTCTGTGGTTCTCTCTCTATATCTGTATGTGTCTGTGATTCTCTCTCTGTATATCTGTGTGTATCTGAGGTTCTCTCTGTGTATGTCTGTGTGTGTCTGTGCTTCTCTCTGTGTATGTCTGTGTGTGTCTGTGGTTCCCTCTCTATATCTGTGTGTGTCTGTGGTTCTCTCTCCGTATGTCTGTGTGTGTCTGTGGTTCTCTCTGTATATCTGTGTGTGTCTGTGGTTTTCTCTTTATATCTGTGTGTGTCTGTGGTTCTATCTCCGAATATCTGTGTGTATCTGTGGTTCTCTCTCTGTATATCTGTGTGTGTCTGTGGTTCTCTCTCTTTATGTCTGTGTGTGTCTGTGATTCTCTCTCTTTATGTCTGTGTGTGTCTGTGGTTCTCTCTCTTTATGTCTGTGTGTGTCTGTGGTTCTCTCTCTGTATATCTGTGTGTGTCTGTGGTTCTCTCTGTGTATGTCTGTGTGTGTCTGTGGTTCTCTCTCTGTATATCTGTGTGTGTCTGTGGTTCTCTATATATCTGTGTGTGTCTGCGGTTCTCTCTCTATATATCTGTGTGTGTCTGTGGTTCTCTCTCTGTATGTCTGTGTGTGTCTGTGGTTCTCTCTGTGTATGTCTGTGTGTGTCTGTGGTTCTCTCTGTGTATGTCTGTGTGTGTCTGTGGTTCTCTCTCTGTATATCTGTGTGTGTCTGTAGTTCTCTCTCTGTATATCTGTGTGTGTCTGTGGTTCTCTCTCTCCATATCTGTATGTGTCTGTGGTTCTCTCTCCGTATGTCTGTGTGTGTCTGTGGTTCTCTCTGTATATGTGTGTGTCTGTGGTACTATCTCTGTATATCTGTGTGTGTCTGTGGTTCTCTCTGTATATCTGTGTGTGTCTGTGGATCTCTCTTTATGTCTGTGTGTGTCTGTGGTTCTCTCTCTGTATATCTGTGTGTGTCTGTGGTTCTCTCTGTATATCTGTGTGTGTCTGTGGTTCTCTCTCTGTATATCTGTGTGTGTCTGTGGTTCTCCCTTTATGTCTGTGTGTGTCTGTGGTTCTCTCTCTTTATGTCTGTGTGTGTCTGTGGTTCTCTCTCTATATATCTGTATGTGTCTGTGGTTCTCTCTCTTTATGTCTGTGTGTGTCTGTGGTTCTCTCTATATATATCTGTATGTGTCTGTGGTTCTCTCTCTTTATGTCTGTGTGTGTCTGTGATTCTCTCTCTGTATATCTGTGTGTATCTGAGGTTCTCTCTGTGTATGTCTGTGTGTGTCTGTGGTTCTCTCTGTGTATATCTGTGTGTGTCTGTGGTTCTCTCTCTATATCTGTGTGTGTCTGTGGTTCTCTCTCTGTATGTCTGTGTGTGTCTGTGGTTCTCCCTGTATATCTGTGTGTGTCTGTGGTTCTCTCTGTATGTCTGTGTGTCTGTGGTTCTCTCTGTATATCTGTGTGTGTCTGTGGTTCTCTCTCTGTATATCTGTGTGTGTCTGTGGTTCTCCCTTTATGTCTGTGTGTGTCTGTGGTTCTCTCTCTTTATGTCTGTGTGTGTCTGTGGTTCTCTCTCTATATATCTGTATGTGTCTGTGGTTCTCTCTCTTTATGTCTGTGTGTGTCTGTGGTTCTCTCTCTATATATCTGTATGTGTCTGTGGTTCTCTCTCTTTATGTCTGTGTGTGTCTGTGGTTCTCTCTCTGTATGTCTGTATGTGTCTGTGGTTCCCTCTCTTTATGTCTGTGTGTGTCTGTGGTTCCCTCTCTTTATGTCTGTGTGTGTCTGTGGTTCCCTCTCTTTATGTCTGTGTGTGTCTGTGGTTCTCTCTCTGTATGTCTGTATGTGTCTGTGGTTCTCTCTGTATATCTGTGTATGTCTGCGTGTGTCTGTGGTTCTCTCTCTGTATATCTGTGTGTGTCTGTGGTTCTCTCTGTATATCTGTGTGTGTCTGTGGCTCTCTCTCTGTATGTCTGTGTGTGTCTGTGGTTCCCTCTCTTTATGTCTGTGTGTGTCTGTGGTTCCCTCTCTTTATGTCTGTGTGTGTCTGTGGTTCCCTCTCTTTATGTCTGTGTGTGTCTGTGGTTCTCTCTCTGTATGTCTGTATGTGTCTGTGGTTCTCTCTGTATATCTGTGTATGTCTGCGTGTGTCTGTGGTTCTCTCTCTGTATATCTGTGTGTGTCTGTGGTTCTCTCTGTATATCTGTGTGTGTCTGTGGCTCTCTCTCTGTATATCTGTGTGTGTCTGTGGTTCTCTCTGTATATCTGTGTGTGTCTGTGGCTCTCTCTCTGTATATCTGTGTGTGTCTGTGGTTCTCTCTCTGTATGTCTGTGTGTGTCTGTGATTCTCTCTCTGCATATCTGTGTGTATCTGAGGTTCTCTCTGTGTATGTCTGTGTGTGTCTGTGGTTCTCTCTGTGTATATCTGTGTGTGTCTGTGGTTCTCTCTCTATATCTGTATGTGTCTGTGATTCTCTCTCTGTATATCTGTGTGTATCTGAGGTTCTCTCTGTGTATGTCTGTGTGTGTCTGTGCTTCTCTCTGTGTATGTCTGTGTGTGTCTGTGGTTCCCTCTCTATATCTGTGTGTGTCTGTGGTTCTCTCTCCGTATGTCTGTGTGTGTCTGTGGTTCTCTCTGTATATCTGTGTGTGTCTGTGGTTTTCTCTTTATATCTGTGTGTGTCTGTGGTTCTATCTCCGAATATCTGTGTGTATCTGTGGTTCTCTCTCTGTATATCTGTGTGTGTCTGTGGTTCTCTCTCTTTATGTCTGTGTGTGTCTGTGATTCTCTCTCTTTATGTCTGTGTGTGTCTGTGGTTCTCTCTCTTTATGTCTGTGTGTGTCTGTGGTTCTCTCTCTGTATATCTGTGTGTGTCTGTGGTTCTCTCTGTGTATGTCTGTGTGTGTCTGTGGTTCTCTCTCTGTATATCTGTGTGTGTCTGTGGTTCTCTATATATCTGTGTGTGTCTGCGGTTCTCTCTCTATATATCTGTGTGTGTCTGTGGTTCTCTCTCTGTATGTCTGTGTGTGTCTGTGGTTCTCTCTGTGTATGTCTGTGTGTGTCTGTGGTTCTCTCTGTGTATGTCTGTGTGTGTCTGTGGTTCTCTCTCTGTATATCTGTGTGTGTCTGTAGTTCTCTCTCTGTATATCTGTGTGTGTCTGTGGTTCTCTCTCTGTATATCTGTGTGTGTCTGTGGTTCTCTCTCTGTATATCTGTGTGTGTCTGTGGTTCACTATATATCTGTGTGTGTCTGTGGTTCTCTCTCTATATATCTGTGTGTGTCTGTGGTTCTCTCTCTGTATATCTGTGTGTCTGTGGTTCTCTCTCTTTATGTCTCTGTGTGTCTGTGATTCTCTCTCTGTATATCTGTGTGTATCTGAGGTTCTCTGTGTGTGTGTCTGTGGTTCTCTCTCCGTATGTCTGTGTGTGTCTGTGGTTCCCTCTCTTTATGTCTGTGTGTGTCTGTGGTTCCCTCTCTTTATGTCTGTGTGTGTCTGTGGTTCTCTCTCTGTATGTCTGTATGTGTCTGTGGTTCCCTCTCTTTATGTCTGTGTGTGTCTGTGGTTCCCTCTCTTTATGTCTGTGTGTGTCTGTGGTTCCCTCTCTTTATGTCTGTGTGTGTCTGTGGTTCTCTCTCTGTATGTCTGTATGTGTCTGTGGTTCTCTCTGTATATCTGTGTATGTCTGCGTGTGTCTGTGGTTCTCTCTCTGTATATCTGTGTGTGTCTGTGGTTCTCTCTGTATATCCGTGTGTGTCTGTGGCTCTCTCTCTGTATGTCTGTGTGTGTCTGTGGTTCCCTCTCTTTATGTCTGTGTGTGTCTGTGGTTCTCTCTCTGTATGTCTGTATGTGTCTGTGGTTCTCTCTGTATATCTGTGTATGTCTGTGTGTGTCTGTGGTTCTCTCTCTGTATATCTGTGTGTGTCTGTGGTTCTCTCTGTATATCTGTGTGTGTCTGTGGTTCTCTCTCTTTATGTCTGTGTGTGTCTGTGGTTCTCTCTCTGTATATCTGCGTGTATCTGTGGTTCTCTTTCTGTATATCTGTGTGTGTCTGTGGTTCTCTCTCTTTATGTCTGTGTGTGTCTGTGGTTCTCTCTCTGTATATCTGTGTGTGTCTGTGGTTCTCTCTCTCTATATCTGTATGTGTCTGTGGTTCTCTCTCCGTATGTCTGTGTGTGTCTGTGGTTCTCTCTGTATATGTGTGTGTCTGTGGTTCTATCTCTGTATATCTGTGTGTGTCTGTGGTTCTCTCTGTATATCTGTGTGTGTCTGTGGATCTCTCTTTATGTCTGTGTGTGTCTGTGGTTCTCTCTCTGTATATCTGTGTGTGTCTGTGGTTCTCTCTGTATATCTGTGTGTGTCTGTGGTTCTCTCTCTGTATGTCTGTGTGTGTCTGTGGTTCTCCCTGTATATCTGTGTGTGTCTGTGGTTCTCTCTGTATGTCTGTGTGTCTGTGGTTCTCTCTGTATATCTGTGTGTGTCTGTGGTTCTCTCTCTGTATATCTGTGTGTGTCTGTGGTTCTCCCTTTATGTCTGTGTGTGTCTGTGGTTCTCTCTCTTTATGTCTGTGTGTGTCTGTGGTTCTCTCTCTATATATCTGTATGTGTCTGTGGTTCTCTCTCTTTATGTCTGTGTGTGTCCGTGGTTCTCTCTCTATATATCTGTATGTGTCTGTGGTTCTCTCTCTTTATGTCTGTGTGTGTCTGTGGTTCTCTCTCTGTATGTCTGTATGTGTCTGTGGTTCCCTCTCTTTCTGTCTGTGTGTGTCTGTGGTTCCCTCTCTTTATGTCTGTGTGTGTCTGTGGTTCCCTCTCTTTATGTCTGTGTGTGTCTGTGGTTCTCTCTCTGTATGTCTGTATGTGTCTGTGGTTCTCTCTGTATATCTGTGTATGTCTGCGTGTTTCTGTGGTTCTCTCTCTGTATATCTGTGTGTGTCTGTGGTTCTCTCTGTATATCTGTGTGTGTCTGTGGCTCTCTCTCTGTATGTCTGTGTGTGTCTGTGGTTCCCTCTGTATATCTGTGTGTGTCTGTGGTTCTCTCTCTGTATGTCTGTGTGTGTCTGTGGTTCTCTCTCTTTATGTCTGTGTGTGTCTGTGGTTCTCTCTCTGTATATCTGTGTGTGTCTGTGGTTCTCTCTCTGTATGTCTGTGTGTGTCTGTGGTTCTCTCTCTCTATATCTGTGTGTGTCTGTGGCTCTCTCTCTGTATATCTGTGTGTATCTGTGGTTCTCTCTCTTTATGTCTGTGTGTGTCTGTGGTTCTCTCTCTGTATATCTGCGTGTATCTGTGTTTCTCTTTCTGTATATCTGTGTGTGTGTGTGGTTCTCTCTCTTTATGTCTGTGTGTGTCTGTGGTTCTCTCTCTGTATATCTGTGTGTGTCTGTGGTTCTCTCTCTCTTTATCTGTATGTGTCTGTGGTTCTCTCTCCGTATGTCTGTGTGTGTCTGTGGTTCTCTCTGTATATGTGTGTGTCTGTGGATCTCTCTTTATGTCTGTGTGTGTCTGTGGTTCTCTCTCTGTATATCTGTGTGTGTCTGTGGTTCTCTCTGTATATCTGTGTGTGTCTGTGGTTCTCTCTGTATATCTGTGTGTGTCTGTGGATCTCTCTTTATGTCTGTGTGTGTCTGTGGTTCTCTCTCTGTATATCTGTGTGTGTCTGTGGTTCTCTCTGTATATCTGTGTGTGTCTGTGGTTCTCTCTCTGTATATCTGTGTGTGTCTGTGGTTCTCCCTTTATGTCTGTGTGTGTCTGTGGTTCTCTCTCTTTATGTCTGTGTGTGTCTGTGGTTCTCTCTCTATATATCTGTATGTGTCTGTGGTTCTCTCTCTTTATGTCTGTGTGTGTCTGTGGTTCTCTCTCTATATATCTGTATGTGTCTGTGGTTCTCTCTCTTTATGTCTGTGTGTGTCTGTGATTCTCTCTCTGTATATCTGTGTGTATCTGAGGTTCTCTCTGTGTATGTCTGTGTGTGTCTGTCGTTCTCTCTGTGTATATCTGTGTGTGTCTGTGGTTCTCTCTCTATATCTGTGTGTGTCTGTGGTTCTCTCTCTGTATGTCTGTGTGTCTGTGGTTCTCCGTGTATATCTGTGTGTGTCTGTGGTTCTCTCTGTATGTCTGTGTGTCTGTGGTTCTCTCTGTATATCTGTGTGTGTCTGTGGTTCTCTCTCTGTATATCTGTGTGTGTCTGTGGTTCTCCCTTTATGTCTGTGTGTGTCTGTGGTTCTCTCTCTTTATGTCTGTGTGTGTCTGTGGTTCTCTCTCTATATATCTGTATGTGTCTGTGGTTCTCTCTCTTTATGTCTGTGTGTGTCTGTGGTTCTCTCTCTATATATCTGTCTGTGTCTGTGGTTCTCTCTCTTTATGTCTGTGTGTGTCTGTGATTCTCTCTCTGTATATCTGTGTGTATCTGAGGTTCTCTCTGTGTATGTCTGTGTGTGTCTGTGGTTCTCTCTGTGTATATCTGTGTGTGTCTGTGGTTCTCTCTCTATATCTGTGTGTGTCTGTGGTTCTCTCTCTGTATGTCTGTGTGTGTCTGTGGTTCTCCCTGTATATCTGTGTGTGTCTGTGGTTCTCTCTGTATGTCTGTGTGTCTGTGGTTCTCTCTGTATATCTGTGTGTGTCTGTGGTTCTCTCTGTATATCTGTGTGTGTCTGTGGTTCTCTCTCTGTATGTCTGTGTGTGTCTGTGGTTCTCTCTGTATATCTTTGTGTGTCTGGTTCTCTCTGTATGTCTGTGTGTCTATGGCTCTTTCTGTATATCTGTGTGTGTCTGTGATTCTCTCTCTGTATATCTGTGTGTGTCTGTGGTTCTCTCTCTTTATGGCTGTGTGTGTCTGTGATTCTCTCTCTGTATATCTGTGTGTGTCTGTGGTTCTCTCTGTATGTCTGTGTGTGTCTGTGATTCTCTCTGTGTATCTCTGTGTGTCTGTGGTTCTCTCTCTTTATGGCTGTGTGTGTCTGTGATTCTCTCTCTGTATATCTGTGTGTGTCTGTGGTTCTCTCTGTATGTCTGTGTGTGTCTGTGGTTCTCTCTCTTTATGGCTGTGTGTGTCTGTGGTTCTCTCTGTATATCTGTGTGTGTCTCTGGTTCTCTCTGTATATCTGTGTGTGTCTGTGGTTCTCTCTCTTTATGTCTGTGTGTGTCTGTGGTTCTCTCTCTGTATATCTGCGTGTATCTGTGGTTCTCTTTCTGTATATCTGTGTGTGTCTGTGGTTCTCTCTCTTTATGTCTGTGTGTGTCTGTGGTTCTCTCTCTGTATATCTGTGTGTGTCTGTGGTTCTCTCTCTCTATATCTGTATGTGTCTGTGGTTCTCTCTCCGTATGTCTGTGTGTGTCTGTGGTTCTCTCTGTATATGTGTGTGTCTGTGGTTCTATCTCTGTATATCTGTGTGTGTCTGTGGTTCTCTCTGTATATCTGTGTGTGTCTGTGGATCTCTCTTTATGTCTGTGTGTGTCTGTGGTTCTCTCTCTGTATATCTGTGTGTGTCTGTGGTTCTCTCTGTATATCTGTGTGTGTCTGTGGTTCTCTCTCTGTATGTCTGTGTGTGTCTGTGGTTCTCCCTGTATATCTGTGTGTGTCTGTGGTTCTCTCTGTATGTCTGTGTGTCTGTGGTTCTCTCTGTATATCTGTGTGTGTCTGTGGTTCTCTCTCTGTATATCTGTGTGTGTCTGTGGTTCTCCCTTTATGTCTGTGTGTGTCTGTGGTTCTCTCTCTTTATGTCTGTGTGTGTCTGTGGTTCTCTCTCTATATATCTGTATGTGTCTGTGGTTCTCTCTCTTTATGTCTGTGTGTGTCCGTGGTTCTCTCTCTATATATCTGTATGTGTCTGTGGTTCTCTCTCTTTATGTCTGTGTGTGTCTGTGGTTCTCTCTCTGTATGTCTGTATGTGTCTGTGGTTCCCTCTCTTTCTGTCTGTGTGTGTCTGTGGTTCCCTCTCTTTATGTCTGTGTGTGTCTGTGGTTCCCTCTCTTTATGTCTGTGTGTGTCTGTGGTTCTCTCTCTGTATGTCTGTATGTGTCTGTGGTTCTCTCTGTATATCTGTGTATGTCTGCGTGTTTCTGTGGTTCTCTCTCTGTATATCTGTGTGTGTCTGTGGTTCTCTCTGTATATCTGTGTGTGTCTGTGGCTCTCTCTCTGTATGTCTGTGTGTGTCTGTGGTTCCCTCTCTTTATGTCTGTGTGTGTCTGTGGTTCTCTCTCTGTATGTCTGTATGTGTCTGTGGTTCTCTCTGTATATCTGTGTATGTCTGTGTGTGTCTGTGGTTCTCTCTCTGTATATCTGTGTGTGTCTGTGGTTCTCTCTGTATATCTGTGTGTGTCTGTGGTTCTCTCTCTTTATGTCTGTGTGTGTCTGTGATTCTCTCTGTATATCTGTGTGTGTCTGTGGTTCTCTCTCTGTATGTCTGTGTGTGTCTGTGGTTCTCTCTCTTTATGTCTGTGTGTGTCTGTGGTTCTCTCTCTGTATATCTGTGTGTGTCTGTGGTTCTCTCTCTGTATGTCTGTGTGTGTCTGTGGTTCTCTCTCTCTATATCTGTGTGTGTCTGTGGCTCTCTCTCTGTATATCTGTGTGTATCTGTGGTTCTCTCTCTTTATGTCTGTGTGTGTCTGTGGTTCTCTCTCTGTATATCTGCGTGTATCTGTGTTTCTCTTTCTGTATATCTGTGTGTGTGTGTGGTTCTCTCTCTTTATGTCTGTGTGTGTCTGTGGTTCTCTCTCTGTATATCTGTGTGTGTCTGTGGTTCTCTCTCTCTATATCTGTATGTGTCTGTGGTTCTCTCTCCGTATGTCTGTGTGTGTCTGTGGTTCTCTCTGTATATGTGTGTGTCTGTGGATCTCTCTTTATGTCTGTGTGTGTCTGTGGTTCTCTCTCTGTATATCTGTGTGTGTCTGTGGTTCTCTCTGTATATCTGTGTGTGTCTGTGGTTCTCTCTGTATATCTGTGTGTGTCTGTGGATCTCTCTTTATGTCTGTGTGTGTCTGTGGTTCTCTCTCTGTATATCTGTGTGTGTCTGTGGTTCTCTCTGTATATCTGTGTGTGTCTGTGGTTCTCTCTCTGTATATCTGTGTGTGTCTGTGGTTCTCCCTTTATGTCTGTGTGTGTCTGTGGTTCTCTCTCTTTATGTCTGTGTGTGTCTGTGGTTCTCTCTCTATATATCTGTATGTGTCTGTGGTTCTCTCTCTTTATGTCTGTGTGTGTCTGTGGTTCTCTCTCTATATATCTGTATGTGTCTGTGGTTCTCTCTCTTTATGTCTGTGTGTGTCTGTGATTCTCTCTCTGTATATCTGTGTGTATCTGAGGTTCTCTCTGTGTATGTCTGTGTGTGTCTGTCGTTCTCTCTGTGTATATCTGTGTGTGTCTGTGGTTCTCTCTCTATATCTGTGTGTGTCTGTGGTTCTCTCTCTGTATGTCTGTGTGTCTGTGGTTCTCCGTGTATATCTGTGTGTGTCTGTGGTTCTCTCTGTATGTCTGTGTGTCTGTGGTTCTCTCTGTATATCTGTGTGTGTCTGTGGTTCTCTCTCTGTATATCTGTGTGTGTCTGTGGTTCTCCCTTTATGTCTGTGTGTGTCTGTGGTTCTCTCTCTTTATGTCTGTGTGTGTCTGTGGTTCTCTCTCTATATATCTGTATGTGTCTGTGGTTCTCTCTCTTTATGTCTGTGTGTGTCTGTGGTTCTCTCTCTATATATCTGTCTGTGTCTGTGGTTCTCTCTCTTTATGTCTGTGTGTGTCTGTGATTCTCTCTCTGTATATCTGTGTGTATCTGAGGTTCTCTCTGTGTATGTCTGTGTGTGTCTGTGGTTCTCTCTGTGTATATCTGTGTGTGTCTGTGGTTCTCTCTCTATATCTGTGTGTGTCTGTGGTTCTCTCTCTGTATGTCTGTGTGTGTCTGTGGTTCTCCCTGTATATCTGTGTGTGTCTGTGGTTCTCTCTGTATGTCTGTGTGTCTGTGGTTCTCTCTGTATATCTGTGTGTGTCTGTGGTTCTCTCTGTATATCTGTGTGTGTCTGTGGTTCTCTCTCTGTATGTCTGTGTGTGTCTGTGGTTCTCTCTGTATATCTTTGTGTGTCTGGTTCTCTCTGTATGTCTGTGTGTCTGTGGCTCTTTCTGTATATCTGTGTGTGTCTGTGATTCTCTCTCTGTATATCTGTGTGTGTCTGTGGTTCTCTCTCTTTATGGCTGTGTGTGTCTGTGATTCTCTCTCTGTATATCTGTGTGTGTCTGTGGTTCTCTCTGTATGTCTGTGTGTGTCTGTGATTCTCTCTGTGTATCTCTGTGTGTCTGTGGTTCTCTCTCTTTATGGCTGTGTGTGTCTGTGATTCTCTCTCTGTATATCTGTGTGTGTCTGTGGTTCTCTCTGTATGTCTGTGTGTGTCTGTGGTTCTCTCTCTTTATGGCTGTGTGTGTCTGTGGTTCTCTCTGTATATCTGTGTGTGTCTCTGGTTCTCTCTCTGTATGTCTGTGTGTGTCTGTGTTTCTCTCTCTTTATGTCTGTGTGTGTCTGTGGTTCTCTCTCTTTATGTCTGTGTGTGTCTGTGGTTCTCTCTCTGTCTATCTGTGTGTGTCTGTGGTTCTCTCTCTGTATGTCTGTGTGTGTCTGTGGTTCTCTCTGTGTATGTCTGTGTGTGTCTGTGGTTCTCTCTCTGTATATCTGTGTGTGTCTGTGGTTTTATCTCCGAATATCTGTGTGTATCTGTGGTTCTCTCTCTGTATATCTGTGTGTGTCTGTGGTTCTCTCTCTTTATGTCTGTGTGTGTCTGTGATTCTCTCTCTTTATGTCTGTGTGTGTCTGTGGTTCTCTCTCTTTATGTCTGTGTGTGTCTGTGGTTCTCTCTCTGTCTATCTGTGTGTGTCTGTGGTTCTCTCTCTGTATGTCTGTGTGTGTCTGTGGTTCTCTCTGTGTATGTCTGTGTGTGTCTGTGGTTCTCTCTCTGTATATCTGTGTGTGTCTGTGGTTCTCTATATATCTGTGTGTGTCTGCGGTTCTCTCTCTATATATCTGTGTGTGTCTGTGGTTCTCTCTCTGTATGTCTGTGTGTGTCTGTGGTTCTCTCTGTGTATGTCTGTGTGTGTCTGTGGTTCTCTCTGTGTATGTCTGTGTGTGTCTGTGGTTCTCTCTCTGTATATCTGTGTGTGTCTGTAGTTCTCTCTCTGTATATCTGTGTGTGTCTGTGGTTCTCTCTCTGTATATCTGTGTGTGTCTGTGGTTCTCTGTATATCTGTGTATGTCTGTGGTTCTCTCTCTATATATCTGTGTGTGTCCGTGGTTCTCTTTCTGTATATCTATGTGTGTCTGTGGTTGTCCCTCTCTATATCTGTGTGTGTCTGTGGTTCTCTCTCTTTATATCTGTATGTGTCTGTGGTTCTCTCTCTGTATATCTGTGTGTGTCTGTGGTTCACTATATATCTGTGTGTGTCTGTGGTTCTCTCTCTATATATCTGTGTGTGTCTGTGGTTCTCTCTCTGTATATCTGTGTGTCTGTGGTTCTCTCTCTTTATGTCTCTGTGTGTCTGTGATTCTCTCTCTGTATATCTGTGTGTATCTGAGGTTCTCTGTGTGTGTGTCTGTGGTTCTCTCTCCGTATGTCTGTGTGTGTCTGTGGTTCCCTCTCTTTATGTCTGTGTGTGTCTGTGGTTCTCTCTCTTTATGTCTGTGTGTGTCTGTGGTTCTCTCTCTGTATGTCTGTATGTGTCTGTGGTTCCCTCTCTTTATGTCTGTGTGTGTCTGTGGTTCCCTCTCTTTATGTCTGTGTGTGTCTGTGTTTCCCTCTCTTTATGTCTGTGTGTGTCTGTGGTTCTCTCTCTGTATGTCTGTATGTGTCTGTGGTTCTCTCTGTATATCTGTGTATGTCTGCATGTGTCTGTGGTTCTCTCTCTGTATATCTGTGTGTGTCTGTGGTTCTCTCTGTATATCCGTGTGTGTCTGTGGCTCTCTCTCTGTATGTCTGTGTGTGTCTGTGGTTCCCTCTCTTTATGTCTGTGTGTGTCTGTGGTTCTCTCTCTGTATGTCTGTATGTGTCTGTGGTTCTCTCTGTATATCTGTGTATGTCTGTGTGTGTCTGTGGTTCTCTCTCTGTATATCTGTGTGTGTCTGTGCTTCTCTCTCTGTATGTCTGTGTGTGTCTGTGGTTCTCTCTCTCTATATCTGTGTGTGTCTGTGGCTCTCTCTCTGTATGTCTGTGTGTGTCGGTGATTCTCTCTCTGTATATCTTTGTGTATCTGTGGTTCTCTCTCTTTATGTCTGTGTGTGTCTGTGGTTCTCTCTCTGTATATCTGCGTGTATCTGTGGTTCTCTTTCTGTATATCTGTGTGTGTCTGTGGTTCTCTTTCTTTATGTCTGTGTGTGTCTGTGGTTCTCTCTGTATATGTGTGTGTCTGTGGTACTATCTCTGTATATCTGTGTGTGTCTGTGGTTCTCTCTGTATATCTGTGTGTGTCTGTGGATCTCTCTTTATGTCTGTGTGTGTCTGTGGTTCTCTCTCTGTATATCTGTGTGTGTCTGTGGTTCTCTCTGTATATCTGTGTGTGTCTGTGGTTCTCTCTCTGTATATCTGTGTGTGTCTGTGGTTCTCCCTTTATGTCTGTGTGTGTCTGTGGTTCTCTCTCTTTATGTCTGTGTGTGTCTGTGGTTCTCTCTCTATATATCTGTATGTGTCTGTGGTTCTCTCTCTTTATGTCTGTGTGTGTCTGTGGTTCTCTCTCTATATATCTGTATGTGTCTGTGGTTCTCTCTCTTTATGTCTGTGTGTGTCTGTGATTCTCTCTCTGTATGTCTGTATGTGTCTGTGGTTCCCTCTCTTTCTGTCTGTGTGTGTCTGTGGTTCCCTCTCTTTATGTCTGTGTGTGTCTGTGGTTCCCTCTCTTTATGTCTGTGTGTGTCTGTGGTTCTCTCTCTGTATGTCTGTATGTGTCTGTGGTTCTCTCTGTATATCTGTGTATGTCTGCGTGTTTCTGTGGTTCTCTCTCTGTATATCTGTGTGTGTCTGTGGTTCTCTCTGTATATCTGTGTGTGTCTGTGGCTCTCTCTCTGTATGTCTGTGTGTGTCTGTGGTTCCCTCTCTTTATGTCTGTGTGTGTCTGTGGTTCTCTCTCTGTATGTCTGTATGTGTCTGTGGTTCTCTCTGTATATCTGTGTATGTCTGTGTGTGTCTGTGGTTCTCTCTCTGTATATCTGTGTGTGTCTGTGGTTCTCTCTGTATATCTGTGTGTGTCTGTGGTTCTCTCTCTTTATGTCTGTGTGTGTCTGTGATTCTCTCTGTATATCTGTGTGTGTCTGTGGTTCTCTCTCTGTATGTCTGTGTGTGTCTGTGGTTCTCTCTCTTTATGTCTGTGTGTGTCTGTGGTTCTCTCTCTGTATATCTGTGTGTGTCTGTGGTTCTCTCTCTGTATGTCTGTGTGTGTCTGTGGTTCTCTCTCTCTATATCTGTGTGTGTCTGTGGCTCTCTCTCTGTATATCTGTGTGTATCTGTGGTTCTCTCTCTTTATGTCTGTGTGTGTCTGTGGTTCTCTCTCTGTATATCTGCGTGTATCTGTGTTTCTCTTTCTGTATATCTGTGTGTGTGTGTGGTTCTCTCTCTTTATGTCTGTGTGTGTCTGTGGTTCTCTCTCTGTATATCTGTGTGTGTCTGTGGTTCTCTCTCTCTATATCTGTATGTGTCTGTGGTTCTCTCTCCGTATGTCTGTGTGTGTCTGTGGTTCTCTCTGTATATGTGTGTGTCTGTGGATCTCTCTTTATGTCTGTGTGTGTCTGTGGTTCTCTCTCTGTATATCTGTGTGTGTCTGTGGTTCTCTCTGTATATCTGTGTGTGTCTGTGGTTCTCTCTGTATATCTGTGTGTGTCTGTGGATCTCTCTTTATGTCTGTGTGTGTCTGTGGTTCTCTCTCTGTATATCTGTGTGTGTCTGTGGTTCTCTCTGTATATCTGTGTGTGTCTGTGGTTCTCTCTCTGTATATCTGTGTGTGTCTGTGGTTCTCCCTTTATGTCTGTGTGTGTCTGTGGTTCTCTCTCTTTATGTCTGTGTGTGTCTGTGGTTCTCTCTCTATATATCTGTATGTGTCTGTGGTTCTCTCTCTTTATGTCTGTGTGTGTCTGTGGTTCTCTCTCTATATATCTGTATGTGTCTGTGGTTCTCTCTCTTTATGTCTGTGTGTGTCTGTGATTCTCTCTCTGTATATCTGTGTGTATCTGAGGTTCTCTCTGTGTATGTCTGTGTGTGTCTGTCGTTCTCTCTGTGTATATCTGTGTGTGTCTGTGGTTCTCTCTCTATATCTGTGTGTGTCTGTGGTTCTCTCTCTGTATGTCTGTGTGTCTGTGGTTCTCCGTGTATATCTGTGTGTGTCTGTGGTTCTCTCTGTATGTCTGTGTGTCTGTGGTTCTCTCTGTATATCTGTGTGTGTCTGTGGTTCTCTCTCTGTATATCTGTGTGTGTCTGTGGTTCTCCCTTTATGTCTGTGTGTGTCTGTGGTTCTCTCTCTTTATGTCTGTGTGTGTCTGTGGTTCTCTCTCTATATATCTGTATGTGTCTGTGGTTCTCTCTCTTTATGTCTGTGTGTGTCTGTGGTTCTCTCTCTATATATCTGTCTGTGTCTGTGGTTCTCTCTCTTTATGTCTGTGTGTGTCTGTGATTCTCTCTCTGTATATCTGTGTGTATCTGAGGTTCTCTCTGTGTATGTCTGTGTGTGTCTGTGGTTCTCTCTGTGTATATCTGTGTGTGTCTGTGGTTCTCTCTCTATATCTGTGTGTGTCTGTGGTTCTCTCTCTGTATGTCTGTGTGTGTCTGTGGTTCTCCCTGTATATCTGTGTGTGTCTGTGGTTCTCTCTGTATGTCTGTGTGTCTGTGGTTCTCTCTGTATATCTGTGTGTGTCTGTGGTTCTCTCTGTATATCTGTGTGTGTCTGTGGTTCTCTCTCTGTATGTCTGTGTGTGTCTGTGGTTCTCTCTGTATATCTTTGTGTGTCTGGTTCTCTCTGTATGTCTGTGTGTCTGTGGCTCTTTCTGTATATCTGTGTGTGTCTGTGATTCTCTCTCTGTATATCTGTGTGTGTCTGTGGTTCTCTCTCTTTATGGCTGTGTGTGTCTGTGATTCTCTCTCTGTATATCTGTGTGTGTCTGTGGTTCTCTCTGTATGTCTGTGTGTGTCTGTGATTCTCTCTGTGTATCTCTGTGTGTCTGTGGTTCTCTCTCTTTATGGCTGTGTGTGTCTGTGATTCTCTCTCTGTATATCTGTGTGTGTCTGTGGTTCTCTCTGTATGTCTGTGTGTGTCTGTGGTTCTCTCTCTTTATGGCTGTGTGTGTCTGTGGTTCTCTCTGTATATCTGTGTGTGTCTCTGGTTCTCTCTCTGTATGTCTGTGTGTGTCTGTGTTTCTCTCTCTTTATGTCTGTGTGTGTCTGTGGTTCTCTCTCTTTATGTCTGTGTGTGTCTGTGGTTCTCTCTCTGTCTATCTGTGTGTGTCTGTGGTTCTCTCTCTGTATGTCTGTGTGTGTCTGTGGTTCTCTCTGTGTATGTCTGTGTGTGTCTGTGGTTCTCTCTCTGTATATCTGTGTGTGTCTGTGGTTTTATCTCCGAATATCTGTGTGTATCTGTGGTTCTCTCTCTGTATATCTGTGTGTGTCTGTGGTTCTCTCTCTTTATGTCTGTGTGTGTCTGTGATTCTCTCTCTTTATGTCTGTGTGTGTCTGTGGTTCTCTCTCTTTATGTCTGTGTGTGTCTGTGGTTCTCTCTCTGTCTATCTGTGTGTGTCTGTGGTTCTCTCTCTGTATGTCTGTGTGTGTCTGTGGTTCTCTCTGTGTATGTCTGTGTGTGTCTGTGGTTCTCTCTCTGTATATCTGTGTGTGTCTGTGGTTCTCTATATATCTGTGTGTGTCTGCGGTTCTCTCTCTATATATCTGTGTGTGTCTGTGGTTCTCTCTCTGTATGTCTGTGTGTGTCTGTGGTTCTCTCTGTGTATGTCTGTGTGTGTCTGTGGTTCTCTCTGTGTATGTCTGTGTGTGTCTGTGGTTCTCTCTCTGTATATCTGTGTGTGTCTGTAGTTCTCTCTCTGTATATCTGTGTGTGTCTGTGGTTCTCTCTCTGTATATCTGTGTGTGTCTGTGGTTCTCTGTATATCTGTGTATGTCTGTGGTTCTCTCTCTATATATCTGTGTGTGTCCGTGGTTCTCTTTCTGTATATCTATGTGTGTCTGTGGTTGTCCCTCTCTATATCTGTGTGTGTCTGTGGTTCTCTCTCTTTATATCTGTATGTGTCTGTGGTTCTCTCTCTGTATATCTGTGTGTGTCTGTGGTTCACTATATATCTGTGTGTGTCTGTGGTTCTCTCTCTATATATCTGTGTGTGTCTGTGGTTCTCTCTCTGTATATCTGTGTGTCTGTGGTTCTCTCTCTTTATGTCTCTGTGTGTCTGTGATTCTCTCTCTGTATATCTGTGTGTATCTGAGGTTCTCTGTGTGTGTGTCTGTGGTTCTCTCTCCGTATGTCTGTGTGTGTCTGTGGTTCCCTCTCTTTATGTCTGTGTGTGTCTGTGGTTCTCTCTCTTTATGTCTGTGTGTGTCTGTGGTTCTCTCTCTGTATGTCTGTATGTGTCTGTGGTTCCCTCTCTTTATGTCTGTGTGTGTCTGTGGTTCCCTCTCTTTATGTCTGTGTGTGTCTGTGTTTCCCTCTCTTTATGTCTGTGTGTGTCTGTGGTTCTCTCTCTGTATGTCTGTATGTGTCTGTGGTTCTCTCTGTATATCTGTGTATGTCTGCATGTGTCTGTGGTTCTCTCTCTGTATATCTGTGTGTGTCTGTGGTTCTCTCTGTATATCCGTGTGTGTCTGTGGCTCTCTCTCTGTATGTCTGTGTGTGTCTGTGGTTCCCTCTCTTTATGTCTGTGTGTGTCTGTGGTTCTCTCTCTGTATGTCTGTATGTGTCTGTGGTTCTCTCTGTATATCTGTGTATGTCTGTGTGTGTCTGTGGTTCTCTCTCTGTATATCTGTGTGTGTCTGTGCTTCTCTCTCTGTATGTCTGTGTGTGTCTGTGGTTCTCTCTCTCTATATCTGTGTGTGTCTGTGGCTCTCTCTCTGTATGTCTGTGTGTGTCGGTGATTCTCTCTCTGTATATCTTTGTGTATCTGTGGTTCTCTCTCTTTATGTCTGTGTGTGTCTGTGGTTCTCTCTCTGTATATCTGCGTGTATCTGTGGTTCTCTTTCTGTATATCTGTGTGTGTCTGTGGTTCTCTTTCTTTATGTCAGTGTGTGTCTGTGGTTCTCTCTGTATATGTGTGTGTCTGTGGTACTATCTCTGTATATCTGTGTGTGTCTGTGGTTCTCTCTGTATATCTGTGTGTGTCTGTGGATCTCTCTTTATGTCTGTGTGTGTCTGTGGTTCTCTCTCTGTATATCTGTGTGTGTCTGTGGTTCTCTCTGTATATCTGTGTGTGTCTGTGGTTCTCTCTCTGTATATCTGTGTGTGTCTGTGGTTCTCCCTTTATGTCTGTGTGTGTCTGTGGTTCTCTCTCTTTATGTCTGTGTGTGTCTGTGGTTCTCTCTCTATATATCTGTATGTGTCTGTGGTTCTCTCTCTTTATGTCTGTGTGTGTCTGTGGTTCTCTCTCTATATATCTGTATGTGTCTGTGGTTCTCTCTCTTTATGTCTGTGTGTGTCTGTGATTCTCTCTCTGTATATCTGTGTGTATCTGTGGTTCTCTCTGTGTATGTCTGTGTGTGTCTGTGGTTCTCTCTGTGTATATCTGTATGTGTCTGTGGTTCTCTCTCTATATCTGTGTGTGTCTGTGGTTCTCTCTCTGTATGTCTGTGTGTGTCTGTGGTTCTCCCTGTATATCTGTGTGTGTCTGTGGTTCTCTCTGTATGTCTGTGTGTGTCTGTGGTTCTCTCTCTGTATATCTGTGTGTGTCTGTGGTTCTCCCTTTATGTCTGTGTGTGTCTGTGGTTCTCTCTCTTTATGTCTGTGTGTGTCTGTGGTTCTCTCTCTATATATCTGTATGTGTCTGTGGTTCTCTCTCTTTATGTCTGTGTGTGTCTGTGGTTCTCTCTCTATATATCTGTATGTGTCTGTGGTTCTCTCTCTTTATGTCTGTGTGTGTCTGTGGTTCTCTCTCTGTATGTCTGTATGTGTCTGTGGTTCCCTCTCTTTATGTCTGTGTGTGTCTGTGGTTCCCTCTCTTTATGTCTGTGTGTGTCTGTGGTTCCCTCTCTTTATGTCTGTGTGTGTCTGTGGTTCTCTCTCTGTATGTCTGTATGTGTCTGTGGTTCTCTCTGTATATCTGTGTATGTCTGCGTGTGTCTGTGGTTCTCTCTCTGTATATCTGTGTGTGTCTGTGGTTCTCTCTGTATATCTGTGTGTGTCTGTGGCTCTCTCTCTGTATGTCTGTGTGTGTCTGTGGTTCCCTCTCTTTATGTCTGTGTGTGTCTGTGGTTTTCTCTCTGTATGTCTGTATGTGTCTGTGGTTCTCTCTGTATATCTGTGTATGTCTGTGTGTGTCTGTGGTTCTCTCTCTGTATATCTGTGTGTGTCTGTGGTTCTCTCTGTATATCTGTGTGTGTCTGTGGTTCTCTCTCTTTATGTCTGTGTGTGTCTGTGATTCTCTCTGTATATCTGTGTGTGTCTGTGGTTCTCTCTCTGTATGTCTGTGTGTGTCTGTGGTTCTCTCTCTTTATGTCTGTGTGTGTCTGTGGTTCTCTCTCTGTATATCTGTGTGTGTCTGTGGTTCTCTCTCTGTATGTCTGTGTGTGTCTGTGGTTCTCTCTCTCTATATCTGTGTGTGTCTGTGGCTCTCTCTCTGTATGTCTGTGTGTGTCTGTGATTCTCTCTCTGTATATCTGTGTGTATCTGTGGTTCTCTCTCTTTATGTCTGTGTGTGTCTGTGGTTCTCTCTCTGTATATCTGCGTGTATCTGTGTTTCTCTTTCTGTATATCTGTGTGTGTCTGTGGTTCTCTCTCTTTATGTCTGTGTGTGTCTGTGGTTCTCTCTCTGTATATCTGTGTGTGTCTGTGGTTCTCTCTCTCTATATCTGTATGTGTCTGTGGTTCTCTCTCCGTATGTCTGTGTGTGTCTGTGGTTCTCTCTGTATATGTGTGTGTCTGTGGTTCTCTCTCTGTATATCTGTGTGTGTCTGTGGTTCTCTCTGTATATCTGTGTGTGTCTGTGGTTCTCTCTCTGTATATCTGTGTGTGTCTGTGGTTCTCCCTTTATGTCTGTGTGTGTCTGTGGTTCTCTCTCTTTATGTCTGTGTGTGTCTGTGGCTCTCTCTATATATCTGTATGTGTCTGTGGTTCTCTCTCTTTATGTCTGTGTGTGTCTGTGGTTCTCTCTCTATATATCTGTATGTGTCTGTGGTTCTCTCTCTTTATGTCTGTGTGTGTCTGTGATTCTCTCTCTGTATATCTGTGTGTATCTGAGGTTCTCTCTGTGTATGTCTGTGTGTGTCTGTGGTTCTCTCTGTGTATATCTGTGTGTGTCTGTGGTTCTCTCTCTATATCTGTGTGTGTCTGTGGTTCTCTCTCTGTATGTCTGTGTGTGTCTGTGGTTCTCCCTGTATATCTGTGTGTGTCTGTGGTTCTCTCTGTATGTCTGTGTGTCTGTGGTTCTCTCTGTATATCTGTGTGTGTCTGTGGTTCTCTCTCTGTATATCTGTGTGTGTCTGTGGTTCTCCCTTTATGTCTGTGTGTGTCTGTGGTTCTCTCTCTTTATGTCTGTGTGTGTCTGTGGTTCTCTCTCTATATATCTGTATGTGTCTGTGGTTCTCTCTCTTTATGTCTGTGTGTGTCTGTGGTTCTCTCTCTATATATCTGTATGTGTCTGTGGTTCTCTCTCTTTATGTCTGTGTGTGTCTGTGATTCTCTCTCTGTATATCTGTGTGTATCTGAGGTTCTCTCTGTGTATGTCTGTGTGTGTCTGTGGTTCTCTCTGTGTATATCTGTGTGTGTCTGTGGTTCTCTCTCTATATCTGTGTGTGTCTGTGGTTCTCTCTCTGTATGTCTGTGTGTGTCTGTGGTTCTCCCTGTATATCTGTGTGTGTCTGTGGTTCTCTCTGTATGTCTGTGTGTCTGTGGTTCTCTCTGTATATCTGTGTGTGTCTGTGGTTCTCTCTCTGTATGTCTGTGTGTGTCTGTGGTTCTCTCTGTATATCTTTGTGTGTCTGGTTCTCTCTGTATGTCTGTGTGTCTGTGGCTCTCTCTGTATATCTGTGTGTGTCTGTGATTCTCTCTCTGTATATCTGTGTGTGTCTGTGGTTCTCTCTCTTTCTGGCTGTGTGTGTCTGTGATTCTCTCTCTGTATATCTGTGTGTGTCTGTGGTTCTCTCTTTATGGCTGTGTGTGTCTGTGATTCTCTCTCTGTATATCTGTGTGTGTCTGTGGTTCTCTCTGTATGTCTGTGTGTGTCTGTGATTCTCTCTGTATATCTGTGTGTGTCTGTGGTTCTCTCTCTTTATGGCTGTGTGTGTCTGTGATTCTCTCTCTGTATATCTGTGTGTGTCTGTGGTTCTCCCTTTATGTCTGTGTGTGTCTGTGGTTCTCTCTCTTTATGTCTGTGTGTGTCTGTGGTTCTCTCTCTATATATCTGTATGTGTCTGTGGTTCTCTCTCTTTATGTCTGTGTGTGTCTGTGGTTCTCTCTCTATCTATCTGTATGTGTCTGTGGTTCTCTCTCTTTATGTCTGTGTGTGTCTGTGATTCTCTCTCTGTATATCTGTGTGTATCTGAGGTTCTCTCTGTGTATGTCTGTGTGTGTCTGTGGTTCTCTCTGTGTATATCTGTGTGTGTCTGTGGTTCTCTCTCTATATCTGTGTGTGTCTGTGGTTCTCTCTCTGTATGTCTGTGTGTGTCTGTGGTTCTCCCTGTATATCTGTGTGTGTCTGTGGTTCTCTCTGTATGTCTGTGTGTCTGTGGTTCTCTCTGTATATCTGTGTGTGTCTGTGGTTCTCTCTCTGTATGTCTGTGGTTCTCTCTGTATATCTTTGTGTGTCTGGTTCTCTCTGTATGTCTGTGTGTCTGTGGCTCTCTCTGTATATCTGTGTGTGTCTGTGATTCTCTCTCTGTATATCTGTGTGTGTCTGTGGTTCTCTCTCTTTATGGCTGTGTGTGTCTGTGATTCTCTCTCTGTATATCTGTGTGTGTCTGTGGTTCTCTCTGTATGTCTGTGTGTGTCTGTGATTCTCTCTGTATATCTGTGTGTGTCTGTGGTTCTCTCTCTTTATGGCTGTGTGTGTCTGTGATTCTCTCTCTGTATATCTGTGTGTGTCTGTGGTTCTCTCTGTATGTCTGTGTGTGTCTGTGGTTCTCTCTCTTTATGGCTGTGTGTGTCTGTGGTTCTCTCTGTATATCTGTGTGTGTCTCTGGTTCTCTCTCTGTATGTCTGTGTGTGTCTGTGTTTCTCTCTGTGTATGTCTGTGGCTCTCTCTCTCTCTCTCTCTGTATCCATGGGATAGAATTTCCACCGGGGGTCTTCCAAATGTCTGCCGTAACTTCGGTGGAAGATTACAGAAATCCCAGAGTAACGGCGTAAATGCTCATTTCTCCAAGATTTCAGCCAAAGTTACAGCTGATGATCGGGGGAAACCCCACAGAAATTTTAGGCAGCTCCGTGTATTTGTGGTTTGCTTTCTGTATTTTTGAGTCCTTGAGATTCTGTCGCTGTTCTTGTTTGTCTGTGGTTTACTCTGTCTGTCACTTGTGTGTATTTGCCCTCCTCAGGCAGTGCTGACTTCTCATGCTGTGCTCTCCATGGTCTTTGCTTTGTTCTCCTGATCTGCTCTCCTCTCCAACACTGGCTGCTCTCGGTCTGCTCAGGTTGGGTGAAATTCAACCCTCAGGAATGGGTGGGTTGAGTGAATAGTTAAAATAATTAATTTTTTCCAGCTCGACCACAACCCGGCTTCAACACACCCAATTCTGGGTTTAAAGGAGGCACTTTTGGATGCATGCGAGTAACCTACTCATAGTATCATAGTAGGTACGATGTGGAGATGCTGGTGATGGACTGGGGTTGACAAATGTAAGGAATCTTACAACACCAGGTTATAGTCCAACAGTTTTATTTGAAAATCACAAGCTTTCGGAGGCTTTCTCCTTCGTCAGATGAAGTGTGGGATTCCTTGAAGGTTACCGCATTTATAGTCAGAGAACAATGCCTGGTGATTACAGATAATCTTTCCAACTGCCCGTTGTCAAGGCAATCAAAGTGTTCAGACAGAGAGATGTTACATACAGGACCACCGAATATACAAACGGCCAGAACAAAAGACAGAGAGAGAGAGAGAGAAACATTCGAAAGGAAGAGAAAGAGAGAGAATGACCCGTTGTATTAAAAACAGATAACTTTTTTTCGCTGGTGGGGTTACGTGTAGCGTGACGTGAACCTAAGATCCTGGTTGAGGCCGTCCTCATGGGTGCGGAACTTGGCTATCAATTTCTGCTCGACGATTTTGCATTGTCGTGTGTCTCGAAGGCTGCCTTGGAGAACGCTTACCCGAAGATCAGTGGCTGAATGTCCTTGACTGCTGAAGTGTTCCCCGACTGGGAGGGAACCCTCCTGTCTGGCGATTGTTGCGCGGTGTCCGTTCATCCGTTGTCGCAGTGTCTGCATGGTCTCGCCAATGTACCATGCTCCGGGGCATCCTTTCCTGCAACGTATGAGGTAGACAACATTGGCCGAGTCACAGGAGTATGAACCATGTACCTGGTGGGTGCTGTCCTCTCGTGTGATGGTGGGAGAAGGTCATTTGGCCCATCATGCCTGTGCCGGCTCTTTGAAAGTACTATCCAATTAGTCTTATTTCCCTGCTCTTTCCCCATTGCCCTGTAAATTTTTTCCCTTCAAGCATTTATCCAATTCCCTTTTGAAAGTTACAATTGAATCTGCTTCCACCACCCTTTCAGGCAGTGTATTCCAGATCATTATAACTCGCTGTATAAAAAAATGTTTCCTCATGTCACCTCTGGCTCTTTTGCCGATCAGCTTAATTCTGTCCCCTCTGGTTACCGACCCTTCTGCCACTGGGAACAGTTTCTCCTTATTTACTCTATCAAAACCGTTCATGATTTTGAACACCTCTATCAAATCTCCCCTTAACCTTCTCTGTTCTAAGGAGAACAATCCCAACTTCTCCTGTCTCTCCATATAACTGAAGTCCCTCATCCCTGGCACCATTCTAGTAAATCTCCTCTGCATCCGCTCTAAGACCATGACATCCTTCCTAAAGTGTGGTGCCTAGAATTGAACACAACTCTCCAGCTGAGGTCTAACCAGTGTTTTATAAAGGTTTATCATAACTTCCTTGCTTTTGTACTCTATGCCTCTATTAATAAAACCCAGGATCCCACATGCTTTTTTCAAAGCCTTCTCAACTTGTCCTGCCACCTTCAAAGATTTGTGTATATACACCCCCAGGTCTCTCTGTTCCTGCACCCTGTTTGAAATTGTACCATTTCGTTTTTATTGCCTCTCCTCACTCTTCCTACCAAAATGCATCACTTCACACTTCTCTGCGTCAAATTTCATCTGCCATGTGACTGCCCATTTCACCAGTGTGTCTATGTTCTCCTGAAGTCTGTTACTATCCCCCACATTGTTTAATACATTTCCGAGTTTCGTGTCACCTGTAAACTTTGAAATTATGCCCTGTATATCCAAGTCCAGGTCGTTAATATATATCAAACAGAGCAATGGTCCTAATACTGAACCCTGGGGAATACCAGTGTATACTTCCCTCCAGTCTGAAAAACAACCGTTCACCATTACTCTCTGCTTTCTGTCCCTAGCCAATTTTGTATCCACGCTGCCACTGTCCCTTTAATCCCATGGGCTTTAATTCTGCTAACAAGTCTATTATAAGGTACTTTATCAAATGCCTTTAGAAAGTCCATATTCACAACATCAACTACACTATCTTCATCAACCCTCTTCGTTACTACATCAAAGAACTCAATCAAGTTAGTCAAACACGATTTTCCTCCAACAAATCCGTGCTGACTTTCATTTATTAGCCCATACTTTTCCAAATGCCATTTAATTTTGTCCCGGATTATTGTCTCTAACAGTTTCCCCACCGCTGATTTTAGGCTGACTGGCCAGTAATTGCTGAGTCTTTTTAAATTGCTTTTAACAGACCTTCAAATTTAATGCCTCCAGCACGGGTTTGCCAGGCCTCGTGAATCTCGCCAGTGAAACAGAGGTGAGAAGGGCCAGATCAACAAGTAAGTGCCTGCTTGTGGGCCAGGAGGAGCAGGAATGTTTCCCCCAGGCTCAACAAGGTTACTTGCCACGTTCGGACCCCCGCGATCGGCCGACCCCCCCACGATGTCCGAGACCCCCCCACGATGTCCAAGATCCCTCCCCCTGATGTCTGAGACCCCCGCCCCACGATGTCCGACCCCAACCTCTAGCTGTACAAACGTAATGATAAACATTTACCCACTTTCCAGCCTTCCAGCATCTCCTTGTAGCGATCTCCCTCCGAGCTTCCGCTCCGCATCTATTTTCCCACCCGACAGGCATCAATCCAGCCTACCATTAAATTCAGTAGGACCTGCGGGAAACCTTACTGCCAGGTTTCCTATTCGCAAAACCACCCCCACCCCCACTCTCTTCCTGGCTCCAAGTTAAAATCGGGGCCATAGAGTTTATTAATCTCACATTCAAACCTTCTTAACCCAATTTTGGTACCTCACCTCTTTCCTTTGCAAGATGTATATTTACAAAATGTGGAACTCAATCAGTTACAAGAAGGAAGGAAGCTCATCACTTCTCCTTCCTCTTGTCACTCTTGCTGCATCTCCATCCTGACCCCTTTCTCCTGGCTTCTCACTCGTGGCCATGCGGTCCCACGGTGCCCACTGCTCCCACCTTCTCAGCTGCTTTCTTTTCATCTTTAGCTGATTTTACCTGTTTGAATTTCAGAAGCTTAGGAAGGTCTGTCTTTGGCTGATTTATGATTTATTGACCAATGACATCCCTTTCTAAGCCCGTGACATTCAAACAGGTAAAATCAGCTGAGGGAGAAATAGAGGGCATTTTGCAACATCGCATATTCACAGTTTACAGTTGCAAATTCACAAAACATGCAACAGCATTCCCAGGTCCCAGCAACCCAACAGCAATTGCTGGGCTCATGTATCAGGTAGCACGAAAACACACCACTCAGATGTAGGTTTAATGGTGGTCTGATCTTTTTTTTATTCACTCTCAGGATGTGGGCATTGTTGGCAATCCCTAATTATTGCCCATCTCTAGTTGCCGTGAGAAGGTGGGCTTTCTTCGCTGTAGCAGTTTAATGCAACTCGGTGGTTTGCTTGGCCACTTCAGAGGACAGTTAAGTGTCAACCACATAGGCGTGAGACTGGAGTCATATACAGGCCAGACCGGATAGGTACGGCAGGTTTTCTTCTCTAACGGGCATTAGTGAACCAGTTGGGTTTTTATAACAATCCAACAGCCTCATGGTCACTTTTACAGATTTGTATTTCCACATTTTTTAAACTGAATTCAAATTTTCACACTGGTGGGATTTGAACTCACATTCTTTGGATTATTAGTCCAGGCCTCTGGATTACTAGTTCAGTAACATAGCCATTACATTACTGTACCCTGTTACTCAAGGGGGAACCCCTGATTGCCTCTGGGTAACGCAAGATGCATGTGTTATAAATGATGATTGCTGATGGACTTACATTATTCAGGAGACAAAGTCTGCAACAAGATAAATGATGCACTTCTTCTGCAGCCTGTAGTCTGGTAGATGTTTGAGTCTACTAGAGTGAATATGTTAAGTATTGTGAAATAATGTGCATTGAGACTCAGTACATTTGCAGCCATGCACTGGATTAGCTACTAGCAATGAATCAATTCAATGGTTTACAGAACTCTCTGCACACCATCTAGCAGCTGGGGAATTGGATTAATGAACTGAATAACGTTGGTTTCTGTTCAACAGCTGAGCAGCTGAAACTACTTTAGATCACATTTGTTGGGAAACTAGAGGGCTCCATTTCCATCTTCACTGGCCACAGCACGCACTTATATGTAAACAGCACACTCACTATTTTCATAACGTGGAGATGCCGGTGATGGACTGGGGTTGACAATTGTAAACAATTTTACAACACCAAGTTATAGTCCAACAATTTTATTTTTAATCCCACAAGCTTTCGGAGGCTTCCCCTTTCCTCAGGTGGTGTGTATTCCAGTGTCTGTTCCACCTTCCACACCACCTGAGGAAGGGGGAAGCCTCCGAAAGCTTGTGGGATTAAAAATAAAATTGTTGGACTATAACTTGGTGTTGTAAAATTGTTTACTATTTTCATAACAGTACAGCACAAATTGCACCAGTGAGTGCTAAAGAGGAAAATCCAGTGTACAATTTCCAACAGTGCAAGGAAATTGGTAGAAAATAGTGTTTTCAGTCAATTATAAAAGGAGCAATTTGGACCTTTGTGTGTACACAGAGCTTATTGCACACTTGTCTTCTTGGCTGGGCGAAGAAGGGATAGGCGTAATGTAGACTGTTGGGTGTGCATGCAAGGAGCTTTAAGATAAACACATTGGGTTGTTATCAACAATCTAAAGTGAGTGTCAATTGCCTCATTTTAACTTTCATCAGTCAGGTAATTTAAACAAATCCACCAGAGTCTGATGACTAGGAGCTGATGGGAGGACATGCTGTGATTTCCCAGGCATCCTCCTCCTCAGGAAGTTTGTTTGTAAACATAAGGGACAATCCATTAACATGAGGAAATGCAGAGAAAGAGCATCTGAAACAATAAATTCATTGCAAGGACTGTCACCAGGTCTTCCTCTCTCTCACTGAGCTGTGTCTGTGATTTGGATGAAGTAGCCTTTGTCAGTCAATTGTTTTTACAGCTTTCTCAGCAGGTCATGGGGAATTTGGGCAGAAAATGTAAGAATACTTTTTTTCTTCTTCCACTTTTTTTGTCACATTCTTGAGCCTCCATTGCCACCTGTTTCCACCCACTTCTTCAAATGTCATTTTGAACTCTCCTACTCAAACATGGCCCCTTATCCTATCATGATTTCATCAGGATGACTTCATTACGGCCTGGTGAATCAAGCCATTCTCCACTGCCACCATCCAAATCCAAAAAACACCCAGTGAATCGCTCATCAGTGGCAATAATGACACTTGTCCATTTCTGATTGTTGAACACAAAGGTAAAAATTCCCACTGTTTCTGCCCCTAACTCTTTTCGTACTTCCTTCCTCTATTGTCACAGTATCCCATTTACTCACAGCACAGCAGGGAACACGTTTTGGAGAAGTGTGTGCTCGTTGACCTCCACTGAGATGGGCAGCTGTATTTGTCAAGATAAAGTCCATCAATTAAAAACACACTGGGGATGGGAACAGAGACCCTGGCACATTCCAACTGAGTCTCTGCTTTACCTCTGAAAGGGATTCCACCTCCCACACCACGAGCAGATAATAGCCATTAATGTTGTCTCATTCTCTATAGTCTCCCTCTCTACCCCTCCTTGGGCTATATTCCTGTGTGTATTCCAGTGTCTGTCCCTAAAAACTTTCCATCGAACCCCTGAATTGCCAGCTTTTGAGAAAAAAAGCCTAAACTCTGCATATTTGTTGTTAAAGATGTCAAAAAAGAACTTGTGTGTGTATATATATTATTCTATATTGTATATGGTGCCTTTCATGTCCTCAGGATGCCTCAAAGTGCTTCATAGCCAATTAATTACTTTTGAAGTGTAGTCACTATTATTTTGTAGCCAAATGCGGCAGCCATTTTGGGCATAACAGGGTTCCCCAAACAGCAAAGAAATAAATGACCAGTTAATCTGGTGGTGTTGGTTGAGGGATAAATATTGGTCAGGATACTAGGAAACTCATAAGCAAAAGTGCTACTATTGAGCCAAGCTGATATTCTTTCCAATGCGGGTTAATTTCCTTTTACAATTGCAGCAGCACCTCAAAGAGGAAGCCACATTCTTTTGCAGCACTGTATCAACTATGGGTGCATTTATACTGTACCTATTGGTCTGAGACTGTTAGGTGCAGCAGACATTTCATCCCAGGCAACACGCTGTTTGCACCCCCCACCCCCGCAAAACTGGCTGAGCTCCAATTGAAACTCTCCTAGTCAAAGCTCTGCACAAATCTCCTTATGGTCACGTATTCCCAGTCATTACATTTTTAATGTTTTGGGAGTGTCCACAATCTGAATATATTTAAAGAAGTTCTGGGTGAATTTAAAAAGTACTTATAGGTTCAAGATGAGTACATTTTAAACCAGGGCCCCGATTCTGACTCCAAACTGGTTTTGGGCGAGTGGGCAACGAGGTGAGTTGGAAACTCATCCGCTGCTCCAGAAATGATGCCCCGGTTATTTTAACTTCCGGGCCTTATTTAAATCCCGCCAGCCGACTTTCCGCAAATCAACATTAAATAACGGAAAATTGTGCCTGTCGACACAGAGGCATAAAAGTTAAGGATGATGGTAACTTTGACTACCATTTCCAGTGCCATCCCTATATTGTAGATTAGCTGTAGGTGTCCTTGAAGCAGATGGAGAAGCTCTGAAACTGGGTCACTGCTGACCCAGAGCAAGCAGAGGTAGCTGTTGTCAGTTAGTGGCAGGAGCCTGAGTGTGGTCAGTGGCAGATTGTAGGTGTGGACCATGCGGTTCTGGTGCTTGTTAATCTCCCTCGCAAGCTTTCTTGTACCATTTCAACCATGAAATGCTGCATTTGGGGTGCTTTAAAAGAAATGCCATCATTAATTGTACCTTGACTTGCTGACCTCCACCGGGTACTGTAATTTACCTTATTGCTCCCTGAGCTCCCATGAAAGTTTGTACTGAAAGAGCATTTCTTTTTTTACACTCTTCCTGTTCTGCTGCACTTCTGTAAATGTTTCACTCACTGCC
The DNA here is from genome assembly GCF_035084215.1 of Heptranchias perlo. Taxonomy (NCBI): domain Eukaryota; kingdom Metazoa; phylum Chordata; class Chondrichthyes; order Hexanchiformes; family Hexanchidae; genus Heptranchias; species Heptranchias perlo. The sequence continues at coordinate 123,068,745 of NC_090325.1, read as the reverse complement.
ACTTTTAGTGACTTGGCAAGTAATAACTTGAACATTTTACCATTATGAGTGAATAATCATTTTCCCAGAAAAATTAGTACAAAGATCCAATTTTTATAAATTCAAAAAAAGTGGCAAGAATTATTACATGAACCAACACAAGGTATTACAAGTACTAAAAAGGTACTGTAACAATGGGGGGCAAAATCCGTACAAAGCTTGTGCCCCTTTAAGAGCTCCATGACACATGAACCTTCCCTTAAGCCCATTTAAAACGAGCAACTGGTGAACAGTTCAGAAAACTTACCTTATGATATACTGGCCTGGACACTAATGGACCATTAGGGAATAGAAATCAGCTGTTAGACTGTTAAAAAAAAACCATAATAGATTGTGAAATTTCATTACAATTTAGGTAGGGGCAACATAGGTAGAAACATTAGCACAAAGTATCAATCCTTCAGCGGGCACTACTGGGTTTAATTCACAGGACCTGAAAAGGATTCCTAACTCATTTGTGAGAATGGTGATTACTTAGTATTTGCCTTTTGTACTTGTGAATTTAAAACTGTAATGCACTGTCACAAGTGACATCCTGTGCATAAATATTTATAACAAAGTAGATTTCAGTAGCTCACCAGATGTGAGTTAGTAATCCTTACCACACTACTGATGGGCAATAAATGCCGGCCTTGCCAGCGACGCCCACATCCCGTGAACGAATAAAAATAAATAAATAAATAAATAAATGCTTTGATAGCCCTTGATATCCAGGTTTAGCTGTTCTGATTCCCTATATCCAGATGGCATTCTACAAATGGTGCCATTGTTACAGCTTATAAATTTGATAAACATAAGAACATAAGAAATAGGAGCAGGAGTAGGCCAATCGGCCCTTCGAGCCTGCTCCGCCATTTAATAAGATCATGGCTGACCTGATCCTAACCTCAACTCTAAATTCATGTCCATAAAAATGTTCCATAAAAGATGGAAAGGCTGTAGTTATTCAAACCTTTTGATCAACATTTCATCAAAATACAGTTTTAAACTTGTATCTATGTAATATGAATCTGAGATAACTGCCAGGTTGAAAAATATCTCTGATTATTCATAAACAGAAGGAGGCCATTTGGCCCATCATGCCTGTGCCAGCTATCTGAAAGACCTGTCCACTTAGTCCCATTCCTCTGCCCTTTCCATATACCCTTTTAAATTTTATTTTTCAAATATTTATCCATTTTCCTTTTAAAAGATGTTCTGGATTCTGCTTCTATCACTGTTTCTAATACCCTTCTGATTCATATAACTTTCTTTCAGTTGCTTATTTTGAATGGGTTTGGAAGGCTCATGTGTGATGAAGCTCTTAATAATAGCTTTTGCCATTTTTATGACTTTAAAATTTCTTTTAAATATTTCAAAATTATCTATAAGGATTTTTAAAATTATTTTTACTACATTTTTAAGCTTAACTCTTATAATCTGGGTGTTAGAAACCAGTAGTTGTGCCTCTTCTGTTTCTCTGCTTTGAGGAGGAAGAAGAGGGGAATCAGGACACTCACTGCTGGGATGCAAGCTGAACAGGCACCATAGGCTGCCTCTGGCCCCTGCCTGCTACTCCACCGTGGTCCTTGGCAATGCTTCAGAAAGCTGCCGCTCCCTCATGTTGCAATAACTGAGCTGTACACATAAAGGAAACCTTCAGCTGACTTAGATCCAAGGCCACTGCCAAATGAGTCCTGCTGCTACAGTTCTCCTTTTGCCAACAAACTTAACTCAGTCACTGGCTGACATGTAGCACTCCTGCACATTACCAGGTCTCCCATTTGGAGATCATTCTGCTACTCCATCACTCAGGTATTCCCCCAACTTGCCCCAAATCATTCTCCATGTATCCTGTTAATGACAAAAACATCTGACTGATAACAAATTGCACAATCTTCTAAGTGTTTTAAGGCCATCATGGCTCCCCTTGGTGCCTACTCTTGTGTGCCCTTTCAATCTTAACCTCCTATGTTTCCTACAATGGCAAGATTTTCTGAGGTGGTTGACTAATAATTTGCAACGGGAGGCTTGGTGGCTTAAAATGGTACTACCTTGTTTTTAATTGTGGGCTGTTTTCCCTTTACAGAGTGTGAAGGCAGTCAGTGTGCAGTCATATGGAATGCAACCTAGATTTCAGCAGCATTCGTTAATGGGGGTGAAGTGGCACTTACTGCAAGGCCTCCTCCATGGGTCTGGATCATGCTTTATGTGAGTCTTCTTCCCTCCGGGCCTTAAAGCTGGGTCCTCTTTTGCTGGATTACAGACAGTAACACCTCAATAGTAGAGTTTTTAAATTTTTGGGCTCAATGGTCCGAAGAGGCACCAGCGTTACACAGTGTTAGAGACGCATATCGGCCCTTTCAGCCACATTGGATATTCCTCGTCCGAGAGATGGATTGTCGATGGAGAACACTAATAGTGCCTGGAGCCAAACATGAATAATGAAAGTTCACTGAGGAAAATTGGGTGGGTTCTCGGTGGTATAGCACCAGTATAACAGTTCTAGTGCACTTCTGGTGGTAAATCTGTCAATGAAGAATTTAGGTCATTATGAGTGTGTGTGTATATATGTATATAAAATGTATATGTGTGTGTGTGTGTGTGTACACACAGAGGGCAAACTTTATTTATTTTCATAAATGCTTATGCAGCATATAATGTTTTCTTTGTGATGTCTCCGGTGTGTGACCTGAGTCTTTGTTCTAAGTTGTGCCTTGATGTCGCTCATTACTAGCCTGCTGATGACTTTCATTCCTCAGTTCTTTAACTACTTCTAATTCAGCCACCTTAATTTAGACCAACTATTTACCTCTGCTTTTGTTGAATCATCATGATTCCATATTCACCCCTGATCGGCAGTTAAAGGAAACAAACGTCTATAGTCTTGTTAATCCAACTAAAAGAGTGCTTTTATCTGCACACCAGTCTGAAGGGTTCACATGTTACAAGGTGATTTACTAACTGGCTGCGATAAATTATACCCAAGAGACAATTATTAAGGCGCCTGGCAGACATCAATGTTATATTTCATTATAACAAAAATATTTCACGTTGGTGCATAAAACACTTCTTACACTTTTCTTTTTGAACCTCTGTGGTTTTCCTTCTTTTTAAACCTGTGGTAGGTCCTAAAGCTTTGAACCATTTCCTCTTCTAATGACCTCTATGTCCAACTGAGCATGCTCAGACCAAAGGCGCTCACTCTTTCAAACATAACAATGTGCTCAAGGTCAGTTAGTTGTTCATTTTTGTCCAGTACTTTAACTAGTAAACATTTCCAGGGTCAGGGCCTTCCTGAATGGATGTGGGGTGGTTCCGTGGTTCAAACTGTTTACACAAGCATGCCAAGTCCATAGAATTTAAATCAACCTAATTGTTTCTGGGCTACTTTCGTAATCTCGACTAATCAGTAAACTCTGCTGGAAAGTGCATGTGTGGACATCAGGTGAAGACAGGATCTGAGCTGGCTGTGATACCCTCTGCAGTCACAAATCCTGCTAGCATTCCTTTCCTAGGCTAACAATTACAATTTCAAATTTTTCATAGACCACTTTTTTCTGTTAATTGGTTTAGTTGCAGTTTACATAACCTGTCCTTGCCTTTTACAATTCAAAGATTTGCCCTTAGCAATTGATTGAAAATACCTACTTGCAATAATTGTTTAGTGGACTAAACATAGTTTTGCGCTACACGACAAACACTCTTTCAATTGATGGATATTAAGCACAGACGGATTGAAATTCCACAGGACAGCCGTCTTCTGTCATTTTAGCCATTTATGTCGTATCTCCAGGAGTTTGGCGATCTCCCACTGGAGAATTCCCACAGAAACGCCTCATGAACATTTTTGATGGGTTCAGTACACAAAAGCCCGAGTTTCTGGCACCTTCAGTAGTTTTATCTTTTCCTACAACTTCTTGTAATAGTGTCTTGTATCATAACTTTTGGGGCAGAAATTGCTTGGAGCGGCAAACCAACAGTGCTCGCTGCTCCATAGATTTATACTAACCCGTCTTTTCATCGACTATTTCCTCTAATAGGAAGTGGAGGAGAGCCCAACGTCAGTTCAGGCGAAGCTCGGACCCATGGGAGAAGTGAGAAGATCGATCTCTCCCCTCAACCAATCAGATAGCAGTATTTTTGACAAGCTGCGTTCACTGTCTCTGCCGGCTTGGAGCGTTAAACCAGGAAGTGAAAGCTACAACATTAAAATCAATGTAAAAACAGTTAAAGACTGCAAAAAAAAGGGTAAGAAATAATTGAATTAAATAAAAGCGACAGAAGAGAAAAGTAAAAAAATAATTTGAATTTTTTAATTAAAAACATTTTTTCAATGACTGAAAGCTATTAAAACAAGGAATAATGAGACGCCACATTTTAAAAGTTAATTTTTAGTTCTTTGGCAATCATTAAGACTGTTAAAACTTAATTTAGACCTGTATTTTTAAGTGTACCTGTTTTGTGGTGCAATTAGTTACTTTCCAGCTGGGCAGATAAGCAAGTTTGCACTTTTTCAATGATTTCTCTGATTGCAACATGCAATATACCTTTAATTTGAAGCTGTCACATTGCCAGCGAACCAATAAGTGGCAAGTTCCGGATTTCCACGTGTCACTGCGCAAGTGTGAACGTTGGAACTTGCTCCTCCATTTCGCCACTAGCAATGGAGAGTGCTGTTGAGCTCTCCGTTAATTTGTGAGCGATTTCTGCCCCATTATGTTGTAATGTAACATGTCAAGCAGAGCACAAAATAGAGCCCTTCATTTGATCATTGAGTTACTTCGAGTTTCATTGAGTCTACAGCACAGAAATAGGCCATTCGGCCCAACTGGTCTATGCTGGCGTTGATGCTCCACACGGGCCTCCCCCACCCCTCTTCATCTAACCCTATCAGCATATCCTTCTATTCCTTTCTCCCTCGTGTGCTTATCTAGCTTCCCCTTAAATGTATCTATGCTATTTGCCTCAACTACTCCTTGTGGTAGCGCGATCCACATTCTTACCACTCTTTGGGTAAAGAAGTTCCTCCTGAATTTTCTATTGGCTTTATTAGCCACTGTCTTATATTGATGACCTGTAGTTTTGGACTCTCCCACAAGTGGAAACATTTTCTCTATGTCTATCCTATCAAACCCTTTCATTATCTTAAAGACCTCTATCAGGTCACCCCTCAGCCTTCTCTTTTCTAGAGAAAGGAGCCCCAGCTTGTTCAGCCTTTCCTGATAAGTATATTTTCTCAGTTCTGATATCATCCTTGTGAATCTTTTTTGTACCTTCTCCAATGCCTCTACATCCATTTTATAACATAGAGACCAGAACTGTGCACAATATTCCAAATGTGGTCTAACCAAGGTTCTATACAAGTCTAATATAACTTCTCTTTTTTTCAATTCTACCCCTCTAGAGATGAACCCCAGTGCTTGGTTTGCTTTTTTTATGGTATTATTAACCTGTGTCGCTACTTTTAGTGATTTGTGAATGTGTACCTCTAGATCCCTTTGCTCCTCTATCCCATTTAGACTCTTATAATCCAAGGAGATGTGGCCTCTTTATTCTTCCCACCAAAATGCAACACCTCACACTTAGCTATATTGAAATTCATTTGCCAATGACACACTCATTCTGCAAGTTTATTAATGTCTTCTTATATTTTGTCGCATTCTTTCTTTGCGTTAACTATACCCCCCCAACCTCCAATTTGGTGTCGCCGCAAATTTTGAAATTGTGCTTTCGATTCTCGAGTCCAAATCGTTAATGAAAATTGTGAACAACAGTGGTCCCAGCACCGAACCTTGTGGAACACCACTTCCCACCTTTTGCCAATAAATCATTACAAAATCACAAGTGTCGGCATTTCTGGAGATACCAGTCTGAGTAGCTACCCTTAACCCCTACTCTCTGTTTTCTGTTTCATAGCCAGCTTGCTATCTATTCTGCTACCTGAGCCCTGATTCCACATGCTCTGACCTTAGCCATGCTTCTGCTATGCGGCCCCTTATCGAATGTTTTTTGAAAATCCAACTATATTGCATCTACTGCTTTAGCCTTGTATACTCTTTCTGTTACTTCTTCAAAGAATTCAATAAGTTTGGTCAAGCATGACCTCCCCTTTTGAACTCCGTGCTGACTATTCTTTATTATATTTTCAGTTTCTCGATGTTTTTCAATTACATCTTTGAGTAAAGATTCCATTATCTTTCCTACCACTGACATTAAGCTAACTGGCCTATAGTTCCCTGGACTTGTTCTATCTCCGTTTTCAAATATAGGAATCACATTAGCTGTCCATCAGTCCTCTTGCACTGTTCCCTTTCTTGATGAATTTTCATATATTAGTAATAGTGCCCCTCCTATCTCTTCTCTAACTTTTTAAAATATACACGGGTGTAATCCCTCCGGATCAGGGGTTTTATCCTCTCTAAGTTTGATTAGTTTATCAATTATCTCCCCCCTTTATAAGTTAAATGTCTTTATATCATTTTCGTTCTCTTCTTCTAATGCCATGTCCAACTTGTCAGTCTCCCTGGTAAATACTGAGGCAAAGTAACTATTCAATATTTCTGCCATTTTGCTGTCATTATATGTGACCCTATCCCTATCCTGACTTTTCTTTTGTTATTTATAGGTCTGTAAAATACTTTACTGTTTCATTTTATATTCCTTGATCATTTAATTTCATGGTTTCTCTTCGCTTTCCGAATAGTTTTTTTTACTTCTTTCCTAACCTCTCCGTATTCCCTTTTGTCATCCTCTCCTTTATTGTCCATGTATTTAGAGTATTCCTTTTTCCTTTGGTTTCAATTTTACCCTTATCTCCTTATTTATCCATGGTGTTTCATTATTGGCTTGTTTGTTCTTGCTTTTAAGAGGAATAGATTGATCACAATTTTAAATATTTCCCACTGCTGTTCTATCTCTTTGCCTGTCAAAATTATTTTCCAGTTTACCTTTTTTTTATTTGTTCACGCGATGTGGGCGTCGCTGGCGATGCCGGCATTTATTGCCCATCCCTAATTGCTCTTGAGAAGGTGGTGGTGAGCCGCCGTCTTAAACCGCTGCAGTCCATGTGGTGAAAGTTCTCCCACAGTGCTGTTAGGAAGGGAGTTCCAGGGTTTTGACCCAGCGACAATGAAGGAACGGCGATATATTTCCAAGTCGGGATGGTGTGTGACTTGGAGGGGAACGTGCAGGTGGTGTTGTTCCCATGTACCTGCTGCTCTTGTCCTTCTAGGTGGTAGAGGTCGCGGGTTTGGGAGGTGCTGTCGAAGAAGCCTTGGTGAATTGCTGCAGTGCATCCTGTGGATGGTACACACTGCAGCCAATGTGCACCGGTGGTGAAGGGAGTGAATGTTTAGGGTGGGGGATGGGGTGCCAATCAAGTGGGCTGCTTTGTCCTGGATGGTGTCGAGCTTCTTGAGTGTTGTTGGAGCTGCACTCATCCAGGCAAGTGGAGAGTATTCCATCACACTCCTGACTTGTGCCTTATAGATGGTGGAAAGGCTTTGGGGAGTCAGCAGGCGAGTCGCTCGCTGCAGAATACCCAGCCTCTGACCTGCTCTTGTAGCCACAGTATTTATATGGCTGGTCCAGTTAAGTTTCTGGTCAATGGTGACCCCCAGGATGTTGATGGTGGGGGATTCAGCGATGGTAATGCCGTTGAATGTCAAGGGGAGGTGGTTAGACTCTCTCTTGTTGGAGATGGTCATTGCCTGGCACTTGTCTGGCGCAAATGTTAGTTGCCACTTATCAGTCCAAGCCTGGATGTTGTCCAGGTCTTGCTGCATGCGGGCACGGACTACTTCATTATCTGAGGGGATGTGAATGGAACTGAACACTGTGCAATCATCAGCGAACATCCCCATTTCTGACCTTATGATGGAGGGAAGGTCATTGATGAAGCAGCTGAAGATGGTTGGGCCTAGGACACTGCCCTGAGGAACTCCTGCAGCAATGCCCTGGGGCTGAGATGATTGGCCTCCAACAACCACTACCATCTTCCTTTGTGCCAGGTATGACTCCAGCCACTGGAGAGTTTTCCCCCTGATTCCCATTAACTTCAATTTTACTAGGGCTCCTTGGTGCCACACTCGGTCAAATGCTGCCTTGATGTCAAGGGCAGTCACTCTCACCTCACCTCTGCAATTCAGCTCTTTTGTCCATGTTTGGACCAAGGCTGTAATGAGGTCTGGAGCCGAGTGGTCCTGGCGGAACCCAAACTGAGCATCGATGAGCAGGTTATTGGTGAGTAAGTGCCACTTGATAGCACTGTCGCGACACCTTCCATCACTTTGCTGATGATTGAGAGTAGACTGATGGGGCGGTAATTGGCCGGATTGGATTTGTCCTGCTTTTTGTGGACAGGACATACCTGGGCAATTTTCCACATTGTTGGGTCGATGCCAGTTTTGCAGGTGTACTGGAACAGCTTGGCTAGAGGTGCAGCTAGTTCTGGAGCACAAGTCTTCAGCACTACAGCCGGGATGTTGTTGGGGCCCATAGCCATTGCTGTATCCATCGCACTCAGCCATTTCTTGATATCACGTGGAGTGAATCGAATTGGCTGAAGACTGGCTGTTGTGATGATGGGGATATCGGGAGGAGGCCGAGATGGATCATCCACTCGGCACTTCTGGCTGAAGATGGTTGCAAACGCTTCAGCCTTGTCTTTTGCACTCACGTGCTGGACTCCGCCATCATTGAGGATGGGGATATTTACAGAGCCTCCTCCTCCCGTTAGTTGTTTAATTGTCCACCACCATTCATGACTGGATGTGGCAGGACTGCAAAGCTTTGATCTGATCCGTTGGTTGTGGAATCGCTTAGCTCTGTCTATAGCATGTTGCTTCCGCTGTTTAGCATTCATGTAGTCCTGTGTTGTAGCTTCACCAGGTTGGCACCTCGTTTTTAGGTACGCCCGGTGCTGCTCCTGGCATGCTCTTCTACACTCCTCATTGAACCAGGGTTGATCCCCTGGCTTGTTGGTAATGGTAGAATGAGGAATCTGCTGGGCCATGAGGTTACAGATTGTGCTGGAATACAATTCTGCTGATGGTCCACAGTGCCTCATGGATGTCCAGTTTTGAGCTGCTAGATCTATTCTGAATCTTTCCCATTTAGCACGGTGATAGTGCCACACAACATGTTGGATGGTGTTCTCATTGCGAAGATGGGACTTCGTCTCCACAAGGACTGTGCGGTGGTCACTTCTACCAATACTGTCATGGACAGATGCATCTGCGACAGGTAGATTGGTGGGGACGAGTACAAGTAGGTTTTTCCCTCGTGTTGGTTTGCTCACTACCTGCTGCAGGGCTAGTCTGGCAGCTATGTCCTTCAGGGCTCGGCTGGCTCGGTCAGTTGTGGTGCTACCGAGCCACTCTTGGTGATGGACATTGAAGTCCAGTTTACCTTCTCTAGTTCCATTCTCATCCCCTCAAAATTAGCTTTTTTTCCGATCTACCAATCTCAACTTTGGTATTTGTCTTACTTATGTCTTTCACAATCATTATTTTAAACATTATTATGTTATAATCACTATTGCCTAGATGCTACCCTACGCTCACTTCTCTTATATGCTCTGGTTCATTTCCCATTACTAGATCCAGTAGTGATTCCTCTCTTGTTGGGCTTCTTATGTACTGGGTAAGAAAGGAGTGCTGTACACACTGTAAACACTTCATTCCCTTTCCCTACCTCTTCTTGCCAGTTTATTTGGGGATAGTTAAATCTCCCAAGATTATTATTCAATGTATTTTACTTACTTCATAGATTTGCCTACATATTTCTTCTTGTACTTCCCTTCCACTATTAAGTGGTCTGTAGAATATACCTATTAATGTGATCGATCCCTTCTTATCCTTTGTCTCAATCTGTATGGATACTGTTTCTATTGTAATATTATTTGTCCCTTTTTTCTACTGCCATTACGTTGTCTTTAATTAGTACAGCTATGCCATCCCCCCTTCTTCCTCCCCCATTTTTTCTAAAGATGTTATATCCTGCAATATTTAACTGCCAGTGCTTTTTTTTAGTAAGTCATGTTTCAGTTAACCCTACTACATCTGGCTCCTCACTACAAATTATTGCTTCCAGTTCTCCCATTTTGTTTCGGATGGTGTGCACATTGTTTTTAGTAATTGTTCCCCTCACTTTATTTTTAATAGTCGTTCTGTACTTATGTTCTATGACTGTATTTGTTCCCTGACCATTTCTGTTACCCTTATTCCTTTCCTTGGTTTGACCTTTACTCTCATCTCCTATTTCTTTTATCTTCAGACTTACGTTATCGTCACCAGATCCCTCTCCCCATCTTACTAGTTTAAAGTCCTATCCACAGCCCTATTTATCCTTTCCGCTAGGACACTTGTCCCATCCTGATTCAGGTGGAGCCCGTCCCAGCGGTACAACTCCTTCCTGTCCCAGCACTGAGGCCAACGTCCCATGAAATGGAACCCCTCCTTCCCACACCAGTCTTTCTGATCCGTCTGTCTCTATGCCAATTATCATGTGGCTTGGCGAGTAATCCCGAGATTATCATCTGTGAGGTCCTGTTTTTTAATTTAGTTCCTAACTTCTGATATTCCCTTATCAGGACCTTCTCCCTTTTCTTCCCTATGTCATTGGTCTCAACATGGATCAACTGGATCCTCCCCCTCCCCTTCCAAGTTCCTCCCCAGTTGCTCTGAGGTATCCTTTACCTTTGCACTAGGTAGGCAACACACCCTCCTGGTCGCGAAGGCGGAGGACGCTTTCTATCCCCCTATTTGTCGAATCCCCCATGACTTCAACTTTTCTATTCCACCCCTCCCCCCACCCCCGCCACCCCCGCTCCATAGTGCCATGGTTAGCATTCTGCCCATCCTCCCTGCAGCCTTCATCCTTATCCTCACAGGTAGCAAGTACATTGTACCTGTTGGATAGGACCAGCCTGCAGGACCTCCTTCTCTACCTCCCCTAGGTTCCCCTTACCCTGACAACTAACAGTCACACTCTTCCTTTTCTGTACCTATGCTTTCCTCTGAGGTGTGACTGTACTCTGGAGAAAACTATCCAGAAATTCCTCCCTTCCCTTATGTGGCGGAGTGTCTCTAACTCACACTCCAGCTCAATGACTCTGAGCTGCAGTGATTCAAGACAGAGACATTTCCTGCAGATATGGCAATCCGGGACGGTCTCGCTCTCCACAAACTCCCTCATATCACAGTCCCAACACATAGCCTGTGCTGTAATCTTATTTATTTATTAGTTAGCAGTAATTTATATCTAGAACTACAAGAATCACTTGAGGTCTATTATTAATTAGCTGATGGATTAGTTTGATTTCAAATTAATTAGTACCAATAATCTTGGTTTCCCCTACTTGGTTTATTTTGTCTACTCAGATCTATTTAGCCTCTTAAGTCTATTTGTTTACCTAAAGGACATTATGCTCTTCATACTTAAGTTAAATGATAAATTAATCACTTAGCTCTAATTCCTCAGGCCCACCGCTTCTCACTTTGCCCTGACTATGAGGTCAATTTTTGAGTTTTCCCCTCTGTTCCTGTCTGGTATCTGCCGCTCTGGGTCTCCCGATACATTCTGCTGCTGCTGGCTCTTGGGCACTGTTTAAATGTAGGTCAGAAATGGGGATGATCGCTGATGATTGCACAGTGTTCAGTTCCATTCGCAACCCCTCAGATAATGAAGCAGTCTGTGCCTTCATGAAGCAAGACCCGGACAACATCCAGGCTTGGGCTGATAAGTGGCAAGTAACATTTGTGCCAGACAAGTGCCAGACAATAACCATCTCCAACAAGAGAGAGCTGACATTCAACGGCATTACCATCACCGAATCGCCCACCATCAACATCCTGGGGGTCACCATTGACCAAAAACTTAGCTGGACCAGCCACATAAATACTGTGGCTACAAGAGCAGGTCAGAGGCTGGGTATTCTGCAGCGAGTGACTCACCTCCTGACTCCCCAAAGCCTTTCCACCATCTACAAGACATAAGTCAGGAGCGTGATGGAATACTCTCCACTTGCCTGGATGAGTGCAGCTCCAACAACACTCAGGAAACACGACACCATCCAGGACAAAGCAGCCCGCTTGATTGGCACCCCTTCCACCACCCTAAACATTCACTCCCTTCACCACTGGCGCACTGTGGCTGCAGTGTGTACCATCCACAGGATGCACTGCAGCAACTCACCAAGGCTTCTTCGACAGCATCTCCAAACCCGCGACCTCTACCACCTAGAAGGACAAGGGCAGCAGGCACATGGGAACAGCACCACCTGCACGTTCCCCTCCAAATCACACACCATCCCCACTTGGAAATATATCGCCGTTCCTTCATCGTCGCTGGGTCAAAATCCTGGAACTCCCTTCCTAACAGCACTGTGGGAGAACCTTCACCGCACAGACTTCAGCGATTCAAGAAGGCAGCTCACCACCACCTTCTCGAGGGCAATTAGAGATGGGCAAAAAATACTGGCCTTGTCAGCGACGCCCACATCCCATGAACGAATTTTTAAAAAAATGTGCCGCTCTGGGTCTCCCGATATGCTCTGCTTCTGTTGGCACTCAGATGCTGTTTAAATGTGCTGCGCTGGGTCTCCCGATACGCTCTGCTGCTCGTATCCCAGAATTCAGAACAAACCCCCGAACTAAAGCATGCTCCAGCTTTTGACCCCTTAGACGTTAAGTTTTAACTCCGCTGATACCTTAAAAGTGTAGTTTTCAGCTAAACTTCATAATATTACAATTATATCCACAATTAACAGTGCTAAGTAAGAATAAATGAGCACATTGGAGTTAGACAGCATTCAACCTTTACACAGAAGGAAAATACATTTCTGCTTCTGGAAATCAAAACGCAATCATCATGTCCCCATGACTCAGTCAATAAATGAAACAAACCAATTTGATTATTGGAACAAAAGACCCTATTTGCTCTATAATTAAAAATGCAATGAACAGTTCAGAAATTCTTGACATCCACGGATGAAAATTTATCAATTTGGGCAAAGTGCTGGAGAGCCCCAGCAGCTTTGAAGCCATATCGCAGCATGTGTATGTTCAGGAAAGGAGGGGAGAACATTGAATAGAAGGCAGCAAACTCAGTGTGGAAACCATAGGTTGAAGGATGTAAAAAATAAATATCCACTGTTGAAAGATTTTTTTGTGAGGATAAAATGGAGTTGGAGTTTGGTTCACCTTATTCAATAATATCACTGAAATAAAACAATAAAAACAGAAAATGCTGAAAATACACATCATCTGAAAAGAGAAAATATTGGATTATAGTTTTGGATGGAATCTAGTTTATGTAAACAAAAAGATTGCTGATCACACTGAGTTTACTACTACAGAAAAAAGCCATAACATGGAGAAACAACCCAGCGTGGACCTTCCATTTCCCTCCGCTGCTCACCATTTGCCCTCAGAGCAGCCAAATCTCTTCCAATTATTTTATTATTGCCATCCTTTTCTCTTTTTTTCCTCTTCCCCTCGCACTTCAGCTATCCACATTAAATGTGGGTCAGCAGCTTTCTTTTGTACGTTTTTACACAGTTTAGCTGCACAGCGGGGCTCGTGTTGATTTCAGCTGGCTCTGCAAGTGCTAAAGTCGTCCACATGTGAGAGGCACTGTTCAGATCCACTCCTTCTGTGCAGAGGTATGGGCCAATTTGTAGGCATCATGCTGTGGCAGCCTTGTTAAGCCAAGATGCTGGTATTTTTATAGAACTCCCAAAATACCAATAATATTGACTTAGCAAAAAGAATGAAAGAATATCAAACTATTGCAACTCTTTGTCTTTGTACAAAGCAAGATTTGGAAATGCTGAACAGGATATTTCAGTGTTTAATGTACTCCTTGGTTTCCTCCTTAGTTTAACAAACTTGACTAACTTATTTGGATTTAATAAATAAATACAACTAGCACCTTCAATTAATAACCGAAATAGACTCAGATTGTGGTCTTTGTCAAAAGGACTAATTGTACAAAAGCACTCCATTAATCATTTTTGCTTATTATTAAAATTAAAATCAATCTCAGAATTAATCAAAAAGTCAATTTTAAGACCTCTGTTTGAGTTAATTAATGCACCTATTATTCATTCCATATCAAACTTATATTTTGTTCCACTTTGAGGAATTTGAATGCTTGGGTCATTTAGGTTGTCTAGGTTATTTAGTATAATAAAGATATGCAAAAACTTTTACAACAGACCCAGATCTTCTGAATGGTTGGCTCAACAGTCTCATTGAAATGTTAAACATTTCTTTGTGTAGTAATTTTACTGCAATAATGAGGATCAAGGACATTCAGGGCCTTGAAATTCAATGCTGTTTTCAGTGTAATTTCAGTATATAATCTTGTTGGCAGCAAAAGGGGCAAAAACCATTTATGCCAGTTTTCCACCCTAAAACCGAGCCCCCATTAATTCTCTCGAGCTTTGTCGCCCCTCCTCTGCTCTGCCGACAAATATTATAAAGAGGGCCGGTTTCCTGCTTTTATACTCGCAGTGCACTTGGGGTAAGTTGGAATGAGAATTATAAGGCATAGCTGTTACCATGATCAGCTGAGACAAGTGAGGGGATTGTGAGCCTGAAAGGTGTGGAGGGTTTTAATAACGATTTCTGCAGTTGGGAATGACTTTTAGCAGCGATCTTTTTGACATTCTGTCCACCTATACGTGGACTTGCTTTTGAGATGGTGAAACCACCAGGAGATTTTGACCGCCCCAATCACAGTGAGAGCTTCTCAGGAGCCTACATCAAGTTTCAGGATGCCATGGATAAATAAATAGTTTGGAAACAAATTTAAATTGAAGACAAGGGCATGTGAGCCTATAGATAACTTAAAAATATAAGAGAAAATAAGACAAAATAAGGAAAGAAGTTAAGAGAGGGTTAAGAAAAGCAAGGAGGAAGGATGAGGAGAGAATCTGAAAAAATATTAAAAATAACAGTAAAGTATTGTACAAATATATCAGTAAAAAAGTGAATTGTTAAATCTGAGGTGAGAGGCTAGTGAGGTAGAAGAAAATAGATGGAGAATGGCAGGGATACTTAACAATACCTTTACATTAGTGTTTACAAAAGAGAAGGATATTGGGGAGGAGGTAAATCCTGAATTGGTTAAAACTGAGATGAGCGATATTAAGATAATTAATGGAAAGTTTTAGAGAAGTTAGTTAAGCTAAAGGAGAACAAAGTGCCAGGATGTGACGAGATATATTTAAAAATCCTGAGGGAAACTAGGGAAGAAATAGTGGAGGCCTTAAAAATTATAGGCCTGACTCCAACCCCACCCAGTGGGAACAGGGTTGGGGGGGGCGGTGGTGAGGGTGGTGATTAAGATGGCCGGAAGGTTTGTGCTGCATTACCGATTCCCATCTTATTTTGTCTGATTTCAGGCACAGGAAGGCCGTCTGCCCCAGAGGAGCGGGGACCTAATTCGAATGAGGTAGCCGCCTACCGATGACATAATTGGGATGGGTACTCATGTTAACTGTAGGCCCGACTAAGGCCTGCACAGTCTCCAATCCATCAGCAAAAGCTGACAGCAGGCAGCATCTGGCCACAGGAGGCCCAGGTAAGTCCATTTTTTTTTAACCTTTTAAAGGTTCCTTGTGAGCAGGGTTGCTCCTCCTGGCCCCACGAGGATACCTTGGGCCATCCCTGCTCTGGGCTTCCCCCCTTTCTCCCTCCCATTCCTGACTTATTGTTTCCGTGAGTCCCCGACGGCGGCCTAACTGGTGTTAACGTCAGTCAAATCAGCATTGGGTGGGACTCAGTATCAGAGCATGCTAATGTGGCCCAGGACTTAAAATCTCCCTGATGTCATGCTCTGGGGGGCCGGACAGTTCGGGCCAAGCATCCACGCCCACCCCCCAGCCCACCCCCCAGCCCCCACCCCCCAATATCCGCCTCGAGTTAATATCAGGGCTTTTATTTCAGTTCTGTTGAAATTGAGTTTGTACCAGAGGACTGGAGAGTGGCCAGGGAGACAGAGCTAACCTGGGTAATTAAAGGCCAATTAGTTTAACATCTGCAGTAGGGAAATGTTGGAATCTTTAAAGATGGAATTACTAAATGTCTGAAGAGGAAATAATTGGAAGCAACTGACATGGATTTCAGAAAGAAAGATTGTGCTTGACAAACCTAATTGAGCTCTTTGAGAATGTGACAAATATGGTGGATGGGAGAAATCCAGTGGATGTGGTGTACATGACAGGATAGAAAATTGGATTAAAAACTTGTTGGAACGAAGGAAACAGGGAGTTAAGGGGAGTTTCTCAACATGGTTGGAAGTAGGTAACTGTGTCCTACAGGGTTCTGTTCTGTGATGTTTTATTGGCTAGTTAAAGACTAGAAGGAAAAGGCTCCTATGGACTGAGGGCAGGAGGCCCCATAAGAGGATGGTTCAGGCCCTATGGAGAGGTTATTGAAGCTGTCAGTGCAACCTCCACCATCCCAAAAACTGCCACTCAAAGAGGTTCCATGATCTCATAAAGGTGGCCTAGGTATTGTTCCCCATGCACATCTTGTACCAATGATAGATGCATATCCCGCATCCTTACTTCTCATGCTCTTTCTGTATCATCACCTGGATGTCAGGAAAAGTGACTTACACAGGGTCTGGCACCCTTGACACGGCAAGAGAAAGGCCGCTGGAAGCTGCTCCCTCTAGGACAACTGCTTTGCTGAGATGAAAGTCATCTCAGGCCTCTAAGGCTCCGGGTGAACCTTCCCAGCCACCCACCACTCAACCTTGTCTCATTCAGGGAGTACCTCATATAAGTAGCAGACTAGTAGCTACAGCAATTAAGAGAGCTGACACCAAGCGTAGATACAGTGATAAGTAGTTAGAGATAGGGTTAGGTATTAGTTGGCACCTTTTTGGATGTTGCTCTGGACAGTAAACATGGCTTCAACACATAGAGTTCAGAGTTCATTTCTTTGGAGTTGGATGATGACATGTAAAATTTAGACTTCTGTCTCATGAAGGAAATAGGTAGATGTCTTTGACTCCGAAGAACATTGAGACTGAACAGGTAAGCGTGAAGCGACTATTTAATGTGAAAAAAGCTGTTAGGGGCCACTATAAAACTTAAACAAAATTATGGGTCAATCCTGGCCCCACATCCACCAATGGGCCTGGTCTGAAAGTATGCTAGATCCCAAAGAATGCCCAGACTGCAGGGACTCCAAAGTTTGAAGTCTCAGCCAAAGTTACAGTGAAGCCCCTTTAGGAGAGAGAGGGCCCAAAAGTGAACACTTCTCCCTCTCCTCAGGCCCTAGTTCCTTCGTGAGACCTCAACTCCATCTTCCTCACTTTTTCGGGTCCCTTCTGGTGCTGTCCCTCTGCAGACAGAAACCTGCTGTAACGCTGCTGCATCCCCCGTAAATGGCAAGCTCCTTCCTACTTTTTTAAAATTTCAAAATATAGAAACATCGAAAATAGGAGCAGGAGTAGGCCATTCGGCCCTTCGAGCCTGCTCCACCATTCAATATGATCATGGCTGATCCTCTATCTCAAAACCATATTCCTGCTCTCTCCACATACCCCTTGATGCCTTTTGTGTCTAGAAATCCATCTAGCTCCTTCTTAAATATATTCAGTGACAGGGCCTCTACAGCCTTCTGTGGTAGAGAATTCCACAGGTTCACCACCCTCTGAGTGAAGAGATTTCTCCTCATCTCAGTCCTAAATGTCCTACCCCGTATCCTGAGACTGTGACCCCTCGTTCTGGACCTCCCAGCCAGGGGAAACATCCTCCCTGCATCTAGTCTGTCTAGCCCTGTCAGAATTTTATATGTTTCAATGAGATCCCCTCTCATTCTTCTAAACTCGAGTGAATACAGGCCGAGTCGACCCAATCTCTCCTCATACGACAGTCCTGCCATCCCAGGAATCAGTCTGGTGAACCTTTGCTGCACTCCCTCTATGGCAAGTATATCTTTTCTTAGGTAAGGAGGCCAAAACTGCACACAATACTCCAGGTGTGGTCTCACCAAGGCCCTGTATAACTGCAGTGAGACATCCTTGCTACTGTACTCAAATCCTCTTGCAATGAAGGCCAACATACCATTTGCCTTCCTAACTGCTTGCTGCACCTGCATGTTTACTTCCAGTGACTGGTGTACAAAAACACCCAGGTCCCTTTGTACATCAACATTTCCCAATCTATCACCATTTAAATAATACTCTGCCTTTCTGTTTTTTCTTCCGAAGTGGATAACTTCACATTTATCCACATTATACTGCATCTGCCATGTATATGCCCACTCACTCAACTTGTCTAAATCGCCTTGAAGCCTCTTTGCATCCTCCTCACAACTCATAATCCCACCTACTTTTGTGTGGTCAGCAAACTTGGAAATATTACATTTGGTTCCCTCATCCAAATCATTGATATATATTGTGAATATCTGGGGCCCAAGCACTGATCCCTGCAGTACCCCACCCTGAAAAAGACCCATTTATTCCTACTCTCTGTTTCCTGTCTGTTAACCAATTTTCAATCCATGCCAGCATATTACCCCCAATCCCATTTGCTTTAATTTTGCACACTAACCTCTTATGTGGGACTTTATCAAAGGCCTTCTGAAAATCCAAATAAACCACATCCACTGGTTCTCCCTTATCTATTCTACCAGTTACATCCTCAAAAAACTCCAGTAGGTTTGTAAAATATGATTTCCCTTTCATAAATCCATGTTGACTTTGTCTAATCCTGTTGATATTTTCTAAGTGTCCTGTTATCACATCCTTTATAATAGACTGCAGCATTTTCCCTACTACTGATGTTAGGCTAACCGGTCTATAGTTCCCTGTTTTCCCTCCCTCCTTTTTTAAACAGTGGGGTTACATTTGCCACCCTCCGATCTGCAGGAACTGTTCCATAATCTATAGAATTTTGGAAGATGACAACTAATGCATGCATTATTTCCATGGTTATCTATTTTAGTACTCTGGGGTGCAGATTATCAGGCCCTGGGGATTTATCGGCTTTCAGTCCTATTAATTTCTCCAGCACTGTTTTTTTACTAATACTAATTTCCTTTAATTCCTCCTTCTCACTGGTCCCTTGGTTCCCTAGCATTTCTGGGAAGTTATTTGTGTCCTCTTCCATGAAGACAAAACCAAAGTATTTGTTTAATTGCTCTGCCATTTCCTGGTTCCCCATTATAAATTCTCCTGTTTCTGACTGTAAGTGACCTACATTTGTCTTCACTAATCTTTTTCTTTTTACATACTTGTAGAAGCTTTTAAAGTCCACTTTTATGTTCCTTGCAAGTTTACTCTCATACTCTATTTTTCCCCTCTTAATCAATCTCTTGGTCATTTTTACTGAATTCTAAACTGCTCCCAATCCTCAGGCTTGCTACTTTTTCTGGCAACTTTATATGACTCCTCTTTGGATCTAATACTATCCTTAATTTCTTTCATTAGCCATGGTTGGGTAAATATACTTTATTTCATAGAAGTTAAAGATACACACAGTTCAATGTAAATATCATAATTCCAAACCAATACAATTCAAACCAATACAATACAGATTGTACACAATGCAATCCCAATTTTACAGTGCAAACACAGTACATTTTTTTTTGTCCCCTCTTACTGGTGGGGATCCTGCCGGGAGCCTGCTCTGCATTTAGAAACAACACCAACCCAGGAAAATGAGTTGAGATCGCAACAGAAGTCCTGCCCTAACCATCCTCTGGCGGCAAATCTGCCGCAGAGGAAAATCCAGGCACATGATTCTAAAGGAAATGTCCGAGATTTTCTTCAGGAATTCAACCATTTTCAGGCAGGCCCAGAGAGAAAATGGGACAGGAAGCCAACTGGTTAATACTTACTCCAAAATCTGCATCTTCGATTTTTCTTCTGCCCCTGCTGGGAATAGACTTCAATGCCCATGGCTTGCTCACCCCACTGTATTTAAATGATGGCAAGAGGCCATGCCTTAGTGGACCAGCCAATCGCCCTCCCTGGTTTGCCTCTTGAAAAGAATGCCTCTGTGGACGAGGCATTGAGGCCTTTTTGCAGCAGGTCAGAGGCAAAGGCCACAAGAGACCCGGAGATGGGTAAGTTTATTTTAAGTATTTTAAAAGTATATTTAAGTTTATTTTTATAGACATCGCAGTGAGCCACATTGTTACAGACACATATTTAGTCGTCTTGGCTTTTTCAGCTGCTGCAGCAGCACTGAAATTTCCTCCTCACCAGAAGCAGACTGCCTATAGTGGATACTAATAGCACTAAGGAAAATTGGGAAGTGCAGTTCTGGTGCTGTTCCCGTGGTAAATCTGCCACTGAGGACAGTCTAGCTGAGGCCCCAATTTCTGACAATGGACAGTGAATGGTATAGTGGGACTAGTTCTGCACTGTGCCATGCAGAATTATCTTGAAATCCCCTCACTTCATAGATTGCATGAAGAACTAAAAACCTCCATCTGCATTAAATGCACCAAATGAGGAGTGACTCAGAAAAGTTATTTTAAATTTGTCCACCCGAAGTAACATTATGTATATGTCTATAGATATGTTAAGGGAAGGCATTTCTTAAAGGGAAAAAAGAGAAATAGAAACAAACAAGCATGGAATTGTAACCACACAGATTCTGCATTTTATCTGTACAATGAGTCTTTTAGTAGAATCAGGCAAAACACCATACAACAAAACAATAGCATCTCACAAAACAACCTACAGGGGGCTGAAAGTGCAAAAAGAAACAAATAGGAAATTTCTCTACCAACCAACTACAAGAGAAATCTGGAAGAAAAGGCAGCAAAACCACAGAAGAAAAGCAAAATATTTTGTTCCTCGGAGACCCAGCCTTAGTTACTTCTACAAGCAGCTGTGTTGTTCAATTAACAAATCGTTGTTGTGGTTTGTGGGTCAACCTTCACTAATGTGTCATCTTATTGTCCGTATATTAGTTAAGGTAACTTCAAATAAACCACCTCTTTATTTTGAACAGTAAATTGCTGCACTTAGTGAGAAAAATGTCCTTTTCACATGGTTTTACTCCACAAAAGATCAAGAATATTCTACAGAGGCAACTACTTGTGGAATTGTAATATGAAGTAATGGTCTTAAAAGTTATTACAAAAATATTGAAATAAATGTTTAACTATATTATATCTATATTTTTATACCACTAGTTTTCAAAATGTGCAGACATTGGTCAGATTTTCTTATTTTATACTTGGATGTAAATAATTGCCTGGGAAGATTGCATAGAGGAAAATTGGGCCGCCTCCATTATGGGAAGGTATTCGTCTTTAGTTAGCTTTATTGAAATTTCCTGCAGATTTTTCAATCCTGGTGGAGGCAATTTCATTATTACAAAATCTCATCAAAAACGTTTGCACACATTAAAAGTGGTATTACTTTTTAATAAAAAATGTTAACAGGTATTTTAGATATATGTGATTTCTGTGAATACAGTTTTGTCAATGGGCCGTTATGGAGAAAAATAGACAATTTCCTGGTTTTCGTTAAAAGAAGAATTTCATCCTTTTACTGCGTTTACATTTTAAATTTTATTTTATTTCTATTTTATTCCTTCAAGCTGTACAATTTTCTGAAGGTGGATTGGAGGGAAAACACTACAGGCAACACCAGATGCATCTTGAGATTTCAGAAAACCACATGGGTTGGCAAGTCTGTTAAATTTTGGAGTGAAGCAATAAAAATTCATTCGAACAATTTTAATCTCTGGGATCATACTGATTAAATTTGCTAAAATACAATTGGAAACCAAGAACCTTATTTTTTACTCAGTCATACATCATCTTTCACTTGGCAATGGGTTTCTGAGTCATGCATCACTACTCATTGGATTATTTAACTGGGGCTTAAGTTGCAATCTTGAATTTTATTAATTATACTATATCTGATATAATTCACTTAAAGAAAACACACCTAATAGTATTCATTATGAACAATTACAGTTTTTGGAAAAAATATGATATGTGAATAAGGTAATATTTGCAATTAGCCAAAAATGGAGGGCTTTTCGTGGAATTTTGAGGGTAATGATATTTCAGTTACATATAGTGATGCTGTAATATGCTATTCGGCATATTGAATATCTTGGATAAGCTTTGAAGCAAACCTCTAAATGTCATATAATGTGTTAAATAGACTATGGAGGGGTCAGGATATGACAAAATTATTTAGCAACATTACCTTAAAATTAATCTTTTCAAATACCAGTGTATGAACAAATTAAATGGAAAAAGGAATTTCATACGAATGATTTAAGCAATAATGTTAATATTCAAAGAGACTAACAGATTATTGTTCAATCTATTCTTTCAGACAATTTGTAGTCCATGTGCTCTTTGCAAGCAAAAGAAAATTCACATATTTTTATCATTTACTATAACCTATAAACTTTTGAGTATTGTCCCAAAAGAATATGGAGCAGAATATTTTAACGCAGCATTACTATAAAATGGAAATGCAAGTATCAGTGCTCAAAATCATTGGAAAATATTTACCTCAGTCCACCTTTGATCCTACCAATAACTCTCAATGAATTAGAACTGTGATTTCATGATTTTAAATTAACAGACTAGCAACTATTTAGACAAAGTGCAGAAAAATGTCATTTTCACATAATTATCCACTTTCAAAAATGTTTTTGTGGAATGTGATGTGGGGCATTGTTATTAAAAGCTATGTTGAACATTAATAGAAATGTTCCTATATGGTACAACTTTTTATGAGGCAATTTTAGAAAATTTACAAATATTGTAGCTCAGTAACCTGCTCAAACCTGGCTGCTAACTAGAGGCTGACAAGTGCAAAACCTGACATGTTAATGAAAAATAAACTATTGGCAAATATTTTATAAAGGGAGAAGTAACAATTTATCAAATAAGAACTCTATCTGTTTCACCCTCCATTTACACCGGCTATTCATTGTCCTTTGCTGTAATACATTTCATTTGCCCAGCTGATCTGCGTTAATATAAGAGCCTTCAGCTGCTAAAGCAAGAACATTGTGTGTGAAAGAAAGCAAAGCCAATTTGACCATGACTTTTCGACCAAACAAACAAATGGAGATGAAAATTTGGCTCCTGTGTCTGCACCAGAAACAAGTTGAACTTTCTGGATATTTATGACAAGGTATCAGATGACAAAGTAGCCACAGTCTCAGGAAAAAGCACTTGGAGTTGGTTGTGCTGGATCAGGGGCCTGTCTTTACTAGTCCCTGTGTTATAATTACTGCAAGAATCTAATTTCATTCAGACGCCTGTTCAATTAGCAAAACTTTAGTGGTATAGTTTGTCTTCCTATTGATTCCCACTGGCATTCTGAGGGAGCTAGTCTTTAAAACCCAAAACTATAGAGTATTTTTTTTACAGTTACAGGAAGTACTGTTAAGGAACATTTTCACACATTGACAGAATGTACTGAAATAACTGAATGAAAGAAAGCTTTAAGTTTTAAAACATTTATGGAATTATTTTTTCTGAAGTCCTCTACTGCAATAAATATCCAAAGAGCTAGCCTTGACCTTAGTTAGTTTACAAACAGTTCGCCACGCTTTCTCATGCAAAGTCATGCAAAATATCATCAGTGCTAGCTAGCACCGGCTAATTAGCCTTGTGTAAATTTGTCGCATGTTTATTGTGGGGAATGATGGATAGCAATCCATGTCCTATAACCGTTACAGTATATTGGACACCAAAAGGTAATACTTCCATTCCCTGGATGAGTGGAATTCAGGCAGAGCTGTGGTAGGGAGAAATCACAATTTGCCGCAGAACCTTGATCGATTTGGTTTCCTTCCCATTAAGACTCCCCAGCAAATGTCTGCTGAGACTAGGTGTAGGACTCATTTAGGGCCTAGTGAAGGCCCCAACCATCAGAACTGCCAGGGACCAAATACCATTCCAAACTCGGCCCTACTATCTTGGAGGACAACGTAAAAATTATACCCATACCTTTCTCTTCAGGCCGATCTGGCCTTTGGCTCCCTTTCTTGAAGTATCTGTGAGTGTTTACAAGAAAATAATTCCCTGAGGAGTTCAAACAATGCCATATACCTCAAAGTAGAAGTTGCAGTGTTTGTGACCAGCCTTTGAACCCCAAGATGAGAATATCACATTGAAGTCTCTCTTGAATGTCCATTATATTACTATATATATTGCCAATAATTTTCATGGGAGTTCTACTGATCTCCTCCAGTAACTTCAGTGGAAGATCAGTGGAAACCCCAGGGAAATGGCATAAACACCTGTTTACACCATTTCACTGGAGTTTCTGCAGAAGTTAGGCCGGATAATCAGGGAACCCCTGAGGAAATTTTACTCAATGGGTATTTTATATTATGGGGAGGTAATTTCAGTTTATTTTGGATGTGTTTTATTTGTGAAAATGCTGGAAATACACAGTGGGTGAGTCTGTACCTGTAAAAGACAAGGTAATGTTTTAGGTGGAGACCCTTTATCAGAACTGGAAACTGGAAGACTATTGAACTCTTAATAGAACAAAATGAAACAGGAGGGGTGGGTATGAATATAATAATAAAAATTAAGAATCAGAAATACTGATTCCTGTGCAACTGTACAGATTGTGATGGAACTATTCTAAATTTATTGAGCGATACTCGAAAAATAAATTACCAGGACTAATTCTAAATAGATGAATCCTGCTAATGTATTGGTCACTCAGTTCTAGTTTGAGCCCCATAATATAATGAAGGAGTTGCTCCCTTTACACATGTGCTTCCTGTTCTTACTTCTGGTTGTCTTTCTCGCCAGTATCTGCTTATCTGGCACCTCCTCCTATTCCAAAATAGTAATGGTCTCCTGTTGTGCGGACCCAAAGATATAGATGTGGACTGATCTCTGGAGGTATGAAGATTTTTACTGCATTCATTAGGGAGTGATGTGGACTGATGTTGTTACCATATTTAGACTTTGTGAGAGTTTTGAAAGTCAATCCTGACCAGAAACGCTGGCATATGATTTAAAGCACTTGCATGCAAATTACTGTAATGCATACAATGGATGTATTGACATTAGATGAGATTGGTAAGTCTCTCAGATCGGTTGTGTTGGAGGAGGTGTTATATGTCTGTGGTAGAAGGTTGGGCATCTTAATAACAACAATGTGCCATTTTGAGTTCAAATGGTCACAGGCTAGAATATCACAAAGAAAGACTAAGAAAGCACCTGGTCCATGCTCGTAAAAAGGAAGAAATAAAGAGCTCCCATTTATATAGCGCCTTTCACGACCTCAGGATGTCCCAAGGTGCTTTACAGCCAATGAAGTACTTTTGAAGTGTAGTCACTGTTGTAATGTAAGAAAGGCCAACATTTCAACCTGCTTCGTATTAGACAGGTGGCTTTTGTTGGTTTTAACTAGGTCAAGACTCCTTTTGGGAGGGGGAGTGAAGGAGAGGCGAAATGGAGCATTGAATGGCACACCTGTACTATCTTACTCACTGCTAATGTTGGGTAGTTCAGTTTCACCACACCCACCAGAAGCACCTCCTGCCAGTCACTGCCTGAACAATATTGTGGAAACTTTGGCGAGATCCCACCTCTGCTCTGCCACATTCCAGGGCCAGGGGGGAGCCTTCTCCTCTTTACCAAATTTTCCATGCTTCCATCCCCCTCTGCTATTCTGCTGCAACCATTTACACGTCCTCTGGACCCATCATTTCTTTCTTTACTTGTCTCATCACCACCCCCTTTTACCTTGTACCATCATCCCTTTTGTCATTTAGTCACTCCTGCCCTCCACCCTATTGTGGACCTTTCGTTTTGTTCTTTCCTCCCCTCCTCTCCCCTCCTTTTCCCTGGCTCTGAACTTATTTAAAAACTGGTAGGGGGAAAAAAACATTCAATATGGCCTATTATTGGGCGTGGGTGACGCGATCCGCTATTACCCTGCGCCCAATGGCCGCTGCGCAGGCAGAACGAGACTTTTGTGAGGCCTGAGGACTTAGCTGCAAGCTGCATTGGAAATCAGCGTTGACATGAGGATTCAATGCAATTCGCACTTTCCATCAGCAGGGGGAGCCCTCATCTCTTAAAGGGAGGATGTCGCTTCAAATCTCTTAAAGGTAGCTGGTACCTGTTATTTGCTAAAAATAACAGTCTGCTGTCTGCACGGAGTCTGAACGGAGATCAGACATCGCACACGTAAAACACAGATGCAGGTCCTGTCTCTATGTTTACACACTGATGAGTTATGTTTTTTTTTATTCGTTCACGGGATGTGGGCGTCGCTGGCGAGGCCAGCATTTATTGCCCATCCCTAATTGCCCTCGAGAAGGTGGTGGTGAGCCGCCTTCTTGAACCGCTGCAGTCCGTGTGGTGACGGTTCTCCCACAGTGCTGTTAGGAAGGGAGTTCCAGGATTTTGACCCAGCGACGATGAAGGAACGGCGATATATTTCCAAGTCGGGATGGTGTGTGACTTGGAGGGGAACGTGCAGGTGGTGTTGTTCCCATGTGCCTGCTGCTCTTGTCCTTCTAGGTGGTAGAGGTCGCGGGTTTGGGAGGTGCTGTTGAAGAAGCCTTGGCGAGTTGCTGCAGTGCATCCTGTAGATGGTGCACACTGCAGCCACAGTGCGCCGGTGGTGAAGGGAGTGAATGTTTAGGGTGATGGATGGGGTGCCAATCAAGCGGGCTGCTTTATCTTGGATGGTGTCGAGCTTCTTGAGTGTTGTTGGAGCTGCACTCATCCAGGCAAGTGGAGAGTATTCCATCACACCCCTGATGTTAAAACATTGAATAAAGGTTGCGCACTACTAAATCCCACATCCTCCAATCTGCATGCCAGGCCTCACCAATTTGCCGATCTGAGTTTGTACGAGGTCTGCGAGAGTGTGTGGACCAAGTTCTCTGCTGATGCACTAGAGGCCTTGGTGCAAGAGGTGGACAGAAGGAGGGACATCCTATATCCACACGAGGTGGGGGTGGGGGGGGGGGTTTTGGCAAGAGGCTCTCCAGAAATATGGCTAAAAGGCAGAGGGAGGCAGCGGGGGATGAAGCCAATGCCAGGCGCACAGCATCACGAACATGGATGCAGTGCAGGAAGAAGTTCAATGCTTTGACACGAGTGGTCAAGGTGAGTGAGGTCAACTGTTAGAATCATAGAAAATAGGAGCAAGAGTAGGCCATTCAGCCCTTCGGGCCTGCTCCGCCATTCAAAATGATTATGGCTAATCGTCTAACTCAGTAACCTGTTCCCGCCTTTTTCCCCATATCCCTTGATCCCTTTAGCATTAAGGGGCATCTCCTACCAACTGCACCACAAGCCGCATCCACTGCTCCACACACTACAGCCCCCATCACCCTCATACCAACAAACTCTTTCCATCAGTGCTCAGCTCTTCCAATCAGATGCTTCCTCTCACCCTTACACTGTCGCAAACGTCCCACCTACAACTCACAGGCCATACACACTGTTAGCTATTCAACCATAACAGGCACATCACCCAGGCTCACGTCCCGCTTTCTTGCAGGAGAAGGTGGCGCATAACAGGAGGAAGCAAGTGGCAGTGGCATTTAGCCCCTAGAGCTTGTTCCGCCATTCAATGAGATCATGCTGGACCTGTGACCTAACTCCATATACCCGCCTTAGCCCCATACCCCTTAATATCCTTGGTTTACAGAAATCTATCAATCTCAGATTTAGAATTCACAATTGAGCTAGCATCAACTGCCGTTTGCAGAAGAGCATTCCAAACTTCTCCCACCCTTTGCATGTAGAAGTGTTTCCTAACTTCACTCCTGCACGTCCTGGCTCTAAATGTTAGGCTATGTCCCCATGTCCTAGTATTCAAGTATAGGAGACCTTCAAAAACAGTTACAAATGTATCAGCAGCCAGAAGCAATAATCCAACCACTAACCTGTAAATCCTGCATGGTCCCTTTAAATAGCGCAGGTGGGGGTCCTCCAGGCTCTCTAAGACTCGTTCAGATGGTCGTGGTTAAGACTGTGCGTTGACTTGAGCGTTAAGTGCCAAAATGGTGTCTATCACTTTAAATCAGTGTTGCACAATGATTGTATCCATTTTCTCCTTACTCTACACGCTTCCAACAATCGGTATTTACGCATGCGCTAATACCTGTACCAAGATGGCGTCCGGCGCATGTCACGCTGGAAATGTGCGTAACAACGGGCACTACGCGGCCCAATTTAGCGCCCTTAATCTCTAACATCTTCCCGTTCTGATGAAAAGTCATCGACCCGAAACATTAACTGTTTCTCTCTCCACAGATGCTGCCTGGCCTGCTTAGTGTTTCCAGTATTTTCTGTTTTTTTTTCAGATTTCCAGCATCCACAGTATTTTGCTTTTGTTTCTGCTCAAATCATGTTCTCTGGCAGAGACTTGGGATGTGGTGAGAAATAGGGATCACCAAAAATGAAATAAAAAGGATTGAATTGTCCCCCTTTCAGCTTGTTTTAACCTCCAATAATTTAAAACATTGTAAACAAGCAACTGAAATATATGGGATAATGTCTAAACAAATGTTTTACAACTAAGTTTGGGACTGAACAAACTATTCCTTCAGAGAATGTGATAGGATTTCAGAGCCTCCCTTGGTATCCAGCCTCTCAGATGGTGTAAATTTATATTTCAGCATAAACTAATCTCACAACATCAGTAGGAATATCAATGCTCTACAGCTAGGTTGAAACATAAGTGTTAAATTTCACTTGAATTGAATCCACCAGATCACCACGGAAGAATCTGGCTTCAGAAATCCTCATCCCACATTTACAACTGTAAAATACTTAATCAGCATAGAAATTCTGGCAGAGCTGTAGTGGGGGGCTCACAATTTGGGGCAGATCCCGGATCTACCCAGCAAATCGCATTCCCGGGGGGCGGTACTTCTTCTGCCTTCCCTTTGATAGGTTGTAGAAGCATTCTGTTGGCATTTGTAGGAGTTTTGCTGGGCTACCTAGGGAATTGCTCCAGAAGAACCCCTGATAGGTCCAGCTCAACCTACGCATGCTGAAAGCAAATATAGGCCCTGTTGTGGGGCCAAAGTGGAAAAGGTGAACTGCAATCAGCCCCCAAAGGGTCAATTGTCATTGGAAAAGGGGCAACGCAGTGCTCCAGAAGAAAAACATGTACATTTTTGGTCAATTTTCCTTGGTCTGATCCGGGCCTCAGGCCTCTCCTCTTGAATTTGCTGACAACAATGTGGGGTGGGTGCCCCTGTTTCTCCACTATAGATGCAGGTGCCACCCCCATTATTTAAACGTCCTTTCCCCTTGGAATTTGCAATGGGATCAACTGCAGGTGAAACGTTAGCAGGTGGGTATTCTGCACTGCCACACTTGCATTTTTATTTTTGTTAGGCAAGGTTATTAAGGGTTACGGAACCAAGGCAGGTAGATGGAGTTAAGATACAGATCAGCCATGATTTAATTGAATGGTGGAACAGGCTTGAGGGGCTGAATGGTCAGTCCTGCTCCTATGTTCCTATGTTCCAGCGGTGCAATGGCACAGCAGGGTTTCTCAGCTGGTGTTTCAATAGGTATCTCTGCTGTAACCAATTGCATATGCTAAATTAGTGTAGTGCTTTGAGCACCCTGCAGCTTTGAGAAAGGAAGCCAGTGGCTGGATCAGCCTGAAGGGAAATGTATGGCTATATTTTTTACTTTGTCTTCCAGGATAGTAGGCCTAGATTGGAACTGTATTTGTCCTTTGAATTTTTAACAGTTGGGGTCTTGACTCGGCCCAGAACTTTTTCCATTATAAGTTCCTACAGCCACATTTATAATGAAAACTTGTTACGCTGCAATTATACCCTTGTGCTAGTGGAGGCACTACAGCGCTATCACGGGCAGGAGGGTGTAATTACAGTGTGACAAGTTTACTTAGGTAGTTTCCATTATAAATATGAACAGAGAATTTTATAATAGAAATATAATAATAAAGACAGAATATATGACTTTAAAATAGGGATCCACCACCCTCTAACCCCACTTCACCTGACAAAACTACACTTGATCTTAACTTTCCATATGCAACACCATGGGAGATTGACCAGTTGTTTATATATATATGCTCAAAGGGGATACAAGGACTGAGTAGATGTAAATACAATATTAGGATTGCATTATCATTAATACAGTTTCTACTATACATCATGTGTTATGTAAAGAATAACAGCTGGCTACAAGCTTGGTCCAAAACAAATCCAACACATCGAATCATTGGCAATAGTAGCTCAGAGGTTTAAATTTTAGTCGTAGACGGAACATTTGCCTGTTGTCTTTTATAATGGATCCAGAATTGTTCCATGTTCTCCGAATGTCTAGATCTGCGTTAATGGTAAACTGAGAAGTTACAATTCATCAGGGAAAAAACAGCGCAGCCAAAAATTCGTTATTACTTCAAAGTTTGATTTGAAGAGTTGTTAAACTCCTTTCCAGGAGTTATTTTAACAATTTTGATTCAATGTTTCAGCCAAGACACAAGGTTAGTCAAGAACATTATACGCCCCAACTTCAGAACATTACTTAAAGAAGAATTCAATTTGTTTTGAAATGTAAGTTGATCAGAGAGTTAGATATCAATAAAGAAGGATCTGTAGGTCAGAGAGCAAAGAGCACAAGGAACTTGCTAATTGCCCAAACAGGGAACCTGGAACGTGTCAGAACTGATAGAAGCCTGTCAGATTAACTGAGGTTTATCGGCTTGCTTTGGAGTTAATGTACTTAAACCAAGTGCTGCAGAGGACCTATCAACAGGTCTGGTCATTACTGCGTGACCCATTAAGCACTGCTAATGAGTATTTTTGGACCCATACTGATCTCAGACAAGATATTTGTGTTTCTATTAAAATGTTTTTCTGGGTAAAAGGTTTTACATGGAGGGAAACAGGCTCTTTGTTCATTTGTGATCGGATATGTATTCCCATTTTAGAGGCTGACACAATCTCTTAATAAATAAATAAATAGTCACTCTCCCACTGTGCTCCACACAGGAAGTCGAATCTAAATGTAATCCTCAGGTGAAGTGGGGTTAGAGGGGGCGGGATAATTGGACCAGTGTGCACAGAGTAGTCCAGTCGATATTTTTAAGTTGAGAGGGGGAAAGGAATGGGAGGGGTCGGGGAGAGGTGGATGGGGGATGGGTAAGAAGGACAGTGAGAGGGAGGGGGAAGAAGAAAGGAAGAGGGGGAATGGGGGGGTGAATAAGGGGTGAAAAAGAGGCAACAACAGGAAGGTGGGTAGGGAGGAGGTCGAGGAGGAAGGAGAGGACAGGAGGAGAATGGGGGAACGTGGAGGGGGATGAGGGATAGAGAGAAAGGAGAGGCTGAGGAGAAAGGTGTTCTAGGGTAGATTTTTAATAAGTGGTGATGGAGTCAAGGGAGAATTCCACTATTAGAGGAAGAAGGCACAGTGGCAGGAGAAGGGCGAACAGACCAGGATTTTGCAAAGTACCAGTGAGTGGGAAACTAGGCAAGCCTACTATGTTGCTGGACATCAGTAGGCCAAGCTGGGCAGAATCTACCTGGTGCAGGGTATGGAGAGTGGGTGGGCAAGGGTATGGCAGTTTTCCGGGGCAAGGCCGCAAGAATATCTACCAGGGCAGGTGTTTCGGCTGCCAGAGGCTTGCAGAGGGCAGTGGACTGAAGGGTCCATCAGGAATGGTCGAAGGGGGACATTGCATAGAGTGGGTGAGGTGGGAGGAAGTCAGGGGAGCTGTCGGGGCCACAAAAAATATTAAAAATTTTAATTTCACGTATAAACTTTACAACTTATCTTCTGTATTTACCTATATTATGGCTGCTGCCTAATAAACAGACTGCTTCACTGCAAGAATCTGTGGCCAGAACCTGCCATTGCATGTCGACTTGACTTGTTTATTTGGTCTTAACTCTCAACATACTATGCAGTTGCTGTTGTTTTTAGCAGCTAACATTACATGACGTTAAACATTGAAAAAGCCTATCACAACTTACAGATGTAATTGGTACTACAGTTAAATGTTGACACTTTTATCATTGAGATAGTATGACATAGAACTGTTCAATGCATTTTGAAATAGAATGTTGTAACTCTCTCAGCGATTTTAATATATAACAGATTTATAGTTAAATAGTAAGATGTACGGCAATTTGGAAAACAAAGGAACAGAGAGAAATAGAGCATAGGAGTCTATGCAGCACAAGCTGAGGGGCTGGGAGACGTAAAACTGAGAGACCACAGTACTATCACGGGCAAGATGTTGTTATTACAACACGACAAGTTTAAATAGGCAGTTTCCATTATAATTATGGACAATGGATTTTATAATGAAATGCAGTCATGTGTAAGATTTTTATTAAATATGAAAATAATATATAGACACTTAAAACCATGTTTTTATTTCTGTTATCCTAGATTCTCTTAGGTGGTATTTATTTCCATTTATCTACAAAGTATGAACAATAAGACTTCCAAGCAATAAAATTAGATATTTTAATACTTATAAAAAGTGATTATAGCCCAAATGATAATATTTCATTTTAATCTGTAATCTCTTTTTACAATTTTTCAGTTTCACATATTGTTTAAGAGCCTACATTATTTGCAAACTAAAACATTCAGTTCCACTCCCTTTGAGATCTGGGAAATGGCAAAGTAAAATTCAATTTTTTTTGTTTTCATCCGAATATAAACCTCCACTTTTTCAGAAGGATGTCAGATTATCAGACACCACAAGCAGCACAGTTACAGTGTGATTTAAAATATTGTACTTCGGATTAAAGACAGAGCATTGAAACAAATAAATTCAAACAACCTCTTTAGCAGACTCAAACGAGTTGCCCAGTCAGATGAAAGTGCAGGGCAGTCAGTAACTTCCGTGGGAGGTCTGTGTCTTCACAGTGTGCTCTGTATAATTTGTACAAGTAGATGGGACCCTTACTGTGAACAGGGCAGCTCTTGAATGAACCTCACCATGTGTTTATTGCATTGTCTGGAGGCCTGTATTTTCATATGTGATGTGCATTTATTGTAGGCTTTAACATAAGCAAAGCCACTGCTGCTTTTGATAAACTTTAAAGGAAAACCCCAACAAAGATTGCTTCTACAGCTATTGTTTTGTGATGACGAACCATCAGACCCTCTTCCTCTTGTCTCAGCACCCACCCAATGTTCTTATAGCAGGGATCGTGATTTTCAATTTTTCTAGTGTTGGAGAGGAAAATCAGGCAGGGTGTATCCCAGGTGGCCGATCAGCTATCGACTATTTTCCACCACTACTGAAAGTGAAAATCTATCCCCACATATCAGGTACATCAAGAGCCATTCTTAGAACTCTGGCAGCAGCTGTCCAGTCTGTCTTCTCTCAAACAAGAGAAGTTAAAATCAAGTATGAAACAAGTAGTAGTTGATTCTATTGTCTATTAATTTTCCTTATAAATTAATTCTCAGAGTGCAAATACAATCTCCTGTTAGTACACCATCTAATTGCAGGGACTGGGGGTGGGGGTGGGGGTGGGGGGGCGAATTTAAACATTGCAACCCCTAGATGGTGCTATTACTTGGGACATTTTAAAATGGACAATGCATTCACTCAGTATTATTTCCACATCGTTCACCTGAGGAAGGAGGTAGCCTCCGAAAGCTTGTGAATTTAAAATAAAATTGCTGGACTATAACTTGGTGTTGTAAAATTGTTTACAAGTATTATTTTCAGTATTGCAATTCCCACAGTTAACTTTGGACTTAATACTGATTATATAAAATGTAATAAGAACAAAGCTCAGAGCACATGGAACAGATTCAGTGCTATCTATTTATAGCACACAGTGAAGACTTTTTAAAAAAAATCAATATTGCTAGACCCGTGATTTATGAAAACCAAGGTGAAGGGCCGAGGCCCATAGGACAGGACACCAAGGTTGAAAAGAATAAAGAGATGAGGTAAATCAGGAAATAATGATGAGATGGCTCCAAGTTTTAAAAGTCTGGAGCTTGTAAGAGAAAGTAAAGATTGAGGGACGGTAAGGAGTTCCATAGTTAGGGTAAGTGCAAGAGGCAGACATAAGAATGTGACTAGAAGACCCCAGTGGTGAGGAAACAGCAGCAGTGTAAGAGTTAGGATTGAAGGTGAGGAAAAGATGTAGGAGATTAATTAGTTACTGAGCTGAATTAATTTGCCAATTATGAATATGGACAGAGTGATTAACAAATTATTCAAGGTCATCCAAAGTAGCAAAGGCCCCCGCATTACTAATCAATAGAAGAGGAAAAGCAGAGCCTACCTTGATATTATGATGGATAAAAGGGACGTTTTAGATGAATTAGTTAAGCTAAAGGAAGACAGAGTACCAGGGCCTGATGGGATACAGCCTAGGATCCTGAGGGAGATGAGGGAGGAAATTGCAGAGGCCCTAGAAATTATATTTCAGGGCTCTATTGAGTGTGTACATGTGCATTTTTAAAAAGGGACACAGAACTAATCTAGGTAAGGGTACGGTAGCATAGTGGTTATGTTACTGGACTAGTAATCCAGAGGCCTGGATTAAAATCCGGAATCATGAGTTCAAATCCTGCCACAGCAGCTAGCGAATTTAAATTCAATTAATTAAAATGGTAGGGTGTTGGGGAGAGTTATAGAACAAAGAGATCTAGGAGTACAGGTTCATAGCTCCTTGAAAGTGGAGTCACAGGTGGATAGGGTGGTGAAGAAGGCATTCAGAATGCTTGGTTTCATTGGTCAGAACATTGAATACAGGAGTTGGGATGTCTTGTTGAAGTTGTACAGGGCATTGGTGAGGCCACACTTGGAATACTGTGTACAGATCTGGTCACCCTATTATAGAAAGGATATTATTAAAATGTAAAGAGTGCAGAAAAGATTTACTAGGATGCTACCGGGACTTGATGGTTTGACTTATAGGGAGAGGTTGGATAGACTGAGACTTTTTTCCCTGGAGAGTAGGAGGTTTAGGGGTGATCTTATAGAAGTCTATAAAATAATGAGGGGCATAGATAAGGTAGATGGTCAAAATCTTTTCCCAAAGGTAGGGAAGTCTATAACGAGGGGGCATAGATTTAAGGTGAGAGGGGAGAGATACAAAAGGGTCCAGAGGGGCAATTTTTTCACTCAAAGGGTGGTGAGTGTCTGGACCGAGCTGCCAGAGGCAGTAGTAGAGGCGGGTACAATTCTGTCTTTTAAAAAGCATTTGGACAGTTACATGGGTAAGATGGGTATAGAGGGATATGGGCCAAGTGCAGGCAATTGGGACTAGCTTAGTGGTATAAACTGGGCGACATGGACATGTTGGGCCGAAGGGCCTGTTTCCATGTTGTAAACTTCTATGATTCTATGATTCTAGGTAATTATAGTCCAGTTAGCTTAACATCTGTGGTAGAAAAATTTTAGATTCTTTAATTAGGAATCAAATTACCACTTATCTAGATAAATGGAAAATAGTTATAAGTAGCCAGCACAAATTTCTAAAGGGGTGATTGTCCTTGAGAAACCTCAAAGAATTCTTTGAGGAGTTACAGGTGTAGTAGATGGGGGAAACACAGTGGATGTAGTGTACATATACCATAGGAAAGCCTTTGACAAGGTATGACATGAGCAATTACTAGAGAAGATTAAGCGTTATGGAATTAGGAGGATGATAGCTAAGTGGATTAAAAGGGAGAAAATATACAGTAAGAGTTAAGAGCAGTTTTTCAGAGCGGTTGGAAGTAGGTAGAGATGTCCCATGGGGTTCAGCAGAGATGTCAACTTTTCATTATCGAAATCAGTAAGATAGCTTCTCCAAAATTTGTTGGGGGTCGGAGGCCCACCTGAGGGCCCCAGCGGTGTCCGAGGGCTGAGCTATGATGGGGGTCCAGGGGTGTAGGCCCTCGACTGCTCTTGGATTTTAAGCAATGTTGAAGGCAAAATAATGGTTTTCTTTGCAAGATAATGCTGTTTATTTAGAGATGATTCTCTGAAATTCTTTTAAGGATGGAATGCAAGTAGGGCATTTTTCTAGATCTAGGTGAATAAAGGTACATTAGTTTTACTCACTGAACATGTAAAATATGAATCCAAGATTATGCTGAATGAAGAGTCATTCCACTTCGAGATATAATACAACTCCAAAAATCAATCTTTAACAACTTTTTAAGGGGGGGAAAATCAAAATTTAAAAGGTGTAATTTTTTAAGAACAATTTCTATACTCCATTTCAAATTTTAATCCATATATAAAGTTATTGACATAGGTTCAAGATTTTGGTATTTAAACACAGCCAACGCAAATTGGACTCCCTAAAATTATATCACTTATCTAAACTCATTTATCAGGCGAAAAATATGACACAATACCAATTTCTACTAGATTACCAATATACCCAATTTCAAATGCCTTGCAGGATATCAAGCGGTACACACTAAAGCACCAAAACATGCCACTGATGCCGCTTGATTCCTTAAGAAAACATGTATGCAATCCCCATCAAGAAAAATATTTTCCTTCTTGTGTGTATTCAATCCAACTTGCTAATGGAAACACCCCCCCCCCCCCTTTAAATGTGATTGGTACAAAAAATTAATGATCGTTGTTTGAGAGCCCCACGGTTGGCTCAGCTTTGCTGTCAATCATTCGGTGTGCGCAATTGCTCAGAAAGAGTTTGGTTGACCTGAAGTTAGGCAAATGGGTGGAGAAGAACAAAGTGTTTGGGAACTCAGTGCAGCAGGGTAAAGAGTTCATTTTCTGTGAGTTTACAGTATAGTTAAGATGGACATGAAATCCGTGAGACTCACCAAAAATATGTATGAGTTAACAGCCCAGGTTCAGTTCTGGGCCACTTCTGTTCACTGTATATATCAATGATTTGGATATCGGCCTAGAGGGAGGGGTGTTAAAATTTGCAGATGATACTAAAATAGAAGTTATTGTTAATTCTTTAGAAGAACAAAGGAAGCTACAAAGAGATAATGATAAGAGAATGAGAATGAGCTAAAAAGTGTTAGATGGAATTCAATGTCAGTAATCATGAGGTAATGCATTTTGTTAAAAAATATTAGCAGTAATCATACTCTAGATGGAAGTAGGCTTAGTACTATGGTAGAGCAGAGGGATTTGGGGGTACAGATTCAAAGGACATTAAAGGCAGAACCTCCGGTTGATAAGGCTGTTCAAAAAGCTAATGGGATTTTAGGTTTTATCACAGGAGGTAATGACAAGCATATGTAAATCCTTAATAAGACTTCAGATAGAGTGCTGTCTTCAGTATTGGGCTCCACACTATAGGAAGGATATTGAGGCTTTCGAGAGGCTACAATGAAGATTTACTTGGATGTTTTAGGAAGTGTTACACAACAGGAAGTATATGGACACAACACTTTTAACATGTAACTAGTGACTCTCCCATGGCATTGCTTACACTGAGTTGGCAGACATCGACTGCCCCCTCCCTCTCTTTGATTGCCGCACCTGCCTCAGTCTCTGCTACGACCTACCACTCGCACCATTGTCCTCCTGTGCTGCTCACTGGTACCAGCTGCACAACAGGCAGTTCAGGAGCTATCAGTGAGGTGGAAGGATAATGAGGCAGAGAGCAGATGGAGGGTAGGTGGGGAAATTAAACCAGTGGAGAGGGAGTCTAGCAGTTTTCTGGGGGATGGAGTGGAGGACAATGGTGACTATCAGCTTTCATCCTGCTTGAGCCCCACTCCTTCGCCCTGTCTCTTCCCCTTGCCCTCTCCCTCCTCCTTTACTCTCTCACCCTGTCCTCTATCCTCCTGGCCCCTTGCACTTTTTTTTCCCCTCCCCTACATTCATTCCGTTTCTCTTCCACTTTCCTCCCACTCACTCACTCCATCGCCTCCACTCCCTCGTCCCTCTTCCATCTACACTTTTCCCTACCGCCTGTCCACTCTCCTCCACTTCCTTCTCCTCCTCCCCTCCATCATTCTCTCATCAATGTCTTCTAAAAGTTAAATAATAATTAGGTATTTATTATTAGACCATGGTTGAAAGACAGCATATGTTAATGGCCCCTTCTGCCAAAATCAGAGCAAACACTTCGTAAAAAGTTTAATTCCTTCCCCGTCATTGCAGACCAATGCAGCATTTTACTTTACATTTGTACAAGAGCTTTATTGCCTCTTTGTATCTGTTTATTATTATAAACACAATGTAGGATTTTTGTAAAGAACTAGCAGCTCAAGATTGATAGGTCCATTATGCCTGAGGTAATGACCAGTCTACAAGGACTATTTATTGCATATATACACAGGTCAGTAAGTCCTGTGCCTGCTTGACTGCTGCACGCTTTCAGTGATGATCCTGACCTCAGTCACACTGCAGTTTTCGGCTGCCCTGCCATTCATCAGCTCTTAGATCTGAAGAAAGACTCCAGTAGTGAGGGACATTATCTAATTGAACACTTAGACTGGCTTGTGATCTTCCTCTTAACATTAAATGTATAGTGCATGGGGTAATCGTGGTATCAGATCACCTTTCATCCTGTGCTCATCTCAGAAAGCAAGCTATATAATTAATGTAATGAATTTCAAAGTTTTACAGTTAGTTCAATGATATTTTGCAATTAGGCACTTGAGGAATGTACAGTATTGTTTGAATTGTAAATAGTAGATGTTGTGTTATTAATTGTATCTGCATGCATGATTAAAATACAAGTACATTACTATAATATCTTGCATTCACCTCCACTAAGTAACAATGGCCTTGTGCAATATCAAGTAAATACATCTACCCTGGGAAGATTATTTTTAAATCAACGTATAAGAAAATAACCTAACCATAATTTAAAACAAAATATACGCTCAACTGTGCAAAATAGTACTAGAAAATTAAAAACAAAAATATACAAATTACACATAAATCATTAGCTGTGAAGCTTTTTGGGACTAGGCACTACATAGATAAAGGCACTATATAGATAAAGTCTGTCTGTCTGTCTTTCTTTCTTTCTATTTTAGTGCTACTAAAATATTATTAATTAAAATATGGTTTTGGGATGTCAAGTTCACTGAACGCTGCATTCAGTCCTTATGTCTAAAATTTACCTTGGGCCCCAAAATAATTTCATTTTTTCAGTAATATGCTTTATGAAGTATCATCAAAATTCTGAAAAGGATCAAATAATTGTACAATTTTAATTGCTAATAAAAAATATAAATCGATAAATATTCAATTTGTTTCCATGTTCAGGTGACCGGGTCTTGCCTCGATAGAGGTTAAAAAAAATGATCTTTTAAAAAGATGTCAAGCCAATATATTTTTGGAATCAATGGTGAAAAAAAGTATCCCCCAAGAATTTACTTCCCCTTTAAGATGTTACTGCTATGGTGTTTTGTAATTCCAAAGCAATGATTTATGATATGTATGATATGATATTGTGCAAATGAGTAATATATTTTGTAACATACAATGTAAGAAAAATATGATGATTAATAGCCGGTAATCAATTACAAGGATGTAATTCAATCAACTGGTGCTAATGACATTATAAATCATGAGAACAAATCTTCTATTGACTAATGACAACAGAGACCTAAGATTGAATTACAATTTAAAACCCACTGCTAACTATTAAATATTGTCCATAATAGTTTATTTAATACTAAGTTTTTATAATAGTTTATTTAATACTTCAATTTTCCTTTTGCTGGGAAGAGGACATATTGAGCATGATTACATGTTAGAAGCAGAATGACATAGGAACATAGGAACAGGATTAGGCCATTCAGCCCCTCTAGCCTGTTCAGCTATTCAATTAGATCAAGGCTGATCTGTGCCTCGACTCCATTTACCTGCCTTTGCTCCATAATCCCTTGATACCCTTACCTAACAAAAATGCCTATTGATTCAGCATCCACAGCTTTTTGGGGGAGAGAGTTGCAGATTATCACTACCCTTTGTATGAAAAAGTGCTTCCTGATTTCACACCTAAATGGCATTGCTCTAATTTTAAGATTAAGGTCATGAAGATATGTGGCAGCAGACAACACCTATTGCACTTTGAGGTTGTTTCATTCCAACAATAGACCATTGATAAATAATTATTCAGTAGAAATAAGCAATCAAATTGATTTTGGTAATTCAGGTTTGAAAACAGCTTTAGTGTATTGCAAATCCAATCTTCTTCAACTCAGTGTTAGTAACAAAGAGGCCAAAAATACTTTGCCGTTCCATCAAATTCCCGCTGCAACTCTGGCAGGAATGCAGCAGAAGGGACAGAAATTAGGACAGGACACCGATATGAAGAGTTCCGTCTTTATATGGGGGCCTTGGAAAGGTCAGGACCTCTGCCCACCCTATATAAGGCCAGAGGCATCAGAGGGGGCGATAACTCCCAATGTCCCCAGCTCTCAGCTGTGCTTGGCGTAGGCTTGATGACAGTACCAGGCTGCCAAAGGATGTAAGTTGGATCCACTTGTGCCTCCAGGCTGGGACTGTGACCTGGACTCCTGAAGAGTAACAACATTTTTTTTCACATTTCTTTTAAAAGTTGCCCCTTTATCTACCTCCACCACCCTTCCCTCCACCCATGCTGCAGCCCTGATTCTATGTTTTTCTTTACTTTCACTCCTATTTCTCCTCATGCCCTCTCTGAGCTCATCTTGTCCATGAGATCCACCTCCTGCCCCCTTGACCACCCAACTTCCCTTCAAGACACCCATGCTAGCTGACAATGTAAATGGTTCTCTTTCTGCAGGAACTGTCCCCCTCCCTTTCAAATCTGCCATCATCACCCCCTCCTCAAAAAACCCACCAAAACCCACCCTTGACCCCTCTGTCCTTGCAAACTATTGTCCCATCTCTAATGTGTTGTCACCTCCCAAATCTGTGCCCATCTTTCCTGCAATTCCATGTTTGAACATCTACAATGCCACATCACTGAAACGGCTCCAACAAAAACACCAATGACATTATACATGACTGTGACCATGGTGCACTATCCCTCCTCCTCCTTCTCGACCTGTCTGCAGCCTTTGACATGGTTGACCACACCATCCTTCTCCAGCACCTCTCCTCCGTTGTCCAGCTGAGAAGGACTGCCATCGCTTGGTTCCATTCTTAATCATCCAGTCTTAGCCAGAGAATCTTTTGCAATGGCTTCTCTTCCTAGTGCACAGCTTGTCTGCTGGCTACTGGCTCCTTTTGCAGTTGCCACCTACTTTGGGCACACTGACCATCTCAGGTGCATTGTAGGACTCAGACCACTGGATTTTCTGTGGACCTGGTGCCCAGCATGCCAGGCAGCCACCATCGTATTATCAATCCCACAATGTACAAAGTTATCCCTTGGGATTTATGGGGAGACATTTGCAAATATAGAATACAACAGTCTCTTTTTGGTGAAATAATACTAGTAGAGAAATCACATCTTCTGTGGCTAAAGCAAACTCCTCCTCACGCTATAGCCTATCATGAAAGTGA
Organism: Heptranchias perlo; assembly: GCF_035084215.1. Lineage (NCBI taxonomy): Eukaryota > Metazoa > Chordata > Chondrichthyes > Hexanchiformes > Hexanchidae > Heptranchias > Heptranchias perlo. The sequence goes on along the minus strand of NC_090325.1, from coordinate 123,027,315 downwards.
TAAGAATGTAAAAATGTTAAGGAGCAAGAAAAGAGACACTTAGCCCAACAAGGCTGTCCCCTAGTTCAGATGTAATTTAGCTATAAAACTGGCAATGGAATAGCAGAGTTAATATTACAATATATAAATATTAATAAGACCAAAGGTTGATATGAAACATTAATAATCTGTTGGCTGTTTTAAGTGAAACTCCCAATAGAGTACATCGTCATCAATGGTAATATAATCACCCCTGTAAAAGGCATATTAAACAGATAATTATTGATTTTTCTTTTTATGACTGCCAATTAAAGTATATAGTTTCACAGTTAGAATAAAACTGCAGAATGGAGTGTCACCATGACAGTGTGAAAGCCTCCTCTCTTGAGCTGGATTTTCAGTGGCGCTAGGATCTCTGTTGGGAATGTGATGGAGTGAGACCCAGCAGCACCGGCACTGACTCCACAACATAATACAGGGAAGTTCCAGACATTGGAAACACTTCTCATTGGGAGGTAGGTCATTTGGGAATGGGAATTAGAATGCTGCTGCAGATCTTAAAGGTCTACAGTAGGTTAAAGGGGCCACAGCACAGAACTTAGTTTTGGAGGCAGGACAGAAATTTCTCAATCTGAAAATACCAGAAAGGACTGTTGCAGATTTTGAGATTCTGATGTGTAATTTCTCTTGAGTTGAACAGACAGAGGAACCTAAGGAAAACAGCTGAGGCCCAGTGAAGGAAATCAGTGCCAACTCAGTACAGCATAAATTTTAATGGCCTTACCAGATCAAGCAAGGTAAAGCTACACCTTCTAAGAATGCCCTATGTTACATGTTTACTACTTATAATGTCCTCCATCTCATCACTTTTTGAAATGCTTCAATCATAGAATCATAGAACGACAGCACATAAGGAGGCCATTTGGCCCATCATGCCTGTGGCAGCTCTTTGGTAAAGCTGTCCAATTAGTTCCATTCCCCTGATCTTTCCCCATAGCCCTGTAAATTTTTTCCCATCAAGTATTTATCCAATACCCTTTTGAAAGTTACCACTGAATCTGCTTCCACCACCCTTTCAGGCAGTGCATTCCAGATCACAACAACTTGCTGCATAATTTTTTTTTCCTCATGTTGCCTCTGGTTCTTTTGCCAATCACTTTAAATCTGTGTTCTCTGGTTACTGACACTTCTGCCACTGGAAACCGTTTCTCCTTATTTACTCTATCTAAACTGTTCTGATTTTGAACGCCTCTATCAAATCTCCTCTGATCCTTCTCTGTTCTAAGGAGACCAGCCACAGCTTCTCCAGTCTCTCCACATAACTGAAGTCCCTCATCCCTGGTACCATTCTAGTAAATCCCTCCTGAACCCTCTCTAAGACCTTGACATCCATCCTAAAGTGTGGTGCCCAGAATTGGACACAATACTCCAGCTGAGGCCTAACCAGTGTTTTATAAAGGTTTAGCATAACAATGGCTTAACATCAATGCCCAGGAGGCAGTGCAGTGTCCCTCACACCCCAGCCTTCATCTGGAGGTGTTCTTCACTCACACCTTCTTAAAAGACTCACATGGAATGTTATTGCTTGCTGTATTCAACTGTCAGCACACCCATCATGGGCTTTACTGCATCACATGATTACTGAAACTAATTTGATCTTTCGTCCTCTCTTCTCTAGGACAAGACACCCCATAACAGCAGGGAGGCTTAGGTGATGGTGGCAGCCCTCAATTATAAGACTTACCTCGTCCCCTATTGGGGAAGAGAAGTGAGTGGCAGTCCCACAGCAAAAAACACAAAGGTACATGGTTAAGCAGTTGTCAACAGCAAATTTTTTTTTTAACATCATCTGAATCGCATGAGAAGTAAGGTTTCAGTAAAGCCCTGCAATGTATCTGCTAGGCTCTTTACATACACTTCAACCTTTTGCAGTAGCACCCAGCAGACTTGGAAGCCCCTTTTCCATGGGTGAGACTATGACTGGGCATAATTGAGGTAGTAATGGCAGATAATGGGACGCATAAAGTCACCATATCATTATTGCCTAATTTGAATATGCCCACACAAAATCGTTCAGGCGCTCCTGCTGTCTGCCAGAAATAGTGGCAGAAAATTGAGTGGGCACTAAAGTGGGCAGGGATCCAGCCTAATGAATCCGTGACTCATTTTCTGCAACCAGCCGTCCAAATACATCTGAAAACGGAGTGCTAAGCAGGCGAAAATCCACTCACATATTTGATGTTACTCCTTTGGTGAATCTCTGGTCACTTCACAAGTAAGATCATACCTCATGTAGTTGGATTCTGTTACCGACTTTCTGCTTACTTGTCTGGCACTGCATTGAACTATACAATGGGCCAGAACTTGCTGCAGCAGGGCATCTCACGATGTACGCCGTTAGTTAGACTTTTTCCTGCACCCCTCAGCTCAAAAACTTTTGGTGCTGGAAGTGCGAGCTGTTAATGGTGCGGTGAGGGCAATGGGGCATCTGATGAACAATGGGGCAAACGGGGAATCTCCTTAACTAATGCGATTTAAGGATTAAGAAATAAATAGAGGAACGACTGAGAAGGAGGATGAATTAGACTCAAATCACGTACAGGAAGATAAATAAAGTGAGGGAACAAAAGATTGGATTGAGAGAGAGAGAGAAAAGAGACAGAAAGGAAAAGAAAGAAATAGAAAATTAAATTTATAGTTTGACATTTTTAAAATCTCCAATAACAATTCACTACCTGAAGGAATGAAACTCCATAGTTTACATTGTTCATTTTTTGGACCAGAGAGGCTGATTGGCAGTAATTAACAATTATCACATAGTTAAAAGAGTACTTATGCTATTAATTACTAGACTTAACTTTCTGCGGCGGGTTTAATGGGTAAATAATGTGCAAATCCAGCAAGTTCTTAAAAATAACGAGGGGGCTAAGGGCGAGATGCCGTTTGTGCGAGGCAAACGGCGGAGCGGTCTAAATCGACCAGCAAGTCCTGGAGATTCGCAACTCACGGCCTATCTCTGAATCCCCTGAACTTGCTGGCTAATTTCACACACCATTATTTTTTCAGCAAGTTCAAGCCCGTTAGACTTGAAGTTTAACTCGGCAAGCAGCTGTGATCTGGCTATCCTCTACAAATCGATATGGTTCTGTCGACAACCCAAACACTGCAACGATGCTCTTCTGTGAAGTGCACAAACAATTAACCACAATTTGTTATATATTTATCATTGTATTTATTAAATTAATTATTTATACTGTTACAATGGCAATTATTTGGATTTTTCCAACTTGGCTGCAAATAACTTTACAGGCCAAAGCCTTAATGCATAGGGCGTTCCTGGCTGGACAACCAGTGGGAATCTTATCAGTGCCTTGTTCTGGTAAGCTGCACATTTTTAGCTGGTTAAACTGCAGCAGAACCCTTGTGCACATTTGATAATCTGCCAATCTGTACCTAAGCTCTCTGGACTTAGGTAAGTGGGATGTGTCTCTATAAGGGGAGAGTGTGAACTCTATAACAAAAACAAAATACTGCAGATGTTGGAAATCTGAAATAAGCAGAAAATGCTGGAAATACTCAGCAGGTCAGGCAGCATCTGTGGAGAAAGTGAACTCTATGTTTGTCAAACAGAAAACCTACAGATGTGTAAACATTTCTCAGTGTCTTGAATTTGAGACTCTTAAATAGAATCATAGAAAGGTTATAGCACGGAAGGAGGCCATTCAGCCCATCGAGTACGTGCCGGAATATGATGATAATTTCTACATATGTTAGACACCTGACTGATCAACAAAAAGGGAAGGGTGCTTGAAAATTGAAGACTGATTTTCAACTATTAATGCTAATGGATTCAGATGCCACAGATAAAATAGGGAGAAAATGATGTGCTTGTTGTTACTTTCTACAAAATATGGGAATTCACTGTTAATTCATGAAAGGAGACAAATGTACTTCAAAGGGACTACACATTAAGGATTGAAATCATGCTGTGCAATGTTAGCAGTCGTATGAAATTCAGTCGAGCAAAGCTGCTAATCTATTTAAAATGTCATTGGAGTTGACAAGTCAAACGTTGCCATCTTTTTAGTGCGTTCTTTACAACAGACCATGAGGTGATTTTTGTCTGCCTACCGCACCATTCATGCTGAAATAACAGGCAGTAGGCAGATGATTTTTTTTTAAAACCTACCTCTCAAGGCCCGTCCAACTCGATTTTTAAGCTGGCCTCAGAATGGGTGGCCACGTTCCACCCAAACAGGCGGGAGCCTTATTAAAAAAGTTAAACGGGGTCCTATGCTGGTTGCAGGACCCCCAACTCAATTTTCAGGTACCAATAGGTAGAGTATGCACCATGTGCACACTACCCATTGGTACTGGAAGTAGAATGGCCAAACCAGCGGTCCTTAAAGGGACCGTTGGATGTCACTCTGCAAACATTGCAGGGAAGTTTTCAAAATCATTTTTATGTGGCCAGGAGGAGCATAAATGTTTCTCCTGGCCCCACAAAATTCTACTGGTTTGCTGCCGGTCCTTTCGATTTCCTCCCCAGGATTGCCTTCTGCCTTTAGGCAAATACTTCCGGCTCAGCTCTGTGGAAGAGCCATCAGGTATACCACCCTTCCTCCTGATTTGCAAGCTGTCTGTCAATGTTCATTGATCGCTGGCAGCTTGCTGATCACATTCCAATGAGGCCCAACCGCAAAATGGCTCGGGCCTCTTGCTAGTGCTATCGAGCAGGCGCTGCAATCACTCAAACCACTGCCCACTCAATGTGCAATATACATGAGAATTGGCCCCATGTCAGCAGCAGCCCAAAGGTTATTTCTTTAAAAAAAGCAAAATATATAAAACCAGCTGATTAAAATAAAGCTACTGAATACTAAAAAGGTTTTCCATATTTTCAACGATAAAACTGCATAAAACTAAATGACAAGAAAGATAAGTTAAGTTCGTGCAGAAATATAACTTCCGAGTATCAGAAAGTAACTGAGTTGTTTCTTGTTTTCTCCGTTTGAGACTTTTTCCGTTGTTAATCCTCTCCCACATATTGATTCTCCAGCATAGGTTTCCTGGTTCCCAGAATATATTTAAACTCAAGTTATCTCTCCTTGCACCACCCTCCCCCTCCAACACCACCATCCTGTCATCAACAGCATCAAGTAAATTAAAAACTCTCAAAATACCTGCTATTATTTTTTTTAAGTAGCAAAAACAATCATTCACAATGATATTACCCTGGAAGATAGCCACTTTGACAAAGTGTAGGATAGCTTTCTTCAGCTGGTAGGGTTAAGCTAATGTTGCCATATTCTGCAGGTGATTATCAGCACTGGTATAGGAGTCATGTCATATGGCATGCAAATGTGCATCTCCTGCGAGGTAATAAAGCTCAGCTCTTGTAATCCATCTCATTGCATGGATAAGCTCGACAGATAGTGCTTTTTGCTTGCCAATTGCATTAGAAGAACAGAACACCCTGTGGCTATCTTGCCTCACTTCTCCCATTCTACACAATGGAAGTACAGTATTGAAAATGAAAAAGAAAATAAAGAACTAACATTCGCAGCACTTCCAGTCATTTATCAACATCTCTGCTCCTTTCAAGTCTCTTACCTCCCCCCTTGGCTATTAAGCTGCTGAGTTTATTACTTTGATAATGAGCCATTTCCAACCCAGATGTGATGGAAGTTCCCTTGGTGCTGGTGTGGGAACCTCTGATGGTATCAAAGCCTGAAGAGCAACATCAACAAATTCACATCTTCAATCACAGATTTTTCACATTCAATGCTTTCACAAAGCCGGTGTGAGACAATTACAGAGATTAAAAAGTCACCCTTAGAATCTTCAGCAGAACCTTGTTATCCAAGGGATTCTGGCAAAGAAACAGATTTTTTTCTCTCCTGGACTTCTAGGGAAAACAAGCATGTCAGAGTCTGGTGATGTTTAAAGGGAAGCAGATTGGATTTCACAGTGCAGAGATTTAACAATTACAGAATAACATGATCTTAATGTTTAGCCCATTACTGCTGTAATAACTGTTAAAATAATTTTGCCTGCTCCTTGGACTATAGTACAGAAGTGGTTTTGTTCAATGAGCATGGAAGAATCTGTTTGGTTTAATTGAATCTGCATCCAACATCAAGGCCAAATATGCAGTTCTGCCAACTCCAACATGCTGACAGTAGGAAGGCAAGTGATTGCATCAGGCATCATACATGTAGTACACCAGGATGAATTGTACAAGAACCAGAAATGATGTCATGATTCATTTTTGTTGTTGAGGCCCAGGTCCCATCATTATGAATTACTTTCTAAGCTGAGCATTGCACTGTGTTTAAAAGCTTTCACTGAGTCTACAGTAATTAGACATTAAATAGTTAGCCTTTTGTGAATATGGAATCTGTTCATTTTTTTTTGCACGTTTTCTTTACGTAAATCGATCCCTTTTTGTCCGTGTTAATGTATGGATTAACAATGTAGAAAAATGTACCACTGTATACTTTGCATTTCTCTGTGAATGTCAGTTATAAAGGATGAGTGCACCGGACCACTTTGAGTTCAGGTATATCTGTTCCTACTCTTAAAAAATGGGGTTTTATAGTCACAGTGAGACAGAATCTTCTTCCTTTAATACAAAATATCACTTTTGCAGTCCTGACACCTATCTTATCTCCATGCACATGGAAATTGCCATTTTCATTGTCTGTAGTTTCTTGATTGGCTGCAATTTTGAAATGTGGTAGTGAGTGCTCATTATCTGTTGCTCCAGCCACAATACCAAAGGTCACTGATACATATAAATTATTTGAGTCCAACTTACTTTAGATGTCACATTTTGAAGTATCAAGAATACAGATAAATTTGTCCATTTACAAACTTCCATCACCAACAGCAATTCATTTTTTAAATTTTTGCTCTTTGGATGTGGGCAAGGCCACATTTATTACCCATCCCTAATTGTCCTGAGAATGGTGGTAGTCCTACTCCTTAATGCACTGCAGTCCTTGTGGTGATAGTGCACCTACAATGATGTTATGTAGGGAATTGTTCTGTGCTTTGTATTGTGTTTCCAACAAATATTAGCCTAGAAATTACTGTTTGTGATTTAATGTGGGAATGTTCAATTTGTGTGACATGGAGGCATTCACCCAATTAAAATAAAAGGCTTAATACCAACATTAAAATTGCATACAGAGGGATGTCATTTGGATATGTTAAGTGTCTGAATGCTAATATCACAATCAGTAATTTCTAGGCTGTAATTTTACAAATTATTGATAGAAGGTATAATTTCCCAAAAGAAAAACCTTTTTTAAAACATAGAGGATTAACTAAACAGTCTGGTCGAACCATTGCAATGGAACTGTAGCATTCCTCATTTTTCTGTCTCTCAAGTATACTGTATTTGGGTAAATTTGTAATATGAATTAATCTCAGAATAGCACAAAGATACTGTAAATTTGTTTACTTGAGTCATTTTAGCGACAGATAATAAAGCAGTAACCATGACTGGCCGATATGATTGTATTCTGAGCAAATCAGCAACAATTATATCATTATCAAACATCTGAAAAATAACTCCCTTTTCTGTACTTGACTATAGGAATTAAAGTTTATTTGATTTTACATTCCCGAATGGAAACATATAAGATCATTGAAACATTGAAACATATCAGGTTATTAGGGGGCTTGACAGGGTAGATGCTGAGAGATTGTTTCCCCTGGCTAGATAGTCTAGAACTAGGGGCTCATAGTCGCAGGATAAGGGGTCGGCCATTAATTCCAAAGATTCACCCATTAATGGCCTGAATTCACCCTATCAGAGACCTTCCCTTTTGTTCTTTCCTCTCCTCCGCTTCCCTCCCCCCACTACTCCTTGGCTCTGTACTTGCTTAAAAACAGTTTAATCTTCAACTTCTTCCAGTTCTGAGGAAAGGTCATCGGCCTGAAACGTTAACTCTGTTTCTTTCTCCACAGATTTCCAGCATTTTCTGTTTTTATACTACATTTTAGTAATCTGTATACATGGACCCCTATCTCTGTTTGAACCTCCACTGTTCCTAACTTTTCATCACAAAGGGCACTGACTTGACAACTAGAAGTACATAGGAAATTTTATGTGAAGGATTTTTATCATTTTACTTCATGCTCTAGTTACTCACATTATTTATTTTGTTTCATATTACATTTTTGAAGTCAAAATTCACTAAATGATAATTGCCATTAAAAATTTACAAAATATGTTTTAATAGAGCAAATTGGTTTGAATACTTTCCTTAAATAAGTCAATTTATTTTTCTTATCCATTTGGAAGCACATAAAGAGAGATTTTACCCATACCTGACCAGTTAAAAACGCCCATGGGATTTACCTTTCATTTATCATTGATTTATCATTAAAAAGGGTACAGTAGCATAATGGTTATGTTACTGGACTAGTAATCTAGAGGTGTGGACTAATAATCCAGAGTCATGAATTCAAATCCCGCCACGGCAGCTGGGGAATTTAAATTCAATGAATTAAATAAAATCTGGATTTTAAAAAAAACTAGTATTAGTTTTAGTAATGGTGGACATGAAACTACCGGATTGTCATAAAAACCCATCTGGTTCACCAATGCCCTTTAGGGAAGGAAACCTGCCATCCTTACCCGGTCTGGCCTATATGTGACTCCAGACCCACAGCAATGTGGTTGATTCTTAATTGCCCTCTGAAATGGCCTAGCAAGCCACTCAGTTGTAAAATCTCGCTAAACAAAGTCATAATAAGAATAAAACCGGACAGACCACCCCGCGTTGGACCACTAGGCACCAGACACGACAAAGGCAAACCAAGCCCAGTCAACCCTGCAAAGTCCTCCTCACTAACATCTGGGGACTTGTGCCAAAATTGGGAGAGCTGTCCACAGATGAGTCAAGCAACAGCCTGACATAGCCATACTCACAGAGTCATACCTTTCAGCCAACATCCCAGACTCTTCCATCACCATCCCTGGGTATGTCCTGTCCCACCGGCAGGACAGACCAACCAGAGGTGGTGGTACAGTGTTATACAGTTAGGAAGGAGTGGTCCTGAGAGTCCTCAACATTGACTCTGGACCCCATGAAATCTCATGGCATCAGGTCAAACACGGGCAAGGAAACCTCCTGCTGATTACCACCTACCGTCCTCCCTCAGCTGATGAATCAATCCCCCTCCATGTCGAGCACCAGTTAGAGGAAGCACTGAGGGTAACAAGGGCACAGAATGTACTCTGGGTGGGGGAACTTCAATGCCCATCACCAAGTAGTGGCTCGGTAGCACCACTACTGACCGAGCTGGCCAAGTCCTGAAGGACATAACTGCCAGACTGGGCCTGCGGCAGGTGGCGAGCGAACCAACAAGAGGGAAAAACCTACTTGACCTCCTTCTCACCAACCTACCTGTCGCAGATGCATCTGTCCATGACAGTATTGGTAGGAGTGACCTCGTGGCGATGAAGTTTCGTCTTCGCACTGAGGACACCATCCAACGTGTTGTGTGGCACTATCTCCGTGCTAAATGGGATAGATTCAGAACAAATCTGGCAGCTCAAAACTGGGCATCCGTGAGGCGCTCTGGGCCAGCAGCAGCAGAATTGTATTCCAGCACAATCTGTAACCTCATGGGCTGGCATATTCCTCACTCTACTATTACCAACAAGCCAGGGGATCAACCCTGGTTCAATGAAGAGTGTAGAAGAGCAAGCAAGGCATACCTAAAATTGAGGTGCCAACCTGGTGAAGCTACAACTCAGGACTACATGCATGCTAAACAGCAGAAGCAACATGCTATAGACAGAGCTAAGTGATTCCACAACCAACGGATCAGATCAAAGCTTTGCAGTCCTGCCACATCCAGTCATGAATGGTGGTAGACAATTAAACAACTAACGGGAGGAGGAGGCTCTGTAAACATCCCCATCCTCAATGATGGCGGAGTCCAGCACGTGAGTGCAAAAGACAAGGCTGAACCGTTTGCAACCATCTTCAGCCAAAAGTGCCGAGTGGATGATCCATCTTGGCCTCCTCCCGATATCCCCACCATCACAGAAGCCAGTCATCAGCCAATTCGATTCACTCCACGTGATATCAAGAAACGGCTGAGTCACTGGATACAGCAAAAGCTATGGGCCCCGACAACATCCCAGCTGCAGTGCTGAAGCCTTGTGCTCCATAACTAGCTGCGCCTCTAGCCAAGCTGTTCCAGTACAGCTACAACACTGGCATCGACCCGACAATGTGGAAAATTGCCCAGGTATCCCCTGTCCACAAAAAGCAGGACAAATCCAATCCGGCCATTTACCGCCCCATCAGCCTCAATCATCAGCAAAGTGATGGAAGGTGTCGTCGACAGTGCTACCAAGAGGAACCTGCTCACCGATGCTCAGTTTGGGTTCCGCCAGGACCACTCAGCTCCAGACCTCATTACAGTCTTGGTCCAAACTTGGACAAAAGAGCTGAATTCCAGATGTGAGGTGAGAGTAATTGCCATGGACATCAAGGCAGCATTTGACCGAGTGTGGCACCAAGGAGCCCTAGTAAAATTGAAGTCAATGGGAATCAGGGGGAAAACTCTACAGTGGCTGGAGTCATACCTAGCACAAAGGAAGATAGTAGTGTTTGTTGGAGGCCAATCATCTCAGCCCCAGGACATTGCTGCAGGAGTTCCTCAGGGCAGTGTCCTAGGCCCAACCATCTTCAGCTACTTCATCAATGACCTTCCCTCCATCATAAGGTCAGAAATGGGGATGTTCACTGATGATTGCACAGTGTTCAGTTCCATTTGCAACCCCTCAGATAATGAAGCAGTCCGTGCCCGCATGCAGCAAGACCTGGACAACATCCAGGCTTGGGCTGATAAGTGGCAAGTAACATTCGTGCCAGACAAGTGCCAGGCAATGACCATCTCCAACAGAGAGAGTCTAACCACCTCCCCTTGACATTCAACGGCATTACCATCACCAAATCCCCCACAATCAATATCCTGGGGTTCACCATTTACCAGAAACTTAACTGGACCAGCCACATAAATATTGTGGCTACAAGAGCAGATCAGAGACTGGGTATTCTGCGGCGAGTGACTCACCTCCTGACTCTCCAAAGCCTTTCCACCATCTACAAGGCACAAGTCAGGAGTGTGATGTAATACTCTCCACTTGCCTGGATGAGTGCAGCTCCAACAACACTCAGGAAGCTCGACACCATCCAGGACAAAGCAGCCCGCTTGATTGGCACCCCATCCACCACCCTAAACATTCACTCCCTTCACCACTGGCGCACTGTGGCTGCAGTGTGTACCATCCACATGATGTACTGCAGCAACCCGCCAAGGCTTCTTCGACAGCACCTTCCAAACCCGCGACCTCTACTACCTAAAACGACAAGGGCAGCAGGCACATGAGAACAACACCACCTGCACGTTCCCCTCCAAGTCACACACCATCCCGACTTGGAAATATATAGCCGTTCCTTCATTGTCGCTGGGTCAAAATCCTGGAACTCCCTTCCTAACAGCACTGTGGGAGAACCTTCACCACACGGACTTCAGCGATTCAAGAAGGCGGCTCACTACGATCTTCTGAAGGGAAATTAGGGTTGGGCAATAAATGCTGGCTTCGCCAGCGAAGCCCACATCCCATGAACGAATTCAAAATAACCTGCCTATTTTCCTGCTCTCTTCCCAAAAGTTCCAATTTTAACCTGCTCTTCTGAGGTAGGAACCTTGGAAACCTTCCCTAAATATGCAAATCAGCACCCGACAGTTATTTTAACTAGAGGTATGCATGGGAAGACATTGTGGCTTTCTTGCCAGGCCAACATAGCAGGAAGAGGAGTCAAGAACAGAAGAGGCTGAAAAAGTCCCTTTTAAAACCTTTTTTTTACTTACCGTGTGGGGCCAAAGGGAGCGTGAGTCCTCCTTTGGATCCCATAAGGAAAGTTTAGGCCTCTCCAGACTGCCCCAGGCTTCTCTCTTTCCCTAATCATGAGACCCTCATGAACCCCCTTCCGGTGACTTCCATGAGTGTCTGGGACTATTCCTTTGGTCCTTGATGGGAGCCTCCTGGCGTCTGATATTCTGTTCCCACCCACCTACCAGCTGTCGCTTCCTTCCGGTTTAAGGCAGAATCCTGACTGGTGGAATGCAGATGATGCCCAGGTGTTAAAATCTCCCAGGCCTCACACTGCTGAAATTGGGATAGTTTGAAGCCCCCCTCGACCCCTGCCCGCACGACTGAGTAAAAATTGGGGCTCGAGTTTTACTGTGATAAAAAAAGTTAAAAGAAACTGAATCCAATAAACCAAGTGGAAGAATCATAGAAAGGTTACAACACGGAAGGAGGCCATTCAGCCCATCAAGTCTGCGCCGGCTCTATGCAAGAGCAATGAAAATTGATTATCAACTTTCAATTTTGATCTAGATGCATTTTAAAATATTATATGAACATTGTAGGAAAGTTAAAGTGATGGAACAGTGACATTGGAGAACACTTTTCCTCTTCCAAAAATATGTTGGGATATTATTTCCAGATTTCTGGTCTGTGCACCTAAATTAAAAAAAAGTAGAGAAACTACTTATCAGTCAAGGCATCATTTCTTTAAATCAGTGAGGGAGAAAGTCTCACAGATGGTGAAAGCAGTCAAATGCTCCAGAACCATTTGTACCGCATGATTATTTACAGAGCTTTGATCATGATTAATTAAGATTTTAAATGTAGACAATTTAACATCGTTGCAGCAAAATCTGGTCATGCGATGAAAGTGACTCTTGCCTACTAAGATTTGGAGAGATAAATGGTTTGTAATTTTTTAATATTTTCATTGTTTTTTCATGGATACTGGTTGGGTAAGGAAGACCTATACATAATACTTTATACATTTTTAACTCATGTTAATTGTACCCATTTAAAACGCATTCATTTATTTTAGCTTTCTCGTAATATATCATAACTACTTTCATAGCAAATTAATCACAATTTGAAATAAAGTGACATTTGTTAAATTGATTTACTATTTATTCTAAACTATATTGCAATTCTAATTATAATGCAGGGTTAAACCATACCTGTTATAGAGAACAGCAATGGTGTGATACAGTTATAGTGCAGGTCTAAACCTCTCATTTCATGCTGTACTGGCACTACAGCTATAATGCTGGGGTTAATCCTCTCATTTGATGCTGTACTAATACTATAGTTATAATGTTGATGTTAAACCACTAATTTTAAAACTGCACTGCAAATATATAATAGTAGTAGTAGTAGTTTCATAGTATCATACAGCACAGAAGGAGGCTTTTTGGCCTATAATGCCTGTGCTGGTTCTTTGAAAGAACTATCCAGTTAGTTCCACTCCCCTGATCTTTCCCCATAGCCCTGCAAATGTTTTCCCTTCAAGTATTTATCCAACTCCCTTTTGAAAGTTATTATTAATTCTGCTTCCACCACCCTGTCAGGCAATGCATTCCAGATCACAACAACTCGCTGTATAAAAAATGTTTCCTCATGTTGCCTCTTGTTCTTTTGTCAATCACCTTAAATCTGTGACCTCTGGTTACCGACCCTTCTGTCATTGGAAACAGTTTCTCCGTCTCTACTCTATCAAAACCCTTCATGATTTTGAACACTTCTATCAAATCTCCGCTTAACCTTCTCTGTTCTAAGGAGGACAACCCCAGTTTCTCCAGTCTCGCCGCATAACTGCAGTCTCTCATCCCTGGTATCATTCTAGTAAATCTCTTCTGCACACTCTCTAAGGCCATGACATCCTTCCTAAAGTGTGGTGCCTAGAATTGAACACAACTCTCCAGCTGAGGACTAACCAATGTTTTATAAAGGTTTAGCATAATTTCCTTGCTTTTGTACTCTATGCCTCTATTAATAAAGCCCAGGTTCCCATATCCTTTTTTAACCGCCCTCTCAACTTGTCCTGCCACCTTCAAAGATTTTTGTATATACGCTCCCAGGTTTCCCCATTTTGCACCCCATTTAAAATTGTACTATTTAATTTATATTGCCTCTCCTCATTCTTCCTACCAAAATGTATCACTTTACACTTCTCTGTGTTAAATTTCATCTGCCACGTGTCTGCCCATTTCACCAGTCTGTGTCCTCCTGAAGTCTGTTACTATCCTCCACATTGATTACTACATTTCTGAGTTTCATGTCATCTGCAAACTTTGAAATTATACCCTCTAGACCCAAGTCCAGGTCATTAATATATATCAAAAAGAGCAGTGATCCTAATACCAACCCCTGGGGAACACCACTGTATACTTCCCTCCAATCTGAAAAACAATTGTACACCACTACTCTCTGCTTTCTATCACTTAGCCAATTTCGTATCCACGCTGCCACTGTCCCTTTAATCCCAAGGGCTTTAATTTTGCTAACAAATCTATTATATGATATTTTATCAAATGCCTTTTGAGAGACCATACACACATCAACCACACTACCCTCATCAACCCTCTCCGTTACTTCATCAAAAAACTCAATCAAATTAGTCAAACATGATTTTCCTTTAATAAATCCGTGCTGACTTTCAATTATCAGGCCATACTTTTCCAAGTGCCAGTTAATTTTGTCCACGATTATTGTCTCTAAAAGTTTCCCCACCATCTATGTTAGGCTGACTGGCCTGTAATTGCCGGGTTTATCCCTCGCCCCTTTTTTGAACAGGGCTGTAACATTTGCAATCCTCCAGTCCTCTGGCACCATCACCATATCTAAGGAGGATTGGAAGATTGTGGCCAGAACCTCTGCAATTTCTACCCTTACTTCCCTCAGTAACCTAGGAAGCATCCCATCTGGACTGGGTGTCTTTTCTACTTTGAGTACTGCCAACCTTTTAAGTACCCCCTCTTTATCCTATCCAATATTGCTACTACATCCTCCTTTACTGTTACATTGGCAGCATCCTCTTCTCCAGTGAACACTGATGCAATGTATTCATTTAGTACCTGAACCATACCCTCTGCCTCCACAAAAAGATCTCCTTTTTTGTCCCTAATCGGTCCCACCCTTCCTTTGACTACCATTTTACTATTTATATGTTTATAAAAGACTTTTGGGTTCCCTATTATGTTAGCCGCTAATCTATACTCATATTCTCTCTTTGCCCCTCTTACTCCGTTTTTTAGATCTCCGCTGTACTTTCTGTATTCAGCTTGGTTCTATACTGTATTATGAACTTTACATTTGTCATAAGCCTCCTGAAATAGTTCCAAAGTGACTGAGTATACAGAGCAGCAGTGGCTCTGGAAAACATACAGCAGATATTAAGCTGACTGTCCATTCGCCTGGCTAAATCCGAATTATGTACTGGTCGAATCTATAAAACAAAATTAATGAAACATTTTTCTTTTAAATTGATGGCAGAACTATATGGCTTTCAGGATGCTAGCTGAGGCATTTAAAGATATTATATATATATTTGATTATTATTAATTTTGAAAAATGGCCTGTGTAGGCCAAATAAAAAGGATACTCTCTCTTTGAAAACAGTAACAATTTTTATTTCAAATGTACTCAAACAGTCCCTAATAACTGCCAGGTGAAAAAATATGGGGAAAAAAACCTATGCAAGTCTTGTAAGAGGCCCAATCAGATTGAAGCTCCCAAAAGACATGTGAAAATAGGCCAAGCAAGCTGAATTGTGTTATTAATCGAAGTTGATAGCTTTGTCACCTATGGAAGGCCGAATATAAACAAAAGAGATGGAAAGTTACACAAATCCTTTGGAGATTCATCTGAGATTTATAAACTATAAGATATTATGTTTTTGGAATAGCTGAAAAGGCATTGTAAGAATGCCGGACTCAAGTTTCATTCTGTTGTTTCAGTTTTGTTTAACCCATTGCTATCACTAAGATATTTCCTTCAGTAAGATAAGTCAGGCACTACAGTTGGTGAGGTTTTAGGCAACAGCAGATGTGGGGAGTCTCTTCTTATCTAGAAATAACCTAGATTTGGAGATGCCGGTGATGGACTGGGGTGGACAAATGTAAGGAGTCGCAAAACACCAGGTTATAGTCCAACAGCTTTATTTGAAATCACAAGCTTTCGGAGCTTTGCTCCTTCGTCACCTGACGAAGGAGCAAAGCTCCGAAAGCTTGTGATTTCAAATAAAGCTGTTGGACTATAACCTGGTGTTGTGCGACTCCTTACAGAAATAACCTAATATGACATTACAGACTGTAGTATACAAGGGTTTCACATGATGTCATTAACTGCAAGAGCGAAGTACTGATCTAATTGACATTTTCAGATGGAAGAATAACTTAGGCAACCACGTCTCCACTTGATGGTGTTTACACCCTCCCATCTAGATTGGTTTAATGCACGAGAGGAAATTACATTTTTTTCCACATTTTTAGATTGCTATCAGTGAGATGAAATTCATATAAAGTAACCCTCCAGAGGGTTTCACAGAAACAAATAATGGGCTATGTTTCTGGGAATCCAACAGGGATATGAAACAAAAACACATTTAGGACAGACAGTCACAAAAATAATTTTAAAAAACAGCAAATGCTGGAAATGAACATCAAGTCAAGCAGCATCGGTAAAGAGAAAAGACAGATTAATACTTTGGGTGTGTACCTGAAACAATGACTTGTCTTTTCTCTTTCCAGGATGCTGGCTGACCTGCCGTGTTTTTCCAACATTTCCTGTTTTTACTTTACAAAGCAGATTGAGCTGAAACCCTGGAGAAGCAGCGTGAATGGCCATTAACCCTCTTTCTCTGGTGGGCGAATCAAGAACAAGGGAGTATAAGCTTAAAATTAAAGCTAGGCCATGCAGGATCGAAATCAGGAAGCAATTTTTCACACAAAGGGTAGAAGAAATTTGGAGCTCTCTCCCCGAAAGACTGTGGATGCTGGTTCAATTGGAGCTTTCAAGACTGAGATTGATAGATTTTTGTTAGGTAAGGGTATTAGGGGATATGAAGCAAAAGCCGGAACAAAGTTGAGATACAGATTAGCCATGATCTAATTGAACGGCGGAGCAGGCTTGACGGGCTGAATGGCCTACTCCTCTTCGTAATGTTCCTGTGTTCTCCAGGGCATCCGCAGATCTTCCGCTGAAGTTACAGCGGGAGATTGGACAACACCCATGGAAATTCCATCCCATTAACTTTTGTGGATTTTAAAACAGTCAGCTGTTGATTACTTTTGAAGCGTCTTGAAAACCATTATAGCCAGCCAGAAGCTGTAATTTGCATTTTTGTGCTCTATATGTTTATTTAAACGTGTCACGGCTGGGATGACAGCAGCGCCCCCAGCAGGAGTCTGGATACCTCTGGAAGCACTCTTGGAGGGAGTTGGTAAAAGAACAACACCATGGTGCCAAGCAATAGGTGGAGGAATAAGGAAGGAAATTGTGGGTGTGAGGAATGATGGTGCGGGAATATGAGGAGGCTGCTGGTTTGACTGTGAGGCTGCTCTTTTTATTCATGAGACAGCTGTACTGTCAGGTTGGTGGAAGGGTGAATCTTGCTCAGTGGTAGTGAAACAGATGTTAATGTTTCAGGAGACGATTTGCCGAATTTCTTCAGCAGCTGTCAAGCGGATTGTGGTTGTCTTCTCTTGTCTTTCTTTGAATAAGCCAAATCTCAAAAGGGGGTAGGGTAGCACAGTGCTGAGCATGGCCTTCATCGCTGAATGTAAAGAACCAACGGAATTCTGCAACAAGGCCTGAAGCAGCAAAACCATTTTGTATTCCAAAAGTCAAAAATAAAGAACTATTTGGACAATACCAATCTTCCCCTAAAGACTGATGGCAGCTCTGGAAAGAGTTGTGCCAGGTTTTTATAGAGGCAGTTTGCCTCGATCTATCCCTGGAGCTAATAAAGTAAATCTGGGTGCAAAACCCTCTGACGCTCATTTGCATGTACTTTAGATTGTGCCTTCTTCAGGCAAAATCAGGTGCAGAAACCAGAAAAGCCATAGAGGACTTTATGTATAGTGCTGTTTGTAGAGCAGAATGGGAGCAAGGGAGTAGGGCCTGTTTTTCTTTTGCATTGCAAACGTTTTTCAGGCGGTATTTGTGATCAGGGCAGAATTAAATCTGGGGTAAAATTGGTCCTAGGCGCTCGCACAAAACTGGTGATAACGAATCGGCAGCCTGTTTTACACCAGGCCCCATTTTATTTTCCATTGACTTCAATGAAAAATAAAATAATGCATGGTGTAAAATGGGCTGTCTATTCGCTAGCGCTCATTTCATGCTATCATCAAAGACAAATTTCATCCCCATCGTCCCTATATTGTTCTTCTCTGTATTATTATTAATTTCATTTTGATTATGACATCTGCTAGTTCATTGCATCTGTTTATGACAAGTGGAATTTATGCACTCTATTCCCCAAGTATCCAGCTATCTCCCTATCTCTTCTGTGCCAGCCTGCCTGCAAGTCTATCCATGATTCTTGGAGGTCTCTAACATATGTTCTTCCTATTTTTGCCAATCATTAGTTCTCCTTCCTATCCATAGTCCTATATGCCCATTTCTGTCACTTAACTGCCATTTGATGTTGCTGCTTGTCATTCCACCATGTATGCCCTACTGTGCATTGAGAATGTGGGGACAGAGCAATTGGCAAATGAGTAGGAGAGAGTTGATGAGGAGATAGAATCTAAGGATATCATAAAGGGAGAAACTGTGGATGAAGAAAGAGTGAGAGTACAGGAGAGAGAGAGAGGAATAGAAGTGCAGCCCCAGGCTCTTGCTGTTAGCCATCCACTTTGCTCTATACATAAAACATTTGAATAGATCAGTGCATTGCACTCACTCCCAACTTTAGGGGATAGTTTATGAAGAATTAAGACAGCTTATTTGTATATCAAATATGAATAATAATTATGAGGTATTCTTAATACTTTTAAAATTTTAACTTACCACAGATTCCTTGTTTTGTGCCAGTTTGTCTGTGGCCATGGCATTGCTCAGTACAAACACTTGAATTACCTTTGGGAGTTAAGGAGAAACTTTGCAGAACCTTTCCCCATGAGATTAAACAGGTTGGATAGAGTCCACAACAGAGCAGATTATGCATGGAGGTAAATTTTATGAGTTAGGCCTCCCAGCATGGAGCTTGATGGAAGGGCAGATCAGACAATCTGGTGCAGAGGTCAGTGCGTCTGATTTGCACCCCTTCCAATTTTCCAGTCATTTAATAACCAGGAAATTGGGGTCAACGAATTGGGCACCAATGTCCAATTGTCCAATCAGTCCTCCCATCGAGTGAGGCTCTGCTCCAGGAATGCTAACATGTAAAATTTACCGCAGGGTTTGTAGAAGGAATAGGTTTGATAGGCCCAATTCTTTTCCTTGTTTCATACCTCTTTTTATTTTCTAATGTTTTGAATTTCATGGTACCCTTAGCAATCCACTAAAAGGACTTAGAAGAAATGCATCAAGTTACATCGAAACTAGCACAGAAAAAGGCCATTCGGCCCAACTGTTCTATGCCGGTGTTTATGCTCCACACGAGCCTCCTCCCACCCTACTTCATCTAACCCTATCAGGATATTCTTCTATTCCTTTCTCCCTCACATGCTTCCCTTTCAATGCATCTACGCTCTTTGCCTCAACTATTCCTTGTGGTAGCACATTCCACATTCTTACCACTTTTTGGGTAAAGAAGTTTCTCCTGAATCCCCTATTGGATTTATTAGCGACTATTTTATATTTATGACCTCTAGATTTGGACTCCCCCACAAGTGGAAACATTTTGTCTAGATATACCTTATCAAACCCTATCATTATCTTAAAGACCTCTATCAGGTCACCCATCAGCCTTCTGTTTTCTAGAGAAAAGAGTCCCAGCCTGTTCAGCCTTTCCCGATAAGGATAGTCTCTCAGTTCTGGTGTCATCCTCCTGAATCTTTTTTTGCACCCTCTCCAATGTCTCTATGTCCTTTCTATAATATGGAGACCAGAACTGTGCACAATACTCCAAGTGTGGTCTAACCAAGGTTCTATAGAAACATAAGAACAGGAGTAGGCCATTTAGCCCCTCAAGCCTGTTCCACCATTCAATGAGATCATGGCTGATCTGTGACCTTACTCCATATACCCGCCATAGCCCCATATCTCTTAATACCTTTGGTTAACAAAAATCTATCAATCTGAGATTTATAATTAACAATTGAGCTAGCATAGTTTGTGGAAGAGAGTTCCAAACTTTGTGTGTAGAATGTCATGGACAGTTGCATCTTTCCTAACTTCACTCCTGAAAATCCTGGTTCTAATTTTTAGGCTATGTCCCCTAATCCTAGACTCCCCATCCAGCAGAAATAGTATCTCTCTATCTACCCTATCAGTTCCCCTTAATATCTTGAAAACTTTATCAAATCACCCCTTAATCTTCTAAATTCCAGGGAATAAAACCCAAGTTTGTGTAATCTCTCCTCGTAATTTAACCCTTGGAGTCCAGGTATCATTCTAGTAAATCTACGCTGCATTCCCTCCAAGGCCAAAATATCCTTCCTAAGATGCAGTGCCCAGAACTGATCACAGTACTTCAGGTGTGGTCTAACCAGAGCTTTGTATAGCTGTAGCATAACTTCTACCCCCTTGCGTTCTAGTCCTCTAGATATAAAGGCCTGCATTCCATTAGCCTTTTTGATTATTTTCTGTACCTGTCCATGACATTTTAATAATCTGTGTACATTACAAGTTTAACATAACTTCTTTGCTTTTCAATTCTATTCTGGTCATTTAGAGGCTGAGACAGGAGAAATTATAATGGCGAATCAGGGAATGGCAGATGCCTAAAATAAATATTTTGTATCGGTCCTCACAATAGAAGACACAAAACGCATACCAAAAATAGTGGGGAACCAAGGGGTAAACGAGAGTGAGGAACTTAAAACAATTATTATCACAAGAGAAAAAGTACTGGATAAACTAATGGAACTAAATGCCGACAAATCCCCCGGGCCTGATGGCCTACATCTGGGGGTTCCAAAAGAGGTGGCTGCAGAGATGGCGGATCCATTGGTTACGATCTTCCAAAATTCTCCAGATTCTGGAACAGTCCCAGTGGACTGGAAGGTAGGAAATGTTACCCCAATATTCAAGAAGGAAGGGAGAGAGAAAACAGGGAACTACAGGCCAGTTAGACTGACATCGGTCGTCGGGTAAATGCTGGAATCCATTGTTAAGGAAGTGGTAACAGGGGACTTAGAAAATCATAACATGATTAGGCAGAGTCAACATGGTTTTATAAAAGGGAAATCATGTTTGACAAATTTATTAGAGTTTTTTGAGGATGTAACTAGCAGGGTAGATAAAGGAGGACCAGTGGATGTAGTATATTTGGATTTTCAAAAGGCATTCGATAAGGGGCTATATAAAAGGTTGTTACACTATGTAATATATTAGAATGGATAGAGGATTGGTTAATGGATAGAAAATAGAGAGTAGGGATAAAGGGATCATTCTCAGGCTGGCAGGCTGTAACTAGTGGGGTGCCGCAAGGATCGGTGCTTGGCCATCAGCTATTTACAATCTATATTAATGACTTAAATGAAGGTACCGAGTGTAATGTATCCAAGTTTGCTGACAATACAAAGCTAGGTGGGAAAGTAAGCTGTGAGGAGGACATAAAGAGTCTGCAAAGGGATATAGACAGGTTAAGTGAGTGGGCAAGAAGGTGGCAGATGGAGTATAATGTGGGGAAATGTGAGGTTATTCACTTTGGTAGGAAGAATAGAAAAGCAGAATATTTTTTAAACGGTGAGAAACTATTAAATGTTGGTGTTCAGAGAGACTTGGATGTCCTCGTACAAGAATCACAAAAAGTTAGCATGCAGGTACAGCAAGAAATTAGGAAAGCAAATGGCATGTTGGCCTTTATTGCAAGGAGGTTGGAGTACAAGAGTAAGGAAGTCTTACTACAGTTGTACAGAGCATTGGTAAGACCCATCTAGAGTACTGCATACAGTTTTGATCTCCTTATCTAAGGAAGGATATACTTGCCTCATAAATGGTGCAACAAATGTTCACTAGATTAATTCCTGGGATGAGAGGATTGTCCTATGAGGAGAGGTTGAGTAGAATGAGCCTATACTCTCTGGAGTTTAAAAGAATGAGAGGTGATCTCATCGAAACATATAAGATTGTGAGGGGGCTTGACATGGCAGAAGCTGAGAGATTGTTTCCTCTGGCTAGGGAGTCTAGAACTAGCGGCATAATCGCAGGATACAGGGTCGGCCATTCAAGACTGAGATGAGGAAGAATTTCTTCATGCAATGGGTTGTGGATCTTTGGAATTCTCTACCCCGGAGGGATATGGATGCTGAGTCATTGATTATATTCAAGGCTGAGATGGATAGATTTTTGGACTCTAGAGAAATCAAGGGATATGGGGATCAGGTGGGAAAGTGGAGTTGAGGTCGAAGATCAGCCATGATCTGATTGAATGGTGGAGCAGGCTCGAGTAGCTGTATGGCTTACTCCTACTCCTATTTCTTATGTTCTTATTCCTCTAGAAATGAATCCTAGATCTTGATTTGCCTTTTTTACAGCCTTACTAACCAGTCTTATTAACCTGCTACTTTTAGTGATTTGTGTATCTGTTCCCCTAGATCCCTTTGGACCTTTATTCCATTTAGACTCTTATTATCCAAGCAGTACGTGGCCTCCTTATTCTTCCTACCAAAATGCACCACATCACACTTAACTATATTGAAATTCATTTGCCAATCACACGCCCATCCTGCAAGTTTATTAATGTCCTCTCGTATTTTGACGCATTCTTCCTTTGTATTAACTACACCCCCCAATTTGGTGTTGTCCGCAAATTTTGAAATGCACAAAATGGTGAATCTACATTACAAAGTGACTACACTTCAAAAGTACTTAATTGGTTGTAAAGCAATTTTGGACGTCCTGAGGTCATGAAAGGCGTTATGTAAATGTAAGTCTTTTTTTTCACGCCACAACCTACCATCCTGGAAATCTTCTATTTAAATAGTTGGAATGGAAATATGAAAAACCACTGGAGAACCAGGAATAATCCAAATATATAAATTGTGTCTTTTAAAATTTTTAAAGAACATCTTGTGACTTTCCTACAACTTTTGGAATGGTATAACAAATCATTAATCCAGTGAAATTACTTTTCAAAGTCCAGTTAAGTAGCCTCAATAGATTCTGGTGATTTTGAAAGACCTTTAGAATGATAGATGATAGCTGCGACCTGAACTCTACCGTACTGTGTGTGCATTGCAATATTTCTTTGAGTTGTGGCATATATATGTGCTGCACAGTTATCTTCTGTATAAGGTTACAGCATTCTGTTTGAATTGGCCATAGCCCCACAATTCAGATATCCAGTTGCTCGGAGATTGTGTTCTGTGGTGACACTAGCACTCTCCATGCTCTATAGATAAACTACTCTGAGAATTCTATGTCTATTTCTATTTTACAGATCGTTGAAAATTGGACACCCAAGCCCAACTCAATTATTAATTGTAAGACTGCATGGGGGCAGATGTTCCACTTTTTGTACTTGTGTGTAAAGGATCCCATGGATGCAGCACATAGAAGATAATCGAGTGGGGAGGACTGTACACCTGCAATGGAGCCCACCCGATTTTCCATCTATTAATTTCAATGGATGAAAAGTTGGGTAGGCTCCATTGTGTGCACGCGATCCTCCCCACACGATTTTTTTCTACATACTGCCCCCAGGCTATCCTTCATGTCCAAGTGCAAAAAGAGGAAAATCTGTCCCGATTGCTATTAGGAAGTAAAAATAATTGCAAAAGCTGGGATTGACCTTTACAGCAGATCTTTTGGCTGCCGCGCCACTGGCCATTAAACTGCCGCAATTGGGCCCTTATGAGGGGGGCCACGAAGATTATTGCTACCAGGACCTTTAGAAGGGGTTCAGGCCAGTCTTCATGCCTGAACCCCTTGGTTGTCCCTACTTTTGTCACTGAGCCGAACTGTATGGTGGGTTTGCCCCAGTGTCCAGGTTGTTTGGAGTTGGAGAGGTCGGGGCCTAAGAAATTCCTGGCATGGGAATCCTTTATCCTCCGAATTGCCCCTGCCCCCTCCCAGATCTAGGTAGTTCCAATGAGGGTTTGTCACTAGGTCCTGGAGGAGTCACGAGTGTATGTGAACTCCGACAATGGGGAGCGAAGTCTCTGCAGAAATCACCTCTGGCTATGCGACCTGTGTACTTGGATCTCAGGGGCCCTGATCTAAAAAGAAGGATGCTGGGTGAGCATCACACTTACATGGAGGCACTGAGAAGTGTTTTGGAATGCTTGAGACAGATGGCAAGGGTGGCAGCAGGATCCAAAATCGTCCTCTGTGCCAATATCCGAGAAAGATTTGACACAATGCGGTGCTTCCTGGAGGGAGTGGCAGTACCAGGAACACTTGCATCTGAACCCTTATATGTACAACAAAGGTTGTGAATCTTTGGAATTCTCTACCCCAGAGGGCTGTGGATGCTTAGTCATTGAGCATATTCAAGATTGAGATCGATAGATTTTTGGACTCTAAGGGAATCAAGGGATATGAGGATAGGAAAGAAAAGTGGAGTTGAAGTAGAATATCAGGCATGAACATAATGAAAGGCAGAGCAGGCTCAAGGGGCTGTATGGCCTACTCCTGCTTCTATTTCTTATGTTCTTATGTTACCCACTAAACTGGAGGCATCGACCACTGACTTTCAGGCCTTGGGGGACCATATCAGGAGAACAATGGCAACTGGTTCTGAGAGCTCCGGGTTACCATCTCTCAGGGTCTGCAGGATCTAAGTGCCACTATCAGGGCTGCTCTAATGCTGATCAGTCGGCATTCAGATCCAGGACCCTGCACAGCTGATGTGGTAAGAATCTTCCCTCATGATGCTGTCACATGTCATCATTCCAGCCAGCCCCCTCAGAGCCAGCCTGCTCATGTTGATGTCAGAATACAGGAACAGGCTATCTTTGCACCTGCAGTGGTGACACAGCTTGCTGAAGAGTCCTCCCGGGACAAAGCAACCCCGAGATGTGGGCTACCTCGGTCCCAAGAGGGTCATGATGCCACAATGCAGCCAATTGTCTCTGCAGCCCTGTTCATGAGACAGTGCTCCAGTATAGCTTTAAGAACAGCACTGAGAGGAACCAGGGGAAATACGATCTTAAAAGGAAGATAATTGGCAAAAAATTGAAGAGGGGAATGGTGGTGGGAGCAGATTCAATAATAACTTTCAAAAGGGAATTGGATATATACTTAAAAAGGAAAAAAATTGCAGGGTTATGGGGAAAGAGCAGGGGTGTGGGACTAATTGGAAAGCTAATTCAAAGAGCCATCACAGGCATGATGGGCCGAATGGCCTCCTTCTGTGCTGCATAATTCTATGTCTATGATTGTTGTAAGTATATATGTGTACTGTAAAAATACTTGGTGATCAAGTCCAGTGTTCAGAAGTATGTCTGCTATTTAGTTAGGCTTAATATTTCAGTTCACTTGGAGGATTTAATTTAGAGAGGACTGACTGTGTGCTGCTGTGGCTGACAAATAGAGTTAGGAAAAAGGGCAAGAGGTTGGGTTGACATTAAGGACAAGGGTGGTCATGCTATGGTAAGGGCTGCAAGATAAAGACATATTTTTATTTGGGGAAGGCAGTGTTCATCAGATGTTGTTTAGTCTGACTCCCTCCAGATTCTGGGGCCTCCTCTGCTTCCTCCTCCTGTTGCTGCTACTGGTCAGGTGACAGTTGAGCTCTCACTACTGGCTCTTCTACCTCTTCTGGGCTCTCCAATGGAAAGCCCTTCATCAGGGGAAACATCATGCAGGGTACAACATGCCACAACTATTCTGGATACCCTAGCTGGTTTGCACTGCAATGCTCTCCCGATCTATGGATGCAGTCGAAGCACACCTTTAGAATGCCAGTGGTATGTTCCACAACAATGCGATACCTGACATTTGTCTCATTATACCTTTCCTCCGATTCAGTGGAGTGGATAAGGACAGGGATCATTCACCAAGGTAGCAGAGGACAACTTTTGTCACAAGGAGCCACTCAGACCCTATTCCTTCATCCAGTTTCTCACAATCTGTATTGAACAAGTGCCAGTATGCACAGACAGGTGGTGGCTTATGGGGATAATTTTCCCAGCATGCTCTGGTGATCGTGAACCTTGCCTGCTTCCCCTAAACTTTTAATATGCACTGTGGGGGACCCTCACCCAGCACCAGGCCATGTTGGAAAATCACGACTAGCAGGAAAGGTCCCTCACTACTCATACGCACTCGGATAATTACCCCCATATCATCATGTATGTTTTCTGTAGCACAATTGCTGGATCAGTATCAGCATCGATCTGGTCTCTTTAGAAGGGAAAGGTTCAGGTGTGAAGTTATTTAGAAATTCTTCCTCAACACCAACCTTAGAACAGCATCTGTTACTCTTAGTATATGAATGTGACACTTCTGTTTCCCACACTCTCCATCCTTTCCAAACAATATTGCTGAATTAGTGCCAATTTGTATGGAGTTTACAGCAATTTTTCTGCTTACGTCCACTGGGAACTACATCGAGACTATCAAAATTCAATTCACCTAGTATCCATCACAGCTGTCATTCCTTCTGTCTGGGCTTCACACCGCTATGAGCAGGAAATGAACTCCCTGCAGTGATTGACACTTGAACCTAAACATTCATTCCATTCATAGCATTATAAAAGGAAGTTGAAATTGCTTTCGTGGGTCAAAAGTAAGAATGTTAAGGATCTTGTGAGTAATCAGGTGCTGTATTTCTATTCCATTCATGACAACATTCTTCTAGCTTTAACTCACAGACCGATGTCATAAACTGAGCAACTACCAATAGATGTGATGAGTTCCTTCAGTTTTCAGCCAGTAGGTTGGTTGCTGAAACTTTGGGATCGACTACATTTCATATGTCCATTCGGCTCATGTTATTGCATTGAATATCAAATGACATTACCTGTGAGTAACACTACAATCAATTTTTTTCATTAGTCTGCAGTTGATAGCAATAGCATTCCTATTATTATTATTGCAATTATACATGTTCCTTTCAAATCCTGCCCTCACCCAGTGTGTACTAACATGTGTATCCTTAGTGTGGTTCCAGGTCATGTCTTCTAGAAAGTTTTGAATTGTATATTAAATATCATGCAACTTGGTTAATTTAAGCTGTTGATAAATTTTAATTTTAAAAACAAATTTCTGTCCGTTTATGTGAGGTTGGTCACTATAGTAGCTGATTCTTGTGCCTTGGTATATTGCATAGTGCAGCACATACAGGAAAATGTTCCATCCATTTAAACAATCTGTAACACCAAGTCATAAATTCAGGGAGTCAGACAATTCCACAAGTCCTGTTTGTGCCTATTAAAAAGGAATGTCTTATTTTTTCAAGATGTTTTCAAGTCTCTGAGAAAGAACAAGTGATAAAGTATTTTAAAATTATGTGTTAACCTGAAGTCTTTTGGATGAGATGTTAAACAAAGGCTCCATTCCCTGTTCAAATGGACATAAAAGATCCCATGGCACTATTTGAAGAAGAGCGGGTGGTTTTACCAGCGTCTTGGCGAACATTAATCCCTCGACCAACATCACCAAACACGTCATTCATCTAATTGCTGTTAGTGGGACTTTGCTCGCTTCCCTACACAGTCTCTACATTACAGAAGTAATTAATTGGCTGTGAAGCACTTTGAGACAGGATGTGAAAAGCACGACGTAAATGTAAGTTTTTTCATTCTTTACTTATTTTATGGGAACTGCACGTGGTGACATCCCTGCACATCAATCAAACCTGAACAGCCACAGCTCGCATATTAGATTCACCGTTACCATGCATAGTCATGCCTGTGCACCACTGGGAGCCAGACTTTGATCGGGACCTGCAAAAAAATACAGGGGTACATACATTTTAAATAGCCGGCTACATCCCTGATTGCAATTGTTCATTGGCTATGATATTCTGACATACACTACATCTATAGTATTCAATATATGTGGTATAGTATACATGATGTGGAGATGCCGGTGATGGACTGGGGTGGACAAATGTAACCTGGTGTTGTAAGATTCCTTACATTAGTATACATGAGGCATTGTGGTATTGATGTACTGAAGGTAATTTTGACTTTGGATGATAGTGTAAAATGGGTGTTATCAGATCAGCTGCCTATTGTACATTTTTGATTTTCATTTCCACTGACTTCAATGGAAATGAATATCTGGAGAAATGTATAACAGTGGCTGATCTGATATCGCCCATTTTACACTATCACCCAAAGTCAAAATTATCCCCATTGAGTAAGCTTTGCGGAGTGGCTTGGCTTGTGAATAGGAAATCATTTACTTACACTCCCTGGAAATGTGCCATTATACTTTCAGGGAATACAAACTTTAAGTACGTCTTAAACTAGTGTCAGGTATTCATAGACAAGAACCAACTCTCTCTTTGCACATGCATTCTGTCATTCTCTTAATGGATCATTCCAAATTAGGCCAAACTTCAAATGCCTCCAGATATTGGAATTTTGGCCCAGTTTGGATTCAAGAAATAATGTGCTGTTAATCCTTATTTCTTTGCAACTTTTAATAATATTCTATGCTTGCCTTGTAATATTCAATCGTGGAATTTTACAGTTGACCCTTTAGAATTTTTTATATGTACAAATATATGGATATTTTAGATGCTGCAATGGGAGCTTCTTCCTGAGGGGTTAAAGAAGTTTATCAGTAATGCTACTGTACTCATACCTCTGCTCTCAGCTCTTTGGTAAGAATTTGAGCGTATTGGCCTCCAGTTTCGCTATCTGTGTTGGCCATTCCAAACCACCTACTCTGCTGCAGTGAGTAAGCAAAAATGAGGGAGAAGGGTGGGGAAAGTGAGGGGCAAAGGAAAACAGGTGAGCCATAACTAAATAAACATGACCAGGCAGCCAAAAAAAGGAATACTTCAAATCAAACTATTCTTTCCTTCAACACCCTGTTTCAGCATTTCCCATCAAAGAAAGAATCACTGATAAAATATATGCATATACATGACTACCATCCACACTTGCATGGACAGTCAGTGCCCAGAACCCAGCGTCTGCATTTGTTGCAAAAAATCAGCACAGAATCAAAACTTCCGGATTCCTGTAAGGTTGCTGCATCAGCCACCATGTTCAGTGATTGTGCATTACATTGCAGGACATTTAACAGCCATTACTGTTTAGTGTAATGTGAAAGTGGCTGGCTTTTGGAGCTAGGTATGTAACTATGTGGGTGTCCCTAGTCTCCTCTGCACATAAAGGTGGTATGGCCCTGACTTACAGGGAGGAAACATTGTGTGTGTACGAGAAGCTTTCTTGAAACTTCCCTTCATACTTGGAGACTCACAGCAGTGAACATGAACCTAATGCTTGAATAATTCAATAGTAACACAATTTTGATGTTCCGGGAAGAGTCAGTCCCCAATATTCAACAGTTTTTAAAGAAATATCAGAGACCTAGCTCATGTTTCGCAAAGTTTAAGCTTTATAAGCTTATAATCGTTAATTTGTGTTTTAAATCTTCTTTGTGTCATTTAGGAGCCTTCAGTTGCTATCATTTATTATTTGAAGCAAAATAAAAACATTTGTTGATATTTTGCTTCCAGCAGCAAAAGTGCCAACCATTTGCACAGATAATCAAAGTTTCAGTTGCAGCGTCTGTGTGTCCAGGTTTGTTGTTAAAAATCAGTCCAGATTCTAGCTTTCCACCGCGTAAGCCACTCCACTAAGCACTTCTTATATTTTCCCTGTGCTTGACAGTACAAATCACAGCTGGTGCTGTTTAGCCAAGTGTGAAAGAGGCCAGTTTGCAGAGCAGAAATGTATCTGCGCTGCTGTGTGCAACTCCTTTGCCTCCTCTGCTTGCACTGCTGGTGTAGACTCTGCTCGTGGGAAAGAAGCGTGAGGAGCTGGAGCCCAGAGAGGCATGGCTGGGACCTGTAACACTCTGAATCACACAGTCTGGGAAGAACTGCCAGGACTCAGGGAATCGCAATTACACCTTTTTAATTATTTCTGACTCTTTACCACCCAGAGGCCCTGACTGGCATCGGGAAATGGATCGGGCTGGGGCAGATATAGAGGGGTGGGAAGATTTCTCACCCCACCAGAACTCCATTCCAAAGTGGAGCATCCCCCCCGGAGTATCAGGAGACTAAACAAAATGCCATTTTGTTTGAAGTTGATTAGTTTTTTTGTTATTGAAGATTGAAAAGTTACGGGAGTAAATCCACCACCTGATATGTCTGGATTTTGCCTCATAGTTAACCTGGGGCCATTATCACTCCTTGATATATCTGTTTCAAGTTATTGTTACCCCCAAGAGGTGAACTCTTGCAATTTATGTGTCACTCATATTGGTTAACGATAAAATCGAGGATGTTTATCTGAGAATGAAAGGTATAAAAGATGGTATTTTTGGAACAAAGGTGGAGGTGAAAAAGAGTATTCTGGGGTGTCCTGAAAAGATAATAGAGAAAGAGAAGAGAGAGGTTACGGAAATTAAGAGACTTAAGCGCTGTACAAGCTAAATGCAGGCAGATATTTAAGTGTGTCACTTCGATGTATGAGAAGTTTCCCTTTGAATAAGGAAATGAAATTTGAACTATTCTGGTCCGAATATAGCTACTGATATGTAAGGCAGATCCACCCAGGAATCAGACGATCCATGAAAGAATGGAGACCACACATTTGGATGAATTTTAGCCACCCTGACATCCAAGGAGGCCGACACGAGCATCCCAGGGGAAGACGAGGCTACTATGTCGACTCAAAAGGATGAAGTCATATAAGCTCCTGGAATCATTGCTGAAGCTGTGAACGTATCAGTAATAAACTAAACTAATTAGACCTTTAATATAGGCAATAGATTTGCTATTTAAAGCTATAACTTGTCAACTACATAAGCAGTCTAACCATAAACTAATGTCGCAGACTTTAAATCAATCTTGGATGCTGAACTTAATATCAACTTATAATCAGCGAAACCTGGCTAGTGCTAAACTATTGTGAACTGTCTACCTTTGTAATCTCAATTATTAATTCCATCATTTAACAATATCTACCTAAATAGTTGCATACTTTAATGTTTTATAATTAAATGTTGCTGATTGTGTTATCATAAGGTGCTAATAAAGTAATGTTAGTTCTTGACTAAATGTTCTGCTTCCTCTTTGATGATTTAGCAAGAAGGGATTAACTTATTCAATAAGGAACTTACATGCGTCCCAGTAGACAAGTGTTAATGTAAATATTAATATAATCCAAACCAGGTAATGTAAGACAGCTCAGTGAGCCAGATGTAGTCTGAACAGTACATCCCACATGTTTCCTTGACAAAGAGTTATCGAAAAAGAGTTAAGAATTGATGTAGCGGCTTTAGATGAATATAATATTTTATTGATCTGTGTTCTTACAGCAGATCATCTGATGTGGTAAGTATTGCTTTTCTACTAAGATGCTTGCAAATAGATTTTATGCAGAGCAATAAGCTATTAAAAATCTTACATCTCCATATACTTCCTGTCAATTTTTTCCATTATAAATTTCTACATCCACAATTGTAATGGAAAATGCCCATGTAAATATGCCATGCTGAAATTAAACCCCCCCAATGGTTCCTCAATTTTACATCTCCCAGCTCCTCAGCTTGAGCTGCAGAAAAACTCTTATGCCCCATAGAATCATAGAATCTTACAGAAGGAGGACATTTGGCCCATCGTGCCTGTGCCAACTAAGAAGCACATAAGAACATAAGAAATGGGTGCAGGAATAGGCCATACGGCCCCTCGAGCCTGTTCCATCATTCAATCAGATCATGGCTGATCTTCGACCTCAACTCCACTTTCCCGCCCGATCCCCATATCCCATGATTCCCCTAGAGTCCAAAAATCTATCCATCTCAGCCTTGAATATATTCAATGACTCAGCATCCACAGCCTTCTGGGGTAGAGAATTCCAAAGATTCACAACCTTCTGCATGAAGAAATTCCTCCTCATCTCAGTCTTGAATGGCCGACCCCTTATCCTGCAATTATGCCGCTAGTTCTAGACTCTCTAGCCAGAGGAAACAATCTCTCAGTATCTACCCTGTCAAACCCTCTCATAATCTCATATGTTTCAATGAGATCACCTCTCATTCTTCTAAACTCCAGAGATTATAGGCCGATTCTACTCAACCTCTCTTCATAGGACAACCCTCTCATCCCAGGAATTAATCTAGTGAACCTTCGTTGCACTGCCTCTAAGATAAGGAGACCAAAACTGTACACAGTACTCCAGGTGGGATCTCACCAAAGCCCTGTACAATTGTAGTAAGACTTCCTTACTCTTGTACTCCAACCCCCTTGCAATAAAGGCCAACATGCCATTTGCTTTCCTAATTGCTTGCTGTACCTGCATACTAAAATTTTGTGTTTCTTCTATGAGGGTACCCAAGTCTCTCTGAACACCAACATTTAATAGTTTCTCACCATTTAAACAATATTCTGTTTTTCTATTCATTCTGCCAAAGTGAATAACCTCACATTTCCCCACATTATACTCCATCTGCCACCTTCTTGCCCACACACTTAATTTGTTTATATCCCTTTGCAGACTCTTTGGGCCCGATATTACCAGGGCGGCGGGTTCGCGGTGGGGGGGGAGGCGCGTTTGGGCGTGTCGGTAACGCGCCCGGTGAAATCAGTCTGCCCCGCGCGCAATCGCAGGCTGATTGGATCCACTTACCTCTTGTTCCGGTTTCCCCACTGCTGAGCTGCGCATCGGGCGGACTGAGCATGCGCAGTAAGGTCTGACTGATGCTGCATGAAATAGGAAAAATTACAGCATGGAGCAGCCCACGGGGATGGCTGCTCCCAGGTTTAACGATGCCTCACTCCAGGTATCATTGGATGGGGTAAGGAGGAGGGGGAGGACAGAGATCTTCCCCCCGGCGGGCGGGAGGAAGCGGCCTGCCTCTGCCACCAAGAAGGCGTGGCTCGAGATGGCAGAGGAGGTCACCTGCACCACCAACATATCGCCCACCTGCATACAGTGCAGGAGGCGCTGCAATGACCTAATTAGGTCAGCCAAAGTGAGTACACTTACTCATTCCCCTACACTCCGTCTGCCACATCACCGCCCCCACCCCACATCTCCTTCTGCGCTGCCAACACTACTCTGTCACATCACTCCTCACACCCACTCAAACCTCATCCTCATCTTACCTGCACCTACTCACCTCGCCAGTACTCATCCCGCCACTACCACTCAACCCAATCCTCATACAATCTCATGGCTCTATCTCATACTTACCCTCTCGTGCATCTCTTTCACAGTCAGCCTCACTCAACCTGCCACTACCTGTGCTGCAGCCACAGGGCAGCGTAAGGCAAACGTGTCGTGAGCATGAAGGGGATGCACAAGGGTGTTTGAGGGTTTGTCATGGTTTTTACTTATATTGAATTTCTGACCAACTCACATTACATATTATATTGGCACCACTACTGCCACGTCTTTGCGAATCTTGTCTGGTTTGTGCAATAATGCCCTTTCCTGAGGATCACAATGAAGACCCACAGCTGATGCCACCCATTGTGTCACTGCAGAGTGAGTGTAGGTGTATTTGCAGGGCTCTTTTGTGCAGACGACTGAGAGACGTCGGTGATGTCCCCGGTGGCACCCTGGAAGGATGCGGAGGAGAAGTTGTTGAGGGCAGTGGTGACTTTGACAGCGACAGGTGAGAAGATGGTGCTCGGGCCAGCCAGGAGCAGCTCGGCATCAAGGAGGCTGCAGATGTCCACGACTACATGTCGAGTGACTCTGAGCCTCCATGTGCACTGCTGCTCAGAGAGGTCCAGGAAGCTGAGCCTCGGTCTGTGGACCCTGTGGCGAGGGTAGTGCCCTCTGTGACGCAACTCTCTCTGCGGTAGCCCTCCCTCCTGCTGTGCAGGTGGATGTGTCACAGCACTGTGTTGTGGAGCTCCACGTGTCAGAGGTGGACGGCATGGCCGGCGAGGCTGGTGATGCTGTTCGCCCTCCGAGGAGGTCATGACTGCAGCTACGGCGGCCCCCACCCAGAAGATGTACATCTGAGGGGTTCTACAAGGTAGGTACATGTCTCTGGACCCCGGGGTAAGTGTGCAAGTTGGTGAATTTTCTTGTCAGGAGGAGGGTGGTGGAGGCCAAACTTTGTCCCAAGTGCCAGAGTGGCCTCCTGCAATGAGTGAGGGTCTCCCCCCGCCACCTGTCAAATGGACCTTTGCAGCTGCCACAGGCTGATGGCTGCAACACGTCCATTCCCCCAGTACAGGAAACAGTCCCAGTTGTTTGTAAAATCCCAACCCTCCTAAAATATCTCGTTAATCAGGTCTGTAAACGACCTGAAATACCAAAATAAATACCTTAAGTGGCACCCCGCTGGCTTTAATTGCCGGCGGGAGTCCCACATGCGGGGGGCTGCGCATGCACGTCATGCACGTCAGCGCGTCTGTGGGAAACCCGGAAGTGGGCAGGTTGGAGCCGGGCTCCCGACCCGCCCCGGGAATCGCCGATTTTCGTGGCCCCCCCGCCAGGAACGCACCCGATCGCGGGTGTTAAAATCGACCCCTTTGTGTCCTCCTCACAGCTTGCTTTGCCACTTAGCTTTGTATCTTCAGCAAACTTGGATACATTACACTCAGTCCCTTTATCCAAGTCATTAATATAGATTGTAAATAGCTGAGGCCCAAGCACCGATCTCTGCAGTACCCCACTAGTTATAGACTGCCAACCTGAAAATGACCCGTTTATCCCTACTCTCTGTTTTCTGTCCTTTAGCCAATCCTTCATCCATGCTAATATATTACCCCCAACCCAATGAGCCTTTATTTTGTGTAACAACCTTTTATGTGGCACCTTATCGAATGCCTTTTGAAAATCCAAAATATATGACATCCACTGGTTCCCCTTTATCTACTCTGCTAGTTACATCATCAAAAAACTTTAATAAACTTGTCAAACACAATTTCCCTTTCATAAAACCATGTTGATTCTGCTTAATTATATTATGATTTTCTAAGTGCCCTGTTACCACTTCCTTAATAATGGATTCTAGCATTTTTCTGACGACTGATGTCAGGCTAACTGGCCTGTAGTCCCCTGTTTTCTCTCTCCCTCCCTTCTTGAATAGTAGGGTAACGTTTGCTACCTTCCAATCCATTGGGACCGTTCCAGAATCGAGTGCATTTTGGAAGATCATAGCCAATGCATCCACTATCTCTGCAGCCACCTCTTTTAGAACCTTCAGAGGTAGGCCATCAGGTCCAGGGGATTTGTTGGCTTTTAGTCCCATTAGTTTGTCCAGTACTTTGTGTCTAGTGATATTAATTGTTTTAAGTTCTTCACTCTCATTTACCCCTTAGATCCCCATTATTTTTGGTATGCTTTTTGTGTCTTCTACCGTGAAGGCAGATACAAAATATTTGTTTAACGCATCTGCCATTTCCGAATTCCCCATTATAATTTCTCCTGTCTCAGCCTCTAGGGGACCAACATTTACTTTTGCTACTCTCTTCCTTTTCACATACTTGTAGAAGCTCTTACAATCTGTTTTTATATTTCTTGCTCGTTTCCTTTCATATTCTATTTTCTCCCTTTTTATCAATTTTTTGGTCATCCTTTGTTGGTTTCTAAAACTCTCCAAATCCCTAGGCTTATCACTCTTCTTTGCAACATTATAAGCCTCTTCTTTCAATCTAATACTCTCCTTAACTTCTTTAGTTAGCCACGGGTGGATCTCTCTTCCCATGAGGTTCTTATTTCTCAATGGAATGTACATTTGTTGAGAATATTGAAATGTTTCTTTAAATGTTTGCCACTGCTTTTCAATTCAAACCCTTTAATTTAATTTCCCAATCTATCATTGACAACTCGCCCTTCATCCCTAAGTAAGACCCTAGTTTCTGACTTAAGTATGTTACTTTCAAACTCAATATGATATTCTATCATATTATGATTACTCTTCCCCAGAGGTTCTTTTACTGTGAGATTACTAATTAACCCTATCTCATTACATAATACAAGATCTAAAATAGCCTATTCCCTGGTTGATCCCATGACGTATTGCTCTAGGAAACCATCTCGAATACATTCCATGAACTCGTCTTCCAAACTACCTTTGCCAATTTGATTTGCCCAGTCTATATGCAGATTAAAGTCCCTCATGATGACTACATTTCCTTTGTTACAAGCTCCTATTATTTCATGATTAATAGTATTGCTACTATTAGGGGGCCTATAAACTACTCCCACCAGTGTTTTCTGCCTCTTGTTATTTCTAATTTCCACCCATATTGATTCTACTTCCTGATCTTCCGAGCCTAGACCCTTTCTCAACACTGTCCTTATGTCATCCTTTATTATTCGGGCTACAACCCCTCCTTTTTCATTCCACCTGTCTTTTCTAAATGCTATGTACCCTGGAATATTTAGTTCCCAACCTTGGTCATTTTGCAACCATGTCTCTGTAATGGCTATTAGGTCAAACCCATTTATCTCTATTTGTGCAATTAATTCATCTATCTTTTTACGAATGCTCCATGCATTCAGATAAAGAGCCTTTAATTTTGAGTTTTTACCATTTTTTTCCTGCTTTGACCTTACTTGTTGTTGCACTATGATTGGTAAACTAATTGAAAACTCTTTGAAAGAGCTGTCCAAGTTAGCCCACACCTCAGCTTTTTCCCCATAACCCAGCAAATTAGTCCTTTTCAAGTACATGTTCAATTGCCTTTTGGAAGTTCCTAAGGAATCTGATTCCACCACCCTTTCAGGTAGTGTGTGAAAAAATTTCTCCTCATTTCCTTTCTAGTTCTTCTGCCAATTTTTAAAAATCTCTGACTTCTGGTTACCGACCCACTTGACAGAAGAAACAGCTTCTATCAAAATCCCTCATAACTTTCAATACCTCTATTAGGTCTATCCTTAACCTTCTCTGCTCTAAGGAGAACAATCCCAGCATCTCCAATCTCTCCACATAACTGATGTCCCTCGTCCCTGGTATCATCCTGGTAAACTTCCTCTGTATCCTCTCCAAGGCCTTGACATCGTTTCTAAAGTGTGGTGTCCAGAATTGTACACAATACTCCAGCTGAGGCCTAACCAGTGATTTGAAAAGGTTTAGCATGACTTCCTTGTTTTTGTATTCAATGTCCCTATTTACAAAGCCAAGTATCCCAGACGCTTTCTTAACTGCCTTATCAACTTGCCCTGCCACCTTCAAAGATTTGTGACTATGCACCCCCAGGTCCCTCCGTTCTTGCATCCCCCCCCTCAAAATAGTACCATTTAGATTATACTGCCTCTCCATGTTGTTCCTCCCAAAGTGCATCACTTCACACTTATCCGCATTAAATTGCATCTGCCATGTGTCTGCCCATTTCACCAGTCTGCCTATGTCATCCTGAAGCCTGCTCACTATTTTCTATGTTGCCAAGTTTTGTATCATCTGCAAACTTCAAAATTGTACTCCTTAAACCCAAGTTCAGGTCATTTATATATGAAAAGAAAAGCAGTGGTCCTAATAACAACCCCTGGGGATCCCACTGCATACTTCTGTCCAGTCAGAAAAACATCTGTTCACCAATACTCTCTGTCTCCTATCCCTTAGCCAATTTCGTACCCAAGTTACCACCTTCCCTTTAATACCATGTGCTTTTATTTTCCGAATAGGTCTGTTATGTGGTACTTGATCAAATGCCTTTGAAAGTCCATATAAACGTCTACTGCATTACCTTCATCAACCCTCACTGTTACTTCATCAAAGAACTCAATCAGGTTAGACAGACATGATTTGCCTTTAACAAATCCATGCTGGCTGTCCTGTATTAACCCATGCTTCTCCAAGTGAGAATTAATTTTGCCCTTGACAATGGTCTCTAGTAGTTTTCCCACCACTGACATTAGACTGTAGTTACCAGATTTATCCCTGTCCCCTTTTTTGAACGGAGGTGTAATATTTGCAATCCTCCTGTCTTCTGGCACAACTCACATATCAAAGGAGAATTGAAAGATTGTGACCAAAGCTTCTGCTATCTCCACCCT
The DNA here is from genome assembly GCF_035084215.1 of Heptranchias perlo. Classification (NCBI taxonomy): domain Eukaryota; kingdom Metazoa; phylum Chordata; class Chondrichthyes; order Hexanchiformes; family Hexanchidae; genus Heptranchias; species Heptranchias perlo. The sequence continues at coordinate 122,989,221 of NC_090325.1, read as the reverse complement.
AACTTCCCTCAGCAACCTATCCTTTTATATTTTATATGTTTATAAAAGATTTTTGGGTTCCCTTTTATGTTACCCGCTAATCTTTTCTCATACTCCCTCTTTGCCCTTCTTATATCCTTTTTCAATTTTCCCCTGCAATCTCTGTATTCTGCCTGGTTCTCATAGAATCATAGAATCATGGACAGTTACGGCAGAGAAGGAGGCCATTCAGCGTATCACTTCCTTGCTGGCTGAAAAAGAGTTAGCCAGCTTAATCCCACTTTCCAGCATTTGATCCATAGCCCTATAGGTTATGGCACTTCAAGTGCACATCCAAGTACATTTTAAATGAGTTGAGGGTTTCTGCCTCTACCACCATTTCAGGCAGTGAGTTCCAGACCCCCACCACCCTCTGGGTGAAAAAAATTCTCCTCAGCTCCCCTCTAATCCTTCTACCAATTACTTTAAATCTATGCTCCCTGGTCACTGACCCCTCTGCTAAGGGAAATAGGTCCTCCCTATCCACTCTATCTAGTCCCGTCATAATTTTATACACCTCAATTAAATCTCCCCTCAGCCTCCTTTGTTCCAAAGAAAACAACCCCAGCCTAGCCAATCTTTTCTCATAGCTAAAATTCTCCAGCCCTGGCAATATCCTCGTAAATCTCCTCTGTACCCTCTCTCGTGCAATCACATCTTTCCTGTAATGTGGTGCAGAACTGTACACAGTACTAAAGCTATGGCCTAAGCAATGTTTTATACAGTTCTAGCATAACCTCCCTGCCCTTATGTTCTATGCCTCGGCTAATATAAAGGAAAGTATCCCGTATACCTTTTTAACCACCTTATCTACCTGTCCTGCTACCTTCAGGGATCTGGGGACATGCACTCCAAGGTCCTTTTTTCCTCTACACCTCTCAGTATTCTCCCATTTATTGTGTATTCCCTTACCTTGTTTGCCCTCCCCAAATGCATTACCTCACACTTCTCTGGATTGAATTCCATTTTTGCCTGTATTCTGTACCTGACATTTGTCATAAACCTTCTTTTTCTGTTTTATTTTAACCTCCATTTCCTTTGTCATCCAGGGAGCTCTAGCTTTGGATGCCCCATCTTTCCTTCTTATGGGAATATGTCTGGTTTGTACCTGAACTATCTCCGCTTTGAAGGCCTGTCATTGCTCATTTACTGTTTTCCTGGCCAATCTTTGTTTCCAGTCCACCTGTGCTAGATCCCTTCTCAAATCACTGAAATTGTCTCTCTTCATTTGGGTATTTTCATTTTTGTTTGTCCATTTCCATTACTAATTATATTATGATCACTATTACCCAGATGTTTTCTCAGTGAAACACACTCTACTTGCCCTACTCATTCCCCAGGATTAGATCCAACACTGCTTCCTTCCTCTTTGGGCGAGAAACATACTGATTAAGAAAGTTCTCCCTTACATATTTTAGGAATTCTTCACCCCGCCTTGCCCTTAACACTGTTTTTTTCTCTAGACTATATTAGGGTAATTGAAGTACCCGACTAATGCAACTCGATTATTTTTACAGTTTTCTGAAATTTGTCTACAGATTTGCTCCTCTATCTCCTTCTCACTATTTGGGGGTCTGTAGTAAACACCCAGCAATGTAACAGTTCCTTTTCTGTTCCGTAACTCTAACCAAATAAAATCATAGAATCGTCGAAAGGTTACACCCCAGAAGGAGGGCCATTTGGCCCATCGAGTCCGCACCGGCTCTATGCAAGAGCAATCCAGCTAGTCCCACTCCCCCGCCCTTTCCCCGTAGCCCTGCAAATTTTTTCCTTTCAAGTACTTATCCAGTTCCCTTTTGAAGGCCATGATTAAATCTGCCTCCACCACCCCTTCGGGCAATGCATTCCAGATCCTAACCACTCGCTGTGTAAAAAAGTTTTTCCTCATGTCACCTTTGGTTCTTTTGCCAATCACCTTAAATCTATGTCCTCTGGTTCTTGGCCCTTCCACCAATGGGAACAATTTCCCCCTATCTACTCTGTCTAGACCCTTCATGATTTTGAATACCTCTATCAAATCTCCTCGCAACTGTCTCTGCTCCGCTGAGAACAACCCCAGCTTCTCCAGTCTATCCACATAACTAAAGACACTCATCCCTGGAATCATTCTAGTAAATCTCTTCTGCACCCTCTCTAAGGCCTTCACATCTTTCCTAAAATGTGGTGCCCAAAATACTCCAGTTGTGGTCAAACCAGTATTTTATAAAGGTTCATCATAACTTCCATACTTTTGTACTCCATGCCTCTATTTATAAAGCCCAGGATCCCATATGGTTTTTTAACCGCTTTCTCAAGCTGCCCTGCCACCTTCAAAAATTTGTGCACATAAACTCCCAGATCTCACTGTTCCTGTACCCCTTTTAGAGTTGTGCCCTCTAGTTTATATTGCCTCTCCTCATTCTTCCTACTGAAATGTATCATTTCGCATTTTTCTGCATTAAATTTCATCTGCCACGTGTTCGCCCATGCCACCAGCCTGTCTATATCCTCTTGAAGTCTATCACTATCCTCCTCACTGTTTACTACCCTTCCAAGTTTTGTTTCATCTGCACATTTTGAAATTGTGCCCTTTACACCCAAGTCCAAGTCATTAATATATATCAAGAAAAGCAGTGGACCCAGCTCTGACCCCTGGGGAACACCACTGTACACTTCCCTCTGGTCCAAAAAACAACCGTTCACCATTGCTCTCTGTTTCCGGTCCCTTAGCCATTTCTGTATCCATGTTGCTACCGCCCCCTTTATTCCATGGGGCGCAATCTTGATGATAAGCCTACCATGCAGCACTTTATCAAACGTCTTTTGAAAGTGCATATACACCACATCAACTGCATTGCGCTCATCTACCCTCTCTGTTACCTCATCAAAAAACTCTATCAGGTTAGTTAAACACGATTTGCCTTTAACAAATCCATGCTGGCTTTCCCGAATCAATCCACACTCATCCAAGTGACTGTTAATTCTGTCCCGGATTATCGTTCCTAAAAGTTTCCGTACCACCGAGTTTAAAATGACTGGCCTATAGTTGCAGGGTTTATCCTTACACCCTTTTTTGAACAAGGGTGTAACATTTGCAATTCACCAGTCCTCTGGCACCACCTCCGTAACCATGGATGTTTGGAAAATTATGGACAGTACCTCTGCAATTTCCACCCTTACTTCCCTCAGCAACCTAGGATGCATCCCATCCGGACCAGGTGACTTATCTACTTTACGTACAGCTAGTAACTACAAATAAATACAGTCTTTGAACTCTCTAGTATATTGTCACTCCGTAGAACTGTAATATTATCTTTGATCAATACTGCCAACCCAAACCTCCCCTCCACTCCTGTCTTTTTTCCTTCCCTATCCCTCCTGAATACAATGTATCCAGGAATGTTTAGTTCCCATTCTTGCCCATGTTTAAGCCAGGTCTCCGTTATAACCACTATATCATAACCCCATGTGGCAATTTGCACTTGAAGCTCCTCAACTTTATTTGTAACACTCCTCGCGTTAACACACATGCATTCCAACACAATGCTAGTCGGCTTTACTTTTCTCCTCCATCTAATTCTTGCTCTTTCTACACTAATCTTTGTTCTGTTGCTGTTTGTCCCTCCTAGTTTTCTATGCACCTTGTCTCTCCTCTCTGCTGCTGGGTCCTGGTGCCCATCTCCCTGCCAAATTAATTTGAACCCACCCACACAGCGCTAGTTAGCTTCTCCGTGAGGACATTGTCCCCGGCCCTGTTCAGGTGCAATCCTGATACAGATCCCTCCTGCCCCAGAACTGGTCCCAGTGCATCAGGAATCTGAAGCCCTCCCTCCTGCACCACTTCTCCAGCCACGCATTCACTTGCACTATCGTCCTGTTTCTGTGTTCACTAGCACATGGCACTGGGAGTAATCCAGAAATTACCACCTTTGAGGTCCTGTTCTTTAATTTTTTTCCTAGCTTCTGAAACTGCCTGTAGGACCTCAACCCTTTTCCTACCAACATGGACCATGACTTCTAGCTGTTCCCCTTCCCCTCGCAGAATGTCCTGCACCTATTCAGTGATATCCAACCAACTCGACTTCTTTGCTTCCCAAACTGCCATATATTTTACTATTTAACTAAATCATAACATAAAATCAAAGTATCATAAAAATAAACACAGAATGAATATCTTTATAATGACAACTGAATTATTTCTGCTCAATCTGGTCTAATTATCCCCTGACCTCTAACCCCACTTTAACTGAAGGCTAAACTTGATATTGACTCCATTGTGTAAAGCAACAGAATATTGATTGGGATGCACTAAATGAATAAGTGTTAAAGCCATTCATATTTCAATTAGATAGATCATATATACCGACTGTCTGCGTTTGATACAGATCAGCAGTGTTTGGATCCAGCGCCTGCATTATCGATGCCTGTGCTTCAATGTCCAGCTGCCTCCATCGAAACTTCCAGATTTTTGAACTCTGCAGTCGTCACATCACCTACCATGCCTCAGGTTAAATATAATTCTTTTTTTTTGCAGGTAGTTGAGGTGTGACTCTAGGATCTTGGTGCACATGTTGTTTTTGCAGGCTTGATGCCTGTTTCAGTTGCCAGGAGTGGAGGGCAATGCCAGATGGTATTAAATCAGAGAGAGAGAGAGAAGCCAGGCACAGTGAAGGCTCCCTAGACCCCCAAGAGTTTACAACAGAGGAATCAAGGCTTTGAAGTGCAACAAAAGGCCTGTGCAGTTGGTGGTATTGCCAACGTCCCCATTGATCACTAAGCACTGGTACAGAAAGCATTCTACAACCACGAGCAGGAAGACAAGCTGAGACTGGCCAGTTCCTCACTAAGGGGAGACTGGAGCAATTCCTGCATCAGATTGCCTGCTGCCCTGGAACAGTTCCCAACTGGAAGGAGAGGCCTCACTGCTCACCAGACGCAGCTCCTCACTGGGCGCCAAGTAAAGACAGGGATGTGGGGAGAGGAAGAAGAATCCCCTTAACATCCATCGGCTACTTTCAGTGAGAAACATCCATGCAGATAGTCATTTTAGATTTTTTCTCCCAATGTTTATTTGACTGGCAGCCAATTGTAATGTTGGAAATCCAGCAATAGTTTTATATTTTAAAGGTTGCTTCTACTTAAAGGAACTAATATTTTAACTGTAGTTGATAAGGACCTCGACTGTGTCCGTCCTATTTCCCACACTTCTGCCCTCACTCCTTCCCTTCCCTCCCAGAACTATGATAGGGTCCCCCTTGTCCTCTCCACCAGCCTCCACATTAAATGTATCATTCTCCGCCATTTCCACCACCTCCAGCGCGATCCCACCACCAAACACATCTTCCCCTCCCCTTTCAGCATTCCAAAGGGACTGCTCCCTCTGTGACACCCTGATCCACTCTTCCATCACCCCCAACGCTCTCCTCCCCACGGCACCTTCCCATGTGAGCGCAGGAGATGCAACACTTGCCCCTTCACCTGCTCCCTTCCCACTGCCCAGGGCCCCAAACACTCCTTCCAGTGAAACAGCGATATACTTGTGTTTCTTTCAATTTAGTATACTGTATTCGCTGCTCACAATGCGGTCTCCTCTACACTGGGGAGACCAAATGCAGATTGGGTGATCGCTTTGCTGAACACCTCCACTCAGTCCACAAGCGTGACCCTGACCTGCCGTCACTTGCCATTTTAATTCCCCGTCCATCTCCCACTCTGACCTCTCTGTCCTCGGCCTCTTACACTGTTCCAATGAAGCTCAACGTAAGCTCGAGGAACAGCACCTCATTTTTCGTTTAGCCACTTTACAACTTTCCGGACTCAACATTGATTTCAATAATTTCAGATCATAACCACTGCTCCCATTTTTTCAGACAGCAAGTGCCGGTAATGGTTCTGCTGTTGCCATTCACAGCTACTCTAGACCGATCTTTTGTTTCTTTACTTGTCCCATTACCACCCTCCTTGCCTTGCACCATCATCCCTTTTGTCATTTAATCACTCCTGCCCTCTGCCCTATCACAGACCTTCCCTTTTGTTCTTTCCTCCCCTCCCCACCCTCCCCCCCCCTTTCCCTGGCTCTGTATTGCTTAAAAACTTTAACATCTTCCAGTTCTGATGAAAGGTCTTCGACCTGAAACATTGGGCTTCATTTTAGCACCCGCTATCGGGTGCGTTCCTGGCGGGGGGGCTCCAAAAATCGGGGAATCCCGGAGCGGGTCCGGAGCCCGGCTCCAACCCGCCCACTTCCGGGTTCCCCACAGACGCGCCGGCGTGCGCGCACAGCCCCCGCAGGTGGGAATCCCGCAGGCAATTAAAGCCAGCGGGATGCCACTTGACAATATTTATCTTGGTATAGCAGATCATTAACAGACCTGATTAAGGGATTATGTGAGGAGGGGTGGGATTTTATAGCAAACTTGGACTGTTTCCCACACTGGTGGAACCACTCCCAGTTCAAATGGACATGTTGCAGCCATCAGCCTGTGGCAGCTGCAAAGGTCCATTTGACAGGTGGCGGGGGGAGACCCTCACTCATTGCAGGAGGCCACTCTGGCACTTGGGACAAAGTTTGGCCTCCACCACCCTCCTCCTGACAAGAAAATTCACCAACTTGCACACTTACCCCGGGGTCCAGAGACATGTACCTACCTTGCAGACCCCCTCAGATGTACATCTTCTGGGTGGGGGCCGCCGTAGCTGCAGTCATGACCTCCTTGGAGGGCGAACAGCATCACCAGCCTCGCCGGCCATGCCGTCCACCTCTGACACGTGGAGCTCCACAACACAGTGCTGTGACACATCCACCTGCACAGCAGGAGGGAGGGCAACCGCAGAGAGAGATGCGTCGCAGAGGGCACTACCCTCGCCACAGAGTCCACAGACCGAGGCTCAGCTTCCTGGACCTCTCTGAGCAGCAGTGCACAGGGAGGCTCAGAGTCACTCGACATGTAGTCGTGGACATCTGCAGCCTCCTTCATGCCGAGCTGCTCCCGGCTGGCCTGAGCACCATCTTCTTACCTGTCGCTGTCAAAGTCACCACTGCCCTCAACAACTTCTCCTCTGCATCCTTCCAGGGAGCCACCGGGGACATCGCCGACGTCTCTCAGTCGTCTGCACAAAAGAGCCCTGCAAATACACCTACACCACTCTGCAGTGACACAATGGGTGGCATCAGTTGTGGGTCTTCATTGTGATCCTCAGGAAAGGGCATTATTGCATAAACCAGACAAGATTCACAAAGATGTGGCAGTAGTGGTGCCAATATAATATGTAATGTGAGTTGGTCAGAAATTCAATATAAGTAAAAGCCATGACAAACCCTCAAACACCCTTGTGCATCCCCTTCATGATCACGATACTTTTGCCTTACGCTGCCTACTGCACATATGTGATGCATGCCCTGTGGCTGCAGCACAGGTAGTGGCAGGTTGAGTGAGGCTGACTGTGAAAGAGATGCACGAGAGGGTGAGCATGAGATAGAGCCATGAGATTGTATGAGGATTGGGTTGAGTGGTAGTGGCGGGATGAGTACTGGCGAGGTGAGTAAGTGCAGGTAAGATGAGGATGAGCTTTGAGTGGGTATGAGGGGTGATGTGATAGAGTAGTGTTGGCAGTGCAGAAGGAGATGTGGGGTGGGGGGCGGTGATGTGGCAGATGGAGTGTAGGGGAATGAGTAAGTGTACTCACTTTGGGTGACCTACTTAGGTCATTGGAGCGACTCCTGCACTGTATGCAGGTGGGCGATATGTTGGTGGTGCAGGTGACCTCCTCTGCCACCTCGAGCCAGGCCTTCCTGGTGGCAGAGGCAGGCCGCTTCCACCCGCCCGCCGGGGGGAAGATCTCTGTCCTCCCCCTCCTCCTCACCCCATCTAATGATACCTGGAGTGAGGCATCATTAACCTGGGAGCAGCCTTCCCCCTGGGCTGCTCCATGCTGTAATTTTTTCTATTTTTTGCAGTATCTGTCAGTGGAGGACTGCCCCTTTAAGTAGAGCTCCTCCAGCTGACAGAACTTACTGCGTATGCTCAGTCCACCCGACGCGCAGATCAGCAGTGGGGAACCCGGAAGACCAGGTAAGTGGCTCCAATTAGGCTGCGATCGCGCGGGGGGCAGACTGATTTCGCCCAATAGCCCCCCCGCCGCGAACCCGCAGCCCTGGTAACATCGAGCCCATTAACTCTGTTTCTTTCTCCACAGATGCTGCCTCACTTGCTGAGCTTTTCCAGCATTTTCTGTTTTTATTATTAATGTTTTAACTTTTAGGTTGATTTGATATTTTCAAAAATATTAGGGCTAGAAATTGGGCTGTGTCACTCCCGTTTTTCAGGCGCTACGTGGCCTCCTAACGTCCCAAAATGACGTCTGAAATGTGCATGCATACTTCTAGCATGACGTATGCCGGGCGCCATCTTGGTAAAGGGTTTTACGCACACGTAGATAACGAACGCCAGCATCATGTAAAGTAAGGAGAATATGCGTTAGATCAGTGTACAACACTGATTTAAGGGGATAGACACTGTTTTGGCACTCAACGTTCCAGCCAACGAACTTTCTTAATCACGAACAGCTGAACATGTCTTATACGGTCTGGAGGACCCCCCACCATTGCTATTTAAAGGGATCATGCACGTGTTCCAGGTTAGTGGCTGGATTATTGCTTCTGGCTGCTGGTGCAATTGTACGTGTATGTTGAAGCTTCCTATACTTGGGTAGATTTGCTATAGTATATAAAGAGCGTTTTGGCAGGTCCTGCATTACTGTTGGTGTCATTTACAACAGTGTGCCACCAGTGGCCAAACATGCCTTACTTGCTCTTATTCCTGCAGCGACGTTCCGTCCAATGATGCACAGCACGGTCTCCTCCAGAGGGGTGAGGACATGGAGGCATGCCTGTTCTCCTTCGGGTCTTTTAGTCTGCTGGCTGTTATGCGCCACCTTCTCCGGCAAGACAGGGGGAAGTGTGTCAGTGAGTGTCCTGCAAGATGTTTGGTTGATGTGCCTTTCATGGTCGAATTGCTGCCAGTGTGTGTGACCTGTGAGTGATGGGTGTGTGGATTGCAAGTGTGCTACTATGAGGGTGAGATGCAGCATCCGAAGCACAGCATTGCGATGGATGGGCAACGTTTGTTGGTGAGTGGGTGACGGATGGTGTCGTGCGTGGAGCAGTGGTGCAGTTGGTAGGATTTGACACTTGCATTCACTCACCTTGACTGCTCGTGTCAAATTATTGAACTTTTTGCGGCATTGTATCCACATGCCTGGTGCTATACTCCTGGCATTCACTTCCAGCACCACTTCCTCCCACTGCCTCCTCAGCTGGTGTCTGGAGGGTCTCCTGCCACCCTGCGGGTACAGGATGGCTCTCCGTTTCCGCACTCCCTCCGCTAAGGCCTCCAGTGCGCTGTCGGAGAACCTCTGGGCATGCTCTCTTGCCACTCCAGGCATTCTGCCTGACATCCCGCACTGCTCCCGTTGACTGTGCACCTCCCCTTTAAGAGGTGCAGGCTGCCTTTACCTAGTGCTAGCCACACCCCATATCAGGCCTCCTGCTGGGGCGTGCAGCCACTCAACGGTGCGGATAGTGTTGGCTGCACGTGGGAATCATGGAGATGAGGTTGTAGCACGAATCTCGCGCGCTGCCTGCATCGGTAACACTTGACGTGGGTTAACCGCGCACCGCAACCCCACGACCGCTATCGGGCCTTATCCAATTTAACCCCTTTAATGTTTAATTACACTGTCTGCAAATTGAAATAAAATATTTGAAAGAGAGAGAGAGCAGAAGATCTGTATACATATATTTAAAATTCCTGATGTTTCCGGCAGGTTTTTTTTTAAAGTTTTTTTTCATTATTGAAAATGTTAAAATGTAATAGTTTCAAAATTTTCATCACCGCTTTTAATACACAAAATGTTTTCTGAGCTCACATTGACTCCGGGGAGCCTTGCCTGCTGATTTTCCAGGTGGACTGAAAATTGTTGGTGGAGCGCCTGCGATTTGCTGATCTAGACGGGCGGCAGTGAAAGGTCACCACTGCCAGAGTGAACCCAGAAAAGTTCCCTCTGACTGTCTCTATTTTGGTTGAACTGTTATTTATTGAATGATTATCAATTAGTTATTCATAATAATAACAAGCTTACCCAGGGGTATAGGGTGGACATTCACAGGAAATGTGGGGAGGCAGTGGGGGAATATGGATTGACCTATTCATTGTAGATCAAAATGCTGAAAACTGTTAAAAGTGACAAAGATCTAAATTCCCCAGTGGCGTGGGGTGGGTGGGAATGCACCTTTAGAAAATAAAGCTTCTGCATTCAACAACTGTATTGTCCATTCAGGTTTTCATATATTTTTGCTTCCTCCAATATAAGTACATGGAGTTGCTTTCTCTCACACTTGCTCCCAGGAAGCTTTCATTTCCCCAGGCACAAAGGTCAGGAGATACAGTTCATCAGATCATTGCCCCTTTTAATGTTGCTCTGGGATTTCTAGGGCTTACCTGGGAGGCAGAGCTTGGCCTGCGCCAGCATTGGACACAGTCCAGTTAGAACAATGCAAAGGAGGTGGATAGAGGTGCTCCCAGACTCCTGCCTTATTTTCTAGAACCAACATCAGCTAGATCCCCAGCACAGGTGCACCCAGAAAACATAATGATCTGGTCTGCCCCTGAACCCCTGCTGATCGGCAGCATTCCTATAGCCAAATTTTCCACATAAATAACCAATTGAACTGCATCTCCACCCTTTTTTCCTGGTCTTTACAACAGGAAATCCTGGTATTCCTGATGTTCTACGGGAGCAGCATACTTTGGGTGTGTTGCTCCCATCCATCACGGGTAGGGCAGGAAAATCTGCCCTCATGAATATTGGGTAGACCGACAGTTTAAATTACAACAAGCCCATGTCCCACTGCACTTTCAGTGCAATTATTTCTTTCTACCTACTGATTTTCAAGGTTATTTTGAATAGTCAGCATTTTAGGGGCAGTATCAGCTTTTTTGAAGTTGTCAGTTATATTTTGCTAGTTTCTTGCATTTTACATGTGCAAAAATCTAAAACATGTGTTTATTATTAAATGAATAAGAATTACCACCAACATGGTACAGTTCACTCTCTGTGATTGTCTCCCAAATTCAATTTTCTCCTCTGACATGGAAAGATGATTTTCACTGTGTAACGGAATTCACTCCTTCCTGTCAATGTAAGTTGTAATTTAAGGCCCTGCTCATTCTATTGTTATTTTTGTCAATTGGCTATAGAACAAGTAACTGTTGTCTTCCTTACATTTGAGGTTTTCTCACATCCAGAACAGGAAATGAGAATATTTAGCATAGGAAAGCATTGTTCTAAGCTTACTAAAGAGCCTCTGACTATCGACAACATTTGTTCTGGGGTCCATTAATAATTTCCAATCATTTTCAAGACAGTTATCCGTATAATGACATACGCATTATTTCAGCCAGCAGTTCATATATCTTATTTTCCTTCACCACCACCACCACCACCAGCATGATCACTACCCCCAGAGTAACAGCAAACTGACTTCAAAAACCCCACTAAATGAATTTCAGCTTCAGCATCATATGTCATGCTTTAAAGGAACAACTTGCATCAGCTTTCTACTGTTCGTTGTTGGTCTAAAGACAAACTGTTCCAGCCCACCCTCCCTTCCCCAGCCCATCCCCAACCCTCTTCCAGGTCTATTCACTAAAACAAATATTTTTCTTTGCTTAGCAAATCTCCAAGGTGCTATTGCTTTCCCTGCAAAACTGACCAAGAAATATGATTTTCTGTTTTTTTCTTCATGTAATTAAAACCATTTATCATTTTTTTTCTCTTTCTCGGAAACAAATGAGTGGTGTGACAAATGAGCTACCAATCCATCTAATCGATGGAAAGATAAAGATGTGGAGTCTGTTATTTCAGCTATGAAGCCTACACTGCATTATTCATCCATCATGCAGCTATGCCACCCAATAGCTGACAAGATATAACAATTGGCTGGTAGGATTCTACAGTTTGTCTTGACAGAGAGGGATAACTACAATTAACAGTTTTAAAAAAACAGATTCACACTCACCCAGCATTCCTGTTGTGAGTTTTAGCTTCCCTGACTGAACCAGTTTAGAAAGTCACTACACTGGTCAGCATGTGGCTACTGATTGAATTAAGTGGATTATCATTTCAAGCAGGCAATAATTGTCACATTGGGAAAGTTATTATGCTCTTTGGGGGTAATTTAAAGCTTCACGGTTTGGGAGGTAAACTGGCAGAGAGGATTGCCTGCCCATTATAGAACCTGCCCTTTTTTTATTTCCATTGATATCACCCACTTTGTCTCTCAATTTGTTTCTTGGGAACATAGGAACAGGGATAGGCCATTCAGCCCCTCGAGCCTGCTCCATCATTCACCATGTTTGAATCCATCCAATCAGGTTTCCACCCCTGACACAGCACTGAAACGGCCCTTATCAAAGTCACAAATGACATCCTATGTGACTGTGACCATGGTAAACTATCCCTCCTCATCCTTCTCGACCTGTCTGCAGCCTTTGGCACCCGCGATCACAACATCCTCCTCCAATGCCTCTCCTCCGTTGTCCAGCTGGGTGGGACTGCCCTCACCTGGTTCCATTCTTGTCTATTCAGTCATAGGCAGAGAATCACCTGCAATGACTTCTCTTCCCACTCCTACACCATTACCTCTGGAGTCCCCCAAGGATCTATCCTTGGCCCCCTCCTATTTCTCATCTACATGCTGCCCCTCGAGATCATCCGAAAACACGATGTCACTTTCCACACATACGCTGACGACACCCAGCTCTACCTCACCACCGTCTCCCTCGACTCCTCCACTCTCTCTGATTGGTCACACTGCTTGTTCAACATCCAGTACTGGACGAGCAAAAATTTCCTTCAACTAAATATTGGGAAGATCAAAGACATTTGGGTCGATTTTCCGATGTCCGAGCGGGTGCGTTCGTGATGGGGGGGCTCCGAAAATTCGTGATTCCCGGGGCGGGTCCGGAGCCCGGCTTCAACCTGCCCACTTCCGGATTCCCCAATGACGCACTTAGATGCGCGCGCAGCCCCCGCATGTGGGACTCCCACCTGCAATTAAAGCCGGCGGGGACCCACTTAAACCAATTAATGTGATAGTTCAGGTCATTTGCAGACCTGATTGGGAGGATATTTTAGGAGGGGTGGGATTTTCATCTAAATTGAGCGTGTTTCCCCTACTGGGGGAAATACTCTGAGTTAAAATTGACGTGTTGCAGCCACCAGCCTGTGGGAACTGCAAAGGTCCATTTGACAGGTAGGCAGGGAGACCCTCACTCGTTGCAGGAGGCAAACTTTGGACAAAGGTTCGCCTGCACCACCCTCCTCCTAACACTAAAATTCACCAACTTGGAACCTCAACCCCAGTGTGCAGACACATTTACCTACCTTGCGGACCCCCTCAAACGTACATCTTCCGGATGGGGGCCGCCATAGCTGCAGTCATGACCTCCTCAGAGGACGAACAGCATCACCAGCCTCGCCAGCCACGCCGTCCACCTCTGACACATGGAGCTCCACAACACACTGCACATCCACCTGCACAGCAGGAGGGAGGGCAACCGCAGAGAGAGATGCGTCGCAGAGGGCACCACCCTCGCCACAGGGTCTACAGACCGAGGCTCAGCTTCCTGTACCTCTCTGAGGAGCAGTGCACACGGAGGTTCAGAGTCACTCGACATGTGGTCGTGGACATCTGCATCCTCCTTGATGCTGAGCTGCTCCCAGCTGGCCCGAGCACCATCTTCTTACCTGTCGCTGTCAAAGTCACCACTGCCCTCAACAACTTCTCCTCCGCATCCTTCCAGGGTGCCACCGGGGACATCGCCGACGTCTCTCAGTCGTCTGCACAAAAGAGCCCTGCAAATACACCTACACCCACTCTGCAGTGACACAATGGGTGCCATCAGGTGTGGGTCTTCATTGTGATCCTCAGGAAAGAGAATTATTGCACAAACCAGACAAGATTTGCAAAGACATGGCAGTAATGGTGGTAACAAATTTTAATGTGCTTGGCAAAACAAACAAAACTAAATGAAAAACATGACATTCTGTCATACACCCTTGTGCATCCCCTTTGTGCTCACAAAACCTTAGCCTTACATTTAAGGGAACCCCTACGAGGTGCTACCCCTGTGGCTTCAGCAGAGGTAGTGGCAGGGTGCTCTTGTCCATGCCCTGACCGATGAGATGCTTTGCGCGGACGCCCTCTGGGTTTCGGTGCCCGTGAGGGCCCCTTCAAAGACTGCTCTACCTGCACCTGTGCAGGGACAGACTCGGCCACCTGGAGAGGAGGCAGCATTGCGGGTACTGGTTGAGAGGGGGGCACGGGTGAGACGTGGGAGCGCTTTGAGTGATGTCCCCATTTCCATGTTCTCTTTCGCCATCATCCCTCTCTTGGGCCTTCTGGCATCTCTTCTCCTATCGAGGCAAAACACAGAGAGGCATGATTGAGTGATGGTTGCATAGTGACCCGCTGCATGCATTGGTGTGGTTGGGGTGACCATGAGGAAGATGCATGGGACGGTGCGTGTGAGACATAGCCATGAGTTTGTATGAGGATTGGGTTGCATGGTAGTGTTCGAATGGGAACTGGGGCGTGAGTAAGTGCAGGCAAGTGAGGATGATGGTTGAGTGGATGTGAGGAGTGATGCGAGAGCGTTGTGGTGGCAGTGCAGAAGGAGTTGTGTGGTGGTGGAAGTGATGTGGAAGATGGAGTGTGGGAGAATGCATAAGTATACTCATTTTGGCTGACCTGGTTAGGTCATTAAAGCGCTTCCTGCACTGGTTCGGGAGATGTAACTGCTGCTGCTGACCTCCTCTGCCACCTCGAGCCAGACCTTCTTGGTGGTAGAGGCAGGCCACTTCCTCCCGTCCACTGGGAAAAATGTTTCCCTCCTCCTCCTGACCCCATCGAGCAGCACCTGGAGTGAGGAGTCTGAGAACCTTGGAGCAGCCTTGCCTCTGGACTGCTCCATGCTGCCAATTTGGTTGTTTGCTGCAGGAGGAGCATTGGAGGACTGCCCCTTTAAAAGGGCTCCTCCTGCTGACAGCCTGTGATGCGGGTGTGCAGTGCGCTCGCTGCGCAGGTCCGGAACGGGAAACCCGGAAGCAAGCGTAAGTACATTCAATTAGGCTGCAATCACGTGCGGAGCACCCTGATTTCACTGAGCGTATTACCCACGCGCCCAGCCGACCCCCGCTGCCAACCCGCCTCCCTCCTAATATCGGGCCCATTGTCCACAAACTCCATTCCCTAGCCACCAACTCCATCCCTCTCCCTGACCACTGTCTGAGGCTGAACCAGACTGTTCACAACCTTGGCATCCTATTTGACCCTGAGATGAGCTTCTGACCACATAGCCACTCCATCACCAAGACCGCCTACTTCCATCACTGTAACATTGCCTGTCTCTGCCCCTGCCTCAGCTCATCTGCTGCTGAAACCCTCATCCATGCCTTTGTTACCTCTAGACTCGACTATTCCAATGGTCTCCTGGCCGGCCTCCCATCTTCCACCCTCCATATCCTAACACGCACCAACTCTCGTTCATCCATCACCCCTGTACTCGCTGACCTACATTGGCTCTCGGTCCAGGAACGCCTTGATTTTAAAATTCTCATCCTCGTTTTCAAATCCCTCCATAGCCTCTAACCCACCAAGATCTCTGTGCTCCTCCAATTCTTGCCTTTTGCGCATCCTCGGTTTTAATCGCTCCACCATTTGTGGCCATGCCTTCAGCTGTCTAGGCCCTAAACTCTGGAATTCCCTCCCTAAACCTCTCCTCTTCTCTACCTCTCTCTCCTCCTTTAAGACACTCCTTAAAACCTACCTCTTTGACCAAGCATTTAGTCACCTACCACAATATTTCCTTATGTGGCTCGGTGTCAAATTTTGATTGATAATCGTTCCTGTGAAGCGCCTTGGGACGTTTTACTACATTAAAGGTGCTATATAAATGCAAGTTGTTGTTATTTTTGGAACTCCTAAATGGCCCCGCTCTAATTTTAAGATTATGTCCCCTCATTCCCCCACCAGAGGAAATAGTTTTTTTGTATTTACCTATCAAATCATTTTAACATTTTAAATACCTTGATCAGATCACCCTGAGATGAGGAGAAACTTCTTCACTCAGATGGTAGTAGGTCTGTGGAATTTGCTGCCCCAGGAAGCTGTGGAAGCTACATCATTAAATAAATTTAAAACAGAAATAGACAGTTTCCTAGAAGTAAAGGGAATTAGGGGTTATGGGGAGCGGGCAGGAAATTGGACAGGAATTTAGATTTGAGGTTAGGATCAGATCAGCCATGATCTTATTGAATGGCGGAGCAGGCTCGAGGGGCCGATTGGCCTGCTCCTGCTCCTATTTCTTATGTTCTTATGTTCACCCCTCAATATTCTATACACAAGGGAACACAAGACAAGTTCTTTTCACTGAAAGTGTCATAAACTGAACTTACCATTGATAAGATGAAAGCCTCCTCTCTTTCTCTTTCTCTCTCCCTCTCTGTCAATTTTAAGATTTTTATATAAAATGTGTTTGGACAGACAATCCGATTCCGAGTGGGCTTGGGCTAACAACACACAGTTCCCCAGTTTCAATATTGATTGGTACTAAACTAGAAAACTCACATAAAAAGATCTTTTGGATGGTTGGTGTGCGAAACAGAAAAAAATGTACAGGTACAGAGGATAGTTTACATTTCATCTGGCCATGTCTATAAATGATGTGAAAGTTCTTTATGGTAAAGCTGGGTGACCAAAGTAGAAGGTGTTTCATTCTTCAGCACTGACACAAATCTCTTTGATGAGCACATGAAGTCACCCTAATATAAAACAGAAAAAAATGCTGAAAATGCAGAATGCTTTACATATTGTTCTAATAGATTTCATCTAATTAATAATATTCCTCTTTAATATTCCTCTTTTTGAAATAACTATCTACTTGCCTTTTGAAAATATTTATAGTTTGCTGCATACAATTCCATGTATTATCTACCCTCCATGTAAAGGATTTTTTTTCTAATTTCCCCTTTAATTCTTTTTGTGATCATCTTAAATTGTTACCTGCTTGTAGAACACAACCTTGAGATTGAGAGGCGAGAGTGCTACAAACTGAGCCGAATTGGCACCTAAAAAGGCTGATTTGAAATGTAGAATATCAATGACTTGGTTTTGAATTTTTCACTGGATAATAATGTTACTGCCTAATTGGAACTACTTACCCTATCACAACTCTTCATAGTTTTGGAGACTTCTTTCAGATCATCCCTCAACCTTCTAAGTTTGAAAACAAGCCCTAACTTCTCAAGTCTCTTCATAATTATAACCTCCCAACCCTGGTTAACATCTTAGTGAATCTACACTGGAACTTTTCCAATGCTTTTATATATTTTGCACATCAAGCTCTCTGCTCCTCTAGTCCATATAAAATCTCAACATTTAAGGTGTACTTAAGCAGATTTTATTCCAACTTTCACAAAGTAGTCTACTAACACTGCATTGCCTGGGCAGAATGCTGAGATGATAATCAAGTGAGGGGGTCTGCATATCTGTGACAGAGCCCTACTTAATTTTTCTTTCATTTAAATGAATGGAAGGAAAATCAGATGGGCTCCAGGTGCAAGCACACTGCTCCCCCTTGGGGGAAGCCCCAGAAATCACAAGGCAACTGAGCAAAAGCAAACAGCCTTGACAATCCCAATGACCTTACTTGCCCCATAAAATAACACACACTATACCCCACTATGTAACATTTGCTGATGCCTAAAATGTAACAGACGCTGATGCCCGATAAAATAATAATCAGTAGATACCCATAAAACAACAATCACTCAAACCCATAAAATAACAATCCGGGATACCACACACCAATACCCTATTACATAACATACACTAATACCCTATAAAATAATATACACTGATCTCTGATATAATAACAATAAAGTAGCACAAGGATAACTTTGAATTTGATGCTGAAAATTGGCTTCTGAGATCAGCGCATATTTCTTGATCTGACTTTTAGCTGCAGAGGGAAAATTAATTGGGCCGGATTTTGCTGTTACAGGGCATCTAGCGGCATGCCCCATTAGTTAGACTTGTTCGTGCACATTTAGGTTTTAACATTTTTTTCCCACAAAGTTGATGGAACTGCAAGTTGATAACGGCGCAATGAGGGCAACAGGGAATCTGGGACCTTGGTGAACGACAGGACAAACAGTGTATCTCCTAAACTGATGAGATTTAAGGATTGAGAAATAAACAGAGGAAGGATTGAGAAGGAGGGTGAATTAGCGTGGGTGAATTCAATGTCAAATCAAGTACAGAAAGAGAAATTAAGAGAGGGAAAGAAAGATTGGATTAACATAGAGAAAAAAGAGACAGAAAGGAAAAGGAAGAAATTGTTTTTTAAATTTGACTCATTTAAAATCTCCTAAAACAATTCTCAACCTGAAGGAATGAGACTCAACACTTATAATTGTTTACTTTCTGGGCAAGAGAGGTCGATTGGCAGTCATTAACAATTATCACGTCGTTAAAAGGGTACTTACGCTGTTAATTACTAGACTTAACGTTCTATGGTGAGTTTAATGGCAATTAATGGACAAATACAGCAACTTCACGAAACTCACAGGGAGGTTGAGGGCGAGCTGCCATTTTCGCTAAGCTAACGGTGGATTGATGCAAATCGGCCAGCAACTTGTTGCAATTTGCAATTCTCGGGGTATCTCTTCCATAGAAACATAGAAAATAGGAGCAAGAGTAGGCCATTTGGCCGTTCAGGCCTGCTCCGCCATTCAAAATGATTATGGCTGATCGTCTAACTCAGTACCCTGTTCCCGCTTTTTCCCCATATCCCTTGATCCCTTTAGCATTAAGAAATATATCTATCTCCTTCTTGAATACATCTAATGACTTGGCCTCCACTGCCTTCTGTGGTAGAGAATTCCACAGGTTCACCACCCTCTGAGTGAAGAAATTTCTCCTCATCTAGGTTCTAAATGGCATACCCCGTATCCTGAGACTGTGACCCCTGGTTCTGGACTCCCCAGCCATTGGGAACATCCTCCCTGCATCTAGTCTGTCTAGTCCTGTTAGAATTTTATATGTTTCGATGAGATCACCTCTCATTCCTTGCCACGAGTTGCTGGCCGATTTACACGTTAATAGTGGCGTGCGTCGTTCAGACGGAATTATTTTTTCAGCAAAATCTGGCCCATTATTTTGTTATTCTAAAATCAGGAGAAAATCGGGTTTCAGCGGTCCTCCCACTCCAAAAAAATCTAGGAATTTATGGTGGAAATTGGTAATATATGACTTTAGTGATCCTGATTCACAATGATTGAATTACTTTTGAAGTGTTGTTATGTTGGCAAATGCAAAAGCCAACTTTGTGCACAATCGGGTTCCACAAACAACAATTGAGTCATATAATCATTTAATCAATTGTTGGCAGTGTTGTCTGAGGGAAAAATGTTGCTCAAGGTATCAGGAGAACTCCCCGCTCTTTTTCGAATAATGCCATGGGATCCTTTATGTCCATCTAAACTGCTGGAAGAGGGAGCCAGACCTTGGTATAACATCTTATCTGAACAATAGCACTTCCTACAATGCAGCAGCCCCTCAGTATTGCACTGAAATGTCAGTCTACAATAGCCCAAAAATTGCACACCAAATAACGGGGTACCTCAGTGGCGTATTCTGTCTCCGACGGCGAATCGAAGGAGCAAGTTTACACATTTGCACATGCGCACTAAAACCCGGAAATATAGTACTTGCTCCTATTGGTTCGCCGGCGATTTGACAACTGCGAATTAAAGGGGAATCGCACACCATAATCATTGAAATCACTGAAAAATCATAAACTTGCCCATCTGCCCAGCTGGAATGTAACTACCAATGCCATCAAAAGGTACACTGAAAAATACCAGGACTACACTACTTTTTAAAAGCGTGATGACTCTTAATGAATGCCGAACAACTAAAAATTAAATTTTAAAACTATGGAGTCTCATATTACTCCTTATTGTAACTTTTTTTGATCATTAAAAGAAATATAAAAATTAAAAAATTTACCTTTCACTTCTTTCTCTTTAATTTAATTAAATTATTTCTTTGGCTTTTTATTAAAAATGTTTTTATTCACAATGCAGAATACTACTTTAAATGAATGAACTTTGCTTGCCTGCTTGTGGGCGTGACTTCTCTTCCTGACAGATTTTGAAGGCATGACTTCCATTCTCACAGACATTTCCCATGTGAATCAACCCACGTTGTTCAGAGGCTGAGTTGATGTCGCGCATTTTTTGAAAACTTCCAAATCACGCAGTAAATAAATTCGTACATTTAATTTGCAGGAGCTGCAGCAAACATTGCCACGCTGCTGTGAGCAAGTTCCGGCTCATTATGTGCTCAGTTCTGAAGTGGGGCTTGAATTCACAACCATCATAGAATCATAGAATCATAGAAGTTACAACATGGAAACAGGCCCTTCGGCCCAACATGTCCATGTCGCCCAGTTTATACCACTAAGCTAGTCCCAATTGCCTGCACTTGGCCCATATCCCTCTATACCCATCTTACCCATGTAACTGTCCAAATGCTTTTTAAAAGACAAAATTGTACCCGCCTCTACTACTGCCTCTGGCAGCTCGTTCCAGACACTCACCACCCTTTGAGTGAAAAAATTGCCCCTCTGGACCCTTTTGTATCTCTCCCCTCTCACCTTAAATCTATGCCCCCTCGTTATAGACTCCCCTACCTTTGGGAAAAGATTTTGACTATCGACCTTATCTATGCCCCTCATTATTTTATAGACTTCTATAAGATCACCCCTTAACCTCCTACTCTCCAGGGAAAAAAGTCCCAGTCTGTCTAACCTCTCCCTGTAAGTCAAACCATCAAGTCCCGGTAGCATCCTAGTAAATCTTTTCTGCACTCTTTACAGTTTAATAATATCCTTTCTATAATAGGGTGACCAGAACTGTACACAGTACTCCAAGTGTGGCCTCACCAATGCCCTGTACAACTTCAACAAGACATCCCAACTCCTGCATTCAATGTTCTGACCAATGAAACCAAGCATGCCGAATGCCTTCTTCACCACCCTATCCACCTGTGACTCCACTTTCAAGGAGCTATGAACCTGTACTCCTAGATCTCTTTGTTCTATAACTCTCCCCAACGCCCTACCATTAACGGAGTAGGTCCTGGCCCGATTCGATCTACCAAAATGCATCACCTCACATTTATCTAAATTAAACTCCATCTGCCATTCATCGGCCCACTGGCCCAATTTATCAAGATCCCGTTGCAATCCTAGATAACCTTCTTCACTGTCCACAATGCCACCAATCTTGGTGTCATCTGCAAACTTACTAACCATGCCTCCTAAATTCTCATCCAAATCATTAATATAAATAACAAATAACAGCGGACCCAGCACCGATCCCTGAGGCACACCGCTGGACCCAGGCATCCAGTTTGAAAAACAACCCTCTACAACCACCCTCTGTCTTCTGTCGTCAAGCCAATTTTGTATCCAATTGGCTACCTCACCTTGGATCCCATCAGATTTAACCTTATGTAACAACCTACCATGCGGTACCTTGTCAAATGCTTTGCTGAAGTCCATGTAGACCACGTCTACTGCACAGCCCTCATCTATCTTCTTGGTTACCCCTTCAAAAAACTCAATCAAATTCGTGAGACATGATTTTCCTCTCACAAAACCATGCTGACTGTTCCTAATTAGTCCCTGCCTCTCCAAATGCCTGTAGATCCTGTCCCTCAGAATACCCTCTAACAACTTACCCACTACAGATGTCAGGCTCACTGGTCTGTAGTTCCCAGGCTTTTCCCTGCCGCCCTTCTTAAACAAAGGCACAACATTTGCTACCCTCCAATCTTCAGGCACCTCACCTGTAGCGGTGGATGATTCAAATATCTCTGCTAGGGGACCCGCAATTTCCTCCCTAACCTCCCATAACGTCCTGGGATACATTTCATCAGGTCCCGGAGATTTATCTACCTTGATGCGCGTTAAGACTTCCAGCACCTCCCTCTCTGTAATATGTACACTCCTCAAGACATCACTATTTATTTCCCCAAGTTCCCTAACATCCATGCCTTTCTCAACCGTAAATACCGATGTGAAATATTCATTCAGGATCTCACCCATTTCTTGTGGTTCCGCACATAGATGACCTTATTGATCCTTAAGAGGCCCTACTCTCTCCCTAGTTACCCTTTTGCCCTTTATGTATTTGTAGAAGCTCTTTGGATTCACCTTTGCCTGATCTGCCAAAGCAATCTCATATCCCCTTTTTGCCCTCCTGATTTCTCTCTTAACTCTACTCCGGCAATCTCTATACTCTTCAAGGGATCCACTTGATCCCAGCTGCCTATGCATGTCATATGCCTCCTTCTTATTTTTGACTAGTGCCTCAATCTCCCGAGTCATCCAAGGTTCCCTACTTCTACCAGCCTTGCCCTTCACTTTATAAGGAATGTGCTTACCCTGAACCCTGGTTAACACACTTTTGAAAGCCTCCCACTTACCAGACGTCCCTTTGCCTGCCAACAGACTCTCCCAATCAACTTCTGAAAGTTCCTGTCTAATACCATCAAAATTGGCCTTTCCCCAATTTAGAATTTTAACTTTTGGGCCAGACCTATCCTTCTCCATAGCTATCTTAAAACTAATGGAATTATGATCACTTGTCCCAAAGTGATCCCTCACCAACACTTCTGTCACCTGCCCTTCCTTATTTCCCAAGAGGAGGTCAAGTTTTGCCCCCTCTCTAGTCGGGCCATCCACATACTGAATGAGAAATTCCTCCTGAATACACTCAACAAATTTCTCTCCATCCAAGCCCCTAATGCTATGGCTGTCCCAGTCAATGTTGGGAAAGTTAAAGTCCCCTACTATTACCACCCTATTTTTCTTGCAGCTGTCTGTAATCTCCTTACATATTTGCTCCTCAATTTCCCGTTGACTATTTGTGGGTCTGTAGTACAATCCTATCAAAGTGATCTCTCCCTTCTTATTTTTCAGTTCTACCCATATAGACTCAGTGGGCGAACCCTCAGATATATCCCCTCTCACTACTGCCGTGATGTTCTCCCTAATCAAGAACGCAACTCCCCCTCCTCTCTTACCTCCTGCTCTATCTTTCCTATAGCATCTGTACCCTGGAACATTGAGCTGCCAGTCCTGCCCCTCCCTTATCCATGTTTCAGTAATAGCTATAACATCCCAGTCCCATGTACCCATCCATGCCCTGAGTTCATCTGCCTTGCCCATCAGACTTCTTGCATTGAAATAAATGCAGTTTAATCTAGACTTCCCTTGGTCTTTGCCCTGCTTTCTCAGACCATCTGTCCGGTCATGTTCTGTACACTCTCCCTTACTGCCTTTTGTTTCTGTCACCATTTTATTTCCATGATTGTCACCATGATTGAGAGGCAAGAGTACTACAAACTGAGCTAAGCTGGCACCTAAAAGAACTGACTCAAAATGTAGAGCATTAATGAATTTTTCACTGGGTAGTAATGTTACTGCCTAATTGGAACAGGAATATCTAGCCTTCATTAGTTAAAGCCATTTTACACTTGACACTCTAACAGCTGTTAATACCTGTGTGGGTGAACTATGGTAACCAGAGTGCATTGATAGAATTAGCTTCTAACCCTGACTTTATCCATTATAAACATAATAAATGTTAAAAATAAAGCATTACGCTGCTTTTATACTTTGCTATAAAAATTGTCATGAGCTTGGTTACAATTGCAAAGCAGAGCCTTATCTGTGGCATCCAGTGAATGATCCTTACCCTCCTGATCCAGTCAAACCCAATAGGCCATTGCCAAATTATCATGACCGCGAACAGCACGTTACAAATTTCCAATATGTGCATGATTGTACTGATGGTGCCAAGTGCCAGTGTATCTCCGGACAGTGTAACATGACAGAAGTGTACAGTAACTTCATGAAATACGTGTCCGAATTCTTTTTGAATGAAATAAAAAAAGGAAACATTTCACTTTAAACTGAGATCTATTTTAGGTTAATCCCAATCAATGATAAATATTACGTAGAAAATCCCACTGGCATTTTTTTTTTTACGTGGTTTGCACTTCACCACTGGGATGATTGTCCTTTTGTGGTATTCATCATTTTATGTGTTGCCAGAATATATGCGCAGGAAATTTTATTATTATTACATTATAATAATGATTTTACTGCCAGCAGCGGAAAGTAGTTCTGGTAGGAGCACTGAGCTTTATTTTTTTGTGGAGGTAAGCCTTTGCTGCCATTTGAAGCAAAATCTAAACTACAAGATGACACATAGGTAGAAGTGAAAATCTGACCATCAACTTACAACCATCAAAGGAACAAGGGAGTTATCTCCCAACTTAATGTAAGGTTAGGCAGTTACTGCAAACTGTAATTTCCATTTAATTATCCTTTGTTAGACAAGTGAGATATGTAACACCAAAATGGTTTGTGCATTTTTAGTGTTTCAGCCATTCCAATGAATGCATTAAGGCCATGGTAACCTGCTATCAGTTTTACCCATGTAGAACTATATTGCAAACTCATTAAATAAAAAACCCCTGCCGGGCATTAATTTTCTGAACATAGGAAAATATCATGACATAGAAATGAGGCTTGTTTAGATTTTCTTAGTCATGGCTCTATGTTTCCTAATCTTATCAGCTAATAAATTAAGTCCAAGAAACCCAAGGTGTACTGAAGAAGCATTGTAATTAGACCCAGATGCCTGTCATTCAGGAATACCTCATCTTTAACAGACACTGCTGAAGACCAGTTATTCTGTCTGTATGAGAACTGTTTGCAATCACAGGAGCCTTTAGCTTACAAGTAGGTGATAACCTCTGCCCTATCACTTCCAAACTTTCCATTAACAATAGCTATGCCAAAGTATGCCTTGAAAGCACCATTTAAACTGAGCCGATTATTAAAGAACTTCAATTGAAATAAATGGGCTGTACAACAATTGATGTACCCAAAGCTTAAGGGCTGATATTCATTTTGTGTGGGCACATCATAACCTTTGCATCTTACATAACAAATGGATATTTTTTAAGCAACATGAACTTCTGAGTGCATTAAGAAATCTTCCCCATGGTGTATTGAAATGTAATTTAGTGAATAAAGGCATGGTTTACTTAAATAACAACAGTCACTACACTCCAAAAATAACTCCTTGTGTGAAATTGGCTCCCATCGCTGCCTCTTTAGGAGCAGCAACCCCAACTGCTCCATCTTCTTCTCTTGTCAACCTTCCCACCCAGCATATCCGTTGGGGGCTAACCTTGCCAACCTCTTTCCTGTCCACCTCATCACTATCGCCTTGGACTCTGATTGTGGATCAAAAATCACTGACCATGTCCCACTAGAACATCCATTCACTCGTGCACATGGCCCTTGTCATCCATGACCTGATTGTGGATGATTACATTGAAATCCTGAGTTCGGCTGAAACCTGGCTATCAGGTGGCAACGCCTTGCCCTTTACCGAAGTCTCCCCACCTAGCTTCCGCTACCTGGCCCATTCAAACTGCTGCAGCGGTGGGTGTGGCTCTTATCAACAAGTCACGCCTTGGTCTCAAGGATCATCCTGGAAAATTAAGCTGAATCAATGAACTCAATGGGAAATGAAAATCAGGTGTGTTCTATAATGGGAGGACGATCCGCTCCACCTGTTTACTGCCCGAGCGGTGAAGGTGAAAATTACCCTCATCTTATTTAAGAACAAACCATCTGGCTTGTCGAATGACAATAGGAACTATAAATAGTTTCAGAAAGTCTTCTTGGAGGTAGGATTAAAAAGGATTTACCAACTGTGGTAACAATTTGTTGACAGGGCACAGCATGATTATCAGAGTTTACGCTAGAGCAGTGAATCTAGCCTGATAATGACCTCACCAATTTGCTTTTAGTTCCCTTGCCATTATCTGAGGAAGCCCTTCCTTAACATAAATATTTTTTCCAAGAGGCTGATATAATAGAGGAGACAGGGAAGCAGACATAAGAACATAAGAACATAAGGAATAGGAGCAACGGAGGCCATCTGGCCCCTCGAGCCTGCTCCGCCATTCAACAAGATCATGGCTGATATTCTACCTCAACGCCATTTTCCTGCACTATCCCCATATCCCTTGATGCCTTTAATATCTAGAAATGTATCAATCTCTGTTTTGAATGTACTCAATGACTGAGCCTTCACAGCCCTCTGGGGTAGAGAATTCCAAAGATTCACCACCCTCTGATTGAAGAAATTTCTCCTCATCTCAGTCCTAAATGATCTACCCCTTATTCTGAGATTGTGACCCCCTGGTTCTAGGCTCCTCAGCCAGGGGAAACATCCTCCCTGCATCTACCCTGTCGAGCCGTGTAAGAATTTTGTATGTTTCAATGAGATCACCTCTCATTCTTCTAAACTCTAGAAAATACAGGCCTAGTCTACACAATCTCTCCTCATAGGACAATCCTGCCATCCCAGGAATCAGTCTGGTGAACCTTTGTTGCATTCCTTCTATGGCAATTACATCCTTTCTTAGGTAAGGAGACCAAAATTGTACACAATACTCCAGGAGTGGTCTCACCAAGGCCCTATATAATTGCAGTAAGACATCTTTACTCCTGTACTCAAATCCTCTTGTAATAAAGGCCAACATACCATTTGCCTTCCTAATTGCTTGCTGCACCTGCATGTTAGCTTCCAGTGATTCATGTACAAGGACACCCAGGTCCCTTTGAACATCAACATTTCCCAATCTCTCACCATTTAAAAAATACTCTGCATTTCTGTTTTTCCTACCATAGTGGATAACTTCACATTTTTCCACGTAATATTCCATCTGCCATGTTCTTGCCCACTCACTTAGCCTGTCTATATCCCCTTGAAGCCTCTTTGCATCCTCCTCACAACTCACATTCCCACCTAGTTTTGTGTCATCAGCAAACTTGGAAATATTACATTTGGTTCCCTCATCCAAATCATTGATATAGATTGTGAATAGCTGAGGCCCAAGCACCGATCCCTGCGGTACCCCACTAGTCACAGTCTGCCAACCTGAAAAAGACCCGTTTATTCCTACTCTCTGTTTCTGTCTGTTAACTAATTCCCAATCCATGCCAGTATATTTCCCCCAATTCCATGTGCTCTAACTTTGTTCACCAACCTCCTGTGTGGGACCTTATCGAAAGCCTTCTGAAAATCCAAATACTCCACATCCACTGGTTCCCCCTTATCTATTCTGCTAGTTACATCCTCAAAGAACTCCAATAGGTTTGTCAAACATGATTTCCCTTTCATAAATCCATATTGACTCTGCCAAATCCTATTATTATTTTCTAAGTGTCCTGTTATCACATCCTTTACAATAGATTCTAGCATTTTTTCAACTTGCAAAGTTTTCCAGCTAAAAGTTTATAAAGGGGCTAAAGAATCGGCCTCCTCTTTACAACAGCCAAAATGTTTTATGAAGTGATGCTCAGAGAAAACCAAAAGCACAATGTAGTAATTCATACATGACTGAAATGATAATGACACTGGCATATTGCACTGCTGGCGCAATTTTGATTGGACGATTCTTCCGACATGGTCTTAATGTACCCAAACCATGGTTCGGTAAGTTTCCAAATTTGAATGAATTTTAAACAGTTATTTTTCACTGTACCAACAGGCCACATAATAAATCACCATATAACATGATTGATAATAGCTCTAATGTAATATGCTCCATCTTCAGCAGCACCGACTCACTTTATTTCAGTGCTCTCCTGGTCCTCAGTTCCATTTCAACCTTTGCCTCATCCGGCGTTTTAACAAAAAACCTTTTTTCTTCCTTTCAGAGTTTCAACAACTCTTAGATACCAATGCCCCTCCTGATCCTTCTTCCCCTTCACTTGCCTCTGACTCCATCCCTCCTTCCAACCTCACCTTTTGTCGATTTTTCACTATCTCCTATGACCTTCCCCTCTCTGACCCAGAACAATCAGTCCTCAGCAAAGTCCTCAGCTTCATCCCCTTTGTTTGATCATCTAAGGTAATATATATTTTTTCTTGTAAAGACACTGGCAGTGACATTGCTCTCCACCGTATCTAGGGAATGCTCATTACACTACTCTGTGGCATGCTGGTAAAAGAAAGAAATAAAGACTTTATTTGCTTTTTTTTGTTGCCCTGGGATTTCCTGGGCTTCCCTATAGAGTGGTCCTAGTTTTGTGTCTGGAACAGCTGCACAACCAGAGTAGCCTAGGTAAGCCACGGTGGGCATTCTCAGCCCTTCTGCCTCATTTTCCTGTGCTTTTGTCTCAGGGGTGCTATTTCCAGTGGTGCTGCAAGAAGCTGGTGGTGAGCTTTGCTCCTCAAACCTCCTCAGATTGGGGAGCCTGCGAGGGCCAAGGTAAGTGCCACCTTTCTTTTTGCACCAGATCTTTGGACCTTGAAGGCCTTTTACCCGCTGTTGTGCAACAGCAGCCAGAAGGTCCTGAGGCAGGCGGCCAGTCCCACAGCTGTAGGCCTCTCATTTACCAGTGGGGCCTCGCACGCAGCTGGCAACTTATTGGCAAATCACGGTGCTTTGCCCACAAATCCTCTAAAGGATCTGTTCATTACTCCTGATGCTATGTTGAATTTGCACAGTATTATGTTCTTCAACTACATTCTGCATTCTGTCGATATGTTTCATACATACAGTCACCAGTAAAGCATTGCACTGTATTGCTTAACAACATGAAAAGAGAAAATACTTTTCCCTTTGCTTTCCTTTATTTTTTGCCCTTATAGGTTGCTAACCTATGCTGCTTCCTCAAGCTGGGAGGGCAAAGATTTTTTGGGTCATGGATTTTTATGGTAACCATCAATGGCCCTTTGTAGTAGGGCAGCAGATGGTACAATTTAAAGAGGACAGTGTGGGTAGTACTAGGTTTTTTTCCTTCCAAGCTGGAACAGTTTACTTTTCATTGCATTCCACCCAGTGAATAAGCAGAAGATTAGCTAAAGCTCACACAAACAAGGCAGATGAAATCAAATCAAGCTCACAACCTGAGTTAATGGGCCAACCTGAATGTTGAGAATTTTAATCAAATATATGCATTTTTGTTCAGAACTTGACACATCTCGTTGCAAAATCAGATTTTTTTTCCTGCCAAGGTTAATCCTGGCAATTAAAAACAACTCTTAATATGATGCAAAATCAATTATTATTAGTTTAAGTATTAGCACACAGTCAAGAAAAAATATGTATGGGTGTAATTTAATTACATTTATTTTAGCAAGTGACTCCCAGGCGAAGCAATAGAAGTCTTGTAGAGTTAATTCTGACAGTCATCTGTTTTCTTCTTGCAGTACAATGTTAATGTGATATTGATTCGCTATTCATATTTACCTGCAGAATTTAGTAAACTTTTTTTTGTAAAGTTTGAGAAAATAAAAACACTTAATTAAACAAGTGTTATTGGTTTTATGGCAATTTTACCTCATCATATGTCACATTCTTACCCATACAAAGATGTGTATACCACTGCAGCTGGTCTGGAATTCATACATTTATCCCTGCCCACTGCTACCATCATCTAAGAAGCCTCCACCCTTATGAATCAACTGAAGGTAGGGAGTAAAGGATTAGCACACGACCTCAAATATTTCTTAGCTCTCTAATAAAAGGAATGTTTGGCAAAATAAAGTTGATGATTTCAGATTTTATCATATTTTGCTTTAGTGGTAAAATTATTTGTATTCCATTTTATATGTCCAAGGTACGGAGAAATGTTCTCAGTATAACTCATACATTTTTCTGCACAAAGTTACAATATTCATGTGGAAGGTTAACCAGTGAGATGAAAATCATGTCTCACTGGCAGCAGACAAGTGCAGTATGTTAATGCTCCAATGCACTGTACTATAGGATGGTAGGAAGTGGCATTGCACAAAGATTCGCAACACAGTGCAGAGTCTAGGTGCAACCCAATGGAAGGAGGTCAATCACCCTTATCTATGTTTGTGAACCCACTAACAATCAGTTAAGGAGTAACATTGACAGGGAGCTCTGAGCAGGCCACCTGCAATGGGGAGTATTGTATAATGCCGTCTGACATGGGAAAAGCAAAGAAAAATACTCAACAGCAATTGTCCTTTAATAGGCATCTACATGCATAATGTTGCTACTAGGAATAAGGGAATCAGTCTGAGTTTGTGGGTTCCAGATGATTCAAGTGCAGCCCCCTGATGAGCTGCTGAAGTCCAATTTGGAACAAGTCAGCCATTTAAATACTCTGGGATTAAACATGCTTAACGGTGCTCTTGTGACAGAATCGTTTTTCAAATCTAAGGATTGTGCTGCTCCCTTGAAATATGGAATCACATGATTTAAAGGGTCAAACCAAAGGAAAGGTTCAAATCAAAGTAAGTATTGAAAACCAGTGTATTTCAGAAGTGCTGAGATTCCCATTTTCTTTTACAACTTTTCTCTCAGCACGGTGACTTCATCAGATAGTTTATCCAATTTTCTTAGTGTAACGTCTGCTGAAATACTCAGAATAACTATATTATATAAAAGCATGTAATGATATATTAATATATCACAACTTTTTTTTCCATGAATGGAACTGACTGAACAACTCAGGGACAATGAACAATGAGCAATAATCAGTCCCATGAAAGTCATATTGGCCCAGAAATTGCTCCGAGTGGCAAAACGAATGCTCCATAGATTTATTCTCACCCACAAACTTACCGTGGTCTTTACTGCGTGAAATTCCTCTAATTCAAAGTTGGAAAGAGTCCAGCCATAACTCCAGTGGAGCTAGGACCATGCAAGCAACGAGAGGAGTGCTCTCTCCCCTCGATCAATCAGATTGGAGCATTTTTGACACACCACGAAGAGTCTGAGTCAAAACCAGGAAGTGAAAGGTAAAAAATTAAAAACCTTGAAAAAACAGTTAGAGACAGCGAAATAAAGAGACGGTAAGAAATATAAAATCAAAAGATAGAGATAAAAGAGACAAAGAAAAAGTAAAAATATTAAAATTAATTTTTTTAATGTCCACCAACTCTTAAAATCCCAATTCATGAGACTCCACATTTAAAAAAATTAATTTTCAGTGCAAGCGGTTGTTTGGCAATCATTAAGACTTACCACACTGTTAAATCTTAGTTTAGAGCTGATATTTTTGAGCGTATCTTTTTTAGTTTCCAGCTGAGCAGGAGAGCAAGTTGGAGCTGGTCCATTGATTCCAGTGATTCCAGCCAGCGAGGTCCCTTTAACGCGAGTCTGTCATATCTCCGGCGAACCAGGAAGAGCAAGTTCCGGACTTCCCAATTTAACTGTGCATGTGCGGATTCTCTTCAATTTCACCACTAATAACGGTGAGCGCTGTTGAGCTCACCATTATTTTAGAAGTAATTTCTGGGCCTATATACCAGTAGCAAGTAAAAGTGTGAAGTTTCTTTTTCAGTCAACCACTGTTGAAAAAATTTCACTGCCAAATGATGTTATAACATTTCAGGTCCTTCATGACTGTTAAAAACTGTGAATGTCCAAAGGGACTTAAGGGTTCAGGTACATAGATCATTGAAGTGTCATGATCAGGTGCAGAAAATAATCAAGAAGGCAAATGGAATGCTGGCCTTTATATCTAGAGGACTGGAGTACAAGGGGGCAGAAGTTATACTGCAGCTATACAAAACCCTGGTTAGACCGCACCTGGAATACTGTGAGCAGTTCTGGGCACCGCACCTTCGGAAGGACATATTGGCCTTGGAGGGTGTTCAGCGTAGGTTTACTAGAATGATACCTGGACTTCAAGGGTTAAGTTACGAGGAGAGATTACACAAATTGGGGTTGTATTCTCTAGAGTTTAGAAGGTTAAGGAGTGATCTGATCGAAGTTTATAAGATATTAAGGGGAACGGATAGGGTGGATAGAAACTATTTCCGCTGGTTGGGGATTCTAGGAGTAGGGGGCACAGTCTAAAAATTAGAGCCAGACATTTCAGGAGTGAGATTAGAAAACATTTCTACACACAAAGGGTGGTAGAAGTTTGGAACTCTCTTCCGCAAACGGCAATTGATACTGGCTCAATTGCTAAATTTAAATGTGAGATAGATAGCTTTTTGGCAACCAAAGGTATTAAGGGATATGGGCCAAAGGCAGGTATATGGAGCTAGATCACAGATCAGCCATGATCTTATCAAATGGCAGAGCAGGCACGAGGGGCTAAATGGCCTACTCCTGTTCCTATGTTCCTATGTTCTCTTTACTACCTTTTCAGCTATGTAACAATGCCTCTATATTATTAAAAATATAGGCAACATTATAAAGAATAATATATAGCCAGCAGTAATTCAATCATAGACACTGCTGGTTGTTTATAAATCATATACTAGTGTTCTACTAATAGACAGTAAAAAATTACAAGGCAATAGATCAGACAGGAGATTCTGATCACATCTCCCGTATTGCTCATGGATGGGCTGGGTTCTGGAATCTGATTTCCGATGGTTGCTGTGGTTATGATGCAGCCTAAATACAATGCTAGGTCGCCCACAGCTGTAATAGAACAAGTTTACTGAAGTAATGTATCACATGACTGATACAATGCAAAAATAGTACACATGTTACTGATACTAAATAATACAAGCTTCACAAATATATTTGTAATACTACCACCGGCATAAGAGGCAAGTAAGTTTGTTTAGCCCTTTATTCCCAATTATTTACATTGTAAAAGATGTTTTTTTTGCATCACCTCCCACAATACTTTAATTGTCTGTTTATTCTGCCCTTTGCCCGCCTCAAAATCTTCCTTCTTTTTCCCAGATACTTACATGATTATAAAAGATGTTTTTTCCTCTTTTACTTACCTTGGATGAAGATG
Source organism: Heptranchias perlo (assembly GCF_035084215.1). NCBI lineage: Eukaryota > Metazoa > Chordata > Chondrichthyes > Hexanchiformes > Hexanchidae > Heptranchias > Heptranchias perlo. The sequence goes on along the minus strand of NC_090325.1, from coordinate 122,956,252 downwards.
CGCTGGACACCTTGGCATGGAAAAGCATGCAGAAAGTAGAGAAGGATGAAACCACAGGCCTCATTCAAGCTTAGGGCTGGTACCGTTGTGTTCTTACGTCTTGTTCCCTTTCTCACTCACTCCCACACATACCTACACAAGCAGCACCATGCTCCACAGGATTGAGGTACATTTTCATCTCTGGCTCTCCCTCGCGCAGAGTTTCACACTTTGGGAGTGTATATCATCCAATTGGGTGCGTGTTGCCCACAATTTCATGTCCATTAAAATGAACGGATGGAGAATTGTAGGCAGTGCATGGCTGATTTTCCAATATGAGCTTCCAGCATGTAAAACTCTAAGTAGGAGAACTAAAGATGAAAATTTACATCATAGTTGCCATGAAATTCTATGAGAGGGAGCACTGAATTTAATCTCCTTGGTTGTATTTGAATAGTAGACAAAATAAAGGAGCTTCACAGTTTTAAGGGATTCCTTCTCAACAGACAAGAACCTGGTTGACCTTTAAAGACCAGTACACTGAAGGAATGGGCTGAGTAAACAGGAATTATACTTAGTCCCCCATTATCTACTGATTTACTTGGAATTAAACTTTCTAATGACGCTCTCAACAGGAAATCAGGTCAGGAATGAAATGCAATGCATGGAGTGGGAGCGAAGTTTGTGGGTTTCTTAACTCACAAATTTCTGGCTTGTATCTCCCTATTTCTATGTGATTCAACCACATGAGCTTGATCTCTGTGACTCTTCACTCTGACACTCACCACCATCGAAAAAAACTTGCTGAAAATTTGAATAAAACCAGCCTTGTGAGTTCCACCTCTATATATTAATAAGAACAGCACAGGTTAGAGAGTGTCTCAAAAACATAACACATTTCAGGGACAAGATGACATTGATAAATCTCATGCTTCATGTTCATGGTTTATGATGTAAATTTTGACATGTTACTGATTTGTAACACACTCCAGCCTATATCATAAATTCTCTGAGTACACACTGGTGGTGAGGTATCTCATCTGCTGCTGGTGCGTGTTGTTCAATCGGGTTGCCACTAGCCTGCACTCAGAGAATTTACCTCATGGTTCATTTTATATTTATCTTGTATTATTTACTATCAATTAATATTATCTGCTTATTCACACTATATTGTAATGTAAGAAATAAAGCGAACACAAAATGAAAGGTACTTTGAGTGTTATGAAAATGAACAGACAACATAATGTACTAAAAAAAACCACACAATTGTACCAACCATTGTAGTTTATGGAGCTGTCCATTGCTTGTTCCTTTCAATGCAAGCTATTTCTCACCTGAGTTGGTATTTTGGGAATTACATGGCTGATAAATGAAAATAATTTATTTTGTCACATGATGATGGGAAATGCCATGCTGCTAAATTCAGTGCAATTGCTCAAAAACAATAGCAAAGCTGGCAAGATCAAAACAGCGATCGGATGGTGGGGACATTTTAAACAAAACAAGCAGATACAATAGTCATAAAATGGTTTGCTAATCTCTTCACATTCTGTTTATTAAATGCCTGTTCATGGAAAATGTTTAACTGATCCAACATATGAGGCCTGGCTTATCGGTGATTATCAATGTAATATTTATATCTAATATGGAGTGGAGGATAAATGTTGGTGAGAAGAATTATTTTGTTTATGTAGTACTGCAGCAATTAGGCAGAGTGAGCAGGCCTTGAACAATATAGTGTGGGCGTCCTGTAGTGACCACAGCTGTCGTTTTTCATGAGGATGAATCTGAGTATTGCAGTATTGTTGCATAGCCTGCTAATGTAGCCAACATTCCTTGGCCATGGTGCTTGAGAAGACTCTGGGTTGTTATTTGTTATAATTCTTTTTAATTCATTATTATGATTAAAGCTTCCTTTCTCAACAAATATTTATTGTAGAAATATGATAAAAATAGTATGATGCTGAACTGCTAAGTATAACATTCATATTCCGTCATGTAAAAAGAAATAGATGATGAATATGATTTAACTCTCGATTTCCAAGCCTGTGAAAATAATGGCCCTATTCTATATGAACATGCAAACGTACAAAAATGACGGGCAGGAAAAGACGAGCTGGTTCATCAAGCCTGTCCCACACTCATGATGGCCGGAGCACCATGACTATGAAGTTCTATAAATTGTCCAGCAGACATTGTTCAGTACAATATGAGAGTGAGGAACTTAAAGTACTGGAGAAATTAATGGGACTAAAACCTGGCAAATCCCCTGTACCTGATGGCCTACATCCTAGGGTTCTAAAAGAGGCGGCTGTAGAGATAGTGGATGCATTGGTTTTGATTTTCCAGAATTCTCTAGATTCTAGTACGGTCCCCGTGGTTTGAAAGGTAGAAAATGTAACACCGCTAGTCAAGATAAGAGGGAGAGAGAAAACAGGGAACTATAGGTCAGTTAACCTGACATCAGTAGTAGGGAAAATGCTAGAATCTATTATTAAAGACGTAGTAACAGGACACTTAGAAAATCATAATATGATTAGGCAGAGTCAACACGGTTTTATGAAAGGGAAATCGTGTTTGACAAATGTATTAGAGTTTTTTGAGGGTGTAACTGGCAGGGTAGATAAGGGGAAACCAGTGGATGCAGTATATTTGGATTTTCAAAAGGCATTCGATAAGGTGCTATATAAGAGGTTGTTAGACAAGAATAGGGCTCATGGGGTTGGGAATAACATATTAGCATGGATTGAGGATTGGATAACAGACATAAAACATAGAGTAGGAATAAACGGGTCATGTTCGGGTTGGCAGGCTGTAACTGGTGGAGTGCCACAAGGATCAGTGCTTAGGCCTCAGCTGTTTACAATCTATATCAATGACTTAGATGAGGGGACAGAGTGTAATGTATCCAAGTTTGCTGATATAGACAGGTTAAGTGAGTGGGCGAGAAGGTGACAGATGGAGTATGACGTGGGGAAATTTGAAATTATCCACTTTGGTAGGAAGAATAGAAAAGCAGAATATTTTTTAAAAGGTGAGAGACTCAGAAATGTTGGTATTCAGTGGGATTTGGGTGTCCTTGTCCACAAATTACAGAAAGTTAACATCTGGGTACTGCAAGCAATTAGGAAGGCAAATGGTACGTTAGTCTTTATTGCAAGGGGGTTGGAGTATAAGAGTAAGGAGGTCTTGCTGCAATTATATAAGGTTCTGATGAGACCACATCTGGAGTACTGTGTACAGTTTTGGTCTCCTTACCTAAGGAAGGATATACTTGTCTTCGAGAAGGTACAACAAGGGTTCACTAAATTGATTTCTGGGATGACAGGGTTGTCCTATGAGGAGAGACTGAGTAAAATGGGCCTATGTTCTCTGGAACTATCTGGTGTAGATAAGAACTGGAGTCTGACATAGCAGTCAGCAGTTTTGCACCAAAACAGGTCATATGATATGCTGCAGAACTGGACAGAGCTGGTTTAAGTCAGGTTTAGACAAATGGATAGCACATGGTGCTAGGGTTACATCATATCCTGTGACCAAAATAGGTGTGTTTTAGTAAAAGATATAAATGCAGGAGGAAGTCATATATTCTTTGTTATTCAGCATTGAGAACTCACTAGATCGCAGACGCTCTCAGTCCCCACTGGATACCCTATATGAGAGTATAATAGATGTATTTGCTTGCTTGTAATCACGTATATGCCCAATAAATCTCTAAAATTAACTTATCTCTGGTGTCTGAGCCTTTCGCACGATTGGAGTAGACGTCCTATATGGTACATGTCCAACAGTTAACACTTGAATATAAGGTGGCTGCTGGCCTGGGTACCTGGATCACTTACATCTTCTCTCAGATTCCTGATCCTAACATGTATCATAGTATCATAGTAGGTACAGCACAGGAGGAGGCCATAGTGCCTGTGCCGGCTCTTTGAAAGTGCTATCCAATTAGTCCCATTTCCCTGCTCTTTCCCCATAGCCCTGTAAATTTTTTCCTTTCAAGTATTTATCAAATTTCCTTTTGAAAGTTATTATTGAATCTGCTTCCACCACCCTTTCGGTTAGTGTATTCCAGATCATCACAACTTGCTGCGTAAAAAAATGTTTCTGGCTCTTTTGCCGATCACCTTAAATCTGTGTCCTCTGGTTACCGACCCTTCTGCCACTGGAGACAGTTTCTCCTTATTTACTCTATCTAATCCGTTCATGATTTTGATCACCTCTATCAAATCTCCTCTTAACCTTCTCTGTTCTAAGGAGAACAATCCCAGCTTCTCCAATCTCTCCACATAACTGAAGTCCCTCATCCCTGGAACCATTCTAGCAAATCTCTTCAGCACCCGCGCTAATGCCTAGATATCCCTCCTAAAGTGTAGTGCCTAGAATTGAACACGATACTCCGGCTGAGGCCTAACCAGTGTTTTATAAAGATTTTGCATAATTTCCTTGCTTTTGTTATCTATGGGCTTCATTTTAGCACCCGCTACCGGGTGCGTTCCTAGCGGGGGGGCTCCGAAAATCGGGGAATCCCAGAGCGGGTCCGGAGCCCGGCTCCAACCCGCCCACTTCCGGGTTCCCCACAGACGCGCCGGCGTGCGCGCGCAGCCCCCGCAGGTGGGAGTCCCGCAGGCAATTAAAGCCAGCGGGATGCCACTTGACAATATTTATCTAGGTATTTCAGGTCATTAACAGACCTGATTAAGGGATTATGTGAGGAGGGGTGGGATTTTACAAACAACTGGGACTGTATCCCACACTGGGGGAAACACTCCCAGTTGAAATGGACATGTTGCAGCTGTCAGCCTGTGGCAGCTGCAAAGGTCCATTTGACAGGTATGGGGGGGAGACCCTCACTCATTGCAGGAGGCCACTCTGTCACTTGGGACAAAGTTTGGCCTCCACCACCCTCCTCCTGACAAGAAAATTCACCAACTCGCACACTTACCCCGGGGTCCAGAGACATGTACCTACCTTGCGGACCCCCTCAGATGTATATCTTCCGGATGGGGGCCGCCGTAGCTGCAGTCATGACCTCCTCGGAGGGCGAACAGCATCACCAGCCTCACCAGCCTCGCCGGCCAAGCCGTCCACCTCTGACAAGTAGAGCTCCACAACACAGTGCTGTGACACATCCACCTGCACAGCAGGAGAGAGGGCAACCGCAGAGAGAGATGCGTCACAGAGGGCACTACCCTCGCCACAGGGTCCACAGACCGAGGCTCAGCTTCCTGGACCTCTCTGAGCAGCAGTGCACACGGATACTCAGAGTCACTCGACATGTGGTCGTGGACATCTGCAGCCTCCTTGATGTCAAGCTGCTCCCGGCTGGCCCGAGCACCATCTTCTTACCTGTCGCTGTCAAAGTCACCACTGCCCTCAACAACTTCTCCTCCGCATCCTTCCAGGGTGCCACCGGGGACATCGCCGATGTCTCCGCAAAAGAGCCCTGCAAATACACCTACACCCACTCTGCAGTGACACAATGGGTGGCATCAGTTGTGGGTCTTCATTGTGATCCTCAGGAAAGGGCATTATTGCACAAACCAGACAAGATACGCAAAGACGTGGCAGTAGTGGTGCCAATATAATATGTAATGTGAGTTGGTCAGAAATTCAATAGAAGTAAAAACCATGACAAACCCTCAAACACCCTTGTGCATCCCCTTCATGCTCACGACACGTTTGCCTTACGCTGCCTACTGCACATATGTGATGCATGCCCTGTGGCTGCAGCACAGGTAGTGGCAGGTTGAGTGAGGCTGACCGTGAAAGGGATGCACGAGAGGGTGAGTATGAGATAGAGCCATGAGATTGTATGAGGATTGGGTTGAGTGGTAGTGGCGGGATGAGTACTGGCGAGGTGAGTAGGTGCAGGTAAGGTGAGGATGAGCTTTGAGTGGGTATGAGGGGTGATGTGATAGAGTAGTGTTGGCAGTGCAGAAGGAGATGTGGGGTGGGGACGTTGTTGTGGCAGATGGAGTGTAGGGGAATGAGTAAGTGTACTCACTTTGGCTGACCTACTTAGGTCATTGGAGCGCCTCCTGCACTGTATGCAGGTGGGCGATATGTTGGTGGTGCAGGTGACCTCCTCTGCCACCTCGAGCCAGGCCTTCCTGGTGGCAGAGGCAGGCCGCTTCCTCCCGCCCGCCGGGGGGAAGATCTCTGTCCTACCCCTCCTCCTCACCCCATCTAATGATACCTGGAGTGAGGCATCATTAAACTGGGAGCAGCCATCCCCATGGGCTGCTCCATGCTGTAATTTTTTCTATTTGTTGCAGCATCTGTCAGTGGAGGACTGCCCCTTTAAATAGAGCTCCTCCAGCTGACAGAGCTTACTGTACATGCGCAGTCCGCCTGACGTGCAGATCAGCTGTGGGGAACCCGGAAGACCAGATAAGTGGATCCAATTAGGCTGCGATCGCGCGGGGGGCAGACTAATTTCACCGGGCGCGTTACCCACGCACGAACCCGCAGCCCTGCTCACATCGAGCCCTATATCTCTATTAATAAAGCCCAGGATCCCATACACTTTCTTATCAGCCTTCCCAACTTGTCCTGCCAAAGATTTGTTTATGTGCACCCCTAGTTCTCTCTGTACCTGCGTCCCTTTTAAAATTGTACCATTTAGTTTATATTGCCTCACCTCATTCTTCCTACCAAAATGTATCACTTCACATTTCTCTGCATTAAATTTCATCTGCCATGTATCTGCCCATTTTACCGTCTGTCTATGTCCTTACGAAGTCTGTTACCATCCTTCACATTGTTTACTACATTTCCGAGTTTCGTGTCATCTGCAAACTTTGAAATTATACCCTCTATACCCACGTTCAGGTCATTAATATATATCAAGAAGAGCAATGATTCTAACCCTGACCCCTGAGGAATACCAATGTATTCTTCCCTCCAGACTGAAAAACAACTGTCCCATAGCCAATTTTGTATCCACGCTGCCATTGTCCCTTTAATCCTACGGGCTTCAAATTTTGCTAATATGTCTATTATGTGCTACTTTATCAAATGCCTTTTGAACGTCCATAACATCAACCACACAACTCTCATGAACCCTTTCCATTACTACATCAAAGCACTCCATCAAGTTAGTCAAACACGATTTTCCTTTAACAAATCCATGCTGAGTTTCATTTATTGGTCCATACTTTTCCAAGTGCCAATTCATTTAGTTCCGGATTATGGTCCTCAAAAATTTCCCTATCCACCTATGTTAGGCTGACTGACTTGTAATTACTAGGTTTATCCCTCTCCCCTTTTTTGAACAGGGGTGTGACATTTGCACTCCTCTGGCCCCGACCCTATATCTAAGGAGTATTGGAAAATTGTGGCCAGAGCCTCCAAAATTTCCACCTTTACTTCCCTCAGTAACCTAGGATGCATCCCATCTGGACCGGGTGACTTTTCTACTTTGAGTACTGCCAATCTTTTAAGTACCTCCTCTTTATCTATTTTTTTCCTATCCAATATTGTTACTACCTCCTCCTTTACTACTACAAATCTCCTCTCAACCTTCTCTGCTCTAAGGAGAACAACCCCAGCTTCTCCAGTCTATCCACATAACTGAAGTCCTTCATCCCTGGAATCATTCTAGTAAATCTCTTCTGCACCCTCTCTAAGCCTTCATATCTTTCCTGAAGTGCGGTGCCCAGAACTGGACACAATACTCTAGTTGTGGCCTAACTGGTATTTTATAAAGGTTTATCATAGCTTCTTTGCTTTTGTACTCTATGCCTTTATTTATAAAGCCCAGGATCCCGTATGCTTTTTTAACCGCTTTCTCAACCTGCCCTGCCACCTTCAAAGACTTGGGCACATATACCCCCAGATCTCTCTGTTCCTGCAACCCTTTTAGAATTATACCTCTAGTTTATATTGCCGCTCCTCATTCTTCCTTCCAAAATGTATCACTTTGAACTTTTCTGCGTTAAATTTCATCTGCCATGTGTCCGCTCATTTCACCAGCCTGTCTATATCCTCTTGAAGTCTATCACTATCCTCATCACTGTTCACTACACTTCCAAGTTTTGTGTCATCTGCAAATTTTGAAATTATGCCCTTTACGCCAAAGTTTGATGAAGAACAGAGAACGAACAAGTTCAAGTAGAATTGGAGGAGCTATAACTTGTTGGCCCAAAGACCAGTTTGAAGCCTCCTTCCATTGCTAAACCTAGAGATTTGAACTTCACAGGGACTGTCTACAAATGCATTTTGGTAGCTCCTCATCAGCAGTTGAGTTGAGAGTGCTACAGAGGAGTCCACAGTCCCATCTGTGCAGTGCTGTATGACTATCTGACCTAGCTGCAGACCACCATGCAGAATGTGGCCATTCCAAGGCTCTCGGAAATGTAGCCCCCCCCCCCCCTTCATAGCCAGGTCCTAAGCACAGGCATAGCTTCCATCACAAATGCTTTGACTCAGGCTTTTGAGACCTAGGGCTCCAATTTACAGTGGTCTATCTTGTCTGCAGTCACCATGCGGAACTTCAAGGTCTGCTCAGAGATCTGTCCCCATACAGATCTGTGAGTATGCTTGGAGTAGGGGATTGCAGGAGTTGGCATGGATGTTGGAGATGTAAGGACAACCGCATGTCTGTCACAACCAACCACCCTGCTCAAATGACCACAGATGCTTTGCACAGCGTAAAGGCCCAGGTAGCCACCAATACAATAGCCATGTTGCAAGCCCATCCAATGGTGCAGTACAAGGAGTTTTGGCCCACCTCCCTCCCTATAGGTAGACAGTAAGATCGAGATGCCATCCACTTCAGTTCTTCCACTTACTGGACAACCGCAAAGAAGGAGCACATGTTTAGAAAATAGACGACACAAACTATGTAGTTTCACTAAGGGAAAGCAATTAATGGGCATAAAATTATGTGTTGCACTTGACTAAATGCAATAGAAATGAAAATCAGGAGAGATGTATAACTGATGGCTGAATCGATACTGCACGTCTTACACTATTACCCAAAGTCAAAATTACCCCGCCCCCACATTGTGTTTACAACACTCAAGTATCCTGGGTCAGCTCATCTACCACATTAGGCACAAATACAGATGCCGGTCAGCTCGTGTAATGAGCACACTATTGGTGTGAATCAAAAATTGTGTGTGAAATTTAAAGGGATGGGGACAATTAATGGGGGTGTCAAAATAGGGGGATAAAAATTCTGAAAATCTTTAGAAAAGCTCAAATGGCATTTCAACTCATTAGTGGTCTTTGCCTAAGCTTAAAGTTGCAGGGGGTTACGAAGTGACAGACAAATTTGGAAGCAAAGGACGCCCCATGTGCAGGCCTGAGGATACAGCTGACTGGTTCTGTCACTTGCTGTGCCAGCCCTTAGGTGCATATCTGCAACAGATGTCCTCACAGCAGATGGCACAGCTCTGTATCTGGCCCTCTAGCCCCGACTCTGTGAAGACACTTCCCCGCAGCTGTTGCCAGTCGGATGCAAATATGGTTGGTGACATCTTGGTGGGTGTGGCCAATTAGGCTTCACTGGCTGATGATCGCCCTGGCGTGCCTTCTTTCATGTAGTACCATGAAAAGCAGGGCATGGGGTGATTGGAGAACTTCTGAAGAACCATTCGGTATGACAGCTAGTCAGGCCTTCACACATATCTGTACCATACTGCCTGCTGCTACAACTTAACCTTGACAATTGGAGCCAGTGTCTGCACTAATCATCTGCCAAAGCAAAGTCCAGTGACCTCTGTCTGCAGGTGCAGATGTGCAGATACTGGTGCGCACAGAGCACCTCTTGTGCATCGCAACCCACCTGCCATCCCTTCAGTGTTCTCCACTTCTTCCCTGCACCTTACACTCAGGGATTCCCATTGGAAAAACCTATTGGCGACCACAACAATGCTGTAGGAAATGAAAACAAAAATAAAACAATTGGCTTAAAGCCTCAAAAGAACTTACGAGCCAAGATTTTTTTTTAAATAAGAAAATTGGGCCAGAAATTACCTCAAACTCGTAAAAATAAGTTTCTCTGCAAGCCTTTAAATCTACTTACCTGCAATGCTCATGGTCTAGCAGCCCTAGATGTCAAGATTCAGTGGACATTAGTTTCTGTCTCCTTACATACAGCCTAAAGGGAGGAAAGACGTGTGTGAGGCCCCATAACAATGCTTTGTATCATTTCAATATTAAAATGAAGTTCCTGCCTATTTCAAGTGGGAGTTCCACCACCATCTGTCTTCCACCCAGCTGGAAATAAGCGTCATGTGCTACTGCAATGGTGACCTTGGTGTTACAGTCTCCTCCCATTTTCCTCATCAGAACAGTTCAGAAACAAGTGCTAATGGGGTGTTCTGATGAAGAAAATCATCCCCACCACTCTTGTTTCAGACCCCAGGCCACAGGTGAGCAAAACCACAGGAGATCAATTGGTTATAATTATATAGCATTATCATTTTATTAGAGAATGGAATCATAATAATATGGTTCACTGGTAATAGTATATTGAATTTCCTTGAACCAAATATTCATGTTCAACTCAATTGCACTCAAAAAGTTCAATCTCCAATTCAAATAGGAAACCAACCTTGAACTGTAATGATGTATTTTAATGGAAAATGTTCAAAAATTAATAATCACAATTTGATTTACCACAGCCCTAAGCAAATTCTATTAGACAGGTCATTTCTGAAGGTAGTACCAACATTAATCACCACTGTGAACGCCTTTACAGATGATATACATACTGCAACTCAGGTTTTATAGCCCAGAGTAGTGAAGGTACAAATTGTGGAGTCCAAAACTCAAGTAGCAGTAACATTAGTTAGATGCCTTTATTACCTTTTAATGCCGTAGTTTACTTTGGCAAACTGAATTGTGAATGGCAGAGACTAGTTACATCATCCATAAACTTCTATTCCTCAACATTCTGTGCAAGTCATTTTTCAAGACCCTAATCTACAGCATTGGCCATACATCATGTGGTGCAAAGGATACCATGTACAGACGGGAAAGTAGGGTTGAGCTCGCAATCAGATCAGCCATGAACTTATCAAATGGCATAGCAGGCACGAGGGGCCGAATGGCCTACTCCTGCTCTTAATTCGTTTGTTTTTATGTTCGTACAGACATACAAGTCAGACAGTCAGAACAATGACCAAATGATAAATTTTGATGACATCTTATCACAAGTGCAGTATGTACCAGAAGAATTTTTAGTAAATATAACTATCTAAGCACAGATTGAATGGAGAAAAGCTTACATGGAAACATAGGAATGTACAGAACTGGGTAAAATAAAACATTGCAATCCACCTAAAAAATATCACATACATGCTTCTCACTGCTTGGCCTTGAAGTAAAGAGAGTTGAGGCACAACACCTTAGCATCAGGACAGTTCATAGAGGAGATGAGTGGGTTGTTTTGAGGCACGTCTATGACGTGAATGTTCCATCTGCGTATTCTGGGTTGATGCATGGAGTGCACAGATCATTCTCTGTTGTACCATTTCTGGGTTCTATCTTGATGCTGGAATTAGCACAGGATGGTGCTTCTATTCCTTCTCTCAGTGTGATACGTCAGGTGCTTTTATCTGGTATGCTAGTGCCTTAATTCTTTGGGGGTTAAATTGGGCTGCGTAGTGCCCATTGTGTAGGTGCTACACAGACTCCTAAGCCCTGAAAATGGTGTCCACGATGTGCACAGGACACCATCTTGGTAAAGGTGGCTGCGCACATGCACCTAATGAACACCAGCAGCATGTAAAGCAGGGAGATTGTGACGTAGATCAGCGTTCAACGCTGATTTGAAGCAGCCGGCACCATTTTCGAACTCCCCGCTCCAGCCAATGCACTGTCTTAACCTTACACTGCTGAACAGGAATTAAAGGGCATGAAAGACACCCCACCTGTGCGATTTAAAGGGTTCATGCAGGAGTTGCAGGTTAGTTGATGCATTAGTTATTCTGGTTGCTGGTACAATTATGGGTGTTTGTGGAAGTTTCCTATACTTGGAAAAAGTTGCTATACAATACAGAGAATGGTCCCAGTGGCTTCCAGTACTGTTAGTGGCATTTAAAATATTGTGCTGAACAAGGTTGCTGCCAGACATGCTAGGGCTTCCTCTCGGAATTGAACATGACTGGAAGCATGCTGAGAGGCCACGTAAAGCAGAACAAGCTGCCAGAAGAGGGAGGGGGAGGAGGAGGTGCAGGGCACTCAGCAGGAGGCCACATCCAACGAGGGCCTTCAGGGACCAATTCTCCTACCTCAACTTCAGCGAGAACCAATGCATCAATGGCTGCAGTTCATGAAAGAAATTGTGACTGAGATTTGTCAACTGCTGTAGGACAACTGCAGCCTCAGAGCAGGGAAAGGACAGCATTGGTTGCAGCTGTCAAGGTAACCATAGTGCTTAATTTTTAAGGCTGTTGCTGGCTATATAAGCAACATCTCGTAGTTTGCAGTGCACTGCTGTATAAAGGAGGTCACAGAGGCTCTGTACACACTCAGAAACAGATTCATCACGTTCCCTCTGGACAGAGACAAGCAGCATGAGTGAGCACAAGGGTTTGCTCACATTGCAGGCTTCCCTATGGTGCAGGGTGCCATTGACTGCATGCATATTGCCTTACATGCTCCACATCTGAACTTGGCCATATTCATGAACAGAAAGGGATTCCACTCCCTCAATGTGCAGCTGGTGTGCAACCGATTGCAGCTCATCATGCAGGTCAATACTAGACAATGTGGAAAATTGCCCAGGTATGTCCTGTCCACAAAAAGCAGGACAAATCCAATCCGGCCAATTACCGCCCCATCAGTCTACTCTCAATCATCAGCAAAGTGATGGAAGGTGTCATCGACAGTGCTATCAAGCGGCACTTACTCACCAATAACCTGCTCAACAATGCTCAGTTTGGGTTCCGTCAGGACCACTCGGCCCCAGACCTCATTACAGCCTTGGTCCAAACATGGACAAAAGAGCTGAATTCCAGAGGTGAGGTGAGGGGGTAACTGCCCTTGACATCAAGGCAGCATTTTACCGAGTGTGGCACCAAGGAGCCCTAGTAAAACTGAAGTCAATGGGAATCAGGGGGAAAACTCTCCAGTGGCTGGAGTCATACCTAGCACAAAGGAAGATGGTAGAGGTTGTTGGAGGCCAATCATCTCAGCCCCAGGACATTGCTGCAGGAGTTCCTCAGGGCAGTGTCCTAGGCCCAACCATCTTCAGCTGCTTCATCAATGACCTTCCCCCCATCATAAGGTCAGAAATAGGGATGTTCGCTGATGATTGCACAGTGTTCAGTTCCATTCGCAACCCCTCAGATAATGAAGCAGTCCGTGCCTGCATGCAGCAAGACCTGGACAACATCCAGGCTTGGGCTGATAAGTGGCAAGTAACATTCACGCCAGACAAGTGCCAGGCAATGACCATCTCCAAAAAGAGAGAGTCTAACAACATCCCCTTGACATTCAACGGCATTATCATTGCCAAATCCGCAACCATCAACATCCTGGGGGTCACCATTGACCAGAAACTTAACTGGACCAGCCTCATAAATAGTGTGGTTACAAGAGCAGGTCAGAAGCCGGGTATTCTGCGGCGAGTGACTCACCTCCTGACTTCCCAAAGCCTTTCCACCATCTACAAGGCACAAGTCAGGAGTGTGATGGAATACTCTCCACTTGCCTGGATGAATGCAGCTCCAACAACACTCAAGAAGCTCGACACCATCCAGGACAAAGCAGCCCGCTTGATTGGCACCCCATCCACCACCCTAAACATTCACTCCCTTCATCACCGTCGCACCGTAGCTGCAGTGAGTACCATCTACAGGATGCACTGCAGCAACTCGCCAAGGCTTCTTCAACAGCACCTCCCAAACCCACGACCTCTACCACCTAGAAGGAGAAGGGCAGCAGGCATATGGGAATAACACCACCTGCATGTTCCCCACCAAGTCACACGCCATCCCACCTTGGAAATATATCGCCGTTCCTTCATCGTCGCTGCGTCAAAATCCTGGAACTCCCTACCTAACAGCACTGTGGGAGAACCTTCACCTCACGGACTGCAGCGGTTCAAGAAGGTGGCTCACCACCACCTTCTCAAGGGCAATTAGGAATGGGCAATAAATGTTGGCCTTGCCAGTGACGCCCATATCCCATTAACGAATAAAAAAAGTCATGACTCCTTCATTCTGCGCAGTCCAACGTGCCACTTATATTTCAACCAGCACGGCAAGTCAAAGGCTGGCTACTGGGCGACAAGGGTTATCCCCTCATGAAGTGGCTCATGACTCCAGTCCAGAATGCATGCACACATGCAGAGCAGTCGTGCAATGAGAGCCATACAGAACATCATTGAGCACACCATCGGCGTCCTCCAGCAATGTGCCCACTGCCTGGACCGCTCTGGCAGAGCCCTGCAGCACTCAGCTGAGCAGGTATCACGGTTTGTCGAGGTGTGCTGTCTGCTGCACAACCTCGCCTTTATGAGGGAACAGCCCTTGCCACTGCCTATCAGGAAGAGGCGGAGAAGGAAGAGGCGGAGGAGGAAGAGATGAAGGATGAAGAAACAGAGGAGGAAGAGGATGAAGTGTAGCAGGAAGAAAAGGAAGAGGCAGGGAGGCAACAAGGTAGACAGGCCCTGTCTGCCAGGGCTCTGCATGATCAGCTGATTAACGAGCCGTACCAGCTCCCCATTCTCCAACAGTCCTACACTCCTTACTTTTCTACTCCCACATGACCCGCAAATCGCCCTCCTTATGATTACACATTGCTTCTTCCCTCAATTCATCACAGAAATGAAAACCAACACCAAATTCAAATCCAACTTTATAAATTAACACATGTAATAATTCAAACGAAATGAGACAATTCACCCTAATGCATTCCCTTAGTGCCAGTCGATCGTGTGCCTTTACCTATCCTAATGCTCCTAGGAGGTGCACCCCCAGTGGCTGGAATATCGGTGGTGCAAGGCTGCTGATCTTCAATTGAGGGGAGTACAAATAGCCTTGGAGGATGAGCTCGAGCAGCTCTGGGCCAGGACGGCCTAGCTGCAGACTGCAGCATCTGGGCCTGGGCTGTAGCAGTCTGGCCGGCCGGCCGGCCAGCCGGCCTGCCTGCCTGCCTGCCTGCCTGCCGGCCTGCCTGCTTGCCTGCCTGCCTGCCTGCCGGCCTGCCGGCCTGCCTGCCTGCCTGCCTGCCAACAGCAAGGCCACTGGTGGAGTGGCAGGTGTGAGAGCAGGAATGCTGTCATCCTGAGAGAGGACAGTAGGTTTGTCTTCCATGGCGCCACTGCCACTCTCCCAGGGCGGCACCTCAGCAAACCTGGTTATCTGCTGAGAACAGATTGCTGGAGTGCTGTGATACCCTGGAAGCCCCGTTCCACAGTGGGACCCAGAGCCACAATAGCAGCAGTCTGAGCTTCCAAGGCAGCAGTCTGAGCTTTGATGGCAGATGTTTGTGCTGCAATGGAAGCTGTGACATCGGTCATCAGACATTGTATCATGGTAAGTTCCACAGGTGTGCTGATGGAGGTGACCACCTGTTCCATTTGAGAAAGGATGGGCTCCAAACTCTGCGCAAAGCCATGTGCCAAGTTGGAGCTGGACTCCTCCATGCCCCTTGACACTGTGCGCAGGCTTTCTGGCAGGCTTTCCAGTGCACCAAGCATTTAGTGTTGTATGCCCACCAGCCTTCTTCTGTAGCCTGACCTATCAATGTCATCATGTGACTCCCCTACAGCAGAAGTAGTGAGCGACCTCGCCCTCTGGTGAGCTGGCACCCGTGTATCCGTTCAACTCACCCTGGCTCCTGCGCACTTGTGCTCGGTGTCTCATCACGTGCAGATCCCTCCTCTAACCTTGCCTCCAAAGTACTCCCAGTTTCAGTCTCCGAGCTGGTGGCTGCAAGTGTAAGGTTGAGTGACGGTGTGTTTGCATCATCACTGTCATCTTCCTCTGCCTCTTCCGACTGTGCAGGTTCCAGTTCTTGGGTATCTGAAATGACAAAGGGAGGCAGGCTGAGTTGTGGTGAGGGGAAAGGAGAAAGTAAGATGTGTGTGCTCACACCATCTGCAACACATGAGTCAGAAAAGATTGTGGGATGAGGGCGAAGTGGGAAGCGAGAAGGAGGATTAGGAATGCAGAGACCCTCATCATCAATCCCTCCAGCACCGCCAGTGGCCACGGCCGCAGCGACGGCCCGCCCAATGATCGACAGCACTGTCTCCTCCATGGGGATGAGGACGTGTAGGCGTGCCTGTCCTCCCCCAGTTCTTTCCTGCTGCCTCCTGTTATGCGCCACCTTCTCCCGCAAGAAAGAGGGAAGAGTGTCAATGAGTGTCCTGCAAGATGTTTGGGTGATGTGGCTGTCATGGTTGAATAGCTATCAGTGTGTATGACCTATGAGTTGTGGGTGTGCGGCTTGCAAGTGTGGTAATGTGTGAGGGTGAGATGCAGCATCTGATTTGAAGAGTTGCATACTGGTGGAAGGAGTTTGTTGGTAGATGGTTGACAGGGGGAGTAGCGTGTGGAGCAGTGGATGAGGCTGGTGGAGTAGTTGGTAAGAGATGCCACTTGACAGTTGAAGTCACTCAACTTGACCACTCGTGTCAAACCATTGAACTTCTTCCTGCACTGCATCCATATGCGTGGTGCAATGCTCCTGGCATTTATCTCGTGCGTGACGCCCTCCCACTGCCTCTTCAGCATGTGTCTGGAGGGCCTCCTGCCCCACTGCAGATAAAGGATGCCCCTCCATGCATCCACCTCTTGCATCAAAGCCTCTAGTACATCGACGGAGAACTAGGTGCACGGTCTCTCGCAGGCCCAGCCATTCTTCAGTTTATTCCAGCACAGAGTTAGTTGCCACACCAATTCCAGCTCTTCCTGCAGCCACAGTGCACCTCCCCTTTAAGAGGTGCAGGTTGCCTATAAGTGTTATGTTACGTGCTGCCTGCATCTCAACGACTTGGCGTTGGTTAATCGCGCACCGTGATCCCAGGGCCCGTTTTCAAGGGTTAACCCCTTATCTTTCCCTTTTCCTTCTTTTCACTTCTTTTCTCATATCTTTTTCTTGCTAGGATTGAGGTCCAAGATAGTTTTCTGACTCTGCCGCTTTTTCTTTAACTTGCTCCTTTTAAAGAAAACCAATGCCAGGAATTTTCTCGGAGCTGATCCCGCTCTGCTGCTGTAGCTTCAGCGGAAACCTGATCTACGCATTTTATGACGGCAGAGTGGGAAAACCCCCAAGGACATTCACCTCCATAAAAGAAGGAAAATACCACACATCAACCTGTCTCTTATACCCCTCTATTCCTTTCTCTGCTAAATATCTATTTGCCAACACTGTCCACCTCTATTTCGCCCACCAGCTTTTGTATACAATAGTTCAATCCAAACTTCTGTTCACCTTTCCTCTTCTCAGCTTGAGTACATGCCCCTTTATTGTGGAGCTTGTGATTATGCAACACATTATTAGGGTTCAATTGATCTATACCAATTAGAATCTTTAATCCCTCAATTCGATCTCATCTGTGCTTTTTTTTCTCTCCACTCTAAATATTCTCATTTCCTGTAGCCTCTCCTCATAGCTCTGATGCCCAATCCAAGGTACCAATTTAGTTGCCCTTCACTGTTTATTCTCCGAAACCAGTGGTTTTTGGTAAATTGTACACAGTACACAAGCTAGGCAGCACCATTGCTTTTATAAGTTCATTATTACTAGTGGGAGAATTTCCATGGGGTTCTCTCAATCTCAAATTTCAGTGAAACCCTCATAAATGGCCATTTACACCTTTATTCCAGTGCATCTGCCAATCTTCTGACAAAATTAGAGGGAGATCAGGAGACCCCCACAAAACTCCAGGTGTAGATCTTCATGAGATATTAAAGTTAGCCATTCTCCTAATAATTGATAAGATAATGGGTTGTCACCCTCAGTGCTCCCTGTGCAGAGCTTCATATGCCAGGAGCTCATATCAGGAATTCAGGTACGCACCCTCCACGATTTTCCAATGGGTAGAAAATCATAGGGGGCACTGCCTGAATTCTTGATTTATGTTCTCAGCACATGAAGATGTGTACAGTAAGTTGGTAAAGATGAAAAATGACTACAGTGTTATTTGTATTTCACAGGCAATGCGACCTATTAAAGTGCTGGACAATATTATATATTGCAAATGTTAAATTATTTAGAATCTCATTTCCACTAAATAATACCTTGGAAACTGCGAATGCTTGGCATTAATGTCTGATGTAATTGTTGACGGTTGATGCAGTACATTTCCTAGGCAATAAAACTTCAGGAAATTCAGAGGGGAAATATACAATTAGACATTCAGAATTCAAAAATACTTCTTTAAATATAAACCCTTCTGTCTTTATTTAGTGAAGTTCTTACTAGTTTAGCAACCATCAAAATTAAAAATCCTGCTGTGGAAACCCCCAATTGTTGCTTGATTATACAGATGCCTCCATGTTCTTTCATTTTCTTACTTTGATGGTAAAGTGTTTGGTTTCTGACAGGATATTGTTTATTAAAGCTGAAAAATGAAACCGTATGTATTTCAAACGATGCAATTTGCCATCATCTGTATCTTAAGTATCAAGCATGGGTCAGATTTAATTAGAGGCCAAGTATAAACCCCCCTCTCAATCTGTGGAAATGAAAACTGCTGAAACCTATGCGGTTGCCCACAGTCCAATAACTACAGCAGTAGCTGAGTTTTTTTTTTGCTTTGCAGATGTTGGTGATTTGCTATCCAAGCCACTTGCATTAAACCTACTCAGTTAGAAAATGGTATAATTATTTCCTGTCCTGAGCAGTAATAGTCATTACATTTTACACAGCTAGAGTTTGAAGTTGTTTATACTACCCTTTTCTGGCAATCTATTTTTTTAATACCCGCACCTGCTGGCTTTTCATTTTATAATAATTCTCTTTACTACCATGCTAATTGCATCAAGAATGGCAGCTGCAGGGCAGCCCATGGTCTCAATTTCCAACCACCTCCAAGAGTCACATAAAGGGGTAGATCTTGACTTAGTGCGATAGTGTAAAACGGGTGATAGCGAGTCGGCAGCTTGTTTTACATCTCTCCCGCTTTTTATTTCCATTAAAGTCAAGATCTACCCCTAGATATCCCACTTCTTGAGACTAAAGTTAAAAAAGAACTTTCCTTTATCTAATTAGCACATGCAACAATATTAGCTTTGTGAACATATGGTACACAATAATTATGCTCCATACATCTAACTGGCAACTGAGTATTAATGGTTGCAGACTGCTATAGTGGGAGTTAGGAACACTGCTTCTGCTGTGTTATTGTGCCCTAGCTAAGTGTGGTATGGTAGCAATTTCAAATTACAGGTACATGTGCTACAGAAGCGGTCGCTGCACTTAACATTTCAATTTTGCTTAATTAATCTGGTCACACAGCTAAATAAAGCTGAACTTTGACTTTCCAACCTAAGAATGATTTTAAAGAAATCTCAACTTTTAAAACTAATTTAACAGAGTTCTTCAGATTTCACAATGCAGCAGAGCCCTACAACATACTGTTGTCTCCTTCAGCCTCTTTATACTGGTTCCATTGGTACCTCTCCTCCCACCCCCTGCCTAAGATAAATCATCTTTAATTGAACTGAAAGTACTGCCCTCTTCCCATCAACGATCTGCAAAAAGGAAATAATTACATAGGTGTCAGGGATTACCATTTTCACCACTATGAAAGAGCTCATTTCTGGTCACTGCATCAGACGTTCCTGCAATTAGTGTTACTTACTTTTGTGAACCCTATTTGGGGGCAAATAATTTAATGTGATTGATTGTACAAGTTCATTTCCAGGCCATTTTTTTATGATAAAAAGACAAGAGATAATGTTACTACTCAGAAAGAAAGCTTTCCAGTACCTGTACTGTTCATTTAGTCATGTAACCATTTTAATTCTTTGTTTTTATAGATAAAAAGCAGAACAATGTTATAAATTTTCATTATACAGAAAATAACACAAACTATGTATTTATAATTTGCTACTCTGAGACAAACATATTTAAGAATTTTACATTTTTCACTTTACCACCCCTAAATTGCACAAAATAACAAACAAAATCATAGTAGCTGGGACTTATATGTTTTCTATTCCGATTTTATAGCAGATTCTGATCTAAGGTCTAGAAATGGAGTGAACAAACTCCTCTAGAAGTATGAACTATGACACTCTAGTTGGGTGTGTCTACATTTCAGGTGGGTGGTGGGGGGAGACTGGTGGCACATGGGGTGGGGATCCTCTGTTAGAACAACCTGCTGGTGGGGCATTCTGCACCTTTGGTGTTAGCCTGTTTTTTTCTTCTCAGGCTACTGGATTCAGTGTCACTTTAGTCAGCTTTTCCTACTTCCATTTCACACCCGCCTTATCCCCCCACAGCCTCAGCTAGTCACATCTTTACTGTGTCTCCTAAATATCCTTAAATTCTTCCTGTTGTCTCATATTAATATCACTTCAGCCGTTTAGCCATCTCCTGTTTTCTATTTATGCACTTCACAGGTCACTCTACTTCCTCTTTCAGAAGTGTGCATATGTTTTTTTCCCTCTCTTTCTCTATGTTCTGTTTCTTTTTAAATGATTGTTCATCTTTAATTTTTTTCAATTCTGACGAATGGTCCACACCTGAAACCTAACCTGTCTGTTCTCTCCACAGGTGCTGATTGAACTACTGAGTGTTTCCAGCATTTTCTATTTTCTAATTTTTATATCCTAAATATTTTTACTTCAAATTAAACTCCTTGAAAAAGGTTTTATGATACCATACAAATGGCTGAGATTGAATTTAAACCAGATGTTGCCTGCTGGTGGTCTGCCCATGAAAATAGAATCCTTGTACAGTTATTATGGACCAGGATGAACACCATCCCAAATTTGTAATCCAAAACTGATCCAGCTCAAGCTATCCTAGGTTAATTCTTCAATTATGGTTATTTTGCCTAATCTACACTGTTTTGGGATGGAGTTGCCTCTTTAAATATCCATACACACAAGCATTCTGTCCTATCATTTTCTGTATCAGACTATCATAGCAGGCCGTAGGTGAGTGGCTTCTGATGCATTGGAGTTGAATCCAATCTCTCATGGTAGAACGATAGAATACACCTTTTTATGTACAAGTGCAGGAGCAGGTCAGAGTCTGATTCCTGCCAATCTGGAGAAAGGTATCTGATCTGTTGGTGGTTTAGAGGTCAATTGTATTCAATTGCCTAGGGGAACAATGTTAACATGGCCAAGTCAGTGTTAACGAGGAATAATGACCTCAAAATGGGGCCGGTGGTTTTACTGTCCCATATTAATATCCATATCAACCACCGGGCATCTAAAACACACCCTCTTTCAGGCAACAGGTCCTTTTAATATGCAAATTGCAGTTCAATGAAGTACACATTGCATACAGGAAGCTGAGAGTTTCATGGAAAGCATGTTTCAGGAGGTGGTCACCCCACAGCATCAGAGAGTTCAGGAGGAGAGGGAGTGAGTGACCACTAGACAGATTAGGAAGAACAGGCAGGCAATGCAGGAATTCCCTGGGACCGTGGCACTCAGATAGATATGATGGTTAAGAAGGCATATGGAATACTTTCCTTTATTAGCCGAGGCATAGAATATACGAGCAGGGAGGTTATGCTGGAACTGTATAAAACACTGGTTAGGCTACAGCTTGAGTACTGCGTACAGTTCTGGTCACCACATTACAGGAAGGATGTAATTGCACTAAAGAGGGTACAGAGGAGATTTACAAGGATGTTGCCAGGACTGGAGAATTTTAGCTATGAGGAAAGATTGGAAAGGCTGGGGTTGTTCTCTTTGGAACAGATGAAGCTGAGGGGTGATTTAATTGAGGTGTACAAAATTATGAGGGGGCTAGATAGAGTGGATAGGAAGGATCTATTTCCCTTGGCAGAGAGGTCAATAACCAGGGGGCATAGATTTAAAGTTATTGGTAGAAGGATTAGAGGGGAGATGAGGAAATTATTTTTCACCCAGAGGTGGTGGGGGTCTGGAACTCACTGCCTGAAAGGGTGGTAGAGGCAGAAACCCTTAACTTATTTAAAAAGTACCTGGATGTGCAACTGAACTGCTGTGATCTACAAGCCTACCGACCAAGTGCAGGAAAGTGGGATTAAGCTGGGTGGATCAATTTCAGCCGACGCGGACACGACATGTCAAATGGCCCCCTACAGTGCCGTAAATTTTCAATGATTCTATGATTAGCCTTCCTAATTGTTTGCTGTACTTCATGCTAACTTTTTGTGTTTCTTCTACGAGGACACCCAAACCTCTCTGAACACCAACATTTAATAGTTTCTCACCATTTAAAAAATATTCTGTTTTTTTATTCTTCCTACCAAAGTGAATAACCTCACATTTCCCCATATTATACTCCATCTGCCACTTTCTAGCCCATTCACTTAACCTGTCTATATCCCTTTGCAGACTCTTCGTGTCCTCCTCACAGCTTGCTTTCCCACCTTGCTTTGTATCGTCAGCAAACTTGGATACATTATACTCGGTCCCTTCATCTAAATCATCAATATAGATTATAAATAGCTGAGGCTTAAGCACTGATCCTTGCAGCACTCCACTAGTTACAGCCTGCCAACCTGAAAATGATCTGTTTATCCTTACTCTCTGTTTTCTGTCTGATAACCAATCCTCTATCCATGCTAATATATTACCCCAAACCCCATGAGCCCTTATCTTGCCTTTTATGTGGCACCTTATCGAATGCCTTTTGAAAATCCAAATATACTACATCCACTGGTTCCCCTTTATCTATCCTGCCAGTTACATCTTCAAAAAACTCTAATAGCTTTGTCAAACATGATTTCCCTTTCATAGAACCATGATGAATCTGCCTAATCATATTATGGTTTTCTAAGTGCCCTGTTACCACGAGGATAATGGATTCCAGCATTTTCTCGATGACTGATGTTAGGTTAACGGGCCTGAAGTTCCCTGTTTACTCTCTCCTCCTTTCTTGAATAGCGGGGTTACATTTGCTATCTTCCAATCCATTGGGACCGTTCTAGAATCTAGGAAATTGTGGAAGATCATAACCAATGCATCCACTATCTCTGCAGCCACCCCTTTTAGAACCCTAGGATGTAGGCCATCAGGTCCAGGGGATTTATTGGCTTTTAGTCCCATTAGTTTCTCCAATACATTTTCTCTAGTGATATTAATTACTTTAAATTCCTCACTCTCATTAGCCCCTTTGTTTCCCATTATTTCTGGTATGCTTTTTGTGTCTTCTACTGTGAAGACAGATACAAAATATGTGTTTAGTGTCTTTGCCATTTCCTTATTCCCCATTATAATTTCTCCTGTCTCTGCCTCTAAGGGACCAAAATTTATCTTTGCTACTCTCTTCCTTTTCACTTACTTGTAGAAGCTCTTACAATCAGTTTTTATATTTTTTGCTCATTTCCTTTCATATTCTATTTTGTCCCTTGTTATCAATTTTTTGGTCGTCCTTTGCTGGTTTCTAAAACTCTCCCAATCCTCAGGCTTACTATTCTTCTTTGCAACATTATAGGCCTCTTCTTTCAATCTAAAACCATCCTTAACTTCTTTAGTTAGCCATGGATGAATCACTTTTCCTGTGGAGTTTTTATTTCTCAATGGAATGTACATTCATTGAGAATATTGAAATATTTCTTTAAATGTTTGCCATTGCTTATCTACCATCATTCCTTTTAATCGAATTTCCCAATCTACCTTAGCCAACTCACCTCAATGTAATTGGCTTTAGTTACGTTTAAGACTCTAGTTTTGGAGTTAAATATGTCACTCTCAAACTCAATGTGAAATTCTATCATATTATGATCATTCTTCCCCAGAGGATCCTTTACTGTGAGATTATTAATTAACCTTGTCTCATTACACAATCCAAGATCTAAAATAGCCTGTTCCCTGGTTGGTTCCATAACATATTGTTTTAGGAAACTGTCTCGAATGCATTCCATGAACTCATCCTCCAGACTGCCTTTGTCAATTTGATTTGCCCAGTCTATATGAAGATTAAAGTCCCCCACAATTATTGCATTACCTTTGTTACAAGCTCCTATTATTTCTTGATTAATATTAATTATTAATAGAGGCGTAGAGTACAAAAGCAAGGAAGTTATGTTAAATTTTATAAAACATTGGTTCAGCGGCAGCTGAAGTATTGTTTTCAATTCTGGGCACTACACTTTAGGAAGGATGTCAAGGCCTTAGAGAGGGTGCAGAAGAGATTTACTAGAGTGGTACCAGGGATGAGGGACTTCAGTTATGTGGAGAAACTGAAGCAGCTAGGGTTGTTCTCCTTAGAATAGAGAAGAATAAGGGGAGATTTGATAGAGGTGTACAAAATCATGAACGGTTTTGATAGAATAAATAAGGAGAAACTATTTCCACTGGCAAAGGGGTCGGTAACCAAAGGACGCAAATTTAAAGTCATCGGCAAAAGAGCCAGAGGCAACATGAGGAAACATTTTTTTATGCAGCGAGTTGTTATCATCTGGAATGCACTGCCTGAAAGGGTGGTGGAAGCAGATTCAATAATAACTTCCAAAAGGGAATTGGATAAATACTTGAAGGGAAAAGTTTACAGGGCTATGGGGAAATAGCAGAGGAATGGGACTAATTGGATAGCGCTTTCAAAGAGCCGGCACAGGCACGATGGGCCGAATTGCCTCCTCCTGTGCTGTACCTACTATGATACAGGATCCCGATTGCCATTTCGGGAAACAACTGGCTGTCGTGCACGTTCCGACCAATTTTACTGACATTACAGCTGAAGAGGACCAAAAAGGGTAAGTTTTAAAATATATTCGCACTCCTCTGGGCCCCACAAATCTAATCTGGCCGCTGCCGCTCCAGGCTCGCTCCTCCATAACCACAAACTCCACGCCCGGGCCTCAGCTGATATTGCACCGGCCTGGATCCATTGAGCTGCATTGGGAGAGCCGTCAGAGATGGGCAGCTCAACAGTTCTATTTAAATTAGGCCCAGTCCTCCAAAGCGTTTGATGACGTCGCAGGCGCTGTTGGTCGGCCTCTCGAAAGTTAAAATCCACCCTCTTCAGTCTAATGATGTTTGTACTTATGCATTTATTTTTGCTGGTCTATGTATTTTGAAAGAGATGTGCGGTCTGCACCTGAACCCTGGCAATTTATTTGGAGTATGTGCTTCATTGCATAGCAGTCTAGCAACAGCATGTGTTGTTGCACTCTGGCAGTCAATGAAGGTTTCTGCATTAACCTGTGGCACCAATTTCAGCACAGCACCCAAACAGTACTGCACAATAGGCAGAATTCCCAGTTGGCATGGGAAATCCCGTGGCATGCCCCTATGACATGTGGAGGGGATTCTTAATTTTGTACACGCCTTGTATGGAGCGAAAAGCTGGCGGATTCGGGTTCCAATCCAAATTCTAGCTCCATGGTGGGAGATTTGCCCTCCCTTGCGCCCAGAATTTTGGAGCCCACATGTCAGGTTGGACTTTATGTTTGAATCTCTTCAATCAGACTTCTCTCCAAAGTAGCCCTACTGAGCCTGGACATCAGTTCATCGATGCTCCAAACTAACTCCACCGTATCTACATCAACATTATCCCCACCATGGGACCTCTGATTTTAACTTTGGACTCCTTCATATTGTCTCCTGTCTATTCCCTGTTCATTACCAGGACTGATCTGTCCTAATCTTGCCATGTAACCACGTGTATGTATGTAACTTAAGTCTCCCTGTGTCCATTTGCAAGCGCGTTTTGGCTGCCACTCTGGACTCGAGCCCATCATTTCGATTTCCCTTTATTTCCCCCCTTTTTCTTCTTTTCTCTTTACCCCTCCTAGGCCCCCCTCTCCTGTCATCATGCCTCCTTTCATTTCTCTTCTCTCGGGTACTCTGCCCCCCCCCAAATCCCTACCCCAACCCTTCAACACTCCTCGACCTTCCTACTCTCCTGCCACTGCCCCAGTCTTGACTCCCTCTTAGAAAAGCCCACAACTTCCCTCTGTTCCTCTCGTGGCATCCTTCGAAAGGCCCATCGAGGCACTCTTCGCTGCCTCCTTACAAGCAACAACCCCAACTGCCCCATCCTACTCTCTCACCGATTTTATCGCCCAGCATGCCCGCTGGGGGCTAATCTTGCCAATCTTCTTCCCATCCCACTCAACCCTCCCAGTGCTGACTCTATGGACACTGCCAGCGGATCAGCCATTACCGCCCCTCTCCGGATCTTCCTCCAGAATGTCCATTCACTTGTGAACAAGGCCCTTGCCACTCAGGAGCTTATTGTGGATGATTGCATTGACATCATGGCCTTGATAGAAACCTGGCTGATGGGTATTGACACCTTCCCCCTTAATGAAGCCTTCCCGCCTGGCTATATCTTCCACCATTTGCCCCGTCCAGACCACCACCATGGCAGTGTGTTCCTGATCACCAAATCAGACTTTGGTCTGTCCCCCTACTCCTCTGGCACCTTCTCCTCCTTTGAGCACCTCACCTTTTTCCACCCACTCACCTCTCCTTTAAAATCCTCATTCTCTACCGCCCACCCAAATAACACGCCAAGTTCCTCACCGAGATATCTTCACTGTTTTTCTCCCTCAGCCTCGCAGTACTGAGCGACTATTCATCCTTGGTAATTTCAATCTCCATCTCAACTCATCTTGCTCCCTTTCCCACATTCACGGCCACCCACTTGTCCTTGCCATCACACACGTACTCTCTACTCCCATTGCGTCAATTACGGATAAGGCCATCTCTGATCACTTCCTTGTATCAATCTCCACCCAAATCCCCCTTTCCCCTCCCAACCCCACTTCCTTCTGTGTCTGCCTCTGGAAAAAACTCTCCCCCAAGTCACTTAGAACGGCACTTTCAAATACCCAACTGTTTAGCCTTTGGCCCTCCATTCACCATGACATTTCTATAGTTACCGATCTGCTCAATCACACCCTCACCTCCACCTTTGATGCCCTTGTCCCCATTAAAACCATGATTCTCTCTCACCCTGGTTGTTTCCCCTGGTACGGCCCTCATCTCCGCTCCCTTAAATCCAGGGGACGCAGACTTGAACGTTTATGGCGGACAACTGGTTTAGCCATTGATCGCCAGATCTGGATGGATCACATAAAGCACTATCGGGTCCTGCTCTCCTATGTCAAAACTGCTCATTATTCCAGGATCATCCTGCAATGCAAAGATAACTCCCAGATTCTCTTCTCCACTACAAATCATCTTCTTAAACCCTTGTCCTCTGGCCCCTCCACCCTCACCTCCAATGAAAAGTGTGAGGAGCTCATGGACTTCTTTGTCACTAAGATTGAGACCATCCGTTCAGCTGCCTCTGCCGTTTCCCTCCCTTCCCCTAGCTCACCAAGCCAAACCTCTCCTAAGGTGCCCCCTGGCCTAGCCCTGAACTCGCAGCTTTCTTTAGTTTCTCTTCTATCTCCCCTCATGCCCTCTCTGAGCTCATCTTGATGGTGAGACCCACCTACTGCTCCCTCGACCCTATTCCCACTAAACTGCTGACCATCCAGCTTCCCAGGCCCCTATGTTAGCTGATATTGATGGTTCCCTCTTCTCAGGTACTGTCCAACTCCCTTTCAATTCTGCCGTCATCACATCCCGCCTCAAAAAATCCACGCCTCTGTCCTTGCAAACCACTGCCCCATCTCCAACCTCCCTTTCCTCTCTAAAGTCCCTGAACGTTTTGTCGCCTCCCAAATCAGTGCCCATCTTTCCCGCAACTCCATGTTTGAATCCCTCCAATCAGGTTTCTGCCCCGCCACAGTATTGAAACGGGCCTTATCAAAGTCACAAATGACATCCTAAGTGACTGTGACCATGGTAAACTATCCCTCCTCATCCCTCTCGACCTGTCTGCAGCCTTTGACATGGTTGACCACAACATCCTCCTCCAACGCCTCTCCTTCGTCGTCCAGCTGGGTGGGACCGCACTCGCCTGTTTCCATTCTTATCTATCCAGTCGTAGCCAGAGAATCACCTGCAATGACTTCTTTTCCCGCTTCTGCACCATTACCTCTCGAGTCCCCTGAGGATCTATCCTTGGCCCCGCCTATTTCTCATCTACATACTGCCCCTTAGCAACATCATCCGAAAACACAGCATCAGGTTCCACATGTACGCTGAGTATACACAGCTCTACCTCACTACTACTTCCCTCCTCGACCCCTCCACTGTCTCTGATTTGTCGCGCTGCTTGTCTGACATCCAGTACTGGATGAGCAAAAAATTTCTCCAACTAAATATTGGGAAGCCATTGTCTTTGGTACATTCCACAAGCTCCGATCCCTAGCCACCGACTCCACCCCTCTCCTTCGCCATTGTCTGAGGCTGAACTAAACCGTTCGCAACTTTGGCTTCCTATTTGAACCTGAGATGAGCTTCCGATCAAATATCTGTTCCATCACCAAGACCGCCTACTTCCCTTTCCGTAACATCACCCGTCTCTGCCCCTACCTCAGTTCATCTGCTGCTGAAACCCTCATCCATGCCTTTGTTATCTCTAGACTTGACTATTCCAATGCTCTCCTGAACGGCCTCCCATCTTCCACCCTCCATAAACTTGAGCTCATCCAAAGCTCTGCTGCCCTTATCCTAACTCGCACCAAGTCCCACTCTCCCATCACCCCTGTGCTTGCTGACTTACATTGGCTCCCAGTACGGCAATGCCTTGACTTTAAAATTCTCATCCTTTTTTTCAAATCCCTCCATGGCCTCACCCCTCCCTATCTCTGTAACCTCCTCCAGCCCTACAACTCTCCAAGATCTCTGTGTTCCTCCAATTCTGGCCTCTTGCGCATCCCCGATTTTAATCGCTCCACCATTGGCGGCCGTGCCTTCAGCTTCCTACGCCCTAGGCTTTGGAATTCCCTCCCTAAACCTCTCCGCCTCTCTACGTCTCTCTCCTCCTTTAAGACACTCCTTAAAACCTATCTCTTTGACCAAGCTTTTCGTCGTCTGTCCTAATATCTCTTTATGTGTCTCGGTGTCAAATTTTGTTTGAAAACGCTCCTGTGAAGCACCTTGGGACATTTTACTATGCTAAAGGTGCTATACAAATACAAGTTGTTGTTGTTTTAACCAAAATCACTAATGACATTCTCAGTGATTGTTCCCAGGATGGATTATCCCTCCTGGTCCTCCTTGACTTTTCTGCAGATTTTGACACGGTCTAGCACACCACCCCATTTCAAAGCCTCTCCTCCGTTGTCCAGCTCATTGGGACTTCCCTCATTTGGTTCCACCCTTACCTATCCGATCATAGCCAGACTATCTCCAGCAATGGTTTTCCTTACTGCCCCTGCACCACTACATCTAGAGTCCTCCTAGGACCTATCCTTGGCCCATTCCTCTTCCTTATCTACATGCTGCTGCTTGGCGACTTCACCTACAGAAGTATCAGCTTCCACATGTACGCTGATGAGACCCAACTCTACCTCTCCACCACTTCCCTCTACCCCTCCATTGCCTCTGTGTTGTCAGACTGCTTGTTCAAAATCTAGTCTTAGCTGAGCTGCAATTTTCTCCAGGTAAACATTGGGAAAACTAAAGCCATCATCTTCCGTCCCCTCAACAAACTCTGTACCCTTACCACTGATTTCATCCCCCTCTCCAGCCACTGTCTCAGGTTGAACCAGACTGCTTACAACATCGCCATCCTATTTGAGCTTGAACTGAACTTCTGGAGCTTATATAACCTCCACTACAAAGACCGCTTACTTCCACCTCAGCAACATTGCCCACCTTCATCCCTACCTCAGATTATCTGCTGCTGGAACCCTCATCTATGCCTTTGTCACCCCAAACTCAACTATTGCAATGCTCTCCAGGCTGGCCTCCCATCCTTCATCATCCATAAACTTCAGCTATCCAAAATTCTGCTGCACATATCCTATCCCATTCACCCATCATCTCTGTCCTCGCTACATTGGCTCCTGGTCCCTCAACACCTCAAATTTAAAATTCTCATCCTCATGTTCAAATCCTTTCATGGCTTTACCCTAGCCCTATCTCTGTAACCTCGTCCAGCCCTATAACCCTCTCCCCAAACTCTCCATTCCTCTGATTCTGGCCTCTTGTGCATCCTCTATTCCCTTTGTAGCCATTCCTTCAGCCGCCTAGGCCCCACACTCTGCAATTCCATCCCTAAACCTCTCTGCCTGTCCACCTGCATTTCCTCCTTGAAGACCCTCCTTAAAACCCACCTTTTTGACCAAGCTTTTGGTCATCCATCCTAGTATTGAGCTTTGGACTCATTGTCAATTTTTTGGTTATGGTTCTGGGAAGTACCTAGGGACGGTTTTCTATGTTAAAGGTGCCATATTAATGCAACTTGTTGTTGTTGACATTTTAAAGAAAAAAAACGCAGGTAATATTCTGAAAAAGTAATGACCTACTATAGTTTCCTGGTCCTGGAATTTATTTGTGTACAGCTTAGCTGAATATAACACCCTTATTGTAATGGTCCCTTTCATTCTAATAGCTCTATTACTGAAATTATATTTGTGTAATGGTGCAACGCTATAACGGATGAATGATTTGATAGATGGATTATATGTTCTTACAATTTTGGCAGGTCATACTTTCCTCTGTTCAAAAAAAACCCAGGAGGAATATCCATCCTTCATTGTAATTCATGATCCATTAACAAAATTAGGGGAATGGATGGTTTAAAATGTGCGATTCCTAAGAATATAATTTTACTAGATGTAATAAAAACTCATGAGGATCTGCAATAATGGTCTTTTAATATTTCTGAAATGGCTAGCGAGGCACTTAGCCCATACAGATGTTGAAAAATGCGTGGGCCGAGAAATACTGATCCTGCCACACCACCGAAACAATGCTACAGCAGGAATTCTTATCCACTCTACATTTATGTGCCTGACCCCATCAAAATTCCCAGGATCAGGCAATTGTATTAAAGTGGCCCAATGCCAACACCAACAGTGGCAAAGCTCCAAAGCAGTAGGCAGTAGAAAAATGGTGTTGGGCAGCTACTGGGGATCAGGGCTGGCAAGATCAGACCAACTATTTGTGCTCAGATGCTTAGGTGGATACCCATTTCTGCCAGATTAAAGTGCTGTACATCTGCCTCATGCAGACATAGTGCATTGGAGGCACCAGAGAAAGGACTGACAGGAATTCGAGCACGTGACGTTATTCGTGCCTGTCCAACCTCCTTTTTGAAGCCACTTGGAAAGGGGTAGGACTGAAGAAATGCCCGGCCCCTCTGCCTGAGAAGTCCTCCCAGGTAATCGGATCCTGTTCCAATTGCCAGCCCCACCTTTCCTGGTAATGCCCCCAGTATGCTGCAAACCCAAAGGAAATTCAAGGCCTGTTAATTTAGTTGTGGAAAGCACCAAATTAGTGAACAGTGACATAACAATTTGTGAGAAAAGCCTTATTTTCAAACCAGCAACTGCATGCACTGGAATATCACAAAGAGATTTTTTGGTGGGGGAGGACACTTCCCAAGTAAGCATAGCAACTAGTCACAGAAAGAGTTAACTCTATTTTTAAAAACTTGGAGCACCCAGCAAAAGGTCTGGAATAAATTGCACAACTTGAAGAAGAGAATAAAGGTAAGGTATGAGTATTATTGTAAAGCGCAGAACATGTAAGGAAAGTAGCAGTTGGTAAAAACGTGCGCCGGAAGTGCAGCAGAAACTCCCTTTACACAGGTGTACGCCGCACTAATGGCAAAGCAATGCCAGCAGAGCAGGACCACTCAGAGAAATTTCCAAGCCATTTACAAAAAAAACTGTACCGACATAGAGAAATATTTAAATTAGTAAAGGTCAAAATAGCAGAGTTATGCAAATTACATTATACATGCCATGAGAGGAAACTAAATGAGAGAGACATACTAAATGTATTAAATGAGAGAACTTCCATAAACCAATTCACCCTGAAGCAGAAAATCTGCAACCCTTCTGGGACACTCCCACAGTAATTCTGGTGGGAATGTGGCAGAAGGGTTGGAAATTAAACCAAAACCCAGACACACTGAATCCTGGCCTTACATTGGGGTTTCAGCAGGAGTTCCAACTGCTTCTTACAAGATCAACAGTGTGAGAAAATGCGGAGCCAGGGGAGCGGACTTGCTACAGCAGGAGTTCCTGTGTCCTCGACCGATAAACAGATCGGGACAGGATCGGCAGTCAGTAGGTCCAGTGAAAGCAGATGTGCTGGCTGCTCAAGTGCTGGAAATTGAGCCCATCTGTGGGCACTTACACTGGGATGCACCCCCTTGTGGATTTTCAGCACTGCCTGTCTCGTTCTCCACTGTTCTTATGTGGTAAAGAACTGGAGCATACAGCAAGGAACAGGTGGTGGACACATAACAGAAAATATTCACTACCTATGAGCAATAGGTAATTTATTCAGGTTAAAAAATTTGAACAGCATTGAGACTGTGGAGTTTGATGGGTGCATAGAACTAACAGTGTGTCTGAATTTCTGATATGCAAACCTGAGGGAGTGAGGCATCCCACCATGAGTGCAAAGTTTGATAATTACCTTGAAAACAGGCATCTACTCTCTTCACAGAGCTAGAAGAGGCCAGTGGTCTACCAAATGCACCCAAAGAGCATCACCCACTGTAGCACTAACCGTCGCCATCTCCACTTGAAACAGGCAGCAGGACAGATGCACACACTATGGGAAACGATCAGAGTGAAGTTCAGAAAGAAGCACAACTGAGGCACTGAATATTAGTGATGAAAGGATAGCATTAGTGGGGTTGATGGGAGGCCATCTGGTACTGGGCAGAGGTCCAACATGCTAATTACCCCTTTATGAATTATATGGGGTTATTACTGGGCTTGCTTTTCAATGAAGAATGGAACAGCAGCAGGCCAATGTTAATCACATGACTCCATACACTTGGCATTAGGAGGTAATATGACTAAGTTGGATCAATGGTTGTTGGCACTGTAGTCTGCCATTGTGCACATGGCAACACTAATGCCATCTACAGTAGAGACCTCACTTATGCAAACCACAGGCACAGTAGGTGTATCTCTCACTGCTGATGTGCAGACTTTGAGGTCCAAATTCAAAGATACAGTCATGGCCAGCTTCAACCTGCTTGGAGAGAATTTATAGTCAACCATGAGGCAGAGATTCCAGATGTCATAGATGTCTTTTGTTCTATGCTCATCAAGGTCAATGAGTATCTTAAGGAGATGTCCTCCACTAATGTTATGCATGGTGTAGCACATTAATAGCCAGTCGGTACTCATGTCAGCTGCAGTTGTGTATAATCTAACAAGGGACATCAGGTGGTGCATCTGAAAGCAATGAGTGCCCAGTGAATCCAGCAAAGGAAATCCTTGGCACAGATGCAGATACAGCCTTTAAAGAAGGTGACTGAGAGTGGACCTCACAGAAGGACATAAGATAGTGAACAATATTGGGAAAAAAAATTGGAACACCATTTAATGATAAGCATCACAATAGGACAAGCAAAAACAAGTTCAAACTAGCTAAAGGCAAATTTAGGACTGATATTACGAAGTTCTTCTTGGTATGAAGAATGATCAGCACATCAAATTAACTTCCTGGTAGGGTAATGGGGACAAATCTGCTGGAATCATTAAAGAAACAGTTGCCATTTATTAGTTTTGACTTGTGTCCCCTCGTCCTACTCTCGAAATTTAATTTAAAGTAATTTTCTGGATTTACTTTTTCCATACCGTTTATAGTCTTATATACTCAATAAGATAATCTTTACTGCCTCCTTTCAAGGATGAGAAACCCAAATGTTTCCAGTTTTTCTTCATAATGCAGTCCTTTGATGCTAGGGAACAGCCTTCTGGTTCTTCTCTGCACTAGAAAAGAAAGAAAGACTTTGAATTCTATGGCGCCTTTCACGACCTCAGGACGTCCCAAAGCTCTTTACAGCCAATGAAGTGTAATCACTTTTGCACTCTGCACTGCATCCAGTTCTTGATTATCTACTCAGTATTTCAATATAATCATAGAATTACAGAATGTTACAGCACTGAAAGAGGCTATTCAACCCATCGTGTCTGTGTGGGCATTTTGAAAGAGTTATCCAATTAGTCCCATTCCCCTGCCCTTTCTCCATAGCCCTGCAAAGTTTTCCCTGTCAGGAATTTTCCAATTCCCTTTTGAAAGTTATTATTGAATCTGCTTCCACCTCCCTTTCGGGCAGTGCAGTCCAGATCATAAAAACTCGCTGAGTAAAAAAAATTCTCCTCATCTCACCTCTGGTTCTTTTGCCAATTACCTTAAACAAGTGTCCTCTGGTTACTGACTCTTCTGCCACTAGAAACAGTTTCTCCTTATTTACTCTATCAAAATCCATCATGATTTTGAACACCTCTATTAAATCTCAGCTCTAAGGAGAACAACCCCAGATTCTCCAGTCTCTCCACATAACTGAAGTCCCACATCCCTGGTACCATTCTAGTAAATCTCCTCTGCACCCTCTCGAAGGCCTTGACATCCTTCCTAAAGTGTGATGCCCAGAATTTGACACAATAATCCAGTTGGGGAATTGTGTACAAATATCCCCAGGTCTCTCTGTTCCTGCACCCCTATAAAATTGTACCATTTAGTTTATATTGCCTCTCCTCATTCTTCCTACCAAAATACATCACTACACACTTCTCTGTTAAATTGCATCTGCCACGTGTCTGCCCATTTCACTAGTCTACCTATGTCCTCCTGAAGTCTGTTACTATCCTCCTCACTGTTTACTACATTTCCGAGTTTTGTGTCTTCTGCAAGCTTTGAAATTATGCCCTCTATACCCAAGTCCAGGTCATTAATATATATCAAAAAGAGTAATGGTCCTAATACCGACCCCTGGGCGACACCACTGTATACTTCCCTCCAGTCTGAAAAACAACAATTCACCACTGCTCTCTGCTTTCCAGAACTGGACACAGATTGGGTCTGACCAGAGCTCTGCATCAGTTGAACATGTTGAGTGTCGAGTCTACAAAGACTCCTACCCCCCTTTCAACTTCATCATTAGCTATTTCAACACCTTTCATAGAGTATGTGAGTCGCCCATTTTCATTCCTCCTCTATCCTCAGGTAGCTGACTCTGTTGTGGGAATCCATAGGTCACATTTATTTGAATACTATACTCCCTACAGTCCTGGGTTGCTGTCTGTTCTCCTCTTCCTGATTTACTGTGATACTTTCATGAGTGGTTGTTACACCCAGGTTCTGGCATAGAAAACTCCTCTGTACTGCTCATGTTTTTAATTGCTTTGGTGGTACAATAGCATCTGTTATCCTGATCACTGCTTGTAGTGATCCAAATCTTGTTTAGAAAACCGCAACCTATCTGATGCTGTTTTACTATGATCACCTGCAGTGATTAGTACAGTTCAGTTGGGAGCAGTTCCCATTGTTGAAATACAATTGTTCCAGTTGTAACATAATTGCCCAACTGAGAGAGGGGCAGTTCTGGATTTAGATTTAGGAAATGAAGCTGAGCAGGTGGAAGGAGTAGCAGTGGGAGAGCATTTTGGTGGTAGTGATCATAATTCAGTTATGATCACTAGCATAGTTATGGAAAAGGACAAAGATAGAACAGGAGTTAAAGTTTTCAATTGAGGAAAGGCCAATTTTACTAAGCTGAGAAGTAATTTAGCAAAAATGGACTGGAAACAGCTACTTGAAGGTAAATCAGTGTCAGAGCATTGGGAAGTATTCAAGGGGTTCAGAGTAAACATGTCCCCACAAAGAAAAAGGGTGGGACTGCCAATTCTCGAGACCCCTGGATGCCAAGGAGCATACAGGGTAAGATAAGGCAGAAAAGGAAAGCTTATGTCAGATACCGAGAACTCAATACTGCAGAAAGCCTAGAGGAATATAGAAAGTGCTGGGGTGAAATTAAAAGGGAAATTAGGAAAGCAAAGAGAGGGCATAAAAAAATATTGGCAAGTAAAATAAAGGAAAACCCAAAGATGTTTTATAAATATATTAAGAGCAAGAGGATAACTAAGGAAAGAGTAGGGCCTATTAGAGACCACAAAGGTAACCTATGTGTGGAGGCGGAAGATGTTGGTATGGTTCTTAATGAATACTTTGCATCTGTCTTCACAAAAGAGAGGGACGATGCAGACATTGTAGTTAAGGAGGAGGAGTGTGAAATATTGGATAGGATAAACATAGTGATAGAGGAAGTATTAAGGGGATTAGCATCTTTGGAAGTAGATAAATCACCAGGGCCGGATGAATTGTATCCCAGGCTGTTAAAAGAAGCAAGGGAGGTAATAGCGGAGGCTCTGAGCATCATTTTCCAATCCTCACTGGATACAGGCGTGGTGCCGGAGGATTGGAGAACTGCTAACATTGTACCTTTGTTTAAAAAGGGAGCGAGGGATAGACTGAGTAATTACAGGCCAGTCAGTCTAACCTTGGTGGTGGGAAAATTATTGGAATCAATTCTGAGGGACAGGATAAACCATCACTTGGAAAGGCACGGAGTAATCAAGGACAGTCAGCATTGATTTGTTAAAGGAAGGTCGTGTCCGAATAACTTGTCTACATTTTTTGAGGCAGTAACAAGGAGGGTCGATGAGGGTAGTGCATTTGATGTAGTCTACATGGATTTTAGCAAGGCTTTTGACAAAGTCCTACATGGCAGACTAGTCAAAAAAGTACAAGCCTATGGGATCCAAAGGAAAGTGGCAAGTTGGATCCAAAATTGGCTCAGTGGCAATAAGCAAAGGGTAATAGTTGATGGGTGTTTTTGTGACTGGAAGGCTGTTTCTAGTGGGGTTCTGCAGGGCTCAATACTAGGTCCCTTGCTTCTTGTGATATATATTAATGATTTGGACTTAAATGTAAGGAGCAGGATTAAGAAGTTTGCAGATGATACAAAAATTGGCTGTGTGGTTGGTGGCGAGGAGGAAAGCTGTCGATTGCTGGAAGATATCAATGGACTGGTCAGATGGGCAGAAAAGTGGCAAATGGAATTCAATCCAGAGAAATATGAGGTAATGCATTTGGGGAGGGCAATCAAGGCAAGGGAATACACAATAAACAGGAGGAGACTGAGAGGTGTAGAGGAACAGAGGGGCTTTAGAGTGCATGTCCACAGATCCCTGAAGGTAGCAGGACAGGTGGTTAAGAAAGCATATGGAATACTTTCCTTTATTAGCCGAGGAATAGAATATAAGAGCAGGGAGGTTATGCTAGAACTAGTTAGGCCACAGCTTGAGTACTACGTACAGTTCTGGTCACCACGTTACAGGAAAGATGTAATTGCACTAGAGAGGGTACAGAGGAGATTTACGAGGATGTTGCCAGGGCTGGAGAATTTTAGCTATGAGGAAAGATTGGATAGGCTGGGGTTGTTTTCCTTGGAACATTGGAGGCTGAGGGGTGATTTAATTGAAGTGTACAAAATTATGAGGGGCCTTGATAGAGTGGATAGGAAAGACTTATTTCCCTTAGCAAAGAGGTCAATAACCAGGGGGCATAGATTTAAAGTGATTGGTAGGAGGATTAGAGGGGAGCTGAGGAAAAATGTTTTCACCCAGAGGGTGGTGGGGGTCTGGAACTCACTGCCTGAAAGGGTGGTAGAGGCCGAAACCCTCATCACATTAAAAAAGTACCTGGATGTGCACCTGAAGTGCCATAACCTAAAGGGCTACGGACCAGCACTGGAAAGTGGGATTAGGCTGGGCGTCTCATTTTCGGCCGGTGCAGACACGATGGGCCGAATGGCTTCCTTCTGTGCAGTAAATTTTCTATTATTCTATGATTCTATAATTAATCTACACAACCTAGCTCAGAATAGATAATGACATTATGAATCGACTGCTAATTGTCCTTAACTAGCTTTACCTGTGAATGATCCCGAGGATGACTCAATGGGGTAAACATTCGTCTTCATTGCCTGGGTGGTAATCTGGTGGAGTGAATCACCTGCCCTTTGTAGAACCTGCCTGATTTCCATTGATTTCAATGGAGTGAAAATCAGGCTGGTTCTATAATGGGCAGACAATCTGCTCCACCAGATTACCAGCCAGGCGGTGAAGATGACAATTTAACCTATTAACTGCACTAGTGCTGTGGGCACTCATCAACACATTAAACAGCTGAGCAGTGCATCACTCAGAATGCCAGCTTTGGGTCAAGAGCAATGAATAGAACAAAGTAAAAGAACCAATATTCTTTTCATAGCACTAAAAGTCTGAGAAGCAAACTGGCAAGGCTGAGCAGTTATTTAGTCAGTTG
The DNA here is from genome assembly GCF_035084215.1 of Heptranchias perlo. Taxonomy (NCBI): domain Eukaryota; kingdom Metazoa; phylum Chordata; class Chondrichthyes; order Hexanchiformes; family Hexanchidae; genus Heptranchias; species Heptranchias perlo. The sequence goes on along the minus strand of NC_090325.1, from coordinate 122,917,979 downwards.
TTTACAGTGACAGTGAGTTCCGTGTGCAGTACACATGATGGATCACGTGTATACAGATCAGTGATCACTATCTTCTGATATACCAATCAGTTGGTTACAGTGATCATTTGGGCTACTGGCCGAATTGTTCACTGTGACAAGATTCCACTGCAGTTCCAAATCTTTTCCATGGTTAAACTCCCTAAGCCTGATAATTTGTGGCGTACTCCTGCCATAACTTCGGACCGAATTCTAGGTCAGGACATGGAAACGTCAGGTTCCAGCCTCGCGTTGAATAGCTGTGATGGCTTGTTGAGGGTGGAACCTTCACCCGCTCCAGACTTGTCCATCAAAGTAGGAGGGAGTAGGGCCGAGTCTTGCAACTTCATCTTCCAAAGGGACCCAAAGCAGGGTCAGTGCAGAAACTAAAAGTGTTTAACTTGGAAAAGTAGTGTTATGCATGTGGACAGGGTGAATACTGAACATGAATACAGCCTTCAGGCAAAAGCATTAAAGCAGATGTAGAAAGAAAGAGATCTGGGCATTCTGCTGCATAGATCTCTAAAGGTTCATGAGCAATGCCGTGAGGTGATAACTAAAGTGAATAGCGTGTTGGGGTACATTTATAGACAATTGACTATAAGACAAAGCATACTATTTTGTCCTTGTACAAAACCTTGGTCAGACCTCATTTGGAATACTGTGTCCAATTTTGGTCTCCTCACATGGTGGGTGATATTGAGGCTTTGGAAAGGGTGCAGAGGAGGGCCACTGGACTAAATCCCAGTTTAAAGTTATCAAGATAGGCTAAAAGAGCTGAGACTCTATACTTTAGAGTAACATAGACTTAGGAGTGATCTGATCGAGGGAATAGATTGTGTTCGACTTGACAGTTTGTTCCAATTATATAGGTTAGGGAGGACCAGGGGTCACAATTTTAGGTTGTATAAGGCCAGACCTAGGTTAGATGTCATGAAGTGGTTCTTTTCCCAGAGAATAGTTGACCTCTGGAACAGACTGTTGGCTCTTGTGGTGGACGTCAGTTCGCTGGAATTCCTTCAAGCAAGGGCTGGACCTGTTTCTGGCTTGAGCAGAGATCACCTCTTATAGAAGTTTACAACATGGAAACAGGCCCTTCGGCCCAACATGTCCATGTCACCCAATTTATACCACTAAGCTAGTCCCAATTGCCTGCAATAGAATCATAGAACGTAGGTACAGCATAGAATTATCAGGGCCAGAGTGATCTCCTGGACTAGTTTCGATTGCCTGAGGGGAGTCAAAGAGGAAGTTCCTAGATTTTTTTTCTCCATATTGGCCTGGGTTTTTATCTGATTTTTCACTTCTCCAAGGAGACCTCATGGTTTTGGGTGCGGTGGGGAGTGAATATATTGTGATACATAAAAGTATCATAATTGTGTGTGACAGGCTGGATGGACCAGAAGATCTTTTCCTGTCCGTCCGTCATCGTTCGTATGTTCGTAAAACTCTAGTGAATCCAGGTGTACTGGCCAACTCAGTGTTGGCTGTGGGGTCCACTTAGGAGTTCAGCTAGGATCGAAGCCTGAAACCCCCTCCAAAGAAGAGGCATTATTTTTTAGAGTGGTCCCCTTGCCAAAGGGGACACAGGAGGAACTATCAGGAAGATTTTAGGAAGGGCCCCAATACTCTCTCCACCAGCTCGGGCACCTAATCTGCAATTTGTGACCTGCCTCACAAGGTGGGCACCTTGAATGCGGCTTTAGTGGTGCAGGTGCCTGCCATAGCCTCCAAATTAAGGGATCTCTCCCCAACCTCACATACTTTGATGGGGTCAGTGGTGGAGGTCACTGGCAGGCATGATCCCAATGTAAATGCTGCCATTGATGGCCCACAGATTTTCTGGGCCCCTAAAAATAGCTTTGAGTAATAGTAAAATATTCATTTTTTATTTGACTGTGCAGCCTACTGCGTGTGTTCATCAGCACTAATCTTAATAAGACCTTCAGCAAAATAAAAATTCAATTTTTCCTAATGGTTATTGATCCATTTTTGGAGTGGTAGGAATCCTCAGATCAATGTTAATCACAGGCAGTCCATTAGAACATTTTACTCATGTTACACTACTTTTTATTCATGTCTACTTTCATTAAAATTAGCAAACAGAGGGAAATACAGCTTTGCATCTCTTGCAGTAGCAATTTACAAAAACTCTGAAAATTCTTCTAATCACAAAAGTCAGTATATTTGTCGAGACGTGACAGAAAAAAATGGCAATTCAGCAATCACAGGTTGAAATAAAGATGATACTTTTCCAACAACATTGGATCTAAATAATGCTGGTAATCAGTGAACGATCTTTTTGATTATATTAATTTGTCATCGGAAGGATTGTGTACCACAGAAAGGATGCTTTCTGGTCAATATTTATAGGTCGCTTCACAAAGGATACTTTCCTAATTGACAACACTGTCGTGCATCAGTTTTTCAGCAGTTTATTTTCATCTCAAGCAGTAGAACACTGACTTATATGCTTCATCTCAGTCCACTCAGCAAGACTACAGTGGTGAAATACCCCAGAGATACGGACACAGGGTCCTGTTTTATGTCAAAATACCATCCCATCTGTAAGACATTACAGTTTTAAAAAAATAAAACTATAACCGCTTCAAATCCAGTGAGATTGGCAGCGAAAATAATTTGACTTTCTTGCCGATATAGATAATAACCACATGCACGTATGTCAAGATGTCTTGGAAGGAATCAAGTCAGACACCATTGCTATTTTGGCTCTCATTACATGGAGCAAACCTACTCTCTGTTGCCACCAATGCCAAGTTGTGCACATAGGCAACAATTTCAATGCGGGCCCAGGGTTCCAACCTGTGTATGTGGATTAAGCTCCCAGGGCAGTGTGAAACTTAATTGTCTCCCTGAGCTCACTCCATTGCCACAAGGACAGCAATGAAAGAAAGATAAAGAAAATTTTAATTTTAATTTTAAATTACTTTGGTTCTTTGCAGATAGAAATATTCTATTTTGGCCTCAAGCCAAATATATGTACGCTTGGTCGGCCATTTCACTGTGATAGGCAGCCATCCAAAAGGCCTACGCTGCCTTAAAACTGTTCACACAAATGCACTATCCACAGTCATTCACTCATGCACGTCACTGTAATTTTAATGAAACATTCAACAACTTGCACTTATATAGTGCTTTTAACATAGGAAAACATCCCAGAGGCATAATCAAATAAATGGACGCCAAGCCACAGAAGAAGATATTAGGAGAAGTGACCAAAAGCTTGGGCAAAGAGGTGGGTTTTAAAGAGGGTCTTAAAGGAGGAGAGGGAAGTGAAGAGTTGGAGGAGTTTAGGGAGGGAATTCCAAAGCATGTGGCCGAGGTGGCTGAATACATGGCTACCAATGGTGGGGCAAAGGTATGGGGGATGCTCAGTGTCAGAGTCAGAGGAACAGAGAGCTTGGAGGGGGGCTAGTAGGTTAGAGATAGGGAGAAGCGTGGTGATGGAGGGATTCAAACATGAGGGTGAGAATCTTAAATTCGAGGTGATAAGCGCCAATTTAGGTCAGTGAGGGGAGTGGTGATGGGTGAGTGGAACCTGGTGCAGGTATAAGATACGAACAGCAGAGTTTTGGATGAGCTAAAGTTTATGGAGAGTGCAGGATGTGGGAGGCTGTCCAGGAGAGCATTGGAATGATCAAGTCTGGAGATGACAATGGTATAGATGAGAGGTTCATCAGCACATGGGCTGAGGTAAGGCGCAGGCGGTCAATGTTACAGAGGTGGAAGCAGGTGGACTTTGTGATAGAGAGGATGTGGGTATAGAAGCTCAGCTCAGGGTCAAGTAAGACACCAAGGTTTAACAGTCGTGTTCACCATAATAGAGTGGCCAAGGAGGGGATGGAATCAGTGGCAAGGGTACGGAGTTTGTGGCAGAGGCTTTGGTCTTCCCAATGTTTTGCTGCAGGAAATTGCCCGTCATGCAGGACTGGATGTCAAACATTCAGTCTGACTGCATAGCGGCAGTGAAGGGGTCAAAAGAGGTGCTTGAGAGATAGAACTGGGGTGTCATAGATATAAGATTAAATGAAAGAGGTTTAGCTCAGGAAAATTTTTCTTACACAGATGGTGTGAATGCACTATCGGAGTTAGTGATTGAAACTGATGCCATGTCAACATTTACGAATAGGTTAGATAGGTAGTTGAAGGAAAGGGGAATAAAGGAATATGGGAACTAGTTGAGCCAAATGGGCTGTCTCCAAGTTGTAAATTATATGTAATTCTGAGACGTTCATGAGTGTATATGTGGAAACTGACCTCATCTTTGCTGATGATGTCACCAAGGGGTAGCATGTAAATTAGGAAGAGGAGGGGGCTAAGGAAAGATCTTTGGGGGCTTGAGAGGTAACTGTGAGGGGGTGGGAAGAGAAGCCATTGCTGTAGATGCTCTCATTATGATTGGATAGGTAAGAGTGGAACTAAGTAAAGGCAGTCCCACCAACATGGGCAACGGAGGACAGGCATAAGAAGAGGATGGTATGGTCAAGGTTGCAGAGAGAGGTCTAGGAGGATGAGGATGGGTAATGTACTGAATTGATGTAATGTAACTGCAATGAATCTGTAATGTACATGCAATGAATCTGTAACGTACCTGTTATCAATAATCTGTATTGAGTGTACTGCAATGAGGCACCCTAGAGTGTCATGAACTGTAATTATGTCCAATGTGCTCATTGAACTGTACTTGATGTAACCTGCAAATTGTATAATCTGTATTGTGTATGTTTGGAATGTGATATGACAACTGCATTGTATGTACTGCTGCAAATTTTATGAATAAAGTATATTTTTTGAAAAAAAAAAGTGTGTACGTTTGGACGCACTGAGGATGGGTGCGGCCGCCGCAAAGGCTCTGTGGGGAAAGGCAACCGTTTAGAGCCTTCCCGCCATTGGGGAATCAGGGAATCAGGAAAAACCCCCCTTGGGCAGAATGTAAAATTCAAATTGATGTAATGTAACTGTAATGAATCTGTAATGAATCTGTAACATGCCTGTTATCAATAATCTGTATTGAGTGTAATGCAATGAGGCACCCTAGAGTGTTATGAACTGTAATTATGTCCAATGTGCTCATTGAACTGTACTTGATGTAACCTGCAAATTGTATAATCTGTATTGTGTACATTTGGAATGTGATATGACAACTGTATTGTATATATTGCTGCAAATTTTATGAATAAAGTATATTTTTTGAAAAAAAAAATGTACCATAGTCATAGTCACTGAGGATGTCAGTCATGACTTTGGTTAGAGCCGTTTCAGTGCTGTGGGAGGAGCACAAATCAGTTTGGAGAGATTCAAACTAAGAGTTATGGGAGAGATGGGCATGGATTTGGGAGGTGACAATACATTCAAGGAATTTGGAGAGGAAAGGGAGGTTGGAAATGGAATGGTGGTTTTCAAAGACAGAGGGCCAAAACTTGGGTTTTTTGACAAGGGGATAATGGTGGCCGTTTTGAAAGGGAGTGGGTCAGTACCTGAGGAGAGGGAACCATTTACAATATCAGCTAGCATTGAGGGCAGGAAGGAAAGTTGGGTGAGATAAAGGAAACAGGAAGTGGCTTTCATGGACACAATGAGCTCAGAGAAAGCATGGGGGAGATAGTAGAGACATTAGAGAGATGAGGGTTCAGTGCTAGGGCAAGGAGGGCCCGGGTTCAGGTTTCGCTGGACCCGGGGAAGGGGGGAGGCACAGAGACGGCTGAACTTATGATCTCTATCTTGGTGTCAAGCAAGTCCATGAGCTCCCCACACTTGTTGGGGGTCAGGGTAGGGGGAGGGGTCAGGGAGAAGGGTTTAAGGAGATAGCTGGTAATAGAAAAAAGTCAGGGGTTCTCTTTACTTTTACCGTATACAGTTGAGCCTCAATAATGATGCATTTGATACAAGTTTAATTCTGATTTCAAAGGAGAATTCCACTTTATTCCTATAACTGAATATTGGAATCTTCATTCAAACTGAGATCCAACTAATGTTATAAGCTATTCATTTGTTTATCATAATTCAAGCGCCATTGACAGCTTCCACAATGGTGACCGAATGTCTACTTATTTTTTCCTCTTTCCTTGACAATAACATTAAAAATAACTTGAAGCTGGGTTATGTGAATCAGTTCCTGAACTGTAGGGAAAGATCTTTTCACTGAATAGGACTTATATGTAATAAGCTGTGCATCAAGTTTCCTGGGCATTTGTCAGGTGGAGCACGCCCGAAGTGCAGGATGCTTGACCTGAGCTGAACAGGCCCATATTTGTGGGTTAAAGTCATTAGTCTAGACTAAATGCACTCCAAGTGCTGGCTCACCCTGGTGCCTGGAAATGGGTGTGGAAATACAACTGCTACTGCAGGGCCTCTCAGACTTGCAACAATGGTAATGGCAGCTAGAATCAGGACATTCTGGCTGCTGTCCAAGAAGAGCAGCCAGATGGGATCCAGCACTACTCCTAGTCCCGCTGACCCTTGAAGAAAAAGGGACTTACCTTTTGTTGGCCATCTGGGCTTTGCTGCCTGACCCTCTCAAATCCTCCGATCGCAGAGAGACTGAGCGCAGGGCTTAAGGGCCATATCTTCTGAGAGGCCCTCAAAATAGGCACCCTTCCAGCAGGGAGGGGGTAAATGAGACAGGAGGGCCAGATACGCCCACTCACAGTTCATTAGCACCTCTACCTTTTGCTTACAGCTGCTGCAGACATACGCACTCTGCCCCAGTGGGGGGAGAAACCCCAGAAATCCCCAAGCAATTTTTAGGGGGTCTCTTGCTCCCTTTTCCAACCTGTTGCGCTTGAGATCTGAACATTACTCAGGCACTTTGCAGAGAAAAATTGGCCCCACTTTTTTAGGCTTGGTTTAAATCCCTCTTTATTATATCTTGGATCGTTACAATTTCATAGTAGAAACTTTTGGCATAAATATTTATTTTATCTAAGTATAGTAATCACATTTTCCCCCAATCACTTGATTAAATAATGGGGGGGAGGGGTGGTGAACTTCAGTGGGGGTTCTCTCGATCGTCCACCGTAACTTCAGCAGCAGAGTCAAGGAATCCCCAGAGAAATGATATTGACACTGTTTTTCCAGGGTTTCCGCCGGTCTTCCTCTACAGTTACTGTGGATGACCGGGAGAATCCCCACAGAAATTCTTCCCCTTGGTTCATAAGAGACACAGAAATTACGGATGTATTGTAAAGCCGGAAAGAAGTAATGGTGAAGTGATAAGGCTATTCCCAATTGCAAAAATAGTTTTTCACTGCTTATTGTCAAAAGCACCCAATTGCCCGTATCTTTATAAATTTAACTTTAAAAAACTAGCAGGATCAACCAAATATACCTAAAAAAATAATCAACCCGTGAAAGCAGATAAATGTGCTTCATTCTGGCAGTATTCAGTTTCCTGGACAACTCATGTAAACTCCTCAGTCTTTAATGATAAAACAATGGTTTCATAATTCTCAAGAATAATATTCTCTGAACATTTTAGTCTGCTTCCTCCCACTGCTAAAGAGATAATCTTCTCAGTAGTTGGTGAATTAAGGTAGATTCCTGGTTGAATATTTAGTGTTATGTACTGTAAGTTGTCGTCAAAAATCAGTTGCATGAATCCATGAACAATTGTACCCACGTGAGTCAATTTATCATGCATTTGTAATAACAGGACTCATATAGTTAATGTTAACAGAATTGCTGATTGAGTTTTTATTGCTGCCTTCTAACTTGGGCAAGCCATTCTTTTCTATTGCTTGATTATTTTATATATATATATATAATGCTTCCCTATATATTGTAAATAAAGAGAGACATGAGAGTAAAAGACAATTGGGGGTATGATAAGATATAATTTGCTCTCCAGCTTCAAATGAGATCATAAACTGTAAGCATGAAATTAAAGCCTGACAATGTGTTACAGATTATGATACTAGACCAAGAATTGTAATATCACCAGCTTTCAGGAGAACGGTTGACGATAAAACAATGTGCTTGTTTTTTCTGTTTATAAGATTATTATTGGGAGTATGGTCCAAACCAAACTGAGAGCCCAAACTGTGTCATTTTAGGTTAAGGTGCCAAATCTGAGGATTTTGTGTAATTCAAATTGTTATGGGTTCAGGCCAGCATAACTATATTATTAAAAGTCAGATATCAGAGCGATTGTATGTCCATGTGATGTAGCGCTTTCGCATTGCAGCGTTTTTGATTCCATTTTACCAATGATTATAGAACCAGAGAGTCGAACTAGAAATCGATCAATCACAGCTTAGAATTCTCAATAAAATCCCACAGACAACACTCACTAAAGAACCAATCACATTCCAGGACCATATAACCAGTGAACAATCAGATCCCAGGTTTCTGTAGTAAAAACATAAGAAATGGGATGAGGAGTAGGCCAGACGGCCTCTCGAGCCTGCTCCACCATTCAGTAAGATCATGGCTGATCTTCGACCTCAATTCCACTTTCCTGCCCAGAAATGCTCTTTCTGATTTATTTCAGTCACCAAAAGTGACCCAATCACCTTCTATGAAAAACATTTTCTGTGGAATGACAGTTTCTCACTCACTCCAATGTATACCCCTAAAATGACCTTTATAATAGAACAATAATGTAAATAATTCAACAATTCAGAAAAAAATCACAAACATACCTATATTCCTACCCATCTCATCTTTCAATCTCACTAATGAGTCTCCTCCACACATAATCCAACATATCACACTGGTTCTCACTGACAGTCTCAACCCTGGGTGCACCCTGCCCCACCAAGTAAACAACATAAGACCTGCCCATATCCTGTACTTCATAGTGCTGCCCAGCTAAGGCCCAATGTGAAGAACATGTGCACAGCAGACTAAAAGCACACCCCAGGCATGCCTCGAGTGCTTCCCTCTTCTCTATCTACCACATTCTGTCCTTTGGTGCACATTCTCTTAAATGCTCCCTGCTTCCTGCTATGTCCTGTTCTCCCAGCTTGGCCTCCAGTCTCCCCCTCCTCTCAGCCTCCTTCCTGCCCAGACAGACTTTGAAACATTCTGCTGACTGTATTGCACTGAAAATTTGGCACATCATCTATTTTTAAAAGATTAAAAAGTAAATGCTCCAGCATCAGGCTTTGAGGGTCTTGCCCCTTCCCTAACAGGCAGACAAGGCAACAAGGTAAACACTGCTGCCTCCCAGGAAAAGGTGGTTTGCCCCCTTCATCCTACAACCTGTTCCCTGGCCTTTTTCAAAGCTGCACTCCTTCTCTTCTGCAGGCAGTAACTCCAGAAAGAAGAACTCCAGAAAAAAGAAAGTACCGCATAGTAGACTGATGACTAATGTGGAATCAGGGGACAAGTAGAAGAATGGATTCCAAGCTGGCTACAAAACAGAAAACAAAGAGTAGGGGTTAAGGGTAGTTACTCAGACTGGCAAAAGATGGGAAGTGTCGTTCCACAAGGATCGGTGCTGGGGCCACTGGCGTTCACCATTTACATAAACGATTTGAAGAACCGGAAGTACAATTTCAAAATTTGAGGACAACACCAAATTGGGGGGTATAGTTAGTACTGAGGAGGACTGCGAAGAAGACATTAATAAACTTACAGAATGGGTGTATAATTGGCAAATGAATTTCAATACAGATAAGTGCGAGGTATTACATTTTGGTAGGAAGAATAAGGGGGCCACATACTGCTTGGATAATAAGAGTCTAAATGGGGTAGAGGAGCAGAGGGATCTGGAGGTATGGATACACAAATCACTAAAAGTAGCAACACAGATTAATAAGCACTGAGGTTCACTTCTAGAGGGATAGAATTGAAAAACGGAGAAGTTATGTTAAACTTGTACATAACCTTGGTTAGACCACATTTGGAGCACTGTAAGCAGTTCTGGTTTCCATATTATAAAGAGGATAGAGAGGCACTGGAGAAGGTGCAAAAAAGATTTACTAGGATGATACCAGAACTGAGAGGTTATACTTATCAGGAAAAGAGAAGACTGAAGAGGGACCTGATAGAGGTCTTTAAGATTATGAAAGGGTTTGATAGGTTAGACGTAGAGAAGATGTTTCCACTTGCAGAGGAGACCAGAACTGGGGACCATAAATATAAGATAGTCACTAATAAATCCAATAGGGAAATCAGGAGAAACTTCTTTACTCAGAGAGTGGTTAGAATGTGGAACTCGCTACCACAAAGAGTAGTTGAAGCGACTAACATAGATGCATTTAAGGGAAAGCTAGATAAACAAATGAGAGAGAAAGGAACAGAAGGATGTGTTGATAGGGTCAGATGAAGTAGGGCAGGAAGAGGCTCATGTGGAGCATAAACACCGGCATGGGCCTGCTGGGCCAAATGGCCTATTTCTGTGCTGTACATTCAATGTAAATCTATGTAACTACAGGCAGCATAGATGAAAAAGAACAGAAGAAAGATAAAAATCCAAGGGAGAAGGAGGAAGAAAAAGATTGAATGAATGAAAAAACAGATGATTTTAAAACCTAGAAAGGGGTAGAAGAAAGAAAGGTAAATCAAAATAGAAAGCAGGAAACAGCGAATAATGTAGACGAGGAGCAAGAAGGGAAAAAACAAGGACAGTTTGTAACTACATGTGAGTCCCATCACTTCCTTGCCTGGCCCCTTCCAGCTGCCCTCCTAGGTTGTTGCTGCTGATTTGCAGTATCACGGGAGCACAATATATTTTTTTAAATGGTGCTATGCATTCACAGGCACACTTAATTGTTGTACTTAGATGAAACCATTTTCCTTTTCTACAGTATCAAGGCAGTTGTCAAGCAAACGCTGTCTGTAGGTATAATCATGTTAACAAAGGGAAATATACATATAAATTTGGCAGTCATTGGGACACATGTAATTCCTAACAGTCCAATGTTAAAGGCATTTTCAATAGTACCTCACTTTGGGTTTTGGGATTTGAATCTTTGAGGTTCAATGACTGACACATGTTAGTACAGCTGATCCAATTTCTATGGGGTGTGGAGGTGGGGGAATGTATAATCCACAAGTCAACTGATGCAATATTGATCTGTTTCACCTGGTGGTGATGGATTCATTGATCTGGAGGGGTATCAGATTCTGAATTCCATGAAGTGAATATATATGCCAAGTTTTGCCACCAGCAGTGTGCTACATCTACCGGCATGGATACCAATCTATTCGTCTGCTGCTATCTTACGCCCCCCTATCCCAAGTGAACTCAGTAGTTACACAGTGGTGCTGGATGTTGGTGCGTACCTCTTAGGAAGGAGGTACTCCAAGACATCCTTGTGCTAGGTCATGAAATGGTCTTGCGACTGCTGGCAGCACATCTAACACTGCGGTGGTTGCCTCTACCTGCAAGTCATAGAACACATTGCATGTCGTTTGAGTGGGGAAGAAGGGTGGGCTGAAAGTAATATCGCCTTGAGACACTGCTCCATCGTCAGTGCCAATTTCTGCCTTTCCCTGCTGCTGGAGCTAACCTCGGTATCTCCAGTGATCGGTGTGGGAGCAGATTGTTGAGCAGCGAAGTTGTTGAAGCCCTGTGTTGTGGCTGTCTCAATCCAATTTCACATTGTGTTGATCCTGGGAAATGTGAATTGGTTTTTATTAGAACCCAAGGTGTACAGCTCCAGTAAGAGCTTTTATTAGAGAAACTCCAATTGGACTTAGGACTTCCGTTATTGGAAGCTATTCTACAGATGGCCGTGCAGTGGCCATTCTCTCTATGGTGCTTTACAGCTTGCTTAGGTAGTCAAACATCACAGCACAGATGTGACTAATGGGCACCTCCATCATCAACCCAGTCTTTGTAGGGTGCTTGGCACACTCTCAATTCACTATTCGGATATCAGACTTCTTTTGTGGACAGACCCAGTGAGATCCCAAACCCTGGCTAACTTCAAATAGTCCTATAATGTCACTTCCATGAGTTTAAGCAGGACACATGACGCTAAGTTGAATATGTAATTGAGCTGAAATGAGAGGGGTGGAGTCCACACAACTCACTTGGACCTCAAGTACTTGAGAACTGTTTCTATCTCACATGTGGAATAAATTCTGAATTCAACAATATATTCAAATATTCTATCATCTATCTATCTATCTATCTATCTATCTATCTATCGATCTATCTATCGATCTATCTATCTACCTATCATTTATCTATCTATCATCTATCTATCTATCTAACAATCAACTATCTATCATCTATCTATCTATCTATCTATCTATCTAACAATCATCTATCTATCATCTATCTATCTATCTATCTAACAATCATCTATCTATCATCTATCTATCTATCTAACTATCTATCTATCATCTATCGATCTAACTATCTATCATCTATCTATCTATCTATCTATCTATCATCCATCTATCTATCCAACAATCATCTATCTATCATCTATTTTTCTATCTATCATCTATTTATCTATCTATCAATCATCTATCTATCTATCTATCTAAGTATCTATCATCTATCTATCTATCTATCTAACAATCATCTATCTATCTATATATCTATCTATGACAAACCAGTTCGTTTGTTTGGTGCCCTGCCACTGAACCCAATATTTACCTCCCCCACCATCGGTGCACTCTGATTGCAGTAAGTACAATCTGCAGGACGCAATGCAGCAACTCACTAAAGTTATTTCAAAGCATGTCCCTCCCCTGTGACCTCTACAAATAAGAAGAACGAGAGAAGCAATGTTATGAGAACACCATCACCTCCAAGTTCTCCTCCAAATCACACACTATCCTGACTTGGACATTCATCGCCTTCACCGTCACTGGGACAGAATCCTGGAATTTCCTACCTAACAGCATTGTGAGAGCACCATCATCACAAGGACTGCAGCGGTCCAAGGAGAAGGCCCATCATCACCTTCTCAGGGCAAATAGGCAGGGGCAATAAATGCCAGCCTTGCCAGCATTGTCCATTTCTCAAGAACAAATAAGATAAAAAATTCTACCATAAGTTCTTTTGAGGTGAATATTCCTAAGAAGTAAATCAGGTTTTGTGGCAAAGAAGCTATTACTTTAATAGGGACAGACTGTTTTGCCTTAATTGTTCCCGGATTGCAGTAATTACAACCAGACATACTTCAGACACACTGCTTGCTTCTTATGATCCATTTTATTACATCCAAATGTTTTGTAGTAAAGCAAATTACTTCAGCAAGCTACTCTATTACCTGCATTTGGAGTATAACACAACTCTGTTATTTAGCAGGTCAGATACTGAAGAACTGATATCACTAGAAACATGTTACAGAGCCATCACTTCTGAATCTATCAAACAGGAGGTAGAGATGTTCACTATTGCCTAAGCTCTCTGTGAACAATAATTGGGCCTAATGGGGAAGGTTTTCCTCTGCGTGCTATTTGTAACAAAGTCATAAATGTGTTTATATATCTTCCCTCATAATTCTAGGGCTTGTCATTCATTTTCTTGTAAATGAAGACTCAAATTAACAAAATAGTTGTGTCAGTCAAAAGATTATTTTATGCTTTTATGGAGGTGCTAGATTTGGACGTTCTTGTTTGGTGTTATTTTTTTTAGAAGGGGGGTAGATTTTACTAATTAGCACTCCTGGCTCAGAATTTTGCATATTGGGAATGCATATTAGAAATTCAGGCGTTGAAGTCAGTGTATCCCGCACTATTTTTAATCCATTAATAGACAGAAAATCACGTGAGGTGTATTGACCTCCACACCCAAATTCCTGATGTGTGCCCTGATCACACTAATTTGTAAAATCTACCCTTTAATTCCCATTTGTTCAATAGACTTGAACCTGTTTTGAGGAGGATGCTTTGACCCAAGAGGCAGTCACACCCCCTAGGTTAGATTCTAGTTTAGATTTGGTTAGTGGTCAGGGACAGAAGGATGTGACTGCGAGTCAGGCTGGTAAGGGGACCCCAGATACAGTGGTGGAGGAGCCTTAGCCTTTGCTCTTGTCCAACAGGTACGAGGCACTTGCTACCTGTGTGGATGAGAACAAAGACAGCAGGAAGGATGGGCAAATTGACCACAGCACCATGGTACAGGAGGCCATTCAAGTGGGGGGAGTGAAAAGGAATATGATAGTGTTAGGGGATTGTACAGTTAGGGGGATAGATGCTATTCTCTGCAGCCGCAACCCCAGGAGTCCCGAGGGCTGTGTTGCCTGCCCGGTGCCAGGATTAAGGACATCTCCTTGCGGCTGGAGAAGAACTTGAAGCAGGACAGGGAGGATCCAGTTGTTGTGGTCCACATAGGACCCAATGATATAGGTAGAATTAGGAATGAGGTTCTGCTGAGGAAGTTTGAGGAGCTAGGGTCCAAAATAAAAAGCAGAACCTCAAAGATATTATTCTCTTTATTACTAACTGAGAAACACACAAATTGGCATCGGGACAAACAGATTAGATGGTTAAATATGTGGCTGAAAAAGTGGTGTGGAAAGCAGGGGTTTCAATTCATGGGGCATTGGGACCAGTACTGGGAAAAGAGGGAGCTGTTCCATTGGGATGGGTTCCACTTAATCTGGGCTGTGACCAGTGTCCCAGCAAATTGAATAACTAGGGTGATAGATAGGGCTTTAAACTAATAACGGGGTGGGGGGGGAAAGAGGGTTCAGGTAAGGGTAAATTTGTAAGTCTAAAGAGAAAAGCCAAGGCTGTAGAGCAGAGTAGCAATTGAGTGAAAACAAGCAGAGTGTGTCAGTAAGGGATGGAGAGTTTAACAAAGGTAATAGGGCATTAGTGACTAAGGTCACATCAGGGAAAAATAGTAAAAAGTTAAAATTAAAGGCGCTATATCTGAATGAACGAAGCATTCGTAACAAAATAGATGAATTAATGGCACAAATAGAGATAAATGGGTTTGATCTAGTAGCCATTACTGAGACGTGGTTGCAGGGTGACCAAGGTTGGGAACTAAATATTCCAGAGTGCTTGACTTTTAGAAAAGATAGACAAAATGGAAAAGGGGGGATGGGGTAGCCCTGATAATAAAGGATGCGATAAAGGCAGTAGTGAGAAAGGATCTTAGCTCAGAAAATCAGGATGTAGAACCAATATGTTTGGAGTTAAGAAATAATGAGGGGCAGAAAACACTGGTGGGAGTCGTTTACAGGCCCCCTAACAGTAGATATAGAATTGGACAGAATGTAAATCAGGAAATTAGAGGAGCATGTAACAAAGGTAATGCAATAATCGTGGGGGACTTTAATCTTCATATAGACAGGGCAAAGCAAATTGGCAAAAATAGTTTGGAGGATGAGTTCATGGAATACATTCAAGACAGTTTTCTAGAACAATATGTCGAGGAACCAAATAAGGAACAGGCTATTTTAGATCTAGTATTGTGTAATGAGACAGTGTTAATTAGTAATCTTATAGTTAAGGATCCTCTGGGGTAGAGTGATCATAATAGGATAGGATCTCACATTGAGTGTGAGAGTGATGTAGTTAAATCTGAAACTAGGGTCTTAAATTTAAATAAAGCCAATTACATAGGTATGAGGGGCGAGTTGGCTAAGATAGATTAGGAAATTAGATTAAAAGATATGATGGTAGACAAGCAATGATGAACATTTAAAGAAATAATTCATAATTCTCAACGAATATACATTCCCTTGAGGAATAAAAACTCCATGGGATAAATGATCCAACCGTAGTTAACTAGAGAAGATGGAGTTAGTATTAGATTAAAAGAAGAGTCTTGCAATGTTGCCAAAAAGAATAGTGAGCCTGAGGATTGGGAGGGTTTTAGAAAACAGCAAAGGATGACCAAGAAATTGATAAAGAAGGAGAAAATTGAATATGAGAGTAAAATAGCAAGAAATATAAAAACAAATTGTAAGAGCTTCTACAAGTATGTAAAAAGAAAGAGAGTAGCGAAAGTAAATGTGGGTCCCTTAGAGGCAGAGACATGAGAAATTATAATGGGGAATAAGGAAATGGCAGAGATGTGAAACAAATATTTTGTATCCATCTTCACGGTAGAAGACACAAAAAACATATTGGAAATAATGAGGAACCAAACGTCTAATGAGAGGGAGGAACTTAAAGTGATTAAGTTTAGTAAAGAAAAAGTACTGGAGAAAATAATGGAACTAAAAGCCGACAAATCTTCTGGACCTGATGGCCTACATCCTAGGGTTTTAATAAAGGGGGTTGGAGTATAAGAGTAAGGAGATCTTGCTGCAATTATATAGGTTACTGGTGAGACCACACCTGGAGTACTGTGTACAGTTTTAGTCTCGTTACCTAAGGAAGGATATACTTGTCTTAGAGGGGGTGCAATGAAAGTTCACTAGATTGATTCCTGGGATGAAAGCGTTGTCCTATGAGAAGAGATTGAGTAGATTGGACTTATATTCTCTGGACTTTAGAAGAATGAGAGGTGATTTCATTGAGACATATAAAATTCTTAGAGGGCTTGACAGGGTAGATGCTCAGAGGCTGTTTCCCCTGGCTGGAGAGTCTAGAACTAGAGGTCATAGTCTCAAGATAAGGGGTCGGCTATTTAGGGCTGAAATGAGGAGAAATTTCCTCACTCAGAGGGTTGTGACTCTTTGGAATTCTCTACCCCAGAGGGCTGTGGATGCTCAGTCGTTGAGTATATTCAAGGCTGAGATCAATGGCTATTTGGACACTAAGGGAATCAAGGTATATGGGGATAGGGCAGGAAAGTGGAGTTGAGGTAGAAGATCAGCCATGATGTTATTGAATGCGCAGCAGACTCGAGGGGTTGTATGGCCAACTCCTGCTCCTATTTCTTATGTTCTTATGAAAGAACATTAATGAAAAAGGATCTCATAAATACAGCATCACAAATTTAGAATATTTCTAATATACTGCAAAAGAACCAGAGGGGATACGAGGAGAAATTTTTTTACACAGCGAGTTGCTATGATCTGGAATGCACTCTCTGAAAGGGTGATGGAAGCAGATTCAGTAGTAACTTTCAAAACGGAAAAGATATATACTTGAAAAGGAAAAATATGCAGAGCTATGGGAAAGGGGCAGGGGAGTGGAACTAATTGGATCGCTCTTTCAAAGAGCCGGTACAGGTTCAATGGGCTGAATGGCTTCCTTCAGTGCTGTATGATTCTACGATTCTAACTGGATAGATATTTAGCAGAGAATGGAATAGAGGGGTATAAGAGACCAGGTGATGTATGGTGTTTTCCTTTTTTTGCGGGTGAATTTCCTCTGCGGCTTCTCCCACTTTGCCGTCATAACGTGGCTGGCAATTATATTCCAGGAATCCCTTTGTTTTTTATTAAAGATTCTAGAGGTGATTCCAGCGAGGAGGAGCACATCTCAGGAAATTAGGAGTATGCATCCTGTGATTTTCCATCAATAATGGACAGTAAATCACAAGCTGCGCACCTATGGTTTCCCAAGATACTGTCACTGGGAGCGCTGCTTCCCTTGGGAGCACCGGATGGCACAAACACCTCTTTCATTATTACCCTAAGAAACGAAGGGTGATTTCAAGGTGCCATTTTGTTTTACTTGGGGGAATCGGCTTAAACCTAAGCTTTTTTGGTAAATAGATTTTTAACTTGTGTTGTGGTGCACTGACAACAAATGCGTTGTTTATTTTTTCTAACATTAGCAAGATAGCAGCTGCATCAAAAAATGAGAATCTGCTATGTATAGCAGACTGACAAATTTTAGTACAAAAATGTCACACTACTAGTTTGAAAAGGCAATATATCCCCCCATTTGCAAATTTTAGAGAAAAAGTAGATGTGAGTATAAAACAGGAAATATTTCATCATGCTCACATTGATTTTTTGTCACTTAAATTAGTGAACGGAGAAAAATAACCAACACATTTCGTGTCATTATTGCAGATTTGTAAAAGATCGGGCCTAATTTAAGAGCCAGGACTGCAATGCTAGCTCAGTGTAAGTATCAACACCAATGGCATCAAACCGACTATTTGCTATATTCAGTACTTCAGCACTGTCCTTTTCCTGGCAGGATCCAGGAAAATGCTAGAGTTTCACAACATCTTGGTGATTTGTTTATTCTTTAAAGGTGTTGACAATATGGTGCTTGTCCCCAATGGATTTTTTTGAGTAAGGGCCTTGATTATATCTTTTATGAAGTCTAATTGTACAATTTTACAAATGTGTGTGTGTTTAGCTTGAATGTATTATTGGGTGTGGAGGCCTAAGACTTAAAGCCCATTCTGTGCCCGATGTGCAAATTGCAGGAAAATGCATCTAGGAAGCAACTGGGTACATTAACTGTGCACAAGGCTTATTAAGGCCTCAAAAATTATGGAAATTAGAGGACCTCCCGACCATCCCTGGCTATGTCCTGTCCCACCAGCAGGACAGACCCACCAGAGGTGGCGGTACAGTGATATACAGTCAGGAGGGAGTGGCCCTGGGAGTCCTCAACATTGAATGCAGACCCCATGAAATCTCATGGCATCAGGTCAAACATGGTCAAGGAAATCTCCTGCTGATTACCACCTACCACCCTCCCTCAGCTGAAGAATCAGTCCTCCTCCATGTTGAGCACCACTTGGAGGAAGCACTGAGGGTAGCAAGGGCACAGAATGTACTCTGGGTGGTGGACATCAATGTCCATCACCAAGAGTGGCTCGGTAGCAACACAACTGACTGAGCTGGCCGAGTCCTGAAGGATATAGCTGCCAGTCTGGGCCTGCGGCAGGTGGTGAGCGAACCAACACGAGGGAAAAACAAACTTTACCTTGTCCTCACCAATCTACCTGTCACAGACGCATCTGTCTATGACAGTATTGGTAGGAGTGGCCACCGCACAGTCCTCATGGAGACAAAGTCCCGTCTTCACACTGAGGACACTATCCAACATGTTGTGTGGCACTACCACCGTGCTAAATGGGATAGATTCGGAACAGATCTAGCATCTCAGAAATGGGCATCCATGAGGCGCTGTGGACCATCAGCACCAGCAGAATTGTATTCCAGCACAATCTGTAACCTCATGGCCCGGCATATTCCTCACTCTACCATTACCAACAAGCCAGAGGATCAACCCTGGTTTAATGAGGACTGTAGAAAAGCAAGTCAAGAGCAGCACCAGGCATACCTAAAAATGAGGTGCCAACCTGCTCAAGCTACAACTCAGGACTACATGCATGCTAAACAGTGGAAGCAACGTGCTATAGACAGGGCTAAGCGATTCCACAACCAACGGATCAAATCAAAGCTCTGCAGTCCTGTCACATCCAGTCATGAATGGTAGTGGACAATTAAACAACTAACAGGAGGTCGAGGCTTTGTAAACATCCCCATCCTCAATGATGGCAGAGTCCAGCACTTGAGTGCAAAAGACAAGGCTGAAGCTTTTTCAACCATCTTCAGCCAGAAGTGCCAAGTGGATGATCTATTTCGGCCTCCTCTCGATATCCCCAACATCACAGAAGCCAGTCTTCAGCCAATTCGATTCACTCCACATGATATCAAGAAACGGCTGAATGCACTGGATACAGCAAAGGCAATGGGCCCCGACAACATCCCGGCTGTAGTGCTGAAGCCTTGTGCTCCAGAACTAGCCATACCTCTAGCCAAACTGTTCCAGTACAGCTACAAAACTGGCATCTGCCCGACACTCTGGAAAATTGCCCAGGTATATCCTGTCCACAAAAAGCAGGACAAATCCAATCCGGCCAATTACCGCCACATCAGTCTACTCTCAATCAACTGCAATGTGATGGAAGGTGTCATCGACAGTGCTATCAAGTGGCACTTACTCACCAATAACCTGCTCACCGATGCTTAGTTTGGGTTCCGCCAGAACCACTCGGCTCCAGACCTCATTACAGCTTGGTTCAAACATGGACAAAAGAGCTGAATTCCAGAGGTGAGGTGAGAGTAACTGCCCTTGACATCAAGGCAGCATTTGACTGAGTGTGGCACCAAGGAGCCCTAGTAAAATTGAAGTCAATGGGAATCAGAGGGAAAACTCTCCAGTGACTGAAGTCATACCTAGCACAAAGGAAGATGGTAGTGGTTGTTGGTGGCCAATCATCTCAGCCCCTGGACATTGCTGCAGGAGTTCCTCAGGGCAGTGTCCTTGGCCCAACCATCTTCAGCTGCTTCATCAATGACATTCCCTCCATCATAAGGTCAGAAATAGGAATGTTTGCTGATGATTGCACAGTGTTCAGTTCCATTAGCAATCCCTCAGATAATGAAGCAGTCCGTGCCCACATGCAGCAAGACCTGGACAACATCCAGGCTTGGGCTGATAAGTGGCAAGTAACATTCTCGCCAGACAAGTGCCAGGCAATAACCATCTCCAACGGTGCGGACGGCACCGAATTGTGGGTAACACTGAATTAATACTGAGAAGGACTGCGATAAAACACAGGAAGACAATAATAAACTTGTAGAATGGGTGTGTAATTGGCAAATTAATTTCAATATAGATAACTGAGAGGTGGTATATTTTGGTAGGAAGAATAAAGAGGCCACAGACACCTTGCAAAATAAGAGTTTAAATGGAGTAGTGGAGCAGAGGGATCTGGGGGTACAGATACACAAATCACCAAAAGTAGCGACGCAGGTTAATAAGGCCATAAAAATAATGCCAACAAAGCACTAGGGTTAATTTCTAGAGGGATAGAATTGAAAAGCAGGGAAGTTATGTTAAACTTGTAAAGACCTTGGTTATACCACACTTGGAGTACTGTGCACAGTTCTGGAATCCATATAATAAAAGGATATAAAGGCTCTATAGAAGGTGCAAAATAGATTTAAAGATGATACCAGAACTGAGAGGTTTTACCTATCACGAAAGATTGAACAGGCTGGGGCTCTGTTTTCTAGAAAAGAGAAGACCGAGGGGTAACCTGATCGAGTTCTTATGATTACGAAAGGGTTTGATAGGATAGACGTAGAGAAGATGTTTTCACTTTGGGGGGAGACCAGAACTAGGGACTATAAATATGAGATAGTCACTCATAAATCCAATAGGGAATTCAGGGGAAACTTCTTTACTCAGAGAGTGGTTAGAATGTGAAAGTCCCTACTAAGAAGAGTAGTTGAGGCAACTAGCTTACATGCATTTAAGAGGAAGCTAGATAAACACATGAGGGAGAAAGGAATGGAAGGGTATGTTGATGGGGTTAGATGAAGAAGGGTGGGAGGAGGCTCATTTGGAGCATAAACACCGGCATGGACCTGTCGCACCACATGGTGTGTTTATGTGCTGTACATTCTATACAATTTTATGTAATTCTATGTAAAGATCTCCCATGTGCACCAGATAATGAAGCAGTCCGTGCCCGCATGCAGCAAGACCTGGACAACATCCAGGCTTGGGCTGATAAGTGGCAAGTAACATTCGCGCCAGACAAGTGCCGGGCAATGACCATCTCCAATAAGAGAGAGTCTAACCACCTCCCCTTGACATTCAATGGCATTACCATTGCCGAATCCCCCACCATCAACATCTTGGGAGTCACCATTGACCAGAAACTTAACTGCACCAGCCTCATAAATACTGTGGTTACAAGAGCAGGTCAGTGGCTGGGTATTCTGCAGCGAGTGACTCACCTCCTGACTCCCCAGGAGCCTTTCCACCATCTACAAGGCACAAGTCAGGAGTGTGATGGAATACTCTTCACTTGCCTGGATGAGTGCAGCTCCAATAATACTCAAGAAGCTTGACACCATCCAGGACAAGGCAGCCCACTTGATTGGCACCGCATCCACCACCCTAAACATTCACTCCATTCACCACCGGCACACCGTAGCTGCAGTGTGTACCATCTACAGGATGCAATGCAGCAACTCGCCAAGGCTTCTTCGACAGCACCTCCCAAACCCGCAAACTCTACCACCTAGGAGGACAAGGGCAGCAGGCACATGGGAACAACACCACCTGCACATTCCCCTCCAAGTCACACACCATCCTGACTTGGAAATATATCGGCGTTCCTTCATCGTCGCTGGGTCAAAATCCTGGAATTTCCTACCTAACAGCACTGTGGGAGAACTGTCACCACACGGATTGCAGCGGTTCAAGAAGGCGGCTCACCACCACCTTCTCAAGGGCAATTAGGGATGGGCAATAAATGCTGAGCATCCCATGAATGAATAAAAAAAAAGAAAAAAAGAAAGGAAAGCCAGCACGGATTTGTTAAAGGCAAATCATGTTTAACTAACTTGATTGACTTTTTTGATGAGGTAACAGAAAGGTTTGATGAGGGCAATGCGGTTGATGTTGTGCATATGGACTTTCAAAAGACATTTGATAAAGTGCCACATGGTAGGATTGTCAGCAAAATTGAAACCCATGGAATAAGCGGGACAGTGGCAGTATGGATATGAAATTGGCTAAGTGACAGGAAACAGAGTAGCGGTGAATGGTTGTTTGTCGGACTGGAGGAAGGTATACAGTGGTGTTCCCCAGGGGTCGGTGCTGGGATCACTGCTTTTTTCGATATATATTAATGACTTGGACTTGGGTATAGAGGGCACAATTTCAAAATTTGCAGATGACACAAAACTTGGAAGTGTAGTAAACAGTGAGGAGGATAGTGATAGACTTCAAGAGGACAGAGACAGGCTGGTGGAATGGGCAGACACATGGCAGATGAAATTTAATACAGAGAAGTGCGAAATGATACATTTTGGCAGGAAGAATGAGGAGAGGCAATTTAAACTAAATGGTACAATTCTAAAGTGGGTGCAGGAACAGAGAGACCTGGGGGGGTGTGCACAAATCTTTGAAGTTGGCAGGACAGGTTGAGAAAGCGGTTTAAAAAAAGCATATGGGATCCTGGGCTTTATAAATAGAGGCATAGGGTACAAAAGCAAGGCAGTTATGTTGAACCATTATAAGACACTGTCACAACTGGAGTGTTGTATCCAATTCTGGGCACCGCACTTTAGGCGGGATGTGAAGGCCTTAGAGAGGTGCAGAAAAGATTTACTAGAATGATTCTAGGGATGAGGAACTTCAGTTACATGGATAGATTGGAGAAGCTGGGGTTGTTCTCCTTCGAGCAGAGAATGTTAAGAGGAGATTTGATAGATGTGTTCAAAATAATGAAGTCTTTAGATAAAGTAAATAAAGATAAACTGTTCCCATTGGCAGAAGTGTTGACAACCAGAGGACACAGATTTAAGGTGATTGGCAAAAGAACCAAAGCGACATGACAAAAAACTATTTTACGCAGCGAGTAGATATGATCTGGAATGCGGAGCTACGGGGAAAGAATGGAGAAAGGGACTAACTGGATTGCTCTTACAAAGAGCCGGCACGGGCATGATGTGCCGAATGGCCTCCTTCTGTACTGCAACCATTCTATGATTTTATGATTCTAAATGCTCGAGGCAGGGGACTTTTTTAAAATTCATTCATGGGATGTAGGCGTCGCTGGCAAGACCAACATTTATTGCCCATCCCTAATTGTCCTTGAGAAGGTGTTGGTGAGCCGCCTTCTTGAACCGCTGCAGTCCGTGTGGTGACGGTTCTCCCACAGTGCTGTTCGGTAGGGCGTTCCAGGATTTTGACCCAGCGACGATGAAGGAACGGCGATATATTTCCAAGTCGGGATGGTGTGTGACTTGGAGGGGAACGTGCAGGTGGTGATGTTCCCATGTGCCTGCTACTATTGTCCTTCTAGGTGGTAGAGGTTGCGGGTTTGGGAGGTGCTGTCGAAGAAGCCTTGGCAAGTTGCTGCAGTGCGTCTTGTAGATGGTACACACTGCAGCCACGGCGCGCTGGTGGTGCAGGGAGTGAATGTTTAAGATGGTGGATGGGGTGCCAGTCAAGCGGGCTGCTTTGTCCTGGATGGTGTCAAGCTTCTTGAGTGTTGTTGGAGCTGCACTCATCCAGGTAAATGGAGAATGTTTCTGCGTAAGAGCTGCAGCATAATGTTGCAGAGTATGGAGGAGTTCACTTTCAGCATCAGGAATCTGCAGTTTACTATGGAGCATGTAGTCTCCTCTGTGAATGCTGCAGCTGGACCATCTGTCCAAGAGACTGTGGCATCAGCAATAATTTCTCTGATCAAAACTAAACTGGTGCCATTCAGACTCTGGGCTCTACTATTTCCACCACCTTTGAAATGCTGGGAGAATATATTAATAGGGACGTCAATCGCATCACAGATCTCCTACAGTCTGCTTTCGTGCAGATCAATGGGGTGATGATGCAGCCGTATGGGAGTGGCAGCGGCACAACGGGAGTGACACATGTAACCCTCTTTCACAAGGACAGCATGCCTGCTCCCCACCATCCCCTCGACCAAAGCTTGCCCTGGTGCCGGGAAGCCAGCTGGGTCAGGCTGCCCTGGCAGCAGTCGAGATGCAGCAGTCTGCAGCTGGGCCATCTCAAGCCCAATCCCCTAGAGGTCATTGACCACGAGCATAACAGAAGTCCTCAGCCGATCATTAGCAGCTTTCCGCCTCCCATGTTGAAGTCAGTGGGTGAGCAGTTCATAGTAGTAGTAGATTAAAAGAGAAGCAACGTAAAAAAGGCACTTGGGCTGCCAGCTGGGTGCTTATTATTTCTTTTGTCAACAGGATTAAATTGTAATATTCTGTCATTGCACCCACAACTTTATGTTTCAACCCCTCCAATCAGTTTTCCACCCCTGACACAGCACTGAAACGGCCCTTATCAAAGTCACAAATGACATCCTATCTGACTGCAACCATGGTAAACTATCCCTCCTCATCCTTCTCGACCTGTCTGCAACCTTTGGCACCCGCGATCACAACATCCTCCTCCAACGCCTCTCCTCCGTTGTCCAGCTGGGTGGGACTGCCCTCGCCGAGTTCCATTCTTATCTATCCATTCGTAGCCAGAGAATCACCTGCGATGGCTTCTCTTCCCACTCCTGCACTGCTACCTCTGGAGTCCCCCAAGGATCTATCCTTGGCCCCCTCCTATTTCTCATCTACATGCTGCCCCTCAGCGACATCATCCAAAAACACGGTGTCAGGTTCCACATGTGCCTAACGACACCCAGCTTTACCTCACCACCACCTCTCTCAACACATCCAGTGCCTCTGATTTGTCCAACATCCATTATTGGATGAGTAGAAATTAAATATTTGCAAGTCATTGTCTTCAGTCCTCGCCACAAACTCCATTTCCTAGCCACTGAATCCATCTCTCTTCCTGGCCAATGTCTGAGGCTGAACCAGACCGTTCACAACCTTGGCATCCTATTTGACCCTGAGATGAGCTTCTGACCCCATATCTTCTCCAACACCAAGACCGCCTACTTCCATCTCCGTAACATCGCCCGTCTCCGCCCCGCCTCAGCTTATCTGCTGCTGAAACCCTCATCCATGCCTTTGTTACCTCTGGACTCAATTATTCCAATTTCCTCCTGGCTGGCTCCCCCACCTTGCACTCTTCGTAAACTTGAGCTCATCCAAAACTCTGCTGCCTGTATCCTAACTCGCACGAAGTCTCGTTCACCCATCACCCCTGTGCTCGCTATCCTTTCTTGTCTCTCGGTCCAGCAATTCCTTGATTTAAAAAATTTTCATCTTTGATTTCACCGCCTCGCCCTTCCCTATCTCTGAAACCTCCTCCAGCCCTACAACCCTCTGAGGTCTCTGTGCTCCTCCAATTGTGGCATTCGGCGCATCGCCGATATTCTTCGCTCCACCATTGGCGGCCGTGCCTTCGGCTGCCTAGGCTGTAAGCTCTGGAAATCCCTCCCTAAACCTCTCTGCCTCTCTACCTCACTTTCCTTCTTTAAGATGCTCTTTAAAACCTACTTCTTTGACCAAGCATTTGGTCACCTGTCCTAATATCTCCTTATGTGGCTCAGTGTCAAATTTTGTTTGATAACACTCCTGAGAAGCACCTTGGGCCGTTTTACCAAGTTACAGACGCTATATAAATGGAAGTTGTTGTTGATGATGTTATCTACAGATGTGTTTCAGTAGTAGCTGTGGATCTTGCAAAGCTAGGTGCCATGTATATGAATAATGGTCGGTGGAATGGATGTTCTTTATTATTAGGGTAGGTGGACTGGTTCAAATGATGGTCTGATTGGGAAATGGAGGGTATGGTAAGCGTGGCAGGGGAGGAGCAATTTAGGAGAAGCGATGGTCAATGAGTTGCTGGCGAACAATCTTTGGCTGCAAGCTGATTTTGCAGACTCCTTTTGCTGTATCCTTTGGTTCATCGCCTTCATCCTCTTTATGGGATGGATGATCCTCTTCATCTGTCGCTAACAATGGCCCTCCCATTGCAAGGCAAAGTTATGTAAGAGGCAGCACATCAGCATTATCCTCGACACTCTCTCATAACTGTACTGTAGGAAACCCCCTGTGTTTCAGCGCCCCAATGGACTTTCTGACGACTGCTCGGGTTAGGCTGTGACTGTTGTTGTATCTGACCTGTGCTGCATCCTTGGGTTTCGAAGCGGGCTCAACAGCCAAATCTGCAGAGGATATCCCTTGTCTCCTAGCAACCAGCCTGGCATGTATGGCCCTGGTCAAAAAGAGGGGGAACGTTGGATTGCCGTAGGATGTGGGGATCATGGGAGCTGCCTGCATGAACCGCAGCTGGTGGTCACATACCATCTGTCCATTAAAGGAGTAAAACCTTCTGAAGTTCATGAAGGTGCCAGGCTCATTGGCAGGAGCCATGTTGGCCACATGTGTGCAGTCGATGGCACCCTGCACTTGTGGGACTCCTGCAATGGCTGCAGAACCCACAGTCCTTTCCTGTTGGCTCCTGGGGCGCGTGGAGAACATGATGAAATCATTAGCCCTGGCAAAGAAGGCATCCGTGTCCTGCTGTGTGGGGAATGCACTGCAGCCTGACTGATGTTACATCTGTCTCCAGCTGCAGCCTGAAATGACCTTGATGCATAGAAGTTCAGGGCAGCGGTGACCTTAACTGCCACAGGCAATGCAGTGCCAGCTGTGGTAGTGGGCTGGAGCTCCTGCTGTAGCATCCTGCCATTTTCTGCGATGGCCTGTCATGAGCAGCGCAATCTTCTCCTACACCGATCCTCGCTGAGGTTCACATAGCTCAGGCTGGGCCTGTAAACCCTATGAGCTGGGTAAGGCTTCCTGCAAGTAGCCTTCCTTCTTCGTGGACAATTTGCAGGGCCACATACTACTTCCTGACGCTTCTTTTCTTGTTCCTCCTCTTCCTGCAGCCAATAAAGGGTAGCCAACATCATTCCCATTTTCCGGTAGTGCAAGCACCTCTCTGTGCTAAGAGAATGGTTGAAATGGCAAAAAAAAAGCACAGTTTCAACTGGAATATGCTCTCGGTAAACCTCCTTCAACTCTCCAGAGAGATATAAATGATCGGACCATTTGCAGGTGCGTGTTCCTTTCAACACGGCCGGATGCATCTGTTTCTGACCTGTGCTACCCAGTAGTACTGGGTGTGTGCAGCATAGGAACATAAGAACAGGAGTAGGCCATTCAACCCATTCAGCCAGTTCTGCCATTCAATTAGATCATGGCTGATCTGTATCTTAACTCCATCTACCCGCCTTTTTTCCGTTACCCTTAATACCCTTGCCTAACAAAAATCTCACTTTTGAAATTTTCAATTGACTAGCCTCAACAGATTTTTGGATAGAGAGTTCCAGATTTCTACTACCCTTTGTGTGAACGACTGCTTTCTGACATCACCCCTGAACGGCCTAGCTCTAGCATAATGTTATGCCCCTTGTTCTAGACCCTCCCATCATAGGAAATAGTTTCTCTCTATCTACTCTATCAATTCCTTTAATCATCTTAAACACCTCAATTAGATCACCCCTTAATTTTCTATATTCAAGAGAATACAAACCCAGTCTATGCAACCTAGCCTCACAATTCAACCCTTTTAGCCCCGGTATCATTCTGGTGAATCTGCGCTGCACCCACTCCAAGGCCAGTATATCCTTCCTGAGGTGCGGTGCCCAGACATGAATGCAGTCCTCCAGATGGGATCTAACCAGAGCATTGTAGAGCTGTAACATCACTTCCACCTCTTGGTATTCCAGCCCCCTTGAGATATAGGCCAACATTCCATTAGCCTGTTTAATTATTTTCTGTACCTGTCCACAAGCTTTTAGTGATTTCTGTATGCGGACCCCTAAATCTCTCTGCTCATCCACAGTTCCTAGCTTCTCGCCAGTTAGAAAATACTCTGATCTATCTTTCTTAGGCCCAAAGTGAATGACCTCACACTTTCCCACATTGAACTCCATCTGCTGCAGTTTTGCCCACTCACTTAATCTATCAATGTCCCTTTGCAACTATCTGCATCCTATCTACTCTATTTACTGTGCCACCTAACTTAGTGTTGACATCAAACTTGAATATATGACTCTCTATTCCTTCATCCAAGTCATTTATAAATATATTGAAAAGATGAGGCCCAGTACAAATCCCTGGGCAATACCACTAGTCACATCCTGGCAATTTTAGTACATACCCATTATCCCTACTCTCTCTCTCTCCTACCTCCTAACCAATTCCCTTTCCAAACCAATAGGTTGCCTCCAATTCCATGCGCTGCGTTCGCCGCAATAAAGTGCATGAAAATGACATTGGAGTTTCAGGCAGCTGCTCTGGCCACCTATGTCTAGGCCACGATAGAAATGGTAGTGGGAATGAGGCAGTAAGTGCAGCATTCCAATTATCAAAGCGCTACTTTCTCGTTAACATCCAAACGCGGGGGCGAAAATCGGCCCCATTTTTTTATTTCTGCAAAAGCTGTAACAACAACAAGACCTGAACAAATGGACAATGATCCAGTCCAAGGAGGCAAATGAACAACAAGAGCTTCACCATACTAACAGTAGTGACAATGGTTTACATCCGTACCACTGACCCTTTCAGATGCTGATTGACCTATTGTGCATTTCTAGCATTTGTGATTTTCTTTTTGTTTAATAATAGGAGATAGTAGGGGAGATTTCCCACTTCAGCATACATCAGTAGTGCAAATTGGGAAATTGTGCACCCACCTCCAGCCCGGGATTTTCTATCCATTAATTTTAGTGGATGGGAAATCATGGGCTAAGGGCAAACAATTTTCCTGTATATATCTTCATCAGTGCCAGGATTGCTGATATGGAAAATCTCCCTTTATTGAATAGTAATCTCAGAGCTCAGAAATCTGCTGATTGTGAGTCACTCTGCCAGATTACCTAAAGATGTTAGCACCTGTTAGCAGGTGACCCAAGCTTTGTCTTCAATGCTTGTTTTACACTTGCAATGTTATATCACTTTTAAACCATAAACCATAATAGTGATAACAATGCGAGCATAAACACATATGACCTAGCTAAAGCATATTCAGTCTGAGATAGAAAGCTCACTTTCTTCTTGATCTCATAAATCTCACATACTGTTTTTTACAGTAATGTAAATGATACACAGATTACAGTGGTATTCCAAATTATGGAGCCTCTATCATTAACAGGCAACAGTTCTGCTACAAAGAAAGGATTGTTCTAACAATACAGCTTGTAACAATGTTTCACTGTAATATTTATAATGATTGCATGAAGTGTGCTTGAAATTAAGTTCTAAAGTACATGCAAATTTGTGTAATTTACAGCAACAATTTACATTTCTGTGGTGCTTCTCACATACAATGAAGCATTTCAAAGCACTTTGCAGGGTGCAGACAAATAGTGGGCTCTGTGCAGGAAAGAAAAAGGGACAATGAAAAATTTGGGAGAGTGGCTGAAGGCAGAGTCAAACAGAAGGAGGATTGAGGAGGTTTTTGAAAACCTGGAGTGAGGTAGCAAGGCAGAGGGATCTAGGAAGACAGTTCCAGAGGTCAGAGGCCTAGTGGCCGAATTAAAGGCCATTGATGGTGGAGCAGAGAGAACATGGAACAAGGGGTAACTGATTTCACTGCAGCAGAAGGTATGCATGGGAACATGTGGCTGAAAGAGATTGCTAAAGTAGAGTGGGGCAAGACCTTGGTAGGACTTTGAAGTGAGGACAAGGATCGTGAAGGCAATATGCTGGGATATGGAAGTCAATGAAGCTTGGAAATTTAACATAGAAAAATGTCCCAAAAGATCAAAAAAATAGATGCCAAAACCAAAAATTAGGAGGGAAGACCAAAAGCTTGGTCAAAAAGGTGGGTTTTAAGAAGGGTCTTAAAGAAGGAGAGGGAGACAGAAAGGCGGTGGTGGGGGTGGGGGGGTGGGAGGGGGGGTTAGGAAGGGAACTCCAAAGCTTGGGGCCTAGGCAGCAGAGGGTGGAGCAGACCAAAGCCACTTCTCTAGGGAGATCCTGAGGCCCTTCCTGGGTTGAAGATGAAATGGAGTAAAGAATTTTTCAGCTTTTAAGGGACTCTGTAGGTGCAACAAGACTTCCTCTGAGGCCTAGCATGTGTGAATTGGGTAAAATCTCCAGGGTAGCCCAGGAACTCAGCCAGATATGTCCCTTTGATGTGGGGGGTGGGACAGATGTTTTAGCCTTTCCTCCCTAAGGGAATTTAGTTGGGCCTTTCACACAGGATGGATCGGGTTCTGCTCCAAATTCTGGTCTTCCCTCTCTCTGCCATTTATGACCCAATCAGAATTTCGAGCCCAAATTATTCAGAAAGGCTTGTGGTCTACTGCTCTGGTAGACTAACACACTGGGGTTGACAGTGTGATGGAAAATGCTCAAAGCACTGATGTGCATCGGGTACCATCTCCTGAGGCCTCGGGCCTACTACATGTTTGATGTGAAAGCATGCCAAAATACAATCCTGAAGTACTTGGAGCCTGTGCACAAATAATCAAAAATGCTCATTACAGCCTACAATTTTGTTTTAATGAGGGGTCTTCTCCATATTGTGATTAGGAAGCCTGAGCAGTGACCAATTAGGCTGACTGCTTGAAAGACCTGTTCCCTTTAATTGGGCCTTGTTAAAGGTACATTGCTGTTATTGTTGTAACTTATCAAGTAATTGTGTCTGTGTTGCTTTGGTTTTGTGGCACAAAGAAATTTTTGAAATTTGTTACATTGGGCTCGATTTTCGCACCCCTGAGCGGGTGCATTCGTGGCAGGGGGGGCTGTGAAAATCGCGGATTCCCGGGGCGGGTCCGGAGCCCGGCTCCAACCCGCCCACTTCCGGGTTCCCCAGTGAAGCGCTAACATGCGCGCGCAGCCCCCGCATGTGGGACTCCCGCCGGCAATTAAAGCCAGCGGGGTGCCACTTGAAGTAATTAACCAGGTACTTCAGGTCATTTACAGACCTGATTGACCTGATATTTTAGGAGAGATGGGGTTTTCAGATCAATTAGGTCTGTTTCCCGTACTGGGGGAAACACTCCCAGTTGAAATGGACGTGTTGCAGCCATCAGCCTGTGGCAGCTGCAAAGGTCCATTTGACAGGTGGGGGGAGAGACCCTCACTCATTGCAGGAGGCCACTCTGTCACTTTGGACAATGTTTGGCCTCCACCACCCTCCTCCTAACAATAAAATTCACCAACTTGCACACTTACCCCGGTGTCCAGACACATGTACCTTCCTTGCGGACCCCCTCAAACGTACATCTTCCTGATGGGGTCCGCCATAGCTGCAGTCATGACCTCCTCGGAGGACGAACAGCACCACCAGCCTCGCTGGCCACGCCGTCCACCTCTGACATTTGGAGCTCCACAACACAGTGCTGTGACACATCCACCTGCACAGCAGGAGGGAGGGCAAAGGCAGAGAGAGATGCGTCGCAGAAGGCACTACCCTCACCACAGGGTCTACAGACCGAGGCTCAGTTTCCTGGACCTCTCTGAGCAGCAGTGCACATGGAGGCTCAGAGTCACTCGACATGTAGTTGTGGACATCTGCAGCCCCCTTCATGCTGAGCTGCTCCCGGCTGGCCCGAGCACCATCTTCTTACCTGTCGCTGTCAAAGTCACCACTGCCCTCAACAACTTCTCCTCCGCATCCTTCCAGGGTGCTACCGGGGACATTGCCGACGTCTCTCAGTCGTCTGCACAAAAGAGCCCTGCAAATACACCTACACCCACTCTGCAGTGACACAATGGGTGGCATCAGTAGTGGGTCTTCATAGTGATCCTCAGGAAAGGGCATTATTGCACAAACCAGACAAGATTCGCAAAGATGTGGCAGTAATGGTGACAATATAATATGTGATGTGAGTTGGTCAAAAATCAAATATAAGTAAAAACCAAGACAAACCCTCAAACACCCTTGTGCATCCCCTTCATGCTCATGACACGTTTGCCTTACGCTTCCTACTGCACATATGTGATTCATGCCCTGTGGCTGCAGCACAGGTAGTGGCAGGTTGAGTGAGGCTGACTGTGAAAGAGATGCACGAGAGGGTGAGTATGAGATAGAGCCATGAGATTGTATGAGGATTGGGTTGAGTGGTAGTGGTGGGATGAGTACTGGCGAGGTGAGTAAGTGCAGATAAGATGAGGATGAGCTTTGAGTGGGTGTGAGGAGTGATGTGACAGAGTAGTGTTGGCAGTGCAGAAGGAGATGTGGGGTGGGGGCGGTGATGTGGCAGACAGAGTGTAGGGGAATGAGTAAGTGTACTCACTTCGGCTGACCTACTTAGGTCATTGAAGCGCCTCCTGCACTTTATGCAGGTGGGCGATATGTTGGTGGTGCAGGTGACTTCCTCTGCCATCTCGAGCCAGGCCTTCTTGGTGGCAGAGGCAGGCCGCTTCCTCCTGCACGCTGGGGGGACGATCTCTGTCCTTCCCCTCCTCCTCACCCCATCCAATAAGACCTGGAGTGAGGCATCATTAAACCTGGGAGCAGCCTTCCCCCTGGGCTGCTCATGCTGTAATTTTTCCTATTTTCTGCAGCATCAGTCAGTGGAGGACTGCTCCTTTAAATAGGGCTCCTCCAGCTGACAGCCTATGCTGCGCATGCGCAGTCCGCCCGCTACGCAGCTTTCCAGCGGGAGACCCGGAAGCAAAGATAGGTGGCTTCAATTAGCCTGCGATTGCATGCAGAGCACCCCGATTTCACCGGGCGCGTTACCCATACGCCCAGTCGACCCACCGCTGCGAACCCTCCTAATATCGGGCCCATTGTCTGCAAATGTTATTGGATTTATCTTATAAAGATTGGTTCCCTGTAGTTGAACATCTTTGCTTGTGGTTTCACGCCAGCAACTGTTGTGCGACAAGTTCTGTGAACCAGGAGGCCACTCCATGAGTGGGGGAAGAAGGGAAACCAAAGGTGGGGAGGGATTCACAGGGGGAAACCAGAGATGGGAGGAACTTTGATTTCACTAGTAACTCACCGAAATTGCATTGATAACTAATAGTAATACTGGTAACACTCCTATTCCCCTCATAACCAACAGTAATACAACAACTCAGTTTATATGTAACTGGTAGTAATAGGTTTAATGCCCCAATATCCTACTTGTAACTAATAGTAATCCAATAACCCGTTGATATTCACCTTGTAACTGCAGCTAGAATTTCCCTGTCCTGCATGAGGTGCGGTCAGATTCCCCAGTCAATGCAACTTTTAACAAGCCCCATTTCTCTCCTTATCTCCTTGGAATCTGGTTTGGATTCAGGTTCCATGTGAAGGTGACCACTCTGAACTGGGAACTCCAGTCACAGCCGATCAGTATGTGAACTTTAAATGTCAAAAGCGGGCGGCACAGACTGACCGGAACAAAACCAAGAGATAGCACAAAGAGCAGTGTGCTCGGTGTTTGGACTTCTCACAGGGCACATCATCCTAAACTCAGCTCAGCACCAACCTTTCAAAACCACTCTCTAGGCTCAGACTCAATAAAGAAGAGTTTTCATAGAATGATAGAAACTACAGAACAGGAGGAGGTAATTTGACCCCCCATGCCTGTGCTGGTGCTGGCACTCTCTCCTGTAACCCCATTCCCCCAGATCTTTTTATATTCCTCCTTTTCAAATACTTATCTGAATCCCTTTTAAATAATGTTCTAATCTCTGCCTCAATAGCCATATGAGGTGAAGTTTCCCATGGTTTAATAGCCTTCAGTGCAAAAAACTCCCTTCTCCCTTTCACCTTGGTTCTTCCAGTGAAAATTCTCAGTCTCTGTCCCCTTGTTCCCCATTCGCCCATCAGTGGAAACAATGGGCATGATTTTAACATGGCGGTGGGAAGTCAGCAGGTGGGTGAGTAGTCATGGGGGAAACCTGGAAAACCTTTCTGCGTGTCGGCTCGAGCAATCGGGACTAAATTAGAAGCCCTTAATTTTACTTACGGGTTTTGCACCTCCAAGCTGCGCAGCAGGCATACTGCACACCCAATGCTTTGCTGGGAACTGGAGTATTTAGAGGACCATTACAAGCATGGATTTTGAGGGAGAAAGGAGGAATGTTCAGAGATGCAGCATCACAGGAGTAAGACAGCATCCTGTTTTAGGACACCACCCACCAGGTGCATGGTTCATACTCCTGTGACTCGGCCAACGTTGTCTACCTCATACGTTGCAGGAAAAGATGCCCCGGAGCATGGTACATTGGCGAGACCATGCAAACGCTGCGACAACGGATGAACGGACACCGCGCAACAATCGCCAGACAGGAGGGTTCCCTCCCAGTCGGGGAACACTTCAGCAGTCAAGGACATTCAGCCACCGACCTTCGGGTAAGCGTTCTCCAAGGCGGCCTTCGAGACACTCGATAACGCAAAATCGTCGAGCAGAAATTGATAGCCAAGTTCCGCACCCATGAGGACGGCCTCAACCGGGATCTTGGGTTCATGTCACGCTACACGTTACCCCACCAGCGAACAAATGTTGTCTGTTTTTAATATAACGGGTCAATTGCTGTCTTTTCCTTCCGGATGTTTCTATGTTTCTGCCTCTCTCGCTCTGTTTTTTTAATTGGCATCTCCACATCATCTGTTTTTTTTAGTTCTGGCCGTTTGTATATTCGGTGGCCCTGTAGGTAACACCTATCTGTCTGAACACTTTGGTTGCCTTGGCAACGGGCAGTTGAAAAGACTATCTGCAATCACCAGGCATTGTTCTGTGATTTATAAATGCAATAGGTTCGAGGATTTCATTTCCACATTCACCTGAGGAAGGAGGAAGTCTCCGAAAGCTTGTGGATTTTAAAATAAAATTGTTGGACTATAACTTGGTGTTGTAAAATTGTCAACCCCAGTCCATGACCGGCATCTCCACATCATGGCTGAGGAGATTAGCAGAGGAACATGATGGCAAGTATTATAAATTGGATAGCCCGGAGGTGGAGGATAGAATACTAGAGCCTGGTCTTCAGTTGCTTACAAGTCTTTATTCACAGAGCTCCACATTACAAACTCAACACACCCTAGATAAGCTTTCATATAAAAAGGATACAAGAGAGTCCCCAATTGATACACACCACTGAATACAATTAACACTAATTGATATAAATCACATGATACAATTAACAGCAAGGTCATGGGTACAATGCAGGAAGAGCTTTAATGACCTAACCAGGTCAGGATAAGTGAGTACAGTAACTGATTCACCTACATCCTGTGGTGTACATCACCTCCCCTCCTCCTCACTCTATCTTGCCAAGCCAACTCCATCACATCACTCCTCACAGCCACTTAAGTCTCATTATCAACTTGCCTTCACTTTCTGTGCACTTCCTCACCACCCCCCCCCCTACATTTGTGCACCCACCACTCCCACTCACCCCAATCCTGATGCAATGTGATGAATCTGTCTGAGAGTCACCCTCTGATGGATCTGTTTCATTGTCAGCCTCACCCAAAGCAATGCATCCATCGGGTGAACACGTCACCTTCATTCACTCACATGTCTGTTCTTTCTGCCCTTGTAGGAGTAGAGAGTGCAAAATGCACGGGACAGGAGTAGAACTGGAGGGGCCACCACATATAGTGGCCCTGGCAGAAGCGGAGGAGGAGGCTTTGGATCTCAGCAGCACAGTTGAATGCCTGGCCGTCGGAGATGGTGAGACAGGCAACCTGCAAACGGCTGGTGATAGAACTTTAACATCCCCCACACACATCATGAATTGATGTTATCAATGATTGACCTGTTGCACACCTCAGTACGCTTTATTGCTTTATGTTCTCTTCCAGGGCCCTCACGAATTGATGAGGAAGCAGGCGCCATGGAAGAAGGCAATTCCTCAGAAGAGCTCAACTCCTCTGAGGGCACATCATCACATCACACCCAGCCATGCACCAGCACAGATACTGGCACTTCGCTGGGTCCTGTTAGACAGATAGTTGGGTTGTTACCTGGTGATTCAACATTCACAAGTGTGCATGAGCGGACACTGGTGGCAGGGGCACCTGAGGAGAGTCCGCACTCCTCTCCAAGCTCTCCTTAGCTGGACCCAGATGAAGAACATCGGGCGGGAATGTGGATAGAGAGAGAGTGGCAGCCTCCATTGAGCTTCAAACACGACTCTCAAATGAGCCCATGCAGGCCATTACAGCAGCCGTGCAGACTTTGGATGCCAACACGTCTGCCACCTGAAACAGGCAAACAGAAATTTAATCCGTGGCCTTAGAAAGTGCCACATCTGCTCACCAGCCTGCTGTCCAGCAGAGTGGTGGGAATGATGTGGCCATGGCCCGGGAGAGGGATGATGGTGAAAGGGAAAATGGAATTGGGAACTCCACTCAAAGCGCTCCCATGTCTCACCTGCTGCTCCCCTGTCAACCAGTATCTGCAATGCTGCCTCCTCTCCCAATGGCAGAGTCTGCCCCTGCACAGGTGCAGGTGGAGCAGTCTATGGCAGGGCCCTCAAGGGCTTTAAAACCCGGAGGTCGTAGGCCGAAAGCATTTAAGCAGTCAGGGCATGAATCTGAGCAACCTGCCACTACCTCTGCTGATGCCACAGGGGATGCACCACATAGAAGTAGTAGGAAGAGGAAGGCGAAGGATTTATAATCACCAAGGGTATGCACAAGGGCGTCTGATGGAATGACATGTTTTTCATTCATTTTTGTTTTTTTGTTAAATGCACATTAAATGTTATAATTCTCACCACCACTGCCACTGCCCATTCTTGAGTCTCTTTTGTGAAAGTCCCCTTTCATGTGCTTCATCACGAACATCAAAACATGATGTCACCCATTAGGCGTGTGTACAATGGGTGTATGTGTGGTTGAAGGGCTGTTTTGTGCAAACGGAGGAGTGGGACTGGTGTTGGTGGTGGTGGTGGTTGTTTCAGGCAGTCTTAATATTTCACTATCTTCAGTTTATAGATCTCATTATGAGAATCTGTTAGATATGAGTGACTCCCGAGCATCACTCGCAGCCATGTGCGCCGCTGCTCTGGCGATGGGTTCCCCATCCT
The DNA here is from genome assembly GCF_035084215.1 of Heptranchias perlo. NCBI lineage: Eukaryota > Metazoa > Chordata > Chondrichthyes > Hexanchiformes > Hexanchidae > Heptranchias > Heptranchias perlo. Next base: position 122,880,711 of record NC_090325.1, on the reverse strand, counting down.
CCTCCTCCTCCTCCTCCTCCTCCTCATCCCCATCCTCTCCTTCAATGTTGCCGGCAGATGAGGATGCTTCATGAGTGCATGAGAGCTCCTCCACTTGTAACCCTCTCTGTTGTGCGATTTTGCGCAGGACGCAAAACACAACAATTATTCTGCACACCCTCGCTCGTGAGTACTGCAGGGCTCCCTCAGATCGATCCAGCCACCTGAAGCGCATCTTCTGCATTCCAATGGCTTGTTCAATGACAGACCTGGTGGTGATGTGACTGTCGTTGTACCGCTGCTGTGCCTCGTTGGTGGGGTTTCTCACAGGTGTCATGAACCATGTCTGCAGGGGGTATCCCCTGTGTCCAAGGAGCCAGCCCTTAAGTCTGTCTTGTGCATGGAAGAGGTCTGGGATGTTGGATTCGTGCAAAATGAAGGCATCATGGCAGCTGCCAGGGATCTGGCACGCACCTGCAGAAACCTCTTCCAGTGGTTGCAAACCAGCTGTGCACTGATGGAGCGAAATCCCTTTCAGTTGATGAACAGTCCTGGCTTTTGTGGAAGTCCTCAGATTACTACGTGTGTGCAATTAATTGCGCCCTGCACCCGTGGGAAGCCAGCCAGAGATTTGAAACCCACTGCCCTCTCAGTCTGCCTGATGTCGTCGCAGGGGAAGTTAACGTAGTCGAATGCCCAGGCAAACAAGCCATCCGTGATCTGTCATATACACTTATATGCAAACGACTGAGAGACTCTGGAGATGTCACCGGTGGCAACCTGGAAGGATGCGGAGGTGAAGAAATCGAGGGCAGTGGTGACTTTAACTGTGATGGGCAATGTGTGGCCACCAGGCCCATCCTGCAGCAGCTCTACATAAGGAGCGTGCAGGTGTCTGCGACTACTGACGACTCAATTTGAGCCTTCGTAAGCACTGCTCCTCAGCGAGGTCCAAGAAGCTCAGCCTCTGCCTGTACACCCTCTCATGTGGGTAGTAGCCCATCCTGATGTTGTCGGTTTGAGGGGGTCCAAAATATAGGTAAATATGTCTGAACACAAGAATTCTCAGTGTCAACAACGAAATCTCATTCTAAACACAAAGAACTCCCAGCGAAAGGTTTGTTTAAGAGAACTGAGTGCCTGCTGCAAAAACTCACCTTTTCTTCACATGTGTTAATCACTGGTTTAAAGGTCCAAATGAGGGTCTGCTGCAACTCGCCGCCATTTCCATGGCGTGTTTCAGAGGCCGGGGAGAAACATTCAGGGAAAGTTAAAATGGTTTGTGCAACTCATTACACAAAAAGTTAATCACCTCAACTGGTTTAAATACCTAAATTGGCCCTTTAAATATTGGCCCGCCGGCTTTAAGTGCCAGCGGGACTTCCAAATGTCAGAAGCGCGCATGCATCCAAACGCGTCAAGGTCAAACCTGAAAGTGGGTGTGTTGGAGCCGGGATGCGGTCCCGCTCCAATTTCTTAGCATTTTTACTGCCCACCTGCCCTCAACCCACCTGTTCTTGGGGGTTAAAATTACCCCCAATCTTTCACGATTTACCCACCGTGAACTCCCCAGGTTTTACCCACCCCTCTACTGGTTGCCTCTCTCTCGGTACTGCTCCCACTCAACACATTGCTGCTGCTGCTGTCCCGGCACTGCAAACAATGCTGGGACCCGCTCCCACCCTCACCCCATTCCTCAGTCTCCCTCTCTCACCAAAGCCCCCTCCCCTGACCCCCATTACGCTGTCACTCTCAACCCCCATACCTAGCCCCAATCCCTCCTGCGCCCCCAGTACCCAGTGACCTACTCTTTCCCCCGGACCACCAGTCCCCTGTCTCCCTCGTCCCCAGGCCCCGCTCCAATCCCCGTACCCCCCCACAGTCCTCAGTCACCAATTCTCCTACCCCTGCCCAGCCCACAGCCCCAATTCACTGCCACAATAATCCCTGTTCGTTCTCTTCCAACCCAGCTCCACACCTCTCCCCACTTCGTCTCTGTCTCTCTCTCTCCTCCCCCCATCATTCATTCCAGTTTCTGGTCACCCCTAAGTGAGTGCCAGTGGCAGGGGAGTACATTGCCATTAGCACCTCGGGAGAACTTCTCTCTTTAAATTTCTTACGCCCATTCCGCACCCCTGCCCCCCCCCCCCCCCCCGCCACAGGTGACGTCACCGAGCCGGAGGTTTCTCTTCGTCGGCAGGAGGTGATGTCACGAAGCGGAGTGGGCCGCTCGAGCAGTGAGAAATTTAAAGAGACAAGTTCTGCCAAGCTGCTAGCGGCAGTGCCCAGGAGATTCATGCCCCATTCCGGGAGACTCCTGGACAATCCGGGATGGTTGGCAACCCTATGTCAAGGTTCTGCTGCTTTGACATTAATGCAGCCAGGTCTTTCCAGGCAAATACAGGAGATCCCCATCACATTTCCTCAACTTCAGTCCATAATCATAACTAGCAAGTAAATGACACATTGGCCCTGGTATTTACGGGAAGGCAGGGAGGGAGCGTACATACGAACATACTAGTTAAGAGCAGGAGTAGGCCATTTGGCCCCTCGAGCCTGCTCTGACATTTGATAAGATCATGGCTGATCTGATTGTGATCTCAACCCGACTTTCCCGTCTACCTACTATAACCTTTGACTCCCTTGTTAATCAGGAATCTATCTAACTCAGCCTTAAAAATATTCAATGACCCTGCCTCCGCTGCTCTCTGGGGAAAGGAGTTCCACAGACGCACGACCCTCTGAGAGAAAAAATTTCTCCTCATCTCTTAAATTTCTCCTCATCTCTTATTTTTAATCTGTGGTCCCTAGTTCTAGTCTTTCCCACAAGGGGAAACATCCTCTCAGTAACTACCCTTTCAAGTCCCCTCAGGATGTTATATGTTTTAGCAAGATCACCTCTCATTCTTCTAAACTCCAATTTATACAGGCCCAACTTGTCCAACCTTTCCTCATAAGATAACCCCCTCATCCCAGGAATCAGTCGAGTGAACCTTCTCTGAACCGCCTCCAAAGCAATTATGTCCTTTCTTAAATAAGGAAACCAAAACTGCACACAGTATTCTAGATGTGGTCTCATCAATGCCCTGTACAACGGTGGCAAAACATCTCTACTTTGATATTCCATTCCCCTTGCAATAAATGACAACATTCCATTTGCCTTCCTAATCACTTGCTGTACCTGCATACTAACTTTTTGGAATTCATGCACTAGGACACCCAGATCCCTCTGTACCTCAGAGTTCTGCAATCTCTCTCCATTTAAATAATATACGACTTTTTTATTCCTCCTGCCAAAGTGGACAAGTTCACATTTTCCCACATTATACTCCAACTGCCAAATTTTTGCCCACTCACTTAACCTATCCATATCCCTTTGCAGACTCCTTATGTCCTCTTCACAACTTACTTTCCTACCTACCTTTGTGTCATCAGCAAATTTAGCAACCATACATTCGGTCCCTTCATCCAAGTCATTGATATAGATTGTAAATAGTTGAGGCCCAAGCACTGATCCCTGTGGCAGCTAAAGTGAGGAATGTATGGGAGAGTGGGGGCACGTGTCAGCAGCCTGGAAACCCCAAAATATCAGGAAGGTGGAGGTCCTGCCGAATGTAATGCAGGACCTCATTGAATTTTTTTACTTCGTTTCCTGCTCGGCAGCCGGCCAGATCCGTGGGGGAGAGATCACTGGGGGAGAGATTGCGTGGGGGTAGAGATTGTGAGGGGAGAGATCACATGGGGGGGAGAGATCGCATGGGGGGGGAGAGATGGTGTGGGGGATAGAGATTGTAGGGGAGAGATTACGTGAGGGGAGAGATTGCAGTGGGAGAGATCGCGTGGGGGGGGACAGATAGCGGGGGGTGAGATCGCATGGGGGGGAGAAATCATGGGGGGAGAGATCGCGTGGGGGAGAGAGATCGCAGGGGAGAAATTGCGAGGGGGAAGAGATTGGGGGGGGAGAGATCACGGGAGAGAGATCATGGAGGGGTGGTTGAAGATTGGGGTGGGGGGGTCTGAAGATCGGGGCGGGGGGATCAGCCGATTGCAGGGAGGGAGAGCTCATGACAGAAGATTTGCTTGACGGGCCGTAGGAAGCACTCCTGCTCATCCTGGACCATAAAGCAGTGCTGGAAAAGCACTCACTGGCTGGGTCCAGCAGCTCCTGCCTTCCTTTAGCTGCCGGGTTTCCCGAGACCTGGGAAATCCGGCCCACAGCCATTAAATTCAAATAGCTGCCAAAATCTGAGGAACAGAGCCTCATTTTAAATATTACAATCACTGACCCGCCTCTCCAGAGCTGGTTACTCAGACACCCCCCAAACCCGCTGCAGTTAAACCAGAAGTAGGCGCGTTTGCGGAGGGTTTGGGTCTGGTTTCACATTTTAACCGATTAAAGGCCCCCCCCCCGACCCTCTCCCATACATCCTGGGGGAGTTAAAATTCCTCTCATTGTTTTCCAAAGAGTTCATTACTCTTCTTGTGAAATGCAGTCAGCAGCAAGATGGTGAACTGTATTTCTAATTCCTAACCCATCATGTGTTAAATGCTGGGAGCACCGAAAAATTATATTAATGAACTGACCTTGCATTATTGAGAGTTCAGTCTCTTGGCATATAGGCACAGCCTTTACCCTGTGCATAGTAGTGCCAGGACCACATTGTTGGGCCCATTATGTCATGTGGAATATGGATTCATTTCCATGATTTCCCTATATCGTGGGTTCCTAATGCTGTCTAGCCAACCATAGAAGAGTATCGAGTACAGGCTACATTCTCTTTCACATTGAGGGAGGGAAAATCAGCAAACTAACCTGCACCAATCTTATGCACAACCTGATAGATGAATTTAGGCATTACTAGCAGAAACCCTGGAAGTAACCTTCTTGTTAGTCAGAGAATAGTGAGTGGCATCGGAGTGCTTATGGCATGGATGTAATGAAAATGAGAAAAAAGACAAATTAAATTGAAAAGAAAGCATCCAAATGAGCATAATCTTAGATTTAAATAGACTATATCGGTCAATCTATTACTTATGTATAACTTTGCTGTTATTCCCCTGTAATGATTTTTACAGCTCATTCCAGAACCAATAATCGGCATGGCTCATTATCAGATGAGAAGCTATTTAGACCCTCTTTAATCAGCCAGCTTACAACCATATCTATTTTACTTCCCATTGACTTTCAAAGGCCAGACTTCAAGAGTTAATTTATTCACAGTTCCATGATTGTGCGAAACTCTTTCTCAACAGTGCCAAAAGAATAACTTCAAAATTCCAAACAAAACCATTCTTCAGTAGACAAATGCTTTATGATGGGTAGTTATTTGAAGCAGTCAAAATATATAAGTAGGACTAATAATCCTCATGAATATGTACAAATGCACGAGATTGACACAATGCCTCTGAACAACGTGCACATGACATGCATTATGTATGAATTCTTGCACTGGATAACAGGAAATAATCCACTGTCCTGGCCCTTTACAGTAAACACATGTGAACTCAACATCTAGCACCTAGAACTCCAATATCAGTCATGTGCATGCCAAATATCTGGCAGACCTTTAATAATTTAATTCTAAAGCTTCTGACTCCTACACGATCCACTGTCCTAGCTTATTACCATGGTAGATCAAAGAAACTAGTTTAATCAAAGTCCCAATTTATTGGATTATAGCTGTTTACAGAATGACTTCATTTCTTTGACGCATGTGTGCACTTCTGAACTCCATTAACCCATTTAGTTCATCAGCTGTAATGGCATATATCATTAAAATAGGAACACAGACCCATTATAGTCAGCTAATTATCCATCTGAATGAAGATTTGTACGTTGATAATAGAGATTGTAGGAAATAGCCTGTTTACTTGACTAGACTTTGCATGGTCACAATGACCATTCCGGCAGTCTAATATGAACTTATAGCAACATAAGAGTGCAAATATGGTGGAAGCCTGCTGGAACAAGGTTCTGCCACATTTTCTGATCCCTTGACCAGAGACCCTTGGCCTTGGCCACAATTGAGATTTTGGTCCTTGATATTGGTCCCGGAAAAGGTACAAAGGTAGAGACTGTTGGAATAAAAGTTTGTTAGCCTTGGAATTTTGTATACCTTTGTCACTGTGGCTATTATTGGTGTTTGTAATTCTGTGGAAAATTTAGAATTTTCAATGTTTTTTTTCTTTCCATTTATTGAAGATTTTCAGCTTGGTTGTTTGTGCTTTAGTTATTTCTCTAATCCATCTTTATTTTGTGTTCTTATTTGTTGCTTTCATTATTGTGTTCTTTTAACTTGTCTATGTTTCTGTTATGAGGTTAATCCAAATACTCCAACACTTTCCTTGCTGGTCTCCACCCTCCATAAACTCCAACTTGCCTAAAACATTGCCACCTGTATCCTGTTCCACACTAAGGCCTGTGCACCCATCACCCTAGTCCTTGCTGACCTACACTAGCTCTCTGTTACCCAGCAACTCAAATTTAAAATCGTTGTCTCCATTCTAAATCCCTCAGTGGCCTTGTCCCACCCTATCTCCATAATCTCTTCCAGCCCTATATTTACTCTTCCCTCCCCAAATACCTTGACCCTACCATCTTAAGCATTCCCCCCCACCCCATTTTACCTCACTGCTGGTGGCAGAGCCTTCAGCCACCTGGACCTTACTTTCTAGAATTCCCCACTCAAACCCAGCAACTTCTCACCTATAGTTACTCATTAAAAAAAAACTTTTCAAAAGTCACCTCTTCGACCAATCCTTGGGTCAGCCCTCCTAATCTCTCCTTCCGTGTTCCATATGCCTTTCTATGAACCACCTTGGGACATTCTTTACATTAAAGGCGGTTCACAGAAAGGCATATAGAACACAGAAGGAGAGATTAGGAGGAATGACCCAAAGATTGGTCGAAGAGGTGACTTTTGAGAAGTTTTACGTTATATATCTGAGTTGTAGTTAATTCTCACCTCAGAAGAACATCCTGTACAATGCTGGGATGACAATTCCATATCCTACACTTTCCTGAGTAGTACCTCCAAATTAGTGTTGAATTACGGGTAGTTTTGTGTTTTGCTATGAGATTAAGACTGCCTAAACCCAAATGAGTTGTTATGATCTGGAATGCACTGCCTGAAAGAGTAGTGGAAACAGATTCAATAGTAACTTCAAAAAGGGAATTGGATATATACTTGAAAAGGAAAAAATTGCAGGAGTTTGGAGAAAGAGCAGAGGAGTGGGACTAATTGGATAGCTCTTTCAAAGAGCTGGCAAAGGCACGATGGGCTGAATGGCCTCCTCTGCTGTATGATTCCATGATTCTATGATGTGATCTAGGTTCCCAAAGTTAAAAGGATGATGTTTTAACTTATTGATCCACATGGTCCACAGATTGCATGGGATTAAATCTGCTTACCTCGTTCTGATGAGATTTTGCAGATGCCAAACTACTTGGAAAAACTAATCAGAAGCACATCTTTCATCTTTAGGGAGAAAAACTGCCTTTGTTAATCCGACTCTGTTTTATTTCCTCTTCCTTTTCCCATCAATTTCTTCCTCTCATCCTCCTCTTCTGAGGTCACGGCTTCATTTGAAACCAACCCACTCTCCCAGCAAAAAGATACATGAAAGCGAAAGAGAGAAAGAAAATAGCACAAATGTGGAAAGGAAGCTTTAAAAAAAATCATATGTTCTGGCATTTCAATCATTTCCTTAATATAATTGTCCTATCAATGCTCATCACATTATAATTTGTCTAAAATGAAGGATTGACACATAAGAGACTTATGCAAAGGTTCAAACCTGTTTTTTCTTGACCAATTATAACTTTGATGTCTCTACATCAACTTGTATTTGAGATTATGATGCAGGGTATGAAACATTCAGCAAGGAATTTTAGCAACACAGCTAAATTCATTAGCAGACCAAAGGATTAACCAAACTCTATTCTATTTACTTAGTGGGTTTGACTGACAGAACTTAAAACAACGTTACATCATAATGCTTCATTGTTCAACTAAAGGGTGCACAAACCCTATTATACGCATCACTCTATCACTAATACTACCTTCCCTCTCTGTTATATCTCCCATTGTTTCCGATACATGTGAGTGAGATGGCATGAGAAAGATTGACACTTTTAAAGATATAAATAAATTCTATTCAAGTCACAAAGACCAAGAAAACTTTAATCTTTTTCGCAGTATTTTAGGCTAAAGATCTGGCAGGTTTCATATCCTTACTAAGGTGCTTAGCTCTGGACAGTATATTTAGAAACCTGAAAACTGCCATCTCATTTTTCCCATTTACTGCTGAACCATTCCAAAAGGTGAGCAGCTGTCAGATTTCTGCTCATATTGTCAGACATGCACTGCTGGCTTTACTGGGAAGAATCTTTGAAAGTCAAAGCAGAACCAAACCTAGGGGCCCCTCAGCAATAATGCGGCGACGTGTTGAAAAGTAATCGTGTTGATGACAAATTTTATAAATAACTTGCAGGCTGTTCAAACATCCATATGACATTCTTACTGAGAAGAGGATTAAAACTATAGAACTCTGCTCCTCAAGAGACCAATGTGTTAATTCTATAAAATGTGATTGAATGTGGAGCCTGGATTGAAAGTGGAAAGGGGTGGAATTATCTTGAGCTTTTGAGAATTCAACTCAAGTCTAGTTTTTCCATCATTAAATAAAATAAAACCAACACAGAAGAGCTCAAAGATATAAAACTTGGAATCTCTAAAGCAATATGCTAGGAATAACTGTTCAAGAGAAAACAGTTTTTAAGAAAGATAATACAACCAGATTAACTACTCAGACACTGAGTACATATGTGCAATTCACACCAGTCTCAGGATTTGTTCCGAGAATATCTTCTTTTTTCCCCAAGGTATTTTCATTATTTTTTCCATTTCCTCTCTCTTTGATCTTCTCACCCTAGGCATCAACTTCAGTCAAACGGCAGGGAAGCCAACCAATTCCTACATTCCTACCAATGATGCTGTTTAATTGACTGCTGTAAGTGTTTCAGATTGGCCATGGATGTCTTTTCCTTTGATTTTACCATTCTTCCTGTGGTAAAAAAAAACAATTGCAATCAGCGAGTCCCTATCCCACAATGGGACAGATGAGGTCAGGAATTTACCAAATGGAGAATTATGGAGGAGAGTAAATCCATGTGCTGTGGCACAGATTGTTCAAAACCCATTTGACGTGTTGTCATGTTGCCCTCTATGAACATCCTTTAAACTGTCATCCAGTTTTAAGAATTCTGTCATTTTGATTTATAAGGGCTGATTTTACAAGCCCACGCTGTGGCCAGGAAGCCTCGTCCACCAGCAGTGCATTATGAGAAATTCGGGCTAGCACTGCCCACTATCCTCCGACAATTAATGGTTGGAAAATCGTGAGCTGCACATGCCTGAATTTCAGATATGAGACTCTCCGGCTGCAGGTGGACTCGTAAAATAACCCTATAAAATGAAGCAATATATACTGCAATTAGAATATATCAATGTAAACAGGAAAAGAAAAGTCTAAAGTGTGAACAGGCCAAGTGTCTGCTTTTGTTACACTGGCATATCCTGGAGGAAAATTGGGCAGGGAGCAGTTCCACCAGTTCCCCATCTCCGGAAACGTATTCTGGCAGGGGGCAAATGATAGGATGACATCGTATGTATTTCCCATCATTTGCACCCGAACAACACTGGGCATCAGGAATACGCTGGTGTTCCAGGAATGCAGCTTTGCTGTGGGCCTACTCCTGTTCCTATGTAAATGTTTTTAATAAAAAGAACCATCAATCAAAAAGGCATGGATAAAATTTAATCTGAGCATTTGACATAATTATATCCTGCCACTGATCTGCCCTGATCCTGAAATATAACAGTCCTTGGATAATAAACACTTTTGCAGTCACAGGAGCATTACTTGAACCTAATTTCTGTTACTGGTTTGTGAAGCATTCCCACAACAATCTACCACTTGTATCTGCCAACTCATGTTGCTTTGGAGATGTTCCCAAGCTTGGACTGGTTACTCAGGTATTGCATCTTGCATTCCCTTGGATTCAATCCATATCACCAATGGATTCCAGTTTCCATTAGTGAGAGCTGTAGTGGAGTTGCCAACAATAGGTAATAATCATCATTTCAGGTTGATCACTGTTAATGTCATGCAGGCTCTGAAGGATGATTGAGTGCTAATGTAAACAGTCTGGGATATAATTATTTTGGCATTCTTAATTACTTTTTATAAAAATTTTTATACAATCCTTAATTGAAAACTATTTGTTGAGAGGTACACCTATAAAAATGCTCGAGGATTGGTGCCTAGCCAGTGAAGGGAGTACCCAATTACTATATTATAGGGGTAATTTTAACACATAAGAACGGGTGGACTGGGGGTAGGTGGGTACTAAAAATAGTTGAATTATTCAGCGGGACCACTTCCCGGTTCCCGGGTTTAACCCAGGTGCGTTAGGATGTGCACACGCAACAGAAACCCAGAAGTCCCGCCCCCACTTAAAGCTAGTGGGCCGATAGTTAAAGGGACAATGTACCTCATTGCAATAGTTGAGGCGCTTAATTTTTTTTGTATTAGAAATGTAAAACAAATGTAACCTTACCTGTTTGGGTTTCCCATCACTTCTGATTCACGTCAGGTGAGAGCAGGCAGGAAGAGCCAAATCCATGAGGTGGGTGCCTTTATTGCACTGCTTGTGTGCCAGGATGAGCAGGCATGCTTCTTCTAGGCCCAAGAAGCTCAGCTGGTTTGATCGGACCCCCACAATCGGCCGACTCCTCCCCCCCCCACCATGTAGATTCCCCCCCCCCCCACCAATGTTGGCAACCTCTCCCTGCTGGTGGACTTCCCCCGATGGTGGACCACCCCCCCCCCGATGGTGGACCCCCATCGGATAGTGGACACCCCCCCATGTCCAACCATCCTCCCCGATGGCGAGCCCCCACCCTGGATGGCCGAGACCCCTCCATACTTCCTACTCCTCCCGACCTCCGATCTTCCCTCAACGTCCTCCGATCTTAGAATCATGGAATCATAGAAAGGTTACAGCATGGAAGAAGGCCATGCTCATTGAGGCTCATTGAGTCCACGCTGGCTCTATGCAAGAGCAATCCAGCTAGTCCCACTCCCCTGCCCTATCCCTGTAGCCCTGCACATTTTTTTGTTTCAAGTACTTATCCAGTTCCCTTTTGAAAGCCACAATTGAATCTGCCTCCACCACTCCCTCAGGCAGTGCATTCCAGATCCTAACCACTCGCTGTGTAAAGAAGTTTTTCCTCATGTCACCTTTGGTTCTTTTGCCAATCACCTTATATCTATGCCCTCTGGTTCTTGACCCTTCTGCCAATGGGAACAGTTTTTCTCCATCTACTCTGTCGAGACCCTTCATGATTTTGAATACTTCTATCAAATTTCCTCTCAACCTTCTCCGTTCCAAGGAGAACAATCCCAGCTTCTCCACTCTATCCATGTAATGTAAGTCCCTCATCCCTCGAATCATTCTAGTAAATCTCCTCTGCACCCTCTGAAGGCCTTCACATCTTTCCTAAATTGCGGTGCCCAGAACTGGACACAATACTCCAGTTGTGGCTGAACCAATGATTTATAAAAGTTCATTATGACTTCCTTGCTTTTGTACTCCATGCCTCTATTTATAAAGCCCAGGACCTAGTATGCTTTTTTAATGGCTTTCTCAACCTGCCCTGCCACCGTCAAAGATTTCTGCACATATGTCCCCAGATCCCTCTGTTCCTCAACCCCTTTTAGAATTGTGCCCTCTAGTTTATATTGCATCTCCTCATTTTTCCTACCGAAATGCATAACCTCGCATTTTTCCACTTTAAACTTCATACGCCACGTATCCGCCCAAGTCACCAGCCTGTCTATATCCTCTTGAAGTCTATCACTATCCTCCTTACTGTTCACTACCTATCCAAGTTTTGTGTCATCTGCAAATTTTGAAATTGTGCTCTGTACACCCAAGTCCAAATCATTAATATATATCAAGAAAAGCAATGGTCCTAGTACCGACCCCTAGGGAACAGCACTGCACACCTCCCTCCAGTCCAAAAAACAACCGTTCACCACTACTCTCTGTTTCCTATCATTTAGCCAATTCTGTATCCATGTTACTACTGACCCCTTTATTCCATGGGCTGCAATCTTAAGAGCAGGCCTACCACATGGCACTTTATCAAATGCTTTTTGAAAATCCATATACACCACATCAACTGCATTGCCCTCATCTACCCTCTCTGTTACCTCATCAAAAAACTCTATCAAGTTGGTTAAACATAATTTGCCTTTAACAAATCCTTGCTGGCTTTCCCTAATAAATCCACACTTATCCAAGTGACTATTAATTTTGTCCCGGATTTTTGTTTCCAAAAGTTTCCCCACCACCGAGATTAAACTGACTGGCCTATAGTTGCTGGGTTTATCTTTACACCCTTTTTTGAACAAGGGTGTAACATTTGTAATTCTCCAGTCCTCTGGCACCACCATCGTATCTAAGGATGTCTGGAAGATTATGGCCAGTACCTCCACAATTTCCCCCCTTACTTCCCTCAGCATCCTAAGGTGCATCCCATCCGGACCAGGTGACTGATCTATTTTAAGTACAGCTAGCCTTTCTAGTACCTCTTCTTTATCAATTTTTAGCCCATCCAGATTCTTAAATATATCTTCTGTTACCGAGACTCTGGCAGCATCTTCTTCCTTGGTAAAGACCAATTCCAAGTACTCATTTAGTACCTCTGTCATGTCCACTGCCTTCATGAGTAGATCTCCTTTATGGTCCCTAATTGGCCCCACCCCTCCTCTTACTATCCGCTTACTGTTAACATGTCTGTAGAAGACTTTTGGATTCTCTTTTATGTTGTCCACCAGTCTATTCTCATAGTCCCTTTGCTCCTCTTATTTCCTTTATAACTTCCCCATTGAACTTTCTATATTCTGCCTGGTTCTCACTTGTGTTATCAACCTGACATCTATCATATGCACTTTTTTCCGTTACATCTTACTCTCTATCTCCTATGTCATCCAGGGAGTTCTGGCTTTAGTTGCCCTACCTTTCTCCCTGATTGGAATGTACCCTGTCTGTACCCAAATTATCTCCTCTTTAAAGGCCACCCACTGATCAATTACAGTTTTACCTGCCAATCTTTGATTCCAATTTCCCCAGGCCTGATCTGTTCTCATCCTACTGAAATTGGCCCTCCTCCAATTGAGTATTTTTACTTTAGAGTGGTCAGAGTCCTTTTCCATAGCTATTCTAAACCTTATGATACTATGATCATTGCTCCCTAAATGCTCCCCCACTGACACTTGCTCCACCTGGCCCATCTCATTCCCTAGAACCAAGTCCAGCAATGCCTCCTTCCTCGTAGGGCTGGAAACGTGGTGGTCGAGAAAGTTATCCTGAACACATTTCAAAAATTCCTCCTCTTCTTTGCCCCTTATATTATTGTTATTCCAGACTATATTAGGATAGTTGAAATCCCCCGTTATCACTACTCTATGGCTTTTGCACCTCTCTGTAATTTCCCTGCAAATTTGCTCCTCTGTATCCTTCCCACTAGCTGGTGACCTATAGAATACAACCAGTAGTGTAATGGCATGTCTATTGTTCCTTAACTCTAACCAAATAGATTCTGTCCTTGACCCCTCCAGGACATTGTCTCTCTCCGGTACTGCAATGTTCTCCTTAATCAATACTGCCACCGCCCCCCTCCTTTCTTTCCTTCCCTATCTTTCCTGAACACCTTGTATCCAGGAATATTTAGTACCCAATCCTGCCCTTTTTTGAGCCAGGTCTCCGTTACCGCCATCACCACAACATTGTATTCCCATGTGACTATTTGCACCTGCAGCTCACCAACCTTGTTTACCACGCTTTGTATGTTTACACATATGCATCGCAAACCCGTCTTAGACTTTCTTGTACTCTCTCTTGGTCTGACCCCACCTAATACCTTGCTATTTCTTAATCTATGGCTATCCTTCTTTCCTGATCCTTTGTGCCCCTTGTTTCCCCTTTCCAATGCTATGTATGGTGCCCATCTCCCTGCCAAATTAGTTTAAACCCCCCCGCCACAGAACTAGCGAACCTCCATGCAAGGACATTGATCCCAGCTCCGTTGAGGTGCAACCTGTCCGGCCTGTGCAGGTCCCACCTCCCCCAGAACTGGTCCTGAATCTGAAGCCCTCCCCCCTGCACCATTTCTCCAGCAACGCATTCATCTGCTCTATCCTCCTATTTCTATACTCGCTAACGCATGGCACCGGGAGTAATCCGGAGATTACTACCTTTGAGGTCCTGCTTGTTAATCTCTTTTCTAACCCCTTAAACTCTGACTGCAGGACTTCATCCCTCTTTCTACCTATGTCATTGGTACCGATATCGACCACAACCTCTTGCCGTTCACCCTCCCCCTCCAGAATGTTCTGCAGCTGCTCAGTGACATCCTTGACCCTTGACCAAGGAGGCAACATACCATCCTGGAATCACGTCTGCGGCCACAGAAATGCCTGTCTGCTCCCCTAACTATAGAATCCCCTATCACTATTGCTCTCTTGACCTTTCTCCTCTCCCTCTGTACAGCTGAGCCACCCAGGTGCTATGGTCTTGGCTCTGGCTGCACTCTGCAGAGGAACCCTCTCCCCCACCACTGGTTAGAGATCTTCTGGCGACACCCTCTGATCTTCTGGTGACCTGATCACCTCCGGTCCCGCAATGTCGTCCACGGTCCATGATCTCTCCCTCCCTCCTCCCCAATTCCCGCCCAACAGCCAGCCAGCCTGCCAATCAGGCTGGCTGCTGTGTGCGAAACCCAGAAGTAAAATTTATTGCCCTCATTAAGGTCATGATCCGCCAACTTTATTTCTGGGTTTTGCATCCGATTATCTTGCCCCCCCACCATGTAAAAATCAGATTAAATATTCAACTTCACTTGATTGTAATGGGTCAATTTGTTAACCTTCCTTATTTATTAAAATAGGGATGTATGGCATCTTTTCAAAGCTAACCTACACTATAGGGAAAATTCTCTAACTTTACACTCTGGTGGAGAAACTGTTTAACTTTACACTCTGGTGGGGAGAGCCTTTGCCCTGGGACAATATGTTGGAAATCTAGGAACACAAGGTGCTTGAGTTTCCTACCGTTAATTTAAATGGTCAGAAAATCATGTGCACTGTGCTTGAATTTCCAATAGTCGCTATCAGTGGCTGAAGCTCCCCCCACCTGCAATGTGTGCACGTTCCCATCTCCTCCCTACCCCCCCACCCCCACCCCCGCCCCCCCCACCCCCACCCAACCTCTTGCTGACTGCAAGCTCTGAGTGTTAGATCCAATCTGTGCCAGGAGCCCATTGTGTGTGAAGAATGAGGCCAAACACTGGAAATATCAATGCAATATCAACAGGCACTAAGCTTCAACACAGGGCGTGGAAACTCGGCTCTGCCTTGCATAATGTTACATGGTCAAAATGTTTCTATTCTTAGAACATTGTACCAGAAATGCCAAACATTTTAGTGTATGAAGCTCATTAGTGAAGGATGGTGCAATGAATGCCTTACACAATGTAAAAGCTAATCGTCTATATGACAAGTCCAAAGAACGATATAGAATTTACTAAGAAAGGAAAGATAATTATAGACCAGACACTAATAACATTATCCAGCCATCCATTACGATCCAGTAGTTCCAGCAAAGTGCTCAGGCATCTACCAATGTCTTCTTTTGTCTATCTCCAATCTTCACTGAATTCATTACACAGAGAGTGACCAATAATTGGGGTATGTAACAATTTTAAAACATACTGAAGTGCAAATCGATATCATGACTGTGCAAATGAAGCCCAAATGCCTTATCCAGCCATGAAAATGTACAATGAATGTGTTATATCCTTTAGCACACTCTTCAATACTTTACAGATACAATTTCCTCTTCCGCATTTACACACTTCCCATTAGAAATGTGCTGCTGGAGTTCATTTCTTCATCAAGCCACCAGTTTTTCCTTTCTGCTGTTAATCAATACTATGACTGCTGAGTTTTCCCATGTTTCATATCAACTAACAAGCACATTTTTGACAAAAGTATGACACTAAATCAGGAAGTTTTAATGGAAATAATACACACGATATTTGCACGTGAAAAGAAAACAAATGAGAAATTAGAAACACTCTTTTGTTTGATTAAAACACTTGCACACATAAATAACTCATATTCATATATAATTATTGCAGATTAACATACAATCACACCAAAAAGTACCTTGACAATTATGTGGGGCATGTCATTAAATTCCCTATTAAAATGATTGAGGTTCGATTTTAATTTCAGGTTCACGATGGGTAGGCGGCAGACAGAGTGTGCTGGTCATCCATCCACTGTTACCGCTGTGAGACCTGAACTATTTCAAGGGCCGGGCCTTATTTGCATGCTGCTGGCAAACTGCGGGCACCACACCAGCGCTCCAAGGCAGCTTGCTGTTTGGGGAGGAGGGAAAATCAGTCAGTTCCTAAGCAGAGCCAGCCAAGAGTCAGAGCCTGGTGGGAGGGAGAGAGTGGGCTGGAAGCAACGGGCCGGAATATTTTTATGGGAATAGGAAGAACAGACCTGGCCCCACAAAATTAATGATAAAAATATCTTTGCTGTTTTTTTAGCGGCCTCCATCGGTCCCTTTAAGGACCACTGATTAGGCCGCTTCACGCCGGTACAAATGGGCGGAACTTAAACGGTGTACATTCCACCCATTTGTACCTCAAAATTGCAAACCTGCTCCAATGTATGTCATAGGATCCCGATTTGCATATTGCATGTGGCTCCATACCTGAAACATGTGGATGCTGCAGCCGTCCATCTCAGGACTCTACCCAAGATGGTGGCGGCCAGAGTGCCAGCATAAACAGGCGGTAAGTGACCCATAGCTTTTTAAGACCACGACCGCCCCTTTACGCTGGGTGGTGGCACTTAAAATTAGCCCCTTGTACATCATCTCTAAATAGTACATATATTGGAATAAATAATGCAAAGATTAATAATACATGAATGGTGCAGGAACAAGCATATTAATGATATTCATTTGCAGGACCAAAAGGCTGTCTGGAAAATCTTTGATTGTAGCAATTCATAGGATATCATACTGGCAATGGTGCATTATGCAAATTCTTTCCTGAAAAACCCATTAATGTCACACTTACAAGGTTTTATGCAAGATATTTTTTCAGGTTCAGCTTCACTGGTCGCTCCAGTAAGAGGACATCACATCCTCAGAGTGCGCCCTTCACCGCCCAATGTCTAATTTTTTTTTCTTTTTTTTTTATTTGTTCACGGGATGTGGGCGTCGCTGGCAAGGCCGGCATTTATTGCCCAACCCTAATTGCCCTCGAGAAGGTGGTGGTGAGCCGCCTTCTTGAACCGCTGCAGTCCGTGTGGTGACGGTTCTCCCACAGTGCTGTTAGGAAGGGAGTTCCAGGATTTTGACCCAGCGACAATGAAGGAACGGCGATATATTTCCAAGTCAGGATGGTGTGTGACTTGGAGGGGAACGTGCAGGTGGTGTTGTTCCCATGCGCCTGCTGCTCTTGTCCTTCTAGGTGGTAGAGGTCGCGGGTTTGGGAGGTGCTGTCGAAGAAGCCTTGGCGAGTTGCTGCAGTGCATCCTGTGGATGGTGCACACTGCAGCCACAGTGCGCCGGTGGTGAAGGGAGTGAATGTTTAGGGTGGTGGATGGGGTGCCAATCAAGCGGGCTGCTTTATCTTGGATGGTGTCGAGCTTCTTGAGTGTTGTTGGAGCTGCACTCATCCAGGCAAGTGGAGAGTATTCCATCACACTCCTGACTTGTGCCTTGTAGATGGTGGAAAGGCTTTGGGGAGTCAGGAGGTGAGTCACTCGTCGCAGAATACCCAGCCTCTGACCAGCTCTTGTAGCCACAGTATTTATATGGCTGGTCCAGTTAAGTTTCTGGTCAATGGTGACCCCCAGGATGTTGATGGTGGGGGATTCGGCGATGGTAATGCCGTTGAATGTCAAGGGGAGGTGGTTAGACTCTCTCTTGTTGGAGATGGTCATTGCCTGGCACTTATCTGGCGCGAATGTTACTTGCCACTTATCAGCCCAAGCCTGGATGTTGTCCTGGTCTTGCTGCATGCAGGCTCGGACTGCTTCATTATCTGAGGGGTTGCGAATGGAACTGAACACTGTGCAGTCATCAGCGAACATCCCCATTTCTGACCTTATGATGGAGGGAAGGTCATTGATGAAGCAGCTGAAGATGGTTGGGCCTAGGACACTGGCCCAACCATTAAACAATAGTGAGACCCAGGATCATAACATAGAACAATTTCACAATATACTGCTCATTGATATATTGCACATGCCACCATATGTGAGAGCAGAGGAAGAGGTGGCTCATGAAAATAGCTGCAGTTTATCATTCAGAGGGTGTAGGGTGAGATAGAAGTAAAAAGAGAAAAAGGTGATAAGGGTGTGAAGAAACCCTGCACGACATCTCCTCCAGCATTGTCATGCCACAGCCATGACTCTCTCCCTGCCCGTGATTCTGAGTTGTAAGGTGGTGGAGATGTGAGCAGAGAGAAAGAGAGCAGTATTCTTATCTTGACAATTCTAGTGACGTCACTGAACATTTTTCTGCATTGCAGCCAAAACCTGGGAGCAAAGCTTCTTGCATTGATCTCTTCAGTGACCTCTTCCCAATGGTGGCGGAAGTGTTGCCTGGAGGCCTTTCTGCCCCTTGGGGGGAGCAGGATCTTCATCCTCCTGTCCACCGCCTGGACCAGGGCTTCCAACATGGCATCAGAGAACATGGGTGCCCTGCCTGGACTTCTTCAAGCCATTTTTTTCAATTTCCGGAGTTTTCTTGTTGTCTGCAGCCAGACACCTCCCCTTTAAGAGGTGCTGGGTGCCTTTAAGTGACGTCAGAGATGCCCGATTTCCCAAACCCCTGAAACAAATGTGCAGCCAATGAAAAGCGCAGGTACACCTGAATCATTTTAGTGAAGTTCCAGTACAAATTTCACGTGGTCCCTGGGACCACATGAAAAGGTGCTGTAGCATGCACCCCGCCCCCTGTATACCCATTTCCAGAAGCAATTGAAGGCTTTATCTAGAGGATGAATATCTGCTCATATATCCAGGCTTTGGCACCAACTATTATTGGACTGCTGAGAGGCAAATAGTTGCAGCTGGTGTGTGTGTCTTTGTTGTACTGAGGTGGCTGCTAGCACTGCGCTCACGCATTTTACAATGAGTTGTACTGGCCAACATGCTATTCATTAGGAGGTCCTAGTATCTGCTATCAACCTAGCAAGGGCTCAGACCCATGCTTGTCAATTGTCTGATGGCCAACTATTAACTACAGTCCTTACAAAGAGGTGAGGTAAATGGCGTCTCTTTGGGGTCAAGATGACAAGCCTGCAGTGAATGATTGGAATGAAGTCAACTTTCTATTACAGACTCAGTAATCTGAGCCAGGCAGGTCTGCAGTACACCAAAGCACTGTTCACGATTGACCAGCCAACCTGGGTCATTAATGAAGGGGTAGATTTGTTACACGGGGCTGGGATTCTTCCCAATCAGTTTCAGATAACCCTTCAAGCCAACTCACTAATAGATAAGGTGGTCTAAGTGGACAAACAGCAGGGGACTACCCAGTGCTCTGTTCCAATAAGCTGTGTAGTTTTAGCTGGTTAAACACCAGCGATATCATTTCACACGCCTGAGTGTCCCTCAACCTGTCTCTTGCCAACTTGCGCCTAAACTCTTTGAACTTGGGTAAGTGGGGTGTGTCTCTCTGGGGAGTAAATGTGCACTCCATATTGAGCAAAGAGAAAATCTACCTATGTGGACTTCTCAGTAGTTTGGTTTGGAGACTATTAAGCACGATGATCGGTTTCTGTTCATGTCAGACACCTGGGTGACCCCCCCCAAAAAAATACTATCATCCTGCAGTTTTTTTTACCTTGATCCAGCTTTTTAAATAGCTTTTTTTGGACTATAAAAACCATTAACTCTCTGTGTTACGAATTGACCTACCTGACTCTCGGCACTAGGAATTTCCTTTCCTAGCCCCGTTCTGCCACATTATTTCACCAGCAGTGCAGCGTAAACCCTGTTTACACAAATAAATGGAGTTTTCACTGCATTTCCGGTTAAATTCCCGGCCTTGGCTTTTCCCTCATCTCCCTCTCCTTTGTTCAATTCTACACAGATTTATTTATTTTCCCGTTTCAAATTCTGACAAATGCTGATTTACCTGCCTTTTATTTTTATTTTCAGCATTTTGGTTTTATTTCAGATTTCCAGCTTTGCTGTTACCAATATATTTGTAGTTAATGAATTGTAGATAGTCATAGGCTCTGAAATTTTGCCTTGGGATACCAATCTACAAATATTTAACGTGTTTAATGTGTTTGTAATTCCTCTCTCCATTATTTTAGGGAAGATTTATTTCAAACAAGTTAATTCCTTGACTAAAATAGCAAAAAATAACAGAGAGAGACATTTGTATACCATGGCATAACTTCAGGGACATAATATTAAAACACCTAATGGATTCAAGGAAATTAGATATTTATTTGTTGTTTATTGATAAATGTTCATTCAAACTATTTAATTCAGTATATTTTAGAAATAAACCCTTTGGACTTTCTAAATGCACCTGCCTTTTAATTCCAATGTTAGATATTACTATTATATAGATAAAATCTGCCCAGATTCAGAGTACTTTTTTAAGTTACATTGCAAAGTGAGAGCAACCTGGAACAAATCTGTGCTTGAAAGAATTGCTTCTCACACAGATAGGTTCCAGTGGATATTCACAGCACAAAGCTGCTCCTCATTTGACACTAATTGGCAGTCTCACTCAGATAAGCCAGAAGGGCTGGCTGGAGTGCGATGTGGAAAAATTCACACTGCTACAGTACGTGGGGTATGTGCTGAGGTGGGAGCTAATGCATATTATTGGGACAGCATAAAGGAGCTTTACTCTGCAATTGTCTGTGCTGTACCTGATCTGGGAGTTCTTAATTCTGCCACTGGATGATAAAAACGGGCAAGAAAAGTCCCATTTTCGACCCCATCCTTCACCTTAATAAGTACAAAATGCACTCAGAATTTTTTAACAAAATAAGGTTCAGGGGGTGCATCAGCTTTTTGGAGAGAGCCCATTGTTGCGTCCCATTTGAACCCACGTATATTTTCCGGGGCTCTCTGAGTGATGACATTTCATAAAGGTGCAGTGACACAATACTCATAGCAGGAACCCAGTGAATTTTCCCAAAGATTTTGAATAAGAGTCTGAGAAGGCTGTAAAATGATAGATACCGAGGCGATAAAATTCAACTCCCGGCAGGGGTGCCAAACGGGCGGTAGTGGATTGCACACCCGTTATACACCCCGCACGAATTACATTTTCATTGAATTCAATGAAATTGGGTGACCAATCCACTAGGACCTGTGTTGGAACCCTGCTGAAGTTACATTTTACCTCCCTACTTGCTAAAAATTTAAATTGCTGACTGATCTGCTTTGCATTTCCAGCATTTTCTGTTTATACTTCAGACCTCCGACATTCACAGGCTGTTTTGTCTGTACTTAGTTCCTGAAATTGTTTCATTATGCTTCACATTTGTTTCTCCCACAAACCAGCAATCAATTTTGTACATTTCTCCTGTCTTCTCTTGTCAGGGGTGATTCTGTGATCCGGAGTTCCCAGCAGGAAAATTAACAAACAGAATATTATGGGCTGCATGCCCACTATTTCCCAAGATGCACACCCTGTAAGCATAGTTCCCCACTGGGAGGGCTGTATCACAGAATTACCCCTGTGGTTCCATAATCCCACCACATAAATCATCTCTTTGACCAAGAGGCCATGCAAACAACCTGCTCCCAGGCATCCAGCAATGCGATTCTTTATTGAAGTTATCTTATTCTGTTTTTGCCCAATCAGAAAAATATGATGAATGTGAGTTTTATGCACTGTTAATATATTGTTATTTTTGGAAAGAAAACAGTTTGAAATTTTTTTTTACCTGTTATGATTATGAACATCCTGCTTTGCATCGACTTTTACAGCAGAGCATTTGATTTAGAATAAATATGTAGACCACAGATTTTCCTGTTCCAAAATACACTCTGGGGGTGATGTTAGGAGGCAATTGCGGGTGCTTAGGGGTGGGGGGGCTCCGAAAATCGCGGAAATCACGTTCGGGTTCGGAAGCCGGCTCCAACCCGCCAACTTCCAAGTTTCCCAGGAACCCACCTGTGTTTTTTTTTATTCGTTCACGGGATGTGGGCGTCGCTGGCAAGGCCAGCATTTATTGCCCATCCCTAATTGCCCTTGAGAAGGTGGTGGTGAGCCGCCTTCTTGAACCGCTGCAGTCCGTGTGGTGACGGTTCTCCCACAGTGCTGTTAGGAAGGGAGTTCCAGGATTTTGACCCAGCGACGATGAAGGAACGGCAATATATTTCCAAGTCGGGATGGTGTGTGACTTGGAGGGGAACGTGCAGGTGGTGTTGTCCCCATGTGCCTGCTGCCCTTGTCCTTCTAGGTGGTAGAGGTCGCGGGTTTGGAAGGTGCTGTCGAAGAAGCCTTGGCGAGTTGCTGCAGTGCATCCTGTGGATGGTACACACTGCAGCCACAGTGCGCCGGTGGTGAAGGGAGTGAATGTTTAGGGTGGTGGAAGGGGTGTCAATCAAGCGGGCTGCTTTATCTTGGATGGTGTCGAGCTTCTTGAGTGTTGTTGGAGTTGCACTCATCCAGGCAAGTGGAGAGTATTCCATCACACTCCTGACTTGTGCCTTGTAGATGGTGGAAAGGCTTTGGGGAGTCAGGAGGTGAGTCACTTGCCGCAGAATACCCAGCCTCTGACCTGCTCTCGTAGCCACAGTATTTATATGGCTGGTCCAGTTAAGTTTCTGGTCAATGGTGACCCCCAGGATGTTGATGGTGGGGGATTCGGCGATGGTAATACCGTTGAATGTCAAGGGGAGGTGGTTAGACACTCTCTTGTTGGAGATGGTCATTGCCTGGCACTTATCTGGCGCGAATGTTACTTGCCACTTATGAGCCCAAGCCTGGATGTTGTCTAGGTCTTGCTGCATGCAGGCTCGGACTGCTTCATTATCTGAGGGGTTGCGAATGGAACTGAACACTGTGCAGTCATTAGCGAACATCCCCATTTCTGACCTTATGATGGAGTTAAGGTCATTGATGAAGCAGCTGAAGATGGTTGGGCCTAGGACACTGCCCTGAGGAACTCCTGCAGCAATGCCCTGGGGCTGAGATGATTGGCCTCCAACAACCACTACCATCTTCCTTTGTGCTAGGTATGACTCCAGCCACTGGAGAGTTTTCCCCCTGATTCCCATTGACTTCAATTTTACTTGGGCTCCTTGATGCCACACTCGGTCAAATGCTGCCTTGATGTCAAGGGCAGTCACTCTCACCTCACCTCTGGAATTCAGCTCTTTTGTCCATGTTTGGACCAAGGCTGTAATGAGGTCTGGAGCCGAGTGGTCCTGGCGGAACCCAAACTGAGCATCGGTGAGCAGGTTATTGGTGAGTAAGTGCCGCTTGATAGCACTGTCGATGACACCTTCCATCACTTTGCTGATGATTGAGAGTAGACTGATGGGGCGGTAATTGGCCGGATTGGATTTGTCCTGTTTTTTGTGGACAGGACATACCTGGGCAATTTTCCACATTGTCGGGTAGATGCCAGTGTTGTAGCTGTACTGGAACAGCTTGGCTAGAGGCACAGCTGGTTCTGGAGCACAAGACTTCAGCACTACAGCTGGGATGTTGTCGGGGCCCATAGCCTTTGCTGTATCCAGTGCACGCAGCCGTTTCTTGATATCACGTGGAGTGAATCGAATTGGCCGATGTCTGGCTTCCGTGATGGTGGGGATATCGGGAGGAGGCTGAGATGAATCATCCACTCGGCACTTCTGGCTGAAGATGGTTGCAAACGCTTCAGCCTTGTCTTTTGCACTCACGTGCTGGACTCCGCCATCATTGAGAATGGGGATGTTTGCAGAGCCTCCTCCTCCCGTTAGTTGTTTAATTGTCCACCACCATTCACGACTGGATGTGGCAGGACTGCAGAGCTTTGATTTGATCCGTTGGTTGTGGAATCGCTTAGCTCTGTCTATAGCATGTTGCTTCCGCTGTTTAGCATGCATGTAGTCCTGAGTTGTAGCTTCACCAGGTTGGCACCTCATTTTTAGGTACGCCTGGTGCTGCTCCTGGCATGCTTTTCTACACTCCTCATTGAACCAGGGTTGATCCCCTGGCTTGTTGGTAATGGTAGAGTGAGGAATATGCCGGGCCATGAGGTTACAGATTGTGCTGGAATACAATTCTGCTGCTGCTGATGGCCCACAGCGCCTCATGGATGCCCAGTTTTGAGCTGCTAGCTCTGTTCTGAATCTATCCCATTTAGCACGGTGGTAGTGCCACACAACACGTTGGATGGTGTCCTTAGTGCAAAGACGGGACTTCAACTCCACGAGGACTGTGCGGTGGTCACTCCTACCAATACTGTCATGGACAGATGCATTTGCGACAGGTAGATTGGTGAGGACGAGGTCAAGTAAGTTTTTCCCTCGTGTTGGTTCGCTCACCACCTGCCGCAGGCCCAGTCTAGCAGCTAAGTCATTCAGGACTCGGCCAGCTCGGTCAGTAGTGGTGCTACCGAGCCACTCTTGGTGATGGACATTGAAGTCCCCCACCCAGAGTACATTTTGTGCCCTTGCTACCCTCAGTGCTTCCTCCAAGTGGTGCTCAACATGGAGGAGGACTGATTCATCAGCTGAGGGAGGGCGGTAGGTGGTAATCAGCAGGAGGTTTCCTTGCCCATGTTTGACCTGATGCCATGAGATTTCATGGGGTCCAGAGTCAATGTTGAGGACTCCCAGGGCCACTCCCTCCTGACTGTATATCACTGTACCGCCACCTCTGGTGGGTCTGTCCTGCCGGTGGGACAGGACATACCCAGGGATGGTGATGGAAGAGTCTGGGACGTTGGCTGAAAGATATGATTCTGTGAGTATGGCTATGTCAGGCTGTTGCTTGACTAGTCTGTGGGACAGCTCTCCCAATTTTGGCACAAGTCCCCAGATGTTAGTGAGGAGGACCTTGCAGGGTCGACTGGGCTTGGTGTTTTGCCGTTGTCGTGTCCGGTGCCTAGTGGTCCGATGCCAGGTGGTCCGTCCGGTTTTATTCTTATTATGACTTTTCGTAGCGAGATTTTACAACTGATTGGCTTGCTAGGCCATTTCAGAGGGCAATTAAGAATCAACCACATTGCTGTGGGTCTGGAGTCACATATAGGCCAGACCGGGTAAGGGCGGCAGGCTTCCTTCCCTGAAGGACATTAGTGAACCAGATGGGTTTTTACGACAATCCGGTAGTTTCATGGCCATCATTACTGATACTAGTATTTTAATTCCAGATTTTTATTTAATTAATTGAATTAAATTAATTAATTGAATTTAAATTCACCAGCTGCCGTGGCGGGATTTGAACTCATGACTCTGGATTTTCGTCCAGGCCTCTGGATTACTAACCCAGTAACATAACCACTATGCTACCGTACCCGTGCGCGGGCGACCCGAGAATGGAAGTCCCGCCGGCAATTAAAGTCAGCAGATGACAGTTGAAGAGCCAAATGTACCTCACTGAGGTACTTAAGGCACTTTACCTGTGACAGAGTGAGTCATTAGAATGATTTTTAACTTACCTGGGCGGCTTGCCCACCACCTCTGAATCATGAAACCAGGTATGAAGGGCCGGATCAGGGAGCAAGAAACAAAATTAATTAAATGTAAAAACATGCAATGAAGTGAAAACACTAAATGAACCTACCTTTGCTTCCCTGTTCCGATGTCCAATGTCTCCTGCTCCGATGTCCCCCTTTTCGCCCCCTGATCTTCCCCCGATGTCCCCATCTTCCCCCCCCCCCCAATTTTCCCCTCCCCCCCCCCCGATCTTCCCCTCTCCCCACCCCCAACCCCCCAGTCTTCCAGTCCAGCGCCGGATCTTCCATTCTCCCTCCTCCCCTGCCCTGTCTTCCGTTCCAGCACCGGATGACGTCTGGCTCTCTCTCTTTCTCTCCCCCCGCTCCTCGCTTTGCAGCTCCTGACGGCAGCCAACCTGTTAATCAGGCCGGCTGCCGGGCGCGAAACCGGAGAGGACGTTAATCATCATCAATCATCATGCGATCGCTTCGGAAACGGTAAGTTTTGTTCGTACGGGTTTGTCACGCGCACCTTCACCCCCCCCACCTCTGCCAACCCGCCACCATTGCAAAATTGAGCCCTCTATATCAGCAAGAAGAACATAGATCAGCATGGGGCTGAGGAGGATAATTACTGAACTCCTATGATGGAATAAATAAATGTTGACAGAGAATGGATTCCCTCTGTTGGTAAGTAGATTGGTATGATAGGCACAGTTGGGTTTCAAATTTGTGGCTGCAAAAGGTGGAGAGAAAATGCTTTTTTTTGTACCACAAATAACAAGTCAGCTCTCCTAAAGTATTTGTACTTGACTACTGTCCACTTTTGTCCATTATGTGTCAATCTCACACCTAACTAAACTGAGATAAACATGGCGGCCTAGAAATTCGATCTCGTCCCAAAACGGGGTCATACTGAGACCATATTAAAATGATTCGGACGTGTAACCTGAGGTTGGGCAAAGATGGCACAGAGGACTGGCTCTAGAAGAATGCATCATGACTGCTGGAAGCAAACTGGACACAGACCTGCATGGTGCGCTGTCTGTGGTCGCCAACAGGCTGAACGTTGAGGGAGTGGAATCCCTTTCTATTCAGAAAGATGCCAGGATGGTGATAGGGAGCACGCAAAACAATGTAAGTGCAGTCTAGGACACCTTGCATACTGGTGAAGCCTGCAATGCGGGCAAAGCCTAGAGCTCTCTCGTCCTGCTTCGCTCTGTCCATGGGGAAAGAGATGTGGGTGTTTCTCCTGGCATAGAGCCTCGGTGACCCCCATAGATACAGGGGTGGACTGCAAACTAGGAGATATCGCTGATGTCCCTGCAGCAGCCCTGGAGGAGCCTGTTTCATAAAAATTAATCATGATGTGGAGATGCCGGTGATGGACTGGGGTTGACAAATGTAAACAATCTTACAACACCGGGTTATAGTCCAACAATTTTATTTAAAAATCACAAGCTTTCGGAGGCTTCCTCCTTCGTCAGGTGAATGTCAGGATTTCCTGACATTCACCTGACGAAGGAGGAAGCCTCCGAAAGCTTGTGATTTATAAATAAAATTGTTGGACTATAACCTGGTGTTGTAAGATTGTTTACATAAAAATTAATGGCCACGGTGACCTTGACAACAATAGGCAGTGCTGTCCATGCCCTGGTTCAAGGCTCAAGTTGTGGCTGCAGCAGGTTATATGGCTCGGTGACAGCCTACTTGGTGAAGTGAAAGTGCCTGAGACATTGCTCTTCAGTGAAGTTCAGATAGGAGGACTGCTCCTTGAAAACCTATTGTGGGTGTGGCTTCTTTGTCCTCCCTCTTCTCCCAGCTGCTCCTGTCTTCTTTGCCTATCCCTGTCATTCTCCAGTCCCAAAATCAGCTCTACCATACCATCCATGACTGCAGTCTTTTGAAAGCAGTCAAAAGCAGCATAGCACCAGCAAAAAAATTCTCCTCAGAAGTCAGAAATCAGTTATAGAAGTGAGAAAATAGGCCAAAAAATGCACAAATGTTAACCAGCAGTCTAAAGGACAAACCAGCAACTAACCTGTATGTAGTGGATGCGCCCTTTCAATAGTGCTGCTGAAGGGTCCTAGCTGCCTGTTAGCACCACGAGTTGCTGAGCAAGTTTCTCACATAGTGAGTCAGGCATTGGGGCAGCCCAATTTCACAAACGGTTCCGAGAACAAGCGTTGGAGCCTTAAATATTTTAATTACTGTTTGGCATGCTTGTGGCGTGTGCTTTGGACACCTATGGAGGAGCCCCATCCAATACGGCAGGCGGTGCAATTCTGGCGTACACAATATTGGATGCTGATGCACCCATTTTAAGCCTGTAAAACAGGCACCAACAAATTTCTAGACCTCTATCTCCACATTGCAGCCTATCCACCCATTTATTCTGTTGTGGCATGTCAGATGCTAAAGCTGGCAAGTTATGGGGCAGAATTTTGACCACGAGCCGGGAAGGGAGCGGGGAGGGGGAAAGAAGATTTTCGGATGCGAAACCCGGAAGATAAGTTGGTGGGTCGCAATCGCAACCTTAATGAGGTCAACAAATTTTACTTCCGGGCTTCGCGCCTGGCAGCCAGCCTGATGAACAGGCTGGTTGTCTGTCAGGCAGGAAGGCTTGCAGTAGCAGGCCACTGCCTGGGATCAGAGGGAGGGAGGGAGGGATCATGGACCTGGGAGGACATTGGAAGGGCCGGGGAGAATAGCGGAGGGCCGGTGGGGGTGGGGGGGTGCTGGGGAGAAGATCGGGGAGGGGGAAGAGAAGATCAGGGGGAGTGGGGAGAAGATTGGGGGCTGAGGAGAAGGTGGGGGGCTGGGAGGTGGAGATCGGGGGGGGTCTGATGCTGGGACTTGATCGGAAGTCGCTGGATGTCAGGTGGGGGGTGGATCATCATCGGGTGGGTCCACCATCGGGGTGAAGGGCAGTTGATTGCGGAGGTCCTGTCGGCCAGGATGAAGCACTCCTGCTCCTCCGGGCCCAAGCAGTGCAATAAAGGCACTCACCTCATGGTTCCGGCCCTTCCCTCCTGCTTTCACCTGACATGAATGGGAAGTGATGAGAAACCCGAACAGATAAGGTTAAATTCATTTTTATTGTCCAATACACAAAATATTAAATACCTCAAGTATTTCAATGAGGTACATTGCCCTTTTAAGTATCGGCCCGCTGGATTTATGTGGGGGCGGGACTTCCTGGTGTCTGCTGTGCACACGCAGACAAACCTGCCTGGGTTAAACCCAAAAGTGGGCGAGTTGGAGCCGGGATGTGGACCTGCTCCAGAAGGCTGTTATTTTAACCTTCCACCCGCCCCCAACCCACCCGTTCTTGGGGTCAAAATTACCCCCATGATCTCTGATTAGACAGCATTATTCAAGTCCTTTTTCTCTTTGTAAACATTTTTTGTAGGAGGGACGAGAGGAAGTCAAGTGGGTGAAACTGGGATTAAAACCAAAACCTCCTGTCATTATGGTCAATTTCTTGTTTTCCCAGAGGCACAACACTGACAGCTGCCAAACCGCATTTCAGTGAAAACGCTTCCCATCTGTTGCTAACATCACTTTTCGTATCTTTACTGAGTAGAAATCATGTCTGAATCGTCTGAAACACAGCACACCTGCAGCTGATTAGAGATGACACACGGAAACACCTTCAACATTCCAGATTTAGTCCAGTTTCAGAATTATTCATGTGCTGTACAAGAAAGAGTAAGATTCCCAAAACAAAAATGTTGTACTAACTGTTCCATTTGCCGTGCGATCTCAGCGTTTGAAAACTGGAGCCCAGATGGTAGATTTTCAACTTACTGCCCGGGTGTAAAACTGGTAGATCATTCAAGATTGACTGCCTGCTATCGAAATCACCTGATTTTCATTTCCATTGAGAAAGCTTTCCAATGAAGAGACTGTAGTCACATGAGTGGAGGTGAAGATCCATTACAAAGCGCTACAGAAAAGGCAGGACTGGATTTAAAGGGCTCAGCAGGTACTTTGCATGGATTCACACAAAGCTTATTTTTCTGCCGATTTAGCTTTTTGTTGCGCAGATAACTGCTTTACCATCTACTTCTGTGCCTTCTGCTGTAGGGCTCGCATTAAAGAGAGCAAGATGAGATTCCCATTGGGAATATCCCTGAGTCTTTGGGTTTTTTTGGATGAAGAAGAGGCCAGGCTGGTCAAACAGCACAGGAAGGGTATGACACCCCCCCACTGGGACCCCCACAGCTGAATAAATAGACCAAAATGCTCCTACTCCCAGCTGACCCAGGAACAGTGCCTGTAGAAGCTGTGCTTTACACAGGACCCATCATCGAATTATGCCACATGCTTCAATCTGACCTACAACAACATCAACAACTTGCATTTATATGGTGCTTAAAGTCCTAAGGCGCTTCCCAGGAACGTTATCAGACAAAATGTGGCACTGAGCCACATAAGGAGATATTAGGACAGGTGACGAAAAGCTTAGTCAAAAAGATAGGTTTTAAGGAGCATCTTAAAGGAGGAGAGAGAGGTAGAGAGCAGAGAGGTTTAGGGAGACAATTCCAGCGCCTAGGCAGTTGACCTACAGCACATCTCCACTATAGGCAACACACTGCCAGTGGCCATGAAGGTCACAAACAAGCTGAATCTTTATGCAATGGGATCATTTCAAGCTGCCACATTAGAAATTAGTAACAATAACCAATTAGCTGCACACAGATGCAAAACACAAGTTACAGATGCATTGTTTGATAGAGGATGCCACTTCATCAACTTTCCCATGGCAGGATTCCCAGGGTCCAAGGGGTCATAGATTAGCCCCAAATAGCCATTTGTGTTAATTTGATCAATGCCATGATATGCAGCAACAGGAAAGGAATCCACTGTTTGAATGTTCATCTTGCTTGTAACCAGCAGCACCATATCATGCAAGTGAATGCTCGCTTTTCTAACAATTGTCATAATGCCTTCATTTTATGGCAGTCCAGAAAGGCATGTATCTGGGTTGATCCTAGGAGATAAGGCTACAATTTGCAGCCATGGCCAATGACACTCTACATTTTCCAAGAACACCAGCTAAGCACCACTAAAATGAGGTCCATTTTCCCACCAGTATCATCATAGAGCATACTATCGCAATGTTGAAGACATGCATCTGGTGCCCTGCAGTACAATCCGTTAAGGTCTCAAGTATTGCAGTTTGAAGAGGATGCAGAGGACAACCCAATGCTAGCTGCAAGACACATTCATGCAAGTCTGATACAAGAGCCTTCTCCTGACTACCACATCTGGCATGAACAGTCCTGTCTACATCTTCCCCTTTCCCACCACAAAAAACCATCATCTATAGACACTTTTCTTTGAGCATCAATTCGTGCAGCTCCTTTTTATGCCACTTCATCCAAGCCCACTTCTAAACTTGCTGCAAACCTTCACACGCAAAGACTTTAGTGCTATCATAATTTTACTTACAACCCGTGGTATGTGTGCGTGCCTGCATCTTCTTATCACTGTGGTGTCAATCTGTAAACTTAGTCTAGTATTCCTCTTAAGTGTTACCTGAGTGGCAGGAGTGTGAGAGAAGCTGGCTGCTGTATCTCAATGTATGAATCTTCGGACTTGGCCCTCATCTCATAGCAGCTAGATCCTGAGATGGACACACTATGGATTACACCTCTTGTGCTGCTGATTAGGCAGCCTGGCCCAGCCTTCTATCTTCCACAAATGCAGACATCAGAGGGGGCTAGCAAAAGGGCATGCATGTGCTGCTATCCTCATAGACAATGGCATCATGTGAGCACATTCCTACCATGTGATAAGTACCAGGCACTGGCTCTGTATCAACACTGATCAACAGGAAAGCAGATCTAATGATACCAATCAGATCAGTGAAGCCACGAGAAATACTTGTCTGTATTCCCTGAATCACTTGGAGACCAGGAGAGGTAGTCCTCTTCAAACTGAGGCTCCAGAACTCTATGGTGGCAGTCTAAGCATCCATGGAACGTCTGTTGTGGGAGCCTCCACTGCAGATCAGCCTGCGACTGTCCCATGATCCAGGGTTTACTGCAGTGCAGAGAAGCCATCTACCACGGTGGCATAGACACAAATAGTAGACTCCTGCAATTAACCCGTCATCTGTTGCACATTGCCAGATTCTGTCACCAGTGCTTGCACATATATTTCGTACTTTGCAAACACCCTTATTTTAAAAACAGGAGCCATTAGTCCTGAGGCGTTTCAGGCAAAGGGCAAAGTCTCCTAACCTTCAGGCCAGCGACATCATCCTCCTCATATTCCATCCCTAGATCCTCCTGCTCACTCATGTTCTGTGCATCACCCTGTGCACTCTTCTTTGGCTCACTGTCTAATGCCCCAGGTGCATGTTCTGGGCTGGTGCTTGGGAGGAAGAGATTGATTGATGGTTTGTGACGAAGTGCCAGCGGGGCTGGAAGCAGAAGGACTTGCTTGTTCTTCTTCCTCCTCTGCTTTGGCACTTCTAAAGGGGGACAAGAAGATGAGAGGTTACAATAGGTTACTGAGGAGCAGAGTTCACTTGTGACTTTCAGCAGTGACTTTCAGGAGGGTTTCGTGATCCAGCTGACTGAGAAATAATGTGAGGTTCAATAGAACGCCAAGGAAGAGAAGCAGAATGTTATGATGAATCTGCACCTGCCCTCTAATTCTCTATCACTTATTTCCTCTATTGTCTACCTTCCTTGGAGCTCCAAAGCTTCCTCTTGTATGGGGTGAGAGGGCAGAGGTTTGGGGAAGGGGTTCCCCACCTGTTGCCAATCTCTGTTGGGTGTTATGGACAGGCTTCTCCTTTAACAAAAAAGAAAAAAAGTAAGAATAATCTCTGGTTGCCATGAGATGCAGTCAAACCCAGGTGTCAACAGGCCATAATAGGAGGTGATAACAAGTATGGCTTCTAGTAAAGTTCATGCATGCAAGCCTGCCAGTGAAGGAACACTTCCAGGTGAAGGCTGAGGGTTTAAAAGTCTCACACTACTTCCTGGGCATTGGTGGGAAGCTCTGCAAGCACGTTAATGCAGTGAGGGGGAGGTGGCAGTAAATGGCAGATATACTTAGTTCAATGCTTTTGTTACCTTTCCTGGTTTGATAAGGTCATTAAACTTTTTGCAGGGTTGCTATGTGTGAGATCATGGAGTTGGCACTCATTGTTCTGACCATCTCCTTCCATTGGGCCTGAGTGGAGCTCGTAGGAGGCCTTTGATGCTTTGTCCCAGATAGGGTCCCCCTCCTGTAAGGACTTTCCTCTTGTAGTACTTCCACTGCTGCCTTAGAGGGATTCTGTGCCCTCCTGTGTAACTAACAGACATTTTTTTAGTAACACGTTTCAACCTCTTTTTCTAAGCTTGTTTTTAGTATTCCTTGCCCTTTAAGCTGCTGGAGATGTTGAAATCCTGCAGTAGCATGCCAGTTCCTACTAAAAAATGGTCGAACTCCCAAAGGGAGACATTTGCGACACCTGAAGCTCACACTGTTATAAATAAGCTGACCCCGGAAACTTCAGCAGGGTTACTGCTAGTGCAGTCAGAAGTCCTACCCTGCACATCCACCACATTGCCAGCGGGGATCGTCACCCATCAAAAAATCTGGGCTTAGGTCTCTGCTAATTTGCTCATAGTAGTGTCATAACTGAAAATATAGCCCACTGTCAATTGTGACGGATAGCAATGTGTTGTTAATGTTCTTTGAACTGGATATGTGTAATTGAATAGAACAAAGGCTGACATGGCTCAAATTGTACTTAAATACTGTGCCAGTAATTTACATGTTCTATTTGCAGACAAGATTGTGAAATTGGATGTTTGGTATGGTACACTTCAAGTTTAAATTGTCATCCATTGCCAGTGAGTGTCTAACTCTATGTGCCTAACTCTAGTTCTAAAAAGTAACTTTAAATACTTTCCTCCATTCTGAACTTCAAAGCTTCCTTACAGTTGAAATGGTGGAAACACAGATTGCAATTACTGGTGGCAGATTTTAGCACTAGAATTGTTACCTTAGTTCTTTGCATTTGCTCAATGATTTGGCATAGCATTTGAAATAAATATTTGTTCTTATATCCTAGATATGTTTAGAAATTTGGCATTAAAGCACAGAGAATTCACTGAGATCCCACTAATTATTTTGTAGACTTCCAGAAATCCATGTTTGAATTTCATGTGTTCAAAATACCCTACTTTGGGACCCAGGGTGATTGTTACTTCTGCCTCCAAAATGGCTATGGTAAGTGGTAATATATACAATTCCATTGCTATAAACCTCACATGTTGGTCATGCAGTCATTGGGAATGAAAGACCACGTAAATAAGGCATCTGCATTAATACACTGGCATCTACTCCCCTAATAGCATAGTAGTAAAATGCACTGCATGGCATGGAACATAACCATGTAGACTGGGAAGGTCCCATGTTTGATCCTAGGTCTGTCTGAGTTAACTGGGACATCAATGGGATGTCTCAAAACTTGCCCTCAATTGATAAAGTACCAAGTAATAGGCTTGATAGCAAAATTAAAGCCCATGGGATTAAAGGGACAGTGGCAGTGTGGATGCAAAATTGGCTAAGGGACAGAAAGCAGAGAATAGTGGTGAACAGTTGTTTTTCAGACTGGAGGGAAGTTTACAGTGGTGTTCCCCAGGAGTCGGTATTAGGACCACAGCTCTTTTTGATATATATTAATGACCTGGACTTGGGTATAGAGGGCATAATTTCAAAGGTTGCAGATGACACAAAACTCGGATATGTAATAAACAATGTGAAGGATAGTTTTTTTTAATTCGTTCATGGGATGTGGGCGTCACTGGCGAGGCCAGCATTTATTGCCCATCTCTAATTGCCATTGAGAAGGTGGTGGTGAGCCGCCTTCTTGAACCGCTGCAGTCCGTGTGGTGAAGGTTCTCCCACAGTGCTGTTAGGAAGGGAGTTCCAGGATTTTGACCCAGCGACGATGAAGGAACGACAATATATTTCCAAGTCGGGATGGTGTGTGACTTGGAGGGGAACATGCAGGTGGTGTTGTTCCCATGTGCGTGCTGCTCTTGTCCTTCCAGGTGGTAGAGGTCGCGAGTTTGGGAGGTGCTGTCGAAGAAGCCTTGGGGAGTTGCTGCATTGCATGCTGTGGATGGTACACACTGCAGCCACAGTGCGCCAGTGGTGAAGGGAGTGAGTGTTTAGGATAGTGGATGGTGTGCCAATCAAGCGGGCTGCTTTGTCCTGGATGGTGTCGAGCTTCTTAAGTGTTGTTGGAGCTGCACACATCCAGGCAAGTGGAGAGCATTCCATCACACTCCTGACTTGTGCTTTGTAGATGGTGGAAAGGCTTTGGGGAGTCAGGAGGTGAGTCACTCACCGCAGAATACCTAGCCTCTGACCTGTTCTTGTAGCCACAGTATTTATATGGCTGGTCCAGTTAAGTTTCTGGTCAATGGTGACCCCCAGGATGTGATGGTGGGGGATTCGGCGATGGTAATGCCGTTGAATGTCAAGGGGAGGTTGTTAGACTCTCTTTTGTTGGAGATGGTCATTGCCTGGCAATTGTCTGGCACGAATGTTACTTGCCACTTATCAGCCCAAGTCTGGATGTTGTCCATGTCTTGATGCATGCGGGCACAGACTGCTTCATTATCTGAGGGGTTGCGAATGGAACTGAACACTGTGCAATCATCAGCGAACATCCCCATTTCTGACCTTATGATGGAGGGAAGTTATTTGATGAATCAGTTGAAGATGGTTGGGCCTAGGACACTGCCCTGAGGAATACCTGCAGCAATGATTGGCCTCCAACAACCACTACAGTGTTCCTTTGTGCTCGGTATGTCTCCAGCCACTGAAGAGTTTTCCCCCTGATTCCCATTGAGTTCAATTTTACTAGAGCTCCTTGGTGCCACACTCAGTCAAATGCTGCCTTGATGACAAGGGCAGTCACTCTCACCTCACCTCTGGAATTCAGCCCTTTTGTCCATGTTTGGAGCATAATAACAGACTTCAGGAGGACATAGACAGACTGGTGAAATGGGCAGACACCTGGCAGATGAAATTTAACGCAGAGAAGTGTGAAGTGATATATTTTGGCAGGAAGAATGACGTCAGGCAATCTAAACTAAATGATACAAGTTTAAAGGGTGCAGGAACAGAGAGACCTGGGGGTGTAGGTACAAAAAACTTTGAAGATGGCAGGACAAGTTGAGAAGATTGTTCAAAAAGAATATGGGGTCCTTGGATTTATAGGCATAGAGTACAAAAGCAAGGAAGTTATGCTAAACCTTTACAAAACATTGGTTAGGCCTCAGCTGGAGTATTGTGTTCAATTCTAGGCACCGCACTTTACAAAGGATGTCAAGGCCTTAGATAGGGTGAAGAAGAGATTTACTAGAATAGTACCAGGGATGAGGGACTTCAGTTATGTGGAGAGACTGGAGAAGCTGGAGTTGTTATCCTTGGAGCAGAG
This sequence comes from Heptranchias perlo, assembly GCF_035084215.1. NCBI lineage: Eukaryota > Metazoa > Chordata > Chondrichthyes > Hexanchiformes > Hexanchidae > Heptranchias > Heptranchias perlo. Next base: position 122,844,480 of record NC_090325.1, on the reverse strand, counting down.
AAGGTTAAGAGGAAATTTGATAGCGGTGTTCAAGATCATGAATGATTTTGATTGAGTAAACAAGGAGAAACTGTTTCCAGTGGCAGAAGGGTCGGTAACCAGAGGACACAGATTTAAGGTAATTGGCGAAAGAAACAGGCGAGATGAGAAGAAATGTTGTTATAGTCTGGAATGCACTGCCTGAAAGGGAGGTGGAAGCAGATTCAATAATAACATTCAAAAGGGGAGTTGGATAAACACTTGAAGGGAAAAAAACTGCAGGGCTATGGAGAAAGAGCAGGGGAGAGGGACTAATTGGATAGTTCTGTACAGTTCTGGGCACTGCACCTTAGAAAGTTTTATTTTTCACATTTAGCTCCTTACTCAGAAATCCATTTATTGTCTTGCACACATGCACACACTGCTGCTGCAGCATAACATACTAGAATGTCTTGGCATATAAGCTCTGATTTGAGGGGTGTCTTACTGCCAGCAGTTTGAAATATGGGCCCCTATTTTAAAGGAGGGGGGATGGGTACGGTGCCTGGGAGGCCCGAAATGGACGGCACAACCGGCAGTTATGAAGGAGGGAGACTTGGCTATTTTACCTTATGGACCACATTTCAATATTTGAAAACAGTGTCCCACTCGAAGCCGGGAATGCTGTCAAGGCCAGCGGGAAGGAACGGGAATTGAGGCGGGAGCTGGCCGTCGCCAGGGACCTAAGGGAATGGGTCCCGGCATAGGGTAAGTGCTGGGTGGGGGAGGTTCCCAAACAGGTGTGGAGAGGGAGGACTGGGGCAAGAGAAACCTGAAGATTTCTTCCTGTTCCTCCAAAGAATCAAAAATGTTACTTATCTTGGCCTCTTCTGGCCAGTCGGTGCCTCGTGCCAGGTTTCTCTATCGGGTTTGTCACCGGGCGGGCCTTCCCTTGAGTCTTCATAAAAATCACGTTGCGGCACCAATGACGTCATCGGGTCACGACTTTTAAATTTAAATTAGGCCCTCGCTGGCCTGCAGCGGAAACCTCGGTGTCAGCGAAGATAAGATGTCTCCGGGTGGGAACGTTGTGGCATCAGGGCGTTAAGTGGACTCGGCCTGATCTTAACCTCTCCCAAGCACCATTCTCGCTGGGCGAGTAGAGTTAAAATCGACCCCATGTTGTTCTTTTGCTGCATTAGATGTCCAAGAGAAGGATTGGCAGACCTCAATGATGACTTCAACTAAGCACTTCACAGCACCCTGTGTCACCCTTGGCTACAGTGACAAACACCAGCATTGTCACATGCAATCCATGGTTTTTACACCGTTTCTCTGAGGTCTGTGCCGATCTCCCGCAGAAGTTATGGTAGGAGATCGGAAGAACCCCTCTGGAAATTCCTAGCAAAATACATTACTTAGCCATTATTTTTGCTGTCACAGATTTATAGGGGGAAAAGTTCGATAAGGGCCATTTTTGGGCACGGATGGCGTGACGCACTATTACCCCACGCGCGATGGCCCCTACGCAGGCAGCATGTGAATTTCAAGCTACCTGCTACTTACCATAATATCTCCGTGCAGCCAGCGGAGAATGCGGAAGTCGGAAATGAGGCGTGCTCAGCGCACGTCATCAGCAGCCTGCATCTCTTAAAGGTGCAGGTGCACATTTTAAATGGGACATGCACAGTTCACTAGGATGGCGGCATGGATAGCAGCACCAACATGAGAGAGGGTCCCATGCTTCTCCAATGATGCACTGTAGGCCCTGGTGGAAGTGGTGGACGAAAGGAGTGCCAACATGTACCCCCAGGGTGGCAGGAGACCCACCAGTCTGCAGATCTGCAGACATTGGCAGGCTGTGGCACGGGAAGTGAACGCCAGGAGCATGACACCACACATGTGGGTGCAGTGCCAAAAGAAGTTCAATGATTTGACACGAGTGGTCAAGGTGAGTGAATGCAAGAGTCAAGTGGCACATCCTACCAACTGTACCACTGCTCCACGCATCACACTCCCCATCACACACCCACCAACAAACACTGCCCATCCTTATGCAATGCTGCACCCAGCATGCTGCATCTCACCCACACGTAGTACCACACTTGCCGGCCACACAACCACCATTCACAGGTCACACAAACTGGCAGCTATTCGACCACGACAGGCACATCACTCACACACCTTGCAGGATACTCACTGACACACTGTCCTCTGTCTTGCAGGAGAAGGTGGTGCATAATAGCCGGCAGCAGGAGATACTCAAGGGTGGACGGGGATGCTTACACGTCCTCACCCCACTAGAGGAGACAGTGCTTCGGATTATTGGGCGGGCCATTGCTGCAGCCTTGACAACATGCTGGAGGTCCCGGTGAAGGGGGTCTCTGCATATTTACTGCTCCTTCTCCTTTCCCACATCTCCCTCCTCCCTTAATCTTTTCTGACTCACGTGCTGCAGATGCTGTCAGCAAACAAGTCTTACTTGCTCCTCTCCCCATTCCACTACTCAACCTGTATCCCTTTGTCATTGCAGATGCCCAAGAACATGTGACGGCAACATCCAAAGAGGAGGAGGAGGAGGAGGAGGGGGACGCTGAAGCCACACCATCACTCGATCTGACACTTGCTTCCACCAGCTCAGAGACTGACACTGCATGTCCTTTAGAGGTTAGGTTAGAGGACGGATCTGCACGTGGTGAGACACCAAGCACAAGTGCGCAGGAGCCGAGGCAGGGGGAACGGATACCACAGGTGCCAGCTCGCTGGAGGGCGAGGTCGCTCAGTAGTTCTGCTGCAGAGGAGTCAGGTGAGGACTTTGATGGGCCAGGCTACAGAAGACAGCTGATGGGCGTACACCACCAAGTGCTTGGGACACTGGAAAGCCTGCCAGAAAGCCTGCGCACAATGAGAAGGGGCATGGAGGAGTCCAGCTCCAACTTGGCGCAGGGCTTTGTGCAGAGCTTGGCGCCCATCCTTTCCGACATGGAACGGGTGGTCACCTCCATCAGCGCACCTGTGGAACCCACCGTGATGCAGCGTCTGATGACTGATGTCGCGGTTTCCATTGCAGCACAAACCGATGTCATCACAGGTCTGCAAGCTATGGTTGCTGCTCAGACTACTGCAATGGAAGCTCGGACTGCTGCTATCGAAGCTCAGACTGCTGCTATCATGGCTCTGGAGACCTCTGTGGAACGGGGCTTTCAGGGCATCACAGCATTCCAGCAATCCATTCTCCAGCTGATCACCAGGATTGCTGAGGCACCGCCCCGGGAGAGTGGCAGTGGTGCCATGGTAGTCGGACCTGCTGTCCTCTCTCAGGACGAGAGCCTTCCTGCTCCCACCCCTGCCACTCCGCCAGTGCCCCTGTTGTTGCCTGTCGGCCAGCCAGGCCAGACTGATGCAGCCCATGATGAGATGGCACTGTCTGAAGCCGGGCTCTCCCAGCCCAGAGCTGCTCGAGGTCGTCCTCCAAGGCTATCTGCATGCGTCCATTGAAGGCCAGCAGCCTCCCACCACCCATGCTGCAGCCACTGGGGAAGCACCTCGTAGGAGCACTAGGATAGGTAAAGGTACACGAACAACAGGCACTAAGGGAATGCACAAGGGTGAATAGTTCTGTTCTGTTTCTATAATTTCATTTATTCATTGATAAATGTGACTTTGAATTTGCATTTGGTGGTGGTTTTTATTTGTGCAATGAGCTGAGAGGGACACCAATGTACAATCAGATGGAGAGCGATTTGATTGTTTTGTGGGAGCGGAAAGGTGGGGAGTGTAGGGCTGTTGGTGACTTGGGGGATGTAGTTGACATTATTAATAGCAGGCACAGATCAGGTGAGCACGCAGAGCCCTTGCAGACAAGGCGCGTGGTCCCTGTTTCACCCTTGCCTCTACCTCCACTTCCTGTTCCGGCTCCTCCCCCTCCTCCTCCTCCTCTGCCTCTTCCTCCTCAGCCTCCTCCTCCTCCACCTCTGGCTCAGGGTCTTCTCCAATCATTGGTGGCAAAGGCTGGTCCCTCATGATGGTGAGGTTGTGCAGCATGCAGCATACCACCACAAATCTGCCCACCCGCTCAGGGGAGCACTGCAGGGCTCCTCCAGACCAGTCCAGGCAGCAGAAGCGTTGTTTGAGGAGGCCTATGGTGTGCTCCACGATAATGCAAGTTGCAGCATGGCTATCGTTATAGGCCTGCTCTGCACGTGTGCATGGGTTCCTGACCCGTGTTATGAGCCACGACGTGTGGGAATAGCCCTTGTTGCCCAGTAGCCAGCCTTTGACTTGCCGAGTCGGGTGAAAGATAGCTGGCACGTTGGACTGCTGCATGATGAAGGCATTGTGACTGCTCCTCGGGTAGCAGGCATCGATCTCCATGAGTCGAGGCGTGTGGTCGCACGCCAGCCATATGGTGAGGGAGTGGAAGCCCTTTCGGTTGATGAAGATGGCCAAGTTGCTATGCGGGGCACGCAAGGCAATGTGTGTGCAGTCAATGGCACCCTGCACCATGGGGAAGCCAGCAATGCGAGCGAACCCCCGTGCTCGCTTATTCTACTTATCTGTCAAGAGGGAAGGTGATGAACCTGTTCATCATCTGATACAGTGCGTCTGTGACCTCCCTTATGCAGCAGTGCACTGCATACTGCGAGATGTTGCACATGTCACCTGCAGAGGCCTGAAATGATGCTGAGCCGTAGAAGTTCAGCGCCACCGTGACCTTCACAGCCACAGGCAATGCTGTCCTTGCCCTGCTCTGAGGCTGCAGTTGTGGCCGCACCAGTTGACAGATCTCGGTCACGGTTTCCTTGGTGAACTTCAGGTGTCAGATGCAATCCTCCTTGGTCATGTTGAGGTAAGAGATTTGGTCCCAGAAGGCCCTCAATGGATAGGGCCTCCTGCTCAGCACCCTGTGCCACCTCGTCCTCCCTCTCCTCGCAGCTTGACCTGGTGTGCGTGGCCTCTCTGCGTGCTCCAGGTCATGCTCAATGCCCAGTGGGAGCCCTAGCAGACAACCCATGGTTGCCAGGAATGCTGTTCAACCATGGTTGTAACTTTCTGAACCGTAAGGCAGTACCTGCCAAAGCACTCTTAAATGTACTCTAGGAACTCTCAGTAAGTATGGGGAGCTTCAAAAAACACTTCCTATTCCACCAGCAGCCTGAAACAATAATCCAGCAACTAACCTGTAAATCCTGCATGGCCCCTTTAAATAGCGCCGGAGCGGGGGGGTCCTCCAGGCACTCTAAGACACATTCAGGTGGTCGGCGTTAGGACAGTGCGTTGAATTGAGCGTTAAGGTCCAACATGGTGTCTATCACTTTAAATCAGCATTGCACACTGAATGCATGCATTTTCTCCTTACTTTACATGCTTCTGGTGTTCAGTATTTGTGCATGTGCTAACTCCTATACCAAGATGGCGTCCGGCGCATATCACACTAGAAACATGCATGCGCAGCCAAGACGCCATCTTAGATTTTGGAGAGGCCACGTAGCACCGAAACTAAGCTGCAAAGTTCATAAAGCTGGTAGTGTACATATGTGTTTTAGTGTAAATACATGGTTGCTCTATAACTGCCTCTTTAAACTGAGGCATTACCCACTGAATAACATAATTGTGATTTAAAATAACATTTTGGTGTAAAGCACATCTGCTATACATTTTCTATGAGCCTCTTACAAGCCACAGTGTTAAGTATGAAAAATAAAATTAAGCAAAAAATGTAATAAAATTTCAACATAATAATTAGAATATAGTTTGGAAATCCGTACATCAATTGTGCATCATAACTACCTGCTCAAATACTGTTTAGATATAAAAGATATTGAAGAACAATTTATTCAAATCAATTAGTAATGCATTAATCCTGCAGCTAAAATTAATAAACAAACCAACTGTGACAAAAATGAAGCAGTTCTGCTTGTTTTGGTCTAGTAGCTGTCCTTATATTTCAGTCTCAATACATAAAGAGTTGTCCCGGCCTATATCAATACGAATGTTGCGAGGTTTGTGAGATTGTTTTCAAGGCTACGTGCTTGCAAGAGGAACCAAGCCATATCTGGTGTGCACTTCCTGTCTACAAACATTACTTCCTGGAATGATTTTATGACAATAGAAACTGTATGGGGGACGGTTTTCAACTGCTGACCGACCATTACTTGCCTGAAAAATGGTTGGTTGGCAGTTGAAGATTTGTAGGGGGTGGGGGGAGGGCGAGGGAACCCTATTGATGCCCAAGGACCGCCAGAGACAATTTTCAGGGGCAGCAGTTTATGGCGGGAGGCTGCTTAAGTATACAATTTTCAGGCACACACTCAACCCATTTGTACTAGGCTTTGAATGGCCTAACCAATGGTACTGAAAGGGACCACTGAAGGCTGTCCCAAAAATGGACCAAGAAATTTTTATTTTTATTTTTGTTCGGCCAGGAGGAGCAGAAGTGGGATCTGCCCCAAATTTAGCCCACCCAGATGTTATAATTTCTGTGCAATTTCTAGGGTGCTCCCTTTACATGTAGCTGGCTGGCCCAATTGTGTAATTTGCAGCCAGCCAGCTTGCAAGCCTGATTCACTGAATACATTTTCCGTGGGCGGGAGGCTAGACAAAATAGGAAGCAAAGCCTGTATTGCAAAATTTAGTGCAGCTTGCCTACGCACTATGGCCACGGGTGCGTCTGCCCCACAGATGTGCTCAACGCTAATTTTGCCAGGAGCGCCATAGTGTATATATTTTAACAATCAACAGTGGGAAATACTTTAAACAAAAGGAACTCCTCCAAATTTAATTCGGCCATTAAATATTTTGCCAATGAAGAAACACATACAATCTAGTAGAGCCAATTTTTTGAGTCCACACTGCTGGATTTTCACTGCTGCCATCATTTTGAGTGGGATCATTTGGACTGTAGGATTATCACTATGGAGGTAATTTTTACTTTGTGTGATAGAGTCAAACAGGTGATAGGGAATCGGCCACCCGTTCTAGATCTCTCCTGATTTTCATTGATGTCAATCGATTGAAAATCGGGAGAGATGTAAAACGGCCGATTCACTGACACGTGTCTTACACTATTGCACAAAGTCAAAATTACTACCATAATGTTAATACCATCCTTTGAGTTAGTTCACAGGTGGCCTATCTCTGGTACTTTCTTTTTTCTGGAAACACGGGTACATTTTTGGAGACTTAGAAAATCAGGAGCACCGGGAATGAGGCGTGCTGACCTCTGCACCCGATTCTCCGATCCACTCATGTTAGTGAGACTCCACATGGGAGCAGACCCTTGAAAGTTTACTCCTAATGCAAGCAGGTCTTTATAAATAAACATTCAGGCAGGAAGGAGAACAGCTGGAGTTTCAAACAATGCTTGGGAAAGGAACTCCAGCCCTAAAGGAGAAACTAATCCAGGGTTCTGAGGTTCTAGGGAAAACTCTGAAATCCTTGAAGCTCAGGCAACATTCATCAGGAAAGCTAATTTAGCTGCAAAATTGCTAGGGTAACAGGAACAATTATCAAAGGCGATCAAATTGGAAAGAAGGTTACCTACATTCCAAAAGTGTAAAGCAAAAAACAGAAAAGAGTCTCTAAAACCTTTAACTGCCTAAATGTACCTAACTAGAGATGCGATTTACCATTATTATCTCTTCTGACTACTCTACTGGTGAAGCTTCTCAAGATTCCTCAAGGTGTCTAGATTTAAAGTTGTCTTTATATTATGGAAGGAATCTAGTTATCAGGAGTTGTGGGAAAGATTACAGACAACATTAGAGTCCATTTTTTGTTGTGTCCTAGGCAAAAGCTAGCTATTGAGAATTTTTTTTGAATGATACAGAATCCCCCTGCAGATATAACATTTGAGTATTAATGCATTTCCTTGCATGCTCCATAATCAACTTATCTTGTGAATCTAAAATGTATAGGTTACAAAGGCAAATGTTTGAAGGGAGTTGCCATTCAAGCTTCATATGGCCCATTATTGAATTTATCCAGTGGACTGGTATCTGGAAAGAGATCAGTTCACCAGGTTATCTTTACTATCCATCTGGTTTTCTTGTCATTCATTGGGAGTAGAGATTATCTGCTCAAACCAGTCTATCAGGCCCATGGCAGTTTAATGGCATAAATAGGAGCAAAGAATAGTTTGACAGCAGTAGAAGAGCAGAAGGCTTGGACAGGTTGGCCTTCAGACGTCTGATAGCAGGAGCTGATATGGGTCAAAGTGGACACAATAACTGTGTTGAAATGTAATATCATCCATCATTCTTGCCTACATCATCAACATATCAAAGAAGCATCTATTCCCATTCAATATAAATAGCTTTTTTTTTATTCGTTCATGGGATGTGGGCGTCGCTGGCAAGGCCGGCATTTATTGCCCATCCCTAATTGCCCTTGAGAAGGTGGTGGTGAGCCGCCTTCTTGAACCGCTGCAGTCCGTGTGGTGACGGTTCTCCCACAGTGCTGTTAGGAAGGGAGTTCCAGGATTTTGACCCAGCGACGATGAAGGAACGGCGATATATTTCCAAGTCGGGATGGTGTATGACTTGGAGGGGAACGTGCAGGTGGTGTTGTTCCCATGTGCCTACTGCTCTTGTCCTTCTAGGTGGTAGAGGTCGCGGGTTTGGGAGGTGCTGTTGAAGAAGCCTTGGCGAGTTGCTGCAGTGCATCCTGTGGATGGTACACAATGCAGCCACAGTGCGCCGGTGGTGAAGGGAGTGAATGTTTAGGGTGGTGGATGGGGTGCCAATCGAGCGGGCTGCTTTATCTTGGATGGTGTCGAGCTTCTTGAGTGTTGTTGGAGCTGCACTCATCCAAGCAAGTGGAGAGTATTCCATCACACTCCTGACTTGTGCCTTGTAGATGGTGGAAAGGCTTTGGGGAGTCAGGTGAGCCACTTGCCGCAGAATACCCAGCCTCTGACCAGCTCTCGTAGCCACAGTATTTATATGGCTGGTCTGGTTAAGTTTCTGGTCAATGGTGACCCCCAGGATGTTGACGGTAGGGGATTCGGCGATGGTAATGCCGTTGAATGTCAAGGGGAGGTGGTTAGACTCTCTCTTGTTGGAGATGGTCATTGCCTGGCACTTATCTGGCGCGAATGTTACTTGCCACTTATGAGCCCAAGCCTGGATGTTGTCCAGGTCTTGCTGTATACGGGCTCGGACTGCTCCATTATTTAAGGGGTTGCGAATGGAACTGAACACTGTGCAATCATCAGCGAACATCCCCATTTCTGACCTTATGATGGAGGGAAGGTCATTGATGAAGCAGCTGAAGATGGTTGGGCCTAGGACACTGCCTTGAGGAAATCCTGCAGCAATGTCCTGGGGCTGGGATGATTGGCTTCCAACAACCACTACCATCTTCCTTTGCCATATAAGTCCAATTTTACATATACTGCAACCACAATAACCGGACATTATTCACAATATCACTACGTGGCCAAGAACACCATTCCATGTGTTCCCCTTGTTGTTCTGAAACCCGTGGAGATTGTGGCAGCCTACTCACAGACCTGGGGCTTTTCCTTGTGGCTCTTCAGGAATTTTTTCAGATGGGAAGGTTAAGAGTTTAGAAAACAATGAGTTTTCAAGGTACTTGAGAGTATTGGTCAGCCCTAGATTACTGAGTTATTCAAAGAGTGCAAGAATGTCCCAACAGTTCAGGTTATGTATCAGATTTATTCTGGCAACCCTCCATTTGGAGAGTTAATTTCTTCTCCATACAAAACAGTGTAGAACCCCGTGTTCTCAGTGTGCAATGAAGAAAGGATGCTATCCAAATATTTGTGTTAAGCTTTGACAAAATAATATTTTGCAAGTGTCACTGAAAATTCCAGTCTGCTTATGCGTCTGCCCAATACCCTAACAGGAATCAAACTGCTACTTTACCACCATCGGGTCAGCTACTTCCTTACCAGTAGACTACCATGAATCAGATAGATTCATTTTATTAGATTACCAGAAATCACATTAGCCATTAGACCATGAGGAAATGGAAAAAATTGCCATCAGGTAATGAAGAAATTACCAGTAGCCTACCAGTTGAGTGGTAATCTTTAATTTTAATCACTGTGATCTTAGATGTAGATGGTGACCATGTGTCCATCACTCACTGTGATGAAAGGAATACAGGATATTGGGCCAGAAGTCGTGCAGAGCAGCGAGGCAACGCACGCCGCAGCCCCTGCAAATTAAATTAACGAAAGTACTCACTGCGGGCTCTAAGGCATCGAATTGCTTGAGTTTGAACTTTTAAAAAATTGTGCACTATCAACACAGCCTCTGAGCAGCGTGAGTTGATGTACATGGAACAGTCTGTGAGAATAGGAGACACGCCCACAAAATCTGTCAGGAAGAGAAGTCGCGCCCACAGATTCAGGCTGCATTGATCAAACAGGCAAGCAGACTTCATTCATTTAAAGTTAGTATTCTGTATGTCATTATAAATAAAAATGTTAATTTTTTTTAATAAAAAGCCAAAGAAATAATTGAATTAAATTAAAGAGACAGAAGGGAAAAGTAAGAATATTTTAATTTTTTTTAATTTATAAAAATGTTTTTAATGACCAAAAACTATTAAAATAAGGAGGAATATGAGATGCCACATTTTTAAAAGTTAACTTTTAGTTGTTTGGCAGTCATTAAGACTATCTGTGCTATTAAAAGTTAGTTTAGACCTGGTAAGCGTACCTATTTGGTGGCGTAATTAGTTACTTTCCAGCTTGGTAGATAAGCAAGTTTACACTTTATCAATGATTTTCCTGATTGCAGTGTGCGATGGCCCTTTAATTCAAAGCTGTCATCGCCCGCTCACCACTAGGAGCAAGTTCACGATTTGAGCATTTTACTGCGCGTGTGCAAACGCAGGAACTTACGCCTTCAATTCACCACTAAAACCTGGCAGCGCTGTTGAGCTCCTCCATTATTTCAGGAGCGAGTTCTGCCCCAATAATTGAAATGTCGGCACACAGATACATTTTGTTGGTCCAGAAGTGGGATCTACATTTAAGAAGAAAGAAAACAAGCTGGTACAGAATCTGTTTGATGCCCATCCCTGTTGTTGAGTCGAAATTGATTGCATGCTCAGTCCTACTCATTCAAAACGGACCAGTTCTCAGAGCACTGTAGCTTTATGTTATACATCGGACTGGAAATTGCTCCGAGTGGTGAACCAGCAGTGGTCGCCGCTCATTAGATTTAAATTCACCCTCTAAGTTACCGGTTTCTTTTTGGCAGCAACTTCCTTGAACTGGGACTTCAAATTTTTTTTTATTCGTTCATGGGATGTGGGCGTCGCTGTCAAGGTCAGCATTTATTGCCCATCCCAAATTGCCCTTGAGAAGGTGGTGGTGAGCCGCCTTCTTGAACCGCTGCAGTCCGTGTGGTGAAGGTTCTCCCACAGTGCTGCTAGGTAGGGAGTTCCAGGGTTTTGACCCAGCGACGATGAAGGAACGGCGATATATTTCCAAATCAGGATGGTGTGTGACTTGGAGGGGAACGTTCAGGTGGTGTTGTTCCCATGAACCTGCTGCTCTTGTCCTTCTAGGTGGTAGAGGTTGCGGGTTTGGGAGGTGCTGTCGAAGGAGCCTTGGCGAGTTGCTGCAGTGCATCCTGTGGATGGTACACACTGCGGCCACAGTGCGCCGGTGGTGAAGGAAGTGAATGTTTAGGGTGGTGGATGGGGTGCCAATCAAGCAGGCTGCTTTGTCCTGGATGGTGTCGAGCTTCTTGAGTGTTCTTGGAGCTGCACTCATCCAGGCAAGTGGAGAGTATTCCATCACACTCCTGACGCCTTGTAGATGGTGGAAAGGCTTTGGGGAGTCAGGAGGTGAGACACTCGCTGCAGAATATCCAGCCCCTGACCTGCTCTTGTAGCCACAGTATTTATATGGCTGGTCCAGTTAATTTTCTGGTCAATGGTGACCCCCAGGATGTTGATGGTGGGGGATTCGGCGATGGTAATGCCGTTGAATGTCAAGGGGAGGTGGTTAGACTCTCTCTTGTTGGAGATGGTCATTGCCTGGTACTTGTCTGGCGCGAATGTTACTTGCCACTTATGAGCCCAAGCCTGGATGTTGTCCTGGTCTTGCTGCATGCGGGCATGGACTGCTTCATTATCTGAGGGGTTGAGAATGGAACTGAACACTGTGCAATCATCAGCGAACATCCCCATTTCTGACCTTATGATGGAGGGAAGGTCATTGATGAAGCAGCTGAAGATGGTTGGGCCTAGGACACTGCCCTGAGGAACTCCTGCAGCAATGTCCTGGGGCTGAGATGATTGGCCTCCAACAACCACTACCATCTTCCTTTGTGCTAGATATGACTCCAGCCTCTGGAGAGTTTTCCCCCTGATTCCCATTGACTTCAATTTTACTAGGGCTCCTTGGTGCCACGCTCGGTCAAATGCTGCCTTGATGTCAAGGGCAGTCACTCTCACCTCACCTCTGGAATTCAGCTCTTTTGTCCATGTTTGGACCAAGGCTGTAATGAGGTCTGGAGCCGAGTGGTCCTGGCGGAACCCAAACTAAGCATCAGTGAGCAGGTTATTGGTGAGTAAGTGCTGCTTGATAGCACCGTCGATGACACCTTCCATCACTTTGCTGATAATTGAGAGTAGACTGATGGGGCAGTAATTGGTCGGATTGGATTTGTTCTGCTTTTTGTGGACAGGACATATCTGGGCAATTTTCCACATTGTCGGGTAGATGCCAGTGTTGTAGCTGTACTGGAACAGCTTGGCTAGAGGCGCAGCTAGTTCTGGAGCACAAATCTTCAGCATTACAGCTGGGATGTTGTCGGGGCCCATAGCCTTTGCTGTATCCAGTGCACTCAGCCGTTTCTTGATATCATGTGGAGTGAATCGAATTGGCTGAAGACTGGCTTCTGTGATGGAGGGGATATCGGGAGGAGGCCGAGATGGATCATCCACTCGGCACTTCTGGCTGAAGATGGTTGCAAACGCTTCAGCCTTGTCTTTTGCACTCATGTGCTGGACTCCTCCATTATTGAGGATGGGGATGTTTACAGAGCCTCCTCCTCCCGTTAGTTGTTTAATTGTCCACCACCATTTACGACTGGATGTGGCAGGACTGCAGAGCTTTGATCAGATCTGTTGGCTGTGGAATCGCTTAGCTCTGTCCATAGCATGTTGCTTCCACTGTTTAGCATGTCTGTAGTCCTGAGTTGTAGATTCCCCAGGTTGGCACCTCGTTTTTAGGGACGCCTGGTGCTGCTCCTGGCATTCTCTTCTACACTCCTCTTTGAACCAGGGTTGATCCCCTGGCTTGTTGGTAATGGTAGAGTGAGGAATATGCTGGGCCATGAGATTACAGATTGTGCTGTAATAACATCAGCATTCCTTCGCGAGCTGTGTGAGTGAGGAAAGGATCGTTAAGGACCCTCAAACAATCAGTTTAAAGCAAGCCACGTTGTGAGAACCAGGAAGTGCAGTTCATCGTCAAACAGCCCCATAAGGTATTCGAAAATAATATCGAGAAAGCAAACTAAATAGAAGATAAGATTTAAAGACCGAGATAAAAGAGAAGGAAAAAGTAAAAAAACTTTTTTTTAAATGTCCAAAAACTATTAAAATCAGAAATAATGAGACTCCACATTTTTAAAAGTTAATTTTTCGTGCCAGAGTTTGGCAATCATTAAGACTGAATTAAAATTAGTTTAGACCTAAAAAGCTGAGCACATCTGTTTTTTGGTGAGATTAGTTCGTTTCCAGCTGGGCAGAAGAGCAAGTTGGCGCTGGTCCGTTGATTCCGTTGATTGTTGCTGTCGATATCTCTTTAAAGCGAAGCTGTCACATCGCCAGCAATCGGGAAGAGCAAGTTCCGGATTTCCGCGTTTAACTGCACATGTGTGGTCGCTGGAACTTGCTCTTCAATTTCGCCCTTATTAACGGTGGGCACTGTTAAGCTCAACATTATTTTAAAAGCAAATTCTGGACCATCATTTATTCTATGCCATAATTTGATCCTTTTTGTACTCTGACTTATTTAACAGTAGAAACGCTACTGTGCAGTATAAACAGAATGCAGAATGAATGACCGAAGGATTCATTGACCATGCCAAGTCTAAATCCTATCTAGAGTTTGGATTTGAACTATCCTGGACTATGCTGTAATTAAAAAACAATTAAAGTACAGCTGAAAAGTATATTCGGGAGTATACTTCTACATATTATGTTATATTATTTTATATGAAAAGTTCAGTAAAGATAAAGATTTTTTGTCAGCATTTTTAATGTTTTTAAGATTCAGTCTATCATTTTAGATCTAAATAAATCAGAAATGATAAGAGACATATTTCATCCATCCATGTCAGTTCCTAAATATTATAAGCCTGTCTGGCGACAAAAAGTGAATCAATCATGTTTATGAAATGACAACCATTGCTGCTATAAAACAGGCTGCTCAATGAATCACAAACCAAGGTTTAGGTCATAAGTACAGTGAGAGGCACACTGATAAACATATGATTTGATATGATTCAATGTAATTTTTACGAGCATAATTACTTATTGTCTTAAAGAATTTAAGATAATCTTCAAACATGAAAAATATGTTTTTTAAATGTGATATTTCCAATTAATGAGCTAAATGTACACTATCTGGCACCTTATATGTTAATTATCTAGCCTATTTATAAAAGGAAAAGTGGAATCAAATACTATACCTGTCTTTCAATTGCCAGCCCAATCCAACACCAATTGTTCCAGTCTTCCAGTGTCCTAGAATTCATGCAGCTTATTTAGAAGTAGTAATGTTACTGACTTGACTACCCTCTGGGCACACAGTCACTGCAGACAGCTACAGTCTGTATGAAATATTACTGTTCTCTAAGTTTGGTTCTTCTTCTTATCTAGAAGTCCATCCAAAAAACTGATAATCCCTGGCTCTGGTCAATGTTCTAAGCTACTTGTCAATATTTGAATGTGTATGGATTTAATTATGAAAAAAAGTGTAATACACAAACTTCAGATTCCAACTACCAGGAAGGCTTTCCCAGGTCGTCCCGATGATTTTAACTCTGCAGTGAGGATAGGGTGAGCAGCTCTCCGAAATGATCCTACAGTGCATTACTCTGCAGGCTTTGCAGTTGCCTTGCAAAGAGAATACTGACAAGGTGACCTTGGTGCTATCTGATGTTGCACCATCAGTGTCTGTCTATTATTCTTAACATGACAATCCTTGGCACCTTGTGGTCAGTATTCAGAGCAGTAGAATAAAGTGGCAATGCAGTGCATTAAACAAAACCAAGGGAAAAGAGAATTCACATGACTACATATTAATGAAAATATATGATAGGCACTGAAGCAGGGTTGAAGTTGGATGTGCTTTAGATTGAATAACCCATTTCTGATCTTCTGTTATCATTAAATACTGCTACTTTCAAGTCTTTGAAGAAAAATTATGTCAAGTATATGGAAAACGACAAGGTTAGAGAAAACTGTTACTGCAAAATGTTGCACTGTTTCAAGTAACCCAATGTTCCATCATGTCTAGAGTCTGCAGGCCACTGTCATTGAGCCTTAGTTGTCAGTTAATCTGTTGGATGGAACATAATACTGGCTGTGTGCATGTGTGGAAAGTGAAGGGAAGGGACTGTTACTGCAGCCCATTTTGGCTTTTTCATCAGTTAATTCACAGAAAATTATTATTATAAGGAACCTAAATTACAGCTACAGCAATTTTTTTAAAGACTGATGTTGACATTCAGTGATTATAGGAATTAAAAGACAGTATTGAGGGATACAGTGAAAAGATTATAAACTGAATCTGTAATGATAGAATATGGGGATTAAGATGAAACAGCATGGAAAGAGTTATAGGTTCAGCAGATATTGTGCATCTCATAACTGTATAAATAACACTTTTGTGTTGCTGATTTAGCTTAGTTTAAGATCTGAATGTATACTTCAGGTATGTTTGTGGAAATTGGTTGCATCCATTTGAGATGTTTCATTAAGGCCAAGTAAATTGTAGAAACCATTTATTGTTTCAAACCAGTTCCTGATCTGTCAGTTACTGAATGGTATTTCAGCTGCTTGGGATTTGTTCTTGAGGTTCAGCTTTTAATTTGTAGAAATGATTTATGTAAAACTTCAAGGGCTATTTAAGGATTAGTCACTAAGATTGTTTATGTTTTAAATCATTATGGACTGCCAACCAAACAATTAATTTAACCTTTTTTATGGCTGATTCTACCTCAACTCCATTTACAAGTGGAGATCAATCAAATCTGCCCTGCAAAACAGCTTGGATCAGTTGGCAGCACTCTTACCTTTAAGGCAGAATGGTTGTGTGTTCAAACTGACTTGAGCACATAATCCAGGCTGACACTCATTGCAATACTGAGGGAGCATTGCACTGTCGGATTTGTTGCCTTTTGGATGAGATGTTAAACAGAAGCCCTATCTGCCTGCTCAAGTGGACATAAAAGGTCCATTGACACTATTTTAAAGAAGAGCAGGTGGCTCTCCTAGGGTCCTGGTCAACATTGCTCCCTCAACTAACACCATCAAAAAAAGATGCCTGATCATTCATTCATTTGTTGCTTGTGGGACTTTACCGTATGCAAATTGACTGCCGCATTTACCTATAAAGCAACAGTGACAGCACACAAGTAATTGTAAAATGCTTTAAGAGTTCCTAAAGATGTGATAAGCTGTTACATAATTACAATTGTTTACCTAAACTTACCGTGAAATTAATTATGGATTGTAACAAGTAGTTTTTTTCTAATAGAAAAAGGAATTTTTAAGAAGTCAAGTAAAAGGAGACTAAAATGTACAACTTAGGCCTCTGGCAATATTTTCCTCCTTCTTCAGAAAAAAAAGTGCCCTTTTCATGTAAATTTTAACAGACTTGTTACTGGTTGTTGGGAGCCCAGTTGTCCATATTTACAATTAAAATCAACAGATTCAAACTTCTCTCACTCTGGAGATGCAGTGACTGATAGACAACTCCTGGAGTATGGTGATTTTGAATCTGTTGACTTATCTGCAATGCAAAATGAACAAGCTGGCAAGTTTCAGCAGCAAGGTATTTCAGATCAGAGGTAATCAGCTGAGACTGGGGATTCACTGAACATTAACATTGTTCCACCTTGCTCCACCTACTCCCCTCACATGAAGACAGGATCAGACTCACTCTGATGCCCCACACAGTCAAATAGCCCACCAGCAATAACTCTCCGAGCTCACAGTGAGTAATGGTTGTTTAAGTGAGGTACTGGAGAGCAGCTTCTGCATAATGAGGTGTACCCAAAAAGTCGCCAGCTTCAGGAAAGGTGATATATGGGGGGAGGTAAGTCAAAGAAAAAATTAGAGGAGGAAAAATAATGCACAAACCATTTAAAGTAGTAGTTTTATTAATTTTCTTAGAGTTGCTGAATGCATTTAGATTTGTGTCTGACAAAAAAACACCTTTATAATCAGATCTTGTGTGGAGAATTTTAACACCGCCCCCGCCCCTCAACGGGCGTGAGATGGTCGGTGGGGGGGGGGGTTAAATTGAAATGTGAAACCAGATCCCAACCCACCGTCGATGCGCCAACTTCCAGTTTAACCGCAACAGGTTTGGGGGTGTCCAAGTAACCCGCTCTGGAGAGGCGGGTCCATAATTATAATATTTAAATGAGGCTCCGTTGCTCAGATTTTGGGAGCCATTTGAATTTAACGGCTGTGGGCTGGGTTTCCCAGGGCTCGGGAAACCCTGCAGCTGAAGGGACTCGAGAACTGCCGGATCAACAGTTAAGTGCTTTTCCAGCACTGCTTGTGGGCCAGAATGAGCAGGAGTGCTTTCCCTGGTCCCTCAAGCAAACCCTCTGCTGTGACCTCTTCTGCCACTGCCACCCCCCCACCTCCGTCCCGCAATCTCACTCCCACCGCAATCTCTTCCCCGCGATCTCTCTCTCCCTCCCCGTCGTGAACTCCCCTGCGATCTCTTCCCCCGGTGATTTCTCCCCCCTCGATCACTCCCTCTGTCCCCCCACCCGCTATCTCTCCTTGCCTCTCCCGCGCAATCTCCCCCGCGATCTCTTCCCCCCCACGATCTCTCCCTCCCTCCTCGCTGCCGCGCTCCGTTCCCGTCCCCAACCCCCAATCTTCTCAATTGCTGGGGACCGTCCCCAAGGGTCCACGGCTGCTGCCTTCTACCAAAGGTTTTCCTGCCCGGCAGATGGCCAGCCTTCCATCGGCTCAATACTAGGTCCCTTGCTTTTCGTGTTATATATCAATGATTTAGACTTAAATGTAGGGTGCATGATTAAGAAGTTTGCAGATGATACAAAAATTGGCCGTGTGGTGGATAGTGAGGAAGAAAGCTGTAGACTGCAGGAAGATATCAATGGACTGGTCAGGTGGGCAGAAAACTGGCAATTGGAATTCAACCTAGAGAAGTGTGAGGTAATGCAATTGGGGAGGGCAAACAAGGCCAGGGAATACACAATAATTGGTTGGATACTAAGAAGTGTAGAGGAACAGAGTGCATGTCCACAGATCCCTGAAGGTAGCAGGACAGGTAGATAAGGTGGTTAAGGCGGCATACGCGATATTATCCTTTATTAGCCAAGGCATAGAATATAAGAGCAGGAAGGTTATGCTAGAACTGTATAAAACACTAGTTAGGCCACAGCTTGAGTACTGCATACAGTTCTGGTCACCACATTACAGGAAAGATGCGATTGCACTAGAGAAGGTACAGAGGAGATTTACGAGGATGTTGCCAGGACTGGAGAATTTTAGCTATGAGGAAAGATTGGACAGGCTGGGGTTGTTTTCTTTGGAACAGAGGAGGCTGAGGGGAGATTTAATTGAGGTGTATAAAATTATGAGAGGCCTAGATAGAGTGGATAGGAAGGACATATTTCCCTTAGCAGGGAGGTCAATAACCAGGAGGCATGGATTTAATTTAATTGGTAGAAAGATTAGAGGGGAGTTGAGGAGAAATTTTTTCACCCAGAGGGTGGTGGGGGTCTGGAACTCACTGCCTGAAAGGGTGGTAGAGGCAAAAACCCTCATCGCATTTAAGAAGTGCTTGGATATGCATTTGAGGTGCCGTAACCTACAGAGCTACAGACCAAGAGCTGGAAAGTGCGATTATGCTGGATAGCTTTTTTTCGGATGGCATAGACACGGTGGGCCGAATGGCCTCCTTCTGTGCTGTAAATTTCTAAGATTCTATTTTATGATAAATAGGAATCCCAAAGGCTAAATAAAAAGTGAAATACATAGAAATAAAGAACAATAATTTAAACATAAAATTCATCAGATCTGACACTGAGTAGATGAAAGGATTTTGCATTGAAAATCACTCAGTTTGCTTATCCTTTAGCATTCTGAATTTAAGAATGTAAATCAAACCCAATTTTAATTGAGTAATTTTAACAGCAGATCACTCTATTTGAAGAAGTACAGCTGTCGTAAGTGAAATACTTTTTTGGCATTAATCTAGTGAAACCTTTCATTTCAGATTTAATCTTTGTTTACCTTTAGTTTCCCTTTAATTTTCTTCATTTAGTTTCAAGTATGGGCTTCACCAAAACAGAAATTGCAATGGGGGTGACTTAAATGTTTTCATCATGAATTACATACGAACATCTGATTGTGACCTCAACCCTATTTTCCCATCTACCTACTATAACCTTTGACTCCCTTGTTAATCAGGAATCTATCGAACTCAGCCTTAAAAATATTCAATGACCCTGCCTCCACCGCTCTCTGGGGAAGGGCATTCCACTGACTCACAATCCTCTGAGAGAAAAATTTTCTCCTCATCTCCGTCTTAAATGAGAGACCCCTTATTTTAAACTTTATAATTAAACATTTCAGATTTACTGAACCCGTTTTGTTGCACACTTTTTTGTGTTTACATAATCCAGAGAGATAAACAACAATTACGGTTTTAATTTTTTTTAAGGATGAAGGTACGAGGGAAAAAGCTTTTTTGTTAATTTTCTTTTCAATCATATTTGTTTTGACATCCATTTTCTTTTTATTATCTGTGAAAGCCTTTATTCATTTTTTTTCCATTTCATTACTCTTCAACTTTTTTCTTTCCTACTTCTATTTTTGTTCTATTTTCTGCTTCTTTTCGTCTCTTCTGCATTTTCTATTCTTTTAACAAGCATTTTTTCCTCTTTGTGGTGCATTTTCTGCTAATTAAAGTGAGAGTTGACAGTGTTGGGGATATGCAACACATTCACATTTTACACCCCGTGTGAGCATCAAGACCCAAGGTAATGGGGTCGATTTTCATTACCTTTGCCTACATTAACAGGGCGGTAACAACCTCAAAATAGAGTTTGTAGCCTTACCACCGGTAATGTGGCAAGCTCCATTTTGAAAGGGGCCTACCACAAGGTGTCCAAAGCGCCTGCTTGTTTCAAGTGTTAGGCCCATTTAATGTGGAAATTGGGGTCCTTTGACCTAAATAGTAGTCCGATTGCCATCGTTGGTTGGAGTGAATCGAAGAGGCCTGTCTAAGGTAAGTGTCAAATTATTCTTGTGGCCCCCGGAGGAAAATAATCCGGAGGCTGCTACTGCCGCGTGGGACTAATCTCAGGAACAAAACCAAGAGTCTTACTAATCATTTTCTCAGACCCATTATTTTTTTTTTTAAATCCTTGTGTTGTTTTACAATTTCCAAATCTATCCCTCACTGTTCTTTCTTTATCTTCCTCACTATTTTATACCTCCAGAGCAGTACTGCACCATTCTGAAAAAATGGTAGTGGTTTTTTGCTATTACTGATAATAGGAGAGACTGAACACACCTTTCAGGGGTCAATGGAAGTATGGGGGGGGGGGGGTTAAAGTCAGCCCACTTAGGAAATGCAGATGCTAGTAAAGAAAGACGAATGGGTCAAAAGAAAGAGATTCATGAAAATCTATCAAATCTGCAAACATCTTCAAATGGAGAAGTACCAAGTAAATTAATGATATGGCCACACATAATTAGAAAATGGTGGAGTTGCAACTTGAACTATTTTTTTCCCTTGATCTTCAAAATAACTGTTTATGTGTCGATGTGAGGAAGCCTAAAGGAGCTGTAAGAAGTTTATAAATATGGAATCAAACTGCACATAGAATAAGTAAATGTTCATATTAACAGGATCATTGGTGAGCATTTGTTAAGGTTACATGGGGCAGAACTAAAGGATCATTATGCACAGAAATCTTAATAGATGGGATGTTAAGAAAAATAAGACACCAGAAATAGGAAGTATATAAAAGGGATTTTAAAGCTATATACGTTTTATATTTTGCGGGTTGGGCTAATTTTAATTTCAATTGTGAGTTATGGTTAGATGAAAGGGTGGAAATAAAAATCGTTTTGATTATTTTGTTTGAAAAAGAAACCACAATAAATTAGGTAATGATTTCATGACTTCATCATGACCTCACTATAGTGGAAATATGATTTTTAATTCCCCAATGTATTTTTATTATAAAATGAAATTGAAGACAGGAACGTTCAGAAACAAGTAACTAGTCTATGGAAAATCATCATAGAAGGCTGGGTTAGTTGGTGAATGAATCATTTCACTAATGCCACTGATGTTGAAGGCAGAAGGTTTTGGTCCAAATGAGTCACTAAGGACATAGAAGTCTGACTGAAAAGAAATTGGAGACATGGAAGTGAGTCACTGGACCAAGTAATCAAGGCATCTGACCAGAGATGTGAACAGGACTATAGATCCTGTCATGTATGCGAGGATATCTAACCTACAAGGCAGAATTGGATCTAAAGTCAACAGTAATCCTTCTATGCATTATTTTCCCATCAATCCAGGAGATTTTCAGAATCTGTCCTCTCTTTCACTCAATCCCCTCTCTCACTCTCTCTCCTCCTCATATCAGTGACCTTCACTTATCATCCAACCCTAACCATTCATTTACTGATGATTTTGCTGTAAATACATCAACTTCTTCAGAACCTCTAGTCCAGTGCACAGAACTTCTAGCCCTCTTGCTGTGCAATGACTGAATCACCACATCTCCTCCAGGCCTTTCAATGAGTAAAATGAAATCATTTTTCTTTCATTCTCCAGAGGTACAATTTCTTCAAGTGTTTTGCATGTAGAACCAATAGCTACTACCTCAGACTTGGAATCATTCCACCACCTTCTTCTATAGATATTCTTGTCATTTAAATGTCAGCATTGGCTAAGTAGTATCACTCACCACTAAGTCAGAAGCTCATGGGTTCAAGCCCCACTCCAGAGAATTGAGTGCATTATCTAGAAGGAGTTGGAGGTGCCATCTTTCAGATGAGATATTAAACCGAGGGCCAATCTGCCCTCAGGTGGTTGTAAAAGATCCCATGATACTATTTGAAGAAAAGCAGGGGAGTTCTCCTGGTGTCCTGGCCAACACTTGCCCTTCTATCAAAACAGATTATCTGGTCATTTCTCTCTTGGTGTTTGTGGGAGCTTGCTGCACACAAATTGGCTGCTAGATTACCATAGTGTTTCCCTAGATTATAATAGTGACTTCACTTTCAGAAGTAATTCATTGGGGTGTCCTGAGAAGATGAAAGATGCTATATAAATACAAGTCCTTTATTTTCTTTCTATCTTCAAACCATAGTATTCCCTAGGTTATGTTGCTTCGAGTCCTGAAGCACTGAGCCATGCTGACATAATAGTTAGTAGCTTTATATCCTCACTTCTACCTGTATTTAGCTGTTACTTTTCCCAACTGATTTTTTGCTTTGTTGTAATTCTTTTCAATGTTCTCAATACTTCCATTATAGACTGCTCTTGCATTAAGTAACTGGACACATTGGGGTTGAATTCTCCCAATAGTCCACCCTAACTTTGGCAGAAGATCCTCTTAAACCCCAGAAAAATGGCATGAGGGTCTTGTTTGTGAACCAGGGTTTTGCCGTGCTCTCTCCCTCAGTACATAGATTTACTCAGTACACAGATGTATTGTCCCAACATGCATTATTTATGATGCATAAGTGCCTGTTTAACTAGTTAATGGGTGAGTTAGCTGCATTCTTGCAGCTGTGTGCTGATTGGCTCCACATATTTGTGTTAATACTAATACACCCAGACTCGTACAAACTGCACAAAGTACAATTGGTCAGGAAAACAGATGCACTCAGAAAATGGAGCTCAATTTGAAACCAATGCGCAAAAAGGGAATTAACCCTGTGCCAAGCCAGAGTGTGCCCAAGATTTTAAAACTGCTCCCATATCTGGGGAGGCTCTTTTAATATTCCTACTCCTGGACAGGTTACAAGAAAAAGTTTGTCATCTGATAGATAATCTATCTCTCACCTCTAGCCCCCACTTCTCTCTTCAACAACTTTTATTCTCTATCTCTCTCTCTATTTTGTTTTTACCATTATGGTCAGTGCTGCTTTAAGCTTTTCTCTCTGTCCCTTTTAAGCTCAAAATACACCATCCTATGTGCTATTCCTCCTCCCTACATTCTCACTGTGTTGATATCACTCTCTCCTATTCTGATTCATTCTTCCAGGACCTTAAAGAACCCTTTGGGGGCAATTTCTGTCTGCTCACCGCGTCCTTTTTAAGTGTGAATGGGGCAGTAGGCTAATGAAAATTAAGAAAAAACACCTACAGCTCACTAGTCGCCCAAGGTCCGTCTAACTTGATTTTTGAGTGGGCCTCAAAATAGGCAGCCAGTGCTTCCACTCAAAACAAGTAGAAGCCTCATTAAAATATTGAAATCAGGGTCCTGCACCATATTTAGGAGCACAATGCAATTTTAGCCTTCTATCAGGTGGAACACGTGCTCAGTATACACTACTCAGTGGAATTGAGTGTTGAGCAGCTAAACCAGCTGTCCTTACAGGGACCGCAGCAGACCACTCCAAAAACCTCCCTACATACTGTTTTTGAATGAATTTTCTTGGTCTAGGAAGAGCATAAATGCCCCACAAAAATCTTCTCACCTGCTGTAAGCCCACTCAGCCAATTTGGTGAGTAATGGCACTACTGAGCCACTCTTGGTGAGTAGACATTGAAGTCCCCTACCCAGAGTATATTCTGTGCCCTTGATACCCTCAGTACTAATTGATCAGCTGAGGGAGGGCAGTAGGTGGTAATCAGCAGGAGGTTTTCTTGCCCATGTTTGACCTGAAGACATGAGACTTCATGGGTGCGGAGTTAATGTTGATGACTGCCAAGGCCACTCCCCCCCAACTATACCACTATGCCCCACCTCTGATGGGTCTGTCCTTCCGGTGGAACAAAACGTACCCGGGGATGGTGATGGAGTAGTCTGGGACATTGGCTGAAAGGTATGATTCTGTGAGTATGACTGTCTGGCCATTGCTTGTCTAGTCTGAGGGACAGCTCTCCCAACTTTGGCATTACTCCAGCCCAGGGAGGAGGACTTTGCAGGGTCGGCTGGGCTGCAGGATCAACTGGGCTAATGTCACGGACTATTCACTCACTAGAAGTGAGAAGGCAGCTAGATCCTAGATGCCTGCAAAAGTTGCTGTCTCTAACCAAGTGGTAGAAAACATGTGAGGTTGATCCAAATGGACTTGTCCTCCAATTCTCCTTCCTTCTCTGTGAAAAATTTCCTAACCTCACAAAATGCTTCCCATGGCGGTGTGGTATCAGTAAATTATGGTTACTTCCTATCATTCCACACTGCTCTGTGTTTGAGCACCAACATGTGTGCAGGGTTGCCAACTCTAGATGAATATATTCCAGGAGGTTTCATCACATGACCTCCGACCTCCAACTGCCCTGCCCCCATGCTCCCACCATTGGTCTCCCAATATGTTTATCCTCACGGTGCACCATCTTTCCACACCAAATGGAGAACAAACAGGCTCTTTGTTATCCAATTGGATGATTCTTGATTGTTGGTCAAATCGTCTTTTTCCCATCTCCAATATTTTTATAACTAATAAACAAAAGCGTTCAAAGGAAATGAAAGAAACCCACCATTTCTTTAACGCTCCTATGATTTTTCTCCAGAGTTGCTCACAGTAGTTTTGGGAGATCAATCTTCAATCCTGAGACTCCAGGATAATCCTGGAGGGTTGTCAACCATAGTTGTGTGATGGTGCTGCATGCTCACTTTAATATTCCTAATACAGAAGTGAAATGAAATGTTTGTGAGAACAAAACATTTACAAAAAAATAGAAAAGTTTGAAAATCAAATAGTAAATTTTGGTTGCTTTTACATTTCCTCGAAGGGGAGCATATTCCTTTGCACAACTTTGCTATTTTCTATGAATGGGTGCTCTTCAGAGCTCACAAAAAGCTGCAGTTTTCCCTAACATTAACGGTCCAGGCACCCCAGTTGAGCATTCCCAAATGAGACAGTCAAGAGAAAATGCTGGATTCTCACAGAATTTAACCAGTTCTGAACTTTTCTTGGTAACATTTGATTCTAATCCAGCCAAAGAAACAAGCCTTTCCACCACCATTTCATCTTGAAGTGATAGTTACCTTTAATGTTTTCATACAGCTCCCATTACTTACATACAATTAAGAAAGAAACAACTTACATTCCTATAGAGACTTTCATGGGCTCAGGATGTCCTGAAGAACTTCACAGCCAATGAATATGCATTCCCCATAATTAACTGTTTAACCCCCTCCACCAATCCCTGACCCTCTCCCGCCCGTCGTGGGGAGAGGGATTAATATCGAGGCCATTGTTTAATTCCCAAAACACTAGACAGGTGCATTCAACTATTATTTTTCTCACTGCATGGACAAATGTCACTAGTTTGGTTAAGGTCGGAGTGAGAGAAAAAACAGGAAACAGAAACGTGCAAATTTTAGCATGGAGCTAGAAAGAAATATTCTATACACTGAGATCACTGAGTTTACGAGTATAGCTGAAGATAAATATTTTATACAGAGATTGTCTGGGTTGAGAGCAGAGTTGGATATAAATAATTCATAGAGAAATGGGTTTCAATATGCCATTGCAGTTATAAATATTTTATAATGAAATATGTTGTAGCACAGAGCTGGAGACTGAAGGCAACCGGCATAAATCTTTAGCAGAGAGCTCGGGTGATGTGGCATCCTGGATGATTGGCAGGTGGTATTCTAAACTGGTTGTGTTGTAGTGAAAATGACAACTCAATTGGAATATCTTTGAACCTGAACTTAGCTTGATAGTGGTTTTGCAGAAGCAGGTTATTCGGACAAAAGGTTGTAATTAGAGGAAGTGAAAGTCCTTTATTAGCTGAAGTTGCACATGGAAAAGTCATCTGACCTAAGACAAGTCTAGTGACATTTGCCCATGCAGCCAGATGTAATCCTGCTGTTTTCCCAGTAGAAGCTTGTGCACAGATGCATCAATATCAGACAAACATTGATTGGAAAACAGAAAAAGCATCAGGAACAATGTCCTTAGAGAGGGCAGTTGAGAATTTACTCAAGGAAACAATGCTGAGCAGTGAACATATAAGATTTATTTTGGTTAATATATGGAGCATTTGAAGGGCCATCATCATGTGAATGCAGAATTTTCTGGCAGGCTCGGTTTTTGAAATGGCCACATGGGCTACCCTTCTTTTGCACTAACCTTTTGTATTCATAAAACTGAAAGGCATTAGTCCTGGGGAATGGAACACTTTCCTATTTTGACCATTCCCAGCAAGGTGTAGCGCAGCCAGGTGTAGTGTGGAACTTGCTCTATTTTGTCCTAACAGTGGGGCCAAAATTCTATGGGTATGAGATCTCGGCAGTCACGTCTGGATGGTGCCCACTGCTGACCTCCACCACTGACCCCACCAGAGTATATGGGGCTAGTGGGAGGTCATTTTATTTGCCTGGGGCCAGTGGTCATCCGTGCCACTAGGGGCACATGTTAGGTGACAGATATCGTCTGGAAAAAGTACAATTTTGCCTACTATGTCCTTTATTTTGGCACAGTCTTGGCAATTTTTAAAAGAACACGAAAGGGAATGAAATATGGCAAACTAGTAGAGTGTCTCTTATGAAAGAAAAAGAGAAGGAAAGCATATGACTTTTCATGACCTCAGGACTTCCCAAAGCACTTTACAGCCAATTAAATATTTTTGAAGTGTAGTCACTGTTGTAATGTAGAGTAACATGACAGCTAATTTGAACACTGCAAGCTCTCACAAACAGCAATGAGATTATGACCAGATTACTTTTTTACTTTCTCCAAGGAAGAATGCGATAATAACTTTTGTATGATGCACAGTCATTTCAGGAATTTAAAAAGGAGGAGAGTATAATACAATTAGAGAGCCACCACCTTCATGAAAAAGTTTGTCAAACTTTTTTTTCTTTTTTCACAAACACATGACCACAAGTTTGCCGTTTTTGCACAGCTAGTAGCACTCTTGCTCTAAATCAGAAGGTTGTGAGATGAAGTCCCATGCCAGGACTTGAAATCATGATCTAAGCTGGCACTCCAGTGCAGTACTGAGGGAGTGCTACATTATCAGAGTCCTACCACTTGAACCATTGCAGCCCTCGTGGTGATGGTGTCCCATAATGGTGTTAGATAGGGAATGCCAAGATATTGACCCAGCGACAATATATGTCCAAGTCAGGAGTGTGTGTGTAACTTGGAGGTGATGGTGCTGATGAGTCCATCTGATTTTTTTTCTTATTTTTGAACTTGTTAGTGATTGTTTATAATTAAGTGGCTTGCTAGGCCACTTCAGAGGGTATTAAGACTCAAACGCACAGGGGTCGATTTTAATCCAGCCCGCCCAGTGGGAATGTGGCAGAGGGACTTTAAAATAGAACATCTGCCTTACCGCCCCATTTCGGCTGGCCACCGATTGCATTTTAACATGGGCCTGAGCGTGGAAGCCATTGCGACTTTTCCGCCAGGCGACAGAAGGTCAGTAGCTGTTGAGAAGGACGAGGCAGCCCTCGAAGGTAAGTGACAATCTTTCCATTGTGGGGCCAGGACAAGCAAGAGTGCTCCTCTGGAATGCAGTTGAGGCTCGGGAATTAAAATACCTCAGGCCTCAAACATAGGTCTGCCAGTGCATGCTGCACACTCCTGCCCACCTAAAATCCACTGGGCGTTAAAATCGACCCATAGTGTGGGACTGGGTCAAATGTCGGCCAAACTAGGTAGAGGATTGAAGGGGAATTAGTTAACCAGTTGGATTTTTACAGCTTTAATTTTAATTTATTTTGCTGGTATCAAATTCAACTTCACAACTTGTCATGGTGAGATTTGAACTCAAAACCTATAGGTTACTGATCCAGTATTGTACTGACTACGGTTCTGTACTTGATTTCAACTTGAGGATGGCATTCAAATCTGTGTCACTGGCATGGGGGTCCAACAATGAGCCCTGACATTTCAAATAAAATCTAAAAATGGCATGAAGCACAGGTTATTTGTTTGCGCTCTTATTTATGCTGTGCAAGTCCATTTTTTTATAAAAGCTAACTTGAAAGATCTCAAAAATATAACATTAGACAATATACTGGGTATATGAGAAAACAAAACTGGTGATTAAACATAAGAAATGTTTGGAAGGTTACAATAGCTATTATCTGGCAACTGTATTTTTAATAATTTAATCATGACCACTGATGATACCAACGTAAATTCAGCACAGTGTCTGTTCCACTAATGGAGGCCAGGAATTGAGAGCCTGTCTACATCATAAATTTCCTTAAGAATTGCTACAATACCAAGCACATTGATTTGCAGGATCTAGTAAAATATCTTTGATGGCACAAGCTTTCTTCAGAATGAGAGGTCAGTGGGGGAATGATTATATTTAAGGTCATTTGATGATTAATAACGAACAAGAAAAATGTACATTGAGTACTTACAACTCAAGAGTGTCACAAAAATAACAGTGGCATAGAATGACGATGCTCCTGAATTTAGAACTACTTTAGCGAATGCCACTACGTAAGTGTGTAACACCATGGGCCGAGAATTTCTTCTGAGCTGCTCCTGCTCCATTGGGGTAACTTCGTCGGAAACGTGGCAGGAACCCTATTTTGACGGAAACAAGTTTTCCGCTGCACTTCCGGTGAAGTTACAGCAGGAGCAGCTCTGAGGAAATTCCAGCAGTCTGCAGTCAGATTGCTCGATCATGGATATGATGCTTCTTGCCTGGTGAAGGTCACAGTAAATGCTAGTGTTGCGGTTGACAAAAGCTAAGAATTGTAGGCTAGAAACTGCAGTCACAGTGCTGCACCATGGAAAATACAGCCGATTGAAACTTCTAACTGTCCATTTGCCACTGCCTTGACCCTGTCCCAAATCCCAGGGATGAGGTAATTTAATTAATAATGCATTAGTACCTAGTACCTACGTTATTGGGACATCCACTCAGTAGAACCAACAGGATTTCAGAAGGGCATCTTGCTGCTCTGTCAGGGGGGACACAAGCCGGTATGGCTCGAAGTTTGAACAGTCCCAAATTTCCCTTGAACAGCTCTTTTGCTGGTCTGCTGATAACCATTTGGCAATCCAGCTCTGAGGTTGATTGCCGTTTGGATGTGGCATGTGGGACCCACATATGGCCCTAGTGTTGCAAGTATGTCTGCTTCATGCGGGCATTCTGTACAGTAGACAGAACTAGCGGGATGTCCGGGGTTGCTCAAGATCTTGATAGTCCCATGCCCAAAAGTGCTAATGTAACTGGGGGGCTCGTGGAAGAAGCATCGGAATTTGTGATCAAGGGCAGAAACCCAGCAGGTATGGATTCTGTCCTTCCTCTCTTCACTCCCGCAGCATCAGATTCCTGCCTTCCAAAACCCAGAAATGTTTATGCTGTCTCTTCATGTAACTGTCTCTGCTTTTCCCCCACTCTCTAATTCTTTCAGTCTTCCTCTCAGCATTATTCTGATTGTTTTCTATTCAAAACCGACCCAAAGATTTGAGCACATAATCTACTTCAGCACAGTACCTAGGGGATGCTGCACTGTCGAAGGCGCTGTCTTTGATAATACATTAAACCAAAGCCCTCTCTGCCTGTTCAAGTGGACATAAAAAAATCCCAAGGCACTATTTGAAGAAGAGCGGGAGAGCTTTCCCACTGTCCTGGCCAACATTTATCCCTTAGCCAACAGCAGCAAAACAGATTAACTGGTCATTTATATCATTGCTGTTTATGGGACCTTCCTGTGCGCATTTTCTCTGTTACACTTGCCTACATAACAACAGTGACTATACTTCAAAAGGAAATAATTGGCTGTAAAAATGCAATGGAACATCCCGTGGATGTGAAAGGTGCTATAAAAATGCAACTTATTTCTTTTCTTTCTCACTCTCTGACTTTCTGTCTCTTTTTCTGTAATTGTGTCCTTCCTTCTGTCTCTCTTCTGTGTGTTTCCCATTATGTATAAATGTATCTCACACATGTTGCATTACTGATATACTGAATTTGTGTATGAACCAGGCAGAGGGAGGGAGAGGCTGGGCAGAGAGAGGCTGTCTAAGTGGCACTGCAGCAGGCATGGGCATGAGAGAAACTGTGGGGTAGGACCTCGACTAGGAGGGAGTAGAGAGCTTAGACTGACTAGGAATGAGAGTTCAGGACCAGGCTAGGAGGGAGCACGGCCACCGTAATCTGTTCAGAGAGTCAGCAATGGATCCAGAGCTGCATTGCGCTTTCAGGCAGCATGGTCATGCTGTTGACGTTACATTGAATCCAGAGCTCTAATACGAAGCAATATTTATGCATTTGGGATCTGTTGTAACTTCACGGGTGAGAGAGAATGTGGGGCCTGTGCTGAACAGGATTTGGGACATGGAATGGGGATTTTGAGGTATCCATGGCTGGGAGGAAATGAAGCAGGAGTTAGCATATTCAGGGCAGGCGAGGGAGGGAGGGATGGGAACAGAGCTGGAGCACAGCTACAGCACTCAGGGTAAACATGAGGAGAAATAGAGCACAAGCAAAGGCCATGCCAGGGAGCACAGCAGAGGTGGGCCTGGAAATCAGCAGAGGTTGGGTAGTGTGGGCACAATGCTGACAGTGGAGCAATAATGGAGGGGGAATGTGAAACTAAGTTGAGAATTGGTTGAATTTTTTCCCAGTGATCTGCTTGGCCTGTGATGTCTCATGATTAGCACAAATCTGGGTTTGGTTCTGATGGTGGGATGTCATAGCTCTTTGGTTCTGTTTTCTGATTAGTTAGAGGGATTAGTTAGAGGTTGACACTACGACAGAACAGTATTATATTTGCACATTCACAAAGACACAAAACTTTAATAATAGAGTATAAAATAACATGGGATGATACAGAGTGATTTCAAGGAAGCAATCTATTCCAAGGATTCAAATGACTATTATAAATCATTTGAGGTCCGCTTATGGTTTCTAACATTATCTGAACCCTTTAATTAGATTTCTGCTTTGTAATTACTCCAGGTAACCATTATTTTCTATATAATGACATTATATAATTCCAACAATTTATTGTCATTAATCCTGTTCCTTTAAATAGCTGCAAGAAATTAGAATTTGCTGGAAGCATCTATGATTGCAGATCCAAATATATTGCAAATAAATGATACAAAATGATGTACTGGCTGTGTTTTTAAAAGAGTTCAATTATTAACTGGAAAACTAATTATATTTACCCATGAGTCTCTAGATTATTGCCTTGCTCTTTCATTATTCCAGTTAATTATAAGGCACAGTCTGGGACTTTTCTAATCTGAAAATAATCAAAGCTACCCAACATCTGTCCCTGTCTTGTACCCTGTCCAATTTGTGTGATCTACCAACACTGTTTCAAGTTTGCTAGCACTCAATTTTGAAAGCCAAGCCCGGGTGCGTTGGGGGCGGAGGGGGGGGGGGGGGGGCCAAGAAAATTGGAGAAATCCGGAGCGGGAACGAATCCTGGCTCCAAACCACCGACTTCCGCGTTGGACCCAGATGCATCTGGGTGCACGCGCTCCAGGAAGCCGGAGGTCCTGCTGGCAATTAAAGCCACCGGGAAGGTATTTAAAGCAGTAATTAAGGGAGTTGGACTTGTTAAACTACTTCATTTTATGTTGATTGAGGCAGGGAAAGGATTTTAACTCTACTTCAGCGTGTTTCCCATGGCCTCTCAAACACGCCATGGTGAAGGAGCCGTGTATCAGCCGGCAGTCATTTGGACATTTAAATGCCTGTTTGATAGATGGGGATAAAAGGTGAGTTAATGCACCAGGGCACTCTCAGACAAACTTTTGGCTGCAAGATATTTGTGTTTAGACTGAAAATTCTTGGTTTCCACTCAAAATTCTTCTGTTTACACATATTGACCAACTTTTCAGACCCCCTCAAACTGACACCACTGCGCGATGGCTGCATTCACCACTACATCCGAGGACGAGGAACATCACCAGCCTCGCCACGCAGGGCGTGCACTTCCGCCACTTGGAGCTCCACAACACAGTGCTACGCTACAGGCACTTGCACAAGAGCATAGAGGGCAATAACAGAGGGAGCGACATCACAGAAGGCACTCCCCTCACCAGAGGGTCTACAGACCGAGGCTCAGCTTCCTGGACCTCTCTGAGGAGCAGTGCGTACGGAGGCTGAGAGTGAGTCGTCAGGTGGTCACAGACATCTGCAGCCTCCTTCATGCCAAGCTGCTCCCGGCTGGGCATGGCGGCATCTCATTACCTGTCGCTGTTGAAGTCACCACTGCCCTCAACTTCTTTGCCTCTGGATCATTCCAGGGTGCCACCGGTGACATCGCCGGGGTCTCTCAGTCATCAGCACACAAGTGCATAAGGCAAGTCACCAATGGTTTGTTTCGCAGGGCCTCACAATACGTCAACTTCCCCATGGACGACCTCAGTCAAATGGAGAGGGCAGTGGGATTCCACTTGTGGCTGGCTTCCCACGTGTACAAGGTGCAATCGATTTCACGCATATAGCGATCCGAGCACTTCCACACAAGCCAGGACTGTTCATCAACAGAAAGGGCTATCACTCCATCAACACTCAGCTCATTGGTGACCATCGCAAAAGATTCCTTCACATGTGCACCAGATTCCCTGGCAGCTGCCACGATTCCTTCATTCTGAGGGATTCCAACATCCCGGGCCTCTTCCACGCACCGAACACCCTTAAGGCTGGCTCCTCAGGGACAAGGGATACCCCCTGAACACGTGGCTCACGACACCTCTGAGGAACCCCATCAGCAAGCAACAGCGTCGATACAACGATAGCCACATCACCACCAGGTCTATAATTGAACATGCAGTAGGACTGCTCAAGATGTGATTTCGGTGCCTCGATCGTTCTGGGGGAGCGCTTCAATACGCACCAGCGAGAGTGGGTCGCATTATAGTAGTGTGTTGTGTCCTGCACAACATGGTGTAACAGAGAGGGGTACTGGTTGAGGAGGCCCCATCCCCTCATCCACCATCCATAACTGCCATCCACATTGAGGAGGAGATGGAGGAGGACAAACCAATGGGCACAGCAGCTGCTCACCTGGCTGCTCGTGAGGACGGGGAGTCACTCATATGCGAACGGTTCTCGTAAGATCAGAAAATAAAAGGAGTCCAGTCCTCACACCACCTGGAAAGACCAGCGTCAACATCACCCCCGCCCCCACCCCCCCGCACAAAACAGTCCTGCAACTACACATACACCCCCTGTAATGAGATCCACTGGGTGGCATCAAGTGTCGCCGTTCATGGTAAAGCACATGAAAGAGTGCTATCACAAAAGCCAGTCAAGAATGGGCAAAATGTGGCAGTAGTGGTGAAAATGATAACGTTTAATGTGACTTTAACAAAAAAAATATAAATGAAAAACAGGACAGTCTGTCAAACACCCTTGTGCATACCCTTCGTGATCACAAAACCTTAGCCTTTCTCTTCCAACTACTCCTGGTAGTGTGCATCCCCTGTGGCTGCAGCAGAGGTAGTGGCAGGTTGCTCATGTTCATGCCCGGACTGCTTAGATGCTTTCAGCCTATTGGGTTTTGGAGCCTGTGAGGGACCCTCCAAAGACTGCTCCACTTGCACCTGTGCAGGGTCTGACTCGGCCATCTGGAGAGGAGGCAGCATTGCGGGTACTGGTTGAGAGTGGGGGCAATGGTTGAGACATGGGAGCGCTTTGAGTGGCATCCCCACTTCCATGTCCCCTTTCACCATCATCCCTCTCCTGGGCCAGGCCCTCTTCACTCCTATCACCCTGCTGGACAACAGTTTGGAGGATATGTGTGATGCCTTGGAAGGCCACTTCTAGAGTATCTGTCAGCCTGTTTAAGGCGGCAGAATGTTGTTCACCCTGAATCCGAACAGTTGTTGTCAGGGCCTGAATGGACTCATTTGTGAGCCATGCTTAAAACTCAATGGAGGCTAGCCTTCTATCATCGCAGACATTTCCGCATATACCTGCGACACTATCTCAGACAGTTGCTCACATCCCTGCGGCACTATCTCAGAGATTCCCTCCCGTACCTGTGCCACCATTCCACTAATGCAGGATTGGACTCCTCCATCCTCTGCACTATTGTGGAGAGTGTGCGTGGCATCTGTTCCAGTACCTCACAAATGTGCTGCTGTCCCTCAATCATTCTCCTTTTAAAGGATGGCCCCTGGGGTTCAGCATCTATGTCCAGCTGAGCAGAGCCTGGAGAGGAGTGCGCCCACCGACGCGGACTCTTCACAGCTGCCCCTGCCACCAGTGTCTGCTCGTGCTCACGTGTGTGTGGTGACTCACCAGGTGCCAACCCAACTAACTGACTACTAGGACCCACCGAGGTGTGAGTATCTGCGCTCGTGGATGGCTCGCTAAGATGTGACGGTGCACCCTCACAGGGCCAGGAGCTCCTCTGAGGAATTGCCCTCTGCCTTCACTGCAGTTGCTGAAGGGCCTGTAAGAGAACAGAAGGCATTATTAAGCATCATCACAGATGTGTCATGTTGCGATGAGCATACTGAGGTGTTCAACATTGTTAACATCAATTCATGTTGTGTGTGATGTATGTTAAAGTTGTGTCCCAAGAGGTTTGTGGGATGCCAGTGTCGGTGTCCCCGATGGACAGGCATTCGAGGGTGCGGCTGATCTGCAGGGCCTCCTCCTCCACATCTGTGTGGACCACTATTTGTTGTGGTCCCCCTCCAGTCCTCGCCCTCTCACATGCATTTTGTGCTCTCTTCTCCTAGAAGGGGAGAAAGTACAGACGTGTGAGTGAGTGAGGGTGAAGTGGTCAGCCAATAAATGCATTGTTTTGGGTGAGTCTGACCGTGAAAGAGGTGCATCAGAGGGTGAGTATCAGACAGAGACATCACATTTATCATTTATTGGGGTAAGTGGTAGTGGTAGGGTCACAAATCGGGAGGTGAGGAAGGGCAGGTAAGTTGAGGATGAGCCTTAAGTGGGTGTAAGGAGTGATGTGATGGAGCAGTCTTGGCAGAGCAGAATGATGTTGGGGGGGGTGGTTGATGTTCACCACGGAATGGAGGAGAATCAATAAGTGTACTCACTTTTGCTGACCTAGTTAGGTCATTGAAACGCTTCCTGCACTGGACCCAGGTGTGGGATATGTTGCTGCTGCTGGTCACCTCCTCTGCCGCCTCGAGCCAGGCCTTCTTGGTGGCGGAGGCAGGCCACTTCCTCCTGTCAGCCGGGTAAAACTCCTTCTCCTCACCCCGGCCAGTAGCACCTGAAATGAGGCATCATTAAATCTTGGAGCAGCCTTGTCCCTGTGCTGCTCCATTGGGTCATTTTGGTCTTTGCTCCAGCAAAATCCATTGGAGCAATGGCACTTTAAATACTGACGCTCTAGCTGACAGCCTGTCAAGTGGATGCACAGTCTGCCCACTGCGCAGCTTTTGGATGCCAAACCCAGAAGCCACGTTAATGGCCACCAATAAAATCGCAATCGCGTGGGGAAAGGTAAGTTCTTATTATCCAGGTTTGCCCCATGCCCATTGCGCCCACACCCCGTGTCCCCCGCCCCCCCGCTGCCATCCCGTCGCCCTTTCAAAATTGAGCACCTAGTCTCTGAAAGTGTCTTTTTTCTGCCAACACACAGTTATTGGATTTTGAAGACTTTGCAGCTATCAGAAGGTTCAGTAATGACTA
Source organism: Heptranchias perlo (assembly GCF_035084215.1). Taxonomy (NCBI): domain Eukaryota; kingdom Metazoa; phylum Chordata; class Chondrichthyes; order Hexanchiformes; family Hexanchidae; genus Heptranchias; species Heptranchias perlo. The sequence goes on along the minus strand of NC_090325.1, from coordinate 122,808,497 downwards.
GACAACGGATACATGGCAAACAGCTTATTCCAGTCCCTTCCAGTTTCTGCAGTGGTATCTAACTTTGATCAGTAGAGGGCAAGAAGATTCAATTTTCAAATATTGAAAACACATCAATATTTTAAAAGTTGCTATTAAATTTTTGCAACCCAGCCTTCCAAGGCGACTTTCTAGGTAAGTGATCCATCACTATTAGTTAAAAATAATATTGATATTTTCTGTAATTCAGTTACCTTCATCTGTTCATCTGCGATGGGCACTACACTGTCAGTCAAAGGAAAAGAACAATTTAACTGTGACTTTAATTCTGGGCTGACTGTCACAGACGATAGAGAATCAGCTCAATCTGTTTTATAAAACCAAAACAGAAAATGCTGGAAAAGCAGACCAGGTCCATAAGCATCTAAAAATAGAAAAGATGCGTTAATGCTTTGGGTAAAGACTCTTTGGTTTCTCTTCTTTCTTTCTTCAGATGCTGATGGACCTGCTCTGTATTTCTAGCACTTTATTTTTTTTCTGACTCAATTTGCTTTGTGGTTTCATTTCCCAGGTTACAGATTGTGACTGGTTTAAAGGCACAATTGCACCAATCTATTTATCTGTTAATACAACACATTTCTGTTCCTAAATTCATGTCTTTTTTTCAGTCAGGCTGATTCCTCCTTCCTCCAAGCATCGAGCAGCACTTGGGGGAAATGCTAGTCAGGAAATCGCAGGTCCACAGGGCTTGATCTTCCATCCATTTAAATGCATGAATGGAAAATCAAGTTCTGTGCGTGTATAATTTCTTGATCCGCATTCTCTGCTCCTCATCAGAATCACCCAATAAGGCAATCAGACCTACTGTCATCTTCCAAGTGCCAGGCAATGACCATCTCCAACAAGAGAGAGTTTAACTTCCTCCCCTTTACATTCAATGGCATTACCGTCACTTAGTCCCCACCATCAATATCCTGGAGGTCAACTGGACCAGATACATAAATGTTATGGCTACTACAGCAAGTCAGAGGCTGCGTATTCTGCGGAGACTGACTTACCTTCTGAATCCCCAAAGCCTCTCTACCACCTACAAGGCACAATAGGAATGTTGAAGGGTAACTTGGATGGTGTTCAGATGCACCTGCTGCACTCATCCTTCTGGTGATGATGGTCGCGGGTTTGGGAGGTGCTGCTGAAGAAACCTTAGCGAGTTACTGCAGTGCATCCTGTAGATAGTACACACTGCAACCACAGTACTCCGATGGTGGAGGGAACACCATCACCACCAAGTTCCGCTCCAGGTCATGCGCCATCCTGACTTGGACATATATTGGCATTCCTTCATCGTTGCTGCGTCGAAGTTCTGGAACTCCCTACTCCCTGCACTGTGGGAGTACCTTCACCATATGGACTGCAGCACGTTCAAGAAGAAGGCTCACCCCCACCATCTCATGGGCAACTAGGGATGGGAAATAAATGCCGACCTTGCCAGTGACACCCACGTACCGAGAATGAATAATAAAAAAAAAAGCACTCAAGGAGACTGACACCATGTAGTTCCAGAGTATGGAAGGGAGCCTCAGGAAAGTACTTACAAAGACAAAAGTAAGTACTTTCAAGTATTGGTCATAAAATTATATGGAAATGGAGTCAGAATCATGGCCCCTGTTATATAATTTTATAAGAGGGGTATGAAGGATTAGTGTTATCTTTTGAGTGGCATTATACAGTGATGCTGTACTGTACAGAAACACATATACAAAGATTTTAGAGCCATTCAACGATCCTGGCAAAAATGCAGCAGGACTGCATCACTCCCACGATTGTCATCATTCATCTCTTGCCTCTGCACATTGGAGAGAAAAGCTGACCTCATTGAATAGTAATTTGAATGTGTTCCATGTCCATTTTACATGAATTAAGGAAACACAATGGGGTAGATTTTGGCATCCAACGTCAGACGGAGAGCTGGTAGTAGTGGATCGGCTGCCCGTTATGCATCCCGTTGGACTTTCCTTTTCATTGGCTTCAATGAAAAGGAAAATCAGGTCGGTTGTATAACGGGCAACCAATCCACTACTGCCAGCTTTCCGCCTAGTGGTGAAAGTTAGAATCTACCCCAACGAATGGAAAGGGAAGTGAATTATAAAGAACTGTAGCTCACTTTTTACATTATTGATGGCTTTGAAGACCAGCTCTGGAAGGTCACTGAGGGCATGTGGTCAAAACTGTCCCCTTGAATGATGTAGCTTTAGATGCTCTGCTGGAAGAAGTGCGACAGAGAAGGGTATTCATATTTGGAGCAGCAGTAGGCACCGCCCCCTCACCCCCCTCACCTGCACTCTGGTGTGCAGTAAGCATGGCAGAAGATTGTAGATTGGGTCAATGCTGTCTCCCACGGACATGGGACGTGCAGAAATTAGGAATAATTCTCTGGCCTGAGGAACAGTGCCATGGTAAGACTGCCCAAGGTTTGGCATGGCAAATTAAGCCCATGACCATAGTATGCATGCCACAAGCACCGTGCACCGAACATACTGTAGACTCATCAATGGAGCACAGAAAGCACCGACACAACCTCTCACATCATTCACACCTGCACGTCCACATCCATAATGTTTAATATTGAACTTTGTGGCTGCCACTTAAAAATGCTTCTAATAGTACATCTAACGAACATGTTATGACATCAGATCAAAACGTCACGTGATGCTACTTGCATGCTATTTAGTCTTCAATTCACACAAGTGGAATGTAGGCCAGGGCACTGAGGTGTCATTTTATGTTCTTCCAAATGCTGACAGTGTAAGTTTTTTTTTATTCGTTCATGGGATGTGAGCGTTGCTGGCGAGGCCGGCATTTATTGCCCATTCCTATTTGTCCTGTCTGTAAAGGTGAAGGCTGCATATAACCAGAGGGAGATATACAACCTGAGAACTGAATCGCCATGAGGACGTACTCCTTCACATTGTTAGAGTCAGAGGGTACAGTAGCATGGTGATTATGTTACTGGACTAGTAATCCAGAGGCCTGGACTAATAATCTAGAGTCATGAGTTAAAATCCTGCCAAAGCAGCTGGGGAATTTAAATTCAATTAATTAAATAAAATCTGGAATTTTAAAAAAAACAGTATCAGTAATGGTGGCCATGAAACTACCGGATTGTCGTAAAAACCCATCTGGTTCACTAAGTCACTTTAGAGAAGGAAACCTGCCGTCCTTACCCGGTCTGGCCTATATGTGACTCCAGACCCACAGCAATGTGGTTAAATCTTAATGGCCTAGCAAGCCACTAAGTTGTACAATCTTGTTATAAAAAGAATAAAACTGGGCGGACCACTAGGCACCAGACATGACAAAGGCAAACTAAGCCCAGTTGACCCTGCAAATTCCTCCTCACTAACATCTGGGAACTTGTGCCAAAATTGGGAGAGCTGTCCCACAGACTAGTCAAGCAACAGCCTGACAGAATCATACCTTTCAGCCAACATCCCAGACTCTTCCATCACTCATCCCTGGGTATGTCCTGTCCCACCGGCATGAAAGACCCACCAGAGGCAGCAGTGCAGTGATATACAGTCAGAAGGGGGTGGCCCTGGGAGTCCTTAACATTGACTCCGGACCCCACAAAATCTCATGGCATTAGATCAAACAAGGAAACCTCCTGCTGATTACCACCTAGCGCCCTCCCTCAGCTGATGAATCAGTCCTCCTCCATGTTGAGGAGCACTGAGGGTATACAAGGGCACAGAAAGTACTCTGGGTAGGAGATTTCAATGTCCATTACCAAGAGTGGCTCGGTAGCACCACAGCTGGCAGAGTCTTGAAGGATATAGCTGCCAGACTGGGCCTGCGGCAGGCGGTGAGTGAACCAACAAGGAGGAAAAAACCTACTTGACCTCATCCTCACCAATTTACCTGTCACAAATGCATCTGTCCATGACAGTATTGGTAGGAGTGACCACCGCACAGTACTCGTGGAGACGAAGTCCTATCTTCGCACTGAGGAAACCATCCAATGTGTTGTGTGGCACTATCACAGTGCTAAATGGGATAGATTCAGAACAGATCTAGTAGCTCAAAACTGGGCATCCACGAGGCACTGTGGGCCATCAGCAGCAACAGAATAGTATTCCAGCACAATCTGCAACCTCATGATACTGGCATATTCCTCACTCTACCATTACCAACAAGCCAGGGGATCAACCCTGGTTCAATGAGCAGTCTTCAGCCAATTTGATTCACTCCACGTGATATCAAGAAATGACTGAGTGCATTGGATACAACAAAGGCTATGGGCCCCGACAACATCCCGGCTGTCGTGCTGAAGACTTGTGCTCCAGAACTAGCTGCACCAGTACAGCTACAACACTGGCATTGACCTGACAATGTACAAAGTTGCCCAGGTATGTCCTGTCCACAAAAAGCAGGACAAATCCAATCCGGCCAATTACCGCCCCATCAGTCTACTCTCAATCATCAGCAAAGTGACGGAAGGTTTCTTCGACAGCACTATCAAGCAGCACTTGCTCACCGATGCTCAGTTTGGGTTTCACCAGGACCACTCAGTTCCAGACCTCATTACGGCCTTGGTCCAAACATGGACAAAAGAGCTGAATTCCAGAGGTGAGGTGAGAGTGACTGCCCTTGACATCAAGGCAGCATTTGACCGAGTGTGGCAATTAGTAAAATTGAAGTCAATGGGAATCAGGAGGAAAACTCTCCAGTGGCTGGAGTCATAACTAGCACAAAGAAAGATGCTAGTGGTTGTTGGAGGCCAATCATCTCGGCCCCAGGATACTGCTGCAGGAGTTCCTCAGGGCAGTGTCGTAGGCCCAAACATCTTCAGCTTCATCAATGACCTTCCCTCCATCATAAAGTCAGAAATGGGGATGTTCGCTGATGATTGCAGTGTTCAGTTCCATTCGCAACCCCTCAGATAATGAAGCAGTCCGTGCCCGCATGCAGCAAGACCTGGACAACATCCAGGCTTGGGCTCATAAGTGGCAAGTAACATTCTCACCAGACAAGTGCCAGGCAATGACCGTCTCCAACAAGAGAGAGACTAACCACCACCCCTTGACATTCAACGGCATTACCATCGCCAAATCCCTCACCATCAACATCCTGGGGGTCACCATTGACCAGAAACTTAACTGGACAAGCCACATCAATACTGTAGCTACAAGAGCAGGTCAGAGGCTGGGTATTCTGTGGCGAGTGACTCACCTCCTGACTCCCCAAAGCCTTTCCACCATCTACAAGTCAGGAGTGTGATTGAATACTCTCCACTTGCCTGGATGAGTGCAGCTCCAACAACACTCAAGAAGCTCGACACCATCCAGGACAAAGCAGCCCACTTGATTGGCACCCCATTCACCACCTAAACAATCACTCCCTTCACCACCGGCGCACCGTGGCTGCAGTGTGCACCATCCACAGGATGCAATGCAGCAACTCACCAAGGCTTCTTTGACAGTACCTCCCAAACCTGCAACCTCTACCACCTAGATGGACAAAGGCAGCAGGCATATGGGAACAACACCACCTGCACGTTCCCCTCCAAGTCACACACCATCCCGACTTGGAAATATATCGCCGTTCCTTCATCGTCGCTAGGTCAAAATCCTGGAACTCCCTTCCTAACAGCTCTGTGGGAGAACCATCACCACACGGACTGCAGTGGTTCAAGAAGGCGGCTCACCACCACCTTCTCAAGGGCAATTAGGGATGCGACGCCCACATCCCATGAACGAATAAAAAAAAAGTAAAGGCAATAGAGGGTATGGGTCAGGCGGGTTTGGCAAATTGGTGGCAGTACAACATATTAAGTGTACTCTTAAACTTCTTTTGATTCCTTCAAACATAGGCCGTAGCACATAGGCACTGCAGGAACAGAGAGCAGTGCCTTTGGGTAAAGAAAGGAGAAGTTGGGAGCAGCACTTTTGAGTATGGAGGGGGAAGAGTGCCTGCATGAAGTGGTCTGTGCCAGCTTGAATGAGGGGGAAGAATAGTGATAAGGGGGAAGAATAATGATAGTTTGAATGACGGGTTGGAAGACGAGTACCTGGGTGAGAATAGTGCCAAATTTAATTGAGGGGGGAGGGACAAGATTGCCAACAAAAATAGGGGATGGAAACAGAGTGCCAGGGTGAATTTTCAGGGTAGAGGGAGGAGAGTGTCAGTATAAAGTGAAAGAGTTGGAGGAGGAGAGTGTCAGTATAAAGTGAAAGAGTTGGAGGAGGAGAGTGTCAGTATAAAGTGAAAGAGTTGGAGGAGGAGAGTGTCAGTATAAAGTGAAAGAGTTGGAGGAGGAGAGTGTCAGTATAAAGTGAAAGAGTTGGAGGAGGAGTGAGTCAGTATAAAGTGAAAGAGTTGGAGGAGGAGAGTGTCAGTGTAAAGTGAAAGAGTTGGAGGAGGAGAGTGTCAGTATAAAGTGAAAGAGTTGGAGGAGGAGAGTGTCAGTATAAAGTGAAAGAGTTGGAGGAGGAGTGAGTCAGTATAAAGTGAAAGAGTTGGAGGAGGAGAGTGTCAGTGTAAAGTGAAAGAGTTGGAGGAGGAGAGTGTCAGTATAAAGTGAAAGAGTTGGAGGAGGAGAGTGTCAGTATAAAGTGAAAGAGTTGGAGGAGGAGAGTGTGTCAGTATAAAGTGAAAGAGTTGGAGGAGGAGAGTGTGAGTGTAAAGTGAAAGAGTTGGAGGAGGAGAGTGTCAGTATAAAGTGAAAGAGTTGGAGGAGGAGAGTGTCAGTATAAAGTGAAAGAGTTGGAGGAGGAGAGTGTCAGTATAAAGTGAAAGAGATGGAGGGGGAGAGTGTCAGTGTAAAGTGAAAGAGTTGGAGGAGGAGTGTGTCAGTATGAAGTGAAAGAGTTGGAGGAGGAGAGTGTGAGTGTAAAGTGAAAGAGTTGGAGGAGGAGAGTGTCAGTATAAAGTGAAAGAGTTGGAGGAGGAGAGTGTCAGTATAAAGTGAAAGAGTTGGAGGAGGAGAGTGTCAGTATAAAGTGAAAGAGTTGGAGGAGGAGAGTGTCAGTATAAAGTGAAAGAGATGGAGGGGGAGAGTGTCAGTATAAAGTGAAAGAGTTGGAGGAGGAGAGTGTCAGTATAAAGTGAAAGAGTTGGAGGAGGAGAGTGTCAGTATAAAGTGAAAGAGATGGAGGGGGAGAGTGTCAGTATAAAGTGAAAGAGTAAGAGGAGGAGAGTGTCAGTATAAAGTGAAAGAGTTGGAGGAGGAGAGTGTCAGTATAAAGTGAAAGAGTTGGAGGAGGAGAGTGTCAGTATAAAGTGAAAGAGTTGGAGGAGGAGAGTGTCAGTATAAAGTGAAAGAGTTGGAGGAGGAGAGTGTCAGTATAAAGTGAAAGAGTTGGAGGAGGAGAGTGTCAGTATAAAGTGAAAGAGTTGGAGGAGGAGTGTGTCAGTATAAAGTGAAAGAGTTGGAGGAGGAGAGTGTGAGTGTAAAGTGAAAGAGTTGGAGGGGGAGTGTGTCAGTATAAAGTGAAAGAGTTGGAGGGGGAGAGTGTCAGTATAAAGTGAAAGAGTTGGAGGAGGAGTGTGTCAGTATAAAGTGAAAGAGTTGGAGGGGGAGAGTGTCAGTATAAAGTGAAAGAGTTGGAGGAGGAGAGTGTCAGTATAAAGTGAAAGAGTTGGAGGGGGAGAGTGTCAGTATAAAGTGAAAGAGTTGGAGGGGGAGAGTGTCAGTATAAAGTGAAAGAGTTGGAGGGGGAGTGAGTCAGTATAAAGTGAAAGAGTTGGAGGAGGAGAGTGTCAGTATAAAGTGAAAGAGTTGGAGGGGGAGAGTGTCAGTATAAAGTGAAAGAGTTGGAGGAGGAGAGTGTCAGTATAAAGTGAAAGAGTTGGAGGGGGAGTGAGTCAGTATAAAGTGAAAGAGTTGGAGGAGGAGAGTGTCAGTATAAAGTGAAAGAGTTGGAGGAGGAGAGTGTCAGTATAAAGTGAAAGAGTTGGAGGGGGAGAGTGTCAGTATAAAGTGAAAGAGTTGGAGGAGGAGAGTGTCAGTATAAAGTGAAAGAGTTGGAGGGGGAGTGAGTCAGTATAAAGTGAAAGAGTTGGAGGAGGAGAGTGTCAGTATAAAGTGAAAGAGTTGGAGGAGGAGAGTGTCAGTATAAAGTGAAAGAGTTGGAGGAGGAGAGTGTCAGTATAAAGTGAAAGAGATGGAGGGGGAGTGTGTCAGTGTAAAGTGAAAGAGTTGGAGGAGGAGAGTGTCAGTATAAAGTGAAAGAGTTGGAGGAGGAGAGTGTCAGTATAAAGTGAAAGAGTTGGAGGGGGAGAGTGTCAGTGTAAAGTGAAAGAGTTGGAGGAGGAGAGTGTGAGTGTAAAGTGAAAGAGTTGGAGGGGGAGTGTGTCAGTGTAAAGTGAAAGAGTTGGAGGAGGAGAGTGTCAGTATAAAGTGAAAGAGTTGGAGGAGGAGAGTGTCAGTATAAAGTGAAAGAGTTGGAGGAGGAGAGTGTGAGTGTAAAGTGAAAGAGTTGGAGGAGGAGAGTGTGAGTGTAAAGTGAAAGAGTTGGAGGAGGAGAGTGTGTCAGTATAAAGTGAAAGAGTTGGAGGGGGAGAGTGTCAGTATAAAGTGAAAGAGTTGGAGGGGGAGAGTGTCAGTATAAAGTGAAAGAGTTGGAGGAGGAGAGTGTGAGTGTAAAGTGAAAGAGTTGGAGGAGGAGAGTGTGTCAGTATAAAGTGAAAGAGTTGGAGGAGGAGAGTGTCAGTATAAAGTGAAAGAGTTGGAGGAGGAGAGTGTGAGTGTAAAGTGAAAGAGTTGGAGGAGGAGAGTGTGTCAGTATAAAGTGAAAGAGTTGGAGGAGGAGTGTGTCAGTATAAAGTGAAAGAGATGGAGGAGGAGAGTGTCAGTATAAAGTGAAAGAGTTGGAGGAGGAGAGTGTGAGTGTAAAGTGAAAGAGTTGGAGGAGGAGAGTGTCAGTATAAAGTGAAAGAGTTGGAGGAGGAGAGTGTCAGTATAAAGTGAAAGAGTTGGAGGAGGAGTGTGTCAGTATAAAGTGAAAGAGTTGGAGGAGGAGAGTGTCAGTATAAAGTGAAAGAGTTGGAGGAGGAGTGTGTCAGTATAAAGTGAAAGAGATGGAGGAGGAGAGTGTCAGTATAAAGTGAAAGAGTTGGAGGAGGAGAGTGTCAGTATAAAGTGAAAGAGTTGGAGGAGGAGTGAGTCAGTATAAAGTGAAAGAGTTGGAGGAGGAGAGTGTCAGTATAAAGTGAAAGAGTTGGAGGAGGAGAGTGTCAGTATAAAGTGAAAGAGTTGGAGGGGGAGAGTGTCAGTATAAAGTGAAAGAGTTGGAGGGGGAGTGTGTCAGTATAAAGTGAAAGAGTTGGAGGAGGAGAGTGTGAGTGTAAAGTGAAAGAGTTGGAGGAGGAGTGTGTCAGTATAAAGTGAAAGAGATGGAGGGGGAGTGTGTCAGTATAAAGTGAAAGAGTTGGAGGAGGAGAGTGTCAGTATAAAGTGAAAGAGTTGGAGGAGGAGAGTGTCAGTATAAAGTGAAAGAGTTGGAGAAGGAGAGTGTCAGTATAAAGTGAAAGAGTTGGAGGAGGAGAGTGTGAGTGTCAAGTGAAAGAGTTGGAGGAGGAGAGTGTCAGTATAAAGTGAAAGAGTTGGAGGAGGAGTGAGTCAGTATAAAGTGAAAGAGTTGGAGGAGGAGAGTGTCAGTATAAAGTGAAAGAGTTGGAGGGGGAGAGTGTCAGTATAAAGTGAAAGAGTTGGAGGAGGAGAGTGTGAGTGTAAAGTGAAAGAGTTGGAGGAGGAGAGTGTCAGTATAAAGTGAAAGAGTTGGAGGAGGAGAGTGTGAGTGTAAAGTGAAAGAGTTGGAGGAGGAGAGTGTCAGTATAAAGTGAAAGAGTTGGAGGGGGAGTGTGTCAGTATAAAGTGAAAGAGATGGAGGGGGAGAGTGTCAGTATAAAGTGAAAGAGTTGGAGGAGGAGAGTGTCAGTATAAAGTGAAAGAGTTGGAGGAGGAGAGTGTGAGTGTAAAGTGAAAGAGTTGGAGGAGGAGAGTGTGTCAGTATAAAGTGAAAGAGTTGGAGGAGGAGAGTGTGAGTATAAAGTGAAAGAGTTGGAGGAGGAGAGTGTGTCAGTATAAAGTGAAAGAGTTGGAGGAGGAGTGTGTCAGTATAAAGTGAAAGAGTTGGAGGAGGAGAGTGTGTCAGTATAAAGTGAAAGAGTTGGAGGAGGAGAGTGTGAGTGTAAAGTGAAAGAGTTGGAGGAGGAGAGTGTGTCAGTATAAAGTGAAAGAGTTGGAGGAGGAGAGTGTGAGTATAAAGTGAAAGAGTTGGAGGAGGAGAGTGTGTCAGTATAAAGTGAAAGAGTTGGAGGAGGAGTGTGTCAGTATAAAGTGAAAGAGTTGGAGGAGGAGAGTGTGTCAGTATAAAGTGAAAGAGTTGGAGGAGGAGAGTGTGTCAGTATAAAGTGAAAGAGTTGGAGGAGGAGAGTGTGTCAGTATAAAGTGAAAGAGTTGGAGGAGGAGAGTGTGTCAGTATAAAGTGAAAGAGTTGGAGGAGGAGTGTGTCAGTATAAAGTGAAAGAGTTGGAGGAGGAGAGTGTGTCAGTATAAAGTGAAAGAGTTGGAGGGGGAGTGTGTCAGTATAAAGTGAAAGAGTTGGAGGGGGAGTGTGTCAGTATAAAGTGAAAGAGTTGGAGGAGGAGAGTGTGAGTATAAAGTGAAAGAGTTGGAGGAGGAGAGTGTGTCAGTATAAAGTGAAAGAGTTGGAGGAGGAGTGTGTCAGTATAAAGTGAAAGAGTTGGAGGAGGAGAGTGTGTCAGTATAAAGTGAAAGAGTTGGAGGAGGAGAGTGTCAGTATAAAGTGAAAGAGTTGGAGGAGGAGAGTGTCAGTATAAAGTGAAAGAGATGGAGGGGGAGAGTGTCAGTATAAAGTGAAAGAGTTGGAGGAGGAGAGTGTCAGTATAAAGTGAAAGAGTTGGAGGGGGAGAGTGTCAGTATAAAGTGAAAGAGTTGGAGGAGGAGAGTGTCAGTATAAAGTGAAAGAGTTGGAGGAGGAGTGTGTCAGTATGAAGTGAAAGAGTTGGAGGAGGAGAGTGTGAGTGTAAAGTGAAAGAGTTGGAGGAGGAGAGTGTCAGTATAAAGTGAAAGAGTTGGAGGAGGAGAGTGTCAGTATAAAGTGAAAGAGTTGGAGGAGGAGAGTGTCAGTATAAAGTGAAAGAGTTGGAGGAGGAGAGTGTCAGTATAAAGTGAAAGAGTTGGAGGGGGAGAGTGTCAGTATAAAGTGAAAGAGATGGAGGGGGAGAGTGTGAGTATAAAGTGAAAGAGTTGGAGGAGGAGTGTGTCAGTATAAAGTGAAAGAGTTGGAGGGGGAGAGTGTCAGTATAAAGTGAAAGAGATGGAGGGGGAGAGTGTGAGTATAAAGTGAAAGAGTTGGAGGAGGAGTGTGTCAGTATAAAGTGAAAGAGTTGGAGGGGGAGAGTGTCAGTATAAAGTGAAAGAGTTGGAGGAGGAGAGTGTCAGTATAAAGTGAAAGAGATGGAGGGGGAGAGTGTCAGTATAAAGTGAAAGAGTTGGAGGGGGAGAGTGTCAGTATAAAGTGAAAGAGTTGGAGGGGGAGTGAGTCAGTATAAAGTGAAAGAGTTGGAGGAGGAGAGTGTCAGTATAAAGTGAAAGAGTTGGAGGAGGAGAGTGTCAGTATAAAGTGAAAGAGTTGGAGGAGGAGAGTGTCAGTATAAAGTGAAAGAGTTGGAGGGGGAGAGTGTCAGTATAAAGTGAAAGAGTTGGAGGGGGAGTGAGTCAGTATAAAGTGAAAGAGTTGGAGGAGGAGAGTGTCAGTATAAAGTGAAAGAGTTGGAGGAGGAGAGTGTCAGTATAAAGTGAAAGAGTTGGAGGAGGAGAGTGTCAGTATAAAGTGAAAGAGTTGGAGGGGGAGTGAGTCAGTATAAAGTGAAAGAGTTGGAGGAGGAGAGTGTCAGTATAAAGTGAAAGAGTTGGAGGAGGAGAGTGTCAGTATAAAGTGAAAGAGTTGGAGGAGGAGAGTGTCAGTATAAAGTGAAAGAGATGGAGGGGGAGTGTGTCAGTGTAAAGTGAAAGAGTTGGAGGAGGAGAGTGTCAGTGTAAAGTGAAAGAGTTGGAGGAGGAGAGTGTGAGTGTAAAGTGAAAGAGTTGGAGGAGGAGAGTGTCAGTATAAAGTGAAAGAGTTGGAGGAGGAGAGTGTCAGTATAAAGTGAAAGAGTTGGAGGAGGAGAGTGTCAGTATAAAGTGAAAGAGTTGGAGGAGGAGAGTGTCAGTATAAAGTGAAAGAGTTGGAGGAGGAGAGTGTCAGTATAAAGTGAAAGAGTTGGAGGAGGAGAGTGTCAGTATAAAGTGAAAGAGTTGGAGGAGGAGTGTGTCAGTATAAAGTGAAAGAGTTGGAGGAGGAGAGTGTGAGTGTAAAGTGAAAGAGTTGGAGGAGGAGAGTGTCAGTATAAAGTGAAAGAGTTGGAGGGGGAGAGTGTCAGTGTAAAGTGAAAGAGTTGGAGGAGGAGAGTGTGAGTGTAAAGTGAAAGAGTTGGAGGGGGAGTGTGTCAGTATAAAGTGAAAGAGTTGGAGGAGGAGAGTGTCAGTATAAAGTGAAAGAGTTGGAGGAGGAGAGTGTCAGTATAAAGTGAAAGAGTTGGAGGAGGAGAGTGTGAGTGTAAAGTGAAAGAGTTGGAGGAGGAGAGTGTGAGTGTAAAGTGAAAGAGTTGGAGGAGGAGAGTGTGTCAGTATAAAGTGAAAGAGTTGGAGGGGGAGAGTGTCAGTATAAAGTGAAAGAGTTGGAGGGGGAGAGTGTCAGTATAAAGTGAAAGAGTTGGAGGAGGAGAGTGTGAGTGTAAAGTGAAAGAGTTGGAGGAGGAGAGTGTGTCAGTATAAAGTGAAAGAGTTGGAGGAGGAGAGTGTCAGTATAAAGTGAAAGAGTTGGAGGAGGAGAGTGTGAGTGTAAAGTGAAAGAGTTGGAGGAGGAGAGTGTGTCAGTATAAAGTGAAAGAGTTGGAGGAGGAGTGTGTCAGTATAAAGTGAAAGAGATGGAGGAGGAGAGTGTCAGTATAAAGTGAAAGAGTTGGAGGAGGAGTGTGTCAGTATAAAGTGAAAGAGTTGGAGGAGGAGAGTGTCAGTATAAAGTGAAAGAGTTGGAGGAGGAGTGTGTCAGTATAAAGTGAAAGAGATGGAGGAGGAGAGTGTCAGTATAAAGTGAAAGAGTTGGAGGAGGAGAGTGTCAGTATAAAGTGAAAGAGTTGGAGGAGGAGTGAGTCAGTATAAAGTGAAAGAGTTGGAGGAGGAGAGTGTCAGTATAAAGTGAAAGAGTTGGAGGAGGAGAGTGTCAGTATAAAGTGAAAGAGTTGGAGGGGGAGAGTGTCAGTATAAAGTGAAAGAGTTGGAGGGGGAGTGTGTCAGTATAAAGTGAAAGAGTTGGAGGAGGAGAGTGTGAGTGTAAAGTGAAAGAGTTGGAGGAGGAGTGTGTCAGTATAAAGTGAAAGAGATGGAGGGGGAGTGTGTCAGTATAAAGTGAAAGAGTTGGAGGAGGAGAGTGTCAGTATAAAGTGAAAGAGTTGGAGGAGGAGAGTGTCAGTATAAAGTGAAAGAGTTGGAGGAGGAGAGTGTCAGTATAAAGTGAAAGAGTTGGAGGAGGAGAGTGTGAGTGTCAAGTGAAAGAGTTGGAGGAGGAGAGTGTCAGTATAAAGTGAAAGAGTTGGAGGAGGAGTGAGTCAGTATAAAGTGAAAGAGTTGGAGGAGGAGAGTGTCAGTATAAAGTGAAAGAGTTGGAGGGGGAGAGTGTCAGTATAAAGTGAAAGAGTTGGAGGGGGAGAGTGTCAGTATAAAGTGAAAGAGTTGGAGGAGGAGAGTGTCAGTATAAAGTGAAAGAGTTGGAGGGGGAGAGTGTCAGTATAAAGTGAAAGAGTTGGAGGAGGAGAGTGTGAGTGTAAAGTGAAAGAGTTGGAGGAGGAGAGTGTCAGTATAAAGTGAAAGAGTTGGAGGAGGAGAGTGTGAGTGTAAAGTGAAAGAGTTGGAGGAGGAGAGTGTCAGTATAAAGTGAAAGAGTTGGAGGGGGAGTGTGTCAGTATAAAGTGAAAGAGATGGAGGGGGAGAGTGTCAGTATAAAGTGAAAGAGTTGGAGGAGGAGAGTGTCAGTATAAAGTGAAAGAGTTGGAGGAGGAGAGTGTGAGTGTGAAGTGAAAGAGTTGGAGGAGGAGAGTGTGTCAGTATAAAGTGAAAGAGTTGGAGGAGGAGAGTGTCAGTATAAAGTGAAAGAGTTGGAGGAGGAGAGTGTGAGTGTAAAGTGAAAGAGTTGGAGGAGGAGAGTGTGTCAGTATAAAGTGAAAGAGTTGGAGGAGGAGAGTGTGAGTGTAAAGTGAAAGAGTTGGAGGAGGAGAGTGTGTCAGTATAAAGTGAAAGAGTTGGAGGAGGAGAGTGTGAGTATAAAGTGAAAGAGTTGGAGGAGGAGAGTGTGTCAGTATAAAGTGAAAGAGTTGGAGGAGGAGTGTGTCAGTATAAAGTGAAAGAGTTGGAGGAGGAGAGTGTGTCAGTATAAAGTGAAAGAGTTGGAGGAGGAGAGTGTCAGTATAAAGTGAAAGAGATGGAGGGAGAGAGTGTCAGTATAAAGTGAAAGAGTTGGAGGAGGAGAGTGTCAGTATAAAGTGAAAGAGTTGGAGGAGGAGAGTGTGAGTGTAAAGTGAAAGAGTTGGAGGAGGAGAGTGTGAGTGTAAAGTGAAAGAGTTGGAGGGGGAGTGTGTCAGTATAAAGTGAAAGAGTTGGAGGAGGAGAGTGTGAGTGTCAAGTGAAAGAGTTGGAGGAGGAGAGTGTCAGTATAAAGTGAAAGAGTTGGAGGAGGAGTGAGTCAGTATAAAGTGAAAGAGTTGGAGGAGGAGAGTGTCAGTATAAAGTGAAAGAGTTGGAGGAGGAGAGTGTCAGTATAAAGTGAAAGAGTTGGAGGGGGAGAGTGTCAGTATAAAGTGAAAGAGTTGGAGGAGGAGAGTGTCAGTATAAAGTGAAAGAGTTGGAGGAGGAGAGTGTCAGTATAAAGTGAAAGAGTTGGAGGAGGAGAGTGTCAGTATAAAGTGAAAGAGTTGGAGGAGGAGAGTGTCAGTATAAAGTGAAAGAGTTGGAGGGGGAGAGTGTCAGTATAAAGTGAAAGAGATGGAGGAGGAGAGTGTCAGTATAAAGTGAAAGAGTTGGAGGGGGAGAGTGTCAGTATAAAGTGAAAGAGTTGGAGGGGGAGAGTGTGAGTGTAAAGTGAAAGAGTTGGAGGAGGAGAGTGTGTCAGTATAAAGTGAAAGAGTTGGAGGAGGAGAGTGTGAGTGTAAAGTGAAAGAGTTGGAGGAGGAGAGTGTGTCAGTATAAAGTGAAAGAGTTGGAGGAGGAGAGTGTCAGTATAAAGTGAAAGAGTTGGAGGAGGAGAGTGTCAGTATAAAGTGAAAGAGTTGGAGGGGGAGAGTGTCAGTATAAAGTGAAAGAGTTGGAGGGGGAGTGTGTCAGTATAAAGTGAAAGAGTTGGAGGAGGAGAGTGTCAGTATAAAGTGAAAGAGTTGGAGGAGGAGAGTGTCAGTATAAAGTGAAAGAGATGGAGGAGGAGAGTGTCAGTATAAAGTGAAAGAGTTGGAGGAGGAGAGTGTCAGTATAAAGTGAAAGAGTTGGAGGAGGAGTGTGTCAGTATAAAGTGAAAGAGTTGGAGGAGGAGTGTGTCAGTATAAAGTGAAAGAGTTGGAGGAGGAGTGTGTCAGTATAAAGTGAAAGAGTTGGAGGAGGAGTGAGTCAGTATAAAGTGAAAGAGTTGGAGGGGGAGAGTGTCAGTATAAAGTGAAAGAGATGGAGGAGGAGAGTGTCAGTGTAAAGTGAAAGAGTTGGAGGGGGAGTGTGTCAGTATAAAGTGAAAGAGTTGGAGGGGGAGTGTGTCAGTATAAAGTGAAAGAGTTGGAGGAGGAGTGTGTCAGTATAAAGTGAAAGAGATGGAGGAGGAGAGTGTCAGTATAAAGTGAAAGAGTTGGAGGGGGAGTGTGTCAGTATAAAGTGAAAGAGTTGGAGGGGGAGTGTGTCAGTATAAAGTGAAAGAGTTGGAGGAGGAGTGTGTCAGTATAAAGTGAAAGAGATGGAGGAGGAGAGTGTCAGTATAAAGTGAAAGAGTTGGAGGGGGAGAGTGTCAGTATAAAGTGAAAGAGTTGGAGGGGGAGTGTGTCAGTATAAAGTGAAAGAGTTGGAGGGGGAGTGTGTCAGTATAAAGTGAAAGAGTTGGAGGAGGAGTGTGTCAGTATAAAGTGAAAGAGATGGAGGAGGAGAGTGTCAGTATAAAGTGAAAGAGTTGGAGGAGGAGAGTGTGTCAGTATAAAGTGAAAGAGTTGGAGGGGGAGAGTGTCAGTATAAAGTGAAAGAGTTGGAGGAGGAGAGTGTCAGTATAAAGTGAAAGAGTTGGAGGGGGAGTGTGTCAGTATAAAGTGAAAGAGTTGGAGGGGGAGTGTGTCAGTATAAAGTGAAAGAGATGGAGGAGGAGAGTGTCAGTATAAAGTGAAAGAGTTGGAGGAGGAGAGTGTCAGTATAAAGTGAAAGAGTTGGAGGGGGAGAGTGTCAGTATAAAGTGAAAGAGTTGGAGGAGGAGAGTGTCAGTATAAAGTGAAAGAGTTGGAGGAGGAGAGTGTCAGTATAAAGTGAAAGAGTTGGAGGGGGAGAGTGTCAGTATAAAGTGAAAGAGTTGGAGGAGGAGAGTGTCAGTATAAAGTGAAAGAGTTGGAGGAGGAGAGTGTCAGTATAAAGTGAAAGAGTTGGAGGAGGAGAGTGTGAGTGTAAAGTGAAAGAGTTGGAGGGGGAGAGTGTCAGTATAAAGTGAAAGAGTTGGAGGAGGAGAGTGTCAGTATAAAGTGAAAGAGTTGGAGGAGGAGAGTGTCAGTATAAAGTGAAAGAGTTGGAGGAGGAGTGTGTCAGTATAAAGTGAAAGAGTTGGAGGAGGAGAGTGTCAGTATAAAGTGAAAGAGTTGGAGGAGGAGTGAGTCAGTATAAAGTGAAAGAGTTGGAGGAGGAGAGTGTCAGTATAAAGTGAAAGAGTTGGAGGAGGAGAGTGTCAGTATAAAGTGAAAGAGTTGGAGGAGGAGTGTGTCAGTATAAAGTGAAAGAGTTGGAGGGGGAGAGTGTCAGTATAAAGTGAAAGAGTTGGAGGGGGAGAGTGTCAGTATAAAGTGAAAGAGTTGGAGGAGGAGTGTGTCAGTATAAAGTGAAAGAGTTGGAGGAGGAGAGTGTCAGTATAAAGTGAAAGAGTTGGAGGAGGAGAGTGTCAGTATAAAGTGAAAGAGTTGGAGGAGGAGAGTGTCAGTATAAAGTGAAAGAGTTGGAGGAGGAGTGTGTCAGTATAAAGTGAAAGAGTTGGAGGAGGAGAGTGTCAGTATAAAGTGAAAGAGTTGGAGGAGGAGAGTGTCAGTATAAAGTGAAAGAGTTGGAGGAGGAGAGTGTCAGTATAAAGTGAAAGAGTTGGAGGGGGAGTGTGTCAGTATAAAGTGAAAGAGATGGAGGGGGAGAGTGTGAGTATAAAGTGAAAGAGTTGGAGGGGGAGAGTGTCAGTATAAAGTGAAAGAGTTGGAGGAGGAGTGAGTCAGTATAAAGTGAAAGAGTTGGAGGGGGAGTGTGTCAGTATAAAGTGAAAGAGATGGAGGGGGAGAGTGTCAGTATAAAGTGAAAGAGTTGGAGGAGGAGAGTGTCAGTATAAAGTGAAAGAGTTGGAGGGGGAGTGTGTCAGTATAAAGTGAAAGAGATGGAGGAGGAGAGTGTCAGTATAAAGTGAAAGAGTTGGAGGAGGAGAGTGTCAGTATAAAGTGAAAGAGTTGGAGGAGGAGAGTGTCAGTATAAAGTGAAAGAGTTGGAGGAGGAGAGTGTGTCAGTATAAAGTGAAAGAGTTGGAGGGGGAGAGTGTGAGTGTAAAGTGAAAGAGTTGGAGGAGGAGAGTGTGTCAGTATAAAGTGAAAGAGTTGGAGGAGGAGTGAGTCAGTATAAAGTGAAAGAGTTGGAGGAGGAGTGTGTATCCCTGTGGAAGGATAGGAGTTAGATGGGGTACAATGGAGGGGGAAGTCAACTTTGGCGGAGACACAAACTAGGTGGTAGTGGATTAGCCTCTCATCATACAGCCCGCCCAATCTTCCTGTCCACTGACGCACACTGCACACTATCGCTAGAGTTAGAAGGCTGGAGTGGGAAATAGTTACACTGATGCAGTTGAGGGTTCTATTGAACTTGGGGTTAAAACGCATTGGAGCAAAAATCAGGAGTTTAACGTTGCATCTGACCATGTTAAATCTAATTCTGGGGTGATTCCACAATCCCTTGCTCCCACACTTCTCCATGTTAAATGTGAGCTATGGGTGTACTGATGAACCATTACTGATAGGGAACCAACACCAACTACAAGCACAATAAGCAAGTAGACTGTGTTGTGATTGAATTACTTGACATATCATATAGTATTTTGAATTTAAATATTTGGTTAAAAATGAACTGTTAAATCAATATAACCAGGATAGGATAAAATAAGCCACTTTGTGGTTTTATCTTCCTATTGTATCAAACAGGTACAAAAACAGACTTCGAAAATTTGGGATGTAAAAATGATTTGTGCCTTAATTAACATGAGGGTAGATTTGCTTGGGTCTCTATGTGTTAGTGACATTATAAACATAGCAAGAAGACTCTGATGGCGACTATTTCTAATGAAATGGTGAACATGTTCTAAAGTAACTCAGTTACAGTTTTGCTCGAGATAATGATAAAAAAAAAATCAACTCATTTTATGCAGTTTCACTGACTGACCCTATTTGGTTCTTGAATTATATACTTTTTTTTCACAGGCTTTTTATATCGCAGAAGTCCTGACATCACTTGAGAAATATTCGTTACCCAGGGAATATTTATTCCATAGTCAGCTGTGTGATGCAATATTTCTTTGAGTCTGGCTGACTAGATAATCTGGCTGCAAGTGAGTTATGATCTGTCTTACAAGCGAAAATAAAAATCATATGGCTGTCCATTGGGTATTTTAATTCAATGTTATTTATAACAAAAATTTAATTTATTTTGATTTTTTTTCACTGGTGGAAATGAAAGACCTAATTGTTGGAATCAGACCCACTCCAGGAGTTATGTCAGTTCGTCAAGTAGCACAATGAAGAAAATGGTAGGGGAAGGACATGCTGATAACTGTGTGGACCTGGTTATCTGAAAGGACCTAAAGGGAATCTGCTGCCAGGGGGGAGGATCTATTTACACTCTTGAATTAAGTGATTTTTTTTCACTATAATTTCTCTGTCCCTGTCACTATTGTATGTGCAAGTGTTTTTGTCAGTTAGTTATAGTAGGTTTGCATTCTTATTTTTGAGCATTTAATATAATTCGTTAGATTTTATTAAAGCTATTTACTGTTGATAGCAATCTCTAGTCAAAGAAGCAGCTCTGGATCTTAACAAGGGCCAATTGGCCTAGGGCCAATGACTAGCAGAACTCTGCAAGAGTCTGTTCCAGGTCATCTGCTGTTCACACTATTCATAAATGACTTGGAGCAGAATACTGCTTGGAATATTATAACATTTGTTGATAATACCAAGCTATGTGGCCAGGGGACAAATAGAAAGGAGATAAACCGCATTCAAAAAGGTAATAAGCAATTAAACAAATGGGTTCAGGAATCGCAGATAAATTTTGATGTCGATAAAATATATTGTAAACAATTTTACAACACCAAGTTATAGTCCAGCAATTTTATTTTAAATTCACAAGCTTTCGGAGGCTACCTCCTTCCTCAGAGTTTCCACATCGTTCACCTGAGGAAGGAGGTAGCCTCCGAAAGCTTGTGAATTTAAAATAAAATTGCTGGACTATAACTTGGTGTTGTAAAATTGTTTACAATTGTCAACCCCAGTCCATCACCGGCATCTCCACATCATGGATAAAATATATGGTCATGAATATTGGAATAGGAAATGTATGCAGGAGGAAAGGGTATCTAGCAAAAACAGAGAAGGAAAAGGATCAGTGTTTGATCATTAATCAGCTGCAGAACGTTCTCAATAAATATGAAGTTATTATTAACAAAACTAATCAAATACTAGGCTACAGATTGACAAGAACAAAAGTGGAAAGGTGTTATTCTAACCTTCTATAGATTGCTAGTGAGGCCACATTTAGAATATTGTGTGCAACTTGAGCCATTAACTTCAACAGGACATTGATATATTGGAGAGAGTTCAGAGGAGAGTGTCAAGGATGATCCTAGAAATTAATGGTCAAAATTATGAGAAGAGAGGCACAGAGTTGAACCTATTTTCACTGGCGAGAGGAAGATTGAGGGCAATGTGATTTAGGAAATTAAAAAGCTGCGAGGAATAGGAGATATAGATGTGAGCAGGCTATTTGATTTGGACTGTATACATATAGGGGACACAGGTTTAAAAATTTTAAAAGTAGCACTAGAAATTAGAAGAAACTTTTTCAAAATGAAAAATAAATATGTAGTACAGACTCTCAGCAAAACTAATTTCACTTGATTTGATCAACTCCTTCAAAACGGATATGGATAAATACTTGGGGCAAAGATTTCCTTTATAAATAGGCAGAGGGAAATCTTAAACTCAACCTTTACAAATAGGCTTACAATTTGCAACATGTAGCACACAGAGGAAATCTTCCCCATGGTTGGGAATGGGATTGGAGATTATAAGGATAGGTGTACATTACCATGACTACATTAGGTGTGCATAACCATGTGCCATGCAATCTTGAAAATTCTGCTAAGTGTTAAATATTGTTTTGCATCACATTCCTGAATCCCGGTATGTTTAGAATTACACTCTTTTGCCACCTTGAAAGCATCTCACCATTGCAAATGGGTCATTCTGGTTCAATTTGCGGAAATTTAAATTTAACGCTTTCCAAATAAATTGAACCAAGGCTGATTTGTTAATTCCCCATTGGTCAGCACGCTGGGCTAAAATGCTTTGGGTCTCCCCATTGCTGCACTGAAAGCAATGAGCAGCAAGGTATGCTGGGAGCTGAGATGAAGCAAGGCAGTGCCATATTTTCATGCCTACAAAATAATGGCTTTTATTAGCAGTCAATCACAAGTTGATCAGAATAATTGACATTCAGAAAAATGATTTTTCTTTAAACTAAATGCAGGCCTGTACTTTCCAGTTGAAACTCAAAGATAAGAGACGACTGCAGAATCTCATCCTGGAGTATTCCTTTAATGGTTTTATTATTTGTTAAGAAAACTTGTGAACACATACATATATACATACAAAAACATTAGACAGGAAAAGTCGAGCTGGTCCATCTAACCTGTCCCATACAGTCCTGATGCCTTATGCATCATATCAAGCGACCCCTCACCCTCAGTTACCATGTAGTCTCCTGGGAGACTAGATCAAAAACCCAAGGCCAGTTACAGGAGCAAAGTCTGGAAAATTCCTCTCTGATCCCTCTAGGTCCAGGAAACCACATTGGCCATGACTTATATTATTTGATACCTACCATTTGTATGATGCGATCTCCGTCCCAGCCAGAAACCAGTCCCACCTCTCTTTTGAAGGTATGTAGTGAATCAGCATTCACTGCATATGCCGACAATTTGTTTCATAGGTCTACTATTCTCTGGGAAAAGAAAAACTGCCTAACATCTAATGTATTTCTTCCCTTTCTTAGTTTACACAGTCGTAGACAGAGAATCTTATCTATCCAGTCATAGCCAGACAATCACCTGCAATGGCTTCTCTTTCCGCTCCCACATCGTTACCTCTGGAGCCCTCCAAGGATCCATTCTTGGCCCCTTCCTATTTTTCATCTACATGCTGCCCCTTAGTGACATCATCCGAAAACACAATGTCAGGTTCCACATGTACGCTGATGACACCCAGCTCTATCTCACCACCACCTCTCTCGACCTCTCCACTGACTTTGATTTGTCACACTGCTTGTCTGACATCCAGTACTGGATGAGCAAAAATTTCCTCCAATTAAATATTGGGAAGACCGAAGCCATTGTCTTCAGTCCCCGCCACAAACTCCATTCTCTAGTCACCAACTCCATCCCTCTCCCTGGCCACTGTGAGGCTGAACCAGACCGTTTGCAACCTTGGCATCCTATTTGACCCTAAGATGAGCTTCCGACCACATCACCAAGATTTTCTACTTCCACCTCCATAATATCATCTGTCTCCGCCCCTGCCTCAGCTCATCTGCTGCTGAAACCCTCATCCATGCCTTTGTTACCTCTCGATTTGACTATTCCAATGCTCTCCTGACCGGCCTCCCATCTTCCACCCTCCATAAACTTCAGCTTATCCAAAACTCTGCTGCACGTATCCTAATACGCACCAAGTCGCATTCACCCATCACCCCTGTGCTTGCTGACCTACATTAGCTCCCGCTCTGGGAGCACCTCAATTTTAAAATTTTTATCCTTGTTTTCAAATCCCTCCATGGCCTCGCTCCTCCCTGTTTCTGTAACCTCTTCCAGCTCTATAATCCTCTGAGATCTCTGCGCTCCTCCAATTCTTGCCTCTTGCGCATCCCCGATTTTAATAGCTCCACCATTGGCGGCTGTGCCTTCAGCTGTCTAGGCCCTAAGCTTTGGAATTCCCTCCCTAAACCTCTCCACCTCTTACTCCTCCTTTAAGACGCTCGTTAAAACCTACCTCTTTGACCAAGCTCTTTGGTCACCTGTCCTAATAGCTCCATTTGTGGCTCAGTGAAAATTCTGTTTGAAATTTGCTTCTGTAAAGCACCTTGGGATGTTTTACTACGTTAAAGGCAGTATATGAATGCGAGTTATTGTTGGTGGTAGTGGTGGTGGTGTTGGTGGCTGTTGTTGAATACTCATGATCCCTGGTCCTCCCCAACCTATCTAACTGAAATAATTTGTCAGCATGTAACACAATCTAGCCCTTTCATTATTATATCGACCTCAATCAAATCACCCCTAAATCCATGCTTCTCAAAAGTATATGGACCCAGCTCTTTAAGTTGTTTCATAAGAATTAAGCTGTAGAGGAAAATACATTACTATTTTAAAAAATAATGGTGTCTTCATTCTCATAAAGTCTGTAGGTTTTGGAACAAAGGGAGGCAGGGAGAGAGTTAGCAAAGCAGAGATATTAAGGAATAAAGTTCCATAAGAGAGGGGCGTAATAACTGAAAGATTGCCTCCGGATAGTGGAGTGGAGAGGGAACAAGCAGCATTACAGTGTCAGAGAGTACAAGTTGAACACATGGGGGGTAAATTTCGCGGGGATAATATCTGATCAAACGCCTAGACACCTTGCCTGATTTTCCTGATGAAATCAATGGACAAGAAAATCAGGCAGGGTATTAATCGGGCGAGGTATTAATCGGGCGAGGTGTTAATCGGGCGAGGTGTAAATCGGGCGGGGTGTAAATCGGGCGGGGTGTTAATCGGGCGAGGTGTTAATCGGGCGGGTGTAAATCGGGCGGGGTGTTAATCGGGCGGGGTATAAATCGGGCGGGTGTAAATCCAGCAGCCAATTCGTTGTCGCCCATTTTTTGCTGCCACCAAACACCAGTTTCACCCCCAACGACTTAATTTCTATATTTAGCTCACAAGAGGTCATGAAATTTGCTTTATTAGTAATATTTAGAATCACTCCCCCACTCCTAAAATGTTCAAGTAACATTAAGAGGTTATGTTACATTGTATCAGAATTACATGAATCAAATAATCTGTTGCCCTTCCTCTGCTACTGTGTTTTTGTCAAAATTTGAGGCAGAAATTACGATTCCGGGGGCAGCAAGATCACAGGTTAATCATAGCCAATTCATATTCCACTATTTGTTGATTAGTTCATTCAGAAAAAAGTAACCAAGTTCATTCTGGACACTTTTTCAGATCTTTCTCTATTCCAAATTATAATTCATGCTTTGTATATATTTTTTATATAGCAAAATTATTTTTCAGGTATCCTGCACTGTGTGTGCAACAATAAGGGCATTTCTGTATTCATTGGACAGATTTGCATTTTGCACACACAATGCACACTCGTATAAGCGATCAATGTTCCCTTTTCTCACCTTTACAAATAGCAACCAGTTAATCATTATACCGTTGAGCGTAGAATGTATTGTTATATAATATGTAGTTGATCCACTATGGTCTTAGTCATGAATAAATAATTCAAAATTCTGTTACAGCTGTCTAGTTTTCTTATACTTTCTTAGAAAGTATATCTTTGTATCATTCTATACTCAATAGATGAATTATAAATGTAACTGCATAATATATAAACAGTAGAAGAATAAGTATTATAAATGACTAATTGATGTATTGTTAGACTGCATATATTTTGCCTTTGGGGAGACAAAGAGATGTACAAGCCTTGGATCTATTATTTATGCATGTAGTTGCTTGCTGGCGAGAGTGTTATTGTTGTTGCTCATGCAACCCAGTTTTCCCAACGGGGAGCAGAGGCTGTCGGGAGCACATCTCAGAAAATTGCAAGCATGGATCCCATTGTTTTCTATCCATTCAAATAAAGAACACGAACTTACAAAAAATGGGACAGGAAAAGATCCGATTCCACCCCTCTCCCCTCACGATGCTCCCCCGCCCCCAGTCCCACAATCGCTTGAGCGAAACAAGAAAAAAATTGTAAAACACCTGAGGCCAGTTGATGAAATAATCAGTTGCAAGAAGTTTTCTTAGAATAAATTTGCCTATGACAGTGAAGCATAGCACAGGAAATATGATGTAATGGACAGGAAATTAGTACACATGTGCCATTATCATTTTGCAAACAGATCTTCCATGATGTTGCTCTGTTACAAGATTTGCTGGGGCATGGATAGTGAGGGAGGGTTGCAGAGGGAACAATTTGGAAAGAAGATTTTAAGATTTCTGTCCAGAAACAGTGAGGCAAGTGTTTGTTCATTAGTTCCTGGAAAATAGGTAGGAAATGCAGTTCCTGCATACACATATTGTGCAGGGGCTCTTTCGCCCTCCCCTCCTTCACCCTCTTTAACTAGCTTTTTCTGGTCTTAGCACTCTTCCTTGCTGGTGGTGCTCTCCATCATCCTCCAGCCCCAATAGTAGACCCTTGGGACGGAACACCCATTATAAAAATATTTGTGCTGAATGCAAAGCAGAGAAAGACTCATCCACCTCTAAAAGGTTCTGCTGACAAATGTTTAATGCCAAAACAGCCACAAAAGGCCAACAAGCCCACCAGCAGCCGAAAACGACTAACCAGAGACTTACTTTCATGAAGGTGAGGATCCCTTTAAATAGTACTTCTGCACTCTGCTTCCTGACTGTTCCCGCCACGATTTGCTGGGTGGGTTTAAGATTGAATGAATCAGGCTGTGGCACAGACCAATTTCACAGAAGGGGCCTGAAGCAGGCGAAGGACCCTGGTTTAAATAATTTAATTGGCTGAATGCTAATTTCAGGCAGGCACTGGCAGCAATTAATGGGCACCCGAGCCAAAATGGCAAAACGTGGTCTAATTTCTCTCCCCGTGGCTTTAGTATTTTGTAATTTTAGCGAACAGGCCAAATTTTGCTGTCAAAATAAGAGTGAGGCTCATGACACTTGCTGTGATTTATGCATAAATGGTACAGCAACTTCAGACGAGGAGCAGATGCGCGATTAAATGAGAATATCCAAAAGTTGCTGTCCGAGTTGCACCACTTCCATGTTAGCTTGGAGAAGATGGCATTTCGCCCCCTGCCTCACCATTGACATGCATTGAATGTCATGAAGTCGCTGTATGTGCGCGGTAGATATGAACAAAATCCGCCGCAGATATTTAGGGGCAGTGATTACAAGTGTAAGTACCCTTTTAACTACATGATAAGTGTTAATGATTGCCAATCAACCTCTCTGGCACTGAAAATTAACTATCATAAGTGTGGAGTCTCATTCCTTCAGTTTGTGAATATTTTTAGGAGATTTTAAAAATGTCAAATTTTATTTTTTTTCTTAAAGTTCCTTTCTGTCTCTCTTTTCTCTCTTAATCCAATCTTTCTGTCCCTCTCTTTATTTCTCTTTCTGTCCCTGATTTATCATTGAATTCCCCCACTCTAATTTACACTTCCTTCTCAGTCCTTCCTGTGTTTATTTTGCAATCCGTTGGTTAAGGAGAAGCACTGTTGGTTGTCCTGTTTTCCTCACTGCGCTGTTATCAGCTCGTACTTCCAGCAACTGTGTGGGCAAAATTGTTTGAACTGAAGCAGGGGCAAGTCTAACTAACGGCAGACGCGGTTAGATGCCCTGCTGCAGCTAAATCTGGCCCAATGTGTCTGTATATTCAAACTGATTGGCTGTGTATCTTTCTACTATTTAAAAATATAACACAAATTTGCATTAGATCATGTATGTTGTCTGAAGTTCAATTTCCACCACCTTCCGTTTCAGATTTCAACAGTTGCAGGTTTTTATGATCATTGCATTAAATTGGCCAGTAAATATATATTTGCCTATGACTTCCTTCATTACAGGCAACTCTCAATCTTTTGAAAACATCCATGAAAATACTTTCTCTGACTAGCTTTAATCAGTGAAAACAGAAAAGTATACAAAATTGCAGGAAAAATATTTGCCACGAGTTTTCAACTCTAAATTTTACTTGATAAGAGATTAAAACAAACTCTTGGAACGTTAGAAATTTGAAATAAAGACAGAAAATCTTGTGATAAAGATCCCACCCTGGAGTTGGTTATCCCGCTGTGGATTTCCTTGCTTTCTTTTTCTATATTACATGCCCAAAAGGCAGTCTGTCAAGGTTCACCCGAAGGAACATCAGGGCTGAGTCCGCAATCGACCCAGCTGGGAATGGCGCTTTCACGAATGCATATGTGGAAATTACGAAAATGCAACCTGTAATCTTCTGCCAATGATGGATGAAAAATCAGAGGCTGAGCGTCCAGAATTTCCCAAGATGTGCTTCTTATCGGGAACTCCTGCCCGCTGGGAGCGACAGATAGCGGACTCGTCCGCATCATTCTTTAAGACTTTAAGCTAGACTAGGTATTATTTAACAATATATTGTGAAAACCCCTGAATCTGCAGTATTAATGACTTTTTTTAATTGACTGCTGTCTGGGCATTAAATGTGGTTCGTGCTTTTCAAGATTGGAATGTAGCATCAGAAACCTTTGGGTTTTCCTGAAAAGTAAAGAAGATTGTTTTTCATTGCTGATTGGTACCGGGACCAAACCCACAGAAATGCAGCCTGCTGTGCCTTTCAGTGTGAATTAAGAACAGTCCTTGTAACCCAGATCTCAGTAACTCCACCTGTAAACAATCTAATTGCGGCTGAGTAGATCCATGCAACATGGTGAAGCACAGCGAGATCATATGAAAATATATAATGGTAGAATTTCGTTGGCGCCAGTTTTGGCCGCGAAGATGGCGATGCAGATGCAACGCCTCCCAAACCAGGAGGCCTGAGGCCAGCCTGAAATTGGGCCTCGGGCCTCACCTAAATAATCTGGGTGAACTGTCGGTGTCTGTCACGCGTCCACAGGCAGCTCGCCCTTCTGCGGCATCGAATTTTGAGCTGCCTGCCTCGCCAGGACCATCTTTGGGTACGTGCCAGGGAGTGGGGGGAGGACCAGCGGGAAGGGGATTAATTGCGGCCGGTAGCAGCTGTCAGGAGTGCTGTGGAGCGCGGAGGAACAATCCTGGCCTTCCTGGCTCCACATCAAAATTATTTATTTTTCCACTTACCTTTTTGTGGCGGCCACTTGCTAGGCCGCATCCATGCCAACAAAACCTGAGCAGAGCAGGCCCAGTGCCTGCTCTGCTCAGGGCAGCCCAATTTCCCAGAGGAGTCCTAAAATAGGTGTTCAGAGGCAAGCATACAACCACTAAGCTGTTAAAGGGTACAGTACACCTCAGCCATGCATTTCTTTTGTGATTTCAGCAGGTACTATACATCTGATTTATCTATTTTCTTAGCAGAGTGAGTAGAGGATACACATACATTGTTTCTTTTTGCAGTCAATGAGATGAAATTGCTTCCAATTTAGGCGCAGATCATAATAGTCAGTTATCCTTCATGTTGGCGAGCATTTTGGAATTTTGAAGATGATAGTATCTTTATTATGTGACATGAAGTAATTTTGCCAGAATTCCTGGAGTCTGAGCAGTCTGTGGATTTGTTGGGCTGTAGGCTGATGCAGGGTAATAGTTGTGCTTTTGTAGTTTAGGTTTCTTGAAACATTATTATTAATTCACCAGTTGAATTTGTTCTGTACTAATCTGACAAAATTACAATTTGACTAAATTCCTGCTGCTGTTATTAAAAATTCTCCAAGGTTTTGGTCACTGCTATAATGATTCCATTTGTTCTGGTGTGTAACTTCACAAGAGAACATCCAAAATATCTCACGTACAGTGATGGAAAGCAACAAGTATGCCTGTAGTGTTGGGAAAAAGTTGAATTTAACTTCCAGAGAATATGTCTAGGTTTAAGAATGATCACAATTTAATGCCCAAATTATTCTAAAAGTTTACTAAAAAGGTCGATTTAATGCCAGAGATGAACATTCACAGTCCTATAGTTGACCATCTTGTAAATAAATACTTGAAGGGAAAAAATTAACAAGGCTATGGGGAAAGAGCAAGGGAGTGGGACTAATTGGTTAGCTCTTTCAAAGAGCTGGCACAGACATGATGGACTGAATGACCTCCTTCTGTGCTGTATCCTTTTTTTTATTCCTTCATGGGATGTGGGCGTCACTGGCAAGGCCAGCATTTATTGCCCATCCTTAATATCTATATCCCACTATTATACTAAATAAGATACTTCCTAGACTGTAAGGTAAAGTTATATCATGTATTACTTTACAAAAATGATACACAAAGAGAGCAAATAAAGGACAAACTGGCAATTGTTACATTTATGGTTGATAATTGCATACAGCAAGACCTGGACAACATAAGTGGCAAGTAACAATCGCGCCACAGAAGTGCCAGGTAACGACCATCTCCAACAAGGGAAAGCCTAACCATCTCTCCTTGACATTCAATGGCATTACCATCGTCGAGCCTCCCACCGTCAACATCCTGAGGGTCACCATTGACCAGAATCTGAACTGGACCAGCCACATAAATGTCATGGCTACTAGAGCAGGTCAGAGGCTGAGTATTCTGCAGCAAGTGGCTCACCTCCTGACTCCCCAAAGCCTCTCCACCACCTATAAGGCACCAATCAGGTGTATGATGTAATACTCTCCACTTGCCGGGATACAACAACACTCAAGAAGCTCGATACCATGCAGGACTAGCAGTCCACTTGATTGGCAGCCCATCCACTAGCCTAAACATCCACACCCTCCACCACTGGCATAATGTGGCTGGAGTGCGTCCTATCTACAGGATGCATTGCAGCAACTTGCCAAGTCTTCTTCCCCAGCACCTCCCAAACCCCCAAACTCCACCACCTAGAAGGACTAAGGCCGCAGGTGCATAGGCATACCACCACCTCCAAGTGAATTTTCTCGTCACACACCAGCCTGACCATCCAAAAGTGCTTCCTGATTTCCGTCCTCAATAGCCCACCTTTAATTTTAAGATTACGTCCCCCACCAGAGGAAATAGTTTCTCCGTATCTACCCTATCAAATCCTTTCAACATTTTGAACTCCTCAATCAGATCGCTCCTCAATCCTCTTTACTCAAAGGAATGCAAACCAGCGGGGGCAGAAAATTGGCCAGGATCCAGCAACACGGGTTTCCACCCAGTAGAGTGGTCAAAAAGAGTTTCTGCTGCAGTTTGGGGCGGGTAGAAGTTCTTTGAAATCACAAGGAGGTGAGGCCGGTGGGGAGGCTTGTCCCACTAGAATTCTTGCAGCTTCTGCCTCCTTTGTACCCAGCAAAATAGATATCAGAAATGAACTGGCGTTTGGGTCCTTGGGGGCAGTGGGGGGAGGGGGAGAGGGGTGTAAGTGGTGCCCAGCGAGATTTCCACACTGGGATCATGGCCTGGTAGACCCAAGAATTGATCCTCAAATTATTTTGCAAAATGGCCTCTTGCAGTCACCTGGAGAGCTGGAACTATCGGTGGAGCCTGTCAGCAGTATCCCCAAGCAGCCCTATGGCAACTTACCTCCCCCCCTCACCCCCTTCGTATACTGGCACAAGTGCACAGCAGAAATATTTAAAATAGATGACCCTACTCTGACTCCAGACAGTCCACTGGAGTCAGGAGTAGATGTCAGTGGCGGAGCAGGTCGAAAGATTTGCAGCCCCTTTATTACTAGTGACTGAATTAGAGGAACTTCTACAAATCTAAAAGGAGACAAGACTGCTTCATTTTAACTACAGTGTTTTTGCAGCAGGTATTAGTACTGATGTTAGTGTTGCTGTTGTTGGTGGTGGTGGTGTCAGTGATGATGTCGGTGGTGATGTTGTTGCTGATGGTGGTGGTGATGGTATTGTTGGATTTGACTGGACAAAGAAATGAACCTTTCAGACTTTCAGACCTTTGAAAATTATGAAAATTGGAACATCTTTTGCACTTTATTCCCTGCGCTAACTATAATAAACACAATGAGACGCAGCGCTGGGTTTAGTCTATATCCTCTTCACAATGTTCCTTAACAGGCTCAGCCGCCTGCTTGTAAGTGAAGTGTGGCTCATCATCATTGTATGAAAGACAACTTGATCTGTTAAGGTAACAATCAATTACCCATGCATTACATTTCACCCACTTACTGACTACAGATGCCTTGTTAATTACTTGTACAAGAAAGCATTTTAATAGGTGTCCGGCAGCTTTAAATAACATGAAATGAATATGTTCTTTCCATCAGTGTGTACAGGTTTGCAGATGGTTATCTTTTCACAAAAGATTTATGTTCCATTTCAGTCTTTTCTTTTGTTTCCCCACATGATGAAGCTTGTTTTTTCCGAAGTAATCAGATAACAAAGGTTTTGAATTTCAGGTATATAATGGTTTTATTGATTAAGGATATTTAGACTGTAAATGTTCTGATGTCATGGAAATACTGCAACAGGGTAGCATGCATGTCAGTATGAATGTTCAATGTGTTTATTCATCGAGGATAGTTGGATGCTTAAGCCTGGAGATCATGTGCAATCTGCTCTTAACTCCTTCTGTTCCAGTTTTCCTCCAAATCATGTTTTATGAGTCCAGACTATCAACCATTTGTACTGCATATGTGTTCACAATCACCATCTGACTTTAATACTCACAGTCTCTTGCAGACAACTTTACTTTTAGATTTCAGAAGCAGATCTGAGACATTTGTGGCTGCTTTGACTGGTTTATTGTCTGCCTCTGTGGCTTCATTATGAAACATTAAAGCCGCTGGCAGACTACTTACTCAGTGCCGTACGTGAGTCTTTTAAAGAAGTACTGGTCTGTCAGTGTTGGATTAAATACAAGAAAAACTTTAGACCGAAAATCCATGGCACTGGATCCCTGCAAAAGTGCCAGGTTATGTTTGTATAGGGCCCCCAGCACTGGCCCTGTCAACGTCTGCAGAATCGGGGGATGGCCCTACATTACTTTGGCTAAGGCAGGTCCCTGCACTACTGGGGCAATTCTCGGATACTTGTCTGTCCCAGGTGGCCAGGAATCCCAGCTGAACTAAACCTGGTTTTGAAGAGGAGAGGTATGCTATTTCTCCCTCAACCCCATCCCTTCACCCTGGAAAGAAAGTTTAATGCTCATAAGAACATAAGAAATAGGAGCAGGAGTAGGCCATACAGCCCCTCGAGCCTGCTCTGCCATTCAATATGATCATGGCTGATCTTTTACCTCAACTCCACTTTCCCAACCGATCCCCATATCCCTTGATTCCCTGAGGTTTCAAAAATCTTTCGATCTCAGCCTTGAATGTACTCAATGACTGAGCATACATAGCCCTCTGGGGTAGAGAATTCCAAAGATTCACAACCCTCTGAGTGAAGAATTTCCTCCTCATCTCAGACTTGAATGACACCTTATCCTGCGACTATGCCCCCAAGTTCTAGACTCTCCAGCCAGGGGAAACATCCTTTCACCATCTACCCTGTCAAACCCTCTCAGAATCTTATATGTTTCAATGAGATCACCTCTTATTCTTCTAAAACACCTGAGAGTGTAGGTCCATTCTACTCAATCTCTCCTCACAGGGTAATCCTCTCATCCCATGAATCAATCTAGTGAACCTTTGCTGCACCTCCTCTAAGGCAAGTATATCCTTCCTTAGATAAGGAGACCAAAATTGTACACAGTACTCCAAGTGTGGTCTCACTGAGGCCCTATACAATTGTAGAAAGACTTCCTCACTCTTGTACTCCAACTCCCTTGTAATAAAGGCCAACATGCCATTTGCCTTCCTAATTGCTTGCTGTACCTGCATGTTAACTTGCGGTGTTTCGTGTACGAGGACACCCAAATCCCTCTGAACACCAACTCCTATGTAAGGCAGCTAAAATAAGATTTAAAAATGTAAAAATCATTAGAGATCCAGGCTTGTCCCACACCTGGACCCCCAGGTGGGGCCTACAACTACCATTCAGAAGGCCGGTACACCTAATTTCACTCAGCGTACTGGTCGTCAAATTGCGCCCATCTGCTCCCAGGCTGGTATTGCCTCAGGGTGGCTTGGCCCTGGCCCCGTCCTGTGTCGATGGCCTTGTTTAGCGTAGGCAGAGGCTCTGCCCCTTACAAGGTCATTAGAAAACTCCTACATTTCTAGGACCTGGCATTCCTGGGTCCCAGACTAATTTGCAGTCCTTCTAAAACACTCCTGTTGAGTAACTAAATTATGTAACATGCTATCTAACATATATCTACCTAGATAAAAGTTTTTGGAGCATTTGTCACATGGCAGATATTACTATTCAAAATGTCAGAAACATGCCGTTTTCATGCAGTTTTTTTCTAAGCTGCAGCCTGAAATCTACAAATACCTTCTAATCTGCAAACATCCAAACAGCAATTTGACTCTGACTGACCTCATCTAGCTATCTTTACTGAAACCAATTAGACCATGTGGCCTTAAAAGTGACAGCTTCACGTTAGCAGAAGAATAATAATGCAATATCTGGGAATTTCTCAGGGGCACAAACCCGGTTGGGGGGTGGTGGTGGGAGGGGAAGAGGCGGGGAGGGCGGGGGGGGGTTTCATACCTGCCGGACAACTCTGCTGCTAACTCCTGCCAATGATCGTGGGGTTGGGCCAGGGTCTAATGGACCTTTGGTGGGTTGGAGACACATCTGTGGTGTTCCCTCCCTTCCTGCTAAAGAAGCCTGAAACGTTGGGCAAAGCTTTTTGGGATAGGGGTGTGCCAGCCTCCCTCCCATTTCCTGGAAAGGTGCACATCCAGCTGCCAGTCTATTACAAAATATCTTATCTAATTTACCATGGGCAAGATACACCAGTGTTTTTAGATAATTCATATGTCAAGGGGCCAATTTAAATATATATTTTAAAAATTGTGCCCGTGATCTTCGGGGCCCCAGGCCACAGTCCCAGCCTGGACCAGGTGGATGCCACTTCTGCCAGGTGTCTGTGAGGTATGCCTGGTGAGACCAGGCGTACCTGTGATGATGCCGCACTGGATCCTGAGGGCTGGGGTACAGGAATGCCCATTTAGAGTGTCCCAGCCCCCTGTTCTGCCTCCCCTTACGTCGATTGCCTTGTAGAAATGGGCAAAGTTGCCATCCTCACAAGGCCAGTTCTGGACACTTGAACTTAATTCGCCATATCCAGGTCCCAGCTGAACTTGCGGTGGGGATCTGCTGGTATGACTGAAAAATGTCAGCCCCATTGTATGTTACATGGTATTACACTCCTTTCACTACAAAACATCTTATCATCTGATTACCATGGACTACAGTAAGATCCATTAGTGTTCTTAGAAAGTAGAACACAGATCTCAGAAAGTTCGGTGTTTAAATGCAGCACTGGTATGGCACTGAGCTATAAACCGGGAAGACCCTGGGTGCTGAGTTAACTGATTTTAGCCAGGATGGAAATAGGAATGCTAAAATTGATCTCCGCATCCCTAGGCTAGGGAGGGGTAAAAATCAGCCTGTGTTGCCATTTTTGCACTCCTGATCGCTGCCCTGTGACCCCCTGATGGAAGTGCATGTGTCTGGGCCATGGGTGAGGACATGATTGGACTCAGCTGTGATGCCTCCCCCCGTGCTGTCGAGCAGTTTGCTGACATTCACTATCTAGGCTCAAACATAAAGAATGGCCACTCGGCTTAGGCATTTCAGAAGGGTACAGACACTTATAAACTGGAATGGGTTGACACCTTTGGGACAAGAGGGAGAAAAGGTAAGAAGATTTTAAAATAGAAAGATAGTTGTTTTTAACCGAGTAATCATGTCATAATTCCCAACAGACGAGCTGCATCATTGCATCTATATGATTAATATCCAAGTAATAATAGTCTCATTTTTCAAACTTGCCAACTCATCTAACAGCTGGGATAAGAAGCCTAAAGCTCATTTTCTTCCATGTTCAGTATGCCTCTGATCTTATCTGGACACTGGCTTCTACTCTGTGGGCGATCTGAGAAGAACAGCAGATGGAGAAGTACATTTTATAGTTTCTTTCTTCATTCAAGATTGAAGGCTGTTTGCATGCCAGATTCACAGTGCAATTCCTGTCATTTTCCAAACTACAGCCTCATTAGTAACCTTTCTCATTTATGTACTCAATCAAATGCAGCTTCAAAGTTACCATCTGCTACTCTGCGATGCTTCTTGGGTTGGTATTTTCAAAGACCCTTTTCTTTTGCTGTTTTTTTTAATAGCTTGAGATAGATATAATCTATCTTAAAGCCACCTGTGAGAACTCTTCTATCGTGTCAACTGAATATCAAACCCAACAATTAGTTGAATGATTCAGGCTTGAATCTATGTCAGCAGAGGCCATCTGCAATAAGGACCACCTGACATTGCATAGTCATTGTAGATATAGATGATCTCTTTGATGCTCCTGAAAACAAGTTTAATTGTCTTGCAATATTCACATTTTATTATCTATTTGTTTTCAAAGAGCATTTATAGTGGATAATGTTTCAACGTGACTGCAAATAATCTTGGTTTTATCCCACATGCAGAATGCCACTTCACTGAATGGCGTCGACATGCATAGGGAGGAACACCAGCTTGTCTGTAAAGGGTTGTGTTTCTAATAGGCATGAAATGCAGAGATATCATCTGGTGCAGCCACAGAATGGAGACGTAGTTATACCACGTTGGTACCGCAAGTTGGTGTGTGCCTATGTGACAAGAACTGCAACACATGGAGAACTTAAGAAAAAACTCCAAGTAGTGCATCTTAATTAGAAGGAGATAATTATTGCTTCTGACTAGAAGACCTCCTTTACTAATCATGTTGAGAGTGTGTGCTCATGTACTGAAAAAAAGGAGAAACAACAGTCACTGGCGTTGAGAGAGAAGCTGCAGCACATCTGGATAGGGTAGAGACAGTGACAGCCAAGAGCTAGACTTCCATTGGTGGTGATGGCAGTAATCCAACCTAAAGCAAAGAATCCGACAGTGTAACATTGCATCAAAGTGTTATAATGTGCACAACAAAGACTGACACAGCCACATCATCTGCTCCATGCACATAATTCTACCCATAATGGCTACTAGCAGGTAAACATAGAGAGGATCACAGGGGCAGTCAATTAAAGCAATCTCTTGAGAAAATTACTGCTTACTGACAAAGCAGAGTACTCATTGAAAAGGAAAATTGAGAGAACACTTATTTGACAGAACGATAGCTGACTGGAGGTAACAAACCAAAACGAAAGAAAAGAAAGTACTCATGGTTGCTCCAAAAAGAAAAAAAACTTCTTCCATAGATGGTCTAGGAACCTATCTTTACATGGGGAACTAAAAATGCTGTTAAGCCATGAGGGCCAAAGTGATTGAGGAACATTGAACAATGCTGTCTCACTTCCACAAGCGGAGTTACTCCTGCCTGAAGTGGTGCCACTGTTTTTTTCTGATGTGCAGGCGTATGTAGGCACATATGTCATGCTAGCACATAGAGGTCGATGTTCATCTGGAGCGTACATCAGGCAGGCAGTGGAAGGGGGAAGGGTATGGTATCTGCTCTACCCACCCGATGCAATCGGCAGGAGGCCTGAGCCATTTTTGTGTTCGGGCCTCCTTAAGAAGAAATCAGCGA
Organism: Heptranchias perlo; assembly: GCF_035084215.1. Classification (NCBI taxonomy): domain Eukaryota; kingdom Metazoa; phylum Chordata; class Chondrichthyes; order Hexanchiformes; family Hexanchidae; genus Heptranchias; species Heptranchias perlo. The sequence continues at coordinate 122,772,402 of NC_090325.1, read as the reverse complement.
GCTCCCGTAACAGGTGGATGACCAGCCATAAGTGGGCAGTGTCCTAGGCCCAACCATCTTCAACTGCTTCATCAATCACCTTCCCTCCATCATAAGGTCAGAAGTGGGGATGTTCGCTGATGACTGCACAGTGTTCAGTTCCATTCGCAACCCGTCAGATAATGAAGCAGCCCGTGCCTGCATGCAGCAAGACCAGGACAACATCCAGGCTTGGGCGCATAAGTGGCAAGTAACATTAGCGCCAGACAAGTGCCAGGCAATGACCATCTCCAACGATAGAGAGTGTCTACCCACCTCCCCTTGACATTCAACGGCATTACCATCACCGAATCCCCTACCATCAACATCCTGGAGGTCAACATTGACCAGAAACTTAACTGGACTAGCCATGTAAATACTGTAGCTACAAGAGCAGGTCAGAGGCTGGGTATACTGAGGCGAGTGACTCACCTCCTGACTCCCCAAAGCCTTTCCACCATCGACAATGCACAAGTCAGGAGTGTGATGAAATTCTCTCCACTTGCCTAGATGAGTGCAACTCCAACAACACTCAAGAAGCTCGACATCATCGAGGACAAAGCAGCCCACTTGATTGGCACCCCATCCCCCACCTTAAACATTCATTCCCTTCACCACCGGCGCACCATGGCTGCAGTGTGTACCATCGACAAGATGCACTGCAGCAACTCACCAAGGCTTCTTCGACAGCACTTCCCAAACCCACGACCTCTACCACCTAGAAGGACAAGGGAACAACACCACCTGCACGTTCCCCTTCAAGTCACACACCATCCGGAATTGGAAATATATCGCCGTTCCTTCATCGTCGCTGGGTCAAAATCCTTGAACTCCCTACCTAACAGCACTGTGGGAGAACCTTCACCACACGGACTGCAGCGGTTCAAGAAGGCAGCTCACCACCACCTTCGCAAGGGCAATTAGGGATGGGCAATAAATGCTGGCCTTGCCAGCGACGCCTACGTTCCATGAATGAATAAAAAAAAGTCAGTGGTTTTGTTCTTCATGTTATTTTCATGACACTATCACCCTGATAATACCTAAAAAACGGGCAGTAGTGACAAGTAAATCACCCCCACGTAGCTGTGCAACAGGTTTCAGAGGAAACTGGAACTGAGAGTGTGTGAAACTCATTTCACCCAGCCATACGCACTGAAGTCTACTTATCCTGTGATTCTACTGGTTGGAAAGTAGACTCAGACTCATGCTGCTAAGTCATAATGTTATAGCACGTATCACTTTCTGGGGGTTGTGTCAGCAACATATGTGAAGCTGGAGCTCACACAATGTTAATCTGTGGCCAGACCACCACTGCGTGATGGAAGGAGGGGGTGATATTGGTTTATAATTCAACAGTGTCATACTACAGATTTTCTGCTGGTACAAGTTCGGTACCACATATATCAATGAAGAATTCCCTGCTCTGGTTCATCAGCAGTGTAAATGTGTACTGGGTAAGGGAAGGGAGGGACGGGGGATCAGTGGGAGGGAATCAGTCACAAAATCCGAGTACCAGAAATGTGCTTGGAGCGTCCTTGCGATGTCGGAGGATGTACACAGGGCTATTAATGTTTTGGCCAGATATGGTAATCAAGAGAATTTCTCCTATGTAAGATTGCCATGAATCTGCAGTCCGGCCACATCCAGTCGTGAATGGTGGTGGACAATTAAACAACTAACGGGAGGAGGAGGCTCTGCAAACATTCCCATCCTCAATGATGGCAGAGTCCAGCACGTGAGTGCAAAAGACAAGGCTGAAGCGTTTGCAACCATCTTCAGCCAGAAGTGCCGAGTGGATGATCCATCTCAGCCTCCTCCCGATATCCCCACCATCACAGAAGCCAGTCTTCAGCCAATTCGATTCACTCCACGTGATATCAAGAAACGGCTGAGTGCACTGGATACAGCAAAGGCTATGGGCCCTGACAACATCCCGGCTGTAGTGCTGAAGACTTGTGCTCCAGAACTAGCTGCGCCTCTAGCCAAGCTGTTCCAGTACAGCTACAACACTGGCATCTACCCGACAATGTGGAAAATTGCCCAGGTATGTCCTGTCCACAAAAAGCAGGACAAATCCAATCCGGCCAATTACCGCCCCATCAGTCTACTCTCAATCATCAGCAAAGTGATGGAAGGTGTCATCGACAGTGCTATCAAGTGGCACTTACTCACCAATAAACTGCTCACCGATGCTCAGTTTGGGTTCCGCCAGGAGCACTCGGCTCCAGACCTCATTACAGCCTGGGTCCAAACATGGAGAAAAGAGCTGAATTCCAGAGGTGAGGTGAGAGTGACTGCCCTTGACATCAAGGCAGCATTTGACCAAGTGTGGCACCAAGGAGCCCTAGTACAATTGAAGTCAATGGGAATCAGGGGGAAAAGTCTCCAGTGGCTGGAGTCATACCTAGCACAAAGGAAGATGGCAGTGGTTGTTGGAGGCCAATCATCTCAGCCCCAGGACATTGCTGCAGGAGTTCCTCAGGGCAGTGTCCTAGGCCCAACCATCTTCAACTGCTTCATCAATGACCTTCCCTCCATCATAATGTCAGAAATGGGGATGTTTGCTGATGATTGCACAGTGTTCAGTTCCATTCGCAACCCTTCAAATAATGAAGCAGTCCGAGCCCGTATGCAACAAGACCTGGACAACATCCAGGCTTGGGCTGATAAGTGGCAAGTAACATTCGCGCCAGGCAAGTGCCAGGCAATGACCATCTCCAACAAGAGAGAGTCTAACCACCTCCCCTTGTCATTCAATGGCATTACCATCGCCGAATCCCCCACCATCAACATCCTGGGGGTCACCATTGACCAAAAACTTAACTGGACCAGCCATATAAATACTGTGGCTACAAGAGCAGGTCAGAGGCTGGGTATTCTGCGGCGAGTGACTCACCTCCTGACTCCCCAAAGCCTTTCCACCATCTACAAGGCACAAGTCAGGAGTGTGATGGAATACTCTCCACTTGCTTGGATGAGTGCAACTCCAACAACACTCAAGAAGCTCGACACCATCCAGGACAAAGCAGCCCGCTTGATTGGCACCCCATCCACCACCCTAAACATTCACTCCCTTCACCACCGGCGCACAGTGGCTGCAGTGTGTACCATCCACAGGATGCACTGCAGCAACTCGCCAAGGCTTCTTCGACAGCACTTCCCAAACCCGCGACCTCTACCACCTAGAAAGACAAGAGCAGCAGGCACATGGGAACAACACCACCCGCACGTTCCCCTCCAAGTCACACACCATCCCGACTTGGAAATATATCGCCATTCCTTCATCGTCGCTGGGTCAAAATCCTGGAACTCCCTTCCTAACAGCACTGTGGGAGAACCGTCACCACACGGACTGCAGCGGTTCAAGAAGGCGGCTCACCACCACCTTCTCAAGGGCAATTAGGGATGGGCAATAAATGCCGGCCTCGCCAGCGACGCCCACATCCCATGAACGAATAAAAAAAAATGTCCAATGCAGCCAGCAACAGGTTGTCCTCCACATCCTCATTAAGCTACTGTTGCTCTCCAAGGGGGTCTTCCCACTTCAGGACCTCCGTGATAAAGGTACTTTGTAAAACAAAGTTGTGCAGCATGTAGCACATAATCACGGTCCTTGAGATCCAAGCAAGACTTTATTATTGCCCAGATCGATCTGGGCACCTGAAGCGTACCTTCAATATGCCAATGAGATGCTCGATGATAATTCTGATAGATGAAAGGCCTCATTACATCTGTGCTTAGCTCATGTCCTGGGAAACTGCAAAGGTGTCAGCGGTCATGACTCAGAGGATTGCCTTGATCTATCAGGAATCACCCAGAGTCTTACCTTTCTGGGTCAAAAAGTGATGGCTTAAAAGCAAGACATTTTGGCAACTCCCAGGAAAGGGAACATGATGCAGCGCTGCTGGTCGCAAATGAGTATTGAGAAAATGAAATCTTTCCGGCTGACATACACTGTGGAATTGAGCAAAGGAGTAGGGTGAAGTGGATGCAATCTATGGCACCTTGGACCTTGGGGAACTCTGTCACTCTCTAAAATTGCATTGCCTTTTCATACTATTACCATTCATGGAACAGGAGTTGAGATTACTAGCTCTAAGACTAATAATTCATCAACGACTTGCTCAATGCATCTGTGTACAGCTAATTGACTAATATTAGTGATGTCCCCAGTGACAGTGCAATAGCCCCATGGCATAAAAGTTAAGGGCAACTGTGACCATAGTAACTACTGGCAGTGTGGTGCCCATGGTAGAGATGGGATGTCGGTCCACTTGTAGCATGTGGCACACTCATTAACAGCTCCTTTTGACAAATATAGGCATTTGTGCCTTTGCTAGTATATTCTGCTATGTGGATACTAGCGGGTATGTGCCATGCAGCTCTGGTGGTATCCCTCCATTGCTCCTTTTCTTCTTCCAAAGGGCAAAAATACAGAACGCCCGATGGGGAAACCATTGTGCTCTGTCTGAAATGGTGGGGAGGGAAATGGCAGCCCCAAGATAAATGGCACAATGGCAATTGGGAAGATAGTTGACAACAGCAAAAAACCCACAATTTTTCAAAAATAAGTTCGAAATAAACTTGAACTTAAGCTACAAATGTTGATGCTGGGCTTCTTAAGTTCTCGTCCAGCTTCCTGTTGAAGACGTGGTAACCTGCAAGAAAATGAGGCCGGTTTTAACAGAAAATGGGGTATATTAAATCATTTTCACTTCATTTGCATTCATCGACCCAAAAATGAGAGGGTGCTTCCTGCGGCCTCAGGAATGATGGTGGTTTTCAGGGCAAACACGAAAACGGAGATCTGGTGTAGCGGAACTCCGTCCAATTTTCTAAACAGCCAGACCCAATCAGAAATTCCAGGCTGCTGTGTATTTCCGACACTTTCTGCTTTTATTTGAGAACTCTGAATGGATTGTTCCACTGGCAGGGCCCAATGTTTTTCCTTTCATTTCCTTTCTGTATCAACACTGTACCTTCCAATTAGCAGGTGTATTATAAAGAGATCTCTCAATTTATTTACATTTCTTTCAGTAGATTTCTATCAGTGTCAAGAAACCACGTAGGTAATTGATGAAAAATGACTAATGTACAACATGTTACTGATATGATGTTAACGGATGGAAAATCGTGAGCTGAAAATTTTGCAATATGTGCTCCTAACATGCAACAAGAGTGCAGTCCCAGAATTTTACCCCAGTGACGTTGATCCACAAGAATACAACGAACCACCTCATCCATATCCTGAAAACCCTTATCTACTCTCAATAATAATAATTATAAAATGCAAACCAAAATCTTGGCCTCAAGACTAGCCATGGTAACTGCCAAATGGTTTAATCAAGATCAAATAGGCTTCATCTGGGATGCGATTCAGGGGACAAAACCAGACGACTATTTAACATGACCACCACTGCAATATCACCAGAACCCCTGCCCTGGACCTCTTCCCGAATATATGGAGGGTATTGGATTGGATAGAGTGGATGAAGCTGTATGGAGGTGGAAAGCATCCAAGCCCACAACCCCTCCACCCAACCACCACCCCCCCAACCACACAATGTTCTCTTCATATATCCTGGCAGAAGGCCAGATGGAGCAAAGAAACACTCTATAGTTATATTAATGCTATCAAACTGAAAGGAGCCCTGTGCATGACTGATGATCCCACCAGGTCTGCCAGCTCTCTCCCCCCAATCTGGGGCAAAAAAGAACTCCCAGGTGCACAAGGTACTATTGGATTTAAAGGCTGGTATGAGAAGGGCATCACCAGGCCTGATCACTTTCTTTCCAAAGTCTTACCCTTGTTCACCTAATGAACAAATTCCACTTCACTCAGCAAATTGTGTTCAGGTACCTCCAAACAAACATTTCTCCTAGGAGCCAGTGACGCTCCACAAGCTTCAGCAGAGGACAACCTCCCTAAGGTTACTCAATCCCTGAGGTACTTGTAAATATATCTCTGCCCCTGCATACTGCACTCACCTCCACACTGGCAGAATCTAAAGGAACCTGGGATTGACAGCTGGGTCATCAAGTAACAGAAGACGAATGGAAGAACATCTGGGAACAAGCCCATACAATCACCACTGAGGAAAACTCAAACTGATACACTGAACATACCACGGTTCACATAAGTTTGTGGTTCCACCCTTCCCTTTCAAAGAGATGCTGGAGAGGTTGTGGTCAGTGTGGAACGGTCATACGCATCATCTGGTCCTGCCCCCATGACCAACCATTTTGGGAAGTGACTCAGGATACCACAAAGGCCATGAGCAGCATTGACATCCCCTCTAATCCGTCACCCTGTCTGCTAGGTCTGTGCTGAGAGGGAGACATCTGTTGTAGATATGCAGATTACCACAACTCTTGCTGCAACGATAAAAGGAGGCGAGTTGCCAATGCTAATCGTTCTGCTTATAGGCAGTTCAGCATTTGGGAGGATGGGAAATCTGGTGGGCCTGCCAATTCTTAAAGCCTGCCCTGACCTCTTAAAGAGGAGATGGAGTTTTCATTGCTGGTGTGTGGGCCCTGTGTTCTAGAGAAGCAGGCACAATTTCAATGGCGAAGGCACCCCAATTTTTGGATATTGCCATGAGCTAGGAAGGAGGTCCTGTTTGCCTACCCATATTTACGGCCACCCCCTCGATCTTGCCATCTCACGTCTCTCTACTCCCATTGTGTCAATCGCAGAAAAGGCCATCTTTGTTCACTTCCTTTTTATCCTCTCCACTCACATACCTCTTCCCCCTCCCAATTCCACTTGCTTCCATGCCGCTCCTGGAAAAAACTCGCACCCGGGTCACTTTCAAATTCCCAACTGTCTAGTACTTTGGCCCTCCATTCACCACAACATTTCTGCAGCTTGACCGATCTGCTCAATCACACCCTCAACTCCACCTTTGATGTCCTTGTTCCCATTAAAACCATTAGTCTCTCTCACCCTGGTCATTCCCCCTAGTATGGCCCCATATCTGCTCCCTTATGTCCAAAGGACGCAGACTTGAACGTTTATGGCGGACAACTGGTTTAGCTATTCATCCGCAGACTGGCTGGATCACATAAAGCATTATCGGGTCCTGCTCTCCTCTGAAAAAACTGTTCACTATTCCAGGATCATCCTGGAATGCAAAGATAACCCCCGGCTTTTCTTCTCCGCTACAAACCAACTTCTTAAACTCCTCTCCCTTGCCCCATCCACCCTCCTTCCAACAACAAGTGCGAGGAACTCATGGACTTCTTTGTCACTGAGATTGAGACCATCCGTTCAGCTGCCCCTGCCACTTCCCTCCCATCCCCTAGCCCACCAAATCCAACTTCCCCTAAGGTTTCCCCTTGCCCTAACCCTGAACTCACATATTTCTCTAGTTTCTCTTCTATCTCCCCTCATTCCCTCGCCAAGCTCATCTTGTCCATCAGACCCACCTCCTGCTCCCACGACCCTATTCCCACCAAACTGCTGACCATCTAGTTTCCATTCCTGGCCCCCATGTTAGCTGATTTTGTTAACGGTTCCTTCTCCTCAGGTAATGTCCTCCTCCCTATCAAACTACCACCCCTCCTCCAACCTCCCTTTCCTCTCCAAAGTCCTTGAACATGTTGTCGCCTCTCAAAACCGTGCCTATCTTTCCCACAACTCCATGTTTGCACCCCTCCAATCAGGTTTCCACCCCTGCCACAGCACTGAAACGGCCCTTATCAAAGTCACAAAAGACATCCTATGTGACTATGACCGTGGTAAACTATCTCTCCTCATCCTTCTCGACATGTCTGCAACCTTTGGCATGGTTGATCACACCATCCTCCTCCAATGCCTCTCCTCCATTGTCCAGCTTGGTGGGACTGCCCGCACCTGGTCCCATTCCTATCTATCCAATCATAGTCAGAGAATCACCTTAAGTGGCTTTTCTTCTCACTCCCACACCGTTAGCTCTAGAGTCCCCCAAGGATCTATCCTTGGCCCCCTCCTATTTCTCATCTACATGCTGCCCCTCGGCGACATCATCCGAAAACACAACGTCAGGTTGCACATGTCTGACACCCAGCTCTATCTCACCACCATCCAGTATTGGATGAGCCGAAATTTCCTCCAATTAAATATTGTGAAGACCGAAGCCATTGTCTTCAGTCCCCACCACAAATTCCACTCCCTAGCCATCAACTGCATTCCTCTCCCAACTTCTTTACCCAGAGAGTGGTTAGAATGTGGAACTCGCTACCACAAGGAGTAGTTGAGGCAACTAGCATAGATGCATTTAAGGGGAAGCCAGATAAACACATGAGGGAGAAAGGAATAGAAAGATATGCTGATAGAGTTAGATGAAGTAGGGAGGAAGGAGACTCGTGTGGAGCATAAACACCGGCATGGATCTGTTGGGCCGAATGGTCTGTTTTTGTGCTGTACATTCTATGTAATTCTATGTATGAGGCTGGAACAGACTGTTTGCAACCTTGGCTTTCTATTTGATCCTGAGATGAGCTTCTGACGCCATATCCTCTCTATCACCAAGATCTCCTACTTACACCTCCGTAATATCGCCCGTCTCCGCCCCTGCCTTAGCTTGTCTGTTGCTGAAACACTCATCCATGCCTTTGTTACCTCTAGACAACTATTCCAATGCTCTCCTGGCCAGCCTCCCACATTGCACCCTCCGTAAATTTAAGCTCATCCAAAACACCATATCCTAACTCACACCATCCCGTTCACCCCTCACCCCTGTGCTAGCTGACCTACATTGGCTCCTGGTCTGGCAATGCCTCCATTTTAAAATTCTCATCCTTTTTATCAAATCCCTCCATGACCTCACCCCTCCCTATCTCTGTAACCTCCTCCAGCCCTACTATCCTTCGAGATCTCTGCACTCCTCCAACTCTGGCCTCTTGCACATCCTCGATTTTTATTGCTTCACAATTGGTGGTCATGCCTTCAGCTGCTTAGGCCCTAAGTCTGGAATGTCCCGCCTAAACCTCCCCAACTCTCTACCTCTCTCTACTCCTTTAAGATGCTCTTAAAAACCTATCTCTTTGACCAAGCATTTGGTCACCTATCCTAATATCTCTTTACGTGGCTCGGTGTCAAATTTTGTTTGATAACGTTCTTGTGAAACGCCTTGGAATATTTTACTACGTTAAAGAAATGCAAGTTGTTGTTGTTTTTTCCCTCAGATGGCAGATGGCTGCCACGCAGTCAATGGATTGACAGGTTCTATAACAGGTGGGCAATCCGCTCCTCCAGATCACCATCTGTGCAGTGAACTTCACCCCATTCTGTCAGTCGCACACTCTGTCAGCCTCTTCTTGCTAGCAATACAAAGATGCATCCCCCACTATGTCAAAGCCCTGCTCTTCCCAACACAAACATGTGGATTAAACACCTGTAAGACATATGCTAGTCAGTGTGTGTGATATACCATCTCTGCCTAGAATTGGGAAAGTATTAAGCAGTCTGGATCTCTTCCTCAAAGCCTATACATGAAGCCGTCTCTCACAAACACCACAACACACCCCTGGTGATGAAGGGCCGGGTTGATGCTAATAACAGAACAATACCATTGGTCGCCCAAAAAGCATGAATTACCCTATAAACAGCCCTAGAGAGTCCCCGTGGACCCCTGTCTAGTTATACGATCCAGCCTTAGTCCACCTCATTAATGAATCGTGTTTGGATGCACCCATATGCCAGCAATATACCCTCCTGTAAATGCCACATTGAGAATATAGGAGTAATTTTGACTGATTTTGCACTACCACAGAAAACCTTGCCCACTAATACTGCATACTGAAAATTTAGGTAATTTAGGAAATTTAAATGGTCAGAAAGTGCAATGGTTCCCTGCTGGGAATAGGAAGTGAGATAATTATCCCTTATATATTACCACTGCTATATCATTGTGAAAACCATTTTTTTCTTTAAGTTTAAAACATTTTTGTACCTTGACTGTTGATTGTTTGTCAATTTTCCTGCTTCCATTTGTAATTAAGGGGCATTATGCCAGTTTTCCGAGGTTTCCACGACTCTTGCACCAAAGTTACGGCAGACAAGTGGGACAATCCCCAAGGAAATTCATCCCCAAAATGTTTTAGGAAAAAAGTCTAATATACAGAGCTGCACAGTGTTACAGACAGTATCTGTAGTGGACTTTTGCCATAAGCTGTTCAGGGAATCATGTGTTCTGATATATGATCATTATTCAGATAATTTACTGCAACACATTGAATATATAATTTGCAGATTTCAGACAAGTATGAAATGTAAGTATGCTCAAAAGGACAAGTTAAGGGGCCAGACAATGCTTGCAGCAGTTAATCTGTTGCTATTTCATTAGATTTAAAAAATTGGATCCAGAAAATTATTATTATCCTCAGCGTACAGCCAAATGCCATGAAATGTTTGGCTTGGAAAGAAAGGAAATATTTCAAATCTTTTGAATTACTGTCCAAGATAAGCATTGAAAAGTCTAAATCTTGACATTTTCCTTCACAGTTTATATCATAAAGTAGAATTGTTCTAAAGGAAGGTAAAATCAAAGAGCACATATGTCTAGTACCACCATTAAACTGGAATCAGGTGTTTGGGATGTTTCACCAGACAGACTTTCTTTTCCACATGATTGATGACTACTGCCTAATCTTCCGATAATGTAATTTTCCAGGCACAGTCATCCAGTACTGTATGTAAAGGATTTTTTTATGGATCATTTATCCATGAAGAATGGAGCATTTTGTCACCTCCTTGCATTGTTAATATGTTTTTAATTGTAGTAGAAACAGCAGAAAGTTTGTGGGAAGATGAACTTCTTCTCACCCTCTTCTATCCAGATGTGGCAAAAAGAGGTTAGGTGCTAAATAAAATGCAGCTGCAAACGTCATAAAGTATTTTCAGAGACAGCTCAAATCCCGGACAGAGGTGCGAATCTGAAACAGCCTTCAGGCAAAAGTTGCTAAATTATTTTTTTGCTTCTGAATTATGAAACATTTTAATTGAAACTGCCATGGGTATTTGTGGCAGAATCTAAGTTATTTATGATCAATAACCAAGCACCCAACCTAGGGTGAGGAGAATGATAGCCTTGTTATTCTATATGTATTGGGTTGAAAGCCAAACAACACCAAGTTAAATACCAGCTCTGCATCACTCTCTGGTCAGACAAAGCAAAGCTCTGTGCATATGGGTAAGCACAAATTCACAGAGCTTTGTTTCCCAGCATCCACTGTCAGTTATATGAGCAAAGAGCTAGTAGTAGTCAGTTTAATTCAGTTGGCAGTGTTTCTGCCACTGAGTTACAGGTTCAAGTCCTGGTCAAGTGATAGGTAAATCTACTGGCTCAGTTAGGATTGTCAACCAGAGGAAGGGAAGATTGAAACTTTCCTACAATCAACATGTTCCTTTCTACAATCACAGGAAAGCAGAAACATTTACAAATGTGTCTCTGCTCATCTTTCCGCTTGAAATGAACTCTTTGCTCACTAATCTATAGAGTAATATTGTCTTTGGAGTATTTTGTGGCCTGGTAACTAGTGCATCTCTCATTCTCTTTCCTGCCTTCCTAAATCCCTTCACATTACCATGCCACCTGCTTTCAAAAGCTTCCTAAAAATGTTGCTTTATTGGGCCTTTCCTCTAACTTTCCATTTCCTCTACCCCCATCCCTGTCCACTTTTTCCTCCACTCTGTAATGCGCTTTGAGACATCTTTCTGCTTAGAATGAGCACTATAATAATATAAGTTGTTGTTATTCACTGTCACTTGCACTTTCAATGTTCTCATTTTCTCTCCTAATTCTTTTTGGAGTACCTGCAATCTCACTTTATCTTCTAAAAGATTTTTTTAAAAAGGTGAATTCCAAAATTCAGGGTGGGGGGGAAATGATAATTCAGTTGGCAGTGTTCTTGCCACTGAGTTAGAGGTTGTCAGTTCAAGTCCTGGTCTAAGACACAGTAGGTCATGTAACATTTGAAAGTGAGAGATAAGTTAACGTTTAGGGTGGAAGCATTCTGTGACATACACGACTGAAATTGCAAGTGTTATAATGATAGTTATCATTCCTTACCCAATTTCAAAATGGAAGCCTGAGGCTTGCTTGTTCTGGAGATCAGTCAGGATTCAGAAACTTTGTTGTAAGCGCTAATCGAATTATATATGGACAAAGCATTAGCAGTTATGTGAGACTGGGATGATGAGGAAACACCTGCCCATCAGCACCTGTATTTCACACTATTGTGTCTTTAACTAAGAGCAATCAAACAAATTCAGAGTCCAGACTGGATAATTTAACTAAAGGCGAGTTCTCTCATGGCTCGAATTCTCTCATAACTTTACTTATAATGCCAGGGATGAGATGATATAGTTATGAAGACATTTGAAAAGCTAGAACTGTATTCACTAAAGCAGAAAAGGTTAAGAGGGAATCTAATAGGAGTGTTCAAAATTCTGAAAGGGTTTGAGAGGGTAAACAGTGAAATATTATCTCCACTGGTCAATGAATCAGTAACAAAGGAGAGGGGATTTAGGATCAGTGCTAGAAGCATTAAAAAGGGATGTTAGCGTAATGTTTTCATACAAAAGTTTATTACAATATGGAATGCATTACTACATATGGCAGAGTCATTCATGGCATTTAAATGGGAATTAGATAAACATTTGAAGAAGGGAAATATTAAAGGGCACAGGCAAAGACGAGGGAAATGGGATTAGAATAGCTAGTTCTGATGTAAACCTAGTACCAGCACAGGCACAGTGGGTTTAACAGCTTCCTTCTGTGCTGAAATTTCAATAATTCTGAAAAAATCAGATAGCAGTCAACAATTGCAGCCACCTTTTCATACAATGTTTAGTTAGTTTGATTGCAGTATAATTAATAGCAAATGTTTGTGAAAAGATTCAAGATTGTAAACATGCTTCATTTTGACTAATTTGAGTTTTCTAGTCAGTAATATGAACACTTTTATGCTGATTAGAACATAAGGACATAAATAGGAACAGGAGTAGGCCATACGGTCCCTCGAGCCAGCTCCACCACTCAATAAGATCATGGCTGATCTTCTACCTCAACTCCACTTTCCCGCCCTATACCCATATCCCTTGATTGCCTTAGTGTCCAAAAGTCTATTGAACTCAGTCTTGAATATAACCAACAACTGAGCATCCACAGTCCTCTGGGGTAGAGAATTACAAAGATTCACAACCCTCTGAATGAAGAAATTTTTCTTCATCTTGGTCCTAAATGGCCGACCCCTTAACTTGAGACTATGACCTTTAGTTCTAGACTCTCCAGCCAGGGGAAACAGCCTCTCAGCATTTAACATGTCAAGACCTCTAAGAATTTTATACGTTTCAATGAGATCTCCTCTCATTCTTCTAAACTCCAAAGAATATAGGCCCATTTTACTCAACCTCTCCTCATAGGACAACCCTCTCATCCCAGGAATCAATCTAGTGAACCTTCGTTGCAACCCCTCGAAGGCAAGTATATCCTTCTTTAGATAAGGAGACCAAAACTGTACTCAGTACTCCAGGAGTGGTCTCACTGAAGCCCTATATAATTGAAGTAAGACCTCCTTACTCTTATACTCCAACCCCCTTGCAATCAAGGCTAACATAACATTTGCCTTCCTAATTACTTGCTGTACCTCTGTGTTAACTTTCCATGATTCGTGTACATGGACACCCAAATCCCTCTGACTACCAACATTTCTTATTCTCTCATGTTTAAAAAATATTCTGCTTTTCTATTCTTCCTATCAAAGTGGAAAATTTCACATTTCCTCACATTATATTCCATCTGCCACCTTCTCACCCACTCACTTAACCTTTCTATATCCCTTGGCAGCCTCTTTGCATCATAGAAACATAGAAAATAGGAGCAAGAGTAGGCCATTCGGCCCTTCGGGCCTGCTCCGCCATTCAAAATGATCATGGTTGATTGTGTAACTCAGTACCCTGTTCCCGCTTTTTCGCCATATCCCTTGATCCCTTTAGCATTAAGAAATATATCTATCTCCTTCTTGAATACATCTAATGACTTGGCCTCCACTGCCTTCTATGGTAGGGAATTCCACAGGTTCACCACCCTCTGAGTGAAGAAATTTCTCCTCATCTCAGTCCTAAATGCCATACCCCGTATCCTGAGACTGTGACCCCTGGTTCTGGACTCCCAAGCCACCGGGAACATCCTCCCTGCATCTAGTCTGTCTAGTCCTGTTGGAATTATATATGTTTCAATGAGATCACCTCTCATTCTTCTAAACTCTAGTGAATATAGGCCTAGTCGACCCAATCTCTCCTCATACGTCAGTCCTGCCATCTCAGGAATCAGTCTGGTAAACCTTTGTTGCACTCCCTCCATGGCAAGGGCATCCTTCCTCAGATAAGGAGACCAAAACTGATACTCCAGATGTGGTCTCACCAAGGCCCTGTACAACTGCAGTAAGACATCCCTGTTCCTGTACTCAAATCGTCTCACAATGAACGCCAACATACAATTCACCTTCCTAACTGCTTGCTGCACCTGAATGCTCGTTTTCAGCAACTGGTGTACAAGAACACCCAAGTCTCGTTGCACCTCTCCTTTTCCCAATCTATCACCATTCAGATTATAATCTGTCTTTCTGTTTTTACAACCAAAGTGGATAACCTCACATTTATCCACGTTATACTGCATCTGCCATGTTCTTGCCCACTCACCCAACTTGTCTAAATCACATTGGAGCCACTTTGCATCCTCCTCACAGCTCACATTCCACCCCAGCCTAGTGTCGTCTGCAAACTTGGAAATGTTACATTCCGTTCCCTCATCCAAATCATTGATATATATTGTGAATAGCTGAGCCCAAGCACTGATCCCTGCGGTATCCCACTAGTCACTGCCTGCCACCCGGAAAAAGACCCATTTATTCCTACTCTCTGTTTCCTGTCTGTCAACCAATTCTCAATCCATGCCAGTATATTCCCCCCAATCCCATGTGCTTTAATTTTGCACACAAACCTCTTGGGTGGTTCCTTATCAAAAGCCTTCTGAAAATCCAAATACACCACATCCACCAGTTCTCCCCTATCTATTCTACTAGTTACATAACCCATGCTGACTTTGTCCAATCCCGTTAATGCCTTCCAAGTGTTCTGTTATCACATCCTTTATAATAGACTCTAGCATTTTCCCACTACTGATGTTAGGCTAACTGATCTGTAATTCCCTGTTTTTTCTCTCCCTCCTTTTTTAAATAGTGGGGTTACATTTGCCACCCTCCAATCTGTAGGAACTGTTCCAGAGTCTATAGAATTTTGGAAGATGATCACCAATGCATCCATTATTTCCAGGGCCACTTCCTTTAGTACTCTGGGATGTAGATTATCAGGCCCTGGGGATTTGTCAGCCTTTAGCCCCATTAATTTCCCTAGCACTATTTTTTTTACTAATACTGATTTCCTTCAGTTCCTCCCTCTCACTAGACCCTTGGTTCCCTAACATTTCTGGCAGGTTATTTGTGTCCTCCTTTGTGAAGACAGAACCAAAGTATGTGTTTAATTGTACTGCCATTTCTTTGTTCCCCATTATAATTTCCCCCATTTCTGACTGTAATCTTCACTAATCTTTTTCTCTTGACATATTTATAGAAGCTTTTACAGTCAGTTTTTATATTCCCTGCTAGTTTACTCTCATCACATCCTCCTCACAGTTTACTTTCCCACCTAGCTTTGTATCATCAGCAAATTTGGATACATTACATTCAGTCCCCTCATCTAAGTCATTGATATATATTGAGTATAGCTGATGCCCAAGCACTAATCCTTGCGGCACACCTCTATTTACAACCTGCCAACCCAAAAATGATCTGTTTATTCCTACTCTCTGTTTTCTGTCCATAACCAATCCTTTATCCATGCTAATATATTACCCGCAATCCCATGAACCCTAATCTTGTATAACAACCTATCGTGTGGCACCTTATAGAATCACAGAAAGGTTACAGAATGGAAGGAGGCCATTCGGCCCATCAATACTGCGCTGGACTCAATGGGCCAAATGCCTTTTGAAAATCCAAATATACGACATCCACTGGTTCCCCCTTATCTACCCTGCTAGTTACGCTCTCAAAAAACTCTAATAAATTTGTCAAACACGATTTCAATTTCATAAAACCATGTTGACTCTGCCTAATCATATTATGATTTTCTAAGTGCCCTGTTACTACGTCCTTAATAATAGATTCTAGCATTTTTCCTACTACTGATGTCAGGCTAACTGACCGATAGTTCACTGTTTGCTCTTTCCCTCCTTTCTTGAATAGCGGTGTTACATTTGCCACCTTCCAATCCACTGGGACTGTTCTAGAATCTAGGGAATTCTGGAAGATCAAAACCAATGCATCCACTATCTCTACAGCCACCTCTTTTAATAATCTAGGATGTAAGCCATCAGGTCCAAGGGATTTGTTCGCTTTTAGTCCCATTAATTTCTCCAGTACTTTCTCTTTACTAATCTTAATTAGTTTAAGTTCCTCACTCTCACTACTCCTGGTATGTTTTTTGTGTCTTCTACTGTGAAGACAGATACAAAATATTTGTTTAACATCTCCGCCATTTCCTTATTCCCCATTATAATTTCTCCTGCCTCTGCCTCTAAGGGACCAACATTTACTTTCACTAGTCTCTTCCTTTTTACATAGTTGTAGAAGCTCTTACAATTTGCTTTTACATTTCTTGCTAGTTTACTCTCATATTCAATTTTCTCCCTCCTTATTAATTTCTTGGTCATCCTTTCCTGATTTCTAAAACCCTCCCAATCGTCAGGCTTACTATTCTTTTTGGCAATATTGTAAGCCTCTTCTTTTAATCTAATACTATCCTTAACTTCTCTCATTAGCCATAATTGGATCACTTTTACCGTGGAGTTATTATACCTCAAGGCATTGTGTATTTGTTGAGAATTATGAATATTTTCTTTAAAAGTTTGCCATTGCTTATCTACCATCATGTCTTCTAATCTAATTTCCCAATGTACCTTCACCAAATCACCCCTTATACCTACGTAATTGGCCTTGTTTAAATTTAAGACCCTAATTTTGGACTTAACTACATCACCCTCAAACTCAATATGAAATTCTATCATATTACGATCACTCTAAACTACTTTTGCCAATTTGATTTGCCCAGTCTATATGAAGATTAAAGTCCCCCACCATTATTGCATTACCCTTGTTACATGCTCCTCTAATTTCCCGATTGATACCCTGTCCAACACTATATCTACTGTTAGGGGGCCTATAAACTATTCCCACCAGTGTTTTCTGCCCCTTGTTATTTCTTAGCTCCACCCATACTGATTCTACATCCTGATTTTCTGAGCTAAGATCCTTTCTCACTACTGTCTTTATCTCATCCTTTATTATCAGGGCTACCCCCCTTTTCCATTTTGCCTATCTTTTCTAAAAGTCAAGCACTCTGGAATATTTAGTTCCCAACCTTGGTCACCCTGCAACCATGTCTCAGTAATGGCTACTAGATCAAACCCATTTATCTCTATTTGTGCCATTAATTTATCTACCTTGTTACGAATGCTTCGTGCATTCAGATATAGCGGCTTTAATTTTAACTTTTTACAATTTTTCCCTTATGTGACCTTAGTCACTAATGCCCTATGACCTTTGTTAAACACTCCGTCCCTTCCTGACACACTCTGCTTGTTTTTACCCAAATCACCACTCTGCTCTACAGCGTTGACTTTTCTCTTTAGGCTTTTAAATTTACCCTTACCTAAACCCTCCCCCCCCCCACCCCATTATTAGTTTAAAGCCCTATCTACCACCCTAGTTATTCGATTCGCCAGGACACTGGTCCCAGCCTGTCCCAATGGAACAGCTTCCTCTTTCCCCAGTACTGGTGCCAGTGCCCCATGAATTGAGACCACTGCTTCCCAAACCACTCTTTCAGCCACGCATTTAACCATCTGATCTGCTTATCCCTATGCTAGTTTGCGTGTGGCTCAGGTAGTAATCCAGAGATTATTACCTTTGAGGTTTTGCTTTTTAATTTGGACCCTAGCTCCTCAAACTCCCTCAGCAGAACCTCATTCCTAGTTCTACCTATGTTAGTGACTTCTCTCAGTAGCAGCTCATTGACTGTGTGTAGGTTCACATAAACAACTCCAGACCAAGAAAATAAAACCATACTTCTTATATAATGCTGTCAAATTATGTTTATGATCCTTCATATAGACCTAGGTCTCTGATTATTTACAATCTGACACATGAAATCTACCAGAAATGTATGTTAGTATGGCCAATAAATCACCTTTAATGCCCTGCGTTGCTCACACCTCATGTTCTAATAACCAAGAGAACTCATGTTCTGCAATATGAAGGGTCCGCCTCTCTCTAAAGCGAAAATGGTGTCTCGTTGTTATGCTTGTCGAGTTGTAATATATTGTATCACTCAGGAAGCTGTAATTTGCAGGTAAGATGCCCTATTGTCATGATAGCTATCTGATTTCACCAAACAAATAGTGGCAGCAGGTGCTTCTTGTCACTGAGTGGTGTACATTTCAACAATCCCGCACTGCGCACTTTATCTTTTGAATGATGAGAGTTGTACTTTAGGTGACCCCACCCCACCCCCATCAGTATTTAATGTGATTTACTGAACTTTGAGTGGGACTTAACAACAGAGTGCAATATATACAGTAACAGAATATGCACCAGAGGTTACTATACTACCCAGGAGTACCTAAAACCCACCTGCAACTGCAGCCCAAATCCATTTATGTAAAAGCATGGAGTTAACACTCATGAAAAGTTGGTTTCCATTTTACAAAGAGATAGGCCCTGAAACTGTGCTGTGCGATACTAGCATATACTTAATGCATTTTCTGAAACTCCCCTCTCCACTATCTCAGTGAAGCTGTTAATCCATTTATTTTAAATGGGGTTAACACATCCACTAGGAGTGAGCCTTTGGCTTATTGGAAGCATTCCCGCCTCTGAGTCGGAAGATGAAGGGTTCGGACCCCATTCTAGACAGCACCAGCGAGTGGAGACCAGAATATGGTCTCTAAATATCGGGTTTGACAATCAGCTGGGTACTCGCACCTGGACGGAGCGATCACTGGTTCAGTGATAGTATTTTCACCTCTGATTCAAAGGGTTGTGCTCAGGCCCCATTCCAGACAGCCCCGGTGAGTGGAGACCAGAACGCCAGCTCTGAAGACTGGATTGACAGCCAGCCAGGGTAATTGTGTCCAATGGATGCAGGTGCCACCCCCCCCCCCCCCACACTCATAAAGGGTAGCTGAGGCCCTTCAGCCTTGGTTGGTGGCCTACCTAGAAGAAGGTACTCTGAAGATAAAAACTGTGAGGAAGGCAACTGGAAACCACCTAAGCTACTCTTCCCTTGTAAGTGGCTCAAGAATCTCATGTGTGAGACTTGAGTTAGGACCTGCCCTAGGGCAGAACATAATGGACGGACAGAATATGTCCACTATAACGATGGAAAGAGCAATTTCATACAAATGCTTTAAGCCTTTGTACATGGCATAATTGCAGGGCCATAGTGAAAAAAACTTCTGCACAAAATATGTCTTTTCAACTTGCTCATTTCATATATAGAATGCCACAGATTTGAGAACTTTTACAGGTTGTGTGATAAAAGAAAGAAACCAGCAGAAACTAAATGTATATATCAATGGATTTGATGGGCATTTTGTTTGAACCTTTCTGCAATTCAATTAATAAGGGCATTGTCAGTCCCTTTTGTTAAAGCCCCAAATATCAATGATTTTGAAAATTCCATTATTGACATTGTTAGTGACAGAATTGTTATTATAACGATTCTACCACCAGCATCCTTCTGATCTAAAACACTGAATATATACAGCAGCATTACTTTCCAGCATTTGACTACAAGTTAAACCTCAATAATATTACAGTGATTATACTACAACTTTAATCTTACAATGAGAATGATAAGAGACTTTAACTAAATGGAACATCCTGACCATTAATATCAGCCATGATACCCACTGAAAAGAAAAATTATGTACCGTTAGATTGGTAACATCTCCACAATAGTCCTTAACCCTTGAGTTGACTATTTTTCTAAAAAAATTCACTATATCTGTAGTGGACCATCTGTTGCGGGACATTTTAGGATTAACCTCCTCCTCCATCGGCACCACTGACACCACAATCTATATTAATGGGCCAGAAATTGCTCGTATAATAACGGTGAGCCTAACAGTGCTCATCGTTATTAATGGGAAAATCAAAGAGTAAGTTCCAGCGACAGCACATGCGCAGTCAAACATGGAAATCCGGAACAAGCTCTTTCTGATTCCCTACTGACCTGACAGCTTTGTGTTAAAGGGATCTCTCCAGCTGCAATCAATGGACCAGCGCAAGCTTGCTCTCCTGCCCAGCTGGAAACTAACCAAACTCGCCACAAAAAAGGTATGCTGAGTTTTTTGGATCTAAATTAACTTTTAACAGTGTGATAAGTATGAATGACTGCCAAACAACCTCTCTGGCACTAAAAATTAACTTTTAAAAATGTGGAGGCTCATTACTTCTGATTTTAATAGTTTTTGGACATTTGAAAAAAATGTATAAATTAAAAAATGTAACTTTTTTTAAAAACTTCTTCTTTCCATCTCTTTTACCTCAGTCATTTAATCTTACCCTCTCTTTATTTCGCTTTCTCTATCTCATTTTATATTAAACTTACTAACCTTATCGAGCACTTCCTGGTTTTTAGTCCACGCGGCTAGTGAAGAATGCTTCACTTCCTGCTTCTCGCTGCATGGCTTGCTTCAAGCTGATTGGTTGAGGGGAGAGATCGATCCTTTCACCTCTCACACAGGTCCTAGGTTCCCGGGAGTTAACGCAGAACTGTTTTCGGCTCACCATTCAAGGAAGGTGCCGCACAAAAGCCCGAGGTAAGTATAAATTTATGAAGAGGCAAGCGCCGTTCATTTGCCGCTCGGAGCTAGTTAAGAGCCAGTATTTTCTGGGAAGGTCTTTAATAATACCACATTTCTGCAATATGTATTATAAACTAAATCCATATCAGGGATATAAAATGTATCAATAATGACAAAAGAAATTTAAAAATGCTTTAGGTCAAATTGCATCAAAAATAAATTGAACTAGTTTTTTCAAGTATCAGCAACCTGAAAGAAAGGTCAAACACCATGCAGCTCCGCACAATGTCACCATCACAAACATCGTATACTAACAAGCTGCAATGCACAGTGCCACAGCAAGTCTTTGACAAGAGTGCATTACTGTATACAATTATCATGAGCCTTGTATATGTGCACACTCATTCAGTCAGTCAGTTAATTCATTCATTGAGGTAGACCTTGACTTTGCATGATAATATAAAACGAGTGATAGCGAGTCGGCAGCCCATTTTACTCTATAGCACAAAGTTACGATCTACCCCGTTATTTGTAATTATTTAGATTCATTAGGTTTTCCTTACCTAGATCACTATTATAAACTTCTCCCCCCCCCCCCCCCGCCGCAGATATTTGACTGATGAGCCTTCCCAGTTTCCTCATTACTGTTGTGGTTCTCCAGACCTGTTTACCTGGCCCAATTTTTACAGACCACTTTACACCCTCAATTCCAAAAAAATGACTTGCTGAAAGGAAAACAAAAATACACCACTGCTTTCACAGTTAGTTCACAAGCAGCTTTACTGTAGTTTGATCTGATCATAATAAGAACCAACAGGTCCAACTTTGTGGTGCAATTTTACATTAGATAAAGCAAGGGAATTTCAAGGACAGACTTATCCTGTCAGTGACTCTCAGGTGTGAACTTTGCAAAGTGGAATAGTACATCCAAAGTACTCTAAGGATTTAAAAGAAAAATTGTGTTCAACTGTGCAGTACTCCTGCAACTCTGCCAGAGATGCAAATTTCAATCAATGTTGGTTGAGAGATCTGCAACTGCATATTTCCACCCATTTGAAGCTTGGTGCCATTTCTCACGCAGTCTGAGTGACAGTTAACAATCAGAATGGGCCCACTCTCATATCTATGAAGGCAGTTGATCTGGAGGGAGCCCAAACCAAGAGACCTAGAGACATATTAATAAACCAATGTGTATTTTTAAAAAATAATTCTCTTAACTCTCTGGTGGGGTGGGGGCCCTGATTTTCAAAACAAGATAGCCAAGGAAGGCCAATCGCTCTGGGTCGATCTAACAGATCTGCTGCTCACAGTTGTAGTGTGGTATTGGCAGAGGTCTGGTTCATCTCCTCAGACAAGATGGCCTGGAGTTTCCTTCGCATTTGCGCCCAGATACGCCTGCAATCTGAGCCCAAATCAATTACATGGCTTACAATATTGTGGAATTTTAGGTGTAAGTAAGTTACCTGCACATCTGTAATAGGGCCAAGTCTCCTCAATCTTTTACGTCCATCCATCAAACCTTCTGACCAAACAAATCTCTGCTCGCAAAACTGGCCACACACCCCACTCTCAAATGCGAGCATCCTCCAATTGAGCCTGTTCAGGATCTCTCAACATTGCAGCTGGATTTTCAGTTTTAGCAGGAAACAAAGTCTGGTCTTTTGAGTGTTTTAAAAAATTTCAAAGACCTGCTCTGTATTTTCTGTTTCTTTGAATGCATTTTCATGGCATAAATATAAGTCACATTAAAAACTGAAAAGCTTCCCCAATTTCAGGTTCTTAAACATAAATTATATAATGTGCATGAATGATGGTTGAAACTTTAAATTTTAAGACTCAAAAAGGAAATATATGATTTTGACCCTGAGCTGGGAAGGGGGCAGGGGGGTCAAATTGCGGACAGGAAACCAGGAAGTAACATTTTCAATGTTAAAATCGTGCCCATGGTGTGGGTTTGGCGTTTCATTGAGCACCGATTGTTTCTGCTGATTTATGCACATTTACTCCCATTTTAAGTTCAAACACATTCCAATAAGATTGCGAGAATACTTGTGTGTAACTTGACATCGGTAAAATGAGGACAACATTGGGCACATTTTCCGGTCTAATTTCTGGGTTGGGCCCACGGAGGAAACTCCAGGCCGAAATGTTTACAGCACAAACCAAATTCAGGAAGGAGAAAAAAAAATTAAACTTTAAAATGAATAAATAACTAAAACAAATCATATCATCCATACAAAAAGAATGAAGGTGCAAAATCGTAACCTCGTATATGATAGGTTCTCTTTCTTTTAAAAAAAAGCATGAAATGGATCCAGTTCTATTATTTGAAATTGATATATACATGATGAAAGGATGGGAAATTATAGATAAAACGTGGCATATCAAATAGCAATTGCAATCAGTCTAATGTTACTTGCTATTGTCCAATCATATAATATTACTGTGAGGCAGAAACCAGGTTTCACATTTGATGTATTTCTAGTACAATCCCCTGTCTTTGTTTACTAATTGTCACTCATTACCTAAATTTCTCAAAATAAAAGCTGTCATAACACAAATCCTGCATGTGCACAATGGGGTTCTTTCTTTATGCTGTACCACTACTGACAAACAGTAGAAACGTGGAAACAAGTATTGTCAAGACAGCTTAAAGTGGCATGTTCTTTATGAAAAAAAAGCACTTGGCAATTTTTTTTCATGTATTGCTGTACACTACAACTAAGTCTCACAAATTATGCCATTGCTCCTTATCAATGCCTGTAATGTCCCCATGAAGAGAATAACATATCACTGTTGTGCACTCTTTCCTCTCAAATGACCAAGGCAGTGTCCCTTTAATTCATGTAGACTATTTTAACAATAAATGATCAAGCTATCTGCAACTATGAGATCAGAAATGTGCAAAATTCTCTTCACCACCAGTACAGGTATTAGTGTCTCAGTGGGGTGAAGGGTGGCACTTGCACTGGTTAGGTATGTTAGTATATTGCCCATGCAAGGGTATATTTCTGTTCTTTAGTAGGTACAGGCAGGGCATAGTATAGTTTGGTGACCAATTTCATGTAGATTTTATCTGTAGATGTTTTCACCAAATGGACTCCAGTTTCCGCTGCATCCAGTCCCATGTCTTTATTGAGACATGAGTCCAGATAGTAGCAGGTTATGCACAAGCACTTGTGTTGGTACATAAGTGTCCAATTTTGTGAACTTGCCCAGAGAAATACAAGTTGAGACTGTTATGTTTTAACATTGTTTTTAATGGTGCAGTTATACATGGTGTATGGCACCAAGTTATATTGCCCCAAACAAAGCGCTCTCAAATCAGGGAAAAACAAAGCTCCGCGCATGAATGCATACTTAAACACAAGCACAAAGTCCTGCTCACCAGCTGATGATATTTTTAATGTTAGAAAACAGACTGGAAACTTTCTGAGCTCTAATCTTAAAGTTAGTGCCAGACGGATGTTGGATCAGCTGAAGTTATACTGTGATTTTTAAGAACAGAAGAAAATCCGGAATGAGAACATGCCATTAGGCCCTCCCCTAAACCACCATCACCTCTTGATCCCTGCTTTACGGAACACTAATGTCCTTCTATTGCTTACCTCCCAAAAATGAAGTAGTCTTACTAATATCTCTATAAACCATAATTCTCCCATCTCAATAGATATCAACCGTGCTCTTTTTTAAAAGCATCAATTGACCCTGAAACAATGACCTTCTCTGGTAGTCTGTTCCACTTCAACATCAACATGGTACAAGAAAACTAGTTTGATAAAATTTTTTTTAGTTCTGAACAACAGAATTGTACAGTATTGATATAATAGAACTAATTTCTGAACCGTTCCACCTGAACAAAATGGCAACCAAAGATTGAGTTAGCGACCTGTCAGGTTGCTCAGTTAACTAAAGCCTTTACTATACTACAAGATAAATACAGATGAAGGAAGCTATCTGGGATAAAGAAAAACTTACATTCACTGCATTATGCAATCAGTATCTTCAATAAATCTAAAGTTTTTGCCTCATCCCAAGTGCTTATCACTCTTTGCATGAAGAAGTGCTTCCTGATATCTGTTCTCAAATTCCCTTTCACCAGTTGTAACCTAACCTCCCCTTGGCTGAGTATCCTGAAATATCTTGAAGTAGTGCTCTGGATTCACCTTATCTATGTCATTTAATATCTTGTAAACTTCTTGAAGGTTCCGTCTCTTCAAATCTAAAGAGCCCTAATTTCTCCAGTTTTTGCTCATATCTCAATCCTTTGATACTGTGGATCAGCCTCATGGTTCTTCTCTGCAATGGCTCCATGGCTTGAACGTTGCCCTTACATCTCAGTGAGCCAACCTGGACATAGCAGTCAAGTGGGGGCCTAACTAGGGCATTGTACAGTTTCAGCACAGTATCTACTGATTTGTAATCAACTGAAGTGTCAATCAAAGAGTGATGCAACTAAAATTCTTTGGCTTGATTCCTGACCTCCTGTTAGATAAATGTGCAGCTGCAGTGTTAGTTAAAATGTAAAACATTGGGGGTAATTTAAACTTTGCCATCTGGGCAGTAACCTGGCAGAGCAGATCATCAGTACTTTATAGAACCCACCTGGTTTTCAGCTCATTGATTTTAATAGAATGTAAACCGGGCGGTTTTCTACAACAGGCGAGCGATCTACTCGGCCAGATTACCACCCAGGAAGCAAAGTTTAAAATTACCCACAACGTAATTCCTTGTTGTTAGAGCATTATAAAGGTTTTTTCTTCATTGTGTACACCAGCTGAGCTTTTATGTATCAAGTTGATAAATGAACATCAAATCTCATGCCAGAGCTAGACATTCGACCCCTCCCATAACTATAACAAACACCTTAACGTCATATCTTTCCTTCTTTATTAAGTACCTTGGTACCTAACTTTCATTCTATGTACTCAGTACTAACAAGGCACATTAGCTACTTTGAATTCAATATCCACATATCCCTTAAACATAACTTCCCTTTCCTAGGTCTGCTGTTGAAGATGAAAATTTCTTCTGTAGTTCTTTCACCATTCTTTCTAAGTCTGAAAGCATTTTTTCCCAACCAATGCTGCAGGATTTTGAACCAACATTGCAGACTTCAAACAACAGAGGCTTTCCTGAGGGATGCTTCAAAATTTCCTAACTGACAGTAGTGGCTTCTCATGATGGATGATCAAAAATCCCCTGACAGAGCATGGAAGCTTCTTGAGATGGTCTTAGACCACACATGCAATGAATTTCTACCCAAACTCCTTGGCTGTCATTATGTTCCTGCAGAATTAAAGCACAGCTTGGTTCCAGTCAGACACAGTGAGGCAAACAATTTCACATCTGCTAGTTTCTTTGGCTGGATTCCTGTACACTATTGTATTCTTAAACGTGAAGACTTTAGTCTGACTTGACATGAAAGAGTGAATAGTAATCCGAAAGTAATCTAATAGTAATCACCAGCCAGAAAGCAGAAAGGATTATAATAATGTAAACATCTTTGTCTATATAAAAGGAGACATTACTGAGAATCAGTAGATTTAGGTCACAAAGTCAGTGGAGCAGCCAGTGTCAGGAGGCCCGAACCATTTTTGCGTTTGGTTTAAATTCTGCAGGCAAGCTGTGGGCACCAAATGAGCACCCCGCTGCATCCTGCCAGTTATGGGAGGGCAGGAAATCGTCCCGCTCAGAGTGGCAGGTCAGGTCTGCAAGGGGTGGGGAGGTGGGGAACCCCCAGGGGGGCCTCACATGGGCCAGAGTGCTCCTCCTGACCCCACAAAAATAGAAATTAAAAATTTCTTCAGCTGTTTTTTTGACTGTCCCCCAGCGGTCCCTTTAAGGGCCGCTGGTTAGGTCATTCAATGCATGCACAACGTATGTACTGCCCATTTATACCTAAAAATTGCAATCTGGACTCTACAGCCAGAGTATGACCCCAATTTGCATATTTAAGCAGCCTCTACCGGAAACAGGCCGGCGTGCAACTCGCCCATTTACAGGCCTGTTTGAAAATTGCATCAGGCGAGCCTTGGATGTCAATGGGTTGGCTGAAGTTCCCTTCCCCCTCAATTTTCAACTGCTGGCCACCTGTTTTTCGGGGGGCCGGCAGTTGAAAATTGCCTCCTAAATGTCTGAAATGCAGACTAAAAGCAGGATGAAAAGATCCCATCAAAAAGCATTTAGAGTACCCGAGCCAGCATTAGATGTCCTCAACAGATAAGGAAGGCAGGGATGGAGTCAATGGGATCAGTACATGTGGCTTGATGCAGAGAGATTCCTACATACAGAATGTATGATTGTTTCTTGACCTCCTGTTAGATAAATGTATAGCTTCAGTGTTAGTTAAAATTGTAAAACAATGTAATTCCTCACTGTTAGAGCTTTATAAAGGATTTGTTCTTCTTTGCATACACTAACTGATCTTTTATGATCCAAATTATTGTGATATTTTTCCAGTGATTATTGTAGCATTAAAATCATAATTTAGTACCAATATTATAAATTGTAGCGACAAATAAACATGAGCATGTTGGAATCATATACTAAATGCTAGTTTGTTTAACTATATAATAAATCATGGTAGTTGAGTCAAGATAAACACTCCACTGATGTTACTTTTAAAAGATCATTGAGTCCCAGATTAAAATTTCTCCAGAGCGCTGCAAGTTACAATCAACAGTGTATTAGAAACAGATACTTATGATAACAGAGCAGTGTAATATTATTTTTAGCACAGACACATTCTGGTTGATGAAAAGTGTAAAATAAATATGCCAGCTGCTACAGTCACACAGATCATATCAACAGTTCGATCCATGAATGCAAATGACTGACATCAGGGAAGCCATCATTACTTACAACTTGTAAACATTTGTGAATAAAAGAAACTTGAGTAGGATTCAGAAATTACTGGCACTATTAACAAATATTCACCTACGTCAACAAGATCGCCATTCTATAAAAAACATTTTAACAACTGCAAGACAGGGGGCATAGGTACAAACTGGTACAAGGTTCAGAGCACCAGAAGTTCATAAGCACCAGAGCAAAATACACAAATCACTTACAAGGTAATAAATTTGATTGCAGTTTATTTCAACTGTGCGAGGAGGCTATTCTTGTGATAATGTAGAATAAAGTAATAGCAGATGAAAGGAATAGAATCCATGGTATCTGAGCTAGTGCAAAAGCCAATGATGTATTTGGTCACTAAAGTGTGCACAAGTGGGGAGGACTGTTATTGCATTGGACAGATGGGACACTTGTGTAAAGATTTCGCCAATGAGAACCTGCAGGATGGCTCTTGCTGCCTGCACAGCAGGAATATCTTCTCCTTGTCTTCATCTTGTTCATATCTTACCTGTGGTTAGGTGTCTTCCTCTTCCATTTGCTCCACGATTATACATCTTTGGATGGCAAAGTTATGGAGCATGCAGCAGACTACAATGATTTGGAAAATTTGGCAAGCCTGTATTGTAAGATGACCTTGATTTGTCTAAGCATCTGAAGTGTTGCTTAAAGATGCTTATAGTGTGTTCAATAATGATCCTGGCATCTGCTTGGGCGTTGCTGTATCTGTACTGTAATACTGGTCATAACTGTCTCAGAGTTGGCATGAGCCAAGACTGAAAGGAATAGCCTAAGTTTCCTAATAATCATCCTTGTAAAGTCTAGCCCATCTCTGCCAAATAATCCCAACTCAAAGGACTCATGACAGCAGCTTGAAAAATGGGCATCCACAATTATGATCCTATTTTGATGATCAGAGATGAACTGCACATTAATGAGTGGAAGCCCTTGCATTCATGCATGGAACTATGAACAGGGGCACGTAAGGCCACATGACTACCAGCTGTGGTACACTGGACTTTCAGGAATCCTGCAATCTGAAAAAAATTGCACAGCCCTCTCATTCTGCTGCCAGTTGTCCATGGGGAAAGTAATGAAGTTGCTTGGCCTGTCAAACAACACATCGGTGACCTGCTTGATATATCTGCATTCTGCAGATTGATTGATGTTGCTGATGTCCCCTATGGCATCTTCAAATGAGCTAGATGCATAAACATTCAGGGCTGTGGTGTCCTCGACAGTCATTAGTTGGCAGTGCTGACTCTGTGGTAGAGATTGTCTGAATGTCCGATTTTAGGAGATGGCACTTTTTGCCAATGAAGGCAGTTTTTCTCTGAAATTCCAAGATAGATGTGCCTACCTAAATAAGGCTTTATGAGTAAGGGCGGGTAAGGCAATCCACTACTGATGAAATTGGGACCTGCCTTGCATCCCTTCTTTTTGCTTCTTCTATATTCTGAAAATGACAAAAAAAAGAGTAATCCCACTGAAATGCCCATTTTCAAAATTAGAATTGTGGCAACTGGCAACCAAAACTCTTGGGCATAAATTTCAAAACATAACCTGGCAGAAATTAACAGTGGAAATAGCTTCTAGCACAAAGCTGGAGATAAATTACACTTTCAGAAATGTATTCGCAAAACACAGTGGGTGCATCTTAAAATGCTGACTTCCTGGGCTCGATTTTAGGGTCGGGTTACCTGCGGGTTTCCAGCGGGGGGGCCCCGAAAATCCCGATCTCCGATCACGTGACCGGATTCGGACGAAATCCCGGCCACTTCCGGGTACCGCGCTGACGTGCGGGGCTGCGCGCGCAAGCCCCGCTGGTGGGAATCCCGCAGGCAATTAAAGCCAGCGGGGTTCCACTTGAGAGCACTTAACTTGCTCGTTGTGGTCAGTTAATGAGCTGAAGCAGCTGTCAAAAGAGGAAGTGTGGGATTTTACGTTCAAAGCAGTCAGTTTCCCACACTGGGGGAAACAGGACCCTTCAAACCAGGCGTGTTGCAGCCAGCAGCCTGTGGCAGGTGCCAAGGTGCGCTCCACGGGGGAGCGCCCTCACCCACGCAGGAGGCCACCGCGTCACATAGGGCAACCCCTGCCCTCCACCAACCCCCGCCAATCCAGAGGACAGACCGACACGAAACCGCAGCCCCAGTCCGAGGACCCACCCACCTACCCTGCACAACCCCTCACACCAACACCTGCCAGATGGGTGGTGCGTTGACATCGTCGGAGGACGAACAGGATGACCAGCCCCAGCAGCCTCGCAGTCCACGCCGTCCGCCTCGGAGAGGTGGGGCCCCCCAACACGGTGCTGCGGCACACCCACCTGCACAGCAGGAGGGAGGGCAACCGCAGAGAGAGATGCGTCGCAGGAGGCACTACCCTCCGCACAGGGTGTACAGAGCGAGGCTCAGCTTCATGGACCTCTCCGAGGAGCAGTGCATACGGAGGCTCAGAGTCAATCGCCAGGTAGTCGCCGACATCTGCAGCCTCCTTAACGACGAGCTGCTCCCTGATGGACCAAGCAGCATCTTCTTACCTGTCGCCGTCAAAGTCACCACTGCCCTCAACTTCTTCGCATCCGGTTCCTTCCAGGGTGCCACCAGGGACATCACCGGGGTCTGTCAGTCCTCTGCACACAAGTGCATAAGGCAGGTCACCGATGGGTTGTTCCGCAGGGCCTCCCACTACATCAACTTCGCCATGGACGAGCGCAGCCAGATGGAGAGGGCGGTTGGATTCCATGCCATGGCCGGCTTCCCACGGGTGCAGGGTGTAATCGACTGCACCCACATCGCAATACGGGCACCTCCGCATGAGCCAGGGCTGTTCATCAACAGGAAGGGGTATCACTCCATGAACGCCCAGCTCATCTGTGACCACCGCCAGAGATTCCTACACGTGTGCGCCAGATACCCCGGCAGCTGCCACGATGCCTTCGTCCTCAGGGAGTCCGCCGTCCCGCCCATCCTGCAGGCACCCAACGCCGGCAACGGCTGGCTCCTCGGCGACAAGGGGTATCCCCTCCACACGTGGCTCATGACACCTCTGAGGAACCCCATCACCGAGCCGGAGCGTCGGTACAATGACAGCCACACTGCTACCAGGTCTACAATTGAGCAGACCATAGGGCTTCTCAAGATGCGCTTCAGGTGCCTTGATCGTTCTGGGGGAGCGCTCCAATACACACCATTCAGAGTGGGACGAATCATAGTTGTCTGCTGTGCCCTGCACAACATGGCCCAACAGAGAGGGGTGCCGCTGGAGGAGGCCCCATCCACACCCGCCACCCACATTGAGGAAGGCGAGGGCGAGGAGGAGGAGGAGGAGGAGGAGGAGGAGGAGGAGGAGGCGGAGGCGGAGGAGGAGGACGCGCCCGAGGATGTTGGACGACCCATGCGCCGAGCCGCGACTCACCGGGATGGTCGCCGGGCCAGGGACGCACTCATACGTCAACGGTTCTCCTAGAGTCAGACACTGCGAGGCGCTCGCATCTCCTCACCTGCACATGCGAGCGGCCATACCAGCCCCCTCCACTGAAGAGTGCTGCCAGTAATCCTGCACCCACAGCAGTGTGCCCAATGGGTGGCAGCAGGTGTTCGCCGTCATGATGGCCTCCACGGAACGCAACTACTGCACAAGCCGCGGAAGAATGGACGAGAGGTGGCAGGAGTGGTGAGAATAGACTATTTAATATCTGGAATGTGACATCATTTAAGAAACAAAGTACAAAATAATAAACACCCTGGAGTATTCCCTTTGTGATTATAAGGCCTTTGGAATTCTTCTCCGGGAACCCCTACGTGGTGCTACCCCTGTGGCTCCAGCAGAGGTAGTGGCAGGTTGCTCGTCTTCTTGCCTTGACCGGGTAGATGCTTTTGGCGGACGGCCCCTGGGTTTCGGTGCCCGTGAGGGCACCTCCACAGACTGCTCCTCCTGCACCGGGGCAGGGGCAGACTCGGCCACCTGGAGAGGAGGCACCATTGCGGGTGCTGGTTGAGAGGTGGGCGACGGGTGGGACGTGGGGACGCCTTGAGAGGCGTCCCCGCTTCCATGTCCCCGGTCACCATCATCCCTCTCTTGGCCTCGGCCCACATCACCCCTTCCACCCTGCTGGACGGCAGTTTGGATGGCATGTGTGAGGCCTTGCAAGGCCACCCCTAGTGTATCCCTCAGCCTGTTGGTGGCGTCGGAATGTTGCTCACCCTGAATCCGTACAGACGTTGTCAGGGCCTGCAAGGACTCGAAGTGGAGCTGTGCGTGACGCTCGAGGGAGGCCAGCCTGTCCTCCACCGCAGACAGTCCCGCACCTACCCGCGACACTGTGTCGCCGGTACCCTCCTGTGCCTGCGCCACCAATGCCCACATGCAGGAGGTGGACTCCTCCATCACCTGCGCTATTGTGGACAATGCGCGCGGCACCTCTGCCAGCACCTCAGCAATTAGCTGGTGGCCCTCGACGACTCTCCTTTTCTCTGGTGGCCCCCTGGGTTCAGCATCTGGGTCCGGCTGAGCAGAGCCTGGAGATGAGTGCTCCCTCCGTCGCGGACCCTCCGCGGCTGCCCCTGCCACCAGGGTCTGCTCATGCTCACTCGTGCGCAGTGACTCACCAAGTGCTACCCCAACTAGTTGGCGAGGGGGACCCACCGAGGTGCGTGTCTCTGCGCTGGTGGATGGTTGGCTCTGATGTGACGATGCACCCTCAGAGACCCGCCATGTCCTCTGAGGAATCGCCCTCCACGCTCGCTTGATCCAAAGACGCACCTGCAAGAGAACAGAGGGCACTTTGAGGCATGTGGACCAACTTGACAGTGCGCCTGATGGCAGGTGATGATACGGTCACTCGCGATCATGGGTGTTGAGTGTCAGCTTTCCCTTACCGGCCGTTTCGGCAGCGACACACTCGCCATCGGCCACCGACAGGCAATGTCGCGTGCGGGCGAGGTCGAGCGCCTCCACCTCTGCGTCGGTGAGCTCCACCACTTGCGGCGGCCCACCTCCGGTGCGTGCCCTTTCGCGGTTGTTCTTGCTCCTCTTCTCCTGTGAAGGCAAAACACAGATGTGTGAGTGGGTGCGTCTTGCATCGTGAGACGCATTGAGCATCGGTGTGGTTGGGTTGAGCGTGGCGCGGAACGGATGGGAGGAAGTGTGGGCCACGTGCCCATCCCATTGCATGGGGATTGGGGTGTGTGGTAGTGTTCGGGTGGGGTCAGGGACGGTGGGTACTTGCGTGCACGGCGAGGATGGTGAATGAGTGGCTGTGAGGATTGCTGATGGAGCGCAGTGGTGGCTGTGCAGGAGGGGGTTGTGATCTGCTTGGCGTGATAGTGGGGACGGGATGTGGGAGGGTGCGTTGGTGTACTCACCTTGCCAGACCTAGTCAGGTCATTGAAGCGCTTGCGGCACTGCTCCCAAGTCCTTGGGGTGTTGCCCCTGCTGCTCACCTCCGCCGCCACCTCTGCCCATGCCTTCCTGGTTGCGGCGGCAGGGAACTTGCGCCCATCCTCAGGGAAGAGTGTTTCCCTCCTCCTCCTCACGCCCTCCAGCATCAGCTGCAGTGCCAGATCTGAAAAACGGGGCGCAGCCTTTCCCCTTGGTTGAGCCATTCTCCCAGACCTCTTGCTTGCAGCAGGAGGGGCTTTGGGAGACTGCCCCTTTAACTGGAGCTCCTACATCGCGTCGACGGTACTGCGCATGCGCAGCCGGCCGGCACGCAGCTGGGGAGCGCAGAACCCGGAAGCAGGCCTTAATGGGTCCAATTATCCCGCGATCGCGTGGGGGACGCACACAATTACCCGTCCGCGTTTTCCACGCTCCCGGAGGACCACCCGCTGGGAACCCGCAGGCCTGCTAAATTCGAGCCCCCTGTCATAATCCAAGTAAATATGGGATTCTCTAGGCAAGTAATAGACATCTGTAGAAAACCAATTGTCAGAGATAGAGAGAGAAACATGTAGGGAGAGGAGGAAAGAGTCTCAGATTGACTAGGTAAAAATGAAAGATGGATAAAAATGGAAAGCTTAGTCAATTAACTTCTCAAGATTGGAGCAAGGACAGCTGACATAATTAAGTTGACTTAAAATGAGCAAGTTAATACCTCTGTTAAAATATTGGTATGTAAAAAATGCCGTTAACATTTATATACCAGTATCACTAGCAGTCATTTCTAGGCTAATATAACAATGTTGGTCATGGTGGATGATTTTTTTTATCATTGACAATGAAAGATCTGGACTACGGTTTGCTAATTGGCTCTCCTGTTTAAAATGTTTTCTTCATAGCATCTTGTTTTTGGCTATTTTATTACATATTTACCTACTGCTTCTCAGTCTTAAGGATATTCAATAATTTGATCAGTGTTATGTCTCAGAAATGCCCTTAATGATTACAGTAAAAATGATTCGACACTTGGTTAGTTAAAAACAGCTGCCAAATGAAATCCAGAATGTATCAGCAACCTTTTCTAGAAGTTTTTTTTTTCAGAATCTTACCCCACAATTGGTGAACTTCATTTTGAACCAGTTCCTAAGCAGGAAAGGGTTTTCATTGATGCGGCAATCATATTGATCTAAACAGACTTGAGCATTTTCCCAAGACATAACAAAGATGCATTGGCAATTCAGCTCTATGAATACTCTAAAGAGGGAAGGATGTGACAAATTGAAAAATGAGGATGTTAAGATGTGGAAAATAATAAACCTTTCTGTTTGACAGGCAACCTGTTTTCATCAAAAGTCATTTTAGACTCGTTGCTTGTCATTATAAGTCTTTCTGATGGTTATTGAAAATTGTGAGCAGAAACATCAGCCCTTTTGATAGTGCATTAAGACAATGTCAGCTATCGATCACTGGGTATGCTTGTTCAGCAGAGAGAAAAACATCTCACTGTGAAAATCATGTCAGGAATCACAGAAGAATTGCTTTTGAGTGGATGTCTAAAAATAATGTGTAGATCAAGAGTGGGAGAGTTAAAAACAATCAAAGTACCAAAGAGTCTTTATAATGCCTAAAAATAAATACAATAATGGCAAGCAAGTAAATATTTTCTGATGAGAACAATGAAATCTTTTGCTTGTATTAATTTCCACTTTGGCCTTGGTAAATGATATTAATAAAAATAGCTTTCATGATATAAAAGAAAATGAGAGAGTGGGCCAGAATTTGCCGTCAAAGTAACAGTGAGGCTAATGGCGCTCGCCATTATTTATGCATAAATGGTACAGCAACTTCAGGCAAGGGGCAGATGTGCGGTTAAACGTGCAAGTCTAAAAGTTGCTGTCCAAGTTGCACCGTTCCGTCATTAGCTTTGCAAAAACGGCATCTCACTGTCTAACTCACCATTGAATGTTGTGAAGTTGCTGTATTTGTGGCGGTAGACATAAACTGAATTTGCCACAGAAAGTTAAGTCTTGTCATTTCAAGCGCAAGTACCTTTTTAACAACGTGATAAGTGTTAATTACTGCCAATCAATCTCTCTGGCACTGAAATTTACTATTACAAGTGTGGAGTCTCATTCCTTCAGGCATTAATTGTTGGAGAAGTTAAAAATGTAAAATTTAAGAAATAGGAGCAGGAGTAGGCCATACGGCTCCTCGAGCCTGCTCTGCCATTCAATAAGATCACGGCTGATCTTCGATCTCAACTCCACTTTCCTACCTGATCCCCATATCCCTTGATTTCCTTAGTGTCCAAAAATCTATCGATCTCAGTCTTGAATATACTCAACGACTGAGCATCCACAGCCCTACGGGATAGAGAATTCCAAAGATTCATGACCCTCTGAGTGAAGAAATGCCTCCTCATCTCAGTCCTAAATATCCAACCCCTTATCCTGAGACTATGTCCAGCCAGGGGAAACATTCTCTCAGCATCTACCCTGTCAAGCCCGCTTAGAATCTTATATGTTTCATTGAGATCACCTCTCATTCTTCTAAACTCCAGGCAGTATCGGCCCATTCTATTCAATCTTTTCTCATAGGACAACCCTTTCATCCCAGGAATCAATCAAGTGAACCTTTGTTGCACCGCCTCTAAGGCAAGTATATCCTTCCTTAGGTAACGAGACCAATACTGTACACAGTACTCCAGGTGTGGTCTCACCAAAGCCCTGTACAATTGCAGCTAAACTTCCTTATTCTTGTACTCCAACATAACATTTGCCTTCCTAATTGCTTGCTGTACCTGCATGTTGACTTTCTGTGTCTCGTGTACAAAGACACCCAAATCCCTCTGAACACCAACAGATTGCTAAGTGGTGTCTCACCCTAGTAATATTTGCAGTGCCAATTTTGTATTCTTTGCATAACCCAGCCACAATAAAGTCCATGTACTATCCGTCGTTACTGCTACACTGGGACCACCCTCAGCCCACCTACAAGTTGCTCTAGCTGCTCCTCCGCCGTGCATAATTTTAAAATTTAATTTTTTTTTAACTTTTCCTTTCTGTAACTTTTTTTTCTCTCTCTCTCTTAATCCAATCTTTCATTCCCTCTTTTTATTTCTCTTTCTGTACCTGATTTGACATTGAATTCACCCACTCTAATTTACACTTCCTTCTCAGTCCTTGCACTGTTTATTTCATAATCCTTCAATCTGATTGGTTAAGGGGATACACAGTTGCTTGCCTTGTTCACTCAGGTCCCAGATGCCCTGTTTCCCTCGCTGTGACGTTATCAGCTCGCACTTTAACCATCTTGCCACGCAAAAAATTAAAAGAACAAAATTTGCAAGGGCAAGTCTAACAAACAGCAGATGCAGTTAGATACCCTGCTACAGCAAATTATGGCCCAATAGTTCTGGATCATGGTACACAACCAACATCAGTAAAAACAGGTTATCAGGTCATTATCTCATTATTGTTTAAGGGACCTTGCTGTGCGCAAATTGGCTACCAAGTTTCCTGCATTACAACAGTGACTGCACTTCAAAAAGTACTTCATTGGCTGTAAAGCGCTTTAGGACGTCCTGAGGTTGTGAAAGGTGCTATAAAAATGCAAGTCCTTCTTCTACACAGATACAACTGCAATTTGTTTAGTGGACAGGAGTAAACAATCAAAACTATAGATCAGTTTTAACGCTAGCAATGTCAAACTA
Source organism: Heptranchias perlo (assembly GCF_035084215.1). NCBI lineage: Eukaryota > Metazoa > Chordata > Chondrichthyes > Hexanchiformes > Hexanchidae > Heptranchias > Heptranchias perlo. The sequence goes on along the minus strand of NC_090325.1, from coordinate 122,735,520 downwards.
TGCTAAAAGAGTTTAAATGCCTGTATGTGTATGTATTGGGAGGGGTATATTATAGCTGTTGTCACACTAATATTTTTAGAAGATTGCATTATTTCAGTTCTTATTAACTGTCTTTAGAGTTTAAAGGCCATTTATGTAACTTATCATTCACATCTACAATATGGACAAAAACTGCCAAGACACAATTTTCAACAGTTTCAACAGAATGATAGAAGTTACATTTATATAGTGTCTTTCTTGACCGCAGACCATCCTGCAGCCCTTTACAGCCAATTAAGTACTTTTTTGAAGTGTGGTCACTGTTGTAGGGAAACGCAGCAGCCAATTTGAGCACAGCCAAGGCGGGTGAATGGAGTTAGGATACAGATCAGCCATGATCTTATTGAATGGTGGAACAGGCTCGAGGGGCTGAATGGCCTACTCCTGTTCCTATGTTCCTATCTCTATGGCTGTGAATTCAAGTGGGGATCAGCATCTAAATTTTGAATGTATGCAATTGACATATTTGGTTGCAGCCAAGTTGCTAGTTACCACAACCCAGACGTGTTCTGTAAGTTTTTTTTTCTGGCAATTTTGCTGTTGTCGCAGTTACTTCACATAGAGCTTTGGAGTATTTATTATAGGTAGAATTACAAGGGAACGGGGCGATACAGTGTTTAAGAATACTACAGCTTCACCTCTGGGACTCATGTCCATAACAGCCCAGACGGATGGGATAAGATTTTTGTTTCTGTCATGGGTTTTACAGGGCTTAAGTAAGTTGGGGTAGTCTCCATCCAGTTCCCAATAGACACAAGTCCATTGCACAAAACTGACCTAAAATCTGGCAGTTTTAATGCAAAATCAATAATCTCTGGCACAGAGGCCATAATAATAAATAGCATAGGTACTGATGCAATAGAATCTGGTCTTCTGCGTTTGGAATTGAGGTATAAAGTGTTCAGCTTTCCCCTTGGTGCAAATAAAACAAATTCTATTTTTGGCATAAGACTATTTTCCTATTTTGTGCAATTAGCACTTTTTTTGAACTGAGTTTTGCATACACCTTCCCTTAGCTCTCCCAAATTTGTATTTTCTTCTGTTGCAAATGGCTATTATAATTATTGCAGTCAAAGTAAGAAACAGTTAACTGTGTTGCAGATCCAATTTTCCACTCCAAGGAGCAAAGCAAATCCCTGAAAGAATGAATCAAATCCAAGCTGGTCATAACACAATGCAGGATCCCGAAGCAAAAGGCTGTTTGGAATGCTGATAAATGGCCGAGGGCTATGTGCTAATGTTGTGGAGCTGCTGAATAGTCACCAAGAAGACAGAAAATGAAGTATTCTTTGGTGCATGTATATTCCTGATTTGTTTTGTGGCTATATCTGACAGATAAAACTGTATGCTCTTCATATTGTAAAACCAGATTGTAGAGATTTATTGCAAGTGAACTGAGAGAGTATGTCAATAATTACAATTATTTTTGTCAGCAGCACTGAAATGATCGAAGTGTAGAACTTCTGTGCCAGTAGCTGTTCCAGTCCTTGATGATGAATCGAAGACCAGTTGGCCATGTGTCCTTATATTAATCAATTGACAGCTACACTGAACAATTAAGGAGGTCATATTCGTTTTACTGTGATCTTTCAGCTCGAGTATTTTAAAATGCTTCTCATTTTGAGTTTAGTTGATTGCACACATGTTGAACTCTTCATTCGTTCGGCAAATATGAGCCATACCAGGATTGAATACAGTCAAAGCAGTGCAGAAAATTTCAGGCAGCCGACTGCTGGAGGCCATACAGATCCCAATTAACTCACCATACTTTCTGGCATGGACTTCCAAGAACCTCTGTGGTCAATCTTTCTCTTGATCTTTTGCATAGAATTTACAGCACAGAAACAGGTCATTCGGCCCAACAGGTCTATGCTGGTATCATCTTCTAAATAAAATATTTAGTAGATTGTAGATATTGGGTTGACTTTTAAGAGAAGTCCTATGGGATCTTCTGTCCATCAATTTAAATGAAGGAACATCGAGGCATGGGAGCACATGATTTCCAACCAGCAGCTACAAGTGCCACAACTCACCATTAATTAGCTCTTTAATTTAAACATAAACAAAGGCTATAAAAAGTGTGCAATCATACTGTTTGTCATGTTTGAAGTATCTGCCTATTTCTGTTTCACTGTCTGACACAGAAGCATACACATAGCTTGTCCATTAAAAAAAACAGAACTATAAACTTTACCTGAATAAAATTTTTGAAAATTATACTTCTAGCTTTTCTTCAAATAACAAAATAGATACGGCTGGAAACTGAGAATAAACATGGGAGCAACTGGACAGACTAAATGCTACTGATACACCCTGACAAATTGTGCGCAATGCACATGCCTAGCCTGCAGGGTCTGCCTTTGAGCTAACTGTGACAGCTTTGCATAAAAATATCAAGTCTAGGTCCAAGCCGAAGCTTTTGGGAAAGGCAGAGGTCTTCAAGTAAAAACTTCAATTAAGATATTAAAAGACATTTCAGTAGGTAAGTTTAATCATATTATTGTGAATTATGCATTTTTGCTGTTTTTATTTTGTTTGAAAATTTTGTATTTGCCATTAAAAAGTTTAATCACTGAGGAAAAAATGGCAAATGAGAAAACTTTCCGAAAATATTTTGAGCTACTGGTGGGAATCCGGCAGCCTGATTATGCAATCAGATTGATGAGTTTGCGTAGGCAAAATCCATTATAAAGGTGGATGTGAGAATTTTTTAACAATAGATAGATAGATAGATAGATAGATAGACAGACAGAAAAACACATACTTCAGATCATCAATAATTGCCAATTCAGTGTGACCATTAGCACTGAAATTTCTGAGGGGTTCCTCATATAAAAGATTCGTCTCCGCGGAAACTCAAATGGTTCTTCACTATCTTTGCAGAACAAAAATAGGTTAGGGATCGACATTATAAAAAAAGTCGTCTGGATTCACAAGTCTCAAAATTCTAATGCTATAAATTGCAATCCAAATAAATTTCCCTACTTCAACTGGATGAATACTGCCGAGACAGACAGGGATCACATCATATTCCCCACTAGACTGGCATGGATTTATATATATATGCGTGTGTGTGTGTGTGTGTGTGTGTGTATGACGTACGTGTGTGTACTCATTTCCCCAATTCAAAGCCACATCAATTTCCAATACATTTCAGTACTCATTTCTAATTGGGTGTTTCAAATTTTACTAGAATTTTCCCTGTAATTCTAGTAGAGTACACAGAAGAGGAAACAATTATTTTCACTCAGCTCAAAAAGATGCTAAACAAGTGAACTATTTCCCCAGACTGAAATAATATGAAGTAGAATTATATCTGCTTTGAGAAAATTCGACCAAAACAAAAATCAAAGTCACCACATCAGAGGATGTACCCTAAAAGGGGAAAAATAAAATTGTTCACTCATTCTTAAATGATACCTTGATTTGCAGGGAAAAGCCACAGAAATTATCCATCCAAACTTCAAACAATTTATTATGTATAATCATAGTCACAGAAAGATGCAGATGCTGAAATAATATGGAAAGGAAGAGATGGTTGTTCAGAAAGAAGCAAATTACTTGTTTCCCTTATTTACAAGGGTTAGCAATGCCATTCAAGGAGGGAGATGCTATTCTGAGGAATCTGGGTCATTTTCTGAATTTGCACAGCTGGCAGGGAGCCTCATCTGCTTCCGTCACACAGCAGAAGTTCAAGTGAACACTGCCACGACTTACCAGACTCATAAAACTACCCCTCGATCATAATAATGTGGGAAATTTTAAAACTGAGGGCATATTATGAAGTTAGAGGCAATGCACCATTCTGCCCTCAGTAAGTGCAGGAAGAATCTTCTAGCTTTGTTTATTGTTTTGCCTGAAGTACAAAGGGCCGAAATTTGCTGAAAAATACGGCGTGTGAACGTCGTTAATAATGTACAAATTGGCCAGCAAGTTGTGGCGAGAAAGAGATACCCTGAGAGTTGTGAATCACCACAAGTTGCTGGACGATTTGCCATTAGCTTCATGAAAACGGCATCTCGCCTTTAACCCTCCCATGAGTTTCATGTTTGTAAACAATTTTACAACACCAAGTTATAGTCCAACGATTTTTATTTGAAATCTACAAGCTTTCGGAAGTTTCCTCCTTCCTCAGGTAAATGTTCAGGAGCTCCTTGAAGCCTACGCATTTATACATCACAGAACAATACATGGTGTTTACAGACTGCCCCTGCAACTGCCCGTTGCCAAGGCAATCACCGTGTTCAGACAGAGAGGTGTCACCTACAGAACACATCATGAGTTTCATGAACAGAGATCAACAACTTACAACGCAAAACATGAAGTTGCTGCATTTGCACATTAATTGCCCGTTAAACTTGCCACAGAAAGTTAAGTCTAGTAATTAATAGCGTAAGTACCCTTTTAATGATGTGATAATTGTTAATGACTGCCAATCAACCTCTCTAGCCCAGAAAGTGAACAATTGAAAGTGTGGAGTCTCATTCTTTCAGATTATGAATTGTTGTTGGAAATTTTAAAGATGTCAAATTTTAAATTAATTCTTTTTTCTTCCTTTTCTAATTCACCCTCCTTCTTAGTCTTTCCTCTGTTTATTTCTCAATCTTTTAATCTCATTGGTTAAGGAGATACACTGTTGGTCCTGTCGTTCGTTCACCAAAGCCGCAGAGGCCCTCTTGCCTAACTGCGTCGTTATGAGCTCGCACTTCCAGCAACTTACAAGGCAAAATAATTTTGAACTGAAGGCTGCAGGAAAAACTAACTAACTAACTGAGCACACCGTGAGATGCCCCGTTCCAGCAAATTCTGGCCCAATGTTTTTCCTTATGAAATCTGTTGCTGAACCATGTTTCATGCCATATTCCACAATCCAGCAACCTCAGAAGGGAGCACATCGCAGGCACCCAGCCCGTAATTTCTTATCTATTCAAATCAAATGGGAACTCCAGATTGCAGGATCACCCCTCAGATTGCAGCATAAATAATATGAAGCAGTTTTAAAAGAGAAGGGACTAATATGGAATGAGCTTAGCTGCTCTGTGCAATCCTTACCAATGGCTTTTAGAACCACCATCCTTATTTATTTTTCATTTGCTTATGTACAGACAATCCTGTATTCTGACCATGTTTTCACACTTGATTGAAGATATCTTGACTTGATTGAAGGCCTTTTTGTGAAACAGCCTGAGGTGAAACCAGGACCATTTTTCAACAGAAATATGTGCCCAATTTTTAACATCAAAGGAAACTGTTTCTTCAGTGTTTTAAAGGCATATGATTGAAATGGGATAATGTGCTTGTACTGTAGCCAATCAGTCTATCCTCGTTTCTATTGCAAACTACACACACTCAGAGGTTATGACTTAAAATGATTCAACCCAGCCATTATGTCAATTCAGAATTTCTACATTCGGGCTTCTTCCCAGTTTGTATTCTGCACCGTGCCACGTGGTACTGTAACACAGCTTTGACACCAGATTGATTTCCTGAGCATTCGAAAAAAGTCTGAGTGGAGTCAATCAAAAAATAGGCAACCCGTTGTGTTTTGGCATGTAACATTTCCAAATCTGGCACATGCTTGTATGCAACATCATTTATCATGAACTGCTGACAGGCAATATGCACTGCCCTGTAGTTTTATCTGGAGTGGCTCCAGCTTGGTGTACGTGGTATAGAAAAGTCTATTTAAATAGTGGGTGGATCAGTGCTCAATTGAGTTAATTAGAATACATCCACTTTATTTTTAAGCAACTATTAAAAGAACAAATTTCCAAAACAACTTGGTTTAATGGTATGAAATTTATGTTGCTTTAACAGTACTGTGTGACTGCTTATTGCTCGGTGCTGCAGTTTATGAGGTGAGCTTGTCTGTGCACTGTTACAATTACCTGTAAGCTTATTGTTTGTTGTCAGTATAAGAATTGCAGGATGTATGACTATAACCCAGCCCTTTGCATTTTCTGTCATCAAGAACAATGGAACTGTGCATAGCCCTGCCCTCCATATATGCAATTTATATATCTCTTGTGGGAATAAGAAGTACTGGCCTACAAACTTCTGAAGCTCCATTTCACCATCAGAACTGTGGTGGGGTGGGATTTTTGTCCATCCATTTGAACCTCAACCTGATCCCACCCCAAATCTCAGGGGTGGGCTCCTTGACACTGTGTTGGGAAGGGGAGAGGGGGAGCATGAACCAATCTGAACTAAGTGTTGAAACGTTATAATTTCACGTGATCTTTGCTCCCTTACTGGTGTACCATCAGGTAATTCAAATAATTTAAATAAATGTAAAAAAGTCTCTTGCTGATGTTCAGGTTACTTGGAGAAAAGAAGAAAGGAGGAGCTGGAATTCGATTGGATGACACTATCCCACTGGCCCCACCTCCACCTTATATCAAGCCATCAATGAGGCAACAGTTCTTGCCATGATACCACCAGAAATAAAAGGTAGTCCAGAGTACGGAGAAAAATGATAACAAAAAAGCCTGAAGCAGTTGTGAGGGAGACCTGAAGTTTCATAACTCGGAAGGCTGAGGATTGCAATCTGCGCCTTTCCAATTGAGAATGTGCAGTGAGTGAAGACAGTGCAATATTACGGACAGCTTTGAGTTACCAACATAGCCATGAGGAACTGAGTAGAGACTGTCCAACCTTATTTCACTCAGAACCCTTACAAATTATCAGGAAAGTGAGGAGACTTTCATCCCATCGGTGTGCATTGAATACGATCCCATGTCGCACAGGTGAAATAACAATGTTCTCATCCAAGCACCGTTCTTACTAGAAAAAGCCCTCTGTGACTTTTGAAACCTTCTGTATGTTCCTAATTTGTTTGTTAGCCTCCTAAAAGGTATGCGTAAAATAGATGCTTGGAGTGTAATAAAAGATGTCATTCCCTACTACTGTTGCTAAGGTTGAAATAGAACAAAGCTGCCCAACGTAAAGGTAACTGCACAGCTGAAGAACAAAGGAGAGTTTTGAGCAGATGTGGATGACTAATGTTGTGTGAGACTTCCTGTAGGTGAGGACTGAATTAGGGAGCTTACCATCTCAGTATATATTCCTGTACCGTATACTGAAGTTCTGAGAATAGTCATTTTTTTCTCTTGTAAAAGTGACTCCAAGCACCAGAGCACAATCTGTACAGGTTATGGGCTGACTATTTTAAACATCTGGGTGCTGTGAGGGTTTTTTTTAAACACAGGTCATATTTTTAAGCATATTTGAAGAATTAGAAGGATTTATTCAAAGAATACTGTTCACAATGAAACATTCATTATGCCAAGACCGATCTTTCCGAAATTCAAGGTAATGCTTTTATTGAACATCATTCTTATAGATGTCAGGTGATGAAAAGCAGACTGCCATCCTGCACAGTGCAAAAGAAATTTTAAGGCTAAAAAGGTTACTTCAATTTGCAAGGTTTACCCATATGTTTACATCTGATTGTGGAGCACTTAAATGCCATTATCTTTATATAACTTGGCATGCAATGCTACCTAAATAAACAATATTTTGGCAACAAAGCTGATTAATTAATGAGGCTACTTTGTTAAAGCTTTAATTTTTCTTCAGAAAAAGAGAACACACTGACCATAAATGAATGGGGAGGGGCAGAGAAAAGATTACAAGAATTATTGGACTGTCAAAGGAACAATTTTCCATATTATCCCTATGTTCCTGTTCAGTAAGCTTCTGAACTATTGAGTTCCCCTCTACCCCAGAACGCATGGCTTGAGATCTATAAAAAAAAAATTAAAATGATTATTAGTCCAGGACATGTGAACAATGAAGCATGGCCCCATTTCCTGTCAATCCCAAGGCATCTTGGGAGCGAAGTTGGTCTTGGACGGTAGCGCAAAAAGACGAACAAATCGGCCGCCCATTTTACACCCTGCCCAATTTTCTCTTCCACAATTTGGATGGGGTGTAATACAGGCGGCCAATTTACTCTCAACCTATTTACACCACCACCCGAGACCAATTTCACCCTCTTGTGTGCTTTTCCCCTTCTTTAATTAAACGTAAAGTTTAAGTATTTACAACTGCTGGTGAATTGGCAGTTAACAGGTAGCAGGTGATCATTAGTCACTGCCTAAGTGTTAATTCATCTGGCGTGCAATTGGGCTGGCTGAGCAGCTGAAACTGGTTTGTGAACTAATTTGGTAGCAGTATAAAACGAGAGGTAGTAGTGTAAGCACATCAGATTGAGGAGAGAGAGAGAAAAAAAGTAGGAAGGAGCAGAGAGAGTTTGAGGAGAGAGAGAGAAAAAAAAGTAGGAAGGAGCAGAGAGAGTTTGAGGAAGGAAGGAAGGAAGGAAGGAAGGTAGGTAGGTGCGAGAAAAGAGAGAGAAGTAGGAAGGAGCAGAGAGAGAGGTAGGAAGGAGCCGACAGAGAGAGAGAGAGAAAGAGAGGTAGGTAGGTAGGAAGGAAGCAAGGAGCAGAGAGAGAGAGAGAGAAGTAGGTAGGTAGGAGCAGAGAGAGAGGTAGGTGGGTAGGAGCAGAGAGAGAGGTAGGTGGGTAGGAGCAGAGAGAGAGAGGGCTAGGTAGGAGCGGAGAGAGAGAGGGCTAGGTAGGAGCGGAGAGAGAGAGGGCTAGGTAGGAGCGGAGAGAGAGAGGGCTAGGTAGGAACGGAGAGAGAGAGGGCTAGGTAGGAACGGAGAGAGAGAGGGCTAGGTAGGAGCGGAGAGAGAGGTAGGTGGGTAGGAGCAGAGAGAGAGAGAGGGCTAGGTAGGAGCGGAGAGAGAGAGGGCTAGGTAGGAGCGGAGAGAGAGAGGACTAGGTAGGAGCAGAGAGAGAGAGGGCTAGGTAGGAGCAGAGAGAGAGGTAGGAAGGAGCCGACAGAGAGGTAGGAAAGAAGGAGCAGAGAGAGAGAGAAAGAGAGGTAGGTAGGTAAGTAGGAAGCAAGGAGCAGAGAGAGAGAGAGAAGTAGGTAGGTAGGAGCAGAGAGAGAGGTAGGTGGGTAGGAGCAGAGAGAGAGAGAGGGCTAGGTAGGAGTGGAGAGAGCGAGAGGGCTAGGTAGGAGCGGAGAGAGAGCGAGAGGGATAGGTAGGAGTGGAGAGAGAGAGGGATAGGTAGGAGCATAAGAACATAACATAAGAAATAGGAGCAGGAGAAGGCCACATGCTCCCTCGAGCCTGCTCTGCCATTCGATCAGATCATGGCTGATCTTCGACCTCATCTCCACTCTCCTGCCCGATCCCCATATCCCTTGATTCCCCTAGAGTCCAGAAATCTATCTATCTTAGACTTGAATATATTCAATGACTCAGCATCAACAGGGCTCTGGGGTACAAAATTCCAAAGATTCACAACTCTCTGAGTGAAGAAATTCCCCCTCATCGCAGTCCTAAATGGCCAACCACTTATCATGTGACTATGCCCACCTTGTTCTAGACTCTCAGCATCTACCCTGTCAAGCCCCCTCATAATCTTATATGTTTCAATTAGATCCGCTCTCATTCTTCTAAACTCCAGAGAGTATAGGCCCATTCTACTCAACGTCGCCTGATAGGACAACCCTCTCATCCCAGGAATTAATCTGGTGAACTTTTGCTGCACCGCTCTAAGGCAAGTATATCCTTCCTTAGATAAGGAGACCAAAACTGTATGCAGTACTTTTTCTCTACTGATATTAATTACTTTAAGTTCCTCACTCTCATTAGACCCTTGGTTCCCCACTATTTCTGGTATGTTTTTTGTGTCTTCTACTTTGAAGAGAGAGAGAGGTAAGTAGGAGCACAGAGAGAGAGAGAGAGGAAGAGGCAGGTAGGAGCAGAGAGAGGAAGAGGCAGGTAGGAGCAGAGAGAGGAAGAGGCAGGTAGGAGCAGAGAGAGGAAGAGGCAGGTAGGAGCAGAGAGAGGAAGAGGCAGGTAGGAGCAGAGAGAGGAAGAGGCAGGTAGGAGCAGAGAGAGGAAGAGGCAGGTAGGAGCAGAGAGAGGAAGAGGCAGGTAGGAGCAGAGAGAGGAAGAGGCAGGTAGGAGCAGAGAGAGGAGGAGGCAGGTAGGAGCAGAGAGAGGAAGAGGCAGGTAGGAGCAGAGAGAGAGGAAGAGGCAGGTAGGAGCAGAGAGAGAGGAAGAGGCAGGTAGGAGCAGAGAGAGAGGAAGAGGCAGGTAGGAGCAGAGAGAGAGGAAGAGGCAGGTAGGAGCAGAGAGAGAGGAAGAGGCAGGTAGGAGCAGAGAGAGAGGAAGAGGCAGATAGGAGCAGAGAGAGAGGAAGAGGCAGATAGGAGCAGAGAGAGGAAGAGGCAGGTAGGAGCAGAGAGAGGAAGAGGCAGGTAGGAGCAGAGAGAGGAAGAGGCAGGTAGGAGCAGAGAGAGGAAGAGGCAGGTAGGAGCAGAGAGAGGAAGAGGCAGGTAGGAGCAGAGAGAGGAAGAGGCAGGTAGGAGCAGAGAGAGGAAGAGGCAGGTAGGAGCAGAGAGAGGAAGAGGCAGATAGGAGCAGAGAGGGAGAAGGAGGAGCAGAGCAGATTAATAGAAATTTAAGTGCGTAGGAATATAAACTTATCCATAAATTAAATAGCATTTATAGTAAGAATGGTAGCATAGGAAGGGACAGTAATGAACAGTTTCTGCAGGATGTGGGAGTTGTGAGAAGCAGAAATTAACTCAAACACACCTGCGGAGGTGTCTCCAACTGCGATTACTTGAGCTCAAGATCTCAGCACAAGAATTGAAAACAATACAACACATCAACAAAGGAGAGAGGTTTCTGGAGCAAGAGTTTAAGGGTAGAAACCCCACTGAGAAATAGGGAGCTGGCAGTGGCAGAGGAAGGAGCGGTGATGCTAGAGCAGGAACATCCAGAGCAAACTGCCCTCGCCAACAAGTTGGAAGCACTCGCTTCCTGTGGGAGAATGAGGGTTACAGTGGCACCAAAAAACCTGAGGTGGCTCGGCAGTGGGAGGGAAGCAATTAGCAATCATTTAGAAACACAGTAGTAACAGGAGAGGGATGGAATAGAGGGATGGAAACTATCCCTCTGTTAGAGGGATGGAATCTATCTTTTGCAGTCCAGACCAAGAGTCCCGGATGCTTTGTTGGCTCCCAGGTGCTAAAGTATGGGGTGGGGAGGGAACAACAGACAGTCTTCAAGGTCCACATGGGAGTGAAAGATATAGGAAAGGAAAGACCAAAGTCCTGCAAAAGGAGTTTAGGAGATTAAGAAGCAGATTTAGGAGCAGGAATTCAAGGATGGTAATTTTTAGATTCCTCCTCAGCCATGTACAAGAATAGGAAAAGACAGGAAGATTAGGGAGCTGAACACTTGGCTAAAAGGGTGGTGTCAGCAAGAGGGCTGCTATTTTATGGGGCAATGGCACCAGTTCTGGGGAAGATGAAAATTACTCTGCAAGGAATAGCAACATCTGAACAGGAAGGGAGTTAATATCATGGCAAAATGGATAATTAGGAAATGATGAGTCATTTAAACAAGGAAGGGATGTGGGGGAAATAAAAGCAATCAGAAAGAACAAATGGAGAAGTTGGAAATAGATAAGATGAATATACAAATAAAAAAGAATTTAGGAAAGAAGATAGCATGCAGAAGGAATAATGGGAGAAGAGGAAAATTAAATTGACCAGTTATAAACCGGGAGCTAAAGGAACGAGGTGTTATCTTGGACAAAAAAAAAATTAAAGGGAAAGGAATAGCTTCAAATACAAAAAAAAGATGAAGTGCACGGATTACCATGTTTAGAGTGTAAGAAATAAACTGGTGGAATTGTGAACAATTATGTCCCAGGAAGATATAAGCTCTGATTTTGACCCCTGCACCAGTCAAGAACGGGACATGTGGGGGGTTAGAATCGTGGCAACATGATACTCACTGTGTATTTTGACACAAATATGAAGTTTTCCCCATTTATACAGCTTTATTTTTCAACGTTGTGCAAGAAAATTGGGTCAGTGGTAAAAGCCTGGATTTTCATTCATTGATTGGAGTGCAGATTTTATTTTAAAGGCAGGCCAGAAATTCTCAGAATGGAGCAAGAACATAACTGTACATGAATAACTCCTATCATAACTAGATGTTATTGCTTTCATAAAGCTATATCAATGTGTTAAAATATTTTCTGTAAAATTAAGCTTATTTCAAAAGGCAAAAACAAAAAAAAAATTTTGGACATAGAATATTAAAGTTGAGAATTTACTTCATCACTTTATTTTAACTTTAAGCCCTCTTTAAATGGATTACAAGGACGCATTTTCCAGTCCTGATTTTCAGGTTTAGGATTGGTGCACTGGGAGCTTTGGGCTTGCATGTATGATGAGCAGCCAACTCTGTCAGACCTTCTAGGGTCAGTCTAATTATGTGTCCAATGTGAGCTGATTTAGGCTCTTCCCTGAGAGCTCATTCAATGTGAGGGGGTGAGATGGAAAGGGTAGGAAATCCACAGCAGTAGCAGTGCATCTAGGCCTTAAGCTGTGAATTAAAGGTGTGTTTGATTTCTTTTTGCAGGAAGGAAATAGGAGGCAGAATATCCTTCCAGTTGCCGAGGAATGGTGCAGTGACCACAGAGAGCCTTCTAATAATAAAAACAGAAAATGCTGGCAACACTCAGCAGGTCAGGCAGCATTTGTGGAGAAAGAAACACAGTTAGCAGTTCAGGTCGATGACCTGCTGATGAAAGGTCACTGACCTGCAACGTTAACTCTGTTTCTCTCTCCACAAATACTGCCTGACCTGCTGAGTCTTTCCAGCATTTTCTGTTTTATTATTTCAGATTTCCAGCATCTGCAGCATTATGCTTTTGACAGAGAACCTTCTATTCACTGAAGCAACTGTGGTCTTGCTCCTTCAGGAAGTGGGTGGAAGTAGGGTTGTCCTTATTTAGTATTGAAGGGCACTCACCCCATAGGAGAGCAGTGCTGACTGCATAGGAGTAAGTTTCAGAAAGGATCAATGCTGTGTCCAACACCCAGAATCTAGCTACAGATGAGAAAGTTTGCTAGCATCATAAATTCCAGAGGTAAGGCCACCCCGCATGTCCCTATTCTAAGTAGATGGGCAAAGTATGCAAGTTACAAAATGTTTCCTCTCAACCTGTTACATCTTGCGTGAGGCCGCGTGCAAAGCACTCGGATAATCTTGCAGCCCTTCCCAAGTTTCACGTGCTTAGCCACACTGCAGCAGCTCACACTTTCTAACTGCACCTTAAAATTGGAGCAATCGTTGTATTAGCATTTGTAAAGGTGAACCCATAAAGAAAGCTTCCAACCAAACTTAACTGCATGATGTATGATCATTTATTCACATATACACTGAGATGCAGGATAGGCACTGGGATGCCATTGTAAGAGTGGGCAGCGATTGTAGTTAAGGTAGTGCAATAACAAAAACGTGCATTTATATAACACCTTTAACATAGAAAACATTGTAGTGTGCTCTCCACAAAGATGTAATCAAAAACTGGACATCGAGCCGAAGAAGGAGATATTAGCTGGGGTGACCAAAGGTTTGGTCAAAAAGGTGGGTTTTTAAGCAGGGTCTTAAAGGAAGTGAGAGAGGTAGAGAGGCAAAGGGATTTAGGGGGAGTTCCAGAGGATGGGACCTAGGTTACAGAAGGCACGGCTGCCAAACATTTTGATGATGGAACAGGAGATTCAGATAGATGAGATTCAATGGACTAAATGGTCATTACTTTGTTCTTGTGTTCTTTGGTTGCAGTGGAGATGATCTCTATCAATCTCCTGGTGCTCCTGTGGAAGTGGGTCTACTCATAAGTAAGGCTTGGGGAGCCTATAATCATTTACTGTGGTGTTTTAAAGGGACGTTTCTGGTGGTTTGGTGTCGTGGAATACATCCAATTGCTAGAAGTCTAGTATCGAGGGATCTATCTACGGTCCCTGTCAGTCTAGTAAGGCTCTCTCTTCATAGTCAGTTTTTGAGGAAGCTCCTTGAATTTAAATTTGGACCAATCAAATATCGGATGGTCTAACTTCCTCCAAATGCTTGTCCGTACCATCTGGTTAACATGGAGAGCTTCCGCATTGAGGTTATATTGATTATTTACTCATTAACTGGATAACCTTGAAGGATGAACCATCACTGAGCAACGTAATTAAGGTTTGAAAAACACAATCTGCAAAACATTATTAGTGATGATTGAGACTGAGCAGCTTTAACTAATGGTGTCATAATTCTATTGATATGTGAATGTGTTTGACCCTGAGCAGAGCATAAGGAGGAACAAACTAATATTGGAAAGCAGGCAGCCATGACAGTAGGATAACTTTTGGCCACTACAGGTACTGGTCAATGTCTTGGGAGCAGTATTGGTATTTACAGTGATAACACGTGATAACATCAAATGATCTCCTTTCTCAGTTTTTGAGAAGCATAGAGAGAAAATTATATCAATCCTACAGGCTTTTCTGTTTGATTGGACTGAACTGTATTGAATGTTATACAAATGCTCCTGACTGATGTTATACTAATGCTTCCTCCTCCTCCCCTTCATTTCACAAATGTCTCTATAAAGTTAGATACCTAATGCTTACCGTATGTCTGCTACTTTGACATAACGGGGTCCACTACTGAGCAGTAACTAGTACCATACAAAAGAAAATTAACAATCTACAGATATTTTACCTAAAATTAAGAAAAGACACATGTTATTTGAAGGCTTATTTGCAACCCCCCTACCTCCCAGGATTGTAATGCGTTCTTGGTTTCTTAAAGGCTGCACTGAGCGGTGACCTTTGATTAGAAGCAATTAGCAGCATTTACCATTTGGAAAAGGGCAAGCCATTGAAAGGAAGGGCACAGAAGGAATAATACCTTAAGTGAAAGCACAACCTGCCCAACAGGTGGTGAAGCATCACTGGTCCTCACTGGCGAAAGTGCGATTGTTGCCACCTGGTGATACGGAGCAGTTTTATTCCCAAGTTCCCAATCTGCGGAAGGGGCTGAACTGAACTGTTTTTTTAATGTATTTTTTGTAATAATTTCAGATCAGATCTTTCAAGGATAGTCTAAGCAATACCATATGGTCCGCATGTGATTTTATTCTGACCGGTTAAAGACATGATGATGTCTGTATGCATGTCTTTCTGTGTACAAATTTAAGAAATCTGCATTATAGTACCTTACTGAACTTTAGAGTTGCATGATTCTTGGGGTCAGCCGTGGCTCAGTGGTAGCACTCTCGACTCTGAGTCAGAAGTTCATATGCTCAAGCCCCACTCCGGAGACTTAAGCACATGGTCCAGGCTGACACTTCAGTGCAGTACTGAGGGAACACTGCACTGCTGGATGAGATGTTAAATCAAGGCCTCATTTGTCCTCCGAGGTTGACGTAAAAAATCTCATGGCACTATTTTAAAGAGCAGGGGAGTTCGCCCCAGTGTCCTGGCCAATATTTCTCCCACAACCAACACCACTACAAAACTGATAATCATAGAAATTTACGGCACAGGAGGCCATTTGGCCCATCATGTCTGTGCCAGATGGAAAAGCGCTATCCAGCCTACTCCCACTATCCAGTTCTTGGTCCGTAGCCTTGTACGTTACAGCACTTCAAGTGCATATCCAAGTACTTTCTAAATGCGATGAAGGTTTATGCCTCCATCACCCTTTCAGGCAGTGAGTTCCAGACTCCCACCACCCTCTGGGTGAAAAAATTTCTCCTCA
Organism: Heptranchias perlo; assembly: GCF_035084215.1. Lineage (NCBI taxonomy): Eukaryota > Metazoa > Chordata > Chondrichthyes > Hexanchiformes > Hexanchidae > Heptranchias > Heptranchias perlo. The sequence continues at coordinate 122,719,847 of NC_090325.1, read as the reverse complement.
ATTCCTCTCTAATCATTCTACCAATTACATTAAATTTATGGCTCCTGGTTATTAACCTCTCTGCTAAGCAAAATAAGTCCTTCCTATCCACTCTATCTAGGCCCCTCATAATTTTGTACACCTCAATTAAATCTCCCCTCAGCCTCTTCTGTTCCAAAGAAAACAATCCCAGCCTATCCAATCTTTCCTCATAGCTAAAATTCTCCAGTCCTGGCAACATCCCTGCAAATCTCCTCTGTACCCTCTCTAGTGCAATCACATCTTTCCTGTATAATGGAGGCCAGAACTATACATAATACTGTAGCTGTGGCCTAACTAGTATTTATGCAGTTCCAGCATATCCTCCCTGATCTTATATTCCATGCCTCGGCTAGTAAAGGAAAGTATCCCGTATGCCTTCTTAACCACCTTATCTACCTGTCCTGCTAGCTTCAGGGATCTATGGACATGCACTCCAAGGTCCCTCTGTTCCTCTACACTTCTCAGTATCCCACCATTTATTGTGTATTTCCTTATCTTGTTTGCCCTCCCCAAATGCATTACCTCACACTCCTCCAGATTGAATTCTATTTGCCGCTTTTCTGCCCACCTGACCAGTCCATTGATATCTTCCTGCAGTCTACAGCTTTCCTCCTCACTATCCACCACACAGCCAATTTTTGTATCATCTGCAAACTTCTTTATCATGGCCCGTACATTTATGTCTAAATCATTGATATATAACATGAAAAGCAAGGGACCCCACTGGAAACAACCTTACAGTCACAAAAACATCTGTCGACCATTACCCTTTGCTTCCTGACACTGAGCCAATTTTGGATCCAACTTGCCACTTTCCCTTGGATCCCATGGGCTTATACTTTTCTGACCAGTCTGCCATGTGGGACTTTGTCAAAAGCCTTGCTAAAATCCACATAGACTACATCAAATACACTACCCTCATCGACCCTCCTTGTTACTGCCTCAAAAAGTTAGTCAGACACAACCTTCCCTTAACAAATCCATGCTGACTGTCTTTGATTAATCCGTGCCTTTCTAAATGACGATTAATACTGTCCCTCAGAATTTTTTCCAATAATTTGCCCACCACTGATGTTAGACTGGCTGGCCTGTAATTACTCGGCCTATCCCTTTCTCCCTTTTTAAATAATGGGACAACGATAGCAGTCCTGCAGCCCTCTGGCACCATGCCTGTAGCCAGAGAGGATTGGGAAATGATGGTCAAAGCCTCCGCTATTTCCTCCCTTGCTTCTCTTAACAGCCTGAGATACATTTCATCAGGACCTGTCGATTTATGCTAAACCCCTTAATATTTCCTCTCCCACTATGTTTATCACATCCAATATTTTACGCTCCTCTTCCTTAACTACAATGTCTGCATTGTCCCCCTCTTTCGTGAAGACAGACATCTGGTCATTATCACACTGCTGTTTGTGGGAGCTTGCTGTGTGCAAATTGCTGCCACATTTCCTACATTACAACAGTGACTACACTCCAAAAGTACTTCATTAGTTGTAAAGCACTTTGGGACGTCCTGAGGTCATGAAAGGTGCAATATAAATGCAAGTTCTCCTTTCTTTCTTACAATCAAATGTATTAGTATTTTATGTAAATGATGTAGAAAGTAATATTGTATTCAGCTGTGGCACACTGGTATTTCTTTAAAGGGGTGGGGGTTTACAAATGATAGCACAATCATGTTAAACATTACCGCATCTCTTGCATGTGATGCAATTAAGATGATACTGTTTTTCATTCCCCCAAAAATTGGGGACCACTTTTTTGTGAGGATAGTGCCCATTTAAGAGCAATTTTTCTGCGCAATGAACATGCTAATAATTTAATATTAAAACTATATATTGTAACAATAAGCTATTTGGGAGCCATTTTGGACACAATTTTAATGCCACAAATTGACTGTACAGCAGACCAAATCTCCCTTTCATATATACAAAACGTTTCTTTATTGGATCTACATTATAGTGGCAGGTTGAACACTCCATAGTCGTTAAACATTTATTATTGGTTTATAAATGCGGCAACATAAAAAATATTGATAAACTTTGACAGCTTGCATCATTAAACCTGTCTACTCTTACCACAGGGCACTGCTGCTAAAATCTCAGTTGCTCTTTTAGCAAGTAACAATAGCCCCTATTTTGACTCTGGGTGAGAATGTGGTGTGCAGGATCTGGGGCAGGAGGGAAACCCTTGGGTCATCATTGTGGGAGGCCCGGTCAATTTTGCGGGTCGGACACCCCTGGCTGGCGGGCGGGAGTGGGATTTGAGGCAGCAGGCGGCCGATGCTGTAGGCCCGAGGCAACAGTCCCCAGCATAAAGTAAGGGTGGACAGCGGGGCAGGGTTGTCCAGAGGCCATCACGGCCAGGGGAGGTGGAGGGAAGTGCAGGGCACAGGAGGCCCAGGATTTCCTTGTGGGGGCCCGGACAAGCAATCCTGCTTCTCCTGGCCCACAAGGAAACATTAAAAAACGTAAAAAGTTAAACTTATCTGGGCCTCTTCTGGCCACGATCCGGCTTTCTGCCAGATTCCACGGTCAGCTGTAGCACTAGGTGCGGCTGCCACGTTGGCAAGTAAAATCGCGTCACAGTCTGAATTATAGCATTGGGCCCCAACATTTTAATATTGATGAAGTACCTGCCTGTTGGCGCTGGGAGTCTTCCCCATGACCAGAATCGGCGGGGTTAAAATGGCAGTGGGCACGCACACGTCAGGAACGCTGCGGAAAGTGCCTGACTGCCATTTTAACCATTTGACCACCTTGTTCACACCAGCCGCTAGGGTTAAAATTGGGCCTAATAATTTGTAATTTATCTCAGTTGAAATTGCACTAGATTTCCTTCCTATTTAACTGTCTCCAATTGAAACAGTTCAAGCTGTAAGACAGATGACAAACAAATAAGGTAAAGACCAGCAAGGGTCTATAAACTTCATTCTGATTTATTTATAATACAGTGGGTTAGGAGATAAGAAATAAAAAATATATGTTTTATACTAAATGTTGGATAGTTTTTCATAAAATCAGAATTATATAATTTAGTGGGATATAGGGAAATAAAGATAGCGGGCGCTAAATTGGGCCATGTAGCGCCCGTGGTTTCGGCACTACGCGGCATCCCGAAGTGCCAAGGTGGCGTCTTGGCTGCGCACACACATTTCCAGTGTGCCGTGCACCAGACACTATCTTGGTCTAGGAGTTAGCGCAGGCGCAGATAATGAATGCCGGTAGCGTGTAAAGTAGGGAGAAAATGGATACTATCAGTGTGCAATGATGATTTAAAGTGATAGACACCATTTTGGGACTTAACGCTCAACTCAACGTACAGTCTTAACCCCGACCATCTGAATATCTCTTAAAGTGCCTAGAGGATCCCCCACCAGTGCTATTTAAAGGGACCAGGCAGGATTTACAGGTTAGTGGCTGGATTTTTGCTTCTGGCTGCCGAGATATTTGTAACTGTTTTTGAAGGTCTCCTATACTTGAATACTAGGACTAGGGGACATAACCTAGCGTTTAGAGCCAGGACGTGCAGGAGTGAAGTTAGGGAATGCTTCTACATGCAAAGGGTGGGAGAAGTTTGGAATGCTCTTCTGCAAATGGCAGTTGATGCTAGCTCAATTGTGAATTCTAAATCTGAGATTGATAGATTTCTGTGAACCAAGGATATTAAGGGATATGGGGCTAAGGCGGGTATATGGAGTTAGTCACATGTCCACCATGATTTCATTGAATGGCGGGACAGGCTCGAGGGGCTGAATGCCACTGCCATTTGCTGCCTACTGATATGCGCTACCTTTTCCTGCAAGAAAGCGGAACATGTGTCTGGGTGATGTGCCTGTCATGGTTGAATTGCTGCCAGTATGCGTGGCCTGTGAGTTGTGGGTGGGCGGCTTGCAACAGTGGTAATGTGTGAGGGTGAGAGGAAGCATCTGATTGGAAGAGTTGAGTACTGATGGAAATAGTTTGTTGGTAGGTGAGTGGGTGATGGAGGGTGTAGTGCGTGGAGCAGTTGGTAGGAGACACCACTTGACAGTTGACCTCATTCACCTTGACCACTCATATCAAAGCATTGAACTTCTTCCTGCACTGCATCCATGTTCGTGGTACTGTGCGCCTGGCATTGACTTTGTCCCCTACTACCTCCCACTGCCTTTTGGGGATATGTCTGGAGGGCCCCTTGCACATCTCCCCTCCCTGCGGATATAGGATGTCCTTCCTTCTGTCCACCTCTTGCACAAAGGCCCCTGGTGCATCAGCAGAGAACCTTGGTGCACGCATTCTTGCAGGCCTGGTACAAACTCAGATCAGCAGATTGGTGAGGTCTGGCATGCAGATTGGAGGATGAGGGATTTAGTAGTGCGCAACCTTTATTCAATTTCTTGACATAACTCATCAGTGTGTAAAAATCAGCAAGTAACAGGTACCAGCTACCTTTCAGAGATTTCGAACAGACAGCTGCCTTTCCCCCTGTTGGTGGAAAATGCAAATTGCATGGAATCCTCGTTCAACGCTGATTTCCATCGCAGATTGCAGGTAAGTCCTCAGGCCTGACGAAAATCTCGTCCTGCCTGCACAGGGGCCATTGGGCGCGGGATATTGGTGGATCATGATACTCCCGCCCAAAAACAGGCCCGATCCAATTTATCCCCCAGCATGTCAAAGAGCTCGATGATACAATTTATTCTTCACAATTGGTTAACTTGTTACCTCATGAACAACAGGGTAAGTTATGGTCAGAGCTACAGATGTGTTTAATAAACTGTAACCCACAGCTCCTCATCATGCATTGGTTTATCCTATGGATTCTGTTGGTAATTATAATTTTTACTATGATGATCTCATTCATACATTCACAGAGCTCGGTTGATTTTTGTGTGGAGTGTAGATCAGAGAGGCACTGGGTAGAGTGTCTGCTCTTCCCATCCAATGATGTCAGCGGGAGGCCTGAGAAAGTTTGTTTTAAATATAACTGGCGAGCTGCCAGGGTTCTTTGCGTTCCTTATTAGCAGCTCGCCAATTGGGCAGACAGGAAATTTGGCAGGGTGGCTGCCACTTAAAGGCATACCGCAGCCCTTAAAGGTGCATTTTTCAAAAATGGTTATTGGGGAGCGAGTTATTGAAGCAGCAGGCAGCATGATATCTCCCAGGGCTCCCTGATTCTCTAATACAGCTGTGGAGCAAGCGAGGAACAAGAAGGAGGTCCTCTTTCCCTTCAATGGGCAATGCGGGTCCTGTCAAATTAGTTAGTAGCAATGAAGAGATATGGCTGAGCAGGTCATTGCCAAGGACTAGCTGCAGTGCAGGAAGACATTTAACAAACTCACCAGGACTGACAAGGTAAGACTCCCCTTCACATCTCTTACTCTCTGTACGGCCTTGCACAACCCTATCTTAGCCCCGGCACTATCAATCCTTCCCTCTCCCTCTTCCTATGCCACTCCTCCAATTACAAAGGGACACTTCACTTCATCCCCTTCTGCTTCCATACATCATTGGTAATTATCTTCACAATGACTTACGCTGCAAACTCTAGCATGGATTTTAACTCCTGGGTGGAAAGGCGGGGGATCCGCAGAATTTCCCGCTCAGGAGTCTCTGTGAGACCACGGCCAATGTCAATGGCTGGGCCTCATTCATATTCCGCTGGCCAGCTGCCCGCTTGAAAAAGGCGTAAAGAAGAATCTGACAAGCTGAAGATTGAACAGCCTGGAGGCCACCTGTGCCACTTAGGTTGTCATGGGGGTGATTCGGCAAGGTTCTGCAGGTGAGAAGGGGGGGAAGGGGGGGGGGGAATGGGGGGGGGGGTGCTGTCGGGGGGGGGGGGAGCCCAGGACAGATGAACATACTTTCTTTGTGGGGCATGGAGGAGCACTCTTGATTTGTGCTTACCTTTTGGGGCCTCTGCTGGATGTCCAGCAGGTTTCACTGGTCCAAGCAACAGCAGAAATTGCTCCAGCCGCTAAGTGTTTAAAATTGCCTTGGGGACCTATCTGAGTGACAGGTCCCTGATTAGCATATTTTAATATGGCATCCACCTGACTCAGGCGGACAACTCAACTGTCATTGTTTAAATCAGCATGGAGTGGCATCGGAGTGGGAATAAGACCAATTTTAATTCCTGATCGACCAGGTTTCTGCCAGGTGGAGGGAGTTAAAATTCACCCTTCTGACTCCAATGGAGGAGGCGGCCATTGGCATCATTGGCAGAGTGAGGACACATAATATTGGCAGTGGTGAGGCTGGCAGCCACACACAGCATGGTGTTTGAGCATCTTCCCTTCCTTTTCTTTTTCCACTTAACTCATTTGCTCACACACTCACACACAGACAAACATTCAGTATTGCACTGCCACTCATCTGCTCAACCTTGTCACCATATCCCTCTGCTCCTCTTCCAGGTCCTTCAGATGACTTGGGCCCTGCAACCGCACAGACTGAGGGAAGAACCCTCCTGCAGATGCACCGTCACTCGCTCTTAATTTTCCCAATAACAGCACAGAAATCAGCACCCTGCATGGTAGAGATAGTGAGTCAGAAGGATCCGCACTGAGTGATTCACTGAACAAATGAGCAGCAGCAGCTGCAAGTGGAAAGTGCACCCAGGAAAGAACTCACTGGAGAGCCAGCTCATGCCCTAGCTCTGCTAAAGAGGGCAGAAATGCAGACCTTAGGGGCCGAGCCTTGAAAAGAAAAGTGCTATGTGTGAGCCAGCAGTTGCTGAAAGTATTGGGCTGCCTGGCAGGGAGCTTCCACCTGCAACTTGTGTGGAGTTCTTACTCATAGCACTGACAGTCTGCAGTCAACCATGGAGCGCGCGGCCACCTCAATGGACGAAGCAACTGGGCTATCCTTGGAGAGTCTCTGGCACCAGTGATAGCATCTTTCAGGTTTTCTCACACTGGGGCCATGCAGGCCCTGGGCTCCACTATCTCCTCCCCATTGAACAGGCTGGGAGACTGAATGGATAGAGGCTTCAATCGCATCATGGATGTCCTATAGTCTGCTCTCCCGCAGATCAGTGGGAGTGCTGAGCCATAGCCCGATAGTAAGGGCAGTTGTGCAATGGGAATGGAATATGTTGCCCTCTCTCACCATGACAGAATATCTCCACCCTTGCCACCCCCTCAAACAATGCCCAACCAAGTGCCAGAAATCCAGCTGGGCCACACTGCCTCAGCAGTTGCTGTGTTGCTGCGGTCTGCAGTCAGGACTTCTCAGGCCTGAGCTCCTAGGGGAAACCGTGAACAGCTCAAGAATCCCTGACTGAGCCACAGCAGCCTTCCAATAATATCACTAGACTAGGTAAGAGACCACTTAAGACAGGCACTCAGGGCTCACACCAGGGTGAACATTTTTTTTTATTCGTTCATGGGATGTGGGCGTCGCTGGCGAGGCCGGCATTTATTGCCCATCCCTAATTGCCCTTGAGAAGGTGGTGGTGAACCGTCTTCTTGAACCGCTGCAGTCCGTGTGGTGAAGGTTCTCCCACAGTGCTGTTAGGTAGGGAGTTCCAGGATTTTGACCCAGCGACAGTGAAGGAACGGTGATATATTTCCAAGTTGGGATGGTGTGTGATTTGGAGGGGAACGTGCAGGTGGTGTTGTTCCTATGTGCCTGCTGCCCTTGTCCTTCTTGGTGGTAGAGGTCGTGGGCTTGGGAGGTGCTGTCGAAGAAGCCTTGGTGAGTTGCTGCAGTGCATCCTGTGGATGGTACACACTGCAGCCACTGTGCGCCGGTGGTGAAGGGAGTGAATGTTTAGGGTGGGGGATGGGGTGCCAATCAAGTGGGCTGCTTTGTCCTGGAAGGTGTTGAGCTTCCTGAGTGTTGTTTGAGCTGCACTCATCCAAGCAAGTGAAGAGTATTCCATCACACTCCTGACTTATGCCTTGTAGATGGTGGAAAGGCTTTGGGGAGTCAAGAGGTGAGTCACTCACCGCAGAATACCCAGCCTCTGACCTGCTCTTGTAGCCACAGTATTTATATGGCTGGTCCAGTTAAGTTTCTGGCCAATGGTGACCCCCAGGATGTTGATGGTGGGGGATTCGGCGATGGTAATGCCGTTGAATGTCAAGGGGAGGTGGTTAGACTCTCTCTTGTTGGAGATGGTCATTGCCTGGCACTTGTCTGGCGCGAATGTTACTTGCCACTTATCAGCCCAAGCCTGGATGTTGTCCAGGTCTTGCTGCATGCGGGCTCGGACTGCTTCACTATTTGAGGGGTTGCGAATGGAACTGAACACTGTGCAATCATCAGCGAACATCCCCATTTCTGACATTATGATGGAGGGAAGGTCATTGATGAAGCAGCTGAAGATGGTTGGGCCTAGAACACTGCCCTGAGGAACTCCTGCAGCAATGCCCTGGGGCTGAGATGATTGGCCTCCAACAACCACTACCATCTTCCGTTGTGTTAGGTATGACTCCAGCCACTGGAGAGTTTTCCCCCTGATTCCCATTGACTTCAATTTTACTTGGGCTCCTTGATGCCACACTCGGTCAAATGCTGCCTTGATGTCAAGGGCAGTCACTCTCACTTCATCTCCGGAATTCAACTCTTTTGTCCATGTTTGGACCAAGGCTGTAATGAGGTCTGGAGCCGAGTGATCCTGGCGGAACTCAACTGAGCATCGGTGAGCAGGTTATTGGTGAGTAAGTGCCACTTGATAGCACTGTCGACGACACCTTCCATCACTTTGCTGATGATTGAGAGTAGACTGATGGGGCGGTAATTGGCCAGATTGGATTTGTCCTGCTTTTTGTGGACAGGACATACCTGGGCAATTTTCCGCATTGTCGGGTAAATGCTAGTGTTGTAGCTGTACTGGAACAGCTTGGCTAGAGGCGCAGCTAGTTCTGGAACACAAGTCTTCAGCACTACAGCCGGGATGTTGTCGGGCCCCATAGCCTTTGCTGTATCCAATGCACTCAGCCATTTCTTGATATCACGTGGAGTGAATCGAATTGGCTGGAAACTGGCTTCTGTGATGGTGGGGATATCGGGAGGAGGCTGAGATGAATCATCCACTCGGCACTTCTGGCTGAAGATGGTTGCAAACACTTCAGCCTTGTCTTTTGCACTCACATGCTGGACTCCGCCATCATTGAGGATGGGGGTGTTTGCAGAGCCTCCTCCTCCCGTTAGTTGTTTAATTGTCCACCACCATTCAGGACTGAATGTGGCAGGACTGCACAGCTTTGATCTGTTCCGTTGGTTGTGGATTGCTTAGCTCTCTCCATAGCATGTTGCTTCCGCTGTTTAGCATGCATGTAGTCCTGAGTTGTAGCTTCACCAGGTTGGCACCTCATTTTTAGGTACGCCTGGTGCTGCTCCTGGCATGCTCTTCTACACTCCTCATTGAACCAGGATTGATCCCCTGGCTTGTTGGTAATGGTAGAGATTAGGGAGTAAGCATTTGTATCAATAAATAAAATGATGAACCCTTTTTGAAATCTTTGTTACAGAGAGTCTTCCTGTAGTAACTGATGACCCTGCAATGTTAGTTGACATGAATATCAATGTCGGTCTTTGGGCGCTTGCAATTTATTCGAGGGTGGAACGATTGGCAGATATGTTGGACCTGACTGTTAATGCAGGGGAGCAGGGATTGTCCAGATGAAACTCTCTTCAGTGAGCTGCTGCCGAAGAACTCTGGCTGCAGGCTAGTGTTGGAGCTCTCCCACTTCCTCACCATGCTTTATGTCACCAATGTTTTCTCCCTCATCATTCTGAAGGTTCTCATCCGATGTATTGACCCCGTTGCAATGCAAAGCTATGCACCATAAGCAAACCACTATCATAGGTGATGCTCTTTGTATTGCAGGAAGCCACCAGACCTGTGCAAGCATCGGGATGGTTCCTTGAAGACTCGAATGGTCTGTTCGATAAGGGCTCTAGTTGAACTATGAAGCTGATTGTAGCACAAATAGGTTCCAGAGCGATGCCATAAGTCAAGTATGCAGGGCATAGCCCTTGTCCCCAAACAACCAGCCCCTCACTTGTTGTGCAGCAGAAAGAATGAAGGGATGGAGGATTGGTGCAAGATAAAATTTTCATGGCAGCTGCCAGGAAATTGGACAGAAACCTGCCTGATGTGCTGCCGGTGATCACACACCAGTTGCACATTAAGTGAGTAGAAGCCCTTGTGATTCATGAAGACAGTGGGGCCATGCGAAGGAGCCCATCGATTTGACATGGGTGCAGTCAATAATTCCTTCGGCTAGGTGAAGCCTGCAATGTGCAAACTCCAGACCCCTATGCTGCTGTTTCCGGTTGTCCATGGGGAAAGTGATGAAAGTGGCATCAGTCACCCATTTAATGCAAGCATCAAATATAGACCAACTGATGTTGCTGATGTCCTCTTTGCAACCTGGAAGGAGCCAGAGGCAAAGAAGTTGAGGGCTGCTGTGTTAGCTGTGGCAGTAGGTTTCAGGTCTTGTTGCAGGAGGTGACACAACTCCATGACTGCCTTCCTAGAGAAGCATAGCCTCCTTATGCACTGCTCCTCAGAAAAGAATAGGCATGTTATCCAGGGCCTGTACACTCTGTTGGAAGCGTAAGGATTCCCACAAGCTCGCCTCCTTCTATTTAGTCTCCCTGCAGCTGCTGCTCTGTTTGCTTCTTCCTCTTGCTGTGGTTCCTCTTCCTTCTCCTGATCCTCCACCCAGAATGGAATTGCCTAATAGACCCCCATGAAGGAAAAAGTCTGTTGCCAGAAGCCCCTTAAGAGTTCAGGACATTGTACAGTCGCTACAAGCATTTTGAAATCATCTAAGTAGCAAAAAAAAACCTAATCTAACGCAAGTAAAATGTCTCTCAAACCTTTGCTGCACTTCAGTTGAGCAGTTGAGTATCCAATTAAATACTGCTGGAAATGGCCACCTTCCAACTTGTACAGCCCATGTTTTGTGGGCGGGTTGAAGTACTCATGGTAACAAAGTGAGTAGAGATGAAAATGGCATTGGGGTCTTAACCACATCATTTGATCTTGATTTAAATAAACTAATGAGGCTTCCTCCCGCAGGAGCACTGGCCACCTAAATCAAAGTCCAACTGAAATGGGTGGACGTCCAGCAGTAACTGAACAGTTCATTTTTTCCTGTCATTTTGGTCCCAGTATCACCCCATTTTTAAATGTAAATGGGGCAGTAGCAAGACAAAATCAGGCCCGATATCTGTTATTTGCGTTTCAGCAAACTGCAGATAGTTCATCAGAATTTTAAATGAAATCCTTATTGTTGCACAGATTGCAGATTGGTTCCATTTTGTTTCACAAAATATCACCTGTTCTCAATAATGATATAGTGAAATACAAAAAATATTTTATGGAGTTATCATTTTTGGTGTAAATACAGAGCCATAACTGTCATGTACAGTTAACTGAAACACAAGTGAATGAAGGTAAGTAAATTTATGAATGCCCCAGCCAGTAGAGCATAAATATATAATCTCTTTGATTCAATCAACAGTCTCTCTCCATCTCCATGCTAGAGACAACATTTTCAGTATCTTTAAAATATTTTCTAAATGCACTTTAGTCTCATAAGGACACTGGAAAATAGTCCCTGTTTCACACACGTGCACTTGTAAAAGTCTATTAACTTTTTTTAAAAGTTTATTTCCAGTTGGGACACAAGGCTAAAAGAAACATGATGGGCTGTACTACTGAGAGAAATCTTAAATAAGAAATAAGCAGGTAGCCCAAAGATAAATGTGAAGACCACCTGGACCCCCGAATATTTGGCACTGTTTTATTTTAATTTACAAAGGCAACTATACTTTGTTTCTGGGGACACACCCTCCCAGCTGGGTCATTACCAGACATTTCAGCCTTGCCGCAATGGCAGCCACCCTTAGTGATACGGGCATCGACCAATGGTAAAAAAATGAAAGGACCTCACCCTGATCCGTGAACTTTGGTGGGGTTGGCAGTGGAGGTCAAAGGCGGGCACCTCTTTGCACTTACACTGAGATGCACTGCTTGTAGGCTTTTGGATCCATCGAAACTGGAAGTAACCAAGGCAAGTAAAAGGATTTCAACGGCAGAGGGGCTGACGTAGCAATGGAGATGGGCAGTGTTGCAGAGGTAGAAATAAGCAATCTTGGTGATGAATAGGATGTGGGGTTTAAAACTCATCTCAAGATCAAACAGGACACTAAGACTGCAAATGGTCTGGTTCAGTCTGACCAAATGGCTAGGGATGGGGATGGAATCAATGACAAGAAATCCCAGTGGATTGGAAGGTTGCAAATGTAACCCCGCTATTCAAGAAAGGAGGGAGAGGAAAAAACAGCGAACTACAGGCCAGTTAGCCTGACATCAGTCGTCAGGAAAGTGCTGGAATCCATTATTAAGGATGTGGTAACAGGGCACTTAGAAAATCATAAAATGATTAGCAGAGTCAACATGGTTTTATGAAAGGGAAATCATGTTTGACAAATTTACTAGAGCTTTTTGAGGATGTCACTAGTAGGGTAGATAAAAGGGAACCAGCGGATGTAGTATATTTGGATTTTGAAAAGGCTTTTGATAAGGTGCCACATAAAAGGTTGTTACACAAGATAAGGGCTCGTGGGGTTGGGGTAAAATATTAGCATGGATAGAGGATTGATTAACGGACAGAAAACTGAGAGTAGGGATAAACGGGTCGTTGTCAGGTTGGCAGGCTGTAACTAGTGGGGTGCCGTAAGGATTGGTGCTTGGACCTCAACTATTTACAATCTAAATTAATAACTTAGATGAAGGGACTGAGTGTGATGTATCCAAGTTTGCTGATGATGCAAAGCTAGGTGGGAAAGTAAGCTGTGAGGAGGACACAAAGAGTCTGCAAAAGGATATAGACAGGTTAAGTGAGTGGGCAAGAAGGTGGCAGATGGAGTACAATGTAGGGAAATATGAGGTTATTCACTTTGGTAGGAAGAATAGAAAAACAAAATATTTTTTACATGATGAGAAACTATTAAATGTTGGTGTTCAGAGAGACTTGGGTGTCCTCGTACAAGAAACACAAAAAGTTAGCATGCAGGTACAGCAAGCAATTAGGAAGGCAAATGGCATGTTGGTCTTTATTGCAAGGGGGTTGGAGTACAAGAGTAAGGAAGTCTTATTATAATTGTACAGGGCTTTAGTGAGATCTCACCTAGAGTAGTGTGTACAGTTTTGGTCTCCTTATCTAAGAATGAATATACTTGCCTTGGAGGTGGTACAACGAAGGTTCACTGGATTAATTCCTGGGATAAGAGGGTTGTCCTGTAAGGAGAGATTGAGTAGAATGGGCCTATACTCTCTGGAGTTTAGAAGAATGAGAGGGGATCTAATCGAAATATATAAGATTATGAGGGGGCTTGACAGGGTAGATGCTGAGAGGTTGTTTCCCCTGATTGGAGAGTCTAGAACTAGGGGTCATAGTCTCAGGATAAGGTGTCGGCCATTTAAGACTGAGATGAGGAGAAATTTCTTCACTCAGAGGGTTGTGAATCTTTGGAATTCTCTAATTCAGAGGGCTGCAGATGCTGAGTCGTTGAGAATATTCAAGGCTGAGATTGATAGATTTTTGGACTCTAGGGGAATCAAGGGATATGGGGATCAGGCTGGAAAGTGGATTTGAGGTTGAAGATCAGCCATGATCTGATTGAATGGTGGAGCAGGCTCGAGGGAACCGCATGGCCTACTCCTGCTCCTATTTCTTATGTTCTTATGTTCTAAGAAAGCAGAGTTTGTGTTGGGGGCTGAAGATGACACCTATGGTCTTCCCAATGTTGAACTGAAGGAAGTCGTGACTCATATAAGACTTCATATTGGACAAGCAGTCTAACAGGAGGGTGGGAGTTTCAGGAGAGATTGGCACAGAGCTGAAAAACGACAACCTTAGACGGGAAAAGGAGAATAAATAAACAGAGAATGTTTCGGCATTTTTCAAAGTACTCTCATCCTATCTTCTCTTTTAGCAAGCACAAAAATGGACACCAGTACAGATCAGACCGTCTGCATCATTAATATAAATTATACATGCTGTCCAGCCAGTTGCAGGATGGCAAAAGGTAGCTAAATGTGCTACCCTGTGGAAATACATGTTTTTATGTTGTGATTTTGCTGATTGCAACTCCAGCAACAATAATGGAGCATTCTGCCCACTGATTTCTTTTTCTTGACCTTCGCCTCCATCTTCACCAATGGCAATCTTCCCCCATGGAATACCAGAAGCGTGAACCATGCAAACAAATGTGAAACTTGAGGGATTATACACAACAAGAAGGCACTGTTAGAGTAACCTCACCCTGACAATCTCAAGCTGTTTTTTCCAACCAGTTTTCATCCAATTTTAAAGTCCCTGCATTCTTTACGCAGTTTCTGTTCTGGTGCTCCTTCTCTTTCAATTACTACAATTTTGGTGATGTGTTACAGACCATCGGCCTAATCGGAACAACTGGTGTTTCCTTACTTTATCAGCTTTGAAGACTGCAAGTGAAAAAGACTTAAAGCCATAAATCAGTGTTTGGAAACACTGACATTTTGAGGCTACAAAGAAATAAGTGACAAAGTTCCTTTAATAATATTCGTTAGATTGAAGTCTGTGATTTTTTCCTTAAGACCAAAAAAGCAGTTGATTCAATTCTCTGGTTCAGTCTGAAATCCAAATCCACATATGGTCATGGAATTAATATTCTGTTTGGTCTTTAAAGAACTTTAATCAAATGTCTGAAAATAGCCAATTTTCTTGACTGATTCCAGTCTTTTGTTTTAGTGATTTTGTGATTATAAATGTGAACGGTATTATTGCTGTGAAATGGACCATTTTCCAATTTCAGGCACTCAATATTGGCATCAAGAATTCCAAGGCATAGTTCAGGATTAGCTGCACAGTAAAGCTCTCTTTACTTTGCCTGAAACGACAACCCCAAACTCAGAAGAGATGCACGACTGTCACATTTTCCGTTTCCTACACCAATCCTATATCAGCCACCCTACAATACAATGGAAATTCCATTATCCACCATAATGGGACAGCTCCCACCCCCAACATTGGGTATTTGAGATTGATGAATACAAAGTCCCCAATTTTTGGTCTTACACATTTGGTACAGCAATTCCCTTGGCACAGGAGCAAAGACAAGTACAGTACAATTAACAAAAGAAACATTAGCCTCACCTTTCTGCCAGATATTGGGATGATGGTTGTGTGAGCAGGGGTCCAATATATTGGGTCCTCACTGACTTTTGTGCCCGCCAACATTTTCTGCCATCATTTCCAGTGGATGGTGAAAATACTCAATCCTTTTAGGGTAGATGCCTGAAAATGAGGCATTAATGAGGCAGGAACATAATGTATCCCATTTTCTGTCATTACTGCCTCGTTTACGGTGATTCAGAATAACACCAGTGTAAAACTGATGTCCAGGAGAGCTAGGCGCTACGCTGAATGTGAAAGTACGTTTAGAGGGACAAACATCAACAGGTGCTCTGGAAACCTTGGGATTGAAATTCCTCAGGGGTTCCACCAGTCTCTCACCGTAACTCCAGTGGGAGACCAGCCAAACCCCCAGAAATTCCCTGAAACTATTCCGTCAAGTTGAGTTTTTTGTTACTTATTTTCTTAATTTTCAATGTCTGCCATTAAGGCAGAGAAACAAATGGCAGGAGATATAAAGTAATATGATGCTTTTCTAGACAGAGATACCTGGAATCTCTATGGGGGTTTCCGGCCAGAGATTGGAAGAACCCTGGTGAAACAGCATAAGTGGATGTTTAGTCTATTTTCCTGGCGATTCTGCTGATCTCCCATCAAAGTTACAGCAGGAGATTGGGAGAACCCCATGGAAATTCAGTGCCAAAGGTTTCCCCCTCTCTTTTCCCCTCGCAACAAGCAGATCTAAACCCATAATCACTGAATTCGACCACGTCCTGGTATCTTCCAGTGAATTAATTTAAATTAATCCAGTCAGGATCCATTGTTCATAGTTAGTTAACACTGGGAGTAATTTTATGAGTTTGTTCCAGGCATGAATCCTCTTTCATGGGAGGGCATAGCTGAAAGTCAGGCACACATCGCTCATTATTTTCTAACTATTCACCTTAATGGTCAGATAACCATGGTGAGTGTACACCCAAATTTCCAACATATGGTTCCAGTATACGAGGCTCCTCACTGGTATCGTGGACTCGTAAAATTAACCTCATATGTCACTAAACTTGCTGAGAACCAGAAAAAAAATTGATATATTGCAAAGCTTATGTAAACAAGAGAGAATGAAGGGCTTCCTTCATAATGAGTTTTCAAATACATTGATATTTGGGTTGTATGTTATAGACTCTATTGAAAGCAATGTGGTGCAGACCTACAAAGAATTGGGGAGGGGTCAGGACATCCAGTACGGGGAAATGCTCTGCAGATAGGGAGAAGAAAAATTGGGCTTCCTGCTTCTGATCCCTAACCTAACTAGAGCCTCTTTTCTGTGTTGAAGCCTGTGGTCCATACCAACAACAATAGAATTTCAGAATCAGACAAAGGTCCATCACATATGCACTCCTGTTGCATATTAAATACAGAACATCCCTCTGACATTTGGTGGATCTTCAATAACAATCTTTCAAGATACGAAAACAATTATAAAATAAGCAGAACATTTATGCAAGTTTCAAAGCCGAGCCTAGGGAACTGATTTAATTCTATCAGTTGACCAATAGTTTTCCACTCCAGCGCATCTTAAACTATTAATTTTGGCTTTCTAAATACTTTAGAGTTTTAACTATGGGACTAACTATAAAGAAACATTATAACCTTACAGTGATTCAGTTACTGAACTTTATTTGCCTCAGATAAATTTGAATTTGCAAGCCACTTATCAATGCTGCAAATTTACAGTACATAATAAAACAAACAACTGAAGTTATAGTCCGTGCTGTCTATGTGATTTCCATGGTATTATCTGTCAAAAATGAACAGCGTTATCATTAAATGGTTTGTTGGAAGCCTACAGGATTTGGTATGTCTCACTGCAAAAGGGGAAGCATATTAAAATTGGTCTCATCTGTGCACCACTCCTTAACAACACAGCATAGCTTTATGGAGCGGCCACGTTTTGCTCTGTTTGGTAATTTTACAAAAAAGTAAATGTGAGTAAAATGGAGTGTAATGCTAACGGAAAGTGTTAACGGATTGCTCGTTTGTGCTTGTTTAACATTATTCCAAGGATTCCTTCCGCAACAGAAATTGATTTAAGTAACATTTGTACAAAGTCAGTTTATTAAAAAAGTCTGTTTTTGCAGGACCTTGTTAAGGTCACTGTTGAGCACCTCACGCAGGCTTCCTAAATGGCACGTTCCAATTGAGAAGTCAGTATTTTAAGGCTGATTTCGCACTCCCAGTAGGGAGTGATGCTCACAGCGAGTGCACTGTGGGAAATCGCGGACAGGCAACCTGTGATTTTTCCATCCTTTTAAGTAAAGGGGAGCATAGAATCAGTCTTTTATTCCGTGTCAGCTCGGGGCTAGTGAGCTTTAAGAAATTTCAAGTATGACCATCGCACCAACAGTAGTCCCTAGGGCTTTGGCATGATAATAAATCATGGTTCAGAGATAAACAGCAAGAAACAAAGTATGAACTGAACTCCTCCACGCACCCCCCTACCCACCCCCCCCCCACCCTACGACTTTCTACAGCACTGAGGCTGTGTTTATTAATTGAGTCCAATGGAAAGAAAGAAGACGTAAAGAGACAAGGGCCAAATACAAAAGCCCCAATTTTAACCCCCTAGCCCGACAACAATGGTGCATGAGAGGGATTAAAATCACCACATAGTCCTTACCTCTGCATTTGTGCCGCTCTGCCGCCATCTTTGGTGCTTCTGTGTTTCCAGAGGTTTCTCTGCCACTCAGATGATGTTAATCAGTCGGTAAATCCTTCCACTACTTCATGCTATTCCCTTGGCGAATAGCATGAAGTAGTGGAAGGATTTACAGACTGATTAACAGTCTGACAGGCCGTGATGTGAATGCTCCTTCCATGGCCATAACCATCTTTTATACCAGCCAGTAGGGTTTTATGGGCTCTCGCAACCCATACAATGAGGGGAGGTGGGGGCATCCACACCCACCAGGACATGAGTAACCCAGAATTCAGAGCAAGAGCTCCAGGCTCTACTCACCACGACTGTCTGGAGCAGGATTCGAACCCCGCGCCTTCTGACTCAGAGGCAGTAATGCTAAGTTAAAGGCTTACGCACATTGAGGTGATGATACAGTAAGAGCATGAGAGGTAGAATGGTGGGTGATGCCCCTACCATTGGTACAGGATGTGTATGGGGAACAGTGCCTTGAATTACTTTAGCCACCCTAGTGAGGCCACTGAATCTCTTCCTGCACTGTGTGGTGGTTTCTTTGGATTGTGTAGGTTGCACTGACTGCTTCAGCAAGCTCCCTCCATAGGGCCTGAGCTACCTTCTGATGGGGCATCCTACACTCAGTCTCCAACAGTCTTTCCCTTTTAGCTCTTACTGCAGCCAGTGAAACATTAACGAGTGTATCAGAGAACCTGGAAGCCCTGCTGCTGACACTCCCACCTCCCAAGGCTGCTACTCTCTGAGTCATTGTTGGGCCTGCTCTGCAAAAAGTCGTGTTCCTCCTTTAATAGCAGCAGCTTTTTAAAGGTTCTATTTCCCTCCCTCCCCGCAGCTGTACTCAGTGAGATGTGGTGTTACTTCATTCAGAGGGTTATGAATCTTTGGAATTCTCTAACCCAGAAGGCTGTGGATGCTGAGTCATTGAGTATATTCAAGGCTGAGATAGATAGATAGATTTTTGGACTCTAAGAGAATCAAGGGATCGGGCAGGAGAGGTAGAAGATCAGCCATGATCTTATTGAACGGCAGAGCATGCTCGAGGGGATGTATGGCCTACTCCTGCTCCTTGTTCTTATGTTCTTACTGCTCCTAGGCTCCCCCTCCCCCGACATATATAATTAGGGTCCTGGGAGGAAAAACCAGAGAGGTTAGCGGCGGAGTCACATGGATGGGCCGTAATGTTGTCCCACCTCTATCCTGCAAAAGGAAAGGAATTCAGCCTGGTGTCTCTTGTAAAAAGTAACAAAAATAAACATTATTGTCAATCAAACTCTACTGTTGATTTCAGAATTCCATTGATCAACAACAACAAATTGCATTTATATAGTGCCTTTAACGTAGAAAAATGTCCCAAGGCACATCACAGAAACGTAATCAGACAAAGATTCACACCGAGCTAAAGAAGGGGATATTTGGAGGGGTGATAAAAAAATCAATTCTTCAGCTGCAAACACACCCACTTTTCTTCCCACCACTGAAATTACTTCCGTCACCAAATCTAAGACTGCCATAGGAATGTCCAAAACAAGTCCCATGCTGAACAATTTGCTTGTTGCAAGTGAACTAGCAGCTGCCAGCTGGGAAAAGCATTTGGAAAAACAGTCTAGCAATGCAAAAAAAAGGGGCAAATAGCCACAGGAAGTAATGCACCCAAGGCAATGCAGATACACATATCCAAAAAGAGAAACAAAAATTAACTGATATTGGGGGTTAATTGGACAAGGCCAATAATCAGGACAAGACTCTCGTCCAGCCTGAGCACTCACCTGACAGCAGCGATAAAAACCAGGCCTGACACAAGGATTCAAAGAAATGTGCACTTTCCACCAGCAGGGGGAGCCCGAATCTCTTAAAGGGAGGATGCCTCTTAAAATCTCTTAAAGGTAGCCGGTACCTGTTAATTGCTGAAAATAACAATCTGCTGTCTGCACGGATTCGGAAATGAGGTCAGACATCGCACATGTAAAACACAGATGCAAGTCCTGTCTCTATGTTTACAAACCAATAAGTTATGTTAAAACATTGAATAAAGGTTGCGCACTGCTAAATCCCACATCCTCCAATCTGCATGCCCGAGCTCACCAATCTGCCGCTCTGAGTTTGTACCAGGCCTGTGAGAGAGCATGCACCAAGGTTCTCTGCTGATGCACTAGAGGCCTGGTGAAAGGGGTGGACAGAAGGAGGGACGTCCTATATCCACAGGAGGGCAAGAGGCCCTCCAGACATATGCTCAAAAGGCAGTGAGAGGCAGTAGGGGACAAAGTCAATGCCAGGCGCATAGCACCACGAACATGGATGCAGTGCAGGAAGAAGTTCAAGGTGAGTGAGGTCAACTGTCAAGTGGCATCTCCTACCAACTGCACCACAAGCCGCATCCACTGCTCCACCCCATCACCCACATACCAACAAACTCTTTCCATCAATACTCAACTCTGCCAATCAGATGCCTCCTCTCACCCTTACACATTACCACTGTTGCAAGCCACCCACCCACAACTCACAGGCCACACACACTGGCAGCTATTCAACCATGACAGGCACATCACCCAGACCCACGTCTCGCTTTCTTGCAGGAGAAGGTGACGCATATCAGTAGGCAACAAGTGGCCGTGGCATTTAGCTCCTCATGCGTGTTCTGCCATTCAATGAAATCATGGTTGACCTGTGACCTAACTCCATATACCCACCTCAGCCCCATATCCCTTAATACCCTTGGTCTCAGGTTTAAAATTCACAATTGAGCTAGCATCAACTGCCATTTGCAGAAGAGTGTTCCAAACTTCTCCCACCTTTTGCATGTAGTAGCATTTCCTAACTTCACTCCTGCATGTCCTGGCTCTAAATGTTAGGCTATGTCCCCGCGTCCTAGTATTCAAGTCTAGGAGACCCCCAAAAACAGTAACAAATGCATCAGCAGCCAGAAGCAATAATCCAGCCACTAACGAGTAAATCCTGCATGGTCCCTTTAAATAGCGTTGGTGGGGGTCCTCCGGGCACTCTAAGACACGTTCAGGTGGTCGCGGTTAAGACTGTGCGATAATTGGAGCGTTAAGTCCCAAAATGATGTCTATCACTTTATCAGCATTGCACATTGATTGCATCCATTTTCTCCTTACTTTACATGCTGCCAGCGTTCATGGTTTGAGCATGCGCTACTGCCTTTACCAAAATGGCGTCCGGCGCACGTCACACTAGAACCGTGCGTGCGCAACCAAGACGCCATCTTGGCACTTCGAGAGGTCGCATAGCACCGAAACGGCCCAATTTCTAGCCCAACAAAATTAATAATAAATAGTCAAGTACAACTTTAAGAAGAAAAATCCAAAAGACCAGGACAGCAAATCCCTGCACCGACCAATCTCTATGGTTGAGCAGCGCTAATGTCGTGAGCACATGAAAAAAATCCAAGACCACAGTGTGATACCAATTTACATGGGATTAAACAAAATTAGGAGGCTTCAATGAGGCTCCTGCGTACTCCCTGTGAAACCTCAAAAAGTGGAGATATTGATCCACAGCCAAATAGATTATTGCTTCTGGCTGCTGATGCATTTGTTACTGTGCCTGATGAATATGACGTTCAGATTTAATGTTAAATTCAATGAGCCATCATTAGGTCATCTCATACCACTATGGTTACAGAATGTGCCAATAATGACTGACATGTCAATCTGCCACTCCTGCCTACAGTGATGAGTTTCATCAAGTCTAAGCTGTACAACTGCTTGGAGTGTCCCAACTAAACAAACAGTGAACATAACTGTGAAAAGCATGGCCTGAGCTATAAAGTGACCCTGTTGTTTGATGTGCAGAAGGATATCTTGCCTCTCAACCACAAATTATGAGAGGTCGAGTGAGAAAGAAAGCAAGAAAGAAAACGAGATAGTGTCGGAGCAAAAACGTGAAACTCAATTTCTGGTATAGTGTCAGATTCCAACCTCAGAGGGTCATGGACGAACCCCACCAGTGGCAGACATTCATAAAGAGCTGCCCTTCCTGGGTGAGTTGTGCC
Source organism: Heptranchias perlo (assembly GCF_035084215.1). Taxonomy (NCBI): domain Eukaryota; kingdom Metazoa; phylum Chordata; class Chondrichthyes; order Hexanchiformes; family Hexanchidae; genus Heptranchias; species Heptranchias perlo. Next base: position 122,697,980 of record NC_090325.1, on the reverse strand, counting down.
AGTTCTCAATCAGCTGGTTGTCTGGATGGATCATTTCATGGTGGTAAAGTGATGCCTCTGGGAGTGAGAGAGGGAAAACTGAAAGGACTAGTTCAGACAGTGAAACTTCCCATTCTGATCCAATTACATGCTGAGCCCAGATTTCTGAATGGCATGGCTTGTGGTGATGAGAAATCTATGGTCCAGAATATGCTCACCTCATGATTAAAGGACATATTGATAGCAGAAGGCAACAGCATCTATGCGAGAGTGGGGGGGGGGATGGAATTTTTATTTCTGCAAAATCATCATAAAGAATCCCTAAATTCTATTTATAAATTATTGGATGTTTTAATTCATTTTTTACTATTTACCTTAATAACATAATGATCTTTTATTTTACTAAAGTCAGACAAAAAAGAAACAATTTCTTCATTACTTCCTCTCTGACAGTTGAACTCGCAAATGCATTAATGTAATAAAACTAAACTATCTGGAAAAAGATGAATTCATTTGAGAATTACATATCCAAACAATAGCCAAATGAATCATAAATATGCATGAGGCAACTGCATGTGTTAGCTAATGCACTCTTTAAAATGGAGATAAATAGAGCAAACAGATCCAATTGACCTGAAATCAAAGGACCTCCTTATAGTTTGGCCCAGATGAGTTGAACTCAATGCGGTCTCCCAGGGTTTACTCAGAGAGCCGGCTGGAGTTAATTCATCCACTGAGAGGGAGGTATTCAGTTTCCTGTCCAGCTCATGTGTTGACTTTTGATTAATAGCCGGAATGTGCACGAGATTTATGTCAGGTGATTACATTAGCTTGATGAAAATCGGCATTGCGGCCCTGGAAATAAACAGCACATTTTGATGTGAGTTGGAATCCCGTTTCTTTTCTCTAGGGTGTTCTTACATGAGATTCTGGTTAGCAGTGGCTGCAAATTCACTACATGTGCTAATTTGCAGTCATGATATAAACGGGATAGTAGCAATGTGTTTTAGAACATGTGCTAATGGATTGGAGCTGCCCTGGCTCTTGATGGAGTAGCCTCACAGAGTAATACCCTATTATTGTATGTACACACCAAATTGTGCACATTTGCAACAGATGCGGCATAAGTGTACATACCAGACATGTCACATGCCATGCTCGATAAGTTTTCCAGTTCCTATTGCATGAGGCATAGGTTGGATACAGCAGATGGAAGAGGATAGATATGGTGTGCAGAGCAGAGTGCAATAGTCAATCCACAGAGTGTTTTATACTGAAGTTCTCCAGATTTTTTAGGCATAAAATCTACTACAGAGTTGGATTTATGTTAGGCCAGGACTGCTTTGTGAAGTTTTCCCTGATAATCAAAGGTTAGATTAAAGGATCTATCCAATTCCACTCAATGTAAGTGGGGGATTTGCCTCAGTGGGTGTGTGCCATCAAATGGGAACATTTCAATTAACTCTTTGAATTTATTGAAATGTAATTTAAGAAGAAAAAGTGATGGAAACATTTTCAAAGTTGTTTCAAAACACTTTTAAAGCTAACTTTTAATATAGAAGTTGCTTTTCTCCCCTAATATTTGGGGACACATATTGCTAGACAACTATCAAGATGGTGGTAAGGTAGCAACTCATGCTCCTTCTACTTTCTTGGCTAGGCATCTGGGGTAAGAATTCCTCTGATTGATACGTGTAGTAATATTGTAAATAAGTTCATGAAGACTTCCTTTCTTTGCTACTCATTTGAGCAGTGAAGGCTAAGATGAGTTTTAATGCAGGTTTTTATAATTATGGCAGGTTTTGATTGGTTGAATAGGGGAAAGACTATTCCCTCTGGTTGAGGAGTCAGTGACAAGGGATCATCAAGTTAAAATTGTCACAGAGTGAGGAGAGAGGTTAGAAGAAATGTTTTCACTCAGAGGGTTACTTGAGCAGGGTATGGCTGAAGCCGAGACTGTTGCATCATTTAAGGGAAAATTGGATAAGTATTTGAAGCAGAGGAAGATATAAGGTTATATGGAAAGAGCAGGGCAGTGGGATTAGTTTTTGATTGCTCCAGCAAACAGCTGGCACAGATACAATGGGCCAAATGGCCTCCTTCTGGGCTGTAAAATTCTCTGGCTCTAGAAATTGTAAACATGATTTTTAAAACATGGCTTCTTACCCCATGATTCCCTGGGTCTGGTAACAAAGTGATACACGAATGCTGAGCTACCACAAATCTTGGCCCAGTGCTGTGATGTCACCCATTTTTCAGCAATGCATCATTTCCCCGTCATTACAATGGTGAACATGAATGACCTTTTACTCTATTCTTATTTCTATTTAGTATGGGAGTTTCAAACATTAGCAACACTTTTAAACCATATTCGGACCATCATTTTACACATGAGGTAACTACTATTCTATTTGGCGCACTTAAGCACAATTTCACTGCACTAAATAAATCCATATGATTGTTTCATGGACTGTATGTCTAGTGCAGTTTTATGTCATTGCACCTGAGTTGCATTTAGACACCAGAAATAGAACCGACCTTCTGTGTTCCTAAAGGTGAGGGATGACAACATTAAAAGAAGGTATATTTTCCAATTCTGAACTCAGGGTCAGCACCAAGCAGTTCCAATTTAGAGGACGGTCCCAGATATATTGTAGGGTTCCAACTTCTCCAGGGAAACAATGTGCCTCCAAGTCTAACCTCGAAAGAAGAAATTGTTACCTCATCTGTATGACATTTCCACTTTCCACATCACCCATGTCTGTTGCATTAGTTTCAAGTAGAGATAAATTATTGTCCTGTGGATACACAATGGCCAGAAACTAGATGGAAACGGGCCCGAAAAGTCAACAGTGGAGACTTTCATCCCATTAGTTTGAGGTGGATTCAAATCTGGGTCTCAGAAGTGAAAGGATAGTGTTCTGTACATTTCACCACCTCATCCTCATGGATTAAATCTTTTTATAGGCTGCTCTGGTTATCTCTGGCCTCCCCAAGGAATATTGATTTGTCAGTATAAGTCTATGACTAATTAGTGTGATCACAAACTTCCATGTCTGCTGTGACACCAGATACTTTTTTTCCACAGCTGTTTTATCAGTAAAATGCACAAAAATGTTTCATTTAATCCAATATGTCACATCTTACCAGGGTAATTAATCATTTTGATAATGATTTCAAAGGGTTTGTGTGGATTTGCTTGTCCCATATAAAAATTCCCATGTTAGTTTATAAAGAAAAAAAGATTTCAACATTAGCGAGGATGCTGAGGGGAGATTATAAAATATCTGTCCTCACTGAGCAACAAGTGCCTAGATTACAAGAGTTACAATTTTTTCTGTCATCACTGTAATGCATACCAAGAGTGTTCCCAGACATTTCTCTTAGTGTATACTGCAAAAGACCTTTAAGTCTGTGGATAATACAACATAAATCCCTTCAGTTAAATAACGTATCAGCTGGAGCCAAATCAATATGACTTTTTTTTAAATGAATTTGTCAGAAAGGTTTTCTTATGTCAGTAATAAAACTACAGACCAGGATTTATGGTCACAAGAAATAAATTTCAAGAGATGAAGAATTCCAGATATTTAGTTCTGAAACAATTGCTGCATTTGTTTAGTGAAACATCTGTAAGAAATACAAGGAGAGGCCAATAAATTGTTCCCTAAATTGTTCTTTACCTAGATAGCCACCCTATCCCTTTTAAATCTGATGGTATATAGTTTTTGAATCAAAACTCTAATTGTCTTTGTTTATATTGAAGATATAGGGAAATCAGAGACACAATAAGAAATAGTGGGATATTTGAGTTATTATACAAGTGTAAGAAAGATCTCTTGTTATTGAACAGCTGAATCTGCCTGAAATAGCTGGCATCCTTAATACATTGTAAAAGATGCCTTTCTAATTGATTTCTATGGTGAGGGAAAATGGTCATTGTTAATTGCCCCCCGTAAGCATGGGATGTATAAGTGGTGGGGACTGTAACTCACTGTGGGTAATTTTCATCTTCACCACTGAGACGGTAAACTGGCAGGGCGAATCACCCGCTCATTAGAAACTGCCTGATTCTCATTACCAATGAAAATGAAGATGTGATACTTCAGTTGTACAGAGGTTTGGTCAGACCCCATCTGGAGTATTGTGTCCAGTTTTGGGCGCCAAACCTCAGGAAAGATATATTGGCATTAGAGGGGGTACAGTCTAATGACCTGTCCACATAAGCAAGGGGCCTTTATTACAGAACCAACCCAGAGTATGATCTGCTGGATATAAAAGCAGTGGAAGGAATGGGTTGCCTCATGTGCCACTAGGCACCTTCAGAATTCCAACTATACGCTCTATGATGACTCTGGTGGAAGAATGGACCTCATTATAGCAGTGCTCAGTTGGTGTCCTGGGAAAGTGCTGTGGCTGTAGATGGTAGTCTTGATCTCCCAGGATCCATCTAGACACTTACCTTTCATGACAAAAGAGTGCTAGCACAATGAAGGCACTGTTGCAGCTGTTCAGAATGTGAGCTTTCACTTGCATCATTCAGCACTGGTCACAGACAAGATGGACATTGAGAGAATGGAATTATTTCCTGTTGACATAGGTGATGGGATTGATCAAGGGTGCACATGGAAGCAATCTATAACTCTTTGGATGTTGGTGATTCCTGCCGCTCTGTCAAATTATAATGCCCTGTCATGCTGCTGTTTGTTGGGGAAGTGGACAAACTCCAGCAAACAATGCATCTGTGAGCTGCTTTATGCATCTGTAGACAGCTGCTCGGCTTACGTTGCTGGTGTCCCCTGTGATAGGCTAGAATGACCCTGTTGTATTAATGTTCAGGGCAGTTGTGACTATCAGAGCCACTGACAGCATGTTGCCTGTGATGGAGCTGGGCTGCAGGTCATGTTGCAGCATGTGGGATAAATCACTGAGGGGTTCTTTTGTGAAGTGCAGTCTCTTCAAGCACTGCTCCTGGGTGACCTAGAGTTTGGAGTGCCTCTGTCTATATACTCTGGGTTGGAGATACTAACAGGTGGGTACGAAATGTCTCCTGTGGTGCTTGACCTGTCTGGCCTTCCTCTGCTGCAGCTCCACTTCATCCAAAAAATAATGTGGAGATGCCGGTGATGGACTGGGGTTGACAATTGTAAACAATTTTACAACACCAAGTTATAGTCCAGCAATTTTATTTTAAATTTCACATCGTTCACCTGACGAAGGGGGAAGCCTCCGAAAGCTTGTGAATTTAAAATAAAATTGCTGGACTATAACTTGGTGTTGTAAAATTGTTTACAATTGTCATCCAAAAAAGGCAAGCTGCAAGAGTATTCCCAAAGGAAAGCTCAATGTGGGCTCTTTAGAATTGCGTAGGGCAATAATGGGAGCCCAACATCACAAGGCACAAAGATAGATGGTGAAGCAGTTGTTAGTTATTTAAAAAACATTTTTTTTCTGCTATCACAAGTGGCTGGGAAACAAGTTTTTTATGAATAGTTTCCTAAAAGCTGCTTAGACTCTTCAAATCCACTTCTACTTTTCACTTACTGTGTAGCAAGACCAGTCACCCATTCATACTGTTGTAAATAGTAATGGAAGAATACAGCCTCATTTAAATACCACCAACCATATTTGAGCAGGCACTACTTAGATCTGGAAAAAATGGACGGGTGCAACAGTGGGTAGGGACCCAACATAAAGGTCCACACCTATTTCCAGTGTCTTACTGTGACAGAACCAGCCAAAAATCCATCTTTGAAATACTACTGGGAAAGTAGTATCAGGCCCCATAACTGGTGACCTTGTAGATGTGGAAATATGGAAAACATTTCTGCAGTCTGCATGCACAAAGGGTACACATCAGGTACTCATTGGATGTCGTATTTATCCAAAAGATGAAACTGACTGAATAATACAAATAACAAACAGCCAAGCATGATATTCATCAGTAAATATATCTAATGGGTCAACAAAAAACAGCCTTTCTCTTTATATTATTGGCTTAAGTAGAAAATGTCACGCATAAAAAAAGATTATTTAATAATAAATATTTCTGGCAGTAGCACATGTTGTGTGCATACTTGATATTGGTTGCTTTGCCGTGGCTGTTAGTAGGACAGTTTTTACTGATTTATTGAGGTTCTCTTTTCTTCTGATTTTATTGGTGGCAATAGGCTTGTTCTCAGCATTTTATTTTCCAGTAGTGTCCGGTTCAGCTGCACTTTGCTGCTGCAGCAGTTTCTATTTTTAATAATGCTGCAAGTGAGTAAGGGCAGAAAATAATCCCTGTAAAAATTGTAGCTACATCAGGAGGTGTTGAACAATGCAGCCCATGATACAATGGTATTATTAATCATAACTGATTTCTTCCCTATCTCTGTAACATCCTCCAGCCCTACAACCCTTCAAGATCTCTGTGCTCCTCCAATTCTGGCCTCTTGCACATCTCCGATTTTCATCGCTCCACCTTTGGTGGCCATGCCTTCAGCTCTGGAATTCCCTCCCTAAACCTCTCCGCCTCCCTATCCCTTTAAGACTATCCTTAAAACCTGCCTCTTTGACCAAGCTTTTGGTCACCTGCCCTAACATCTACTTATATGGCTCGGTGTCAAATTTTGTTTGATAACGTTTCTGTGAAGCGCCTTGGGATGTTTTACTACATTAAAGGCGCCATATAAATGCAAGTTGTTAATGTTAGTAATGGTGGTTGCTCGCCACACAACGTGACTAGAGCAATTAGTAAGAGGAGTCTGTTGCTTTCAGCATGATTGAGTGCTTCACAGTCCAAAATGCAATGATTTGGAATCACCTGAGGATCTTACAGGAAAAAGCATGGTTAATAGCAATGTCCTCATTCTCTGAGAGTTTTTTTCCCACTCCTTCTTTACACAGCACTGCATCATAATTTTTTTTAAATCACTGGTGGTGATATGATCTAGTAAAAAAATGTTTCAGCTGTAATGGAAAATTGAGTGCTCCGAGGATTAACTGTTCTTCAGTCTTTTAGTCCTTAGAATTTAGAGCGTCTCTCTTAGATTTATACTGAGCAAAGTCCATAAATATGTACTCGCTTTAGAAAATCAATCAGCCTCACTGAGCAGAGGGAAGCTGCAAAGAAGGTAAAAGTTCAGTGAGAAGGGCTGAGACCCGCCAAATCCAATTAGAATCAATCTACTTTTTTACTCACACAGTGATATGTACACCAATAGATATTTCGCAGAAAGAAGTTAGGAGGAGGAATTTGGGCGGGGGGGGGGGGGGGAAAGTGTTATATTTCTTCTTTAAACAGCAGTACTCTATCTGTGAAGGTCATTATACACATTTTTGACAAATATTTGTTCAATAAGACCTTTATTAGAAAATCATTTACAGAAAAGTACATCAGACAGTGAGGTCGTCTGACACACCTTTCATTGTAACCCTTTGCCTGGGTCTCAAGGACTTCGTTTCAGAGAGGAATACTGTATTACAAATTTCTTACAAGCCAGCAGGCAATTATTATAGAAACATTGGGGATAATTTCTGAGTACCAGGCATTAGGACCTTCAGTGGACCAATTGTTTCTGCAAGAAGAACAATATGCAAATACTCAGTTTGTGCTAGTAATCCTATACAATCAGCTGTTTGTGAAGCTTAGCATACCTATCAGTGCATAGCTGCAATAATCACAGTTTAGCACCTTGACCAGCAGGAGCTGGACTTATCTCAGAAACAAACCCTTTTAGAAACAAATTGCCAGGAGGGGGCCATATTTGGCTCAGATATTACCCCACCCCACCACAAAACAAGTTTGGGAGGATGTCGTGAACATGGTCAACACTGTGCCTCCTACCTGCAGAACTGACAGAACGACAAGAACCATTTCTGAGATTTAAAACAAAGTAGAAACTGGCCTTCAACTGGGGCAATTAAACTTGGGATGTGGGTTAATCACATGCAAATTCCTTTTTGTGGGTTAGAGACCACCTGATTGAATGGAAGCTTTTGCTATTGATGTAGAGCATGGGGATGACTGTGAACATCCTTACCTCCATGTGTGTGCAGTTGGTGAGAGGTATAAGTGCTTAGAAAGCATTCTTGCTGTCTCACCAGCTGCTGCTCTGTACCTATGTGAAAATGGATGACTTTATGACCCCTCTCTCACAGTGTCCCAGTTACATTGTACTCTGCCTAATGCCTGTTAAATAACCATCAGGTGATTGGAATAAACACTGGTTAAATAATTCAGGGAAGCTGTGAACTTCACAGCCACAGGCAAAGCAGTTCTAGTCACATAAGAGACTATCAACTCATCTGCAACCATTTTGTACACTTCAGTGTCCCTGAAGATGTTTCCGTTATATTCTGCTGGAGTTACATTGGGATCCCCGCGTAGTTGCAGCAAAAAATCGAAGCCCCTTCGTACTCAAGCTTCCCATTCATTCCATTCCTGAATTCAATGGTAGCTATCTTCTTGTGTCTAATGAAGTGTTTGTTCTGAGCTGGACTTGTGCGTTCCTTGTATGCAGGCCGTTTAAATTTTGGTGATCCACTTTATTTACTCCCTTCACCTCATGATCTTAGTTTGTTTTTCTGCAGGAGGTTCGCAAACCCATTTCTAACACTGCAAACCTATGTCATAACCTGGTAACTTCACTCTGCGATGGGTGAAATTTTCATGGCACACTGCACTGCTGTGCTTAGAACATCATTAGAAACATTACCAGCACCTGGAAAATTGCCCACAGTATGTTTGCATTTGCGTTAGTCCTGAGTTGTTTCTTGCGTAGACCACCAAAAGGGGTAATCGCTCAACTTTTATTATATGCCTGTAATAAGCAAGTGATATGGATGATGGCTGGGTGGTTTTGTTAGAACATCCCAATTTGATGCAAGATGTGTTTTTAAATTCTGACATCTGTCTTCAGCATCCCACTTAAAAGGTTTCCTGTCTCTTTAACATTTTACTGTGTTGTAACATGTTTATCTGAACCCTGTCATTAAAAGGAATGGTCAATGTTTGAAATTTGATCAGGAGATTGTAGTATGTAACAGATAACCTGATGTTGATTATATTTTAACTAATTCTGATGCCTTGCAGGCAGCCTGTGTTTTTAAAACTATATTATTTTCATAGCATCCAGAAAAAGAAATTACCATAAGTCTATGTATCACTGACTTAATGGCCTTCCGTCACTTATGGACTAACAACTCAGTGACAGATAATATTACTTATTAGCAGCTGTGACCTTTTGCTGATATTGTTTGTACTACATAAGACTGAACCTGATGCCTCAGACCTCTGTTATCCAACATTTGTAACAATAATCTCATCGATGTCTTGACACAGCACATTTTCCAGCAGTTGTGTACGATCATCTTTTGCTGCAGTGTAACATGAAACTAAAAGCACATTAAGCTTTCTGCTCTCCTTTTAGTGCCTTTTAGTTGAAATCAATCAGATTGTATTGCATGGATTGTAAGAAATTGATGTTAAGGTATTCTAGTCAGTCATTTATAATTTATCAGCAAAAGTATAAGATAAATGTCATTCTTCGGCAGTGGCACCATTTCATAGTCATAGAGTCATAGAGTCATACAGCACGGATAGAGGCCCTTCGGCCCATCGTGTCCGCGCCGGCCATCAGCCCTGTCTACTCTAATCCCATCTTTCAGAGTTGAACAGTTTACTCTCCCAAAGTATTAACAAATTAAAATAAGTGTCCAATAAGAATGATAATTCCTTTCCCAAGATTTCCTAAATATGAGAACACCTTCAACAGTATTGTTCTAGATCTATTAATTTGATTAGGCATAGAAAGTCATCATAAGATTCTTGGGCCCAAGTTCTAAGTTAGAAACAAATACTTGGTCAAATGGGTCTTATTTCAGTGGATCTTTAGCAATCACACTGGTTGGTTGGATTGCCAACAAGAAGACTCAGGTTTGAATCCCAGCCCTAGAAGGTGGGTTTTCCCAATCTCAAACAGATCATCTGAAGCACAAAAGAAAAAAAAAACTGACTAACAGAAGTTCCTTCTTTTGCTGTTCAAGTAATCTCTGATGGATTAACGAATTGAGTGTCTTTAATGATGCTAATGAAGATATCTGTGGATGAATTATTCTGTGCCATATGATGATACAGATATGATGCTAGTGAAGATATCTGTGGATGAATTATTCTGTGCCATATGATGATACAGATATGAGGCTAATGAAGACACAACAAAAGTAGAAAAACTGCCTTTTCTCTTCCATGTTTTCAGTGTCAAAGCCTTACAAAATGCAATGTATAGGTAGACTGCATATACTTTGTAATTGAGAGGCTTTTACAAAATGGTATGGCATGTTACACAGATTGTGTGCTTAATTTCATTTCAGGCCCAGTACTAGTTATGATGGGTTCTCCAGTTAGTGCAGCTTTCAAGAACTTAACCACATGTCAGTCACCACACATGTTCCCAATGATACTAATCAAATATACGAATAGTTGAGCATCTGAATAACTGACTGGTGTTTTTGTTTGACAGCTTCCTGTAACTTGAACCTCTCGAAATAAAAAACGTACGATCTGATCACTGTTTCAAATCAAACTGTTCACAGTAAGTTCTTGAATGTTGAAAAATTTCTTGGACAGTTCCATAAACAAAGGTATTGCTTCAAAACAATACAGCTCTACATTTTGAACACGCACGTCTACTGGACCCGTCAGAAATACCAACCAGCTGGAAGGAAAGTTTAAAATTTCACCACCGGCAAAACGTTCCCCTTTTATCATTGCAGTAAAACCTCCTGCAAAGCTTGTCATCTAGACAGAGTCAAACATGGCATAGTGATGACAAAGCAATTGGCATTTATCTGCCAAGGCACAAAAATTGCAAATTGAATGGTTAATGCACATAACTGTAGCATAGCACCCTTGAGAAAAATTAATACTAAAATTAATATTATTTCCCTGAGTAAGTTGGATTGGTCATTCACAAGCAAGTCCACCAGTGCTGTCAGTGCATGTTACTGTTCAGTTATGAATATCTAAACATGTTTTCATTTCTCAAGGCAAAGATGTATGAGCTTATTTCTGAATGGAAATGAGTACAATGCATTTTTACTTGTTACAGCCCAATTGCTGTTCAGAAAAAAATGGGCATATCTACTACTTCAAAATGATGGAGCTTTCATCAAGGAATCATTTAAGAAACACCGTGGCCATGATTTAAATTCCCCCCCCACCTCCAACCCCGGCTTCTGGCAGAAACCAGCTTGGCTGGGGGGGTGGGGGGGGCAGTTAAAATGGAGCGTGGGACTTACCCACTCCTTTCCCACCCTGATCTGACTGACTGAAATTTTAAATTACAGATGCTAAGGACACCCACCCCAAACCTGTGGGACCCTTTTTAAATATGTAGATCGGGCTTTGATGACATCATTGGGGTCCAGATCTGCGACTTTTACCTAAGGCCTGAGCGGGGGAGCAGTGTTGGGTTCCCCGTCAGGCCAAACCTGCCAAGAGCCGGATCGGGGCCTAGACGAGGCCCAACAGGATAAGTTTAAAATATTTTTTTGAGTTTCCTTGTGGGCTAGGGGAAGCAGGAGTGCACCTTCTTGCCCACAAGGAAACCTTGAGCCTCTCTTGCCCCAGGCATCCCCCCCACCCGCCCCCCCCCCCCCGATCGCTATCACCTCAGGACCACCGCACCGCACCCCCCGCCACCCTCACCACTTACCTGACTGACGGCGACTGTTCCTCTGGGTTCCCGGCAGTGGCCCCCTGCCACCTGAGCCTCCGCTCCTGCCTGCCGGCCAGGCAGTATTTCCAGCCAGGTTTGGTCGGGAGTCCGAGCCTGAAAGTTTAAATGAGGCCCGGGAGTCAAATTCTCTCCAGCATGCGAGTTTGTCACTCGCCCAGTCCCTCTGCACGCACTGATCTTGCCCTGATTTAAAATCGAGGCCTATGTTGCAGCAATAATGATAATAATAGTAAGAAGAAGGTGGAAAACACTTTTTAAAATGCAATTAATAAAGCTCTACAAATATTTTGACAACCAGTTTAAAGGGCACATCTCCTCTAGAGCTACAACTTCTTCTATGGACCTGGCACGTTAATCTACATACTGAGAGATGAATACCAAAAGGCACACAGACCTGTACATGCACTACTCAAAAAACTGTAAGCTAATAAAGAAATTGTAACAACTCTCTGCTCAACTGTATTATTTGAATTATATGTGAACTGAAGGTGGGAAGCAGTAGCCATTTGTTGTGATTGATGTGCAGCTAACCTGATGCTACGATGTAAAAGGAAGAAAATTCTGCACCAAAAAGAAAAGGAAAGGTATGATGTGATAAGAAATGAGGTACATCATCGGATAAAAATGAGTACAACTCGAAGAGCAGCATATTGGACTTTCACTTCTGGGACCTGGGTTCGAATCTAGCTGAGGCTGGTAGGATAAAAGTTTCAACTGTCTGTTGGCTGTGAGGGTCCTAAAGGAAATGAGTTTGGGTGATCTCACAGAACAAAGCTGTTTCTAATTCAGCACTAAAATGGCAATGTCACTCAGAGAGGTTACAAGATGGTGGGTTACAGTGCTGTCACACTGATACAGTAGGTGGTGGCCTTCAAAGGTCGAGGTTAGAGCATATTGTATGGGCAGGGTAGAAGGAGGTTAGCTGGCAGGCCTGACCTGAGGGTGCTCAGTTGATACTAAAGTGCCTGAAATGGAAAGCATTCCATTCCCCAACACTAGCTTCCCTTATCTTAATGAGGGATATTGGTTCTGGGGAATAGAACACTGTTCACTTATAATGCATTAAAACAAATAAGTAAACACATATAACAGCAGCTCCTTCTCAGCCAAGTGACTAACTTTTTTAAAAATTCGTTCATGGGATGTGGGCTTCGCTGGCAAGGCCAGCATTTATTGCCCATCCCTAATAGCCCTTGAGAAGGTGGTGGTGAGCCGTCTTCTTGAACCACTGCAGTCCGTGTGGTGAAGGTTCTCCCACAGTGCTGTTAGGAAGGGAGTTCCAGGATTTTGACCCAGCGACGATGAAGGAACGGTGATATATTTCCAAGTCGGGATGGTGTGTGACTTGGAGGGGACCGTGCAGGTGGTGTTGCTCCCATGTGCATGCTGCCCTTGTCCTTCTAGGTGGTAGAGGTCGCAGGTTTGGGAGGTGCTGTCGAAGAAGCCTTGGCGAGTTGCTGCAGTGCATCCTGTGGATGGTACACACTGCAGCCACTGTGCGCCAGTGGTGGAGGGAGTGAATGTTTAGGGTGGTGGATGGGGTACCAATCAAGCAGGCTGCTTTGTCGTGGATGGTGTCGAGCTTTCTGAGTGTTGTTGGAGCTGCACTCATCCAGGCAAGTGGAGAGTATTCCATCACACTCCTGACTTGTGCATTGTAGATGATGGAAAGGCTTTGGGGAGTCAGGAGGTGAGTCACTCACCACAGAATACCCAGCCTCTGACCTGCTCTTGTAGCCACAGTATTTATAAGGCTGGTCCAGTTAAGTTTCTGGTCAATGGTGACCCCCAGGATGTTGATGGTGGGGGATTCAGTGATGGTAATGCTGTTGAATGTCAAGGGGAGGTGGTTAGACTCTCTCTTGTTGGAGATGGTCATTGCCTGGCACTTGTCTGGTGCAAACGTTACTTGCCACTTATCAGCCCAAGCCTGGATGTTGTCCAGGTCTTGCTGCATGCGGGCTCAGACTGCTTTATTATCTGAGGGGTTGCGAATGGAACTGAACACTGTGCAATCATCAGCGAACATCCCTATTTCTGACCTTATGATGGACACAGACACAGGTCATTGATGAAATGGCTGAAGATGGTTGGGCCTAGGACACTGCCCTGAGGAACTCTTGCAGCAATGTCCTGGGGTTGAGATGATTGGCCTCCAACAACCATTACCATCATCCTTTGAGCTAGGTATGACTCCAACCTCTGGAGAGTTTTCCTCCTGATTCCCACTGACTTCAATTTTACTAGGGCTCCTTGGTGCCACACTCAGTCAAATGCTGTCTTGATGTCAAGGGCAGTCACTCTCACCTCACCTCTGGAATTCAGCTCTTTTGTCCATGTTTGGACCAAGGCTGTAATGCGGTCTGGAGCTGAGTGGTCCTGGCAGAAGCCAAACTGAGCATCGGTAAGCAGGTTATTGGTGAGTAAGTGCAGCTTGATAGCACTGTCGACGACACCTTCCATCACTTTGCTGATGATTGAGAGTAGACTGATGGGAGGGTAATTGGCTGGATTGGATTTGTCCTGCTTTCTATGGACAGGACATACGTGGGCAATTTTCCACATTGTCGGGTAGATGCCAGTGTTGTAGCTGTACTGGAACAGCTTGGCTAGAGGCGCAGCTAGTTCTGGAGCACAAGTCTTCAGCACTACAGCCGGGATGTTGTCGGGGCCCATAGCCTTTGCTGTATCCAGTGCATTCAGCCATTTCTTGATATCAGGTGCAATGAATCGAATTGGCTGAAGACCGGCTTCTGTGACGGTGGGGATATCGGGAGGAGGCCGAGATGGATCATCCACTCGGCACTTCTGGCAGAAGATGGTTGCAAATGCTTCAGCCTTGTCTTTTGCACTCATGTGCTGGACTCCCCCATCATTGAGGATGGGGATGTTTACAGAGCCTCCACCTCCCGTTAGTTGTTTAATTGTCCACCACCATTCACGACTGGATGTGGCAGGACTGCAGAGCTTTGATCTGCTCCATTGGTTGTGGAATCGCTTAGCTCTGTCTATAGCATTTTGCTTCCGCTGTTTAGCATGCATGTGGCCCTGTGTTGTAGCTTCGCCAAGTTGGCACCTCATTTTTAGGTACGTCTGGTGCTGCTCCTGGCATGCTCTTCTACACTCCTCACTGAACCAGGGTTGATCCCCTGGCTTGTTGGTAATGGTATAGTGAGGAATATGCCAGGCCATGATGTTACAGATTGTGTTGGAATACAAATCTGCTGCTGCTGATGGCCTGCAGCACCTCATGGATGCCCAGTTTTGAGCTGCTAGATCTGTTCTGAATCTATCCCATTTAGCACGGTGGTAGTGCCACACAACACGTTGGATGGTGTCCTCAGTGCAAAGACGGGACTTGGTCTCCACAAGGACTGTGCGGTGGTCACTCCTACCAATACTGTCATGGACAGATGCATCTGCGACAGGTAGATTGGTGAGGACGAGGTCAAGTATGTTTTTCCCTCGTGTTGGTTCGCTCACCATCTATCACAGGCCCAGTCTGGCAGCTATGTCCTTCAGGAATCGGCCAGCTCGGTCAGTAGTGGTGCTACCGAGCCACTCTTGGTGATGGACATTGAAGTCCCCCACCCAGAGTTCATTCTGTGCCCTTGCTACCCTCAGTGCTTCCTCCAAGTGGTGTTCACCGTGGAGGAGAACTGATTCATCAGCTGAGGGAGGTCGGTAGTTGGTAATCAGCAGGAGGTTTCCTTGCCCAGGTTTGACCTGATGCCATGAGATTTCATGGGGTCCAGAGTCAATGTTGAGGACTCCCAGGGCCACTCCCTCCTGACTGTATATCACTGTACCGCCACCTCTGGTGGGTCTGTCCTGCCGGTGGGAGAGGACATACCCAGGGATGGTGATGGAAGAGTCTGGGATGTTGGCTGAAAGGTATAATTCTGTGAGTATGGCTATGTCAGGCTGTTGCTTGACTAGTCTGTGGGACAGCTCTCCCAATTTTGGCACAAGTTCCCAGATGTTAGTGAGGAGGACTTTACAGAATCGACTGGGCTTGGTTTGCCTTTGTCGTGTCCGGTGCCTAGTGGTCCAATGCCGGGTGGTCCGTCCGGTTTTATTCTTATTATGACTTTTCATAGCGAGGTGTTACAACTGAGTGGCTTGCTTGGCTATTTTAGAGGGCAATTAAGAATCAACTACATTGCTGTGGGTCTGGAGTCACATATAGGCCAGACCGGGTAAGGACGGCTGGTTTCCTTCCCTAAAGGACTCTTACCAATTATAGCACTGCACCAAGGGATAAAATACCAGTATTTATTCACAGCAATGTGAGCAAAGAGCCACATTTTCACTGCCTGTTCACATCGCACTGAAGTTAAGGAAGTTTGAGCTCATAGCAAGTACCTACACGGAATTCTGTTCACTCACCTCTGACTGCTCTTCTCAATCATTAGTATGTGGATGCCTGTACAGTAGACCACCAGAGTGTGTTCTTACTTTTACAAGCCTAGAGGCCGTGTAAAAGTTAATTTTTAAAAATCTATCTGAGTGGATCAATAGCGGTAAAATGTGGTAATGGACCTTCCTATTATTTTTATAGCTACTCAGCATCCCGCTTACAGTTTACTCATAAAAGTAAAGCTGTTAGGGCCTCTTTAAAGGCCAAACATAAGTAACTCTATCAGAATTGCTCATGGGTAATAGAAACAAATGCTGTACTCATCTTTAGACTCATGAGTTAATTAAATAAAGGAAAGGTTTTGAAGCATCAGTGCAGTTAGTATTTATTGTTTAAATATCATCCAGATATGCATGTAAACATTTAAATGAATGGACGGAAAAACAGGTACTGTGGGCCTGCAATTTCCCGAACAGTGCTCTTTGCGAGCGTTGTTTCCACGTGTAGATACGTGTGTAAACAGGGTTTCCACCACACTTCTGATGAAATTACGGTGCTGCAGAGGGAGCAGCTCTGAGGAAATTCCCGGCCATAGTGCTGTGCATTTCTGAACATATAAAAATGGAAGCACCTAATTAAAACAATGTGACTATCAAATGATTGAGTAAGTTTAATTTGTATAAAAATACAATCACTGTAGGCAGTTTAAAAAAAACCTTGAAGATATACAGTAAAAGCATGCAAAATATATAGATACTCTGAACAGACAATCCTGCCCAAATCTTCTTTCACTGCAATGTAGAAGTAACATTTTTCTAAGACTTAGGCATGATAATGTTGTATCCATTAACTGAGAGTTAATAGTAATTTAGGGGCATGAAATGATACCTTGTAGATAATTAATGAGCATTTATTTCCACTGAATGCATTCATTAATCTGTCTGCTTTATAGTGCATAGTGTGTACTGCTCTGCTTCACCTAGGTTCAGGTCATACATTACAATATTTTCTCATGAATTTCCACAAAACATTTACCAATGATTTTTAAGGAGTTACATGTGTGTTCTTTTTCCTTTTGGTATTGACCAGGTTATGGCTGAATTCAAAGTGACAGTCCATTATTTGATGTTAAATTTGCATGTTATATATAAAACTGTGTTGGCACTAACCTGCAGCAAGGCTGCTCTATGGGAGTAACAGCACGCCACCTATCATTTTGTGGGCTTCCTTTGATGTCAGCGTCTTTTACCAGAATGCCAGTGTCCACCCTCTTATCTATTCTCTTTTCTTCGGTAGACAGCAGACGGAGAGAGTCGAGGACGTGGTAGGGAAAAATAAGCTAGGGTTCCCACTCTTGATAGTAATCTAGTGACCCTACTGGAAATTATATGTGTCAGCATGAGGGCTGATTCCATGGTGCAGAAAAACGCTCACAGGGAGCACTGACTGGGAAGCCGCAGGGCAACAGTGCTTGATTTTACATCCATTCAGGCCCCGTAGCCCCGTTGGCAGACCATCCAACATCTTAAACATTCACTCCCTTCACCACCAGCGCACCGTGACTACAGTGTGTACTATCTACAAGGTGCACTGCAGCAACTTGTGAAGGCTTCTTCGACAAGACCTCCCAAACCCACGAGCTCTACCACCTAGAAGGACAAGGGCAGCAGGCGCATAGGAACACCACCACCTGCACGTTCCCCTCCAAATCACACACCATCCTGACTTGGACATATATTGCCGTTCCTTCATCATCACTGGGTCAAAATCCTGGAACTCCCTACCTAACAGCACTGTGGGAGAACCTTCACCACATGGACTGCAGCGATTCAAGAATACAGCTCACTAACATCTTCTCAAAGACAGCTAGAGATGGGCAATAAATGTTGGCCTTGCTAGCGATGCCTATATCCCAAGTATGAATTCCCAGCCAGCGCTCTCTTTCCAGCACTGTTCCCCACTGGCAGCCTACGATTGTGGATTCAGCTTTTAGTGAGTGAGGGCAGGAGCAAGATTGCCTGTGATATACCCATGATCAAATAAACCACTGGAACTCACAGTTTAGTCTCCCACATGAAGGATGGTCACTTAGGTAAGGTTCCAGAGGGCAAACACTATCCCTGGAAACATTCTGTAATATTTCAGTACCTTCAGGAGAGAAGAAGAGAAAACTGGACAAAAAAAGATAAAGAAAACAAAAACTTAACAGGAAACTCAGAAAAGTCACCACGTTTAGTAGATTATAATTAAACTCTTTTGGCCATTATGTTAGTCCCACTTCTGCAGAACATTCTTCCCCTTAAGCCAAACAAGAGCAGGATAAGAGCAGAGATAGGTACAGGGAATGGAGTTTTTACAATGTGTGCAGGACTCCTTCCTTACCCAGTATGTAAACAGGTCATCAAGAGAGGAAGCACTGCTGGATCTAGTAATGGGAAATGGACCAGAACAGATAAGAGAAGTACGCGTAGGGGAACATCTAGGCATTAGCGATCACAATATAATAAGGTTTAAGATAAAGATTGAGAAGGGCATAAGTAAGACAAAGATTAAAGTAATAAATTGGAAAAAAGCTGATTTTATGCAGATGAGAATGGAACTAGGGAAAATAAACTGGAAAAAATTACTGGTAAACAAAGAAATAGAACAGCAGTGGGAAACATTTAAAATGGTGATCGATAGAGTCCAGGAGAAATATATATCCCAGTAAAAAGCAAGAACAAACTAGCCAGTAATGATAAACCATGGACGAATAAAGAAATAAGGGCAAAATTGAGGCTAAAAAAAAGGCATAGACTAAGTTCATAGAAAACAAAGGAGAGGATGACAAAAGGGAATACGAAAAGGTTAGGAAAGAAGTTTAAAAAAACAATTAGAAAAGCAAAGAGAAACTACAAAATTAAATTATCAAGGAATATAACGGGAAAAATTTTGATAGGGCCTATTATTGGGCTCCACTATTACCCCGCACCCAATGGCCCCTGCACAGGCAGGGCAAGCTTTCGTGAGGTCTGAGGACTTACCGACAAGCTGCGTTGGAAAGCAGCGTTGACACAAGGATTCAATGCAATTTGGACTTTTCACCAGCAGGGGGAGCCCCAATCTCTTAAAGGGAGGATGTCTCTTCAAATCTCTTAAAGGTAGCTGGTACCTGTTACTTGCTAAAAATCACAGTCTGCTGTCTGCACAGAGTCTGAACGGAGATCAGATATCGCACACGTAAAACACAGATACAGGTCCCGTCCCTATGTTTACAAACTGATGAATTATTTAAATCATTGAGTAAAGGTTGCGCACTACTAAATCCCACATCCTCCAATCTGCACGCCAGACCTCACTAATCTGGTGATCTGAGTTGGTGCAAGGCCTCTGAGAATTGCAAGAGATGGACAGAAGAAGGGACATCCTATATATGAGGGGTGTGGGGGGCAAGACACCCTCCAGACCTATGACCAAAAGGCAGTGGGAAGCAGCGGGGCATGAAGATATGCCAGGTGCACAGCACCATGAACATGGATGCAGTGCAGGAAGAAGTTCAATGCTTTGACACGAGTGGTCAAGGTGAGTGAGGTCAACTGTCAACTGGCGTCTCCTACCAACTGCAGCACTAGCTGCATCCACTGCTCCAAGCACTACACACCTCTTATCACCCACATAACAACAAACTCTTTCCATCAGTACTCAATTCTTCCAATCAGATGCTTCCTCTCACCCTTACACATTACCACTGTTGCAAGCTGCTCATCCACAACTCACAGGCCACAAACACTGCGGCTATTCAATCATGACAGGCACATCACCCAGACTCACGTGCTGCTTTCTTGCAGGAGAAGGTGGCGCATATCAGAAGGCAGCACGTGGCAGTGGCATTTAACCTCTCGAGCTTGTTCCGCCATTCAATGAGATCATGGTGGCCCTGTGACCTAACTCCATATACCCACCTTAGCCCCTTATCCCTTAATACCCTTGGTTCACAGAAATCTATCAATCTCAGATTTAGAATTCACAATTGAGCTAGCATCAACTGCCGTTTGCAGAAGATCGTTCCAAACTTCTCCCACCCTTTGTATGTAGAAACGTTTCCTAACTTCACTCCTGCACGTCCTGGCTCTAAATGTTAGGCTATGTCCCCACGTCCCAGTACCCAAGTATAGGAGATCTCCAAAAACAGTTACAAATGTATCGGCAGCCAGAAGCAATAATCCAGCCACTAACCTGTAACTCCTGCATGGTCCCTTTAAATAGTGCTGGGGGAGGTCCTCCAGGCACTCTAAGACACGTTCAGACGGGTGGGGTTAAGACTGTGCGGTGAGTTGAGTGTTAGATACCATTTTGGCACTTATCACTTAAAATCAGCATTGCACACTGATTGTATCCATTTTCTCCTTACTTTACATGTTTCCGGTGTTCAGTATTTCCGCATGCGCTAATACCGGTACCAAGATGGCGTCCGGAGCACATCACGCTGGAAACGTATGTATGCAGCCAAGACGCCATCTTGGATGATCGAGAGGCCCTATAGCACCGAAACAACGGGCGCTACACAGCCCAATTTAGCGCCCATAAAAAGAAATAGTAAAGTATTCTACAGACACATAAATAACAGAAGAAAAATTAGGATGGAATATGGCCACTAAGGGATACACATGATAAACTCACAGGTAATGACAACAAATTGGCAGAAATATTAAATAATTATTTTGCCTCCATATTTACCAGGGAGACTAACATGGTGAGCAAAACATTAGAAGAAGAGAACAAGAATGATATAACGACATTTAAGATAGAAAGGGGGGAGATAACTGATAAACTAATCAAACTTAGAGAGGATAAAGCCCCTGGTCCGGATGGATTGTATCCACGAATATTAAAAGAAGTTTGGGAAGAGATACCAGAGACACTATTACATATATATAAAAATTCATTAGAAAAGAGAATATTGTCAGAGGACTGGTGGACAGCTAATGTGATCCCTATATTTAAAAAGGGAGATAGAACCAATCCAGCGAACTATAGACCAATTAGTTTAGCATCAGTGGTAGGAAAGGTAATAGAATCCTTAGTCAAAGATGTAATAGGAAAACATCTCGAAAACCAAAAATACAATAAATACTCAGCACGGATTTCAAAAGGGAAGGTCATGCTTGACCAACCTTATTGAATTCTTTGACGAGGTAATAGAAAGTATACACAAGGGTAATCTAGTATTTTCAAAAGGCCTTCGATAAGGTACCACATAGTTGTCTCATGACGAAGGTCAGAGCATGGGGAGTCAGGGGGCAAGTAGCAGAATGGATAGCAAGCTGGTTATAAAACATAAAACTAAGAGTAGGGGTTAAAGGTAGTTACTCAGAGTGGCAAAAGGTGGGAAGTGGTGTTCCACAAGGATCGGTGCTGGGACTGCTGTTGTTCAGCATTTACACAAACGATTTGGACTTTTCGAAACATACAGTGAATTACCTTGTAATATAGTGACTGTTGTTATATAGGCCACCATGGCAGTCACTTGTGCGCAAGATCACGCAAACAGCGATGAGATAAATAACTAGAGAATCTGTATTTAGTGGAATTGATTGAGGGAGGCCGATACCAGGAGATATTTCTACTCATAAGAACATAAGAACATAAGAAATAGGAGCAGGACTAGGCCAATCAGCCCCTCGAGCCTGCTCCGCCATTCAATAAGATCATTCCTGATCTGATCCTAACCTCAAATCTAAATTCATGTCCAATTTCCTGCCCACTCCCTGTAACCCCTAATTCCCTTTACTTCTAGGAAACTGTCTATTTCTGTTTTAAATTTATTTAATGATGTAGCTTCCACAGCTTCCTGGGGCAGCAAATTCCACAGACCTACTACCCTCTGAGTGAAGAAGTTTCTCCTCATCTCAGTTTTGAAAGAGCAGCCCCTTATTCTAAGATTATGCCCCCTAGTTCTAGTTTCACCCATCCTTGGGAACATCCTTACCGCATCCACCCGATCAAGCTCCTTCACAATCGTCTATGTTTCAATAAGATCGCCTCTCATTCTTCTGAACTCCAATGAGTAGAGTCCCAATCTACTCAACCTCTCCTCATATGTCCACCCCCTCATCCCCGGGATTAACCGAGTGAACCTACTCTTCTTCAAATAGTGCCATGGTATCCTTAACATCCATCTGAAAAAACAGAAGAGAAGCTCAACTTAAAGTCTCATCCACAGGACAGCACCTCTGCCAAAACAAGTTCTCTCACAGTACTGCATTGGAGTGTTATTTTGTGCTCAAGTCCTGGAGTTAAATTGTGCTGACTAAGATTATTTCATTTACCTATAAACTTGAATAGATTATACGGAATTCTTTTAATCCTCAGTGTTATATTTGTCATTTTCCTTGCTGTTGACTTTGACCTTCATTGGCATTTTTTTATACACCTTTCTTCATCCATACCTCATAGGGCTCAAAGCCCTGATTCTTGGCATAAAGGATAGATTTTGAAGAGACTACATGCCAGGAGTGGAGTCTCGCAAGGGTTATCTTTATATTTAATCCTTCTTTTTTCTCAGATAGTCACAATATTAGGTAATATTCGAATTTAAATTTACTTTTTAATGGGTGATTCAGCCATTACCTTTAACAGAAAGTGTTATATTAATTCATAAGTCCCTGGTATCTGCATCAAGCTTCTAGTTTAATGACACCATTTGTGAAAGGGTATTGCTTAAAAAATTATTCTAATCAAATGCTATTCCCTGCTGTTTGGTGTAACAGATTTTTCATCACTCCACACGTTGACATCAAGTGGTACAAGAACTGTGCATTTAACATCCTGGTGCAGTTTAAGACTGTAGAGATTTGTTCCATATGTCAGTGTATGTGTACCAGACTGTCAAGAAAATTAGTCTGCCAAATCCTGGCTATCAGCCTAGAAATTCATCGAAACTTAATAAGTATTGGTTAGTTATGTTTTCTTGCCAATAGCACACACACACACAGAAAAAATACATACTGTTTTACTTTAGCACATAATTCAAGATATAAATTTATTTCAAGCACGATTAAAAAATAATTTTAAAATAAATAAACTTTTTACACACGTCTTAAAATGATCTATTAGATGATTTTTGCCTTTGGGTATAGTCACATTTTGAGTATTTTAAAGAAAAATTCACTGAAAGGATTTCAGAATGAGTTTTATTGAAGTGTTATGTTTTAAAACATAAGTGAATTCCCATAAGTTTAAAAAAAAGCCATGGACTTCAGGCATTGAAGTTATGTATTTAAGCGAGATGAGGCAGTTTATGGAATGTCACAGCTCACCATTTTCTTCAAACAGAGATAGTGGGAGTCAATTGACTCATCCCAGACTCATTAAGCCACAATATTTCCTGTTAATTTTAAGAATATCAGTAGATAGTATTTTGAGATACACACCCTATGGGTCTAATGGCAAATCACTGAACGGGGAAGAAGTTGAAGAGACAGCCCTTCCACTTGCTGGGAACATAAAGATATAAAGAAGAGAAACGCTGGGGCAGTCAGTTAGCCTGAAAGGTCTGGGGAAGAAGCCTGGCCTGGTGAGAGGAAACACAGTCATCTCAAGCCCAGAGCCGGTCAAAATCAGAAGAGGAAAAGCTTGTTAATAGGAATAGTGTGGAGCATTTTTCTTAATTTTCTTGTTCTCGAAATGGGCTTTGTAGTTAGTTGAATCAAGATGAGATTTGATTACATTCGTTACACTGAACACTCACTTGATGTTTATAAAACAAAACAGCTTAATGATTTGTAACCGTCCTCATCTCACTGAAGTGTTTCAGTCCACCTTCGGAAAGATTGGAGAAGTGCATGTGAGGGCACATGTGAAAGACACGGGGGTAGAATTTCCACAGGGTTCCTGAGTTCCCAATGTAACTTTAGTGTAAACCCCAGAGAAACGGCAGAAATGGCCATTTAAGGTGTTTCTCCAGGGTTTCCACTAACCTTCAGCTGAAGTTATAGTGGGAGATCGGGAGCATCCCGCAGAAATTATGGGGTCAATTTTCGGATGGCCGAGCGGATGTGTTCGTGGCGGGGGGCTCCTAAAATTGGGGATTCCCGGAGCCGGTCCGGAGCCCGGCTCCAACCCGCCCACATCCGGGTTCCCCAATGATGCGAATCGGTGCGTGCGTAGCCCCCACATACGGGACTCCCACCGGCAATCAAAGCCGGTGGGATCCCACTTAAGATCATTATCTGGGTACTTGAGGTCGTTTACAGACCTCATTAGTTGGAGATTTTATGAGGATTCGGATTTTGGACTACCCAGAGCGTGTTTCCCATGCTGGGGGAAACACTCCCTGTTTAAACAGACGTGTTGCAGCCAGCAGCCAGTGGCAGCTGCAAAGGTCCATTTAACAGGTGCGGGGTAAACCCTCATTCATTGCAGCAGGGCACTCTGTCACCTCAGACAAAGTTTTGACTGCCACACCGTTGTCTCCACACTTCAAATTATTAAATCATACCCTAAACTCTGCTGTCCAAACACATGTACCTACTTTGTAGACCCCCTCACACTCACACCGTCAGGATGGGGGTGGGGGTGGGGGTCCATTGCTGCATTCATCACTCCATTGGAGGATGACCAACATCACCAGCCTCACCAGGCACGCCGTCCACTTCCGCCACGTGGAGCTACACAACACAGTGCTGCTCAACAGGCACCTGCACAAAGTAGTTGTGCAACTACACATACACCCACTGTTGGGTGACCCAATGGGTGGCGTCAAAGGTGTTCATGGAGAACCTCATGAAAGGGCATTATTGCACAAACCAGTCAAGAATGGCCAAGACGTGGCTGTAGTGGTGACAATATAATATGTAATGTAAGTTGATCAGAAATCAAATATAAGTAAAAACCATGACAAACCCTCAAACACCCTTGTGCATCCCCTTCATGCTCACGACACGTTTGCCTTACGCTTCCTACTACACATACGTGATGCATGTCCTGTGGCTGCAGCACAGGTAGTGGCAGGTGGGGTGAGGTTGACCGTGAAAGAGATCCACGAGAGGGTGAGTATGAGATAGAGCCATGAGATTGTATGAGGATTGGGTTGAGTGGTAGTGGCGGGATGAGTACTGGCGAGGTGAGTAAGTGCAGGTAAGATGAGGATGAGCTTTGAGTGGGTGTGAGGAGTGATGTGATAGAGTAGTGTTGGCAGTGCAGAAAGAGATGTGGGGTGGGGGCAGTGATGTGGCAGGCGGAGTGTAGGGGAATGAGTAAGTGTACTCACTTTGGCTGACCTACTTAGGTCATTGAAACGCCTCTTGCACTGTACACAGGTGCGTGATATGTTGGTGGTGCTGGTGACCTCCTTTGCCACCTCAAGCCAGGCCTTCATGGTGGCAGAGGCAGGCCACATCCCCCCGTCCGCCGGGGAGAAGATCTCTGTCCTCCCCCTCCTCCTCACCCCATCCAGTAGGGCCTGGAGTGAGGCATCATTAAACCTGGGAGCAGCCTCCCCCCTGGGCTGCTCCATGCTGTAATTTTGGCTCCTTTCTGCAGCATCAGTCGGTGGAGGACTGCCCCTTTAAATAGGGCTCCGCCAGCTGACAGCCTATGATGCAGGTGAGCAGTCCGCCCGCTGCGCAGCTTTCCAGCGCAAAACCCAGAAGCTAAGGTAAGTGGCTTCAATTTACTTACGATCGCGTGGAGAACCCCAATTATACTGGGCGGGTTACCCACGCGTCCAGTTGACCCCCCACTGGCAACCAGCCTCCCTCCTAATATCGGGCCCTATATCCCAAGGTATCCCTTGTTGAGATCGCAAAAGGGGTTCTATTGTTACATCACCAAGTTACGCTATTGTATAATAAAATATTGGGCAGTACAGGTGCATTCTTGAACGCAAGATGCTCGGACCACTTATAGAAGTGACCAACACCATTGCACCGAGAGAATATCGAAGGCAGACCTGGAACTTGTAACAGATATATTGCATTTCCTTTGACTTAAATCAAAAATTGAACTAAGATAATGTTCATGTTCATGTCTGTACTAAAAACAGAGATGATCTAAAACAAGTATTAGATTCAGAGATTAATATGATCTACTGTAGAACTCTTATGTTTTTGAATGCTTGCTTATGTGTGGCTAAGGTGTGATACATAAGAACTACATTACCAAACTGTGCATAGATCTGGGAACTCAACAGTACAGTTAATGGATTATAAAACATGTCTGTCAGAAGCCAGTGCAGACTGTTTCTTAAAATAGTTTTAAATTATTTTTCAGGTGATATATTTTTAACCAAATACCAAATATGACAGATTTCATTTGCTTTTGTTGTAATGCTTTGAATTCATTCATTTTCCATATCATTCAGGTCTTTTGCATGTTGTATCCCAGAGCTGAATTCGAATAACTCATTGTTTCAAATGACTTGGCTTACAGTATACACTGTGAAGCAGTTGACACAGGTAACCATATTGTGCATGTCACAGAGGCTTGTTAGATGAACACTAACTATCATTTTCCAGGAAGGATACACCAAGTTTTTCCAGGAAGGATACACCATGTTTTTCCAGGAAGGGTGCACCATTTCATTTTCTCCTTCTTCCTGATTTTGACCACCAGTTTTCTTCCTTCCCCTTCTCTCCTGAAGATGCCGACTCCTCCCTGCTGTGCAGTTTTCAAGGTGCTGACTGCCCTCCAAGTAGCCATACTTCTTGTGTGGACAGCAAGTGCCGGTGGGCTTTGGGGCTGCACAGAATATCACCACTCAGGTAAATCTTGTCCTTACCTGCCCATTCATATAGATGAACTTCCAGCAGGAGTTGCTCATTAGCCATCAGAAGCAGGAATTCTAGACAATTTTTCCTTCCCTAAGCCAAGCTAAGTTGAAAAATGAAAAATGTCCACATGTTCAGATAATACACTCTTCAACTGAGGCTTTATCTGTGTACAAACCTTAATAAAGGTTAAAGCTATCAGGCAGGGCAAATTGCCCTATCTAGTCCCTTCATGTTTCACCCCATTTTGTTTTGATGGCCCTGAGCCTTGCCCGATACCATGTACTAGCTTATTAGCATATGTGCTGATTGCAGGCCAATAATATCAAGGGCAAAATACAAAACTGCATTGACGGAAGATTGGCAGAAACTCCAGAGAAACGGTGATTGATATTGTCGCGTCTTCACACTCTTCCTTTGTTGAATAGTGTGGAAGGATTGGCCTGCTAATTAACAGTCTGAGCGGCCACGACATGAATAGCTCTTCCATAGCTGGTAACATCATTATTCAGCCGATAAGGTGGTTAGTTCTATACGGCGGGATGGATTTTATGTGCCCACGGCCCACCCACACTCACCTGACATGAGTACCCCGCTGGATGGCAATCGCAAGTGAATTGGTGCCACTTAGCATGGCTTCTGGATTTGCCATCCGAAAGCTGCACAGTGGGCGGACTGCGTACCCACATGACAGGCTGTCAGCTGGAGCGGCTCTATTTAAAGGGCCATTGCTTCAAAGGCTTTCGCTGCAGGAAACACCAGAAAACACCAGAAAACACACGATATGGAGTAGCACAGGGGCAAGGCTGCTCTGAGATTTAACGATGCCTCACCGCAGCAGCTACTGGACGGGGTCAGGAAAAGGAGGAATCGGTTTTACCCTGCGGACGGGAGGAAGTGCCCTGCCTCTGTCACCAAGGAGGCCTGGCTCGAGGTGGCAGACGAGGTCACCAGCAGCAGCAACATCTCCCGTACTTGGGTCCAGTGCAGGAAGCATTTCAATGACCTAACTAGGACAGCAAAAGTGAGTACACTAATTGATTCTTCTACATTCCGTGTTCCACATCACTGCACCCCCCCAACACTACTCCATCACATCACTCCTCACACCCACTCAACTTACCTGCACTTCCTCAGCATTTCCTCATCTCCCCAGTAGACACCCCACCACTACCACTCACCCCAGTCCTCATCCAATGTGATGGCTCTGTCTCATACTCACCCTTTGATGCACCTCTTTCACGGTCAGCCTCACCCAAACCAATGCATTCATCGGTTGGCCACTTCACCATCATTCACTCACATGTCTGTTCTTTGTCCCCTTCTAGGAGAAGAGAGCACAAAATGCACGCGAGAGGACGAGGACTGGAGGGGGGCCACAACAAACAGTGGTCCTCACAGATGCAGAGCAGGAGGCGCTGGAGAACAGCTGCACCCTCGAGTGCCTGTCCGTCAGTGACACTGAGACTGGCACCCCACAAACGTCTGGTAACACAACTTTAACATTCATCACACACAACATGAATTGATGTTAACAATGATTGCCATGTTCAACACCTCAGTATGCTCATCACATGACACATGTGTGATGATGCTTAATATTGGCTTCTGTTCTCTTACAGGCCCTTCAATGACCGCAGTGATGGCAGAGGGCGATTCCTCAGAGGACTTGCCGGCATCTGAGGGTGCACCGTCACATCATAGTGAGCCATCCACCAGCGCAGATACTCGCACCTCGGTGGGTCCCAGTACTCAGTTAGTTGGGTCAGCACCTGGTGAGTCACCACACACACAAGTGAGCACGAGCAGACACTGGTGGCAGGGGCAGTTATGGAGAGTCCGCTTCAATGGGAGCACTAATCTCCAGGCTCTGCTCAGCTGGACGCAGATGCTGAACCCCAGGGACCATCCTTTAAAAGGAAAATGATCGAGGGGCAGCAGCACATTTACAAGGTACTGGAACAGATGCCACGTGCACTCTCCACAATAGCGCAGAGGATGGAGGAGTCCAACTCCTGCATGAGTGGAAGTAGTAGGAAGAGAAAGGCTAAGGATTTGTGATCACGAAGGGTATGCACAAAGAGTGTCTGACAGATGGTCGTGTTTTTCATTTATATTTGGCTTTTGTTAAAGTCACATTAAATATTAACATTCTCACCACTACTGCCACGTCTTGCCCATTCTTGACTGGCTTTTGTGATAGGGCTCTTCCATGAGCTTCACCATAATCGGCGACACTTGATGCCACCTATTAGGTCACTTTACAGTGGGTGTATGTGTACTTGTAGGACTGTTTTGTGCGGGGAGGGGTGGGAGGACTGGTGTGGGCGCTGCTCTTTCCAGGTGGTCTGAGGACTGGACTCTTCACACTTTCTGATGTTAGGAGAACCGTTCACGTATCAGTGACTCCCTGGCCTCACGAGCAGCCAGGTGAACCGCTGCTCTGCCCATGGGTTCCTCCTCCTCCTCCTCCTCAATATGGATGGCAGATGTGGAGGGCACCTCTCTCGCTGTTGTGCCATGTTGTGCAGGACACAACTTACTACTATAATGCATCCCACTGTGTCTGGTGCATATTGAAGCCCTCCCCCAGAATGATCAAGTCACCTAAATCGCATCTTGAGCAGCCCTATAGCGTGCTAAATTGTAGACCTGGTGGAGATGTGACTGTTGTTATATTGACGCCGTTGCTTGGTGATGGGGTTCCTCAGAGGTGTCATGAGCCACGTGTGCAGGAGGTATCCCTTGTCCCCGAGGAGACAGCCCTTAAGGGTGTTTGGAGCGTAGAAGAGGGGCAGGATGTTAGATTCCCTCAGAATGAAAGAATCGTGGCCGCTGCCAGGGAATCTGGCGCACATGTGAAGGAATCTTTTGCGGTGATCACTAATGAGCTGAGCATCGATGGAGTGCTACCCATTTATGTTGATGAACAGTCCTGGCTCGTGTGGAGGTGCTCCTATTGCTATATGGGTGCAATCAATTGCACCCTGCACCCGTGGGAAGCCAGCCACAGAGTGGAATCCCACTGCTCTCTCTGTCTGGCTGAGGTCATCCATGGGGAAGTTGACGTAGTGCGAGGCCCTGCGAAACAAGCCGTCAGTGACCTGCCTTATGTACTTGTGTGCAGACAACTGAGAGGCCCTGGTGATGTCACCGGTGGCACCTGGAATGATCTGGAGGCAAAGAAGTTGAGGGCAGTGGTGACTTTAACTGCGACGGGTAATGAGATGTCGCTCGGCCCAGCCAGGAGCAGCTCGGCATGAAGGAGGTTGCAGATGTCTCCGACCACCTGGTGACTCACTCTCAGCCTCCATATGCACTGCTCCTCAGAGAGGTCCAGGAAGCTGAGCCTTGGTCTGTAGTCCCTGTGGCGAGAGCAGTGCCTCCTGCAACGTCGCTCTCTCTGTTCCCCTCTGTGCTCTTGTGCAGGTCCTTGCGGTGCAGCACCGTGTTGTGGTGCTGCAGGTGGTGGAAGTGCACACCCTGCCTGGTGAGGATGGTGATGTTCCTCGTCCTCAGATGTAGTGGTGAATGCGGCCATCGTGCCCCCCATCCTGATGGTGTCAGGTTGAAGGGTCCCAAAAGTTGGTGAATATGTGTAAACAGAAGAATTCTGAGTGGAAACTAAGAATTTTCAGTGAAAACACAAAGATCTCCCAGCCAAAAGTTTGCTGAAAGACCAGAGTGCCCTGCTGCAATAACTCGCCTTTTATCCCCATCTGTGAAACAAGCATTTGAACGTCCAACTGGCTGCTGGCTGAAACACATCTCTTGCAACATGGGGTGTTTCCCACAGCACGGGAAACATGCTGAGGATGTTTGAAAATCAGACCTCTGCCTCAATGTGCACAAAATTAAGTACTTCAAGTATCTAAATAACTCTCTTAAGTATCATTCTGCTGCCTTTAATTGCCGGTGGGACTTCCACATTCGTGAGGCGCATGCGCACCCAGACGTATCAGTGGGGAACCCGGAAGTCTGTGGGCTGGAGCCGGGTTCTGAACCCGCTCGGGATTTCCCTGATTTTTGGAGCACACCCCCCGCCCCCAACGCACCCGCTACTTCATTCTAAAATCGGGGCCTATATCTCTGTTATTCTCTTTATTTTTTCTTTCTGTGTCTCTCTGTATTCTCTTCTTGCAACTGCTCCTCTCACTCTTTCTATATTATTCTCTCTTTTCAAATCAATTCCTACATCTTTTTTACTGCCCTGTGTACTCCATGTGTTTAACGCTCTGTTACTCTCCTACTGCTCCTGTTGCTTGCTCTGTTACTCTGGCAATCTCTGCAACTGCTGCTTTTTTGTACAGGGATCTCTCATGGGATCAGAGCCACAAAAGTCAACAGCAGAACCTCAGCACTGTGGAGAGCCACAGCAGAAGAGTATGAAGTAACTGAAGTTGGCACTGAAGAGCGAGAGATCCAAGGTTGTCAGCACACATATGCCTTTGATCTGCTGCACAATATTCTTTAAGCTGGGCCTTAGGATTTCTAGACAGTACCATGTATACATCAACATGGTACTGTCTGCCAGCAGGGTACATTCTACCCGGGGTTGAGACTGTTGGTCTTGTGTGGAGGAGGGAAGAGACGTCATGGAGATTGAAAAGTAGGATCAGGAATTTCTGAGTACATTTGTGATTTTTTAAAATGTATTAATTATGTTTATTTTTAGGGGTGTGTAGTGGGAAGTTTGAGGAAACGTCATGGTGACTGTTCCTCAGGGTATTTTTTGCTGCAATGTGATTCGACACAATTGCTTTTAGAGGGAGAAAGGCTTAGTGCAATATGATTGGTGAATAAAAAAATGGTAAATAACTAACCAACTAATTAGAAAAGGCATAGACTTTACTCAGGAGGAAGAAAATTGATGGATATTCAAAAACAATTGACAGGCATTCATGACGGACGCTACAGTTACGATACTACAGAAACAAAACACTTTTTACTAGATAGATGACAGATTCATAGAGAGACACTTTTTGTCTCAATATGTTGTATTTTCTCTTGATATGCAATTGCTACATTAATTATTACACTCCTGCATACTTCAATACAACAGTGTAGGTGGTCAACCATTTAATTAAACAATACAGTCTATTGTATCGTTACGGTAAAACACTTTCAGCTCAGTAAACCATATCCATGTGTATAGGGCCAAGGGCCCTGCTCTTAGCTGAGCACAGCTGGTACTCAAACTCAGGGAAATATCATGATTAAAAATAACAAACACCTAATTAGAAACAAATCTGTTACAATCCGCTTGTGCACTGTACCAATAAATGAGATTAATCTATGACCTGAGGAGATTTGCAAGATAGAAACATGTATTTAATCCCCTGGTGGACATTGTTTATAAGAAAATTCCACAAACTCTCAATAATTTGCACTACTGAAGCTACTGTATACCTTCACCATTAATCCCAGACCCAACCAGTATGAAAGTAATATAAATGTTACTTGCTAATACCTGCATGTATCATACAGAAACAAACAGCTGATCTTGGTTGGCCCCATCTTACATTATTGTCATTGTCCATGTTACCAGACTGTATACAGATTCTTTTAATCCGTATTGTTTCTGACCAATACTACTATAGTTATGGGTAGCTCAAAAGATGGATTGCTATCTAAAGTCTATAAACTTATCAGCAACTTTCCATAAGCTTGTAATTCTTTCAGAATATAACAGCCCAATAGCCATTAAGAAGGATGTTTATTTCAATGTAATGGGCTGACTTGTTCCTTAGCGAAAACATTACTGAAACCCTGTCCTTCATTATATTTTAATCTCCATTATTTATATGTGCTCTGTCTAGCGGTGGTGCCTGCAGTACAGGTCGGAGCATAATAATCAGTCAGCAGTGAAAGATTGTCCTGCTCAGGACCTGCCCTAAGTGCTGAAACTCTGCACAGTGCAGCAACCTGTTGTCACAATGAATAAAATGCATTTCTAAGGACATTTGTAAACAGGTGGACCATTTCAAATGGAACTGTCGAGTAATAGTGAATCAACGTTTTAAATCAGTGTTTAATTTCTTAAAACATTTCTGAATTTCAACTAATACCTGTCTGAGGATTGCACCTTCACTTTTTTCAACTTCCATTAATCCTCATACTGCTAAATAGACAAGAATCCCACGTGAAAGTGCGTAGCTACTTTCCCTTCAAATGTTGCAGTTATCTGTACTGTTAACAAGCGTGTCACTGCTGGGAACCAGTTCAAGCAAATCATGTTTTCTTCTGTTTATTGCCATAATTTAATACATTTGCTTAAGTTTGACTCAGCTGGTAGCACTTTCACCTCTGAATCAGACGGACGTGAGTTCAGGTCCCACTCCAGGATTTGAGTACGTAATCTAGGCTAACACTTCAGCGCAGTAGTGAGGGAGTACTGCAGTGTTAGAGGTGTCATCCTTCAGATGCGATAAACTAATGCATTGACTGTTACAACGGATTCCAGGTACAGTAGTGCAGTGGTTATATTACTGGACTAGTAACCCAGATGACCTGGGCTAATAATAGAGAACATGGGCTCAATTTTAGAATGGAAGTGCGGGGGAGGGGGGGCTATGAAAATCGGGGAAATGAGGAGCGGGAAATGAATCCGGCTCCTACACATCGACTTCCGTGTCTCACAAAGACGCATCTGGGTCTGCGCGTCGTTCCCGAACCCAGAAGTACGATATTTAAAGAAGCAAATGTACCTCATTGCGGTACTTAAGGTACCTTATTTCTTACATATTAGGTAGTTAAAACGATTTTCAATTTAAATGGGTGGCTTTCCCACAGCTTCCGATTCACGCCTGGTGCCGTGAAGGGCCGGATCAGTCAAAAATAAAGTAAATAAATGAAATAAAATAACATTTCACAACATCAAAAAATAAATAAACCTACCTTTGAAATGATGTCACCTGCACCCCCTGCTCCGATGTCTCCCTCTCCGATGTCTCTCCCCTAACCCTGCTTCAATGTCCAATGTTCCCCCCCCGATCTTTGCCACCCCCCCCCCCCGATCTATGTCCCCCCCATCTTTGTCCCTCCCTCCCACTCTCTCTTGCAGCTCCAGATGACGTATCTCTCTCTCTCTTTCTCTGCCCCCGCCCTCGGTATTGTAGCTCCTGTCAGCAGCCAGAATATCAAACCCGGAAACAAGATTAATGAGTTTCAATTACCTCGCGATCACGTGGGGAAAGGTAAGTTTTTATTTTTCAGGTTTGTCGCGTGCCCACTGACACCCGCCCCCCCCCCCCTCCCCCCGCCCCTGCTGCCATTCCGTCACCCTTTTAAAAATGAGCCCATGAGTTCAAATCCCATAACAGTTTGAGAATTTGAATTCAGTCAAAATAAAATCTGGAAATAAGAAGCTGGTATTAGAAAAAAAGTGACCACAAAGCTATTGGGTTGTCATAAAAACCCAACTGGTTCACTAATTTCCTTTAGGGAAGGAAACCTGCCATCCTTACCTTGTCTGAACTATAATTGATTCCAGTCCCACACCAACTATTTTGACTCTTAACTGCCTTCAGAAATGGCCTAGCAAGCCACTCACTTTTATCAAACCACTGCAGCACCTTCACCACACGGAATCCAATGGTTCCAGAAGACGGCCCACCACCACCTTCTCAGGGCAACTAGGGATGGGCAATACATGCCAACCTTGCCAGTAATGCCCAGATCCTGATAATGAACAAAAAAAATTCTGAGGTGCAACTTGAAGAATGGAGAGTTCTCCCAGTGTCCTGGTCAACATTTCTCCCTCAGCCAACATCACTAAAAACAGATTAACTGATCATTCATCTCATTGCTGTTTGTTTCAACCTTGCTGTATTCAAAATGGCTGCTCCATTTATCTACATAACAATGGTGCACTTCAAAGTAATTTATTGTATGTGAAACACCTTGGGACATACTAAGAAGCACGATAATATCCTATATAGATGCAAGTTTGTTCTTCCTTCTATTGAGAGAGATATTAAACTGAGACCCATCTGCCTTTGCAGATGGACATAAAAGATCGCACAACACTTTGCGAAGAAGAGCAGGGGAAGTTTCCAAGTGCCTTGGCCAACATTTATCCCTTCACCAACATCACTAAAGCAGATTATCTGGTCATTGCTGTTGTGGGACTTTGTTGTGTGCAAATTAGCTGCCATGTTTCACTACAATAATGACTACACTTCAAAAGTAAATCAAAAGCAAATTATTGCGGATGCTGGAAATCTGAAATAAAAACAGAAAATGCTGGAAAAGCTCAGCAAGTCCGGCAACATCTGTGGAGAAAGAAACAGAATTAATGTTTCAGGTTGAAGACCTTTCATCAGAACTGGAAGATGTTAAAAAGTTAAAGTTTTTGAGTAAGTACAGAGCCAGGGAAAGGGGGGGAGGGGGGGAGGGGAGAAAAGAACAAAAGGGTAAGTCTGTGATAGGGTAGCGGGCAGGAGTGATTAAATGATAAAAGGGATAATGGTGCAAGGCAAGGAGGGTGGTAATGGGACAGGATAAGAAACAAAAGATCAGTCTAGAGTAGCTGTGAACACTTCAAAAGTACTTCACTGTTTCTGAAGTGTTTTGGGACATCCTGAGGTGGCGAAAGTCCCTATATAAATGCAAGTTCTTTCTCTTTCTTAAGAAGAAAAATAATTCAGCAAACTGGCTGAGAGGAGTCATTTTGTCTAACAGATTGGCTGCTTGTTATACACCCCGCCTGATTTGGCAAGATGTTTAACGGGCGGCCGATCCGCTACCGCCAGTTTTCCCCCCATACCCAACATTAAAATGGCTCCCCTTAAAGGTGCCACTGATTGTATACCAAAGATTTTGTATGTTATTTTATGCCAGTTGCATGTTCCATGAATTTTTTTTACTTTGATGTAATCTTTTTCTAATTGACTAACAATGACGTTTTTTTCAAATCCGAATCTTTTTTATAACTGGTGTTACTTTCGAATAAAGGATAGTTTGTTCGCCAGCTTCGGGGCCTGCTCCTGACATTATTTCACTTCAGTATCAGTTGAGTGACACTTTTTGTGCTGATCAAAGTGAGGAACTTTAGTGCTGGGGAATGGAGCTCTTTCCATTTCACGCACCCACACCTGGAATCTCCAAGAGGGTTCTCCTGATCTCCCAACGTAACTTCAGCGCAAACCCTGGAGAAACAGCGTAAATGGCTAAAACAATTTCAGCCCCATCAGAAGTAACCATTACAGGAAGGTGTGATGTAAAGATGCACTGAACTTGCTAGTGATTCTCGGAAGCAGGGAGGATTGTAAAGTCATCGGATGCAAGAGTATCAGTTAACAGGGAAACTAGCACAGTCTTTCTTGAGTATTAGGCGCTACAAAGTGACTTCTTTGACTTATTATTTTCAGTCTCTTTTTTAATGACCTTAAATATTCTGCATGACATCTGGCTATAGATTCTCATTTTTGTTTGGTTCTAACACTGGGTCACTGCAGGGAACCACTCCTCATGCAGAGAACACAGTGGTAATGCACGGACAGGTTTTCCAATTACTCAACTCTGGCTATGTGTGCGATGGCAGTTGGTGTACTTGTTCAAAAACTTGCTGCCACCCTCCCTCCTGATCGGTTTTCTCCCTTTCGTCATTTGGGGGTGATGACAGGATGCATGCCATTACTAGGCCTCTGATCTCACATATGTTGGTAACCCGAACCACCACTGAGATCCATGGCAGTTCAGAGTCATAAAAGAATACACTGGTTTGGCTTTGCTTCTTTGCCTTTATTTCTAGGGATTTTGTATCCATGCGAGCCGTTCTATTGTTTTTATTTTGCTGTTGTTTTTAAGCATCAAAATTTTAGAAACAAAAGGAAAATGAATATACTTTTGAATCTGCACAAATCACCGAGATGAAAAGGGCAAAAAATCTATTACCTCAATACTTTTTAATTAAATCTGGTTTCACGTTCTTTAGGCAAAGCATTACTCTGAATAGAACCAATGGAATATTAGTAATATTGGCTCTTACTGTCATGTAGGAATCTACAACAAAAGTGCAACAGGAAACACCACAGTTTCTTAACTTTTTGATTAAAAAAATCACATTGGTTGACATATATTGTCATTTGCAGCCAAAATAAATGCAACGTTGAGAATGATCTTTGTTTGCAAAACAAGCATGTAAAGGTATTGTGCTAGAATTTATTTGCATTCTATCCATCCAACAATGTTGCAATATGTGTGCTATTGTTTTTTTTATTCATTCACAGGATGTGGACGTCGCTGGCGAGGCTGGCATTTATTGTCCATCCCTAATTGCCCTTGAAAAGGTGGTGGTGAGCCGCCTTCTTGAACCGCTGCAGTCCATGTGGTGAAGGTTCTCCCACAGTGCTGCTAGGTAGGGAGTTCCAGGATTTTGACCCAACAATGATGAAGGAACGGCGATATATTTCCAAGTCAGGATGGTATGCGACTTGGAGGGGAACGCGCAGGTGGTGTTGTTCCCATGCGCCTGCTGCCCTTGTCCTTCTAGGTGGTAGAGGTTGCAGGTTTGGGAGATGCTGTCGAAGAAGCCTTGGCGAGTTGCTGCTGTGCATCCTGTAGTTGGGTCACACTGCAACCACGGTGCACCGGTGGTGGAGGGACTGAGGGCGCTAAATTGGGCCGTGTAGCACCCATTGTTTCGGCACACATATTGCCCTGCGCGCCCTGCACATCAACTCGGCTGTCTTCGTCAACCGGAAGGGCTTCCACTCCCTCAACGTGCAGCTGGTGTGCGACCACATGCATTGCATCTTGGAGGTCGATGCCCGCTACCCTAGGAACAGTCATGATGCCTTCATGCGGCAGTCCAACGTGCCAGCTATCTTTCATCCGACTCGGCAAGTCAAAGGCTGGCTACTGGGCGACAAGGGCTATCCCCTCACGGCGTGGCTCATGACACCGGTCAGGAACCCACGCACACATGCACAGCAGGCCTATAACGAGAGCCATGCTGCCACACGCAACATCATGGAGCACACCATAGGCCTCCTCAAACAACACTTCCGCTTCCTGGACTGGTCTGGAGGAGCCCTGCAGTACTCCCCTGAGCGGGTGGGCAGATTTGTGGTGGTCTGCTGCATGCTGCACAACCTCGCCATCATGAGGGACCAGCCTTTGCCACCAATGATTGCAGAAGACCCTGAGCCAGAGGTGGAGGAGGAGGAGGCTGAGGAGGAAGAGGCGGAGGAGCAGGAGGAGGAAGATGCTGAGGAGGAGCAGGAGGAGGGGGTGGAGCCGGAAGAGGAGGTGGAGGAAGACGCAAGGTTGCAACAGGAACCACATTCCTTGTCTGCAAGGGCTGTGCGTGCTCGCCTGATCCATGCCCGGTATTAATAATTGCAACTACATCCCCCAACTCATCAACAGGCCTACGTTCCCCACCTTTCCCCTCCCACAAGACAATCAAATCGCCCTCCATCAGATTACACATTGGTGTCCCTCTCAGCTCATTGCGTGAATAAAAACCACCACCAAATGCAAAATCAAACTCTCATTTATGGATTAATAAATGAAAATATGCAAACATAACTGAACTCTTCACCCTTCTGCATTCCCTTAGTGCCTGTTGTCTGTGTGCCTTTACCTATCCTTGTGCTCCTACAAGGTGCTTCCCCAGTGGCTGGAGCATGGGTGGTAGAAGGCTGCTGACTTTCAATGGAGGTATGTCCAGATGGCCTTGGAGGACGACCTCGAGCAGCTCTGGGCTGGGATGGCCCGGCTTCAGACTGCACCATCTCAGCATGGGCTGCAGCAGTTTGGCCTGGCTGGCCGACAGGCAACAACAGGGGCACTGGCGGAGTGGCAGGGGTGGGAGCAGGAATGCTGTCGTCCTGAGATAGGAGAGCAGGTCCAACTGCCATGGCGCCACTGCCACTCTCCCGGGGCGGTGCCTCAGCAATCCTGTCGATCGGCTGGAGAACGGATTGCTGGAGTGCTGTGATGCCCTGGAAGCCCAGTTCCACAGTGGTCCCCAGAGCCACGATAACAGCAGTCAGACCTTGGATGGCAGATCTTTGTGCTGCAATGGATGCTGTGACATCAGTCATCAGACGCTGCATCATGGTGGGTTCCACAGGTGCGCTGATGGAGGTGACCACCCGTTCCATGTGGGAAAGGATAGGCTCCAAGCTCTGCACAAAGCCCTGCGCCAAGTGGGAGCTGGACTCCTCCATGCCCTTTCCCATTATGCGCAGGCTTTCTGGCAGACTTTCCAGTGCCCCAAGCATTTGTTGGTAGCTTGGCCCATCGAAGTCCTCATCTGACTCCTCTGCAGCAGAACTAGTGAGCGACCTCACCCTCCGGCGAGTTGCCTCCTGTGGTATCCGTTCCCTCCGCCCCGGCTCCTGTGCACTCGTGCTCGATGTCTCACCACGTGCAGATCCCTCCTCTAACAAAAAGGATGCGCAGTGTCAGTTTCTGAGCTGGTGGAAGCAAGTGTCAGATCGAGTGAAGGTGTGGCTTCAGTGTCCTCCTCCTCCCCCTCCTCCTCCTCCTCGGGTGCCGCTACATGATCTTGGGTATCTGCAATGACAAAGGGAAACAGGTTGAATTGTGGAGTGGGGAGAAGAGCAAGTAAGAGGTGTGTGCTGGTAGCATGTGCAGCACGTGAGTCAGAACAAATTATGGGAGGAGGGAGATGTGGAAAAGGAGAAGGATTATTAGATATGCAGAGACCATCTTGCCAGGGACCTCCAGCGTGGAACGTTGTAACGGCTGCAGCGACGGCCCACCCAATAATCCGCAGCACCGTCTCCTCTAGGCGGGTGAGGACTTGTAGATGTGCCCGTCCAGCCTCAGATCCCTCTTGCTGGCCGGTGTTATACGTCACCTTCTCCTGTAAGACAGAGGACAGTGTGTGGGTGATGTGCCTGTCATGGTTGAATAGCTGCCAGTTTGTGACTTGAGTGGTGGTTGTGTGGCCTGCAAGTGTGGTATTTTGTGAGGGTGAGATGCAGCATTGCGTATGGATGGCAGTGTTTGTTGGTGGGTGGGTGGGTGACGGGAGGTGTCGTGCATGGAGTATTGGTGCAGTTGGTAGGATGTGCCACTTGACACTTGCATTCACTCACCTTGACCACTCGAGTCAAATCATTAAACTTCTTGCGGCACTGCACCCACGTGCGTGGTGCAATGCTCCTCGCATTCACCTCCTGTGCCACAGCCTGCCAATGCCTACGCAGCTGTAGTCTAGACGGTTTCCGGCCACCCTGCGGGTATATGGTTGCCCTCCTCTGGTCCACACCTTCCACCAGGGCCTCCAGAGCATCATCTGAGAATCTTAGTGCCCGCTCTTTTGCTGGTGCAGCTACTCGTGATGCCATTCTCCCTTCTCCTCCTTGGCTGTGTATCTGCCATTAGAAATGTGCCTGCACCTTTAAGTAGTGCAGGCAGCTGATGACGTGCGCTGTCCACGCCCCTTTTCCAACTTCCTCATTTTCCGTGCAGCCTCTCAGCAGTGAGGGCTGCGCTTGCTGCACGGAGATTTCAGGGTAAGTAGCAGGCAGCACGAAGTTCACATGCTGCCTGCATAGTGTCCATTGGGTGCAGGGTGCGGTACCATCGCCCAGAACGGACCCTTATCCAATTTCTCCCCCTGAATGTTTAAGATGGTGGATGAGGTGCCAATCAAGTGGGCTGCTTTGTCCTGGATGGTGTCGAGCTTCTTGAGTGTTGTTGGAGCTGCACTCATCCAGGCAAGTGAAGAGTATTCCATCACACTCCTGACTTGTGCCTTGTAGATGGTGGAAAGGCTCCTGGGGAGTCAGGAGGTGAGTCACTCGCCACAGAATACCCAGCCTCTGACCTGCTCTTGTAACCACAGTATTTATGAGGCTGGTGCAGTTAAGTTTCTGGTCAATGGTGACTCCCAGGATGTTGATGGTGGGGGATTCGGCAATGGTAATACCATTGAATGTCAAGGGGATGTGGTTAGACTCTCTCTTGTTGGAGATGGTCATTGCCTGGCACTTGTCTGGCGCGAATATTACTTGCCACTTATCAGACCAATATTGGATGTTGAACACTGTGCAATCATCAGCAAACATCCCCATTTCTGACCCTATGTTGGAGGGAAGGTCATTGATGAAGCAGCTGAAGATGGTTGGGCCTAGGACACTGCCCTGAGGAACTCCTGCAGCAATGTCCAGGGGCTGAGATGAGGACTTGTAGATGTGCCCAACATCTACTGCCACCTTCCTTTGTGTTAGGTATGATCCAGCCACTGGAGAGTTTACCCCCTGATTCCCAATGACTTCAATTTTACTAGGGCTCCTTGATGCCACTTTCTTATGAAGGACATAGCTGCCAGACTGGGCCTGTGGCAAGTACTGAGAGAACCAACACGAGGGAAAAACCTACTTGACCTTGTCCTCACCAATCTACCTGTCGCAAATGCATCTGTCCATGACAGTATTGTCCATGACAGTATCCTATGAACAGGATTTTATGTCCACTTGCATTTGTAATTTTGAAAATAATAGCGATGCAGATCAGCACAGTAATCCCCAGAGATTATTATTTTCATTTCTATGTTTTCAACAATGTTCACATAGCATCAATAGTTGCACAGTATGAAGGCCCATACAAACACAGGATCTTCCAGACAAATATAGTCCTGTAAAAGAAAGAACTTGCATTTATACAGCACCTTTCACATTCTCAGGTCATCCCAAAGTGCTGTACAGCCAATGAAGTAATTTTATTATGTAGGTATTATGTAGGCAAATTTAGCAGCTAATTTGCACAAAGCAAGATCCCACTAACAACATGAGATAAATAACCAATGAATCTGTTTTAATGCTGTTGGTTGAGGGATAAAGGTTGATTAAGACACTTGGAGGACTCCCCTGCTATTCTTCGATTAGTGCCATTGGATTGTTTTCATCCACCTGAGAGGGGAGACAGGCTTCTGTTTAACATCTCATCTAGAAGATTGCACCTCTGACAGGGCAGTACTCCCTCAGTACTGTACTGATGTATAAGCTTAAATTATGTGCTGATGGCTCTGGAATGGGGCTTAAACCCATGAACTTTTGACTCAGAGGAGAGAGTACTACTATATTAGAATTTATTTAATAATATCTGGAATGCTGGTTACAATGATACAAGTCAGCACTTTGCTTTCTGTCTCTCTCGAACTTTCTGGGTTTTGCCTTATGTACCCGACATTCCTCTTCCCTTCCCCAGGGGTGGGAGGAACTCAGCCCCAACTTCCCACAGCCCAGTCTCCCAGGATCGTTACCAATCATTTGAAAGAAATAAAACACTTACAATCATGCTGCAGCAAAACCGTTAGTATACTTTGAGCTTTGTTCAACAATTGACCCACTCAATTCCCTGCTCTTCCCTTTTCAAAAGGGTTCTGATTCATGCTGGGTAATGGTTCCACATGTGTTATCAGCCCTCCACTAGCTCTCCCAAGTGGCCATTCTTTATGCGTGAGCCTAGTCAATGAATGTTAGCAGGTTACTTGACCCGGAGGCATCAAAGTCAAGCCCAGTCCTAATGTCGCTTGACATCTAGATAACATGTACTTTTCAGTAAGAATCATTGGACAACGAACAGTGATCATTATACAAATTATGTAGACCTGCATGACTCTTAGCAGACACATTCTTTTGGGTTGCCCCTGCCTAAGGAGCTTTTTTTTTTAAGAGAAGAACTACTCTTGAAAGGTAACAGTGGATTTGAAACAAATGCTATGGGACACCAAAAGGAGCAAGTATTTGGCACTGAAGTATTGCACTTCTCCCTGGAGTTATCTTGACCTTTAATTATCTGCATGAAAATATAACTGTTATATCAGCATATCAAAGAGCACTCGAAGAGGCAGTACAAATGTAGACAATGATGTTCCACCTAGATTACTCTAGTAACCTAATTAAAGGCAGTTATATTGGAATCCATACAAATTGTCTTTCTTATTTGTAAAAAGAGCATTACCCCTATAGCTATTGCATCTGAATTTCTTTTCCTTCAACAATGTTGTATTATCCAATGGGAACATTTCTGCTTTTAAACAATTGCTTATAATTTCAAATCTATTTATCGTAAAGTAGTTTGACATTCAAATAAAAGTGTAGCAACAGCATTCAATAGGTTTACATTAGGATATGAAGCCTCAGGCTACAGTTAACAAATATGCAGTATTGTATCGGATTGATGCTGAATGATAATCATAAGAAATCACCAGGAAAGGTCACCTTTTTTGACATTCCTGAAGGTACGATGGTGGTTTTTTTTGTTATTCATTTAAAGAGCTGTTATTACCTTGGTAACAAGGTTACTTGAGGTT
This sequence comes from Heptranchias perlo, assembly GCF_035084215.1. Taxonomy (NCBI): domain Eukaryota; kingdom Metazoa; phylum Chordata; class Chondrichthyes; order Hexanchiformes; family Hexanchidae; genus Heptranchias; species Heptranchias perlo. Next base: position 122,654,870 of record NC_090325.1, on the reverse strand, counting down.
AATTAACAAAGGCAGCCATAGGAAAATTAAAGTAATACAGGGAAGCTATTAATTTCGAAAGGGAAAATTCACACTTGGTAAGCTAACTATATTCCCCACAACTTATTTTGAACTGTAATTTCTTCTTAGAATAATCACGCTTGAGTGAAAGGGAAATTATGCTCCAAAGAAGCAGTGCTTCTCATTCACTGAATGTCTCCTCCAAGTAACACGGACTCAGCTGGACAACAGAAGGTCCAATGTGAAAAACCACATGTCGATAGTTTTTACAAGCTCCCCCTCTCTGCCAAGTGACTTCTCTTATTCACTGTGTTATGATTAACGTTATGTATTTGTATGCCAGATATATTATTTAATTATATTCTTCCTAACCAACAATAAGTAACTATTCTATTAAATAGCTACCAGGTCAGTTCTGACAACTGTTGCCCTTAGCCTGAGCTAAATTTGGAGGCATTAACCTTTTTATTTAGACTGTTTCACAAGATTCTCACCCATATTATAGAACTGCAAGCCAGTAGCATTTTTATAAATTAGTCCTAAATGTGGAAAAAAAAACATTCATAGAAACAGAACACCCTCTGGTTTGCAGGATAGGCTCCAACTATCTCTGTCCATTGGGAGTGTGTTAGGAAACCCAACAGCTATTTCAGGTTGGTAAGGAACATGGCGATAATTTATTAAACACATTTAAGGTTCCCCAATTTGGACTGAGCGACATAACATCAATAAAAACAGAAAATGCTGGAAACACTCAGCAGGTCAGGCAGCATCTGTGGAGAGAGAAACAGAGTTAACATTTCAGGTCGATGACCTTTCATTAGAACTAGAAGAAGTTAGGGATTTAACAGTTAATAAGCAAATACAGAGCCAGGGAAAGGGGGTGAAGGGGGAGAGGAAAGAACAAAAGGGAAGGTCTGTAATAGGGTGGAGGGCAGGAGTGATTAAACGACAAAATAGATGTTCCAAAGGATGTGCAAATGGCAATAGCAGAACCATTACCAGCACCTGCTAGCTGAAAAAATGGGAGCAGTGGTTATGATCTGAAGTTGTAAACTCAATGTTAAGGCCAGAAGGTTGTGAAGTACCTAATCGAAAGATGAGGTGCTGTTCCTCGAGCTTCCATTGAGCTTCATTTGAACAGTGTAGGAGGCCGAGGACAGAGAGGTCAGAGTGGGAGTGGAATGGAGAATTAAAATGACAAGAAGCTCAGGGTCACGCTTGCGGACTGAACGGAGGCATTCAGCAAAGCAATCACCTGAACTGTGTTTGGTCTCCCCAATCTAGAGGAGACTGCATCGTGCGAATACAGTATACCGAGTTGAAAGAAGTACAAGTAAATCACTGTTTCACCTAGGAGGAGTGTTTGGGGCTCTGGACGGTGGGAAGGGAGGAGGTGAAAGGGCAGGTGTTGCATCTCCTGTGCTTTCATGGGAAGGTGTCGGGGGAAGGGAAGCGGGTGTTGGGGGTGGTGAAAGAGTGGACCAGGGTTTTGTGAAGGCAACAGTCTCTTTGGAATGCTGAAAGAGGAGGGGAGGGGAAGATATGTTTGGTGGTGGCATCACGCTGGAGGTAGCAGAAGTGGCAAAGGACGATCCATTGAATGTGATAGGCTGGTAAGGTGGAAGGTGAGGACAAGGGGGACCCTATCGTGGTTCTGGGAGGGAGAGGAAGGGGTGAGGGCAGAAATGCGGGAAATGGGACGGACATAGTCAACGGCCCTGTCAACAGCAATACATGTTATCCTATATCATATTATTGAATTGTATTGAGCTCAATAGAATGTGTTTATGTTCATCCTAAATAGTATCCTTGTAAGGGGAGGTCTATTTATTAGTGATACAGTAGGGCCAGCTTCACCCAAGGTACTGAAATTTCAGATATTGCAACTGAACAAGTTTTATTTACAACAATCACAGAGGTATTTTCTTCTCTAATGTACCTCAGTCCAGGTTTGGATAAGAATGTACAGTTTCATTACATAGCTAAAGGAAGGGAAAATATCCTTCTATTTCAGCAGACTCTGTTAAAAGGAAGTCTCACAGACTTACTTCTGTGTTTAAGATAAGTATATATACCCCTAAAGACTTATAGGAGAGGCTTTTATACCTTTCTTCCCACTCCTTCTAGGGGTCTCTTCAATTGCAAGAGAGATTTCAGCATATCCCACCCCAGTGCTAGTTTGAGCCAAAAAAAAACTATTCCACTGCCCTGAACCCTGAAGCTGATTGCACCTGGAAGCAGTTTACCAGCAGTGGCTCCCTTCCTGAGGGAGGGGGCGTAAAATTGTGCATACAATACAACATTGTTTCAAAGCAACCCAACACAGGAGGGAACACACTAGTCCACCTTTAACAGCTCCCCATTTCAGCATTAATACAATGTATTGCTAAAACTCTAAACGTGGCCATTCTACATTGACATAAACTAAACACACATTAATAAAGCAGGGGGCATGACATCTTGACTTATATTTTTACACACCTAACTTAAAATGTAGTAGTTCCAGAGAAGTCTGAAAGTTGAGAACAATGAATTGTGCCCATCTGATGAGTAATCCTTTGTGCCTTTCATCCACATTTCATGGATTATCACCCTACTCCCTAAGCTGTACCTCACTAACATCTGTAAGGAATTGTTTGTCTCCTACTGCCTTGTTCAAGAAATATCCATTGAGGAGAAAACTATCCCTGCTGAAATCTAGATTCCCAGAAGATTGTGGTGGAACATACAATCCACTTCTGAAATTAAGGGTTAAGAAAAAACACTTTTAATAGTGATCTTTTGTGGCAGATGAAACAACAGACTAATTTAGATATGAACCTGTGTGTAAACTATTAAGGCTTGTAATACATGGCCCTTCTGTTTGAGACCAAGCTGATGAACCTGGCTGCCTTCCAATCCATTTAGAATACTTAAAATAACAAGAATTATGTGAAGTTGAATTTGGTACCACTGCATGTTCCAATTCACAATCTAGTAGCCTACATAAAAATAAATATCACGATGGCCCAGAAATTGCTCCGAGCAGCGAACGAATAGTGCTCGCTGCTCCATAGATTTATACTATCCCAGTAACTTACTGCGGGCACTTCCTCCAATAGGAAGCGGAGAAGAGCCCAACGTTAGTTCCAGCGAGGCTCGGACCCATGGGATAAGCGAGAGGATAGATCTCTCCCCTCGGCCAATCAGATCGCAGCATTTTTGAAATGCTACGAACGGTATCTGCAAGCTAAAACGGAAAATCCAGGAAGTGAAAGGCACAACATTAAAATCATTTGTAAAAACAGTTATTGACAGCAAAGAACAGAGAGGGTAAGAAATAATCGAGTTAAATAAAAGAGCCGGAAGGAAAAAGTTTTTAAAATTAAAAAAACATATTTAAAACATTTTTTTAATGGCCAAAAACTATTAAAATAAGGAGTAATGCAACTCCAGATTTTTAAAAGTTAATTTTTCGTTGTTTGGCAGTTATTAAGATTATCTGTGTTGTTAAAACTTAGTTTAGACCTGGTATTTTTAATCGTACCTGTTTTGTGCCGCTATCAGTTACTTTCCAGCTGGGCAGAAGAACAAGTTGGCGCTGGTCCATTGATTGCAGCTGGCAATATCCCTTTAATACGAAGCTGTCATTTCGCCGGCAAACCAGGAGGAGCAAGTTCCAGATTTTTGCGTTTCACTGTGCATGTGCGAACGCCGGAACTTGCTCCTCGTTTTCGCCACTGACAATGGTGAGCGTTGTTGAGCTTACTGTTCTTTTTAAAGCAATTTCTAGGCCAATATCTTAATAGTGGTTGGTATCCTGAGATTATGAATTATGGTGTTTACCAACAGTTATTGGAGGATAGCATTTCTGACCTCTAACTAAGGAGAGGGATGACCTTACTTGTTCTCAAATCTCTTTATCCCAGAATGCTGCTGGTTCCAGTATCATCAGGACCCACTGACTCCCCATTAATCACAGAGTGGTTGACAAACTATACTGAGCACAAAAGGAGTCTCCTTGACTACAATTAATAGGAAAATTATAGAATTTAACATCTATAGCGCATACTTTTCTTATGAGCTTTTTTTTACATTATTACAACGTATTTCAATCCTTTCGACTAAACAACTGTTTGATGCAGTGCATACCATCCTTTCACCTCAAGAACCTAAATTCAAATTCTTCAACATCTCGCATTTATATAGTATCTTTTAATGTATAAAAATGTCCCGTGTGCTTCACAGAGGCGAAGGAAAAACAAATACCGAGCCAAAGGAGAGATTAGGAGGTGAGACCAAAAACTTGGTCAAAGAGGTGGGTTTTAAGGAGGACAGATAAATAGAGCTGGAGGGGTTTAGCAATCATGGGCTTTGGCAGCTGAAGGCACAGCTGCCAGTGGTGGGCTGAAGGGAAGGGGGTTGCCCAAGAGACTGGAGTTAGAAGAACAAAGAATTTGGAGGAGGTTAGAGAGATAGATTACAGAGCCCATGGAGGAATTTAAACACAAGGATATGAATTTTAAATTTAAGACATTGGGGATTGGGAACTAGTATAGATCAATGAAGACAGGAGTGATGGGCAACCTTGTATGGGATAGGATGGCTTTGGTCTTTCCAACTTTGAATTGGAGGAAATTACATCTCATTTAAGACTGGGTGTCAGACAAGAAGTCTGACAGGACAGAGACAGTGCAGGGATCGAGAGAGCTGGGTGTCATTAGCGTACATTTGAAAGCTGACGATGTATATAGACGATGTCACCAAAGATGAGAAAGAGGAGGGGGCTTTGGAAGGAACATTGCAGAGGTGGGAAGAGAAGCCAAGCTAAAGTGGAAACAAGAGACGGTAGTCCCAAGCTGGACAACAGACTAGAGATATTGGAAGATAACGATGTGGTTGACCACGCTGAAGGCTGCAGAAAGGCAGACTAAAGGCGATAATGTATCATGGTCACAATCACAGAAATGTTTGTGACTTTGGCTATGGTCTTTTAGGTCCAAAACTATGGGGAGGCAACGTTTTCTCTTGGCTGTGAGGGCCCGAAAGAAATGAAATTGAACAGTTTGGACCGAATTCTTAGTGGGCAATATTCCACTATACAGATATCCACAATTAGGTATAAATTAGCAACATCTGGCAATCTCATTCAGAGAAGCCTTTAAAATGGTTTGAATGAAAAATGCAAAAAATTGCATTGGCGTAACAGGGAGTAGTATTAAAGCTATTGTTAAGGCACATTGTGTGGGCAAAGTATAAACTCAAAAAACTATAAAACATAAATTTGAGATTTAGAGTTCTGTATACTAACATATACAAATTAATATTTTTATATATTCCCCCACTTTTTCACATTGGACAGAAATATACTTGTACAATTATGTTCTTGTGTTTCATAGCATTCAGCGATTAAATATAATGGGCAAATGGGATACATGGTTTAGCCTATATCAAAGACTCCCTTGAGGGATAAACTCAACCCCCCCTATTGCTAGTTGTGTTTGTTTATAATAATTGTATTGTTTCCAAGGTTGACATCTACACAGGAATATTCAAGCACATTTCAGCAAAATTCCGATCAGAACCTAAGACACTAGAAAATGGAACTGCTGTGGTTTTATTTAGTTATTACAAATATTAAGTTCACTAAAGTAAGGCATTCTTGGTAAAGGGCATTTATAGGAATATTGGACACAGATTAACATTTCCATTATGTAGCCCACCTGATTTTCCTCCCTTTAATTTAAATGATCTTCCATGCCCACTTTTCTAATGTGTGCTCCCAGTGTGTAATCCTCTGAAAAACATACCCTTTGTGTACAGTGTCAGCATCCAGTACATACCTGACATACAGAATAAAGAATGCTGAATACTATCAGGTTGATGGGTCTTAACCATAATCATAGATCCTGCAACCCTTCGAGCACCAATGTGCCATTTCTATTTCTCACACCAGCAATTCTGGTGGCTTTCCCTTCAATAGATACTAGATGGAGACTTCCCAATTTTTTTTTGTCTCTCTCCATGGACTCTTAGCAGTTGTCAAAGAGAAGAAAGTTTCATCTCGTCAGTCTGGATCTGATTTAAACTCAGATCCCAAAGATGAAAGGATTGCATTCTAATCCATTATGGCATCCAGTCCCCCCCATTTGTTGTGCCACTTTATACTGATTAAAATTATCCTTAACTTCTGATCTAAATACATAAGGGAAGGGACGGTCAAAGACGTTAGTTTCGATATCAAGTGCTATCCGAAACAAGCAAGCATCTCTTTGGAGGACCACCAATGCATTTGTCATCTGCTTTTGCATTTATACATCACGTGCTGCCTGTAACAAAAGATTTGAAATCACAATCCCTTTCCTTCACCAGAGCCTTGATGCCTGACACATCAATTTCATAACCTCGGACAGCCTCCTCAAGATATTGTTGCTAGTTGGTTAAAAGAAAAGCCTAGAAATTGGAAACCAACATTTGCAGGCAATAGAATCCATATGTTTGGAGTGCTTGTCATGTCAGATAAGATTTGAAGGCCTTGAATGCATGGAATAACTGAAACTGAATCAATGGCAGCTCATCACATAGAAGCATGGAATTCCTAGTGATGCTGGTGTTGACACGACTGCTGATGCTACATCAACAGTAGCAACATAATAATAACACCAGAGAGAAGTGTGAGCATGAAAACAATACTCTTTTAAGGAAGACCTGCTCTGGTGATAATAAATGTGATAGTAGGAAAAGTAAAGAAAGAAATCATATCCACGATCAGTGAGCATCATTTCAGGTGCTCCAATTCAAATTCTTAAAAGACTTGTATGTTCTCTCCCATTTTAAGTTGCTAAATTGGTCAAACTCATAGTACTCGTGCCTTATATTAAACCCTTTTCAATATCATTATAATTACTATGGGCCCGATTTTAGCAGGGCTGCGGTTTCTCGGCGGATGGGCTAGCGCGCCCGGTGAAATTAGTGGGTTTCCCGCGCGATCGTAGCAGGCAAACCACTAATTGGATCCACTTACCTGCTCCTCCGGGTTCCCCGCTGCTGATCTGCGCGTCGGGCGGGCTGCACATGCGCAGTACGATCTGTCAGCTGGAGGCGCTCTATTTAAAGGGGCAGTCCTCGACTGACAGATGCTGCAACCAATAGCAAAGATGACTGCATGGAGCAGCCCAGGGGGAAGGCTGCTCCCAGTTGAATGATGCCTCACCCCAGGTATCAATACATGGGGTGAGGAGGAGGGGGAAGACAGAGATCTTCCACTCGGCGGGCGGGAGGAGGCGGCCCGCCTCCGCCACCAGGAAGGCCTGGCTCGAGGTGGCAGAGGGGGTCACCTGCACCACCAACATATCGCCCACTTGCACACAGTGCAGGAGGCAGTCCAATGACCTCAGTAGGTCAGCCACAGTGAGGACACGTAGTCTTTCCCCTACACTCCATCTGCCACATCACTGCCCCCACCCCACATCTCCTTCGGCACTGCCAACACTACTGTCACATCACTCCTCACACCCACTCAAACCCCATCCTCATCTTACCTCCACCTATTCACCTCGCCAGTACTCATCCCGCCACTAACACGCGACCCAATCCTCATACAATCTCATGGCTCTATCCCATACTCACCCTCTCGTGCATCTCACGGTCAGCCTCACTCAACCTGCCACCACCTGTGCTGCAGCCACAGGGCATGCATCACATATGTGCAGTAGGCAGCGTAAGGCAAACGTGTCGTGAACATGAAGGGGATGCACAAGGGTGTTTGAGGGTTTGTCATGGTTGTTACTTATATTGAATTTCAGAACAACTCACATCACACATTATATTGGCACCACTACTGCCATGTCTTCGCGAATCCTGTCCGGTTTGTGCAATAATGCCCGCTCCTGGGTATCACTATGAGGACACACCATTGATGCCACCCATTGTGTCATTGCAGAGTGGGTGTAGGTGTATTTGCAGGGCTCTTCTGCGCAGACGACTGAGAGACATCGGCGATGTCCCCGGTTGCACCGTGGAAGGATGCGGAGGAGAAGTTGTTGAGCGCAGTGGTGACTTTGACAGCCACAGGTAGGAAGATGGTGCACGGGCCAGCCAGGAGCAGCTCGGCATGAAAGAGGCTGCAGATGTCCACGGCTACATGTCGAGTGACTCTGAGCCTCCGTGTGCACTGCTGCTTAGAGAGGTCCAGGAGGCTGAGCCTCGGTCTGTGGAACCTGTGGCGAGGGTAGTGCCCTCTGCGACGCATCTCTCTCTGCGGTAGCCCTCCCTCCTGCTGTACAGGTGGATGTGTCACAGCACTCTGTTGTGGAACTCCACGTGTCAGAGGTGGACGGCGTGGATGGCGAGGCTGGTGATGCTGTTCGCCCTCCAAGGAGGTCATGACTGCAGCTACGGCGGCCCCCATCCGCAAGATGTACATCTGAGGGGGTCCGCAAGGTAGGTACATGTCTCCGGACCCCGGGGTAAGTGTGCAGGTTGGTGACTTTGACCGTCAGGAGGAGGGTGGTGGTGGAGGCCAGACTTTGTTCCAAGTGACAGAGTGGCCTCCTGCAATGGGTGAGCGTCTCCCCCCACCACCTGTCAAATGGACCTTTGCAGCTGCCACAGGCTGACAGCTGCAACACGTCCATTTGACCTGGGAGTGTTTCCCCCAGTGTGGGAAACAGTCCCATGTTGTTCAAAAATCCCACATAGTCCCTTAATCAGGTCAGTTAATGACCTGAAATACCTAACTAAATATTGTCAAGTGGCATCCCGCTGGCTTTAATTGCCTGCGGGATTCCCACCAGCGGGGGCTGCGCGCGCATGCCGGCGCGTCAGCGGGGAACCCGGAAGTGGGCGGGATCCGGTCCCGCTCCTGGATTTCCCGATTTTCGGGGCCCCCCCGCCGAGAACACACCTGATAGCGGGTGGTAAAATCGAGCCCTATATCTTTGACTCTTCACTTAGCAAATATACACTCAATAATTAATTGATTTTATTTAGTAATACCCAAATACAATGGGGTTAAAATTTATGTGCCTGAGATCCCAGCAATTAGGCCATCATAACCTCCGCTGCTAACTTGTTGGGGTTAGGGAGAGGTTCACTATTTAGCATTCCCCGGCAGATGCCCGTTCCATTAGGGACACATAACAGGAGTTATCCTGGTCTTGGTTTGGAGGGGGGTGGGGGGGAAGGACTGGTGCCTCCCCTCTCCCCAGAAAGTGAAAACTTTTGCCTCCGTGGCCCCCTTTCTAGGGTCTGCATTCAAGTGAAAAAAATCCTTACCTGGAGCTCCTGTTCGGGCGTCCAGGTCAAGCCCCCGGCCTTGACCCCCCAGGTAGGGCTCACATATGCCGGTTGGCAACCTGGTATGCCTGATCTGATTTGGCACACAGACCCCTGATCCTGCCCAACAGCTGAGCAGTCTGGGTGCAGCAGCCCAGCCCTGCCCTGCCCCCTCTTACATCACTGGCCTTGTAAATGACACCAAGTTATAGTCCAGCAATTTTATTTTAAATTCACAAGCTTTCGGAGGCTACCTCCTTCCTCAGGTGAACGATGTGGAAAACATTTTCCACATTTTCACTTGACATTTTCCACATCGTTCACCTGAGGAAGGAGGTAGCCTCCGAAAGCTTGTGAATTTAAAATAAAATTGCTGGACTATAACTTGGTGTTGTAAAATTGTTTACAATTGTCAACCCCAGTCCATCACCGGCATCTCCACATCTTGTAAATGACGGTCAGAGACACCGTCCATGACAAGGCTGAGCAAAAATTCCCTCACAAGGCCATGGCCTGCCATATCCAGGTCTTGACCCAACTTGCGGCCTTACACCACACTCCCGCAGGAGTTACGGTAGCAGTGTGCTGGAAGGACCAAAGATAGTCAGCCCTTACTTCTTTAAATTAGCAACTTTCACTCTTTGGGGGTAGAAGACATCACTCACAACAGTCTGTGGTGCATACTGTTCTCTTGTGAATGTTTGACAATTGAAACTGGAGATGGTACACAGTGCAAGAGTAGAAAAATATAAGTTGTACATCAACATATCTGAACAATAATTATTTACTTCTTCTTATTTTCTGATAGTGTTTGATAGGATTCTTATAAAATGGATTAAAGATATTTGAGCTATAATATAACCAATGGCATGTATGAGGTTTAGATATCTATTTCAAATAAAGAATATTAGACAAATACAAATGTGTTAATGTTTCTTAACTATCGTACAAATGTTGCAATATAATCTACCGTGACTGCAATTTTTGAAAAATTATGTATCATAATATTTTCATATGATATTCCTAGCCCTTACAAATCTGCAATTTTTTTTATTTGTTCTCGGGATGCAAGACTAGCATTTATTGCCCATCCCTAGTTGACCTGAGAAGGGGGTGGTGGGCCTTCTCCTAGAACCGCTGCAGTCCTGGTACTGATTGTATTCCTATGTACGGTGTCTGCCTGCCCCAATTTGCTGGAAATTCAAATGTGATCTGGAGATCTCAGGGGACAGTGGCAAATGGGGGTGGGGGAGTGGGGGTGGGGGGGAGGCTCAGAAAGAAGGTATATATGCCCCCAGGAGTACCTTTTTAAAGATAATTTAAACAAAAATCTACATTTTTCTTTGGCGAGTCCAGGCCCCAATTGTCAGCTCACTCCGACCAAAGTTATGGCAGGAGTACACCAGAAGGGCTGTGGATTTTCAACACTTGCAGTTCTTTTAGAACAAATGTGATATAAACAAGTGTTTACATGAAGCACCATATTGTATCATGATTAAAATGATCCTGATATGAGTCATCTCCCTGAGTGCTTGAGCTACTTCAAGCTTCCAAATGTGAGCTAAAAGTCACATCAGAAGTTGACCTGATTGCTCCTATGAACAGACCAGGTCAAACGTCAATGTTCAGTCCCTGACTGGCTATAAGGGAGCTTTCGTTTAACCAATCAAGGACTGAATTTTACTCATATGGGTCTGACGTCAAAAAGTGATGAGAAGATGTTGGAGGCAAAGAAAAACACTTCAACTATCAATATAAACCAGGTCAAAATACAGTTACAATGTAGCATATAGGTAATAAATAATACAAAATTAAACCAGAAAACACAGAAAAAGGGAAAGACAATAGGGAAGAGAAGGCAGGCAAAGCAGAAGATAAGTTTACTTTTTAAAATTTATTCAAAAATTGTGTGAAAACGTGTATTTTGCTAATTAGCATTATTACAGTAATAAAGTTTCATGTGACATCTGAGTAGTATTATTATTGGTACAATGGGGTTTTCAGCATCACAGTGTGTGAACTGAAATCTGAAAAAACTAAATTGCCCGCACAGGAGAACTGGTACTTTTGACAGTTTAAGGATTAACAATTACAAAGTGCCTTTATTCAGTTATTGGTTATTAAAATGAAAAGGAAAATATAGACTATGGAGTGTTTTTGAATGTTGCACTAACAGTCCTCAGTGAAGTACCCAACTGTAATTTAAACATCTTGTTATGAAAGCTGGAATTTTAAACTCTGTATATCCCCCATGCTCAGCAGGCTGTCATTTTCAGTAAAACAAAACATATTAACTGTTGAAGAACACTCATCATATCTTTGTAACTTAGACATTTCTGGAAGGCAAAGCATTCTAGCACTACTGACAGCTGCAGTCAACCACAGCGCTGAACAATAAATTGTCTGAGTTCCAGGAATTTTGAAGTTCTCTGATGGAATGTGAAAGTCAGAACTTTAGCTGTCTGTCTCTCCATGCACATTTTCCATATGAACCTTGAGGTAGTCATTTCTTGTAAACTTCTTGTGACAGAGCTGGCATTCTGCCATTGGCCGATTCGGGTTGTGTGTCAGTTTGTGCCTAATCAGCATTTTCTTTAAGCTGAAGGATAAGTCACAGACCTGAAAGAATGAAGAAACAAAAGAAGTCGATGGAAGTGAGGACTAGATATATTCCAAGCCAAGCCTCACTACTTGGTATAATGGGGGCACACTAGATAGTGAGTACAACGTCAACAGCTGATGTTGAGAGATCACAACTAAATAGGGTCTATGAACAAAACAATGTTCTCTTTCTACGGCAACGGTGCAAGTTTGGAATTCTCCCCTTTGAGACAGGATTGTTTTTCATCAAAAATAGTTAATGTTTTGTTGACAATTCAGGCTTTTTTTCTACTATTGTAAACATATTTGTCATTTCTGTGAGTTTGGAGTGGGCATGCAGAATCCCAACAAGGAGGAAGGCCTTCTAGAATGCAGTTTAAAAATATATTTATTTTGCTTTTCTTTTATAAGAATGGTAGAATGCTAAATATAAGTATCCATATTATTTTTCCTTAGGTTGCTATTTCTAATTTTTAAACCACTGGGTGGGATACAAGTCCAGCTTTAATCTGGATTTATTACTGTTGCCGTTCCAGCATCATTGTTAGGTGAAACTTTGATGGGATACTGGCAGGTTGTTAGAAATCAAACTATCTTGATATAGATCTGCACTGCCTCTTCACTGAGCTATAACTATAAATTCCTATTGCCAGGGCTGGGAAGGAGAAGCAAAATGGAAGGTTGATGCAATTACCTTTTCTGCCCCTTTCTGGCGACAAGCACTTATGTCAGCGTGGCAATTCAGCCAGATCACTAAATTCAACTCACTGCTCAGTAACCCAAAATAGCGCAGAAGATCCTATAGATTCTTGTAACTCCTCTGTACATTAATTTTAATAAATCCAAACATTTGGAGGGTGATTTTAAACCCCAAGAACGGGTGAGTTGGGGGTGGGTGGGAGTTGAAAATAGTTGTTTTTTTGGGTCGCAAACGCAAAATTTTCGGGCTTTGCATTCCCAGTGGGAAGCCTGTACTTTTCTGCACTGACGTTAAACCTGAAAATAAAGCCGGATTGTGGTCGCGAACCAAAAAACAACTATTTCAACTCCCACCCGCCCCCAACCCACCCGTTCTTGGGGTTTAAAATCACCCCCTTGTTTGTAATTGCGTTTACAGATTTGTTGATATTAGTGCACAGAGGAAAACATTGGGGTTTGTATTAACTTATTCTCTCTTTTATCCCTTTTCCCGCAAGTTTCAAAAGTGTAACAATTTCCAGACAAATTTCTCTGGACAGCCATTATTGGTGGGGCTTATTTTACTAAACTTACATCAATCAACATGGAATTACAAACATTGCTTAATATATAGTTAAAAAAAGATTTCAGAAGCAGAATAACTAGGATTTTTTTGTGTTTGCCATATGGTACTATACCTTTTTACAGTAAATTGGCACCTCTTACAGTGATACCAACAAATATAAAAGTATCTTAACTAATTTTGTTTTCAAGATTGATAGACTGTAAAATCAATAATAAAAAATGGGGGTTATATATTTAAACAAAAAGATAACAGAAGTCTTAAAAAATACACAATGATCTTGTGTAAAAAAAATGTTCCTACAGTCCAGTGGTACAGCTATGCATAAATTTGATCAGAGAGGTTCAATGCAGTACTCTGATTGCCAAAATTATCAATATCTGTAAGAAACACATGTACTTTATGAAAACTGTCACCAAATATTTGCCACTGCAGCAACGAGCTGATGGGCAATAAGCAACATTCAGGTCAAATAGAAGTTAGCTTGACTTCATAACTAGGATATTTCCTCTTGCAAGCATAAATGTCCAGTTGAATTTACTACAGGTCGCAACATTTTAAGGAAATGGAAGAAGAAAGAGGCTGCATACAAATCAAAACCGAGGAGGGGGTCTGGAGCTTACTGGCATAAGAAGAGAGAAAAGAATTATCAAAGAGTTAAAGAGAAATCCCAGAAAGAAAGGAAAGGAAATCACATTTTAAAAAATATGGTATTGAAGTGCATATACAAAGGAAGCAAATTTAATAAGATGAAGAAGCTACTGTTCAATAGAAAAACGTGGTAGGGTTTTCCAAACAGTATACCAACGCACCCAAATCCTTTTGGAATCTTAGTGCTATGGAAAGATGAAAGAAACTTTATTTAGTTATATGGAAGAGTTTAAGTTTAAAAAAACTTGCATATATATAGTACCTTTCATGTCTTTAGGATGTCCCAAAGCACTTTACAGTCAATGAATTACTTTTGCAGTATAATCACTGTTGTTTTGTAGGCAAATGTGGGAGTCAATTTGTGCACAGCAAGGTGTCAAAAAGAGCAAATGAGATAAATGACCAGCTAATCTGATTTAGTGGTGTTGGTTGTGGGGCAAATTTTGGCCACGACATCAAGACAACGCCACTGCTCTTCTTTGAATACTGCCACGGTATCTTTTACATTGGCTTAAAAAGACAGAGCCTCAGCTTTAGTTTAATATCTTACCCAGTGGACAGCAGTCCCCCCAGAATACAGGATTCCTTCAGTACTACCAGCTTAGATTATGCGTTCTAGTATAGGAGTGGGGCTTGAACCCACAACCTTCTGATACAACCATTCAACCATTTCTTTGCATTTTGCAGTGAAAAGTATTCCTAAAGTGTGGTGCCCAGAATTAGACACTTATGAGCTATGGCTAGGTACCTGATTGAGTGATTGCTCTCAGGATAACCCAGCGTACCCAGCTGTAAATGTGGAGGGAGATGAGAGACCTGTGGAAAGGTGCTGAGGTAATGCTACCCAGTAAGAGTACCAGAACCTGGTTAAATTATACTGCTTAACCCTTCCAAAGTGGTTATGCAACTTTACAGCATGACCATACAGCAGCACAGCATACCTACAAACTCCAACTTACATTTGAAACTGTTGTTACAATGTAATCTCAACAAGGCTTCATACCACAAATCCTTCCAACACATCTAATCTTCATGATTACTGACAAACAGAATGGGCTGCAGGTTGGGCACATGTCTGTCACTGTATGCACTTCATAAACTATCAACATTTTACGACTCATTCTATCCTTGCAGGATAAAGCAGAATATCAAGGGTAATTTTCCAACTTTGCGCTATTGGCGGGGAGCGTCGCTCACCAGAAGTGCACACAGACATTCAGGTGTGCGTGGCACATGTTCCAGCCATTTAAATGAATGTCTTGAACAGCATACACAGCACATGCAGCATATACTGCACATGCCCACATTTTCAATATGCCAGCGATCAAGGCTCCCCCTTGATGGATGAAGTGAGAACATTGTTCCTATAATGCAAGAGAACAGACCAAATGGTGGAAGGCCAATAAATCATATGCCCTTGATTCCCATTGAGGGGGCAACTTCTGCATCTTTATTCTGAGAGCATCAAGGGAGTAGAGGAAGGCCAAGTCAGAGGTTTCCCCCAATCTCAGGGCTAGTACTACACTGTCCTAGTTATGTCTTGTCCTTCATCTCTCACTGACATGATGCATACACACAAACACAGAAACATCATACACAACATATTGGAACATATTCTGTTTGTAGGTATGTCTTGGAGTATGTCCTCTCCTGTTGTTGTAGGTCTGATAGAAGAGCTGCAAGAACTGACAGTGATCCGGAACATGCCAGCACCCTGCACTACTCTCACCAATATTTGTAAGCATCAGCACAGCTGTACACACTGCCTAGAATACAGATAGCGAGCTTGATAAGGTAGCGCCAGGTGAATCAAAGTGCATGGGTGAGGAGAAGCCAATGATAGGCCCAGAGGTGAATCTGCTAATTGGACAGGCATCATTGACACTTTCTTTTGGTAAACTCGAGCAAGGCAGTAAAATTGGGCAGCCATATCATGGTCCTATTGCTATTCAGTGAGAAAGCAGAAAAATGGTGACTACGCTAAACAGCATAACATGTTGTGGTCAACAAACTGGCTGATATTGCAGGTGATTCCTAGGCTAGGCTGGAAAGAGATGGAAGACAGAAAAGTTGAGGGAGGAGGTGACCTTGACTACCACTGACAGTGCTTCATATGGTGAAGGGTGGCTGCAGGTCTCCTTGCAATAAATGGTGTAGTTCTGTAACTCTGTCCTCACTGACACACATATGAAATCTTGTGATGGAATAATTGAAAGTATATCCCCATATTTTGCAAAAAAAAAATTGACAGTGTAACTTTAGGTGCTCCCTTCAGGACAGATGATAGTTTGCTGGTCTTTAACGCCCACTTTAAATAGGCGGACTTTAAGATGGGCAGGAACTATGCAAGAAATGTGAAAAATCAAGGGCTGCATTCTGTCTAATGTCCTTATTTGAATTCTTTTCAATGTATGAAGAAGCTCCCACAGATTATGTACGAGTGAATACAATAGTGATAGGAAACCTAGTGCATGAAACAAATCGAGAGCCAAGGAGTTTGGGAAGCCCTGATTTTTCCAGTCCCCACTTGCCAATGGAATTGTTTCTGCCCAGCAGAATTTAAGTTTCGTCCAAAACATAAACCTAGAACTGTTGCCAATGTTAAATTAACAGTTTAAATGGTTGAAAAATAGTGGGCAATGGGTGCCTGAAATTCTGATATGTGTTCTCGATGGGTGAAGATCCCCACCAGAAGCGCAAAGTCAGAAGATTACTCCTAATTTGCTAATCTAAGATTTTATCGTACCTTGAGCTGATTGTGTCAACTGTCTACACTGGTGCTAACTGGAGCAGTCAATATGATCACAGTTGCACAGGCCTCTGCTCCAGATGCACTGTGTTCACCTGCCCACAAATGAGCTCAGCTTGCACGATAATATTATAATATTTAAATGTTGCTCCCAGCGCGTTGCTCATGACCTGCTCAGAGATGGCTGAGTTTACAGTAACAAGATTTCCGTTTAGGCTGCAAAATTCAATTAGGGTACAGCAGCAGGTCACGCTTTTGAGGCCAAGTGCATGGGAGCAGGCAAGCTGGGTGGCTCTATGGGAATGAGCAAAGGCATTTTTGACATGAGAGGTTAGTCCTCCAAATATGCAAAGGAGACACCAAACATGGCAATGTCACCAACAGAGTGAACTCTGTGTCAATGACTTGGAGACCCTGCCAGGAGAAAACTGCATGATACAAAGAGCTCAAAGATATTAGTAGCGCAGAACATGAAGGAAAGTAGTATTTGTTAAAGATATATGCAAAATACACTATACTGACACAAATGTTAGCAACAATTAAGAAAGTAATATTTAGAAGTGAAAATAGCCAAATTACGCAATTACTTTATACATGGCATGGGAGAGAGAATATACTGCAGGAGGGAAATTTCATGGGACAAATCAGTGCAACCTATGGGAAATAAAAACCCTCCCCCTTGCTGTGCCCATTTGCAATGAACTCGGAGTGGCTGGTGCCCTTCTCAGGCAGATGGGGCCTTAATAAGCCTTGTGCACAATTAGCGCCTTAGGCACTTCCCACCCACTGCTCGGACTCAGTGCATCAGGTGCAGTGCACACCTCAGGCCTCTACAGTGCCTGAAGCGCATAGTGCTTTTGGTGCTGTGGGGTCACATTATTGACCCCCTAGTGTAAAAGTAAGCCATGGCCTATTTGCCTGCTTTTCCAGACTGGGGTGATGTGAGAATATGCAGACAGTAAGCATCTAGAGAGAAACCAAATAAACATTTTTTTTTTACAAAGCTGATGAACATAACCTTCTTTACACTGTGTGTTCAATACTTATAGTAACGGACAGTAACTATAACGCCCAACCTCCTTCAAAGTTTTCTTTTCTCACCCCTTCTTTAGTTTTACTCCACATTAGATATGAACGCCAGTCAGAGACAGGGCCATAAGACTCCATAGTGAGACTCTGCACCAGCTCCAGAGCCTTTCAATTTCAGCCCTGAAATGGCCTAGCAAGCCACTCAGTTGTACAATCACGCGACAGAAAGTCACAATAAGAATAAAACTGAACAGACCACCCAGCATCGGACCACTAGGCACCGGACATGACAAAGGCAAACCAAGCCTGGTCGAATGTGCAAGGTCCTCCTCACTAACATCTGGGGACTTGTGCCAAAATTGGGAGAGCTGTCCCACAGACTAGTCAAGCAACAGCCTGACATAGCCATACTCACAGAATCATATGTTTCAGACAACGTCACAGACTCTTCGATCACCATCCCTTGTTATGTCTTGTCCCACCGGCATGACAGACCCACCAGAGAAGGTGGCACAGTGGCATACAGTCAGAAGGGAGTGGCCCTGGGAGTCCTCAACATTGACTCCAGACCCCATGAAATCACATGGCATCAGGTCAAACATGGGCAAGGTAACCTTCTGCTGATTACCACCTAGCGCCCTCCCTCAGCTGATGAATCAGTCCTCCTCCACGTCGAGCACCACTTGGAGGAAGCACTGAGGGTAGCAAGGGCACAGAATGTACTCTGGGTGGGGGACTTCAATGTCTAGCACCAAGAGTGGCTCGGTAGCACCACTACTGACCAAGCTGGCAGAGTCCTGAAGGACATAGCTGCCAGACTGGGCCTGCGGCAGATGGTGACCAAACCAACATAAGGGAAAAACCAATTTGACCTCATCCTCACCAATCTACCTGTTGCAGATGCATCTGTCCATGACAGTATTGGTAGGAGTGACCACCACACAGTCCTTGTAGAGACGAAGTCCCGTCTTCAAACTGAGGACACCAACCAACGTGTTGTGTGGCACTACCACGGTGCTAAATGTGATAGATTCAGAACAGATCTAGCAGCTCAAAACTGGGCATCCATGAGGCGCTGTGGGCCATCAGCAGCAGCAGAATTGTATTCCAGCACAATCTGTAACCTCATGGCCTGGCATATTCCTCACTCTACCATTACCAACAAGCCAGGGGATCAACCCTGGTTCAATGAGGAGTGTAGAAGAGAATGCCAGGAGCAGCACCAGGCGTACCTAAAAATGAAGTGCCAACCAGGTGAAGCTACAACACAGGACTACATGCATGTGAAATAGCAGAAGCAACATGCTATAGACAGAGCTAAGCGATTCCACAACCAACAGATCAGATCAAAGCTCTGCAGTCCTGCCACATCCAGTCATGAATGGTGGTAGACAATTAAACAACTAACGGGAGGAGGAGGCTCTGTGAACATCCCCATCCTCAATGATGGCAGAGTCCAGCATGTGCGTGCAAAAGACAAGGCTGAAGTTTTTGCAACGATCTTCTGCCAGAAGTGCCGAGTGGATGATCCATCTTGGCCTCCTCCCGATATCCCCACCATCACAGATGCCAGTTTTCAGCCAATTCGATTCACTCCACGTGATATCAAGAAACGGCTGAGTGCACTGGATACAGCAAAGGCTTTGGGTCCCGACAACATCCCGGCTGTAGTGCTGAAGACTTGTGCTCCAGAACTAGCTGTGCCTCTAGCCAAGCTGTTCCAGTACAGCTACAACACTGGCATCCACCCGACAATGTGGAAAATTGCCCAGGTATGTCCTGTCCACAAAAAACAGGACAAATCCAATCCGGCCAATTACCGCCCCATCAGTCTACTCTCAATCACCAGCAAAGTGATGGAAGGTTTCGTCGACAGTGCTATCAAGTGGCACTTAATCACCAATAACTTGCTCACCGATGCTCAGTTTGGGTTCCGCCAGGACCACTCGGCTCCAGACCTCATTACAGCCTTGGTCCAAACATGGACAAAGAGCTGAATTCCAGAGGTGAGGTGAGAGTGACTGCCCTTGACATCAAGGCAGCATTTGACCGAGTGTGGCACCAAGAAGCCCTAGTACAATTGAAGTCAATGGGAATCAGGGGGAAAACTCTCCAGTGGCTGGAGTCAAACCTAGCACAAAGGAAGTTGTTAGTGGTTATTGGAGGCCAATCATCTCAGGCCCAGGATATTGCTACAGGAGTTCCTTAGGGCAGTGTTCTAGGTCCAACCATCTTCAGCTGCTTCATCAATGACCTTCCCTCCATCATAAGGTCAGAAATGGGGATGTTCGCTGATGATTGCACAGTGTTCAGTTCCATTTGCAACCCCTCAGATAATGAAGCAGTCAGTGCCCGCATGCTTCAAGACCTGGACAACATCCAGGCTTGGGCTGATAAGTGGCAAGTATCATTCACGCCAGACAAGTGCCAGGCAATGACCATCTCCAACAAGAGAGAGTCTAACCACCTCCCCTTGACATTCAACAGCATTAACATCGCTGAATCCCCCACCATCAACATCCTGGGGGTCACCACTGACCAGAAACTTAACTGGACCAGCCACATAAATACTGTGGCGACAAGAGCAGGTCAGAGGCTGGGTATTCTGCGACGAGTGACTCACCTCCTGACTTCCTAAAGCCTTTCCACCATCTACAAGGCACAAGTCAGGAGTGTGATGGAATACTCTCCACTTGCCTGGATGAGTGCAGCTCCAACAACACTCAGGAAGCTCGACACTATCCAGGACAAAGCAGCCCACTTGATTGGCACCCCATCCACCACGCTAAACATTCACTCCCTTCACCACCGGCATATCGTGGCTACAGTGTGTACCATCCACAGGATGCACTGCAGCAACTCGCCAAGGCTTCTTCGACAGCACCTCCCAAACCCGCGATCTCTACCACCTAGAAGGACATGGACAGCAGGCACATGGGAACACCACCTGCACGTTCACCTCCAAGTCACACACCAGCCCGACTTGGAAATATATCGCCGTTCCTTCATCATTGTTGGGTCAAAATCCTGGAACTCCCAACCTAACAGCAGTGTGGGAGTACCTTCACCACACGGACTGCAGCGGTTCAAGAAGGCAGCTCACCACCACCTTCTCAAGGGCAGTTAGGGATGGGCAATAAATGCTGGCCGTGCCAATGACGCCCACATCCCATGAATGAATAAAAGAAAAATCTTCTAGGTTTGTACTAATGCTGCTCCTGAGCCAACCAATAAGAGGTAGCTGCCATCCTCAAATTGAATGCATCCACCTATAATATATGGTTAAATGACTGGTTAAATTATTATGTTGTAAAGAACAAACTGAAAGTATCATGGGCACATCAGTTAGTTTCTCACCACAGTGAACCAATCATACCCCAAAATGGGTTGTGGTCAAAAGCTTCTGAAAACCAAAAAGTTTAGGCATGTAACTTCTCAACCTATAATTGTGGAAACTGGCAATGCATCAAACAACCAGTTATTGTTAAATAAAGTTGTTCTTCATAAATGTGTGTTTTTGGAAATAAAAGGGCGTGGTTGTTTTTTGGGGTTCTTTCTGTAACAGAAATAAATCAACCAGTGGCAAAATGGTTTTTAGCGTCTGCCTTCCACCTCTGATAACTGGGTTTTATCCAGTTCAGTTCAGTTCAGCTCAGCTCTAGGTCATAAAGAACTTGGAAAAAATAGAGTAGTTGATAAGGATTGCATTGTTATGTACAATACGTTTGGCTGATATAGTAATTTAGGTTCCTTGAGCCTATGGCACAGAGCAACCCTTCAACCCATTACCATTTAATATAAATTCACCTGTCTTGTTGGAGAGAGAATGAAAATATAGCCTGGAAATTCTCAGTGGCAAAATTGTGGGAATTGTGTGGGTGAGGACAGTAAAATCACGAGTTCCTCAACTCGTAAGCTTCTTACCTGCTGAGTGCTACAAGTCTTTTTAATGCACGGAGTGTTTTTTTGTGCAGAATGTAAATAACAAAGACTTTAAACGTGCAAATCATTGAAGGTATTTAAGGAGGTAGTCTGCAATTTTGCTGCATTAATGCAGCACTCCCACGATACACAAACCTTGCCCATTTGAAATGCGCATTGAAAGGTTCACAGACATTGGCAATAAAGGCGATTGGTGCATTATGAAGGGCCGGAGGGACATGACTCAGGTACACATCAGATAAGGAAAGGTGGAAGAATGTAGTTTTTGTTTTAAACAAGCTTCACTTTTATGTGTCAATGTTATCAGAACCAGTTGCTCCACCTTAAACCAAAAATTTATCTATAACTTGTGATAATCTTGGTTAACTGGGACCAAAATTGCAGCTTTAAAATAGGTAAAAAATTAAAGTTCAATGAGAACCTTTATTGAATGGTGGGTAACGCGCCCAATGAATTCGGGGTGCTCCGCACGCGATCGCAGCCTAATTGGCTTGCGAGTTTTGCGCTGGAAAGCTGCGCAGCGGGCGGACTGCGCACCTGCATCATAGGCTGTCAGCTGGAGGAGCCCTATTTAAAGGGGCAGTCCTCCACTGACTGATGCTGCAAAAAATAGGCAAAATTACAGCATGGAGCATCCCAGGGGGAAGGCTGCTCCCAGGTTTAATGATGCCTCACTCCAGGTCTTACTGGATGGGGTGAGGAGGAGGAGGAGGAGGAGGAGGGAGATCTTCCACCCGGCAGATGGGAGGAAGTGGCCTGCCTCTGCCACCACGAAGGCCTGGCTCGAGGTGGCAGAAGAGGTCACCAGCACCTCCAACATACCACGCACCTGCATACAGTGCAGGAGGCACTTCAATGACCTAAGTAGGTCAGCCGAAGTGAGTACACTTACTCATTCCCCTACACTCCGACTGCACATCATTGCCCCCACCCCACATCTCCTTCTGCACTGCCAACACTACTCAGTCACATCACTCCGCACACCCACTCAAAGCTCATCCTCATCTTACCTGCACTTACTCACCTCGCCAGTACTCATCCCGCCACTACCACTCAACCCAATCCTCATACAATCTCATGGCTCTTTCTCATACTCACCCTCTGATGCATCTCTTTCACAGTCAGCCTCACCCAACCTGCCACTACCTGTGCTGCAGCCACAGGGCATGCATCACATATGTGTAGTAGGAAGCGTAAGGCAAACATGTCGTGAGCATGAAGGGGATGCACAAGGGTGTTTGAGGGTTTGTCTTTGTTTTTAATTATATTTGATTTCTGGTCAACTCACATCACATATTATATTGGCACCACTACTGCCACGTCTTTGCAAATCTTGTCTGGTTTGTGCAATAATGCCCTTTCCTGAGGATCACAATGAAGACCCACACCTGATGCCACCCATTATGTCACTGCAAACTGGGTGTAGGTGTATTTGCAGGGCTCTTTTGTGCAGACGACTGAGAGACGTCGGCGATGTCCCCGGTGGCACCCTGGAAGGATGCGGAGGAGAAGTTGTTGAGGGCAGTGGTGACTTTGACAGCGACAGGTAAGAAGGTGGTACTTGGGCCAGCCGTGAGCAGCTCGGCATGAAGGAGGCTGCAGATGTCCACGACTACATGTCGAGTGACTCTGAGCCTCCGTGTGCACTGCTGCTCAGAGAGGTCCAGGAAGCTGAGCCTCGGTCTGTAGACCCTGTGGCAAGGGTAGTGCCTTCTGCGTCGCATCTCTCTCTGCGGTGTTCCTACGTCCTGCTGTGCAGGTGGATGTGTCACAGCACTGTGTTGTGGAGCTCCACATATCAGAGGTGGATGTCGTGGCCGGCGAGGCTGGTGATGCTGTTCGTCCTCCGAGGAGGTCATGACTGCAGCTATGGTCGCCCCCATCCGTAAGATGTACGTTTGAGGGGGTCCGCAAGGTAGGGTTGAGGTTGCAAGTTTGTGAATTTTATTAATAGGAGGATGGTGCAGGCCAAACTTTGTCCAAAGTGACAGAGTGGCCTCCTGCAATGAGTGAGGGTCTCACCCCCACCTGTCAAATGGACCTTTGTAGCTGCCATAGGCTGGTGGCTGCAACACGTCCATTTCAACTGTCAGTGTTACCCCCAGTAGGGGAAACACACTCAGTTTAGTTGAAAATCCCACCCCTCCTAAAATATCCTACAAATCAGATCTGCAAACGACCTGAACTATCACATTAATTGCCTTAAGTGGGATGCGGGGATTTCACCGGGGAACCCGGAAGTGGGCGGGTTGGAGCCGGGTTCCGGACCCGCCCCGGGAATCCCCGATTTTCGGAGCCCCCTGCCACGAATACACCCCTTGGACGTCCAAAAATCGAGCCCAATATGTCTCAGTGATGGAACAGGATTTATTTTGGCTGCAGTACTGGGAATGTTCAGATTGCTATGCAGTTCATTTATGTTTTACATTGAACCAAGAGAATAACCAACTCAACTTTGCAAAGTCATTTAATACTGCTTATTAAATATATATTTAAGAACATAAGAACATAAGAAATAGGAGCAGGAGTAGGCCAATCGGCCCCTCGAGCCTGCTCCGCCATTTAATAAGATCATGGCTGATCTGATCCTAACCTCAAATTTAAATTCATGTCCAATTTCCTGCCCGCTCCCTGTAACCCCTAATTCCCTTTACTTCTAGGAAACTGTCTATTTCTGTTTTAAATTTATTTAATGATGTAGCTTCCACAGCTTCCTGGGGCAGCAAATTCCACAGACCTACTACCCTCTGAGTGAAGAAGTTTCTCCTCATCTCAGTTTTGAAAGAGCAGCCCCTTATTCTAAGATTATGCCCCCTAGTTCTAGTTTCACCCATCCTTGGGAACATCTTTACCGCATCCACCCGATCAAGCCCCTTCACAATCTTATGTGTTTCAATAAGATCGCCTCTCATTCTTCTGAACTCCAATGAGTAGAGTAAATTTGAGATAAAACATTAAATAACTTTCTCAAGCTGAGTTGGTTACTTTCTTGATTCAATGGGCAAATAACATGAAGGAACTGAATAGCAATCCGAATATTGCCAGCCAGTGACTTCATCACTTTCACCAGTACCCAACAGTAGTAACATGAATCACACAATTCTACGGAACTTCCCAGAGTAATCACCTATATGACCGAAGTATATTTTTATCTCAATGTGGGCATGGTATGCAACTAACCACACAGAATCATGCCAACGCCGGCTACAACAAAGTTTTCACAATGGCTTCATTTTATGCTACTACATTTCGTACTCAGTTTCTCAAGTACTGTTTTCACATTTAGGGATTTTTGAACACTTTTTTTCATAGAAAGTAGTGTTTTTTTTAATATAAAACAATAAATTCATACAAGTTTGAAAAGCCACAGACTACAACACTGAGATGGAGGTTTTTCGGATTGGAGGGAGGTGTACAGTGGTGTTCCCCAGGGGTCAGTACTAGGACCACTGCTTTTCTTGATATATGTTAATGACTTGGACTTGGGTGTACTGGGCACGATTTCCAAATTTGCAGATGACTCAAAACTTGGAAGTGTAGTAAACAGTGAGGAGGATAGTGATAGACTTCAAGAGGACATAGACAGGCTGGTGGAATGGGCGGAAACATGGCAGATGAAATTTAACGCAGAAAAATGTGAAGTGATACATTTCAGTAGGAAGAACGAGGAGAGGTAATATAAACTAGAGGGCACAATTCTAAAAGGTTTGGGGGTATATGTGCACAAATCATTGAAAGTGGCAGGGCAGGTTGAGAAAGCAGTTAACAAAGTATAGGGGATCCTGGGCTTTATAAATAGAGGCATAGAGTACAAAAGCAAGGAAGTCATGATGAACCTTTATAAAATACTGGTTCGACCACAACTGGAGTATTGTGTCCAGTTCTGGGCACTGCACTTTAGGAAAGATGTGAAGGCCTTAGAGAGGGTGCAATAAAGATTTACCAGAATGATTCCAGGGATGAGGAACTTTAGTTACGTGGATAGACTGGAGAAGCTGGGTTGTTCTCCTTGGACAGACAAGGTTGAGAGGAGATTTGATAGAGGTATTTAAAATCATGAAGGGTCTAGACAGAGTAGATAGAGAGAAATTGTACCCATTGGCGGAAGGGTCAAGAACCAGAGGAGATAGATTTAAGGTGATTGACAAAAGAACCAAAGGTGACATGAGGAAAAACTTTTTTACGCAGCGAATGGTTAGGATCTGGGATACACTCCGGTGGTGGGGGCGGGCGGTGGGGAGGAGGTGGATTCAATCATGGCTTTCAAAAGGGAACTGGATAAGTACTTGAAAGGAAAAATTTTGCAGATCTACAGGGATAGGGCGGGGGAGTGGGACTAGCTGGATTGCACTTGAATAGAGCTGGCAAGGACTCAATGGACCGAATGGCCTCCTTCTGTGCTGTAACCTTTCTATGATTCTATGATTATCTAGGGCAATGTTGGGAAACTTTGTATTGCATCTGATACATTATATACCTGAATTGGGAGCTTGCTTGATGCTGTCTGTACAAAGTGGAACAATCAAAATCTTAAAAGAGGTTCAGTTACTTACATCACACTGGAATGGTTTTTCTCCTGTATGCGTCCTCATATGTTCATCTAGGCCTCTCTTCTGACTAAAAGCCTTGTTACATTCTGAGCACTGGTAAGGCTTTTCCTGGGGAAAAAAAAATGACAATACAAAAAGTGAAAGTGAGCCAACACAGAAACCCAGCAATTACTGGAGTGGAATTTGGTGCTGGCAATTGTGTGTTTTAATATTCCCTTGAAGGGGTTCAGCCAGTGAAAAATCGTTAACTTGATTGCAAAGGACTCAGTAAATGCTGAGAAAGTCAAGTTCTCCAGGTTTTCCTATCATCATCAATTGGTAATTTAATAAAACAGTTATGTCTGCCTTTGGAGGAATTTCTTCAGTTTATCCTGTTCTGTGTAACACCATAGATTAGATTAAAGAAGAAAAAAAGGATACCTACCTGTTATACACATGCACTTAATTTACTTTAAATTCCAGGGCCAAAACATGTTTATTTATTGTAAACAATTTTACAACACCAAGTTATAGTCCAGCAATTTTATTTTAAATTCACAAGCTTTCGGAGATTTTCTCCTTCCTCAGGTAAATGTTTCAAGATCTCCTTGAAGCCTACGCATTTATACATATTGAATAATACATGGTGTTTACAGACTGCCTCTGCAACTGCCCGTTGCCAAGGCAATCACCGTGTTCAGACAGAGAGGTGTCATCTGCAGAACCCCCGAATACACATTCAACAAAAAAACAAACAGGGAAAAAAAACAGAGAAAAAAAAGAGAAAAAAAAACAGAGAGAGAGGCAGAAACATCCGGAAGGCAGAGAGAGCCAGCAAATGACCCATTATATTAAAAACAGATAACATTTGTTCGCTGGTGGGGTAACGTGTAGCGTGACATGAACCCAAGATCCCGGTTGAGGCCGTCCTCATGGGTGCGGAACTTGGCTATCAATTTCTGCTCGACGATTTTGCGTTGTCGTGTGTCTCGAAGGCCGCCTTGGAGTACGCTTACCCGAAGGTCGGTGGATGAATGTCCATGACTGCTGAAGTGTTCCCCGACTGGGAGGGAACCCTCCTGTTTGGCGATTGTTGCGCGGTGTCCGTTCATCCGTTGTCGCAGCGTCTGCATGGTCTCGCCAATGTACCATGCTCTGGGGCATCCTTTCCTGCAACGTATGAGGTAGACAACGTTGGCCGAGTCACAGGAGTATGAACCATGCACCTGGTGGGTGGTGTCATCTCGTGTGATGGTGGTATCTGTGTCGATGATCTGGCATGTCTTGCAGAGGTTACCGTGGCAGGGTTGTGTGACGTCGTGGACGCTGTTCTCTTGAAAGCTGGGTAGTTTGCTGCGAACGATGGTCTGTTTGAGGTTGGGTGGCTGTTTAAAGGCGAGTAGTGGAGGTGTGGGGATGGCCATAGCGAGGTGTTTGTCCTCATTGATGACATGTTGAAGGCTGCGGAGAACATGGCGTAGTTTCTCCGCTCCGGGGAAGTACTGGACGACAAAGGGTACTCTGTTGGTTGCGTCCCGTGTTAGTCTCCTGAGGAGGTCTATGCGATTTTTTGCTGTGGCCCGTCGGAACTGTCGATCGATGAGTCGAGCGTCATATCCCGTTCTTACTAGGGCGTCTTTCAGCGTCTGTAGGTGTCCATCGCGTTCCTCCTCGTCTGAGCAGACCCTGTGTATTCGCAGGGCCTGTCCATAGGGGATGGCCTCTTTGACGTGGTTAGGGTGGAAGCTGGAAAAGTGGAGCATCGTGAGGTTGTCCGTGGGCTTGCGGTAGAGTGAGGTGCTGAGGTGCCCGTCTTTGATGGAGATTCGTGTGTCCAAGAAAGAAACTGATTCTGAGGAGTAGTCCATGGTGAGCTTGATGGTGGGATGGAACTTGTTGATGTTATCGTGTAGTCTCTTTAGTGATTCCTTGCCGTGGGTCCATAGAAAGAAAATGTCGTCGATGTATCTGGTGTATAGTGTTGGTTGGAGGTCTTGTGCAGTGAAGAAGTCCTGCTCGAACTTGTGCATGAAAATGTTGGCGTATTGGGGTGCGAATTTGGTCCCCATGGCTGTTCCGTGTGTTTGGGTAAAGAACTGGTTATCGAAGGTGAAGACATTGTGATCCAGGATGAAGCGGATGAGTTGTAGGATGGCTTCCGGAGATTGGCTGTTGTTGGTGTTGAGTATTGATGCTGTCGCAGCGATGCCGTCATCGTGGGGGATACTGGTGTATAGTGCCGAGACGTCCATCGTGGTGAGAAGTGTTCCTGGTTCAACTGGTCCGTGGGTACTGAGTTTTTGTAGGAAGTCTGTAGTGTCGCGACAGAAGCTGGGGGTTCCCTGTACGATGGGTTTCAGGATGCCCTCGATGTATCCAGAGAGGTTCTCACACAGGGTTCCGTTGCCTGATACGATGGGACGTCCGGGTGTGTTGGCTTTGTGTATCTTTGGGAGGCAGTAGAAGTCTCCCACGCGGGGATTACGTGGGATGAGAATGCGTAGGATGCTTTGAAGGTCTGGATCGAAGGTCTTGATCAGTTTGTTGAGCTGGTGGGTGTGTTCTTTGGTCGGATCTGCGGGTAACCGTCTGTAGTGTTCCTGGTTGTCCAGTTGTCGGTATGCTTCTTTGCAATAGTCTGTTCTGTTCTGTATGACTATGGCTCCTCCTTTGTCCGCTGGTTTGATGACGATGTTGCGGTTGGTCTTGAGAGCGTTGATGGCGTTGCGTTGTGCTCGGGTGACATTCTGGACTGTCTTCTGAGTGCGGCTGATGAATCTGGCATTGACGCATTTCCTGACAGCTTGAGCATACATGTCCAGCTGAGGGCAGCGACCCTCCGGAGGAGTCCAGTTTGACTCTTTCCTCTTCGGTTGCTGTACCGCGGATCCCTCTGTCTGCTGTTCCGGATCGTCGATTGTCTCATTGGGTTCGCTGCTGAAATCTTGGGGTTTGTGGTAGAATTCCCGGAGCCTCATTCTCCTGATGAATTCCTCTGTGTCCGCCGCGAGACTAGTGGGGTCCATTTTGGTAGTGGGGCAGAAATTGAGCCCTCGGCTGAGAACTTCGATTTCGTCTGGTTGAAGGGTGTGGTCGGATAAATTGACAATAGACTTCCCTGTGGTTGCAACCGTGGTACCAGGGGAAGCTTGGTCGTTGCTGGTGGTGATGCCGAGTTTCTCAAGCTTCCTGCTCTTGGTTTTCATGTAGGCAGCGTAGTTCCGTTGCCTCGTCTGTTTGGCGGTATAACGTAGCTGGTCTGCTGTGTCCTGAGTACAGGTTGAGAGTATGGACTCTATCTTGGTTTCGAGGTTGTGGCGTCTGCTGTAGAGTTGGTGTATGAGATGGTTGCGGAGTGTGCGAGAGGTACGGCGGCAGAGTCTCTCAGCGTAATCCGAGTTGTATGTGGACTTGAGTGGGTTCGTGATCTGGAGTCCTTTCGGGATCTTGTCTGCTTTCTTGCAGCTCTGTAAAAACTTGATGTCTGTGCAAGAAAGCAGACAAGATCCCGAAAGGACTCCAGATCACGAACCCACTCAAGTCCACATACAACTCGGATTACGCTGAGAGACTCTGCCGCCGTACCTCTCGCACACTCCGCAACCATCTCATACACCAACTCTACAGCAGACGCCACAACCTCGAAACCAAGATAGAGTCCATACTCTCAACCTGTACTCAGGACACAGCAGACCAGCTACGTTATACCGCCAAACAGACGAGGCAACGGAACTACGCTGCCTACATGAAAACCAAGAGCAGGAAGCTTGAGAAACTCGGCATCACCACCAGCAACGACCAAGCTTCCCCTGGTACCACGGTTGCAACCACAGGGAAGTCTATTGTCAATTTATCCGACCACACCCTTCAACCAGACGAAATCGAAGTTCTCAGCCGAGGGCTCAATTTCTGCCCCACTACCAAAATGGACCCCACTAGTCTCGCGGCGGACACAGAGGAATTCATCAGGAGAATGAGGCTCCGGGAATTCTACCACAAACCCCAAGATTTCAGCAGCGAACCCAATGAGACAATCGACGATCCGGAACAGCAGACAGAGGGATCCGCGGTACAGCAACCGAAGAGGAAAGAGTCAAACTGGACTCCTCCGGAGGGTCGCTGCCCTCAGCTGGACATGTATGCTCAAGCTGTCAGGAAATGCGTCAATGCCAGATTCATCAGCCGCACTCAGAAGACAGTCCAGAATGTCACCCGAGCACAACGCAACGCCATCAACGCTCTCAAGACCAACCGCAACATCGTCATCAAACCAGCGGACAAAGGAGGAGCCATAGTCATACAGAACAGAACAGACTATTGCAAAGAAGCATACCGACAACTGGACAACCAGGAACACTACAGACGGTTACCCGCAGATCCGACCAAAGAACACACCCACCAGCTCAACAAACTGATCAAGACCTTCGATCCAGACCTTCAAAGCATCCTACGCATTCTCATCCCACGTAATCCCCGCGTGGGAGACTTCTACTGCCTCCCAAAGATACACAAAGCCAACACACCCGGACGTCCCATCGTATCAGGCAACGGAACCCTGTGTGAGAACCTCTCTGGATACATCGAGGGCATCCTGAAACCCATCGTACAGGGAACCCCCAGCTTCTGTCGCGACACTACAGACTTCCTACAAAAACTCAGTACCCACGGACCAGTTGAACCAGGAACACTTCTCACCACGATGGACGTCTCGGCACTATACACCAGTATCCCCCACGATGACGGCATCGCTGCGACAGCATCAATACTCAACACCAACAACAGCCAATCTCCGGAAGCCATCCTACAACTCATCCGCTTCATCCTGGATCACAATGTCTTCACCTTCGATAACCAGTTCTTTACCCAAACACACGGAACAGCCATGGGGACCAAATTCGCACCCCAATACGCCAACATTTTCATGCACAAGTTCGAGCAGGACTTCTTCACTGCACAAGACCTCCAACCAACACTATACACCAGATACATCGACGACATTTTCTTTCTATGGACCCACGGCAAGGAATCACTAAAGAGACTACACGATAACATCAACAAGTTCCATCCCACCATCAAGCTCACCATGGACTACTCCTCAGAATCAGTTTCTTTCTTGGACACACGAATCTCCATCAAAGACGGGCACCTCAGCACCTCACTCTACCGCAAGCCCACGGACAACCTCACGATGCTCCACTTTTCCAGCTTCCACCCTAACCACGTCAAAGAGGCCATCCCCTATGGACAGGCCCTGCGAATACACAGGGTCTGCTCAGACGAGGAGGAACGCGATGGACACCTACAGACGCTGAAAGACGCCCTAGTAAGAACGGGATATGACGCTCGACTCATCGATCGACAGTTCCGACGGGCCACAGCAAAAAATCGCATAGACCTCCTCAGGAGACTAACACGGGACGCAACCAACAGAGTACCCTTTGTCGTCCAGTACTTCCCCGGAGCGGAGAAACTACGCCATGTTCTCCGCAGCCTTCAACATGTCATCAATGAGGACAAACACCTCGCTATGGCCATCCCCACACCTCCACTACTCGCCTTTAAACAGCCACCCAACCTCAAACAGACCATCGTTCGCAGCAAACTACCCAGCTTTCAAGAGAACAGCGTCCACGACGTCACACAACCCTGCCACGGTAACCTCTGCAAGACATGCCAGATCATCGACACAGATACCACCATCACACGAGATGACACCACCCACCAGGTGCATGGTTCATACTCCTGTGACTCGGCCAACGTTGTCTACCTCATACGTTGCAGGAAAGGATGCCCCAGAGCATGGTACATTGGCGAGACCATGCAGACGCTGCGACAACGGATGAACGGACACCGCGCAACAATCGCCAAACAGGAGGGTTCCCTCCCAGTCGGGGAACACTTCAGCAGTCATGGACATTCATCCACCGACCTTCGGGTAAGCGTACTCCAAGGCGGCCTTCGAGACACACGACAACGCAAAATCGTCGAGCAGAAATTGATAGCCAAGTTCCGCACCCATGAGGACGGCCTCAACCGGGATCTTGGGTTCATGTCACGCTACACGTTACCCCACCAGCGAACAAATGTTATCTGTTTTTAATATAATGGGTCATTTGCTGGCTCTCTCTGCCTTCCGGATGTTTCTGCCTCTCTCTCTGTTTTTTTTTCTCTTTTTTTTCTCTGTTTTTTTTCCCTGTTTGTTTTTTTGTTGAATGTGTATTCGGGGGTTCTGCAGATGACACCTCTCTGTCTGAACACGGTGATTGCCTTGGCAACGGGCAGTTGCAGAGGCAGTCTGTAAACACCATGTATTATTCAATATGTATAAATGCGTAGGCTTCAAGGAGATCTTGAAACATTTACCTGAGGAAGGAGAAAATCTCCGAAAGCTTGTGAATTTAAAATAAAATTGCTGGACTATAACTTGGTGTTGTAAAATTGTTTACAATTGTCAACCCCAGTCCATCACCGGCATCTCCACATCATGTTTATTTATGGTTTCTCAAGTTCTACTTATTCTAAGTACGAACTTTTAAAAAAATGGCTTTCTTGTTTGCGCCACAGACACACAGAAATGTGTAATGACATATTCACAAAGATCTTGTAATATTGGCCACGCTAGATTTAGAGCCAGTTTTGGTGTGCATTTAAAAAACATTTTCTCAACTGCACAGAAACCACAAGTTGCCAGAAAACCAGAATATGTAAGTACAAAAACATATAGTGAAGAAGTTACATGCAATAAACTTACTTATTGGGGTACAAGTTACAAAGACCCTACATTATTCTGGTGGCTGTTTGAGGTGCCAACAGAACTACAGAAACAGCTAAGGCGTCTCTCAAGGTGATGCCATTGCTGATAGGGCAGGATGTCAACATCTGGATATAAAAGTTAATCTGCCAAAGGTGTTGACGTGAAGGCTGTGGAAACAATTCAAAAATTGTCAAAGCTCTTCCAATGTCTCAACTGATAAAGGTGGAGAGTAGTTGAACCATTCAGGTCTGGAAGGAGAAACTTTCAATTTTGATCTCGTGAGACCTTGCTGTGTGCAAATTGTCTGCCGTGTTTCTTACATTACAATAGTGACTACACTTCGAAAGTACTTAGTTGGCTATAAAGTGCTTTGGGAAGTCCTGAGGTCGTGAAAGGCGCTATATAAATGAAAATTCTTTCTTTCTTTATCTGTGATGAGTTAGCCAGCTAGGGTGGAAGAATTAGTGGTGCAACAATTGGTTTCATCAGTCCCTGATTCGGGAGGGAAAAATAAGCCTGGCTTCCTGCTTCTGATCATTATTCAGTGACCCCTGCTAGAAGTGCATATGTGAAGATTTTGGGCAAGGACAGGATTAGACTCATCAGTGCTGCCCCCCATGTCAAAGAGTCTGCCAACACTCATTATCTAAGCTCATAAATGACAACTTCTGCACGATATCAGAAAACAATTGGTAGCTGTGGAACCATACACAGGTAAGGAATCAACACTCACAGGAGGAGAATGTAGAAAACTGGCAGAAAAAAGAGAGACAAAGTGAAATAAAACAGAAGTAAATACAAAGGCCTGAATTAAAAACTTATTTGGCCCTAGGCACAGCATTAAATTATGGAATCCTATGATAAACCTGGAATGTGCTGTAAATGCAGCACACTAAGACAAATATGTTATCCAATAGCCCAATACTCTCAAGAGGCACATCACTTACACATTAATATCCAGATTGCAGAGCCTAATTCTGGCTGGACCATATCGGAACAAGTCTCTGACTTTGCACAATGACTTTCAAGGAGATTTTAATTTCATAAAGTCTGCATAAAATACTCGGGTATGTGGAGCTGTTCAGTTGAACATTTTCAGCAGAAATAGCCACCTGATTTTTGGTTTTAAAAAAAACATAAAGTAGTTGGCTGTGTTTGTTGGATGACAGACAGTGAACCGGTCCTGAGCAGAACAAGAGCAGAAACATGAATCAAACCTATTAACACTGATTTGCAACCTTAATCTTCTTAGAGAACATCAGAACAACTAAAAAAAAGAAAGCTGAGCAAGCTTAGTTAGTCTTTACAGTGAAAATTTCCATGAGATTTTGTTAACCTTGCCATATTTGCCTCTATGGTGTGTCAGCATGGCCCAGCTATTGGTACCATTGCCTCCATGTCAGAAGGTTGTGGGTTCAAGCCCCATTCCAGAACCTGAGCATAGAATCGAAGCTAACACTCCAGACCAATCCTGAGGGAGTGCTGCATTATTGTAGGCACTGTCCTTTGGATAAGATGTTAAACCATTTGCTTTCTCCAATAGTTCAATTGGATATTAAGGATCCCTTGGTACCATTTGTTGAAGCAGAAATTCTTCTGCTGTCCTGGCCAACATTCCTCCTATTATGTTTTCTTTTTTTAAATGATGTTTTTGACTTCTATGGTAAGTGCTCATTCCCAACATCCTCAAGATTGTTTTTACCCACCTTGGTATCTAGGTAAGTTTGATAGCATGCTCAGGATAATGACCAGTAAACCCTTCTGTAGATTGCTTTAGCTATTGGTTCTATCCCACATTTTCACAGGAGCCTCCTTGTCTTTGAGAAGCGGCTGAATGACATGACATGACACTATGGGCCCGATATTAGCATGGCGGTGGGTTCGCAGCGGGGGGTCGACTGGGTAACGCGCCCAGTGAAATTAGTGTGCTCCGCACAGAATCGCAGGCTAATTGGAGCCACTTACCTGTGCTTCCGGGTTTCCCGCTGGTAAGCTGCGGACTGCACATGCATAGCATAGGCTGTCAGCTGGAGGAGCTCTATTTAAAGGGGCAGTCCTCCACTGACTGATGCTGCAGAAAATAGGCAAAATTACAGCATGGAGCAGCCCAGGGGGGACGGCTGCTCCCAGGTTTAATGATGCCTCACTCCAGGTCTTATTGGATGGGGTGAGGAGGAGGGGGAGGACAGAGATCTTCCCTCCGACGGGCGGGAGGAAGCGGCCTGCCTCTGCCACCAAGAAGGCCTGGTTTGAGGTGGCAGAGGAGGTCACCTGCACCACCAACATATCGCGCACCTACATACAGTGCAGGAGGCGCTTCAATGACCTAAGTAGGTCAGCCAAAGTGAGTACACTTATTCATTCCCCTACACTCCATCTGCCACATCACCGCCCCCACCCCACATCTCCTTCTGCACTGCCAACACTACTCTATCACATCACTCCTCACACCCACTCAAAGCTCATCCTCATCTTACCTGCACTTACTCACCTCGCCAGTACTCATCCTGCCACTACCACACAACCCAATCCTCATACAATCCCATGGCTCTATCTCATACTCACCAATCTCTTTCACAGTCAGCCTCACCCAACCTGCCACAGGGCATGCATCACATATGTGTAGTAGGAAGCGTAAGGCAAACGTGTCGTGAGCATGAAGGGGATGCACAAGGGTATTTGAGGGTTTGTCTTTGTTTTTAATTATATTTGATTTCTGATCAACTCACATTACATATTATATTGTCACCAATACTGCCACATCTTTGCGAATCTTGTCTGGTTTGTGCAATAATGCCCTTTCCTGAGGATCACCATGAAGACCCACAACTGATGCCACCCATTGTGTCACTGCAGAGTGGGTGTCGGTGTATTTGCAGGGCTCTTTTGTGCAGACGACTGAGAGACGTCGGCGATGTCTCCGGTGGCACCCTGGAAGGATGCGGAGGAGAAGTTGTTGAGGGCAGTGGTGACTTTGACAGCGACAGTTAAGAAGATGTTGCTCGGGCCAGCCAGGAGCAGCTCGGCATGAAGGAGGCTGCAGATGTCCACGACTACATGTTGAGTGACTCTGAGCCTCCGTGTGCACTGCTGCTCAGAGAGGTCCAGGAAGCTGAGCCTCGGTCTGTAGACCCTATGGCGAGGGTAGTGCCTTCTGCGACGCATCTCTCTCTGCCATTGCCCTCCCTCCTGCTATGCAGGTTGATGTGTCACAGCACTGTGTTGTGGGGCTCCACGTGTCAGAGGTGGACAGCATGACCGGCGAGGCTGGTGATGCTGTTCGTCCTCCGAGGAGGTCATGACTGCAGCTACGGCGGCCCCCATCCGCAAGATGTACATTTGAAGGGGTCCGCAAGGTAGGTACATGTCTCCGGACACTGGGGTAAGTGTGCAAGTTGGTGAATTTTATAGTTAGGAGGAGGGTGGTGGACGCCAAACTTTGTCCAAAGTGACAGAGTGGCCTGCTGCAATGAGTGAGGGTCTCCCCCCTCCCACCTGTCAAATGGACCTTTGCAGCTGCCACGGGCTGATGGCTGCAACACGTCCATTTGAACTGGGAGTGTTTCCCCCAGTATGGGAAACAGTCCCAGTTGTTTGTAAAATCCCACCCCTCCTAATATATCAGGTCAATCAGGTCTGTAAATGACCTGAAATACCTAAATAAATATTTTAAGTGGCATCCCGCTGGCTTTCATTGCCTGGCGGGAGTCCCACATGCGGGGTCAGCGCGTCACTGGGGAACCTGGAAGTGGGCGGGTTGGAGCCGGGCTCCAGACCCGCCCCGGGAATCCTTGATTTTCGCAGCCCCCCCGCCACGAACGCACCCGATCGGGGGGGTGAAAATCGAGTCCTATATCTTGTTTTATGGCTTAACCGGTAAACAATATCTCTTGAACAATAATGAACAAGCAAATAAATGTCATAAACTTAACACATTTTTACAATATTTGTTAATTTTTGCTAAATCCATGTAAGTAAAACAAAAATGTTGCTACTCTGCTAAACTAAATGTAATTAATCTTATGTAGTAATTCTTTTTCCCTTTTCTCATCAACTACTGGAGTTATCGACCTTAACTAATTCTCTTTGAAAGAGAGGGAGAGAGACATTCTGAGGATTTGCAGAATCAGAGCTGTAGAGGTTATAATGATTGAGATAATAGAGGCAAAAAACTGAAAATGCTGGAAACACACAGCAGGTTCATTAGCTTTTGAAAAAAATGTTTAAAGTTTTGAGTGTAAACCCTTCATCAGAACTGTTCTTTTCTCAACAGATGCTGATGGAGCTGGTAGGTATTTCATGTACTTTCTATTTTTATTTCAAGTGCAATAAATAACTCCCTCCTCGCCACTTCTATTAATGTAGAGACATTAAAGTATGGATCATACAGCACAGTGTAAAAGGAACAAAACATCAGGTTCTATTTCTACTTGAGGTTGTCAGAGACATCAACCTCTAATTAGAGTAATTACATATGATAGCTCCAGAAAAAAAACACAGTATAAGATTATACAGTGGGAAACAAATAGGGAAAAGAAGTGAATAATATGAATATGTTGTTACACCCACTGGGATCTTCTGCTAGTGCAGATCACTTAACTGAGGTGAAAGAATCTGTCAGTAAAACTATTTGAGAATATATTCTGAAGTTAATAATGGAAAATTTCCTGCACAGCATGTATAAAAATGTTTGGGATCAGAGGAATGCAGTATTGCCAAGTGAATGTCTATGTCCTAAAGGAGTTATGACCCAACTAAAGTTTCTGCTTTCTCTGAATCAGTTGCCCATGCCTGCAAGGGGCCTGACAAGTTGCAATCACCCTAACTGCATCTTTTGAACAGGACTCACTCCAATTAAGAACGGAATTAATCTAATGTAGTATTTTTTTCCCCTTATCTCATTAACTGCTGGAGTTATCAACCTTAACTGGAGCAATAGCAGAAAAATGTAGTGGTGTTTGCCACCTCACGACACTGAACTGTACAGTGCAATTTTAGAAGGCTAAAATTTGAGGGTTGCACCACAGAAGCTAAGGTAGACCATAAGACCATAAGAGATAGGAGCAGGAGTAGGCCATTCGGCCCCTCAAGCCTGCTCCACCATTTAATGAGATCATCGCTGATCTGATTTTTACCTCAACTCCACTTTCCCGCCCTTTCCTCATATCCTTTGACTCCCTTGCTGATCAAAAATTTGTCTAACCCAGCCTTGAATGTATTCAATGACTCAGCCTCCACAGCTTTTTGGGGTAAAGAATTCCAAAGATTCACGACCCTCTGGGTCTTAAACGGGCGACCCCTTATTCTGAGACTATGCCCCCTAGTTTTAGATTCCCCCATGAGGGGTAACATCCTCTCAGCATCTATCCTATTGAGTCCCCTCAGAATCTTGTATGTTTCAATAAGATCTCCTCTCATTCTTCTAAACTCCAATGAGTATAGACCCAACCTGTTCAATCTTTCCTCATAAGAAAACCCTTCCATACCCGGAATCAACCTAGTGAACCTTCTCTGAACTGCCTCCAATGCAAGTACGTCCTTCCATAAATAAGGGCACTAGAACTGTACGCAGTACTCCAGGTGTGGTCTCACCAGCACTCTGTACAGTTGTAGCATGACTTCCCTGTTTTTATACTCCATCCCCCTAGAAATAAAGGCCAATATTCTGTTTGCCTTCCGGATTGCCTGCTGCACTTGTATGTTGGCGTTTTGTGTTTCATGTACGAGGACACCCAGATCCCTCTGAACTGCAGCATTTTGTAGTATTTCTCCATTCAAATAATATTTTGCTTTTTTATTTTTCCTCCCAAAGTGAATGACTTCACATTTTCCCACATTATATTCCATCTGCCAAATTTTTGCCCATTCGCTTAACCTGTCAATATCCCTTTACAGACACTCTGGGTGCGATATTAGGAGGGAGGCGGGTTGGCAGCGGGGGATCGACTGGACGCGTGCTTCCGGGTTTCTCGTTCCAGACCGGCGCAGCGAGCGCATTGCGCACCCGCATCACAGGTTGTCAGCAGGAGGAGCCCTATTTAAAGGGGCAGTCCTCCAATGCTCCTCCTGCAGCAAAGAACCATTTTTGGAGCATGGAGCAGGCCAGAGGCAAGGCTGCTCCAAGGTTCTCTGACTCCTCATTCCAGGTGCTGCTCGAAGGGGTGAGGAGTAGGAGGGAAATTTTTTTTCCATCCAATGGGAGGAGGTGGCCTCCCTCCGTCACCAAGAAGGCCTGGCTGGAGGTGGCCGAGAAGGTCACCAGCAGCGGCAATGTGTGCAGAACCTGGGTCCAATGCAGGAAGTGCTTTAATGGCCTAACCAGGTTTTCCAAAGTGAGTATACTTACGCATTCTCCCACACTCCGTCTTCCACATCACATCCACCACCACACAACTCCTTCTGCACTGCCACCACAACGCTCTCACATCACTCCTCACATCCACTCAACCATCATCCTCTCCTTGCCTGAACTTATTCACCGTCCCAGTTCCCATTTGAACACTACCACACAACCCAATCTTCATACAATCTCGTGGCAATGTTGCACACGCACCCTCCCATGCATCTCCCTCACGGTCACCCCCACCCACACCAATGCATGCAGCGGTCACCATGCAACCATCACTCAATCACGCCTCTGTGTTTTGCCTTGATAGGAGAAGAGATGACAGAATGCCTGGGAGAGGGCAAGGACCAGAGGGGTCCTGCCACACCAGGTGGTCTTAACAGATGCAGAGCAGCAGGCATTGGAAGTAAGCCGGATGCTGGAGTGCCTGTCAGTGGTGGACGCGGAGACTGGGAGTGCACAAGCGGCTAGTGACAGAAATCTAACACTCAGCACTCATGATAGCGAATGATCTTAGCATCACTTGGCATCTGCAGCACCTCAACATCTGTCCACATGCTTAGTATTGCTTTCTGTTCCCTTGCAGGGCCATCTGCGACCGCTGTGACAGCGGAGGGCGAATCCTCAGAGGACCTACCGGCCTCTGAGGGTGCATCGTCACATCTGAGCCAGCCATCCATCAGCGCAGATACACACACCTCGGTGGGTCCCTGTCCTCACTTAGTTGGGGTTGCATATGGTGAATCACCACGCACATGTGAGCACGAGCAGACCTTGGTGGCAGGGGCAGCCGTGGAGAGTCTGCGTCAGTGGGAGCACTCTTCTCCAGGCTCTGCTCAGCTGGACCCAGATATTGAACTCTGGGGGCCAGCTATGAAAAGGAGAGTCAGCGAGGGCCAGCAGCACATTGCCGAGGTACTGGAATGGTGGCACAGGTACAGAAGGGTATCTCTGAGATAGTGTCGCGGGTAGGTGCGGGAACGTCTGCGATGGAGGAAAGGCTAGCCTCCATCGAGCTTCATGCACGGCTCAACAATGAGTCCATTCAGGCCCTGATAACGGCCATTTGGATTCAGGATGAGCAACATTCTGCCGCCTTAAACAGGCCTTCCAAGGCTTCACACAAGTCCTCCAAACTGTCGTCCAGCAGGGTGGAAGGAGTGACGTGGGCCTGGGCCAGGAGAGGGATGATGGTGAAAGGGGACATGGAAGTGGGGACGCCACTCAAAGTGCTCCCACATCTCACCCGTTGCCCCACTCTCAACCAGTACCCACAATGCTGCCTCCTCTCCAAGGTGGCCGAGTCTGCCCCTGCACAGGTGCAGGTGCAGCAGTCTTTGGAGGGGCCTTCACGGGTATCGAAACCCAGAGGGCATC
This sequence comes from Heptranchias perlo, assembly GCF_035084215.1. Classification (NCBI taxonomy): domain Eukaryota; kingdom Metazoa; phylum Chordata; class Chondrichthyes; order Hexanchiformes; family Hexanchidae; genus Heptranchias; species Heptranchias perlo. The sequence continues at coordinate 122,614,373 of NC_090325.1, read as the reverse complement.
CGCGCAAAGCATCTCATCGGTCAGGGCATGGACAAGAGCAACCTGCCACTACTTCTGCTGAAGCCACAGGGGTAGCACCACATAGGGGTTCCCGTAAACGTAAGGCTAAGGTTTTGTGAGCACAAAGGGGATGCACAGAGGTGTATGACAGAATGTCATGTTTTTGATTTACTTTTGTTTGTTTTGCAAAGCACATTAAAATTTGTTATCACCACTACTGCCACGTCTTTGCAAATCTAGTCTGTTTTGTGCAATAATTCCCTTTCCTGAGGATCACCATGAAGACCCACACCTGATGCCACCCATTGTGTCACTGCAGAGTGGGTGTAGGTGTATTTGCAGGGCTCTTTTGTGCAGACGACTGAGAGACGCCAGCGATGTCCCCGGTGGCACCCTGGAAAGATCCGGAAGAGAAGTTGTTGAGGGCAGTGGTGACTTTGACAGCGACAGGTAAGAAGATGGTGCTCGGGCCAGCCGGGAGCAGCTCGGCATCAAGGAGGCTGCAGATGTCCACGACTACATGTCGAGTGACTCTGAGCTTCCATGTGCACTCTCCTCAGAGAGGTCCAGAAAGCTCAGTCTCGGTCTGTAGACCCTGTGGCGAGGGTAGTGCCTTCTGCAACACATCTCTTTCTGTGGTTGCCCTCCCTCCCGCTGTGCAGGTGGATGTGTCACTGCACTGTGTTGTGGAGCTCCACATGTCAGAGGTGGATGGTGTGGCCGGCGAGGCTGGTGATGCTGTCCGTCCTCCGAGGAGGTCATGACTGCAGCTATGGCGGCCCCATCCGCAAGATGTACGTTTGAGGGGTTCCGCAAGTTAGGTAAATGTGTCTGCACACTGGGGTTGAGGTTGCAAGTTGGTGAATTTTAGTGTTAGGAGGAGGGTGGTGCAAGCCGAACTTTGTCCAAAGTGACAGAGTGGCCTCCTGCAATGAGTGAGAGTCTCCCCCCCAACACCTCTCAAATGGACCTTTGCAGCTCCCACAGGCTGATGGCTGCAACACGTCTGTTTCAACTGGGAGTGTTTCCCCCAGTATGGGAAATACGCTCAGTTGACCTGAGATTCCCACCCCTCCTAAAATATCCTCCAAATCAGGTCTGCAAACGACCTGAACTATCAAAATAATTGCCTTAAGTGGGATCCCACCGGCTTTAATTGCCGGTGGGAGTCCCGCATGCGGGGGCTGTGCGCGCATCTAAGCATGTCATTGGGGAACCCGGAAGTGGACGGGTTGGAGCCGGGCTCCGGACTCGCCCCGGGAATCCCGAATTTTCGAAGCCCCCCCCCGTCACGAACGCACCTGCTCGGCCATCCTAAAATCGACCCCTTTGTGTCCTCATCGCAACTTGCTTTTCCACCTATCTTTGTATCATCAGCAAATCTGGCCACAAGACACTCTGTTTCTTCATCCAAGTTATTGATATGTATTGTAAATAGTTGAGGCCCCAGCACTGATCCGTGCGGCACCCCACTAGTTACAGATTGCCAGGTAGACAGGCAGATAGCCATGTTAGCTAAACAAGCAGCAGTGTGGGGACAGTGAAGGTCTCAAAATCATGAATATAATTGCACAAAACATAGAGGTCAAGAATGAAACATTGACAAAGATTCATCAATGAGACCAGGGCAGTATATTTCTCCCATTGGCAGAAAGAAACAATGAAAATGCTCACGAGTGATAGAATGTCAGAAATTAGCAACAGCGCCATAGATGGATATTACCATTAGAGTGCGAATGCTGTTACAGGGATTGCAACCTCCCCCCAACACACACACACACACACACACACACACACACGTTTTGTTCTTTTTCTTTTACAGTTTTGTTTACTGGAACTTTTTCTTTTGGAGACTTAACTTTTTTGGATATTTTTGATTATTGTTTTACCTCCTTAACTGGTCCCAACTTTTGACTTTTCCACTTGGCTCACACACACATTAATTGCTAGTGAATTCCCTTTCAACTTTCAAGTAATCTTCTTATGTATGTAACAACCTCTTTCCTTTTCATTTTGTATGTTTTGAATGTATCAGCCTGTCATCAATGTTAACACTTTCACCTTAGGGTTAGGGATACATAAGGGTAGATGTACCTTTACTCAGAACATGGATAGCCCAGAAACTGCCTTTTCAAGGTGGTGACTTACTTTAGTGCTTACTTTAGCGCAAGGCAAGCTAAGCTTCTTCCCTCTCTGGGATTTTTTTAATCCAGCTATCTTATTTGTACAACAAAGGCTGGTCGACATTGATTGAATCTGATTTTGCAAGCTGTGACCTTGAGTTAACTTTAGTGAGAAAATAATAGTACTCCTCCAGTCTATTTCTCTGCTGTTATCACATCTACTGTTGCACTATTATAATTTTTTCAGTTTGATTTATTTTGTCTGTTTAAAATTAGTCTAATTAAATTATAATCATTTCATCCATTCATATTGCATTTTGAGAAGTGTAATGTGATCACTCTGATGAGGTGTACTGTATCACTAATAATAGACCAGGCTAACGTATATGATCCATACACATTTAAAATAAATTGTAACTCCATTCTTAAACAAAATTTTGTTTTAACTTTTAAATTATTCCTGCGGGTCATAGGGTTTGTTATTGTGAAAGTTTATCTGATTACTTAATTAAATAAGTTACATAATATTTAAGATACATTTCCCTTTGGTCAAATAGAGAAACAGAGAAAAGAGAAACAAAAAGTAAGAAAAGAGAATAAAAGAAAATAAAAAAATGCAGAAAGAGTAGGAAAAAGATACTGAAAAAAGGAAAACAAGAAAAATATTAAACAACAGAAAAGAGACTTCTAAAAAAACACAGCAGCCAATTTGTGCACAGCAAGATTTCACAAAAAGCAAAAGAAAACACCAGTTAATTTGTTTTTGGTGGTGTTAGTTGAGGGAGGAATGTTGCTCAGATCACCAGAATAACTCCCTGCTCTTCTCTGAACATTGTCATCTGAACAAGCTGACAGGACCTCATCTTAACGTTTCACCTGAAAGGCAGCACTCCCTCAGTATTGCATAGTACTAGGGTCAGCCTAGATTAGTACTGATGCTCTGAAGCAGGGCTTGAACCCACAACCTTCTTATTCAGAAGTAAGAGTGTTACCACTGAGCTAAGCTCACAAATAGGATCAGAAAATGTACAAAATTAAAACAAAAAGAACATAAAAACTAAACACATAAAAAGAGAAAAGTGATAAGCAAATAAAAGTAGAAAAGGGAAACATACAAGAAGGAAACAAAAATGGTAAAAGATGAAAAAATTAAATAGAAAAATTCAAAATATTCAATAAAACAAAAAAAAGGAATAGAATGAAAATTCTAAGTGAAAAAGAAAAGAAACATGAACAGACTATTGACAATAAAATATTATATTAAAATTATTAAAAATAAAAGCAAGCTGGCTCAATAATTCAAGGACAGTATTACCTGACAAGGGTTAAATGTTACGAATTGGGCTGAGTTGTGAGGAAAAGAGAGAGAAAGAAGTGGCAGCAGATGGAAATTGAGTGTGATACAAGCTCACAACAGGATCATAAAGCTGATTCATTTATCATTGCTTTCACTTGTAAGTAAAAAAAACCTAACAGCTGAGTCTTTAAAAAAAATGTGAGCAGAACACTGTCTGAATCAAATAACAGGGATTGACTATTGCTCACTCAATTTTATTTTGGTTTTAAAATGGTGGAGATTTTACATGCTGTTTCCTGTGTGAGATTACATCAATGATGTCCTAATACATATAAATGAGTGAATGATAATCTTGGATAGAGTCCTGAGTTGGTTTTGAGTAATTAGTACACATACAGTACAAACATCAACCAAGATATCCCATCCACAATTATAATTCATCCAATCACCATTTGTAATGTTTTATTTTACTGATACATATATCAAGTGTACATATATTTTATGCAATAATGTGCCAAACCTTCCTGGAAAAATAACGGCGCGTTCACGACTCACGCCGTTGTTAATATACAGATCGGCCAGCAAATTCAGGCGAAGTGGAGCTATGCCGTGAGTTGCAAATCTTCATAACTTGCTGATCGATTTATGCCACTCCGTGCAAACGGCAGCTCACCCTCAACTTCCCCGTTGTTTTTAAGAACTTGCTGGATTTTCACGTTAAATGCCCATTAAACTTGCCGCAGAAAGTTAGGGCTTGTACTTAACAGTATGAGTACCCTTTTAACGCGTGATAATTGTTAATGCAATGCCAATCAATCTCTCAGCCCAGAAAGGGAAATTGTTGCATTCTTCTTAGAGATTTAAAAAATTTTAAATTTAAAAATACTTTTCCTACTTTTGCTTTCTGTCTCTTTTTTTCTCTCTCAATCCAATCTTTCTTTCCCGCCCTTTATTTCTCTTTCTGTACCTGCTTTGACTCTAATTCACCCATTCTAATTCACTCTCCTTCTCTATTGTTGCTCTGTTTTTTTTTTCAAGCCTTAAATCTCATTGGTTAAGGAGATACACTGGTGGTCCCGTCATTCACTAAGGTCCCAGATGCCCCGTTATCAGCTCGTACTTCCAGCAAGTTATGGTGCAAATTATATTTGAGCTGAAGGGTGCAGGAAAAAGTCTAACTAATGGCGCTGCTCCAGCAAGATTTGGCCCATTAACATCTGTGCCTGGTATTCTTTCTGTTGTTCTGATTTATCAAAGTTGGTTGTAAGTGTGCTAGGTGAGGTGGGGTGAGATAAGAAGACATGTGAAAATATGATCAGTAATGAACAACAGCGAGTACTTATGTAATGGAAGTTCAAGGTTACCAATTATCTGCATATTTAGACATAAAAACAGTTTAGGAGATACAATGTTCATAAAGTACCTGTATTTCAGGGGTGCCCAAACTGGGGCCCACAGGCTATAAGTAGCCTGCCAGCCCTGGATATCTGGCTCACATGACCTGGTATCTTACTCTGCTGCACATTATTAATAAATCATAAATTCACCAATGAGAGTGAGAACAGACCTTTTCAAAGTGTCAGTAAAATATGACCGGAAATCGAAACAGAGTGGTAAATTCAATGCATCCAACCAAATTCAAAATGAACTTCTCAGAATTAAACATATTACCTTTAGAAACAGAGCAGCAAATTCAAGTCGAGTCTGAACATTCCCAGCCCGACATTTAGGCACAAGTGCTGGGTGCACCCACCTGTGGTGTTGACCTCACCAAAGCGTGAGGGGTAGGGGAAGGTCGCTTAATTTTGTTCTTACGCATGGGTGTCTGCACTACCAGGGACTCATCTCAGGCAACTCAACCTCTGCGCTGCGGAAACTGCTGGGGAAGCTGCAACTGGGTGTATCTGGGTCCTGGTCTAATTCACAGCTCTTCTACTGCACTCCTGCTGGACTGACAGCGGAAATGTGCTGGAAGAGCCATGGAATTTTGGCCTCATAGTCAGGAGTGTTTTATATGGATTTTAATTATTCCAAACCAATTTTTAATTTGGCAGAGGTGATTGATCGGTAGCAATGACTTTGCGACAGATATAAAGCCACAAAGTTGACAATGAATATTCTGGAGCTGAAAATCCGCAGGCTTTTAATCCCAGTGTGCTGGGGAGTGTAACATTTCTGCATTTCTTTTTGGCAATACTTTCCTACAGGTATTGTTGTTTGCTGCTGCAATTTAACTTGCAGAAAACAAAGTGGTGAGGTTGAGAATTGCTTTAACGACTCCAATAGAAATGCGTAGTCTAGTTGAGGAAGAAGACTTCATGAGGGGATAACAAATGCAGATGCATCAGCACATGAGGCATTATACCTGCACCTGTTAGTACCCTTTCTGCAATATATCTGCATCCTTAAAAAGCTGATCTCTCACTACAAATCTAATTGTATCTTAAATGATTCCAGGGTTTTTGCCTCACTAACCTACCCAAAAGTCCATTCTCCATGTTGATTACTCTGTGTGTGAAGAAGAACTTCTTGATATTAGTTTTAACTTTCACTTTTACTAATTTGAACCTGTGTAGCCTTGTCTGACTGTTACGGTTCACTTTCCAGATCTACCTTTCTATACTTTTTTACTATCTTATATACCTCGATATGTTCACCTTTCCAGGTCAAAAGTCCAAGTTTTTTCAGTCTCTCCTCATACCTCAGTCCTCTGACTCGACAGTTCAGCCTCATGGTTCTTTTCTGAACTGACTCTTATTTCCCTCATGTTTCAGTGACCAGAACAGGACAGAGTACGCCAGCTACGGTCTGAACAGAGCACTATAAAATTTCAGCCTGACCTCCAACAACAACAACAACAACAATGTCCCACAGCATTCTATCTGTGTTGTTGATTGCTGCTCTGCAACAGTTGAACATTTTAAGCAGCGAGTCTACTAAAACTCCTTGGACTCTTTCAACTTTACCCTTAACTATTTTGACACAATTCACGGAGTAATTATATCGCCAAATTTATCTACCTACGTGCAATACGTTACACTTGTCCATATTAAATTTAATCCGCTGTTGTTCCACCCACTTACATTTTTTGTCCAACTCATTTTGTAGTTCTTGAGCTCCCTGTGCAATATCAACTGCCTCGCCTAGTTTGGTATTATCAGAATACTTGGCCAGGTTGCCTTGAGCTTCTGAAGCCAAGTTCATAGTAGGTGCAGCACAGGAGGAGGCCATTTGGCCCACCGTGCCTGTGATGCTCTTTGAAAGGGCCGATCACCTTAAATCTGTGTCCTCTGGTTACTGACCTGTCTGCCGCAGGAAACAGTTTCTCCTTATTTACTCTATCAAAATTGTTCATGATCTTGAACACCTCTATCAAATCTCCCCTTAACCATCTCTGTTCTAAGGAGAACAACCCCAGCTTCTCCAGTCTCTCCACATAACTGAAGTCCCTCATCCCTGGTACCATTCTAATAAATCTCTTCTGCACCCTCTCTAAGACCTTGACATCCTTCCTAAAGTGTGGTGCCCAGAATTGAACACAATACTCCAGCTGAGGCCTAACCAGTATTTTATAAAGGGTTAGCATAACTTCCTTGCTTTTGTACTCTATACCTCTATTAATAAAGCCCAGGATCCCATATACTTTTTTAACAGCCTTCTCACCTTGACCTGATTTGTGTATGTGAATCCTAGGTCTCTCTGTTCCTGCAACCCCTTTGAAATTGTACCATTTAGTTTAAATTGCCGCTCCTACCAAAATGCATCACTTCACATTTCTCTACGTTAAATTCCACCCACCATGTGTCTGCCCATTTCACCAGTCTGTCCATGTCCTTCTGAAGTCGGTTACTATCCTCCATGTTGTTTACTACATTTCCGAGTTTCGTGTCATCTGCAAACTTTGGAATTATACCCTTTATAACCAAGTCCAGGTCATTAATATATATTAAAAAGAGCAGTGGTCCTAATACTGACTCCTGAGGAACACCTCTGTATACTTCACTGCAGTCTGAAAAACAAGCATTCACCACTACTCTCTGCTTTCTGTCCCCCAGCCATTTTTGTACGCACACTGCCATTGTCTCTTTGATTCCGTGGGCTTTAATTCTGCTAACAAGTCTATTGTGTGTTACTTTATCAAATGCCTTTTGAAAGTCAATATACACAATATCAACCGCACTACCCTCATCAACCCTCTTTGTTACTTCATCAAAGAACTCAATCAAGTCAGTCAAACACAATTTATCTTTAACAAATCCGTGTTGACTTTCATTTAGTAGCCCATACTGTTCCAAGTGCCAATTCATTTTGTCCCAGATTATTGTCTCTAAAAGTTTCCCCACCACTGACATTGGGCTGACTGGCCTGTAATTGCCGGGTTTATCCCTATCCCCTTTTTTGAACAGGGGTGTAGCTCCTCCTTGAAGGCCTCCCATTGTTCAATTACTGTTTTTGATTCCAATCCACCTGGGCAAGATCCCTTTTTAACTCACTGAAATTTGCCCTCCTCCAGTTAAACATTTTCACATTTGATTGTTCCTTGTCCGTTTCCTAACTAATCTAAACCTGTTGATATTATGGTCACTCTTCCCCAAAAGCTCCCCACTGAAATATGCTCCACCTGCATATTGATGTAAATTAGAAACCATAGGGTTCCTAACACTGATCCCTCAGGCACCCAAACTCAACATCGCCCCCACCCAACAAAATTCCTCTAACAAGAACACATTTGTTTTCTGTCCTCCAGCCAATATCTTATCCATTCCCAAGTTTTACCATGAATCCCTAATGCTTTGAGCTGAACTAATAGCTTTTCAAGTAGAACTTTGTCAAGTGCCTTTGGAAGTACAGGTATACCACGTCACACTTGAGACAGTCCACTTGAGATGTCACTTCCTCAATAAAGTCAAGAAGGCTGACCATACAGGAACTCACCCTTCTGAATTCATGTTTACTAGATTATTATATAGGTAATTATTAAGGTTTCTTCTGATTATTGATTCCAAAACATGGGGTAGCAATTATTGTTATTATTATTGTGCAATTTTTGAGTTTGTACAAATTTATCTCTCTGCTATATTAATGAAGGTATTAGCTCATTTATTTTAAACACATACAATAAAATACCAGACAGCAGTATTTGGTATATGTTGAGAGTTTGTCCGATAACATTTCCCACAGCAATTTCTACTCTAATAGGAAAAATACAGAAAGTAATCTTCATATTAAGTACTGATAAGAATATAAGAAAATGCAGAGCATGAAAAGGAACTTAATTTGCAAGTTCCAGTCCTCAGACACTTCTCCAGTATTTATGGAGCTCTGCTGAATAGCAACCAAAGCCTCACTAATTTCCTCCTTTAATTTTGTGAGGTTTCTAGGATATTTCTAGGAATTTTCTGATCAACTGTAACAGTTTTCACAACTTATCTTTTAACAGACCCACCCAATCTTTGAGCACTCTTTTACTATTAACATAGGTTTAAAGCTTATTTCTTCTAAGACTTTTTTAAAATTAGCCTCCGTTGTCTTTGTAGGGATTGCAATCCTCCGTATTTTTTTGTGTCTTTGTTTCTTTTAAAGTATTCTTCTTTGTTTTTATGTTCCTCCTAGCCTCCTTATCAAACTAGGGTTCACAATGCTTCTTTTTTTAAAAAAACAGAATATGATTTCTTTCATCATCTACTATGATAGCCTCTACATATAACCAATTTTTCTTATGTTATTGAATCATAGAATATTACAGCACCGAAACAGTCACATTGCTGTTATTCTCCACAAGTCACTTAGTCTAATCTCACTTTCTTAATCACGCTTCATATCTTTAATACTCCTCCTTTTCAAGCAAGTATTGAATTCCAAGAAAATTCCATCTTCTAACCATCGCCTATGTAAAGAATTTCTTTTCTTACCTCCCCTTTAATTCCTTTTTGATTATCTTAAATTTTTGTCCTCACATTACCATCTCGTCAACCTGTGGAAGCAGTCTATTACTATTTGCCTAATCATAACCCTTAACCATCTTGAAGACCTCTACCAGGCCACTCATTTAATTATCTCATCTCTAGTGAACTAAGCCTTAACTTCTCAAGTCTCTCTTCATAACTTTAACTCCTCAGCCTTGGTAATGTCCTAATGAATCTGCAATGCATCTTTTCCATTACTCTATCCTTCCTCTAATGCAGCATTGAAAACCATATTTCAATTGTGGCTGTACAAGTTCAACATTACCTCCTGCATTCTATACCTCTCGATACAAAACCAATGATTCTGTTGGACCTTTTTTAAGGTCTTATCAACTTGTGTTGCTACCTTTAACGGCCTGTGTGTCTGCACACCGAGCTGCCTTGGCTCCTCAACCCCCTTTAAAATCTCATCATTCGGGGTGTAATTTTGTTTTTCTATTCCAAAATATATTACTTCACATATTTCTACATTGAATGGCATTTGCCACCTATATGCCTGTATTGCTATCATATCTATATCTTACTGTAGTCCTTTGCAATGCTGATCACAATCTGCAAGTCCCCCAATCTGGTGTCGGCAGTAAATTCTGATATTATGTATATAGTAAATAAGTGCAGCCCCAACACAGATATCTGTGAAACGCCAAATCACCATAAATTTTCAGTTTAAGTAACTTTATTTTATCACTACCCATTGATTTCTAGGCTGCAACCATGCGGCCATATTCCCCTTAATATTATCTACCATTATCTCATCAAAACCACATAAAGCACGTCCACTGCATTTCTTTTATCAATCCACTCTATTATTCCTGCACAGAATTCTATAGGGTTCGTCAAGCAGGACCTGCCTTTTAGAAATATGTGGTTCCTGCCCCGATTAACTCATGTTTCCCCAAATGCTTAGTAATTTCAACCTGCATCATAGAGGCTAATTTTAACCCCCAAGAACAGAGGCTTGGGGGTGGTTGGGCAGTAAAAATAGTTGATTTTTGGAGCAGGACAGCATCCTGGCTCCAACGCGCCCACTTCCGGGTTTAACCCAGACGCATTTGGATGCGTGCGTGCAACAGAAAACTGGAAGTCCCGTACCCACTTAAAGCCAGTGGACCAATACTTAAAGGGGCAATGTACCTCATTGTGATATTTGAGGCACTTAATTATTTGTGTATTAGAAATGTCAAACAAATTTAACCTTACCTATTCGGGTTTCCCATCGCTTCTGATTCACGTCAGGTGAAAGCAGGTGGGAAGGGCCAGATCCTTGAGGTGAGTGCCATTATTGCACTGCTTGTGGGCCACGATGAGCAGGAGTGCTTCATTCAGCTCACCTGGCATGATCGGACCCCTGCGATTGGCCAAACCACCCCCACCCCCGATGGAGGACGCCCTTCACTCCCCATTTTTCCCCAAGGCCCACCCGATGTCGTCCACGTTCCCCCATCTCCCCCCACCCCTCCAATTTCTTCCACGGCCCACAATCTCTCTCTCCCTCTCTCCCCCCCTCTCCGAATTCTGCTCCTTTCCCTTCCAACAGGCAGCCAGCCATTGTGGGAATCCCAAAAGCACAAATACTCACCTTCAATTGAGTTGCGATCGCAGATTGCGACGTACTCGTTTGGCTCATTTGGGTTCCCGCGAGTATCTACGGACGCGCTGGGTCCGGCTCAGAGCTAAAATCATGCCCACAGACTCTGAAGTAAGACTAACTGGCCAATATTTTCTTAGCTTATCTTGGATTCCTTTTTTGAGAACCCTCCAATCCACAATTTTCCTTTCCACAGAATTATGGAAAATTATAATCAAAACCTTTGTGTTCGTTCCCCAGCTTCCCCCAGGATCCTTGGATGTGAACCATCAGGTCCTGGTGATTTATCTATCTTAAATTTAAGTAGCTTCTTTAGTACTGTTTGTCTTTAATAGTAACCTCCAGTAACTGTTCTACATCCACCCCTGGTGGTTATATTGTGGAAAGGTTTGTCCAACCCTTAAACAGATGTGCATAATAATACGGTTATAAACAGTATCTTTCCATTTCACCATTTTAAGTTGGTTCCAAGTTCTAAGATAATATGTACTTACATAACTAATGCATGCATTCCTTCAAAATATTAGAATGCTATCTAGAGGATAACTGCTCTTCTTCTACTCAAGTACATCCAAGAACAACACTCAAATTGTGAAAGGGAATTGGTACAACAGTCAGTCAAAAACATAAGGGAGCCAATTTTCCTCTCCACCAGTATAACGTGTCAGTCTTGGCTCAGTGGTAGCACTCTCGGCTTTGACTCAGAAGGTCATGGGTTCAAACCCCATTCCAAAGATCTGAGTACATAATCTAGGCCATGTGAAAGTTGCTGGTTGCCATTTAAAGGTTCTCTGATCTGAATATCCAGCAAAGCAATGCCCAATACACAATTTCTTTAAACCGAGCGTCTGCCCAATATTAGGGCTGGAAAATGGCACAGAAGGCTTTCGCATCCTTTAAATGATCCCACCTGTTTTTCTTCTAAATAGTGCCATGGGATCTTTTACATCCACCCGAGAGCGCAGACAGGGCCTTGGTTTAACGTCTCCTGTGAAAGACGGTACCTCCAACAGTGCAGCACTCCCTCAGAGCTTCACTAGACTGTCAGGCTAGATTTTGTGCTCAAATCTCTGGAGTGGGGGCTTGAACCCATAACCTTCTGCCTCAGAGGTGAGAGTGCTAAAATTGAGCCACGGCTGACACCAATATTGGGAGGGCTGCTACTTTCTAATTTTTTTTGCTATATCTGTTGAAACTGACCTTTGCTTTACATTTCCAAGTTCAGTTGCATGAAACCTTTGTTTCTAATCCTTTTGTTGGTGTAATTAACAGTTTCATTGGGTGTAACACAGAGATATAGGGCTCGATATTACCAGGGCTGCGGGTTCGCGGCGGAGGGGCTATTGGGCGCGTGGGTAACGCGCCCGGTGAAATCAGTCTGCCCCGCGCGCGATCGCAGCCTAATTGGATCCACTTACCTGGTCTTCCGGGTTCCCCACTGCTGAGCTGCGCGTCGGGCAGACTGCGCATGCGCAGTAAAGTCTGTCATCTGGAGGAGCTCTATTTAAAGGGGCAGTCCTCCACTGACTGATGCTGCAACAAATAGGAAAAAATACAGCATGGAGCAGCCCAGGGGGAAGGCTGCTCCCAGTTTAATGATGCCTCATTCCAGGTATCATTAGATGGGGTGAGGAGGAGGGGGAGGACAGAGATCTTCCACCTGGCGGGCGGGAGGAAGCGGCCTGCCTCTGCCACCAGGAAGGCCTGGCTCGAGGTGGCAGAGGACGTCACCTGCACCACCAACATATCGCCCACCTGCATACAGTGCAGGAGGCACTGCAATGACCTAAGTAGGTCAGCCAAAGTGAGTACACTTATTCGTTCCCCTACACTCCGTCTGCCACATCACCGCCCCCACCCCATATCTCCTTCTGCACTGCCAACACTACTCTGTCACATCACCCCTCACACCCACTCAAACCTCATCCTCATCTTACCTGCACTTACTCACCTCGCCAGTACTCATCCTGCCACTACCACTCAACCCAATCCTCATACAATCTCATGGCTCTATCTCATACTCACCCTCTCATGCATCTCTTTCACAGTCAGCCTCACCCAACCTGCCACTACCTGTGCTGCAGCCACAGGGCATGCATCACATATGTGCAGTAGGAAGCGTAAGGCAAACGTGTCGTGAGCATGAAGGGGATGCACAAGGGTGTTTGAGGGTTTGTCTTTGTTTTTAATTATATTTGATTTCTGATCAACTCACATTACATATTATATTGGCACCACTACTGCCACGTCTTTGCGAATCTTGTCTGGTTTGTGCAATAATGCCCTTTCCTGAGGATCACAATGAAGACCCACACCTGATGCCACCCATTGTGTCACTGCAGAGTGGGTGTAGGTGTATTTGCAGGGCTCTTTTGTGCAGATGACTGAGAGACGTCGGCGATGTCCCCGGTGGCACCCTGGAAGGATGTGGAGGAGAAGTTGTTGAGGGCAGTGGTGACTTTGACAGCGGCAGGAAAGGTGGTGGTGCTCGGGCCAGCCGGGAGCAGCTCGGCATGAAGGAGGCTGCAGATGTCCACGACTACTTGTCGAGTGACTCTGAGCCTCCGTGTGCACTGCTGCTCAGAGAGGTCCAGGCAGATGAGCCTCGGTCTGTGGACCCTGTGGGGAGGGTAGTGCCCCCTGCGACGCATCTCTCTCTGCCTTTGCCCTCCCTCTTGCTGTGCAGGTGGATGTGTCACAGCACTGTGTTGTGGAGCTCTACGTGTCAGAGGTGGACGGCGTGGCCGGCGAGGCTGGTGATGCTGTTCGCCCTCCGAGGAGGTCATGACTGCAGCTACGGCGGCCCCCATCCGGAAGATGTACTTCTGAGGGGGTCCGCAAGGTAGGTACATGTCTCTGGACCCCAGGGTAAGTTTGAAAATTGGTGAATTTGATTGTCAGGAGGAGGGTGGTGGAGGCCAAACTTTGTCCCAATTGACAGAGTGGCCTCCTGCAATGAGTGAGGGTCTCCCCCCAACCTGTCAAATGGACCTTTGCAGCTGCCACAGGCTGATAGCTGCAACACGTCCATTTCAACTGGGAGTGTTTCCCCCAGTACGGGAAACAGTCCCAGTTGTTTCTAAAATCCCACCCCTCCTGACATTTTGCTTAATCAGGTCTGTTAATGACCTGAAATACCAAGATAAATATTGTTAAGTGGCACCCTGCCGGCTTTAATTGCCTGCGGGATTCCCACATGCGGGGGCTGCGCGCGCACGTCAGCGCGTCTGTGGGGAACCCGGAAGTGGGCGGGTTGGAGCCGGGCTCCCGACCCGCTCTGGGATTCCCCGATTTTCGTAGCCCCCCCGCCAGGAACGCACCCGATAGCGGATGCTAAAATGGAGCCCATATTCCTTTCTGGATCGCCTCTGAAGAAGTAATAGCCAACACTGTTACATTGTACTAACAGTACAGACATTTACATCTCTTTGGATAATCATACCATATTCAATTGTTAGCTTGTTCCTTTTCTTTCTTTACTACCGGCAGCATTTACCAAAGCCTGTGCCCAAATTGAATTTGATATAAATTATAAATTCCTAATTAAAAAATTAAGAAATTAAGAGAACATGGAAGGAGAAAAAGGCCAATACGCTGATTTGGTCTGTTTTTGCCGTAGATAATGTGATCACAGAGTCTACTCCACTCACTTAATCCTTTGAGAGAAAGTTCTGTGAGGTTTTAGCTTGATCCCCAAAAACCTACAACCCACATTATTCACCTCTACTTTCTTTGGATGATATTCTTATGACCTAGCAACACAGGAATTATTGTGCTCCATGTACTGCTTAATCACTTTTAACTATAATTGTGCGTAGAGGACTGGATAATCCTCAGGCCCAATGCCGGATTCCCAGCTAAAGTGGGGTGTAAGAAGCCCAGTGAAGCTCAAAATTGGGGCAGGATCCAGAAATGCCGGATTTCCACCCAAGGACTTCAGCCTTCCAATTTGTGCAGGGACTGTGGGCAGGCAGAACTTCCGCTAGCAGATCAGGGACAAGAATTTTCAGCCATAATCTTCACTCCTGTTGCTAACCAAATATTTCACCAATTCTTTTTTTTAAAAAGTCAATTAATCAGTATTAATTACTTTTGCTGAAAGTACTTATACTCTGTGGGGAAAACAAATGGTTCTAATCTCTAGACTTATTTGAGGCTTATTCATTTTGAAACTGTTTTGTTTGTTGCTTATAGCCCAAATTCATTAATTTATTATCTACACTAGTCACACCTCTCAGCGTTTAAAGATATGCATCATGTTCCCTCCCAATCTTATTTTCTCTGATGAAAAGTTCAGTTCCATTAGGCTATTTTCTTGACTAACGTCCTGAAATCATCATGAACACTCTCCTTTAAAACTTCTCCAATGCAAGTATATCAATTATCAGGTCAGCTGCTGAAAACTGCACATAATACTCCACAGGTTGCCTTCCAGTGATCTACACAAGGTTAGAATAACTTGTTTGCATTTCATTCAAATGCCATCCCAAAATTGAGTTAGCCTTATTAATTGTAGCTGATTGGATGTTTTCAAGGAGTAGACAATAATCACATCCACACCCTTTCCTTTTCCACCTTTACTAATGAACTCCCTTTTATGGTGTGCACATACTCCATATTTTCTATCACAATGTGTATTTTTACATTTACTCACATTAAGATTCATCTGCCATTCTTTAACCTATTCATTTTATTGGTTCATATCCTTTTGAATTATGTTAATCTTCTTCATACTTGCACACTTAAGGGCAGATTTTGACACCCAGTCAGATATGTGGGTGGGGGTCAAGGCAGACAGCAAACAATCCTGGTCCTCCTGGCCCACAAGAAAACATACAAAAGTTAGGTTTCTGAGCTTCTTATGGTGGCCATTGTGGCTTCTCTGCACAAGCCTCGAGTTAAAATTGCAGCCCTACAACACCACCCCTCTGATTTGCATATTTAAAGAAGGACCCTTTGCCTTCCGATGGGTGTCCAACTTGCCTGCTCAAAAGAGCAGATTAAGATTGCAACCTGCAAGATAACAGTGGGATGGGTGGGGGTAAGTCACTGTGGCCATTTTAACTGCCCACCCACCTGCCCAGTTTCTGCCAGGTGGGCAGAGATAAAATTGGCCCTTTGGTTTGGTGTCATCAGCAAATGTTTCTATCATTAAGAGATATTTACGATACGATATGACACTTCATCACATTGAAATGTCTCAAACTACTTAAAACAATAAATGACTTTGAAGTGTTGTGACTGTTGTCATGCTACAGATCCAGTAGCATCTCAGAAACAACAACAACTTGCTTTTATATAGCACCTTTAACATAGAAAAACATCACAAGGGTGCCTCGTAGAGGCGTAATCGGACAAAAATGGACGGCGATACAAAGGGGGACATATTAGAAAGAGTGACCAAAAGTTTGGTCAAAGAGGTGGGTTTTAAGGAGGGCCTCAGAGGAGAGGGGGGTACAGGTGTTCAGGGAGGGAATTCCAGAGCGTGGGGCCAAGACGGTTGAAGACATGGCAGCCAATGGTGGAGCACAGGGAGGCGGGATGTACAAGAGGCCAAATTCAGAAAAACGGAAAGAGGGGGGTGGTGTTGTAGGGCTGGAGGAGGTTACAGATATAGGGAGGGCAAGTCCATGAAGGGATTCAAATATGAAGATGACAATTTTAAATTAGAAATGTTGAGGGGAACAGGAGTCAATGTAGACCATCGAGAGATGATGGGTGAGTGTGACTTGATGCTGGATTGGATATCAACAGCAGAGGTTTCAATGAGCTGAAATTTATGGAGGTTGAGGATGAGAGGCCGGGCAGTAGTGCATTGGAATAGTTGAGTCTGGAGGCTACAAAATCACGGATGAGGGTTTCAGCAGCAGATGGGCTGAGGAAGGGGTGGAAATGGACAATGTTATGCAGGTGGAAGTAGGTGATCTTTATGGTGGAGGATTTGGGGTCGGGGGGTCGGAAGCTCAGCTCAGGATCAAATAAGACACTGAGATTGCAAACAATCTGGTTCAGCCTGAGTCAATTTCAGGGAAGGTAGATGGAATCAGTGGAATGGTATGGAGTTTGTGGCAGGGACCAAAGACGATGGGTTCAGTCTTCCCAATGTTTGACTGGAGGAAATTGTGGCTCATCCAAGACCAGAAAACAGAAACATAAGTTTCTAGAAAGAGGAGGGAGCTGGCATTGGGATTGGAAGAGGCAGGGCTATTTCAGTCCAAGCGAAAGCAGCACATTTGTACTAAGGTCCATTTGACTCCAAATCAATATTTCAGAATCACTTCCTAAAGCAGTTCTCTAATATAAATGTATCATTAATTTAATAGAAGTCTATTGCAGTTCTAAAAGCTAAATAGAAATCTATTATATTCAAGGAAGGCTTGGATCAACTAGCAATAGATAGTAAAAGTATAAACTTCTGATAAGAACCATCTGGAGTAAACTCTCATAATAAATACACTGTAATGGTGTGAGTATTACAGATAAACTCTAAGAAGGTACAGATAGCAGTAAAAAAATCACACGGTAATATAAGCCATTTTTCTGGGATATTGTCCCTCTAAGTTACAACCTAAAATGGACCAAATTGGCCATTTCAGGTATAATCATTAAGACCTGAATGGGAGTCAATAAAGTTCTGTGTCTTAACAAAATACCATTTAAGGCATCCAGCATGACAAATTTTGCATCACGTGTCTAGCATCTGCTAAAGCCACACAAACAAAGGTATCTCATCTTTATTATGTTCTAAATTTGTTGACCTCTGATAGTTTAATAGGTCTGTGAGGTTAGGAGACAATTCCAAACACTCAAGCAGAGGGGAGAGAAGGAACGTGAAACCTGGTGGTGAATGTGTGAATGGTTGCTGTGTTTTCTGTTTCTTTGGTAGCCGATTGCCAGTGTAACATTACTTTCACACAAGGCCCAGTTTTGGGCATATTGAATTTGAAGTAGCCCAAATTCTCATCCTAATTTATTTTCCAATAGCACAGTTATCCTAATCAGAATTATACAGTACCCAGTATTACAGGGCAATCAGTACTGGAACAATTCCAGGCAGAAAGTCACATTTATCAAAGGATGTATCTGATGGTACAAGACCTAACCTTCACAGTGTGGCAAAAATTAAGCTCTGACTGAGATTAGAAAGATCAGTAGTAAAAAGAAAATAAAGTCCTGCAGAGGCCAAAAGGAACATTTGTTTGGACTAGCAGCCCCCTGTAGGTGTCATGTAATGGCTCTGATTGGTGTGGTAGGTAGGTAATCCCCTTCTTCTGGGTCACAAACAGGCTTGTTAAACTCTCCAGCTGTGCCAACAGAAGACCCAGACCATGTGTCGTCAAAATACAATGCCTGATTTTTTTTTCTACTCCTGTGGCAATAGTTACTTTTCTCTTTAAAAAAACACAAAAATCAGGATATATTAATTCCAAGGTCAGGAAGTCATCTTTTGTCTTTGCAAAAAACAGCGTAAATTGCCAGCAACCATTGACACATGGGCTGCTATCATGTATCGTGTTTTTGTTTTAACAGTTAATATTCTGAGCCTTGCAGGAAGTAGGAGCTCATAAATGGCAGCGATGCACTAGTGTTGCTTTCAGAAATGCCTACAACATAAGCATAACAACCCTTGCTGAGAAAAGTGACCACTTCACACAGAACACAGCTGCCAAAAGTTAATGGGGTCACATTTCATAGCAGCATGTGAATAGTTTTAAAAGATTTAAAACAAAATACCAGTAGAATGTAATTACATTTTTTTTTATTGTTTCTCTCACAAACCACACACTACTGGTTCCTAGTACTGGTCTCCCTTCTATAATAAAAGGCATTGCTACGCAAGTGTTTTTTTCTTCTGATTCAAATTTGGGAAAGGCTAATTGTCTTCAGTGGATGCAAATTAATTACCTTTGGCATTTCCTGGAGCTTTTCCTCATGCAAGGACAACCAAACTGAGGCAAAAGTACCACCAGTGAAGTTTCAAATTCAAAGCACGTATATTCTGCATCTCTTCATGCAGGGTAAGGATACACTGACATACAAAAATGTACAGCTAAGTATGCAACTTGTAAGGTTTTGCTATAACTGAAATTCACTTAAACTCTCTACTTCAGGCTTACCCAAAAAGGCATTGCTTAATGTGTTTATGAAAATCTTAGGAAGATAACCAGAAAATATACTGACAAAACACATGGGATTGGTTGGCTTGCTGCATAAGGGCATTGTTCATTCACCTCTGGGAATTAAGCCTTGGTCAAAAGGGATGGCAAGTTTCCTCTCTTTGATGGCTGTTAAGGTTTCTAAGGGAAAGATGTTTAGTCAGGTTAAACTGAGGCTAATCACCCAAATCTGAAATGTTAATGTGGATTGCATCTTTCTAGATTCAGATGTAAAAATCAGGGAGAGACAGAGTGCTAGAACAGGGTTTGTGTCCACAGCTTCCACACGCTGAGTTGATGAGCTCAGCCATGCTGTGGTAGGGAGCTGTCAAACAGAGGTCAGGCAGTTCTCCACAGAGAGGAAGGAGTCACCTTCGGGCACATTTGATTTCAGCCACCCAAATGATGCATGTGGATGCAAAAGAGGGGAGAAAACAACCTTAAAAAAGGAGCCTTGCCCTAAAAATAAATGTAATAGTCATCTGGATTTGGAGATGTCTGTTGTTTTACATGTAATAGCACTATATATACTCACATGTAGTGTTGCACTGTTCAATCCTTATTATGTTAGTGGGGCTTGTATAATTTTAGGCTAATATGTCACATCAGTAATCAAGCGGGAAGGGAGCACTATGTGCCCTTGCGATAGTTATATAAACATGCAGAGAATTTCCACAGGGGCTCCCCAATCCCTCACTGTAACTTCGGTGGAAGATGGGGGCAGAAACCCCGGGGAAACAGCGTAAATAGATGTTTTTGCCACTTCTTTGGGGTTTCTGCTGAAGTTATGGTGGGAGATTGGGGAAACCGTGCAGAAATTCTACTCCACAATTGCTGCAAGATTATTAGAGGGGCCTTGCCATTTGAGAGTGAGTAAAAAATGTAATTTGTGCTAAAAGGTATATAGAATGGAAGTCCACGTGGAAAATAATTGCCTCCTGTAACTTCTTTTTTCTTCTAGAAAGAAAAAAGTTACAGGAGGCGATTGGGAAGATCCCCCTGGAAATTCAGGTCAAGGTTCTAAAGTTTCACTTGAGGGCTGCAGAATTTGATGAATGTCACTACATGCAATTCAGTCTTATTCTGTGGTGGGTAAAATTTTGGAGTCTATTATTAAGGAGACAGTAACGGAACATTTAGATAAACATAATTTAATAGGACAAAGTCAGCATGGCTTGATGAAGGGGAAGTCATGTCTGACAAATTTGCTTGAGTTCTTTGAGGACATAACGTACAGGGTGGATAAAGGGGAACCAGTGGACGTAGTGTATTTAGACTTCCAGAAGGCATTCGACAAGGTGCCATATAAAAGATTATTGCTCAAGATAAAGAATCACTGGATTGGGGGTAATATTCTGGCATGGGAGGAGGATTGGTTATCTAACAGGAAGCAGAGAGTTGGGATAAATGGTTCATTCTCGGACTGGCAACCAGTAGCCAGTGGTGTTCCGCAGGGGTCGGTGCTGGATCCCCAACTCTTTACAATCTATATTAACGATTTGGAGGAGGGGACCGAGTGTAACATATCAAAGTTTGCAGATGATACAAAGATGGGAGGGAAAGTAGAGAGTGAGGAGGACATAAAAAACCTACAAGGGGATATAGACAGGCTGGGTGAGTGGGCGGAGATTTGGCAGATGCAATACAATATTGGAAAATGTGAGGTTATGCACTTTGGCAGGAAAAATCAGAGAGCAAGTTATTATCTTAATGGAGAGAAACTGGAAAGTACTGCAGTACAAAGGGATCTGGGGGTCCTAGTGCAAGAAAATCAAAAAGTTAGTATGCAGGTGCAGCAGGTGATCAAGAAGGCCAACGGAATGTTGGTGTTTATTGCTAGGGGGATAGAATATATAAACAGGGAGGTATTGCTGCAGTTATATAAGGTATTGGTGAGACCGCACCTGGAATACTGCATACAGTTTTGGTGTCCATACTTAAGAAAAGACATACTTGCTCTCGAGGCAGTACAAAGAAGGTTCACTCGGTTAATCCCGGGGATGAGGGGGTGGACATATGAGGAGAGGTTGAGTAGATTGGGACTCTACTCATTGGAGTTCAGAAGAATGAGAGGCGATCTTATTGAAACATATAAGATTGTGAAGGGGCTTGATCTGTTGGATGCGGTAAGGATGTTCCCAAGGATGGGTGAAACTAGAACTAGGGAGCATAATCTTAGAATAAGGGGCTGCTCTTTCAAAACTGAGATGAGGAGAAACTTCTTCACTCAGAGGGTAGTAGGTCTGTGGAATTTGCTGCCCCAGGAAGCTGTGGAAGCTACATCATTAAATAAATTTAAAACAGAAATAGACAGTTTCCTAGAAGTAAAGGGAATTAGGGGTTACGGGGAGCGGGCAGGAAATTGGACATGAAGCTGAGTTCGGATCGGTCAAGGCCCTGTGGGTGGCGGAGTGGGCCCAGGGGCGGAGTGGTCGGGTCCTGCTCCTACTTCTTGTGTTCTTTAGATTTGAAGTTAGGATCAGATCAGCCATGATCTTATTGAATGGCGGAGCAGGCTCGAGGGGCCGATTGGCCTACTCCTGCTCCTATTTCTTATGTTCTTATGTTCTTCCTGAACTGTATCTGATGCCTAGTTGATTTATTCGTGCCATTTCCCTACTGTAGAAAAATTAAAAATATGACCCATGAATAACTCCTGATTTAACCATAAACATTTTGTTTAAATATTTACGAAACTGAAAGCTGCACATTTTTAATGGGTTTTGACCTCATGAATTTCAGTTTCCGACTGATTTTGTTACAACACTTTAAAAGTAATACTGTAAACACAAAGGGTCTTTCTCAAAACATCAAAGTTTACAGCAGTTTGTAAAAAGGATGCTTTCAAATGTTTTGAATTAATTTTCAGGGCCTCCGCCAGGTGGGAACGGGACTAAGTGCTCCGAAAGTTGGGCCGCAGTACTTCCCACCCCGTTCTTGCTGCCACTCCAGCCACCGCCATTTTTGAAACCTCCTGGAAATGAGCAGCCGTAGTGTCCAACTGTTTCAGGTGGAAGGCAATGTTTAATATGCTAATCAAAGTTCTACGTCATTTGTAGGATCCTGACACAATTTTCGGGTATCAATGGGTGGAGAGTGGTACCAGGCATTGGGCGGCTTCATGAGCGGTCTTTAAAGGGACAACTACAACCACGCAGCCAGAAATGCTGCAGCAAAAAGCTTGCCACTCGCTGCCAGTCCATCCATGCCCCCACCCCATAAGCCATTACTTCTGACTTAGCTCCACGGAGAAGCTGCTGGATTTCCCGCCCACCCCAATCGGTGAGCTGTTTGTGAACACTGGTTTAGCACTGCAGCTGCTGATCAATTGGAAAAGAGGTCCAGCCCTCAAAAATCAGTGTTGACCACACGATATCCACACAAAGTGAAAATCGCCCCCATAATGTCTTCATGTATCTCACAAGTCCAACAACAGATACTACCTTTACCCTTTGGCAGCTTCACTCTTCATCTATTTACATTCCTCCTATCGCCTCTAACCCCAAATAAAACTTCCACATCTCCTCCTTTGTTAAAACTCTCTCAAAGAAGCTCAGTTTCCTCTTTTATGCCAAAAACATATTTTCCTTTCAACAGCTCTTAACTCTCTATAACGCTGGGTCCATCCTAGACTTGAAGACTGTTCCCATCTCTGGGGAGCATCTTCTAGCACCTGTCTTGCATTCTTGGACAGGATACAAGAAAAATCTGTCATGTGATAGATAATCCCTCTCTCACCTCTAGTCTCCAACATATCTCTTTCCCTCTCCATTGCAGCCTTTTTCAACAGAAATGTTACGGTTTTGTTTTTCTTAATACTTTCTAACCCTTGTTTATTTTGGCTCTTAATTCTTAGATCATGCTTAGGGGTGAATCCCAACTTCCCATACCTTCAAGAATGTCTATCCCTGTCTCGACAATAATATGTCTGGGAAATGAACAGCAAACCCCGTCTGGTAATTATTTTTAGCTACTGGATTTAATTTATGCCTTTATAAGATCTCATTTTGATCTTCAAAAGTGATAAAACAAAGACTCATGTGATGCTCTAAGTTTGAAATATAAATTGAATTCATTTCACAAAAGATGAACAAACACATAGAACAGTCCTATAATATAGTTAGATATTTACAGCAGACAACCTCCCATCTAGTTCCTTGAGTGGACAAAATAATAAAAAGCTTACAATTCTAAGAACTAAGGTAATCTTTTCGAAATAACTTCTAAATATACGCAGTACTTCTTTCTTTCAAGAATATCAACTCACTGGTTGATTTGTTGCTTCTCTGAGATTTCAAACTGCCTCATCTCATGGGGTTTTCCAAATGCCCCCCAATTTAACCTCTGGTTCTTGACCCTTCCGCCAATGGGAACAGTTTCTCTCTGTCTACCCTGTCTAGACCCTTCATGACTTTGAATACCTCTATCAAATCTCCTCGCTGCCTTCTCTGTTCCAAGCAGAACAACCCCAGCTTTTCTAATCTATTCACGTAACTAAAGGGGTCATTTTTAGGATGGCTGAGTGGGTGCGTTTGTGGCGGGGGGGTTGCTAAAATCGGGGAATCCCGAGCGGGTCCAGAGCCTGGCTCCAATCCGCCCACTTCCGGGTTCCCGAATGATGTGTTTAGATGCGCGCGCAGCCCCCGCATGCGGGACTCCCACCAGCAATTAAAGCCGGCGGGATAACACTTAAAGCAATTATTTAGATAGTTCAGGTCGTTTGCAGACTTGATTGACATGATATTTTAGGAGGGATGGGATTTTCATCTCAACAGAGCGTGTTTCCCGTGTGGGGGAAACACTCGCAGTTGAAACAGACGTGTTGCAGCCACCAGCCTGTGGCAGCTGCAAAGGTCCATTTGACAGGGGGGTGGGGGGGGGGGAGACTCTCACTCATTGCAGGAGGCCACTCTGTCACTTTGGACAAAGGTTCGCCTGCACCACCCTCCTCCTAACACTAAAATTCACAAACTTGGAACCTCAACCCCAGTGTGCAGACATATTTACCTACCTTGCGGACCCCCTCAAACGTCCATCTTCCGGATGGGGGCCGCCATAGCTGCAGTCATGACCTCCTCGAAGGACAAGCAGCATCACCAGCCTCACAGGCCATGCCATCCTCCTCAGACACATGGAGCTCCACAACACAGCGCTGTGACACATCCACCTGCACACCAGGAGGGAGGGCAACTGCAGAGAGAGATGCGTCGCAGAAGGCACTACCCTCGCCACAGGATCCACAGACTGAGGCTCAGCTTCCTGGACGTCTCTAAGCAGCAGTGCACACGGAGGTTCAGAGTCACTTGACATGTAGTCATGGACATCTGCAGCCTCCTTGATGTCGAGCTGCTCCCGCCTGGCCCGAGCACTATCTTCTTACCTGTCACTGTCAAAGTCACCACTGTCCTCAAATTCTTCTCCTCCAGATACTTCCAGGGTGCCAATGGGGACGTCGCCAGCGTCTCTCAGTCGTGTGCACAAAAGAGCCCTGCAAATACACCTACACCCACTCTGCAGTGACACAATGGGTGGCATCGGGTGTGGGTCTTCACGGTGATCCTCAGGAAAGCGAATTATTGCACAAGCCAGACAAGATTTGCAAAGACGTGGCAGAGTTGGTGATAACAAAATTTGATGTGAGTAGCAAAAGAAACAAAACTAAATGAAAAACATGACATTCTGTCATACACCCTTGTGCATCCCCTTTATGCTCACAAAACCTTAGCCTTACGTTTACGGGAACCCCTACATGGTGCTTCCCCTGTGGCTTCAGCAGAGTTAGTGGCAGGGTGCACTTGTCCATGCCCTGACCGATGAGATGCTTTGTGTGGATGCTCTCTGGGTTTCAGTGCCCTTGAGGGTCCCTCCAAAGACTGCTCCACCTGCACCTGTGCAGGGGCAGACTCGGCCACCTGGAGAGGAGGCAGCATTGCAGGTACTGGTTGAGAGGGGGCAACGGGTGAGACGTGTGAGCGCTTTGAGTGGCGTCTCCACTTCCATGTCCCCTTTCACCATCATCCCTCCCCTGGGCCAGGCCCAAATCGCTCCTTCCACCCTGCTGGACGACAGTTTGGAGGACTTGTGTGAAGCCTTGGAAGGCCAGTTGTAAGGTATCTGTCAGCCTGTTTAAGGCAGCAAAATGTTGCTCACCCTGAATCCGAACGGCCGTTGTCAGGGCCTGAATGGACTCATTGTCGAGCCGTGCTTGAAGCTCGATGGAGGCTAGCCTTCCTTCAATCGCAGACATTCCCGCACTTACCCGCGACACTATCTCAGAGATGCCTTCACTTCCCTGTGACAGTATTCCACTCATGCAGGAGTTGGACTCCTCCATCCTCTGCGCGATTGTGGAGAGTGCGCGTGGCAACTGTTCCAGTACCTCGGCAATGTGCTGCTGCCCCTCGATGACTCTCCTTTGCATGGCTGGCCCCCAGGGTTCAGATCTGTGTCCAGCTGAGCAGATACTGGAGAGGAGTGCTCCCACCGATGGGGACTCTCCACGGCTGCCTCTGCCACCAGGGTCTGCTCGTGCTCACATGTGCGTGGTGACTCACCATGTGCAAGTCCAACTAACTGAGGACAGGGAGCCCCCGAGGTGTGTGTATCTGCGCTGGTGGATGGCTGGCTCAGATGTGATGATGCACCCTCAGAGGCCGGCAGGTCCTCTGAGGAATCGCCCTCCGCAGTCACGGCGGTCGCAGATGGCCCTGCAAGACAACAGGAAGCAATATTAAGCATGTGGACAGATGTTGAAGTGCTGTAGATGCCAAGTGATGCTAAGATCATTCGCCATCATGAGTACTGAGTGTTAGATCTCTGTCACCAGCCGCTTGTGCACTCCCAGTCTCGGCGTCCGCCACGGACAGGCACTCCAGCGTACGACTTAATTCCAGTGCCTGCTGCTCTGCGTCGGTGAGGACCACCTGGTGTGGCGGGCCCCCTCCGGTTCTTGCCCTCTCCCGGGCATTCTGGCATCTCTTCTCTTATCAAGTCAAAACACAGAGAGGTGTGATTGAGTGATGGTTGCATAGTGACCCGCTGCATGCATTGGTGTGGGTGGGGGTGACCGTGATTGTGATGCATGGGAGGATGCGTGTGAGACATAGCCATGAGATTGTATGAGGATTGGGTTGCGTGTTCGAATGGGAACTGGGGCGGTGAGTAAGTACAGGCAAGGTGTGAGGATGATGGTTGAGTGGATGTGAGGAGTGATGCGAGAGCGTTGTGGTGGCAGTGCAGAAGGAGTTGTGTGGTGGTGGAGGTGATGTGGAAGACGGAGCATGGGAGAATGCGTAAGTATACTCACTTTGGCTGACCTGGTTAGGTCATTAAAGCGTTTCCTGCACTGGACCCACGTTCCGGAGATGTTACTGCTGCTGGTGACCTCCTCTGCCACCTCGAGCCAGGCCTTCTTGATGGCGGAGACAGGCCACTTCCTCCCGTCCTCCTCCTGACCCCATCGAGCAGCACCTGGAGTGAGGAGTCTGAGAACCTGGGAGCAGCCTTGCCTCTGGGCTGCTTCGTGCTGCCAATTTGGTTCTTTGCTGCAGGAGGAGCATTGGAGGACTGCCCCTTTAAATAAGGCTCCTCCTGCTGACAGCCTGTGATGCGGGTGCGCAGTGCGCCCGCTGCGCAGGTCTGCAACGGGAAACCCGGAAGCACGCGTAAGTACCTTCAATTAGGCTGCGATCGCATGCACAGCACAACGATTTCACTAGGCGCGTTACCCACGCGCCCAATCGACCCCCCGCTGCCAACCCGCCTCCCTCCTAGTATCGGGGCCAAAGTCTCTTATCCCTGGAATCATTCTAGTAAATCTCTTCTGCACCCTCTCCAAGGCCTTCACATCTTTCCCAAAGAGCGGTGCCCAGAAGTGGACACAATACTTCAGCTGTGGCCGAACCAGTGTTTTATAAAGGTTCATCATGACTTCCTTGCTTTTGAACTCTATGCCTCTATTTATAAAGCCCAGAATCCCATATGCTTTTTTAACCGTTTTCTCAACCTGTCCTGCCACCTTCAACGATTTGTGTACATATATCCCAAAATCTCTCTGTTCCTGTACCCCTTTTAGAATTGTGTCCTTTAGTTTACATTTCCTCTCCTCATTCTACCGAAATGTATCACTTTGCAATTCACTGCATTAAATTTCATGTCACATGTCCGCCCATTCCACCAGCCTGTGTATATCCTCTTGAAGTCTATCACTATCCTCCTCACTGTTCACTACACTTCCAAGTTTTGTGTCATTTGCAAATCTTGAAATTGTGTCCAGTACACCCAAGTCCAAGTCATTAATATATATCAAGAAAAGCAGTGACCCTAGTACCGACCCATGGAGAACACCATTGTACACCTTCCTCCAGTCCGAAAAACAACCATTCACCACTACTCTCTGTTTCCTGTTACTTAGCCAATTTTGTATCTATGCTGCTACTGCCCCTTTTATTCCATGGGCTTTAATCTTGATGACAAGCCTATTATGCGGCACTTTATGAAACGCCTTTTGAAAGTCCATATACACCACATCAACTGCATTGCCCTCTCGATCCTCTCTGTTTCCTCATCACAAAACTCTATCAAGTTAGTTAAACACGATTTGCCTTTAACAAATCCGTGCTGGCTTTCCCTAATCAATCCACACTTGTCCAAGTGACTGCTAATTATGTCCCGGATTATCATTTCTAAAAGTTTCCCCACCACTGAGGTTAAACTGTCTGGCCTGTAATTGCTGGGCCACCCTTTTTTGAACAAGGGTGTAACATTTGCAATTCTCCAGTCATCTGGCACCACCCCCAGTACCTTCCCAATTTCCACCCTTACTTCCCTCAGCAACCTAGGATGCATTCCATCCAACACGCTGTGCCTAGTGTACATGAATGATGGTTAAATGGCTTGAAATTTTAATTTTCCAACTTGGTATATCCAAGTTTGCAGATGACACTAAGTTGGAATACAAACTAAGTTGTATAGATGGGAACAGGATGTTATAAAGGAACATAGATAAACTAAGTGAGTGGGCAAATCTATGGCAGATGGAGTTCAATGTGGGGAAGTGTGAGGTCATCCACTTTGGATTCGAGAAAAACAAATCAGAACATGATAGGTTTTCATTAGGTGAAGGTATCAAGAGATATGGAACCAAGGCGGGTAAATGGAGTTGATCTATGGATTAACCATTATCTAATTAAATGGTGGAACATTTACATGACACCAGACAAGAGTTAGAAAAAATCCCAATGATTGTAGGATGAAGGATTGTAAGATGAAAGGATGTAAGGAATTCCATATAATGCCCTTACTTATAGAGTAGGAGTAGGCTATTTGGAGCAGTATCTAACTATTAGATGATCTGGAGCTTTGTAGAGAGTTAATAATTGTTGACAGAAAAAGAAGTGTTTGGTATAAAAGAGAAGTTCCTCAGGGAAGCGTCCTCCTCCCAACAATCTTCAGTTGCTTCAATAATAACTGTAATTCCATCATAAGGTCAGGGGTTGGGTTGTTCGCTGGTGATTCCATAGTTTGCAGCTCTGTTCACAACTCCTTTAATAATTAAGCAGCCCATGCCAGCCTACATCAGGACCTGAATAACAATAATGCTTGGGTCGACAAGTGGCTAATAACATTTGTGCCACATAATTCACAGGTAATGACCATCTTAAACAAGAGAAACCCTAGCTATCTCCCCCTGACCTTCAATGGCAGCACCATCGTCGAGTCCCCCATCGTCAATATCTTGAGCATCACAACTGAACAGAAGCTTAGCTGCACCAATCATATTGACGCCATGGCTACAAGATAATCTGCAATGAGTGGCTCACCTCGTTACCCCTCAAAACCTTTCCACTATCTATAAGTCTCAAGTCAGGAGTGCGATGGAATACTCACCACTTACCTGGATAGGTGCAGTTCACAACAATACTCAAGAAGCTCAACACCAGTCAGGACAGAACACCCCAACTACTGGACACAATATTCACCGCCCAGCATCGTCAGCAACTGTGGCTACAGTATGTACAATCTTCAAGTGAACGTTGTTGGAAATTGGAAGGAGGAAGCCTCCGAAAGCTTGTGAATTTAAAATAAAATTGCTGGACTATAACTTGGTGTTGTAAAATTGTTTACAATTGTCACCCCCAGTCCATCACTGGCATCTCCACATCATGTACAATCTTCAGTATGCACTTCAGCAACTCACCATATTTACATCAAAAGCACTTTCCCCCTCTACCACTGAGAAGGACAAGAGCAGCAATATTGTACGAACACCATCACATCCAAGTTCCTCTCCAAGACACACACCACCCTGTCTTAGACAAATATCACAGTTCCTTCATCGTCGCTGGATCAGTATCCTGGAATTCCCTTAGGTAGGGAATTCCAGGATACTGATCCAGCGACAATGAAGGAACTCCCTACCTAAGGGAGTACCATCACCACAAAGACTGCAGTGGTTCAAGAAGGCAGCCTGCCACCATATCGCCCACATCCCAAAACCAAATAAAAAAATGGAAGATGAGAGTAGGAATTTTTCAAGCTCCTATTCTTGAGCACTGTTTGGTATTGTATCTTTGGAGCTTGTCTTGGACTTCTTTGCTGAGATTTTTATGGCAATGCAGCCAAAAGACCAGTATAATGGTACCAGCATTGGAGGAAGCAAAGTTTGCTCCAAAAGCTAATCCTGTATCATTTAGTTTTGTACGACATGTTGGTGATACAAAGTGCATCAATATTTAACATTTGCTTTTGAAAATAACTCTGAGCACTGTACTGCCAGTTTATTTTTATCAATGAAAAGAGCTGACCGTCTCATTGGCTGTGTTCATTGTGAAAGATTTTACTGGGAGTTACAGGTTGGTAAAATGTGCTGTTCCTGATCTTTGTTAAGATTTCTGCTCCGTAACAAATCAAGTGGGTAATGTAAACATGGCTGTTCACTCAAAAACCTGATGAAATATGGTCAGTACGGTGTAAACACAGCAGAAGACTCACATTTACCAGCAAGAAGCTACTGATTATATTATGAAAAAAATGACTCAAGAGTTAAAGGACTCCCAAATGTGTAATTACACATAGGAGCAAAGAACTGCTAACAATATTAACTGAAAGGCAATGGGCCAGAATTTGCTGTCAAAATAACAGTGAGGCTAATGGCACTTGCTGTTATTTATGCAAACTTCAGGCGAGGGGCAGATGTGTAGTTAAATGCGGGTATCCAAAAGTTGCTGTCCGAGATGTGCAGCTCCGCCACTAGTTTCGCGAAAATGGCATCTCGCCGTCTGTCTCACCATTGAAATGCAATGAATGGTGTAAAGTTGCTGTATTTGTGAGGTAGATACGAACTAAGTTATAGAATCACAGAATGGTTACAGCACAGAAGGAGGCCATTCGGCCCATCAAGCCCATGCCAGCTCTTTGTAACAGCAATCCAGTTAAGCCCATTCTCCGGCTCTTTCCCCGTAGCCCTGCAAATTTTTCCCCCTTCAAGTATTTATCCAATTCCCTTTTGAAAGCCACGATTGAATCTGCTTCCACTACCCTTTCAGGCAGTGCATTCCAGATCATAACTACTCGCTGCATAAAAAAAGTTTTTCCTCATGTTGCCTCTGGTTCTTTTGACAATCACCTTAAATCTGCATCCTCTGGTTCTCGACCCTTCCACCAATGGGAACAGTTTCTCTTTATTTACGTTATCTAAACCCTTCATTTTGAACATTTCTATCAAATCTCCTCTTAACCTTCTCTGCTCTAAGGAGAACAACCCCAGCTTCTCCAGTCTATCCACGTAACTGAAGTCCCTCATCCCTGGAACCATTCTATTAAATCTTTTCTGCACCCTCTCTAAGGCCTTCACGTCCTGCCTAAAGTTCAGAGCCCAGAATTAGGCACAATACTCCAGTTGTGGCCGAACCAGTGTTTTATAAAGGTTCAACATAACCTCCTTGCTTTTGTACTTTATGCCTCTACTTATAAAGCCCAGCTTTCTTAACTGCTTTCTCAACCTGTCCTGCCACCTTGAAAAATTTATGTACATATAACCCCAGGTCTCTCTGTTCCTGCACCCACTTTAGAATTGTATCATTTAGTTTATATTGCCTTTCCTCGTTCTTCCTACCAAAATGTATCACTTTGCACTTCTCTGTGTTAAATTTTATCTGCCATGTGCCCGCCCATTCCACCAGCCTGTCTCTGTCCTCTTCAAGTCTATTACAATCCTCCTCACTGTTTACTACACTTCCAAGTTTTGTGTCATCTGTAAATTTTGAAATTGTGCCCTGTACACCCAAGTCCAAGTCATTAATATATATCAGGAAAAGCGGTGATCCTGGTACCAACCCCTGGAGAACACCACCGTATACCTTCCTCCAGTCCGAAAAAGAACCGTTCACCACTACTCTCTGTTTCCTGTCACTTAGCCAATTTCGTACTCATGTTGCCACTGCCCCTTTTATTCCATGGGCTTCAATTTTGCTGACAAGCCTATTATGTGGCACTTTATCAAATGCCTTTTGAAAGTCCATATACACATTTACTGCATGGCTCTCATCAAACCTCTCGATTACCTCATCAAAAAACTCAATCAATTTAGTTAAACATGATTTGCCTTTAACACATCCATGCTGGCTTTCCTTTATTAATCCACACTTGTCCAAGTGACTATTAATTTTGTCCCATATTATTATTTCTAAAAGCCTCCCCACCACCGAGGTTAAACTGACTGGCCTGTAGTTGCCGGGTTTATCCGTACACTCATTTTTGAACAAGGGTGTAACATTTGCAATTCTCCAGTCCTCCGGCACCATCCCTGTATCTAAGGAGGATTGGAAAATTATGGCCAGTACCTCAGCAATTTCCACCCTTTCTTCCTTCAGCTATCTAAGATGCATCCCAACCGGACCAGGTGACTTATCTACTTTAAGTACAGTCAGCCTTTCTGGTACCTCCTCTTTATCAATTTTTAGCACATCCAGTATCTCAACGACTTCCTCTTTTACTGTGACTTTGGCAGCATCTTCTTCCTTGGTAAAGACACATGCAAAGCACTCATTTAATACCTTAGCCATGCCCTCTGCCTCCAAGCGTAGATCTCCTTTTTGGTCCCTAATGGGCCCCACCCCTCCTCTTACTATCAGTTTACTTTTATATGCCTATTGAAGTCTTTTGGATTCCCTTCTATGTTAGCCGCCAGTCTATTCTGTCATATGCCCCTTTTACTGCTTCATGTTACTCTCTACCTCTGTCGTCATCCAGGGAGCTCTGCCTTTGGTTGCCCTACCTTATCCCCTCATAGGAATGTATCTAGACTGTACCCGAACAATCTCCTCTGTAAAGGCCACCCATTGTTCGAATACAGTTTTGCCTGCCAATCTTTGATTCCAATTTACCTGGGCCAGATCCGTTCTCAATCCACTGAAATTGGCCCTCCTCCAATTAAGTATTGTTACTCCAGATTGCTCCTTGTCCTTTTTCATAACTAATTTAAACATTATGATACAATGGGCATGATTTTAGCCTGGAAAAAAGGTGGGTTGGGGGCGGGGGAGCAGTAACAATTGCAAAAATCTGAAACCCACCCCCAATCCACCTCCAACCGGCCCATTTCCGGTTTTCCCGGAGGCAGGACGAGGGGCGGGCAACCAACCCGCTCCCAGGAGGCAGGTCGGGCATTAAAAGCTTTTAAGGAGGCTGCTGGCCTTCAATTTCATAGCTTTTTCAACTTTAGCCTCTGGGAGCCGAGATTCCCGGGCCTTCTCCTTCACACCACGAGAGGAGGCGAGAAGGCCCGAAACTGCAGGTAAGTGCCTTTATAACACAGCTTGTGGGCCCGGAGGAGCAGGAGTGCTTCCCCCAGGCCCAACAAGCCTACCTGCAGCAACCCCCCAAAGATCTCCGACCCACCCTCCACGATCTCCGACCCCCCCCCCCACCCCCCCTCGCGATCTCCTGACACCCCCCCATACAATCTCCGACCCCCCCCCCCCCCCCACAATCTCCGACTGTGACTCCCCCCCTCCGGTGACCCCCAACCCCCACCCCCCCACTCCGATCTAACGCTTACCTGATCATGTCCTCTCTCTGGCTCTCCTCCCGTCCGACTGAGACCAGCCTGTCAGTCAGGCATAAAAGAAGAAAACGACGTCCTTACGTCAAAATCGTAAGGATGTCCAGGAAACCCGTACTTCCGAGTTTCCCGTCAAGAATTCCACCCCCATCTCTCTCCAGCAGTGCAATATTCTCTTTAATCAAATCTTACCCATTTCAGTCTAAGTACCCGTTTAACGACATGATAAGTATTAATTACTGTCAGCCAACCTCTCTGGCACTGAAATTAATCATTGCAAGTGTGGAGTTTCATTCTTTCATGTTTTAATTGTTGTTGAAGATTTTAAAAATGTAACATTTTAAATTTTTTGATTTTTTTTTTACTTTTCCCTTCTGTCTCTCTCTTAATCCAATCTTTCTTTTCCTCTCTTTATTTCTCTTTCTGTACCTGATTGGCCATTGAATTTGCCCACTCTAATTTACACTTCCTTCTCAGACCTTGCGCTGTGAATTTCAATCTGATTGGTTAAGGACAGCTGCTTGCCCTGTTCACTCAGGTCCCAGATGCCCTGTTTCCCTCACAGTGCCGTGCCCTAGCAAGTTATGGCCCAAGGTCCATAAATATTCAAGCCACATAAAAATAACCTAGGAAATTAATGAATAATGGAAATGCATCAAAACAAGTCAACACTCAGAACAATGTGAAATTCCACGTTTAGTGATTTTCATAATCAGCACCTGTCGGATTTTCTTTTAACACCATCCATAGAAATCAGAAAAATTTTATCTACAAAGCTTTTCTATCAGCACCGCTAATTAAATACCTTCCTGTATAAAT
Source organism: Heptranchias perlo (assembly GCF_035084215.1). NCBI lineage: Eukaryota > Metazoa > Chordata > Chondrichthyes > Hexanchiformes > Hexanchidae > Heptranchias > Heptranchias perlo. The sequence goes on along the minus strand of NC_090325.1, from coordinate 122,580,362 downwards.
ATACTTTGCTTTGGGGGAAGAAAGAGGAAAATCTGTGCTTTAAAAAGCAAACAACTAGGCAGAGCTGCTGAACTGCACATTTACAGGAAAGAATTCTGATAAATTTCTACGTAAACCTCTTTTGGTCACGGGCAACACAATAGTTACCAAAGATTTTAACTGTGAGAAAAGAGTGGGTTGGGGACAGGGGGGGCATTGAAAATTGCAACAATTTCAGACCCGCCCCCAACCCGCCCATTTCCGGTTTTCACCGGGGCAGGACGAGGGGCGAGAGACCGATCGGCTCTCAGGGTTGGTCACTAAAACCTTTCAAGGAGGCTGCGGGCCTCCATTTCGAAAGGTTTTGTGATTTTAGCCTCTAGGGGCCGGGATTCCCAGGCCTTCTCCTTCACGCCACGTGAGAGGTGGCAAGAAGGCCCGAAACTGCAGGAAGTGCCTTTTTGGCACAGCTTGTGGGCTCGGAGGAGCAGAAGTGCTTCCCCCAGGCCCAACAAGCATTGCTGTAGCAAACCCCCTCCTCCAATGATCCCCGTGACAATCCCTGATCCTGACCCCCCTCCCAATGACTGACTCCCCCCGGTCACTGACCCCCGATCCCACCCCCCCCGGATGAATGAATCCCCTGGTGACTGACCTCCGATGACTGGCTTCCCCCCTCCCCGATGGCTGACCACCCCCAATGACCCCCATGCTCACAGATGCTCCCATGCCCACCCATGCCCCCTGTTGCCCCCATGCCCACCCATACCCCCCTGCCCACTCATGCCCCCTCCCCCCATCTATACAATCTAAGACTCACCTGAAGACTTACCTTTTGATGTCCTCTTCCTTGCCCTGCTCCCGTCTGACAGAGACTAGCCTGTCAATCAGGCCGGCCTGACGGACGGGAAACCGACAAAAAAAATAAAAGATGTTCTTATGTCAAAATCATAAGGACGTCTGGGAAACCCGTGCTTCCGGGCTTCCCGTCCGCAATTCGACCCCCCCTCGCCCCCTTCCCAGCTCCGGGTCAAAATCCTGGCCCAAATTTTCTCAAGCTAATTCTAAGTTTTCCTGTTGTATGCTGTGGAAAAGAAATTGGTTTGGTATTCAGTGGTCACACTGGGACACAGCAGGTTGAAGCCTTCATGCCACTAAATTCCTGGTCTTAGCCATGCTCCAGTGAGGAACTGTTGAATGGATATTCGACACCTCCCCCAGGGAGAGAGTTATCCTTGAAACGCTTTCCCTTGCTTCCTGACTGCTGGCTCAGAATGGTCTTTGCAGGGATTTGGAGCAGCTTACCTGCCTGCTTACAGGCGATGCCTAGCCTGAACAAACCAGGAGGATGGGGAAAAAGTTGAGAGATTTTAAAACGCTCATGAAAACAAACAATTGATATGTTAGTAAAAGGGAATACACAAAAAGTATTCCACCTGCAGGTAACTTTTTAAAAAATAACTCATATATAATCAGAACACTGATATATTTAAGAGGCCTAACGGTTGTTTTAGACCGGGACGCCTAAAAAAAGGCCCACACAAATTTAGCTGTGGGACCAAAGCCTGCACAGATTCGGTGCAGGCCAACCCACTGCTAAATTGGTATGCTTTGCGCATGTTTTTGCCTGAAGAATAGGCGCAACACACACCAATTCCTACCCCGTTGTTTCCTAAAAAAAAGGATAAATTGAGTCAAGCAGATAGGCAAGGCCTGATTTAATTTAGTCTTATTAACGCACTATTGCCTTTACACTATGTCTAGATTGAACTCAGGATCTGTATCCTCTTAAAAAGAGATGTACATTGATCACAAGATCAATATATGATGTCTCAAGGGAGAAGTATTGAGCAGCAATCCAAGTAACCAAGTGCATCTAGTGTGGAAAACACTTGAAACACCGCCTCAGACTATATTTCAGTAGTATCAGAAACAAATGTACAATAGACATGTATACAAACAAAGTTTTTTTATTTTTCAGAAGATTTCTTTTAGATTTTTCCCATGCATTTGCTAAGATAATTGGAGAAAACTGCCATGTGGGAAGGTGAGCCACCTACACAAGACCAGCAGCAGTCAGGTAGGAATCACAGTAATTTTTACCCTACCTGGCATCTTGTGGAACCACCTTTAGTATAAATGACTGATTTTATGACCTAACTGGAACATATCCACTGATTCCAACGAGAACTTTGACATGCACGTTAATACTAAGTGAGGTGTCAAACAAGCTATTAGGTTGTAGCCAAATCTCATCATATTATTAGTCTCTCGATTTTGTAAATATTGTTTGCCCCTGTGTTCCAATGAAGCTATATTTTTACTCATGCAAAAACCTGTAAGTTTGTATTCAGTCCTGTTTCTTTGCTGCAGCAGTTTATTGCATGATAACACTGTACCACCAGATGACTTGCTATGAGCATGTCCTCAAAAATGAACACTTACTCATGGCTGGAAAATAGCACTAGCAGTTAAAATATATATAAAAATAACTTTTGCATTAAAGTAGTGCAAAATAATCTGAAATGTAAAAGAATCTTGCCTTCAAAGCACAAGATTACCTTTGTTTAACATTAGTGTTGTAATGGTTTATAAGAAGCCAGTTCTTTTAAATTGCATTGCCACTAAACTTTAACCGTATGTTTACAGGAACTCCACTGGGCACGGGAAAAGGTTTATTAAACAGTAATGCATCCCTGTACTTCTCATTGACTCATGTGTATAAAACAAGAAGAGGTTTTTGAAATGAATCAAATTTTAAGACTGAATGGAAAGCAGTCCTTAATTCTGATCCATGCCTGAATGATTCAATTACCTTCCAATTATATTCATACAAAGTATACTGTCCAACTGGTCAATATTTACAGTCAGAATAAGCAATGAATAAAGTAACACAGACTGACAAATATTCCTAATATTTCAAAGAGATGTAGATAATCAGGCTATTTCACATCAAAAACTCTGAAAATTAAAAGCGCAGTTTTAGTTCAAAATTATGAACTTTACCTATAATCCATATTGCAGCAGTTGCAATCTCTTTCACTACTAAGAATGAAGAAATATGATCTCCTCTTACCCTTGTGTGTGTTCTAATGTGCATCTTTAATCCGTCATTCTTGCTGAAAGCTTTGTCACAGTAGGGACACTGGTAGGGGCGCTCACCTGCAAACAAGATAGATAACCATCAGGGAAACAGAGAACAGAGTACAGAGTGACAGAAAGAGGGGAGCCGTGGCCTCGGTACATCAAGGGAGCACAGCATGGCCAGAGGAACACTTTCTCCTCTAGTCTTAACATTTTTTTTGATCAAACAGGCAGATCAGAGCTTTGGGTAAACTGTGAATAAAGAAAGGTTTCCCTCACTTAAAGGCTGGATCAAAGTTCCACTCTGAACTGTTTGATCTTTGCTAACAAGGTACAACCCCACACATAAATCTCTTTCTTTAAAAGCATATAAGACAACAGTGACCTAATAAATGAACAGCCTATTCCTGTTATTGTATGTTTAATATTATTTGCCAGCCAAATTTGACTCCAACTGTATATGTTTAAATATCAAAGTGAAATTTCACTTTATTTAAAGTGAAAGTCCCATTTTACTGTTTTCCAAAGCAAAGGTTAAAGTCACTAAACTTGAAAATGTAGAATGTACCTAATGTATATAAAATACCAAAAAAACAAAATGAATACAGCTTCCCTGAAGCCTTGATTTCTTCATGGCTTCTTACTGTATCATCAATGCTACTTAACTGAATGCCTTATATGCAAATATTTCTTTGAAATGAATAGAAACTAAAATCCAAAAATAAATTCTATCTGTATCTACTGTGTTCATTCCTGACGACAATGGATTTTAGCTGCTTATTCTTATTCAGTGTTTACTTCTGTTGCCCTAATTACAAATTTTACTGCAATTAAAACTCAGATTGTGTACCCAGTCACCTTCTGAAATGTTTTATTTCAATAGTCTACCAAATTGAAACAAGTAAAATGGCATAATCTTCAATTTCAATTGTTTACCTTTCAGAACATTTTCCATTACGACTGAAGAGACATAAGACATCATGTAATAGAATAATCTTTCTAAAGTTCAATGTGCGTTCCTGACAGTTGAGTAAATCAAGTTATTCACCTAACTGCATTTAGTTACCAGCTGTACTTAATGTCAAATTTGAAATATCAACCTTGAACAGTAGACTGAATGAAGTAATATTTAGCTTTAATTTTTAATAATGTTCTTTTTTCTTCCTGATAGAGATATATATAATTGAAATAGGCCCTGAAATGGTGACACATTGTGCCGCCATGGAAAACAACAAACAGTGATGAGAACATTGGAAGGTACCAAAAGAACAGAAACATACAGCAAATTCATTTAAGCATTTCCACAGAATACTAGAACATCATGTTTGTAACATATTTCCACTTACATGTCTGTACCTGCATATCTACCTGTGAAAACTGAATTTAAAAAAAAATTAAATTATTGTTTAAAAGGTAGTCATCATTGTTAATCCTCGCTTCGTCAAGTCATAAATAAATTTAAATAGGGCTCTACTAATGTGCAAGAACTCAATATGAAGCACCTTCACAGTTCAATCTCCAAGAGTCTTTACCTATCCCTGCCTTTACCACACCTAAAACATAATAAGAAACAAGGTGACTGAAAATGATGGCATATGACAAAACGTTTTTCCATCTGTCTGTTATCACGCACATTTTGTTTATGTACACTGCAGAGAGATAACCTATCGCACCAAATTCCATTTATGTATATGCAATAATGATGGGCCCGCTTCAAGGCAATATATCAAATAAAATAAGCAGCATGCCTGAAAGTCATCTGCTAAAATCTTGTTTTGTTCTCTACCTTTGATAATAAAGCCAAGCTGTTTAAAAAAAATCTTATACAGTGAGGGGATTAGGAATGATATGAAAATCAAAAAGACATCAAGAGAGGTAGAGAGAAAGAGAGACGGAGAGACAGAGCAAGAGATAGACAGATAGAATTACTCAAAAGAAAACACGATTAAAGGACCTGTGTTGTCCTGATAGCTGTTTGATGTGTTCAGTATTTGAAGTGATACAGAGAGGAAGTTTATCACCAAGAGAAATGGAGAAAAAGGCCAAGACCAAGGGATTGATTTTAAACCCCAAGGACGGGTGGGTTGGGGGCGGGTGGGAGTTGAAAAAAGTTGTTTTCTGGGTCGCGACTGCAACCCGGCTTTATTTCCGGGTTTAACGTCGGCGCGGAAAAGTACAGGCTTCCCACTGGGAATGCAAATTCGGAAAATTTTGTGGTTGTGATCCAAAAAAACAACTATTTTCAACTCCCACCAGTCCCCAACCCACCCGTTCATGGGGTTTAAAATTACCCCCCAAGACTCAAGTGGTTAAATAAGAAAGTCAAAAATAACCAGAATGCAAATAATTATTTTGAAAGATACAAGGATTCAAAAGTAATGAAGCCATGACTGGGAGCCGTATAAATGTCACATAATGATAAACTACAATAAGTAGAGAAGGGATATGAGGCCAGTGAAAAGGTGAAATGTGGACAGCAACAAAAGACAATTTTTGTAAAGTGATAGATAAAACTGTGTGTCAAGGACCAAATAGTTTCTTTCATGGGTTAATTGGATGGAAATATTATGGGGCATTAGGAAATAGCTGATGTGTTAAATGAATTCTTAACATCAGTCTTCATAAATGAAGACCTCGGACAAATTCCAGATCCAGTTAAACTGGTTTTGGAATCTACAACATCTGTAGAGGTCAGTAAAGCACGTGTTGTGAAGAAACTCAAGCAATTAAATATTTATAAGCAGCAGAACCAGATGGCATACACCTTACAATCCTCAAGGAAATAAGTGAGGAAAATGGTAAAGCTCTATTTCATGTTTTTAGTCGTTGCACGAGTACCGAGGTTGCATCGGAGGATTATAAGATGGATATGGATCAGGGAATCATATATTAGTTAGCCTAATAATGGTAACGCAGAAATATTCAAAAATAATTTCATGAGATAGCATCAGTGCCCATCTATATATAGTTATAGAAGTGATAGATCATGCCTTACAAACCTAATGGAATTCACTGAGGAAGTAATAAAATTAATAGATCAGAAATATCCAGCAAATATGTAATCAACAGAATGATTCTACATGTGAGACTTCCAGCGAAGATTAAGACTCATCAAATAAATGGCAGAATGACTAGCTGAATTGAAAATTAGCTTGGCAAAGAGGACTTCTTTCAGATGGCCCAGCTGGTTCCGGCAATGAGTAGTGGAGTCAGGTGAATCCTAGTTTTAATTCCTATGTTATGCTGAGTTAGCTTATATCAGTTGGGGTAGCAGTAGGGACATTACAATTGACCTCAGCGCCACTAGATTAGGGAGAAGAAAATCAGCCAGGATTCCTCTTCCAGCAACTCTAGTTGGAAGTGCGTATGCAGAGAAGTCATGTAAAGATTGCGTCGGGCTTGGTTGTGATTGCCTCCTGTCATTGAATAAACTGTTAACACTTATTGTTTGGGCTCACATGGGAAGAATGGTCATTTCGGCAAGGTACCACTAGGTAAGTGCTGCCCATGGAATTGTAACCTAACAAGGAGTACTTGCCTTGAGGAGAGGACAGGGAAGGGGAAGGGAAAGGAGAAGAAAACGGGGGGAAAGGAGAAAAAGATTTTTTTTAAAAGAAAGCAGAAAAGTGATAATACAAAATGCTGCCTATAAAACAACGGTCACCGCACCGCAAAAAGGTGTATAGTGCTTTGAAACATTTCAATAATACAAAGTACTACATAAAGATCCACCATAATTTGTTCTGGGTCCCCTGCCATCCATACTTTTCACAAACAATATTGTGGGGGATATTTATAATATAGTGCTGATGGCATCAAGATGTGACCAGGTGATTAGAATAGGCAAGGTTTATAGGATTTAAACAAACTGGATAGAGTAAGTGCTGAGCTAAGAAAAGGCAGATGGATTTCAACATGATTAAGTATAAAGGAATCCATGCTAGTACAGGAAATATGAACCACGTGTACTTAGTGGATGGACCCTATTTTAAATGGGCCAGTTAATTGTGAAACTGGGCAATGCTCAATCGTACAGTGATATATCAACAGGTGCCTCTCTTTACAGGGAGGGCAGAACTGATATTTTTTCTAGAATGTCTCCCTTTTTATAAGGAGGACACCACTCAAAATTGATAAGTTAAATAAAATTAGCAGTAAATGTAAATGGAATTATATCTGTGAGACCAGGAGAAACTAGACAGAAGGCATCATGTGGACTGGTCACTTGGAATGGAACAGACTCTATAGGGTCGAGTTTCCACTCACTCACGCCAGTGATACCAGTGTAATCCAAGCGGAATCAGCCGAACCAGCGCAAAAGATCGGGGAATTTTAAACGTAAGTGAGTTACACCCAAAACCACTCACGCTCGAGTTTTTCTCGATCTTTTACGCTGGTTCAGGATTCAGTTTGCCTGAATCAGGCCCCGTCCACAAACTGGCCACTCCCCCAGGTTGAAATTGCAAGATTCCACTGATTGCGCTGGTTCGGGGAAGGCTCTTCAAATTGTGCTCATTTTCTTTGGCGCACAGGCACTTGTAGGCACGTTTTAAAAGCTTTTTCATATCAAAAGATAGTTAATTTACTAAGAAACTTACTAGTGTACACCAATGAAACAATTAAATAGTTCAGTATAGTTTATTAAATTCATTTTCAGTGATTTTAAATCAGATTACTCACAGGTGGTGGACTGGACAACCTTATTAAAAATGCTTGTTTTTGGTGATAAACTCATCTTCAGTTGAATTAATAAAATCGCACCAGGTTACCACTGTTAAACACATCAAGGAATACTTTTTAATGGAAAAAAATTGAAATGATTACGTTCTATTACGCTGCCTGATTGCACTGGTTCATGGAAGGTTTTATGTTTGTGATTATGCAAATGAATTTTAATGGAAACTTGAACTGCAACCTAACCAGCACAATTTCAATTGCATTTTGAGCGCAATTTCCTGATTGCACCCAAAGCAGAAACTCAACCCCCATGTGTTCAGTTTTTCCAGATAAGCACAAGAGTCCTTTTTGAACAATGCAGTGACAGGAGGATTCCAGGACTTAAGAGGTCCCGGTCATGAGAACAAATGCATAGAACTGAATTTGTTTTCAATGGATAAAAGAAGACAGGAGGAGGTAAGGCATGATTCAAGTCTTTAAAATTTTGAGAGTCATGGGTGATGTAGATTAAGCAATCTACTTGACTTTGGCTGTGAACGCAGAAATGGAGGACTCATATACAAAATTAACGAGCCTCAAGTAAGACGACAGATTAGAAGAATTCTCTCTCTCCATTCCACAAAATAGTGAATTTGTAGAGCAGACTTTCAGAAAAAAGTAGTTTGATGCTGTGACAATACTTTGTAAAATAGCTGGAAAGATATCGTCTTAGAAATGGAATTCAAGATCATAAGGATATGTATAGAATGAGATGATCGAACAGTCTACAGGACTGAATAGTTGAGATGTGAGAATAGATAAATATTCCTCAGTTGTGCTTGATTAATTTTTTTCAATCAGGCAGCATTTATGTACAATTTTGCTTTAGGACATTTTAGGTGGGGTACAGTCCGAAATGGTGTAGATTATACAATGTCTATGGAAGGACTGAGTTTGATGAACTGAATGTTGTTTTTTTTTTCTTATTCCATGCTTTCTTATATGAGTATAAGACAAAGGCTCATTATCATGACCTTATGTTCATCCTCTGAGGAACTCACATCTGTTAATGTCACTGGATATGCCACAAGAGGCCAGCTTCTCAAGAAGAGGATTGAGTGGAACTGCCTTGATTATACTTGTTGAGTATTGGGAGGCACACGTGGATGGGAGCAGCGGGAGGAACCATGTCCACAACTGGGGCTTATGGATTTTTATTTTTGTGCTGTGTATGCCAATATGGGTAATAAATTTCTAACTCTTTTTGTGGAAAAGAATTGTGGTAACAGAAGAGAAAACAAAAGGGACCTTGCAAGTGGATTGAGGAGGGAATTCAGTCATAAGTCTACACCTCAACTGTCAACGGCTTAAAATCCGTCTCTGAAATGCATTTTGTTTAAACCAGCACCAATACATCACATGTAAATCAGCTGAGGCATCCTGCCACATGTTAGATCTTAGTCAATTTCAGGTCTAATCCAAACTCCAGTGTTATTTTAAACAAAGCGGTGAACTCCGATGTCCATTATGATACATATTGTAGATTTCTAAACTGGAGTATATAGCCTACAACCTAGAAAATTCTCCTGATACTCCAGTGCTTTGAAGCCTTCTACTAAAGCAACTAGGTTTTAACAGAATGCCCTATTAACTTAAATTTAGGTTTGATTCTATTTGCATAATTTTACGACTTCTTGCTGCTCACTCGCAGCACGTACTGGGAATTTTGATGCGCTTTGTGTATCATTCTATGGCCACTTAAAATATAGTTGGCACATCATGCATAGCACTCACCCAGATTTCTAATATGCACCATCAGAGGGCGAGGCTGCCCACTGATGGTACGGAGTTGGAATATTACCCTGTCATATAAGAAACCAAAGTGCCTGTTGTACCAATAGCATTAGCAAAATCTTATTAAATAAAAACAGAAAATGCTGGTCTTCGACCTGAAACGTTGGGCCCGATATTAAAAGGGAGGTAACGCGCCCAGTGAAATCGGGGTACTCCGCACGCAATCGCAGCCTAATTGAATGTACTTACGCATGCTTCCGGGTTTCGCGTTCCAGGCCGGCACAGCCGGCACATTGCGCACCCGCATCACAGCATGTCAGCAGAAGGAGCCCTATTTAAAGAGGCAGTCCTCCAATGCTCCTCCTGCAGCAAAGAAACATTTTTGGAGCATGAAGCAGGCCAGAGGCAATGCTGCTCCAAGGTTCTCTGACTCCTCAGTCCAGGTGTTGCTCGATGGGGTGAGGAGTAGGAGCAAATTTTTTTTTCCATCTGATGAGAAGAGGTGGCCTCCCTCTCCTACCAAGAAGGCCTGGCTCGAGGTGGCCGAGGAGGTCACCAGCAGCAGCGATGTGTGCTGAACCTGGGTCCAGTGCAGGAAGCACTTTAATGACCTAACCAGGTCAGCCAAAGTGAGTGTACTTACGCATTCTCCCACACTCCGTCTTCCACACAACTCCTTCTGCACTGCCACCATAACGCTCTCGCATCACTCCTCACATCCACTCAACCATCATCCTCACCTTGCCTGCACTTACTCACTGCCCCAGTTCCCATTTGAACACTACCATGCAACCCAATTCTCATACAATCTCATGGCTATGTCTCAAACGCACCCTCCCATGCATCTCCCTCACGCTCAACCCCACTCACACCAATGCATGCAAAGGGTCACTGTGCAACCATCACTCAATCACGCCTCTCTGTGTTTTGACTTGTTCGGAGAAGAGCTGCCAGAATGCCCAGGAGAAGGCAAGGATCGGAGGGGGCCCACCACACCAGGTGGTCTTAACGGACGTGGAGCGGTAGGCATTGGAACTAAGTCGGATGCTGGAGTGCCTGTCCATGACGGACGCTGAGACTTGGAGCACACAAGCGGCTGGTGACAGAGATCTAACACTCAGCACTCATGATAGCGAATGATCTTAACATCACTTGGCAAATGCAGCACCTCAACATCTGTCCACATGCTTAATATTGCTTTCGATTCTCTTGCAGGGCCATCTGCGAGCGCCATTACTGCGGAGGGCGATTCCTCAGAGGACCTGCCAGCCTCGGAGGGTGCATCATCACATCTGAGCCAGCCATCCACCAGCACACATACACACACCTCGGTGGGTCCCCGTCCTCAGTTAGTTGGGCTTGCACATGGTGAGTCACCACGCACATGTGAGAACGAGCAGACCCTGGTGGCAGGGGCAGCCGTTGCGAGTCCGCATCGGTGGGAGCACTCTTCTCCAGGCTCTGCTCAGCTGGACACAGATGCTGAACCCTGGGAGCGAGCCATGAAAAGGAGAGTCATCGAGGGCCAGCAGCACATTGCTGAGGTACTAGAACAGTTGCCACGCGCACTCTCCACAATCACGCAGAGCATGGAGGAGTCCAACTCCTGCATGAGTGGAATACTGTCACAGGGACATGAAGGCATCTGAGATAGTGTCGCGGGTAGGTGCGGGAATGTCTGCGATGGAGGAAAGGCTAGCCTCCATCGAGCTTCAAGCACAGCTCAACAATGAGTCCATTCAGGCCCTGACAACGGCCGTTCGGATTCAGGGTGAGCAACATTCTGCCGTCTTAAACAGGTTGACAGATACATTACAACTGGCCTTCCAAGGCTTCACACAAGTCTGCCAAACTGTCGTCCAGCAGGGTGGAAGGAGTGATGTGGGCCTGGGCCAGGAGAGGGATGATGGTGAAAGAGGACATGGAAGTGGGGACACCACTCAAAGCGCTCCCACGTCTCACCCATTGCCCCCCCCTCTCAAGCAATACTCGCAATGCTGCCTTCTCTCCAGGTGGCCGAGTCTGCCCCTGCACAGGTGCAGGTGCAGCAGTCTTTGGAGGGGCCTTCACAGGTACCGAAACCCAGAGGGCGTCCGCGCAAAGCATCTCATCGGTCAGGGCATGGACAAGAGCAACCTGCCACTATCTCTGCTGAAGCCACAGGGGTAGCACCACATAGGGGTTCCCGTAAACGTAAGGCTAAGTTTTTGTGAGCAAAAAGGGGATGCACAGGGATGTATGACAGAATGTCATGTTCTTGATTTACTTTTGTTGTTTTGCAAAGCACATTAAAATTTGTTATCACCACTACTGCCTTTGCAAATCTTGTCTGGTTTGTGCAATAATTCCCTTTCCTGAGGATCACAATGAAGACCCACACCTGATGCCACCCATTGTGTCACTGAAGAGTGGGTGTAGGTGTATTTGCAGGGCTCTTTTGTGCAGACGACTGAGAGACGCCGGCGATGTCCCCGGTGGCACCCTGGAAGGATCAGGAGGAGAAGTTGTTGAGGGCAGTGGTGACTTTGACAGCGACAGGTAAGAAGATGGTGCTCGGGCCAGCCGGAAGCAGCTCAGCATCAAGGAGGCTGCAGATGACCACGACTACATGTCGAGTGACTCTGAGCATCCGTGTGCACTGCTGCTCAGAGAGGTCCAGAAAGCTGAACCTTGGTCTGTAGACCCTGTGGCGAGGGTAGTGCCCTCTGCGATGCATCTCTCTGTTTTTGCCCTCCCTCCTGCAGGTGGGTGTGTCACAGCACTGTGTTGTGGAGCTCCACGTGTCAGAGGTGGACGGCGTGGCCGGCGAGGCTGGTGATGCTGTTCGTCCTCCGAGGAGATCATGACTGCAGCTATGGCGGCCCCATCCACAAGATGTATGTTTGAGGGGTCCGCAAGGTCGGTAAATGTGTCTGCACACCGGGGTTGAGGTTGCAAGTTTGTGAATTTTTGTGTTAGGAGGAGGGTGGTGCAGGCGAAACTTTGTCCAAAGTGACAGAGTGGCCTCCTGCAACGAGTGAGGGTCTCCCCCACCCCCAACCTGTCAAATGAACCTTTGCAGCTCCCACAGGCTGGTGGCTGCAACATGTCTGTTTCAACTGGGAGTGTTTCCCCCAGTACGGCAAACACGCTCAGTTGACCTGAAAATCCCACCCCAAACGACCTGAAGTATCAAAATAATTGACTTAAGTGGGATCCCGCCAGCTTTAATTGCCGGTGGGAGTCTCGCATGCGGGGGCTGGACGCGCATCTAAGCACTTCATTGGGGAACCCGGAAGTGGGCGGGTTGGAGCCGGGCTCCGGACCCGACCCGGGAATCCCCAATTTTCGGAGCTCCCCCCGCCACAAACGCACCCGCTCGGCCATCCTAAAATCGACCCCATTAACTCTGTTTCTTTCTCCAGAGATGCTGCCTGACTTGCTGAGCTTCTCCAGCATTTTCTGTATTTATTTCAGATTTCTAGCATCTGCAGTATTTTGCTTTTGATTTAGCAGAATCTTATTGACTGGCGAAGCGTGCCCCATGTCTAATAATTTGCTTTTCAATTTCAGACAAATGCTCATCAAGGAACATCAGCCATCAATTACATTATATTCTGTCTGACTTAGCAGCAAGATGTAAGTAATTTTAAACCCCAAAGAGTGTTGAAGACTATGAATTTGGGCATTTCATAAAAAACAAACCTTGCAGCTACAACTGACTGTCACTTTATAATCCTCATAAGAAATAATTGACCATCATGTTAATGGGAAAACAGTAAGAATTACATTTGAGTAATGATGTGTTTGACGAAAATGATGTAAAACCTTTCAACAGTGACATCCAACTGCATAAAAATCCAATAAATGCAAAACCAGCCATGTCTAATTTGATCAAAAATCCCCATTTTCCTTAATTCATTGCTGCATTAGTAACTTGGTTTATATGCAACTATGAAAATTCTTAGTTTATTATTAATCCCTGTCTGAAACACAATGGCATGCAAGTGAGATGTCTGTATGCAACCCCTACCCCTTATTCCTGGATTGAGGTATAAACTGTGCTGTGATTACATCAGTGTGATTTTTCCCACTATATACTGTATCTATGTTGTTTCTTATTATGTTCTTATGTTCTCCTTTTGACTTTCCTTTCACACAGGGAGGAAGCTAAGAAGTAACGATTTAACTGATTGCCATTAAGAACATAAGAAAAGCAAACCATTGAAGCTCATCCTTCCAGTACCCTAACTCTCCTATCTTAACATCTACTTGCATTTTAAATGTCCCGAATGTTTTGGCTCTATCAACCGGCTTGGGAATTATTCCAAATATTTATAATTCTTTGAGTAAATAATTTGTTCCTAATATTTGTTTTAAATTTACTCTACACTACTTCAAATTTATGTCTTCTGGTGCTACTTTCCTGACTTATTTTGAAGTATGGGTACGTATGAGATCCTTAGAAAGCTGTAAGATTGTGTGAGGACTTGGCATGGGTGAGCAGTAAACATGGAACAGGTTGATGGTAAACACTTTGTGGTGTGCAATTTTGAATAATCTTCCTACAGATTCCTTGAAGAATGCCATTTTCTCTTGCATCTGTCCCTAGGTTCTGCAGGTGCTATACACAGCATTCAACCCGGCTGCCATCTCCTGCCAGGCATACTTTACTGTTGACGTGTGTGGAGGGTGCCCTAGAGTGTCAAACAGGGTGACCCTCCTCACCCGCACTTCATGAAGGAGTCATGTCCACTTTCAAAGCCATCATACAGGTGTGTGTGTGTGTGTGTGTGTGTGTGTGTGTGTGGGGGGGGGGGGGGGAAGGGTCAGGTGCTGTGCTCCTACACCACTTGCCCACAGACTCTATTTCATGCCCCCCGTATAGCTTTTGGAAAGGCTAACAAATATTTAAGCGACTACCAAAGGCTCTGAGAATTTCTGATCTCCTATGTGGCCAGTTATCGTTTAAGTGTTTTTTGTATTCATATTTATAATATCACTATAGCTAATGAACAGAGCATCTCTGGAGAAATATTCCTGGGTCTGTAACCAGGCACATTGGATTGCCTAGGCACAGCGAATACTAGAGTGTACGCCGGTAAAGGAACCCATCCAATTTCCTCCGTTTAAATTAATGGAGGAAAACTGGGTGGCTTCCTTTATAGGTGTGTACTCTAACCTGCCCGATTTTCCAGTATACCCTTTGTCCAGGCAATCCAGTGTGCCTCATTTCGATACCCAGGAAATGATCCCCTATTTTCTCCTATGTGGTCTAGTCCACAGAAGTTATGCTGTGCTAAATGCATTGTAAAGCAAAATCTCTGTACACTACTATTCTGGTTATGTATTCCAGCTTTGCCACATTAACTAGACATTGAATGTAACAAATCTACAACTCCCATGTTATTTTCCAAGTCTCTGTGAAAAGTCAATTCCGTTTATCATATACTTATGATACACATTTTTTTCACCACTGTGCATTGTTTAACATTTCTTGGTGTTAGATTTAACTTGTCATTTGTCTGATTGCATAATCGATCTAAATTCTTTTTCGCTGCATCTTCCATGTCCACTACTCTCCCTATTTTAGTGCTGCCCACACATTTGACATTTCAGTATCTAAGTCATTTATGTAAATTAGAAACAATAGGAGTCCTAGCACTGAATCCTGCGTGACTCCATTCAACACCAACCCCTCCTGAAGCCTGACATTACACCTCTCACATGTACTTTTTGTTTCTTATTTTCTCCCCCATTTGCTTCTACATACTGTATTCTTCTGTTTGGTGAGATGGAATGGAGGAGCTTCCCTTGAGAGAAGGAAAAGTGGAAGGGCAAGTGTGCACTCGCTATTGGCATTATCAATGAGTGACAGACGGCAGGGGCCTGGAAACAAGTTGCCTGGCCATTAGTTCTCAGTCAAGAAAAGGTTTTTAGAAGGAGGCGAACCCAAGAAGAAAAATTGGGAAATAAAAAGCCAAACAGAGAAGCAAATAAAACAATATGCAATATATACTGTGAACGTTATTATTCTTATTATACTCTCACACTATGGGGAAAATAAACAATGGATCGATTGTTCTTATGAGAGTGGCACAGGAGTAATGCATGGACAAGCATGAAAATGTTTTTAATTGGGAGACTTAAGTCAGACCAGCTCGCCACCGCCCCCCTCAATGGAGCGACAAGTTGTAGCTTTAATATCCAATGGCCCCGCTGGGCCAGATGCTATAGTAGCCTGCTCCTATTATTCAAATGACTTCATCCCCAGAATTTGGGATGGGGTCAGGATGAGGGCAGATAGGTTAGGTGGAAGTCTTGCCCCACCATACTTCTGGCACGCAGAGCGGGGGTTCCATAATTTCTAGGCTAAGATGTTTTTCTTTAATCCTGGTCACTGGCAACATAGCGCTGCTGTTGACTCCTAACTTTTAAAATCTATCAAAACCTTTTGTTCCATCCACATGTCATACATATAATAGGATTCCATTGTATTTGATAATTTCAAAACCCCAACCCATGTAGAGTCACAGGCCAACCAAATAAAGAGACTGCATCGTCTCAAACACACAAGTTTTCCATTTCAAACATATATGTATCACAAATCACTAATAATTGCACCCAGAAGCCTGCTGCTACCAATGGACACAAATGGTGGCAAGATTCCAGGACTGTAGTGCTAGATTCAATTTGCACTAAATGAACAAATCTCACATCTGCTGAAACTTAACACTGCCTCTCCTGTGACCTATGCGGTCCCTAATCATGGCAGTCACCCTGCAGACACCAGGGAACCTGCTGGTGCTAAAGCTGCTAATGGGTCCATGCGCACTTTTAAGTTCAGTTTCATTTTTTTTTAATGTCGAGTTTTGGGTCACTGAATAAGTGATGACAGCTGAAAACTGCCACACTTTTGTCTCTACATTTATGATTTCGCCAGCAGTGGTCTGAAAGCTATTAGGGTTGCCTATTAGTAATTAATTACAGCTTTAGTGCTTGCTGATAAATGTATCACTGCCAGCTTTGAGCACAGGCTGGAAGAGGTGGATGCTGAAATGTGAGCCTGCCACTTTTAGCCACAGTTACACCACCAAACGTAGACCTGCCTGAAAGAATAATGGAAGCCAGCCACTTTGGTGCAAGATTGCTCATAGTTCATCCTTCAATATCAAAGAAGGCAGCCAGAATATCATTGCTAATACCAGGCTGTTGACGTACAGCACCATGGGCTTCATATGAAAGTCCTGGGCCATGGGCCTGGCACACTTTGGTGCATATGCACAGACGATGAAATCTAACAGCAATATTGCAGCAGCCCATGCGGTATCAGTGATCCCTAGTACCAAGGAGCATTTATATTAATAGGTCCTTGCGCATCATGACATATTAGGCACCAGCTGTGGCTCAGTAGACTCTCATCTCTGAATCAGAAGGTCATAGGTTCAAGTCCCATTCCAGCGACTTGAGCACATAATCCAGGCTGACACTTCAATGCAGTACTGAGGGAGCGCTACACTGTTGGAGGTGCCATCCTTCGGATGAGACGTGAAACCGAGGCCCCGTCTGCCAGTCTTCCCTGTCAGGAATCACAGCATCCACCAAGCAACTCCCTGCGCAGGATAGCCAAGATCAGGTGCACAGCAGAGTGCAGCTTCAAACTGATGTCCCTCCAGGGTAAAACAGTGCTCCAACTGGTGGCACCATCAGGTCAACAAACATAGAGTTCACTGTTCACCTACACTACTGCATGTACAAAATTGTAGCTCAAAAATCCCCAACTTGTCGTAAAATGATTTAATGCAGTGTACTGTAAATAAACACCACTTGCACCACATTTGCCTGAATCTGTCACCAAAGTTGCAGGAATACCAGGAATGAATAACAGCTTTAACCAAGGCCAATCACTCACTCTGGTTGGTTTACAGATTCTTTTGTTTCAAAGGTCAGCGTTTCATTTCCATAAGATATTGCTTTATTATCTGCTTCTAATATTTGGTTTAAAAACTGACTTTACAGTTCTTTACAGTAAATGTCAATCAGTGAAAAGTAACAGTTTAGGAGGCAACACAACCACATTAATAGAAATAAATGAATACTTCGCATCTCTCTTCACTACAGAAGAGGATGCTGCCATTGTAGCAGTAAAGGAGGAGGCAGTTGCAAAATTGGAAAGGATAAAAATAGATTAAAAGGAGGTACTTAAAAGATTGGCAGTACTCAAAGTAGAAAATTCACCCGATCCAGATGGGATGTATGCTAGGTTATTGAGGGAAGTAAGGGTGGAAACTGCGGAGGCTCTGGCCACAATCTTCCAATCCTCCTCAGATATGAGGATGGTGCCGGAGGGCTGGAGGATTGCAAATGTTACATCCCTGCTCAAAACAGAGGAGAGGGATAAACCTGACAGTTATAAGCCAGTCAGCCTAGCATCGGTGGTGGGGAAACTTTTAGAGACAATAATCTGGGACAAAATAAATTGGCACTTGGAAAAGTATGGGTTACTAAGTGAAAGTAGCATGGGTTTGTTAAAGGAAAATCGTGCTTGACTAACTTGATTGAGTTCTTTGATGAAGTAACGGAGAGGGTTAATGAGAGTAATGCGGTTGATGTTGTGTATTTGGACTTTCAAAGGGCATTTGATAAAATACCACATAATAGACTTGTTAGCAAAATTAAAGCCCACGGGATTAAAGGGACAGTGACAGTATGGATATAAAATTGGCTAGGGGTCAGAAAGCAGAGAGTAATGGTGAACGATTGTTTTTCAGACTGGAGGGAAGTATACAGTGGCGTTTCCCAGGGGTCAGTATTAGGACCACTGCTCTTTTTGATATATATTAATGACCTGTACTTGGTTATAGAGGGTATAATTTCAAAGTTTGCAAATGACACGAAACTTGGAAATGTGGAAGATAGTAACAGACTTCAGGAGGACATAGACAGACTGGAACAAATGAGCAGACAAACAGCAGATGAAATTTAACGCAGAGAAGTGTGAAGTAATGGATTTTGGTAAGAAGAATGAGGAGAGGCAATATAAACTAAATGGTACAATTTTAAAGGTGGTGCAGGAACAGAGAGACCTGGGGGTGCATATACACAAATCTTTGAAGGTGGCAGGACAAGTTGAGAAGGCTGTTATAAAAGCATAAGGGATCCTGGGCTTTATTAATTGAGGCATAGAGCAAGGAAGTTATGCTAAACCTTTATAAAACACTGGTTAGGCCTCAGCTGGAGTATTGTGTTCAATTCTGGACACCACACTTTAGGAAGGATGTCAAGGGCATAGAGAAGGTGCAGAAAAGATTCACTAGAATGGTGCCAGGGATGAGGGACTTCAGTTATGTGGAGAGACTGGAGAAGCTGGGACTGTTCTCCTTCGAACAGAGAAGGTTAAGGGAAGATTTGATAGAGGTGTTCAAAATCATGAACGGTTTTGACAGAGTAAATAAGGAGAAATTGTTTCCAGTGGCAGATGGGTCGGTAACCAGAGGACGCAGATTTAAGGTGATCGGCAAAAGAGCTACAGGCGACATGAGGAAACATTTTTTTATGCAGCGCGTTGTAATAGTCTGGAGTGCACTACCTGAAAGGGTGGTGGAAGCAGATTCAATAGTAACTTTCAAAAGGGAATTGGATAAATACTTGAAGGGAAAAAATTTACAAATCTACGGGGAAAGAAAAGGGGAATGGGACTAATTGGATAGCTCTGTCAAAGAGCCGGCACAGGCATGATGGGCCGAATGGCCTTCTCCTGTTCTGTACCTACTGTGATACTATGAAGAATTCAAACTTCATGTTCAAATTCAACCCTGAAGCTTCAAAAATTGGGCCCTCTGAATCTGAAACAATAGCGTCCATGTCACATTGGCAGTTGTTACAATGTTTTTTGCACAGGCAAAAAAAACCTCTAAAATTATAGAAACAGAAAATGCTGGAAAAGTACAGCAAGTCAGTCAGATTCTGTAAAGGGAAAAGACAAGTAAACATTTCAGGTGTAATCCTTCATAAGAACAATTCTGATGAAGCAGTCCTAATAAAAGGTTACACCCAAAATCTCAATGTGTCTTTTCTCTTTACAGATGCTGACTGATCTGTTGTGTATTTCCAGCATTTTTAATTGTTATTTCAATTTTTTATTACAGTTTTTTCTTTTTATTTCTAAGATAATAGAGTTGATTCTTACTTGCATTAAGAAAACTGTGTATTAACTGGCACCATTTTAGATTTATACTTTGAGAGTGAACTGGGGTCACATCACCACAGCAAGATAGCTTGCCATCTTTCTCACTAGATTACTCAGGATGCAAAGGACAAATCACTAACATGAGGCTGCACAGCCTGCCTTCCCCTATCCCAACAGGGTACCAATGATCAATTGAAAGCATTATCAGCTACATAAGCTCCTGTCCCACTGGAATACCAAGGATCAAAAACATATTCCACTGGGGCTGCCAGGAATCAGATGGTCCTTCCCAGGAAGTCATCAGCCAAGAGGCAAATTTTGTACTTTTACCTGATAAATAAATAAATAAAGAAGACACTTAACATTTGTTCCTGCAACCACAGATGGCTGTTAGCTGCTGTCATGATGGTCAGAGAAAATCGAAGTAGGAGATGCAAAATAGCTATATACATGTGGTGCCCTTTTTTCTTAAACTGACTGTCCAATTGAAACCTGAAGTACAGAGATTCTGACAAGTTACAGATTTCAATTAATTGACTCAAGCAGACTCAATCTGGATAATTTCTTGTTTAGAATTCTGTTCATAGATCATTTCAGCATATCACCTCCTATCCAATCCAATTCCAAACACTAAAGTTGACAGTTGTATTAAATAATAAAACCAACTCGGATCCAGGGCATCAGAAGCACTGGCAAAAATCCATTCCTCTGATGTGCATTAGTGCAAATCTCAGCCATAAACAAGGAAAATAACATTATTTTGGGATCGAAGTCCACTTTCCTGTATAAAACTAGGCAAGATTCCCCTTTTACAGTAGTGCAATTTGTAATACATTCTGCTGTTTGTAAGTGTACAGCCAGCTGGTGATATTGACTGCCAAGTAAAGCAACTTTCTTAGTGGTGTCAATGCTGGTGCTAATCTGAAGGGGTGGAACAGAATTACTGACTCAGCTATGATCTTTTTGCTTTAAAAGGCAGAGGAAGCTGCCTTTATTTCTGTATTACTTTGTATTTTTTTTTAAGTGCTGTTGTCTCACATTGCTAGAATTGGTCCTCACTGGGGCACGACTCCAGCCATTTGTTCAAACAGCATTTTGAGGGGGCACAACAAAGAAACGTTCCTTCTTGCAAGAGGGCCCCTACTTCTCCTCTCAGCTGGACCTTCTGCTCTTTTTTTAAAAAAAAGAACTGCCAGTAGCGGCTATATTTCTGGCTAAAAGACTGGTGGGACATCGTCGACAGACATTTCCACTTATTGTCCACATTGAGAAATGTATCACATAGTAGGTGAAAGGAACATCCAGACTCCTGTCATACCCTTAGAGCTAATTTTGTACAATTAACAAAATTACCATTTTTCAATGTATTCTTGGAACATTGCAAATGATGGACGCCTCTGTTGATTCCTATATTTCCAAACTCCATCAGCAATTTATAAAATCTTATTTCTGCAGATGTCACATGGTAGTAAACCTGCTTGAATTAAAAGCTGGAAAGAAAATGGAGTCCTAAAGGGGTTAAATTTTTACTGCAATAACTTCCAAGAGGATGGGAGTGGTTTCTTTCATGAACAAAAGATAAGCAACATCAGATTTTTAAAAAATATCAAAGGCATGAATTCCTCAAATAAAATATAAACCCTAGCACACAGAACAAAGTTACCGTAACCTTATGAAACCTACTTGAAATTAATTTATTTATCTCTGTTGGAACAAATACATTTGCCCATCCCACACACTTGGTCATTTTCTGTTCTTAATGTAACTAAATTATAGGCAGGAAATGTAAGGCAAACTTATGGCTAAAAATACAATGAAGAATGACATTTGGATACATCTTCTACAACTTAAATACCTTATTATACAAACCTTCACTTCACACATTAAGACCATTTATTGAAATGGAAGAGAGTGAAGAAATTCATTTTATTTTTTGATCGGTATTTAAGCACTTGAGAGAACATATGTGAAATGTGAGCATTGGGAAAGGTTCAAAGATGCAAGTTTCCTGTAAACATCCATCTTCCCAACTCCTCTGCAAAACACAACTTTGATTTTTTCCAGCATACGGAAGATTGCACCCATAAATCTCTTGGAATTATTAGGAAAGCCTTGATCAGAGAGTCCAAATGCTCAAGGTAAGCATCCCAGTACGCCTTCCAAAAGTCAGCCCAGGCTTTGATGCCCTGCTATCAGAGGAATTCAAGGTCACAAATAGATCAAGACTTAACTCTACTGATTGGTTCTTAGCTATATTAACCCTTCCTCATCTATAGAACATGTTTGTAACAGGCTGTAATGGAGATCCACAGGAAACACTTTTTAAAAACTTGTTAAGCACTGATTTCCTCTGTAGCACTGAAAATCCACTGGACCCTCCCCCCGTCCCACTCCTTTATAGTACCTGGAAGCCATGAAAAACAAGTTCTGGAGTGCTGTTGGTGTGTGTGTGTGTGTGTGTGTGTGTGTGTGGGGGGGGGGGGGGGATGGTGTACTGGTCATCCATTAGTAACAGAGAAAATAAATAATGCGTGATATCAAAAGTCACGATATTCCCATTATACAAACAGTGCCCTGTAATACATAGGGGATATGTTATGGTCATCAGTGAGAAACAATAATTACCTGTAAAATTGATCCTAATCAGATAACTCAATTGATAAATTCATGACGTAGTTACATTCAGTTTTATGTGTGGAGATTTTTTAAATCATATTTCTGGTCATGATACATTTATTTATACCACATATTTAAAATATAATGGTAAAATATTTTTTTTAATGGATATATGTTTTTATGACATTACAGCTGTGGATATATATAAAAAAGAATCACTGCAGTCACCATACCACAACTATGTTCTAAATATTTTTAATCAAACAACAACTGAAATAAGTAAAGTTATACTTAGGTTCAATTACTAATGTATCTGACTGACTCTGGTAGAGTTCACGAGGGAGGACTGAGATATGCAGAAGCATCCACCGCTTAAATGACCCAATTGACCTTACAATTCAGCCTGAGTCACACAAGGCATCATGACATTTCTGTCATTTAGAGACAAATGGACAGCTCAATGGCTGACTCTGGCGTTGTCCTGGACCAGCACTTACACTGAGCAGGCATTTAGTCACACATCGATATGAAACAATCAGCCAGAAAGGAATGTTTTCAAGTTGCAGGAGTTCTACACTACGAGTTTCATTCTCTAACAGACTCTGCCAAATATGCAGTGGTTCTAAAGACAGGACATATTGGGGCCAATTTTCACTTCTGGCAGTGGCAAAAAAACGATGATAGTGGATCGGCCGCCCGATAAACATCCTGCCCAATTTAAATTGAGCGGGGTGTACAACAGGCAGCCAATCCACTACCGTCATTTTAATGCCACTGCCGAAAGTGAAAGTTACCGTCATTCTCTCTTGATTCAGGCAGCCCAAATAATTATCACTTAGTAAATGCGCATCAAAGTACATCAAATTTTTTTACAGCACGTGTAAGAGGAAATTTTCATACCTAAGCTAAATGGAAATATGACAGCAAGTTTGTTCAAAAAAGAGCTATTTATAGGAATAAAAATGCTGGTCATTCAATCGATCATTTTTCATTTCTATAGATTTGTCCTTAAATGTGTGATGAAAATATATTAAGTAACAGTCTGATGGGTTACCTTAGCATTTGAACACTATTCATGCTGACTAATTTACTTCATCCTTCGACTAAAGTCTCGAAGAGTACACAACATCAAACTGTGCACAGCCATCTGCACTAAGGGCCTTTGTCGTTTTTTGAATCCATCACAACAATTCATGTTGTGATTTTAAAAAAAACAGCTGTGATAATATATTAAACTTTAACTTTAGTATTAATCCCCAAGCACCACATTTCCTGTTAATGGTTTTGTCATAGCCCCTTAGCATAAGGTGCAGCTATAGCTCAGTTCAGCCGTGTTAAAGCTCCAATACCCCATGCTTCATGAAGCATGTCACACGTTTGCAAACCTTTTCTTCCATGAGCAGTGGCTAACATAGCGCAGATTACACTAAACATATTATCAAGTAACTACAGTACTTCATTAGCAATTGATGAAATGGAACAAGTTCAATGCTGCCCAACTCCTCCATCTGTCATGCGATCTTGATTAGACACTGGATCAGTCTGACTAGTTCACGGTATTATTGTAGATTATTATTAATTGGTGCAGGCCATGAATATACCCTTCAATACCCAGGTCACGTAAACCTTTATGCAGAGATCTTTATGCACTAAATAAATTTAGTAACATGTTAACATTCCTATTTTAAGTGCATGGCTTTTCCCCCATTATTTTATACACTGGTAAGGAGCAGACATGAGATATGAGGCACAAAAACAACTTATTTGAAGATCTGCTGTTTTCTATCTACATTAGTACAAATTTAGGCCTGCATAAAAGAGCTTAGTTTATGATATTTATGCTAGACAGAAATACAAATTAGCATTTGCAATGGTCTGACGAGAAGCAAACTCTACAGTTTCATGCAACCCTCATTATGCATTTAACAGGACATCTTCCAACAGAAATTACTCTTTCATTAAAAGTGCTATATTTATACATGGTAAAGCAAAGGATACTCTGTTTTATCTCATGTAATATATTATCAGAGCCACTAATTTAAGGTGATTGAATCAGTTAAATTGTGTTTTTATTTTGGGAATGTTGGTGGTATTGTAAGGCTTGAATTCCATGATAGTAGGCATATTTGTACATAGGGGTAGATTTTTGTCCTATGGCCTGGACATAAAGCATCACCAAGGCAAAGCACAGAGATGAAAATTAGATGGGGGATATCATGTACCTTTAACAGAACCCACCTGATTTTCCTTCTGATGTATGTGTGTCTTCTACAACCTATCCTCGTGCTACCCCAGTGGGTGTCTTCCTGAGGGTGTCAAACTTGTTTTCATTTCTTCCAGTTTTTGGGGCTATTGGAGGCCACATTGATCCTTTCTGGTCCCTCCTGCCATGCAGTAAACATTGGCCTTCTGTGACAAGAGTGCCCCTCTGTCCCATAGAAGATAATCTCCTTCCCAGGAATTGCTTCCAGAGATTCTGTTTCTTCTTTATTCCTCCATGCAGCTCTATGATATTGGAAAAGTTTAGGCTTGGACACAGCACAAGCTGCTTTCTTTGAAATAACAGTAGCCATTTAAGAGGTTCTGCTTCACAGGGAATCTTGCCCCCACAATCAGCGAGTTCCCAGCAGCAGGCCCAATTTGGGCAGGAACACGCAGGAAATACTTAAATGGACTAGCTGTGGAAGATCACATGAGGTCAGCCTGTCTCAAATTTTTCAATCACTGCAACCTGGTCCACCCAGATCAGCCTTATAATTTCTTGAAAGGTAATCACCATATTCGTGAAAAATAATGTTTTACAAACCTTTGTTTGTCAAATGTACAACTCAACAACATAATTAATGTTGAAACATGTCATGGCGACACAATTGATGTTGAAACATGTCACAGTGCACAACATCATGAAAATTATATGACAATTTTAGCCCAAACAAAGAAATATGTTGTCAAACCTTTTTCATGAAGCCAGTGTCCTTTTAAAAGCAACAGAGTGAATCAGGTTGTAGAGTGGAGGATGTACCAAGACACTGGCCCACAATTTGCTGTGGCCGGTCAATGAACGGTACCCACCGTTAATTAGACTTGCCTTTGCTCGTTTAATTTCCATGAGATTTTGTTAAAAATGAAATTTTACAATTTCTACAGCACACATTCAGCCAAGTTGGACTCCATTTAAACAAATATTGATGTTAAAAATTCAAGGGATTGCTTAGTCAAGTTGCTGGAAGTGCGAGATGCCCTCGCCAACAGCACAGCGCCCTCTACAGGACATCTGCGATCGGAGTGAACAGGGCAAGCAACTGTGTATCTCCTTAATCAACCAGATTGAAGGACTGTGAAATGAAAAGCGCAGAGTCTGAACCAGGAAGTGTAAATTAGAATGGGTGAATTCAATGTCAAATCAGGTACAGAAAGAGAAATAAAGAGAGGGAAAGAAAGATTGGATTGAGAGAGAGAGAAAAAAGAGACAGAAAGAAAAAGTTAAAAAAAATTAAATTTTTTAAAAAGCTCCAAGAACAATTAAAACCTGAAAAAATGAGGCTCCGCACTTGTAATAGTTAATTTCCAGTGCCAGAGAGGTTGAGTAACAGTAATTAACACTTATCACGCCATTGAACAGGTACTTGACTGAAATGGACAAGCCCTAACTTTCTGTGACGAGTTTACTTCGTATCTACCATACAAATACAGGAACTTCATGCTGTTCAATGCATTTGAAGGGTGAGTCAGACAGCGAGATGCCATTTTCGCAAAACTAATGGCAGAGCAGCACATCACGGACAGCATCTTCCGGATTTTCGTGTTTAACCATGCGCCTGCCCTCGCCTGAAGTTGCTTTGCGATATGCGCATAAATAACGGTGAGCGCCGTTAGCCTCACCATTATTTTGACAGCAAGTTCTGGGCCATGAACTTGAGCTACTCCAATGTTAGTCTGAAATAACAGAATGTGATACTGTCACATTTTCTTGTACACTACTCTGGCAATGTAATCCTCGCTGTGTGCAAGGTTCTTTGATGTCCCAGTTCTTCTACAGTTTCCCACATTATAAATTTGACTGAATATAGCTCTCATGTAGGCAAATTCCATGTATATGCAAATATGAGTGCTCGTGTGAAGGCCTCTGCTTTCGGCTGGCAAAGCAAATGGAGGTATAACCATTGTTCCCTGACAACATTCCTGCCCAGATGGGTGCAGAATAAAGATAGCCTTGATGACCTGTTGTATGTCAGACATTGGAATACATATCCGAAAACATACATGGAAAAATTTATTAGGTTTGTCAAGATATACGTTGAAGCAGATTTTCTTGGTGTCCTGAGTATTATGCATTTTAAACCATGCTTCCTGTCTTCAATGCTTTGTGAAAAATGGGAAGAATCTCCACATAACACCACAGAGATGAATTAAGGGAAAGCCCATATATCAACTTGGCATTAAACGACTCAAATAATTCCTGTTTGCAATCCTGACTCCTGCACACAGGGTTTAATGCCCCAGTTGTATTACATTTCCATCTGTGTGGTGCAAATTTTTGCTCCACTCCAACTTCAAACGTGCAGTATAATGCTGCTCATTTCTCAGAAATTGGCCCTTTGGTGTTGGTAGTGTGACCATTTTGGAAGAGATGGCCTCACTCCACTACTGCTTAAGAGTACTCAGGTGGTCTGCTGTGTTGCATTACATTTTCTAATGTAAGAAACTAGTCAAATATTGCACCAACGCCGTTCTAACTTCACCAATTTCATTGGCGGCTGAAGGCTGATAGGCAGAGCATGCAGGTATTTAAATATGCATGGTGGAGCTCTGCTTTCCCCAATTTCAGTGCAGTGTTAGGAGAAATTAGAAGTTCAGCAGCCCACTTGTGGCAATCTTGGAACAGTCCACATCATTGCTTAGCAAAGTGGGGACGATGCTGCAGGTCCCCTCTCCCCGAAACCTTACGTAATGGGAGCACAGACTAGTAAACTTACTCCCAGTATATCTGAGGCACTAGCAACACAATATAAGCTGATCGTAAAGAAACACAAGGCCAAACTTTTATCAGTCCACGTTCATTGGTTCAAGAAGACACTATTACTGAGCTGCATTTGCTGATCCAGCATTAGGTCCATGCTATTTTAAATGAAGGATGGTTTACGCAGCTTTTTGCTAATTTGCAATTTGTATTTTTTAAACCTAAATTGCACCAAGCAAACACTGCTTAGCCAAAAATCAAAATGTGTACTTAAGGGATTAGAACTTATTCCAAATAAATACAACCTAAATCTGCTCAGCTTAATTTTTCCATATCACTAGCTAACTGTAGCCTTTCTATGGATCATGACTTCCCAAAGAAAAGAATATAACGCTAGAAAGCCTGGGAGAACAAACACTGCTGTTCTTTGTACCAATTACAATCCTAGCCTTGCTGTATCTTGGAGGCTTTATAATTTGGATATTTGGGAAGCCCAGTCTTAACAATGTGTGCATGTACTTGAATTTTCCGAGACTGTCAGAGAGCCCATGTATATTACAATCCACTGAACAGATCATTGGGATTTCATCACATTCATACACATGACTACATAACTGCCAAACACGTTTTAATAAAGATGATCCATCCGTTTTAAAGCAGGCAAATTTTGTCCTCATAAAAATAATATAGAACCCAGATTTTGCTGCCAAAATAACGTCGAGTTTAATGGTGCTTGCCGTTATAAATGTGTAAATCATCCAACAACTTGTGGCGAGGAAGAGATACCCTGTGAATTGCAAATCGCCACAAGTTGTTGGACGATTTGCACTGCTCCGCCATTAGCTTCGTGAAAACGGCAGCTTGCCCTCAATCTCCTCGTGTGTTTCATTAAATTGCTGCATGTGCGCATTAATTGCCAATTAACCTTGCCGCTGAAAGTTAGGGCTAGTACTTAACAGCTTAAGTACCTTTTAAATTAGGAAATTTATGCTTCTGTAATGTGACACAACCTCTCCGGCCCAGAAAGGGAACAACTTAAACTGTGGAATCGCATTCCTATAGATGGTAAATTATTGTTAGAGATTTTTTACATTTTAAATTATAAGTTTTTTTCTTACTTTTCCTTTCTGTCTCTTTTCTCTCTCTCTCTTAATCCAATATTTCTTTCCCTCTTTATTTAACTTTCTGTATCTGATTTGGCTCTAATTCACCCTATTTCCTTCTCAGTCATTCCTCTGTTTCTTTCTGAATCTTAAATCTCATTGATTAAGGAGGTAGGCTGTTTGTCCCGTCATTCACTAAGGTCCCAGATGCTCCATTGCCCATTATCAGCTCATACTACACTTTCAGCAACTTACAGGGCAAAAGAATTTTGAGCTGAAGAGTAAGGGAAAAAGTCTAACTAACGCGGCACACTGCGAGATGCCCTGTGCCAACAAAATCTGGGTTATTCAGATGTTTATACTTTAAAATAGCTCACTTTCTCATCCCTATTGTCATCATCGCGCACTCTCAATTTAGCTAAAGCACAGTCAGCTGAAGACTGAAGCTATTTCTACCCTGCCGCAATAATGGGTAGAATTTTGCTTGTAAAGTAACGGCTTGTTAACGACACACACGATTATTAATGCTCAAATCGGGGGGCTAACAAGTTCAGGAGATTAAGAGATACGGCTTGAGTTGTGAATCTCCAGAATTTGCTGGTCAATTTACGCTGCTCTATCGTCTGCTCCATACGAACTGCATCTCGCCCTTAGCCTCCCCGTTTTTTTAAGTACTCGCTGGATTTGCACATTAATTGCCCATTAAAGTTGCTGCAAAATGTTAGGGCTGGAAATTAACAGCGTAAGTACCTTTTTTTAACGACGTGATAATTGTTAATGCAATGCCAATCGACCTCTCAGGCCCAGAAAGGGAATAATTTAAACTGTTCAATCTCATTCCTACATTTTAAAATGTCAAATTTTATTTTAAAATTTTTTTCTTACTTTTCCTTTCTGTCTCTTTTTTTCTCTCTCTTAATCCAATCTTTCTTTCCCTCTCTATTTCTCTTTCTGTACCTGATTTGACTCGAATTCACCCACTCTAATTCACCCTCCTTCTCCGTTGTTCCTCTGTTTCTTTCTCAATTCTTAAATCTCATTGGTTATGGAGACAGACTGTTGGTCCTGCTGTTCACTAAGGTCCCAGATATCCTGTTGCCCTCATCATGCTGTTGTCAGCTCGCAATTCCAGCAAGTTACGGCGCAAAAGATTTTCAAGCTGAAAAGTGCAGAAAAAAGTTTAACTATCGGTGCGCACAGCGAGATGCCCTGCTACAGCAAGGTCCGGCCCAATGTGCATTAGGTTCAATCACTTAAAAACAGCTACAACTGACCCAGTATAATATTTCCAACCTAGTTTCTAATAGGCATGAGTGAGAAAACTGGCACCAGTTGGAGGTAAGTGGGCAATATACTTCTTTCCAACTGATGCCAGTTTTCTGACTCACGACTATTAGGAACTAGGTTGGGACTGCCAAAGCTGATTTAACATAATCATTAAAGCCAGTAGAGAGGAAACTTGCACCACATCAGTCTGTGTGGGATTATAACTCAAGTCCCAGAAATGAAAGGATAGTGCACCAGCCCACTGCACCACCAAGTCCCCAGATTGTGCACCTTAATTAGATTTAGATAGGTTCTGATTCTGTTTACCACTCACCCCAACCCCCTCCCCCGCAACAGCTGTTGCCTATTTGCAGGGTAGGTCAGCAGCTCAGCATTATATTTATTTGATTACAAACCATGAGGAGGGAAATTATTGCCCTTGGGAGGGTACAGAGGAGAACAACAAATATGATTCCAGGTATTAGGAATTTGAGTAATGAGGAATGGGTAAACAACTTGGGTTTGTTTTCTTTGGAAAGGAAAATACGTCCAGATGATCAAAATTAAATTTTCAAGATTACGAAAGGAATTGACAAAGTTTATCTGGGTAAATTGGTCACCGTAGTAAAGCATTCAAATATGAGGGGACGCAAGTTAAGAATTAGAAGCAGAAGTAAAAGGGAAAATCAGGTGGAATATTTTCAGCCAAGGGGTAGTAGACTTGCAGAATAAATTGCCTGGGAAGACCAATGTGGTGAAGGTTAGAAGGGTTCAAGTGAAGCGTTTCTCAAGAGAGAGAAAGAGAGAGCGCGAGAGAAAGAGAGAGCGCGAGAGAAAGAGAGAGAGCGAAGGGTTTGAGGGATGTGGTGAGATTGCAGGAAGGTGGGGGTTGATCTTTGAAAAAAGGAACAGCTTATTGGGTCTAATGGCCTATTCCCATTTCTAAAAGTTTCTCGGACAGATTTTCTTGTTCCTGTGCTTAGGAAATTCAATGGGCAGGATTGCATATGAGAGCCTGCCCAATTTCCCATCCATTTATTGATGGACAGAAAATCAGGCAGGGTCCCTTACAGGCATACAATCCTCTATTCGCTGAACCCAGGCGATCCAATACACTCAGGCACAGGAATAGGAAAATCTGTCCCTCTATGTTATTATGCAATATTAGTCCTGATTTCAAAAACACAGAGCATGTTGTTGTTTGCTCCTCCGTAACCTTCTACTGTGAATCTTGTTTTCTGTGCCTCTAACTCCACTGATCAAATCCAAATCCAAAAGTATTTGAAAATACTGCAATTCTAGCAACGGAAGGGGCTTAGCTCCTCAAGCCTTTACCCTGAAACTCTTCATATAGTTCTTTTTTTTTAAAAGGACATTGTCATATTATATTTCTATCATTAAATCCTTGCTTGTAAACAGGACCAAATTAGATATATCAAAAACATTAGAAATCATGTAAGTATACTATAGTTTCACAGAAACAAGGGCCTCGATATTAACCCTCCCACGACGGGAGGGAGAGGGTCGGGGTGGGGGGGGGGGTCGAAAATGAAAAAACAGGGAACGCATCCCCAACCCGCTGCGTACTTGCCCGGTGCCGTTTTTATGGCAGTGGGTTTTGTGGCGTCCGAATGTCCCACGTGGAGAAGCGAGACACTTCAATAACATATTTAAATCAGGCTCCCACAGTGCAATTTGGCGCCTGATTTAAATTTTACAGACACCGTGCTTGTTTCCCAAGGGTTCCCCCTGGTCCCTAAAGTGTCCCCTCTGCTGATCGCAGCCTCTCTACCCCCTCCCAATCGCCGACCTACTCCCCTCCAGCCCCGATGGCCTTTCTCTCCATCTAGCCGATTGCAGCCGATCCCACCCCGTGATCGCTGACCTTCCCCCCTCTCATGACGGTCTCTCTCCTCCCTCCCCCCCAAGCCCCAAATGCAGACTTCCCACCTCCCAATTGGCGAGGACCGTCCCCAAGGGTCCCCAGCTGCAGTTTCTTGCCACTGGTTTTCCCGCCCGGCAGCCAGCCAGCCTGTCAATTTGGCCAGGCGGGAAATGGAAGAAAAAAATGATAATGAAGTCCTGTTATTAAGTTCGGCAGGACCTCTGCGTCCTCAGCCTTGCCGGGTTCTTCGTCCATTTTCAGCCCCTCTCCGCCTCCCAGTAAATATCGGGGCCAATGCTTTTTGAACTGTTACACAGATACAGAGGTAAATGGTCACCTTTAACACTCCCAGTGCAGAACGTGCGCTGGGAGCCTACGTCGGGAATTTGCATATTATCCCCCATGATTTTGTATCCATTATGGACAGAAAATTATGGAGGGTGACACGTGCTTGAGTTCCTGATATGCCTTCCCTGTTCATGAAACTCTGCACTGGGAACACTAAATTTGCAAATTTACCTATAATGGACTGTTCAAAAGTACTGATAAGGTACAAATTATAATTGACAAGGATGGCTACCAGTATTTTTGATACTCCTATCACATCACCCCTAAAAATGTCTATATTTATATTTAGGAATTTCTAGCTTGCAAGACAGAGATTCCAGTGCTAATGTCCTGTCAAGGAAGCACCTGTTACTAATGCAATACATTGCTTTAAGGCACAAGTGTAGACTAGAATCCTGAACAATATCATGTTTAAAAACAACTTGATTCTGACATTTTTTGCTCATCTTCTATCAGTTTGAATGCCTCACGCTATTAGAACTGGTCTAACGGCACAACAAAACATACAAATTCAGCTGCTCTTATCGCTGTAACCATAACTCTTCACCTATTAATCAATGAAAAAAAATTGACATCTCACAAATTCTTGCCACTTAAGGGACCTCATTTCTAAATACATGCATAGCTTAAACTCAAAGCACGATTTATATTTATTTTATCGGTACACTCAGTAGCTATGTCTTAGCTGGACTATTTGCAATAAGATTTTTTTTTTACAAGCGCAAATTTACAAAAAATTGTAACCATAAGTATTTAAAATGCTCCACCATTATAAAACAGGGTTAATAGGTGGTACCTTCACTTGGCCAAGGCAGAATGGTTTGATTGATCAGATTAATGAGACTAGGGTAAACCATTCTATCAAAGGAAATTCCTCATACCTTTTGTAACAGGATTTAACATTTGCATCAGTCAGTAAATTGTCAGAAAGAGGACATCCAGCTGCCTGAGGTTTGCAGGTATAGCTTTAAAGTTTCCCCAGAGAGATTTAATTGCCCCCCTGTGGGAATTCAGAATACTTAACATATTTCCAGACTGGACCATTTTGGCTCTGCCACGGGATCACCCTCAGCAGGCTGCAGTCACTACTGCAATGTATTACCATTTATAAATCCAAAGAATTTCCACTCCTCTACCCCATATATCGTATCACACTGCCCTCACTTCATTTTCTGTTTGAAGCTCCCGATATAAGAACATGAGAACGTAAGAAAGAGGAGCAGGAGTAGGCCATACGGCCCCTCGAGCCTGCTCTGCCATTCAATATGATCATGGCTGAGCTTCGACCTCAACTCCACTTTCCTGCCCGATCCCCGTAATCCTTGATTCCCTTAGAGTCAAAGAGCTATAAATTGGGCCGCCCGTTTTTTAGGCGCTACGCGGCCTCCTAAGGACCCAAAATGGCGTCCGGAATGCACACTTCTAGCGTGACGTGCGCCAGACACCATCATGGTAAAGGCGTTTGCGCACACGCAGATAACGAACGCCGGCAGCATGTAAAGTAGGGAGAATATGCAGTAGATCACTGTGCAACGCTGATTTAAAGGGACAGATACGACTTTGGAACTCAGCGCTCCAGCCAACGCATTGTTTTAACCTCACACAGCTGAACTGGTCGTAAACAGCATGGACGACCCCCACCAGCGCTATTTAAAGGGATCATGCAAGATTTAGAGGTTAGTTGCTGGATTATTGCTTCTGGCTGCTGATGCATTTGTACCTGTTTTTGGAGATCTCCTATACTGGAATACTAGGACTAGGGGATACAGCCTAAAAATTAGAGCCAGGACTTGCAGGAGTGAAGTTAGAAATGCTTCTATAGGCAAAGGATGATATAAGTTTGGAAAGCTCTTCTGGAACCGGTAGTTGATGCTAGCTCAATTGTTAATTTTAAATCTGAGATTGATAGATTTTTGTTAACCAAAGGTATTAAGGGATATGGGGCTAAGGCGGATATATGGAATTAAGTCATAATTGCTTGTTAACGTTCTGTGTTTCATGTACAAGGACACCCAAATCTCTCTGAACACCAACATTTAATAGTTTCTCACCATTTAAAAACTTTTCTGTTTTTCTATTCTTCCTACCCAAGTGAATAACCTCATATTTCCCCACATGATACTCCATCTGCCACCTTCTTGCCCACTCACTTAACCTGTCTATATCCCTTTGCAGACTATTTGTGTCCTTCTCACAGCTTACTTTCCCATCTAGCTTTGTATCATCAGCAAACTTGGATACGTTACACTCGGTCCCTTCATCTAAGTCATTAATATAGATTGTAAATAGCTGAGACCCAAGCACTGATCCTTGCGGCACCCCACTAGTTACAGCCTGTCAACCTGAAAACTACCCATTTATTCATACTCAGTTTTCTGTCCGTTAACCAATCCTCTATCCATGCTAATATATTGGCCCCAACCTCATGAGCCCTTATCTCGTGTAACAACCTTACATGTGGCACCTTATCCAACGTCTTTTGAAAATCCAAATATACGACATTTTTTTTTTATTCGTTCACGGGATGTGGGCGTCGCTGGCAAGGCCGGCATTTATTGCCCATCCCTAATTGCCCTTGAGAAGGTGGTGGTGAGCCGCCTTCTTGAACCGCTGCAGTCCGTGTGGTGACGGTTCTCCCACAGTGCTGTTAGGAAGGGAGTTCCAGGATTTTGACCCAGCGACATCCTCAGGTTCCCCTTTATCTACTCTGCTAGTTACATCCTCAAAAAACTCCAGTAGGTTTGTCAAACACGATTTCCCTTTCATAAAACCATGTTGACTCTGCCTAACGTCCTTAATGATGGATTCCAGCATTTTCCCAACTACTGATGTCAGGCTGACTGGCCTTTAGTTCCCTGTTTTCTCTCTCCCTCCTTTCTTGAAAGCAGGGTTACATTTGCCACCTTCCAATCCACTCGGATCGTTATAGAATCTAGAGAATTTTGGAAGATCACAACCAATGTATCCACTATCTCTGCAGCCACCTCTTTTAGAACCCTAAGTTGTAGGTCATCAGGTCCAGGGGATTTGTCGGCTTTTAGTCCCATTAATTTCTCCAGTACTTTTTCTTTACTAATATTAATTACTTTAAGTTCCTCACTTTTGTTAGACCCTTGGTTCCCCACTATTTCTGGTTTGTTTTTTGTTTCCTCTACTGTGAAAGACAGATACAAAATATTTATTTAACATCTCTGCCATTTCTTTATTCCCCACTATAATTTCTCCTGTCTCAGCCTCTAAAGGAGCCATGTTTAATTTCGTTACTCTCTTCCTTTTTACATATTTGTAGAAATTCTTACAATCTGTTTTTATATTTCTTGCTAGTTTACACTCATATTCTATTTTCTTCCTCTTTATCAATTTTTTGGTCATCCTTTGCAGGTTCCTCGCTGTCACGTTTACACCGAGTAGGGCCTCTTGAAAAATCCACCCTCAAAACAATTTTGAGCACATCAGGGTTTTCTCCAACTTGTTGGTCCATCCTACTGCTCAGATGTTATTAATAATAATGAAGGACATTCCTCTGACTCTATTCATTTCACTGCACAAAGTCTGTTCATGGAATTGCAGAGTATCATAGGCAATTCTTGAGGGAACATTCTTGCATATTTTCAATCAAAAACACACAAACTTTGAGACGATCAGAAAACTGACAGTTCTATAACATAGAAATACAACAGCTAATACCTTGTACATATTAATTTAAAAAATTGAAAGCTAAAAGCATTCGCCGGCTATGGTCTTTTAGAAGGAACAGAAAATAATGGCGGGCACCCTATGTATTCTCCAGTGCTCAATGTATCATTGCTAGATGGTAATTGTTAAACCTGGGCATGCCAAACCATACACAGCATGCATAAGTTTTCAGGTCACAAGAGACTCGCTCCTTTTATGGAAACTGCCTTTTAGCCATGAACACAAGAACCTTGGAACAAAAGGCAGAACTGTAACAAATACATCACGGCATGTCACATTTACAAGGCACACTAAAAACATTTAGCAACTAATTTCTCGTTGAGTATTGCTGGCATACACCCTTAGACCTATTCCACTGGGCACTCAAACTGGTGGTAATGTTCAACAGTGCATCAGGTTAAGGTATTAAGGGTGAGATGAGAAAAATTGCTGCCCAATCCTGATTTTGTCATTTACAAAGACTAATCAGATGGAAACAAAAATATTTTTATAAATTAAAAGTACATAATACCCAGGAAAACAAAGTAATTACCGTGAACATTTAATGAAAACTAAGGCTGCTTTTAAATCAGCTAAAAGGGCTAATGGACAACAGGATAGTGAACAACTGTGGTAGTATTGTGAAAAACTTTTTCAGCTACTTAAAGAGTCAGAAGACCAAATTTACTTTGAACTGTGTGAATCCTTAAATTTTATAAAATAAAGTATATTTTGAAATTAAAAGAAATGAAAGACTGTATTGGGCCATTAAAAGATGCCCAAGGACAGGTTAGAATGGACTCTCAGTGTATCACAGAGATACTAAGCAAGTACTTTACTCTTGAAGACAATGCTCAACAGACAACGTTAAATGGAGCTGTGAACAATAAAATTGTTAATATTAAAATAAATGAGGATATTGTCTTAGATAGAATAAGGAACCTTAAAATAGATCAGGTGCCGGCCCAGATGATAACCACCCTAGGATCCTTAAAGAAATGGAAAAGGTGTTATCCGAGCTCCTAGCCCATATCTTTTAATAGCTCACTAGAGTCAGAGACTGTTCCCTCAGATTGGAAGGATGCTAACATAGTTCCAATTTTTAAAAAGGGGGATAAGACAGAACTGGGTAACTATAGGCCCATTAGCCTGACTTCAGTAATAGGTAAGATGCTGAAAGGTATCATTAGAGATGCTCTATATGATCACTTAGATAGAGAAAACATTATCAGATACACTGAAAATTGCTTTCAGAAAAGGTCATGTTTTACAAATTTGATTGGATTTCTTGTATAGGTCACCAAGTTAGTGGATGAGGATAACCTGGTAGACATTGTCTACCTGGACTTTCAGAAAGCCTTTGATAAGATACTTCACAAGAGGCTTCTTCACAAGATAGAATTTTGTGGAATTAGTGGTAACCTGCTGCGGTGGATTGAGAATTGGCTGAATGCCGATAGGCAGAAAATAGTTGTCAATGGATTTGGATCTCTATGGAGACCGGTTACGATTCGTGTCCCACAGGGATCAGTGTTAGGATCGTTGCTCTTTAATATCTTCATTAATGACCTAGATGTCGGTGTTGGGGCAATAATCTGCAAGTTTGTGGATGATACCAAGTTCTGTGTGAGTGTTAGGACTGTAGAGGATGGTCAACTACTGCAAGCAGATTTCAATGTGTTGGGAGAATGGGTCTGTGTTTGGCAAATGATGTTTAACTTAGAAAAATGCAGTGGGCAGGTCTAATGCTAAATGTACAACAACAACTTGCATTTTTATATTGCTTTTAACGTAGTAAAACGTCCCAAGGCGCTTCACAGGAGTGTTATCAAACAAAATTTGACACTGAGCCTCATAAGGAGATATCAGGACAGGTGATGAAAAGCTTAGTCAAAGAGACAGGTTTTAAGGAGCGTCTTAAAGGAGGAAAGAGAGGTAGAGAGGCAGAGAGGTTTAGGGAGGGAATTCCAGAGTTTTAGGACCTAGGCAGCTGAAGATAAAAATCGGGAATGCGCAAAAGGCCAAAATTGGAGGAACACAGAAATCTCGGGGGGTTGTAGGGCTGGAGGGAGTTACAGAGAAAAGAAGGGCCAAGGCCGTGGAGGGATTTGAACAAAGATGATATCCAGTTTTTGTCTCCTCACATGGTAGGGGAAATTGAGGCTTTGGAAAGGCTGCAGAGGAGTGCCACAAATTTAATTCCCAGTTTAAAACATCTTAGTAACCCATTTAGGCTCAAAGAGCTAGGTCTTTATACTTAAGAAAAGTGTAGACTTAGGGGCAATTTGATAGTGGTTTATAAACTAATGAAGCAACTAGATATGGACCAATTATTTCAACTGAATAGAGTAAGGAGGACGAGGGGTATGGCTCACAAGTTATGTAAGGGAAGAACTATGTTGGATGTTAGGTGGCTGTTCTTTTCACAGAGAATAGTGGACCTGTGGAATAGGCTAAAAAATGTTTGTTTCCACAGTTATCCGGGGGTTCTATTGAACTCCTGCCAAAGTTACGGTGAGAGATCGAGACAATTCCCGCGTCGTTGTCACCAACCAAAAAGAATGTCCAGGTCTTATTTGTTGTCTTCATTACAATTAGATGACCATGCAATTATCAAATCCAGAGCAGGCCTGTACTGATTTTTAAATATCCAGCATAACAGTAAAGACCTTTAGCAGTATTAACATCATTTTTTGTTAAAGTTCTCAGACAACTGAAGATATTCTCCTGTTACAGGAGGCATTAATCAGAGTAAAGACAATGGGCTCGATTTTACAATGGTGGCGGGTTGGCAGCGCGGGGGGGGGGGGTGGGGGTGAAGGTGCGCGTGGCAAACCCACATGAACATTTGCGTGATTGACAGGCTGGCTGCCGTCAGGAGCTGCAACGCGGGGGGGGGGGGGGAGGGGGAAGGGAGAAAGGGAGAGAGCGAGACATCATCTGGATCAGAAGACCGGGGGGGTGGGGGGAGGAGAGGGGAAGATCGGGAGGCCATTGGGGGAAGATCGGGGGGACGAAAAGAGGGACATCGGGGGGGATGAAGAGGGGGACATCGGTGCAGAAGACATCGGACACCGGAACAGGGTGCAAAGGTAGGTTGATTTAGTGTTTTCACTTCCGTCTATGGTTTTTTATTTAATTTATTTAGTTTCTTTTTCCCTGATCCGACCCTTCATGCCTGGTTTCACCTGCCGTGAATCAGAAGCGGTGGGCAAGCCACCCAGGTAAGTTAAAAATCATTCTTAAGTCCTTAATCTGTCACAGGTAAAGTGCCTTAAGTACCTCAATGAGGTACATTTGGCTCTTTAACTGTCATCCCGCCGGCTTTAATTGGCACACATAGGTGGGTCCCTGAGAAACTCGGAAGTCAGCAGGTTGGAGCCGGCTTCCAAACCCGAACGGGATTTCCACGATTTTCGGAGCCCCACCCTCGCCCCCAACGCCCCACAATTGCTTCCTAAAATCACTCTCAATGTACCAGTAAGTTTGACAAGACATGAGTTAACAGGATGAGAAAACTGTTGCCTCACTGGGTTCCAGTCGACCTTCAAACTGTTGATTGTCATTCGAAAGGCCCGAGTTTGACGGATGGATTACAGAGATGCCAGACCTAGACCTAACATTCCCTTCTATCCTCTGTGCACATGCTCAGTCACTTACCCCAAAACATTTCTGGGTAATGTTTTTGCCTTTTATCCACATAAGGGGGAAAAATTGTGGGTTTTTTTCCACGGGTCACTCATTACAGATGAAGAGGTTTAGAAGACATATGTCAGTTATTAAACAATTACACAAAATCTGCACATAAAAGATTAAAGAGCATCATTTTTTTTAAACTTCATCTTTCAAAACAGCAGGGCTTGATCGAGCCACTCCCCAGAGGCTGGCAGCTGTGAATACCCAACAAACCAGGTCAAAGAGAAGGCTAATCTCTTGCAGATATAGATAATGTCAAGCAGCTTGTTGGCAGTTGGGATCACAGGGGAGACAGGGGAGACCTACCCCTGACAGAAATCTCACATTGTTTTCATTTCTCTCTCTTTTTTTCTTCACCTACTGATAAACCTGAGGTAGACAAGCTTACTTCAAAGGAACAGGCTGTCTCTGCACCAAAAAGGGTGGAAATAGATGTTACAGTGCATGCTCAGTTTGAAGCACATCCATGACTATTTAAAGCAGTGACAAAAATCTATGCCCCTTTTATGTTGTGTAGCCACTTCCAATTGTTTGATTCTCATTGTTGCCATTTACTCTGCAGGACCAATTTGGCAACATTGGAACTGTGTTTGACTAAGATTTGCACATGTTTTGTTATTTTTTTGTTTTAACTTGGGTTTATATAATGTCTTTCATGGCCTCAGGATGTCCCAAAGCACTTTACAGCCAATGAAGTACTTTTGAAGTGTAGTCACTGTTGCAATGTAGGAAACGCAGCAGCCAGTTTGCACAGAGCAAGATCCCACAAACAGCAATGTGATAATGACCAGATAATCTGCTTTAGTGACGTTGGTTGAGGGATAAATATTGACCAGGACACCAGGGAGAACTCTCCTGCTCTTCTCTGAATTGTGCCATGGGATCTTTTACGTTCACCTGAAAGGGCAGATGGGGCCGCGGTTTAATGTCTCATCCAAAAGGCGGCACGTCCAACAGTGCAGCACTCCCTCAGTACTGCACTGGAGTGTCAGACTAGATTTTGTGCACTTGCTCAGTCATGAACAGGACTTTAAAAACGTTGGACACTTGCAATTCTTTGGCATATGCAGTTTATCACAAAATTGAATTTGTGATTTTGTCTTTCTGGCCTTGATCTCCTCTCATGTAGGGAGATGGTCCTTACAGGCCAGTAATGAAGAAAGTACCTTACTAGCCTGTACAGATAGACTGAGAGGTCTGCTTGCCCATGGCCAGGATCATGATAGTAAACTGACTTTATTGCCGCTGGTAGCTGTTATTTATCTCTAGTATTGGTGCCAACTTCCATCAAAGGCACCCTAGGAAGCATTGTATTGACCACAGAATGCTCCTGTTGCCTCTGATGGTGGTCCTGTGAGGTAAAGATGCATCAAAGCGGATATATTACAACAGTTCAATTGGCTCATTAAACTTAGCAAAATAATATATTATTTTATTCTTGCGGTAGAGTGAGGTGCTGAGGTGCCCGTCTTTGATGGAGATTCGTGTGTCCAAGAAAGAAACCAATTCTGAGGAGTAGTCCATGGTGAGCTTGATGGTGGGATGGAACTTGTTGATGTTATCGTGTAGTCTCTTCAGTGATTCTTCGCCATGGGTCCATAGGAAGAAAATGTCGTCGATGTATCTGGTGTATAGCGTTGGTTGGAGGTCCTGTGCAGTGAGGAAGTCCTGCTCGAACTTGTGCATGAAAATGTTGGCGTATTGGGGTATGAATTTGGTCCCCATGGCTGTTCCGTGTGTTTGGGTAAAGAACTGGTTATCGAAGGTGAAGACATTGTGATCCAGGATGAAGCGAATGAGTTGTAGGATGGCGTCTGGAGATTGGCTTGTTGTTGGTGTTGAGTACTGATGCTGTTGCAGCGATGCCATCATCGTGGGGGATACTGGTGTAGAGTGCCGAGACGTCCATCGTGGTGAGAAGTGTTCCTGGTTCAACTGGTCCGTGGGTGCTGAGTTTTTGTAGGAAGTCTGTAGTGTCGCGACAGAAGCTGGGGGTTCCCTGTACGATGGGTTTCAGGATGCCCTCGACGTATCCAGAGAGGTTTTCACACAGGGTTCCGTTGCCTGATATGATAGGACATCCGGGTGTGTTGGCTTTGTGTATCTTTGGGAGGCAGTAGAAGTCTCCCGCGGGGAGTACGTGGGATGAGAGTGCGTAGGATGCTTTGAAGGTCCAACCAACGCTATACACCAGATACATCGACGACATTTTCTTCCTATGGACCCATGGCGAAGAATCACTGAAGAGACTACACGATAACATCAACAAGTTCCATCCCACCATCAAACTCACCATGGACGACTCCTCAGAATCGGTTTCTTTCTTGGACACACGAATCTCCATCAAAGACGGGCACCTCACTCTACCGCAAGCCCACGGACAACCTCACGATGCTCCACTTTTCCAGCTCCCACCCTAACCACGTCAAAGAGGCCATCCCCTATGGACAGGCCCTGCGAATACACAGGATCTGCTCAGACGAGGAGGAACACGATGGACACCTACAGATGCTGAAAGACGCCCTCGTAAGAACGGGATATGACGCTCGACTCGTCGATCGACAGTTCCGACGGGCCACAGCGAAAAATCGCATAGACCTCCTCAGAAGACTAACACGGGACGCAACCAACAGAGTACCCTTCGTCGTCCAGTACTTCCCCGGAGCGGAGAAACTACGACATGTTCTCCGCAGCCTTCAGCATGTCATCGATGACGACGAACACCTCGCTAAGGCCATCCCCACACCTCCACTACTCGCCTTCAAACAGCCACCGAA
This sequence comes from Heptranchias perlo, assembly GCF_035084215.1. Classification (NCBI taxonomy): domain Eukaryota; kingdom Metazoa; phylum Chordata; class Chondrichthyes; order Hexanchiformes; family Hexanchidae; genus Heptranchias; species Heptranchias perlo. Next base: position 122,538,355 of record NC_090325.1, on the reverse strand, counting down.
CCTCAAACAGACCATCGTTCGCAGCAAATTACCCAGCTTTCAGGAGAACAGCGTCCACGACATCACACAACCCTGCCACGGCAACCTCTGCAAGACATGCCAGATCATCGACATAGACACCACCATCACACGAGAGGACACCACCCATGAGGTACATGGTTCATACTCCTGTGACTCGACCAACGTTGTCTACCTCATACGTTTCAGGAAAGGATGCCCCGAAGCATGGTACATTGGCGAGACCATGCAGACACTGCGACAACGGATGAACGGACACCGCGCAACAATCGCCAGATAGGAGGGTTCCCACCCAGTCGGGGAACACTTCAGCAGTCAAGGACATTCAGCCACCGACCTTCGGGTAAGCGTACTCCAAGGCGGCCTTCGAGACACACGACAACGCAAAATCGTCGAGCAGAAATTGATAGCCAAGTTCCGCACCCATGAGGACGGCCTCAACCGGGATCTTGGGTTCATGTCACGCTACACGTAACTCCACCAGCGAAAAAAAGTTATCTGTTTTTAACACAACGGGTCATTCTCTGTCTTTCGCTTCCTTTCGGATGTTTCTCTCTCTCTCTCTCTGTCTTTTGTTCTGGCTGTTTGTGTATTCGGTGGTCCTGTAGGTAACATCACTCTGTCTGAACACTTTGATTGCCTTCACAACGGGCAGTTGGAAAGATTATCTTTAATCTCCAGGTATTGTTCTCTGAATATAAATGTGGTAACCTTCCATGGAATCCCAGACTCGCTCACCTGACGAAGGAGAAAGCCTCCGAAAGCTTGTGATTTTCAAATAAAACAGTTGGACTATAACCTGGTGTTGTAAGATTCCTTACATTTGTCAACCCCAGTCCATCACCGGCATCTCCACATCATATATAAAATAAAAAAGGGTGTGGGATCAAGGGCAATTTTTTTACATTTATGTAATACTTCTCTACTGTAAATCATACCTGTACTTTAGTTTGTCTGGACTCATGTTTCTACTGTGAGAAAATAGAAAAGCTACTCTCAGACCTCTGCCAACATCCATTTCAACCATCAGAAAGCATGAAGTAACTTCCTAATGCTGACATACATCTCCCCCATGGAACGTGTTGTAGCCTCCGCACTGTGACTCCCCATTTGCTATGGCATAAGTATAAGAAATCAAATGCAAATTCTCCCACTCCGTGACACTGATTGTTAGAACTCCAGTGCTCAATGGTACCACGCCACCCATAGTGTGTTTGTTTATAGAAACAAGGACACTAAAAAAACAATTAACTTCAGCAGTACAGCAATGGACTCTAATTCATGATTTTGAATACCAGTTCTGTCTGCCATGTGAGCTCCATACTCTGGGAAGGTAAAGTCATTGGGACCAGTCTCTTCACTCAGATGCATATCTTCGTTTCCACCAATAACTGAGCAGCAACAACGCATTTATGAAAAGGTCCATAACCCAGACTTCTAGGATAAATGAGGAACCATGAAAACCAGTTGCAACATGGTAGAAATGGGGTTAAAAATTCAAAAATATGACAAGAAAATCAGAGAAAGGTCTTCCTCAATTCCCACACATGCCAGTCAATAATCCCTCCAGGATCTTAATGCCCAAGTACTGACAAAACTTACAATAACTATAATTATGTTTTGGACCAGTTGCATGAAATAAACTGTGTGGTTTCTAAACAAAAACACTGAGACAGGGACTTATCTGTAGGCTACTTAAGCAAAGCAAATTGCTACAGAATGTCATCAATGGTTGCAGCGATGATTTAATCAAATCCATTCCCTGATTCACTTTCTCCTTGTGAAGTTCCATTTTACTTTATACTGTCTATCATTCTTTCTTTCCACCCCTTCTCATTTCCCTCTTAACTTGTCTCAGTTTCTCTTTTTCTCACCATTCTTTGCAGTCCTTAATACTGTCCATTTCTTGAGATCTAACACCACATGGTATTTCTTCTTTTAATCCTACAGCTTTAGTGCAATTATCTTCAATTGCAGTTCTGTAACATTCTGCTTCATCTAACTACTCCACATCCAAAACCTTGCATGTGGATTTGCAGTTCATGACATGTAATTGATACAAAACAAAATAAGTCCTGGTTATGGTTGCGATTTACACATGGACCAATTTGGAGCATCTCAAATTATTTGTTCCCAGTTCCTTTCTCAAGCTGTTTTCTCGGTTCTGTTAAGCTCTCTCCTATCGTTTCCCACCCTTTTAAGAGTCTTAGGAGCGGCATAAGGGCCATGTACAGTAACAGCAATTGTCCCAGAAGCAAAGGTGATCTAAACATTGACACAAGGAAAAATAAATGAGAAATACAGTGAATTGCAATCAAAGATCAACTCAGAAACGAAGAGAGACTTTCGACTTGCCATCCGAGCAATCAATGGAAATGAAAATCAAAGTATTGTCCTTTAATGGGCGGCCGATCCACGAGGTCAGTTTTACGCCCAGACAACAAGTTGAAAATCTACCCGATGGTCAACCTTTCTCTGAGGCTACTCTGTTCCTGTTCACTGCAATGTGATTTATTTTGTAGAAATCCAATTTCTCCTTAAGGTTAAAAAAAAATCAGGATTTTATCCAGAGTTATTTAAAAGAAACATTGGGCCAGAAATCGCTCCCGAAATAACGGAGGAGCTCAACAGAGCTCTCAGTTTTTAATTGTGAATTGAAGCAGCAAGTTCCCGCGTTTGCATATACGCAGTAAAACGTGGAAATCGTGAACTTGCTCCTGGTGGTTTGCCGATGATATGACAGTTTCAAATTAAGGGACCATCGCACACTGCAATCAGAGAAATCCTTGAAAAATCGCAAACTTGCTTATCTGCCCAGTTGGAAACTAACTAAAAACGCCACCAAACAGATACGCTTAAAATATCAGGTCTAAACTCAGTTTTAACAGTACGGTTAGTCTATTAACTGCCAAACAACTAAAAATTAACTTTTAAAAATGTGGAGTCTCATATTACTCCTCATAGCTTCTGGTCATTAAAAAAAAATTAAAAGTTAAACAATTAAAAACTTTTTTTTCATTTTTCCCTTCTGTCTCTTTAATTTAATTTAATTATTTCTTTTGCTTTTTATTTTAAAAAATTAAAGCTTTTATTTACAATGACATACAGAATACTAACTTTAAATGAATGAAGTCTGCTTGCCTGCTTGAGCAATGTAGCATGAATCTGTGGGCCCGATATCTCTTCCTGACAGATTTTGTGAGCGTGTCTTCTCCTCATCGACTTCTCCAGCCGCGCGACAACTCACGCTGCTCAAAGGCTGGGTTGATAGCGCACATTTTGTTTAAAGTCCAAATCCAAGCAATTCGACACCACAGAGCTCGCAGTAAGTATTTTTGTTAATTTAATTCGTAGGAGCTGCGGTGAGCGTCGCCTTGCTGCTCTTCGTGATTTCTGGCCCATTGTGACCATTGTTTTTGGGCAGAGTCAGTTCCCAGAATATTCAGGAACCCTTTGCTCTGAATCGTGGCAGAAACTATCATGTTAACAAGCCTCAAATGAGATGAAAAACTTATTTCCCCAACTGATTAACGGATATGAGGAACAGACTCCCAGCAAAGGAAATTGAGCATGAGCTGATTAACTCCTCTAAAATATCTAGTTGGGAATGGGATTTTTTGTTATGATGATATGTGTAGAGGAGATGATCGGATACTCCATGGGACACGTTGACTCCTGTACACTAGGCAAGGGAACACAGGGTATCAGTGGAGATGGGAGATTGAGCATTTATGCAGAACTTTTCTTCAGGAGATTAAATAAGTGAGATATAGAGCAAGATAAGGATAAGCCATGGTTAATGGAAGGATCGGGGTTGACGAGCCATACGTTCTTTTCTTGTTTCAAGCTTTCATATGTTCTTATGTTAGTTACGAGATAAGCTGCAGCAGATTCTATATCCTCTCCAATCTACATTCTTTGTCAGATACATTCTTTGCCAGGTGATTCTAACAGTCTTATATGAAGAAGATAAAACATGGCCAATGTAAGTCCTAAACCTGAAAGCACAGTAATAGGATAAACTAAGCAAACTAAGTGGTCTTATCATACTTCTACATTCTTATATATGCTAGCTGTTCAAACCTACAAACTACGATTATTAAAGAGCCAAGGTACCTTTTGATTACAAACATCTATTGTCACATTTGATATTTCACAGTAAAGTACTGCTTTCATGTACTTTAAAGAGCACAAAGGTCAGAGATCGTAATAAGGGGAAAATGTCAAAATACAACAAAAGGACACGGTTATATAATATATGACACCATGACAATTTGCTTGAAATACAAGTAGTCCGAGTGGATAATGGAGCAGTCTGCACAGTTTACCTTTTTAAAATTTCTCCCCTTTCCTCCAGAAGGCATAATTCAAGGGTATCAGTCACCCTCCACTACCTCTCCCGAATAGCCATTTTGGGTATGTGAGCCAAATGTCTGCATGGTACCAAGCCAGTCAATCAGGGAGAGTATCACCTGAATATTAACTCGACTTCACGCACCTGGGGCGCTAAATTGGGCCATAAAGCGCTCGTTGTTTCGGCGCTACGTGGCCTCCCGAAGTGCCAAGATGGCGTCTAGGCTGCGCACACAGATTTCCAGTGTGCCGTGCACCTGACACTATCTTGGTATAGGAGTTAGTGCAGGCGCAAATAACGAACGCCAGAAGCATGTAAAATAAGGAGAAAATGGCTTCAATCAGTGTGCAACGCTAATTTAAAGTGACACCATTTTGGGACTTAATGCTCAACTCATGCACAGTCTTAACCCCGACCATCTGAACATGTCTTAGGAGGCCCCCCACTAGCGCTATTTAAAGGGACCATGCACGATTTACAGGTTAGTGGCTGGCTACCGAGACATTTGTAACTGTTTTTGGAGGTCTCCTATACTTGAATATTAGGACGAGGGGACATAGCCTAACATTTAGAGCCAGGACGTGCAGGAGTGAAGCTAGGAAATGCTTCTACATGCAAAGGGCGGGAGAAGTTTGGAAAGCTCTTCTGCAAACGGCAGTTGATGCTAGCTCTATTGTGAATGTTAAATCTGAGATTGATAGATTTCTGTGAACCAAGAGTATTAAGGGATATAGAGTTAGATCACAGGTCCACCATCATCTCATTGAGTGGCAGAACAGGCCCGAGGGGCTGAATGTCACTGCCACTTGCTGCCTCCTGATATGCACCACCTTCTCCTGCAAGAAAGCGGGACATGTGTCTGGGTGATGTGCCTGTCATGGTTGAACAGCTGCCATGTGTGAGGTCTGTGAGTTGTGGGTGGGCAGCTTGAAACAGTGGTAATGTGTAAGGGTGAGAGGAAGCATCTGGTTGGAAGATTTGAGTACTGATGGAAAGAGTTTGTTGGTATGTGGGTGATGGGGGGTGTAGCGCGTGATGCAGTTGATAGGAGACGCCACTTGTCAGTTGACCTCACTCACCTTGATCACTCATGTCAAAGTACTGAACTTCTTCCTGTACTGCATCCACGTTCATGGTGCTGTGCACCTGGCATTGACTTCGTCCCCCACTGCCTTGCACTGCCTTTTGGATATATGTCTGGGGGGCCTCTTGTTCCCCCCCTCTGTGGATATAGGATGTTCCTCCTTCTGTCCACCTCTTGCACCAAGGTCTCTAGGGCATCAGCAGAGAACCTTGGTGCATGCACTCTCGCAGGCCTGGTACCAACTCAGATCAGCAGATTGGTGCAGTCTGGTGTGCAGATTGGAGGATGTGGGATTTAGTAATGTGCAACCTTTATTTAATGTTTTAAATAACTCATCAGTGTGTAAACATAGGGATGGGACCTGCATCTGTGTTTTACGTGTGCGATGTCCGATCTCCGTTCAGACTACGTGCAGACAGCAAATAACAGGCACCAGCTACCTTTAAGAGATTTCTTAGAAACATCCTCCCTTTAAGAGATTGCACTCCCCCTGGTGGTGGATAGTGTGAATTGCATTGCTTCCATGTGCAAGGCCCGGAATGGAACACTGATTGCAAGTGAGTCTTCCTGCCAGCCGAAACTTGCGTCCTGCCTGCACAGGGGTCATTGGGTGCGGGGTAATAGCGCATCAGGCTACCCGCACCCAAAAACGGCCCTTATCCAACTTTTTCCCCCATGGAATTTCCAGCAAGGTCAATGAATGGTGTCAGAAGCATGTCCATACCGACCATCCTTAAAACAAGTGATGGTAAACCAAGTAACATAGTCATTTATTTCAGGTCGGAGCAGACCATCAGCTCATCCAGCCTGCCCATCAAATTCCCTTTCTTTTTTGTAAGATATCTCTGTATCATTTATAAAATTTAATATCAAAATCCTTTTAGATGCCAGGAATTTGTCCAATCTCCTTTTAAAGTTTCTGGTTATGAGTGGTTTAATTGTTGCTGACCCAGATGAATAAGAGTAGCTGCACATCACTATTATGAGGTCACTTCCACTTGCCAGACAACCAAGGGCCAAATGCAAAGATGGCAACCATGAGGCTGTATAATCCACTGTTCACTAACTGGAGAAGTAGATACTGTGAGGCTGCATACGTGCCTTCACTATAGACAACCAGCAAGCAGACAGATTCAATATATATTAAAAGGCTGCTTAACTCATCTTCTCCAATTTACCATCAGAATTTAGCCATGTAAAGCATCTGCTTCTCCATTACTGTAGCAGCAGGGAAGTTTGCAATGTGTGGCAGCTTACACAAACACTTTAATCTAAGCCCCTACGCAGGCCCTTTCACAGTTTGTAAATATACAGGCCAACCTGAACACGGAATATCGGAATCAGTCCGATTATTCCAAACTAGTTCTGACTCGGATTACTCTACATTTCAGAATTTTGGTTGATGCTCACTTCCAATTGATAGCACAAATTTTTATCCTATAAGATGTAGTTACTAGCTCAGAGTAGCAGAAGTTGTTACTGGAAGTTTTGAGACTTGAGCCACCCTAGCTGTAGTGGTCCCATAAAAATGCTGTCGTCTTTTAACGTCTTGTGGAATAAGTATCATAATGTAAAAACTGACGTAAAACAAGCACATATCCAGTGCCAGCAACAGGGATAATAGCGAATGGGCTGCTGTGTTCTGCCCTGGTGCCTCACTCTCAGGGTCTCTTGCCTCTGCTGCTCTTCTTTTCCATTATTATGTAGATCAGGGGTATGCCCAATAGGAAGGGCATTCCAGCCTCTGAACACATGGGGGGAGGGCAGTGGTCTGAAAATTTTTGGGTGCATTGAGACTAACAGCACTTTGATTAAATATAGTGCAGATCTCAGTCAGAATTTTTTTAAAAAACTCAAACAAAATCGTTACTAAACTTTAGGAGGTTTAAATTGGGCCAAGTAGCGCATGTTTTTTAGACGTTATGCAGCTTCCTAGAGCCCCAAAATGGTGGGCAGGAAGTGTGCTACCCACCATTTTGGGTAAGGACAAACAAGAGGCGTACTTTACCCAAGTATGAAGTGGACATTAACCTATTTGCATATGCAAATAAGAGGCCTAACACATGATACAGGTCCCTGCTGCAACATTGGTTTTCCCCGAAGCAGCCAGCACCAACCCTAAACATCACATAAGTTAAAAAATGGTAAGATCTTACCACAATCACCATCCCGATCAATGCCATTTCCGGTCCTAAGATCCCTGACCTCCAGGCCGTGGCCCGACCTCCAATCTTCCTCCTGTCCCCAGGCCCTGACCTCCAGGCTCCTCGACCCTCGATCCCTCCCTTCCGACGAAGCGATCGCTCCTCTGAGGCCCCGATCCTCCCCTCTGTCGTCCCACTCCCCGCAGCAGACATCAGGCCCGCAATCCGGATGACCACCGATGCACAGTACTAGTACTTACCTGTGGGTCGCTGTGCTAGCAGCATCCCAAACTTGGAGTACTTACCTCCTCCCACAGCGCCAGCTTAATGATGATGAGGTACGAGGTCCAATATCCGGGGCACCTTGGACCTCACCATTTGTGCTCAGGGTGTTAACAAAGATGAGCGCTCCCGAATTTAACCCCCTAGAAATCTCAGTTACACATATATCAGGTGATTTCGGGCTGTGAATCTATGCTAGTGCATTACCGATGTAAATGCAGAAAACTCGAGTGAGCTGGTCTTTTGGATGGGGCAGAGCTATGTAAATGGGTGGCAGAAGGTTTCAGCAGGCGTATCTGGGAAGCAGGGCAAGCGATTGAGGAAATTCGAGTATACTGATGTTTTGGCGTAAAACCGGCATAAATCAGGTATGCACGAATTTCCACAGGGAAAAAAACAGCACCTGCTGCTCTGATGCTGTAGTTATGTCAAAACTTTCCAAGAAATTCTGCGCTATTATTTACAATTATTTTGAAATATGTGCATTGCAAGTCTCGATCTCATCATTTTTTAATATGTATTACAGAAGCATTGGCAATTGTACTGGTGTACGTGCTCACATATCAAATATTTGTAGTGTGCTATACAGTTCTTCTCAGACACTGCTCCACATCTAAGGGCCAAGTTACAATGGTCCGGAAATTGCGCTAAGCAGCGAATGAACGTCACCCACCGCTTGTTAGTTATAAATTCACCCCAAATTATTCCCGGGCTTTTTGGCGGCAACTTGCTTCAATGGGGGGCTGAAAAAAGTGCAGCGGTCTCTCCTGGCCTTCTGTGAGCTGTGAGAGCGGGGAAAGGATCTCTCCATCCCCTCAACGAGCCAGATTGAAGCATCCTTGACAAACCGCACAGAGTCGGAACCAGGAAGTGCAAGCTACATCAGTAAATTCAATGTAAAATCAGTTAGAGAAAGTGAAATAAAGAGAGGATAAGAAATATTGAATTAAAAGATAGAAATAAAAGAGACAGAAAGAAAAAATTTTAAAAAGCTCTTTTTTTTAATAAATGTCCACCAACAATTAAAATCGAAAGTAATGAGACTCCACGTTTTTAAAAGTTCATTTTCAGTGCCAGAGAGGTAGTTTGGCCGTCATTCAAACTTACCACGCGTTAAAAGTTAGTTTGGACCTAAAAAACCCAGCGTATCTTCTTTATGGAGAGATTAGTTCGTTTCTAGCCGAGCAGGAGAGCAAGTTCACGCTAGTCCATTCATTCAGCCGTGAGCTGTCCTTTCTGCACAACTTTCAAACAAGCAGGGCAAATGGTAGAGCAATTTTCGGATTTGCGTGTTCGACTGCACATACCCAGAAATGTCCGCTCGCTGGAACTTGCTCTTCCATTTGCCCTGAAATAGTGGTGAGCCCTGTTAGCCTCACCGTTATTTTATGAGGAATTTCCGGGCCATTATATGCACCAGCCTCAAGCCAGTGTCTGTAGAGTCCAATGTGGGGGCTGACAGACTTGATTTATGCTGTCGGTTCCTGTGTCACTTTCTGCCCAAGAGCTATATGCATGCATCTGAATGATAACATTAAAATTACATTTTAAAAATGGACTGTCTGGGAACTTTTTAAAGTTGGCTTTGCATTAGGTTGCTGTTATGTTGCAGTGGATGTTCAGCTTAGGTGGTCTTTGGGCAACTTTCCTACCTACTAAGCTGAATATTTCTGATGTGGACATCCCAGTTCTACACAAACCCACCGAACAGAGAGGATATGTAAATTTTCCCTTGAAAAATACAAATGTATTATTTATATATTTTATCCTTGGTTTAAACCATCCAGGAGCACCGTTCAAGATCTGCATTCAATACAGGAGAGAGAATAAAGAAATTGAACAGTACAAAGCAAATCCGATGTCCCTGGCCCCATACTGGGTTCAAGACCGTTATTGTATTTTCTGCAACGCAATTAGACATGGAACTTCTGAAGTCACGAATATTTTCAGTGCCTGATGTCATTCTGTTTAGAAACACTGTAATGGACACATAAACCGCTTTCATCTCAGCAGCTGCTGGTGGCTAATGGCCATAATATAGTTTAGGTAAATTAGATTAAATACACATGTCAAATGGGGGAGTTTTCAAATACTGGTGCAGCCTCAATCAGTCTTAATAGATATGTATGAAGATCTGACACACATTAACCCTCTAAGAATGACTTGCAAATGTGCACTATTATTGAGCAAATTTTGATGAATTAAATAAAAATCCAGAGAACATTTGCTTGTGAATAAAATTTGTACCTTTCATTTGATGTAAAAATTCACTCAAATATTTAATTCTCTACTCTTGTTAGCACTTTTAATAGTTGGCTGAAACTTTAAACGCATTTTGAAAGAAATGTGTAAATTAACTAAAATTGTATTACAGGGTATTCACACTGGAACCATAAGAGACTGTAGAATATCTATCGTGGGTATCAGTTGCAAGGTGACCAGTGTTAATATTGCTTTACAGCTCAGGCCTTTGAAATAAAATCTGACTGGCAGGGAGTAGGATGCCAGTGTAGTGACTTTCAGCCAACACACTGGCATCCTTTGAGACACACAAAGGGAGCTCAGCGTCTGATTGTGTTTATAGACCAGGCCTTGTATTTACACTGGCATGATACCAATGACGTAGCAAGTATAAAGCCAATGTTTAGATTGATCTAGTACCCGAGTGAGAGGGTGTAGGGTTTATACAGATGTGGTTGGTCCAGAATGGAGCGCCTATAGTACTGGAGACATCATCTGATTTATATCAGGCTTATACACAATATTAGAAGATAAGAAAAATCAGGAACAAGAAAAGTCCATTTGACTTGTCAAAATTCGTTTCTCTCACACATTGATTATCCCTTCATGGCATTTAGTTGAATTTTGATCAGCCCCAATGTTTTTGCCTGTATTACCTTGCTTGGTTGATTATTCCAAACAATTATCACTCTGAATGGAGATTTTTTTCCCCAATTTCTGTTCGAAATTTACTTTTCACTAATTTCCATTTATGTCCTGATTTATACTTTGAAATCAAAGTCTTATCTATACCACTTAATATTTTATGTACTTTAATGAGGTCTGCCGTAATTGCCTTCATTCGAGATTGTAAAGCTTAAGCTTTAATCTTTTTCATAGCCCATCTCCTTTGCACTTGCAATTAGTCTTGTTGCTCTTTTTTATACACTTCCTATTCCAAGTACCACCTTTTTGTGGCATGGTGTCCAAAACCGAGCATGGTCCTCCACATGTGGCCTGACCAGTGCATTGTAAAGCCTTACTATAACTTCAGTAGACTTACATGAGTAGATATTCTGCATTCGTACTCCCAACATGGAGCTTTGCACATTGGGAGAGCTTATCAGGAACTCGGTCATGGAGATTAGTGGGCAGAAACTCCTCCGTAGCCCACTGACCTCTGTGCCCGAATTTCTGATATGCGCTCGTGGTTCTGCTCTGCGCCAGGAGTAGCATTTTATAAAATTAACCTAATTTCTGGTTCACACAGCCATACAAAGTTGGAGACTTACCTCTATTGTGCAGGCATTGAAAGTGGGGCGTCTATCCATTACTCCCATTTCCTCTTTCTAAGTTATCAGAGCAGATTTTCCTCTTATTACATACATAAGCGTATCGGATCACCTGGGTTGAGCGTACAATGGAAAATCGGGCAGGGGGGGGATCACATGCGTGCAATGGAGCAGTTCACTGGATGGAAAATTGTGCACACCCCATTATGGCCATAGGCTCCTCCCTGCCTCATTTTCCTCTGTACACTCAACCCAGGTGATCCATTAGGCCCAAGCGCAATAAGAGAAAAATCTAGCCTACAATGTCCTAAGTCAACTCCATTCACTCAATATTAATGTCCGACATTTGTTTTTGCTCTGTATGTAATACATCACATTTATCAGTGTTAAACTTCATTTGCCATGTATCAGCCAAACTGCATACCCCAACTAAATGCTTCTGCAAATCTCCTGCTCCTCTATCTATACTGTTTTCCTTATTTTTGAGTTGTCAGCAAAGTTAATTTTTGTATGCGTCATTTATGTAGGACAGAAATAATAGAAGTCCAAGCAATGACCCTTGTGGGACTCCATTCAACATTTCCTCCCAGTCCAACATGGCATCTCTACATGAATAACGACAACATTCATTCTTTTTCTAATATTCCCATCACCTCCAAGCTCAAGTGCATGTTATAAAGTAGGTTTTATTAAAACAAAGTAACACTGCTGCCACTTTTGTCATGATGTTATTGGAGGGAAGCTGCACTTTACCACCAGTTTCCGCCCCAGCCACTTAACATGTCTCAGCAATGGTGGCAAAGTCTGGTATCGCAACGTAACCAGCGCAAAGTTGAGGGCTGGGAGGTGGTGGTGAAGTCCAAGGCCAAAAGCCAGTGAGTGAAGCCACAGAAGATGGGTGTGGACTGAGGCTTTGATCGCAGGGGAAAAGGCCTGAAACTGGGAAACAGCAGGGCCTGAAGCTGGGAAACATAGAAACATAGAAAATAGGAGAAAGTGTAGGCCATTCGGCCCTTCGGGCCTGTTCCACCATTCAAAATGATTATGGCTGATCATCTAACTCAGTACCCTGTTCCCGCTTTTTCCCCAAATCCCTTGATCCCTTTAGCATTAAGAAATATATCTATCTCCTTCTTGAATACATCTAATGACTTGGCCTCCACTGCCTTCTGTGGTAGAGAATTCCACAGGTTCACCACCCTCTGAGTGAAGAAATTTCTCCTCATCACGGTTCTAAATGGCATACCATGTATCCTGAGACTGTGACCCCTGGTTCTGGACTCCCCAGCCATTGGGAACATCCTCCCTGCATCTAGTCTGTCTAGTCCTGTTAGAATTTTGTATGTTTCGATGAGATCACCTCTCATTCTTCTGAACTCCAGTGAATATAGGCCTAGTCGACCCAATCTCTCCTCATACGTCAGTCCTGCCATCCCAGGAATCAGTCTGGTAAACCTTCGTTGCACTTCCTCCATGGCAAGGACATCCTTCCTCAGATAAGGAGACCAAAACTGCACACAATACTCCAGATGTGGTCTCACCAAGGCCCTGTATAACTGCAGTAAGACATCCCTGCTCCTGTATGCAAATCCTCTTGCAATGAAGGCCAACATACCATTCGCCTTCCTAATTGCTTGCTGCACCTGAATGCTCGCTTTCAGCGACTGGTGTACAAGGACACCCAGGTCTCGTTGCACCTCCCCTTTTCCCAATCTATCACCAATCAGATAATAATCTGCCTTTCTGTTTTTACAACCAAAGTGGATAACCTCACATTTATCCACATTATTCTGCATCTGCCAAGTTCTTGCCCACTCACCCAACTTGTCTAAATCACATTGGAGCCTCTTTGCATCCTCCTCACAGCTCACATTCCACCCCAGCTTTGTGTCGTCTGCAAACTTGGAAATGTTACATTCCGTTCTCTCATCCAAATCATTGATATATATTGTGAATAGCTGAGCCCAAGCACTGATCCCTGCGGTACCCCACTAGTCACTGCCTGCCACCCGGAAAAAGACCCATTTATTCCTACACTCTGTTTCCCGTCTGTCAACCAATTCTCAATCCATGCCAATATATTCCCCCCAATCCCATGTGCTTTAATTTTGCACACTAATCTCTTGTGTGGGACCTTATCAAAAGCCTTCTGAAAATCCAAATACACCACATCCACTGGTTCTCCCCTATCTATTCTACTAGTTACAGCATCAAAAAATTCCAGCAGATTTGTTAAGCATGATTTCCCTTTCATAAACCCATGCTGACTTTGTCCAATCCCGTTAATGCCCTCTAAGTATTCTGTTATCACATCTTTTATAATAGACTCTAGCATTTTCCCCACGACTGATGTTAGGCTAACTGATCTGTAATTCCCTGTTTTTTCTCTCCCTCCTTTTTTAAATAGTGGGGTTACATTTGCCACCCTCCAATCAGTAGGAACTGTTCCAGAGTCTATAGAATTTTGGAAGATGATCTCCAATGCATCCAGTATTTCCAGGGCCACTTCCTTTAGTACTCTGGGATTTAGATTATCAGGCCCTGGGGATTTGTCAGCCTTTAGTCCCATTAATTTCCCTAGCACTATTTTCTTACTATTACTGGTTTCCTTCAGTTCCTCCCTCTCACGAGACCCTTGGTTCCCTAACATTTCTGGCAGGTTATTTGTGTCCTCCTTTGTGAAGACAGAACCAAAGTATGTGTTTAATTGTTCTGCCAGTTCTTTGTTCCCCATTATAATTTCCCCCATTTCTGACTGTAAGGGACCTACATTTGTCTTCACTAATCTTTCTCTCTTGACATATTTATAGAAGCTTTTACAGTCAGTTTTTATGTTGCCTGCTAGTTTACTCTCATTCTTTATTTTTCCCCTCTTAATCAATCTCTTTATCCTCTTATGCTGAATTCTGAACTGCTCCCAATCCTCAGGCTTGCCACTTTTTCTGGCAATTTTGTATGTCTCCTCTTTGGATCCAATACTATCCCTAATTTCTTTTGTAAGCCATGGTTGAGCCACCTTTCCTATTTTATTTTTGCGCCAGACAGGAATGAATAATTGTTGTAATTCCTGCACGCATTCTTTAAATATTAGCCATTGCCTATCCACCGTCATCCCTTTTAGTAAAGTTCCCCAATCTATCATAGCCAACTCGCACCTCATACTTTCATAATTTCCTTTATTTAGATTCAGGACCCTAGTTTCGGATTTAACTACTTCACTCTCCATCTTAATGAGGAATTCTATCATGTTATGGTCACTGCTCCCTCAGGGACCCCGCACAACAAGATTGTTAATTAATCCTTTCTCATTGCACAATACCCAGTCTAGGATCACCTGTTCTCTAGTTGGTTCCTCAACGTATTGGTCTAGAAAACCATCACGTACACACTCCAGGAATTCCTCCCCCACTGTATTATTACTAATTTGGTTTGACTAAGCTATATGTAGATTAAAGTCACCCATGATTATAGTTGTACCCTTCTTGCATGCATCTCTATTTCCTGTTTAATGCCCTCCCTTACATCTCCATTACTGTTTGGGGGCCTATAGACAACCCCCACCAACGTTTTCTGCCCCTTGGTGTTTCTTAGCTCCATCCATACAGATTCCACATCGTGATTTTCCGAGCCAATATCCTTCCTCACTATTGCATTGGTTTCCTCCTTTACTAACAACGCTACCCCACCTCCTTTCCCTTTCTGCCTGTCCTTCCTAAATATTGAATACCCCTTGATGTTCAGTTCACATCCTTGGTCACCCTGCAGCCATGTCTCCGTAATGGCAACTATATCAAAACCGTTAATACATCTATGTTATTGTGACTGCTCCGCGCATTAAAAAACAATGCCTTTAGACTTGTCTTTTTAAGATTGCTAGTCATCTTAGTTTTATTTTGCACTATGGCCCTATTTGTTTTTCGCCCTTGTTTTCTCTGCCTTCCACTATTGCTTCTTCCCTTTCTGTCTTTTGTTTCTATTCTTGTTTCCCCCTCCTCTGTCTCCCTGCTCAGGTTCCCATGCCCCTGCCATTCTAGTTTAAACCTTCCCCAACAGCACTAGCAAACACCCCCGTGAGGACATCGGCCCCAGTCCTGCTCAGGTGTAACTCGTCCCGCTTGTACTGGTCCCACCTTCTCCAGAACCGGTTTCAATGTCCCAGGAATCTAAATCCCTCCCTCCTACACCATCCCTGCAGCCATGCATTTATCTGGTCTATTCTCCTGTTCCTGTACTCACTAGCACGTGGCACTGATAGTAATCCTGAGATCACTACTTTTGAGGTCCTGCTTTTTAATTTATCGCCTAACTCCTTAAATTCACCTTGCAGGACCTCATCCCTTTTTTTACCTACGTCATTGGTACCGATATGGACCAGGACTACTGGCTGTTCACCCTCCCCCTCCAGAATGCCCTGTAGCCGCTCCGTGACATCCCTGACCCTAGCACCAGGGAGGCAACCTACCATTCTGGAGTCATGTTTGCGGCCGCAGAAACGCCTATCTGTTCCCCTTATAATTGAATCCCCGATCAATATACCCCAATATGGGTCTGGATAGAGGATTATGAAACTTTCATAGCAGTTGCTTCCCTTTTTTTATGATTGTTCATTTTTCTGACTGAACAAATCAGAAATTACACTGCAGAAATGTTTGTGGGATCTGAATGGGGCCTGATTACATGGTTCCTAGTTCTAGAATTTGATTGATAAATGAGTTAGGCAGAAAGAGCAGCAATCCCTGAGATCAGATTGATTTAATGGACACTACAGCCATACATCACTACAATCATTCATTTTACATTATTATAGACATAACAGGGGTTAAATTGGATAACCCCCAAAACCAGGCATGGGGGTCGCAATGCATGATTAACCCGCACCCGGTCTTGAGATGCAGGCAGCACATAACATTCATGCTGCCTGGTCATTTACCTGATATCTGCGAGCAGCCAGGCCTAGCTGTGCTGTTGAGTGGCTGCTCACCAGCAGGGCGGCCCCAATATTGCACAAGTGGCTAGCATCACTTAAAGGCAACCTGCGCCTCTTATTTGCAAAATCTAAGACACGGGTCTGCACAGAGTCTGAACAGAGATCAGACATCGCACACATAAAACACAGGTGCAGGTTCTGTCCCTATGTTTACAAACTGTTGAGTTTATGTTAAAACATTGAATAAAGCTTGCACACTACTAAATCCCATATCCCTTAATAGCTTTGGTTAACAAAAATCTATCAATCTCAGATTTAAAATTAACAATTGAGCTTGCATCAACTGCTGGTTGCAGAAGAGAGTTCCAAACTTCGACCACCCTTTGCATGTAGAAGTGTTTCCTAACTTCACTCCTGCAAGTCCTGGCTCTAAATTTTAGACTATGTCCACTAGTCCTAGTATTCAAGTATAGGAGACCTCCAAAAACAGGTACAAATGCAACAGCAGCCAGAAGCAATAATCCAGCAACGAGCCTGTAAATCCTGCATGGTCCCTTTAAATAGCGTTGGTGTGGGCGGGGGGGGGGGGGGGGGGGGAGGTGGGCTTCTCCAGGCCATCTACGACATGTTCAGCTGTTCGTGGTTAAGACAGTGCATTGAATGCCAAAATGGTATCTATCCCTTTAATTCAGCATTGCACACTGATCTAACGCATATTATTCTTACCGGCATTTGTTACCTGCGAATGTGCAAATGCTTTTATCAAGGTGGCATCCGGCACACGTCACGCTAGAAGCGTGCATGAGCATTCCAGACGACATTATGGGACCTTAGAAGGCCACGTAGCACCTACAAAATGGGCGCTACGGGGCCTAACTTATAGTCCATTGAGAATAAAGAATAGCGAGACACACTGGAGCGTTGAGCAATGGAAGTGATGCATACAACTGCAATGAAATAAACTGGGTCCTTCATGCTAGGTTAGTAAACCACTACCATATTTCATTTTCAATCTGACCAAATGAAAGCAAAGCAGTAATCCTGAATTTACTGATCAAATGAAGTACCGCATCTCCACTCTTATTTTGAGACTAAGAAATATAACAGATAATTTTTTCCCCAAATATAATAAGAAAGCATATTCTCACTTTTGGGTCTTCTTGTCCCACACACGTCTCCAGATTTATATTCTATCTCACACACACACACAAATTCTGTTAGTTTTTGTTTTTAACTGCTTCATCATATTGTTAAACTTGTTGACAGATGAATGTTACCAGGACGCTGGCAATGACAGTCTTCACCTAGCTGATAGCAGCAGATTGAGATCAGCCTCCCCCATAACGGTGCAACCAAGGTTAGAAATGCAGTTGTTCGCAACTTGCTGCAAGCTTATGGCCCCACATTCCATAGTGCAGCATGTCAAAGCAGCAGCGTACTGTGCCCCCACTCTCTAAATAAAAGAGCGACTAATCTAAATGAATCTCCTCAATAGCACTCAATATGTACCTGTGTGGCTTCGAATGTGCACACGTAAGGTGCCATTGCTGGCAAATTTCTGGCCACAATATGGACAAATCTTCTCCTTCTCTCCAGTATGCGTCTGAAAGACAAAAGGTAAACAGCACTCAGTTCAAAGGGCATTCTACGAAAAAGCTGAAGCACTTGTTGAAAGCACATAACTCTGAAAGCTGGCTTGCTATTGTGCATTTTTATATTTAATTTGCCTGCAGCATTTACATCATTTTCTCCTTAATTGTTGACTGTCCTTTGTAGTCTGTAGCATGTACTTGAAACAACACTGAATATGAACTAATGCTGGGAGACAGGAAGTGATTCAGCCTTCTCCTGAAGTCCCCACCATTACAGATGCCAGTCTTCAGCCAGAGAGTCTGGCAGCACCCAGAAATTCTATAGAGTTAAAAGAGTTGTGATGCTGGAAATAGGGTTGCAATTTCTATTTTGGTCATAAATATTATGGGCAAAGGATTTGTAACTATAATGTAATTTCATCCTGAATCTATTAAAACTGTGTGCACATGGTATAACAGAATGTGCTGGGGAATTACTACATCACAGAATTACATAAAACGTACAGCACAGAAATAGGCCATTTGGCCCAACAGGTCCATGCTGGTGTTTATGCTGTACATGAGCCTCTTCCTCCTCCCCTACCAACATATCCTTCTATTCCTTTCTCCCTCATGTGTTTATCTAGCTTCCCCTTAAATGCATCTATGCTAGTTGCCTCAACTACTCCTTGTGGTAGCGAGTTCCACGTTCTAACCATTCTCGGGGTAAAGAAGTTTCTCCTGAATTCCCTATTGCATTTATTAGTGACTATCTTATATTTATGGCCTATAGTTCTGGTCTCCCTCGCAAGTGGAAACATCTTCTCTATGTCTACCCTATCAAATCCTTTCATAATCTTAAAGACCTCAATCAGGTCCCCCCTAAGTCTTCTCTTTTCTAGAGAAAAAAGCCCCAGACTGCTCAATCTTTCCTGATAGGTATAACCTCACAGTTCTGGTATCATCCTAGTAAATCTTTTTTGCACCTTCTCCAGTGCCTCTATTTCCTTTATATAATGTGGAGACCAGAACTGTTCACAGTACCCCAAGCATGGGCTAACCAAAGTTCTATACAAGTTTAAAATAACTTATTTGTTTTTCAATTCTATCCCTCTAGAAATGAACCCCAGTGCTTGGTTTGCTTTTCTTATGGCCTTATTAACCTGTGTCGCTACTTTTAGTGATTCGTGTATCTGTTCCCCCAGATCCCTCTGCTCCTCTACCCCATTTAGACTCTTATTATCCAAACAGTATGTGGCCCCTTAATTCTTCCTACTAAAATGTAATACCTCGCATTTATCTATATTGAAATGCATTTGCCAATTACACGTCCATTCTGCGAGTTTATTAATGTCTTCCTGTATTTTGTCGCAGTCCTCCTCGATATTAACTATACTCCCCAATTTGGTGTTGTCCGCAAATTTTGAAATTGTACTTCCGATTCCAAAGCCCAATCGTTTATGCGGTTCAGAGAGCGCTTAGTTGAGATTTGTGTTGTATCAACAATATTTCTGGTGTGATATAGACGATGCTATAGCAATAAGTGCAATATCTGAGATTTTAGGCCCACTTTTAACCCTGCCCACCTGGGACGGGCAGGCAGTTAAAATGGTAGGTGTTTAATGCTGAGTTTCTAATGTGTTTTCGCCCACAGCCATTTTAACTGCTGGGTTTCTGGCAGCGTTATGACCGCCCGCCACAGACCTCATCAATATATAAATGTCGGAGTCTGGTGATGTAATTCGGACCCCAACACGATCTCATCTGCCAATCGCGGCAATCATATCCAGTGCTAGAGCCGCCAGTGATCATGGCCAGAAGAGGCTATGATAATTTGATATTTTTATATTTTTGAAGGTTTCATTGTGGGCTAGGAAGAGCAGGCATGTTTCTCCGGACCCCACAAGGAAACCTTGGACCTCCCCTGCCTTGGGTTTCCATCCCCCTCGCCTGACTGCCTCCGGACCCCCCCTCCCCCAATCCTCACCATTTACGTCAGTGCTGGGAACCATTCCCTCGGCGGAGGCCTCCTGATGCCTGATATCCAGCTCCTGCTGGCGAGCCTCCTCGTTGTTCAACTGGGTATCGGACAGGAGTTTGCCTTGGATCATTTAAATGAGGTCTGGGAGTTAAAATGGCCCAGGCCTCAAACTGAAGCAGTCATGGACGCTCCCCGCCTGCCCCAGCCCCCACACACCGTACTCACTCCCCTAGTTAAAATCGGGGCTTATAACTCTGACAGGCACCATGCAGCAGCGTGTCACAATGATGTACATGGTATATCAGGGTGTTGCAGAGAGCTATTCAGGGCCAAAAATCCTTGGCCTCCCTCCGCTGCCACGTATGGCAGAGCAAGAATCCAGCAAAACATCTGGGATGAGGATGTTGTAATCTATTTTAAATCTCTCTGATAGATACCCGTATCAGCATGAGGGAAGGCGGTTGCATGTGCGGCAAGTTCTTTTTTTCAGTTTTGCTGGTCGACCCCCTTTATAAAAGGGCTGATTTTCCACAATACTGCCAGCAAGTCTTCTGAGGGTAACCAACACCCAGGCCTGGACACTCCTGTGCGCCACACTTGTGCCCCTCCAAGGATATGGGCAATGGTTTCCTTCATGCATCCAAATGACTGGATACTCAGGAGGTGGAAGCAGCAGGAATTCCGCTGGGGTAGGCTTTTTTTTTCATTCGTTCATGGGATGTGGGCGTCGCTGGCGAGGCCGGCATTTATTGCCCATCCCTAATTGCCCTTGAGAAGGTGGTGATGAGCTGCCTTCTTGAACCGCTGCAGTCCGTGTGGTGACGGTTCTCCCACAGTGCTGTTAGGGAGGGAGTTCCAGGATTTTGACCCAGTGACGATGAAGGAACAGCGATATATTTCCAAGTCAGGATGGTGTGTGACTTGGAGGGGAACGTGCAGGTGGTGTTGTTCCCATGTGCCTGCTGCTCTTGTCCTTCTAGGTGGTAGAGGTCGCGGGTTTGGGAGATGCTGTCGAAGAAGCCTTGGCGAGTTGCTGCAGTGCATCCTGTGGATGGTACACACTGCAGCCACAGTGCGCCGGTGGTGAAGGGAATGAATGTTTAGGGTGGTGGAAGGGGTGCTAATCAAGCGGGCTGCTTTGTCCTGGATGGTGTCGAGCTTCTTGAATGTTGTTGGAGCTGCACTCATCCAGGCAAGTGGAGGGTATTCCATCACACTCCTGACTATCCCTCCAGCCCTGCTGCCTTGTCATGTGACGGGCCTTCTATGGGGAAGATGGTACTTTCGTCCAGCCCAGGCCCCAGCAGGAATTGCCATTGGAACTTCTTCTGGGTGGAGATCTGTGGGGGTGGGGGGGGGATTTTAACCACCAATAACGGGTGGGGTGGAGTCGGGTGGTAGGTGAGGATTGTATTTTTTTCAATCGCGACCATAAACCAGCTCCAACACGCCCACTTCCGGCTTTAAAATGGACATGTTTGGAAGTGTGCGCAGAACCGAATTGCCCAGGTCATGTCTCCAATTAGAGCCAGCGGGGGCAGGTCGTTAGCGCGGCAATTAAGGTCATTGAGAGAGCTGAGGTAAGTTTTTTTTTTAAATTGAGTCTGACCCAACTTCAAATTTAACGTCTCCAGCACGGGTTTTCTGGGATTTCTGAATCTCGCCTCCGTTTCACTGGTGAGATTCACATGACAAGGCTGGAGGGATGGCCTACCCCAGCGGAATTCCTGTCGCTTCCATCTCCTGAGTATCCAGTCATTTGGATGCATGAAGGAAACCATTGCCCATATCCTTGGAGGGGCACAAGTGTGGCGCATAGCTGCAGTTAATTTGGGTTTTTAAACCTGTGACTGTCCCATCTGAATAAAAGGTCAGTTATTGCAGTTGGTCTCTCAGTTTTCTCAGGCAAACGTTTGGCAGAGAATTCTTGTGTTGAAACAGCTTTTGCAAAAATTTGGAGCCTTTCAAACTGACAAGATCAGGTTGAGGGAGTGCAATGGATGTATTTGAGGGGACATCTGAGGAGGAGGAAAATGACCATTCTTAGCAGCCATGTCGTGCTGTGTTGGGATCTGCTGGTGCACAAGATAGAGGTGCACAATACAGACCTGGAGAACAGCAGAGAGGAGGGTAACAGAGGGGCGGAGGTCATAGGAGGCACTACTCACGTGAGAAGGTCTACGGGCAGAGGCTGAGCATCCTGGACCTCTCTGATAAGCAGTGCCTATGCAGGCTCAGATTGAGTCGGCAGGTGCTTGCAGACATCTGAAGCCTCCTTGAAATAGAGCTGCACCCTGCTGGATCCGGTGGCCACTCATTGCCCGTCGCAGTAAAAGTCACCACTGCCCCCAATTTCTTTGTCTCTGGCTCCTTCCACTGCGCCACCAGTGATATCTCCAGAGTGTGTCAGTCGGCTGCACACAATTGTATAAGGCAGGTAACGAAAGGGTTGTTCGCCAGGGCGTCTGATTACGTGAACTTCCCCCATGACGACAATAGCCAGAATGAGCGGGCAGTCGGCTTTGCCTCTCTGGCTGGTTTCCCACAGGTGCAGGGTGCAATCGATTGCACACACTTGGCAATCCAAGGACCATCGTATGAACCAGGAGTCTTCATCAACCGAAAGGGGTTTCACTCCACCAATACACAGCTATTGTGCGACCACAAGAAGAGATTTATGCAGGTGTGCGACAGATTCCCTGGCAGCTATCATGATGCGTTCATTCTGTGCTGGTCCAACATCCCAGACCTTTTCCAAACAGGAGACAGACTTAAGGGCTGGCTCATTGGAGACAAAGGATATCCCCTGCAAACTTCGTTCATGACATCTGTGAGGAACCCCAACAATGAGATGCAAGAGCGCTGCAACCAGAGCCACATGACCACCAGGTGTGTCATCAAGCAAGCCATCGGCAAGTTGAAAATGCGCTTCAGGTGCCTGGATGGGTCTGGAGGCGCCCTTCAGTACTTGCCAGTGAAGGTCTCCAGAATCATCGTCCTGCACAACATAGGGCAGCAGAGAGGTTTAGAGATGGAGGAGGGCGAAGGCGCTCGTCAATCGTCCTCTGATGGCGACAACACTGAAGAAGGGGAAGAGGAGGAGGAGAATGGGGAGGAGGGAAAGGAATATGAAGATGGGGCACCCATCGCCAGACCAGCTGCGCACATTGCTGCCAGGGGTGCCCTCATCTCTCACAGGTTCTCTTAGTAACAGTGGCAAAAAGGAGACACTGAAATTTTCAGGCCGGCTGGCAGAACAACCACCACCACTAGCACCACCCCCCCTCAACCCCCCCGCCCCACTTTACACAAAACAGTTCTTCAACCACACATACACCCACTGCACATCCGCCCAATGGGCCCCGTCATGTATTGGCATTCACCATGAAGAAAATGAAAGGATGATGTCACACTCGGGATGCAGTAATGGCCTAGACGTGGAAGTGGTGCTAATCAATAAATTTTATGTGCCAATATTAAAAAAAGGAAACTTCACACCATAACGTTTCTTCAAACACCCATGTGCATACCCTTGATGAACTACAATTTCTTGAACTCATGCTTCCCACCGCTTCTATGTGGTGAATCCCCTGTGGCTTCAGCAGAGATAGAGGCAGGCTGCTCAGCTTCCTGCCCTGATTGCTGAGATGCTTTTGGCCCTGTGAGGGCCCTGCCAAAGACTGCTGCACCAGCATCTGTGCAGGGGCAGAGTCGGCCATCGGAAGAGGAGGCATCATGGTGGGTACTGGTGGGAGGGGGAGGGGTAATAAGTGAGACTTGGGAGCGTTTTGAGTGGAGTTCCCACTTCCAGGTCCCCTTTCGCCACCATCCCTCTCCCGGGCCAGCGTCACATCACTCCCACCACTCTGCTGAACAGAAGCTTGATGCACTTCTGTGACGCGTTGTAAGGCCACAGATAAGGTATCTATCATCCTGTTGAAGGCGGCAGACATCTCCTACACGGCCACTGTCATTGCCCGCATAGACTCATTTGAAAGCTGTGCTTGAAGCTCCGCGGAGGTGGCTACTCTCTCCATGGCAGACATCCTCGCTATTACCTGGGACAACAATCTCTTTGTGTTGGAGTTGGACTCCTCCATCCTCTCTGCTGTTGTGGAGAGCATGCATGGCACATTTTCCAGTACCTTGCAAAGTTGCAGCTGTACTTCAATCATTCTCATTCTCAATGATGGCATCCCGGGAATCAGCATCTGTGTCCAGATGAACAGAGCTTGGAGAGGAGTGTGCCTTCCGAAATGGACTCTCCACAGCTGCCCCTGACACCAGTGTCTGCTCGTGCCCACTTGTGAGTTGTGAATCACCAGGTGATAATCCAACTAAATGGCTAACAGGAACCACCGAAGTGCAAGTGTCTGTGCTGCTGTATGGCTGTATGTCCTGTGACAGTGCACCCTCAGAAGGAATCTGGTCCTCTGAGGAATCGATGTCATGCATCTCCGTACATTCTTCTTGTACGCGTGAAGGCCCTGGAAGACAAAATAAAGTGACATGAATTAGTCATGGCAAAGTAACAATCTTGGCAATCACCATACTCAGGTTTCTCAAAGTTCAGTCATTGATGAAATAAAGTCATCATGTATGTGTGAAAGATGTTTAAGTTCTGTCACCAGGCATCTGTGGGTTCCAAGTCTCTCCGTCTCTGATTGAGAGGGGTGCAGATGTGCCAATTATCTCCATGGCATCCTCCCCTGCATCTATCAGCTGCACTATTTGTGAAAGGCCACCTCCAGTCCTCGCCCACTGCCTTGCATTTTGCGCTCTCTTCTCCTACAAGGGGCAAAAGAACAGGCCTGTGAGTGACTGAAGGTCACGTATTCACCCAATGGATGCAGTGCATTGGGTGAAGGTGTCTATGAGATGCATTGCATAAGGATTGGGGTGAGTGGCAGTGATGCATGGATACATGGGGAGGTGAGGAAGTGCATAGAAAGTGTAGAATGGGTGCTGGTGTAACTTAAGTAGGTGTGAGGAGTCATGTGGTGGAATAGGCTTGTCAAGACAGAGTGAGAGGAGTACAGCACAGGATGTGGGTGAATCAGCGACTGTACTCACTTTTCCTGACCTGGCTAGGTCATTAAACCGCTTCCTGCCCTGCAGTCAAGAACTCGGCACCATGCCACTCACCTCCTCAGCCACACCTTCTTGGTGGAAGAACCAGGTTTCTTTCTCCCATCGGTGGGTTAAATTGTTTCCCTCCCGGTCCTCACTGCACCCAGCAGTACTTTAAGGGAACCGTCTGTGAACCTGGGTACTGATCTTGCTCTTTTTGAATCTACTGAATCATTTCCTACTTTCTCCTCCAAAATCCATTTTTGCATTGACCCTTTAAACAGTGGACTTCAGATTGGGTCATGTGGGGGTGCAGTGCGCCTGCTGCGCAGCTTGCAGATTCGAACAACGGAAGCAAAAATAATTGGCTTCAATTAAGATGTGATTGCAGATTCCGACGCGCTCACTTCATTTGTGTGCTTCCCGCTTGAAAATCTATCCCCCCCCCCCACCTCCACCCCCACTCTCTCTTCCCGGCTCCAGGTAAAAATCATGCCCCTGAAGTTGATAGGTCCCACTTGATTTTCCACTCCTGCTGGGCCCCTTCCGCTCCTCTACTCCTGCATTGTACCTGAGGCCCCAAAGAAACTGATATTTAGTGTGTTACGGTGCAGAAGGTCGTACATCACAAGTGTTACATTGAGTATTTCGGGGAGTGTTATGTATTGCTTGGAGCTGAGTGTTAAAAGGAGCAACTCTTAAACCTTTTTGTTCCAGCAGCTAAAGTTTCAAGTCAAAATTTCAACTAAGGTGGTGTATTCATAGAGGGCTAGTTCAAAAGAAGCTCCATTTATCTTAGCATTTTTGTTGTCATCTCCATGGAAATGGAAATACTGTTCATTCTTAATAGCAAATGAAATCTGACACGTAATTCTTTTTTAACTGATCCCTGGGGCTATAGCTGCTGAGAGAATTCCAATATTATGTGAGCAATGCAAAGCATATAAATCATACTTTTAAAAATTGAATATTGCACAAATATAAGTTTATAGATTTATGACTCTTATAAAAATTACTGCTCTAAGAATAAATTTTAATTTGTAGATTTCAATACAATAAGCTGCAGAAACCTCTGCTGAATGTAAATGTGATTTGACAAATTTAATGCAGATTCATATTGAAGAAGAGATTTGTAAAGGATAAAAAAACAATATAACATTGTTGTCACTAACAATTCAGAAAAGCATAATGTTCATTGTGTGAAATGTTCATATTATGTCCACCTGAATTACAGAAAACACTCAGTAGGACAATTATAAAATTTGCCCTTCTAAACATGGTTGGGTATGGAGAGGGCACATTGAGGTATACAAAACTAGGCTGGAGTATGATGGAAGAAGAGATCTGTCTTGCTTCCCAACCTAAAATGTGAAATTTTAGATAAGCTAACATACTGTGAATTTAAAATGCTAGCTGAAAATATTTTGTTTTGCCTTTGTGAGAAGGAATTAAGACAATACACAAATCTGTCTCGAGATGTGTGGGGTGTGGGTTTACACCAAGCTCGTTCCCCATAATGATGTTGATTGCATATGGTTGCACGTTCATTGCATCATCAATTCTCACCTGTTTTTATCAATATTAATACATGCAAACTAGCAATCTTGCATCAGTACCACTCTATCCGTTTCAGGACAGGTGTCAAAATCAATCAAAAAAATGCCAGAAGTCAAATGCTAGAAGTTTGTGGTTCGCATTCTATCCACATGAAAGGTAAAATTGATCAACAATACATTTGTGTTCCTAGTGACAGAGGGTGGCTTTGATTTGTTGCTTCAAGCCCTAGTTGGATTAAGAGAAGAACTGCTGAATTTCCCCACTCAATAGTTCCCCTCCTTCAAGTGCATGTTTCCATACTGGAGCACTAAGTCAAGATTCCATGGAGCAGATAAGCATCCACATTACATTCAATAAAGTCTCAGTGAAAAGTTTCAGAAAAGGAATATAGGATTTAAGATACTCGGTTATTTTTAAAGCAGCTGAAAGAACGGTGTGTTGCTAATTGTGGATTCGTTTTGCTTCTATATTATTATAAATCTTGCAAAGAAATTCAATGGCCGGAAATTGTTCGTAAAATAACGGTGAACTAACAGAGCAGTTATTAATGGGCAAATCGAAGAGCAAGCTCCGGCGACCGCACATGCGCAGTCAAACTCGGAAATCCAGAACTTGCTCTTCCTGATTCCCTGCTGATCTGACAATGTCACATTAAAGAGATCTTGCAGGCTAAAATCAATGGACCAACGCGAACTTGCTCTCCTGCCCAGCTGGAAACTAACTAATCTCACCAGGAAGAAAAGATATGCCGAGTTATATCAGCAGAGAATAATAATAGACTTTAAGAGGACATAGACAGGCTGGTGGAATGGGCAGACATCAGATGAAATTTAACGCAGAGAAGTATGAAGTGATACATTTTGGCAGGAAGAATGATGAGAGGCAATATAAACTAAATGGTACAATTCTAAAGGGGGTGCAGGAACAGAGAGAACTGGGGGTATGCTTGCACAAACCTTTGAAGATGGGAGGACAGGTTGAGAAAACGGTTAAAAAAGCATATGGGGTCCTGGGCTTTATAAATACAGGCAAAGCAAGGAGGTTATGTTGAACCTTTATAAAACACTGGTTCGGCCACAACTGGAGTATTGTGTCCAATTCTGGGCACCGCACTTTAGGAAGGATGTGAAGGCCTTAGAGAGGGTGCAGAAAAGATTTCATAGAAAGGTTCCAGGGATGAGACTTCAGTTACGTGGATAGACTGGAGAAGCTGGGGTTGTTCTCCTTAGAGCAGAGAAGGTTAAGAGGAGATTTAATAGAAGTGTTCAAAATCATGAAGGGTTCAGATAAAGTAAACAAAGATAAACTGTTCCCATTGGCGGAAGTGTCGAGAACCAGAGGACACAGACTTAAGGTGAGTGACAGAAGAACCAAAGGCGACAGGAGGAAAAACTTTTTTACACAGCGGGTAGTTATGATCTGGAATGGCTGCCTGAAGGGGTGGTGGAAGCAGATTCAATTGTGGCCTTCAAAAAGGAACTGGATAAATATTTGAAGGGAAAAAATATGCAGGGCTACAGGAAACAAGCAGGGTAATGGGACTAACTGGATTGCTCTTACAAAGAGCCGGCACAGGCTTGATGGGCCGAATGGCCTCCTTCTGTGCTGTAACCGTTCTATGATATCAGGTCTAAACTAACTTTTAACGGCGTGGTAAGTATTAATGATTGCCAAACAACCTCTCTGGCACTGAAAATTAACTTTTAAAAATGTTGCGTCTCATTACTCCCGATTTTAATGGTTTTTGGACATTTAAAAAACTTAATGTTTTTATTTTTTTGCTTTTTCTTTCTGTCTCTTATCTCCATCTTTTAATCTTTCCCTCTCTTTATTTTGCTTTCTCGATCTGATTTTATGCTACATTTACTAAACTTATCTGACTTTTTCTGGTTCTTTTTAAAAAGTGCAAATACAAGAAATTTGAAATAAGAATGGAAAATGTTGGAATGTTGGAATGGAACGGTTCGTGAATGAGCTTCACAGCTCAGAGGAACCCGGGAACAACTGCTGCACTCCTTGAAGGTCTCAATGCAAGCAAGTTGGAGACCCGGAGCCGGCAAAAAGTTTGTGGGTGAGTTTGTCACTTACAAAGTGGTGCTTTCCAACTTTCAGAGTGCCCAGGAGTGCATGACAGTTAACCTGAGCAACCTCTGGTGCAAAATATTATGGTGAAAAGGTTATTGTTAACTCTGAGGCACATTATAACCATTCATGGCACATATAAGAATCCAATTTTCAGATCAGAGAAAATATTAGTCTGCCTATGGAAACTGCACTTTACTGTATGAGTTAAAAGAATTGGGAGAGCATTCAAATTATTAAATGAAGTACTGACCATTATATGTTCGCCAATGGTAATGGTAGCGCTGGGAGCAATTTGAGATGATCAGTTAATAATGCCACACAAGCGTATTGCATGACATTGAAGTTTGTTGGTTTAAGTGTGATTTTTTTTCCTAAAACGTATTGTTACTAATGGACTATAATAAGCATAGAGATAATGGTTAATGTTTAAGAAAAACATCTCCACTGGATGAACAGTTATAAACTACAATATGATCATCACTTTAAAAATATGGTCTATAAAACATTAGCAACATAAGTTTATTGAAAGCTATTGTTGACAGCTTTAGTCAAAACTAGACAGTAATGAAGAATTTTTAGTCTAGTGAAGGTGTGTGGATAATATTGTTATGTATCATAGTAACACATTTTGTTCTGAATTTTCCAACTCATCCCTTCATAATATTCTAATAGCTCAAGCTACAAAATTGATAAAACTAACTGAAAGGAGAACAATTCCCTCAAATGATGTTACACAGAAATTCTTTGCTGTTGGGTCAGGACATCAACAGTTTGATGGTAAATGACGATATGGCTGCAGTGATACATTCAGTGATTTGACAGAAATGTCATTTTGAGTGGACATTATAATAGAATTTTCATTCAATGTGTTCACTGAAGATTATACGGTTCTTCCCATTCAGAATCGCAAAACAAATAAAATGCCTTTTTTCTGTCCCCTCTTCCTCCCTTATGATATCTCAGATTAAAAACATTCCAAAAATCAATCCAAACAATCCAATTAGTATTTCTTAATAAAATGATTTTTAAAAAGCAGTGGCTTGGGCCATAGTGATTGAATGCTAACATGCATATTGGAAATAAAATTCTGCAAAATCTGTAACAACTTTTTTCTTGTGTTCTGATTAGTTGCAGTGTCGTGGTTGGTTTGTTGTTACACGCTTGTCTGTTAGTCATCACTGGTCTGTCCATCCTTACCAAAAATCTACCTTCTTTCCTGTTCCCCCCAACATAGTCTCCGATCCTATTCGGAATCTACTGTTTACCTCCTCTTCCCCCCCAACTGACACTCGGACAGCAGAGTTGGAGGAAGCAGTGTGATAAGAAGTTCATTAATGCTGCTGAAATTAATACTCCATCCTTTAGTTAAGACATTAAACCGAGGTCCCATTTGCCTGTTCTGGTGATTCAGGTAGATGTTAAAAGATCCCACGGCATTATTCAAAGGGGGACAAAGAATTCTCCAGGTGATGTGGCCAATATCCCTTCTTCAGCGCCAAGAAACAGATTAACTGGTCGTTCATTTCACTGCTGTTTGTGAGGGGTTGCTTACATATCAATAGTTACTATACTTCAAAAGTAATAAATTGTGAGAAGCGCTTTGATAGCCCTCAATATAATAAGGGATTATATAAATGCAAGTATTTTTCTTTCTTTCTGTCAACAGTTTTCTATAATTGTTGTAAAACAACAAAATCTATTCGCAGAGTTACCGGCAAGGACGCTACTGGTATACACGACAACCTCCAAACCAAATGAACAGACTCGGACCTCACCTGAGCCCACACACACGAAACAAAATAAAACATTTTTTTTGTAAGACCAAAAAATGTCCTTAAATATTCTTTAAAACATAGCAGGAAATAGCAATAATGAACTTCCTTAGGCTGTAATTAATGAGAAGCTGCTTTAGTAAGGGAATGCACTGCAGCTGCCTGTCTTCAATTACAATTTAGTGTATCCCTCTGGATCAATTGCTAAAGTGTGATGGACCTACTTTGCTCATTCCAAGTTTAGAAATCACTCAACATGGTGCAAGAAAGATCTTTTCTGCAGCTGCATTTACTGGCCTTGTTCTGCTTCCAAGTGCAAAATAAATGACATAGGGACTTTAATTCTGACCATACACAAATTAAAAATGGCGGAAGACAAAGTGATTGGTCTTGTTTCACATTTTGTCAGTTAACCATCATGTCAGTGCATACCACAAATCCAGTTTCTTTCCTGCGTTCTATACTTACACTGTCTCCAAGTCTTTCCAAAGCCTTCTGTTGCTCTCCCCCTTGTAACCACTGGAAATCAAAACAAAACTTTCTAAAAAATTGTAGCACCAAGGGGTCAATTTAATAAGTCCACACTATTGTTAGGAAGCCTTGCCTGCTGGCAGTGCGCATCAGAAATTCAGACAGTCGCTGTCCATGATTTTCTGTTTTGGCAACACGCGCCCGAATTTCCAATACGCGAATGAGGTTCCCTGCGGCAGCGCAGTCTCATAAAATTCCCTTTAGTGTCATAAATGCAAGTTCTTTTCTTTCCTAAACATAGCTACTGAATTCCAGAAATGAATTTCAGTGAGATTAACTGAGCAAGGTGGACCAACCAATAGTCCACCCTCCTCCTCATCCACACCTTACTATAAAACGGTCAGAGGTTTGACTGTAAAATCACTGTTTCAACATTTGCTGAATTTTACATAAATCTGGAAAATACAGTGCTATTAAACAGAGCTGCACCAAACGGAGCAGACTTTAGGACAGTTCATAAATCAGCAAGAATGTGACAGCAGCACAAAAATCCGAGAAACTAGCTTAATTTACAGACCGAACCAGCCAAATTGTTAAATACTGTGCCATAAAGCTTACTGTGGTTAAAGTTATTCACCCGTGTCAGGTACACTGTTGACTCAGACTAACCCATGGATCAATGGAGATGTCAGAGCCAGTGACTGATGTTTAATCCAAAAGATCTTAGAGCATGACTTACTCTTTTCTCTGAGAATCAGTGAAACTGCTGAGTTTCTTTGTTCAATTGCTTTAATCGGGCTAAAAAATGTGGCAGCACCCTACCTTGTTCCAATGTCCAAAGATCTAACACCATATCTTTGCGTTCTTTTTGCTTCAAATTCCTTTAATCCTTTGCTGCTCATTACATGTGTAATGTAGGCATCTATCTTGATGCCTTGGTGACATATATTAATTCACTCTGAACTACTTGTGTTGCTCTTTGAATGAAAGTCAGAGCACTTCCTGAAGCCAGCTGACAAGTCAACCACAGGTTCATTGATTTGACAGTGTATTTTATTTACGTCATTCATATAACTAACTAACATTTCTAACTTGATATTTCTGCTTTATGTCCATCCTTTCCATATGAAGTGTGATGGATTTATCAACTGTAAGTTCATTTATTTGAGTGTATGATCTGCCAGCAGGAATTGGGTTGATCTGAGCTGCCAGCAGGATTCAGGTTTATAAGAGAATGCAGGCACATGTGCCCTAAATCTACCAATGTTTGCTGCCACATTGTGATTGGTTTTTGTGCCCCTCTACCAGTACAAAACACTTATTATACTTTTTGATCATATTACTTAACAGGACATCTATTACATAGTCCGTAAAACAGAATTTACAAAATCTTAATTGGCCCTTTTGACTAAGCTTGATGCAATCCACAGTTGAATGCGTGAAAAGTTCACCATTTATAGTGGCTATGTGCCAATGTGTGTGAGATGTGTTAAAGCAGCATTATTACAGGTAGGTCCAAAATGGCTGGTTTCCTTTCGTTAAAGCAGATTGAACGGAAACTTCTGAAGTTAAATGGCACAAAACAACCATTTTGATTTTCTACAATATGAGTGCAATTAAATTTTTGTTCATGAGAAGAAAAAAATACCTACTAAAAGAATAGAACTGTTTACCAGCTACTTTGTGTGATGTTGTCTCTCTGAAGAAAAACTCTCCAAATTATCTTTTTCTCTCCTGGTCGCTTTTAATTTGATGCTGATACTGATTACTTTCTCTCCTCAACACTGTCTCACTCCTCTCAGACTTAGCTGTTGTTTAAAAATTCTCATTCTTAGAATACACGGTGATCCTTCTCCACTCTCCCTCAATCTATTTTTCTTCCTATCCATCTTCATCTCTTCTTTCTCGGTTTTACAACGCCTCCCTAGCTTTCTCATGTATTTAAGGGCACCAACATCCTCTCTTGTACCATGTTGCATTACTTGGGCAGCCAGTAGTAGCAAGGTATTAAGTTTCTTCTCAAAGCAAATCAACTGACTTGCGTACTCTGAAAGTAGTTCCGTGACATGCCATGAGGCTCCAGCAGCTGAAGCTGTCAGGAATGCACTGCTACCAATATCTTACATTGTATTTGAAAAACATTTTTTTAATATTCGTTCATAGGATGTAGGCATCACTGGCAAAGCCAGCATTTATTGCCCATCCCTAATTGCCCTTGAGAAGGTGGTGATGAGCCGCCTTCTGGAACCACTGCAGTCCGTGTGGTGAAGGTTCTCCCACAGTGCTGTTAGGAAGGGAGTTCCAGGATTTTGACCCAGCGATGATGAAGGAACGGTGATATATTTCCAAGTCGGGATGGTGTGTGACTTGGAGGGGAACGTGCAGGTGGTGTTGTTCCCATGTGCCTGCTGCCCTTGTCCTTCTAGGTGGTAGAGGTCACGGGTTTGGGAGGTGCTGTCGAAGAAGCCTTGGCGAGTTGCTGCAGTGCATAGTACATACTGCAGCCACGGTGCGCCGGTGGTGAAGGGAGTGAATGTTTAGGGTGGTGGATGGGTTTCCCATCAAGCGGGCTTCTTGAGTGTTGCTGGAGCTGCACTCATCAAGTGTGATGGAATACTCTCCGCCATCACACTCTCCATCACACTCCTGACTTATGCCTTGTAGATGGTGGAAAGGCTTTGGGGCGTCAGGAGTTGAGTCACTCGTCGCAGAATACTGACCCGCTCTTGTAGCCACAGTATTTACATGGCTGGTCCAGTTAAGTTTCTGGTCAATGGTGACCCCCCAGGATGTTGATGGTGGGGGATTCGGCGATGGTAATGGTGTTGCATGTCAAGGGGAGGCAATTAGACTCTCTCTTGTTGGAGATGGTCATTGCCTGGCACTTATCTGGCGTGAATCTTACTTGCCACTTATCAGCCCAAATCTGGATGTTGTCCAGGTCTTGATGCATGCGGGCATGGACTGCTTCATTATCTGAGGAGTTGCGAATGGAACTGAACACTGTGCAATCGTCAGCGAACATCCCTATTTCTGACCTTATGATGGAGGGAAGGTCATTGATGAAGCAGCTGAAGATGGTTGGGCCTAGGACACTGCTTAGGGCATATACAGGACCTCCTTCCTCCAAAATACATAAGCACGGCTGTGAACGTAATTACCATTTTAGACAGCTCCATTTTCGGTGCAGGGAATAATTGGTCAAAACTTGAGATTTGATTGATGGGATATGACAATTCTGGCTAGTAATGACATGCACCTAATTTTTGATTTCATAGTGTTACTCTGGACATTAAAGGTACCAAAGGATAACATATAATTTATATATATATATTTATTTTATGAATATATATTTAATAGGGTTTCTCATTAAATAACTTTATTAATATTTAAATTAACCTGAAGCAGGATTTATGTGCCCTTTAACTTGCAAAACATGCTCATATAACAAAGCGGGCAGATCATCGGGAGAGCGTAATTGTCTAAATGTGAAATTCATTCATCCAAGGCAAACACACAAGTGTACTTGATGCCAGAGTTATTGAGATAAGTAAGTTTCAATCATTGTTCCCTCACTTATTTTGAAGCCACTGTTTCATCTCATTGCACTGCGCACAGCTCTGCTTCAGCAGGGAACAGCTTCACATCTATAGGAACAGGATTCAGCCTGAACACCTGCAGATGCAGCCAAACTCATGGCATGTACTCGCAGTCAGAGGTTTATGATGATACACGCATTAGGCTATCGGCCCCTTTGATTTGCAGGCAAGGTTTATTATCAAGGGACCTTCAAACAGCCATCATTTTGTATGGAAGAAATAGATAAACACTGTAAAGGCAATTAACAAGACTTCATCACGACTGTTTAATGGTCTTGAAACCATAACAATTATTTTGCCATTAAACTGCACTTTTGGCACTGGCAACACACTAGACTTTGTTGTACAGATGTCGAATCGCAGCATCACACGGTCTGCATCAATGCAAGAGGGAGGCGACCTTCAAGAAGTGGTCTTGTGTTATTCTTCCTTTGCATCAATTACAAAAAAAATCATAGAATCATAGAAAGGTTACAGCACAGAAGGAGGCCATTCGGCCCATCGAGTCCGTGCCGGCTCTCTACAAGAGCAATTCAGCTAGTCCCACTTCCCTGCTCTATCCCCGTAGCCCTGCAAATGTTTTCCCTTCAAGTAATTATCCAATTCACTTTTGAAAACCACAATTGAATCTGCCTCCACCACCCCCTCAGGCAGTGCATTCCAGATCACAACCACTCGCTGTGTAACAAAGTTTTTTCTCATGTCACCTTTGGTTCTTTTATCAATCACCTTAAATCTATGTCCTCTGGTTCTTGAACCCTCTGCCAATGGGAACAGTTTCTCTCTATCATGATTTCGAATACCTCTATCAAATCTCCTCGCAACCATCTCTGCTCCATGGAGAACAACCCCAGCTTCTCCAGTCTATATATGTAACTGAAGCCCCTCATCCCTGGAATCATTCTCGTAAATCTCTTCTGCACCCTCTCTAAGGCCTTCACGTCCTTCCTAAAGTGCAGTGCCCAGAGCTGGACACAATACTCCAGTTGTGGCTGAACCAGTGTTTTATAATGGTTCATCATAACCTCCTTGCTTCTGTACTCTATGCCTCTATTTATAACGCCCAGGATCCCGTATGCTTTCTTAAACGCTTTCTCAACCTGCCCTGCCATGTTCAAAGATTTGTGCACATATATCCCCAGATCTCTCTGTTCCTGCAACCCTTTTAGAATTGTACCCTTTAATTTATATTGCCTCTCCTCTTTCTTCCTACCGAAATGTATCACTTCACACTTTTCTGCGTTGAATTTCATCTGCCACGTATCCGCCCATTCCTCCAGCCTTTCTGTGTCCTCTTGAAGTGTATCACTATCCTCCTCACTGTTCACTACCCTTTCAATTTTTGTGACATCTGCAAATTTTGAAGTTGTGCCCTGTACACCCAAGTCCAAGTCATTAATATATATCAAAAAATGCATTGGTCCCAGCACTGACCCCTGGGGAACACCACTGTATACCTCCCTCCAGTCTGCAAAACAACCGTTCACCTCTACTCTCTGTTTCCTATTACTTAGCCAATTTCGTATTCATGCTGCCATTGCCCCCTTTATTCCATGGACTTCAACTATGATGACAAGCCTATTATGTGGCACTTTATCAAAGCCATTTGGAAGTCCAGATACACCACATCAACCGCATTGCCCTCATCTACCCTCTCTGTTACCTCATTAAAAAACTCAATCAAGTTGGTTAAACACGATTTGCCTTTAACAAATCCATGCTGGCTTTCCTTTATTAATCCACATTTGTCCAAATGACTGTTAATTTTGTCCTGGATTATCATTTCTAAAAGCTTCCCCACCACCGAGGTTAAACTGACTGGCCTGTAGTTGGCTGGGTTTATTCTTACACCCTTTTTTGAACAAGGGTGTAACATTTGCAATTCTCCAGTCCTCTGGCACCACTCCCATTGCTAAGGATGATTGGAAGATTATGGCCAGTACTTCCGCAATTTCCATCTCTGCTTCCCTCAGCAACCTAGGATGCATCCCATCCGGACCAGGTGACTTCTCTACTTTAAGTACAGCTAGCCTTTCTAGTACCTTCTCTATCAATTTTTAGCACATCCAGTACCTCAACCATCTCTTCACTTTCTGTGACTTTGGCAGCATCTTCTTCCTTGGTAAAGACACATGCAAGGTATTCATTTAGTACCTTAGCCATGCCCTCTGCCTCCAAGCATAGATCTCCTTTTTGGTCCCTAATCAGTCCTACCCCTCCTCTTACTACCCTTTTATTGTTTACATGTCTATAGAAGACTTTTGGATTCCCTTTTATGTTAGCTGCCAGTCTATTCTCATAATCTTTCTTTGCCCCTCTGACTTCCTTTCTCGCCTCCCCTCTGAACTTTCTACATTCAGCCTGGTTCTCATTTGTATTATCAATCTGACAACTGTCATACGCCCCTTTTTTCTGCTTCATCTTACTCTCTACCTCTTTTGTCATCCAGGGAGCTCTGTGTTTTAGTTGCCCTAGCTTTCTCCCTCATGGGAATGTGCCTAGACTGTACCTGAACCATCTCCTCTTTCAAGGCCGCCCATTGTTCAATTACAGTTTTGCCTGCCAATCTTTGATTCCAATTTACCCGGGCCAGATCTATTCTCATCCCATTGAAATTGGCCCTCCTCCAATTGAATATTTTTACTTTAGAGTGGTCCTTGTCCTTTTCCATAGCTATTCTAAACCTTATGGTACCATGATCGCTGTTCCCTAAATGTTCCCCCACTGTCACTTGCTCCACTTGGCCCACCTCATTTCTCAGAACCAGATCCAGCAATGCCTCCATCCTCATTGGGCCAGAAACATACTGGTCAAGAAAGTTATCCTGAACACTCTTCAAAAATTCCTCCCCCTCTTTGCCCCTTAGACTATTACTATCCCAGTCTATATTAGGATAGTTGAAGTCCCCCATTATCACTACTCTACGATTCTTGCACTTCGCTGTAATTTCCGTGCATATTTGCTCCTCTATATCCTTTCCATTAGTTGGTGGCCTATAGAATACCCCCGGTAGTGTAACAGCACCTCTATTGTTTCTTAACTCTAACCAAATAGATTCTGTCCTTGACCCCTCCAGGACATTGTTTCTCTCCAGCACTGCAATATTCTCCTTAATCAATCCTGCCACCCCCCTCCTTTCTTTCCTTCCCCATCTTTCCTGAATACCTTGTATGCAGGAATATTTAGTACCCAATCTTGACCTTTTGTGAGCCAGGTCTCCATTATCATCACAACATCATATTCCCATGTGGTTAATTGCACCTGCAGTTCACCAACCTTGTTTACTACGTTTCGTGCATTTACATACATGTACTGTAAACCTATCTTAGACCTTCTTGTATTCTCCTTTAGTCTGATCCCATCTAATACCATACTATTTCTTACTCTAATGCTATCTGTCGTTCCCAATCCTTGTTTCTCCTTTCCAACGTTATATCCTGGTTCCCAACCCCCTGCTAAATTAGTTTAAACCCTCCCCCACAGAACTAGCGAACCTCCCGCAAAGCCATTATTGAGGTGCAGCCCGTCCGGCCTGTTGAGGTGCAACCCATCCGGCCTGTACAGGTCCCACTTCCCCCAGAACTGGTACCAATGCCCGAGGAATCTAAAACCCTCCCTCCTGCACCATCTCTCCAGCCACGCATCTGCCCTCTCTTTCTATTTCTATATGCAAAAGCACTAGGCAGCATTCCTTGCAGTCATTCTATTTCTATCAACTAAGAACGCTGGCATTAGAAAGCTAGCAATCGGAGCGAAATTCTGAGCAAAAAGCATGGAGGTCTGTCACCCCTCCCCACAATCCAAGTGGCAGTAAACTGCTCAGTCCTCACTCACACTGCCACAGCAATGCTAGTGGTACTGCATTGGGTATGACTCCAGGGTGGAAGAGTTCTTCTGTGATATTAATAGTGAAATTGTAAATGCATTCTTTACAACACATTTACAGTTTTACTACAATAAGTGCACAGAGGAAATACCCCTACAAGGTTGTTCCCTGTAGGCAGTTTCCATATCCAAGTGGCAGTCTGGGAGGAATGTGGCTGCATCCCCCTTATCATTTGATGAACGTCTGGGACATACATCATCTGCACAGGTTTTATTTACTGTGCAGGCAAAGTGTATTAAATTTGAAGTGACATGAAGCTCAAGTTTCTGCCTTCACCTATCAACCAAAATCTGCACAGTATTATGTAGACTGAAGCCTCCAGCTATGGTATTTCAATCACGGGCCTCTACTGACTTTAACAATCTACCTTCCAGGAGTAGGAAATTTTATTTTGCACTGTTATTAGCATGTCCATCTATCCATTCATGATCATGTCAGCTAAACCGAAAAACATATCTGATTAGATTTTACAGTCTTAATTCTGGCAGATAAACAGTTTTAAGCTTCCATCAGTGTACCTGGCCCAGTTCCTTTTGACAAGTCTGCAGCAAGTCAGAGGACACAGACAGACATCACTGTGGTATTGTACCTAAACAGAACAAAAGGGGCATAAGCCCACTCTTTGTGGTAGGATGTCACAATCCGTTGGCAAAGGTGTTATTAGAAGCTCACTATCCTTTATTCTCACTCAGAACATTCTGGGGGGGGGGGGGGTGACCAGCCAGAGGTCGTGGTCCATACCGGGACCAACGACATAGGTAGAGAGATGGATGAGGTCCTGCAAGAAGAGTTTATAGAGTTAGGAAAAAGATTAAAAAGCAGGACCTCAAAAGTAGTAATCTCCGGATTACTCCCAGTGCCACGTGCTAGTGAGAATAGAAATAGGAGGATGAAGCAGATGAATGCGTGGCTGCAAAGGTGGTGCAAGGGGGAGGGCTTTAGATTCCTGGGGCATTGGGACCAGTTCTGGGGGAGGTGGGACCTGTACAAGCCAGACGGATTGGACCTGAACAGGGCCGGGACCAATACCCTAGCGGGGAGGTTTGCTAGTGTTGTCGGGGAGGGTTTAAACTAGTTTGGCAGGGGGATGGGAACCTGAGTGTGGATTCAGATGGCATAAAGTCAGAACTGGAAATGGAAGGCAGAAAATTAGTGAGTGACTCTGGAAGGCAGAGGGAATGAAGATTAGAAAATACACAACAGAGGAGTTTGGCAGTCCTTAAATGTATTTACCTCAATGCAAGGAGTATAGGAAATAAGGCGGATGAGCTGAGGGCACAGATAGACACGTGGCAGTATGATATCATAGCTATTACAGAAACATGGCTTAAAGAGGGGCAGGACTGGCAGCTCAACGTCCCTTGTTACAGGGTTTTCAGACGCAACACAGAGGGAGATAAAAAAGGAGGGGGGGGTGGCAATTTTGGTTAAGGAAACAATTAAAAT
Organism: Heptranchias perlo; assembly: GCF_035084215.1. NCBI lineage: Eukaryota > Metazoa > Chordata > Chondrichthyes > Hexanchiformes > Hexanchidae > Heptranchias > Heptranchias perlo. The sequence continues at coordinate 122,498,596 of NC_090325.1, read as the reverse complement.
TGTGAGGAGGGATGATATTTTAGAAGGAGCTTCAAATGAGGCCTTAAGGGTTGAGCTGAAGAACAAAAAAGGGGCAGTCACACTACTGGGAGTGTACTATTGACCCCCAAACAGTCAGAGGGAGATAGAAGAGCAAATATGTAGGCAAATTTCTCAGTTGCGCAAAAACAATAGGGCAGTAATAGTAGGGGATTTCAACTACCCTAATATTAACTCGGATACAAACAGTGTGAATGGTATAGAGGGCGCAGAATTCTTAAACTGCATACAGGAGAATTTTTTTAGCCAGTATATAGCAAGCCCAATGAGAGGGGGGCAGTTCTGGATTTAGTTCCAGGAAATGAAGAGGGGCAGGTGGAAGAAGTAGGAGTGGGAGAGCATTTTGGTGGTAGTGATCATAATACAGTTAGTTTTAGCATAAATGTAAGGAATCTTACAACACCAGGTTATAGTCCAACAGTTTTATTTGAAAATCACAAGCTTTCGGAGTTTACCTCCTTCGTCAGGTGAGCGAAGGAGGTAAACTCCGAAAGCTTGTGATTTTCAAATAAAACTGTTGGACTATAACCTGGTGTTGTAAGATTCCTTACATTTGTCCACCCCAGTCCATCACCAGCATCTCCACATCACAGTTTTAGCATAGTTATGGAAAAGAACAAAGACAGAGCAGGAGTTAAAGTTTTCAAGTGGGGAAAGGCCAATTTTACTAAACTGATGAGTGATTTAGTAGAAGTAAACTGGCAACAGCTACTTGAAGGTAAATCAGTGTCAGAGCAGTAGGAGACATTCAAAGGGGTGATTCAAGGGGTTCAGGGTAAACATGTTCCCACAAAGAAAAAGGGAGGGGCTGCCAAATCTAGAGCCCCCTGGATGTCAAGAATTCAGGGTAAGATAAGGCAGAAAAAGAAAGCCTATGATAGATACTGGGAATTCAATACTACGGAAAGCTTAGAGGAGTATAAAAGTGCAGGGGTGAATTTAAAAAAGGAAATTAGGAAAGCAAAGAGAGGGCATGAAAAAATATTAGCAGGTAAAATCAAAGAAAACCCAAAGATGTTTTATAAATACATTAAGAGCAAGAGGATAACTAAGGAAAGAGTAGGGCCTATTAGAGACCAGAAAGGTAACCTATGTGAGGAGGCGGAAGAAGTGGGTGTGGTTCTTAATGAATACTTTGCATCTGTCTTCACAAAGGAGAGAGATGATGCAGGGATTGAAGTTAAGGAGGAGGAGTGTGAAATATTGGATGGGATAAACATAGTAAGAGAGGAAGTATTAAGGGGATTAGCATCTTTGAAAGTGGATAAATCACCAGGGCCGGATGAAATGTATCCCAGGCTGTTAAAAGAAGCCAGGGAGGAAATAACGGAGGCTTTAACAATCATTTTCCAAACTTCACTGGATACAGACAGGATTGGAGGACTGCTAATGTTGTACCGTTGTTTAAAAAGAGAGCGAAAGATAGATCGAGTAATTACAAGCCAGTCAGCCTAACCTCGGTGGTGGGAAAATTATTAGAATCAATTCTGAGGGACAGGATAAACTGTCACTTAGAAAGGCACGGACTAATCAAGGACAGTCAGCACGGATTTGTTAAGGGAAGGTCACGTCTGACTAACTTGATTGAATTTTTCAAGGCGGTGACAAGGAGGATCGATAAAGGTAGTGCAATTGATGTAGTCTACGTGGATTTTAGCAAGGCTTTTGACAAGGTCCCACATGGCAGATTGGTCAAAAACCAAGGGAATGTGGCAAATTGGATCCAAAATTGGCTCAGTGGCAGGAAACAACGGGTAATGGTTGACGGGTGTTTTTGCGACTGGAAGGCTGTTTCCAGTGGGGTGCCACAGGGTTCGGTACTAGGTACTTTGCTTTTTGTGGTATACATTAACGATTTGGACTTAAACATAGGGGGCATGATTAAGAAATTTGCGGATGACACAAAGATAGTCCGTGTGGTTGATAGTGAGGAGGAAAGCTGTAGACTGCAGGAAGATATCAATGGACTGGTCAGATGGGCAGAAAAGTGGCAAATGGTGTTCAATCCGGAGAAGTGTGAGGTAATGCATTTAGAGAGATCAAACAAGGCAAGGGAATACACAATAAATGGGAGGATACTGAGAGGTGTAGAGGAAGTGAGGGACATTGGAGTGCATGTCCACAGATCCCTGAAGGTAGCGAGACAGGTAGAAAAGGTGGTTAAGAAGGCATATGGAATGCTTTCCTTTATTAGCCCTGTCATAGAATATAACATCAACAAGTTCCATCCCACCATCAAACTCACCATGGACTACTCCTCAGAATCAGTTTCTTTCTTGGACACACGAATCTCCATCAAAGACGGGCACCTCAGCACCTCACTCTACCACAAGCCCACGGACAACCTCACGATGCTCCACTTTTCCAGCTTCCACCCTAACCACGTCAAAGAGGCCATCCCCTATGGACAGGCCCTGCGAATACACAGGGTCTGCTCAGACGAGGAGGAACGCGATGGACACCTACAGACGCTGAAAGACGCCCTAGTAAGAACGGGATATGACGCTCGACTCATCGATCGACAGTTCCGACGGGCCACAGCAAAAAATCGCATAGACCTCCTCAGGAGACTAACACGGGACGCAACCAACAGAGTACCCTTTGTCGTCCAGTACTTCCCCGGAGCGGAGAAACTACGCCATGTTCTCCGCAGCCTTCAACATGTCATCAATGAGGACAAACACCTCGCTATGGCCATCCCCACACCTCCACTACTCGCCTTTAAACAGCCACCCAACCTCAAACAGACCATCGTTTGCAGCAAATTACCTAGCTTTCAAGAGAACAGCGTCCACGACACCACACAACCCTGCCACGGTAACCTCTGCAAGACATGCCAGATCATTGACACAGATACCACCATCACACGAGAGGACACCACCGACCAGGTGCATGGTTCATACTCCTGTGACTCGGCCAACGTTGTCTACCTCATACGTTGCAGGAAAGGATGCCCCAGAGCATGGTACATTGGCGAGACCATGCAGACGCTACGACAACGGATGAATGGACACCGCGCAACAATCGCCAAACAGGAGGGTTCCCTCCCAGTCGGGGAACACTTCAGCAGTCATGGACATTCATCCACCGACCTTCGGGTAAGCGTACTCCAAGGCGGCCTTCGAGACACACGACAATGCAAAATCGTCGAGCAGAAATTAATAGCCAAGTTCCGCACCCATGAGGACGGCCTCAACCGGGATCTTGGGTTCATGTCACGCTACACGTTACCCCACCAGCGAACAAATGTTATCTGTTTTTAATATAACGGGTCAGTTGCTGTCTTTTCTATGTTTCTACCTCTCTATCTCTGTTTTTTTTTGTTTGTTGTTTTTTTTTGGTGATTTGTATATTCTGTGAGACCTGGCAGGTAACACCTGTCTGTCTGCACACTGATTGCCTTGGCAACGGGCAGTTGAAAAAACTGTCTGTACTCACCAAGCATTGTTCTGTGAATTATAAATGCGATTTCATTTCGAGGATTTCATTTTCACATCGTTCACCTGACGAAGGAGGAAGCCTCCGAAAGCTTGTGAATTTAAAATAAAATTGCTGGACTATAACTTGGTGTTGTAAAATTGTTTACAATAGAATATAAAAGCAGGGATGTTATGCTGGAACTGTATAAAACACTAGTTAGGCCACAGCTTGAGTACTGCGCACAGTTCAGGTCACCACATTACAGGAAGGATGCAAATACAGTAGAGAGGGTGCAGAGGAGATTTACGAGGATGTTGCCAGGACCGAAGAATTTTAGCTATGATGACAGATTGGACAGGCTGGGATGGTTTTCCTTGGAACAGGCGAGGCTGAGGGGTGATTTGATTGAGGTGTACAAAATTATGGGGGGCCTAGATAGAGTGGATAGGAAGGACCTCTTTCCCTTAGCGGAGGGATCAATAACCAGGGGTCATAGATTTAAAGTGATTGGTAGAAGGATTAGAGCGGAAATGAGGAAAAAGTTTTTCACCCAGAGGGTGGTAGGGGTCTGGAACTCACTGCCTGAAAGGGTGGTAGAATCAGATACCCTCAACTCATTTAAAAAATAACTGGATGTGCACCTGAAGAGCCATGACCTGCAGGGCTACAGACCAAATGCGAGAAAGTGGGATTAGGCTAGGTGGCTCGTTTCTCAGCTGGCACAGACACAATGGACCAAATGGCCTCCTTCTGTGCCGTAAATTTTCTATGATTCTATGATTCTTTCTGTTCATCACTTTGTAGGCGAGGAAAAGAACAGTAGACGCCTTAAGGCAAGGTTCAACCACAAAGATGGATCCTCCATGTACAAAACCAAGGAAGATGTTGGTTAGGCCATAGTTGGAGTATTATGTGCAGTTCTGAGCATCTCATTTGTTACAAGAATATTAGTGCCATGGAAAGGATACAGCAAAATTTGCTAGAGTAATACCAGATACACTTAGGAAGAATGCTTGAAAAACTGGGGATTTTTTACACTAGAACAAAGAAGGTTACAGGGGATGTAATAAAGATTTTCAAAATTATGAAAAGATTTGAGAGGGTAAATAGTTGACAAATCAGGAAAATTCATTTAATCTGCTATCAGATTATATGCATCATCTACATGGAGAGTTATACTCAAGAATTATGTCTTGATCGTGAATTATGTTCTTAAGTTGCTATTAAAAGATAAACATAATCATATAATGAAAAGATTAATAACACAAAGGCCCCCAGAATCCAGCACTGGGATATTCTGTCAAAGCTTATGCAGTCAAAGGAAGGTCCCTCTATTTACATACCAATGTCAGGTGCTTGTGCAACTAGGGGTGCATCTGGGATGTCTGCCCCGCAGAGAAAGCTGCATAATCTTAACTGGGGTCAAAAGGTTCACTGTCCTAAAACTAAAAGTAATTGTGTAAATAGGAAATTCATGTTAAGCAGTGACAGAAGTGGACATGGACATGCAAGGTCTCATGGGTAAATTGGAATTTCTACAATCGTCTTTGAGCCATTTGACAGAAATATTGTGCACTCCATAACTAGATTAACACACCTTTCTACATTTATACCAATTAATTTGCTCGGTAGCTATTTGAGAATTAGTAAATAATCATAGTTACAGATGTTTTGTGATTGCTGCCTTTTTTCACATTCCCACTTATAAAAGTTGTATTCTCAAAATTGCATTTCCCATGATTTTGTTACCAGGTTGTAAATTATGAAGAAAAAAGTGCATTTTCCTGTTTTATTTCAATAGAGGAAAATTAGGCCCTTGATAGCTGTTTCATTAAATACCAAACATTTAAGTAAACCCATTGCCAAGCATCACGTGGAAATGGATAGTAGAATACCCTTAACTATTCTTCATTAGCTGGTAAAAGTTTATTCTTTTTGTGCTATGACTACATATGCTATATCACCAAATCATAGGCCTATATGCAAAATTTCACTTGACTTTTTTGCAAGGCAGATCAAAGGTGTAGAAGGACCTTTTTATCCTGTATCTGGACTGCACTGGACCTGACAAAGGGTGGTTCATGATGGCGCGAGAAGTAAAAAATTATTTAATTTCTCAAACACTGACTTCTGTTTCCAACACGAGCACAAGAAATTTACCAAAAAGAAACAAATGTATGATTATAAATTATTTGCTGACAATTATTAAACCATATGTTATGGTAATAAATTATCATTTGCTGACAATTAAACCATATGTTAATTATATATGTTTCTTAATCATCAAATAGCTTTTAGTAAAAACAGTTACCTTTACAACAGAATATTGTTTTATGTAATTCGGATCAATATCAGCTATTGCAACAAGAACTACTTATTTGCTGTCTTTGAATAATTTGTACAAAATGGCTTGTTCTCAATTATAGTTCTGATTATTTAAATTTCTCAAACCAGGATTTTAATCATTACAGACTTTGAATGACAGACATTTTTTTTTACTCCTGTGAAAGACACATCACTCATGTCTGTTTTGGCCATGTTCCCCATTCATTGTAGAACTGTCATAACCGGTAATCATCAATGACATTTCACTGTATTGTCCACAATAACTATAGGCATTGCATTCCTTCACTCAAAAGGATTAATGACTATAGCTTTGACTTCATAATAATTAGCTAATTTCTTCCCAAACGTTCACATTAGCTTTAACCACATTGAGAGTAAAGCAAGATGAAGATGAAGAGCTCTCACGAGTAGAACTCTTGAGGTGGTAATATAGGTGCCTTATTGTAAAGAAAGAAACAATATGAATTTATATAGCGCCTTTCATGACCTTAGGATGTCCCAAAGCACTTTACAACCAATGAAGTACTTTTGAAGTGTAGTCACTGTTGTAATGTAGAAAACGAAACACGGCAGCCAATTTGCGTACAGCAAGGTCCCGCAAACAGAAATTTGATAATGACCAGATCATCTGTTTTGGTGATGTTGGTTGAGGGATAAATATTAGCCAGGACACCCAGGGGGAACTCCCCTACTCTTCTTCGAAATAATGCCATGGGATTCTTTACATCCACCTAAGAGGGGAGATGGGCCTCAGTTTAATATCTCATCTGAAAGACGGCACCTCTAGCAGTGTGGCACTCCCTCAGTACTGCACTGGAATGTCAACCTAGATTTTGTGCACAAGTCTCTGAAGTTGGACTTGGAACCCACAACCTTCTGACTTGGAGGTGAGAATGCTACCAACTGAGCCACAGCTGACACAAATGTTTGTAATGTCAAACATTTCATACGCTATCTATTCAGCCAACCTAGTGAATTATTACAAGTAACAGGAGATCCATCAGGTCATTTTTACACTCCATCATGTTGACTGACATGAATTGATGGTTAAAATGACTGCTACGTACCATTAGTGTTTACTTTTTAAATTCTCCAGCCCTTGAACCTTAACTCCAAAATTCTGTGAGCTGTTCAAGTAGACAATCCCTAGTAGATTAATTACTTCCAACAAGAGACATCTGCAGCCCCTTCAGACAAACCTACACTGCAGCATCCTTGAAACTGTTGAAGCATTCATTGTCTCAGTGCAGCATGTCAACTTTAATACTGCATGATAAATTATACCTGATGCTGAAACCATCACATTGCAGTAAGTAAACAAGAAACATTTAGGGGGATTTTTTTGTCATTGTATTGTGGAAAATTTGGAACTTGTGAATAATGCATGTGTTTAGACTTATATTATCAACCACAGCACTTCATAAAATCCAAAAAAAGAATATATTTTTAGAGTTTTCATTGGTGATTTTAGCCCAATTTTTCTTGTAGATGGTTGAAGTGCAAAATTCTGTGTAATAAAATCTGACTTTCTGGTGATGAGATTGTACTTTCCTCTTGTGTAGAATACAGACCGATATTAAGGATATATTTAAATGGGTGTAAGGAGGTCCATGTCATTTTCTCAGCAAAATTAGGGAGGAATGCTTGCTGGGAGTTTCTTAAGGGAAGACTGCTGATTATTTACTATTTACAGAGAAACTGTATATGTATATAAATAAACCTTACATTTAAAACTTTGCTATGAACAGCTTTTCCCCCATAAATGATTAACTGGCCATTGCCCCAATCTTTTCTGCTAAGCATAGAGTAAAAATACTCAATTGGAGGGCCAATTTCAGTGGGATGAGAACGGATCTGGCCAGGGTAAATTGGAATCAAAGATTGGCAGGCAAAACTGTAATTGAACAATGGGCGGCCTTTAAAGAAGTAATGGTTCGGGTACAGTTTAATTACATTCCCACGAGGCAGAATGGTAAAGCAACAAAAGCCAGAGCTCCCTGGATGACAACAGAGATAGAGAGTAAGATGAAGCAGAAAAATGGGTTTATGACAGATGTCAGGTTGATAATACAAGTGAGAACCAGGCTGAATATAGAGAGTTCAGAGGGGAAGTGAAAAAGGAAATAAGAGAGGCAAAGAGAGAGTATGAGAATAGACTGGCGACGAATATAAAAGGGAATCCAAAAGTCTTCTATAGGCATGTAAACAGTAAACAGGTAGTAAGAGGAGGGGTGGGGCCAATTAGGGACCAAAAAGGACATCTATGCATGGAGGCAGAGGGCATGGCTGAGGTACCAAATGAGTACCTTGCATCTGTCTTTACCAAGGAAGAAGATGCTGCCAAAGTCACTGCAAGTGAAGAGACGGTTAAGATACTGGATGGGCTAAAAATTGATAAAGAGGAGGTATTAGAAAGGCTAGCTTTACTTAGAGAAGTCACCCGGTCCGGATGGGATGCATCCTATGTTGCTGAGGGAAGTAAGGGTCGAAATTGTGGAAGTACTGGCCAAAATCTTCCAATCATCCTTAGATGTGGGGGTGCTGCCAGAGGACTGGAGAATTGCAAATGTTACACCCTTGTTCAAAAAAGGGTGTAAGGATAAACCCACCAACTACAGGCCAGTCAGTTTAACCTCAGTGGTGGGGAAACTTCTAGGAACGATAATCCGGGACCACGTTCATAGTCGCTTGGACAAGTGTGGATTAATTGAGGAAAGCCAGCACAGATTTGATAAGGGCAAATCATGTTTAACTAACTTGATTGAGCTTTTTGATTAGGCAACAGAGAGGGTTGATGAGGGCAATGCGGTTGATGTTGTGGATATGGACTTTCAAAAGGCGTTTGATAAAATGCTGCATAATAGGCTTGCCATCAAAGTTGAAGGCCATGGAATTAAAGGGGCAGTGGCAGCATGGATACGAAATTGGTTAAGTGACAGGAAACAGAAAGTAGTGGTGAATGGTTCTTTTTCGGACTGGAGGGAGGTGAACAGTGGTGTTCCCCAGGGGTTGGAACTAGGACCACTGCTTTTCTTGATATATATTAATGACTTGGACTTGGGTGTACTGGGCTCAATTTCAAAATTTGCAGATGACACAAAACTTGGAAGTGTAGTAAACAGTGAGGAGGATATTGATAGACTTCAAGAGGATATAGATAGACTAGTGGAATGGGCGGACACGTGGCAGATGAAATTTAACGCAGAAAAGTGCAAAGTGATACATTTTGGTAGGAAGAATGAGGAGAGGCAATATAAACTAAAGGGTACAATTCTAAATGGGGTGCAGGAACAGAGAGGTCTGGGGGTATATGAGCACAAATCTTTGAAGGTGGCACGGCAGGTTCAGAAAGCCGTTAAAAAAGCATACAGGATCCTGGGCTTCATAAATAGAGGCATAGAGTACAAAAGCAAGGAAGTTATGATGAACCTTTATAAAACACTGGTTCAGCCACAACTGGAGTATTGTGTCCAGTTCTGGGCACCACACTTTCGGAAGGATGTGAAGGCCTTAGAGAGAGTGCAGAAAAGATTTACTAGAATGGTACCAGGGATGATAGACTTCAGTAACGTGGATAGAATGGAGAAGCTGGGGTTGTTCTCCTTAGAGCAGAGAAGATTGAGAGGAGATTTGATAGAGGTATTCAAAATCATGAAGGGTCTAGACAGAGTAGAGAGAAACTGTTCCCATTGGCGGAAGGGTCAAGAACCAGAGGACACAGATTTAAGGTGATTGGCAAAAGAACCAAAGGCGACATGAGGAACAACTTTTTTACACAGCGAGTGGTTAAGATCTGGAACGCACTGCCCGAGGGGGTGGTGGAGACAGATTCAATTGTGGCTTTCAAAAGGGAATTGGATAAGCACTTGAAGAGAAAAAATTTGAAGGGAAAAAATTTGTAGGACTACGGGGAAAGGGCAGGGGATTGGGACTAGCAGGATTGCTCTTGCAGAGAGCCGATACGGTCTTGATGGGCTGAATGGCCTCCTTCGGTGCTGTAACCATTCTATGATTCTATGATCGAGGGATACGAATTACTGTTGCTGCTATTTCATGCACACTTTAATGTACTCATAGTAAATTCTTCCATTATTTTAACAGAGACATTAACCCATTTATTTTCAATGGTTTAATACCTCTGTTAATAACAAAGAGAAAAAATTAATACAAAGAATAATATCAATAACAGCATCTCACCAACAATGGAGTAGGAGCCACAGGAAAGATGGGTGAAGAGCATGAGATTGGGCATGGTGATGAGGATCAGAGTTGCATGTTTTCCATGCAAGAGGTCAGCTTCCAGCCCACTGCAGAGCCCGACTGGAAGGACACCAACTATACCCTTAATACAGACGCCCTAGACTGAGTTCGTTATGACCATCTGATGGACTTTCAGATTGACCGTGTTTGATAACACTTTTGCGATGAAGTGGTTGAGCAGAGCTGAGCAAATAACTTTGTCAACAGTAACTTGTACATATTTTCTTAGAAATATTCATAATAATAAACTGCAGCAAATGTTAAGGAAGGTGGCAAATCCTATCGACAACACTTCTAGTCTGGTCTTGCTTACTGCGCCAAATCAGATTTTGTTTCTCTGTTAAAACAGTTACAATAGAGGATGTTTTTTTTCATTCGTTCATGGGATGTGGGCGTCGCTGGCGAGGCCAGCATTTATTGCACATCCCTAATTGCCCTCGAGAAGGTGGTGGTGAGCCGCCTTCTTGAACCGCTGCAGTCCGTGTGGTGAAGGTTCGCCCACATTGCTGTTAGCAAGGGAGTTCCAGGATTTTGACCCAGCGACAATGAAGGAACGGCGATATATTTCCAAGTCGGGATGGTGTGTGACTTGGAGGGGAATGTGCGGGTGGTGTTGTTCCCATGTACCTGCTGCTCTTGTCCTTCTAGGTGGTAGAGGTCGCGGGTTTGGGAGGGCTGTCGAAGAAGCCTTGGCGAGTTGCTGCAGTGCATCCTGTGGATGGTACACACTGCAGCCACTGTGCGCCGGTGGTGAAGGGAGTGAATGTTTAGGGTGGTGGATGGGGGTGCCAATCAAGCAGGCTGCTTTGTGCTGGATGGTGTTGAGCTTCTTGAGTGTTGTTGGAGCTGCAATCATCCAGGCAAGTGGAGAGTATTCCATCACACTCCTGACTTGTGCCTTGTAGATGGTGGAAAGGCTTTGGGGAGTCAGGAGGTGAGTCACTCGCCGCAGAATACACAGCCTCTGACCTGCTCTTGTAGCCACAGTATTTATATGGCTGGTCCAGTTAAGTTTCTGGTCAATGGTGACCCCCAGGACGGTGGGGGATTCGGCGATGGTAATGCCGTTGAATGTCAAGGGTAGGCGGTTAGACTCTCTCTTGTTGGAGATGGTCATTGCTTGGCACTTGTCTGGCGCGAATGTTACTTGCCACTTATCAGCCCAAGCCTGGATGTTGTCCAGGTCTTGCTGCTTGTGGGCTCGGACTGCTTCATTATCTGAGGGGTTGCGAATGGAACTGAACACTGTGCAATCATTAGCGAACATCCCCATTTCTGACCTTATGATGGAGGGAAGGTCATTGATGAAGCAGCTGAAGATGGTTGGGCCTAGGACACTGCCTTGAGGAACTCCTGCAGCAATGTCCTGGGGCTGAGATGACTGGCCTCCAACAACCACTACCATCTTCCTTTGTGCTCGGTATGACTCCAGACACTCGAGAGTTTTCCCCCTGATTCCCATTGACTTCAATTTTACTTGGGCCCCTTGGTGCACACATGGTCAAATGCTGCCTTGATGTCAAGGGCAGTCACTCTCACCTCACCTCTGGAATTCAGCTCTTTTCTCCATGTTTGGACCAAGGCTGTAATGAGGTCTGGAGCCGAGTGGTCCTGGCGGAACCCAAACTGAGCATCGGTGAGCAGGTTATTGGTGAGTAAGTGCCACTTGATAGCATTGTCGACGACACCTTCCATCACTTTGCTGATGATTGAGAGTAGACTGATGGGGCGGTAATTGGCTGGATTGAATTTGTCCTGCTTTTGTGGACAGGACATACCTGGGCAATTTTCCACATTGTCGGGTAGATGCCAGTGTTGTAGCTGTACAGGAACAGCTTGGCTAGAGACGCAGCTAGTTCTGGAGCACAAGTCTTCAGCACTACAGCCGGGATGTTGTCGGGGCCCAAAGCCTTTGCTGTATCCAGTGCACTCAGCCGTTTCTTGATATCACGTGGAGTGAATCGAATTGGCTGGAAACTGGCTTCTGTGATGGTGGGGATATCGGGATGAGGCCGAGATGGATCATCCACTCGGCACCTCTGGCTTAAGATGGTTGCAAACGCTTCAGCCTTGTCTTTTACACTCTCTTGCTGGACTCCGCCATCTTTGAGGATGGGTATGTTTGCAGAGCCTCCTCCTCCCGTTAGTTGTTTAATTGTCCACCACCATTCATGACTGGATGTGGCAGGACTGCAAAGCTTTGATCTGATCCGTTGGTTGTGGAATCTCTTAGCTCTGTCTATAGCATGTTGCTTCTGCTATTTAGCACGCATGTAGTCCTGAGTTGTAGCTTCACCAGATTGGCACCTCATTTTTAGGTACGTCTAGTGCTGCTCCTGGCATGCTCTTCTACACTCCTCATTGAACCAGGGTTGATCCCCTGGCTTGTTGGTAATGGTAGAGTGAGGAATATGCCGGGCCATGAGGTTACAGATTGTGCTGTAATACAATTCTGCTGCTGCTGATGGCCCACAGCCCCTTATGGATGGCCAGTTTTAAGCTGCTCGATCTGTTCTGAATTTATCCCATTTAGCACGGTGGTAGTGCCACACAACACGTTGGATGGTGTCCTCAGTGCGAAGACGGGACTTCATCTCCACGAGGACTATGCGGTGGCACTCCTACCAATACTGTCATGGACAGATGCATTTGCGACATGTAGATTGGTGAGGACGAGGTCAAGCAAGTTTTTCCCTCGTGTTGGTTCACTCACCACCTGCCGCAGGCCCAGTCTAGCAGCTATATCCTTTAGGACTCGGCCAGCTCGGTCAGTAGTGGTGCTACCAAGCCACTCTTGGTGATGGACATTGAAGTCCCCCACCCAGAGTACATTCTGTGCCCTTGCTACCCTCAGTGCTTCCTCCAAGTGGTGTTCAACATGGAGGAGGACTGATTCATCAGCTGAGGGAGGGTGGTTGGTGGTAATCAGCAGGAGGTTTCCTTGCCCATGTTTGACCTGATACCATGAGATTTCATGGGGTCCAGAGTCAATGTTGAGGACTCCCAGGGCGACTCCCTCCTGACTGTATATCACTGTACCGTGGGACAGGACATACCCAGGGGTGGTGATGGAAGAGTCTAGGACATTGGCTGAAAGGTACGATTCTGTGAGTATGGCTATGTCAGGCTGTTGCTTGACTAGTCTGTGGGGCAGCTCTCCCAATTTTGGCACAAGTCCCCAGATGTTAGTGAGGAGGACTTTGCAGGGTCAACTGGGCTTGGTTTGCCGTTGTCGTGTCTGGTGCCTAGTGGTCCGATGCCGGGTGGTCCGTCCTGTTTTATTCTTATTGTGACTTTTTTTAGCGAGATTTTACAACTGAGTGGCTTGCTAGGCCATTTCAGAGGGCAATTAAGAATCAACCACATTGCTGTGGGTCTGGAGTCACATGTAGGCCAGGCCGGGTAAGGACGGCAGGTTTCCTTCTCTAAAGGACATAATTGCCGTCAGCTTTAGGAGTATATTTTCTAACTGCTGCTGCTCCTCTTTGAATGCTTAATACGCTGGTAAAAAAATTGTTCTGTGTGTTTTTTACTGCATAGGAACTTTAAGAACAGGAGTAAGCCATTCAGCCCCTCGAGCCTGCTCCACCATTCAATTAGATCATGGTTGATCTGCACATCGACTCCATTTAACTGCCTTTGCCCCATATTCCTGGAGACCCTCATCTAACAAAAATGTATCTATCTCAGTCTTGCAAGCTCCAATTGTCCCAACATCCACAGCCTCTTGGGGGAGCATGTTCCAGATTTCAACTATCCTTTGTTTTACTACTAGACATAAAGCAGGTGAAGAAAAGTGTTACAAAAGCGCACAGAGTTTTCAGCGCCAGGTGTTAATTGTTGATGCAGGAACCGTGCCTGGTCAGAAAATAGACCCCCTAATATGTTTGCTTCCCACTACAGGTTACATAATGGTGAAGCGAGAGAGCTGGCAGTTATTTATCACTTCAATCACTTTTAGTTGTGTTCATCGGGGCAATGAGCTCTCTGAAATGGTATACCTCTTCTTCCTGCCAGGATTAAAAAGGGGTACAACAGAATGTGGAGGTCATAACTGCTGTACATCTGATTGCACAGGCAGCTGGCAACAAACACATTTTACACTAGGATGAATAATGCTAACAGTCTTCTACCAGTATCAGTACAGGAAAATTAGTCCTTATAGCTTGGAGGATTATTGGCATTTCAAGATTAATACTGAAGCACTGAATGTTCCTTTTGTTCTGCCTCCACCTGTACTCAAATCATGCACATGTGGTAATACTAAGAGGGAGGGGTGTGGAGGGGCCTGACATCCCAGAGTTTTGTATTTTTTCTTTTTGCAATTTCTCATTTCATTTCACAGCATGGCATTTACAATCATTCTGAAGCAATTTCACATTTCATTCACCTTTCACATCTTCTCAGAATCCCCTCAAAATGATTGTTCAGCATGAAATAACTTGGAAGTTCAATTCTGCATTTGATTGATCCCAATGGTTAAAATTTACAAGCACAAGGCAAAGATCAGATTTCTGAGAGGCCACAACAAACATAGAAAAGCTCTCAGCTCTAATGCACAAGCTTTTCAAAGCATGTTGCAGAATGGTTGGCACTAAAACACATCTAAATTTAAATGCCACATGTGTAGTGGAAATCAAACACAATTGTGGACAATGTTTGAATATTCACCTGAGCAATTTGAATTGTTGTTTTTTTTTCTTACGATGTGGAGATGCCGGTGATGGACTGGGGTGTACAAATGTAAGGAATCTTACAACACCAGGTTATAGTCCAACAGTTTTATTTGAAAATCACAAGCTTTCGGAGGCTTTCTCCTTCGTCAGGTGAGTGTCGAGATTCATTGAAAATTACCGCATATATAGTCATAGAACAATGCCTGGTGATTACAGATAATCTTTCCAACTGCCCGTTATCAAGGCCATCAAATGAATTGAATAGTGTTCAGACAGAGAAACCTTAGATACCCCAGACAACTGAATATACAAACAGCCAGAACCAAAGAAAGAGAGGGAGAGAGAGAGAGAAACATCCGAAAGGAAGAGAAAGACAGAGAATGACCAGTTGTATTAAAAACAGATAACTTTTTCTTCCCCTGGTGGGGTCACGTGTAGCGTGACATGAACCCAAGATCCCGGTTGAGGCCGTCCTCATGGGTGCGGAACTTGGCTATCAATTTCTGCTCGACAATTTTGCGTTGTCGTGTGTCTCGAAGGCCGCCTTGGAGAACGCTTATCCGAAGATCGGTGGCTGAATGTCCTTGACTGCTGAAGTGTTCCCCGACTGGGAGGGAGCCCTCCTGTCTGGCGATTGTTGCGCGGTGTCCGTTCATCCGTTGTCACAGTGTCTGCATGGTCTCGCCAATGTACCATGCTCTGGGGCATCCTTTCCTGAAACGTATGAGGTAGACAACGTTGGCCGAGTCACAGGAGTATGAACCATGTACCTGGTGGGTGGTGTCCTCTCGTGTGATGGTGGTATCTGTGTCGATGATCTGGCATGTCTTGCAGAGGTTACCGTGGCAGGGTTGTGTGGGGTCGTGGACGCTGTTCTCCTGAAAGCTGGGTAATTTGCTGCGAACGATGGTCTGTTTGAGGTTGGGTGGCTGTTTAAAGGCGAGTAGTGGAGGTGTGGGGATGGCCATAGCGAGGTGTTCGTCGTCATCGATGACATGTTGAAGGCTGCGGAGAACATGGTGTAGTTTCTCCGCTCCGGGGAAGTACTGGACGACGAAGGGTACTCTGTTGGTTGCATCCCGTGTTTGTCTTTTGAGGAGGTCTATGCGATTATTCGCTGTGGCCCATCAGAACTGTCGATCGACGTGTCGAGCGTCATATCCCGTTCTTACGAGGGCGTCTTTCAGTGTCTGTAGGTGTCCATCGCGTTCCTCCTCGTCTGAGCAGATCCTGTGTATTCGCAGAGCCTGTCCATAGGGGATGGCCTCTTTGACGTGGTTAGGGTGGAAGCTGGAAAAGTGGAGCATCGTGAGGTTGTCCGTGGGCTTGCGGTAGAGTGAGGTGCTGAGGTGCCCGTCTTTGATGGAGATTCGTGTGTCCAAGAAAGAAACCGATTCTGAGGAGTAGTCCATGGTGAGTTTGATGGTGGGATGGAACTTGTTGATGTTATCGTGTAGTCTCTTCAGTGATTCTTTGCCGTGGGTCCATAGGATGAAAATGTCGTCGATGTATCTGGTGTATAGCGTTGGTTGGAGGTCCTGTGCAGTGAAGAAGTCTTGCTCGAACTTGTGCATGAAAATGTTGGCGTATTGGGGTGCGAATTTGGTCCCCATGGCTGTTCCGTGTGTTTGGGTAAAGAACTGGTTGTCGAAGGTGAAGACATTGTGATCCAGGATGAAGCGGATGAGTTGTAGGATGGCGTCTGGAGATTGGCTGTTGTTGGTGTTGAGTACTGAGGCTGTTGCAGCGATGCCGTCATCGTGGGGGATACTGGTGTAGAGTGTCGAGACGTCCATCGTGGTAAGTGTTCCTGGTTCAACTGGTCCGTGGGTGCTGAGTTTTTGTAGGAAGTCTGTAGTGTCGCGACAGAAGCTGGGGGTTCCCTGTACGATGGGTTTCAGGATGCCCTCGACGTATCCAGAGAGGTTCTCACACACGGTTCCGTTGCCTGATACGATAGGACGTCCGGGTGTGTTGGCTTTGTGTATCTTTGGGAGGCAGTAGAGGTCTCCCACGCGGGGAGTACATGGGATGAGAGCGCGTAGGATGCTTTGAAGGTCTGGGTCGAAGGTCTTGATCAGTTTGTTGAGCTGGTGGGTGTGTTCTTTGGTCGGATCTGCAGGTAACCGTCTGTAGTGTTCCTGGTTGTCCAGTTGTCAGTATGCTTCTGGTTGTCCAGTTGTCGGTATGTACCCCGGAGCATGGTACATTGGCAAGACCATGCAGACACTGTGACAACGGATGAACGGACACCGCGCAACAATCGCCAGACAGGAGGGTTCCCTCCCAGTCGGGGAACACTTCAGCAGTCAAGGACATTCAGCCACCGATCTTCGAGTAAGCGTTCCCCAAGGCGGCCTTCGAGACACAAGACAACGCAAAATTGTCGAGCAGAAATTGATAGCCAAGTTCCGCACCCATGAGGACAGCCTCAACCGGGATCTTGGGTTCATGTCGCGCTACACGTGACCCCACCAGGGGAAGAAAAAGTTATCTGTTTTTAATACAACTGGTCATTCTCTGTCTTTCTCTTCCTTTCGGATGTTTCTCTCTCTCTCTCTCCCTCTCTTTCTTTGGTTCTGGCCGTTTGTATATTCAGTTGTCTGGGGTATCTAAGGTTTCTCTGTCTGAACATATTCAATTCATTTGATGGCCTTGATAACGGGCAGTTGGAAAGGTTATCTGTAATCACCAGGCATTGTTCTATGACTATATATGCGGTAATTTTCAATGAATCTCGACACTCACCTGACGAAGGAGAAAGCCTCCGAAAGCTTGTGATTTTCAAATAAAACTGTTGGACTATAACCTGGTGTTGTAAGATTCCTTACATTTTTTTCTTACAGAAGAGGGAGGCCATTCAACCCTTCGTGCCAGCACCAAGTCTCAGAAAGAGCTTTCCAATTAATCCCATTCCCCTGCCCTTTGCAAATAGTATTTATCCACTTCCCTTTTAAAAGCTAATATGAATTCTGCTTCCACCACTATTTCTGGTGGAACAGTGTGGGGCAATATTCAAGTAGCTCATGAAACGGGTACAAATTCAGTGGAACCATTTTGAGACCTGGGCCTGATTAACATGCCGCCGGTGAGCTACAGGCATCAAGTGGACACCCTGCTCCAGCTCGCTGATTCTAGGAGGTTGGTCAATCAGCTGGCTCCTACATTGAGCCTTCCGGCAGGTTTGGGGGGTGGGGAGGGGGGACGGGAGGGGCATCAAATGGGCCAGCAGCAAGCAGGAGTTTTGTTGGAGGTCCAGGAGGAATATTCTTGCTTCTCCTGGGTCCACCAAAAAAAGAAATTACAAGTTTCCTGGGCCGTTTTGTGAGCAGACTCCAGCTGTCACTTTATAGTTGGTAAGTCGCTCAACACCTGGTACAATTGGGTGGAGTGCACACGGCGCACGTGCTGCCCACTTGTACCTGAAAATTGCAATCGGGGTACTACAACTGGCCTAAGACCTCGAAATGCATATTTAAGCAACCTCCCAACTGTTTCAAGCAGGAAGGCTACGAGCCCAAATTAAGACCTGCCCTGGCCGTCAATGGGGTAGCCGAGGTGCCTCCACCTTCCCCCCGCTCCCATTTTTCAATTGCTGGCCACCCATTTCTCAGAGGTGCCTCCACCTTCCCTCCCACCTCCCGTTTTTCAATTGCTGGCCACCCATTTCTCAGACAAGAAACGGGCGGCCAGCAATTGAAAATCATCCCTCTATGTGTTAAAAATCCTCTGGGTAAAAAACAAATTCTCCTAATGTCTCTCTTAGTTCTTTTAGTGATGATCTTAAAATTTATCTCCTCTGGTTACCAACTCACTGAGCAGTGGAAGTCTTTTTAATCCCTATTTACTGTATCAAAACCCTTCTAGAACCTACACACATCCGAAAAAGAAGGTTCACTCGGTTAATCCCAGGGATGAGGGGGTGGACATCTGAGAGGTTGAGTAGATTGGGACTCTACTCATTGGAGTTCAGAAGAATGAGAGGCGATCTTATTGAAACATATAAGATTGTGAAGGGGCTTGATCGGGTGGATGCGGTAAGGATGTTCCCAAGGATGAGTGAAACTAGAACTCGGGGGCATAATCTTAGAATAAGGGGCTGCTCCTTCAAAACTGAGATGAGGAGAAACTTCTTCACTCAGAGGGTAGCAGGTCTGTGGAATTTGCTGCCCCAGGAAGCTGTGGAAGCTACATCATTAAATAAATTTAAAACAGAAATAGACAGTTTCCTAGAAGTAAAGGGAATTAGGGGTTACGGGGAGCGGGCAGGAAATTGGGCATGAATTTAAATTTGAGGTTAGGATCAGATCAGCCATGATCTTATTAAATGGCGGAGCAGGCTCGAGGGGCCGATTGGCCTACTCCTGCTCCTATTTCTTATGTACTTATGTTCTTATCCTACATGTACTCTCAGCTCTATGCCTTCTTGCTCAGCGACGATGACATCCTTGAGATCAGGATGTTCCTGTAACAGGTACTTCTGTCGTTTGAAGTGTTATGAAGAGCAGCAAACATTTGTTCTACTAATTGCCTTCACGTAATTCTTGAAAAAGAAAATATGTGAGCACTTCAATTATTGTGCATAACTATTCATAAGAAATCAAATGTTCGTAACAAGATTGCCCCTCTTTCATTTATATCATTATTATGGAAATAACCTAGCTTATCGGAGGTAGATCAAAATTACAATAAATAGATAATAAATTGACCATAATGCTCCAGGAGCTTTGTGTTCTCACTACAAACCCCACCCCCCCATATCATATTAATATATGCCTGTTCAGAGCCTATTTTTGGATGGACAACAGCAGAGACTTCTCAGCTGTTAGACTAAGCCTGGATTTTTTTTCTCTACCATTTCCCGCTTCGGTTGTTAAGTTTTTTGCTCTCATTATAATTACGTATTATAGTGAGAGCCCACCTTGAAAATCGATTAGATCCCATGCTGACTCCTCCTGGCATCTGCCCCATTAACGTGCGCGCACAAAAATCAGCCCCCTAGAGTCCTGTGCTGCTTAAGACAACACAATAGCAATTATTGAGAATTGTTACATACAGCTGTGACTTGCCTGTGACATCAATCTTCTTTATATTTGAAAAAATTGGGACAAGTGGTGACTACCATTGTCCTCCTCCTAGATTAAACAAAATGCCCATAGCAGCAGCAACAACAATTTGCGTTTATATAGCACCTTTAACAAAGTAAAACATCCCAACGCACTTCATGGGAGCGTTATCAAACAAAATTTGACCTTGCCACATATGGAGATATTAGGACAGGTGGTCTTGGTCAAAGAGGTAGGTTTTAAAGACCGTCCTAAAGGAGGAGAGAGAGGTAGAGAGGTGGAGAGGTTTAGGGAGGGAATTCTAGCGCTTAGGGCCTAGGTAGCTGAAGGCACGGCCGCCAATGATTGAAAGGTGAAAATCAGGGATGCGCAAGAGACCAGAATTGGAAGAACTCAGAGAGATCTCAGAGGGTTGTAGGGCTGGATGAGGTTACAGAGATAGGGAGGGGCGAGGCCGTGGACAGATTTGAAAACAAGGATGAGAATTTTTAAATTGAGGAATTGATATGCTACGACTATTTCTGTCAACAGTAATCAAAAATGGAGTACTGAATGAAGGCCCAAGCTACAGTTTCTGGGTTTTTACTATCATCTCACCTCTTAATGGTCCAACAGACCTTCCTGTAAATGGAGATTTGTCCCTTAAGATCCAGAGGTTGTAACTAATCTATACTCTATCTTTGCAGAGGTGCATATCTGATAGATAACAATTATCCCACCACAGTAATGTGCTTACTGGATCTAATATAATCTTATGCTAGGCTAACCATTCCCTTTGAATGATGGTTGGCAGACTACAGTCACAAATAAATTTATTTACGAACAAAAAGCAAAATAAAGCACAATAAATGGCAAATACTAAAGGTATAATGATCTTGAAATTCCAACGACACCGGTACGCTTGTGGAGGTGAGGCAATGGTGGATTTCCACCAGCCATGATGTTCCGCTACTGACCCCATCCTAAACACGCGTGGTCAGATACATAATATATGGAGAAGCATAATGCCTTCGATACACTGAGGGATTGCGGGGGGAGGTGAAAAATTCCTGCAGTGACAAGAGTTAGGCCCAGAAAGTGCCCTAAATGGCTGGAAAAAGGGACAGACAGAAAACGGAGCTGGGAAAGGTGGCCACCTGGTGCAGCAGCAGGATATAAAACCTGCTGCTGCTTAAAAGGGAAACGTCAGCACTGGAGGAAGCAGGCAATCTGGCAGAGAAGGATGGCAGCCAGATTGAAGAAATGAGCCGCAAACTTCAGGGAGCTTGACCTGGACATCCTCCTCACTGAGATTTGGAGCAGGCGGGACAGGCTGTTTGGAATCGGGCCAGAAAAGCCATGAAGCACATCGCCGGCTCTTCAGTGGCCGTCAGTATCACCTCCTTGACCCCCAGGACTCCTTTGCAGTGCAGCAAGAAGTTTAATATCATCACCAGAGTAGTCAAAGTAAGTCACCTGCTTCCACCTAACCCTTCTTTCAATCTCTTTATATGTGTGGCACTCCTTCATTCATTTCCCTCATTGTGCTCTAGGGCCATACTCTGAACCTCTGATCCTTTTTCCTATCCTGCGTCACCAGCTACCTACAAATATGCACCTCACAGTGTGCCATGCATGAGCAAGCCTCCGTAATGCTTTCTTATTGTTAACACATAAATGCACAGTAAAACCACTTTGTGATAATAAAGTCCTATTTCCAAAATATGCCTGCTGTTTGTTTGATTTTAGTGTTTCAGAAGACTTTTGTTGGTCAGTTTACAATGGAACACTCTACAATAAGTGGTTAACCTCCTGACTCCTCAAAACCTCTCTACCATCTACAAGCCTCACGTCAGGAGTATGAAGTATTACTCAGCACTTGCCTGGTTGGGTGCCGCCACAGCACTCAAGAAGCTCGATGCCATCTACGACAAAGCTGTTTGCTTGATTGGCACCCCGCAGCTGAAATATAATATCCACCCTTTCTACTTCCAGCACTCTATGACTGCAATACAGAATGCAGTGTAGCAACTCGGTAAGCTTATTTCAACATTTCCCTCCTTTTCAACCTCTACTACCAAGAAGGACAAGAGCAGAAATGTCATGAGAAAACTATCACCTCCAAGTCAATATTCCGGGGTACAGAATCTTCAGGCGAGACAGAGGGGGAGGTATAAGAGGAGGGGGGGTCGCAATATTAATTAAAGAATCAATTACTGCCATAAGGAGGGATGATATATTAGCAGGTTCCTCTAATGAGGCCATATGGGTGGAGCTTAAAAACAAAAAGGGGGCAAGCACTTTGATGGGAGTGTACTATAGGCCCCCAAACAGTCAGGGAGAGATCGAGGAACAGATATGTAGGCAAATCTCAGAAAATTGTGCAAATAATAGGGTAATAATCGTGGGGGATTTCAACTTCCCCAATATTAACTGGGATACTCAGAGTGTAAAAGGCTTAGAGGGTACAAAATTCTTAACGTGCATCCAGGAGAGCTTTTTGAGCCAGCATGTAGAAAGTCCTACAAGAGAGGGGGCGGTACTGGACCTAATTCTAGGGAATGTGGCCGGCCAAGTGGAAGAAGTGCTAGGAGGTGAGCACTTTGGTGACAGTGACCATAATTCGGTGGGATTTAAGGTGGTCATGGAAAAGGACAGGGAGGGGCCGGAAATAAAGGTTCTAAATTGGGGGAAGGCCGATTTTAATAGGAGAAGGCAGGATCTGGCCAAAATGGACTGGGATCAGCTGCTTGTAGGAAAATCTGCATCGGAGCAATGGGAGTCTTTCAGAAGGGAGATTGAGACCATACAATGGCAACATGTTCCCGTAAAGGTCAAGGGTGGTTCCAAGAACTCCAGGGAACCTTGGATGTCAGGGGATATACGAGAATGGATTAGGAAAAAAAGGAGGGCTTTTGGCAGATACAAAAGGCTAAAGACGGAGGAAGCCCTAGAGGAGTACAAAAAGTGCAGGGGGATACTTAAAAAAGAAATTAGGAGATCAAGGAGGGGCCATGAAATAACACTGGCGAGCAAAATAAAGGAAAATCCTAAGATGTTTTATAAGTATATTAAGGGTAAGAGGATGACTAGGGAAAAAATAGGGCCCATTAGGGTCAAAAATGGCAATCTGTGTGTGGAGCCGGCAGATGTAGGAGGGGTTCTAAATAAATTTTTTGCATCTGTTTTCACTATGGAGAAGGACGATGTAGACATAGAAATACGGCAGGGGGACTGTGATATACTCGAACATATTAACATCGAGCGGGAGGAGGTATTGGCGGTTTTAGCAGGCCTAAAAATGGATAAATCCCCAGGCCCGGACGAAATGTATCCCAGGCTACTGTGTGAGGCAAAGGAGGAGATTGCGGGGGCTCTGACACATATATTCAGAACCTCTCTGGCCACAGGGGATGTGCCAGAGGACTGGAGAACCGCTAATGTAGTACCATTATTCAAGAAGGGGAGTAGGGAAAAACCGGGGAACTACAGGCCAGTGAGCCTAACATCAGTGGTAGGAAAATTATTGGAAAAAATTCTGAAGGACAAAATTAGTCTCCACTTGGAGAAGCAAGGATTAATCAGGGATAGTCAACATGGCTTTGTCAAGGGAAGATCATGTCTGACTAATTTGATTGAATTTTTTGAGGGGGTGACTAGGCGTGTGGATGAGGGTAACGCAGTGGATGTGGTATACATGGATTTCAGTAAGGCCTTCGATAAAGTCCCCCACAGGAGACTGGTCAAGAAGGTACGAGCCCATGGAATCCAGGGTGCCTTGGCACTTTGGATACAAAACTGGCTTAGTGGCAGAAGGCAGAGGGTGATGGTCGAAGGTTGTTTTTGTGACTGGAAGCCTGTGGCCAGTGGGGTACCACAGGGATCGGTGCTGGGTCCCTTGCTGTTTGTGGTCTACATTAATGACTTGGATATGAATGTAAAAGGTATGATCAGTAAGTTCGCTGATGATACAAAGATTGGTAGGGTGGTAAATAGTGAGGAGGATAGCCTCAGTCTGCAGGACGATATAGATGGGTTGGTCAGATGGGCGGAACAGTGGCAAATGGAATTTAACCCGGAAAAGTGCGAGGTGATGCACTTTGGAGGGACTAACAAGGCAAGGGAATACACAATGAATGGGAGGACCCTAGGCAAGACAGAGGGTCAGAGGGATCTTGGTGTGCAAGTTCACAGATCCCTGAAGGCGGCGGAACAGGTAGATAAGGTGGTAAAGAAGGCATATGGGATACTTGCCTTTATTAGCCGAGGCATAGAATATAAGAGCAAGGAGGTTATGATGGAGCTGTATAAAACACTGGTTAGGCCACAGCTGGAGTACTGTGTGCAGTTCTGGTCGCCACACTACAGGAAGGATGTGATCGCTTTGGAGAGGGTGCAGAGGAGATTCACCAGGATGTTACCAGGGCTGGAGCGCTTCAGCTATGAAGAGAGACTGGGAAGATTGGGTTTGTTTTCCTTGGAGCAGAGGAGGCTGAGGGGGGACATGATTGAGGTGTACAAAATTATGAGGGGCATAGATAGGATGGATACTAAGGAGCTTTTTCCCTTCGTTGAGGGTTCTATAACAAGGGGACATAGATTCAAGGTAAAAGGCGGGAGGTTTAGAGGGGATTTGAGAAAGAACTTTTTCACCCAGAGGGTGGTTGGAGTCTGGAACTCACTGCCTGAAAGGGTTGTGGAGGCAGGAACCCTCACAACATTCAATAAGCATTTGGATGAGCACTTGAAATGCCACAGCATACAAGGCTACGGACCAAATGCTGGAATATGGGATTAGAGTAGACAGGGCTGATGGCCGGCGCGGACACGATGGGCCGAAGGGCCTCTATCCGTGCTGTATGACTCTATGACTCTAAGTCACTCACCAGCATGACTCGGAAATATAGTGCTGTTCCTTCACTGTCCCTGGGTCAATACCCTGAAATTTCCCTATCTAACAGCATTGTGGTCATTAGCACGAGGATTGTGACGGTTCAAGGAGAAGATCCAAGACCACATTTTCAGGGCTACTAAGGATGGACAATAAATGTGATCTTGGCAGCGTCATCCATATCCAGAGGACAAAATGAAAGATAAAAAACCTCCGACTACTGAAGATGTTTTTCCACAAGGAATTTAAGTGCTCATGTTCATAACCCAAAGCTGGGAAGTTCTCTTACCACTCCCGCTCCCCACAAGCACCGTTCTATCACACACACACATACCCCCGAATTCTACTGAGTTGTTGAACTTTGTAAGATTATAAATTTTTTTTAAGGTGTTGTGGATAATTTCAAAGTTCATATACAATTGTGTCTGACTAATAAGGTGCAGACCATTTAATTGATACAATTATAATGGCTTTTGCCACAATCTGAGATGAAAAGCAGCACTTTGGTATCAGAGTGATGATGGTCAGGGAAAATGTCACATCTGAACTGCAGCAAATTAGGATATCTTGTGATAATTATAGATACAAAAGGAAGTCATTGTATTCTTCCCTTTTAAAGCATCAATAATGGTCGGATGTGTCAGACCTCTGGAGAGAACGTTCAACTATTATGTGTTGGGTATGTTTTCTCATTTCTACAGGGCTCATCATCAACAAAATTAGTAATGGTGTCTGCAAAAGTTATTTTCCAATTTGCACAGTAATGCACAAATTTAAATGTGTAAAATTTATGTCCATGGTATTTCTTGCCATGAATTGACACAGTTGGGTTTCTTCCACCATGATAATAAAACTCCAGTCATTTCCATAGGGACGTTTAATATTTATGTTTATTCAGGTAAGCTGGCTGAAGCAGTGTTAAAGCAGGTTTGTGCTACAATTATCACTGTTCCAATGCTATTGCTGTAAAATCAGGAGCAAATGACATATTCCACTACTTGCCATAGCAGGACATTAATGCTGCTGACGGTGCTCAGTGGAAAATGACATTCCAAACCCCAAATTCAGCCATTAACCACTGACCAAAAAAAACAAACCTCCAAAATATTTTGATTTTAATGCTTTGCCCAATAATATTTAGGTCAAGTAAAAAAAGGAGCAAGACACTAATGCCCAACATGGTAAATGATGGGACGGTATAAATAATAGCAAAAATACTTTTGCAGAAGGCATTTCCACAACAATGAAAAATAGTCGATCAATCTATTCAAAATAACTTTGTTTTTCTTCATTGGGCATTTTGTTCCAAACAATTAAGGCAATCCCCATACAGAAGTATACGTTTGAAAATAGGCCCCACAGTTTTCACCATTAGAAATTACATGTTGGATCCAATTTCTTTTTCAATAATGTCAATTTTTAAATATGATTGATATTTAAGAACTTATTTTATCTAAGACTGTATATTCCTGTTTATATTCTACAGGCAAGTACAGAAGATTTTAATATGCAGAAATATCTACTATAAAATCTAATCTTGGCTGCTTTAGTATTTAACTGAACTACTTCAGGCAATAAAGAGGTTACCCCCATGATTTTTAATGTTTGACTGGTGCCTATGGGTCTTGCACCTGTAACCATGCTTAACATTAAAGATCTGGGCCCCGATATTACCAGGGAGGCGGGATGGTAACCCGCCCAGTGAAATCCGTCCGTTCCCCACGCGATCGCGGGTAAATTGAAGCCACTTACCATGGCTTCCGAGTTTCCCATCGGAAACCTGCGCAGCGGGCGGACTGCGCACCCACATCACAGGCTGTCAGCTGGAGGAGCTCTACTTAAAGGGGCAGTCCTCCAATGGCTGCTCCTGCAGCAAAGAACCAAAATTATAGAATAGAGCAGCCCAGGGGAAAGGCTGCTCCCAGATTTTGATGCCTTACTCCAGGTCTAACTGGATGGGGTGAGAAGGAGGAGGGATATTTTCTACCCGGCGGAAGAGAGGAAGTGGCCTGTCTCTGCAACCAAGAAGGCCTGGCTCGAGGTGGCAGAGGAGGTCACCAGCAGCAGCGTCTCCCGCACATGGATCCAGTGCAGGAAGCGCTTCAATGACCTAACTAGGTCAGCCAAAGTGAGTACACTTACTCATTCTCCTACACTCCGTCTTCCACATCACTGCCCCCACCCCACAACTCCTTCTGCACTGCCAACACTACTCTACCACATCACTCCTCACACCCACTCAAACCTCATCCTCAACTTACCTGCACTTACTCAACTCCCCAGTACTCATCCGACCACTACCACTCAACCCAATCCTCATACAATGTCATGGCTCTGTCTCATACTTACCCTCTGATGCATCTCTTTCACGGTCAGCCTCACCCAAACCAATGCATTCAGCAGTTGGCCATGTCACCATCCCTCACTCACTCATGCCTCTCTACTTTCTCCCCTTATAGAAAAGAGCCCAGAATGCACGGGAGAGGGCGAAAACCAGAGGGGGGCCACAACATCAGGTCATCCTCACGGACGCGGAGCAGGAGGCTCTTGAAGTGAGCCGCACCCTCGAGTGCCTGTCCGTCGGGGACGCTGAGACTGCCACCTGACAAACAGCTGGTGACAGAACTTTAACATTCAGCACTCACAATAGCAAATGATGTTAACATGCCTTGCCATCTTCAGCACCTCAACATCTGTCATCATGCTTAATATTGCTTTCTGCTCTCTTACAGGGCCTTCAGCAACCGCCGTGATGGGGGAGGGCGATTCCTCAGAGGACCTGCCAGCCTCTGAGGGGGCACCGTCACATCTGAGCGAGCCATCCACCAGCGCAGATACACACACCTCAGTGGGTCCCCGTCCTCACTTAGTTGGGGTCGCACATGGCGAGTCACTACACACGTGAGCACGAGCAGACACTGGTGGCAGGGGCAGCTGTGGAGAGTCTGTGTCGGTGGGAGCACTCTTCTACAGGCTCTGCTCAGCTGGACTCCGATGCTGAACCCTGGGGGCCATCCTTTAAAAGGAGAATGATTGCGAGGCAGCAGCACATTTGCGAGGTGCTGGAACAGGTGCCACGTGCACGCTCCACAATCGCGCAGAGGATGGAACAGTCCAACTCCTGCATGAGTGGAATGGTGGCACAGGTACAAGAGGGAATCTCTGAGATACTGTCACAGGGACGGAAGGCATCTCTGAGAGAGTGTCACAAGTGTGGGAACGTCTGCGATGAAGGGAAGGCTAGCCTCCATCGAGCTTCAAGCACGGCTCACCAATGAGTCCATTGAGGCCCTGACAACGGCCCTTCAGACTCGGGGTGAGCAACTTTCTGTCGCCTTAAACAGGCAGATATACTAGCACTGGCCTTTCAAGGCTTCACACAAGCTCCAAACTGTCGTCCAGCAGGGTGGTAGGAGTCATGTGGGCCTGGCCCAGGAGAGGGATAATGGCGAAAGGGGACATGGAAGTGGGGACGCCACTCAAAGCGTCTCCACATCTCACCCGTTGCCCCCCCTCTCAACCAGTACCCGCAATGCTGCCTCCTCTCCAGGTGGCAGAGTCTGCCCCTGCATATGTGCAGGTGGAGCAGTCTTTGGAGGGACCCTCACGGGCACCAAAACCCAGAGGGCGTAGGCACAAAGCATCTAATCGGTCAGGGCATGAACAAGAGCAACCTGCCACTACCTCTGCTGCAGCCACATGGGAAGCACCACACAGGAGTAGTCGGAAGCGTAAGGCATAGGTTTTGTGAGCACAAAGGGGAAGCACAGGGGTGTTTGATGGTTTGTCATGTTTTTTATTTATATTTGATTTTTGTTAATGGCACATTACATATTATTATTGTCACCACAACTGCCATGTCTTGGCCATTCTTGACTGGCTTGTGTAATAAGTCCCTTTCATGAGGTTCTCCATGAACACCCACACTTGATGCCACCCATTGGGTCACCCTACAGTGGGTGTATGTGTAGTTCCACGACTATTTTGTGCAGGTGTCTGTGGCGCAGCACTGTGGTGGAGGTGGACAGCATGCCTGGCGAGGCTGGTGATGTTGCTCGTCCTGGGATGAAGTGATGAATGCAGCCATGGCGCCCCCCATCCTAACAGTGTGAGTTTGAGGGGGTCCGCAAAGTAGGTAAATGTGTTTGCACAGCAGAGTTTAGGGTATAAATTAATAATTTTGCGCGGAAAGATAAAGGTGTTGAAGTGACAGAGTGCCCTGCTGCAATAAATGAGGTAGTCCCCCTAACTATCAAATAATCCTTTGCATCTCCCACTGGCTGCTGGCTGAAACACATCTGCTCCAACAGGGATGTTTACCACAGCATGGGAAACACGCTGAGGATCCATGAAAATTGCACCCCTGCCAAAATCTCATGTCAATGAGGTCTGTCAAGTACCTCAACTAGCTAAATAACTATCTAAATTATCATCCAGCCGGCTTTAATTGCTGGTGGGAGTCCTGCATGCGGGAGCTGCACACGCACCCAAACGCGTCATTGGGGAACCCGAAAGTGAGCGGGTTGGAGCCAGGCTCCGAACCCACTCCGGGATTCCACCATTTTCGGAGCCCCAACGCACCCGCTCGGCCATCCGAAAATCAGCCCCTGTTGTTTAGTGAAGTGCCAGCTAAATGCTGGCTGTGTTGTTGAATAAGGATGGGGTCACTAAATAGTAATCGGAACTGACGGGCCACAGCAAAAAATCGCATAGACCTCCTCAGGAGACCAACACGGGACGCAACCAACAGAGTACCCTTTGTCGTCCAGTATTTCCCCGGAGCGGAGAAACTACGCCATGTTCTCCGCAGCCTTCAACATGTCATCAATGAGGACAAACACCTCGCTATGGCCATCCCCACACCTCCACTACTCGCCTTTAAACAGCCACCCAACCTCAAACAGACCATCGTTCGCAGCAAATTACCTAGCTTTCAAGAGAACAGTGTCCACGACACCACACAACCCTGCCACGGTAACCTCTGCAAGACATGCCAGATCATCGACACAGATACCACCATCACACGAGAGGACACCACCCACCAGGTGCATGGTTCATACTCCTGTGACTTGGCCAACGTTGTCTACCTCATACATTGCAGGAAAGGATGCCCCAGAGCATGGTACATTGGCGAGACCATGCAGACGCTGCGACAACGGATGAACGGACACCGCGCAACAATCGCCAAACAGGAGGGTTCCCTCCCAGTCGGGGAACACTTCAGCAGTCATGGACATTCATCCACCGACCTTCGGGTAAGCGTACTCCAAGGCGGCCTTCGAGACACACGACAACGCAAAATCGTCGAGCAGAAATTGATAGCCAAGTTCCGCACCCATGAGGACGGCCTCAACCGGGATCTTGGGTTCATGTCACGCTACACGTTACCCCACCAGCGAACAAATGTTATCTGTTTTTAATATAATGGGTCATTTGCTGGCTTTCTCTGCCTTCCGGATGTTTCTGCCTCTCTCTGTTTTTTTAACCTGTTTGTTTTTTTGTTGAATGTGTATTCGGGGGTTCTGCAGGTGACACCTCTCTGTCTGAACACGGTGATTGCCTTGGCAACGGGCAGTTGCAGGGGCAGTCTGTAAACACCATGTATTGTTCTATATGTACAAATGCGTAGGCTTCAAGGAGCTCCTGAACATTTACCTGACGAAGGAGGAAGCCTCCGAAAGCTTGTGAATTTAAAATAAAATTGCTGGACTATAACTTGGTGTTGTAAAATTGTTTACAATTGTCAACCCCAGTCCATCACCGGCATCTCCACATCATAAGTGATATATGGGTAACTATGCATCTGATCTCTGGCAGTTTATTAGAGAGATGGGATCTATCTGTAATTCTGGAGAAGTTCACACTTTGGTTTACGCATCACTTTTCAGCTTCACAAATACCTGTAATCAGATTCCCAAAATACCAAATACTTATACGTATTGGCTTGAATATCTGATCATTATAATCTTCACTGTCTCCAACACAGAGCAGCTCGGTGACACAGCATGGGGCAGCCACAATCTGGAGCTCTCTCCTTTCTGTAGGGCAGAACAATCTACACTTGCGTTTTTCTGTGGTCTACATAATCAGTGAGCTGATACTCTTTCTTATTTAACGCTGCTGTTTTCATCACAGGGAGCTAGCCATCCCATAGTTTTGCAGTTATCATTGCTGCTGGTGTTGGTATCACTGATTTGCTGTTCAGAAACGTTACCTTGCCAACCCTTCCTCTGCCCATCTTACAATCTGTCTCTTTCAATTTTCCACATTAACCACAAATATAACTTTTTGATTTTTTTTTGGGCGGGGGTAGGGAGGGTCATTTAATCTCTGGTATGCATAGAAACTATGATCAAAAGTCTCCAAACCAAGTTACTGAGGAATCCGCACAGGTAGAGCGTCTGTTTAACTGATAAAGAGCGCACAGATCTTGAAAGGACACACCCCAACTTATCCAAGTCCAGGGAGCTGAGGCACAGGTTGACGAGCGCCAAGGCTTGTGACAATGTGTATGCAAAAGTACTGCTGGAGTTTAACCAAATAAAACTACACAGCTCGAAAGCACAAAAGCTCAAAAGGTAACCCTAGTCATTAGGATATTGGTTTGCAGAGTTATCTGGAGCCTCTGGGGAAGAGCAATCACAATATGATAGAATTTCACATTGAGTTTGAAAGTAACGTACTTAAGCCAGAAAATTGAGTCTTAAACTTAAATAAAGCCAACTACATAGGTATGAGGGGCAAGTTGTCAAAGGTAGATTGGGAAATTAAATTAAAGGGTTTGACAGTTGAAAAGCAATGACAAACATTTGAAGAAATATTTCAATATTCTCAACAAATATACATTCCATTGAGAAATAAAAACTCCACAGGAAGAGTGATCCAGCCGTGGCTAATAAAAGAAGTTAAGGAGAGTATTAGATTGAAAGAAGAGGCCTATAATGAAGAGGCCAAGAAGATTAAAAAGCCTGGGGATTGGGAGAGATTTAGAAACCAACAAAGGACAACCAAAAAATTGATAAAAAGAGAGAAAATAGAATATGAAAGTAAATTAGCAAGAAATATAAAAACGGATTGTAAGAGCTTCTACAAGTATGTAAAAAGGAAGAGAGTAGCAAAAGTAAATGTTAGTCCCCTAGCGGCTGAGACAGGAGAAATTATAATGGGGAATCAGGAAATGGCAGATGCGTTAAACAAATATTTTGTGTCTGTCTTCACAGTAGAAGACACAAAAAGCATACCAAAAATAATGGGGATCTAAGGGGTAAATGAGAGTGAGGAACTTAAAACAATTAATATCACTAGAGAAAAAGTACTAGACAAACTAATGGGACTAAAAGCCAGCAAATCCCCTGGACCTGATGGCCTACATCTTAAGGTTCTAAAAGAGGTGGCTGCAGAGATAGTGGATGCATTGGTTATGATCTTCCAAAATTCACTGGATTCTGGAATGGTCCCAGTGGATTGGAAGGTAGCAAACATTACCCCACTATTCAAGAAGGGAGGGAGAGAGAAAACAGGGAACTACAGGCCAGTTAGCCTGACATCAGTCATCGGGAAAATGCTGGAATCCATTATTAAGAAAGTGGTAACAGGGCACTTAGAAAATCATAATATGATTAGGCAGAGTCAAAATGGTTTTATGAAAGGGAAATCGTGTTTGACAAATTTATTAGAGTTTTTTGAGGATGTAACTTGCAGGGTAGATAAAGGAGAACCAGTGGATGTAGTATTTGGATTTTCAAAAGGCATTCGATAAGGTGTCACATAAAAGGCTGTTACACAAGGTAAGGGCTCATAGGTTTGGGGGTAATGTATTAGCATGGATAGAGGATTGGTTAAAGGACAGAAAACAGAGAGTAGGGATAAACAGGTCATTCTCAGGTTGGCAGGTTGTAACTAGTGGGGTGCTGCAAGGATCGGCGGAGGGGAGCAAGAGGCCCTCCAGACAACACCCAAAAGGTAGGGGGAGGCAGTGGGGGATGAAGTCAATGCCAGGTGCACAGCATCATGAACATGGATGCAGAACAGGAGGAAGTTCAATGCTTTGACATGAGTGGTCAAGATGAGTGAGGTCAACTGTCAAGTGGCATCTCCTACCAACTACACCACGAGCTACATCCATTTCTCCAATGCACTACACCCCCCATCACCCACATATCAACAAATTCTTTCAATCAGTACTCAACCCTCTCACCCTTTCACATTACCACCATTGCAAGCTGCCCACCCACAACTCACAAGCCACACACACTGGCAGCTATTCAACCATGATAGGCACATCACCCAGACGCACGTCCCGCTTTCTTGCAGGAGAAGCTGGCACATATCAGGAGGCAGCAAGTGGCAGTGGCATTTTGCCCCTCGAGCCTGTTCTACCATTCGAGCAGATCAGGGTGGATCTGTGATCTAACTCCACATACCCGCCTTAGCCCCATATCCCTTAATATCCTTGGTTCACAGAAATCTATCAATCTCAGATTGAGAATTCTCAATTGAGCTAGCATTAACGGCCGTTTGCACAAGACCGTTCCAAATTCTCCCACCCTTTGCGCGTAGAAGCATTTCCTAACTTCACTCCTGCATGTCCTGGCTCTAAATGTTAGGCTATGTCCCTGCGTCCTAGTATTCAAGTGTAGAAGACCTCCAAAAACAGTTACAAATGTCTCGGCAGCCGGAAGCAATAATCCAGCCACTAACCTGTAAATCCTGCATGGTCCCTTTAAAAGTGCCGGTGGGAGGTTCTCCAGGCACTCTGAGACACGTTCAGATGGTCGGGGTTAAGAATGTGCGTTGAGTTGAGCGTTAGACACCATTTTGGGACTTATCACTTTAAATCAGCATTGTACACTGATTGAAGCCATTTTCTCCCTACTTTACATGATTCCAGCGTTCGTTATCTGCACATGCGCTAACTCCTATACCAAAATGGCGTCTGGCGCATGTCGCGCTGGAAACGTGCGTGCGCATCCAAGACGCCATCTTGGATGTCAAAGAGGCTGGGGAGCGCCAAAACAACGGGCGCTACACAGCCCAATTTAGCGCCCAGTATTTTTTAAATGGTGAGAAACTTGCCAGCTGCCAGTGTGTTGGTGTTCCGAGAGACTTGGGTGTCCTCATACAAGAAACACAAAAAGTGCAGGTACAGCAAGCAATTAGGAAGGCAAATGGCATGTTGGCCATTATTGCAAGGGGGTTGGAGTACAAGAGTAAGGAAACCTTACTACAGTTGTACATGGCATTGGTGAGACCTCACCTGGAGTACTGGATACAGTTTTGGTCTCCTTATCTAAGGAAGGATATATTTGCCTTGGAGGTGGTGCAACGAAGGCTCACTAGATTAATTCCTGGGATGGGAGGGTTGACCTATGCTGAGAGGTTGAGTAGAATGGGCCTATACTCTCTAGAGTTTAAAAGAATGAGATGTGACCTCATTGAAACTTATACGATTACGAGGGGGCTTGACAGGGTAGATGCTGATAGATCGTTTCCCCTGGCTAAAGTCTAGAACTAGGGGGCATAATTGCAGGATATGGGGTCGGCCATTCAAGACTGAGATGAGGAAGAATTTCTTCACGCAGAGGGTTGTGAATCTTTGGAATTCTCTACCCCAGAGGGCTGTGGATGCTGAGTTATTGAATATATTCAAGGCTGAGATCGATAGATTTTTGGACTCTAGGGGAATCAAGCGATATGGGGATCAGGCGGGAAAGTGGAGTTGAGGTTGAAGATCAGCCATGATCTGATTGAATGGTGGAGCAGGCTCGAGGGGCCGTACAACCTACTCCTGTTCCTATTTCTTATGTTCTTATATAAGTAGGAAGAATCCCAGCCCCCGTGAAAGATCTACTTCTCCAGGCCTTATTAATGTGCCAGGCTGGTTGGTCAATCATTTACAATGTCCTAAAGAACTGAGACCTGTCTGCTTTAGATAACCGATTAATGAGTCTGCCACAAAAAGTTGACTCATTCCAATCCTCCATCAACAAGGAAGTCATCTGCAAATCATCTCAACCCCAAAGAGACTCCATTTACTTCCCATCCACCAAGGAGGATCTTCAATAGGTGGTCATTTGGCAACTGAAAAGCATGAAACTGAGCCTTCCTCAGGAAATCAGCATGAGTGACATGGGGAGCACCACAACCACCGTTTGTGGGACCTTACTGTGCAAAAAGTTGGTTGCTGCTTTTGCCTACATAACAGGGACTATGCTTCAAACGTAATTCATTAACTATTGAAGCATCTCGGTAGGACCTGAAGAGGTGAAAGGCGCAATAAAAAATTCTTTTAACACGGCACCTCTCCAGGTGTGACATCTGTCAAACTCTCGAGGTTGGTTTATTTTAAAGAAATGGTTATAACATGAAAGACATTCCATAACATAAATCCTACCTCTGGTTGCTCAGCTTCAGATGAGTTAATGCTTCAGGTATGGACCCTTTGTCAAAAAGGCCAAAGTATCCTCACCCGAAACGTAAATTAATCTCTTCTCTCCATGGATGCTGCCTTACCTGCTAAGTGTTTCTAGCATTTTCTGTTTATACTCAGATTTCCAGCATCTGAAGTTTTATTTCTATTTTGTTTATGAAACAGTAATAACGTGATTACTATAAGATCTCACATACCTTTTTATGACTCTTCAGCACGGAGGGAGTCACAAAGGCTTTGTCACATAGATCACATTTGTACTTCTTGTGCCCATCATGCACCACTTGAATGTGAACATTTAAGGTATCCTTCCTCTTGAACGTTGCATCACAGTGATCACATTTGAAAGTTCGCTCATCTGGACAATAACAAAAAAGATAACTTGTTCGGTCCCGCCTGTACAAATAAATACAATCATCAGTAGAAAGAGTAACAAATAGCAAGAGAAATAGAGAGAACAAGAAAAGGACAGAGTGCTAGAAAGCAAGAAAGAAGGAATTTGCAAAGTAAGTGCTTACTGTTGTGTATGAGTAGATGTCTCTGCAGGGAGAAGGGAGTCCGAAACAAAGCCTTACACTCCTCACACTGGAATGGTCTCTCTTCCGAGTGTGTCTGTCAATGAAAGAGTTTGCATAAGTGAAGCAGCCACAGAATAGTGAAGCACATTCTACCTGAGGAGAGTTAACCATTTATCTTCTTATACAAATCAAACAGCAATCAGACTCAGCTGCATTTTAAAAAATCACAAATTTCACATTTGAGCAAATACTCTAGGCAAGGCTAACAAAAACTGGATTTCAGAGTCTAACCCCAGCAAATTCAAATCCTTATATATGAGAAAGCAACTTGCATGTATATCACACTTTTAATGTAGCAAAATATCCCAAAGCACCCAAAGTGGGGGGCAGGGGAGAGGTACAGAGCTGGAGCAGGTGGCAAAGGCATGGCCAAAGAATTATATTTTGAGGATGCTTTCAAAGTTGGGAGAGGAGAGATAACAAGATGATGAGGTTTAGAATGACAATTCTAGATTGCACGGATGTGATAACTGAAGACTTGGCCTCAATAGTGGAGTGGAGGGAAAGGGGGATGCACAGTAGGCCAATGCCAAAACAGCAAAGGGTGCAAGCTCGGATGTTGGGCTGGAGGAGGGTGCAAAGTTGGATGGAGTGAGGCCATGGAAGTGTCTGTAACTGAGACCAAGGATCTTGAAATTAATACATTGTGCAATGGGAAGCAAATGGTATGCATCAAGGACATGGGTGATTGTTCAGCAGGACATTGTATGCAATAGGATACGGACGACAGAGTTTTTGGATGAGTTGGAGTTTATGTAGAGTTAAACTTAACAGGCAGGCAGGCAGGCAAAGAGAGCCTTGGAAAAATTGAGACAGGAGTTGAATTTATGGATTAGTGTTAATGGTGGGGTGAGATAAGGGCAGAGATGGGCAATGTTAATGAAAGTGGAAATAGGCAGTTGTGGTGGTAAATAGGATGTGGGTTTAAAGCTCAGCTCAGGGTCAAACAGAACACTGATGTTGTGCACGTTGGGTTCAGCTTGAGTGAATTTGACATTTTTAAAATGTCGAACAACAATTCACTACCTGAAGGACTAAGTCTCCACACTTTTAATTCTTCACTTTTTGGGCCAGAGGTTGATTGGCAGTCATTAACAATTATCATGTCATTAAAAGGGTACTTACGCTATTAACTACTAGGCTTAACTTTCTGTGTCGCGTTTAATGGGCAATTAATGTGCAAACACAACTTCATGAAAAGCTCGGGGACGTTAAGGGCAAGATGCCATTTTCACAAAGCTAACAGTGGAGCGGTGCGGATTATCCAGCAACTAGTGGCTATTCGCAATTCTCAGGGTAGCTCTTCCTCGCCATACATTACTGGCTGATTTTCACATTAACATCGGCGTGTGTCGTTCACACAATGTTATTTTTCAGCAAATTCCAGCCCATTATATACTATCCTTCCAGCTTGGCACTTGTTGGTGCAAAGAAAATGTCATGTAAGTTTTAACAATTCAACAAGTATTTTTCCCCCACAACAAATTTGAACTTACTGTGAGGTGTGGTTTGGCCATATCAAGCTCTAGCATTGCTCTCTTTCCATAGTCAAATCTTCATAATATTCCAAGGCTATCTGGAGAACAAAAACAATTCCAAACTCCTCATCCCCCAAATCACTCCTCCAAATCCCCCCTCCCCGCTCCCACATCATGTACCCTCACCTTGGACAACAAAGATGAAGAGCTAATGAACCTCTGTGTTCAAAATTAAACTCATCCTCTCCCAGCCCTCCCCTGCCCTCTCCTCAAAAGAACCTCCAACACCCATACTCCATAGTCTACATTAATCATTGTCTCATTCAGGAAGTCCCCACCACCTCTTCCCTCAAACTTCTCCTATCTCCAAGTCCTGACTACTTGATTTCTGTTCTTCGATCCCATGCTCAACACTGTCTATACTTTCTTCAACACTATCATTATCAACCCCTTCTTAAAAAGCAACCTCAATCTCTCCATTCTTCCCAGTAACCATTCCTTCTCCAACCTTGCCTTGCTCTTCAGAGGCTCGGAAAGTATTGTTGTCTTGCAACTACACTGCCACTTCTCCCACACTTCCAAAAGACCTTGAATAAGGTACTGCACTGTAGACTCATGGCTGTGGCCAGAGCATGTGGAGTCAGAGGACAGGTGGCAGAATGGATAGCATGATGGCTACAAAACAGAAAAGTGGGTAGGGATTAACTACTCAGACTGGCAAAAGGTGGGAAGTGTATTCCACAGGGATCTGTGCTGGGACCAATGTTGTTCACAATTTACATTAACGATTTGGATTCGGGAATCAGAAACACAATCTCAAAATGTGCAGACACCACCAAATAAGGGGGTATAGTTAATACAAAGGAAGAATGCATCAAAATGCAAGAGGACATTAATAAACTTGCAGAATGGGCATGTACTTGGCAAATGCATTTCAATATAGATAAGTGTGAGGTGGTACATTTTGGTAGGAGAAATAAGGAGGCCACATACTGCTTGGATAATAAAAGTCTAAACGGGATAAAGGAGCAAAGGGATCTAGGGATACAGATACATAAATCACAAAGTAATGATGCAGGTTAATGAGGCCATAAAAAAGGTAAATCAAGCACCAGGGTTCATTTCTAGAGGGATAGAATTGAAAAGCAAAGGAGTTATGTTAAACTTGTATAGAACTTTGGTTAGGCCACACTTGGAGTGTTGTGCGCAGTTCTGGTCTCCATATTATCAAAAGGATGTAGAGGCATTGGAGAGGGTGCAAAAAAGATTCACAAGAATGATACCAGAACTAAGAGGATATCCTTATCAGCAAAGACTGAACAGGCTGGAACTCTTTTCTCTAGAAAAGAGAAGGCTAAGGGGTGACCTGATAAAGGTCTTTAAGATAATAAT
Source organism: Heptranchias perlo (assembly GCF_035084215.1). Lineage (NCBI taxonomy): Eukaryota > Metazoa > Chordata > Chondrichthyes > Hexanchiformes > Hexanchidae > Heptranchias > Heptranchias perlo. The sequence continues at coordinate 122,460,042 of NC_090325.1, read as the reverse complement.
AGGGTAAATGTAGAGAAAACGTTTCCACTTACGGGAGAATCCAAAACTAGAGGTCATAAATATAAAATAGACACTAATAAATCCAATAGGGAATTCAGAAGAAACTTCTTTACACAAAGAGTGGTAAGAATAAGGAACGTGCTACCACAAAGAATAGATGAGGCAAAGAGCATAGATGCATTTAAGGGGAAGCTAGATAAGCACATGGGGGAGAAAGGAATAGAAGAGTATCCTGATAGGGTTAGATGAAGTAGGGAGGGAGAAGGCTCATGTGGAGCATAAATGCCGGCATAGACCAGTTGGACCGAATGGCCTGTTTCTGTGCTGTAGTTTCAATGTAACTCGATGTAACACTCCTTGTTCAAGATCCTCCTGTCTAGCTTTAGCCTCAACCATAGCATTGAGACTATTGGCCAAAGTCAGAAACAACATCATGTGTGACTATGATCCATGGCTTGCTCCTCATCCTCTTCAATCGACCTGCTACTATCAACAATCTTGACCACTCTATCCTCCACCAAAAAAAAATGTCCAGTTAACCTCCAGGACACTGCCCTCTCATGGCTGCACTCATAACTATCGCTTTGTAGACAGTCAGTCTCTTTAGGTGGTCACATAATCACCTCTGATGTGCTTCAAGGCTGAAAATCTGATTCTTTCCCCTTCATCATTTACAGGCTACCCTTTAGCAAAATCATCTGGAACTATGGGGTCAGTCACCGCATGTACACTAATGATGCCTAGCCACACCTCTTTTATTGATACCAAGGTTGTTGCTGCACTTTTTGCCTGTCTGACATGAGCCAAATTTTGCTCAAACTAAAGTCCCAATTTTAACCTAACCTGCCTTGCAAGAACAGGATGGATTTGGGTTGGACACACTCCATTGACTTGAACGGAGCGTAAAATTGAGCAAGTGTAAATCGAGCATCAGACCCGAACCCGCCCCATTCACACCAGGAGGGTTAGGTTAAAATCAGGGCTTAAATGCCAGAAAAATTGAAGCCATCCTCTTCATTAGAGGCTGAGGTTAAGTCCACAAAAGTGCGTAAGTTTGGTGTACTGCTCAACCTCAGGTTCGGCTTCCACCACCTCTGATCCATTAGCAAGACCATTTCCTTCATCCGCCTCTGACCCTGCTACCAAAAACACATCCTTTGTCACCCTGCACTCTCAGTAGTTCTGCACTTGCCAAGACCCACTGCCTCAGTGGATTGTTTTGAAGAACCTTGTTCTTAGCTTCAAATCCCTTACTGGTCTCTCCCCAGCTCTGTGATCTCAGGCCACATGTTTCAGCATGCATACTCTGCTTCTCCAACACTGGTTTACTCCTCACTTACTGCTTTCTCTGCTCTACCATCAGCAGTCCCTTTTTCGCTTTTGCTCTCTGGAATTCCCTTCCAAAACAGCTGCAGTTTGGCTTCTCACTCCACATTTCAAAAGTTGCCCAAAAATTATTTTCTTGACCATGCCTTTTATCCACCCTTCAACATCTGTTCCTCCCACCCCCCACTCTATCCTGTTCCACATCTATTTTTGCCCTTCAACTTATAAAGTGCTCTGAGACATCTTGCTATGCATGGCAAGGTATCAGCCTTGGCTCAATAATAGCATTCTCCTCTCTGAGTCTGAAGGTCATAGTTCAAGCCCTACTCCAGGACTTGAACAAATAACTAGGCTGATACTTCAGAGAAGTACCGAGGAAACGTTCACTGTTGGAGATGCTATCTTTCAAATTAAATGTTAAACTGAATGTCTGACCTCTCAGGCGGACATAAAAGATCCCGCGGCACCATTCAAAGATGACCAGTGGCATTCTCTTGCTGTCCTGGCCAACACTTATCCCTCAACCAGCACCATAAAAAACAAGTTAACCGGTCATTATCTCATTGCTGTTTGTGGGACCTTGTAGTGGGCATATTGGCTGCCGCATTTCCGTGTTTCATAATAACAGTGACTACATCTTCAAAAGTACTTCATTGGCTGTAAAGCGCTTTGACATATGCTGAGGATGGACACTATCAAACATGCCATGTAGCTATCTGTCAATCTTCTCCAGCTTTTAAGGGTCAGAAACGTGAAATATGGGGGTGCATAAACTTTAGCAAATTACTACTGATATGCCATTATGAATGCAAAACACCCACAATAAGCAAATAGCAAAATGCACCACTGTACTTGTACTAGGATATTTTTCTGATACATTTTTCTGAATCACCCAGACTGCAATTTCTGAAAATAAATCAAAAAGGCCTAATTATGTTTAAGATTTTGAATTATGCTCGAGTTGACCTACAAGCTGTCATGTTATTTTGAAGTACAATAAGTCATCGATATGCTTTAAAAAGGATTTAAAGTAACTAGATTGCCCCTGCTGCACTGACTTTGCCCTTCCAGTGGAGCGCTTTTTACTTCAACATTTGCATTTTTCAGCACTAACATTTCAATGTGTTAATAAATAGTAAAAAGTAGTGAAACCATCATTATCTGCCATATTGTAGAGGGCCCCCGAGGGGATAATGGAAACTGATGGACAATCAAGTACCCAAATTTTCCTCTTAAATGTATGTGTCAGCAATACCCTAGACAGGTGAATGGAGACAAGTAAAATACAAATCAGTATCAGTAGAATTTAGCTTTTCTTGAGCAGAGAGGTTGACTTACATCAGATTAATGGTATTAGCTGACTTTGCAATGAAGCAATGTTTCACATAAGGCTATGCCCCACAAAAATTCTGATGGCAAATCAGAAAGGTGATTAGTTGGACCACAGATAATGGAGGTTCCACCATATTGCTGGCTTAAAGAGGAACAGCTAACCCAGTGAAATGCAGGAGCCAGATGAAAAAAAATATAAAACAGTTTTTAGAAGTGGCATACAGCTAATACATGTCCTACCTCACTGGAGGCGCATGCCCAGAACATGAACCATGTTTTATGGGGGGAGGGGGAAGCACGGCAGTGCAGGACGTCTATTTACTGCTGTGATCTGCCATCGTGGGATGGGGTCATTTTTACATAATCGAAGTAGACATCCATGCCTATGGCAGAACAGAGGTGCCATCCCCACAGAGGCAGCCCCAAGCCAGAGTGACAGCCTGCTGCTTTAGGGGGGAGCCTGTGGCCCAGAAGAGGCCAAAATAAAGAAGATTTTCTTCATCTTACATATGGCCACTACAGCAATGGCAATCGATCCTTCTGGCGATCATTTGCCATTTTCCTTTTCTGCTTTAGGCCCAGAGCGGGACTACATTTTAGCAGATGTAGTTCCCACTAGGCCTATTGGGATGCTCTGGGCAGAATTCTTGGGGAAACGATGTCACGGGTGTAGACAGGGCGAGAACTATCCCACAGGTTGCAATTTGTTGTGGATTTCGGGAGGGGTGGAAACTCAAAAGATCCAAGTGTCACCCCAAATTACTCCCCCCAGATGGAATAATGACCCAACTGCGCCTCAAACCGACGTGCAATTTCTGGGCTATATCAGCAATAAAGAAAAATTAAAAAACTTAAAGTAAATGATACAGTAACAAGGCTCATTTCTTTTCTCTATGTATTTTTTTTTAAGGTTAAAGTTGACCGTAACCAGCAATCTCACCCATCTGTACTCAATTGACAAATTTTATCCTAATGCCAGTTTGGGAATACTGTACAAATTGGCTTTTCTGCCAAAATCCATCAAACTGGTTGGAAAATAAGACAAATGCTGCTAATGGAAAATCTGAGTTTTCATTTTTCTGATACTTTTCATTAAGGAACTGAGATTTTTCTGTGCTCTATTTCATCACATGGTTAATTAATTTGCATCAAATTCCTGTAATCCATTGAAAATAAATGGGTTAAAATTTGTTAAAAGAGTGCACATAGAATTGAATGCAAATACATTAACCAGTGCACTAAAAATAGCTCACAAACGAATTTCTATCTCTAGGTTTCAGTAGGGTGAAGAATTAATTATCTGTTAATGCTTTCATATTGCAGGAATTATTTGAAATGATGCAGAGTAAGAAATTGAGGACATATCATTTAAAGTCTACTTTCATCTCCACCAAAATGGTCTCCCATCTCATTGGTTGGGAACCGTCAACAGTCATCGACCCCAGTATTTATAGGGAGGCGGGGAGGGTGCGGGAGAAACCTGGAGAGACTTCTGTTTCTCAGCTGCCAGCCCACCAAATTGACAGACTGGCTGGCTGCCGGGCGGGAAAACCAGTGGCAGGAGGCTGCAGCCAGGGACCGTTAGGGACAGAAGACAGAGGGTGGTTGTAGAGGGTTGTTTTTCAAACTGGATGCCTGTGTCCAGCGGTGTGCCTCAGGGATCGGTGCTGGGTCCGCTGTTATTTGTTATTTATATTAATGATTTAGATGAGAATTTAGGAGACATGGTTAGTAAGTTTGCAGATGACACCAAGATTGGTGGCATTGTGGACAGTGAAGAAGGTTATCTAGGATTGCAACGGGATCTTGATAAATTGGGCCAGTGGGCCGATGAATGGCAGATGGAGTTTAATTTAGATAAATGTGAGGTGATGCATTTTGGTAGATCGAATCGGGCCAGGACCTACTCCGTTAATGGTAGGGCGTTGGGGAGAGTTATAGAACAAGGAGTACAGGTTCATAGCTCCTTGAAAGTGGAGTCACAGGTGGATAGGGTGGTGAAGAAGGCATTCAGCATGCTTGGTTTCATTGGTCAGAACACTGAATACAGGAGTTAGGATGTCTTGTTGAAGTTGTACAAGACATTAGTAAGGCCACACTTGGAATACTGTGTACAGTTCTGGTCACCCTATTATAGAAAGGATATTATTAAACTAGAAAGAGTGCAGAAAAGATTTACTAGGATGCTACCTGGACTTAATGGTTTGACTTATAGGGAGAGGTTGGATAGACTGAGACTTTTTTCCCTGGAGAGTAGGAGGTTTAGGGGTGATCTTATAGAAGTCTATAAAATAATGAGGGGCATAGATAAGGTAGATAGTCAAAATCTTTTCCCAAAGGTAGGGGAGTCTATAACGAGGGGACATAGATTTAAGGTGAGAGGGGAGAAATACAAAAGGGTCCAGAGGGGCAATTTTTTCATTCAAAGGGTGGTGAGTGTCTGGAACGAGCTGCCAGAGGCAGTAGTAGAGGCGGGTACAATTTTGTCTTTTAAAAAGTATTTGGACAGTTACATGGGTAAGATGGGTATAGAGGGATATGGGCCATGTGCAGGCAATTGGGACTAGCTTAGTGGTATAAACTGGGCGACATGGACATGTTGGGCCTGTTTCCATGTTGTAAAAAAAAAGAAAAGAAAAGAAAAAAAGACAGTCTCTGGCAATCGGGAGGGAGAAATTGGGGCGTGGTGGGGGAGGAGCCGGCAATGGCGAGGGAGAGATCAGGGATTGGTGAGGGGAGGTCGCTGATCGTGGCAGCGAGGCGAGGCCGTGAACGGCAGAAGAGAAGCCGAAGGCTTCCTCGAGGGACCGGGGGGTGCATTCCTGCTCCTCCTAGCCCAAAAGGAGTGCTCTAAAAAGCACTAACCTGCTGGAGCCGGCAAGTCTCACCATCATTTCACCAACTGCACTGTGGGAGCCTGATTTAAATATGATAATGAAGCGTCCCGCCTCACAAGCTGCTGCCATAAAAATGGTGGCAGGTGCGTATACGGGGGTGTTGGGGGCACGTTCCCCGATTTAAAATTTTTTAAACATTCCCCGCCAGCCTTCTGCCGCCCGTCGTGAGGGGGTTAATATCGAGGCCATCTTCTCAAACATCAGTAGTACAGTTCCTTGGTGAGCACAAGTGGTTCCAGGTAAGTGTCCGATCAGTTTTCTCTTCTCTCCCACCCTCTTCATCTAAAACTCACTCTGTGGGAGGTAAAGTGAACTGACAGAAAGGTTCAAACTCACATCTTCTTGTTGGAGTCCACTGAGCCTGCTTAATAGCTGCCAGACTGCTCTAATTCTTCTGTCTTAATGTCCTAAACATTCAGACTGCATAATGTCTGACAAGCATTATATTTCTCACATACTAGTACCAATTGCACAGAAAACTCAATTCAGACAAAGTTCTTAAAATGGATGTTGAAATTCCAGCAACATTAAAATGCTGAATGGTTGTGAATTTGTTAAGGGTTTAACTCATCACTGTCCATCCAGTCCACAGACCAGATTCAGCTCATGTGCCTTGACATTAAGGCCCATGAAGCCCAGGCAATTCTGTCCTCTTTGTACTTCTATAGGGAAAATTTTCCAAGTATGCACCAGCAACACGGAACCACACCAACCACAAGCGTATATCGGAAAATCCTGGGTGAGGTTACCTGCTGCTGGTGCATACTCAGAAAATTACCCCTATATTTCTTAACACTGTTTTAATTTTGTGGACCAGGAGGTCTGTTGCTAGTGCCTTTGAACCATTGCTGGATAAATCCCATCTCATAATACCAAGATCTGTTCTATCAGCAAATTGAGATCCACGAACATTAATGGGAAAATGGATTTAAACTTTATCTCAAGGATCCAAAGAATGGACAACCTTGCTTTAACCCATTTCTCCTGTATATAGTTCAGGCACATTCTTATCACTTTGTAACAATATTTCACAATGATACCTGGTGTAAAAAGGATTAATACTGTATTGCAGGTCATAATGCATCCTGCACAAGTGTAAATAGATTAACATTATATCTGTCCATGTGTAACCGAAGTGTTACAATCATTGCAGAGCACTGGAAGCTCCTTCAGGGAATGTATGATCATCACTTCTCTTCAATGTGTGGTAAATACCATTATTCATACCAACTGATTTATGACCAAAACATAATGGTGCAGAGACCCAGAACCACAATCTCTAGATGCTATAAAATGTGAACCAAAGTATGGCTAACCTGTCAGGATCGTGTATCATTTTCACAAGAGAAAGGAGTGAGGTTCCAAAGACTGAGCAGGAAACTAGCCAAATAAATGTTGTTGCAGTCTCATAATCTGAGAGCTGAAGTCAAAGGTGACGTCTGCCAGCTGAAAGGGGAAAGCTCTGGCTACAGCTGATGCCAGAGCGCACAGCCATGCCAGACTAAAGCTATGTTTGTACAAGAAATATTTCCCCATATAATATGGGAGGAAATAAAAACTTTCCACCTCGCTGTAGGGCGTAATTTAACCTGAGCAAACACAGGGAAAACATTTTCTAGGAAATTTCTCCCAAGAAAAGTGTAAATATTTGGGATATTTTATTTAAATTGGTACTAAATTGTTTTTTTTTGTGCCATGCATCACAGCACAAATTTGTTTTAAAACACCAGCAGATTTACCATAGTCTTAGTCTGCAGCTTGGTTGCAATGTTTAGCTCCTAGTTTGGCAGGTGCCTTTTAGGCTACCGCTCTAAATTGGCAAATGCAAATGACTAACTACTGAGGTCAAACAGTAGTTGTAGCTACTTGCAAATTTCCAGCTCCAAGTCAAAGATTGGGTTTTGTTCTCTTTTTTAAAGAAAAGATTGTTTTGCATCTATAATAAAGTGCTATGTCTGATTTCTAAGATCTGGATTGGGATAGATGCATGCTAGATGCAAGACGTATATAAATATCTTAGTAGGTGTCCCATGGTATTGCTTAAAGGAAATTTTATGTGATTAAAGTAATGCAAGTGCCAGCCTTAGCTTAGTGGTAGCACTCTTGCCTGTGAGTCAGAAGGTTGTGGGCTTGAGTCCCACTCCAGAGATGTAGGAACATAATCTAGGCTGACACTTCAGTGCAGTGTTGAGGGAGTGATGCACTGCTGGACATGCTGTCTTTCGGATGAGACATTAAACAGAGGCCTCGGACTTTGGGAATAGTGTGGAAGCAATGGGGAGTGGCTAAGGGAATAGTTGAGAGCAGTGTTTGATATCTGGTCATAGTGAGCAGGTGGTTGTGGGATGTGAAAGCATAGTGGGAGGGAGTACTGGAATTTGGGAGCAGCAGAGGAGATGTTGGGCTTTGGGAGCATTGAGGAGGGGAGCCTGGGTTTAAAAAAAAGAATATAACTGTATATTAAATAAATAAATAATAAATTAGTGAATTAGTGCAGCATAAAACAGTGGCAATGAAGAAACAGGAGAGACACAATGAAACACAGGGAGGGGGTGGCATGGATCCAGGGAGAGGGATGCTTGCAGAAACATGAGAAAACATGATTGCAAGCAAGAAAGAAAATTTAGAAGAGTTCAAAACCGTTAATGTATTATTTAAAAATTAGTAAGTGGTGGTGCGAAAATGGAGCAGAACAAGAAAAATAAAGTGGGAGCTGGATCAGGGCTGGAGGAAGCAGGCCTGATGTGGCAATGGAAAAATTTTATTTCAGGCTTGTACTGGGGCTACATGAAGCATGGCCAAATGGTCGGTTTAAAAATAAATGGAGAGCTGGAAGGGCCATTAAACTTTACAGTAGGATTGAGGCAGAAGTAAGTAGCCTAAATCAGTGGAATTAAAGAATAACATGTAAAAAAAAGTAGCATGATAAATAGAGCTACATAAAACATATAAAAAGCTCAGACACAAAGGAGATAATTTTAACCTAACTCACCTGGTGGCAAACTGATGCAATCAGATTGGTCCCTGTTTTAAACGTCACCCAATTTTGCTTGCCATTGAAGTTAAATGGAAAGTAAAATAAGCTGGTGTGTAAAATGGGCGGACAATCTGGTTGTGTCAATTTCCCACCGGGGAAGTTAGGTTAAAATTGCTCTCAAAGTTTCAAAACTTTAGGGGAAATGTAGAAAAAAGCAGAGGCTCCAATGGACCAGTTACAGCACATCAACTGCAGCCAGTTTGGAGGTGTGGCTAAGGGTTACTATCTGGGCAAAGGGAGCTGAGGGCACTGCAATGCCAGTTAGCGGCATATTGCCTGTATCTACATTGTTACAGGCAGCTGTTTACATAGGAAAATCCAACTGTAAGGGTTTGCATAGGCAATTTCAATGTTAAACGTTGACATAAAGCATAGTAAAAGATTGTGACAAGTTTAGGAACAAGAAGTATGCGCATATAGAAGATTTTTAATAAGTAAGCATGTCGATCTCCCATGGCATTACTCATGGGACGCCGGAGCACATGGTCTGTCTCGTACCTATCTATGCCTACAGGCTACTGCTTCCTCTCTCTGTCCCTCTCCTCCTCTGCTTCTGTCTCTATACTTTCTCTCCTCTGCTTCTCCCTGCCAGTTTCTTTTTTTCCTTCTCTCCTTTTTCCTTTCAGGTGAGAGATGGTAGTTGGTATAAGGGAAGGGAGATGCTGAGTGCTTTCGGTCATGGCTATAGGGCGCCAGTCATGGGAGGAATGCAGCCAGGTCTGCAGGCCAGTCTCTTTTGTGTAACTGTTTTCAGGGTGTGGAGATGCCGGTGATGGACTGGGGGTGAACTTTCCACATCGTTCACCTGAGGAAGGAGGTAGCCTCCGAAAGCTTGTGAATTTAAAATAAAATTGCTGGACTATAACTTGGTGTTGTAAAATTGTTTACAATTGTTTTCAGGGTGTGAGCAATGTTGGCAAAGCTGCATTTATTGCCCATCCCCTGTTGCCCTGAGGTGACAATTCTTGAACTTATAGTGATGGTGCTCCCACAAAGCAAATGTGTCTTTTTTTAAACAGCTGAGTACCTAGCTAGGCCACTTCAGAGGCTATAAAGAGTCAATAATGTAGTGTGGGACTGAAGTCATGTGTAGGCCAGACTAGGTAGGTACAGCAGGTTTCCTTCACTGAAGGACATTCGTGAACCAGTTGATGAACAATCTGACAGTTTCCAGAATCTTTTTTTTCTGGTACCAACCCACAAATTACCAGATTTATTGAATGGGGTCTCAAGTGGGAAAGGATCCAACCTGGGCCACAAGCTGGTTCTGGGGTGGCAAGTCACTGGCCAAGTTTCTGGTTTCAGATGTGGGATAAATGAGACTTCATTGATAAATGAGACTTCGATTTTGCATTTGGTGGTGGTTTTTATTTATGTAATGAGCTGAGAGGGACACCAATGTGTCATCGGATGAAGGGCGATTTGATTGTCTTGTGGAAGCAGAAAGGTGGGAAGTGTCGAACTGTTGGTGAGTTGGGGGATGTAGTTGACATTATTGATAGCGGGCACGGATCAGCTGAGCATGCAGAGCCCTTGCAGACAAGGCGTGTGGTTCCTGTTGCACACTTCCGTCTTCCTCCACTTCCTCTTCCGGCTCCACCCCCTCCTCCTCCACCTCCACCTCTGGCTCAAGGTCTTCTGCAAAGGCTGGTCTCTCATGATGGCGAGGTTGTGCAGCATGCAGCAGACCACCACAAATCTGCCCACCCGCTCAGGGGAGTACTGCAGGGCTCCTCCAGAACGGTCCAGGCAGCGGAAGCGTTGTCTGGGGAGGCCTATGGTGTGCTCCACAATGTTGCGCTCCACGATGTTGCGTGTGGCAGCATGGCTCTCGTTATAGGCCTGCTGTGCATGTGTGCGTGGGTTCCTGACTGGTGTCATCAGCCATGGCGTGAGGGGATAGCCCTTGTCGCCCAGTAGCCAATCTTTGACTTGCCAAGTCGGGTGAAAGATAGCTAGCAAGTTGGACTGCGGCGTGACGAAGGCATCGTGACTGCTGCCAGGGAAGCAGGCATCGATCTCCATGATTCAATGCGTGTAGTCGCACACCAGCTGCACGGTGAGGGAGTGGAAGCCCTTTCGGTTGATGAAAACAGCTGAGTTGATATGTGGGGCACGCAGGCAATATGCGTGCAGTCAATGGAACCCTGCACCATGGGAAAGCCAGCAATGCAAGCGAACCCCCGCGCTTGCTCGTTCTGCTGGTCTCTGTCGAGAGCAAAGGTGATGAACCTGTTCCTCACCTGGTACGTGCGTCTATGACCTCCCTCACACAGCAGTGCACTGCATACTGCGAGACTTTGCACATGTCGCCAGCAGAGGCTTGAAATGCTCCTGAGCCGTAGAAATTCAGCACCACGGTTATTTCACAGCCACAGGCAATGCTGTCCTTGCCCTGCTCTGAGGCTGCAGTTGTGGCTGCACCAGTTGACAGATCTCCGTCACGGCTTGCTTGGTGTACCTCAGGCATCGGATGCAATCCTCTTCGGTCATGTTGAGGTAAGACAATTGGTCCCGGAAGGCCCTCATTGGATAGGGCCTCCTGCTCAGTGCCCTGCGCCTCCTCGCAGCTTGACCTACCATGTGTGGCCTCTCTGCATGCTCCCAGTCGTGTTCAATGCCCAGTGGGAGCCCTAGCAGACCACCCACGGTTGCCGGGAATATTGTTCAACCCCTGTTGTAACTTTCCGAACCGTAAGGCAGTACCTGCCAAAGCACTCTTAAATGTACTCTAGGAACTCTCAGTAAGAATAGGGAGCTTCAAAAAACACTTCCTACTCCACCAGCAGCCAGAAGCAATAATCCAGCAACTAACCTGCAACACCTGCATGGCCCCTTTAAATAGCACTGCGGGTGGGGGCCCTCCAGGCACTCTAAGAAATGTTCGGGTGTGCGTAATTAAGACTGTGCGTTAAGGTCCAAAATGGTGTCTATTACTTTAAATCAGCGTTGCACACTGATTGCACGCATTTTCTCCTTACTTTACATGTTTCCAACATTCGGTATTTGCGCATGTGCTAACTCCTATACCAAGATGGCGTCCGGCACATATCACGCTGGAAACATGCCTGTTTGTTAACTCCCAAGGTATTCAATTTACCAGCTCCTGATTATCCAAGAGTCTGCAGCAAATGCTTTTTCCCATTTTTCCCCTTGATGTTTATTAGTTCTAGCCAAAGGAACTCAATCCCCCACTTGCAATCCCTTTTTTCTCAATTTGTGATCAAGAAGGCCAACGGAATGTTGGCTTTTATTGCTAGGGGGATAGAATATAAAAACATGGAGGTATTGCTGCAGTTATATAAGGTATTGGTGAGACCGCACCTGGAATACTGCATACAGTTTTGGTCTCCATACTTAAGAAGACATACTTGCTCTCGAGGCAGTACAAAGAAGGTTCACTCGGTTAATCCCAGGGATGAGGGGGTGGACATATGAGGAGAGGTTGAGTAGATTGGGACTCTACTCATTGGAGTTCAGAAGAATGAGAGGCGATCTTATTGAAACATATAAGATTGTGAAGGGGCTTGATCGGGTGGATGCGGTAAGGATGTTCCCAAGGATGGGTGAAACTAGAACTAGGGGGCATAATCTTAGAATAAGGGGCTGCTCTTTCAAAACTGAGATGAGGAAAAACTTCTTCACTCAGAGGGTAGTAGGTCTGTGGAATTTTCTGCCCCAGGAAGCTGTGGAAGCTACATCATTAAATACATTTAAAACAGAAATAGACAGTTTCCTAGAAGTAAAGGGAATTAGCGGTTACGGAGAGCGGGCAGGAAATTGGACATGAATTTAGATTTGAGGTTAGGATCAGATCAGCCATGATCTTACTGAATGGTGGAGCAGGCTCGAGGGGCCAATTGGCCTACTCCTGCTCCTATTTCTTATGTTCTTATGTTCTTATATGTAATCTCTCCCTATCAAATAATGCTACTCTATCTCTTGACAGCTTGGCTTAGGTGGTATTACTTCCACCTCTGACGCAGAAGTGCTGTGATTTAAAACCCACTTTAAGAATTGATCGCATAAACTACGCTGATACTGCAGTGCAGCAATGAAGGAATGCTGCAGTGTCAGAGGTCATGAGGTGCCTATCTGCCTTTCCAGGTGGATGATAAAGATCCCATGGCACTATTCAAAGAACAGCAGGAGTTCTCAGTACCCTGGCCAACATTCTTCCCTCAAATAAGAGCAAACAGACTAACTGGCTATTCATCTTGATGCTTGTCGGATCTTTTGTGTGAAAATGGTTCCCGCTTTTAGGGCTATATTTTCTGTCAATTTACTATAAATCTACCGTATAAAATCATCACTGCAGTTCAAAGTAATTCATTGTGTGAGAAGTATTTTGAGACAGATAGAGGAGGTGGTAAAGGCAGATCTAACAGACCACCCATGACTGAAATAAACTATTTCCAAAGCAGAAAGCAGTGCAGGAACAGCAAAAAATTGTTTCCACATCTCCCAAGTCAGTAGCAGAATGGAGAAAATACTCAAAAATGGCCCAGATGTTGACCAGCAGCCTAACAGCACAAACCAACAGATCTGTATGGAAGGGAAAAGCCCTTTAAATAGCCCCCTTTGGGGTGCTTACTGACTTTTAGCACCATGATTTACTGGCCAAATTTATCACAAGGTGAGTCATGCTGGGGCAGACCAATTTCACAAAAGGGTCCTACAACCAGTATAGAACCCTTATTTTATTATAATGAGACCTTTGAATACTTCCGACACGTTCTGGACACCCACAGGAACATCCGATCCAATATGGTAGATGGCTCACTTCTGGGGTGGGATGGGCCATATTGGACCCTTAGGTGCCCGTTTCATGCCTTAAAAATGGTTGTGGCGCGATTCAATTTCTAGGCCAGAAAGTTATTTTAGAGATTGCTCTCGTAGCCTGCCTCACATGTATGAGGGAACAATCTCTGATTGCTATAGTGAATTTGCATTCCCACACCTCCCTTCTGTTTATACGTGATCTATCCATTCAACTTCTGTGATGTTTAGAATCCCCATGATTAGTACATTGCGATGTTCATAGAAGTCCAAACCATTGCCCGTCCGCCTGTTCCCCTTGTGCTTGTATCTATAGCAGTTCCCAATTTTTTTTTATTTGTTCATGGGATGTGGGCATCACTGGCAAGGCCAGCATTTATTGCCCATCCCTAATTGCCCTTGAGAAGGTGGTGGTGAGCCGACTTCTTGAACCACTGCAGTCCGTGTGGTGAAGTTTCTCCCACAGTGCTGTTAGCAAGGGCGTTCCAAGATTTTGACCCAGCGACGATGAAGGAACAGCGATATATTTCCAAGTCGGGCTGGTGTGTGACTTGGAGGGGAACTTGCAGGTGATGTTGTTCCCATGTGCCTGCTGCCCTTGTCCTTCTAGGTGGTAGAGGTCGTGGGTTTGGGAGGTGCTGTCGAAGAAGCCTTGGCAAGTTGCTGCAGTGCATCCTGTAGATGGTACACACTACAGCCACGGTGCGCCAGTGGTGAAGGGAATGAATGTTTAGGGTGGTGGATGGGGTACCAATCAAGCAGGCTGCTTTGTCCTGGATGGTGTCGAGCTTCTTGAATGTTGTTGGAGCTGCACTCATCCAGGCAAGTAGAGAGTATTCCATCTACTCCTGACTTGTGCCTTGTAGATGGTGGAAAGGCTTTGGGGAGTCAGAAGGTGAGTCACTCACCGCAGAATACCCAGCCTCTGACCTGCTCTTGTAGCCACAGTATTTATGTGGCTGGTCCAGTCAATGGTGAGGGATTCGGCGATGGTAATGCCGTTGAATGTCAAGGAGAGGTGGTTAGGCTCTCTCTCTCTCTTGTTGGAGATGGTCATTGCCTAGCATTTGTCTGGCGCAAATGTTACTTGTCACTTATGAGCCCAAGCCTGGATGTCGTCTAGGTCTTGCTGCATGCGGGCACGGACTGCTTCATTATCTGAGGGGTTGCGAATGGAACTGAACACTGTGCAATCATCAGCGAACATCCCCATTTCTGACCTTATGATGGAGGGAAGGTCATTGATGAAGCAGCTGAAGATGGTTGGGCCTAGGACACTGCCCTGAGGAACTCCTGCAGCAATGTCCTGGGGCTGAGATGATTGGCCTCCAACAACCACTACCATCTTCCTTTGTGCTAGGTATGACTCCAGCCACTGGAGAGTTTTCTCCGATTCCCATTGACTTCAATTTTACTAGGGCTCCTTGGTGCCACACTCGGTCAAATGCTGCCTTGATGTCAAGGGCAGTCACTTTCACCTCACCTCTGGTAATCAGCTCTTTTGTCCATGTTTGGACCAAGGCTGTAATGAGGTCTGGAGCCGAGTGGTCCTGGCGGAACCCAAACTGAGCATCGGTGAGCAGGTTATTGGTAAGTGTCGCTTGATAGCACTGTCGATGACACCTTCCATCACTTTGCTGATGATTGAGAGTAGACTGATGGGGCGGTAACTGGCCGGATTGGATTTGTCCTGCTTTTTGTGGACAGGACATATCTGGGCAATTTTCCACATTGTCGGGTAGATGCCAGTGTTGTAGCTGTACTGGAACAGCTTGGCTAGAGGCGCAGCTAGTTCTGGAGCACAAGTCTTCAGCACTACAGCCGGGATGTTGTCGGGGCCCATCGCCTTTGCTGTATCCAGTGCACTCAGCCATATCTTGATATGACATGGAGTGAATCGAATTGGCTGAAGACTGGCTTCTGTGATGGTGGGGATATCGGGAGGAGGCCGAGATGGATCATCCACTCGGCACTTCTGGCTGAAGATGGTTGCAAACACTTCAGACTTGTCTTTTGCACTCATATGCTGGAATCTGCCATCATTGAGGATGGGGATGTTCACAGAGCCGCCTCCTCCTGTTAGTTGTTTAATTGTTCACCACCATTCACGACTGGATTTGGTAGGACAACAGAGCTTTGATCTGAGCCGTTGGTTGTGGAATCACTTAGCTCTGTCTATAGCATGTTGCTTCCGCTGTTTAGCATGCATGTAGTCCTGAGTTGTAGCTTCACCAGGTTGGCACCTCATTTTTGGTACGCCTGGTGCTGCTCCTGGCATGCTCTTCTACACTCCTCATTGAACCATTGACCACTCCTTATTGATCCCCTGGCTTGTTGGTAATGGTAGAGTGAGGAATATGCCGGGCCATGAGGTTACAGATTGTGCTGGAATACAATTCTGTTGCTGCTGGTGGCCCACAGCACCTCATGGATGCCCAGTTTTGAGCTGCTAGATCTGTTCTGAATCTATCCCATTTAGCACAGTGATAGTGCCACACAACACGTTGGATGATGTCCTCACTATGAAGACGGGACTTGGCCTCCACAAGGACTGTGTGGTGGTCACTCCTTCCAAGACTGTCATGGACAGATGCATCTGCGACAGGCAGATTGGCAAGGACAAGGTCAAATAGGTTTTTCCCTTTTGTTGGTTCGCTCACCACCATTCCCCAGGCCCAGTCTGGCAGCTATGTCCTTCAGGACTCGGCCAGCTGTGGTGCTACCGAGCCACTCTTGGTGATGGACATTGAAATCCCCCACCCAGAGTACATTCTGTGCCCTTGCTACCCTCAGTGCTTCCTCCAAGTGGTGCTCAACATGGAGGAGAACTGATTAATCAGCTGAGGGAGGGCAGTAGGTGGTAATCAGTAGGAGGTTTCTCATTACTCAGTTTTAACTATATTGTTTCAACCTTATCCCCTTCTGCTAGTATAGCTACCCTTTCCATAGCCATGTTATTAAACCTGATCAATAAGACAACTCCTCCACCACTATTTATAGGTCCATCTTTGCAAATAATTTTCTACCTTCACAGCTCCAGCTCTTGGCCATGCTCTGTTGTCAGACATTTTTTCTAAAATGCGAATACTATTAATATTCTCACTGGTTACATGTACCTCTAACTCCAGTACTTTATTACTGGTGCTCGTTGCATTTGTATAAAAACATTTAAGCCGATTCCTTACAATATTCCTTTATTCATTTGATCTTTCTGCCACTGTTGCTTTTTCCTTTTTTGGTTCATTTTGTTTGCTCATCCCCTCCTGCCTTACTGGAGCAAGTCCTGTCTCACTGCCTCACTTAGCTACTCAACAACGACATTAGCAGCGGTGAAGCCCGTCTCATCTCAACACTGTCCCTGTCACACTTCAGGATTTTTTCATAAAATGAAGTGAATTTCCATAGACTTAAAATGCCACAGAATGCAAACTCTGAGGCAAAGCTGAGAAATATAGATGAGGATTCAGATGAACGAGCATGCTTTACACAATGATTCTAGAGATTCCAGTGAGCATTCACACCTTTTAACGTTCGGATGACCTGTTCATTTGAGCCCAGTATGGGCTGTCTGCCAAGAATTCACTCTTGAGGAGGTAGCCAGTTTGACAGGCCTACAGGTGAATCCCCTGAACAGAGAAGAAGCCAGAGAGACACCACCTTTTCCACTTGTGAATACAGGGAGAGAAAAGGAAGAAAAGAGCCACATGAGAAGTCAGTCAGATTTTAAACAAGAGACTGCGAGGGAAAAACCTGGACCTGGATGGCAAGATGCAGATTGCTTTCTTTCAGTTAGAAGTTGTTGAGAAAGAAAGGTAACACCAAATACAATCCCTGAGAATGGGTGGGCTGGAGGGGGGTGGGTGGGTAGTAAAAATAGTTGAATTCTTCAGCGGGACCACATCCTGGCTCCAACGCACCCACTTCCAAGCGCGTTAGGATGCTCACCCCAACAGAAATCCGGAAGTCCCGTCCCCACTAAAAGCCGATGGGCCGATACTTAAAAGGGCAATGTACCTTATTGTGATAGTTGATATATTAAATTTTTTTGTGTATTAGAAATGTCAAATGAATTTTACCTTACCTGTTCGGGTTTCCCATCGCTTCTGATTCATATCAGGTGAAAGTAGACGGGAAGGGCCGGATCCCTGTGGTGACTGCCTTTATTGCACTGCTTATGGGCCCGGAGGAACAGGAGTGCTTCATCCAGGCTAAACAACTTCACCTGGCACGATTGGAACCCCCGCAATCGGCCAACACCCCCCCAACACCCCCCAACGATGGCTGAGATCCCTCCATACCTACGATCTTCTGGCAAAGTCCTCCGATCTTCTGGCGACCTGATCACCTCCCGGCCTGCGATATCCTCGATGCCCCCGCCCCCCATCCCATTCCGATGTTCTCCATGGCCTACGATCTCTCCCTCCCTCCTCTCTGATACCTGCCTGACAGCCAGCCAGCCTGTCAATCCAGCTAGCTGCCGGGCACGAAACCCGGAAGTAAAAGTTATTGCCCTCATTAAGTTTGCGATCGCAGATTGCCACCCGCCAACTTTATTTTTGGGTTTAGTGTCCGATTATCTGCCACCACCCCCCCCACAGCCTCCATGTAATAATCATGCCCAATAAGTCAGCCCAACTTTCTAACCACAATCTTTTAGCATGCAAGCTTTTGGTCCAAATGCTGTTGCTGAACCCAAGTTCAGCAATACAATTAATATTCTCAGTAGTGATTCCATGTCGTGATCATGTCCTCATGTACACCTTTCCATTGACCATTATTATTTTTTCTTATTTTTCAAGAAGAGAAATGAAATTCAGTGGAGAAAGTGGGATTTGTTTACAACTATTACTCTGTATGTTCACTTGCTATCTGTAAAACAATGATTCGCATCAGGTCACGTCTTAATAAAGTACTTTTCAGTCTACTTACCAGAAGATTGGAGAAGTGTATGAGGGCATCTGCAAAATATCCAATATCCATTTCAGTTCACAAAGAGTCCTATTGTTGCACCCTTGGGTTACACTATCATATAATTCGATATCAATACATATCGCTACGGTGCTAAATTAGTATTTTGCATCTGCCTTCACAAAACAAGAGGATGCTGCCAATGTCATAGTAAAGGAGAAGGTAGTAGAGAAATTGAATAGGATAAAAATAGATACTGAGGAGGCACTCAAAAGGTTGGCAGTACCTAAAGTAGAAAAGTCACTTGGTCTGGATGGGATACATCCTAGATTGCTGAGCGAATTAAGGGTGGAATAATGGAGGCTATAGCCACAATCTGTCAATCCTCCTTGAATATGGGAGTGGTACCAGAAGACTGGACCATTGCAAATGTTCAAAAAAGGGAGAAGGATAAACCCAGCAACAACAGGCCAGTAACCTAACATTGGTGGTGGGGAAAATTTTAGAGACAGTAATCCAGGACAAAATTAATTGTCACTTGGAAAAACATGGGTTAATAAATGGCAGCCAGCACGGATTTGTTAAAGGCAAATCATGTCCGACAAACTTAGAACCAGAGAAAAGATACAGCACAGAAGGGGGCCATTCGGCCCATCGGGTCCGTGCCGGCTCGAAGAAGAACCAGGTGCCCATTCTAATCCCACCTTCCAGCACCCGGTACGTAGCCCTGCAGCTTACAGCACTTTAGGTGCAGGTCCAGGTACTTTTTAAAAGAGTTGAGGGTCCTTGCCTCTGCCATTAATTTGGCAGCGAATTCCATACACCCACCACCCTATGCATAAAAAAGTTTTTCCTCATGTCCTCTCTAATCCTTCCGCCAATCAGCTTAAATCTATGTCCTCTAGTTCTTGAACTCTCCACTAGGGGAAACAGGTACTTCCTGTCTACTCTATCTGGGCCCCACATAATTTTGTACACCTCAATCAAGTCTCCCCTCAGCCTACTCTGCTCCAAGGATAACAACCCCAGCCTATCCAATCTCTCCTTGTAGCTGTAATTTTCAAGCCCTGGCAACGTTCTTGTAAATCTTCTCTGCACTCTCTCCAGAGAAATTACATCCTTCCTGTAATGTTGTGACCAGAACTGCGCACAATACTCCAGCTGTGGCCTTACCAGCGTTTTATACAGTTCCATCATTATATCACTGCTTTTGTATTCTAAACCTCGGCTAATAACGGAGAGCATTCCGTATGCTTTCTTCACAACCTTATCTACCTGTACTGCCACTTTTAGGGACCTGTGCACATGCACTCCAAGGTCTCTCACTTCCTCTACCCCTCTCAATATATTCCCGTTTACTGTGTATTCCCCTTTACTGTTTGCCCTCCCTAAGTGCATTACCTCACACTTCTCCGGGTTGAACTCTGTTTGCCACTTTTCCGCCCACTCCACCAACCCATGATATCTTCTTGGAGTCTACAGCTATCCTCTTCACTATCAACTACACGGCCAATTTTTGTGTCGTCTGCAAATTTGCCAATCATGCCCCCTACATTCAAGTCCAAATCATTAATATATACCACAAACAACAAGGGACCCAACACTGAGCCCTGTGGCACACCACTGGAAACGGATTTCCATTTGCAAAGACATCCATCGACTTTTACCCTTTGTTTCCTGTTACTGAGCCAATTTTGGATCCAATTCGCCACATTTCCCTGTATCCCATGGGCTTTTACCTTTCTGACCAGTCTGCCATGTGGGACCTTGTCAAATGCTTTACTAAAATCCATGTGGACAACATCCACTGCACTACCCTCATCAATCCTCCTTGTCACTTCCTCAAAGAATTCAATCAGATTTGTAAGGCGTGACCTTCTCTGAATAAATCCATGCTGACTATCCCTGACTAAACCATGCCTTTCCAAGTGACAGTTTATCCTATCCCTCAGTATTGATTCTAATAGTTTGCCCACCACCGAGGTAAGACTGACCGGCCTATAATTGTTCGGCCTTTCCCTCGTACCCTTTTTAAACAGTGGTACTATGTTTGCAGTCTTCCAGTCCTCCGGTACCTTCCCTGTACCTAGTGGTGATTGGAAAATGATCCTCAGAGCATCCGCTATTTCCTCCCTGGCTTCCTTCAATAGCCTAGGAAACAATCCATCTGGCCCACTTGATGGAGTTCTTTGATGAAGTAATGGAGAGGGTTGATGAGGGTAGTGCGGTTGATGTTGTGTATATGGACTTTCAAAAGGCATTTGATGAAGTACCACATAATAGACTTATTAGCAAAATTGAAGCCCATGGAATTAAAGGAACAGTGGCAGCATGGATACAAATTTGGGCAAGGCTTAGAAAGCAGAGAGTAGTGGTGAATGGTTGTTTTTCAGACTGGAGGAAAGTATACAGTGGTGTCCTCCAAGAGTCGGTATTAGGACCACTGCTCTTTTTGATATAAATTAATGAACCGGACTTGGGTATACAGGGCATAATATCAAAGTTTGCAGTTAACACAAAATTCAGAAATGTTTCTACATTTCCACTGGCAGGAGGTCGGTAACCAGAGGACACAGATTTAAGGTAACTGGCAAAAGAACCGGAGGAGAGCTGAAGGGAATTTTTTTTTAACGCAACAAGTTGTTATGATCTGGAACGCACTGCCTGAAAAAGTGGTGGAAGCAGATCCAATAGTAACTTTAAAAAGGGAATTGGATAATTACTTGATAAGGAAAATTTTGCAGGGCTATGGGGAAAGAGCAGGGGAGTGGGACTAATTGGATAGCTCTTTCAAAGATGGGACGAATGGCCTCCTTTTGTGCTGTATGATTCTATGATATTGATGCATCTAATCTGTTCCTTTCTAAATCATCCAGCATACGGCACCAGGAGTAATCCTAAGACCTTCAAGGTCTTGTTCTTTAGTCTAGAATCCAATTCCTCAAACTCCCTTTTCAAGGCTTCCATCCCTTTCCTATGTCATGATTCCTTTAGATCCTTTATGAACCACTTCTTCTGGCTGGTTTCCCTGCCTTTTTAGAAGCTTTTCTCTGGTACCAGGAAGGCAACACTCCATTCGGGACTGACAGCAAAACAGGATGTGTATCAACAATGACAACTTCCACTTATATAGTGTTTTTGATGTTTGAAAATCAACCCAAGGTGCTTCACGGAGGAGTAATCAAAAAATTAAATACTAAGCCAAGGAAAAAGATATTAGGAGAGCTGACCAAAAGCTTGGTCAAAGAGGCAGGTTTTAAGAAGGGTCTTAAAGGAGGAGAGTGAGGTGGAGAGGCAGAGCGGTTTAAAGAGGGAACTCCAGAGTAAGGCCTAGGTGGCTGGAGGCATGACCACCAATGGTGAGGCAAAAGGAGGGGGAGGGAGAACAGGAGGCCAGAGTAAAAGGAAGGAAGAGTTCAAGGGAGGGGGGGGGGGCTTCTAGGACAGGAGGAGATTCCAGGGATAGGGAGGGGAAAGGCCATGAAAGGATTTAAACACCAGGATGAGAATTTTAAATTTGAGGCTTTGGGGGATCAGGAGCCAATGTAGGTCAACAAGACTGGAGGGGTGAAGGATGACTGGGACTTGGAGGGGAATAGGATACAGGCAGCAGCATTTTCAATGAGCAGATGTTTACGGAGGGTGGAGGGTGATAGACCGGTCAGAAAAGCATTGGAATTGTTGAGTATGGAGATGACAAAGGCATGGTTGAGGGTTTCAGTAGCATATGGGCTGAGATGGGATGGAAGCAGGTGATGTTACAGAGATGGATGTAGGCAGTTTTTGTGATGGAGAAGTTATGGGGTCAAAAGCTCTGCTTGAGGCCAAATAACACCCTGAGGTTTGCAAACAGTCTGGTTCAGCCTGAGAAAATGGCAGGAAGGGGTTGGAATCATTGACAAGAGTATAGAGTTAGCGGCAGGGGACAAAGACAACGGCTTTGATCTTCCCAATGTTTAGCTGGAGGAAATTGCAGCCCTACAAGACTGGATGTTGAACAAACAATCTGGCAACACAGAGGCAATGGAGGGGCTGAGAGGAGGTGGAGAGGTAAAGCTGTATGTACATGTGGAAGCTGACCCTATGTCTGCAGATGATGTCATCAAGGAAAAGCATGTCGATAAGAGGAGTGGGCAATGAATAGATCCTGGGGAAAAGAGATTGCTAAGGTAGGATGGGGTGAGACCAAAGAAGGATTTGAAAGTGAGTTCAAAGATCTTGAAGTAAATTCAGTGGGACATCCAGAGCCAGTGAAGCTTAAAAAGGGGGTGACAGAAGTGTGGAGCTTTGTGAGGGTGAGGATGTAGGATATGAAGTTCTGAATGAGTTGCAATTTGTGGATAGTGGAGATCGGCCCCATAAGCATTACAAAAATCAAGTGTAAAGGTCATGAAGGCATGAACTACAATTTTAACAACAGTAGGAGGAGATAGATGTGGAAGTTGGAGAGAGTCATACATCCTCTGGGTTTCTTCCAACAAATCTGAAGATGCAAAAATGAAACAACTTTGGTTCTCAATTTGGTTCCACACTTATTTTCAAGTTCGACTTGCTGAGAACCACTCTATAACCTTTGACATATACACAAGTCTCAGGCTTCAGGGCAGCAGTGTTCAAGTGAAAGCCCACTAACTCCAAGCAATGCTCTTCCCTTTTTACTGCTTCTAGAAACAGAGTCATAGAATTTTTACGGCACAGAAAGAGGCCATTCAGCCCATCGTGTCTGTGCCAGCTCTCTAAAAAAGATATCCACTTAATCTCCTTCCCTTGCCCATACCCTGTAACCTTTTAAATTTTTCACGTACAAATACTGTCCCATTTTCCTTTTATGAGTTGTTATGACTTCTACTGTTTCTGGTAGGGCATTCCGTGTGCTAACAACTATCTGCATAAAAAAATCTCTTCTAACCTCCCTTCGTTTTTTTGGTGATGACCTTAAATATATGCCCTCTAATTACCAACTCATGATCAAGTGACAATACATTTTCCCTATTTGCCTTATCAAAGCCCTTCATAATTTTGGACATGATTCTTTGAGAACTGATGTAATACTAAGAAATTGCTGCAAACCAATGCAGGCAAAACCAAGGAAAAAGAAACTAGAATTTCAGTCAGTCATTTAGTAACAGTAAAGCCATGTACTGAGGATACATGAGCCTCTGCATTCATCAATGTGTATTTACAGTACATTCTGGATTATCTGAACTGCAGCAGAGGCATCCAATTAGCCTGGATAATGAAGTTTGGACAACTGGAAATTAGTAACAGAGTTAAACTATTTGAGGGATGAGGGGAGGAAAATGCTGTAAAAAATAGGTCAGAAAATGCAGTGAATCAGAAAATTGGAAGTCATATATTCAGACATATACTGTATACGCTTGTGCTGGGAGGACAGTATCACATCAGTTCTCAAAGAATCGTGAAACAGTATATTAGCAAAACACTCAGCTACAATGCATTTAAAGTCATCAGCAGACTAAAGGTTAATTGTGCTATAGATAAAATATCTTTGATGAGACAAAAGTTCCATTTTTCTTCCTCAACGGCTTTCAAGATGTCAGTTATTTTTTTTCCAGCTCACTATAAAAACTTTATAAGAAAGGCAGGTTAACAAGCTGCAAAAGTCAACTTCAAAACCATCAGAAATTAATCCAGGAAAATCCCCATAACATACATTAGCTTTTCTGCCAGATAGGAAAATAGCTAATGTCATACAAAACGGCAACATCCCGTAACATTAAAAATGGAATGTGTTACAAGAATGTTTAGAGCTATTGGCTAACCAGATTAAAGCAAATTATGCTTAAAGGCAAAGCACCTCAGAAAGCTCTATCAGATGAACTTGCAGCAGTACACAGCTGTTTTTCTGAGGTACCAAAAGATTGCAAATAGCACTTTGAACAGAAAACAGTGGAACCCACTTAAAATGGATTTGATTTGTGCAGGGGTATGTTTGAGCACCAGAATCAGTTATCATGCTGATTCTGCATTCCTAGCGGGAAGCCATGGTCACAGAGGGCGAGGGTCAGGCAATGGGTGCTAGATCATTGTAGCCCTATTCCCGACCCACACTCCCTCCAAAAGCGGCTTCCCTGCTGGGAGCATGGGATTTCAAAATCACCCCCGTGGCATCAGTTGTCGTTGTAGCATGGCTGTGGGAAAAGCCACAGCTCATTGATCCTGGCATGCAAGTTTAAGTTTCTATGGTAACAGTTTTCTGATGTCTCTGCTTTACAATGGCTAAGCGGCATCAAGATCTGCGACACAATTGACTGTGGCAGAGTTGCAGTGCACATCAATTGATTGGGAGCTGTAATGGGATTTGGGATCAGGTGTAACACCTCCTAGTATGCCATAGCTTAGCCCCACCCAGCGCAATACAGCTCTCACTCAACTGACCCAGCATTCTGCAGCTAAGCCCCACTCAGTCAGAGTAAGTGGTGGCATCAGAAGTGTTACAGTTGATCCCAAATTCCAAACCAAATTAATTGTAACAAAGGGCATCAACTATGCAATTAAAATATCACCAATGTCCATCATAAGCAGTAGTGTTTATACTGGACTCTACAGGTTTGGCTTGGGATTCATGTTTGGGTCCACTATAATAGTAGTCCATTATATATGTGCCCCTTATAAGTGAACTTCACTATACAGATTCACCAGAATGATGCCAGGGTTTAAAGGGTTGCAATTAGAGCTAGGTCATTTAGAAGCACTTTTTTCGCACAAAGGATAGTGGAAATCTTGAACCCTCTCTACCCAAAAGGCTGTGGATGCTAGGCCAATTGAAATTTCAAGACTGAGCTCAACAGATTTTTGTTAGGTAAGGGTATCTAAGTATATGAAGCATAGGCGGGTAAATGGACTTGAGGAACAGATCAGCCATGATCTAATTGAATGGTGGACCAGGCTTGAGAAGCTGTTCCCATGTATTTCATCATGAATTTTCTTCCCTTTTAAAAGTAAACAATTTACTTCTTTATTTCGTCTTCAGTTCTGATACACAGGTGCATAAGGAAACTGGGATCATCTGAGTAAGATATGAGTCTGCTAAGTATTTTGGTGTAAATTTTACAAACTGAGTAGTGCTCTGTAAGTTTTGCCTTAAGGGATAAATTGGTCATCTGCTTATAATGGACAAAACACCCACACACAAACCAATCCATATTAAGTGGCTTACACTGTATTTTCTGTTCAAAGTACATATGAACATATAACATAAGAAATAGGAGCAGGAATAGGCCATACGACCTCTCAAGCCTGCTCCGCCATTCGATAAGATCATGGCTGATCTTCGACCTCAACTCCACTTTCCCACCTGATCCCCATATCCCTTCATTCCCTAAAGTCCAAAAATCTATCTATTTGCAATTCTGCTTTTATGGGAAGGGGCGCTGTCATCTGGTAAAATAGCAAGGCATTTTACCAGGTTTCGAAACAGAGAATAGACATGTTTGGTGACAATATATCATATCATTGGTCATGTTTGCTTTCAAAATTGTTATATTTTATACAAAGCAGAACAACAAAGAAAACACGAACGTTTCAAACTGATTTTGCAATCCTGGGGAAAATTTTCCTGGGATTGCTCCACATGCCAGTACACTCAATTTGGTAGAGTGAGGACCTGGCCTCATTGGATTTGGCAAGGTCAAGTAATGTAAATAATTTCCATGTATTCCCTACACATTTTTCATGTGCACAGGGAGTGCTAAGGCTGCAAGTCAGTGGGTGGGGGGGGGGGGGGGTGGAAAGGGAAGGGGAGGATTTGAAAAGCAGCAACTTCAAAGGTCTCCTGCTCTTTGAAACCTTTGCTCACTGTTCTGCTGTAGAGACAACGTAATCTTGATTAGGGCCAGGTGCAAGAACCACCCCTCATTGAGGAGACAATAGGGCCAGGTGCCCACGCCTGTAACGGCCCAAAAGGGGCATCCACCACACTAGTACAGCCAGAGTAATCTTGGGGTGGCACTTGCCACTCTGAGAGGGATAGTCAGGGGATGATCAAGCTAAAGAACAAGGTGGACAAAAAAAAAATGTATTGTTATTTCCTCAAACAGAAGGCCCTGTCTGGAACAGTAATTAACCCATCAGGGATCGATCACCATTTCTCAATCGGGGGGGCTACACTCAGCCCAGAACAGCACAGACGCCAGCTTTCAGCACATGGAGGGACGGCTGGACCTACCAGGGATGTATCTAGCAGCAATCCCAGGGGTAGTCCGGGAATGCCTCCAGACACAGTCCAAACTGCTGCCAAAAAGCAAGTATGACAGACAGAAGAAGCACCTACCTCCACTGCATCGGAATTTCCCTCACATTTGTGAATGGAGTAGAAACCTACCAGATCTGGGTTCTGCCCCATTTTCCGCTCCCTTCCAGTCAAAATCCCACCACGACTGCACTCCCAGGATTGGTCAATTTGATGTTTTACTTTGAAAAGCTGGAACAGAGAAGGGGTGTCCATTTTTGGGGCAGAAGGAACACACCCAAATGTGCAGCGAGCATAGCAGCAGGTGACCCAATTAATCCATACTGTCTCCCGTGCACATATGTCACGGGAGCAGATGAGAAAGAAATTCTCAGCACTGAGGAAGGGTACAAAGGTATGTTTGCCATCTCAAATGAAGTGAATGCCCATAGTATGCATGCAACAAATACCAAGCCCCCCAACATGTGTGGCATCAGCAGTATAGCTAGGAAGGTCAGGAGGCAGCACCTAGTGAAGCACTCAGCACCAGTGAGGAGCAGCAAACAGAGACGCCATAAGAGAATTAGCAACAAGGGAGAGAGCTAAAGTCAGGCATCCTTCTGCTGCAGGCGCCATGAATCCATATCTTACAGGGCTGCCGCAAACCAACCAGTGCAGAGTCAAAAGTGCTGGCAATAAGCTACAGGACCATCTCAGAACCCAGCACAAGGGGAGACAGTGCCACAGCCATAGCAGAAGCCTCCACTGAGGAGCAGTAGGTTGCCCTCATACTTAGAATGGACACAAGATTAGGTATTAGATGACATACACTGTACGCTGTCAAGGGCAAGTATCAGGGAAATAAAAAGTAAAAACTGAAGCACATATACACCAAATTTGAGTAAGGGAATAAATTGGTTGTACCTCTTTTGGAATGTTCTGTGTAGAATTATTGTCAGAAGGGACCTTTGAATGTTACATGTGGTGGGATACTGGCTGGTTGGTATTTAGGCAGCGAATGTTGTGCAGAGGACTATAGAATTGTTTGTGTAGGGTCACATTTACAGATTTTGAGTGAAAACCCTCTCAATCAGTGATTAATCTGCCAGTCTTCTTGACTGTACATCTGCCTCACTCCCTTTCTCTCGCTTTCTTCCTTTTCAGTCAGGACTGCAGCTGATCCTCCTAGTGAAAGGTTTCCCCTCTCTAGATTGAAAAATTAAGCAGGGTACAGTATGTGCAGATAACTTTAGACACCTTCTCAGGGCTGTTGAGACCCCTCCCGAATCTGTCCACACAGAGGGCTCAATTTTAAAACGGAGCTGGGAAGGGGGCGGGGGGGTCAATTTGAGGTCGGGAAACGCATTAGTACGGGTTTTCCGGACATCCTTACAATTTTGACGTAAGAGCATCTTCTATTTTTTTTTTGTCGGTTTCCCGTCCAACTGACCGGCTGATTGACAGGCTGGTCTCAGTCGGATGGGAGACCAGCCAGGGAAAGGACGTCTTCAGGTAAGTCTGCAGATAAGTCTTCGTTTGCATGGATTGGGGGGGGGGGGGGGGCGGGCACGGGGGCATGGGTGGGCAGTGAGCATGGGTGGGCAGTGAGCATGGGTGGGCGCAGGTGGGATTGAGGTTCAGTTACCGGGGGGGGGGGGGGGGGGCGGGATCGGGGGTCATCGCGGGGGTCTGCGATCGTTGAGGATGATCGGGATCGGAGGGGGAGGATCGGGGTCAGGGTCGGGAAATCGGGGGGTCGGAGAGGGAGGATCGGGGTCGGGGGATGTGGGTCAGAGGGGGAGGGTCGGGGTCGGTGGTCCGCAGTTCACAATCGGGGGGGGGGGGGGGGGGGGGGGTCAGTGCAGGTAGGCTTGTTGGGCCTGAAGGAAGCACACCTGCTCCTCCGGGCTCACAAGCTGTGCCTTTCGAGGCACCTACCTGTTAGTCTCGGGCCTTCTCGCCTCCTTTCACAAGGCATAAAATGGAAGGCCTGGGTATCCCGATCCCCCCCCCCGCGGGTTGAAATCGGGAATTAATGAAAAATGGAGATCTGAAGCCTCCTTGAAAGGTTTTAGGGGCCGACCCGCCTCCTGGGAGCGGGTTGGTTGCCCACCCCTCATCCCGCCCCCGTGAAAACCGGAAATGGGCGGGTTGGGGCGAGTCTGAAATGGTGGTAATTTTCAATGTCCCCCAAGCCACCCATTTTTTAATTTGAAAATCGAACCCAGGATCTCTCATTCAACATGCACTTTGTTATATTTACTTTCAGCCCATTTGGGGTTTGTCATTAGCCGCGTCTCCACAATGGGTAGCTTATGTCCCCCTGCTCCTTCACATAGTGCTGGCAAAGGGAACTGGAGTAAAATGAAGGTATTGTGACTGTGAGTCACATATTACACATTCACCTGTACCTTCTATTTCAGGCATCTGGCACCACCTGCACATTGATGGACTTAAAGCCTTTCTTATTCATATTGCATATGGTGTTATCTTTAAGGGCTTTGATGGCTACATGTGAGGGCCTACACTTTTGGGAAGCCTGTCAAATGGCAAAACATTGTGTCCTTCCATGCTACTGCCTCCTTTCTCTGAAGAATACGGGGAAGATAAAGCAGAAAAAGAAAGCTTATGACTGTCACAGAAAACTAAATACTGCTGAAAGCCTAGAGGAGTATAGAAAGTACAGGGATGATGTAAAAAAGGAAATAAGGAAAGCAAAGAAAGGGCATGAAAAATATTAGCTAGTTAGATTGAAGAAAACCCAAAGATGTTTTATCAGTACATTAAGAACAAGAGGATAGCTAAGGAAAAGGTGGGACCTATCAGGGATGATAAGGGTAACTTGTATGCAGAAGCAGAGGATGTGGGTAGGGTTTTAAATGAATATTTTGTCTCCGTATTCACAAAGGAAAGGGATGATCCGGACGTAGTAGTTAAAGAGGAGAGGTGTGAAATTTTGGATAAGGTAAACATAACGAGAGAGGAAGTACTAGAGGGACTGGAATCCTTGAAAGTTGATAAGTCACCAGGGCCGGATGGATTGTTTCCTAGGCTATTGAAGGAAGCCAAGGAGGAAATAGCGGATGCTCTGAGGATCATTTTCCAATCCTCACTAGATACAGAGGAGGTACCGGAGGACTGGAAGATTACATTCATAATACCATTGTTTAAAAAGGGTACGAGGGAAAGGCTGAACAATTATAGGCCAGTCAGTCTTACCTCGGTGGTGGGCAAACTATTAGAATCAATACTGAGAGATAGGATAAACTGTCACTTGGAAAGGCATGGTTTAATCAGGAATTGTCAGCATGGATTTGTTCAGAGAAGGTCATGCCTTACAAATCTGATTGAATTCTTTGAGGAAGTGACAAGAAGGATTGATGAGGGTAGTGCAGTGGATGTTGTCTACATGGATTTTAGTAAAGCATTTGACAAGGTCCCACATTGCAGACTGGTCAGAAAGGTAAAAGCCCATGGGATACAGGGAAATGTGGCGAATTGGATCCAAAATTGGCTCAGTAACAGGAAACAAAGGGTAAAAGTCGATGGATGTCTTTGCAAATGGAAATCTGTTTCCAGTGGTGTGCCACACGGCTCAGTGTTGGGTCCCTTGTTGTTTGTGGTATATATTAATGATTTGGACTTGAATGTAGGGGGCATGATTGGCAAATTTGCTGACGACACAAAAACTGGCCGTGTAGTTGATAGTGAAGAGGATAGCTGTAGACTCCAAGAAGATATCATGGGTTGGTGGAATGGGCGGAAAAATGGCAAATGGAATTCAACCTGGCAAAGTGTGAGGTAATGCACTTAGGGAGGCAAACAATAAAAGGGAATACACAGTAAACGGGAATACATTGAGAGGGGTAGAAGAAATGAGAGACCTTGGAGTACATTTGCACAAGTCCATGAAGGTGGCAATACAGGTAGATAAGATTGTGAAGAAGGCATACGGAATGCTCTCCGTTATTAGCCGAGATATAGAATACAAAAGCAGGGATGTAATGATGGAACTGTATAAAACGCTGGTAAGGCCACAGCTGGAGTATTGTGCACAGTTCTGGTCAACACATTACAAGAAGGACATAATTGCTCTAGAGAGAGTGCAGAGAAGATTTACAAGAATGTTTCCAGGGCTTGAAAATTGCAGCTATGAGGAGAGTTTGGATAGGCTGAGGTTGTTTTCCTTGGAGCAGAGGAGGCTGAGGGGAGACTTGATTGAGGTGCACAAAATTCTGAGGGGCTTAGATAGAGTAGACAGGAAGTACCTGTTTCCCCTAGTGGAGAGTTCAAGAACTAGAGGACATAGATTTAAGCTGATTGGCGGAAGGATTAGAGAGGACATGAGGAAAAGCTTTTTTATGCATAGGGTGGTGGGTGTATGGAATTCGCTGCCCGAATTAGTGGTAGAGGCAGGGACCCTCAACTCTTTTAAAAAGTACCTGGACCTGCACCTAAAGTGCTGTAAGCTGCAGGGCTACGTACCGGGTGCTGGAAGGTGGGATTAGAATGGGCACCTGGTTGTTCTTTGAGCCGGCACGGACACGATGGGCCGAATGGCCCCCTTCTGTGCAGTATCTTTTCTATGGTTGTAAGAAAGTGACTGAAATTCTTCTCCAAGCAAGCAAAGCTTCTATGGCTTGCTAGGTACATTAGTGTATTGAAGACTGACTAATGTGGCAAATGTCACCAGTACTGACTTGAAATGGGCCGGTCGCATAAAAAATTGGATACTGTTGTAGCCTTCACAGGAATGATGTGGAGATGCCGGTGATGGACTGGGGTGGACAAATGTAAGGAATCTTACAACACCAGGTTATAGTCCAACAAATTTATTTTAAAATCACAAGCTTTCGGAGATTATC
Organism: Heptranchias perlo; assembly: GCF_035084215.1. Taxonomy (NCBI): domain Eukaryota; kingdom Metazoa; phylum Chordata; class Chondrichthyes; order Hexanchiformes; family Hexanchidae; genus Heptranchias; species Heptranchias perlo. The sequence continues at coordinate 122,428,707 of NC_090325.1, read as the reverse complement.
CCCTTCGTCAGATGAATGAGTGAAAAGGTTCTCAAATCGCATATCTTATACTAGGCTGGGACAGCATCACACCAATCAAAAGGTGTCGTTGTTATTCAAACAGGCCAGTCACGGAGAACAGCACGTCCCAGTACACTGGATATACATTGTGTCAATTACACAGACAGGCAGAAAGAAACCCAAAATGGCAGAGAGAGAGAGAATATTAAAAAACATAATTTTTTCCCCCCTTTTTGCTGGTGGGGTTACGTGTAGCGTGACATGAACCCAAGATCCCGGTTGAGGCCGTCCTCATGGGTGCGGAACTTGGCTATCAACTTCTGCTCGACGATTTTGCGTTGTCGTGTGTCTCGAAGGCCGCCTTGGAGAACGCTTACCCGAAGATCGGTGGCTGAATGTCCTTGACTGCTAAAGTGTTCCCCGACTGGGAGGGAACCCTCCTGTCTGGCGATTGTTGCGCGGTGTCCGTTCATCCGTTGTCGCAGTGTCTGCATGGTCTCGCCAATGTACCATGCTCCGGGGCATCCTTTCCTGCAACGTATGAGGTAGACAACGTTGGCCGAGTCACAGGAGTATGAACCATGTACCTGGTGGGTGGTGTCCTCTCGTGTGATGGTGGTACCTGTGTCGATGATCTGGCATGTCTTGCAGAGGTTGCCGTGGCAGGGTTGTGTGGTGTCGTGGACGCTGTTCTCTTGAAAGCTAGGTAATTTGCTGCGAACGATGGTCTGTTTGAGGTTGGGTGGCTGTTTAAAGGCGAGTAGTGGAGGCGTGGGGATGGCCTTAGCGAGGTGTTCGTCGTCATCGATGACATGTTGAAGGCTGCGGAGAACATGGTGTAGTTTCTCCGCTCCGGGGAAGTACTGGACGACGAAGGGTACTGTGTTGGTTGCGTCCCGTGTTTGTCTTCTGAGGAGGTCTATGCGATTCTTCGCTGTGGCCCGTCGGAACTGTCGATCGACAAGTCGAGCGTCATATCCCGTTCTTACGAGGGCGTCTTTCAGCGTCTGTAGGTGTCCATCGCGTTCCTCCTCGTCTGAGCAGATCCTGTGTATTCGTAGGGCCTGTCCATAGGGGATGGCCTCTTTGACTTGGTTGGGGTGGAAGCTGGAAAAGTGGAGCATCGTGAGGTTGTCCGTGGGCTTGCGGTAGAGTGAGGTGCTGAGGTGCCCGTCTTTGATGGAGATTTGTGTGTCACAACCTCACGATGCTCCACTTTTCCAGCTTCCATCCCAACCACGTCAAAGAGGCCATCCCCTATGGACAGGCCCTACGAATACACAGGATCTGCTCAGACGAGGAGGAACGCGATGGACACCTACAGACGCTGAAAGACGCCCTCGTAAGAACGGGATATGACGCTCGACTTGTCGATCGACAGTTCCGACGGGCCACAGCGAAGAATCGCACAGACCTCCTCAGAAGACAAACACGGGACGCAACCAACACAGTACCCTTCGTCGTCCAGTACTTCCCCGGAGCAGAGAAACTACACCATGTTCTCCGCAGCCTTCAACATGTCATCGATGACGACGAACACCTCGCTAAGGCCATCCCCACGCCTCCACTACTTGCCTTTAAACAGCCACCCAACCTCAAACAGACCATCGTTCGCAGCAAGTTACCCAGTTTTCAGGAGAACAGCGTCCACGACACCACACAACCCTGCCACGGCAACCTCTGCAAGACATGCCAGATCATCGACACAGATACCACCATCACACGAGAGGACACCACCCACCAGGTACATGGTTCATACTCCTGTGACTCGGCCAACGTTGTCTACCGCATACGTTGCAGGAAAGGATGCCCCGGAGCATGGTACATTGGCGAGACCATGCAGACACTGCGACAACGGATGAACGGACACCGCGCAACAATCGCCAGACAGGAGGGTTCCCTCCCAGTCGGGGAACACTTTAGCAGTCAAGGACATTCAGCCACCGATCTTCGGGTAAGCGTTCTCCAAGGCGGCCTTCGAGACACACGACAACGCAAAATCGTCGAGCAGAAGTTGATAGCCAAGTTCCGCACCCATGAGGACGGCCTCAACCGGGATCTTGGGTTCATGTCACGCTACACGTAACCCCACCAGCAAAAAGGGGGGAAAAAATTATGTTTTTTAATATTCTCTCTCTCTCTGCCATTTTGGGTTTCTTTCTGCCTGTCTGTGTAATTGACACAATGTATATCCAGTGTACTGGGACGTGCTGTTCTCCGTGACTGGCCTGTTTGAATAACAACGACACCTTTTGATTGGTGTGATGCTGTCCCAGCCTAGTATAAGATATGCGATTTGAGAACCTTTTCACTCATTCATCTGACGAAGGGGATAATCTCCGAAAGCTTGTGATTTTAAAATAAATTTGTTGGACTATAACCTGGTGTTGTAAGATTCCTTACATTTATTCACAGGAATGGGTAGGGCTGTAGCTGTGGTAGATCTTGACTGGAGGTTGGACTCAAGTAGATGAAATTACACTGATACAATCTCCCTTGTAAAGCATAGGCAGGTTTCTTGAGACATCCCCAAGAAGGTGTTCCTAAGCCTGATTACTTAGGGCCGAGGCCAAGCTCAAATGTAGCATCCTTTCTTCCTTCTGTCTGAATTCCTCTCCTTCCTCTAAATCTACAACAGCCATCAGAAGTCCAACTGAATGCCCAAGCTGAGCAGTGCGATTACAGCTAAGATTTGCAGATGCTATCAGCAACAGTGCTGAGATCATGCAAAAGGAATCTTGAAATGTAAAAATGCAGCAAATAGCAGAGAAAAGCAATGGAAGTAAAATGATGCTGAAATTGCAGTATGAAAAGTCAAACAAACAACCAGGTTGCAACACTGTCGAAATTTGTCAGTCGGTCACTAGCATGGAAGCTCACAAGCATGGTTTTAAACAGGAAAACAGCACTACAGGAGTGGGGACAAAAACCTAGTTGAATTCAGTATGGTATCTATTTAAATAAAACTGCCTAAAATTATGGTCTTTAATGAGGCCCACACGTACGCTTTGTACAGCATCCAAAAACACTTAAAAAGTTAGGATAGCGTAATTGAGTGCCTACTCGTCCGATTCTGTGAGGCGCACGCACACAGAATGTGTAAGTTTGCTATTTTGGAGCATCAACACGGAATCGATCCTTACATCTCAATAGTTCATGCTGTAGCAGATATCACATCAATACATACTCTCTACTTTGGCTCCTTGTTTCGCTACTAATTGATTTACACTACAGTTTTCCCCAAATATTCGCTCAGTTATTAAAACAATCTAAATCTGGTTGCATTGTTCCTCATTGTTTTTTTCTGCTTTCTAATTTAATATTATCTGCAATCTTCCTTTTGATACCCTCAGATCAAGTATCTCACTTGTTACTCTTTCCCAGTTTGAAAATTTCTACCTATGGCTACACTCCCATTTGCTTACTTTGAGCCAGTTTTCTATCCCTTGGTCTATTCTACCACCTTATTCTGTGACTTTTTTAAAAAACTTAACCATTAACCTCTGTGGAATCTTGCCAAATGCTTTTTGCAAATTTGAATCCTCAATCCCTTGTCCACAATTGCAGCAATATTTTTGAAAAACTCCAGCACATTTGCTAAACCCATCCTCTCCTTTCTGAATCCTTGCTGGCTATCCTTTATCAAGCTATGCTTTTCCATGTGTTCCCCCACAAGATGCCATAAAATCATTTAGATGATTTTCCTTACAACTCATTTTAAACGGATATATTTTTCCAGAAGGTAAGAAATGATAATTCTCTACTATCTTATTCAAACTTATAATATTGTTAACATTTTTGCATTAATTAGGGTATGCTTCTAAAGCAATCCAAGTCTACGCAGACCATCTCAATCTTAAAGGTACGAATTTTTCCTCTTCCCCTTCCATGTTCTACTGTTTAAAGGCAAACGCTATTTATTTATTTTTTCCTTAGTCTCGTCAGGCCACACACCAACTGCAGCTCAGAGGGAAACTAGGTGACCTACACTCGGAGCTTCATCAATGATACTCCCAAACGGCTGCTAGCACGTAAAAATTTAAGAGAAAGAAAAGCAAACAGGCAAAAAGAAAGATGAAAAGAATAAAAGGCTGTAAAGCTGCGGTATCCCATGGATTGAACTGCTTCTGCTTCTCTGCTTTAGGGCTTTCATTGCTCTGCAGTTTCTTTATAGTTGTAGCTTCTCTGTGTTCTCTCTTTGTTGCCTGTGTACATTTGTATAGATGCAAATACAGAACACAGAAATAGACTAAAAACTGAGCAGAAACAAGCTGTCCTTTATTTTCATTTTTCTATACCCAATTCAGTCTTCTCTAACTTCAGTTCATTTCCCACTTCCATATCCAACTAGCTTCTTTGTTTTCATTGTTTCTTATTTTGTATTTGTAGCCACACAACCTCTCTATGTCTGTGTTTGTTGTAATTAGAAGACCGCATGAACAGCCAATGTTCAAATTATCTTCATGCAAATTTTTGATCCATCGATGGCTGCCTTTGCTTCCATCTGAGCCTCATGATTGTAAATTTGCTGCAGTGAAAATGGCACAGTTCTGATCTAAACAAATGATTGTTCAGCTGCCACTATGGAGCACAGAAGTAAACAGTCCGTGCTTCGCAGATTCCATCAATTCTGTACAAAGATCGAGACACCGCTCTATGCAAAATGCCCACCTCAGTATAAAAGGCTCCAGCAAATACCCTTCGCTGCATTTGTAGAAATACCCAAAACAAGCACATTAACAAAAGCATACTTTATATTCTCCTGAACAATCTCCCTACAGCCACATAGAGTCTGGGTTTTAAAATAATTTATTTTTCCCTCAGCTCTTCCACGTTCTTTTTGCAATGAGGAAAAGTGCCAACTTATATCCAGCTCCTCATCTTCAGAAATTAATGAGCTTAAGTGACACAATTCTTGCAATAACAGAACCATTTCATATTGCACGTTTTCTGCTGTCAGTACCGATGCAGTCGGCAGCAAATTGATAATATAAAACCTTTGGTGCAATTGGAGCTGGAGATAAACAGCATCAGCAAAGTTGGTGGTTCCCAGTCACAGCTCTGCCAACAGTACTACTACTACCTACAATGTAAACGCAAACAATGCAGATACCACAGGGACAGATGGCAAAATAAACATGGCCAGCACTAGACTGAGTGCCTGAATCATTCCCACTCTTCTCTGGCTTTACTCCTATGCTCCTGTATAGAGATTTCACAGTGAGCAGAGAAGTTATCAGAGCATAAGAAAATATTTGTTTTCAAATAGTTTTAAAAATTCCATCTGCACAAGCCACTGCTGCTTCCACAGCCACAGCTGTTGTTAAAGATATTTTGCCTATGACTGTAAGAAAAATAGGTTGGTAGCCAGGAGAGCAATGCCCATATGTCAGGCACCACCACTTTGCCACGATTCTCCTGTAGCTGGTTCCACAGGATAAATTACCGTGGAGTCACACACCACCAAAGATCTTACTGAACAAATTGGCCGAGAAAATTGTGTGATTGTGCCCGCCATAGAATTCCACCATTGATCACACCAAAATTTATGGGGTCAGGGAGAGGGATCTCCACAAGGTGGCCCTTGGCAGTTTGAGGACACATCTGTGGCATCCCTGTCAAGGATCCTAGCACTAGCTAGACAACCTGAGGATGGAAGGAGGAGTGCCAGGGTCCCAAAACCAAATCAACAATTGTGGTGTCACTGCAAGCCTCTTAAAAAAGGGGCTGGTTCAAACTCCCCCTCCCCCACCCCACAAAACATTTTTTTCCCTTAATTTTCCAAGGCTAAGTCCCAACTCTGCCTGACCCCTGAGGAAGGCCACACTTCCGCTAGGGTCAGGCAGTTACTGCTGGTGAGATCAAATGTACCTGCATTAATTATATGCCGGATCCTAACTAAGGGAAAAAAAGCAGGAACACCCAATTTAGGGAGACTCCACCCCTTTACATCAATAGCCTTGTTGGGGCAGGCAAAGCTCCATCTCTCCAAAGCAATCCCAGAAACATTGGCGCAAGGCAAGGACCTGGTGTATCCAGGTCCTGACCAAGTTTACAGCTATTCCAATGGACACCAACCGGATTTACAGCAGGAATCTGTTGTAATGGCTGTGTTTTTTTGGGACTATAGTCTATACATTAGATTGAAACTGCTATTAAAAAAACATGACCCAATAATAAACAACAACAAATGATAGTGTTAATCATTTTTTTCCAAATAATTTTTTTCCTTTACTGCAAGGTCCCCACAATGTCACAACCCTGATTACAAAAAAAACATGAAGGCAAAAAAATCACTTGGAAAAAAAACAAATAATCTTGTAGAATATAAATGTTTTTAAAAATCTGCCTCTATGTCCAATAATAGAGATCAGCAGAAAAATCCAGAATCCAAAATCTACAGTGATGTGGTATTCCAGTTCCTGTACTTTTTTTCCACACAAGTTGGCTGATCACATAAAGGTTGTGGAATGATATCACAGGCTGTATTCAGGCTAAAGTAGTAGAGCAATAAGAAGCAATGGCTTCATATTAAGTTTATCAACATTTCAAAACCAAAGTGGACTTAAATCATCATTTTGCAAGAGCTACTAATTTTGAAGGGTATCAACTTTCCGAACAAATTTTTGTGTAAGAATTGCAGCTTTAAAGCTGTGCAATCCCACAATTCCCATTATTGAATTATTAAGGATATTTTGGATAACCCAAACTTGGGAAAACTAGCCTTGGAATCCCTATAATATTAACATAAAGCTGGTTGAAATTGTCAGTCAAATATAAAGTCTGACTACAACAGTTGGTTGCCTGACTAGAACTTGTAAGCTTACTCACTGGTTGACTGACTACGCTAAAGGGAAATCAACTCTGAAAACAATGAATGACTGATTTCAGCAATTGAACATGGATTATTTTGAAAGAAATTTGTTTTGAGAAATAATTTAGAATGAAATTAAGATTAGTACTGAAATTGTGCAGCCTTGATATGTAATTTACTTTACTCACTATACATATTTATCTGTCAACATCAACTTTTCCCAGATTTTCTTTGTGCTTGCCACTGGGTTTTCTTCCTCAGATGGGTAGGGTGGGAGTGGTCAAGTGAGTCACAGTGCAATCCTTGTTAAAAGAAACTGAAACATGTGTGGCCATAGAGGACAAAGAGTTCAATTTTGAAATGGTGGCGGGTTGGCAGCAGAGGGGGGGTGAAGGTGCACATGGCAAACACGAATTAAGAGAACTTACTGTTTCTGATGCGATCGCAATGTAACTGATGGTGATTAAAGTTCTTTCCAGGTTTCGCGCTTAGCAGCCAGCCTGATTGACAGGGCGGGGAGGAGAGCAAAAGAGAGAATGAGACGTCATCCGGCGCTGGACCGGAAGATCGGGGGGGCGGGGGAGAGTGGAAGACTGGGGGTGAGAGGGGAAGATCGGGGTGACATCGGGGGGGGGGAAAGAGAGGGAGAAGATCGGAGAGGGAGACATCGGACATCGGAGCAGGGTGGAAAGGTAGGTTGATTTTGTGTTTTAACTTTGTGCAATGGTTTTTTATTTAATTTATTTTGCTTCTTTTTTGCCTGATCCGGCCCTTCAGGCCTGGTTTCATCAGGCGTGAATCAGAAGCCATGGGAAAGCTGCCCAGGTAAGTTAGACATCATTTTAACTACCTAATATGTCATAAGTAAAGTGCCTTAAGCACCTCAATGAGGTACATTTGGTTCTTTAACTATCATCCCGCCGGCTTTAATTGCAACGCACCCGCAATTTAGGTTTAAAATTGAGCCCAAAGTGTCCATTTTGTTTAGGATAGAAATCTTCCATGTCTACAAGGCATTCTCCCCAGAAAGCTAGCTACAACTGGTGAATCTCATCACTACTGAACTTAATTCATAATCTGAAGAACCAGTCCTGGCTGCTTTACAGCGTTTCTGAAATTAGCTCAATTTGGATGCGATAGTCATTTCTCTGTCCCACTGCAAATTTATCACATTGGGTAGCTGCCATTATTGGCTACAGTCACAACAACATAGACAAGTGTTCAAATCTAATTTACTTTACGTTAAAGACAAGCATATTTGCCTGTTAAACCTAGAAGTTATGTCTGGGGTCTGAAAGTCTAGCTATAGATCTGATGCTACAGGAGAATCTGATGCCCAGAGGTTTGACAGAATAACTTCATTGTAGTCATTGCTAGTCTAAATATTCTGATCTCATCCACACTAAGAAACACAGGTGAAAAAACACCACTGATCGTACTCTCATCCCGTGGAGTTAATACGGCAATGGAAACTCTAAATACAAGAGCCTTAGAGCTAAAGTCCAAATTAAACTCAATGGTTATCCTTACTATCAACAAGTATGGCTAATTTAAGTGTCAATCACCATTGTAAATCACTGAGACTGCAGAAACATGAACAGACCATAGAGGGAGGCAGGTAAGTGACTGGTAGTGACTGTAGGCTACGTTTTAAGTTGACATATAGCATACAACTAAATTTTAAAAACTAAACTGAATTTGATTAATCTAATTAAATGAGGTAAATAATTCGATTCACACTAAATTGATTAATTAAATAAATAAATTAATGGGAGGACAGGAGAAGTGTTGCTGCTGCAATATGTGGGAGCTTGTGGACATTTTTGTCCAGGGCGACTACATCTGCGGTATGTGTCAGCGACTCGAGGAACTTCGGCTCCGAGTTGAGAAGCTGGAGTCCGAGCTGCGGACATTGCGAGACATCAGGGAAGGAGAAAGCCACCTGGACCTTTTGCTCCAGGAGGCAGCCACACCCGAGATTATATACTTTAGAATTGACACGTGGTCAGGGACAGGAGGGTGTGACTGCGAATGAGGCAGGTACGGGAATCCAGGAGGTAGTATTGCAGGAGCCCAAGTCCCGGCACTTGTCCAATAGATTTGAGGTTCTTGCAACCCTTGTGGACAAGTGCGGGGACTACGGAGAGAATGAGAGAATGAGCAAACTGACCACGGCACCGTGGTACAGGAAGCCGTTCATGTGGGGGTACTAAAAAGGTAGGTGGTTGTAGTAGGCGACAGTATAGTTAGGGGGATATACACTGTTCTCTGCAGCCAGGAGCATGAGTCCCGAAGGCGATGTTGCCGACCTGGTGCCAGGGTTAAGGACATCTCCTCCGGGCTGGAGAAGAACTTGTAGTGGAAGGGGGAGGATCCAGTTGTGGTCCACATGGGTACCAACAACATAGGTAGGACTAAGAAAAAGGTTCTGTTGAGAGAGTTTGAGCAGCTAGGGAGTAAATTAAAAAGCAGAACCACAAAGGTAATAATCTCTGGATTATTACCTGAGCCAGGAGCAAATTGGCATAAGGTCAATAGGATCAGGGAGATGAATGTGTGGCTCAAAGATTGATGTGGAAGAAGTGGGTTTCAATTCGTGGGGCATTGGCACCAGTACAGGGGAAAGAGAGAGCTGTTCCATTGGGACAGACTACACCTGAACCATGCTGGGACTAGAGTTCTAGCAAATTGAATAAGTAGGGAGATAGATAGATACTTTAAACTAAATAGGGGGGGGGGGGGTGTGGAGAGAAATCTAGAATGCTAAAGAGAAAAGACGAAGAAGCAGTGCAGGAAAGTGATTGGGGTAAGGATAACCAGACTGTGTCAGGAAGGGACAGAGCGTACAAACAAAAGAGTGCACTAACAAATAGGGTCCGGGTAAGAAAAAATGGTAATAAGACAAATAGGGCCATAGTACAAAAAAATGTTAAGATGTCTAAAAATGTTAAGAAGACAAATCTAAAGGCACTGTATCTGAATGCATGAAACATTCGTAATAAGGTAGACGAATTAACAGCGCAAACAGATGTAAACGGATATGATATAATAGCAATTACAGAGACATGGCTGCAGGGTGACCAAGGCTGGGAGCTGAATATCCAAGGGTATTCAATATTTAGGAAGGACAGGCAAAAACGAAAAGGAGGTGGGGTGGCGTTGTTAGTAAAGGAGGAAATCAGAGCAATAGTGAGAAAGGATATTGGCTCAGAAAATCAAGATGTAGAATCAGTCTGGGTGGAGTTAAGAAGCACCAAGGGGCAGAAAACACTGGTGGGAGCTGTCTATAGGCCTCCAAACAGTAGTGGTAAAGTAGGGGATGGCATCAAACAGGAAATTAGAGATGCATGTAAGGGTACTATATTAATCATGGGTGAATTTAATCTGCATATAGACTGGCCAAACCAAATTAGCAATAATACTGTGGAGGATGAATTCCTGGAGTGTGTACTAGATGGTTTTTTAGACCAGTACATTGAGGAACCAATCAGGGAACAGGCTATCCTAGATTGGGTATTGTGCAATGAGAAAGGGGTTAATTAATAATCTTGTTATGTGGGGTCCTTTAGGGAAGAATGACCATAACAATAGAATTCTTCATTAAGATGGAAAGTGAAGTAATCCAATCCGAAACTAGGGTCCTAAATCTAAACAAAGGAAACTACGAAGGTATGAGGAGTGAGTTGGCTATGATAGATTGAGAAGCTTCATTAAAAGGCAGGACGGTGGATAAGCAATGGCTAACATTTAAGGAACGAATGCATGAACTGCAACAGTTGTGCATTCCTTTCTAGCACAAAAACACAAAAGGAATAGTGGCTCAACCATGGCTAACAAAAGAAATTAATGATAGTATTAGATCTAAAGAGGAGACATATAAAGTTGCCAGAAAAAGTAGCAAGCCTGAGGATTGGAAGCAGTTTAGAATTCAGCAAAAAAGGACCAAGAGATTGATTAAGAGGGGAAAAATAGAATATGAGAGTAAACTTGCAAGGAACATAAAAGTGGACTGTAAAAGCTTCTACAAGTATGTAAAAAGAAAAAGATTAGTGAAGACAAATGTAGGTCACTTACAGTCAGAAACGGGAGAATTTATCAAGGCGAACCAGGAAATGGCAGAGCAATTAAACAAATACTTTGCTTTTGTCTTCATGGAAGAGGACACAAATAACTTCCCAGAAATGCGAGGGAACCAAGGGTCTAGTGAGAAGGAGGAATTAAAGGAAATCAGCATCAGTAAAAAAATAGTGCTGGAGAAATTAATGGGACTGAAAGCCGATAAATCCCCAGGACCTGATAATCTGCATCCCAGAGTACTAAAAGAGGTAGCCATGGAAATAGTGGGTGCATTGGTTGTCATCTTCCAAAATTCTATAGATTATGGAACAGTTCCTGCAGATTGGAGGGTGGCAAATGTAACTCCACTATTTAAAAAAGGAGGGAGAGAGAAAACAGGGAACTACAGATTAGCCAAACATCAATAGTAGGGAAAATGTTAGAGTCTATTATAAAGGATGTGATAACAGGACACTTAGAAAATATCAACGGGATTAGACAAAGCCAACATGGATTTATGAAAGGGAAATCATGTTTGACAAACCTACAGGAGTTTTTAGAGGATGTACCTGGTGGAATAGATAAGGGAGAACCAGTTAATGTAGTTTATTTGGATTTTCAGAAGGCCTTTGATGAAGTCCCACATAAGAGGTTAGTGTGCAAAATTAAAGCACATGGAATTGGCGGTAATATACTGGTATGGATTGAAAATTGGTTAACAGACAGGAAACAGAGAGTCGGAATAAAAGGGTCTTTTTCGGGGTGGCAGGCAGTGACTAGTGGGGTACCGCAGGGATCAGTGCTTGGGCCCCAGCTATTCACAATATATATCAATGATTTGGATGAGGGAACCAAATGTATTATTTCCAAGTTTGCTGACGACACAAAACTAGGTGGGATCGTGAGTTGTGAGGAGGATGCAAAGAGGCTTCAAGGCAATTTAGACAAGTTGAGTGAGTGGGCAAATACATGGCAGATGCAGTATAATGTGGATAAATGTGAAGTTATCCACTTCGGAAGGAAAAACAGAAAGGCAGAGTATTATTTAAATGGTGATAGATTGGGGAATGTTGATGTACAAAGGGACCCGGGTGTCCTTGTACACCAGTCACTGAAAACAAATATGCAGGTGCAGCAAGCAGTTAGGAAGGCAAAAGGTATGCTGGCCTTCATTGCAAGAGGATTTGAGTACAGGAGCAAGGATGTCTCACTGCAGTTATACAGGGCCTTGGTGAGACCATACCTGGAGTATTGTGTGAAGTTTTGGTCTCCTTACCTAAGAAAGGATATACTTGCCATAGAGGGAGTGCAGCGAAGGTCCACCAGACTGATTCCTGGGATGGCAGGACTGTCGTATGAGGAAAGTTTGGGTCGACTCGGCCTGTATTCACTCGAGTTCAGAAGAATGAGAGGGGATCTCATTGAAACATATAAAATTCTGACATGGCTAGACAGACTGGATGCAGGGAGGATGTTTCCCCTGCCTGGGGGGGATCCAGAACGAGGGTTCACAGTCTCAGGATACGGGGTAGGACATTTGGGACTGAGATGAGGAGAAATATCTTCACTCAGAGGTTGGTGAACCTGTGGAATTCTCTACCACAGAAGGCTGTGGAGGCCAGTCACTGAATATATTTAAGAAGGAGCTAGATAGATTTCTGGACACAAAAGGCATCAAGGGGTAAGGAGAGAGAGTGCGAATATGGTATTGTGATAGAGGATCTGCCATGATCATATGGAATGGTGGAGCAGGCTCGAAGGGCCGAATGGCCTACTCTTGCTCCTATTTTCTATGTTTCTATTAATTACTTCATTATACTACATCCCATTTCCCAAACTATCCCACTGAATTCTAAATTTCTAAAACTCACTAATAGTTAGAAAAAGGAAAATTATTAATCCCATTTTGAATATTCTAGGCACATTGGCCAAATAGCTAGTGGTTAACTAACCTTCTTCCTACATTTATTGGTGATATGCTGATCATAATGGTGACAAACATCAAGTCCAGGTTCAGAATCCAACGTGGGTGGTAACAATTCTGGTTCCTTTATGGAAACCCAAATTTGCCTCTTGTGAAATTATCACGTGTTGAAGTGGATTGGCATAAACAGATTAACTGATCATTTATCTCACTGCTGTTTGTGGGACCTCGCTACACACAAATTGGATGTCATGTTTGCTTACAAAACAAATGACTACACTTCAAAAGCAATGTATTGGCTGTGAAGAGCTTTGGTCATCCTGCCGACATGAAAAACATTATATAAATGCAAGTTCTTTTTTCTTCTTTAACCCTTATTATGCCCAAAATAGCAGTTTCAGTATTGATTAATTTGCAAGCAAAATCAGCAAGTAGACATTAGTTATGAATATGCATTTTTAAAAATGATTAAAGTGAGAATTTTTTTTAAATCCTCTGTAAACAAAAATTTAAAACAGCCTGGGTTTGCAGAAGATCAAGTATAATTATTTTACTTCAGACCAGATATTAATTTTTACCTTAACATCTACAATAATCTAGGTTTCACTATAAGGCTGAACATTGTAAAGGTGGGCAAGAATTGCTGCACTTGAATCATGCTTACATCATCCAATCTAACTACATCAACTGTGATTGCAGAAAAGTGTAAGGGCCAGCCCAGGAGGAGGAAGATGGGTACTGGAAAATAGGGCAAACCATTTAAAGAAAAAAATAATTAGTTTTCAAACTAATGTTATAAACTGGAAGCAAGAAGCTTAGCAGACAAATGGAAAAGTAAAAAAAAAATGGCAAAAGCTTTCATATTGGGCCTGACTTTAACTCCTCTGAACAGGCCTGAGTATTGGGGCAAGCTGTAGAGATATCCACTGTTGCTGCCCAACTTTATGTTGTGAAGCCCAGAACGAATTATATTATCTCGATTTTTGAGACCAGTCACCCCTTAAAAAAATATTTTCAGAGCCGACTAATCAATAAAGATAGAGAAAGCTATGTAAAAAAAAAGATATTGATAAAAAGTGGATACAATAAACATGAATTAACTCCATGTCTATGTCTTTGTCAAAAGCCCCATCCTCTCTCCCAACTCCCAAGCAGACTGTGGCAGGAAGGGACAGAGAGTTTACCAATAATAGTGCATCAACAAGTAAGGTCAAAGCAGGAAAAAATGGTAAAAAGTCAAAATTAAAGGCTCTTTATCTGAATGCACAGAGCATTCGTAACAAGACAGATGAATTAATTGCACAAATAGAGATGAATGGGTTTGACCTAATTGCCATTACTGAGACTTGGTTGCAAAATGACCACAGTTGGGAACTAAATATTCCAAGGTACATGACATTTAGAAAAGGCAGGCAGAATGGAAAAGGAGGGGGTGTAGCCCTAATAATAAAGGATGACATAAGGACAGAAGTGAGAAAGGATCTTGGCTCGGAGGATCAGGAAGTAGAATCAGTATGGGCGGAAATAAGAAATAACAAGGGGCTGAAAACACTGGTGGGAGTAGTTTGTTGGGGCCCTAATAGTAGCTATACCGTTGGACAGAGTATTAATCATGAAATAACAGGAGCTTGTAACAAAGGTAATGCAATAATCGTGGGGGACTTTAATCTGCATATAGACTGGGCAAATCAAATTGGCAAATGAAGTTTGGAACACAAGTTCATGGAATGTATTCGAGATGGTTTCCTAGAGCAATACGTCATGGGACCAACCAGGGAACAGGCTATTTTAGATTTTGTACTGTGTAATGAGATACGGTTAATTAGTAATCTCACAGTAAAGGATCCTCTGGGGAAGAGTGATCATAATATGATAGAATTTCACATTGAGTTTGAAAGTAACGTACTTAAATCAGAAACTAGAGTCTTGAACTTAAATAAAGCCAATTACATAGGTATGAGGGGAGAGTTGTCAAAGGTAGATTGGGAAATTAAATTAAAGGGATTGACAGTTGAAAAGCAATGACAAACATTTAAAGAAACATTTCAATATTCTCAACAAATATACATTCCATTGAGAAATAAAAACTCCACGGGAAAAGAGATCAACCCGTGGTAAACTAGCAAGAAATATAAAAACGGATTGTAAGAGCTTCTACAAGTATGTAAAAAGGACGAGAGTAGCAAAAGTAAATGTTGGTCCCTTAGAGGCTGAGACTGGAGAAATTATAATGGGGAATCAGGAAATGGCAGATGTGTTAAACAAATATTTTGTATCTGTCTTCACAGTAAAAAGCATACCAAAAATAATGGGGAACCAAGGGGTAAATGAGAGTGAGGAACTTAAAACAATTAATATCACTAGAGAAAAAGTACTGGACAAACTGATGGGACTAAAAGCCAACAAAACCCCTGGACTTGATGGCCTACATCCGAGGGTTCTAAAAGAGGTGGCTGCAGAGATAGTGAATGCATTGGTTATGATCTTCCAAAATTCTCTAGATTCTTTTACAGCCCCAGTGGATTGGAAGGTAGCAAATGAAGGGAGGGAGGGAGAAAACAGGGAACTACAGGCCAGTTAGCCTGACATCGGTCGTCAAGAAAATGCTGGAATCCATTATTAAGGAAGTGGTAACAGGGCACTTAGAAAATCATAATATGATTAGACAGAGTCAACATGGATTTATGAAAGGGAAATCGTGTTTGACAAATTTATTAAGAGTTTTTTGAGGATGTAACTAGCAGGGTAGTTAAAGGAGAACCAGTGGATGTAATATTTGGATTTTCAAAAGGCATTCGATAAGGTGCTACATAAAAGGTTGTTACACAAGGTACGGACTCATGGGGTTGGGGATAATGTGTTAGCATGGATAAAGGATTGGTTATAGAAAACAGAGAGTAGGGATAAACGGGTCATTCTCAGGTTGGCAGATTGTAACTAGTGGGGTGCCACAAGGATCAGTGCTTGGGCCTCAGCTATTTACAATCTATATTAATGACTTGGATGAAGGGACTGAGTGTAATGTATCCAAGTTTGCTGACGACACAAAGCTAGGTGGGAAAGTAAGCTGTGAGGAGGACACAAAGAGTCTGCAAAGGGATATAGACAAGTTACGTGAGTGGGCAAAAAGGTGGCAGATGGAGTACAATGTGGGGAATTGTGAGGTTATTCACTTTGATAGGAAGAATAGACAAACAGAATATTTTTTAAATGCTGAGAAACTATTACATGTTGGTGTTCAGAGAGACTTGGGTGTCCTTGTACAAGAAACACAAAAAGTTAGTATGCAGGTACAGCAAGCAATTAGAAAGGCAAATGGCATGTTGGCCTTTATTGCAAGGGGTTTGAAGTACAAGAGAAAGGAAGTCTTACTACAGTTGTACAGGCCATTGGTGAGACCTCACCTGGAGTGCTGTGTACAGTTTTGGTCTCCTTATCTAAGGAAGGATATTTTTGCCTTGGAGGTGGTGCAACAAAGTTTCACTAGATTAATTCCTGGGATGACAGGGTTGTCCTATGAAGAGAGGTTGAGTAGAATGGGCCTATACTCTCTGGAGTTTAGAAGAATGAGAGGTGATTTCATTGAAACAAATAAGATTCTGAGAGGACTTGACTGGGTAGATTCTGAGAGATTGTTTCCTCTGGCTAGAGAGTCTAGAACTAGGGGGCATAATCACAGGATATGGGGTCAGCCATCAAGACTGAGATGAGGAAGAATTTCTTCACGCAGAGGGTTGTGAATCTTTGGAATTCTCTACCCCAGAGGGCTGTGGATGCTGAGTCACTGAATATATTCAAGGCTGAGATGGATAGAGTTTTGGATTCTAGGGGAAATCAAGGGATATTGGGATCGGGCGGGAAAGTGGAATTGATGTCGAAGATCAACCATGATCTGATTGAATGGCGGAACAGGCTCAAGTGGCCTACTCCTGCTCCTATTTCTTATGTTCCCACCATCTGAGCAAAAGGTAGCAACCCTAGCCAGCAGTGCCCCTAAGCATCTCAGAGCCAAGTCACCCTGTTTTTCAGAAACAGTCCCCTGAGCACCAACCAAACACATGCAGAACTCAGAGTTATATATTGCCCAGGAGGGCAAACTAGCTGTATGAGTGGTCCAAAACAACCACTACAGGGTGTGCAGGAACCAGGAGCACAACCAACAGGTCCAAGACTTCAAACTCTTTCAAATTTCAGAATAAGGTCTGAAGTGGGTCCTGGATTTTGCTACATTTAGATAGAGATCAAATCTGGCATAATTACAGCACAAACAGACATCCATTGCTGAACACTATATGTAGCACGAAAGAAGAAAAGAAAATTTTGAATTAAGTACTGCAACTGCAGGAAGGAAGGGCATGTTTAAAATCAGAGGACTCCCAAAAATTGAAGGAGTCTCAGGAACTCTTGTGACAAAGATGCTTAACCTATTTTGACCACATCCCTTAAGGTTGTTAAATTAATCTTCATAACAATTTATTGGTTATGCTTTGCAACATTAAGGAGAAGTGCCTTGTTAAGTGCATCTACTACAGCAGATATAATCCTACATCAAGATATCGAGAAAGTCACCAACAAGTAGCACAAACCAGAAATAATGGTACCAGATCCTCAGCTAAATAATTCTAACCACTCAACCAACTCAGGAAATGGAGAGATTGTCCCAGTGTTTCAGGATTTTTTTGGTTCAAAGCTCTAAGTACTAATGGTACAAAGCTCTTCCTTAGTATTCCTACAGCAAACAAAATATTTATATTATTTATATAACGCTACCATTTTCATGACTCAAAGCAAACTTGCATGTCCAGTCAATACACCGAATCTTCTCCATTGTTACCTGTGTTTCAATTGGACCACATACAGCTTGACGAACGCTACACATTTAACATTTTAGTAGTGGTAAGGACACCTGAATGTGTCGTATACAGAATTAAAACTGGTGGAAGGAGATTACAAGGAAGTAATACAACTGAGGAGTTTGGACAGCATCTTAAATCCACAGAAACAATTGAATGGATTTGACATGTCATCCACCACCTAAGATTGTATTAACATTGTTAACTTCCCCTATCTGCATATAAAAAGTACAATTTTTAAAAAGTTGTTCAACTGGGAAATTACTAATGACTTACCGATATGCAGAGCTTCCCCAGGTCCTTGTGCTGTGGAAAGGGTGATGTCAGTGAGTGCAGATTACAAACATTGTGACGTAAGCAAGTGCAAGTTTATCAATCATGATTGGTAGTAGGGCATTACAAGGTTATTTTTTTGGCAGTCAGCTGCAGGGTTAATCACAAATTTGTGTGTATATTTTATTTATATATACATATACACATATATATATATACACATATATACACACATATACACATCTACAAATACATATATACATATACACACACATACATATGTATATACACTGAATTCATATTTACCTTTTTGTGGTTCTTGTACACATTTCTGTGAGCAAATCCTTTTCCACAAAGTTTGCATTTGTAAGGTTTGTCCTCGCTGTGGATAATTTTATGCGCAGTCACTTGATCTAGACGTTTAAAAGATTTACTGCAGACCTCACAGGTGTAAGGGCGTTTCTCTGTGGAAAACAAGCAGCAAATATTAAACTGTCAGTTTGTAAAGAAGGAAAGATGAAAGGAAGACTTTATCCACTGAGGGAATCTTGCAATTAAGTCAACACAATTAAGATTAAACCAATTAGACAGACAGCTGCATGCCTTTTGAATTATGTGCATCAAATTGCTTTTTGTAGGACAAGCTCGGGTATATCTTCTGCAATTTGCACATCCTAAACCATCTCTTCTAAATACCAAACTCTGTTTAATTAGCTTTAGTCAAAAGAGAATGACTTCAAAGAAAAGTAGCTACACACCATGAACATAAATCAGCTCTTTTTCAGATTAAAGACAGTTAAGCAGCTATGACAAATTTTATTTTGTGTTACTTAATTACCAGGAAAGCGGGTCACAAGGCAGGCCCCAGAAAGTGAAACTTCATGCTATCTGCTTTTATGTTTCAGCAAGAAACTCCAGCTTGGAATTACCTGAATGGGTAATCATATGGCGCTTCAACTGGTTTGCTGATATGAATTTTTTGTCGCACTCCTGGCAATTGAAGACCTCGTGAATCTTGCAATTTGAAGATAAACAGTGATTATTACATGCAAGGAGAATTCAACGAAGATATCAGATCAAAGACACAAATCTTCTGAGGTTGCTTTGAGAGAGTTTAATGACTTCTCTGCCTCAAGCCAAGTTAACATTTACAATTGCACTGTAATTGCCTTCCTAATAATCTCTTAAGAGACATGAGAGTATGGTTATGAAAATAAAACCTGACATTTAGAAAAGAAAAGTACAAGATTAGAACACCACGTGGGAGGAGGGACATCAGTTATATATTTTTCTTTTTTTTTTAATGAGAACTATAATTCAAGAATATTAATATTGAGAAAATTAGGTTACAAATATTGAAGATAAACTGATTGCAATAGATTTGCTGACCTTAAAGTTCAGATTTGTCTTTTAACCAGAACTTCTTGTGATATTTATTACTTTATTCTGTAACTCATTTATTACTTTATTCTGTAACTCATCATCATGTCCTGGATTTTGTTGGAATGACTTTATGATACTGACTCCCTTATAAAGCTAGAATTGTTTATTAATCCTGGCATGAAAGCTCCTTTCATATCTTTCTATCCATAAATCTGTACTGTTCTGCATGTTTGTCACAATAATACTGAAGAAAAAAATACTCCGGGAATTAAAAAACAGACTTATATTTATGCAATTTCTATGAATCTCTTTGAAACATCGAAAACTGTATTGCCTACAATGAATTACTCTGAACTGAACTGACTGTTGTTATGTACACAATAGTATTTTTGGGATTTATAAATGGGGCATATAAAACAATAGTAACAACAGGGTGTCAGCTGTGGCTCAATGGCAGCAATCTTGCCTCTTGAGTCAGAAGATCATTGGTTCAAGTCCTACTCCACAGACTTGAGCACAAAAGCTAGGCTGACACTCCCAGTGCACTATCAGAGGTATCATCCTTCGGGTGATATGTTAAACCGAGGCCCAATCCGCCCTCTCAGGTGGACTTAAAAGATCCAACGGCACTATTTCGAAGAAGAGCAGGGGAGCTCCCCCAAGTGACCTGGCCAATATTTATCCCTCAATCAACATCACTAAAACTCATTGCTGTTTGTGGGAGCTTACGGTGCACCAAGTCCAAGTCTCCTACATTACAACAGTGACGACACTTCAAAAGTGTAAAGCGCTTTGGGACGCCGTGAAAGGCACAATATAAATGCAAGTCTTTTTTTTTGTTTTCAAAGTCATGATAAATTTGTACAATACATTGGACAGGCCGCATTTAGAGCACAGTTTTTGGAGCCACGTTATAGAAACAATATTAAAGCAATAGAGTAGTATAGAAACATAGAAAATAGGAGCAGGAGTAGGCCATTCGGCCCTTCAAGCCTGCTCAGCCATTCAATATAATCGTGGCTGATCCCCTATCTTAATACCATATTCCCGCTCTCTTCCCATACCCCTTGATGCCTTCTGTGTCTAAAAATCTATCTAGCTCCTTCTTAAATATATTCAGTGACTGGCCTCCACAGCCTTCTGTGGTAGAGAATTCCACAGGTTCACCAACCTCTGAGTGAAGAAATTTCTCCTCATCTCAGTCCCAAATGTCCTACCCCGTATCCTGAGACTGTGAACCCTCGTTCTGGACAGGAAACATCCATCCTGCATCCAGTCTGTCTAGCCCTGTCAGAATTTTATATGTTTCAATGAGATCCCCTCTCATTCTTCTAAACTCGAGTGAATACAGGCCTAGTCGACCCAATCTCTCCTCATTCAACAGTCCTGCCATCCCAGGAATCAGTCTGGTGAACCTTCGCTGCACTCTCTCTATGGCAAATATATCCTTTCTTAGGTAAGGAGACCAAAACTGCACACAATATTCCAGGTGTGGTCTCGCCAAGGCCCTGTATAACTGCAGTTAGACATCCTTGCTCCTATACTCAAATCCTCTTGCAATGAAGGTCAACATACCATTTGCCTTCCTCACTGCTTGCTGCACCAGCATGTTTGCTTTCAGTGACTGGTGTACAAGGACACCCAGGTCCCTTTGCACATCAACATTTCCGAAACTATCACCATTTATATAATACTCTGCCTTTCTGTTTTTCCTTCCGAAGAGGATAACTTCACATTTATCCACATTTTACTGCATCTGCCATGTATTTGCTCATACACTCAACTTGTCTAAATCGCCTTGAAGCCTCTTTGCATCCTCCTCACAAATCACAATCCCACCTAGTTTTGTGTCGTCAGCAAACATGGAAATATTACATTTGGTTCCCTCATCCAAATCATTGATATATATTGTGAATAGCTGGGACACAAGCACTGATCCCCGCGTTACCCCACTAGTCACTGCCTGCCACCCCGAAAAAGACCCTTTTATTCCGACTCTCTGTTTCCTGTCTGTTAACCAATTTTGAATCCATGCCAGAATATTACCGCCAATTCCATGTGCTTTAATTTTGCACATCAACCTCTTTTGTCGGACTACGTCAAAGGTCTTCTGAAAATCCAAATAAACCACATCCACTGGTTCTCCCTTATCCATTTTACTAGTTACATCCTCTAAAAACTCCCGTAGGTTTGTCAAACATGATTTCCCTTTCATAAATCCATGTTGACTCTGTCTAATCCCGTTGATATTTTCTAGCATTTTCCCCACTACTGATGTTAGGCTAACCGGTCTGTAGTTCCCTGTTTTCTCTCTCCCTCCTTTTTTAAATAATGGGGTTACATTTGCCACCCTCCAATCTGCAGGAACTGTTCCATAATCTATAGAATTTTGGAAGATGACAACTAATGCATCCACTATTTCCATGGCTACCACTTTTCGTTCTCTGGGATGCAGATTATCAGGCCCTGGGGGTTTATTGGCTTTCAGTCCCATTTATTTCTCAGCACTATTTTTTTACTAATACTAATTTCCATTAATTCCTCCTTCTCACTAGACCCTTGGTTCCCTCGCATTTCTGGGAAGTTATTTGTGTCCTCTTCCATGAAGACAGAACCAAAGTATTTGTTTAATTGCTCTGCCATTTCCTGGTTCCCCTTGATAAATTCTCCCGTTTCTGACTGTAAGTGACCTACATTTGTCTTCACTAATCTTTTTCTTTTTACATACTTGTAGAGGCTTTTACACTCCACTTTTATGTTCCTTGAAAATTTACTCTCATACTCTATTTTTCCCCTCTTAATCAATCTCTTGGTCCTTTTTTGCTGAATTCTAAACTGCTTCCAATCCTCAGGCTTGCTACTTTTTCTGGCAACTTTATATGACTCCTCTTTAGATCTAATACTATCATTAATTTCTTTTGTTAGCCATGGTTGGGCCGCTTTTCCTTTTGTGTTTTTGTGTCAGAAAGGAATGTGTAACTGTTGCAATTTATGCATTCGTTCCTTAAATGTTAGCCATTGCTTATCCACCATCATGCCTTTTAATGAAGCTTCTCAATCCATCATAGCCAACTCACTCCTCATACCTTCATAGTTTCCTTTGTTTAGATTTAGGACCCTAGTTTCGGATTGGATTACTTCACTTTCCATCTTAATGAAGAATTTTATCATGTTATGCTCATTCTTCCCTAAAGGACCCTGCACAACAAGATTATTAATTAATCCCTTCTCGTTGCACAATACCCAATCTAGGATAGCCTGTTCCCTGATTGGCTCCTCAACGTACTGGTCTAAAAAACCATCTCGTACACACTCCAGGAATTCATCCTCCACAGTATTATTGCTAATTTGGTTTGGCCAGTCTATATGTAGATTAAAGTCACCCATGATTACTATAGTACCCTTGTTACATGCATCTCTAATTTCCTGTTTGATCCCATCCCCGACATTACCACTACTGTTTGGAGGCCTATAGACAATTTCCACCAGTGTTTTCTGCCCCTGGGTGCTTCTTAATTCCACCAGACTGATTCTACACCTTGATTTTCTGAGCCAATATCCTTTCTCACTATTGCTCTGATTTCCTCCTTTACTAACAACGCCATCCCACCTCCTTTTCATTTTTGCCTGTCCTTCCTAAATATTGAATACCCTTGGATATTCAGTTCCCAGCCTTGGTCACCCTGCAGCCATGTCTCTGTAATTGTAATTATATCGTATCCGTTTACATCTATTTATGCTGTTAATTCATCTACCTTATTACGAATGCTTCGTGCATTCAGATACAGTGCCTTTAGATTTGTCTTCTTAACATTTTTAGACATCTTAACATTTTTTTGTAGTATGGCCCTATTTGTCTTATTACCATTTTTTCTTACCCGGACCCTATTTGTTAGTGCACTCTTTTGTTTGTACGCTCTGTCCCTTCCTGACACAGTCTGGTTATCCTTACCCCAATCACTTTCCTGCACTGCTTCTTCGTCTTATCTCTTTAACATTCTAGATTTCTCTCCACCGGGACCCTCCCCCCCGCCTTTATTTAGTTTAAAGCCGTATCTATCTCCCTAGTTATTCGATTCCCTAGAACTCTGGTCCCAGCACGGTTCCTTGTGTAGATTCACAAGGATGATAGCAGGTTTGGGAAACTATAGCTGGGAGGAAGGACTTGAAATACTGGGATTATTCCCACTGGAGCAGAGAAGGCAAAGGGGAAATGCTGTAGAGGTTTTTAAAATTATGAAGAGTTTTGATAGAGTGAACAAGAGAAAACAGTTTCCTCTGGTTAGGAAGTCAGTGGCGAGGTGTCATCGATTTAAAATTGTCGCTGTGAGAGAGAGGAGAGGGGTTTGGAGAAATTTTGTTTGCTCAGAAGGTTGTTGAAGCATAGAACACTTTGCCACAGGAAGTGGTTGAAGAAGAAGGCATTGCGTCTTTTAAGGGAAAATTGGATAAATATTTGAAGCAGAGAAAGATACAGGAATATAAGCAAAGAGTAGGGCAGGGAGATTAGTTTTGGATTACCCCAGCAAAAATCTGGAACAGACTGGATTGAATGGCCTTCTTCTGAGTTTTAAACTTCTACTGGTCATATAGTTCTACACTTGAGTGTAAATAGATTACAGCTTTTAGATATTACATTTGTATGGATGTAAATTATATAGAATTATCTATAAAGAAAATGAGGTAAAAACATACTGCAATTGAAATAAAATGTGGCCCTGTAAGTTTTACTTGGAATTTTTATTTCACTGTTTCTGAAACTGATAAAATCTCCATGTATATTTTCAACAGCATTTGTACTAATTGTCACTAATACTAAGCCAAAATCAAAAGTTAATTAAAATGACAATGCTATACTTAAATCCCACTAAATTATAAGTATTGTACTGTACTTCAGAAAATTACTAATTGCTATTTTAGCCATGATGTTAAATCTCTAATGTCAGACAGTAGTTTTTAATCAGGCCATCTTGAATACCTTTTCATTAAATCCATACAGTCATATCACATGCTAGGGACAGGAACAGCTCTATGAAGCTCATAAAGTTCTAATGGCATTACGAAAAGTAGATTTACAAAAGTGCCTCATGTATGGAAACTTTAGGGGTGAGTGAGCCAAACTTGAATTAACATTTTGAATTATCATGACATTTCATACTCCATGACCACTGGATTTCAATACATCAAACCTAGAAAATGAACAGCCATTCTACTTAATGGGACTCAAGACACCTTAAATAAAAGAGACAACATAGGCAGTTAATTCATGTGGTGCAAATATAATACCAGAGTCAGTGAGTACATTCAGCTCATGAAACACAACTATGCAATGAATATTGTTAGTGAAATAATGGGGAAATTTTAACCCAACCACGACAGGTGGGAGATGGTTGCGGGGGTGGGGGAAAAAGAATTAAATTGGTAAAAATGTGAAACGCGACTCTAACCCGCCGCGAATGCGCATACCTCCAGTTTAACTGTGGCGAGTTTGGGGGGTGTCTGAAAAACCCGCTCTGGAGAGGCGGGTCAGTGATTATAATATTTTAATGAGGCTCCGTTCCTCAGATTTTGTGAGCCATTTGAATTTAACGACTGTGGGCCGGGTTTCCCAGGGCTCAGGAAACCCGGCAGATAAAGGGAGGCAGGACCTGCCAGATCCAGCAGGCAAGTACTTTTCCAGTACTGCTTGTGGGCCAGGAGAAGGAGTGCTTCCCCCCAGCCCCTCAAACAAATCTTCTGTCACGATCTCTCCCTCCCAGTGATCGGCCGACACCCCCCACGATCTTCAGACCGGCCGACATCCCCACACGATCTTCAGACCACCCCCCCCCCCCCCACCCCGTGATCTTCAGTTCCCCCCCACCTCCGCGATTGGCCAACTCCCCCCCCCCCCCCCACCTCGCGATCCCTCCCTCTCCACGATCGGCCGGCCGACCCCCACACCCCATCATCTCTCCCTCCCCCCGCGCCTCCGTACTCCGGGTCCTCTCACCTAATCTTCTTCGGTTGCCGGGGACCGTCCCCAGCAGTCCCCGGCTGCGCTCTCCTACAGCAGGCTTTCCTGCCCGGCAGCCAGCCAAGCCTGTCAATCTGGCTGGCGTCCGGGTGGGAAATGGAGAAAAAAAATGCTAATGAGATCCTGCTGTTAAATTCCGCAGGACCTCCATGTTCCGGGATTCCCAGCCGCAAACATGCCTCCCCATAAATATTCTGGCCAATCACTCCTTCTGAAACTATTACTAAGAATTTTTCATATACAAATACCTACATATAAGTGGCTACTTCGAATACAATTTCAAGTGAAGCAGCACTTCGAATTACTCCAATCACAGGCACCATTTTGAATGGGATCGACTAAGTGGGTCGCAGCTACACATCTGTGGCCACCTGCAGCACATCTGTGGCCACCTGCAGCATTCCCCAAACATCATGTGGTAATTACAACAGGACAGGAGGCAGGGCGGATGGAGGCCAGACCATTTTGGTGAAGAGATAAGTACTTAATTCCTCAAATATGTATTTATGTAATATAAATAAAGTCTGTGGTGACTGAAATGGCTAACTGATAATTTTGTCATTCCTAATTGGTTCATAATACAGTCAATGAAACAAATCAGATGATGTGCTGGAAGATGTGCCTTCAATAAATGAGATGACAAGGCAATTACCGAAACATTCTGTCGCCACAATCTTTCATTAAACTTAAGCAACAGTTACACTCTGAAATGCCTATTATTGAAGTCAATGGCATTTTAAATTAAGACTACTGCTTGAAGCATAGATTTATGGATGAACTTTGAGGTATCTCAGATCCCTATCCCCTAGGAAAAAAAACTTGTAGTTTTCTAAAGCAACTTATAAAAGGCCGAAAGTTGTCAGATGCTAAGATAACCTCAATTCCATTTATTGGGGAAAAAACGTGTGCAAACAAGGCAATGGGTTACTTGCTCATGTTACACAATAAAGCAACAAGTGCGAAGAGCTCATGGACTTCTTTCTCACCAAGATGGAGTCCATCTAATATGCTGCCCCTGCTGCTCCCCTCATTGCCCACCAAGCCAAATTTCCCCCCAGCCTTAACTTCTATCCCATCTCCCCCCATGCCATCTTCGAACTCATCTCGTCCATGAGACCCACTTCCGACTCTCAACTCCATTCCCACTAAACTGTTGGCCACCCAACTTCCCTTCCTGGCTCCCACACTAGCTGACATTGTGAATGTTTCCCTCTCCCTTTCAAAACCAATTATTAACACTCCCCTACTCAAACAATGTACCCTCAATCTTTCTGTTCCTGATCACTACTGCCCTATCTCCAACCTCCCTTTCCTCTCCAAAATCCTTGAATATGTTGTCGCCTTCCAAATCTGCACCCATCTTTCCCGCAGCTCCCTGTTTCAATCTCTCCAATAAGGTATCAGGCCCCTGCCACATCACTGAAACAGCCCTAACCAAAGTCACAAATTACATTCTCTGTATCTGTGACAATGATGCACTATTACTCCTCATCTTCCTTGTGCTCTCTGTAGCCTCTCACACCATCAACCACAACATCTTCTTCCAACACCTCTCCTCTGTTGTTCAGCTCAGTGGGACTGCCCTCCACTTCCCATTGGATTGTAGCCACAGCATCTCTAACAATGTCTTCTCTTTTCCACCCCTGCACCGTTACCTCTAGAGTTCCTCAAGGATCTATCTCTGGCTTTATTCTCTTCTTCATCTACATGCTGCACCTTGATGACATCATCCAAAGGTATGGGGTTAGCTTTCATATGTACGTTGATGACACCCAGTTCTACCTCCACCATCTCTCTCGACCCCTCCACCACCTCTGTGTTGTCAGACTGCATGTCCTACATCTAGTCTTGGATGAGCCATAATTTCTTCCAGCTACATACTGGAAAGACTAAAGCCATTAATTTCGGCCCCTGCCACAAGCTTACCACCGATTCCATCTCCTTCTCTGATCTCCTACATTACAACAGTGACTACACTTCAAAAAATACTTCATTGGCTGTAAAGCATTTGGAACATCGCGAGGTCGTGAAAGGCGCGACAAAAATGCAAGTCTTTTTTTCTTTCACTGTCTCTGGCTGAACCAGAGTATTCTCAACAGCAGCATCCTATTCAACCGCATACTGAATTTCTGAACCCATATCAACTCCTTCAGAAAGACTGCCTACCTTCACCTCCATAACATCACCCGCCTGCACCTCAATTGCTGAAACGCTCATCCACATCACCTTCAGATTCAACTAGTCCAAAAACTTTAGTGGCCTGTCTCCCATCCTCCACCCTACATTATCTTCAGTTCATTTAAGACTCTGTTGCTCATATCCTAACCCACACCAAGTCCTGCTCACCCAGCATCCCTGTCCTTGCTGGCGTACATTGTCTCCCAGTTCCCCAATGGTTCAAATTTAAACCTTTTATCCTTCTGCTTAAATTCTTTCATGGCCTTCCCCCTTCTCTACCTCTCTAACATCCTCTAGCCCTACAACCCTTCCAACTCCCCCACCAAACTTTCCGTTGGTCTGAATTTGTATCTATTCCCTTCGTCCCACCATTAGCAGCTATGTCTGCAGCCATCTATGTCTCACACTCTGGAATTCCCTCCCTAAGCCCTCTCTCTCTTTACCTCCCTATCCTCCTTAAAACCCAACTCTTTGAACAAGCTTTTGGTCACCCCTCCTAATATCTCTTTCTTTGGGCCCGATATTACCATGGCGGCGGGTTCGCGGGCAGGGGGGGTCGATTCGGCGCGTGGGTAACACGCCCGGTGAAATCAGTCTGCCCCGCGCGCAATCGCAGGCTGATTGGATCCACTTACCTGTTCTTCCGGGTTCCCCACTGCTAAGCTGCGCAGCGAGCGGACTGCGCATGCACAGTAAGGTCTGTCAGCTGGAGGAGCTCTATTTAAAGGGGCAGTCCTCCACTGACTGATGCTGCAACAAATAGGAAAAATTACAGCATGGAGCAGCCCAGGGGGAAGGCTAGTCCCAGGTTTAATGATGCCTCACTCCAGCTTTTTTTGGATGGGATGAGGAAGAGGGGGAGGACATAGATCATCCCCCCCGGCGGGCGGGAGGAAGCGGCCTGCCTCTGCCACCAGGAAGACCTGGCTCGAGGTGGCAGAGGAGGTCACCTGCACCACCAACATATCGCGCACCTGCATACAGTGCAGGAGGCGCTGCAATGACATAAGTAGGTCAGCCAAAGTGAGTACATTTACTCATTCCCCTACACTCCGTCTGCCACATCACCGCCCCCACACCCACTCAACCTTCCCCACATCTCCTTCTGCACAGCCAACACTACTCTGTCACATCACCCCTCACACCCACTCAACCCTCATCCTCATCTTACCTGCACTTACTCACCTCGCCAGTACGAATCTCGCCACTACCACTCAACCCAATCCTCATACAATCTCATGGATCTATCTTATACTCACCCTCTCATGCATCTCTTTCACGGTCAGCCTCACTCAACCTGCCACTACCTGTGCTGCAGCCACAGGGCATGCATCACATATGTGCAGTAGGAAGCGTAAGGCAAATGTGTCGTGAGCATGAAGGGGATGCACAAGGTTGTTTGAGGGTTTGTCATGGTTTTAACTTATATTTAATTTCTGATCAACTCACATTACATATTATATTGGCACCACTAATGCCACGTCTTTGCGAATCTTATCTGATTTGTGCAATAATGCCCTTTCCTGAGGATCGCCATGAAGACCCACAACTGATGCCACCCATTGTGTCACTGCAAAGTGGGTGTAGGTGTATTTGCAGGGCTCTTTTGTGCAGACGACTGAGACACGTCGGCGATGTCCCCGGTTACACCCTGGAAGGATGCGGAGGAGAGGTTGTTGAGGGCAGTGGTGACTTTGACAGCGACAGGTAAGAAGATGGTGCTCAGGCCAGCCAGGAGCAGCTCGGCATGAAGGAGGCTGCAGATGTCCACGACTACATGTCAAGTGACTCTGAGCCTCCGTGTGCACTGCTGCTCAGAGAGGTCCAGGAAGCTGAGCCTCGGTCTGTAGACCCTGTGGCGAGGGTAGTACCCTCTGCGGCGTATCTCTCTCTGCGGTTGCCCTCCCTCCTGCTGTGCAGATGGATGTGTCACAGCACTGTGTTGTGGAGCTCCACGTGTCAGAGGTGGGCGGCGTGGCCGGCGAGGCTGGTGATGCTGTTCGCCCTCCAAGGAGGTCATGACTGCAGCTACGGCGGCCCCCATCCGGAAGATGTACATCTGAGGGGGTCCGCAAGGTAGGCACATGTGTCTGGACACCGGGGTAAGTGTGCAAGTTGGTGAATTGTATTGTCAGGAGGAGGGTGGTGGAGGTCAAGCTTTGTCCAAAGTGACAGAGTGGCCTCCTGCAATGAGTGAGGGTCTCCCCCCCCAACCTGTCAAATGGACCTTTGCAGCTGCCACAGGCTGATGGCTGCAACACGTCCATTTCAACTGGGAGTGTTTCCCCCAGTACGGGAAACAGTCCCAGTTATTTGCAAAATCCCACCCCTCCTAAAATATCATGTTAATCAGGTCTCTAAACGACCTGAAATACCTCAATAAATACCTTAAGTGGCACCCCGCTGGCTTTAATTGCCGGCGGGAGTCCCACATGCGGGGGCTGCGCACGCATGTTAGCGCGTCAGTGGGGACCCGGAAATGGGGCGGGTTGGAGCCGGGCTCTGGACCCGCCCTGGGAAGCCCCGATTTTTGTAGCTCCCCCCGCCAGGAACGCACCCGATCGCGGGTGCTAAAATCAAGCCCTTTGACTCAGCTCCCATTTTTTTTATTACACCTCTGTGAAGCGTCTTTGGACATTTTTTCTACATTAAAAGCTCTATATAAATACAAGGTATTGTTGTGTGTTGCTAAATTTAATGTACCTGTATGTCTATTTATCAAATTTATTTTGTGTGTCTGAAACTTCATTTGAGAATGATGATTGGTTTATTGTGGACTCATGTTCCAGTTATCTGTTTGGTTCATTGGTTTGAACAATCACATATATTAGGAGGAAAAAACATCAGCTACCCTTTCTAGTAGGTTGTACTTCTACAACTGAAACACAGAAACAATTAAGAACAATTATTTCCCTTTCAGCCACCATGACAGTCTGCCACTTAAGTTTGCACAACCACTCAACATGGAAAAAAAGGAGGTAAGTTAAAACTTACCTCTATGATGCCATTTGATACTTTCACCACCCCATGACCACCAGCATCACTTACTGCTGCCTCCCTCAAGCACACTCCACCTTCCCTACCACTCACTGGCTAAGCTCCCCATCTGAGCGGTCTTATCTCCTGCCTGCCACTCCCTCTCTTACTCGTCTCAAACCTGCTTTATCGCTCACTCCCAGGACTCCACTTCTCGGCCCATGAGAAACCGTGTGGGAAATGTACAGGCAAAATAATATTAAACATTAATTTCATGAGGGCAAATCTAAATGACATTTTACAAAATAAAATAAACTTGCAGTTCCTTTATGTACCATCTTATCTCATTAGTTTCAGTAGAGTCAATTTGAAAGGTGCTATGCAAAGACAAAACATCAAAATTCAAACCCATCTAAAAACTGATTTGATCTAGATAACAGCTGGCGAGTCTTATTGAGAAGCTAAACACATTTATTGTCAATTTAAGAATTTACTTTCACTTGTGAACAGACAAAAGGAAAATCAGCTTGCGTAGATGGCAGTGTTATGGGGGGTAATTTCAACCCCCAAGGACGCTAGGTTGGGAGTGGATGGGAAGATAAAAATTGTAAAAATATAGAACCCGCCTCCTTCTGGTTTTAACGGAGGCAGGTCAGGGGCCGGCGACCAAACCACTTTCAGGAGACGGGTTGGTCAGTGAAATCTTTTAAGGAGGCTGTGGGTCTCCATTTTAATAGCTTTTTTATTTTTAACTCCTGTGGGCCAGGATTCCCAGGCCTTCTGATTCACGCCACATAAGAGGTGGAGAGAAGGGCCGGATCAACAGGTAAGTGCCTTTAATGCACTGCTTGTGGACCAGGAGGAGCAGGACTGTTTCCTCCAGGCCCAACAAACTTACCTGCCGCGATCCGACACATGCGATTGGCCGACCCCTCCCCACCCCGATCCCATGGTGTCTAATGCCCCCCTCCCACCCGACGACCGACCCCCCACTGATGTCCGACCTCTCCGCGATGTCTGACCCCCCCCCCACTGTCTCCAACCCCACCCAATGCCAAAACCCCCACCCCCCCAATTTCTGGACCCCCTATGACATCTCCGACCCCCTCCCCCCCCGATGTCATTCCCCGCTGTCCATGGCTCGGAGTGAAAATCCAGGCCATGATCCCTCATTTAAAGTCGTTCATTTATGGGCCTCTGTGGCAGCCCAGAATGCCAAGACCAGATTTATGTTCAACATCACAATTTGGATTTTCACTATTTAGAATATTTCCTAGAACAACTCCCCAATACATTTTGATTGAACAGTAAAAATTTAATTCGAGTCTGTTTTAAGTCCTTAAATTTCACGAAAGAATCTTTGGAGAATGCTTACAAAAATCCTTTCGGGATGTCTGACAGACTGAACTTTAGTAACACATCATGGCAAATCAGGCTGATGGTTTGCATTCTGCAGCTCTCTGTGTTCTCAGATACCGGCATTACCTGTTTGACTGGTTTCAATTAAAAATGCAGTACTGAGAGTGACCAAAAAATGTGCTTTATAGACAACAGCCCACCCAGAGTTTCTCAAAAATATTCTATGAAGAGTGTGACAAATTGGATTTCAAAGAACTATGTGCAGTAAAAAGGAAAGTTTTGAATAAAGGTTCAGATTTAAATTAAATAGCTTTACATAAGTTTTCTATTGCCGATCAAGTTAGAGAAACAACATTCATTGCAAGATTTTTTGGCATGTCATGCTCCATACCATCTAAATTACCACAGTGATTCATATAAACAGTAATAACTTTTCTTTTGACTCAAGGGTTGCCTTGTGGTGAAATTCACTCACAATGTCCCAACAGGTTTGAGTCCCAGCAAAGAACAACGTTATAAACAATCTGCTCTAAACGTAATGCTCCCATTATATATGGTCTCTGCTGCCTGGAGGACCATTACACATTGGGAAAATATGACAGAAGTCTGGTTCATCATATTCACAATCAAATGGACCAGTGTCTTCTGACTGCTAATCTGCAGTTGCCAAGGATGCCATAGCTCTGCTCACCACCATCCCCTATTGGAGATATGCAACAGTGCGGGTAAAATACAAGGACAAGAAAGGAGAACAGAACAGGTGGGGAAAAGATTTATTATTGCTTTATCCTATTGGGAATGTCTGGTTATTTATAATATTATTTGGCTGTTTAGGTGGATAAAGATTAAAAACATTATAGGATCAATTACACTCACCACCAACAACACCGCCACCCACCCACCCTCCCACCCACCCCCACTATTGCCAGGCACCAGCCAAGTGCAGAACTCCCAAAGTGCACTGCAGCTGTCAAGGCCTCTCTACGCCCAATGGTCCAGGGCAGCAAAATTGGGCATAGAAAGACTTTGACAGGTGCAGTGCATTTTGGAATTGCTGCAATGGAGGGTGCAATAATGGAAAGCAGACATACTCGTCAAAGAATTAAAACTTATTGCGCACTCAGAACCCAAAATCACAGAGCAACATTGAGCATTCTCTAGGTTCTAAGATGAGGAGAATCAACCCTCAATTGAAAATTCCAACCCCAAAATGGTTCACTGCAGTACAGAATAGTGTATGTACAGGTATATGTTGACCATTGACGACTTTTCTCCTAAAGAATAATAGAATCACATCTCAAGTAATGTAGTGTAATTAGGTTGTCCGTTGAATTAGATTACTGGAGAGTAAAATGCCTACTGTCCAAATCCGTTTGAGCATCAATTTAACACTGCTGCAACTTTATGCATTGCCGTGTTTTTTTTTCCCACTCTATTCATGAAACAAAATGATAATGCAAATATGTGTAAACTATATTTAGCACATACCCCTTTAGCAATACTGCGAGTCTATAGTGACAATGAGAAATGGCTGCACTCAACAATGGTAAATCCAAGGTCATTCTCCTCCCTCCACAAATTCTGTATCAGTTGTAATTTATAAACCTCAATTTAAAACATTCGGATGCAATTTAATGCTTTTTTTGACAGGGCAAAGGATGTGAGGTATGCACAAGAGGCCAGAGTTGGAGGAACAGAGGGAATTAAACTGGATAACCCCCAAAAACGGGCAATGGGATTGTGGTGCGTGATTAATTCGCGCCTGTTCGTTGCGATGCAGGCAGCACATACCATTCTTGCTGCCTGATAATTTCTATGATTGCTGCGTGCAGCCAGCGCTACCGGCACTATTGATTGGCTGCATGCACCAGCAAGGGGCCCTGATATCAGGAGTGACTAGCACTACTTAAAGGCAACCTACACCTCTTAAAGGTGAGGTGCACCGTGGCTGCAGGGAGACCTGGAATTGGTGTGGCAACTAATTCTGTTCTAGAATATACTGAAGAATGGCTGGGCCTGCGAGAGAGTGTGCACCAAGGTTCTCCGTCGACGTACTAGAGGTTTTGTTGCAAAAGGTAGATGCACGGAGGGGCATCCTTTATCTGCAGCGGGGCAGGAGGCCTTCCAGACACATGCTGAAGAGGCAGTGGGAGGAAGTCGCGCACGAGATAAATGCCAGGAGCAGTGCACCAGGATGCAGTGCAGGAAGAAGTTCAATGATTTGACACGAGTGGTCAAGGTGAGTGACTTCAACTATCAAGTGGCAAATCCTACCAACTGCTCCACCAGCCTCATCCACTGCTCCACACACTACACCCCCATCAACCATCCAACAAACTCCTTCCACCAGTATGCAACTCTTCAAATCAGATGCTGCATCTCATCCTCACACATTACCGTTCTTGCAAGCCGCACACCCACAACTCTCAGATCACACACACTGGCAGCTATTCAACCATAACAGCCTCATCACCCAAACATCTTGCAGGACACTCACTGACACACTTCCCACTTTCTTGCAGGAGAAGGCGGCGCATAACAGGAGGCAGCAGGAAAGAACTGGGGGAGGACAGGCATGCCTACACGTCCTCATCCCCATGGAGGAGATAGTGCTATCGATCATTGGGCAGACCGTCGCTGCGGCCGTGGCCACTGTATACCTAATCCTCCTTCTCTCTTCCCACTTCACCTTCATCCCAAAATCTTTTCTGACTCGTGCTGCAGATGGTGTGAGCACGCACATCTTACATTCTCCTCTCCCCTCACCACAACTCAACCCATCTCCCTTTGTCATTTCAGATCCCAAGAACTGGAACCTGCACAGTCAAAGTAAGCAGAGGAAGATGACAGTGATGATGCAGACACACCGTCACTCGATCTTACACTCGCAGCCACCAGCTCAGAGGCTGACACTTTGCGTACTTTAGAGGCAAGTTTAGAGGAGGGATCGGCACATGGTGAAACACCGGGCACAAGTACACAGGAGCCGGAGCAGGGGGAATGGATACCGCAGATGCCATCTGACCAGAGGGCGAGGTCGTACACTAGTTCTGCTGTAGAGGAGTCAGATGATGACTTAGATAGGCCAGGCTACAGAAGGTGGCTGATGGGCGTACACAACCAAATGCTTGGTGCACTTGAAAGCCTGCATGCAATATCAAGGGGCATGGAGGAGTCCAACTCCAACTTGGCACAGGGCTTCGCGCAGAGCTTGGAGCCCATCTTTTCCCACATGGAACGGGTGGTCACCTCCATCAGCACACCTGTGGAACCCACCATGATACAGCGTCTGATGACCAATGTCACAGCTTCCATTGCAGCACAAACATCTGCCATCCAAGGTCTGACCACTGCGTTTTGAGCTCAGACTACTGCCATTGTGGCTCTGGGTTCAACTGAGGAACGGGGCTTCCAGGGCATCACAGCATTCCAGCAATCTGTTCTCCAGTAGATCACCAGGTTTGCTGAGGTGCTGCCCCTGGAGAGTGGCAGTGGCACCATGGAAGTCAAACCTGCTGTCCTCTCTCAGGATGACAGCATTCCTGCTCCCACCCCTGCCATTCTGCCAGTGTCCTTGCTGTTGCCTATCAGCCAGCCGATCAGACTGCTGCAGCCCAGGCCTAGATGATACAGTCTGCAGCCAGGTCCTCCCGGCCCAGAGCTGCTTGAGGTCATCCTCCAAAGCAATCTGGAGGTCAGCAGCCTTCCACCACCCACACTCCAGCCACTGTGGGTGCACCTCGTTGGAGCACGAGGAGAGGTAAAGGCACATGAACGTCAGACACTAAAGGGATGCACAAAGGTGAATAGTCTCCGTTTATTTGAATTATTGCATCTGTTAATTTATAAATTTTGATTTGAATTTACATTTGGTGTTGGTTTTCATTTTTGCAATGAGCTGAGGGAGGAAGCAACGTGTAATCATAAGGAGGACGATTTGATGGTCATTAATCAGCTGATCACACAGAGCCCTGGCAAACGACCAGTCTACCTTGTTGCCTCCCTCTCTCTTCCGCCACTTCCTGCTGCACTTCCTCCTCCTCCTCCACCTCTTCCTTCTCCACCTCTGCCTCTGCCTCTGGCTCTGGCTCAGGTTCTCACCTGATAGACGGTGGCAAGGGCTGCTCCCTAATAATGGCGAGGTTGCGCAGCATGCAGCATACAACGACAAATCTTGATACCCACTCAGCTGAGTACTGCAGGGTTCCTCCAGAGTGGTCCAGGCAGCGGTAGCATTGCTTGAGGAAGCCTATGGTGTGTTCTATGATGTTCCATGTCGCAGCATGTCACTCGTTGTAGGCCTGCTGTGCACGTATGAATGTGTTCCGGACCAGAGTCATGAGCCACTTTGTGAGGGGATAACCCTTGTCGCTCAGTAGCCAGCCTTTGACTTGCTGTGCTAGTTGAAATATAGGTGGCACATTGGACTGCTGCAGAATGAAGGAGTCATGACTGCTGCCAGGATAGCGGGCATTGACCTGCATGATGTGCTGCCTGTGGTCGCACACCAGCTGCACATTGAGGGAGTGGAATCCCTTTCTGTTCATGAATATGGCCGATTTCAGATGTGTCGCATGTAAGGGAATATGCATGCAGTCGATGACACCCTGCGCCATGGGGAAGCCTGCAATGCGAGCAAACCCTTGTGCTCGCTCATGCTGCTTGTCTCTGTCCAGAGGGAACGTGATGAATCTGTTTCTGAGTGTGTACAGAGCCTCCCTGACCTCCCTTATACAGCAGTAGACTGCAAACTGCGAAATGTTGCTTATATCGCCAGCAACAGCCTAAAAGGAGTCAGAGCCATAAAAATTAAGCCCCACGGTTACCTTGACAGCCGCAGCCAATGCTGTCCTTGCCCTGCTCAGACGCTGCAGTTGTGGCTGCAGCAGTTGACAAATCTCAGCCACGACCTCTTTAGTGAACCGCAGCCATTGGATGCACTGGTCATCACTGAAGTTGAGGTAGGAGAATTGGTCCCTTAAGGCCCTCGTTGGATATGGCCTCCTGCTGAGCGCCCTGCTCCTCCTCCTCCTCCCTCTTCTGGCAGCTTGTCCTGTTCTACGTGGCCTCTCTGTATGCTCCCAGTCATGTTCATTTCCCAGAGGAAGCCCTAGCAGGCCACCCATGTCTGGAAGCAACTTTGTTCAGCACAATGTTTTAAATGCCACTAACAGTACTGCAAGACCAGCCAGACCACACTCTATGGAATATAGCAACTTTCTCCAAACACCCACAATTGTACCAGCAACCAGAATAACTAATCCAGCAACTAACCTGTATCTCCTGCATGATCCCTTTAACTAGCACTGGTGGTGGGGGGGGTTCTTCATGCCCTTTAACTCATGTCCAGCTGTGTGAGGTTAGCGTGAGCTGGAGCGGGGAGTTCGCAAATGCCGCTGGCCACTTCAAATCAGCGCTGCATATGGATTAAAGTCATACTCTTCCTACTTTGCATGCTGCCGGCGTACGTTAGGTACGCATACACAAACGCCTTTACCTAGATGGCGTCCTGCACACGTCACGCCAGAAGTGTGCATGCGCATCTTGGACGCCATTTTCAGGGCTTAGGAGTCCGTGTAGCGCCTACACAACGGGCACTATGTGGCCCAATTTAGCCCCCAGAGATTTTCTGAAGGGTTCTAAGGCTGGAGGAGGTTACAGAGATAGGGAGGGGGAAGGCCATGGAGGGATTTGAACTCAAGGATTAGAATCTTAAATTTGAGACAATGGTAATCCAGGAGCCAATGTAGGTCAGGGAGCACAGGGATGATGGGTGAACAGGACTTGGTGCAAGTTAGGATACGGGCAGCAGAGTTTTGGATGATCTCAAGTTTATGAAAGGTGAAAGATGGGAGGCCGGCCAGCAGAGCATTGGATTAGTTGATTCTGGAGGTAACAAAAGTATAGATGAGGGTTTTGGCAGCAGATGAGCTGAGGCAGGATGGAGATGGCCGATGTTATGGTGGTGGAAGAAGGCGCTCTTCGGGATGGAGAAGATATGGGGTCGGAGGCTTAGCTCAGGGTCAAATATGACACTGATGTTGCAAACAGTCTGGTTCAGCCTGAGACAGTGGCCAGGGAGGGAGATGGAATCGGTGGCTAGGGAACGGAGTTTGTGGCAGGGCCGAAGACAATGGCTTTAGTCTTCCCAATGTTTAATTTGAGGAAATTTCGGCTCATCAACATCGGATGTCGGACAAGCAGTCGGACAACACAGTGGCAGTAATGTATTTAGTACTGTCTATATGCAAAACAATTTACTCTTTCAGTCCATCAGAGGGTGCACAAGATTTTTTCTTTGCAATGAAAAATGACAAGGCTCTGCACAGGCTTCAACATAGCTATGAGGACAGAGGCTTGAAATTCTGCAAGAGTTCTCCTGATTCGTGCCATAACTTCGGCAGAAGATCAGCAGAGCCCCCAGAGAAATGTTATAAACGGTTGTTACAGCAGGAGATCGGGAGAACCCTGACGGAAATTCAGGGCCAAGTAATTTTCTGCTGGATAATAATTTCCAAGCCGGATTATCACGAATTGATAGGTTGAGCAAGAGTTCACTAATTTAATTATCTGTAAAGAGGTAAATCTGATTATTTTCCTCACGATTTAAATGGTTTGGAATACTGTTAATTTAACAATCATGTCATGCTATTGTCCTGCACGGGTTGCTGATAGTGCGCAGTTTCAAAACTGCTAGTACAGAAAAGCTAGTTTCAGTATTACAATTTTTCTAATTATCTGCTGAGCAGCAGAAGCAGCTCAGGCACCACACCATGGCAATCATTAAATATGAAACGGTAGGGGATTGGATAGTGTAGTGGGTTAGACAATGGCTTTTCAGCTCTGAGACCTGGATTCAAATCCAATCCAGACTGACGAGATACATGTCTCCTCTTCCTGCTGGCTCTTATGGGTCCACACGAAATGTGTTTGGGGAGCCTCAAACCAGTTCTTAATGTATTGTCCCACTGTGCAAAGGAGCACCAATGGGCAATCTCCCCCACAGGATAATTAGTGTCAAAATAGAAAAAAATGGAGCTGAAGCATATTATTGGGCAGATTAAAGGGAACTTTATTCTACATCTAACCATGCCACATCTAATGTTGGAATTCTTTGCGTTGACAGTGGATGCCTGAATTGAAAGTGTTCCATTACCCATCACCAACATTCCTCACCTCATTGTTAATGAACACAAAAAATAATAAACAATACATAGAAAACAATGCGTGATTATCACAAATCTAGTCAATGATATGCAATACACTTTCTGATAGTGCTAATCCCTTCTCCCTCAGAACAAAAGTTGGTATTGCTATATTACTTAAATATAGTATATGATACCATCTACTTTCAATTCCTAAGTCACCATTATCTCTGCTGTCCTTTTCCTTTGCTGTTTAAGAATAAGAAAACAAAAAATGATTATACGAAATTTAATAGCTGACTTTGAGGCAGTAATCCAGTCTCTGTGTACTGATGTTCATAAAGCACACACTTCATTCTCAAGGATTATTGTGGCATCAAGCTCACTTGATGTCAGCCATATACTTTTTTAGGTTTAAGTTCAAATTTTAGTTGCACTATTTTCAAACAATGGAAATTTCACCTGTCTTAAGCTGACTGATTTAAGTGCAGCAGGAATTTAATGGCTAAAACATCCTAGGCGCTACCTCACTGATTATGAAGCACTTCACACAATTTTGCTAGGTGAAGTGCTAATTTAAACAGCAATAACATCTGCTTGTATAAATCTTTCTGTAGCATAGACTGTGGAATAAGGCCATGCAATATCAATTTATATTGTGAATCACCAGCATTTAGTCATGCATAAGTAATGAAAGTCCTCCATACGATAAATATAAAGTCAGTACAACTCCTGTCCCTTGGTGAATAGAAAAGGTTAGTAGATTTGAAGGACGGTCTGGTATTGTTTGAAGTGGATTGCAAATGTCTACAATATCCCATCATAAGGACAGGTGCTTAATATGGATCCATCAGTTCATTTGTTCACTAAATTACTTCAGGTCAGACATAGAAACAGTTACTATGAAACTGACTGATTTGTTGGATATTCAATTTCTTTGGTGTCAGATGATTGTAACTTCAGCTTCTGTGTTGCTGTTTGCACTGGTTTAGTGAAGAGCTCAGTCTCAATCAGCTATCCCACAAAATGTTTATTTTTGCATTTGATTGTTTAAAACTTTGTATCTTCAAAAATAAAACTTTTTTTCAACTTGCTTTAATTCTTGGATGTTCTAGAATGACTTTCTGCTGCGCATTTTAAATTAATATTCATAATAGATCATTCAGCTTTAAAAACAAAATTAGGGATTTGAATTAGGCACTGACTGTTCAAAATCTGTAATGTCTATTTGTAATACTCCCATATCTTCTCAATAGCAGGATATAATATAATGTGACAGTTAGATATAGTCCATCAAAAACATTTATTTTTTTAAAAAAGGGGGAATAAGATACATTTACTATATCTTTTTATATATTAAATTCAATACACGTACCTTGCGTCTCATTGTAAAACTTTTTTGATGACCTTGCCCCTGCACAGACCCATTATACTGCACGTAGTACCAGATACGCCTATAGTTGGTGCTGTGATAGGAGTTTTAATATCAAGGGTGTCACACCTTGGCTGTCACACACTCACCCAGCCTGGAACCCCATACAGAAAAAGTGACTGTACTGGTAGGTTTCTAAATCTTAATTCTATCTCTAATTGGTAAAGCTAAGCTCAAAAAGTGAAACAATTTTAATGAGGAGCTCTTCAACAGCCACTGGCATGGGCCTGGTTTACTTACCTATACCAACATGGCTGCTGGCTGAAAAAACTTAGGGTGCTCCACAGTGACACTCAGTGGCCAGAGCTTGCAACTGCAGACAAACAACCTTTTTGGGTATTGTGGGGGGGGGGGGGGGGGGGGTGTTCATCTTTTAGACGGAGCTCAAATTAAGCAGGACTTCCCACGGCCTAGCGACACCTTGCAAATAGTGACCTCAGAGTGCAGCGTTAAACGGGAAGAGAACATTTGCCTAAATTAACTATGTGGAGGATCATAAGCACAAATCCATGTGCTGCCACACAGAGTGGCATAACACATTTGCATACGCCATGCATGACATGGGCCATTAAATAATAAATGAACAAGGGGCAGGACATTTTTGATAAAGACACAAAACTGGATCTGATCACACATTGCAAAATGATCTGTTCATGCATGCCATTGAGAAAAATGTGGCAATCAAAATCCAAACTAACTGCCCGGTTTCCATTTTTCAAAATTGCCAGGCAGCCACTCCTGAAATCAGACTATCTGGGCCCAAACCAAACACAAGTGTGCCCTATGCACCACAATACGACGCAAAGTCCAACAGGTCCTTTGTTTTTACAGTGGCCTGACCAGCGGTTTTAAAAGGGACCGCTGGAGGCCATGGAAAAAACACATCGGTAAGTTTTTAAAAATTACCTGAATGTGGATCCATGACGAGCAGGAGCATTCCACATTAAAACTGAGGGTCGCTGCCAGCCTGCGCTTACCTTGTCCCTTTGGATTAATTAATGATAAATGCAATAAAATTTCAGATCTGTGAGACCTGAAAATTAGGGGGAGAAATGCTAAGCCATGCTCACCCACATTTTTATATCTAAAACACACACTATTTTCTGCACGTACCAGTGGGCAGCACATTATAAACTAAATGAAAGGGGTGCAGGAACAGAGACACCTGGGGGTTTGTATACAGAAATCTTTGAAGGTGGCCGGACAAGTAGATAAGGCTGCTAAAAAGCATACGGGATCCTTGGCTTTATAAACAGAGGCATAGAGTACAAAAGCAAGGAAGTTATGCTAAACCTTTATAAATCGCTTGTTAGGCCTCAGCTAGAATAGTGTGTCCAATTCTGGACATCACACTTTAGGAAGGGTGTCAAGGCCCTGGAGAGGATGCTGAAGAGATTTACCGGAATGGTACCAGGGATGAGGGAATTCAGTTACATGGAGAGACTGGAGAAGCTGGGATTGTTCTCCTTGGAGCAGAGAAGGTTAAGGGAAGATTTAACAGAGACATCCAAAATCATGAAAGGTTTTGATAGAGTAAATAAAGAGAAACTGTTTCCAGTGGCAGAAGGGTCAGTAACCAGAGCACACAGATTTAGAGTAACTGGCAAAAGAGCCAGAGGTGAGATGAGGAGAAATTTTTACACAGCAAGTTATTATGATTTAGAATACACTGCCCGAAAGGGTTGTGGAAGCAAATTCAATAATAACTTTCAAAAGGCAATTGGGTAAATACTTGAAGGGGAGAAAATTGCAGGGCATTGGGGAAAGAGCAGAGAAGTGGGACCAATCGGATAGCTCTGTCAAAGAGCCAGCACAGGCACGATGGGCCGAATGGCCTCCTTCTATGCTGTAAGATTCTATGATTAACTAAAGGTTCATACAATAGCACAGAATCACATGGGCTCAATTTTGAAACGCTGGCGGGTTGGGAGTGGGGGGGGGGGGGGGTGAAGTGAAGATGCGCGTTGGAAACTCAAATAAACAAACCTTACCATTTCCGACGTGATCGCATCGTAAATGATGGTGATTAACGTGCTCATGAAGTAAGTGCATTTACATCGCTGTTTGTGGGCCAAGAGGAAAATGGAGTGCTTCGCCCAGCCCCCCCCCCCCAAGCTAACCTCTCTACGCAGCAATCTCTGACTCCCCCCACCGCGATCTCAGACTTCCCCCAACTCCCCCGTGATCTCTGACTCCCCCCCACACCACCCACGATCTCAGACTTCCCCACCCCCCCCAACGATGTCCGACTGCTCACTCCCCCAACAATGTCCGACTTCCCCCACCACCCCCCCATCCAAACCTCGAAGACCCCAATCGTTCCCAACCCCCCTTCATCCAAACTCCGACTTACCTTCCATCCGCTCCCCGACTGCTTTCCTGTCAATCAAGCTGACTGTCGGGGGGGGAAACCTTTTGAAAAATTTTAAAACAGGTCCTACCGTTAATCTTGGTAGGATCGGCGGGAAACCCTTACTTCCGGGTTTCCCATCCGCAAAACCACCCCCCACCACTCTCTTCCTGGCTCCAAGTTAATAACAGGGCCATAGAATCTCACTGCTTCCCATGGGCATAATGCTATATTCTCATGTCACTGCTGTTACCCCATATATTCCACATCACATGGAAAAATAATGAGTGATGCAAGGAAACATTATAACTGAATAGTAGCAGAGGTTTCCTCTTTAATACTATAAACAGCCTTGGCTTTTCATGCGATATCAATGTGCTTATTACCATCTCCATTTCAATGCCTACAGCAGAGCATTATAATTACAGAGACAGTGAGCACAGTACTCAGTTTTGTCAGTTGCAGATGGTCAATAGTTCACTTTTCCTCATTCAATCATATGATTTTGTAATACCAAAATATGATTGGCCGACAGGCATCAGATTATCTTAATTCAAGATTGCTCTGCCGATATCAAAGATTTAGCGCCAATTTGTTTTTGTCGGTATGCCTAGTGGTTGGGGCAGTTCGAGGTAGGGAACTGCTCAAGATTCCTACAGTCAGCACAATGTTTAGCAAAAACTGAAAAATAACATGTAGAAATGACCAATATTTGAACCATGATCGAAAAGCAAGGATAGACTATTTGTCTTGCCAAATTAAACCTGGACTGCAAGA
Organism: Heptranchias perlo; assembly: GCF_035084215.1. Classification (NCBI taxonomy): domain Eukaryota; kingdom Metazoa; phylum Chordata; class Chondrichthyes; order Hexanchiformes; family Hexanchidae; genus Heptranchias; species Heptranchias perlo. The sequence continues at coordinate 122,385,171 of NC_090325.1, read as the reverse complement.
TCAACAGCTTTGACCTTCACTGGTCTCTTCAATCCCCACCTCCATCCCCCGCATAGCTCAACTTATCAGTTTGTAAAAGACATAGTAATATGTTTATTGTTGCTTAATAATGTTTCTAGATTTAAAAGCATTCAGTCATCAATGCATAGACTGATCTGTAGGGTTCACATGTACTACATAAGAATGAAATAGAAAAAGAAAGGCAGCATATAACTCTTTACATTTACATCGCTCTTATACTGAGGTATCAGTGAAAGGATTAACAAATTTATCTCACTTACTATTAGTCAATCCTCAAACATTTTATGTTAGTTAGAATTGTTAGAACTCACAGTGAGGCTAATTCAGCCAATAGAATTCTATGCCACAGTAAAAGGCTAAATGGCCCACACTAGTGACCTAACACCCTAACACAAACACAGCATGCTGTGATAGAACTGGAAGGAGGTCTCTTGTCTGCCTGACCTTTCGATGCTCCTGTAGGTTTGCAGCCGACGAACACTTCTTATTGCACACAGAGCACATCAGTCTCCTCCGAGAGTTTCCTGCAGCCAGAAAAGAAACACCATCACATTTTAAATCAGGAAGCACAAGAAAGGTCCCAGAATACTTGCACTGAGGTGATGGTTTTCAGGGGTCTCTTGAGAGACACTGGACTTCTACAGTTTTACCCTTCTTTGAAAGTGTAGAGTTTCTGAGGTTCTCATGCGAGATCCAGCATAAATATTTTTACCAGACAGCTGAAAAAATGCATAGTAAAACAAAAAAGGAAAAACTGCAAATGCTGTAAATGTGAAATAAAAACAGAAAATACTTAAAGTAATCAGCAGGCTAATAAGTATGTGTAAAGAGAAAATACAGGTTATGATGTTTTAGGGGTAACCCTTCCATCAGAACATAAAAACACATAGTTCCTATGATCTGTTGCACCAAATAATGTCTAGCACTGGCTTTTTCTGGGTATTCATAGCAATGCCTGATGAGATAAAAAATTAAACTAAATGGACATCATTGCAGCTGGCTGTTTTTATTTATTGCTTCTCCAGTTTCCTTGTGTGTCATCAAACCTTCCGAAAGAACAAAAAGCCATTTGGAGACCACTGTAGCATTTACAGAAATTGGTCCAGTTCGAGTCAGAAACTCCTCTTTATACATTTCAACATAGCTTTTTTAAACATAAATTTGTAACACAAGAAAACACGGAATGAGACAGGACTATTCACCCATTGAGGCTGCTCTTTCCACAGATCATATACAATCCATGGATTCACCCTATCCATGTCTCTAAAGGAGATGTTTCTGTCTGCCTCTCATAGGAACGTAGGAACAGGAGTAGGCCATTTAGCCCCTCGAGCCTGTTCCACCATTCAATGAGATCATGGTTGATCTGTGACCGAAATCCATATGCCCGCCTTAGCCCCATATCCCTTAATACCTTTGGTTAACAAAAATCTATCAATCTCAGATTTAAAATTAACAATTGAGCTAGCATTAACTGCCGGTTGCGGAAGAGAGTTCCAAACTTCTACCACCCTTTATGTGTAGAAATGTTTCCTAACTTCACTCCTGAAAGTCCTGGCTCTAATTTTTAGTTGTAAACAATTTTACAACACCAAGTTATAGTCCAGCAATTTTATTTTAAATTCACAAGCTTTCGGAGGCTTCCTCCTTCGTCAGGTGAACGATGTGACATAGCCTAATTTTTAGGCTATGTCTTCTAGTCCTAGATTCCTCAACAAGCGGAAATAGTTTCTCTCTATCTATCTATCCTATCAGTTCCCCTTAATATCTTGAATCTTTCCCAAAAATTACATCAAGTAATACTTGATGTACTATATATTTACCCCATGGTCTACAATATTCAGGCCTGACAATTTCAGAACGAGAAACTTTTTACAAACATAATTTTCATGATAACTGACTTTTTAAAATGCTCAAAACAATGAGACAGACTGTGACAAGGAGCATTTACATCACTATCTACCACCTTTGCTTTAACTGAATGGGTCTAGGGTGTAACCAGTGCATGCTAAATAATCTCATCATGGTAACATCTGAAAATGTCCTAAATTGCAAAGATTACAGATTATTACAAATCATCCTGCAGCATTCCAGGACTCCTGTACTTTTATGCAATACAAATACACCTAGATCTCATCCTTGAGGAATGGGTCGCTATCTTTCTCTGAAGTAAATCAGAATTATCTACACAGGCTGGTTACACTTGAAAGAACACAATTGCCCAACAGTTATGGAGAAGGTTTGCTGCTCCTTTACAGCCAAACACTCTGAAAAAGAGCAACAGAGTAAGATGGCTCAACGATATATTTGTTTGAAAACAACCCCACAACTCCCGCTTGCCATCACTGAGCAGAACTGACAGGACCCCTATATTCACTACAATGGCAGCAAAATGTTAACTCTTTCAGGAATGTCACCATTATCAATACAGAAGTTTACCATTGTCATTAGTTTATTCAGAGAAATACTGCAAGGAATACTGTATTAGACTGAGCATTTGACTCAGCATTATCAACTGTCACTTTATTTGCACATCTGTTGCTCTTTTTCAGAGTGTTTGGCTGTAAAAGAGCAGCAAACCTTCTCCATAACTGTTGGGAAATTGCACATGATAGAAACCATGTGAACTTTTAAATCAAATATACAGGCCCCGATATTACCAGGGAGGCGGGATTGCAGCGGGGGGGGGGGGGGGGGGGGGCAACTGGGCGCATGGGTAACCCGCCCAGTGAAATTCGTCCATTCCCCACGCGATCGCGGGTAAATTGAAGCCACTTACCGTGGCTTCCGGCTTTCCAGTGATCAACCTGCACAGCAGGCGGGCTGCGCACCCACATCACAGGCTGTCAGCTGGAGGAGCCCTATTTAAAGGGGCAGTCCTCCAATGCTGCTCCTGCAGCAAACAACCAAAATTATAGAATGGAGCAAACCAGGGGAAAGGCTGCCCCCAGATTTACCGATGCCTTACTCCAGGTCTAACTGGATGGGGTGAGGAGGAGGAGGGATATTTTCTACCCGGCGGACGGGAGGAAGTGGCCTGCCTCTGCCACCAAGGCCTGGCTCAAGGTGGCAGAGGAGGCCACCAGCAGCAGCAACGTCTCCCGCACATGGATCCAGTGCAGGAAGCGCTTCAATGACCTAACTAGGTCAGCCAAAGTGTGTACACTTACTCATTCTCCCACACTCCGTCTTCCACATCACCGTCCCCACACCACAAATCCTTCTGCGCTGCCAACACTACTCCATCACATCACTCCTCACACCCACTCAAACCTCATCCTCAACTTACCTGCACTTTCTCACCTCCCCAGTATTCATCCCACCACTACCACTCAACCTAATCCTCATTCAATGTCATGGCTCTGTCTCATACTCACCCTCTGATGCATCTCTTTCACGGTCAGCCTCACCCAAACCAATGCATTCAACAGTTGGTCATTTCACCATCCCTCACTCACTCACGCCTCTCCACTTTCTCCCCTTATAGGAGAAGACAGCCCAGAATGCACGGGACAGGGCGAAGACTGGAGGGAGGCTGCAACATCTGGTTGTCCTCACAGACGCGGAGCAGGAGGCTCTTGAATTAAGCCGCACCCTGGAGTGCTTGTCCGTCGGGGACGCAGAGACTGCCACCTGACAAACGGCTAGCGACAGAACTTTAACATTCAGCACTCACAATAGCAAATGATGTTAACATGCCTTGTCATCTTCAGCACCTCAACATCTGACATCACGCTTAATATTGCCTTCTGTTCTCTTACAGGGCCTTCAGCGACCGCTGTGATGGCGGAGGGCGATTCCTCAGAGGACCAGCCAGCCTCTGAGGAGGCACCGTCACATCTGAGCGAGCCATCCACCAGCACAGATACACACACCTCGGTGGGTCCCCGTCCTCACTTAGTTGGGGTTGCACATGGTGAGTCACCACGCACGTGAGCACGAGCAGACACTGGTGGCAGGGGCAGTTGTGGAGAGTCTGCATCGGTGGGAGCACTCTTCTACAGGCTCTGCTCAGCTGGACACAGGTGCTGAACCCTGGGAGCCATCCATGAAAAGCAGAATGATCGAGGGGCAGCAGCACATTTGCGAGATGCTGGAACAAGTGCCACGCGCACTCTCCACAATCGCGCAGAGGATGGAACAGTCAACTCCTGCATGAGTGGAATGGTGGCACAGGTACAGGAGGGGATCTCTGAGATAGTGTCACAGAGACGTGAGGGCATCTCTGAGATAGTGTCACAGAGACGTGAGGGCATCTCTGAGATAGTGTCACAGAGACGTGAGGGCATCTCTGAGATAGTGTCACAGAGACGTGAGGGCATCTCTGAGATAGTGTCGCGGGTAAGTGTTGGAATGTCTGCGATGGAGGGAAGGCTAGCCTCCATGGAGCTTCAAGCATGGCTCACCAATGATTCCATTGAGGCCCCGACAACGGCCCTTCGGACTCAGGGTGAACAACATTCTGCCGCCTTAAACAGGCAGGCAGATACTCTGGCACTGGCCTTACAAAGCTTCACACATGTCCTCCAAACTGTCGTCCAGCAGAATGGTAGAAGTGATGTGGGCCTGGCCCAGGGGAGGGAAGATGGCACAAGGAGACATGGAAGTGGGGACGCCACTCAAAGTGCCCCCATGTCTCACCCATTGTCCCCCTCTCAACCAGTACCCGCAATGCTGCCTCCTCTCCAGCTGGCCGAGTCTGCCCCTGCACAGGTGCAGGTGGAGCAATCTTTGGAGGGGCCCTCACGGGCACCGAACCCAGAGGGTGTAGGGACAATGCATCTAATCGGTCAGGGCATGAAAAAGAGCAACCTGCCACTACCTCTGCTGCAGCCACAAGGGAGGCACCACGTAGGAGTACTCGTAAGCGTAAGGCGAAGATTTCGTAAGCACAAAGGGGATGCACAAGGGTGTTTGACGCTTTGTCATGTTTTTTATTTATATTTGATTTTTGTTAATGGCACATTAAATATTATTATTGTCACCACTACTGCCACATCTTGGCCATTCTTGACTGGCTTGTGTAATAAGGTCCTTTCATGAGGTTCACCATGAACACCAACACTTGATGCCACCCACTGGGTCATTCTACAGTGGGTGTATGTGTAGTTGCAGGACTATTTTGAGCAGGGGGCGGGGTCGCTGGTGTGGCCGCTACTCTGTCCAGGTGGTGAGGACTGGACGTTTCACAGTGTCTGATGTTAGGAAAACCGTTCACATATCAGTGACTCCCTGGCCTCAAGAGCAGGCAGGTGAGCCGCTGTTCTGCCCATGGGTTGCTCCTCCTCCTCCTCCTCAATATGGGTGGCAGATATGGATGGGGCCTCCTCCAGTGGCACCCCTCTCTGTTGTGCCATGTTGTGCAGGGCACAACAGACAACTATAATGCGTCCCACTCTGCCGGTGCATATTGAAGCGCTCCCCCAGAACGATCAAGGCACCTGAAGCGCATCTTGAGCAGCCCTATAGCATGCTCAATTGTAGACCTGGTAGTGATGTGGCTGTCATTATATCAACGCTGTTGCTCGGTGGTGGGGTTCCTTGGAGGTGTCATGAGCCACGTGTGCAGGGGGTATTCCTGGTCTCCGAGGAGTCAGCTCTTGCGGGTGTTAGGTGCGTGGAAGAGGGGTGGGATGTTGGACTCCCAGAGGATGAAGGAATCGTAGCAGCTGCCAGGGTATCTGGCGCACACGTGAAGGAATCCCTTGTGGTGGTCACAGATGAGCTGAGTGTTGATGGAGTGACAAACCTTCCTGTTGATGAACAGTCCTGGCTCTTGTGGAGGTGCTCGTATTGCTATATGGGTGCAATCGATTACACCCTGCACACGTAGGAAGCCAGTCACAGCGTGGAATCCCACTGCCCTCTCCGTCTGGCTGAGGTCATCCATGGGGAAGTTGACATAGTGTGTGGCCCTGCGAAACAAGCCGTCAGTGACCTGCCTTATGCACTTGTGTGCAGACAACTGCGAGACCCCAGCGATGTTCCCGGTGACACCCTAGAACATTCCGGAGGCGAAGAAGTTGAGGGCAGTGGTGACTTTGACAGCGACAGGTAAGAAGATGCTGCTCGGGCCAGCCGGGTGCAGCTCGGCATGAAGGAGGCTGCAGATGTCCGCGACTACCTGGCGACTGACTCTGAGCCTCCGTATGCACTGCTCCTCATAGAGGTCCAGGAAGCTGAGCCTCGGTCTGTAGACCCTGTGGCGAGGGTCGTGCCTCCTGCGATGTCGCTCTCTCTCTTGTTGCCCTCCATGCTGTTGTGCAGGTGCCTGTAGCGCAGCACTGTGTTGTGGAGCTCCACGTGGCGGAGGTGGATGGCGTGCCTGGCGAGGCTGGTGATGTTGCTCGTCCTCGGATGAAGTGATGAATGCAGCTATGGCGCCCCCGATCCTGACGGTCTGAGTTTCAGGGAGTCCGCAAAGCAGGTAAATGTGTTTGCACAGCAGAGTTTAGGGTATAAATTAAGAATTTTGAGTAGAAAGACAAAGGTCTTGCAGCCAAAACTTTGTCTGAAGTGACAGAGTGCCCTGCTGCAATAAATGAGGTTTTCCCCCCATCTGTCAAATAATCCTTTGCATCTCCCACTGGCTGCTGGCTGAAACACGTCTGCTCCAACAGGGAGTGTTTCCCACAACACGGGAAACACACTGAGGATCCTTCAAAATTGCACCGCTGCCAAAATCTCCACTCAATGAGGTCTGTCAAGTACCACAACTATCTACCTAACTACGCAAAGCAGCATCCCGCCGGCTTTAATTGCCGGTGGGAGTCCCGCATTCGGGAGCTGCGCATGCACCCGAACGCGTCACTGGGGAACCCGGAAGTCAGTGGGTTGGAGCCAGGCTCCGAACCCGCTCCAGGATTCTGCCATTTTAGGAGCCACCCCGCCCCCAACGCACCCGCTCGGCCATCCGAAAATCAGCCCCATAATCTATGTTATGATAGAAGACCTTGCAGCTTCTAAAAGATGCAAAATGTGCTCACTACTGAAAGAATTCAGTGGAGTTATGACTGGCCATGAAATTGTTTACATAGGTTACTCAAACTCGAAGATCATAGAATGATAAAACTGTCACAGAACAGGCCATTCTGCCCATCTAGTCTGCTCAGGTGTTTTCTCCACGAGCCACCTAGTCTAATCAACAATTAGAAGCACATCTGGGGATGTGGAGCACACTGAGAAAAGAAAGAGATAAAAAGAGAGATGGATGGAAAGAGCAAAATATTTGTTTCAAATTAGTAGATTTCTGTTGCTCAGAAGTTGGATGAACAGGAGCTCTCACTGATTTAACCAGCTGAGCTGTTGAGAAAGTTCAGCCTTTCTTTATGCAAAAAATACTTCAATTTCCTTAGGTAATTGAAGTATGTATTTTATTTGTTAATAATGTCCACCAGAATTCAATTCTCAGTCAAAGAGGAGTGCTAACAAGAGTAAAATATCAAAGTATTTACTAGTGGTGTAGCCTACAATTCATTATAATCCATAATAATGTTAACAAACCATCTACTTTAAAATTAAACATATTTGGTTTTGTGATACTGTAGCTCAATCACTCATTAAGAACATTTAATAATATAAATTCTACATTAAATAATAAAAACATTTGAAAAGTTAGCAACCAAGGACAAATAATCTGAAAGAAATGCCATGAGATGAATGAATAATCTGCTTCTGTGTAGCTTGCTTTTCTCAGTTTACACATACTTACTTGCTCTACTACTGTAAGTCATTTGCCACACATAATAACTAAAGGCCACAAACCAACAAATCAAAAGGAATACTTATGACAACAAAAGAGCGATTCCAAGGTCAATTCTGATATATGTAGTGATTTAATTAGCAGTTTATTTATATCCAACATATTTTTCAAAATCTTCATTTAAATAATAATATCCATTTATTGGATCTATTTTGTCCAGCTACTGCCATTAATCATGACACCCTTGTTATACCTGTACCTAAATATTACATTGCAGATTAAAGGTCGGTTACCAGATGTATTTCACTTCCTGTTCTTAGCTGGTTCAAGGAGTGATGGAACGTGCAGCTAAGTACCAAGACCTGCTTCCAGTTCAAGGACTAATGAGCATCTGTTTCATACTCCCCTATTTATTTTACATCTAACGTACAGCAATTACTGGAAGCGCTAGGCTTTAACATTTTTACTTACATTAACTGATAGGTAAAGATGTTCTTGACTACTGTGATATTTTTTTTTAAATTCAGATTCTTGTTGGAACATTAAGAACACTATACCAGAGAGCAAACAGTGTTTACTAGGGGTTTCCAGTCAACTTTGTTGACATGAGTGAAAAACATTCAATCTTTGTAAGTTCAGTGGAGCCAGGATCAGCCCAAACATTATCTCTTTGCGGCCTTGTTTCCATTTTTTTGACATTTAATTCTCCGTGCAGGCAATGAGGAGCATCATAGAAAAGCTAAGATAAACTATTTAACTGCACATTTCAAATTATTTGTGGTTTTTAGAACAATGTTTCTAATCATAGAAAACAATATTTAGAAAGTCCAGTAGCAGCTCACTGACGCTACAGTGAAAGTCTCTTTTTATTCCATCTTCACATTCACAAGTCCAATCCTTTTCCTGTTAATTTCTCCATTCCTTATTACTCCTTTTCTGTGAGGTCATTGGATTGATTTATACATTCTTGATCTAACCAATTTTTTTTCTGAAACAGTTCACATGGTTACTGTTCATTTACATTCAATATTAGGAATGAGTATTCTGAATAATTCAGATTTCAATTAAAAGTCCATGAATCATACCCTCCAAATCTAACTCGGAACTACAAATTGCACAAGGCCAGTTGCTGAGCATGGAAGATTCTCCATTAGACTGGCAGAAACTCAGGCATTTAGCCACTGCAGAGACTAGGACACCAATTGCCATTATAAGGCCACTAGAGACCAGGATGGATTAACAATTCACCCCCCCCCCCCCACCCACAACCTCAACTACCAGAGAACAGATGTATATATTCCTCAGTAAATAGACCACCAAAGCTGCAATCCGAGTACTAAATCCTAAGAATCATACAAATAACTCCCTTCACTAGATTACCAGAGATCATGTGTACCTCCAACCACTTGGAATCACATACACACCATCACAACTGGGCAAAGCAGGGATCAGATTTTAAAAAACCATTGCTAGACTGCTGGAGGCCAGATGTGTCTCTCCTCCTCCCCAGCCACCCCATCACTAGACTAACAAGGATTCGGTACATACCCTAACTAATAAATCAGAAGCAAGAGATGCAGAAACTCCACCATTAACTCTCTCAGGAAAATCAACGCAATCTATTAAATCAATGAATCACCGCTAAAAAAGCTATTATAACTTAAATGTATCCATCTTTCACAGTCAGTAACAGCCATTAGCATCTGTACAGGTGAAAGTGCGAAACCTGGTGGATACTTGCCCCTCTGTGCACAAACACAACAATTATTTAAAGGGGCAGGCTGTACATGAATCCAAACAAGTCCAAAAATATTTAGCTTTTTCAAACCAATTCGAATAAGCAAACTGTGATAAAAATGATGCAGTTCTATCCTGTTTTAGTTTGTTAGCTGTCCATTTAGCTCAGTCACAATACATAAAGAGTACAAGAGCACAACGCTGTTCCAGCCTGTAAACGATTCAAATGTTACAAAGTTTGTTAGTTTATATCCATGGTCACAGGCTTGAAAGAAGAACTAAGCTACATTTTTAAAATATATACACATGCTGTGTATTGGTTTTGCTATGAATATGACAGTTAATTTTGAATTTGTTTGTCAGTTATTCAAATCTAACAAGCTTTGGCAACCTCTCAAAGGAAATTTAAGTGGCTGTGACTGTTCATTAGGATGAGTTAGCAGAGGAGAGTTGAGCTGAGTAAAGTTGTATTGAGCTGATTGGAATCTTCATGGATAAGGTAGACTAGTTAGATCCTGTAGTTAGAAAAGGTTACAAGAAAGAAAAGAACTGCGTACATAAAAGTTATTATAAATTAGCTTATCGCAATGTTGTCCAATATGTAGGCCGCTAGCCACATGTTGCTAATTGAGAATCCAGATGTGGATAATTGTATTTTTGATTGGCAAATAAAAATGAATAATAGACACTGTCGTTGGGCATGTGCATTTGTTGGCAAAACGTTAAGATGAAAAGCAGAGTGTGCAAGTGTTTTTTGATAGTTGTGTGTGTTTACTTCCTTGGTTATTGGTTATCTGCTAAATGATTTATAACACGGGTGAAAACGCTGGACTTCAGCATCATGGAAACACCGGCAACACTGTATGGAGAGGAGAGCTATCATTACGGTTAGCTGATGCAATCTGAATAACCACTCCAGTCCAGCAGAAAAATAATGAGCCCAACCAATAACAAACAGCTCCAATAGTGAAGTGAAGGATATTGAAAACACTCTCAAGGGCACAGGGAGTTGGGGCGCACTTATGAGAGTGATCTAAAATACAGAGCTGAAAAAAACTAAAGGGTGGAAAAGACCCTAAAACATCACACAATGATGTGCTTTCTCACTGAAGTTTAATGAGTCTTACTGTTTTAAGCATGGTCCGACAACCTCACTAAATGGGGGTGAAACTGATCTACGCCAGTAGTGCAAAACGGGCTCATAGCAAATTGGCAGCCCGTTTAATGCCATACCCAATAAATCAGTGATGGAAAACTGGCTGCCAATTCACTATGAGCCCATTTTGTGCTACTGGCAAAGACCAATTTTACCTCCTATATTCAAATAACACCATTTTTTTTATATCCAGAAATTATTGAGTGCTGTGAAATCTTGAATATGCAGTCTTTTAGCATAACATGAAACTTTCTATGTAAATTTGTTGAAAAGGTGAACAAAAATCAGAAATATTACTGAGGATATCAGCTGATAAAGTACGTATAATCTGGACTCATTTAATTGGAAAAATTGGGGTGAACATGAGGTGGTGAATGGAAAGGGGTTACGTGGAAAGAGAGGGAGCGGCAGAGGGAGAGAGAGAACAGGAGCGTGTTAGGTCAATAATCTTGCTAAAATTCATTTCAGAAATGTGGCCACTCAGAATCAGTCTAATACAAACTAGTCGGGCTTTCCCACTTGAGACCCAGGACTCCTCCCCTGTACCCAGATGTACTTTTACACCAATACTTTCCACGTAACTTTATCTGCCTTCTCCCATCTCAGACTGAGATTGCTCCAATTTTAAAGTCATTTCCTATAGCTTTGTTTTCTAAACATTCTGAGCAGACCCCTCTGGAACGTCTTTCAGAAGTTAATTCAATGAAGATGGTGACACAGCACTTTTAAGATTTTCTGCCAAGTCTCTTTCCTGGTTGGAGAAAGCAAGGTTACACTTCTCAATAAAGTGAAGTAATATAAAATGACAAAACAAGATAACAAAAAAAATGGGAGAAAAAAGTAATTTACTATGTTGTGCTTGTTGTTGGAACCTATCCATTCTCAGCCGTGCTGGGACATTTGTGCAACTGCAGCTTTCTACTTTTACTAAAGCTTCAGTGTCTGGAATAATTCCAATCCCTAGAGTTTTACCAACCAGGATTAGGCAGAAATCCATTACACCCATAGTTCGTGCATGCTTCTACTAGACGGAAGGTAGTAGCGAGAAGCAGCCCTGTATTATTTAATTTTCATCTTCCTCTCTCCCAAACAGGAACTATTGATAAAACATCTTAATTACAACTGAAATTTGAAACTCACTCAGTTGTGATTTCTCATTGCTACTATGGGTGGAACAGTCTTATATAGAGAACAGTCAATTCCTGTGTAATTACCCGCCCAAAAAGAATTCCCACAATCTGTGATTCCCAACATCATGTGGCAACACCAACTCAATGCTTTTTAAAGGGGACAGTGACCAATTTCTGTTCAAACTGATCCCTCACCTCTGTTCAAAAAAAAAAATAGGGTAGGAGTAACAGAAATGTTCCCTACCAAGAAATATCATCAAATTTGTTCCTTAATGGAGAGTGGACACTTCAGCCTGGACTTTCCTGGTTAAATCTGCCTGTAATCAGGCAGTATATAGACAGTCTGGCAAGGGAAATGGGGTAGGGAGGCGTACTGCCAATCTTGTCCCAAAAAATGACCACTCCAACTTTCCTCTACTTATATACTCTACTCCCGCTATATCCCAGTACACCTCGAGCCACAGCTGAAGGTGAAAGGGCGTGGTTTCATTGTCCTCACTATATTCCTGTCTTTGCACCAAGTGCCCACCCCCAAAAAGCACTGCCTGTATAATAGCAACGGGATTGTAGACAATACAGTGTCCCAGAAAAGCAGAAAAAGATTGTGAAGGGCAGACGTCAGTGAAAATTGAGTTCTTGCTGGAGCTTGTACATATGGAGCCCTCGAGGACTGAGGTGGCACTCTTCTCAGTGATGCTGATAAGCTTACAGGGTCTGTTTCCAGTGTCACGTCACCTGTGCGCTCAATGCTTACCTGGCCCATAACAGAAGCTTCCTCCTGTGTTATGCTGGGCGCAGTGGGGCTAATGATCTGCATGACAACAGATTGAATAGTCCCCCAATTGAGGTCTGAAAGGTCTGAGCTTGGGTGTTCTTGAGGACATTTATGGAAGCAATCCTGTCTGCCACTCCAGAAGCAACAATTGCCATTAGAACCTCCATCTGGTGCCACAGAAGTCCCCTCGAGTGCCACAGTCAACAGGATGTTTGGCATTCTCTGACATACCTCCTGCACGGTGTTGCAGATGTGGGTTGTGGATATTATAAATTGGATAGCCAGGTGGTGATGGATAGAATACTAGAGCCTAATCTTCAGTTGCTACCAATCCTTTATTCACAGAGCTCTACATTACACCCACCCCACACCCTAGATCAGCTCCCTTATAAATTGATACAAGAGAGTTCCCAATTGATAAGCACCAACCGAATACAATTAATACTAATTGACATAAATCACATGGATACAGCGATCTCAGAAGTCTCCTCCAATTTATCCACTATCTGCAACATATGAGAGGAGACTGTCTCCACTGCCTGTACATGAATCACACTTCCTTGAAATACTGGGCTCCTCAACCAAGGGCAGTCACTTCTGTCCACACACTCCCCCACCCTCCCCCACCACCCCCCCACACCTTACCGGGAAGATGCAGCCGGTTATCATCCCCTCCCAACTCCTCCTGCTCACTGGTGCTGTGCTTCACACTATGAGGTATTGCCTGTCTCACCAGGTGAGTGTATCTGGGCTGGTGCTTGAATGAGTAATGTGCCATGATGAAGTCAGAGCAGCAGGTGCAGGAATGAGCATGCTGGAGCTGCCAGGCTACTTGTCATGTCCATCATTCTGTAAAGGGTCAGTATCTGTGGGACACAAAGGTGGTTTATTTTAGAAGGCTGCACTCTCACTTGTGATTCAGAAGAAGTCACTGAGCAATGATGGAAGATCTTTCAAATACTCCAAATGTCTGATGAACGTAACCACTAACAATACCGCAGCCGATCCATCATATGGCTAACCTGAACCTGACACTCTCCTCCAACTTCTCCATGACCCACCGCCCCCCCAGTGTGTCTGCCCAAGAGTTATAGAGCTTCTTCCTCATTCCTACTTAAGCACCTTATGGTTAGCCTTCCTACACCCATGGCACGTTGTTGCCGCTGATTGTGAAAGAAAAGGTCACCCACAAAGAACTAATTCAAATTGAATCTCACTAAGTTGTAGACATTCCACTGTGCTCATGCTATCAGGTATAGGCTATGCTGCATTCTCTTCACTTTCACTCAGACATCACTACCCTTAGTTTCAGAAAGTGGGATAAGGAACAGTATAAAGGTAGAAGGATATGTGGCTGTTGGAGGGTGGGGGAAGGGTAGGGTGGTGTTGGTGAGGTATTAACTGTCTTATTCACTACTTCACTTCCACTGTGTGGACTTGGATGGTATGGAGCTTTGTCGTGCTTCCAGCATCACTTCAGCATGTAATTGACTAATCAAGTGTGGCTTACCTTGGCCAATCCGGTGAAGTCATTAAAACATTTCTGGTACTGTAGTGCCGTTCACGGGGTGGTTGATGTGGCCTGACTGCCTGCGTCATCTCCCTTCATACTGCTGGCACCGCCCTTTACTGTGGCTTCCTGCTTTGGGTTCCAAGTAACCTTCCTCTCTTTGTCCTCATCTCTGCCAACATCACAGAAACTTCCAAGGATCTTGGAGCCTTGACTATAACAGACACGCTGATGCTGATCCACCTTCTCCTCTCACTATGCTCTCGCTCTTTCTCTACCTCCTTAAGACATCCAAAGCCTTCTGGCTCTTTAAGCTGCAGCAGTCTTTTAACAGCTGCAGCTAAACCACTGGCTGAGAGACACTCAGCAGCGGGATTCCAGCCCTGCATTCTTAATTAGGCGCCCCCAGGAAAATACAGTTGGGCGTTGGCAGGATCAGGTAGTTGGGCAGAAGTCCACCCTGCCATTTTAAAAAAGAAAGACTGGCATTTATATATTGCCTTTCATGACTTCATGATGTCCCAGACCGCTTTGCAACCAATGAAGTACTGACTGGCCCAGAAACATCCAGGCCTTCATGTCTCCTTTCTTGTTCTGTTGTTTGGTGACATACTCAGAGGGCATGTAACTGGGTGGCTCCATTCACTGTAATGGGGGAGGGCACTCCAGACCAGCGTGGAAGCCGATCCTGAGCCACGAACCCCCAGAAGCTCTCCATACCTTGAAATACCTAGCCAGTAAGGTGTTTATACAAATCTGGATTAGCTCACTAGGCCAGTCTAAAGTATTGTTTATCATTGGGAGACATTCCCCTCAACATACTATGCATCATGGAGAAGCTGATGTGGGAGTGACAGCCAAAGTGTCAACAGTATTTTCTACATAATATTTATTTTTACAATTTTTTTTCAGACAAAGCTGGGGGCAATCCTTTAGACAGAAAATATTCCCCATAGACTTTACTTCCTGTTTAAAGTCTTACATCATTTTATGTCACCAACCCAACATTCTCCTAGGTCCTGGATCATTTTACATTATCAAACGGCAGAAATTAAAAAGAAATTCCATATAATATCAAAAATACTGGATGGGTGGCAAAGGATTACAGGCAATAATTCAAGCTTCCCTCTTGTGGTTTACGACATTAGCTGAAACCTTTGACTGGGTTACTGGATTGTAATCCATTTCCATCCATCCAGTATCTTCTTTCGGTTCAGGCTTATTGCACTGGCATCCATTGTAAATGTACAGAAATACTGTTCAGCTTAGCAATCTGTCCTGATCCAGTTTCACAAAGTTCACCAAAGCAAACGGAAGCCCACATTTCTAATGAGGTCCTGTTTGATGTTACTTTTGGTACTTTGGTAGCAGTGATGACTTCAGTGTTTTCCATTACTCAAACTCTTATAGGACACGCTGAAACAAAAAATATACGACTTTTTGAAATTCTTATTTGGGATATATTCCATAACTATAAATCTTGTAAGAATGTTATGTTATGTCTTCCATCATCTAACTGAATCCCTCAAGACACTTTTCAAATCTGACAGGATTTCTTTTAGGACGGAGTTCCATTTCACATATTTAAAACAAAACAGGTTCAAATCTAGTAGGCATCAAAATGCTAAGCTGAAACCCGACTGTTCATGTGTGGAATGCGGTCCTCGATATTTTCACTTTGAGATTGACTCCTATTACTCTGTTTAACCAATACATGAAATCTAACTTGGTCTTTGGCAAACCACTGAGTGAAAAGTGATTTTCTTTCAAGTTATTGCCTGTGAAACTGATTGGGATGAGGAAGTGTGAAGGAGCCATTAACCAGTATTTGTGTATGAAACACTATCCATGGCCCAACACGCTGGATGATGAGACCTTTCACAGCATCGCTTTTGCCCCTTCTACCGAGATTCTCTCCAGTTATCAGGCTGGATTTTGAAGATAAGGGCATTTTTACTCCCCACAAAGGACTTACTCATTTCCCTTTCACATGTAATTAGGAAAATTTTTGTGGTGGTGTAGTTTAAACTTATTCCTGTTTGTAAGTTTTAACTTTTTCTGTGTTTTACAACTTCCTTCTTGTAAGTAGGTGTGAAAAACTTGTCCATACAGTGCAGTGGACAAAAGAGACTCAGTATTCATTCAGACACAGAAGTGCTTCTTTGATTGGAAACATGGCTAAACATATGCCTTTTCCTCCCCTGTGTGACAAGACCAGCTCTTAACCAAAGTTGGCATCTCCTGAAATCCTGCCAGGATCCATGATTTTCAAATAGCAGCAAGTTAATGTATTTCAATAGCAACAATCATTTAATTGCTGTAAAACACAACAAACAAAATATGAAAATTGAACACCAACTCTGGACAAACATCCCCTAAACACTAACTAAACACAATCAGAAGCTTAAAGGTCACAAATGTGGCTTGAAAGGAACAGCACATATACAAGACTGTGCGTACACTATTGTTGTAAAATCATGATCGTAACTTTCAAACAGCTGCACTTGCATAATCTTGTACATGTGCACTTGTTTCAATACTGCCACCACTCTGAAATTTTCCCTGAAAATAAACATTGCAAATTCCTGAGCACCAGTAGTTTTAATGCAACATAAAACATCCCATACTGCAGGACATACTTTTCTTCATTCAGCACGCAGGAGTTTGAATCACAACTAAAAGAATATTTTGTCAGGTTTAATCCATGACTATAAACCATAACTAAATAATTATAATGTATTCACTTAAAAAGATAAGAGAAAATCTCAAACCAGGCTGCACATTTTTGTATGTACTCTAATGTGCCACTATTCCCTCAATTTAAAGCATAGAGTTTGGAAAATTCTTTCCTTTGATCAGTATTCTTACCTGTGTGCACATTCTCCCTGTGCTTCTTCAAAGCATCTTTGCTCTTGAACCTTTTCCCACAGCTATCAGCCTTGCAAACAAACCTGGCATCTCCTTTGCAGGCTTCCTTATGCTGCTCGAAACTGTGGTAGACAGTTGGTAAGAACCACAATGTAATAAAAATGTAGCATCTTTCTACTGCATGCAGACCGGGTTAATACATGCCACACAGCAGAGCCTCTGGCTTCCATCATGCTTTGCCCAATGGGGGTGGAGAAGAAGCAAGGCAGTGTTACTTTCCTATTTGGGTTTTAATTCGCATGCAAGCTGCCCAGGTTGGAAAACAAGCGGTTATGGAAAGCAGAAGAGGACAAACAGGTTACAAAATGGGCAACTGTGGTTCAATACAAAACCTTGACTCAGAGCTGAAGGAGATGTTGCAGACAGAACACTGATGGCTTCGAGAGGTGTCGCCGGGAAGAACATTTTCAGTACACTGTAGTACACTACAAGCAAAGAAAAATACACAAAAACTTAATAGAACCAAATCTTTATCAAATCAAAGATCTGCTACTTAGGTGAACAAAAGCATTTAATAAAAGTCAATACAACTCTTCCAGTAGACAGCAGTCGTATTTCTGCATCAAAGTTTATTTTGAACAAGATTTTACTTTGAATTTTTTTCTTAAAATTATACCAGTGAAGATGGAAACAATGGCCTCAAAATTACACCACAAAATACTATCATACAAACAACACTTAGTGCATTTTACCCAAAATTCCTCTCTCCATTATATTAGCAGAAACATTAAGCAGTTTATAATAACAGGTTAACAGCTCCGCTGAAAGAGTGGACAGAGGAATTTCAAACAAACACGTTAAGGTTTGAACGATAGTAATTAGTGATGTAATTTTTATTATATTATGTGTGAATTAAATTATCTAAAGTTACTATCTGAATCCTCCACTTCTGGAATGATTCCAAAGTCCAATAACAGCCACAGAATAATCAGGGCATCACACAGGGTGGTGGTGCATTCATACTGTTATTCCATAACTGTGGACCCAACAACAGCTGAGTGCAGTACATTAATACCACGGATTAAGTTTATCTGAAACCTTCCAATCCACCATGTGCATCTGACCACATCATTGAGGGCACCAGGAATGGTCTCTAACCACACAAGAGCAAATATGTGTGCTTACAAATATAAATAATGACTTGACACCAAGGAGATTGGTTACATTTGTCAGCACCTTCACAACATAAATACAAGGATGTCAGGCAGCATTTATAGAGAAAGAAACAGAGTTAACATTTCAGGTCGATGACCTTTCATCAGAACTCTGATGAAAGGTTATCGACCTGAAACGTTAACTCTGTTTCTTTCTCCACAGATGCTGCTTCACTTGCTGAGTATTTCCAGCATTTTCTATTTTTATTTCAGATTTCCAGCATCCGCAGTATTTTGCTTTTGATAAATACAAGGATTATCGTTTCAGAGAGTCATTGAATACCACAAATATGCAACTCATGATCCAATTGCACAACCTACTCACAGCTTCATTACTTGTTAATTGTTTGGTGGGGTCACTCATTGAATATTTGCAATATTCAACAGTTTTTTCATGCCCTGCATTTCTTTCACGTATGACAAAGGCTTTCAGAATGCATGGATATTATGGTTTTTCAGACTGGCAAAAGCAAGGCTGCAATCTACTAGGTGCGCAACAAATAGGCTATATCCATTTAAACAATGGTGAGAATTAGGAACCTCTCTGTTGTGCAGTATATTCCTCTCATTCTTCTTTACAATACTTGAAACATTAATAGAAAAAAGGTATTAATATCTGAAGTTTGTACAACAAAAACTTGCGTTGGCATCACTCAGCCCTACTTCCAGACCATTTTATATCAATGAGGATTTGCAATATGCATCACATTAAAGCGTGTTTTTAAATATTTTCCCTATGCTACAAAGGGAAGTAATTTCTATTTTGCCTTTTTTTAGTTTTGCATCTCATTCTGTGGCAAGTGGCTCACTTCCTGGTACCCAAAGCCTCTCTACCATCTACAAGGTACAAGTCATGAATGGGATGGAATACTCTCCATTTGCCTTGCTGGGTGCAGCCGCAACAACACTCAAGAAGTTCAACAACATCCAGGACAAAGCAGTTCACTTGATTGGCAGCTCATCCACCAGCCTAAACATCCACTCCCTCTAACACCAGTGTACTGTGGCTGCAGTGTGTACTATCTACAGCAGCATGCACTGCAGCAAGTTGCCAAGGCTTCTACGGCAGCACCTCCCAAACTTTCACATCACATTGGACTGTAATATTAGCTTATTTTACCAAGTTTACTAAAAATGTGAAAAGCAGCAAGAGTGGTACAAAAATATAAAATTTGAAGAAAAAGTTTAAATAAGGAGAACACAAACACAACAATTATAGACAACCGATAAAGAAGAAACTGTACCTGAAAACATGTATAAACAGAAATAAGTCCAGTATAGTCCTCTGATGCCACAGTGGAGGAATACTTTGTGAGGTGTGCTGCTGAGCCATACAGGCCAGAAAGATTCTTGGTCTGGGCTCAGTTAGCTAATTTCGCCAGGTGAGTTACAATTCAACTCAGTATCCACCGGCTAGAGAAAGGAAATTGAGAGTTCCTACAATTGATTGCTATTTAGTGACCCCCTGCTATAAAGTCCAAACGGGATGATAGATATGGGTAGGGCCCTGCTCAGGTACAATAGCCCCCCATGGTGAAATAGCCTGGCAACACTCACTGTCTGATTTCATGCATAAAAAAATTGTCACTGCATATGGTAATTCCAACCACCTTCAGGAAAATAAATTTTTTAACTTACGAAGCAAAAATTTTTTTTTTTTAAAAAAGGCAATCCAAAACCCTGCAAAATGTGTATAGTGAGCTCACCCTCCTATCCCCCCCAATGCTACCCCCTCCCCCCAATGAAGGATTCTTCCTTCTTTTTGCAGATATCCAACATATTTTTTGGAGATTCTATGCTCTGCATTTGGAATTGAAGACGTGGTTGCATGAAAACCGGGCCTTAGTTAACCATATGCAACACCTGCCATCTGAGTTCCAGTTGTTAAACGGACAACGCATTTAAGCAAAGTCAATGTATTCCTAACTATGCAAGGAAGAGCTGTCAGACACCTGCCTGTCATTCCCACCTAGCATTTTTACTGTTATGTATCTTTTCGGCGTTTTATATGAGACACTTATTAAAGTATCCAGATGGTGGCTTAGTAATCCCCAGTGAACGATGTGGAACACTGCCTAAAAATGACTTGTTACTTCTTATATACATGATATGACCTGCTAGTGCAAGATTTGAATAAACAAGATCATCTTGTCTTGCATTTCTTTTCTCCGTGAGCAGTGCCACAGGAGATTAACCAACAAATCTATATAGTAACAGCTGTCTGATAGTATGTTAGAAAACTATTAAAAGATCGAGTTCAGAATCAGTCTCTAAACAGAAGGATTCTGTTGACACTAATACTACAGACAAGTGATACTAGTTCTTTTGCATCAGTGTGAAATGATTTCAGATGTACATCAATGCAAAACTAGGATTATAACTTGAGTTAAGGTGCGAAACTTGACTAAAGAACGCACTAATGACAAGAGATGATTTCACAACTCTTGCATTTCAAATTAGGTGCAGTATAACTGCAGTTCAGTGTAAAGCAGGTTTCAAACTTCCCAGGTGCATTTTAAAACTTTGTTTTGAATGCTTTTTAAATGTTTCCACCAGCTATCTTTTAACACTAAATAATTAACCAGAATCAGTGAATGACGCTTTGCCAGTACTGCTATTATAACTGACTCCTTGTAGACCAGAATCATAGCAAGAGCACCCCATGCCTTATGGCACTATAACGCATTACTCCTTTGAGATGAATAAATAGAGTTCTAAGAAGGACCCCTGTAACTAAGATTAGTTCAACAATTAACTGCTGAACAGGTAAAATTAGCTGGTACTTATCCAGTGCTAAGTACTCTCAAATCCTAGGGCTTATCCCTGTACCATTGGTCCCCTTTAACAAGAGGAAAAGATAATTCAAAGAAAAACTTTACTTTCCAATCCAAAATGGACACGTTATTCTGCTTAACTGCAGTTAAGATCAATGAGAAATGTCTGTGATGCATGCCTTCAGGGGACATGCATTACTTTACAAACAGCATCATTAGGAAAGGGAAAGGAATCATCAATTCTGTCAAACTGGTGTTCTCCGAGGGAGGGTGTCAGTTTCTAAAAGGGTGGTCTGTCCGCTAAGTTCATCGAGTCAGCACAAGCTATAAATGTAACCCTACACTTCTCCATTCAAAAGCTCTTTGTCATGCATACTAGGCACAATTCCTGCATAGAGAACTCACCAAGCTTTTCCCCTCACTATTGTAATTATTTGCATAGGGAGTTGTTTATCTGTTGCCATTGGTGCCATTATATCTGTCCTGCAATGCAACTAGGGCAAATTCTACAGCCCCACCAGTCAAAATATTGCACAATCACATACTTAAAATAATTTTGTGATATAAATATAACATTAATCCCATGTTGAATTGTCATATTTCATTTGCTGAATCTCCCTGAGTATGCATCATAAACAACTAATTAATTTAAATTTTTTACAATATTCTTTCTTCTCTCAATAAATGAGACTGATAATCCTCGTTCTACCCTCAAACACATTAAGTTAAACACCAAACG
This sequence comes from Heptranchias perlo, assembly GCF_035084215.1. Lineage (NCBI taxonomy): Eukaryota > Metazoa > Chordata > Chondrichthyes > Hexanchiformes > Hexanchidae > Heptranchias > Heptranchias perlo. Next base: position 122,363,545 of record NC_090325.1, on the reverse strand, counting down.
CATGCAACAGTTAACTAAAAATGATTACAAGGTCATTGTTCTTCAGTTTTGCTTCTATCTCCAAACCAAATCAGTCGAGGAGGATGTAAATAAATGCTCTGGGACAGGCAGATCAGATAAAGGGCTTTAATAGATTCATCAAAACATTGGAAGAACCCGAAATTTCATGAGAAATCCATTTTATCACAAGGATCCAAATGTATGCACAATAATCTCCAATCTTCTCTTGATGTTTGTCTTTCTCTGTTCCAATAAATTAGGAGTGAGTTACCCAGTAGTGCGAATAGATGGAATTATTGTCATTTATCAATTGTAAAAATAAATACTTAGGCACACAGATTAGTGGCAGATGATATTGTTGGCAAAAGTTAAATGGAATGTAAGAACATTACTCTCTATTAGTCTGAGTCAACATATATTTGAATTTGAAGTTAGAGCCTCCAATAAAGATCAGTTCACACCACATGATTATTACTGAGGTGAAGGTTATTATTGCTTTATTGCAAGAACTGTCAAAAATATATATTCAGTTCTTCAACCAGATACTGTGAATTGATGCTTTTAGCAATTAAGACAAAATCATTATGGGGCTGAAATTTTGCTGGGTTGGAACCTCTGCAGAGCTTCAGCCCCTATACCTTCACTTACTACCACCATAAGATACACAGGGTAATTTTAATTCTTGGTGATAATGTACAACGTGCGCTATCAGCTCGGCCGCCCTTTAAACACCTCTCCTGATTTTTGTTTCCGTTGACTTCAAAGCAAACGAAGATCAGGAGAGGTGTTTAACCGGTTGTCGAGCTGGTATTGCACGTTTTACACTATCTCCAAAAGTTAAAATTACCCCCACAGAGTTTTAATATATTTCTTTTAAATGCTCATTTTCAACAAAATTTACAAACAGGAATCTACTGTGTCTGTTTCCCTTTTATTCTACGACTTGGTTGGCAAAAGCCATTGAGCAACATGGGTGAAGTCAAATTATTTTCCCTCCTGAGAGATCCTCCTACTTCTACTATCTAATGGCTTCATTGTTAAAAAGAACAATCCATTACAGATACTGGACAGCAAATCTTGATTGTTGTCTTGCACTGAGACTCAGGGCCTGATTTTAGCAGGCCTGCGGGTTTCCGGCGGGTTGGGTTTCGGGTGCGTGGCCTCCGCGCCCGGTGAAATTAGTGGGTTGCCCGCGCGATCGTAGCAGGCAATCCACTAATTGGAGCCACTTACCTGCTCCTCCGGGATCCGCGCTGCTGGTCTGCGCGTCAGGCGGGCTGCGCATGCGCAGTACGATCTGTCAGCTGGAGGCTCTCTAGTTAAAGGGGCAGTCCTCCACTGACAGATGCTGCAACCAACGGAACAAATTACAGCATGGAGCAGCCCAGTGGGAAGGCTGCTCCCAGTTTAATGATGCCTCACCCCAGGTATCATCAGATGGGGTGAGGAGGAGGGGGAGGACAGAGATCTTCCACCCAGCGGGCGGGAGGAAGCAGCCTGCCTCTGCCACCAAGAAGGCCTGGCTCGAGGTGGCAGCGGGGGTCACCAACATATCGCCCACCTGCATACAGTGCAGGAGGCGCTCCAATGACCGCAGTAGGTCAGCCACAGTGAGAACACGTAGTCTTTCCCCTACACTCCGTCTGCCACAACACTGCCCCCACCCCACATCTCCTTCGGCACCGCCAACACTACTCTGTCACATCACCCCTCATACCCACTCAAACCCCATCCTCATCTTACCTGCACCTACTCACCTCGCCAGTACGCACCCCGCCACTAACACGTGACCCAATCCTCATACAATCTCATGGCTCTATCCCATACTCACCCTCTCGTGCATCTCCCTCACGGCCAGCCTCACTCAACCTGCCACCACCTGTGCTGCAGCCACAGGGCATGCATCACATATGTGCAGTAGGCAGCGTACGGCAAACGTGTCGTGAGCATGAAGGGGATGCACAAGGGTGTCTGAGGGTTTGCCATGGGTGTTACCTATATTGAATTCCAGAGCAACAAACATCACACATTATATTGGCACCACCACTGCCATGTCTCCACAAATCCTGCCTGTTGTGTCCAATAATGCCCGCTCCTGGGTATCACTATGAGGACTCACCACTAATGCCAACCATTGTGTTACTGCAGAGTAGGTGCAGGTGTATTTGCAGGGCTGTTCCACGCAGATGACTGAGAGACATCGGCGGTGTAGCCGGCTGCACCTTGGAAGGATGCGGAGGAGAAGTTGTGTTGGGCAGTGGTGACTTTGGCAGCGACAGGTAAGCAGATGGTGCTGGGGCCAGCCAGGAGCAGCTCGGCATGAAAGAGCCTGCAGATTTCCACGACTACATGTCGAGTGAATCTGCGCCTCCGTGTGCACTGCTGCTCGGAGAGGTCCGGGGAGCTGCGCCTCGGTCTGTGGACCCTGTGGCGAGGGTAGTGCCCTCTGCGACGCATCTCTCTCTGCGGTTGCCCTCCCTCCTGCTGTGCAGGTGGGCGTGCAACAGCACCGTGTTGGGGGGCTCCACGTCTCTGCGGCGGACGACGTGGACTGCGAGGCTGCTGGGGCTGGTCATGCTGTTCGTCCTCCGAGGGTGTCCACGCACCACCCATCTGGAAAGGTGTTGGTCTGAGGGGTTGTGCAGAGTAGGTGGGTGGTTCCTCGGACTGGGGCTGCGGTTTCGCGTCGGTCTGTCATCTGGCTTGGCGGGGGGTGGTGGGGGGCAGGGGTTGCCCTATGTGACGCGGTGGCCTCCTGCGAGGGCTCTCCGCCCCCCCCCCCCACCCCCGTGGAGTGCACCTTGGCAGCTGCCACAGGCTGCTGGCTGCAACACGCCTGGTTGGAGGGAGACTGTTTCCCCCAGTGTGTGAAACACTCTGCGTTGAAGGTAAAATCCCACACTTCCTGTTTTGACAGCTGATTCAGCTCATTTAATGACCTCAACAAGCAAGGTAAGTACACTCAAGTGGAACCCCGCTGGCTTTAATTGCCTGCGGGATTCCCACCAGCGGGGGCTGCGCTCGCACCCCCGCACGTCAGCGCGGTACCCGGAAGTGGTCGGGATCGTGGCGCGATCCGGTCACGTGACTGGATATCGGGATTTTCGGGGCCCCCCCCGCTGGAAACCCACAGGAAACCCGACGGTAAAATCGAGCCTTCATAGTGGGGAAAAACAAATCCATTACCCACTACCACAAATAACTATTATGAAATAGGTTCAAAAGGCCTGACAGAACTACTAAAAGTGCTGGATGGGAATTTAGGATGTTTGTTGGTCATTTTATGGCACCAAACTTACCAAATGCATCTGTTTTCAAAGGAAAGTCAATAGAAAATCAGTGTTGTGGTAGTGCTTTGAGGCTCTTTTAATTGGGAACCACAAGAATTACTTCACTTCGGCCTCCCAAATAGGGAGCGAGGTAAATGCACCAATTGGTGTGACACTGAACCACATAGACCAGGAAGGTCCAAGGTTCAATCTCTGGTCGCTATGGAATTAGCCGTCTCTGGGAGGGCAGAAGTGAGGTGCCTATCAGCATCCCCTGGTTACAGAAAAGGAAAGGAGGTAATACATATAAAATAAACTTCAGCTAAATCCTCATTCCTGATCACTATCCAGCAGTAAAACAAAAAGCAAAAGCAGATCCTAGAAATTTGAAATAAAAACAGAAAATGCTGGAATAAATTAGCAGGCCAGGCAGCATCTGTTGAGAGAGAAAGGTAAGGTTATCATTTCAGGGGTTCAGATAATAGGTCATCGGCCTGAAATATTAACCCTGCCTTTCACTAGCCTCAGCCTCAGCTTGAATTGTACATGTAAATGTCAGGTGAAGGCCAAACCAGGCTTGGCTGTGAAAGGTTATCCTCCAGATTTGTACGTGAAGATGGTCACTAGGCGAGGTACCAAAGGGCCACTTCCTGCCCATGGAATTGCACCCCAGCACAAGTTACCACCTTCAGGAGAAAAACATAAAATAAATTGTTTTAATCTTCAAAAACAATGACTGGTCAACATACACCTGATAAGTAATTAACCCAAGCTGGTAGACAGACATGCTGTGCCAGTGACAAGGGTGCAAAATCTATGAATGTGCTTACTCTCAGGTGGCTTACTGGTACAGCATATTGGTACATTAATGCACTGTCTCACCTAGCTTGCTCAGGAAAGCGATAAGGAGAGGTGAAGTAATTTTCTATTGAAAGGAATTGGCATCAGGAAAAAAATAGAAGCCAACCTGTCGCTGTTGCACTCTTCATAGCTGCTGGGTCAAAAGCTGCGTAGCCAGCAGTATGGGAGAAGATAACATGCCTGTCCTCTTAGTCAGAAAATTATGCACAATATAGAAAGAAAATCAAAAAAGGAGAACTAAAAACTAAAAATAAAATGAAGAACATATAAATAAAGTGTTAAAAATATTAGGCTTACAGCCATAATGGGCTTAATTCTGCTGCAAATCAATAGTAAAATGCGCTCATCGTTGTGTGCGTGAAATTTCATCTGTTTAACTCCAGATTCCCAGGAGGTTTCCTGTCCAAGGTTTGCTTGAGGAGATGGGAGAGGAGATGCAGAGACATCTAGCTCACCAGACAAATATGGCTGACTGATTCAGACAGCAAGGAGTGCTCTTACAGTGCACCCAATCTCCTAATTTAAAGAGACATAAAAATGCAAACAACTACCCACTGGAATGTGAAGAAAACAGAAAGGAAACAAAGGAGGAAAGGAACTTACAGTCTTCTTACTCTTTGCTTTCAATAAAAATTTAAAGCACAAAAAAAGCTTCAAAGCTGTACCACTGTTTCAGCTAATATATTTGCTATATTTGAAGTTGCTTTAGTCTCGTGGAAGCCTTGATTTATAATACTGTACTTACTGTCTCTGCAAGGCCTGTTTAACAGGGAACTTCTTGCCACAATTCCTACACTTGAATTCCTTTTCTTCACTGGGCTTCTGGTGCAGAGACTGCAGGTGCTCGGCCAAGATGTCCTGGCTTCGGAAACTGCTCTCGCACTGTGGGCAAGCATAGCCTTCCTTATCACTTAATATATCTATGAAGATATCAAACAGATGGTTAGGTTCTGTGGGATACTGAAGCCATATTGATGCTGTATTTCAGCACTGTTCATAAACACAAGAACAACCACAGAACTACAAATATTCACATTAGTATTCATATCATGTCCTTGGAAGAATTAATTTGGGACAATATACGATTGGATTTTGACACAGCAATACAGTCAGCTATATTTATTGTCATTAAAAAAAAAGCCTCCTTGCACCATAACTGTCCACTCTAATTAATTCTTCGGCAAAATCAGGTTTTTTTGTGGTTATAGTAGAGTTTGGAGCTTGTACCTTATTAGTTCTAAATATGCTGATCCACACATTCTTCCTCCTCCCTACAAACTCACTGTGTTGAATCATAGAAATTTACCGCACAGAAGGAGGCCGTTCAGCCCATCGTATCTGTGCCGGCCGAAAAAGAGCTATCCAGCCTAATCCCGCTTTCTCGCCCTTGGTTTGTAGCCTTGTAGGTTGCGGCACTTCAAGTGCATATCCAAGTACTTTTTAAATGCGGTGAGGGTTTCTGCCTCTACCACACTTTCAGCTAGTGAGTTCCAGACCCCCACCACCCTCTGGGTGAAAAAAATTTCTCCTCCACTCCCCTCTAATCCTTCTACCAATTACTTTAAATCTATGCCCCCTGGTTATTTAACACTCTGCTAAAGGAAATAGGTCCTTCCTATCCACTCTATCTAGGCCCCTCATAATTTTATACACTTCAATTAAATCTCCCCTCAGCCTCCTATGTTCCAAAGAAAAAACCCCAGCCTATCCAATCTATGCTTATAGCTAAAATTCTCCAGTCCTGGCAACATCCTCATAAATCTCCTCTGTACTCTTTCTAGTGTAATCACATCCTTCCTGTAATGTGGTGACCAGAACTGTACGTGGTACTCTAGCTGTGGCCTAACCAGTGTTTTATACAGTTCTAGCATACACTACAAACATATCTCCTCCCTACATACTCACTGTGTTGAAATCAAGACTTATTTCACATTCTGCAACTCTAACTCAATCAGGAGATCAAAACTGTGGAATTTCTTCCCTCCCTTATCTTCTATTCTTCCCCTTGTACCTCAGGCTTTTAAAATCCAACCTTGGTATTATCTAATCACCAATTGTGGATTTGCCTCATCTTTTCCAACCTTGTGGAGTCCTGCACTATGGATTTAGTCCCCTTCAATAAAAAAACTGCTGACCTGTGTGATGACACGCGCAGCTCACTCACTGGTTCCTTTTTCTTTGGTGTCTCCATTTCAACAAGGCCAACTTTCACCTTCATATGTGCCAGATTTGTTTGACTATGGGGCCTACCACAAAAAAAGTAGCTGAGTAGTTCATTATCCTCCTCTGAATCTTTGGCCAGGCCAGCCTGCGGTTAGAACTTATACTGGTTCTTCACATGGTGATAAGTGTAATATGAGGCAAGGTGCTGCTCTGAAAACCCAGTAGCACCTCAGATGTAAATGATCCCTTCCCCGTAACTGTATGGTGCTGCTGGAATTTCTATGCACAACTATCTTAGAACTGGTTCTAACTGATTATACTTAACAAAGCATCTGGATAACCTATTTTAGCAACTAGGCACAATGTAACAATCCCAAAATGTAATGCTCTCTGCTCCATGTGTTATATAATATGCTTCATAGAGCAAAGTAATTAATATCACAATTTTTCTTGTAATAATGATGCTGAATTGAATTAAGATGTGCAGTACCAATGAAAACCAGAAATGCTCTAACTCAGAAGGTTACTATGATGCGTCACGTACAGCATCATGTCAGAGTGGGACATATTGATGTTGATTTGAGTAATAAAGCCTATGACAAGTACCTTTGTTACCAGATGGCTGCATATCTTTGGAATTTTCTTCATCTTCTTTGCTGACTACTTCCTCCTCCTCTTCTTCCTCTATTTCTTCCATCTCACTATCTAGGTAACCAATCAGTAATTCGGTGTCCGTTTCAATGTCATCCACAGCCAAATAGAAGATATTTTCTCCTTCCTGGAAGCAATGGGGAAAGCAACTGCGTTGTTACTTTTGTTAGATCTTTCTCAGAGCCACTGTACATCACAACTGTTTGCCATACGCACCAATCAAATCAGCTGAGCTGTGGGCAATGAGAGCTCAGCACTCGCTGGGGCTCAAATTTATTTGGGAGGGAGAAGAGGGTTACTGCATAATATTATTTAGTGACTAATTCGACTTTCATATTGAAATCATGTCCAGAGTTCTGTTTTTGCCCAAAATCATTTGAAACCATAACAAACACAGCTCAATAGCTTGATCAATATTATGGGAATTAAATATTTGGAAATGGGTTCATGGAATCATGGAATGATGCAGCACAGAAGGTGGCCATTTGGCCTATCGTGCTTGTGTTGGCACTTTGAAAGAGCTATCCAATTAGTCCCACTCCCTGCTCTTTCCCCATAGTCCTGCAAATTTTTCCCCTTCAAATGTTAACCAATTCCCTTTTGAAAGTTATTATTGAATCTGCTTCCACCACCCTTTCAGGCAGTGCATTCCAGATTATAACAACTCGCTGCGTAAAAAAAATCCTCACGTTGCCTCTGGTTCTTTTGCCAATTAACTTAAATCCGTGTCCTCTGGTTACCGGCCCTTCTGCCACTGGAAACAGTTTCTCCTTATCTACTCTATCAAACCCCTTCATGATTTTACGTTTGACACTGGATTTTCAGCAACAGTTGTTCAAATTAAGACTTTTATGCAGAGAGTGAATACAGCTAATGGAAAATACTTACTTCAAAGTACTTTATATTTTTTAAAAAGTAAATCAATTTTGCAATAGTTCCAGTCACAGGATTTCTTTTTGTTCACAAACTTCAGCAGCTAACAATGGAGCAAATAGGCTGAGTTGGTGCTGCTCAGGGGGATCTGCTCAGAATGTGTCAGTGCAATCAGACTGTTCAGAGACATACGACAGGCAATCTCGGTCTCCACCAAAGATTTTCTAAACATAGTAAATGCTTGGACATTGATTTTTTTTTCCCCCAAACATACAATACACTTCGGTCTCTGCTCTTTATTCAAAATATATTATTGTGTTGGCATTGGATCACAAACATTTCTCCACAAGCAAGAGCTGGATGATAGATTCATTAGTGGGCATCGAGAAGAATCTATACACCATTCCCTTTCTTCACACTCCCTCCCTTCTCATTCTTAAATCGCATGGAAGTTAGCGGTATGAAGTGGATGTCAGACTTTTTCCCTGTAGCTCACTTTCCAGACTGTATTTGCCACACCTTTTTAACTGACAGGTTATTGGATGGTCTAATAATCTAAATCTATTTGAAATGGACAGTCCAAGGCTACACTCAAAAATGGCAATCATGCAAATATTGTGACTGAAATTAAACCACGAGCCATTCAGTGGAATTTTTTTGCCAAACACGACAAGATGGAATGTGAAACTTGCTAATATATCCAGTTTCCACCCCCCCACCCCAAAAGAAACTCACGTTGCTTCCTCTAAAATTGTAGCTAAAGGAAGGATCGACTATACCAGTGCTGCAGTGTGCATCCGTCACAAACACAAACTAACATCACTGGATGCATTGAACCTTTCAATACTGGCTTTACTTCAAAATTAAGGTTTATATGTGAAATATTAGAGGGCCCTATTATTGTCTTACTAAGAACACAATACCTTTGAAGATAATTAGGCAACAATGAAAGACCATCAGAAAGTGGCTGCTGGTGCTCTCTCTCTTTTGGGGATTAATTCTACACCGATTTGAAAACAGGAACAATTAATGAAGTGGTAAATAATACCAAAGTAGCAGCAGTGTGAAATTTATATCACTACAATATAAAGAGGAACATAAAATATGTGTTTCTGACTCTGCAGCATTTTTCAAATAGGCAAAAACAATTCCCATAATAACCAACCGCTGATTAAATTTAACAAATTATATATATTTTCTTTCTTGCACACAACTGAAAAGCATAAGGGTTTGCACCTGAGATTTTCCACACAGTGAGCTTGTGATCCTTGCTATGTTGTCAGGGGAGGCACGAGTGGAGGTCAGGCATTGTCAACAGGAGGAGTGGAAAATCAGATAGGTCACTTTTATTTACATCTTAGCCATCTGCAGTGGTTCTTTAATGCAGTGGATGTACTGGCGTGGAATAAGGATCAAGGGGCCTAGTTTTAGAGACTGATAGTGGGCCAGGTTTCTACTATCAGTCAATAAATAAACTATAAAAATTGATCCTCTATGCCATGGAATGGGAGCAGATCAATTACAAGAGGATCCATGTGCCCCAAGACACACGAGGACATCTAATCCACCTGACACCACTGCAACTGTGATGTACAAAGTGTCACAAAGTGCCCTGGGATATTTTAAAAGGCTGATCAAAGTTCTCAGCAAGCTTTGAACAATAACACTGTGGAAGAAGATATATAAACACTGCAAACTCGTTAGATATTAAAAGCACTGAGAGGGTTGCAACATCACATCTCAAAACACATTGAAAATTTCCATGTCAGGCTTTTTCTATGAAAAAAAATTGTAAAAATGGCGACATGTACCTGCAGTACCATTGTGCCTTTAGGTGGCGCTGTAAATAGCCAATTCCATTTTAAATCTGTCACGGTAATGTTAAGATGGCAAAACATTACCTGATATAGAAAACCAATTGTTCTGAATTGTGCTCTCCAGTATAAAGGTCCAAAGTATAGAACATCTATAGTAACTATTTCAGGGTATTTTAATGTTATGAAGTTTCCTGACTCTTCCAAACTCTGTCACTCGCTATTTTTCAAAACAATCTTTCAGAACATGTTTCGGATGGAACACTATGCGGGAGATTGCAAGCTGACCTGCTCAAATGAACTTCTGCATTTGGCAGAAAGTTTAACCCCTCGAGCTCCACAAAAAAAAATTGGATGCCAATTGCTCACCCACCCCAAACAAAGCAAAGAAAATTGCAACAGCCAATGAATCCACCAGCCACAGAGATTGAAATCACTACTTGAAAGAAATAAGGTGCTGTCTCAACAAACTGTCCCCCACAACAGAAAAAAAATGTGGCCATTGGGGGGGAAGGTATGGTTCATCACCTGTCTCCCCCCCAACTCCCCCAGCAACTGAGAAGAATCTGGTAGTGTCATGGAAGGGAAGGTTTAGGTCAGCACCACATTGGGTCAACAAAGTTCTGCTGATGCACGACCTGTTCTCAAGCTAGTAGTTGCTGCCGCCAGTGCTCTATAGGGGGTTGTCCCAGCTGTTAAAACTCCTATCCTCAGCGTCAACAAGGGCCAAAGAGAAAGAAGTAAATGGAGACATAACAACTTGTGGACCAGAGAAAGATATATGGGTGGGAAACAGAGAGAGAGATAGAGATATTCAAAGAACAAAGAAACAGACATTGGGAGAGAAGGACACACACACACAGGGACTGAGATTGGCAGCACAGAGAGACAGAAACACAAAATGAGACACACAGTGACAATGATTAGGGAGATTCACTCACTGCAAGAACCAAGAGCCCTCAGTTTACCCCACTACCCCTGCCCCCCCCCCCCAGGGAACAGTGCATGTCGGGGGGGGGGGGGGGTCAAAAATGTGTTCGAGTACTTAGCGCACTGTTACCGCCTCTTAACTGCTCATTTTTTTTTGATTCAGGACAGGTGCTCGCCCCAGGTAAACAGAGGCCTAATTAAAACATAAAAGTTTCGCTCTGATGACATCATCCAGACAGCGATGTGATTTTAACCGATAAAGTAAAACCTGGCAGGATTGGTGTACACATGCTGCTGAAGCTGTATAAAAAGGGGCTCTTAGCTGCAGCTCACTGTATCTGAAAATCTTTTTGGTGTCTGGTTTTCCAGAATTTCTAGCTTCCAGATTACTACTTTCACACTTTTTTGGCTTTACCACCCTTAGTGGTACTTATTATGGGTGTAATTATTGCCACGTTATTCGGACGGAGGAACACTTGGAGAAGGAGCAGCGGTAGCAACAGAAACAAAAGCCTCAGCAACCACCACCAGCAGCAGCTGGGCCTCTCAGAAGACAGCAAGTGAGGGAACAGCTTGTAGGAGGCCATACCCAGCACACAGGGTGTACAGGCCAAGAGTCACCTTTTTGGACCTGTGAGGAGCAGTGCAAGAGGAGGCTACACTTCTTCAGGCAGGGTGTTGCAGCCTCCTGAAACAGGACCTGCTGCCTGCTGGTCTGGGGGGGCGCATGCTTTGTCTGTGGTTCTCAAAGTCACCACAGTCCTTAATTTTTTTAAGCCACTGGATCCTTTCAGGCAGCTGGAGGGGACATCAGCCGCATATCAGAGTCTGCAGTTCATAGTTACATTGAGCAGGTGACCAACATCCTGTTCGCCAGGGCAGAGCAGTGCATCACCTTCCCATTGACTTCAGCAGTCAACAGGAGATAGTTTGAGACTCTGCAACAGTGGCTGACTTCCCTTGCAAATACAGGCCTTCATTGACTGCACACGTTACCATCAGGGCACCAAAACACCAGCCAGCAACATATATAAATAAAAAAGGATACCACTCCATCAATGTGCAGCTAATAGCTGATCACAGGAACAACATCATGCAGGTCTGGGCAAGGTGCCCAGGGAGCTATCACAATGCATTTATCCTGAGACAGTCTACCAATATTCAACCCTGTGAGGAATGTGACAGTCTGACTGCTGGGGGACAAGGGATAGCCACTACAGATGTGGCTAGTGACAACCTTGCACAACCACACTATAACCGAGCAGAGTGCTTTTCTTTAAAGAAGATTTACTAACTCTACTACTCCAACAAGATGCTCTCCTATTGGCCTCAACATAGCTGATGGAAGATTGTTCCTCTTCATGTTGGGATGATTGAGATGCGCGTGGCCAGTGACTTCTGGGTGCTCGAGCCTGAGACGGGCCTTGGCTGCAAACTGCTGCACCTTGGCTTCTACTGCGACAGTTTGGCCCAGCTGACTTGCTGGCACTACGGTGGGTATTGGTTGAGGGAGTTCTGAAGGAGGAGATGTGTTGATATCCTGAGAGAGGCTAATACAAATTGCTCCCATCGTGCAACTGCCACTCCCATGGGGCTGGGCCTCAGCACTTCCACTGATCAATGGTAAAGTGGACTGTATTCAGCCCACCAATCTCTCCATGGTGGAGCCTAGAATCTGCAAAATAGCCATTTGTGCTTCCACCAAAGCTGCAATGCATGCAAACATGGATTCTTGCTGTGGGGGCCTGGCTACAGCATCCCTGGGGTCACCACACTCTCCGAGATAAACTGCGAAGTGGTGATGTTATGAGAGATGGCACCACACCAGCTAGAAGCGGATTTCTCCACAGTCTCAGCCAGAGTGCTGAAATTCCTTGGCACGCCTTCCAATTCTTCGTATAAATGCTTGTGTGATTCCAGCAGCTTTCTGCTCATGGCTGGGCCCATCTTTGTCATCTTCAGCAGAGTGGAGAGAGAGCCTTGCCCTCCAGCAAGCAATGGCACATGAGCAATGGCCATGGGGTGAGTTATTGGTGGGCTGCTGACACTTGAGGAACTGTACCCCAACAAGGGTCACCACCTTCAAGAAAGGAGGGAGTTAAAAAGGGAAGTTGAAAGAGGTTAGAAAAAGCAGGACTATGATGAGCATGCTAAGACTGCCTGTTAAACAAGGCATAAATGAGAAGCATACTGAAGCAAAATGGTAGAAAAAGAAAACTATTTGTATGTGGATGCCTTAAAACACTGCAATTGTCATCATTTTTTCAGGACATTCCATCAGCAAATCCTCACACTGGGGCACCCTCGACTCTGCTGTTTGATTTTAAACTAAACCGAGACAGCCCAACAACATGTTGCAAAAAGAACCACATTTGTTATTAGGACTGATAAAAGGACTCCTTATCCTCTTAAAAGTTCCCAAAATGAACTTCAAAAGCCACACATATGGGAGCAGCTGTCCTAGTAATGGTGGTGCACAGCTCCAGCTTTGAGGAAAGTGTATCCTGGGAGGATGCTGCACCAGACGCCAAAAAAACAAAACAATGTTTGTCTAATGAAGTCTTCCAAATGTTGCCATAAATCTCAGTGTTTATCTGATTAACATCCAGCAAAGTTAATTAAACTATTGCTGGACTTTCATCCAGCCGCCGATTTTTTTTTTAAAAAGAGTTTTCACAACACAGAGGCTGGTTAATGATTTTTAATTATGTGACAGCTGAAGAGATTTGCATAAACTGTCATGAGGTTTCAACGTTGTCCTTTGTAATGCTAATAAACTCAGAAGGTTTCGAAATCAAATAAGCCGAGACAAATTCAAAGTAAACCTCCAGAAAATCCAGTTATTCCTGAGAAACTGATCTGCTAAATGACATTCCGGCTTTCAGCTTTATCCACGTCAGTGAAAAAGCAGGAGAGGAATGTGATTAAAGAGCCTTGCAACGGCAGTCTTTCCTCAATGATCCATGGCATTAGATGCTGCAGAAATAGCTCTGTGTCAACGCAAGGCAGTGCATCATTTTTCAGCCGACCCACAGTCAGCAATCACATTCCGTTACGTGCTATATGGCCTTGTGTTTTGGCAAGGTTTAATTTACTCCAAATCTAGATTATAACAAAAATGCAGACTTCTAAGTAGTGTTCCACAACTTGGAGTTGTCAGGAGGCCCATAAAAAGAATAAGTGCTTATAATGAGTTTACAGTTATTTTCGGAAAAAGTAAGTTATATATCCTGGCAACATCTCCCCTCAACCGCCCTGCCCCCACACCCCAATCCTGCTATGTACTATCCCCAGCTGGGATCAGGTAACTGGAGTTTTGCTTAAAATGAATGCCATTAAGAGATTTAGGTTTCCAAGCCAGAAATTTCTATTCAAAATGCAGGATACTGTAGACTAAACAGTATGATTCCTCATTGTAAAAAATATTGATTAGTGATGGCACCAGAAAGGCTATGGATATGGTGATTTATTTCTACAGTAACTTTTATTTCCACAGCTTGAAGAGGTAGGCTTTCAGAAGGCTTCTGAAAATAGGGAGAGATGTGACAATATGGAAGGAATTCCAGTGATGGTGACTGAAGGCTCTGTCACCAATGGCAGGGTGGAGAAAGGGAGGGACACGCAACAGGCTGAAGTCAGAAGAACTGAGGTTGGACAGAGAACCAGAGAAGATTGCAAAGATAGGGTGGAAAAAGACCATGGAGAGAATTACAGACATGGACTAGAATGTTAAAGTCAATGTGCTGGGGGTGGGGAGGTAATGGAGGTCAGTGAGGACAGGAGTAATAGGTGATTTGGACTTTGTGCAGGATAAGATGCTGGATGAGTTGGAGTTTGTGTAGAATGGAGCTTGGGAGGCCAGCAAGGAGACCATTGGAGAAGTCGAGCCAGGAGCTGGCACAAGGCGCAGAAGATGGTTTCAGTAATTTGAAGTAAAGGTGGGAAAAATTGCCAAAGTTGAAGTAAGCGGTTTCATAATAGACCAGAGGTGAGATATGACGCTGAGTTCAGGATCAAGCAGAAGATTTTGCACTGTCAGGCTTAGCCAGGATGGGGAATGGAATTAAAGGCTAAGGTGCAAAGTTTCTGGTAAGGACCAAAAGAATTGCTTCTATCTTGCTGATGTTAAGCTGGAGAAAATTCCATCTCATCCATGACATGGTGTCGAACAGGCAGTTGAGGAACACAGCAAAAGTCATGAAGTGGAGGATGATGGGAAAGAGGTAAAACTGGGTTTGAAAAATGACACCATACTGGTGAATAACATTGCTGGAAGACAGCACATATATGTCCTCAATTCTTTACGTATACATATATATCCCTCTCCAAGGATAGAACCTTGGGGCACACCAGAGGTGATTGTGTGGCAATCAATCAATCATTCAATACAAGAGCAACCTGAGTAGATGGCTGGAGCAGGACAAGTAGGTAGCCTGTTTGTCCTGTTAGATGGAAAATGATGCATGTTCCCCAGGGGACCCTGAAAGGAGAGGAAAAGGAGGGCAAATCTAAAATATATCTTTCAAAAATGCAATAAAATCAACAAAAGTAGCAGAAAAGTCCCAACTGGTCGACAAGCACAGTTCTGTCACAATAAACGGAGGTTCCTTTACATCCTGATGACCTCATTGTATATACAAACTCAGACCCAGCTACCCAGACCACACACTCAGGCAACAAAATTATTTTATACTTTTGGCAGCCTGTGGAGTCATAAACATGCTTTTCTGAACTTCAGTCCCTTGCACTTTAATAATGATAATACCCAGGATGGATTTATCTTCTTTCAGTATTGAGATGCACTCCGTAATTAGAATGTCTGCTGTATAGATTCAGTGAGTTCTACAGGCACAATTCATCAGTGCACAATATTATTGTGCTACACTCCTCTGTCGCCTCAAGTTATCACTCCATCCTTTGCTGAATTATAACTTGTACTGATGACACCCCTGTGACCATCGCAGCAAAAAAAATTTAAACTCCTCATGTTTAAATCGAAATACTGTTCAAGCAGATTCTTCACTGTTGTATTTTATATTTAAAGGTTGTTTCTATTAATACATAAAAGACTTATGTTGGTGAGTGGAGCTCTCTGATTATAATGCCCTCAAAGTTGTGATATTAAGCAAAAAAGTTAAAGGGAACTCGCATCTCTGCATCTTCTTGTGCTGGTGCATTACCTTATTTTGGCCAATAGGGGGCAGCACATAACATCAGTATAAAAAATGTTTGTATTCTGAGAGTTTGAGACATCTGAAGGAGGATTGCTGCAGAATTTGAAACCTTGTCAAACATACATATACAATATTTGTTGAATAAACTATTATCCTGAACATTCTACACTGGACATTTCAGACCAATTATGACTGCCCCCGTGACTTTTTTGTATACACCATTTTATATGGAAAAATGGGCCCGAGCTCTCCCAGTGGCTCAGTGGTTAAATACTGCACACGGCAGTACTGAGCCGCACAAACCAATGGAAGTCCCAGTTCAATACCTGGTCTATATTGAGTTATCTGTCTCAGCTGTGGCCACAGTGGGAGTCCTACAGTTTGGCTTGTCCTCCCAGGAAAAGCAATGATAAAAAGATAAATACACTCCTGATTCCTATCCAGTGGCCTGTGCTGAAAAATGATTGGGTGTAGACATAATTAGGCTGAACTGTGGTGCCTCCCATTGTTGGTTAGCTTGCCAACACTTACACATAAAGAATGGCTTTGGACAAGGATACCAAGTCAAGTTGTTTTCATCTGTCTTATATCTGTCTTCACAGTAGAAGACACAAAAAACATACCAGAAATAATGGAGAACGATGGGTCTTATGAGAGTGAGGAACTTAAAGTAATTAATATTAGTAAAGAAAAAATACTGGATAAATTAATGGGAGTAAAAGCCAACAAATCTCCTGGACCTGATGGCCTACATCCTAAGGTTCTAAAAGAGGTGGCTGCAGAGATAGTGGATGCATTGATTACGATCTTACAAAATCCTCTAGATTCTAGAACGGTCCCAGTGGATTGGGAGGTAGCAAACGTAACCTCGCTATTCAAGAAAGGAGGGAGAGAGAAAACAGGGAATTACAGGCCAGTTAGCCTGACATCAGTCATCGGGAAAATGCTGAAATCCATTATTAAAGAAGTAGTAACAGGGCACTTAGAAAATCATAATATGATTAGGCAGAGTCAACATGGTTTTATGAAAGGGAAATCGTGTTTGACAAATCTATTAGAATTTTTTGAGGATGTAACTAGCAGGGTAACTAAGGGGGAACCAGTGGAAGTCGTATGTTTGGATTTTCAAAAGGCATTCGATAAAGTGCCACATAAAAAGTTGTTGCACAAGATAAGGGCTCATTAGCATGGATAGAGGATTGGTTAACGGACAGAAAACAGAAAGCAGGAATAAAGGGGTCGTTTTCAGATGGCAGGCTGTAACTAGTGGGGCGCCGCAAGGATCGGTGCTTGGGCCTCAGCTATTTACAATCTATATTAATAATTTAAATGAAGGGACTGAGTGTAATGTATCCAAGTTTCCTGATGATACAAAGTTAAGTGGGAAAGTAAGCTGTGAGGAGGACACAAAGAGTCTGCAAAGGGATATAGACAGGTTAAGTGAGTGGGCAAGAAGGTGACAGATGGAGTATAATGTGGGGAAATGTATTGGTAGGAAAAATAGAAAAAAATATATTTTTTAAATGGTGAGAAACTGTTAAATGTTGGTATTCAGAGGGATTTGGCTGACCTTGTACAAGAAACACAAAAAGTTAACATGCAAGTACAGCAAGCAATTAGGAAGGTAAATGGCTTGTTGATCTTTATTGCAAGGGGGTTAGAGTATACGAGTAAGGAAGTCTTGCTGCAATTGTGCAGGGCTTTGGTGAGACCACACCTGGAGTACTGTGTACAGTTTTGGTCGTCTCCTTACCTAAGGAAGGATGTACTTGCCTTAGAGGCGGTACAACGAAGTTTCACTAGATTAATTCCTGGGATATGAGGCGGTTGTCCTATGAGGAGAGATTGAGTAGAATGGGTCTATACTCTCTGGAGTTTAGAAGAATGAGAGGTGATCTCGTTGAAACAAATAAGATTCTGAGAGGGCTTGACAGGGTAGCTGCTGAGAGGCTGTTTCCACTGGCTGGAGAGTCTAGAACCAGGGGGCATAGTCTCAGAATAAGGGGTCACCATTTACGACTGAAATGAGGAGAAATTTCTTCACTCAGAGGGTTGTGAATCTTTGGAATTCTCTACCCCAGAGGGCTGTGAATGCTCAGTCGTTGAGTATATTCAAGGCTGAAAACGATATATTTTTGGACTCTAGGGGAATCAAGGGATGAGGGGATCGGGCGGGAAAGTGGAGTTGAGGTCGAAGATCAGCCATGATCTTATTGATTGGCGGAGCAGGCTCAAGGGGACATATGGCCTACTCCTGCCCCTATTTCTTATGTTCTTAAGCAGCTCCATGCTTATAACCAAAGGAAGCCTAGTATCCTTATAAAGTAATTCATATGTTGCTTAAGATCAATGATCACTTGCTACCCTTGTAGACAGAAGGTGGATGGGTTCTACCAAAGCTTAGTTACCCACTTTCCTACGCCACTCTGTCTCTTCCACTTCCAACCCTCTTTCACTCATCATCGTAGAAATGAATGTTAATATTACTGATAAATCATACCATGGGGGAAACAGGATTTTGTTGTAATTAAGTTAACCCATGGCAGCTGTGAACTATTCAGTCAATTCTTGGTAAGCATCTATTTTTTTTGCTGACTTGCTATGGGGGCCTAATATTTACACAGAATGCTGTGCACTGCTGCACCTACTTTATTAATGCATGGTATCTCTGATCGAAGCATAGTTTACATTAGGAGTTTATTAGCAATGGCAGGAGTGCTATTGATAGCAAAATCCTAATATAAATGAGCTTTCAATGTGACATCTGTCAGAAACTTCCATTTTGATCACGTTAATCAAAGAGCTATTTTATGCCAAAAAACATGCTTTTATTACTCCTTGTGCATTTCACATGCATGATTATTTTGACATTTCCTTGGCTCTGTAGTAGCACTCTTGCCTCTGAGTCAGTAGTTTGTGGGTACAAGTCCCACTCCAGAGACTTGGGCACATAATCTGGGCTGACACTTCAGTGCAGTGCTGCGGGAGTGCTGCACTGTCGGAGGTGTCGTCTTTTGGATGAGACGTTAAAACAAAGCCCCGGCTGCCCTTTTAGGTGGACATAAAAGATCCCATGGCGCTATTTGAAGATCAGGGGAGTTCTCCCGGTGTCCTGGCCAATATTTATGCTTCAATTAACACCACTAAAACAGATTATCTGGTCATTTATCTCATTGCTGTTTGTAGGAACCAGCTGTGTGCAAATTGGCTGCCGTGTTTCCCTATTTTTTTTTATTCGTTCATGGAATGTGGGCATTGCTGGCAAGACCAGCATTTATTGCCCATCCCTAATTGCCCATAAGGTGATGGTGAGCCACCTTCTTGAACTGCTGCAGTCCATCTGGTGAAGGTTCTCCCACAGTGTTGATAGTTCCAGGATTTTCCAGCGACAATGAAGGAACAGCAATATATTTCCAAGTCGGGATGGTGTGTGACTTGGAGGGGAACATGCAGGTGGTGTTGTTCTCATGTACCTGCTGCCCTTGTCCTTCTAGGTGGTAGAGGCGTGGGTTTGGGAGATGCTGTCGAAGAAGCCTTGGTGAGTTGCTGCAGTGCATCCTGTAGATGGTACACACTGCAGCCACGGTGCACCGGTAGTGAAGGAAGTTAACGTTTAGGGTGGGGGATGGGGTGCCAATCAAGCAGGCTGCTTTGTCCCGGATGGTGTCGGGCTTCTTGGGTGTTGTTGGAGATGCACTCATCCAGGCAAGTGGAGAGTATTCCATCACACTCCTGACTTGTGCCTTGTAGATGGTGGAAAGGCTTTGGGGAATCAGGAGGTGAGTCACTCGCCGCAGAATACCCAGCCTCTGACCTGCTCTTGTAGCGCAGTATTTATGTGACTGGTCCTGTTAAGTTTCTGGTCAATGGTGACCCCCATGATGTTGATGGTGGGGGATTCGGCGATGGTAATGCCGTTGAATGTCAAGGGGAAGTGGTTAGACTCTCTCTTGTTGGAGATGGTCATTGCCTGGCACTTGTGTAGCGCGAATGTTACTTGCCACTTATCAGCCCGAGCCTGGATGTTGTCTAGGTCTTGCTGCATGCAGGCACGGACTGCTTCATTATTGAGGAGTTGCGAATGGAACTGAACACTGTGCAATCATCAGCGAACATCCCCATTTCTGACCTTATGATGGAGGGAAGGTCATTGATGAAGCAGCTGAAGATGGTTGGGCCTAGGAAACTGCCCTGAGGAACTCCTGCAGCAATGTCCTCGGGCTGAGATGATTGGCTTCCAACAACCACTACCATCTTCCTTTGTGCTAGGTAAGACTCCAGCCACTGGATAGTTTTCCCCGATTCCCATTGACTTCAATTTTACTAGGGCTCCTTGGTGCCACACTCGGTCAAATGCTGCCTCGAAGTCAAGGGCAGTCACTCTCACCTCTGGAATTCCACTCTTCTTTCCACGTTTGGACCAAGGCTGTAATGAGGTCTGGAGCCAAGTGGTCCTGGCGGAACCCAAACTGAACATCGGTGAGCAGGTTTTTGGTAAATGCTACTTGATAGTACTTTCGACGAAACCTTCCATCACTTTGCTGATCATTGAGAGTAAACTGATGGGGCGGTAACTGGCCGGATTTGATTTGTCTTGCTTTTTGTGGACAGGACATTCCTGGGCAATTTTCCACGTTGTCGGGTAGATGCCAGTGTTGTAGCTGTACTGGAACGGCTTGGCTAGAGGCGCAGCTAGTTCTGGAGCACAAGTCTTCAGCACTACAGCCGGGAAGTTGTCGGGGCCCATAGCCTTTGCTGTATCCAGTGCACTCAGCCGTTTCTTGATATCACATGGAGTGAATCGAATTGGCTGAAGACTGGCTTCTATGATGGTGGGGATATCGGGAGAAGGCCGCGATGGATCATCTGGCTGAAGATAGTTGAAAACGCTTCAGCCTTGTCTTTTGCACTCATGTGCTGGGCTCTGCCATCATCGAGGATGGGGATGTTCACGGAGCCTCCTCCTCCCCTTAGTTAATTGTCCAGCACTATTCACGACTGGATGTGGCAGCATTGCCATTGGTTGTGGAATCGCTTAGTTTTGTCCATAGCATGTTGCTTCCGCTGTTTTGCATGCATGTAGTCCTGTGTTGTAGCTTCACCAGGATGGCATCTCATTTTTCGGTACGTCTGGTGCTGCTCCTGCTCTTCTACACTCCTCGTTGAACCAGGGTTGATCCCCTGGCTTGTTGGTAATGGTAGAGTGAGGAATATGCCGGGCCATGAGGTTACAGGTTGTGCTGGAATACAATTCTGCTGCTGACTATGGCCCACAGGGCCTCATGGATGCACAGTTTTGAGCTGCTAGATCTGTGCTGAATCTATCCCATTTAGCACAGTGGTAGTGCCTCACCTGTTGGATGGTGTCCTCACTGTGAAGACGGGACTTTGTCTCCACAAGGACTGTGCGGTGGTCACTTCTACCAATACTGTCATGGACAGATGCATCTGCGACAGGTAGACTAGTGAGGACGAGGTCAAGTAGGTTTTTCCCTCATGTTGGTTCGCTCACCACCTGTTGCAGGCCCAGACTGGAAGCTATGTCCTTCAGGACTTGGCCAGCTCGGTCAGTAGTGGTGCTACCGAGCCACTCTTGGTGATGGACATTGAAGTCCCCCACCCAGTGGTGCTCAACATGGAGGAGGACTGATTCATCAGCTAAAGGAGGGCGGTAGGTGGTAATCAGCAGGAGATTTCCTTGCCCATGTTTGACCTGATGCCATGAGATTTCATGAGGTCCGAAGTCAATGTTGAGGACTCCCAGAGCCATTGCCTCCTGACTGTATACCACAGTACCGCCACCACTGGTGGGTCTCTCCTGCCGGTGGGTTAGAACATACCCAAGGATGGTAATGGAAGAGTCTGGGATCTTGGCTGTGAGCATGGCTATGTCCGGCTGTTGCTTGACTAGTCTGTGGGACAGCTCTCCCAATTTTGGCTGCTCGCAGCAATCAGGAATCAGGTAAAGCACCAGGCAGCATGAATGTTACATGCTGTCTGCATCTCAACGACCGGGCATGAGTTAATCGCGCACTGCGACCCCTGCACCTGGTTTCAGGGGTTATCCAATATCACCCCCAATTGCTCTTAATTTCTCTCCACAATAATGGAAATCCCTTCCTTCAAAGCTTCTACTCTGCTATACAGAATGAAGCCATGGTATCATGGACAAGACTGCAGCTAAAGAATTCTCACCTTCAGAAACAAAAAATAAATTTCATACGTACTTAACTTCAAGACAACTCACAAAAATAAGACAAATTCAGCCAGCCACATGCTTATTTATTATAATTTTATATTTCTTTGACAAGCAGAAAATAAAATGGTCGTGAGTAGTTTTACTACAACTGTTGCCAGTGGTAAACTTGACAAAGCCTACCAAAGAAAATTCTAGCCCATCATATTCTATCTGCCTACCAAGCCTATTTCCGTAAGCTCGTTATAGCCTCCTTTCTCTCCCTCACAATTTATTTCTTTTGAGGTCCAACAAAACCTAATCAATGAAAGAGACAGGCTAGAATGGACCCCCATCCTCTTCCTTAAAATAGACTTTTCATATCCACAGCCCCAATAATGAGCCTATTTACATCTACTAGATTTATATTTACCTGCGCTGTCTTCTGCAACTAGCTACCATTCCTATCACTGGCAGAACATTCCTGTTCTGAGAAACCAAACTGTTACTGCATACCCCTCCTATAAACAAATCCCCACACACTCCTCATTGATCACAACTCGTTTCATCACCTTCTCTTTCAACTTTCACAAGCACTGAAATACAGTCAAACCTATCAGCAGCATTAACCCACACCAGGAAAAGAGCTGCCACCTCTTGGGAATTCAGGCTAAGCATTAAAACTGCAATACAGTTCCAAGATGGGAAGAACAGGCCTGTTCTCCATAAGCGGAAGTCCACACATCATCCATTGAAGCTGTTATCGAAGGTTTGCTGACTATAATAGATTACATGTGGATCCCGTGAGTATGGAACAGGTTGTATTGTTTCCTAAACACGCCAAAACAGTTGGATCGCTTTTTCAGTTTTTATTTGTTATTATGATAGCAGGCACTCTGCTGACAGTTGTAGAATGCAGATATCTCACACGGGGCCATTTTACACAACAGAATAGCAGCAAAAATTCCTCCCTGCTGCTGAGGTCTGGAGTTGAAGGCAAATGCATGAGAGAGAGAGATAAAAGGCTGAACCAACTTTTCCTACAACAATCGCTGCATCCTTAATATATTCAAATGCAGCAATTAGTATTAACAACCTTCTGCTTAACATTATACAATTATTAAGTATTTTGAAGATAAACTGTTTAAACACCAACTTTTCTTCTCAGTTTAGGAGACGGAAACATGTTTTGCATCATCCTGCCTCTACGTAATAAACAGCAAAACTAGAGCAGTGATTGTTACTAAAACAAGGACAGGATTAGTTGTTGCTGTAGATTGGTACACCAATGCCCTATGCCAGGGCATATTAGGACATTGGAACATCAACAGAAAGCGCAAGCTTTGATATCGGCCAAGTTTATTAGCAGGAGGCACCAAACAGAGACCTACAAGGAAAAAAAATAAGATAAGCCACTATGGGTAACACTCACACACAGACATGCACTAGCAGAGTTTTAATGGCAGTACCCTACCTAACCAACCACTCAGCTGGGCAACAGTGAATAGCATTAAGACTTACAGCAACATTTTTATTTTTAATATGAGAAAATAAATAAGAGGAAAATAAAGTGAGAAAACTAAAGGCCATTTTACTTTCTCTTTCAAGACCAAATGGCTTTCAAAAATTAATTTTTGAAATGATCAATGCTGAATGTATTACAGGCCATGTTTAGAAAGTGCAGGCATACATCCTAGAGGCTCCAAGGGAAATGCCTCACATTGCATGATACTGAGCTATAAAAACAAGGAAGGTTCCAATTTCAATGCCTGCTCTAAGCTGAATTAATTAATCTAAGCCGGTCAGTCAGGGTGATACAAATGCCCTCAACAACTAAAGCTAGTGCGAAGGAAAAATAATCAGCCAGAGTTCCAACTCATGGCCACCATCCAGTGACCCCTGCTGAAAAATTCACACGTAAACATCAGGTTTGGGTTGGCTGTGGTGTCCCCCAACACTCACTGTCGAGGCTCTCACATGAATAATGAGCACCTGCATGAAGTATTGGAGAACATCTGGTACCTGTGACAGTCCATACCAGCACAAGTCACTACCTTCAGAGAGGGAGGATGAGAGAAAAACCACAGGGACCACTGAAAGAAAAATGTATTTTTAGAAATTACAAACAACATGTATCTTATGTCCAGCTGTGTCATCTAAAAAAACCATTCCAATGGTAAAGATTTAGTACCCAAAGTGAAAAAAAATCCTAATCTCTTCATCCTCAACAAGGTGAAAAATAGTACCATAATCCTCCATCAGTTGAAGCACCATTCAATGAAACACTTCCATCTGTAGCTTATGTTTCTGATTCATATTACATTATGGGCTTACTAATGTGAATTTGTCATCACAACAAAGTACTCAGTGCTGGAGTACAATATGCATGTGAGGAGAGATAGATTCAACATCAGTCTTACACAACCAGGATTGATGATCCTGGGAGTCTAATGATTTCCTCATAAAAAGGTAAAAGGTGGATAATGTAGAAATGTATCCCCTTTAATAGTTTCTCTGCAATAAATCTCGGAACATTCCTTTGGCAGCAATTGCTGCAAGACCTTGAGGGGTCAAAACTGAATTGTGGGTTTAAAAAAAATTAATTGGTGCGTCGAATTGACCAGCAAATGCTGTCATCAGCTCATCTGCTGTATTCTTAAAGGGTTTGTTTCCCTAAATTTTGCTAGTTGTTTTCATTGCTTTGAAATAAATAATTGATTTCTGAACACTATCACGTAACTGCAAGCTGTCACCTTTGAATTGCTCTCCAAAATGTTAATTTATTAAGCTGCTTATCCAAACAGGCCTTTGCTTTCTTTCCATCTGATTTTTCACTCATCTGTGGAGTGGAGATAGCCCAACTGTGCTCTTTGCCAGTACTACTAAGGCACTATCTCCAATCTTTCAGTAAGAGTATTTTTTTAAAGGCAATCTTTTACTTCTAACTAAATACTTCTTGTGCCATTAACCTTTAGCATGTCATTACTCTGGTTTAGATTGGGAGGTTTTCTAATTGGAAGTAGCACAGGCCACCAATGTGTCAGGTTGTTAAGAAGCTATATAGATTGGTACATACACTGGGCAGCACACTCACAAATTTAAGACCTGTCCTTGTGGTTTCTATTGGCAACTTAACCCTTTGGCTTCACAAAAGAAACAAAAAAAATCCATAAAATAATTGCACTTTTACCTCATGAGGGTTTTTCAATTCTTATCAGATACAGTTACCCACACCACAGCGATTATGATGGTGTCTGTCCCTGTGCTGTGCTCTTCCTTGAACATGATGACAAGCTGCAATGCATTGGGAAGGTGTACCTACATAGATGACCATCAAACCAAACAAAGCATGAAGTGTCCTAAGTTGTTCCATTGCAGGTTTATCTGTGAATATTTGAATCTGGACCACTTTGAATTATGAAAAAGAACGGTGGAAGACATAAGCTGAAGGATAAAGTATACTCCACACATGCAGAATGCAATTTGCTATCCCATCATAATGACATCGATTCACAGAGCTCAAAATATCCCACTATGCATGTGGATCAACATGTTCATTTTTGTGGCATTAAATTCCCAATGGCGAATGGTCAATATCTACAGCTTTTGCTACATTCACAGCACGAAAAAGCAAGGGAGTGGGTTAAATGCTTTATAAGAAGCTAATGGTAGAATATGCATAGAATATGCATCCAATTTCCTCTTTGAAGAAAAAGTTAAAGTAATTCATCCTTGGTGGTCTGGATAAGGGGCAGAGAGTAATCCTATCAGGGGCAGGAGAAAGGGAGGCGTGTCAAATCCCCCGAGTCAATGAAAGGGAATATATGAATGACCTTTGGCAGCTTGGAGAGAAGTGAATCAAATCCCCAGCAGTCTTGTGGAAGCTTGACCTTGGCTTAAGCTTTGGACATTTAAAAGCTGTTTGCACCATTCGATTGTATACTATACTGCACTAGAGACGGTCATATGATTCAGAAAGTGCAGAGAGAAGGCTAAACAGTTATGTATGTTAAAAGCAGACTGTTATTCTGGAAAAAATAATCAGGTTAACATCAACATAAAAATTATATAACGATTACTGCAACAAGGATTATTGATAATTACTGCTTCTGTTAAGTACTATATTGCTCTGGCTTTATTTTTCATCTTGTTTGATACTGGCATAAAGAAGTCGATATGGAATTTTAAATTAAGACTAAAAGCATCAGACTATTGACTGCACTACACCGCAGCTTGAAGGCAGTAAGTTTACAGCATATTTATTGAAACCTTAATATTTCAGATAAAGAAAATATAATTACTGTATTTCCCAGATGTACATTCCAACTAATTATTGGAACTAAAAGCTAGTTTGTAAACATTACTGCTACTCTGCAAAGTAGGGAGCAGGCACTATGCCAATACAGGTGGCTCCATGATACGATATGGAAAAGAGACACAAATGCTGAACTGCTAGCCATGTTTGAAACCTTCCATGATACCGCTGTATGTACCTGAATCGCAGCCAGATTTTTCTGCTCTTGTGTTGGGGCCTGATGGACAAAGCGCAGCCAGTTTGAATGCCGTGGATTACTGGCATCCAGAATATACAGCATTTCTCCCTTACTCCCACGTACCTGCAAATATCAGAGAAAAGTTCAGGAGTACAGTCTGCTGTGGTAATGACAAAATGATTGAACAGAAAAGGGTTTCAAAACAGGTTGGATATTTTTTTTTCCCTCATAATATACCATCTATGTCAAATGCATCCAACCAACCACACTGTACAAGCAAGATAAAACACTTTCTCTTGGATGAACAAACCTTTCTAAAATACAAGTGACTTATACTGTCAACCAGTGAAGAAAAGCATTTTGCCATAAGCATGTATAGATGCTGCATGAACTTTCTGTTTGGAAAATGGGAGCTTAATCAAAAGGCTTCAGTTTCCATTGCTCTGAATGTTGACCTCGGTCGAGTCCTATACTTCTGATCATGCATAACTATATTATGTAACATCCGTAATAGGAATGGGAATTAAAGGTCTCTCCATTTTGCCCCACACTCTTATGTGTTTTTGTTAATGAACTGCACACCTTGATCTTAAAATTCTTCACTTAGGCAGTAGCTATATTGTCTAACAGTCTCCAGAATATTCTGGTGATTTTTTTGTATGTTAGGCAGCATAACAATAGACTAGTTGGAGATAATTGTAACAAGGACAGCATTCTTACAAATTTAACCTTGGTAGCTGTTACAAGTAATAGGTCAAATTAATGAAACATCTACCTTTGTTAGTGTTCCAGAATGCCCTCAGTTTAGTTGGTATCCCAGAATGCACTGGATTTGCAGAAATGCTCATTATCCATATGATAAATTGGACCTTCCAAAGTTTATTGAGTCATTAATCCTGGCATTGTCAGATAAATCAAATTTAGCAAGAATTTATGAATTGGAAGTGTTTTTTTCTTAGATTCTGTGATAAATGACATCCTCCTCCCAGACGTCAGCCCCAGAATTGTGAGCAGTCGCCCATTACGAGTTTCTTTATTGTTCAGCCATCTGATTTGAGCTGCTGTCCAGCTGCATGGTTTCATATCTCCTTTAACAGAAATTTCTGCTTTTCTTCCTTCATGAAGGAAACCTCACAATTAAGGAAAGTAACTAGCATCACTGGCTAACACTGAGCTAGTGTGAAGCAAAGACCAAGTGCAGCTAGCTCAGACAGCATGAAAAATTCCATGATTTCAACCTTTCGTAATGTTACAGATTGTTGCTGATTTGTACAGGTTCAAGTTCCTGGTTTCATTTGGTTGTGTTTGTAGTAATTTCAACAGCAGCTTCTGTCCAATTTCACTCCATATAAAACAATATTTCCTTTATCTTTCAGTCTATATGCGATGTCCTTTGTAACCACATTTCCCATTTTTATTACTTGTTTTTGACTTATGATTGTTCAGATGATAAATTCTTTATCCCTTTCACTAAGTATCTATACTTTTTCACAGCTTGCTGCAACTTTTTCCGTATGTAATTAATTAGTTGATAAGAAGAGCATCTTTATATTGGCTGAATTCTTCCAAGATCCATCATCTGACAAGTTGAATGACTAAACAATTCATATTCACAATTAATACTCGAAGATTAAAATTCACTTTACCATATTAGAACAGTAACATGGAACATCCATGAGACAGCATTTTAATTACGTGACGATGAGATTTTTTGAGTATAAATCAAGTTAATTTTGCTTTAAATTCAACTATAAATTAAAATGTTGATGGTATTGTATTTTAAAGGGATGCATTTTCCTACAATAGAATCATGGAAGACAAAAGCTCCATGGAGCCAAATGGTTGCAAGCATGAAGTCCACAATAACGGTTTTACTGTGATAAAATGTTATCCATTACCATTTTCAAGTATGAAGGGATAAACTTTCTGTGACAAACGTTGATATCAATGACATCATGCTGTGAACTCAGTGCTGATTTCCACACCTGCCCAATGGTTTGTGCCAATTACACAACCAGAATCCAAGCCCAGAAGGAACATCAGAGCACAGCAGCATAAATAACTATACATTACTAATCTCTGCTGCACAAAAGTATGCTTTTTGAATGATAACATGCACAGGTTTTTTTTTAATTCATTCTCAAATGCATTAAAGAGCACTAGTGCTTAAAGACATAATTTAAAAGTAAATTAGTTCAATAACACTCTTTAGAGCTCAACAGTCAAGAAGTTAATCAGGTCTTTGGAGGTGATATTGCGTCTGTCAATAACTTGTGAAAAAGTTTGCTTAAGTACAAACTGGCCCATCATGGGCTCGAGCCAATAAATTTAGTTTCTCTCACTAGTCACTAGTGAAATTCCCAGAAGACAGAGCTCCATGAAATTTCTCCCTGACCCCAAACGTAACCTGAATTTTCGCTAGAATATTAATCTAGCATTACATCATACATTATTTAACTCTGACCAGTAAAATACATTGGAGCTCCAGCAGCACTAAGCCACTTGTTTTAAGAGAGAATGCGATCATCTACCTCTATATAACCGTTCATTTGTTCTTATGATATTTATCCAACTCATTTTAAAAAGAGTGATTATCCAATAACTCCGAATGCTGGGAGTTTGCTCCACATACATACTGCTCTCTGGAAAATAAGTTATTTTGCTTTCTAATTTTATTAGTTGTGAATATAAATGCTTTAGTTGTCGAATCAAAATATAACTTAACCAATCTGTTAAATTTATATTCTGTAACCTGCACAGTCTTCTGTTCCCTGTGATATGTTCCTGCTCATCTTCTTTTCTCCACTGAAAAGAAGTTCAGTTCTGTCAGTATCTCTTCACAACTTAAAAGCTCTATATCCTGGAATTATCCTCACCATTCTTCTCTCAAGCCTCTCCAATTCATCAATGTCCTTTTTGATCCATTTCTAGTGAGAGGAAATATTGTTTAATTGAAAATGTATCTCCTGTGTTCAGTCAATTAAGTATGGGACTGACAGTAGTTTTGGAAAATGAGAGCCTGCATTGGTCCAGTGGACAAAATGAAACCTATGGGCCATGTCAGAAATGCAAACAATTCCCAATGCCTGGGAAAAGAGCTGCAGTCGACTGGACAGCTTGTTAGTACTACATTCTGCATCATAATACATTTTCACTATTATTTGCAGTGAATACATTTTTTTTATTTCAACAGTGTCAAGATAAATCACGAAGAATGATTCTATTTTTAAATAAAGCATCAAGGCATTACCAGGTACTCAATGGTTAAATGCATCATATCGTGCAATAATGAAGCATATAAACCAGGATTTGATCCATTGCCTGTTCTTAGCTAGCTAATCTAAGTTAGAGCATCAGTGACAGCACTGCAATTGGTTTCAGTATCCATGACTAGGGGTAGGGAGTAAAACAGTACCTCACCATAGGTTACCACCTTCAAGAGGAGGAAGAGAGAAAGTTGAGTGCGTAGGCGGGGAAGCAAGAGAAATTAATCTAAAGTTAATTGACCCAATAACAACAACTTGCATTTATATGGCGCCTTCAATGTAGTGAAACGTCCCAAGGCGCTTCTCAGGAGCGTTATCAAACAAAATTTGACACCAAGCCACATAAGGAGTTATTAGGACAGGTGACCAAAAGCTTGGACAAACAGGTAGGTTTTAAGGAGCGTCTTAAAGGAGGAGAGAGGGGTAGAGAGGTAGAGAGGCTTAGGGAGGGAATTCCAGAGCTTAGGGCCTAGACAGCTGAAGGCACAGCCACCAATGGTGGAGCAATTAAAATCAGGGATGCGCAAGAGACAAGAATTGGGAGAGCGCAGAGGTCTCGGAGGAGAATTTTAAAATCGATACGTTCCCGGACCAGGAGCCAACGTAGGTCAGTGAGCACAGGGCTGATGGGTGAAAGGGACTTGGTGCGAGTTAGGATACGGGCAGCAGAGTTTTGGATGAGCTCAAGCTTATGGAAGGTGGAAGATGGGAGGCCGGCAAGGAGAGCATTGGAATAGTCAAGTTTAGAGGTAACAAAGGCATGGATGAGGGTTTCAGCAGCGGATGAGCTGAGGCGGGGCAGAGACGGGCGACGTTATGGAGGTGGAAGTAGGCAGTCTTGGTGATGATATGGATAGGTGGTCGGAAGCTCATCTCAGGGTCTGATAGGATGCCAAGGTTGCGAACGGTCTGGTTCTGCCTCAGACAGTGGCCAGGGAGAGGGATGGAGTTGGTGGCTAGGGAACGGAGTTTGTGGCAGGGACTGAAGACAATGGCTTCCCAATATTGCATTGGAGGAAATTTTTGCTTGTCCAACACTGGATGTCGGACAAGCAGTGTGACAAATCAGAGAGAGTGGAGCGGTCGTGGGAGCTAGTGGTGAGATAGAACTTGGCGATGCTCAAGAAGATTTAACTTTACATTATAACTTATGGATCAGGATTTGGTCATTTATATCCTGTACAATTTTGACAGTCAGTTTGGGCATTGCCCAGAAATTTTCAACTCACCAATAGCGCAACACTCAGGAAGCTAATAACGGGGTTCAAGTAGAATCAAGGCAAATGCTCTAAACTTTCCTGCACCCAGTGGCCACACATCAACTGTTAATTATATGTGCAAATAAGGTCCACCAGGAAGCAGCAAATAGCGCTGAAAGATTTTTTTAAGGCCAAAAATTCAGAAGCCGACTCCAAGTCCATATCAGGAGGAGTCCAACAAACAAATCATAGAATCATAACATCACAGAAGGAGGCCACTCAGCCCATCAAATCCATGCCGGCTCTTTGTAAGAGCAATCCAGTTAGTCCCAATCCCCTGTCCTTTCCCCATAGCCCTGCAAATTTTTTCCCTTCAAATATTTATCCAATTCTTTTTTGAAAGCCACGATTGAATCTGCTTCCACCACCCTTTCAGGTAATGCATTCCAGATCATAACTACTTGCTGCGTAAAAATGTTTTTCCTCACATCATCTTTGGTTCTTTTGCCAATCACCTTAAATCTGTGTCCTCTGGTTCTTGAACCTACCGCCAATGGGAACAGTTTTTCTTTATTTACTTTATCTAAACCAGTCATGATTTTGAACACCTCAATTCAATCTCCTCTCAACCTTTTCTGCTCTGAGAACAACCCCAGCTTCTCCGGTCTATCCACGTAACTGAGGTCCCTCATCCCCGGAACCATTCTAGTAAATCTTTTCTGCACCCTCTCTAAGGCCTTCACATCCTTCCTAAAGTGTGGTGCCCGGAATTGGACACAATACTCCAGTTGTGGCTGAACTAGTGTTTTATAAAGGTTCAACATAACTTCCTTGCTTTTGTACTCCATGCCTCTATTTATAAATCCCAGGATCCCATATGCTTTTTTAAATGCTTTCTCAACCTATCCTGCCACCTTCAAAGATTTGTGCACATATACCCCCACGTCTCTCTGTTCATGCACCCTCAATAAACAATGGGATCCTTTTAGTTATTTTCATTATTTCACAAAAACAAATTCTGAATACATCTGGCAGGAATATACAGGAGTTACAGCATTTAAAATGACAATTTGGGTATATGCGTGCACACTGATTATACATACATCCATAACAAATTTAGCTTCCTACCATACAGAAAAAAATTAACATTTGCCCAAGGATACAAAACAAGTCAATTTGAAGGCAATTATATGCTTGTAGAGGAAAAAACATGTGCCTTACATCTCTTCAATCAACTTTTTCACATACTCAATCCACAGACCATTTGTTGAGCGAAGCCAGGTTTGGAACAATCAACCAATCTCAAAATAAAAGACAAAGTTCTATTATTTTAAAATCCCAAACCTTCAAATTGAAACCAATGTTTTCTATAATTTTATCCAAAGTTTATTATTTTAAGAGTACAGCTGGAAAAGGGCGTGTGGGGTCGGGCTATATTTAAAGTTTAATTTCTTAAACAAGACTAATAGACACACCTTTCTGACATTTTTGTAATGTACAGTACAGTTTAATTTTCCTAACTCTTTCCAGCCAAGATTTTATTCTAAATATATTCGATTGTGAGCCATTCAGCACCTAGCATAATGGCAAACTACTTGACTGAGCCTGGTGAACCTCTGGACTGCCCATTGATCCAGGTTTGAACCCCCCCCCCCCCCCCCACCTTGTCCTCAACTAGATCAGAAGCCACAAAATCATCTTTTGCACATATGCCGGTCACCCAGCCCTATCCCTCCACCATCTCTCTCAATCCCTTCATTGCCTTTGTGCTATCCTAGAGTGCTTGTCCAGTCTTGGATGAGCCATAACTTCCTCCAGTTAAACATTGCAAAGACAGAAGCCATCATCTTCAGCTTCTGCCACAAATTCTGTACCCTTGCCACTTACTCCATCCCTCTGCCAAGCCAATATCTCAGGCTTAACCAGACTGTTTGACCCACAGCTGAGCTTTCAACTTCATATCTTCGTCATCATAAAGATTGCCTACTTCCACCTCTATGACATTGCCTGCCTCAGTCCACCTGCCTCTGAATCCTCATTCATATCTTTGTCATCTCCGGACTCGATTACTCCAATGGTCAGCCTCCCATTCTCCATAAACTTCAGCTTAGCCAAAACTCTCCTGCCCATATCCTATTCTCTAGCAAGTCATATTCGCCCATCATCTTTGGCCTCACTGACCTACGTTTGGCTCCCAGTCTCCCAACACATCAAATTTAAAATTCTCATCCTTGTGTTTACATCCGTCCATTCCTTCCTATCTCTCTAACCTCTCCAGTTCTACAACCCCCTATACTCTCTATTCCTCTGACAGTCTCTTATGCATTCCCCCTCAACTTCGTCCAAATGTTGGCAGCTATGCCTTCAACCAACTAGATCCCATTCGCTGGATTGTTCTCTAAACCCCTTTCCCTCTACATAGGAACATGAGTAGACCATTTAGCCCCTCAAGCCTGTTCCGCCATTCAATTAGATCATGGTTGATCTGTACCTCAACTCCATTTACCTATCTTTGCTCCATATCCCTCAATACCCTTGCCTAATAAAAATCTACCTATTTCAGTCTTGAAAGATCAATTGACCCAGTATCTACAGCCATTTGGGGAGGAGAATTCCAGATTTCTACAACCTATTGGGTGAAAAAGTGCTTCCTGATTTCACTCCCAATTGGCCTAGCTCTAATTTTAAGATTATGTCCCCTGGTTCTGGGTTTCCCCAACTAGAAGAAATAGTTTCTCTGTGTCTACCCTACTGAATCCCTTTATCATTTTAAGGACCTCGATTAGATCACCCCTCAACCTTCTAAACTCAAGGAGATACAAACCAAGATAATGCAAACTGTCCTCAGAATTGAACCCTTTAAGCCCAGGTGTCATTCTGGTGAATCTGTGCTGTACCCCCTCCAAGGCCAATATATCTTTCCGCCTCCCCTCCTCCTTTACAACCTACTTAAAACCCACCTCTTTGTCCAAGTTTTTGTTCACCCTCAATCTCTCCTTCTTTGGCTTAGTGTTCCTTTTTTCCACAAACCTCTGTGAAGCACCTCGGAACATTTCTCCATGTTAAAGGCACTATATAAATGTAGGTTGTTGTAGTTACCTGCTGACCACTTTGAGTGCTTTGTAGGCAGTTCAATGACCAGTGGATTACTGATGCACTTCAGTAAGCATTGCCTGGTAGTTTATAATTTCATCAACTTTAAAGCCCAGCAATTCATACAAACCTGATTATGTTCACATTAAGATAACTCTAATGAGTCAGACAATTTGTAGCCATATTGGCTTGAACAAGTATCATCACCTGGTTTTGGTAAAGAAACACAGTTATTTTGGGACCATTGATATTTCAAGAAAAAAAATTTTTGAACCCTTCGCAATAATCTAGATTAATAGCCCAGTTTATTTACTGTTTATTTTTGATTGTCTCGTCTTCATCCATCATCCAGTTGGAAGAACAGGTAAGTAAGTCACAGACTGTACTGATCTGATATTCCTACCAATTAAACTTAATGGCAATTAGACCATCTGCCAATGAGCAATTAATTAATGCTGCTCTAGGACACATTATCAGCATTTCCACATTAAAGATACAGGGGGTTATATTGGATAACCCTCGAAACCGGGCGCGGGAGGCATGGTGCACGATTAACATTGAGATGTAGGCAGCATGTAAAATTCATGTTGCCTGGTCATTTACCTGATATCTGCGAGCAGCCAGGCCTAGCTGTGCAGTTGAGCGGCTGCTCACCAGCAGGGGGGCCCCGATATCACGAGTGGCCAGCACCACCTAAAGGCAGCCTGCACCTCTTATTTGCAAAATATATGATACGGGTCCACGCGGAGAGATCAGACATCGCACACATAAAACACAGATGCAGGGCCCGTCCCTATGTTTACAAACTGTTGTGTTATGTTAAAACATTGAATAAAGGTTGCGTACTACTAAATCTCACATCCTCCAAGCTGCACATCAGACCTCACCAATCTGAATTTGTACCAGGCCTATGTGAAATCGTGCACCAAGATTCTCTGATGATGCACTAGAGGCCTTGGTGCAAGAGGTGGACAGAAGGAGGGGCATCCTATATCCACAGTGGGGCAAGAGGTCCTCCAGACATACGCTCCCGAGGAAGTGGGAGGCAGTAAGGGACAAAGTCAATGCCAGGCACATAGCACCACAAACATGGATGCAATGCAGGAAGAAGTTCAATGCTTTGACAAGAGTGGTCAAGGTGAGTGAGGTCAACTGTCAAATGACATCTCCTACCAACTACACCACTAGTCATATCCACTGCTCCACACACTACACCGCTCCATCACCCACATACCAACAAACTCTTTCAATCAGTACTCAACTCTTTCAATCAGATGCTTCCTCTCACCCTCACACATTAGCACTGTTACAAGCAACACACCCACAACTCACAGGTCACACACACTGGCAGCTATTCAACCATGACAGCCACATCACCCAAACATCCTGCAGGACACTCACTGACCCACGTCCTGCTTTCTTGCAGGAGATGGTGGTGCATAACAGGAGGCAGCAAGTGGCAGTGGCTCCATGGAACATGAACCTGCTGTCCTCTCTCAGGATGACAACATTCCTGTCCCACCCCTGCCACTTTGCCAGTGCCCTTGCCGTTGCCTGTCAGCTAGCCAGCCCACTCCCTGTAGAGTACTGAAACTATATTATAGGAACATAGGAACAGGAGTAGGCCATTTAGCCCCTCAAGCCTGCTCCGCCATTTAATGAGATCATGATTGATCTGTGACCTAACTCCATATATCTGCCTTAGCCCCATATCCCTTAACACCTTTGGTTAACAAAAATCTATCAATCTCAGACTTAAAATTAACAATTGAGCTAGCACCAACTGCCATTCCAGAACAGCATTCCAAACTTTTACCACCTTTTGCGTATAGAAGCATTTCCTAACTTCACTCCTGCAAATCCTGGCTCTAATTTCAGGCTATGTCCCCTAGACCTAGAATTCAAGTATAGGAGACCTCCAAAAACAGGTAGAAATGCATCAGCAGCAAGAAGTAATGTCAGCAACTAAACTGTAACTCCTGCATGATTCCTTTAAATAGCACTGGTGGGGGGGGGGGGGGGGGTCCTCCATGCTATTTACGCCCTGTTCAGCTGTGCAAGGTTAAGACAGTGCGTTGGCTGGAGCATTGAGTTCCAAAATCGCATCTATCCTTTTAAATCAGCGTTACACACTGATCTACTGCATATTCTCCCTACTTTATATGCTGCCGGTGTTTGTTACCTGCGCGTGCACTAACGCCTTTGCTAAGATGGCGGGTGGGGCACGTCACGCTAGAAATGTGTGCACGCATTCTGGAAGCCATTTTGGTTTCATAGGATACTGCGTAGCGCCTACAAAACGGTTGCTACACGGCCCAATTTATAGCCCATGGTTTTAGTACTATTTTTGTATCACTACTAAGCACACTAAAGCCATCTCGCACCAATTTGATTTTGCACTGATTGAGGTACAACTCTGGACTAATTTCAAATAATATCCTGCTAAATTGGGTTGGGATCATTTTGTATTTATAACTTCCTCATCTTCTCCCTAGCTGATCTATGTTCCCCATAAAATGACCCTAGTTGCTGATTTTTCACTAAAAAAATATAAATAAATGTGTAATTCCAAAATCCTGCTAATTTTTTTAAATTCAATCTTGGGATATTGGTGTCGCTAGCAAGGCCGGCATTTATTGGCCATTCCTAGTTGCCCTTGAGAAGGTGGTAGTGAGCCACCTTCTTGAACCGCTGGAGTCCGTCTAGTGAAGGTTCTCCCACAGTGCTGTTAGGTAGGGAGCTCCAGGATTTTACCCAGCGGCGATGAAGGAGTGGTGATATATGTCCAAGTATGGTGTGTGACATGTGGCCGGGGCCGGGGGAGGGGAATCTTGGAGGTGGTGGTGTTCCCACGTGACTGCTGCCCTTGTCCTTCTAGGTGGAAAAGGTCGCTGATTTGGGAGTTGCTGCCAAAGAAGCCTTGGCAAGTTGCTGCAGTGCACCCTGCTGTAAAGAAAAATTTTTAGCAAAAAGGTGTATGAGCATGTGTGTGAGCATCAGGAAATAAAAGGTGACAAGTGTGTCACATTGAAATATCATGCATGATTCAGAATAACACTAGGAAACAATTATGTGTTTATCCAGGTTCAGCCATGTGAGTAGAAACACAGGCATGTGGAGTAAAACATCCACAATGTCATTTAATACAAGCATAAGCAGTCATTTGCAACGACTTGGACTATACTATACAAAGTCTGGCCAGCTTCCACAGAAACAAATTACAACCCCAGAGAAGTGCCAGTTTCCTTTGTGATGAAGTACTCCAACTCAAAACCAAATAAAACTAATCACACATCCAGGTGAAACAGAGCATCTCCAGCAGTCCTGACTCAGAATTACACAGGTATCAAGCACATTCCTCACTGAAGCGTTTATGATTCCAGGACAATCTACATGGGCAACCTGCAAGAGGTTTTACAGTTTTTTTTTACTTCCATTTCAAATAAAGTACAACATCCCAGCAGGTAACAGCATCGACCATTGTGAAATATTAAATGAAAAATATTGGCGTAACTTTTGATAATGACCTTCACAATTCTTATCTACGCAGCATCCCCTTGAACTTCTCTTGCCTCAAAAACATTTCCACTTTTTAGTAAAAGGTAGCCAAAGAGAAGACCCACTGTTTTCAATTACAGGTCATTAAAATTATTTTCTGCAAGAATAAAACTGATATATTCAGAAAACTGACAAACTAGTTGAGAAAGCTGAAGCAGTCAAACTGTGTTTACTGTGTAGATACGACTATGAACAGTAGACTGCAGAGACATCATTTACTGAAAACAGTCTCACTTCACTTTACGTCCATTTATGTTGCCCTTTAGTGCGGAGCAGTCTGGCACAGAAATGTATTCACAGGAGAATTTTATTTCCATTGCCTGCACAACTCACATCATGATTGAAAATGTTTCCTTTCCCCCCACACGAAAGGTGTTCTAGGGCAAAACTTTCCACATTGTGCTCTATTCTTTATTTCCCCAAGACCACCTAAGAAGACAGACAGAGATCACCACAGGGAACCAAATAATCAGCAAACACACAATCCCATTAGAAAAGCACTCAATCCCAGGTGGACTGTGTTACCGCTTTCTACAATCATTTCAATGAGGGTTGCAAGTGGGGACATACAGATTATATGTCTGATATGTCATCACACTGGATCAATGAACCAGATGTGTTGTTTAATGTTTCCCAAGTGAGATTATATAAATGTCCCATATTGGAGGAAAACAGAGCACATGGTAAAGAAAAAAGCCCTTCAATTGGGAAGGGAGCAATATATGTAAAAGTCTTTTGAGCAGGGTGAAACTCTTTTATTGGTTTACAACATGCGATTCAATACAGTAATATGAGCAGCTACCTCCCACATCAGCCTGGGATCCATGCTTTCATCCAGTTCATGGGGCATTCTTTTCTCTCCAGCAAAAGGCCCAAATTTCTCTCCCTGCCAACAAAGAGAGAAGAGAGTTTCTTAGTGATAGATTGCACCTCCAGAGGGAGGAAAATCAAATCTACACCAACCTGCATTTGATTCTACTCCCAATTTGCAAAACAGATACTCAGATTACAACACAATAATATTGTTCCGATTATCTTTAATGGGCAACTATAAATCACAACAACTTTCGCAAGTATTTCACAAATGGAAGTCATGATGTTTTTATGACATAAGACACAATTCCTATTGAAAAACACAGCAATCCCTCCAAAAGTCAATCTGAAGATTTACTGAAGATTTTCCAATATCAACGGTGCTATCAGTCAATGTTTTTGAGAAATTTCTACTTTAGCATTTCTGTCTGTGCCTGCAGAAACTTTCATGAAAAATAAAGTGCTTCACTGAAAAACTAAACATGCACAGAGAAGCACAGCTGTATTGATTAGCTTCAAATATTTAGAGGCCAAATCCATGAAGGCATGAAGTGCAAGAATATGGTACGTGTATTTTTCAAAGCTACTGTAATATTTTAATACATAACAAAATAAACGATACACAACACAAACTGAATGCTCTAAGACAAAAGTATTCTGATAACAATTAGATATCAGTCCTTTTCACAATGTATCCTTAGAAGATGAATGGAGTTTAGAAAAATAGGTCATTGAAAAATGACTAAAATGAATTCTATGTAAAGTAGTGAATTACTACGTTAAAATGGACATCAAATAATAACTACAAATTAATTACAAAAGGATATGCCAGTTAATCTGATTAACAGAATCTATTTGTTTATAATATGCCTTGCCCACAATTTGTCAAATGGCAAGTACTTGATCTCAGTCAGGATCCTGGAGGAAACAAAAGCTAAAGTCAGATCATTTTCTATGAGGGAACTGAAGCGAGAGTCAACCTGCAGCACTTCCATGCACAGAGTCACTTTGGCAATGACTTGATGGAAGTTTGTCTCCCCATCCTCTGGAAGTCACAGAAAGAAACTAAAGATGATCACAATATTTTTTAAAAGAATGAAATATTTTAACTAATGAATCTGATTTTTGAGGATTCACTAAAACTTAGTAAATACATTGGAAAGTCCTTCATACTTTTATATGTCATCACAACAGAGACTATACTTCAAAAGTACTTCATTGACTGTAGTGCTTTGGGGTGTCCCAAAGTCATGAAAAGTGTTATATAAATGCAGAATGAAACCAGGGCTTAGAGGGTTAAATTATGAGGCTAGATTGCATAAACTTTGCTTGTATTCCCTGGAGTATAGAAGATTGAGGGGTGCTCTGATCGAGGTGTTTAAAATGTTAAAAGGATTCGATAGGGTAGATACAGAGAAAGTATTTCCTCTGATGGGGAAATCAAGATCGAGAGGACATAATCTTAAAATTAGAGCTAAGCCATTTAGAAGGAAAATCAGGAAGCACTTTGCCACACAAAAGGTGGTCAGAATCTGGAATTCTCTCCCCCAAAAGGCTGCGGATGCTATGTCAATTGGAACTTTCAAGATTGAGAACGATAGATTTTTGTTAGGTAAGGGTATCAGGGAATATGGAGCTAAGGTGGGTAAATGGAGTTGATCTACAGATCAGCCGTCATCTAATTAAATGGTGGAGCAGACTTCAGGGGCTGAATGGCTTACATCTGTCTATCTTTCTGTCTTTCTTTTCTTCATTCGTTGGCACTATACAGTGTTGCCTCAAGTCCTAATGTTTGCAGAGGATGTCCAGACATCAGTACTGACCACATTTAAGGATATAAATTGTGATGGATTGTGGGGCATTTTTAGCCTGC
Source organism: Heptranchias perlo (assembly GCF_035084215.1). NCBI lineage: Eukaryota > Metazoa > Chordata > Chondrichthyes > Hexanchiformes > Hexanchidae > Heptranchias > Heptranchias perlo. The sequence goes on along the minus strand of NC_090325.1, from coordinate 122,323,340 downwards.
TGTCACATCAGCCAATATATCCTTTGCTTACAAAAAAGTTACACTTCAGTGGTAAACATTTGAGACATAAAAATGAGCAAAAATCTTACAGTCGTGCAACACAATGACAGAGTGCATTGCAGTAGCAACGCTTTGTGCCATGTTGAGTTGAGACACTGGTTCATGCCAGTGATTTCCCCCAATGATGAACTCCTGATCTTAGATGTAGTGTTCTTTCGGTGTTGGGCTTCAGCAGCGGCTAGGCTCGTCCCACAAGGAGGAAGGAAAAAACATGAGGCAGGAAAAAACATGAGGCAGCAAGTCACCTTGAGCTGTTCTCATACATCTCCCAGCTGCCATTGTAGAGCTACATTGGCAGAAACCCAAAAGTAAGTCTGTAGCTTCTCTATCCTTGCAGCAGAGGAATATGAATAATGCAGAGATTCGAAGAGGGAGACATGGGGAAACAACATAATTTGCAAAGCTCCCTGATTGGTTAGTGGGCAAATGTACCGAATGATGTGGTAATAAGTCATACAGGCCACAAGATTCCAGGCTCAATTCCTGATCTGTGCTGAATTAGCTAATCTCAGCTTGAGTAGCAGTTGGGGCGCTACAATTGGCCTCCACACCCCTTAGCTAGTGAGTGAAAAAGATCGACCAGAGTTCCACTCTTGATCCGCATCTAATGACTTCCTGCTAGAAAGTGCAGGTGTGTGGATGCTAGTGGCAACCGAACTGTGCTCAGTTGTTTTACCCTCCATGGTTGAATAGCCTGTCCATACAGATGAGGTTGCTGTCTCTCAAGGCAATGCAATATCCCACTCATGTGACAGTAGATATGAGTGGACAGGACCAGCCAGCCACAGCAGCGGCTGAATCAGTTACAGGGCCGTCTCAGAAACTAGCACAAGTAGGTACAGGCCAACTGAAACCCAAATGGCTCCCTGCAGCCAGCCCCACACTTACTCATCCTACTGAGGTACCACTTAGAAGCCACACACAGTACACTAGCAGCAAGCAGAAGCACCTTGAGAAAAGATACCAAGATCACTGACAAGTCACAAAGTAGGGGAATAAATTGGTTGCATTGCATTTGAACTTTGTTCATAGAGTCTCTTTCTGATTGTTGTGTTCCTACTTATTCTACACTAAGGACAGCCACTGTTAGTTGAAGAAGTGCAAGGGACAGTCATAGAGTCATAGAGTTATACAGCACGGATAGAGGCCCTTCGGCCCATCGTGTCCGCGCCGGCCATCAAGCCCTGTCTACTTTAATCCCATATTCCAGCATTTGGTCCGTAGCCTTGTATACTATGGCATTTCAAGTGCTCATCCAAATGCTTCTTGAATGTTGTGAGGGTTCCTACCTCCACAACCCTTTCAGGCAGTGAGTTCCAGACTCCAACCACCCTCTGGGTGAAAAAGTTCTTTCTCAAATCCCCTCTGAACCTCCCACCTTTTACCTTGAATCTATGTCCCCTTGTTATAGAACCCTCAACGAAGGGAAAAAGCTCCTTAGTATCCATCCTATCTGTGCCCCTCATAATTTTGTACACCTCAATCATGTCCCCCCTCAGCCTCCTCTGCTCCAAGGAAAACAAACCCAATCTTCCCAGTCTCTCTTCATAGCTGAAGCGCTCCAGCCCTGGTAACATCCTGGTGAATCTCCTCTGCACCCTCTCCAAAGCGATCACATCCTTCCTGTAGTGTGGCGACCAGAACTGCACACAGTACTCCAGCTGTGGCCTAACCAGTGTTTTATACAGCTCCATCATAACCTCCTTGCTCTTATATTCTATGCCTCAGTGTTGCAAAGGTGCCTGGGTCCACTTTCTCTACGCCATGGGGTCCTTACAGGGCAGTGCAGGCACATAGCTGAATGATTCTTGGATGAGTACCTAGTGCACCAGTTATCTTGGCTGGGCTGGGGTTTCTACAGAGACATTAAAGAAGGCATATGGGATACTTGCCTTTATTAGCTGAGGCATAGAATATAAGAGCAAGGAGGTTATGATGGAGCTGTATAAAACACTGGTTAGGCCACAGCTGGAGTACTGTGTGCAGTTCTGGTCGCCACACTACAGGAAGGATGTGATCGCTTTGGAGAGGGTGCAGAGGAGATTCACCAGGATGTTACCAGGGCTGGAGCGCTTCAGCTATGAAGAGAGACTGGGAAGATTGGGTTTGTTTTCCTTGGAGCAGAGGAGGCTGAGGGGGGACATGATTGAGGTGTACAAAATTATGAGGGGCACAGATAGGATGGATACTAAGGAGCTTTTTCCTTTCGTTGAGGGTTCTATAACAAGGGGACATAGATTCAAGGTAAAAGGCGGGAGGTTTAGAGGGGATTTGAGAAAGAACTTTTTCACCCAGAGGGTGGTTGGAGTCTGGAACTCACTGCCTGAAAGGGTTGTGGAGGCAGGAACCCTCACAACATTCAAGAAGCATTTGGATGAGCACTTGAAATGCCATAGCATACAAGGCTACGGACCAAATGCTGGAATATGGGATTAGAGTAGACAGGGCTGATGGCCGGCGCGGACACGATGGGCCGAAGGGCCTCTATCCGTGCTGTATGACTCTATGACTCTATGATCTTCTCAGTCAGTGTCTACACCTTCCTCTGGTCTTCATTGTGGGCTTGCCTCTACCTCCATGATTAACAAAGTTATGCAGCAGATGATTAGCTTGGAGATCCTGGTGGGGTTGCACTGTAAGGTGTCCCCAAACAGTCAAGATATCTAAAGCACTGCTTTAAGATAAAATCATCGAATTTTAAAGCACAAAATGCACAACACGTGTGTTTTGGCTCTGAAAGATCGATGCACTTAGTTCAATTCCCCTACACTTTAACACTATATCCTTTTTAATTTTTATTTTTCAAATATTTATCCAGCTTCCATCACGATGCCGGTACGGCACTCCAAGCCCTAACAACCCTCTGTGTAAAAAAAAAATTCTCCTAACCTCTCCCTCCATTCTTTTATTGGAAGTCTTAAATTTACACCCTCCAGTTGCCAACTCATCGATCAATGGAAAGTTTTTTTCCTATTTATCAAAACCCCTCATAATTTTGACCATCTTTATCAGATGTCCTCTTAACCTTCTTTGTTCTAATACAAAATAACACAGTTTCTCTAACAAAAGCAAAATACTGCTGATGCTGGAAATCTGAAATAAAAACAGAAAATGCTGGAAATACTCAACATTTCAGGCAGCATCTGCGGAGAAAGAAACTGAGTTAATGTTTCTGGTCGACAGCCCTTCGTTAGAACTGGAACAAGTTGAAGATTAAACAATTTTTAAGCAAGTACAGAGCCAGGGAAAAGGGGAGGGAGGGGAGAGGGGGAAAAGAACAAAATGGAAGGACTCTGAAAGGGTGGAGGGCAGGAGTGATTAAATGACAAAAAGGATGATGGTGCAAAGCAAGGAGGGTGGTAATGAGGCAAGTAAATAAACAAAAGATGGGTCGACTGGAGCTGTAAATAGCAACATCTGATTTGGGAAATCCAGCAGTGTTGTAACATGCTGCCATTATAGTTCAGTGGGAAAAGAGATGGAACTTTTGGTCCTGCTGAACAATGTATCCTGTTTAATAGTTCTGTGCACAGGAAATGGGCAGACACTAAAAATGTCTTCTGTGGTCGCCTGGAAGGCCACGCTGGTGGTGTTTTGCTACAGATCTCCTTGAAGCAAATTGCACAGCTCTGTAACTGCCTCCCTGCTGAGTTTGGGCTGCAGGAGCCTGCCGGTGCTCCTCTATCACTATCATGTATGTGTCAGTGCTCCTGTAGATTCAGCTGATAGCATTAATAGTGGCTGTGGCCAGTCCACCTCTGATGCCACCCAATATCCCTGGCATCACTTCTTTGTTCTTCATCCTGCAAGTGTCAGCTTAACTCGGAGTAGAAACCTCACCAGTCAGATTTTATAGAGTCATAGAGTCATAGAGTTAGACAGAACGGATAGAGGCCCTTCGGCCCATCGTGTCCGCGCCGGCCATCAAGCCCCCTGGTTATTGACCTCTCTGCTAAGGGAAATAGGTCCTTCCTATCCACTCTATCTAGGCTCCTCATAATTTTGTACACCTCAATTAAATCACCCTGCAGCCTCGCCTGTTACAAAGAAAACAACCCCAACCTATCCAATCTTCCCTCATAGCTAAAATTCTCCAGTCCTGCCAACATCCTCATAAATCTCCTCTGTACCCTCTCTGGTGCAATCACATCTTTCCTGTAATGTGGTGACCAGAACTGTATGCAGTACTCAAGCTGCGGCCTAACCAATGTTTTATACAGTTCTAGCATAACCTCCCTGCTCTTATACTCTATGCCTCGGCTAATAAAGGAAGGTATTCTATATGCCTTCTTAACCACCTTATCTACCTGTCCTGCTATCTTCAGGGATCTGTGGACATGCACTCCAAGCTCCCTCACTTCCTCTACACCTCTCAGTATCCTCCAATTTATTTCCTTGTCTTGCCTTGCCTTGTTTGCCCTCCCCAAATGTATTACCCCACACTTGTCTGGATTGAATTCCATTTGCCACTTTTCTGCCCACCTGACCAGTCAATTAATATCTTCCTGCAGTCTACAGCTTTCCTCCTCGCTATTAACCACACGGCCAATTTTTCTATCATCTGCAAACTTCTTAATCATGCCCCCTACATTTAAGTCTAAATCATTTATACCACAAAAAGCAAGGGACCTAGTATTGAGCCCTGCAGAACTCCACCGGAAACAGTCTTCCGGTCACAAAAACACCCGTCGACCATTACCCTTTGCTTCCTGCCACTGAGACAATTTTGGATCCAACTTGCCACTTTCCCTTGGATCCCATGGGCTTGTACTTTTTTTGGCCAGTCTGCCACATGGGACCTTGTCAAAAGCCTTGCTAAAATCCATGTAGACTACATCAAACGCATTACCCTCATTGAACCTCCTTGTTACTGCCTCAAAAAATTAAATCAAGTTAGTCAAACACAACCTTCTTTTAACAAATTCATGTTGACTGTCCTTGATTACTCCGTGCCTTTCTAAGTAACGGTTTATCCTGTCCCTCAGAATTGATTCCAATAATTTGCCCACCACCAAGGTTAGACTGACTGGCCTGTAATTACTCAGTCTATCCCTCGCTCCCTTTTTAAACAAAGGTACAATGTTAGCAGTTCTCCAATCCTCCAGCACCACGTCTGCATCCAGTGAGGATTGGAAAATGATGCTCAGAGCCTCCGCTATTACCTCCCTTGCTTCTTTTAACAGCCTGGGATACATTTCATCCGGCCCTGGTGATTTATCTACTTTCAAAGATACTAATCCCCTTAATACTTCCTCTATCACTATGTTTATCCCATCCAATATTTCACATTCCTTCTCAACTACAATGTCTGCATCGTCCCTCTCTTTTGTGAAGACAGATGCAAAGTATTCATTAAGAACACTACCAACATCTTCCGCCTCCACACAGAGGTTACCTTTTTGGTCTCTAATAGGCCCTACTCTTTCCTTAGTTATCCTCTTGCTCTTAATGTATTTACAAAACATCTTTGGGTTTTCCTTGATTTTACTTGCCAATATTTTTTCATGCCCTCTCTTTGCTTTCTTAATTTCCTTTTTAATTTCACCCCTGCACTTTCTATATTCCTCTGGGCTTTCTGCAGTATTGAGTTCTTGGTGTCTGACATAAGTTTTCCTTTTTTGCCTTATCTTACCCTGTATGCTCCTTTACATCTAGGGGGCTCCAGAATTGGCAGTCCCACCCTTTTTCTTTGTGGGAACATGGTTACTCTGAACCCCTTGAATCTCCCCCTTGAATGCCTCCCACTGCACTGACACTGATTTACCTTCAAGTAGCTGTTTCCAGTCCATTTTTGCTAAATCACTTCTCAGCTTAGTAAAATTGGCTTTTCCCCAATTGAGAACTTTAACTCCTCTTCTATCTTTGTCCTTTTCCATAACAATGCTAAAACTAACTGAATTATGATCACTACCACCAAAATGCTCTCCCACTGCTACTCCTTCCACCTGCCCAGCTTCATTTCCTAAAACTAAATCCAGAAATGCCTCCTCTCTTATTGGGCTTGCTACATACTGGCTAAAAAAGTTCTCCTGAATGCAATTTAAGAATGTTGCGCCCTCTATACCCTTCGCACTGCCAAATGAATGGCAGCTGAAAGAAATGAAAAGTGTGCAGATGAGAACCTGGCTGGGTTTTAATGCCCATTTAAATGGGTAAGACTTGTGAATTACACAATGAAGTGCAAGAATTCAGGAATTTTGCAGGCTCACCACTAACAACTGATATGCATTGGGTTAGAATTTAAAATTAGGTTTGCGCACAGAAACACTGCAAGCAACCAAATCAGAAAATTTGCATGAGGCACAAGTTCCTGAATTCTCCGTGTTTTAGCCCTCCACTCACAATTCCCACCAGTAAAAGCACTTTTACTTGCAAGTATTTCCAGGTTCTACTGGAGCCGAAGATCTTGATGCGACAGGAGTTACCTGATCCTCAACAATCTAACAGACATCTAGGGTAGTACAGCTGATAGGAGGTTGTTTGATCCTGGACCATTTGCTGGAGAAGGATCTGCATTAGCTCAGACAGATAAGTGAAGAAAGGCTATGTGATCTGAAATGTCCCAGCAAAGGGATCTCTATTGATAGGTGGTTAGATCAGTCAATGTCTGGGATTTGAGTTTATTATAATAAACTTTGAGAATAAAATGAAAAGGCAAAGCTTTAAATACTGGAAATCTGAAATAAAAACAAAAAAAATGCTGGAAATACAGAGCAAGTCAGTCAGCATCAGTAAAGACAGGTTATGAGGTTTCAGGTGTGCACCCTTCATCAAATATTTGAGAATACCTATTATGGGGGGTGGGGGGCATTTTTAAATAATCGAGTAGCTAAACTTTTCGCGCCCGGACTGTGTGTGGCAAAAGTAGATGCAGATATTGTAAAAGCGATCCGAAAGCACAGCTACACTTAATATCATGAGGGATTTTGGTAATATCACCAGCAGATTGCAGTTGGGGGCCGAGAGGTGGGAGTGAACTCAGTGAAAGCAGTGCAATCAAATACGTGGCACTCAGGCGAACAGTGTGTAGCCGCGACCACTCAAGTCAGTCGGTAGCAAAAAAGTTACCAAGCCTTAAAAATAAAGCTCGACAAAGGGAACCCGGTATTATTCCTTTTCATGTTACATTAGACAAAACTTTTTTTTAAAAGAAAAATACAAACCTTTTTCACTCGTCTGGCAGTGTACAGCCCGATCCCTTCTTGCACTTTGGACGACTTCAAGGAGAATCTATCCGGTACATACATGCCGAGCATTTTGATTCGCGTGTGTGACCGAGCAGCGGGTTGGTGCTCGGGGTGAGGCCAGGCGGCCGGGCGGCTCTCACTGTTGCAGTGATCGCCATTGGAAAGTTTCTCTCTTCCCTGCCTCGGCTGCCATGTTGGTGCTGGGATGCCCTGGGGAGGGCAGGGCAGGGCTCTGATTGGTTCGACGTTTTACCCAACAACAACAAAAAAAACAACACAACTCCAAACTTTCCGGCTGAAGCTGAGATTTTAGGAGTAAATCGCATTTTTAATCACACTTTCTGATGCTTGGACATCAGCCCCACAGTGAATGTCTCTCTTTTTATTAAAAAGTAGATAGTGAGTGAAATGACAGGAATCAGATATTGGAAATTAATTCAGGTAGTTTGCAGCATCGGTTGGAGAGTCGAGGAAAAGTCGTGTGGAGAAGAGTACTTTACAAACACACTGTTTTGACATGAATGCTTTAAAAACGCAGTTTTTGGTTTCAAAATACTAATTGGTGTCAAAAATACTAATTTTTTTGCTATATTAAACACCAACAAATATATTTCTTTACCATGGGAACTAGGCTATAAAACTTGACTAGACTTTAATAATTCATAATAGATATGTTCATCATAAAAACAGGTCCCCATTTGGGTGTCACTTCACTGTGATAAAATGAAGTAAGAGCTATCAATACACATAAGAAGGTAAGTCAGTCTAGAAATACAAGAATCAATCATTTGGGACAGCCCAAGTTGTAGGATTATCTTTCTCTCTGAGTGTAAGGCAATTCCCTCCCAGAACAAATCACAACAACATAACTCAAAATACTACACTAACTAGCTTTGTCTTCCTGCCGCTTAAAGAAGATATCAAAGCGAATTTTGTTTTCTTAACTAAATATAATTTAAAGCCCACCAAAGCACAAGTCTGGCTCTTTATCGCGTACAGGTTATTGCATTGTATTTGTCAAGGTAGGAAGGTTAAAAAAAAACAGTTCATTCCGTCCTCACTCCACCCTCAGAAATTATTAATAAATAAAGCACACATTTAATGTGTTGATTACAATATTTTTATCTCAATAACTGACGACCACTTTCCTGAATTGGTTTGAAGAGCTGCTTGTAGGTTGTAGCAAGGCAAACTCCTTGTAAAATGGTTCTTTCACGTTGATTCTTTTCTTGGAGAATTAATAAATAAACGTTTTTATATCATTCAGTGTACAGTATTGAACATAAAATGTTCATAAATTTCCTGCAAACCCTTGCAAATGGTGCGCTGGAGATCTCGGAATCTGGTAGATATTGCTCTCTCCATTCTGTCACCCAAGGCCTGAATGCCACCAGTCATGTGGAGGTGCTGACTTGCCTCCAGGCCTTCATTTGGCATAAGCAGAGACTCCTGCAGCTGTCACTTGCTCCAGTCTGCTCTGCCCTCTCTGATGTTGTTGTGAAAAAGAGCATTGGTCTCTTCAGCCAGCTATGCCATCTGCTGCACAGTTTTGAAGAGGCTCTGCAGCGCTTTCATATGAGTTTTTTGCTCTGCTATCATTCTTTTTGTAGCTGGACCCATGATATCATTGTCCAAATGCTCTTCAGCCAAGGACTGACATTTCCTTAGCCTCCCCTCAAGAATATCCTTATCTACTTCCATTACCTCTTCCTCTGATCACTCCACATCTGAACTATCTATATCCCCTGAATATCTCCGAGCTCATGAGTATGAATGAGAGAATGAATGGCGATGTCGGCAAATTTGTATGGGCCTGCCATTCTGCTAATGGTTCTGCCATTGGATCATTTTCTCTGCCTGTTTTATCTTCCCTGCTTTCAGTTCCTATGGAGAAAAAGACAAAGAAATGTAATGAGTTTCCTGCTAGCCACCATTTCCTCACTGTTCTGCTCATGTAAGGCTCTCCTCAGAGTATGAATGTCAGAAAAGGGAAATGTTTTTGGGATCTTTGAATGTCAGCACTTGTTCTGCATAAACCAACTGTGGATGCAGAACATCCCATGTCTCCTATTATCTCAGTTGATTGAGCTCTCTGTAGCTGAATTGTCTCTTCCTCCTTGGTTAACAGTTGAATGCCTGCTGTTCCTCCATAGCTGAATTGCCACCTCCTCCTGGGTTAGCAAACACATGACTGCTATTCTTCCTCCTATAGCTCAAAGCTCCTATAAATTATCTGTAATTTTCTATTGCATGACAACAGAATAGTTGTAACTTTCAGTCAGTTGCAGGCTGGTTTATTTAGCAACTTTAGAGAATTAATATGAAGAATTCCCATAGAAAAAAATTATCATCTTCCGCCTGCTGGGCTGACCAGCACCATTAATGGCAGTTGTCTGTGATGTTTGTTGAACAATCCATTTCATCAGAGGTGACTCATCACTTTTGGAAGTCTGCTCATGAGCCAGGGAATGTGTATGTATTTCACCCAATACAGAAACACAAATAAACAAAATGTTTATTGCCAAATGATTGCAGTTTAGGAAATTGGCATTAGGCCTCCACTTCTGATTTTGTACAGTAAGTATGTCTGCATCGCATAGGCATATTTTCCTCTGGCTGCAAAAAAAGGCAGAAGTGGTGCAATTTCTGGCCGGAGACATCATCCAGCTAGTTCCACTCTTTGAGTGATGCCAGAATGCCCCCCCATAGGAATTTTGGTTAATGGGGAGATAGGGGCAGAGACCTGACAGTACTGGGTCCTGCCCTAGATTCCAGCCCACCTGCTCAGTGTACTCCCAGGTACTGCCCTTCCAGGCCCAGGAATTTCAGAGCCGTATAGTATTTTGTGATTTGAAACAAGACATATCTCCTCCAATCCATCATCCTCTTCTCTCCAAGTTTGGAAAATTGTACAGTTGTTGCAGGATATCCCAGCATTAATTTAGTTCTTTTGTATAAAATATGCATAAATAAAAGAAATGCAGCTATTTTAACTATTCAAAATATTAAACAAAGGTAAATTTTCAAAGTGCAAATTTTCACTTTTCATATTCAATATCCGATGTTTCTCCTATAGAGTGCCTTTAATAGTTTTGTTACATGAAAGTATTATATAAATGTAAATTGTTGAAATTGTTGTAATTGCATTATTGATGTCTTACCTTCTAAAATAGGTCAATCAGAAGTGACAAGTAGCCAGCAGTCTAATCAGCAATATAAGTAACTCTGGATGGCACAATAGCTTAGCATGCTAGCCTTTCACCTCTAGGCTCTGGCTTCTATTCCACTGCAGGCTAATAGGATAGAAGTCTTCTCTGTTTGCCTTACTGTAGCATTCCTACATGAAATGCATTTGGCCAGTCTCAACCCAATTCCCAATGGGTGTGGTTGCAAGGCACAAACAGCCCCTAAATTAGTAATCTCCATCCTATGGATGAAACTTTAAACTGTATATCTGGTCCATTGATTAAATGGATGTTATAGATCCTATAACACTTTTCAAGGAAGTGTGGGGAGTTTTCCAGTGTCCTGGCCAACATTTATCTCTCAATGAACACCACCAAAAACATTAACAGGTCATTCATCTCATCACTGTTTCAAGATCCTTGCTGTTCACAAATTCTTTTTTCTCTTATTTCTTTTAATATTTAACCTTGAAATTCCCTATGTTATCACTTATCGATGAATTACCCGATTCATGAATTCAGAGGAGGAAGTTCCTGCCTGACCAACCTCTTTAACTTCTATGAGGAAGTGACAAACTTAGTGGACTGTGAAAGCCCTATGACATGTTGTACTTAGACTTCCAAAAGGCATTTGACAACATTCTACATGTAAGGGTATTAGTTAAACACAAGGTGTTAGGGATCCCTGGGAATAAATAAGAAGTTGGCTGAGGGGTAGAAAGCAATGAGTATTCATTAAAGGAAGTATGTCAGGATGGGGGTGGGGGGAGTACTGAGTGAGGTGCCCTAGAGCTCGATGTTGGGACCACTACTGTTTCTAATATACATAAATGACCTGAATTCAGAAACTTATCGCAAAGTGGTCAAATTTACTGGTAATACCAAACTAGAAGTCAGAGAAGGCAACCCAGAAATGACATAATGAGTTGAATAAAATATGCAGGTGGACAGAGAATTGGCAGATGAAGTTTATTGCAGACAAATGTAAGGTTCTGCATATAGGAAGAAAAAATAAGTGACACATGTACTCCTTGAATGCTTTGAAATAGCTAAAGATGAAGCCAAATGAGAACTAGGAGTCACTCAACATGTCCAGCTAATGCAGAATAGAAATCAACAAAGTCTATAGAATTTTGAACAGCATAGCCAAAATAGTAGAATATAAGTCAGAGGATGTCGTGATCAAACTGTATAATGCTCTAGTCAGACCGCACCTTGAATACTGTGTCCAGTTCTGGTTGCTGAGAAAAAAGGGATACATTCAACCACTGAGTGCAGTGCAGAGAAGAGCCAGAAAGCTCATCCCTAGTGTAAACAGTTTGAGCTATGAGGAAGGACTGGAAAAGAGGCATCTGCAAGGTGACCTTATAGAGGTATACAAGATAGTTATGGGAATGAGAAAGGTAAGCCCAGAATCTTACTTTGGACCAACGCCAGGAAACAGGAAATTCTTCACACGCAAAGAAGGATCAACATATTTAGTAGACTTCCAGGAAGAGTAATGGAGATGAAAATGCTGGAGTCTTTTAAGAAACAATTGGATTCTGAAATGATGGAATTTATAATCTTTCAGGGTGGATGAACTAAGATGGGACAATTGGTCTTCCTCATCCATAACTATCTTGTGCTTACATAAACAGCCTGTCACTATTTGTTGACGAACCAATCAAATCATTCAAATGCTATTTCAAAAAATGTTGTCCTCCATTTTTTCTCAGTAACTGAAATTTATAATGTCTAAATAGGTTTTTAAACAAAATAACAATTTTTTAAAAATACATACTTCACAATAACATCACTGGCTTTTAATAACCTCATTAAGATTTTTATCTGAAAACCTGGACCTTGTTCAAAAACCTGGGCTTTGACTACATATTTTTACCTTACAGTTGGAGACAGCTTTCAAACACATATGTGTATTTTGAGCACATGCAATTTTCAGAATTTCCCAGTATGCAACCTGTGCCTCAATAGAAGTGGAAGGGTAAAAGTTGTATTCTTTATATTATGAGGAGTTGAGAATTTCTTTGCTTTTTCCAAAAGACTTTGAAAGAAACTGGAAATTGAATTGTCAAACCTTTGGTTTTCCCCTTCAAACACGATTGGCACTTAATTAAACGTATTAACAACAGACAACACCTGTGACCAGGAACAGTAACACATGTGATTATGATTTCTTTGCTGATGGATAGTAAAGAAAACAAAAAAAATGTTTATAGAGAATGGATTGTTGATCATTGCTAGTGAAAATTCAGTTAAAATTCTCTCCCTTCTGGACCATTTTTGAGGTTTGAAGATTTTTTAAAATACTAGTCGATCTCCTGTGGCTTTGCACATAAGGAATCAAGACCAAGTGCAGCCTTCAAGTGAAGTGGTGTTAGAGGTGGGTGGCAATTGAACCAGGATATGCAGACATAATTCAGTCCCCATTTTAAAGTCTGTGCTTATTTTTTATATAGGCTCCTTTTCCATTGAAGTCTAACACTGTCACCCAAAGTCAAAATTACCACCAAGATGTACCCATACTGGTGCATTTTATTTAAATAACATGACCCCACCTTGACTCCAGATAATCTGACAGGGTCAGGAGTGCAGGTCACTGGTGGATCACAATTCCTGCTCTGCTGCAGTTATGGCAGTGGAGCAAAACAAAGAATTTCAGCCTCATAAAACTTTGATTTAATATTATTTACAGTTAAGTAGCAACATTTATGATAATTTATGAAGCAGAGACATATAGTTGATTAGAGCTTGGTAGGTGTTTCTCTTTAGTACAGAGTGAGAGGCTGGGAAATGCAAACCGGGGCATTGGAGTGCCACCACTGATGGGAGTATGTAATTACAGTGTGAAAAGTTTACATAGGCCAGGTTCATTGTAAATGTGGACATAGGAGTTTATAATTGGAAAAAAGTTGACACAAAGTGTGACAAAAAGTTACGGTTTTATATATTAGAACGCATAAACTTGGAAACTGCATAAATGATGAACTCTTGAACATTTTATTGGATATCTTTTGGTTTTTATGGAAATTTATGTTTATTAGTTGATCTCCCATAGCATTATAATATTGTCATCAGTATATATTCCGTTTAAAAATCAAATATTTACAAAGAATTATGATTATATTATTTACCCTTTGGAATTTATGCTATTTTTGTTGTTTTTTTGAATACCTTTAAGTGTTGATGACAATGTTGGACAAAACTATAGGTGGAGTTGCTGAGTCTAATAATTACTAAAGCTTCCTTGGTATTTCGTATATGACTGTTATACCATATGTACCTGTTTGAGACCAGTATCTGCTTAGAGTGAGCTCTATGGGGAAAGGCCACCGTATAAAGCCACCCCACCTTGTATTGTACAGAATGTATTAGAAAATATGCACTGTGTTTTAAAATTGTAACAATGAGATCATAGTGGATAAGATCTGTACAGTATTGCTTTGAACTGCTGTGCTGCATTTTGTGCCCTTTATTTGAACTGTGTGTAAACCGTGTGTATCTTTAAATTTTATGAAATAAAGTATATTTTGAAATATTAAAAAAATCTGCTTAGAGTGAAATGAGGTTGACAGGTTCAAGCAATACTGAAGGTCTCTGGACAAATTGCCAGTAAAATTTTAGTGTTAGCAAAGATCCAATAGGACAGTTGTCTCCCTGCTAATAGTAGGAAGATTAAAAATTTGAGAAGCTTGACTGTGCACCAGAAGTTGTTATATATATTTGGGTTTATAATTGTAGTATAACATATTTAAACCCAAAGCATTGTGACTATCTTCTGCAGATGGTCTTACACTACTTGCATAGCTTCAAATTGACTGACTTTACACCTAAATTACACTACACTTTTTGTATTGCAGTGAAGCCAAAACCTCTTCACATCAAAGCAAATTACACTGCATAACAATCTTATTGAAATCCAGCTTCTACCTGTATCCCTTCTGATATCAGTTCAGTTCTCTCGTGTATTGAACTTAGTATCAATTCCAAACAAGTTCAACTTAGGATGTTATTTGTATTCATTTAAACAAAGTATTCAAACATTTCAAATTAAACTTCTTGACATGCTCCCATGTCAGTATTAACATATGAATATTTAATGTGCTCATGTAAATTTCCATTGTTCACTGTTTTAACTAGGTTGGATCTTTGTTAAAATAGTGGACAAAGAAATTTCAAACAAATGCATTTAAGTGTTTATAGATTAATATTCACACATTGTAATTTCAAGGCAAAGTTTGTTATTTGTAAAATTATTTGTAATTTTTATATTTTGATATGGAATTTTGATGGTGATTACCTTTATGGTAATCAAGATTACGATTAGAATTATTTATGGTGAGTGGAAACCAGCAAGCACCATGTTAACAAAACTAGTAGCATACAAAGTTTGGTTCAGATGTTGGAGAAATGATGTTGTAAATCAAGATATTAAATGAGTTTGTTCATTTCATTTATTGACAATTCAGATTCAATCCTCACAGATGACCTATTTTTGGTGTTAAGACCAATCATTACAAAAGAAGGGCTGGGTCAGTTTAAAATACCATCATTTTCATGAGATGATATTAAGCATCTAACAGTCATAAATTGTTGCATTGGAAATGGGAGTTTAAGTTACTCTGTCGCTGACCACCTCCGTACTTGATACAGAAAGTTGATGCTCTTACAAAATGAAAAATTGAATAAATGTTGCATTCTTTAGACCCCTAAAATTGACAAGAAGGGATATCTAAGAATTGCATTAAATGATTTTAAGTGATAAGTACAAACTAAATGTGCACACTCTAATTGTATATCATATTTGTGTAGTTTGGATCTTATTACCTAGTCAGAATGTAGTATTGATCTCAACCTACGGAGTGACTGATAGTTCTTAACTATGTATTCTATTGTACCTACCAAACTCAGGTTATGTGTAATCAATATTGTAAATTAGTCATCCAAAGCAGATAAGTCCACCCAGAGTCCCAGCAAACATTTATTCCTCAATCAACCATACCAAAACAGATTAAATGCCCTCATCCAAATGTCTGCTGCCAGTATCTTAACTCGCACCCAGTGCCATTCACTCATCACCCTTATGCTCCCTAATCCACATTGGCTCCTAGTCCATCAATGCCCCGGTTTTAAAATTCTCATCCTCGTGTTCAAATTCTTCCATTGCCTCACCCCTCCCTATCTCTGTAACCTCCTTCAGTCCTGGAACCATTTGAGAACTCTGTGCTCTTCCAACTTTGACCTCTTAGAATCATAGAATCATAGGATCATACTGCACAGGAGGTGGCCATTGTGTCTTTGCTGGCTCTTTGAAGAGCCATCCAATTCATCCCACTCCCCTGCTTTTTCCCCAGTGCCCTGCAAATTTCTCCTTTTCAAGTATATATCCAATTCCCCTTTGAAAGTTACTTTTGAATCTTCTTCCACTACACTTTGAGGCAATGCATTCCTTGTGCATCCCCCACTTCCTTCGCCTCATCATTGGCAGCTATGCCTTCAGCCGTCCAAGCCCTAAGCTCTGGAATTCTCTCCCTATACCTCCCACCTCTCTCTCTCTCCTCCTTTAAGACACTTCTTAAAACCTACCTCTTTGACCAAGCTTTTGGTCACCTGTCCTAATGTCTCCTTCTTTGGCTCAGCATCAATTTTTGTCTGATTACGCTCCTGTGAAGCACCTTGGGACATTTTGCTACATTGAAGGCGCTATATAAATGCAAGTTGTTGTTGTTTTATCTCATTTCTCTTTGTGGGACCTTGATTTGTGTAAATTGGCTGCTGTGTTGTCTACATAACAATAGTGGCTACACTTCATTGGCTGTGAGTTTCTTTGGAATTTTCTATGGATATGAAAGGCACTACATAAATGCAAGTTCTTTCTTTTTCTCACTTTTCTTTCCTTTCCTTCTTTCTAAATGTGACTCATTTAAAACATTTTCCACAAAGTGTATCTGTAATGTTTATTATTTAAAAATACCTTATATTTCTCATTAAATTGATACTGGAAGTTTTGAATGTTGATGTAATACCACAGCTACTTTTAACAATATGCATGGTCAGTTTTACCCCATACTCAAAACCAACCTAGCACACATGACTTGGTTAGCGTATAACTTCCATGTTATCACTGCACTCCTCCAGTTTATTTTTCCAATTTGTTACTTCATAAGTCACAAGAAACCATGAATGAGATTTTTATTAAAGTACAATAAATATGAAATACCAAACAGATGTGATGTAAGGTGCAAAAACACATGATGAGGTCGCTGAATCTTACGTGTACGATGAGTCCTTGTTAAGAGAGAAAGCATCAAAGCAATTCCTCCCAACCCCAAACATAGAAACTGATCAAGAGCTTTGTCAAACAGGTAGTTAGAATTGTATTTTAATGGGGATGATTCTTAAAGTTTACAATCATAAAAACATAGACATTTAAGACTGAACTTTATTCTTATAAAATAATTTACAGATTTCCTATGACCTATATTGCATGTACGATTAACAGGGCAGCTAGTTTAAGCGGCTTGGATGATGAAATAATTTAGATGCAGTTCATGCAGTGTAGAAGTCAAAAAGCTGACAGTACTTGAGTGTTCTCCTGCCACTGTGGACCATTCTTATTCAATGTCAGGTGTGACAAAGGACTTGCGGTCATGCAACTGCAAAGACCAGATGCCATCTGAGTGCATCGGGCTCAGTCTCTTCAAATAACCACTGAATTATGTAAACATAAATATACAAGTTGATATCTTTCTAAATAGTACAAATACATGTTGCAACATCTCAGCTGTATAAGTAGTCAGTCTGTATATTTTCATCTAGTGAAATAATGTTCATAGTTCAATAAAGTTTTGAGTCTATACATGGAATCACTAACAAGACCTCCTTGTTTTGACCAGTTTGCTCTGATACTTGACAGAGTGTCCTCCATGTCCTATGACATAAACATCGAGAAGGTACGATTTGCCTGGCTGTAGTCCTCTGATTGTCTCTGTAGTCACTGCTTTCTGTAGGATATGACTATGGAAATATTTGCAGACCACCTTCTCAGATTTCTTTCTGGTATCTGGTCCAATACATTGGTTCTGCTCTCTTTTCTTCTGCTCTTCGCTGTAGTTATTCTCCACAAGCTTTTTATAAACACAGAATTTGTTTCGCTCCTGTGTGCCCAGCCATGCCACTGTGACTGAGGAGCATGTACGGAGCTTGTCAAAGACTTTTATGCGTGTGTCTTCTGGTACTGATGGGAAGGGTTGCTTGTTTGGCCTATTGGTGGCCAGGATCTTCAGCAAGGATGCACCTTTCTTACTCCCTTTCAGCCTGATGAGGTACTTGGCTTTTGGTTTTCCTCTAAGCTGAAAGTGGCTTACACCTTCCATATTCTGTGAAAGCAGCAGTTTCCCATCTCTCCTGACCTGGATTTGGACTGCGTCCAGACATGAGTGAACATAAAGCATCACCTTCTGGTGGGAGGAGACTGGAGCAAATCTCAGGAACTTGACACCTTTTCGTTTAATAAATACATCAGTCACTTTCCCATCCTTCAGTTCCATTGTCTTCTGCTTAGCCTCTTCCTTGGTTTTTGCAAATGTTCCCACATAGGCAGTGCTCATATTCGAATTGGTGTTAACTGCAAAAATGTCAAAATAGTATTGTGTGTCTGGCTTCAGGTCTGACACAGTGAAAATGTTTTTGTTTCCAATGCAGATTTGCTGAAGGTCCACCTTCCGTGCTCCAGCCATTTGTCGTGACATTCGTGTGGTGACTGGTTTGGCCATGGTCATGCGCTCTCGGCCAGGGCCACTGTCTGAAGTAAAGCCAAAGTACGCAAAATCAAAAGGACTGAAATCTAATCCAGGCTTGGGAGCTGTCATAAAGGCATCATCAACGTTTAGTTTTGCTTCCACTGCACAAAGACTTTTGAAGTTATGCTCCTTATTAATGATCACACAATATTGGATGGGTTGCCTCAGTTGTGAAATAGTAGGACTAGGTTTCCAGGCTAAAGTGACAGTTGTACGTCCAAGAGAGGTCACGTCCACACGTGGGTCATAGGGGAGCTCAGGATAAGGCTGATCTGATTCAGGAGTGGTTGTTGCATAAACTTTGAAATTTGTATCTTTTTCTGTTGAGATCAGTTCCAAACGGTACAAACCAGAGGGTGAATTGGATGCTAAGTATGATTCAACATCATTGCCTTTGTAAGAGTACAGATCAGTACCTAGTTCATTCACTACTTGCTGCCTTTGCTTCTGCTGGTCCAGTGGTTCTGGTTCTCCTGGGAAGATAAAGACTAAGTTAATATAAACTTGGTTGTAATTCTCATCCCATAACAATGTATCTATAATCTCAGCACTGATTCAACAAATGAGTCAATGAACTAGGTAATACTTGAAAACAAGCTCTTATTCTAGGTTCCATGCAATGCATGCAAGTCATTGATACTCATCTGCTAAAGCTTTACCTCATTGGTTATTTACCTCAGTGTTGTTTGTGGGACCTTGCTATGAGGAAATTGGCTACTATGTTTGCCTAAATAACAACAGCGATTACACTTCAAAAATAATGCATTGACTGACCACCTGGTGCAGACACGTGAATCACAGAACAAATTCTTAAGCGATCAACATAAAAGACTGAACAAAAAAAGAAAAACATTTAAAGAAAAATTTTGAGCCTCTTTTCCTCCAGATGTTGGTTTTGAGGAACAACTACCTGCACCCCCAGAGGTCTCCATTTATTCCAAGAGGGCAGGCACCTTTTCTTTTATTCATTCATGGGATGTGGGCGTCGCTGGCGAGGCCAGCATTTATTGGCCATCCCTAATTGCCCTTGAGAAGGTGGTGGTGAGCCGCCTTCTTGAACCGCTGCAATCCGTGAGGTGAAGGTTCTCCCACAGTGCTGTTAGGTAGGGAGTTCCAGGATTTTGACCCAGCGACGATGAAGGAATGGCGATATATTTCCAAGTCGGGATGGTGTGTGACTTGGAGGGGAACGTGCAGGTGGTGTTGTTCCCATGTGCCTGCTGCCCTTGTCCTTCTAGGTGGTAGAGGTCGCGGGTTTGGGAGGTGCTGTCGAAGAAGCCTTGGCGAGTTGCTGCAGTGCATCCTGTGGATGGTACACACTGCAGCCCCAGTGCGCCGATGGTGAAGGGAGTGAATGTTTAGGGTGGTGGATGGGGTGCCAATCAAGCAGGCTGCTTTGTCCTTTGCCTTGGACTAGCCTGAGAATCAACCCAGAGCTGCCCAGCTCCAGAGGCTGCATGCTGAACTGCTGAAGAGTACTCTGTGTTTAGGTGACTCGAGATCCACTTTGAGGCTGGCCTCCATTAAAGGAAATGGAAAGGCTCTGATTTGCAGGTAGATCCTCTTGGACATCACTGGAACAACTCTGGAGGGAAGGAGATTCTAAAGAATTTTGAAGATTTTATTCAACAGGTAATAAATATACATTACCATATTTCACTAATGTAGACACTGAGCAGAAAATAGTTACCTAGCACTTTCCACCCCCTTTTAAAATGAAATATATATATATCTTATGTTGAGCTATTAGCCAAGATTGATTCAGAAAGTTCTTTTCTAGAATGGGGACCTAGAAGCACTTGTTTTACATTCTGTAATTTAATTAATGATCTGTTCCCTATTCCAACATAGGAATTTTCAGCACATTCACTATAACCACAATAATGCACCAACTACAGCTGAAATCAATTTTTCATTTGGATAAGATTGTAACCACATTAAGTCAAAAAAAACGAATAAAGCTATTGAAGCTTATGGCTCCAAATGTGTTTTGTAAAGTAATATTATATAAACCTAGATTTCAAAATATGTAGTTCAGTATCAAGTGCTGTGATAAGTATTGACATGATTTCAAAAGACAACACCAGAGGGAAAATTACATTTTCAAATGTTTGTAAGATTGCCCTGCAAGTTTATTTAGGAAGGCTCAAGGTTGTGCAAGCTTTGTGGTAATGTTCACAACACTGCAGAAATATTTACATTTGCTAATTGTTCCCTTCTGCACCTAAGATGTATTTATTTATTAAATACAGTGTTGCAGTTAAATTTGAAATGTTGTTTGCACTGGGCTCCCATCCAAACAGACTTTTAGACATTACGCAGCATGGGAGGCAAAATGGATACAAGACAAGTTATAGTGATACCTACTAGCTCCCTGCTGCAGACATTTTGTGTTAAAAGTCCAATTGTTGGTTTAGAATCTAGGAAATTGGGTGCTGATCATATAACAGGCGGGAATAAATTAGGAAACAATTACTTCCCCTCAACATGAATAGAATTATGCCACACTCTGTTTCCACTCTGCAGACATTAGATCATTGCACCTGTTACCTATATTGTGTGTGCACAAATTGATCCCAGTAAATAGATTTTTTTCTGTTAGGGATGCAGAAGCCAAATGTACAGGCTGTGTGTACATTATAGAATGGGGGAGAAATTCAAACTCGTCTTGCCCGTTTTTTAGACGATAAAATTAAGGTTGGAGGGATGAACTTCGTTTCACGATCTCTCGCGTCTGATCTACTCTGGAAGTACAGAGGCTGCCAAATTGGAAGCCCTCCACTCTCTCCCCCAGACATACCTGCAGGCCAGCTCGGCGTCGGAGCTGGTCAAAATCCCTAAGGCCCAACCAGCGAACTGCAATGGGACACCCAATTGGGATGCAAGTTGAATTTCTCCCCCAAGATATCTAATGGACAAATGACCTGTTTATCTAGTTCAGCTTATGCTATGACAACTATCCCAGTGATGTATATTTTATATGGTTTGTAATGTTTAAAAATATTTATTTATCATAAAAATATTACTTATAAAATGTTACTTGAAACAGGGTGTCTGCTCATGTTTTTGCCCATAAGTACTTTTCACTGATTTGCTTTGAACTCAAGTGAAATTTACCATGTCCTAGCATATCTCAACTTTGTTACACTTTTTGTTCAATTGTCTATATGTTCCAAAAGAACCTACTGCTAGATGAGGAACACAAAGAACTGTGTTATACCTGCTACAGTTCTAGCTTAACTCAGTATATTTTAAAAATATAATGATGTGTACAGATGAGATCTCCGCATCTATTTAAAAATATATTACACTGAACTCTGTTCAGTTTGATTTCATGCTAAGTGAGTTGATCTTTTTACTATCCATCTTAAGGAATTACTTTTTGTTTATTCATCACTGCCTTACCAGAACCTTCTCCACTCGACTCCTCGGGAAGCTCTTGAAGAGTTAGTTTCCATTCTAAGGGTGCGTCGCACGGTGTCATGGTAATTGACAAAGGTGTATTGTCTTCTTCAACCACAAAGTAATATCTACAAGTAGAATACATAAGTAGTTCATTTTAGTCCTCCATTTCTTTGCAATTTAGAATACTGATAGTTGAAAAACTAAGACTAAGGTTTCAGTTATGTGCAATATTGTTGGATGAAAATGGACACAAAAACAGAGTGAGAAGCATAATTTTTATAGGGAAATACATTTATTGCATTGATTGCATTCATAAACTGAGTGTGAAGTAAGCGGATTTTATGTTAATTAATTGAATCCAGACAGGGGGTAATTTTGACTTTGGACGAAGGTGTAAAATAAGCGATATTGAATTAGCTGCCCATTATATACCCTGCCTGTTATATACCCTGCCCGTTATATACCCTGCCCATTATATACCTTGCCCATTACATACCCTGCCCATTATATACCCCACATTGACTTTAATCGAAAGGAAAATCAGGCGGGGTGTATAATGGGTGGCTAATTCGATATCTCCAGTTTCACACCATCACCCAAAGTTAAAATTGCCCCCTAACTGTCAATACTTTGTTGGTGGCCATCCAGTATTATATGTACTGTCACATCACATTCATGTTAAGATGTGATTATCCAAGTTGTCTTAACCTACAAACATCGTGACATATATAGGACTGATTACTGAGAAATATAAATTGAAAAGGATTGGTGTTGGGGAATTACATGAAAAAAAATGGCAATATAAAATGGTATGCTATCAAATAGTTTTTACTGTAAATGAAATGCTGCATGTGCAATTTATAGGAATACAGATCCACTCTCAAGTTAATGTCAAAGCATTCAGGTTCACAAGCATTTTACAAACATCTGCCCAGTACCATTATTCCACAGTAACAATTTTCTACCACTAGAGCCGGCAGTGAGTTATGTGTCTAATGACAAAAAAAATTAATACTTCAGCATTTCTATTTACTCCACAGGTCCTATTGGCTTCACCAGGTTTTTTCTTCAGATTGTAAAGCGAACAAAACAGATTGAAGACTTTGAATCTTTGGCAATTCTCCGCCCCCCTATTTCTAGTGGATTTCCATATTTCAATGTATAACAGAAAATGCATGTCATAGTGTATCCAGCGTGTGGTGTCATTCATGCTCCTGTGCCCTTGCATTTCCCGCTGAATTAGTGTAAGCATGGCAAGAAAAATCAAGTCGAGACCTAATAGCTCAGTGTCGCTCTTAACTATGCCAGCAGGAGCAAGACCTACCTAATGGTGCAGATTGCATGATGGGTTCCAACATTAGAGTACAGTTAGCATGAAAAAAATGTTACTTGCAAAGTCACAACTGACATATTAAATTCAAAGTTTAACTGCACACTAACTAACAGGAGCACAGACCATTCTAGATTTAGTAATGAGTAATGAGCCAGACTTAGTTAATAATCTAACAGTAAAGGAACATTTATCTAACAATGATCATAACATGATCAAATTCAATGTTAGGTTTGAAAAGGAGAAAGTTAACACAATTACTAAGATTCTAGATTTTGGTAAGGCTAACTTTAATGGGATGAGACAGAGACTGACGACAATAAACTGGTCGATACTGTTATCGGGTAAAACTACAGGTGAACAGTGGGAGGTGTTCAAAAAAGAATTTAGTTTAATACAGGACCAGTATGTACCCCTAAAGGGCAAGAGCTCCAATACCAAATAAAACAGCCATGGTCAACAAAAGAGGTGAGAGATGACATAAAACTAAAGGAAAGAGCAAACAAAAGTGCAAAGAATAGTGTAGATCCAGGGGGCTGGGGGAGATATAAATAACAGCAAAGGAAGACAAAAAGATAGTAAGAGCTACAAAAAGGAAATGAAAATAAGGAAATGGCAAACTTGTTGAATAATTACTTTGTGTCAGAGTTCACAGTAGAGGAAGAGGATAATATACCTGACATTCATAGAATCATAGAATCATAGAAAGGTTACAGCATGGAAGGACGCCATTCAACCATCGAGTCAGTGCCGGCTCTACGCAAGAACAATCCAGCTAGTCCCACTCCCCCCCCACTTTCCCCATAGCCCTGCAAATTTTTTCCTTTCAAGTACTTATCCAGTTCCTTTTTGAAAGCCATGATGGAAACTGCCTCCACCACCCCCTTAGGCAGTGCATTCCAGATCCTAACCACTCGCTGTGTAAAAAAGTTTTTCCTCATGTCACCTTTGGTTCTTTTGCCAATCACCTTAATCCTCTGGTTCTTGACCCTTCCGCCAAGGGTCTCTATCTACTCTGTTTGGACCCTTCATGATTTTGAATACCTCTATCAAATATCCTCGCAACCATCTCTGTTCCAAGGAGAACAACCCCAGCTTCTCCAGTCTGTCCACATAACTAAAGTCCCTCATCCCTGGAATCATTCGAGTAAATCTCTTCTGCACCCTCTCTAAGGGCTTCACATCTTTCCTAAAGTATGGTGCCCAGAACTGGACACAATACTCCAGTTGTGGCTGAACCAGTGTTTTATAAAGGTTCATCATGACTTCCATACTTTTGTACTCTATGCCTCTATTAATAAAGCCCAGGATCCCGTATGCTTTTTTAACCACTTTCTCAACCTGCCTTGCTACCTTCAATGATTTGTGCACATCTACCCACAGATCTCTCTGTTCCTGGATCCCTTTTAGAATTGTGCCCTCTAGTTTATATTGCCTCTCTCTGTTCTACCAACCAAAATGTATCACTTCGTATTTTTCTGTATTAAATTTCATCTGCCATGTGTCCGCCCATTCCACCAGCCTGTATGTATTCTCTTGAAGTCGATCACTATCCTCCTCACTGTTTATTACCATTTCAAGTTTTGTGTCATCTACAAATTTTGAAATTGTGCCCTGTACACCCAATTCCAAGTCATTAATATATATCAAGAAAAGCAATGGTCCCAGTGCTGACCCCTGGGGAACACCATTGTACAACTCCTCCAGTACAATAAACAACCATTCACCATCACTCTGTTTCCTGTCCCTTAGCCAATTCTGTATCCATGTTGCTACTGCTCTCTTTATTCCATGGGCTGCAATCTTGATAATAAGCCTACCATGTGGCACTTTATCAAATGCCTTTTAAAAGTCCATATACACCACATCAACTGCATTGCCCTCATCTACCCTCATCTACCCTCTCTGTTACCTCATCAAAAAACTCTATCAGGTTAGTTAAACACGATTTGCCTTAAAAAATTCATGCTGGCTTTCCCGAATCAATCCACATACATCCAAGTGACTGTTAATTCTGTCCCGGATTATCGTTTCTAAAAGTTTCCCCACCATGAGGTTAAACTGACTGGCCTATAGTTGCTGGGTTTATCCTTACACCCTTTTTTGAACAAGGGTGTAACATTTGCAATTCTCCAGTCCTCTGGCACCACCCCCGTTACTACGGATGTTTGGAAGATTATAGCCAGTACCTCCACAATTTCCACCCTTACTTCGCTCAGCGACCTAGGATGCATCCCATCTGGACCGGGTGGCTTATCTACTTTAAGTACAGCTAGCCTTTCAAGTACCTCTTCTTTATCAATTTTTAGCCCAATCAGTATCTCAACTATATCTTCCTTTACTGAGACTGAGGCAGCATCTTCTTCCTTGGTAAAGACAGACGCAAAGTATTCATTTAGTACCTCGGCCATCCCCTCTGTCTCCATGAGTAGATCTCCTTTATGGTCCCTAATTGGCCCCACACCTCCTCTTGCTAGCAGTTTACTGTTTACATACCTGTAGAAGACTTTTGGATTCCCTTTTATGTTGGCTGCCATATAGTCAGGAGGGGGTGGCCCTGGGAGTCCTCAACATTGACTCTGGACCCCATGAAATCACATGGCATCAGGTCAAACATGGGCAAGGAAACCTCCTGCTGATTACTACCTACCGTCCTCCCTCAGTTGATGAATCAGTCCTCCTCCATGTTGAACACCACTTGGAGGAAGCACTGAGGGTAGCAAGGGCACAGAATGTACTCTGGGTGGGGGATTTCAATGTCCATCATCAAGAGTGGCTCGGCAGCACCACTACTGACCGAGCTGGCCAAGTCCTGAAGGACATAGTTGCCAGACTGGGCCTGCGGCAGGTGGTGAGCGAACCAACACGAGGGAAAAACTTACTTGACCTCGTCCTCACCAATCTACATGTCGCAAATGCATCTGTCCATGACAGTATTGGTAGGAGTGACCACCGCACAGTCCTCATGGAGATGAAGTCCCGTCTTCGCACTGAGGACACCATCCAACGTGTTGTGTGGCACTACCACTGTGCTAAATGGGATAGATTCAGAACAGATCTAGCCGCTCAAAACTGGCCATCCATGAGGCGCTGTGGGCCATCAGCAGCAGCAGAATTGTATTCCACCACAATCTGTAACCTCATGGCATATTCCTCACTCTACCATTACCAACAAGCCAGGGATCAACCCTGGTTCAATGAGGAGTGTAGAAGAGCATGCCAGGAGCAGCACCAGGTGTACCTAAAAATGAGGTGCCAATCTGGTGAAGCTACAACTCAGGACTACATGCATGCTAAACAGCGGAAGCAACATACTATAGACAGAGCTAAGCAATTCCACAACCAACAGATCAGATCAAAGCTCTGCAGTCCTGCCACATCCAGTTGTGAATGATGGTGGACAATTAAACAACTAACGGGAGGAGCAGCCTTGTCTTTTGCACTCACGTGCTGGACTCCGCCTCAACGATGGCGGAGTCCAGCACGTGAGTGCAAAAGACAAGGCTGAAGCGTTTGCAACCATCTTCAGCCAGAAGTGCCGAGTGGATGATCCATCTCAGCCTCCTCCCGATATCCCCATCATCACAGAAGCCAGTCTTTAGCCAATTCGATTCACTCCACGTGATATCAAGAAACGGCTGAGTGCACTCTATACAGCAAAGGCTATGGGCCCCGACAACATCCCGGCTGTAGTGCTGAAGACTTGTGCTCCACAACTAGCTGCGCCTCTAGCCAAGCTGTTCCAGTACAGCTACAACCACTGTCATCTACCCAACAATGAGGAAAATTGCCCAGGTATGTCCTGTCCACAAAAAGCAGGACAAATCCAATCCGGCCAATTACCGTCCCATCAGTCTACTCTCAATCATCAGCAAAGTGATGGAAGGTGTCGTCAACAGTACTATCAAGCGGCACTTACTAACCAATAACCTGCTCACCAATGCTCAGTTTGGGTTCCACCAGGACCACTCGGCTTCAGACCTCATTACAGCCTTGGTCCAAACATGGACAAAAGAGCTGAATTCCAGAGGTGAGGTGAGAGTGACTGCCCTTGACATCAAGGCAGCATTTGACCGAATGTGGCACCAAGGAGCCCTAGTAAAATTTAAGTCAATGGGAATCAGGGGGAAAAGTCTCCAGTGGCGGGAGTCATACCTAGCACAAAGGAAGATGGTAGTGGTTGTTGGTGGCCAATCATCTCAGCCCCAGGACATTGCTGCAGGAGTTCCTCAAGGCAGTGTCCTAGGCCCAGCCATCTTCAGCTGCTTCATCAATGACCTTCCCTCCATCATAAGGTCAGAAATGGGGATGTTCACTGATGATTGCACAGTATTCAGTTCCATTCGCAACCGCTCAGATAATGAAGCAGTCCGAGCCCGCATGCAGCAAGACCTGGACAACATCCAGGCTTG
Source organism: Heptranchias perlo (assembly GCF_035084215.1). Lineage (NCBI taxonomy): Eukaryota > Metazoa > Chordata > Chondrichthyes > Hexanchiformes > Hexanchidae > Heptranchias > Heptranchias perlo. The sequence goes on along the minus strand of NC_090325.1, from coordinate 122,295,959 downwards.
GGCTCATAAGTGGCAAGTAACATTCGTGCCAGACAAGTGCCAGGCAATGACCATCTCCACCAAGAGAGAGTCTAACCACCTCCCCTTGACATTCAACGGCATTACCATCGCCGAATCCCACACAGTCAACATCCTGGGGGTCACCATTGACCAGAAACTTAACTGGACCAGCCATATAAATATTGTGGCTACAAGAGCTGGCCAGAGACTGGGTATTCTGCGGCGAGTGACTCACCTCCTGACTCCCCAAAGCCTTTCCACCATCTACAAGGCACAAGTCAGGAGTGTGATGGAATATTCTCCACTTGCCTGGATGAGTGCAGCTCTAACAACACTCAAGAAGCTTGACACCATCCAGGACAAAGCAGCCCGCTTGATTGGCACCCCATCCACCACCCTAAACATTCACTCTCTTCACCACCGGTGCACAGTGGCTGCAGTGTGTACCATCCACAGGATGCACTGCAGCAACTCGCCAAGGCTTCTTCGACAGCACCTCCCAAACCCGCGACCTCTATAATCTAAAAGGACAAGAGCAGCAGGTACATGGGAACAACACCACCTGCACATTCCCCTCCAAGTCACACACCATCCCGACTTGGAAATATATCGCCGTTCCCTCATCATCGCTGGGTCAAAATCCTGGAACTCCCTTGCTAACAGCACTGTGGGAGAACCACACGGACTGCAGCGGTTCAAGAAGGTGGCTCACCACCACCTTCTCAAGGGCAATTAGGGATGGGCCAGCGACGCCCACATCCCATGAACGAATAACAAAAAAATTGAGTATTTTTACTTTAGAGTGGTCAGTGTCCTTTTCCATAGCTATTCTAAACCTTATGATACTATGATCACTGCTCCCTAAATGCTCCCCCACTGACACTTGCTCCACCTGGCCCACCTCATTCCCTGGAACCAAGTCCAGCAATGCCTCTTTCTTTGCTGGGCCAGAAATGTACTGGTTAAGAAAGTTATCCTGAACACATTTCAAAAATTCTTCCCCCTCTTTGCCCCTTATTATTATTGTTATCCCAATCTATATTAGGATAGTTGATGTCCCCAGTTATCACTACTCCATAGCTTTGCACCTCTCTGTAATTCCTCTGCAAATTTGCTCCTCCACATCCTTTCCACGAGTTGGTGGCTTATAGAATACACCCAGTAGTGTAATGGCACATCTTTTATTTCTTAACTCTAATGAAATAGATTGTGTCCTTGACCCCTCCAGGACATCCTCTCTCTCCAGCACTGTAATATTCTCCTTAATCAATAGTGCCAACCCCCCCCTTTTTTTCCTTCCCCATCTTTCGTGAACACCTTGTATCCAGGAATATTTAGTACCCAATCCTGCCTTTTTTGAGCCAGGTCTCCAGGAAAACTAATAATGAATCAAGGACAGGAACTCACTAAAGTTAACGTAAGCAAGAAAACAGTATTAGAAAAAATCATGGCACTAAAGACTGACAAATCCCCAGGACCTGATGGTTTTCACCCCAGGGTTTTAAAGGAAGTAGGTGAGGAAATTGCAGATGCTTTAGCCATAATCTTACAAAGCTCTCTCGATTCAGGAATTGTCCCTTTAAATTGGAATATTGCAAATGTCACTCCATTATTTAAGAAAGGTGAGAGAGAGAAATCAGGAAATTATAGACCTGTTAGTCTAAAATCAATTGTGGGGAAGTGATTGGAATCTATAATTAAGAACAGTGTGACTGAGCACTTAAGAGAAATTTGAGCTGATTAGAGAGAGCCAACATGGGTTTGTAAAGGGTAGATCATGTTTAACAAACCTAATTGAATTTTTTGAGGAAGTAACTAAAGTAATAGACAGGAGAATGTCTATGGATGTAATTTATATGGACTTCCAGGAGGCATTTGATAAGGTTCCACATAAGAGACTGTTAGCTAAAATTAAAGCTCAAGGAATTAAATGCAAATTATTGACCTGATTAGGAGATTGGTTAGGCGATAGAAGACCGAGAGTAGGGATAATGGGTATGTACTTGAATTGAAAGGAAGTGACTGGTGGTGTCCCACAAGGATCTGTGCTGGGGCCTTAACTATTCACTATATTTGTTAATGACTTAGATAACACAATCGAGAGCCATATAACCAAGTTTGTCGATAACACAAAGATTGGTAGCATATAAGTAGTGTAGACGGGAGCATAAAATTACAAAGAGACAATGATCGATTAAGTGAGTGGGCAAAACTGTGGCAGATGGATTTCAATGCAGGTATGTGTGAGGTCATCCATTTTGGACCAAAAAAGGATAGATCTGAGTATTTTTTAAATGGTGAAAAGTTAGGAACAGTGGAGGTCCAAAGAGATATAGCGGTCCATGTACACAGATCACTAAAATGTAGTAGCCAGGTACAAAAATAATCAAAAAGGCTAATGGAATGTTAGTCTTTATAACTAGAGGGCTAGAATATAAAGGGGAGGAAGTTTTGCTGCAGCTATACAAAGCGCAGGTTAGATCACGTCTGGAGAACTGTGTACAGCTCTGGGCACTGCACCTTAGAAAAGATATATTGGCCCTGGAAGGAGTGCAGCGCAGAATCACCAAAATGTTACCAGGGCTCCAAGGGTTAGATTATGAGGAGAGATTACATAAACTAGGCTTGTATTCCCTGGAATATAGATGGTTATGGGGTGATTTGATTGAGGTTTTTAGGATTTTGAAAGGAATTGATAGGGTAGATAGAGGGAAACTTTTTCCAGTGGTGGATGAGTCTAGGACAAGGGGACATAATCTTAAAATCAGAGCCAGGCCAGAAGTTAGGAAACACTTCTTCATGCAAAGGGCGGTAGAAGTGTGGAACTCTCTCCCACAAATGCTCAATTAATAATTTCAAATCTGAGATCGATAAATTTTTGATAGCCAAGGGTATGAAGGGAAATGGAGCCAAGGCGGGCGGACGGAGTTAGCATACAGATCAGCCGTGATCTAATTGAATGACGGAACAGGCTTGAGGGGCTGAATGACCTACTCCTGTTCCTATGTTCCTATGCCTTCATGTCTACTGTTCTATGCTTTTGTTTTTTGCTGTCTAGACCCCACGCCCTGGATTTCCCTCCCTATACCTCTCCTCCTTTCTATGTCGCTTGCCTCATTTAAGGCCCATTAAAACCCGCCTTTTTGAACAAGATTTTTGAACCCTCCTAATAGCTCCTTTGATTCAGTATCCATTTTTGCCTGATTACACCTCCGTGAAGCATATTGCAACATTTTTCAATGTTATGGGGACTAAATAAGTACAAGCTGTCGTTGTTATAGTTTCCATTAATGTTATAATCCAGTAACAAAATGCATGAGATGCACATGCAATCCATATGTTGAATGTATGTTCAGCACTGTAACCAGTTTAATTGTGTGATCATGGATAAGACTTTGGAGATTATTGTGGGGTTTAACACACAAGTATTTGGTTTAGCATGAAAGGAAGATAAACTTCCTGATAAGTATATGTTTTTGAGACAAGGTAAGCACTGCAATTAGAACATGGATATTCTTACTGGTGTAATTGTATTAGTAGCTGAAGAAAACATAGAACAAGAAAAGGCCATTTGTCGCACAGAATTTGGAATTGTAGAATTAGTCCCATTGTGGATGTTGGCTCACCTATTTATTCTGTCTCACAAATATTGTAGCAATGGAATTAAAGGCTATTGGGTTAGGTCTAGGCTGAAATGATCAAATACTGCACAAGACAAGATGGTTCATGTGCTGTGAAAGGTTAGGTTTTAATAGCAGCGATCTGGAGACAGACCGATAAATGGAAATTTTCTTCATTACTTTTTAGGAATCAGGAACTATTTAATCAAAACTTTCATTAGGAGATTAGGAATCATTTTCTGACTTCATGTTCTTGGTGAGGGTTTCACCGACTGGAAGTGCAAATTGTGAATTCGGGTGCATGCTGCGCATGATTTTTTAACCATTTAAATTGATGGCAGTGTGTGATTATGGGAGGAAGTGCAAAGTCAGAAAGTTCCTGTAAAAGAGAATAGATAAAGCAATCTGAAGGGCTGGACAGACTGTGTACACCTCTTGGGCTTTAGGGAATCTCTATTCTGTCAAGTTAGATCTAATTTTGGATTTTATCATGATCATGAGTTACTCTAATTCCTATCCTTAAATCATAGAAGTAAGTTACCTTTTCGGTGTGTCTCTGAAGAGATAGCCATTGATTTCAGCTCCATCTGGGATGATAGATGAGTCATGGAAGAGAGACTTGTCTTGAAGCTGCATCTGGAAGAGCTCCTCATCTCTGGTGGGTAGTTTCTGAGCCCTGGAGTTTGTTGCTAATAGCAGCAGTGATGTCACTGCCCAGGATATGGTTAACATTATCCTAGACCAAAGACAATATAATTATCAGGCAGGTATTAGCAATTTAAAAAAAATCAGGGGATTTACTGATTCCATTGCTGATAACCTTTTAAAAAATATCATCGCTATTTTCAAGAGAGGAATTGAATCATTCAGTTCTAGAAAAAACTAGCATTATTTTTCTCGTGATTATATGATTTGCAAGTATGGTGATGTTATTTTGGTATTGTAAATGATGTTGTAAACATGTGATGGCATCACTGCATGTTTAGAAACATCTCCAAAGCACTGCCGAATAACTTTACAAGGACAATGATACCTATTGAAAATTTAACTGAAATAATAATAACCATCTTGGAGACCTGTAAATATTTATCTCCACTCTCCACTCCTTCCCACAATCATATAATGCCATTTTTCTGCTGAAATGTTGGACAGAGAAAAATGTAAAAGACTCGCTCTGGAAATGTCACGATGCCAGATCCTAGAGAAGCAAAAACTGGTAGGATGAACAATTTGAAGTTGCAGTGTTCTAAATACTCATTTATCTCCTTTTTTTATTTAAATAAAAATACATTTCATGTGGATAAGGTATCCAAAATGTAAATGGGTGTGTTTACTATTTTGGATTAAAAAATGTTAACCAGCTTCCCCTAATGGATTAGTTGGAAAATGCATCTCCCAGTGTGGAACTGAGCCATATAGACCAGGAAAGTCCCAGAAAGGCAACAGAAGGTGTATCCAATTAGCCCCAGAGATCCTGGGCTAAGGAGGGGCAAAAGAAAATTGTTATGCAATGACCCCTGCTGCAAGTGCATGTGAGGACAGGATTGGACTCAGCTATGTTGTTTCTATGATCAAAAGACATGCCAAGGCTCCCACGCGAAGAATAGCCACTTAGATGAGGTGGCAGTGGTCGCTTGGTGCCTGTGGAATCATACCCCTACATGAGTCAGGACTGGAATGGAGGAAATTGGGGGCAAAAATGTTGGTACCATAATAATGCATGATAGATCTTTCAGTTGTATTTTTTCACCTATTAGTCCAGTTTTATTTTGCAGTTCTATTCAGCCATTCATTCTCATTTCAATTTTCAATAAGGAGTAATATTGTGCATTCTCTCCTGGTCATTTCAAATTACAAATAAGGAAAGAGGCATGATTTTCTGACTGGGCAGGGAAATAGAAAGATTAACTTTAAAATGTACAAGTAAGCCAATATCACTAAGATTCTATATACAGGCACAGTGATACCTGGCAAGGGGCATTGCCCTCTCTGACCCCTCTGGCTCTACTCCTGCTGCCAAGGAAATTCCTTCCACGATTCACAATTAAAAACTGATAACTTTGAGGAAGTTATTGCCCAAGAGATTCTTAAGTAATTATGTACATACAAGATACTCAGAGGAGGACTATGGAACAGAGAATTTATTCCACAAGTGTGGAAAACCTGATAACTGATGCATCAGCTATTACTTCCTCACAAGTAGATTAAATTTCACATTACATAGCATTATTTCGGTATCACTTGTATGCATTTTTTTTAAATGGGAATTTTACAAGGGCAGAAGGTGTTTTGATACTCCTCATCTCTAAACTGGACATATAAGGGATCATTTTCTGACTTTGTGCTCTCAGTAAGGCTTTCCACTGGGAGTGTGAAGTTGAAAAATTAACCCTGTAAACAACAGGACTGTATATGAAAACTGCAATGTACTTAATTGGTGTTTTTCCAATAGCTTCACCAACCCCCTTCCAGTGTCAAAAATTAAAGTAGGAAACTTTTCAGTGTTGCCCCCCCCCCACCCACCCCCAAACTGGGTGTCATTCTACTGTCAGAAAGAAATCTGCCACGTGGAAACTCATCCCCCTTAAGTGATCATCTGAACTGCTTCTCAGTACCCCCTAGAAATAATGTAAAGCTTGAAAAACTATTTGTGTTAATAAATTCACAGACAAGTATCAGGCCATAGAATTGATCTAAGGGGCAATTTTCCAACTTGGCACTTTCAGTAGGGAGCCTTGCCCACCGCATATCAGATATTTTGGCACACTTGGCATATGAGAGTAGTTGGAAAATTGTGCAGCGCAAGCTAGAATTTCTAATATGTGCTCTCGGTAGGTGAGCAGCAGCACTAAGTCAGAAAATTAACCCTTTAATGCTACCACAAATGGGGTTTTCCTTCTATATAACATTTCTAAACACACTTTTCAGAATTAAAATATGGATTCATAGACAATTAATATATAGCTGTAATTAAGACAATTAAATCAATATAGTAACTAAACATTAATTTTCTTAACTCTTTTAATATTTTTGTCTTTATGTCAAATATTGGAGTTAAAACCTTATCCTAACATCATGACGGTATCCAAGCACATTGTGCTTTTGGCTGGGAAAGCCTCATCAATTTTAATCCCAATTGGAGATTTTCCAATTTAAACAGAGTTGCTGGGGGGAGAGGTTGATCTAGACATATTGTTATTGCATGACTAGCCACGTAATTATTCAGAACCTATCTATACTAGGACAAATCTTATATCCCTCAAAGTCATTTTTCAAAGAGAGCCTGCTGAACAACAAGCTGAAGCAAAATAAGAATATATTAAATGGAAATGATAGCGCTCGATCATTTGGACACAGGCAGATCGGATCTCTGGCCTGGAACTTCCAACGTGGGTGCAAATTGGACCCGAAAATGCGCCCAATCCCGCACCCATTCTGCCAATGTTAAGTTACACTCAAACTTCCTGCCAATCTCATTAGAATACGTCCGAACATAAAAATGGGCATAAATCAGCTTAAACAATCGGGCCCCAAAGAAAGCGTTGATTATTTGTGGTGTGAGATTCAGTTTCAACTCATTCAACCATCATTCATGCATATTAGGCACAGCATATCTAAGAACCTGCAATTGGGGAAGCTTTGCAATTTTTAATGTGACTCACACTGCTGCCATAAAAATGCATTCATAGAAACAGAAAATACAATGCAGATCTCAATGAGGATATTGTTTTTTTTAAAAAAGCACAAAAAATTGCAATAAAACACCAGAAAAATGACTGTTTCTGCTGTGTCTGAAAATTTGGTTGAAATTTCAAGCAAGCCTCTGAGCAAGTGCAATTGCAGAAAATTCATGAATGAGGTTCTGTAACTTGGGGGTGTAGCCTTTATTATGGACGGAGATGTTATTGGACGGAGGGATTGATAGAAGATTGTAGATCATCATGGAGATTTGAGCGTATTGCACTTATGCGAGTAACTGACTTATGCACAAAATTCCGCAATCTTTTAGGCTCTGCCCCCGATTGCGCGTATTTCTGAGTGCAAATACATAGGAAATTACAGCCCTCTGTTATTTTACCCTAGTCTATCCCATTATGACAACTTATTTTTTTCTCTGTTCCCAGCTGATGCTCCATTAATGTCAAAAGAGAAGACTCCTAGCCACTGAAAGACTGACTCCTTTGTTTCCCATGAATTTGTTGACTGTAGTGTCAAAGGTACAGATATACTTACACTCATATACATACACAAATCATACAGCTGGAGTATTGTGTTCAATTCTGGGCACCACACTTTAGGAAGGATGCCAAGGCCTTAGAGAGGGTGCAGAAGAGATTTACTAGAATGGTACCAGGGATGAGGGACTTCAGTTATGTGGAGAGACTGGAGAAGGTTCTTCTCCTTAGAGCAGAGAAAATTAAGCAGAGATTTGAAAAAGGTATTCAAAACCATGAATGGTTTTGATAGAATAAATAGGAGAAACTGTTTCCAGTGGCAGAAGGGTCAGTAACCAGAGGACACAGATTTAAAGTGATTGGCAAAAGAACCAGAGGCGACATGAGGAAACATTGTTTTACGCAGAGAGTTGTAATGATCTGGAATGCACTGCCTGAAAAGATGGTGGAAGCAGATTCAATAATAACTTTCAAAAGGGAATTAGATAAATAGAATCATAGAATCATAGAAAATTTACAACACCGAAGTTGGCCACTCAGCCCATTGTGTCCGTGCCGGCCGAAAATAAGCCACTCAGCCTAATCCCACTTTCCAGCACTTGGTCTGTAGCCTTGCAGGTTATGGCACTTCAAGTGCATATCCAAGTATTTTATAAACGTGATGGGAAGAAAATGACAGGGCTGTGGGGAAAGAGTAGGGGAGTGGGACTAATTGGATAGCCCTTTCAAAGAGCAGGCACAGGCACGATGGGCCAAATGGCCTTCTGTGCTGTTACATACTAAAATACTATGATGCTATGTGGAAACATATATGCACACCTATCTATGTAACCTAGCTATGTACATACATGCACATACCTACATGTACACAAACATATCTGTGTGCAAACACACATAAAGATGAATACATATACGCCAAACATACAAAAGCATGCATTGGTGCGTAATTATCTGTACTCCTATTATCTGCATTCACTATTATTCCTGAACCAGACCAATGGGAGACAAAGTTTCACATCGTCTTATCTTCACTCACTGGTGAGAGTTCAAGTTGGGGTTTTTATAAATACGTTGCTGCAACTTCTATCCACATTGGGCTGCAACTTCAGGTCAGGGATTCAACTGCTTTGGATTGCATCTTTGAACTGCTGGGCTGTCACCTTGGGTTGTGTTTTTTTTAAATCCTCACTTCGTTTCAACTGCTATAGGCACTAGGCTGCAACTTTGAGCCAGGTAGGGTCATAGTTTCAGGTTGGGTCGGGTCTTTTATAATATGGGATGGGTCATAAGACCAGCTGGCCTTAAGGATACCAGATCTCTTGATCATCCTCAAGTTTTGATTATCCAGCGGGAGTCCCTTCCGTTGTAATTCAATAATGGAGGATTCGCTGTATACAAAATATGCGAACAACTTGCATTTATATAGCGCCTTCAACATAGGAAAACCTCCCCGAGGCACTTCAGAGAAGTGTAATACGACAAAATTGAACACGCAATTATATATACACCCCTACGTGTGTGTATGTTCGATGGTGGCATTAAATCCTGGACACTGAGGTTCTCAAAAGAGCAAATATGCCAGGCACAGAGATAATTATAATAAAGGTGCAGCTAAGACGGGCTGGTCACCTAGTCTGATACTAGATTACCCTGGAAGGTGAGCGGAAAACTGGTAAATGCTCTCGTGGTGGTCGGTTTAAAAGCTTTAAGGATACCTAAAGACCAATCTAAAAAATATGTGGCGTTTCAATGGACATGTGGGAGCATGATGCTTTTCATAGGAAAAGTTGCGTGACAAAGTGTGACACAAGTGGTATCCAGCTAGCCGAAGAAGAGAGCCCAAAGGAAACGAAGGAAAGATCAGCCCTTTGGTCAATCTGATATCCGATGTCCTGTGTGTAGGAAAACATTCTTTATGTAAATCGGATTTTACAGTCACATGAGAACCCGCAACCTGTATTAATTGGCGATGTATCATAGGCTGTTATCATCGACAAGGATGGACAAACCATCATCATCTATATACACAAAGGTACACGGTTCACATACACAAGGAGAAATACAAACTTATTTTTGCAAATTCAAGTTTCGATTGGACAATTGTTTTTATTCCTATGGGAAGTGCATTCTCATTTAATTATTAATTGAAAGGACCTTTTGCAACAGTTTAGTCCACACTGGCCTTGGCATTGGATAATTTACAGTCGCGGCTGCAATGTACTGAAGCGATCGACCCATCTAAGACAAGAAGTCGATAGTGTTGAAGAATAAAGTAGTAACATGGCTGGATGAGTGGGGAGGGGGGGGGGGTGTTGGAAGATGAAGTATCCAATCTCCAGATTACATTGAAGAGATCATCACTATGACCCCTTGGAAAGCCAGGCTGATGGTGGGATGGGGTCAGCAACTCCGGTGCGGTTGGACGCAAATTGTCAGTTGAAATTTACACCCTGGCTGTGTCGTCCACCGCGTTCTGCAAATATCTCCTGCATCTGCAGACATTGATTTTATTTATTAATGCCTGTTTTTTTTCTCTCTCTGGATCAATCACTGGTGATGGAAGGTCTTCCTTGCAATTGTCCAACAAACACTTTGTCATTTAGTGCCCGCTTCAAACGCCTGGCCTCCTTATGAACCCAATAAACATATTTCTTGACAAGTTAACTTCCACGCCACGTCTTCGCTTTTACGGTTTTTCATTATCTGGGCTCATTTAATACCAGCAAGCCCCGCTGCTGTTGCCTGTGCACATTTCCCTCCCGTTGATCCAGTTAAAGGGGCAATACCGACACATCTGGTCGTTTTTTGGGATTGACTTTAACAGCACGCACGATTTCAGGAAGAGCTATATGATTATTTATTTTAATCACGAAACGTATCGTTTAATCATTTCATAATTGTCTGTATATTATTTTGGTAGCGGATTCCATGGGTTGACATTATAATTTAGAAGGCTTTAATTTTATAAATTCAGATCAATAGACAGGAGCCTTGATTCTCATAGCAACATAACAGATATAATTGCAACTGGCACGTCGGCTAAGTTGTGCCTTTTTAATATGTGCACCGACCAGCAAACGCGCCTCGGGGAGCATCATTATTTGCGCTAAGAACTGAAACACGAAAGTTGTGCGCTGACAAGCAAGAGATTGGCTTACAGTCTCTCTTTTTGACTGTGTGTGTGTTTTGGGTTACATCCCTCTCTCTCTTTCTGACTCTGTGTGTGTGTGTGTGTGTGTGTTGGGTTACAGCACCTCCCCCCTCTGACTGTGTGCGTGTGTGTGTTGGGTTACAGCACCGACCTCTTTCTGACTGTGTGTGTGTGTGTGTTGGGTTACAGCCCCTCTCTCTGACTGTGTATGTTGGGCTACAGCCCCTTTGACTATGTGTGTGTTGGGTTACAGCCCCTCTCTTTCTCTGACTGTGTGTCTTGGGTTACAGCCCCTCTCTGACTGTATGTTTGTTTGGTTGCAGCCCCTCTCTGACTGTGTGTGTGTGTGTGCTTGGTCACAGCCCCTCTCTGACTGTGTGTGTGTGTGTGTGTGTGCTTGGTCACAGCCCCTCTCTGACTGTGTGTGTGTGTGTTTGGTTACAGCCCCTCTCTGTCTGTATATGTGTGTTGGGCTACAGCCCCTCTAACTGTGTGTGTGTGTGTGTGTGTGGGTTTAGTTACAGCCCCTATCTCTCTGACTGTGTGCGTGTGTGTGTTGGGTTACAGCCCTTCTGACTGTATGTGTGGGGGCCGTGCTCTCCTCTGGATACCACAGAGCCGCTGTTTTCCAGCCAGAAACGTTTACATGATGGTAAGGATATGCGATCACAACCCATGCCTGATACTGCTGCCAGTGAGAAGTTCTGTGTGAATCGGAAACGCTTTAAGCTCCCATCCTCCCCCAAAAATGCAACTTTTAGTATTCAGTCTGCACCTAAATGAACTGTTGCACGAATTCTGTGACCGCATCTTGCATGAATGAGATCGAGATGAACCTGAAAATGTTACATTGCCGAAAACACCAGGGTTTGTTTAAAGCTCGGCATCTGGAACAAATAAGGCGCAGTATTTTATTATAGGGAACGGAGCGGAACAATTTGGAAGTACAGATAGAAAATTACAAGGCAGTGCCATTTAGATTTCTAACTTTGTTCTGCCCCCTTTTATGTATCACTGTGGTTAAATAAACAAGAGATTACGGGAATCCGAGAAGATTTCAGAGGTTTATGGTTCCAGATTTGGATTCCCTTTACACTATGCAAATGATAAAGCTCGCTTTCCAAAGCTCTGTATTGTGACTTTCTTTATTCCACTTACCTAATATTCTCTGTAATTTTAAAAAAAAATCTCTCGTACTGAACACTGACAATTTGATTATCTCATCCCTACTTTTACCTCTCAGAACAATTATGATGGCGCACCAGTTTAAATGATTCGTTGTTCTGTCCCTCACAGTGACCTTTATGTTATGTTATAATTACTGTGTGGGGCGGTGCTGGCTCCAGGATGCAATCTAGATACACACCTCTCTACCTCTCTCTCTCCTTTAAGACACTCCTTAAAACCCACCTCTTTGACCAAGCTTTCCTTCATCTATCCTAATATCTCTTTATGTGGCTGGATGGCAATGTATGTTTAATTACACTCCTGTGAAGCGCTTTGGACGTTTTACTGCCTTAAAGGCGCTATATAAATGCAAGTTGTTGTTGTTCCGGCCAGTATTGCAGTTGTCAATTAGTGAGACTGACAGGCATACATCATCAGTCTCAACACTGAACCATAAAGCAATCAGCTGGGCTTTGGCTAGTTCTTTATTGATGGGGAGGGAGTGTAGGGATTAGCCTGTAGGCTGGGGCGGTTGAATGATGTGGTCATCTTGAACTCCGCCTTGAGGTAGGCGCTCAAGGCAGAGTTAATATTAGCGACAGATAAAAGGACCACTTTAAAATGACACTGCGGTAGAACAGGTCGCTTTCAGCCTCGAACTGAATAATGACGATTGAGTTAAAACGACTGTCCGCTTTATATCCTGTGAATAAAGATGCAATTTAAATTATTATTCGCCAACCCAATCCTACATCTCACTGTGTGTGAGTGCGCACAAGAGAAGGGGAGGGAGACAGAGAGGAAAAGGATGAAACAAGGTGAGAATAGAAAGTATGAAACAGAAAGAAGTAGAGCCAGAGAGACCATGGTGACTGAGCTAGGTAGATTTTTGTTGGAGAAAAGATATCAAGGGATATGGAGCAAAGGCTGGTAAATGGATTTGAGCTGCAGGTCAGCCATGATTGAATGGTAGAACAAGCTGGAGCGCTGAATGACCTCGTCCTGTCTCTATCAAACAGGGTTAAGCAGAAAGCATGGGATAGAAAGAGAATTGGAGAGAGCATGCAAGAAAGAGCAGAGCATAAAGCAGAGAGAGAAGCTGAGAGGGAAAGCATAAAACAGATAACATAAAACAAACAGCTTGAAACAGAGGAGGGGAACAGGACGCAGAGAAGCTCAGCGGACAGTATGAAAGAGAGAAGCAGGGGGAGAGAACATGAAACTGAGAGCGTGGAAGAGCGAGAAGCAGACACGCATAGAGATAAAGAGAGTAATAAATCGAGACAAGCAGAGCAAGAGAGAAAGAAAGAGTTGCTCATCAATGAACATCCATATATGTTGACAAGTGCTTGTCTTCGAGGCTACTGCTATTTATAAACGCCCACCTCTGGTCCTCTGGGTTAACGCGGCTTGTTTTCTTTGTCTATCCATGTAATCGAATTTACCACAGAGCCTGCCTGAATCAAATGAAGGATTGAACAGGTGTGACTTTGGGTTAAAAAATGGTTTCAATACAGTGACCCGAAGCGGGGGGGATCACAGATTTAACATGCAGATTTCTCGACTCCGATGCTTGTAGATCGAGGAGCAGGTTCGGGTTCTGTAGCAAGATCTTAACAGTTAAGCATTTGATCCCGAACAGGTCCATAACAGTGAGCCGGAAAGTTAGCCCGTCTCAGCGCATATTTAATCTACAGTCTCAATTGCAGTTGCGTTATTTATTCTCTCCGCAGTGTACAAGTCAGGAAACCCAATCTAATAAAGTTTGTATTAGAGTTTCTCTGTTTTATAGAACTCCATTAAAATATATAACATAAAAGCTCTTCACATTTGTTGGTCTTACAAAAGTTTTATTATTGAAGAGAACTCCTGGACACAGTATTTGCTGATATTCTGAGTTTACTTATATGAACATGACAAGTACTGCACAACAATGGAAAGGGACCATAGTTTTAAATAATTTTTGAATCTCTTATTTACGGCGTCAAGTTCAAAGTTGCTGTAATATCAGATCTGTAATCTAACAAACTACAGGGCAGATGACGATTCGTATTTCATCCTATTCCCATCATCAGTACGGCGACGGAGGGTAACATCCTAACATGTGCTGTTCAGGGATCGTCCTCACAGTCCGATATGTAGCACATTTGCGCAAAGAGAGGGACTGGTATTCTGCTTTGATTTATGTTGCGGTCAGGTCGCATGTTGTATTAAGGAGAAGCAGAAATCACATTACACTACAAGATACCCAGTATTTCTTTATTCATCTACGTTTGAATGTTAGCCACAACTATGTTGATTAAAACAACGAGCTCTAAACTGCAAAAGAAGTTGGTAACTTTTAACCACTTCCGATTTTTTTTTTGTTTATTTGTATCTAAAGAAAGCGAGATTTTTCAAAAATGATTGCGGCTACTCACCTTTTTCTGCCTAGTACTTTAACTACGACCTACGTGCCAGTTGTGCACTGAAAGAAGGACGCCGTTACATACATATAGGGAACTTATTTATGAAAGGAATTTTACACTGTCCAACCACTTCCTCTCAAGATGACCCTACGTTGCAGGCTGTGCCCACAGTGTGGATTTTCAATGATCTGTTCTGTAAGTAATTAACAACTCCTTTGGATAGATTTGGTTTGCGTGCTTTGGTAAAAAGATGTTTCTAATCTTTGGATTATTACATTTGTGATCTTTTAAGATCGAGATGTTGCCGCATTTTATTGATTCCAAAACAAACTTCGTCTTCAAAACAATTTGGCAAAGGCACCCTCATTTAGAAGAGTAGACACAACAAAGAAAATCTAGTACAGTACTGTTTGTATGTTTTAAATAGGCGTTGTAGTAAGATCAGTTTTCTGCGGGGGTTAATTGGGAATTTGAATCCTCTTATATTAATGAGTTCCAGATCACCAATACACAACGATAGGATACTCACGTCAGCTTTAGTCATAACTTTATATCTCGCTATTTACTACCGCGGTGTCAAAGGCCATGATGCAAAGTAACTGACAAGCGGACACGGTTGGCTCTTTGGCTTTTCTCTAGACCACTATTTGCGATTAGATTTCCGCATTGGAGTTTGCCAGCAAGTTGAAATAAAGCTTCCAGTGCTGAAAGTTTCTTGGGTGTCTTTATAGCGGTACAAAATGGGGCCATTAAAGGGTTAAAGTGTCGGTCTCTTGAGACACTCCGAACTGATAACTATCTGCACCATAGGACTTTGAACTATGAAAAGATGAAAAAATGAGTTAATAATATTTCATTTCAGTTTGTGTTTTGGACCCGACGAGTACAAATGATGCTGTTGGAGCCTGCGAGCATAATTGAATTATTTTTCTAAACCTAGAAAGTTAAGGGAATATGAAGGCTGAGCGAGAGAGACTAGATAGAGTGAGAGAAATGAAGTTTAAGGGAGAGAGAAAGGGATGTTATTGTGATCAAGCCGTCGTAAAAAGAACAAGATAATAAAGAACAAAGGATGAAAGAAATAGTTGGAGGCAGAATTTAGGCACAAAGGGAAAGGGGAAGCGCAGATCAGATTAAGAACAGACATTTGTCTTCTGGAACTAAGTCTGGTGCTTTCTGATCCAGACCCTGCGCTTACTGAGCTCGTAAATGGAGACGCTGCTAGAATCTCATTGCCGGGTTGAGATTCTGAGGACAGATCGGACCCTGGATTATGATTAAAACTTCAGATTACATCTAGCGTCTACTTTACCGGATCTCTGCCTTTGCTATGATTAAATCAGCTTCAGTATAACTGGGAGCCAACCAGCGCACCGCTGACCCTCAGTTTCCTCTGATCAGTGTGAAGGTGTTAAAAGGACAGTGATCCTCAAGTCTGGATCTATGGAGGCGAGGGATGGACGGAGCCCGGATATAGCCCCCGTGATCAGATTTAATCAGGGGTGTAGACGAGGAGGGGTAATCTGTGTTTTCTCTTGTTCAGATGCTAACCCATTTTCTATTTTTGCCTGTGAAGGATAGCACGTTAAGAACCTCCCATAAGCATTTATTAAAATGATGATGACAAAGGGGCGTGGGTTGGGTTGATTGGAATTGTAGGGAGAGCATTGAAGTGTGATCATAATCACTGTTGACATGTTTTCGGTGAAGATGATTTTACTTGCTTTACAACTTTCACTCAACCAAGTCTGAACCAATCAATGCGAATTGATTTACTAGTAAATTTAAAAATCATCAATTTCATATTTACTAACGTTAGTGGCACGACTTCAAACAACACGCAATGTTTCTTACTCCTGCTTTACTCTCTTTCCCTTCCTATCCCCGCCAAATACCAGCAAAATGTCAATCCACTGTCAAACTCCTTTGTAGCACTAGACGACTGATTGAACTCCGTCACCATATTGTAATGCGAAGTTGTGTTTCCATTCTGCGCCGTTCAAATGTACTGCAAAGGTTAACGCCAATAACTTGAGCCTTTTCTCCATAAAAAATTCAAAACAATAACATTTCCCATGCATTGGCGATAGTATTGCGGAAGTTTCCTAAAGTATTATCACCTACAGACACTATACCTGATTGATGCTTTGCATGTTACCGAGGAGAGAAGCCTGATTGATGCCCCCGCCTCAAGCAAAAAAAAGGTTCCTAACAGTCTCCAGAAAGAACTTACAGTCGGAACCAAAGATCCAAAACGCCTAAATGAGATTAATTGGAAACAACTTTCCTAATAACCTTATTAGTTTCATTTTGATGCGGCATAATCTCGAACTAAAGGTGAAAATCCCTTATACTAGAGTTTAAGGGATGCCTTTATCACCTATCCTTTTCATACAGCGAATAAAACCGTGTCACCAGTTGCTGATCAGTAAATCTCAAAGTTTTAAAAAGCATCAGAAATATGTTTGTTATTCTTTCCCTAACTGAGTTTAAAACTAAAAACGGGAAATTATCTGAAAAAAAAAGTTTGGTTGGGCGAAAGTTGGTTGTTCAATAACACATGGAAGTGTGAAGTCCTTCTGTTTCCAGACAAGAACCAACACATGATATGTAAGTGTTTAACATCATTATTACGCGTTCTTTTTATTTATATAACAAGTGCATCACTTTGAATTATACTGCCTGGATTAAATATAACAACGGTCCATATATTAGGGTACTCGGTAACATGCATGCAACTACTTTTAAAGCAATATATGAAGCGGAATGCTCTGCTGGAACTCATGAAAGTTACTTTTGCAGTGTAATTTATTTTGCTTCACGAGTTTTTTTGGAAATAGTATTTCTTACCTTGAAGTAATCATTTGCATTGCAAATTTCGAATTCTGTTAGTCCACTTTATTTTCCCTCGCTTAAAATTCCACACTTCTTTTGGGGAACAGACAGGAGGGCAAGATTAATGCTAGATGGATACAAACAGAACCTGGAGGATCGCCAGAATGAAGCTATCCTTATTTGTGTATGTGGCTTTTTTTTTCTCTCTTCTAAATTCCGCAAAGCCAAGTCTGGACGAAAAACGGATTACAGGTTGAGTCGGATTGTTTTGGAGACGATGTGTGAGGATCAGGATCTCCTTTGGCACTGGCAGTCAGTAAACTGGCTTCCACAGTGCAAGGGGTGAGAGTGAATGGAACTGTACTCACTCCGTCCCGTACCAAGCGCTCCACCAATCAGAGCTACAGGCAGAACTCCAATTCACCAATCACAGACCGGCACACTTAACTTCACCAATCGGAAAGGAAGACAGACGCGGCAGAGCCACCAATCAAAGCGAGAGAGTGTGTCAACTTGGCCAATCGCGGAGCGGATCCAGCGACTGCCTGCCCTTTATGAATGAAAACACACAGGGTGCAGGAGACAGGCTCAGATCAATCACTCAACCCGACCCCTGGCCCATACAAACAGCCGGAGAAACCAGCAGAAACATCGCGAAACGCGGAGATTTTGCGATGTTTCAAATAAATAGCAGGTTTTACCAGGAATATATTTTTTTGCATGTGATTTTGCTATTAGTTTGCATTCTTTTCTTCCAGAGCCTAACTTTCTATTTGGCGGTGTTTCAGCTGTTACTGTTAAGCGATCTGCGCTGTGTTCATTTTATTCGTCAATCTTTATTTAAAATGCATATTTAGTTGGACGAAGTCCTTTCCTGTTCACTCCCCAAAAATATATAGAATCATCCCTCCACCAAACATACACATACATTCAGATGTCGCCTAAATTCTTCATCAGAATTGTAGTGGATTTTGACATTGTTCAATTTTTTTCTGGGTTAGATAAGTTCCGCACATTTTTGACACCGAGCATTTCTTGGAGTGGTGGGCGGTCTGTTTTATGCGGTGTATGTGGGGGGGCTCAGTGTGACACAGGCACTAGTAATGTGTTTTTATTGTCACACTGCGACTTTTATGGCTCAAAGGTTTTAGATACAAGAGGTTTCAAAATTGTCACAAGTTGCGGTGAATCGCACCTGGCCCACCAGCGACCTCGGCGAAAGCGTTTTATTTCATTAGCACCGCGGAGACACGGAGACAGAGGGTGATAGATGGAGCAGAGCAGCAGAGGCAGAAAAGATCAACGGAGACAGGAAGGACTTAGAAATAAGGACGGACTGAACGAGGGAGTGATGTAGAAACATTGAAAGATCGATTGATCTTTATAGTGCTTTTATTTTATATGTAAACTTAATTATTAAATATATATATAGTTGATAATTACGTTTTAACTTCGCATCACTATCTCCTGTTATTTAGAAAGCCATTCGTCTTATGTTTGATGTCTCCCTTGAATAATTTTATCTTGTTATCCGTGTATCAAGAATTTACACAATCTGATAGCACTTTTTAAAATCTGTTTACAAACAACACATCATGTCCTGATACTTGCAGGACAAACATAAATAAAGCAACCCATAACACTCCTGGATAGATACTCTGAGTAATAATAATAATAAATGTTGACGATACACAGCTGATCTGTCGGTGTCCAAAAGGGAAAGGAAGGGTTAATTTCTGGGCTCCAGGCTTGTCCTCAGAACGCCAGCTCATCTTTTCTCGTTTTCGACGTTGATGGACCTGCTCAGTATTTCCAGCATTTATAATGTTTTTCATGTCTTCTGAAAAGTAAAGTATGTTATTAGCTGTGGCGGACAGATAAATTGATAGATATAGACACCGCACGGTTTAGAATAAACCGGGACAGATTAAGAGTTTAATAAACACACTTGCAGTTGGAGTGACCTTAGTTTGGTGCTGACGCTTCATTTATTGCTTGCAAAATTAAATTTTGTATCTTTGCAAAACAAATGTCACCGCTTTCAAACAATAAACAGCTGCAGTTTTCTGTGCAGATGAGTGGCGTGCACTTAGTGTACGGAGTTTCAGATTAAACAAAAGCAAAATAAAACCCAGCAGTGGCAGCAAGTTGCTTAGTACACGTTCCCCATCTAGTGGCCAGTCTGAGTAGGGCGCTCTCATTGAGACCGCGAATTGCTACATAGTGACTCTCTGCTCAGTCTGCAATTTCCCGGCGCTGTTTTAGGGCTGATATTAATGTTTTAAAAACTATCATAATAATATTGAAATAGGAAAGAAAAGTCATCCGATGTGCGACAACGCCCATATTTAATCTAATTTATAATGATTTAGGCGCTGTGCCCTGTCTCCAAACCGAAACTTTAGAAATAAATTTCTTGTGGTGGAAATCTGTATTATGCAGTTTCACGAGAGGCACGATGAAATAATGTACTACAGCGGTCAGCGAAAGAGACGGGAGAATAAGTACACCGGTACACAGAAAGCGAAAACAACCAATTTCATAGATGCTATTTTCTTAATTCGATTTCATTTTAAACTTCTGAATTGTGCCTACATTTCAAGACAGTTAGAACACAATAATCAAATGCGTTACAACAGAAAGTCGGTTAAACGAATAATTTAATCATTAATATTATTTCTTGTCCGCCTGGCTGCTATAAAGTAAGGGCTGCAGTCTGGCTGCTGTTTGACAATACGCAACTTAAAAACGTCTCGTATTATTTTTAGCGGTGAAGTGCTATCTTTTTTTTGGTTCCGCTTCATTTACTTGCAGAAGTCCCGTTTATTTCCCATCCTTTCTCTTACTGGGTGCAGAACCATTAAACTACCAGCACCATCCCTGGTTATGACAATACCAGCATGTCATCTGCGCCACCCCGTGGAAAGAGAGTGAACAGCAGACCTCCACATCGCCCTGGAAAACAGCATCACATCACAACCAAACTTTTATAATACTAAACTTGCCCATTTAGGGAATAAAAGCAATGATATCAGAGATGTTCCTACAACAGAGGCTATCCGAGATCTATTCCGCCGTGGAGAAAGACTTCATAACCATTTCAATTGCAGGAAAAGATTATGCCAGGTCTTTGTGGGAGGAAGGGGGAGTTGTCAGTCCCCGAACTGTTCACCGCTAACGGATCGAACTTAAAAGCGAATCTCCCAATTTTTGGGTTCAGTTAGCTGCAGAACATTTCTTGATCAAATGTCTGGGAGGGCGATCTGCTCCCAATCGTTTGGTGGTGCAAGAGCAGATCGCCGAACATATCCGAGATATGAGATTTTCAGCCACAATCCATATTCATGAGGTCTAAAAATTTTGGTCCAGGATTTTCTGCAACCAGTCAACGAACGGTGCCCGCCGTTACTTAGACTTGAACTTGCCCGTTTAATCCCCATGATATTTTGCGCAGCAACTTGCTGGAAGTGCGAGATGGAAACCGCACAAGGCCCGCTGCAGGGCATCTGAGATCTGAGCGAACAGGGCAAGCAACTGTGCTTAATTAATCAGACCTAAAGATTGAAGAATTGTGAAATGAACAGGGCAGAGTCTGAACCAGGAAGTGTAAATTAGAGTGAGTGAATTCAATGTCAAATCAGCTACAGAGAGAAATAGAGGGAAAGAAAGATTGGATTAAGAGAGAAAAAAGTGACAGAAAGAAAAAGTTTTTAAAAAGTTAATTTAAAAAAATCTCCAACAACAACTAAAAGCTGAAGGAATGAGACTCCAAACTTGCAATAGCTAATTTCCAGTGCCAGAGAGGTTGATTGGCAGTAATTAACACTTATCACATTGTTAAAAGGACACTTAAACTGAAATGGACAAGCCCTAACTTTCTGTGGCGAGTTTAGTTCATATCTACCACACAAATACAGAAACTTCACACCGTTCAATGCATTTCAATGGTGAGGCAGACAGTGAGATCCCGTATTCCCAAAGCTAACAGTGGAGCAGCACACCTTGGACAGCAACTTCTGGATTTCCACTTTAAACCGCGCATCTTTTCTTGCCTGAAGTTGCTGTAGCATTTGCACATAAATAATGGCGGGTGCCATTAGCCTCACCGATATTTTGACAGCAAATTACGGCCCATTCATAGGTAGATGCAACAAGCTGTCTATATCACATGGGTTACATGGACAGTTAAGGTGGTAATAATATATTTTTTTCTTTCTTTCCCAGTGCTATCCAGCATTCATAGTTCAATGAAAGTCCTCTATTAAAAGTTCAGTGTCTATAGTTTTAACAGAGAAGTTTCATTATCAACATGAACACTAGGATAGTCCTGCTACCATAGAGATCTTGTGTTGTCTGTCAAACAGGAGAAATGCTAGATCATCAAACTGGAGGATGGAAGATTGTGATTTCTCATGTGGGACTCACTGAATGCAGGAGTTGGTAGGCCTGTAATTAGCCATGCAAACATATATAAGATTCACCTTCAAATGTTTTAACGTACCATTTATTCTAGGAGTGAGAAAGAAAGACCCACGTTCATCCATTTCCCATTTGAGAACTGCCACATCTTTGCTTGGCCCAAATTCAAGCACTCCATGCTGCATTGCATTGACACAATTCTGCAACCCTTCCAAGAGACATGTGGGTTGAAATTGGTCATCACAATTAACGCAAAATGGGATGTACCGTATCTGCTGCCCTTATACTCCCCTCCCGATATTCAGGTCCAGTAACTTAAATAGAACTGAATGGGACAGATTTTGCTGGAGCAGTGCATCTCGTGGCATGCCCATTAGTTAGATTTATCCGTGCACATTTAGGTTTTAAAAAATTTTGCCCACATAGTTGCTGGAAGTGCAGGTTGATGATGTCGCAGTGAGGGCAACAGGGAATCTGGGATCCTGGTGAACAACGGGGCAAACAGTGTATCTCCTTAACTAATGAGATTTAAGGATTGAGATGGAGGATGAATTAGAGAGGGTGAATTCAATGTCAAATCTGCTAAAGAAAGAGAAATAAAGAGAGGAAAAGAAATATTGGATTTAGAGAGAGAGAGAAAAGACAGAAACAAAAAGGAAAATTTAAAAAATAAAAAAATATTTGTCATTTTTAAAATCTCCTAAAATAATTCGCAACCTGAAGGAATGAGACTTCACACTCATAATTGTTCACTTTCTGGACAAGAGAGGTTGATTGGCAGTCATTAACAATTATCACGTCATTAAAAGGGTACTTACGTTGTTAATTACTAGACTTAACTTTCTGTGGCAAATTTAATGGACAACTAATGTGCAAATGCAGCAACTGAAAATCGCAGGGATGTCAAGCACGAGATGCTGTTTTTGTAAAGCTAACAGCGGAGTGATGCAAATGGGCCAGCAACTTGTGGTGATTCGCAATTCCGGGAGTATTTCTTCCTCACTACAAGTTGCTGGGCGATTTCATAGAATCATATAATCATAGAATGGTTACAGCACAGAAGGAGGCCATTCGGCCCATCGAGCCCTTGCCGGCTCTTTGTAAGAGCAATCCAGTTGGTTCCATTCCCCCACTCTTTCCCTGTAGCCCTGCAGATTTTTTCCCTTCAAGTATTTATCCAATTCCTTTTTGAAAGCTACTATTGAATCTACTTCCACCACCCTTTCAGGCAGTGCATTCCAGATCATAACTACTTGCTGCATAAAAACATTTTTCCTCATGTCACCTTTGGTTCTTTTGCCAATCACATTATACCTGTGTCCTCTGGTTCTTGACCCTTTCGACAATGGGAGCAGTATCTCTTTATTTACTTTATCTAAACCCTTTATGATTTTGAACACTTCTATTTGCACATTAATAATGGCGTGTGTTGTTCAGACGCCGTTATTTTTTCAGCAAAATCTGGCCCAATATGAAGCGGGGCACATAACAAGTGGCCAATGTAATACGACCTGTTTAGTGCTACCGTCCAAGCCAAATTTCTACCCCACCATGTGCTTGTTTCGAAAGGAAGTGCTGCTGTATCACATAGCTCTCAGATTCCCTTCCTTCCTCTGGAAAAAAAACTAATTGGAGGTGGATTAGCAGCAGAGCTGGAAAATGTTCTGAAATTTGACTTGATGAAATGGACTTTTCATGAACTCTCTTAAATTAAACTTTTCAATTGCTAGAAACTGCATTTGAACTTTACTCAGACGAAATTAATCCTAAAAAGGAATAAAATACACTGTTGATATAATCAAAGCACTATTTTCTACTATTTCACTTTAATTATATGTGATTACTTAAGGAGCTGAGTGCTAACTAGAAATGGGCCCCTCTTAACTCAAGCAAAATTCACTATGATGGTCACATAATATTTTCCAGTGTTGTGCACGTCATATGAAGGGATCATAAATATACTGCAAGTGATGGCAACTTCAGGGTTAATCCAAATTTATGGCTGCACTGAACTGGTAAATTTATGTTTCTCACTTGTCCAACCCATAGCACAAATATGTATCAAGTCTGGCATTTATAACATCTCAGGTTACAAATCCCAAGTCATGTCATGAGATATTGTAATTCAATTGGTCCCTGATCTGATCATAAAAGAGAATTATAAGACTAGTCGTGAAGAATCTATCCTATAATAGTACAAACATGTATGCTACATGAGCCGCATTTCAGTAGTGGCTAAATGTAATCCAGTATCTGAGGAAATATTCCGTGTATCAAAATATTGTTTCCATTATTGTTTCGGAAAAGAAAAATGCACATTTATGTCAAAAATAAATCCACTAACCAAAACAACAGAACTGTTTTATATCACAACCTGCTTTAAAGCAAATCTGCTTTGGTTATTTGAAAATGGTCTGTACAATTCACACAGAGATCTTTATTGTAGAAAATAATAAATAGGTGACAATATTATTTCATATGACTGTTGCTGATTGTCTTTAATATATAAAAAGCCTCGAAATTGATGTTAACAATGTTAGTAAATGAATGGTGAATACGTTCATATAAAGTCCACCATTAACCAAAGGATCTATTTATTGTAAAATAATATCTCTGCTAAAATAATGGACAGGTAAATGTCATGCAAACATATTAAGCACCTGTTAATATTGCCTATAGTGTTTGTACAACATGCTCTTTTTCTTACATAGAGTTCTAAATAAAAAGTGTGGCTTGGTAGCAGATTGGCGCATCAATTTTAGTGCAGAGAAGTGTCAGATACTATGATTTACAAAGGTGAAAAATGCACATATATTTTCTACTCAATGAATAATATTAAACCTTGAAGGCCATAGTAGACTATTTATACCACCTATTTGAGTAGAGACATCCCAGAAGTTGTTATGGCAATTTCTTATTGTCATCATTAACGATAATGCTATGGTATTGGGATTAGTGTGAAGAAACCTTCGCAAGACAGCTACTACTAGTATTAACATATGTTACAGTGACTAGACATCTTCTAGAATGTGCACATACAATCTGGGGGCCTTATAGAGCAGTGCAAATAAATGAATGTGACAAGTTACAAAAGAGGGCAGCAAGATTTGTTGCAAGAGATTACAAGAAGTACAGTAGTGTTGTTGAAATTAAGCAGAAGTTTGATTGGGAGCCACTACAGGAATGGAAGCAATTATTGTAGGAAGAACTTCTCGGGTTTATAAACGATGTTTAAATGATCGGTATTCCTATTCCAATATATTTAATAGGAGCATATTCTGAATTAATCCAGGGCAAAGATAGATACCAGGAAGTTCACATTAGAACTGAAGCAATCAGATAACATTTTCCCTTGAATAACAATCAGGTGGGATGCATTTCCATCGGATATGATTGAAACAAATACATTCCAATAAATCTTGATAGGTATTTTTGTTAAATTGCTCGAAAAGTGCCATATTGCTGAATTTTTTGGTGATCCCTGTATGTAATGCTGAATGGTTTTGCATAGCTATTAAATAGCTGTTGATAATTCACACCTCGTTACTTTTGTAAATGCCACCATATATGGACCATAAATACTGAATGTAAACACTACAATCTAGCAAACGATGCAATCTGACTCTCACCAAATGATATCAGGATTTTGTTTTACAATTCTTTGTGTAACTTATTATGAGATAGCCCCATTTGGCTTTTAATAGCCTGCATTTTATTAAATAAATGTTGTGGAAAACTCTTTGTAGAAGTCAAAATCAGAATGTATGACCAGTGTAATTAGCAAATTAGATGTAAGAAACAGCATTCTATTATTTTAGTGCATCTGCACCATATTTCTGCTCTTTTAGTAAGATGACAATCAATATTATAGTGTGGTCTGAATGGTTGCTATTTCTGTGATATCATAACAGATCATTTTTTTTTCTCTTTTCTTGGATTTGCTTTTATCATTACAAATTATGACATTGTCTTGATTATACTTAGTATCCTTGAGAAACATTTTCCTTTTGTTAAGATTTCATCAAACTTCATAAGAGCAGGGAGGAATATTTTCAAGGCAGATATTATATGCGGAGATACAGTTCACTAACTATCAGCACCAGGACAATATCAGACTCCCTAACATGCACTTCCTAGAACATGTGAGCATCAAATTGCAAGAAAAATGTACCTTGCCTATGGAGTGATGACATTTGCATGCCACGTGAACGGTTTCCATAACCTAATTCCCTAGAAATAAAATTTGTTGCTCAAAAATACATAAATTACCAAATTATAAACACACTAATTCATAAATTAGTTGCTTGTGCAGATATCCAGTAGATGTAGATCTTCAATGTGCGAAAGGTTGCTGATGCTCTGAATTCACCTCATTTACATTGAAGTGAATTTAGAGCCTTGGTGATAACACTGAAGCAATTCCAGGTGCAAGAATGCACATTCGGTCATTTGAAAGCCACACCATCATTTTACTTTCCTAATCATGGACCATCGCCAGCATTGTGAGATGATATGTGCAGGCCAGAAATATGATAACTGCATTGTATATGTGCAGGCTGAGAGCTCAGCTCAACTGTGATCAGAACAAAACTGTGGCCAATAGCATTCAGCACTAGCAGCACCATTTATATTTGCCACTGGTGGGGCTTTTCTCTCTGGAGGCGGGCAGGTGATAGTCTCTGCCTCTGGGGGCATGTGCCTTCCTAGCTTATATTACAGCATTGTCAGCATAGGTAAGGAAAGGCCACAGTCAGAATAAAAAAGTTACAATCTTGCATGTTTGCGGCTGCTTCAATGCTGTAGCCGATGCTCTGAATATACACTTGTGTTAATGAAGCGAGTTTACAGACTCAATACATTGGGCCGGATTTTGCTGTGAAAATAGTGTTGAGGCTAACAGAACTCACCATTATTTATGTGCAAATCGGACAGCAACTTCTGGCGTGCGCACATGTGCAGTTAAATGCGGAAATCTGGAAGTTGCTGGCCGAGATATCCTGCTCCTCCAAAAGCTGCGCACTGTCTGACTCACCGTTCAAATGTATTGAACAGTGTGAAGTTCCTGTACTTACCTCATAGATACAGACTAAACGCGCCTAAAAAATTTAGGGCTTGTTTATTCTAGTGTAAGTACCCTTTTAATGGCATGTTAAGTCTTAATTACAGCTAAATAACCTCGCTGGCACAGAAAGTTAACTTTTAAAAGTGTGGCGTCTCATTCCTTCAGATTTTAATTATTGTTGAACAGCTAAAAAAAATGTAAATAATTCTTTTAATAACTTTTTCTTTCTGTCTCTTAATCCAATCTTTCTTTCCCTCTCTTTATTTTGCTTTCTGTACTAGGCTTGACATTGAATTCACGATTCTAACTTACACTTCCTGGTTCAGTCTCTGCACTGCTCATTAACAATGCTTCAAACTGGTTGATGGAGATATACAGCTGTTTGCCCTGATCACACAGGGCCCAGATGCCCTGTAGAGGGCGCCGTGCTGAATGGATCTGTAATTTACAGCAACTTGCCGTGCAAAAGCTCATGGAATGTCTATGGGCAAGTGCAAGTCTAATGAATGGCTGGCACTGTTCGTTCGCCGTTCACAGCAAAATCCAGCCCATTGTGGATCCACTTCCACAGCGTTAGAGCTTGCTTCCATTGCCCCATTACCCCATGACTTGCGAAGTTTCCTGTTTTCTAAAAACGATCTTCATTTTTGGTGTTTCAGAGAAAACAGTCTCACAAGAGGACAGTCACCCTCTCTTAACAGATTTTATGAATTGTTAGCACACCACTAGGGTTAACCGTGGTCAGTCTTGTAGCCACATAAATACTGAGGCTACAAGAGCAGGTTAGAGGCTGGGTATTCTGCGGCGAGTGACTCACCTCCTGACTCCCCAAAGCCTTTCCACCATCTACAAGGCACAAGTCAGGAGTGTGATGAAATACTCTCCACTTGCTTGGATAAGTGCAGCTCCAACAACACTCAAGAAGCTCGACACCATCCAGGACAAAGCAGCCCGCTTGATTGGCACCCCATCCACCACCCTGAATATTCACTCCCTTTACCACCGGCGCACTATGGCTGCAGTGTGTACCATCCACAGGATGCACTGCAGCAACTCGCCAAGGCTTCTTCGACAACACCTCCCAAACCCACGACCTCTACCACCTAGAAGGACAAGAGCAGCAGGCACATGGGAACAACACCACCTGCATGTTCCCCTCCAAGTCACACACCAACCTGACTTGGAAATATATCGCCGTTCCTTCATCGTCGCTGGGTCAAAATCCTGGAACTCCCTTCCTAACAGCACTGTAGGAGAACCTTCAACACACGGACTGCAGCGGTTCAAGAAGGCGGCTCACCACCACCTTCTCAAGGGCAATTAGGGATGGGCAATAAATGCTGGCCTTGCCAGCGACGCCCACATCCCATGAACGAATAAAAAAAAAGTCACGGGTTTCACCGTGGTGTCTTAGGACAGTGTTGTCCAACGGAATTGTTAGTTATTCATTGGACCTGCTTTCTTCTGCTTGCCTGGAACAGTTATTGTATTTGGTTGGGCTGATCATGATGACAACTCCCCTTTCCATACAATGTTGCTGGTGATGAAGTCTGGTGTTTTCACCCATGGTGCACACCATTTTAGCAGATAACCAATAAGCAATGGCCAAGAAAAGTAAAGCACACACAACAATCAAAAAAACACTTGCACACTATGCTTTTGTCTTACCATTTTACAAATGCACAAAAAGCCTAATGTACACATGCATACGCCATGCAAATATGAGAACCGATATCACACATCCAACAATGGTATCTATTGCTCATTTCTTATTTACCCATCAACAATGCAATTAGCTGCATCTGGATTCCAGATGCAATGTGGCTCGTGGTTAATGTATTGGACAACACTGTCAAAGGACAATTTCTTGATGATGCTGGTCTGGATACACCACTCATCATCTAAGCTTCAGAAATTCAACTATTTTCTATTAGTTACTCCCAACTT
This sequence comes from Heptranchias perlo, assembly GCF_035084215.1. NCBI lineage: Eukaryota > Metazoa > Chordata > Chondrichthyes > Hexanchiformes > Hexanchidae > Heptranchias > Heptranchias perlo. Next base: position 122,267,175 of record NC_090325.1, on the reverse strand, counting down.
TCTCTTTATCTGGTCTTGGCCTGTACAAGTCCTGATTTTGCATTTGTTCAAACTACCTTCCAGGCTCGAGAAAAATTGAAGCTTTGGTTTCCACATTGCATCTTCCTGAATCTAGAATCAGGCCAGAGCCTTTGTAATACAGTATCAATGCAACATGGCAAACTCATTTGCATTGTAGGATCTTGATAATTGTATCTTTAGCAATGGTAAACAAGCGTTCTAATTCAATCTATCAAGACTAAGATGAGGAGGCACTTTAATTCAAAAGTGGATAAAATCAGTGTTTGAAAACTAACCAATGGAAGCTGGTAAATATACTTTGGTCTCTGATGTGAACAGTGTAGCAATTTGAGTTAAAGAAAGTTAACAACACTCCATAACCCTTATTGGAACAGAAGAACAGATGCATTCTTGCCTGAAAATAAAGGTTATTGCGTACCACCTAATTCCCAGAAAGCTTCACTGATACAGAGAACATTTTATGTCTTTAACCTCATAGAAAAACATAGAAAACATAGAAAATAGGAGCAAGAGTAGGCCATTCGGCCCTTCGGGCTTGCTCTGCCATTCAAAATGATCATGGCTGATCGTCTAACTCAATACCCTGTTCCTGCTTTTTCCCCATATCCCTTGATCCCTTTAGCATTAAAAAATATATCTATCTCCTTCAAATGGATTTTCTTTTTCATTGTCCAAATATTTGTGGCATTGGTGCAGATAATCTGATGATGCATTATCATACTTTTTTTAGGCTTTGAAACAATTTTAAGTGTGACATTTCCCTCTTCAGCTCTTTGTAGGCTAGAACAAGGGTCAACTGCCTCTGTGATGGTGGCAGTAGGGCAACAGTCCTCCATTTCATCAAAGTTCATCTTTCTCAGAATTTGGTTAACAGTAATACAAGTCTTGCAATGGGTATCTTTCTTATTCACCATTGGTTTGATTGTTAATTATCCTCACATATTATGTTGGTACCATGATCTTTTAAAGTATCATTGTTACTTTGCATAGTAACCTCTATGGAACAGAATCACTGGAGATTAATCTCTGATACAGTCTCAGTACTTTCATAGATGCTAAACTTCCATGATCTTCTGTTGGATTCCAGTTGCTCACTGAGGGACATTGGTAGAAATAGATTATAAATCCAGTCATTCTCACCCATCTGCCCATCCATTTCCTGTCTACTAGCTCAGTACTATTGGGTTAGGTTCCAGTTTGAACTGATCAGAACAAATGCATCAAACTCATCACAACCATGTGATTCTAAACTTTGGTTTGAATCACATAGGTTACCAATGTAAGCACTACCACAACTAACCTAATTGTTTTAAAGGGTCACTAATTTCACGAAGAAGTTTTTGGGAAACTTCTTTCTTGTTTGGTTAAAAATTAGAAGAGCCATGTGCCATTTCTGTTACAATAATGATATAAACAAATGACATGATAGTTGTCAGTGTTGTGTATCTGTAATCACTCTAAAAGCAGTTTTCCAAAGAGTTTTGATGAAGACAATTGATTAGTAGTTTACAGTAAGTAACCTTGCTGGTCTGGGCTTAGTAAACTATGAACAGTTTTATATTTTTCCAACTATCGAGTATGACATTCAAGATAATTCTTCACAAATCCAGTAACTCCCCCATCTCAAATACACACGTGGAGTCAAATTCTCTGCAATTAATTTTTATGTTGAATTGGCTAGTTTTTCCTTTGTAAGACCAATCAAATGTTGCTAAGGAACCTTATCAGTATATCTGGTCTGACCTCAGTGTTTCCCAGTCATGAACCTTTCAGCAGATACTCAGGTTCCAATTTCCAAGGGTTTTTTTATTAATCTTGTGGCACTGACTCAGTGTCTTGCTCCAGTAAATCTCTTTTTCATTGTCCAAATATTTGTGGCATTGGTGCAGATAATCTGATGATGCATTATCATACTATTTTTAGGCTTTGAAACAATTCTAGCCAAGTCAAAACATACATTTGCCAGTCTGAATTAGGTAGAGAAAACCTGTTGTTACGATTTAGGTCTTGAAACCGTCCCTTCTCCACCACCCCAAGTCCCTCTCAGTGTTATGGCTGCATGATTTCCCTTCTCAATGCAGAGCAGGTGGTGAGCTGATGTGAAGTGATATGTTGATGCAGTTTTTTTTCTCCATTAGTGGTCCGCTGGTTCTTGGCACATTGGCAGGACTGTGATCATTCTTTTCAAGAAGTTGATGAAATGAGGACCTCATAACTTACGTGGCCCTCAAAGTGCCATGGAATTCTGCATAGCAACTTGGAGTCTGGGTTACCATAAGAAATCATAAGTGAACAGTACAAATCCTCCACTTTTTCATACTCATCATCTTTTATTGTCAGATATCAATGAATTTGGAAATATGAAACTGCAGATTTCGACCAAATAATTCCTTCACTATTTATCTTTATGATCAATGTTTAAATCATATTTCAGGACTTTGATAGAACTTGTTTTGGTCAGATTCATGTGCAATGTGAAACAATCATCTCTTTACAGATGGCAGCAATTAACTTGTGATTGCAAACCCACAGGAACAGGCTTTTTTTCCTGTTATACAACATGAGTGATGCTGCGCTTGTAAATCCACAGGCACAAACTTTGGTTGGAACAATTCACGTTTGAGTCAGTGGTCTTAGTTTTTCACTGTTTCATCTAAACATCAATGAACTTGCACTTGTAAATCATAGAAATGAATAATTGAGGATGATTAGTAATCAATATATCAGTGCTGGATTCAAGCACTTCCCAATCAGGTAAACTCTCTCCTCTCTGTTGTAGCAAAGTGCCATTTTAGGGGAAAAAATAGGCAGCTTGATAGCAGAGTGGAGCCAGAAATAATTGTGGAAAGGAGACATATCTCCTTTGGGAGCATTTGACCCTGATGGTTGCTGAAAATACAAAGACTTGGGAAAAACTGGGGAACCAATGGCAAGTAAAATATTCTCCATAACATATTGTCGGCATATTTACTCAAGGACACATTTTCATGTGGTAACTTACTCAAGGACTCATTTTCATGTGGTAACTTACTCAAGGATTTCATTAACAAATCCACTGGTATTTGTTCAGTTTTCCCATATTTTCAGTTTCTCTCCACTTCAGTACTCAATGTTATTTTTTTGAGCATGTATTGAACAAGTGTTATACGGTTGAAGACTAAATTAGTAATGAATGAACAAGGGGACTGAGTGACCCAACTGGGTTGTACATTGTCCTTTCACCTCTATGACCTGTGTTTGAGTCCAACCCTGACTGACAGGTTGAAACTTTCCTCTTTTGCCAACTTTTAAGGTCTAATGTGAAATGAGTTTGGGCAGTTTCACCTCAGTTCCTAGCATACCAAAGATCATTGTCTGAAATTTGATGTAAATGATCAATTTCACTCAGAAATTCCATTAAGATAACTGGCATAAGAGTTAAAAATGCAAGTTGATGTCATTGGAGTATTCTTATGTAGTTGAAGTTAAGATACACTGGGGGCCAATGGAAAGGTAAACCAAGCAGGGTGCATAACAAACGACCAATCTGCTACCGCTCATTTAGTGTCCTCACTGAAGTTGAATTTTACCCCTACTGTTGGGAAAAAGTAGAGGGAGCTTTACTCTGTATAAACCTCAGGATGTCCCGAAGCTGGTATTAGAGCTTTATCAATGCTTCTGTAATTTTCAGGCATCGACAGATTTTCCCCTCTAGCTCCTTCATAGGCCTTACAATCTCCTGGTATGCTTTATCAGTAAGGCTCTGTTCCAATTTTGTCCAGTGTGCTCTCTGTGCCTTTACTCTGTTTCCGATCCCAGCCAACTACCAATTATGCTGGCTCCGCTGGGATTCAACAACTACGAGGTGAGTCAATGGCAGCTTCTTGCATGAGTGAAAGGGGCCCATTAACTCTATACTGCCATAATTAATTAGCCACATTTATTCACACTACAGGGTTGATTCCTGGCACTGACAAGATTGGATAGGCTAAGGAATGGAGTGCAGGCACAGAGATTGGGCTGAGTGAAACAGGGATTTAAGAACATAAGAACATAAGAAATAGGAGCAGGAGTAGGCCATATGGCCCCTCGAGGCTGCTCTGCCATTCAATCAGATCATGGCTGATCTTCGACCTCAACTCCACTTTCCTGCCCGATCCCCATATCCCTTGATTCCCCTATAGTCCAAAAATGTATCCATCTCAGCCTTGAATATACTCAATGACTCAGCATCCACAGCCCTCTGGGGTAGACAATTCCAAAGATTCACAACCCTCTAATTGAAGAAATGGCTTCTCATCTCAGTCTTAAATGGCCAACCCCTCTTCCTGTGACTATGCTCTCTAATTCTAGACTCTCCAGCCATGGGAAACAACCTCACAGCACCTATCCTGTCAAACCCCCTCAGAATTTTATACGTTTCAATGAGATCACCTCTCATTCTTCTAAACTCCAGAGAGTATAGGCCCATTCTACTCAACCTCTCCTCATAGGACAATCCTCCCATCCCAGGAATTAATCTAGTGAACCTTTGTTGCACTGCCTCTAAAGCAAGTATGTTCTTCCTTAGATAAGGAGACCAAAACTGTACACAGTACTCCAGGTGAAGTCTCACCAAAGCCCTGTACAATTGTAGTAAGACTTTCTTACTCTTGTATTCCTACCTCTTGCAGTAAAGGTCAACATGCCATTTGCTTTCCTAATTGCTTGCTGTACTTCATGCTAACTTTTTGTGTTTGTTTTACGAGGACACCCAAATCCCTCTGAACACCCAGATTTAATAGTTTCTCACCAATTAAAAAATATTCTGTTTTTCTATTCTTCCTACCAAAGTGAATAACCTCACATTTTCCACATTATACTCCATCTGCCACCTTCTTGTCCACTCACCTAACCTGTCTATATCCCTTTGCAGACTCTTTGGGTAGGTTTTTAACTGTGAAAAATGGGTGGGTTGATGTCAGGGGGGCATTGAAAATTGCAACAATTTCAGACCTGCCCCCAACCTGCCTCCAACATGCCCATTTCCGGTTTTCACTGGGGCAGGACGAGACGTGGGCGACCAACTCGCTCCCAGAGAAAATCATAACCAACATGCCATTGCCTTTCTAATTGCTTGCTGTACCTGCATGCTAACTTTTTGTGTTTCTTGTATGAGGACACCCAAGTCTCTCTGGACACCAACATTTAATAGTTTCTCACCATTTAAAAAATATTCTGGTTTTCTATTTTTCCTACCAAAGTGAATAACCTCACATTTCCCCACATTATACTCCATCTGCCACCTTCTTGCCTAGTCACTTAACCTGTCTATAGCCCTTTGCAGACTCTTTGTGTCCTCCTCACAGCTTACTTTACCACCCAGCTTTGTATCGTCAGCAATCTTGGATACACTACACTTGGTCCCTTCATCCAAGTCATTAATATAGATTGTAAATAGCTGAGACCCAAGCACCAATCCTTGCTGTACCCCACTAGTTACAGCCTGCCAATCTGAAAATGACCCGTTCATCCCTACTCTCTGTTTTCTGTCCGTTAACCGATCCTCTATCCATGCTAATATGTTACCCCCAACCCCATGAGCCCTTATCTTGCGTAACAACCTTTTATGTGGCACCTTATTGAATGCCTTTTGAAAACCCAAATATTCTACATTCACTGGTTCCCCTTTATTTACCCTGCTAGTTACATCATCAAAAAACTCTAATAAATTTGTCAAACACGATTTCCCTTTCATAAAACCATGTTGACTCTGCCTAATCATATTATGATTTTCTAAGTGCTGTTACCACTTCTTTAATAATGGATTCCAGCATTTTCCTGACGACTGATGTCAGGTTAACTAGCCTGTAGTTCCCTGTTTTCTCTCTCCCTCCTTTGTTGAATAGCGGGGTCACATTTGCTACCTTCCAAACTGCTGGGACCATTCTAGAATCTGGGGAATTTTGGAAGATCTTAACCCATGCAGCTACTATCCCTGTAGCTGCCTCTTTTAGAACCCTCTGATATAGGCCATCAGGTCCAGGGGATTTATTGGCTTTTAGTCCCATTAGTTTCTCAAGTACTTTTTCTCTACTGATAATTACTTCAAGTTCCTCACTCTCATTAGCCCCTTGGTTCCCCATTATTTCTGGTATGCTTTTTGTGTCTTCTACTGTGAAGACAGATAGAAAATATTTGTTTAACACATCTGCCATTTCCTGATTCCCCATTATAATTTCTCCTGTCTCAGCCGCTATGGGACCAACTTTTACTTTTGCTACTCTCTTCCTTTTTACCTACTTGTAGAAGCTCTAACAATCCGCTTTTATATTTCTTGCTAGTTTACTTTCATATTCTATTTTCTCCCTTTCTATCAAGTTTTTTGGTCATCCTTTGCTGGTTTCTAAAACTCTCCCAATCCTCAGGCTTACTACTCTTCTTGGCAACATAATAGGCCTCTTCTTTTAATCTAATACTATCCTTAACTTCTTTAGTTAGCCACGGGTGGATCAGTTTTCCCGTGGAGTTTTTATTTCTCAATGGAATGTATATTTGTTGAGAATATTGAAATATTTCTTTAAATGTTTGCCATTGCTTTTCAACCGTCACAGCCTTTAAATTGATTTCCCAATCTACCCTAGCCAACTCACTCCTCATTCCTATATAATTAGCTTTTTTTAAGTTTAAGCCTTTAGTTATGGACTTAAGTACGTCACTCTCAAACTCAATGTGAAATTCTATCATATTATGACCGCTCTTTCCCAGAGGATCCTTTATTGTGAGATTACTAATTAACCCTGTCTCAATACACATTACAAAATCTAAAATAATGTGTTCCCTGGTTTGTTCCATGATGGGAACTCTAGGAAACTGTCTCGAATGCATTCCATGAACTCGTCCTCCAAATTACCTTTGCCAATTTGATTTGCCCCAGTCTATATGAAGATTAAAGTCCCCCATGATTACTGCATTATCTTTGTTACAAGCTCCTATTATTTCATGATTAATACTCTGTCCAACGGTATAGCTACTATTTGGGCCTATAAACTACTCCCACCAGTGTTTTGTGCCCTTTGCTATTTCTTATTTCCTCCCATCCTGATTCTACTTCCTGATCTTCTGAGCCAAGGTCCTTTCTCACCACTGTCCTTATGTCATCCTTTATTATTAGGGTTACACCCCCTCCTTTTCCATTCTGCCTGTCTTTTCTAATCGTCATGTACCCTGAAATATTTAGTTCCCAATCTTGGTCACTTTGCAACCCTGTCTCTCTAATGACTATTAGATCAAACCCATTTATGTTTATTTGTGCAACTAATTCGTCTTTCTTGTCATGGATGCTATGTGCATTCAGGTAAAGAGTCTTTAATTTTGACTTTTTACCATTTTTTACTGCTTTGACCTTACTTGTTGATGTTGTTGTTATTGGTAAACTCTCTGTCCCTTCCTGCCACACACTGCTTATCATTACCCAAATCACTACACAACACTGCTCCGTTGCCTTGACTTTTCTCATTTGGAGTTAAAATGAGAGTGTTCATAGACCATGAGGTAAACACATGGAAATGGGAACAGGAGATTGTTCATCTGCTCATCCCTTTTCAGTCACTGCAACATCCACTCTAGATTTTCTCCTAAAAGAATAGGATGTCAAAAGTGGAAAATTGTTTCATTTTCCAGAGCTCATAATTCATAATTCAATGGGTGCAAAAAACAATCAGCAATAAATCATTACCAATTTTTAGCTTTTCCCAATTAAAATCCAGTTTTCAAATATGTCCAGTTCTGAAGAAGGGTCAGCTCCCGAGTCCGAATTTTCTGAGGCTCCACTTGTATCTCAGAGCCATGCTCATGGTGGGATCAGATAGGAAAATCCGGCCATCATATGACCAATTTGTAGTATGCTCAATTTTCCAACGTAAAATTGGGGCCAAAAAATGAAGCATGTGCTACAAATTCAGATCTATCGTAGATACGTCAGTCGGCCCCTTAAGCAGTCCAAGCATGTATTATGAAACTTGACACATATTGCTCTATATCTAATTGGATGACAGCATAACTGAGGATGTAACAATAGCACGCACTTGCGATATGGACAGGATATTTGTGTCTCTCGCACATAGTGGGCTCGATTTTAGCAGGCCTGCGGGTTCCCAGCGGGTGGTCCTCCGGGAGTGTGGTAAACGCGGACGGCTAATTGCGTGCGTCCCCCGCGCGATCGCGGGATAATTGAACTGGTTAAGCCCTGCTTCCGGGTTCTCCGCTCCCCAGCTGCGTGCCGGCCGGCTGCGCATGCGCAGTACCGTCGACGCGATGTAGGAGCTCCACTTAAAGGGGCAGTCTCCCAAAGCCCCTCCTGCTGCAATCAGTAGGCTACAGATGATGGCTCACCCGAGGGGAAAGGCTGCGCCCCGTTTTTCAGACCTTGCGCTGCAGCTGATGCTGGAGGACGTGAGGAGGAGGAGGGACACGCTCTTCCCCGCGGATGGACGCAAGTGCCCTGCCGCCACCACCAGGAAGGCATGGGCAGAGGTGGCGGCGGAGGTCAGCAGCAGGGCCAACACCCCAAGGACATGGGAGCAGTGCCGCAAGCGCTTCAATGACCTCACTAGGTCTGGCAAAGTGAGTACACCAACGCACCCTCCCACAGCCCGTCCCCACCATCACGCCAAACAGATCACAACCCCTCCTGCAGAGCCACCACAGTGCTCCCGCAGAAATCCTCACAGCCACTCACTCACCATCCTCGCCGTGCCCGCAAGTACCCACCGTCCCTGTCCCCACCCGAACACTACCACACACCCCAATCCCTATGCAATGGGATGGGCACGTGGCACACGCATCCTCCCATCCATCTGCCCCACACTCAACCCACCCACACCGATGCTCGATGCGTCTCACTATGCAATACGCACCCACTCACGCATCTGTGTTTTGCCTTGACAGGAGAAGAGGAGCAAGAACAACAGGGAAAGGGCACGGACCGGAGGTGGCCCGCCGCACGTGGTAGACCTCACCGACGCAGAGGTGGAGGCGCTCGACCTCGCCCGCACGCCACATTGCCTGTCGGTGGCTGATGGCGAGTCTGTCGCTGCAGAAACGGCTGGTAAGGGAAAGCTGACACTCAACACCCATGATCGCGAGTGACCATATCATCACCTGCCATCAGGCGCACCGTAAAGTTGGTCCACATGCCTCATAGTGCCCTCTGTTCTCTTGCAGGTCCATCTGTGTGTGAAGCGATCGAGGAGGGCGATTCCTCAGAGGACATGGCGGTCTCTGAGGGTGCATCGTCACATCTGAGCCAACCATCCACCAGCGCAGAGACACGCACCTCGGTGGGTCCCCATCGCCAACTAGTTGGGGTAGCACTTGGTGATTCATCGCGCACGAGTGAGCATGAGCAGACCCTGGTGGCAGGGGCAGCCGCGGAGGGTCCGCGTCGGTGGGAGCACTCATCTCCAGGCTCTGCTCAGCCGGACCCAGATGCTGAACCCAGGGGGCCACCAGTGAAAAGGAGAGTCGTCGAGGGGCACCAGCTAATTGCTGAGGTACTGGGAGAGGTGCCGCGCGCATTGTCCACAATTGCGCAGGCGATGGAGGAGTCCAACTCCTGCATGCGGGCATTGGTGGCGCAGGCACAGGAGGGTACCGGCGACACAGTGTCGCGGGTAGGTGCGGGAATGTCTGCGGTGGAGGACAGGCTAGCCTCCCTCGAGCGTCACGCACAGCTCCAGATCGAGTCCTTGCAGGCCCTGACAACGTCTGTACGGATTCAGGGTGAGCAACATTCCGCCGCCATAAACAGGCTGACGGATACACTAGAGGTGGCCTTGCAAGGCCTCACAAATGCCATCCAAACTGCCGTCCAGCAGGGTGGAAGGGGTGATGTGGGCCGAGGCCACGAGAGGGATGATGGTGACCGGGGACATGGAAGCGGGGACGCCTCTCAAGGCGCCCCCACGTCCCACCCGTTGCCCCCCTCTCAACCAGTACCCGCAATGGTGCCTCCTCTCCAGGTGGCCGAGTCTGCCCCTGCCCCGGTGCAGGAGGAGCAGTCTGTGGAGGTGCCCTCACGGGCACCGAAACCCAGGGGCCGTCCGCCCAAAGCATCTACCCGGTCAGGGCGAGAACAGGAGCAACCTGCCACTACCTCTGCTGGAGCCACAGGGGTAGCACCACGTAGGGGTACCCGCAAAAGAAATACAAAGGCGTTATAAGCACAAAGGGAATGCACCAGGGTGTCTGTTAATTTGTACACTTTTTGTTTATATTATCTCACATTGTACATATTAAATACTATATTCTCACCACTCCTGCCACCTCTCGTCCATTCTTCCGCAGCCTGTGCAATAGGTGCGTTCCGTGCAGGCCATCATGACGGCGAACACCTGCTGCCGCCCATTGGGCACACTGCTGTGGGTGCAGGATTACTGGCAACAGTCTTCAGTGGAGGGGGCTGGTATGGCCCCTCGCATGTGCAGGTGAGGAGATGCGAGCGCCTCGCACTGTCTGGCTCTAGGAGAACCGTTGACGTATGAGTGCCTCCCTGGCCCGGCGAGCATCCCGGTGAGTCGTGGTTCGGCGCATGGGTCGTCCACCATCCTCTGGCGCGTCCGCGTCCTCCTCCTCCTCCTCCTCATCGCCGTCCTCAATGTGGGTGGCGGGTGTGGATTGGGCCTCCTCCAGCGGCACCCCTCTCTGTAGTGCCATGTTATGCAGGGCACAGCAGACAACTATGATTCGTCCCACTCTGAATGGTGTGTATTGGAGCGCTCCCCCAGAACGATCAAGGCACCTGAAGCGCATCTTGAGCAGCCCTATAGTCTGCTCAATTGTAGGCCTGGTAGCAGTGTGGCTGTCATTGTACCGACGCTCCGGCTCGGTGATGGGGTTCCTCAGAGGCGTCATGAGCCACGTGTGTAGGGGATATCCCTTGTCACCGAGGAGCCAGCCGTTGCCGGCGTTGGGTGCCTGGAGGATGGGCGGGACGGTGGACTCCCTGAGGACGAAGGCATCGTGGCAGCTGCTGGGGTATCTGGCGCACACGTGTAGGAATCTCTGGCGGTGGTCACAGATGAGCTGGGCGTTCATGGAGTGATACCCCTTCCTGTTGATGAACAGCCCTGGCTCATGCGGAGGTGCCCGTATTGTGATGTGGGTGCAGTCGATTACACCCTGCACCCGTGGGAAGCCAGCCACAGCATGGAATCCAACCGCCCTCTCCATCTGGCTGCGCTCGTCCATGGCGAAGTTGATGTAGTGCGAGGCCCTGTGGAACAACCCATCGGTGACCTGCCTTATGCACTTGTGTGCAGACGACTGACAGACCCCGGTGATGTCCCCGGTGGCACCCTGGAAGGATCCGGATGCAAAGAAGTTGAGGGCAGTAGTGACTTTGACGGCGACAGGTAAGAAGATGCTGCTTGGTCCATCAGGGAGCAGCTCGTCGTTAAGGAGGCTGCAGATGTCGGCGACTACCTGGCAATTGACTCTGAGCCGACGTATGCACTGCTCCTCGGAGAGGTCCATGAAGCTGAGCCTCAGTCTGTACACCCTGTGCAGAGGGTAGTGCCTCCTGCGACGCATCTCTCTCTGCGGTTGCCCTCCCTCCTGCTGTGCAGGTGGGCGTGCCACAGCACCGTGTTGGGGGGCTCCACGTCTCCGAGGCGGACGGCGTGGACTGCGAGGCTGCTGGGGCTGGTCATGCTGTTCGTCCTCCGAGGATGTCAACGCACCACCCATCTGGCAGGTGTTGGTCTGAGGGGTTGTGCAGGGTAGGTGGGTGGTTCCTCGCACTAGGGCTGCGGTTTCACGTCGGTCTGTCCTCTGGCTTGGCGGGGGGTGGTGGAGGGCAGGGGTTGCCCTACGTGACGCGGTGGCCTCCTGCGTGGGTGAGGGCTCTCCCACCCGCTATGGAGTGCACCTTGGCAGCTGCCACAGGCTGCTGGCTGGAACACGACCGGTTGAAGGGAGACTGTTTCCCCCAGTGTGTGAAACTCACTGCCTTGAACCTAAAATCCCACACTTCCTGTTTTGACAGCTGCTTCAGCTCATTTAATGACCTCAACAAGCAAGGTAAGTACACTCAAGTGGAACCCCGCTGGCTTTAATTGCCTGCGGGATTCCCACCAGCGGGGCCTGCGCACGCAGCCCCGCACGTCAGCGCGGCACCCGGAAGTGGCCGGGATCTCGGCGCGATCCTGTCACGTGACTGGATATCGGGATTTTCGGGGCCCCCCCGCTGGAAACCCGCAGGAAACGCGATGCTAAAATCGAGCCCAGTATCTCTTCAATCTCTCAGACAGTGGATTAAGCCAACACCAGTTCGGTTTGAATAGTTAAGCTGCTTTAGACCACAGTACGGTGAACATACAGAGTGATAGATACGGGCAGATTGACTTAGTTCAGTTGATACAACTTATCTCTGCATAATAACATAAAGATAATTAACCCATTTTGCTATTCCACCTCGTTAGGCTTTCTTGCTTAACTGAAAACAGACTAACTCCCCCACATTCTGTATTACAGACTAACTCCTTTACATTCTGTCGGACAGATTAACCCCTCTAGATTCTGTACCACTGAATATCTCCTCTACATTCTGTACTACCGACTAACTTCTCTACATTCAGTACCACAGACAAGGTCTTCTACATTCTGTACCACAGATAAAGTCTGAAGTAAGAATAAGATTCTGCTGAGAGAGTTTGAGCAGCTAGGGACTAATTAAAAAGCAGAACCACAAAGGGAATAATCTCTGGATTATTACCTGAGCCACGAGCAAATTGGCATAAGGTCAATAGGATCAGGGAGATGAATGCGTGGCTCAAAGATTGGTGTGGGAGAAGTAGGTTTCGATTCGTGGGGCACTGGCACCAGTACTGGGGAAAGAGGGAGCTGTTCCGCTGGGACAAACTACACCTGAACCATGCTGGGACCAGAGTTCGAGCAAATCGAATAAGTAGGGATGTAGATAGGGCTTTAAACTAAATAAGGGAGGAGGAGGGAGTGGAGAGAAATCTAGAATGCTAAAGAGAAAAGACAAGAAAACAGTGCAGGAAAGTGATTGGGGTAAGGATAACCAGATTGTGTCAGGAAGGGACAGAGCGTACAAACAAAAGAGTGCACTAACAAATAGGGTCCGGGTAAGAAAAAATGGTAATAAGACAAATAGGGTCATAGTACAAAAAAATGTTAAGTTGTCTAAAAATGTTAAAAAGACAAATCTAAAGGCACTGTATCTGAATGCACGAAGCATTCGTAATAAGGTAGATGAATTAACAGCGCAAATAGAGGTAAATGGATACAATATAATTGCAATTACAGAGACATGGCTGCAGGGTGACCAAGGCTGGGAGCTGAATATTCAAGGGTATTCAATATTTAGGAAGGACAGGCAAAAAGGAAAAGGCGATGGGGTGGCGTTGTTAGTAAAGGAGGAAATCAGAGCAAGAGTGAGAAAGGATATTGGCTCAGAAAATCAAGGTGTAGAATCAGTCTGGGTGGAATTAAGAAGCACCAAGGGGCAGAACACACTGGTGGGAGCTGTCTATAGGCCTCCAAACAGTAGTGGTAATGTAGGGGATGGCATCAAACAGGAAATTAGAGATGCAAATGACAAGGGTACTACAGTAATCATGGGTGACTTTAATCTACATATAGACTGGCCAAACCAAATTAGCAATAATACTGTGGAGGATGAATTCCTGGAGTGTGTATGAGATGGTTTGTTAGACCAGTATGTTGAGGAGCCAACCAGGAAACAGGCTATCCTAGATTGGGTATTGTGCAATGAGAAGGGGTTAATTAATAATCTTGTTGTGCGGGGTCCTTTAGGGAAGAGTGACCATAACATGATAGAATTCTTCATTAAGATGGAAAGTAAAGTCATCCAATCCGAAACTAGGGTCCTAAATCTAAACAAAGGAAACTACGAAGGTATGAGGAGTGAGTTAGCTATGATAGATTGGGGAGCTTCATTAAAAGGCATGATGGTGGATAGGCAATAGCTAACATTTAAGGAACAAATGTATGAATTGCAACAGTTATATATTCCTTTCTGGTGCAAAAACACAAAAGGAAAAGCGACCCAACCGTGGCTAACAAAAGAAATTAAAGATAGTATTAGATCCAAAGAGGAGTCATATAAAGTTGCCAGAAAAAGTATTAAGCCTGAGAATTGGAAGCAGTTTAGAATACAGCAAAAAAGGACCAAGAGATTGATTAAGACGGGAAAAATAGAATATGAGTGAAATTGCAAGGAATGTAAAAGCACACTGTAAAATCTTCTACAAGTATGTAAAAAGAAAAAGATTAGTGAAGACAAATGTTGGTCCCTTACAGTCAGAAATTGGAGAATTTATAATGGGGAACAAAGAAATGGCAGTGCAATTAAACAAATACTTTGGTTCTGTCTTCATGGAAGAGGACACAAATAACTTCCCAGAAATGTTAGGGAACCAAGGGTCTAGTGAGAAGGAGGAATTAAAGGAAATTAGTATTAGTAGAAAAATAGTGCTGAGAAATAAATGGGACTGAAAGCCGATAAATCCTCAGGGCCTGATAATCTGCATCCCAGAGTACTAAAAGAGGTAGCCATGGAAATAGTGGATGCATTGGCTGTCATCTTCCAAAATTCTATAGATTATGGAACAGTTCCTGCAGATTGGAGGGTGGCAAATGTAACTCCACTATTTAAATAGGAGGGAGAGAGAAAACAGGGAACTACAGACCGGTTAGCCTAACATCAGTAATAGGGAAAATGCTAGAGTCTATTATAAAGGATGTGATAACAGGACACTTAGAAAATATCATTGGGATAAGACAAAGTCAACATGGATTTATGAAAGAGAAACTGTGTTTGACAAATCTAATGGAGTTTTTTGAGGATGTACCTGGTAGAATAGATAAGGGAGAACCAGTGGATGTGTATTTGAATTTTCAGAAGGCCTTGGATAAAGTCCCACATAAGAGTTTAATGTACAAAATTAAAGCACATGGGATTGGTGGTAATACTGGCATGGATTGAAAATTGGTTAACAGACATGAAACGGAGAGTAGGAATAAATGGGTCTTTTTCGGGGTGGCAGGTGGTGACTAGTGGGGTACCGCAGGGATCAGTGCTTTGGCCCCAGCTATTCACAATATATATCAATGATTTGGATGAGGGAACCAAATGTAATATTTCCAAGTTTGCTGACGACACAAAACTAGGTGGAATTGTGAGTTGTGAGGAGGATGCAAAGAGGCTTCAAGGCGATTTAGGCCAGTTGAGTGAGTGGGCAAATACATGGCAGATGCAGTAAAATGTGGCTAAATGTGAAGTTATCTACTTCAGAAGGAAAAACAGAAAGGCAGAGTATTATTTAAATGGTGATAGATTGGGAAATGTTGATGTACAAAGGGACCTAAGTGTCCTTGTACTCCAGTCACTGAAAGCAAACGTGCAGGTGCAGCAAGCAGTTAGGAAGGCAAATGGTATGTTGGCCTTCATTGCAAGAGGATTTGAATACAGGAGCAAGGATGTCTTACTGCAGTTATACAGGGCCTTGGTGAGACCGCACCTGGAGTATTGTGTGCAGTTTTGGTCTCCTTACCTAAGAAAGGATTTACTTGCCATTGAGGGAGTGCAGCGAAGGTCCACCAGACTGATTCCTGGGATGGCAGGACTGTCGTATGAGGAGAGATTGGGTCGACTAGGCCTGTATTCTCTCGAGTTTAGAAGAATGAGAGGGGATCTCATTGAAACATATAAAATTCTGACAGGGCTAGACAGAATAGATGCAGGGAGAATGTTTCCCCTGGCTGTGGGGTCTGGAATGAGAGGTTACAGTCTCAGGATACGGGGTAGGATATTAGAACTGAGATGAGGAGAAATGAACCTGTGAAATTCTCCACCACAGAAGGCTGTGGAGGCCAAGTCACTGAATATATTTAAGAAGGAGCTAGATAGATTTCTAGACATAAAAGGCATCAGGGGACATAGTGAGAGAGCGGGAATATGGTATTGAGATAGAGGATCAGCCATGATAATATTGAATGGCACAGCAGGCTCGAAGGGCCGAATGGCCTATTCCAGCTCCTATTTTCTATGTTTCTATGTTTCTAAAATCCTCTACATTCTGTACTACAGATAAATTCCTCTACGTACCGTACTACAGAGAAACTCCTCTACATTCTGTACTACAGAGAAACTCCTCTACATTCTGTACTACCGACTAACTCCTCTACATTCTGTACTACAGAGAAACTCCTCTACATTCTGTACTACCGACTAACTCCTCTACATTCTGTACTACCGACTAACTCCTCTACATTCTGTACTACCGACTAACTCCTCTACATTCTGTACTACCGACTAACTCCTCTACATTCTGTACTACCGACTAACTCCTCTACATTCTGTACTACAGACTAACTCCTCTACATTCTGTACTACCGACTAACTCCTCTACATTCTGTACTACCGACTAACTCCTCTACATTCTGTACTACCGACGAACTCTTCATTCTGTACTACCGACTAACTCCTCTACATTCTGTACTACCGACTAACTCCTCTACATTCTGTACTACCGACTAACTCCTCTACATTCTGTACTACAGACTAATTCTTCTACATTCTGTACTACCGACTAACTCCTCTACATTCTGTACTACCGACTAACTCCTCTACATTCTGTACTACCGACTAACTCCTCTACATTCTGTACTACCGACTAACTCCTCTACATTCTGTACTACAGACTAACTCCTCTACATTCTGTACTACCGACTAACTCCTCTACATTCTGTACTACCGACTAACTCCTCTACATTCTGTACTACAGACTAACTCCTCTACATTCTGTACTACCGACTAACTCCTCTACATTCTGTACCACCGACTAACTCCTCTACATTCTGTACTACAGACTAACTCCTCTACATTGTGTACTACCGACTAACTCCTCGACATTCTGTACTACCGACTAACTCCTCTACATTCTGTACTACCGACTAACTCCTCTACATTCTGTACTACCGACTAACTCCTCTACATTCTGTACTACCGACTAACTCCTCTACATTCTGTACTACAGACTAACTCCTCTACATTCTGTACTACCGACTAACTCCTCTACATTCTGTACCACCGACTAACTCCTCTACATTGTGTACTACCGACTAACTCCTCTACATTCTGTACTACCGACTAACTCCTCTACATTCTGTACTACCGACTAACTCCTCTACATTCTGTACTACCGACTAACTCCTCTACATTCTGTACTACAGACTAACTCCTCTACATTCTGTACTACCGACTAACTCCTCTACATTCTGTACTACAGACTAACTCCTCTACATTCTGTACTACCGACTAACTCCTCTACATTCTGTACTACAGACTAACTCCTCTACATTCTGTACTACCGACTAACTCCTCTACATTCTGTACTACAGACTAACTCCTCTACATTCTGTACTACCGACTAACTCCTCTACATTCTGTACCACCGACTAACTCCTCTACATTGTGTACCACCGACTAACTCCTCTACATTCTGTACTACCGACTAACTCCTCTACATTCTGTACTACAGACTAACTCCTCTACATTCTGTACTACCGACTAACTCCTCTACATTCTGTACTACCGACTAACTCCTCTACATTCTGTACCACCGACTAACTCCTCTACATTGTGTACCACCGACTAACTCCTCTACATTCTGTACTACCGACTAACTCCTCTACATTCTGTACTACAGACTAACTCCTCTACATTCTGTACTACCGACTAACTCCTCTACATTCTGTACCACCGACTAACTCCTCTACATTCTGTACTACCGACTAACTCCTCTACATTCTGTACCACCGACTAACTCCTCTACATTCTGTACCACCGACTAACTCCTTTACATTCTGTACTACCGACTAACTCCTCTACATTCTGTACTACCGACTAACTCCTCTACATTCTGTACTACCGACTAACTCCTCTACATTCTGTACTACCGACTAACTCCTCTACATTCTGTACTACCGACTAACTCCTCTACATTCTGTACTACCGACTAACTCCTCTACATTCTGTACTACCGACTAACTCCTCTACATTCTGTACTACCGACTAACTCCTCTACATTCTGTACTACCGACTAACTCCTCTACATTCTGTACTACCGACTAACTCCTCGACATTCTGTATTACCGACTAACTCCTCTACATTCTGTACTACCGACTAACTCCTCTACATTCTGTACTACCGACTAACTCCTCTACATTCTGTACTACAGACTAACTCCTCTACATTCTGTACTACAGACTAACTCCTCTACATTCTGTACTACCGACTAACTCCTCTACATTCTGTACTACCGACTAACTCCTTTACATTCTGTACTACCGACTAACTCCTCTACATTCTGTACTACCGACTAACTCCTCTACATTCTGTACTACCGACTAACTCCTCTACATTCTGTACTACCGACTAACTCCTCTACATTCTGTACTACCGACTAACTCCTTTACATTCTGTACTACCGACTAACTCCTCTACATTCTGTACTACCGACTAACTCCTCTACATTCTGTACTACCGACTAACTCCTTTACATTCTGTACTACCGACTAACTCCTCTACATTCTGTACTACCGACTAACTCCTCGACATTCTGTACTACCGACTAACTCCTTTACATTCTGTACTACCGACTAACTCCTCTACATTCTGTACTACCGACTAACTCCTCTACATTCTGTACTACAGACTAACTCCTCTACATTCTGTGCTACCGACTAACTCCTCTACATTCTGTACTACCGACTAACTCCTCTACATTCTGTACTACCGACTAACTCCTTTACATTCTGTACTACCGACTAACTCCTCTACATTCTGTACTACCGACTAACTCCTCTACATTCTGTACTACCGACTAACTCCTCTACATTCTGTACTACCGACTAACTCCTCTACACTCTGTACTACCGACTAACTCCTCTACATTCTGTACTACCGACTAACTCCTCTACATTCTGTACTACCGACTAACTCCTCTACATTCTGTACTACAGACTAACTCCTCTACATTCTGTACTACCGACTAACTCCTTTACATTCTGTACTACCGACTAACTCCTCTACATTCTGTACTACCGACTAACTCCTCTACATTCTGTACTACCGACTAACTCCTCTACATTCTGTACTACAGACTAACTCCTCTACATTCTGTACTACCGACTAACTCCTCTACATTCTGTACTACCGACTAACTCCTCTACATTCTGTGCTACAGACTAACTCCTCTACATTCTGTACTACCGACTAACTCCTTTACATTCTGTACTACCGACTAACTCCTCTACATTCTGTACTACCGACTAACTCCTTTACATTCTGTACTACCGACTAACTCCTCTACATTCTGTACTACCGACTAACTCCTCTACATTCTGTACTACCGACTAACTCCTTTACATTCTGTACTACCGACTAACTCCTCTACATTCTGTACTACCGACTAACTCCTTTACATTCTGTACTACCGACTAACTCCTTTACATTCTGTACTACCGACTAATTCCTTTACATTCTGTACTACGGACTAACTCCTCTACATTCTGTACTACCGACTAACTCCTTTACATTCTGTACTACCGACTAACTCCTTTACATTCTGTACTACCGACTAACTCCTCTACATTCTGTACTACCGACTAACTCCTCTACATTCTGTACTACCGACTAACTCCTCTACATTCTGTACTACCGACTAACTCCTCTACATTCTGTACTACCGACTAACTCCTTTACATTCTGTACTACCGACTAACTCCTCTACATTCTGTACTACCGACTAACTCCTTTACATTCTGTACTACCGACTAACTCCTCTACATTCTGTACTACCGACTAACTCCTTTACATTCTGTACTACCGACTAACTCCTCTACATTCTGTACTACCGACTAACTCCTCTACATTCTGTACTACAGACTAACTCCTCTACATTCTGTACTACCGACTAACTCCTCTACATTCTGTACTACCGACTAACTCCTCTACATTCTGTGCTACCGACTAACTCCTCTACATTCTGTACTACCGACTAACTCTACATTCTGTACTACCGACTAACTCCTCTACATTCTGTACTACCGACTAACTCCTCTACATTCTGTACTACAGACTAACTCCTCTACATTCTGTGCTACAGACTAACTCCTCTACATTCTGTACTACCGACTAACTCCTCTACATTCTGTACTACCGACTAACTCCTCTACATTCTGTACTACCGACTAACTCCTCTACATTCTGTACTACCGACTAACTCCTCTACATTCTGTACTACCGACTAACTCCTCTACATTCTGTACTACCGACTAACTCTACATTCTGTACTACCGACTAACTCCTCTACATTCTGTACTACAGACTAACTCCTCTACATTCTGTGCTACAGACTAACTCCTCTACATTCTGTACTACCGACTAACTCCTCTACATTCTGTACTACCGACTAACTCCTCTACATTCTGTACTACCGACTAACTCCTCTACATTCTGTACTACCGACTAACTCCTCTACATTCTGTACTACCGACTAACTCCTCTACATTCTGTACTACCGACTAACTCTACATTCTGTACTACCGACTAACTCCTCTACATTCTGTACTACAGACTAACTCCTCTACATTCTGTGCTACAGACTAACTCCTCTACATTCTGTACTACCGACTAACTCCTCTACATTCTGTACTACCGACTAACTCCTTTACATTCTGTACTACCGACTAACTCCTTTACATTCTGTACTACCGACTAACTCCTCTACATTCTGTACTACCGACTAACTCCTCTACATTCTGTACTACCGACTAACTCCTCTACATTCTGTACTACCGACTAACTCCTCTACATTCTGTACTACCGACGAACTCCTCTACATTCTGTACTACCGACTAACTCCTCGACATTCTGTGCTACAGACTAACTCCTTTACATTCTGTACTACCGACTAACTCCTCTACGTTCTGTACTACCGACTAACTCCTTTACATTCTGTACTACAGACTAACTCCTCTACATTCTGTACTACAGACTAACTCCTCTACATTCTGTACTACCGACTAATTCCTCTACATTCTGTACTACCGACTAACTCCTCGACATTCTGTGCTACAGACTAACTCCTCTACACTCTGTACTACAGACTAACTCCTTTACATTCTGTACTACCGACTAACTCCTCTACATTCTGTACTACCGACTAATTCCTCTACATTCTGTGCTACAGACTAACTCCTCTACACTCTGTACTACAGACTAACTCCTCTACATTCTGTACTACAGACTAACTCCTCTACATTCTGTACTACCGACTAATTCCTCTACATTCTGTACTACCGACTAACTCCTCGACATTCTGTGCTACAGACTAACTCCTCTACATTCTGTACTACAGACTAACTCCTCTACATTCTGTACTACAGACTAACTCCTCTACATTCTGTACTACCGACTAATTCCTCTACATTCTGTACTACCGACTAACTCCTCGACATTCTGTGCTACAGACTAACTCCTCTACATTCTGTACTACCGACTAACTCCTCTACATTCTGTACTACCGACTAACTCCTCTACATTCTGTACTACCGACTAACTCCTTTACATTCTGTACTACCGACTAACTCCTCTACATTCTGTACTACCGACTAACTCCTCTACATTCTGTACTACCGACTAACTCCTTTACATTCTGTACTACCGACTAACTCCTCTACATTCTGTACTACAGACTAACTCCTTTACATTCTGTACTACCGACTAACTCCTCTACGTTCTGTACTACCGACTAACTCCTTTACATTCTGTACTACAGACTAACTCCTCTACATTCTGTACTACAGACTAACTCCTCTACATTCTGTACTACCGACTAATTCCTCTACATTCTGTACTACCGACTAACTCCTCTACATTCTGTACTACCGACTAACTCCTCTACATTCTGTACTACCGACTAATTCCTCTACATTCTGTACTACCGACTAATTCCTCTACATTCTGTACTACCGACTAACTCCTCTACATTCTGTACTACCGACTAACTCCTCTACATTCTGTACTACCGACTAATTCCTCTACATTCTGTACTACCGACTAACTCCTCTACATTCTGTGCTACAGACTAACTCCTCTACATTCTGTACTACCGACTAACTCCTCTACATTCTGTGCTACAGACTAACTCCTCTACATTCTGTACTACCGACTAACTCCTCTACATTCTGTACTACCGACTAACTCCTCTACATTCTGTACTACCGACTAACTCCTCTACATTCTGTACTACCAACTAACTCCTCTACATTCTGTACTACCGACTAACTCCTCTACATTCTGTACTACCGACTAACTCCTCTACATTCTGTACTACAGACTAACTCTACATTCTGTACTACCGACTAACTCCTCTACATTCTGTACTACGGACTAACTCCTCTACATTCTGTGCTACAGACTAACTCCTCTACATTCTGTACTACCGACTAACTCCTCTACATTCTGTGCTACAGACTAACTCCTCTACATTCTGTACGACCGACTAACTCCTCTACATTTTGTACTACCGACTAACTCCTCTACATTCTGTGCTACAGACTAACTCCTCTACATTCTGTACTACCGACTAACTCCTCTACATTCTGTGCTACAGACTAACTCCTCTACATTCTGTACTACCGACTAACTCCTCTACATTCTGTGCTACAGACTAACTCCTCTACATTCTGTACTACCGACTAACTCCTCTACATTTTGTACTACCGACTAACTCCTCTACATTCTGTGCTACAGACTAACTCCTCTACATTCTGTGCTACAGACTAACTCCTCTACATTCTGTACTACAGACTAACTCCTCTACATTCTGTACTACAGACTAACTCCTCTACATTCTGTACGACCGACTAACTCCTCTACATTCTGTACGACAGACTAACTCCTCTACATTCTGTACTACCGACTAACTCCTCTACATTCTGTACTACAGACTAACTCCTCTACATTCTGTACTACAGACTAACTCCTCTACATTCTGTACGACCGACTAACTCCTCTACATTCTGTACGACAGACTAACTCCTCTACATTCTGTACTACAGACTAACTCCTCTACATTCTGTACTACCGACTAACTCCTCTACATTCTGTACTACAGACTAACTCCTCTACATTCTGTACGACAGACTAACTCCTCTACATTCTGTACTACAGACTAACTCCTCTACATTCTGTACTACAGACTAACTCCTCTACATTCTGTACTACCGACTAACTCCTCTACATTCTGTACTACAGACTAACTCCTCTACATTCTGTACGACCGACTAACTCCTCTACATTCTGTACTACCGACTAACTCCTCTACATTCTGTACGACCGACTAACTCCTCTACATTCTGTACTACCGACTAACTCCTCTACATTCTGTGCTACAGACTAACTCCTCTACATTCTGTGCTACAGACTAACTCCTCTACATTCTGTGCTACAGACTAACTCCTCTACATTCTGTACTACAGACTAACTCCTCTACATTCTGTACGACCGACTAACTCCTCTACATTCTGTACTACCGACTAACTCCTCTACATTCTGTACTACCGACTAACTCCTCTACATTCTGTACTACAGACTAACTCCTCTACATTCTGTACTACCGACTAACTCCTCTACATTCTGTACTACCGACTAACTCCTCTACATTCTGTACTACCGACTAACTCCTCTACATTCTGTACTACCGACTAACTCCTCTACATTCTGTACTACCGACTAACTCCTCTACATTCTGTACTACAGACTAACTCCTCTACATTCTGTACTACAGACTAACTCCTCTACATTCTGTACTACCGACTAACTCCTCTACATTCTGTACTACCGACTAACTCCTCTACATTCTGTACTACCGACTAACTCCTCTACATTCTGTACTACAGACTAACTCCTCTACATTCTGTACTACCGACTAACTCCTCTACATTCTGTACTACCGACTAACTCCTTTACATTCTGTACTACCGACTAACTCCTCTACATTCTGTACTACCGACTAACTCCTCTACATTCTGTACTACCGACTAACTCCTCTACATTCTGTACTACCGACTAACTCCTCTACATTCTGTGCTACAGACTAACTCCTCTACATTCTGTACTACCGACTAACTCCTCTACATTCTGTACTACCGACTAACTCCTTTACATTCTGTACTACCGACTAACTCCTCTACATTCTGTACTACCGACTAACTCCTCTACATTCTGTACTACAGAGAAACTCTACATTCTGTACTACCGACTAACTCCTCTACATTCTGTACTACCGACTAACTCCTCTACATTCTGTACTACAGACTAACTCTACATTCTGTACTACCGACTAACTCCTCTACATTCTGTACTACCGACTAACTCCTCTACATTCTGTACTACCGACTAACTCCTTTACATTCTGTACTACCGACTAACTCCTCTACATTCTGTACTACCGACTAACTCTACATTCTGTATTACCGACTAACTCCTCTACATTCTGTACTACCGACTAACTCCTCTACATTCTGTACTACCGACTAACTCCTCTACATTCTGTACTACCGACTAACTCCTCTACATTCTGTACCACCGACTAACTCCTCTACATTCTGTACTACCGACTAACTCCTCTACATTCTGTACTACAGACTAACTCCTCTACATTCTGTACTACCGACTAACTCCTCTACATTCTGTACTACCGACTAACTCCTCTACATTCTGTACTACCGACTAACTGCTCTACATTCTGTACTACCGACTAACTCCTCTGCATTCTGTACTACAGACTAACTCTACATTCTGTACGACAGACTAACTCCTCTACATTCTGTACTACCGACTAACTCCTCTACATTCTGTACTACCGACTAACTCCTCTACATTCTGTACTACCGACTAACTGCTCTACATTCTGTACTACCGACTAACTCCTCTGCATTCTGTACTACAGACTAACTCCTCGACATTCTGTACTACAGACTAACTCCTCTACATTCTGTACTACCGACTAACTCCTCTACATTCTGTACTACCGACTAACTCTACATTCTGTACTACAGACTAACTCCTCTACATTCTGTACGACCGACTAACTCCTTTACATTCTGTGCTACCGACTAACTCCTCTACATTCTGTACTACCGACTAACTCCTCTACATTCTGTACTACCGACGATCTCCTCTACATTCTGTACTACCGACTAACTCCTCTACATTCTGTACTACCGACTAACTCCTCTGCATTCTGTACTACCGACTAACTCCTCTACATTCTGTACTACCGACGATCTCCTCTACATTCTGTACTACCGACTAACTCCTCTACATTCTGTACTACCGACTAACTCCTCTACATTCTGTACTACCGACTAACTCCTCTACATTCTGTACTACCGACGATCTCCTCTACATTCTGTACTACCGACTAACTCCTCTACATTCTGTACTACCGACGATCTCCTCTACATTCTGTACTACCGACTAACTCCTCTACATTCTGTACTACCGACTAACTCCTCTACATTCTGTACTACCGACTAACTCCTCTACATTCTGTACTACCGACTAACTCCTCTACATTCTGTACTACCGACTAACTCCTCTACATTCTGTACTACCGACGATCTCCTCTACATTCTGTACTACCGACTAACTCCTCTACATTCTGTACTACCGACTAACTCCTTTACATTCTGTACTACCGACTAACTCCTCTACATTCTGTACTACCGACTAACTCCTCTACATTCTGTACTACCGACTAACTCCTCTACATTCTGTACTACCGACTAACTCCTCTACATTCTGTACTACCGACTAACTCCTCTACATTCTGTACTACCGACGATCTCCTCTACATTCTGTACTACCGACTAACTCCTCTACATTCTGTACTACCGACTAACTCCTCTACATTCTGTACTACCGACTAACTCCTCTACATTCTGTACTACCGACTAACTCCTCTACATTCTGTACTACCGACTAACTCCTCTACATTCTGTACTACCGACTAACTCCTCTACATTCTGTACTACCGACTAACTCCTCTACATTCTGTACTACCGACGATCTCCTCTACATTCTGTACTACCGACTAACTCCTCTACATTCTGTACTACCGACTAACTCCTCTACATTCTGTACTACCGACTAACTCCTCTACATTCTGTACTACAGACTAACTCCTCTACATTCTGTACTACCGACTAACTCCTCTACATTCTGTACTACCGACTAACTCCTCTACATTCTGTACTACCGACGATCTCCTCTACATTCTGTACTACCGACTAACTCCTCTACATTCTGTACTACCGACTAACTCCTCTACATTCTGTACTACCGACGATCTCCTCTACATTCTGTACTACCGACTAACTCCTCTACATTCTGTACTACCGACTAACTCCTTTACATTCTGTACTACCGACTAACTCCTCTACATTCTGTACTACCGACTAACTCCTCTACATTCTGTACTACCGACTAACTCCTCTACATTCTGTACTACCGACTAACTCCTCTACATTCTGTACTACCGACTAACTCTACATTCTGTACTACAGACTAACTCCTCTACATTCTGTACGACCGACTAACTCCTTTACATTCTGTACTACCGACTAACTCCTCTACATTCTGTGCTACCGACTAACTCCTCTACATTCTGTACTACCGACTAACTCCTTTACATTCTGTACTACCGACTAACTCCTCTACATTCTGTGCTACCGACTAACTCCTCTACATTCTGTACTACCGACTAACTCCTTTACATTCTGTACTACCGACTAACTCCTCTACATTCTGTACTACCGACTAACTCCTCTACATTCTGTGCTACCGACTAACTCCTCTACATTCTGTGCTACCGACTAACTCCTCTACATTCTGTACTACCGACTAACTCCTTTACATTCTGTACTACCGACTAACTCCTCAACATTCTGTACTACCGACTAACTCCTCTACATTCTGTACTACCGACTAACTCCTCTACATTCTGTGCTACCGACTAACTCCTCTACATTCTGTACTACCGACTAACTCCTTTACATTCTGTACTACCGACTAACTCCTCTACATTCTGTACTACCGACTAACTCCTCTACATTCTGTACGACCGACTAACTCCACTACATTCTGTACCACCGACTAACTCCTCTACATTCTGTACTACCGACTAACTCTACATTCTGTACTACCGACTAACTCCTCTACATTCTGTGCTACAGACTAACTCCTCTACATTCTGTACTACAGACTAACTCCTCTACATTCTGTACGACCGACTAACTCCACTACATTCTGTACCACCGACTAACTCCACTACATTCTGTACCACCGACTAACTCCTCTACATTCTGTACTACCGACTAACTCTACATTCTGTACTACCGACTAACTCCTCTACATTCTGTACTACCGACTAACTCCTTTACATTCTGTACTACCGACTAACTCCTCTACATTCTGTACTACCGACTAACTCCTCTACATTCTGTACTACCGACGAACTCCTTTACATTCTGTACTACCGACTAACTCCTCTACATTCTGTACTACCGACTAACTCCTCTACATTCTGTACTACCGACTAACTCCTCTACATTCTGTACTACCGACTAACTCCTCTACATTCTGTACTACAGACTAACTCCTCTACATTCTGTACGACCGACTAACTCCTTTACATTCTGTACTACCGACTAACTCCTCTACATTCTGTACTACCGACTAACTCCTCTACATTCTGTACTACCGACTAACTCCTCTACATTCTGTACTACCGACTAACTCCTCTACATTCTGTACTACCGACTAACTCCTCTACATTCTGTACTACCGACTAACTCCTCTACATTCTGTACTACCGACTAACTCCTTTACATTCTGTACTACCGACTAACTCCTCTACATTCTGTGCTACCGACTAACTCCTCTACATTCTGTACTACCGACTAACTCCTTTACATTCTGTACTACCGACTAACTCCTCTACATTCTGTACTACCGACTAACTCCTCTACATTCTGTGCTACCGACTAACTCCTCTACATTCTGTGCTACCGACTAACTCCTCTACATTCTGTACTACCGACTAACTCCTTTACATTCTGTACTACCGACTAACTCCTCTACATTCTGTACTACCGACTAACTCCTCTACATTCTGTACTACCGACTAACTCCTCTACATTCTGTGCTACCGACTAACTCCTCTACATTCTGTACTACCGACTAACTCCTTTACATTCTGTACTACAGACTAACTCCTCTACATTCTGTACTACCGACTAACTCCTCTACATTCTGTACTACCGACTAACTCCTCTACATTCTGTACTACCGACTAACTCCTTTACATTCTGTACTACCGACTAACTCCTCTACATTCTGTGCTACCGACTAACTCCTCTACATTCTGTACTACCGACTAACTCCTTTACATTCTGTACTACCGACTAACTCCTTTACATTCTGTACTACCGACTAACTCCTCTACATTCTGTACTACCGACTAACTCCTCTACATTCTGTACTACCGACTAACTCCTCTACATTCTGTGCTACCGACTAACTCCTCTACATTCTGTACTACCGACTAACTCCTTTACATTCTGTACTACAGACTAACTCCTCTACATTCTGTACTACCGACTAACTCCTCTACATTCTGTACTACCGACTAACTCCTCTACATTCTGTACTACCGACTAACTCCTTTACATTCTGTACTACCGACTAACTCCTCTACATTCTGTGCTACCGACTAACTCCTCTACATTCTGTACTACCGACTAACTCCTTTACATTCTGTACTACCGACTAACTCCTCTACATTCTGTACTACCGACTAACTCCTCTACATTCTGTGCTACCGACTAACTCCTCTACATTCTGTGCTACCGACTAACTCCTCTACATTCTGTACTACCGACTAACTCCTTTACATTCTGTACTACCGACTAACTCCTCTACATTCTGTACTACCGACTAACTCCTCTACATTCTGTACTACCGACTAACTCCTCTACATTCTGTGCTACCGACTAACTCCTCTACATTCTGTACTACCGACTAACTCCTTTACATTCTGTACTACCGACTAACTCCTCTACATTCTGTACTACCGACTAACTCCTCTACATTCTGTACTACAGACTAACTCCTCTACATTCTGTACGACCGACTAACTCCACTACATTCTGTACCACCGACTAACTCCTCTACATTCTGTACTACCGACTAACTCTACATTCTGTACTACCGACTAACTCCTCTACATTCTGTGCTACAGACTAACTCCTCTACATTCTGTACTACAGACTAACTCCTCTACATTCTGTACGACCGACTAACTCCACTACATTCTGTACCACCGACTAACTCCACTACATTCTGTACCACCGACTAACTCCTCTACATTCTGTACTACCGACTAACTCTACATTCTGTACTACCGACTAACTCCTCTACATTCTGTACTACCGACTAACTCCTTTACATTCTGTACTACCGACTAACTCCTCTACATTCTGTACTACCGACTAACTCCTCTACATTCTGTACTACCGACTAACTCCTTTACATTCTGTACTACCGACTAACTCCTCTACATTCTGTACTACCGACTAACTCCTCTACATTCTGTACTACAGACTAACTCCTCTACATTCTGTACGACCGACTAACTCCTTTACATTCTGTACTACCGACTAACTCCTCTACATTCTGTACTACCGACTAACTCCTCTACATTCTGTACTACCGACTAACTCCTCTACATTCTGTACTACCGACTAACTCCTCTACATTCTGTACTACCGACTAACTCTACATTCTGTACTACAGACTAACTCCTCTACATTCTGTACGACCGACTAACTCCTTTACATTCTGTACTACCGACTAACTCCTCTACATTCTGTGCTACCGACTAACTCCTCTACATTCTGTACTACCGACTAACTCCTTTACATTCTGTACTACCGACTAACTCCTCTACATTCTGTGCTACCGACTAACTCCTCTACATTCTGTACTACCGACTAACTCCTTTACATTCTGTACTACCGACTAACTCCTCTACATTCTGTACTACCGACTAACTCCTCTACATTCTGTGCTACCGACTAACTCCTCTACATTCTGTACTACCGACTAACTCCTCTACATTCTGTACTACCGACTAACTCCTCTACATTCTGTGCTACCGACTAACTCCTCTACATTCTGTACTACCGACTAACTCCTTTACATTCTGTACTACCGACTAACTCCTTTACATTCTGTACTACCGACTAACTCCTCTACATTCTGTACTACAGACTAACTCCTCTACATTCTGTACTACCGACTAACTCCTCTACATTCTGTACTACCGACTAACTCCTCTACATTCTGTACTACAGACTAACTCCTCTACATTCTGTACTACCGACTAACTCCTCTACATTCTGTACTACAGACTAACTCCTCTACATTCTGTACTACCGACTAACTCCTTTACATTCTGTACTACCGACTAACTCCTCTACATTCTGTACTACCGACTAACTCCTCTACATTCTGTACTACCGACTAACTCCTCTACATTCTGTACTACCGACGATCTCCTCTACATTCTGTACTACCGACTAACTCCTCTACATTCTGTACTACCGACTAACTCCTTTACATTCTGTACTACCGACTAACTCCTCTGCATTCTGTACTACCGACTAACTCCTCTACATTCTGTACTACCGACTAACTCCTTTACATTCTGTACTACCGACTAACTCCTTTACATTCTGTGCTACCGACTAACTCCTCTACATTCTGTACTACCGACTAACTCCTCTACATTCTGTACTACCGACGATCTCCTCTACATTCTGTACTACCGACTAACTCCTCTACATTCTGTACTACCGACTAACTCCTTTACATTCTGTGCTACCGACTAACTCCTCTGCATTCTGTACTACCGACTAACTCCTCTACATTCTGTGCTACCGACTAACTCCTCTACATTCTGTACTACCGACTAACTCCTTTACATTCTGTACTACCGACTAACTCCTCTACATTCTGTACTACCGACTAACTCCTCTACATTCTGTACTACCGACGATCTCCTCTACATTCTGTACTACCGACTAACTCCTCTACATTCTGTACTACCGACTAACTCCTTTACATTCTGTACTACCGACTAACTCCTCTGCATTCTGTACTACCGACTAACTCCTCTACATTCTGTACTACCGACTAACTCCTCTACATTCTGTGCTACAGACTAACTCCTTTACATTCTGTACTACCGACGAACTCCTTTACATTCTGTGCTACCGACTAACTCCTCTACATTCTGTACTACCGACTAACTCCTCTACATTCTGTACTACCGACTAACTCCTCTACATTCTGTACTACCGACTAACTCCTCTACATTCTGTACTACCGACTAACTCCTCTACATTCTGTACTACCGACTAACTCCTCTACATTCTGTACTACCGACTAACTCCTCTACATTCTGTACTACCGACTAACTCCTCTACATTCTGTACTACCGACTAACTCCTCTACATTCTGTACTACCGACGAACTCCTTTACATTCTGTGCTACCGACTAACTCCTCTACATTCTGTACTACCGACTAACTCCTTTACATTCTGTACTACCGACGAACTCCTTTACATTCTGTACTACCGACGAACTCCTCTACATTCTGTACTACCGACTAACTCCTCTACATTCTGTACTACCGACTAACTCCTTTACATTCTGTACTACCGACTAACTCCTCTACATTCTGTACTACCGACTAACTCCTCTACATTCTGTACTACCGACTAACTCCTTTACATTCTGTACTACCGACGAACTCCTTTACATTCTGTACTACCGACGAACTCCTCTACATTCTGTACTACCGACTAACTCCTCTACATTCTGTACTACCGACTAACTCCTTTACATTCTGTACTACCGACTAACTCCTCTACATTCTGTACTACCGACTAACTCCTCTACATTCTGTACTACCGACTAACTCCTCTACATTCTGTACTACCGACTAACTCCTCTACATTCTGTGCTACCGACTAACTCCTCTACATTCTGTGCTACCGACTAACTCCTCTACATTCTGTTCTACCGACTAACTCCTCTACATTCTGTACTACCGACTAACTCCTCTACATTTTGTACTACCGACTAACTCCTCTACATTCTGTGCTACCGACTAACTCCTCTACATTCTGTTCTACCGACTAACTCCTCTACATTCTGTACTACCGACTAACTCCTCTACATTCTGTACTACCGACTAACTCCTCTACATTCTGTACTACCGACTAACTCCTCTACATTCTGTACTACCGACTAACTCCTCTACATTTTGTACTACCGACTAACTCCTCTGCATTCTGTACTACCGACTAACTCCTCTACATTCTGTGCTACCGACTAACTCCTCTACATTCTGTGCTACCGACTAACTCCTCTACATTCTGTACTACCGACTAACTCCTCTACATTCTGTACTACCGACTAACTCTACATTCTGTGCTACCGACTAACTCCTCTACATTCTGTACTACCGACTAACTCCTCTACATTCTGTACTACCGACTAACTCCTCTACATTCTGTACTTCCGACTAACTCCTCGACATTCTGTACTACCGACTAACTCCTCTACATTCTGTACTACAGACTAACTCCTCTACATTCTGTACTACCGACTAACTCCTCTACATTCTGTACTACCGACTAACTCCTCTACATTCTGTACTACCGACTAACTCCTCTACATTCTGTACTACCGACTAACTCCTCTACATTCTGTGCTACCGACTAACTCCTCTACATTCTGTACTACCGACTAACTCCTCTACATTCTGTGCTACCGACTAATTCCTCTACATTCTGTACTACCGACTAACTCTACATTCTGTACTACCGACTAACTCCTCTACATTCTGTACTACCGACTAACTCCTCTACATTCTGTACTACCGACTAACTCTACATTCTGTACTACCGACTAACTCCTCTACATTCTGTACTACCGACTAACTCTACATTCTGTACTACCGACTAACTCCTCTACATTCTGTACTACCGACTAACTCCTCTACATTCTGTACTACCGACTAACTCCTCTACATTCTGTACTACCGACTAACTTCTCTACATTCTGTACTACATACTATCACCTCCATATTCTCTATTACAGACTAACTCATCTACTTTCTGTGCTATAAACTATCACATCTAAATTCTGTACCACAGGCTAACTCATCTTCATTCTGTATTACAGACTAACTCCGCTATATTCTGTGTTCGGACTAACTCCTCTATATTCTGTACTGCAGAATTTCTCCTCTACATTTTGTATTACAAACTAACTCCTCTACATTTTGTATTACAGACTAACTCCTCTACATTTTGTATTACAGACTAACTCCTCTACATTTTGTATTACAGACTAACTCCTCTACATTTTGTATTACAGACTCACTCCTCTACATTTTGTATTACAGACTAACTCCTCTACATTTTGTATTACAAACTAACTCCCCTATATTCTGTACTAAAGTCTAACTCATTTACATTCTGTATTACATTCTGTGCCACTGACTAACTCCTCTACATTTTGTACAACAGACTATCTCCTCTATATTCCGCACTACAGACTAACTCCTCCACATTCAGCACTCTACATTAGAGCACATGGAACTTTGGATAATATACTGGCATGGATTGAGAATTGGTTAACAGACAGAAAACAGAGTCGGAATAAATGGGTCTTTTTCAGGTTGGCAGACTGTGACTAGTGGGGTACCGCAGGGATCGGTGCTTGGGCCCCAGCTATTCACAATCTATATCAATGATTTGGATGAGGGAACCAAATGTAATATTTCCAAGTTTGCTGATGACACAAAATTAGGTGGGAATGTGAGTTGTGAGGAGGATGCAAAGAGGCTTCAAGGGGATATAGACAGGCTAAGTGAGTGGGCAAGAACATGGCAGATGGAATACAATGTGGAAAAATGTGAAGTTATCCACTTTGGTAGGAAAAACAGAAATGCAGAGTATTTTTTAAATGGTGAGAGATTGGGAAATGTTAATGTTCAAAGGGGCCTGGGTGTCCTTGCACACCAGTCACTGAAAGCTAACATGCAGGTGCAGCAAGCAATTAGGAAGGCAAATGGTATGTTGGCCTTTATTACAAGAGGATTTGAGTACGGGGTAAAGGTGCCTTACTGAAATTATATAGGGCCTTGGTGAGACTGCACCTGGAGTATTGTGTACAATTTTGGTCTCCTTACCTAAGAAAGAATATACTTGCCATAGAGGGAGTGCCACAAAGGTTCACCAGACTGATTCCTGGGATGGCGAGATTGTCGTATGAGAAGAGATTGAGTAGACTAGGCCTGTATTCTCTAAAGTTTAGAAGAATGAGAGGTGATCTCATTGAAACATACAATATTCTTACAGGGCTCAACAGGGTAGATACAGGGAGGATGTTTCCCCTGGCTGGGGAGTCTAGAACCAGAGGTCACAGTCTCAGAATAAGGGGTGGGCCATTATATCAATAATTATATCAATAATTCCCCTGCCACAGTAACTACGTCAATCACTAATCCTGCAGCAGCATTGTGAGTTGCTGCAGTGTTAATGCTAGTTTGCACCTAGAAGTGCCTCATAAATGTTATAGTTTCTAAATAATTACTTCAAGCAACAGAGACTGTTTTTATTGTCACTGAAGAGCGAAGAGAGAGGGTAGGAGAATTTTTTTTATGCAGAGGGCAGTTGGAGCACGGAATGTTTTGCCCCAAGGAATAGTTGAGGCAGAGGCCATTGATTCTTTTAAGCGAGTAGATAAATATTTGAAGCAGAGGAAGATACAGGGCTATGGGGAGAGAGTGGGGCAGTGGGATTAGTTTTGGATTGTCCTAACAGAGAGCCGGCTCAGATATGATGGGCTGAATGGCCTCCTGTGCTGTAAATTTCTATGGTTCTATGTTTTTTGTTCCTTGCACTAGTTAAGACTTATTTCCATTTCAAATCTGTAACCTGGATTGGTTTTGCTTTTTTAAGAGTTTGCGCTAATTTTCTATTCTTATTGTTTTCCACAATGGTTTTCTTTACTCAGAGTATTTGCAAATTTGATATGGTTAAAGTTTGGTGTGGCCGTATAAATTGGCCTTTCCTAGCATTAAGCTTTGTGGCTCCGTGACTTTATTCTTAATTCATTTTTAGCACTTTTAACATCTTTGATAAAATTTTCCATAACATTACAATTTTCTTTCTGTTCCTCCTCCAGGGGTATATTTTTTTAGCTGTTTTATTAGCAAATCCCTTTAAAAGTAGAGAGAAATCTATGTGTGTGTTTGTCAATATTAAGTCACACTTATCAATAGGGAGTGCAGATTGGGAATGATTAATACATCAGCGTCTTCCAGCGTGCAGGATAGTTTAAATGTAATGTGGTCTTCTGAGGTAAAGTGTAATTTGACAGGTAGACAACCATGCAATTGGGCAATATTAAAATTATTGCACAATCCTTATGTAAGTTTTATTTAAAATAATGAAATAATGTTCCTGAATGATGGTTAGAGGTTAGGAGCAGGATGCTCCATGTGTCAATATTAGGATCCTTGCTATTTGTGTTAATAACCTAAGGATATCACATGTAAAATCTCCAAGTTTGAAGATGATACCAAAATAGATGGCAGGACAAATAATGAACAAGGCAGCCAGATCTGGCTTTAGATAACTGAGCCAATAGATGGAGGTATAGTTCAAAGTGGATAAATGTGAATAAATGTAAAATAACATGCATGAAATCAGGGTGATGACATTTTTCTTTCCTCCTCTATTATCTAATGAATTTGCACAGTCATGCGTTTCACTCAGATTTTTTAAAACAAAAGACACTGTAGAAAAACTGTCTCTTTTTTGTTCCTCATTTTTAAAAGATTTTATTTTCTCTTCTTAGTTTAAGTCTGTTGAGGGTTACATACAGCATCTCCACTCTAAATGGGTGATTTTAACTGTCAGCAGTGGCAGAAAACAGGCGATAGCAGTTCGTCCGGTCGTTGTACACCCCAACTGATTTTCCTTTCCACATTTTCTGCCATCTCTGAAAGTTGAAATCAGCTATCAAGAGTCAATGAACTAGATTTTAACTGGTCAGAAAACTGGCAGAAATGGATCGGCCACACGTTGTACATCTGCCCGATTTACCTTTCCCTTGACTACATTTTCCAAAAATAGTCCTATTTTGTTTTTTGTTGAGATACCCAGATGAAGGACTAAAGGTCATAATGCAGGCCACCAGCGAGGCAAACCTAGAAGTAACAGTTAGGTGACACAAAGCTTTGGTTTTAAGAGCCTGTAGATGGCAGGAGGTAGAGAAGACTTGCTGAAACTCTTATCCATGCCTTTGTTACCTCTCGACTCAACTATTCCAATGCTGTCCTGGCCGGCTTCCCACCATGCACCTTCTGTAAACTTGAGCTCATCCAAAACTTTCGCTGCCCGTATCCTAACGCGCATCAAGTCTCATTCACCCATCACCCCATTGCTCGCTGATCTATTTTGTCTCTCAGTCCAGCAATGCCTCGATTTTAAAATTCTCATCCTTGTTTTCAAATCTCTTTGTGACCTCGCCCCTCCCTATCTCTGTAACCTCCTCCAGCCTTACAACCCTCCGAGATCTCTGCATTCCTCCAATTCTGGCCACTTGCACATCCCGATTTTCATCGCCCCACCATTGGCTGTTGTGCCTTCAGCTGCCTAGGTCCTAATCTCTGAAATTCTCTCCCTAAACCTCTTCACCTCTTTACCTCTCCCTCCTCCTTAAAACCTACCTCTTTGACCACGCTTTTGGTCAATTTTTGTCTGATTACCCTCCTATGAAGCACCTTAGGACGCTTTACTACATTAAAGGCGTTATATAAATGCAAGTTGTTGTTGTTGTTAGGTTAATCTGTATTTTGTATTTGCGACAGCAACATCAGTTGGTGCTTAGTTACATTTAATGGGGGGAGGCTGATTCAGCTTAGTGGCAAAGTACAGCCTTTATGAATCTTAAACCTTTATTTGAACACAGTGAAGGACATCATCCTTGATAAGCATTTTTAAATTTCAAACAATTCAGGTATAAATTGAAATAAAAATACAAATCATTATGTGAACTGATCCTAAGGCTCACCAAGAGCTGTTTCATACCTGGAACTGACCAGGAGAATTGAGGGAGCAGTGCCAGGGCATAACAAAACAGGATGACTTGACACAGAAATGAACCGATACAAAATTAGCATAACAGTGCACACTATTCACTCTTAACTACTCACTAGTTCTAAACTTAAAAGTGAATATAGAACTGGGTACCAGCCAATCCCTCAGTTTCAAGGAGAGTCACTCTTTTTATTTAGCAGGGTATTTTTCCACACATGCTGACTTTCTACTACTTAGTTCTTGATTAAGTTTGAACTTAAAAAAGCAACCTAAAGCAATCAAAGACGGTTGTCAAAGTGTATTGTGCACTTTTTGAAGGATGGGAAGAAAACTATACAGGGCTGATGGCCGGCGCGGACATGATGGGCTGAAGGGCCTCTATCCGTGCTGTATAACTCTATGACTCTCTATGACTCTATATTGAATTGAATTTGGGAATTTCAACAATTGGTGATCTTTGACAGGAATGCAGACACGTATACACCTCTTATGCTAGACCAAGTAGTGTGGTACTGGGAGCAATTCTGAAAGTGGTGCCATTGGGCATTTGTGGTTATACTGACTACTTGCATTGCTCGAGTTGGAGAAAACAGTGCTCTTCATGTACGGACCTAAATGCACCTGTGGCACTCTGCTTACTAGCCTCTGACTACCAGTGGGGATATCAGCTCTTTCCTAACACTAGAAATTTAAAGTATACTACACTGCTTAAATCCTTTTTAAAGTGTTGGATTTGTACTGGGTGCAGTTATATTGCAGCTGGTATGCAGCACTAGTATTGCAAGACCATTTTTTCCCAGGTATTTGGTATCAGTGTGGTACAGAAGACTGAGATACACCAGTACCAAAAGAGTACTATAAACAGTGCATTAAGTAATGCTTTGGACTACATCCATCACACTAGTACATTGAATTATTTTGAGAGTAATTAAAGTATGTAGTTCCTTTACAAAATTGCTGTAAACAAGAGCAAAATGTTTCCCTGTTTAATTTTTCACTTGTGATAATCTTTCTCAATAAAACAAAGAATGTGACCAAAAAATATTTTCTCTTTGAACTTACATCCCTGCAGATTAAAAACCCAACGACATTCTTTACATAGACCAAAATGATCTACCATTCTTGTTGCAGCAATAAAAGATCAAGTTATTCCTTACATTCTTCAGCCACTTTTCCTGATTTAGCATTGAATGTGGATTCTTCCAGTGCATTATTCAACTGCACTTTCTAAATGTGATATGACAATATTTATTAAACATATATATTAATTAGGAAAACTGCATCAATCCCTCTTCAAAAACAAAAAATCGCACCAATGATTGAAACAGTAACCATGATTGCGTTCCAATGTACAAAGAAAAGCACTTGGGAGATTAGTGTATGTCAAATGTAACTTCCAGCACTCAAGAGAGCATTCTATAGAAAATAAATTGCAGAACACAGAATCCATTAGGCACACGTGGGAGGTAGATCTCTAGTGCATGTCTAAAGAAGTGGTGTGGGAGGTACTGTGACTGTCAGCTCATTCAATTCCCACCTGTAGTAAAATCTTAGAACTCCAATACGAGGTCATCTGCCAAACGTACTACACTCTGACTACACACAGTTTAACACAGAAAGCTCTGACTCATGCTAGAAAAGATATGGTGAGAAATGGCCCACTCCGGCCTGCTTTCTGGTTCTGACCTAAAATCCATCATGATCGAACTCTCTGGCATTTTTGACACCACTACATCCTTCGATCTAGTTATTTGTACGATAGGTCTTTTGTAGGATATGATTCTTGATCTCTCACAAAATAAACTTTACACATTTGTGCTGCGTGTGTGGTCCAGATGTCCCTGTTGCTTCAATAGAAATACATGGAGGCTAGAAATGACTGTTGGCACTAACAGTGGGTGAGCACTTGATGCATTTTAAAATGAATGGGTTAATATTTTAAAATGCAGATGTAGGAATGCCATATGAATGCAGCATTCATCCACTATTATTGCCATTAGTATTTCCTGGCCCATATTAAATTTATGTGTTGCCCCTTCCTAGAAAAATACTTCTTAAAACCTCTCCAAACCTCTTTACATTCCCTTCTTTAAACATCTCCTGGGTCAGGCTCTGTTATTTGTAGATAGTGCTGGCATTCTATGATGAGACTACTCTGCCGGACATTGATGTTTCCAAAAAGTATTTTCCTGCATTCTAAGGGGTAGATTAAGGATAGATTCCATTGTGGAATTAAAAATCAGGAGAGATGTAAAATGGGCTGCCATTTTACACAATCGCACAAAGTCAAAATCTACCCCCAAATGTGCAGCAATGTAGGTTGCAGTTTTTAAAATTATTTCTTTAAACTTTCCAAGTGCAGAATTTTTTTTGAGTGAGGTAACAGCCTTTTTGTTATCTGTGGTTGGGACATTTGCACAGCTTCATTGACAAGTTGGGAAAATTCATGGAGACAATAGAGGTAATTTTCCAATGTTGCACCTGCCTATCCTGCAGGCAGCATATATTAGAATTTTGGGTGCATGCTGCACATAATTTTCAGAATATTAGTTTAAATGGTTGGAAAATCAAATGCAGGACAAGCCCAAATTTTGCTACTTGTTACCGTCGGGCAAGGATCTGAAGTGGGAGCGCAAAGTTGGAAAATTACTCCTACTTGCTGCATTATTTACTGCATAAGTGAATTTTAAAGCTCATTGAGTTCAGTGATGTTAATGGCGGGAAATTGAATTGCCAGATTAGGTTTTGCACGGGTCAAAACAAAATAGACTTCCCACTACTCTGACCCAACAATGATTTCACCCAATGTGCGAAGAGCATTCTTCAACTGCACCAGAGTGAAATTTCCATTTTCTGTACTTCCCATCATTCTGGCCCATCTGAGTTAGACTGCAAATTTAATGTCATATTATGAGTTGTTCTGTACTCATGAAGAACCAGTGATAAAGGAGATTCTCATTTCATCCAGGCTTGGCTCTTAGTTTGTAATTTTCAAGGAGCATCCTCGGGGTAAAATCTCCACTGTGTCACTCCTAGCACACACTGAGAGCACGCATTGCAAAATTGTGCATTCCCAGCCTGCAATTTTTACTTCCATTCAAGTCAATGGATGGAAAATCACGAGCTAGGAGTGTATAAATTTGCATTATGCACCCAGCACGTGCCAGGAGTAGTGCAGTGAAACTTTTACCCCATCTTCTTTTCAAAGAGTTTTTATAGAAGTTCCTGGAACAGCCAAAAGCAACTTATTCTGAAAACTCTATTTTGGAGCCACCATCCGCGATATCACTTGGAATGGATTTTCGGCTAAGGAAGTGGAGACAAATAACATGGAAACACTTAAGAGACTGTTGTGAAGGGAGGTCTGGAGGTTTTTCTCAATGGATGAGCAAGATGGACCAAATGAGCTTGTACATCTGTGTCCGTCTTATGATCTTGTGACATCTGCTGCAACCTGAACTTTTTGCTATAAACCTTTTATGGGTCCAAGCTCTTTTTTTCTGTTTTGCAGAGACCTGCTTAGTGACCTGAATGACATCATCACATTGTGGAGGACGGCATTCATGCAGTATGTATAGAAACACCACTGAAAACTGTAAGGCCAATCTCTTTTCTGCCCACGGATTTCACAGAAATAATAAAATACTCCATACAAATAAATGTAGAGTCAATTAAAACTACTTCATTCTTGCAGCTGAGAGTATTAAGGCACTTTTCTATTTGGTAAGGGGTCGGGTAGCAGTGCTCTAATAGAGATGCACATGCCTCTCTCTCCTGTTTGTTTTACCTGGTGCCACTGTGAGAAGCTGGATACCTGCCACTCCCACAGCTGCAAGTGAGCTCATCTGGCTCCACACTTTCATTTCTAAACAGAGACCCGATGGAGCCTTGCAAGATCTAAGAAAATCTGGGCTCTCTACTACAGATGGAAGAACAAAGATCAGGTTGTTTATCTTTACAGTTCTCCCACTGTTGGCTGCAGCCTTTCAATGTAAAAGTGCCTTTAGATTTGTTCTGACAGAGGAGCAGATGTTCTCCTGCCTGAAAACAGCAACAGTATGACGACAGATTTAGCTCTTCCTCTCCTATTTCAAAAAGTACCGTAACTATACATCAGGTGTTTCAAGTTAAAATTACAAATTGTCCTTACATTTTCCAGTTATTGATTTGGCTTTGGATATAGTTATTTTGATTAACTATATCAAAAGAGATATTTAAGTGTTTCAATGTTTTAAGGAAGAATGCAGGGAAGTATCATAGCCAAAGCTTGATCATGTCCTTGTAAATGATTTACGCCGGTTTTATGCTGAAACATAGCTACGCATGAATTTCCTTGATATTTTGCATTCTCTCCGTGATACATCCACCGAAATCCTCTGCTTCTCATTAGCATAACTCCGCCCCCATGCAAATGAGCAGCTCACGCGCATTTGCTGCATTTACACCATTAATGCGCTAGCATAGATTTATGTCCATGTATTTAGCCTCAACGTGGCCTGAAGTCACTTGATATCGGCATAACTGAAGAGTTTCTGCCTTGGAAGAGTCCCCAAACTTTCTAGCTTTATTTCCGGAGTTTGATAATGATTTTTTTAGTGAATTTTTCTTTAATTTTTCTTACTGAGACCTGCACTACTTAACCAAAGTGCTGTCAGGCTCAGTGCACCCGAAATTCTTAGGACCCCTGTTCCCCATGCAGAAGAGAAAGAGGAGTATCAGAGGCAAGAGTCTCAGAGAGTGAGGCGCCACGGCAGAAGACAGCAGCCCACTCGCTATTAACTGCCCCAGATACTGGGTAGCCTGTCAGCACTCATTATTAGTGTCTCACCTGAAGAATGGGCACTTGGAGAAAATGCTGCAGGGCATAGAACTATATCCCCCGGCATGAAACAGTGCCTGCAGGAGAAGGGAAAGAATATTGGAGAGAAAAGAGACACAACTGGCCAAGTTTGCCCCTTGACCCTGATTTTGTAACAAAAACCCCTTTCCCCTCTACCACCACAAGTGCTGGTGAACCAGCACCATAAGTACACAAGACAACACTGGGACAAATGGCAAATTTAACCAGTTACGTCTCTTTCTTTTTTCTCCGGTTTCCTTATGTTCCTATATGCTCAACACTGAAGAGGATAGTCTTTCCGTTCATCCACTGTCAAATTCTGTTTCTATCTGTCTGCAGTGGTTTGATCACCATTTGTCTTTCAGATGGTCTGTTAACATAGAGAACATTATTCTTGATGAACAATTCTGAGTAAAACAAGGAACAGAATGGGACCACCCACTCTTCACTGCATAATCGCTGAGGGTCAGACAGTATGAAAATTAGAAGCAAACATGTGTGAAATCCTTTTGACTCCTAACAAAGGCATTAACCCACGTATTTGACAAGTTAATCCCTTTGTTAAAATGGCAAAGGAATGTTGTTGATATTCACTAGTAATATCATACAGCTTGATTTCAACTTCCTTGTTTGATCACAAGGGGTTGAAACCCTGATGTGCAATATTAGTAATGGGTGTGTATGA
The DNA here is from genome assembly GCF_035084215.1 of Heptranchias perlo. NCBI lineage: Eukaryota > Metazoa > Chordata > Chondrichthyes > Hexanchiformes > Hexanchidae > Heptranchias > Heptranchias perlo. The sequence goes on along the minus strand of NC_090325.1, from coordinate 122,224,304 downwards.
AATTCCTTTGTCCACTATTGTAATGAAGACATTAACTCATTTATTTTAAACTAGGTTAAAGCTTTCATTAAAATAGTATACAGAGGAATTTCATATGAATGCATTCATTACTAATACAAGACCACAACTATACTCCAAAAGTGTCATCCAGTGCCTGTGTTCTGAAGCAGTCACTTTTCAAACTCATAGGGGCCCGATATTAGGAGGGAGGCGGGTTGGCAGCTGGGGGTCAACTGGACGCGTGGGTAACACGCCCAGTGAATTCGGGGTGCTCTGCATGCAATCGCAGCCTAATTGAAGGTACTTATGCGTGCTTCCGGTTTCCCGTTCCAGACCGGCGCAGCGGGCGCACTGCGCACCCGCATCACAGGCTGTCAGCAGGAGGAGCCCTATTTAAAGGGGCAGTCCTCCAATGCTCCTCCTGCTGCAAACAACCAAATTTGAAGCATGGAGCAGGCTAGAGGCAAGGCTGCTCCAAGGTTCACTGACTCCTCACTCCAGGTGCTGCTCGATAGGGTGAGGAGGAGGGGGGAAATTCTGTTCCCATCGGATGGGAGGAGGTGGCCTCCCTCCGCCACCAAGAAGGCCTGGCTGGAGGTGGCCAAGAAGGTCACCAGCAGCGGCAATGTGTGCAGAACCTGGGTCCAGTGCAGGAAGCGCTTTAATGGCCTAACCAGGTTTGCCAAAGTGAGTATACTTACGCATTCTCCCACACTCCGTCTTCCACATCACCTCCACCACCACACAACTCCTTCTGCACTGCCACCACAACGCTCTCGCATCACTCCTCACATCCACTCAAGCATCATCCTTACCTTGCCTGCACTTACTCACCACCCCAGTTCCCATTCGAACACTACCATGCAACCCAATCCTCATACAATCTCATGGCTATGTCTCACATGCACCCTCCCATGCATCTCCCTCAAACTCACCCACACCCACACCAATGCATGCAGTGGGTCACCATGCAACCATCACTCAATCATGCCTCTGTGTTTTGCCTTGATAGAAGAGATGCCAGAATGCCTGGGAGAGGGCAATGACTGGAGGGGGCCTGCCACACTTGATGATCTTATCAGATGCGGAGCAGCATTGGAAGTAAGCTGGACGTTGGAGTGCCTGTCCGTGGCGGACGCCAAGACTGAGAGTGCACAAGCGGCTAGTGACAGAAATCTAACACTCAGCACTCATGATAGCGAATGATCTTAGCATCACTTGGCATCTGCAGCACCTCAACATCTGTCCACATGCTTAATATTGCTTTCTGTTCTCTTGCAGGGCCACCTGCGACCGCCGTGACACATGGCTGCAACACGTCCATTTCAACTGGGAGTGTTTCCCCCAGTATGGGAAACACGCTCAGTTGACCTGAAAATCCCACCCCTCATAAAATATCCTCCAAATTAGGTTTCCTAACAACCTGAAGTATCAAATTAATTGCCTTAAGTGGAATCCCGCCGGCTTTAATTGCCGGTGGGAGTCCCGCATGCGGGGGCTGCGCGCGCATCTAAGCGCGTCACTGGGGAACTCGGAAGTGGGCGGGTTGGAGCCGGGCTCTGGACCCGCCCCGGGAATCCCCAATTTTCGGAGCCCCCCGCCATGAACACACCCGCTCGGCCATCCTAAAATCAACCCCCTATTGGCAGTACTGGATTACACTGAATATATATGAACCTGGTGAAATATGTGAATGTGCTGTGTTAAACATGCTTACACTAAAGATGCAACAACCCTTCCAAATAAACACACAAAAAGTCAGGTAAACTCTCTCCTTCCCATTAGTTATAAGATATTAAACAGTCACAATATGTTACAAAGCATTCATTATAAATACATACAATTTATTAGGATGACAATAGGTTGATTCAAAAATATTACTGGAGCAATGGTTATTCTAAAGCAGTGGAAACTGAGAAACATTTTCATGCAACAAGTGGCTACCTGAATAATAAATGCTGTTCAGTGCCCATATTAAACACTAACGTAAATTTCCCAGTTGACGTATTTGGAAATGTAAGAAAAAACTTTTCTTGGATATATACATATATAAACAAATTGAAAGTGGAAGTTCAAAATGATATAGAATTACTGAGGATTAAAATTTCAAAACACATGGCTACTTGAGCAAAATTCCCATCCAGATTGCAAGTTCAGTCTGAATGTGCAAATTTCCCTTTAATTTTATACCCCTCGTGTCAGATCTCCCTTATGGACTTCTCACCTGGATAGTTACCCAGCTCAGATGGGAAATCATTTTTAGTGATAAGCCAAGAATATTTTTTGGTAATTAATTTTTACTCCATATTATTACACGGAAATAACAGAGGGCCAAAGAATAACAGTTGTGGGCCCACTCACTGGTTTTGGATGTCTAGATCTACTCCTGACCTCTGCCACTGATAGTTCAAACCAGTTTTTAGATCACTTACACAAAGTCATCTTCATATGGCTACCTTATTTTTAATATCCCAGCAAGTCTGGCATCTCACATACAATTTAAAATGTAAAGTATTTAACATCTGAGACATGCATCTTAGCACAAATAAGAAATCAGCTTCTGAACAAGAACTTGTATTTATATAAGCACATTCTCATACCCCTCAAAAGATCCCAAAGCATTTCACATCGAATGAAGTTAAATTGTAAAACAATTGTTGTGGGTAAATGTGGCAGCCATTTTGTACACAGCCAAGTCCTCCAAACAGCAGTGAGATGAATGACCAATTAATTTGTTTTTGCTGGTGTTGGTTGAGGGAGGAATATTGGCCAGGACACTGGGAAGAATTTTCAAAAATGACATGGGATCTTTAACCACCAGAACAGGCAATCAGGGCCTCTGTTTAATGCCTCATCCCAAGAATGTCACCGACAACAATGCAGCACTCCCTCACTATTACACTGAAGGGTCAGGCTAGATTATGCGCTGAAGCCCTGGGATGGAGCACAAAAACAACAACAACTACTTGCATTTATATAGCGCCTTTAACATAGTAAAACGTTCCAAGGCGCTTCACAGGAGCGTAATCAGACAAAAATTGACTCCGAGTCAAGGAAGGAAACATTAGGGCAGGTTACCAAAAGTTTGGTCAAAGAGGTAGGTTTTAAGAAGGATCTTAAAGGAGGAGAGAGAGAGGTGGAGAGGAGGAGAGGTTTAGGGAGGGAATTCAAGAGCTTAGGGTCTAGACAGCTAAAGGCATGGCTGCCAACACAAACCCACAAACTTTGAATTCAGAGAAACAAGTGTAACAAACTGAGCCAAATCAACAAAAATAAAAACAAGAATGCAATGGTCAAGTTACAATATTTTCTAATACACAAGGATGCCGATTTCTATCACCCGATCATTGGTGGCCGTGCCTTCAGCTGTCTTAACTGCTTAACTAGGCAAAGGCCTAGTGTTGTTTCAAGGCATTGATAAATATTCATAGCAATCATTTTTATTCCAAAAGTTGTTATTTCTGATGTATTTTTGCTGAGGTAATACCTGCAATTAAATGTGGAAAAAAAAGATTAGGATTAGTTTAAACAATTTTCAAAATCAGTCTTTTAGCATTTGATTGCGGGTCTTCCAGTAAGAGTTAAACATAAATATATACAGACATACCAAGACAATGATTATTGTTCAAGTCAAACTATAAAGAGAAATCTCAAGAATGAAAATTTTGCATGAATTATACAAAGTACTGAGCCAAAAGGACAAGTCGATTGATATGTGGAATTGGATTTACGCCCCTACAACTTAATCCCAAAAATAGCGAGAAGTTTATTTAAAATGCTTCAGTACTGGACTGGTCCCTTTCTTACCTTTTGACCTGCATTTTTGACCATTTTGCTGACCACCTGGTGAAAGCTGGTTGGAGTATGGGAGGTACCATGGATACTCTGGCTGCAAATTACACATATATTATAATTATATTATATTAAAGAATAATTATATGTATATTAAAATTGAACAAGATCACTGTAAATTTATTGGTTGGCTGATGAAAATGTAGTGACAAGAGATCCTTGCATTCTTTAGTACTGATATCAGAGGAATAGCTCAGACGTTAATGGCAGGTTATGCAATGATTTTTTAAAAAAAATTTAAATACATTTCCTCCACAAATATGAAACATAATCTTGTTGGATTATACAGGAATTACAAATGCATTGAAAAAAGTGTACCTAGTATGAAAGACAAATTCAAAATCTATTTTGAACTCAGAACAGAGTGAGAAATGGCAGAAAGGAGAGTGTGATTAAAGGAATACTCCAGGATAAGACCTAATAACAGCCTGATCCTCGAGCATTCTTCTGAAAGTACAGACCCTAGAATTTAAAATTTAAAATTCAAAGCCACCTTTCGTTAGGTTTTCCATTTTTGGTTTTCAGAGAGTCTTCAGGGGTGAAATGGGTCGTGGGCAGTCGTGCAAAGCTGGTAATAGTGAATTGTACAAGCAATTTAACCTTCTTCCTGACCTTATTTGCTGCCTGAGGGTAAGGGACACAGCAATCACCTTGTCAGCAACCTTAAACCAGGCACAGTGGGAAAAGAGAATCGGGCAGGGTGTAAAATGAGCTGTTGATTCGCTATCACCTGTTTTGCATAACCACCCCCAAGACCAGTCTCACTGCCAACATCCCTGATTTCAGGTTTATTGACATGATCATTCTGCCATGTGATATCACATGTGTTTTCTGCAGAGGTGGGGGCAACCTTGCAGGACCTATGGTAACTTCTATTAATCAACATTAGAAATGCAAAACTGACTTTGAGAGCTACTTAACTAGTATAAATTACACCCGACGACAATAAACCAACTGGAGAAAATACAATTTCTGGGCTACTATGTCTCAACCATGTACTTGCTTCATAGACTGGTCTCTGTCTGAATTTGTGGTTCTTTATAGTTTAGTGGTTGCTCGCACCATGAAGACCAGCCACAATGGGGGAGAAATTCACCTTGAACAGTAACGCAGAATGGGTGATAGCGAATCGATCGCCCGATTTACACCCCATCTGTTCTACACCCAGCCTGGTCTATACCCAGCCTGTTCTACACCCAGCCTGTTCTACACCCAGCCTGTTCTACACCCCGCCTGTTCTACACCCAGCCCGTTCTACACCCAGCCTGTTCTACACCCCGCCTGTTCTACACCCAGCCTGTTCTACACCCAGCCTGTTCTACACCCAGCCTGTTCTACACCCAGCCTGTTCTACACCCAGCCTGGTCTACACCCAGCCTGGTCTATACCCAGCCTGTTCTACACCCAGCCTGTTCTACACCCAGCCTGTTCTACACCCAGCCTGGTCTACACCCAGCCTGGTCTACACCCAGCCTGTTCTACACCCAGCCTGTTCTACACCCAGCCTGGTCTACACCCAGCCTGTTCTACACCCAGCCTGGTCTACACCCAGCCTGTTCTACACCCAGCCTGTTCTACACCCAGCCTGTTCTACACCCCGCCTGTTCTACACCCAGCCTGTTCTACGCCCAGCCCGTTCTACACCCAGCCTGTTCTACACCCAGGGTGTTCTACACCCAGCCTGTTCTACACCCCGCCTGTTCTACACCCAGTCTGTTCTACACCCAGCCTGTTCTACACCCAGCCCGTTCTACACCCAGCCTGTTCTACACCCAGCCTGTTCTACACCCAGCCTGTTCTACACCCAGCCTGTTCTACACCCAGCCTGTTCTACACCCCGCCTGTTCTACACCCCGCCTGTTCTACACCCCGCCTGTTCTACACCCAGCCTGTTCTACACCCAGCCTGTTCTACACCCAGCCCGTTCTACACCCAGCCCGCTCTACGCCCAGCCTGTTCTACACCCCGCCTGTTCTACGCCCAGCCTGTTCTACACCCCGCCCAATTTTCTTTTCTATCGGATGGGGTGTAAATCGGGCGGCAGATTCGCTTTCGCCCATTTTGCGTTACCTCCAAGGGTGAATTTCTCCCCCACTGTGCCTGGTTTACGGTTGCTGATGGGTTGATTGCTGTGTCCTTTACCCCCAAACTACAAATAAGGTCAGGATGATGTTTAAATTGCTTGTACAAAAGTATAAAGATAAGTTAACATTAACATGCAAACAAAGGATCAACAAACAGATATGCATTATGAGATCATCATTGGTAACCTGCTTGTAGTTCAAATGATCCCTGACACTGTAGATATGTTCTGACAGTTGAAATGGATATAAAAATGGGGCAAATAATGCAGACCCGCACATATGTGCACCTGTCAGCCTTGGTTCAGTGTTAGCACCCATGCCTCTGAGTCACAAGGTCATGGGTTCAAGCCCCTCTCCAGGATTTGAGCGCATAATCTCTGCTGACACTTCAGTACAGTACTGAGGGAGTGCTGTATGGTTGGTGGTGGATGAGACGTTAAGCCGAGGCCCTGTCTGCCCTCTCAGGAGGACATAAAAGATCCTACGGCACTATTTGAAGAGCAGGGGACTTCTCCAGGTGTCCTAACCAGTATTTATCCCTCAACTAACCCCACCAAAACAGTTTAATTGCTTATTTATCTCTCATCTATAGGGAGCAAAACTCACCCTGGCTGAAATTGTAAATTCAGTTTACACAGAGATAAAAATTGAGTCTTCTGGAATTAAAAACTAGAAAACTCATTCTTGTTCTTTCAAGAGAGAAAATAAATGAAATCCGGTCACATTCACAAATAACAAGTTGTTTGATTTTTAGTTATTGCAGTTATGCATTATCAGTTATACTTAGGGAAAGACAATTTATGTGAGGAGGAAGAGAGGAGAGAGTTAGAGAGAGAAAAAGAGAGAGAAGAAGGAGGACTTTTTATTCAAAATACTCGCCTTTGTCTACATAAAACCAAATTAGTATGCAGTGTATTTTCCTGAGGGTGGGTTGTTCTGCATCGGCTCCCAGACTGATTCCCCATTAAAATCAGATGAGGCCGCTCACAGACACGAGTGGATCCTCTCTTCATTGATGTTACAAGGGCAGCATGGAGGAATGAGACCTGGCATGGAGGGTCTCTACTAAAGTGGGAAATTTGAAAGGAATATATGTATATAAAAAGAGAGAGAGAGAGAGACCTGGGTAGGGGTACTTTGAACAAAAAGTACTTTGCTTCCCTTACACCTTACTTTCCCTTTAGGGATGAGATACAAGTTACAATTTCTCTCTGTGTATTTTTAGGATTTCATTGTGTGGCACAAACCAAACTATTACTTACCATGGGGTGATGATAACCTCTACTTTCTGATTGTGTTGTCAGCAATGGTGGGCCTGGATAGTGGATGGGGATCCCATAGGGATGTCCATAATTAACATACGGTGCACAGGGTGCATACACCAGAGGTGGGCAAGGGGTGGCAGGTGACTGTGGAAAGCCCGTAGCCTGAGAGCAAGATACAAAAAGTCACATGATTTACTTTGGAACTGTCTGAGCAGGTTAATAGAAATTTTATACCATTGACATGAGCTGTGCCTTCACGTTCCTATTTTTAGAAACAGAAAGTAGCACTAACCTTTTTATCTTCTAATAGCATCACAGCTCCTCTGGCTGCACTGCGGCTGGGGGCATATTTTATAGTCAGTAAAGTATTGAACTGGTCTCGCCTAAGTTAATCGCCACCAATTCAAAACCCATACAGAGGGTGCATTTGCACATTAATTTAAACTCTAAATTAGAAGGGATCTGTCTTGGGGCCTCAATTATTCACAATATTTATTAATGACTTAGACGAAGGCATTGCTATTTCCACTGAAGTAAATTACAAAGGTGCCGCTTATAACACATTAAGCACGTCGGCTATTTCTGGCAATTCAATAAGCTTTTCACACCTTGTTAAAGTGCGCTTAAGTATGGTTAACTATTCACCCGAGGGGTGGAGTGCCTCGGTACTACAGTGCCACTCTTTGTATCCGGGAGTGTAGTGAAACAGTGGCTGAGTGAGGGGATTACATGTATTTACCAGCCATCACTCAGGCTGCAAGGTTTCATTGTCTTTCAAAGCTCTGTGTCCCTCCTCCATGAACAAGGTAGAGCTGGAAGCCAAACTGGCTACAGACACGTTTTTTATTTGACATTTCGCACTTTTACCATCCATTGCTTATAGCGGTCAAATCGCGTTAACACCACTGTGCAAGCTATAGGCAGTGACGACTATCAGTATTGTCTCCGGAACTGTACTAACCCTGGGTAGTCTGTCAAGGATTTTCAAAAAGGAACAATGTAATAGCAAGAAGGAAATGGTGAGCTTTGGCCAGAGACACTTCACTACACTCCCTGGAGTAAATTTCAAATTTGTGCGATAGTGTAAAATGGGTGATAGCGAATTGATAGCCCGTTTTACATCTGTCATGAAGTCAAAGGAAATAAAAATCGGGAAAGATGTACAACAGGCAGCCAGTTTGCTATCAACCGTTGTACACTATTGCACAAAGTCAAAATCTACCCCCTTTAGTTTCAGTAATTCAATTATTCACAGCTGTGACTTAGAAATGGGAATTAAATTTCAATATCACTAGGCTCAACAGCTCCCAGTCAACCACCCAGTTAACAGATACCTGAATAAAATAGAAAGTTAAAGGAAGTTTGTTCTATGCTGTTCAAATTCAAATGACTTTTAGCACAATAAAAACTTTGAACTTCACTTCTGAAACTTATCATTTATGCAAACTTTGTTTGAAAATCTAGAAGACACATACCTGTTGTGGGTTCATTTATTGAAAAATTGAATGTCATTGTTTTAAATTCCAATCTGACTCACACTTCACTGATGTAAACACTGTTTGTCAGTGCCTTTTTGGGTAATTTATGACAAGAGCAGATAAAGTCTGAGAAGTGTGTGGGAGGTTTTAATGAAGATGGCTGCCACATGGTCCAGAGCTCATTTGTTTAAAATGGCTTCTTGATTACAAAGCATGTTCCTATGCTGCCTGCAAATGTCTCTGTAATGGACGACACTCAGCCATCAGTGACAATAATTGCATCAGGCTCTGTTCTGGCTGAACCGGCCTAGTTACTTTATCTGCTCTGGAGAAATTAATAAAGGTCACTGATGAATTCTAAATCTCTTAAAAATGGCTAATGGTACACTATTCTTTATTACCATCCTGTAGAACTTTGAGGTGTGCAAATGGTGTTACTGTCAAGATTACCAGAGATATACAGAAATATTTTCTTATGAAACGTGTAGATGAATAATACTCATCTACGCAGACCGAGAAACAGCTTTCCTCAAATGTTCTTCCTGTTTCTTAAAGACAGTGATTCATGCTGGGATTCAGTTCCACAGCATTTGTAACCCTCCAGAACCTCACCCAAGAAGTTAATTATCATTTAAAAGCCTAGCCAGAGAGTTGGCAGGCTATTCAAACATGGAATGGCATCACAACTGACCAGGTATCTACACTCTCTCACTCACTCAACACAGGGCTCGCTTTGACAGCAATTCGGAGTTGGAATGCACATTGATTTTATTTCTCACTAGTTTTAGGGTTATTGAGGCTAATTGTAACACCCAACAGTTACCCTAACTCTGATCAGCTAACTCAGCGTAGACCAGAGAAATGTGGGAACCTACTGGTCTGTAGGGTTCAGCCCCAGGACAGTTTGCTTCTAAAAGAACATTAAATGATGGGAAGAGAACTGAAACGTTTAAATCCAGAGTGACCTGAAGTAAGTTATAAAAACATACAGGGGATTTTAACTAGCCCTGGTTTTCCATCCCGTCGCTACCTTCACACCGCTGGTTTAATAGGTGGCTGAGGCGCTCACCTGACTGAAGTGGGAGCCTCATGAGTACATTTAAATCAGGGTCCTATTATGTAGGACCCCAGAGCCATTTTAATGGCCCACGGGATGGGGCCTCTGCCATAGATGCTCCAATCTGTAGAACCTGTCGGCCAAGAAGCGAAGTGGCCACAAAGATAGGTTCTCATGTGTGCCCTACAAAAATAATCTTGACCACTGCTGCCCCGAGCTTACCTCTTCCCCCCCACCCCCAAAACTGTGAATTCTCCCCCCCCCCCCCGAGTTATCTTTTTGCCAGCCAGGTGGCCTCTGGGCTGCCTGATATGATATTGCGCCAGCCGGAATCTGGAGAGTTGTTTGGAGTGGGCAGCTCCCTGGCTCTATTTAAATGAGGCCCGGCCTCTAAAATGGTCTAGGCCTCCCGCTGCCCCTCACGAGCGGTCGACCCATGTGCCCTGCCAGTCGTCCACCCAAATGATAAAATACACTCTCTTACGATAGCAGCAGGATATCCAAATCTCTCAAAGCCTAGTAATCAAATAGATATCAGGTGGCTCAAGTGAACTAAATTGGTCTACAATCCCTAGTGTGGTATATTTGGTGTGAAGGAGGAGGAACAATCAATTTCCTCCTGTGGAGAGTTTGCAGAGGAGGCAGATTTGAGTTTTGTACTTCAGAATCCCAAAATCTCAATCCGAGTAAAATAGGAATTATGAGATACAAAAATATTGTTTGTTCTTTTCCATCTGCATCTCTGGCCCCAAATTTTGCCATAATTTAAGAAATAAGGAAAATAACAAACTCCAAAAGAGAATCTGTATGTGTTGGACCTAGATCAGTATGGAGTCTGGTGGTGATGTTTCTATTGAGTCCCATTACTTGGTAAAGCAATATATATATTTTATATACTTAGTGCTTCATATGAGTGAGAATGTAAGAAAACTGTAAGGCCTCTAGTTTTAACAGATCCATTTTACTTACACCATTAATGCTGAGATATTTCTGCCCCTCTATAGTGTTATCCAGCTTTCTCTCAACCAAAAGAAAATGTCAACAGAAATTGGGAATTACCAGCCCACTCTACTGAGGTACAAGATCACAATCTTGAGGCAGGAGAGCAACAGATTACAATCTTAAGTGGGTGACTCTTGCAAAACGTGAAGGTGTCAGTAGAGTAGTTTAATGGCTCAGTTATGTGGTGTTGATGAACTATTATCTTTTGCATCACACGAATGCTAAATGATTCTACTAATAGCAAAGACAGCAAGGCCATTCGGCCTTACAGTGCTGATGCTGCACATTAGCTACAGTTATACTGTAGCTGGTGCAGAACAGGGTATTAAAAAATCTTACAGTAATCCATTGTTCTGTCTGCAAATTTTTAATGTTAGAAGAGAAGTAATTGGAGAGTCAGCACAATTCTAACTTTACAAATTTCATCATCAAGCACAGACCATAGCATCTGTTGTGTGCATGCTTGGGTTCTGCCTTTTCTCATTTGTGAGGTATAACAATGGCTGCCCACTTTCACCACTCTCAGAAAACACTGCAGTTATTCACCATAGCATTAAATTGTTTGGATGGCAAAATCCTTTCATGTGTGAGGAAATTTGTAAGATTTCTACAAAGGTTTCAGATCGCAAAAGCTGGGATTTCTCCCCTCTCCTTCCAAAGCAGTGATAGACAAATTCCTGTCCAACATAAGCCACAAATATTGTGGCAGGTATTTGCCCTTTTACAGACATTACCATCTTTATATATGTATAATTGATTTGCCAAGAAGTGATTACACTCAGATCAAGATTTCTATAAACTACTGATAAGGTCAGCCATTCGCGAATCCTTATACCACACTTCATAGTATCATAGTAGGTACAGCACAAGAAGAGGCCATTCAGCCCATCATGCCTGTGCCAGCTCTTTGAAAGAGCTATCCAATTAGTCCCATTTCCCTGCTCTTTCCCCATTGCCCTGTAAATTTTTTCCCTTCAAGTATTTATCCAATTCCCTTTTGAAAGTTAGTATTGAATCTGCTTCCACCACCCTTTCAGGCAGTGCATTCCAGACCATAACAACTCGCTGCATAAAAAATGTTTCCTCATGTCGCCTCTGGCTCTTTTGCCGATCACCTCAAATCTGTGTCTTCTAGATACCGACCTATCTGCCACAGGAAACAGTTTCTTCTTGTTTATTCTGTCAAAACTGTTGATGATTTTAAACACCTCTATCAAATCCCCCCTTAACTGTCTCTGTTCTGAGCAGAACAACCCCAGCTTCTCCAGTCTCTCCACTGGAGTCCCTCATTCCTGGCATCATTCTAGTAAATCTCTTTTGCACCCTCTCTAAAAGCCTTGACATCTTTCCTAAAGTGTGGTGCCCAGAATTGAACACAATACTCCAGCTGAGGCCTGACCAGTGTTTTATAAAGGTATAGCATAACTTACTTGCTTTTTTACTTTGCCTCTATTAATAAAGCCCAGGATCCCATATGCTTCTTTAACAGCCTTCTCAATTTGTCCTGCCACCTTCAAAGATTTGTGTATGATTACCCCCAGGTTTCTCTGTTCCTGCACCCCATTTAATATTGTACCATTTAGTTTATATTGCCTCTTCTCATTGTTGTTGCCAAAATGCATCACTTCACACTACTCTGCATTAAATTTCATCTGCCATGTGTCTGCCCATTTCACCAGTGTCCTCCTGAAGTCTGTTACTATCCTCCACATTGTTTACTACATTTCTGAGTTTTGTGTCATCTGCAAACTTTGAAATTATACCCTCGAGACCCAAGTCTAGATCATTAATATATCAAAAATAGCAGTGGTCCTAATACTGACCCCTGGGGAACATCACTGTGCACTTCCCATACACTCTGAAAAACAACCATTCACCATTACTCTCTGCTTTCTGTCCTCTAGCCAATTTTGATTCCACGTTGCCACTGTCCCTTTAATCCAAGGGTGTAAGATTCTCAAAATTCACAGATCCCCCAAAACTCGGAGCAAAACCCTAAAGAAAAGGACTTTGGACTCTTTTCTAACCATTTCAGGGTGATGAAATGTATTGGACCTAACAGAGGGTGATTCAAGGTCAAAAACCAAGATTTGGTATTCTAAAAAAAAGGCATGTTTGGGCTTGTGAAGGAAAAGGCTCCAACAGGAGTTGGGATCAACCTCTGTAATAGACGGTTTGAGTATTGGAGTTAATCAAACTGTCTGGGGAACTGTGTGACCTCACTCAGCCCCTATCAGACATTTACATTCAGACAATAGACCCACGGAAGAGCAGTCCCCACCCAAATTACAGGACCCATCCAAAACATGCATAAAACAAATCCAATCACCCCACTCCATAGAAATCTCAGGCCCAGTCAGGAAACTCGAAACCTGAGCACAACGACCACAATCAAGCAAGAGCTCAACAACTCATGAAACCATCCTGAAACCACTTCACACATTCGCAAACAAGTTACTATTAACGAGCCCGCCAAAATCTTACAATAAACTGGGTCAGATTTGGCATGCAGATAAGGAGGCTTCAATTAGTAAAATTGAAGGCCCGTTTTCTCAAGAAGGCAGTTCAGCCAGGAGTTCGACAGCTCGGAAGATGACAGTTCACCAAGACGGGAGGGCAACAGAAAGAAGTTCAACAGAGAAGGTCAGCAGCTCTAGAAGCAGGCCGACACACAAGAAGAAACCAGAGCACAGCTCCAGTGACCATCAGACACCTCGCGGCAACAAGGGCCTTACGAAACAACCAACCGAATATTATCACCAACCAACCGGGTAATATTGGGCAACTGCGACCAAAGAAAACCAACTCGGGAGAAAACCGAAGATCTGCAAAGTTTCCACTCTACAATCTATTCCTGACTTACCCCTGGGTAAGTTTTCTACTCAAAAGACTCTAAATCCTATCCCTTTACAAAGAAAAGTGGGTACTCACCCGATAGATCCAATAAGCACCCTACCTGATCAGTGGACTCGCGAAGACTGACTAGCTACGCAGTTGGAGTCCTCTACCGCGTCCGGGGTACGGCAGACACCAACCAACACATACAGCGAACCCCGAAATCGCAAACCAGCTCACCTGTCAAGGATTCGTTTGGTGAACATAATCCCTGGTCCTTTAGAGCCCAACTTAGCTAGTAAAGTGGGATTGGGAGGGGTGAGGTATCTTTCTACTGCAATTTCCCTCGTGTGTATTGAAGTGTTCCCCATTTTATTAGAGTGTTGAGATTGTTGTGTTGTATTTTCTCTCTTGAATAAAGATCAAAGTTTCTTGCACCAAAACCGGTTGTCTGCTGCACTTTTGTCACAACCCCCAAATAAGTCCAAGGTCTAGAACCAAGGGAGTGGGAGTGATTTGAACCGCTCAGAAGTCAGAGGTGAAGCTGACACACACCACCACCCCCTACAAGGGCTTTAATTTTGCTAACAAGTCTTTTATGTGGTACTTATCAAATGTCTTTTGAAAGTCCATATACACATCATCAGTCACATTACCCTCATCAACCCTCTCTGTTACTTCATCAAAGAACTCAATCAAGTTAGTCATTCATTTAGTCATTCCGTCTGATAGTGCCTACGTCCCCACAAACATAACAAAGTACATAACGAAAATAAAAGATACTGAAGTAAAAATGAGAATAGAAAAATTTGTTGGTGTCTCTACATGAAATTTGACAGCAAGGAAAGCATTAAAAATCTGATACTTGAGAATGTATACAACAAGAGTGAATGAGGTACAATAGGGTACATTGACATTTATGCTAGAATCAGGGTTACTGAGAGTGTACTCCATTCCTCACAGTCAGTTTGCAAAGTTAATCTTCAGTTCAGTTCTCAAACTGAAGTTTTCAGACCAAAATGAGTAATGCCAGACAGATTATTACACCAGTGTTCAAAAGATTTGCAGTCTTCAATATATATGCTTTTAAATTTTACTGCCAACATCTTGTGATTCCATGCTTCAATTTTCAGTAGACTGGTCCACTAATATAATAGTTGAAATTAAGACTTAGTTAGAAAAGCACAGTAACTGGTTAAACTTCAACTATTTTATATCTCAATGCTACCCCCAACTGATGCAAGTGTAACTAAAACAAAATCATGAGGTAAAAGGATACCAACTGAGCCCTTGCAAGATAGGCATCCAATCTTGCTGAAATCTAGCTTTCAGGCAGCTAGAATAAATAAGTGTAACAGAGAGTCAACCTTATTGAAGATAATCCTTCAACTTCATTCTACAGTGGTGTAGTGGTTATGTTACTGGACTAATAGTCCAGAGAACATGAATTTATAATCCCACCACAGCAGTTTGAGGATTTATGTTCAGTTTCAAAAAAATCAGGAAATAAAAAAACTGGTATCAGTAGAAGTGACCATGATAAGCACTTCCAAATCATAATAAGTTTAGAGTAGGAGTGAAGCAATTAGTGCCTATAGTTTATGCATTCAAAATGAAATAGAGGCTTTATAGAGAGAACGAAAAATAAAGAGAAAGAAATAAAGTGGCAGTGCCTAGTGCTCTCCCTTACATTTTTAGGTCATTTCTGCCATTCTTTACTCTAGATTTTTTGTTCGTGTCTTAGATCACTCTCCGAGTTGAGTTCCAATTTTCTGTGCCTTCGGGACTGTCGTCTCTAGCCTCACTATCTAGCTAAAACGTTCAGTAACATGCCGAGCACATCAAAAGAAAATCCTGGTCTGCCAGTCATTTTTTAACCTGCTGGAATTATTCTTATACCACCACAAGATCTATCTCCAGTCCTCAATATGCAATAGAACGTCACATCAGAGCTTGTTCTAGTTTTAAAATATTAACACATTTATTTAGTAAAAAAGAAACAAGCAAATATGTAAATGTCATATATATTTACAGATATGTCCTGTCCACAAAAAGCAGGACAAATCCAATCCAGCCAATTACCATCCCATCAGTCTACTCTCAATCATCAGCAAAGTGATGGAAGGTGTCGTCGACAGTGCTATCAAGCGACACTTACTCATCAATAACCTGCTCACCGATGCTCAGTTTGGGTTCCGCCAGGACCACTTGGCTCCAGACCTCATTACAGCGTTGGTCCAAACATGGACAAAAGAGCTGAATTTCAGAGGTGAGGTGAGAGCTACTGCCCTTGACATCAAGGCAGCATTTGACCGAGTGTGGCACCAAGGAGCCCTAGTAAAATTGTAGTCAATGGGAATCAGGGGGAAAACTCTCCAGTGGCTGGAGTCATATCTAGCACAAAGGAAGATGGTAGTGGTTGTTGGAGGCCAATCATCTCAGCCCCAGGACATTGCTGCAGGAGTTCCTCAGGGCAGTGTCCTAGGCCCAACCATCTTCAGCTGCTTCATCAATGACCTTCCCTCCATTATAAGGTCAGAAATGGGATGTTCGCTGATGATTGCACAGTGTTCAGTTCCATTCGCAACCCCTCAGATAATGAAGCAGTCCGTGTCCGCATGCAGCAAGACCTGGACAACATCCATGCTTGGGCTGATAAGTGGCAAGTAACATTCATGCCAGACAAGTGCCAGGCAATGACCATCTCCACCAAGAGAGAGTCTAAACGCCTCCCCTTGACATTCAACGGCATTACCATCACCGAATTCCCCACCATCAACATCCTGGGGGTCACCATTGAACAGAAACTTAACTGGGCCAGCCACATAAATAATGTGGCTACAAGAGCAGGTTAGACGCTGGGTATTCTGCGGCGAGTAACTCGCCTCCTGACTCCCCAAAGCCTTTCCACTATCTACAAGGCACAAGTCAGGAGTGTGATGAAATACACTCCACTTGCTTGGATGAGTGCAGCTCCAAAAACACACAAGAAGCTCGACACCATCCAGGACAATGTAGCCTGCTTGATTGGCACCCCACCCACCGCCATAAACATTCACTCCCTTCACCATCGGCGCACCGTGGCTGCAGTGTGTACCATCCACAGGATGCACTGCAGCAACTCGCGAAGGCTTCTTCGACAGCACCTCCAAAACCCGCGACCTCTACCAGCTAGACAGACAAATGCAGCAGGCACATGGGAACAACACCACCTGCACGTTCCCCTCCAAGTCACACACCATCCTGACTTGGAAATATTTTGCCGTTTCTTCATCGTCGCTGGGTCAAAATCCTGGAACTCCCTACTTAACAGCACTGTGGGAGAACCTTCACCACAAGGACTGCAGTGGTTCAAGAAGGCGGCTCACCACCACCTTCTCAATGGCAATTAGGGATGGGCAAAAAATGCTGACCTTGCCAGCAACACCCACATCCCATGAACAAATAAAAAAAAATCCTACCATCTATCTTCTTGGAGGGGAAATGGCAAAAGTTTTCAAATCAAAATGCTATCCTGTATCTCTATGAACAACAGTTGTACACACAGCTCACCTCCTTGTCGCCATATCAGCTTGCCCAAATGAAGATCTAATTTTTTCAATTCAATTACATTCAGACTACTGTTATCTATTTCTTCTTTTTTATGGTTCTCAACCTGTTGCCAAGGCTCATTAGAAATTCATAACGGACAGCCTCATTCAAAAATAACAGGCTATCATATTCATAACTGAACTGATCAAAAAGTCTTTATATATTTGAAAATAGTGAGTTAGATTTTGTCTAAAGCCTGTGACCAGGGAGACTACAACAACAAATATCACAACACATGAAAAAATATAGTTTGAGGCTGCAGGCGTTTTGTTTGAAACCTCATCTGCCTGATTTATAGGGACAGCTACCAGACCAAAACAAAACAAACAGAACTGCTTCATATTTGTTGCACTCCTTATATCCATTTCTTCCAGACAACTTGCTCCAAGGTGACATCAGATGCAAGGTAAACTAACATTATTTGGATTTATGTGATGCTCAGATATGACATTTGTACTCAGGGTCAGTTTAAAAGTCAGTGCCCTATACCCAATTCCACATTTTTTTGAAAGCAGACAATGGTTAGCAGCACATACAGTTTGATGTTAAATAAAAATCCATTTAACAAAATCTTAATTTACACTTATTTTATTGGGCCAGAAATTGCTCCTGAAATGACGGAGGAGCTCAACAGCGCTCTCCGTTTTTAATGGCGAAATGGAGGAGCAAGTTCCCGCGTTTGCACATGCACACTAAAACGCGGAAATCATGAACTTTCTCCTTTTGGTTCACCAGTGATTTGGCAGCTTCGAATTAAAAGGCCATCGCACGCTGCAATCAGAGAAATCATTGAAAAATCACCAACTTGCTTATCTGTCCAGCTGGAAAGTTACTAATTATGCCACCAAACAGGTACGTTTAAAAATACCAGGTCTAAATTAAGTTTTAAAAGCGCAGTTAATCTTAATGACTGCCAAACTAAAAATTAAATTTTAAAAATGTGGAGTCTCATATTACTCCTTATTTTAATAGGTTTCGGTCATTTTAAAAAAAATTCCCTTCTGTCTCTTTAATTTAGTTCAATTATTTCTTTGATTTTTATAAAAAATTATTTACAATGACATCCATAATGCTAACTTTAAATGAACAAAGTCTGCTTGCCTGTTTGAGCAATGCAGCCTGAATCTGTGGACGTGACTTCTCTTCCTGACAGATTTTGTGGCCGTGTCTCCTATTCTCACAGACTGTTCCATGCACATCAACTCATGCTGCACAGAGGCTGGGTTGATAGCACACAATTATTTTAAAGTTCAAAATCAAGCAATTCGACACCTCAGAGCCCGCAGTAAGTATTTTCATTACTTTAATTAGCAGGAGCTGCGGTGAGCGCTGCCACGCCACTCTGTGCGATTTCTGGCCCATTAAGTGCCACTTAAATTAGTTTCTGCAGAGGCTTCACATAATAGCATCGTCGCTGGGTCAAAATCCTGGAACTCGCTACCGAACAGTACTGTGGGAGAACCTTTACTACAAGGACTGCAGCGGTTCAAGAAGGCGGCTCACCACCACCTTCTCAAGGGCAATTAGGGATGGGCAATAAATGCTGGCCTTGCCAGCGACACCCACATCCCATGAACAAATAAAAAAAATACATATTTTATAGTACATTCCCATACCTGTTTTTTCAGTTTCTTCCCCAGTAAGTCCTGATCTTTCCTTTCCTTTATAAAGTCTTCCTCATAAGCCTCAAGCTGTGAAAAAAATAAGTAAAAATTCCCTTAGCTGGCGATTGGTCACATGATCAAACAAATAATATGTAAGTAAATGGAACATGAAACAGTCACTTATTAAAGTAGAAGATGACAAATTAAATGTAGAAAGGCAGTTACTATGGTAATACCCGAGTGTTCAGTAAAGTAAGCTTTGATTGCAGTTGCTCAATGTTTTTCTTCAATTCTTCTTTCTCTTCATTCATTCTTTCCCGGTCACACCTTTCTTTCTGAAAGTCTTCTTCAAATATCTGCACCTTTAACAGAACCCCAAATATATTAAGAATCCTTGGATATAATTTGGCTCTACCTAATCTGGTCAACATACTTGATTGCACACAGAACAAATAATGCTAAGCTTCTGCAGTAATGTATCCCTGAACACATACCACTTGTGAAGAAGCTAGAAGATAGAGGAGAGGATTAATTAGAGGCTCCAATTGGGACCACTACTGTTTATATGGTATGAGCTAAAAATCCAAACAGGGTTCAGGCTCGTGAACGCAGTGGGGCAATCTCCACAGACGGCCAAGGAAGTTTTACACATCTCCTTTCTTTCTTATCACAACCTTACCAAATAAATAGAAATCTCAAAAATTAAAGACAATCATAATCATGGGTCAGTGATTTCCAACCACTGTCCACCAACTTAATAAAAACGACATTATCCACATACAGAAGAAAACAAACCAGAAACTTGTCGTTTTCTGCATGTACAACAACTACAATATAGTAAAACATCCCAAGGCGCTTCAAACATTATCAAACAAAATTTGACACCAAGCCACATAAGGGGACATTAGGACACGTGACCAAAAGCTTGGTCAAAGAGGTAGGTTTAAGGAGCATCTTAAAGGTGGAGAGGTATCGGGAATGAATTCCAGAGCTTAGGGCCCAGGCAGCTGAAAGCACGGCCTCCAAAGGTGGAACGATGAAAATTGGGAATGCACAAGAATTGGAGGACCGCAGGGAACTCAGAAGGTTGTAGGACTGGAGGAGGTTGCAAGGATACGGAGGGGTGAGGCCATGGAGGGATTTGAAAACAACTTTGCAGTCATCTGTGCAGGGCACGAAGTTATTATTTCTTGCAAAATGTTCAATGCATTGTATATTACCTGCTGTTTTAGGACCTCAATTTGTGTCGTCAGTTCCTCAGGATGAGATTTTCTCATGATATCTTCACTATCAAAATTGTGAGAGGAGCAAGAAATATTCTGCTTTCTTAAAGCATCAGACAGAGCCTGTAACAAAATTAATTTGAAAGACTTGAGACTAACAATCTTTATCCACTGAGTCACAAGGGGTTACACTAAGCTTTCTTCAAAATGCATGTGAGTAAACATGGGTCTAGACCTAAATCCTACGACTATGTGGTACAGCGCATTGGAGCTTCAGTGAGCTGAGCTACTGTGTCACCCTCTGGAGTCTTTACTTAGAGATTTCAATACTGTTTTGTTTCAAGATTACTTCTGCCTAACATTTGTGAGGTATAACTCTACAGTATGGTTTAGAAAGAAGAAATTTACATAGACTACTGGTGAAATCCCCAGCCAAATAGCAGTCACATTAGCAATACCGGTAAAAACTACCACTGAGAGCCATTTCAAAACTCAATGATATTCACCAACATTCAAACCCAATTTGGGTTCTTGAACAAAAACAGAAAATGTTAAAGATTCAGAGCAGGTCTGCCAGCATTTGAAAAGAAAGAAAAATGGTTCAATGTCTGAAACGTTAGCATCTGACAAAAGGGGTAAAAAAAGAAAAGATAAGTTAATATTTTGGGTGTACACCCTTCGTCTAATGAAGGGTCTATACTTGAACATTAACTTATCTTTTCTCTTCAGATGCTGACAGACCTCCACTATTTCCAAAACTTTTGTTTTTATTTCATCCTGTTCTTTATCATCTCAAGTTTCTTGGAACGTTTCACCTTAGTAATTTATTTGCATTGGCAACAAGGTTTAAGATCCTGGTTGTGGTTACATTTATAAAGTTTGTTTAATTTACTAATACGCAAGAACAGTTCAATGAAAAAACAAAATACCCACTGTGGCTCATTCTGGAATTATCACAGAACAATCTACTTTTGATCTGTTAAAGCAGGAAAGCAACTCTCACTGCGACACTTAAAAAGTCAAGGACTTGCACCTAAATATGTTCCATGTATTCAGCACTTCAATAATAAATCTTCCAAAAAGTACTTAAGGTCTCCTCTGCGGATTCCTGTGTTGTGTGAAACAGCAGGAGACTGATACTTGAATATCAACTGGTGGACATAATCCAGTAATACACAGCACATCTGTTTCCTAGCTTTGGAATTGGTGCATTAAGTCAGTTAGCAAACTGATTGGAAATTTTTTTTTAATTCTCTTTTTCCATATGTTTTTTTATATTTAAAAAAAAACTGCTCTCACTTGGACTTTTAAGTGTTCTTGTTAAGTGGCATAGTCATAATTTTTCCTCCCCCAAATATTTGTTTTGTCAGTTCCATAGGACTCCCCTGCCATACACTATTCCCCAGATCAAAAGGGCAGAGCAGTGAACTGTTCCCAGAGCCTTGCCGGCATGAAGGGACTGTGAAAAAAAAAAGAGTTTCCTTGTCCCTCTTCTCCCATTTAAGGAAAAATGTCTCCACTTCGGCCTTTCCCTAAAGGGCCTGGGGGAAATCAGGAACTCAAATTGGCACAGCAAGGGGGAAAGAGAGAAAACATATTACTTACACGCGCACACACACGCGTGCGGCCTCGCCCTTCATATTCCAGTCCATCCGTGCACTAATGGACTGTACCACTAGACCAGCCATTTAAAGCCTGCTCTCATCTTGGAAAGCAACATGATCACCACAGATTGGATTCAGCTCCAATACTTTATTTGAATACCCAAGACTCTCATACTTCACATACCATAAGACAATATGCAGTACAGCACTGGACAGCAGTTAACCAGATGTTTTGTGTTGACTAAAAGGCCCATTATATATTTGATCTTTTTAAAGTTTAACTAGTGGCAATTTACAATTTAAAAATTATATAATTTTGAGGACCATTAGCGAGGTCATCTGAACCTTTATTATGTTGTCTACTTGAAAACAAATGGGCAAAACTCACACAAATAAGTTTTACTAACAGTGAGTGAGAGGTGGTGCCCCTGTACCTTTAGGAGAGAAGAGAAAACTGGATTTTAAAAAAATCTTGCAGAGGACTTAGTGATCATGGGCATGTGAAACAGGTTTACTGAAGAGAGACTGATTCATTTGTGGAACTATCTACTGCACTGGTCTACAGATGAACATGTAGATAAGAACAAAGTAATTACTATACAGACCTTATTCAGACGAGCAATTTCATGTTCATAATATCCTTTTTGTTTGGTTATCGAAGTATGATATTCTTTCAAATGCTTGTTCTGTTCTTCAGCCTCATACAACTTTGCATTTAGTGTCTGCTTTTCTTCCTTTTTTTTCAAAAAAAAGGGAAAAAACAACATAAGTAATAGGAAGACCAGACTTGAGAGGAACAGATTCAATCAATGTAAAGTTACAGTTGATGGGATGAACATAGTTTTAACTGTGTAACTGCTGCAGCTTTTGAGTCAAATAAAGTCCTAGGTTTTCTATTTTCAAACCATTATTGGTGAAGACATACTTCTGCCGTTTCAAGTTTTGCTTTGGCAAGCAGTAGCTTCTTATCGAAATCCCTCTGCTTCTGGTCCAGTTCTTTCTCCAGGTCACTCAGGGACTGCTGGTAAGTGGTGAGCTTTTCCCTCAGCTGCAGAACATGAAAGCCAATGAAGGATCCATTATATAGTGGGATGTTATGGATGATTCAAGGAGAAGCACAATTAAAACAATCATCTGTTAGGTAGCAGAAATATGGGGGGCTTATTATTAAAGAATCAAAAATCCAAGTGGGCAAAGCAGGTTACGTGTGTGTGTATATGGGATGGATACACATTCATCCACACACAAATACACAAACAGCATACAGTTCTGAGAATATTTAACACATTTTTAAATTATCTTTTTTAAAGTTTGTTTTTTCTTCTCTCTGCCTTTCTATGTTCCAAGCACCAAACCTCAACCCCAACCAAGAAGGTGTATAAAGAACTTGCTGCCAGGTCTGTGCATATGTAATTCTCTAACAACTCACTAGGGGGTGTGTGAGAACAGTTTAGGATCAAATTGAGATACATACAATTACACACTTCTCAAAGAGCATGTATGTTGAGACTATTATGGACTTAGCTGGGGAATTAACAGAATTCATTTTACAAAAGGGTGTTTACAAAAAAAGAAAAACAAAGCAGTTTTTTTTGGTTTAAACTAAAAATGTTGCACATTAATTAAGTTTCAATACTTTTTACAGTTTATATATTAGCAAGATTAAGTACATGTACCATCCACACACAAGGAAAACCACAAATGAACAAAAAAGAACCTAGATAAAATGTTGAGAAGATGCAGGTATCTGTTACCTTCTGCTCATACAGTGCCTTCATGTTCCTGAACTCTTGGTCCCACTGCTTGTTTATCTCCAGGAGCTATCATAACAATAAATTCATTGAGCCACATCAAACTAAATAGAAACATTGCTCCATACACAGACTAAAGGTTAGAGTTTTTAAACATTACAGATTGGAAAGAGCCACTCCACAAGTAAAATACAATGTTGGCACATATGGGAAATAGCATTAAAAAAAAAGGTTCCTGAGTTTCAGAGTTATGGAAGAACACAATTCCAGGACATGTAGCTGACATCATACCAATGAAATTATTTGCTCAGTTTAATCCCAACTAGCATGGCATAATATGCTGTCGTTTTAGGCTAGACAAGATCAAATACCTAAAGCAAGGCCTAGAGAAACATTTTAATCTTTAGATTTAAAAAGGCAGTCCATCCAAACCCTTAACCACTCCCTCCATATAAACTCTCGTACTCATATTTACAATCACTCCTTCCACCTTGCCATCTCACGTAGCATCACTACTCCCATCATCTCGATCACAGTCAAGCCAATTTCCGACCAGTCCTTTGTGTCCCTCACTACTCACATCCCCCCATCCCCTTCGAACCCCACTTCCTTCTGTGTCTGCCCCTGAAATAAACTCTCCCTGAAGTCACTTACAACTGCACGTTCAAACCCCCAACTTTCTAGCCTTTGGTCCTCCATTCGCCATTTCAGTTGCCAATTTGCTCAACCACTTCCTCACTTCCAACTTTGATGCCCTTGTCCCCCAGTAAAACTCTTACTCCCTCCCACCTTTGTTGTCCCGGCTGGTACAGCCCCCATCTTCGCTCCCTCAGGTCCATGGGACGCAAACCTGTGTGTATCTGGCGCACAACTGGTTTAGCCACCCATCATCAGATCTAGCTCGACCACATCAAGCACTATTGGGCCCTGCTCTCCTTGGCCAGAACTGCTCACAACTCCAGGATCATCCTGGAATGTAAAGATAACCTCCGGCTTCTTTTCTCCACCACCAACCGTCTCCTTAAACCCTTCTCCCCTGAACTCCAACAACAAGTGCGAGGAGCTCACGGACTTCTTTGTCACTAATATTAAGACCGTCCATTCAGCTGCCTCTGCCAAATCCCACATTTTCCCTTGCCCACTAAACCAAACCTCCCTCAAGATTCCCCCCTGCCCTGTCCCTGAACCCACGTCTTTCTCGAGTTTCTCTCCCATTACCCCTCATGCTCCCTGAGCTCATCTTGTCCATGAGACTCACTTCCTGCTCTCTTGCCCCCATTCCCACTAAATCTCTGACTACCCAACTTCCCTTCCTGGGCCTCCATGCTAGTTGACATCGTAAATGGTTCCCTTTCTTCTCTTTCAAAACTGCTGTCATCACCCCCCTCTGCAGAACACCCACCATTGATCCCTCTGTCCTTGCAAGCTACTGCCCCATCTCCAATCTTCCTTTCCTCTCCAAAGTCCTTGATTGTCCTCCGAAATCTGAGCCCATTTTTGCTGCAACTATGACTTTGTATCTCTCCAATCAGGTTTCTGCCCCTACCACAGCACTGAAACGACTCTAATAAAAATCGCAAATGGCATCCTATGTGACGGTGACCATTGTGCACTATTCCCTCCTCATCCTTCTCGACTTCCCTGCAGCCTTTGACATGGTCAACCATACCATCCTCCTCCAATGCCTCTCCTCTGTTGTCCAGCTGAGCGGGACTATCCTTGCTTGGTTCCACTTTAACTATCCAATCTTAGCCAGCACAAATCCAACAATAGCTTCTCTTCCCGCACCGTTACCTCTGGACTACCCCAAGGATCTATCCTTGGCTCTCTCCTCATTTCTCATCTATATGCTGCCCTTGGCGACATCATTTAAAGACATGACATCAGGTTCCACTTGACCCTTCCGCTGCCTCTGTGTTGTCATACTGCTTGTTCAACAACCATTCCTGGATAAACCACAATTTCCTTCAATTAAACATTGGGAAGACTGAAGGCATCATCCTCGGCTCCCACCACAAACTCCGTACACTTGCCATTGATTCCATTCCCCTCCCCGGCCACTGCCTCAGGTTGAACCAGACTGTTTGCAATCTCAGCGTCCTATATGACCCCAAGCTGAGTTTCCGATCCCATATCCTCTCCATCACAAAGACTACCTACCTCCAACTCTGTAACATCACCCGTCCCTGCCTCAGGCAATCTGCAGCTGAAACCCTCCCTTTGTCACCTCCAGATGCAGCTATTCCAATGTTCTACTTGCCGGACTCCCTCCCTCCATCCTCCATAAACTTTAATTCATCCAAAACTCTGTTGCCCGTATCCTGTCCTGCACCAAGTCCTGCTCATCTATCACCCTGTGCTCGCTGACCTATGCTGACTTCTGGTCCATCAAAACCTCGATTTTAAAATTCTCATCCTTGTGTTCAAATCCCTCCATGGCCTCATCCCTCCCTATCTCTGTAACATTCTCCAGACCTCTGAGAACTCGGCATTCCCCCAACTCTAGCCTCTTGTGCAAATCCCACTCCCTGTGCCCCACAATTAGCAGCTGTACCTTCAGCCACCTGGGCCCTAAGCTCTGAAATTCCCTCCTTAAACTTCTCCACCTCTCCGGCTCCCTCTCGTCCTTTAAGACCCTCCTTAAAACCCATTTCTTTACACAAGCTTTTAGTCATCCCTCCTGATATCTCCATCTTTGGCTTGGCATTGATTTTTGACTGATTACGTGAAGTGCCTTGAAATGTTTTTCTGTTTTAATAGCTTTATGTAAATATAAGTTGTTGTTATTGTTGGAGCCAAAGATGTCATATGAAGAAGAAGCTGGATTACAACTGCAATTTCAAAATTAAAATACCTCTTTTTTCTGATTTTCCAAAGTCTTAATCCGTCTTTCAAACGCTTCTTTCCCATCTGTGGAAAGTTTCCTCTGGTTTTCGATTTCCATTCCAGTCACATTCTACCAAGAGAAAAGACAGACAAGACTTCTCACTCTCCCATTTCTCATTTACCCTTCTCGCTCTGAACTTTGTGGCACACACATACATGTTAAATGGTTTTAACGTTCATAATCTAAATTGCTTTCACCTGTGGGCAACTTTGAATTGAAAAGTAGTTCACTTATTTAATTGAAGACAAGGCTTTATTGGTATATTTTCAGAAAATCAAACATTATAAAGAATTATGATTGGTTTCCACTTCCTTTTGTTTTTCCTGTCCATTTATTCAATATTTTGTTCAAGCAGTGAATGATGATAGTACCAGAGAAAGCGACTTGGAGTGGTTATTATGCCTATCAATGTTAATAGCAATATCTACTGATGCTAATTTAGCTTGTTCATACTGGCAGGCTCATTAATTCACACTCAGCCAAATCCCTTGAAAAGGCCATTAACATTCTCAATGTTTAAACACATATTCGGAAAAATATGATCTCCACCCCAACCACTCAATTACACTTCCCAGCCCCATGTTTGATGATATAATTAACGGTTCCCTTCACTGTGGCTCTGTCCCTCTCCTTTTTCTAAATCTCTGTCAACACCTCCCTCTTCAAAAGGCTCACCTTCGATCTTTGCATTCTGTTCACTTATGACCCTATCTCTAACCTCCCTCTCCTCTCCAAAACCATTTGATGTGTTATCATTTCCAGCCCTACGTCCACTTCTCCGACAACGCCTTATTTGAACCTCATCAGTCCAGTCTCTGATCATTGGTGCATTATCCTTCCATGTCTTCCTTGACTTCTCTGCAATGTTACCATTCCATCAGAACATCCTCATGTGATTCCATCCACCCCATACTCACTAATCTACACTGGTGCTGCATTGGTATTGAAATCCTCGTCCCTCCGCAGCCTTTCCTCACCTGACCGCTACACTTACAACCCCTCCCATGCTCACTGGTCTTCTGACTCTGCCCCTCTCTGATTTCCCCACACACCTCTATTCCACGTTGGCAGAAGCTTCAGTCATTTCAGCCCTACTCTCTAGAACAACCTTACTAAATTGCTCCACCACTATCTATAAGGGTTCAGTATCTGTTCTTTTTCTCTCCATTTCTCTGTGGAAATTCAAGTTCATAGAATCTTACAGCCTGTCGTGCCTGTGCCAGCTCTTTAAAAAAGCTGTCCAATTTAATTTAGGTTGTTCTTGTTACTAAAAACTTTCCACCATTTTCCTTCTTAAAAAAACAACTAACTGGTACACAGCACAGTAAGAACAAGGGAGCAGCTACATGCAGCCTTATAATTTCTGTCCTTTTGTAGAAAAGAGAAAAAAACGAATCCAGTATTATTTTGATGCTGCACTCCTCTAAGGGTTAATTACAGACCCTTTCAGACCCAGGTGTACAAACAGTAGCAGATAAAAGAGATACTGTAGCTTTAAGACACTTTACCTCCTTAATCTGAGTTCACACACCTTTATAGAATCTCTTCTCCTTTCTTCATCCGAAGCTCTTTGTTTATTTACCATAACTTTTTGGGATTTTCAAAGTGAAGACAAAATATCTGTGTATTCCCAGCACCAAAGGATGAGTACAGTGCTCTGATTCAAATCTGTTCTCATACCCAGGCTTTTAAATGATCCCAGTTCCTTTATCATTTTTAGAACCACGCCAAATTACATATAGAGACACTTCAACATTTTTGATCAATGACAGTTGATATGAAAGAGGACAGGGCTTCCCATTATGTTGCAAACTTGTTTAGTCTCGTTCGAATGATTACGGCATTAAACACAATCAGCCAACAGCTGGAAATGGAAATAGCTGTAAAACCAGTTGTCAGCAGGAAAGAAAAGATGGCCAAGTAGGATAGCTGCACAAAGTGGGATGGGCTGAACTTCAACTCATGAAGGTCAAAACAATAAAGGACACTTATTTAATCTGGTAGGCTCCATTACAGAATGCGATCCTCCCTGCTCAATTTTGCTCTATGCATCAGTCCAGTCGATTATTTAATGCCCAAAGGCAAA
Source organism: Heptranchias perlo (assembly GCF_035084215.1). Taxonomy (NCBI): domain Eukaryota; kingdom Metazoa; phylum Chordata; class Chondrichthyes; order Hexanchiformes; family Hexanchidae; genus Heptranchias; species Heptranchias perlo. Next base: position 122,195,985 of record NC_090325.1, on the reverse strand, counting down.
TGAGGACGATCTGAAGATCTGCCCTTTTGCCTTTAAACACCATCCCCTTTGAGTAGAACAGGAAGAGTCAGCGTGATTGGTTCTGCTGGTATAAGGCTGTAAGGATGTGCTCAGCTCCAGTTGTGATCAACAGCACTTGAGGGTGTTGTGAATAGTCGAGTAAGCCAAGTGTAATTTGAATCTCTTTTCACTGATAATATAACTAACAATTATTTCTGTAACGTACATACATTAAGGGGGCGGGCGGGGGAGTTTCATGCGGACACAGAGCCTCTCTAAACGCAAGAGTGGGTTGGAAACTATAATGCAACACTATTGCCCTGAAAATGCAAGATTTGTCTGCTGGCGGGGAGCCTCACTCGATGGGAGTGCTGATCTGAGATTCGGCCACAGAGGTCAGTGTGGCTGATACACGGTGGACCTGATTTTCCAGTCATTATAATCCATGACCAGAAAATCCTTAACCTCATAAAATTACCCCAATATATGTAAAAATGACGCACAGAGGACACTAATAAAATCAATACCAATTGATTTTAATACCAATTGATTTTAATGAGCAAGGAACACCCTTCCATAACTCAGATGTGACTAATGAGTGAGTTATGAAGATTTCCTCACTTATGGAGTGATCTGGAAATTCCACTGTTTCTCACTGTGAATGTCATTTATACAAAAGAAGGGACCCTTTTTTAAACAGATTTATTATTCACAATGTTTTAATGCCGATTATTAGGCACATTGAAGCTACTGAAACACACTGCTGTCTCTTTCTTCCCCTCTTCTCCTCAAGAGAAATGCCACTCTAGCCTCTTCTACCCTATATAGTCAGCTGTAAATTTGCTAGTACCAATCCAAAGCACTTGAATTATGACAGCTGTTTTTAAGACTCCACTGTGTTGAAACATATGGCCCAAATGGGAATCCCATCACTCTATCATCACAGCATGGCGATGACATTATGCAGTGGGTTACTAGCTACAAAAGTTTACACCTTCATCAGAAATTCCTCTCCTCACAAGTTTCGTGGAGTATTAACCTGTTTAAAACAAATAGATTAGCAATCCTGCTGGAACAGGGAGAGAGGAATTTCAGACGAATGTGTTGTGTGTTCATCTGTTAGTATCGCACGTGTAATTTCAGTGCGCATGGATATATCTGGAGTAACAATGGGCCAGAAATCGCTCCCAAAATAACAGAGGAGCTCAATAGCGCTCTTCATTTTTAGTGGCGGCTTGAAGAAGCAAGTTCCCACGTTTGCACATGTGCAGTAAAACATGGAAATCCGGAACTTGCTCCTAGTGGTTCGCTGGTGACCTGACGGCTTTGAATTAAAGGGCCATCGCACGCTGCAATCAGAGAAATCATTGAAAAATCGCAAACTTGCTTATCTGCCCAGCTGGAAAGTAACTAATTATGCCACCAAACAGGTATGCTTACAAATACCAGGTGTAAGCTAAGTTTTAACAGTCTTAATGACAACTAAAAATTAACTTTTAAAAATGTGGAGTCTCACATTACTCCTTATTTTAATAGTTTTTGGTCAATAAAAAGTTTTTTAAATTAAAAAATTATTCTTTTTTACTTTTCCCTTCTGTCTCTTTAATTTAATTCAATTATTTATTTGGCTTATTAATATTTATTTTTATTTACAATGACATACAGAATACTAACTTTAAATGAATGAAGTCTGCTTGCTTGTTTGAGCAATGCAGGCTGATTCTCTCCCTGATAGATTTTGTCGGTGTGTCTTCTCCTCACAGACTTTTCCAGCCGTGCAGCAACTCACGCTGCTTAGAGGCTGGGTTAATAGCGCACAATTTTTTTAAAAGTTCAAATTCAAGCAGTTCGACGTCACAGCACCCGCAGTAAGTATTTTCGTTAATTTAATTCGCAGGAACTGCAGTGAGCATTGCCTCGCTGCTTGGAGTGATTTCTGGCCCATTGATTTATCTGACATGATTTATCAAAACACTTGTCCTGTGAAAGCAAATTCTGGATACAATCAGAGAATTATAATACTGAAAAATATCAAATACCAATTTGTTCCTGATTTCTAGTGCAGTCATTCTTGCTTTATGTCATTTTAATTCGAATCAACTTTTTTTGACCTGGCTTCAGAGGACAGATTTAATTGGAACTGGTGTCTTGAACAAATACTTCACTTTTAGAATTACCACCAGTCTGGTTTTTAACCAGAAAGTCTGGTTTTTGAGTGGGCTATCCAGAAATTCTAAAATGTATACCAGACACCAAAATTCTGATTTTCAAAATAGCACCCCCATTTTAAAAAATTTATATTTCTGCATCTTATGATGTGGAGGTCCTGTTATTGAGTTAAGAACGTGTTGAATTATTTTTTTCGTCAGTAGCAAAACAAACATCAGAATTCATGCCAAGATTCCACCCTCCTGACCCCACCCTTTTTTTCAGTTCTGGACTTGGCACTAGGCCACAGCCTTGTTCCTTTTACATTATGATGTCGCGAACCGACTCCCAGAAGCACTTACATATACGGGAGTTTGTACATATACGTGCTTGAAATGAAGCAGAAAGCTTCCCGGCTCTGTGTCCTGCTCTCCTGCTTGTAAACGCAGAAACCCCTGGTTCACATTACATGCACTTATCATCATCAGAATTCCTACAGTTACCTGAGGTCTTTTCTCACAACTAAACTGAAATGAGCTGCTGTGAGTAGAAGCAGCAATAGCTTTGCCAGACGATGTTCCTATGTTCCTAAGTGCTCTTTCTCGTCGAACCTGTGCAGCTTTGCAAGCAAATTGTTTGCAACCAGTTTCACACATGCACCACCGTAACACAATAGTTTGACAATGAATATGCACCACTTCAAACAGCTTCCAACCTCCAAACCGAGCAGCAGTGCAACTTAAACCAATTTGTTTTTAAAGTATACGTACAGCTAATTTTTTCAAAAATGAAATAAAACAGGTTCCACATTTGCTAACATGGTAAATTGTACCTTACCAACACGTGATTTCATTGGAAGGTGCAAAAAATGCTCCAATTTTTTTTGTTGTTCTCTGTAAACCTATTAATGAAAAATTCAGCTCAAACACCATTGCGTGGGTTGAACAGGATTATCTATGCTGCATCCTCTCACATATGAAACAGCAGGTGATTAGATTTTGATGCTGCCCTCTAATGGAGCTTTGCTTCCGGGCTTCACTTTAGTTTGGGTTTTATGCCAACTCACCTGAATTAGAAGCACACCGTCTACTTTTAAAGGATGGTGTCATCCAGGTAAGTTATTCCTTTGGGTGGACTCAGATCCCAGCAATGTGGTTTTATTCTTAGAAGTTGTTTTAATTGTAGTTTTAGTCTGGTACCTGGACTTCAGGTTTTATTCTTATTTCTTTATAGTCTTCAGAAGAAATTTCAGGGCCAGTTTTAAGAATACATACTCCTGGTAGGGAGTGTCACCCACTAGGAAATCATGGGCATGTTTCCTACAGTTTCCATTCACAATGTTGGGAAATCATGTGGGCCATCCTTTAATTATTTGCTATGTGCACCCTTCAACACTGAAGATCCCCTCCCAGGAATATGATTTCATAAAATTGTCCCTTTAGTCTCAGTCCTGCTGTAGTCTTTGCTTCCCAAATTTTAGTCAGATATTAATTCCAAAGTTAGGCAAAAAAATGTAGTCAAAAATGTAATTGTTGCTTTCTGTATTTTCATTCTATTTTTTCAGGAATTTTTTTCAAAAGTTACATTTCAAAAAAATGTCTCAATTGTTTCACTTTCCACACAACTCATAAGGCCACAAGAAGCATTGAAAAATAATAAACGGTGCTCCACTGAAGAGCCATCATGGAGGAAGATTTCATTTGTTTGATATTTGTAGTGAAATCGTGACTGTGTATAAAAAAAACACTTCTAAAATATTGCTACAAACAGTCACCAAACAAAACCTTGGGAGCTGTGGCAATCACGGAAAGTTCACGCTGTGACGGAGGGTTTGCTGCAGATGTCTTTATGGCAATTTTTCATGTTTTTTTTAAATCTCAAGCTAATTGAGTTATTGTGACATGCTGAGATTATAGACACATTAAAAAAATGTATTTTAAAAGTCTCCTACCCTTGTCAGCAGGATTATATTTTTAAGGCCAAGGGGAGATGTTTTATGATATCAGGAGGAGTGCCAAAGTAAATGTACTCACCTTTATTTTACTATTGGGACATAGTTCATTTGGCACAAACCAAATGTGGGAGCTGCAGCACCCTCGGGGATGTAGAATATAGAGCGTGGAGGCAAATCTTTTCCCTTTTTCTATTCACTGTTTCATTGTAGGCCATGTTTGTTTTGTGGGGCACATAAGCAGCTTGCACTGTGACACATAAGTGTTGAAAGGTATGCTCTGAACTAACACTGCCACCTGAAGCCAGGCATGTGCTGTGGTAGAATGCACTCGCACAAGGAGGGATATGAACTGGCTACAGGGGTGGCTGTCTGGGTCTTCTGCCAAGTTCTAACATCTGGATATCTCATGTATGCTTTCAGGAGAAGGCTGCACATAACCATTGGGAGTGCAGTCATGCTGGCAGCGGTCCTACAAATTTGAAAGAGCTGTACAGATTTGTGGAGATAGCTTACTTTTGGGCTGGAGTCTGGGAGAGGAATAGGGGAGAGAGGAATTGGAGGTGTGCGCCACCCTTTGTTAGTCTTACTGTAACTCTTACTCATTATCTCACTCAATAGCACAGAGACGTACAGTAACATGGTACATAAGGGGTCGGATCTTGCTGGAGCAGGGCATCTCATGGCGAGCGCCTTCAGTTAGACATTTTTCTGCACCCAACAGCTCAAAAAATTCTAGCGCTGTAACTTGCTGAAAGTGCGAGCTGGTAACAGTGAGGGCAACGAGGCATCTGGGACATCAGTGAATGGTGGGACCAACGGGGTATCTCTTTAACCAATGAGATTTAAGGTATGAGAAAGAAACAGAGGAAGGACTGAGGAGGAGGGTGAATTAGAGGGGGTGAATTCAATGTCAAATCAGAAAGAGAAATAAAGAAAGGGAAAGAAAGATTGGATTAAGAGAGAGAGAAAAAAGAGACAGAAAGGAAAAGTAAGAAAAACATTTTTAAATGTAAAATTTGACATTTTAAAAATTTCTAACAACAATTTACCACCTGAAGGGATGAGACTCCACAGTTTAAATTGTTCAGTTTCTGTGCCAGAGAAGTTGATTGACACTACATTAACAATTATCCTGTCATTAAAAAGGTTCTCAGGCTTTTAATTACCAGACTTAACTTTCAGTGGCAAGATTAAAAGGGGCAATTAATCTGCAAATCCAGCAAGTTCTTAAAAATAATGGGGAGGCTAAGGGCAAAGCAAATGGCAGAGCGGCGTAAATCGACCAGCAAGTTCTGGAGACTCGCAACTCAAGGTTTATTTCTTAATCCCCTGAACTTGCTGACCGATTTGTACATAATGCCTCAGGTGTTGCCACAACTGCAATTTGTGGTACACTCACGAACTGTTCTTCCACACCATCAATTTTTGTTGCAACTTCAATTGCAGCAGCAAGCAACAATATTGGGAGGAAGTTTTGTGAAAAAAATACATAATTATGCAAAAATGGCAGCCTCCATAGCAACAGAAACTAATACAGGGAGGAAGATGCCAAGAAACATCAATGCTTCTTCTTCTTCAAACAATTTTAGTATTAATTTTTCCAATGGAAAAGTAGCTTTAAGAATCCAACTTCAGCCGGTCAGGCCAGTGGATTAGTTATGCAGCCATTTTACACGGGTGAGGAGGGCGCTGGGTATAGAGCTAGTCTGAAGAACATGAAATTTGACATGGGACCATAATTAGCATCCTACAAAGGCCAACAGCCCAGCTTCCCTTAGCCTTATATTTTGCTTTGATTTCCCCGATTTTCATTGTTCCACTGTGCCTCAGCTGCCTAGGCCCTAAGCTCTGGAATTCCCCTCCCTAAACCTCTCCACTTCTCTCTTCTCCTTTAAGATACTCCATAAAGCCTACCTCTTTGATCAAGCTGTCCTAATATCTCCTCATGTGGCTCATGTCAAATTTTGTTTGATAACGCTCCTGTGAAGCACCTTGGGGACGTTTTACTACATTAAAAGGCACTATGTAAAAGCAAGTTGTTGTTGATGTTGTTGTGAAATATAGCTGAACTCATGACCAGCACCTGCCCTGGCATGTCTCCGAGCCGCCAGCAGAACCTCTCAAAATAGGAGCTTTTTAATGTTATTCTTGCACCACCCTCCTAGCAAAGGCTGCTGTTTTGATTCTCAAACACAGGAAAACAAAATCCCAGCTGAGCACATAGCAACACTGGCTAATGCTGAAAACAATGCCAAAATAGAGGCCAATTCCCATGGGATCCTGAAGCTACAGGTTGACAGGATTACAACTGATCAGGTCTGTGGCAAAGGAAGCTGTTAGAATTAATGTTTAAAATCAAATTTAACCCGATCCATGGATTGGATCAACTGTGGAATAGATACATTGAAAGCTAAAAAGCATTCATTCTACACTTACTCATTATTCTTTGCAAATGATTTTACATGATAATGAGCCTCCTTCTTTAATCTAGTTGAATGTATAGGTTTAGTTAGGAAACATGGATATCAAACATTTCTTTAATTAAACCTCATTTCACAGAGAAAAAAACCTTCCAACTCTATAGATATATTTTTCCCGATAAAAAATGTTTTAAATAGAAATGAAGACAAACTAAATACAGAAAAACCGGAAAAATACTGTTGTTTTTGCAGTAATAATAGCCGCTACTGCAGCTGGAGGGAGGGGTTGTGCTCCAGTAAGGTCCATGTGGGACAGTATTTCAGGTACCAACTCTGTTGATTTCATTTTGAAAGTAGCCGGTGCACAAGAGAACACGCACTGACAGATCGAAGTCCAGGATTACCATGATGTGCCATGATACATGACCTTCAGTGATATAATAGTACGTGTGCAAAAAGAGTCTTCGAGTCCAACATCAATTCCTCAGCAGTGTCATAAAATGAAAATCATTTCATCTAAATCAGAGTGAGGGGGGAATGGGCCCTTCACTCATTAGCACTCTCTACAGTTATTACTTCCCACTGCACAGTTAATAATGGTGCTTTAGGTGAAGCTGAGTGTCATTACACTGTACGAGCAGATAACAAGTGCATAGCTTCTCTATTACTCTGTACCACAGCAGAAACTCAAATAAACTAACAATGCCATAGCAAGTGGGAATCAATCATAGCAACAGACTTAGCAACTAAGGGGTTAATTTTCAACTGCCAACTGCCCGTTTCTTGCCTGAAAAATGGGCAGCTAGCAATTGAAAATATAGGGGGGCGCCTCAGCCATTCCCAAGGCCCATCTGATGCAATTTTCAGGTGGGCCTGTAAATGGGCAAGCATCCTGCACACCTGAAACAGGCTTAAGCTGCTTAAATATGTAAATCGGGGTCAGACTCCGATTGCAATTTTTCAGGTACAAATCAGCAGGGCATGAGCCGTGCACGCTCTGCCCATTTGTATCAAACATTCTCGAGCCGTATGTAACTGGAGGGATAGATTTCTCGAGTAGTATGTAACTGATCCGACAAGGGGGCAAGCAACCTTGGATCTGGTCCTGTGTAATGAGCCAGGATTAATTAATAATGTCCTAGTTAAGGATCCCCTTGGAATGAGTGACCATAACATGGTTACATTCCATATCCAATTAGAGGGTGAGAAGGTTGGTTCTCAAACAAGCGTACTGAGCTTGAATAAAGGAGACTATGATGGTATGAAAGCGGAATTGATTAAAGTGGACTGGGAAAATAGATTAAAGGGTAAGACAGTACATGAGCAGTGGTGTTCATTTAAGGAGTTATTTTACAACTTTCAAAAAATATATATTCCACTGAGGAAAAAAGGGTGTAAAAGAAATGACAGCCATCTGTGGCTAAGTAAAGAAATTAAGGATAGTATCCGACTAAAAACAAGGACATATATGGTAGCCAAACTTAGTGGGAGGATAGAAGATTGGGAAGTCTTCAAAAGACAGCAAAAAGTAACGAAAGGATTGATTAAGAAAGGGAAGATAGATTATGAAAATAAATTAGCAAAAAATATAAAAACAGATAGCAAGAGTTTCTATAGTTATATAAAAAGAAAAAGGGTGGCTATGGCAAATGTAGGTCCCTTAGAGGATGAGACCGGGAAATTAATGGTGGGAAACATGGAGATGGCAAAAATGCTGAACAAATATTTTGTTTCAGTCTTTACGGTAGAGGACACTAAGAACATCCCAACACTGGACAAGCAGGGGGCTCTAGGCAGGGAGGAGCTAAATACGATTAAAATCACTCAGGAGATGGTACTCAGTAAAATAATGGGACTCAAGGCGGATAAATCCCCTGGACCTGATGGCTTCCATCCTAGGGTCTTGAGGGAAGTGGCAGTAGGGATTGTGGATGCTTTGGTGATAGTTTTCCAAAATTCCCTGGACTCAGGAGAGGTCCCGGCAGATTGGAAAACTGCTAATGTAACACCGTTATTTAAAAAGGGTAGTAGGCAGAAGGCTGGAAATTATAGGCCAGTTAGCTTAACATCTGTGGTGGGTAAAATTTTGGAGTCTATTATTAAGGAGACAGTAGCAGAACATTTGGATAAACATAATTTAATAGGACAAAGTCAGCATGGCTTTACGAAGGGGAAGTCATGTCTGACAAATTTTCTTGAGTTCTTTGAGGACATAACGTACAGGGTGGATAAAGGGGAACCAATGGACGTAGTGTATTTAGACTTCCAGAAGGCATTCGACAAGGTGCCACATAAAAGATTATTGCTCAAGATAAAGAATCACTGGATTGGGGGTAATATTCTGGCATGGGTGGAGGATTGGTTGTCTAACAGGAAGCAGAGAGTTGGGATAAATGGTTCATTCTCGGACTGGCAACCAGTAGCCAGTGGTGTTCCGCAGGGGTCGGTGCTGGGTCCCCAACTCTTTACAAACTATAGTAACGATTTGGAGGAGGGGACCGAGTGTAACGTATCAAAGTTTGCAGATGATACAAAGATGGGAGGGAAAGTAGAGAATGAGGAGGACATAAAAAACCTACAAGGGGATATAGACAGGCTGGGTGAGTGGGCAGAGATTTGGCAGATGCAATACAATATTGGAAAATGTGAGGTTATGCACTTTGGCAGGAAAAATCAGAGAGCAAGTTATTATCTTGATGGCAAGAGACTGGAAAGTACTGCAGTACAAAGGGATCTGGGGGTCCTAGTGCAAGAAAATCAAAAAGTTAGTATGCAGGTGCAGCAGGTGATCAAGAAGGCCAACGGAATGTTGGCTTTTATTGCTAGGGGGATAGAATATATAAACAGGGAGGTATTGCTGCAGTTATATAAGGTATTGGTGAGACCGCACCTGGAATACTGCATACAGTTTTGGTCTCCATACTTAAGAAAAGACATACGTGCTCTCGAGGCAGTACAAAGAAGGTTCACTCGGTTAATCCCGGGGATGAGGGGGCGGACATATGAGGAGAGGTTGAGTAGATTGGGACTCTACTCATTGGAGTTCAGAAGAATGAGAGGCGATCTTATTGAAATATATAAGATTGTGAAGGGGCTTGATCGGGTGGATGCTGTGAGGATGTTCCCTAGGATGGGTGAAACTAGAACTAGGGGGCATAATCTTAGAATAAGGGGCTGCTCTTTCAAAACTGAGATGAGGGGAAACTTTTTCACTCAGAGCGTGGTAGGTCTGTGGAATTTGCTGCCCCAGGAAGCTGTGGAAGCTACATCATTGAATAAATTGAAAACAGAAATGGACAGTTTCCTAGAAGTAAAGGGAATTAGGGGTTACGGGGAGCGGGCAGGAAATTGGACATGAATTTAGATTTGAGGTTAGGATCAGATCAGCCACGATCTTATTAAATGGCGGAGCAGGCTCGAAGGGCCGATTGGCCTACTCCTGCTCCTATTTCTTATGCTCTTATGTTCTTATTCAATGGCCTAACCAGTGGTCCTTAAAGGGATTGCTGGAGGCATTCAAAAAATGGCCCAGGAAGCTTTCTGGGTTTTTTTATAGGCCCAAGAGGGGCAGGAGTGTTACTCCTGGGCCACCTAAAAAACTCTGTCTTGCTGCCAGCCATTCAAGGCCTTCTCTGGGATTTCCTCCTTCCCCCCTTCCCCAGGCCTGACATGCCAGCCAGCTCAGTATGCGAAGCTGGCTGATTTCCCACCCAACCCAGAACCAGTGAGCTGCAGCGGGGCACACGCAGATTAGAGGCGGCATGCTAATGAGGCCCATGCCTCAAAAAGGCTCGGGCCTCAAATTGGTACGATGAAGCAGGCAGAGAACTGCTTCGCCAACTTTGTGCCCGTTTCGGGCGCAACTTCAAAATCGCCCCGAGTGCAATTAACAACATTGATAACCAAACTAAAGACTACACCTGACATCTGACTGCATTAACTCTTCTGAGCAGATTGGCGAAAAGATTCAAGTACTGGGCCATAATAAAGCTGAGAAATATATAAATGACTTTACTTACCAAAGCACCAATATTTTCAAATGCTGCCTTTCAGCAGGTTCTGAAAGTCCACATGACATAAGAACATAAGAACATAAGAAATTGGAGCAGGAGTAGGCCAATCGGCCCCTCGAGCCTGCTCCGCCATTCAATAAGATCATGGCTGATCTGATCCCAACCACAAATCTAAAGAACACAAGAAGTCGGAGCAGGACCTGGCCACATAGCCCCTGGGCCCTCTCCGCCACCCACAGGGCATTGACCGATCCGAACTCAGCTTCATGTCCAATTTCCTGCCCGCTCCCCATAACCCCTAATTCCCTTTACTTCTAGGAAACTGTCTATTTCTGTTTTAAATGTATCTAATGATGTAGCTTCCACAGCTTCCTGGGGCAGCAAATTCCACAGACCCACCACCCTCTGAGTGAAGAAGTTTCTCCTCATCTCAGTTTTGAAAGAGCAGCCCCTTATTCTAAGATTATGCCCCCTAGTTCTAGTTTCACCCATCTTTGGGAACATCCTTACTGCATCCACCCGATCAAGACCCTTCACAATCTTATATGTTTCAATAAGATCGCCTCTCATTCTTCTGAACTCCAATGAGTAGAGTCCCAATCTACTCAACCTCTCCTCATATGTCCGCCCCCTCATCCCCGGGATTAACCGAGTGAACCTTCTTTGTACTGCCTCGAGAGCAAGTATGTCTTTTCTTAAGTATGGAGACCAAAACTGTATGCAGTATTCCAGGTGCGGTCTCACCAATACCTTATATAACTGCAGCAATACCTCCTTGTTTTTATATTCTATCCCCCTAGCAATAAAAGCCAACATTCCGTTGGCTTTCTTGATCACCTGCTGCACCTGCATACCAACTTTTTGATTTTCTTGCACTAGGACCCCCAGATCCCTTTGTACTGCAGTACTTTCCAGTCTCTCGCCATTAAGAAAATAACTTGCTCTCTGATTTTTCCTGCCAAAGTGCATAACCTCACATTTTCCAATATTATATTGCATCTGCCAAATCTCCGCCCACTCACCCAGCCTGTCTATATCCCCTTGCAGGTTTTTTATGTCCTCCTCACTCTCTACTTTCCCTCCCATCTTTGTATCATCTGCAAATTTTGATATGTTGCACTCGGTCCCCTCCTCCAAATCGTTAATATAGATTGTAAAGAGTTGGGGACCCAGCACCGACCCCTGTGGAACACCACTGGTTACTGGTTGCCAGTCCGAAAATGAACCATTTATCCCAACTCTCTGCTTCCTGTTAGACAACCAATCCTCCACCCATGCCAGAATATTACCCCCAATCCCGTGATTTTTTATCTTAAGTAATAATCTTTTATGTGACAGTGAAAATTTTCTCATATCATCTATTTCCTGTACAGAAGGGGGCTGTGTTGTAAAAGGAAATGCACTCAATGTACATTCCAAGATTTCTTAAAACGAGAAAGTTCTGGCTGGGCTTATATTCTCTTCCAAAAGAGAGTTCCCCTTTTCTGCTTCCTATCGGTGCAGCTAAAGTCGTCAACTACTCACCTGCTGCATATCAGGGTTCTCTTCATTCCTGTTAATCCACTGATGCTTGGAGGCAATTTCAAATTGCTGTTCCATACTTTCGTTCTCCTTCTCATTTCGGCTTTGCACCTCAGTGCTCACATCTACAGTTGTACACCTGTTTAATACAAAAGATGAGAGCATAACTGTGGATTCCTGTTACTGCTGTCCAAACCAGTCCCTACCTCCCCTGCCATTCCACCTTTGAATCTCTTCAGTTTGACATCCACCCCACCCACAACAATGAGACTGCCCTGGTCGAATGCATGAATGTGACTTTGACTGTGGTGTATTATCCCTCCTCGATCTCTCTGTGACCTTTGATAAGGTTTGCTAGTGCATTCTCCTCCACACCTCCATAGGCATCGCCATTTCATGACTCTAACTCCGTCACTAAGCAGCCAACACATCTCCTGTAATGGCTTCTCCTCACGTAACCACTAGGTCATCTCTGAAATGCCACAAGGTTCCATCCTGGATCTTATTCCTCATCTACTTGTTCGTTCTCGATGACATTATTTTAAGCGTAGGGTCAACATCCATATGTATGCCCAAAACACCAACCTTTACCTCTCTGCTCGACCCTGAGCTGAGCCTCAAAACCCATCATCATGACTGCCTACTTCCATCTCCAAAATACTTGTCTCACCACACTCTTACCACCACTAAAACCCTCAGTCACACCTCTGTCTGGGCTTGACCTCTCCAACATCTTCTTTGCTGATCTCCCAAGTTGCAGCCTACCAAACTCCAACTTATGCAGAACTCCATTTCACTCCTGCCTTATTGACCACCACTAGTATATTGATTTCAAAATCTTTATCCTTATTTACAAATTCCTCCATGGCCTCATGCTACTCGACCTCTGCAACCTCCTGCAACCCCACGCCGCAGCTCACACCATCCATTCATCCAACTCTGGACTACTCTCTCTACTGGCTCATTAATGGAGAACTCCCACTTTAGTTCTTTAAAAAAACATTTACATTTATTTTCCAATAATACAATATTATCAATATATACATAGCACAGCATATATAATGATATTTGAGATCATTATGGTACATTGTCATATTGGTTGACATATCCATATATAATTACCTTACAGCAACAACAACATCTGCATTTATATGGTGCCTTTTACATAATAAAACGACCCAAGTCGCTTCACAGAAGTATTATCGAACAAAATTTGCAACTGAGCCACATAAGGAGCAATTAGGACAGGTAACCAAAAGTTTGGTCAAAGAGGTAGGTTATAAGGAGCAACTTAAAGAAAGAGAGAGATGTAAAGAGGTGGAGAGGTTTAGGGAGTTAATTCCAGAACTTAGGGCCTAGGCAGCTGAAGGCATGGCTGCCAATGGTGGAGCGATGAAAATCAGGGATGTGCCAGAGGCCAGAATTGGAGAAGTGCAGAGATCTCAGAGGGTTGTAGGGCTGGAGGAAGTTACAGAGATGGAGAAGGCCGAGGTCATGGAGGGATTTGAAAACAAGGATGAGAATTTTAAAATCGAGGTGTTGCTGGACCGGGAGCCAACATAGGTCAGCAAGCACAAGGGCAATGGGTGAATGGGACTTGGTGCGAGTTAGGATACAGGCAGCAGAGCTTTGGATGAGCTCAAGTTTAAGGACAGTGCAAGGTGGGTGGCCTGCCAGGACAGCATTGGAATAGTTGAGGTAACAAAGGCATGGGTGAGGGTTTCAGCAGCAGATGAGCTGAGGCACGGGCGGAGATGGGCGATGTTACGGAGGTGGAAGTAGGCGGCCTTGGTGATGGAGTGGATACATGGCCGGAAGCTCAGCTCAGGGTCAAGTAGGACACTAAGGTAGCGAACGGTCTGGTTCAGCCTCAGACAGTGACCAGGGAGAGGGATGGAGTCGGTGGCGAAGGAACGGAGTTTGTGGCAGGGACCGAAGACAATGGCATCGGTTTGCCCAATATTTAATTGGAGGAAGTTTCCTCTCATCGAATACTGAATGTCGGACAAGCAGCGTGACAAATCAGAGGCAGTGGAGGCAGAGATATGTTTGATGCATGAAGTGGGAGTAAGGCACACCCTCCACTTTACAACATGCTTCTTATACAGCTTGCAAAGACAGATTTATAAGGATAGTTTGCTTTATTGATAATTCAAAATCTATCATATAAACGTAGTCCACTACACAGGTTCTTCTTGAGAGAGGTTTTATTATTATTATTATTCAGCATCACAGAAGTCAAGTTTATCAAAATATATTGATCAGTTATAAATGAATACATTTTGTTTTCAGAAACTTTCAAAGCCTTTTTTTAATAGGCTCCACGACCAGCACCTGAGAAATTATTTTGATTTTTATCAGTGATAATCTGAGGTGAAGATCAGGAACCTCCTCCCACACATTCTCCTGGATCTGCTACTGTCAGCTGTAGATGATGATGTTTTTCAGAACTCTGACTTATTTTGGTTGAGTCTCATTTCCTGCTGCCACCTCAATTGTCAGCTTCTGGCTTTTTGAAAGCAATACCTTGCACTGCAACTGTGTTTTAATTAGGTTGGATAATGAAGTAAAAGGTGAGAATTTCTCTGGTGGAGCTACCAGCCTCAACAATCATTATTTCATACCAAATATTTTAGTCTAAATGCTGTGGAATCCACATACTATAAGATCCTAATGTCCATAACTCACCAGTTCCTGATAGAAACAAGCATTATCCAAATCCCAACATGGCCTTGGTTTAGTTGTTGCTGGTATGATGAATCCAGTCAAGTACATGCCAAAGCAATAAAAGCTAACAACTCAAACCCCACCCCCACCCCCCCGAACTGACACATAAACCAACTAATTACACTTAAAGCGCATTGAAAAACAGGTTTGTAACTTAAGCTGTAGGTAATAAGGAGGGTAATGTACGAGCCTGCTGGGATTGCATATCAGAAAATTCTGGGCATGTTGCTTATACACTGGTGTATTTGCAACTACACCTCTCTGTAGTAGCAAATAATCTATTACTGGGAGAAAAAAAACAAGTTTTAATTCATTAATAAGAAAGGCCTAAGGGAATTTGAACCCCATGTCATTGGCCACAGGATCATTCCTGTTAGCAGATGTAGCTAATAATTTTAGAGTTTGTACACTCCTTCTTAATGCTGAGGCTTCTTTCCTATTCCTATTCCTCACACTAAACCAGTGCTGCATTTCTCAGGGGTTCTGGAATTTGGAAAATTTTGAATTTTTGCATTAAAAATGATGCATTTTAATTAATTTGAAATATTTTTAAGGTTTAAAATTGATAGATTTTTAATCCAAAAAAGCACATTTGGGCACGCCTGAATTTCTAGGCCTTGGTCTCCAAAATGTTGACTATCTACATCCAATGCGGTTGCTTAACGTGTATGTTGTTATCTGCAATCCTACTTAGTTAAATTTCTGTCTGCCCTGAACTATGTCATTTAACAGCTCCACTGTGAGTCTTTTCTACTAATGTGTTTACCGTGTTATTACAGGTTAACCCCATTGACTCTGCTTACATTGTTCCACACAAGAAGCTGACTACATGTCCAAAGCCCACCCCATCAGAATTAGTCATGAGCGGCCTTTCGCCACATTTGATTGGCATTCATTGCGTAATTATTTTGTCCTGAGGTTTGTGCTAAAGTAATGAACACAACATTGGCAGCTACAAAGCATGCCTGACTAGGAGGACCCGCCCAATACTGAAACACTAGTAACAGATAACAATTTGATAAACCTACACAAAGCCACAGGCAGACATCAGTTGCAAAATATGTGATTTTTCTTTAGAAAGATGCATTAAAACTCACGCATGACCATACCAACATAGATCAGAATAAATAGGCCCACGTGTTACTGTACATGAATCAAGAACTTCTTCAACTATTCTCCAAAACAGACCTGTTAGTCTCCCCAATCTTTCTGTATCGGGTAAATAGTATCAGGCCATTTTGATAAATTATCTTTCTGTGATACTTATCAGGAGGTGCCCAGTGACTAATACATTTCTGAGGGAGATAGGATCTGTCTGGGAGATACACCCTCAAGTCTGAGGGTTGCATTGTTGAATGTGCCTGGTGCTCGGCTGGCCTGTTTGCTCACCACCAGATCTGACTGGACTATCTTAACCAATATTGTTTCTCTCTGCTACTAAAACCACATACCAATCCTTCTAGGGTAAGGATAATCCCAAAACTCCTCTTCTCTACAACAAACTGCCTCCTCTGACATCCTTCCACCTTCTCTCCATCCTCACTTCCTTAGAAATTGTGAGGAGCCCATGGATTATTTGTCTTGAAGATTGACTATCCACCTGCCTGCTTCAGCCTCCTCCCCCTCCCACCCCGCACAACTCCTTCAGCTTTCTCCGTATCACAGCCCAGACCTTGTATTATTCTGTAGTTTCTCTCTCATCGTCCCTTAGCTGTCATCAAACTTATCTCCTCTATGAGATCTACCTCCTGCATTCTTGACTGCATCCCGACCCAAATCTTGACCACAAAACTAACTTTTCTTGGCCCAGTACTCACTGACATCATCAACAGTTCCCTTTCCTCTGGCACTGTGCCTCCGCTTTCCAAAACTGCAATCAATTTGTTTTAAATTGTGATGGAGTTGTGTTGGAGCTTTTTATGTGAGTGGGCAATGTGACTGGTGAAGAGGCAAACGTCAGGGAGTTGAGGTTAAGTGGTGGAGGTATAAAATATGCACAGAGGAAGGAGAAAAGATGCAGGTGCAGAGGGATGAAGGAGAACCCTTCCTCTTTCTCTCCCAGAAGAATGAAAAAGCTATATGGCTTTCCCACTATGAAAGCTCTGTTTTATTTAAACAGGAAACACTAGTGTTTAAATAATACAGGGCTTTCTGTAGTGTGAAAATCCCTATAAGGATTCCTGCCCAGTCATTAAAACCCTTTTCCCACTGTGAGTAGGAACTGCTTCTAAGTTTAAGTGCTTTGAACGCTTTTAAAAGTATTAAAAGCTATTAATATTTTTCAAATTGCTCAAAGCACTTAAAAAACTGAAAGCCAGTTGTTGTGTACAGCAGGACTCCAGCACTAAGACCAAAATTACTTTATAGGCTGAAATTAAATGGGCTCAGTACCACCTACCTAGATACAGGAGCTTGGAGGTCTGACAGAGTGCCACATTATCGCCTATCTTGAGGTTGGTTAATGGGAGAGGGAAGCGAGAAGGAGGGTGAAGGCAATTGGGTAAGGGCCGAGTGGGAGCTGGCAACAGTCTTTGGCACTACAGTGGAGCTGGGAGGAGCCCTCCTGAACCTCCCGGCTCCACATTCAGGTAAGTTTTTTAAGCTTTAAGGACCGCTGGTTGGGCAGCATGTAGCCAGCTGCATCGAGGCACTCCAATTTTGCAAAGGGGGCCTCAAACAAACGTTAGATCTCCTCTCTATCTCTATAGCCTCCTCCAGCCCTACAACTCTCCAAGATCTCTGTGCTCCTCCAATTCTGGCCTCTTGCGCATCCCTGATTTTCATAGCTCCATCATTGGTGGCCGTGCCTTAGGCTGCCTTGGCCCTAAGGTCTGGAATTCCCTCCTTAAACATCCCCCCCCCCCCCTCTACCTCCCTCTCCTCCTTCAACTCACTCCTTTAAACTTACCTCTTTGACCAAGCTTTTGGTCACCTGTTCTAATATCTCCTTATGTGGGTCGGTGTCAAATTCTGTTTGATAACGCTCCTGTGAAATGCCTTGGGATGTTTTACTTCGGTAAAGATGCTATTTAAATGCAAGTTGATGTTGTTATTGCTATTTGCATATGTAAAGGGCCTAACACCCGTTTCAGGTGCGGGCCCTGGACGCCTCTTTTTCTGCCTTTACCAATATGGCGAACAGCGCACTTCTGACACGTAATGAGCGCACGCGGCCCGCTTGCTATATGGATACTTAGGCACCCGTTTCGCACCTGAAAAACGGGTGTGGCGCCATCGAATTTCCAGGCCATTTTGTTTAATAGTATTTTCACAAAATAAATGCAGAGTTTACGTTGCTTTACCAATGACTAACAAGCTTCTCTGATGTGGTACTGGTTATAACTGTAACAAGCTATTTGCAGCACATCCCCACATAGAAATACATAGAAGTTACAACACAGCAACAGGCCATTTGGCCCAACCAGCCCGTGTCTGCATTTACCCTCCACATGAACAAATAGTCCTAATCACATTTACCTGCTCTGTTCCCATAATCCTTCAACCCCTTTTCCTTCACCCAACTATCCAATATACTCTTGAATGTTGACATAAGTTCTGCCTCAACCACTAACCCTGGGAGTGCACCTACCTGACTACATGCACAGGCTGCTCCCTGCTGTATTTCTGATGCCCCAGAAGAGTCTTCAGTTCCCGGTCCTTATTTCTCAGCTGTTGACAAAAAGATTTGGAAAATAAGTTTATTGATCAAACATTGTACTAAAAGAGGTTATAAATTTCACAACTGTATCAGGACAGTAAAAGAAGCTGGAATGAAAATGTTGGGTTGACAATGGGTGAGGATCCAAATTCATCAGTCTTATATATTATGAACAGGTCTTTTTTGGGGGAATTTTTGAATAACATAAGGCTAGAAATTGCTGTCGGCGGTGTCATTGTATGAACACTAAACACAAGGATATCAAATTCCTTCCTACCATTTTACTGGGTCAATGCCATTCTATAAATGATGGAGAGAGGAAATATATATGAATGTGTTGAGCATTTGTAATGTAACGTGGTAACAGTAATTGTAAGCTATAATAATAACTACAATGTGCAGAGAGAAAACAAGCAAAAATAAAACAATGAGGTGAACAAAATTCTGTATACAGCAAAGTATCAACAGTGCAACAATAGCATATTTAGGTACAAATTCAGAACAGTTATACACCTGAGGCAAGATCAAACCGGTCAACAATAACATCAAAATATCATTTAAATTAAACCAAGAGGTGTTGTGATAAGAATCTGAACAAGGATTAAACCCAAGGGTACCATAGGTGACCGATGCAGGCTCGATATTGGCAGAGTAGGCCGGAGCCAGGAATGCAAGTCATGGAATTTGCACTGGGAAAGATCTTAGTTATGATTTTTAGAGTTCCAAAGGATCAGTACAAGGGGGAATCATGCGGGAAGCATCTACAGCTATTATTAGGCAATGATAAAACAAAACTAGGGCTTCAGTCAATTGAATTTCCAGAGATACTAGTTTGTGCATGTAACACTGATGACTTGAACTCAAATTTAACTTTAACTACTATTAAAGGCCCATATATATGTTTTACAAGAATATAAATAATAGTCCTTACAATAAGCTGTCCCCAAAGCATTATTGGTTAAAAAAGGTGAAAATTGATCATTTTATATATCAAAAGAGTATGACTACTTCAGGCTCCCCTTCTCCCTCCACACATGCTCACAAACACTCACACACACACACACACACACACACACGCAAACAGGGGGTCATTTTAACCTAACTCACCCAGTAGGAAACTGATGTGATCAGATCGACTGCCGTTTTACACACTGACTAATTTTGCTTTCCATTTACCTCAACCAATTTTAACAGCTGGGCCTCATTAATATGCCACTAGCCAACTTCCCGCCCAAAATAGTTTGCGAAGGGGGGGAATCCGGGGAAGGGGAGACCTACACTTTCCTTGTGGGGCCCAGAGGAATCTCTATTGCTCCACAATATAAAGTTTTAAACTTTCCTGGAAAGGCCTCTTTGGTCTTCTGATTGTAGCTGCCGGGGCTGCTGCTACTGACGCCCCGCTCTCCTTCGTGTTAAGATGGCATCGGGGTCCTATTGATGTAATAGAATGCTGATTTACATAAATGTATGAGGTTCCCGCCTGGCTCAGGCAGGATCTTCATACGCCTGAAAAATCAGGCATTTTAAAATCGGAATGGAGTAGTTTTCTCACCCGCTCTATTTTAAATGTTCAGCTGGCTGGGCTAGAGAATGGTGACTGGTTTAGGACATGAAAGGATTTGCCAAAGGGGTGAAACTGTAACCTTTGATGAAGAATGGGACAATGTTTTTCTCCAGTTATTGATCTGTTAACAAAATCATATTCTTTGAAATAAGCCATTTCAAAGCTGTGCATTTCTATGATTACGTTAGTGGGTCATAAACCACAGAGAAACATAGACTTTCTCCCATTTTTGTTGAAACAGAGATTTCACCCTTAAAGTAAAGGGGAAAAGTAAATTAAAATGTGGTGATTGAGAGAAAATCAGGCAAAAAACTTTAACTGACTCTTAAATAAAATGATACATTGATGCTGGTTTATACATGTGCAATTTCTAAAATCTAAATCAATGATTTATTAACCACAGAGGAAAACTTTATCTTATCAGGGGCAGGGTAGGCGTATTTGAAGGGATTTCTAAATTGGCAAGATGTTTCCCCATTTGATTTATTTCCATGATCTAATATTTTTAATTCTTATTGGAACAGATTTGACTGTCCCACGTGCTGTTATCTGACTAGAAATCACACTGGCGGATGGGGGCCAGTGACCAGAGCTGCACGTGTACATTTAATTGTGCATATACAGTGTTCTGCCTAGCTCAGTTTAGCAGTGGAGCAAGCGAGCACTATGACCACAGCTGCCTGCTCCCTCCACTCTCAGAAATATCCCTGAATTAAATGCCACATTAACATTAGGTGGGCGTACATCAGAATGACCCAAATTATTGATCTTTTCACCCTTTATTCTCAGGGAGAATGGAATTGTTGGTGTCTGAAGTGATGTGTCACGATAAGCATACTTGTGTGAATCGACATTTTATTTTCACTGAAGGAGCATCACTTTACTGTGCATTGCAATATATATCCTTTATTTCTATAAAATCAGTTTCAAGAAATATGTTATTAGTTTACATGAATACTCACTTTCTGCATCTAGTTTGCTTACCCTGTAAATGAAAATTACTTACAGATTTGATGAATCCATATTTTAATAAATTAAAAAGCATAAGAATTCAATAAGGTCTCTTTTCAATCTATTGATGAGTGTGGGAGTGATACAACATATTTTTTTTAAATGCAGCTTCAACATGACTTTCATCATTATTCTAATTCTGAATAAAGCATCTGTTCTGTCATGTAACCAAAGGCAACAGGAGTAGATGGAGGGGAATACCAAACATCAATCTGCATACGTTTTTTTGAGAGGTTTTTTTATTTTAGAAATATCTGAAAGGAATAAATAAAAATGATTAATCGAGCATTTTTTACTAAACCTCAAATGATACTTCTCGCTCTGTGCGGGGATGCTTTGTGCAATGGCCATTTCACCTCATGTGTTTCACCTGTCTAAAACCTTTATCAATTTGTGCTTAAAGCTGAGAGGATGAATGTTTCAAAGCAACACTCTCAGTGGTTTACACATTGTGTGGTGACACGTCTAACGGCTGTTTCCTGCAGAAAGCAAATGGAAGTACACAGGGCCTGCAAAGCTGTGCCATGAGGTTTAGCACACAATGAGTATGCTTGTCACAGCTTTCTGCACATTGTAACTAAACAGTAAGCCACGTGGGATTCTGTGATAAATTAACATTACGCTGTTTGTGTCTGAAGAAATGCTTTGATCAGTCATCAGAAATCTGCAAATGCTACTTTAGCTTTTTAACTATCAGACTTGCCCAGAGTTACAGTAGTGATTTTGTGACTATTTAAAGAAACCCTGATTGACAGACATTGAGCATGGTATGACTTTTTGTTTCTTAGGAAAAATTTTATGAAATCTTTCTGCAACAAAAATGATCTTACAACTCAATGCGTGTGTTGCTCAGTATTTCAAGGGGGCACAAATAATTACATAGAATTTTACAACACAGAAACAGGCCATTTGGCCCGATGTTTATGCTCCACACGAGCCTCCTCCTACTTTACTTCACAGTGATATCATCTCCAACCCCATGATATGCTTTTCATATTGTATCACCGTGAAATCACAAGTGAGAGCGGACAGTATTGTGAAATTTTAAAAAAATTCACAGGGGCCTCACCAAAATGACACTATATTCAGTGCACTAATTTAGCTCCTGTTAATAATTCACATCTGCAGCTAACTTTTTTGAGCTTAATTCTGACTGTGCCTTAGATGAGTTATCTTTCTGGGACCCTGTAGCTTTTGAAGTAGGTTTTCAGCCACTCAGAGGATGTGGCCTCGCAACAGCTGATACTCGCATATACTTCAGCCATTTCTTTTTGAAAGTTGCAATTGGAATCCTACAACACGCATAGGATCTTGATTTGCATAACTAAACAGCTTCCCACCAGGCCTGGACTAGACTTCTGGGTGCCTATTTTAAGGCCTGTCTGAAAGTTGAATCAGGCAGGCAAATGGGTGCACAAGGTCCCCACTAGACTTTTTCAACTGCTGGTTGCCTGTTTTTCAGGCAATTGAAAGTCCTTGCTGGGTTATGGTTTCATGGTTACTAGTCAACTTCTGGTGCCTCACACAAGTGGTCATTATCCATCTGTGAGCCTTGACAGTGCGTGTCGGCAGGCTATTCCACAGTAGAAGGCATCACAGCCAAACACAATCTTGTCCTTACCTGACATCGACACACAGGGATTAGCGTCTGGTAATCAGGAGCAGAAACCCCAGCCAATTTCCCCCTCTCTAACCCAAGGGTACCCAGGCCAACTGTAGTACCCCAACCACTGTCCCCGTGGAAATTTGCCTCCTCTGTTTTCAATACTTGTGGTTGATTTTTCTTAACAATTTTGTACTGCAATGAATTGGACATAGTGTTAAAACATTTAAAGCCACATCTCCATTTAAGTATACCTATAGGTACAGCTGCCACTTTCAGATTTACATCGGAATCTAGCAATGAAGATTGATTTTAAATCAGTAGACTGGGCACAGATAACATCAAATTGACAGATATCAGTCTCACGTACAGGGATGTGGCAATCAGGTGCTGCTTAAAAATTCCATTGCACACAGTACAGTGCCTATCCCATTGTAAGGGAAAACAGTGATCACTGCTTTGTGTTCATTTACCAAGTGAAAGGAGTCCTAAACAGAAAAAAGAACCATGAGAGGCCGCAGAATATCTTGATTTTTGCAATGAAAAACAGTCTGATGTCAATGAATGGTTGACTGTTATATTACTGAAAATAGATGGCGATGATGATATGGGAGCAAGTTGCAGCTTCCTGCACCACCAACAGCTGAAATAAATGTACAAGCTGATGGAGTGCAAAATTTCTTCATTTGACAGCAAAAATTATTTTAAGGATTTAAAAAAAATATCAATTTTTAAACAAATAATATTTGAAAAGTAGCAGTACTAGATACAGAGCATATACCCTATCCATTGTGTTCTGGCTGATATTTCCACATCTGGAAGACTTTCTTTCATTAGCCGACTGAACAGCAGTTTAAAACGTCCCATGTGAAGTTGTGAATAAGCTTTAAATTCAGAGAGTGGAAATGTAGACAGTCTCATAATGTGGTATAATCCAATGTCCCATTTCCTTAGTCACGGAGTGACAGAGCTACAAGGATACTTGACCGAGAATGTGGATCAATTTTTCTCCATTTGATGATGACAGAGCTCTAGCCAACACCAAAAACCTACTGCTGCTCATTTGTGAAATTTAACATTTAAAATTAGGACTCTTATTGTTTAAAATAACTTGGTTAGGAAAAAATAAAAGGTTTCACATAATTGGCTTTTGAGACTGTTACAGATTGAGCCAATGGTGGAGTGACAATTTTCGAAGTGGGTATATTGTACGTTATACACAGGGTTTTTATTTTGTTGGGATCCTCTGTGATCTTACTCCCTCTCACATAAATGTTAATTTTCTAACATTTTGGTGTAGTTTATTTTTTATATGTACATAGATATTTTCTGGCGTGTATACTATTTCACATGAGCTGTGAATCAAATAATACACTTGTTTTTTGTTACAAAATAATACTTTTTTGAGCCTACAAATGACTGTTGGCAACATAAGCGGATAATAGTTTAATATGATATTCCTCTGTCCACTATTTTAACGCAGGCTTTACCCATTTATTTTAATGGATAAACACCTCTGTTAAAATAGCGGACAAAATGTTATACAAACACATTAAGCATTCATCAAACTAATATTACCAATAGTAATTTCTAGGCTTTGATCTCAAAATGATTCATTGATAAATATAATAGTACAGTATGAAAAATAGCTCTTTATCACAACAACTGCCATAGCACCTTACAACCTTCATCAGGAGATGGCTGCCCACATTGCCTCGACCTTGTGTGATTTGTCATCTTGTGCTTTTGGACCTGGAACCTTGGCATCAAAAATTTTTAAAAATGGATATACTTAGTATGCCTCCTATTACATGCTGTCAAAAAGTGGGTCTCCAAAAAATATATAAGGAATCTTACAACACCAGGTTATAGTCCAACAGTTTTATAAAACTGTTGGACTATAACCTGGTGTTGTAAGATTCCTTACATTTGTACACCCCAGTCCATCACCGGCATCTCTACATCATGGCTACTATCCAAAAAAAATATTTTGTACACTTAACATACCTTAGTATACTCTCAACTACACCCTTAGGCGCAGGACAAAAAAATGAACACAATAACAGGCACCAAGATTTTACCCTTGGTAATTTACATGAAAAAAGGTTTTAAAAAATGTATATCCCTACTGAAATTACTAGAAAGAACTACGACGGCAAAACACTTTGTATATTCTACTGTCTTCTGCTGAATGCCTCCTCTTATTTCTCACTGCAGGTATGGAGTTTTGGGTGAAAATGGGCCTGCCACACAGCAAGTAGACAAACTTTAAGGCCTGTCATTACTGGATTGTTCAGTTTCTTGATACCGTGAATAGCTCTTGCTTCAATGAATAGGAGATGACAAGCAATTCTGCCACAAAATGGCATAGTCCTTGAAAATAGTTTTGTGAAATTAGCGGCTGCCCAAAGTTCCAGTGACGGGTGGAAGAAGTTGGCCTCCTCTATAGGACAAAGAAATGCTGCCTTTATGGTTTATGACTCACCAGAGCCAATTAAATGAATTGCTACACTGTAGCCAACATCGCAGCATTGGTAATCCTTCAACCTCTGTAAAAACAAACTTGTGGCACTAACCACACTCAACTCCAGTAACTTTTGCCTACAAAACATGATGCATTTAAGGAGAAGCTAGATAAGTACATAAGGGAGAAAGGAATAGAACATTAAACTGACAAGGTTAGATGAAAAAGGATGGGAGAGGCTTGTGTGGAGCATAAACACCGGTATAGACCAGTTGGGCCGAATGGCCTGTTTCTGTGCTGTAAATTCTATGTAATTCAACAGTCACTGCATTTTAAAGTAATTATTTGAACATCAAGCACTTTGAGATGTTTCCAAGAGATATAAAAGGGTATGGTATAATGCAAGATTTTCTTTATTTTCTATCAGTCTGTTGCTAAATCTTAGTTTTATTCCACGCATAGTGAGGAATGGCATTTTTAAAAAATATTCATTGATATCAACCAACCCCAAATATTCATTAACATCATGTACAAATCAGGCATAAAATGCAATTGCTGGTATGTGCAGAGCTGAAATCAGTAAACTGTTTCCCTTCTCCCATTTTTCAAATGTACTGATCTGTCTTGGCCTCAGTTATTGAAAAAGCCATTCTGGTTGAATACAGTTCTGATTGTAGCTTCTCTTTCAGTTTCTCCTGTGTTAGCATGTTAACCACATCTAAAAATATGCATGTCTTTTCCCAATATAACTAACCTTAATAGAAAATATATGATTGTAGATTGCTGCAGTAAGTTACTGAGGACACTGCAAGGGTGGAAGTGGACTATGAAGCAGTAATCCATTCGATGGGATTCAGATGACATCATAAAACATCAGAATGAAGCGTGAGTGCTTCAGGCCTCTGTTGAACTCTACATTGGCTTACTGCTTGCAATAGATATTAGGATAAATGTCATGAATGAGTTCCCCTGGCACAGAGCTTCACCCACCAGTAGATCAAATTTATAAAATCTATCCTATTAAGTGTTGCTTACATATTATGATTTTTGGCAACTTTTTTGATATCATGAGTCAATGTCAAGCGACAAAGAACTGCAGGATATCAAGGTGTGTTATAGGGTCTCACAATGTGATGTACTGCCTGATGGGACATCAGTCTTTGAATAATGACTTTTGAGGATATTGAATGGTGATATGACAGAAGAGCAAGTTATTTTGGATGGTGAATTGCAGAAAAGTTCATGGTTCTCCGTATAATACAATGCTGAATTTAGTCAAGCGTTTCTGATGACACCAAAGTTTGAGCAGCTTTCCGAGCCCCAAAACACCGTTATCGCCATAAACTCACTGATGGAGATTTGCTAATCTTTATGATAGTATAGTTTTCTCAAAATTATTTTTTACTGTTTGTTTTATCGTGTAGTCAGGCTTGCTGAACATGGTGCAGGCATTCAGAGATTAGTGAAAGAAAAATAAATAATTTAGAAATAGAAGGCATAGGACATTCTATGAGTGCTATTAGAATTCCATTTTTCTTCATGGTATAATAAACTATGGTATGTAATAGTAAAATATACCACACATCAATCACAATAGGAGATTCCCACACCATATTACATGAAATTATGACATAAGCTGTATAAGGAATTATACTACACTATTCATTATATTCATAATACATATCACAGCCATCATACTTAAAGAAATATTTTATCACTGATTTTATTTTATACAAAAAGGCTTTATCACTGACATCAGTACAAATGATAACAGGTTGAGTGTTTTACTTGTAGGAAGAATAAATTCTTAATCCACATGAACTGAGATACAAGTTGTCACTCTAGACTGTACATATATAGTGGAAATATATATTTTTAACAGTCTCCCAATACACAAGGAGAAGAAGGTCTAAATATTACTTACCATGATGTGTTTTGTAGATGATTCTTCAGGTAAATGATCTTTAGTTTTCTATTCAATGCACAAATTACAGCATCTCTACAATAGGAAATCACTGGTGCTGTGAGTAAAATGGAAAGAGCACGATCTGTGAGACAGACGGCTGTTCAAGTGTATATATGAAAGAAAAATCTAACCCACCCTTTTCAAAGGGGAACCCCTTAGAAAAACAGTCACTTTCTCACCAGAACTGTTGTCGAAATGTTTCAACTATTTGACCCTCCCACGGATTTCTCTTTAAAATGGATAAAAAAAGGCTTAGCCCCCTGAGTGATGTCGCAAGCATGAGGATTCCCTTGTCTGCCTAGCTGTCACGGAAAAAAGGGTAAACACACTCCCACACTGCAAGAGGAAGCCCTACAGGAAAGCCTCGGTGAATAGTGCAGCCTACACTCGTGGAAAACTTACATCAGCATCAATGGTAGCAAGAACACAGAGCTGTAATTTACAGTAATAATGGAGATGGCGAAGTCCCATCTTTGCATTGATCATAAATGCCATTTAAAAAATAATCTGTGGGTTCATTAAAGTTTTTTTTAAATGACACGAAATTACCTGAAAAGAGTTATAACAGAGATGCAATGAGTTACCACATCGTGATAGCGTCACTGTACTTGTAGTACCCGAAGCACTAACTGAGGGATGAAGTGGATGTTTATTCTGAGTTATTGCCCTCAGATGTACCGTGAAATAAATTTAAAATAGTTGCTATCTATAGAGAACTATAGCCTAGAAATGACTGTTGCTGATTTTAACAGGCATACATTTAATACATTCTAGGTTCTGACGAAGTGTCATCGACCTGAATCGTTAACTCTGCCTACCTCTCTGCACAGATGCTGCCTAACCTGCCGAGTGTATCCAGCACTTTTTGTTTCTATTTCAGATTTCCAGCATCTGCAGTATTTTGTTTGTCATTTAATACATTTGTCATACATCCACAATTTTAGCAGAGGGGTTAGCTCATTTAAAATAAACAGGTGTGTTAAAATAGCAGAAAGAAGAATGTCAGATAAGCTCAACAGGAGTTTCTCGGCTCACATTTATTTTATGAAATGTTTATGTTGATGGCTTTATATCCCACCAAATTAATCACTAATATGAAAGAAATGAATTCAGGTTTTGTATGAAATCCACATCAGTGTATGACTGGTATAAACATAATGAGCCAGATTTTATTGAGGAAATAAGGGTGAGCCTAACAGCGCTCACCGTTATTTCTGTGCAAATGGTAGAGCAACTTCCAGCGACCGCACATGCACCAGTAAATGTGGAAATCCGGAAGTTGCTGTAGCAGATACCCTCCTCCTCCCTAAGCTTTGCAAGAGCGGCATCTCGCCATTAAAATGAATGGAACGGTGTGAAGTTCCTACGCTGCCCTTGATGGATACGAACTAATCTCGCCAAAATAAGGTACGTCAAGTCATTTAAGTCTAAGCACACTTTTAACGGTGTGGTAAGTCTTGATGATTGCCAAAAAACCTCTCTGGCACTGAAAATGAACTTTTATAAGTATGGAGTCTCATTCCTTCAGATTTTAATTGTTGGACATTTAAAAAAAATATCTTTTAACTTTTTCTTTCTGGCTCTTTTATCTCTGTCTCTTAATTCAATATTTCTTACCCTCTCTTTATTTCACTTTCTGTACCTGATCTGAATTCACTATTCTTACACTTCCTGGTTCTGACTCTTCATGGCTCATCAGATGCTTTAATGTGAGTGGTTAAGGGATTAGACAGTTGCTTGTCCCGTTCACACAGGTCAGAGATGCCCTGTAGAGGGTGCCATTTTGGATTCAGCACCTCATGAGAGGAATTTGCCATGAAAAAAAACAAGAAAAGTTTAAGGTCAAGTACAAGTCTAATGAACGGTGGGCACCATTCATTCGCCCCTCAGAGGAAAACCTGGGCCATTTTAATTTCTTGAATTCTCAAGAGTTGCCATTCACATCTAAGCCTAGGAATTATTGTTGGTGATATTAGTGGACAAGAAACATATTTGTATGACATTCTTCTGCCGGCTATTTTAGCACAGGCATTAACCAGTTTATTTTAAATGGGTTAGGGCCTCTGATGAAATAGCAGAGAGAGGAATGTTATAGAAACACATTAAGCAGAGGCCCCTCTAATATCAGCAACAGCACTTTCTAGGCTATATATTTTATGCTGATTCAGAATTCTGTGCTCTCAGCATTGAGCCTCAATGGATGATACAGTGGGTCAGTGCGATGTTTTAATGTCTCTGACCTGCGCACCCGTCTAGTGAGACTCCATGCCTAGCATGAAGGATCTCTGAATTTGCCCTTTTGGTTACATGGGGTTTCTGGAAAGAGGCCATTAAAACATTCAGTTTTTCAAGCACATTGGTTCTACAATGAAACAAAGTCAATAGGAATGCACTGTCAAAGTAACAGCACCTGCTTTTGAATTATACAAAGAACTAATTAGCAGCTCAAGTGCCAAAGCTCTCAACTCCCACCCAGAAAGTTCAAAGTTCAAGTTTCATTCCTGTTAGCCCCATCAACTCATCCATCTCGATTGGGTGAATCTGGTCAGGTGCGGCTGAAATGAAAAGTAAGATGTTCCATCAGGTAAGTGGTTGGGGGAAGAAAGTAAAAACTGACATTTTCTGTCTCATCCAACTGATAGATCTTCCAGTGGTATCGACAGTACTCCTATGAAGAAGCCCACAGCTGACGTGCAACCCAGCCTGACCTTGCAGCTTTGGCAGGATGCGTGGCACTGGTGGTGAATGTGGTTTTATGGGAAGAAAAGAGGGAAACAACAATAAAGTAGGCTGGCATTTTAATACAATAGTGCTACCCTTTGTTGAAAGCTTCATAGTCTTTGCATGCACTGAACCAAATATCCATATCCATCCTGAAAGAATTCACCTTGTACATTCTATCGTAGAATCATAGCAGAGTTACAGCACAGAAGGAGGCCATTCAGCCCATTGAGTCCATGCCGCCTCAATGCAAGTGCAGTCCAGCTAATCCCTCTCCTCTGCCCCATCCCTGTAGCCCTGCAAATTTATTCCTTTCAAGTTCTTATCCAGTTCCCTTTGGAAAGCCGTGATTGAATCCACCTTCACCACCCCACCTGACAGTGCATTCCAGATCCTAACCACTGGCTGTGTAATAAAGTTTTTCCTCATGTCACCTTTGGTTCTGTTGCCAATCACCTTAGATCTATGTCCTCTGGTTCTTGACCCTTCTGCCAATGGGAACAGTTTCTCTCTATCTACTCTATCTGGACTCTTCATGATTTTAAATACCTCTATCAAACCTCGTCTCAATTTTCTCCAGTCTATCCATGTAACTAAAGACACTCATCCCTGGAATCATTCTAGTAAATCTTTTCTGCACCCTCTCTAAGGCCTTCACATCTTTCCTAAAGTGCAGTGCCCAGAACTGAACACAATACTCCAGTTGTGGCTGAACCAGTGTTTTATAAAGGTTCATCATGACTTCCTTACTTTTGTACTCTATGCCTCTATTTATAAAGCCCAGGATCCTGTATGCTTTTTTAACCGCTTTCTTAACCAGCCCTGCCACCTTCAACGAATTGTGCACACATATCCCCAGATCTCTCTGTTCCTGTACCCCTTTTACTGTTGTGCCCTCTAGTTTATATTGCCTCTCCTCGTTCTTCCTACCAAAATGTATCACTTCGCATTTTTCTGCATTAAGTTTCATCTGCCACGTGTCCGCCCATTTCACCAGCCTGTCTATATCCTCTTGAAGTCTATCACTATCCACCTCACTGTTCATTACACTTCCAAGTTTTGTGTAATCTGCAAATCTTGAAGATGTGCCCAGTACACCCAAGTCCAAGTCATTAATATATATCAACAAAAGCAGTGGTCCTAGTAACGATCACTGGGGAACACCACTGTACACCTCCCTCCAGTCGAAAAAAAAACCTTTCACCACTTCTCTCTGTTTCCTGTTATTGGCCAATTTTGTATCCATGCTGCCACTGCCCCCTTTATTCCATGGGCTTCAATCTTGATGACAAGCCTATTATGCAGCACTTTATCAAACGACTTTTGAAAGTCCATAAACACCATATCAACATTATTGCCCTAATTTCCCCTCATCAAAAAACTCAATCAAGTTAAAGATGATTTGCCTTTAACAAATCCATGCTGGCATTCCCTAATCAATCCACCCTTGTCTAAGTAACTGCTAATTGTGTCCCGGATTATCATTTCTAAAAGTTTCCCCAGCACCGAGGTTAAACTGACTGGCCTGTAGTTGCTGGGTTCATCCTTACAACCTTTTTTGAACAAGGGTGTAACATTTGCAATTCTCCAGTCCTCTGGCACCACCCCCGTATCTAAGGATGTTTGGAAGATTATGGTCAGTACCTCTGCAATTTCCACCCTTACTTCCCTCAGCAACCTAGGATGTGTCCCATCCGGACTGGGTGACTTATCTACTTTAAGTACAGCTAGCTTTTTAGTACCTTCACTTTATCAATTTTTAGCCCATCCAGTATCTCAACTACATCTCCTCTGGCAGCATCTTCTTCCTTGGTAAAGACAGATGCAAAGTACTCATTTAGTACCTCGGCCATCCTCTCTGCCTCCATGAGTAGATCTCCTTTTTGGTCCCTAATCGGCCCTATCCCTCCTCGTACTACCTGTTTACTGTTTACATGCCTGTAGAAGACTTTTGGATTCCCTTTTATGTTTGCCGCCACTCTATTCTCATACTCTCTCTTTGTCCCTCTTATTTCCTTTTTCACTTCCCCTCTGAAGTTTCTATATTCAGCCTGGTTCTCACTTGTGTTATGAACCTGCCATCTGTCATATGCTCCTTTTTTCTGCTTCGTCTTACTCACTATCTCTTTTGTCATCCAGGAAGCTCTGGCTTTAGTTGCCCTAACTTTCTCCCGTGTGGGTATGTACCCAGACTTTGCCAGACTTTGCAGTAGAATAGGCCTGTAAATTTGATACCACCTTTTCCTATTGGCTTTATGCTCATTGGTGTAATATATTAATTTGGACGCGACTGCATTTTAAAGGTTTATATGCCAGAATTAATATGACTAAAACTCTAATTACTTGGAGGTGAAATCTCTCAAATGAACGATTTTAGCGAAATCGACATGAGTACAACTAACACTGAGTATTCCATTACAACTAACGACCGAAGGAATTTCAGCCCATTAGTGTCCAGATCCTGTATGAAAAATATGGGGGTTAAATTCGATAACCCCCGAATCTGGGTGCGGGTATTGCGGTGCGCAATTAACGTGTGAGATTTGTGCTGCTTGGTCATTACCATGATTTATATATGCAGCCAGCACTACCCGCACTGTTAAGAGGCTGCACGCACAAGCAGAAGACCCAAAATGGGGCGTAGGCAGCACTAGTTAAAGGCAGCCTGCACCTCTTAAAGGGGAAGTCCGCTGTCAATGAGAACAGTGTAGGATGGCAGGCAGGATTGCCTGACTGGCACCAAGGTTCTCAGACAATGCACTGGAGGCCCTGGTGGAGGGAATGGATGAAAGCAGGGCCATCCTGTACCCGCAGGGCTGTAGCAGACCCTCCAGACACCAGCTGCAGAGGCAGTGGGAGGCAGTGGCCCAGGAGGTGAATGCCAGGAGCATGGCATCGTGCACTTGGTGTAGTACAGAAAAAAGTTCAATGATTTGACACGAGTGATCAAGGTGAGTGAATGCAAGTGTCAAGTGGATACAACAAAGGCTATGGGCCCCGACAACATCCCGGCTGTATTGCTGAAGACTTATGCTCCAGAACTAGCCACGCCTCTAGCCAAACTGTTCCAGTACAGCAACGACACTGGCATCTACCCGACAATGTGGAAAATTGCCCAGGTATGTCCTGTCCACAAAAAGCAGGTCAAATCCAATCCGGCCAATTACCGCCCCATCAGTCTACCCTCAACCATCAGCAAAGTGATGGATGGTGTCGTCGTCAGCCCTATCAAATGGCACTTACTCACCAGTAACCTGCTCACCGAAGCTCAGTTTGGGTCCCACCAGGACCACTCAGCTCCAGACTTCATTACAGCCTTGGTCCAAACATGGACAAAAGAGCTGAATTCCAGAGGTGAAGTGAGAGTGACTGCCCTTGACATCAAGGCAGCATTTGACCGAATGTGGCACCAAGGAGCCCCAATAAAATTGAAGTCAATGGGAATCAGGGGGAAAATTCTCCAGTGGCTGGAGTCATACCTACCAGTGTCCTAGACCCAACCATCTTCATCTGCTTCATCAATGACATTCCCTCCATCATAAGGCCAGCATTTATTGCCCATCCCTAATTGCCCTTGAGAAGGTGGTGGTGAGCTGCCTTCTTGAACCGCTGCAGTCTGTGTGGTGAAGGTTCGCCCACAGTGCTGTTAGGTAGGGAGTTCCAGGATTTTGACCCAGTGACGATGAAGGAATGGTAAAATATTTCCAAGTCGAGCTGGTGTGTGCAGGTGGTGTGTTCCCATGTGCCTGCTGCCCTTGTCCTTCTAGGTGGCAGAGATCGCGGGTTTGGGAGGTGCTGTCGAAGAAGCCTTGGCAAGTTGCTGCAGTGCATCCTGTGGATGGTACACACTGCAGCAACGGTGCACCGGTGGTGAAGGGAGTGAATGTTTAGGGTGGTGGATGGGGTGCCAATCAAGCAGGCTGCTTTGTCCTGGATGGTGTCGAGCTTCTTGAGTGTTGTTGGAGCTGCAGTCATCCAGGCAAGTGGAGAGTATTCCATCACACTCTTGACTTGTGCCTTGTAGATGGTGGAAATTCTTTGGGGAGTCAGAAGGTGTGTCACTCACCACAGAATACCCAGCCTCTGACCTGCTCTTGTAGCCACAGTATTTATGTGGCTGGTCCAGTTAAGTTTCTGGTCAATGGTGACCCCCAGGATGTTGATGGTGGGGGATTCGGAAATGGGAATGCTGTTGAATGTCAAGGGGAGGTGGTTAGACTCTGTCTTGTTGGAGATGGTCATTGCCTGGCACTTGTCTGGCACGAATATTACTTGCCACTTATCAGCCCAAGCCTGGATGTTGTCCAGGTCTTGCTGCATGCGGGCATGGACTGCTTCATTATTTGAGGGGTTGCGAATGGAACTGAACACTGTGCAATCATCAGTGAACATCCCCATTTCTGACCTTTTGATGGAGCGAAGATCATTGATAAAGCAACTGAAGATGGTTGAGCCTAGGACACTGCCCTGAGAAATTCCTGCAGCAGTGTCCTGGGGCTGAGATGATTGGCCTCCAACAACCACTACCATTTTCCTTTGTGCTATGTATGACTCCAGCCACTGAAGAGTTTTCCCCCGATTCCCATTGACTTCAATTTTACTAGGGCTCCTTGGTGTCACACTCGGACAAATGCTGCCTTGATGTCAAGGGCAGTCACTCTCACCTCACCTCTGGAATTCAGCTCTTTTGTCCATGTTTGTACCAAGGCTGTAATGAGGTCTGGAGCCGAGTGGTCCTGGTGGAACCCAAACTGAGCATCAGTGAGCAGGTTATTGGTGAGTAAGTGCTGCT
Source organism: Heptranchias perlo (assembly GCF_035084215.1). Lineage (NCBI taxonomy): Eukaryota > Metazoa > Chordata > Chondrichthyes > Hexanchiformes > Hexanchidae > Heptranchias > Heptranchias perlo. Next base: position 122,161,423 of record NC_090325.1, on the reverse strand, counting down.
TGATAGCACTGTCGATGACACCTTCATCACTTTGCTGACGATTGAGTGTAGACTGATGAGGCAGTAATTGGCCAGATTGGATTTGTGCTGCTTTTTGTGGACACAACATACCTGGGCAATTTTCGTAGAAGCACTAGGATAGGTAAAGTCACACGAATGACCTGCACTATGGGAATGCACAAGGTTTGAATAGTCTCATTTGTTTGCATCATTTCATTAGTTAATTTATAAGTGTGAATTTGAATTTACATTTGGTGGTGGTTTTTATTTCTGCGACGAGCTGAGGGAGGAAGCAATGTGTAATCAGATGGATGGCAATTTGATGGTCATGTGGGAGTAGTCTGTCGGTTACTTGGGAGATGTCATTCACATTATTGATACTGATCACGGATCGAGTGAGCACGCAGAGCCCTTGCAGACAAGGCCAGTGTTCCTTGTTGCCCCCTTGCGTCTTCCTTCACTTCCCCCTCTGTCTCCTACCCCTCATCCTCAGCCTCTTCTTCCTCCTCCACAGTGTCATCCTCCTCTTCCTCTGGCTCAGGGTCTTGATGGATAATCGGTAGCAAGGGCTGTTCCCTCATAATGGCGAGGTTGTGCTGCATGCAGCATACCACGACAAATCTTGACTCCCACGCCGCTGAGGACTGCGGGGGTCCAGCAGAACGGTCCAGGCAGTGGAAGCGTTGCTTTAGGACGTCTATGGTATGCTCAATGATGTTGCATGTGGCAGTATTGCTCTCGTTGTAGGCCCGCTCTGCATGTGTGCGTGCGTTCCTGACTGGGGTCATGAGCCATCTCATGAGGGGATAGCCCTTGTCACCCAGTAGCCAGCCTTTCACTTGCTGAGCCGGTTCAAAGATAGCTGGCACGTTGGAGTGCCACATAGCGAAGGCGTTGTGACTGCTCCCAGTGTAGCGGGCCATGACTCCATGATGCGCTGCGTGTGGTCGCACACCAGCTGCACATTCAGGGAACCCTGGAAGTTCAGTGCCACGGTTACCTTCACAGCCACAGGCAATGCTGTCCTTTCCTTGCTCTGAGGCTGTAGTTGTGGCTGCAGCAGGTGACAGATCTCCATCACGACCTCTTTGGTGAACCTCAGCCATCAGATGCACTGATCTTTGGTCATCTGGAGATAAGAATGGTGTTCCCTGAAGGGTGTCATGGGATATGGCCTCCTGCTCCTCCTCCCTCCCTCTCCTCGCAGCGTGACCTGCCCTGTGAGGCCTCTCTGCATGATCCCAGTCGCGTTCTATATCCAGCGGGAACCCTAGCAGACCACCCATGGTTGCCAGGAATCTTGTTCAAACACTGTTGTAAATTACACCAACCCTAAAGCAGTACCTGCCAAATCACTCTCAAATATACTATAGCAACTCTCTATATGTATAGGAAGCTTCAACAAACACGTCCTATTCTACCAGCAGCCAGAAGCAATAATCCAGCAACTATCCTGCAACACCTGTATGACCCCTTTAAATAGCACTGGCGGAGGCTCCTCCAGGCACTCTGAAGGGATTCGCAAAATTTCACATGTTCCCCCCACCCCGAAGATTTATTGGAGTTATTAAAGAAACCCTGGTGTGACTGTTTTAAAAAATCCAAGGTCTCTCAAAATGGCTGCAGTCAGACACATGGCCGAGGACCGGCAGATTTGAAATTGCATTCTCAACAACTCGGCAGGCTTCGTGTTTCAGACAGGTTTCTTTAAACAATGCAGCTGCATTCTAGCCCTGAGGCAAGCTATCAACATGGCCGGCCAACACATCAAAATTCGAGCAGGAAGTGATTGCAGGACAAAAGGTGAACCATCAAGGTACATTCGGAACAATGGTAAAGCAGTTAGCGAACAGATCGATACAGGAAATGGCCATTAATGTAAATGGGCCAGAAATTAGGTCCTTTGTCTTAAAGCAGTTATGGAACTCAGAAATACAGGAATTGGCCATTAATGTAAATGGGCCAGAGATGGGGTCCTTTGTCTTACGTTTCGTGCTTAAATCAAACAATGAAGCAAGCTGATGAGGTATGAAAAAAACCTGTTACCAAGAGGGTATAACTGGGGCTGCCCAGTATCTCTCTCTCTTCTTCTTCTCTCTTCGCCTCTTGGCCCCATCCTGTCTGTCTGCTAGCAACTAAGAAGGAAGCCATCCAGTAAACCTCGCAACCACATGTCGACGGCAACAGCAGGCACAGGGGCCAGGCCTTTTCATCTGTTTTCACCGGTGAGCATTAATTTTCTGGCTGCCACAAGACAGCTTAGCATAGGTGTAAGGTTGGGGGTTAAAGGGGATATTGCTAAACTTGTGATTTTAGAATTTTCCCTCGATGTGTCCGTTTCTTCTAACCCGATAAGTGTAAGACTGTATTACATCCATAGCGATTTCTTTATCTTCTGTATTATACTGTTTACCTTGTAGTTTTAGTTTTCTTATTAATAAACATTGGTTTTCCTTGTACCAATCCACTGGTCTGTTTGTCTGTCTTTGTTACCACTCGATAAGTCCTCAGCTCAGAATCAGGAAGGGGTAAGCGATTCGCAACCGCACTGCGGGCAGGGCAGCTCAGGAAAACATAACTGGCTGACCTATTATAAGCCCGAGAAACAGTAAAAAAGAAACCCCTTACAACTCTAAGACGTGTTCAGGTGTTCATGGTTAAGACAATGCGTTAAGTGCCAAAATGGTGTCTATCAGTTTAAATCAGCGGTGTACACTGATCTAATGCATATTCTCCCTACTTTACATGATGCCGGCGTTTGTTATCTGCGCGTGCGAGAAACCCTTTACCAAGGTATCGTTCAGCGCACATAACACTAGAAGCGTGCACGTGCATTCCGGACGCTACTTCGGGATGCCGCGTAGTGCCTGAACAACGGGTGCTAAACGGCTCAATTTCTAGCCCTATGTGTTACGGCATTTTTTTATCCTATCATCTTTAAAGAAAATCTTAGCTGCATTGCTGTGGGGAGATAGAGAGGGCCAAATATCTTTTGATAAGGGTGGAGGGAAATGTGAGGGAAAAGCTGCCACCCAGTTATTTTCACAAGCTTCCTAGAGGTCAACACAAGACATGGGTAGGAGATGGCAGCAGGTTACCTGCTTTTCCTCCATCCTCTCAGTTGTAAATTCAATGCAGCCCAAAAAGACCAGAGAATAAAAAGAGAAAGAAAAATTAGAGAGTAACATAGCTAAAAATATTACTGTTTAAAAGGCCTTAGGCCAAAAATGAAGTACATGGCACTTAAAAAAATTAGTCAATTAAAATATAAGTGCATTCTTTGGTTAGTATGCAGTAATAAATGGCTAGGAACAAAGGCGTCAGCCTTGGCTCAGCAGTAGTATTTTTGCCACTGAGTCAGAAGGTTATGGGCTCAAGGCCAAACGCCAATAGTTGAACACATAATCCAGCCTAGGCTGAGGGAGTGCTGCACTGCCAGAGGTACTGCTTTTCGGAATATTTAGGAATATAGGACATTAGGATGAGACAATGGCCCAGAAATTGCTGTCGAAGTATTGGTTAGGCAAATGGCATTCACCATTATTTATGCGCAAATCGCTCAGCAACTTCAGGCGAGGGCAGACGTGCATTTAAACGTGAAAATCCAGAAGTTGCTGTCCGAGATGCGCCGTTCCGCCATTCGCTTCACAAAAGCAGCATCTCGCCGTCTGACTTATCGTTCAAACGCATTGGATAGCATGAAGTTTCTTTATTTGTATGGTACGGATGAACTAAACTCACCACAGAAAGTTAGGGCTTGTCCGTTTCAGTCCAAATACCCTTTTTAATGGTGTGATAAGTATTAATTACCGGCAAACAACCTCTCTGGCACTGAGAATTAACTATTACAAGTGTGGAGTCTCATTCCTTCAGGTTTTAATTGTTGTTGGAGATTTTTTTTTAAATTTAAATTTAAAAAATGATTTAACTCTTCCTTTCTGTCTCTTTTTCCTCTCTCTCTTAATCGAATCTTTCTTTCACTCTCTTTATTTCTCTTTCTGTACCTGCTTTGACATTGACTTCACTATTTTAACTTGCACTTCCTTGTTCAGATTCTGCGCTGTTCATTTAACAATCCTTCAATCTGATTGGTTAAGGAGATACACAGTTGCTTGCCTTGTTCACTCAGATCCCAGATGCCCTGTAGAAGGCACCGCGCTGTTTCCATCGCCCACTTCCAGCAAATGTAGTGCAAAATCTCCTGGAGATTAAACGAGCAAGGGCAAGTCTAACTAATAACGGGCACCATTTGTTGACCAGCTACAGCAAATTCTGGGCCATGAAACCATTAAACCCATCTGCCTTTTTGGGTGGGTGTAAAATACCCCATGTCACTATTTGAGGAAGAGCAGGGGGGTTCTCCTGGTATCATGGTCAGCATTTATCCCTTAACCAAGATCACCAAAAACAGATTATGTGGTTATTTATCTCACTGCTGTTTGTGTGACCTTGCTCTGTGCAAATTGACTGCTGCATTTGCCTACATTACAGCAATAACTTCACTTTAAAAGTACTTCATTGGCTGTGAAACACTTTGGAATGTCCTGAGGATGTGATATATAAATGCAAGTCTTTCTTTTTTTGCTAAGATGTATACAGCAGGTGTTGGTTGTTCTGTAGCTTTAGCATTTCGTGAGAATTGATCCAAAACAAGCTGAGAGCTCCTTCCAATTTTATAATCATTCTTATGCAAAAAGTGAAAATAAGTAAACATGATTCTGTCATCCTTCTGGTTGAACATTGCAATCAGTAACTGTGTTCAGTGTATGTCATACCGCTGCAAATAGCAGAGATATTCCTGTCAATCGGCACTTGTATGTACCCAAATCAATATCATTTTAAAGTTATCTTGGATCAAAGTCTACTGTACAGAGCACAAGGCAATCTTATTTTATAATGTGTTGCTGTGGGGATGGGGACCTCTACTGAACAAGTTCAATAGCCAACACTAGTTTGGTAGGATTATTATTTTTGGATTCTGACATCTCCTGCTTTCTCCAGTAAGGAGAAGTACTCCTAGATAAACAGCAATCACACAGTGCCACCCACTATACTACCAGTAAAATTAATAAATGCTTTCAGAAAAACAAATGTTGTGGTGGTAGCATAAACCCCACAAATGCTTGCCTGCCACCCAGCATAACAGCAAGGAAACAATGATGAAACCATTCACACAAAATGGTGGCATGTGGCAAAGTAGGTGCTGTTGTCACTTTGTGCATATGCACAGTAATGTCTTGCCTGTGAACTGATGTGGCCCAAATTTGGTTAATTTCTGAAGTGTCCCAATCCAATTTGAATAACTTCAGGTCCTAAATGCAGCTTAGTGATGATTCCTACTTTGATATTGTGACGAATGAGATAAAAGCATAAAAAACTCCAGAAAAACAAAAGGTCAATTAGCCCATCAAACCCAATCTGACCTATCAGAGAACGATACAGTACAGAAACAGGTCATTTGGTCCATTAAGTCTCCGCCACATGATTCATTTAGTCAAAGCCCACTCTCCTGCTGATTCCCCATAATCTTTCATATTTTTCTCTTTCAAGCAACTACCCAATTTGCTTTTAAAATAATTTATGGGCTCTGAACCATATAGGCCAATAAAGAAAGAAAGAAGAAAGAAAGACTTGTATTTATATAGCACTTTTGATGACCTCAGGACATGCCAAAGCACTTTACAAACAATGAAGTACTTAGTGTAGTCACTGTTGTAATGTAGGAAACGCAGCAGACAATTTGCACACAGCAAGGTCCCACAAACAGCAATGTGATAATGACCAGATCACCTGTCTTAATGATCTTGGTTGAGAGATGAATATTGGCCAGGACACTGGGGAGAACTCCCCTGCTCTTCTCCAAATATTGCCATGGGATCTTTTACATCCACCTGAGAGGGCAGATGGGGCCTCGGTTTAGGTCTCATCAGAAAGACGACACTTCCGAAAGTGCAACACTCCCTCAGTACTAGACTGGAGTGTCAGCCTAGATTTTGTGTCTCAAGCTTAATCCCCAGTGCAGTTAGTTGATCTCAGTTGGGTGGTAATAGGGCTATTACAATTAGTTACAGCTCCCCTAGATTAGGGAAATGAAAATTAATCCAGATTCCTGCACCTGATCATTGTACAATGACCCCTACTGGAAGTGCACAAGCGAGGACAGAATTGGGGGGGTTTGATCTCCATCGTCAGACAGCCTGCTGACACTCACTGTCAAGGTTCTCATATGAACGATGACTACTTGACGGAGGTACCAGAGGTTGCCCGCTACAGGTCAAGTCGTATCTCAATGAGAGAGTAAACACCTTCAGGAAAAGAAAGAGGAAGAGAAAATTGCAAGAATTTTCAAACAGTTTAATAATGGTTTAGCTCCCTTTAATGTTATTTTCCTCCTATTAAGGCACAGCACCAATGATAAGAATAATTTGGTTCAAAAGTGTAAATGACTCAACAATATTCATGCAGAGATAAAGTACAAAGTTATGTGAATGCTGCAGCAAATCAGAAAATTGCACGGATTAAGTGATTCATTCACCATCAGTATTTTTTAAAGATGGAATTTCAAAAGTTGAGAAATAATCAACTTAACTTTAATAGTCAACTTTTAATATCCATTCACAGTAGCTCCGATTTTCAGTGTATGAATCACCAAGGGGGAATTAGAATTTATGAAATGCAGTTTAGTAGACTGGGAGATCTTTCAGAACACTTGAGTTATACGGTCTGTTTGTGTAAAGTCTTTTTTTTAAGGGATGCTATTACCTCTATGGGCAGCTTTCAAATGCACTCAGTTCATAGAATTACATATAATCTACAGCATAGAAACAGGCCATTTGGCCTAACTGGTCTATGCCGTGTTTATACTCCACAAAAGCCTCCTCCCACTCTAATTACCTCTTCCCACTGTATCCCCATATCCTCCTATCCCCTTCTCCCTCATATATGCATCACGCCTCCCCTTAAATGCATCATTGCTACCTGCTTCAACCACTCCACGAGGCAGCGAGTTCGTGGAATCTCTAGGAATAACAAATTCTAAAGTGATTAAAAATATTGGCACTGAATTTCCTTGGGGGTTCTACTGGCCCCCAACATACTGTTCACCCAGATAAAGCAGGGATATGAGGCACTGTAGCAAGATATTGTAACTGCTGCAGTATAGATAGGCCCTGTAATATTTTTATCTCAGGACTTTTTTTTCAATTGACAAAATCAATTGTAGTGCCAGATGTAATTGACAGTGTAATCGTGTTACCCTGTGGACAATCACATCATCGCACCCTCCTCTGTGTTCAAACATGAGAAAGAACTTGCTATTACGGTGATACTGCCCTTTAAATTCAAGTATCTGCTGTACCCTGAAATAATCCTCACAGAAATGCGATGGAACAATGCCACGATGTTAACACCAACAACAGCTTCTTACATTTCTATAGCACTACTCGCATACAAAGAGACATCTTAGAGCATTTACAAGACAATGGAAACAAACAGTCGATGCTGAGCAGAAGAGAAAAGGGAGGGAGATTGGAAAAACTCGTGGGGGTAAAATTACTAACACATTCAAAGAGATGGTTTTTGGGGAGGCTTTTAAAGGAAGGAAGGTGATGGGACAAGGAGATCTAGTGAGGGAGCTTCAGTGAGTAGCGACCGAAAGAGCAACCATGAATGGTGGAGCAGAAAGAGCGGGGAACAGGAGTAATCTAGTATTGGAGGAGCCGAGGGTGTAGTATGGAATGTAGGACTGGAGGAGTTCGATGAGATAGGATGGGAAGATTTTTGTGGACCAATGGGCAGGATGGTGCACGACTCACCCTTTGGTCCCTAGCATGGAGCGGCCTAACCAGACAACCTTAAAGGGACCGCTGCAGGTCACTCCAAAAATGGCCAAAATTTTCTTTTTCTTTAATTTTTGTGTGGTCCCACAAAAATACTCTGGCCTGCTGGCAGTCGCTACACGCCCTCCCTCTCAGGTTCATATCAGCAGTTGGCTCGGTGTAGGAGCCAGACGATTTCCCATCTTCTCTAAATGGCGAGCTGGGTCGATCTTTTGCTGTGATCGGGTGGGCGGCCCAATTACCACAGCAAACCAAACTCAGCTTCATTGAGACGGTAAGATGATGTCATAAATCATTTGAATTATCTTCATCGTGACAAAGACCCCAAGGTCCCAAAGTTAGGGGGGATAAAACAGCTAAGGTTCCCACTCATGATTGCTATCCAGTGGCCCCTTTTAGAAAGCACATAGGTGTAGATGCTGACTAAATAAAACATTGGCCTTGGCTACGATCCCCATCACAGTCAAATAGTTTTTTTTTCATTCGTGGGATGTGGGCGTCGCTGGCAAGGTCAGCATTTATTGCCCATCCCTAACTGACCTTGAGAAGGTGGTGGTGAGCCGCCTTCTTGAACTGCTGCAGTCCGTGTGGTGTTAGGTACAGTGCTGTTAGGAAGGGAGTTCCAGGATTTTGACCCAGCGACGATGAAGCAACGGCGATATATTTCCAAGTCGGGATGGTGTGTGACTTGGAGGGGAACGTGCCGGTGGTGTTCAAAATTCACTGAATAGGCTCTTGCACTTAAAAAAGGCAATTTGGCAAAGTACTGAGGACTTAGAACAGTGGAAATCTACCCAGGCAAGAGTTAACACCTTCAAAAGAAGAGGGGAGTAAAAAGGCACCATAACTGTATTAAAAGAAATATACTGATTTACCTTATAAAGAAAATACTTGATCTATGTTAAGGAGTCCAATTTGGTTTCCTCTGATAATAAAAAAGAGAAAATTACATACTTAAGTAAGCTAATGAGGAAGCTACATTTTCAGGAATCAAAATTAAAAGTTTATTCAAATAATTTTAAAATGACAGGAGGACACGATTGGACTTCTTATAAAATTCCCCATCTTATCAGGGCGTCGAAAAGCTGAAGTAGAAGTGATAATAAAGGTTAACCAAATATCCCACAGAAGACAAAAAATGGTTTCATAACTTTAAAATGATGGCTGAACTGAAAGTGGCACATAATTAACAGTGGAAAAAATTTTACTAAGGGCGGAGGGACACACCCCTGAAAAACCCCCATGAACTGCAGAAAGAAATGTGGCTCCTGCTCCTAGTCTGTGGCATTCTTCCTGAGGGAGGGACACAAATGACTGAGTCCTCCAATTATGGTAAGTTAACATCTAATAAAGTATGCAGTTGTGAAAGAAAAATAAAGCATTTTGTCTAATATACTTCGTGACATTAGCTCCTTTAATTCTGTCATTATGAGGGGGGAATTTAAAAACCAGTTTCACTTAGAAAAACATACCCTCGTTTATTTTAAAACAAATGTTACAGATTTTAGTCATTTTGTCTCATCCAGCATCCAAGTGTCGAAGGGAGGGGGCCAAGCCATTCAAATCAAATACAAGCATCGTGTGGGGTTTGTTCAAATAGGTGTTTCATTGGCTGCTATTTTAAAAAGTTAACAAATACTTATTTACATTTGTTTGGCCCCATTTGTTTTCTGGAAAGTATTTCCCAGTTTGCTTCCAGATGGAGAATCTGTCTGAAGCCTTTGAAGGGTGATAGTCAAGCCAGATAGCTTCCGTGGAAAGCGAGAGATGAAAAGAACCAGCACCAAGGATACAGGCCTCAATTTCCTTGGCGTTCCCAATGAACTGAGGACATTTGCTAGGTGGGTGGAGGCCAGTGAGGGCAGAAATTGCGGAAGTACCTGGTTATACAGTCACCACCACTTACACCATCCATGCTTATCACGGGCAGCATATTGGTCAAATTGCCAGATATTTCAGGCAATACAGTAGGCTTTTCCCACCTCCTTATCGTATTTGTACTTAAATCCCTCCATGGATCATTCTGTGTCTTTTTTTCGGGTCTCAGCGGGTTTTATTGAATTAGATTTGGTGGTCGTCAGGGTTGCAGAGTTTACTCATCAGCCGGTAGACGTAGGAGGGGGCGTTTCCTCCGATGTTGGAGATGAGCAGAGTGATCAGTTCCAGAGGGACGTAGTCAAACACAGGGCAGTGCGCACTCGCTTTGGAGAGAATTGCACCTTCTGTGAAGGGAAGAAGCTTAAACAAACAGGTGTGGAACGGTGCCTGGCTGCGAGAGTGAGGGTGTATACCCCTTCCACTGCTCTCAGTCCTCCATTAGTGAGGAAGGTCTTAATGCCTGTAAAAGATGATACACCGTCCAACGCTTATTGTGGGCTAATCGCATTAACACCATCACGCCCATTATAAGCGGTGAGGACTGTACTGTTTACCTTGGCTCAATGGTAGCATTCTTGCCTCCGAATCAAAAAACATCCTTGAGGGCCGTACTGGCTGTTGTGCCATGTCCTTTATGGTTAACCCGGTGCAGGTTCTTACCACAGGGAGTGATTAAAAATATTGGCCCTCAATTTCCATGGGGGTTCTACTGGCCCCCAACATACTGTATACCCACATAAAGTAGGCCTAAAATACTTTAGTGCCTCAGTGGTAGCAATCTCTCCTTTGAGTCAGAAGGTTGTGGATTCAGGTCCCACCCCAGAGACTTGAGCAAAAAATCTAGGCTGACACTTAGTGCAGCACTGTCAGAGATGACATCTTTCAGCCGAAATGTTGAACTGAGGCCCGTCAGCCTTGTCAGGTGGATGTAAAAGAGCCCATGGCACTATTTCGAAGAAGAGCAGGGGAATTCTCCCCAGTGACCTGCAACTTTATCACTCAACCAAATCACTAAAACAGATTATCTAGTCATTATCACATTGCTGTTTGTGGGACCTTGTGGTGCGCAAATTGGTTGCCACATTTCCTACATTACAACAGTGACGACGGACCCAATTTTACCCAGGGTGCGGGCTCCTCCGGGTTCCCTGCTGCTGATCAGCGCATCAGGTGAGCTGCGCATGCGCAGTAAGATCTGTCAGCTGGAGGCGCTCTATTTAAAGGGGCAGTCCTCCACTGACAGATGCTGCCACAAACAGCAAAAATTACAGCATGGAGCAGCACATGGGGAAGGCTGCTCCCAGTTTAATGATGCCTCACCCCAGGTATCATCAGATGGGGTGAGGAGGAGGGGGAGGACAGAGATCTTCCCCCCGGCGGGCGGGAGGAAGCGGCCTGCCTCTGCCACCAAGAAGGCCTGGCTCGAGGTGGCAGAGGAGGTCACCAGCGCCACCAACATATCGCCCACCTGCATACAGTGCAGGAGGCGCTCCAATGACCTCAGTAGGTCAGCCACAGTGAGAACACGTAGTCTTTCCCCTACACTCCGCCTGCCACAATGCTGCCCCCACCCCACACCTCCTTTGGCACTGCCAACACTACTCTGTCACATGACCCCTCATACCCACTCAAACCTCATCCTCATCTTACCTGCACCTACTCACCTCGCGAGTACTCACCCCGCTACTACCACGCAACCCAATCCTCATACAATCTCATGGCTCTATCCCATACTCACCCTCTCGTGCATCTCTCTCACGGCCAGCATCACTCAACCTGCCACCACCTGTGCTGCAGCCACAGGGCATGCATCACATATGTGCAGTAGGCAGCGTAAGGCAAACGTGTCGCGAGCATGAAGGGGATGCACAAGGGTGTTTGAGGGTTCGTCATGGTTCTTACTTCTATTGAATTAAAGAACAACTCACATCACACATTATATTGGCACCACTACTGCCATGTCTTCGCGAATCCTGTCCGGTTTGTGCAATAATGCCCGCTCCTGGATATCCCTATGAGGACCCACCACTGATGCCACCCAGTGTGTCACTGCAGAGTGGGTGTAGGTGTATTTGCAGGGCTCTTCTGCGCAGACGACTGAGAGACATCGGGGATGTCCCCAGTTGCAGCCTGGAAGGCTGTGGAGCAGAAGTTCGGGAGGGCAGTGGTGACTTTGACAGCGACAGGTAGGAAGATGGTGCACGGGCCAGCCAGGAGCAGCTCGGCATGAAAGAGGCTGCAGATGTCCACGGCTACATGTCGACTGACTCTGAGCCTCCGTGTGCACTGCTGCTCAGAGAGGTCCAGGAGGCTGGGCCTCGGTCTGTAGACCCTGTGGCGAGGGTAGTGCCCTCTGCGACGCATCTCTCTCTGCGATAGCCCTCCCTCCTGCTGTACAGGTGGATGTGTCACAGTACTGTGTTGTGGAGCTCCACGTGTCAGAGGTGGATGGCGAGGCTGGTGAGGCTGGTGATGCTGTTCGCCCTCCGAGGAGGTCATGACTGCAGCTACGGCGGCCCCCATCCGCAAGATGTACATCTGAGGGGGTCCGCAAGGTAGGTACATGTCTCCGGACCCCGCGGTAAGTGTGCAGGTTGGTGACTCTGACTGTCAGGAGGAGGGTGGTGGAGGCCAAACTTTATCCCAAGTGACAGAGCGGCCTCCTGCAATGAGTGAGGGTCTCCCCCCACCACCTGTCAAATGGACCTTTGCAGCTGCCACAGGCTGACGGCTGCAACACGTCCATTTCAACTGGGAGTGTTTCCCCCAGTGTGTGAAACAGTCCCATGTTTATCCAAAATCACACACAGTCCCTTAATCAGGTCAGTTAATGACCTGAACAAGCAAAGTAAATACACTCAAGTGGCATCCCGCTGGCTTTAATTGCCTGCGGGATTCCCACCAGCGGGGGCTGCGCGCGCACGCTGGCGCGTCATCGGGGAACCCGGAAGTGGGCGGGATCGAGGCGCGATCCGGTCCCGCACCTGGATTTCGGGATTTTCGGGGCCCCCCCGCCGAGAACGCACCTGGTAGCGGGTGCTAAAATCGGGCCCCACATGTCAAAAAATACTTAATTGGCTGTAAAGCGCTTTGGGATGTCCTGAGGTCATAAAAGGCGCTATATAAATGCAAGTCTGTCTTTTCTTTCTTTCTTTCCTTCTTCTTTCTTTTTTTTCACCGGACATAAGTGAGGGGCCTCAAAGTTGGAAAGGCTGGTTTCCTTACAGCAGCTGGACACAAAACAAGCAGCTGCTGTAAAGAAAGTGGACTTCCTGAAAAAGAACACATTTTTGCTACTATCATCAATCTTCGGTTGGACCTGCCAGCACTTGTCCACAACTGCTGTCCAACAGCACTATTTCTGCCCCCCTGCCTTGCACTGCTGCTTGCATGGGCTCTTACCCACTTTATTCAAACTGCTTGACCCTGTGAATTCCAATGGGATGAGACACATGAATGTCCAGCAGAGAAGAAGCTCTGCTTCACTATTGTTACAGCAGCAGAGTGGAATTGTGGATTTTCAACCCCATGTAGTTTAGCGCAGCAATCATAACTCGTTGTTATTTTTATTTACTCAAGGAGATAGTTAAGTTTAATAACTACTGTAAAATCTAGTTGTAAACAATTTTACAACACCAAGTTATAGTCCAGCAATTTTATTTTAAATTCACAAGCTTTCGGAGGCTACCTCCTTCCTCAGGTGAAGGAGGTAGCCTCCGAAAGCTTGTGAATTTAAAATAAAATTGCTGGACTATAACTTGGTGTTGTAAAATTGTTTACAATTGTCAACCCCAGTCCATCACCGGCATCTCCACATCGTAAAATCTAGTGCCACTGTTAATACATTTGCTTTACAGTTAAAGCCTAAATCACAGTCTAGCATGGTATTATTGTGTCATTTCGAAGTCAAGGAAGATCATGTGAGGGTACATTATAAAAACAAAACAGAATTAAGAGGATTATCTGCTGCATCCCTGAACATGTTACAAACTTGCCTAAATATCTGAGCAAATGAAAACACTGTCTGGAACATAGGGAGCAATGGCATAGCTCCAGGAATGGGTGATGATGATGAATAAAGAAGTTGTGTCAAATATTTGCAGCACTTTAATTCTAGATTTCTCTGAGTCTAAATCTATGCATGGAAAAGATGCTGAAATAATGGTCAGCTCGTGCTGGTAATGGGTCTGCTGCTGCCATTTACAGCTACTCCTGATTAGTCTTTTATTTCTTAACCTGTCCCATTACCACCTTCCTTGCTTTGCACCATCGTCCCTTTTGTCATAAGAACATAAGAAATAAGAGCAGGCGTAGGCCATCTGGCCCCTCGAGCCTGCTCCGTCATTCAACAAGATCATGACTGATCTTCTACCTCAATGCCATTTTCCTGCACCATCCCCATATCCCTTGATGCCTTTAATATCTAGAAATCTATCGATCCCTGTTTTGAATGTACTCAATGACTGAGCCTCCACAGCCCTCTGTGGTAGAGAATTCCAAGGATTCACCACCCTCTGAGTGAAGAAATTTCTCCTCATCTCAGCCCTAAATGGCCTACCCCTTATTCTGAGGCTATGACCCCGGTTCTAGACTCCCCAACCAGGGGAAACATCTTCTCTGCATCTACCCTGTTGAGCCCTATAAGAATTTTGTATGTTTCAATGAGATCATCTCCCATTCTTCTAAACTCTAGAGAATACAGGCCTAGTCTACTCAATCTCTCCTCATATGACAATTTTGCCATCCCAGGAATCAGTTGCACTCCCTCTATGGCAAGTATATCCTTTCTTGGGTAAGGAGACCAAAATTGTACACAATACTCCAGGTGCGGTCTCACCAAGGCCCTATATAATTGCAGTAAGACATCTTTACTCCTGTAATAAATCCTCTTGTAATAAAGGCCAACATACCATTTGCCTTCCTAATTGCTTGCTGCACCTGCATGTTAGCTTTCAGTGACTCACGTACAAGGACACCCAGGTCCCTTTGAACATCAATATTTCCCAATCTCTCATCATTTAAAAAATACTTTGCATCTCTGTTTTTCCGACCAAAGTGGATAACTTCACATTTTTCCATGTAATATTCCATCTGCCATGTTCTTGCCCACTCACTTAGCCTGTCTATATCCCCTTGAAGCCTCTTTGCATCCTCCTCACAACTCACATTCCCACCTAGTTTTGTGTTATCAGCAAACTTGGAAATATTACATTTAGTCCCCTCATCCAAATCATTGATAGATTGTGAATAGCTGGGGCCTAAGCACCGATCCCTGCGGTACCCCACTCGCCACAGTCTGCCAACCTGAAAAAGACCCATTTATTCCTTCACTCTGTTTTCTGTCTGTTAACCAATTCCCAATCCATGCCAGTATATTTCCCCCAATTCCATATGCTCTAACTTTGTTCACCAACCTCCTGTGTGGGACCTTATCGAAAGCCTTCTGAAAATCCAAATACAACACATCCACTGGTTCCCCCTTATCTATTCTACTAGTTACATCCTCAAAGAACTCCAATAGGTTTGTCAAACATGATTTCCCTTTCATAAATCCAAGTTGACTCTGCCAACTTCTATTATTATTTTCTAAGTGTCCTGTATAATAGATTCTAGCATTTCCCCTACTACTGATGTCAGGCTATCAAGCCTATAGTTCCCTATTTTCTCTCTCCCTCCTTTCTTAAATAGTGGGGTTACATTTACTACCCTCCAATCTGCAGGAACCATTCCAGTATCTATAGAATTTTGGAAGATGACAACCAATGCATCCGCTATCTCTAGCCACCTCTTTCAAAACCCTGGGATGTAGATCATCGGGTCCTTGGGATTTATAGACTTTCAGTCCCATTAATTTCTCTAGTGCTATTTTTTTACTAATACTAATTTCTTTCAGTGCCTCATTTCGCCAGACCCTTGGTTCTCTAGTATTTCTGGGAGGTTTTTTGTGTCTTCTTCCATGGAGACTGACACAAAGTATTTGTTTAAATTTTCTGCCATTTCCTTATTCCCCATTGTAAATTCTCCCGTTTCTGTAAGGAACCCATATTTGCCTTCACCAATCTTTTCCTTTTTACATACCTATAGAAGCTTTTACAGTCCATTTTTATGTTTCTTGCTAGTTTACTCTCATTCTATTTTCCCTTTCTTTATCAATTTCTTGGTCCTCCTTTGCTGAATTCTAAAATGCTCCCAATCCTGAAGCTTACTGCTTTTTCTGGTAACTTTATATGCTTCTTCCTTTGATTTAAAGCTATCTTTAATTTCTCTTGTTAGCCACGGTTGGGCCACTTTTCCTGTTGGGTTTTTGTGCCTTAAAGGAATATAAATTTGTTGCAAATTATCTAATAATTCTTTAAATGCTAACCATTGTCTATCGACTGTCATACCTTTTAATGTAGTTCCCCAATCAACCACAGCCAACTTGCACCTCATACCTTCGTAGTTTCCTTTGTTTAGATTTAAGACCCTAGTTTTGGAGTGAACTACATCACTTTCAAACTTAATGAAGAATTCTATCATATTATGGTCGCTCTTCCCTAAGGGCTCCTTTACAACAAGATTATTAATTAACCCTTTCTCATTGCACAATACTAGATCTAAAATAGCCTGTTCCCTAGTTGGTTCTTCAGCATACTGATCTAGAAAACTACCTCGTATACATTCCAGGAATTCGTCCTCCACAGTCATAGAGTCATAGAGTTATACAGCACGGATAGAGGCCCTTCGGCCCATCGTGTCCGCGCCGGCCATCAAGCCCTGTCTACTCTAATCCCATATTCCAGCATTTGGTCCGTAGCCTTGTATGCTATGGCATTTCAAGTGCTCATCCAAATGCTTCTTGAATGTTGTGAGGGTTCCTGCCTCCACAACCCTTTCAGGCAGTGAGTTCCAGACTCCAACCACCCTCTGGGTGAAAAAGTTCTTTCTCAAATCCCCTCTAAACCTCCTGCCTTTTACCTTGAATCTATGTCCCCTTGTTATAGAACCCTCAACAAAGGGAAAAAGCTCCTTCGTATCCATCCTATCTGTGCCCCTCATAATTTTGTACACCTCAATCATGTCCCCCCTCAGCCTCCTCTGCTCCAAGGAAAACAAACCCAATCTTCCCAGTCTCTCTTCATAGCTGAAGCGCTCCAGCCCTGGTAACATCCTGGTGAATCTCCTCTGCACCCTCTCCAAAGCGATCACATCCTTCCTGTAGTGTGGCGACCAGAACTGCACACAGTACTCCAGCTGTGGCCTAACCAGTGTTTTATACAGCTCCATCATAACCTCCTTGCTCTTATATTCTATGCCTCGGCTAATAAAGGCAAGTATCCCATATGCCTTCTTTACCACCTTATCTACCTGTTCCGCCGCCTTCAGGGATCTGTGAACTTGCACACCAAGATCCCTCTGACCCTCTGTCTTGCCTAGGGTCCTCCCATTCATTGTGTATTCCCTTGCCTTGTTAGTCCCTCCAAAGTGCATCACCTCGCACTTTTCCGGGTTAAATTCCATTTGCCACTGTTCCGCCCATCTGACCAACCCATCTATATCGTCCTGCAGACTGAGGCTATCCTCCTCGCTATTTACCACCCTACCAATCTTTGTATCATCAGCGAACTTACTGATCATACCTTTTACATTCATATCCAAGTCATTAATGTAGACCACAAACAGCAAGGGACCCAGCACCGATCCCTGTGGTACCCCACTGGCCACAGGCTTCCAGTCACAAAAACAACCTTCGACCATCACCCTCTGCCTTCTGCCACTAAGCCAGTTTTGTATCCAAAGTGCCAAGGCACCCTGGATTTCATGGGCTCGTACCTTCTTGACCAGTCTCCTGTGGGGGACTTTATCGAAGGCCTTACTGAAATCCATGTATACCACATCCACTGCGTTACCCTCATCCACACGCCTAGTCACCCCCTCAAAAAATTCAATCAAATTAGTCAGACATGATCTTCCCTTGACAAAGCCATGTTGACTATCCCTGATTAATCCTTGCTTCTCCAAGTGGAGACTAATTTTGTCCTTCAGAATTTTTTCCAATAATTTTCCTACCACTGATGTTAGGCTCACTGGCCTGTAGTTCCCCGGTTTTTCCCTACTCCCCTTCTTGAATAATGGTACTACATTAGCGGTTCTCCAGTCCTCTGGCACATCCCCTGTGGCCAGAGAGGTTCTGAATATATGTGTTAGAGCCCCCGCAATCTCCTCCTTTGCTTCACACAGTAGCCTGGGATACATTTCGTCCGGGCCTGGGGATTTATCCATTTTTAGGCCTGCTAAAACCGCCAATACCTCCTCCCGCTCGATGTTAATATGTTCGAGTATATCACAGTCCCCCTGCCGTATTTCTATGTCTACATCGTCCTTCTCCATAGTGAAAACAGATGCAAAAAATTCATTTAGAACCCCTCCTACATCTTCCGGCTCCACACACAGATTGCCATTTTTGTCCCTAATGGGCCCTATTTTTTCCCTAGTCATCCTCTTACCCTTAATATACTTATAAAACATCTTAGGATTTTTCTTTATTTTGCTCGCCAGTGTTATTTCATGGCCCCTCCTTGATCTCCTAATTTCTTTTTTAAGTATCCCCCTGCACTTTTTGTACTCCTCTAGTATTAGTGCTAATTTGGTTTGCCCAATCTATATGTAGATTAAAGTCCCCCATGATTACTGTATTACCCTTGTTACATGCACTTCTAATTTCCTGCTTTATACTGTGCCCTACATTACCACTACTGTTTGGTGGCCTATAAACAACTCCCAACAATGTTTTCTGCCCCTTGCTGTTTCTTAGCTCCACCCAAACTGATTCTACATCTTGATATTCTGAGCCATGATCCTTTCTCACTATTGTATCATTTAATCACTCCTGCCCTCTACGCTATCACAGACCTTCCCTTTTGTTCTTTCCTCCTCTCCCCATCCTCCCACCCTTTCCCTGGCTCTGTACTTGCTCAAAAACTTTAACTCGTTTAACATCTCCCAGTTCTGACAAAAGGTCTTCGACCTGAAACGTTAACTCTGTTTCTTTCTCCACAGAAGCTGCCTGACTTGCTGAGCTTCTCCTGCATTTTCTGTTTTTATTTCTGTAATATTGGCAATTAGCTTCCAAAAAAATATACAAGTCAGTTTTAACTCTGCCCACCGGCCGAAACCGACTTATCCCAACCAATCCCACTGCCTTCCTGTGGGTTGCAATTTTAACCTGCTATTTTGAGCAGGCGAGTGGGACACCTGCCCCGGAAGGCAGCAGGGTCCTTCTTTAAATATGTAGATTGGGCTTCAACTAAATCATCGGGGCCCAATGTCAACTCTAATCCGAGGCCTGCGTGTGGAAGTCGCCACGGCAACCTCACCAGGTCAAGATGACGGCAAGCAATAAATAATTGATATTTTTTGGGCCAAGGAGGAGCAGGATTCTTGGGTCTCCCTTGCTCCGGGCTTCCCTCCCCTCCCCTGACCATAATGCTCTCCGGCCCCTTTCCTAAGCCGGGTACCATTCTTTCGGGTCCCCAGCAGCAGCCTCATGCCACCCGAAATCCGGCTCTTGTCCACCAGCAAGCTCATGTTTCCTGCCATGTTCAGACAGAAGACGGAGGGGACCCTTGCAGATGAGACCCAGGAGTTAAAATCTGCCGGGCCCTACCCTGTGGTGTCCTCGCCTCTACCCTTCCGACTCACACCGGGAGTTAAAATCGGGGCTTTAATCTACAAAATTATTAGTGCTATTTTAGTATAGTGCATTATACTAAGTATCAAAAAAGGTTATTTCCCCCTCCAAAAAAAACTGCTTAATACAAAGAAAGAAAGAAAGCCTTTCATTTATATAGCGCCCTTCATGACCTCAGGACCTCCCAAAGAGCTTTACAGCGAATGAAGTACTTTTGAAGTGTAGCCACTGTTGTAATGTAGGAAACACGGCAGCTAACAGCAATGAAATAAATTACCAGGTCAACTCTTTTAGACGCTGGCTGAGGGATAATTGTTGGCCAGAACACCGAGGAGAATTCCCCTGTTCTTCTTCGAAATAGTGCTGTGGGATCTTTTACGTTCACCTGAGATGGCAGATAGGGCCTTAGTTTGACGTCTCAACTGAAAGACGGCACCTCTGATAGTGCAGCAGCCCCTCAGTACTGCACTGGAGTGTCACCTTAGATTTTGCTTTTAAGTCTTTGGAGTGAGACTTTAAATAATTTAAATAACATTAAAATACATCTGGAATTGCATAATAGTAAAGAATAATGAAGACCTAAAGTAGTATTTCTAATATGAAATGTAACAGAAGACTGTACTCAATTTTCAGTGTAAGTTAGTGGGAGATATTAAAAACCTGTTTCTCATGTTTAATGCACAACACAAAACAACTGGAGAAACAAGTTTCACTCAAATGAGATTCACCTCCGCAGTTGTCATAATTATTTTTTGATCAACTGCCACAGAAAATTACAGGGTATAACATATCCTGAACATGTAGAAGCAATCGGATTAAAAATACAAAAAAGAAGCTGTGTCAGATTCAGATCAGTGAATATGATGTTGTGTGACTGTAGGGATGTTAGGGAGAACCTCCCCAAGCAGACGTACATTGTTGTGAAATCCTGTACTTTTAACAACACGTACACCATGGGCTCGAATTTAGCAGGCCTGCGGGTTCCCAGCGGGTGGTCCTCCGGGAGCGTCGAAAACGCGAACGGCGAAATTAGTGGGTTGCCCAAGCGATCGTAGCAGGCAACCCACTAATAGGAATCAATTACCTGCTCCTCCGGGGTCCACGGCGCTGGCCTGCGCGTCGGTCGGGCTGCGCATGCGCAGTACGATCTGTCAGCTGGAGGCTCTCTAGTTAAAGGGGCAGTCCTCCACTGACAGATGCTGCAACCAATAGAACAAATTGCAGCATGGAGCAGCCCAGGGGGAAGGCTGCTCCCAGTTTAATGATGCCTCACCCCAGGTATCATCAGATGGGGTGAGGAGGAGGGGGAGGACACAGATCTTCTCCCCGGCGGGCGGGAGGAAGCGGCCTGCCTCTGCCACCAAGAAGCCCTGGCTCGAGGTGGCAGAGGGGGTCACCTGCGCCACCAACATATGGCCCACCTGCATACAGTGCAGGAGGCGCTGCAATGACCGCAGTAGGTCCGCCACAGTGAGAACACGAAGTCTTTCCCCTACACTCCGTCTGCCACAACACTGCCCCCACCCCAAATCTCCTTCGGCACCGCCAACACTATTCTGTCACATCACCCTTCATGCCCACTCACACCCCATCCTCATCTTACCTCCACCTACTCACCTCGCCAGTACTCACCCTGCCACTAACACGCGACCCAATCCTCATACAATCTCATTGCTCCATCCCATACTCACCCTCTCGTGCATCTCCCTCACGGCCAGCCTCACTCAACCTGCCACCATCTGTGCTGCAGCCACAGGGCATGCATCACATATGTGCAGTAGGCAGCGTAAGGCAAACGTCTCGTCAGCATGAAGGGGGTGCACAAGGGTGTCTGAGGGTTTGTCATGGGTGTTACCCATATTGAATTTCAGAGCAACAAACAGCACACATTATATTGACACCACCACTGCCATGTCTCCGCGAATCCTGTCCGTTGTGTCCAATAATGCCCGCTCCTGGGTATCACTATGAGGACCCACCACTGATGCCACCCATCGTGTTACTGCAGAGTAGGTGCAGGTGTATTTGCAGGGCTCGTCCGCGCAGACGACTGAGAGACATCGGCGGTGTAGCCGGCTGCACCCTGGAAGGATGCGGAGGAGAAGGTGTGGAGGGCAGTGGTGACTTTGCCAGCGACAGGTAAGCAGTTGGTGCTGGGGCCAGCCAGGAGCAGCTCGGCATGAAAGAGGCTGCAGATCTCCACGACTACATGTCGAGCGAATCTGCGCCTCCCTGTGCACTGCTGCTCGGAGAGGTCCGGGGAGCTGCGCCTCGGTCTGTGGACCCTGTGGCGAGGGTAGTGCCCTCTGCGACGCGTCTCTCTCTGCGGTAGCCCTCCCTCCTGCTGTGCAGGTGGGCGTGCAACAACACCGTGTTGGGGGGATCCACGTCTCTGCGGTGGACGGCGTGGACTGCGAGGCTGCTGGTGCTGGTCATGCTCTTCGTCCTCCGAGGGTGTCCACACACCACCCAACTGGCAGGTGTTGGTCTGAGGGGTTGTGCAGGGTAGGTGTGTGGGTCCTCGGACTGGGGCTGCGGTTTCGTGTCGGTCTGTCCTCTGGCTTGGCGGGGGGTGGTGGGGGGCAGGGGTTGCCCTATGTGACGCGGTGGCCTCCTGCATGGGTGAGGGCTCTCCCCCGTGGAGCGCACCTTGGCACCTGCCACAGGCTGCTGGCTGCAACACGCCTGGTTTGAATGGCACTGTTTCCCCCAGTGTGGGAAACTGACTGCCTTGAACCTAAAATCCCACACTTCCTCTTTTGACAGCTGCTTCAGCTCATTAACTGACCACAACGAGCAAGTTAAGTACTCTCAAGTGGAACCCCGCTGGCTTTAATTGCCTGCGGGATTCCCACCAGCGGGGCTTGCGCGCGCAGCCCCGCACGTCAGCGCGGTACCCGGAAGTGGCCGGGATTTCGTCGCGATCCGGTCACGTGACCGGAGATCGGGATTTTCGGGGCCACCCCGCTGGTAACCCGCCGGAAACCCGACCCTAAAATCGAGCCCCATGTGTAAGACCTGATTAAGAAGAGCCAATAATAATACACTACTGCAGGCCCCATAATGCTGCATGTATCCTCTTCAAAAAACAAAATCTCACCATATAGGGATGCAACATTTGGTATTGGATTGCTGAACTACAACACCAGTGGCTGGTTTATCCTTAAAAGGAATGTAATGCATTATATCCTGCTAATAGCTACGTGAGTAAATGCAGCCCAGTGTGTTACTGAGCCACAAAAACCATGGAGGGCTCAGTTTTGATTCTTAACTGAATTAGAGGGGGTGATGTTAAACCCCAAGAGCGGGTGGGTTGGGGGCAGGTGGGAATTGAAAATAGTTGTTTGCAGGGTCGCGACTGCAACCTGGCTTTATTTCCGGGCACGGCAAAGTACAGGCTTCCCATTGGGAATGCAAAGTCCGAAAATTTTGAGGTTGCGCCACAAGAAAACCAATTATTTTCAACTCCCACCCGCCCCCAACCCACCCGTTCTTGGGGTTTAAAACCACCCCCAGAGTATCTCAGTCAGGACAGCAGGATCTATTTTCTAAACAAAAGGTCAAGAAAAATACTCTGTCAGCACTACACTCGCCATCAGCACCCCTGGACTAGGGAGGGGAAAGTCATCCAAAGAAAATCATCTTTACAAGCCAGTGATGTCGGCTGGAAAGTGTGGGAGCGTGAACATTAGCTTATTACATGATTAGGAGCAGCTAAAATGATCTCTGTGACAGAATGGCCTCACAACACTCAAACCTAGATTTTTTAAAATGTATTCTCAGGATGCTGGCAAGGACGGCATTTATTGCCCATCCCCAGTTGCCGTGAGAAGGTGATGGTGGGCCTTCTTCTTGAACTGCTACAGCCCATGTGGTATTCTTTGTAACGGTTTGATATAACTGAGTGACTTGCTGGGCCACTTCAGTTAAGAGTCAACCACATTGGTGTGTGACTGGAGTCACATATAGGTCAGAGAGGGTAAGGACATCAGGTTTCCTTCCTAAAGGACATTAATGAACTAGTTAGTTTTTAATGACAATCAACAGATTCATGGTTTCTTTTTTACTGGTACCAATTTTTTAATTTCCAGATTTTTTTTAAACTGAATTCAAATTCTCAAACTGCCATGGATTTGAACTCACTGGGCTCAATTTTCAAAGGGTGGCAGGATGGCAGCGGAGGGGGGTGGGTCAATGGGCACGCGGCAAATCCAGATAATCCCCACGCCATCACGAGTTAATTGGTGGCCCTTAAAGTGGTTTCTGGGTTTGCCATCCGAAAGCTGTGTAGTGGGCAGACTGCGCACCCGCATAACAAGCTGTCAGCTGGAGTGTCTACATTTAAAGGGCCATTGCTCCAATAACTTTTGCTGGAGCAAAGACCAAGAACACACAATATGGAGCAGCACAGGGACATGGCTGCTCCAAGATTCAGCGATGCCTCACTCAAGGTGCTACTGGCCAGGGTGAGGAGGAGGAGGGAAAATTTTTACCCGGCTGACAGGAGGAAGTGCCCTGCCTCGGCCACCAAGAAGACCTCGCTCGAGGCGGCAGAGGAGGTCACCAGCAGCAGCAACATCTTCCGCACCTGGGTCCAGTGCAGGAAGCGCTTCAATGACCTAACTAGGTCAGCAAAAGTGAGTACACTTACTGGCTCTTCCGCATTCCATGTTCCACATCACCCCCTCACCCCCCCAACTCATTCTGCTCTGCCAAGACTACTCCATCACATCACCCCTCACACCCACTTAAGGCTCATCCTCAACTTATCTGCACTTCCTGAGCACTTTCTCACCTCCCCATTTGTCACCCCACCACTATCACTCTCCCCAATCCTCATCCAATGTGATGTCTCTGTCTCATATTCACCCTCTGATGCACCTATTTCACGGTCAGCCACACCCAAAGCAATGCACTCATCGGCTGGCCACTTCACCATCACTCAGTCACACGTCTGTACTTTCTCCCCTTCTAGAAGGAGAGAGCTCAAAATACACATGAGAGGGTGAGGACGAGACGGGGCCTTCCACAAATAGTGGTCCTCACAGACGCGGAGCAGGAGGCCCTGCAGATCAGCCGCACCCTCGAGTGCCTGTCCGTCGGGGATGCTGACACTGGCACCCCATAAAGTCTGGTGACACAACTTTAACATTCATCACACACAACATGAATTGATGTTAACAATGCTTGGCATATTGAACACCTCAGTATGCTCATTGCAACATGACACATCTGTGATGATGCTTAATACTGCCTTCTGTTCTTTTTTTTTATTCATTCATGGGATGTGGGCGTCGCTGGCAAGGCCAGCATTTATTGCCCATCCCTAATTGCCCTTGAGAAGGTGGTGGTGAGCCGCCTTCTTGAACCGCTGCAGTCCGTGTGGTGAAGGTTCTCCCACAGTGCTGTTAGGAAGGGAGTTCCAGGATTTTGACCCAGCGACGATGAAGGAACGGCGATATATTTCTCTTACAGGCTGTTCAACGACCACAGTGATGGCAGAGGGTGATTCCTTCGAGGAGCTCCAGGCTTCTGAGGGTGCACTATCACATCTTAGTGAGCCATCCACCAGTGGAAATAGTCAAACCTCAGTGGGTCCAACAGTCAGTTAGTTGGGTTGGCACCTGGTGAGTCACCACACACATGTGAGTACGAGCAGACACTGGCAGCTATGGAGAGTCTGCGTTGCTGGGCGTGCTCTTCTCTAGGCTCTACTCAGCTGGACGCAGATGCTGAACCCCGGGGGCCATCCTTTAAAAGGAGAATGATCGAGGGACAGCAACACAATTGTGAGATACTGGAACATGAGCCACGCACACCCTCCACAATAGCGCAGAGGATGGAGGAGTCCAACTCCTGCATGAGTGGAATGGTGGCACAGGTACGGGAGCCAGCGTGGCCCCCATCCTGATGGTGTCAGTTTGAGGGGGTCCAGAAAGTTGGTCAGTATGTGTAAAAGAATTCTGAGTGGAAACCAAGAACTTTCAGTCTAAATACAAAGATCTCCCAGCCAGGAGTTTGTCTGGGAGAACTGAGTGCCCTGCTGCATTAACTCACCTTTTATCCCCATCTGTCAAACATAAGACCATAAGAGATAGGAGCAGGAGTAGGCCATTCGGGCCTGCTCCGCCATTCAATGAGATCATGGCTGATCTGATTTTTACCTCAACTCCACTTTCCCACCTTTTCCCCATTTCCTTTGACTCCCTTACTGATCAAAAATTTGTCTAACTCAGCCTTGAATGTATTCAATGACTCAGCCTCCACAGCTTTTTGGGGTAAAGAATTCCAAAGATTCACGACCCTCTGGGAGAAGAAATTCGTCCTCATTTCCGTCTTAAACAGGCTACCACTTATTTAGGCATTTAAATGTCCAAATGGCTGCCGGCTGAAACACGACTTGTTCACCATGGCGTGTTTCACACTGCCTGGGAAACACACTACGGCAGAATGAAAATCCTCTCCTTACCTCAATCACATAAAATTAAGTACTTTAACAAGTTTAAATATCTTAATGACTGCTTTAAATATCAGCTTGCTGGCTTTAATTTCCGGCAGGACTACCGGATTCCTGAAGTGCACGTGCGCACAGATGGCCTGTGTAAAACACGGAAGTCGACAGGTTGGAGCCGGCTTCCTTACCCGCTCTGGATTTTCCCGATTTTTGATGCCCCCCCCCCCCCACCCGCCTCCAATGCATCTGGACTTCTATTTGAAAATTACCAGTCCAGTAACATAAACACTACGGTAAAATTATCCAATCGGGCGTATACTTGAATGGAAGACTTGAGTGGAGGAAAAGCACCTCCACAGTCTTTAGTGTACTGACCCTAATTGTAATTCTGTGGACAGCCTCATTATCACAACGAAGGCAAACACTTGTGATTGGGAGCTGGTCTGTTGCACGACAGGAAATTAGGCAGGATTTAAAAGACTGTAGTAGCATCAAGGGACAGCCCTCATAGTTTGTGGCTTTTCAAGGTAATCAAGTTTCCTTTTACTTCCTAATATTTGGAAGAAGGCCAGCAGTGCAGAGAGCATCCCACTTTTCAGAAAGGTACATTGGAATTCTCCTGTGGGAAGTGAGGTATGATGGAGCAGATCTGTTTGTGACAGAGCAGAGCAAGACTCTCAGGGAAACTGCACAAGAATGGCATGATAGGATATGGTTACCAACATGAATTCCATGACCACCATAATGCACACTTGGAGCCTTATATAACAATTGTGCTGCACTGGAGTCCAATATGGAACATGTGACAACTGCAGGGAGATCTGCAATGGAGCTCCCATGTCAGAGGCCCTACGGACAGTCATTCTAATCCCATGGATGCTCACAGTGCTTCCATTGAGGTCTGGGGGTTCCAGAGTGGAACGTGTTATCTCTTTCAGAGACTTGGGGACCAACTGAAGAGAATGATGATGCATGGTTTTACTGATCACATGGTACCGTTAGGTCTGTAGTCATGCTAATCAGTGGCCATAGTGAGGCAGTGTCCAGCAGCAGTGACATGGCTGGAACAGGCATGATTGATGATGCTGTCTCTCAGAACTGTAACACATCTGGGCTCTCCCACCAGGCCGTCCGATGTCTGCAAAGATGCCAGTAAGTGCACAGGGCCAAGCCAACCAAGCAATTGCAAAAGTGGCAGGATCTGCAGTTAGTCAACCTCAAGCCCAATAACCAAGGGTCAAGTGCCACATTAATATAAAGAGTCTCTAATGGACACAGTAACCAGCCACCTCAAATTCCTGAGGTCGCATCTATATAAA
This sequence comes from Heptranchias perlo, assembly GCF_035084215.1. Classification (NCBI taxonomy): domain Eukaryota; kingdom Metazoa; phylum Chordata; class Chondrichthyes; order Hexanchiformes; family Hexanchidae; genus Heptranchias; species Heptranchias perlo. The sequence goes on along the minus strand of NC_090325.1, from coordinate 122,134,264 downwards.
GCAGAAGATTAGGTTTAACAGGACAAACGTCACATATCGTCATCAAAGTGAAGCACTGAAGAACAAAACAGCTGGTGCATCACATGTAGGGCAACAAAAAGTGGGTTGCACTGCAGATAGTGTTCTTTCGAAGGTTTTAGCAACTGGCAGGAATGAGAGTTTTGGAAGTTCAGTGACAGAAGTGAGGCACTGTAAGTGAAGGCAGATTAATGGAGGGCATGGGAAATTGTAAACAGGACTTTTGGAGCAATGGACAACTTTTCACATTAGAAGGTCACCTGTATCACATTTTACATAATGGCTGTCACAACTGGGAAGGGATTCTCTCCCACAGCCTCTTCAGGCTCCTTCTGCTCTTTGTGTTGGTCCCCTTGTTAAAAATTGCTGGCTTCTTCCTCCATGGCTTCAATAATGATACCTCTTTGTAATTTGAAGTTGTGCAGCATGTAGCAGGTTACCACAATTCTTGATTCCTTATCTGGGCTGTACTGTAGGTTGCCCCCAGACCTACATGCACCAGAAGTACTGCTTCAACATGTCACGGTGTGCCCCATGATTATTTTATTTAATTCTGTTTTCAGCTGGTCTCCTTGGATGCAGCAAAGTTATCGTGAACTATGGTTGCAGAGGGTAGCCATCATCACCCTGAAACCACCCTTCAGTTTGCCTTTGTGGGTCAACAGTTGCTGGAATGATGGACTGCCTTAACCTGGAGGCATCATGACAGCTGCCTGGGAAGCAAGTACTGACTAGCACAATTCTGTGATGTTCGCAAATGGAGCTGGATTCAGATGGGGTATGATAATATAGTGTTTCTGGTACTGGACTAGCAATCCAAAACTTATGAGTTTGAATCCCACCATGGCAAGTTATGAAATTGAATTCAATAAATCTAGTTATTTGAGCATGAATGATCATGAAAGCTGCCGGATTGTTGTGAAAAATACAACTAATTCACTAATGTCCTTCAAGGAAGGGAGCCTGGTTTACATATGACTCTAGTCCACACTACAGGGCTGACTTTTAGGACCGGAATTTGCTCCATTATCAGCTCGCACTTCCAGCAAATTACAGGGCAAAAAATTTTGGAGCTGAAGGGTGCAGGAAAAAATCTAACTAACCGGGTATGCCGTGAGATGCCCCGCTCCAGCAGATTCTGCACCAATATGCCTTCTTTGCCAGTTCACATCCCAGGAACAAGTAGAATCGTTTGCAATTCATGTATGTAGTGGTATTGTGCAATGAAGCATGTAGTGTCACATGGGTATAATCTCTATTCCCTATGTCCTTTGGAAATCCTGGCACTCTGTAAAATTCCACAGGCCTCTCAGGCTGCCAATCATTATCTCTAGCAAAAGAAATGAAATTTACTTGCTTGAGCAAACAAGGATTCTTTAATACATCTACATATTGCAGACTGACAATGTGACTGATGTCACTAGTGGAATCTTAGAATGATCAGGAGGCACAGAGATTAAGGGCTGTTGCAACCTTCACAGGCACTGTCTTTGGCTGCACAAAAGCCAATATCTCCTTGTGAATGGCAGCCTGTGAAAACACTGTTACTCTGATATAATAATTGGGCCAGATTTTGCTGTCACAATAACGGCAGGGCTAATGATGCTCGCTGTTATTTATGGGCAAATGGTACAGCAACTTCAGGCGAGGAGCAGATGTGCGGTTAAATGTGACTATCCAAAAGTTGCTGTCCGAATTGCGCTGCTCTGCCCTTCGCTTCGCCAAAATGGCATCTTGCCCTTAGCCCTCCGATTTGTTTTTCGGGGATTTGCTCTATTTGCCCATTAACTGCCCATTAAACTGGCCACAGAAAGTTAAGTCTTGTCATTACAAGTGTAAGTACCCCTTTAACGACATGGTAAGTGTTAATGACTGCCAATCAACCCCTCTGGCACCAAAAATTTACTATTACAAATGTGGAGTCTTATTCCTTCAGGTTTTGAATTTTTCAAGGAGATTTTAAAAATATCAAATTTTAAATGAGAAATGTTTTTTCCTTACTTTTCCTTTCTGTATCTTCTTCCTCTCTCTTAATCTAATCTTTCCTTCCCTCTCTTTATTTCTTTTTGTATACCTGATTTGACATTGAATTCACCAACTTTAATTCACCCTCCTTCTCAGTCCTTCCGCTGTTTATTTCCCAATCCTTCTATCCCATTGCTTGAGGATGTGGAGATGCTGGTGATGGACTGGGGTGGACAAATGTAAGGAATCTTACAACACCAGGTTATAGTCCACTTGACGAAGGAGATAATCTCCGAAAGCTTGTGATTTTCAAATAAAACTGTTGGACTATAACCTGGTGTTGTAAGATTCCTTACAATTGCTTGAGGAGATAACCCGTTGGTTGCCCTGTTCAGTCAAAACCCAGATGTCCTGTTTCCCTCGCTGCGACGTTATCAGCTCGCACTTTCAGCAACTTTATGGGCAAAATAGTTTGGTGCAGGGGCAAGTCTAACTAATGGCAAATACCATTAGATGCCCTGCTACAGCTAATCCTGGCCCATTAAAGTATATGTATCTTGCTCTGCAAATATAATTGGGAGGCTACTGATGCATAGGTGTAGAACACTTCTGATACAGACTGACCTTGGTCTTCCTCCAAAAAACACAAGTTCAGAAGGTCTCCCAGGGGGATACCCAGTGTGATACTATTAATGAGGTTGGGGTAAAAATGGAAATATCAGAACAGTTCTCTGAGGAAAGGTGCCAAGATAATGCTGCCCAAAAGATTCTTTAGCAAATATATGTCCCACGTATGCATGGCACGAAGTCCGTCCTCATAACCTATTACTTTTGTACTGCTTTTCCCTTCAAAGCTTCCATGCAGTTACAGTCAAATATGCTTGACATGCATGGCCATATAGTAGTATTGCACAAATACAGTCTGCAACTCACATTTGAAACTATTTTTACACTGAGGTCTTAATGGTGCTTCACACAGCAAATCCTTCTAACACAGCCTAGCATGCATGATGTATGTTCAGAGGGGGTGAAATTGGTCTTTGCCAGTGGCATAAAACGGGCTCATTGGTGGCCGGTTTTGCACCGCGCCTGATTTTCTTTCCCATCATGGGCCGGGAAACCGACGAGCTGAGGCAGGGCGTCCGTTCCTCACCCGCAGCTTGCCGACAAAATGTAAATGAGGCCCGAACTGGAAAGTGGTTTGGGCACCCCATCTGCCCCGTTAGGCCAGCACCATGGGTGCATTGCTAATATCGCACCCATTCTGTGCCCAAACTGAAAATCTCCCCCATTGTGTTTCTCTTTCACATTTTTATTTTTTTTTCTTCTAGTTTAAGCATTCTCTCCCTGTTAAATGGAATCCTCAAAGCAAGAGAGGGGACTTGATTTATTCCCAAGCTTTTGCCAATGTACTACCACCACCACCACAATAACAACAATTTATATAGCGACTCTCAGAGTCGTAATCAATAGAAATGGATGGAGATCCAAAGAATGAGATATTAGGAGGGGTGTTCAAAATATTCATCAAAGAGGTGGGATTTAAGGAGGGTCTTAGAGGAGACATGGAAGGTGCAGAGATGGAGGGGTTTAAGGAGGGACTTCCAAAGCAGAGGGCATAGGGGGATAAGAAACGGCTGCGAATGGTGAGGTGATGGGAAGGAGAATGCGCATGAGGCTAGAGTCAGAGGAAGGGAGAGTTTGGGGCAAGGTTGTATGGCTGGAGGTTACAGAGATAATGGAGAGGTAAGGCCACGAACAGTTTTAAACACAAGGATAAGAATTTTAAATTTCATGCAGTTAGGGATCGCAAGCCAATGTAGGTTAGCAAGGGCAGGGATGATGAGTGAGCGGGACTTGGTGAAGGATAGGATACAGGTAGCAGAATTTTGGATGAGCTGAAGAAGGATGGTAGATGGGAAGCTGGCCTGTTAGTAGGAGATGCAAAAGAGCAAGAGGTTCAGGAACTCACCATGGAGGAGAATTCCATTGATCAGCATTTCTAGCAGTCACAGTGAAGAAGGCATTTACCATTTCACTGGGAAAAAATGATCAGAGGAAATCTTCATGAATGCATTCGCAATGTTGCTGCACATAGGGGTAAACATTCGTCTTCACCACCTGGGCAGTAATCTGGCAGAGCCATTGTTGAACCCACTCAATTTTTATTCCATTGAAAATAAAGGAATGAAAATTGTGCGGGTTCCACAATGGGTGGACAATCCATTCCACCAGACTTCCACCCAGGTAGAGAAGACAAAAATTTTACCCCGTGAAGTCCGGAGCAATTTTCCCCCTTCTGGGCAATCCAGGAACTAATAGCTCATGATGTGTACTAACAACCTGTGTCAAAATGTGCCAGGTTCTAAATATAGTATGCAGAGATTTACAACAACAACTTGCATTTATATAGCACCTTTAACCTAGTAAAAGATCCCAAGGTGCTTTGTATAAGACATGCTTGGCATATTTTTCCACAATCTGCACTACCTTGAGCACTCCAGGTTTTCTAAGTACATTGCAGAGGCACAAAAAAAACCAAACAGAAATCCCACAAATGTATCCAAAGATTCCTACGATTAAGCCAGGAATTCCCATACAATTCTCACACTGCACAATTTTCAAAGCTATAAACTGCCACAAAAGACAGTTAGTGGGAAAATCTATATTTCAATGTACCTGCAGGAAATTGGGAAAAGTACACCAAAATAAAAAGCCCTTTTTCATTGGTTTCATAAATATCAAGGATTTATACAAGGTAAATGTTTTCCACGCGCTAGCATTTAAAAATGAAATACTCACACAATACAAGTAGAACTGATTCCTATTTTATGAAAGTTGCAATGCACCACTGCACTGTGCAACAAAGGGAAATTTCAGGTAATAGAAAATAAAACAATAAAGAAAGAAAAGAGAGAGAGAGAACAGAAAGAATGAGGATAAACAAAGAGAGAGAGAAAGGGAATGAGAACAGAGTGAGAGTGAATCAACAGTGGGTGAGGGAAGGCAGAGTGAGAAAGAAGAGTGAAAAAGAAAGAAAAAGAGAAAGGAAGAGAGAAAGAAAGGAGCAGAAAAGTCAAACGCATAAACAAAAAAATGAATCTGAAAAATTTAGGAATGAAGAGCAATAAAATAAAAGGCAGAATAAAGAAACAAAAAATACAAATGATACTAAAAAATACTAATAATACTAGAATGAAACAAAGCAAAGAAAATAAAGAAAACTAAAATAGTGCTGTCAGTACCAGCCTTCCAAAGATGGGATTGATTGTTGCGGCTTAATATTGTATAGTGATCACACCATTTGTACAAGTCTGGTTTGTTCTGCTCCAATAAGCCATTGGAGAAACTTCTGATTTTTCTTAAATATTAAAAGCAGTTGCCTTTACAGGTGGTTAGGTAATCCACTTGATTACTACCCATACAATATACTTCAGTTTAATATGTTTTTAGCAGCTTAGTTAATTTCAGTTTATTTCACATGGTGTAGAAATATGTGTTGCTCCACAGTCTCTTACTACCTCTGATAAGTACCCAAAATCGATGAGAAATTAAACAAAAATGAAATTAAACTCACTAAGCTAAATAATGTCTGCACAGAACACATGCAGGAGTTTTCCAAGCAATAAGCTAATCGTATCACACTTGTCAATAAATAGTCACACAAGCATGCATAAACCATACTTTATTTTCACCACTCCTTGATGTGTATGCTTTATACATACTGTACTAGGAAAGGGAATAGTTAAAACGGGTCAAGGAGTGATGCACTTTTTAAAATCATCTGTACAGTATGAGGCAGCTCACTCACCTGGGAGACTGTCGAGAGATTCATCTTTCAGCTCTTGTGTTCCAATAAGTCTTTTTCACAGAATTGAACAATCTAACTCAATACATGCAGCATCCATGTTATTAGACATGATACACCATACTTCAGTTCAGGAATATGTGGTTCTTTTACCTCCTACCTTAACCTAGACTGACATTTGTCTGTTACTCAACCTGTTAAGTAGCACATTTCAAGTTTGACCTTTTCTAGTTCTATAAAAGTCATTTATGGAACAGAAACCCTGCTATGACATTTACTGCTTGAGGCTGCATTTTACAAAACGGCCAATTTACGAACATTCAACATTGTTAAATTGCTCATGTTGAAGGATGCGTGGTGGACCTGTGTGTGATGGTGTTTGTGGGATATCAAGACTGGTCCTGTCAAGAGATCTGCTTTGCAGCTTCCAGTTATAATTAGAGAAGTTATTTTTCATTAAGTGCATGGATCCCATGGATTCCATTACCCATGGATGGATAAGCCCTGTGGAAATCATATTTTTAAAAAATCAATAAAAAATTGCAAAAATGTAATGCTAAGGTGGCAAAAAATGCACTCAAGCCCATGGCAAATTAATCTACGTGTGTGTGTGTGTATGTGTGTGTGTGTGTGTGTGTGTTTGCAGCATACAGATATGTTTGGATATGCTCATTGCTATGGATCCATCTTTTTTTATTTCCTCTCGGGATGTGGGCAACATAGGCTTGGCCACATGTATTTCCCATGCTTATTTGACCTGAAGCAATCATGTGTACGACCGAATGACTTCCTAAGACATAGTTTAAGAGTCAATGGGCTTCATTTTAGCACCCGCTATCGGGTGCGTTCCTGGCGGGGGGCTCCAAAAATAGGGGAATCCCGGAGCAGGTCCGGAGCCCGGCTCCAACCCGCCCATTTCTGGGTTCCCCACAGATGCGCCGGCGTGCGCGCGCAGCCCCCGCAAGTGGGAATCCCGCAGGCAATTAAAGCCAGCGGGATGCCACTTAAAAGTATTTACGTAGGTATTTCAGGTCATTAACTGACCTGATTAAGTGAATATGTGAGGAGGGGTGGGATTTTAGAAACAACTGGGACTGTTTCCCATACTGGGGGAAACACTCCCAGTTGAAATGGACATGTTGCAGCTATCAGCCTGTGGCAGCTGCAAAGGTCCATTTGACAGGTGGGTGGGGAGACCCTCACTCATTGCAGGAGGCCACTCTGTCACTTGGGACAAAGTTTGGCCTCCACCACCCTCCTCCTGACAAGAAAATTCACCAACTTGCACACTTACCCCGGGGTCCAGAGACATGTACCTACCTTGCGGACCCCCTCGGATGTACATCTTCCGGATGGGGGCCGCCGTAGCTGCAGTCATGACCTCCTCGGAGGGCGAACAGCATCACCAGCCTCACCAGCCTCGCCGGCCACGCCGTCCACCTCTGACACATGGAGCTCCACAACAGAGTGCTGTGACACATCCACCTGCACAGCAGGAGGGAGGGCAACCGCAGAGAGAGATGCGTCGCAGGGGGCACTACCCTCGCCACAGGGTCCACAGACCAAGGCTTAGCTTCCTGGACCTCTCTGTCAAAGTCACCACTGCCCTCAACAACTTCTCCTCTGCATCCTTCCAGGGTGCCACCAGGGACATCGCCGACGTCTCTCAAGAGAGCCCTCCAAATACACTTACACCACTCTGCAGTGACACAATGGGTGGCATCAGTTGTGGGTCTTCATTGTGATCCTCAGGAAAGGGCATTATTGCACAAACCAGACAAGATTCGCAAAGACGTGGCAGTAGTGGTGCCAATATAATATGTAATGTGAGTTGGTCAGAAATTCAATATAAGTAAAAACCATGACAAACCCTCAAACACCCTTGTGCATCCCCTTCATGCTAACGACATGTTTGCCTTACGCTGCCTACTGCACATATGTGATGCATGCCCTGTGGCTGCAGCACAGGTAGTGGCAGGTTGAGTGAGGCTGACCGTGAAAGAGATGCACGAGAGGGTGAGTATGAGATAGAGCCATGAGATTGTATGAGGATTGGGTTGAGTGGTAGTGGCGGGATGAGTACTGGCGAGGTGAGTAAGTGCAGGTAAGATGAGGATGAGGTTTGAGTGGGTATGAGGGGTGATGTGACAGAGTAGTGTTGGCAGTGCAGAAGGAGATGTGGGGTGGGGGCGGTGATGTGGCAGATGGGGTGCAGGGGAATGAGTAAGTGTACTCACTTTGGCTGACCTACTGAGATCATTGGAGCGCCTCCTGCACTGTATGCAGGTGCGCGATATGTTGGTGGTGCAGGTGACCTCCTCTGCCACCTCGAGCCAGGCCTTCCTGGTGGCAGAGGCAGGCCGCTTCCTCCCGCCCGCCGGGGGCGGGGGGGAAGATCTCTATCCTCCCCCTCCTCCTCACCCCATCTAATGATACCTGGAGTGAGGCATCATTAAACTGGGAGCAGCCTTCCCCCTGGGCTGCTCCATGCTGTAACTTTTCCTATTTGTTGCCGCATCTGTCAGTGGAGGACTGCCCCTTTAAATAGAGCTCCTCCAGCTGACAGAACTTACTGCGCATGCTCAGTCCGCCCGACGCGCAGCTCAGCAGTGGGGAACCCGGAAGACCAGGTAAGTGGATCCAATTAGGCTGCGATCGCGCGGGGGGCAGACTGATTTCGCTGGGCGCGTTACCCACGCGCCCAATAGCCCCCCCGCCGCGAACCTGCAGCCCTGCTAACATCGAGCCCAATGTGTAGCATGGACTGGAGTCACATGTAGGCCAAACCAGCAGGTGTAGCAGGTTCCCTTTCCTGAAGGACATTAGTAAATTGTTGCTTTTTTTCCTGGAGCTAGCTCACAAATTACCAGTTTTATTGAATTCAGTTTCACACCTTGCCGCCATGTGAGGTAAACTCACCATCTCTGGGTTACTAGTCCAGTACTATAACCAGTACACTACCATAACCCGTCCGACTCACAGCTGATGTCTCCCTTTCAGTGTGAAGTTTGAAATTACATTGTTCCATGACAGCTCTATTCAAATTATTACACAGTTGCCCACAATCATTTGATGTAATATGCATGTAGGATTTTGATCTGAATTAGTGAGGCAGTACAATGGTTTTATCTCTATTTAAATATTATGATGTGGAGCTGCCGGTGATGGACTGGGGTGGACAAATGTAAGGAATCTTACAACACCAGGTTATAGTCCAACAAATAGTGAATCTGAGTCACCTGACGAAGGGGATAATCTCCGAAAGCTTGTGATTTTAAAATAAATTTGTTGGACTAAAACCTGGTGTTGCAAGATTCCTTATATTTAAATGTTAACTTTTTGTCGCATTTTGAAAATGATTTGAGCATAAGCCATTAAATTTATCTTTTCTGATTAAACAAAGGCCATGAAATTCAACCAAAAATCGCAGGAGAAAGAACAGCCAACACACTTAGAGCCATATGGTTACTGTCTTGGTTAACAGCATTCTTATAGTTAAACTTGGGACAAGATAAAAAGATTAATAAAATGCAGTGACTGACATAATTGGTGATTAAAAAATATTCAGTACCATCTAGTACCAACAGTTGCTGTACTTCAAACACCTGGCGACACACAAGGTTAAAGCCCTTGACATCAAACAGTTGTTACGATACATTTTCCAGCTGTCTCACTGAACTCTAATTCTGGGCCACGATTTTGACCCGGAGTCAGGGAGGGGACTGGGGGTGGGGGGTTAAATCTTGGACGGGTTTCCCGAACGTTCTTACGATGTTGACGTAAGGATGTCTTTTATTTTTTTGTCGGTTTCCCGTCCGACTGGCCGGCCTGATTGACAGGATGGCCTCAGTCGGACAGGAGCAGAGCAAGGAAGAGGACGTGAAAAGGTAAGTCTTCAGGTAAGTCTTTGATTGTCTGGATGAGGGGGGGCATGAGGGGCATGAGTGGGCACAGGGGCGTGGGTGGGCATGGGAACACCAATAGGCATGGGGGCACCGATGAGCATAGGGGGACCCAGAGGCATCGATGGGCATGGGGGTCACGGGGGGGGGGGTCAGTCTCAGAGGAGTCAGTCATGGGGGGAGGGATCAGGGGTTCGTCACCGGAGGTCAGTCACCGATGTGGGGGGGGAGGTCGGGGTCAGGGGTCATCACGGTGGTTCGCAATCATTGGGGAGGGGCGATCAGGAGTCATTGTGGTGGTCCGCGATAATTTGGGGGGGATTGGGGGTCATCGCAGGTGCCCGTGATCGTTGGGGGTGATCGGAGATCAAGGGGAGTCTGCGATCATTGCGGAGGGGGGGGGAGTCACTGCAGGTAGGATTGTTGGGCCTGGGGAAAGTATTCCTGCTCCTCCGGGCCCACAAGCAGTGCCAGATAGGCACTTACCTGCAGTTTCGGGCCTTCTCGCCTCCTTTTGCGTGGCGTGAAGGAGAAGGCCCGGGAATCTCGGCCCCCAGAGGTTGAAATTGCAAAACCTTTCAAAATGGAGGCCCGCTGCCTCCTTAAAAGGTTTTAGTGACCAACCAGCCTCCTGGGAGCTGGTTGGTTGCCTGCCCCTTACCCCACACCGTTGAAAACTGAAAATGGGCAGGATGGGGGGAGGGTTGGGGGCGGGTCTGAAATTGTTGGGATTTTCCACCCACCCATTTTTCACAGTTAAAATTCTGCCCCTGATGTTTCTTGGGTCTAAGTTTTGCTTACTTTATAGTGCAACAGATTGAGACGAGAAGCTCGAATTTACATTACTATCCTGTGGGGGTACAGAGTGGTGACACCAATTGGGTACAGAATGGAGACACCAATTGGGTACAGAGTGGTGACACCAATTGGGTACAGAATAGAGACACCAATTGGGTACAGAGTGGAGACACCAATTGGGTACAGAATGGAGACACCAATTGGGTACAGAATGGAGACACCAATTGGGTACAGAGTGGTGACACCAATTGGGTACAGAATAGAGACACCAATTGGGTACAGAGTGGAGACACCAATTGGGTACAGAGTGGAGACTCCAATTGGGTACAGAATAGAGACACCAATTGGGTACAGAGTGGTGACACCAATTGGGTACAGAGTGGTGACACCAATTGGGTACAGAGTGGAGACACCAATTGGGTACAGAGTGGTGACACCAATTGGGTACAGAGTGGAGACACCAATTGGGTACAGAGTGGAGACACCAATTGGGTACAGAGTGGAGACACCAATTGGGTACAGAGTGGAGACACCAATTGGGTACAGAGTGGAGATACCAGTTGGGTACAGAGTGAAGACATGAATTGGGTACAGAGTGGAGACACCAATTGGGTACAGAGTGGTGACACCAATTGGGTACAGAGTGGAGACACCAATTGGGTACAGAGTGGTGACACCAATTGGGTACAGAGTGGTGACACCAATTGGGTACAGAGTGGTGACACCAATTGGGTACAGAGTGGTGACACCAATTGGGTACAGAATAGAGATACCAATTGGGTACAGAGTGGTGACACCAATTGGGTACAGAATAGAGATACCAATTGGGTATAGAGTGGAGACACCAGTTGGGTACAGAGTGGATACATGAATTGGGTACAGAGTGGAGACATGAATTGGGTACAGAGTGGAGACACCAATTGGGTATGGAGTGGAGACATGAATTGGGTACAGAGTGGAGACATGAATTGGGTACAGAGTGGAGACACCAATTGGGTACAGAGCGGAGACACCAATTGGGTACAGAGTGGAGACACCAATTGGGTACAGAGTGGAGACACCAATTGGGTACAGAGTGGAGACACCAATTGGGTACAGAGTGGAGACACCAATTGGGTACAGAGTGGAGATACCAGTTGGGTACAGAGTGGAGACACCAATTGGGTACAGAGTGGAGACACCAATTGGGTACAGAGTGGAGACACCAATTGGGTACAGAGTGGAGACACCAATTGGGTACAGAGTGGAGACACCAATTGGGTACAGAGTGGAGACACCAATTGGGTACAGAGTGGAGATACCAGTTGGGTACAGAGTGAAGACATGAATTGGGTACAGAGTGGAGACACCAATTGGGTACAGAGCGGAGACACGAATTGGGTAATGCTACATCATGAACACAATGGCATTACTACTTATCAGAACACTCAAACTCAAGAAAAGGCCTGGCATCCCATGTACTTGGCATCTCCTCCAGAGGTCGGACTCCATTTCACTTTATGGGGTGCAAATTCATCAGTGCCCAGTTTCAGGTGTGAAAGTGGCAATGTGGCCTCGACATGCGCTGGAACTGGGAGGCCTGGTGCTGACCCAAAATTTTGCCTCAGGCCTCATCTAAGTAACGTGGGTGAGCAGCCGGCATCTTGCTTGTGCTTCCACAGGCAACTGTCCTGTGGCCTGTGGGCCGGGGGGGGGGGGGGGGGGGGAGGATGTGGGTAGCAATCACGGGCCAGTAGCAGCCTTCAGGAGGGTTGTGGAGTTCCTGACTCCATAGGAATATTTTTTCAAATTTTTCATTGGTGCCCACTGCTTAGGCCTCAGTAGCCACTGAAGAATCCCGAATGGGCAGGCCCAACGCCTGCCCTGCTCATTGCATGCCAAATTTGGAGAGGGGGCTTAAAGTAGGCGTTAACTCTCTCATTTATATATGTAAGGGGCCTAACATCTGTTTTCAGAGCCTGCCAAGGACACCTAGAAAATAGCCCAAACTAATTTCAGATGGGACTTTTTTCAGGCGACCTTGGAATATCGGATGTTGGTCCCCAAAATTGAGACTAGTTGTGCCTGTTTTACACCCGGAAAAATGGGCGCTACGAAGTCCAATGTCTACCCCACTGAAATTATTATACTTATTAGGAAATCTTTAAAAACTCATATGTGTTTGCCACTTATGGATTATTAGCTTTTCCCACTTTTGGAACAACTTTTTAAAATTCATTTTCAGGTTGTGGGCGTCACTAGCAAAGCCGGTATTCATTGCCCATCCCTCGTTGCCCCGAGAATGTAATGGTGGGCTTTCTCCTTGAAACACTGCAGTGTAATGGTTTGATACAACTGAGTGGCTTGCTAGGCCACTCGGAGGGCAGAAAAGAGTCAACCATGTCAATACAGGACTGAAGTCATATCTAGGCCAGACTGGATAGGGACAGCATTGGATGCCTCTCCAGTTAGTATCCTGTATTTATATACTATCTCATCAGTCTGATAATAACAACAATTTGCATTTATGTAAAGAAAATGATAATATTCTAAATGATAAATTCAATAAAGTACAGGCTCACCACTATTGTCAGATGTAAGTTGCTGTCCGTGTTGGCAGTGGACTGTTGCACTGCTGAGGTAGTGATCTGAATCTCAGTCACATTATTCACAACATTCTTCCAGAAATGACATAATTTGATGGATCGGTTCATGTGAGAAGAAGGGAAGAAAATGTTTTTTTTCAATGAAATTTAACATGTAGATTCATGGTTTTGGACTTGGTAACAATATTAGTAAGAGATGCATTAGCTGTCAAAATTTATATATATATATATAAAAGTTATAAGGATAAGGAGTTTGTAAAATATTTTTAAAGTGACCTATTTTTTTGCTTTTTAAAATATTTTGACACCTTTTAGTTTCACTGTGTGAAATACATAACAACACTTAGATGGAAACTGACTAAACCCGTTCAGCCTTCTTAAGGCCCCCGACTTTGTTCGTAGTTTCAGGGCCCAGCAAAATTCACACAGTTTCTTTTGATGACTGTCCAGAGGATTAGCAAGGTTATTGTTTTAATATAAATCATGAGCGAGAAAGCCCACATAACCCACGCGCAGCACCATCGCAAATGAGTTATCTCTGGATTTCTGACAGCTTAGATCAATGAGCTGTCTGTGATTGCTTTCCTTCCGTATGCGTAAACTCACAGGCAGGCGTTTACTGGAAACACAGGCTGCATTGAAAAGAAATGTACCTTTTATATAATTACAGGTGTAACACCGAATTACTAAAGTACAGTTCAAGCCTCACTAAGAATTGTTTTTCCTTGATAAACATATAATACTGGTCGATCTCCTGTGGGGCTGCACAAGGGGAGTCAAGACAGGAAGTGCACGCAGATGTAAAATTTTGAATATATTACCAGCCAATCTTCCAATTGTACATGGTAAATTAGAGAATATAACGGGACATAATTGAGCTCCCATTTTAAAGTCATGCGTTCTGTCCTTATTTTTGTTTTGAATTATAAATGACAATTAGCTATGTAATCTTGTCACATTGTAATTACACCTTCCTGCCACTGGAGGTGCTGCAGCACCTCCGCTGCCAGCGAGTATGGTTTCAAGGTTAGTAAAACTTGAAAAGTGGCCATCTACAATGTATCGCTTTTTACTAAGGTGAATAGATATCCTTTATTTTAATTCATTCTGGTGATGTGGGCATCGCTGGCAAGGCCAGCATTTATTGTCCATTTCTAATCACCCTCGAGAAGGTGGTGGTGTGCCTTTTCATTCAATTGCTGCAGTCCATGTGGTGAAGGTACTCCCACAATACTGTTAGGTAGGGAGTTATAGGAACATAGGAACAGGAGTAGGCCATTCAGCCCCTGGAGCTTATTCCAGGATTTTGGCCCAGCATCAATGAAGGAAAGGCAATATATATCCAAGACAGGATGGTGTGTGATTTGGAGGGAACTTGGAGATGATGGTTTCTCACGTACCTTCTGCTCTTGTCCTTCTTGTTGGTGGAGGTCATGGGTTTGGAAGGTATTATGGGCTCCCCTAATGGCTCTGTGGTTAATTGAACTGAGTGCTGAGTCAGACAGATCCGGAAAGTCCCAGATTCGATCTCTGGTCTGTGCTGTTAACTGATCTCAACCAGGGACACGACAAATGACCTCGATATCATTGAATTAAGAGGGGGAAAACTGAGCCAAGATCCTTGCTCCTAATTACTATCCAGTAACATCTATTGGAAAGCATGATGTATGGACGCAGGCACAGACAGTATCAGGCTTGACTCTGATGACTTCTGTGGTCATATGTCTTGTTGACACTGATGTCTCGGCTTATTCATGAAATCAGACCTTTCCCTTTTAACCGGTGGGGCACTGGGGAAACTGGGGTACATTTCTAAGAGCACTATCATCAGGCAGCAGCAGTAATAATGCTTACTTGCACCACTCCCAAATTGACGAAAGCACAGCTTTGCGCAACCATAGAACTTTGCTCACTGGGCTCTGACTCCAGATTAAAGGAGCTGACAAAATATAATGCTGCCTGGGAACTTTTTAAAATATATGCTGATTCCACATCAGCTGTAGTGTAATTCCAACTGACCAACAGTACTTCCTGTAACATATACTACACATTTGGTACCAATAGATAGTACTGTACCAATGCCGTACAGGCAGTATAACCAGCTCAATATCCTTACAATGGATTTATGTAACTTGGTAAAATATTGCTCTGGTTTGCTGTTAGGTTAAGTTTCTAAACTTTACTTGCTATCATCAGCCAGAGTTCCATTGACTGATAACTGTCTTCCTGATATTGTTGTATTGGTAAAATAAATGTGATGTGAATAAATGGGAGTTTTAAAGAAGATCTGAGTCTTTTGAAGAAGATAGAATTAATGGTGTATTAGTTAGCTGGATTAAAAGCTGGCTTAGCAATAGATAGCAGAAAATGATGTAGCCATAACAGGTTTGGGGGGGGGGGGTTGGGGGGAAGCTATGTACGAGGATGGTGATTCGTGGGTAGTGACCAGTGGCGATCTACAGGGGTCTGTTCTGGAACTCCTGCCGTTCATAGTGCTTTTCAAATATGATACCAAGTTATCCGGACAGCTAACCAGTACATGAGTGATTTCTACTATTCAAAGGGTTTCAACAAACTAAGTGGATGGGTTAAGGAGTAGGAGATATTTTTTTTATTGTTAACATGCTAGTTGAAACAGGAAGCATGAAAGAAGTGCACATAATGAGTAGCTGGCTGTTCATTGATAAAAGTGGAAAAGGAAAAAAGTGTGACTGTCAATTACTGCCAATATCAAATCAATTGACGCTGTTATCAACAACACTAGTCAAGTTTTAGGATGCATCTCAGTGGCATTCAATTAGACATGAAAACCGTCCATTATAACTCTTTATAATCCATTGACAAAGTAAGAGTTGGAATACTGTGTGTAATTATGGTCACCTTATCTTCAAAAGGATATTGTTACATTTGAGACTGTTTGGAGCAGAATGACGAGAATAATTCTGGGACTCAAATTAAAGGTCCCTTGTGGCCTGGCAGGTCCACTCTGTTCAAGTCCCTGACAACTGTGGGAGGCTTTACTCTGCTTTTGCCTCAGTATTTTGTGCTAGACTTTGGATTCAGATTAGATTGAAATAATGTAAATTTCAGTAGGTCTAATTCAAAACTCTGAATGTATCTGAATGCCGATCTCTACTAAAATAAAAGCAAAATACTGCAGATGCAGGAAATCTGAAATGTAAACAGAAAATGCTGGAAATACTCAGCAGGTCAGGCAGTATCTGTGGAGAGAGAAGCAAAGTTAACATTTTAGGTCCATGACCTATCTTCAGAACTGGAAGAAGTAAAGATTTAACAATTTTTAAGCAAGTGCAGAGCCAGGGAAAGGGGGGGGGGTGGGGGTGGTGGGTGGGGAAGAAGGGGAGGGGAGGAAAGAACAAAAGGAACGTCTGTGATAGGGCAGAGGACAGGAGTGATTAAATGACAAAAGGGATAATGGTGCAAGGCAAAGGGGGTGATAATGGGACAAGTAAAGAAACAAAAGATGGGTCTAAAGGAGCTGTAAATGGCAACAACAGAACCATTAGCAGCACCTGCTGTCTGAGAACATGGGAGTGGTGGTTGTGATATGGAAAAATTAAAGCCAAAATCAAATCGATCCGAATGAAGAGTCTCACCTGAACTATCAGAAGAACTACAGCTGCAACAATTATCACTAATAGCATAATGCTGGTCCAACATTTCTTGGCATACAAATTATGCTTTTATCAGGATTCAATTGGTCTATAATGGATAGGGTAGTCGTATAGTCATGCAATGGCCACAATTACATACATCCACAGTCTTACAAATACTGTGTATTAAACTGATAATTTTGTTAATTATCCTTAAAGCACATGGAATTTATCTTAACTAGTTGATTAATTATTTGATAACTATGTTTTAATACGCAATGTAAAATCCATAGTACGTGCAGTCTAAATCAATTGATGGTTGTCAGCAGTACATGAAAAATAACACTTAATTTAAGACTGATTCTTCTAGCGATCCCTTACTAGAAATTGACATCACTGTCTCAGCACTCAGGCATATGAAGCCGAACTTCATGAAAGTTATCTGTCCTCCATCTCTTTTGAAATCTATATATTTTCATGTGACGTGGAGAAATCTGATTGCGTGAGTCAATTGTTCAAATATTTTGATCAATAGCTAACAGAACACAATCATGGGTTCAAACAAACTTTCCTGAAATTTACAAGCCCAGTAAATGCTCATTTTATCGTTAATTTAATAACAACGATGTTTAAAATGGTGGTGGGCGGGTGGGGGGGGGAATGAGGAGGCGGGGGCAGTGAGATAGCTGCAAAATTTCCCTGCACCATGTTGCTGCAAGATTTGTGGATACTTGGGATGATTAAAGAATCCATCCAACCAGATCACATAATCAACTAAAATAAGGGCAAATAAGAATTGGGTTTCATTGTGCTGATCCATTTTATGGACACATCTATATTTTATTTATTTTACAGAAAAAGAACTTTTAAAACTTTTCTTTTTAAATCTGGAAAAGCCAATTCATATGTTATCTCGAATTGGCAGGCTTCGTTTAAAGTTTACCACCATGACAAAGAAATTGCACCATTAGCAGTAGGATCAATACATTGACCATTGGATTCGTCACTTATGATTTACTGCCATACACGCTGAGGTGTATAGGAAATTAGCAAAGGCGAGATTGGCATGCTAGATGACGAAATGTGAGGTGTACGTCACTGATCTTGCCATTGCAGGAAAATCTGGGTCATTGGCTCAAACTCACAGAGACCAGATGAAGAAAGCAGATTTACAGTAAGTCATTCTGTAAATTTAAGGGCTTCCCCAGATCCTCTTAGCCTTCAGTAAATGCCGGTCCTTTACTGCGTTGTGCAGACAAATGCCTACACACAGATGTGGTGGGTCCAAAATGAAACCCACTGATCGCCAAGGGCACATCTGTTAACTGAAACGTGGTGTGGGAGATACTCTTTGACTTTTACTTTGACTTTTTAAAATAACATTTCTGGGCAGATTAGTCATGTACTTAGAAAGTGTTACATAGGATATAGATGCAGAGAAAAAGAGAATCACTCTGAGAGAGCAGACCCAGCTTTAGGGCTTTCAACAGCAGGTTCACAACAACCAGGCAGTAGTGACAGCACCCACCCTGTGGCCAGTGACCGTAACCAACTTGTGCAACATAAGCCAACCACAGAAGTGACTCACATCTGCAGTAAAATTCAGTCACAGCTGTTTACAGTAAAATGACTGTGGCTATACTGTAACTGTAGTGTAATAGGGCAGGAGACATCAGCACCCCAAAAATTAATAGAAATCGGCCACAACAAAGTAATTCAGATTGAATTTTTAAGAGAAATAGCATCTGAGAACCAAGTCTTTTTTTCCAGTTGATTTTTCACAGAACCAATAGAGCCTTTAATCTGACCTGTAACTAGTGGACAGACTAAAACCAGATTTGAACTTTTTGTGAGGGTAATACCTCTTTAATTTTCTTTATTATTTTTCTCTCTCTATCTATCAATATTCAGCAGATATATATAGATGATCTATCATGTTAGCTATTATAGTATCGATGCATTTAAAGGGAAGCTAGATAAACACATTAGGGAGAAAGGACTGGAAGGTTATGCTGATAGGGTGAGATGAAGAGAGGTGGGAGGAGGCTCGAGTGGAGCATAAACACTGGCATGGACCGAATGGCCTGTTCCTGTACTGCACATTCTATGTAATTCCATGTAATTATTGACTCAGTACTTTAAAGGGATGGACATTTGTATGTTGAATCAGATTGTGTATAAAGTTGTGGATACTTAAAGAAGATTACACAATTGCATGTTGGGGAAACACCCTGACAAGCAGTATGCAGGGGGCAAGGGCTGTGATAGCAGGTCGCACAAACATACCTTGAGAACTTTGAGAAGGGGAGGGGGCCATAGATTGACTATAGTCCTCTTTGAAGGACAGAGTTCTCCAATTACAGGATTGTATTGAATTTTTGTATTTAGGTTGACAGTCAGTGCCAGTCTTCAGACAGCAGAGATCTGGGTTTATTTTTGTACTGACTAGCAGAAAAGTCTGGTCAATTCTGAGGCTGTGACATAGCCCAATGAAAAAAAAGTGAGTTTATGTTTTAAAATCAATGTTTAGAAATAAAGTGAATGGCATCTTTATCATTTTAAGTTTTGAGGAGAGTAGAGAAATATATGATTCACTGTTTTGTAACCTTTACTGTTCATTCACCTGTTTTACTTAAAGAAAAGCCTTTGTTGCTCCAGAGTTGAATCTCACTCTGGTAAGAAAGATTATTCAGTCTGCTTTTTGAAGAGAGGAGAATCACATGGTGGGACGTGATGCATTCCAGCACAGAGTGAAGGCTCTCGGTTACAATCCCTGGGTCTCACAATCATTTTCCTAAGTATTGGGCTTCAGATCATAGAGGATGTGAGGTCTAATTATGGGAATGGTTGATGGTGCTGAAGCTGAGAAAATGTCTAGTGTAAAAATTCAAAAATGTGACAGTCCTCTTCTTTCAAGAGCTTGTCAAGTTCCCTTTTGTAGTGACTCCATATTCATCACATGTCGCAGAAGTTTGTTCCTAGAGGCTGATGACTTTCTGAGAAGGTATCTAACCTAACTCTGCCTAAGGTTTTATAATAATTTATGTAATTGGATCCAATCCCCTCCTAAATTTAAAAGCTTCCTCACTACCCTCCCATAATCTGTATGTCTACAGAATAAATGACCCTAACTCTTGGTGCTTATCCTCATAACTAAGAGCTATATGATTTGGTATTATCCTGGTCACTCTCCTCTGTACCCTCTCCAGTGTCTTTATATTCCTTGTGAAACTTACTGACATGTATGATACTTGATCACTAGATGCCTCCCGATGGGTGTAGACACGTTGTAGCAACTATACTCTAAGGTTACTCTTGTATTGCTTTTGTTATTCTTTGATGGAACATTCTAGAGAGTCTGAACGTAAAAGCAGCTGGTTATTACCTCACCAGTCTAAGTATTTATTTGGATATAACAGTGATGACAAGAATAATGGACACTACATTGTTAAAAAGATTGAATATTGGACATTTATGTTACTTAGGAAGTGTTCCACCTCGTCACTGAATGTTTTTTATCTTATGAGTATTAGTTGGAAAAATCAGAGAATATTGCATGGGCTAAAACTGGAGTAAGTATGGAGAAAGACTACATTTTATATTGAGGCAAACGCACTTGCAATAGATGCCAAAAAGTGAGAAGTTTTACTTACTACCTCCGGACCTGCAACATATACATTAACTAAGAATCCGATCGCTCCTGTCCAGCCTAAAGACAAAACATATGAGAGTTGGCCCAAGTGGTCAAAGCAGATCAAAACCCAAAGCCACTCGTTATTGTAGAATGTTCAAGTTTAATCAGAGGAGGCAAAAAATGATGAAAATGTATTTCAGCTTATGGCAGAACTGAGAAAACTGCCCGAAACATGTGACTTTGGTGGGTTTCTCAACGATGCAATAAGAGATCGTTTTGTCTGGGGTTTGAAGCAAATGTCGATATGGAGGAAATTGTGAGTAGATGACAGACTCACATCTGCTAGAGCACTTGAGATAGCACTTGGGAACGAGACTGATGCCAGGCAAGCTAGCAAGTTACATGCCACAAGGTCCAATAGCTCTGGAGTGAACAGAGTCGTTGAGCCATGTTGGATGTGTGGTAAAAATAATCATTATCCAGACCGATGTTTTTGTAAGAAGGTTAAATGTCATGGCTGAACAGAATCCGGCCATTTAGCTGAGTGTTGCCAGAAGCCAGAAGGTGCTGCTAGATTAGAGGCAGGGAGAAGAAAAGAAGGCCGCAAATCATATCATAGCACTGTGAAGAATCAACAGAGGAAAGGACAAAAATTCAGTGTCCATTATGTCGATTCTGACAAAGAACCTAAGGAAGAAACTGTACCACAAGGTAAGACTGATGAAGAGGAGACGTGTTTTCCTGTATGTTCCATAACAGGAAAGGGCAACGCAAAATTGTAGTCCCTATCTGGATAGAAGGTATTAAATGTGAATTTGAATTGGAAACTGGGGCTGCGGTAACTATTATGTCATCAAAAGTATATGAGAAAAAGCTTTGAAAAATTGCCCTACAAAAAAACAGACATTTTACTGAAAAGTTATCCTGCACACCCCTTGCCAGTCCTTGGGAAAATTAATGTCCAAGTAAAATAAGGGCAACGGTCACTCATTGGTGGGCTGAGATTGGTTTCATAGCCTGAAGTTAAACTAGGCCAATATTAAGAAGCTCACCATTCAAAGACCCATGAACATACTCATGGAAGAGTACACATGCTTATTCAGTCTGGAACTTGGTATAGCAAAGTGTGTCCACGTACACCTTAATGTGGCATGGGCTCGATGGGCTGAATGGCTTCCTTCTGTGCTGATTCCATGATTCTAGGAGGCAAAGCCAAAATTTTTAAAGATCAGAGCAGTGCCTTATGATCTAAAGGAGGGGATATCAATGGAATTTGATTGCATGGAGCATGAGGGCATAATTGAGAAAATCAACGACAGCGACTGGGCAAGCCTGATCGTGCCTGTGGTAAAATCTGAACAGAATGGTTCGGAGTCAGTTTCTGAAAGTGAAAGTAGCAAGACCAAAATCCAAGAAAGCCCAAATGACAGTGTGGTGTGTGGCTTCAAAGAAGAGCAGTGGAAATTGCTCATCCTGAGGGCAAGAAGCGATATGACCGTGAATTTCCTCTTCGATTCCAGTTCAAACAAGCCAGTATCCAGAAACCAGATGGTTTGCCAACAATCAACGATGTTGTTCTTGACGAGATTAACCAGACCAAACCAATGACAAGAGCAGTGGACCCCTCACAAACGCTGTCCAGGGGCTCAGATGTCACACTATCTTATGCACATAGCAGGTGGTCACAAAGTGAATGAAAAGGTACTCTTGATGATCCTGAAATACAAAAAACGTAGGAACTATACTGAAAAGGGAGAAGCATCCTAAGCAAACTCATACCACACATGTTTCGACAGGCAATGGAACAGGTTCAGCTGCAGCTTCGGATGTTTTGCCTTTTTCCATGTGTAACAAATCAACCACCTCCCAGGTTCTGGTGTGAACTTTCCAGGACAGGCTCCGAAGAAAGTTGTGGAACTTGACGCTGTTAAAACTGAACCTGAGAAGTTGCCATCTGCAGCTGCTGTTATTATTCAAATTTATCCTTTTTTTTTATTCGTTCATGGGATGTGGGCATCGCTGGCAAGGCCGGCATTTATTGCCCATCCCTAATTGCCCTTGAGAAGGTGGTGGTGAGCCGCCTTCTTGAACCGCTGCAGTCTGTGTGGTGAAGGTTCTCCCACAGTGCTGTGAGGAAGGGAGTTCCAGGATTTTGACCCAGCGACGATGAAGGAACGGCGATATATTTCCAAGTCGGGATGGTGTGTGACTTGAAGGGGAACGTGCAGGTGGGGTTGTTCCCATGTGCCCGCTGCCCTTGTTCTTCTAAATGGTAGAGGTCGCGGGTTTGGGAGGTGCTGTCAAAGAAGCCTTGGCGAGTTGCTGCAGTGCATCCTGTGGATGGTGTACACTGCAGCCACTGTGCGCCGGTGGTGAAGGGAGTGAATGTTTAGGGTGGTGGATGGGGTGCCAATCAAGCGGGCTGCTTTGTCCTGAATGGTGTCGAGCTTCTTGAGTGTTGTTGGAGTTGCACTAATCCAAGCAAGTGGAGAGTATTCCATCACACTCCTGACTTGTGCCTTGTAGATGGTGGAAAGGCTTTGGGGAGTCAGGAGGTGAGTCACTCGCCGCAGAATACCCAGCCTCTGACCTGCTCTTTTAGCCACAGTATTTATGTGGCTGGTCCAGTTAAGTTTCTGGTCAATGGTGACCCCCAGGATGTTGATGGTAGGGGATTCGGCGATGGTAATGCCGTTGAATGTCAAGAGGAGGTGGGTAGATTCTCTCCGGTTGGAGATGGTCATTGCCTGGCACTTGTCTGGCGCGAATGTTACTTGCCGCTTATGAGCCCAAGCCTGGATGTTATCCAGGTCTTGCTGCATGCGGGCTCGGACTGCTTCATTATTTGAGGGGTTGAGAATGGAACTGAACACTGTGCAATCATCAGCAAACATCCCCATTTCTGACTTTATGATGGAGGGAAGGTCATTGATGAAGTAGCTGAAGATGGTTGGGCCTAGGACACTGCCCTGAGGAACTCCTGCAACAATGTCCTGGGGCTGAGATGATTGGCCTCCAACAACCACTACCATCTTCCTTTGTGCTATGTATGACTCCAGCCACTGGAGAGTATTTCCCCTGATTCCCATTGACTTCAATTTTACTAGGGCTCCTTGGTGCCACACTCGGTCAAATGCTGCCTTGGTGTCAAGGGCAGTCACTCTCACCTCACCTCTGGAATTCAGCTCTTTTGTCCATGTTTGTACCAAGGCTGTAATGAGGTCTGGAGCCGAGTGATCCTGGCGGAACCGAAACTGAGCATCGGTGAGCAGGTTATTGGTGAGTAAGTGCCGCTTGATAGCACTGTCGACGACATCTTCCATCACTTTGCTGATGATTGAGAGTAGACTGATGGGGTGGTAATTGGCTGGATTGGATTGTCCTGCTTTTTGTGGACAGGACATATCGGGGCAATTTTCCACATTGTTGTGTAGATGCCAGTGTTGTAGCTGTAGTGGAACAGTTTGGCGAGAGCCGCAGATAGTTCTGGAGCACAAGACTTCAGCACTACAGCCGGGATGTCGTCGGGGCCCATAGTCTTTGCTGTATCCAATGCACTCAGCCGTTTCTTGCTATCACGTGAGTGAATCGAATTGGCTGAAGACTGGCTTCTGTGATGGTCGGGATATCGGGAGGAGGCCGAGATGGATCATCCACTCGGCACTTCTGGCTGAAGATGGTTGCAAACGCTTCAGCCTTGTCTTTTGCACTCACGTGCTGGACACTGCCATCATTGAGGATGGGGATGTTTGCTGAGCCTCCTCCTCCTGTTAGTTGTTTAATTGTCCACCATCATTCACGACTGGATGTGGCAGGACTGTTGCTTCCGCATTTTCAACATGCATGTAGTCCTGAGGTGTAGCTTCACCAGGTTGGCACCTCATTTTTAGGTACGCCTGGTGCTGCTCCTGGCATGCTCTTCTACACTCCTCATTGAACCAGGGTTGATCCCCTGGCTTGTTGGTAATGGTAGAGTGAGGAATATGCCGGGCCATGAGGTTACAGATTGTGCTGGAATACAATTCTGCTGCTGCTGATGGCCCACAGCGCCTCATGGATGGCCATTTTTGAGCGGCTAGATCTGTTCTGAATCTATCCCATTTAGCACGGTGGTAGTGCCACACAACACGTTGGATGGTGTCCTCAGTGTGAAGACGGGACTTCGTCTCCACGAGGACTGTGCGGTGGTCACTCCTACCAATGCTGTCATGGACAGATGCATTTGCGACAGGTAGATTGGTGAGGACGAGGTCAAGTAAGTTTTTCCCTCATGTTGGTTCGCTCACCACCTGCCGCAGGCCCAGTCTGGCAGCTATGTCCTTCAGGACTCGGCCAGCTCGGTCAGTAGTGGTGCTACCGAGCCACTCTTGGTGATGGACATTGAAGTCCCCCACCCAGAGTACATTCTGTGCCCTTACCACCCTCAGCGCTTCCTCCAAGTGGTGTTCAACATGGAGGAGGACTGATTCATCAGCTGTGGGAGGGCGGTAGGTGGTAATCAGCAGGAGGTTTCCTTGCCCATGTTTGACCTGATGCCATGAGATTTCATGGGGTCCGGAGTCAATGTTGAGAACTCCCACGGCCACTCCCTCCTGACTGTATATCACTGTACCGCCAACTCTGGTCGGTCTGTCCTGCGGTGGGACAGAACATACCCAGGGATGGTGATGGAAGAGTCTGGGATGTTGGCTGAAAGGTATGATTCTGTGAGTATGGCTATGTCAGGCTGTTGCTTGACTAGTTTGTGGGACAGCTCTCCCAATTTTGGCACAAGTCCCCAGATGTTAGTGAGGAGGACTTTGCAGGGTCGACAGGGCTTGGTTTGCCTTTGTTGTGTCCAGTGCCTAGTGGTCCGATGCCGGGTGGTCCGTCCGGTTTTATTCTTATTATGACTTTTTTTCGCGAGATTTTACAACTGAGCGGCTTGCTCGGCTATTTCAGAGGGCAATTAAGAATCAACCACATTGCTGTGTGTCTGGATTCACATATAGGCCAGACCGGGTAAGGACAGCAGGTTTCCTTCCCTAAAGGGCATTCGTGAACCAGATCGGTTTTTGCAACAATCCAGTCATTTCATGGCCACCATTACTGATCCTAGTATTGTAATTCCAGATTTTATTTAATTAATTGAATTTAATTAATTGAATTTAAATTCCCCACCTGCCGTGGTGGGATTTGAACTCATGACTCCGGATTATTAATCCGGGCCTACTGCATTACTGGAGTCAATTGTCCATTGTGTCCATTGTCAATCCTAGGTCAACAAAACCTCCAAAGTATTTGGACATGCAGATAGTAATGAGTGTAGTGGTTTTCATTATGGTTCTAGTGTTGGCATAACCCATTTTCCCTGAGTACCACTGGGAGAGTGCTATGGCTTTTTTTTAATGAAACTATTATAAGATGTTGTTGCTGAAGTTCTTAACTTAATGTTTTTTAGTTGTTAACCAGGCTCATTCTTGGAGATGATTATTTTTGCCTTGTAATTCTAAGGGAGGGGTGGTAGCGATATGTTTGATATTTGCATATTGTTAACTGGTCACTACATGCCCCACTGACGGAATTAAGCACACTGTCGCAATTACACTCCAAGTTCTCTCGTATTGCTTTTGTTATTCTTTGACGGAATACTCTAGAGAGTTTGAATATAAAAGCAGCTAGTTATTACCACACCAATCTGAATGTTTATTCGGATATAATACTTACATGGGGTGTCATACGTTCAGTGTTTTTGTTTAAACTTGATCTCCGGCAATTTTGTGCACTCTCTCTCAGTTACCCTTGGCCTCACATGACATGTGGTTAAGTGGTTGAGACGGGGCTGAGGATGATTCCGAGGGAAGGCACTCAACTTCTACTCAGCCTTTTCATGGTGACATAACTGAGGTTAGGTGAGTCAGCCGAGTCAGGAATATGGGCATGAAACTATTCCTGGTACCCTGTGGTCCCACTGATGTTATAATACTTACCAGAATCATGCTACAAATATTTTACTTAGTTTTTTAAAAACTCATAGAGGTATCATAAAATATTAAAGATTAATATTTAAAATAAGTGACATGGTTATTTCAACAAAAGCCTTATGTGTATCTGTGTATCCTGCAGAGCAAAGGGCTGTCTTGGCACAGCAAACATCAACAGCTGATACCAATGCAAGGAGCCCCAGGCAGAACACATGCATTTCTCCCAAAAGCTTGCGCTGGCAAGGACTTGAGACTTCCTGTGGTCCAGCTGTATACCAGGCATGGCTCTGTTACAATGCAGACACCAACATCATTAATGATGAATGGTTAGCTTTGTTTGTTTGCATTTCCACACTGAGTTTAAGGATGACTTTGTGCTCTGGGAACCAGATTGAGGCATGTTTTACATGAGGCAATTCACAGCTGTCAGAAGGGAGACTTTCATCAAATCAACCTCAGCTGAATGTTAACTGTGATGACCAATTCATCCCATCACCATATATCTTTTCCTTAATGTGACAATTGCATTAAAGCAATTATTAACACGTGCAATCACAACAATAAAAGAAAGATGAGGATGAAGGAAACCATTTGGTCCATCCTCGCTGCATCTCCAGAAAAAGCCTATAATATGTTCTAGTACTGCACTGCACTGTTTGTGAAACAATTCCCCACTTTTTGCCTCCACTACCCAAACGGACGTACATTCTGTGGGCCCTGCAGTTGTCCCGGTCGCATGCCCTTCAGCTGTGGCTCAGTGGAGGGCACCTCATTAGCATGCGGTAGGTGGGTGCAAGCGCCACTTAAGGGGCATCTCTGGTGCCTGCCTGCTCCATGGCAGCAGAAACTTTGGCTTCCACCTACCCGTCGGAGGGGGTTGCTCAGCCCCCACCCCCAACCTGGCACTGATCCAATCAGTCCCTGAGCAAGAAAATAAACCGATCCATGAAATTTTTTCAAAAATTGTTACCGCTTTGGAGTCCAGGCCACTTGCTGAGTGCGAACCCCACTGTGGGACCTGCACACCCCCTTGTCAAGGCCAATACACTTCACTTCACTGGCATACCAGCCGCCACCTCAATACAAGGTCCCTTTCCAGATCCAGATGTGAGAGTTTCATGTTAATTATTTGCCTTATAAGGGATCATGGAAATTCCACCCCTTGCAAGTCAAATCAGAAATTCCTGGAAATGGCAGAAACCTGGCGCAACCAGGTCTCCACTGTTTCCCTGCAGGTTCTGCGTGTCTCCTATCTTCAACAGCTTTTTTTGTTGTTCAAACTGGATTTGCTTAACAACACTAGCTCAAAATTTACAGCCGATCCTCAATGTTATATTCAAAATCAGAGTTAGGATGAGAGACGATTGGGACCCCTGTGGAATTTCAGCCCCGATGTGTTCAGCATCATTTGTGTGAAGAATTTTCAGACCACAGACCTAAATTTGATTTTTGTTAGTTTCAACTTGTGTCATGGTCTAGTTTTAAGTAGCGTTTCAGATTTACATTTTCTATACCATTTATTGTATTATATATAACTTTTTAAAAATTTGTTCGTGGGATGTGGGCGTCGCTGGCGAGGCCAGCATTTATTGCCCATCCCTAATTGCCCTTGAGAAGGTGGTGGTGAGCCGCCTTCTTGAACCGCTGCAGTCCGTGTGGTGACGGTTCTCCCACAGTGCTGTTAGGAAGGGAGTTCCAGGATTTTGACCCAGCGACGATGAAGGAACGGCGATATATTTCCAAGTCGGGATGGTGTGTGACTTGGAGGGGAACGTGCAGGTGGTGGTGTTCCCATGTGCTTGTTTCTCTTGTCCTTCTAGGTGATAGAGGTCGCGGGTTTGGGAGGTGCTGTCAAAGAAGCCTTGGCGAGTTGCTGCAGTGCGTCCTGTAGATGGTACACACTGCAGCCACAGTGCGCCGGTGGTGAAGGGAGTGAAAGTTTAGGGTGGTGGATGGAGTGCCAATCAAGCGGGCTGCTTTGTCCTGGATGGTGTCGAGCTTCTTGAGTGTTGTTGGAGCTGCACTCATCCAGGCAAGTGGAGAGTATTCCATCACACTCCTGACCTTGTAGATGGTGGAAGGCTTTGGGGAGTCAGGAGGTGAGTCACTCGCCACAGAATACCCAGCCTCTGACCTGCTCTTGTCACCACAGTATTTATATGACTGGTCCAGTTAAGTTTCTAGTCAATGGTGACCCCTAGGATGTTGATGGTGGGGGATTCGGTGATGGTAATGCCGTTGAATGTCAAGGGGAGGTGGTTAGACTCTCTCTTGTTGGAAATGGTCATTACCTGGCACTTGTCTGGCGTGAATGATACTTTCCACTTATCAGCCCAAGCCTCGATGTTGTCCAGGTCTTGCTACACGCGGGCTCGGACTGCTTCATTATTTGAGGGGTTGAGAATGGAACTGAACACTGTGCAATCATCAGCAAACATTCCCATTTCTGACCTTATGATGGAGGGAAGGTCATTGATCAAGCAGCTGAAGATGGTTGATTCTAGGACACTGCCCTGAGGAAATCCTGCAGCAATGTCCTGGGGCTGAGATGATTGGCCTCCAACAACCACTACCATCTTCCTTTGTGCTATGTATGACTCCAGCCACTGGACAGTACTTCCCCTGATTCCCAATGACTTCAATTTTACTAGGGCTCCTTAGTGCCACACTCTGTCAAATGCTGCCTTGATGTCAAGGGCAGTCACTCTCACCTCACCTCTGGAATTCAGCTCTTTTGTCCATGTTTGGACCAAGGCTGTAATGAGGTCTGGAGCTGAGTGGTCCTGGCGGAACCCAAACTGAGCATCGGTGAGCAGGTTATTGGTGAGTAAGTGCCACTTGATAGTATTGTCGACGACACCTTCTGTCACTTTGCTGATGATTGAGAGTAAACTGATGGGGCGGTAATTGGCCGGATTGGATTAGTCCTGCTTTCTGTGGACAGGATATACCTGGGCAATTTTCCACATTGTCGGTTAGATGCCAGTGTTGTAGCTGTACTGGAACAGCTTGGCTAGGGGCGCAGCTAGTTCTGGAGCACAAGTCTTCAGCACTACAGCTGGGATGTTGTCGGGGCCCATAGCCTTTGCTGTATCCAGTGCACTCAGCCGTTTCTTGATATCACGTGGAGTGAATCGAATTGGCTGAAGACTGGCTTCTGTGATGGTGGGGATATCGGGAGGAGGCTGAGATGGATCATCCACTCGGCACTTCTGGCTGAAGATGGTTGCAAACGCTTCAGCCTTGTCTTTTGCACTCACGTGCTGGACTCCTCCATCATTGAGGATGGGGATGTTTTACAGAGCATCCTCCTCCCGTTAGTTGTGTAATTGTCTACCACCATTCACGACTGGATGCGGCAGGACTGCAGAGCTTTGATCTGATCCGTTGGTTGTGGAATCACTTAGCTGTGTCTATAGCATGTTGCTTCTGCTGTTTAACATGCATGTAGTCCTGAGTTGTAGCTTCACCAGGTTGGCACCTCATTTTTAGGTACGCCTGATGCTGCTCCTGGCATGCTCTTCTACACTCCTCATTGAACCAGGGTTGATCCCCTGGCTTGTTGGTAATGGTAGATTGAGGAATATGCCAGGCCACGAGGTTACAGATTGTGTTGGAATACAATTCTGCTTCTGCTGATGGCCCACAGCTCCTCATGGATGCCCAGTTTTGAGCTGCTAGATCTGTTCTGAATCTATCCCATTTAGCACAACACGTTGGATGGTATCCTCAGTGCAAAGACGGGACTGCGTCTCCACGAGGACTGTACGGTGGTCATTCCTACCAATACTGTCATGGACAGATGCATTTGCGACAGGTAGATTGGTGAGGACGAGGTCAAGTAAGTTTTTCCCTCGTGTTGGTTCACTCACCACTTGCTGCAGGCCCAGTCTAGCAGCTATGTCCTTCGGGAATCGGCCAGCTCGGTCAGTAGTGGTGCTACCGAGCCACTCTTGGTGATGGACATTGAAGTCCCCCACCCAGAGTACATTCTGTGCCCTTGCTACCCCCAGTGGTTCCAAGTGGTGTTCAACCCGGAGGAGGACTGATTCATCAGCTGAGGGAGGGCAGTCGGTGGTAATCAGCAGGCGGTTTCCTTGCCCATGTTTGACTTGATGCCATGAGATTTCATGGGGTCCAGAGTCAATGTTGAGGACTCCCAGGGCCACTCCCTCCTGACTGTATATCACTGTAGCGCCAACTCTGGTCGGTCTGTCCTGCGGTGGGACAGGACATACCCAGGGATGGTGATGGATGAGTCTGGGACGTTGGCTGAAAGGTATGATTCTGTGAGTATGGCTATGTCAGGCTGTTGCTTGACTAGTCTGTAGGACAGCTCTCCCAATTTTGGCACAAGTCCCCAGATGTTCGTGAGGAGGACTTTGCAGGGTCAACTGGGCTTGGTTTGCTGTTGTCGTGTCCGGTGCCTAGTGGTCTGATGCCGGGTGGTCCGTCCGGTTTTATTCTTATTATGACTTTTTTTCGCGAGATTTTACAACTGAGTGGCTTGCTAGGCCATTTCAGAGGGCAATTAAGAATCAACCACATTGCTGTGGGTCTGGAGTCACATATAGGCCAGACCGGGTAAGGACGGCAGGTTTCCTTCCCTAAAGGGCATTAGTGAACCAGATGTTTTTTTTTACGACAATCCGGGAGTTTCATGGCCACCCTTACGGATACTAGTATTTTAATTCCAGATTTTATTTAATTAATTGAATTTAAATTCCCCACCTGCCGTGGCGGGATTTGAACTCATGACTCCGGATTATTAGTCCAGGCCTGTGGATTACCGGTGCCAGTAACATAACCACTATGCTACCATACCCATAACTCCATGACGTGCCCACTCAGTCGCTTGATTTCAAGGTGAATAGCCCTCGTCTTTCTTCATGAGTCAGCCAGCTGACATGTGGATCAGTTTCACAGCTCGTGCAAGAAGCTGTCTCCTTTGTAAAATATTATAACTCCCAGGAGCCGCTGTGTAACCTGGGCTCCCTTTCATGCACAAAGGAAAGCAGCTCTTCCTTCATTTAACCAACAATGGGCCATCTCTAATAAACAAATATCTGCCGTTATTTATTTTAGCAGTACTGAAACCCAGGTGCAAGAGATGGATTACGAGAGAGAGACAGACAGAGAGAGAGAAGAAACAAAAGAGCCTATTTTAATCTACTGTTCTGGTTCCCACTTCAGGCCAATCTGGTGGGAACACTTCGGTGAGGGGACCGAGTGTGATGTATCCAAGTTTGCTGATGATATAAAGCTAGGTGGGAAATTAAGCTGTGAGGAGGATGCAAGGAGTCTGCAATGGGATATAAGCAGGTTAAGTGAGTGGGAAAGAAGGTGGCAGATGGAGCATAATATGGGGAAATGTGAAATTATCCACTTTGGTGGGAAGAATAGAAAAGCAGAATATTTTTTAAAAGGTGAGAGAATAAGAAATGTTGATAGTCAAAGGGATTTGGATGTCCTTGTACAAGAATCACAGAAAGTTAACATGCAGGTACAGTAAGTAATTAGAAAGGTAAATGGTATGTCAGCCTTTATTGCAAAGGGGGTTAGAGTATAAGAGTAAGGAGGTCTTGTTCCAATTATATAGGAATCTGGTGAGACCATACCCAGAGTTCTGTGTACAGTTTTGGTCTCCTTACCTAAGGAAAGATATACTTGCCTTACAGGCAGTGCAACAAAGGTTCACTAGATTGATTTCTAGAGGGTTATCCTATGAGGAGAGATTGAGTAGAATGGGCCGATATTCTCTGGAGTTTAGAAGAATGAGAGGTGATCTCATTGAAACATATAAAATTCTTAAAGGGCTTGACAGGGTAGATGCTGACAGGCTGTTTCCCCTGGCTGGAGAGTCTAGAACTAGGGGTCATAGTCTCAAGATAAGGAATTGGCCATTTAGGACCGAGATGAGGAAAAATGTCTTCACTCAGAGGGTTGTGAATCTTTGGAATTCTCTACCCCAGAGGGCTGTGGATGCTCAGTCGTTGAGTATATTCAAGACTGAGATCGCTAGATTTTTGGACACTAAAGGAATCAAGGGATATGGGGATCAGGCGGGAAAGTGGAGGTGAGGTAGAAGATCAGCCATGATCTTATTGAATGGCGGAGCAGGGTCGTGGGGGTGTATGGCCTACTCCTGCTCCTATTTCTTATGTTCTTAAGAGGAATTGGGGCCAAGAGAAGCCCAACAATGAAAGTGATTTTATTTTTTTTACTTTCCATGTGCAAGGGCTCCTCCTGCCCAGGGTTCACCCCTCCCAGGACCCCGAGGCCCTCCCAACTACTTACCTGAATGCCGTGGACCGTTCCTTCAGTTCACCAGTGACCTGCCAGTGACCTGCCAGCTCCTGTTCGCTGGCCAGCTGCTGCTTCCCGCTGGGTTCGGGCAGATAACGCCCAGAAATTAAAATCGCTTCGGCCACATACAATGGAGGTCCAGACAGTTTGCTGACTTTCGCACTGAGTTAAATTCTGCCCTAAAGAGACAGATGAGTCCCGATTTTAACTCGGTGCAGAGTTGGGGACTCCCATCGCTGGGAGCTACTGCTTCTCTGGCCTATAAAGGACCCTGAAAAGTGAATTTCACTGGGAAAGGGGGCCAAGTGCTCAGGCTGGACCTCCTAAAAATAAAGATTTCTTTTCTCACATAAGTGAGTTCTCTGCAGTGTGCGTGGGCACAACCACCCTCCCCCCAACTCCCCCACAAAATAGTTTACAAGCACCAGGAATTCTACCAGCATGTGGCAGGTGAACACCTGAGATACAGCAATAGTGGCGTGGGTGCCTCCCAGACCAATGCCAATGAGATGCCCTCGCATTAACCCTGCAAACTCCAGCAGCACCAGCACCGGAGGGCACCGATGGGAGTCATCCCGACGTAACCGCAGCGAATTGTGATTCTGCAGATTTTCAGCCCCAAAGTGTTTTGACATCATTTACATCCTTTAACTTCATGACGAACAAAAAAAGGTTCTCACTGAATACTTTTTTTAACGAAGGTGATGCCCCTTTAAGAGTACGGACCAAAACAAGGCGGTAAAATTATTCAGCAAATTGTAGTATCAGTTTGAATTTTCTTATAGCTGCAGACTACAAAGATGAACATCACAGGAAAGGAAACCAGGCTTGTTGCTTCTTAGTTTGAAGTAGAGACTGGAGGGCGGCTGTACAAACACGACTGAGGCAGAGCTGCACGAAAAGCTACCACTACAACCCAGTGCAGTGATGGTAGGCGGCTACTCGGAAGACAGCTGGCTCAGTCAGCTGAAAGAAATGTCTTCTTAACCGTCATCTTAATGCTGGATTTGGTCAAATCCTATGGGTATGGAGGGTGAATATCTATGAGCCTAAATAACATCCTGCGGGCAGGAAGTGACATCATATATACCAGACACATAGAGACATTAGTTATGTGGAGCTTCGTAGAATAAACATCCAATGAACCAGAGCAAATTCGGCAAACTGCACATTCCTCGGCTCTCAACAATGGCAGAGGTCCTGTAACTAGAGATCACTTGAATGATAGTAAACAACAACAGGGGGATTAGGGAAATTCTACAATCCAAACTTCTTTCCTATGACGTACTATAAATAAACCAGCCATGCATTTTGTTATCTTCCACACTGGTTAATCTGACCACATTCGTGACTCACAGAAACTTAAGTACTCCTGGTGTCAGTAAATATGGATTAATTTTTGTAAATGTGGCCTTTCATAACATTAGTAAGCATCTTAGGAGAAGATAAGCACCCACTGCCTTAACAGATGAAGGACATTGAACTGAGTAGGATGACTACAGGGAGGATAGTGTGGGAGGGGGCTTCTTTCTTTGCTCAGTGCTTAGTGTATTTCTGCTGTAAAATATTTTGACTAATCCTTTCATTAGCCTTTGCTAATTGTTTCATCTTTACTCTGAAGAATTCAGTTTGCATCCTGTTGCTATAAGAATGAAACTCTAAACTGATCGTAGACTAAAAATGAAAATTTATCAGCACAGGTGCCATGAGAAACTTTGGCCGGGAATTTCCTCGGAGCTGCTCCCACTCCACTGCCGTAATCTCACTGGAAGTGCAATGGAACCCCAGTTTACATGTGTAAATGGGGTTTTCGCCACACTTCCAACGAATTTACAGCCGTGGAGCGGGAGCAGCTCTGAGGAAATTTCTGCTGTTACTCTTTTTTAATGTTCTGGCACTATAATACATGCAAGATTTCATATTAGGGTAAATTTGCCTGCCAGACAATTAGGAATTCAGTTGTAGAGATCACCAGGGTTTCAGGACGTTCTGGCCGGGAAATTGGTTTAGGCCCATTTTCAGGCCTAAAATAGGTGATGCACACACCAGAATCCGGAGGTCTGAGGCTCGTCCGAAATTGGGCCTCGGGCCACATCAGCCTATTTCTGGAAAGCTACAGACACCAATCGGGCGTCCAGAGGCAACTTGTTGGTTTGGAGAGAACCAACTTGGGCCGTCTACGATGCTGGCAGTGGCCCTCATGTACGTCCTGGGTAGGGGGAGGCAAACAAGTGGGGGTCGAGCGCAGGCTGGCAGCAGCCCATAATAGTGCTGTGGAGCCAGAAGGAGCACACCTGCTCCTCCTGCCTCCACGTCAAGGTAAGTTAGAACGTTAAAACTTTTATTGGCGGCCTCCTGTTTAAGGCGGTCGTCAGGGCTGCCTGAATATTGCCTGAACCAAAGTAGTACGTCCAATGCTATTTTGGCTCAGGCGATATTCAGGCGTCCCTGACGACCGCTTTAAACAGGCTTTAGGCGCCTTGTGTATGCTAATAAGGGGCTTAATGCTTGTTTAAGGACTCCTCCTGAAAATTCATCTGCATTGAGCAGAGCATGTGCTCAGCATGGCTCCATTCAGGTTATTGGGCTTTTCAGCTGCCCAACCAGCAGTCCTTAAAAGGACTGCAGGAGGCCGCCAACAAAAGTTTTAACTTTCAGGGAACTGCTGTCAGTTGTGGAATCATAGCCCATCTTAAGAAAATGGGGAATATTAAATTATTACATAAGGTTAAAACATCAGTAGCACACTGAGGAACTGAAAGGTTGCCATAGAAAATGTGAAAAGGTTGATGTTTGAATTTAGCAAAGTAATATTTCTAAACCCCTCTGTGTGTCACTCCTAACTGTGTTCATCTTTATAATCTTTGTAACATACATGGGGCCAGAAATTCTGATTTTTTAAAAAATGCAAAAGTAATGTAGTTCTGCCCTGGAATTTGGAGCATAATTCACCCCCCCCCACCGAAAATGAAGAATTTTATCTTACACAAGGGGGCACAAATGAGGTCAATGGAGGGGACGGGGTTATGGCCACTCCCCCAAAAGTTTGTGGGCACCAGAGATTCCGCCAGCATGTGGCAGGTGAACACCAGAAATACAGCCATAGTGGCATGGGTGCCTCCCAGCCCTATGCCAATGAGATGCCCTCACATCGACCCTGCAAACTCCAGCAGTGCCAGCATCAGAGGGCACTGACGGGAGTCATCCCGACATAACTGCAGGGAATTTTCAGCCGCAAAGTGTTTTGACATCACTATGGCAATGGTACACCCATTCCAAAACACTCGCTAAATTGCAGTAAAATTGGCTGCCAGCCCTAAAGTGGTAGTTGTTTGCAAATGACAGGATAATGAGGACCAAAGCTGCTGTTCCAGAATGTATTCTTGTCAAACCAGGAAGTGGTTACTTTCATATGCTTTGATAGTCCACAAACTTTGTCAGAAACCTCAGCTGTGACTGCAGCGATTAGAAAAATCTTTTCTCTGCTGTGCATCCAAGAAAGGGTTCTGTAAATTGCCTTTCAGCAGTTTTAGGCAGGGAAATCCTTTGCTTCCTACCTTTCTGTCACGGTGCCCTTACCATGGGGTTGACTGTGGCCATTCCCTTATAATGGAGGCAGAAGCGGATCAGTCGGAAGAGAAATGAAAGAGGCATGCAGAATAAAACTACCCAAGGAGAAGAAGGTCAATTGATATCTGCCCTTCCACCAGAGTCTATGGGGTAGAAATTAGCCACACAGATTGCAGAGTGCAAATTTCATGTGACAGAACTCCACATATGAAGGGGACTCCTCTATACTTTGAGACATGGTGCTCAAAGTCTTTGGCAGGCCGTCCAATGCCTCATATAATCGCTTGTGTGCCTCAAGTATTTTTCTTTTCCTGGAGGTTCGCATCTCAGTTTCACTCAATAGATCTAGGAGAGGAACGTTGCCATTAAAATGTGGGCTGGCCATTAAAATCAGCCAGGCTTCACTTTATTCCTGACCTCCGAGTGCACCACCCTCTTCCATTCCCCCATGCACCGATTCCACCTCGTATTAAAACTGACCCCTTAATCTCTACCCAGTATATCCCTTAGAGGCTCCATCGAGTCTTTGAAACTCCACCGACTTTACTCAACTGACTTTTGTGTGACTCCAGTCTGCACTACTTTTTGATTCCTTGTATATCTTTTGAAATAGTTCTGTTTGGCCTTTGGATTATTTATGACTTGCTTACTCAGCTTTTGTGGTTTTGGCTTTGCTGTTTTTTCTGCTTCTCTTACACTTCCTTTCCACGTGCCTTAAAGAAGTCTTAAAAAAATTCCATTATTTCTCTGTTTTACTTTCTAATTTAATTTCTAACTAAATCCTCAAAAGGCTTGCTCTCATAATCTTAGAATTTCCTTTTCTGAAGTCTGCATGTTTGCATTGTTATTTTGGTCTTGGTCATTATTAAAATATAAGGCGCTAAATTGGGCCGCATAGCGTCCATTGTTTCGGCACTACACGACCTCTCCGACATCCAAGATGGCGTCTTGGATGCGCATGCACGTTTCCTGCCTGATGTGCGCTAGACGCCATCTTGGTATAGGGAACCCCGAACGCTGCAAGCATGTAAAGTAGGGAGAAAATGGTTGCAAACAATGTGCAACGCTGATTTAAAGTGATACACACAATTTTGGACCTTAATGCTCAACTCAACGCACAGTCTTATCCCCAACCATCTAAACGTTTCTAACAGTGCCTGAAGGACCCCCCACCGGCGCTATTTAAATGGCCATACAGGCGTTGCAGGTTAGTTGCTGGATTATTGCTTCTGGCTGCTGGAGCAGTAGGAATTGTTTTTTGAAGCTCCCTACTCTTATTTAGAGTTCCTACACTACTTTTGAGAGTTCTTTGGCAGGTATTGCCTTATGGGTTGGGAAACTACAACCCTGGTGGAACAACATTCCTGGCAACCATAGACGGTCTGCTCAGGCTCCTGCTGGGCATTGAGCATGACTGGGAGCATGCGGAGAGGCCAAGCTGCAAGGAGACGGAGGACGAGGAGGCGCAAGGTACTGAGCAGGAGGCCCAACCAAATGAGGGCCTTCCGGGACCAATTCTCTTACCTCAACATGACCGAGGAGGATTGCATCCGACGCCTGAGGTTCACCAAGGAAGCCATCATCGAGATCTGTCAACTGGTGCGGCCACAACTGCAGCCTCAGAGCAGGGCAAGGACAGCAATGCCTGTGGCTGTGAAGGTCACTGTGACGCTGAATTTCTATGGCTCAGGAGCATTTCAGGCCTCTGCTGGCGACATGTGTAACATTTCGCAGTATGCAGTACACTGCTGCATAAAGGAGGTCACAGACGCACTGTACCACATGAGGAACAGGTTCATCACCTTTCCTCTCGACAGAGACAACCAGAACGAGCGAGCACAGGGGTTCGCTCGCATTGCTGGCTTCCCCATGGTGCAGGCTGCCATGGACTGCACACATATTGCCCTGCGTGCACTGGACATCAACTCAGCCGTCTTCGTCAACTGAAAGGTCTGCCACTCCCTCAATGTGCAGCTGGTGTGCGACCACACGCATCGAATCATGGAGGTCGATGCCCGCTACCCTGGGAGCAGTCACGACGCCTTCGTCATGCGGCAGTCCAACGTGCCAGCTATCTTTCACCTGGCTCGGCAAGTCAAAGGTTGGCTACTGGGCGACAAGGGCTATCCCCTCACGACGTGGCTCATGACACCGGTCAGGAACTCACGCACACGTGCACAGCAGGCCTATAATGAGAGCCATGCTGCCACACGCAACATCATGGAGCACACCATAGGCCTCCTTAAACAATGCTTCCGCTGCTTGGACCACTCTGGAGGAGCCCTGCAGTACGCCCCTGAGCGGGTGGGCAGATTTGTGGTGGTCTGCTGCATGCTGCACAATCTCGCCATCGTGAGGGACCAGCCTTTGTCACCAATGATTGGAGAAGACCCTGAGCCAGAGGTGGAGGAGGAGGAAAAGAGGCAGAGGTGCAGGACGAAGAAGAGCCTGAGGAGGAGCAGGAGGAGGGGGTGAAGCCGGAAGAGGAGGTGGAGGAAGACGCAAGGTTGCAGCAGGAACTACACACCTTGTCTGCAAGGGCTGTGCGTGCTCGCCTGACCCGTGCCCGGTATCAATAATGTGAACTACATCCCCCAACTCACCAACAGGCCTACGTTCCCCACCTTTCCCCTCCCACAAGACAATCAAATCGCCCTCCATCACATTACACATTGGTGTCCCTCTCAGCTCATTGTATGAATAAAAACCACCACCAAATGCAAAATCAAATTCTTATTTATGGATTAATAAATGAAAATATGCAAACATAACAGAACTATTCACCCTTGTGCATTCCCTTAGTGCCTGTTGTTCATGTGCCTTTACTTATCCTAGTACTCCTACGAGGTGTTTCCACAGTGGCTGGAGCATGGATGGTGGAAGGCTGCTGGCTTTCAATGCAGGAATGTCCAGATGGCCTTGGAGGATGACCTTCAGCTCTGGGCCTGGAGGGCATGGCTTCAGACTGCACCATCTCAGCATGGGCTGCAGCAGTCTGGCCTGGCTGGCCGACAGGCAACAACAGGGGCACTGGCGGAGTGGCAGGGGTGGGAGCAGGAATGCTATTGTCCTGAGAGAGGACAGCAGGTCCGACTGCCATGGCACCACTGCCACTCTCCCAGGGCGGTGCCTCAGCAATCCTGGTGATCGGCTGGGGAACGGATTGCTGGAGTGCTGTGACGCCCTGGAAGCCCCGTTCCACAGTTGTCCCCAGAGCCACGATAGCAGCAGTCTGAGCTTCCAATGCAGCAGCCTGAGCTGCAAATGCAGCAGTCAGACCTTGGATGGCAGATGTTAGTGCTGCAATGGATGCTGTGACATCAGTCATCAGACGCTGCATCATGGTGAGTTCCACAGGTGCACTGATGGAGGTGACCACCCGTTCCATGTTAGAAAGGATGGGCTCTGAGCTCTGCGCAAAGCCCTGCACCAAGTTGGAGCTGGACTCCTCCGTGCCCCTTCTCAATATGCGCAGGCTTTCTGGCAGGTTTTCCAGTGCCCCAAGCACTTGGTGGTGTACGCACATCAGCCGCCTTCTGTAGCCTGGCCCATCAAAGTCCTCATCTGACTCCTCTGCAGCAGAATTACTGAGCGACCTCCACCCTCCGGTGAGCTGGCACCTGTGGTATCCGTTCCCTCCGCTCCGGCTCCTGCGCACTTGTGCTCGATGTCTCACCACGTGCAGATCCCTCCTCTAACCTCTAAAGGACATGCAGTGTCAGTCTCTGAGCTGGTGGAAGCAAGTGTTAGATCGAGTGATGGTGTGGCTTCAGTGTCCTCCTCCTCCCCCTCCTCCTCCTCCTCAGGTGCCACCACGTGTTCTTGATTATCTGCAATGACAAAGGGAAATAGGTTGAGTTGTGGAGTGGGGAGAGGAGCAAGTAAGAGGTGCGTGCTGGCAACATGTGCAGCACGTGAGTCAGAAAAGATGATGGGAGGGGGAGAGGTGTAAAAGGAGCAGGATCATTATATATGCAGAGACCCCCTTGACAGGTACCTCCAGCATGGCACGTTGTGATGGCTGCAGCGACGGCCTGCCCAATTAATCTGAGCACTGTCTCCTCTCGGGGGATGAGGACGTGTAGACATGCCCATCCAGTCTCAGGTTCTTCCTGCTGCCGGCTGTTATACGCCACCTTCTCCTGCAAGTCAGAGGACAGTGTGTCAGTGAGTGTCCTGCAAGGTGTGTGGGTGCTGTGCCTGTCATGGTTGAATAGCTGCCAGTTTGTGTGACTTGAGAGGTGGTTGTGTGGCCTGCAAGTGTGGTATTATGTGCGTGTGAGATGCTGCATTGCGTATGGATGGGCAGTGTTTGTTGGTGGGTGGGTGGGTGGGTGATGGGAGGTATCGTGCATGGAGTATTGGTGCAGTTGGTAGGATGTGCCACTTGACACTTGCATTCACTCACCTTGACCGCTCGTGTCAAATCATTAAATTTCTTGCGGCACTGCACCCACGTGCGTGATGCAATGCTCCTCGCATTCACCTCCTGTGCCACAGCCTGCCAATGCCTACGCAGCTGTAGTCTAGACGGTCTCTGGCCACCCTGCAGGTACAATGCTGCCCTCCTCTGGTGCACCCCTTCCACCAGGGCCTCCAGAGCATCATCCGAGAATCTTAGTGCCCGCTCTCTTGCTGGTGCTGGTGCAGCTACTCGTGATGCCATTCTCCCTTCTCCTCCTTGGCTGTGTATCTGCCATTAGAAATGTGCCTGCACCTTTAAGTAATGCAGGCAGCTGATGACATGCACTGGCCATGCCCCATTTTCAACTTCCTCATTTTCCGTGCAGCCTCTCAGCAGTGAGGGCTGCCCTTGTTGCACAGAGATTGCAGGGTAAGTAGCAGGCAGCACGAAGTTCACGTGCTGCCTGCGGAGGGTCCGTTCGGTTCGGTGCGGTGCGGTAGTGCATTGCTCAGAATGGTCCCTTATTCAGTTTTTCCCCCATAGTATTTAACCACAAAATGATCAATAGAACTCTAGCGTTCACCTAATTCCATGTTACTGAATATTTTTGGTGTGCTGTTAAATGCTAATTATAACCCTGCATCTACCCTTAGTATTTATTCTGGTTCATTAAGAATCTGTTGTGTATAATTTTACAACTCACTTTGGTTGATGGCGAAATCTACAGATTCAAAATTTGGTTTATTAATAAGAAGTTGAAGCAAATGTAATTTTTTTCTCCCTTCATGATGATGACACATGCTGAGGTAATGTTCTGGGAGTGGAGTCTTGCGCATCTCAACCAAATGTCCCTGATTCATGTGTGCACCTTGATATTGAATGTTGTTTGGCCATTTCAAATGAGTCTGGCAAGTCACAATCCAGGTCTGATGGGGTAAGGGCTCACAGAACAAAATAGCTTGTAATTCAACACTAAATAACCAACAATCAATTGGCAATTTTGCTCAGGGAGGCCACAAAATGACTGGTATGGGAAAAGGTTGCAGTGGTGCTTTTTTGAGGTTGGAACTGAGGCACATTGTTATAGCAGAGTAAAAGCTTTAATCTGCACCCAACTATGCTTCACCTGACCTGGGATTGTACTATGCTGACACTTTTGGGGCTTGACAGCGACAGGTAAGAAGATGGTGCTCGGGCCAACTGGGAGCAGCTCGGCATGAAGGAGGCTGCAGATGTCCACGACTACATGTCGAGTGACTCTGAGCCTCCGTGTGCGCTGCTGCTCAGAGGGTAGTGCCCCCTGCAACGCATCTCTCTGTGCGGTTGCCCTCCCTCCTGCTGTGCAGGTAGATGTGTCACAGCACTCTGTTGTGGAGCTCCACGTGTCAGAGGTGGACGGCGTGGCCGGTGAGGCTGGTGATGCTGTTCGCCCTCCGAGAAGGTCATGACTGCAGCTATGGCGGCCCCCATCCAGAAGGTGTACATCTGAGGGGGTCCGCAAGGTAGGTACATGTCTCTGGACCCTAGGGTAAGTGTTCAAGTTGGTGAATTTTCTTTTCAGGAGGAGGAGGAGGAGGGTGGTGGAGGTCAAACTTTGTCCCAAGTGACAGAGTGGCCTCCTGCAATGCGTGAGGGTCCCCCCCCTGTCAAATGGACCTTTGCAGCTGCCACAGGCTGACAGCTGCAACACGTCCATTTCAACTGGGAGTGTTTTCCCCCAGTGTGGGATACAGTCCCAGTTGTTTGTAAAATCCCACCCCTCCTCACATAATCCCTTAATCAGGTCTGTTAATGACCTGAAATACCTAGATAAATATTGTCAAGTGGCATCCCGCTGGCTTTAATTGCCTACGGGATTCCCACCTGCGGGGGCTGCGCGCGCACGCCGGCGCATCTGTGGGGAACCCGGAAGTGGGTGGTTTGAAGCCGGGCTCCGGACTCGGTCCGGGATTCCCCGATTTTCGGAGCCCCCCCCGCCAAGAACGCACCCGATAGCAGGTGCTAAAATGAAGCCCTTGATGTCTGAAATACAAAGTGTTCAGTTCCTCCGCACTAATATCCTTTAAGTGATG
Organism: Heptranchias perlo; assembly: GCF_035084215.1. Classification (NCBI taxonomy): domain Eukaryota; kingdom Metazoa; phylum Chordata; class Chondrichthyes; order Hexanchiformes; family Hexanchidae; genus Heptranchias; species Heptranchias perlo. Next base: position 122,091,624 of record NC_090325.1, on the reverse strand, counting down.
AGCACAAGATTTATACACACACACAAAAAAAAGCACAGACCCGGGATGAAACTTGGTATTCTAGATTGTAGTCTGCAGCAAATACTGTCTTGGGCTCTGTGGTGTCAGTTGCTCCCATAAGTGGTCTAAGCATCTTACTTTTATGCAGGTTGACTCGCACTGCCCTACATCTACTTGTTTGAAAGGGTAACCCAGGGAAGTAACAAAAGCATCCTTTTGTGATCTGGACCAGATGCTTGTGTCTTTCACACTTGTATTTCTTCAATTTCTCCAAAGTAGCACTGAGTGAACATTTGGTGAGACAAGGCTTGACCCATTCGTCAAGCTGTTTTATTTCATAAGAACACATGAACATAAGAAATAGGAGCAGGTGTAGGCCATATGGCCCCTCGAGCCTGCTCCGCCATTCAATCAGATCACGGCTGATCTTCAACCTCCACTTTCCTGCCCAATCCCCATATCCCTTGATTTCCCCTAGAGTCCAAAAATCTATCCATCTCCGATTTCAACATATTCAACGATTCAGCATCCACAGCCTTCTGGGGTAGAAAATTCAAAAGATTCACAACCCTCTGAGTGAAGAAATTCCCCCTCATCTCATTATTAAATGGCTGACCCCTTATCCTGAGACTATGCCCCCCTAGTTCTAGACTATCCAGCCAGGGCAAACAACCTCTCAGCAACTATCTTGTCAAGCCCCCTCTGAATCTTGAATGTTTCAATGAGATCACCTCTCATTCTTCTAAACTTCAGAGAGTATAGGCCCATTCTACTCAATCTCTCCTCATAGGACAACCCTCTCATCCCAAGAATCAATCTAGTGAACCTTCGTTGCACTGCCTCTGAGGCAAGTATATCCTTCCTTAGATAAGGAGACCAAAACTGTACACAGTATTCCAGGTGAGGTCTCACCAAAGCCTTGTACAATTGTAGTAATACTTCCTTACTCTTGTTCTCCTACACCCTTGCAATAAAGGCCAACATGCCATTTGCTTTCCTAATTGCCTGCTGTACCTGCATGCTAACTTTTTGTGTTTCTTGTACGAGGACACCCAAATCTCTCTGAACAACAAGATTTAATAGTTTCTCACCATTTTAAAGAAATATTCTGTTCATCTATTCTTCCTATCAAAGTGAATAACCTCAAGTTCCCCATATTATACTGCATCTGCCACCTTCTTGCCCACTCACCTAACCTGTCTATATCCCTTTGCAGACTCTTGGGAAGGATTTTAACTGGAAAACGGGTGGGTTGAAGGGTAGGTTAGAGGCGGGGGGGGGGGGGGGGGCATTGAAAATTGCAACAATTTCAGTTTAATTTATTTAAGTTTGAGGCTCTAGTTTTGGACTTAAATATGTCACTCTCAAACTCAATGTGAAATTCTATTGTATTATGTTCACTCTTCCCCAGAGGATCTCTTCCTGTGAGATTACTAATTAACCCTGTCTCATTATACAATACAAGATCTAAAATAGCCCATTCCCTGGTTGGTTCCACAATGTATTGTTGTAGGAAACTGTCTCAAATGCATTTCATCAACTCATCCTCCAGACTGCCTTTGCCAATTTGATAAGCTTCTTGAGAGTTGTTGAAGCTGTACTCATCCAGGCAAGTGGAGCAACTAGTGGGGTGCCACAAGGATTGATGCTTGGGCTTCAGCTATTTACATCTATATTAATGACTTGGATGAAGGGACCAAGTGTAATGTATCCAAGTTTGCTGACGATACTAAGCTAGGTGGGAAATAAGCTGTGAAGAGGACACAAAAAGCCTGCAAAGGGATACAGACAGATTAAGTGAGTGGCAAGAAGGTGGCAGTTGATGATAATGTGGGGAAATGTGAGGTTATTCACTTTAGCAGGATGAATAGAAAAACAGAATATTTTTTAAATGGTGAGAAACTATTAAATGTTGGTGTTCAGAGAGATTTGGGTGTCCTTGTCCACAAAAAGTTAACATGCAGGTTCAACAAGCAATTAGGAAGCTAAATGGTATGCTGTCCTTTATTGCAAGGAGGTTGGAGTACAAGAATAAGGAAGTCTTGCTATAATTGTACAGGGCTATTGTGAGACCACACCTGGAGAACTGTGTACAGTTTTGGTCTCCTTACCTAAGAAAGGATATACTTGCCTTACAGGCAGTGCAATGACGGTTCACTAGATTGATTTCTGGGATGAGAGGATTCTCACCACCACCTTCTCAAGGGCGATTAGGGATGAGCAATAAATGCTGGTCTTGCCAGCGACGCCCACATACCATGAACGAATAATTAAAAAATTCCTCTCGGGAGATATTGAAAAGAATGGGCCTATATTCTCTGGAGTTTAGAAGAATGACCGGTGATCTCATTGAAATGTATAACATTCTTAGAGGGCTTGAAAGGGTAGATGCTGAGAGGTTGTTTCCCCTGACTGGAGAGTCTAGAACTAGGCGGCATAGTCTCAAGATAAGGGGTCGGCCATTTAAGACTGAGATGAGGAGGAATTTCTTCACTCAGGGTTGGTGAATCTTTGGAATTCTCTACCCCAGAAGGCTGTGCATGGTCAGTCGTTCAGTATATTCAAGACGGAGATCGATAGATTTTTGGACACTAAGGGAATCAAGGGATATGGGGACTGGGCGGGAAAGTGGAGTTGAGGTCGAAGATCAGCCATGATCTTATTGAATGACCGAGCAAGCTTGAGGGGCCATGTGGCCTACTCCTGCTCCTATTTCTTATATTCTTGTGTTCTTAAGTAGTTAGACTGAAAGTGCAGTGGGACACAGGCTTGTAATAAGTTAAGCTACATTCCATCACTTTTATTGTAGGAAAACAATATATGAAGTACACAAAAATGCAGTTTACAGCAATGGTGGATTTAGAGCTTGCTGAAGGGAGATGTGAATGCTGTAGGCATAAGATTTATTTCCTAAGGGAATCCAGGGTGTCCCCAGAATATTTTGATTTTGACAGTTGGAACATTTTGGAGCTGATTGTAATTCTGCCTTCAAACCAAAACTAATTTCCCATCAAAAGGTTACTGATATTTTTTAAATGAAAATAAAAATAGTTTTAGGGACTTCAATATGAATCTCCAGGGTCCAGTAAATCTAACTCCAGATACTTCATGTTAATTTGTGAGCTGAAATCTTTTACCACAAACACCTACAATAATCCCAAGCAGCAGTACATACAACACGCATAAAACAAAACTGGCCACTATCCCTGTCCTGTCCCTAGACCAAGACAGCCTAAAGACAGCTGGAGGTTTACATCAACAGAGGTTATGTTGATTTAACTATTTTAAATAAATAACTTCAGGAGGGATATATAATATTTTTTGCCTGATTACGTTCCTGTGAAGTGCCTTGGGACGTTTTGCTATATTAAATGCAAGTTGTTGTTGGACAAGGGTGAGTCAATATATTTTAAACAAAACCTTAGAACCAAGTTCTGATGAAGGGCCACATCCAAACATTAACGCATCCTACCCTCTTTCAGATGCTGAATAACCTGTTGTGCATTTCAAACATTTTCTAACACACAAGGCATGGAATTACAGATGAATATCAGGCACACTCCACCCAATACATTGGAGATTAAGATTGAGACTTAGTTAAGAAATCCATTTTATGCAAAACAATCACATAAAGATGGGATGGTGCCACTGGGGGCCTATTACAGCAAACTTCCACTGAACTAACAATTAATACCTTCTCATGCTGTTTTTATAATATTTAATGCTATAAGTTTGAGGGGAAATGTTATTCATTATTGCACCGCTGTATTTCCTAGTGGTATACAATGAAGTCTATGCCTAACTAAGTTTTGGAGAGCAACCAGCTGGAATAGTGACCCTATTCCTTTTGCTACCATGTAAATGGTTTGTCACCGGTGTTAAATGCTTGTTATGACAGATGCAGTATGATTGGTCCACTCCCCATCATCCATGGAAGAAAATTCTTTGTGAGTACTCATATTAGCAGCAGTGGGTCTCTATTTACCTGCTAATTAACTGTTCACAATGACGAGCGCAAATCATAACTACTCAACACGGTTCATTTTTTTTTATCCTCAACTCATAGTCCTCTACATCCTTGTTTAGTTCCCTTTTCAATACTTCAATCAAGGCTGTATTTACTTCACTGTGTGACAGATTATTGCATAAGGCAATGATAAATTATTACTTACATTTAGCTTATGGCTGCTTTACAATCTGATCCTTCTTTCCTGTTTTTTCACAAAATACTCTCTACATCCATCTTATCCATTTCTTTCTTTCAGTACTTTAATAAATTGTCTCCTCCCTTAATGTTTTTTCCAGTAGCATTCAACTTCCTTAACCTCTTTTCATATCTTGGGCCATGAAATGAAACCATAGGATATTGGCGAACAAATGGTTAATGCATTATTATGAACTTCTCTCCTCTGATATTTTAATGAAAATGTTCATTCATTTTTTTATTATTTGTTCATGGGATGTGGGTGTTACTGGCAAGTCCAGCATTTATTCCCCATCCCTAATTGCCCTTGAGAAGGTGGTGGTGAGCCGCCTTCTTGAACCGCTGCAGTATGTGTGTTGAAGGTTCTCGCACGGTGCTGTTAGGAAGGGAGTTCCAGGATTTTGACCCAGCAATCATAAAGGAACGGCGATATATTTCCAAGTTGGGACGGTGTATGAGTTGGAGGGGAACGTGCAGGTGGTGTTGTTCCCATGTGCCTGCTGCACTTGCCCTTCTAGATGGTAGAGGTCACGGGTTTGGGAGGTGCTGTCGAAGAAGCCTTGGCGAGTTGCTGCAGTGCATCCTGTGGATGGTACACACTGCAGCCACTGTGCGCCTGCGGTGAAGGGCATGAATGTTTTGGGTGGTGGATGGGGTGCCAATCAAGCAGGCTGCTTTGTCCTAAATGGTGTCGAGCTTCTCGAGTGTGGTTGGAGCTGCACTGATCCAGACTTGTGCCTTGTAGATGGTGGAAAGGCTTTGGGGAGTCAGGAGGTGAGGCACTCGCCGCAGAATACCCAGCCTCTGACCTGCTCTTGTAGCCACAGTTTTTATGTGGCTGGTCAAGTTAAGTTTCTGGTCAATGGTAACCCCCAGGATGTTGATGGTGGGGGATTCAGCGATGGTAATGCCATTGAATGTCAAGGGGAAGTGGTTAGACTCTCTCTTGTTGGAGATTGTCATTGCCTGGAACTTGTCTGGCGTGAATGTTACTTGCCACTTATCAGCCCGAGCCTGGATGTTGTCCAGGTCTTGCTGCCTGCAGGCACGGACTGCTTCATTATCTGAGGGGTTACGAATGGAACTGAACACTGTGCAATCATCAGCGAACATCCCCATTTCTGACCTTATGATGGAGAGAAAGTCATTGATGAAGCAGCTGAAGATGGTTGGGCCTAGGACACTGCCCTGAGGAAGTCCTGCAGCAATGTCCTGGGGCTGAGATGATTGGCCTCCAACAACCACTACCATCTTCCCTTGTGCTAGGTATGACTCCAGCCATTGGAGAGTTTTCCCCCTGATTCCCAGTGACTTCAATTTTACTTGGGCTCCTTGGTGCCACACTCGGTTAAATGCTGCCTTGATGTCAAGGGCATTCACTCTCGCCTCACCTCTGGAATTCAGCACTTTTGTCCATGTTTGGACCAAGGCTGTAATGAGGTCTGGAGCCGAGTGGTCCTGGTGGAACCCAAACTGAGCATCGGTGAGCAGGTTATTGGTGAGTAAGTGCCGCTTGATAACACTGTCGACGACACCTTTGATTCTAAATTATTTTAGATGAAATAACAACTCTGTTAAAATAACAAACTAAAGAATTTAATGCAAAACCATTAAATGTTTGTACACCGGTATCCCACAGCATAATTTCAAGACCAAAGTCATAGAGTCATAGAGTTATACAGCACGGATAGAGGCCCTTCGGCCCATCGTGTCCGCGCCGGCCATCAAGCCCTGTCTACTCTAATCCCATATTCCAGCATTTGGTCCGTAGCCTTGTATGCTATGGCATTTCAAGTGCTCATCCAAATGCTTCTTGAATGTTGTGAGGGTTCCTGCCTCCACAACCCTTTCAGGCAGTGAGTTCCAGACTCCAACCACCCTCTGGGTGAAAAAGTTCTTTCTCAAATCCCCTCTGAACCTCCCACCTTTTACCTTGAATCTATGTCTCCTTGTTATAGAACCCTCAACGAAGGGAAAAAGCTCCTTCGTATCCATCCTATCTGTGCCCCTCATAATTTTGTACACCTCAATCATGTCCCCCCTCAGCCTCCTCTGCTCCAAGGAAAACAAACCCAATCTTCCCAGTCTCTCTTCATAGCTGAAGCGCTCCAGCCCTGGTAACATCCTGGTGAATCTCCTCTGCACCCTCTCCAAAGCGATCACATCCTTCCTGTAGTGTGGCGACCAGAACTGCACACAGTACTCCAGCTGTGGCCTAACCAGTGTTTTATACAGCTCCATCATAACCTCCTTGCTCTTATATTCTATGCCTCGGCTAATAAAGGCAAGTATCCCATATGCCTTCTTTACCACCTTATCTACCTGTTCCGCCGCCTTCAGGGATCTGTGAACTTGCACACCAAGATCCCTCTGACCCTCTGTCTTGCCTAGGGTCCTCCCATTCATTGTGTATTCCCTTGCCTTGTTAGTCCCTCCAAAGTGCATCACCTCGCACTTTTCCGGGTTAAATTCCATTTGCCACTGTTCCGCCCATCTGACCAACCCATCTATATCGTCCTGCAGACTGAGGCTATCCTCCTCGCTATTTACCACCCTATCAATTTTTGTATCATCAGCGAACTTACTGATCATACCTTTTACATTCATATCCAAGTCATTAATGTAGACCACAAACAGCAAGGGACCCAGCACCGATCCCTGTGGTACCCCACTGGCCACAGGCTTCCAGTCACAAAAACAACCTTCGACTATCACCCTCTGCCTTCTGCCACTAAGCCAGTTTTGTATCCAAAGTGCCAAGGCACCCTGGATTCCATGGGCTCGTACCTTCTTGACCAGTCTCCTGTGGGGGACTTTATCGAAGGCCTTACTGAAATCCATGTATACCACATCCACTGCGTTACCCTCATCCACACGCCTAGTCACCCCCTCAAAAAATTCAATCAAATTAGTCAGACATGATCTTCCCTTGACAAAGCCATGTTGACTATCCCTGATTAATCCTTGCTTCTCCAAGTGGAGACTAATTTTGTCCTTCAGAATTTTTTCCAATAATTTTCCTACCACTGATGTTAGGCTCACTGGCCTGTAGTTCCCTGGTTTTTCCCTACTCCCCTTCTTGAATAATGGTACTACATTAGCGGTTCTCCAGTCCTCTGGCACATCCCCTGTCGCCAGAGAGGTTCTGAATATATGTGTTAGAGCCCCCGCAATCTCCTCCTTTGCCTCACACAGTAGCCTGGGATACATTTCGTCCGGGCCTGGGGATTTATCCATTTTAAGGCCTGCTAAAACCGCCAATACCTCCTCCCGCTCGATGTTAATATGTTCGAGTATATCACAGTCCCCCTGCCGTATTTCTGTGTCTACATCGTCCTTCTCCATAGTGAAAACAGATGCAAAAAATTCATTTAGAACCCCTCCTACATCTTCCGGCTCCACACACAGATTGCCATTTTTGTCCCTAATGGGCCCTATTTTTTCCCTAGTCATACTCTTACCCTTAATATACTTATAAAACATCTCAGGATTTCCTTTATTTTGCTCACCAGTGTTATTTCATGGCCCCTCCTTGATCTCCTAATTTCTTTTTTAAGTATCCCCCTGCACTTTTTGTACTCCTCTAGGGCTTCCTCCGTCTTTAGCCTTTTGTATCTGCCAAAAGCCCTCCTTTTTTTCCTAATCCATTCTCGTATATCCCCTGACATTCAAGGTTCCCTGGAGTTCTTGGAACCACCCTTGACCTTTACGGGAACATGTTGCCATTGTATGGTCTCAATCTCCCTTCTGAAAGACTCCCATTGCTCCGATGCGGATTTTCCTACAAGCAGCTGATCCCAGTCCATTTTGGCCAGATCCTGCCTTATCCTATTAAAATTGTCCTTCCCCCAATTGAGAACCTTTATTTCCGGCCCCTCCCTATCCTTTTCCATGACCACCTTAAATCTCACAGAATTATGGTCACTGTCACCAAAGTGCTCACCTACTAGCACTTCTTCCACTTGGCCGGCCACATTCCCTAGAATTAGGTCCAGTACCGCCCCCTCTCTTGTAGGACTTTCTACATGCTGGCTCAAAAAGCTCTCCTGGATGCACGTTAAGAATTTTGTACCCTCTAAGCCTTTTACACTCTGAGTATCCCAGTTAATATTGGGGAAGTTGAAATCCCCCACTATTATTACCCTATTATTTGCACAATTTTCTGAGATTTGCCTACATATCTGTTCCTCTATCTCCCCCTGACTGTTTGGGGGCCTATAGTACAATCCCAAAGTGATTTATAAACAGGAATCATTCACATTATACTTCAATAAATCATTTTCACTACCTCTACAGACATTAGAAATAACTTCTTTACTGACATAATGATAAATATTTGGAGTAATCTTCCAACCAGCATAATAGAGTCAAAAACATTAGGGATATTCGGAATGATATAATGGAAGAGTTAGAGTACTAACGGGAGAAGCTTCATACTCAACTTTTGTTATGTTCTTAATCTACTATTTAACGGCAATACTGTAAATTCTAGTCAGAGTCAAACCCTGTGTTTAAAAAATGCTCTTGCGCCTCCTGAACACTTTTTACCTCTGCCTGCAGTTAACCATTGTAAACAATTTTACAACACCAAGTTATAGTCCAGCAATTTTATTTTAAATTCACAAGCTTTCGGAGGCTACCTCCTTCCTCAGGTGAACGATGTGGAAATGTTAACCAGGTTACTAGGCGTGGAGCTCTGTTTACTCATGTACACAGAGCTTTATCCCATGCAGTTGAGAAGACCCACATAAGCACTGGTTTACAGGATCTTCAATTTCTTTCGGACAAAGTTCAAAACATGCATATATATTCAGGACAAAGTATATTTAATAATAACCAATGTAAATGATACATATCAGGAACTTCCACCTCTCAGGTTTTGCTTTATATACCAAATTTCCCTCACCCTATATCTGGGTGGGAGGAGCTACCATTCCACCCTCTCAAGACCACCTTAGGTTTGATATATTGCATACATGGGCTCTGCCTGGCTGAAACCCACACTGCAGTTATCAGTTAGCTGCAGTGTAAATGCAACCTTGACAATATATCCTTTTGTACTCCCTTTTACTATTTTTAATGCCGACATATATCATCTTAAATTTCATTGTGATTCACCTACTCACTTGCTGGGTCTCTCTGGATTTTATCTCTTTTTTTTGTTAACATCCTGATTTCCCACACAAGTCAGTATTATTTCAAAACTTGGGCACTCTATTTTTAGCGAAATCATTTATAAATACGGAGAACTGCAGAGGTCTCGAGTGAATCCTTGTTCTCTAATCAGAGTTATAATTATTGCTCATTCCCTTTTATTTCCCATTTGCAGATGAAGCTACCACAGCGCTTACCACTTCTTTGTTATAAAAGGCATCCTCTATTCAAAGACAATGTTGTTTCAGTTGCTTGCTATGGCTGGAGAAATGATAACGATAATAATATGGAGAAAGGTATACGTTTTATCCCTTGTTATCTGTAAGAGGCTGTGGTGTATAATCCTTGGTCATCTATTAAAGTGCACCCCTGTGATATAGTTGGGAGGGTATGACATGGACAGGAGGCATGCATGTGATCCCGGATAGTCTTAGCTTTGTTATGTAACTATAAAAGAAGAAAAGAAAGACTTGTTTTTATACAACACCTTTCTTGACCTTAGGATGTCCCAAAGGGCTTTACAGCCAATTAATTACTTTTGAAGTGTAGTCACTGTCATAATGTAGGAAATGCAGCAGCCAATTTGTACACAGCAAGGTTCCACAAACAGCAATGAATTAAATCACCAGTTCATCTGTGTTTTTAGGTATTAATTAAGGGATAAAAATTGGCTAAGACACCCGCAGAGCTCCCTTTCTCTTCTTCGAATAGTGCCATGGAATCTTTTACATCCACCTGAGAGGGGAGATGGGGCCTCAGTTTAATGTCTCATCTGAAAGATGGCACCTCCAACAGTGTAGCACTCAGTACCAGCCTGGATTATGTGCTCATGTGTCTGGAACCACAGAGCCTCCTGAGTCAGAGGTGAGAGTTCTACCATTGAGCCACAGCTGACACCTTAAAACCATAAGGTTTAAACAGTCTGTATACAACAAGTATGATATCCTAGTAAAGGTTTTCCAGGGCAACTTCTGTGTGCTGAATATGTGTCTACTTTCTGACACAGTACAACTGTCATTTGAAGTTTAATTAGCCTATATCCTGCCACCCTATCTAAGGAATGGATATACAATTTCCAGTTCTTTGATTTACATTGTTTTAATTAAAGTTTGCAGTCCCAGTCCAGCCAATTCCACTTGTGTATAAATGTGTTACAAGCACATTCCTGATAAGTGTGTAATATAAGAAAATCTTTAAAAGTAGCAATTTATCCTTGACTAAGGGCTCAGTTCCTATCATCAGAGCTATTTACATGAGGTCGCCAGACAATGATAAATCTGATTCTGGATGAATAAACAATGAAATTATCAACATATGTTGAAATAGTGGCACATTTTTGAAATCCTAGGGCAGGAAGTTAAAAATGGATGTATGGGAATGATTACAAAATAGCAATTTAATCAAGAGGTCCAGGCAACAGCAAACAGCATGGAGTTGAAGCTTAACTCAGAGTTATATTAGTAGAAAAGTTTCAGAAAAGGTTTTGTTGCCAGCACATAGGAAGAGAAGGCCTGATGGAGGGTAAAAACCCTGGAGAATTGACCAAATCAGCAGTAAGGGACAGAGCAGAGGACAATATTAAGAAGGATCATTTCAAAATAGAGAAGGATTCTGCAGCTAGCAATATTTTCTGTGATGTGGTTGTTGAAACTGCAGTTACTAAAAAGCCTGTGCAGACAACTCCAATTGTGCTGGCAAAGGAACAAAGTGAAATAGCAGATACTTAGGGAGGGGGGGGGTGCGATTTTCAACTGTTGGCCGCCCATTTCTCATTTGAAAAATGGGCAGCCAGCAGTTGAAAATCGGGTGTGGGGGGGCATATTGGTTGCTCCATTGACGCCCAAGGCCTGACTGATACAATTTTCAGGTGGGCCTGCAAATGGGTGAACAGCCCGCCTGCCTGTCTCAGGTGTAAGGCTGCTTAAGTAAGCAAAGTGGGCTCTTACACCGTTTGTAGGACCCCAATTGCACTTTTCAGGTACAAGTGGATGCATCATGTGCCGCAAATGCTCTGTCCATTTGTACCAGGCGGTAAGTGGCCTAACCAGGTGTTCTTAAAGGGATCGCTGGTCGCCGCTCAGGAAAAGGCACAGAAATGTTTTTTTTGAGGTGGGGGGGGGGGGGGGTGAATTTTTGTGGGGCCAGGAGCAGCAGGAGTGTTCCTCAAGGATCCACAAAAATACTGCAGTCCACTGCCGGCCTGTGCTCCACCTCCTCAGGCGTTAGTTCCTTCCCCTCTTCTGCTTGCTTAACCTGCCGGCTGGCTCAGCGTGGGAACTGGCCAACTCCCTGCCCTCCCACAACCAACAAGCTGCAGCGGGTCACCCATTTGGCCATCACAGCTCGCCGGCTGCATTCAAATGAGGCCCAAACCAGAAATAATTTAATGTCTCCCGATGTCGGCTTCGGGCGGGTGGCATGGCCGCTCCGCCGACTTCAAAAAGTCGAATTGCCCCCCTTGGTATAATTTCACCAAAGATATTTAACAGACATTGTCAATTTTTTCTCACATCAAAGTTAGTTTGAACAGATTTTTTTCACATAAAATCCTCAAAGCCGCTCCGTTAGTGCACTGTTTTAAAGCACATACTGGCCCAGGGGGGGGAGAAATCAGGGGATTTCCACAAACTGGACTTGAAGGTCAGCACAAATGCCCTAAGCATATTTCAGGAAAATGTAATAGTAGCATCAGCTCATTCTGCACTTGGCGGGAGGGGCCCATAAAACCCAAGCTGCCAGTAACTGGTTTACATTACTGCTAACGCACTCCAATGGAACTCAGTATTGTCTAGACAACTTGCCAGTAAAAAAAAACAACTGCAGACACTTTGGCTTGGTCAAGAAGTAAATAGATCGGCTGATAAACAGACATACAGATGGATACTTGATAGATTCTCATATTGGCTTATATATATTTTTTATGCTTGGAATTTGTTTCCTATCATTAAAATGAGGACAAATCCCACCTTTTGTGATTTTATGGCCATAAGTAATAGAAAAGATACTCCAATGTGTAATGAGTTATGAATGATTAATTGGATTTTAAGGCTTCAAACTGAAATTTGGATTCAAACCCAGGGCTTTCCCCTCCACTTTTGTGCTAATTTAAGATTTCCTAAATCCCTATCTAAATGCCACGGTAACGTCTGGACAAATGTTAGCAAATAATAGAGTACAATGAAAAATGATTGAGAAAGCCTCCTTGGACTGCTAATGAAATTAATATAGTTACTAGAACATCACAATAATCAGCAGGCCAGATCCTGAGACCCACCTCCCCAAAACCTGAGAGATTGAAAACATAACCCTTATCTGTGACTGCAAGAGGAATTGGGTGGATATAAACCTGAGCTCCAGACTCCGGCTGGAAGAACAGAAACGTAGACCCTCCCATGAAAATGCAAGAGGAATCAGATGGATTCATTCAGAGACCCAACTCCCCCGTCGTGGCAGATACTATTTTCGTGGATACTCCACTTTCGTTCAGTTGATGAATGGTGACATTCTAGTTGAATAATTGAAGTTATTTTATAACCATTGCAGTTTCACAAGAATTTAGTCTACAGTTGTTCACTGGGCAATAAAATTCCAATATTGTATTATATATTTTTGATTGGCAGATCATTTGCAGTAGAATTGCAATGCATTGGAACATGATCTAAATCAACCCTTTCAAGGAAAAGGAGTCGATGGATATATAACTGGTTGGATAAGAGAACAGACAGTGGGTTAAATTTTTTCAGTCCTCGCTGTCTGGGTGATAACCTGGTGGAGCGGATCGCCAGCCTGTTGTGGAACCTGCTTCATGTTCATTCAACTGAATTCAGTGGCCGAGAAAATGCAAATTAAATGTAACACCACTTTCGAAAGGTACATTGACACAGAGTACACTACAATTACACGTACCCTACTCTAAGACATATGTTAAAAGCAAAAACACAACAAAATAGAAAACATCTTTGTTGAGACCCAGCGTCCCCAACTTTTGTCTTACCTAAGTGGGTCTAGCCAGTTGCTTACTCGACTGCTTCATCAGATGAAGTGACTCATGAAAGTTCCGTCTCCAAATAACGAATGACTGGAATGGTCCCGCTCTGCATTCTGCTTGAATGGTGTCTCGCATTAGTTAATCACTGAGCAGAACCAGCCAGAAGGGGTAGGCATGGTGGTGAGCAACATTGTTGTGCAAGATATTCAAAGTTGAATGAACACAAACTCCCCCAAGGCTTCCCCACCAAGAATTTCTGAATAATGCAAGAATGCTTTTACTTTAGTGATAACATTCAATTATTTTAAAACTGAAAAGTTGTAATTGTTACAATCACACTACTGGTTAGGTTTAAATGCCAACTTACAGTTTCAAATTATATCCCAAGTATGAATAAGGTTAGAAGATACTTCACAGAACTCCTCTCCTCTTCTACACCTAGAATCTGCTACAGAATTCAAACTGCATCTGACAAAGGCTTCCACACATGTAGAGATGGAAGTAAATCTGCTTTAGCTGTCCTCAAATCAGAAAATAGATTTCTGAATCAGTTAATATAATTGCATCAATGAGGAAATTGTTTCCTTAAAGTCACTGAGAGTTCAACTGTTTGTTTCAACATGAATCACACTTGCCTTGAATACTCTAGGCTCGCTCCCAATTATCAACTCTAACAGCAACCCTTCACTTGTATAACATTGTTTATGGCTCCCTCTCTGATGAACAAACCATACTGATGACAATGTCTTCCTCTGCATCCCCCAAACACGACGTAGCAAACAGCTTTGCAACTAAAGCTTAATTGCTTCCGTACCTGCAGCATAATTCCATGAAAATGCAAGAAGAAAGCACATCCAGTTATTAGCCTTTCACTTGGACTTCAAGTTTCTAATATTCTTCCATGTTTACAAATCTGCTACATCCTGAGGATTTCACCTTCACCCTCTGAGCAAAGCTGTTTGCTCGGGACTTCTCGGTGCTTAGGCAAAATGGAGCTCTGCACATGTGTTTAGGAAGCCTGTTAAATTGCACAAATTACAGTGTCAATAGTTCTCTTTTACTTCTTTTTGAAATGAGTATTGATGTTGAGAGCCTCTCTTTAACCAAAAGACAAGTATAGATGGGCACCGAGTCCAGGCTAAATCACGGTTCTCTCCTGTGTCAGGAGTGTGATCACACAGTTCAGCTATTTTTAATTTATAACCAATTGATCTCCCATGGCACTGTATTGGAGTCAGGACTAAGTGCAGTATTCTGGTCAGGCAGAATTAGAGGGCAGGGGATAATTGGACCCTGGTGGGGAGAGAGAGAAGGGCAAAGGAGGCTGGTGCGAGGCAGGAGGAGAAAAGTGGTGAGGGTGGAAGAAGAGGGTGAGGGATGGTAGACGGGGAAGCAGGACAGAGAGGGAACTGGGAAGGTGAGGTGCAGGCAGAAGAGGAGGGAAAGAGAAGAGGTGTAGGGAGGATGAGGGCAGAGGAAGAAGGAAGTGGGCGAGTGAAATAAGAACGGAGAGAGCAAAGGCAGGGACACTACCTCAGTGAGGGGGAGGTGGGGATAGGCCATAATTTTCCTTTGAGTGGGGTGGGGGGCAATTACAGTGTCCTAGGACCAAATGTACTTCTTCATGCAGACGAGAGGGGATGCAAGCTGCATGGTGCCAGGGCCGATTTTGCTGCTTAATGTGGGGGGCAGTTGTCAGGGATGATTTAAATGATTAGTTGGGGGGGGGGGGGGAGAATTGTTGGGCGACTTGACCGATTTCAATGCAAAGTGAAAGGACTGAATGCCTAGACCAATTAAAATGCTTAGTTGGGGGGTTGAATCTCAGTCAGTTTTAATGCTCTTGGGGAGAAGGCATTGATGATATGCTCGATTACAGTACATGTTGCTTCAGACTGACACCCAATTTTACCTGAAAGCTTCTCCAGACTGCTGCCTGATTTTGGAGTTAGATTACTGCCAGTTGCAGTTTCTGCCCCAAGTCGATTTGTTTAAATTCTCAGCCTTACATTTCCCGCCTTTAACAATCTCAGACAGCCCAGTTGTTGGTTGAAATAATAAGGAAATTTAAAAAAATACTTACATTTACTCACCTTTACCAAGATGTCCACCGTGCTCCAGCAAATGCATTGGTGCAGTGCCATCCATTGGTGAATGGTAGAAATTGCAGTGAACAAATAAATTTACTGGCTATAATGAGTCTGGGGAGCATTCGGTAGCAATGTGCAAAAGGCTGCTTAATGCGGGGTTGTAGGTGCTAAATAAATAGATTAACGTGAGTTGATTGTTAGTCATGTAATATTAGGGGGAGACCTGTATACATAATAATTCATATAACATGACCCTCACAGTGCCACCCGCAGGCTGGGCGGTGCAGTTTGAAGTCAAAGGAAACGAAAATCGGGTGGTGCGTAAAACGGGCGGCCGATCCGCAACCGCTTGCTTTCCGCCTGGCGGCAAAAATGAAAATTCACCCTAGGGAGTCCAGACAAAGGGCATATTCAGGTCAGGTAGGATTATAGGGCAGGGGAGGCAATTGCATCAAGATGAGAATACGGGAGGGAGAGAAAGGGGAGCTGTGGGAGTGGGAAGAGGGGGAGAAGAAGGAAGAGAGAGAGAGAGGTGGGGAAAGAAAAGGAGAGAGGGTGAGGGAGAAGACAGTGAAGGTAAAAGAAGGGGAGGCAGAACAGCAGCTTATATTATAATGAAATCTGACTATAGAAATGAAGCTCTTGCACATTCTGTGTGAGAGCTCTTTATGCCTAAACAGCTTGCTAGAAAATAGTATCTTGCACAAGACCAGCAGGGGGTCAGTTAAAATGGGGCATCACCTCATTTTCTGTCTCCTGCAAACATAAATCGCACGGCAGGAATGATCCCACTGGTCAGAAATCACCTCCTATCTCTTGCTTCACTTGAGGCTTGTTACTTTTGTATTCTCGTCTTTTAGTTCCATGTCACATTCTGAATTAATTAACCTCTTCCTATTGCCTGTTACCCATTTATAAGGCTGATGATTTTTTGTCATCAGGACAAAATATACTGTAAATCATGGTGCAGTCGAGGATAACTTTGGGAAAATCATATGGTTTTTCCCCATATAACACACAATTAAGAACGGCATTTAAAGCCCTACATTTTACTTGAATTCCAAAGTGTGAGATTAGGCATAAATCACTTCCCTCTGAAAATTAAATTCCTACATAGGTGTTGCTGACAGACAAGCATAATCTGGGAATTAATCTCCTATAAATAAAGAAACCATATAACAGAGATAGAAGGGTGGGAATTCTGATCAGTGAGGTTCATGTCACATTCCTGTGTGCACTACTCTTGTACAGGCATTACATTTTGAACGGGTTAATGTCTGCATTAAAATAACGCACACAAGGATGTAATATGACTGTTACATGTTCGTATGTGAAGTACATTTTTAAATCGAGAAAAGAAAGAAAGACTTGCATTTATATAACACCATTCACAATCTCAGGACATCCCAAAGCGCTTTACAGCCAATGAAGTACTTTTGAAGTGTAGTTACTCATGTAATGTAGGAAATGCGGCAGCCAATTTGCATCCTGCAAGATCTCACAAACAGCAAAGTGATAATGACCAGATAATCTGTTTTTTTAGTGATATTGGTTGAGGGATAAATATTAGCCTGGACACCAGTGAGGAATCCCCTGCTCTTCTTCAAATAGTTCTTATATCTTCCTGAGAGGGCAGATGGGGTCTCAGTTTAACGTCTCACCCGAAAGATGGCACCTCCGACAGTGCAGCACTCCCTCAGTACTGTACTGAAGTCTGAAATCCCAACCAACCATCTTATAATTATCAGATTTTATTCAATCAATATGGAAAGATTTCTGCCAGGCAGATTAGTGTGTCTGAGTTTATGTTGGGCTAAAATTCTCACAGGTGTAGATTCTTTTTTCTGTTCTACATCGCGTCTTTACGATGCGTGTTCACATCTGCCATATAAAACAGGCAATCAAGGACCGGCCTCTTTCTAGACTGAGAATCAGGAAGGGATTTTTACTGGGAGTGGGTTTCAGGTGGGTGGGGGGAGTTTGGGAATCAAACCTCCCTTGGCAGCATTAATTTGAGGCCCTGGGCTATTTAAACAGGTGGAAAGAGACAGCTTGGAAATCAGGCCGCAATCACTCTCATCAAATCTTTAGCTATTGTGCACTGTTAGCCATCTTCCAGACAGTCTTTTCGACCTTCCTAAAGTGTTCTCTCCCAAAACAAGTGAGGACCTAATTTTAACATTAAAACTGCTTGAAATTAGCTCAGTCATGATTCCTAATCTGCTTGTGCCCAAGTTGCCCATATTAAACTGGCCATCAATGTCAGGCATTTTTCAAGTCTGATGTGCCTGGTCAAATCTACTCCTGCCGTCACTGCACTGTGTGTTGAATTTCTACCTGTAGCAGCATTACCTTTTTCCAATTTAATTATTTAATTTTCATTTTGTTATCTTAGTTTTAATTAAAACTAAGAAAGTAAATTCTACTCCCAGAGAAGATTGACAAAGCAGTACCACCGTGTCACCAAACATGGGCTTTCCTTTGTGACTCATTTGATACGTTATCATGGCAACCCTATCTCTTTCTTATAACATGTTTTCTGTTCAGTTTCTAAGGATGAATATAATAACATAAAATTCTAGATCTACACATGAGTATAGGACATTCCTTAATTCATAAAGTCTTTGTTCTATGTGCAATTTTGCTGATCTGTTACACACCTATCCATGTTTGAGACAGATTCAAGATCTTGTAAGAGCAGATAAAACTGTTAAGTGCGACCATGTGCAGAACCGAGTCATGTTGACTTGTTTGCAATGAAAGCCCCTTCGAGACATTGCACAATAATATTCTTAATGTGCAATCCCTTGACATTTACAGGCTGTCGAGCCGAGGGATTTTGTTTGTCTACTGAATCATCTGCTTTATTTATGATGACTAATCAGTTAGAGAATGAAACTTTGGTCATCGATAAATGAAGGCAGGTCAAAATGATTACTTCATTAATCAGCAACCTTAAGCCATATAATTCCCTACCTCTGCACAGTGGTAAAGATAATTTTCAAACTGACTCAGAACTTTCCAGCACTATGATAGTCGGATTTGTTAAGTATGTATTTTACAACTAAGATGTATCGGGTAATTTTTGAAATTTGGCTCAGTCCCAACATGTTTGATAAACTGCACCTATGCCTTTTTCATAGAATCATAGAAGTTTACAACATGGAAACAGGCCCTTCGGCCTAACATGTCCATGTCGCCCAGTTTATACCACTAAGCTAGTCCCAATTGCCTGCACTTGGCCCATATCCCTCTATACCCATCTTACCCATGTAACTGTCCAAATGCTTTTTAAAAGACAAAATTGTACCCGCCTCTACTACTGCCTCTGGCAGCTCGTTCCAGACACTCACCACCCTTTGAGTGAAAAAATTGCCCCTCTGGACCCTTTTGTATCTCTCCCCTCTCACCTTAAATCTATGTCCCCTCGTTATAGACTCCCCTACCATTGGGAAAAGATTTTGACTATCTACCTTATCTATGCCCCTCATTATTTTATAGACTTCTATAAGATCACCCCTAAACCTCCTACTCTCCAGGGAAAAAAGTCCCAGTCGATCTAACCTCTCCCTATAAGTCAAACCATCAAGTCCCGGTAGCATCCTAGTAAATCTTTTCTGCACTCTTTCTAGTTTAATAATATCCTTTCTATAATAGGGTGACCAGAACTGTACACAGTATTCCAAGTGTGGCCTTACTAATGTCTTGTACAACTTCAACAAGACATCCCAACTCCTGTATTCAATGTTCTGACCAATGAAACCAAGCATGCTGAATGCCTTCTTCACCACCCTATCCACCTGTGACTCCACTTTCAAGGAGCTATGAACCTGTACTCCTAGATCTCTTTGTTCTATAACTCTCCCCAACGCCCTACCATTAACGGAGTAGGTCCTGGCCCGATTCGATCTACCAAAATGCATCACCTCACATTTATCTAAATTAAACTCCATCTGCCATTCATCGGCCCACTGGCCCAATTTATCAAGATCCTGTTGCAATCCTAGATAACCTCCTTCACTGTCCACAATGCCACCAATCTTGGTGTCATCTGCAAACTTACTAACCATGCCTCCTAAATTCTCATCCAAATCATTAATATAAATAACAAATAACAGCGGACCCAGCACCGATCCCTGAGGCACACCGCTGGTCACAGGCCTCCAGTTTGAAAAACAACCCTCTACAACCACCCTCTGTCTTCTGTCGTCAATCCAATTTTGTATCCAATTGGCTACCTCAACTTGGATCCCGTGAGATTTAACCTTATGTAACAATCTACCATGCGGTACCTTGTCAAAGGCTTTGCTAAAGTCCATGTAGACCACGTCTACTGCACAGCCCTCGTCTATCTTCTTGGTTACCCCTTCAAAAAACTCAATCAAATTCGTGAGACATGATTTTCCTCTCACAAAACCATGCTGACTGTTCCTAATCAGTCCCTGCATCTCCAAATGCCCGTAAATCCTGTCTCTCAGAATACCCTCTAACAACTTACCCACTACAGATGTCAGGCTCACCGGCCTGTAGTTCCCAGGCTTTTCCCTGCCGCCCTTCTTAAACAAAGGCACAACATTTGCTACCCTCCGAACTTCAGGCACCTCACCTGTAGCTGTCGATGATTCAAATATCTCTGCTAGGGGACCCGCAATTTCCTCCCTAACCTCCCATAACGGCCTGGGATACATTTCATCAGGTCCCGGAGATTTATCTACCTTGATGCGCGTTAAGACTTCCAGCACCTCCCTCTCTGTAATATGTACACTCCTCAAGACATCACTATTTATTTCCCCAAGTTCCCTAACATCCATGCTTTTCTCAACTGTAAATACCGATGTGAAATATTCATTTAGGATACAGGATGCATTTTTTTCTTATTTTATTTATGCTTAGGATGTGAGTGACACCAGTAAGGCAGTCTTTACTGCCCATCCCTAATTTTCCTGAATTTTCCACAGCTATCCTGGCAGAAAACAAGTGGGATAGTGGCAGAGACCTACCGCCACTTCTCCACCCCACCTCCAATTTTCCTCCCCCTGCCCTACAGGACTTCCGCTGGCTACCTCTCTCTCACTGGCTGTGTGTAAATGCCGACGGGGGCCATGTAGCCTGTCCTGCCCCCCACCCCTCCCACTTCTCCGTTACTGCTGCTCACAGGGACTGCCTGGTGGAAGGTGGTGGTAGGCTGGGGTAGGGGTGGTAATGCAGCAATGGAGAGAGAGGACCTATTAACGTCCTCTTCTCCCTCCAATTTGGCCCCCACTCACTTACCTATGTAAGGAATCTTACAACACCAGGTTATAGTCCAACTGTTTTATTTGAAAATCACAAGCTTTCGGAGGCTTTCTCCTTCGTCAGGTGAGTGTGGCATCCCACACTCACCTGACGAAGGAGAAAGCCTCCGAAAGCTTGTGATTTTCAAATAAAACAGTTGGACTATAACCTGGTGTTGTAAGATTCCTTACATTTGTCAACCCCAGTCCATCACCGGCATCTCCACATCATGACTTACCTATGTAGGTATCAGTCTCTGCCTAGGCCTACAAGGCTGAAGCTCCTGCTGTTTTCAGGTCTTTTCTGCCCTTTAAAGGTCCCTTACCAACTCTTGTGCTGCACCTGTAGCATCTCTAGAAAATGGGTCAGGGCTGTGGCAGTGTTGGAGGATTGGTGGAAGTCCTGTTCCACCAGAACTCTGCTGCTCCATCCAGCCCTAAGTATCAACCATGTGGTTTGGGACTGGAGTTACATGGAGGCCAAAGTGGGTGGCCCAAAGAATATTAATAAACCTGTTGGGTTTTACGACAAAATGGCTGCTTTCGTGGTCATTTGTTTCTCGTACCAGCCCACAAATTTCCAGAATCATTGAATTCAATTTCACAACTTACCATGGTGTGATAAGTTAGTCCAGAACCATAATCATTAAGTTACCATACCCAAACAGCTCACTTGCCATTAAGTGTCAAGGGATTGCACGTTAAGAATAGTGTTGTGCCTTGTCCCGAAGGGGCTTTTCATAACAAACAAGTCAATATGACTCAGTGTTGTACGTGATTAATTTTGTATGCTCTTACAAGATGTTGAATCTTTCTCAAACGTAGACCATCCCACACTAAAGGAGCAAGAATCTGTGGACTGCTTAAGCTCAAATTATATTTAATTTTTACTTAAAACAAACTGCTGGACCAACTGGAATTATGAGCCCCGAAATTGCAAGATTCTGCTCCCAGCGGCAGGGGTAGGTTAAAATATCAAAAATCGGAAAACGGACCCAACCCACCTCAAACACTTCTGGTTTAACCGTGGCGGATTTGGGGGGTTGGCGGGGGAACGGATGACTAACCTGCTCTCGAGAGGCGGGTCATAAATTTAAATATGTTAATGAGGCTTCACACCTCAGATTTTAGCAGGCTTTTTACATGTAACGGCTGTGGTCCGGGTTTCCCAGGACTCGGCAAATCCGGCAGCTAAAGGGAGGCGAGAATGGCCACATCCAGCCTTGCTTGTGGGCCAGGAGGAACAGGGATGCTTCCATCCAGACCCCCAAACGAACCTGCCACAATTGGCCAGCACCCCCCCGTGATCTGCGGCCCCCCCCCACCCCGTGATCTGCGGCCCTCCCCACCCCGTGATCTGCGGCCCCCCCCACCCCGTGATCTGCGGCCCCCCCCACCCCGTGATCTGCGGCCCCCCCCACCCCGTGATCTGCGGCCCCCCCCACCCCGTGATCTGCGGCCCCCCCCACCCCGTGATCTGCGGCCCCCCCCACCCCGTGATCTGCGGCCCCCCCCACCCCGTGATCTGCGGCCCCCCCCACCCCGTGATCTGCGGCCCCCCCCACCCCGTGATCTGCGGCCCCCCCCACCCCGTGATCTGCGGCCCCCCCCACCCCGTGATCTGCGGCCCCCCCCACCCCGTGATCTGCGGCCCCCCCCACCCCGTGATCTGCGGCCCCCCCCACCCCGTGATCTGCGGCCCCCCCCACCCCGTGATCTGCGGCCCCCCCCACCCCGTGATCTGCGGCCCCCCCCACCCCGTGATCTGCGGCCCCCCCCACCCCGTGATCTGCGGCCCCCCCCACCCCGTGATCTGCGCCCCCCCCCCTCCCGTGATCTGCGCCCCCCCCCTCCCGTGATCTGCGCCCCCCCCCTCCCGTGATCTGCGGCCCCCCCCCGTGATCTGCGGCCCCCCCCCGTGATCTGCGGCCCCCCCCCCCCGTGATCTGCGGCCACCCCCCCCCCCCGTGATCTGCGGCCACCCCCCCCCCCCGTGATCTGCGCCCCCCCCCCCCCCGTGATCTGCGCCCCCCCCCCCCCGTGATCTGCGCCCCCCCCCCCCCCGTGATCTGCGCCCCCCCCCCCCCCGTGATCTGCGCCCCCCCCCCCCGTGATCTGCGCCCCCCCCCCCCGTGATCTGCGCCCCCCCCCGTGATCTGCCCCCCCTCCCCGTGATCTGCGCCCCCCCCCCCCGTGATCTGCGGCCCCCCCCCCCCGTGATCTGCGGCCCCCCCCCCCCGTGATCTGCGGCCCCCCCCCCCGTGATCTGCGCCCCCCCCCCCGTGATCTGCGCCCCCCCCCCCCCGTGATCTGCGCCCCCCCCCCCCCCGTGATCTGCGCCCCCCCCCCCCGTGATCTGCAGCCCCCCCCCGTGATCTGCAGCCCCCCCCCGTGATCTGCAGCCCCCCCCTGTGATCTGCAGCCCCCCCCCCGTGATCTGCAGCCCCCCCCCGTGATCTGCAGCCCCCCCCCGTGATCTGCAGCCCCCCCCGTGATCTGCAGCCCCCCCCGTGATCTGCAGCCCCCCCCCCGTGATCTGCAGCCCCCCCCCCGTGATCTGCAGCCCCCCCCCCGTGATCTGCAGCCCCCCCCCGTGATCTGCAGCCCCCCCCCCGTGATCTGCAGCCCCCCCCCCGTGATCTGCAGCCCCCCCCCCGTGATCTGCAGCCCCCCCCCCGTGATCTGCAGCCCCCCCCCCGTGATCTGCAGCCCCCCCCCCCGTGATCTGCAGCCCCCCCCCCCGTGATCTGCAGCCCCCCCCCCCGTGATCTGCGCCCCCCCCCCCGTGATCTGCGGCCCCCCCCCCCCGTGATCTGCGGCCCCCCCCCCCCCGTGATCTGCGGCCCCCCCCCCCCCGTGATCTGCGGCCCCCCCCCCCCCGTGATCTGCGGCCCCCCCCCCCCCCGTGATCTGCGGCCCCCCCCCCCCCCGTGATCTGCGGCCCCCCCCCCCCCCCGTGATCTGCGGCCCCCCCACCCCCCGTGATCTGCGGCCCCCCCACCCCCCGTGATCTGCGGCCCCCCCACCTCCCGTGATCTGTGGCCCCCCCCCCCCATGATCTGCAAGAACATAGGAAATAGAAGCAGGATTAGGCCACACGGCCCCTCAAGCCTGCTCCATCAATCAATCAGATCATGGCTGATCTTCGACCTCAACTCCACTTTCCTGCCCAATCCCCACATCCCTTGATTCCCCTAGAGTCCAAAAATATATCTATCACAGCCTTGAATATATTCAATGACTCAGCAGCAACAGCCCTCCGAAACCAAAGTTTCACAACCCTGTGAGTGAAGAAATTCCTCCTCATCTCAGTCTTACATGGCTGACCCCTTATCCTGTGACTAAACACCCTAGTTCTAGACTCTCCAGCCATGAGAAACAGACTCTCAGCATCTACCCTGTCAAGCCCCCCCATAATTTTATATGTTTCAATGAGATCACCTCCCATTCTTCTAAACTCCAAAGTCCAGACTACTCAACCTCTCCACATAGGACAACCCTCTTATCCCAAGAATTAATCTAGTGAACCTTCATTGTACTGCCTCTAAGGCAAGTATATCCTTCCTTAGATAAGGAGACCAAAACTTTATGCAGTCCTACAGCTGAGGTTCCACCAAAGCCCTGTACAATTGTAATAAAACGTCCTCACTCTTGTACTCCAACCCCCTTTCAATAAAGGCCAACATACTTTCCTAATTGCTTGCTGTACCTGCATGCTAACTTTTTGTATTTCTTGTACGAGGCCACCCAAGTCTCTCTGAACACCTGCTCTTGTAGCCACATAAATATTGTGGCTGCAAGAGCAGGTCGGAGGCAGGATATTCTGTGGCGAGTGACTCACCTCCTGACTCCCCAAAGCCTTTCCACTATCTACAAGGCACAAGTCAGGAGTGTGATGGAATACTCTCCACTTGGCTGGATGAGTGCAGCTCCAACAACACTCAAGAAGCTTGACACCATCCAGGACAAAGCAGCCCGCTTGATTGGCACCCCATCCACCACCCTAAACATTCACTCCCTTCACCACCAGCGCGCTGTGGCTGCAGTGTGTACCATCCACAGGATGCACCGCAGCAACTCGCCAAGGCTTCTTCGAAAGCATCTCCCAAACCCACGACCTCTACCACCTAGAAGGACAAGGACAAGGGCAGCAGGCACATGGGAACAACACAACCTGCACGTTCCCCTCCAAGTCACACACCATCCCGACTTGGAAATATATCGCCGTTCCTTCATCGTCGCTGGGTCAAAATCCTGGAACTCCCTACCTAACAGCACTGTGGGAGAACCTTCACCACATGGACTGCAGCTAATCAAGAAGGTGGCTCACCACCACCTTCTCAAGGGATGGGCAATAAATGCTGGCCTTGCCAGTGATGCCCACATCCCATGAACGAATTTAAAAAACCCACTAGTAACAGCCTGCCAACTGAAAATCACCTGTTTATCCCTACTCTCTGTTTTCTGTCCGTTGACCAATCCTCTATCCATGTTAATATGTTACACCCAACCCCATGAGCCCTTATCTTGTGTAACAACCTTTTATGTGGCACCTTATTGAATGCCTTTTGAAAATCCAAATATACGACATCCACTGGTTCCCCTTTATCTACCCTGCTAATTACATCCTCAAAAAACTCTAATAAATTTGTCAAATATGATTTCCCTTTCATAAAACCATGTTGACTCTGCCTAATCATATTATGATTTTCTAAGTGCCCTGTTACCATATCCTTAATAATGGATCCAGCATTTTCCCGACAACTGATGTCAGGCTAACTGGCCTGTAGTTCCTTGTTTTCTCCTCCACTATCTCTGCAGCCAGCTCTTTTAGAGCCCTAGGATGTAGGCCATCAGGTCCAGGGGATTTATCGGCTTTTAGTCCCATTGATTTCTCAAGTACTTTTTCTCTACTGATAATAATTACTTTAAATTCCTCACTCTCATTAGACCCTTGGTTCCCCACTATTTCTGGTATGTTTTTTGTGTCTTCTACTGTGAAGACAGATACAAAATATTTGTTTAACGCATCTGCCATTTCCTGATTTCCCATTATAATTTCTCTTGTCTCAGCCTTTAAGGGACCAACGTTTACTTTTGCTTCTCTCTTCCTTTTTACATAATGTAGAAGCTCTTACAATCTTTTTATATTTCTTGCTAGTTTACTCTCATATTCTATTTTCACCCTTTTTATCAATTTTTTGGTTGTCCTTTGGTTTCTAAATCTCGCCTAATCCTTAGGCTTACTACTCTTCTTGGCAACATTATAGGCCTCTTCTTTTAATCTAATACTATCCTTAACTTCTTTAGTTAGCCACGGGTAGATCACTTTTCCCCTGGAGTTTTTATTTCTCAATGGAATATTGATTTGTTGAGAATATTGAAATTAAAAAAAAAAATTTGCCACTGCTTTTCAACCATTATACCCTTTAATTTGATTTCCCAATCTCCCTTAGCCAACTCACCCCTCATTCCGATGTAATTGGCTTTATTTAAGTTTAAGACTCTAATTTCTAACTTAAGTAAGTCATTCTCAAACTCAATGTGAAATACTATCATATTATGATCACTCTTCCCCAGAGGATCCTTTACTGTGAGATTACTAATTAACCCTGTCTTGTTACATAATACAAGATCTAAAATAGCCTGTTCCCTGGTTGGTTCCATGACGTATTGCTCTAGGAAAGCTTCTCGAATGCATTTCATGAACTCATCCTCCAAACCACCTTTTCTAATTTGATTTGCCCAGTCCATATGAAGATTAAAGTCCCCCACGATTACTGCATTACCTTTGTTACAAACTCCTATTATTTCAATGTCCAACGATATTGCTACTATTAGGGGGCCTATAAACTACTCCCACCAATATTTTCTGCCCCTGTTATTTCTTAATTGCACCCATACTGATTCTACTTCCTGATCTTCTGAACCAAGATTCTTTCGCACCACTGTCCATATGTCATCCTCTATTATTAGGGTTATACTCCCTCCTTTTCCATTCTGCCTGTCTTTTCTAAACGTCATGTACCCGCGATCTGTAGCCCCTCCCCGCGATCTGTAGCCCCTCCCCGCGATCTGTAGCCCCTCCCCGCGATCTGTAGCCCCTCCCCGCGATCTGTAGCCCCTCCCCGCGATCTGTAGCCCCCCCCCCAGGTGATCTGAAACCCGCCGTGTTCTGTAGCCCCCCTGCAATTTGTAGCCCCCCTACAATCTGTAGCCCCCATACGGTCTGTACCCCCTCCCTATCCATAGCCCCCACCGCAATCTGAAGTCCAACCCCCAATATCCGCCCCTCCCCCCCCACACCGGCGATTCCTTCATCCCTCCATCCTCTCCGCTCCCCGGCTGCGGCCTACCAGTGCGCAAGCCTTACTGACCGACAGCTAGCCTCTCAATCTGGCTGGCTACCAGCCTGGAAATGGAGAAAAAAAATTCAAATGAGGTCCTTCCATTAAACTTGGCAGGACCTCCACGTTCCCTGCATTTCCAGGTTTCCTGGCCAATATAACCCCCCCCCCCACCCCCCCCAACAACCCCACCACCCCTGCTCCCACCCCACATCCCCGTAAATGTCAGGGCCGTGGTGTTTCATATTTTCTGGCCATTGACTCTCCGCTCTGCACTCACATTGAGCTAGGCTCCATGCCTGCAGTTAAACAATTTCAAGGCAATAAGAAAATCAAAACTGATAGAAAATTCTGCTACAGTATGTTTGCTTTGGGTTTTATAAAGGTTTACATTTATGTAGCACCTTATCACATTCCTCAGAAAAGTCCCAAAGTATTTCACAAACAATAAATCACATTCACTAGTGTAGGTAAACACATCAAGGTGCAACATACACTAATGAGATGAGTGATCAGTTAATCTGAAATAAAAACAGAAAATGCTGGAAAAGATCATAGAAATATCGAAACATAGAAAATAGGAGCAGGAGTAGGCCATTCGGCCTTTCGAGCCTGCTTCACGATTCAATATGATCATGGCTGATCCTCTATCTCAATACCATATTCCCGCTCTTATGTCTAGAAATCCATCTATCTCCTTCTTAAATATATTCAGTGACAGGACCTCCACAGCCTTCTGTGGTTAAGAATTCCACAGGTTCACCACCCTCTGAGTGAAGAAATTTCTCCTCAACTCAGTCCTAAATGTCCTACGCCATATCCTGATACTGTGACCCCTTGTTCTAGACCTCCCAGCCAGGGGAAACATCCTCCCTGCATCTATTCTGTCTAGCCCTGTTAGACTTTTATATGTTTCAATGAGATCCCCTCTCATTCTTCTAAACTCTAATGAATATAGGCCTAGTCGACCCAATCTCTCCTCATTCAACAGTCCTACCACCCCAGGAATCAGTCTGGTGAACCTTTGCTGCACTCCCTCTATGGCAAATATATCCTTTCTTAGGTAAGGAGACCAAAACTGCACACAATCCTCCAGGTATGGTCTCACCAAGGCCCTGTATAACTGCAGTAAGACATCCTTGCTCCAGTACTCAAATCCTCTTGCAATGAAGGCCAACATACCATTTGCCTTCCTAACTGCTTGCTGCACCTGAATGTTTGCTTTCAGTGACTGGTGTACAAGGACACCCAGATCCCTTTGTACATCAACATTTCCCAATCTATCACCATTTAAAGAATACTCTGCCTTTCTGTTTTTCCTTCCGAAGTTGATAACTTCACATTTATCCACATTATACTGCATCTGTCATGTATTTGCCCACTCACTCAACTTGTCTAAATCGCCTTGAAGCCTCCTCACAACTTACGATCCCACCGAGTTTTGTGTCGTCAGCAAACTTGGAAATATTTCATTTGGTTCACTCATCCAAATCATTGATCTAGATTGTGAATAGCTGGGGCCCAAGCACTGATCCCTGTGGTACCCCACTAATCACCGCCTGTCACCCCGAAAAAGACCCATTTATTCATACTCTCTGTTTCCTGTCTGTTAACCAATTTTCAATCTATGCCAGTATATTACCGCCAATCCCATGTGCTTTAATTTTGCACTCTAATCTCTTATGTGGGACTTTATCAAAGGCCTTCTGAAAATAGATTTCAGATTTCCAGCATCCACAGTATTTTGCTTTTGATCAGTTAACCTGTTTCTGGTGGTATTGTTTGAGGGACAACTCCCTGCTTTTCTTCAAATAGGGTCATGGGATCTTCAACATCTATTTTAATCAGCAGCACAACCAGAAGGGGCCTTGATAAATGTCTCAGCATCTTTAACAAGTCAGCATATCCTCAGTGCTGTGCTGAAATATCAGTCCGGATTATCGGGGCAATTTTACTAAATCACACTCCTGGCAGGAGTCTCACCTACTAAAACTGTGTAGCAGGAACTTGAGATGGAAAATAGTAGGGGGTGCTCATCCTAATTCTTAATATATGCTCCTGGCTGGTGAGGTTCCCTATCAGGAGGGCAATTTCATATGTTCCTATAAAGGCAGGTAAATGAACTAATTAAATGTCAGAACAGGCTTGAGGGACTAAACAGCCTCCGCCTGTACCTATATTCCTATAAAATTGCCCCTTAGTCTGGAGTGGGGTTTCAGCTTACAATCCTTGGACTCAGAAGCGAGAGTGCTACCAACTGAATTAAGCTAGTTCCACTATCAGGAAAACAATTGGGGGCAAATTGAAGGATTTACGGATGGAATGTCTGGGACCTGAGCTCAACTGCATGCCACATAGATGGGATGAAGATCTCAGGGATGAGTTTACTTTCAATTGCTCCTAGGGAATGCTCAGTTCCCAAGTACAAAGGAATGTAAAAAGGGGCCAAGACCTGCGATGTCAGGTCTCTGCACCCAATACACTGTCTCAGAATTTTTCAGTGGGCGGACCCAGTGACTCCGCCCATATGAAGCCAACCATGTTATTGAGGTAGGAAAGGACATTCCAGGGCCTCCGCCGCAGTTTTCTCTAGATCACCGGCAGGGTGCCCGAATTTTGAGGAGCTCCCAGAAGAAGTGGCACAAGGCACTATACTCATCCTCTCTCCGATTAGAAGATTAGAGAGGGGCAGCACTAGAGACAGCAGGGCTCAAAAAAAGTAAGTTTCTTTTTATTTCAGGGACATCAGGTCAGGGGTCAGTGCTGGAAGCCTTCGGGTCAGAAATCCCCGACACCAACGCCATTGCCACTGGTGCATGCTGGCACCTAGTTACAGGTGCAAGCCTCTGCCAAGGGGAGCTTCTGCACCTGGGATGCATTAGACCTAGGCTAATGATCTGAACCAACAAATACAGGTGCACTGAGGACAGGTCAGGCAGAACACAAAGAGGGTACAGGCTGCCTACCCAGTATCCAGGCTCAAGGAAGAACATAAAAATTATCCCTCTCCTTTCTGATAACTGCTAGGAATCCTACAAAAAATAAGTCTGACCTGTTGCCATATATTTCTCAGCATTAAATGGTCCCTGCCTCAGATTTGGAAACCGTGGGGTGGATTTTAATTCGGAGCGGGTTTCCAGCAGGAAACTGCTCTGGTAAGTTGATTCCAGGCAGAGGCAGCAGGAGGCCACGCTGATTTTAACCGCCATGCTTCATTTAAATGCTGCCGGTCCAATTCCCTGAATGGGCATGACGAGGGTGCAGAGCGGCTGCCAGCAAGTTAAAGATCGGGCGACCCTCGGCCATCCACCAGCTTGCAGGTAAGTAACGGGAAGGGCTGTAGGATAAACCTGATTTCCAGTGATTCTTGAACCTGGACAATAGTCAAGCAAAAAAGTCACCCTCAAGGTATTTTCATTAATCGAAAGCGATTATTTAATGATTTAAAAACTTCACACAAGTAGCAAGCAAATCAAATAATACATATAACCTCCAGCAAGCAAATCGAGTAATACGTATAACCTTAAAACCAAGGATTCCTTTTCAAAGCCTGAAAGGTGATCAGCTCTTTGGATCTCCAAGTCTTTTCCATTGTTGTTGTTGGATGTCCTCTAGGTGAGCTTTGTTAGGCTCCGACCTGACTGCAGTGCCGAATTTACCAAGGTGCCTTCTTTTAATGTTGTTTTTGCCCAATGGGGCGTCGAATATTAGGGAAAGTATAATTTTGTCCAATCACTCATTGTTGCTATGCCTTGACCGTGAACAGGCCTCAATGCTTGACAATTGGATTAGTTACGACCAGGTGCAATGGTCTTATGTGTTTTCCAGACATATGGAATTTGGTGGGCCTCTATTATCATGGTGCAATTGTGACCCATCTCTTTCCCATGGCTTTGCGTGGCTTCACAATAACTGTGGTTTTTTAATTACTTGTATGGCATCTGATCAGCTATTTTGCAAACCAAAGCTTATTGAAGTCTTTGCATATTTGCAGTTTTTAATTTATATTGCTGTCCAAAGGGGCAACATTAACCTTCCCTTAATCCAGGTGCAATGTCCAAAGGGGACACAGTTAACTCTTGAATGTCCAAAAGTCCAGAAGGTTTTAAATTCACAATTCTCAAGAGGTTTTAACCCCTGCCTTTCAGGCGCTTCAAGAGAGTCTCATGGGAGAAAAGGCAGGGAGTTCGGGGCAGGGGAGGTCGCGGCTTTCCTTTGAGTCAATGGAAAGGAAAATCCGGTGGGGTCTGTAACGGGCGGCTGATCTGCTACTGCCCATTTTGTGACGCCACCGAAGTTGAATTTCACCTCGTTAACTCATCCATTCTCTGCTCAGATACTACCTGACCCGCTGAGTGTTTCCAGCATCTTTTATTTTTGTTTTTGAATATTTCCCTTTGGGTTTGGTTGCCCATACTGGACAAAGTACTCGAGATAAGATATGACCAGAGCACTATACATTTTCAGTACAACCTCTTCTAATTATAGAAGATAAATTCTGCTGAAAGGTCATTGACCTGAAATGTTAACTCTGTTTCCCTCTCCACAGATGCTGCTTGACCTGCTGAGTGTTTCCAGCATTTTCTAATTTTATTTTAGATTTGCAGCATCCGCAGTATTTTGCTTTTGCTCTTCTAATTTATATTCTACTGATTTGCCATTTTAGTTCAGCATTCTGTTTGTTTTGGTTATTGCTCTCCACAATGACTTGGCATGTTAAGCACCAAGTTTACTAACACCTCCAGGTCTCTTTCAACCTCCTATTTAGTACATAACATATGTGTGTCACCTATTTTTTCCTTCCAATGTGCAGTACATTTATCTATAGTAAATTTCATCTCCCATCTTTCTGCCCATTCACAGATTGTATCTGTTTGAGTTTCTGAGTCCAAATCGTTGCTGTAAATTTGTGCCAGAATTAGGGCGGCGGAGTGGGAGAAGCCCCGAGGAAATTCGTCCCCCGGCGTAACAGAACAGGAGGAGAATTCAGAGTGATTTTGGGGCCTGCAGAAAGTTCTAAAATTGGTTTTACCAGTACTTTTACTGAAATAATAATATTGCAATGCAGTGTATATGTTCTGTGGACTTTTGTTTCAGTGTTTAAGTGCTAATCACATACCACAATGTGCTCTCATGTAACATGATGCCAACTTTTAATGTCTTTTTTTGTCAATTGTAAACAATTTTACAACACCAAGTTATAGTCCAACAATTTTATTTGAAAATCACAAGCTTTCGGAGGCTTCCTCCTTCCTCAGGTGAATGTCAGGAAATCCTTGAACCTTTCGCATTTATAAATCACAGAACAATACCTGGTGATTACAGATAATCTTTCCAACTGCCCGTTGCCAAGGCAATCAAAGTGTTCAGACAGAGAGGTGTTACCTACAGGACCACCGAATATACAAACAACCAAAAAAAAAACAACAAAAAGAAACAGAGAGAGCGAGGCAGAAACATAGAAACACCCGGAAGGAAGAGAAAGACAGCAAATGACCCGTTATATTAAAAACAGATAACTTTTGTTGGCTGGTGGGGTAACGTGTAGCGTGACATGAACCCAAGATCCCAGTTGAGGCCGTCCTCATGGGTGCGGAACTTGGCTATCGATTTCTGCTCGACGATTTTGCGTTGTCGTGTGTCTCGAAGGCCGCCTTGGAAAACGCTTACCCGAAGGTCGGTGGCTGAATGTCCTTGACTGCTGAAATGTTCCCCGACTGGGAGGGAACCCTCCTGTCTGGCGATTGTTGCGCGGTGTCCGTTCATCCGTTGTCGCAGTGTCTGCATGGTCTCGCCGATGTACCATGCATCCTTTCCTGCAACGTATGAGGTAGACAACGTTGGCCGAGTCACAGGAGTATGAACCATGTACCTGGTGGGTGGTGTCCTCTCGTGTGATGGTGGTATCTGTGTCGATGATCTGGCATGTCTTGCAGAGGTTACCGTGGCAGGGTTGTGTGGTGTCATGGACGCTGTTCTCCTGAAAGCTGGGTAATTTGCTGCGAACGATGGTCTGTTTGAGGTTGGGTGGCTGTTTAAAGGCGAGTAGTGGAGGTGTGGGGATGGCCATAGCGAGGTGATCGTCGTCATCGATGACATGTTGAAGGCTGCGGAGAACATGGCGTAGTTTCTCCGTTCCGGGGAAGTACTGGACGACGAAGGGTACTCTGTTGGTTGCGTCCCATGTTCGTCTTCTGAGGAGGTCTATGCGATTTTTCGCTGTGGCCCGCCGGAACTGTCGATCGATGAATCGAGCGTCATATCCCGTTCTTACAAGGGCGTCTTTCAGGGTCTGTAGGTGTCCATCGCGTTCCTCCTCATCTGAGCAGACCCTATGTATTCGCAGGGCCTGTCCATAGGGGATGGCCTCTTTGACGTGGTTAGGGTGGAAGCTGGAAAAATGGAGCATCGTGAGGTTGTCCGTGGACTTGCGGTAGAGTGAGGTGCTGAGGTGCCCGTCTTTGATGGAGATTCGTGTGTCCAAGAAAGAAACTGATTCTGAGGAGTAGTCCATGGTGAGCTTGATGGTGGGATGGAACTTGTTGATGTTATCGTGTAGTCTCTTTAGTGATTCTTCGCCGTGGGTCCATAGAAAGAAAATGTCGTCGATGTATCTGGTGTATAGTGTTGGTTGGAGTTCCTGTGCAGTGAAGAAGTCCTGCTCGAACTTGTGCATGAAAATGTTGGCGTATTGGGGTGCGAATTTGGTCCCCATGGCTGTTCCATGTGTTTGGGTAAAGAACTGGTTATCGAAGGTGAAGACATTGTGATCCAGGATGAAGCGGATGAGTTGTAGGATGGCGTCTGCAGATTGGCTGTTGTTGGTGTTGAGTATTGATGCTGTCGCTGCGATGCCGTCATCGTGGGGGATACTGGTGTAGAGTGCCGAGACGTCCATCGTGGTGAGAAGTGTTCCTGGTTCAACTGGTCCGTGGGTACTGAGTTTTTGTAGGAAGTCTGTAGTGTCGCGACAGAAGCTGGGGGTTCCCTGTACGATTGGTTTCAGGATGCCCTCGATGTATCCAGAGAGGTTCTCACACAGGATTCCATTGCCTGATACGATAGGACGTCCGGGTGTGTTGGCTTTGTGTATCTTTGGGAGGCAGTAGAAGTCTCCCACGCAGGGAGTACGTGGGATGAAAGTGCGTAGGATGCTTTGAAGGTCTGGATCAAAGGTCTTGATCAGTTTGTTGAGCTGGTGGGTGTGTTCTTTGGTCGGATCTGCGGGTAACCGTCTGTAGTGTTCCTGGTTGTCCAGTTGTCGGTATGCTTCTTTGCAATGATCAGTTCTGTTCTGTATGATGATGGCTCCTCCTTTGTGCGCTGGTTTGATGACGATGTTGCGGTTGGTCTTGAGAGCGTTGATGGCGTTGCGTTGTGCTCGGGTGACATTCTGGACTGTCTTGTGAGTGCGGCTGATGAATCTGGCATTCACGCATTTCCTGACAGCTTGAGCATACATGTCAAGCTTAGGGCAGCGACCCTCCGGAGGAGTCCTGTTTGACTCTTTCCACTTTGGTTGCTGTATCGCGGATCCCTCTGTCTGCTGTTCCGGATCGTTGATTGTCTCATTGGGTTCACTGCTGAAATTTTGGGGTTTGTGGAAGAATTCCCGGAGCCTCATTCTCCTGATGAATTCCTCTGTGTCCGCCGCGAGACTAATGGGGTCCATTTTGGTAGTGGGGCAGAAATTGAGCCCTCGGCTGAGAACTTCGATTTCGTCTGGTTGAAGGGTGTGGTCGGACAAATTGACGATAGACTTCCCTGTGGTTGCAACCGTGGTACCAGGGGAAGCTTGGTCGATGCTGGTGGTGATGCCGAGTTTCTCAAGCTTCCTGCTGTTGGTTTTCATGTAGGCAGCGTAGTTCCGTTGCCTCGTCTGTTTGGCGGTATCTCGTAGCTGGTCTGCTGTGTCCTGAGTACAGGTTGAGAGTATGGACTCTATCTTAGTTTCGAGATTGCGGCGTCTGCTGTAGAGTTGGTGTATGAGATGGTTGCGGAGTGTGCGAGAGGTACGGCGGCAGAGTCTCTCAGCGTAATCCGAGTTGTATGTGGACTTGAGTGGGTTCGTGATCTGTAGTCCTTTCGGGATCTTGTCTGCTTTCTTGCAGCTCTGTAAAAACTTGATGTCTGTTTCTATATGCGCGATCTTTTTTTGTCAACCTACAAATTTAAAAAGCCACAAATAGGGGGGAAAGAATTCACAATCTCTGCTAATGACTCATGATTAGGTGTGACATGCCTCTCCCCACATTAGCATGTATAAGTGCAACATTTAACACTTTTTAAATGTGTCATTTTCTCTCTTCACAAGTACTGCAATAGACTGTCAATAGATATCAGAGATGTCAACAATAGAGTAATTGATTTTTCA
Source organism: Heptranchias perlo (assembly GCF_035084215.1). Taxonomy (NCBI): domain Eukaryota; kingdom Metazoa; phylum Chordata; class Chondrichthyes; order Hexanchiformes; family Hexanchidae; genus Heptranchias; species Heptranchias perlo. Next base: position 122,056,194 of record NC_090325.1, on the reverse strand, counting down.
TGCCCAGTGATGTTTGCTTCTCCCTACCACATACCACATACTCTGGGTCAGGTATTGTCACTGTCTCAGCTTGAATTTCAAATCTAGGCTTTATAAATGTCCTCTGAATTTTTGTTCCTAAAAGTATTTTTTTCAAAGGGGCTGTTTTTTTCCCAGGAACATATGGGACATGTGACAACAAAAACAACAACTTATATTTATATAGTGCCTTTAATTTAGAAAAACCTCTGGAGGCACTTCACAAAAGTGTCCTTTAACGATTCTCATTGCCAGTGATTCCATTAGACTGACATATGCTGTATAATCAATAGATTTCTAACATGAAATAGATTGTATTAATTTCACTTGTTGTTTTGAGTGCCACACCGTGGAATGTATTTCCTTGTATGTTAAGTTAAGGAAAACTGCCAATAATTTCCAATCATCCATCTTAACTTCAACTGAAGATCCACAGAAACCCTGGAAAAATGGTGTCAATGGTCTTTGCACTGTTTCTCCAGGATTTCTGTAGATCTTCCATTGAACTTATAGCAAACAATCAGGAGAACTCCAAATTCTTCAAACTACCTTTATAAACAAATAAGTTTTGCAAAACATTTTTAAAATTTAATATAGGGGAAAATACACCCTAATGTGTCCATACACCATATTCTAATTATGTATTCTAATTATCTGGTCTCCTTTTGGAAGTTTGAGGGCATAGTGATTGATAATTTATAAGTCACATCATTCTTTATTGTGGACAAAGTGTCACCTACTCACTGTGCTCCGATTTGCCTCATCTTTTCCCGGTTCTCTGCATCCTTGATGATGCCCTGTCTCATGAACCTTCACCCAAATTTCTCAATTTAAAATAAATAGAGCTCATAGTCGAACAAAATAATCTTGTGTTGACGCCCAAGGTTTAACTGGAAAAGTTGGGTATGGGGGAGGTGGGAGGAGGAGAGAAAGGAGGGATCGAATGAGATGGTACTATTCAGAAAGGTAACAGCACCAGGAAGATGAGTCTCAATGACTGCAAATGTTAGGTTGTAGATTTTTGTTTACATGTAAAATAAAAGACCATTGCCCTAAATTTCCTCAGGGGTCCTGCCATAACTCCGGTGGGAATCCCTGGTGAGAATCTGGCAGGGCTCACTCGGAAATGTCACCATTTCTGGGACTTTCCAGTTGGCCTTGTAAGGGCAAACCTCCATCAGCCAAGGCATATCAGTCAGGGGAGGTGGGGGGAGCAGCTCCCTATGTCAGGAGTTCCCGCTTCCCCGACTTAATCGGGACCCGACATAGTACTAAAAGCCAGTACATAAAGAGAAATGAGTTGTACCAGCCTCCAGTTAAGTGCAAGTCGGCTCCAAGCCAGGGAAGCAGCATAAACCCCCAAAGACCAGCAAAGATTTTATGAGGGTTCCAGCTGGTGCGATCCCAGTGTAATTTCTGGGATTTCAGAATATCAGGGCCCAGCATCTCCTCCTGAATAAAGAAAACTACACTGAAAGCACTTTTTCTCTCTCCTGTTGTTCCCTCCATCTGTGTTTTTAAAAAAATTCTGGTGTTTTCCATCTGTTGCTTGTTTTCCAACATTTGTATTGGCGAGAGACCCGGTACTTCTAGAGCACCAAAGGACTGCTGCTTATGGTACAACTGATAATTGAATCTGTCCTCACAGGAGTTCTCAGTATTACTGCCGCACTGGGATGTGGGAGGAAGGAAAGAAAAGTTAATAATGTCACTCCCACTTTCTGATGGACATTGATTATGACAGTGGATAAACCCAGACTCTTCCATTGTTTCTGAAGAAGGAGGAAGTGTGGGTATGAGAGCAGGGTTTAGACAGCAAATTTAAAATGTACACACTTGCATTCATTTTTTTTTGCCACTTTAATTGGGGGGGGGGGTGGATTTTCAACTCTGGTCCTGAACAGGCGCAAAGTGGGCAGTGCGCCCTTCCAAGGCCACGGTCAGGAGGCCCAAACTATTTTCAGATTCAGTTTTGCTGTCCAGGAAGATGCCGTGACACTTTTATCATGCAACAATCCAGCAGTCCTGATAACTCAAAAACATGTTTCCAGATGGTTGATTGGTGATCTGATATATGCCCTGCAGTCATGGCTAATGACTCCAATAATGATCACAGACAACAGGAAGCAGCAACCTTGGGGGTGGGGGAATCAGGAGCAGGCTTACTGATGCATCAGTTAATGTCCTACTCGGAGAAATAAAAACAAGAGGGGAAGGATTCCTGGGGACCTAGAACAGGAAGCTCCATAAAAGGGTGGTTCGGACTTAATAGAAGGAGGTGGCAGAGGCAGTGAGTGCAACCTTCACCACTTCACAAACTGCCAGACAGCTCAGAGCATCCACACACACAGTCAGTCAGCATCTGAAATGGGAAAAGACAGGCCAACAGGCTAGGTACAGACCTCGCACTTAAAAAATAATATTGTCGTCTTGCAACCACTAGATGTCCTGTGCACACCATAAACCCAGCCTTACAGCATATGCTGTTTGATGGACCTCTTGTGGTAGTAATTAGATAGTACAAAAACTGTTACAAACTCACTGATCTGTTGTACAAGTGAAGAGAAAAAAACTGCAAACACAGAAAATCTAAAATAAAAACAAAACATGCTGGAAATATACAACAGGTCAATCAACAGCTCAAAAGAGAAATGACAAGTTAATATTTCAGGTGTGGATGGGGTTGAAACCCTCTAGGATTGTCCTGGAATCTCCAGGAAATAAATATTAATTCCCTACATTACAACGGTGACTCCATTTCAAGAAGTCATTCATTGACTGGGAAGCGTTTGGGATGTCCTGAGGTTGTGAAATGGGGTTATATAAATGCAAGTTTTTCTTCTTTTTCCTGAACACTGTTGCGAGCAACCCTGGAGTAAAATCACATAGGGGCATTAAAAAAATGTTGTGATTTTTTTCATTTTCTTTGAACACTTTTGTCTATTGGTTTTAGAAATATTGGAGATGGGGAAAAAGGCTATTTAACTGACAATCAATAATCATCCAATCAGGTGATGAAGAGTCTGTTCACTTTCCAATTAGCGTTGGAAGGCTGTACACCGCGAGGATGGGCGTGTCAGGCGACCAATGGCAGGAGCGCGGGGGGTTGGAGGCAGGAGGTCACGTGATGAAATCTCCCGGAATTTGTCCAACTAGAGTTGGCAACCCTAGGTGTAGACGTTAGAACTGGAACCGGGAAGGTAAGTGAGCCCTTAATAAGTCTAGACAAAACAAAGTTGGGGGGGGGGGGGAAACAAGAGAAGTGAATAAAGGATCAGGATTGCTGGCTCCTGTCACAGAGGCAGATCATGGGCTGAGTGACCAACAAACGGGTTGTTTGAAAAGTTGGAAAGAGGTAGAAATTGGCGAGTGGTGTATAAAGATTCTCTCAGTGAGGCAATGAAAAGGCCTTAAAAGAAGAAAATGGTATGACAATTGCTAAATGTTACAATAAAGACTTTCTAGATATAAGAGCCTCTGATATATATCAATCGTTCTTAGTTCTTTGAAATCTGCAGTGTCTGTGTTATGTGGAGAAGTGTAAGTTCAGGATGTGCCATTTTGTCAAATGTTTTACATCAGGTTTCTCTTTCTTTTAGATGTGTTTTTATCCTCCTTTCTTAATTCTTGTAAATAAAGGAATTCTTTCTGCTCTTTTCATCCTCAACCCACTCCTTTGTCTTCATCTGTTATCTTTAGTCTGCGAAATGACAGAGCTGCCGGCTGTAGTTCGGTAACCAACTGAAGGTCAAAACTATCAGAACATCAAAAGAAGCTTCAAATAAAAGACTCCTGTAGTGGAAGTGCTTTGCCAGCAGAGGCTTTTGCTTGAAGTTTCAGGCCACAATCCTCCCAGGGTTTTCTGTGAATTCACAGCTGTTCTCAGCCACTCTGGGTTTAAGCGTAGTATCGCCAATTACGACCTTAAAGAAATTTTTTGTGCCTTTCCCACCCAAGAGGAAACAATGAGCAACAGGAAACTCCCTGGTTGTACATCAGACAGGTCGATGAACGTCTCCTCCGCTCATTAAAAGGGGTCTACATTATTTGAGATTGTGCCATCTCAATCCAGTTCCTACTGGCCCACTATACAAAGCTGCCCTTAACATGGCATTGTATGCCACTAAATTGGCACATTTTCTCAGAGAGCCCAAAGGATGGCTGTGGGAAAAGGAGAGAATGTCATTCTGGTTCAGCAAGGGGTTGCTGTTCCGAGGTTGGGATTAAAGCCCAGTTCTGGAGCAGAATGGAGAAAGCTTACGTCTGCATCCATCTGTGCCCTGTCCGTGTTTGATGCTGACACTCGGTGCCCCAAATAGAAAGTGGTCCATTTCCTAGCATTAAAATACCTTATTTTAATGATTGCAAAAATTCACAAAAAGAGTAAAGAAAACAAAAAGTCAAATGTTTCAAAATAAAGGAAAAGGTGAACTCAGTGGATTAGTATAATATTTGGGAGTTTACTTTTTATAGAACTGGAATAGCTTTTTCAAACATATTGCTATTTATTGGACTCCATAATGCTGCTTTCCCATCAATCCAGGCAGCGCAGAGCACTGCAGATATGGCTTAGTAATACAGAGCAAGGTGGAATCCCCTTACACTGTGTCAGCTGGCTCCTGAGTGTTTATGGAGCCAAGTTTTTATTTATCTAGTCTCTGCTGAGTATTTGCTTTTTCTTGTGCAAATATACTTGTGAAATTAAAAAAATACTTTTCAAAAAAGCGTTCAGATTAGCCTCGAACTGACAGCAATAAGCTTTAATCAGCACACACACAGATAATTAATGGATTAGTATTTACCACTGATATAATTTCTATAATTGTACAGCAGCCTTATGCTACATAAGAACATTTTTTTTATTCGTTCATGGGATGTGGGCGTTGCTGGTGAAGCCAGCATTTATTGCCCATCCCTAATTGCCCTTGAGAAGGTGGTGGTGAGCCGCCTTCTTGAACCGCTGCTGTCTGTGTGGTGAAGGTTCTCCCACAGTGCTGTTAGGGAGTTCCAGGATTTTGACCCAGCGACAATGAAGGAATGGCGATTTATTTCCAAGTCGGGATGGTGTGTGACTTGGAGGGGAGATTGCAGGTGGTGTTGTTCCGATGTGCCTGCTGCCCTTGTCCTTCTAGGTGGTAGAGGTCGCGGGTTTGGGAGGTGCTGTCGAAGAAGCCTTGGCGAGTTGCTGCAATGCATCCTGTGGATGGTACACACTGCAGCCACAGTGCGCCGGTGGTGAAGGGAGTGAATGTTTAGGATGGTGGATGGGGTGCCAATCAAGCGGGCTGCTTCGTCCTGGATGGTGTCAAGCTTCTTGAGTGCTTTTGGAGCTGCACTCATCCAGGCAAGTGGAGAGTATTCCATCACACTCCTGACTTGTGCCTTGTAGATGGTGGAAAGGCTTTGGGGAGTCAGGAGGTGAGTCACTCGGCACAGAATACCCAGCCTCTGATCTGCTCTCATAGCCACAGTGTTTATATGGCTGGTCCAGTTAAGTTTCTGGTCAATGGTGACCCCCAGGATGTTGATGGTGGGGGATTTGGCGATGGTGATGCTGTTGAATGTCAAGGGGAGGTGGTTAGACTCTCTCTTGTTGGAGATGGTCATTGCCTGGCACTTGTGTGGCGCGAATGTTACTTGCCACTTATCAGACCAAGCCTGGATGTTGTCTGAGGGGTTGTGATTGGAACTGAACACTGGACATAAGAACATAAGAAACAGGGGCAAGAGTAGGCCATTCGGCCCCTCGAGCCTGCTCCACCATTCAATAAGATCATGGCTGATCTTTAACCTCAAATCCATTTTCCTGCCCGATCCCCATATCCCTTGATTCTGTTAGAGTCCAAAAATCTATCGATCTCAGTCTTGAATATACTCAATGACTGAGCATCCACAGCCCTCTGGGGTAGAGAATTCCAAAGATTCACAACCTTCTGAGTGAAGAAATTTCTCCTCATCTCAGCCGAAATGGCCAACCCCTTATTCTGAGACTATGCCCCCCTAGTTTTAAACTTTCTGGCCAGGGAAAACAACCTCTCAGCATCTACCCTGTCAAGTCCTCTTAGAATCTTATATGTTCAATGAGATCACCTCTCATTCTTCTAAACTCCAGAGAGTATAGGCCGATTCTACTCAATCTCTCCTCATAGGACAACCTTCTCATCCCAGGAATCATTCTAGTGAACATTCGTTGCATCCCCTCTATGGCAAGTATATCCTTCCTTAGGTAAGGAAATCATAACTGCACATAGTACTCCAGGTGTGGTCTCACCAAAGCCGTCTACAATTGCAGCAAGACTTCCTCACTCTTGTATTCCAACCCCCTTGCAACAAAGGTCAACATACCATTTACCTTCCTAATTGCTTGCTGTTAACTTGCATGTTAACTTTCTGTGCTTCATGTACAAGGACACCCAACTCCCTTTGAACCCCAAAATTTAATAGTTTCTCAACATTTAAAAAATACTCTGGGGGAAAATAATTGGATAAGGGCCGTTTTTGGGTGTGGGTAACGTGATGCACTATTACCCTGCGCCCAATGACCCCTGCGCAGGCAGGACTCAAGTTTCAGCCAGCCCAAGGACTCACCTGCAATCAATGTTCCTTTCCAGGCCTTGCACGTGGAATCAATGCAATTTGCACTTTCCACCAGAGGGAGCTCAATCTCTTAAAGGGAGGATGTTTCTTAGAAATCGCTTAAAGGTAGCTGGTACCTGTTATTTGCTGAAAATAACAGTCTACTGTCTACATGGAGTCTGAACAGAGACATCGCACACATAAAACACAGATGCAGGTCTCATCCCTATGTTTACACACTGATGAGTTATGTTAAAACATTGAATAAAGGTTGCGCACTACTAAATCCCACATCCTCCAATCTGCACACCAGACCTCACCAATCTACCAATCTGCCAATCTGAGATGGTACCAGATCTGCAAAGGTGCATGCACCAAGGTTCTCAGCTGATGTTCTAGAGACCTTGGTGCAAGAGGTAGACAGAAGGAGGGACATCCTATATCTGCGGCGGGGTGGGGGGGGAGGGAAACAAGAGGCCCTTCAGACAAATATCCAAAAGGCAGTGGGAGGTAGTGGGGGACGAAGTCAATGCCAGGTGCACAGCATCATGAACATGAATGCAGTGCAGCAAGAAGTTCAATACTTTGACATGAGTGGTCAAGGTGAGTGAGGTCAACTGTCAAGTGGTGTCTCCTACCAACTGCACCACTAGCCGCATCCATTGCTCCGTGCACTAAAACCCCCCATCACTCACATACCAAAAAACTCTTTCCATCAGTACTCAACTCTTCCAACCAGATGCTTCCTCTCACCCTTACATATTACCAGTGTTTCAAGCCACCCACCCACAACTCACAGCCCAGACACAATGGCAGCTATTCAACCATGACAGGCACATCACCCAGACACACGTCCCGCTTTCTTGCAGGAGAAAGTGGCGCATATCAGGAGGCAGCATATGGCAGTGGCATTTAGCCCCTCGAGCCTGTTCCACCATTCAATAAGGTCATGGTGGACCTGTGACCTAACTTAGCCCCATATCCCTTAATACCCTTGGTTCACAGAAATCTATCAATCTCAGATTTAACATTCACAAGTGAGCTAGCATCAACTGCCAACTGCAGAAGAGCGTTCCAAACGTCTCCCACCCTTTGCGTGTAGAAGCATTTCCTAACTTCACTCCTGCACGTCCTGGCTTTAAATGTTAGGCTGTGTCCCCGCGTCCTAGTATTCAAGTCTAGGAGATCTCCAAAAAGTTACAAATGTCTCGGCAGCCAGAAACAATAACCCAGCCACTAACCTGTAAATCCTGCATGGTCCCCTTAAATAGCACTGATGGGCCCTAGTTAGACCGCACCTGGAGTACTGTGAGCAGTTCTGGGCACTGCACCTTCGGAAGGACATATTGGCCTTGGAGGGAGTGCAGCATAGGTTTACTAGAATGATACCCGGACTTCATGGGTTAAGTTACGAGGAGAGATTACACAAATTGGGGTTGTATTCTCTAGAGTTTAGAAGGTTAAGGGGTGATCTGATCGAAGTTTATAAGATATTAAGGGGAACAGATAGGGTGGATAGAGAGAAACTATTTCCGCTGGTTGGGGATTCTAGGAGTAGGGGCACAGTCTAAAAATTAGAGCCAGACCATTCAGGAGCGAGATTAGAAAACATTTCTACACACAAAGGATGGTAGAAGTTTGGAACTCTCTTCCACAAACGGCAATTGATACTAGCTCAATTGCTAAATTTAAATCTGAGATAGATAGCTTTTTGGCAACCAAAGGTATTAAGGGATGTGGGCCAAAGGCGGGTATATGGAGTTAGATCACAGATCAGCCATGATCTTATCAAATGGCGGAGCAGGCATGAGGGGCTAAATGGCCTACTCCTGTTCCTATGTTCCTATGTCCTCCAGGCACTCTAAGACACGTTCAGATGGTCAGGGTTAGGACTGTGTATTGAGTTGAATGTTAAGTCCCAAAATGGTTGTCTATCACTTTAAATCAGTGTTGCACACTGATTGAAGCCATTTTCTCCCTACTTAACATGATTCCAGCGTTCGTTATCTGCGCCTGCGCAAACTCCTGTACCAAGATGGTGTCCGGCGCACGTCAAGCTGGAAACGTACGTGTGCATCCAAGATGCCATCTTGGATGTCAGAGAGGCCGTGTAGCGCCGAAACAATGGGTGCTACATGGCCCAATTTAGTGCCCTCTGATTTTCTATTCTTCCTACCAAAGTGAATAACCTCACATTTCCCCACTTTATACTCCATCTGCCACCTTCTTGCCCACTCACTTAACCTGTCTATAGCCCTTTGCAGACTTTTTGTGTCCTCCTCACAGCTTACTTTCCCACCTGGCTTTCATCAGCAAACCTGGATTCATTACACTTGGTCCCTTCTTCTAAGTCATTAATATAGATCGTAAATAGCTGAGGCCGAAGCACTAATCCTTGTGGCACCCCACTGGTTACAGCCCGCCAACCTGAAAATAAGTTGTTTATCCGTACTCTCTGTTTTCTGTCCATTAACCAATCCTCTATCCGTGCTAAAATATTACCCACAACCCTATGAGCCCTAATCTTGTATAACAACCTTTTGTGTGGCACCTTATCGAATGACTTTTGAAAATTTAAATATACTACATCCACTGGTTCCCCTTTATCTACCCTGCTAGTTACATCCTCAAAAAACTCTAATAGATTTGTCAAACACGATTTCCCTTTCATAAAGCCATGTTGACTTTGCCTAATCACACCATGATTTTTTAAGTAGCCTATAACCACTTCCTTAATAATGGATTCCAGCATTTTCCCGACAACTGATGTCAGGCTAACTGGCCTATAGTTCTCTGTTTTCTCTCTCCCTCTTTTCTTGAATAGCGGTGAAACATTTGCTACCTTCCAATCCACTGAATTTTGAAAGATCATAACCAATACATCCACTATCTCTGCAGCCACCTCTATTAGAACCCTAGGATGTAGGCCATCAGGTCCAGGGGATTTGTTAACTTTTAGTCCCATTAATTTCTCCAGTACTGTTTCTTTACTAATCTTAATTAGTTTAAGTTCCTCACTCTCATTAGACACTTCGTTCCCCACTATTCCTGGCGTGTTTTTTGTGTCTTCTACTCTGAAGACAGATACAAAATATTTGTTTAAAGTCTCTGCCATTTTCCCTATTCCCCATTCTATTTTCTTCTGTCTCTGCCTCTAAGGGATGTTTACTTTTGCTATTCTCTTCCTTTTTACATACTTGTACAAGCTCTTACAATCCGTTTTTATATTTCTTGTTAGTTTACTCTCATATTCTATTTTCTCCCTTTTTATCAATGTTTTGGTCATCCTTTGCTGGTTTCAAAAACTCTCCCAATCCTCAGGCTTAATACTCTTCTTGGCAACATTATAGGCCTTTTCTTTTAATCTAATACTATCCTTAACTTCTTTAGTTAGCCATGGATAAATTACTTTTCCTGTGGAGTTTTTATTCCTCAATGGAATGTATATTCGTTGAGAATTATGAAATATTTCTTTAAGTATTTGCCATTGCTTATCTACCTTCATATCCTTTAATCTAATTTCCCAATCAACCTTAGCCAACTTACCCCTCATACCTATGTAATTGGCTTTATTTAAGTTTAAGACTCTAGTTTCGGACTTAAGTATGTAATTCTCGAATTCAATGTGAAATTCTGTCATATTATGATCACTCTGCTCCAGAGGATCCCTTACTACAATCTATTAGAACAGATACTGGGTCTCACACTTATAGACCTTGGATTGTCAAAAATCTTTTCTTGTGCTGCACATGCAAAGAAAATCTAGTAATGACAAAGCAGGTTGCGAAGTATCTGTTGTGCTTTCCGCATAATATACTGTCAGCCGTGTTATGTATGTTGAATTGATGGTGTTATGTATTCATTCATATCTATGTTGCTTGAACATTGAGAATAATCGTTAGTGCCACATTGTGCTACATGTGGGTTGTTATCCTTCGTGGGTCAAAGGGTATCACCGTGCATCTATTCATAAGCAAAATAGCACCATCTAATGAGAATGTAACTGTAATTTGTTTAAACAGGCTAAATTTTAATACTATTCTCCTACTGTGAACCTAAAAAGACACTACCATATATTGATGTGGTCCGGGATAGATGTGCAGCAATAAGGCATCGGGAGGAGGATCTATAAACAGTCATGGAAGCAGCAATTGCATAGATGCTTTGCACATCAGCATTAACAGCACCATTTCCCAGTGCATTCAAAACTATTCAGTCTGTTCCCCAGCCAACCATTAGCCCACCTGAGTCCATGCCCAGCACCAGTGGGCTACAAGAAATGGTAACAGACATACTATCTCTCAGGATAGGGAACTCTGATATACCATCTCTCCAGCCCTCTCTAATGCCAACACATGAGGGAACTTTAGGCCAGGGCCTAGCACCCCTTGCAATCACATGAGAGATGCACCTGGAGATGGGTTCTTCAAATCAGCTCACCTCTAACTAGCTGTTGCAGCCCCTTTCAGAGCTGTGGGCCCCATAGGATTTTCTGTCTATTATTTTAAATTGATTTAAATGAACGGAAAATCCTGCATGCCTGAATTCCCAATATGCATTCCCTGAGAGCAAAGCTTATAAAATATACCCTCTTATGTAAAGTAATTAGCTTTGCATTATGTGCACAATATTATTTTACATTATTAATATGGACTCAATATCAGTGGTTTATTTCTAATGCTTTAGTTCCAAGGTTTGTGTGTCAAAACCTACAATAATCAGCTTCACTTCATGTTACAAATTTAAGTTTTAATGTACTATTTATCTTTTAATAATTTCATAGCAAATCCTGGAGTTGTGGGACGCGCTCCTCAATGAGACTCTCCAATAGGGTCCACCAACTCAGGGTTGGCTATTTGCAGGGTCAGTACCTCCAGGTCGACTAGGGATTTCAGACTCGGGCCCCCACTGCTGGATGCTCACTTCTCCCTTCTGTAATGGGCTTCTCTTTCCTTCAAGAATTCACAAATTGGTGAAGCGCTGCAAGCTTAAAGAGCTCTGACATTGCTGTTTCCCAAAAAGTGTGTGTGTCAATGAGCGGGCAAGTGAGAGTTGGTGGAAACATTAGTAGGCCTAAGTTTTTGGATAAGCAAGCCTATGGTTACCAACTCTGGTTGGATGTAATCCTGGAGGTTTGATCATGTGACATTTGATCAAATAATGTTTACCTGCACTTTGCAAATGTTATTGCATTCATTTTATAAGGATTGGGGCCCTTATAGTTGAGTGTCTTTGCTCATGGTTTCATGCTAGCAGCTGTCGAGCAGGCGAGGAAAGTACACAAGCACAAACCACAGGTCCAAATCGCAAATGCGAAGTGTGAACTCTACGTTTCTCCCACGTTGCTAGCAGCAGTGCCCGGGAGATTCATTTTCCAGTCTTTGAAACTCCTGGACAGAAAGAACGTTTAAATAAGTGAATCTCACAAACTCTGATTTAGTGCTTCCCTGCTTCTTGCAGCCTTCCCATTGTTTATTGTAAACAATTTTACAACACCAATTTATAGTCCAACGATTTTTATTTGAAATCTACAAGCTTTCGGAGGCTTCCTCCTTCCTAAGGTAAATGTCATTCCCATTGTTTGGCACTACAATCATGACATACACCGTGTCTGCTCTTATATCATACTGCTTTCCCTGACATGGTCTCAGGCTTTAGAATGAACTAAAGTGAAGCAAACAGTCAGTACGTAAACTGATAATTACTTTGAAATCATAATTTGCAGACAAGCGTTAAAGGTGCATTTCAGACATATGACCCATAGATGAATATTTGATTTAGGGCAATGACCAAGATTTCTTCAAATGTCGCACCAGATGAAGAAAAATACAATACACAAATACCAAACAGCTCATTTCTTTGTGCACCTGCACTTCCAGATGAACAATTAACAATGATCACACTACAATATCTGAATACATATATTGCCACGATTTAAAGGATCTAGATGGCACATTTCTCAAACTTGGCTGTGAAGCTGACAAACCTGCTGACAACCTCCACATAAGTCACTTAATGGTGGAAATTATTCACTTTGAAAAGAAAGGCTACTTTAATCTCCTATTAGGAGCTTTTAGTTGAAAATAATATGAGTATAACCCATGCATTTGTGGCATCTATCAGAACATTCACATGGGTAAACAAGAGGAGCAGGCATAAGGATCCCCTACAATTTATTTAGCACAATAAAATAAGATTTTTTTAATAATACTAATCCTAACCCCACAAGAAGTGCCTCATATAAATAAGCTATGCATTTCTTTCCATTCTCTCTGTTCCTCACTATTTTACTTTTGTTTCCTTTCTTGTGTGCCCCTTGCCCTCCTGCCTGATGTCACTGTGCACTGCATTTTGCAGTTAAGAAATTGGTCAGCTTTCAGGACACTGCTGGTCAGCACAAACCTGGAAATTTATATTAATTGGTTTCACTTTAAATTTCATATTCCTCCAGTGAGCTATGTCCCACCGTGCCCATATAAAATAGCATGATTAATCCACTAGCCTGGCTTACTGTTTGGGTTGAAAAGTTCATACTATGTTTTTAAAAAAAAACAAACTTTGATGTTTAGTTGAGTTTTATATTTGTGCCCTGCCTCAATAGTAATAATGTCTACACTCTTTCTAATAACAGGAAAGGTTTTCCTGCATTGTCTTAGAGCTACTGCCATCCATGCATTACCCTCTACTTCCACAGGATGCAGCTTTTCTAGTCCAAACAGGTCCAGCCTCTTTTGCTGCACGTCCTGCAGCCTGACCTTCAAGGCATCGTCAGTAAATGGGTGAGTGTTCCCAATATCCCTGTGTGCACACAGTTCGAAATGCATGGGTTAATCAAGAATAGGCAGGATAGATTTGTTAAAGGCAAATCATGTTTGACAAATTTTTTGAAGAAGCGACCAATTGGATAGATAAAGGGAATGCAATACATGCAGTTTATATAGATTTTCAGAAGTTGTTCAGTAAGGTGTCTCCCAAGAAGCTTGTAAGAAAAATTCTGGCTTATGGTATAGGAGGAAAGATGTTCAATGGACAGAAAACAAAGAAATACAGTCAATGAGTGTTGCTTAGTTTAGAATCATAGAATCATAGAGTGATACAGTACAGAAGGAGGTAATTCGGCCCATCGCGCCTGTGCCAGGTTAATTGATACCATTTTAAACTAGGTTGCTTCAGTTTTAGCTTTGTTATGTCAATTCAGTTCTCTTGCACTGCTAGGCTCAATAACTCATCCAAGTCATTCTTTGGTGTCGATATTCAACGTTTAAACATAAAAAAAACCTTCTGGAAAAAATGAAAAGGATGTTGAATTTGACCCCAATTTTTTTAAACTTACTGATTTTTAAAACTGGCCCCGATGATGAAGTTCCTGACATACAGTGGACAATTGCATGCAGATTGCTATAAACAATGGATAAGGGTTGGAAATGGGACCCAATCAAATTTTGTGATGGACTCTCATTATAATGCAGTCAGTGAGCTGCCAGTGTGAAACGCACTTCCCAATAGGCAGCTCGCTGATTTAGAGGTGGGAATTGGGATGTGGCAGCTTACAGGGGAGGTGTATTTAGCATTGGGATCAAAAAGTAGCAGCACTGGGGAGCAGCAGTGCAGAGCCTACGGCAGCAATGACATAGTATTTCAGATGCGTTAAAGTGCAAAACTCACAAGCGACTGCCAAAAAAAGGTCTCCAAAAGCTCCATCCAGCTTTACCTGACAGCAGATGAGGATCCCTTTAATTATCACTAGAAGTTTCCGCTGCCTAACTTGTACCACCTATGGTTGGTGGGCAGGAGCAAGAACTGGCAGTATTGATACGGGCAGAGACAAAAATGGTCTTAATTGCACCATGACCCCTATTTGCCTAAATGTATGACGCTCTCGCCTCTTTCCAATGGGAGCTCCGGCTGGCAAAATGCAGGTCTGTCCGAAAACCAGAATGGACGTAGATGCAGTGGTACGTTGGTGCGACTACCCACTGCTTGATTTTAATTTCACTACTGCCCTATTTTTAAATGCAAATGGGCTGGTAGCGAGATGAAAATTGCACCCAATGTACTTTTGCCTCAATTCAGAGCAGCACCCTTACTGCACCAGAGTGAATATTTCCTGTTTGTGCACTAGCTGGCTTTATACCTTTTAGGTTGTTGAATTAAATGCACAACACCACTTAATGGTGGATTTTCAAAAAACTAGAGTGTTTTGTGTATCTTCTGTTTATAAATTACAGTATGCTAAACACTATACAATAATACAATATCCCATTGCATCATATTCTATTTTACATTACGCTGCATTATATGACTTCATATTATTCCAGTCCATTATGTTGCATTGCATTGTTTTACCAGAAATCACAACTGTTCAATGGAGTGAAAGTATTGATAATGAAGGAAGAACAGGTTGGATTTTCTGGAAATGTTGGATTTTCTTTCAGTCCATAATGTTTCACATCTGCACAAATGGAACTTAAAAATCCTATTAAATTATCTTAAAAAATGGTGACTAAAAGTAAATAGAGAAAGCCCAAACTTAGAAGACAATAAACATTCTCAGCACCAAACAGCACATCATTCATGTGTAAAACAATCTTGCAACTTCACATGACCAGAGTTTATTATTATTATTAATAGTAGATAAAACAATTGCACATTTTTTAAAAAGGGATATTAATTTGTGAAATCACTCTCTCAATGGAAATGAATGTGAAATTGGTTGCCTTGCCAGCGGATTCATGGATCTTTGTGGGCTCCATGTCAACTCTATCCACTTCTCTTTTCCTTCTACACAGCTGACTGCACAGCTTTGTGCTAAACCAGCAATTAACTTCAGAAATGTCAAATCATCCATTGGTTCTATGGAGCAGCTGATGATTGTTGACACATAGGCACAGAAAGGAGAAAACTTACATAACATTTGTGCATGGCTCACTTAGTAATTTCTACACCACTGACATTTCAGTTCCTCTTTCCCTGAATGCTGACTGTCCTTACTTGTACATATGTGTGGTGTTTTGAGATTTTTGACTATTTGGCTGAAGAGGGATTTCAGATTAATTTATATATATTGAACAAGTTCAGTTCATGAGGGATTTAATCCACAGAACACATACATTCTGGGAATGCGACTTAGATCAGAGTGGTGCCCCCTGCATCCCATATCAGCGTGAATCGATGAAGGATCGTTAAGACATTCCAGTAAACATTGATACATTTAATGTTGCTCTGGCAGTGTCACCGATATCCCATCAAAGTTACAGTGGGCGATTGGGAAAACCGTTGCAGAATTTCAGGGCCAGTGTCTCTTGCAAGCCGGCCCCAAACCTGAAGGCTGAAATACAGGGCTCTCTCAAACCTGTGCCCCCATGGGTCTCCAGAGTTACATTCTGTGCTTCTGCTGAGGAGGAGGCACCAGCTTGTCCTGGAAGCAGCTGGGGGGGGGGGAGTGGGAGGGGAAGACAGGTGGTCACAGACTGCAGTGAAGCTGCCACACTCTTCATTGATGTCTGCAACAAATAAAAAGGGACGGTTCACATATATGCAGAGACACAAACTTTAGACATGGGAGAACAAGCTCAGAAAGCTGTAAAAAGGTACATAGGATCCTAGGGTATAATAAATAGTGGTATAGAGAACAAAAGCAGAGAGGCAAAGGTAAACTTATATAAATCATTGGTTATACAAATTGTAGTCAATGGAAAAGAAAATCATGCTGAGTGCAAAACATGCTACCGATTCGCTATTGCTCAATCTGTGGTATCGCCCAAGATGTATTTCTATCCCCAAGTAACTAAATGCAAAACAGTAAAATGGACATGATACAAACAAAGGGAAATGTAAGGCTTTGCTTGAATGCTTCATCCCCAAGCAAAACATTTCCCCTGTCTGTCATTCTCAGTTGCTAGGCTATGCTTAAGCTGTTGAGTGGGAATGTCATTTATGGTTGCTGGAGGAACATGGCAGTTGGTTGTTGGCCTGATTATGTAAGTGCCCTTGAGCTGTTTGTCTCCAAACAAATGGAAATGTAGAGCAGCAGTTAGTGCCGACCTGCAGTGCTAAACACATAGTTCAGGAGAAGCAAGAAGATGAACAGAGGAGCCACTGTGACAATTCTTCTCCTGCTTCTGTATGCAGCTGCTCAAGGTGTGTGGAAATTGTGATATTCCTTATCAGAATGAGGAAAGATGTTTTGCTATTTACATAACTGAATAGAGATCAACTGTGAACCTAAAAACATTCTTTTTCATTATTAACCTTATTACATACTATACATTGATTATAGGTTATGAATGCTAAAGCAATTGCGATCAGTCGAGACATGCAGTGAAACATCGATTTCATGTGTCTACTTATAGTATCCTTGCTAAAAATACCAATAAATGTATGTTTTTTTGCTTTATTGAGATGATGCTATAAATAAGAAACATGGATAACATTACTTGTGAACACAGATGCAGGTGATAATGGACCCACCATATTTCATTATGTTGTATTTTTTATGTAATGTTGATGCACATTTGTTATATGGATATGTGTTTTATTTCTTTAAAAAATTGGCTTGGAGATCTTTTGTACTAAATACCATTTACATTTACATAGAGAGCATATGTATGGACCATCAGTTTACATAAAACAAACTGCTAAATCCAGGGTACCTTTAGGACTCATGAATTATGATTGCCATGATGTAAATAGTTGATTTTGTGCAAACCACAGTTTTTGCAAATGGTTTGTATTAATATTTTAATGGTGAAAAATTGCAAGAAAAATTAAACAGCTCATCAGCTTCAAAAATATGTTCTAGCAGCGGCTCCACTGAACATGAATCATTGGTATTCATTGAGTACTTGTAGCATAAAAATATTCCTTATGCAACTTTCCTTCTATCACGGTGATTCTATATCATACAAGAGACATTTACAACAAATCGGCATGATGTAACTAATTCCAAGTCAACAGATTGATCAACTGGTTTGCAACCTAGATAAATTCAGAGGATTTGTAGGTTACATTTAAGAAATTAAGAATTGCAT
This sequence comes from Heptranchias perlo, assembly GCF_035084215.1. Lineage (NCBI taxonomy): Eukaryota > Metazoa > Chordata > Chondrichthyes > Hexanchiformes > Hexanchidae > Heptranchias > Heptranchias perlo. The sequence goes on along the minus strand of NC_090325.1, from coordinate 122,038,570 downwards.
TTATATAGTGCCAACTTAAAGACATCTCAAAGTGCTTCATAACCAATGAAGTACTTTTGAGGTACCTTGTAATATAAGAAAATGTGACAGCCCACAAATATTGCAATGCTGGAGTGACAGCCTTGATTATATGAACATCCGAATTAAGAGCAGGAGTAGGCCATTCGGCCCCTCAAGCCTGCTCTGCCATTTGATAAGATCATGGCTGATCTGATTGTGACCCCAACCCTACTTTCCCATCTACCTACTATAACCTTTAACTCCCTTGTTAATCAGGAATCTATCTAACTCAGCCTTAAAAATATTCAATGACCCTGCCTCCACCGCTCTCTGGGGAAGGGAGTTCCACAGACTCACAACCCTCTGAGAGAAAAAAATTCTCCTCATCTCCGTCTTAAATGGGAGACCTCTTATTTTTAACTGTGACCCCTAGTTCTAGTCTCTCCCACAAGGGGAAACATCCTCTCAGCATCTACCCCTTCAAGCCCCCCCAGGATCTTATATATTTCAATAAGATCACCTCTCATTCTTCTAAACTCCAATGTATACAGGCCCAACTTGTCCAACCTTCCCTCATAAGATAATCCCCTCATCCCAGGAATCAGTTGAGTGAACCTTCTCTGAACCGCCTCTAAAGCAATTATGTCCTTTCTTAAATCAGGAGACCAAAACTGCACACAGTATTCTAGATGTGGTCTCATCAATGCCCTGTACAACTGTAGCAAAACATCTCTACTTTGATATTCCATTCCCCTTGCAATAAATGACAACATTCCATTTGCCTTCCTAACCACTTGCTGCACCTGCATACTAACTTGTTGGAATTCATGCACTAGGACACCCAGATCCCTTTGTACCTCTCAATCTCTCTCCATTTGAATAATATACTGCTTTTCTATTCCTCCTGCCAAAGTGGACAAGTTCACATTTTCCACATTATACTCCAACTGCCAAATTTTTGCCCGCTCACTTAACCTATCTATATCCCTTTGCAGACTCCTTATGTCCTCTTCACAACTTACTTTCCTACCTACCTTTGTGTCATCAGCAAATTTAGCAACCATACATTCGGTCCCTTCATCCAAGTTATTGATATAGATTGTAAATAATTGATGCCCAAGCACTGATCCCTGTGGCACTCCACTCGTTACATCTTGCCAATTTGAAAATGACTCAATTATGCCTACTCTCTGTTTCCTGTTAGCTAACCAATCCTTTATCCGTGCTAGTATGTTACCCCCTACACCATGAGCTCTTAATTTGTGTAGTAGCCTTTGATGTGGCACCTTGTCAAAAGCCTTCTGAAAATCCAAGTACACCACATCCACAGGATCCCCTTTATCCACGTTGCTTGTTACTTCCTCAAATATATGCTCAACTCACTGGAGTGTAGCTTGAAACCATGTCCTTCTGGCTCAGAGTGAGCCAAGGCTAACACCAATGCTGCAACTTGAGCATCTCTGATGCATTCCTGATTTGGGAATCTTTGATGGATCAATGGTCCAAAAGATGGAAGAGTAAGCTACGCCCCTAGGGCTAACATTTCTCACTTTAAATTCTGATTAATTTATGGATTCTGTTTAATGTATAGGATTCATTTTAAGACGAGCAGGGCGTTGTCATTGTCCGAGAGCTACTATGGCCTCCATTCCCATGCAGTACATCAAGGATATGAAGTTCATCTCCAGAGGGCCTCGCTGCTTCAAAAAACAAGTGATGTAAGTAATCACTCTAATCTGGTAGCTTCAGTACGTTGGGGGAGACTTTAACCTTACCTGCCCAGCTGAAACCAGTCAGATAAACAGTTAAATGCCCCGAGTTACTTACCTGCCCTGGAGCTGCCAGGATCCCACTGTCCGCAATTTTAACCTGCTCTGCTGACACACAGCAAGGACAGCTGCCCAAAGCTGGTGGGGTCCTTCTTTACATATGCATATCAGGACCTGTTCATGTAATTGGGGCCCGACTGCAATTTTAACTGAGGCCTGAACAGTGACACCACTCTGGCTGTCCCGCCAGGCCAATCTGGGATGGAAGAGGATCAGCTCCAGAAGAGGCTGAAAAGGTTAAGTGTTTTTCTTTCCTTTATGAATGCCCCTTCGAGCACCACAAAGAAAGCTTAGGCTTCCTCTGCCCTGGACTCGCTCATCCCTCCCAAATGCAAGATTCCCGTGAGATGCCCCCAGAACCCGATCATGCCACCTACCTTATGTTGGACGGTGGCTTCCAGGCCGCACAATTTTCCTGTAACTTGCCACTTGCACTAGGCGAGAAGTGGAATGGCGGCATGTTAATCAGGCCCTGGAATTAAAATGGCCAGGCCTGATTTCTAAAGCAGTGGGTGAATTTCCAACTCACCTGGCCACCCACCAATCTGGAGTTAAAATCAGGGCCGTAATCAGTTTGTAGCATCCATCTCTGAAACTGCCTATTTAAAGGGAAAAAAAAATCATGTCAAATGGACTATACCTTGTGGCCCTTCTAGATAGCCGGAGCAGACGACAGCCACATGCTGCCACCCACCTGCAGTCTTACCAGCCAAACCATTGAGAGAGATAGCACCCACTATCACACCGATCCCACTGGAATTTTTTTTTTTAAAAACCTGGCTTGGCTAATCTTTCTTTACCCAGGTTTTCATTCTCTATTAAATTGAGAAATGTAGAATTCTCAAGGAAAAAAAAATCCGAGACCCATATTTTGATGTAATGGTCCAAAAATATTGGCTGTGATTTATTGCCTGAAGTTGTCCTCTCATCAATCATAGTATCATAGGATGGTTACAGCACGAAGACAGCCATTCATCATAACTCCCTTGCTTTTCTACTCTACGCCTCTATTTATAAAGCCCACGATGCCGTATGATTTTTTAACCGCTTTCTCAACCTGCCCTGTCACCTTCAAAGATTTATGCACATATACTCCCAGATCTCTCTGTTCCTGCACCCCTTTTAGAATTGCACCCTCTAGTTTATACTGCCTCTCCTTGTTCTTCCTACCAAAATGTATCACTTCACACTTTTCTGCGTTAAATTTCATCTGCCACGAGTCTGTCCATTCCACCAGCCTGTCTGATTCCTCTTGGAGTCATAGAATCATAGAATCATAGAAGTTACAACATGGAAACAGGCCCTTCGGCCCAACATGTCCATGTCGCCCAGTTTATACCACTAAGCTAGTCCCAATTGCCTGCACTTGGCCCATATCCCTCCATACCCATCTTACCCATGTAACTGTCCAAATGCTTTTTAAAAGACAAAATTGTACCCGCCTCTACTACTGCCTCTGGCAGCTCGTTCCAGACACTCACCACCCTTTGAGTGAAAAAATTGCCCCTCTGGACCCTTTTGTATCTCTCCCCTCTCACCTTAAATCTATGCCCCCTCGTTATAGACTCCCCTACCTTTGGGAAAAGATTTTGACTATCGACCTTATCTATGCCCCTCATTATTTTATAGACTTCGATAAGATCACCCCTTAACCTCCTGCTCTCCAGGGAAAAAAGTCCCAGTCTGTCTAACCTCTCCCTGTAAGTCAAACCATCAAGTCCCGGTAGCATCCTAGTAAATCTTTTCTGCACTCTTTCTAGTTTAATAATATCCTTTCTATAATAGGGTGACCAGAACTGTACACAGTACTCCAAGTGTGGCCTCACCAATGCCCTGTACAACTTCAACAAGACATCCCAACTCCTGCATTCAATGTTCTGACCAATGAAACCAAGCATGCTGAATGCCTTCTTCACTACCCTATCCACCTGTGACTCCACTTTCAAGGAGCTATGAATCTGTACTCCCAGATCTCTTTGTTCTATAACTCTCCCCAACGCCCTACCATTAACGGAGTAGGTCCTGGCCCGATTCGATCTACCAAAATGCATCACCTCACATTTATCTAAATTAAACTCCATCTGCCATTCATCGGCCCACTGGCCCAATTTATCAAGATCCCGTTGCAATCCTAGATAACCTTCTTCACTGTCCACAATGCCACCAATCTTGGTGTCATCTGCAAACTTACTAACCATGCCTCCTAAATTCTCATCCAAATCATTAATATAAATAACAAATAACAGCGGACCCAGCACCGATCCCTGAGGCACACCGCTGGACACAGGCATCCAGTTTGAAAAACAACCCTCGACAACCACCCTCTGTCTTCTGTCGTCAATCCAATTTTGTATCCAATTGGCTACCTCAACTTGGATCCCGTGAGATTTAACCTTATGTAACAACCTACCATGCGGTACCTTGTCAAATGCTTTGCTGAAGTCCATGTAGACCACGTCTACTGCACAGCCCTCATCTATCTTCTTGGTTACCCCTTCAAAAAACTCAATCAAATTCGTGAGACATGATTTTCCTCTCACAAAACCATGCTGACTGTTCCTAATTAGTCCCTGCCTCTCCAAATGCCTGTAGATCCTGTCCCTCAGAATACCCTCTAACAACTTACCCACTACAGATGTCAGGCTCACTGGTCTGTAGTTCCCAGGCTTTTCCCTGCCGCCCTTCTTAAACAAAGGCACAACATTTGCTACCCTCCAATCTTCAGGCACCTCACCTGTAGCGGTGGATGATTCAAATATCTCTGCTAGGGGACCCGCAATTTCCTCCCTAACCTCCCATAACGTCCTGGGATACATTTCATCAGGTCCCGGAGATTTATCTACCTTGATGCGCGTTAAGACTTCCAGCACCTCCCTCTCTGTAATATGTACACTCCTCAAGACATCACTATTTATTTCCCCAAGTTCCCTAACATCCATGCCTTTCTCAACCGTAAATACCGATGTGAAATATTCATTCAGGATCTCACCCATCTCTTGTGGTTCCGCACATAGATGACCTTGTTGATCCTTAAGAGGCCCTACTCTCTCCCTAGTTACCCTTTTGCCCTTTATGTATTTGTAGAAGCTCTTTGGATTCACCTTTGCCTGATCTGCCAAAGCAATCTCATATCCCCTTTTTGCCCTCCTGATTTCTCTCTTAACTCTACTCCGGCAATCTCTATACTCTTCAAGGGATCCACTTGATCCCAGCTGCCTATGCATGTCATATGCCTCCTTCTTCTTTTTGACTAGGGCCTCAATCTCCCGAGTCATCCAAGGTTCCCTACTTCTACCAGCCTTGCCCTTCACTTTATAAGGAATGTGCTTACCCTGAACCCTGGTTAACATACTTTTGAAAGCCTCCCACTTACCAGACGTCCCTTTGCCTGCCAACAGACTCTCCCAATCAACTTCTGAAAGTTCCTGTCTAATACCATCAAAATTGGCCTTTCCCCAATTTAGAATTTTAACTTTTGGGCCAGACCTATCCTTCTCCATAGCTATCTTAAAACTAATGGAATTATGATCACTGGTCCCAAAGTGATCCCTCACCTGCCCTTCCTTATTTCCCAAGAGGAGGTCAAGTTTTGCCCCCTCTCTAGTCGGGCCATCCACATACTGAATGAGAAATTCCTCCTGAATACACTCAACAAATTTCTCTCCATCCAAGCCCCTAATGCTATGGCTGTCCCAGTCAATGTTGGGAAAGTTAAAGTCCCCTACTATTACCACCCTATTTTTCTTGCAGCTGTCTATAATCTCCTTACATATTTGCTCTTCAATTTCCCGTTGACTATTTGGGGGTCTGTAGTACAATCCTATCAAAGTGATCTCTCCCTTCTTATTTTTCAGTTCTACCCATATAGACTCAGTGGGCGAACCCTCGGATATATCCCCTCTCACTACTGCCGTGATGTTCTCCCTAATCAAGAACGCAACTCCCCCTCCTCTCTTACCTCCTGCTCTATCTTTCCTATAGCATCTGTACCCTGGAACATTGAGCTGCCAGTCCTGCCCCTCCCTTAGCCATGTTTCAGTAATAGCTATAACATCCCAGTCCCATGTACCCATCCATGCCCTGAGTTCATCTGCCTTGCCCATCAGACTTCTTGCATTGAAATAAATGCAGTTTAATCTAGACTTCCCTTGGTCTTTGCCCTGCTTTCTCAGACCATCTGTCCGGTCATGTTCTGTACACTCTCCCTTACTGCCTTTTGTTTCTGTCACCACTTTATTTCCCACTGACTTCCTGCATCGGTTCCCATCCCCCTGCCACATTAGTTTAAACCCTCCCCAACAGCACTGGCAAACACTCCCCCTAGGACATTGGTTCCAGTCCTGCCCAGATGCAGACCGTCCAATTTGTACTGGTCCCACCTCCCCCAGAACCGGTTCCAATGGCCCAGGAATTTGAATCCCTCCCTCTTGCACCATCTCTCAAGCCACGTATTCATCTTAGCTATCCTGTCATTCCTACTCTGACTAGCCCGTGGCACTGGTAGCAATCCTGAGATTACTACCTTTGAGGTCCTACTCTTTAGTTTAACTCCTAACTCCCTAAATTCAGCTTGTAGGACCTCATCCTGTTTTTTACCTATATCGTTGGTGCCTATATGCACCACGACAACTGGCTGTTCACCCTCCCCCTCCAGAATGTCCTGCAGCCGCTCCGAGACATCCTTGACCCTTGCACCAGGGAGGCAACATACCATCCTGGAGTCTCGGTTGCGTCCGCAGAAACGCCTGTCTATTCCCCTTACAATCGAGTCCCCTATCACTATAGCTCTGCCACTCTTTTTCCTGCCCTCCTGTGCAGCAGAGCCAGCCACGGTGCCATGAACCTGGCCACTGCCACCTTCCCCGGTGAGCCATCTCCCCCAACAGTATCCAAAACGGTATACCTGTTTTGGAGGGAGATGACCGCAGGGGACCCCTGCACTGCCTTCCTACTCTTCCTCTGTCTGTTGGTCACCCATTCACTATCTCCCTCAGTAATTTTTATCTGCGGTGTGACCAACTCACTGAACGTGCTATCCACGACTTTCTCAGCATCGCGGATGCTCCAAAGTGAGTCCATCCGCAGCTCCAGAGCCGTCAAGCGGTCAAACAATAGCTGCAGCTGGACACACTTCCCGCAGGTGAAGGAATCAGGGATACAGGAAGGAGCCCTGAATTCCCACATCCCACAAGAGGAACATGACACGGCCCTGGGATCTCCTGCCATGACTTAACCCTTAAATTAGCTTAAGAACAACTACAATGTCAAGAGAAAAAAAAGGAAAGAAAAACTACTTACCACTCCCTTTAAGGAGTTTACTCCTTTAAATTGTTCTCAATTTAGAGAATGTTAACTACACTAGGGACCTTGATTCACTAAAAAATAAACGCTACTTCCTATAAGACCTGCAGACCTTCCCTTTCCTTTTACTTTAGTTACTGTAGATAAGTAGAAATACTCACCTGAACCTACTCACCAATCAGGTGCCTCCCCTGTGTCGCGTCCCGATCTGATTCCTGACGTCACTTCGAACTCGGTCGCAGCTCCGCTCGGCTCGGCTCCTCTCAGCGCTCTGAAATCCCGCCTTTTATCGGACGCTCCCTCCGCTCGGCTCAGCTCCTCTCCCACAATGCCCCTCCGAGTCTATCTCTATCCTCGTCACTGTTCACTACACTTCCAAGTTTTGTGTCATCTGCAAATTTTGAAATTGTGCCCTGTAAACCCAAGTCCAAGTCATTAATATATATTAAGAAAAGCAGTGGTCCTAGTACCGACCCCTAGGGAACACCACTGTATACCTCCCTCTAGTCTGAAAAACAACCATTCACCACTACTCTCTGTTTCTTGTCACTTAGCCAATTTGGTATCCATGCTGCCACTGCCCCTTTTATTCCATGGGCTTCAACTTTGATGACAAGCCTATTATGCAGCACTTTATCAAACGCCTTTTGGAAGTCCATATACACCACATCAACCGCATTGCCCTCATCGACCCTCTCTGCTACCTCATGAAAAAACTCAATCAAGTTAGTTAAACACGATTTGCCTTTAAAAAATCCGTGCTGACTTTCTTTAATTAATCCACACTTGTCCCGGATTATCGTTTCTATAAGTTTCCCCACTACCGAGGCTAAACTGACTGGCCTGTAGCTACTTGGTTTATCCTTACACCCTTTTTTGAACAAGTGTGTAACCTTCTCCAGTCCTCTGGCACCACCCCCATTTCTAAGGATGATTGGAAGATTATGGCCAGAACCACATCAATTTCCATCCTTACTTCCCTCAGCAACCTAGGATGCATCCCATCCGGACTGGGTGACTTATCTACTTTAAGTACTGCTGGCCTTTCTAATACCTCCTCTTTGTCAATTTTTAGCCCATCCAGTATCTCAACTACTTCTTCTTTTATTGTGACTTTGGCAGCATCTTCTTCCTTGGTAAAGACAAATACAAAGTACTCATTTAGTACCTCAGCCATTCCCTCTGCCTCCATGGGTAGATCTCCTTTTTGCTCCCTAATCGGTCCCCCCCCCCGCCCTTAAAACCCGTTTACTGTTTATATGCCTATAGAAGACTTCTGGATTCCTTTTATGTTGGCCGCCAGTCTATTCTCATACTCTCTCTTTGCCCCTCTTATTTCCTTTTTCACTTCCCCTCTGAATTTTTTATATTCTGCCTGGTTCCCACTTGCCTTATCAACCTGACATCTGTCATATGCCCCTTTTTCTGCTTCATCTTACTCTCTATCTCTGCCGTCATCCAGGGAGCTCTGGCTTTAGTTGCCCTTCCTTTCCCCCTCATGGGAATGTACCTAGACTGTACCTGAACCATCTCCTCTTTAAAGGCCGCCCATTGTTTGATTACAGTTTTGCCTGCCAATCTCTGATTCCAAATTATCCGGGCCAGATTCATTCTCATCCCACTGAAATTGGCCCTCCTCCAATTAAGTATTTTTACTCTAGATTGCTCCTTGTCCTTTTCCATAGCTATTCTAAACCTTATGATACTATAATCGCTGTTCCCTAAATGTTCCCCCACTGACACTTCAGTGATGTTCAAGCTCCTTTCACTGGATGACCCTCTATGCTGATTATCTGTCATTAGCTACTCTGCTGAAAACATTTTACACTGAGTTAGAAGATTTCTGTAACATTGTTTTAACATTTTTTCCTTTTTGCTTTTTAACATAGTCCTTCAAATTTCTTCTAAATATTACTGTTCACACAATAAATGTATAATTTCTGCTCCTTCTAGTGCTGTTTTAACAATTGGAGGTGAAATCTGCATAAAGCCTCATTCAAACTGGTTGAAAGAAATCAAAAGGAAAGGTAGGCATTTGACACTGTTTCTTTATGAAATATAAATTGGACAACAAAGTACAAAAATGCTTTAACAATGTCCATATCTAATATATTAAAATCACTGGGTGGGGGGTTACAGAAATCCATGCAGTACCTGTTATGCCTGTAGGTGGCACTGTGATAAGTATCTTCAATGTAAAATGACCAGGTAATGTTACCTTATAGAACAGCAGCTCCTTCTCTATATTAATGGATCGGATTTTGCAGTGAGTGGCAAACGGACGGTGCCCGCTGTTCGTTGGACTTGCACGTGCCCATAGACTTTCTATGGAGTTTTGCACGGCAAGTTACTATAAATTAGAGATCTAAACAGCATGGCGCCCTCTATAGGGCACCTGAGACTGGTGTGTCTCCTTAACCAATCAAATTGAAGCATCATTAATGAACAGTGCAAAGTCAAAACCAGGAAATGTAAGTTAGAATCGTGAATTCAAGGTCAAATCAGGTACAGTAAGCAGAATAAAGAGAGGGAAAGAAAAACTGGATTAACAACAACAATAACTTACGTTTATATAGCGCCTTTAACGTAGTAAAATGTCCCAAAATGCTCCAAGGTAACATTATCAAACAAAATTTCACACTGAGCCACATAAAGAAATATCAGGTGACCAAAAGCTTGGTCAAAGAGGTGGGTTTTAAGGAGCGTCTTAAAGGAAGAGAGAGGTGGAGATGTTTAGGGAGGGAATTCCACAGCTTAGGGCCGAGGCAGCTGAAGGCATGACTGCCAATGGTGGAGCGATTAAAATCGGGGATGGGCATGAGGTAAGAATTGGAGGAGCACGGAGATCTTGGAGGTTTGTAGGGCTGGGGGAGGTTACAGAGATAGGGAGGGGCGAGGCCCTGGAGCGATTTGAAAACAAGGATGAGAATTTTAAAGTCAAGTCATTCCTGGACCGGGGGCCAATGTAGGTCAGCTAGCACAGGGGCGATGGGAGAATGGGACTTGGTGCGAGTTAGAATATGGGCAGCAGAGTTTTGGATGAGCTCAAGTTTATGGAGGGTGGAAGATTGGAGGACAGCTAGGAAACCATTGGGATAGTCCAGTCTGGAGGTAACAAAGGCATGGATGAGGGTTTCAGCAGTAGACGAGCTGAGGCAGGGGTGGAAACGGGTAATGTTACGGAGGTGGAAGTAGGCGGTCTTGGTGATGGAGTGGATATGTGTTCGGAAGCTCATCTGAGGGTCAGAGATAGATACAGAGATAAAAGAGACAGAAAGATAAAGTTAAAAAGAATTTTTTTATTTAAATTGTTTTTTTAAATGTCCAACAATAATTAAAAGCTGAAGGAATGAGACCCCACACTTGTAAAAGTTCATTGTCAGTGCCAGCGAGGTTGTTTGGCAGTAATTAGGACTCACCACACCGTTAAAAGGGTACTTACATTGAAATGGACAAGCCCTAACTTTTTTTTGGCGAGTTTAGTCCATATCTATAAGGTAAGTACAGGAACTTCACGCCCTTCAGTACATTTGAATGGTGGCTCAGGCAGCGAGATTCCGTTTTCATGCAGCTTTTGGAGGAACAGGTCATCTTGGACAGCAACTTCCGGATTTCCGGGTTCAACTACACATGTGCGGTCGCCAGAAGTTGCTCTCCGATTTGCACATAAATAACAGTGAGCGCTGTTAGTCTCACCGTTATTTTTACAGCAAAGTCTGGCCCATTGATACAAGCATGCATGTATTTCCACAAGAACAAACTAGCCAGTAATGACACACCATGGATGAATAAAGAGATGAGGGTAATATTGAAAATGAAGAAAATGGCATACATAAAGCATATTGAAAATCAAGGAGAGGATATCAAAAGGGAATACGAAGAGGTTAGGAAAGTAGCCAAAAAAACAATTAGGAAAGCAAAGAGGAACTATGAAACTAAATTATCAAGGAATATAAAAAGATATAGTATTCTACAGAAACATAAATAACAAAGGAAAAATCAGGATAGGGATAGGGCTACAAAGAATGTTCAAGATACACTCTCAGGTAATGACAGCGAAATGGCAGAAATATTGAACAGTATTTACCAGGGAGACTAACAAGGTGGAAATGGCATTGAAGAAGTGATCAAAAAAGACATAAAGACATTTAAGATAGAAAGAGGCCCCAAAAACTTCTTCCATGAGAGATAGTAATTTATGTATCTTCCTCTAATCGACTACACTGTATTTGCTTCTGATGGTGCAGTCTACTCCACATTGAGGAGACTAAATACAGATTAGGTGAGTGCTTTGCTGAACACTTCCATTCTGTTCACAAGTACAACCCTGAGCTACCAGAGACTCGACATTTTAAGTCCTCCTTCCATCCACACTGTAACCTCTCTGTCATTGGCCTCGTGCACCATTACAATAAAGCTCAGTGCAAGCTTCAGCAACAAAGGGGTAAATTTCTGACTTCACCACATGAGCGGTAAACTAGCAGATCAGATTGCCCGCCCATTATAGAACCCATCCAATTTTCAATCCACAGAAATTGGTTAAATGAAAATTGGACAGGTTCTATAATGGGCAGGTGATCTGCTCTGTCAGATTACTGCCTGAGACCTTTAACCTCCCGTTATTCTACATTAATTAGTACATGAGATAGAACACAGTTACATAGGAATTTAGATAACTTGCCGTCCTCATTTAAAATGTGGAAAATGCAGGATGGCAGAGCTTTATATTGCATTACAGAGATGTGGGATTGAAGTTCATTTTCTCTCACATCACTGGTCATCCTGAATTGGTCTGCTGTGAGAAGGCGGCAAGTGGAGACCACGCACCTCCCAGGAGGAGTGAGGAAAAGTCATGGGGAAAGTCAATGTTCCTGCTACACTTGATGACCTAATTTTGACTGGCTCGAGGGGATCATTGATGGAGGGTACAGGAACAGGTCCCCTATCCACCTTCTCAGCTGCAGAAGTTGCATGGCCCAAGAAGACCAGAAAGTGGAGAAAACTTGGGAAGGGGAGGAGAGCAGAATGTGAAAAACTAAAAGCATCTTTTTCCCCTTTTGTTTTTAGGCATCCTGAACAAACTACAGGCCAAAGAAAGAAAACAATAATGACTGGTGTGGAAGACTTCAGAAAATATTATCACATTTATGCCACATAAAAAATTGTTTAAAGAAACCTTATCACAATGTTCCGCATGTTAATATTTCTCTTAACTTCACGGCTAAATATCTTACTGGTCCCGTTTGAAACAATGGGAATCTTTTGTTGTTCCCGTAAGCACTATATGAAGGTTAAGGTTTATAAAAGGCTTTCCAAATGTATGATATACTGAAAAAATCCATAATAAATTGTTTGTTAAATAAAGAGCCCTGGAATGAAAAACGCTCCCTAGCCATGTTACCATTCTTAATGCACTGTCATAGTCCAAAGGGCGCAGAGGCTAAAGTTCAATCTAAAATATACGTGAGTACCTGTGGAACATCTAGAACTATTATACTAGTTTTGCAAGCTGTCGATGGACTAGAAATTCAAAACACCAATACAAAAAAAGCACAAGAACAAAGTTGAACATCAAGATGGAGCTCTTTATTAACAAAATATAAACTAAGCAACACAATTACAATGGCAAATGTCATGCATCAAAAACTGGACACTGATCTGTTCCTATTTTTTGATTTTCCTCACGTTGGTGTCATGGCCCAAGGGAAGCACCAACATCCAATATAGGTATCATATTCCATGTTGGGAACCACAAAGTGGATTTGCTAAGGCAATTAATGGATAGGAAACTATACGAATCACACCCACAATTTTCCAATATGCGCTCCCAGTGGGTGAGACTTCATACCAGGGGCACGCGTTTTTAAATTCAGCCATCTTGTTTTCAGGGCCAGGCTTTCAATATTATTTTCCCTTTACCCACCAGAAGTGAGAAATAAGTATCATCTTTGGACATGCTTTCATTTGAATTAATTGATTGAATTGACCTTCTAAGTTTGGGTGATCCAATACCACCTGATTCTCTGCATGCACAATACCATTTTTTTTATATAACCAAAACATTACAGGCTTGAAATTCCACAAAATTCCAGTGCGGTGGGACGGAACTTGTAGGTTCCGCTTTGCCAGGCTGGTGACCCCATCCCAAAATCCAAGCACAGGGTAATTTTAATATTCGGGAAGGGCCAGCTTGCGCTTGTAGAGGTGCAACTGGTGCGCCTACTCCACAAGTGCCAGCAAGAACTTTGAGGCACTAGAGACCCTTATTGAGCCAAACAGAAAGCAACAAAAAATGTAAAGCATCCAGTCAGGGGCAATGGAGCACCTCAGAAATGGCAATAGATGCTTCTTTAATTGATTGCCATTCACTTACTTCATAGGCCCCACTAAGGCCCACGATGGAATCTTCAAATCAGGCATGGAAACCACTGGACCTAGGAGGGAAAAACTGTGTGGAATTTGTGGGGTAACCCAGGAATGCCCCCAGAAATACTTCCAAACTACAGCGAGTGGGATGGCCAGAAGATGAACCCAGCCTCCCTAAACGGAATTTTGGGATTGCTAATGCAGGGCAAATAGAGCAGAAACCCAGTAGATCCAGGTTCTGCCTCAAATTGTAGCTTCCTGCCAGGGTCACATCTCATTACCGCCCTTCCTGTCCCCCGAAGTTTCGGGCCCAGCTTGGGTCAATTTAGCTGACTAGTCCACTATAGCCCAACAGGGTTAATTCAGGTTTGAAAATCAGCTTGCAGTCAATCTCTTGAGGAGAACCATACATATATCACCTAACTCAACCCTGGTGGAGCCCAGCATGTGAGAGAAAGTGATGAGGCTGAACTGGTTACAAATGTCTTCAGCCAAAAGTGCTGAGTGGAAGATCCTGCTTAACCTCCTCCTCAGGTCCCCAACATCATAGATGCCAGTGCCCAGCCAATTCGGTTCACTCCACATGATATTAAGAAGCAGCTGGGTGCACTGGACACAGCAAAGGCCCTGGGCCCTCTGGACACCCGGTTGTAGTGCTGAAGATCTGTGTACTAGAGCCAGCCACTCCCCTAGTCAACCTGTTACAGTACAGCTCTGACACTGTCATTTACCTAACAATATGGAGGATTTTCTAGGCATGTCATTTCTGCAAAAAAAACCAGATAAACAGGGAAGCAACTTTGATCTTCAACAGCTTCATTAATGACTTTTCCTCCGTCATAAAGTCAGGAGTGGAGTTGTTTTCTGATGATACCACAGTGTTCAGTTCCATTTACTTTCTCCAATAATGAAGCAGTCCATGATAGCCTACATCAGGATCAGGATAACTTCCAGATTTGGGCTGACAGATGACAGGTAACAATCGTGTCACATAAGTAACAGGTAAGTGACCATCTCAAACAAGAGAAGCCCAGCCATCTCCCTTTGACTTTTAACAGCACTGCAAACACTGAGTCACCCACCATCAATATCCTGCAGGTCACCATTGACCAGAAACTTAACTGGACCAACCATATCAATAACATTGCTATAATAGCAGGGCAGAGGCTGGGTACTCTGCAATAAGTGGTACAATTTAGTAAACTAAATGGTACAATTTTAAAGGGGGTGCAGGAACAGAGAGACCTGGGGGTGCACATACACAAATCTTTGAAGGTGGCAGGACAAGTTGAGAAGGCTGTTAAAAAAAACATATGGGATCCTGGGCTTTATTAATAGAGGCATAGAGTACAAAAGCAAGGAAGTTATGCTAAACTTTTATAAAACACTGATTAGGCCTCAGCTGGAGTATTGTGTTCAATTCTGGGCACAACACTTTAGGAAGGATGTCAAGGCATTAGAGACGGTGCAGAAAAGATTTACTAAAATGGGCCAGGGATGAGGGACTTCAGTTATGTGGAGAGACTGGAGAAGCTGGGATTGTTCTTAGAATTGAGGTGTTCAAAATCATGAACGGTTTTGACAGAGTAAATAAGGAGAAATTGTTTCCTGTGGCAGAAGAGTCAGTAACCAGAAGACACAGATTTAATGTGATTGGCAAAAGAGCCAGAGGCGACATGAGGAAACATTTTTTTACGCAGCGAGTTGTTATGATCTGGAATGCACTGCCTGGAAGGGTGGTGGAAGCAGATTCAATGGTAACTTTCAAAAGAGAATTGGATAAATACTTGAAGGGAAAAAAATTACAGGGCTATGGGGAAAGAGCAGGGGAATGGGTCTAAATGGATAGCTCTTTCAAAGAGCTGGCACAGGCATGATGGGCTGAATGGCCTCCTCCTGTGCTGTACCGGCTATGATACTATGAAGTGGCTCACCTCCTGACTCCTCAAATCCTCTCCACCATCTACAAGACTCAAGTTAGGAGTGTGATGGAATACTCATCACTCACCAGGATGGATGCAGCCACAACAACACTCAAGAAGCTCGACACTATGCAGGACAGAGCAGTTTACCTGATTGGTGCTCCTACAACTGAACTCAATATCCCTCCATCATTGGCGCACTGTGGCTACTATATGTACGATCTACAGGATGCACTGCAGCAACTCCTTAGAGAGGGTGCAGTGGAGATTTGTTAGAATGGTACCAGGGATGCAGGAATTCAGTTATGTAGAGAGATTGGAAAAGCTGGGGTTGTTCTCCTGAGAGCAGAGAAGGTTAAAGGGAGATTTAATAGAGGTGTTCAAAATCATGAAGGATTTTGGTAGAGTAAATAAGGAGAAACTGTTTCCAGTGGCAGATGGGTCGGTAACCAAAGGATACAGATTTAAGGTAATTGACAAAAGAACCAGAGGCGAGATGAGGAGAAATTATTTTATGCAGCGAGTTGTTATGATCTGGAATGCACTGCCTGAACGAATGATGGAAGCAAATTCAATAATAACTTTCAAAAGGGAATTGGATAAATACTTGAAGGGGAAAAATTTGCAGGGCAATGGGGACAGGGCAGGGGTATGGGACGAATTGGATAGCTCTTTCAAAAAGCCGGCATAGGCATGATGGGCCAAATCATTCTATCATTCTATGATTCTATGAATTCACCAAGGTTATTTTGACAGCACCTCCCTTCCTTGCAACCTCCACCACTGAGAAGGAAAAGAGCAGCAATGTTATTGGAACCCTATCACCTTCAGGTTCCTATCCAAGTCACACACCATCCTTACTTGGACTTATATTGCCATTTCTGAAGAATGTGAAAAGCGCTATATAAATGCAAATCTTTCATTCTTTATGTTTGCAATAAACATGGGACATGGAACTACAGTCATGGAACAACACAAATTATTCATATCCATTGACTACAGAGATATTAGGGTAAATTTTTTCCAGACCTCACACCGCCAACAGCAGTTGGCACATTTCAGATAACCATGGGCACGCTGCCTGTGATCTTCCACCCATTCAATTAATGCCGGCAGTGTGAGTGTACAAAAACCCGACAGCTGGTACAGTTCTTCACTGATGTCACGGGGCCCTGTCGATGTCACGGCTTCTACTGGTGACAATGCTATACAGCACACAACAGACACTGATGATCTTCAATATTTTCTAGTGGCTGCAGAGTAGGACCTCGCCTGATCTGTGAAAGTTTGAAGTTTGAACAATCTAATTAGATGTTCCACCAGGTTTTGGGTGGAGGCATGAGGCTCACTGTATTTTTTTGTGACTTCGGTGTGGGTTTTCCACGTTGGTGTCAATAGGAGAGTGCAGCAAGGAGCAGGAATCATCCCCCAGCTACCACCCGTCCACTCTGCCTGCTCCTTCAAATAGTTGTGGCACCGTAGACTGTCACAAGATGATTGCATCATGCCTGCTGCTGGGATTTCTTGCAGTCACCTCAATCAGTTATAGTGATCCGAGACCACATGCACATTGATCAAATGGAATTCTTTGTGATTCACAGAGGGCCCAATTTTAACTCTACCTGGTTGCCGAGCAGGTGGCTGGCGAGGTAAATTGGAAACTCACCCGCTGCTGCAGAAATCAGGCCCAAGCTATTTTAACTCCTGGTCCTCATCATTGCGCTGTCAGTCCACTTCCCACCCACTTTGGCGGAAAATTAAGCGAGCCGGAGGCCATCCGCCAATACAAGGTAGGTGGTGGGATTAGGTTCCAGGGACGTCTCACGGGGTCTTACATTCAGGTAGACGGGGAGTCCGGGGTAGGGGTGACCGAAGCTTTCCTTGTGGATTCTCCTCCTGATCCCACAAAGGAAAGAAAAGCATTTCCCTTTTTTGGTCTCTTCTCTGGATGAACCTATTCTGTTCTGGGTAGGACTGGTGGGAAAGTCACAGCCGCTTCCCAATCAGGCATGAGTTAAAATTTCATTCGGGTCCTGATGACATCATCGGGATCCGACATGCATATGTAAAGAAGGACCTCGCTTTGGGCAGATGTCGATGCTGGTTAAAATTGCTGACAGCAGGATCCTGGCAGTTCAGGGCATGTAAGTAACTCGGGCCTTTAACTGCCTAACCACCTCGCTTCTGTTGGACGAGCAAGGTTATTGTTTGGTACCCTGATGGATGATGGGTTCCATCAAATGTGGTCCTGCATCTTTGAGAATGCAGGCACCTATTGGAGTGTTACACCCTCTTGAGTTATTGTCTCCTTTCCTTGGGGAGAGTCACATATGTGGGGTTCCACAGGGTTCAGTACTAAGTCCCTTGCTTTTTTTGGTATATATTAGTGATTTAGACCTAAATGTAAGCGACATGATTAAGAAGTTTGCATACAAAAATTGGCCATGTGATTGATAGTGAGGAGGGAAGCTGTAGACTGCAGGAAGATATCAATAGACTGGTCAGGTGGGCAGAAAAATGGCAAATGGAATTAAATCCAGAGAAGTGTGAGGTAATGCATTTGGGGAGGACAAACAAGGCCAGGGAATACACAATAAATGGGAGGATACTGAGAGGTGTAGAGGAACAGAGGGGCCTTGGAGTGCATGTACACAGATCCCTGAAGGTAGCAGGACAGGTCGATAAGGTGGTTAAAAAGGCAAATGGGATACTTTCCTTTATTAGCAGAGGCAAAGAGTATAAGAGCACGGAGGTTATGCTAGAACTGTATAAAGCACTAGTTAGGCCACAGCTTTGAGTACTGCATACAGTTCTGGTCACCACATTACAGGAAAGATGTAATTGCACTAGAGAGGGTACAGTGGAGATTTACAAGTATGTTGCCAGGACTGGAGAAATTATGAGGGGCCCAGATAGAGTGGGTATGAAGGACCTCTTTCCCTTAGCAGAGGGTTCAGTAACCGGAGGGCATAGGTTTAAAATAATTGGTAAGAGGATTAGAGGGGAGCTGAGGAGAATTTTTTTCACCCAGAGGGTGGTGGGGGTCTGGAACTCACTGCCTGAAAGGGTGGTAGAGGCAGAAACCCTCAACTCATTTAAAAAGTACTTGGATGTGCACTTGAAGTGACGTAACCTACAGGGCTACGGACCAAGTGCTGGAAAGTGGAATTAAGCTGGATAGCTCTTTTTTGGCCGGCATGGACACAATGGGCTGAATGGCCTCCTTCTGTGCCTTCTATGATTCTATGATTGGCAAACAAGGCTGTAGTGATGCATTGATGTATGGACATCTCACTGCTCTAGCAAATATTTCCAATATTGACTTGAAATGAGTGAATGGCATAAAAGTTTGATGTAATGGTGGCTTTGACCACTTTGGGCTGGCTGGCCCTGTGCTGGATTGAGTCTGCAGGTCAGCCTAGCAAGTCACTCAGCTGTAAAACAATCGCTACAAAGCAACATCATGGGAGCATCATCACCATAAAGTCTGCACCACAAAGGAAGGCTCACCACCATAATGATGGGAACTAAATATCGCCTTGCTAGTGTTGCCTACAGTCAGGGGACAAACAAAAATATGTTTTAGGGGGCAAGATATGTGAAAACATACTGGAGACATACTGTCCTTTAAGGAAAGATACCTGCTGTCCTCACCCAGTCTGGCCTGTATGTGACTCCAGTCCCACACCAACATGGTTGACTCTTAACTACCCTCTGAAGTGGCCTCACAAGCCACTCAGTTGTATCAAACTGCTACCAGGGTTCAAGAAGAAGGTCCACCACTACCTTCTCAGGGCAACTAAGGATGGGCAATAAATACCAGCTTTGGCAGTGATGCCCACATCCCGAGAATGAATTTTTAAAAATACTGGGGATAGGGCCAGTGTGGATTGATAGCGTTGGGAAAACAGTCCTGGGCTCTGAGAACATTCATGGGATTATTAGATAGTCTTACCTCACCACATTCCTTAATGTGTACTGTCTTCCACTTCTGTTGCCAGGTCCTGCTGGTACTGTACAGAACATTGAGCCTGGCTGCCACCTTGTGCAAGACATGGTCAACTGCAATCTTCTGAGGAAGGCGCCCTGGAGACAGTAAATGGATTTAATAAAAGAATCACAGGTAACTAACTCCTGGAACTGTGGTCTCAGAATCCAAGTTGAAAGTAACAGTCTAAACTTTAATGAGAAGTGTCGAGAAATCTTAAATAGTGAAAAGCAACCTTTTGTTGTGCAGGAAGAGATTGTGCACAATTCCTGTGAAAAACAGGCTACAGGAGGGCAGCAGGAGAAGGAGGCAAAGCAAATCCTGGCAACTCACTCAACTAATACTGTAGGGGAAAGGGGACGTGGAGGGGCCTGCAACCACAGGTGGTTTGTACCAAGTGTTAATGGTAATAGATTGTTTTTATATTTGTTCCTGGGATGTGGGCAATGCTGGCAAAGCTGCATTTACTGCCCATTCCTTATTGCCCTGAGGGCATTACCAGTCAACCATGAAGTGCAGATCTGGAGTCATATGTAGATCAGATCAGGTAGGGATGGCAGTTTCCCACTTTAACATTGCTGATTTCCTGGAATTCAGAAGTTCACCAACACATCTGGAAATTCCTTAAGCCCTGTACAAACTGCAGGGGGAGGAGTCACCACAGCTGCACCCTCAGCACCTGGCAAATCTGGAAAGTGAAACTGCTGTTTATACCAAAGTCTGAACCAAACTATGATGTGGAGATGCCGGTGATGGACTGGGGTTGACAAATGTAAACAATCTTACAACACCAATTCATAGTCCAACAATTTTATTTGAAAATCACAAGCTTTCGGAGGCTTCCTCCTTCGTCAGGTGACGAAGGAGGAAGCCTCCGAAAGCTTGTGATTTTCAAATAAAATTGTTGGACTATAACTTGGTGTTGTAAGATTGATTACATGAACCAAACTACACCGGGCTAAAAATTCACTACACGGCTCCTAAATAATCCTGGGCCATTTTCTGAGCAATCTCTAGCGGTCCCTTTAAGGACCATTAGTTAGGTCACACTACACCTGGTACATATGGGCAGAGTTCACGCCACGCATGCTCCACCCGTTTGTATCTCAAAATTGTAACTGGGGTCATGGGACCTTGATTTGCATATTAAAAGTGGCATCCCATCTGAAACAGGCGAGTACTCCGGCCACCTATTTCAGGACCCTATCCAAGATGGCAGCAGCCGGAGTACCACCGTATGCAGGGCAATGAGTTAACAACTCCATTTTAAAGCTTCTACTGCCCCATTTATGCCGGAAGGGAGCATTTAAAATCATCCTTTTTATGCTAATTTTTAACTAAGGCTGGTGAAAGAAGAAAGAATTCCCATTTGCATTACAGCTTCCATACCCTCAGGACATCATAACCCACTTCAAAGCCAATTAATGGCTTTTGGAATATACACTGGGAATTTCCCCGGGGCTTGTCCTGCTCCACCGCCGTAACTTCAGTGGACATTTGGCAGAAACCCCGTTTGTGCAACCTCTATGCAGGCTTCACTGGTGCTGCTCTCTACAGGTGGATGTCCCACCACTCCAAAAAGGAGTATCTTTTTGTGAAGGATCTCATGTAATTGGATCTCCAAAGCTGCAAATTGAAATGTCTTCTTTGATGACTACAACCATTCCTACTGCTTCAGGAGCAGAACAAGGAGACCAACAGACTTTTAAGAGCTGCTGCCACCAGATTCCGCACCCTTAACAAGTGCACTCCCAATGCATCATCCAGCATCCAAGCACCCGGACATTATGTAGATTAACTTTCAGCGCATCACACTCAAAGGACAGCAGTCCTGCCACCACTGAATTGCGACCACATAATTGAGCTCTAAATCACTGGTCAAAAATTGAGGCAACTTCACAAATGTGTTTAAGATTCTTTGTCTTAACTCTGTTATTTATGGGACAAATTTTGATTGGAAATAGCATGGAATATAGCAGAGGCACCAGATATGCAAGAACACACTTCTGGCGATTCAAGATTTGTAGATAATTCTAATCCTTAACTTGACATTTTACATCATCAAACTGAAAGTACATTGAAGGTGAAAATTCATCACAAGTAGCAACTGTAACTAACTTGTACATTGTAAGCATTTAAACTAGCAAAAATCTTTACAATTTTGGAACATTAGCATCTAAAGAGTCACAATAATAAAATGCAGCTAGTAAAAGGGAAAAGATATTTCCCGTAAATCACAGAGTTTAGTTCTGTTGTCTGGCCAGTGTTTCCTCTTTCCACATGAGAAAGATCAGGATCAAAAATACAGTGAGGAATTCCCCTGTGGGTTAGATGTAAGATTGGGAATTGGATTATTCTGCAGCTCATGTGATGCTACTTACTTGGGAATAACAATAATAAGGACCAGGTTATGTGACAGACAGACAAGTCTTATCAATGTTTAATCATCTGTCATTAATGGTTGTGCAAAATTAAAAAGAGATTATACACATCACTGCATGCAAAAGACTTGATCAGAAGAGTTTTGACATGAAAAAAAGACATTGTTCCAATTAATCCTTTCAAATCCACACTTATAAACAAATCACCACCTATCATAACAGATTATTTGCCTGTTGCTGCTGTAAACTATGTACAAGTTCTGAATATATTTATTATTGCATAAGTGAAAGAACGTCTGACTCAGGGAACAGGGAAATTCCCTTCCACAGGAGCTTCCTATATTTGACAACTTTCTCTGCTCGAGATTATGCAAAGTGAGAGTAGAGGATCTCAATAAATAGGAGCTCATTGGACCTCTCTTCAACAGAACTTCATTCAACACCGAGAGAGTCACTGAGGTGAACAGAAGATCTTTCAGCAGAAATCCATTCAGCAACTCAAAGTCAAAGATGAACAGAGCAGCTACTGTGACGATTCTCATCCTGATTCTGTGTGCCATTACTGCACAGGGTATGTTGTCCTTTGTAATCTTGTGTTTTATTTCTCATTATACTGTATTGTGGAAAGGAGTCTTTCTGTTGAGTTACTGATCCAGCTACACATGTCCCGGTGTGATGTTTGGTTATGCATCGAATAATGCTGAATTCTCAAACAGAGCTGCATTCAATAATCTTAATCCCCTTTAACCCAGAACTTTATGTTTATAAAAGATTTCCTTGCAGATTTTTATAAAAAATATAAGGCAGTCATCTCCAGGTTAATATAATCAGCATGATTAGTTTGGATAGATACTTAATATTTCCTTGTGGACCATTGTAGAATAAGTTAAAATATCTCATCTCTGATACAAAGTGCCAGGATTCTCTCCACCTCAATCGATAATTAAATCTAAGTTAAATGGATCTTTTCACAGGTATTCCAGTTCCAGGAACCCTAGGTCGTTGCCTGTGCACTCAGAACAGCTCCAATTTTATCAATCCACGGCTCATCCGGAGTTTGAAATATATTCCCGAAGGATCCCACTGTGAGACACCAGAGATAATGTGAGTAAATGTGTCAGAACATCACCATTAACATTTCTCCTTCTGTGACGTCCATTTAATAAACTGTGCTCTTTATTCAAAACATTTTGGATCAATCACAGTTTGTTTATGAGGCACATTTGAAGGATTTTCTCTTAATACTTTTGCTAATTTCTCACCTTTCAGTGGGAGACATCCAATTTCTGTGGATTAGATTTTAAAGGTTTACCTTCTCTTCACAGTGTTACCAAAAGAAATGGGAACAAAATATGTGTGAGTCCTGATGCTGAGTGGGTGAAGATTATCATTAAAGCCAAAAAAGGTTGGTGTTTGGTGTTTGTCAGAATTCAGAATTTGCGTATGAATAAAAAAAAACTAGAATTAAGATTTTAAATGCATATATTTTTTCATGTTAAATAGAGAAGATGCTAAGCAAAAGGCAGACCATCTATCCTGCCATTTTTGAGTTATTCGCTGTTGCCAGCTCTCAAAATTTGATTTATAATTTACTGCTTCTCCATTATTGTTTAAATGTGCCTGAATCTCCAGGATAGAAAGTTTTTACGGTTGAAAATCCTCCGCACATTTATATCGGGACCGAAAACAATTGTTGTGCTGGAATTCTCATTAGGGTCTCAGGCAAGCACCCAGGGCTGGACCTCCAAGTGGACACCACTTCCACTGCAGAGCAGACCTGTACACCAGGTCACTCAGCATTAGGGAGGCCAGCCACAAGGAATTTCCTCCCCCGGCCCCACTCCTTCCTAAGTCATGAATTGTAATTGGAGCAGATGGAGTTTCCATCCCAAAATGGCCCCGAGGGAAATTCATCACCTGAGCTAGCACCTGGTGTTTCTGGTTCCTGTACAATTTTCTGCGCCCTGTGCTGCATTCCTGACTGACCTACACTGGGAGTGCACGGCTGTCCCCGGGAAATTCAGAGCCTTTCTCTCCGCTCCCCTATATCATGCACATTAAAATTATTATGCAAGGTCAATTAAATTAGAATGAATTATTAACAAAATCACAACCATTAGCAATGCTAGTCACCTTGTATTAAAGTGAGGTTCATATTCTATTTATAATACATCAAATATTTGACTTCAGCGCTCCAGCACCACAACTGCAGGGGGGTTTAATTACAGGCGGTTTCCATTAGCAATCTGGACATAGGAACTTATAATGGAACTTTAAAAATAAGGACAGAAAGTATGAAGTTAAAATAGATACTGAATTACATCTGCTCGCCCATGTCCAGTTATCCCCTGCCCCCCATTCTGCTGCCTTGAAGATTATACATTGTCTTGACTCTCCATGTGCAATGCCACAGGAGATCGACTAATGTTTCATAATTTTGTTGTTGAAGATATTGTGCACTATATTAAAGTGAATATTAGTTGGAAAGATTTCAATTAAAAATGCAATTTATTTTATTTCAGGTGCCAGACGACACAACTGAGAAATGAAACCGCAATGGGATGGACTCGACTCCACACCTGGATAACCTGAAGTACAATGAACGTTGCAATGAAGGAAGCTTTGTCCAGGGTGTTAACTCTCTGATGTCACCTTCCGATAGTTTGTTTGAGTATTTTCACGTCATTGTTTTCTGAAAATGATTTCACATTTCAACTTTGTCACACTGTAATTGTTTAGCCGAGGCCTAAGGAAACAGTCAGAGGTTTGTTGTGAAACTTGGTGCCAAGACTGAGGTTTCTTTCACAGGGTGTGATGTGTACGATTTTTAAGTGTAGACTGTTACAAGTTATATTGCGACTGAATTCAATTTGTTTACAGTTCTCCATAATTTTTGGAAAATCATTTCCAATCAACAAAAGATGCAGGTACAGGAGGAAATATGAATAGATTTGTGTACTTGCAAAGGAATCTAAATGGGACAAAATGGGACAAAAAATACCAGTTATTACGTGCATTGCATGTCACCCAATTCTCCACAGAAATATTGTTCAAAATGAACTTGTATAATTTCTTGATCACACACTACCTCCTCACTGCTCTATGTTTTGCCTAGAATGAGAGGTTGACGATCCTTAAGTGTCCAGATTGGAATAATTATCCTTTGTTATTTCTACTAAAATAGTCTGAGAGGGGTTTGCAGTGACCATTAATTTTGTCAATTATATAAACACATTCCTCCATTTTATTACTTGTAGATATACTGTAATGTTACGTTATTTCAAACTCATTCACGAACCAAATTTGGTGCAATTTTTCCTTTCCTGCTGAAATCCTATATGATATAATGATGGCAAGATATTAAAATACAATAACATTGCCTGTCACTAATATTGATACCATTTTACTGCAGTGTTTATTGGTCACTGACATTTTAAGGGAACCTTGTGGTTTGCTCTATAAAACATCACACCTCAGAATCTATCCAAAACTGAAGTTTGTGAAAAGGAAATTCTCTGTAGAAATGATATTAAGGCCAATCTTAATGCCCTACCCCTGGTGTAAATGGGGCATCAGTGGCCCGAAATGGCATTGGGTCACTCATCGCCCCGTTTATGCTGCCATCTGGCCGATGCCCACCCATTCTCGGATGGTAGTTTCAATCAGTCTTATTCTGTATAAAGTACCCACATTTTGGATGGTAGTGCTCCTTAATGTATGATATTATAAGAAGAACTAACGTTTGTAAATAGAACTGACCTCTGTACAGTGATCAGTAAAAATCTGTTGCTACAAAAGCACTAAGGAATTTTTCATTGACTGGGTCCGATTGACCAAAAGTCTCATGAAAGAACTGTGTGTTACAGTTATATTGAGTGTAGAGTTTCCACATTTGACCTGTGTGTGTGAATGAATTCTTTAAATGTTTTTGTACTTGTTAACTAAAATGTATTTAAGCGATTAAAATAAACTAGATTTCTTATGAAGAATATTTTTTTAATACTTTTTCTCAATCATCACCAAAATAGTTGTGTGCTCATCCAAAACTCTACTGCCCATATCCTAACTCGCACCAAGTCCTGTTCACCCATCACCCCTGTGCTCACTGACCTACATTGGCTCCCGGTCAAGCAATGCCTCGATTTAAAAATTCTCATCCTTGTTTTCAAATCCCTCCATGACCTCACCCCTCCTTATCTAACTAACCTCATTCAGCCCTACAATCGTCAGAGATCTCTGCACTCCTTCAATTCTATCCCCGATTTTTAGCACTCCAACATTGGCGGCCGTGCCTTCAGCTGCCTAGGCCCTAAGCTCTGGAATTCCCTCCCTAAACCTCTCCACCTCTCTACCTCTCTCTCCTCCTTTAAGACGCTCCTTAAAACCTACCTCTTTGACCAGGCTTTTGGTCACCTGTCCTAGTACCTCATAAGAACATAAGAAATAGGAGCAGGACAAGGCCAATCGGCCCCTCGAGCCTGCTCCGCCATTCAATAAGATCATGGCTGATCTGATCCTAACCTCAAATCTAAATTCATGTCCAATTTCCTGCCCGCTCCCCGTAACCCCTAATTCCCTTTACTTCTCGGAAACTGTCTATTTCTGTTTTAAATGTATTTAATGATGTAGCTTCCACAGCTTCCTGGGGCAGAAAATTCCACAGACCTACTACCCTCTGAGTGAAGAAGTTTCTCCTCATCTCAGTTTTGAAAGAGCAGCCTCTTATTCTAAGATTATGTCCCCTAGTTCTAGTTTCACCCATCCTTGGGAACATCCTTACCGCATCCACCCGATCAAGCCCCTTTACAATCTTATATGTTTCAATAAGATCGCCTCTCATTCTTCTGAACTCCAATGAGTAGAGTCCCAATCTACTCAACCTCTCCTCATATGTCCACCCCCTCATCCCTGGGATTAACCGAGTGACCCTTCTTTGTACTGCCTCGAGAGCAAGTATGTCTTTTCTTAAGTATGGAGACCAAAACTGTATGTAGTATTCCAGGTGCGGTCTCACCAATACCTTATATAACTGCAGCAATACCTCCCTGTTTATATATTCTATCCCCCTAGCAATAAAAGCCAACATTCCGTTGGCCTTCTTGATCACCTGCTGCACCTGCATACTAACTTTTTGATTTTCTTGCACTAGGACCCCCAGATCCCTTTGTACTGCAGTACTTTCCAGTTTCTCGCCATTAAGATAATAACTTGCTCTCTGATTTTTCCTGCCAAAGTGCATAACCTCACATTTTCCAATATTGTATTTGCATCTGCCAAATCTCCGCCCACTCACCCAGCCTGTCTATATCCCCTTGTAGGTTTTTTATGTCCTCCTCACTCACCACTTTCCCTCCCATCTTTGTATCATCTGCAAACTTTGATATGTTACACTCGGTCCCCTCCTCCAAATTGTTAATATAGATTGTAAAGAGTTGGGGACCCAGCACCGACCCCTGCGGAACACCACTGGCTACTGGTTGCCAGTCCGAGAATGAACCATTTATCCCAACTCTCTGCTTCCTGTTAGATAACCAATCCTCCACCCATGCCAGAATATTACCCCCAATCCAGTGATTCTTTATCTTGAGCAATAATCTTTAATGTGGCACCTTGTCGAATGCCTTCTGGAAGTCTAAATACACTACGTCCACTGGTTCCCTTTTATCCACCCTGTAAATTACGTCCTCAAAGAACTCAAGCAAATTTGTCAGACATGACTTCCCCTTCATAAAGCCATGCTGACTTTGTCCTTGTCCTATCTCCTTATGTGGCTCGGTGTCAGCTTTTGTTTGTTAACCCTCCTGTGAAGCGCCTTGGGACGTTTTACTACGTTAGAGGTATTGATAAATGCAAGTTGTTGTATATCTCGAGTAGATAAGCTTAATGAACTGACTAATAAAGGGCATTTAGTTCAAGGTTCACCTTAGACAATGATTAATATAAAACATGTACAGCATCTTTAGGGTATCAATTTTCACATAAAGTTATCTAGTGGTTGTGTTTTTTAGATGTTTTAGAGTAGTTTGTGTTACAGTTCAGGCTATTTATGCACAAAGTAATATGCAATTGCAGTCAACAATGATTCCTTGCATCTGTGAGTTACCCACTAGAAATAGTGATGAATAACACTCAAATGTTCGGACTCTGACTCAGATGCGGAATGTAAATTGATGGAGCCTGGACTGGAGATTCAGACCCAGAGGTTTTACGTGCCCTTTTCCTGGTGTTCACAAATTTTTGCCCATTAAAATTAATCAGAAGCACTGTGGACTGGACACACTGACCTGTAGATCTGAATATCCATTCCCCACTCCCATCAAGTGAAAATCCCCTTCAGGAATGGAGTCTCCAAACATTTACCCACTGATTTCTCCAATTAATAGAAATTACCACAGTGATAGGCCATAGGGTATTCTGCGGTGAGTGACTCACCTCCTGACTCCCCAAAGCCTTTCCACCATCGACAAGGCACAAGTCAGGAGTGTGATGGAATACTCTACACTTGCCTGGATGAGTGCAGCTCCAACAACACTCAAGAAGCTCGACACCATCCAGGACAAAGCAGCCCGCTTGATTGGCACCCCATCCACCACCCTAAACATTCACTCTCTTCACCACTGACGCACTGTGGCTGCAGTGTGTACCATCCACAGGATGCACTGCAGCAACTCGCCAAGACTTCTTCGACAGCACCTCCCAAACCCGCGATCTCTACCACCTAGAAGGACAAGAGCAGCAGGCACATGGGAACAACACCACCTGCACGTTCCCCTCCAAGTCACACACCATCCCGACTTGGAAATATATCGCCGTTCCTTCATCGTCGCTGGGTCAAAATCCTGGAACTCCCTTCCTAACAGCACTGTGGGAGAAACTTCACCACACGGACTGCAGCGGTTCAAGAAGGCGGCTCACCACCACCTTCTCAAGGGCAATTAAGGATGGGTAATAAATGATGGCCTCGCCAGCGATGCCCACATCCCATGAATGAATAAAAAAAATAAGATATAGACTGAAAACTGTGAATCAAATGCATTCAGTAGTAAGATTAACAGAAGCCAGATTAAATAGCAGATTTAGTTAGATTTTTATACATCACTTAACTTAGTGTTCTTCCCCAAACAATGCAAGTTAAGAATCCCTCAGTATCTTGGACCATATGTCCTTGATGCAAAGCTTTACCATAGATATGAACCCTGTCATTAGCTTTTGCACATACAGCAGTTCAGCAAGAAGGGGCTGACCAGCAAAGGTTCCACTCCCAGATACATTTCTCTTTACCTTTGATCCAGGTCAGTACAAAGGAAGATAGAAAGATATTATTGTTCACAATTAATCAAAGCCAGCCCATTATGAAGCACTTACTGCAGTGAAAGACTCCTATTCAGCATGTTGGGTTTTGAAGAGTAACAGGGCAGACCTTGCGTACCAAGCATGCAACTCACTTTTATTCAGGACACAACACACTGCCAGAGTCTTGGCACAGGCTCTGCTGATGTTGCAAATATTATAACTAGAAGCCTTAGCAATTCAGAGTCCATATTTGTTAGTCCAAATAAATAGAGTTTGTACTAGAACAAAAGCAAAATACTGCGGATGCCGGAAATCTGAAATCAAAACAGACAATGCTGGAAATATTCAGCAGGTCAGGCAGCATATGTGGAGAGAGAAACAAATTTAATGTTTCAGGTCAATGACCTGTCGTCAGAGTTTGTACTAGTCTGTTTTGTGTACATCTCAACTTCTCTCATCCAGAGAACCACAGATAGTCATCCAAGGTAGTCAGAGAAGACATTATTAAGGTTACTAAAGTACTGACAAGCTACAAATTCCTAATAAAAATATAAACATTGTAGAGAATTTTATGATCTGAAGAAAGGTGAACCCTAAGATCTGTGACTATTGTTGGATTCAGATTCGCTTCAAATCCTTTCTTTCCCATGCCCAGTGCAAAATGTCCACTTTCCATAGGCAAGTTCTCATTCACTATGAAATTAAAAACTGACCTCACATCACTTCAGTAAATGAACAAAATCAACCATGTGAGACATCTTTATAGCACACTAACCTAGCAGATGGGTTTATTAATGCATCGCATTATTTACAACAGTAAAAGGGAAATGCAAATAAACTGGCAAGAAGAGGTAAGGAAAGGAGAAAAGGGAACAGAGTTTTTACAGTGTGTACAGGACTCCTTTCTTGCCCAGTAAGTGAGAAGCCCAACAAGAGAGGAATCATTGCTGGATCTAGTAATGGGAAATGAACCAGAGCATATAAGAGAAGTAAGCGTAGGAGAATATCTAGGCAATAGTAATCATAATATAATAAGGTTCAAAATAATGACTGAGTAAGACAAAGACCAAATTAATAGATTGGAAAAAAGCTAATTCTGAGGGGATGAGAGTGAAACTAGAGAAGGTAAACTGGAAAAAAATGTTGACAGTCAAAGAGATAGAACAGCAGTGGGAAATATTTAAAACAATGATCAATAGAGTAAGGAGAAATATATTCCTCTTAAAAAGCAAGAACAGATTAGCCAACAATGAAACACAATGGATGAATAAAGAGATAAGGATAAAATTGAAACTAAAGAAAAGGGCATACTCTAAGTAAATAGACAATAAAGGAAAGGATGACAAAAGGGAATATGAAAAGGTTAGGAAACAAGCCATAAGATCAATTATGAAAGCAAAGAGGAACCATGAAAGAGGAGAAATAAGTGATAAACTAATCAAACTTAGATAGGATAAACCCTTGGTCCAGATGGTTTGCAGCCGCGAATATTAAAAGTTAGGGAGGAGATAGCAGAAGCACTATTACATATATATAAAAATTCATTAGAAAAGGGAATAGTGCCAGAGGACTGGCGGGCAGCTATTGCTGGTCTCATATTTAAAAAGTAAGCTAAAACAAGTCCAGGGAAACATAGACCAGTTAGCTTAACATCGGTGGTAGGAAAGATAATAGAATCTTTACTCAAAGATGTAACAGAAAGACATCTAGAGAATGAAAATATAATAAAGAATAGTCAACATAGATTTCAGAAGGGAAAGTCTGACCAACCTTATTGAATTCTTTGAAGAAGTAACAGAAACAGTAGCCAGGGGTAATGCAGTAGATTTAATATATTTGGATTTTCAAAAGGCCTTCGATAAGGTACCGCATTCTAAACTCATGACAAAGGTCAGAGCATGTCCAGTCAGGGGCTACGTAGCAGAATGGATAGCAAGTTGGCTACAAAACAGAAAACAGAAAGTAGGGATTAAGGGTAGCTACTCAGACTGGCCAAATGTGGGAAGTGGTGTTCCACAGGGATCAGTGCTAGGACCACTGTTGTTCACAATTTACATAAACAATTTGTACTCCGGTATCGGAAGTAAAATTTCAAAATTTGAGGACGACACCAAATTGGTAGGTACAGTAAATACAAAAGAAGAATGCATCAAAATGCAAGAAGACATAAATAAACTTGCAGATTGGGCATGTAATTGGCAAATGAATTTCAATATAGATAAGTGTGAGGTGGTGTATTTTGGCAGGAAGAATATGAACATACTGCTTGAATAATAAGACGCTAAATGGGATAGAGCAGCAAAGGGATCTATGGATACAGATACACAAATCACTACAAGTGGTGATGCAGGTTAATAAGGCCATAAAAAAGGCAAACCAAGCACTGGGGTTCATTTCTAGAGGGACAGAATTGAAAAGCAGAGAAGTTATGTTAAACTTGTATAGAACCTTGGTTAGACCACACTTGGAGTATTGTGAATGGTTCTAGTCTCCATATTATAAAAAGAATATAGAGGCTTTGGAGAGGGTGCAAAGTAGATTCACGACAATGATACCAGAACTGAGAGGATATACTTATCAGGAAAGATTAAACAGAAGGAGAGCTGAGGGGTGATCTGATAGAGGTCTTTAAGGTAATGAAAGGGTCTGATAGAGTAGTCGAAGTCCCGTCTTCACACTGAGGACACCATCCAATGTGTTGTGTGGCACTACCACCGTGCTAAATGGGATAGATTCAGAACAGAACTAGCAGCACAAAACTGGGCATCCATGAGGCGCTGTGGGCCATCAGCAGCAGCAGAATTGTATTCCAGCACAATCTGTAACCTCATGGCCCGGCATATTCCTCACTCTACCATTACCAACAAGCCAGGGAGTCAACCCTGGTTCAATGAGGCTGGTAGAACAGCATGCCAGGAGCAGCACCAGGCATACCTAAAAATGAGGTGCCAACCTGGTGAAGCTACAACACAGGACTACATGAATGCTAAACAACGGAAGCAACATGCTATAGAGAGACCTAAGCGATTCCACAACCAATGGATCAGATCAAAGCTCTGCAGTCCTGTCACATCCAGTCGTGAATGATGGTGGACAATTAAACAACTAACGGGAGGAGGAGGCTCTGTGAACATCCCCATCCTTAATGATGGCAGAGTCCAGCACGTAAGTGCAAAAGAGAAGGCTGAAGCGTTTGCAACCATCTTCAGCCAGAAGTGCCGAGTGGATGATCCATCTCGGCCTCCTCCCAAGATTCCCACCATCACAGAAGCCAGTCTTCAGCCAATTCAATTCACTCCACGTGATATCAAGAAACGGCTGAGTGCACTGGATACAACAAAGGCTATGGGCCCCGACAACATCCTAGCTGTAGTGCTGACGACTTGTACTCCAGAACTCGCCGCACCTCTAGCCAAATTGTTCCAGTACAGCTACAACACTGGCATCTACCCGACAATGTGAAAAATTGCCCAGGCATGTCCTGTCCACAAAAAGCAGGACAAATCCAATCCGGCCAAATACCGCCCCATCAGTCTACTCTCAATCATCAGCAAAGTGATGGAAGGTGTCGTCGACAGTGCCATCAAGCGGCACTTGCTCACCAATAGCCTGCTCACCGATGTTCCATTTGGGTTCCGCCAGGACCACTCGGCTCCAGACCTCATTACAGCCTTGGTCGAAACATGGATTCCAGAGGTGAGATGAGAGTGAGTGCCCTTGACATCAAGGCAGCATTTAACCGAGTGTGGCCCCAAGGAGCCCTAATAAAATTGAAGTCAATGGGAATCAGGGGGAAAACTCTCCAGTGGCTGGAGTCATACCTAGCACATAGAAATATGGTAGTGGTTGTTGGAGGCCAATCATCTCAGCCCCAGAACGTTGCTGCAGGAGTTCCTTAAGGCAGTGACCTTGGCCCAACCATCTTCAGCTGCTTCATCAATGACCTTCCCTCCATCGTAAGGTCAGAAATGGGGATGTTTGCTGATGATTGCACAGTGTTCCGTTCCATTCATAACCCCTCTGATAATGAAGCAGTCCGAGCCCGCATGCAGCAAGACCTGGACAACATCCAGGCTTGGGCTCATAAGTGGCAAGTAACATTTGCGCCAGACAAGTGCCAGGCAATGACCATCTCCAACAAGAGAGAGTCTAACCACCTCCCCTTGACATTCAACGGCATTACCATCGCCAAATCCCCCACCATCAACATCCTGGGGGGTCATCATTGACCAGAAACTTACCTGGACCAGCCACATAAATACTGTGGCTACAAGAGCAGGTCAGAGGCTGGGTATTCTGCGGCGAGTGCCTCACCTCCTCACTCCCCAAAGCCTTTCCACCATCTACAAGGCACAAGTCAGGAGTGTGATGGAATAATCTCCACTTTCCTGGATGAGCGCAGTTCCAACAACACTCAAGAAGCTCGACACCATCCAGGACAAAGGCAGCCCGCTTGATTGGCACCCCATCCAACACCCTAAACATTCACTCCCTTCATCACTGGCGCACCGTGGCTGCAGTGTGTACCATCTACAGGATGCATTGCAGCAACTTGCTAAGGTTTCTTCGACAGCACCTCCCAAACCCACGACCTCTACCACCTAGAAGGACAAGGGCAGCAGGCACATGGGAACAACACCACCTGCACGTTCCCCTCCAAGTCACACACCATCCCGACTTGGAAATATATCGCCGTTCCTTCATCATCGCTGGGTCAAAATCCTGGAACTCCCTACCTAACAGTACTGTGGGAGAACCTTCACCACACGGACTGCAACAGTTCAAGAAGGCGGCTCACCACCACTTTCTCATGGGCAATTAGGGATGGGCAATAAATGCTGGCCTTGCCAGCGATGCCCACATCCCATGAAAAGTCGTGGAGAAAATGTTTCCACTTGTGGGGGAGTCCAAAACTAAAGGCCATCAATATCCGTAATAAATCCCATAGGGAATTCAGGAGAAACTTCTTTACCCAAAAAATGGTAAGAATGGGGAACACACTACCACAAGAAGTAGTTGAGGCAAATAGCATAGAAACATTTGAGGAGAAGCTAGATAAGAACCTGATGGAGAAAGGAATAAAAGGATATGCTGATCGGGTTAGATGAAGTAGGGAGGGAGGAGGCTACTATGGAGCATAATCACCAGCATAGACCAATTGGTCCGAATGACCTGTTTGTGTGCTGTAATTTCGATGTAACTTAAGGTGACATAAATCCGTGATTACTTCCCTATTGAATTAACCGCCTGAATGCTGCTCAGAAAGGTACAGAAACAATGGTCAGGGCAATAAATGCAGAAGACAGGGTAACAGCCAGGATGTGTTTTTCTCCTCCTACAGTGGTGTCTTTCCCTAGCATCCAGGAGAGGTTGCTGCACCTCCTTCTTCAAGTAACTTAGAAATTAATATTTTTTTAATTCATTCCCAGGATATGGCATCACTAGCAAGGCCAGAATTCCAGTTGCCCTTGAGAAGGAGGTGGTGAGCCGTCTTCTTGAACCTCTGCAGTCCGTGTGGTGAAGGTACTCCCACAGTGCTGTTAGGTAGGGAGTTCCAGCTTTTTGACCCAGCAATGAAGAAGGAACAGTGATATATGTCCAAGTCAGGATGGTGTGTGACTTGGAGGGGAACTTGGAGGTACTGGTGTTCTCATGCACCTGCTGCCCTTGTCCTTCTAGGTGGTGGAGGTCGCAGGTTTTGGAGGTGCTGTCGAGTGATTTGAATTTGATGGAGTGTGTAAATAAGAGGGATTAATTTTAGGATTGGCTAGATGGAGTGCATATGCTGGGAATTTCCGCATTGTTCTTCCGGTCAACCCCCATAATTTTAGTGGAAGATCGGCAAAAACCCCGGATACACTCATAAATAGGGTTTCGACTGATCTTCCACTGAACCCAAAGGCAAGTTCCCTTTTTCTTATCAGTCTTTTTCAGTCAGCTACTTTTCTATTTTCTTATGTTCCTAATGTTAAACACCTTTCCCTTCCATTTAACTGGTGAGGTAAAAATTCTGAAACAAGTGTCACTAAGGGTTAGAGCAAAGTGATTTCCTGGAATTTGCACAAATTCACCAAGACAGGCTGCTGGCTGAATGAAGTTTGCTCTGGAATTCTCTTAACCACTGTACAAACTGCAAACGGATGAGTCACTACAGCACCTTTCAAGCCTCGAAAATGAAACCGAAATCTGTTCAAGATGCATCTGGGGTTTATACCAGTGTCTGAGCCAAGTTATGAAATTTAGCCTGGATTTTCCACTCTCAGCTGTATGTTCTACCAACATAAAACCAATGTAGCGGTGGTGTGTGCGTGCTCACTCTGCATCAAAATGTGCCGCCCATCACATTCGTAAAGGCTCTTCAGCCTTGGCTCAGTGGTAGCACTCTTGCCTCTGAGTCAAAAGGTTAAGGGTTCACGTCCCATTCCAGAGATTTGAACACATCTAGGCTGATCACTTCAGTGCAGTACTGAGGCCGTGCTGCACTGTTGGGGGTGCTGTTTTTCAGATGAAATGTTAAAGCAAGGCTCGATCTTCCCTCTCAAGTGGGTGTAAAAGATCCCATGACAATATTTGAAGAGCAGAGGACTTCTCTAGGTGTCCTGGCCAGTATTTATCTCTCAACCAACACACGTCGCTTTTCCTACATTACAACAGTGATTACACTTAAACAGTACTTCATTGGCTGTAAAGCGCTTTGGGGCGTCCTGAGATCATGAAAGGCACTATATAAATGCAATATAAATACATAAAGAGCAAGAGGATAACTAAGGAAAGAGTAGAGCCTATTAGAAACCAAAAAGATAACATATGTATGGAGGCGGATGATGTGGATATGGTTCTTAATGAATACTTTGCGTCTGTCTTCACAAAAGAGGGGGACGATGCAGAGATTGCAGTTAAGGAGGAGGAGTGTGAAATATTGGATGGGATAAACATAGAGAGAGGAAGTATTAAGGGGATTAGCATCTTTTAAAGTAGATAAATCGCCAGGCCTGGATGAAATGTATCCTAGGCTGTTAGGAGAAACAAGGGAGGAAATAACGGAGGCTCTGACCATCATTTTCCAATCCTCCCTGGTTACAGGCGTGGTGCCGGAGGATTGGAGGACTGTTAATGTTGTACCATTGTTTAAAAAGGAAGAAAGGGTTAGACCGAATAATTACAGGCCAGTCAATCAACCTCAGTGGTGGGCAAATTATTGGAATCAATTCTGAGGGACAGCATAAATCGTCATTTAGAAAGGCACAAGTTAATCAAGGACAGTCAGCATGGATTTGTTAAGGGAAGGTCATGTCTGGCTAACTTGATTGAATTTTTTGAGGAGTTAACAAGGAGGATTGATGAGGGTAATGGATTTGATGTAGTGCACATGGACTTTTGACAAGGTCCCAAATAGCAGACTGGTCAATAAAGTACAAGCTCATAGGATCCAAGCGAAAGTGGCCAGTTGGATCCAAAATTGCTCAGTGGTATGATGTGGAGATGCCGGTGATGGACTGGGGTTGACAATTGTAAACAATTTTACAACACCAAGTTATAGTCCAACGATTTTATTTGAAATTTACAAGCTTTCGGAGGCTTCCTCCTTCCTCAGGTAAATGTCAGGAACTCCTCGAAGCCTACGCATTTATAAATCACAGAACAATACATGGTGATTACAGATAGTCTTTGCAACTGCCCGTTGCCAAGGCAATCACCATGTTCAGACAGAGAGGTGTTACCTACAGAGCCCCCGAATATATAGTCAACAAAAAAAAAAACAAACAGGAGAAAAAAACAGAGAGAGAGAGGCAGAAACATCCGGAAGGCAGAGAAAGCCAGCAAATGACCCGTTATATTAAAAACAGATAGCTTTTGTTCGCTGGTGGGGTTACGTGTAGCGTGACATGAACCCAAGATCCCGGTTGAGGCCGTCCTCATGGGTGCGGAACTTGGCTATCAATTTCTGCTCGACGATTTTGCGTTGTCGTGTGTCTCGAAGGCCGCCTTGGAGTACGCTTACCCGAAGGTCGGTGGCTGAATGCCCCTGACTGCTGAAGTGTTCCCCGACTGGGAGGGAACCCTCCTGTTTGGCGATTGTTGCGCGGTGTCCGTTCATCCGTTGTCGCAGCGTCTGCGTGGTCTCGCCAATGTACCATGCTCTGGGGCATCCTTTCCTGCAACGTATGAGGTAGACAACGTTGGCCGAGTCACAGGAGTATGAACCATGCACCTGGTGGGTGGTGTCCTCTCGTGTGATGGTGGTATCTGTGTCGATGATCTGGCATGTCTTGCAGAGGTTACCGTGGCAGGGTTGTGTGGTGTCATGGACGCTGTTCTCCTGAAAGCTGGGTAATTTGCTGCGAATGATAGTCTGTTTGAGGTTGGGTGGCTGTTTAAAGTGGAGGTGTGGGGATGGCCATAGCGAGGTGTTCGTCGTCATTGATGACATGTTGAAGGCTGCGGAGAACATGGCGTCGTTTCTCCGCTCCGGGGAAGTACTGGACGACGAAGGGTACTCTGTTGATTGCGTCCCGTGTTAGTCTTCTGAGGAGGTCTATGCGATTTTTCGCTGTAGCCCGTCGGAACTGTCGATCGATGAGTCGAGCGTCATATCCCGTTCTTACTAGGGCGTCTTTCAGCGTCTGTAGGTGTCCATCGCGTTCCTCCTCGTCTGAGCAGGGCCTGTCCATTGGGGATGGCCTCTTTGACGTGGTTAGGGTGGAAGCTGGAAAAGTGGAGCATCGTGAGGTTGTCCGTGGGCTTGCGGAAGAGTGAGGTGCTGAGGTGCCCGTCTTTGATGGAGATTCGTGTGTCCAAGAAAGAAACTGATTCTGAGGAGTAGTCCATGGTGAGCTATTTGTAGGGGGTGGTGGTGTGTGTCAGCTTCACCTCTGACTTCTGAGCAGTCCGAATCGCTCCCACTCCCTGGGTTCTAGACCTTGGACTTATTTGGGGGTTGTGACAAAGTGCAGCAGACAACTGATTTTGGTGCAAGAAACTTTGACCTTTATTCAAGAGTGGTAGGAAGCAAAAGGTAATGGTTGACAGTGTTTTTGCGACTGGAAGGCTGCTTCCAGTGGGGTCCTGCAAGGTTCAGTACTAGGTCCCTTGTGGTTTATATTAATGATTTGGACTTGAATGTGGGGGGCTTGATCAAGAAGTTTGCAGATGATACAAAAATTGGCCGTTTGGTTGATAGTGAAGAGGAAAGCTGTAGACTGCAGGAAGATATCAATGGACTGGTCAGGTGGACAGAAAAGTGGCAAATGGAATTCAATCCAGAGAAATGTGAGGTAATGCATTTGGGGAGGGCAAACAAGGCAAGAGAGTACACACTAAATGGGAGAATACTGAGAGATGTAGAGGAACAAAGAGACCTTGGAGTGCATGTCCACAGATCCCTGAAGGTAGCAGGACAGGTAGATAAGGTGGTTAAAATGGCGTACGGGATACTTTCCTTTATTAGCCAAGGCATAGAATATAAGAGCAGGGAGGTTATGCTAGAACTGTATAAAACATTGGTTAGGCCACAGTTTGAGTACTGCATACAGTTCTGGTCACCACATTACAGGAAAGATGTGATTGCACTAGAGAGGGTACAGAGGAGATTTACGAGGATGTTGCCAGGGCTGGAGAATTTTAGCTATGAGAAAAGATTGGATAGGCTGGGTTGTTTTCTTTGGAACAAAGGAGGCTGAGGGGAGATTTAATTGAGGTGTATAAAATTACGACGGGACTAGATAGAGTGGATAAGAAGGACCTATTTTCCTTAGCAGAGGGGTCAGTGACCAGGGGGCATAGATTTAAAGTAATTAGTAGAAGGATTAATGGGGAGCTGAGGAAATTTTTTTTTCACCTAAATGATGGTGGGGATCTGGGACTCACTGCCTGAAAGGGTGATAGAGGCAGAAACCTTCAACTCATTTAAAAGTACTTGGATGTGCACATGAAGTGCCATAACCTACAGGGCTACAGATCAAGTGCTTGAAAGTGGGATTAAGCTGGATAGCTCTTTTTCAGCCAGCATGGACACGATGGGCTGAACGGCCTCCTTCTGTGCCGTAACTTTCTATGATTCTATGATTCTAAGTCTTTTTTTTCTTTCTGTAGGTGACATAGCCCCGTACTTGAAACAAATGTTAGGCTCTATTTGCAGAATTGAATTCATATGACTGCAGATTTTCCAGGCACTTGGCAACCAGTGCTCCTTAAAGGGACCGCTGGAGGCTGCCACTGAAAAGGTAGCATGCACCTATGCCTTTCCTACAAAACTGTATTCTGTTTGCTTGCTTAGGGATACGTCTGCTATTTCTTTCTAAAAGGTATGTGAAGGTCTAAAAGAAAGTTTTCAGAGGATTTCATCTGCCTAATTTGTCTGTTGATCAATTTATGAACGGGTTCTGGACTTTTTTTGGACTGATTTCAGTATCTTGCATTTACTGATCCCTGTTGTAAATAATGCTATTCATGAATAAACCAGTTTGATAAGTTAGCGTGCTACACAAGTGTCTCACATGGTTGATTTTGTTCATTTTCTGAAGTGATGTGAAACTTTGTGGAATTTCTACATGCAAACCAGAAATAATAAAAAAAATTCATTGTTCATTGTTCACCCAGAGAAACTTTTCTCCAATTATTTTGAGCATGAGGTCAAGATTCAGTTCCATAGTGAATAAGAACTGTGTATGGAAAGTGAACTTTTGGCAATGGACATGGGAAAAAGCATTTGGAGTGAGGTTGAATCCTGTAATTTGTCACAGATCTCAGGGTTGACTTTATTTCCAATGATAAAAATTTCTACATTTCCCCTCATGAGCGTATGGTGTAATGCATTACTATTCCTAGCCATTGTCATCAGCCCCTGCCACAAATTCCATTCCCTACCCACCGACTCCATCCCTCTCCCTGGCCACTGTCTGAGGCTGAACCAGACCATTCTCAACCTTGGCGTCCTATTTGACCCTGAGATGAACTTCTGCCCACATATCCGCTCCATCACCAAGACTGCCTACTTCCACCTCTGTGACATCACCCGTCTCTGCCCCTGCCTCGCTCATCTGATGCTGAAACCCTCATCCATTCCTTTGTTACCTCTAGACTTAACTATTCCAATGTTCTCCTGGCCGGCCTCCCATCATCCACCCTCCATAAACTTGAGCTCATCCAAAACTCTGCTGCCTATATCCTAACTCACACCATGTGCCATTCACCCATCACCCTGTGCTCGCTGACCTACATTGGCTCCTTGTTTTCAAATCCCTCCATGGCCTCTCCTCTCCCTATCTCTGTAACCTCCTCTAGCCCTACATCCCACCGAGATCTCTGCGCTCCTCCAATTCTGCCTCGGCCCTAAGCCTTGGAATTCCCTCCCTAAACCTCTCCACCTCTCTACGTCTCTCTCCTCCTTTAAGATGCTCCTTAAAACCTACTTCTTTGACCAAGCTTTTGGTCACCTAGCCTAATATCTCCTTATGTAGCTGAGTGTCAAATTTTGTTTGATAACATTCCTGTGAAGCACCTTGACACATTTTATTACATTAAAGGCGCTATATAAATGCAAGCTGTTTTTGATGTAGTGCATACCTCAGAGCTGAAAGGATTCTTTGTCCACCAAAAATGCAGATTACTTTGTGCAGTGGTCATATTTTGGTTCACAGTGAATAAGCACTGCTGATGAAAGAAGAATTCTGAGTTGGATATGAGAGAAGTATTGGGAAATAGCCTGAACTGTTACACAACTCCTCTAAAACTTCCAAAAAAATACAATCATTAGTTAACTTAATATGAAAATTGCTATCCTGTGGACGCTTTACATCTTTAAAATTAATCGTTGTCTAAGGTAAACTTACCTACCGGAGGAACACATAGGAACATAGGAACAGGAGTAGGCCATTCAGCCCCTCGTGCCAGCTCCGCCATTTGATAAGATCATGGCAGATCTGTGATCTAACTCCATATACCCGCCTTTGGCCCATATCCCTTAATACCTTTGATTGCCAAAAAGCTATCTATCTCAGATTTAAATTTAGCAATTGAGCCAGTATCAATTGCCGTTTGCGGAAGAGAGTTCCAAACTTCTACCACCCTCTACCACCCTTATCTATTGGAACACATGACTGTTTTGGTGGCGATTGAGAAACAGTGGTAACACATTTTTAATAAGAAATCTAGTTTATTTTAATAACTTAAATACAATTTGCATAAAAGATTAATTCACAAACAAGTTACATGTAGCAACTTAATTGAGTGATACTCAGCATTATACTCAACACAACTGTTGCACAAAGAGTCTGCTAGGCCACATGTAGATCAAGTTTTCCTGAGCGCAGCCAGTGCCGACTGCCTCAGATCAACCCAATATTGTAGACGGGGCTTCAAACAGGCATTGGGCCCCTTATTTAAATATGTTAAGGGCCTAACACCTGTTTCAGGCTCAGGCCCTGGCTGTCTGGTGTTTTTACCTATACCAATATGGCGGGCAGCACACTTTTGGCTTGTAATCAGCGTGCACTTCCTGCCCACCATATTGAAGTCTTATGAAGCCATTTAGCACTGGAAAAGTGGCTCTGCATGATCAAATTTCTAGGCCATCGCTTTTTATTAGGTCAATCACTCAACTTATCTACTGGAGAAATCTAGTTTATACTCAAATCTAGTTACATGCAACACAACTGTTACACAAAAATCTTCTGTGATTTTGGGGTAATTCTGACCTTGTGCGATAATCAGCAGCCCGTTTTACATCTCTCTCGATTTTTATTTCCATTGACTTAAATTGAAATAAAAATCAGGAGAGATGTAAAACAGGCTGCCGATTCAATATCACCCATTTTACACTATCACACAATGACAAAATCTATCCCTTTTAGTCAACTGGTCCCAGTCAGTGAAAAATTCCTCAATGCAAAAGATCACTTTATAGAGAATAGTTCTATTTACAAATGCCATTTCTTCCAGTTAATATCATACAATAAGGAGCACTATCTTCTAAAATGTAGGTACTTTACACACAATAGCATTTCTACAGAGAATTTGCTTCTCACAAACTTCAGTTTCGGATAGATTCTAAGTCTGATGTTTTACAGAAAAAACCCAGGTTACAGTTAAAATGTCAGTGACTAATAAACACTGAAGTAAAATGCCATCAATGTTAGTGACAGGCAATGGTTGTGGTTGTATTTTAATATAAAAGTTTTGGTTCAAATTGGAGCTAGGAGTGTATTTGATTCAACAATTAAAAACTTTTGCCTTGCCATCTATATACTATATAGAATATCAACAGGATTTTAACAGGAAATGAAAAATTGCACCAAATTTAGTTTGAAACAATGCAACATTACAATATATCTACAAGTAATAAAATGGAGGAATGTGTTTATTTAATTGATTAAATTATTGGTCACTGCAAACCCCTCTCAGACTATTTTAATAGAAATAATAGTTGTTCCAATCTGGACACTTAAGGATTGTCAACCTCTCGTTCCAATCAAAACATGGAGAGGTGAGGAGGTAGTGTGTGATCAAGAAATTATACAAGTTCATTTTGAACAATATTTCCACAGAAAATAATTTGAGTTATTCCAAAACTACGGTCCATGTCCCACTTTTATTTCAAACAATAAAATGTAATAACTGAAACTACCTGTCTCATTTAGATTCCTCCACAAATACACAAATATATTGAAATTTCCTCCCGTACCTAAATCTTTAGTTAATTGGAAATTATTTTCCAATAGTTGTGGAGAACTGAAAGCAAATTGAATGCAGTCACAATGTAACTTGTAACAGTATCGTAAAAATCACATGCATTACACCCTGCGAAAAAAACCTCAACCGTGGCACAAAGTTTATGTACATTGCACTTTTTAATTGATCTCTTTGTCTGTGTTAAAATTATAATATTCAAAAAAAATTACTTTGCATTAACATTAGCAATGAGCTTGACAGGTGGGAACATTCTCAACAAAAAAGAAAGAGGAAATGGTAGAACAAGCTAGCAGAGGATGACATCCGAGGTTTAATGCACTGCCCCAAAGCTTTCTTCATTGCACCATTCGTGATACTTCAAATTATTCAGGTGTGGGATCCCATCACTCTGTCATTTCTCAGTGCAGTTTGGTACCTGAAAAAAAGTAAATTCCGTTTTCAATTGGAAATCTTTCACATCTGTAAACGTACTGCACAATATCTTCATTAAATAAATTATGAAACATTATAAACCTGACTTTTATTTAAGATGAGCAGCACCATCAACGTCCATGCAATTCACAGGAATAGAAAGAGAATCTCTCCCTTCTATCCCCATTAAAAGGCACATTGCAACAATGATGCAAGTTGGAAGCTCAT
Source organism: Heptranchias perlo (assembly GCF_035084215.1). Classification (NCBI taxonomy): domain Eukaryota; kingdom Metazoa; phylum Chordata; class Chondrichthyes; order Hexanchiformes; family Hexanchidae; genus Heptranchias; species Heptranchias perlo. Next base: position 121,995,162 of record NC_090325.1, on the reverse strand, counting down.
GTTGTCTATACTGAAACAATTCACATATGAAGTCAGTATGAGTATGAACAGAACTGTTGCCCACAAAGAAGTTAAAACCTTCAGGAGAGGGGACAAGGGGGAAGGAGACAAAATTGAGAAGTAAAAGCTACTTTTTGCCATTTGTTATTTTTATTCACAGTAAAAGTCCGAATTCTAACAAACACCAACCTTTCTTGGCTTCTATGATAATCTTCACCCACTTGGCTTTAGGATCCACACACAATTTCTTCCCATTTTTCATGGTGACACTGTGAAGAGAAGGTAAACCTTAAAAATCGAATCAACAGAAATTGGATGTCTCCCACTGAAAGGAGAGAACTAAGTAAAAGAATTAAAAGAAAACTCTTAAAATCTGCCTCATAAACAAACCGATTAATCCTAAGTGTCTTGAGCAAAGAACACAGTTTAGCAAATGGAGATTGTAAAAGGAGAAAAGTGGTTTCAGTTCTTTGATTAAAAGGTGATGCTCTGATATGTTTACTTACATTATCTCTGTTGTCACACAGTGGGATCCTTTGGGAATATATTTCAAACTTCGCATGTACTTCGGGTTAATAAGCCTGGTGGTAGGCCGGATACATTTACAACGACCTTGGTTTCCTGGGATCGGAATGCCTGTGAAAAGGTATTTTAAGTTATATTCAATTATCGATTGAGGTGGAGTGAATCCTGGCACATTTTGTGTCGGCATTGAGATAATTTTATTTCTTCTGTACGTGGCCTGCTTTGATATATCTGTCCTAATTCTCAAATACTTCCAGAAAGTATCGCTCCTGAAGCCTTAATTAGCAGCACACCTACAAAATCCAGAGAGACGTACCTGCACGGTATTAAAATATAATGGCCTGGAATTTACTAGGTTGTAGCACCATAGTAACCATGAAATGACGGTGAATGCCATTACTAACGCCACAGTGAGCTCAACAATGTTCACTGTTGTTAGTGGCGAAATCGAAGAGCAAGTTCTGGCGTTCACCCATGCAGAGTGAAACGCAGAAATCCGGAACTTGCTCCTCCTGGTTTGCCAGCGATATGACAGCTTCGTATTAAAGGGATATTGCCAGCTACAATCAACAGAATCAATGGACCAGCGTCAACTTGTTCTTCTGCCCAGCTGGAAAGTAACTAATATCGGCAAAAAACAGGTACGATTAAATTAAGTTTTAATAACGCGGTGAGTCTTAATGACGGCCAAACAACTAAAAATTAACCTTTAAAAATGTGGAGTCTCATTACTCCTTATTTTAATAGTTTTTGGTCAATAAAAAAAGTTCATTATATTTTTTTTATATTGCATATTTTACAAGATTTTGCAAAGACAACTTTCAGAAACATGAACCTGGAAATTACTGTTGCTGATTTTAGTGGGCGAATGGTTAACTCTTTCATATACCACTCCTCTGCCTATTGCTTTAGTGTAGGCATCAATCCATGGAATGTAAACAGGCTACATTAAAAAGGTGAACACCGACATTAAAAAGATGGAGGACTGTTGTATGAACGCATTAAGCATTTCTTCACTAATATCAGCAGCAGTCATTAGCAGGCTGTGAAGTTTCAAATTAAAAGGAAATAAAAATGATTCAGTGTGACATCACCACATTTCAAAAAATATTACTATATGCAGATTTTAGTTATAAAATAAAATTTGTTCAAGCCTCCATATAACTGAGGAACAGACTGGGATGCATATAATAGGGTTGAATAAACATGTTACAAACTCAGCTTCGAGACTCTTTTTCACACTTCAGTGCAATGAGAAATAAAACACAAGATCACAAAGGACAACATACCCTGTGCAGTAATGACACACAGAAGCAGGATGAGAGTCATCACAGCAGCTGCTCTGTTCATCTTTGACTTTGAGTTGCTGAATGGATTTCTGCTGAAGGATCTTCTGTTCACCTCAGTGACTCTCTCGGTGTTGAATGAAGTTCTGTTGAAGAGAGGTCCAATGAGCTGCTCTTTATTCAGATCCACCACTTTCATTTTGCACAATCTAAGCAGTGAAAATTGTCAAACATGGGAAGCTCCCGTGGAAAGGGAATTTCCCTGCTCCTGAGCCAGACGTTCTGTAACTCTTCTGTCATTAATGATTCTGTAAAAATAAAAGGAAGATATTATCAACACCACTCCATAATAAAGACTTGATCAGATGACCTTTAACTCTTTAACCGTTCTGATGAAAGGTCATCGACGTGAAATGTTAACTCTGTTTCACCCTCCACATATACTGCCTGTCCTGCTAAATGTTTCCAGCATGTTCTGTTTTTATTTCAGATTACAGCATCCACAGTATTTTGGTTTTGTTCTTTAAATCTTGTTATTCTAAACATATTCAAACCTTTTGTATAGCTTACAGCAGTAACAGGCAGATAATTGATTGCGATAGGGGGTAATATGTTTATAAGTGTAGATTTTAAATATTTAACTGCAACCTCAAGGACAATTTTTTTTAATGTCAAAGATCATCTAATCAAGTCCTTACTGTGGAGTGGCGTTGATAGTATATCTTCCTTTTATTTTTACACAACTGTTAATGACGGACAGTAAAACATTGATAAGATCAAAGCCCACCTAATTTGATGCTTTTTAATGTTTTTCCCCAAGCAAGTAGCAAGAGATGAGCTGTAGAATAATCCAGTTCCAGATCTTACACCTGACTCACTGGGGAACCCCTCAATGTATTTTTAACACTGATCTTTCTCACTGTAGTAAGAGAAAACACAGACCAGACAATGGGACTAATGTCTATGATTTACAAGAAACATCTCTCACTTTCACTGGTTGTACTTTATAGTGTGAATTTTTGGACTTAAACGCTCCAAGTTTGGAAAGAGTTGCAATAATGTAAATCAAAAGGCTAGGAAAGGATTTACATTTCTCCAGCACCGTACAAAACCTCAGGATGATCAATACAGTACTTTTGAAGTGTAATGTAGGGAAATCTAATTCTAAAGTTGGTTGCAGTTGCAATGAATTTTCAACCTGATGATGTAGCAGCTTCAACTCAAGAATAAAAATAACTTCAAATACTGTTCCACCCACATGATGTTTTCTTGCATGTCTGGTGCATTTTTTTTTTGCCTTCTTTACTGTTTCTAAACAAATTTTCTTTCAGAAATAACAAAGCTAAGACAGTGCAACTTAGACATATTAGCCAGTAAATAATTGTCAGCATGATATCATATTTTTCTCTCTGCTGTTTTAATGCTATAAATCTTTATATTTTAAATGGGTTAACTTTTTGATTGAGATACAGGAGAGAAGAATTTGCTAAACGCTCATTAAGTGTTCACAGGATAACTTCATCAATGGTAATTTCTAGTCTTTTTTTATTATTTACTCTCAGGATGTGGGTGTCGCTGGCAAGGCGGGCATTTATTGCCCATTTTTAGTTGCCCTGAGAAGGTGGTAGTGGGTCTTCTTTTACCACTTGCAGTCCATGTGGTACTGTATTTTAGCGGTTTGATACAACTGAGTAACTTGCTAAGCCACTTCAGAAGCCAGTTAAGAGTCAACCATCTTGGTGTGGGACTGGAATCACAGATAGGCCAGACCGGGTAAGGATGACAGGTTTCCTTCCCTGAAGGATATTAATGAACTATTTGGGTTTTTACGACAATCCGATAGCTTTGCAAGATTTTGTATTCTCAAATTGCCATGGTGGGATTTGAACTCACGTTCTCTGGAATGGACTATTGTCAACTGTTCTCAACGAGTGACCATTGATACAAGGATAATTTTAATGACTTGAAGATTGGGAGCACAGCAAATCAGGAGCGATGTCCATTGCAAAGCATTTTCTGAACCAGCTTTCTTCGAGTGAGATGCAGTACCAGGAGAGCAAGTGAACATTGACACAATAGATACAGTACAGAATGTGGTTAGGTAGTGACTCCCCTACACAAAAATATACAGAGGTCATTATATTACTATTACTTAATGGGAGATTGGAGGAAAAATTATTTGGCTGAGAATGATGATCCTTAGGGGAAGATGTGTTGATCTCACTCTCCCAGTGAGAAGCAATGTTAATTTAAATGAATGGAAAATCACAAACTGTTGGTCCCTGATTTCCCACAGATGGTCCTTGCCAGCAACATACCTCACCCGGGAGCACCCAATCAGGGAATTAGCCCTTTAGAGACCATTCAAATAGCATTCAGCCACAGATTTAGTTACTCCTTCAAGGAATTTATCCCATAAAATTCTCGAGCACTTCCCCCAACAGAGATGTAGGGCTGACTGCCCTGTAATTTCATATCTCGCTCCTGTTTAAGTATGTCCAGTTTGAATCATGCCTTTAATCAAATCATTGATTCATCAAGAAAATCACTTTATTGTAATATTATTGCTTAAATTCTAATGTATGAAATGTTTCCCAGTAAAGGAAGATGCGAGACATGCAGTAATGTATCCAGTTCTTAATTTATCAAATTGTATGTGGGTCATAGTTACAACTGCGCAAGGTGTTTTATATTTCTTTATTTCAACATTAGAGAGAATAGACATCAGGTGTCATGAAGTATGAGAATGTGATAACTAAGGTCGTACACATGAGGGAGTTTTTATAGAGACATGCAAGCTATAGAGAGAACATTTTACTGTGTATAGTTCCTGTGCGAGAGAATCTCATAGTCCCTACATGCTCCAGCAGAAACTGTTGTAAATGTATGTTACAGTCGAGTACTGGAATATTAGGATGTATTTCACTGAGATTTCACACATTTCAGTTGTTATTACAGTAAGGGCTGTATTAAATCAAATGCTGTTATAAGGAGTTTAGAGGTATATTAGTTACAGCTCACAAAGCCCACACTTTGGTTAACGAGAGATCTAGCTGATATTTCTGCAATATTAAATGGCATAATTAAGGTAAACCCATAATATTGCTAGAAGGCCAGTCAGGACGGCAGAATAGGAGAACACGGCGGAATAGTTCGATAAGGGTCGTTTTCGGGCGGGGTAGCGTGATGCACTAGTACCCAGCGCCCGATGGCCCCTACGCAGGCCACATGTGAACTTCATGCTGCCTGCTACTTACCATGACATCTCCGTGCAGCCAGCGCCACCGTGCTGAGAGGCTGCACGGAGAATGAGGAAGTTGGAAATGGGGCCTGCACAGTGCACGTCATCAGCAGCCTGCAGCTCTTAAAGATGCAGGTGCACATTTCAAATGGCAGGTACACAGCTTACTAGGAGAAGGGAAAGAGGGCCAAGAGGATAGCAGGACCGGCACGAGAGAGGGCTCCATGCTTCTCCGATGATTCTCTGGAGGCCTTGGTGGAAGGCGTGGACGAAAGGAGGGCCAACATGTACCCGCAGGGTGGCAGGAGACCCTCCAGACTGCAGCTTCGCAGGCATTGGCAGGCTGTGGCGCAGGAAGTCAACACCAGGAGCATGACACCACCTACGTGGGTGCAGTGCAGAAAGAAGTTCAATGAATTGACACAAGTGGTCAAGGTGAGTGAATGCAAGTGTCAAGTGGCACATCCTACCAATTGAATCACTGCTCCATGCATGTTCAGTTTTTATTTCAGATTACAGCATCCACAGTGTTTTGGTTTTGTTCTTTAACTCTTGTTATTCTAAATATATTCAAACCTTTTGTATAGCTTACAGCAGCAACAGGCAGATAATTGATTGTGATAGGTGGTAATATGTTTATAAGTGTAGATTTTAAATATTTAACTGCAACCTCAAGGACAATTTTTTTTAATGTCAAAGATCATCTAATCAAGTCCTTACTGTGGAGTGGCGTTGATAGTATATCTTCCTTTTATTTTTACACAACTGTTAATGACGGACAGTAAAACATTGATAAGATCAAAGCCCACCTAATTTGATGCTTTTTAATGTTTTTCCCCAAGCAAGTAGCAAGAGATGAGCTGTAGAATAATCCAGTTCCAGATCTTACACCTGACTCACTGGGGAACCCCTCAATGTATTTTTAACACTGATCTTTATCACTGTTTAAAGAGAAAACACAGACCAGACAATGGGACTAATGTCTATGATTTACAAGAAACATCTCTCACTTTCACTGGTTGTACTTTATAGTGTGAATTTTTGGACTTAAACGCTCCAAGTTTGGAAAGAGTTGCAATAATGTAAATCTAAAGGCTAGGAAAGGATTTACATTTCTCCAGCACCGTACAAAACCTCAGGATGATCAATACAGTACTTTTGAAGTGTAATGTAGGGAAATCTAATTCTAAAGTTGGTTGCAGTTGCAATGAATTTTCAACCTGATGATGTAGCAGCTCCAACTCAAGAATAAAAATAACTTCAAATATTGTTCCACCCACAGAGATGTTTTCTTGCATGTCTGGTGCATTTTTTTTTTGCCTTCTTTACTGTTTCCAAACAAATTTTCTTTCAGAAATAACAAAGCTAAGACAGTGCAACTTAGATATATTAGCCAGTAAATAATTGTCAGCGTGATATCATATTTTTCTCTCTGCTGTTTTAATGCTATAAATCTTTATATTTTAAATGGGTTAACTTTTTGATTGAGATACAGGAGAGAAGAATTTGCTAAACGCTCATTAAGTGTTCACAGGATAACTTCATCAATGGTAACTTCTAGTCTTTTTTTATTATTTACTCTCAGGATGTGGGTGTCGCTGGCAAGGCGGGCATTTATGGCCCATTTTTAGTTGCCCTGAGAAGGTGGTAGTGGGTCTTCTTTTACCACTTGCAGTCCATGAGGTACTGTATTTTAGCGGTTTGATACAACTGAGTAACTTGCTAAGCCACTTCAGAAGCCAGTTAAGAGTCAACCATCTTGGTGTGGGACTGGAATCACAGATAGGCCAGACCGGGTAAGGATGACAGGTTTCCTTCCCTGAAGGATATTAATGAACTATTTGGGTTTTTACGACAATCCGATAGCTTTGCAAGATTTTGTATTCTCAAATTGCCATGGTGGGATTTGAACTCACGTTCTCTGGAATGGACTATTGTCAACTGTTCTCAACGAGTGACCATTGATACAAGGATAATTTTAATGACTTGAAGATTGGGAGCACAGCAAATCAGGAGCGATGTCCGTTGCAAAGGATTTTCTGAACCAGCTTTCTTCGAGTGAGATGCAGTACCAGGAGAGCAAGTGAACATTGACACAATAGATACAGTACAGAATGTGGTTAGGTAGTGACTCCCCTACACAAAAATATACAGAGGTCATTATATTACTATTACTTAATGGGAGATTGGAGGAATAATTATTTGGCTGAGAATGATGATCCTTAGGGGAAGATGTGTTGATCTCACTCTCCCAGTGAGAAGCAATGTTAATTTAAATGAATGGAAAATCACAAACTGTTGGTCCCTGATTTCCCACAGATGGTCCTTGCCAGCAACATACCTCACCCGGGAGCACCCAATCAGGGAATTAGCCCTTTAGAGACCATTCAAATAGCATTCAGCCACAGATTTAGTTACTCCTTCAAGGAATTTATCCCATAAAATTCTCGAGCACTTCCCCCAACAGAGATGTAGGGCTGACTGCCCTGTAATTTCATATCTCGCTCCTGTTTAAGTATGTCCAGTTTGAATCATGCCTTTAATCAAATCATTGATTCATCAAGAAAATCACTTTATTGTAATATTATTGCTTAAATTCTAATGTATGAAATGTTTCCCAGTAAAGGAAGATGCGAGACATGCAGTAATGTATCCAGTTCTTAATTTATCAAATTGTATGTGGGTCATAGTTACAACTGCGCAAGGTGTTTTATATTTCTTTATTTCAACATTAGAGAGAATAGACATCAGGTGTCATGAAGTATGAGAATGTGATAACTAAGGTCGTACACATGAGGGAGTTTTTATAGAGACATGCTAGCTATAGAGAGAACATTTTACTGTGTATAGTTCCTGTGCGAGAGAATCTCATAGTCCCTACATGCTCCAGCAGAAACTGTTGTAAATGTATGTTACAGTCGAGTACTGGAATATCAGGATGTATTTCACTGAGATTTCACACATTTCAGTTGTTATTACAGTAAGGGCTGTATTAAATCAAATGCTGTTATAAGGAGGGTAGTGGTATATTAGTTACAGCTCACAAAGCCCACACTTTGGTTAAGGAGAGATCTAGCTGATATTTCTGCAATATTAAATGGCATAATTAAGGTAAACCCATAATATTGCTGGAAGGCCAGTCAGGACGGCAGAATAGGAGAACACGGCGGAATAGTTCGATAAGGGTCGTTTTCGGGCGCGGGTAGCGTGATGCACTAGTACCCAGCGCCCAATGGCCCCTACGCAGGCCACATGTGAACTTCATGCTGCCTGCTACTTACCATGACATCTCCGTGCAGCCAGCGCCACCGTGCTGAGAGGCTGCACGGAGAATGAGGAAGTTGGAAATGGGGCCTGCACAGTGCACGTCATCAGCAGCCTGCAGCTCTTAAAGATGCAGCTTACTAGGAGAAGGGAAAGAGGGCCAAGAGGATAGCAGGACCGGCACGAGAGAGGGCACCATGCTTCTCCGATGATGCTCTGGAGGCACTGGTGGAAGGCGTGAATGAAAGGAGGGCCAACATGTACCCGCAGGGTGGCAGGAGACCCTCCAGTCTGCAGCTCTGCAGGCATTGGCAGGCTGTGGCGCAGGAAGTCAACGCCAGGTGCATTGCACCACGCATGTGGGTGCAGTGCAGAAAGAAGTTCAATGATTTGACACGAGTGGTCAAGGTGAGTGAATGCAAGTGTCAAGTGGCACATCCTACCAACTGTAGCATTGCTGCACACATCACACTCCCCCTCAACCACCCACCAACAAACACTGCCCATCCATATGCAATGCTGCTCTCGGATTGCTGCATCTCACCTGCACATAGTACCACACTTGCAGGCCACATAACCACCACTCACAGGTCACACAAACTGGAAGCTATTCGACCATGACAGGCACATCACCCACACACCTTGCAGGACACTCACTGACACACTGACCTCTGTCTTGCCGGAGAAGGTGGTGCATAACAGCCGGCAGCAGGAGGGACCTGAGGGTTGATGGGCTTACACATCCTAACCCCCCCCAGAGGAGACTGTGCTCAGGATCGTTGGGCAGGCCGTCACTGCAGCCGTGACAACATGCCATGCTGGAGGTCCCAATGAAAGGGGTCTCTGCCTATCTAATGCTCCTTCTCCTTTCCCACATCTCTCTCCTCCCATAATCTTTTCGGAATCACGTGCTGCAGATGCTGTCAGACCGCACATCTTACTTGCTCCTCTCTCCACTCCACAACTCAACCTGTTTCCCTTTGTCATCGCAGATACCCAAGAACACGTGGCAGCAACATCCGAGGAGGAGGAGGAGGAGGAGGAGGAGGGGGATGCTGAAGCCACACCGTCACTCGATCTGACACTTGCTTCCACCAGCTCAGAGACTGATACTGCGCATCCTTTATAGGCTAGGTTAGAGGAGGGATCTGCACGTGGTGAGACACCGAGCACAAGTGCGCAGGAGCCGAGGCAGGGGGAACGGATACCACAGGTGCCAGCTCACCAGAGGGCGAGGTCGCTCACTAGTTCTGCTGCAGAGGAGTCAGGTGAGGACTTCGATGGGCCATGTCACAGAAGACGGCTGATGGGCGTACACCACCAAATGCTTGGGGCACTGGAAAACCTTCCAGAAAGCCTGCGCACAATGAGAAGGGGCATGGAGGAGTCCAGCTCCAGCTCCAACTTGGCGCAGGGCTTTGTGCAGAGCTTGGAGCCTATCCTTTCCGACATGGAACGGGTGGTCACCTCCATCAGCGCACATGTGGAACCCACCATGATGCAGCATCTGATGACTGATGTCACAGCTTCCATTGCATCACAAACATCTGCCATCCAAGATCTGACTGCTGCATTTGGAGCTCAGACTGCTGCCTTGGAAGCTCAGACTACTGCTATCGTGGCTCTGGGGACCACTGTGGAAAGGGGCTTCCAGGGCATCACAGCACTCCAGCAATCCGTTCTCCAGCCGATCACCAGGAGTGCTGAGGCGCTGCCCTGGGAGAGTGGCAGTGGCGCCATGGCAGTCGGACCTGCTGTCCTCTCTCAGGACGACAGCATTCCTGTTCCCACCCCTGCCACTCCCCCAGTGCCCCTGTTGTTGCCTATCGGCCAGCCAGGCCAGACTGATGCAGCCCATGATGAGATGGTGCTGTCTGAAGCCGGGCCCTCCAGGCCCAGAGCTGCTCGCAGTCGTCCTCCAAGGCCATCTGGACGTTCCTGCATTGAAAGCCAGCAGCCTTCCACCACCCATGCTCCAGCCACCGGGGAATCACCTCATAGGAGCACTAGGATAGGTAAAGGCACACGAACAAAAGGCACTAAGGGAATGTACAAGGGTGAATAGTTCTGTTATGTTTGCATAATTTCATTTATTCATTGATAAATGAAACTTTGAATTTGCATTTGGTGGTGGTTTTTATTTATGCAATGAGCTGAGAGGGACACCAATGTACAATCAGATGGAGAGCGATTTGATTGCCTTGTGATGGGAAAGGTGGGGAGTGTAGGACTGTTGGTGAGTTGGGGGATGTAGTTCCAATTATTGATAGCGGGCACGGATCAGGCGAGCACGCACAGCCCTTGCGGACAAGGCGTGTGGTTCCTGCTGCACCCTTGCGTCTTCCTCCACTTCCTCTTCTGGCTCTACCCCCTCCTCCTCCTCCTCCTCAGCCTCTTCCTCCTCCTGCTCCTCCGCCTCTTCCTCCTCAGCCTCCTCCTCCTCCACCTCTGGCTCAGGGTCTTCTCCAATCATTGGTGGCAAAGGCTGGTCCCTCATGATGGCGAGGTTGTGCAGCATGCAGCAGACCACCACAAATCTGCCCACCTGCTCAGGGGAGTACTGCAGGGCTCCTCCAGAGCGGTCCAGGCAGCTGAAGCGTTGTTTGAGGAGGCCTATGGTGTGCTTTACGATGTTGCATGTGGCAGCATGGCTATCGTTATAGGCCTGCTGTGCACGTGAGTGTGGATTCCTGACTGGTGTCATGTGCCACGGCGTGAGGGGATAGCCCTTGTCGCCCAGTAGCCAGCCTTTGACTTGCCGAGTTGGGTGAAAGATAACTGGCACGTTGGACTGCCGCATGACGAAGGCATCGTGACTGTTCCCAGGGTAGCGGGCATCGATCTCCATGATTCGATGCATGTGGTCGCACACCAGCTGCATGTTGAGGGAGTGGAAGCCCTTTCCAATGAAGAAGATGGTTGAATTGCTATGTGGGGCACACAGTGCAATATGCGTGCAGTCAACGGCACCCTGCACCATGGGAAAGCCAGCAATGTGGGCGAACCCCTGTGCTCACTTGTTCTGCTTGACTTTGTGCAGAGGGAAGGTGATGAACCTGTTCTTCATCTGGTACAGTGCGTCTGTGACTTCCCTTATGCAGCAGTGCACTGCATACTGCGAGATTTTGCACTTGTTGCCAGCAGAGGCCTGAATGATCCTGAGCCGTAGAAATTCATTGCCACAGTGACCTTCACAGCCACAGGCAATGCTGTCCTCGCCCTGCTCTGAGGCTGCAGTTGTGGCCGCACCGGTTGACAGATCTCGGTGACGGCTTCCTTGGTGAACTTCAGGCGTCGGATGCAATCCTCCTCGGTCATGTTGAGGTAAGAGAATTGATCCCGGAAGGCCTTCACTGGGTAGGGTCTCCTGCTCAGTGCCCTGCGCCTCCCTGTCCTCCGTCTCCTCGCAGCTTGACCTGCTGTGAGTGGCCTCTCTGCCTCTGCCCAGTCATGCTCAATGCCCAGCGGGAGCCCTTGCAGACCACCCATGGTTGTCAGGAATGTTGTTTAACCATGGGTTGTAACTTTCCGAACCGTAAGGCAGTACGTGCCAAACCACTCTTAAATGTACTCTAAGAACTCTCAATAAGTATGGGGAGCTTCAAAAAACATTTCCTAGTCCACCAGCAGCCAGAAGCAACAATCCAGCAACTAACCTGCAACATCTGCATGGCCCCTTTAAATAGCGCTGGTGGGGGGGGTCCTTCAGGCACTGTAAGACACGTTCAGATGGTCGGGGTTAAGAATGTGCATTGAGTTGAGCGTTAAGGTCCAAAATGGTGTTCAAATCAGCATTGCACACTGATTGCACGCATTTTCTCCCTACTTTACATGCTTCCAGCATTCGGTATTTGTGCATGCGCTAACTCCTATACCAAGATGGCGTCCGGCGCACATCACACTGGAAATGTGCGTGCGCATCCAAGACGCCATCTTGGATGTCAGAGAGGCCGTGTAGCACAGAAACAATGGGCGCTATATGGCCCGATTTAGCGCCCCATATGTTTAAAATAGTAAAAAGTATATTAAAACATTTTAGAAAAAAATTCTTCACTCAAAAGATGATAAACATTTCAAATAATGTGCCAGGTAGGGTAATGGAATCAGAATTTTTTTTAGACAAGTTCCAGATGCTTTAGGATGTTAGGCAGAGTGAATTTATTAACCATAGTGATGAGTTCGATGAGCAGAGTGGACTTTTCTCAAACCAGAATATTCTTTTGCTAGCGGACATTTTCTTGATTGGTTTTTATTCGAACAGCCATGATTGACACGGAGTTAAAATGCGATTGAGACTTTGCAGAGATCCACATATCACAAGGTATGATTATTCGTACATTAGCTGTTTTTCCCCAGGTGAACAGTTTCAGATTGACTGCAGAATAATCCAGTTCCACATTTATAATCTGACCCACGGGACGAGGTCAACTTACAGACTTGGAACTGATCCTTGGGTTATAATAAAAAGGAAACACATCGCTCAGCTGAAACTTGTGAACTACAGGAAATGAGCCATCCTCGAACTTGATAACATGAGGTGCACAGCTGAGATACATCTTTGCTCAATTAAAAAGTGCATGTTCTGATTGTGAAAAGCTGTAATGGTGCAGATATATTTGTGGATGTTTGATGTGATGAATTTTCATCTGCAATGCGTTTTCAGTCAGAGTATTCAACATTATATATAAAAATGGATGAAAGATTGAGTATTCCAATTGATCAATGACAGGAGCCTCACTGGGAGCGAGTGTGGGTGGTCACACCTATCAGAAATGCTTTTCGATCACGATGAAACTAACTGACCTGAAAATCCAGGGTCCTGGCTCCACCACTGGAAGTGCAGCAGAGCAGGATCCTATTTGACAACGGGTGAGGATGTTGGCCCGGTCCTAAATCACAGGGCTGGATCCCTTTTAGTAAATGAAGCAGGCTGCCTGACCTATTTCAGTGCTGCAGAGGTACCCACCCCAAGGATGAGCCATAAAATTGGAGCTGCACCCTGCCATTCCAATGGGGATGGGGGAGGCAGAGGTCCTCACAGAGCCAAAGGTGAAAGATTAAAATTAAAAATAACTTTTCCACAGGAAGATAAAGTCCAGCAGTGTGAGGATATCCATCCCCTCTGGGATCGATTACCTTTAATTCTTGAGTTGTCTGGAGAATTCACCAGGCCCAGAATGGAGCCAATGTCTAATCTCATCAGACGTGGCTTCTACTGAGCTGAACGAAGCAATGCTGAGTGGAATTCACAGCACAGACTGGGAACACCACCTCACATGTCCTCAATGCTGACTGCGGGCACGGGTCACGGAAGGTAAGGTTTGCCCACAGCCCACCCCAATCAATCCATGGGCCACTTCTTAAGGACATGGAAATCTCTTGGATCCAGGCTCTGCCCCAAATTCCTGGCCTCTTGCGGGTGATCTATTCCAGTTTATCCCTCTCCCACCCCACAAATCTTGGCTCCACTATCTTTAACCCGATTCCTTTATTTATCTGATTGTCTCTTTCTTCTCACATGACACCACCCCCCCCACCGCAGTCCTCCTACTTCCTGACTTGAATCTCCCAACTCAGAGTGACCCTGCTGTCAACAACTCAAACCACCATTTCCAGAATCTTTAGGTTTAACTTAAATATCACTTCATATTAATTTAAAATAATATGATATTACCTGCATTAATCGCACCAAGCTCCTTTAAATTTATTTCAATGATTAGAGCATTTCCCCATCCAGTGATCTTCCTGTCCTACACCCATACCTGCCTGACCTGCTGTCTCCTATCTTGCCTGAGCTGACAGGCTGCCTCTTTTCATCAGACATCAGGATCTCCATCTCAGTGTTGCTACGTGTGGGGCATGATTTAAGCTCGGACTGGGAAACCAGTGTGTGCGTAGATATTTACATGGGGCACCCAGAAGTCAAGCGAGTGCATCACGATATCCGATCACAACTCAATTGAAGGTAGGTATTTGTGCTTCCGGGTTTCCCACACATCAGTCAGCCAGATTGACAGGCTGGCTGTGTGTCAGGTGGGAAAGGAGTCGTTAATCGGAGAGGGAGGAGAGAAGGAGAGAGAGATCATGGGCCATGGAAGAAATTGGTTGGTCGGGAGAGGTGGGGGCACGTGGACAACATCAGGTAGGCCTTGCAGCAGCAACAGGGGAGTGGGGTTCAGCATCGGGGAGTCCACCATGGGGAGGTGCAGGGGTCGGCTGATTGCATTGGTCCGATTACGCCAAGTGAGCCTGTTGAGTCTGGATGAAGGATTCCTGCTCCTCTGGGCCCACAAGCAGTGCAATAAAGGGACTCACCTCATGGATCCGGTCCCTTCCGCCTGCTTTCACCTGACGTGAATCAGAAACGATGGGAAACCCGAACGGTAAGGTAAAATTCCTTTGACATTTATTATACACAAAACATTAAGTGCCTCAACTATTGCAATGAGGTGCATTGCCCATTTCAACATTGGCCCGTCGGCTTTAAATGGGGACGGGATTTCCAGGATTCTGTTTTTGAAACGCCCATTGATTAAACCCGGAAGGGAGCGCATTTGAGCTGAGATGCGGTCCCACTCCAAAAACAAACTATTTTTACTGCCCACCCGCCCCCAACCCACCTGTTCTTGGGAGTAAAATTGCCTCCCAGGGGACTGAAATCAACGGGGCGGAAGGGAGTCTGCAGGGGCCTGCGGTAGTGGGGAAAATCTGGCAAGGCCGGGGACGCGGACGTCCTGCCGAATTTAACGGCAGCACCTCATTAAAATGTTTTCCTTCCATTTTCTGCCTGTCAGCTGGCCAAATTGACAGGCTGGCTGGACGGGAAAACCAGCGGCAGGAGGAGGCAGAAGAGGAAACTTCGGGGCTGTCCGCAGCAATCGGGATGGAGGGAGCTACAGAATGGGGCTTGTGGGGGGGTGGAAGAGAGCAGTCATCGGGAGGGAGGGAGCGAGAGTACAGAGCGTTTGTGGGTGGTAGTCGTAGTAGGGGGTAGATAGAGGCCGCGTTAAGCAGTGGGGAGGCCAAAGACTTCTTTGAGGGACCGGGGAAGCCTGATTTAAATATGTTAATAAAATGTCCCATCCCTCGAGGGTGGGAGACTCGCATGGCACTCTAACCGCCGCTGTAAAAATGGCACTGGGCACGGACGCGATGGTTTCCGGATGCAATCCACGTTTTTAATTTTTTAACCCCCCCACTCCGACTCTCTCCCACCCATCATGTGGGGGTTAACATTGAGATCCAGGAATCACGTGCTAAACCAAACCCCATATTCCACAATCCCAATGATACCAATGGGGGGCAACCAACATCCTGCCAGTGATGAACAAAGATCTCTAAACTGACATTGTCTGCACACGCATGTATTAAGACTTTTATAGAACTTGGTTACGTTACAGTTATCCAATACTTCACTTCAATAAAAGTACAACGTCTGACAAGTGCTCACTCTGGAGAAACCAACACTTACGGGGGGTGATTTTAAATCAGGGCATCCTGGGCAGGGTGTGTGCAGGAGAGAAACTCCCACGGAGATATGAGCGCAATGCTCAAGCCATTTTAGTTCCTGGGCTTCATTTGAATAGTGCAGCATTGGCTCCTGCCCAAAACCAGCGGGATTGACATCAGGGCCGGTGGATGGGAGCAGATATTTGAATGGGAGCTTGATGTCACTGGGGATAGAATAAGAATCATAGAATAATACAGCACAGAAGGAGGCCATTCAGCCCATCATGCCTGTGCCGGGTCTTTGAAAGAGCTATCCAATTAGTCCCATTCCCCTGCTCTTTCCCCATACCCTGCAAATCTTTCCACTTCAAGTATTTATCCAATTCCCTTTTGAAAGTTACTGTTGAATCTGCTTCCGCCACCCTTTCAGGCAGTGCATTCCAGGTCATAACAAGTCGCTGTGTAAACATTTTTTCCTCATGTCGCCTCTGGTTCTTTTGCCAATTATCTTAAATCTGTGTTCTCTGATTACTGATCATTCTGTCACTGGAAACAGTTTCTCCTTATTTACATTATCAAAACACTTCATGATTTTGAACACCTCTATTAAATCTCCCCTTAACGCAGGAACAGAAGTAGGCCATTTAGCCCCTCGAGCCTGTTCCGCCATTCAATGATTTGTGACCTAACTCCATATACCCGCCTTAGCCCCATATCTCTTTTATATCTTTGGTTAACAACAATCTATCAATTTCAGATTTAAAATTAACAATTGAGCTTGCATCAACTGTCGTTTGCGGAAGGGAGTTCCAAACTTCTACCACCCTTTGAGTATAGAAATGTTTCCTAACTTCACTCCTGCTTCTAATTTTTAGACGATGTCCCGTAGTCCTAGACTCCTCAACCAGCAGAAATAATTTCTCTCTATCTACCCTATCAGTTCCTCTCAATATCTTGAAAACTTTGATCAAATCACCCCTTAATCTTCTAAACTCCAGGGAATACAACCCGAGTTTGTGTAATCCCTCCTCATAATTTAACCCCAGGAGTCCAGGCATCATTCCAGTAAATCTACACTGCACTCCCTCCGAGGCCAACATATCCTTTCTAAGGGAACAGCCCCCAGCATAAAGTTAGTGCTGGGACGGCTGAAGGTATTTGAAAGCAGGTGCTGTTGCTGGGAGGGAGAAAGAAAGCCTGGGCAGGGGAGGCCCAATGACTCCTTGCTGGGCCCGAGGGAGCACTCCTGCTCCTTGAGACCCAGACAAATCCTCAGAAAAGTTAAATAAAAATAGTTACCATGGCCTCATCCGGCCACTCTGCTGACTACCGCCATGACCTGCCTGTCTGGTTTGGACCCGTGAAGCGCCCCCCACCGTCCCCACCGAATCCCTGAGTTGAAATTGCATTGCGGCACCAATGACATAATTGGGCGTGAGTTTTGATTGTAAAGTAGGCCCCTGTGTGAACTCCCTCCACCTGCCATTTTAATAACCTGCCCACCTCGTTGATGCCAATCATTGTCTAAAGTGTATCCTGAACAGATTTCTCTTTATTAGTCAGTCCACTAAATTTATTTACTGGAGAGACACACGACCGTTTTGCTGGTGATTGAAGAACAGTGACAATACATTCTTCATATGAAATCATGTTTATTTTAATCACTTGAATACATTTGAAGATAAAGGTACAAAAATACTCAAAAGATTAATTCACAACAAAAGTCACTTGTAGCAACGTTACTGACTGATAAATCAGTGTTATACTCAACACAACTTCCAGCCAACTGGACCCAGTGAAAAATCCCTCAGTGCCAAAGATTTCTACTGCTCACTGCACAGAGATTAGTTCTATTTAAAAATGTTGTTTCTTCCAGTTCATATCATACAATAAGGAGCACTACCTTCGAAAATGTCGATATTTTACACGCTAAATCATTTCTACAGAGAAATTGCTTCCACAAACGGAGGCGCCTTTAGATGTGTGCGAGTAGCCTACTCACTGCAGTCAGGACCTCAATTAGTTCAGGTGGGTGGGTATTTCTAGAATCAATTAACGTCCCTGTGAGACGTTAGTAGATCTTTATAAATTGAATTTGACTTAACTTTAAATTTTACGCCTCCAGCATGCTTTCCCGGGGCTCGTGGATCTCGCCAGTGAAAAGGAGGCGAGAAGGGCTGGATGATGAGGTCAGTGCCTTTATTGATCACAGTCACTGTCCATTAATACATTGGTGATGTCGTAAGAGCTTCAGGGATATCTGGAGCTGGTTCAAGTTTCAGTTTCCAGATTTGGAAAATGTTGAGTGTGTAACTGTGGTGACTCCTCCCCCTGGGGTTTGTTCAGTGGTTAAGGAAGTTCCAGAGTCAGACTTCATTCAAACAGCAGCCTGTGTTGGTGAACCCGTGTGAATTCCAAGAAATCAGATTGTTTTATACACCAAGTAACTCTTTGGGTCAATGTTTGGCTTTGCTCCCATCTACTTATCACTGGTAATTTGTTTTAAGACTCCATTAGTAGCATCGGATTTTATTCATTCGATTACTGTTGAAAGAGAAATGGATGTAATAAAAGCAATACATTTTATCACATGTTCTGCTGCTCCCTGACCTGTTTGTATATTTGTATCGTACGTTTGCCTGGCTCAGCAATAAATAGGCAAATGACAAAAAATGAATAAATGAAAAGAATATTCACAAGAGAGGGCATCGTTCTATTTTTCCAGTTTTGATTTAACACAATGTAGTCTTGTCCCTTTTATGATAACCATACTTCATAAATACTTGAAAAGGAAACATTTGCAAGCTATGGGGAAAGAGCAGGGGAGTGGGACTAATTGGATAGCTCTTTCAAAGATCCAGCACAGGCATGATGGGCCGAATGGCATCGTTCTGTGCTGTAAGATGCTTTGATTTGTTTTAACAACTTCTATATAGAAATGTACGCCAAAAATTTGTGATAATCTCAGGAACGTAAAAACCAGCGTAAACCAAATGGAAATCAACTTAAACTAATGGGGCCTGAGGACAGTGCAGAAGTTACTCCATGTTTTTATTGAAGCCCCACTTTATGTATCGAAATTAAAATGTGAAGCCATCAGACGACGATTTATGCACATTAGGCATGGCGAGGGTTAAATTGGATAATCCCCTGAAAAGGTTACATTAACGCTGCCTGCTGTTTTAAATGACTGCTGCGTGCAGCCAGCGCTAATTGCACTGTTGATCGGCTGCACGCATCAGCAGGGAGTCCCGATATCGCGAGTTGCTCGCGCTTCTTGAAGGCAGCCTGCACCTCTTAAAGGGGAGGTACATTGTGGCTGCAAGAAGTGGTGGGAGTCGTTTCAAAACTGAATCTGTGCTACGATACTTTGATGAATGGCTGCATCTGGGAGGGAGTGTGCACCAAGGTTCTCTGATGATGCACTGCAGGCCTTGTTGCAAGAGATGGAGAGAAGGAGGTTCATCCTGTATCCACAGGGGGCCAGGAGGCCCTCCAGCCATATGTTGGAGGGAAAAGTGGAGGAAAAGTGGAGGAGGTAAATGCCAGGAGCATACTGCCAGCGTTCAATACGCCCTTTACCAAGATGGCGTCCTGCGCTGCTTTAATGAACGGCAGAGGGAATCGGTAGAGGTTTCGCTGATTCAATTCAAAAGATGAAGGTAACTGATACGTAGCATAAAACTGGCATAAGTCACTTAGGCACAAATTTCCTCAATTCTTCGCCCTGAAAATTTGCATTATGCTGCACTTCTGCTGCTGTTTTGGTGCAAATTTCAGGAAATTCGGGGCCTTAGTCTCCTATCTTGTGACACTCCTCTTTAATTGCCTCCATCCCTTTCAATTTGACTTGCATGCACTTTTCTTCTCCTCCCAGTTGTTTCATCCCTCGACCCACCTGGGTTTCCACTGAAATTGTGAATAATTATCCAAATGAGTCTAGGCCAGAAAATTGAGTGTTATTAGCACTTAGGATTCAGGCGGATCATACACCTAAGGGAGATTAGTGCCTCCAATGTCTGCAGAATGCTTGCCTCCCACTTGGCGATTCACCATAATATTTCCCCTGGTTAGAATTCAATAGCAATCCCAGTTAACACCGCATGACTGCATTATTCAGGCAGCAGAGAGGAAACGATCTGCCCGGTGACATGACCGGGACCAATCCTAATCTAATTAGAAAGTCTAAAAAACAATGACAAAGCTTCAGCTCAATGAAGGTCCCAGGAATTGATTTGGCGTCCTTAGCAACGGTGGCCCAGGAAGATTGGATCTTAAACCCCATCAATTCATTGGTTGTTGCCACATTAAATGGGGGGGAACCAACATCCTGTCGGTGATGAACAAAGATCTCTAAACTGACATTGTCTCCACACACATGTAATAAGAGTTTTATAGAACTTGGTTACGTTACAGTTATCCAATACTTCACTTCAATAAAAGTATAACGTCTGACAAGTGCTCACTCTGGAGAAACCAACACTTATGGGGGGTGATTTTAAATCAGGGCATCCTGGGCGGGGTGTGGGCAGGAGGGAAACACCCATGGAGATATGAGCGTGAAGCTCAAACCATTTTAGTTCCTGGGCTCCATTTGAATAGTGCAGCATTGTCTCCTGCCCAAAACCAGTGGGATTGACATCAAGGCCGGTGGATGGGAGCAGATATTTGAATGGGAGCTTGAAGCCACCGGGAATCTAAGGGAACAGCATAAAGTTAGTGCTGGGATGGCTGAAGGTATTTGAGAGCAGGTGCTGTTGCTGGGAGGGAGAAAGAAAGCCTGGGCAGGGGAGGCCCAATGACTCCTTGCTGGGCCCGAGGGAGCACTCCTGCTCCTTGAGACCCAGACAAATCCTCAGAAAAGTTAAATAAAAATAGTTACCATGGCCTCATCCGGCCACTCTGCTGACTACCGCCATGACCTGCCTGTCTGGTTTGGACCCGTGAAGCGCCCCCCACCGTCCCCACCGAATCCCTGAGTTGAAATTGCATTGCGGCACCAATGACATAATTGGGCGTGAGTTTTGATTGTAAAGTAGGCCCCTGTGTGAACTCCCTCCACCTGCCATTTTAATAACCTGCCCACCTCGTTGATGCCAATCATTGTCTAAAGTGTATCCTGAACAGATTTCTCTTTATTAGTCAGTCCACTAAATTTATTTACTGGAGAGACACACGACTGTTTTGCTGGTGATTGAAGAACAGTGACAATACATTCTTCATATGAAATCATGTTTATTTTAATCACTTGAATACATTTGAAGATAAAGGTACAAAAATACTCAAAAGATTAATTCACAACAAAAGTCACTTGTAGCAACGTTACTGACTGATAAATCAGTGTTATTCTCAACACAACTTCCAGCCAACTGGACCCAGTGAAAAATCCCTCAGTGCCAAAGATTTCTACTGCTCACTGCACAGAGATTAGTTCTATTTAAAAATGTTGTTTCTTCCAGTTAATATCATACAATAAGGAGCACTACCTTCGAAAATGTCGGTATTTTACACGCTAAATCATTTCTACAGAGAAATTGCTTCCACAAACGGAGGCGCATTTAGATGTGTGCGAGTAGCCTACTCACTGCAGTCAGGACCTTAATTAGTTCAGGTGGGTGGGTATTTCTAGAATCAATTAACGTCCCTGTGAGACGTTAGTAGATCTTTATAAATTGAATTTGACTTAACTTTAAATTTTACGCCTCCAGCATGCTTTCCCGGGGCTCGTGCATCTCGCCAGTGAAAAGGAGGCGAGAAGGGCTGGATGATGAGGTCAGTGCCTTTATTGCACTGCTTGTGGACCAGGAGCAGGAACGTTTCCACCAGGCCCAACAAGCTCACCGACACGATCGTAACCCCCACGATCGGCCGACCCGCCCTGATGTTCTGGACCCCCCCCAATGACATAGATCCCCTCCTGATTGTCGAGACCACCACAATTACCGATTGCTCCACTCCCCAGCGATGGCCTACTTCTTACCTCCACAACGATGGCCTACTTCTTACCTCCACAACGATGGCCTACTTCTTACCTCCACAACGATGGCCTACTTCTTACCTCCACAACGATGGCCTACTTCTTACCTCCACAACGATGGCCTACTTCTTACCTCCACAACGATGGCCTACTTCTTACCTCCACAACGATGGCCTACTTCCTACCTCCCCAGCGATGGCCTACTTCTTACCTCCCCAGCAATGGCTGACTGCTCACCTTCCTCCCATCCCCCATTCCCCATCAAGCCCCCAAGGATCCCGATCTCTCCCCGACAGCACCCCTCCGCCGCCACCATGCAAACACCGAAGACTCTGATCTCTCCCTGGCTGACATCCAGTCAACCTGTCAATCTGGATGGCAACTGGGCACAATATACAGAAGTAACATTTTTATCCTTCAACTAAGTTGGGATCGCAGATTCCGACCCGCCAACTTCACTTCCAGGTTTCCCGTCCGATAAGCATCCCCCCACTCTCTTCCCGGCTCCAAGTTAATATCCAGGCTTACAATGTGACAGGGTTGAACAGTGACATCATTTTCAGAAAACACTGAAGGGAAAATACTTGAACAAGCTATCAGAAGGTGATATCAGAGCATTAACACCCTGGACAAAGCTTCCTTCATTTCAACGTTCATTGTACTTTAGGTTAACCAGGTGTGGAGTCGAGTCCATCCCATTGCGGCTTCATTTCTCAGTTGTGTCGTCTGGCACCTGAAATAAAATAAAAGTTACTTTTAACCACGAACTACAGATATTTACTTTAATATAGTGCACAATATCTTCAGCAATATAATTATGGAGCATTATTAATCTGACTTTTACACAAGATGAGCAGCATTGCTAACACTGATGATTTTATTCCCAAGTCATTGATTTTGCAATATGGTTTAACATGCAGGATGCATGGGGCCAGAGAGAAAAATTATTTCTCTTCCTTCCATCCTGTTGAATCAAGCAAATTTGCGGAATAATACAAAGGCAGTAAATGCTGAACAAAATCCTGAGTTCTGACAACGGTGGATGACACAAAACTGTGAGAATAGATGGTCGAGATTTTCACAAACAACTTTTCTGTATAACTTGAAAAAATAAATGGATTTAAAATCCTCGTTCTGATGGGAGTCTGCAGGAACACATTACATTAAAGAGTAAAATAGAACGGATAATAAAAAGTTAAAACATGACGCAAAAAGTAGTTTACAGTTTTCAAACAGCAGAACAAAAAATTGTGGAGCGTAACATAAAGGAAGGAAGGCAGCAGGAAAAGGAAATGAAAGTGAAGATATATATTACATATTTTATTCTTAAGGACCCTGTTCTGTGCTTAATTGGCTGATCTCAGCTGGGTCCTAAAGGTACGACAATTGGTCTCAGCATTGTTGGGAGAGAGAGCATAAAATCACCCAGCATTCCTTCACCTGATTGCTATCCAGTGACCCCCCCTCCTGGAAGTGCCATATTTGGATGTTGGGTGAGGCTTGTGTAAGGCTCAGCCCTGATGCCAACTGTGGTTGAATAGCTTGCTAACATTCACTGTCAAGGCTCACACATAAATGATGAGCACTTGAATAAAGTACCAGGGGCATCAAAAGCCTGTGGGAATGTATAGCAGAGAGGAGTCAACGCCTTCAACCGAGGAGGAGAGGGGCAAACATGGTTTAAAAAAACAATTCACTGTATCTGCTTTTATTCATACGCAAAGTCTTAATTCTGCCAAACACCAACCTTTCTTGGCTTTAATGATAATCTTCACCCACTCGGCATCAGGACTCACACATAATTTATTCCCATTTCTTTTGGTAACACTGTGAAGAGAAGGTAAACCTTTAAAATCTAATCCACAGAAATTGGATGTCTCCCACTGAAAGGTGAGAAATTAGCAAAAGTATTAAAAGAAAATCCTTCGAATGTGCCTCATAAACAAACTGTGATTGATCCAACATATTTTGAATAAAGAGCACAGTTTATTAAATGGACGTCACCGAAGGAGAAATGTTAATGGTGATGTTCTGACACATTTACTCACATTATCTCTGGTGTCTCACAGTGGGATCCTTTGGGAATATATTTCAAACTCCGGATGAGCCGTGGATTGATAAAATTGGAGCTGTTCTGAGTGCACAGGCAACGACCTTGAGTGCCTGGAATTGGAATACCTGTGAAAAGATCCATTTAACTTAGATTTAATTATCGATTGAGGTGGAGAGAATCCTGGCACTTTGTATCAGAGTTGAGATATTTTAATCTTTTCAACATATGGTCCACAAGGAAATATTAGGTATCTGTCCAAATTAATCATGCTGATTACATTAACCTGGAGATGACTATCATATTTTTTATAAGGAAATCTTTTATCATCATAAGGTGCTGGGTTAAAGGGTTTAAAATTACTGAATACCCCCCAGGTCTCTCTGTTCCTGCACCCCCTTTAGAATTGTACTATTTTACATAATTCTATGTAATTACAGTGAAATGAGAAATAAAACACAAGATTACAAAGGACAACATACCCTGTGTAGTAATGGCACACAGAAACAGGATGAGAATCGTCACAGTAGCTGCTCTGCTCATCTTTGACTTTGAGTTGCTGAATGGATTTCTGCTGAAGGATCTTCTGTCCACCTCAGTGACTCTCTCTCTGCTGAATGAAGTTCTGTTGAAGAGAGGTCCAATGAGCTCCCATTTATTGAGATCCTCTACTCTCAATTTGCATAATCTCGAGCAGTAAAAATTGTCAAACATAGGAAGCTCCTGTGGAAGGGAATTTCCAAGCTCCTGAGTCAGAGGTTCTTTCACTTCTGCAGTGTTAAATATATTCATAACTTGTACATAGTTTACAATGGCAAAAGGCAGATAATCTGTTGCTATAGGTGGTGAATTATGTGTTCATTTTAAAGAATTAACTGCAATTTTTAGAAAAATGGGGATAATATTCAACTGAGGCAAGGGCATGAAAAGGGTGGTTGCAGGTCAGTCACCCGTTACATATCCTGCTGAATGTTTCTTTCCATTTAATTTCCATTGATGGCTGATCTGCTACTGCCCATTTTGTGCCCCCTCTGAAATTGAATTTTTCGATTTTTTTATGTCAAAGATCATGTGGTCAAGTCCTTATGGAGTGTTGTTGATAAAATCTTCCTTTTGTTTTTACACAACCGTAAATGACAGACAATTAAACACTGATAAGATCGTGCCACATAATTTGTTTAATGTTGTTCCCAAGCAAGTAGCCTCAGATAAGCTGCAGAATAATCCAGTTCCAGGTCTTACACCTGACCCACTGGGGAACTCCTCAATGCATTTTTAACACTGATCTTTCTCACTATAATTAGAGAAAACCAGACCAGACAATGGAGCTAAAGCTTGTGATTTAGAGGAAATAACTCTCTCTTTCACTGGCTGAACATCATGCCGTGACTCTTTAGACTTTAATGTCCCAAGTTTCGAAAGAGCTGCAATGATGTAAATGTAGTTCTAAAGTAAATTACACTTGCCACTTGCAATGAATTTTCAGCCTGATGATGCAGCAGCTCGAACTCAGGAATAGAAATATCTTCAGTGTTATTGCACGTACAGAGATGTTTTCTTGCAAGTTTGGTGCCAGACAGAAGAATTTGATAAATGCTCATTAAGTGTCCACAGCATGATGTGATCGACGGTGATTTCTAGTCTTTATTTTAAATGATTCATTCTCAGGATATGGGCATCGCGAGAAGGCTGGCATTTATTGCCCACCCCTAGTCGTCCTGAGAAGGTGGTGGTGAGCCTTCTTCTTCAAACGATCTTCAAGTGATTAATTTATCTCTATATCAATGATCACTAGTCAAGGTCAGTAACCAATAGACTAGAAATTATCATAATTTCTATTCTATTGACAACTGTTCTTGACTAGTGATCATTGATATATGGATCATTTTAATACCTTGAAGATTGGGAGTGCCACATAAGACACACGATCATCTTTGCATCAGATTTTCTGATCTGGAAATCCTCGCGTGAGATTCAGCACCAGGAGAGCAAGGGCATGATTTTAGCTCGGGTCCAGGAACCCAGCATGTCCTTAGATATTCATGCAGGGAAACCGGAGGTCAAGTGAGTGCATCGCAAACTGTAATCGCAACTCAATTGAAGGTAAGTATGTGTGCACCAGGCAGCCAGATTGACAGGTTGGCTGCCTGTCGGAAGGGAATGGAGCTGTGAGTTGGAGAGGGGGGAGGGAGGGAGAGATAAATCGTGGGCCATGGAAGAAATCGGGTTGGCCTTCGAGACAATCGGGGTGGGGGATCCAGCATTATGTGGGGGTTTAGCATTCGGGGTGTGATGGGGTCCAGCATCAGGGGCAGTCCAGCATCAGTGGGGAGTGGTCGGCCGATGGGGTGGGTCCGATTATGCCTGGTGAGCTTGGGGTCTGGATGAAGAACTCCTGCTCCTCCTGGCCTGCTGACAGTGCAATAAAGGCACTCATCTCATGGATTGTTCCTTCTCACCTGCTTTCACCTGACATGAATCAGAAGTGATGGGAAACATGAACAGGAACTGTTACATTTACTTGATGTTTCTAATTGTATGTAGGTCATAGTTAAAAGCGTGCAAGGTGTTTTATATTCCTTTATTTCAACATTAGAGAGAATAGGGATCAGGTGTCATGAAATATGAGAATGTGATAACTAATGTTGTACACATGAGGGCGTTTCTATTGAGACATGCAAGCTATAGAGAGAACATTTTACTGTGTATATTTCCTATGTTAGAGTCTCATTGTCCCTACATGCTCCATCAGGAGCTGTTGTAAATGAATGAGTGTTACTTCAGTTGTTATTACAGTCAGGGCTGTATTATATTATACAGGGACGAGTGGTATATTAGTGAACACTACGTCAATGGGTATTGGAGTTTGCTCCATACCCATTCCTTGTAATTCTTTCCAATGTATGTAGTTCTGAAGATACAAAAGGAGGTTCATATATTTAACAACAGAAGAGAATCTTGATCATTTATTATAATATCTGCTGACATTTTTCAAAATTTGACAGCAGTCATTTGCATATTCTATCATTCTATTTTTAATATACAATCACAGCTCATAAAGCCAACACTTTGGTTAATGGGAGATCTCGCTACTACTTATATGCTATCAAATAGCATAAATAAGGTAAGCCCACAATATTGCTGGAAGGTCAGTCAGGACGGCTGAATAGGAGAACATATGTTTAAAATAGTAAAAAGTACATTGAAACATTTTAGAAAAAAATCTTTCACTCAAAAGGTGATAAACATTTCAAATAATGTGCCAGGCAGGGTAATGAAATCAGAGACTTTAGACAAGTTCCAGATGCTGTGGGATTTTAGGTTGAGTGAGTTAATAAACACCAGTGATGAGCTCAATGGGCAAAGTGACCTTTTCTCATCCCTGAATATTCTTTAGTTAGTGGATATTTTCTTAATTGTTTTTTAATTAAACAGCCATGGTTGACACAAAGTTAAAATGCGATTGAGACTTTGCAGAGATCCACATATCACAAGGTATGATTATTCGTACATTAGCTGTTTTTCCCCAGGTGAACAGTTTCAGATTGACTGCAGAATATTCCAGTTCCACATTTTGTATTTGACCCACGGGACGAGGTCAATTTACAGACTTGGAACTGATCCTTGGGTAAAAATAAAAAGGAAACACATCGCTCAGCTGAAACTTGTGAACTACAGGAAATGAGCCATCCTCGAACTTGATAACATGAGGTGCACAGCTGAGATGCATCTTTGCTCATTTAAAAAGTGCATGTTCTGATTGTGAAAAGCTGTAATGGTGCAGATATATTTGTGGATGTTGGATGTGATGAATTTTCATCTGCAATGCGTTTTCGGTCAGAGTATTCAACATTATATATAAAAATGGATGAAAGATTGAGTATTCCAATTGATCAATGACAGGATCCTCACTGGGAGCGAGTGTGGGTGGTCACACCTATCAGAAATGCTTTTCGATCACGATGAAACTTACTGACCTGAAAATCCAGGGTCCTGGCTCCACCACTGGAAGTGCAGCAGAGCAGGATCCTATTTGACAACGGGTGAGGATGTTGGCCCGGTCCTAAATCACAGGGCTGGATCCCTTTTAGTAAATGAAGCAGGCTGCCTGACCTATTTCAGTGCTGCAGAGGTACCCACCCCAAGGATGAGCCATAAAATTGGAGCTGCACCCTGCCATTCCAATGGGGATGGGGGAGGCAGAGGTCCTCACAGGGCCAAAGGTGCAAGATTAAAATTAAAAATAACTTTTCCACAGGAAGATAAAGTCCAGCAGTGTGAGGATATCCATCCCCTCTGGGATCGATTACCTTTAATTCTTGAGTTGTCTGGAGAATTCACCAGGCCCAGAATGGAGCCAATGTCTAATCTCATCAGACGTGGCTTCTACTGAGCTGAACGAAGCAATGCTGAGTGGAATTCACAGCACAGACTGGGAACACCACCTGACATGTCCTCAATGCTGACTGCGGGCACGGGTCACGCAACGTAAGACTTACCCACAGCCCACCCCAATCAATCCATGGGCCACTTCTTAAATCTGTTGGATCCAGGCTCTGCCCCAGATTCCTGGCCTCTTGCGGGTGATCTATTCCAGTTCATCCCTCTCCCACCCCACAAATCTTGGCTCCACTACCTTTAACCCGATTCCTTTATTTATCTGATTGTCTCTTTCTTCTCACATGACACCACCCCCCCCAGTTCTCCTAATTCCTGACTTGAATCTCCCAACTCAGAGTGACCCTGCTGTCAGCAACTCCAACCATCAGTTCCAGCATCTTTAGGTTTAACTTAAATATCATTTCATATTAATTAAAAATAATATGATATTACGTGCAATAATCGTACCAAGCTCCTTTAAATTCATTTCAATGATTACAGCACTTCCCCCTCCAGTGATCTTCCTGTCCTACACCCATACCTGCCTGAAGTGCTGTCTCCTATCTTTCCCGAGCTGACAGGCTGTCTCTTTTCATCAGACATCAGGATCTCCATCTCAGTGTTATTACGTGTGGGGCATGATTTAAGCTCGGACTGGGAACCCAGTGTGTGCGTAGATATTTACATGGGGCACCCAGAAGTCAAGTGAGTGCATCACGATATCCGATCACAACTCAATTGAAGGTAGGTATTTGTGCTTCCGGGTTTCCCACACATCAGTCAGCCAGATTGACAGGATGGTTGTCTGTCAGGAGGGAAAGGAGTCGCAAATCGGAGAAGGGGGAGAGAAGGAGAGAGCGATCATGCGCCGTGGAAGAAATTGGTGGGTGGGGAGAGGTGGGGGCACGTGGACAACATCGGGTAGGCCTTGGAGAAGATCGGAGATCGGAGGGGGTCCAGCAGCAGGGGGTTGGGGTTTAGCATCGGGGGGTCCACCATGGGGAGGTGCAGGGGTCGGCTGATCGGGTGGGTCCGATTACGCCAAGTGGGCCTGTTGAGCCTGGATGAAGCACCTCCGGGCCCACAAGCAGTGCAATAAAGGGACTCACCTCATGGATCCAGTCCCTCCCGCCTGCTTTCACCTGACGTGAATCAGAAGCGATGGGAAACCCGAACGGTAAGGTAAAATTCCTTTGACATTTCTAATACACAAAAAATTAAGTGCCTCAACTATTGCAATGAGGCGCATTGCCCATTTCAACATTGGCCCGTCGGCTTTAAATGGGGACCGGATTTCCAGGTTTCTGTTATCGAAACACCCATTGATTAAACCCGGAAGTGAGCGCATTTGAGTCTGGATGCAGTCCCACTCCAAAAACAAACTATTTTTACTGCCCACCCACCCCCAACCCACCTGTTTTTGGGAGTTAAAATTGCCTCCCAGGGGCCTGAAATCTACAGGGCGGCAGGGAGTCTGCAGGGGGCTGCGGTAGTGGGGAAAACCTGGCAAGGCCGGGGACGCGGACGTCCTGCCGAATTTAACGGCAGCACCTCATTCAAATGTTTTCCTTCCATTTTCTGCCAAATTGACAGGCTGGCTGGACGGGAAAACCAGTGGCAGGAGGAGGCAGAAGAGGAAACTTCGGGGCTCTCCGTGGCAATCGGGATAGAGGGAGCTACAGAACGGGGCTTGTGGGGGGGGTGGAAGAGAGCAGTCATCGGGAGGGAGGGAGTGAGAGTACGGAGCTTTTGTGGGGGTGGTCGTAGTAGAGGGTAGAGAGAGGCCGCGTTAAGCAGTGGGGAGGCCGAAGGCTTCTTTGAGGGACCGGGGGAGCCTGATTTAAATATGTTAATAAAATGTCCCATCCCTCGAGGGTGGGAGACTCTCATGTCACTCTAACCCCCGCTGTAAAAATGGCACTGGGCACGGACGCGATGGTTTCCGGACGCAGTCCCCGTTTTAATTTTTTAACCCCCCCACTCCGACTCTCTCCCACCCATCATGTGGGGGTTAACATTGAGATCCAGGAATCATGTGCTAAACCAGACCCCATATTCCACAATCCCAATGATACCAAACACTTGTTAACCCCTCACCAATCTTTTCAGACCTCGAGGCCTATCCCCCCTCCCTCGCTAACCAGAGCAACCACACAAGTAATCTGCGAGTGATGGGAATTGGATATATACATGGAAAGGAAAATTTACAGGGCTATGGGAATAAGCGGGAAAGTTTGACTAATTGGATAGCTCTTTCAATGGGCTGAATGGCCTCCTTCTGCACGTAAGATTCTGTGATTCTATAATGTAAGAAAACTTGTGCTGATATCACTTTTTCCCTCAACAAATGTCGATCACAGTCACTGTCCATTAGTACATTGGTGATGTCGTAAGAGCTTCAGGGATATCTGGAGCTGGTTCAAGTTTCAGTTTCCAGATTTGGAAAATGTTGAGTGTGTAGCTGTGGTGACTCCACCCCCTGGGGTTTGTTCAGTGGTTAAGGAAGTTCCAGAGTTAGACTTCATTCAAACAGCAGCCTGTGTTGGTGAACCCGTGTGAATTCCAAGAAATCAGATTGTTTTATACACCAAGTAACTCTTTGGGTCAATGTTTGGCTTTGCTCCCATCTACTTATCACTGATAATTTGTTTTAAGACTCCATTAGTAGCATCGGATTTTATTCATTCAATTACTGTTGAAAGAGAAATGGATGTCATAAAAGCAATACATTTTATCACATGTTCTGCTGCTCCCTGACCTGTTTGTATATTTGTATCGTACGTTTGCCTGGTTCAGCAATAAATAGGCAAATGACAATAAATGAATAAATGAAAAGAATATTCACAAGAGAGGGCATCGTTCTATTTTTCCAGTTTTGATTTAACACAATGTAGTCTTGTCCCTTTTATGATAATCATACTTCATAAATACTTGAAATGGAAACATTTGCAAGCTATGGGGAAAGAGCAGGGGAGTGGGACTAATTGGATAGCTCTTTCAAAGATCCAGCACAGGCATGATGGTTCGAATGGCATCGTTCTGTGCTGTAAGATGCTTTGATTTGTTTTAACAACTTCTATATAGAAAAGTACACGAAAAATTTGTGATAATCTCAGGAACGTAAAAACCAGCGTAAACCAAATGGAAATCAACTTAAACTAATGGGGCCTGAGGACAGTGCAGAAGTTACTCCATGTTTTTATTGAAGCCCCACTTTATGTATCGAAATTAAAATGTGAAGCCATCAGACGACGATTTATGTACATTAGGCACGGCGAGGGTTAAATTGGATAATCCCCTGAAAAGGTTACATTAACGCTGCCTGCTGTTTTAAATGACTGCTGCATGCAGCCAGCGCTAATTGCACTGTTGATTGGCTGCACGCATCAGCAGGGAGTCCCGATATCGCGAGTTGCTCGCGCTTCTTGAAGGCAGCCTGCACCTCTTAAAGGGGAGGTACATTGTGGCTGCAAGAAGTGGTGGGAGTCGTTTCAAAATTGAATCTGTGCTACGATACTTTGAAGGAAGGCTGCATCTGGGAGGGAGTGTGCACCAAGGTTCTCTGATGATGCACTGCAGGCCTTGTTGCAAGAGATGGAGAGAAGGAGGTTCATCCTGTATCCACAGGGGGCCAGGAGGCCCTCCAGCCATATGTTGGAGGGAAAAGTGGAGGAA
This sequence comes from Heptranchias perlo, assembly GCF_035084215.1. Classification (NCBI taxonomy): domain Eukaryota; kingdom Metazoa; phylum Chordata; class Chondrichthyes; order Hexanchiformes; family Hexanchidae; genus Heptranchias; species Heptranchias perlo. The sequence goes on along the minus strand of NC_090325.1, from coordinate 121,963,315 downwards.
AAGTGGAGGAGGTAAATGCCAGGAGCATACTGCCAGTGTTCAATACGCCCTTTACCAAGATGGCGTCCTGCGCTGCTTTAATGAACGGCAGAGGGAATCGGTAGAGGTTTCGCTGATTCAATTCAAAAGATGAAGGTAACGGAGACGTAGCGTAAAACTGGCATAAGTCACTTAGGCACAAATTTCCTTAATTCTTCGCCCTGAAAATTTGCATTATGCTGCACTTCTGCTGCTGTTTTGGTGCAAATTTCAGGAAATTCGGGGCCTTAGTCTCCTTTCTTGTGACACTCCTCTTTATTTGCCTCCATCCCTTTCAATTTGACTTGCACGCACTTTTCTTCTCCTCCCAGTTGTTTCATCCCTCGACCCACCTGGGTTTCCATAGCAATTGTGAATAAATATCCAAATGAGGCTAGGCCACAAAATTGAGTGTTATTAGCACTTAGGATTCAGGCGGATCATACACCTAAGGGAGATTAGTGCCTCCAATGTCTGTAGAATGCTTGCCTCCCACTTGGCGATTCACCATAATATTTCCCCTGGTTAGAATTCAATAGCAACCCCAGTTAACACCGCATGACTGCATTATTCAGGCAGCAGAGAGGAAAAGATCTGCCCGGTGACATGACCGGGACCAATCCTAATCTAATTAGAAAATCTAAAAAACTTTGACAACGTTTCAGCTCAATGAAGGTCCCAGGAATTGATTTGGCGTCCTTAGCAACGGTGGCCCAGGAAGATTGGATCTTAAACCTCATCAGTTCATTGGTTATTGCCACATTAAATGGGGGGCAACCAACATCCTGTCGGTGATGAACAAAGATCTCTAAACTGACATTGTCTCCACACACATGTATTAAGAGTTTTATAGAACTTGGTTACGTTACAGTTATCCGATACTTCACTTCAATAAAAGTACGACGTCTGACAAGTGCTCACTCTGGAGAAACCAACACTTATGGGGGGTGATTTTAACTCAGGGCATCCTGGGCAGGGTGTGGGCAGGAGGGAAACTCCCACGGAGATATGAGCGCAATGCTCAAGTCATTTTAGTTCCTGGGCTTCATTTGAATAGTGCAGCATTGGCTCCTGCCCAAAACCAGCGGGATTGACATCAGGGCCGGTGGATGGGAGCAGATATTTGAATGGGAGCTTGAAGTCACCGGGATAGAATAAGAATCATAGAATAATACAGCACAGAAGGAGGCCATTCAGCCCATCGTGCCTGTGCCGGGTCTTTGAAAGAGCTATCCAATTAGTCCCATTCCCCTGCTCTTTCCCCATAGCCCTGCAAATTTTTCCACTTCAAGTATTTTTCCAATTTCCTTTTGAAAGTTACTGTTGAATCTGCTTCCGCCACCGTTTCAGGCAGTGCATTCCAGGTCATAACAAGTCGCTGTGTAAAAATTTTTTCCTCATGTCGCCTCTAGTTCTTTTGCCAATTATCTTAAATCTGTGTTCTCTGATTACTGATCATTCTATCACTGGAAACAGTTTCTCCCTATTTACTCTATCAAAACACTTCATGATTTTGAACACCTCTATTAAATCTCCCCTTAACGCAGGAACAGAAGTAGGCCATTTAGCCCCTCGAGCCTGTTCCGCCATTCAATGATTTGTGACCTAACTCCATATACCCACCTTAGCCCTATATCTCTTTCATATCGTTGGTTAACAAAAATCTATCAATTTCAGATTTAAAATTAACAATTGAGCTAGCATCAACTGTCGTTTGCGGAAGAGAGTTCCAAACTTCTACCACCCTTTGCGTATAGAAATGTTTCCTAACTTCACTCCTGCCTCTAATTTTTAGACTATATCCCCATGTCCTAGACTCCTCAACCAGCAGAAATAATTTCTCTCTATCTACCCTATCAGTTCCTCTCAATATCTTGAAAACTTCGATCAAATCACCCCTTAATCTTCTAAACTCCAGGGAATACAACCCGAGTTTGTGTAATCTCTCCTCATAATTTAACCCCTGGAGTCCAGGCATCATTCTAGTAAATCTACACTGCACTCCCTCCGAGGCCAACATATCCTTTCTAAGGGAACAGCCCCCAGCATAAAGTTAGTGCTGGGATGGCTGAAGGTATTTGAGAGCAGGTGCTGTTGCTGGGAGAGAGAAAGAAGGCCTGGGCAGGGGAGGCCCAACGACTCCTTGCTGGGCCCGGGGGAGCACTCCTGCTCCTTGAGACCCAGACAAATCCTCAGAAAAGTTAAATAAAAATAGTTACCATGGCCTCATCCGGCCACTCTGCTGACTACCGCCATGACCTGCCTGTCTGGTTTGGACCCGTGAAGCGCCCCCCCACCGTCCCCACCGAATCCCTGAGTTGAAATTGCATTGCGGCACCAATGACATAATTGGGCGTGAGTTTTGATTGTAAAGTAGGCCCCTGTGTGAACTCCCTCCACCTGCCATTTTAATAACCTGCCCACCTCGTTGATGCCAATCATTGTCTAAAGTGTATCCTGAACAGATTTCTCTTTATTAGTCAGTCCACTAAATTTATTTACTGGAGAGACACACGACTGTTTTGCTGGTGATTGAAGAACAGTGACAATACATTCTTCATATGAAATCATGTTTATTTTAATCACTTGAATACATTTGAAGATAAAGGTACAAAAATACTCAAAAGATTAATTCACAACAAAAGTCACTTGTAGCAACGTTACTGACTGATAAATCAGTGTTATACTCAACACAACTTCCAGCCAACTGGACCCAGTGAAAAATCCCTCAGTGCCAAAGATTTCTACTGCTCACTGCACAGAGATTAGTTCTATTTAAAAATGTTGTTTCTTCCAGTTAATATCATACAATAAGGAGCACTACCTTCGAAAATGTCGGTATTTTACACGCTAAATCATTTCTACAGAGAAATTGCTTCCACAAACGGAGGCGCATTTAGATGTGTGCGAGTAGCCTACTCACTGCAGTCAGGACCTTAATTAGTTCAGGTGGGTGGGTATTTCTAGAATCAATTAACGTCCCTGTGAGACGTTAGTAGATCTTTATAAATTGAATTTGACTTAACTTTAAATTTTACGCCTCCAGCATGCTTTCCCGGGGCTCGTGCATCTCGCCAGTGAAAAGGAGGCGAGAAGGGCTGGATGATGAGGTCAGTGCCTTTATTGCACTGCTTGTGGACCAGGAGCAGGAACGTTTCCACCAGGCCCAACAAGCTCACCGACACGATCGTAACCCCCATGATCGGCCGACCCGCCCTGATGTTCTGGACCCCCCCCAATGACATAGATCCCCTCCTGATTGTCGAGACCACCACAATTACCGATTGCTCCACTCCCCAGCGATGGCCTACTTCTTACCTCCCCAGCGATGGCCTACTTCTTACCTCCCCAGCGATGGCCTACTTCTTACCTCCCCAGCGATGGCCTACTTCTTACCTCCCCAGCGATGGCCTACTTCCTACCTCCCCAACGATGGCCTACTTCTTACCTCCCCAGCGATGGCCTACTTCCTACCTCCCCAGCGATGGCCTACTTCTTACCTCCCCAGCGATGGCCTACTTCTTACCTCCACAACGATGGCCTACTTCTTACCTCCCCAGCAATGGCTGACTGCTCACCTTCCTCCCATCCCCCATTCCCCATCATGCCCCCAAGGATCCCGATCTCTCCCCGACTGCCCCCCTCCGCCGCCACCGTGCAAACACCGAAGACTCTGATCTCTCCCTGGCTGATATCCAGTCAACCTGTCAATCTGGATGGCAACTGGGCACAATATACAGAAGTAACATTTTTATCCTTCAACTAAGTTGGGATCGCAGATTCCGACCCGCCAACTTCACTTCCAGGTTTCCCGTCCAATAAGCATCCCCCCACTCTCTTCCCGGCTCCAAGTTAATATCCAGGCTTACAATGTGACAGGGTTGAACAGTGACATCATTTTCAGAAAACACTGAAGGGAAAATACTTGAACAAGCTATCAGAAGGTGATATCAGAGCATTAACACCCTGGACAAAGCTTCCTTCATTTCAACGTTCATTGTACTTTAGGTTAACCAGGTGTGGAGTCGAGTCCATCCCATTGCGGCTTCATTTCTCAGTTGTGTCGTCTGGCACCTGAAATAAAATAAAAGTTACTTTTAACCACGAACTACAGATATTTACTTTAATATAGTGCACAATATCTTCAGCAATATAATTATGGAGCATTATTAATCTGACTTTTACACAAGATGAGCAGCATTGCTAACACTGATGATTTTATTCCCAAGTCATTGATTTTGCAATATGGTTTAACATGCAGGATGCATGGGGCCAGAGAGAAAAATTATTTCTCTTCCTTCCATCCTGTTGAATCAAGCAAATTTGCGGAATAATACAAAGGCAGTAAATGCTGAACAAAATCCTGAGTTCTGACAACGGTGGATGACACAAAACTGTGAGAATAGATGGTCGAGATTTTCACAAACAACTTTTCTGTATAACTTGAAAAAATAAATGGATTTAAAATCCTCGTTCTGATGGGAGTCTGCAGGAACACATTACATTAAAGAGTAAAATAGAACGGATAATAAAAAGTTAAAACATGACGCAAAAAGTAGTTTACAGTTTTCAAACAGCAGAACAGAAAATTGTGGAGCCTAACATAAAGGAAAGAAGGCAGCAGGAAAAGGAAATGAAAGTGAAGATATATATTAAATATTTTATTCTTAAGGACCCTGTTTTGTGCTTAATTGGCTGATCTCAGCTGGGTCCTAAAGGTACGACAATTGGTCTCAGCATTGTTGGGAGAGAGAGCATAAAATCACCCAGCATTCCTTCACCTGATTGCTATCCAGTGACCCCCCCTCCTGGAAGTGCCATATTTGGATGTTGGGTGAGGCTTGTGTAAGGCTCAGCCCTGATGCCAACTGTGGTTGAATAGCTTGCTAACATTCACTGTCAAGGCTCACACATAAATGATGAGCACTTGAATAAAGTACCAGGGGCATCAAAAGCCTGTGGGAATGTATAGCAGAGAGGAGTCAACGCCTTCAACCGAGGAGGAGAGGGGCAAACATGGTTTAAAAAAACAATTCACTGTATCTGCTTTTATTCATACGCAAAGTCTTAATTCTGCCAAACACCAACCTTTCTTGGCTTTAATGATAATCTTCACCCACTCGGCATCAGGACTCACACATAATTTATTCCCATTTCTTTTGGTAACACTGTGAAGAGAAGGTAAACCTTTAAAATCTAATCCACAGAAATTGGATGTCTCCCACTGAAAGGTGAGAAATTAGCAAAAGTATTAAAAGAAAATCCTTCGAATGTGCCTCATAAACAAACTGTGATTGATCCAACATATTTTGAATAAAGAGCACAGTTTATTAAATGAACGTCACAGAAGGAGAAATGTTAATGGTGATGTTCTGACACATTTACTCACATTATCTCTGGTGTCTCACAGTGGGATCCTTTGGGAATATATTTCAAACTCCGGATGAGCCGTGGATTGATAAAATTGGAGCTGTTCTGAGTGCACAGGCAACGACCTTGAGTGCCTGGAATTGGAATACCTGTGAAAAGATCCATTTAACTTAGATTTAATTATCGATTGAGGTGGAGAGAATCCTGGCACTTTGTATCAGAGTTGAGATATTTTAATCTTTTCAACATATGGTCCACAAGGAAATATTAGGTATCTGTCTAAATTAATCATGCTGATTACATTAAACTGGAGATGACTATCATATTTTTTATAAGGAAATCTTTTATCATCATAAAGTGCTGGGTTAAAGGGTTTAAAATTACTGAATACCCCCCAGGTCTCTCTGATCCTGCACCCCCTTTAGAATTGTACTATTTTACATAATTCTATGTAATTACAGTGAAATGAGAAATAAAACACAAGATTACAAAGGACAACATACCCTGTGTAGTAATGGCACACAGAAACAGGATGAGAATCGTCACAGTAGCTGCTCTGCTCATCTTTGACTTTGAGATGCTGAATGGATTTCTGCTGAAGGATCTTCTGTCCACCTCAGTGACTCTCTCTCTGCTGAATGAAGTTCTGTTGAAGAGAGGTCCAATGAGCTCCCATTTATTGAGATCCTCTACTCTCAATTTGCATAATCTCGAGCAGTAAAAATTGTCAAACATAGGAAGCTCCTGTGGAAGGGAATTTCCCTGCTCCTGAGTCAGAGGTTCCTTCACTTCTGCAGTGTTAAATATATTCATAACTTTTACATAGTTTACAATGGCAAAAGGCAGATAATCTGTTGCTATTGGTGGTGAATTATGTGTTCATTTTAAAGTTTTACCTGCAATTTTTAGAAAAATGGGGATAATATTCAACTGAGGCAAGGGCATGAAAAGGGTGGTTGCAGGTCAGTCACCCGTTACATATCCTGCTGAATGTTTCTTTCCATTTAATTTCCATTGATGGCTGATCTGCTACTGCCCATTTTGTGCCCCCTCTGAAATTGAATTTTTCGATTTTTTTATGTCAAAGATCATGTGGTCAATTCCTTATGGAGTGTTGTTGATAAAATCTTCCTTTTGTTTTTACACAACCGTAAATGACAGACAATTAAACACTGATAAGGTCGTGCCACATAATTTGTTTAATGTTGTTCCCCAAGCAAGTAGCCTCAGATAAGCTGCAGAATAATCCAGTTCCAGGTCTTACACCTGACCCACTGGGGAACTCCTCGATGCATTTTTAACACTGATCTTTCTCACTATAATTAGAGAAAACCAGACCAGACAATGGAGCTAAAGCTTGTGATTTAGAGGAAATAACTCTCTCTTTCACTGTCTGAACTTCATGCCGTGACTCTTTAGACTTTAATGTCCCAAGTTTCAAAAGAGCTGCAATGGTGTAAATGTAGTTCTAAAGTAAATTACACTTGCCACTTGCAATGAATTTTCAGCCTGATGATGCAGCAGCTCGAACTCAGGAATAGAAATATCTTCAGTGTTATTGCACGTACAGAGATGTTTTCTTGCAAGTTTGGTGCCAGACAGAAGAATTTGATAAATGCTCATTAAGTGTCCACAGCATGATGTGATCGACGGTGATTTCTAGTCTTTATTTTAAATGATTCATTCTCAGGATATGGGCATCACTAGAAGGCTGGCATTTATTGCCCACCCCTAGTCGTCCTGAGAAGGTGGTGGTGAGCCTTCTTCTTCAAACGATCTTCAAGTGATTAATTTATCTCTATATCAATGATCACTAGTCAAGGTCAGTAACCAATAGACTAGAAATTATCATAATTTCTATTCTATTGACAACTGTCCTTGACTAGTGATCATTGATATATGGATCATTTTAATACCTTGAAGATTGGGAGTGCCACATAAGACACACGATCATCTTTGCATCAGATTTTCTGATCTGGAAATCCTCGCGTGAGATTCAGCACCAGGAGAGCAAGGGCATGATTTTAGCTCGGGTCCAGGAACCCAGTGTGTCCTTAGATATTCGTGCGGGGAAACCGGAGGTCAAGTGAGTGCATCGCAAACTGTAATCGCAACTCAATTGAAGGTAAGTATGTGTGCACCAGGCAGCCAGATTGACAGGTTGGCTGCCTGTCGGAAGGGAATGGAGCTGTGAGTTGGAGAGGGGGGAGAGATAAATCGTGGGCCATGGAAGAAATCGGGTTGGCCTTCGAGACCATCGGGGTGGGGGATCCAGCATTATGTGGGGGTTTAGCATCCGGGGTGTGAAGGGGTCCAGCATCAGGGGCAGTCCAGCATCGGGGGGAGTGGTCGGCCGATGGTGGGGGTTCTGATCATGCCTGGTGAGCTTGGGGTCTGGATGAAGAACTCCTGCTCCTCCTGGCCTGCTGACAGTGCAATAAAGGCATTCATCTCATGGATCTGCTCCTTCTCACCTGCTTTCACCTGACGTGAATCATAAGTGATGGGAAACATGAACAGGAATGGTTACATTTACTTGATGTTTCTAATACACAAAGAATTAAGTGCCTCAACTATCGCAATGAGGTACATTGCCCCTTTAAATATCATCCCGCCAACTTTAAGTGGGGACGGGATTTTTGGGTTTCTGTTATCGAAATGCACCTGCGTTAAACCCGAAAGAGGGACTGTTGGAGCCGGGATGTGGTCCCACTACAAAAATCAACTATTTTTACTGCGCACCAGCCCCCAACCCACCCATTCTTGGGGGTTAAAATTACCCCCCAGTGTCTGAAAATGTACCCAATAAATACAGTGCAGAATGTGGTTAGATCGTGACTTCCCCACATCAAAATGTACAGAAGTCACCACATTGCAGTCACTTAATGGGAGATTGGAGGTGATTATAATTTCATTCAAAATGATGAGGTTTAAGGGAAGAAGCTTTGAACTCGGTCTCCCGAAGAGAGGCATTGTGGATTTGATCAAATGGAAGAATACACTATTGGCTCAGGGACCTAGAAATCGGATTGCGCCCAATTCTGAGCAAGATTTGGTGCACCGCACGCGACACGTGCCAAAAGAAGAAAGTGGCAGCTCCCATGGGAAATTGGTCCACCGGTTTCATTTGTTTATTCCCGGCCAGCTGAAGGCACCAGTCGCGGCCCTGGAGTCAGCTCGCCGTTTCCAGGAGGCACAAAGATCGGCCGGCTCGGACACCATCTGTGGTCGTAAGAACAGTCCAGGGGGGGGGGGTTGTGGGCAGGGGGGGTGGAGGTGCTTTGAGCTGTGCCTGGCAGCAGCCGGCTCCACAATAAGGTAAGTAAACAAATGAAAACTTACCTTTCTGGTAGCAGCCTCCATTGGATCACTGGTTTCGCAGCCAAGTGACAGAAGAAACTGACCGCAGCAGGCATGGCAGATGTTGTGATCATGCACAATCCAATTTTGGCAAGGTGCCTTACACATGCACTAACTCACCCCCCACCCCGATTTGTACATGCAAAGAGACTGACGTCTATTTCTGGCGAGCACCCTGGACGCTGATGGAGGAGCCATTACCAATATGGTGGGCAGTGCACTTCCATCGTGAAATGAGCACGCACAAGCTTCCCGCCATGATGGACCCCGCAAAATGGATGCAATGCGATCCCATTCCTTGGCCATGATTTCCCACCATTGCACCCTGCAAGTACCATTCCTCACCGGGAGCACCCAATCAGAGAATTAACCCTTTCGAGACCATTCAAAAAGGACTCAACCACTGATTTGGTTACTTCCACAAAGAATTACAGTAGATTTATGAGACATGGCTGATTAATTGAATTCTGTGAAATATTTCTCAGTGCAGGACGATGCCAAACATACAATATGGTGCAGTCAGGCCGGAACCAAGGGGTACATTTCAAAGCTAAATGCAGTTGATTCCAGTTGGAGAATGCACCAGTAATGTTACTTGGATGGCTCATTCCCTGGTAGAGTTGTCAAAGAAATTTTGAATTTGTGCATTAATAAATAAGTTTAAACTTCTGATAGCTCTTTATCTTAGTAGAATCTTAAGAAAAAACAATTGCATTTAAATAGCACCTTATCGTGACAATTTACCCTATTTTTGGTGGTGTTGGCTGAAGAGAAATGTTGGCCAGAACAGGAGGAGAACTCGCTCCTCATCTGTGATTAGTATCATGGAAACATTATCATCCACCCGAACCACTGGAACAGGCAAGTAGGCCTCGTGACTCATAATCTACTTGAAGTCTCCATACGAACACCTGCTTTTTATGCAAACTCTGTCATTACTAGAGATGTTTGTGCTGAGTAATTCTACAATTTAACACAGATCTGAATGCCATGCAGTAATGTACCCTGGACTCGATTTATCAAATTGTATGTGGGTCATAGTTAAAAGCGTGCAAGGTGTTTTATATTCCTTTATTTCAACATTAGAGAGAATAGGCATCAGGTGTCATGAAGTATGGGAATGTGACAACTAAGGTTGTTCACATGAGGGAGTTTCGATCGAGACATGCAAGCGATGGAGAGAACATTTTACTGTGTATATTTCCTATGTTAGAGTCTCATTGTCCCTACATGCTCCATCAGGAGCTGTTGTAAATGAAAGAGTATTACTTCAGTTGTTATTGCAGTAAGGGCTGTATTATATTATACAGGGACTAGTGGTATATTAGTGAACACTACGTCAATGGGTATTGAAATTTGTTCCATACCCATTCCTTGTAATTCTTTCCAATGTATGTAGTTCTGAAGATACAAAAGGAGGTTCATATATTTAACAACAGAAGAGAATCTTGATCATTTATTATAATATCTGCTGACATTTTTCAAAATTTGACAGCAGTCATTTGCATATTCTATCATTCTATTTTTAATATACAATCACAGCTCATAAAGCCAAAACTTTGGTGAATGGGAGATCTCGCTACTGCTTATATGCTTTCAAATAGCATAAATAAGGTAAGCCCACAATATTGCTGGAAGGTCAGTCAGGACGGCTGAATAGGAGAACATATGTTTAAAATAGTAAAAAGTACATTGAAACATTTTAGAAAAAAATCTTTCACTCAAAAGGTGATAAACATTTCAAATAATGTGCCAGGCAGGGTAATGAAATCAGAGACTTTAGACAAGTTCCAGATGCTGTGGGATTTTAGGTTGAGTGAGTTAATAAATACCAGTGATGAGCTCAATGGGCAAAGTGACCTTTTCTCATCCCTGAATATTCTTTAGTTAGTGGATATTTTCTCAATTGTTTTTTGATTAAACAGCCATGATTGACACAAAGTTAAAATGCGGTTGAGACTTTGCAGAGATCCACATATCACAAGGTATGATTAATCGTACATTAGCTGTTTTTCCCCAGGTAACAGTTTCAGATTGACTGCAGAATATTCCAGTTCCACATTTTGTATTTGACCCACGGGACGAGGTCAATTTACAGACTTGGAACTGATCCTTGGGTAAAAATAAAAAGGAAACACATCGCTCAGCTGAAACTTGTGAACTACAGGAAATGAGCCATCCTCGAACTTGATAACATGAGGTGCACAGCTGAGATACATCTTTGCTCATTTAAAAAGTGCATGTTCTGATTGTGAAAAGCTGTAATGGTGCAGATATATTTGTGGATGTTTGATGTGATGAATTTTCATCTGCAATGCGTTTTCAGTCAGAGTATTCAACATTATATATAAAAATGGATGAAAGATTGAGTATTCCAATTGATCAATGACAGGAGCCTCACTGGGAGCGAGTGTGGGTGGTCACACCTATCAGAAATGCTTTTCGATCACGATGAAACTTACTGACCTGAAAATCCAGGGTCCTGGCTCCACCACTGGAAGTGCAGCAGAGCAGGATCCTATTTGACAACGGGTGAGGATGTTGGCCCGGTCCTAAATCACAGGGCTGGATCCCTTTTAGTAAATGAAGCAGGCTGCCTGACCTATTTCAGTGCTGCAGAGGTACCCACCCCAAGGATGAGCCATAAAATTGGAGCTGCACCCTGCCATTCCAATGGGGATGGGGGAGGCAGAGGTCCTCACAGGGCCAAAGGTGCAAGATTAAAATTAAAAATAACTTTTCCACAGGAAGATAAAGTCCAGCAGTGTGAGGATATCCATCCCCTCTGGGATCGATTACCTTTAATTCTTGAGTTGTCTGGAGAATTCACCAGGCCCAGAATGGAGCCAATGTCTAATCTCATCAGACGTGGCTTCTACTGAGCTGAACGAAGCAATGCTGAGTGGAATTCACAGCACAGACTGGGAACACCACCTGACATGTCCTCAATGCTGACTGCGGGCACGGGTCACGGAACATAAGACTTACCCACAGCCCACCCCAATCAATCCATGGGCCACTTCTTAAATCTGTTGGATCCAGGCTCTGCCCCAGATTCCTGGCCTCTTGCGGGTGATCTATTCCAGTTCATCACTCTCCCACCCCACAAATCTTGGCTCCACTACCTTTAACCCAATTCCTTTATTTATCTGATTGTCTCTTTCTTCTCACATGACACCACCCCCCCCAGTTCTCCTAATTCCTGACTTGAATCTAACAACTCGGAGTGACCCTGCTGTCAACAACTCCAACCACCAGTTCCAGCATCTTTAGGTTTAACTTAAATATCGTTTCATATTAATTAAAAATAATATGATATTACGTGCAATAATCGTACCAAGCTCCTTTAAATTCATTTCAATGATTACAGCACTTCCCCCTCCAGTGATCTTCCTGTCCTATACCCATACCTGCCTGAAGTGCTGTCTCCTATCTTGCCCGAGCTGTCAGGCTGTCTCTTTTCATCAGACATCAGGATCTCCATCTCAGTGTTACTACGTGTGGGGCATGATTTAAGCTCGGACTGGGAACCCAGTGTGTGCGTAGATATTTACATGGGGCACCCAGAAGTCAAGTGAGTGCATCACGATATCCGATCACAACTCAATTGAAGGTAGGTATTTGTGCTTCCGGGTTTCCCACACATCAGTCAGCCAGATTGACAGGATGGTTGTCTGTCAGGAGGGAAAGGAGTCGCAAATCGGAGAAGGGGGAGAGAAGGAGAGAGCGATCATGCGCCGTGGAAGAAATTGGTGGGTGGGGAGAGGTGGGGGCACGTGGACAACATCGGGTAGGCCTTGGAGAAGATCGGAGATCGGAGGGGGTCCAGCAGCAGGGGGTTGGGGTTTAGCATCGGGGGGTCCACCATGGGGAGGTGCAGGGGTCGGCTGATCGGGTGGGTCCGATTACGCCAAGTGGGCCTGTTGAGCCTGGATGAAGCACCTCCGGGCCCACAAGCAGTGCAATAAAGGGACTCACCTCATGGATCCAGTCCCTCCCGCCTGCTTTCACCTGACGTGAATCAGAAGCGATGGGAAACCCGAACGGTAAAGTAAAATTCCTTTGACATTTCTAATACACAAAAAATTAAGTGCCTCAACTATTGCAATGAGGCGCATTGCCCATTTCAACATTGGCCCGTCGGCTTTAAATGGGGACCGGATTTCCAGGTTTCTGTTATCGAAACACCCATTGATTAAACCCGGAAGTGAGCGCATTTGAGCCTGGATGCGGTCCCACTCCAAAAACAAACTATTTTTACTGCCCACCCACCCCCAACCCACCTGTTTTTGGGAGTTAAAATTGCCTCCCAGGGGCCTGAAATCTACAGGGCGGCAGGGAGTCTGCAGGGGGCTGCGGTAGTGGGGAAAACCTGGCAAGGCCGGGGACGCGGACGTCCTGCCGAATTTAACGGCAGCATCTCATTCAAATGTTTTCCTTCCATTTTCTGCCAAATTGACAGGCTGGCTGGACGGGAAAACCAGTGGCAGGAGGAGGCAGAAGAGGAAACTTCGGGGCTCTCCGTGGCAATCGGGATGGAGGGAGCTACAGAACGGGGCTTGTGGGGGGGGTGGAAGAGAGCAGTCATCGGGAGGGAGGGAGCGAGAGTACGGAGCTTTTGTGGGGGTGGTCGTAGTAGAGGGTAGAGAGAGGCCGCGTTAAGCAGTGGGGAGGCCGAAGGCTTCTTTGAGGGACCGGGGGAGCCTGATTTAAATATGTTAATAAAATGTCCCATCCCTCGAGGGTGGGAGACTCTCATGTCACTCTAACCCCCGCTGTAAAAATGGCACTGGGCACGGACGCGATGGTTTCCGGACGCAGTCCCCGTTTTAATTTTTTAACCCCCCCACTCCGACTCTCTCCCACCCATCATGTGGGGGTTAACATTGAGATCCAGGAATCATGTGCTAAACCAGACCCCATATTCCACAATCCCAATGATACCAAACACTTGTTAACCCCTCACCAATCTTTTCAGACCTCGAGGCCTATCCCCCCTCCCTCGCTAACCAGAGCAACCACACAAGTAATCTGCTAGTGATGGGAATTGGATATATACATGGAAAGGAAAATTTACAGGGCTATGGGAATAAGCGGGAAAGTTTGACTAATTGGATAGCTCTTTCAATGGGCTGAATGGCCTCCTTCTGCACGTAAGATTCTGTGATTCTATAATGTAAGAAAACTTGTGCTGATATCACTTTTTCCCTCAACAAATGTCGATCACAGTCACTGTCCATTAGTACATTGGTGATGTCGTAAGAGCTTCAGGGATATCTGGAGCAGGTTCAAGATTCAGTTTCCAGATTTGGAAAATGTTGAGTGTGTAGCTGTGGTGACTCCACCCCCTGGGGTTTGTTCAGTGGTTAAGGAAGTTCCAGAGTTAGACTTCATTCAAACAGCAGCCTGTGTTGGTGTACCCGTGTGAATTCCAAGAAATCAGATTGTTTTATACACCAAGTAACTCTTTGGGTCAATGTTTGGCTTTGCTCCCATCTACTTATCACTGGTAATTTGTTTTAAGACTCCATTAGTAGCATCGGATTTTATTCATTCGATTACTGTTGAAAGAGAAATGGATGTAATAAAAGCAATACATTTTATCACATGTTCTGCTGCTCCCTGACCTGTTTGTATATTTGTATCGTACGTTTGCCTGGTTCAGCAATAAATAGGCAAATGACAATAAATGAATAAATGAAAAGAATATTCACAAGAGAGGGCATCGTTCTATTTTTCCAGTTTTGATTTAACACAATGTAGTCTTGTCCCTTTTATGATAATCATACTTCATAAATACTTGAAATGGAAACATTTGCAAGCTATGGGGAAAGAGCAGGGGAGTGGGACTAATTGGATAGCTCTTTCAAAGATCCAGCACAGGCATGATGGTTCGAATGGCATCGTTCTGTGCTGTAAGATGCTTTGATTTGTTTTAACAACTTCTATATAGAAAAGTACACGAAAAATTTGTGATAATCTCAGGAACGTAAAAACCAGCGTAAACCAAATGGAAATCAACTTAAACTAATGGGGCCTGAGGACAGTGCAGAAGTTACTCCATGTTTTTATTGAAGCCCCACTTTATGTATCGAAATTAAAATGTGAAGCCATCAGACGACGATTTATGTACATTAGGCATGGCGAGGGTTAAATTGGATAATCCCCTGAAAAGGTTACATTAACGCTGCCTGCTGTTTTAAATGACTGCTGCATGCAGCCAGCGCTAATTGCACTGTTGATTGGCTGCACGCATCAGCAGGGAGTCCCGATATCGCGAGTTGCTCGCGCTTCTTGAAGGCAGCCTGCACCTCTTAAAGGGGAGGTACATTGTGGCTGCAAGAAGTGGTGGGAGTCGTTTCAAAATTGAATCTGTGCTACGATACTTTGAAGGAAGGCTGCATCTGGGAGGGAGTGTGCACCAAGGTTCTCTGATGATGCACTGCAGGCCTTGTTGCAAGAGATGGAGAGAAGGAGGTTCATCCTGTATCCACAGGGGGCCAGGAGGCCCTCCAGCCATATGTTGGAGGGAAAAGTGGAGGAAAAGTGGAGGAGGTAAATGCCAGGAGCATACTGCCAGTGTTCAATACGCCCTTTACCAAGATGGCGTCCTGCGCTGCTTTAATGAACGGCAGAGGGAATCGGTAGAGGTTTCGCTGATTCAATTCAAAAGATGAAGGTAACGGAGACGTAGCATAAAACTGGCATAAGTCACTTAGGCACAAATTTCCTTAATTCTTCGCCCTGAAAATTTGCATTATGCTGCACTTCTGCTGCTGTTTTGGTGCAAATTTCAGGAAATTCGGGGCCTTAGTCTCCTATCTTGTGACACTCCTCTTTATTTGCCTCCATCCCTTTCAATTTGACTTGCACGCACTTTTCTTCTCCTCCCAGTTGTTTCATCCCTCGACCCACCTGGTTTTCCACTGAAATTGTGAATAATTATCCAAATGAGGCTAGGCCAGAAAATTGAGTGTTATTAGCACTTAGGATTCAGGCGGATCATACACCTAAGGGCGATTAGTGCCTCCAATGTCTGCAAAATGCTTGCCTCCCACTTGGCGATTCACCATAATATTTCCCCTGGTTAGAATTCAATAGCAACCCCAGTTAACACCGCATGACTGCATTATTCAGGCAGCAGAGAGGAAAAGATCTGCCCGGTGACATGACCGGGACCAATCCTAATCTAATTAGAAAATCTAAAAAACTTTGACAAAGTTTCAGCTCAATGAAGGTCCCAGGAATTGATTTGGCGTCCTTAGCAACGGTGGCCCAGGAAGATTGGATCTTAAACCTCATCAGTTCATTGGTTATTGCCACATTAAATGGGGGGCAACCAACATCCTGTCGGTGATGAACAAAGATCTCTAAACTGACATTGTCTCCACACACATGTATTAAGAGTTTTATAGAACTTGGTTACGTTACAGTTATCCGATACTTCACTTCAATAAAAGTACGACGTCTGACAAGTGCTCACTCTGGAGAAACCAACACTTACGGGGGGTGATTTTAACTCAGGGCATCCTGGGCAGGGTGTGGGCAGGAGGGAAACTCCCACGGAGATATGAGCGCAATGCTCAAGTCATTTTAGTTCCTGGGCTTCATTTGAATAGTGCAGCATTGGCTCCTGCCCAAAACCAGCGGGATTGACATCAGGGCCGGTGGATGGGAGCAGATATTTGAATGGGAGCTTGAAGTCACCGGGATAGAATAAGAATCATAGAATAATACAGCACAGAAGGAGGCCATTCAGCCCATCGTGCCTGTGCCGGGTCTTTGAAAGAGCTATCCAATTAGTCCCATTCCCCTGCTCTTTCCCCATAGCCCTGCAAATTTTTCCACTTCAAGTATTTTTCCAATTTCCTTTTGAAAGTTACTGTTGAATCTGCTTCCGCCACCGTTTCAGGCAGTGCATTCCAGGTCATAACAAGTCGCTGTGTAAACATTTTTTCCTCATGTCGCCTATGGTTCTTTTGACAATTATCTTAAATCTGTGTTCTCTGATTACTGATCATTCTATCACTGGAAACAGTTTCTCCCTATTTACTCTATCAAAACACTTCATGATTTTGAACACCTCTATTAAATCTCCCCTTAACGCAGGAACAGAAGTAGGCCATTTAGCCCCTCGAGCCTGTTCCGCCATTCAATGATTTGTGACCTAACTCCATATACCCACCTTAGCCCTATATCTCTTTCATATCGTTGGTTAACAAAAATCTATCAATTTCAGATTTAAAATTAACAATTGAGCTAGCATCAACTGTCGTTTGCGGAAGAGAGTTCCAAACTTCTACCACCCTTTGCGTATAGAAATGTTTCCTAACTTCACTCCTGCCTCTAATTTTTAGACTATATCCCCATGTCCTAGACTCCTCAACCAGCAGAAATAATTTCTCTCTATCTACCCTATCAGTTCCTCTCAATATCTTGAAAACTTCGATCAAATCACCCCTTAATCTTCTAAACTCCAGGGAATACAACCCGAGTTTGTGTAATCTCTCCTCATAATTTAACCCCTGGAGTCCAGGCATCATTCTAGTAAATCTACACTGCACTCCCTCCGAGGCCAACATATCCTTTCTAAGGGAACAGCCCCCAGCATAAAGTTAGTGCTGGGATGGCTGAAGGTATTTGAGAGCAGGTGCTGTTGCTGGGAGGGAGAAAGAAAGCCTGGGCAGGGGAGGCCCAATGACTCCTTGCTGGGCCCGAGGGAGCACTCCTGCTCCTTGAGACCCAGACAAATCCTCAGAAAAGTTAAATAAAAATAGTTACCATGGCCTCATCCGGCCACTCTGCTGACTACCGCCATGACCTGCCTGTCTGGTTTGGACCCGTGAAGCGCCCCCCACCGTCCCCACCGAATCCCTGAGTTGAAATTGCATTGCGGCACCAATGACATAATTGGGCGTGAGTTTTGATTGTAAACTAGGCCCCTGTGTGAACTCCCTCCACCTGCCATTTTAATAACCTGCCCACCTCGCTGATGCCAATCATTGTCTAAAGTGTATCCTGAACAGATTTCTCTTTATTAGTCAGTCCACTAAATTTATTTACTGGAGAGACACACGACTGTTTTGCTGGTGATTGAAGAACAGTGACAATACATTCTTCATATGAAATCACGTTTATTTTAATCACTTGAATACATTTGAAGATAAAGGTACAAAAATACTCAAAAGATTAATTCACAACAAAAGTCACTTGTAGCAACGTTACTGACTGATAAATCAGTGTTATACTCAACACAACTTCCAGCCAACTGGACCCAGTGAAAAATCCCTCAGTGCCAAAGATTTCTACTGCTCACTGCACAGAGATTAGTTCGATTTAAAAATGTTGTTTCTTCCAGTTCATATCATACAATAAGGAGCACTACCTTCGAAAATGTCGATATTTTACACGCTAAATCATTTCTACAGAGAAATTGCTTCCACAAACGGAGGCGCCTTTAGATGTGTGCGAGTAGCCTACTCACTGCAGTCAGGACCTTAATTAGTTCAGGTGGGTGGGTATTTCTAGAATCAATTAACGTCCCTGTGAGACGTTAGTAGGTCTTTATAAATTGAATTTGACTTAACTTTAAATTTTACGCCTCCAGCATGCTTTCCCGGGGCTCGTGAATCTCGCCAGTGAAAAGGAGGCGAGAAGGGCTGGATGATGAGGTCAGTGCCTTTATTGATCACAGTCACTGTCCATTAATACATTGGTGATGTCGTAAGAGCTTCAGGGATATCTGGAGCTGGTTCAAGTTTCAGTTTCCAGATTTGGAAAATGTTGAGTGTGTAGCTGTGGTGACTCCTCCCCCTGGGGTTTGTTCAGTGGTTAAGGAAGTTCCAGAGTCAGACTTCATTCAAACAGCAGCCTGTGTTGGTGAACCCGTGTGAATTCCAAGAAATCAGATTGTTTTATACACCAAGTAACTCTTTGGGTCAATGTTTGGCTTTGCTCCCATCTACTTATCACTGGTAATTTGTTTTAAGACTCCATTAGTAGCATCGGATTTTATTCATTCGATTACTGTTGAAAGAGAAATGGATGTAATAAAAGCAATACATTTTATCACATGTTCTGCTGCTCCCTGACCTGTTTGTATATTTGTATCGTACGTTTGCCTGGCTCAGCAATAAATAGGCAAATGACAAAAAATGAATAAATGAAAAGAATATTCACAAGAGAGGGCATCGTTCTATTTTTCCAGTTTTGATTTAACACAATGTAGTCTTGTCCCTTTTATGATAACCATACTTCATAAATACTTGAAAAGGAAACATTTGCAAGCTATGGGGAAAGAGCAGGGGAGTGGGACTAATTGGATAGCTCTTTCAAAGATCCAGCACAGGCATGATGGGCCGAATGGCATCGTTCTGTGCTGTAAGATGCTTTGATTTGTTTTAACAACTTCTATATAGAAATGTACGCCAAAAATTTGTGATAATCTCAGGAACGTAAAAACCAGCGTAAACCAAATGGAAATCAACTTAAACTAATGGGGCCTGAGGACAGTGCAGAAGTTACTCCATGTTTTTATTGAAGCCCCACTTTATGTATCGAAATTAAAATGTGAAGCCATCAGACGACGATTTATGTACATTAGGCATGGCGAGGGTTAAATTGGATAATCCCCTGAAAAGGTTACATTAACGCTGCCTGCTGTTTTAAATGACTGCTGCGTGCAGCCAGCGCTAATTGCACTGTTGATCGGCTGCACGCATCAGCAGGGAGTCCCGATATCGCGAGTTGCTCGCGCTTCTTGAAGGCAGCCTGCACCTCTTAAAGGGGAGGTACATTGTGGCTGCAAGAAGTGGTGGGAGTCGTTTCAAAACTGAATCTGTGCTGCAATACTTTGAAAAATGGCTGCATCTGGGAGGGAGTGTGCACCAAGGTTCTCTGATGATGCACTGCAGGCCTTGTTGCAAGAGATGGAGAGAAGGAGGTTCATCCTGTATCCACAGGGGGCCAGGAGGCCCTCCAGCCATATGTTGGAGGGAAAAGTGGAGGAAAAGTGGAGGAGGTAAATGCCAGGAGCATACTGCCAGCGTTCAATACGCCCTTTACCAAGATGGCGTCCTGCGCTGCTTTAATGAACGGCAGAGGGAATCGGTAGAGGTTTCGCTGATTCAATTCAAAAGATGAAGGTAACTGATACGTAGCATAAAACTGGCATAAGTCACTAAGGCACAAATTTCCTCAATTCTTCGCCCTGAAAATTTGCATTATGCTGCACTTCTGCTGCTGTTTTGGTGCAAATTTCAGGAAATTCGGGGCCTTAGTCTCCTATCTTGTGACACTCCTCTTTAATTGCCTCCATCCCTTTCAATTTGACTTGCATGCACTTTTCTTCTCCTCCCAGTTGTTTCATCCCTCGACCCACCTGGGTTTCCACTGAAATTGTGAATAATTATCCAAATGAGTCTAGGCCAGAAAATTGAGTGTTATTAGCACTTAGGATTCAGGCGGATCATACACCTAAGGGAGATTAGTGCCTCCAATGTCTGCAGAATGCTTGCCTCCCACTTGGCGATTCACCATAATATTTCCCCTGGTTAGAATTCAATAGCAATCCCAGTTAACACCGCATGACTGCATTATTCAGGCAGCAGAGAGGAAACGATCTGCCCGGTGACATGACCGGGACCAATCCTAATCTAATTAGAAAGTCTAAAAAACAATGACAAAGCTTCAGCTCAATGAAGGTCCCAGGAATTGATTTGGCGTCCTTAGCAACGGTGGCCCAGGAAGATTGGATCTTAAACCCCATCAATTCATTGGTTGTTGCCACATTAAATGGGGGGGAACCAACATCCTGCCAGTGATGAACAAAGATCTCTAAACTGACATTGTCTCCACACACATGTAATAAGAGTTTTATAGAACTTGGTTACGTTACAGTTATCCAATACTTCACTTCAATAAAAGTATAACGTCTGACAAGTGCTCACTCTGGAGAAACCAACACTTACGGGGGGTGATTTTAAATCAGGGCATCCTGGGCGGGGTGTGGGCAGGAGGGAAACACCCATGGAGATATGAGCGTGAAGCTCAAACCATTTTAGTTCCTGGGCTCCATTTGAATAGTGCAGCATTGTCTCCTGCCCAAAACCAGTGGGATTGACGTCAAGGCCGGTGGATGGGAGCAGATATTTGAATGGGAGCTTGAAGCCACCGGGAATCTAAGAGAACAGCATAAAGTTAGTGCTGGGATGGCTGAAGGTATTTGAGAGCAGGTGCTGTTGCTGGGAGGGAGAAAGAAAGCCTGGGCAGGGGAGGCCCAATGACTCCTTGCTGGGCCCGAGGGAGCACTCCTGCTCCTTGAGACCCAGACAAATCCTCAGAAAAGTTAAATAAAAATAGTTACCATGGCCTCATCCGGCCACTCTGCTGACTACCGCCATGACCTGCCTGTCTGGTTTGGACCCGTGAAGCGCCCCCCACCGTCCCCACCGAATCCCTGAGTTGAAATTGCATTGCGGCACCAATGACATAATTGGGCGTGAGTTTTGATTGTAAAGTAGGCCCCTGTGTGAACTCCCTCCACCTGCCATTTTAATAACCTGCCCACCTCGTTGATGCCAATCATTGTCTAAAGTGTATCCTGAACAGATTTCTCTTTATTAGTCAGTCCACTAAATTTATTTACTGGAGAGACACACGACTGTTTTGCTGGTGATTGAAGAACAGTGACAATACATTCTTCATATGAAATCATGTTTATTTTAATCACTTGAATACATTTGAAGATAAAGGTACAAAAATACTCAAAAGATTAATTCACAACAAAAGTCACTTGTAGCAACGTTACTGACTGATAAATCAGTGTTATACTCAACACAACTTCCAGCCAACTGGACCCAGTGAAAAATCCCTCAGTGCCAAAGATTTCTACTGCTCACTGCACAGAGATTAGTTCGATTTAAAAATGTTGTTTCTTCCAGTTAATATCATACAATAAGGAGCACTACCTTCGAAAATGTCGATATTTTACACGCTAAATCATTTCTACAGAGAAATTGCTTCCACAAACGGAGGCGCATTTAGATGTGTGCGAGTAGCCTACTCACTGCAGTCAGGACCTTAATTAGTTCAGGTGGGTGGGTATTTCTAGAATCAATTAACGTCCCTGTGAGACGTTAGTAGGTCTTTATAAATTGAATTTGACTTAACTTTAAATTTTACGCCTCCAGCATGCTTTCCCGGGGCTCGTGGATCTCGCCAGTGAAAAGGAGGCGAGAAGGGCCGGATGATGAGGTAAGTGCCTTTATTGCACTGCTTGTGGACCAGGAGCAGGAACGTTTCCACCAGGCCCAACAAGCTCACCGACACGTTCGTAACCCCCACGATCGGCTGACCCGCCCTGATGTTCTGGACCCCCCCCAATGACATAGATCCCCTCCTGATTGTCGAGACCACCACAATTACCGATTGCTCCACTCCCCAGCGATGGCCTACTTCTTACCTCCACAACGATGGCCTACTTCTTACCTCCACAACGATGGCCTACTTCTTACCTCCCCAGCGATGGCCTACTTCTTACCTCCCCAGCGATGGCCTACTTCTTACCTCCCCAGCGATGGCCTACTTCTTACCTCCCCAGCGATGGCCTACTTCTTACCTCCCCAGCGATGGCCTACTTCTTACCTCCCCAGCGATGGCCTACTTCTTACCTCCCCAGCAATGGCTGACTGCTCACCTTCCTCCCATCCCCCATTCCCCATCATGCCCCCAAGGATCCCGATCTCTCCCCGACCGCCCCCCTCCGCCGCCACCATGCAAACACCGAAGACTCTGATCTCTCCCTGGCTGACATCCAGTCAACCTGTCAATCTGGATGGCAACTGGGCACAATATACAGAAGTAACATTTTTATCCTTCAACTAAGTTGGGATCGCAGATTCCGACCCGCCAACTTCATTTCCAGGTTTCCCGTCCGATAAGCATCCCCCCACTCTCTTCCCGGCTCCAAGTTAATATCCAGGCTTACAATGTGACAGGGTTGAACAGCGACATCATTTTCAGAAAACACTGAAGGGAAAATACTTGAACAAGCTATCGGAAGGTGATATCAGAGCATTAACACCCTGGACAAAGCTTCCTTCATTTCAACGTTCATTGTACTTTAGGTTAACCAGGTGTGGAGTCGAGTCCATCCCATTGCGGCTTCATTTCTCAGTTGTGTCGTCTGGCACCTGAAATAAAATAAAAGTTACTTTTAACCACGAACTACAGATATTTACTTTAATATAGTGCACAATATCTTCAGCAATATAATTATGGAGCATTATTAATCAGCCTTTTACACAAGATGAGCAGCATTGCTAACACTGATGATTTTATTCCCAAGTCATTGATTTTGCAATATGGTTCAACATGCAGGATGCATGGGACCAGAGAGAAAAATTATTTCTCTTCCTTCCATCCTGGTGAATCAAGCAAATTTGCGGAATAATGCAAAGGCAGTAAATGCTGAACAAAATCCTGAGTTCTGACAAAGGTGGATGACACAAAACTGTGAGAATAGATGGTCGAGATTTTCACAAACAACTTTTCTGTATAACTTGAAAAAATAAATGGATTTAAATCCTCGTTCTGATGGGAGTCTGCAGGAACACATTACATTAAAGAGTAAAATAGAACGGATAATAAAAAGTTAAAACATGACGCAAAAAGTAGTTTACAGTTTTCAAACAGCAGAACAGAAAATTGTGGAGCGTAACATAAAGGAAGGAAGGCAGCAGGAAAAGGAAATGAAAGTGAAGATATATATTAAATATTTTATTCTTAAGGACACTGTTCTGTGCTTAATTGGTTGATCTCAGCTGGGTCCTAAAGGTACGACAATTGGTCTCAGCATTGTTGGGAGAGAGAGCATAAAATCACCCAGCATTCCTTCACCTGATTGCTATCCAGTGACCCCCCTCCCCGGATGTACCATATTTGGATGTTGGGTGAGATTAGCGTAAGGCTCAGCCCTGATGCCAACTGTGGTTGAATAGCTTGCTAACATTCACTGTCAAGGCTCACACATAAATGATGAGCACTTGGATAAAGTACCAGGGGCATCAAAAGCCTGTGGGAATGCAGAGCAGAGAGGAGTCAACGCCTTCAACCGAGGAGGAGAGGGGCAAACATGGTTTAAAAAAACAATTCACTGTATCTGCTTTTATTCAGACGCAAAGTCTTAATTCTGCCAAACACCAACCTTTCTTGGCTTTAATGATAATCTTCACCCACTCGGCATCAGGACTCACACATAATTTATTCCCATTTCTTTTGGTGACACTGTGAAGAGAAGGTAAACCTTTAAAATCTAATCCACAGAAATTGGATGTCTCCCACTGAAAGGTGAGAAATTAGCAAAAGTATTAAAAGAAAATCCTTCGAATGTGCCTCATAAACAAACTGTGATTGATCCAACATATTTTGAATAAAGAGCACAGTTTATTAAATGGACGTCACAGAAGGAGAAATGTTAATGGTGATGTTCTGACACATTTACTCACATTATCTCTGGTGTCTCACAGTGGGATCCTTTGGGAATATATTTCAAACTCCGGATGAGCCGTGGATTGATAAAATTGGAGCTGTTCTGAGTGCACAGGCAACGACCTAGGGTTCCTGGAATTGGAATACCTGTGAAAAGATCCATTTAACTTAGATTTAATTATCGATTGAGGTGGAGAGAATCCTGGCACTTTGTATCAGAGTTGAGATATTTTAATCTTTTCAACATATGGTCCACAAGGAAATATTATTTATCTGTCCAAACTAATCATGCTGATTACATTAACCTGGAGATGACTGTCATACATTTTTTATAAAAATGTGCAAGAAAATCTTTTGTCAACATAAAGTGCTGGGTTAAAGGGTTTATAATTACTGAATACCCCCCAGGTCTCTCTGTTCCTGCACCCCCTTTAGAATTGTACTATTTTACATAATTCTATGTAATTACAGTGAAATGAGAAATAAAACACAAGATTACAAAGGACAACATACCCTGTGCAGTAATGGCACACAGAATCAGGATGAGAATCGTCACAGTAGCTGCTCTGTTCATCTTGACTTTGAGTTGCTGAATGGATTTCTGCTGAAGGATCTTCTGTCCACCTCAGTGACTCTCTCTCTGCTGAATGAAGTTCTGTTGAAGAGACGTCCAATGAGCTCCCATTTATTGAGATCCTCTACTCTCAATTTGCATAATCTCGAGCAGTAAAAATTGTCAAACATAGGAAGCTCCTGTGGAAGGGAATTTCCCAGCTCCTGAGTCAGAGGTTCTTTCACTTCTGCAGTGTTAAATATATTCATAACTTTTACATAGTTTACAATGGCAAAAGGCAGATAATCTGTTGCTATAGGTGGTGAATTATGTGTTCATTTTAAAGAATTAACTGCAATTTTTAGAAAAATGGGGATAATATTCAACTGAGGCAAGGGCACGAAAAGGGTGGTTGCAGGTCAGTCACCCGTTACATATCCTGCTGAATGTTTCTTTCCATTTAATTTCCATTGATGGCTGATCTGCTACTGCCCATTTTGTGCCCCCTCTGAAATTGAATTTTTCGATTTTTTATGTCAAAGATCATGTGGTCAATTCCTTATGGAGTGTTGTTGATAAAATCTTCCTTTTGTTTTTACACAACCGTAAATGACAGACAATTAAACACTGACAAGATCGTGCCACATAATTTGTTTAATGTTGTTCCCCAAGCAAGTAGCCTCAGATAAGCTGCAGAATAATCCAGTTCCAGGTCTTACACCTGACCCACTGGGGAACTCCTCGATGCATTTTTAACACTGATCTTTCTCACTATAATTAGAGAAAACCCGACCAGACAATGGAGCTAAAGCTTGTGATTTAGAAGAAATAACTCTCTCTTTCACTGGCTGAACATCATGCCGTGACTCTTTAGACTTTAATGTCCCAAGTTTCGAAAGAGCTGCAATGATGTAAATGTAGTTCTAAAGTAAATTACACTTGCCACTTGCAATGAATTTTCAGCCTGATGATGCAGCAGCTCGAACTCAGGAATAGAAATATCTTCAGTGTTATTGCACGTACAGAGATGTTTTCTTGCAAGTTTGGTACCAGACAGAAGAATTTGATAAATGCTCATTAAGTGTCCACAGCATGATGTGATTGATGGTGATTTCTAGTCTTTATTTTAAATGATTCATTCTCAGGATATGGGCATCGCTAGAAGGCTGGCATTTATTGCCCACCCCTAGTCGTCCTGAGAAGGTGGTGGTGAGCCTTCTTCTTCAAACGATCTTCAAGTGATTAATTTATCTCTATATCAATGATCACTCGTCAAGGTCAGTAACCAATAGACTAGAAATTATCATAATTTCTATTCTATTGGCAACTGTTCTTGACTAGTGATCATTGATATATGGATCATTTTAATACCTTGAAGATTGGGAGTGCCACATAAGATGCACAATCATCTTTGCATCAGATTTTCTGATCTGGAAATCCTCGCGTGAGATTCAGCACCAGGAGAGCAAGGGCATGATTTTAGCTCGGGTCCAGGAACCCAGTGTGTCCTTAGATATTCGTGCAGGGAAACCAGAGGTCAAGTGAGTGCATCGCAAACTGTAATCGCAACTCAATTGAAGGTAAGTATGTGTGCACCAGGCAGCCAGATTGACAGGTTGGCTGCCTGTCGGAAGGGAATGGAGCTGTGAGTTGGAGAGGGGGGAGAGATAAATCGTGGGCCATGGAAGAAATCGGGTTGGCCTTCGAGACCATCGGGGTGGGGGATCCAGCATTATGTGGGGGTTTAGCATCCGGGGTGTGAAGGGGTCCAGCATCAGGGGCAGTCCAGCATCGGGGGGAGTGGTCGGCCGATGGCGGGGGTTCGATCATGCCTGGTGAGCTTGGGGTCTGGATGAAGAACTCCTGCTCCTCCTGGCCTGCTGACAGTGCAATAAAGGCACTCATCTCATGGATCTGCTCCTACTCACCTGCTTTCACCTGACGTGGGTCATAAGTGATGGGAAACATGAACAGGAATGGTTACATTTACTTGATGTTTCTAATACACAAAGAATTAAGTGCCTCAACTATCACAATGAGGTACATTGCCCCTTTAAATATCATCCCGCCAACTTTAAGTGGGGACGGGATTTTTGGGTTTCTGTTATCGAAATGCACCTGCGTTAAACCCGAAAGAGGGACTGTTGGAGCCGGGATGTGGTCCCGCTACAAAAATCAACTATTTTTACTGCGCACCAGCCCCCAACCCACCCATTCTTGTGGGTTAAAATTACCCCCCAGTGTCTGAAAATGTACCCAATAGATACAGTGCAGAATGTGGTTAGATCGCGACTTCCCCACATCAAAATGTACAGAAGTCACCACATTGCAGTCACTTAATGGGAGATTGGAGGTGATTATAATTTCATTCAAAATGATGAGGTTTAAGGGAAGAAGCTTTGAACTCGGTCTCCCGAAGAGAGGCATTGTGGATTTGATCAAATGGAAGAATACACTATTGGCTCAGGGACCTAGAAATCGGATTGCGCCCAATTCTGAGCAAGATTTGGTGCACCGCACGCTACACGTGCCAAAAGAAGAAAGTGGCAGCTCCCATGGGAAATTGGTCCACCGGTTTCATTTGTTTATTCCCGGCCAGCTGAAGGCACCAGTCGCGGCCCTGGAGTCAGCTCGCCGTTTCCAGGAGGCACAAAGATCGGCCGGCTCAGACACCATCTGTGGTCGTAAGAACAGTCCAGGGAGGGGGGATGGTGGGCAGGGGGGGTGGAGGTGCTGTGAGCTGTGCCTGGCAGCAGCCGGCTCCACAATAAGGTAAGTAAACAAATGAAAACTTACCTTTCTGGTAGCAGCCTCCATTGGATCACTGGTTTCGCAGCCAAGTGACAGAAGAAACTGACCGCAGCAGGCATGGCAGATGTTGTGATCATGCACAATCCAATTTTGGCAAGGTGCCTTACACATGCACTAACTCACCCCCCACCCCGATTTGTACATGCAAAGAGACTGACGTCTATTTCTGGCGAGCACCCTGGACGCTGATGGAGGAGCCATTACCAATATGGTGGGCAGTGCACTTCCATCGTGAAATGAGCACGCACAAGCTTCCCGCCATGATGGACCCCGCAAAATGGATGCAATGCGATCCCATTCCTTGGCCATGATTTCCCACCATTGCACCCTGCAAGTACCATTCCTCACCGGGAGCACCCAATCAGAGAATTAACCCTTTCGAGACCATTCAAAAAGGACTCAACCACTGATTTGGTTACTTCCACAAAGAATTACAGTAGATTTATGAGACATGGCTGATTAATTGAATTCTGTGAAATATTTCTCAGTGCAGGACGATGCCAAACATACAATATGGTGCAGTCAGGCCGGAACCAAGGGGTACATTTCAAAGCTAAATGCAGTTGATTCCAGTTGGAGAATGCACCAGTAATGTTACTTGGATGGCTCATTCCCTGGTAGAGTTGTCAAAGAAATTTTGAATTTGTGCATTAATAAATAAGTTTAAACTTCTGATAGCTCTTTATCTTAGTAGAATCTTAAGAAAAAACAATTGCATTTAAATAGCACCTTATCGTGACAATTTACCCTATTTTTGGTGGTGTTGGCTGAAGAGAAATGTTGGCCAGAACAGGAGGAGAACTCGCTCCTCATCTGTGATTAGTATCATGGAAACATTATCATCCACCCGAACCACTGGAACAGGCAAGTAGGCCTCGTGACTCATAATCTACTTGAAGTCTCCATACGAACACCTGCTTTTTATGCAAACTCTGTCATTACTAGAGATGTTTGTGCTGAGTAATTCTACAATTCAACACAGATCTGAATGCCATTCAGTAATGTACCCTGGACTCGATTTATCAAATTGTATGTGGGTCATAGTTAAAAGCGTGCAAGGTGTTTTATATTCCTTTATTTCAACATTAGAGAGAATAGGCATCAGGTGTCATGAAGTATGGGAATGTGACAACTAAGGTTGTTCACATGAGGGAGTTTCGATCGAGACATGCAAGCGATGGAGAGAACATTTTACTGTGTATATTTCCGATGTTAGAGTCTCATTGTCCCTACATGCTCCATCAGGAGCTGTTGTAAATGAAAGAGTATTACTTCAGTTGTTATTGCAGTAAGGGCTGTATTATATTATACAGGGACTAGTGGTATATTAGTGAACACTACGTCAATGGGTATTGAAATTTGTTCCATACCCATTCCTTGTAATTCTTTCCAATGTATGTAGTTCTGAAGATACAAAAGGAGGTTCATATATTTAACAACAGAAGAGAATCTTGATCATTTATTATAATATCTGCTGACATTTTTCAAAATTTGACAGCAGTCATTTGCATATTCTATCATTCTATTTTTAATATACAATCACAGCTCATAAAGCCAAAACTTTGGTGAATGGGAGATCTCGCTACTGCTTATATGCTTTCAAATAGCATAAATAAGGTAAGCCCACAATATTGCTGGAAGGTCAGTCAGGACGGCTGAATAGGAGAACATATGTTTAAAATAGTAAAAAGTACATTGAAACATTTTTGAAAAAAATCTTTCACTCAAAAGGTGATAAACATTTCAAATAATGTGCCAGGCAGGGTAATGAAATCAGAGACTTTAGACAAGTTCCAGATGCTGTGGGATTTTAGGTTGAGTGAGTTAATAAATACCAGTGATGAGCTCAATGGGCAAAGTGACCTTTTCTCATCCCTGAATATTCTTTAGTTAGTGGATATTTTCTCAATTGTTTTTTGATTAAACAGCCATGATTGACACAAAGTTAAAATGCGGTTGAGACTTTGCAGAGATCCACATATCACAAGGTATGATTAATCGTACATTAGCTGTTTTTCCCCAGGTGAACAGTTTCAGATTGACTGCAGAATATTCCAGTTCCACATTTTGTATTTGACCCACGGGACGAGGTCAACTTACAGACTTGGAACTGATCCTTGGGTTATAATAAAAAGGAAACACATCGCTCAGCTGAAACTTGTGAACTACAGGAAATGAGCCATCCTCGAACTTGATAACATGAGGTGCACAGCTGAGATACATCTTTGCTCATTTAAAAAGTGCATGTTCTGATTGTGAAAAGCTGTAATGGTGCAGATATATTTGTGGATGTTTGATGTGATGAATTTTCATCTGCAATGCGTTTTCGGTCAGAGTATTCAACATTATATATAAAAATGGATGAAAGATTGAGTATTCCAATTGATCAATGACAGGATCCTCACTGGGAGCGAGTGTGGGTGGTCACACCTATCAGAAATGCTTTTCGATCATGATGAAACTTACTGACCTGAAAATCCAGGGTCCTGGCTCCACCACTGGAAGTGCAGCAGAGCAGGATCCTATTTGACAACGGGTGAGGATGTTGGCCCGGTCCTAAATCACAGGGCTGGATCCCTTTTAGTGAATGAAGCAGGCTGCCTGACCTATTTCAGTGCTGCAGAGGTACCCACCCCAAGGATGAGCCATAAAATTGGAGCTGCACCCTGCCATTCCAATGGGGATGGGGGAGGCAGAGGTCCTCACAGAGCCAAAGGTGCAAGATTAAAATTAAAAATAACTTTTCCACAGGAAGATAAAGTCCACCAGTGTGAGGATATCCATCCCCTCTGGGATCGATTACCTTTAATTCTTGAGTTGTCTGGAGAATTCACCAGGCCCAGAATGGAGCCAATGTCTAATCTCAACAGACGTGGCTTCTACTGAGCTGAACGAAGCAATGCTGAGTGGAATTCACAGCACAGACTGGGAACACCACCTGACATGTCCTCAATGCTGACTGCGGGCACGGGTCACGCAACGTAAGACTTACCCACAGCCCACCCCAATCAATCCATGGGCCACTTCTTAAATCTGTTGGATCCAGGCTCTGCCCCAGATTCCTGGCCTCTTGCGGGTGATCTATTCCAGTTCATCACTCTCCCACCCCACAAATCTTGGCTCCACTACCTTTAACCCAATTCCTTTATTTATCTGATTGTCTCTTTCTTCTCACATGACACCACCCCCCCCAGTTCTCCTAATTCCTGACTTGAATCTCCCAACTCAGAGTGACCCTGCTGTCAACAACTCCAACCACCAGTTCCAGCATCTTTAGGTTTAACTTAAATATCATTTCATATTAATTAAAAATAACATGATATTACGTGCAATAATCGTACCAAGCTCCTTTAAATTCATTTCAATGATTACAGCACTTCCCCCTCCAGTGATCTTCCTGTCCTACACCCATACCTGCCTGAAGTGCTGTCTCCTATCTTGCCCGAGCTGTCAGGCTGTCTCTTTTCATCAGACATCAGGATCTCCATCTCAGTGTTACTACGTGTGGGGCATGATTTAAGCTCGGACTGGGAACCCAGTGTGTGCGTAGATATTTACATGGGGCACCCAGAAGTCAAGTGAGTGCATCACGATATCCGATCACAACTCAATTGAAGGTAGGTATTTGTGCTTCCGGGTTTCCCACACATCAGTCAGCCAGATTGACAGGATGGTTGTCTGTCAGGAGGGAAAGGAGTCGCAAATCGGAGAAGGGGGAGAGAAGGAGAGAGCGATCATGCGCCGTGGAAGAAATTGGTGGGTGGGGAGAGGTGGGGGCACGTGGACAACATCGGGTAGGCCTTGGAGAAGATCGGAGATCGGAGGGGGTCCAGCAGCAGGGGGTTGGGGTTTAGCATCGGGGGGTCCACCATGGGGAGGTGCAGGGGTCGGCTGATCGGGTGGGTCCGATTACGCCAAGTGGGCCTGTTGAGCCTGGATGAAGCACCTCCGGGCCCACAAGCAGTGCAATAAAGGGACTCACCTCATGGATCCAGTCCCTCCCGCCTGCTTTCACCTGACGTGAATCAGAAGCGATGGGAAAACCGAACGGTAAGGTAAAATTCCTTTGACATTTCTAATACACAAAAAATTAAGTGCCTCAACTATTGCAATGAGGCGCATTGCCCATTTCAACATTGGCCCGTCGGCTTTAAATGGGGACCGGATTTCCAGGTTTCTGTTATCGAAACACCCATTGATTAAACCCGGAAGTGAGCGCATTTGAGTCTGGATGCAGTCCCACTCCAAAAACAAACTATTTTTACTGCCCACCCACCCCCAACCCACCTGTTTTTGGGAGTTAAAATTGCCTCCCAGGGGCCTGAAATCTACAGGGCGGCAGGGAGTCTGCAGGGGGCTGCGGTAGTGGGGAAAACCTGGCAAGGCCGGGGACGCGGACGTCCTGCCGAATTTAACGGCAGCACCTCATTCAAATGTTTTCCTTCCATTTTCTGCCAAATTGACAGGCTGGCTGGACGGGAAAACCAGTGGCAGGAGGAGGCAGAAGAGGAAACTTCGGGGCTCTCCGTGGCAATCGGGATAGAGGGAGCTACAGAACGGGGCTTGTGGGGGGGGTGGAAGAGAGCAGTCATCGGGAGGGAGGGAGTGAGAGTACGGAGCTTTTGTGGGGGTGGTCGTAGTAGAGGGTAGAGAGAGGCCGCGTTAAGCAGTGGGGAGGCCGAAGGCTTCTTTGAGGGACCGGGGGAGCCTGATTTAAATATGTTAATAAAATGTCCCATCCCTCGAGGGTGGGAGACTCTCATGTCACTCTAACCCCCGCTGTAAAAATGGCACTGGGCACGGACGCGATGGTTTCCGGACGCAGTCCCCGTTTTAATTTTTTAACCCCCCCACTCCGACTCTCTCCCACCCATCATGTGGGGGTTAACATTGAGATCCAGGAATCATGTGCTAAACCAGACCCCATATTCCACAATCTCAATGATACCAAACACTTGTTAACCCCTCACCAATCTTTTCAGACCTCGAGGCCTATCCCCCCTCCCTCGCTAACCAGAGCAACCACACAAGTAATCTGCGAGTGATGGGAATTGGATATATACATGGAAAGGAAAATTTACAGGGCTATGGGAATAAGCGGGAAAGTTTGACTAATTGGATAGCTCTTTCAATGGGCTGAATGGCCTCCTTCTGCACGTAAGATTCTGTGATTCTATAATGTAAGAAAACTTGTGCTGATATCACTTTTTCCCTCAACAAATGTCGATCACAGTCACTGTCCATTAGTACATTGGTGATGTCGTAAGAGCTTCAGGGATATCTGGAGCTGGTTCAAGTTTCAGTTTCCAGATTTGGAAAATGTTGAGTGTGTAGCTGTGGTGACTCCACCCCCTGGGGTTTGTTCAGTGGTTAAGGAAGTTCCAGAGTTAGACTTCATTCAAACAGCAGCCTGTGTTGGTGAACCCGTGTGAATTCCAAGAAATCAGATTGTTTTATACACCAAGTAACTCTTTGGGTCAATGTTTGGCTTTGCTCCCATCTACTTATCACTGGTAATTTGTTTTAAGACTCCATTAGTAGCATCGGAT
The DNA here is from genome assembly GCF_035084215.1 of Heptranchias perlo. Classification (NCBI taxonomy): domain Eukaryota; kingdom Metazoa; phylum Chordata; class Chondrichthyes; order Hexanchiformes; family Hexanchidae; genus Heptranchias; species Heptranchias perlo. The sequence goes on along the minus strand of NC_090325.1, from coordinate 121,930,165 downwards.
TTTATTCATTCGATTACTGTTGAAAGAGAAATGGATGTAATAAAAGCAATACATTTTATCACATGTTCTGCTGCTCCCTGACCTGTTTGTATATTTGTATCGTACGTTTGCCTGGCTCAGCAATAAATAGGCAAATGACAAAAAATGAATAAATGAAAAGAATATGCACAAGAGAGGGCATCGTTCTATTTTTCCAGTTTTGATTTAACACAATGTAGTCTTGTCCCTTTTATGATAACCATACTTCATAAATACTTGAAAAGGAAACATTTGCAAGCTATGGGGAAAGAGCAGGGGAGTGGGACTAATTGGATAGCTCTTTCAAAGATCCAGCACAGGCATGATGGGCCGAATGGCATCGTTCTGTGCTGTAAGATGCTTTGATTTGTTTTAACAACTTCTATATAGAAATGTACGCCAAAAATTTGTGATAATCTCAGGAACGTAAAAACCAGCGTAAACCAAATGGAAATCAACTTAAACTAATGGGGCCTGAGGACAGTGCAGAAGTTACTCCATGTTTTTATTGAAGCCCCACTTTATGTATCGAAATTAAAATGTGAAGCCATCAGACGACGATTTATGTACATTAGGCATGGCGAGGGTTAAATTGGATAATCCCCTGAAAAGGTTACATTAACGCTGCCTGCTGTTTTAAATGACTGCTGCGTGCAGCCAGCGCTAATTGCACTGTTGATTGGCTGCACGCATCAGCAGGGAGTCCCGATATCGCGAGTTGCTCGCGCTTCTTGAAGGCAGCCTGCACCTCTTAAAGGGGAGGTACATTGTGGCTGCAAGAAGTGGTGGGAGTCGTTTCAAAATTGAATCTGTGCTCCGATACTTTGAAGGAAGGCTGCATCTGGGAGGGAGTGTGCACCAAGGTTCTCTGATGATGCACTGCAGGCCTTGTTGCAAGAGATGGAGAGAAGGAGGTTCATCCTGTATCCACAGGGGGCCAGGAGGCCCTCCAGCCATATGTTGGAGGGAAAAGTGGAGGAAAAGTGGAGGAGGTAAATGCCAGGAGCATACTGCCAGTGTTCAATACGCCCTTTACCAAGATGGCGTCCTGCGCTGCTTTAATGAACGGCAGAGGGAATCGGTAGAGGTTTCGCTGATTCAATTCAAAAGATGAAGGTAACGGAGACGTAGCATAAAACTGGCATAAGTCACTTAGGCACAAATTTCCTTAATTCTTCGCCCTGAAAATTTGCATTATGCTGCACTTCTGCTGCTGTTTTGGTGCAAATTTCAGGAAATTCGGGGCCTTAGTCTCCTATCTTGTGACACTCCTCTTTAATTGCCTCCATCCCTTTCAATTTGACTTGCATGCACATTTCTTCTCCTCCCAGTTGTTTCATCCCTCGACCCACCTGGGTTTCCATAGCAATTGTGAATAAATATGCAAATGAGGCTAGGCCACAAAATTGAGTGTTATTAGCACTTAGGATTCAGGCGGATCATACACCTAAGGGCGATTAGTGCCTCCAATGTCTGCAAAATGCTTGCCTCCCACTTGGCGATTCACCATAATATTTCCCCTGGTTAGAATTCAATAGCAACCCCAGTTAACACCGCATGACTGCATTATTCAGGCAGCAGAGAGGAAAAGATCTGCCCGGTGACATGACCGGGACCAATCCTAATCTAATTAGAAAATATAAAAAACAATGACAAAGTTTCAGCTCAATGAAGGTCCCAGGAATTGATTTGGCGTCCTTAGCAACGGTGGCCCAGGAAGATTGGATCTTAAACCTCATCAGTTCATTGGTTATTGCCACATTAAATGGGGGGCAACCAACATCCTGTCGGTGATGAACAAAGATCTCTAAACTGACATTGTCTCCACACACATGTATTAAGAGTTTTATAGAACTTGGTTACGTTACAGTTATCCAATACTTCACTTCAATAAAAGTACGACGTCTGACAAGTGCTCACTCTGGAGAAACCAACACTTACGGGGGGTGATTTTAACTCAGGGCATCCTGGGCAGGGTGTGGGCAGGAGGGAAACTCCCACGGAGATATGAGCGCAATGCTCAAGTCATTTTAGTTCCTGGGCTTCATTTGAATAGTGCAGCATTGGCTCCTGCCCAAAACCAGCGGGATTGACATCAGGGCCGGTGGATGGGAGCAGATATTTGAATGGGAGCTTGAAGTCACCGGGGATAGAATAAGAATCATAGAATAATACAGCACAGAAGGAGGCCATTCAGCCCATCGTGCCTGTGCCGGGTCTTTGAAAGAGCTATCCAATTAGTCCCATTCCCCTGCTCTTTCCCCATAGCCCTGCAAATTTTTCCACTTCAAGTATTTTTCCAATTTCCTTTTGAAAGTTACTGTTGAATCTGCTTCCGCCACCGTTTCAGGCAGTGCATTCCAGGTCATAACAAGTCGCTGTGTAAACATTTTTTCCTCATGTCGCCTATGGTTCTTTTGACAATTATCTTAAATCTGTGTTCTCTGATTACTGATCATTCTATCACTGGAAACAGTTTCTCCCTATTTACTCTATCAAAACACTTCATGATTTTGAACACCTCTATTAAATCTCCCCTTAACGCAGGAACAGAAGTAGGCCATTTAGCCCCTCGAGCCTGTTCCGCCATTCAATGATTTGTGACCTAACTCCATATACCCACCTTAGCCCTATATCTCTTTCATATCGTTGGTTAACAAAAATCTATCAATTTCAGATTTAAAATTAACAATTGAGCTAGCATCAACTGTCGTTTGCGGAAGAGAGTTCCAAACTTCTACCACCCTTTGCGTATAGAAATGTTTCCTAACTTCACTCCTGCCTCTAATTTTTAGACTATATCCCCATGTCCTAGACTCCTCAACCAGCAGAAATAATTTCTCTCTATCTACCCTATCAGTTCCTCTCAATATCTTGAAAACTTCGATCAAATCACCCCTTAATCTTCTAAACTCCAGGGAATACAACCCGAGTTTGTGTAATCTCTCCTCATAATTTAACCCCTGGAGTCCAGGCATCATTCTAGTAAATCTACACTGCACTCCCTCCGAGGCCAACATATCCTTTCTAAGGGAACAGCCCCCAGCATAAAGTTAGTGCTGGGATGGCTGAAGGTATTTGAGAGCAGGTGCTGTTGCTGGGAGGGAGAAAGAAAGCCTGGGCAGGGGAGGCCCAATGACTCCTTGCTGGGCCCGAGGGAGCACTCCTGCTCCTTGAGACCCAGACAAATCCTCAGAAAAGTTAAATAAAAATAGTTACCATGGCCTCATCCGGCCACTCTGCTGACTACCGCCATGACCTGCCTGTCTGGTTTGGACCCGTGAAGCGCCCCCCACCGTCCCCACCGAATCCCTGAGTTGAAATTGCATTGCGGCACCAATGACATAATTGGGCGTGAGTTTTGATTGTAAACTAGGCCCCTGTGTGAACTCCCTCCACCTGCCATTTTAATAACCTGCCCACCTCGCTGATGCCAATCATTGTCTAAAGTGTATCCTGAACAGATTTCTCTTTATTAGTCAGTCCACTAAATTTATTTACTGGAGAGACACACGACTGTTTTGCTGGTGATTGAAGAACAGTGACAATACATTCTTCATATGAAATCACGTTTATTTTAATCACTTGAATACATTTGAAGATAAAGGTACAAAAATACTCAAAAGATTAATTCACAACAAAAGTCACTTGTAGCAACGTTACTGACTGATAAATCAGTGTTATACTCAACACAACTTCCAGCCAACTGGACCCAGTGAAAAATCCCTCAGTGCCAAAGATTTCTACTGCTCACTGCACAGAGATTAGTTCGATTTAAAAATGTTGTTTCTTCCAGTTCATATCATACAATAAGGAGCACTACCTTCGAAAATGTCGATATTTTACACGCTAAATCATTTCTACAGAGAAATTGCTTCCACAAACGGAGGCGCCTTTAGATGTGTGCGAGTAGCCTACTCACTGCAGTCAGGACCTTAATTAGTTCAGGTGGGTGGGTATTTCTAGAATCAATTAACGTCCCTGTGAGACGTTAGTAGGTCTTTATAAATTGAATTTGACTTAACTTTAAATTTTACGCCTCCAGCATGCTTTCCCGGGGCTCGTGGATCTCGCCAGTGAAAAGGAGGCGAGAAGGGCTGGATGATGAGGTCAGTGCCTTTATTGATCACAGTCACTGTCCATTAATACATTGGTGATGTCGTAAGAGCTTCAGGGATATCTGGAGCTGGTTCAAGTTTCAGTTTCCAGATTTGGAAAATGTTGAGTGTGTAGCTGTGGTGACTCCTCCCCCTGGGGTTTGTTCAGTGGTTAAGGAAGTTCCAGAGTCAGACTTCATTCAAACAGCAGCCTGTGTTGGTGAACCCGTGTGAATTCCAAGAAATCAGATTGTTTTATACACCAAGTAACTCTTTGGGTCAATGTTTGGCTTTGCTCCCATCTACTTATCACTGGTAATTTGTTTTAAGACTCCATTAGTAGCATCGGATTTTATTCATTCGATTACTGTTGAAAGAGAAATGGATGTAATAAAAGCAATACATTTTATCACATGTTCTGCTGCTCCCTGACCTGTTTGTATATTTGTATCGTACGTTTGCCTGGCTCAGCAATAAATAGGCAAATGACAAAAAATGAATAAATGAAAAGAATATTCACAAGAGAGGGCATCGTTCTATTTTTCCAGTTTTGATTTAACACAATGTAGTCTTGTCCCTTTTATGATAACCATACTTCATAAATACTTGAAAAGGAAACATTTGCAAGCTATGGGGAAAGAGCAGGGGAGTGGGACTAATTGGATAGCTCTTTCAAAGATCCAGCACAGGCATGATGGGCCGAATGGCATCGTTCTGTGCTGTAAGATGCTTTGATTTGTTTTAACAACTTCTATATAGAAATGTACGCCAAAAATTTGTGATAATCTCAGGAACGTAAAAACCAGCGTAAACCAAATGGAAATCAACTTAAACTAATGGGGCCTGAGGACAGTGCAGAAGTTACTCCATGTTTTTATTGAAGCCCCACTTTATGTATCGAAATTAAAATGTGAAGCCATCAGACGACGATTTATGTACATTAGGCATGGCGAGGGTTAAATTGGATAATCCCCTGAAAAGGTTACATTAACGCTGCCTGCTGTTTTAAATGACTGCTGCGTGCAGCCAGCGCTAATTGCACTGTTGATCGGCTGCACGCATCAGCAGGGAGTCCCGATATCGCGAGTTGCTCGCGCTTCTTGAAGGCAGCCTGCACCTCTTAAAGGGGAGGTACATTGTGGCTGCAAGAAGTGGTGGGAGTCGTTTCAAAACTGAATCTGTGCTGCAATACTTTGAAAAATGGCTGCATCTGGGAGGGAGTGTGCACCAAGGTTCTCTGATGATGCACTGCAGGCCTTGTTGCAAGAGATGGAGAGAAGGAGGTTCATCCTGTATCCACAGGGGGCCAGGAGGCCCTCCAGCCATATGTTGGAGGGAAAAGTGGAGGAAAAGTGGAGGAGGTAAATGCCAGGAGCATACTGCCAGCGTTCAATACGCCCTTTACCAAGATGGCGTCCTGCGCTGCTTTAATGAACGGCAGAGGGAATCGGTAGAGGTTTCGCTGATTCAATTCAAAAGATGAAGGTAACTGATACGTAGCATAAAACTGGCATAAGTCACTTAGGCACAAATTTCCTCAATTCTTCGCCCTGAAAATTTGCATTATGCTGCACTTCTGCTGCTGTTTTGGTGCAAATTTCAGGAAATTCGGGGCCTTAGTCTCCTATCTTGTGACACTCCTCTTTAATTGCCTCCATCCCTTTCAATTTGACTTGCATGCACTTTTCTTCTCCTCCCAGTTGTTTCATCCCTCGACCCACCTGGGTTTCCACTGAAATTGTGAATAATTATCCAAATGAGTCTAGGCCAGAAAATTGAGTGTTATTAGCACTTAGGATTCAGGCGGATCATACACCTAAGGGAGATTAGTGCCTCCAATGTCTGCAGAATGCTTGCCTCCCACTTGGCGATTCACCATAATATTTCCCCTGGTTAGAATTCAATAGCAATCCCAGTTAACACCACATGACTGCATTATTCAGGCAGCAGAGAGGAAACGATCTGCCCGGTGACATGACCGGGACCAATCCTAATCTAATTAGAAAGTCTAAAAAACAATGACAAAGCTTCAGCTCAATGAAGGTCCCAGGAATTGATTTGGCGTCCTTAGCAACGGTGGCCCAGGAAGATTGGATCTTAAACCCCATCAATTCATTGGTTGTTGCCACATTAAATGGGGGGGAACCAACATCCTGCCAGTGATGAACAAAGATCTCTAAACTGACATTGTCTCCACACACATGTAATAAGAGTTTTATAGAACTTGGTTACGTTACAGTTATCCAATACTTCACTTCAATAAAAGTATAACGTCTGACAAGTGCTCACTCTGGAGAAACCAACACTTATGGGGGGTGATTTTAAATCAGGGCATCCTGGGCGGGGTGTGGGCAGGAGGGAAACACCCATGGAGATATGAGCGTGAAGCTCAAACCATTTTAGTTCCTGGGCTCCATTTGAATAGTGCAGCATTGTCTCCTGCCCAAAACCAGTGGGATTGACGTCAAGGCCGGTGGATGGGAGCAGATATTTGAATGGGAGCTTGAAGCCACCGGGAATCTAAGAGAACAGCATAAAGTTAGTGCTGGGATGGCTGAAGGTATTTGAGAGCAGGTGCTGTTGCTGGGAGGGAGAAAGAAAGCCTGGGCAGGGGAGGCCCAATGACTCCTTGCTGGGCCCGAGGGAGCACTCCTGCTCCTTGAGACCCAGACAAATCCTCAGAAAAGTTAAATAAAAATAGTTACCATGGCCTCATCCGGCCACTCTGCTGACTACCGCCATGACCTGCCTGTCTGGTTTGGACCCGTGAAGCGCCCCCCACCGTCCCCACCGAATCCCTGAGTTGAAATTGCATTGCGGCACCAATGACATAATTGGGCGTGAGTTTTGATTGTAAAGTAGGCCCCTGTGTGAACTCCCTCCACCTGCCATTTTAATAACCTGCCCACCTCGTTGATGCCAATCATTGTCTAAAGTGTATCCTGAACAGATTTCTCTTTATTAGTCAGTCCACTAAATTTATTTACTGGAGAGACACACGACTGTTTTGCTGGTGATTGAAGAACAGTGACAATACATTCTTCATATGAAATCATGTTTATTTTAATCACTTGAATACATTTGAAGATAAAGGTACAAAAATACTCAAAAGATTAATTCACAACAAAAGTCACTTGTAGCAACGTTACTGACTGATAAATCAGTGTTATACTCAACACAACTTCCAGCCAACTGGACCCAGTGAAAAATCCCTCAGTGCCAAAGATTTCTACTGCTCACTGCACAGAGATTAGTTCGATTTAAAAATGTTGTTTCTTCCAGTTAATATCATACAATAAGGAGCACTACCTTCGAAAATGTCGATATTTTACACGCTAAATCATTTCTACAGAGAAATTGCTTCCACAAACGGAGGCGCATTTAGATGTGTGCGAGTAGCCTACTCACTGCAGTCAGGACCTTAATTAGTTCAGGTGGGTGGGTATTTCTAGAATCAATTAACGTCCCTGTGAGACGTTAGTAGGTCTTTATAAATTGAATTTGACTTAACTTTAAATTTTACGCCTCCAGCATGCTTTCCCGGGGCTCGTGGATCTCGCCAGTGAAAAGGAGGCGAGAAGGGCCGGATGATGAGGTAAGTGCCTTTATTGCACTGCTTGTGGACCAGGAGCAGGAACGTTTCCACCAGGCCCAACAAGCTCACCGACACGTTCGTAACCCCCACGATCGGCTGACCCGCCCTGATGTTCTGGACCCCCCCCAATGACATAGATCCCCTCCTGATTGTCGAGACCACCACAATTACCGATTGCTCCACTCCCCAGCGATGGCCTACTTCTTACCTCCACAACGATGGCCTACTTCTTACCTCCACAACGATGGCCTACTTCTTACCTCCCCAGCGATGGCCTACTTCTTACCTCCCCAGCGATGGCCTACTTCTTACCTCCCCAGCGATGGCCTACTTCTTACCTCCCCAGCGATGGCCTACTTCTTACCTCCCCAGCGATGGCCTACTTCTTACCTCCCCAGCGATGGCCTACTTCTTACCTCCCCAGCAATGGCTGACTGCTCACCTTCCTCCCATCCCCCATTCCCCATCATGCCCCCAAGGATCCCGATCTCTCCCCGACCGCCCCCCTCCGCCGCCACCATGCAAACACCGAAGACTCTGATCTCTCCCTGGCTGACATCCAGTCAACCTGTCAATCTGGATGGCAACTGGGCACAATATACAGAAGTAACATTTTTATCCTTCAACTAAGTTGGGATCGCAGATTCCGACCCGCCAACTTCATTTCCAGGTTTCCCGTCCGATAAGCATCCCCCCACTCTCTTCCCGGCTCCAAGTTAATATCCAGGCTTACAATGTGACAGGGTTGAACAGTGACATCATTTTCAGAAAACACTGAAGGGAAAATACTTGAACAAGCTATCAGAAGGTGACATCAGAGCATTAACACCCTGGACAAAGCTTCCTTCATTTCAACGTTCATTGTACTTTAGGTTAACCAGGTGTGGAGTCGAGTCCATCCCATTGCGGCTTCATTTCTCAGTTGTGTCGTCTGGCACCTGAAATAAATTAAAAGTTACTTTTAACCACGAACTACAGATATTTACTTTAATATAGTGCACAATATCTTCAGCAATATAATTATGGAGCATTATTAATCTGACTTTTACACAAGATGAGCAGCATTGCTAACACTGATGATTTTATTCCCAAGTCATTGATTTTGCAATATGGTTTAACATGCAGGATGCATGGGGCCAGAGAGAAAAATTATTTCTCTTCCTTCCATCCTGTTGAATCAAGCAAATTTGCGGAATAATGCAAAGGCAGTAAATGCTGAACAAAATCCTGAGTTCTGACAACGGTGGATGACACAAAACTGTGAGAATAGATGGTCGAGATTTTCACAAACAACTTTTCTGTATAACTTGAAAAAATAAATGGATTTAAAATCCTCGTTCTGATGGGAGTCTGCAGGAACACATTACATTAAAGAGTAAAATAGAACGGATAATAAAAAGTTAAAACATGACGCAAAAAGTAGTTTACAGTTTTCAAACAGCAGAACAAAAAATTGTGGAGCGTAACATAAAGGAAGGAAGGCAGCAGGAAAAGGAAATGAAAGTGAAGATATATATTACATATTTTATTCTTAAGGACCCTGTTCTGTGCTTAATTGGCTGATCTCAGCTGGGTCCTAAAGGTACGACAATTGGTCTCAGCATTATTGGGAGAGAGAGCATAAAATCACCCAGCATTCCTTCACCTGATTGCTATCCAGTGACCCCCCCTCCTGGAAGTGCCATATTTGGATGTTGGGTGAGGCTAGCGTAAGGCTCAGCCCTGATGCCAACTGTGGTTGAATAGCTTGCTAACATTCACTGTCAAGGCTCACACATAAATGATGAGCACTTGAATAAAGTACCAGGGGCATCAAAAGCCTGTGGGAATGTATAGCAGAGAGGAGTCAACGCCTTCAACCGAGGAGGAGAGGGGCAAACATGGTTTAAAAAAACAATTCACTGTATCTGCTTTTATTCATACGCAAAGTCTTAATTCTGCCAAACACCAACCTTTCTTGGCTTTAATGATAATCTTCACCCACTCGGCATCAGGACTCACACATAATTTATTCCCATTTCTTTTGGTAACACTGTGAAGAGAAGGTAAACCTTTAAAATCTAATCCACAGAAATTGGATGTCTCCCACTGAAAGGTGAGAAATTAGCAAAAGTATTAAAAGAAAATCCTTCGAATGTGCCTCATAAACAAACTGTGATTGATCCAACATATTTTGAATAAAGAGCACAGTTTATTAAATGGACGTCACCGAAGGAGAAATGTTAATGGTGATGTTCTGACACATTTACTCACATTATCTCTGGTGTCTCACAGTGGGATCCTTTGGGAATATATTTCAAACTCCGGATGAGCCGTGGATTGATAAAATTGGAGCTGTTCTGAGTGCACAGGCAACGACCTTGAGTGCCTGGAATTGGAATACCTGTGAAAAGATCCATTTAACTTAGATTTAATTATCGATTGAGGTGGAGAGAATCCTGGCACTTTGTATCAGAGTTGAGATATTTTAATCTTTTCAACATATGATCCACAAGGAAATATTAGGTATCTGTCCAAATTAATCATGCTGATTACATTAACCTGGAGATGACTATCATATTTTTTATAAGGAAATCTTTTATCATCATAAGGTGCTGGGTTAAAGGGTTTAAAATTACTGAATACCCCCCAGGTCTCTCTGTTCCTGCACCCCCTTTAGAATTGTACTATTTTACATAATTCTATGTAATTACAGTGAAATGAGAAATAAAACACAAGATTACAAAGGACAACATACCCTGTGTAGTAATGGCACACAGAAACAGGATGAGAATCGTCACAGTAGCTGCTCTGCTCATCTTTGACTTTGAGTTGCTGAATGGATTTCTGCTGAAGGATCTTCTGTCCACCTCAGTGACTCTCTCTCTGCTGAATGAAGTTCTGTTGAAGAGAGGTCCAATGAGCTCCCATTTATTGAGATCCTCTACTCTCAATTTGCATAATCTCGAGCAGTAAAAATTGTCAAACATAGGAAGCTCCTGTGGAAGGGAATTTCCCAGCTCCTGAGTCAGAGGTTCTTTCACTTCTGCAGTGTTAAATATATTCATAACTTTTACATAGTTTACAATGGCAAAAGGCAGATAATCTGTTGCTATAGGTGGTGAATTATGTGTTCATTTTAAAGAATTAACTGCAATTTTTAGAAAAATGGGGATAATATTCAACTGAGGCAAGGGCATGAAAAGGGTGGTTGCAGGTCAGTCACCCGTTACATATCCTGCTGAATGTTTCTTTCCATTTAATTTCCATTGATGGCTGATCTGCTACTGCCCATTTTGTGCCCCCTCTGAAATTGAATTTTTCGATTTTTTTATGTCAAAGATCATGTGGTCAAGTCCTTATGGAGTGTTGTTGATAAAATCTTCCTTTTGTTTTTACACAACCGTAAATGACAGACAATTAAACACTGATAAGATCGTGCCACATAATTTGTTTAATGTTGTTCCCAAGCAAGTAGCCTCAGATAAGCTGCAGAATAATCCAGTTCCAGGTCTTACACCTGACCCACTGGGGAACTCCTCAATGCATTTTTAACACTGATCTTTCTCACTATAATTAGAGAAAACCAGACCAGACAATGGAGCTAAAGCTTGTGATTTAGAGGAAATAACTCTCTCTTTCACTGGCTGAACATCATGCCGTGACTCTTTAGACTTTAATGTCCCAAGTTTCGAAAGAGCTGCAATGATGTAAATGTAGTTCTAAAGTAAATTACACTTGCCACTTGCAATGAATTTTCAGCCTGATGATGCAGCAGCTCGAACTCAGGAATAGAAATATCTTCAGTGTTATTGCACGTACAGAGATGTTTTCTTGCAAGTTTGGTGCCAGACAGAAGAATTTGATAAATGCTCATTAAGTGTCCACAGCATGATGTGATCGACGGTGATTTCTAGTCTTTATTTTAAATGATTCATTCTCAGGATATGGGCATCGCGAGAAGGCTGGCATTTATTGCCCACCCCTAGTCGTCCTGAGAAGGTGGTGGTGAGCCTTCTTCTTCAAACGATCTTCAAGTGATTAATTTATCTCTATATCAATGATCACTAGTCAAGGTCAGTAACCAATAGACTAGAAATTATCATAATTTCTATTCTATTGACAACTGTTCTTGACTAGTGATCATTGATATATGGATCATTTTAATACCTTGAAGATTGGGAGTGCCACATAAGACACACGATCATCTTTGCATCAGATTTTCTGATCTGGAAATCCTCGCGTGAGATTCAGCACCAGGAGAGCAAGGGCATGATTTTAGCTCGGGTCCAGGAACCCAGCATGTCCTTAGATATTCATGCAGGGAAACCGGAGGTCAAGTGAGTGCATCGCAAACTGTAATCGCAACTCAATTGAAGGTAAGTATGTGTGCACCAGGCAGCCAGATTGACAGGTTGGCTGCCTGTCGGAAGGGAATGGAGCTGTGAGTTGGAGAGGGGGGAGGGAGGGAGAGATAAATCGTGGGCCATGGAAGAAATCGGGTTGGCCTTCGAGACAATCGGGGTGGGGGATCCAGCATTATGTGGGGGTTTAGCATTCGGGGTGTGATGGGGTCCAGCATCAGGGGCAGTCCAGCATCAGTGGGGAGTGGTCGGCCGATGGGGTGGGTCCGATTATGCCTGGTGAGCTTGGGGTCTGGATGAAGAACTCCTGCTCCTCCTGGCCTGCTGACAGTGCAATAAAGGCACTCATCTCATGGATTGTTCCTTCTCACCTGCTTTCACCTGACATGAATCAGAAGTGATGGGAAACATGAACAGGAACTGTTACATTTACTTGATGTTTCTAATTGTATGTAGGTCATAGTTAAAAGCGTGCAAGGTGTTTTATATTCCTTTATTTCAACATTAGAGAGAATAGGGATCAGGTGTCATGAAATATGAGAATGTGATAACTAATGTTGTACACATGAGGGCGTTTCTATTGAGACATGCAAGCTATAGAGAGAACATTTTACTGTGTATATTTCCTATGTTAGAGTCTCATTGTCCCTACATGCTCCATCAGGAGCTGTTGTAAATGAATGAGTGTTACTTCAGTTGTTATTACAGTCAGGGCTGTATTATATTATACAGGGACGAGTGGTATATTAGTGAACACTACGTCAATGGGTATTGGAGTTTGCTCCATACCCATTCCTTGTAATTCTTTCCAATGTATGTAGTTCTGAAGATACAAAAGGAGGTTCATATATTTAACAACAGAAGAGAATCTTGATCATTTATTATAATATCTGCTGACATTTTTCAAAATTTGACAGCAGTCATTTGCATATTCTATCATTCTATTTTTAATATACAATCACAGCTCATAAAGCCAACACTTTGGTTAATGGGAGATCTCGCTACTACTTATATGCTATCAAATAGCGTAAATAAGGTAAGCCCACAATATTGCTGGAAGGTCAGTCAGGACGGCTGAATAGGAGAACATATGTTTAAAATAGTAAAAAGTACATTGAAACATTTTAGAAAAAAATCTTTCACTCAAAAGGTGATAAACATTTCAAATAATGTGCCAGGCAGGGTAATGAAATCAGAGACTTTAGACAAGTTCCAGATGCTGTGGGATTTTAGGTTGAGTGAGTTAATAAACACCAGTGATGAGCTCAATGGGCAAAGTGACCTTTTCTCATCCCTGAATATTCTTTAGTTAGTGGATATTTTCTTAATTGTTTTTTAATTAAACAGCCATGGTTGACACAAAGTTAAAATGCGATTGAGACTTTGCAGAGATCCACATATCACAAGGTATGATTATTCGTACATTAGCTGTTTTTCCCCAGGTGAACAGTTTCAGATTGACTGCAGAATATTCCAGTTCCACATTTTGTATTTGACCCACGGGACGAGGTCAATTTACAGACTTGGAACTGATCCTTGGGTAAAAATAAAAAGGAAACACATCGCTCAGCTGAAACTTGTGAACTACAGGAAATGAGCCATCCTCGAACTTGATAACATGAGGTGCACAGCTGAGATGCATCTTTGCTCATTTAAAAAGTGCATGTTCTGATTGTGAAAAGCTGTAATGGTGCAGATATATTTGTGGATGTTTGATGTGATGAATTTTCATCTGCAATGCGTTTTCGGTCAGAGTATTCAACATTATATATAAAAATGGATGAAAGATTGAGTATTCCAATTGATCAATGACAGGATCCTCACTGGGAGCGAGTGTGGGTGGTCACACCTATCAGAAATGCTTTTCGATCACGATGAAACTTACTGACCTGAAAATCCAGGGTCCTGGCTCCACCACTGGAAGTGCAGCAGAGCAGGATCCTATTTGACAACGGGTGAGGATGTTGGCCCGGTCCTAAATCACAGGGCTGGATCCCTTTTAGTAAATGAAGCAGGCTGCCTGACCTATTTCAGTGCTGCAGAGGTACCCACCCCAAGGATGAGCCATAAAATTGGAGCTGCACCCTGCCATTCCAATGGGGATGGGGGAGGCAGAGGTCCTCACAGGGCCAAAGGTGCAAGATTAAAATTAAAAATAACTTTTCCACAGGAAGATAAAGTCCAGCAGTGTGAGGATATCCATCCCCTCTGGGATCGATTACCTTTAATTCTTGAGTTGTCTGGAGAATTCACCAGGCCCAGAATGGAGCCAATGTCTAATCTCATCAGACGTGGCTTCTACTGAGCTGAACGAAGCAATGCTGAGTGGAATTCACAGCACAGACTGGGAACACCACCTGACATGTCCTCAATGCTGACTGCGGGCACGGGTCACGCAACGTAAGACTTACCCACAGCCCACCCCAATCAATCCATGGGCCACTTCTTAAATCTGTTGGATCCAGGCTCTGCCCCAGATTCCTGGCCTCTTGCGGGTGATCTATTCCAGTTCATCCCTCTCCCACCCCACAAATCTTGGCTCCACTACCTTTAACCCGATTCCTTTATTTATCTGATTGTCTCTTTCTTCTCACATGACACCACCCCCCCCAGTTCTCCTAATTCCTGACTTGAATCTCCCAACTCAGAGTGACCCTGCTGTCAGCAACTCCAACCATCAGTTCCAGCATCTTTAGGTTTAACTTAAATATCATTTCATATTAATTAAAAATAATATGATATTACGTGCAATAATCGTACCAAGCTCCTTTAAATTCATTTCAATGATTACAGCACTTCCCCCTCCAGTGATCTTCCTGTCCTACACCCATACCTGCCTGAAGTGCTGTCTCCTATCTTTCCCGAGCTGACAGGCTGTCTCTTTTCATCAGACATCAGGATCTCCATCTCAGTGTTATTACGTGTGGGGCATGATTTAAGCTCGGACTGGGAACCCAGTGTGTGCGTAGATATTTACATGGGGCACCCAGAAGTCAAGTGAGTGCATCACGATATCTGATTGCAACTCAATTGAAGGTAGGTATTTGTGCTTCCGGGTTTCCCACACATCAGTCAGCCAGATTGACAGGATGGTTGTCTGTCAGGAGGGAAAGGAGTCGCTAATCGGAGAAGGGGGAGAGAAGGAGAGAGCGATCATGGGCCGTGGAAGAAATTGGTGGGTGGGGAGAGGTGGGGGCACGTGGACAACATCGGGTAGGCCTTGGAGAAGATCGGAGATCGGAGGGGGTCCAGCAGCAGGGTGTTGGGGTTTAGCATCGGGGGGCCCACCATGGTGAGGTGCAGGGGTCGGCTGATCGCGTGGGTCCGATTACGCCAAGTGGGCCTGTTGAGCCTGGATGCAGCACCTCCGGGCCCACAAGCAGTGCAATAAAGTGACTCACCTCATGGATCCAGTCCCTCCCGCCTGCTTTCACCTGACGTGAATCAGAAGCGATGGGAAACCCGAACGGTAAAGTAAAATTCCTTTGACATTTCTAATACACAAAAAATTAAGTGCCTCAACTATTGCAATGAGGCGCATTGCCCATTTCAACGTTGGCCCGTCGGCTTTAAATGGGGACGGGATTTCCAGGTTTCTGTTATCGAAACGCCCATTGATTAAACCCGGAAGTGAGCGCATTTGAGCCTGGATGCGGTCCCACTCCAAAAACAAACTATTTTTACTGCCCACCCACCCCCAACCCACCTGTTTTTGGGAGTTGAAATTGCCTCCCAGGGGCCTGAAATCTACAGGTCGGCAGGGAGTCTGCAGGGGGCTGCGGTAGTGGGGAAAACCTGGCAAGGCCGGGGACACGGACGTCCTGCCGAATTTAACGGCAGCATCTCATTCAAATGTTTTCCTTCCATTTTCTGCCAAATTGACAGGCTGGCTGGACGGGAAAACCAGCGGCAGGAGGAGGCAGAAGAGGAAACTTCGGGGCTCTCCGTGGCAATCGGGATGGAGGGAGCTACAGAACGGGGCTTGTGGGGGGGGTGGAAGAGAGCAGTCATCGGGAGGGAGGGAGCGAGAGTACGGAGCTTTTGTGGGGGTGGTCGTAGTAGAGGGTAGAGAGAGGCCGCGTTAAGCAGTGGGGAGGCCGAAGGCTTCTTTGAGGGACCGGGGGAGCATGATTTAAATATGTTAATGAAATGTCCCATCCCTCGAGGGTGGGAGACTCGCATGTCACTCTAACCGCCGCTGTAAAAATGGCACTGGGCACGGACGTGATGGTTTCCGGATGCAATCCACGTTTTTATTTTTTAATCCCCCCGCTCTGACACTCTCCCACCCATCGTGCGGGGGTTAACATTGAGATCCAGGAATCACGTGCTAAACCGGACCCCATATTCCACAATCCCAATGATACCAAACTCTTGTTAACCCCTCACCAATCTTTTCAGACCTCGAGGCCTATCCCCCCTCCCTCGCTAACCAGAGCAACCACACAAGTAATCTGCTAGTGATGGGAATTGGATATATACATGGAAAGGAAAATTTACAGGGCTTTGGGAATAAGCGGGAAAGTTTGACTAATTGGATAGCTCTTTCAATGGGCCGAATGGCCTCCTTCTGCACGTAAGATTCTGTGATTCTATAATGTAAGAAAACTTGTGCTGATATCACTTTTTCCCTCAACAAATGTCGATCACAGTCACTGTCCATTAATACATTGGTGATGTCGTAAGAGCTTCAGGGATATCTGGAGCAGGTTCAAGTTTCAGTTTCCAGATTTGGAAGTTGAGTGTGTAGCTGTGGTGACTCCTCCCCCTGGGGTTTGTTCAGTGGTTAAGGAAGTTCCAGAGTCAGACTTCATTCAAACAGCAGCCTGTGTTGGTGAACCCGTGTGAATTCCAAGAAATCAGATTGTTTTATACACCAAGTAACTCTTTGGGTCAATGTTTGGCTTTGCTCCCATCTGCTTATCACTGGTAATTTGTTTTAAGACTCCATTAGTGGCATCAGATTTTATTCATTCGATTACTGTTTAGAGAGAAATGGGTGTAATAAATCAATACATTTTATCACATGCTGCACCCTGACCTGTTCGTATATTTGCCTTGTTCAGCAATAAATTGGCAAATGGCAGTAAATGAAAAGAATATTCACAAGAGAGGCCATCATTGTATTTTTCCAGTTTTGATTTAACACAATGTAGTCTTGTCCCTTTTATGAGAAATACTTGAAAAGGAAAAATTTGCAAGCTATGGGGAAAGAGCAGGGGAGTGGGACTAATTGGATAGCTCTTTCAAAGATCCAGCACAGGCATGATGGGCCGAATGGCATCGTTCTGTGCTGTAAGATGCTTTGATTTGTTTTAACAACTTCTATATGGAAATGTACGCCAAAAATTTGTGATAATCTCAGGAACATAAAAATCAGCGTAAACCAAATGGAAATCAACTTAAACTAATGGGGCCTGAGGACAGTGCAGAAATTACTCCATATTTTTATTGAAGCCCCACTTTATGTATAGAAATTAAAATGTGAAGCCATCAGACGATGATTTATGCACATTAGGCATGGCGAGGGTTAAATTGGATAATCCCCTGAAAAGGTTACATTAACGCTGCCTGCTGTTTTAAATGACTGCTGCATGCAGCCAGCGCTAATTGCACTGTTGATTGGCTGCACGCATCAGCAGGGAGTCCCGATATCGCGAGTTGCTCGTGCTTCTTGAAGGCAGCCCGCACCTCTTAAAGGAAAGGTACATTGTGGCTGCACGAAGTGGTGGGAGTCGTTTCAAAACTGAATCTGTGCTACGATACTTTGAAGGAAGGCTGCATCTGGGAGGGAGTGTGCACCAAGGTTCTCTGATGATGCACTGCAGGCCTTGGTGCAAGAGATGGAGAGAAGGTGGTTCATCCTGTATCCACAGGGGGCCAGGAGGCCCTCCAGGCATATGTGGAAGGGGCAGTGGGAGGAAATATTGAAGGAAAAGTGGAGGAGGTAAACGCCAGGTTCATACTGCCGGTGTTCGTTACGCACACGCGCAAACGTCTTTACCAAGATGGCATTCTGCGCTACTTTAATGAACGGCAGAGCGAATCGGTAGAGGTTTTGCTGATTCAAATCAAAAGATGAAGGTAACTGAGATGCAGCATAAAACTGGCGTAAGTCACAAAGGGACGAATTTCCTCGAATCCGCACTGAAAATTTGCATTATGCTGCACTTCTGCTGCTGTTTGGTGCAAATTTCAGGAAATTCGGGGCCTTAGTCCCCTTCCTTGTGACACTCCTCTTTAATTGACTCCATCCCTTTCAATTTGACTTGCACACAATTTTCTTCTCCTCCCAGTTGTTTCATCCCTCGACCCACCTGGTTTTCCACTGCAATTGTGAATAATTATCCAAATGAGGCTAGGCCAGAAAATTGAGTGTTATTCGCACTTAGGATTCAGGCGGATCATACACCTAAGGGCGATTAGTGCCTCCAATGTCTGCAAAATGCTTGCCTCTCACTTGGCGATTCACCATAATATTTCCCCTGGTTAGAATTCAATAGCAATCCCAGTTAACACCGCATGACTGCATTATTCAGGCAGCAGAGAGGAAACGATCTGCCCGGTGACATGACCGGGACCAATCCTAATCTAATTAGAAAATATAAAAAACAATGACAAAGTTTCAGCTCAATGAAGGTCCCAGGAATTGATTTGGCGTCCTTAGCAACGGTGGCCCAGGAAGATTGGATCTTAAACCCCATCAGTTCATTCGTTATTGCCACATTAAATGGGGGGCAACCAACATCCTGCCAGTGATCATCGAAGATCTCTAAACTGACATTGTCTCCACACGCATGTATTAAGGGTTTTATAGGACTTAGTTACGTTACAGTTATCCGATACTTCACTTCAATAAAAATACGACATCTGACAAGCGCTCACTCTGGAGAAACCAACACTTACAGGGGGTGATTTTAACTCAGGGCATCCTGGGCGGGGTGCGGGCGGGAGGGAAACACCCACGGAGATTTGAGCACGAAGGTCGTACCATTTTAGTTCCTGAGCTGTGGCTGCAAGAAGTGGTGGGAGTCGTTTCAAAACTGAATCCGTGCTGCGATACTTTGAAGAATGGCTGCATCTGGGAGGGAGTGTGCACCAAGGTTCTCTGATGATGCACTGCAGGCCTTGTTGCAAGAGATGGAGAGAAGGAGGTTCATCCTGTATCCACAGGGGACCAGGAGGCCCACCAGCCGTATGTTGAAGGGGCAGTGGGAGGAAATAGTTGAGGAAAAGTGGAGGAGGTAAATGCCAGGAGCATACTGCCGGCGTTCGTTAAGCACCCGTGCAAACGCCTTTACCAAGATGAATAGTGCGGCATTGGCTCCTGCCCGAAACCAGCGGGATTGAGGTCAGGGTCGGTGGACAGGAGCGGATATTCGAGTGGGAGCTTGAAGCCTCCGGGGATCTAAGGGAACAGTCCCTGGCATAAAGTTAGTGCTGGGTTGGCTGAAGGTGATTGAGAGGAGGTGCTGTTGCTGGGAGGGAGAAGGAAGGCCGGTGCAGGGGAGGCCCAACAACTACTTGCCGGGCCCAGGGGAGCACTCCTGCTCCTTGAGGCCCAGACAAATCCACAGAAAAATTAAATAAAAAGAGTTACCATGACTTTGTCGAGGCACTCTGCTGACTACCGCCATGACCTGACTGTCGGGCTGTCGGGTTTGGCCCCGTGAGGCGCCTCCCCGGCCGCCCACCCACCACCCCCACCGATTCCCTGAATTGAAATTGCATTGTGGCGCCAATAACATCATCGGGCATGAGTTTTGATTGTAAACTAGGCCCCTGTGTGAACTCCCTCCACCTGCCATTTTAATAACCTGCCCACCTCGTTGATGCCAATCATTGTCTAAAGTGTACCCTGAACAGATTTCTCTTTATTAGTCAGTCCACTAAATTTATTTACTGGAGAGACACACGATTGTTTTGCTGGTGATTGAGGAACAGTGACAATACATTCTTCATATGAAATCATGTTTATTTTAATCACTTAAATACATTTGAAGATAAAGGTACAAAAACACTCAAAAGATTAATTCACAACAAAAGTCACTTGTAGCAACGTTACTGACTGATAAATCAGTGTTATACTCAACACAACTTCCAGCCAACTGGATCCAGTGCCAAAGATTTCTACCGATCACTGTACAGAGATTAGTTCTATTTACAAATGTCATTTCTTCCAGTTAATATCACACAATAAGGAGCACTACTTTTGAAAATTTAAGTATTTTACACACAGTATCATTTCTACAGAGAAATTGCTTCCACAAACTTCAGTTTTGGATAGATTCTAAGGCCTGATGTTTTATGGACAAATTCCCAGGATACAGTTAAAATGTCAGTGACCAATAAACACTGCAGTAAAATGGCATCAGTGTTAATGACAGGCAATGGTTGTGTATTTTAATATAAAAGTTTTCATTCAAACTGGAACTGGGAATATGTTTGGTGAACAATTATAAACATTTATCTTCTGTATATCTTGCCATCAACATATCACAAAGAATATCAACAGGGTTTCAGTAGGAAAAGAGAAATTGCACCAAAATTGGTTTGTCAATGATTTTGAAACAATGAAGCATTACAATATATCTACAAGTAATAGGAGGAATGTCTTTATTTAATTTATTAGATATTTCACTCCAATCTGATTCCAGATCATTTTAACTGAAATAACAAAGGATAATTCTTCTAATTTGGACCTTTTTAGATTTTCAGCCTCTCTTTCCAGGTAAAACATGTCTGTGATGAAGAAATTATTACAAGTTCATTTTGAAAAATATATGCATGGAACTGAATAATTTGAGTTATTCCAAAACTAGCAGCAGGTCCCACTCTTATTTCAAACATTAACATTCAACAACTGACATTTTTTGTCTCGTTTACATTCCTCGACAAGTTCACAAATCTATTCATATTTCCCCCTGTCGTTGCTTGTTGATTGGAAATTAGTTTCCACTTCCAGGTTTAACGGAGGCGTGTTTAGATGCGTGCGAGAGGCCTACTCGCCGCAGTGGGACCTGAATTAGTTCAGGTGGGTGGGTTTATATTGCATCAATTAACGGCCTTGTGAGACGTTAGTAGGTCTTCTTAAATTGAATTTGACTTAACTTTAAATTTAACGCCTCCAGCACAGCTTTCCAGGGGCTCGTGAGACTCCCCAGTGAAACAAATCTATTCATATTTCCCCCTGTATCTGCACCTTTTGTTGATTGGAAATTATTTTCCAATAATTATGGAGAAATGTAAACAAATTGAATTCAGTCGCAGTGTAACTTGTAACAGTATCAGAGTCCACACTTAAAAATCTTACACATTCTTGGCACAAAGTTTCAGAAAAAATGTCTGACTGTTTCCTTAAGCTGTGGGTAAACAATAGGGGGGGTTTTAACCCCAAGAACAGGCGGGTTGGGGTAGTTAAATTATTTGATTTTTGGAGCGCGACCACAACCCGGCTCCATGCACCCTCTTTAGGGCTTAACGGAGGGCCTTTTGGATGCGTGCAGGTAAACTACTCGCCACAGGCAGGACCTTAATTAGTTCAGGTGAGCGGGTATTTTTGGAAATAAATTAACGTCGTTGCGAGACGTTAGTAGGTCTTTCTAAATTGAATTTGACTGAACTTTAAGTTTAACGCATCCAGCACTTGTGAATCTCGCCATTGAAAAGGAGGCAAGAAGGGCCGGATCATGAGGTAAGTGCCTTTATTGCACTGCTTGTGGGCCAGGAGGAGCAGGAATGTTTCCTCCAGGCCCAACAAGCTTACCTGCCTTGATCATACCCCCATGATCGGCAACTTCCCCTCACTCTCTTCCCCGCTCCAATTTAAAATCCAGGCTTACAGTATGACAGAGTTGAAATATGAAATAATTTTCAGAGAAGAACGAAGGGAAAATACCAGAACAAGCTATCAGAAGGTGACATCAGAGAGTTAATACCCTGGACAAAGCTTCCTTCATTTCAATGTTCATTGTACTTTAGGTTAACCAGGTGTGGAGTCGAGTCCATCCCATTGCGGTTTCATTTCTCAGTTGTGTCGTCTGGCATCTGAAATAAAATAAAATAAATAATATTTTTACCCACTAACTGCAGATATTTACTTTAATATAGTGCACAATATCTTCAGCAATATAATTATGGAGCATTATCAATCTGACTTTTACACAAGATGAGCAGCATTGCTAACACTGATGATTTTATTCCCAAGTCATTGATTTTGTAATATGGTTTAACATGCAGGATGCATGGGGCCAGAGAGAAAAATTATTTCTCTTCCTTCCATCCTGGTGAATCAAGCACATTTGCGGAATAATGCAAAGGCAGTAAATGCTGAACAAAATCCTGAGTTCTGACAACGGTGGATGACACAAAACTGTGAGAATAGCTGGTCGAGATTTTCACAAACATCTTTTCTATATAACTTGAAAAAAGTATCCTTTTAAATCTCAGTTCTGATGGGAGTCTGCAGGAACACATTACGTTAAAGTGTAAAATAGAATGGATAATAAAAGGTTAAAAAATGATTCTTTGAAGTAGTTTACAGTGTTCAAACTGCAGAACAGAATATGAGCTTGCCATAGAGGAAGGCAGGCAGCAGAAAAAGGAAGTGGAAGTGGTTAGGATATATATTAAATATTTTATTCTTAAGGACCCTGTTCTGTGCTTAATTGGCTGATCTCAGCTGGGTACTAAAGGTACGACAATTGGTCTCAGTATTGTTGGGAGAGAGAGCATAAAATCACCCAGCATTCCTTCACCTGATTGCTATCCAGTGACCCCCCCTCCTGGAAGTGCCATATTTGGATGTTGGGTGAGGCGAGCGTAAGGCTCAGCCCTGATGCCAACTGTGGTTGAATAGCTTGCTAACATTCACTGTCAAGGCTCACACATAAATGATGAGCAATTGGATAAAGTACCAGAAGGCATCAAAAGCCTGTGGAAATATACAGCAGAGAGGAGTCAACGCCTTCGACCAAGGAGGAGAGGGACAAACATGGTTTATAAAAAACAATTCACTGTATCTGCTTTTATTCATATGCAAAGTCTTAATTCTGCCAAACACCAACCTTTCTTGCCTTTAATGATAATCTTCACCCACTCGGCATCAGGACTCACACATAATTTTTTCCCATTTCTTTTGGTAACACTGTGAAGAGAAGGTAAACCTTTAAAATCTAATCCACAGAAATTGGATGTCTCCCACTGAAAGGTGAGAAATTAGCAAAAGTATTAAAAGAAAATCCTTCGAATGTGCCTCATAAACAAACTGTGATTGATCCAACATATTTTGAATAAAGAGCACAGTTTATTAAATGGACGTCACCGAAGGAGAAATGTTAATGCTGATGTTCTGACACATTTACTCACATTATCTCTGGTGTCTCACAGTGGGATCCTTCGGGAATATATTTCAAACTCCGGATGAGCCGTGGATTGATAAAATTGGAGCTGTTCTGAGTGCACTGGCAATGACCTAGGGTTCCTGGAACTGGAATACCTGTGAAAAGATCCATTTAACTTAGATTTAATTATCGATTGAGGTGAAGAGAATCCTGGCACTTTGTATCAGAGTTGAGGTATTTAAATTTTTTCCACACATGGTCCACAAGGAAATATTAAGTATCTGTCCAAACTAATCATGCTGATTACATTAACCTGGAGATGACTATCATATTTTTTATAAAAATGTGCAAGAAAATCTTTTATAAACATAAAGTTCTGGGTTAAAGGGGATTAAGATTATTGAATGCAGCTCTGTTTGAGAATTCAGCATTATTCGATGCATAACCAAACATCACACCGGGACATGTGTAGCTGGATCAGTAACTCAACAGAAAGACTCCTTTCCACAATACAGTATAATGAGAAATAAAACACAAGATTACAAAGGTCAACATACCCTGTGCAGTAATGGCACACAGAATCAGGATGAGAATCGTCACAGTAGCTGCTCTGTTCATCTTTGACTTTGAGTTGCTGAATGGATTTCTGCTGAAGGATCTTCTGTCCACCTCAGTGACTCTCTCTCTCTCTCTCTCGGTGTTGAATGAAGTTCTGTTGAAGAGAGGTCCAATGAACTCCTATTTATTGAGATCCTCTACTCTCAATTTTAGTAATCTCGAGCAGAGAAAGTTGTCAAATATAGGAAGCTCCTGTGGAAGGGAATTTCCCTGTTCCTGAGTTAGATGTTCTTTCATTTTTGCAGTTTCAAATACAGTTTATTCAAAACTTGTGCATAGTTTACAGCAGCAACATTAGGTTATATAACGGGCAGCTGATCCACGACTGTCCATTTTGCGCCCCCACTGAAATTGAATTTTAACCCCAATCTTTTTGATTCTTTTATACCAAACAACAACAACAGCAACTTGCATTGATATAGCACCTTTAACGTACTAAAACGACCCAAGGCACTTCACAGGAAGGTTTTCAAACAAAATTTGACACCAAGCCACATAAGGAGATATTAGGACAGGTGACAAAGAGGTAGGTTTTACGGAGCATCTTAAAGGAGAGAGAGGTAGAGAGGCAGAGAGGTTTATGGAGGGAATTCCAGAGCTTAGGGCCTAGGAAGCTGAAGACACAGTCGCCAATGGTGGAGCGATGAAAATCAGGGACGCGCAAGAAGCCAGAATTAGAGGAGTGCAGAGATCTCGAAGGGTTGTCGGGCCGGAGGAGTTTACAGAGTTAGGGAGGGCTGAGGCCATGGACGGATTTGAAAACAACAATGAGAATTTTAAAATTGAGGTGTCACTGGACCGGGAGCCAATGTAGGTCAGCGAGCACAGGGATGATGGGAGAATGGGACTTGGTGCGAGTTAGGATACAGGCAGCAGAGTTTTCGATGAGCTCAAGTTTATGGAGGGTGAAGATGGGAAGCCGGCAAGGAGAGTATTGGCATAGTCGAGTCTAGAGGTAACAAAGGCATGGATGAGGGTTTCAGTAGCCGACAAGCTGAGGCAGGGAGCGGAGACGGGCAATGTTACAGAGGTGGAAGTAGGTGGTCTTGATGATGAAGGGGATATGTGGTCAGAAGCTCACTGCAGGGTCAAATAGGATGCCAAGGTTGCAAACGGTTTGGTTTAGCCTCAGACAATGGCCAGGGAGAGGGATGGAGTCGGTGGCTAGGGAATGGAGCTTGATGCAGGGACCGAAGACAATGGTTTCAGTCTTCCCAATATTTAGTTGGAGGAAATTTCTGCTCATCCAGTGCTGGATGTCGGACAAGCAGCGTGACAAATCTGAGACAGCTGAAAGGTCGAGAGAGGTGATGGTGAGGTAGAGTTGGATGTCGTCTGCGTACATTTGGAACCTGAAGTTGTGTTTTCGGATGATGTCACCAAAGGGTAGCATGTAAATGAGAAATCGGAAAGGGCCAAGGAAAACTTATCTAAACAAATTCTTATTGAGTGTTGTTGATAATATCTTCCTTTTATTTTTACACAACCGTTAATGACAGACAATTAAACATTGATAAGGTCGTGTCACATAATTTGATGCTTTTTATTGTTTTTCCCGAAGCAAGCAGCATCAGATGAGCTGCAGAATAATCCAGTTCCAAGTCTTATACCTGACCCACTGGGGAACTCCTCAATGTATTTTTAACACTGATCTTTCTCACTATAGTAAGAGGAAACACAGACCAGACAATGGAGCTAATGTCTGTGGTTTACAGAAAATATTTCTCCCTCTCACTGGCTGTACTTTATATTGTGACTCTTTGGGCATTAATGCTCCAGCTTTGGAAAGAGCTGTGAATGTAGTTCTAAAGTTGGTGACAGTTGCCACTTGCAATGAATTTTGAGCCTGATGATGCAGCAGCTTCAGCTCAGGAGGAGAAATATCTTCAGTGTTATTGTACCAACAGAGATGTTTTATTTTGCTATTCGACACTGGAAAGGTGCAAAAAAGATTCACTCGGATGATACCAGAACTGAGAGGTTATACCTACCAGGAAAGATTGAACAGGCTGGGGCTTTTTTCTCTAGAAAAGAGAAGACTGAGGGGTGACCCACAAGATTGTAAGAACATAAGAACATAAGAAATAGGAGCAGAAGTAGGCCATACAGCCCCTCGAGCCTGCTCTGCCATTCAATAAGATCATGGCTGATCTTCGACCTCAACTCCACTTTCCTGCCTGATCCCCATATCCCTTGATTCCCCTAGAGTCTAAAAATCTATCTATCTCAGCCTTGAACATACTCATGTAAGGAATCTTACAACACCAGGTTATAGTCCAACAGTTTTATTTGAAAATCACAAGCTTTCGGAGGCTTCCTCCTTCGTCAGGTGAGTGTGGGATTCCATGAAAGGTACTGCATATATAGTCAGAGAACAATGCCTGGTGATTACAGATAATCTTTCCAACTGCCCGTTATTAAGGCAATCAAAGGAGTTGAATAGTGTTCAGACATAGAGACATTACATACAAGACTACTGAATATACAAACGGTCAGAACCCAAAGACAGAGAGAGAGAGAGAGAAACATCCGAAAGGAAGAGAAAGAGAGAGAATGACCAGTTGTATTAAAAACAGGTAACTTTTTTTTCGCTGGTGGGGTTACGTGTAGCGTGACATGAACCCAAGATCCCGGTTGAGGCCGTCCTCATGGGTGCGGAACTTGGCTATCAATTTCTGCTCGATGATTTTGCGTTGTCGTGTGTCTCGAAGGCCGCCTTGTAGAATGCTTACCCGAAGATCGGTGGCTGAATGTCCTTGACTGCTGAAGTGTTCCCCGACTGGGAGGGAACCCTCCTGCTGGCGATTGTTGCGCCAGACAGGAGGGTTCCCTCCCAGTCGGGGAACACTTCAGCAGTCAAGGACATTCAGCCACCGATCTTCGGGTAAGTGTTCTCCAAGGCGGCCTTCGAGACACACGCCAACGCAAAATTGTCGAGCAGAAATTGACAGCCAAGTTCCACACCCATGAGGATGGCCTCAACCGGGATCTTGGGTTCATGTCACGCTACACATAACCCCACCAGCGATAAAAAAGTTATCTGTTTTTAATACAACTGGTTATTCTCTCTCTTTCTCTTCCTTTTGGATGTTTCTCTCTCTCTCTCTCTCTCTCTGTCTTTGGGTTCTGACCGTTTGTATATTCAGTAGTCTTGTATGTAATGTCTCTATGTCTGAACACTATTCAACTCCTTTGATTGCCTTGATAGCGGGCAGTTGGAAAGATTATCTGTAATCACCAGGCATTGTTCTCTGACTATATATGCAGTACCTTTCATGGAATCCCATACTCACCTGACAAAGGAGGAAGCCTCCGAAAGCTTGTGATTTTCAAATAAAACTGTTGAACTATAACGTGGTGTTGTAAGATTCCTTACATTTGTCCACCCCAGTCCATCACCGGCATCTCCACATCTTGAACATACTCAACGACTTAGCATCAACAGCCCTCTAGGATAGAGAATTCCAAAGATTCAGAACCCTCT
Organism: Heptranchias perlo; assembly: GCF_035084215.1. Taxonomy (NCBI): domain Eukaryota; kingdom Metazoa; phylum Chordata; class Chondrichthyes; order Hexanchiformes; family Hexanchidae; genus Heptranchias; species Heptranchias perlo. The sequence goes on along the minus strand of NC_090325.1, from coordinate 121,902,668 downwards.
GCATGAAGAAATTCCTCCTCATCTCAGTCTTAAATGGCCGACCCCTTATCCTGAGACTATACCCCCTAGTTCTAAACTCTCCAGCCATGAGAAACAACCTCTCAGCATCTACCCTGTCAAGCCCCCTCAGAATCTTGTATGTTTCAATGAGATCATCTCTCATTCTTCTAAGCTCCAGAGAGATTAGGCCCATTCTACTCAATCTTTCCACAAAGGACAACCCTCTCATCCCAGGAATTAATCTAGTGAACCTTCGTTGCACCGCCTCTAAGGCAAGTATATCCTTCCTTAGATAAGGAGACCAAGACTGTACACAATACTCCAGGTGAAGTCTCACCAAAGCCCTGTACAATTGTAGTAAGACTTAAGATTATGAAAGGGTTGGATAGGGTAGACGTAGAGAAGATGCTTCCACTTGCGGGGGAGACCAGAACTAGGGGCCGTAAATATAAGAGTCACTAATAAATCCAATGGGGAATTCAGGAGCAACTTCTTTACCCAGAGAGTGGTTAAAATGTGGAATTCGCTACCACAAGAAATAGTTGAGGCAATTAGTATAGATGCATTTAAGGGGAAGCTAGATAAACACAAGGGAGAAAGGAATGGAAAGGTATGCTGATAGGGTCAGATGAAGTAATGAGGGAGTAGGCGCCTGTGGAACATAAACAACAACATGGTCCTGTTGGGCCGAATGGCCTGTTTCTGTGCTGTACATTCTATGTAATTCTATGTAATTTTCTTGATTATTTATTATTCAAACAGCCATGATTGACATAGAGTTAAAATGCAGTTGAGACTTTGCAGGGATCCAGGTATCACAAGGTATGATTAATTATTTATTAGCCCCAGATGAACGGTTTTAGATTGACGGCAGAATAATTCATTTGTATCCACATATTGTATCTGACCCACGGGACAAGGTCAACTTACAGACTTGGAACTGATCCTTGGGTTATAATAAAAAGGAAACACATCGCTCAGCTGAAACTTGTCAATTACAGGAAATGTGCCATCCTCGAACTTGATATTCCCAGTTGCACAGCTGAGATACATCTTTGCTCACTTAGAAAACGTATGTTCCGATTTTGAATAATTGCAATGGTGCAGATATGTTTGTGGATGTTAGTTGCCATGATTTTTTTTATCTGCAACGCGTTTTCAGTCAAAGTATTCAACATTATATATAAAATGAATGAAAGATTTAGTGTTCCCATGGTGTTGGCGTTGCATCAGGAACATAGGGGCTGCGCACAGCTGGCATGAGAGCACGGGGAAAATTTTGCCTTTTGGGCAGCCATGAAAATCAAGCCTGAGTTGCCACCAGCAAGGGAAGTTACGATGGGGGAGGGGGGGGAGGGGGTTATGATCGCGGAGGGTGGGGTCGTCAGGGTGTGGTCCCCACGGCGGCAACAGCCCAGATTATTTTTGTGGGTCCCAGAGTTGCACTCCTGCTCCTCCGGGGCATACAAACATAATTCAACAATCACCTTTAGAGGGCCTCTTCTCTTCCATCGCCCAGGGAACAATGGAGATCTGGGTCCTATTTATGTCATAGGACCCCGATTTACATATTAATAGGGGCCTATCACCTGAATCAGGCGAGCACTTTGGTTACCTGGTTAACATCAGGTGAGGGCAGTTAAATTCGACCCCAGCCTATGCTGGTTGGGAGGATTGTCCTCGCTGAATTTTGTGAGTCCAACTCTGTTCATTTTAAACAGGCTCAGGGAGCAATATGATTTGCAATATGATTTGCAGGGGAAGTGGGAAATCTGGTGATGCAGTAGCTCTTAAAGGGCTGCGACTGACCATTAAAATGAAAGGGGAGTTTTTGTTATGTTGAAAGTTTCGTTTGCAAAAGAAGAACATCAGACAAGCTGTGTATACCCAAAACTATCTGGAAACAGAAATATGGAGAAGTCTTCCCCTTGTACACATTTGCTCCGAAATGTGAAATACTTTGGGAAATTTCTGAGTGACATTATAGCCTTGATTCAACGAACCATCACCCCACAAAACCTACTGGTCAGAAAATTCCTCAGGGATATGACCCTGACTCCTGCTTCTCCTCCCCTCCTGTCTCATCTCCCACTGAGTGTCTCACCTGGCCTGAACTTGTGCACCCCCTCTCACCTAAGCAGACCTGCTGCCTCCATTCGCACTAGGTTTCAGGATCTCCTTCTCAGTGTTGCTAGATTCGAGGATCCCTCTGAACATAAGAAATAGGAGCAGGAGTGGGCCATCCAGCCCCTCGAGCCCGCTAGTACTTCCAAGCCCCACGATGTCAGTGCCCCCCAGTTCTCCCAGAAAATGAAACTGCCTACAGAACCCATACGTGTTGACCTTTTTTACATACCCCAGGTCCACCCCAGTGCCGCAGAACCCATCACACTCCTCACACCCTAGGACCCTCCACCCCCAATGCCGACCGACCCAGGTGCACAAACTACCACACTCTCAAACTTTTGGACATGACCACAAGGCTGTAAAGAATCTGCCAACTTCTATCAGATCCCAGGTAGCCACTCCCCACTGCTTGCAGATCCTTTTCCCTTTCCCTTCTCTCCATGCAGTTAGATGCACATCGCTCAGTGCTACCCAACCCTTAGTGCTGCTGGAACCTGGAATTATTCTTAGTTCCGGATCTCCCTCAGTGCTCCAGACTCTTGTACTCTCCCTAGGCTGTCATCTCCTAGGATCCTTTTCCTGCAGTGTTGATAGACCCTGACATCTCATCCCCATGCTTGCAGACCCTGGGACAAGGCCCTGATGGCCATGAAACTACCGGATTGTCGTAAAAACCCATCTGGTTCACTAATGTCCTTTAGGGAAGGAAGCCTGCCGCCCTTACCCGGTCTGGCCTATATGTGACTCCAGACCCACAGCAATGTGGTTGATTCTTAATTGCCCTCTGAAATGGCCTAGCAAGCCAATCAGTTGTAAAATCTCGCTACGAAAAGTCATAATAAGAATAAAACCGGACGGACCACCCGGCATCGGACCACTAGGCACCGGACAGGACAACGGCAAAACACCAAGCCCAGTCGACCCTGCAAGGTCCTCCTTACTAACATCTGGGGACTTGTGCCAAAATTGGGAGAGCTGTCCCACAGAATAGTCAAGCAACAGCCTGACATAGCCATACTCACAGAATCATATCTTTCAGCCAACGTCCCAGACTCTTCCATCACCATCCCTGGGTATGTCCTGTCCCACCGGCAGGACAGACCCACCAGAGGTGGCAGTACAGTGATATACAGTCAGGAGGGAGTGGCCCTGGGAGTCCTCAACATTGACTCTGGACCCCATGAAATCTCATGGCATCAGGTCAAACATGGGCAAGGAAACCTCCTGCTGATTACCACCTACCGTCCTCCCTCAGCTGATGAATCAGTCCTCCTCCATGTTGAGCACCACTTGGAGGAAGCACTGAGGGCACAAAATGTACTCTGGGTGGGGGACTTCAATGTCCATCACCAAGAGTGGCTCGGTAGCACCACTACTGACCGAGCTGGCCGAGTCCTGAAGGACATAGCTGCTAGACTGGGCCTGCGGCAGGTGGTGAGCGAACCAACACGAGGGAAAAACTTACTTGACCTCGTCCTCACCAATCTACCTGTCGCAAATGCATCTGTCCATGACAGTATTGGTAGGAGTGACCACCGCACAGTCCTCGTGGAGATGAAGTCCCGTCTTCGCACTGAGGACACCATCCAACGTGTTGTGTGGCACTACCACCGTGCTAAATGGGATAGATTCAGAACAGATCTAGCAGCTCAAAACTGGGCATCCATGAGGCGCTGTGGGCCATCAGCAGCAGCAGAATTGTATTCCAGCACAATCTGTAACCTCATGGCCCGGCATATTCCTCACTCTACCATTACCAACAAGCCAGGGAATCAACCCTGGTTCAATGAGGAGTGTAGAAGAGCATGCCAGGAGCAGCACCAGGCGTACCTAAAAATGAGGTGCCAACCTGGTGAAGCTACTACTCAGGACTACATGCATGCTAAACAGCGGAAGCAACATGCTATAGACAGAGCTAAGCGATTCCACAACCAACGGATCAGATCAAAGCTCTGCAGTCCTGCCACATCCAGTCGTGAATGGTGGTGGACAATTAAACAACTAACGGGAGGAGGAGGCTCTGCAAACATCCCCATTCTCAATGATGGCGGAGTCCAGCACGTGAGTGCAAAAGACAAGGCTGAAGCGTTTGCAACCATCTTCAGCCAGAAGTGTCGAGTGGATAATCCATCACAGCCTCCTCCCGATATCCCCACCATCACGGAAGCCAGTCTTCGGCCAATTCGATTCACTCCACGTGATATCAAGAAACGGCTGAGTGCACTGGATACAGCAAAGGCTATGGGCCCCGACAACATCCCAGCTGTAGTGCTGAAGACTTGTGCTCCAGAACTAGCTGCGCCTCTAGCCAAGCTGTTCCAGTACAGCTACAACACTGGCATCCACCCGACAATGTGGAAAATTGCCCAGGTATGTCCTGTCCACAAAAAACAGGACAAATCCAATCCGGCCAATTACCGCCCCATCAGTCTACTCTCAATCATCAGCAAAGTGATGGAAGGTGTCGTCGACAGTGCTATCAAGCGGCACTTACTCACCAATAACCTGCTCACCGATGCTCAGTTTGGGTTCCGCCAGGACCACTCGGCTCCAGACCTCATTACAGCCTTGGTCCAAACATGGACAAAAGAGCTGAATTCCAGAGGTGAGGTGAGAGTGACTGCCCTTGACATCAAGGCAGCATTTGAACGAGTGTGGCACCAAGGAGCCCTAGCAAAATTGAAGTCAATGGGAATCAGGGGGAAAACTCTCCAGTGGCTGGAGTCATACCTAGCACAAAGGAAGATGGTAGTGGTTGTTGGAGGCCAAGCATCTCAGCCCCAGGGCATTGCTGCAGGAGTTCCTCAGGGCAGTGTCCTAGGCCCAACCATCTTCAGCTGCTTCATCAATGACCTTCCCTCCATCATAAGGTCAGAAATGGGGATGTTCGCTGATGACTGCACAGTGTTCAGTTCCATTCGCAACCCCTCAGATAATGAAGCAGTCCGAGCCCGCATGCAGCAAGACCTGGACAACATCCAGGCTTGGGCTGATAAGTGGCAAGTAACATTCGCGCCAGATAAGTGCCAGGCAATGACCATCTCCAACAAGAGAGAGTCTAACCACCTCCCCTTGACATTCAACGGCATTACCATTGCCGAATCCCCCACCATCAACATCCTGGGGGTCACCATTGACCAGAAACTTAACTGGACCAGCCATATAAATACTGTGGCTACGAGAGCAGGTCAGAGGCTGGGTATTCTGCGGCGAGTGACTCACCTCCTGACTCCCCAAAGCCTTTCCACCATCTACAAGGCACAAGTCAGGAGTGTGATGGAATACTCTCCACTTGCCTGGATGAGTGCAGCTCCAACAACACTCAAGAAGCTCAACACCATCCAAGATAAAGCAGCCCGCTTGATTGGCACCCCATCCACCACCCTAAACATTCACTCCCTTCACCACCGGCGCACTGTGGCTGCAGTGTGCACCATCCACAGGATGCACTGCAGCAACTCGCCAAGGCTTCTTCGACAGCACCTCCCAAACCCGCGACCTCTACCACCTAGAAGGACAAGGGCAGCAGGCGCAAGGGAACAACACCACCTGCACGTTCCCCTCCAAGTCACACACCATCCCGACTTGGAAATATATCGCCGTTCCTTCATTGTCGCTGGGTCAAAATCCTGGAACTCCCTTCCTAACAGCACTGTTGGAGAACCGTCACCACACGGACTGCAGCGGTTCAAGAAGGCGGCTCACCACCACCTTCTCAAGGGCAATTAGGGATGGGCAATAAATGCCGGCCTTGCCAGCAACGCCCACATCCCGTGAACGAATAAAAAAAAAAAGCCCTGCCCTACAGTGCTGTACTGCCGTCCCCACTGAAACTACTGCCAACAACAGGAATCACCTGCTAAACTAAACCCCACATTCCACAATCCCATTAATACCAAACTCTAGGTGAACCCCCTCACCAATGTTTTCAGACCCCAGGTTTTACCCCTTCCTTCCCCCCATCTACCCCTCCCCCCGTCATGCTAACCAGACCAACTCCACAAGAGATCTGTTAGCAATGTATGAAAACTTGTGCTGATATCACTTTCTTTTTGCCCTGTTAGTGGATTTTCCCGTTACTGTCGATACAAAGGGTTATTAATCCTTCAACAATAACTGCTGCATGATACGAGTCTGAGTGGTTATGAAATAACAAGCCCTAATAGATTAACTCACAACAGTATTATAGATTCCTCCTCCCCGTCTTCTTTTACGGGTTTGAGGAGTGGCTATCTTTAGCTCACTCGGTCACAACCACTTATTCTTCCTCCCCGTCTCGTTGGAATTACTCCTATTACAATCTCTTAACACCAGCTACTCCAAACCTTTAAAACTCGGGCCCACCCAGGGATGCCTTATATTAGTGGATTTTGCATTTTTTGTCACTACAAAAGGGTTATTAATCCTTCAATAATAATTGCTGTATGTGCAAGCCCAAGTGGTTATAAAATAGCAAGCTTTAATAGATTGACGCACAACAGTGTTATAGATGTAATACAACTGTCTTCAGATTATATTAAATGACAAGCAATCAATGCAACCTGATTCCTTCGGATTCAGGGTGATCAGACCTGACCTCCATGGATTGCCTGGGTCAATGAGCTCCTGGCCGTTCCATCTCAAGAGCTCTAACTTTTTGGGGAGAGCAAGCCCTATCTTTATATTATTCTGCTGCATTGTTCTGCACGTAAGCATCTCTGTCCTTATCTCCTGGTTGTAAACCATCGCACTGTGCCAACTCTGTCAAAAACCACCAAGGATGGCCATACTATGTCAGCGTGGCTACCTTATCTCTTATCTCTGCTGCATAAACAGTTTGTTCCACCTCGACCTTGCTTGGCATCTGCGATGTCTTATTGCTTACATAGTCTATCACTGTTATCAGGTCTTAGTACGTTTATACTATTCGGTACAAACTGTCTCTTGAATTTTACTAGTTTTTCACTATTCTAGCGCCTCAGCATTCTTTCAATCACCTCCTGGGTTTCTGTAAGTTATCTTTCTCACAGAGACGCTGAACTTCGACCTCCTTTTACATCCGTTCTCTTGCTAAGATGCTTGGTGCTATGCGAGCTGGTATTGTCTATACTTGTTTCAAACCATATTCTTACATGCCTCAACAAATGTCTATCACAGTCACTGTCCATTAGCAAGTTAGTGATGAAGTAAGAGCTTCAGGGATATCTGGAGCTGGTTCAAGTTTCAGTTTCCAGATTTGGAAAATGTTGAGTGTGTAGCTGTGGTGACTCCTCCCCCTGGGGTTTGTTCAGTGGTTAAGGAAGTTCCAGAGTCAGACTTCATTCAAACAGCAGCCTGTGTTGGTGAACCCGTGTGAATTCCAAGAAATCAGATTGTTTTATACACCAAGTAACTCTTTGGGTCAATGTTTAGCTTTGCTCCAATCTGCTCATCACTGACAATTTGTTTTAAGATTCCAATGGTGGCACCATGTTTGGACATCACATGAGGAGACTACGGGATTGTAATATCCTGTGCCCCATGGCTGAATAACCTTCCCGCACTCACTGTCTATGCTCATACATGAAAATTGGTGACTTGAATGGGGTCTTAGAGGGCTTTTGGCACCATTGCTAAGCATGAGTCATTGGGGTACGTTTTGTGAGATGCTAATGCCACCAGCAGGGTTGGGTGGGGGGGGGGGGATAGGGGGCCTTGGATACAGCCAGCAGGGATCGCGGCATCTTGGGTGGTCTGACAGGGATACAGTATCATTTTTACTAATAGTTTGTTCCTAACACATTCTGATGGCTTGACTTGCCTTCCTGTGTTATTGTCATCCCTGGGGCTGAGCAAAGTACCCGCTATGACTTTGCCCATGAGATAAATATAATGAATAGAGGGTTTCCTAGCCATCAAATCTGATAGTTACTCCAGATGACATTTAAATATTTAAACATTTAAAGAGGGCACTAAAGGGGCGAAATTGGTCTTCGGTGGCAGCACAAATGAGGCGATAGCGAATCAGCAGCCCGTTTTACACCCCACCGATTTTCTTTGCTATTGATGTCCAGCACGCCCCCACCAGGAGTCCTCATATTTGGAGAAACAAGGGCTCCTGTGGAGGAATGCCAGGTGGGTCAGAATGCTTTAAGAAGTGTTGTGTGCCCACCCACTGCCACTCACACCCCCACTTCTGCAGGGACATGTGGCATACCTCACTTCGGAAGACATTGTGTTGATGGGGGGGGGGTGTCCTCTTTCCAATGAAACCTGTGCCAGCAGACCCATGGTGGCATCACAATGAGATGCAAAATGTCTAACTCATCCTTATGCTGGGAGGTTTTGCAGAGGCATTCCAATCACAGCATGCCATGCCTCACATGGTACAGCACGAAAGAAGGCATGCCACAAAGATGCCACCAAACATTTCTGCCGACCATGCAAATGTATCTGGGAATGACTGTGGTAAACTTGCCTTCTCAGGGTCTGGATCAACAGAGGGGAAGATGCCAAGCTGTGCCATCTGCTGCAAAAATACCAGTGGCTACCATGTAGCATAGAGCTTCCACATGTGCAGGGATGGTAATGGTCAGCTGTGGCCTGAAACTTGACTGCAGCTTCTTGCACCGACCTCACTGCCAATCTATGATGCTGTGGAGTGGCACTGAGAGCAATGCTCCCTGCAAGCAGTTTTTGCAGTACCATCTTGATTCAGCAGCAATCATAGAGGAGGTCAGGTGCTGGTAGAGTTCACCAGGAAATGGGTAGTGATGGTCCCTGGTGTAGTGGCGGTAGCCCTCAAATCACTAGACGGATGGAGGGAGGGGGCCTAGTAGTGGACTGATGTCCCTCCATGGAGACCCTAACCAATAACCTTTTTAAGCCTTGGAATTGGCTAAGGCCTAAAAAAAATCTACTTTTCCTCTTTGAGGCTCTTCCATCCACTTTAAATTCTCTCCAACTCTTCAGGTGCTGCAGCACTGGTGTCACAATAGCTGGCTCCCTCTTGGCGGTGAGGGTCTCACCAGAAAACCTGCCCTACATACCTGATGAGTCCCGATCCAGGAGAATGGGTCGAGGTTAGCATTGGGGTTAAAGCAGCGGGCAGAGGTTCCACCTCGCTGCTAGCCCATGAACATCAGGAAAATCCAGGCCTTTATTCCTAATCTGTGAAGGCTTCCCAGGAAATGCAGGGATCAGAGACATCAGGGTAAATTTTAACATACCGCAGGATCTCAGCAGAGGGGTCAATACACATGCGGGAAGCCCGGAAAAATTTTTGTGCATTTTCTCGAGCGATGGCGACTCAATTGAAGGTCCTTAATGTGACTTCCAAGCTTTGCATCTCCAAGTCTGCAGTGGGTGCACTGCACACCCATATGATGTGCTGGGACCTGGAGTATTTAAAGGGCCATTGCAACCATGGATTTTGTGGGAGAAAGGAGGAATTGAGCCAAATGGAGCAACAAAGGACGAGGCCAGCACCCCAGTTCAGTGATTTTTCTCTTGAGATGCTACTAACCGGTGTGAGGAGCAGGAGGGATACATTCTACCCGGCCGACAGGAGGACACGACCTGCCTCTGCCACCAAGAAGGCCTGGCTTGAGGTGGCAGAGGAGCTGAGCAGCAAGGCCACCATCTCACGGTCGTGGATGCAATGCAGGAAGTGCCTTAATGACCTAATCAGATCAGGATAAGTGAGTACAATTACTGATTCACCAACATCCTGTGGTGCACATCAACCACCCCCCCCCCACCCCCCACCAACTCTGTCCTGCCAAGCCAACTCCATCACATCACTCCTCACACCCACTTAAGGCTCAGTGTCAAGTTACCATCACTTTCTGTGCACTTCCTCACCTCCCCATTTGTGCACCCACCTCTCCCACTTAACCCAATCCTGATGCAATGTGATCAATCTGTCTGATAGTCACCTTCTAACGCATCTGCTTCATTGTCATCCTGACCCAGTGCAATGCATCCATCGGGTGACCCCGTCACCCTCACTCACTCACACATCTATTCTTTCTCCACTTGTAGGAGAAGAGAGTGCAAAATGCAAGGGAGAGGAGTTGGAGGGAGGGGGCTACCACAAATAATGGCCCTGACAGAGGCGGAGGAAGAGACCTTGGAGCTCAGCTGAACGCTCCAATGCCTGGCTGTTGGAGATGCCGAGACTGGCACCCCTTAAACATCTGGTGACAGAACTTGAACATCCCTCAAGCACAACATGAATTGATGTTAACTACGCTTGATCTGTTGTGCACCTCGGGCTGCTTATCGCAACATTATTTCTGCGATGATTCTTAATATTGTTGTAAGTTCTCTTCCAGGGCCTTCAAGGATTGCTGAAATAACAGACGACCTGGACAAGGAGGATTTCTCAGAGGAGATCCATGCCTCTGAGGGCGCACTGTCACATCACATCCAGCCATGCACCATTGCAGATACTCACACCTCAGTGGGTCTTGTTAGACAGTTAGTTGGGTTGTCACCTGGTGATTCACCACTCACAAGTGAGCACGAGCAGATCCTGGTGGCTGGGGCAGCTGTGGAGAGTCCGCATCAGTAAACTCTCTGTCCCTTCCTGCCACAATCTGCTTATCTTTGCCCAAATCACCGCACTGCTCTGTTGTCTTGATTTTTCTCATTAGATTTCTAAATTTTCCCTCACCTGACCCCTCCCCCCACCCTTTTTAGTTTAAAGCCCTATCTACAGCCTGAGTTATTCAATTCACCAGGACGCTGGTCCCAGCCTGGTTTAAGTGGAGACCGTCCCATCGGAACAGCTCCCTCTTTCCCCAGTACTGGTGTCAGTGCCCCATGAATCGAAACCCCTTCCTCCCACACCACTCTTTGAGCCACGCATTTAACTCTGATCTGTTTGACCCTATGTCAATTTGCGTGTGGCTTAGATAGTAATCCAGAGATTATTACCTTTGAGGTTCTGCTTATTAATTTAGACCCTAGCTCCTCAAACAAATTTCTCTTTATTTTTTGTTACATTCACAATAAATGTTATGATTGTCACCACCGCTGCCACATCTTGTCCATTCTTGAGTCCCTTTTGTGAAAGCGCCCTTGCATGTCCCTCATCATGAACAGTAAGACTTGTTGTCACCCATTGGGAGCGTTTACAATGGGTATATGTGTGGTTCTAGGACTATTTTGTGCAAATGGAGGGGTGCGGGGTGTGGGGAGGAGGTGCTGGTATTGGTGGTGGTTATTCCAGGTGGTCTGAGTAGTTCACTATCTTCACTTTGCAGATTTCCTTATGAGCATCTATCAGATATGAGTGACTCCCTGGCATCTTGAGCAGTCAGGTGTGCCGCTGGGCTCCTCCTCCTCCTCCTCCTGTAACCCTCTCTGTTGATGTTGTGCAGGAAGCCAGCCAGAGAGTGGAAACCCACTGCCCTCTCAGTCTCACTGATGTTGTCAATGGGGTAGTTGACGTAGTCGGATGCCCTGGCAAACAAGCTATTCGTGACCTGTTGTATACACATATGTGCAGATGACTGAGAGACCCTGGTGATGTTATCGGTGGCACCCAGGAAGGATCTGGAGGTGAAGAAATTGAGGGCAATGGTGACTTTAACTGCAACCGTCAATGAGTGGCCACCAGGCCCAGCCGAGAGCAGCTCTGAAAGAGCGTGCAGATGTTTGCAACCACCTGGCGACTCAATCTGAGTCTTCGTAAGCACTGTTCCTCAGAGAGGTCCAGGAAGCTCAGCCTCTATCTGTAGACCCGCCCATGTGTGTATTGCCTCCTGCGACATTGGCCCCTCCGTTGGTCCCCTCTCTGCTCTTCTGCAGGTCCTTCTGATGCACCTCTGTCTTGTGGAGCTGCAACTCTTAGAACTGCACGCCGCACCAGCCACGGATGGTGATGTGCCTCCTCCTCAGATGTACTGTACAGTAATTCCATTGTGCCCCCCCATCTTGATGCTGTCAGTTTGAGGGGGTTCAAAATGTAGGTAAATATGTGTGACCACAAGAATTCTGAGTGTGAACCAAGAAATCTAAGACTAAACACAAAGAACTCCCAGCCAACTGTTTGTTTGAGAGAACTGATCGCCCTGGTGCAAAAATTCACCTTTTCTTCACATGTGTCATCACTGGGTTAAAGGTCCAAACGGGTGTCGGCTGCTACTCGCCTCCGTTTCCATGGCGTCTTTCAGAGGCCACGGGAGACACGTTCAGAAGCAGTTAAAATGGCTTGTGTAGTTCAAAGCACAAAAATTTGACATCTTTAAGTACTGTAAGTACCTCAATAGGCCTTTTAAATATCATCCTGTCGGCTTTAAGTGCCGACGGGACTTTCAGTTTTCAGAAGTGCGCGTCTGGGTCAAACCTGGAAGTTGGCACGTTGGAGCTGGGATGCGTTCCCACTCCCAAAACAGAGAACTTTCACTGCCCACCCAACCCCCGATCCACCCGTTCTTCGGGGTTAAAATTTACCCCGAAGCCCGGGATTTTCCACATCCTGGTGGCGTTCCCGTTGCGGGGGGCGGTTTTGCGTCCACCTCCGATCTTCACTCCTGACCCCAATCAATATTCCAGGACCAGGCCACAATCCATGCTTTAACCGAATCGCCCAGCTCTGTCGGGCTGTCAGCCAGGAAGCGCCAGAGACTGGTGACAGCTGGTCACAGGTGTCTGCCACAGCATGGCGTGGCCGGTGCCCTCCACTGCTGCCCCCAAATTAATTCCCCCAAACTGCGTTAGTCTTTGCAATTCATTTCCCTATGCTCAACTGCAGAGACTGCAGCAAGCTGTTACATTTTTAAAGGCCGCCCTGGACCTTGCAGCCCGGATGCCAGAAGTGGCATTTGTCAGTCATTAGATGGCGTCCTCCCATATTAGGGCCTGTCAGTTCTGGTGGAATATCCCAGAAGTTTTGGGGGTGAGCAGGGTAAAGTAGCTCCTGAAGATTTTCCTAATTGTCATAGTTGGAGTTGTGCCGGAGAATTGGCATAACACATTGGAAAATCCTGGTCACACTGGGGTAACAGTTCCAATCCTGCACCGATCCTGGCCCACACCGGGAGAACATATCACAACATGGCATACTCCCAGCCTGCGATTTTGAGCCCAATCAAGCCAATTGACTGGGAAAGCTCTGCTTTGGAGATGCACTCCCAGCCCACAATTGGAGTAGTGCAATGGAATACTTAACCCAGTGTATTCTGGCTCAGGACCTGATATAAAATGCCATTTCAGGTTCTGAAATTCCAATAGCTTGGGAATCAACCCAGCGCATCTATCTGATGGGGGTAAGAACTCGCGAATTAGAGAGGATACACTAGTTTTACGCCACCTTTAAATTCCGCCTCAAATTCCACTGCCAGTGAGGGACAATGTAAGATGCGCCTGCCCTAGACCAAGTGCAGCCATGCAAATATTGGGTTTAGACCAGGGTGGCATCAAAGCCTGGAAATTCCATGGAGATTCTCCCCCGATTTCCTGCCGTGACTTTGGCAGGTGACTTACAGAACCCTCAGAGAAAGAGTGTAAACGTTCATTTTCAGCAGTTTACACTGTGGGAGTAATTCTCCACTTTGTCACCAGGGCAGTAATCAGGTGGAATGAGTCGCCCGCCTGTTGTAGAACCTGCCCGACTTTCATGCCATTGAAATCGATGGAACAAAAATTAAGTGGGTTTTATAAAGGGCATACGATCCGCTCTGCCAGGTTACCATCCAGACTACAAAGTTAAAAATTATTTCCCATTTCTTTAGGAGGTCTGCCAATCTCTTCCTAGATTTATAGCAGGAGATTGGGAGAAGAATTGTGGAATTTCAGGGCCCATGAATCTTAAATTCTTGCATTTATGCCCTAGGATCCATCAATCTCATTTATGCCACTATAAAACAGAGGTAACTTAGAGCAGCAGCTGATCAGGCTGATGCTGGGAGCTTAGAGGTGAATTGTTATATTTCATTGTGTTGTCAGTTAGAGGCTCATAACTTGACTGTGTATTGGTTTCTTGTCAAAATTTTTTGATTGCTCTTTATTTCTGAGGCTCCTAGCACCATTTGAAAGGTTCCCTTGAGACTGTGGAGTAGAAATCGTTCCTTGTTGAACCCGTTTTACAGGCTTAAAACAGGCATAAAAACTCCGGCTCCACTGTATTCCTGATCGCCTCCTCCTGTCCTCCCCAACCCCCCAGGACTTACCTGAGGGCCGATGCCAGCGAGGCAGGCAGCCTAAAATTGCATTCTGTCAGACAAGCTGCCTGTGGAGGTGTGACAGCTGTCGGCAGCTTCCCCTGAATATTTAGTTGATGCCTGAGGTCCAATTTCTTATAGCAAGAGATTGGCAGCAGCCAATATGTGCACAGCAAGATCCCACAATGAGATAATGACCAGTTAATCGGTTTTGGTGATGGTTGAGGGATAAATATTGGCCAAGGCACCACAGAGAATTCCCCTGTCTCCTTCAAAATACTGCCATGGGATCTTTCACGTCCACCTGAGAGTTTAACATTTCATCCAAAAGATGGCATCTCCGACAGGTCAGCACCCCCTCAGTACTGCATTGAAGTGACAGCCTAGATTTTGGGCTCAAGTCTCTGGCGTGGGACTTGAACCCATAACCTTCTGACTTAGAGGCGAGAGTGTCACCATTGAACCACTGCTGGCACCTGCCTGTAAATGGTTCTGATGCTCTGCCAGCCTTTGTCTGAATGCTCAACAGCCAGGGATTGACGTCTCCTAAGTGTCCACTCTAGGAAATCAGCCTCTATCTCCAATATCTCATCCTCTGGCTTCCCTGTGAGTTGTGAATGACACTATGTCAATTCCTCATCTAGGCTATCTGTATCACTCCGAGTTAATTTATTTTGGCTGGTGAGTGCAAGTGTTAGGATCCATGACAGAGTGGGCCAGTTTCTGCTGGCGGTGCCCAATGTTAAAGGTTCTGCAATTGATTCCTTGTCTCTCGCTCTGCAAAATCTTTCTTGCTTTTGGCTACTGTGGAGTTAAGAAGAATGAGAAAAGTAATGAGTTTCCTGGTGTCCACTTTCTGTTAGGCTCATGTAAGGTTCTTTTCAGAGTATAAGCCTCAAGAAAGAGAAGCCATTTCTGACTAGCAGTCCAGAATTCATGAGTTCATATACCATCATGGAAAGGTGGGAAATTGAATTCAATAAAATCTGGTAAATTATGGGCTGGCACCAGAAAAAGTAATCATAAAAGGTACCAGATTAATTTGCCCAACTGGTTCACTAGTCTCCTTCAAGGGAAGAGAACCTGCCACCCTTATCTGGTCTGGCCTACAAGTGACTCCAAACCCACACCACATGGTTGACTCTTAATGCTGTCAAGGCAAGGGAATGGGCAGTAAATGTAGCTTTGCCAGCGTTGCCCACATCCCAGGAACAAATATAAAAACACCTATTACCATTAACACTTTGTACAAATCATCTGTGGTTGCAGGCCCCTCCACGTCCCCTTCCCCTACAGTATTAGTTGAGTGAGTTGCCAGGATTTGCTTTGCCTCCTTCTCCTGCTGTCCTCCTGTAGCCTGTCTTTCACAGGGATTGTGCACAATCTCTTCCTGCACAACAAACGAATACTCATTATTGTCAGTCACTATTTGAGATTTTTCAACATTTTTCATAACATTTTAGACTGTTACTTTCAACTTGGATTCTGGGACCACGGTGCCAGGAATCAGTTTCCCACTCCACGATTCTGCTATTAAATCCGTTTACTGTAGCCTGGTGGCATAGTACCCTATCAAACCCTTTCATAATCTTAAAAGACCTCTATCAGGTCCCTCTTCAGTCTTCTCTTTTCTAGAGAAAAGAACCCCAGCCTGCTCAATCTTTCCTGATAGGTATAACCTCTCAGTTCTGGTATCATCCTAGTAAATCTTTTTTGCAGCTTCTCCAGTGCCTCTATATCCTTTTTATAATATGGAGACCAGAACTGTGCACAGTACTCCAAGTGTGGTCTAACCAAGGTTCTATACAAGTTTAACATAACTTCTCTGCCTTTCAATTCTATCCCACTAGAAATGAACCCCAGTGCTTGGTTTGCTTTTTTTATGGCCTTATTAACCTGCATCGCTACTTTTAGTGATTTGCGTATCCATACCCCCCCAGATCTCTCTGCTCCTCTACCCCATTTAGACTCTTATTATCCAAGCAGTATGTGGCCCCCTTATTCTTCCCACCAAAATGAATCACCTCACTTTTACCTATATTGAAATTAATTTGCCAATTACATGCCCATTCTGCAAGTTTATTAATATCTTCCTATATCTTGTCACAATCCTCCTTAGTATTAACTATATCCTCCAATTTGGTGTCGTGCGCAGATTTTGACATTGTACTTCTGATTCCTGAGTCCAAATTGTTTATATAAATGGAGAGCAACAATGGTCCCAGTACCGATCCTTGAGGAACATCACTTCCCACCCAAATTAAAGAACAGTATGAGCGTAGTTTAAACACCCAAATGCTGAGGCACAATGTTTTGCTTTACTTCAGATTGCAGTTTGTTGATAGACTGATGTGTGACATTAGTTTTGTGGACTGTACTATAAGTGATTTTGTGATCCCAGCAAAGTGGAAACTGTTAGTGCAAAATGAGCCAAACGTGCAGCTAGTGAGCTGACTGCCTGCAATTTTAAATAAATAACATGAACATCCAGGCCAGTTTAGCCCTTGGTCCAGGAGCTAAATTAATAGGCGATGTGGAAATCTTGACTGGCACCTCACATTTAAAAGGGCTGTCCCCCCCTTAAAGATAAGTGGCTTCACATGGTAAACCTGCAACACTGTTCCCTGCCGTGAAGCTGGATCGTGGAATTACTCCTGCTGTTTCAGCTTTTATAAAGGCTCAAAGTGGATTTGAAGAATTTGTTAGCCTTCGGTGGGCTGGGAGCTTTGGGGTGACTATAAATTAACTTAAAGGAAACCCAATTGGGTGACCTCAAAGTGAAATCTGACACTCCAGGGCACTTTCCTCAGATGGCTGCAGTTCACCATGTCTATCACAAGGTGGCAGCCAGGCTCAAAGTTCTGTACACTACTTACAGGACCTGGCAACAGAAGCAGAAGACAGTACACATTGAGGAATGTGGTGGGGTAAGACCACCCAATGATTCTGTGAATTCTTCTAGATCCCAGCAGTATTCTCCCAACACTATCAATCCGCATTGGCCCCACTCCCCAGTATGTCTCCCATTATGTTATACACACACGTAGAGGAACAGAGGGACCTTGGAGTGCATGTCCACAGGTCCCTGAAGATAACAGGACAAGTGGATAAGGTGGTTAAGAAGGGATACTTTCCTTTATTATCCGAGGCATAGAATATCAGAGCAGGGAGGTTATGCTAGAACTGTATAAAACACTATTTAGGCTACAGCTTGAGTAATGCGTACAGTTCTGGTCACCACATTACTGAAAAGATGTGATTGCACTAGAGAGGGTACAGAGGAGATTTACGAGGATGTTGCCAGAGCTGGAGGATTTTAGCTATGAGAAAAGTTTGGATAGGCTGGGGTTGTTTTCTTTAGAACAAAGGAGACTGAGGTGAAAAAAGTAATGACGGGACTAGATACAGTGGATAGGGAGGGCCTATTTCCCTTAGCAGGGGGGGGTCAGTGACCAGGGGACATAGATTTAAAGTAATTGGTAGAAGGGTTAGAGGGGAGCTGAGGAGAATTTTTTTCACCCAGAGGATGGTGGGGATTTGGAACTCATTGCCTGAAAGGATGGTAGAGGCAGAAACCCGCAACTCATATAAAAAGTACTTGGCTGGGCACTCAAAGTGCCATAATCGAAACGGCTACAGACCAAGTGCTGGAAAGTGGGATTAGGCTGGATAGCTCTTTTTCGGCCGGTGTGGACACGATGGGCTGAATGGCCTCGTTCTGTGCCATAACTTTCTATGATTCTATGCAACCTAAAACATTTTTTTATTTGTTCTCACTGGCAAGGCCACATCTATTGCCTGGAGAAAGTGCCATGAAGCAGTGTTTGATCAAGAAACGATTACAAGTTCACTTTGAACAATAGGGTAAACTTTACCAGGCCCCGTGACATCAACAGTGCCCCGTGACATCAGTGGGGAGCCGTGACATTGACAGGTCTCCGTGATATCGACAGGTCTCCGTGATATCGACAGGGGCCCCGTGATATCGACAGGGCCCCGTGACATCAGTGGGGAGCCGTGACATTGACAGGTCTCCGTGATATTGACAGGTCTCCGTGATATCGACAGGGGCCCCGTGACATCAACAGGGCCCCGTGACATCGACAGGGGCCCCGTGACATCGACAGGGGCCCCGTGACATCGACAGGGGCCCCGTGACATCGACAGGGGCCCCGTGACATCGACAGGGGCCCCGTGACATCGACAGGGCCCCGTGACATCGACAGGGGCCCCGTGATATCGAGAGGGCCCCGTGACATCGACAGGGCCCCGTGATATCGACAGGGGCCCCGTGACATCAACAGGGGCCCCGTGACATCGACAGGGGCCCCGTGACATCGACAGGGCCCCGTGACATCGACAGGGGCCCCGTGACATCAACAGGGCCCCGTGACATCGACAGGGGCCCCGTGACATCGACAGGGGCCCCGTGACATCGACAGGGGCCCCGTGATATCGAGAGGGCCCCGTGACATCAACAGGGCCCCATGACATCGACAGGGCCCCGTGATATCAGGGGGCTCCATGACAGCACTGGGGTTTTTGCACACTGCCAGCATTGATTGAATGGATGGAAGATCACAGGCAGCGTGCCCACAGTTATCTGAAATGTGCCGGCCGCTGCTGGCAGTGTGAGGTCTGGAAAATATTTACCCTAATATCCCTGTGGTCGATGGATATAAATAATTTGGGTTGTTCCATGACATTTTTTTTATTCGTTTACAGGATGTGGGTGTCGCTGGCGAGGCCGGCATTTATTGCCCATCCCTAATTGCCCTTGAGAAGGTGGTGGTGAGCCGCCTTCTGGAACCGCTGCAGTCTGTGTGGTGAAGGTTCTCCCACAGTGCTGTTAGGAAGGGAGTTCCAGGATTTTGACCCAGAGACGATGAAGGAACGGCGATATATTTCCAAGTCAGGATGATGTGTGACTTGGAGGGGAACATGCAGGTGGTGTTGTTCCCATGTGCCTGCTGCCCTTGTCCTTCTAGGTGGTAGAGGACGCGGGTTTGGGAGGTGCTGTCGAAGAAGCCTTGGCAAGTTGCTGCAGTTCATCCTGTGGATGGTACACACTGCAGCCACAGTGCGCCGGTGAATGTTTAGGGTGGTGGATGGGGTGCCAATCAAGTGGGCTGCTTTGTCCTGGATGGTGTCGAGCTTCTTGAGTGTTGCTGGAGCTGCACTCATCCAGGCAAGTGTTGAGTATTCCATCACACACCTGACTTGTGCCTTGTAGATGGTGGAAAGGCTTTGGGGAGTCAGGAGGTGAGTCACTCGCCGCAGAATACCCAGCCTCTGACCTGCTCTCGTAGCCACAGTATTTATATGGCTGGTCCAGTTCAGTTTCTGGTCAATGGTGACCCCCAGGATGTTGATGGTGGGGGATTCAGCGATGGTAATGCCGTTGAATGTCAAGGACAGGTGGTTAGACTCTCTCTTGTTGGAGATGGTCATTGCCTGGCACTTGTCTGGCGCAAATGTTACTTGCCACTTATCAGCCCAAGCCTGGATGGTGTCATGGTCTTGCTGCATGCGGGCTTGGACTGCTTCATTATCTGTGGGGTTGCGAATGGAACTGAAGACTGTGCAATCATCAGCGAACATCCCCATTTCTGACCTTATGATGGAAGGAAGGTCATTGATGAAGCAGCTGAAGATGGTTGGGCCTAGGACACTGCCCCGAGGAACTCCTGCAGCAATGCCCTGGGGCTGAGATGATTGGCCTCCAACAACCACTACCATCTTCCTTTGTGCTAGGTATGACTCCAGACACTCGAGAGTTTTCCCCCTGATTCCCATTGACTTCAATTTTACTAGGGCTCCTTGGTGCCACACTCGGTCAAATGCTGCCTTGATGTCAAGGGCAGTCACTCTCACCTCACCTCTGGAATTCAGCTCTTTTGTCCATGTTTGGACCAAGGCTGTAATGAGGTCTGGAGCCGAGTGGTCCTGGCGGAACCCAAACTGAGCATCGGTGAGCAGGTTATTGGTGAGTAAGTGCCGCTTGATAGCACTGTCGACGACACCTTCCATCACTTTGCTGATGATTGAGAGTAGACTGATGGGGCGGTAATTGGCCAGATTGGATTTGTCCTGCTTTTTGTGGACAGGACATACCTGGGCAATTTTCCACATTGACTGGAGTCCCATGTCCCACATTTATTGCAAACATTCTAACATTAAATGACTGAAATTATCAGGCACTCAGCTTCCTCCACAAACTCATAAATATATTTATATTTCCTTCTATAAATGACACTTGCTTGATGAAATTTATTGGGGGTTGGCTCTGAAATCAGGGGGAGGCTCGAAAGTTGGAGGAGAGAGGAAAACTGGGGAATGGAGGCTCCGGGAAAGAGGGAAACTGAAGAATGGGGTTTCGGGGAGAGAGCAAAACTGGGGAATGGGGGCTCGGGGAGAGAGATGAAGGCTGCGGAACAGGGGCTCGGAGGGAGAGATGAAGTCTGTGGAATTGGGGCTCGGGGAGAGAGATGAAGGCTGCGGAATGGGGGCTCGGGGGGGGAGAGATGAAGACTGGGGAATGGGGGCTCGGGGAGAGAGATGAAGGCTGCGGAATGGGGGCTCGGGGGAGGGAGAGATGAAGACTGGGGAATGGGGGCTCGGGGGGGGGAGAGATGAAGACTGGGGAATGGGGGCTCGGGGGGAGAGAGATGAAGACTGTGGAATGGGGGCTCGGTGGGGGAGACGAAGATTGGGGAATGGGGGCTCGGGGAGAGAGATGAAGGCTGCGGAATGGGGGCTCGGGGGTGAGAGAGATGAAGACTGGGCAATGGGGGCTCGGGGAGAGAGATGAAGGCTGCAGAATGGGGGCTCGGAGGAGGGAGAGATGAAGACTGGGTAATGGGGGCTCGGGGAGAGATGGAGACTGGGGAATGGGGGCTCGGGGGAAGCGGGTATACTGGGGAATGGGGGCTCGGGGGAAGCGGGAGACTGAGGAATGGTGGCTCGGGGAGAGAGGGAAACTGAGGAATGGGGGCTCGTGATCAGGCATTACATGATCAGATGTCACAGGGTCAGGTTTCATGTGGTCGGAACATCATGTGGTTAAACCTCCAGGAATGCCTCCAACCAGAGTTGGCAACCCTATGTCACTTCCATTTCCCACCCTGCAAAGTTCAAATCACAAGTTCACCATGAGCTTTGTTCTTTGTAATGCCAGTTTTCCCACTGTGAGTTGTCAACTACCTTGCCACCAGCTATGTTATGTCAGCTATCCTGTTACTATACTTAGGCAACTATTTTTACATTATCAAGCACTGCTGTCTCCAGGACAACTGCCACTCATGGATCAAATTACACATTCCAGGCACAATGAGGGAGAGGTGTCATGTTACATCTCCCAACAACCCAGGTTGTCAGTACTTCTCAATACTACAGAACTGGGTGTTGGGAGATTTGAAATGTAGATTTCAGATACCTTGTTCTGGCAGCATACTTGGTGATTGTTATTTATTACATTTAATGGGGCCACAGGGTAGCATTATTCAGTACCATGGCCCAATATGCTCTTGTCTGTACACTTACAAAAGTATGTGAACAGTTGGAAAAATGCAGTGCATTCTCCCTCTGTGATGGTACACTAAGCAGAGTGAAGTGCAGGTAAGATATATCGTAGGGCAGATTTTTTGATGTCCAGGAAGTGCCATAAATGGACTACAAAATATGGCTTACCAAAGTATAGTCAAATTCATGGATATTGACACATAGCTAATTCATTCGGGGTTTGAAAGCTACATTTTGAGTCAGTTTGCGAACAGTTTAATGCTATAGTGTGTATCACTTGCATATAATCATATTGGGGGTAATTTTGACTTTGTGCGATAGCATAAAACAGGCGATAGTGAGTTGGCAGCCCATTTTATATCCCAATTTTCATTTCCATTGAAGTCATATCTCTCTCGCTCTCTCTTTCTCTCTCTCTTTCTTTCCCATCCATGTCTAATCCGAGATAATATCCAGCACTTATATTAAAGGACAAATCTGACTCAAAAAAAATATGTTTCATTAGTAAGTAGATTGTTTACAAACAAAATCCATTGCCTACTACTCCGAGCATGGGCTGCTGTGTTTGGAAATATGCGAATTGTAATGGTATGTGTTTTCACCACTAGGGCTCGCCATTACTTCACTTTCATCTATTATTTGAACAAGGATGATATCACTGCGACTGACCTGTACACTGTAGCTATAGTGTAAAACCATATTGTGGTAGATTCAATGGCGGGGAACTTTAACTCATTTTCAAAGTGGGGATTTTTAACTCCTGGTGGAAAATGAAGTGATCACGGCATATGGAAGGTAAGAATAACTATTCCAGAAAATAACTAATGGGTTTGGAGCCTCCTGGAGCGTGCCTGTGAGAGGTTGGAGAGGAATCTTTGACAGATAACTCCTGAACCGGCTATTGGTTTCTGAGGAGCTTGAGGAAACGAGGCCTGGTACATGGGGATGAGATCTGACAAAAAAATGGGGTGAGAGTGGATGGGTCGGCTGGCCTTTTATTGACCCAGGTGCATAACGTAACATATGGGGTGATTTCCTGGGTTCAACACCCAGGATGGCAGAAGTATTGAGGTGCACAGGACTATCACTTTCTTAGTGAGATGTATGGTCATCCAGCACCCAGCCTTGCCTCTTCTGACCAGGTCAGTGAACTTTTTCCAGCACTGTATCCGTGTGCATTGGATGTATGTCAGAGTTCAGTTCCATAAAACCAAAAGACCATAAGAGATAGGAGCAGGAGTAGGCCATTCGGCCCCTCGAGCATGCTCCGCCAATCAATCAGATCATGGCTGATCTGATTTTTACCTCAACTCCACTTTCCCGCCTTTTCCCCATATCCTTTGACTCCCTTGCTGATCAAAAATTTGTCTAACTCAGCCTTGAATGTATTCAATGACTCAGCCTCCACAGCTTTTTGGGGTAAAGAACCCCTCTGGGAGAAGAAATTCCTCCTCATTTCCGTCTTAAACGGGCGACCCCTTTTTCTGAGACTATGCCCCCTAGTTTTAGATTCCCCCATGAGGGGTAACATCCTCTCAGCATCTACCCTATCGAGTCCCCTCAGAATCTTCTATGTTTCAATAAGATCTCCTCTCATTCTTCTAAACTCCAATGAGTATTGACCCAACCTGTTCAATCTTTCCTCATACCGGGAATCAACCTAGTGAACCTTCTCTGAACTGCCTCCAAAGCAAGTATGTCCTTCCTTAAATAAAGGCACCAGAACTGTACGCAATACTCCAGGTGTGGCCTCACCAGCACCCTGTACAGTTGTAGCATGACTTCCCTGCTTTTATACTCCATCCCCCTAGAAATAAAGGCCAATATTCCATTTGCCTTCCGGATTACCTGCTGCACCTGTATGTTGACTTTTTGTGTTTCATGCACGAGGACACCCAGATCCCTCTACACCTCAGCATTTTGTGGCATTTCTCCATTCAAATAATATTTTGCTTTTTATTTTTCCTCCCAAAGTGGATGACTTCACATTTTCCCACATTATGGGCTCTATTTTAGCACCCGCTATCGGGTGCGTTCCTGGCGGGGGTAACTCCGAAAATCGGGGAATCCCGGAGCGGGTCGGGAGCCCGGCTCCAACCCGCCCACTTCCGGGTTCCCCACAGACGCGCCGACGTGCGCGCGCAGCCCCCGCATGTGGGACTCCCGCAGGCAATTAAAGCCGGCGGGGTGCCACTTGAGAGTATTTATTGTGCTATTTCAGGTCATTAACTGACCTGATTAAGGGAATATGTCAGGAGGGGTGGGATTTTAGAAACAACTGGGACTGTTTCCCATACTAGGGGAAACACTCCTAGTTGAAATGGACGTGTTGCAGCTATCAGCCTGTGGCAGCTGCAAAGGTCCATTTGACAGGTGGCGGGGGGAGACCCTCACTCATTGCAGGAGGCCACTCTGTCACTTGGGACAAAGTTTGGCCTCCACCACCCTCCTCCTGACAAGAAAATTCACCAACTTGCACACTTACCCCGGGGTCCAGAGACATGTACCTACCTTGCGGACCCCCTCAGATGTACATCTTCCGGATGGGGGCCACCGTAGCTGCAGTCATGACCTCCTCGGAGGGCGAACAGCATCACCAGCCTCGCTGGCCAAGCCGTCCACCTCTAACACATGGAGCTCCACAACACAGTGCTGTGACACATCCACCTGCACAGCAGGAGGGAGGGCAACCGCAGAGAGAGATGTGTCGCAGAGGGCACTACCCTCGCCACAGGGTCCACAGACCGAGGCTCAGCTTCCTGGACCTCTCTGAGGAGCAGTGCACATGGAGGCTCAGAGTCACTCGACATGTAGTCGTGGACATCTGCAGCCTCCTTCATGCCGAGCTGCTCCCGGCTGGCCTGAGCACCATCTTCTTACCTGTCGCTGTCAAAGTCACCACTGCCCTCAACAACTTCTCCTCCGCATCCTTCCAGGGTGCCACCGGGGACATCGCCGACGTCTCTCAGTCGTCTGCACAAAAGAGCCCTGCAAATACACCTACACCCACTTTGCAGTGACACAATGGGTGGCATCAGGTGTGGGTCTTCATTGTGATCCTCAGGAAAGGGCATTATTGCACAAACCAGACAAGATTCGCAAAGACGTGGCAGTAGTGGTGCCAATATAATATGTGATGTGAGTTGGTCAGAATTAAATATAAGTAAAAACCATGACAAACCCTCAAATACCCTTGTGCATCCCCTTCATGCTCACAACACGTTTGCCTTACGCTTCCTACTGCACATATGTGATGCATGCCCTGTGGCTGCAGCACAGGTAGTGGCAGGTTGAGTGAGGCTGACCGTGAGGGAGATGCATGAGAGGGTGAGTATGAGATAGAGCCATGAGATTGTATGAGGATTGGGTTGAGTGGTAGTGGTGGGATGAGTCCTGGCGAGGTGAGTAAGTGCAGGTAAGATGAGGATGAGGTTTGAGTGGGTGTGAGGGGTGATGTGACAGAGTAGTGTTGGCAGTGCAGAAGGAGGTGTGGAGTGGGGGCGGTGATGTGGCAGACGGAGTGTAGGGGAATGAGTAAGTGTACTCACTTTGGGTGACCTACTTAGGTCATTGCAATGCCTACTGCACTGTATGCAGGTGGGCGATATGTTGGTGGCGCTGGTGACCTCCTCTGCCACCTTGAGCCAGGCCTTCCTGGTGGCAGAGGCAGGCCGCTTCCTCCCGCCCGCCGGGGGGAAGATCTCTGTCCTCTCCCTCCTCCTCACCCCATCTAATGATACCTGGAGTGAAGCATCATTAAACTGGAAGCAGCCTTCCCCCTGGGCTGCTCCATGCTGTATTTTGTCCTATTTGTTGCAGCATCTGTCAGTGGAGGACTGCCCCTTTAAATAGAGCTCCTCCAGCTGACAGACCTTACTGCGCATGCTCAGTCCACCCGACGCGCAGCTCAGCAGTGGGGAACCCGGAAGACCAGGTAAGTGGATCCAATTTGGCTGCGATCGCGCGCGGGGCAGACTGATTTCGCCGGGCACGTTACCCACACGCCCAATAGCTCCCCCGCCGCGAATCCCCAGCCCTGGAAATATCGAGCCCTATATTCCATCTGCCAAATTTTTGCCCATTCGCTTAACCTGTCAGTATCCCTTTGCAGACACTTTGGGCCCGATTTTAGCAGGGCTGCGGGTTCTCGGCGGATGGGCTCGCGGGCGCGTGGGTAACGCGCACGGTGAAATTAGTGGGTTTCTCACGCGATCGTAGCAGGCAAACCACTAATTGGATCCACTTACCTGCTCCTCCAGGTTCCCCGCTGCTGAGCTGCGCGTCGGGCGGGCTGCACATGCGCAGTAAGATCTGTCAGCTGGAGGCGCTCTATTTAAAGGGGCAGTCCTCCACTGACAGATGCTACAACCAGTTGCAAAGATGACTGCATGGAGCAGCCCAGGGGGAAGGCTGCTCCCAGTTTAATGATGCCTCACCCCAGGTATCATTAGATGGGGTGAGGAGGAGGGGGAGGACAGAGATCTTCTACCCGGAGGGCAGGAGGAAGCGGCCCGCCTCTGCCACCAGGAAGGCCTGGCTCGAGGTGGCAGAGGGGGTCACCAGCGCCACCAACATATTGCCCACCTGCACACAGTGCAAGAGGCAGTCCAATTACCTCAGTAGGTCAGCCACAGTGAGTACGCGTAGTCTTTCCCCTACACTCCGTCTGCCACATCACTGCCCCCACCCCACATCTCCTTCGGCACTGCCAACACTACTCTGTTACATCATCCCTCATACCCACTCAAACCCCATCCTCATCTTACCTGCACCTACTCACCTCGCGAGTACTCACCCCGCCACTACCACGCAACCCAATCCTCATACAATCTTATGGCTCTCTCTCATACTCACCCTCTCGTGCATCTCTCTCACGGCCAGCCTCACTCAACCTGCCACCACTTGTGCTGCAGCCACAGGGCATGCATCACATATGTGCAGTAGGCAGCGTAAGGCAAACGTGTCGTGAGCATGAAGGGGATGCACAAGGGTGTCTGAGGGTTTGTCAAGGTTGTTACTTTGTTGAATTTCAGAACAACTCACATCACACATTATATTGGCACCACCACTGCCATGTCTCCGCCAATCCTGTCTGTTGTGTCCAATAATGCCCGCTCCTGGGTATCACTATGAGGACCCACCACTGATGCCACCCATTGTGTCACTGCAGAGTGGGTGTAGGTGTATTTGCAGGGCTCTTCTGCGCAGACGACTGAGAGACATCGGCGATGTCCCCGGTTGCACCCTGGAAGGATGCGGAGGAGAAGTTGTTGAGGGCAGTGGTGACTTTGACAGCGACAGGTAGGAAGATGGTGCACGGGCCAGCCAGGAGGAGCTCGGCATGAAAGAGGCTGCAGATGTCCACGGCTACATGTCGAGTGACTCTGAGCCTCCGTGTGCACTGCTGCTCAGAGAGGTCCAGGAGGCTGAGCCTCGGTCTGTGGACCCTGTGGCGAGGGTAGTGCCCTCTGCGACGCATCTCTCTCTGCGGTAGCCCTCCCTCCTGCTGCACAGGTGGATGTGTCACAGCACTCTGTTGTGGAGCTCCACATGTCAGAGGTGGACGGCGTGGATGGCGAGGCTGGTGAGGCTGGTGATGCTGTTCGCCCTCCGAGGAGGTCATGACTGCAGCTACGGCGGCCTCCATCCGCAAGATGTACATCTGAGGGGGTCCGCAAGGTAGGTACATGTCTCCGGACCCCGGGTTAAGTGTGCAAGTTGGTGACTTTGATTGTCAGGAGGAGGGTGGTGGAGGCCAAACTTTGTCCCAAGTGACAGAGTGGCTCCTGCAATGGGTGAGGGTCTCCCCCCACCACCTGTCAAATGGACCTTTGCAGCTGCCACAGGCTGACAGCTGCAACACGTCCATTCGACCTGGGAGTGTTTCCCCCAGTGTGGGAAACAGTCCCATGTTGTTCAAAAATCCCACATAATCCCTTAATCAGGTCAGTTAATGACCTGAAATACCTAACTAAATATTGTCAAGTGGCATCCCGCTGGCTTTAATTGCCTGCGGGATTCCCACCAGCGGGGGCTGCGCGCGCACGCCGGCGCGTCAGCGGGGAACCCGGAAGTGGGCGGGATCGAGGCGGGATCCGGTCCCGCTCCTGGATTTCCCGATTTTCGGGGCCCCCCCGCCAAGAACGCACCCGATAGCGGGTGGTAAAATCGAGCCCTTTGTGTCCTCATCGCAACTTGCTTTTCCACCTATCTTTGTTCCTCCACTATTTGCTGCCACGCATTGCGTCTAGCAGTTTTGGATACTTTTTCTTTGCCCGATACCTGGTACAGCACTGCCCTCTGCCTCTCCGCAGCCTGCAGCAGTACTTCCATGCTCGCCTCGTCATATCGTGGAGACCTTAGCCTTCTCATCCTCTTGCTGCTGCCGTCCTCTCCTGCCAGAGGAGCAAAAAAACGTTATCAAGGGATGGCATTTTGAAACCAGCAAACAGCACTTACATTCCAGGGAGGACTTCAGTCACTAAAATACTTTCAAAAGATTTTACACTAAACTTTCAGCATGCTTCAATTTTTAAATAAAAACTTAAAACTATCAGGAGCAGTCAAAACAGTCACTTGCCTTCTTGGAAGAACTTCAGGGCCAGTCAAATTTTGACAGTTCTGCAAAACATACAAATAAACAAGAAAAGACCAGCTGGTCTATCGAGTCCGCCCTGTCCACCATTAAACCCATCTACCCTCCCCCAGCCCCCCAACCCCCCCACTCCACCACCTCCCCCCACCACCCCCTCGTCAGCCATGTAATTTTCATTGGGTTAAGCAAAAAGAGTGAAAAAAAACTCTGGGAAATTCCTCTCCAACCCCCCCCACCACAGGCAATCAAGCAATGTCCATGAGATCATGGTGACAAATTCCACTACCCCAACAACCTGCTTCCCATAACTGGAGATGTTTTCCACTTGCAGGAACTCGACAAGCTCCCTTTTGAACACTTTGACCAAATCCGCACTCACCAAACCCACTGGCATTCCACAGGTTTTGTAGAAGGGCCTGCGCCAGTAGCATTAACTTGTCTATTCTCTCCACAGATGCTGTCTGACCTACTGAGTGTTTTCATGGTTTTCTGTTTTTGTTTCAGTCTTCCAGCATCTGCAGGATTTTGCTTTTTACTTGTGTACAAAATCGAAGGCTGGAGTATAGTGTTCAATTCTGGGCACCACACATTACGAAGGATGTCAAGGTCTTACAGCAGATGCAGAAGAGATTTACTAGAATGGTATCAGGGATGAGGGACTTCAGTTATGTGGAGAGACTGAAGAAGTTGGGGTTGTTCTCCTTAGAGCAGTAAAGGTTAAGAGCAGATATGATAGAGGTGTTCAAAATCATGAACGGTTTTGACAGAGTAAATAAGGAGAAACTGTTTCCAGTCACCAGAGGACACAGATTTAAGGTGATTGGCCAAAAAACCAGAGATGCCATGAGGAAACTTTCTTTTACGCAGAGAGTTGTAATGATCTGGAATGCACCGCCTGAAAGGGTGGTGGAAGCAGATTCAATCGTAACTTTCAAAAGGGAATTGGATAAATACATGAAGGGAAAAAATTTGCAGGGCTATGGGGAAAGAGCAGGGGAGTGGGACTAATTGGATAGCTCTACCAAAGAGCCAGCACAGGCACGATGTGCCAAACGGCCTCCTTCTGGCTGTATCATACTATGATACTACTATTTTGGTATTTATGATATTGTGTGGTGTTTTACCTCTGTTTGATATGGTAAGTGTGATGTTTAGAGTCCACTGAATGTGAATGTCAGCTTCTCCTACACTGAGTACCCCTACTGCTATTATTCTGAAATGCCAACCGAAATGTAAGATAACTATCAGTTCTTCTATGAATAACTTGCTCAGGGTTTCCAGCTGCTGATTGTTTTTGGTAAAAGAACAAACACAGAAATTGCTGGAAACAGCCAGTGGGTGAAGGATGATCTGTGGAGAGAACAGACAAGTTGCCATTTCATCAGAAACGTTACCGTGCCCATTTTCTCTATAGATGCTGATTGACTTGCTGGGTGTTTCCAGCATTTTCTGTTTTTGTTTCAGATTCTCACCATCTGAAATATTTTAGCTTTTTGTTCTTTTACCAAAATGTTTTTTTCAAACAATTTTTGCATACATTTCCTGTGTACTCCCAAAACCTACATCTAGACATGCAAAGTGTAGCAAAATTACAATTTTGATGGGGGTTTGCTAAATAATAAGCACCATCTGTTAAGCATTTGAAAGGGGCAGTATTATTCAGTGAATATAAAATTAGTTACAAAACACTACAGCCCCGATAATAACGTAGAGGTGGGTTCTGAGTGGGAGGTGGGGGGGGGCGATAGCGGGCACGAAACCTGGAAAACGTTTTGGTGCGTCGGAATGTCCGATTTCAACATGAATACCTAATTATCATTTTACTTCCGGGTTTCGCATCTCCAATGCCCGAAAGCAGGTGTGATGCGCACCTGCATGACGCGATCTCAACTCAGCTATTTAAAGGGCCAATTCAACAATGGAATTTGGAGGAGTTGGGAGGTTCTGTAAAGAGACGCCAAATTTTAAAGACTGAAGGCCCTCAAAGGCTGCGCCCCGCTTTAACGACGCATCACTTGATGTACTACTGGGTGCAGGAAGGAGGTAAACTTCACCAGCAATGGGAAGAAGAAACCTGCTGCTGTCACCAAGAAGGCGTGACTAGAGGTGGCTGAGGAGGTCAGCAGCAGGAGTGTAGTGTTCTGTACCTGGATCCAGTGCAGGAAGCTCTTCAATGACCTAACCAGGTCAGGAAAGGTGAGTACAGTTGCAAATTCAGCTACATCCTGTAGTGCACCCACTGCCCCCTCACTCTGTCTTGTCAAGCAAATTGGATAAATACTTGAAGTAGAAAAATTTGCACGGCTAAGGGGAAAGGGCAGGGGAGTGGGACTAATTGAATAGCTCTTTCAAAGAGCTGGCACAGGCATGATGAGCTGAATGGCCTCCTTCTGTGCTGTATCATTCTATGATTCTATGATTCCTCCTGCGACTCGTCCTCCTCATCCTCCTCTTCATTGGCATCGTCATCAGATAATGAGCGATGTTCCTCCTCCACCTCTAATCCTCGCTGCTGTGCAATGTTGTGCAGAATGCAGCACACCACAATCATTCTAGAGACCCTCACTAGCAAGTACTGAAGGGAGCCTTCAAACCTGTCCAGGCACCTGAAGTGCACCTTGAGCATGCCGATGGCTTGCTCGGTGACACATCTGGTTGTCATATGGCTGTCGTTGTACCGCTCTTAGGGTTCATTGGTGGGGTTCCTCACTAGTTGTCATCAGCCAGGTTTGTCACCTAGCAACCCCCCCAAGGATCATTAATCTGGGGGTGCTCAGATTACCATATGTGTGCAGTCAATGGCACCCTGCACCTGTGGGAAGCCAGCCAGAGACGCGAATTTGAGTACCCGCTCATTCTGGCTATTGTCATCAAAGGGGAAGTTTACATAACTCCCACCCCGGCAAACAATCCATCCATCACCTGTATTTATGTGCAGCCGACTGGGAGGCCCTCAATATGTCTCCAGTAGCACCTTGGAAGAAGCCAGAGGTAAAAAAATTGAGGGCAGTGGTGACTTTCACAGCCACTGGTAATACACGGCCACCAGATCCAGCAGGGACCAGGTCCTCTTCTAGGAGGCTGCAGATGTCTACGACCACCTGACGTGACAATCACAGCCTCCAGAAGCACTGCTGTTCTGAAAGGTCAAGGAATCTGAGCCTCTTTCTGTACACCCTGTTACATGGGAACTCAAACCCTCTGTTCTTCCCCTCTCGGTTGCTCCCCCTCTTGGTTATCATGATGGACCTTTATAAAACACTGGTTCGACCACAACTCGAGTATTGTGTCCAATTCTGGGCACCGCACTTTAGGAAAGATGTGAAGGCCTTAGAGAGGGTGCAGAAAAGATTGACTAGAATGATTCTAGGGATGAGGGACTTTAGTTATGTGGATAAACTGGAGAAGCTGGGATTGTTCTCCTTGGAACAGAGAAGGTTGAGAGGAGATTTGATGGAGGTATTCAAAATCATGAAGGGTCTAGACAGAATAGATAAAGAGAAACTGTTCCCATTGGCGGAAGGGTCAAGAACCAGAGGACATAAATTTAAGGTGATTGGCAAAAGAACCAAAGGTGACATGAGGAAAACTTTTTTACACAGCGAGTGGTTAGGATCTGGAATGCACTGCCTAAGGGAGTGGTGGAGGCAGATTCAATTGTGGCTTTCAAAAGGGAACTGGATAAGTATTTGAAAGGAAAAAAATTGCAGGACTACGGGGATAGGGCGGGGGAGTGGGACTAGCTGGATTGCTCTTGCTTAGAACCAGCACTGACTCGTTGGGCCGTTTGGCCTCCTACCGTACTGTAACCTTTCTATGATCTATGATTCTATGTTGCTCCCCTTTCTGTTGCTCCCCTCTCTGTTGCTCCCCCCTCTATTGCTCCCCCCTCTGTTGTCCACCTGCAGCTCCCACCACAGCACGACCTTGCTGCTGTGGATGGTGATTGTCTTCCTCATCCAATCTAAAGCAGCCATGGCACCACCCATCCTGATGTTCTCTGTGTGAACACCTTCAAATTTTACCAATATGTTTGTCACTACAAGTACTCTCACCAAACTGTTTACCAGAGGCAACTGAGAAACCAGTTGTGAGCACCAAAAACAACGGTGAAACTGGAGGTAATAATTCATAGTGAGGAGCCAGATGTGGTAGGGATAACTGAAACTGGTTATGTAAGGAACAGGACTGGCAGTTAAATATTGCAAGATATAATGTATTTAGAAAGGATAAGCAAAGAAGGGGGGGTAGCTCTGCTAAATAGAGACATAATGGCAATAGAAAAAGGACCATAAGTAATGTTAAGGTAGAAACGGAATCCATATGGATTGAGACAAAGGATAAGAAGGGATCATAAGAACATAAGAACATAAGAAATAGGAGCAGGAGAAGGCCAATCGGCCCCTCGAGCCTGCTCCGCCATTCAATAAGATCATGGCTGATCTGATCCTAACCTCAAATCTAAATTCATGTCCAATTTCCTGCCCGCTCCCCATAACCCCTAATTCCCTTTACTTCTAGGAAACTGTCGATTTCTGTTTTAAATTTATTTAATGATGTAGCTTCCACAGCTTCCTGGGGCAGCAAATTCCACAGACCTACTACCCTTTGAGTGAAGAAGTTTCTCCTCATCTCAGTTTTGAAAGAGCAGCCCCTTATTCTAAGATTATGCCCCCTAGTTCTAGTTTCACCCATCCTTGGGAACATCCTTACCGCATCCACCCGATCAAGCCCCTTCACAATCTTATATGTTTCAATAAGATCGCCTCTCATTCTTCTGAACTCCAATGAGTAGAGTCCCAATCTACTCAACCTCTCCTCATTTGTCCGCCCCCTCATCCCCGGGATTAACTGAGTGAACCTTCGTTGTACTGCCTCGAGAGCAAGTATGTCTTCTTAAGTATGGAGACCAAAACTGTATGCAGTATTCCAGGTGCAGTCTCACCAATACCTTATATAACTGCAGCAATACCTCCCTGTTTTTATATTCTATCCCCCTAGCAATAAACGCCAACATTCCATTGGCCTTCTTGATCACCTGCTGCACCTGCATACTAACTTTTTGATTTTCTTGCACTAGGACCCCCAGATCCCTTTGTACTGCAGTACTTTCCAGTTTCTCGCCATTAAGATAATAACTTGCTCTCTGATTTTTCCTGCCAAAGTGCATAACCACACATTTTCCAATATTGTATTGCATCTGCCAAATCTCCACCCACTCACCCAGCCTGTCTATATCCCCTTGTAGGTTTTTGATGTCCTCCTCACTCTCTACTTTCCCTCCCATCTTTGTATCATCTGCAAACTTTGATATGTTACACTCGGTCCCCTCCTCCAAATCGTTAATATAGATTGTAAAGAGTTGGGGACCCAGCACCGACCCCTGCGGAACACCACTGGCTACTGGTTGCCAGTCCGAGAATGAACCATTTATCCCAACTCTCTGCTTCCTGTTAGCTAACCAATCCTCCACCCATGCCAGAATATTACCCCCAATCCAGTGATTCTTTATCTTGAGCAATAATCTTTTATGTGGCACCTTGTCGAATGCCTTCTGGAAGTCTAAATACACTACGTCCACTGGTTCCCCTTTATCCACCCTGTACGTTATGTCCTCAAAGAACTCAAGCAAATTTGTCAGACATGACTTCCCCTTCGTAAAGCCATGCTGACTTTGTCCTATTAAATTATGTTTAATAGGACAAAATGTTCCGCTACTGTCTCCTTAATAATAGACTCCAAAATTTTACCCACCACAGATGTTAGGCTAACTGGTCTATAATTTCCAGCCTTCTGCCTACTACCCTTTTTAAATAAGGGTGTTATATTTGCAGTTTTCCAATCTGCCGGGACCTTTGCCGAGTCCAGAGAATTTTGGAAAATTATTACCAAAGCATCCACAATCCCTACTGCCACTTCCCTCAAGACCCTAGGATGTAAGCCATCAGGTCCAGGGGATTTATCCGCCTTGAGTCCCATTAATTTACGGAGTACCAATTCCTTAGTGATTTTAATCGTATTTAGCTCCTCCCCCCCAAGAGCCCCCTGTTTGTCCAGTGTTGGGATATCCTTAGTGTCCTCCACCATAAAGACTGAAACAAAGGGCTCGATTTTCGCGTCGGGTTACCTGCGGGTTTCCAGCGGGGGGGCCCCGAAAATCCCGATATCCAGTCACGTGACCGGATCGCGCCGAAATCCCGCCCACTTCCAGGTACCGCGCTGACGTGCGGGGCTGCGTGCGCAAGCCCCGCTGGTGGGAATCCCGCAGGCAATTAAAGCCAGCGGGGTTCCACTTGAGAGTACTTACCTTGATTGTTGAGGTCAGTTAATGAGCTGAAGCAGCTGTCAAAAGAGGAAGTGTGGGATTTTGGGTTCAAGGCAGTGAGTTTCCCACACTGGGGGAAACAGTCTCTCTCCAACCAGGCGTGTTGCAGCCAGCAGCCTGTGGCAGGTGCCAAGGTGCACTCCACGGGGGAGAGCCCTCACCCACGCAGGAGGCCACCGCGTCACATAGGGCAACCCCTGCCCTCCACCACCCCCCGCCAAGCCAGAGGACAGACCGACACGAAACCGCAGCCCTAATGCGAGGAACCACCCACCTACCCTGCACAACCCCTCAGACCAACACCTGCCAGATGGGTGGTGCGTGGACACCCTCGGAGGACGAACAGCATGACCAGCCCCAGCAGCCTCGCAGTCCACGCCGTCCGCCGCAGAGACGTGGAGCCCCCCAACACGGTGTTGTTGCACGCCCACCTGCACAGCAGGAGGGAGGGCTACCGCAGGGAGAGACGCATCGCAGAGGGCACTACCCTCGCCGCAGGGTCCACAGACCGAGGCGCAGCTCCCCGGACCTCTCCGAGCAGCAGTGCACACGGAGGCGCAGATTCGCTCGACATGTAGTCGTGGAGATCTGCAGGCTCTTTCATGCCGAGCTGCTCCTGGCTGGCCCCAGCACCAACTGCTTACCTGTCGCTGTCAAAGTCACCACTGCCCTCCACAACTTCTCCTCCGCATCCTTCCAGGGTGCAGCCGGCTACACCGCCGATGTCTCTCAGTCGTCTTCACGGAAGAGCCCTGCAAATACACCTGCACCTACTCTGCAGTAACACGATGGGTGGCATCAGTGGTGGGTCCTCATAGTGATACCCAGGAGCGGACATTATTGGACTCAACGGACAGGATTCACGGAGACATGACAGTGGTGGTGTCAATATAATGTGTGCTGTTTGTTGCTCTGAAATTCAATATAGGTAACACCCAGGACAAACCCTCAGACACCCTTGTGCACCCCCTTCATGCTCACGACACGTTTGCCTTACGCTGCCTACTGCACATATGTGATGCATGCCCTGTGGCTGCAGCACAGGTGGTGGCAGGTTGAGTGAGGCTGGCCGTGAGGGAGATGCACGAGAGGTTGAGTATGGGATGGAGCAATGAGATTGTATGAGGATTGGGTCGCGTGTTCGTGGCAGGATGAGTACTGGCGAGGTGAGTAGGTGGAGGTAAGATGAGGATGGGGTTTGAGTGGGTATGAAGGGTGATGTGACAGAGTAGTGTTGGCGGTGCCGAAGGAGATGTGGGGTGGGGGCAGTGTTGTGGCAGACGGAGTGTAGGGGAAAGACTTCGTGTTCTCACTGTGGCTGACCTACTGCGGTCATTGCAGCGCCTCCTGCACTGTATGCAGGTGGGCGATATGTTGGTAGCGCAGGTGACCCCCTCTGCCACCTCGAGCCAGGCCTTCTTGGTGGCAGAGGCAGGCCGCTTCCTCCCGCCCGCTGGGGGGAAGATCTGTGTCCTCCCCCTCCTCCTCACCCCATCTGATGATACCTGGGGTGAGGCATCATTAAACTGGGAGCAGCCTTCCCCCTGGGCTGCTCCATGCTGAAATTTGTTCCATTGGTTGCAGCATCTGTCAGTGGAGGACTGCCCCTTGAACTAGAGAGCCTCAAGCTGACAGATCGTACTGCGCATGCGCAGCCCGCCCGACGCACAGACCAGCGCCGTGGACCCCGGAGGAGCAGGTAATTGATTCCTATTAGTGTGTTGCCTGCTACGATCGCGCGGGCAACCCACTAATTTCACCGAGCGTGTTGACCACGCTCCCGGAGGACCACCCGCTGGGAACCCGCAGGCCTGCTAAATTCGAGCCCAAAATATTTGTTCAGCATTTTTGCCATCTCCATGTTTCCCACCATTAATTTCCTGGTCTCATCCTCTAAGGGACCTACGTTTGCCTTAGCCACCCTTTTTCTTTTTATATAACTGTAGAATCAATCATGTTAATAGATATATTCTACAGGCCACCTAATAGTGGAAGGGAAGTGGAGGATGAAATATGTAGACAAATCTATGAAATAAGTAAAAAAACATTGAATAATAATCATGGGAGATTTCAACTACCCCCAAATAAACTGGCAAGATGAGGTAGGGAAAGGGGAAAAGGGAATGGAGTTTTTACAGAGTGTACAGGACTCCTTTCTTACCCAGTAAGTGAGAAGCCCAACAAGAGAGGAAGCGCTGCTGGATCTAGTAATGGGAAATGAACCAGAACAGGTAAGAAAAGTAAGCTTAGGAGAACATCTAGACAATAGTGATCACAACATAATAAGGTTTAAAATAATGATTGAGAAAGAACTAAGTAAGTCAAAGACCAAAGTAATGGATTGGAAAAAATCTAATTTTGAGTGGATGAGAATGGAACTAAGGCAGATAAACTGGGAGAAAAAATTGACAAATAAAGAAATAGAACAGCTGCAGATAATATTTAGAACGGTGATCAACAGAGTTCAGGAGAAGTATACTCCTCTAAAAAACAAGAACAATCTAGCCAATAATGAAACAACATGGATGAATAAAGAGATAAGGGTAAAATTGAAACTAAAGCAAAAGGCATACACCACGTACATAGACAATAAAGGGAATATGAAGAGCTTCGGGAAGAAGTCAAAAAAACAATTAGGAAAGCAAAGAGGAATTATCAAGGAATATAAAAATAAATAGTAAAGTATTCTACAGACACATAAACAACAAAAGAAAAATCAGGATAGGGATAGGGCCACTAAGGGATGCACAAGATAAATTCACAGGTAATGACAGCGAAATGGCAGAAATATTGAACAGTTATTTTGCCTCCGTAGTTACCAGGGAGACTAATAAGGTGGGCAGGACATTAGAAGAAAAAATGTTTAAAATATTAAAACATTTAAGATACAAAAGGGAGGAGATAATTGATAAACTAATCGAACTTAGGGAGGATAAGACCTTTGTACCTGCGAATATTAAAAGAAGTTCGGGAGGAGATAGCAGAGGCACCAGTACATATATATAAAAATTCATTAGAAAAGGGAATAGTGCCAGAGAGGACAGTTAATGTTATTCCAATGTTTAAAAAGGGAGATAGAACAGATCCAGGGAACTACAGACCAGTTAGCTTAACGTCGGTAGTAGGAAAGATAATGGAAACTTTACTCAAAGATGTAATAGGGAATGAAAATATAATAAAGAATAGTCAGCACGGATTTCAGAAGGGAAAGTCATGCTTTACCAACCTTATTGAATTCTTTAAAGAAGTAACGAAAAGAGTAGACAAGGGTAATGTAGTAGATGTAATATATTTGGATTTTCAAAAGACCTTCGATAAGGTGCCGCATTGTAGACTCATGGCTAAGGTCAGAGTATGTGGAGTCAGGCCATATGTAGAAAAATGGATAGCAAATACCCTCATTAGCATATTGTAACGATGGACCCGCCTCTCGAGAGCGAGTTATTTGGCTGCACACTGGAAGTGGGTGCGTTGGAGACAGATTGAGGTCGGGTTTTAGATGTGTCAAATTTTAACCTATCCCCTTCCCCCCTGCCACTAAGCCCCCCATATTTCCACCATTTATTTCTGTCTCTCCACTATCCAACTCTCTCTCTCTCGCCTTTATTCTCCTTGCTTCTCTTATTCTGCCTTTCTTGTTTTTATTACAACCGTGACTACATTTTGAAAGTAATCCATTGACTTTGAAGTACTTTGGAACATCCTCAGAATTTAATCGGATGTTATATAAATGCAAGTTATTTATTTTTTCTCTTTGTATGTGCTCTCTTTTATTCTGTGTGTATGTGTCTGTGTCAGGGCTGACTTAAGGCACCTGCAAATCATCAGTCATAGGGCCCTTCCTTCTTTCCCACTGTTCTCCACTTTGAAAGAGTGTATTAGACTAGACTGTGGACTTATGCACACCCAGAAGAGGTATAAAGCAGAAGGAAGCCAGAGTATACGGCAATGGAAGAGGAACCTGGTGCTCTAGAGCAGAGGCTTTGGAGATGTCAGCCCTTGGCTCTAGAGTGTGCAGATGGTGATCTCAGGGGCCCTGCCATGAAGAGAAAGATTCTACAGAGCATCGCACACATTGGACGCAATGCGCACTCTCTCCCAAAATATGTAGCAGATGGCAAGGATCACAGTGGAGTTCAATGTCATCCTCTGCAGCACCAACAGAAATGTTTTTTCCTCAATTCAGTGCATCCTGGAGCGAGTGGCAGCTGCAACATCATCTGCAAACATTTCCCATAGCAGGGGTGCCTCCAAGTCAGTCAGTGCCTCCAATGTGGCAGCATTTACTACTGGTCTTCAGGCCTTGGGAGACCACATTGAGACATTGATGGTTACCAGACTTCAATTTTTGCAGAGCAGCAATTCAGAGGACTTGGAGGCCATCCAGTACACACACACACTCAGGATTTTAGGGATCTTAGTGATTCCATTATTACAATTATTACAGTGACATCATTTCAAAAGCACTTCATTGGCTGTAAAGTACTTTGGGACATCCTGAGGTGGTGAAAGGCACTATACAAATGCGTCTTTCTTTCTTTCGTTAGGTCTTCTCCTGCAGATCAATAGTCACCTTTATTCTTTTCCCATTTCTAGCAGGATAGCAGGATAGTGCTCTGAGGATCCTGCTCTTCCTCATGACAGCAGCACAAAAGAGCTTTACAGACTCAGGCTGCTGAGGAGCCTGGTGCAGGTCCATCCCAGGACTCAGTGGCCGTGAGGAAGGCAGCCAACTTCCCAAGAGGTTTATTGTTAAGTTAAGTAACTGTCCACATAACAGCCCCCTAGGCCTTCAAGTGGCACTTAGAAGAAGTATAAGAATAGGCTGAAAGAAAGGTCAAAATGTCACCAGGGGTAGGCATGGTGATGAATCTATTGTTTTTTTGGATTGTGTACCAGTAACGTATGGATGTATTGGGTACTGTGAATCTGTATTTTTTGCATCACTACAAGATAAACTGACACTGGACTTGTGAATATTGCTTTTCGGCTCAGTTTCTTTCAGTGACTGGTAAATATGATTGGTGTGACTTACGAGGGTGATCGGAGGTTGTGTAATGGTCATGTTTCTCATTACCAAGGTGCAATAAAGAAATAATTTGCATTTATAGAGCATCTTTCACATCCTCAGGACATCTCAAAACACTTTACAACCAATGAATTACTTTTGAAGTGCAGTCACTATTGTATTGTAGGCAAAAGTGGCAGCCTATTTACACACAGAGAGATCCCACAAACAGCAATGAGCTAAATGGCCAATTAATCTGTTTTTAGTGATGTTGGTTGAGAGATAAATTTTGGCCAGGAAAACTCCCCAGCTCTTCTTCAAATAGAGCCATGGGATCTTTTACATCCACCTGAGAGGGCCTCATTTGAAGAACAGCAGCTCTGATAATATAGTACTCCCTCAGTATTGCACTGAAGGATCAGACCATGCACTTAAGTCCTGTGGTGGGTGTTGAACTCACAACTTTCTAACTCAGAGGCAAGAGTGTTAACACTGAGCCAACTCTGACAAGTCAGCAGCTGAATCACAAAGGTGACATAAATAAGTCTGTTTCACACCTCTCCAACTGCCGCTGATTGTGATACTGCTGCATCCTCTTCATGTCCTTGATCTTCTGCCTCAAGGGTTTCACCTTCCGTCTCTCCTTCCTCCTCAAGTAAGTAGCTGTGCAGGCCTTTTTGCAAAGCTGCAACATAACAGGCAATAACAATTTGTGACATGGTGCAAGGAGCCTACTGCAAAAATTCCACTAACCTATCCAAGCACTCAAATTTTCCTTTCATCATACTCAATTGAATGAAAGAACTTACATTTATACAGCGTCATTCACGACCTTGGGACGTCCCAAAGTGCTTTACAGCCAACAAAGTGATTTTGAAGTGTTGTGACTGTTGTAATGTAGGAAAATGTAATACACGTGGATGGAAGATCACAGGCTGTGCACCCGCAGGTTCCCATGGTGTACTCCCTGTGAACGCCGCCCCTCACCAAGATCGTGGATTCAGCTCGGCAGTCTTGAAATGTCGTAGTTTCAAGGAATACATACGCAGTGACATACATGTGCCCAACCTGCAGCCCCTTCAGAGTGTCAATGTGTCAGTCATCACAGAATACCCTGCCTCAGTGAGCAGGTTGCTGGTGGCACTATTGATGACTCCTTCCATCACTTGACTGATTATTCGGAGGAGGCTGATGGGGCAGTGATTGATCAGGTTACAGCTATCCTATTTTTTGTGAATAGGACATACCAGGGCAATCTTCCACATTGTTGGTTAGATGCCAGTGTCACAGCTGTACTGGGACAGCTTGGGTAGGGGATGGACTGGATCTTCAACAGCACAGCCGGGATATTGTCAGAGCCCGTAACCTTCACTTTACCCTATGTCCTCAGTCACTTCTTAATGTCACATATAGTGAACTGAATTGGCTGGGCACTGGCATCTATGATGATGAGGATCTCGGGAGGAGGTCAAGTAGGATTGTACACGAGCATTTTTTACAAACATTTCAGACATAAGAGCATAAGAACATAAGAAATAGGAGCAGGAGTTGGCCATATGGCCCCTCAAGCCTGCTCCGCCATTCAATAGGATCCTGGCTGATCTTTGACCTTAACTCCATTTTCCTGCTGGATCTCCATATCCCTTGATTCTCCTCAACTCCAAAAATCTATCTATCTCAGCCTTGAACATACTCAACGACTCAGCATCAACAGCTCTCTGGGTAAAGAATTCCAAAGATTCACAACTCTCTGTGTGAAGAAATTCCTCCTCATCTCAGTCTTAAATGGCCGACCCTTTATCCTCAGACTATGCTCCCTAGTTCTAGACTCTCCAGCCATGGGAAACAACCTCTCAGCATCTACTCTGTCAAGCCCCCTCAGAATCTTGTATGTTTCAATGAGATCACCTCTCATTCTTCTAAACTCCAGAGAGTACAGGCCCAATCTACTCAATCTCTCCTCATAGGACAACCCTCTCATTTCAGGAATCAATCTAGTGAACCTTCATTGCATCCCCTCTAAGGCAAGTATATCCTTCCTTAGATAAGGAGACTAAAACTGTACACAGTACTCCAGCTGAGATCTCACCAAAGCCCTGTACAATTGTAGTAAAACTTCCTTACTCTTGTAATCCAACCCCCTTGCAATAAAGGCCAACATACCATTTGCCTTCCTTATTGCTTGCTGCACCTGCATGCTAACTTTTTATGTTTCATGTACGAGGACTTGTTTCTTGCACTCATAAAATGAAGCTGCCTTCAGTATTTCACTTTGCTAAGCCCAAACCATCTAACCCACACAAAAAGAGAAACTGTAACCAATGTCATACTTATATCCTATGGAGTGAAAACCTGCTTTTATCCATTTCCTCAAAATTCTGCATAGAGTACTAGAAAATTTTCAGCTATCACTTCTGCCTGTGGAATTCAGGCTTGTTCCCATCATTTATAACTATTCACAGCAAAAAGGCAGTCCCCATAAGCGAATCGAGTCTCCTGTGCATTGAAACCTGTGTGCTTACATGTGTGCTGTGGATAGCATGTCAGAGGATTGCCTTTTACCTATGGTATGTTTTGACCACATTCTCCGATTTATTCTAAAAGGCAGTAAATACCACAATGTCAGACAGTTGTGTTCAGCTAAAGCTGATAGATTTTCTTACAAGAAATGATAGAAAGATAAAGCAAGAAATTAGTAGTGCAGTGCTTGACTAACACATAACATAAAAGGGCTGATTTTCCTGGTCTAAATGACTACATGGCCTACAAATTCGATCGCACCTGAAAACGGACACGCAGGAGACTACACACTCCTGTTCACATGGACACATGTGAAATTCATGCTAGGACCTCACTATCAAGGGTCAACGTGCAGTCAGTGCTACCCGCGCTGCTTATTGGTTGCATGCCTGTTTGGAAGGTAGGAAGTCAGGCATCTCTGACGCTACTTACAGGCAGCCTGCACCTCGTAAAGGGGAGGTGCACTGTGGCTGTCTTGTGAACAAAGAAATGGCTGCAAGATTTGTAGAATGGGCCCCTAGGTTCTTCAATGCCACTTTAGTGGCCCTAGTCCAGGCAGTAGCAAAGAGGAGGGAGATCCTGTTTCTCCCAAGTGGTAGAAAGCCTTCCAGGCAACACCTCCACTACCAGTGGTATGAGGTCGCAGAAGAGGTCAATGCCAGGAGCTTAGCTGCCAGGAGATGGCTGCAATGCTGGAAAAAGTTCAGTGACCTCACCAGATTTGTCAAGGTAAGCTAACATCAATTATTCTCTCCTCACATCTGCATCACATATAGCCACATAGCTCACAACACATCCCTCCTTCACTTCCCTTCACTCTCCTACAATCACTGCACCACACTTCACTCCACCTTCTTCTCCTCCCATTCATGCACTCTGCACCTCCTACACTCGCCACTATTGCAACCCTTACTTCCCCACACCTCACATCTTGCACACAACACCTGCATTA
This sequence comes from Heptranchias perlo, assembly GCF_035084215.1. Taxonomy (NCBI): domain Eukaryota; kingdom Metazoa; phylum Chordata; class Chondrichthyes; order Hexanchiformes; family Hexanchidae; genus Heptranchias; species Heptranchias perlo. The sequence continues at coordinate 121,859,492 of NC_090325.1, read as the reverse complement.
TTCCACCATGACAGGCACATTCTCAAAACACCTCACAAGGCTGTCGCTAACACACTCCCTTCTTTCTTGCAGGAGACGGTCACGCACAACATGAAGCAAGACACAGCAAGCGGAGGAGGCTGAGCCTGCCTGCACACCCTTCCCCCTATGGTACTGGCCATTATTCTGAGAGGTACTGGCCACCACGGGCAGAGGGCAAGTCGTGCAGGGTCTCTTCACACCTTACCTTCCTTTTTGCGTTCTCATTTCTATTTCACTCTACATGATAAAACACAGCTGCTTTTAGCAGTCAATCATCTCTCCCTGCTCCTCCTTCACACTACAAGCTAACCCTAGTCCCTCGTTCATTTCAGGTGCTGAAAAGATCAAGGGCCCTGTGTCAGTGCGGGAAGAGGAGGGCAGCCTTCCTTAAGACGCAACGGCACTCGATCCAACCCTAGCAAGCACAAGCTCAGAGACTGGCACCACGGGTATTTTAGAAGGTAGGTTAGAGGAAGGGTGTTCACCACCAGGCACAAATATTAAACTGTGACTGCTTTTCTTTAGGGAAAGGAAGTAAAATTAATCCAGAATCAAGAAAAGGAATCCATTCTTCTTCAGAAGATATTACGATTATCACTTTTGCTGTTAGTAGTCTACTGTCTGAATATCTTCGTTTTATGTGTCTGAACACAGATAGAACAGTTACAAAATATTAATCACCAGCTGAGTGTCTACTCTAATTCTCAAATGTAACATACGTGGCCAAGTCAGGCTTAACCATACCCAATAATAGATGCATAGATTACTTGCATTTGGATGAGCTTTTTGTGATATTATTTATGGAATATTATACCATAATTCCAAAGTGGCCAGCGTACAGATTGGGTGAACGACTGAATATGCCAAGAGTTCAATTTTGAAGGATATGTGGAGGAGCCATTCTGTAAACTGAAAGAAAGTGACAATTTAAGGGTGCAGTTATACTGTAGCTACCAATTTTTGATCTTAGATGGTAGCTACAGTATCAATTTTTAGCCAGCAGTAACTTTTCAAACTGCTGGGCCATGGTTCAGACTGCCAGATCCAGAAGCTTGAACACATCACAGCATGCACAGAGCTCTGCTCTCTGAAAATTTAAATTAGTCCCTCTGCCACCTTGGCAGCATTGCCATAGCATAAATGACAGGACATGTGTCACATGATGTATCACCATCACTTGCTTCAATTACAATGCACCTGCCTACACTTGGGCAAATGTATTAAATGCTTGACATAACTTCTAGCATCATGTGGATGGCATAACTGCTGAGGAAAATCTGTTCCGTTATTTCTTTGGCCCAACTGCAGTGCCATTAGCCTAATCTAGTAACCACTTACTGCCAAGTGGTCACACCTAATCCACCACGAGTGGTTTACCGGTTTGATATGCATAACCTTATCAATCCTTAACTGTCAGCCTGGACTCTGTGGTAGCACTCTCACAGAGTCAGATTGGTTGTGGATTCATGCCCCACTCCAGGACTTGAGCAAAAAATCTAGACTGACACTTCAGTGAAGGATTGCTTTCTGATGCGATTTTAAACTGAGGCCTCATCTGCCCTCTCAGGTAGGCATAAAAGATCCCATAGCACTATCCAAATGAGCAGGGGAGTTCTCCCAATGTCCTAGCCATTTATCCCTCATCCAACATAACTTTAAAAATAGATTATATTGTCATTTATCCTTTTGTGCACCTTCTGTGCTGTATGAGTCTATGTCATTGCTATTTGTGGGACCTTGCAGTGCATAAATTTGCTGCTGCATTTCCCTCCATTACAACAATGACTACACTTCAAAAGTCCTTCACTGGCTAGAACATGCTTTGGGACATCCTGATGATATGAAAGCTGCTATATAAATGCAAATTCGTTCTTTCATTTTAAAAAAGTGTTTCAGTCGTACCTCAATATATATCTTTATTTGACAAGAAAAAGGAAGAGATTTACACACCAACAGTAATTTGCACTGGGGAATGAGCAGTTTTGTTTTGCAATAAGGACAATATGACTGAAGAGAATTTTGTAATACCGTTAGCATAGGATTTCAAGTTTGGGGCAGGGACATTTTTTTGTTGTTTACGACTTTATAATAAATCACCAATCCCAGAGAAACATTCACAGCACAAAACTCAAAATACCCCAACAATAGCACTGCAACCCATGTTGTTCCTTTGATGATACAAATTGCAAATTTCACAATAATGCCCCCAAGAGGTGAGAGTCACAGCAGAGAATAGGTGGAATCTTTCACTGCAGGAAGAAGGTACCAGCAGTGTATTTTAAATTAATACTGTACCACTACTAAAATAACTATAGAGAAATAAAAGTTAGGCACTAGTATGAAAGGACCAGTAAATAACTGAAATTATGGGAGTATTAAAGAAAAATAACAAAACCATTTAATGGAGAAAGAGCAGGGAGATGATATATTGCTAAATGTGACGGTCAATAGGAAAATGGTGAAATACTGAGATATTCACAGAAAATTGGAAACCGGAGAGAAAAGGGAATTACATTATTTACAGTAACAATGTAGAGAATAGAAAACTTCGGTGCACTGAGGAGTCATTTTATAAGACATTCTGTTAATAAATATTTACAGCAACCATTCAATATCAGGGGAGCCTGCACAACTGTAATAGCATCATTCCTTTTGACAGAAAGCATAAAAAGAAGAAGTTGTTATGCATTGGACTTAACTGCCATCAGGAACTTCGTGTTTTATTGGTCCAGAATTTGTTGTCAAAATAACCGTGCGGCTAATGGCACTCACCATTATTTATGCGCAAATCGCTCAGCAACTTCAGGCGAGGGCAGATGCGCAGTTAAATGCGAAATTCCGGAAGTTGCTGTCTGTGATGCGCTGCTCTGCCGTTAGCTTCACAAAAATGGCATCGCGCCGTCTGACTCATCATTCAAATGCATTGAACGGTGTGAAGTTCCTGTACTTGTATGGGGGATACGAACTAAACTCACCACAGAAAGTTAGGGCTTGTCCATTTCAGTCTAAGTACCCTTTTTGATGGTGTGATAAGAGTTAATTACTGTCAGTCAACCTCTCTGGCACTGAAAATTAACTATTACAAGTGTGGAGTCTCATTCCTTCAGGTTTTAATTGTTGGAGATTTTTTCTAAAAATGTTAATTTTTTAAAATTTACTTTTTCTTTATGTCTCTTTTTTCTCTCTCTTTTAATCCAATCTTTCTTTTCTTATCTTTATTTCTCTTTCTGTATTTGATTTTGTTGTACATTGAATTCACCCACTCTAATTTACACTTCCTTTTCAGTCCTTGCATTGGTCATTTCACAATTCTTCAATCTGATTGATTAAGGAGATACACAGTTGCTTGCCCTGTTCACTCCGATCACAGATGCCCTGTAGAGGGTGCCGTGCTGTTTCCATCTCCCACTTCCAGCAACATGAGGCACAAAATCTCATGGAAATTAAACAGGCAAAGGCAAGTTTAACTAACGGCGGGCACCGTTCATTGACCGGCCACAGCAAATTCTGGGCCATTGTCTTTCTGCCTTATTTGATGCCTATTTGGGAATAACTGACCTGTCATTGTGTGTGGCTCATATGGTTTAGAAAGGGTTAGCTTAGCCACACATTAACAAGAAATTCTTGTGCATTCCCTGTAAAGGGGAAGCTCTGTATCAAAGGCGGGTGGTTATGGCTTACCCAAAATTCTGATGAAAGGTTAAGGACCTAAATGTTGGTTTCTGTTGTGGGGTTGGTTCAGATCTGGTGGGCTGTGGGTATGGTCCATGAGTTCTTGCACTGACCGCATAGATATAAGTGAGACAATGTCAGTTGTTTATCCTTGTATAAGATCATGCTTGCTGTGGTTGAAACTTGTGGTTTGAGGTGTTCATAGGGGTGTTTTATCTGTTACATTACCCTCAAGCTACAATACGATGAAGTAGCTGTTGGCTGGACGGCACTGTAGTACATTGTGATGCTGAGAACTTCAGGCAAGGCGGTGTTGAGCAGATTCAGGAACATCCACAGAACTACCGACTGGGGAGAGGCTAGGAGTAAGTTCCCTGTCCACTCTCTTGGCTGGCCACAGTATGTATGAAAGAAGTTGCATTTATACGGTGCCTTTCATGACTTCAGGACATTCCAAAATGCTTCACAGCCAATGAAGTACTTTTGAAGTGCAGTCAACGATGTGGTGTATGAGGAAGCATGGTAGCTGATTTGTGCACAGCAAAAGACCTTGCTTTGTATAAATCGGCTGCCATGTTTCCTCAAGCATGCGAGCCTATGATGCCTGTGCCCAGGGTCTCTAGCTGAACATGGGGCCCCCACCAGGTGGCAGGTTCATTAAAATGTAGTGTATTCCAATATGATTTATTTTATTATTAATGCAGTGGTTAAACATCCTATCGGCCTATTTCCTCATGCATTTTTTTACACGTTTCTGTATTAATGGATTGGGGCGGGGGTTGTATGGAGGGTGCAGAGAGGTGCCACATTTTCTTGGTGCCTAAGGTCCCAAGAATTCTTAATCCATCTCTGGGCTTCACAATAGCAATGAGATAAATGATTAGATAATCTGTTTTAGGGATGTTGGTTGAAGGATAAATGTTGGCCAGGACTCCAGGAGAACTCCACAGTTTTTCGAATAATGCCATAGAATCTTTTATATCCATCCAAAAGACAGCACTTCCGACAGTGCAGCACTCCCTCACTACTGCACTAATTGTCAGCCTAGATTATGTGCTCAAGTCTCTGGAGTGTGGTTTGAACCCACAACCTTCTCAGAGGCAAAAGTGCTACCACTAGGCCAAGACTAACACCTGTAATGTTATATAAAAGGACATAAGAAGAAAAGGAAAAAATGGTAATAATACACAATAAAAGAATGTTTGTTTAAAAAAAAGCAATTCATCGGCAGAAGCCACAGAAACCCCATTTGTGGTGGGCATTTATGATACAATTCTTTTCCATTAAAAGGAGTGGGCAAGAGCTGTAATTTTGATTAGACAGTCCATATGTTGAGGAATTGGACCCATGTGGTCTTTATGACAGTTTCTTTTATAATCCACAAACTTGCCTCCACGTATATGGCTAATTTTCTTTAAAGAACAACTGTGGAGAAGTGTTTGGCCAATGGTTGTTTGAAAATACCACGCAGTGGCGTATATCAGGTCAAGGCACATCATTGCAACACATGACTAACATGATACACCCGTCTGCTGATACTTCTCCCTCTGAAGCCATGTTAATCTGCTCCTGGTAGGACCTTGTGGTGTGCAAGTGTTTCCACTTGTGGGTGAGTCCAAAACTAAAGGTCATAAATATAAGATAGTCACTAATAAATCCAATAACGAATTCAGGAGAAACTTCTTTACCCAGGGGGTGGTTAGAATGTGGAACTCGCTACCACTGGAGTAGTTGAGACGAATAGCATAGATGCATTCAAGGGGAAGCTAGATAAGTACATGAGGGAGAATGGAATAGAAGGATATGCTGTTAGGGTTAGATGAAGTAGAGTGGGAGAAGGCTTGTGAAGAGCATAAACTCCAGCATAGACCAGTTGGGCTGAATGGACTGCTTGTGTGCTGTAAATTCTATGCAATTCTATGGAACAAAAAAGCCTGTTACTTAATTAAGACCATGGCTTTAGAACAAACAAATAATGACTACATTCTCTGATGTGAGTTCCTTCCCAATGTTCAGCTCAGAAATTGCTATACACCAGTTCCCCTGATGCCATCAGCAAATCAAATTGGCAAAGGTAGTTTGGAAGATGAGTTCATGGAAAGTATTTGAGACGGATTCCTAGAGCAATACATCATGGAACCAACCAGGGAACAGGCTATATTAGATCTTGTATTATGTAATCAGATTGGGTTAATTAGTAATCTCACAGTAAAAGAACATCTGGGGAAGAGTGATCATAATATGATAGAATTTCACATTGAGTTTGAAAGTAACATACTTAAGTCAGAAACTAGAGTCTTAAACTTAAATAAAGCCAATTACATGGATATGAGGGGAGAGTTGTCAAAGGTAGATTGGGAAATTAAATTAAACGGTTTGACAGTTGAAAAGCAATGGCAAACATTTAAAGAAATATTTCAATGTTCTCAACAAGTATACATTCGACTGAGAAATAAAAACTCCACGGGAAAAGTGATCCACCCATGGCTAACTAAAGAAGTTAAGGTAAGTATTAGATTGAAAGAAGAGGCCTATAATGTTGCCAAGAAGAGTGATAAGCCTGGGGATTGGGAGAGTTTTAGAAACCAACAAAGGACGGCCAAAAAGTTGACAAAAAGGGAGAAAATAGAATATGAAAGTAAACTAGCAAGAAATATAAAAACAGATTGTAAGAGTTTCAACAAGTATGTAAAAATGGAAGATGGTAGCGAAAGTAAATGTTTGTCCCCTAGAGGCTGAGACTGGTGAAATTATAATGGCAGATGCGTTAAACAAATACTTTGGGCCCAATGTTAGCAGGGCTGTGGGTTCTCGGCAGGGGGGCTGTCGGGCGCGTGGGTAACGCGCCCGGTGAAATTAGTCAGTTTCCCGCGCGATTGTAGGATCCAATCCACTAATTGGATGCACTTACCTGCTCCTCCGGGTTCCCCGCTGCTGATCTGCGCGTCGGGCGGGCTGCGCATGCGCAGTAAGATCTGTCAGCTGGAGGCGCTCTATTTAAAGGGGCAGTCCTCCACTGACAGATGCTGCAACAAATAGAAAAAATTACAGCATGGAGCAGCCCAGGGGAAAGGCTGCTCCCAGTTTAATGATGCCTCATTCCAGGTATCAATACATGGGGTGAGGAGGAGGGGGAGGACAGAGATCTTCCTCCCGGCATGCGGGAGGAAGCGGCCTGCCTCTGCCACCAGGAAGGCCTGGCTCGAGGTTGCACAGGAGGTCACCAGCGCAACCAACATATCGCCCACCTGCATACAGTGCAGGAGGCGCTCAAATGATCTCAGTAGGTCAGCCAAAGTGAGTACACGTAGTCTTTCCCCTACACTCCGTCTGCCACATCACTGCCCCCCCCCCCACATCTCCTTCAGCACTGCCAACACTACTCTGTCACATCACCCCTCATACCCACTCAAACCTCATCCTCATCTTACCTGCACCTACTCACCTCGCCAGTACTCATCCCGCCACTACCACTCAACCCAATCCTCATACAATCTCATGGCTCTATCTCATACTCACCCTCTCGTGCATCTCTTTCACGGCCAGCATCACTCAACCTGCCACTACTTGTGCTGCAGCCACAGGGCATGCATCACATATGTGCAGTAGGCAGCGGAAGGCAAACGTGTCGTGAGCACGAAGGGGATGCACAAGGGTGTTTGAGGGTTTGTCATGGGTGTTACTTATGTTGAATTTCTGACCAACTCACATTACATATTATATTGGCACCACTACTGCCATGTCTTCGCGAATCCTGTCCGGTTTGTGCAATAATGCCCGCTCCTGGGTATCACTATGAGGACCCACAACTGATGCCACCCATTGTGTCACTGCAGAGTGGGTGTAGGTGTATTTGCAGGGCTCTTTTGCGCAGACGACTGAGACATCGGCGATGTCCCCGGTTGCACCCTGGAAGCATGCGGAGGAGAAGTTGTTGAGGGCAGTGGTGACTTTGACAGCGACAGGTAAGAAGATGGTGCTCGGGCCAGCCAGGAGCAGCTCGGCATGAAAGAGGCTGCAGATGTCCACGACTACATGTCAAGTGACTCTGAGCCTCCGTGTGCACTGCTGCTCAGAGAGGTCCAGGAGGCTGGGCCTCGGTCTGTGGACTCTGTGGCGAGGGTAGTGCCCTCTGCGATGCATCTCTCTCTGCGGTAGCCCTCCCTCCTGCTGTACAGGTGGATGTGTCACAGCACTCTGTTTTGGAGCTCCACGTGTCAGAGGTGGACGGCGTGGATGGCGAGGCTGGTGAGGCTGGTGATGCTGTTCGCCCTCCGAGGAAGTCATGACTGCAGCTACGGCGGCCCCCATCCGCAAGATGTACATCTGAGGGGGTCCGCAAGGTAGGTACATGTCTCCGGACCCCGGGTTAAGTGTGCAAGTTGGTGACTTTGACTGTCAGGAGGAGGGTGGTGGAGGCCAAACTTTGTCCCAAGTGACAGAGTGGCCTCCTGCAATGAGTGAGGGTCTCCCCCCACCACCTGTCAAATGGACCTTTGCAGCTGCCACAGGCTGACAGCTGCAACACGTCCATTCGACCTGGGAGTGTTTCCCCCAGTGTGGGAAACAGTCCCAGTTTGCTCTAAAATCCCACATAATCCTTTAATCAGGTCAGTTAATGACCTGAAATACCAAAATAGATAACTTCAAGTGGAATCCCGCTGGCTTTAATTGCCTGCGCGTCAGCGGGGAACCCGGAAGTGCGCGGGTTCGGGGCGGGCTCCGGTACCGCGCCGGGATTCTCCGATTTTCGGAGCCCCCCCGCCAGGAACGCACCCGATAGCGGGTGCTAAAATCGAGCCCTTTGTATCTGTCTTCACAGTAGAAGACACAAAAAGCATACCAAAAATATTGGGGAACCAAGGGGTAAATGAGAGTGAGGAACTTAAAACAATTAATATCACTAGAGAAAAAGTACTGCACAAACTAATAGGACTAAAAGCCGACAAATCTCCTGGACCTGACGACCTACATCCGAGGGTTCTAAAAGAGGTGGCTGCAGAGATAGCGGATCCATTGGTTATGATCTTCCAAAATTTTCTAGATTCTGGAACGGACCCAGTGGACTGGAAGGTAGCAAATGTTACCCTGCCATTCAAGAAGGGAGGGAGAGAGAAAACAGGCCAGTTAGCCTGACATCAGTAATAGGGAAAATGCTAGAATCCATTATTAAGGAAGTGGTAACAGGGCACTTAGAAAATCATAATATGATTAGGCAGAATCAACATGGTTTTATGTGTTTGACAAATATTTAGAGTTTTTTGAGGATGTAACTAACAGGGTAGATAAAGGGGAACCAGTGGATGAAGTATATTTGGATTTTCAAAAGGCATTCGATAAGGTGCCACGTAAAAGGTTGTTACACAAGGTAATGGCTCATGGAGTTGGGGGTAATATATTAGCATGGATAGAGGATTGGTTAAAGGTCAAAAAACAGAGAGTAGGGATAAAAGGGGTCATTCTCAGGTTGGCAGTCTGTAACTAGTGGGGTGCCGCAAGGATCAGTGCTTGGCCCTCAGCTATTTACAATCTATATTAATAACTTAGATGAAGGGACTGAGTGTAATGTATCCAAGTTTGCTGATGATACAAAGTTAGGTGGGAAAGTAAGCTGTGAGGAGGATACAAAGAGGCTGCAAAGGGTTATAGACAGGTTAAGTGAGTGAGCAAGAAGGTGACAGATGGAGTATAATGTGGGGAAATGTGAGGTTATTCACTTTGGTAGGAAGAATAGAAAAACAGAATATTTTTTAAATGGTGGGAAACTATTAAATGTTGGTGTTCAGAGAGACTTGGGTGTCCTCGTACAAGAAACACAAAAAGTTAGTGTGCAGGTACAGCAGGCAATTAGGAAAGCAAATGACATGTTGGCCTTTAATGCAAGGGGATTGGAGTACAAGGGTAAGGAAGTCTTACTATAGTTGTTCAGGGCTTTAGTGAGACCTCACCTGGAGTACTGCACACAGTTTTGGTCTCCTTATCTAAGGAAGAATATACTTGCCTTGGAGGTGGTACAACGAAGGTTCACTAGATTAATTCCTGGAATGAGAGGGTTGTCCTCTGACGAGAGGTTGAGGAGAATTGACCTATTTTTTCTGGAGTTTAGAAGAATGAGAGGTGATCTCATTGAAACATATAAGATTATCAAGTGGTTTGACAGGGTAGATGCTGAGAGATTGTTTCCCCTGGTTAGAGAGTCTTGAACTAGGAGGCATAGTCGCAGGATAAGGAGTCGGCCATTCAAGACTGAGATGAGGAGGAATTTTTTACGCAGAGGGTTGTGAATCTTTGGAATTCTTTACGCCAGAAGGCTGTGGATGCTAAGACATTGAATGTATTCAAGGCTGAGATGGATAGATTTTTGGACTCTAGGGGAATTAAGCGATATGGGGATCGAGCGGGAAAGTGGAGTTGAGGTTGAAGATCAGCCATGATCTGATTGAATGGCGGAGCAGGCTCGAGGGGCCGTATGGCCTACTCCTGCTCCTATTTCTTATGTTCTTATGTTCTTAGCATTCAGTTATTTTTTTAAATCAGCAGAACTACAAACAAAAATCAAATGATAGTTTTATGCAGCTGATTTTCCAAAGGCTAATTTTTTTAAGACACCTGTAATAATATTGCATGCATTCTGTTCTGATTATAGATTTTGGCTAGTTTGATGGTATGGGGAATTTCCATTGCAGGTCTGTGCTGCCGATCTTTCACACTCAGTGGATTTTCGGGGGCTTGCCCTTGTGGTCCGTGTTCTTGTGATGACCCTTTTGAAGGCTGCAGCAATCTGTAGTTGTTTAGTCCTTGAGGTTCCTCACATTGTTACGTGTTGTAAACTCTTTCTAAATTTATTCATGAATCATGTATCTTGAAGTAAAGAACTACTCCTCCAATATAAATAATGTCTTTGGCTTGAATTCATAATCTAATGTCCATGAAGTGTGGCCAAATGCCTGACCTGATGGTACAGTTAAAGGCAATCGCTATTGAGCATAATTGCCAATGTGGTCAGATGTAGAGGCAGAGCCTTTGAACAGAGAGGAGGATATTATCATCATCTGGAAATACTGCACCATACATTAGCAGCAGCCTTATCCCAGTCCATATAAAAATAATGTAATGACCCACTGATAGTGAAAGGACTCCTACTACATAGACTTAGGAGGGGAGAAGCAAGAGAGAGAGGCCTCTCGCCTTCATGAACAGTATTTCTTTATGTACCTCTATCTAGTCACTAATCCTGACAGGTCCATTTGAAATTTTAAAGAAGTCCATTCATACAAGCCCTTACCTTAAGCCTATTCCCTTGGTAGATACCTGTTTGCTTTGACTATCCTCTTCCAGAGATTCTTATTTTTACCCATTAAACTGCCTCCAGCTAAATCTTGAACCACACCCCCTTGTTCCTTCCTCTGTGGGTGACTTAAGATCACTTATTTACATTTCGCTTGCCACTGTGAAGTGAAATGACTCTGAAATTCTTAGCAGATGCCAGTCTGGGTCAAACTGAAACTTCTTTTAGCTAATTTAATGTTGAATAGTGTTAAGTCACCAGTTAATAAAGGTTTATGTGTGGGGTGGGTTTTTTTAGACTTAAAAAAGTGTTCAGTAATGTCAATCGTTTGATGATGTAACGGGACTAATTTTGCTTTCATCGACCATGACTAATTTGTTTCAATCTTACTCAATTTTTACACTTTTTGGTGTGCTTTGCGCTTATCAAAGTGAAGGAAGTCAGTGCTAGGTAATGAAACATTTTTTTTTCTGAAATTCACCACCTGGGTCAGGATGAAACCCTCTCAGGTGACATATGGTGCTGCCATTTGCAGAGTAAAGTTCCCTCTACTTTGTCCTGAGTGTACACCATCTGCACTAGTATGAATTTTGCCACTTCCCACACCACCTAACACTTTCTCTGAGTGAGATTGTCAATTTAATACCATGTTTTGAAAAGTCGAGAAGAGTAGAAGAGAAGATGATATGAGTGAGGAAGTAGTGACACCAAGCTTGGCTTTTAAAAGCCTGAAGATTATAGGAGGCGGAGGCAGAGGAAGGTAAGGAGTTCCACACTTCTGAGGTCCTGGGAAAGAATGAGTTAGAGAAGGTCATTGTGTGAAGAATCCTCCCCCTCCCTCTCCCACAACCAAGCCAGGAGCATTGCAAGCAGACAGTGTAACTCCTTCCTGCCTGTTCACAGTGCTGCTTAAACAGTGCTGGAAGTATACGAGCACTGTCTGTATAAAGACAGCATTACTAATCATTACATACTTTGAATAGGCCTTATTTTTCCGGGAAAACTACATTACATTCTTTGCGGTTATTTTACAAATTAAACAGTTTTATAGCATTGGCTTATGTCTTATTGACACCATTAAAACTTCAATGGATAGCTGAATGAATATAAGAGCCACTGTGAGCAACAGCTTTCATCTACCTGACAGTGAGACTAAACAAGGAAAGAGAACAGGCCTGTTTTTCACAACCCATGATAGAAATGATTTCCTTTCTATAACAAAATAATATTCAAACCTTTAATTAGAAATCTGTTATCCATTTAAATCTGATTTTGGAAATGGGTGCATAATTGCCTTTTAAAACTTTCTGAAAACAATATCACTAAATCTGTTCAATGCAAGTTTGTTTCTTTTACACAAGGACCTTGTTGTTGACTAGCAATTATATCGTAGTGCCATTGTTCTAATTCGCTTGTACACTAAACGGGGGTGGGTTGTACCCTGCCTAAATACTTCAATAAGCATGTTATTTCTAAATGGGCTTTCCTGAATCACCATAATTATTTTCTTTGTAAGCAACATCAGTAAGGAAATACGTAATGGGCTCAATATGAGGCTGGTAAGGTCCAGAGCATATTAATTTGTGGTCTATATCAGTCAGAAGGCATTTCTCTGACACTTGATAGACAGGATCATGTTGATCAAGTTTAGTGCTTCACTCAGCTGCTACCATTTATAGATCCAAATAAATAATAAAGCACTAGCAGCAGTGAGTGGAAGGAATCAGGCAACGCCACACATATGTCATCATAGAATCATAGAATCATAGAATGATACAGCACAGAAGGACACCATTCGGCCCATTGTGCCTGTGCCGGCTCTTTGAAAGAGCCATCCAATTAGTCCTATCCCCCCACCCTTAGCACTGCAAAATTTTCCCTTTCAAATGTTTATCCAATTCCTTTTTGAAGGTTATTATTGAATCTGCTTCCACCACCCTTTCAGGAAATGCATTCCAGGTCATTACAACTCGCTGTATTAAAAATTTCTCCTCATCTCGCCTCAGGTTCTTTTGCCAACTACCTTAAATCTATGTCCTCTGGTTACTGACCCTTCTGCCACTGGAGACAGCTTCTCCTTATTTAATCTAAACCCTTCATGATTTTGAACATCTCTATTAAATCTCCTCTTAACCTTCTCTGCTCTAAGGAGAATAACCCCAGCTTCTCCAGTCTCTCCACATAACTGAAGTCCTACAATCCTGGTACCATTCTAATAAATCTCTTCTGCAACCTCTCTAAGGCCTTGACATCCTTCCTAAATTGTGGTGCCTAGAATCGGACACAATACTCCAGTTGGGGCCTAACCAGTGATTTATAAAAGGTTTAGCGTAACTTCTTCGCTTTTGTACTCTTTGCCTCTGTTTATAAAGCCAAAGATCCCATATGCTTTTTTAAACAGGCTTCTCAACTTGTCCTGCCACCTTCAAAGATTTGTGTACGTACACCCCCAAGTCTCTCTGTTTCTGCACCCCCTTTAAAATTGTACCATTTAGTTTAAATTGCCTCTCCTCATTCTTCCTACGAAACTGTATCACTTCATATTTCTCTGTGTTAAATTGCATCTGCCATGTGTCTGCTCATTTCACCAGTCTGCCAATGTCCTCCTGAAGTCTGTTACTATCCTCTTCAATGTTTACTACATTTCTGAGTTTTGTGTCATCTGCAAACTTTGAATTATACCCTCTATACCCAAGTCCAGGTCAATAATATATATCAAAAAGTGCAGTGGTCATAATACTGACCCCTGGGGAACATCACTGTATACCACCCCTGAGTCTGAAAACCAACCATTCACCACTACTCTCTGCTATCTCTTAACCAATTTTGTATCCTTGCTGCCACTACCCATTTAATCCCATGGGCTTCAATTTTACTAACAAGTCTATTATGTGGTATTTTATCAACGCCTTTTGAAAGTCCAGATACACAACATCAACCACACTACCTTCATCAACCCTCTCTGTTACTTCATCAAAGAACTCAATCAAGTTAGTCAAACTCACTTTTCCTTTAACAAATCCGTGCTGGCTATCATTTATTAACCCATGTGTTTCCAAGTGGCAATTAATTTTGTCTCAGCTTATTGTCTATAATAGTTTCCCCACCGCTGACGTTTGACTGGCATGTAATTGCTGGATTTATCCCTCTCCCCTTTTTTGAACATGAGTCGTTGCCTTTTCTTATGAACACAGAATCACTGATGTCAGTAACATTGTAAACTATTTTGATAAGTACATCTGTCTAGCTCTTCAAGGATGTGCACAATGTGATAATAAAGGAAAAAGGACTTGCATTCATATAGCACCTAATCACATCTCTCAGAAGCATCTGAAAGCTCTTTATGTATAAAGAATTACTTTGAAGTGTAGGCAAACATACACTGGAGATAGTTCAGTGAGCATGATAACTTGGTTATTATCCATTCACAGAGAAGAGAGTGGACTGTGTAATGGGAGATGTTGCTTTGAACTTTATTAATAATATCATCACCTGGAAGGGCTTTTACTATTCATGCTTTATGTTCCAAAAGATGTCTACTATCATAAACCTCTTGCTAAAGCTGGAAAGAGATTTCTGCCAGAACCTACACATTATAATAAACCAGATTTTATAATATAGCTCTGTACTCTGTTCCTTAACACATTATGCTAGTATTTAGTTTTAAAAGTTAACTGCCAGCAATTTGCTCCAGGGTTCTCCTGATCAGCCGCCATAACTTTGGTCAAAACCCAGTAATTACGTCTATCCAGGGTTTCCGACGAAGTCATGGCAGCCGATCGGGTTCAAATTCCTGGTGATAAAGTTTAATGGAGGCTGCTACACAGGGATGGCCGTACTCAATGCTGACACTGGGAGTACAAGAAGGTGGAAATGTTCGAGACCAATCATGATAACATGAGTTATCACATGATAGTAACATAGGAACAGGAGTAGGCCATTCAGCCCTTCGAGCCTGTTCCACCATTCAATTAGATCATGGCCGACCTGTAGCTTAACTCCATTTACCCGGCTTGGTTCCATATCCTTTAATACCCTTGCCTTTGCCTAACAAAAAATCTCCCAATCGTCAGTGAAGTGATGGAAGGAGTCATTAATAGTGCCTTCAATTGACACCTACTCACCAATAACCTGCTCACTGATGCTCATTTTGTGTTCCACCACAACCATTCTGCTCCAGACATCATCACAGTCTTGATTCATAAATGGATGCAATATCTGAATGCCAAAGGAGAGGTGAATGTAACTGCCTTCGACATTAAGTTAGAATTTGACCAAGCCCAAGGAACCCTGGAAAAACTGAGGCCAATGGGAGCCAAAGAGAAAACTCTCTAGTGGTTGGAGTCATATCAGACACAAAGGAAGATGGTTGTGGTTGTTGGAAGCCAATCATCGTAGCCCCAACACATCATTGCAGGGGCTCCTCAGCGCAGCTTCCTTGGCCCAACTATCTTCAGCTGCTACATCAATGACCTTTCCTTTGTATAAGGTAAGAAGCGGGGCTGTTCACTAATGATTCCACAGTGTGTACAGCTGCAATCACAACTCTTCCAATAATGAAGCAGCTCCTGCCGCCTATAGCTGGACCTGGATAACATCCAAGCTTGGGCTAACAAGTGGTAGGTAACATTCACGCCACACAAGTGCTAAGCAACGATTATCTCAAACAAGAGAAAGCCCAGCCATCTCCTGCACCCTTCAACTGCCACCATCGCCACATCCACCACCATCAAAATCTATGGGGACACCATTGATGAGAAACTTAACTGAGCCAGCCGTATCAATACCATGGCTACAAAAGTAGGGCAGGGGCTAGGTACTCTGACAAGTGGCTCACCTCCTGACCCCTCAAATCCTCTCCACCATATACAAAGTTCAAGTCAGGTATAGGATGGAATACTCACCAATCGTGAGATAGGTGCAGCCACAACAACACTCAAGAAGTTTGCTCAATTGTGCCCTTACCACTGGACTCAATATCCATCCCATCCATCACCGGCATACTGTGGCTAGAGTATGTATGATCTCAAGCATGCACTGCAGGAACTTGCCTAGTTTACTTCAACAGCACCTCCCTCCCTTGCAACTTCTACCACCAAGAAGGACAAGAGCAGCAATGTCATGGGAAAACTATCACTTCCAATTTCCCCAAGTCACACACCATCCTGACTTGAACATATATTTCCATTCCTTCACCATTGCCAGGTCAAAATCCTGAAATGTCCTATCTTACACCATTGTGGGAGTACCATAACTACAAGGGCTTCAGCAGTTCAAGGAAAAGGCCCACTACCAATTCCTCAGTACAACTAGTGTTGGGCAATAAATGTTGCCTTACCAGCATCAACCACAACCCAAGAACAAATTAAAAATACCTTGCATTCAGATGAGAATAAACTCAATTCCAGTCTAATTCCAGTTTTCAGTGCTGGGTGAAAAACCCCATGTTTGTGGTTCACATTGAGTACGTTTTTCAGTCGAATAATTGAACCACATCTGAATTAACTAGAAGTGATGTTTTCTTGTTCAGCGCTGTTATAAAAATCATACTTTTTTTTAAAGAACATAGAGTAACTTATTTGCTTATGGTGTGACAAAACATATGACAAAATAAAAGTTTTTTTTGTTTGAAATCGCTGCTCCTTAGGAAAAAGCTCCCTTTTAATTACTGTTTTCTGATTTACCTCTTGTCCTCTTTTACTCCTTGCAACCTGGGTGGTGTCCTGCAGTTTGGGTCTTGACCCTCCACCTTGCTTTTTCAATAAAAAATAACAAATGCCTGCTATGGAGTTAGCAACAGCACATGAAGCCTGACTCCTTTTTGGCTAAAGATAAGATTCCTTCTTTTTCAGGTGTTTCTTTTCCCCTTTTGCACCATCAGCAGTTGGGAGAATAGTCGATCTGCTCCCAAACCTTAGCAAAGACCACTCCAAAACTTTCTGTGAGAGTTTTGAGGGGGTGATTTACTGCCACCCCCACCCCCCAAATTTCTGTGGAAAAGCACTTTGGGGGTAAATTTCCTCAGGGCTTCTCCTATTCTGCAGCTGTAACGTTGGCAGACACCTCATTTACAAGCATAAACAGGGTTTCTGCCGGAGTTACGGCAGCACAGCAGGAGAAGCCCTGAGGAAATTCACCCCCATTGTCTCTATTTGGTATCATATCTAAGTTTGCCGATGACACAAAGATTGGTGGCATTGTAAGCAGTGTAGATGAAAACATAAAATTCCAAACCGATATTGATAGATTAGGTGAATGGGCAAAACTGTGGCAAATGGAATTCAATGTAGACAAATGTGAGGTCATCCACTTTGGATCAAAAAAGGATAGAACAGGGTACTTTCTAAATGGTAAAAAGTTAAAAACAGTGGATGTCCAAAGGGACTTAGGGGTTCCGGTACATAGATCATTGAAGTGTCATGAACAGGTGCAGAAAATAATCAAGAAGGCAAATGGAATGCTGGCCTTTATATCTAGAGGACTAGAGTACAAGGGGGCAGAAGTTATGCTGCAGCTATACAAAACCCTGGTTAGACCGCACCTGGAGTACTGTGAGCAGTTCTGGGCACCGCACCTTCGGAAGGACATATTGGCCTTGGAGGGAATGCAGCGTAGGTTTACTAGAATGATACCCGGACTTCAAGGGTTAAGTTACGAGGAGAGATTACACAAATTGGGGTTGTATTCTCTAGAGTTTTGAAGGTTAAGGGGTGATCTGATCGAAGTTGATAAGATATTAAGGGGAACAGATAGGGTGGATAGAGAGAAACTATTTCCGCTGGTTGGGGATTCTAGGAGTAGGGGGCACAGTCTAAAAATTAGAGCCAGACCATTCAGGAGCGAGATTAGAAAACGTTTCTACACACAAAGGGTTGTAGAAGTTTGGAACTCTCTTCCGCAAACGGCAATTGATACTAGCTCAATTGCTAAATTTAAATCTGAGATAGATAGCTTTTTGGCAACCAAAGGTATTAAGGGATATGGGCCAAAGGGAGGTATATGGAGTTAGAGCACAGATCAGCCATGATCTTATCAAATGGCGGAGCAGGCACGAGGGGCTGAATGGCCTACTCCTGTTCCTATGTTCCTATGTATCTCCCTGCAGTGGCAGAGCTGAGATCAGGAGCTCAGTGTGGAAGGAATTTTCGGTTCAAATTCAATTTCTACCATTCCTGAGGAGGCATGTCAGAGTTGTACCAGCCCTTATATATTGCATGTGGAAATAACTTATACCCAATGATTACTTTCTTCAAGTATTCACCTGAGAACACATTAGTTGTATGTCCTCCTTATCAGAGATGATCAAAGGTAATGATTTCAATATCAGTGAGATGGAGGCCTTAACCAGACTCAAAAAACTTCAAATGAAATCTCAAAGATGGATAGTATTCATTCCAGAGTAAAAAATTAAATATGGGATAAGATTTGTAAATAATTGAACTGATTACTATAGGCAAACTTCAAAGGGGAATAAGGATTGCTATTTTACTGTAAAGGCAGCACAGGCATGATGCAGGTACAGCAGCTGAGATATAAATGGATGTTATATATATAAATGGAAGAGGAGCTCAGATGAAAGAGAGCAACCGTATGTAACAGCTAATAAACAGGTCAGGCAAGCCAATATTAAAAAGAATACCTGAAGGAAGCAAAGATCAAAAGAGAACATTAGTAAACAGTAAAATCACAAAGAGAACATCAGAGGTAATAAAATTAAACTAAAAGAGAGAAAATGGGAGTAATCAGGGCAGAAATCTGACAGAAATAAAATTAGGATGGAGGCTAAAAGGCGTCTTTGCTGTGGAATGTGTACAAATAACAAAGCCTGATATGTTAAAAGTGCGACAAGATGTGATAACGCTGTTGATCAGTAAGCTTAAAGAAAGGGTTATGGCCTTAGAGAGAAAGATACAGGGCAGACTATAGTGAGGGGATTTTTGAGGGAGAGTGGATAGTATTAAACTTAATAAGTGAGCAATCACAGGTCAGTGAAATGGCCAGGCAAACAGTAAACCTTGAGCGAGAACTACAGGGAATGGCCTTGTATAACCAGGGACAGGGTTGCAATAATATAGTGAGAACTGCAGAAAGAAATGGGGATAGACTAAGGTTTGGAAAAGAAGTAAAAATGGTAAAAAAAAATGCAATGATACTCATGAGATCCCAATGGTAGATAGACACCAGGCACTGTCCAATGCCCCAGAAGTAATGAAGTCCTGGAAGAAAAGGCAGCTACACTACCAGAGCGGACAGCTTGGATTAAGAGGCAATCTGTAGCTCACAGTGATACTGCAGTTATAGGGGATTCTTTGCTCATGAAAACAGATAGCCATGTATGTCAGAAAGACAAGGCCCACAGGATAGTAAGCTGTCTACCTGGAGCTAGAGCAGTACATATTGAGGAAAGGTTAGAAGGGATACTGAAGAGTTCAGGATTAGGCTATTGGTGGCAGTCCACGTAGAAGTTAACAACACAGGGAGAAATAGTATAGGAGCCTTAAAAGACACATGCATAAGGATTGGCTCAAAACGTCAAAGATAGGGATAGTGTTATTGTATACTCCCAGTGTTTGAGAATGTAGAGGAGTTCATTAATAAAATTAAGAATGTAAGTAAAGTTGGAAACCTGCTGTAAAAACAACAATGCTACCTTCATAAGTAACGAGTAACATTATCACAATAAAAAAGATTGGTTCAGGAGAGACAGGCTGCACCTTAATCACATAGGAACAAATGATTTGAGAGGAACATTGAGTCAGCAATTGAAAATCATTTAAGTTAGTTAGGTGGGGGAGGGGATGGAGTTAACCAGACACCAGATGGGATTGATCATAAGGTAGAAGATAATAAACAGGTGGCTATGGAAACAGTAACCCTGAGAGACATAAATGTACAGGAGCCCAGGAAAAAGCTGCCATTGCAGATCATGAAAGAAGCCAAATCTACATTAAGATGCTTATATATGAACACTAGAAGCAATAGATATAAGATGACAGTACTGGAGGCTGTTGTTATAATAAGAAACTCCAGTATGGTGTGAATATCAGAAACATGACTAAACCCAGAGGATGGAAATGAATTTAATATTCAGAGTATAGAGTGTTCAGCCATATATGTCAGGGACAACTGGGAGGTAAATGAAGTTGATCCAGTGGGAGGTGGTAAGCTACAGAAAGAACAACTCTGGGTTAAAATCTCTAATGTGAAAAAATCCAAGCTAACATTAGGGCTCCGATGTTAACGGGCAGCTAGGGAGGGTGCAGGTGAGGCTGAAATTGGCTGAAGAACCTGGCAAGGCCGGGGACACGGAGGCCCTGTTGATCTTAACGGCAGAGCCTCATTAATATATTGTAGGGCCGCCTCCCTCCCAGCAGCCGGCCAAAGGGACAGCCTGGCCGGAGGGCAGGAGGGAGCACTAGCAGTAGGAGGCCACCGCCAGGCACTCTTGGGATAGTCCACAGCACTGGGAAAGGAAGCGATCGTGGGGGGGGGTGGGGGTGGGGGAAGGAGGTCGGCAATCGGTGGGGGTGGGGGGGTGGAGAGAAGGAGGTCGGCAATCAGTGGGGGGGGGGCAGTCAGCGATTGGGGGCGGGGAGGTCAGCGATCGGGGCTGGAGGAGGACGAATGCTTCCTTGAGGTGCCTGCTCCTCCTGGCCCACAAGGAGTGCTGAAAGAGCCACTTACCTTGGGGAGCTGGCAGCTCACGCCTTGGATCAGCTGCCAGGAATCCGATAGGTCGGGCCTCCCGCTCACTTACAGTGAAATTTAAGTCATGCCACCAATGATGTCATCAGGCCACAACTTTGGTTGGTTAATTAGGCCCCCGCCTGCTATTTGCGGGAGCCTCGTACGTGGCCTGATTCCTGCACTTTAAAATTTAAAGGGGCTGGAATGG
The DNA here is from genome assembly GCF_035084215.1 of Heptranchias perlo. Lineage (NCBI taxonomy): Eukaryota > Metazoa > Chordata > Chondrichthyes > Hexanchiformes > Hexanchidae > Heptranchias > Heptranchias perlo. Next base: position 121,838,616 of record NC_090325.1, on the reverse strand, counting down.
GGTCGGGTTGCACTGATATTTTAACCTCCCTCCATCCCCCAACCCTATCCTGCCCATTGGGGGAGGGGGGGAGTTAAAATCAAGGCCTAGGCGTCTTCTGCAGAGCATCAAGTCAAGATAGAGGACAGTTTTCTGAACAAAAAGATAAGGGTGGATGAGGACCATAGAACCATAGAAAAGATACAGCACAGAAGGGGGCCATTCAGCCCATCGTGTCTGCGCCAGCTTGAGGAACAACCAGGTGCCCATTCTAATCCCACCTTCCAGTACCCAGTCCATAGCCCTGCAGCTTACAGCATTTTAGGTGCAGGTCCAGGTACTTTTTAAAAGAGTTGAGGGTCCCTGCCTCTACCACCAATTCGGGCAGCGAATTCCATGCACCCACCACCCTCTGGGTAAAAATGTTTTTCCTCATGTCCCCTCTAATCCTTCCGCCAATCAGCTTAAATCTATGTCCTCTAGTTCTTGAACTCTCCGCTAGGGGAAGCAGGTACTTCCCATCTACTCTATCTAGGCCCCTCATAATTTTGTACACCTCAATCAAGTCTCCCCTCAGCCTCCTCTGCTCCAAGGAAAACAACCCCAGCCGATCCAATCTCTCCTCGTATCTGCAATTTTCAAGCCCGGGAAACATTCTTGTAAATCTTCTCTGCACTCTCTCCAGAGCAATTACGTCCTTCCTTTAATGTGGTGACCAGAACTGTGCACAATACTCCAGCTGTGGCCATACCAGCATTTTATACAGTTCCATCATTATATCACTGCTTTTGTATTCTATATCTCGGCTAATAACGGAGAGCATTCCGTATGCTTTCTTCACAACCTTATCTACCTGTACTGTCACCTTCAGGGACCTGTGCACATGCACTCCAAGGTCTCTCACTTCCACTACCCCTCTCAATATATTCCCGTTTACTGTGTATTCCCCTTTACTGTTTGCCCTCCCTAAGTGCATTACCTCACACTTCTCCGGGTTGAACTCCATTTGCCACTTTTCCGCCCACTCCACCAACCCATTGATATCTTCTTGGAGTCTACAGCTATCCTCTTCACTATCAACTACACGGCCAATTTTTGTGTCGTCTGCAAATTTTCCAATCATGCCCCCTACATTCAAGTCCAAATCATTAATATACACCACCAACAGCAAGGGACCCAACACTGAGCCCTGTGCCACACCACTGGAAACGGATTTCCATTCGCAAAGACATCCATCAACTTTTACCCTTTGGTTCCTGTTACTGAGCCAATTTTGGATCCAATTTGCCACATTTCCCTGTATCCCATGGGCTTTTACCTTTCTGATCAGTCTGCCATGTGGGACCTTGTCAAATGCCTTACTAAAATCCATGTAGACAACATCCACTGCACTACCCTCATCAATCCTCCTTGTCACTTCCTCAAAGAATTCAATCAGATTTGTAAGGCATGACCTTCCCTGAACAAATCCATGCTGACTATCCCTGATTAAACCATATCTTTCCAAGTGACAGTTTATCCTATCTCTCAGTATTGATTCTAATAGTTTCCCCACCACCGAGGTAAGACTGACCAACCTATAATTGTTCAGCCTTTCCCTCGTACCCTTTTTAAGCAATGGTACTATGTTTGCAGTCTTCCATTCCCCCGGTACCCACCCTGTATCTAGTGAGGATTGGAAAATGATCTTCAGAGCATCCATTATTTCCTCCCTGGTTTCCTTCAATAGCCTAGGAAACAACTCATCCGGCTCTGGTGACTTATCAACTTTCAAGGATTCCAGTCCCTCTAGTACTTCCTCTCTCGTTATGTTTACCTTATCCAATATTTCACACCGCTCCTCTTTAACTACCACGTCCAGATCATCCCTTTCCTTTGTGAATACGGAGACAAAATATTCATTTAAAACCCTACCCACATCCTCTGCTTCTACACACAAGTTACCCTTATCATCCCTGATAGGTCCCACCTTTTCCTTAGCTATCCTCTTGTTCTTAATGTACTGATAAAACATCTTTTGGTTTTCTTTAATCTTACCAGCTGATATTTTTTCATGCCCTCTCTTTGCTTTCCTTATTTCCTTTTTTACGTCATCCCTGTACTTTCTATACTCCTCTAGACCTTCTGCAATATTTAGTTTTCTGTGACAGTCATAAGCTTTCTTTTTCTGCTTTATCTTGCCCCGTATACTTCTAGACAACCAGGGGGCTCTAAATTTGGCAGTGCCATCCTTTTTCTTTGAGGGGACGTGTCTGCATTGTACCTATAGAATTTCACGTTTTAGTGCCTCCCACTGGCTTGCCACTGATTTCTCCTCAAGTAGTTGTGTCCAATCCACTTCTGCCAAATCATCTCTTAGTTCTGTAAAATTTGCCTTCCCCCAATTTAAAATGTTTACTCCTGATTTAACTCTGTCCTTTTCCATAATAATGCTAAAACTAACTGAATTGTGGTCACTATCCCCAATATGGTCACCCACTGTCACTTCACCCGTTTGCCCATCTTCATTTCCCAGGACTAAAACTAGAATTGCATCCCCTCTTGTTGGGCTTGTCACGTACTGTCACGAACAGGGAAGTTATTTCAATGGGTGATCCCAAAGTATCACATGATCGCTTCGTGACTCACTGTGGAGGAAAGCCACAAAAGGCAGTGCTGATCTTGACCTAGTACTCATAAATGACCCAGCCAGCATACAGGAATTCAAAGTTGTGGCATCACTGGGACTAGTGACCACAGAATGAAGAAGATTTGGGACCCAATTAAACCAAAAAACAGAAGCCAGGTTTATAACTTTTAAAGGGCTAAGCTCAAAGAGATGAGGGAAGAATTAAAACAAATGGATTGTAAGACAATGTTTGTCAACATTTCAGTAGAAGACATATGGAACACCTTTAAAATCCAGTACAGGCATAATGGGCCAAATAGCCTCCTTCTGTGCCGTATGATTCTATGAAAATAATAATGCTGGGCATGCAGGACAAGTATATACCAAGGATCGGAAAACTCAGACTAAACAAGCTGGCCCCAAATGGATTAACAAACAAATTAAAAGTGAAGTAAAGTCAGAAAATGACCTCTACAAATCTTGCAGGGAGAAAGGAAAAGGGAGTCACTGGGATGAATATAGGATCATACAGAAATATGTTAAAAAGGTGATGAGAGGGGCAAAGAGAGACCTAGAAAAAAGCAACTGAGCCAAACATTACAATAAAAAATCCTTTCGGTACTTCGATAGGAATAGGACTGTCAGCGAAGAGGTGAGAAAATTAAAAGATGCAAATTGACTGGAAACCGAGGATAAATATTGTGAATGATTATTTTGTCAACGTTATCTCAAGGGAACACATGAACAACAAGCCCTCTCTAAAAAAATGAGTACCAAGGCAAAATTCTGGACTTTGATATAAACAAAATGGAAGTCCTAGACAAGCTGAAAGGGCCTAAAACAAGTAGCATCCTAGCATTAGATGTTATTTATCCCAGAGTATTGCGAGAGACTACCGGGAGATTTGTGAGGCACTGACAATCATTATGAGGAGTTGGTGGACTCTGGGGTGGTACTGATAGATTGGTAACAGGCTAACGTGGCATATTCAAAAAGGGTGACAAACCAGACATAGGTAAGTATAGATACATTAGTCTTCAATTCAGTGTAAAATAGTCAAATTGTTTAACAGAAGTAAGCTTGAGGGTTAAATGTACAACATTTAGACGGGGTAGAACGTGCCTGATTTCTTTGAGGAAGTGACAACCCAAATCGATTGTGATAAACCCGACACAACATTGTGTACTTAGACTTCCAAAAGGCATTTCATAAAATTCCACACAAAAGATTACTAATTAAGGTCAAAACAATAGAAATTCAGGACAAAACATGAGCGTGAATAAGAAATTTGGCTGAAGGGTAGAAAACCACAGGTGCTCATCAGTGGGGTAATGTCAGGGTGGAGGGAATGATTGAGTGGGGTACACCAGGGCTCATTGCTGGGACCACTGGTGTTTCTAATTTATATCATTGACATGGATTCAGAAACTCAAAGCAAATTGATTAAATTTGTTGATACCAAGTTGAAAGAGAGCTTGGAGTCTGCGTCGACTCAATGCTCAACATGTCCAACTATTGCAAAGCAGCAATCAACAAAGCCAGTAGAATGTTGAACTGGAGACAGAATGGTAGAATACATGATCAAAGTTTACAGTCAGACCACACCTTGAATACTGCATGAAGTTCTGGTCGCCGGGAAACAAGGGAAACATTCAAGCACTGGAAGCAGTGCAAAGTAACCACCACAAGGCTAATCAATAGTGTCAGGGGTCCTGGTTAAGGGGAAAGACTGTAGAGACTTGAGCTTTTTAGCCTGGAAAAGATATATCCGACAGGTATATGATAGTAAATGGTATGGAAAAGGTTAATCCCAAATACAGCATTAAATTAAACAGTGAGAATAGGACAAAAAGACACAGGTTCAAACTTGTAAAAGGTAACTTCAGGACTGGTATCAGGAGGCTCTTCACGCAGAGACTGATCTACATTTGGAATGGACTCCAGGTAGACTGGTGGAGGTAAAGACCCTGGAATCATTTAAGAATCAACTGGAAGCAGCAGGGGAAAGTGTGCAAGGTTGTTGTAGATGGATGGATTAAGATGGGCCAAATGGTCTTACTCATCCACAAGTATTTCATCATCTTGTACAATAGTATCCTAGTAAATAGCAGCTACCATGGTTTCAAAAGGGGAATATCCTTGTTGATCATCATCCTTGACGTTTTTGAGGAGGTCACATACATACAGTGATGAGCAAAGAAAGAGCTTGCATTTATACAATCCATTTCACAACCTCATAACATTTCAAAGCGCTTTACAGCCAATGGCGTACTTTTGAAGTGTAGTTGTAATGTAAGAAAATGCAGCAGTCAATTTGCAAACAGCAAGATCCCACAAACAGCAATGAGATAATGACCGTTAATCTCTTTTAGTGATGTTGGTTGAGTCATACATGTTGGCCAGGATACCGGGAGAAATCCCCAGCTCTTCTTTGAATAGTGCTATGGGATCATTTATGTCCACCTGAGAGGGCAAAGAGGGCCTTGCTTTAACGTCTCATCCGAAAGACGCTATCTCTGACAGTGCAGCACTCACTCAGTACCGCACTGAAGTGTCAGCCCAGATTATGTGCTCAAGTCTCTGGAGTGGGATTTGAATCCACAACCATCTGAATCAGTGCTACTACTGAGCCAAGGCTGACATCTATTGTTTTTTTTATTGGATCATGGGATGTGGGCGTCGCTGGCGAGGCCAGCATTTATTGCCCATCCCTAATTGCCCTTGAGAAGGTGGTGGTGAGCCGCCTTCTTGAACCGCTGCAGTCCGTGTGGTGAAGGTTCTCCCACAGTGCTGTTAGGAAGGGAGTTCCAGAATTTTGACCCAGTGACGATGAAGGAACGGCGATATATTTCCAAGTCGGGATGGTGTGTGACTTGGAGGGGAACGTGCAGGTGGTTTTGTTCCCATGTGCCTGCTGCTCTTGTCCTTCTAGGTGGTAGAGGTCGTGGGTTTGGGAGGTGCTGTCGAAGAAGCCGTGGCGAGTTGCTGCAGTGCATCCTGTGGATGGTACACACTGCAGCCACTGTGCGCCGGTGGTGAAGGGAGTTAATGTTTAGGGTGGTGGATGGGGTGCCAATCAAGCGGGCTGCTTTGTCCTGGATGGTGTCGAGCTTCTTGAGTGTTGTTGGAGTTGCACTCATCCAGGCAAATGGAGAGTATTCCATCACATTCCTGACTTGTGCCTTGTAGATGGTGGAAAGGCTTTGGGGAGTCAAGAGGTGAGTCACTCGCCACAGATTACCCAGCCTCTGAACTGCTCTTGTAGCCACAGTATTTATATGGCTGCAGTTTCTGGTCAATGGTGACCCCCAGGATGTTGATGGGGGGGATTCGGCAATGGTAATGCCATTGAATGTCAAGGGGAGGTGGTTAGACTCTCTCTTGTTGGAGATGGTCATTGCCTGGCACTTGTCTGGCGCAAATGTTACTTGCCACTTATCAGCCCAAGCCTGGATGTTGTCCAGGTCTTGCTGCATGCGGGCTCGGACTGCTTCATTATCTGAGGGGTTGCGAATGGAACTGAACACTGTGCAATCATCAACGAACTTCCCCATTTCTGACCTTATGATGGAAGGAAGGTCATTGATGAAGCAGCTGAAGATGGTTGGGCCTAGGACACTGCCCTGAGGAACTCCTGCAGCAATGTCCTGGGGCTGAGATGATTGGCCTCCAACAACCACTACCATCTTCCTTTGTGCAAGGTATGACTCCAGCCACTGGAGAGTTTTCACCCTGATTTCCATTGACTTCAATTTTACTAGGGCTCCTTGGTGCCACACTCGGTCAAATGCTGCCTTGATGTCAAGGGCAGTCACTCTCACCTCACCTCTGGAATTCAGCTCTTTTGTCCATGTTTGGACCAAGGCTGTAATGAGGTCTGGAGCCGAGTGGTCCTGGCGGAACCCAAACTGAGCATCGGTGAGCAGGTTACTGGTGAGTAAGTGCCGCTTGATAGCACTGTCGACGACACCTTCCATCACTTTGCTGATGATTGAGAGTAGACTGATGGGGCGGTAATTGGCCGGATTGGATTTGTCCTGTTTTTTGTGGACAGGACATACCTGGGCAATTTTCCACTTTGTCGGGTAGATGCCAGTGTTGGAGCTGTGCTGGAACAGTTTTGCTAGAGGCGCAGCTAGTTCTGGAACACAAGTCTTCAGCCCCACAGCTGGGATGTTGTCGGGGCCCATAGCCTTTGCTGTAACCAGTGCACTCAGCCGTTTCTTGATATCACGTGGGGTGAATCGAATGGGCTGAAGACTGGCTTCTGTGATGGTAGGGATAGCGGGAGGAGGCCGAGATGGATCATCCACTCGGCACTTCTGGCTTAAGATGGTTGCAAATGCTTCAGCCTTGTCTTTTGCACTTACGTGCTGGACTCCGCCATCATTGAGAATTGGATGTTTACAGAGGCTCCTCCTCTTGTTAGTTGTTTAATTGTCCACCACCATTCACGACTGGATGTGGCAGGACTGCAGAGCTTTGATCTGATCCGTTGGTTGTGGAATCGCTTAGCTCTGTCTATAGCATGTTGTTTCCGCTGTTTAGCATGCATGTAGTCCTGAGTTTTAGCTTCACCAGGTTGGACCTCATTTTTCGGTACATCTGGTGCTGCTCCTGGCATGCTCTTCTACACTCCTCATTGAACCAGGGGTGATCCCTTGGCTTGTTGTTAATGGTAGAGTGAGGAATATGCTGGGCCATGAGGTTACAGATTGTGCTGGAATACAATTCTGCTGCTGCTGATGGCCCATAGCACCTCATGGATGCCCAGTTTTGAGCTGCTAGATCTGTTCTGAATCTATCCCATTTGGCACGGTGGTAGCGCCACACAACACCTTGTAAACTAGTTGTAAACATAGTTGTAAACTAAACCTTGTAAACATAGTTGTAAACTATGTTATAGTGAACCTAGACTTCCATAAAACTCTTGAGAAAGTTCCTCACAAAGAACGGCTACATAAGGTTCAAGCAAAAATAGATATTAGAAGTATTAGATTTCCTGTTGACAAAATATGATGAAACTCCCTATTTATCACAACCCAGTCCAAAGGATGTTAATTAATGTCCAAGCCAGGTCTGTCAACAGAAACACCATAATGCAACACTGAGTAAAGTGGAACCTAACAGCTGCCACATTATCAAAAGCAAAATACTGCAGATGCTGGAAATCTGAAACAAAATCAGAAAATACTGGAAATAGGCAGCATCTGTGGAGAGAGAAACAGAGTTAACATTTCAAGCCGATGACCTTTCATCAGAACTGCTGAGTATTTCCAGCTACCACTTTATGATTATAACATCCTGAGTTTCGTGTTCAGTTCTGTTCGCCGAGTTGCAAGGGAGATATTATGATTATGATTAATACCATCATTATTCCGTATTAGTGGTTACATTAAAGGTAAACATACTTAATATCAGTTAACAGAATCTAAACCATCGTTAGCACAACCGTAAGCATCACCTCGAGCTCAATTTTGAAATGGTGACAGGTTGGCAGCAGTCGGTCGGGGGGGGGGGAGGGGGGTCGGGGTGAAGGTGCGCATGGCAAACCTGAATAAATAAAACTTACCGTTGCCAATGCGATCGTAACGTAATTGATGGTGATTAAAGTTCTTCCCAGGTTTCACGCCTGGCAGCCAGCCTAATTGACAGGCTGGCTGCCGACAGGAGCTGCAACCCGAGCAGGGGGGGAGAGAAAGAGAGAAAGCGAGACGGTCATCCGGCGCTGGGATGGAAGATCGGGGAGGGGGGGGGAGAGGGGAAGATCAGGGGGAGAGTGGAAGATCGGGGGGACATCGGGGGGTGAAGAGAGATCGGAGAGGGAGATATCAGACATTAGAGCAGGGTGGAAAGGTAGGTTGATTTTGTGTTTTAACTTCGTGCAATGGTTTTTTATTTAATTTATTTCATTTCTTTTTGCCTGATTCGGCCCTTCATGCCTGGCTTCACCAGGCGTGAATCAGAAGCCGTGGGAAAGCTGCCCAGGTAAGTTAAAAATTGTTCTAACCACCTAATATGTCACAAGTAAAGTGCCTTAAGTACATGAATGAAGTACATTTGGTTCTTTAACTATCATCCCACCGGCTTTAATTGCTATGGGGAACACGGAGGTCGGCAGGTTGGAGCCGGCTTCCGAACCTGCTCTGCATTTCTGCAATTGTCGCAGCCCCCCCGCCCTCAATGCACCCGCAATTTACGTGTAAAATCGAGCCCCTTATCTCAGGAAGATCTGAGCTTTGCATAATTACAATATAAAAAAGTAGAATTCAATGTCTAATTTTACAATATGGTCTTACGCAAGCTAAGTTCACAGTCCATAATTCAACATATTACAGATAAAGTTCCAGTATGCAGGCTGTCCCTTCGGTAACAGGCTGGCTGTAGCACTGGGCATCTGTTGCTGTTTTTCTTCTGCGAAACCCCTGCAGTGAGTTGTCATCTGTCATGGTCTTCTTTCTTCAGTTATTTTCTTCTCTTCCTAACTTTAGCTGGCCTTGCATGCACTGTATTTTTTCTCTGTGTTTAAGAAGCTTAGGCTATTGAATTAACTCTTGAAGTGCACTTTACATTCTTTACTTTTATGTTCATCTAAAGCAATGTAACCTCTTTTAAACCCTCTGTCCCAAAACTCTGAGGGCCGTGATCCTGGTGGTTATGTCGGGATCTCGTCCCCTGCTGCCCTCCATAATGGGCGGAAGTCGACGGAGAGGCTAGGCTGCCTGCTCGAAGCTTGCGTTGGGAGGCCCAAACCCCAAATTGGGTTTGGACCTCATTCCTGGTCCTCCTGGTCCCACAAATATTTGCCCCAAAGTTCCAGGCCATTTGTAGAGTGGCCTCCAGCGGTCCCTTTAAAGACTGTTGGTTAGGCTGCTCACCGCCTGGTACAAATAGATGGAGTATGCACTTTATTTAGCTGATTAATCTCAGCTACGGCCTGGAGTTCAATATTCACTTTTCATTTATAACTCCATCACACTCCCTCTCACATAACTCTATACATGATTCACATAATTGGCATTCACTTATTTATCTTTTTAAAATTTTCCTGAACTTATTTTTGCACAGAAGTATAAATTTTTAGGGCAACCAAGTAATGCTCACTACACCGACAAATGGTCCATCAGCACTTTCTACCAGTATTGCACCACTGCTTATGTCTACTCTATAGATAAAATTAGCAAGTAGAGGAAGCTATAGCCCCGTCCATTTAGTTTCAGTTTCTGAAAGTAAGAATGGTTTTATCCAAAAGTTTCCAGTAAGTGAAATGAGAGTTGTACTTCTTGTAGAGATTTTGGCAAAATTTTTTGGATTCATTCCAGTTTCTCGCCACTTAAAAAGGAGAAATCCCTGTGAAAGTGGCTCACGCCTTCATGTACAGGTCATTGTACACCCATGCAAAGGACTGGTGAACTAACAGAAGATTTGAGTATTAACAGAAATACCTGCTGCAAAGAGTCCTTTCTCTAATCTCGTGGGCTGGATTTCCCTCTTTGGTGGGGAGCAAGGCCTACACAAACTTCATCCAAATTTCTTCTTCGGGGCTGTTCTACCTCTTCAAGTGCATCTTCCATTTTAGGGTTATACAGTGGTGGTCCCACTGCAACACTGCCTGATTTCACTCTGTTGTAGCGGTGAGCTTTCTCTCAGTGGTGGGAATCCCACTAGCAGCTCGCCCTCCAAGCCTAATTAATCCTGTTCCAGGAAAATAGTGCTAGTTTACAGCAGGGTCAGAAGGGCAGGAGCGGTGTTTGACTTGCGGGGGCCCCGTGCAAAGATTCAGTTTGAGGCCCCTACATTTTACTAACCCCCTGCAAAGAGGGAAAACCAACCCTTAATCCCTGCACTACATTTAAGGTCAGCGATTTTATATTATTTAGTTAAAGATATATTTTGTAAAGTGACTAAATCTTGGCAATAACCACTAAATGCTCTTTGTTTAGTCAAAGCTAAACTTGAACTGAACCAGCTGCTTGTAGTGTGTTATTCTTTGTCTCAACCTCTGCTTTGCTCTAATTCATTATGCACTATTCTCGGATTAAAAGAGCAGGTAAGCAATCTAATCCCAGACATTTGCCAATGCCAATTCTGAGCCAGCTGATGAAGAAAATATGCCAAATGGACTCCATCTTCTGATATTTCCTCCCCCTTCGATGTGGTCAGTGACTGGCTTCTGATCTGGACCAAGATGAGGAACTCACTGCATGGGGAATTCTAAGTGAAAACCCATGACCAATTCACAGTAAATTAACAAACCAAAGTTTTACATAACCGTATTGCCTCTCTCCAAATTATTATTACTAAATCAAACTCTCAAATAATTGCACACTCAAATGGCTTCATGCAAGTGCATGTCTGTTATTTGTCGTCTTCAAATTGCATTAAAAAAGCAAGACTGTATAACACACTTGCCTAAATATATGTGGAGGTCAGTATAGAACGCGTTACGAAGAAATTCAAACAAGTGGAAGACAGGTACAGAGCTGACAGGGAGCCTCACCTCCCGGGGATGTAAATTATTTTTCTACTTACCCAGCTTCTCAAGGTATCTGTTAATCCTTTCTCTCCAGAAATGCATCTAATTTAGTGATCCATCTACCACAGTGATCTTCATTGATAACACATTCCACACAGTGAAAAAATTGCGCCTGATTTCCCTTTTTACTCCTAACTTTTTAAACTGATACCTTGGGGAAGAAATTGAACATCATTGCACCCATTTTTTGAGCAAAAAATCAAGGCTGGGGGGACGAATCTCGGGTTAAAAATCTCCTGCGCCCAATCTCCCCTGGAAGTGTGCCAGCTGCCAAATTGGAAGCTGGTGACTTTTAGCTGTGTAAGGTGCCTGCCTGAAACAAGTGTTAGGCAAATTAGGGTCCTAATGCCGGTTGTAGGACCCCGATGAAAAATTGGTCATCGATTGGGCACAGCTTGCGCCACACATACTCCACCTCGTTGTTCCAGGTCTTTAAAATGCTAGATCTTAATAAATCATTGATTAGGCCTCTGCTGGAGTATTGTGTCCAATTCTGGGCATCACACTTTAGGAAGGATGTCAAGGCCTTGGAAAGGGTGCAGAGGAGATTTACTAGAATGATACCAGAAATGAGGTGCTTTAGTTATGTGGAGAGACTAGAGAAGCTGGGATTGTTCTCTTTAGAGCAGAGAAGGTTAAGGTAAGATTTAATAGAGGTGTTCAAAATCATGAAGGATTTTGATTGAGTAGATGGGGAGAAACTGTTCCCATTGGTAGGAGGGTCGGTTACCAGAGGATACAGATTTAAGATAATTGGCAAAAGAACAAGAGGGGAAATGGGAATTTTTTTTTACGCAGCAAGTTCTTATGATCTGGAATGCAATACCTGAAAGGGTGATGGAAGCAGATTAAATATTAACTTTTAAAAGGGAATTGGATATATATTTGAAAAGGAAAAATTTGCAGGGCTATGGGGAGAGGAAAGGGGAGTGGGAAAAATTGGATAGCTCTTTCAAAGAGCTACCACAGTCTTGATAGGCTGAATGGCCTCCTTCTGTGCTGTACAGATCTATGATTCAGAAGCCTAACCAGCGGACCTTAAAGGGACCACTGGTGTCCACCCACAAAAAGGGAAGAAAAGTTTTTTATATTTTCATTTCTGTGGAGCCGGAAGGAGCAGCAGTACTCCTCCTGGCTCCACAAAAATACTGCAGGTCACTGCCAGACTGGGGTCACCTCCGTTGCGCCTCCCCCTCCGTCCCAGGACCTACCTGCGGGCCGGCTCAGTCTCGGAGCCAGATAGAAATTCCCATTTTGGGTCTCTTCTGGCCCTGATCCGCTTCATTGCTGGGTTGGCCTGGTGGAAATCTCACTGCTGCTTCCCAGTCAGGCCACCAAGTTAAAATTGCAGTGGAGTCTCAGTGGCATCATTAATACCTGACATGTATATGTTAAAAAGGACCCCACTGGATTTTGAGTGGGTATCCTTGGCTCCTGCTCAGGAGAGCAGGTGAAAATCGCTCCCAGCGACGGTAAGTAACCTGGGCGATTTTAACTGCCCACTCACCCAGTTTCCACCGGGCGGGTAAAAACCGTCCGTTCAGCATTGGAACCGTTTACTATACTTAACATTTTACAACAAGGCAGGCACTGGCCACCAATGCAACCTCCCATTACGTGCAGCTTTTCTTTGCCACAAAATGTGGGTGCTGTACGTCAGGCAGCCCGATTCCCAGACCTGCACGCACTCTCAGCGAGGCTCCATGCTGCCAAAGGAATCTGACAAAATTGGGGGTCTTGAAATCCTTTTATCTATTTTGTTAGAAAACTGCCACTAATACTCCACACTATAAACTTCTTGCAATCACGACCAATGTCTTACTTGTCAACTTAATAATGTTGTTTTGTTAGACAACTGGATTAATTCTATTTGATAACAAGTGGTCATTATCTAACCTGTTTACATATTCCTCATATTTTGTCAAGATTGAATTTTACAATAACTTTGAAAACCTCCAAATATTTGCTAATTCTGAAATTGTCTATATTTGATACTTACATGAAGCCAGAAAATCTAACAAACTGATGTTTGCCACAAAGAGAATCTGCTTGGGTTAGTGACTAGATTCTGTGGTTTGTCAGCAGACTGAAGGGCCATTCTTTTGTCAACAATTGATTTAATTATTCATCTGTGAATGTTTCATATTCCCCTGAATTTATGACTAAATAGGGAAATAAACCACAGTCTGCCCCACACTGCATAACAAATTGGTGTTTAAAACAAGACATGTAAGCACTAAACCAGCGGAGAACAATTAATGCTGGATTTGTGAACAGGTTATAGAGTTGATTTCAAAGTCCTGCAGTGCCAGTGAGGAGCTGTACTCGCAGGAGCACATCGCAAGAAATAACAACAGCAGTAGCCCATCATTTTTACTCCATTAATTTATTTGGCAGAAAATCACAAAGTCAGAAAATTGGTCCTCTGAGTTGAACAGCAGTGTATGTTTTCTCAAGTATCTGGTTTCGACAGAGTCTATAATTGGGAATTTGGTGAGTGGGGGGTTCGGTGCAGTAAGGGGTGAGGTGCATTTGATTAGTCAGTGGAGAGGAACGTACCGAGAGCGGAGAGGAGCGTACCGAGAGCGGAGAGGAGCGTACCGAGAGCGGAGAGGAGCATACGGAGAGCGGAGAGGAGCGTACCGAGAGCGGAGAGGAGCGTACCGAGAGCGGAGAGGAGCGTATCGAGAGCGGAGAGGAGCGTACCGAGAGCGGAGAGGAGCGTACTGAGAGCGGAGAGGAGCGTACCGAGAGCGGAGAGGAGCGTACTGAGAGCGGAGAGGAGCATACCGAGAGCGGAGAGGAGCGTACCGAGAGCGGAGAGGAGCGTACCGAGAGCGGAGAGGAGCATACGGAGAGCGGAGAGGAGCATACGGAGAGCGGAGAGGAGCGTACCGAGAGCGGAGAGGAGCGTACTGAGAGCGGAGAGGAGCGTACGGAGAGCGGAGAGGAGCGTACTGAGAGCGGAGAGGAGCGTACTGAGAGCGGAGAGGAGCGTACCGAGAGCGGAGAGGAGCGTACTGAGAGCGGAGAGGAGCAAACGGAGAGCGGAGAGGAGCGTACTGAGAGCGGAGAGGAGCGTACCGAGAGCGGAGAGGAGCATACTGAGAGCGGAGAGGAGCATACGGAGAGCGGAGAGGAGCGTACCGAGAGCGGAGAGGAGCGTACCGAGAGCGGAGAGGAGCGTACCGAGAGCGGAGAGGAGCGTACCGAGAGCGGAGAGGAGCGTACAGAGAGCGGAGAGGAGCGTACCGAGAGCGGAGAGGAGCGTACGGAGAGCGGAGAGGAGCGTACGGAGAGCGGAGAGGAGCGTACCGAGAGCGGAGAGGAGCGTACCGAGAGCGGAGAGGAGCGTACCGAGAGCGGAGAGGAGCGTACCGAGAGCGGAGAGGAGCGTACTGAGAGCGGAGAGGAGCGTGCGGAGAGGAGCGTACCGAGAGCGGAGAGGAGCGTACCGAGAGCGGAGAGGAGCGTACCGAGAGCGGAGAGGAGCGTACCGAGAGCGGAGAGGAGCGTACCGAGAGCGGAGAGGAGCGTACCGAGAGCGGAGAGGAAAGTACCGAGAGCGGAGAGGAGCGTACCGAGAGCGGAGAGGAGCGTACCGAGAGCGGAGAGGAGCGTACAGAGAGCGGAGAGGAGCGTACCGAGAGCGGAGAGGAGCGTACCGAGAGCGGAGAGGAGCGTACCGAGAGCGGAGAGGAGCGTACCGAGAGCGGAGAGGAGCGTACCGAGAGCGGAGAGGAGCGTACCGAGAGCGGAGAGGAGCGTACAGAGAGCGGAGAGGAAAGTACCGAGAGCGGAGATGAGCGTACAGAGAGCGGAGAGGAGCGTACTGAGAGCGGAGAGGAGCGTACTGAGAGCGGAGAGGAAAGTACCGAGAGCAGAGATGAGCGTACCGAGAGCGGAGAGGAGCGTACCGAGAGCGGAGAGGAGCGTACCGAGAGCGGAGAGGAGCGTACCGAGAGCGGAGAGGAAAGTACCGAGAGCGGAGAGGAGCGTACCGAGAGCGGAGAGGAGCGTACCGAGAGCGGAGAGGAGCGTACCGAGAGCGGAGAGGAGCGTACCGAGAGCGGAGAGGGGCGTACCGAGAGCGGAGAGGGGCGTACCGAGAGCGGAGAGGAGCGTACTGAGAGCGGAGAGGAGCGTACTGAGAGCGGAGAGGAGCGTACTGAGAGCGGAGAGGAGCGTACTGAGAGCGGGTCACAGCAACAACAAAACAAAACTGCAGTGTGACGTTACGGGTAAGGCAGGTAGGTGGTTGGTGGTGAGTATCGCTTCTGTTTTCTTCTTTCTTAGGACTGTGGGCTAAGTAACATAGCATAAAACTAAATTTTTTTTAAAAAAACTAAACTTAATTTAGTTATAGCAAGTAGCGTTTTTTAGTGAATCAAGGTCCCTAGTGTAGCTAACATTCTCTAAATTAAGAGTAATTTAAAGGAGTAAACTCCTTAAAAGGAGTAACTAATGAGCTTAATCTAACGCAAGTCATGGCAGCAGAACTCGCACCCGTGATATGCTCCTCCTGCGCTATGTGGGAAGTCATGGACACTACCAGTGTCTCTGGCGACCATGTGTGCAGGAAGTGTGTCCAGCTGCAGCTACTGGCTAACCATATTTCAGAGCTGGAACTGCGGGTGGATTCACTGTGGAGCATCCGCGATGCTGAGACTATCGTGGATAGCATGTTCAGTGAGGTGGTCACACACACAGCTAACGATTACGCAGGAGAAAGGAAATGGGTGACCGCCAGGCAGAGTAAAAGGACTAGGGAAGTAGAGCAGGAGTCCCCTGGGGCCATCTCCCTCTCAAACAGATATTCCGCTTTGGATATTGTTGGGGGAGATGGCTTATCGGGGGAATGCAGCAAGAGCCAAGACCATGGCACCACGAGTGACTCAGCTGCACAGAAGGGGAGGAAAAAGAATGGGAGAGCAATAGTGATAGGGGATTCCATCGTAAGGGGAACAGATAGGCGTTTCTGCGGCCACAGATGTGACTCCAGGACGGTATAATGCCTCCCTGGTGCTAGGGTCAAGGATGTCACGGAGTGGCTGCAGGACATTCTGAAGGGGGAGGGTGAACAGCCAGAGGTCGTGGTCCATATTGGTGCCAATGACATTGGTCAAAAAAGGGATGAGGTCCTGCAAGCAAAATATAGGGAGTTAGGAAATAAATTAAAAAGCAGGACCTCCAAAGTAGTAATCTCAGGATTACTCCCAGTGCCACATGTTAGTGAGAGCAGAAATAGGAGAATAGACCAGATGACTGCGTGGCTTGAGAGATGGTGTAGGAGGGAGGGGTTTAAATTCCTGAGGCATTGGGACCGATTCTGGGAAAGGCGGGACCTGTACAAGCTGGACGGGTTGCACCCAAGTAGAACCGGGACCAACACCCTCACGGGGGCATTTGCTAGTTCTGTTGGGGAGGGTTTAAACTAGTATGGCAGGGGGATGGGAACCAAAGGGCAGGTACAGATAGGACAAATTCAGACCAGGAATCGGGAAGTAGAAAAGCAGTTAGTGACGTAGTCAGCGACTCAGAAAGGCAAAAGAAGCAAACCTTAAATAGTATTCAGCACAGGAATTTGACGGGGTTAAAGGGTATATACTTCAATGCAAGGAGTAAGCAGATGAGCTAAGAGCACTGTAGGGGGTGGTGGTGTGTGTCAGCTTCACCTCTGACTTCTGAACGGTTCGAATCGCTCCCACTCCCTTGGTTCTAGACCTTGGACTTATTTGGGGGTTGTGACAAAAGTGCAGCAGACAACCGGTTTTGGTGCAAGAAACTTTGATCTTTATTCAAGAGAGAAAATACAACACAACAATGTTAACACTCTAATAAAATGGGGAACACTTCGATACACACGAGGGAAATTGCAGTAGAAAGATACCCCACCCCTCCCAATCCCACTTTACTAGCTAAGTTGGGCTCTAAAGGACCAGGGATAATGCTCACCAAACGAATCCTTGACAGGTGAGCTGGTTTGCGATTTCGGGGTTTGCTGTATGTGTTGGTTGGTGTCTGCCGTACCCCGGACGCGGTAGAGGACTTCAACTGCGTAGCTGGTCAGTCTTCGCGAGTCCGCTGATGCGGTAGGGTGCATATTGGATCTATCGGGTGAGTACCCACTTTTCTTCGTAAAGGGATAGGATTGAGAGTCTTTTGAGTAGAAAACTTACCTAGAGGTAAGTTAGGAATAGATTGTAGAGTGGAAACTTTGCGGATCTTCGGTTTTCTCCTGAGCTGGTTTTCTTTGGTCGCGGTGGCCCGATATTACTCGGTTGGTTGGTGATAATATTCGGTTGGTTGTTTCGTAAGGCCCTTGTTGCCGCGAGGTGTCTGATGGTCACTGGGGCTGTTGCTCTGGTTTCTTCTTGTGTGTCGGCCTGCTTCTAGAGCTGCTGACCTTCTCTGTTGAACTTCTTTCTGTTGCCCCCTCGCCATGTTGAACTGTCGTCTTCCGAGCTGTCAATCTCCTGGCTGAACTGCCTTCTTGAGAAAATGGGCCTTCAATTATACTAAATGAAGCATCCTTATCTGCATGCCAAATCTGACCCAGTTTATAGTAAGATTTTGGCGGGCTCGTTAACAGTAACTTGTTTGCGAATGTGTGAAGTGGTTTCAGGATGGTTTCATGAGTTGTTGAGCTCTTGCTTGATTGTGGTCGTTGTGCTCAGGTTTCAAGTTTCCTGACTGGGCCTGAGATTTCTATGGAGTGGGGTGATTGGATTTGTTTTATGCATGTTTTGGATGGGTCCTGTAATTTGGGTGGGGACTGCTCTTCCATGGGTCTATTGTCTGAATGTAAATGTCTGATAGGGGCTGAGTGAGGTCACACAGTTCCCCAGACAGTTTGATTAACTCCAATACTCAAACCGTCTATTACAGAGGTTGATCCCAACTCCTGTTGCAGCCTTTTCCTTTACAAGCCCAAACATGCCTTTTTTTTAAAAAATACCAAATCTTGGTTTTTGACCTTGAATCACCCTCTGTTAGGCCGAATACATTTCATCACCTTGAAATGGTTAGAAAGGAGTCCAAAGTCCTTTTCTTTAGGGTTTTTCTCCGAGTTTTGGGGATCTGTGAATTTTGAGAATCTTACAGCACAGATAGACACATGGCAGGATGATATCATTGCTATAATGGAAACCTGGCTTAAAGAGGGGGATAATTGGCTCAATATCCCTGGATATAGAGTTTTCAGGCAGGATAGAGTGGGTGATAAAAAAGAAGGGGGGTTGCATTATTGGTTAAAGAATCAATGACAGTTGTGAGAAGGGATGATATGCTAAATGGATCAACAATCGAGGCCATATGGGTTAAACTATAGACCCCCGAATAGCGAAAGGGAGATGGAAGAACAAATATCTGAGTGCAAAAATAAGAGGGCAATAATAGTAGGGAACTTCAACTACCCTAACATCAACTGGGATTCAAACAGTGTGAGGGGCACAGAGGGTGCAAAATTGTTGATCGGTGTCCAGGAGAACGTTTTTAGCCAGTATGTGACAAGTCCAACAAGAGGGGATGCAATTCTAGTTTTAGTCCTGGGAAATGAAGATGGGCAAGTGGGTGAAGTGACAGTGTGTGACCATATTGGGGATAGTGACCACAATTCAGTTAGTTTTAGCATTATTATGGAAAAGGACAGAGTTAAATCAGGAGTAAACATTTTAAATTGGGGGAAGGCAAATTTTACAGAACTAAGAGATGATTTGGCAGAAGTGGACTGGACACAACTACTTGAGGAGAAATCAGTGGCAAGCCAGTGGGAGGCACTAAAACGTGAAATTCTACAGGTACAATGCAGACACGTCCCCTCAAAGAAAACGAGTGGCACTGCCAAATTTAGAGCCCCCTGGTTGTCTAGAAGTATACGGGGCAAGATAAAGCAGAAAAAGAAAGCTTATGAGTGTCACAGAAAACTAAATATTGCGGAAAGCCTAGAGAAGTATAGAAAGTACAGGGATGATGTAAAAAAGGAAATAAGGAAAGCAAAGAGAGGGCATGAAAAAATATCAGCTGGTAAGATTAAAGAAAACCCAAAGATGTTTTATCAGTACATTCAGAACAAGAGGATAGCTAAGGAAAAGGTGGGACCTGTCAGGGATGATAAGGGTAACTTGTGTGTCGAAGCAGAGGATGTGGGTAGGGTTTTAAATGAATATTTTGTCTCCGTATTCACAAAGGAAAGGGATGATCTGGACGTGGTAGTTAAAGAGGAAAGGTGTGAAATATTGGATAAGGTAAACATAACGAGAGAGGAAGTACGAGAGGGACTGGAATCCTTGAAAGCTGATAAGTCACCAGGGCCGGATGGATTGTTTCCTAGGCTATTGAAGGAAACCAGGGAGGAAATAGCGGATGCTCTGAGGATCATTTTCCAATCCTCACTAGATACAGGGGAGGTACCGGGGGAATGGAAGACTGCAAATGTAGTACCATTGTTTAAAAAGGGAACGAGGGAAAGGCCGAACAATTATAGGTTGGTCAGTCTTACCTCGATGGTGGGCAAACTATTAGAATCAATGCTGAGAGATAGGATAAACTGTCACTTGGAAAGGCATGGTTTAATCAGGGATAGTCAGCATGGATTTGTTCAGGGAATGTCATACCTTACAAGTCTGATTGAATTCTTTGAGGAAGTGACAAGGAGGATTGATGAGGGTAGTGCAGTGGATGTTGTCTACATGGATTTTAGTAAGGCATTTGACAAGGTCCCACATGGCAGACTGATCAGAAAGGTAAAAGCCCATGGGATACAGGGAAATGTGGCAAATTGGATCCAAAATTGGCTCAGTAACAGGAACCAAAGGGTAAAAGTTGATGGATGTCTTTGCGAATGGAAATCCATTTCCAGCGGTATGCCACAGGGCTCAGTGTTGGGTCCCTTACTGTTTGTGGTATATATTAATGACTTGGACTTGAATGTAGGGGGCATGATTGGCAAATTTGGTCTCTCAACCTGGAGAAGTTTGAGGTAATGCACCTAAGGAGGGCAAACAGTAAAAGGGAATATGCAGTAAACGGGAATATATTGAGAGGGGTCGTGGAAGTGAGAGACCTTGGAATGCATGTGCACAAGTCCCTGAAGGTGGCAGTACAGGTAGATTAGGTTGTGTAGAAGGCATACGGAATGCTCTCCGTTATTAGCCAGGGTATAGAATAAAAAGCAGGGATGTAATGATGGAACTATATAAAACGCTGGTAAGGCCACAGCTGGAGTATTGTGCGCAGTTCTGTTCACCACATTACAGGAAGGACGTAATTGCTCTGGAGAGAGTGCAGAGAAGATTTACAAGAATGTTGCCAGGGCTTGAAAATTGCAGCTACGAGGAGAGATTGGATCAGCTGGGGTTATTTTCCTTGGAGCAGAGGAGGCTGAGGGGAGACTTGATTGAGGTGTACAAAATTATGAGGGGCCTAGATAGAGTAGACCGGAAGTACCTGTTTCCCCTAGTGGAGAGTTCAAGAACTAGATTTAAGCTGATTGGCGGAAGGATTAGAGGGGACATGAGGAAAATCTTTTTTACTCAGAGGGTGGTGGGTGTATGGAATTCGCTGCCCGAATTGGTGGTAGAGGCAGGGACCCTCAGCTCTTTTAAAAAGTACCTGGACCTGCATCTAAAGTGCTGTAAGCTGCAGGGTTACGGACTGGGTGCTGGAAGGTGGGATTAGAATGGGCACCTGGTTGTTCTTAGAGCCGGCACGGACACGATGGGCCGAATGGCCCCCTTCTGTGCTGTATCTTTTCTATGGTTCAATGGTTTCAAGTGATCTTTGTACAGTAAGTGATCACACGTTTAACAACTAGAAATACTAAGTAAGTCAAGCTTTCTCGAGTGGGCACATGGTGCTTGCAAAGTTTGGTAAAGGGTAACCAGCAGTGACGGAGCCATTGTTTGGGGGGGTGGTGGGGGCGAGTTGGGTTGTAATGACCCCCCGATTACTTTGAGGTCAGGCAGTTACTCAATTTTGTACATCAGAACTCGACCAAAATTGACTGAAAATAATTTACTGACTTAACTTTTAAATTCCTGATTGTGATCGCGTTGCCATTTTGCGTCTGACGCAAACAGCAAAGCAGCATTGGAAGACGTAGCCATGACTGTACTGTGCCAAATCGGCCAAACCTGGACCTTGATTCCCCTCAGCCAAACTGCCCCTGCTCATCATTTATTTTTAACACAAGGAAGTTTAAAGAAAAAGTCCACAACAAGCAGCTGTGTGTATGGGGGACTCAGGGGATTTTATTTAAAAATCTTTTTAAGTGTTTCCAATAAAGTCAGTTTTTTTAAATAGTCAAATTTATCTTATAATGTATCTAAATTTTAAATATAAATTTTTACATTGCTGCACCTGCCAGTTCTAAAGTCTTTCTTAAATTACATGAAGTTGAGAGATATCAATCTCTTATTAGACATTACCAAATGCAACTAAAATATTTTGTAACTAATGGCTGTAAGCTGTAACAAATAGTTATTTCTAAAGTTATATTAGGGGTTAAATTGGATAACCCCCGAATCCGGGCACGTGGGTCGCGGTGTGGGATTAACCCGTGCTCAGTCATTGAAATGCAGGCAGCAAGTGAGATTCGTGCTGTCGGATCATCTCCATGATTGCTGCGTGCAGCCAGCGCGACCTGGGCTGTTGAGTGGCTGCATGCATCAGCAGGGAGCCCGATATGGGGCGTGGCCAGCACTACTTAAAGGCAGCCTGCACCTCTTAAAGGGGAGGTGCACTGTCAATGCAATCGGTGGTTGAAGACAAGTGTAATGGCTGGACCTGCTAGAGAGCGTGAACCAAGGTTCTCCGATGACGCACTGGAGGCCTTGGTGGAGGAGGTGGACACACGGAGAGCCATCTTGTATCCACAGGGTGGCAGGAGACCCTCCAGACGTCAGCTGCAGAGGCAGTGGGAGGAAGTAGCGCTGGAAGTGAATGCAGTTTAATGATTTGATACGAGTGGTCAAGGTGAGTGAATTCAAGTGTCAAGTGGCACGTCCTACCAACTGCACCACTGCTCCACGCATCACACTCTCCATCACCCACCCACCAACAAACGCTTCCCATCCGTCGCAATGCTGCACTTTGGATGCTGCATCTCACCCTCACACATTATCACTCTTGCAATCCACACACCCACAATTCACAGGTCACGCACACTGGCAGCTATTCAACCATGACAGGCACACCACCCAAACATCTTGCAGGACACTCACTGACACTCTTCCCTCTGTCTTGCAGGAGAAGGTGGCGCATAACAGCTGGCAGCTGGAAAGGTCGGACAGAGGACAGGCACGCCTACACGTCCTTACCACCGTGGAGGAGACAGTGCTGTGGATCATTGGTGGGCCGTCACTGCGGCCGTGGCCACTGGTGGCGCTGGAGGAATCGACAATGAGGGTTTCTGCATACCTAATCCTTCTCTTTTCCCACATCTCCCTCCTCCCACAATCTTTTCTGACTCACGTGCTGCAGATGGTGTCAGCACACACGTCTTACTTTCTCCTCTGCCCGCTCCACAACTCAACCCGTGGCCCTTTGTCAGTGCAGATACCCATGAACTGGAGCCGGCACCGTCCGTACAGGAGGAAGTCAGTGATAATGATGCCACACCGTCACTTGATCTGACACTTGCGTCCACCAGCTCAGAGACTGACACTGCACGTACTTTAGATGCTAGGTTAGAGGAGGTGGAAGATGACAAGTGAGCAGGAGTCGGAGCGGGGGAAGCGGATACCACAGGTGCCAGCTCGCCGGAGGGTGAGGTCGCTCACTAAATCTGCTGCCGAGGAGTCAGATGATGACCTCGATGGGCCAGGCTACAGAAGAAGGCTGATGGGCGTACACAACCAAATACTTGGTGCACTGGAAAGCCTGCCAGAAAGCTTGCACACATTGTCAAAGGGCATGGAGGAGTCCACCTCGAACTTGGCACATGGCTTTGCATAGAGCTTGGAGCCCATCCTTTCTCACATGGAACGGGTGGTCACCTCCATCAGCACAGCTGTGGAACCCACCATGATGCAGCATCTGATGACCGATGTCACAGCTTCCGTTGCAACACAAACAGATGCCATTAAAGGTCTGCATGCTTCACTTGGAGCTCAGACTGCTGCTTTGGAAGCTCAGACTGGTGTTTTGGAAGCTCAGACTGCTATCGTGGCCTTGGGTACCACTGTGGAACGGGGCTTCCAGGGCATCACAGCACTTCAGCAATCTGTTCTCCAGCTGATCACCAGGAGTGTTGAGGCACTGCCCCATGCACGTGGCAGTGGCGCCCTGGCAGTCGAAACCTGCTGTCCTTTCTTAGGATGACAGCATTCCTCCTCCCACCCCTGCCACTCCGCCAATGCCCTTGCTGTTGTCTGTCAGCCAGTCAGGCCATACTGCTGCAGCCCAGGCTGAGATGGTGCAGTCTGAAGCTGGGCCCTCCCGGCCCAGAGCTGCTCGAGGTCGTCCTCCAAGGCCATCTGCACTCTCCTCAATTGAAGATCAGCAGCCTTCCACCACACATGCTCCAGCCACTGGGGATGCACCTCGTAGGAGCACTAGGAAAGGTAAAGGCACACGAACGACAGGCACTGAGGGAATGCACAAGGGTGAGTAGTGTAATATTGTATACATGATTTCATGCGTTGGTTTATAAATTTGTATTTGTCGTCGCAGTTGGTGGTGGTTTTTACTTATGCGATGAGCTGCGGGAGGAAGCAACGTGTAATCATAAGAAGGACAATTGGATGGTCATGTGGGAGAGGAAAGCTGAGAAGTGAAGGACTGTTGGTGACTTGGGAGGTGTTGGTGAGGTTCCTGATATCGCTCATTAATAAGGTGAGCATACAGAGCCCTGGCAGACAGGGTCTGTGCACCTTGCTGCCTCCTTGTCTCATCCTTCACTTCCTCTTCCTCCTCTGCCTTTTCCTCTTCGTCCTCTGTCTCTGGCTCAGGGTCTTGCCGGATAGGCGGTGGCAAGGGCTGTCCTCTCATAATGGCGAGGTTGTGCAGCATGCAGCATACAACGATGAATCTTGACACCTGCTCAGCTGAGTACTGCAGGGCTCCTCCAGAACAGTCCAGGGAGTGAAAGCATTGCTTTAGGACGCGTATGGTGTGCTCGATGACGTTTACTGTGGCCATATGGCTCTCATTGTAGGCGTGCTCTGCACGGTGTGCATGCATTCCTGACCGGAGTCATGAGCCACCTCATGAGGGAATAGCCCTTGTCACCCAGTGGCCAGCCTTTGACTTGCCGTACCGGTTGAAAGATAGGTGGCACGTTGGACTGCCATATAATGAAGGCGTCATGACTGCTGCCAGGGTAGTGGGCATTGATCTGCATGATGCGCTGCCTGTGGTCGCACACCAGCTGCACATTAAGGGAGTGGAACCCCCTTCTGTTCATCAAGATGGCTGAGTTGAGATGAGGAGCACGCATGGCAATATTCGTGCAGTCAATGGCACCCTGCACCATGGGGAAGCTTGCAATGCGAGCAAACCCTCGTGCTCGCTCATTCTGCTACTCTCTGTTAAGAGGGAACGTTATGAATCTATTGCCCAGCTCGTACAATGCTTCAATGACCTCCCTTATGCAGCAGTGCACTGCAAACTGCTGTTGCAAACGTCGCCAGCAGTGGCCTGAAAGGATCCAGAGCCGTAAAAGTTCAGCGCCACAGTTACCTTCACAGCCACAGGCAATGTCCTTGCCCTGCTCTGAGGTTGCAGTTGTGACTGCAGCAGTTGACATACCTCCGTTATGACCTCTTTCGTGAATTGCAGCCATCGGATGCACTGATCTTCGCTCACGTTGAGGTAAGAGAATTGGTCCCCGAAGGCCCTCATTGGATATGGCCTCTTGCTCAGTGCCCTGCACCTCCGCCTGCTCCTCCTCCCTCTCCTCGCAGCTTGACCTGCTGTGCGTGGCCGCTCTGCATGCTCCCAGTCATGTTCATTGCCCAGCGGGAGCCCTAGTAGGCCGCCCATGCTTGGCAGAAGCCTTTTTCAGCACACTATTTTAAATGCCACCAACAGTAATACACGATCAGCCAGCCCACTCTCTATATAATATTGCAACTTTCTCCAAGTATAGGAAGCTTCAACAAACACATACAATTGTACCAGCAGCCAGAATAACTAATCCAGCAACTAACCTGCAACACCGGCATGATTCCTTTAAATAGCGCTGGTGGGGGGCGGGGGGTCCTCCAGGCTGTCGATGACCTGTTCAGCTGTGCGAGGTTAAGACAATGCGTTGGCTGGAGCATTGAGTTCCAAAATCGCATCTGTCCCTTTAAATCAGCGTTTCATCCTGATCCACCACATATTCTCCCTACTTTACAAGGTACCGGCGTTCGTCTTCTGCGTGTGCGCAAACGCCTTTACCAAGATGGTGTCCGGCGTGTGCCCGCGCATTCCAGACACCATTTTGGGTCCTCAGGAGGCCGCATAGCGCCTACAAATCGGGCGCTATGCAACCCAGTATATAGCCCATTGTGTTAAATCTGTCTCACTCTATCTATCATATAATTATACACGTGTTTGTCATAAATATAAGTTAGTTACTAATAAATCCAATAGGGAAATTCAAGAGAAACTTCTTTACCAGACAGTGGTTAGAATGTGACACTTGCTACCACAAGGATGTTGAGGCAAATAGCATTGATGCATTTGAGGGGAAGCTAGATAAACACATAAGGGAGAAAGGAATAGAAGGGTATGCTGATAGGGTTAGATGAATAGGGGTGGGAAGAGGTTCGTGTGGTGCATCAACGCCAGCATGGACCAGTTGGGCCAAATGGCCTGATTCTATGCTGTACATTCTATGTAATTCCTCAAATTTCTCCCATCAGACAAGGTATAAACCTTGGCTCAATGGTAGCGCTCTTGCCTCTGAGTTAAAAGATTGTCGGTTCATGTCCTAGTCCAGAGACTTGAGTCTATAATCTAGGCTGACACTGCAGTGCAGTATCTGAGAGAGTCTGCACTGTCGGAGGTACTGTTTTTCGGATGTAAAAGATCCCATAGCACTATTTGAAGAAAAGCAGGGAAGTTCTCTGGTGTGCTGGCCAATATTTGTCCCTCAACTAACATCACTAAGAACAGATGTTCTGGTCATCATCTTACCAGATGATGGTTTGTGGGACCTTGCTGTGTGCAAATTGGCTGCCATGTTTCCTACATTGCAACAGTGACTACACTTCAAAAGTTCTTCATTGACTCCCTTCATGCTCTCTCCAAGCTAATCTTGTCCATGAGACCCAAATCCTGCTCCCTCAACCCTATTCCCACCAAACTTTCCTTCCTGGCCCCCATGTTAATATTGATATTGTTAACGGTTCCCTCTCCCCAGGTACTGTCCCCCTCCCCTTCAAATCTGCCAACATCACTCCCCTCCTCAAAAAAACCACCATCTGTCCTTGCAAACTACCACCCCATCTCCAACCTCCCTTTCCTCTCCAAAGTCCTTGAATGTGTTGTCGCCTCCCAAATCCGTGGCCATCTTTCCTGCAACTCCAGAATGAATCCCTCCAATCAGGTTTCCACCCCTGCCACAGCAACAAAACGGCCCTTATCAAAGTCACAAATGACATCCTATGTGACTGTGACCATGGTAAACTATCCCTCCTCATCCTTCTCGACCTGTCTGCAGCCTTTGACACGGGTGACTACAACATCCTCCTCCAACGCCTCTCCTCTGTCATCCAGCTGGGTGGGACTGCCCTCACCTGGTTCCATTCTTATCTATTCAGTCTTAGCCAGAGAATCACCTTCAATGGCTTCTCTTCCAGCTCCCGCATCGTTACCTCTGGAGTTCCCCAACGATCTATCCTTGGCCCCTTCCTATTTCTCATCTACACACTGCCCCTCGGCGACATCATCCAAAAACACTTCAGGTTCCACATGTACGCTGATGGTACCCAGCTCTACCTCATCACCACCTCTCTCGACCTCTCCACTGTCTCTGATTTGTCACACTGCTTGTCCAACATCCAGCACTGGTTGAGCAGAAATTTCCTCCAATTAAATATTGGGCAGGCCGAAGCCATTGGGGTAAATTTTAACGGGGATCCGGGAAGAGGGCGGAGGGAGTGGAAATCCTGATGGGAAACTCGGAAGTATGGGTTTCCCGTTCTTCCTTACGATTTTAACGTAAGGACGTCTTTCAATTTTATTTTGTAGGTTTCCCGCCCGATAGCTGGCCAGTTTGTCGGGCTGGCTGTCAGTCAGATGGGAGGGCAGCCAGAGAGCGGATGCCAGCAGGTAAATCTTAGATCGAGGGGTGGGGGGGTGTCGGTCATGGGGGGGTCGGGGTCGGAAGTCATCAGGGGGGGGGGCGGTCATTGGAGGGGGTCATCAGGGTGGGAGGGTCATTAGGGGCTCAGTCATGGGGAGGTCGGACATCGAGAGGGTCGGAGATCATGGAGGGGGGTCGAAGATCATGAGGGGGTCGGAGGTCAGGGAGGGGGTCAGAGATCATTGGAGAGGTCGGACATGGGGAGGGGGTTGGCCGCTCGCATGTGTGGGATCGCGGCAGATAGTCTTGTTGAGCCTGGAGGAAATAGTCCTGCGCCTCCTAGCCCACAAGCAGTGCAATAAAGGCACTTACCTGCTGATCCGGGCCTTCTCCCCTCCTCTTATGTAGCGTGAAGAAGAAGGCCTGGGAATCCTGGCCCCCAAGAGTTAAAAATAAAAAACCTATTAAAGTGGAGGCCCACATCCTCCTTAAAAGATTTCACTGAGACCGACCCACCTCCTGAGAACGGGTTGTTCGCCGGGCCCTTGATCCGCCTTCGTTAAAACCAGAAGTGGGCGGATTGGGATCAGGTTTTACTTTTTTACGATTTTTACCTTCCCACCCATCCCAACCCACCCGTTCGTGGGGTTAACATTTACCCCATTCTCTTTGGACCCCACCACAAACTCCGTTCCCTAGCCACCAACTCCATCCCCCTCCTTGGCCACTGACTGAGGTGGAACCAGACCGTTTGCAAACTTGGCGACCTTTTTGACCCTGAGATGTGCTTTCAACTCCATTTCCCCTCCATCACCAAGACCGCCTACTTCCTCCTCCATAACATTGCCCATCTCCGCCCCACCTCAGCTCGTCTGCTAATGAAACCCTCATCCATGCCTTTGTTACCTCTAGACTTGACTATTTCAATGCTCTCCTGGCCAACCTCCCATCTTCCACCCTCCATAAACTTGAGCTCATCCAAAACTCTGCTACCCATATCCTGACTCGCACCAAGTCCCGTTCACCCATCACCACTGTGCTCGCTCCCAGTCCAGAAACGCCCTCGATTTTAAAATTATCATCCTTGTTTTCAAATCCCTCCATGGCCTCGCCCCTCCCTATCTCTGTAATCTACTCCAGCTCTGCAACCCTCCGAGATCTCTGCGCTCCTCCAATTCTTGCCTCTTGCACATCCCCGATTTTACTCGCTCCACCATTGGCGGCCGTGCCTTCAGCTGCCTAGGCCCTAAGCCCTAGAATTCTCTCCCTAAATCTCTCCGCCTCTCTACCTCTCTCTCCTCCTTTAAGACGCTCCTTAAAACCTATCTCTTTGGACAAGCCTTTGGTCACCTGTCCGAGTATCTCTGTTTGTGGCTCGATGTGAGATTTTGTTTGGTAACGCTCCTGTGAAGCACCTTGGGACGTTTTACTATGTTAAAGGCGCTATATAAATACATGTTGTTGTTGTTGAACTATTAGATATTTGTCGTACCCATCAGCTAATTTTTACTGGTAAATAACAAAGGAAATACTCAAATTTTATTAAACTTTTATTTCAGCATTGCTATGAAATTAGTTTTTTGTTTGAAAGTGCACTTTGTGCTATTTGGGACCAGTAGGAAAGTGAAAGTTTGGATGGTAAATTAATTTTAGATGGCAGTACCACCAGATCAGATTCACCTGAAAGTGTTATTAAAGCCCCGATTTTAACTTGGACCGGTCGTGTGGCGTGCGGGTCCAATGCAGGTGCCCGTGCTGCAGGTTGTAAAACACTGCAACTAGGTCCTTGCTGATACAGTTGTCCTTGGTCACTGGCAGGTAGGTGTGCCAAGGTCTGCAGATATACTCTGATGCCTTCTTATTGCCCACAGCAGAGACTCAAGAGACCAAAAAAGGCAAAGAGCTACAGCAGCCCAATTACAATAGTGAAACAATGCTGTTACTAGAAAATTAGGGCCAAATTAATAGTTATAGAATATTGAAGATACAAATGACTAAGGCCGAAAAGGTTCAGTTTTATGATTCTAAGATTAATGTTACGCTTTTCATAACGTTAACGACAAAAGGGAATTGGATATATACTTTAAGGGGAAAAAAATCGCAGGATTATGGGGAAAGAGCAGGGGAGTGGGACTAATTGGATAGCTCTTTCAAAGAGCCGGCACAGGCATGGTGGACTGAATGGCCTCCTTCTGTGATGTATGATTCTATGATACCAAATCCATCTTAATGATAAATACAATAGGTCTTGCCATTGCATCCACAAAGCGGCATTATCATTAGACTGTTTAACAGTAAAACTATACTTTAGGTATTTCATTGATTATACTACAAGCACAACACAAATCAGATTTAGCACAAAAGTTTTTTTTTACTTTTTAAGTGTATGTGCTCAACAAATTGTTTAATTTTGTATTTTTTGCCTTCGAATGGCTGTGTACTCGATCTCCTTGTGTACTCTTTTTATGTTAATGCAAGCTTAGTGAAAGACCCGGATGCATCCACACTAACAACACGTGAAGAAATACTGTGAAACAGAAGCCACAAATGCCACTTCTGAATGCCTGTACTGACTACGAAAATGTAAGCAGTTCCTTATTCATCTCTGTAGAAGGTATACTGTACTGGCTTTTATCTTCAGCTGCAGATGATCTCGATTTGATTTGATACCACCTCAATGAAGACTGACCAAAGAGCCATTATTCTCAGTTATTTGCCCAGCCTTCTTCCACTGTCATGTACATGCATTCAGGCAGCCATCTACCTAAGGGCTACATTTACTTTATTGGTAAATGAAGTGTTGCATAACCAACTCTTAATTTCCAAAAATAAAGAATTAGAGATACACGATAAAAATGTTTGTTAGAATTGCTACAGAGAAACTATTTCCTCTAGTTTCCAGAACAAGTGGGCACAATCTTAAAATTAGAGCCAAACCATTTAGGAGTGAAATCAGGAAGCACTTGTTCACACAAAGGGTAGTGGAAATCTGGAACTCGCTCCCCCAGAAGGCTGTAGGTGCTAGATTAATTGAAATTTTCAAGACTAAGATCAACAGATTTTTATTAGTTAAGGGTATCAAGGGATATGGATCAAAGGCGGATAAATTGATTGGAGGTACAGATCAGCCATGATCTAATTGAATGGCAAAACAGGCTCAAGGGACGGAATGGTCAATTCCTGTTCTATATGTTCCTATTTCATCAGTTTCAAAGGGCCCAAATTACAGTGACAAATGTGTGCAATTTTGCTGCAAGTAATTTCATGAGGTTAGTATCTTTCACGGAAACAAATGAAAACCAATCAATCAGAACAAACTTGTAATAATGCTCCATTCAAACTAAATCAGCACTTAATCAGCATAGCTGACAAAAATATTTCTAAACCAGGTGCACAACACTCGAAAACGTAGAAAATGCTGATTTATCCGAAGGGCTCAGTGTTCATGAAAAGGGACTTCCAAGTCTAAAAGAGATTGGGCTAGACTTTCTGTTGATTTACTACCTGCTCTCTGACAATTTCTGGGTAGGCGCAAGTGGGAAATGTAGTGGGGAGCTGTTCCATCAACACCCCAACCTTTGCCACCACTTCTGGGATATTCCACCGGAAGTGACAGCAAACATTGAATATGGCCGCCCACATTTGGGCAGGCAAATGCAAATGTTAGGTTAATAATAGGTTAATAACAGAAATACATCAGCCAACGCATCAGTAATGCTTTAGTGGCACTGGGTTCCAGGAACACAATCGCATTTCTGGCATTCAATGTTGCTAAGGCAGCAGAGTGGAGGGGTTAAAATTTAACGGGCTAGTGCATTTGATTGCAGAGTGACTGATAATATTCGGTGAAGTGGGAGATTTCCAAATAAATACACAAAACAAAAGGAAAAACATTTTGGCTCTTCAATCAGCATTGCCGGCCATGTTCCAGTGCAACAGGCACTGCAGTCATTACCCCCCCACCCCCCCCACCATTCTGAGTTGGGCAATTTAGCACTAGCGGAAATATTGCTGGGGCCCACAAATGACACGCAAATGAGGCTGATCCTGGCAGATTTGCTGGGGTCAGGTCACATGGCGATAGAGAGGTGCAGAGGCTGCCATATTGGAAAATCCAACCCATTGTGTTCTCCCAGTTTAAAATGGTGCTATTCTTCAGGCAGTCGGATGTGCTACTTTTCACAATCACATAAAATGCCACAGGTCCTATAATGCATACGTCATAGTTGTTCAACAACTTCAAATCTATAGCAGTATAGATTAGAAATTACCGTGGGTAGAGAGAGGAATTTGGTTTAAACACAGTAAGCATTTGTACGATAACATCAG
This sequence comes from Heptranchias perlo, assembly GCF_035084215.1. Taxonomy (NCBI): domain Eukaryota; kingdom Metazoa; phylum Chordata; class Chondrichthyes; order Hexanchiformes; family Hexanchidae; genus Heptranchias; species Heptranchias perlo. The sequence continues at coordinate 121,806,930 of NC_090325.1, read as the reverse complement.
TAACAGTCATTTCAATCCTTCTATGTCATGAGTTTAAATGATTAAAGGCAACAAAGCTTGTTATCAAATTCTGTAGGTCATTTAAGAGTGAGATATTTTGAAATGTCAGATTTTTCTAAAACTATTTTGATGATACTTATTCTCTTCACTAAAACCTTTTCCATTTGAGGCACCCACTGACAGCAACAAAAACTCCAGATCACACGTAGCACAGCTATTTACAGAGTAAAGTTCCCTCTACTTGGTCCAACCATATGACCCAATTTCAGAAGAACACTCAGCGCTACATCAATGTGATATTTCCATTTTCTGCACCAAACCATCCTTACAACTTCTCTGAGCGAGACTACAGGCGTAGTGCTACATGATATTAAATTAAGGGGACAGTTTTGTGCTGAGAGTCTGTGCCCAATAAGAACTGGTTTGACACTGACCAGACTAATTTCTGTATTTTTAAACCATTTTTTTGTGTAAGGCTCCCCCGATGACTTGTTGAGTAGCTCAGGGATACAGGCCAGGGAGACTCCAGTTTCAATCCCCTGTTTGTGCTGAGTTAGTTCATCGCAGGCAAGGTGACAATCATGGTGTTACAATTGGACTCAGCTCACCTGGGTTATAAATAGAAGAATCATAGAATAGTTACAGCACAGGAGGAGGCCATTCAGCCCATCAAGCCTGTGCCGGCTCTTTGTAAGAGCAATCCAGTTAGTTCCATTCCCCCGCATTTTCCCATAGTCCTGCATATTTTTCCTTTTCAAGTACATATCCAATTCCCTTTTGAATCTCTCTCACTCTCTCTCTTTCCCTTTCTCTCAGCTTATTTCATTTTCTGAAGTTATTACAGCAGAAAATGCTACAACAGGTGTGCAATTAGTACACTCATTTTTTCCCTCACTCATTAAGCTTTTGAAAATCCTCGTCTTCTTTTTTGAAATTATTGGAAGAAAAGCTATTGAACAGAAAGTTCTAGAAGCTGAAGGAAAATATTCCATCATTACAGCTGACTAGATGGTACTGATGCACCATTGGACATTTGGTATATTTCACAATCTAAATTCCACTTGCAGAGTTACAGTTCAGGGCAAAAATATCAGGTCCAAGCCTAGGCTTTTAGGAGAGACTGAGACCTTCAATTAAAACTTTAATGAAGATATTAAAAAACACAACAAAACATTCAATGAATAAATGTAACCAAGTTATTGTGAAATACTTTTTAAAACTTTTTTATTTTGTTTAAACATTTATTTTGGATGTTAGAAATTTCAGTTACTGAGAAATATTGGCAGAAATTTTTCAGAAAGCATTTTGGGTGATTTATGGGAACCTGGTGGGCAGATTGCACAGAGTTATGGGTTTACTTAGGGAAAACCCATATTAAATGTGGATATAACAACAACAATGTGCATTTATATAGCACATTTAAAGTAATAAAATGCCCCAAGGCACTTCACAGGAGGGTTATCAAACAAAATTTGACATCGAGCCACATAAAGAGATATTAGGACAGGTGACCAAAAGCTTGATCAAAGAGGTAGGTTTTATGGAGCGTCTTAAAGGAGAAGGGAAAGGTAGAGAGATGGAGAGGTTAAGGGAGGGAATTTCAGAGATTAGGGCCTAGGCAGCTGAAGGCACAGCCACCAGTGATGGGGCAAGAGAAATCGGGGGTGTGCAAGAGGTCAGAATTGGAATTACAGAAATATATAATGGGGAAAAAGTTGACACAAAAAGTGAGACAAAAATGTAAAAACAGCAATTCAAAATATGCAGACAGAAAATGCGTGCAGGAATAAAATTTTTAGTATGACACTAGATTTCCCATGGTGAATCATGGGTATTTACGATAACATCAGGGCCACTGATTTACAGTAACTGAAAAACTCAAATCGCATTTTTTTAAAGTATTCTGTGATTTTTACGGATGCTTTGATGATTCTGTAAAATCTATAGATGAGTGGGTGTTATATTTTATATATATATTCCTTTCCCTATGTATTTAACTTTTATCCCTTACCAGTTTTAAAGTTGAGAATACACAGCAAGGTGGTATGCAAGAAATATCAATTGGAGTTAGAGATCTGTTATTTAGCAGTGTTGGGGAGGGGGTTGGAGTTTTGGTTGTATTCAGGGGCAGTCCAGTGTCTCAGTATCAATGGAGGCCAGTTCTGGGCTTTGGTATCACTGGGAAATGGCCAGTACTGCATTGTTGCTGTTGGATTTGGCAGTATGGGAGGTGGAAGGTTGCTAATGACCATGGAGAGGGTGCGCCCCTGCACCCCCCCCCCCCCCCCCACGCCATATACCAAGCTTCTGTTTGGCCTTGGTGACCCAATCTCCCCAGTTCTTGGTGCAGGTCTGGGGACCCCCAAACCAGATCCCTAGCACCTTCAGGTAGTCGAACCTGACGATGAAGAGGACAAAAGATCAGGTCTCCTACCTGCCAAAGAACATGGCCTCGCTCTTACTGCTGTTCACTCTGGCCCCTGAGGCCAGCTCAAACTGGTCACAGATGCCCATCAGTCTGTGGACCGACCGCTGATCGGAGCAAAAGCCGATAACGTCATCCAGGTACAGAGAGGCCTTAACCTGAGAGCCTCCACTGCCTGGGATCATCCTGAAGGACGCGGCAAACAGCTTGATACAACACACGAACAGGATCGCTCTCCGACTCCAACCCATTGATTAGGACTGTGCTACGAATGTCTGCATACAGCAGTCAGACCTAATCGCGGATTCCCTCCCCAAACCCCATTTTGGAAAGCACATTCATCATGTACGTGTGGGATATTCTGTCGAAGGCCTTCTCCTGGTCCAAGCTGAGGAGGCAGGCGTTCACCCCCTTGTCCTGCACATAGATGATCGTATCCCTGAACAGCGCAAGGCTATCAGAGATTGTCCTGCAGGGTACAGCACAGGACTGATCAGGGTGAATCACCAGCCCCAGAGCAGACTTGCCGATGACCTTAGACAGAATCTTGGATTCGATATTTAGCAAGGAAATGGGTCGCAAATTTTTATTTCTTCCTTCTCACCCTTCCGCTTGTAGACGAGGGTGATGATGCCTTTCCTCATGGACTCTGACATGCTGCCTGTCAGCAGCATCCCCCCATACGCTTCCAGCAGGTCCAGGCCTATCCAGTCCCACACAGCTGAGTACAACTTAATCAGTAAGCCATTGCCTGCTGGAGTTCTACTCTTCTTGAAAGACCGGACAGCCTTTGTCAGCTCATCCAAAGTCAATGGCCGATCCATACTCTCCTGCTCGCTGTCCTCTACCGGACAGGAAGGACTGGGAGGCCGTGATGCCTGTGGGCTTTGCGTCATACAGCCAGGCATAAAAGGATTTGCTGATCCTCAATATGTCGGCCTGCAAAGACGTCACCGAGCTGTCTTCCTCCTTCAGGCTTCTGATCTCAGAAGTCTATCTGTGCAACTTCTGGAAGAAGAAGCGCGAGCACTTCACATCCTGCTCCATGGAGCAGATTCTGGACAGGAAGATGATCTTTGAGGCCTTGGAGGTGAAGGAGAGGCTTGCTGGCCCTTCGCCTCCCTGAGTTCCTCCCCGATATCGACCCCCTTCTGCAGCTGGAGCAGATCCTGCATGTTTAATTGGAGCTGGGACAGTTCCCTCTGCTTCTCTCTCGCCTTCTGAACACCTTTGAGGATGAAGAACCTCTTGTTGTTGGCCTTGATTACTTCCCACCAATGCACCGTGGAGTCAAAGAGGGGTTTCACGGTTCTCCAACCTGTGTAATCCCTCCTTAGTTCCTCGATGTTCTCCGGGGGCAACAGTCTCATGTTCAGCTTCCATATCCCCCTGCCCGCCTTCTGGTCCTGTGGCCATTGACAGTTGGCCAGTAGGAGGCAGTAGTCAGAGAAGAACACCGGCTGGACATCAGTGAATCTGACCTTGAGTGTTGGGGACACAAATAGGAAGTCTATCCTGGAACGGACAAATTGCAGGGTTGCTGAAGACGGTGTGAAGCTTTGCATCTTTTACCGCTTCTATCAGAGTTTGAACGTGTCATCGAGTATTCCGTTGGCCCTACTGGATCATCCAGCCGCACAGATGATGCAGTTGAAGTCTCCAGTGAGAACGACCGGCCTGGAAGTCACCTGCAGCATCGGGAGATGCTGGAAGACCTCCAGCCGCTCGTACTTGAGGGTCAGGGCTTTCACATTGATCAGTCAGAGCGAGGCGTTCTTATACAGAACATCTGCTATGAGCAGGCGGCACCCCACCACCTCCTTAACGTTGGTGAGAGTGAACTGGCCTTCTCACAGCAGAATCTCCAGGCCCGAGGAACGACGATCGTTGCCTCCCAACTAGATTGACTGACCCTGCGTCCACATGCGCGACCACTGCTGGTGGTTGCAAAGCGGGCCCGCACTCCAGCAAGAACAGCAGGTCCCTCTTGATCCAGGACGGGTAGTTCAGGGTTGCTGCACATCGCGTAGTCGATTTAATACTACACACATTGATTGATGCAATTTTTAAAGCCATTTAAAATTAAGAAGAGGACAAAAGTTAAGGTCCTACAATTACATCAGTCTGGGTTCTACATTACCCTCTGTTTCAATCCCTTGGTCCAGCTTCTGCATTTGCGTGGCATGCGCGAACTGCTCAATGGTCTTTGGGCTGAGGTACGAAGACTGTCATCCCATGGGGAAGTACTTCTCCCAGTGTCCCAGAGTTGGGAGACCTCACTCTCTGCGTCACTTCTCCCAGTGTCCCAGAGTTGGGAGACCTCACTCTCTGCGTCACTTCTCCCAGTGTCCCAGAGTTGGGAGACCTCACTCTCTGCGTCACTTCTCCCGGTGTCTCGGAGTTGGGAGACCTCACTCTCTGCGTCACTTCTCCCAGTGTCCCAGAGTTGGGAGACCTCACTCTCTGCGTCACTTCTCCCGGTGTCTCGGAGTTGGGAGACCTCACTCTCTGCGTCACTTCTCCCAGTGTCCCAGAGTTGGGAGACCTCACTCTCTGCGTCACTTCTCCCGGTGTCTCGGAGTTGGGAGACCTCACTCTCTGCGTCACTTCTCCCGGTGTCCCAGAGTTGGGAGACCTCACTCTCTGCGTCACTTCTCCCGGTGTCTCGGAGTTGGGAGACCTCACTCTCTGCGTCACTTCTCCCGGTGTCTCGGAGTTGGGAGACCTCATTCTCTGCGTCACTTAGAATCATAGAAGTTTACAACATGGAAACAGGCCCTTCGGCCCAACATGTCCATGTCGCCCAGTTTATACCACTAAGCTAGTCCCAATTGCCTGCACTTGGCCCATATCCCTCTATACCCATCTTACCCATGTAACTGTCCAAATGCTTTTTAAAAGACCAAATTGTACCCGCCTCTACTACTGCCTCTGGCAGCTCGTTCCAGACACTCACCACTTCTCCTGCTGTCACGGAGTTGGGAGACCTCACTCTCCGCATCGCTTCTCCTGCTGTCCCGGAGTTGGGAGACCTCACTCTCCACGCCGCTGCTTCCGGTGTCCCGGAGTTGGGAGACCTCACTCTCCGCGTGGCTTCTCCTGGTGTCCCGGAGTTGGGAGACCTCACTCTCCGCCTCGCTTCTCCTGGTGTCCCGGAGTTGGGAGACCTCACTCTCCGCGTCGCTTCACCCAGTGTCCCGGAGTTGGGAGATCTCACTCTCCGCCTCGCTTCTCCCGGTGTCCCGGAGTTGGGAGACCTCACTCTCCGCGTCGCTTAACCCGGTGTCCCAGAGTTGGGAGACCTCACTCTCGGCCTCGCTTCACCCGGTGTCCCGGAGTTGGGAGACCTCACTCTCCGCGTCGCTTCACCCGGTGTCCCGGAGTTGGGAGACCTCACTCTCCGCCTCGCTTCTCCCGTTGTCCTGGGGTACGTCGTTCTCCGAGTCGTTGCTCCCGGTGTCCCAGAGTTGGGGTGCGCTGGGCACGTAGCTGCTCCCGGTGCCGTGTTGCTGGGGGTACCTGCTCCCGGGTTCCTGAAGTTGGAGTGTGCTGTGGGAGTCACTGGGCACTGTCCCGTTTTGTCACTTCCTTTGAAGATGGCAGGGTCTCCGCCCTTTTTCCTTTTAGTCAGCCAAGGGGTGGCCGCTATTGTCCGTTGGGGATTTTAAGTGCCTCTTGCTACTGTTCCCACCTTTGGCATCAGTTCCTCTGCTGCTACGGGACTTCCTCTTTTTCTTTTCCTGCTTGGTCCATCCTTCTTCCGCCCCTGGTTCACCTTCCATCGACTCTGTGTGCTCAGGGACAGTCTCAGGGTTGAGTGTCTGGGTTTGGCTGGTTTCCTCGACGCTCCCTTCCTGCTCTTTGTCCTCCTCCTGGTTGCTGGCTCTTTCACGAGGGTCCACGGCGGATGGGAGGGGTCTGGCCTCCTCTGGGGCATCCATGGCTGCCACTCCCTTCTCCCACATCGCCTCGCCTTGCTCTGCCTGTGCGAGCTGTGTCTGCGGTCTGGGCAGGTCTTGTACAGATACCAGCCTCTCCACGCAGGTTGCAGCACTTAGCCTCCTGACAGTGCAGTGTCTAGTAGCTGGAGGCCGCCTCGTGCCTGGGTTTGCTGCAGGAGCAACACACTCTGGGCTGCCCCGGTACATCATGTACTCACGACTCATCCCAATCGCGAAGTTTGAGGGGAGGTGAGCGATGTTTCCCTCGTCATCCACCTTCAGTGTCGCCTTGATGCTCCTCTTGCTTGTCCAGATCGCTGGATCAAAATCCTGGAAATCCCTACCTAACAGCACTGTGGGAGAACCTTCACCACACGGACTGCAGCGGTTCAAGAAGGCAGCTCATCACCACCTTCTCAAGGGCAATTAGGGATGGGTAATAAACGCTGGCCTTGCCAGCGACACCCACATCCCATGAATGAAAAAAAAAGATGTCCACAGCCTTGAAACCACAGGTTTCGAGAAGAACCAGGCTGAATATAGAAATTTCAGAGGGGAAGTGAAAAAGGAAATAAGAGGGGCAAAGAGAGAGTATGAGAATAGACTGGCGGTCAACATAAAAGGGAACCCAAAAGTCTTCTGTAGGCATATCACCAGGTGGCAAGAGGAGGGGTGGGTCCGATTAGGGACCAAAAAGGAGATCTACTCATGGAGGCAGAAGTATTAAATGAGTACTTTGCATCAGTCTTTACCAAGGAAGAAGATGCTGCCAGAGTGTCAGTAAAGGAAGATATAGTTGAGATACTGGAAGGGATAAAAGTTGATAAAAAGAAGGTACTAGAAAGGCTAGCTGTACTTAAAGTAGATAGGTCACCCGGTCCGGATGGGATGCATCCTAGGTTATTGAGGAAAGTAAGGGTGGAAATTGCGGACGTGCTGGCCATAGTCTTCCAAATCTCTGTAGATACAGGGATGGTGCCAGAGGACTGGAGAATTGCAAATGTTACACCCTTGTTCAAAAAAGGGTGTAAGGATAAACCCAGCAACTAAAGGCCAGTCAGTTTAACCTCGGTGATGGGGAAACTTTTAGAAACGATAATCTGGGACTGAGTTAGCAGTCACTTGGACAGGTATGAATTCATTTGGGGAAAGGCAAATCATGTTTAATTAATTTGATAGAGTTTTTTGATAAGGTAACAGAGAGGGTTGATGAAGGCAATGCAGTTGATGTGGTGTATGTGGACTCTCAAAAGGCGTTTGATGAAGAGCCGCAAAAGAGTCAAAATTGAAGTCCATGGAATAAAAGGGGCAGTGGCAGCATGGATACAGAATTGGCTAAGTAACAGGAAACAGAGAGTAGTGGTGAATGGTTGTTTTTCGGACTGGAGGGATGTGTACAGTGGTGTTCCCCAGGGGTCGGTACTAGAACCACAGCTTTTTTTGATATATATTAATGATTTGGACTTGGGTGTACAGGGCACAATTTCCAAATTTGCAGATCACACGAAACTTGGTAGTGTAGTAAACAGTGAGGAGGATAGTGATAGACTTCAAGAGGATATAGACAGGCTGGTGGCATGGGTTGACACGTAAGTGGGAGTAGCTGGATTGCTCTTGCATTGAGCCGGCATGGATGCAATCCTCTCTGGCTACAGGCATGGTGCTGAAGGATTGGAGGACTGTTAATGTTGTACTGTTGTTTAAAAAGGGAGAAAGGGATAGACCGAGTAATTGTAAGTCAGTCAGTCTAACCGCGGTGGTGGGCAATCAATTCTGAGGAACAGCATAAATCGTCATTTAGAAAGGCAGGGTTAATCAAGGACAGTCAGCCTGGATTTGTTAAGGGAAGGTCGTGTCTGACTAACTCAATTGAATTTTTTGAGGAGACAACAAGGAGGGTCGATGAGGGTAACACTTTGGATGTAGTGTACATGGATTTTAGCAAGGCCTTCGACAAGGTCCCACATGGCAGACTGGTCAAAAAAGTAAAAGCCCATGGAATCCAAGGGAAAGTGGCTAGTTGGATCCAAAGTTGGTTCAGTGGCAGGGAGCAAAGGGTAATGGTTGAATGGTGGTTTTGCGACTGGAAGGCTGTTTCCAGTGGGATCCCGCAAGGCTCAGTACTAGGTCCCTTGCTTTTTGTGGTATATATTAATGATTTGGGATTTGAATGTAGGGGGCTTGATAAAGAAGTTTGCAGATGATACAAAAATTGGCCGTGTGGTTGATAGTGAGGAGGAAAGCTGTAGACTGCAGGAAGATATCAATGGACTGGTCAGGTGGGCAGAAAAGTGGCAAATGGAATTCAATCCAGAGAAGTGTGAGGTAATGTATTTGGGGAGAGCAAACAAGGCCAGGGAATACACAATAAATGGGAGGATACTGAGGTGTAGAGGAACAGAGGGACCTTGGAGAGCATGTCCACAGATCCCTGAAGATAGCAGGACAGGTAGATAAGGTGGTTAAAAAGGCATACGGGATACTTTCCTTTATTAGCCGAGGCATAGACTATAAGAGCCCGGAGGTTATGCTAGAACTGTATAAAACATTGGTTAGGCCACAGCTTGAGTACTGCATACAGTTCTGGTCACCACATTACAGGAAAGATGTGATTGCACCAGAAAGGGTACAGAGGAGATTTACGAGGATGTTGCCAGGGCTGGACAATTTTAGCTATGAGAAAAGATTGGATAGGCTGGGGTTGTTTTCTTTGGAACAAAGGAAGCTGAGGGGAGATTTAATTGAGGTTTATAAAATTATGACGGGACTAGATAGAGTGGATAGGGAGGACCTATTTCCCTTAGCAGAGGGGTCAGTGGCCGGGAGGGCATAGATTTAAAATAATTGGTAGAAGGATTAGAGGGGAGCTGAGGAGAAATGCTTTCACCCAGAGGGTGGTGGGGGTCTGGGACTCACTGCCTGAAAGGGTGGTAGAGGCAGAAACCCTCAACTCATTTAAAAAGTACTTGGATGAGCATTTGAAGTGCCGTAACCTACAGGGCCACGGACTAAGTGCTGGAAAGAGGGATTAAGCTGGATAGCTCTTTTTCGGCCGGCACGGACACAATGGGCACAGAAGGAGGCCATTCTACTCATTCAGCCTGGAAGTCCTCCATACTGTTTGCTGTGGAATGGAAAGCTGAGACTGTCTGATTTTTGCAAATTGGATTTTTCCTGCTGTTTAGTAGTTTTCATGCTGACATTTTTCCAATATTGTTAGTGCAATATTATTTTCTGCTGTTTTCTACAATTCAGGACCCGTTTGGCGCACACCTCCAGAAGCCGTATCCTTGCTGCCAACCTCAACGACAACCATACTGCTCAGTATTGGCATAGAATTTACAGCACAGAATCAAGCCATTCGGTTCAACAGGTCTATGCCAGTGTTTATGCTCCACACGAGCATCCTCCCACCTTACTTCATCTCACCTATCAACTTTCTCCCTCATGTAATCATCTAGCTTCCCCTTAAATGTATCTATGCTATTCGCCTCAACTACTCCATGTGGATGCGAGTTCCACATTCTCACCACTCTCTGAGTAAGGAAGTTTCTTCTGAATTCCTTATTGGATTTATTAGTGACTAGCTTATATTTATGGCCCCTAGTTTTGGACTCCCCCACAGGTGGAAATATCTTCTCCTCATCTACCCCATCATAATTTTAAAGATCTCTATCAGGTCACTGCTCAGTCTTCTCTTTTCTAGAGAAAAGAGCCCCAGCCTGTTCAGTCTGTTCTGATAGTTGTAGATTGGTAGGAGGAAGAGGAGTTTTGGTGGAGGGAGAAAAGGCAAGTGTACTTGCACCTCAGGCATCTGGCACCCACCTACAGATGGCTCACGAGTTACACTATCCAATCCAGACACAACTAATTGGGCATGTCTGGACACCCATCTTTTTCATCTCCATTTCAGCAGGGAGGCCGTTATCGAGCTGTGCCATCTACTGGATATTTTCGTTGTACTTAAAGAATTGTGAGTCCAATACCACAAGTTGATGGTTTTTCCTTTATTCGCTTCCGTGTAGAGAGCGTTGGTTACATGGATAGAGTATAGTTAAAGACATAAGCACGCGCTTCTATCAGATGCCACCTCAAGACAGTGAGGAATGACTTTTAGTTACAATATTGCTGAACAAAAGCAGGCAAGTTTTTTTATACATTACTACAGGCTTGCAGCTACATTGCTACCATTAGTTCATTTGAAATTACATACATTGTTAAACACTTAATCTAATCATAGGAACTGGCCAGATCAGACCACCATTGAGTGCAAATTAGCTAAGCATTGCCTTCCCCAAGACAAAGGAGAATCTTGGATTCAATGGCAGCTGCTAGCTGGTCAGTAAAACTAAGTACTTGTGAACAAGATTCCCATTAAAAGTACTTAACCTAATCACTGAGTCCATTTCATGTTCATAGAATCATAGAAAATTTACAGCACTGAAGGAGGCCATTCAGCCCATCATGGCCGCCCCAGTCGAAAATGAGCCACCCAGCCTAATCCCACTTTCCAGCACTTGGTCAGTAGCATTGTAGGTCACGGCACTTCAAGTGCACATCCAGGTACTTTTTAATTGAGTTAAGGGTTTCTGCCTCTACCACCCTTTCAGGCAGTGAGTTCCAGACCTCTACCCCTGGTTATTGACCTCTCTGCTAAGGGAAATAGGTCCTTCCTATCCACTCCATCTAGGCCCCTCATATTTTTGTTAATGGGAAAAAAGATCTCGCCACACAATAGAGGATAATTGGGTTCCAGCCTGGCCTCCTTTGGAGAAGGGTGGAGCCTAGACTAACTTACTGGCTGCATGTATAGAAAAAATCACCCATGAATAGTACCAATTTTTTAACAGGTGTTTTAGAAGGGGACCAGAAAAAAGCAAACTCTGCCTAAATTACTTTCTTGTCATTTCTTATTACTTACCTAATTCTTTACACTTCAATGTTTCCAACACCATCTACTGGAGACTGACCTCCAAGCAAGATCCAGTGCAGGGACAGCCCCGCCCATTGTGGTGGAAGTCACCATCACACTGAACTTTTAAATCATAGGATCCTTCCAAGTCACCACTAGTGACATTTGCCAAATCAGTCAGCACTCAGTCCACTGATACATCAAGTGGGCCACAGAAGTCCTGTTGGCCAGGGACAACACTTTTGTCACTTTCCCCACAGAAAGGAGGCAACAGCTCAAGAGGACACAATACTATTACTAAGTGATTGGTTTCCTTAAAGTGCATGGCCTCACTGATGCCACCCAGAGAGCCATTATTGTGCTTAACGCAACCCCGTGGCATATAAAAATCGGAAAGGTTCCTATTCCATCAATATTCAGGTTATCTCGGACCACAAGAATGGATGAATGCAGGTGACTGCAAGATACCCCAGCAGCAGCCATGAGGCCTTCATCTCGTGACAGCTCATAGTGCCAGCAATTCCTGAAGGACGAGGTGGATTGCACAGATGACTGCTGGAAGACAGGGCTGCCCCTTGGAGCCCTAGCTATTAACCAATCAGGAACCCTTACACTGAGAAGAACTTGTACACAGCCAATTAAGTGCTTTTGAAGTGTAGAAACACGACAGCCAATTTGCATAAATCAAGTTCCCACAAACAATGAGATAAATGTCCAAATAATCTGTTCTAGTGAATTTGGTTCCGGTATAACTGTTGGCTAGGATACCGGGAGAACTCCCCTGCTTCTCAAATAGTGCCAGGGAAGAGCAGATTAAGTGTCTCATCTGAAAGACAACACTTGCAACAGTACAGCACTCCCTCAGTACTGCACTTTAGTGCCCGCCTAGTTTATATGCTCAAGTCTCTGAGATGGTGAGAAAATAAAATGAAGCTCATGCCTCCACCCAAATTCTGGCGAAACATATGATTGGTATCTTCAAACAGAGAGTCCTCTGTCTGGACAGATAGAATGTTATCCAACTCTACAGACATGAGAACGTCTCCAAGATCATCTGCATCGACAATATTCAGCATAATTTTGCTGGTGGAAGGAGATCTGGCCCAGACAGAAGTGTCAGTCATAGATTTACAGCACTTCCCATTAAAAGCAGTCCTGTAACCTTCTCTGTATTACACTCGCCCCCATTACCAACATGCAGAGAGAGCTAAAGATTTTCAAAGTATTGTATAAAGAGCTTCTGCTGATTAACCAGTTCAGCTTAATATACAGCTCCTGTGCTGTACAGATCCACAAGTCACACTACAGCTGCCCTTAACCCTTGCTTCCTCCTGTTACTGCCTGTCTGTTGCCATCTGTACTTGTTCCTCCTCCCCAGTGTTCAGAGTTTCACCGGGTTTTTTCTTTTTTGACTCCCCTATCTGATTCCCCACAGCGGATGGTTCTGTGCTGTGCTTACAGGGATTGGAAGGCTTGATTGGTACTGACATGATGGGCCTGCTTCTTGCTCCTCCCTGGTGCCAGCTTCTTCAACTTGGGAGACCCTTACATAAAGAGAAAGGGAATATGTGTTAGCATAGGGTATGCGGTCAAAGGCTGAGTACACAGTAGCAAGGCCAATACGGTTCCTTGCAACAGAGAGGCAGATGTGGCTACCTGCCAGTCACTAATTAACTGTAAAGGGCAAGCAGAAAGAATTTGTTGAAATGAACATTTATCTTGTCAGGCTGGCACAAAGCCACCAAGCTTTCCCCTGTCCACTCCCTTAATGGTCTTCATGCAATTTACTCGTAGGTCCTGCTCCGCAGGTCAGTTGAAGCAGTGGAGGTTAGGTGGTCCGCCATCAGTGCAGGTTCTCTCTCAAAGTTTATGGGCAGATTTCTTCTACAAAAACAGACCAAATAGTTGCAGCACATGAGTTGCAGCCCAATGCCCAGCCTCCATTTGATACGGTGCAAAATGATAAGTACAAAGCATGCACGTAGTCCAAGAAGCTGTAGTGCGTGGGTTCAAAAGCATAGAACAGTTACGTGTGTCGAAGGAAACCTTTGGCTGCCATTAAGTTGGAGTTGTGGCTTCATTGATATCCTGCTTAGGGGGTGTAAATGTGAACATTGTGGTCAGTGTTTCACACGCTGCTTTGCCGATGTAGCACCATGCTGTGAATTGAGTTTTTGGTGCATGCATAGTAGTCATTTCTTTCCTTTTCTTTCGGCATTCTTTAGTCAGCCCTATCTCTTCTTCAGTCGAAAGAATATTTTCTGCATTTGCTCCCATGTTTTATGAACAACAGAGACTGCACTGATTCTGTTTGCTATCTTCTGTCATGCCTGTTACACATTGGCTCTATTAGGAGGGTTCCCCTCGGCCAGAAATGTGGCAACTTTCCTCAGTTTCACCCCCTCCATTAGGACCTCCAGGCTCTCTTCAGGGAAGAGGGCAGTTCTTGAAGCTCCTCCAGCAATCTTGCTTAATAGCAAACAGGCTCTAATCGACACAAAGCTTCACTTCATAGCATCCTTTGCTTCAGTAATGAAGGGTCACACACTCAAAACGTCTTTTAACAGATGTCGACTGACTTGCTATTTATTTCGAGCATTTTGTGCTTTTATTGGCACAATATTTGGGGGGGGGGGGAGAATAATTCGCTCACTCCAAATCTGCCATTTGGTTTTAATACACACCACCTCAAATATACCCCAGTCTGTGGATAAGCAGCAGCTTATTTTTAAACAGTCACTTTCATATTTTAAGGTTTGTGGTATGTGGCTGAATTGTGGTAAATACTGTCAACATGTATTGAACAGTTTCCAGTAAAAAGTTCATAAGGGACCCAGATTTCATATACAGATGGAAAGTCCTATCTACAATTATAATGCTGTAACTTAAGAAATAGCCAATAATACTTTGCCGTCTTAAAATAGACAAGTGCTCAGACTGAAACTTTTTGCAACAACAGTTACACAGAAGGAAGAAAATGCCTTTCTGCTCACTTAAGATTAGACTCTTGGTTATGCCCCCATTTGACAAAAGTTCTCAAAAATATTCAAAAATTACACTTACAATTTTTTTCTTTCTTCAAAGGATGCTATGAAATGAAAAATAACCGTTGGATCCTTTTATTGCAATTTCACAGAAATAATCCTAACACTAAAGGGGGTACTTAAAACCTACCACTCCACCCAGTGGGGAAATGGTGCGAGCAGGCGGTTAAGGTGATGGAGGAGTTCGCACTGCGTTCCCGCCCACCACTATTTTAATTAGTCCAAAATCAGGCACGGGAAGGCCGCCCACCTCAGAAGAGCGGGAGCCTAATTAAAGTGGCAACATTGAGTCTTAATGATATCATTGGGACACACCCACCGTTTTAACCGTGGACCCGCGAAAGGTTCCGGCAGCCACAATCCCGCTATTCAAGAAAGGAGGGAGAGAGAAAACAAGGAACTACAGGCCAGTTAGCCTGACATCAGTCATCGGGAAAATGCTGGAATCCATTATTAAGGAAGTAGAAACAGGGCACTTAGAAAATCATAATATAACTAGGCAGAGTCAACATGGCTTTATGAAAGGGAAATCGTGTTTGACAAACCTATTAGAGTTTTTTGAGGATGTAACTAGCAGGGTAGATAAAAGGGAACCAGTGGATGTCATATATTTGGATTTTCAAAAGGTATTCGATAAGGTGCCATATCAAAGGTTGTTACACAAGATAAGGGCTCATGGGGTTGGCGTTAACATATTAGCATGGACAGAAAACAGACGGTAGGGATAAACGGGTTATTTTCAGGCTGGCAGGCTGTAACCAGTGGAGTGCCGCAAGGATCAGTGCTTGGGCCTCAGCTATTTACAATCTACATTAATGACTTAGATGAAGGGACCGAGTGTAATGTATCCAAGTTTGCTGACTATACAAACCAAAATGGGAAAGTAAGCTGTGAGGAGGATAAAAAGGGGGTGATTTTAGGAGGCAAATGCAGGTGCGTTGGGAGCGGGGGGGCTCCGAAAATTGCGCAAATCCCGCCCGGGTTCGGAAGCTGGCTCCAACCCACCGGCTTCCGAGTTTCCCAGGGACCCACCTGTGTGCACGCGGGTGACCTGAAAACAGAAGTCCCACCGGCTATGACAGTTAAAAAGCCAAATGTATCTCATTGAGGTACTTAAGGCACTTTACCTGTGACAGATGAAGGGATTAGAAAGATTTTTAACTTACCTGGGTAGCTTGCC
Organism: Heptranchias perlo; assembly: GCF_035084215.1. Lineage (NCBI taxonomy): Eukaryota > Metazoa > Chordata > Chondrichthyes > Hexanchiformes > Hexanchidae > Heptranchias > Heptranchias perlo. The sequence goes on along the minus strand of NC_090325.1, from coordinate 121,791,428 downwards.
CACCGCGTCTGAAAGAAACTAAATAAATTAAATAAAAAACCACGCAAGGAAGTGAAAACACTAAATGCACCTACCTTTGAAACCTGCTCCGATGTCGAATGTCTCCAGTTCTGATGTCCCTCTCTTCACCCTCCCGATCTATCCCCGACGTCCCCCCGATCTTCTCCTCTCCCCCCGATCTTCCCCTCTCCCCCCGATCTTCCCCTCCCCCCCCCCGATCTTCCCCTCTCCCACCCGATCTTCCCCTCTCGAACCCCAATCTTCCCTTCTCCTCCCCCGATCTTCCCCTCTCCCCCCCCCGATCTTCCCCTCTCCCCTGATCTTCCCCCTCCACCCCTGATCTTCCCCTCTACACCCCTGATCTTCCCTTCTCCACCCCTGATCTTCCCCTCTCCCTCCCGATCTTCCCCTCCCCTCTCCCCCCCGATCTTCCCTTCTCCACCCCTGATCTTCCCCTCTCCCCCCCGATCTTCCCCTCTCCCCGCCCCGATCTTCCCTTCTCCACCCCTGATCTTCCCCTCTCCCTCCGATTGTCCCCTCCCCTCTCCCCCCCGATCTTCCCCTCCCCTCTCCCCCCCCCGATCTTCCCCTCTCCCCCCCCGATCTTCCCCTCTCCACCCCGATCTTCCCCTCTCCCTCCGATTGTCCCCTCCCCTCTCCCCCCCGATCTTCCCCTTCCCCCCCCCCCAATCTTCCCCTCCTCCCATCACCCCCCCCCCGGACTTCCAGTCCAGCGCCGGATTTTCCATTCTCCCCCCTCCTAGTCTTCCATTCCAGCTCCGGATGATGTCTGGCTCTCTCTCTTTCCCGGCCACCCCCTCGCATTGCAGCTCCTGATGGCAGCCAGCAAGTCAATCGGGCTAGCTACCGGGCACGAAACCCGGAGAGGACGTTAACCATTATCAATCAACGTGTGATCGGTTCGGAAACGGTAAGTTTGGTTCATGCGGGTTTGCCACGCGCCCATTCGCCCCGCTGCCATCCCACTTCGCCGCTAATATCGGGGCAGAGTCTGCAAAGGGATGTAGACAGGTTAAGTGAGTGGGCAAGAAGGTGGCAGATGCAATATAATGCGGGGAAATGTGAGGTTATTCACTTTGGTAGGACGAATAGAAAAACAGAATATCTTTTAAATGGTGAGAAACTATTAAGTGTTGGGTCTTCAGTGAGACTTGGGTATCCTCGTACAAGAAACACAAAAAGTTAGCTTGCAAGTACAGCAGGCAAGTAGGAAAGCAAATGGAATGTTGGCCTTTATTGCAAGGGGGTTAGAGTACAAAAGTAATGAAGTCTTACTACAATTATACAGGGGTTTGGTGAGACCTCACCTGGAGTACTGTGTACAGTTTTGGTCTCCTTATCTGAGGAAGCCATGATGTGGAGATGCCGGTGATGGACTGGGGTTAACAATTGTAAACAATTTTACAACACCAAGTTATAGTCCAACGATTTTATTTTTAATCCACTCTTCCACACCACCTGAGGAAGGGGAAAGCCCCCGAAAGCTTGTGGGATTAAAAATAAAATCATTGGACTATAACTTGGTGTTGTAAAATTGTTTACAATTATCTGAGGAAGGACATAGTTGCCTTAGAAGCGGTGCAGCGAAGGTTCACAAGATTAATTCCTAGCATGAGAGGGTTGTCCTATAAAGAGAGATTGAGTAGAATGGACCTATAGGCCCCGATATTACCAGGGAGGTGAGATGGCAGCGGGGGGGGCGCAATTGGCCACATGGGTAACCCGCCCGGTAAAATCCGTCTGTTCCCCAGGTGATCGCAGGTAAATTGGAGCCACTTAACGTGGCTTCCGGGTTTCCCCTCGGAAACCTGAGCAGCGGGCGGACTGCGCACCCGCATCACAGGTTGTCAGCTGGAGGAGCTCTATTTAAAGGGACAGTCCTCCAATGGCTGCTCCTGGAGCAAACACCCAAAAGTACACAATGGAGCAGCATAGGGGTAAGGCTGCTCCTAGATTCAGTGATGTCTCACTCCAGGTGCTACTGAATGGGGTGGTGAGGACGAGGGATGTATTTTATCCGGCGGATGGGAGGATGTGGCCTGCCTCTGCCACCAAGAAGGCCTGGCTCGAGGTGGCAGAGGAGGTCACCAGCAGCAGAAATGTCTCCAGCATCTGGATCCAGTGCAGGAAGCACTTCAATGACCTAATTAGGTCATTGAAGTGCTTCCGGCATCTCCACATCATGGCTAACTAGGTCAGCTAAAGTGAGTACACTTACTCATTCTCCTACACTGCGTCTTCCACATCACCGCCCCCACCCCACAACTCATTCTGCACTGCCAACACTACTCTACCACATCACTCCTCACACTCACTCAAACCTCATCCTCAACTTACTTGCACTTATTCACCACTTCCTCACCTCCCCAGTACTCATCCCGCCACTACCACTCAACCCAATCCTTATACAATGTCATGGCTCTGTCTCATACTCACCCTCTGATGCATCTCTTTTACGTCAGCCGCACCCAAACCAATGCATTCATCGGTTGGCCACGTCACCATCACTCACTCACGCCTCTCTACTTTCTCCCCTTATAGGAGAAGAGAGGCCAGAATGCACAGGAGAGGGCGAAGACCGGAGGGGGGCCACAAAATCTAGTCGTCCTCACAGACGCGGAGCAGGAGATGCTGAAACTGAGCTGCACCCTCAAGTGCCTGTCCGTCAGGGACGCCGAGACTGACACCCAATAAACGTCTGGTGAAAAAATGTAACATTCAGCACTCACAATAGCAAATGATGTTAACATGCCTTGCCATCTTCAGCACCTCAACATCTGTCATCATGCTTAACAATGCTTTCTGTTCTCTTACAGGGCCTTCAGCGACCGCTGTGATGGCGGAGGGTGATTCCTCAGAGGACCTGCCGGCCTCTGAGGGGGCACTGTCACATCTGAGCACGCTATCCACCAGCGCAGATACACACACCTCAGTGGGTCCCCGTCCTCACTTAGTTGGGGTCGCACATAGTGAGTCAACACACACATGTGAGCACGAGCAGAGACTGGTGGCAGGGGCAGCTGTAGAGAGTCTGCATCGGTGAGAGCACTCTTCTCCAGGCTCTGCTCAGCTGGACACAGACGCTGAACCCTGGGGGCCATCCATGAAAAGGAGAATGATCGAGGGGCAGCAACTCATTTCTGAGGTGCTGGAACAAGTGCTACGTGCACTCTCCACAATCGTGCAGAGGATGGAGGAGTCCAACTCCTGCACGAGTGGAATGATGTGTAAGGGGTTTTGTTTCCAGGGCTAATTGTAGGTCAGCCAGTTATGTTTTCCTGGGCTGCCCTGCCCGCTGTGCAGTTTCGAATCGCTTTCCCCTTCCTGATTCTGAGCTCAGGACTTATCGAGCGGTAATAAGGACAGACAAACAGACCAGTGGATTGTGCAAGGAAAACCAATGTTTATTAATAAGAAAACTAAATCTACAAGGTAAACAGTATTATACAGAAGATAAAAGGAATCACTATGGATGCAATACAGTCTTACACTTAACGGGGTGGAAGAAACGGACACACCGAGGGAAAATTCTAAAATCACAATTTTAGCAATACCCCTTTAACTCCCACCCTTACACCTAGCTAGGTTGTCTTGTGGCGGCCAGAAAAAAAAATAATGCTCACCGGTGAAACAGATGAAAAGGCCTGGCCCCTGTGCCCCTGCTGCTGCCGTCGACACGTGGTTGCGATGTTTACTGGACGGCCTTCCTTCTTGGTTGCTAGCAGACAAGCAGGACGCTGGACCGAGGCGAAGAGAAAGAGGGAGAGAGGTTCTGGGACGTCCCAGTTATACCCTCCCGGTAATAGGTTATTTTCGCGCCTCATCAGTTTGCTCCATTGTCCGATTTGGGCGCGAAAACGTAAGACAATAGGGCCCCGGTCATGGCCCATTTACATTAATGGCCAGTACCTGTACTGATCTGTTCCATAACTGCTTTCCATTGTTCCGAATGTTCCTTAATGGGTCACCTTAGTCCTGGGATTACTCCTGCTCGAATTTTGATTGTGTAGGTCGGCAATGTTGATGGCTTGCCTCAAGGCGTGAATGCAACTGCATTGTTCAAAGAGCCCTGTCTGAAACACGGAGCCTGCCAAGCTGTCAGAGAATCCAATTTCAAATGCTGCAGGCCCTTGGCCACGTGTCTGACTGCAGCCATTTTGAGAGACCCTGGGATTTTTAAAACACAGTCACAACAGAGTTTCTTTAATAACTCCAATAAATCTTCGGGGGGTGGGGGACATGTGAAATTTTGCGAATCCCTTCAGATGGCACAGGTAAGGGAGGGCATCTCTGAGATACTGTTACAGGGACGGGAGGGCATCTCTGACATAGTGTCGCGGGTAAGTGCGGGAATGTCTGCGATGGAGGGAAGGCTAGCCTCCATGGAGCTTCAAGCACGGCTCACCAATGAGTCCATTGAGGCCCTGACAACGGCCCTTCGGACTCAGGGTGAACAACATTCTGCCACCTTAAACAGGCAGGCAGATACTCTGGCACTGGCCTTACAAGGCTTCACATATTCCTCCAAACTGTTGTCCAGCAGAGTGGTAGGAGTGATGTGGGCCTGGCCCAGAGGAGGGAAGATGGCGAAAGGGGACACGGAAGTGGGGACACCACTCAAAGTGCTCCCACGTCTTACCTGTTGCCCCCCTCTCAACCAGTACCCGCAATGCTGCCTCCTCTCCAGCTGGCCGAGTCTGCCCCTGCACAGGTGCAGGTGGAGCAGTCTTTGGAGGGGCCCTCATGGGCACCAAAACCCAAAGGGCCTAGGCCCAAAGCATCTAATCAGTCAGGGAATGAACAAGAGCAACCTGCCACTACCTCTGCTGCAGCCACAGAGGAGTAGTCATAAGCAAAAGGAGAAAGTTTTGTGAGCACAAAGTGGGTGCACAGGGGTGTCTGATGGTTTGTCATGTTTTTTATTTATATTTGATTTTTGTTAATCGCACATTAAATATCATTATTGTCACCACTACTGCCATGTCTTGGCCATTCTTGACTGGCTTGTGTAATAAGGCCCTTTCATGAGGTTCACCATGATGCCACCCATTGGGTCACTCTACAGTGAGTAAAAGTGTAGTTGTAGGACTGTTTTGTGCAGGGGGTGGGGGGGTGGGGGGGTGGGAATGCTGGTGTGGCCGCTGCTCTGTCCAGGTGGTGAGGACTGGACTCTTCACATTGTCTGGTATTAGGAGAACTGTTCATATATCAGTGACTCCCTGGCCTCACGAGCAACCAGGTGAGCCGATGTTCTGCCCATGGGTAGCTCCTCCTCCTCCGCCTCCTCCTCCTCCTCCTCCTCCTCCTCAATATGGGTGGCAGATGTGGATGGGGCCTCCTCCAGCGGCACCCCTCTCTTTTGTGCTATGTCACAACACACTACTATAATGCGTCCCACTCTGTCTGGTGCATATTGAAGCACTCCCCCAAAACGATCAAGGCACCTGAAGTTCATCTTGAGCAGCCCTATAGCCTGCTCAATGTAGACCAAGTAGTGATGTGGCTGTCGTTCTATCGATGCAGTTGCTCCGTGGTGGGGTTCCTCAGAGGTGTCATGAGCCACATGTGCAGGGGGTATCCCTTGTCCCCGAGGAGTCAGCTCTTGCGGGTGTTGGGTGCGTGGAAGAGGGGCAGGATGTTGGACTCCCAGAGGATGAAGGAATCGTGGCAACTGCCAGGGTATCTGGCGCACACGTGAAGGAATCTCTTCCGGTGGTCACAGATGAGCCGAGTGTTGATGGAGTGATAGCCCTCCCTGTTGATGAACAGTCCTGGCTCGTGTGGAGGTGCTTGTATTGCTATATGGGTGCAATCAATTACACCCTGCACACGTGGGAAACCAGCCACAGCGTGGAATCCCACTGCCCTCTCGTCTGGCTGAGGTCATTCGTGGGGAAGTTGATGTAGTGCGAGGCCCTGCGAAACAAGCCGTCGGGTGACCTGCCTTATGCACTTGTGTGCAGACGACTGAGAGACCCTGGCGATGTCCCCGGTGGCACCCTGGAACGATCCGGAGGCGAAGAAGTTGAGGGCAGTGGTGACTTTGACAGCGACAGGTAAGGAGATGCTGCTCGGCCCAGCCAGTAGCAGCTCGGCATGGAGGAGGCTGCGGATGTCCGCAACTACCTGGCGACTGACTCTGAGCCTCCGTATGCACTGCTCCTCAGAGAGGTCCAGGAAGCTGAGCCTCAGTCAGTAGACCCTGTGGCGAGGGTAGTGCCTTCTGTGACATCGCTCTCTCTCTTGTTGCCCTCCGTGTTGTTGTGCAGGTGCCCGTGGCACAGCACTGTGTTGAGGAGCTCCACATGGCGGAGGTGGACGGCGTGCCTGGCGAGGCTGGTGATGTTGCTCATCCTCGGATGAAGTGATGAATACAGCCATGATGCCCCCCCCCATCCTGACGGTGTGAGTTTGAGGGGGTTCACAATGTAGGTAAATGTGTTTGCACAGCAGAGTTTAGGGTGTAAATTAAGAATTTTGAGTGAAAAGACAAAGGACTTGCAGCCAAAACTTTGCCTGAAGTGACAGAATGCCCTGCATCTCCCACTGGCTGCTGGCTGAAACACGTCTGCTACAACAGGGAGTGTTTCCCACAGCACAGGAAACACGCTGAGGATCCTTCAAAATTGCACCCCTGACAAAATGTCCACTCAATGAGGTCTCTCAAGTACCTCAATTATCTGCCTAACTATGTAAATTATCATCCCGCCAGCTTTAATTGCCGGTGGGAGTCCTGCATTCGGGAGGTGTGCGCGCACTCGAACACATCACTGGGGAACCCGGAAGTCAGCAGGTTGGAGCCGGGCTCCGAACCCCCCATCCCCCATGCACCCGCTCGGCCATCTGAAAATCAGCCCCATACTCTCTGGAGTTTAACAGAATGAGAGGTGATCTAATTGAAACATATAAGATTATGAGGGGGCTTGATAGAGTAGATGCTGAGAGGTTGTTTCCCCTGGCTGGAGAGTCTAGAACTAGGGGGCATAATCGTAGGATAAGGGGTCGGCCATTCAAGACTGAGATGAGGAGAAATTTCTTCACTCAGAGGGTTGTGAATCTTTGGAATTCTCTACCCCAGAGGGCTGTGGATGCGGAGTCATTGAATATATTCAAGGCTGAGATAGACAGATTTCTGGACTCTAGGGGAATCAAGGAATATGGGGATCGGGCAGGAAAGTGGAGTTGAGCTCAAAGATCAGCCATGATCTGATTGAATGGCAGAGCAGGCTCGAGGGGCTATGTGGTCTACTCCTGCTCCTATTTCTTATGTTCTTGTGTTCTTATCCTAGCCACGGGAAGCTCTGGTGAGTTTTGTTTTTAAAATGTTTTAACGTTCCTTGTGGGCAAAGAGGCTAAGGATACCTTGGCCCTCCTCTGCCTCTGGCTTCTTCCTCCCTCCCTCCATCACGGACTTTCCCAATTTCCCCCCCATTCCTTGCTTACTTTGGTGGGAACCGTTTTCGTGGGTCCCTGACGGCGGCCTGACCCTCCACGTATTTTGACTCCCGCCCACCAGAGGCAACATCATTTCTGCTATCTTCAGGCGGGAGTCAGTGTCCGGAAATGACAATGAGGCCTGGAAGTTAAAATCTCCCAGGCCTCATGCTCCAAGGGGCCAGAAGGCTTGCCGATCGCTTAGATCCACGCAACTCCGATTCCCACCCCGAGTTAAAATCGGGACTTAACTCTTGCCTTATGTTTGCAATCATTTGCATGAAAAATCCAGAATATGCCACACACCTGACTTTATCCCATAGATCAGTGCCTTCTTTGTATTCAATATCTATATTACTTACAATTTGTACAGACTCCATAATACTTAAAAGTAATTCACACTTACCTGTTTACATATACAGATGCCTTGGCCAAGAGGGTCAGTCTCATAAGGATCTGATCATCAGTGAAACATTTAACTAACCAGCCTCCTGCAAAATAAAGTCACAGGTACAATGCTCATCGTACCTAGACACATTTAGGTCAAAATCACTGTGAAATATTAGTAACAAATGTATTCTCATGAAATTCCTCCATTATCTTAACAAAGCCATTAACACATTTGTTATTAACGTCATACAGCGCAATTTTAACCCAACAGTTTTAGGCATACCCTAGGGGTGACTGATTTTAGTATTCTCTAATTCTTATTGTAGAATATTCTGCATTGAAAATTCTAAATAAAATGATTTTTCACATTGTACAAAACATTTATCTAGTTTAAAGGCTACAGTAAACAACTTGCATGAAAACATTCAGAATTTTTATTTGCAGGACACAAAATATTCTCCTTCCATTTCCGCCCAGACTGATGGAATGGTGGTGTCCTTCCTCCACCAGCTGTAAGATAGCATATGAAGTATTGTCTTAGAAAAACATTTAGGTGAATTATAACCATGCCTTTATTCATTAAAAGCTATTCCATTTGTGATGCCCAGCTTTTAAGTCACTTGTCATGAATGATCTAGCAGGTAGTAAATCATTCAAATATATATGCAAAATAATGTTTCATAACATTCCAAGTGTAAATGTTCTGAATTAATCAGAGTACAAATATCAATGCATTTCTTATAGGTTAGGCTTTTGTTTCATTTTGAAACTGCTACTGATCAGGCTGGGTAGATTTGTTTCTAGTTTTAGTTTCAAATCTTAAATACATAAAATAAAAGAACTGAAACTTGTTATTGCTTTGAAAGTGAATGCCAACCTAATTACTAAACTCAGCTCTTTGATTTTTGAAATTTTAAGCCTTTTCCCCTTGCTTTCTTTGGTCCACCACCGCCAAGGATATTGGCCCCACTGCTACCAGAATGATTGCAAGAGTGGCCCAAGTTGACTCATTCTTCAATTGCACTTCTCATCCTGTAAAGTAACTTTGAACCACAACAACACATTTATATAGCGCCTTTAACATAGTGAAATGTCCCAAGGTGCTTCATATGAGCGTTATCAAACAAAATTTAACACCAAGCCACATAAGGAGATATTAGGACAGGTGACCAAAAGCTTAGACAAAGAGGCAGGTTTTAAGGAGCGTCTGAATGGCGGAGTAAGAGGTACAGAGGTGAAGAAGTTTAGGGAGGGAATTCCAGAGCTTAGGGCCTAGGCAGCTGAAGGCACAGCCACCAATGGTGGAGAGATGAAAATCGGGGAGGTGCAAGAAGCCAGAACTGGAGGAGAACAGAGATCTCAAAGGGTTATAGGGCTGGAGGAGGTTACAGAATTAGGGAGAGGCGAGACCATGGAGGGATTTGAAAACAAGGATGAGAATTTTAAAATCGAGGCATTGCCGGACCGGGAGCCAATATAGGTCAGCGAGCACAGGGTGATGGGTGAACAGGACTTGTTGCGAGTTAGGATATGGGCAGCAGAGTGTTGGATGAGCTCAAGTTTATGGAGGGTGTAAAGTGGGAGGCCGGCCAGGAGAGCATTGGAAAACAAGTCTTGAAGTTACAAAGGCATGGATGAGGGTTTCAGCAGCAGATGAGCTGAGGCGGGGGAGATACGGGCGATGTTACGGAGGTGGAAGTAGGCGGTCTTGATGATGGAGAGGATATGGGACCAGAGCTCAGCTCAGGGTAAAATAGGATGCCAAGGTTGAGAACAGTCTGGTCCAGCCTCAGACAGTGGCCAGGGAGAGGGGTGGAGTCAGTGACTAGGAAACGGAGTTTGTGGCGGGGACTGAAGACAATGGCTTTGGTCTTCCCAATATTTAATTGGAGGAAATTTTGGCTCATCCAATACCGGATGTCGGACAAGCAGCGTGACAAATCAGAGGCAGTGATCATTTTGTGGGTAAATGCACTGTCCTGTGTAATACTAAGCCATACAGACCAGGTGTTCCCAGGTTTGATCCCCATTCTGTACTGATCTCAATCAGGACAACAGTTGGGATGCTACAATTGGCCTCAGCACCCATGGAACAGGGTGGGAGAAAAAAAATCAGCCAGGGTCCTAGCATCTGATTGCTATATAGTGACACTTACTGGAGAATGCACAACTGTGGACATAGAGTGAGGTCAGGATCAGCTATGCAGTGATATCCACACAGTCGAATATTTTACCTATACTTGTTTTTCACGTGAAGAATAGCCACTTGTGTGAGGTATCAGTGAGCTGCATCTGCCAGTGGAAAGAAAATCGTGCAGTTTCTATTACAAGCAGTCGGTCTGCAACATTGGTTTTAAACCCTGGTGGCAAATTCAAAACCTACAAAGACCTCGTAATGTATTGTTCTAGAAAACTGTCCCAAATACATTCCAGAAATTCATTGCCTGTACTGCTTGTGCTGCTTCTCCCTTTTAACAGCTGATCCTGACAGCTGTTGCATCTTATACAAACCGGTGTAACATACCCCGTGTGCACTAGTGGGATAAAGCCAGGAAACTGCCATTCAAGGAGCCACGGGCTCTCAGGCAACCGGATGTAAATGAGGCCAGTGCCAACGAGCGGATAGTTCATGGAACACTTCCAGGATCGTGAGAAAACTCGGGGGGAACCTTTTAAAGGCAAACAAGTGCCAGAACCAGCTTCACTATCCATTTCCTCACTGAAAGAATTGCCAAAGCCGTTCAAGTACTGCTAAGGCACTAGAACAGACAAGGAAATTAACCCCCGTGTATTTATTCAGCCTGGAAAACTTATGTTAAATAATATGAAGAGTTTATTTTACATCGAGTTACATGGAATCTACAGCACAAAAACAGGCCATTCAGTCCAACTGGTCTATGCCAGCGTTTTTGGTCCACACGAGCCGCCTCCCTCCATACTTCATCTAACCCTATCAGCATATCCTGCTATTCCTTTCTCCCTCGTGTGCTTATCCAGCTTCCCCTTAAATCCTTCTATGCTATTTGCCTCAACTACTCCTTGTGATAGTGAGTTCCACATTCTCACCATTCTTTGGGTAAAGAAGTTTCTCCTGAATTCCCGATTGGATTTATTAGTGATTATCTTAAATTTATCACCTCTAGTTTTGGACTCTCCCAACCAGTGGAGACATTTTCTCTATGTCTACCCTATCAAACCTTTTCATTATCTTAAAGACCTCTATCAGGTCACCCCTCAGCCTTCTCTTTTCTAGAGAAGGGAGCCCCAGCCTGTTCAGCCTTTCCTGATAAGTATATCCTCTCAGTTCTGGTATCATCCTTGTGTATCTTTTTGCACCTTCTCCAATGCCTCGACATCCTTTTGAGAACATGGAGAGCAGAACTGTTCACCGTACTCCAAGTGTGGTCTAACCAAGTTTCTATACAAGTTTAACATAACTTCTCTGCTTTTCAGTTCCATCTCTCTAGAAATGAACCCCAGTGCTTGATTTGCCTTTTTTATGGCCTTATTAACCTGCATCACTATTTTTAGTGATTTGTGTTTCTGTACCCCAAGATCCATTTGCTCCTCTACCCCATTTAGACTCCTTGGGCCCTAAATTGGGCCGTGTGGTTCCCGTTGTTTCGGCACTACACAGCCTCTCTGACATCCAAGGTGGCTTCTTGGATGCGCATGCATGTTTCCAGCATGACATGCACCAGACACCATCTTGGTATAGGAGTTAGCGCAGGGGCAGGTAAAGAACGCTGGAATCATGTAAAGTAGGGAGAAAATGGCTTCAATCAGTGTACAACATTGATTTAAAGTGTTGCACATCATTTTGGGACTTAACGCTCAACTCAGCGCACAGTCTTAACGCCGACCATCTGAACGTGTCTTAGAAAGCCTGGAGGACCCCGCCCCCCCACTGGCGCTATTTAAAGGGACCATGCAGGATTTACAGGTTATTGGCGGGATTATTGCTTCTGGCTGCCGAGACATTTGTAACTGTTTTTGGAGGTCTCCTATACTTGAATACTAGGATTGGGGGGCATAGCCTAGCATTTAGAGCCAGGACGTGCAGGAGTGAAGTTGGGAAATGCTTCTATATACAAAGGTTGGGAGAAGTTTGAGAAGCTCTTCTGCAAACGGCAATTGATGCTAGCTCAATTGTGAATTCTAAATCTGAGATTGATAGATTTCTGTGAACCAAGGATATTAAGGGATATAGACTTAGGTCACAGGTCCACCATGATCTCATTGAATGGCGGAACAGGCTCGAGAGGCTGAATGCCACTGCCACTTGCTGCCTACTGATATGCGCAACCTTCTCCTGCAAGAAAGCAGGACATGTGTCTGGGTGATGTGCCTGTCATGAATGAATAGCTGCCAGTGTGTGTGGCCTGTGAGTTGTGGGTCGGCAGCTTGCAACAGTGGTAATGTGTGAGGGTGAGAGGAAGCATCTGATTGGAAGAGTTGAGTACTGATGGAAAGAGTTTGTTGGTAGGTGGGTGCTGGGGGTTTAGTGCGTGGAGGAGTGGATGCGGCTAGTGGTGCAGTTGGTGGAAAGTGTGAATTGCATGGAATCCTCTTTCATCGCTGATTTCCAATGCAGTTTCCAATTGAGTCCTCAGGCCTGATGAAAATCTCATCCTGCCAGCGCAGGGGCCATTGGGTGCGGGGCAATAGCGGATCGTGCTACTCCTGCCCAAAAACAGGCCCTATCCAATGTCTCCCCCCTTATTATCCAAGCAGTATGCAGCCTTCTTATTCTTCCTACCAAAATGCACCACCTCACATTTATCTATATTGAAACTAATTTGCCAATTATACGCCCATTCTGCAAGTTTATTAATGTCTTCTTGCATTTTGACACAAACTTAATTGTAAAAACGCCCCAATTTGGTGCCATCTTCAAATTTTGAAATTGTATTTCTGATTCCTGAGCCCAAATCATTAATGTTTGAAACATTTAAAATTAAAAGTTAGTGGGGCATCCCCAAAGAACAATCAGAGAATCAAGAAGGAAGCAGGATTTACATGTCCCTTCACATTCAACACTTAAGAATTTTATTAATGTATAATTAGAAGCTGTTCACGTCCCAGATATGCCACCATATGCATCATATGGTTGAATAAATACTGTTAGTTATCTCTACTAGTCTACAGCAGGAATTTCAAACTACATGAAGTAAAAGTGCATACTTGCTCTAAGCTTTTCATTGTCACACTTGATGATATTGTAAAGGGTTTATAGCTGGAGTGTCTATTTGCTTCTATACTTCTGGCAACCTATTCAACTGAAACAGAATGAACGGATTCACCAGGGTAATGGAAGTTGTGATGCACAAACTGACCTCTTCAGCTTATTGTGCATCATAAGTGCACTTTCAGGAGGACATCCAGTGGATAATACAATATCTCACCCTTCTATTTATCATTGTAGTGTGGCTGACTCAGTGCAATAACTTCGCTGCCATTGTAACCCTGGACACCAGTCACTCACAAGCATTCCTAGTGCCCACTGTTGCAATGCCTTAACTGATGGGAAATACATTAAGAACATAAGAAATAGGAGCAGGAGTAGGCCATATGGCCCCTGGAGCCTGCTCTGCCATTCAATCAGATCATGGCTGATCTACAAACTCAACTCCACTTTCCCGCCCGATCCCCATAGCCCTTGATTCCCCTAGAGTCCAGAAATCTATCCATCTCAGCCTTGAATATATTCAATGACTCAGCATCCACAGCCCTCTGGGGTAGAGAATTCCAAAGATTCACAACCCTTTGCCTGAAGAAATTCCTCCTTATCTCAGTCTTGAATGGCTGACCCCATATCCTGCAATTATGCCCCCTAGTTCTAGACTCTCCCGCCAGGGGAAACAATCTCTCAGCATCTACCCTGTCAAGCCCCCTCATAATCTTATATGTTTCAATGAGATCACCTCTCAGTCGCGACACTACAGACTTCCTACAAAAACTCAGTACCCACGGACCAGTTGAACCAGGAACACTTCTCACCACGATGGACGTCTCGGCACTATACACCAGTATCCCCCACGATGACGGCATCGCTGCGACAGCATCAATACTCAACAGCCAATCTCCGGACGCCATCCTACAACTCATCCGCTTCATCCTGGATCACAATGTCTTCACCTTCAATAACCAGTTCTTTACCCAAACACACGGAACAGCCATGGGGACCAAATTCGCACCCCAATACGCCAACATTTTCATGCACAAGTTCGAGCAGGACTTCTTCACTGCACAAGACCTCCAACCAACACTATACACCAGATACATCGACGACATTTTCTTTCTATGGACCCACGGCGAAGAATCACTGAAGAGACTACACGATAACATCAACAAGTTCCATCCCACCATCAAGCTCACCATGGACTACTCCTCAGAATCAGTTTCTTTCTTGGACACACGAATCTCCATCAAAGACGGGCACCTCAGCACCTCACTCTACCGCAAGCCCACGGACAACCTCACGATGCTCCACTTTTCCAGCTTCCACCCTAACCACGTCAAAGAGGCCATCCCCTATGGACAGGCCCTGCGAATACACAGGGTCTGCTCAGACGAGGAGGAACGCGATGGACACCTACAGATCCTGAAAGACGCCCTAGTAAGAACGGGATATGACGCTCGACTCATCGATCGACAGTTCCGACGGGCCACAGCAAAACATCGCATAGACCTCCTCAGGACACTAACACGGGACGCAACCAACAGAGTACCCTTTGTCGTCCAGTACTTCCCCGGAGCGGAGAAACTACGCCATGTTCTCCGCAGCCTTCAACATGTCATCAATGACGACGAACACCTCGCTATGGCCATCCCCACACCTCCACTACTCGCCTTTAAACAGCCACCCAACCTCAAACAGACCATCGTTCGCAGCAAATTACCTAGCTTTCAAGAGAACAGCGTCCACGACACCACACAACCCTGCCGCGGTAACCTCTGCAAGACATGCCAGATCATCGACACAGATACCACCATCACACGAGAGGACACCACCCACCAGGTGCATGGTTCATACTTCTGTGACTCGGCCAACGTTGTCTACCTCATACGTTGCAGGAAAGGATGCCCCAGAGCATGGTACATTGGCGAGACCATGCAGACACTGCGACAACGGATGAACGGACACCGCACAACAATTGCCAAACAGGAGGGTTCCCTCCCAGTCGGGGAACACTTCAGCAGTCAAGGACATTCAGCCACCGACCTTCGGGTAAGCATACTCCAAGGCGGCCTTCGAGACACACGACAACGCAAAATCGTCGAGCAGAAATTGATAGCCAAGTTCCGCACCCATGAGGACGGCCTCAACCGGGATCTTGGGTTCATGTCACGCTACACGTTACCCCACCAGCGAACAAATGTTATCTGTTTTTAATATAACGGGTCAGTTGCTGTCTTTTCTATGTTTCTACCTCTCTATCTCTGTTTTTTTTTTGTGTTTGTTGTTTTTTTTTTGGTGATTTGTATATTCTGAGACCTGGCAGGTAACACCTGTCTGTCTGCACACTGATTGCCTTGGCAACGGGCAGTTGAAAAAACTGTCTGTACTCACCAAGCATTGTTCTGTGAATTATAAATGCGATTTCATTTCGAGGATTTCATTTCCAAATCGTTCACCTGAGGAAGGAGGTAGCCTCCGAAAGCTTGTGAATTTAAAATAAAATTGCTGGACTATAACTTGATGTTGTAAAATTGTTTACAATCTTCTAAACTCCAGAGAGTATAGGCCCATTCTACTCAACCTCTCTTCATTGGACAACCCTCCCATCCCAGGAATTAATCTAGTGAACCTTCTTTGCACCGCCTCCAAGGCAAGTATATCCTTCCTTAGATAAGGAGACCAAAACTGTAGACAGTATTCCAGGTGAGGTCTCACCAATGTCCTGTACAACTGTAGTAAGACTTCCTTACTTGTGTACTCCAACTCCCTTGCAATAAAGGCCAACGTGCCATTTGCCTTCCTAATTGCTTGCTGTACCTGCATACTAACTTCTTGTGTTTCTTGTACGAGGACACCCAAGTCTCTCTGAACACCAATATTTAATAGTTTCTCACCATTTTAAAAATATTCTGTTTTTCTATTCTTCCTACCAAAGTGAATAACCTCACATTTCCCCACATTATACTCCATCTGCCACCTTCTTGCCCACTCACTTAACCTGTCTATATCCCTTTACAGACTCATTGCATCCTCCTCACTGCTTACATTCCCACCTAGATTTGTATCGTCAGCAAACTTGGATACATTACACTCAGTCCCTTCATCTAAATCATTAATATAGATTGTAAATAGCTGAGGCCCAAGCACTGATCCTTGCGGCACCCCACTAGTTACAGCCTGCCAACCTGAGAATGACCCCTTTTATCCCTACTCTCTGTTTTCTGTCCTTTAATCAATCCTCTATCCATGCTAATACATTACCTCCAACCCCATGAGCACTTACCTTGCATAACAACCTTATCGAATGCCTTTTGAAAATCCAAATATACTACATCCACTGGTTCTCCTTTATCTACCCTGTTAATTACATCCTCAAAAAACTCTGATCAATTTGTCAAACACGATTTCCTTTTCATAAAATCATGTTGATTCTGCCTAATCTTACTACGATTTTCCACGTGCCCTGTTACCACTTCCTTAACAATGGATTCCAACATTTTCCCAACGACCGATGTCAGGCTGTAGTCTCCTGTTTTCTCTCTCCCTCCCTTCTTGAATAATGGAGTAACATTTGCTACCTTCCAATCCATTGGAACCTTTCCAGAATCTAGAGAATTTTGGAAGATCATAACCGATGCATCCACTATCTCTGCAGCCACCTCTTTTAGAACGCATCTGCCATTTCCTGATTCCCCATTCTAATTTCTCCTGTCTCAGCCTCTAAGGGACTAATGTTTACTTTTGCTACTCTCTTCCTTTTTACATACTTGTAGAAGCTCATACAATCCATTCTTATATTTCTTGCTAGTTTACTTTCATATTCTATTTTCTCCCTTTATATCAACTTTTTGGTTGTCCTTTGTTGGTTTCTAAAACTCTCCCAATCCCCAGTCTTATTAATCTTCTTGGCAACATTATAGGCCTCTTCTTTCTCCTTAACTTCTTTAGTTAGCCGTGGGTGGATCACTCTTCCCGTGGAGTTTTTATTTCTCAATGGAATGTACATTTGTTGAGAGTATTGAAATATTTCGTCAAATGTTTGCCATTGCTTTGCAACTGTCAAACCCTTTCATTTTAATTTCCCAATCTACCTTTGACAACTCGTCCCTCATACCTATGTAATTGGCTTTATTTAAGTTTAAGACTCTCGTTTCTGATTTAAGTACATTATTTTCAAACTCAATGTGAAATTCTATCATATTATGATCACTCTTCCCCAGGGGTTCTTTTACTGTGAGATTACTAATTAACCCTATCTCATTACACAATACAAAATCTAAAGTAGCCTGTTCCCTAGTTGGTTCCATGACGTATTGCTCTAGAAAACCGTCTCAGATACATTCATTAACTCGTCTTCCAAACTACCTATGCCAATTTGATTTGCCCAGTCTATATGCAGATTAAAGTCGCCCATGATCATTGCATTACCTTTGTTACAAGCTCCTATTATTTCATGATTAATACTCTGCCCAACGGTATAGCTACTATTATGGGGCCTATAAACTACTCAGTGTTTTCTGCCCCTTGTTATTTCTTATTTCCACTCATATTGATTCTACTTCCTGATCCTCTGAGCCAAGATCCTTTCTCACCAATGTCCTTATGTCATCCTTTATTATTAGGGCTACACCCTCTCCTTTTCCATTCTGCCTGCCTTTTCTAAGTGTCATGGACCCTGGAATATTTATTTCCTAACCTTGGTCATTTTGCAACCACGTCTCTGTAATGACTATTAGGTCAAACCCATTTATCTCTAATTGTGCAATTAATTCATCTATCTTATTATGAATACTCCATGCATTCAGATAAAGAGCCTTTAATTTTGACTTTTTACCATTTTTTCCTGCTTTGACCTTACTTGTTGTTGCACTATTATTGGTAAACTCTCTGTCCCTTCCTGCCACAATCTGCTTATCTTTACCCAAGTCACGACATTGTTCTATTGTCTTAACTTTTCTCATTAGATTTCTAAATTTCCCCTTGCCTGACCCCTGCCCCCCTTTTTAGTTTAAAGCCCTATCTACAGCCCTAGTTATTCGATTCACCAGGCGTTGGTCATTGCACGGTTTAAGTGGATCCCGTCCCATCGGAACAGCTCCCTCTTTCCCCAGTACTGGTGTCAGTGCCCCATGAATCGAAATCCCTGTCTCCCACGCCACTCTTTAAGCCACGCATTTAACTCTCTGATCTGTTTGTCCCTCTGCCAATTTGCATGTGGTTCAGGTAATAATCCAGAGATGATTACCTTTGAGGTTCTGCTTGTTAGTTTGAGGAGCTAGGATCTCAATTGTCTTTGCAGAACCTCATTACTATTTCGACCAGTGTCATTGGTCCCTACGTAGATCACAATAACTGGATCCTCCCCCTCATGCTCCAAGTTCTGTTCCAGCTGTGAAAAGATGTCCTTAACCCTGGCACCGGCCGGGCAATAGAGACTTCAGGACTCTCGGTCATGGCTCCAGAGAACAGTATCTATCTCCCTGACTATACTGTCTCCTACCAATACCACATTCCTTTTCATTCCCCCCACTTGAATGGCCTTCAGTACCATAGTGCCCCCCATGGTCAGTTTGCCCATCCTTCCTGCAGTCCTTGCTCTCATTAATGCAAGTAGCAAGTATCTCATACCTGTTGGACAAGGTCAAGGGCCGAGGCTCCTCCATCACTACATCCTGGGTCCCCATACCTGCCCCGACTTGCAGTCACACCCTCCTCTCCCTGACCACTGAACGAATCTAAACTACTACCTAACCTAAGGGGTGTGACTGCCTCCTGGATCAAAGTGTCCAGATAACTCTCCTCCTCCCAGATGCATCGCAATGTCTGCAGCTTGGGCTCCAGCTCAACAACTCTGAGCTGAAGTTCCCGAGCTGCAAACACTTACTGCAGATGTGGTTGCCTGGGATCACGCTGCTCTCCACAAACTCCCACATGCTGTAGTTACGACACATCACCTGCCCTGCCATCACTTGTCTATCGAGAATTTATTTATTTACTTTATTTGAGTTGTCACATTGCCCTTTGAGCACGCCCACCCAAGTTTTGTCACAACAATTCAACATCCTCTGTCATTTTCCAGGAGTGGTGGGAGGAAGCAGAGAGCCAGCAGAGCAGCACCCAGATCAGCTTCACACCAACAGCTGCAATGGAGTTTCCCCAGTGACATAACTTCAGCAGAAAATCCCGATCGTGCTGTATAACATTCTGTGGCACAGTGGCTTTGAAAAATTTCACCAAGACCCATGGCCATTTATACAACTTGTGGTTATTTTTATTTTTGCAAATTAATTTTAATTATTTTTCCTTTCCATTAAGTGTGGACTATTACAAATACACAGTCCTACACATTTTTATCATATTTGTAAACAATTTTACAACACCAAGTTATAGTCCAGCAATTTTATTTTAAATTCACAAGCTTTCGGAGGCTTCCCCCTTCCTCAGGTGTACATCGTTCACCTGAGGAAGGGGGAAGCCTCCGAAAGCTTGTGAATTTAAAATAAAATTGCTGGACTATAACTTGGTGTTGTAAAATTGTTTACAATTGTCAACCCCAGTCCATCACCGGCATCTCCACATCATTTTTATCATAGGTATGGTAAAGTACTGGTTATGATTCTGAACTAGCAACTCTGAGATCATGGGCTCGATATTGCCAGGGCTGGGAGTTCGCGGCAGGGGGGCAACTGGGCGCGTGGGTAACGTGCCCGGTGAAATCAGTCTGCCCCGCGCGCGATCGCAGCCTAATTGGATCCACTTACCTGGTCTTCCGGCTGCCCCGCTGCTGAGCTGCGCGGCGGGCGGACTGAGCATGCGCAGTAAGGTCTGTCAGCTGGAGGAGCTCTATTTAAAGGGGCAGTCCTCCACTGACAGATGCTGCAAGAAATAGGAAAAAGTACAGCATGGAGCAGCCCAGGGGGAAGGCTGCTCCCAGGTTAATGATGCCTCACTCCAGGTATCATTGGATGGGGTGAGGAGGAGGAGGGGGAGGACAGAGATCTTCCTCCCGGCGGGTGGGAGGAAGCGGCCTGCCTCTGCCACCAAGAAGGCCTGGCTCGAGGTGGCAGAGGAGGTCACCTGCACCACCAACATATCGCCCACCTGCATACAGTGCAGGAGGCGCTGCAATGACCTATGTAGGTCAGCCAAAGTGAGTACACTTACTCATTCCCCTACACTCCATCTGCCACATCACTGCCCCCACCCCACATCTCCTTCTGCACTGCCAACACTACTCTGTCACATCACTCCTCACACCCACTCAAACCTTATCCTCATCTTACCTGCACTTACTCACCTCGCCAGTACTCATCCCACCACTACCACTCAACCCAATCCTCATACAATCTCATGGCTCTATCCCATACTCACCCTCTCATGCATCTCTTTCACGGTCAGCCTCACTCAACCTGCCACTACCTGTGCTGCAGCCACAGGGCATGTATCACATATGTGCAGTAGGAAGCATAAGGCAAACATGTCGTGAGCTTGAAGGGGATGCACAAGGGTGTTTGAGGGTTGTCATGGTTTTTACTTATATTTAATTTCTGACCAACTCACGTCACATATTATATTGTCACCACTACTGCCACGTCTTTGCGAATCTTGTCTGGTTTGTGCAATAATGCCCTTTCCTGAGGATCACAATGAAGACCCACAACTGATGCCACCCATTGTGTCACTGCAGAGTGGGTGTAGGTGTATTTGCAGGGCTCTTTTGTGCAGACGACTGAGAGACATCGGCAATGTCCCCGGTGGCACCCTGGAAGGATGCGGAGGAGAAGTTGTTGAGGGCAGTGGTGACGTTGACAGTGACAGGTAAGAAGATGGTGCTCGGGCCAGCCGGGAGCAGCTCGGCATGAAGGAGGCTGCAGATGTCCACAACTACATGTTGAGTGACCCTGAGCCTCCATGTGCACTGCTGCTCAGAGAGGTCCAGGAAGCTGAGCCTCGGTCTGTGGACCCTGTGGCGAGGGTAGTGCCCTCTGCGAAGCATCTCTCTCTGCGGTTGCCCTCCCTCCTGCTGTGCAGGTGGATGTGTCACAGCACTGTGTTGTGGAGCTCCACGTGTCAGAGGTGGACGGCGTGGCCAGCGAGGCTGGTGATGCTGTTCGCCCTCCAAGGAGGTCATGACTGCAGCTACGGTGGCCCCCATCCGGAAGATGTACATCTGAGGGGGTCCGCAAGGTAGGTACATGTCTCTGGACCCCGGGGTAAGTGTGCAAGTTTGTGAATTTTATTGTTAGGAGGAGGGTGGTGGAGGCCAAATTTTGTCCAAAGTGACAGAGTGGCCTCCTTCAATGAATGAGGGTCTCCCCCCACAACCTGTCAAATGGACCTTTGCAGCTGCCACAGGCTATTAGCTGCAACATGTCCATTTCAACTGGGAGTGTTTCCCCCAGTAGGGGAAACAGTCCCAGTTGTATCTAAAATCCTACCCCTCCTGAAATATTCCCTTAATCAGGTCTGTTAACGACCTGAAATAGCAAAATAAATACTGCTAAGTGGCACCCCGCCGGCTTTAATTGCCTGCGGGAGTCCCACATGCGGGGGCTGTGCGCGCACGCCGGCACGTCTGTGGGGAACCCGGAAGTGGGCGGGTTGGAGCCGGGCTCCCCACCCGCTCCAGGATTCCCCGATTTTCGGAGCCCCCCAGCCAGGAACGCACCCGATAGCGGGTGCTAAAATAGAGCCCAATGAGTTCATAGCCCCAGCAATGTGTGTTGTGAAACTGAATCTAATATATCTGGTCATTTGTAAACGAGCACCAGAGAAAATGACCATGAAAGCTGCTGGATTATTGTAAAAACCCAACTTGTTCACTAGTAGCCTACACATGATTTCAATCCCACACCATGTGGTCGATTATTAATGTTCTCTGAAGTGGTCTAGTAAACAACTCATTAAATGAACAAACACAATAATCACTACCACTACTGTCTCAGGGCAACTATGGATGAACAATAAATGTGGCCTGGTCAGCATCCCCATATCCTGAGAACAACTTTCATTTATATAGCACCTTTAATGTAGAAGAATGTCCCAAGGCGCTTCACAGTGGTGTAATGAGACAAAGGTGGATGCCAAGCCAAAGAAGGAGAAATTAGAAAGAGTGACCAAAAGCTTAATCAAAGAGATGTTTTTTTGAAAAATAAAACATTAAATCACATACCTCTTTCAAATTGGTGGCTTTGATCGCTCTAAACTTGTAAATTGATTTTTTTTAAATTCCTTGATAGTTTAACGTGGAAGAATTTGTGAATCAAAAATCTAATCTGTAGAACTTCATGATGTTCAGATTATGTTTTATATTCCTACATTGCTTACCAAAGGCCATTTTTATTTTCCATATCAGCAGTGATGGACAAACACCACTCTTCAGGTGTAAGTCTGTGATACAAACATACGAACATACGAATTAAGAACAGGAGTAGGCCATTCGGCCCCTCGAGCCTGCTCTGCTATTTGATAAGATCATGGCTGATCTGATTGTGACCTCAACCCTATTTTCCCGTCCATCTACTATAACCTTTGACTCCCTTGTTAATCAGGAATCTATCGAACTCAGCCTTAAAAAGATTCAATGACCCTGCCTCCACCACCCTCTGGGGAAGGGAGTTCCACAGACTCATGACCCTCAGAGAAAAAAATTCTCCTCATCTCCATCTTAAATGGGAGACCTCTTATTTTTAACTGTGGCCCCTAGTTCTAGTCTTCCCCACAAGGGGAAACATCCTCTCAGCATCTTCCCCTTCAAGTCCCCCCAGGATCTTATATGTTTCAATAAGATCACCTCTCATTCTTCTAAACTCCAGTGTATACAGGCCCAACTTGTCCAACCTTTCCTCATAAGATAACCCCCTCATCCCAGGAATCAGTCGAGTGAATCTTCTCTGAACCGCCTCTAAAGCAATTATGTCCTTTCTTAAATAAGGAATCAAAACTGCACATAGTATTCTAGATGTGGTCTCACCGATGCCCTGTACAACTGTAGCAAAACATCTCTACTCTTATATTCCACTCCCCTTGCAATAAATGACAACATTCCATTTGCCTTCCTAATCACTTGCTGTACCTGCATACTAACTTTTTGGGATTCATGTACTAGGACACCCAGATCCCTCTGTACCTCAGAGTTCTGCAATCTCTCTCCATTTAAACAATATATAGTTTTGCCATTCCTCCTGCCAAAGTGGACAAGTTCACATTTTCCAACATTATACTCCCATCTGCCAAATTTTTGCCGACTCACTTAACCTATCTCTATCCCTTTGCAGGCTCCTTATGTCCTCTTCACAACTTACTTTCCTATCTACCTTTGTGTCATCAGCAAATTTAGCAACCATACATTTGGTCCCTTCATCCAAGTCATTGATATAGATTGTAAATAGTTGAGGCCCAAGCACTGATCCCTGTGGCACTCCACTCATTACATCTTGCCATCCTGAAAATGACCCATTTATGCCTACTCTCTGTTTCCTGTTAGCTAACCAATCCTTTGCTCTGTTTCCTGTTAGCTAACAAATCCTTTATCCAAGCTAATATGTTACCCTCTACACCATGAGCTCTTATTTTGTGTAGTAGCCTTTGATGAGCTACCTTGTCAAAATCCTTCTGGAAATCCAAGTACGTCACATCCATAGGATCCCCTTTATCCATGTTGCTTGTTACTTCCTCAAAGAACTCAAATAAATTAGTCAAACACGATGGCAGTGGCTTTTTTGCTAGATTAATGACTATGATTATACAGAATGCAGTTAAGAGTTATATGATATACCATGTGGCTATTCATAAAATTGGTTAATCCAGGAAAAGCAGAAACTACAAGAAATTACAAAGTTTGAGTGCGTAAATAAATTTACCATATTTTAATATAAAGATATTGGTATCACATAATATTTAAAGTTTATTTTATAGCAGTAGAATAATAAAAATGCTGTCACCTGTACAGTAATAAAACTGTTATGAATAATAGTTTGGAGTTCTCCACCATTTAAGTAGTTTTAATTCTTGATCTTTAATCTAGAATGCCTCACTTGCGATTCTCAGAAGTCTTGGGTGAGTAAAAATGGAACTACAGAATGTATTAGTCACTTTTTAAAGTTACGATAAAACAAATGTCTTCAATGATAAGACTCTACAGTAACCTGTACGCAATTCCGGTGCCTCCAATCTGTTCCCTGTAGAAAACAGCAGAGACTTGCGAAAAAGAGGAGGCACAGTATCCAACTGTGTTAGAACACTGAAACTGAAGCATTACGCTGCTGTCACAGAGCGCTTTAAGGCACAGTACCACTGCCATTTGAGTAGTGATGTGAAGTTGGAACTCCGGTTATGTTGCTCCACACTGTGTGTTCACATCGCTGAAAAAGTTGACAGGACAATTGTCACTGTGACACTGAGCATCAGAGTATTTGCCACAATACCATTGAGTACAAGAGTACACATTCCATACTCCCACTCTTGGCTGAGTTCCCTACCTCGGATGTGCTCTAGAGGAAGGCAACAAATTCAGGACAGGTTTCTCCATCAAGAAAATTCAAGGGGAAGCATTAAATATTCAGGTCTGCTGTAAATACCTTCTCGGATTCCACGGCATCAGTCACTCTTGTGAGCAGTCTGAACATTATGTTTTTATGGGAATTGGCTTACACTGCTCTATATCTACTTGTACAATGATGTGGAGATGCCGGTGATGGACTGGGGTTGACAATTGTAAACAATTTTACAACACCAAGTTATAGTCCAACAAATTTATTTTAAATTCCACAAGCTTTCGGAGGCTTCCTCCTTCCTCAGGTGAACGGTGTGGAAATGAAATTTTCGAATCCTTCGCATTTGAAAATCACAGAACAATGCCTGGTGATTACTGCCCGTTGCCAAGGCAATCACATTGAGCAGACAGAAAGGTGTCACCTAAAAGGCCACCGAATATACAAACCCCCCAAAAAAAAGAGAGAGAGAGAAGGAAGACAGTCAATGACCCGTTATATTAAAAACAGATAACATTTGTTCGCTGGTGGTGTTACGTGTAGTGTGACATGAACCCAAGATCCCGGTTGAGGCCATCCTCATGGGTGCGGAACTTGGCTATCAATTTCTGCTCGACGATTTTGCGTTGTCGTGTGTCTCGAAGGCCGCCTTGGAGTATGCTTACCCGAAGGTCGGTGGCTGAATGTCCATGACTGCTGAAGTGTTCCCCGACAGGGAGAGAACCCTCCTGTTTGGCGATTGTTGCGCGGTGTCCGTTCATCCGTTGTCGCAGCATCTGCATGGTCTCGCCAATGTACCATGCTCTGGGGCATCCTTTCCTGCAACGTATGAGGTAGACAACGTTGGCCGAGTCACAGGAGTATGAACCGTGCACCTGGTGGGTGGTGTCCTCTCGTGTGATGGTGATATCTGTGTCGATGATCTGGCATGTCTTGCAGAGGTTACCGTGGCAGGGTTGTGTGGTGTCGTGCACGCTGTTCTCCTGAAAGCTGGGTAATTTGCTGCGAACGATGGTTCGCAGCAAATTTTTCCTGTTCAAGTATTTATCCAATTCCTTTTTGAAAGCCACAATTAAATCTGTTTCCACCACCCTTTCAGGTAGCGCATTCCAGGTAGCTCACTGCGTAAAAAAGTTTTTCCTCACATCATCTTTGGTTCTTTTGCCAATCACCTTAAATCTGTGTCCTCTAGTTCTCGATCCTTCTGCCAATGGGAACAGTTTCTCTTTATTTACTTTATCTAAACCCTTCACGATTTTGAACACTTCTATCAAATCTCCTCTCAACCTTCTCTGCTCTAAGGAGAACAATCCCAGCTTCTCCAATCTATCTATGGAACTGAGGCCCCTCATCCCTGGAACCATTCTAGTAAATCTTTTCTGCACCCTCTCTGAGGACTTCACATCCTTCCTAAAGTGCGGTGCCCAGAATTGGACACAAAACTCCAGTTGTAGCCAAACCAGTATTTTATAAAGGTTCAACATAACTTCCTTGCTTTTGTACTCCATGCCTCTATTTATAAAGCCCAGGATCCCGTATGCTTTTTTAACCGCTTTCTCAACCTGCCCTGCCACCTTCAAAGATTTGTGCACATATACCCCCATCCCCACCCCTCGGTCTCTCTGTTCCTGCACCCCCTTTAGAATTGTACCATTACCCAGACAAGCTAACAATCCTTTATTGTTTAATCTCTGGAAAAACCACTTCCATTTAGCATATTAGCCACACTTTGGGTGCCTTTTTTTCTTTCAACTTGTAAGAATATGCATTGTTTTTGAAAACCCTGCATTAAAAGTAACTCCAAATCCTGTCTGTAGAAATATGGTCAAAAAGGGTTCACAATCACTTTAAATCATTGGGCCACACTGTAGCTAAAATAAGGTATGAGTAAATGGAAAAAAATCATTCTTGCATCAAAGATGCTTTTATGAAATTTGCGTGAAAAACTGCTTGATTGGCAAAGTAGCATTAAGGTGCTATTCATATGTGCTGATGACAGAGTTCTTAATTTAGGTTCTGATGACCAAAGTTCCCCAAATCTTGCTGATAAATACAAGCTCTGAAATGCCAAACCAACACACTCTGAAGGCTGCCAGCTGCTGTGACTGAAGACTAGAAGAGATCCAGACTCATTCAACAATGAGGACCCAAACAATGCTTTTGCTGTTGGCAACAATTGTCATTTGCCTAGCTGCACATGGTAAGTACTTGTCACTTAGTTTGAGCTTGGTGACATGCCCTTTCTAAGCCATTGTGTTCCAGAATTTAAAGCAGGAAGATGGGCGCAGTTTTAAATGAATATATATATGAAGTTTCATTGATTCTGGAGTATGTTAGACTTGTTAATCCAGTATTAATTTTACTATTAAGGTAGTAGGGATGACAAATTCAAATGATGTTAAAGTATTTGATTCTGCGCTATATATCTCATGTTATTTTGCAGTCAGAACATTTTCACAGCAAATCTTTGCACTTTCTTCTAATTTAAAAGGAAAAGAGAGGAGAATTAAACAATAGAGGTTAACATTGTCTCATATTTGAAATCCAATCCAACCTAATTTAACCAGGTCAATAAGATTGTTTTTTGTTGGGTTTCCTCTCTGATGTAGAGAAACAACAATAGCAATTCTTTTACAGGATTTTCAGTGGTTGAGATCTGGCTTTGAGTTGGATCAATCAGGATTAGTCTGGGTCATATCAATCTGATAATCCAGCCTGATGCCAGTTACATTGATCTCTAGTGTATAGGCATGTTATTGCAGTACAATAATGGTTTAGCAGTGCTCTTATTTGCAAAAGATGCGCGTCTCAGTTCCAAATTAGATAGAATCTTGCTCTTGCATGCCACTTTGTGGTGAGGTTCCAAGTTCTTAGGTAGGTCACAGAATGGGCATCTCTAAGAAGGGTTACTACCAGTTAAGTGTGGGCAGTCACAATGAAACATTGAGGCCAATTTTGCAATATTTGCTGCTAGAAGGTAAGGGTCCTGTCACCAACGTGTACTCAAAAAATTACCCCCATTACTTCCACAGGATGTATTTGGGGGAGTTTGTATCTTTTGCGCTTTCTTCCCTCAGCAAAATGACTGGGACTACAGATACAAAAGGTGAAGGATTTCTGTAAGGTGCTGGAAAACCTCATGTATGATTTCAGATTGTTAAAAAATTATAAATATATATTATTATTACTAATATAAATAGAATCATTGAACTTTACAGCACAAGAGGCCAAGCGGCCCATCATGCCTGTTCCATTTCTTTGGTGGAGCAATCCAAAACTAATCCCAATGTCTCTCTCTCACCCATAGTATTGTATCTTCCTCTGTTTCAAATATTTATCCATTTTCCTTTAAAGATGCAATGGCCTCTCCCTCAACTATTCTGTGTGGCAATGCATTTTATGCTCCATTCCCGCCATTAAAAAAATTCTTCTAATATCTCTCCTCACTCTGTGACAATTTTAAATTGATGACCTTACATCACCAACCAGAGGAAATAGTCCTTCTCTACTCATTGTATCAAAATACTTCATAATTTAAAAAAGACCATTGTAAGCCTCCTCTTAAACTTCTCTGCTCCAGTCCAAATAGTCCCAACATCTCAAACAGATTTGAAATTAATTCTTTCAGCAATGGCTTTAATTTTATTCAAACTGGTCACAGATTGGCTTTGAACAATTTCTAAGCCTTTCAGAAATAAAAAACTTTTCATATTGTTACACAAACGGTTCCACAACCATTGTTAAAAGACAGACCAAATAAACCATGTAGTATATTGCAGGTTACATTGTGAACACAACATTGACACATAATACCTAACTCTGAATAGTGCAGTCCGATTGAACTGTAGAATTCAATCTCTGATTATGTGTTGAACACGGTTTAGAAATTGTATTTATTGAAAGGGCTAGCTACAATCAAGATCATGACTGAATAGTCTCCATACAGCATTGTCTGTTCATTCCTATCAAGTAAACTCTGTAAAATGTGCTGCCAATGAATCTGTGCATCAGGTAAAAGTTCTCTTTAAAAATATTGGGGGGCTGGGTGATGCAGTAAGTAAGCTCAGTGTTATTTCGCCTATGCTAACTAAATTGAAATCGAACCCAATTGATGGCATAAAAGAGAGCCTTATTCTGCAGCCAGCTGTGTTACATCTAACCTGAGAGTACATGATACTGACACAGAATGCCTGAAATGAGAAAGTGTTCCATTACCCAGTACTAACTCCACTCACCTTGATGAGAACAAAAATACAATAACAAAAAAATCCCATTTACAGGGTTCACAAAATAGCCTTTTCCACCCTGACATGTCAGGGATTTCCCTGACTTTCAAATGACATTCACTGCTGTTTTGAACTATATTGGGAAGGAAACAATTGACAGGACTCAGAAACAGATTAAGGTATATTCCAACATGACAGTAAAATATATTTTTCCTAGACGTATGGCGCTAATAGAAATTAGGCCAAGTATCAGAAAAACAGACACACTACCTGTCTAGTGACAGGTTAAATAATAAAAGGCATCAAGAGGATGAAATGTGATGCAGTAGTGAGAGCACTAGGAACATCACAAACATTACATTCTGTAGAATGTTGGGTCATTTATGAATTTGCCCTTCATTTTAATGGAGAGAAAATCATGGGATCATGAACCCAAAGTTCTGATTTGCACTCCAACAGGCAAAACTTCACAACGGGAGCAAGAATTTAGAGAACTGCACCTTAGATATAATATTCTATATTGTAGATTGTAAAAATAAGTGCTGATTCCATTCAATGGAGTAGCCTTACACCAAGTTAACAATTTTTTTGATGTAACTCACATATTTTCAAGTTTCTTGATGTCATTATGAACCCTTCTTGTCTTTTCTCTTTGACTATAGGTCTGTGTATAGGAAACTCAACAAACTCAAGATGCAAATGCGTGAAGGTCATCTCTCGTTTTATTCATCCAAGAAAATATCAACATGTTGACATCTTTCCTCAAGGCTCCTACTGCAGAAGGGTAGAGGTTGTGTAAGTATTAAAGTAAATTCTACCTCCTAAACTCCAACAACAAAGCAAACTTAAGTTGGCAATTCCAATTTCACAAGTCTGGAAAAATTATTATTTGGTTATTTTTTACAGTTTAAGCAGGATGAATTGACTATCTTTGGGGACAAATCTTACATAGTTTTGAATGGACAGCTGATCTTCCCATATTGGTCGAATCTGAATCACACATTTATTGTTGGCACCTAAGGCAGTCACTGTGGACAAATTTTCTATAAAAACACTTAAATGTTTTTTTAAGTTTTCAGTTATGTCTTATATAGCGTAATCTATCTTTATTAATCACCTTTAGAACAGCAACGTTTATAGATGTCACAAAGACTTTTTCTGTAATTTAACAGAATTTAACTTTACATCAGTATACAGAATGGCCTTGTTTTTGATTATTAAAATAAACACTTAAAGAGTTTCTGAATTCAATCATCCACTGCTGGCTGACTCTGGTTTAGCTATTGTATCACTGCTCATTTACCTTGTTGTGGAGATGCCGGTGATGGACTGGGGTTGACAATTGTAAACAATTTTACAACACCAAGTTATAGTCCAACAATTTTATTTGAAATTCACAAGCTTTCGGAGGCTTCCTCCTTCCTCAGATGAATGTGGAAATGAAATCCTCGAACCTTTCGAAAGGAGGAAGCCTCCGAAAGCTTGTGATAGTGAATTCACCTGCAGGAGGTAGTACCGCACCTATTACATTTTATCGTTAATATTTTAACCAAAAGATTTTCTGTTTATGTGTTACAGAATTACCTTGAAGAATGGGAAGATGATCTGTGTTGATCCCAAAATTCAATGGGTCAAAACAGTTGTTACTCTCCTGACTGAAAGGTAAATAATGTCCTTTAATGTTTATTTTTGCAAAGTTGTTTCCTTTTTGTATCATCTGGATAGTATTAGTCTGTAATATCAGTTACATAAACATAAACACACACACATGCAATGCCTGTACAGTCCTCAAGCTTCAACTCCATATTCAGTATGAGAAAACAGCAGCTTCACACAGGCCTTGCAGTGATGTGATGCTTATGGGGCTCATTTCTCTATTAACTTAGAACTCGCTCAACCACTAACCTCCCAACAGAATACAATATATTATCCAGCAGACTTCAATAAATGTGATTGGTTTAATTTACAAGTGAATTTTCTATCTACTGCATTAAACATACTACATATTTGTTCTTGCATTTCCTAGAACAGAAGGAGATGGTGAAGTCACTACGCCATCTGATACCGAGAATTCTTCAACAGAATGAATGTGAAGTGTCCCTACAACAGAGCAAATTCTACTATTCACTGAGCCTAGCTTTTGCTGTTTAACCTATACTGTAGCAATCTGTCCCATAACAGAGTTGTTTTCTACTATTTCACTCGCTTACCCGCTAGTCAATATCATAGCGTTCAGAGATCTACATAGCCCTTTTTAACGTGCAAATAGTCTTTTTTGCTACTTCCATATAGTTTCTGGGGCATAAGTTTTAATGTGTCAAAATATTTTTAAGCCAGTAAATTGAAATATATAAACAAAGTATAAAGGGATTTTAATTTGATTTTTCTACTCTCCATGCACATACAAAAAAATAATTCTTCTCTCATTACAGTTACATGTGTAGATTGTTTGAAACTTTACATGTTTTATATTGGTTTTCGAAAACTTGCTGAGTATTTGGCTGCAGGAATTCTAGATCTGTAATGTAATCAGATGTAATGGTATTGTGAAGGCAGTGTGACAATTTATGTCACTTGATTAGGAATTGTATGTCAAATAGAATGTAATTTAGCACAACTCCAGTGTTAGACTACTGGCAGTTGGTTATATGACAATCTGCTTTATAATCATGGTTTTGTATTTTTGCTGTCAATCAGTTGATAAATGGTGTATTCAGTGAAGTTTATATTTGAGGCTATTTGTTAATAAATGAGTCCAGTCATTGCTTGTTCTGTTAATCTTTCATTCCACTCTTTTAAACCTGCTTTGTATGCATCGTTGAAGGTTCTTTTAAGTTTCCCCGAGATTAAACCTTTTACATTGTTGCAAACACAAACGTGGAAATAACACACTCAATCTTTGCTGGATGCTGTGCTGTGTAAAACGGGTGATAGTTAATCAACTTCAATCGAACTAAAAATCGGGAGAGATGTAAAACTGGCTGCTGATTCGCTATCACCTGCTTAACATTAGCGCACAAGTCAAAATCTACCCCATACAGTGGTAATTAAAAAGACACATATTCAACTTCTCTTTCCATGAAATACTCCATGGAACATAATGAGATAAACTGAGACTACAGGGTAATTATCCAGCCTCTGCACTGAGGTTGTGGGACTGGTGAGCCGCAAGTTTTGAGTTTGCACAACTGGAAGAGCCAAAGCCCTGTCCAATCTTAGTGGGGGTGGGGGGGTCATCTCACATATTAACAACTGCCAGCCGTCCATTTCTCACCTGAAAAACGGGCGACCGGCAGTTGAAACTCTGGTGGAGACCTTGTGCACTCATTTGCCTGCCTGATTCAGCTTTCAGGCAGGCCTTTAAATAGGCGTCCAGCACACTTGCCCAAACCAGTGGAAGACTTTTTAGTTATACAAATCGGGATACTACACCTGTTGTAGGATCCTTAAAGGGGGCTGGGGCCCGAATGCCAAGAGGGCATGAGAATGGGCCGGCAGTCGGTCAGAATATTTTTGTGGAGCCGGAGGAGCACTCCTGCACCACCTGGCCCCAAAAAAATCTTAACAAAAATAAACATTTTTGTGTTCGGAGAGGCCCCTAGAGTTCCCTGGCATTACCTGTCTCCCACCCACATGCTACAACCAACCAATATTAAGCCTCGGAAAACCAGCGAGCTGCAACAGGGAGCCCGTTCAGAGAATGATGAAGAGGAGGAAGGTGATGATGAAAATGAAGAGGAGGAGGAGGAGGAGATAAGGAAAGTCACCCTCGTGCATTATAACGAGGATGATAATGTGGAGGAAGAGGATTTTGAGGACAAGGCTGCACAGGAGCCTCTGTATCAAGATGCTTTCGCATATTGCTCTGCCGTAACCCCCTCCATCTCACCCTCCACATTACTTGGTCACTTGCCTCTTCACTCCCACATATTGGCCCAGAAACCTCCACCCGGGGTGGTGGGGGCGGTAAGTAATAGATAGTATTAGTGGAAATGTGGCATTGGGTGATTCACAAAGCACAAGGGAGCCAGAGGAGTGGGGAGTGGGTGAGGCAGAGAAGGCTCCCCTTGTCTTCAGAATCTTGAAATCCAGAACTCATGGGTGCTCGCCTGAAAATGAGGACAGTCGAGGCTTTGAGATCAGTCGCTGAGAATGTCCAGCAATTGCCAGCAGTGACTCTGAAGTAACATCAGGGAAGCTTTTTTTCTCACTGCAAGAATCAATGGAGCATGTGACAACTGAATTGAAATCTGCAGCATTCACCCTCACCCCCATACCACCCCCAACCCCCAGAAGGGCCCTGGACCAGTCAGTGCTTTCTTCTCCATGGAAGTACAGACTGCTGCTGCAGAAGGGAACAGATTAAACAGCAGCCTTTGTAATGGATTTCAAACCTCGGGGGGGGGGGGGGGGAGGGGTGGCGCTAGGATCCAGGCCACTGTCTGTCTCTCAGGGTTTTCATGATCTGATAGCTGCCCTAAGATCAGCCAGCCCACAGTGGAATGGCGATGGCTGAAAGCGGTCTTCATGACTATGCCATTTCTCAGGACGGCATCCAGCCTTCTTCCTCAAAGTACCAAACATTTCCCATGTAGGACATGACACTAGGCCTTGGGACATTTTTCTACATTAAAGGCACTATACAAATTCAAGTTACAGCTGCTGCTGCCCAGACAGACACACATTTAGATACCATTTAGAATTCACTGTGTTAATGGAGAATGTGTACTTACATTGTGCTTTTTTATTATTGAACATTACATGGGAAAGGGTGCACTTACTTCATGCTGACTTAGTCAGATGATTAAGACTGAGCTGGTCAAAGAAGTTTGATGTGAAATGATGTGATGTTCTAGGATGGGTACTGGATTGAAGGATTTTTTATTTCTTTGAAGCTGGGGAGCAGTTATAGCAATAGTGACAAAGGTGGACTGTATTAAACAATTAGAACACTTAATTGATAACTTGTGCTCTGATGGCCCTTGCAGCAGTCACTGATGGGTTCTCTGAGTGATGATCATCCTGATGATCTCCTCCATTTACTTCTGCCTCCAAAGCAGCTAGGGTCACCAGGCCTTTTTGGATGGCAACGTTGTACAGAGCACAGCAGCCTGCAAATATACAGGACACATGGAGCATACCGCAGAGCCCCTCCTGACCTATCGAGGGAATGAAAGCACTCCTTTAAGACCTCAATGATTCTCTCAACAACTACTCAGATAGAGTTAAGTGCCTCGTTGTAGTGTTCCTCAGCTGTTGTTTTTGTAAATTTGAAAGGGATCATTATGCATTGCAGCCCATAAGCCATCCATTGACATGATTATTTTCCTTGTGGAGGGCAGGGAGGCCAGAATTAACAAGGACAAAATAGATCATGGCAATTCCCAGGTAATCTTGCATTGATATGTAAGATTCTTTGCATCTGGCCATACACAATCTGAATATTCAACAAGAGTTACCCTTTTCTGTTCAGGAAATTAAGAGGGTTAACTCTAGGAACTTGCAAAGTAGTGTGCATGCCATCCATTGCACCCTGCATTTTGGAAATCCAAGCAATGCCATCAAACTGTATGGCCCTATCTTGCTGCCAAATTGGATGAATTTCCCAGCTCTCCTAAAGAGTGCATCAGTCACCTGACGACTACATGTTTGGACCGCACCACGGATGATCATTACACAGATTCCCCACGGCTACTTGAAATAACCCGGTGGCATAAGAATTGAATGCAGTTGTCACCTTCATAGCAACAGGCAGAATGGCCTTGGCCGCAAGTCTTCATGCTGTCCTACTGCCTCTTTAGTAAAGCATGCTCTTCTAACACAGAGCTTCTCACTGAGTTCTTCATTGTACCTATACGGCCTGCAAATTCTTTTTTACAATGGGGGTTATATATTGAAGGTTTCATCCTTCTTCTTTGCTGCACTCCATCTCCTGCTACTCCTACTCTTCCATTATAATGGCCAAATATATGTTAGATGTCCCATATATATTTAGCATAATTATTAGCTCTGAGGCACTCATCATCCCATTCACTTCATGCATAACTTTTCAGTTTTAGTTCACAGGAGGCGGAGCATTGGAAGCAGTCTGAATAGTAACAGTAATATCGAAGCTGATTGCAGGAAGCAAGGGACCCTTCTGAAAGAGCGTGGCTAACCTGTGCACAGAAGAGATATGACTGCATCCACAGACTAGAACAGGGATTCTTCCTTATGTAGATTCTGTAAGGGACAGCCACATCAAATGAGGTTTCAACAGATAGTCACAAATGTGGAGCAAGTGATTATTGGGGATACAAATGCCTTAACCAGAGACACACAAGTCAGTAAGGAATAGGTTTTATAAATGACTGCTCCCAACGCAGAGTCTAGTACAATGGAAGCGGGAATTCAGGCACAGAGGTCAGCATACCCTGCACAGATTTCCATTGTTATAGAAAATTGTTCTTTTTCTCATGCACAAAGCTCTGCCCAGGAACAATAATTTGTAAAAAGCAGCAGTTGCTCCATGAGCATCCCCATGTGTTTACAAAGGAGCATAAGAACATGGCGTTCACTGGCAAGATGGAACATCGATTACACCTGATGGATGATGCCACGGTGGTCCAGCCATATTGGAGAAAATTTTCCTGTCATGACCACTCTGTTCATGTCCTAAGGCAGAGATTATATCAATCTAAGGCAAACGTATAAATAATAAAAGGGTAGTCAGAGGAAGGGTGGGGCTGATTAAGCACCAAAAAGGAGATCTTCTTGTGGAGGCAGAGGGCATGGCTGAGATACTAAATGAGTACATTGCATCTGCCTTCACGAAAGAAGAGGATGCTGCCAATGTCATAGTAAAGGAGGAGGTAGTAGCGATATTGAATAGGATAAAATAGATAAAGAGGAGGTACTTAAAAGGTTAACAGTACTCAAAGGAGAAAAGTCACCCAATCCAAATGGAATGCATCCTAGGTTGCTGAGGGAAGTAAGGGTGGAAATTGTGGATGCTGTGGCCATAATCTTCCAAACCTCCTTAAATATAGAAGTGGTGCCAGAGGACTGGAGGATTGCAAATGTTACACCCCTGTTCAAAAAAGGGGAGAGGGATAAACCTGGCAACTACAGGCCACTCAGTCTAACATCAGGGGTGGTGGGGAAACTTTTAGAGACAACAATCCAGGACAAAATTAATTGGCACTTGGAAATGTATGGGTTAATAAATGAAAGCCAGCATGGATTTGTTAAAGGCAAATCATGTTTGACTAACTTGATTGAGTTCTTTGATGAAGTAACGGAGAGGGTTGATGAGGGTAGTGCGGTTGATGTTTTGTATATGGACTTTCAAAAGCAGTATAGGTGTTCTGCTTTTCTTTTATTTCAAATCAAAGAAAGATTTGACTATATTATTGATTGGGAGAAGTTATTAAATCAATATTTTTATGGACTGTGGAGCAAGCTATTAAATTGTTGAAAAAACTCAATCTTCAAATGAAATCAGCAAGTGCTCGGCTCATATTTCAAAATACATTTGAATTGGGAACTGGAGGAAGACACAGAAACTAAGAGCCTTATGGTGTCAGCCTTGCCTCTGAGTCAGAAGGTTGCAACTAAAAACAGATAATATGGTCATTTATCTTACTGCTGTTTGTGGGACATTGCTGTGCGCAAATTGGCTGCTGCATTTCCCTACACTACAACAGTAACTATACTTCAAAAGTACTTAATTGTCCGTGAAGTGCTTTAGGACATCCTGAGGTCATGAATGCCACTATATAAATGCAAATTCTTTCTTACACTCCTTAGGAAGGAGCCATAATGGCCATTCGCACATGTAATGCCAACCGTCCAATGTGTTGTGTGGCACTACCACCATGCTAAATGGGATAGATTCAGAACAGATCTAGCAGCTCAAAACTGGGCATCCATGAAGCGCTGTGGGCCATCAGCAGCAGCAGAATTGTATTCCACCACAATCTGTAACCTCATAGCCCGGCATATCCCTCACTCTATCATTACCATCAAGCCAGGGGATCAACCCTG
The DNA here is from genome assembly GCF_035084215.1 of Heptranchias perlo. Classification (NCBI taxonomy): domain Eukaryota; kingdom Metazoa; phylum Chordata; class Chondrichthyes; order Hexanchiformes; family Hexanchidae; genus Heptranchias; species Heptranchias perlo. Next base: position 121,754,658 of record NC_090325.1, on the reverse strand, counting down.
GTTCAATGAGGAGTGTAGAAGAGCATGCCAGGAGCCACACCAGGCTTACCTAAAAATAACATGCCAACCTGGTGAAGCTACAACACAGGACTACATGCATGCTAAACAGCGGAAGCAACATGTTACAGACAGAACTAAGTGATCCCACAACCAACGGTTCAGATCAAAGCTCTGCAGTCCTGCCATATCCAGTCCTGAATGGTGGTGGACAATTAAACAACTAACAGGAGGAGGAGGGTCCATGCACATCCCCATCCACAATGGTGGCAGAGACCAGCAAAAGTGAGTGCAAAAGACAAGGCGGAAGTGTCTGCAACCATCTTCAGCCAGAAGTGCCGAGTGGATGATCCAACTCAGCCTCCTCCTGAGATCCCCACCATCACAGAAGCCAGTCTTCAGCCAATTCGATTCACTCCACGTGCTATCAAGGAACAGCTGAGTGCACTGGATACAGCAAAGGCTATGGATCCCAACAACATCCCAGCTGTGGTGCTGAAGACTTGTTCTCCAGAACTAGCAGCGCCTCTAGCCAAGCTGTTCCAGTAAAGCTACAACACTGGCATCTACCCGACAAAGAGGAAAATTGCCCAGGTATGTCCTGTCCACAAAAAGCAGGGCAAATTCAATCGGGCCAATTACCGCCCCATCAGTCTACTCTCAATCATCAGCAAAGTGATGGAAAGTGTCGTCGACAGTGCTATCAAACAGCACTTACTCACCAATAACCAGCTCACCGATGCTCAGTTTGGGTTCCACCAGGACCACTCGGCTCCAGACCTCATTACAGCCTTGGTCCAAACATGGACAAAAGAGCTGAATTCTAGAGGTGAGGTAAGAGTGACTGCCCTTGACATCATGGCAGCATTTGGCCGAGTGTGGCATCAAGGAGCCCTAGTAAAATTTAAGTCAATGGGAATCAGAGGGAAAACTCTCGAGTGTCTGGAGTCATACCTAGCACAAAGGAAGATGGTAGTGGTTGTTGGAGGCCAATCATCTGAGCCCCAGTATATCGCAGCTGAAGTTCCTCAGGACAGTGTCCTAGGCCCAACCATCTTTAGCTGCTTCATCAATAACCTTCCCTCCATCACAAGGTCAGAAATGGGGATGTTCGCTGATGATTACACAGTGTTCAGTTCCATTCGCAAACCCTTAGATAATGAAGCAGTCCGTGCCCACATGCAGCAAGACCTGGACAATATCCAGACTTGCGCTGATAAGTGGCAAGTAACATTCACGTCAGACAAGTGCCAGGCAATGACCACCTCCAACGAGAGAGAGACTAACCACCTCCCCTCGACATTCAACGGCATTACCATCGCCAAATCCCCCACCATCAACATCCTGGGGGTCATCATTGACCAGAAACTTAACTGGACCAGCCACATAAATACTGTGGCTACAAGAGTAGATCAGAGGCTGGGTATTCTGCAGCGAGTGACTCCCCCCCTGACTCCCCAGAGCCTTTCCACCATCTATAAGGCACAAGTCAGGAGTGTGATGGAATACTCTCCACTTGCCTGGATGAGTGCAACTCCAACAACACTCAAGAAGCTCGACACCATCCAGAACAAAGCAGCCCGCTTGATTGGCACCCCATCCATCACCTCAAACATTCACTCCATTCACCACCGGTACACCATGGCTGCAGTGTACACCATCTACAAGGTGCATTGCAGCAACTCGCCAAGGCTTCTTTGACAGCACCTCCCAAACCCACGACTTCTACCACCTAGTAGGAAAAGGACACAGGCGCATGGGAACAACACCACCTGCACGTTCCCCTCCAAGTCACACACCTTCCTGACTTAGAAATATATCGCCGTTCCATCATCGTCGCTGGGTCAAATCCTGGAACTCCCTTCCTAACAGCACTGTGGGAGAACCTTCACCACACAGATTGCAACAGTTCAAGAAAGCAGCTCACCACCATCTTCTCAAGGGCAATTAGGGATGGACAATAAATGCTGGCCTTGCCTGTGACACCCACATCCCATGAATGAATAAAAATTAAAGAGGGGGAAGGCGCAGCAGCAGACCTCCCCCAAGCTCATCGCTAGTACCATCCAGTTCTTAAATCTGGTTCCCTTTCTTACTCCCTCCCAAATAAGCCATACAAACATGACACAGAGTGAGGATCTTGTATTGCGAGTTCTGTTGGAAGATGCGTCTCAGAGCCAACATTCTAAAATTTGTTCTTTTTCTGGCACTGTCGGCCACAACAGGAGGCTGCTAGCACTGCCAGTGATCCAGGAAAAAGACAGCAGTTAACATTACCTTCTGTCCCTCTCACCAATGCTTGCAAACACCAGCAGAGCTACACACATTCCACACGATGCACTTAGTGAGATGGAGAATGTAGCACCTAGTGAGCCACAGTGCACAGGTGAGAATGAGCAAGTGGAGGTGTCAGGGGAGGAAGAGCTGCCATCAGTGATCTCCTGTACTTCGGGAAATATAGCAATGTGATGACACTGGGCAGCTGTGTTGTGCTTCTGTTGCTATTCAGTGGGAAAGGAGATGAAATTGCTGGCCATGCTGACTAATGCATCAATCACCTGTTTGTTACATATGTGTGTGCAGCACATTGACTGACACTGAAGCTAATCCTCCTGCTAGCTTGGAAGAAGGTGGAAGCAGAAAAGTTGCATGCAGTAGTGTGGAGTTTAAAACCCCTTTTACAAATGACATTTGAAGGAAAGGGTTAACTGTGCCCCTTTTAAACAAAGACATTTAAAAACCTGCAAACTCAGTGGGCCTGATTTTAGCAGGCCTGCGGGTTTCCGGCGGGTTGGGTTTCGGGTGCGTGGCCTCCGCGCCCGGTGAAATTAGTGGGTTGCCCGCGCGATCGTAGCAGGCAATCCACTAATTGGAGCCACTTACCTGCTCCTCCGGGGTCCGCGCTGCTGGTCTGTGCGTCGGGCGGGCTGCGCATGCGCAGTACGATCTGTCAGCTGGAGGCTCTCTAGTTAAAGGGGCAGTCCTCCACTGACAGATGCTGCAACCAATGGAACAAATTACAGCATGGAGCAGCCCAGGGGGAAGGCTGCTCCCAGTTTAATGATGCCTCACCCCAGGTATCATCAGATGGGGTGAGGAGGTGGGGGAGGACAGAGATCTTCCCCCCGGCTGGCGGGAGGAAGCGGCCTGCCTCTGCCACCAAGAAGACCTGGCTCGAGGTGGCATAGGGGGTCACCTGCGCCACCAACATATCGCCCACCTGCATACAGTGCAGGAGGTGCTCCAATGACCGCAGTAGGTCAGCCACAGTGAGAACACGTAGTCTTTCCCCTACACTCCGTCTGCCACAACACTGCCTCCACCCCACATCTCCTTCGGCACCGCCAACACTACTCTGTCACATCACCCCTCATACCCACTCAAACCCCATCCTCATCTTACCTGTACCTACTCACCTCGCCAATACTCACCCCGCCACTAACACGCAACCCAATCCTCATACAATCTCATGGCTCCATCCCATACTCACCCTCTCGTGCATCTCCCTCACGGCCAGCCTCACTCAACCTGCCACCACCTGTGCTGCAGCCACAGGGCATGCATCACATATGTGCAGTAGGCAGCGTAAGGAAAACGTGTCGTGAGCATGAAGGGGATGCACAAGGGTGTCTGAGGGTTTGCCATGGGTGTTACCTATATTGAATTTCAGAGCAACAAACATCACACATTATATTGGCACCACCACTGCCATGTCTCCGCGAATCCTGTCTGTTGTGTCCAATAATGCCCGCTCCTGGGTATCACTATGAGGACCCACAACTGATGCCACCCATTGTGTTACTGCAGAGTAGGTGCAGGTGTATTTGCAGGGCTCTTCCGCGCAGACGACTAAGAGACATCGGCGGTGTACCCGTCTGCACCCTGGAAGGATGCGGAGGAGAAGTTGTGGAGGGCAGTGGTGACTTTGGCAGCGACAGGTAAGCAGATGGTGCTGGGGCCAGCCAGGAGCAGCTCGGCATGAAAGAGCCTGTAGATCTCCACGACTACATGTCGAGTGAATCTGCGCCTCCGTGTGCACTGCTGCTCGGAGAGGTCCGGGGAGCTGCGCCTCGGTCTGTGGACCCTGTGGCGAGGGTAGTGCCCTCTGCGACGCATCTCTCTCTGCGGTTGCCCTCCCTCCTGCTGTGCAGGTGGGCGTGCAACAGCATCGTGTTGGGGGGCTCCACGTCTGTGCGGCGGACGGCGTGGACTGCGAGGCTGCTGGGGCTGGTCATGCTGTTCGTCCTCCGAGGGTGTCCACGCACCACCCATCTGGCAGGTGTTGGTCTGAGGGGTTGTGCAGGGTAGGTGGGTGGTTCCTCGGACTGGGGCTGCGGTTTCGCGTCGGTCTGTCCTCTGGCTTGGCGGGGGGTGGTGGGGGGCAGGGGTTGCCCTATGTGACGCGGTGGCCTCCTGCGTGGGTGAGGGCTCTCCCCCCCCCCCCACCCCCCGTGGAGTGCACCTTGGCAGCTGCCACAGGCTGCTGGCTGCAACACGCCAGGTTGGAGGGAGACTGTTTCCCCCAGTGTGTGAAACACTCTGCGTTGAAGGTAAAATCCCACACTTCCTGTTTTGACAGCTGATTCAGCTCATTTAATGACCTCAACAAGCAAGGTAAGTACACTCAAGTCGAACCCCGCTGGCTTTAATTGCCTGCGGGATTCCCACCAGTGGGGGCCGCGCACGCAGCCCCGCACGTCATCGGGGAACCCGGAAGTGGTTGGGATCGTGGCGAGATCCGGTCACGTGACTGGATATCGGGATTTTCGGGGCCCCCCCGCTGGAAACCCACAGGAAACCCGACGGTAAAATCGAGCCCAGTAATGTAGTAAACTATGTTCTCACAAATTCTGTTTTTCCCTCAATGACACTGATGGCATTGGAGAAGAATGAGTTTCGGGATCGAAGTCATTGTACTGCGGATAGATATCTAGATTTTCAAATAAATAAGCTAGATGGATAATATTGAGCTTAAAGCATTGTCAGGCTTTCAAACACATGGGGGTAAATTTTAACTGAGAGTCGGGAAGGGAGCGGGGCTGGAGGGGTGGGAAGATTTCCGAGTGCTAAACCCGGAAGGTAAATGGGCGGGTCGCAATGAGGCCCATCAATTTCACTTCCAGGTTTCGCGCCCGGCAGCCAGCCTGATTGACAGGCTGGCTGGCTGTCAGCCGGGAAGGCCTGCCACCGCAGGCTGTAGCTGGGGTTCAGAGGAAGGGAGAGGTCATAGGGCGGGAGAAGGTCCGGTGTGGGGGCGGGGGGGGGGGGGGCCATGGAGAAGATCGGGGAGGGGGTGGGGAGAAGATCGGGGAGGGGGTGGCTGATGAAGAGACTGGGGGGGGGAGCTGATGAAGGGACCAGGGGGCTGATGAAGAGATCAGTGATCGCTGGAGGTCGGGTTATGAGTAGGGAATAAGTGGGCCCACCATCGGGCATGGGGCGACCACCATTGTGGGGGGGGGGGCATCATCGGGGTGGGGGGGAGGGTCAGCCAGGTGAGCTTGTTGGGCCTGGATGAAGCACTCCTGCTACTTCGGGCCCACAAGCAGTGCAATAAAGGCACTCACCTCATGGATCCAGCCCTTCCCGCCCACTTTTACCTGACATGAATGGGAAGCAGTGGGAAACCCAAACCGGAACAGTTAAATTGATTTTATTATTCCAATACACAAAAAATTTAGTACCTCAAGTGTCTCAATGAGGTACATCGCCCTTTTAATTATCAGCCCGCCAGTTAAAGTGGGGGCGGGACATCCTGGTGTCTGCTCTCCACATTCAGACAAACCTGTCTGGGTTAAACCCAGAACCAGGCATGTTGGAGCCGGGATGCCGTCCTGCTCTGAAAACCAAGTATTTTTACTCCCCATCCGCCCTCAACGCACCCGTTTTTGGGGGTTAAAATTTACCACATAGGCTTTTGGAAACACTGCAGGAGGTAATATGAGAAAAGGCAATAAGGGCATACATACATCATAGGCTTTGGATCGGGAAAGCAATGATAGGTGTGAGAAAAGCATGGGCCTCTCATTCCTATCTGGTAATCTGTTCAAAGAACTGGGGTTTGTAAAACATCAAATATTATTGCATCCACCACATGGTCAAATGGTATAAGGAATGGGTTTGAAACCACTGAAGCAATCAAAATTGAAGTCATCCGGACCATTAAGAATGTCTGTGCATTGAAATGAAAGGGTCTATCTCTACATGAAAGGCTATAAGCAGAGATCGTAAAGGAGCCTTTTACATTCCATGGTTCGAGCACATGGTCATTTCTACATTAAAGGGTCTCCAGTCGCATGTTCAAAGCCTAAACTGTCAATCATTGAGATATGTTAATGATTGAGGCATAACAACATTGAGCGATTGGACAAAAAAGAATGACACTCCCCAATCCTATGTCCTATTGGTAAAAACAATATAGCAAGACGAACAGTCTCTTTACCACCCGGCAGTCACAAGGAACGCACACTGCAGTCGAACATCACGCAAGAAAAAGAGGACCTCGTGGACTGAAGAGCTGATCAACCTTTAGGGATGAGCAAAATCCTTGGTTTATGGTTGTATATATTAATGATTTGCCTGATGTGTGTATGAATTGTTAAGTCATTACTTAATAATGTTGTCAATTATTAAGTGTATAACAGGATCTTACAGAGGAAGGTCATATGTATGGTTTGATTTTGCTTCATGAAAGCTCATATGAATTACAACATATAATTATATTACTAACATTGAATTATAATAATCACTTTTGATTAACGAACCTACCATGAGTGAAGATTACTTTCTTTGCTTGACTATTCATCCAGTCCCAAGAATCACAGGAAATAAGGCCTACCCTACATAATTGGCACCCCAGATGGGACACTGACATAGACAAAGAAAGTGAAATACCTTGTGTATAACAGAAAGGGTTAAAAATTTTGTGTCCTAACAGAAAGGGTTAAACTGGAGCTAACGTTTAGACAGAAATATAGTTTTCTGTGCAGGGATCGGTGGAAGGTATAATAGAACGCATTAAAAAATATACTGGTGCAAACATCACAGGAACATAGTTTTCTGAGCAGAGGCAGGTGGAAGATATTACAGAAAGATACTGGAGCAATCGTTTAGACAGGAACATAGTTTTCTGAGCAATGACAGGTGGAAGGTATAATAGGAAGGTTAAAGAACAAGGTTTGAGCAGAAACAGGTAGAGATGGGTGAAATATAAAATGGAAGAGGCAATTCAAAAATACATAGCAAAGAAGTTACCAAGGAATGAGGAATGGTTCAAAGTGGAGGACCATCAGTCAGACTCCTTCGAAGCATACGATGATATGTGGACAAGTGCGATAAAAGAGCAGCCAACATTTAAAAAATGGGCTAAAGCCATATGGCTACATGCCTTCAGTAAACTAAAAGAAAGTGATGAGCAGGAAAAGCAAGGGTTAGAAACAGAGATATCTGGTCTATAGTGGGAATTGGAAGAGGTAAAGAAACAGTTGGGAAAGATACTTGATAATTGGAAACAGGAGGGACAGAATATCGAAAAACATATCCATACTTTTTAGGGCCGCATTGAATAATTTCAAACTTAGGCGATAGTTAAAGAAAATGATTTGACCCGAAGTCAGTCAACTCAAGATGAGTTATTAGAGTGATTAAGAAAAGTAGAGCTGCAGCAGGATGACTAAAAAGCAGCCATGTGAGTACAGATGAGTGCCAACAAAGAAGACCAGAAATATCCCATTCCCATCGTAACCATAAGATAGCTGAATTAGAAAGTGCGTTACAAGTAAAACAAGGAGTTATCTGCACCTTGAAGGGAGATAATAGTGATAGTGAGTTAGACAAACAACAGTAGGATAATTTAAACAGGGAGGCTACTAAATATGGACATCATGATGATCAACCCTCATGGGATGCAGGTCCCCTATGGCAGGAATGGAACAGATTAAATATAACGTGGATCCCGCCACACATGAAAGAACAAGCATAGCAAAGAGATTTATTGTTCCACATTCACGCCAACAAATACAAGATTGCGGCTACTAAATTTGACGTAAAGGCGATGTGTTTAAACACTTTGCCCAAGTTGACAAACTGCAACAGTAAGCGGAATGGACACGGCTGAAAAAATAAAATTATTACTATGGACGTTAGGTCTAGAGGTATTCGGCGGACTCCCACAGGATAGGAAATTTGGACAAGGAACTTGAGCATAAATGCAAGAGGCCATACTGACAGCCATTGGATTTGATAGGGGCAATCCCAGTGAGGTATTAACAAATTGTAAACAAGAACCCAATGAACATCCCGATGTGTATGCCCAGCGTTCATGGCAATACTATGATAGAGTCTATGGACCAGGATTAGTCTGAGGTAATCTGCGGGCTCTTCATAATGTTATCAAGTGGTTGAGGAATTTGATTACCAGTACGTTTCCGGCCCAACGAGGACGGAGGCATTGCTAGACTTGGTTCTAGGGAATGAGGTGGGCCAAGTGGACCAAGTGTCAGTGGGAGAGCATTTAGGGAGCAGCGATCATATGTAGGGGGTGGTGGTGTGTGTCAGCTTCACCTCTGACTTCTGAGCGGTTCGAATCGCTCCCACTCCCTGGGTTCTAGACCTTGGATTTATTTGGGGGTTGTGACAAAGTGCAGCAGACAACTGGTTTTGGTGCAAGAAACTTCGATCTTTATTCAAGAGAGAAAATACAACACAACAATCTTAACACTCCCCAGGTTCCCTGTGAAGTCGACCTGGGCTGCCCTCGGGCTTATGAGGCACACCATGCCTTTTGCCGTCCTTAGAGCAAAGTTCAAACTCTCTATCTGCTTCAGACAGGGGCCATGGTCTGCATCCTCAAACCTCTGTGCGCTCACTATCTTATAGGCTGCCTGTAAGCCTTTTACTTTCTCCTCCTGCTCTCTTACTTGACTTGCTAGGCGGGCATTCTTCTTGGCCTCGGTGACCTGACCCTGTAAATATTCCTGCCAGGTCTTATGCTCCCCCTCTAACTGCACCCTTTCCTGGTTCAGAGCCTGCAATGCTAACAGTAACTTCTCCCCTGCTAGGGCCTTTGTTTGGACTTCCAGGGCTGACTCCCGAATCTCAGCTGCCTGTGCTTCAACGAGACTGTCCAAAAGCTGGATCTGTTTCTTGAAGCACATCAGCCAGACTGCCTTTTCCATGGATTTTTTATGATCCTTCCCTTCTGTCCATTTAGCTGCAGCATCTACCGGGCGCCCAGCCGTTAACAGATCAGTGACCCATTTTTTTTCCATATTCACCTTACTGAACACATAATCTGAAATCCTCTCTTCCATTACAGTTCTCTCTTCCAAATCAGTGTCCACTGCATCTCATCCCTTTTGCCAAGGTCCCTTCATGGTCGCCTTTATGTAGGGGGTGGTGGTGTGTGTCAGCTTCACCTCTGACCACTGAGCGGTTCGAATCGCTCCCACTCCCTTGGTTCGAGACCTTGGACTTATTTGGGGGTTGTGACAAAGTGCAGCAGACAACTGGTTTTGGTGCAAGAAATAGCGATCTTTAGTCAAGAGAGAAAATACAACACAACAATCTTAACACTCTAATAAAATGGGGAACACTTCGATACACACGAGGGAAATTACAGTAGAAAGATACCTCACCCCTCCCAATCCCACTTTACTAGCTAAGTTGGACTTCAAAAGGACCAGAGATAATGCTCACCAAATGAATCCTTGACAGTAATTCACCCAGAGGTAAGTCAGGAATAGATCGTGGAGTGGAAACTTTGCGGATCTTCGGTTTTCTCCCGAGTTGGTTTTCTTTGGTCGCGGTGGCCCGATATTACCCGGTTGGTTGGTGGCAATATTCGGTTGGTTGTTTCGTAAGGCCCTTGTTGCCGCGAGGTGTCTGATGGTCACTGGGGCTGTTGCTCTGGTTTCTTCTTGTGTGTCAGCCTGCTTCTAGAGCTGCTGACCTTCTCTGTTGAACTGCTTTCCTGTTGCCCCCGCGCCTTGTTGTCTCCCGAGCTGTCAAACTCTTGGCTGAACTGAACTGCTTTGCCCTTGCAGGTCTGACTGACCGGTTCTCTCACGTAGGGATCGTTGGTTTCGCTGGAAGCTGCTCTCCTTCCACAGACAGGCAGAACAAGAGAAGCAGAACACAAGAGCCAGCAAGAGTCAGAGAGAGAGAGAGAGTGAGACAGGTTTCGAGTTTCCACTTCTATATCCCTCTCTTACAATGGTCTTTGTCACTTAAAAAAAAGGCACTTCATGTCTGTTTGAACAGTTCTTACAAAGTCCTTCAGAATCTTTGATGGCTTTTGATGGTTTCTCATCATGTTGCAATTGTTTTTCTCGATTTGACATTGTTAATTCTGATTTGTAGAGCTTGCCACACGAGGCTTCCTTTTGTATCCAACGTCCTAGGTGTTGATCGGTTTTGCTTTAAAACAAAGACATGGCCCCACCATGTCTGGAGCAGTTGCCTCTTTCAATGGCCTACTGCCTTTCGAATTAGTGCTGAGTGTTGACCACCTGCTGCAGGTTTTGCATTAAAACAGAGACATGTCTGAAGCAGTAATTCTCCCACATTCCACTGTGTGTGTTGTTGATTCGTCTCTCACCCATCCTTCCATCTTAGGATTTTAGTCAATGGCCAAAGTTTTCCATACTCAGGGAAAAGGTGAATTCCCAGAATTCTTACAATCGCCCCTACGAGGAAGCGAGTCCCTTAAAGGACGTGGATTCCTCGAAAAGTACTTTTCCCTGGTTGATGCTTCCTGGTGTGGCGCATGTGTGAGTCGGCCCAATATTTCATCACCCTGAAATGGTTAGAACAGAGTCCTAAGTCCTTTTCTTTTGGGTTTTCCTCTGAGTTTTGGGGGATCTGTTAATTTTGAGAATCTTACAGATAGTATCATAAGGTTTAGAAGAGCTATGGAAAAGGACATGGACCACTCTAAAGTAAAAATACTCAATTGGAGGAGGGCCAATTTTAATGGGATGAGAACAGATCTGTCCCGGGCAAATTGGAATAAAAGATTGGCAGGCAAAACTGTAATTGAACAGTGGGCGGCCTTTAAGGAGGAAATGGTTCAGCTATAGTCTGGGAACATCCCTACGAGGCAGAAAGGTAGGGCAACTAAAGCCAGAATTCTCTGGATGACAAAAGAGATAGAGAGTAAGATGAAACAGAAAAAAGGGGCGTATGACAGATGTCAGGTTGTTTACACAAGTGAGAACCGTGCAGAATATTGAAAGTTCAGAGGGGAAGTGAAAAAGGAAATAAGAGGGGAAAAGAGAGAGTATGAGAATAGACTGGCAGCCAACATAAAAGGGAATCCAAAAGTCTTCTTCAGGCATGTAAACAGTAAAAGGGTAGTAAGAGGAGGGGTGGGGCCGATTAGGGACCGTAAAGCAGATCTACTCATGGAGGCAGAGGGAATGGCTAAGGTACTAAATGAATATTTTGCATTTGTCTTTACCAAGGAAGAAGATGCTGCCAGAGTCTCAGTAAAGGAAGATATAGTTGAGACACTGACGGGCTAAAAATTGATAAAGAAGAGGTACTTGAAAGGCTAGCTGTACTTAAAGTAGATAAGTCACCCAGTTCGGATGGGATGCATCCTAGGTTGCTGAGGGAAGTAAGGGTGGAAATTGCAGAGGTACTGGCCATAATCTTCCAAACATCCGTAGATACGGGGGTGGTGCCAGAGGACTGGAGAATTGCAAATGTTACACTCGTTCAAAAAAGGGTGTAAGGATGAAGCCAGCAACTATAGGCCAGTCATTTTAACCTCAATGGTGGGGAAACTTTTAGAAATGATAATCCGGGACAGAATTAGCAGTCACTTGGATGAGGGTGGATTGATTAGGGAAAGCCAGCACGGATTTGTTAAAGGCAAATCGTGTTTAACTAACCTGATAAGAGTTTTTTGATGAAATATTCCATAATTTATGCGCTGAGATACAACAGGAAGTAAAAGAGAATGAGGCAGCGTTTGCCAAACTTAAACATGATTGTGGGAGACTGAAAGAAGTGGTAGATATGCAGGGGCCGGACCTGCCGCATCCACTGAAGCAATGTTGTTTCCCCCGAGAAACAAATGAGCACATCAGAAAAGCGATAGAATCATTCCTCCAGCAGGGTGTCTTACGCCCAATAGCGACTGGAACAAACTCACCTGTTAGGAAACGAGATGGCCCATGGCGATTGATTATTGATCACCGACAGTTAAATAAGGTGACGCCCTCATGCGCCCCCAACAGTAGCATCTGCGCCAGAGGTATTAATAAGACCCACAGTAAAATCAGCTGTGTTCACAGTGTTGGACATATCAAACGGCTTTTGGTCAGTTCCCCTTAATCCAGAACACCAGTATAAGTTTGCCTTTACATTCCAGGACCAACAGTATACCTGCACTCGTTTACCATAAGGGTTTCACAATTCTGCCTCCATTTCCCATCAACATATGCTAAAGCCATAAGTCAGTTTAGCCAGCGTGAATGCTTAATACAGCATGTGGATGATTTATTGTTGCATACCCCGGACATGGAAAGTCATGCAATATTGCTAAAAGAACTATTGCAATTGTTAACAAAAGAAGGGTTAAAGGTTAATCCAAAGAAGACGCAGATAGTACAGGATAAAGTAACTTTTCTGGGAGTAAACATTAGCAAAGGTGGGCTGGATATCGATGAAATAAAAATAAAATCTGTGCAAGAACTACCCTTACTGACATTGGCTAAGGCAGTAAGGTCATTTTTAGGATTGGTGGGGTAGTGTTGGGGTTTTATAGAAGATTTTGTCACGTCAAGTGCACCTCTCTACACTTTATTAAAGAAGAATGCCAGTTGGGAATGGACCCCTGCCTTTTCAAAGGCAGTTACAATACTAAAGGAGGCTTTACAGAAAGCCCCTATCCTAGCTCCAGCTGGCCTAGAAAAGTCCTTCTACTTAGAAACATCAGCCAGTGAATATTCTGTATCAGCGGTCCTAACTCAAAAGATCCATGACAAACAGAGGCTGGTCACTGAAACATCACGAGTCCTTAGCCCAGTGGAAGTAAATTACTCTGCATGTGAAAAACATTTACTTGCGACCTTTTGGGCCATTAAGCATTTTACATACATGGTGGGATTAACACCGATGCATCTATTAATTAACCACATTCCAACGGAATTGTTGTTAGTTGGGAGATTAAAGGCACGCCCTACAGGAGTGACATTGCCTGCCACTAGCAGAGGTGTCATAGCAGGAAAAATATGAAATCAAAAGGAGAAAAAATGAATTAAACCACCGTTGCTGTATTAAGAGGCCTTTTGCAAGAGGACCTGCTCTTTACTCCAACTGCAAATGGGCAAGCTGAACATACAGCAGGGCATCTTTGTAAATTATGAGAAATCACCTGCAGCAATTTACATATATTAAAGGCTGATTTCAACTTTAAAATTAACCACTGCAAAAAATCATGAAAAATATGCCCCAATCACATTTCATTTTTCTTTTCTTTCCATACACCTTCCTTCATGTTCCTTTACAGTCCTCTTTCAAATTGTTTGATTTGATCTATCTAAACAACCTAACTGCTAAAAGTTGTTTTCCTGATAGCATTCAGATGGAAGAATTTTTAAACCACAAACTTGATCGCTAGAATTTCATTACGTCAAGGTCCTAAGGCAAAAGATTATGTTACATACATTCCTACATTGCTTACCAAAGGCAATTTTTATTTTTTATATATGCAAGGTGATGGTAAAATACTACTTCTTGGACATCATAATGACAACAACTACTTGCATCTATATAGCTCCTTTAACATAGTAAAACGTCCCAAGGCACTTCACAGGAGCGTTATCTAACAAAATTTGACACTGAGCCATATAAGGAGATATTAGGACAGGCAATGAGATGCTTAGTCAAAGAGGTAGGTTTTAAGGAGCGTCTGAAAGGAGGAGTAAGAGGCAGAGAGGCGGAGAGGTTTAGGGAGGGAATTCCAGAGCTTAGGTCCTAGGCAGCTGAAGGCACAGCCGCCAATGGTGCAGCGATTAAAATCGGGGATGTGCAAGAGGCAAGAATTCGAGGAGCGCAGGGATCTTGGAGGGTTGAGGGCTGGAGGAGGTTACAGAGATAGGGAGGGGAAGGTCATGGAGGGATTTGAAATATCGAGACATTCTCGGACCGGGAGCCAACGTAGGTCAGTGAGCACAGGGGTGATGGGTGAACGGGACTTGGTGTGAGTTAGGATACGGGCAGCAGAATTTTGGATGAGCTCAAGTTTATGGAGGTTGGAAGCCAACCAGGAGAGCATTGAATCTAGAGGTAACAAAGGCATGGATGAGGGTTTCAGCAGCAGATGAGCTGAGGCAGAGATGGAGATGGGCAATGTTACTGAGGTGGAAGTAGGCGGTCTTGAAGATGGATCGGATATGTGGGCGGAAGCTCATCGCAGGGTCAAATAGGACGCCAAGGCTGCGAATGGCCTGGTTCTGCCTCAGACAGTGGCCAGGGAGAGGGATGGAGTCGGTAGCTAGGGAAAGGAGTTTGTGGTGGGGACCAAAGACAATGGCTTTGGTCTTGCCAATATTTAGTTGGAGGATAGCACGGGATCAGCGATAAAAGGAGGACTGAGAGAGGAGAGAGAGAGCGGAGCGCGGGATCAGCGGTAAAAGGAGGAGCGAGAGAGACGAGAGAGAGAGAGCGGAGTGCGGGATCAGCGATAAAAGGAGGAGAGAGAGGAGAGAGAGAGCGCGGAGCATGGGATCAGCGATAAAAGGAGGAGCGAGAGAGGAGCGAGAGAGCGGAGCATGGGATCAGTGATAAAAGGAGGAGCGAGAGAGGAGAGAGAGAGCGGAGTGCGGGATCAGCGATAAAAGGAGTAGCAAAAGAGGAGAGAGTGAGTGGAGCGTGGGATCAGTGATAAAAGGAGGAGCGAGAGAGGAGAGAGAGAGCAGAGCACGGGATCAGCGATAAAAGGAGGAGCGAGAGAGGAGAGAGAGAGCGGAGTGCGGGATCAGCGATAAAAGGAGTAGCAAAAGAGGAGAGAGTGAGTGGAGCGTGGGATCAGTGATAAAAGGAGGAGCGAGAGAGGAGAGAGAGAGCGGAGCACCGGATCAGCGATAAAAGGAGGAGAAAGAGAGCGGAGTGCGGGATCAGTGATAAAAGGAGGAGCGAGAGAGCGGAGTGCGGGATCAGTGATAAAAGGAGGAGTGAGAGAGGAGAGAGAGCGCGGAGCGCAGGATCAGCGATAAAAGGAGGAGAAAGAGAGCGGAGTGCGGGATCAGTGATAAAAGGAGGAGAGAGAGTGGAGAGTGGGATCAGCGCTAAAAGCAGGAGCGAGAGAGGAGAGAGACAGAGAGTGGAGCACGGGATCAGCGATAAAAGGAGAAGAAAGAGAGCGGAGTGCGGGATCAGGAGAAAAGAGAGTGTAGCGCGGGATCAGTGGTAAAAGGAGGAGAGAGAGAGCAGAGAGCGGGATCAGCGATAAAAAGAGGAGTGTGAGAGCGGAGAGCAGGATCAGCGGTAAAAGGAGGAGTGAGAGAGGAGAGAGAGAGTGGAGCGCAGGATCAGCAATAAAAGAGGGAGCAAGAGAGAAGAGAGAGAGTGGAGCGCGGGATCAGAGATAAAAGGAGGAGAGAGCGAGGAGAGAGAGAGCGGAGCACGGGATCAGAGATAAAAGGAGGAGTGAGAGAGCGGAGAGCGGGATCAGCGATAAAGGGAGGAGAAAGAGGAGAGAGAGAGCGGAGAGCAGGATCAGCGCTAAAAGGAGGAGCGAGAGAGGAGAGAGAGAGCGGGATCAGCGATAAAAGGAGGAGAAAGAGAGCGGAGCGAGGGATCAGGATAAAAGGAGGAGAGAGAGAGCGGAGCGCGGGATCAGCGATAAAAGGAGGAGAGAGAGAGAGTGGAGAGCGGGATCGGCGGTAGAAGGAGGAGAAAGAGAGCGGAGCGAGGGATTAGGATAAAAGGAGGAGAGAGAGAGCGGAGCGCGGGATCAGCGATAAATGGAGGAGAAAGAGAGGAGATAGAGAGCGAAGCGCGGGATCAGCGATAAAAGAGAGAGCAAGAGAGAAGAGTGAGTGGAGCGCGGGATCAGAGATAAAAGGAGGAGCAAGAGAGGAGAGAGCGGAGCATGGGATCAGCGATAAAAGGAGAAGAAAGAGCGGAGTTCGGGATAAAAGGAGGAGAGAGAGAGCGGAGCGCGGGATCAGCGGTAAAAGGAGGAGAGAGAGAGTGGAGAGTGGGATCAGGATAAAAGGAGGAGAGAGAGAGCGGAGAGCGGGATCAATGGTAAAAGGAGGAGAGAGAGAGTGGAGCACTGGATCAGTGATAAAAAGAGGAGAAAGAGAGGAGAGAGAGCGGAGCGCGGGATCAGCGATAGAAGGAGGAGAAAGAGAGCGGAGAGCGGGATCAGGATAAAAGGAGGAGAGAGAGAGCGGAGCGCGGGATCAGTGATAAAAGGAGGAGAGAGTGAGCGGAGCGCGGGAACAGCGATAAAAGAGGGAGCAAGAGAGAAGAAAGAGAGACCGGAGCGCAGGATAAGCGATAAAAGGAAGAAGAGAGAGCGGAGCACAGGATCACTGATAAAAGGAGAAGTAAGAGAGCGGAGTGCGGGATCAGCGATAAATGGAGGAGAGAGAGGAGAGAGAGAGAGTGGAGTGCGGGATCAGCGGTAAATGGAGGAGAGAGAGGAGAGAGAGAGAGTGGAGTGCGGGATCAGCGGTAAATGGAGGAGAGAGAGAGCGTAGCGCAGGATCAGCGATAAATGGAGGAGAGAGAGAGCGGAGAGCGGGATCAGCGGTAAAAGGAGGAGAGAGAGAGTGGAGTGTGGGATCAGCGGTAAAAGGAGGAGAGAGAGGAGAGAGAGAGCGGAGAGCGGGATCAGCGATAAAAGGAGGAGAAAGAGAGCGGAGTGCGGGATCAGTGATAAATGGAGGAGAGAGAGGAGAGAGAGAGAGTGGAGTGCGGGATCAGCGGTAAATGGAGGAGAGAGAGAGCGTAGCGCAGGATCAGCGATAAATGGAGGAGAGAGAGAGCGGAGAGCGGGATCAGCGGTAAAAGGAGGAGAGAGAGAGTGGAGTGTGGGATCAGCGGTAAAAGGAGGAGAGAGAGGAGAGAGAGAGCGGAGAGCGGGATCAGCGATAAAAGGAGGAGAAAGAGAGCGGAGTGCGGGATCAGTGATAAAAGGAGGAGTGAGAGAGGAGAGAGAGAGCGGAGTGCGGGATCAGCGATAAAAGGAGGAGCGAGAGAGGAGAGAGAGAGAGCGGAGAGCGGGATCAGCGGTAAAAGGAGGAGAGAGAGAGGAGAGAAAGAGATTGGAGCGTGGGATCAGCGATAAAAGGAGGAGTGAGAGAGGAGAGAGAGAGATTGGAGCGTGGGATCAGCGATAAAAGGAGGGAAATGAGGAGAGAAAGAACGGGATCAGCGATAAAAGGAGGAGAGAGAGAGGAGAGAGAGCGCGGAGCGCAGGATCAGCGATAAAAGGAGGAGAATGAGAGCGGAGTGCGGGATCAGTGATAAAAGGAGGAGAGAGAGAGGAGAGAGAGCGCGGAGCGCAGGATCAGCGATAAAAGGAGGAGAAAGAGAGCGGAGTGCGGGATCAGTGATAAAAGGAGGAGTGAGAGAGGAGAGAGAGAGCGGAGTGCGGGATCAGCGATAAAAGGAGGAGCGAGAGAGGAGAGAGAGAGATTGGAGCGTGGGATCAGTGATAAAAGGAGGAGTGAGAGAGGAGAGAGAGAGATTGGAGCGTGGGATCAGCGATAAAAGGAGGAGTGAGAGAGGAGAGAGAGAACGGAGCATGGGATCAGCGATAAAAGGAGGAGTGAGAGAGGAGAGAGAGAGAGCGGAGCGTGGGATCAGCGATAAAAGGAGGAGTGAGAGAGGAGAGAGAGAGAGCGGAGCGTGGGATCAGCGATAAAAGGAGGAGCGAGAGCACGGAGTGCGGGATCAGTGATAAAAGGAGGAGAGAGAGTGGAGAGTGGGATCAGCGCTAAAAGCAGGAGCGAGCGAGGAGAGAGAGAGAGAGTGGAGCACGGGATCAGCACTAAAAGGAGGAGCGAGAGTGGAGAGAGAGAGAGGAGCGCAGGATCAGTGATAAAAGAGGGATCGAGAGAGAAGAAAGAGAGACCGGAGCGCAGGATAAGCGATAAAAGGAAGAAGAGAGAGAGAGCGGAGCACAGGATCACTGATAAAAGGAGAAGTAAGAGAGCGGAGTGCGGGATCAGGATAAAACGAGGAAAGAGAGAGTGGAGTGTGGGATCAGCGATAAATGGAGGAGAGAGAGGAGAGAGAGAGAGCGGAGAGCGGGATCAGCGGTAAATGGAGGAGAGAGAGAGCGTAGCGCAGGATCAGCGATAAATGGAGGAGAGAGAGTAGAGAGGGAGAGCGGAGAGCGGGATCAGCGGTAAATGGAGGAGAGAGAGAGCGTAGCGCAGGATCAGCGATAAATGGAGGAGAGAGAGAGCGGAGAGCGGGATCAGCGGTAAAAGGAGGAGAGAGAGAGTGGAGTGTGGGATCAGCGGTAAAAGGAGGAGAGAGAGGAGAGAGAGAGAGCGGAGAGCGGGATCAGGATAAAAGGAGGAAAGAGAGAGTGGAGTGTGGGATCAGCGATAAATGGAGGAGACAGAGAGCGGAGAGCAGGATCAGCGGTAAAAGGAGGAGAGAGAGGAGAGAGAGAGAGCGGAGCGCAGGATCAGCGATAAAAGGAGGAGAAAGAGAGCGGAGTGCGGGATCAGTGATAAAAGGAGGAGAGAGAGTGGAGAGTGGGATCAGCGCTAAAAGGAGGAGCGAGAGTGGAGAGAGAGAGAGAGGAGCGCAGGATCAGCGATAAAAGAGGGATCGAGAGAGAGGAGAGAGAGAGTGGAGCACGGGATCAGCGATAAAAGGAGAAGAAAGAGAGCGGAGTGCGGGATCAGGAGCAAAGAGAGCGTAGCGCGGGATCAGTGGTAAAAGGAGGAGAGAGAGCAGAGAGCGGGATCAGCGATAAAAGGAGGAGTGTGAGAGCGGAGAGCAGGATCAGCGGTAAAAGGAGGAGTGAGAGAGGAGAGAGAGAGTGGAGCGCAGGATCAGCGATAAAAGAGGGAGCAAGAGAGAAGAGAGAGAGCGGAGCGCGGGATCAGAGATAAAAGGAGGAGAGAGAGAGCGGAGTGCGGGATCAGCGATAAAGGGAGGAGAGAGCGAGGAGAGAGAGAGCGGAGCACGGGATCAGAGATAAAAGGAGGAGTGAGAGAGCGGAGAGCGGGATCAGCGAAGAAAGGAGGAGAGAGAGGAGAGAGAGAGCGGAGAGCAGGATCAGCGCTAAAAGGAGGAGCGAGAGAGGAGAGAGAGAGCGGAGCACGGGATCAGCGATAAAAGGAGGAGCGAGAGAGGAGAGAGAGCGCGGGATCAGCGATAAAAGGAGGAGAAAGAGAGCGGAGCGAGGGATCAGGATAAAAGGAGGAGAGAGAGAGCGGAGCGCGGGATCAGCGATAAAAGGAGGAGAAAGAGAGCGGAGCGCGGGATCAGCGATAAAAGGAGGAGAGAGAGAGAGTGGAGAGTGGGATCAGCGGTAGAAGGAGGAGAAAGAGAGCGGAGCGAGGGATCAGGATAAAAGGAGGAGAAAGAGAGCGGAGCGAGGGATCAGACCCACAGCAATGTGGTTGATTCTTAATTGCCCTCTGAAATGGCCGAGCAAGCCACTCAGTTGTAAAATCTCGCTACGAAAAGTCATAATAAGAATAAAACCGGACGGACCACCCGGCATCGGACCACGAGGCACCGGACACGACAACGGCAAAACACCAAGCCCAGTCGACCCTGCAAGGTCCTCCTTACTAACATCTGGGGACTTGTGCCAAAATTGGGAGAGCTGTCCCACAGACTAGTCAAGCAACAGCCTGACATAGCCATACTTACAGAATCATATCTTTCAGCCAACGTCCCAGACTCTTCCATCACCATCCCTGGGTATGTCCTGTCCCACCGGCAGGACAGACCCACCAGAGGTGGCGGTACAGTGATATACAGTCAGGAGGGAGTGGCCCTGGGAGTCCTCAACATTGACTCCGGACCCCATGAAATCTCATGGCATCAGGTCAAACATGGGCAGGGAAACCTCCTGCTGATTACCACCTACCGTCCTCCCTCAGCTGATGAATCAGTCCTCCTCCATGTTGAGCACCACTTGGAGGAAGCACTGAGGGTAGCAAGGGCACAAAATGTACTCTGGGTGGGGGACTTCAATGTCCATCACCAAGAGTGGCTCGGTAGCACCACTACTGACCGAGCTGGCCGAGTCCTGAAGGACATAGCTGCTAGACTGGGCCTGCGGCAGGTGGTGAGCGAACCAACACGAGGGAAAAACTTACTTGACCTCGTCCTCACCAATCTCCCTCTCGCAAATGCATCTGTCCATGACAGTATTGGTAGGAGTGACCACCGCACAGTCATCGTGGAGATGAAGTCCCGTCTTCGCACTGAGGACACCATCCAACGTGTTGTGTGGCACTACCACCGTGCTAAATGGGATAGATTCAGAACGGATCTAGCAGCTCAAAATTGGGCATCCGTGAGGCGCTGTGGGCCATCAGCAGCAGCAGAATTGTATTCCACCACAATCTGTAACCTCATGGCCCGGCATATTCCTCACTCTACCATTACCAACAAGCCAGGGGATCAACCCTGGTTCAATGAGGAGTGTAGAAGAGCATGCCAGGAGCAGCACCAGGCGTACCTAAAAATGAGGTACCAACCTGGTGAAGCTACAACTCAGGACTACATGCATGCTAAACAGCGGAAGCAACATGCTATAGACAGAGCTAAGCGATTCCACAACCAACGGATCAGATCAAAGCTCTGCAGTCCTTCCACATCCAGTCGTGAATGGTGGTGGACAATTAAACAACTAACGGGAGGAGGAGACTCTGCAAACATCCCCATTCTCAATGATGGCGGAGTCCAGCACGTGAGTGCAAAAGACAAGGCTGAAGCGTTTGCAACCATCTTCAGCCAGAAGTGCCGAGTGGATGATTCATCTCAGCCTCCTCCCGATATCCCCACTATCACGGAAGCCAGTCTTCGGCCAATTCGATTCACTCCACGTGATATCAAGAAACGGCTGAGTGCACTGGATACAGCAAAGGCTATGGGCCTCGACAACATTCCAGCTGTAGTGCTGAAGACTTGTGCTCCAGAACTAGCTGCACCTCTAGCCAAGCTTTTCCAGTACAGCTACAACACTGGCATCTACCCGACAATGTGGAAAATTGCCCAGGTGTGTCCTGTCCACAAAAAGCAGGACAAATCCAATCTGGCCAATTACCGCCCCATCAGTCTACTCTCAATCATCAGCAAAGTGATGGAAGGTGTCGTCGACAGTGCTATCAAGCGGCACATACTCACCAATAACCTGCTCACCGATGCTCAGTTTGGGTTCCGCCAGGACCACTCGGCTCCAGACCTCATTACAGCCTTGGTCCAAACATGGACAAAAGAGCTGAATTCCAGAGGTGAGGTGAGAGTGACTTCCCTTGACATCAAGGCAGCATTTGACCGAGTGTGGCACCAAGGAGCCCAAGTAAAATTGAAGTCAATGGGAATCAGGGGGAAAACTCTCGAGTGTCTGGAGTCATACCTAGCACAAAGGAAGATGGTAGTGGTTGTTGGAGGCCAATCATCTCAGCCCCAGGACATTGCTGCAGGAGTTCCTCAGGGCAGTGTCCTAGGCCCAACCATCTTCAGCTGCTTCATCAATGACCTTCCCTCCATCATAAGGTCAGAAATGGGGATGTTCGCTGATGACTGCACAGTGTTCAGTTCCATTCGCAACCCCTCAGATAATGAAGCAGTCCGAGCCTGCATGCAGCAAGACCTGGACAACATCCAGGCTTGGGCTCATAAGTGGCAAGTAACATTCGCGCCAGATAAGTGCCAGGCAATGACCATCTCCAACAAGAGAAAGTCTAACCACCTCCCCTTGACATTCAACGGCATTACCATCACCGAATCCCCCACCATCAACATCCTGGGGGTCACCATTGACCAGAAACTTAACTGGACCAGCCATATAAATACTGTGGCTACGAGAGCAGGTCAGAGGCTGGGTATTCTGCGGCGAGTGACTCACCTCCTGACTCCCCAAAGCCTTTCCACCATCTACAAGGCACAAGTCAGGAGTGTGATGGAATACTCTCCACTTGCCTGGATGAGTGCAGCTCCAACAACACTCAAGAAGCTCGACACCATCCAAGATAAAGCAGCCCGCTTGATTGGCACCCCATCCATCACCCTAAACATTCACTCCCTTCACCACCGGCGCACTGTGGCTGCAGTGTGTACCATCCACAGGATGCACTGCAGCAACTCGCCAAGGCTTCTTCGACAGCACCTCCCAAACCCGCGACCTCTACCACCTAGAAGGACAAGAGCAGCAGGCACATGGGAACAACACCACCTGCACGTTCCCCTCCAAGTCACACACCATCCCGACTTGGAAATATATCGCCGTTCCTTCATCGTCGCTGGGTCAAAATCCTGGAACTCCCTTCCTAACAGCACTGTGGGAGAACCGTCACCACACGGACTGCAGCGGTTCAAGAAGGCGGCTCACCACCACCTTCTCGAGGGCAATTAGGGATGGGCAATAAATGCCGGCCTCACCAGCGACGCCCACATCCCGTGAACGAATTTAAAAAAATTTAAAAATCAAGATAAAAGGAGGAGAGAGAGAGCGGAGCGCGGGATCAGCGATAAAAGGAGGAGCAAGAGAGGAGAGAGAGAGCGGAGTCGGGGATCACTGGTAAATGGAGGAGCGAGAGAGGAGAGAGAGGGCAGAGCGTGGGATCAGCGAGAGATGAGAGAGAGAGAGGGCGGAGCGGGGGATCAGCGAGAGATGAGAGAGAGAGAGGGCGGAGCGGGGGATCAGCGAGAGATGAGAGAGAGAGAGGGCGGAGCGGGGGATCAGCGAGAGATGAGAGAGAGGGCGGAGCGGGGGATCAGTGAGAGATGAGAGAGAGAGAGGGCGGAGCGGGGGATCAGCGAGAGATGAGAGAGCGAGAGGGCGGAGCGGGGGATCAGTGAGAGATGAGAGAGAGAGAGGGCGGAGCGGGGGATCAGCGAGAGAGGAGAGAGAGAGGGCGGAGCGGGGGATCAGTGAGAGATGAGAGAGAGAGAGGGCGGAGCGGGGGATCAGTGAGAGATGAGAGAGAGAGAGGGCGGAGCGGGGGATCAGCGATAAAGTGTTTGGGCCTTCAAGGAGCAAGTAAGAAAATCAAGAGTGACATCAGCAGAAGGGAAGGAACTGATGGGCTGCTAGCTGGTGAGGTTTTCTTTTACGGGTGAGTGTCTTTTTTGAAGTCTTTAGTTTATTTCCAGTTAAGTTTAATTAATCTAATAAATTGAGGCATGGCAGGGCAGCTCACACCCGTGGAATGCACATCCTGTGCCATGTGGGAACTCTGGGATGCTTCCCATGTCCTGGACAACCACAGGTGCAGGAAGTGTTGTCAGCTGGAGGAGCTGGAGATCTGGGTTTCGGTGTCACTGCAGTGCATCCACGAGATTGAGGCCTACGTGGATAGCACATTTCAGGAGGTGGTCACCCCACAGCTTAAGAGAGTGCAGGCAGAGAGGGACTGGGTGACCGCCGGACAGACAAGGAGGAGCACGCAGGTAGTGCAGGAGTCCCCTGAGGGCATCTCACTCTCTAACCAGTATTCGATTCTGAATACTGGTGAGAGAGAGGGTTCCTCTGCGGAGTGCAGCCACAACCAAGACCAAAGCACCATGGGTGGCCCAGCTGTACGAGGGAGAGGAGGAAGGTCAGGAGAGCAATAGTGATAGGGGATTCTATAGTTAGGGGAGCAGGCAGGCGTTTCTGCAGCCGCAGACGTGATTCCAGGATGGTATGTTGCCTCCCTGGTGCCAGGGTCAAGGATGTCACTGAGCAGCTGCAGAACATTCTAGGGGGGGAGGGTGAACAGCCAGATGTCGTGGTCCATATCGGTACCAATGACATAGGTAGAAAGAGGGGTGAGGTCCTGCAGGCAGAGTTTAAGGAGATAGGAAAGAGATTAACAAACAGGAGCTCAAGGGTAATAATCTCCGGATTACTCCCGGTGCCACGCGTTAGTGAGTATAGAAATAGGAGGATAGAGCAGATGACTGCGTGGCTGGAGAGATGGTGCAGGAGGGAGGGCTTTAGGTTCCTGGGGGAGCTGGGACCTGTACAAGCCGGACGGATTGCACCTCAACGGGGACGGGACCAATGTCCTTGCGGGGAGGTTTGCTAGTGCTGTTGGGGAGAGTTTAAACTAACTTGGCAAGGGGATGGGAACCTGAGAGGAGATTCAGAAGGGAGAGTAACAAAGCTGGAAGTGGAAGGCAGAAAAGTAGTAAGTGAAATTGGAAGGCAGTGGAAACAAAGGCCAGCAGCAAATAAGGTCAAATTAGAAACAGATGTTAAAAAGGCAAAATTAAAGGCAATTTATCTGAATGCACGCAGCATTCACAACAAGGTAGATGTATTGACGACACAAATAGAAGTAAATGGGTATGATCTAATTGTCATTACGGAGAGTGATTACTAGCGCATGGCACTGGAAGTAATCCGGAGATTATTACCCTTGAGGTCCTGTTTGTTAATCTCTTTCCTATCTCCTTAAACTCTGCCTGCAGGACCTCACCCCTCTTTCTACCTACATGGACCATGACCTCTGGCTGTTCACCAGGGGGACCAAGACCGGGAACTGAATATTCAAGGATATTCGACATTTAGGAAGGACAGGCAAAAAGGAAAAGGAGGTGGGGTAGGGCTGTTAATAAAGGATGAGATCAGTACAATAGTGAGAAAGGATCATGGCTCAGAAGATCAAGATGTAGAATCAGTTTGGGTGGAGCTAAGAAACAGCAAGGGGCAGAAAACATTGGTGGGAGTTATTTATAGGCCACCAAACAGTAGTGGTAATGTAGGGCATGGTATAAAGCAGGAAATTAGAAGTGCATGTAACAAGGGTAATACAGTAATCATGGGGGACTTTAATCTACATATAGATTGGGCAAACCAAATTAGCACTAATACTGTGGAGGACGAATTCCTGGAATACATATGAGATGGTTTTCTAGATCAGTATGTTGAGGAACCAACTCGGGAACAGGCTATTTTAGATCTAGTACTGTGCAATGAGAAAGGGTTAATTAATAATCTTGTTGTAAAGGAGCCCTTAGGGAAGAGTGACCATAATATGATAGAATTCTTCATTAAGTTTGAAAGTGATATAATTCAATTCGAAACAAAAGAAATTACGAAGGTATGAGGCGCAAGTTGGCTGTGGTTGATTGGGGAACTACATTAAAAGGTATGACAGTAGACAGGCAATGGTTAGCATTTAAAGAATTAATACATAATTTGTAACAAATATATATTCCTTTAAGGCACAAAAACCCAACAGGAAAAGTGGCCCAACCGTGGCTAACAAGAGAAATTAAAGATAGTATTAAATCAAAGGAAGAAGCATATAAAGTTACCAGAAAAAGCAGTAAGCCTCAGGATTGGGAGTATTTTAGAATTCAGCAAAGGAGGACGAAGAAATTGATAAAGAAAGAGAAAATAGAATATGAGAGTAAACCAGCGAGAAACATAAAAACAGATTGTTAAAGCTTCTATAGGTATGTAAAAAGGAAAAGACTGGCAAAGGCAAATATGGGTTCCTTACAGAAACGGGAGAATTTATAATGGGGAATAAGGAAATGGCAGAGAAATTAAACAAATACTTTGTGTCAGTCTCCATGGAAGAAGACACAAAAAACCTCCCAGAAATACTAGAGAACCAAGGGCCTGGCGAAATGAGGCACTGAAAGAAATTAGTATTAGTAAAAAAATAGCACTAGAGAAATTAATGGGACTGAAAGTCTATAAATCCCAAGGACCCGATGATCTACATCCCAGGGTTTTGAAAGAGGTGGCTAGAGATAGCGGATGCATTGGTTGTCATCTTCCAAAATTCTATAGATACTGGAATGGTTCCTGCAGATTGGAGGGTAGTAAATGTAACCCCACTATTTAAGAAAGGAGGGAGAGAGAAAATAGGGAACTATACACCTGTTAGCCTGACATCAGTAGTAGGGGAAATGCTAGAATCTATTATACAGGACACTTAGAAAATAATAATAGAAGTTGGCAGAGTCAACTTGGATTTATGAAAGGGAAATCATGTTTGACAAACCTATTGGAGTTCTTTGAGGATGTAACTAGTAGAATAGATAACGGGGAACCAGTGGATGTGTTGTATTTGGATTTTCAGAAGGCTTTTGATAACGTCCCACACAGGAGGTTGGTGAACAAAGTTAGAGCACATGGAATTGGGGGAAATATACTGGCATGGATTGAGAATTGGTTAACAGACAGAAAACAGAGTGAAGGAATAAATGGGTCTTTTTCAGGTTGGCAGACTGTGACTAGTGGGGTACCGCAGGGATCGGTGCTTGGGCCCCAGCTATTCACAATCTATCAATGATTTGGATGAGGGGACTAAATGTAATATTTCCAAGTTTGCTGATGACACAAAACTAGGTGGGAATGTGAGCTTCAAGGGGATATAGATAGGCTAAGTGAGTGGGCAAGAACATGGCAGATGGAATATAATGTGGAAAAATGTGAAGTTATCCACTTTGGTAGGAAAAACAGAAAGGCAGAGTATTTTTTAAATGGTGAGAGATTGGGAAATATTGATGTTCAAAGGGACCTGGGTGTCCTTGTACGTGAGTCACTGAAAGCTAACATGCAGGTGCAGCAAGCAATTAGGAAGGCAAATGGTATGTTGGCCTTTATTACTAGAGGATTTAAGTACAGGAGTAAAGATGTCTTACTGCAATTATCTAGGGCCTAAGTGAGACCGCACCTGGAGTATTGTGTACAATTTTGGTCTCCTTACCCAAGAAAGGATATACTTGCCATAGAGGGAGTGCAACTGATTCCTGGGATGGCGAGATTGTCGTATGAGGAGAGATTGAGTAGACTAGGCCTGTATTCGCTAGAGTTTAGAAGAATGGGAGGTGATCTCATTGAAACATACAAAATTCTTACAGGGCTCAACAGGGTAGATGCAGGGAGGATGTTTCCCCTGGCTGGAGAGTCTAGAACCAGGGGTCACAGTCTCAGAATAAGGGGTGGGCCATTTAGGACTGAGATGAGGAGAAATTTCTTCACTCAGAGGATGGTGAATCGTTGGAATTCTCTACCCCAGAGGGCTGTGGAGGCTCAGTCATTGAGTACATTCATAACAGAGATTGATAGATTTCTAGATATTAAAGGCATCAAGGGATATGGGGATGGTGCAGGAAAATGGCTTTGAGGTAAAAGATCAGTCATGATCTTGTTGAATGGCAGAGCAGGCTCGAGGGGCCAGAGATCCTACTCCTGCTCCTATTTCAATGTTCTTATGAAATTTTTGTTCATCCAGTACTGGATGTTGGACAAGCAGTGTGACAAATGAGAGACAGTGGAGGAGTCGATTGAGGTGGTGGTGAGGTAGAGCTGGGAGTCGTCAACATACATGTGGAATCTAACGTTGTGCTTTCGGATGATATCGCCAAGGGGCAGCATGTAGATGAGAAATAGGAGGGGGCTAAGGATAGATTATTGGAGGACTCGAGTTACATTGAAACTACAGCACAGAAACTGGCCATTTGGCCCAAATGGTCTATGCCAGCGTTTATGCTCCACACGAGCCTCCTTGCTCCCTACTTCATCTAACCCTATCAAGATACTCTTCTATTCCTTTCTCCCTCATGTGCTTATCTAGCTTCCCCTTAGATATATCTATGCTGTTTCCCTCAACTACTCCTTGTGGTAGTGCAGTCCACATTCTTACCATTCTTTGGGTAAAGAGGTTTCTCCTGAATTCCCTATTGGATTTACTGGAGACTTTTTAATATTTTTGACCTCTAGTTTTGGACTCCCCACAAGTGGAAACATTTTCTTTACGTCTACCCTATCAAACCCTTTCATTATCTTAAAGACCTCCATCAGTTCACCCCTCAGCCGTAACATGTCTAATCTTTCCTGATAAGGATATCCTCTCAGTTCTGGTATGATCCTTGTAAATCGTTTTTGCAGCTTCTCTAATGCCTCTATATCTCTTCAAAATATGGAGACCAGAACAGTATTCCAAGTGTGGTCTCACCATGGTTCTGTACAAGTTTAACATAACTTATCTGCTTTTCAATTCTATCCCTCTAGAAATGAACCCCAGAGCTTCGTTTGCCTTTTTTATGGCCTTATTAACCTGGGTCGCTAATTTTAGTAGTTGCCATGGTGACATCATCCAAAAACACAACGTCAGATTCCACATGTACACTGGCAACACCCAGCTCTAAAAATATCTGTACCCCAGATCCCTTTGCTCCTCTATCCCGGTTAGGGTCCATTATCCAAGCAGTATGTGGTCTCATTATTCCTACCAAAATGCACCACCTCACACTTATCTATATTGAAATTCATTTGCCAATTACACGGTCATTCTGCAAGTTTATTAATGTCTTCCTGTATTTTGTCGCAGTCCTCCTCTGTATTAATTATACCTCCCAATTTGATGTCGTCCGCAAATTTTGAAATTGTACTTCGGAGAAAGGATATTATTAAACTAGAAAGAGTGCAGAAAAGATTTACTAGGATGCTACCGGGACTTGATGGTTTGACTTACAGGGAGAGGTTAGACAGACTGGGACTTTTTTCCCTGGAGAGTAGGAGGTTAAGGGGTGATCTTATAGAAGTCTATAAAATAATGAGGGGCATAGATAAGGTCGATAGTCAAAATCTTTTCCCAAAGGTAGGGGAGTCTATAACGAGGGGGCATAGATTTAAGGTGAGAGGGGAGAGATACAAAAGGGTCCAGAGGGGCAATTTTTTCACTCAAAGGGTGGTGAGTGTCTGGAACGAGCTGCCAGAGGCAGTAGTAGAGGCGGGTACAGTTTTGTCTTTTAAAAAGCATTTGGACAGTTACATGGGTAAGATGGGTATAGAGGGATATGGGCCAAGTGCAGGCAATTGGGACTAGCTTAGTGGTATAAACTGGGCGACACGGACATGTTGGGCCGAAGGGCCTGTTTCCATGTTGTAACTTCTATGATTCTATGATTCTATGATTCCCGAGTCCAAATCATTAATGTAAATTGTGAACAACAGTGGTCCCAGCACCGATCCCTGTGGAACACCATTTCCCACCTTTTGCCAGTCTGATTACCTACCCTTAACCCCTACTTTCTGTTTTGCAGCCAACTTGCTTTCCATTCTGCTATATATCCCCTGACTCCACATGCTCTGACCTTAGCCATGAATCTACAATTCGGTATCTTAGTGAGGGCCTTTAGAAAATCCAAATATATTACATCTACTACATTACCCTTGTCTACTCTTTCTGTTACTTCTTCAAAGAATTCAATAAGGCTGGTCAAGCATGACTTTCCCTTCTGAAATCCGTGCTGACTATTCTTTATTGTATTTTCACTATCATGATGTCTTTCTATTACATCTTTGAGCAAAAAGCAAAGATCCCATTATCTTTCCTACCATCGACATTAAGCTAACCGGTCTATAGTTCTCTGGACTTGTTCTATCAACTTTTTAAATATAGGAACAACATTAGCTGTCCACCAGTCCTCTGGCACTATTCCCCTTTCTAGTGAATTTTTATTAATGGTGCATCTGCTAGTTCCTGCCTAACTTCTTTTAATATTCGCAGATGCAATCCATCCAGACCAGGGGTCTTATCCTCCCTAAGTTTGATTAGTTTATCAATTATCTCCCCCCTTTCTATCTTAAATGTTTTAATATCTTTCATCTAATGTCCTGCTCAGAAGGTATGAGGAGTGAGTTGGCTATGATAGATTGGGAAGCTTCATTAAAAAGCATGACGGTGGTAAGGCAATGGCTAACATTTAAGGAACGAATGCATGAAATGCAACAATTATGCATTCCTTTCTGGTGCAAAAACACAAAAGGAAAAGCGGCCCAACCATGGCTAACAAAAGAAATTAAGGATAGTATTAGATCCACAGAGGAGTCCTATAAAGTTGCCAGAAAAATTAGCAAGCCTGGGGATTGGAAGCAGTTTAGAATTCAGCAAAAAAGGATCATGAAATTGATTAAGAGGGGAAAAATAGAATATGAGAGTAAACTTGCAAGGAACATAAAAATGGACTGTAAAAGCTTCTACAAGTATGTAAAAAGAATAAGATTAGTGAAGACAAATGTAGGTCCCTTACAGTCAGAAATGGGAGAATTTATAATGGGGAACAAGGAAATGACAGAGCAATTAAACAAATACTTTGGTTCTGTCTTCACGGAAGAGGACACAAATAACTTCCCAGAAATGTTAGGGAACCAAGAGACTAGTGAGAAGGAGGAATTAAAGGAAATTAGTATTAGTAAAAAAAATAGTGCTGGAGAAATTAATGGGACTGAAAGCCGATAAATTCCCAGGGCCTGATAATCTGCATACCAGAGTACTAAAAGAGGTAACCATGGAAATAATGCATGCATTGGTTGTCATCTTCCAAAATTCTATAGAAATGTAACCTCGCTATTTAAACTACAGACCGGTTAGCCTAACATCAGTAGTCGGGAAAATGCTAGAGTCTATTATATAGGATGTGATAACAGGACACTTAGAAAATAACAACGGGATTAGACAAAGTCAACATGGATTTATGAAAGGGAAATCATGTTTGACAAACCTACTGGAGTTTTTTGTGGATGTAACTGGTAGAATAGATAACGGATGTGGTTTATTTGGATTTTCAGGAGGCCTTTGATAAAGTCCCACATAGAAGTTAGTGTGCAAAATTAAAGCACATGGGATTGGGGGTAATATACTGGCATGGATTGAAAATTGGTTAACAGACAGGAAACAGAAAGTAGGAATAAATGAGTCTTTTTCGGGGTGGCAGGCGGTGACTAGTGAGGTACCGCAGGGATTAGTGCTTGGGCCCCAGCTAGTCACAATATATATCAATGATTTGGATGAGGGAACCAAATGTAATATTTCCAAGTATGCTGACGACACAAATCTAGGTGGGATCGTGAGTTGTGAGGAGGATGCAAAGAGGCTTCAAGGCGATTTAGACAAGTTGAGTGAGTGGGCAAATATATGGCAGATGCAGTAAAATGTGGATAAACGTGAAGTTATCCACTTCGGAAGGAAAAACAGAAAGGCAGAGTATTATTTAAATGGTGATAGATTGAAATGTTTTTTTTTTATTCGTTCATGGGATGTGGGCCGGCATTTATTGCCCATCCCTAATTGCCCTTTAGAAGGTGGTGGTGAGCCGCCTTCTTGAACCACTGCAGTCTGTGTGGTGAAGGTTCTCCCACAGTGCTGTTAGGAAGGGAGTTCCAGGATTTTGACCCAGCGACGATGAAGGAACGGCGATATATTTCCAAGTCGGGATGGTGTGTGACTTGGAGGGGAACATGCAGGTGGTGTTGTTCCCATGCACCTGTGCCCTTGTCCTACTAGGTGGTAGAAGTCGTGGGTTTGGGAGGTGCTGTCGAAGAAGCTTTGGCGAGTTGCTGCAGTGCATCCTGTGGATGGTACACACTGCAGCCATAGTGCGCTGGTGGTGAAGGGAGTGAATGTTTAGGGTGGTGGATGGGGTGCCAATCAAGCGGGCTGCTTTGTCCTGGATGGTGTCGAGCTTCTTGAGTGTTGTTGGAGCTGCACTCATCCAGGCAAGTGGAGAGTATTCCATCACACTCCTGACTTGTGCCTTGTAGATGGTGGAAAGGCTTTGGGGAGTCAGGAGGTGAGTCACTCACCACAGAATACCCAGCCTCTGACCTGCCCTTGTAGCCACTGTATTTATGTGGCTGGTCCAGTTAAGTTTCTGGTTAATGGTGACCCCCAGGATGTTGATGGTGGGGGATTCGGTGATGGTAATGCCAAAGGAATGTCAAGGGGAGGTGGTTAGACTCTCTTTTGTTGGAGATAGTCATTGCCTGGCACTAGTCTGGCGCGAATGTTACTTGCCACTTATGAGCCCAAGCCTGGATGTTGTCCAGGTCTTGCTGCATGCAGGCACGGACTGCTTCATTATCTGAGGGGTTGCGAATGGAACTGAACACTGTGCAATCATCTGCGAACATCCCCATTTCTGACCTTATGATGGAGGGAAGGTCATTGATGAAGCAGCTGAAGATGGTTGGGCCTAGGACACTGCTCTGAGGAACTCCTGCAACAATGTCCTGGGGCTGAGATGATTGGCCTCCAACAACCACTACCATCTTCCTTTGTGCTAGGTATGGCTTCAGCCACTGGAGAGCTTTCCCCCTGATACCCATTGACTTCAATTTTACTAGGGCTCCTTGGTGCCACACTCGGTCAAATGCTGCCTTGATGTCAAGGGAAGTCACTCTCACCTCACCTCTGGAATTCAGCTCTTTTGTCCATGTTTGGACCAAGGCTGTAATGAGGTCTGGAGCCGAGTGGTCCTGGCGGAACCCAAACTGAGCATCGGTGAGCAGGTTATTGGTGAGTAAGTGCCGCTTGACAGCACTGTCGACGACACCCTCCATCACTTTGCTGATGATTGAGAGTAGACTGATGGGGCGGTAATTGGCCAGATTGGATTTGTCCTGCTTTTTGTGGACAGGACATACCTGGTCAATTTTCCACATTGTCGGTTGGATATCAGTGTTGTAGCTGTACTGGATCAGCTTGGCTAGAGGCGCAGCTAGTTCTGGAGCCCAAATCTTCAGCATTACAGCCGGGATGTTGTCGGGGCCCATAGCCTTTGCTGTGTCCAGTGGACTCAGTCGTTTCTTGATATCACGTGGAGTGAATCGAATGGGCTGAAGACTGGCTTCCGTGATGGTGGGGATATCGGGAGGAGGCCGAGATGGATCATCCACTCGGCACTTCTGGCTGAAGATGGTTGCAAATGCTTCAGCCTTGTCTTTTGCACTCACGTGCTGGACTCCGCCATCATTGAGAATGGGGATGTTTACAGAGCCTCCTCCTCCTGCTAGTTGTTTAATTGTCCACCACCATTCATGACTGGATGTGGCAGGACTGCAGAACTTTGATCTGATCCGTTGGTTGTGGAATCGCTTAGCTCTGTCTGTGGCATGTTGCTTCCGCTGTTTAGCATGCATGTAGTCCTGGGTTGTAGCTTCACCAGGTTGGCACCTCATTTTTAGGTACGCCTGGTGCTGCTCCTGGCATGCTCTTCTACACTCCTCATTGAACCAGGGTTGATCTCCTGGCTTGTTGGTAATGGTAAAGTGAGGAATATGCCGGGCCATGAGATTACAGATTGTGCTGGAATACAATTCTGCTGCTGTTGATGGCCCACAGCGCCTCATAGATGCCCAGTTTTGAGCTGCTAGATCTGTTCTAAATCTATCCCATTTAGCACGGTGATGGTGCCACACAGCACATTGTATAATGCCCTCAGTGCGAAGACGGGACTTCATCTCCAGGAGGACTGTGCGGTGGTCACTCCTACCAATACTGTCATGGACAGATGCATTTGCGACAGGTAGATTGGTAGGACGAGGTCAAGTAAGATTTTTCCTCATGTTGGTTCGCTCACCACTTGCCACAGTTGATGTACAAAGGGACCTGGGTGTCCTTGTAAACCAATCACTGAAAGCAAATATGCAGGTGCAGCAAGCAATTAAGAAGGCAAATGGTATGTTGGCCTTCATTGCTAGAGGATTTGAGTACAGGAGCAAGGATGTCTTACTGCAGTTATACAGGGCCTTGATGAGACCACACCTGGAGTATTGTACGCAGTTTTGGTCTCCTTACCTAAGAAAGGATATACTTGCCATAAAGGGAGTGCAGCAAAGGTTCACCAGGCTGATTCCTGGGATGGCAGGACTGTTGTATGAGGAGAGATTGGGTCAACTCGGCCTGTATTCACTCGAGTTTAGAAGACTGAGACGGGATCTCATTGAAACATATAAAATTCTGACAGGGCTAGACAGACTGGATGCAGGGAGAATGTTTCCCCTGGCTGGGGGGTCCAGAACGAGGGGTCACAGTCTCGGGATACGGGGTAGAACATTTAAGACTGAGATGAGGAGAAATCTCTTCACTCAGAGGGTGGTGAACCTGTGGAATTCTCTACCACAGAAGGCTGTAGAGGCCCTGTCACTGAATATATTTAAGAAGGAGCTAGATAGATTTCTAGACACAAAAGGCATCAAGGGATATGGGGAGAAAGCAGGAATATGGTATTGAGATAGAGGATCAGCCATGATCATATTGAATGGCGGTGCAGGCTCGAAGGGCCGAATGGCCTATTCCTGTTCCTATTTTCTATGTTTCTATGTTTCACCTTGTTCGTCTCCCTGGTAAATACGGAGGCAAAATTACTATTCAATATTTCTTCCATTTCGCTTTCATTACCTGTGAGTTCATCATGTGCATCTTTTAGTGGCCCTATCCCTGTTCTGATTTTTCTTTTGTTATTTATGTGACTGTAGAATACTATTTCTTTTTATATTCCTTGATAATTTAATCTCTTAGTTCCTCTTTGCTTTCCTATTTGTTTTTTTTACTTCTTTCCTAACATCTTCATATTCCCTTTTGTCATCCTTTCTTTTATTGACTATGTACTTTGAGAATGCCTTTTTCTTTAGTGTCAATTTTACCCTTATCTTTTTATTCATCCAAGGTGTTTCATTACTGGCTAGTTTGTTCTTGCTTTTTAGAGGAATATACTTCTCCTGAACTCTATTGATCACTGTTTTAAATATTACCCACTGCTGTTCTAGTTCTTTGTCTGTCAAATGTTTTTCCACTTTACTAGTTCCATTCTCATCCCCTCAAAATTAGCTTTTTTCCAAGCTATTACTTTGGTTTTTATCTTACTTATGCGTTTCTCAATCATTATTTTAAATCTTATATTATGATCACTATTGCCTAGATGTTCCCTTTCGCTTTCTTCTCTTATTTGCTCTGGTTCATTTCCCCATTAATAGATCTAAAGGTAATGGTGGAGGTGTAGGAACAGAAATCGTTGCAGGTGATTGGTTGAGCTCAAGTTTATGGAAGATGGGAGACCAGCCAGGAGAGCATTGGAATAGTCAAGTCTAGAGGTAACAAAGACATGGATGAGGGATTCAGCAGCAGATGAGCTGAGGCAGGGACAGAGACAGGTAATGTTACGGAGGTGGAAGTAGGCAGTCTTGGTGATGGCTATATGGTTGGAATTTCATCTCAGGGTCAAATAGGATGACAAGGTTGCAAACTGTTTGGTTCAGCCTCAGACAGTGGCCTGGGAGAGGGCTGGAGTCTGTATCTAGGGAACAAAATTTGCGGCGGGACCAAAGACAATGGCCTCGGTCTTCCCAATATTTAGTTGGAGGAAATTTTTGCTCAACCTGTACTGGATGTCGGACAAGCAGTGTGACAAATAAGAGACAGTGGAGAGGTCGAGGGAGGTGGTGGTGAGCTGGAGCTGGATGGTGTCAGCGTACATGTGGAATCTAATGCTGTGTTTTCGGATGATGTCACCGAGTGGCAGCATGTAGATGAGAAATAGGAGGGAGCCAAGGATAGATCTTTGGGGACTCCAGAGGTAATGGTGCAGGAGCGGGAAGAGAAGCCATTGTAGGTGATTCTTTGGCCATTTCAGTACTGTGGCAGGGGTGGAAACTTGATTGTAGGGATTCAAACATAGAGTTAACATATCCATGTATTACATTCCTTTGCCTGTGATAATTGGGTAAATTCCTGCATTAAAGCAACAGATTGAAGAATGTCCTTCGAACATGTTAGGCGTTACATGGAATTACATAGAATTTACAGCACAAAAACAGGCCATTCGGCCCATTTGGTCTGTGCCAGTGTTTATGCTCCACAGGAGCCTCCTTCCACCCTACTTAATCTAACCCTTTCTGAATATCCTTCTATTCCTTTCTCCCTCATGTACTTATCTAGCTTCCCCTTAAAGGCATCTTTGCCATTCGCCTCTATTACTCCATGTGGAAGTAAGTTCCACATTCTAAATAAATAAATAAAGTCAATTACATAGGTATGAGGGACGAGTTGGCTTAGGTAGATTGGGAAATTAGATTAAAAGGTTTGATGGTAGATAGGCAATAACAAACTTTTAAAGAAATATTTCAAAATTCTCAACGAATATACATTCCATTGAGAAATAAAAACTCCACAGAAAGAATGATCTATCCGTGGCTAACCAAAGAAGTTAAGGATAGTATTAGATTAAAAGAAGAGGCCTATAATATTGCCAAGAAAATTAGTAAGTCTGAGGATTGGGAGAGTTTAAGAAACCAGCAAAGGATGACCAAAAAAATTGATAAAAACGGGAGAAAGTAGAATATGAAAGTAAACTAGCAAGAAATATAAAAACGATTGTAAGAGCTTCTACAAGTATGTAAAAAGGAGGAGAGTAACAAAAGTAAATGTGGGTCCTTTAAAGGCTGAGACAGGAGAAATTATAATGGGGAATCAGGAAATGGCAGAGGCGTTAAACAAATATTTTGTATCTGTCTTCACAGTAGAAGACACAAAAAACATACCAATAATAGTGGGGAACCAATGGGTCAATGAGAGTGAGGAACTTTAAGTACTTAATATTAGTAAAGAAAAAGTACTTGAGAAATTAATGGCACTAAAAGCCAATAAATCCCCTGGACCAGATGGCTTACATCCTAGGGTTCTAAAAGAGGTGGCTGCAGAGATAGTGGATGTATTGGTTATGATCTTCCAAAATTCCCCAGATTCTAGAATGGTCCCAGCGGATTGGAGGGTAGCAAATGTGACCCCACTATTCAAGAAAGGAAGGAGAGAGAAAACAGAGAACTACAGGCCAGTTAGCCTGAGAGAAATACTGGAATCCATTATTAAGGAAGTGGTAACAGGCTACTTAGAAAATCAAGATGTGATTAGGCAGTCAGCATGGTTCATGAAAGGGAAATCGTGTTTGACAAATCTGTTAGAGATTTTTGAGAATGTAACTAGCAGGGTAGATTAAGGGAATGTAGTATATTTGAATTTTCAAAAGGCATTCGATAAGATGCCACATAAAAGGTTGTTACACAAGATAAGGGCTCATGGGGTTGGGGGTAATATATTAGCATGGATAGAGGACTGGTTAATGGACAGAAAACAGAGAGTAGGAATAAAAGGATCATTTTCAGGTTGGCAGGCTGTAACTAGTGGGGTGCCGCAAGGATCAATGCTTGGGCCTCAGCTATTTACAATCTACTTTAATGACTTAGATGAAGGAACCGAGTATAATGCATCCAAGTTTGCTGACGATACAAAACTTGGTGGGGAAGTAAGCTGTGAGGAGGACACAAAGAGGCTGCAAAGGGCTGTAGACAGGTTAAGTGATAGGGGAAGAAAGTGGCAGATGGACTATAATGTGGGTAAGTGTGAGGTTATTCACTTTGGTAGGAAGAATAAAAAAACTGAATATTTTTTAAATGTTGAGAAACTATTAAATGTTGGTGTTCAGAGAGACTTGGGTGTCCTCGTACAAGAAACACAGAAAGTTAACATGCAGGTACAGCAATCAATTAGGAAGGGAAATGGTATGTTGGCCTTTATTGCAAGGGGGTTGGAGTACAAGAGTAAGGATGTCTTACAACAATTGTATAAGGCCCTAGTGAGATGACACCTGGAGTACTGAGTACAGTTTTGGTCTCCTTATCTAAGGAAGGATAAACTTGCCTTAGAGGTGGTGCAACAAAGGTTCACTAGATTAATTCCTGAGATGAGACGGTTGTCCTATGAGGAGAGATTGAGTAGAATGGGCCTATACTCTCTGGAGTTTAGAAGAATGAGAGGTGATCTCATTGAAACATACAAGATGCTGAGAGAGCTTGACAGGGTAGATGCTGAGAGGATGTTTTCCCTGGCTGGAGAGTCTAGAACTAGGGGGCATAGTCTCAGGATAAGGGGTCGGCCATTTAAGACTGAGATGAGGAAGAATTTCTTCACTCAGAGGGTTGTTAATCTTTGGAATTGTCTGCACTGAGCTGTGGATGCTCAGTGGTTGAGTATATTCAAGGCTGAGATCGATTGATTTTTGGAATCTAAGGGAATCAAGGGATATGGGGATCAGGCGGGAAAGTGGAGTTGAGGTCGAGGTTGATCTTATTGAATGGCGGGGAAGGCTCGAGGGGCAGTATGGCCTAATCCTGCTCCTATTTCTTATGTTCTAACCACTTTCTGGGTAAATAAGTTTCTCCTAATTTTTTAGTTGATTTACTGGTGACTATATTATATTTATGACCCCTAGTTTTGGACTCCCCCACAAATGGAAACATATTTTCTTCATCTACCCTATCAAACCCCTTTATAATTTTAAAGACCTCTATTAGGTTACCCCTCAGCCTTTTCTTTTCTAGTGTTTGCCCACTAACGCACCAACAGTAATTACTAGCCTAATAAATCTGTAGGCAATACAATCCTGCACTAGGGCAGAGGCCAGCAACACATTTTCCCAAATGGTAATACCTAAATAAAAGCAAAATGTTATGATGAAATTCAAGCCTACTATATTTTAATATAAATATATTAGTGTCACATAATATTTAAAGTTTATTTTATAGCAAGAAAGGAATAAAAATGCAGTTACCGCACAATAATAAAACTGAGCAGTTAGGAATAATAATTTGTCGTCCTCCACCATTAAGCAGTTTTATTCATTGACCTTTTGATCTAAAAGCTTGGCTTGCAATTCTCATAAGTCTTGAGGTGAATTCTGAGCACAGCACTTCAAAAGTGCCTCATCCTTATTTGGAATTTTACACTCAAATTCTTCTTTTTATTGAACACAACAGAAATAGACATAAAAAGAAGAAGCACAATGTCCAACTGTGCTGAAGCAGAAGTCTCATGCAATTGGTCATTACACACCCCACTCCTGAATGAGTCCACAATCGTGGCTGTGCTGTAGAAAAGGCATTGATGGACAATAGACAGTTGGAAAACTGGATAGCAAGTCAATGCCAGAAAACCGAGAAATTATGCAGTGCAATATTAATGCACAAAAACATAATACGTTTCTATGAAATTACTTTGTTCACCGGTTTAACATTAAATTTGTAGACAAAATAATTTCATGTGAATCTGTTAATTGTTTGTATGCTAATATTTTAATGGGTTTTAGCCACCAGTTTTCAAGATTAGGCAATGTAACATGATGGAATAAATCTTAGTGTGTATTATGTGGTTACACAGTGCACAGGTCAAAAGGGATCACAATCAATTTAGATCATTGGGTTGCACTGCAGCTAAAATAAAGGCACAAATGAAGAGAAGAAATCCATCCAGGCATAAAAAAGGGTGTTTTTAAGCAGAAATTGCTCATCAAATTTCATAAGGGTATGGTAGCATAGTGGTTATGTTACTGGACGAGTAATCCAGAGGCCCGGACTAAAATCCGGAGTTATGAATTCAAATCCCGCCACGGTAGCTGGGGAATTTAAATTCAAGTAATTAAATTTTAAAAATCTGGAATTCAAATACAAGTATCAGTAATGGTGGCCATGAAACTACCAGATTGTCATAAAAACCCATCTGGTTCACTTAAGCCCTTGAGGGAAGGAAACCTGCCGTTCTTACCCGGTCTGGCCTATATATGACCCCAGACCCACAGCAATGTGGTTGATTCTTAATTGCCCTCTGAAATGGCCGAGCAAGCCACTCAGTTGTAAAATCTCGTCTACGAAAAGTCATAATAAGAATAAAACCAGATGGACCACTAGGCACCGGACACGACAATGGCAAACACAAGCCCATTCAACCCTGCAAGGTCCTCCTCACTAACATCTGGGGACTTGTGCCAAAATTGAGAGAGCTGTCCCACAGACTAGTCAAGCAACAGCCTGACATAGCCATACTCACAGAATCATACTTTTCAGCCAATGTCCCAGACTCTTCCATCACCATCCCTGGGTATGTCCTGTCCCACCGGCAGGATAGACCCACCAGAGGTGGCGGTACAGTGATATACAGTCAGGAGGGAGTGGCCCTGGGAGTCCTCAACATTGACTCTGGACCCCATGAAATCTCATGGCATCAGGTCAAACATGGGCAAGGAAACCTCCTGCTGATGAATCAGTCCTCCTCCATGTTGAGCACCACTTGGATGGAAGCACTGAGGGTAGCAAGGGCACAGAATGTACTCTGGGTGGGGGACTTACTTCAATGTCCATCACCAAGAAGTGGCTCGGTACCACCACTACTGACTGAGTCCTGAAGGACATGGCTGCCAGACTGGGCCTGCGGCAGGTGGTGAGCGAACCAGCACGAGGGAAAAACTTAATTGACCTCGTCCTCACCAATCTACCTGTCGCAAATGCATCTGTCCATGACGGTATTGGTAGGAGTGACCACCTCACAGTCCTCGTGGAGGACACCATCCAACGTGTTGTGTGGCACTACCACCGTGCTAAATGGGATAGATTCAGAACAGGTCTTGCAGCTCAAAACTGGGCATCCATAAGGCGCTGTGGGCCATCAACAGCAGCAGAATTGTATTCCAGCACAATCTGTAACCTCATGGCCTGGCATATTCCTCACTCTACCATTACCAACAAGCCAGGGGATCAACCCTGGTTCAATGAGGAGTGTAGAAGAGCATGCCAGGAGCAGCACCAGGCGTACCTAAAAATGAGGTGCCAACCTGGTGAAGCTACACCTCAGGGCTACATGCATGCTAAACAGCGGAAGCAACATGCCACAGACAGAGCTAAGCGATTCCACAACCAACGGATCAGATCAAAGTTCTGCAGTCCTGCCACATCCAATCGTGAATGGTGGTGGACAATTAAACAACTAACAGGAGGAGGAGGCTCTGCAAACATCCCCATCCTCAATGATGACGGAGTCCAACACGTGAGTGCAAAAGACAAGGCTGAAGCATTTGCAACCATCTTCAGCCAGAAGTGCCGAGTGGATGATGCATCTCGGCCTCCTCCCGATATCCCCACCATCACAGAAGCCAGTCTTCAGCCAATTCGATTCATTCCACGTGATATCAAGAAACAGCTGAGTGCACTGGATACAGCAACGGCTATGGGCCCCAACAACATCCTAGCTGTAGTGCTGAAGACTTGTGCTCCAGAACTAGCTGTGCCTCTAGCCTAGCTGTTCCAGTACAGCTACAACACTGGCATCGACCCAACAATGTGGAAAATTGCCCAGGTATGTCCTGTCCACAAAAAGCAGGAGAAATCCAATCCGGCCAATTACTGCCCCATCAGTCTACTCTCAATCATCAGCAAAGTGATGGAAGGTGTCATCAACAGTGTTATCAAGCGGCACTTACTCACCAATAACCTGCTCACCGATGCTCAGTTTGGGTTCCGCCAGGACCACTCCGCTCCAGATCTCATTACAGCCTTGGTCCAAATATGGACAAAAGAGCTCAATTCCAGAGGTGAGGTGAGAGTGACTGCCCTTGACATCAAGGCAGCATTTGACCGAGTGTGGCACCAAGGAGCCCTTGTAAAATTGAAGTCAATGGGAATCAGGGGGAAAACTCTCCAGTGTCTGGAGTCATACCTAGCACAAAGGAAGATGGTAGTGGTTGTTGGAGGCCAATCATCTCAGCCCCAGGACATTGCTGCAGGAGTTCCTCAGGGCAGTGTCCTAGGCCCAACCATCTTCAGCTGCTTCATCAATGACCTTCCCTCCATCATAAGGTCAGAAATGGGGATGTTCGCTGATGATTGCACAGCGTTCAGTTCCATTCGCAACCCTTCAAATAATGAAGCAGTCCGTGCCCGCATGCAGCAAGACCTGGACAACATCCAGGCTT
This sequence comes from Heptranchias perlo, assembly GCF_035084215.1. NCBI lineage: Eukaryota > Metazoa > Chordata > Chondrichthyes > Hexanchiformes > Hexanchidae > Heptranchias > Heptranchias perlo. Next base: position 121,712,913 of record NC_090325.1, on the reverse strand, counting down.
GGGCTCATAAGTGGCAAGTAACATTCACGCCAGATAAGTGCCAGGCAATGACCATCTCCAACAAGAGAGAGTCTAACCACCTCCCCTTGACATTCAATGGCATTACCATCGCCGAATCCCCCACCATCAACATCCTGGGGGTCACCATTGACCAGAAACTTAACTGGACCAGCCATATAAATACTGTGGCTACGAGAGCAGGTCAGAGGCTGGGTATTCTGCGGCGAGTGACTCACCTCCTGACTCCCCAAAGCCTTTCCACCATCCAGAAGGCACAAGTCAGGAGTGTGATGGAATACTCTCCACTTGCCTGGATGAGTGCAGCTCCAACAACACTCAAGAAGCTCGACACCATCCAGGACAAAGCAGCCCGCTTGATTGGCACCCCATCCACCACCCTAAACATTCACTCTCTTCACCACCAGCGCACTGTGGCTGCAGTGTGTACCATCTACAGGATGCACTGCAGCAACTCGCCAAGGCTTCTTCAACAGCACCTCCCAAACCCGTGACCTCTACCACCTAGAAGGACAAGAGCAGCAGGCACATGGGAACGACACCACCTGCACGTTCCCCTCCAAGTCACACACCAGCCCGACTTGGAAATATATTGCCGTTCCTTCATCGTCGCTGGGTCAAAATCCTGGAACTCCCTTCCTAACAGCACTATGGGAGAACCTTCACCACACGGACTGCAGTGGTTCAAGAAGGCAGCTCACCACCACCTTCTCAAGGGCAATTAGGATTGGGCAATAAATGCCGGCCTCGCCAGCAACGCCCACATCCCATGAACGAATAAAAAAAAAATTATTCACCACCAATGAATATAGCATTGTCATTTGAATGTTTTGACGCAGCTATGACAGCATACCTTTTTAACTTCCCCAAATCTCCCTAATAAATACAAGACTCGAATGTGCCAAACTAACACACACTGAAGGCTTCTAATTGCTGTAACTGAAAATTAGAAAAGACCCAGACACACTCAACAATGAAGATCCAAATAATGTTTTTGCTGTTGGCTACAATTGTCATCTGCTTGGCCACTCATGGTAAGGTCTCTTAATCCATGTTTTTTTTTAATTATAAAGTTAGTAGAGGTGGCAACTTCAAATAATAGAAACGTATTCTATTCTCCTCAATCATTTACAGATACACAAATCACTAAAAGTAGCGACGCAGGTTAATAAGGCCATAAAAAAGGCAAATCAAGCACTAGGGTTCATTTCTAGTGGGATAGATTTGAAAAGCAAAGTTATGTTAAACTTGTATAGAACCTTGGTTAGACCACACTGACCGCACAGTTCTGGTCTCCATACTATAGAAAGAATGTAGCGACATTTGAGAGGATGCAAAAAAGATTCACAAGGATGATACCAGAACTGAGGGGATATCCTTATCAAGAAAGGCTGAATAGGCTGGGGCTTTTTTCTCTAGAGGTGTGACCTGATAAAGGTCTTTAAGATAATGATAGGATTTGTTAGGGTAGATGTTGAGAAAATGTTTCCACTTGTGGGCAGTCCAAAATTAGTGGTCATAAATATAAAATAGTTGCTAATAAATCCAACAGGGAATTCAGGAGAAACTTCTTTACCCAAAGAGTGATAAGAATGTAGTACACCCTACACAAGGAATAGTTGAGGCAAAGAGCATTTAAAGGGAAGCTGGATAAGCACATGAGGGAGAATAGAACAGAAGCATATCCTGATAGGTTGGACAAAGTAGGGACGGAGGAGGCTCATCGGAGGTGCATAAATGCTGACATTGACCAGTTGGGCCGAATGGCCTGTTTCTGTGCTGTAGTGCCGATGTAGCCTCAGATCCTGAAGATTTTCATAGCAAATCTTTGCAGTTTTCAGATTTCAAAGGTAGAGAAGGAACCTGTGCAATAAATGTTTGGGGATGAAGCCAATACAACCTAAATTGACCAGTTTATTTGTGTTTCATTTCTTCTTTGATCTAGGGAAAATTCAATTGCATTCTTGATTTTCACAGGCATTTCAGTGATTGAGATCAGGGTTTGAGTTGGATGACTTAATATCACTTTGGGTCAAATAAATTTGATAACCTAGCCTGAGGACTGTTTTACTCATCCTTAATAGACAGGCATGTTGTTGCGGTACAACATAAAGGCTCTTGTGTGCCCAAAATGCATGTTTCAGTTTCATTGTAGGCAGACCATAACTCTTACATGTGCCGCAAGTGAAACTTTACCTTTTGAATTTTGCTTTGCTTGTTTATTTTGTGATATATTCTGATGGTTGAGGGCAGTTGAACCTCTTATTTATGTGCAACTGAGACAGAACACAAAAACAAAAACAGTGGAGAAACGATTAACTTAGAGAAGGGAAATCCTGTACTGTCAAATGACTAAGGAAGGGAGCTCTATAGAGCTGTATAAAAGAACAACTTTTTGGCTTAATGCTCCATGGGCACCTGCTTCTCGAGCTTTAGGCAGAGGGAAAATGGATGAAGATGTCTCCTTTGTGCTTGACACACAATTCCTGGGTTATGGCCAACATGCACAAGAAGATCTGCCTGAAACAGGCATGGGTATTTACATTTTATGTAAAATGGTGCCAGAGTGATGTCTCCCATGTCGTTTTCTGTGTCTCTCCTCTTCTCTGGCAGATATTAGGCAATGTTCAGAGAAAGTGGGTCTCACAAAATGCCTGTCAGCAGCCCCTTCAGATCTGTACAGGGGTTGCCAGTAACATCTTCAGACCTCCAGCAAAGAAGGAGACCATTTCATTTTTGTTGTATGTACCAGTAACCAGCAGGTCTCAATTTCACCACTCAATTTTCCAGCACTCACATTGAGTAAGCATCAACCCTCAGGCACCAGTCCTGCTCAGTACTCTCACAAAATATTTAATGCAGCTGAACCCAGAAAACAAGCTAGGTTCAGTCAAGATTGCAAAAATGGACCTAACGGTGGGGTCTGGGAGAGGGAAAATCGGGGCCAATAAGTCCTACTGGAGCGATACTTGGTGAAAGCAAAAGATGGAAATATAACATTTTCTTACGTTTGCGGTTTTTGATTCTCATTATATAAACCAACCCTCTAACCTATTAGAAAAGTCTGCCTTCTCAATAATTATACAGCTGCTAGGTTGTTTCGGTCTCTGAAAGGTATTATAATTTCCACTAATTTTTCTCACGACATTGTATTTTGTACCTCAACATGCAGGGAGCATAGAAAAAATTGTAAAGCAGATTATTTAATGTCTGTGACTTCTCGTTTGCTGTTAAATGCCTATTTTCTAACAATGTGCTTATTTGATGTCGATGAAATCACTTCAGTGGCAAATGGAAATTGTTTCTAATCACACTCAGCTGACTCCGTGTCGAATTGATTGAGAAGTGGAGGGGAGGGCGAGAGCGAGAGCGAGAATTACATAAAGTGTACAGCACAGAAACAGGCCATTCGGCCCAACAGGTCCATGCCGGTGTTTATGCTGCACACGAGCCTCCTCCCTCTCTACTTCATCTAAACCTATCAGCATATCCTTCCAATCCTTTCTCCATCATGTGTTTATCTGCCAGCTTCTCCTTAAATGCATCTGTACTCGTTGCCTCAACTACTCCTTGTCGTAGCGAGTTTCCGCTCTCTGGGTAAAGAAGTTTCTCCTGAATTCCTTATTGAATTTATCAGTGACTATCTTATATTTATGGCCCCTAGTTCTGGTCTCCCCCACAAGTGGAAACTTCTTCTCTATGTCTACCCTATCAAACCCTTTTATTATCTTAAAGACCTCTATCAGGTCACTCCTCAGCCTTCTCCTTTCTAGAGAAAAGAGCCACAGCCTGTTCAATTTTCCTGATAAGTATATCCTCTCAGTTCTGGTATCATCCTAGTAAATCTTTTTTGCAACTTCTCCAGTGCCTCTATATCCTTTTTATAATATGGAGACCAGAACTGTTTACAGTGCTCCAAATGTGGCCCAAGCAAGGTTCTATACAAGTTTAACATAACTTCTCTGCTTTTTAATTCCATCCCTCTGGAAATGAACCCTAGTGCTTGGTTTGCCTTTTTTATTAACCCGCGTTGCTACTTTTAGTGATTTATGTATCTGTATCCCCAGATCCCTTTGCTCCTCTATCCCGTTTAGACTCTTAGGGGTTTTAATCGATTAGGCTGGAAACCAGGCACGGGTAGCGCCACTAACCCACGCCTGTTGCTTCCTGAGCAGGCAGGACGAGACATTCATCCGGCCTGAGTACTTACCTGACAGCAGCATTAAAAACCAGACCTGACATGAGGATTCAAGGACATGTGCACTTTCCGTCAGCAGGGGGAGCCCAAATCTCTTAAAGGGAGGATGAGGGAAAAAATTCAATAGGGGCTGTTTTTGGACACGGGTAGCGTGATCTGCTATTAACCCGCGCCCAATGGCCGCTGCGCAGGCAGGACGCAAGTTTGGACCCACCGGAGCACTTACCTGCAATCAACGATCCTTTCCAGGCCCACGTAGAATCGATGCCATTCACACTTTTCACCACCAGAGGGAGCTCAATCTCTTAAAGGGAGGATGTTTCTTAGAAATCTCTTAAAGGTAGCTGGTACCCGTTATTTGCTGAAAATAGCAGTCTACTGTCTGCATGGAGTCTGAACAGAGATCAGACATCGCACACGTAAAATGCAGATGCAGGTCCCATCCCTATTTTACCCACTGGTGAGTTATATTAAAACATTGAATAAAGGTTGCGCACTACTAAATCCCACATCCTCCAATCTGCATACCAGACCTCACCAATCTGCTGATCTGAGTTGGTACCAGGCCTGAGAGAGTGCATGCACCAAAGTTCTCGGCTGATGCACTAGAGACGTTGGGTGCAAGAGATGGACAGAAGGAGGGACATCCTGTGTCCACAGGGGAGGGCAAGAGGCCCTCCAGACATATACTCAAAAGGCAGTGGGAGGCAGCAGGGGACGAATTCAATCCCAGGCGCACAGCATCATGAACATGGATGCAGTGCAGGAAGAAGTTCATTGCTTTGACGTGAGTGGTCAAGGTGAGTGAGGTCAACTGTCAAGTGGTGTCTCCTACCAACTGCACCATGCACTACACCCCCCATCCCCCACATACCAATAAACTCTTTCCACCAGTACTCAACTCTTCCAATCAGATGCTTCCTCTCACCCTTACACATTACCACTGTTTCAAGCCGCCCACCACAACTCGCAGGCCACACACACTGGCAGCTATTCGACCATGACAGGCACATCACCCAGACACACATCCCGCTTTCTTGCAGAAGGTGGCACATATCAAGAGGCAGCAAGTGGCAGTGGCATTTAGCCCCTCGAGCCTGTTCCGCCATTCAATGAGATCATGGTGGACCTGTGACCAAACTCCATATACCCGTCTTAGCCCCATATCCCCTAATACCCTTGGTTCACAGAAATCTATCAATCTCAGAGTTAACATTCACAAGTGAGCTAGCATCAACTGCCGTCTGTAGAAGAGCGTTCCAAACGTCTCCCATCTTTGCGTGTAGAAGCATTTCCTAACTTCACTCCTGCACGTCCTGGCTCTAAATGTTAGGCTATGTCCCCGCAACCTAGTATTCAAGTCTAGGAGACCTCCAAAAACAGTTAGAAATGTCTCGGCAGCCAGAAGCAATAATCCAGCCATTAACTGTAAATCCTGCATGGACCCTTTAAATAGCACTGGTGGGAGGCCCTCCAGTCACTCTAAGACACGTTCAGATGGTCAGTGTTAAGATTGTGCATTAGTTGAGCGTTAAGTCCCAAAATGATGTCAATCACATTAAATCAGCGTTGCACACTGATTGAAGCAATTTTCTCCCTACTTTACACGATACCAGCGTTCATTATCTGCGCCTGCGCTAACTCCTATACCAAGATGGCGTCTGGCGCACGTCACACAGGAAACGTGCGTGCGCATCCAAGACGCCATCTTGGATGTCGGACATATGCCCAAAAGGCAGTGAGAGGCAGCGGTGGACGAAGTCAATGCCAGGCGCACAGCTCCACAAACATGGATGCAGTGCAGGAAGAAGTTCAATGCTTTGACACGAATGGTCAAGGTGAGTGAGGTCAACTGTCAAATGCTATCCATTCTGCTACTTGTCCCCTGACTCCACATGCTCTGATCTTAGCCATGAGTTTACAATGTGGTACCTTATCGAAGGCCTTTTGAAAATCCAAATTTATTTCATCTACTACTTTACCCGTCTACCCTTTCTGTTACTTCTTCAAAGAATTCAGTAAGGTTGGTCAAGCATGATCTTCCCTTTTGAATTCCGTGCTGACTATTCTTTATTATATTTTCTGTTTCTAGATGTTTTCCTATTACATCTTTAAGTAAGGATTCCATTATCTTTCCTACCACTGACGTTAAGCTAATTGTTCTATAGTTCCCTGGATTGGTTCTATCTACCTTTTAAAATATAGGAATCACATTAGCTGTCCTCCAGTCCTTTGGCATGATTCCCTTTTCTAATGAATGTTGATATATACGTAATAGTGCCTCTGCTATCTGCTCCCTAACTTCTTTGAATATGCGGGGTGCAATCCATCCGGAAAAGGGGTTTATCCTCTCTAAGTTTGATTAGTTTATCAATTATCTCCCCCTTTCTATCTTAAATGTCTTTATTTTTTTTGATCTCTTCTTCTAATGTCATGCCCATCATGTTAGTCTCTCTGGTAAAGACTGAGGCAAAGTAATTATTTAATATTTCAGCCATTTCACTGTCATTACCTTCAAGTTTATCATGTGTATCCCTTAGTGGCCCTATCCCTATCCTGATTGCTCTTTTGTTATTTATGTGTCTATAGAATACTTTACCATTTCCTTTTATATTCCTTGATAATTTAATTTCATAGTTTCTCTTTGCCTTCCTAATTATTTCTTTTTTAAAACTTCTTGCCTAACCTTTTCATAATCCCTTTTGTCATCCTCTCCTTTGTTGTCTATGTACTTAGTGTATGCCTTTTTCTTCAATTTCAATTTTGCCCTTACTTCTTAATTCATCCACGGTGTATCATTACTGGCTAGTTTGTTCTTGCTTTTTAATGGGATATATTTCTCCTGAACTCTATTGATCATCATTTTAAATGTTTCGCACCGCTGTTCTATTTCTTTGTTTGTCAGTAAATTTTTCCAATTAATTTTCCCGAATTCCATTCTCATCCCCTGAAAATCAGCTTTTTTCCAATTTATTACTTTGGTCTTTGTCTTACTTATGCTCTTCTCGATCTTCAAAACCTTATTATGTTGTGATCACTATTGCCTGGATGTTCCCATGCACTTACTTCTCTTATCTGTTCTGGTTCATTTCCCATTACTAGATCCAGCAGTGTGTTCTCTCTTCTTAGGACTTTTAAATACTGGATGAGAAAGGAGTCCTGCACACATTGTAAAAACTCTAAACCCTGTACCCCTTTACCTATCTTTTTTTGCCAGTTTATTTGGGGATAGTTAAAATCTCCCATGATTATTATTCTATGTCCTTTACTCATTTCACATATTTGCTTACATATTTCTTCCTCCACCTCCTTCCACTATTAGGTGGTCTGTAGTATACCCCTATTAGCGTGATTGATCCCTTCTTATCTTTTATTTCAATCCATATGGATTCTGCTTCTATCCTTTTGTTAGTTATGTCCCTTTCTTCTGCCGTTATGTTATCCCTAATTAGTACAGTTACTCCATCCTCCTTCCCTATCCTTTTTGATTATGTTATAACCTGCAATATTTAATTGCCAGTCCTGTTCTTTATGAAGCCATGTTTCAGTTATTCCTACGACATCTGGTTCCTTGCTACGGATTATTGTCTCCAGTTCCCCCATTTTATTTTGGACACTCTGTACATTGTTGTACAGTTTAATTCATCTTTAATAGTTAAAAATAAAGTAAAATAATTAACAGTCCTTTTATACTTCTGTTTTATAACTGTACTTCATCCTTGACCATTTATGTTATCTTTATTCCTTACCCTGGTCTGACCTTTACACTCATCTCCTGTTTCTTTTATCTTTAACCTTGTGTTATTGCTACCAGATCCCACCCCACATCTTGCTAGTTTAAAGCTTTATCCACTGTCCTATTTATCCTTTCCGCTAGGACTCTGGTCCCACTCCAGTTCAGGTGGAGCCCGTCACAACTGTACAGCTCCTTCCTGTCCAAGTACTGGTGCCAGTGTCCCATGAAATGGAACCCCTCCTTCCCACACCACTCTTTCAGCCACGCATTCACCTTTCTGATCTGCCTATCCCTATGCCAATTAACATGTGGCTCGGGTAGTAGACCCGAGATTACCACCCATGATATCCTGCTTTTTAATTTAGTTCCTAACTTCTGATATTCCCCTAGCAGGACCTCCTCCTTGTTCTTCCCTATGCCATTGGTGCCGACATGGACCATGACAACTGGATCCTCCCCCTCCCTTTCCAAGTTCCTCTCCAGTTGATACAAGATGTCCTTTACCCTTGCACCAGATAGGCAACACACCCTCCTGGACTCTCGGTCGCGACTGCGGAGGACGCTATCTATCCCTCGATTATAGAATCCTCTATGATGGCAACCTTTCTATTCTGCTCCTCCCCCCTCTTGGACTGCATCATAATCCACGGTGCCATGGTGAGCATTCTGGGCATCCTCTCTGCAACCTTAATCCTTATCCTCACAGCTATCAAGTACCTCGTACCTGTTGGATAGGACCAGTGTCTGCGGGACCTCCTGCTCTACCTCCCCCTCGCTTATATGTCAGAGTGTCGCTAACTTGCACTCCAGCTCAAAGACTCTGAGCCGGAGGGTCTCAAGCCAGAGACATTTACTGCAGATGTGGGAATCCAGGACAGACTTGCTGTCCACAAACTCCCACATATTAAAGTCCCAACACACAGCCTGTACTGCCATTTCTAGGACTAATAGAATCACTTGAGATCTAGATTATATTTAGTAAATGGATCTAGCTTGATTTCAAAATAATTAGTAACTACTTAGCCTTTTTTAAAAAATGTATGTATTTTTTAATTTAAGTTTTAAAAGTTGACAGATTAGTTTATAGTCCCTTGGTTTAAATCACTTAGCACCTTCTACACTCTCTGCACCTAATTTGAACACTCACCAAATTCCCAGCTGAAAGTCCCCACTCTGTTAGCAATTCACTCCGTTAGAGGTTCACTCTCTGTCTTTACCAACCTCTGTGCATTTGCAAAGATCCTTGTACTATATACCTTTCTGACATACCCTAGTTACAATTGGTTAGTCAACTTCCAGCCACAACGATGAATACCTAATCGGGAACCTACTTACAGCTGATTATCCATTAACTATTAACTGCCACTGAGTTGCAGCTTTTTAAAGTTAGTAACTAAGTTTATAGTAAGTTAAATTTTAGTTTGATAAATATAAAACACACTTACTACACTCACCAAATTCCCAGCTGAAAGTCCTCACTCTGTTAACAATTCACGCCATTAGAGGTTCACTCTCTGTCTTTACCAACCTCTGTTTTCAAGAGAGAGAGTGCGAGAGCTCAAAGGATGGTGGGAAGAGTGCGAGCGGTGGCGGGGAGCGCGCGAGGGGTGGCGGGGAGCACGGCGGGGTGACGGGGAGCGTGCGAGGGGTGGCGGGGAGAGTGCGAGGGGTGGCGGGGAGAGCGCGAGGGGTGGCGGGGAGAGCGCGAGGGGTGGCGGGGAGAGCGCGAGGGGTGGCGGGGAGAGTGCGAGGGGTGGCGGGGAGAGCGCGAGGGGTGGCGGGGAGAGCGCGAGGGGTGACGGGGAGAGCGCGAGGGGTGACGGGGAGAGCGCGAGGGCTGACGGGGAGAGCGCGAGGGCTGACGGGGAGAGCGCGAGGGCTGACGGGGAGAGCGCGAGGGCTGACGGGGAGAGCGCGAGGGCTGACGGGGAGAGCGCGAGGAGTGACGGGGAGAGCGCGAGGGGTGACGGGGAGAGCGCGAGGGGTGACGGGGAGAGCGCGAGGGGTGACGGGGAGAGCGCGAGGGGTGACGGGGAGAGCGCGAGGGGTGACTGGGAGAGCGCGAGGGGTGACGGGGAGAGCGCGAGGGGTGACGGGGAGAGCGCGAGGGGTGACGGGGAGAGCGCGAGGGGTGACGGGGAGAGCGCGAGGGGTGACGGGGAGAGCGCGAGGGGTGACGGGGAGAGCGGAGGGCTGGCGGGGAGAGCGCGAGGGCTGGCGGGGAGAGCGCGAGGGCTGGCGGGGAGAGCGCGAGGGCTGGCGGGGAGAGCGCGAGGGGTGACGGGGAGCGTGGAGGGGTGACGGGGAGAGTGCGAGGGGTGACGGGGAGAGTGCGAGGGCTGGCGGGGAGAGTGCGAGGGCTGGCGGGGAGAGTGCGAGGGCTGGCGGGGAGAGCGCGAGGGGTGACGGGGAGAGCGCGAGGGGTGACGGGGAGAGCGCGAGGGCTGGCGGGGAGAGTGCGAGGGGTGACGGGGAGAGCGGAGGGGTGACGGGGAGAGTGCGAGGGGTGACGGGGAGAGTGCGAGGGCTGGCGGGGAGAGTGCGAGGGCTGGCGGGGAGAGTGCGGAGGGGTGACGGGGAGAGTGCGGAGGGGTGACGGGGAGAGTGCGAGGGGTGGCGGGGAGAGTGCGGAGGGGTGACGGGGAGAGTGCGAGGGGTGGCGGGGAGCGTGGAGGGGTGGCGGGGAGAGCGCGAGGGGTGGCGGGGAGAGCGCGAGGGGTGACGGGGAGAGTGCGAGGGCTGGCGGGGAGAGTGCGAGGGCTGGCGGGGAGAGCGCGAGGGCTGGCGGGGAGAGCGCGAGGGCTGGCGGGGAGAGCGCGAGGGCTGGCGGGGAGAACGCGAGGGCTGGCGGGGAGAGCGCGAGGGCTGGCGGGGAGAGTGCGAGGGGTGACGGGGAGAGTGCGAGGGCTGGCGGGGAGAATGCGAGGGCTGGCGGGGAGAACGTAAGGGCTGGAGGGGAGCGCGTGAGGGGTGGCAGGGAGAACCCAGACGTGAGAGGGATTTCCTCGGATACATCAGTCATTTAATTAGCTGAACTGCTAGAATATTTCCTTCAGTTTCCAGACGGTTCTGTCAAGCTTTTTTTTCAAAATTATATTAAGAAAATCAAGAGAACAGATTTCAAAAAGTTTTATTCAGGGCAAGTTTAGTTGAGTTTTTTTTTAAAAAAGAGAAACTGTATGTGAGTGAGAGCGATAATAAGAGAAAGAGGAGGGAGAAAAAAATGACAAACTACTGGTGTAGTTTCTGATTGTGTTTTGTCAACTTCTGAAAGTGTATTAAGAAAACAAAAGTAACTTGAATTTTGAAAGCAAACAGGAAAGCTCTAATTTCCACATGTTTTATGGATAGAAAATGTAAACATTCTAATTAGTAATAGCTGAGAGTCACAAAAAAATAGAACCAAAGAGATACCCATCCAGAGTCCCCTTCCCAAAAATAAGGTCATTTGCATGACTAGGGCAGGCTCTTGTCCTAATACATCTTATCAAAACTGCTCCATGTAAGTAATCGTCAGGCCTTTCTGGGCTGAAAAGAAATGGCACACAAGATTCTTGAGCTCTCAGTGGAGCCTTTATCCCTGCAGACTGAAGTCATTGATTCCTTCAACTTAATCTAGTAAAGATTTGGAGCATTCTTAAAGGCCTTAACAGGATTTGTGTCAGCTCTTGCTTCGTACGAGTTCTGCTGAGGCCTACTGAGCACATAATGGGCAGAATTCCCATGGAAGCCCCAAGAACTCCACTGATAAGGGGGAGGGGGGAGAAATGAGGCAGAAGATCCACCCATGCCTCCCAACCAGTAACCAGGCTCCACCCCAATGTTCCAGTGTCCCTAGGCAGAAATTAGGCTTCCCACCCTTTCTAACCCGAGGTATTTTGGGGCCCAAATATCTACTTTAACTGGTACATCTTGCATATCATGTTGCTGTGTATTCTCAGCTTTAAAATAGTAAGGAATAAAAATCAAATACATGGACAAAGGAATGCACAAAATAAAGGGCACTCGTTAATATTTTCACAGAATAATGGACAAAGACATTGAATTCAATCCACAAATCACTGGTAAAAATCCCAGAATAACATTTAATAAAAATGGAATTTGTCTTATTCAGTCACTAAGTCAGCGGCCTTGTTGTTAGCCCCACATGACAATCTTGTATTGAGTAACTAAGATTTCTAGTTTCCAAAATTGCATATTCCATAATAACAATCAAATTTATCCATTGAAATGTTTTTTCTCTCTTTTAATGCCGTCCATCAAGCTTTTATTTCAAAACCTCGAGCTATCTCAAAAGTCTGAGCTTCAACTGGGTACTTTTTCTTCAGAACAATTGGAGAGTTATCAACCAGCTCTGCGCATTCTGAGCAAGTGCAACATGCAATCTGTGTTTTCAGAGCATGCACAATTTGTAGAATGTTCCAGCATGCCTCACTAGGTTTCTGAGTTGATGTCGAAATTTTGAGGATTTGAGTTTCTTTGCTTTTTCAAAGCTTTATTTCAGGAACGTTTCATGTTTAAAATATTAACTACTCCTTTTCTATTATCCTTCAGTTAGTCCACACCCGTGATTAACACTGGTGTTTTTATGTTATCGATAGTTAGGAAGCAAACAAAGATTGTTTATTCAGTATGTATTCTTTTTCTCAGTGGAAAAGTTGAAGAGTATTTCAGTTTATTTTTGCCAAGGGATTTAAACCCAGCTGGAAGATAAGTTAGCATTATTGGATTCTTCATTGGCTGCTATCCACGTCCATGACAGCAAGCCTCTCCCCTGTTGATTTTGGCTGCGAATTCAGTTAAAAAACTCTTTTGTTTTGAATTACTTTTGGTGCTTAAGCTTAATTTTTTCTTACAATAAAAATTTGGAAGCTGCATAAACAATGATGCGTTGAGCATTGGAGGCAATTCTTGTTTGTTTATGGAAATGTATGCATAAAATCAACTAGTAGACAATGAAATAAGCAAATAAATCTGCGGATGGGTTGAGTTATGAGCTGGCAAGCAGGAATATGGTAAGAAGATGGTGCCTAATGGTCTAAAAGAGGTGAAGGCTAGTTTAGGTTGTATTTTCTTGACTCCAATACTCTATAAGGCTTCTATATCCTCCCCGCAATACTGTCGGATCCCAGCAATCTCTCAGTAGTAACAGAAACTGGCCCCAAATGCTCCCAGGCATTGCTCCTCAATGATCCTGGACCCCAGAACTTCCCTTGACCCACTCCCAGACCCCAACCCCTTTCAGTGCTCACAAACCCCTAGACTACATTCCCAGTGTACCAGGCATCTGTACCACTCAACCTTGGAACCAGATTCCAGCACTGCCAGACCTGGACCAATTTCCAATGCTGTTAAATCACTGACCCTTGCATTCCTACTTGGGCATAACATCCCTATGCAAATAAAACTTCCAACTCACTAGGGCAAAGCCTCAGGAAGTCTGCTAGTAGTATAAAATATAAATGCTGACTACATAAGAGGGTATTCTACATGAAGCTATGTATTGTTGTCTATGTAACTCACATATTTCCAAGTTTCTTTACCATCGTGAGCACTTCTTGTTCTTGTATCTTCTCATGCAATTCTTCCTCTTTCACTACAGGGCTATGTATAGGAACCATAACAAACTCAAGATGCAAATGTGTGAAAGTCATCGCTAAATTCATTCATCCAAGAAAATATCAACGTGTCCGCACATTTCCTCGAGGCTCCTACTGCAGAAAAGTAGAAATTGTGTAAGTATTAAAGCAAATTCTGCCTCCTAAACTCCAGCAGTAAGCCTCAAGTAGCCATTTAATTTTCCCATGTCAAAAAAATTAAAACTTTTAAGATTAAAAAGTTGAAGAAAATTAGGTTTTTGTTCATGTACATACAGTAGAACCAGGAAATACTGACTATATTGGGGACAAATCTCCCACAGTTTTCAATGGACTGCTGGTCTTTTAATATGTGTCAAATTTGAATCACACATCTATTGTTGGCACCTAAAGCGGTCACTGTGGACAGGCTGAGGCCAAAATTCCTTTGCAGTTCCAGTGGACTCCCACTGTAAATTGGTCAGAGTCCATCGGAATGGCTGCAAACTTCACAAAGACCCATATAGGCAATAGATCAAATGCCCAATGCAGAAAACAAACAAATGGCAGATAACTTGACCAGCAAAGTGTCCCGGCTCAAATGATTGCACTCGATATTGATCAGGAGGCAGACAACCAGAATAGGTATCTGGATAGCACGGATTCGGATTTTTTTGAGTAGTGCAGAGCTTCAAGAATAGCCTCCACCTACCCCTACAATGCCATTGATGTAAGAGGGTACAGGACTGTGGATGAGGACCTAAATAAAGGAAATTACGAAAGTATGAGGTGTGAGTTGGCTAGGATAGATTGGGAAACTTTACTAAAAGGGATGACGGTGGATAGGCAATGGCTAATATTTAAAGAACGTGTGCAGGAATTACAACAATTATTCATTCCTGTCTGGCGCAAAAATAAAACAGGAAAGGTGGCTCAACCGTGGCTTACAAAAGAAATTAGGGATAGTATTAGATCCAAAGAGGAGACATATAAAATTGCCAGAAAAAGCAGCAAGCCTGAGGATTGGGAGCAGTTTAGAATTCAGCAAAGGAGAACAATGAGATTGATTAAGAGGGGAAAAATAGATGATGAGAGTAAAGTAGCAGGGAACATAAAAACTGACTGTAAAAGCTTCTATAAATATGTCAAGAGAAAAAGATTAGTGAAGACAAATGTAGGTCCCTTACAGTCAGAAATGGGGGAAATTATAATGGGGAACAAAGAAATGGCAGAACAATTAAAACCATACTTTGGTTCGGTCTTCACAAGGAGGACACAAATAACCTCCCAGAAATGTTAGGAAACCAAGGGTCTAGTGAGAGGGAGGAACTGAAGGAAATCATTATTAGTAAAAAAATAGTGCTAGAGAAATTAATGGGGCTAAAGGCTGACAAATCCCCAGGGCCTGATAATCTAAATCCCAGAGTACTAAAGGAAGTGGCCCTGAAAATAGTGGATGCATTAGTGGTCATCTTCCAAAATTCTATAGACTCTGGTACAGTTCCTACAGATTGGAGGGTGGCAAATGTAACCCCACTATTTAAAAAAGGAGGGAGGGAAAAAACAGGGAATTACAGACCAGTTAGCCCATCATCAGTAGTGGGGAAAATGCTAGAGTCTATTATAAAGGATGTGATAACAGAACACTTGGAAGGCATGAACAGGATTGGACAAAGTCAGCATGAGTTTATGAAAGGGAAATCATGCTTAACAAATCTACTGGGGTTTTTTGAGGCTGTAACTAGTAGAATAGATAGGGGAGAACCAGTGGATGTGGTGTACTTGGATTTTTAGAAGGCTTTTGATAAGCTCCCACACAAGAAGTTAGTGTGCAAAATTAAAGCACATGGGATTGAGGGGAATATACTGGCATGGATTGAGAATTGGTTGACAGACAGGAAACAGAGAGTAGGAATAAACAGGTCTTTTTCTGGGTGGCAGGCAGTGACTAGTGGGGTACCGCAGGGATTAGTGCTTGGGGACCAGCTATTCACAATATATATCAATGATTTGGAAGAGGGAACTAAATGTAACATTTCCAAGTTTGCAGACGACACAAAGCTGGGTTGGAATGTGAGCTGTGATGAGGATGCAAAGAGGCTCCAATGTGATTTAGACAAGTTGGGTGAGTGGGCAAGAACATGGCAGAAGCAGGATAACGTGGATAAATGTGAGGTTATCCACTTTGGTTGTAAAAACAGAAAGGCAGATTATTATCTGAATGGTGATAGATTAGGAAAAGGGGAGGTGCAACGAGACCTGGGTGTCCTTGTACACCAGTCGCTGAAAGCGAGCATTCAGGTGCAGCAAGCAGTTAGGAAGGCGAATGGTATGTTGGCGTTCATTGCAAGAGGATTTGAGTACAGGAACAGGGATGTCTTACTGCAGTTGTACAGAGCCTTGGTGAGACCACATCTGGAGTATTGTGTGCAGTATTAGTCTCCTTATCTGAGGAAGGATGTCCTTGCCATGGAGTGAGTGCAACAAAGGTTTACCAGACTGATTCCTGGGATGGCAGGACTGACGTATGAGGAGATTGGGTCGACTAGGCCTATATTCATTAGAGTTTAGAAGAATGAGAGGTGATCTCATCGAAACATATAAAATTCTAACAGGACTAGACAGACTAGATGCAGGGAGGATGTTCCCGATGGATGGGGAATCCATAGCCAGGGGTCACAGTCTCAGGATACGGGGTATGCCATTTAGAACCGAGATGAGGAGAAATTTCTTCACTTAAAGGGTGGTGAACCTGTGGGATTCTCTACCACAGAAGGCAGTGGAGGCCAAGTCATTAAATATATTCAAGATGAAGATAGATATATTTCTTAATGCTAAAGGGATCAAGGGATATGAGGAAAAAGCAGGAACAGGGCACTGAGTTAGATGATCAGCCATAATCATTTTGAATGGCGGAGCAGGCCCGAAGGGCCAAATGGCCTACTCTTCCTCCTATTTTCTATGATTCTATAAGTCGAGGTCCTGCATCCTGGGCCTCAGTCAGAACTTGGTGTAGCATCAGCCTGGTCTCACCAAGCACACCTCCCTATCATTTGGCAGAAATGGGGCCCACTTGCTAAACTAGCTAGAATCGGGACCTGGCCCCAGACCCCAGAAGATGAGGGGATGCAATTTTATTTTAAAGATTTATAAGCGGCCTCGGTCCAATTCTCCCAGACACCTTGCTGGGACCCACCTGGGGATCCTAGGCAGGAATTATGCCCCTAAGCTCAAAAAATGAAGGGGAACACCACACCACCACCCCTCGCCCCCACCTGCAAGCTTCCACCAGCAGTTTTGTCATCTTTAGCAGGGGGATACCATGAATACACTCCCAAACAACCAAAGTATTGCTCCTTGTGGCCTCTCCCCCGAACTTCAGCAGACTCAGCCTTGGAGTTCACCAGCGGGCACAATCCCTCCATAACTGCTGGGATTTCCAGACTCTTTTAATGTCTTTGAACTTTTCAGTTATTCTTTTCTAGGGTAACCAAGAACCAGCTTTAGGATTACAAAGCTTTTTGCAGTCACAAAGAATTTTTCTGAGAATTTCAGTTTTTAAACATCATTGTACAACATGATTTTGTGCTGAAAAAGGCACTTTTTGGAGTCCCTACCTGTTGATATTCACTGTATATAAATGCAGCACCTTCTCAAATCAATGTACCAAAGGGACTAAAATCAATTATCCACTGCTGGCCGACTCTGGGCCTGCACAGACATCCTTGGTACCGTGAGCACAGTTGCTGCACCTCTACCCATTTACACTAGGATGGTGAATGCACCAGCAGGAGGTGTGCAGGGACTTATACATTTTATCTTTAATGTTCTAACTAGAAGAATTTCTTCTTATGTGTTACAGAATTACCTTGAAGGATGGGAAAAATGTCTGCGTAAATCCCGAAACTCAATGGGTCAAGAGAGTGGTTTCCTTCTTCAAAAAACGGTAAAAGATTCATTCTACCTACCTACTGACAAGTGGACATGTGGTGTGCAAATGAATAATTTGGACATGAATAACTCAGCAGACCTGGATATTATTGGACTGCAATATCAGCCCTAGTTCGAGATAGAGAGACAGACATGTGTGCATGTTTCCAATTAAGGCTGATAAATAGCCATAATCACTGACACACCAGGCTAAAATTTGAGTGCTAAAATTATTTTAGTCTAATGTGATTTATTTCAATACTCTCTATACTTATTGGTGTATTTGTCTATGAATAATTCAACAGTTGGGTATTATTGGTACAAAGTCAAGTTCGAGTGAATACACACACACACTACAAAGAGTAACTTGTTGATAAATGAGAGGCTCCATCATTAAACGGAGCCTCTGAGACACAGTGCATCCCATGCCAAGTGCTAGTGCCTACAATGTACACTGAAAATACAGCTTCAATGCACAGATTGTGTAATGTGTGCACAATCTACAAGCTTCAACTCTATCTAAGTATGAGGGACAACAGCAGTTTCACTTATGCCTCACTCGTGTGGTGCTGTGCAGTTCCACGCAAGTTTACAGCAGAGAAAGATGCTGTTCAGCCCATTGTGGCTGTGCTAGCTTTTTGCCAGAGCAAACCAAAATAAACCTCTCTGCTCAGATCTCTACCCATAGCTTTGCATCTTTCTATGCTTCAAATATTTATTCAATCTTCCCTTAAAACATGCCACGGTCTCACACTCAAACACTTTCCATGGCAAAGCATTCAATGCTCCAACAGTGCTCCAAGTAAATTGATGACCCTTGTTGCTGACTCCTCAACCAGGGGTAAGTCTGTCCTTATTCACCCTATCAAACCGCCTCATAATTTTGAAAACCTCTTAAATCTCAGCTTTCTCTGCTCCAGTGGAAATATCTGCACTATTTCAAGTATAACTACAGTTTCCCATCCTTGGCAGCCTCACAGTGTCGGCTCTCTGCGGTTTTAGTGTCTTTCTATAACTTGTGCCCAAAACTGCATGCATTCATAAAGCCCATTCATTAGCTTTTATAAATTTATTGTTTCTTTACTCTTGTACTCTATGCCATTATATATAAAATCCAAATTACTATTGGCATTTTTATGAATTAATCTACCCGCACTCACTTTCAGAAAATTAAGTATTTGGTTCCATTGGTTTCCTCTTTGTTCACATCTATAACTGCACTGGTTAGATGCAGTAATATCCACTGCATCTAACCAGTGGATAGATCCAGTAGGTTAATACTTAACCAACTGGATCTATCCACTGAGTATATTACCTCATCCCAGAATGTATTACATCACATTAAACTGCATGTCACCTGACAATCTGTTCCTCTAACCTCTGTCTTCCTGAAGTCTTTTACAGTCCTCTGCACTGTTTGCCAAACCCTTACTTCCATGTCATCAGCAAATTTTGAAATCATGCGCCCTGTGCTCAAATCCACATCATCTATGTTTACCAAGAATAAAACCGAATCCAGCACTGACCACAGGCATACAACACTTCTAACCCTTCTCCAATCTGAACAATATTAATTGACCCTAATCCTTTGTTTCCTGTCCATCACTGGCTTTCTATCCATGCTGCTACATTTCTTCTTATACCATATGGCTGAGTTTTTGTAAAATGCCTCCTGTAAGACACCTTATTGAATGCCTTCTGAAAATCCACATAGACCACATCTACTGCACTCTCATTCTTGTTTCTATATTAACTTAGAACTTGCTCAATCATTCATCTTCTAACAGAATACATTTGTATCTTTTTCATTCTTATATAAAATAGAATTGCTTAATCAGCAGACTTCAATAAATGTGAGTGGTTTATGGTTTAAAATCACGTGAATTTTCTATCTACAGCATCAAAAATACTCCATATTTGCTTTTGTATTTCCTAGAACAGAAGAAACTCATGGAGTCATCACAAAGGAATCAACGAGTGAATGAATGCAAAGTGACCCAACACTAGAGAAAAGTCCACTGCTCACTGAGTCAAGCTTTTGCTTTTTAAGCTGCACTGCAACAGTCTGAACCATAACAATACAGTTGTTTTCGACCACCGTATTTCACTTGCTCACAATCTAGTCAACATCATAGCATTCAGAGATCTACATAACCCCTTTTTACAAGTGCTAATGGTCTTTTAAAATACTTTCATAAAAGTTTCTGGGGTGCAAGATTTAATATGTCAAAATATTTTTGAGGCAACAAATTGACAAAGTGTAACAAATAAAGGGATTTTAATTTCATTTTTCTACTGTCCACAAACATCCAAAGAAATAATTCTTCTCATTACAGTTACATGTATAAATTGTTTGAAACAATGTTTTATATTGCTTTTTGAAAATCGGCTGAATATTCGGCTGTATGAATTCCAGGTCTATAATATATTTTACATCACTTGCTTAGACGTTGCAGAGTAAATTTTCAAAGATTGTGCTGCTGCCAAAGTTATGCTCAACGGAAGTATGCTGATCTATAATCATCCGATTTGTCCTTCTCTCCCAAGGACATTACATTGATTACTCACCAATCCAATGGTACAATTTGCATAATAAAGAAGACAGATTTGCATTTACATTTTTTTTATTCGTTCATGGGATGTAGGCATCACTAGCAAGGCCAGCATTTATTACCCATCCCTAGTTGCCCTTGAGAAGGTGGTGGTGAGCTGCCTTCGTGAACCACTGCAGTCCGTGTGGTGAAGGTTCTCCCACAGTGCTGTTAGGAAGGGAGTTCCAGGATTTTGACCCAGCGACGATGAGGGAATGGCGATATATTTCCAAGTCGGGATGGTGTGTGACGTGGAGGGGAACGTGCATGCAGTGGTGTGCCCATGTGCCTGCTGCCCATGTCCTTCTAGGTGGTAGAGGTCGTGGGTTTGGGAGGTGCTGTCGAAGAAGCCATGGCGAGTTGCTACAGTGCATCCTGTGGATGGTACACACTGCAGCCACAGTGTGCCGGTGGTGAAGGGAGTGAATGTTTAGGGTAGTGGATGGGGTGCCAATCAAGCGGCATGCTTTGTCCTGGATGGTGTCGAGCTTCTTGAGTGTTGTTGGAGCTGCACTCATCCAGGCAAGTGGAGAGTATTCCATCACACTCCTGACTTGTGCCTTGTAGATGGTGGAAAGGCTTTGGAGAGTCAGGAGGTGAGTCACTCGCTGCAGAATACCCAGCCTCTGACCTGCTCTTGGAGCCACAGTATTTATGTGGCTGGTCCAGTTAAGTTTCTGGTCAAT
Source organism: Heptranchias perlo (assembly GCF_035084215.1). NCBI lineage: Eukaryota > Metazoa > Chordata > Chondrichthyes > Hexanchiformes > Hexanchidae > Heptranchias > Heptranchias perlo. The sequence goes on along the minus strand of NC_090325.1, from coordinate 121,692,178 downwards.
GGTGACCACCAGGATGTTGATGGTGGGGGATTCGGCGATGGTAATGCCATTGAATGTCAAGGGGAGGTGGTTAGACAATGTTACTTGCCACTTATCAGCCCAAGCCCGGACGTTGTCCAGGTCTTGCTGCTTGCGGACACCGACTGCTTCATTATCCGAGGGGTTGCGAATGGAACTGAACACTGTGCAATCATCAGCAAACATCCTCAATTCTGACCTTATGATGGAGGGAAGGTCACTGATGAAGCAGCTGAAGACGGTTGGGCCTAGGACACTGGCCTGAGGAACTCCTGCAGCAATGTCCTGGGGCTGAGATGATTGGCCTCCAACAACCACTACCATCTTCCTTTGTGCTTGGTATGACTCCAGCCACAGGACAGTTTTCCCCGATTCCCATTGAATTCAATTTTACTAGGGCTCCTTGATGCCACACTCGGTCAAATGCTGCCTTGATGTCAAGGGCAGTCACTCTCACCTCACCTCTGGAATTCAGCTCTTTTGTCCATGTTTGGACCAAGGCTGTAATGAGGTCTGGAGCAGAGTGGTTCTGGTGGAACCCAAACTGAGCAACAGTGAGCAAGTGCCATTTGATAGCACTGTCGATGACACCTTCCATCACTTTACTGATGATTGAGAGTAGACGGATGGGGACATACCTGGGCAATTTTCCACATTGACAGGTAGATATCAGTGTTGTAGCTGTACTGGAACAGCTTGGCTGGAGGCGCATCTAATTCTGGAGCATAAGTCTTCAGCACTGCAGCCGGAATGTTGTCAGGGCCCTTAGCCCTTGCTATATCCAGTGCACTGAGCCGTTTCTTGATATCACGTGGAGTGAATCAAATTGACTGAAGACTGGCTTCTGTGATGGTGGGGAGGAGGCTGAGATGGATCATCCACTCAGCACTTCTGGCTGAAGATGGTTGCAAATACTTCAGCCTTGTCTTTTGCAGTCATGTGCTGGACTCTGCCAGCATTGAGATGGGGATGTTCATGGAGCCTCCTCCTCCTGTTTGGGGTAGACAATTAAACAACTTTCACAACTGGATGTGGCAGGACTGCAGAGCTTTGATCTGATCTGTTGGTTGTGGAGTCGCTTAGCTCTGTCTATAGCATGTAACTTCTACTGTTTAGCATACATGTAGTCCTGTGTTGTAACTTCACAGTTGGCACCTCATTTTTAGGTACACCTGGTGCTGCTCCTGGCATGCTCTGCTACACTCCTCATTGAACCAGGGTTGATCCCCTGGCTTTTTGGTAATGGTAGAGTGAGGAATATGCTGGGCCATGAGGTTGCAGATTGTGCTGGAATACAATTCTGCTGCTGCTGATGGTCCACAGTGCCTCATAGATGCACAGTTTTGAGATGCTAGATCTGTTCTGAATCTATCCCATTTAGCACGGCGATAATGCCACACAACACGTTGGATGGTGTCCTCAGGGTGATGACGGGACTTCGTCGCCACAAGGACTGTGCAGTCATCACTCCTACCACTACTGTCACAGACAGATGCATCTGCGACAGCTACATTGGTGAGGATGAGGTCAAGTAGATTTTTCCCTCATGTTGGCTCGTTCATTACCTGGCGCAGGCCCAGTCTGGCAGCTACGTGCTTCAGGACTCGGCCAGCAGTGGCGCTAACGAGCCACTCTTGGTGATAGACATTGAAGTTCCCCTCCCAGAATACATTCTGTGCCCTTGTTATCCTCAGTGCTTTCTCCAAGTGGTGCTCAACATTTCTACACTCAAAGGATGGTAGAAGTTTGGAATTCTCTTCCGCAAACAGTAATTGATACGAGCTCAATTGTTAAATCTGAGATAGATAGCCTTTTGGCAACCAAAGGTATTAAGGGATAGGAGCCAAAGGCAGGTATATGAAGTTAGACCACAGATCAGCCATGATCTTATCAAATGGCAGAGGAGGCACGAGGGGCTGAATGGCCTACTCCTGTTCCTATGTTCCTAACATGGAGGAGGACTGATTCATCAGCTGAGGGAGAGCGTTAGGTGATAATCAAAAGAAGGTTTCCTTGCCCTTGTTTTACCCGATGCCATGAGATTTCTTGGGGTCCGGAGTCAATGTTGAAGACTCCCAGAGCTACTCTCTCCTGACTGAATACCACTGTACCACCACCTCTGATGGGTCTGCCCTGCTGGTGGGACAGGACATACCCAGGGATGGTGATGGAAGAGTCTGAGATGTTGGCTGAAAGGTATTATTGAGTATGGCCATATCCAGCTGTTGCTTGACTAATCTGTGGGACAGCTCTCCCAATTTTGGCACAAGTCCCCAGATGTTAGTGAGGAGGACTTTGCAGGGTCAACTAGGCTTGGTTTGCCTTTGTCATGTCTGGTGCCTAGTGGCCCGATGTTGGGTGGTCTGTCTGGTTTTAATATTTTCTGTAGCGAGACTCTACAACTGCGTGGCTTGCTAGGCCATTTCAGAGGGTGACTAAGAATCAACCACATTGCTGTAGGTCTGGAGTCACATATTGGCCAGACCAGGTAAGGACAGCAGGTTTTATTTAGTCCAGATTTTATTTAATTAATTAAATTTAAATTGCCCAGCTGCTGTGGTGGGATTTGAACTCCTGATTCTGGATTATTAGTCCAGGCCTCTGAATGACTAGTCCAGTAACATAACCACTATGCTACCCAGACATAGCACTTTTCACGACCTCAGGATGTCCCAAAGCACTTTACAGCCAATGAAGTATTTTTGAAGCATTAGTCACTGTTGTAATGTAGGAAACGCAGCAGCCAATCCATGCCCAGCAAGCTCCCACAAACAGCAATTTGATAATGACTAATTAATCTATTTTGGTGATTTTTTTGAGGGATAAAGATTGGCCAAGACACTAGGAATAATTCCCCTGCTCTTCTTCGAAATACTGCCGTGGGATCTTTGATGTCTCATTGGAAAGACAGCACCGCCAACAAAGAGGATTAAAATATTGTGGGTAAAGCCTCTGCTATCTCCTCTGACTTCTTTCAACAGCGTGGATACATGCCATCAGGGCCCAATGACTTATTTACCTTAACTTCTGATTTTTTTTTTAAATTGAAATTATTTCCTTTCATATTATGTTAGCATTTATCGTCCTCGCTCTCTACCTGTGCTCAACCATGCCAAAGGTTGCAGAGACCTCCAACGCCTCTCCTCCATTGTCCAGGTGGGTAGGACTGCCCTCGCCTGGTTCCAACTCTATCTATCTAGTCGTAGCCAGAGAATCACATGCAATGGCTTCCCTTCCCACTCCCGCACCGTTACCTCTGGAGTCCTCCAAAGATCTATCCTTGGCCTCTTTCTATTTCATATCTACATGCTGCTCCTTGGCGATATCATCCGAAAACACATCAGGTTCCACACGTACTCTGATGACACCCAGCTCTACCTCACCACCATCTCTTTTGACCCATCTACTGCCTCTGATTTGTCATGGTGCTTGTTCAGACATCCAGTATTGGATGAGCAGAAATTTCCTTCAATTCAATATTGGGAAGACCGAAACCATTGTCTTCCATCCCCGCCACAAGCTCCGTTCCCTAGCCACCAACTTCATCCCTCTCCCTGGTCACTGTCTGAGGCTAAACCAGACCATTCGAAATCTTAGCGTCCTATTTGACCCCAAGCTGAATATCCGGTCCCACATCCGCTCCATCACCGACACCGCCTACTTCCAATTCTATAACATTGGCCATCTCCACCCATGCCTCAGCTCGTCTGCTCTGACACCCTCATCCATGCCTTTGTTACCTCTAGTCTCAACTATTCCAATGCTATCCTGGCCGGCACCCCACCAAGTCCCGTTCACCCATGAGCCCTGCGCTCACTGACGTACATCAGTTCCCAGTCCGTCAATACCTTGATTTTAAAATTCTCATCCTTGTTTTCAAATCCCTCCATGGCCTTGCCCCTCCCTATACCTGTAACCTCCTCCAGCCCGACAACCCTCTGAGATCTCTGCGCTCCTCCGATTCCAGCCTCTTACGCATCCCCAATTTTTATCACTCCACGATTGGCAGCCGTGCCTTTAGCTGCCTAGACTCAAAAGCTCTGGAATTTCCTCCATAAATCTCTCTGCCGCTCTCTCCTCCTTTAAGATGCTCCTTAAAACCTACCTCTTTGACCAAGCTTTTGGTCACCTGTCCTAATATCTCCTTGTGTGGCTCAGTGTCAAATGTTGTTTGATAACGCTCCTGTGAAGTACCTTGGGACGTTAAAGGTGCTATAGAAATGCAAGTAGTTATTGTTGAGGACATCCTAATGTGATAGAATCCTTTAAAAACTGTCCATTTCCTTCCCCATCGCTCCTGAAAATGTTCTAACTACGAATATTAAGTTACCAGTTCTGTCTAACCCTAGCTACTATATCTCATCACTCCATAATTATGAAAGCTTCCAATTCTACAATTTTATTCTGCGCATTCTCACTCGATCCTGAATTTAATTTTTTAACACAAAAGCAAGTACAGAGCCAGCAAAGTGGGGGGGGGGGGGGGTGGATAGGGGAAGAGATAGAAAAAATAAAGTGGAAGGTCTGTGATAGAATCATAGAATGGTAACAGCACAGAAGGACACCCTTCATCCTATCGAGGCCTCGCCGGCTTTGTAAGAGCAATCCAGTTAGTCCCATTTCCCCCGCTCTTTCCCCATGGCCCTGCAAATTTTTCCCTCCAAGTATTTATCCAATTCCTTTTTGAAAGCCATAATTAAATCTACTTCCACCACCCTTTCAGGCAGCACATTCCAGATCATAACTACTCGCTGCGCAAAAGTTTTTCCTTGTGTCGCCTTTGGTTGTTTTGCCAATCACCTTAAATCTGTCCCCTTTGGTCCTCCACACTTCCGCCAATGGGAACAGTTTCTCTTCATTTACTTTATCTAAGTCCTCCATGATTTTGAACAATTCTATCAAATCTCCTCTCAACCTTCTCTGCTCTAAGGAGAGCAATCCCAGCTTCTCCAGTCCATCCACATAACTGAAGTCCCTCATCCCTGGAACCATTCTAGTAAATCTTTTCTGCACCCTCGCTAAGGTCTTCACATTCTTCCTAAAAAGTGGTGCCCAAAATCGGACACAATACTCCAGTTGTGGCTGAACCAGTGTTTTATAAAGGTTCAACATAACTTCCTTGCTTTTGTACTCCATTCTTCTATTTATAAAGCCCAGGATCCCATGTGCTTTTTGAACCGCTTTCTCAACCTGTCCTACCACCTTCAAAGATTTGTGCACATATATCCCCAGATCTCTCTGTTCCTGCACCCCCTTTAGAATTGTACATTTAGGTGGAGGGCAGGAGTGGTTAAACAAAAGAGGTGGTAGTGCAACGTAAAAGGGGGTGATAATGGGACAACTAAATAAACAGAAGATGGCTCCAGCGAAGGTGTAAATTGTTCCAGCGGAATAACAGGGGGGATGGAAGCATGGAAAATCTGACAAAGAGGAGAAGGCTCTCATGACCCGGGAATGCGGCTGAGAAAGGTAGGCAGACCCTGGGGTGAGGACCACCCCGCCGGCCATGTACTAATAGGTGATCCCCACTTCATGCATAACCCACACCTCCTCCATTCCCAGTGACTCTGGTGCAGCCATCCTCCATTACCAGCATATGATGTCCGAGAAAAGTGGTTAAGATCTAAAGTTGTTAAACTCAATGTTAAGACCGGAAAACTGGAACGTGTCCAATAGAAAGATGAGTGCTGTTCCCCGACCTTGCATTGTCCTTCACCCTAGCATCGGCGAGACAATGTACCATTCAGAACTCCGGGTCATGACTGCAAAATGGTCACTTATATCCCTGAATATAGAATCTCCCACCACTACCACTCTATTGTTATAGTTTACGTGCGCCTCACCCCTGGGTGGTTTGTTGCACCACGGTGTTGCAATATTGTTCAGGACCACCCTCCTCAGTCACTGTAACCATCAATCTCATACTTGTCCAACACTATATCCATTGGACAGTTCCAGTAACTCAGAGATTCCCTGCACCATGAGTCCTGCCTCCCTCTGCTACCCCTTTGAATGGTCAGCCACTTCTATCTTTCTACTCTATCCATGTCCTGACAGCCTAGCACTGCATCTCAGGTGACAAGGACGCAAGAAATAGCAGGAGTAGGCCATATGGCCCCTCGAGCCTGCTCCGCCATTCAACAAGGTCATGGCTGATCTTCGACCTCAACTCCACTTTCCTGCCCAATTCCCATATCCCTTGATTCCCTTTGTGTCCAGAAAGCCATCATCCAGTGTGGAAATAGAGGGATTTGTGGATTCCTATTCACATTAAAGCACCACCTCAAGTAGACAAGGCTATAAAAAGCTAATGGAACATTAGGGTTTATGGCAAGAGGTAAAGAATATAAAAGTAGGGATGTAATGGTGAATCTATATAAATGCTTAAAACCACAGTTGGAGTTGTGTGTGCAGTTTTGCACTCCACACTATAGAAAGGATGTTGAGGCAAGAGACAAAGTATGGCACAGGCTTATTAGCATGCTGCCTGGCATGGAGGAAACACAAATACAGAGAAAGACATGAAAAATTGGTGATGTTTCCCTTAGAACAGAGGAGATTTATGAGTGATTTGATAGAGGTGTTTAAAATAAAGGACTGTAGGAACAGAGTGGGCACATGGGATTACAATTACTGCTCATATGGAGGATAAACACCAGCATGAACTGGATGAGCCAAAAGGTTTGTTTCTATGTAATCCTCTGAATCGCAATAGCAGTTTTCCAAATCAACGCTTACATTAAACTGTCTATAACTGACTGCAACAGGCACAGATGATGTCAAAAACCTGAGGAATGCATCAATGGAATGAGGAAAATTTAACAGTGGGAAGCAGTCCCTCCATAATGCCACCAGACCTAGGACAGCAAACAACTGAACAACATAGGATTAGCCTTCTGCAAAACTTGGGGCTGCATTTTCTGCTTCAACGTTCCTGGCGCCAGGTCTACACATCAAGAAATTATACACCTCCAGCCCATAATTATCCATCCTTTAAAAATAGTAGGAAAATCATGGGTTAGTGGTATGCGACTTCCTGACAGGTGGTCCAAGAGTGCAATAAGAGTACTGAAGTTAGGGTAGAGAGTTCTGGCAAACCACTGACAGGACTCATGAAATTAAGTGAAATTTTACCGTAACAATTCTGTAAGGCATAAGAACATTTTCCTTACTTTATCGTACAGTTCAAAAAAGTAAAAGGATAAAGAAAACAGGTATTACTAGAGGTCAAGCCAATACCCACTAGTGACTCAGACTGTGCCATAGGTGAGTTACTCAATCGGCCTGGTGCCAAAAATCAGAACTCTACCAGCGGTACAATGTCTCTATTCGATAAATTGTGTCAGGGAAGTTCTAGCCATCATTTGGATTAAATATAGTGGCTATTGGAGTCAGTTTTCAGCCATAGGCATTTTTGTTCCAAAATGGGCACCACCTTCAAAGTCAATTGTGGGACCTAGAAGGCAGACACAAACAGGCAAGTAAAGTATTTTAAACATCCTCCAAGAAAAATGGTTTGGAAAATGGTGGAATATGTTGCATTAATTTTAAATGAAGTAGAAGTGAAATTAAAATTTAAAAACGGGGGGGGGGGGGGGTGGGGGGCGGGGAGCGGGCGAGAGAAAGAAAAGGAAAAAGGATTCATCACAACAGGGCAGGCTGAGCAGCAAGCCTGGGGCAGAGTTCTGCAACCTGAACCACAATCACCAGCAGGGACAGTCAACCATGAGCCCTGTACTATCAGTAGCAGTAGAGGTCACATCAATATTTATGCACAAAGGTCCTTTCAGATACCCAGAAGAGATCTCATAGGAGTCATTCACAATGACTATCCACCCCTGCATTAAGAAGTTTCCTAAGGCCTGTTGCACCACAAACTCTCCTGAATACATTTCAGCAGGGACCAACTTTACTATATTGCTTGCTTCTCTCAGGTACATGGCAGCACTGATTTGTATGTATGCAGCATTCATGACAATTGCCTGCATTTCACGCCAACGGTCAATGTATTTAAACTAGTATCCTGGAGAGGCCAATGTAAAATATAGTCAAGCAGGCAATATGTACAACATAAATGTCGGCACTTGTCTACTAGTCTAGGGAAGGAGGAGGGGGAGGGATAGTTACGGTTTTGGAGAATAGTGGCAGGAACCATTGACTCACTTTCTGTTTGAGGTACGCATACCTTAATGTTCGAGTGCAGCTGTAGCTCCTATTCACAAGCCAGGGGAGATTCAGATAACCCCATAAAGCACATATATGCCAATTGTCCAAGTTTTACAAGTACAATCACCATTTGGACCCCATGTCCACATGGTCAGTGTTTATGGCTTGAAAGCTGAGGAGATTCAAATTTTCTGCACGCCAGCAAATCGAGCGACCACAGCTCAGTTCTTTTGCACGTGTGCAATATGCTTTCTGTGTATGAAGGAACAGATCGGCAGACAGAAAAGGGAGGTTAGCACACAGAGGGGGAGAGCCAAGTAAGGGCTGAGTATGACAACATATGTTCTCTCTTCAGATCCAATAGCAATATATTCTACAGGTGTGAACATGCTCACTACAGATCTGCCAAATGTCACTTGGTAGGATTGACAATCACTCAATTTATGAGTGTGAATATTTCCATGCAGATTTTTACATACATTTTCATGTAATGAATTTAAATGATTGTATAATCTGTATCACTCTTGACTAAAAATGTTACTCCTTACATTTCCCCGATGTTGACAGTTTTATCCCTACTAATGCTAACATACCCATTAATAACAGCCTGTGAAAACTTTGGTTGGGGCAGGGGGGGGGGGGCGCAGTAGGTATGCCTTTGCAAGCTTGAGCGGTGGTGGGAGAGGGGGAAGATGATTGGATGCAGAAGGGTGACTGTTGAGGTGATTTTTGGGGAAGTGATGGTTTGATCAATCTGTTGAAAATCCATAAGCCATTTTTTTCATTTTTTAAAAAATTAAAAACTATTGTGAAGTATAAAATTACTTGCAATAAATAAGTGGATCATTTTTAATATTAAAAATTGACATTTTTCTGGGAGTGCATAACCCTGACCCCACTCCCATCTAGGTATGTACCACTAATATTGTGCCTTCAACATTAGGATTCCCCTCCAGACTTTCATGTACTTGTTTTCTCCTCCAATACAAATGAAGGAATTTTGAGAATGCCCAGCCATGTAGCTATTTGTTTTCACATTACAGGGCCATTCTTAAGCGTGCAGAGTCTTTTTGTAAGCTATTGGTTTAACTTTTGCTGGTTTTCCAGGTTATCATGTATGGAAATGTCACTGTCAAGCCACTCAAGGATGTATAATGTAGGACCACAAAGTTATAGAAATATCCAGGTGCTTCATTGATTGGGTGGGGAATAGGGGGACATTCTGCAGAGGCTTTATTCTGGAGATGATATGGATTATGTAGAGTCCACAATGGAGTGGATTATACATGTGGAAGGAACGGGTGGCTGGGCCTTTTCTCATTATATGCATGCAGATAGCCACTGAACCGTATGCATTTTAGAAGGTGTTTACTCCTTAATTTTCTCACTTCTCGCCTCCCCACACCATCTGCCGGGAAAGAGCAGGTGAGTGATCTGCTCTCAGATTTCTTCCAATGTTACAATGAATAAGTCTACACTCAGCACCTTGCAGTGCCAAGAGTAAGATCAAGAACTGAGCACAATGAAGGAAATCACCCCAGTCTCCCTCCATCCCACAGTGCTCCGCACTTTATAAATGCAAGTTCTTTCTTTCTTACTTACTTAATAGAGATCCCCATAATTGTGTTTCAAGTTCCTATATTTTATTTTGATGGAACCTGGGACAAAACTCATTGCAGAGTGAGTTAATATTAGAACGAGATTTCACTGTAGTTAGAATAGTTTAGACATTGTAAAGACTATTCCCACTCAGTTTTACTTGTTACAGGGCATTAAAAATTAAAGAACTTTTACCCCACCCAGGAAAGAGAGGGACAAGCAAGAATGTGAGAAGGGATGAGAAAGCAATCCCACAATGCTCTGCAGTGACCTGATCCAGCACCACCTAAAGAAAAGAAGAACTTGCATTTATATAGCACTTTTCGCAACCTCAGGACATCCCAGAGCGCTTTACAGCCAATGAAGTACTTTTTGAAGTGTAATCACTGTTGTAATGTAGGAAACGCAGCAGCCAATTTGTGCACAGCAAGGTCTCACAAACAGCAATGTGATAATGACCAGATAATCTGCAGTGGTGGTGTTGATTGAGGGATAATTATTTACCAGGACACTAGAGAGAACTCCCCAGCTCTTCTAAATAGTGCCATGGGATCTTTTACATCCACCTGAAGGGGAAGATGAGGCCTCGATTTAATGTCTCATCCAAAAGATGGCACCTTCCTCAATGCTGCACTGAAGTATCAGCCTAGATTATGTGCTGAAGTCTCTGGAATGGGGCTTGAACCCACAACTTCTGACTCAGAGGCAAGAGTGTTACCACTGAGGCATGGCTGACACCTTGGCAATGAAAGAAGTCTCCAGTACAGTTCCCTTAGAATGCAATGCCATCCAAGTACATTCAACCATGCTAACATGCCCAGTGTATATTTCTGGAAATACTATACGAATGAGCAATGATTTAACCAAGTACGTAAACTTACAAAACAAATTTGTAAAAAAAAACAGAATTTGCTTGAAACACTCAGGTGAGGCAGCATCTGTAAAAAGTGAAACACAGTTAATGTTTCAGGTGTGGACCGTTCGTCAAAACAAAGATGCGTGTTTTTTTAAATTTTGGTGCGGAGGTGCTGAAGTACTCATTGGGGTAGAAATCGCTCGAAGTGACGAACCAACACTCCTCGTTGCTCCGTAGATTTATACTAACCCACTAACTTACCACGGTCTTTTCTTTAGGCACTTCCTCTAATAGGAAGTGGAGAAGAGCCCAGCGTCAGTTCAGACGAAGCTAGGACCCTGGGAGAAGCGAGAGGATCGATCTCTCCTCTCGACCAATCAGATTGCAACATTTTTGACAAGCTGCGTTCACTGTCTCTGCCGGCTTGGAATGTGAAAACCAGGAAGTGAAAGGTACAATATTTTAAATCAATGTAAAAACAGTTATAGATAGTGAAGAGAGGGTAAGAAATAATTAAACTAGAGAGTCAGAAGGGAAAAGTGAAAAGAAATTTAATTTAATTTTTTTTTTTAAATGACCAAAAACTATTAATGAGTAATGAGACTCCACATTTTTAAAAGTTAATGATTGCCAAACAATTAAAAATTAACACTTATCACGCTGTTAAAACTTAGTTGAGACCTGTATTTTTAAGCATATCTGCTGGTGGCATAATGTTACTTTCCAGCTGGGCAGATTAGCAAGTTTGCACTATTTCAAAGATTTCTCAGATTGCAGCATGCAATGTCCCTTTAATTCAAAGCTGTCATATCGCCAGCAAACCACCAGGAGCACGTTCTGGATTTCCAGGTTTCACTGCGCATTTGCGAACACCGGAACTTGTACCTCCATTTCGCCACTAATAACGGAGAGCGCTGCTGAGCCCTCCGTTATTTCAGAAGCAATTTCTGCCCCAAAACAAAAATTTCCATTTGTTCATTGTGAACAGATTCTTTGTTTTCTAGACTGTCAGGGCATTAAAAAGTTTCTAATCAACAACCTGCAATAGAAAGCAGTGATGTTAATACAATCAAGGTAAACCTCATCAGAAACTAATTAAATCTCAGCTAGGAAGTGAAAGACAAACAGGCAGGCTTGCTGATTCAGCCACAAGCATGAATTTTATATATTACTCATTAAATCTGCGCGGCTAGGATGAAATCTGCTCTGTTATATACTAATAATAAACCCAACTATTCATTCTTCTCCATAACTACATTGACAACATGTGTTGCAGAAAGTACCTTCTGTGCACATTCTAAATACAAGTTCTAAAAGAAGTTTAACCATTTTACTTTGACATTTGGTTTAAAAATGTTACAGATCAATTGTTTGATGTGGTTTGTGGTTAATGTTTCTTGGAATTGAGAAAGTGAATAGGATGTAGGTGTCCATCAATGCTCTAACCACTATGAGCCAAATAACTTAATTCCCATAGTCAAACGCATGCACTGACCGCTTCTTACTGCTACCAATTGCCAGTGGAAATTTTCATGATTAGTGCACTTTTGGCATCAGGTTTGTGCCCAAGAGATGCTGTACCAATACTGAAAGTGCCAAATGATTTTAGCACCTGAACAGTGTTCCTGAAAATTATAATGCTGCAGATATTATAAAAGAACACGACACTATAACAGAGCCTAATTCTTTATTACTCATTCTGAAAACAACCCACCATATCTCAGATAAACGTTTCTTATTTTACTATGTCCATACTACTAAAATTCAATGCTCAGTTAAGATTTAAAAAGGGTCAATTTCTGCCTCACACTGAAAAGTTTGGAAAGTTGGTCAATGGCAAAGGCACTTAAGGCAATCAAGAAACCCAGATAAATAATGTGCCCCTTGATTAAGGCCACTGCAGACAGAGTTTGACCTCATTCAGCCAGGTAGATATTAAAGATCCCACTGGACTTAAGAAAAAAAAAGTTTTTTGGTATCCTGGCCAATAGTCATCCTTAAACCAAAGCAAGCACAATAGATTTAACTGGTCACTCATCTCATTGCTACTTATTGGGAACCGCTGTGTGCCAATTTGCTACCATGTTTGCCTATAAAACAACTGACTACATTACAAAAAAATAAGTACCTGGAATTTCATTGGCTGTGAAACACTTTGCGACATCCTGAGTACATGAAAGACATCTTTCTTTGAAGGTGTCTTTCTTTTTAGAGCTGGCTGCTCAATCTAAAATCATATAGTACTGCTGAGCAGGGTCGCATCGCCCCACATTGCAGCATTCCACATCACTCCTCAATTTTAAAAATATTCAAATGGTCAGCACATTATAAGGGCTAAGGAGGAATAAAGTCAGTGAAGAGTTCCCATGTCGGATCACTAGCCATTGATTTTATACTTTTTCTACAAATAACACACAAGAGATCTTCTGCCAGGACGAGGCTCAGCTGTAATTAAAGACAGCTTCAGACACCCACAAAGCTCAAAAGGTGCGGGAGCCTCCAGCCCAATGATAAATACTGCTAATTACTTTGTATTAAATACATCATTCTGGCTCAATTTATTGTTGTAGTATTTAATCCAAAGCACATCAGCATTATCAATTTCTCCAAATCTATAACCCTGAGATTTTCAAAGTTATTGCTTTTTTGAAGAAAAGGGAAAAGCTTTTATAAAATGCATGGATTCTTCTTTTTACATTTCATTAAATTTACTCAACATGTTTTTGGGATGATGCAAGTAGTAGGGATCTACCAGACTGGTTTCCACCAGCCCAATCAGATTTTTGAAGATGCTGCTGACTGCCAGTATTAACTAACAACACATTTAACTAGCAATACTTTCTTTTAGATTGCTTGTTGAAAGCTCCATTTCCTCCAGCTGTTCCCATATAAAGAGTGAAGGAAATTTGTACAAAGAGTCATTCCCATGCAGTCAGCTTAGGAGTGACACCGATTTCAAATGGTCAGCTCATTATTAGGGCTAAGGAGGAACAAAGTCAGTGAAGAGCTCCCTGCTTTCAATTCTACCTGCCTAGGGAGACTAAAACAGGGGAGAAAACGAAGACTAATGTATCATCTCAAAATATGCACAAATACAAAGTAAGTAACGCTTGGCACAAGCCAACAAAGTGATCAACACAACTGGTTATTTCTAAATGTAAAATTCTATATGTAGAGTTTATAGGTAGCATCTCCTCTGCACCTCGGGTTGCAAGTTTTTTTTTTAAAAAGTGCATGCAATTTTTTCACAATTCTTGAAGCTCCACCAAGTTAGGGCACCCTGACACGCATCGAAGTCTTAAAAAAAAATCTTGTTTTTAATGAAATCACAAGATCCCCGTGACTTCATGGAACCTTGGACTCCTGTGGAAAAATGCATTCCTTGAAAAATGTACAGCTCTACTTAAATCTATCAGCTCGTGGCCTTATTCAGCATACTGGAGCCATTTACTGTCTCAAACTCAACAGCCTAGATATCCTACTCATGTGAAAACCCAAGTGGAAAAATGGCAGAGCATGATTCATTCCCACGACGGCTGAAGTGAGCTGCTCTTGCCCCATTTTCTAGATTCAGTCTGATTCTATTAATACTGGCGAGTTCTTGGCAGTATTACTGCCTGTTATTGGGAGATCACCATCTCTGAAGCAAGGAATTGCATGCTGTTGCAAAGTTTAACGGCCTGCAGCAGCTTAAAGGGGGCAGAACAGCAAAGATCCTTCTGGTAGCATAAAAATCATAGAATTTATAGCCGAGGAGGCCGCCATTTAACCCATCATGCCTGTGCCAGCTCTCAGAGCTATCCACTTAGTCCCAATTCCCTGTCCTTTCTCCCAGACCCTCTTAAATATTTATCCATTTTCCTTTTAAAAGCTGTTATTCTACGTCCTAACAACCCACTACGCAAAAAAAATCTCCGAGCCACTCTCTTCGTTCTTTTGCTGATGATCTTTTATTGAGGCTTTCTAGTTACTGAATCATTAACCAGAGAAAATTGTTTTATCCCCACATATCTTATCAAAACCCCTCATAATTTTGATCATTTGTATTAGGTTGCCTCTTACCTTCTCTGTTCTAATGAAAAGAGCCCAGTTTTTGTAGTCTCTCTTTATAACTAAAGCCTTTCATCCGAGGTATCAGATTAGTGAATCCCTTCTGCACCATCTTCATGGTCTTGACATCTTTCTTAAAATTAGGCATCCAAATCTGGATACAATATTCTAACTATGGCCTAACTAACGATTTGAATAGGTTTAACACTACCTCTTTGCTTTTATACTCAGTACCCGTATCTATAAAACCTAGGATGCTATTAAAGCTGTTTTTTTGAAAAAACAGCTTTATCAATTTATTCTCCCACTTTTAAAAATTTCTGTAACTGAACCTCCAAGTCGCACCACCTCTAATCTTTTTCAAAGTTTTATAAAATTAGGTCAAGTCCTCTTAATGCTCATTAAGCACTATTCTTTGTTTTCTATCCTTTAACCAACTCCCATCCTTGCTGCCACACTCCATTCAATATCTTGTGCCTTAAGTTTATCAAACCATCCTCATGGTATTAATTTTATATTGTATTATAGCCACTAGAAACTTACCCATGACTGAACTGTTCACAGCCACGAACGTCAGAGGTCCGCAGAAGTGCTGCCCCACAAAATGACAAGGAAAGTACAGTTTTATATATATATATATATATATATATATTAAAAAAAACTTGCTTTTTTGCATCTCTTGCAGCCCCGATCCTCTTCCCCGCTGGCTTCACCTGGCGGAAAACCCACTGCGACTTCCCGCCCAGGCCGCCAAGTTAAAATTGCAGTCAGGTCCGGATAATGCCAGCTTTGGGCAGGTGTCTTTGCCACCTGCTTAGATGAGCATGGTTAAAATCGGGAACCATCAGCTCCCGGCATCTCTAGGGGCAGGTAAATAACTGGGACAATTTTGATTACCCACCCATCCAGTTTTTTGCTGGGTGAGGAGGGTTAAAAATCGCTCCCTTGGTGTTGGTTGTAGGGGTTCCAATTCAACTCCAAAAGTTGTATTTTTAAACCAACTCAAACCATGTAACATCCAAGGCACAAGTCAGGAGTGTGATGGAATACTCTCCACTTGCCTGGATGAGTGCAGCTCCAACACTCAATAAGCTCGACACCATCCAGGACAAAGCAGCCCGCTTGATTGGGACCCCATCCACCACCCTAAACATTCACTCCCTCCACCACCAGCGCACCGTGGCTGCAGTGTGTACCATCCACAGGATGCACTGCAGCAACTCGCCATGGCTTCTTCGACAGCACCTCCCAAACCCACGACCTCTACCACCTAGAAGGACATGGGCAGCAGGCACATGGGAACACCACTGCATGCACGTTCCCCTCCAAGTCACACACCATCCCGACTTGGAAATATATCGATGTTCCTTCATAGTCGTTGGGTCAAAATCCTGGAACTCCCTACCTAACAGCACTGTGGGAGAACCTTCATCACACGGATTGCAGCGGTTCAAGAAGGCGGCTCACCACCATCTTCTCAAGGGCAATTAGGGATGGGCAATAAATGCTGGCCATCCCATGAATGAATAAAAAAAAAACTTCATTTATTAACCACCTTTAACATAGAAAAACATACAAATATACATCCCAAGGCACATCATGGAGGCAGGGGAAAACTGACAGCCACAGAAGGAGAGATCAGGAGAGTGACCAAAAGCTTGGTTAAAGAGGTGGATTTTCAGGAGGGCTTAGAAGGAAGGGGGGTGGGGGGGGGGGGGGAAGGTGGAGAAGCAGGGGGGTTTACAGAGAGAATTCCAGAGAGTGGAATCTAGGTGGCTGAAGGCACATCTGCCAATGGTGCAATGAACAGAGGGAGGATACATAATATACTAGATTCAGTGGAACAGGGATTCTGGGGGGTGGCATATGTATAGTGAGACTGGAAGTGATTGTGAAAATAGGGAGGGAAAAACCCCTGGAAATGCCTCCTTTGTGCTCAACAACCAGAACTGGACAGCATACTCAAGGTACAGTCTGACCAGAGCACTATACAATTTGATCAGAACTTCTAACTTGTATTCTACTGTTTTGGCGATAACAGTTCAACATTCTATTGGCTTTGCTGATTGCTACTCTGCATTGGTTTAACATGTTAAGCATCAAGTCTACTAAATCTCCTTGGGTGTCTCAACCTCATCCTAAGGCATTTCAACACCATTCATGGAGTATGTGGGTTGCCCATTTTTCTGTCCTATGTGCAGTGCTTCACACTTTTGATTAAATTTCATCTGCCATTGATCTGCCCACTTACATATTTTGTCAAAATCATGCTGTAATTTCTGAGCTGCCTCCTCTGATTCCACTGCCCCCTCTTAGTTTAGCATCATCTGCAAATTTGACCAATTTGCATTGGGTTTCTGAGTCAAGTCATGAACAGAAATTAGAAAAACAGTAATGAGCCCACTAATCCCTGCAGCACTCCACTTAGAAGAGTTATTCAGGGTGCAGAGGGAAGATACTAACGAGTACTCAGGGCACCCTTTGGCCAATTTCTTAGCCATAGCAGAGATTTACCCTGAATCCCCATAGCTTTGAGCTTAAATAACAGCTTTCCCTGTGGATTTTTTTTAAACCATAGAAGTTGCAGCAGGCCTCTACTCAGACTGGTGGCAGTGAGAACTCTGCAAACCAAAACTACAAAACAATGAGAAATTTTGAATGGACATTTTCTATACAAGCCCTGAGACTGCAGGAAAGGTTGTCAACCACTTTCCAACGTAACAAAACCAATGCATCAAAAATTGTGATTTTTTTTGTTCCTGCCACAGTAGAAAAATCTGCTGTAAGTCATGGGGAGAAAAAAAAACTAAGTGCAGGTCTGAATAAGACTTTATGAACAACATTATTAGCCAGTCAAAGCACAACTTTCTTAGAGACAGTACCCTAGGTGATATTTTTTTCCTGGGGGATTATGGCAATATCCTATCAGGAGGTTAATTAATGAGATAAATTGTGTGTTCCGTTGCGTGTGGCCATTTCGCTCCAACACACCAGCAAAAAGAGTGGCAGCAACACGATGAGAAGTTTAGATGACTTGGGTATGCATATGCAATTTTAGTTTCCAATTTACACTACCAAACAGAACAACCTTCTGTGACAATTTACATAAAATGGCAATGTGGAAATAAAATCAACTCACCAGCTTTATGGGGGCAATGCAGATGGAAATCCCAATGTTGTTCCCATGCAGCTTCATGCAAAACTCATTAAACACAAGAGAACAATTTTCAAATGGCCATTTATTGCCTACAGTAAAAGGAAAGAAAAAAATACACAGGTGCAAGGGAACAAGCAAACATAATTTAGCCCCATACATTATGAGAGCAGTACCCAAACTCCATATGGAAAAATACTTTTTCTTTTTAAACCTTTCACGTAGTAGTACAAGTGAAGCACCCCCATCTGAGCTGCCATAAATTTAAAGACAGACTGTGAGTAGTTACTGGCTTGGTTGGTCTATTCCCCTTCGCAGTTAAATAACTGGAGACAAAGCACAAGTCCAGAGTATATTGGGGAATGCAAAATACTTAAGTGACTTGTGTAAATCAAGTGCTTTCACTTTTTTTTTGAAGAGTAGTAACTTTTTTCTTAAAAAAAAAGAAAAAAATGTGAGCTGGTGAAAACCTAAGAACTTCCTACTACTTATTTAGTACGAGTAAATTATCACCTACATCAGTAAGAAGCAATTTACTCGAACCAAACCAGAGCATTTTTAACCCATAGAGTGAGTTCAGGAAGAAACAACGTACAAAAACAGCATGGATTTTGGGGGTTGGGGGTGGGGGATGGGGGAAGAAATGGGGAAAGAGAGGGAGAAAAACATCCGACTTCTCAGAGTTCAGGAAAATGAATACTATCCAGTGACCAATGGTTCAATACAGACACTGATGATCCAGCACAGTCCACTTTCATTTCCTATTAACCACCATGATAATCTTTTAATAGCAAAAACTATTTTTATTTAAAAAGGATGTTAAAAAAATAAAGGTGGTCAAATGCTGAAAATGTTTGATTCATGTTAAAAAAAATTAACTAAATCATTGCTACCACATTTACAGACTATAATCCTTTAATACAATATAAGCAAGGTTTTGCATACAGAAGCGCCATAGGTCTCAAAGAGTCATACCACTCATTATTTTTGGTGTTGCAAATGAACGTAACATCTAAAAATATGCGCAGTATCCCCAAGCTATGTAACTATTATTTATTTAACTACAGCTGACTCTAAAATCCCACTACCCACTTCCCATAATCTGTACCAAGCTGATTTAAAACTTAATTGGAATTTCTATCCAAATTTACATTTTTAAATTAAGTGTGTGTTGAGACTACTTTCCAGAATACAGTCCAACATCCAACTGCAAGAGACAAATAAAAACTGTCTCAACAGACATCCTTTTCAGTTGTCTGCAGCATAGCACATCTATACTAGAAACATTTCACCAACTCCTCACGCCTTCTTGTACTTACAAAAACAAAACTTGTAATACAGAATAAACAGCTGGTGTACAACATGCAAACACTCTGAACCCACTTGTCCTCCATCATCAGAACTTGGTCTCTTCCCTAATGCCATGGGGGTGGGGGAGGGGTAAGAAAGAGAGGGGGAGCTACAATCAGACAACAAAACCACCATAGCTTTTAATAGTTCATTTATGGATTAGCAAGGCAGAGGTGTGTCAAAATAAATCAAGTTCATCTAGATCAAATTAACAAAAGTGCAACATATATGTTACCAGTTCTTGGAGTCTGATCCAATTTAAAAATGCCAGAAGTACTTAGAAATTACCTCCAAGAAATGGTCTGGCAAACCCACCATTTAATTAGGTCAATTTAGGAGTGCTCCTTTATTGAACTTTAAAAGCACCGGCGAATTAAAAGCTGATTATATGGTGTACTTTTGGTACTGAGATATGGTTTCAATTAAGCACATTTTTTGGTTATCTGCAGTATAACGAATATCAGGCTCTGCCATATACAATTCATACAAATATATAATTACTGCTACAAAAACCTGCCTTTTGTGACTGTCTTAAGTCATGAGACCCGTACTTCATTTTAAACAACATTATCCAACATACATGCTTTTGTATTGAGTGATATGAAACCTTGAAAGACTGGAATTCAGTAGCTTTTCAATCCATTGAGAGTTAGTAAGTACATTTGACAAGGGAGTGAAGCATACTGAACAAGGAAGGGGAAACCCTCCACAGCAAAATGCACAATACCCAAGAAGTGACAAAAACCATTATGCATATGCTGGCTTTGTCGCCGAAGGTAGTACTCCTGCATCACACAAAGACAAAAAACAAAAGACAAGCAGTGCTGGGAATGAGATGGGAATAAAGCTGGTCTCAGAACTCATTGTGCCATACCTGACTTATGGTGCGGTTTCCAATGTCCCACACTCCTTACACCAAAGTTAAACACATTACAGAGCTTGTACAAAAAACTGTTTTTAAGTTGTTTTTTTGTGGGGTTTTTTTTTACATAAAATCTCACAAATCTTAACAGATTTATTGTATAGAATTTTAAAAGTTGCCTGGAGAAGGCCTGTCAGGTTTTCTCTGCTTGCTTGGGCAGTGTTGCTGCTTGAGCAAATCGAACGAGGCACATTGTTATGAAACGAGGGACAAAAACATAACAGAAACATACATGAATCTGACTGTGCTTTCTTTTTTTTGCCTGAACAACTAGGATAAACACACGACAAACTGCAGTCATCTCCATTTCATCTTTTTTTCTTAATGTCCTTTCCCTCAATTATATATATATATTTTTGAAGTACACAGTTATCGGAACTCTGGAAAAATGCATACAGAAGCAAAGAAAACCTGATGAACACCCTCTTGCAACAGAGTGCCTTGATATTGAAAGCAGACAAAATTTGCAGTTATTAACAGTAAGCTTTCCCAAAAACTGTTTTCCTTTTCAATTATAAAAAAGAAAGAGAAAAATCCAGTAAATGGGCTTCTCTGTAGTTCATATACAATCATTACAGGTGAATTTTAAATTCCATTTTATACAAACAGATCTGACAAAATATTAGGAGTGAAGTATGGGAAGATTATATTGCTTGTAGTTATTAAAAAATGCATGAAGGAAGAAGCCAAGTTATCAGGTTTTAAGAAGCAGGGTCATCACAAGAATTTTAAGCACATGAAGTCTTAGGATTTAAAAGGGTCTAAAAAGTTCAAATTCTCTCAACCAAAAGAGAATTCAAAACAAAAAAAAGTTTTAGGATTTACTTGGTGACTCCGGTCTCTCCTTCATTCTCATTAACTTTATCTTGCTCCATAATTCATGTCCTTAAAAACATGACATCCTTTCAAAAAGTTATGAGGCAGTAGAATTGAAGTGCTGACTTAAAACTTCAGATTTCAGACAATCTTGAAGTCAAGTATCCAGTCATAAAGATATCAAAGGAGGTTATTAGTAAATTCTATAAATAGGTCTTATCCACTTGTAAACTTTATTTCATGTAATACTATTATATATTAAATTAAAAACAGATTTTACACATAAGATATGTTCTGCTGATTCAAATAAATTAATCCTGCGAGTGGGTTCCTGAAACACAGTTTTTTTTTGGGTGGGAGGGGGCATATTAGACTGATGTGCTACATACTGCGCCAATCAAAACCCATTTCTTTATAAAGTGCAGTAGGTTGTTGGAATACACAACATGAAAATTAACCACCATTAGATGGTGCTTACTAAGTGCAGAGTGAGGTTTTCGGTGCTTGACTTGACTTCATGCCCAATTTCTGAGGCACTTCCATCACTGATTGCTGCATGTTTTTTTCATTGTGGAAAGTAAAGATTGGTCTGGACGAATCACTCCATTGAATTGTGCCTCCTGCTGACTGATGATGGAGCAGCATTGGGCTGTGTCCGTCACCACCACCCCCCCTCCCCAAGAAGCAGCTTATTACTGCCAGTTCAATTGGGAAGAAAAACGATCCATATAGCAATTTTTTTTAACTAAAACACTGTTTCTAAGTCAATGGGATATTTTAAAAATTCTACAAAGACCAATGCCATTTCTATGAGCTGCAGTAGATGTGCAGTAATCACTTTGGAAAATCTGAACCTTTTGTCTCTCTCTCTACAAATCAATAAGCAATGGGCATCTGCTTTAGTGAAACCAGATATGAACCACATTCCAAACAAAAAAAGGCAGAGTAATGTCAAACCAAGCCACAGCTGGACAGAACCCCCTTTGGCTTCAATTACCTCTCCACTCAGGATCACCCAAAGAGAGGTTCCTCTTAGTTGTGACAAGGTCGGAGAGATGAGGGGAGCTTCTGATTGGCCATCAAAAGCTGAAAAGAGAAGCACCAAAGAATTAAAGTGAACAATGAGAATATATGATTGAGACAGGCAGCAAGGAAACCAAGGGTGGCAAATGGAAAGACACCAAATTCTCACTCAAACTTGTGAAATGAGTTGACACAATTCCAATAACAGATGTATAAACAGATCTAAGGCAACTAGGGCAGGGACAAAGCTTAGAACAAACATCTGAAGGTGTTCTGCCTGTCGGTCTTTGGAAGATAAATCAATGGCACCTTATGGCAATGCATGTAATAATGTCTCAGTGCCAGATTAAATACACAATCCAACAGGAAAACATGAATACTTAACATCATTGTGAGAGAAAATGCTTACAGAGTTGTAAAGAATGCAATCTCCAGTATCTCCAAAGACCTGGGTAATAAACCATTTAAAAGTAAGTTTTTGTTTGCTCCAGCCCTAGTAACAATAGTGAAATAAATGGTTAAACAGCAATACAAGAAACATATAGAACACATATATTTAAAAAAAAAGAGAACAAATCAAGGTTTTACAGGCCATACTTCACTCCTTCATATTTTGATTTTACAACTGTACATGTCCATAAAAGCAGGCAGTGTCTCCTGGGCAGGGCTCCACTACCTCCTGCTGGGTAAGTGTACACCATTCATCAATGTTGGCAAGGAAAGCTGAAGTTCAAGCTGTATTAACAGTGAGAAGTGGTCAGAAGGGATATGTGGGTGTGGACATCCAGTGATAGAGTTTTCCACAAGCCACTGAGGATCCAAAGGGCCAAGAACACCCAGTACGTTCATTAGAGTCTTGGAATAGAAAACGTAGTCAATAACACCCTGGGAGACAAAAAAAAGGAGACACCAGATTAGCATCAACAAAGTGCTGACTAACATGAACCTGCATCTTTTGAACACCTTTCTACCTTGTTAATATCACAAACACATTCAATCATAAAGGATACCATTATGTTACATAATTCTAGGACAAAATTGGAAGATAGCTCAAGGAGAAAAAGACAAGGGGGCACGTAGGTAATCTCCCTTCAGTCAGACCAAGTTAAATGACCTTTGCGTTTGTGTGCTTCTCTCTCCCTGTAGGGAGATACTTGGCCCCATTAAGAGCACAGACCTGAGATTACTACAGCAATAACTCATTATGGCACCGTTGGTGGATAAAATCTATTATACACTATTCTACATCATCTCTGTTTATCAGCATAGAATCAGAAATGAACATCAAACCTAAACAGAGCTACTTAAATGTCAGGTGTCAGGCTTGGCCCATTGGTAGCACTCTTGCCTTTGAAGGTCATGGGTTCAAGCTTCACTCATGAGACTTCAGCCCATAATCTAGGCTGATATGTCAGCGCAGCACTGAGGGAGGTGCCATTTATTGGATAAGATGATAAAATGGCCATCTGCTCACTCAGGTGGATGTAAACGATCCCATGACACTATTTGACTAAGAGCTGTGGAGTTCACCCAGTGTCCTAACCAACATTTATCCCTTAAATCAGCATCACAAAAATTTTTTCTAATCATTTATTTCATTGCTGGTTGTGGGACCTTGCTGTACGCAAAATTGGTTGCTGCATTTCCCTACATTATAACAATGACTACATTTCTAAAATACTTCATTGGCTTTGAAGCTCTTTGGAATGTCTTGTGGTTGTGTAAAGTGCTATATAAATGCAAATTCTTTTTTTTTTATTTTCTGAGCTAAAATACCATGAAACCTAAGAGAGGTAACGTCACTCTGAAAGCAGTGTTTCAAGGCTACATACATAGAAATACGCAGAAGTTAAAACATGGAAATAAGCCATTTGGTCCAACCAGTCCATCCATGTCAGCGTTTACCCTTCACACAAGCAAATAGTCCTAATCATATTTACCCATCCTATTCCCATAGGCTTTTATCCCCTTTTCCTTCATCCACCCTATCCAATCTAATCTTGAATGTTGACAGTTTCTGCTTAAACTCTGGAAGTGAATTCCACAGCCTCACAACTCTAAAGAAATTTCTCTGTTCTGAATCTTCTGTATTGAATCTGGCCCCTTGTTCAAGACTCTACAACTACTAGAAACAGTCTACTTCTATCGACCCTGTCCCATCCCCACATGATTTTAAACACTTCTATTACATTGCCCTGTAATCTGCATTGTTGTAACAAAAATCGTAGTTGTATTTACCCATACCAGGTGAATCTGCATTACATCCTGTCTAAAGCCTCAATATCCTGTGTGCAGTGGGATACTGCACACAGTACTCAAACTGATGTTTTAAGGTTTTATACAGGCTTATCAATACCCCTTCCCTTTCACAATTTATACCTAATGATAAAACCTAGAATTCCATTAGTTTTTTTTTACAGCCTCAGCAACCCAAGGTGGTGCTTTTAATGCCCTGTAAACCTGTACCCCAAATCCCTCTACTCTTCCATGGCACCAGAGTATAACTGATGCTGTTTTTTTTTAAACCATTGATGCATTTTATCAAAATGCATCACCTCACACTTACTGACATCGAATTCCATCTGCCACTTTTTAGCCTATTCTTCCACCTTATCAATAGCCACCGATTCCATCGCTCTCCCTGACCACTGTCTAAGGCCGAACCAGACAGTTTGCAACCTTGGCATCCTATTTGGCTCTGATAAGCTTCCGACCACATATCTGCCCCATTACCAAGAGCGCCTATTTCCACCTCCGTAACATTGCCCGTCTTCACCCCTCCCTCAGCTCATCTGCTGCCGAAACCCTCACGCATGCCTTTGTTACCTCTAGACTTGACTATTCAAATGCTCTCCTGGCCAGCCTCCCATCTTCCACCTCCATAAACTTGAGCTCACCCAAAACTCTGTTCATATCCTAACTCGCACCAAGTCCCGTTCACCCATCACCCCTGTGCTCGCTGACCTACATTGGCTCCCAATCCTGCAACACCTCCATTTTAAAATTCTCATCCTTGTTTTCAAATCACTCCATTGCCTCGCCCCTCCCTCTCTCACCTCCTCCAGCCCTACGACCCTCCGAGATCTCTGCGCTCCTCGAATTCTTGCCTCTTGCGCATCCCCGATTTTAATGGCTCCACCATTGGCAGCCGTGCCTTCAGCTGCCTAGGCCCTGAGCTCTGGAATTCCCTCCTTAAACCTCTCCACCTCTCTCCTCCTTTAAAATGCTCCTTAAAACCTACCTCTTTGGCCAAGCTTTTGATCACCTGTCCTAATATCTCATGTGGCTCGGCGTCAAATTTTGTTTGATAATCGCTCCTGTGAAGCGCCTTAGGAAGTTTTACTACGTTAAAGGCGCTATATAAATGCAAGTACTTCTTGTTATATCAAAATTATTGATACACACAGTGAACAGAAGTGGCCCCCAGAACTGTACCCTGTGGGACACCACTACCCACTTCCAATCACGCTGAAAAACTGCCTTTAACCCCTACTCTGTTTTCTCCCTTCTAACCAATTTGTTATTCTTCCCCTAATTCCATATCCCTTAATCTTATGTTGTGCAATTGAACATTTTACCTCATATAACCAATAACGAAGCTATATGGAAATGTATGGCCTAATCTCTGCAAAGTGAGTGACTTGATTGCGTAGCCCCACCTCTGGTGGTCAATACATTTCTTTTTAGCTACTCGCATAGCATCAATGTCTCCTAAATGTGGTTTATAAACCCAATAGCTGCCTCCAAAAAACTGGCTTGATGCAAAGGCAGTCTCAAATGAAACCACATCATGAGCTGACTGCCACATCACTGAACATAATAAAGCACCAAATGATGTGGCTGCAGCAAGGATCTGTACCAAGCAATACACTCAGTAGGTAAAAAGAAAAAAAAGTGAGTGTACATCTCAAATGGAATGTTTTCTAAACTGGGTTGGTGTAAGGAAACATAGTTTTCACACAAACGTCTGAGGAATTCAAAGGATTAGACTTAACGGGTTTATGGGTGAGAAACAACAGGAACCAGCTTTAGTTCAGCAACACTCGTGGTTAAAAACACACAACTTTGCTATCAAAGGCAAAAACAGTGAAACAAAGGATGGGCTTGTATGTGCGAACATGTCACTAAGCAACTACATTCCAGAATCAAGGAAGAACGATTGATGGGCCCCTAAAAGTGCTGATAAAGGGAACCATCTATAAGTGGCTTAAATTTGCTGCAGTGAAAAGGGGGTGGCCAGGGGTTAACTCAGTGCATAAGTAGCCAACCCCTACTCAGACTCAGGGTAGGGGACAGAAAAGTACCAGGCGGGTGAATGAGAGTCCGTGAATGAAGGAATGGGGAACGAGGTCGCGGCTTCTACCCAAAAGACAAAGGGGTAATATAATTCTCAATTATGCTTTGTAAACTACTACTTAAATACTATAATTATTGATTCTTGCTTGTGCTAAATAGTCATATGGCTATTAACCATTATGGTGTCAGTCTCAATGTCAAATTGACCATAAATTGGCGAGCCAGCCAGGTGACTGACAATAGCCATTGGCATATTTGGTGTAAGCGACATCCTAGGACTGACATGGACTGATATTGCCGAGTCGGTTAAGGAAGGGAACCTTTGAGGAGTGCAGGACATTGCGACCTACCAGTAGTGTAGTGACGGTTCATTAACACTTTAGTGTCGACAGAATGGCTAGCTCAACTGATGTTGAGAGTATCAAAGATAAGAAGTTTGAGAAATTATATGTAACAGATTGGGTCATTTTTGATTAGTTCTGAATGGTACTCGTGTCAAAAGGCGACAAAATTGATTCAATGTCAAGTAACTGAGGGAAAGATTGTGCAGGAGGACAAGGATTTAAAATTGGAACTTGTCAGACTTTGTGTGAGGTGGAGACTAAAATGAAGAAACTGGTAAAGGAGAAGGAAATTAACGAGGAGGATTGGAAAGCAGGAGTCTTCTTGTTTCAGCTACAAGAGTTGGGGGGGTGGGGGGGGTGGAGAGAGGAAGTTGAAGTTTGGGCGGGTAGGGTGAAAGATGAGGTAGAACTAACAAAAAGATGGAGGAACCTTCACACCAGGCTTGGGTGAGGACACAGACTGTGAGCTTGAGAATTTGAGTCGGTACAGAATGGGGTTCTATGATGGAATCAAGGAGAAAGGGAGAGGATCACAAGCTACAGAATGTGATCTTTTCAGTGTACTGTTTGTAGTTCAATGAACAGTGTAAAATCTGTACTGTCTCTGTAAAAAGGCTGTCCTCATTGCGAATGGTTTCTTTTCGCTGTTGCTGGCTACACCCTGTTTTTAATGCTTGTTATGTGTTTTCCTCTTTTGTGTAATGTAACAAAGATTTTGTTTAGCTGGGAAAGCAGTTATTTCCAGTATTTCAGAGTTTTTGGAAAAACGCACCTGAAGAACAAAATGAAAGACAATGTAATTTACTGGGTTTTAGTAAGCATGCGCTTTATTGATAACTTCACCTGTTCTGTCTTGTACTTAATTCTGATATTGCTGAATTAAAATTGGAGTTATTGAGGTTAACTAACCCATTAAATTGTGAAAACCAGACTTTCATAGTGGCCACATAAAATTCTGGTTATGTGTATGAGGGTCACTAATTCTGGACATCACATAAAAATTGGCATTTTGAATTTCTTAAACACTTAATGATTTGAAGTAAATGTCAAGTGATTTGAAGTTTAAGTTGTGTTGAGTATTGGTGAGCGTGAATTGATGTTAAAATATTGGGACATTTTGAAGTAACTATTTGATTAATCATGTTTTACGGTATACTGAAATGTGATTGCTGTTAGCAAACTGACCCTTTGATCTTGTGACTGATGTTGGTCAAACCAAAGTGACCATGAAGAAAAAAATGGTTAAAGGATCTCTGATAACGATCTGGAGTAGTTAGATTGTACAGCAAAATTGTTTCATAGAATGTTTAAAGTTAATAGAAGGAAATACTATCTTGTGCCTTCATGGCTCACGTTTTGAAAATTAGAAGTTAGAGAAGCTGAAATTTATTATCCAGTGTTTGATTGCATTAGGATCTTAGTGCAAGTTATCACTGTTATAAAAGCACAAAGACTTTTTGGAAAAAGATCAATTTGAACTAAGTATTTTTGTTTTATTGACATTACAGCTTTAAAAAAAAGCTGCTATTGTGATTGACTTCTCTCCACCCCCTGAACTTCCAAACATGTTAATCTGATGACTCATCAGCAGTTTCATTGTCCCAGAGAGAGAAGAAAAAAACTTGGTAGATAGGCTCTCCCATGTTCTTCTGGCACAGTGCTTTAGTTACACGTATAAGATTTTTAAGTTTCTTAATTTAAATGGATATTTCCCCACAGTGACAGAAGGAAATCATGAATTGACAAATTAACCCCTTGGGCTCTCAAAAGCAGCCACAATGGACTTCCTGTTCTTTTACACAGAGAACTATGGTTTTCGGGACCACTAAAGTGTTGGTGCAGAAAACAGGAAATGATCCAGTGGTGTTCAGAATTTGAAACCTTATCTGCAGACATCGGCAAATATCAAATGTCACAACATGGTGATGGTTTGGACTAAGACTTCAGACTTGTATTTCAAAAATTCAAAATTACATAGAGAAGGAAAAGCAATCATCAGCCTTGATCCAAGTTGCTTTTCCTCTTTTGAAAACGTTTTGATTTGAACATTTATTTTCCAAGACATGAGTGCTTGAAGGAGGGGGAAGGCATATCCAAAAGTGATTGCAGGCACTTCTGCCTCTACCGTAAAACCACCAAGCCTGGGCATAATTTGTTTCTGAAATTGGAATAGATAAGATGAATCGATATGAGTTGCTGTTCAAGCACTCGAGAAGGGAAATTTACCTGTGATTTAAGGGGATAATCAAATTCTATTTCAAAATAAATGGAGTCGAGTCTAAATGGTTCCTGCCCAATGCTGCATATCAAGGAAGAAAGTATTTTGGGCAGGGGGTGGGGGGGGGAGGAGAGGGAAAAGAGAGTGAATAAAATTGTACATTGACAAGTCCTGTCAGTGCAACAATACTGCTCTCAAATTGGGATAATGAAAAGCAGTTCAAGAAGAATTTAAGTAAAATAAACAAAAAATGTATTAAGATACTCGACCAGACACTAAAGTTCCTCCAGGACTCGTGAATGAGATGAAATGATAATATAATGGGATGTGTAAAATTGGATGGGAGGAAGTGATTGAGAATTAAAGTATAGAAACAGAGAAATTACACCAAATGGGAATTTCTCTAAAGTCATTGATCTGGGTATGATTTACCAAACAATATCAATCTGGTATAAATCTAGTGAAAGTCAGGTAAATTTAGTCGAGAATAGTAAATTGATAGCTTTCTCAGATATCTGTGTCCTTGCCTACACTGAACAATGAGAAAAGTGCATTTGATAGCCTGGCCACTGCCTGAGACATCGGGACCATGCAGGGGGAGATAAGCGAAGACCTCCAGACACCGCCACCCACCCTATCGATCTTTTGATAATATAACCTGAAAGCCCAAGAATTGCTACAGTGATCATGAAAGATACAAACGTATGTTGCCATCAATTGGAAACGGAGACCAGGGTGAAGAACACAATTACAAAGGCCTATGGCCTGGTGAGCTAATGGAACCACTCTTCACACAGAGCAGTTGCTCTTACAGGATTGAATATTACTGGACACGTGACACGTGCCATGGAAAACACATTCGGAAATACCATGAGAAAAAAGATACTGGCTAGCAGAAAGGGATTACCCGTGATATGTTGCGTGTGAGGCGACCAGTATGCGGAAACGCGTGATGAAAATGCACTGAAGAACGGGTCTCAGACATGCTCAGTTACTTGACAACAGTGATCAGTGGGAAATGTTTAAAGAAACATTTAACGTGATACAGAATTGGTTTATACCCCTACTTGCCCAAAAAAAGCCATGGACAGCCAAAAAAAACAGCCATGGACAACTAGAGGTAAGGGACAGTATAAGACGTAAGGCAAAAAAATGGCACAGATCCTGGCGAATGGGAAAGATACAAACATCAACAAAGGGTCACAAAACAGATAATAAGGGCTACAAAAAGAGAGTATGAAAAGAAACTCGCAAGGGATATCAAAACCAATACCAAGAACTTTTATAGTTATATTAGGAAAAAGAGGGTGGTCAGGAGCAATGTTGGCCCCTTAAAAACTGAAAGTGGGGATACTGTCATTGACAATGGGGAAATGGCGGACATGTTGAACAATTACTTTGCGTCAGTATTTACAGTCGAAAAAGAGGATAGCATGCCGGAAATCCCAAGAAAACTTGTATTGAATCGGGGATAGGGACTCGATAAAATTAACATAAGTAAAGCAACAGTAATGAAGAAAATAATAGCACTAAAGAGTGACAAATCCCCAGGACCAGATGGTTTCCATCCCAGAGTTTTAAAGGAAGTAGGTGAGCACATTGAAAGATTATAGTTAGGGCATCTGCAAAGTTCTCTAGATTCAGGAACTGTTCTTCTGGACTGGAAAATTGCACATATCACTCCGCTTTTTAAGAAAGGAGAGAGGGGGAAACCGGGGAATTATAGACCAGTTAGCCTAACATCTGTTGTGGGGAAAATGCTGGAGTCTATAATTAAGGATAGGGTGACTGAACACCGAGAATTTTCAGTTAATCAGAGAGAGCCAGCATGGATTTGTGAAAGGTAGGTCGTGCCTGACAAACCTGATTGAATTTTTTGAAGAGGTGACTAAAGTAGTGGACAGGGGAATGTCAGTGGATGTTATTTATATGGACTTCCAGAAGGCATCTGATAAGGTCCCACATAAGAGACTGTTAGCTAAGATAAAAGCCCATGGAATCGAGGGAAAAGTACGGACTTGGTTAGGAAGTTGACTGAGCAAAAGGAGACAGAGAGTAGGGATAATGGGTAGGTACTCACATTGGCAGGATGTGACTAATGGAGTCCCGTAGGGATCTGTCGTGGGGCCTCAATTATTCACAATATTTATTAACAACTTAGATGAAGGCATAGAAAGTCTCATATCTAAGTTTGCCGATGACACAAAGATTGGTGGCATTGTAAGCAGTGTAGATGAAAACATAAAATTACAAAGCGATATTGATAGATTAGGTGAATGGGCAAAACTGTGGCAAATGGAATTCAATGTAGACAAATGTGAGGTCATCCACTTTGGAGCAAAAAAGGATAGAACAGGGTACTTTCTAAATGGTAAAAAGTTAAAAACAGTGGATGTCCAAAGGGACTTAGGGGTTCAGGTACATAGATCATTGAAGTGTCATGAACAGGTGCAGAAAATAATCAAGAAGGCAAATGGAATGTTGACCTTTATATCTAGAGGACTAGAGTACAAGGGGGCAGAAGTTATGCTGCAGCTATACAAAACCCTGGTTAGACCGCACCTGGAGTACTGTGAGCAGTTCTGGGCACCGCACCTTCGGAAGGACATATTGGCCTTGGAGGGAGTGCAGCGTAGGTTTACTAGAATGATACCCGGACTTCAAGGGTTAAGTTACGAGGAGAGATTACACAAATTGGGGTTGTATCCTCTGGAGTTTCGAAGGTTAAGGGGTGATCTGATCGAAGTTTAGAAGATATTAAGGGGAACAGATAGGGTGGATAGAGAGAAACTATTTCCGCTGGTTGGGGATTCTAGGAGTAGGGGGCACAGTCTAAAAATTAGAGCCAGACCTTTCAGGAGCGAGATTAGAAAACATTTCTACACACAAAGAGTTGTAGAAGTTTGGAACTCTCTTCTGCAAACGGCAATGGATACTAGCTCAATTGCTAAATTTAAATCTGAGATAGATAGCTTTTTAGCAATCAAAGGTATTAAGGGATATGGGCCAAAGGCGGGTATATGGAGTTAGATCACAGATCAGCCATGATCTTATCAAATGGCGGAGCAGGCACGAGGGGCTGAATGGCCTACTCCTGTTCCTATGTAACAGCCTGACATGAAATGGTTAATGTGGCTCAGAAGAGTGAGAAAACCTTTTAAGCAAGGCACTGACACATGCTCCATAGTGAAACCGACTAATTAATGAAACAATCAGGAAACACTGGTACCAATCAGAGGGATTGAAATTAAAATAAAGAGGAACATAGTAATTTGGACTTCCAAAATTCAGGGTTAGGTTCCTTTCAGTTGACAATGAAATTGGGACAACTGAGGAAAGATATCAACAAGATGGATATTAGTAAAAGGAGAGCAGGAGAATCTTTTAAATCCATCATTTCTTGATAATATGGTACACTGTAGTTTTCTGTATAGCGTATTATGATTTTGTCTATATCATGGTGTAATATTAATTAAATAAAACTTAGAAGCAATATGTATATTTGTGTGTGTGTTTGTGCAGTAAAAAGTAACTCAAGGTGATCTTGGACAAGAAGAAAGTTACAGGGTATGGTGAAAATTGACCCAGAGTGGTTTCATTCAGGTTCAAAGGGAGGGAGATGTAAGAATCTGGTTTAAACTGAGCATAGTCAAGTATCCCATCTCACATAGCGTCGAGGTATTTAGCAAGAGGGCGGTGCTAGGGAGAGACAAAGTTGCTGTCTGTGAACAAAAGCAGCTTGTAAGTCAGGAGATAAAGGATGAGATAGTCATGCTACATGGTGCGGTTCATCTGAAGTTGTTTAACACAGAGCCAGCATGGGAGTGGGATAATTTATGACTAGGAGTTAAGACCAGAGATGCATATGTGCAACCTAAACACCCGAATAGTATAAACATAAGTAACTCTGCATCCAAAAGTTAGAGTTCTTGGGACAGTTGGAAGTCCACAGCCCAGTTCGACTAGAAAAGTAAATGGTTCAGATAGGTATGTGATGCTGACAAGATGAGAACATTAGATAAGGCCATGTGACTGTTGGAGATTACAACTGAAAGACTGACATGAAACAATGCAATGCTGACATTTACCCTTTTAAATCATGATTGATGGGAAACAGTGTATAATGTCCGCACCATTTACCAATTTCTATTCTGATGTGAGGAAATTACTGGTGTTATGATGGTTCAGAAGGCACAGCTTATGGTAGTACACTTGTGTTCACTAAGTTCGTGATTGACACCATAATGGTTAATAGCCACATGACTTTATTTAGCACAAGCTAGAATCAATACATTACAGTACTTAAGCAGTAGTTTACGAAGCACAGATGAGAATTATATTACTCCTTTGACTTTTGGGTAGAAGCCACGACCTTATTCCCCATTCCTTCATTCACGTACTCTCATTCTCGTTTACCTGCCTGGTACTTCCTTTTATGTCCTTTACCCCAAGTCTGAGTAGGGGCTGGCTACTTATACAATGTTAATTCCTGGCCTCCCTTTTCACTGCAACAAATTTAAGCCACACATAATTGGTTCCCTTTTCAGCACTTTTAGGGGCCCATCAACCATTCTTCCTTATTCTGGAACATAGTTGCTTAGCGACGTGTTCAGATATATAGGCCTATCCTTCGTTTCACTGTTTTTGCCTCAGATAGCATGGTCGTGTGTTTTTAACCATGAGTATTACTGTACTAAAGCTGGTTCCTGTTGTTTCTTACCCTTAACCCCGTTAAGTCTAACCCTTTGAATTCCTCATACATATGCGAAAACTATATTTTCTTACAGTCCCCACCTTAAGGCCGCAAGAGTCTGGCTCTCGAGTCCTCACACCGATCCTATTTTCCTCTGAGCAAAGCTGTGATTTCTAAGGCCTGCTAGAGCTATTCAGCATAGAGGTCACCCAATCTACACTTGTTCACTCCAAAATAGAGACCACCACACTGTGAACAATGAGTACAGTATAATAGATAGATGGAAGCACGTGCAAGTTGTCGCACATGGAAGGAATGTTTTGAGCCCTGGACAGAGGCAAGTGGACAGATGTTGCATATGAAAGGGCAGCCAGATGTGGAAGTGATGGATAATGGATGAGTGTGCAAGAATATCTCAGAACAGTCCCTCTGGAAAATAGAGGGGGGGAGGGAAGAGGTGCTACACCAGGACATGCTACAAATGCTAGCTTTAGAGTGATATTTACAAACTTGCTAGGCAGACAACCTGCCTGATCCCTCAACTAAGAAACGGCTTATGCTGCAGGAAGTAGCAAAAGTGGGGGAAAATAGATTATCAGAAACAAAATAATATTTGAAATGACCAGTTAGTGCAAATGGCCTAAAATGTCATAAATTCTAACAAACACTATTCTTAATAAAATGTTCTCAGCTGATTGGCACTAAAATGATAAAGAAATGCTCCAGAACACAATTGCTCTTAATACATGGGAAAGCTGTTTTTGAGGCCTGAAACATGAGGATACAGGCAGGTACAATTTACAATCATTTAGTTAACAAGCTCGAAAATGATTATTCATAAATACTATTTTCAGCCTAATTTTCTCCTAAAATGCACACACCTTGTTTTTAGTAGAGAATACAGAATTTAATCTTACACTATCACGAGTCCTACCAGAAACATATCAAAATAGTGCAGTTAAATAATCATCTTTGTGGCTAACAATAAACTGTTAAAGATCAGCATTTCTGCAAATAGATTTGACAAGCCCAATATAATGGAAACCACTGTGCAGCCTACCACGTACCTTGAAGTCAAAAGTGTAATTTGTGTAAGGCATCAAGTTGTTTTCATAGGCGCTCTTGAGTTGGAAATCATGAGTAATTCTGCCATCAGAAGTTCCATTCTTCCCATTACAATTGAAGTTCGTCAAACACTCGTTGTACCTCAGCTCCTTGAAGTCTTTGTGATTCTGTGCAACACCTCCAGTGCTTAAGTATTCCACAACACCTACATAACAAATGGACTCACACACTCAGTATGGTGCATCTAAGCCAAAGTTCATCAGTTACCACAAATGTGCAGTTGACAGATTGGATATACCAGCAAATTTGGTTTATAATATATTACAATGGCTTCTGTGCTGTGTTATGTCTTATATACAACGCAATTTAACATGAACTGAACAAAATTATTTGTAAAAATAAACTCTCAAATTATATTGTATTCCATTGAACACATCACCTGTAATTCCATTTTGATTAGTTATTTTTTCCTAAAGGCACTCTCAATTTGATGCAACTCACTTACTTCTACTAAATTGAACTAGACTTTTTGCATAATGTTACAGATACACACTTTAACTATGAGCAACAAACAGTGGATCTTACTCAAAATCCTAATGAAATTTGTACTTTTTTTTTCCAATTCACAAGCATAGTACAGGTACTAGTTATGGTATCTTGTCCTTGATGGTCTTACCTGAATCTGGCAGTGAATTGAGATCTGCACACAGCACCAATGGGATGGAGTTAGGATCTGCAGAAGGACAACTTGGCCTAAGAGAACCAGCTGACTTCTCAAGAATGGTTTTGAGTTCAGAAACAATCATCATAGTTTGAATGAGCTTTACATCAGAGTACTCAGGGTCCCAGTGCATGTGTGCATTGGCCACCAGAATTAGCTGCTTTTCTGTTCCGTGAAGTGTCTTCACACCTGAAAGGGATGATGCTTTTAATGTATGTAGCGATAGAAAGAGAACACATATGAACTTGCATCTATACAGCACATTTCACAACTTTAGGGCATCCCAAAGCACTTTACAGCAAATTAACTAATTTTAAAGTGTAGTCACTGTTATACTGTAGGAAACACAACAGCTAATTTGCACACGGTAAGGTCCCACAAACAGCAATGAAATAAATGACCAGCTCATCTATTGCTAGTGTTGTTTGAGGAATACATATTAGCCAAGACACCGGGGAGAACTCTCCTGCTCTTCTTTGAATAGTGCTGTGAAATCTTTTACGTTTACCAGAGCGGGCAGACAGTGCCTCAGTTTAACGTCTTATCTGAAGTGTCAGCCTGGATTATGTGCGCAAGTCTCTGGAGTGGGTCTTTAACTCTCAATCTTCTGACTCAGATCCAGGGCACAAAAGTTAACGGTTGTGGTGACCTTCACAACCACTGGCTGCATTGTGCCTGTAGGCAAGTTTAGCTGCAGGTCACTTGGCAGCCTGCACAAGCCCAGTTGCCTAATTACGTGCGTCTGGGTTTGTAAATGTGGTCATGAGGGTATTAGCAGAGGGGCATCAAGCGCTGCTGGTACAAGCTGATCTGCCTTTCATCTCTCCAGTGGTGCTTCTCCTCTTCCGACAAAAAACAGATACAGGGAGATTCCCAGGGAGGAACCCACTGTGGCACCATTATAACTGGTGGCGGGGAGGGGGGGGGTGGCGGGGGTGGAAGAAACTGGCTCTGCCACAACAACTCCTGAATATCAAAATGACAGCAGCAAAAACAAACCAAGGAAAATGGTTGAGAAATGGACTGAAAATTGTGCAAAAGATCTTGTTACAGGGCTCTTCAAATAAACTTCCATATATAGCTGGGTAGATCAAAGAGTGTTAGAAATCCATAAGCATTAGGAAATTACATGGATTTCTAAGTGATGTCATCAGGACAGCAATAACATATTCAAATGAAGCTCCTGCCTGTTTCAGGTGTAAGTTTCCAGCACCCACTGAACCTCACAGCAGAAACGTCCTTGATCCAGCATTACAGATTGTTCGGATCAGTTACACGCACTTTATTTATGAAAATCTAGCTATATCGTCTTCACTAATGCAATACACCTAAATTAATAATAGTTAACAACAAATGTCAGTCTCTGATCCAGAGGTTATATTATACATATGCATACAGTCACTCATCCCTACTTGGCAACTTAATACTACACTGTTGGATTGGGGCTTAAGTGGCACATTTTACAGTAAGTTTAAACTGCCCTTGGGATAGGTGCTTAACAGAGGATACTGTCAATTTGTCCTGGTGGGCAATAGATACCAGTCTGCCCAAGCTATAAAAAGAGCGAAAGGCACCCCTTGTAGACACAAAAGCATCCCATAGCCACGTACTCCACTTCTGGTCTCCCCCTCCAATGCAAGGCATAATCTTGTACAAGCTGTTTAATTATTTTGAAAAACATCCACACACACTTACTTTTCTGTTTTATGAAGAGGGGGAAAAATGAATGACCAGCTTATTAAAATAATCCTATTTTTCATTTGGAATATATGTCATTCTGAAGCATCTGCAACTACACCCTTCAGTAAAGATTCATTGTGAAGTTTCACAAAATAGCAACAAATAAAATGAACAGAATCCCAAACATTGTTCCACTTGCATAATTCTTTGAGTACGTTGATTACATGAATCTTATTACAACAAATATATTTTTGTTATCTGGAACTGAAGTGAAAACAACAATATCAAACATCAAGCAGCAGCACATTCCATTAGAAAAATAATCAAAAAGTAAGTCACCGTGGACAACGCTGGCTCACCACCAGTCAATTATCTGAAGAGCAGCAATAACAGAGGCCAACGACCCATCCTTTTACCCAAAGATGGGGCATGGATTGGAGGAAACTAAAAAAGGAGGGAAACAAATGCCTGCACATAGCTTGGCTTTTATATGCACCATACAGAAGTACAATATTAGCCCTTTGAGTAAGTAGGAAGGCAAAAAAAAACTGATCATAAAATTAAGCTGAAGAAATCAGTAGGATAACACAAGTATTTTACTTTTCCATAAGAGGGAATTCCAACCAGACATTTTAAATCATCCATCGAAAGGAAACATCTGAGCAGTTGGCCAAAACATCACATGCACTAGCCTTACCAAAAAAAATGGTCAATCCATTTAGTTTTCACTTTCAGTTTTAAGAATACAAAACATGTACCTCCAAAAAGATCCTTGTGAACTTCCAAGAGCACTGCTACCCCAATATTATCTTTTGTCATGACTCGATTTAGCATGGCTTCAGATCCATCTGAATTAGCCATTGCCAATTGGTTGAATTCCACTGTGTGCTTCTGTAGCAATGCGAATCTGAGGGGAAGAAGGGAGAGAGAAGACATTGCAGTATTTACTCTAGTTAAAGACATACAAAGGGAATGCGTAGAAGTTTGAGGAAGATAAAACTTTTAAAAATTAAAGTGGGAAATGAATGACAGATTGGAATTAACAGAAGTAGAAGACTCTTTAACGAACATGGAAAAGTTAGAATCTCAATAAATTTATCAAAGCCGCAAGTTTTACAAACTTTACAATTCTGATGCCACAACTCAATCATCATTACACTCTCAAAAATAAAGTGAATTGCAAGTGCTGCAGCACTCTTGCCTCACTTCATCATCACTGGGTCAAAATCCTGGAATTCTCTACCGAGCAACATTGTGGAAGTAATGTTATCACAAGGACTGCAGTGGTTCAAGAAGTCTGGTCACAATCACCTTCTCAGAGCAACTAGGGATGAGCAATAAATTAAGCCTCAGTGTCACCACATCCAGATAACAATTTTTTTTAAAAATCTATCCAATGCCACCATTTTGAATGTGGATGGACTGAACAAGGCAGAAGCTACATATTCCTCTCTGACTGATCTCATTTCCAAGGCAGGACAAGGTACAATGCCAGATGCAATCAAGGAAGATTACTGCATCCTTCATTCCAACTCATGGCAATAGGGTGGTGGTGAGGTGAGACAGACTCAATTATGGGGATTGAATATGAAGCATTTTAAAGCCATTTAAAATCATCCCTAATTTGAAAAATCTGTTTAAAACAATTTAAAAATGAGGATTTGATACAGCCTTAAAATAAAAGGATCCTGCAGTTGAACAGAAATTCTAGCAACAGTTCAGAGTTAAATAGGATTTATGCTGTATTTATATCTCTTTAAACAATTAAGCATGCATAATATTGTTGCAATGTACCACTGCTGTGAAAAGAGTTGATTCCAGAGCACCATAAGCAAACCTATACAGAAATCACTTCAATGTGAACCGATGCTATAGATATTAATTTGCCACTAATTACCCCACATTTCTAGGAGCACTTCCTTTAGAGTTCACACTTGAACAAAAAAAATTAATTATGTACTGCATAATAGTATAACCAAAGTTCAATGACCAGAAATCAATCTAAAAGTGCATTATTCCCACCACCTAAAAGTTCTTGCAGTAGATTTAGAGAGGGGAAAAAAACATTGAAATGTACAGAACTATAAACTATTTTGTGAACTACTTCAGTTGTCTTACACAGTATTGGTCTTGTTTAAAATAAGTGTACTGGGAAACTAAGATTAATGTGTGCTCCTTTAATGCTGTATTGCTGTCCAGTGTTTCGAGTAAACTATGTAAATATTAACAGTTCCCTCGAGTGGCAGAATATGATTACTACACCTAAAAAATTTATGAGCGTCTGACAAGTTTGTACTCACTTTCTCCGTGGGTGCAGCTCCCTCTCTCTCTCTCTCTCTCTCTCTCTTTTTCCAGCCCATGAAGAACCCACAAAAACACAGAGTAGGTGTAATGTTTGTATCTATGGCATGCCAAACTTACATGAAGTCACATATGATAGAGAAGAAAATAGAGCAACGGGTGCAGAATTTTATGAGACCCGTTCACTCTTCTCTATTATCTGTACACATCATCTTGGATAAATATTGATGTCTAGTCAAATAAATGGTGGTAACAGGGTTCCTATGGATGGAAAATAATCAGATTCCAACATTGTATTTCTTAAAGTAAAAGTTTAAAAAATATATACATTGTAAGAAAGACTCAAAGCTTGGAACCACAGGTAAAACGTTGGATTTTCAAGCTTCTACTCCTGCCCAAAGAATATAGCCTGCAACATTATTATTGCTTCCTCAGGATATTCGGCTCATTTTGATTGTCCCTGTTAAGACCCTAATCTCCCTTGGTCTCCATGAACCATTCCTCTCCTGCTATGAAAACACCTGAAACTTTGACACCAATCATTAAAACTTACAGCTAAATACACCCTAGATAAAACCCCACTTCCCAAACAAAAAGATGCATCTTACTCATAGCCTATAGTTCCAGACAGCAGTAGGTCAATTGAAACATCTCAATTGTAAACATTATAAGGCAAAATAAACTCAAAAGATGACCTGAGCTTCAATGTTGCATTTAACTCGTAGAGAGCATTTACACTATAACTTTAATGTTTGTGAAAGTAATTTCTATTTTGCATGGACACTACTCTTGACAGTGTAAATCTAAGCCTGGAATATCCACCATATTTCTACCCAGTGACATGCGCAATCTGGGCGTAACTCAAATAAGTGGCCTAAAAGATCGCAGAATTTTGGGTGTAAGCGAGTTATGCGCACAAGTAAAATACACCCAAATATCCTCGATCTTTTATGATCCCACCACCAAAACACATCTCCGCTCATAATAATGGCCCCGCCCCCAAGTTACAGAGCCTCAGTTTCCTGCAATTCTGCTCACTTAGAAACCCTCTTGAAATTACAAGCAGATTTTCAGGCGCAGCAGGAAAGTCATTTTTCTGTTGCTTCACTGCAATATTTTAAAGTAGATTTTTAAAAATATTTATCCTCACTGAGACTTGCACTGTATCTCGTTTTCTTCAATGCATGACAAAAATTGAAAAGCTTCCCCAATTGAAGGTTCTTAAATCTGCTATGCCTAATATACAAGTATGCTGTATAAATAAGTTGAAACTTCAATTTTCATACTTAAAAGGAATATATGGTGACAGTTTTGCGCTTTCGTCTGGCACCGATTGTTTATGCTGACACATGGTCACTTCACATTCTTTTTTTTAATTCATTCATGGGATGTGGCGTTGCTGGCGAGGCCGGCATTTACTGCCCATCCCTAATTGCCCTTGAGAAGGTGGTGGTGAGCCGCCTTCTTGAACCGCTGCAGTCCGTGTGGTGAAGGTTCTCCCACAGTGCTGTTAGGAAGGGAGTTCCAGGATTTTGACCCAGCGACGATGAAGGAACGGCGATATATTTCCAAGTCGGGATGGTGTGTGACTTGGAGGGGAACGTGCAGGTGGTGTTGTTCCCATGTACCTGCTGCTCTTGTTCTTCTAGGTGGTAGAGGTCGCGAGTTTGGGAGGTGCTGTCGAAGAAGCCTTGGCGAGTTGCTGCAGTACATCCTGTGGATGGTACACACTGCGTCACTGTGTGCCGGTGGTGAAGGGAGTGAATGTTTTGGGCGGTGGATGGGGTGCCAATCAGGCGGGCTGCTTTATCTTGGATGGTGTCGCGCTTCTTGAGTGTTGTTGGAGCTGCACTCATCCAAGCAAGTGGAGAGTATTCCATCACACTCCTGACTTGTGCCTTGTAGATGGTGGAAAGCCTTTGGGAAGTCAGGAGGTGAGTCACTCGCCGCAGAATATCCAGCCTCTGACGTGCTCTTGTAGCCACAGTATTTATGTGGCTGGTTCAGTTAAGTTTCTGGTCAATGGTGACCACCAGGATGTTGATGGTGGGGGATTCGGCGATGGTAATGCCGTTGAATGTCAAGGGGAGGTGGTTAGACTCTCTCTTGTTGGAGATAGTCATTGCCTGGCACGAATGTTACTTGCCACTTATGAGCCCAAGCCTGGATGTTGTCCACGTCTTGCTGCATGCGGGCTCGGACTGCTTCATTATCTGAGGGGTTGCGAATGGAACTGAACACTGTGCAATCATCAGCGAACATCCCCATTTCTGACCTTATGATGGAAGGATGGTCATTGATGAAGCAGCTGAAGATGATTGGGCCGAGGACACTGCCTTGAGGGACTCCTGCAGCAATGTCCTGGGGCTGAGATGATTGGCCTCCAACAACCACTACCATCTTCCTTTGTGCTCGGTATGACTTCAGCCACCGGAGAGTTTTCCCCCTGATTCCCATTGACTTCAATTTTACAAGGGCTCCTTGGTGCCACACTCGGTCAAATGCTGCCTTGATGTCAAGGGCAGTCACTCTCACCTCACCTCTGGAATTCAGCTCTTTAGTCCATGTTTGGACCAAGGCTGTAATGAGGTCTGGAGCAGAGTGGTCCTGGCGGAGCCCAAACGGAGCATTTGGTGAGCAGGTTATTGGTAAGTGCCACTTGATAGCACGGTCGACGACACTTTCCATCACTTTGCTGATGATTGAGAGTAGACTGATGGGGTGGTAATTGGATTTGTCCTGCTTTTTGTGGACAGGACATACCTGGGCAATTTTCCTCTGTCGGGTAGATACCAGTGTTGTAGCTGTACTGGAACAGCTTGGCTAGAGGTGCAGCTAGTTCTGGAGCACAAGTCTTCAGCACTACAGCTGGGATGTTGTTGGGGCCCATAGCCTTTGCTGTATCCAGTGCACTCCTCCGTTTCTTGATATCACGTGGAGTGAATCGAATTGGCTGAAGACTAGCTTCTGTGATGGTGGGGATATCAGAAGGAGGTCAAGATGGATCATCCACTTGGCACTTCTGGCTGAAGATGGTTGCAAACGCTTCAGCCTTGTCTTTTGCACTCACGTGCTGGACTCCGCCATCATTGAGGATGGGGATGTTTGCAGAGCCTCCTCCTCCCGTTAGTTGTTTAATTGTCCACCACCATTCACAACTGGATGTGGCAGGACTGCAGAGCTTTGATCTGATCCGTTGGTTGCGGAATCGCTTAGCCCTGTCTATAGCATGTTGCTTCCGCTGTTCAGCATGCATGTAGTCCTGAGTTGTAGCTTCACCAGGTTGTCACCTCATTTTTCGGCATGCCTGGTGCTGCTCCTGGCATGCTCTTCCACACTCCTCATTGAACCAGGGTTGATCCCCTGGCTTGTTGGTAATGGTAGAGTGAGGAATATGCCAGGCCATGAGGTTACAGATTGTGCTGGAATACAATTCTGCTGCTGCTGATGGCCCACAGTGCCTTATGGTGCCCAGTTTTGAGCGGCTAGATCCATTCTGAATCTATCCCATTTAGCACGGTTGTAGTGCCACAAAACACGTTGTATGGTGTCCTCTGTGCGAAGACGGGACTTCATCTCCACTAGGATCGTGCGGTGGTCACTCCTACCAATACTGTCATGGATAGATGCATTTGCGACAGGTGGATTGGTGAGGACGAGGTCAAGTAAGTTTTTCCCTCGTATTGGTTCGCTCACCACCTGCCGCAGGCCCAGTCCAGCAGTTGTGTTCTTTAGGACTCGGCCAGTTCGGTCAGTAGTGGTGCTACTGAGCCACTCTTGGTGATGGACATTGAAGTCCCCCACCCAGAGTACATTCTGTGCCCTTGCTACCCTCAGTGCTTCCTCCAAGTGGTGTTCAACATGGAGGAGGACTGATTCATCAGCCGAGGGAGGGCGGTAGTTGGTAATCAGCAGCAGGTTTCCTTGCCCATGTTTGACCTGATGCCATGAGATTTCATGGGGTCCAGAGTCAATGTTGAGGACTCCCAGGGCCACTCCCTCCTGACTGTATATCACTGTACCGCCACCTCTGGTAGGTCTGTCCTGCCGGTGGAACAGGAAATTCCCAGGGATGGTGATGGAAGAGTCTGGGACATTGGCTGAAAGGTATGTTGTATCAAGAAATGGCTGAGTGCACTGGATATCACCTGGAGTGAATCGAATTGGCTGAAGACTGGCTTCTGTGATGGTGGGGATATCAGGATGGATCATCCACTCAGCACTTCTGGCTGAAGATGGTTGCAAACGCTTCAGCCTTGTCTTTTGCACTCACGTGCTGGACTCTGCCATCATTGAGAATGGGGATGTTTCCAGAGCCTCCTCCTCCCGTTAGTTGTTTATTTGTCCACCACCATTCATAACTGGAATTCGGGAGCATTCTAATGAGATTCCTAGGAAATGTGAGTCTAACTGGACATTGGCAGAATGGACTCGGGAATAGGTGCATTTTCGAGTCTAACTTCCGGATTGCACCAGGCCCCAGAGTCAAGGGACGATCTGGCTCTGGAGCAAAGTGAGACTTCCTAGTATCTCACACCATTTTGTTATTAAAAATTTGTTCTCAGGATGTTCCAAGGAATTTACAATATCAAGTCCTGGAGTGAAAAGCTCTGCCTCTGCAGCACTAATGAAAATATAACCCACAGCTTTTTTTAAAAAAAAAAATTATGCCCTAAATTTCAATTCACTTTTTCTCTCCCTAACGCCCCACCCTGCCCACCTCTACTTTTGATCCTGCTTTTACACTTCACAAGCAGGTGAGCAACTGACATGACCCCAGTCTTCTGACAACGCTATACAATTCTGCCTTTCAGAAGTGAGCAACTGCAGGTTGGCATAACATGCCCTCAAGTTTTCTCTCTCTCTCTCTGCTCCTTACGAGCAGCAACCCCAACTGTCCCATCCTACTCTTGCACCAACTTTCCCGCTCAACACACCTGCTGGGGGTTAATCTTGCCAATCTCCGTACGGGTACGGTAGCATCGTGGTTATGTTACTGGACTAGTAATCCAGAGGCCTGGACTAATAATCCGGAGACATGAGTCCTTTAGGGAAGGAAACCTTACCCGGTCTGGCCTATACGTGACTCCAGACCCACAGCAATGTGGTTGATTCTTAACTGCCCTCTGAAAAGGCCTAAAAAGACGCTCAGGTTGTACAATCCCGCTGCAAAAAGTCACAAGAATAAAACCGGAAAGACCACCCGGCATCGGACTACTAAGCACTGGACACGACAAAGGCAAACCAAGTACATTTGACCCTGCAAAGTCCTCCTCACCAGC
The DNA here is from genome assembly GCF_035084215.1 of Heptranchias perlo. Lineage (NCBI taxonomy): Eukaryota > Metazoa > Chordata > Chondrichthyes > Hexanchiformes > Hexanchidae > Heptranchias > Heptranchias perlo. The sequence continues at coordinate 121,647,624 of NC_090325.1, read as the reverse complement.
ATCTGGGGACTTGTGCCAAAATTGGGAGAGCTGTCCAACAGACTAGTCCAGCAACAGCCTGACAGCTATACTCACAGAATCATACCTTTCAGCCAGGCTCCTCCAACACCATCCCTGGGTATGTCCTGTCCCACCGGCAGGACAAACCCACCAGAGGTGGCGGCACAGTAATATACAATCAGGAGGGACTGGTCCTGGGAGTCCTCAACATTGACTCTGGACCTCATGAAGTCTCATGGCTTCGGGTCAAACATGGGTAAGGAAACTTTCTGCTGATTAACACCTACCACCCTCCCTCAGCTGATGAATCAGTCCTCCTCTGTGTTGAGCACCACTTGGGTGAACCACTTAGGGTAGCAAGGGCACAGAATGTACTCTGGGTGGGGGACTTCAATGTCCATCACCAAGAGTGGCTTGGGAGCACCACTACTGACCGAGCTGGCCGAGTCCTGAAGTACATATCTGCCAGGCAGGGCCTGCGACAGGTGGTGAGAGAACCAACACAAGGGAAAAATCTACTTGACCTCGACCTCACCAATCGACCTGCTGCAGATGCAGCTGTCCGTTACAGTATTAGGAGTGACCACCGCACAGTCCTTGTGGAGACAAAGTCCCATCTTCACAACGAGGACACCGTGCATTTTGTGTTGCACTACCACCGTGCTAAATGGGATAGATTCAGAACAGATCCAGTAGTTCAAAACTGAGCATCCATGAGGTGTTGTGAGCCATCAGCAGCAGCAGAATTGTATTCCAGCACAATGTGTAACCTCATGGCCCGGCATATCCCTCACTCGACCATTACCATCAAGCCAGGGGATCAACCCTGGTTCAATGAGGAGTGTAGAACAGCATGCCAGGAGCAGCACCAGGCGTATCTAAAAATGGGGTGCTAACCTGGTGAAGCCACAACACAGGGCTATATGTATTCTAAAACAGCAGAAGAAGCATGCTATAGACAGAGATAAACGATCCCACAACCAACCGTGGCAGTCCTGCCATATCCAGTCCTGAATGGTGGTGGACAATTAAACAACTAACGGGAGGAGGAGGCGCCATGAACATCCCCATCCTCAATGATGGCAGAGCCCATGTAAAAGATAAGGCGAAAGTGTTTGCAACCATCTTCAGCCAGAAGTGCTGAGTGCATGATCCGTCTTGCCCTCCTCCTGAGATCCCCACCATCACAGAAACCAGTCTCCAGCCAATTCGATTCGCTCTATGTGATATCAAGAAACGGCTGAGTGCACTGGATACAACAAAGTCTATGGGCCCTGACAACATTCCGGCTGTAGTGCTGAAGACTTGTGCTCCAGAACTAGCTGCACCTCTAGCCAAGCTGTTCCAGTACAGCTACAACACTGGCATCTACCAGACAATGTGGAAGATTGCCCAGGTACGTCCTGTCCACAAAAAGCAGGACAAATCCAATCCGGCCAATTACCGCTCCGTCAGTCTACTCTCAATCATCAGCAAAGTGCTGGAAGTTGTCGTCAACAGTGCTATCAAGTGGCACTTACTCATCAATAACCTGCTCACCGATGCTCAGTTTGGGTTCTGCCAGGACCACTCGGTTCCATACCTCGTTACAGCCTTGGTCCAAACATGGACAAAAGAACTGAATTCCAGAGGTGAGGGGAGAGTGACTGCCCTTGACATCAAGGCAGCATTTGACCGAGTGTGGCACCAAGGAGCCCTTGTAAAATTGAAGTCAATGGGAATCAGGGGAAAACTCTCCAGTGGCTGGAGGCATACCAAGCACAAAGGTGATAGTGGTTGTTGGAGGACAATCATCTCAGCCCCAGGACATCGCTGCAGGAGTTCCCCAGTGCAGTGTCCTAGGCCCAAACATCTTCAGCTGCTTCATCAATAATCTTCCCTCCATCATAAGGTCACAGGTGGGGATGTTTGCACAGTGTTCAGTTCCATTCACAACCCCTCAGAAAATGAAGCAGTCTGTGCCCACATGCAGCAAGACCTGGACAACATCCAGACTTGGGCTGATAAGTGGCAAGTAACATTTGTGCCAGACAAGTGCCAGGCAATGACCATCTCCCCTTGACATTCAACGTCATTACCATTGCAAAATCCCCCACCAACATCCTGGGGGTCACCATTGACCAGAAACTTAACTGGACCAGCCATATAAATACTGTGGCTACAACAGCAGGTCAGAGGCCGGGTATTCTGCGGCGAGTGATTCACCTCCTGACTCCCCAAAGCCTTTTCACCATCTACAAAGGCGCATGTCAGGAGTGCGATGGAATACTCTCCACTTGCCTGGATGAGTGCTTCTCCAACAACACACATGAAGCTCAACACCATTCAGGACAAAGCAGCCCGCTTGATTAGCACCCCATCCACCACCTTAAAGATTCACTCCCTCCACCACCAGCGCACCATGACTGCAGGCTGCACCATCTACAGGATACACTGCAGCAACTCACCAAGGCTTCTTCGACAGCAACTCCCAAACCCGCGACCTTTAACACCTAGAACAAGGGCAGCAGGCACATGGAAACACCACCAACCTGCACATTCCCCTCCAAGTCACACACCATCCCAACTTGGAAATATATCGCTATTCCTTCATTGTCACTGGGTCAAAATCCTGGAACTCCCTTCCTAACAGCACTGTTGAAGTACCTTCACCACAGTGCAGCGGTTCAAGACGGCAGCTCACCACCACCTTCTCAAGGGCAATTAGAAATGGGCAATAAATGCTGGCCTTGCCAGCGTTACCCACATCCCATGAATGAATTTTTAAAAATCTCCTTCCCATCCCACTCAACCCTCCCAATGCTGAACCTGTGGACTCTGCTAGCAGATCAGCTATCACTGCCCCTCTCTGCATCTCCCTGCAGAAGGTTGTTCACTTGGGAACAAGGCCCTTGCCACCCATGAGCTTATTGTGGAGGATTGCATTGACATCATGGCCTCGATGGAAACCTGGGTGACAATACTTTCCCCCTTAATGAAGCCTCCCCACCTGGCTATATCTTCCACCACTTGCCCCACCCAGACCGTAGCGGTGTGGCCCTCATCACCAATTCACACTTTCGTCTGTGCCCCTACTCCTCTGGCATCTTCTCTTCCTTTAAGCATCTCACCTTGTTTCACCCGTCTCACCTCTAAAATAGTCATTCTCTACCACCCAACTGAGTACCACGCCAAGTTTCTCATTTAATCTGAAGATATCTTCATTGCTTTCCTCCCTCAGCCTCTGCACCGAACGACTTCTCATTCTCGGTGATTTCAACCTCCATCTCAACTCGTCATGCTCTCTCTCCTCTGAGTTCCCTGCCCTCCTATCCTCCCTTAATCTCTCCCTCCATATAAACTCCCCTACCCATATTCACAGCCACTCCCTCGATCTTGCCGCCTCACGTAGCCTCTCTACTCCCAACGTGTCAATTCCGGTAAGGCCATCTTTTATCACTTCCTTGTGTCCCTCTCCACCCGCATCCCGCTTCCTGACCCACTTCCTTCTGTGTCCACCCCTGGAAAAAACTATCCACAAGTCACTTACAACAGCACTTTCAAATTCCAAACTGTCCAGCCTTTGGCCCTCCATTCACCACGACATTTCTGCAGCTACCGATCTGCTCAATCACACCCTCACCTACACCTTTGGTGCCCTCGTCCCCATTAAAGCCATTATTCTCTCTCACCCTAGTCGTTCTCCCTGGTATGGCCCTTATCTCCACTCCCTTAATTCCAAGGGACACAGACTTGAACATTTATGGTGGACAACTGGTTTAGCCATTCATCGCCAGATCTGGCTGGATCACGAAGCACTATTGGGTCCTGCTCTCCACTGCCAAAACTGCTCACTATTCCAAGATCATACTGGAATGTAAGATAACCCCCAGATTCTCTTCTCCACTACAAACCATCTTCTTAATCCCATCCGCTGCCCCCTCCACCCTCACCTCCAACGAAAAGTGCGAGGAGCTCATGGACTTCTTTGTCACTAAGATTGAGAACAATCGCTTCCCTCCCTTCCCATACCTATCAAGCCAAACTTCCGCTACGGTTTCACCTGCCTTAGCCCTGAACTCACATCTTTTTCTCGTTCCTCTCCGAACTCATCTTGACCACGAGACCCACCTCCTGCTCCTTCGACCCTATTCCCACCAATCTGCTGACCACCCAACTTCCCTTCCTGGCCTCCATGTTAGCTGATATTGTTATTGGTTCTCTCTCCTCAGGTACTGTCCCCCACCCCTCAAATCTATCCTCATCACCCCCCTCCTCAAAAAACGCACACTTGACCCCTCTGTCCTTGCAAACCACCCCCCCCATCTTCAACATCCCTATCCTATCCAAAGACCTTGAACGTGTTGTTGCCTCCCAAATCCGTTGCCATCTTTCCCCCAATTCCATGCTTGAATCCCTCCAATCAGGTTTCTGCCCCTGCCACAGTATTGAAATGGCCCTTATCAAAGTCACAAATGGCATCCTGTGTGACTGAGGCCACGGTAAACTATCCCTCCTCATCCTTCTCAACCCTTCTGCAACCTTTGACATGGTAGAACACACCATCCTCCTCCAACACCTCCTCTGTCATCCAGCTGGGTGGGACTGCACTTGCCCGGTTCCATTCTAATCTATCTATCCAGAGAATCACCTGTACTGGCTTCTCTTCCCACTCCCACACTGTTACCTCTGGAGTCCCCCAAGGATCTCTCCATGGCCCTCTCCTATTTCTCATCTACATGCTGCCCCTCAACGAAATCCAAAAACACGTTAGATTCCACATGTACGCTGACAACGCCCAATTCTACCTCACCACCTCTCTCTCGACCCCTCCACTGTCTCTAACTTGTCACACTGCTTGCCCGATGAGCAAAAATTTCGTCCAACTTAACATTGGGAAGACCGAAGCAATTGTCTTTGGTCCCCACCGCAAACTCTGTTCCCTAGCCACTGACTCCATCCCTCTCCCTGGCCACTATCTGAGGCTGAATCAGACTGTTCGCAACCTTGGCATTCTATTTGACCCGGAGATGAGCTTCTGACTACAGATCCAGTCCATTACCAAGACCGCCTACTTCCAGCTCCATAACATCGTCCATCTCTGCCCTGCCTCAGCTCATCTGCTGCTGAAACCCTCATCCATGTCTTTGTTACCTCTAGACTTAACTATTCCAATGTTCTCCTGGCTGGTCTCCCATCTTCCACCCTCCATAAACTTGAGCTCATCCAAAACTCTGCTACCCGTACCCTAATATGCACCAAGTCTCATTCGCCCATCACCAGTGTTCGCTGACCTACATTGGCTCCTGGTCCAGGAACGCCTCGATTTTAAAATTCTCATCCTTGATTTCAAATCCATCCATGGCCTCGTCACCCACCTCCCCCCCAAATCTCTGTAACCTCCTACACCCTCAGGGATCTCTATGTTTCTTCGAGATCTCTGCGCTCCTCCAATTCTTGCCTCTTGCGCAGCCCCGATTTTAATCACTCCACCGTTGGTGGCCGTGCCTTCAGCTGCCTAGGCCCTAAGCTCTGAAATTCCCTCCCTAAACCTCTCCAATTCTCTCTCTCCTCCTTTAAAACGCTCCTTAAAATCTACCTTTGACCAAGCTTTTGGTCACCTGTGCTGATAGCTCCTTATGTGGCTCGGTGTCAAATTTTGTTAGATAACACTTGTGAAGCGCCTTGGACGTTTTACTACGTTAAAGGCGCTATATAAATGCAAGTTGCTGTTGTTGTTGTTGCAGCTCCTCATCTCTGTTGTCACAAGGGCTACCACAAACATAAAATGGGAAAGTAAGTTATACTCTGCTACTGTGAATTATGTTTTCTAGCAAGAAGCCTACATTTGCAGTAAGAGAGAACAACTAGCCAGACAAACCATAAGTTCATCGGTGTTTAGAAGACAACGTAAACCACATCAGCTATCACCTTAACACCAAAATTAGATTATAGCCTTCAATTCATTCTAGAGAATGCATTATTTTATAAATCACACTGTAAATTCATGAGGTTGCCTTACTCTGGATTTGTTGTTTTTCGTTGACCGTGGCAGTCATAATAGACACCAGTGATGAGTGTAGTTAATGCCACCAACATACATCAGTATCCATAGTGAAATTGACAAGGATTATAAATTGACCAATTTAGAACAGCAATCAACAGTGAGTAACTAGGAAACAGGCAGTATATTACCCAACAGTTTACACGTACTTCTCCGTTTTGAAGAATATTGCGCATCCATCTACATGCTTCCTTTCCTGTTCAGACATTAATTTGGCACGAGATTTTGGACAGAAGAACCCATCATATCCTCGCTGCTTCAACTCCGGCAGGAAGAGGTTAAAGTATTGCTCTGTTTCTACTTCCTATTAAAGAAAAAAAAACATTTTTAATCTCAAACATCTATCAAAACACAAAATCTGCACAATTGGCTAAAAACTCAATGTAAATTTAATTTAAAAGCATAAAACTTGGCACTCAATATGAATTTCATGGAAGAGGCTTTGAAACACGTTAAAAAATTCTTCAAACAAAAGTGGCTTGGACCCAAAATGAAAGTCTTCTGCCTACAGCCCTTTTTCCAGCTCAGCACTGTCCTCCAGTTTTTTTTTTTGAAGAGAAAGCAGGCATTCTTAATATTTGCTGTGGGACCTATCCAAGGCCATTATGCAATGCCACTACAAAATTACAAGATTTTTTAGGAACAGAAAAAGATTAGTAGAGCTAAGCAAGCCCATTGCTTTTGATAGATCAACTCAATTTACATATTTTTCACCGTATCTCTCAATCCCTTCTCTCCAAAAGCGTACAATTGCCTCTTGTACCCATTTGTAGTGTGTACTCTACTGGTCCTTACTAGTAATTTATTCCACAATATTGTTGATTTTTGGGAGAAAAAAAATCTTTACTTCTTACTCCAAACATTCTATTTTTTTTAAACTTCTGTTCCTCTGGCCCCTAGCCCTCAACAAAAAAAAAGTGACATGTGACTCCTTTGCCATAATGAACAGTTTGTCTGGATCATTATGGTCAATTTGCTTTATCTTAAAAGCGTCACTTAGATCACCTCAAAGTTTCTTTTTTTATAAAACAAAATAATTCAAATTAATTTCTTCATATTCAGAACCCTCTTCATTGTCAGCCTCTGTACCTTTTCAACAACAATATCATAGACTATCATCTTCTCACAGGAGGAACTTTCACAGAATGTTCAAGGTCTCAGAGATAAAGTTTTCCTCATTCTTAGATAGACCACTGAGCCAGAAGGTGGTAATGAAGTCAAGGCTGAAATTTGAACCTGGTTATCCTAAGTGAGTGAGAGATCAACACAATCACTAGACCTGCTGGGGTTCCTACTGCAGTAGTATTTTGATGAGTTATATATATATATATATATATTGAAGCTTTGCCAAAATGTAGCAATGTTCAGAACCTCCAAGACCCAAAAGTGATACAATGTTTAAAGCCCGACTGACTTCTTAGTCATGTAATTTTACATCATAGGATCCTGCCTACAGATACCTCCCAATATTTGTACATCAAGAATCCCTCTCTTTTGATTCTATAAATATCCTTACTAATAAGCTGCAGGAAATAGCATACTACAGCTACGCAAGTTAAGAAAAAATACTTATGCAAAAGTAGTTAAGATGCAAGCCCTTCAGGACTAGGTCCGAGAAAGAGCACCACATGAAGTGAATGTGCAAAGCAGTTAACGGACAAGGAACAAAAATGAATAATTTATCCAGAGTTGTGACTTGCACCACATTCTTCATCTGCTGCCTATGCACAAAACTGAAATATACAACTCTAATGCCCAATGCTGAAATCTCCCCATCACAAAACATTTTGTTAACCGAACAATTTCATAACTCCTTCATTCAATAATTGCACTGAATGCAGAGATAATGATATTACAATGTACTAAAATATCACAACAGTATACGGATATAGTAACAAACTTAGACAGGAGCTGATCATTGATGCATCTAGCCTACCAATCTAACTTCCCACAAGATTTTCTTGATGCACTTCCAGATCTAATCCAGTAGTGAATCAACTTGATGACAAAACTTGTCCACTCCATTTTTGAACCCCATCATTGTTTCATATTCTACCTCCCTTGCTGGTAGTCTGTTTTACATGTTTAGCATTCTTTTATTGAAGATACCTTGCCTGCATTAACTTTTATTTTGGTGTTCTTAATCTGAAACTATGACTCTAAAAACATGGTAGAAAAACTTATCTAGATTCAAATTCTCAATTGATTTAAAGAAGTATTCAAGATTATCAATCTTCTATTTTCAAGAAAAGTCCCAGAGTAACAAATTCCTCTTCATAGCTCTATTCACTTAATTCTGGAATCAGTCTAGAATGCACAATACTCAGGCAGCAGATATTCAAACAAAAGGATGTGCGGCTGGTACCCCTTCCTTGTCTTAAATAAATAATAATCCCTGTGTTAAATGGTAGCGTGTAATTATGTTAAAAAGAGTTTGATGTGTGAAAAAAAACTGCTTAATAGTACAGACTGACTGGATTTGAGCCTCTGTTTAATATCCACTACTCTATTGTAAGTGAGCACAATCTCTCACCAAGTCACTGAGCTTACAGTTTCCAGAGGCATGTCAAGACAATATATGGGAAACTAAAGCACCAAAAAAATTGTTTAAAATAATGAAGTGATTTCTCCACGATCATCATTTTGGCTACAGTGCACAATAGTGTTTAAAAATTATATAAATACACATAGGGATTGCCCTTTCGGCAATACATTAGGTGAAACATAATGCATTGTGCGGGAATTTACAAGACCAATATTGAGTTTAACGTTTATTTTCTATGCTGCATGTTGAAGTGCATTTAGTGGCAATCAAAAAACTGAAATTTGTATATAAAAATGTACTGAGGATCAAAGGCCTGTGGTAAAGTCAACTCTCAAACTTGAATTCTGGCCAGTGCTGGTATATCACATCTGTTGGTCCTTTAGTTTGAGGGGAGGGAGAAGGGAAGAAAGAAACCATACACGTTAACAGTTGTTATGAAGGGAAAGGAGAAAAGCCTATGACATTTTAAGCATCCAGTTTGACAACATTTTGGATCCTTGTTCAAAAAGGGTGTAAGGATAAACCCAGCAACTACAGGCCAGTCAGTTTAACCTCTGTGGTGGGGAAGCTTTTAGAAACAATAATCCAGGACAAAATTAACAGTCACTTTCACAAGTGTGGATTAATTAAGGAAAGCCAGCACGGATTTGTTAAAGGCAAATTATTTTTAACTAACTTGATTGAGTTTTTTGTTGAGGCAACAGAGGGGGCTGATGAGGGCAATCATGGAAGCCTAGAAAGGTTACAGCATGGAAGGAGGCCATTCGGCCCATCAAGTCGGCGCCGGATGGCTTGGACTTGGGTGTACAAGGTGCAATTTCAAAACTTGCAGATGACACAAAACTCGGAAGTGTAATTAACAGTGGAGAGGATAGTGATAGACTTCAAGAGGTTCTCGAGCTGGTGGAATGGGTGGACCCGTGGCAGATGAAATTTTAACGCAGAGAAAAGTGTGAAGTGATACATTTTGTCAGGAAGAACAAGGAGAGGCAATATAAACTAAACGGTAGAATTCTGAAGGGGGTGCGGGAACAGAGAGACCTGGGGGTATATGTGCACAGGTTGTTGAAGGTGGCAGGGCAGGTTGAGAAAGCGGTTAAAAAAGCATACAGGATCCTGGGCTTTATAAATAGAGGCATAGAGTACAAAAGCAAGGTGGTTATGATGAACCTTCATAAAACACTGGTAAGGCCACAACTGGAGTATTGTATCCCATTCTGGGCACCGCACTTTGGGAGGATGTGAAGGTCTTAGAGAGGGTGCAGAAAAGATTTACCAGAATGGTTCCAGGGATGGTGGACTTCAGTTACATGCATAGACTGGAGAAGCTGGGGTTGTTCTCCTTAGAGAGGAGATTTGATAGAGGTGTTCAAAATCATGACTGGTTTAGATAAAGTAAATAAAAAGAAACTGTTCCCATTGGTGGAAGGGTCAAGAACCAGAGGACACAGATTTAAGGTGATTGGCAAAAGAACCAAAAGTGACATGAGGAAAAACTTTATGCGGCGAGGGGTTACGATCTGGAATGCACTGCCTGGAAGGGTGGTGGAGGCAGATTCAATCATGGTTTTCAAAAAGGAATTGGATAAGTACTTGAAGGGAAAAAATTTTTTCGGGCTATGGGGAAAGGGCAGGGGAGTGGGACTTGCTGGATTGCTTTTGCAGAGAGCCAGCACGGGCTCATTGGGCCGAATGGCCTCCTTCTGTGCTGTAACCATTGTATGATTCTAACATCAACTACACTGAAAAGCACACAGAAACTCCACAATAAGTCACTGAAGCAACCTATATGTCAAATAAAAAGGGAGTACAAACTTTTATAGTGCTCTACACTATTCACATTTATAATTTGTTGCACCAGATACAATCAGCAACAAGTTGTGATCATTACAATCTCGTTGGTACATAAAAACAGCAAAATGATAAAAACATAATGGGACACTCCCCTTGTAATAAAGACACAGCCTTCTTTGCTTTTGGAAAAGGATATGAGATACAGAATGATTAAACAATATGGCTGGGAAACACAGGAGTACTTGAAAGAAGATTTTACAAATTAAGTGAAAGATCCTTGATCCATATGAATGTGTATCAACAGTCAGAGGAAAACAGTGGTGTTAAAAAAACTCAGATTATTAGCTAAAAATTAAACATGGGTTTGAGTGCTGATAATAGCAGACATCCCAAGAAATCTGAAAGTATTTGAGCTGAATTTTTGTCAATTCTCAGCCACCTCACAGGAAGAAATGTCCCCTTCAAAACAACAACTTGCATTTATAAAGTGCCTTGAACATAATAAAACATTCCATGGCACCTCACAGAGATGTAAACAAAAAGTAGAGCACCAAGTCAAAGACAGAAATATTAGAAGGGGTGACCAAAAGCTTGGTCGAAGTGGTATGTTTTTTAAAAAAAGGGTCTTAAAGGATTAGAGGGAGATGGATAGACAGAGGGGCTTAGGGAAGAAATTCCAGAGCTTGGGTGTAGGAGCTGAAGCCACAGCCACTAATAGTGGGGTGACAGGAGCAAGAGTAAACAAGAGGCCTGAATCGGAGGAATAGAGTATTTAGGGAATGGTGGTTGTTGGGCTGGAGGAGGCTACAGAGATAGGGAGGCACAAGGTTATGAAGAATTTAAATGCAGGGAATTTAAAAGTAGGGGAGCGGGGGCCAATGTAGGAAATTGCATCTCATTCCAGACAGGATATCAAACAAATCAGTCTGAAAACACAGACAGTGGAGAGGTCAAAAGAGGTGGTGAAGTAAATCTGAGTGTCGTCAATATACATGTGGAAGCTGACCTCATGTCTGAAGATGATGTCACTAATTTGCAGATGTAGATGAGAAAATGGAGGGGGCCAAAGAAAGATCTTTGGGGGACTGCAGAGGCATCAACGCAGGAGTGGAAAATAAGCCATTGCTGGAGATACTCTGGGTACAATCAGATAGGCAAGAGTGGAACCAAGCAAGGACAGTATCACTGAGCTGGAAAATGGAGGAAGATGGTGTGGTCCATGGTGTCAAAAGCTGCAGAAAAAGGTTGAGGAGGACAAGGAAGGATAATGCAACACAGTGACAGAGGATGTCATTTATGATTGTAAAACCATGGTGAATATTCTACCCATTTCTGGCCTTAGAGGCCCTCCCACATTGTTATACACGACTATCTATCCCACATGGACAAGACATAGAAGCAAAGGTGAGGGATGAAAGTAGTGCCTTAAAGAATAAAAGCCAAAAATCATTAGAATGTTCACTACATGTTTACAACAGCTTACTCTGGACTGGTAATTTCTTTTAGCTACTAGACTTTATCTTCTGTCCACATAAGATTTCACTCCTATCTTTGAAAGTAATAAAATGAGATCTGATGTGATGTTCTAAGTTAAAAATATTAAATAAACAGGTTAAACAAAAGATGAACAAGCACTTATGTAACAGTCATACAATAACTATATATTTACAACAGACATCCTTGCACTCAAGTCCTCAAGAAAAAAAAATATGAAGATCGCAACTCTTAAGAATAAGGAAACTCATTATAATTAACTTTTAGATAAGTGGTTTTATCCCTGAATTTTTTTTTAAAAACTAGTATGGGAGCCCAATTAATCTACATTGTTACTTGGAAATTCAAGCTTAATTTTTCTTGCTTTCAGGAGTTTCAAACTGACTCTTTGATTTGAAGAGAACAGCTTTTTATATCACACAAGAAAGTTACCAGGGCTTCCTGGGTGTTGAATTTCAGACCAAATTTTTTTTTAAAAGGATCAGTCACACACAGGCTGAACAAACCACACAGCACGTTTACATTTGAATTATTTCTCCAGCCTTTAATTAACAAAGCTTGCAACCATGTATCAAAATAGACTTGGCATAGGAATCTGAACTACTCAGTTTAAACTGACTATATACAGTGACTGGATTTAAAGGGACAGCCACTAAATTAAAACCAACCATAAAAAAATGCATTTTGTCAGTGGCACACAGATGTTACTCCCCTGAAAGTGCATCTACTATATCCCTGAAGATAAAATACCTTGAGAGCCTCAGCAGCAAGCTGAAGACCTACCCCAATTTAAAATTCTCCCAACATACAAGCAGCACCAAACCCACTACAAGCAAGCAATCGGGAAACTGTTTCACATTGGCAGTTGTCCATCATACTACCTATGATTCTTGAAGAAACATTTGAATGGGCCTTTAAATACATAATTTTGAAATGGATGTTGAGAGATGGGTAATGAGGGAGGAAACAGTTCTGCTTTTTTCCTCCCCTTTGTTTCATGTCTCCCGAAATCGGAAGGATTGGGGCTCGGACACACACACACACACACACACACACACACACGACTTGCCAAGGGGTGCACAACTACTGCAATGTACTCCAACACTGGGGGAAAATTGCTTGCTTTGTTCCCCCAATTCGATACCCATGAAACATACCAGTGGAAGTAATGACTTCTCTAAATATGTCTCGAGCGCTTTTAATTAAGATGAAATCTCCAGCTCCCTCGTGTATCCAATACCCTATCCCACCAAGCCCTCTTGCATGTTCTTCTAATATTTTCCATACAAAATCTTAGAACTGTACAGAAAAACCAACAGTAAACATACTAATCAATGTATCACACAGGTCGTCTTAGCAGAATCAAATCATTAATTACAGAGGAGGCAGTTGGAGAAACAGCACACCAAATCTGAGCTACGGGAAAATAGCATCAAACAAAAAGGAAAATCTTATGTTAGAAAACTGCAAAAATGTTAAGTTGCTCCAACTAGTTTATGTGGGGCTTCCAGGTCTGTTGAATTGAAGTAGAAGACCCAGAAAGATTTGATTATACTGTACTTATTTATTTTAACTAAATGGTAAAAGTTCTCAATGTTGCCATTGTCCATCATGTGGCTTATGATTCTCTGAAACAATATTTGAATGCGTCTTTAAAGGCACAACATTTTAAAAAAAACTCTTGGGGAGAGGGGATGAAAGTGTTGTATATTTTTCTCCTCTGTTTCATCCCTCCCAAGATGCAAAAGGGTGGAGGTGGGGAGGGCAGGGAGGTGGGAGGAGGAGGAGGAGGAGGAGGAAGAAACGCACACAAACACGTGCAACACACTCCCTCATCCTTCAAGAAGATAGGAAATCACTACAGACAATACTGCACCATGGGGTGCGCTAATATTGCAGGTCAGCTCCCTCCCCATTCCACACCAAATTTATTTCCTTCCCCTATAAGAAAGCAATGACGATTGCTATTTGAACTTAAACCTACTACTTGGGATGCCAACACTAAGCTACCCCATCGAGCCTATTAAGAACAAAGAGCTCCCTCCTGAGTTTGTTTGAATTAAATTCCTGTTTGCTTGTTGCTTACAGGAAGAAAGAGATAAAGTTTCTGTTTTGTTGCACATCTGCCTTACCTGAAGGCTTAGGATGTCTGCATCACAGTTTACAATTTCTTCCATGATTCCCTTTTTCCTGTACTCCCAGTTCAAAGCCCAGGATGGGCAGTAGCCGTACAGCTGCCTTGTGGCATACTTGTCACATAGAACATTATAACACATGACAGTGAACAATGCTGTAAAGAAAATCCATACATCATTAAAACGGGTAGACCATCAGCAGTTTACCCAATACTGGGATCTCAATGATCAACATTCTACAAAATCCAAACAAAATAGAGCACAATAAAATAAATCAAACATTCTATATATACAGCAGAGGTAAAGACAAAAGTATGCGGACATCACATATAGAAATCCATGTGGACCAAAAAATGCATCATGAGAACATTTTGAATATTACTAGTCAAACATTAATACTAGAATACATACAGACATGCTAATCTAATTGGAAATGGAATTGTGCAAGTCATAAGGAATTTAGAAAGCAAAATAATTGCAATTTTCATTTATAAAAAGGGTGTTAACTGCATGTCAATTACATGCTCAGATTTATAATTATTGAGCTAGCATCTACTGCTTTTTGTGGGAGAGTTCCGCACTTCGACCACCCTGTGTGTGAAGAAGTGTTTCCTAACTTCTCTCCTGACTGGCCTGGCTCTGATTTTAAGGTTACGTCCCCTTGTCCTCGATTCCCCCCATCAGCGGAAAAAGTTTCTCTCTATTTACTCCATCAATTCCTTTCAAAATCCTAAATACCTCCATCAAATCACCCCATAGCCTTCTATATTCCAGGGAATACAAGCCTAGTTTAAGTAATTTCTCCTCATAACTTAACCCTTGGAGCCCTGGTAACATTCTGGTAAATCTGCACTGCACTCCTTCCATGGCCAATATATCTCTAAGGTCTGGTGCCCAGAACAGTACACAGATGTGGTCCAACCAGGGCTTTGTATAGCTGTAGCAAAACTTCCTCCCCTTTATATTCTAGCCCTATAGTTATCAAGGCTAACTTCCATTAGCCTTTTGGATTATTTTTTGTACCTGATCACTACATTTTAACGATCTGTGTACATGGATTCCTAAATCTCTCTCGACCTCCACTGTTCCTAGCTTTTCACTATTTAAAATTACTCTGATCTATCCTTATTTGGTCCAAAATGGGTGGCCTCACACTTACCAGTGTTGAAATCCATCTTCCATAGTTTTGCCCACTCACTTAATCAATGTCTCTGTGATTTTATGCTCCCATCTACACTACTTACTATGCTACCAATCTTTGTGTCATTGGCAAACATGGACACACTGCTCTCTATTGTCTTGTCTGTCAACTAAATCATTAATATAGTGAGTAGTTGAGGCCCCAGCAAGATCCTTGTAGGACACCACCAGTCACTTCCTTCCAATTAGAGTACATACCCATTATCCCTACTCTCCACCTTCTATCACCTAACCAGGACAATAATTTGCCTTCATTTCCGTGAGCTTTAATTTTAGCTAACAGTCTCTTACATGGAACCTTATCAAATGCCTCCTGGAAGTCCATATAAACTACATCCATAGACATTCCCCTGTCGATTACTTTAGTTACTGCCTCAAAAAATTCAATTAGGTTGACCTACCCTTTACAAATCTATGTTTGCTCTCTCTAGTGTAGAGTAGCATAATCAATAGGCATTTTCAGGTCGGGTGTAATATGGGCTCAGTATAATTCAAGTTCCCTCTACACTGCTCCAGCAATGTACTTGATCTAAAATCTCAGTAGAACAACTCCCTGCTACACCTGTGTGACATTTCCATTGTCCATACCAGCCATCTTAGGCTTTGCACAACACCTCAGTGCCTTTCCCCATTAGTCCACTGAGGGAGCTAGTTTTATCAGTGAAATTATCACTGTTTCAAAAAAAATTCTTCCAATTTTCTCTCTCCTCTCCTGATAGTGCTAATTCATGCTGGAGTACAGTTCTACAGATGGCACAAGCCCCATGATATCTTGGTCAGCTGCCCATTCATCATTTAACACACTATTCAACTGTGGAGATAAAAGAGCCCAGTCTATTCCTGTCAACATGTGCGCTTCCAGCAGGGACTGACATAGCCATAAGAAGCAGGTGCTGTGCATCATTTTTCACCTCTGTACCTGATGTTAAGTGCAGATCCTCAACTACTACCACAGCTGAGATCATCTAACACAGTACAAGCTAAGGTTTAATCTGTGATCTTCTGGTCCATATAGCTTTGTGCTACATCAATTGGTGCCTTTCCCTATTAGTCCACTAGAGGAGCCAGTTGTAAGCAGTTCTGTGCTCGAACGGAACTGGGTTCATCCTTCCCAATGTCATTTCACATAGAAACGTAACACCTATAGCCTAGCGAGAGAAGACTTTCATTCCATCAACCTGAGCTTTGCTTTGCACTCTCCATAACCAAACAGCCAAGGCCGAAAACTCATCCTATGGGGATCGCATTTATAAAACACATTATGCCATTTTGTGGCAACAGCATGTTTGTGCTGTAATGCACTGCACCGCACCACCACCGAGATACTGTTCTGACATCTAAAAATTGAACTACAATCATAACTTACTCAAACAAAAACAGACAAAAACTACATGTAACAAAGTTGATTGCTTTTTATTTTTGACTGACAAAAATGATGGGTTTTGACAGAGTAAATAAGGAGAAACTGTTCCCACTGGCAGGTAGGTCAGTAACCAGAGGACACAGATAATGGCAAAAAAGTGAGTTAGGAAAAAAAAAGATTACGCAGCAAGTTGTAATGATCTGGAATGCACTGCCTGAAATGGTGCTGGAAGAAGATTCAATAGTAATTTTCAAAAGGGAATTGAATATGTACTTGAAAAGGAAAAATTTACAAGGCTCTGGGGAAAGAGCTGGGGAATTGGACTAATTGGATAGCTCTTTCAAAGAACATAAGAAATAGGAGGAGTAGGCCATCGGACCCCTCCAGCCTGCTCCGCCATTCAATAAGATCATGGCTGATCTTCAACCAAGTCCACTTTCCCGCCCAATCCCCAAATCTCTTGATTCCCCAAGAGTCCAAAAATCTATATCTCAGCCTTGAATATATTCAACAACTCAGCATTCACAGCCCTCTAGAGCAGAGAATTCCAAAGATTCACAATCCTGAGTGAAGAAATTCCTCATCTCAAGTCTTAGATGGCCGACCCCTTATCCAGAGACTATGCCGCCCTAGTTCTAGGCTCTCCAGCCAGGGGAAACAACCGCTCAGCAACTATCCTGTCAAGCCCCCTCGGAATCTTCTATGTTTCAATGGGATCACCTCTCATTCTTCTAAACTCCAGACAGTATAGGCCCATTCGACTCAATCTCTCCTCATAGGAAAGCACTCTCATCCCAGGAATCAATCGAGTGAACCTTTGTTGCAACACCTCTAAGGCGAGTACATCTTAGATAAGGAGACCAGAACTGTATAGCGTACTCCAGGTGTGGTCTCACCAAAGCCCTGAACAATTGTAGCAAGACTTCTTTACTCTTGTACACCAACCCCCTTGCAATAAAGGCCAACATGCCATTTGCTTTCCTAATTGCTTGCTGTACCTGCATGCTAACTTTTTGTGTTTCTTTTATGAGGACACCCAAATCTCTGAATATCAACATTTAAGTTTCTCACCATTTAAAAAATATTCTGTTTTTCTTTTCTTCCTACCAAAGTCAATAACCTCACATTTCCCCACATTATACTCCATCTGCCACCTTCTTGCCCACTCACTTAACCCGTCTATATCCCTTTGCAGACTCTGTGTCCTCCTCACAGCTTACTTTCCCACCCAGCTTTGAATCCTCAGACTGATTGTAATGCAAATGGATGCATTACAATCAGTCCCTTCATCTAAGTTATTAATATAGACTGAAAATAGCTGAGGCCCAAGCACCGATCCTTGAGGCACCCCACTAGTTACAGCCTGCCAACCTGAAAATGACCCATTTACCCTACTCTGTTCTCTGTTAACCAATCCTCTATCCATGCTAATATATTGCCCCCAATCCCATGAGCCTTATCTTTAGTAACAGCCTTTTATGTGGCACCTTATTGAATGCCTTTTGAAAATCCAAATATACAACATCCACTGGTTCCCCTTTATCTACCCTGCTAGCTACATCCTCAATAAACCCTAATAGATTTGTCAAACACAATTTCCCTTTCATAAAACCATGCTGACTCTGCCTAATCATATTATGATTTTCTAAGTGCCCTGTTACCACTGTCTTAATAATGGATTCCAGCATTTTCCCGATGACTGATGTCAGGCTAACTGGCCAGTAGTTCCCTGTTTTCTCTCTCCTTCCTTCCTTGAATAGCGGTGTTACATTTGCTACCTTCCAATCCGCTGGGACCATTCTAGAATCTAGGGAATTTGGGAAGATCACAACCAATCCATCCATGATCTCTGCAGCCACCTCTTTTAGAACCCTAGGATATAAGCAATCAGGTCCCGGGGATTTATCAGCTTTTAGTGCCATTAGTTTGTCTAGTACTTCTTCTCTACTGATATTAATTATTTCAAGTTCCACACTCTCATTCGCCCCTTGGTTCCCCACTATTTCTGATATGCTTTTTGTGTCTTCTACTGTGAAGACAGATACAAAATATTTGTTTAACATCTCTGCCATTTCCTTATTCCCCATTATAATTTCTCTTGTCTCAGCCTCTAAGGGACCAATGTGTACTTTTGCTACTCTCTTCCTTTTTACATACTTGTAGAAGCTCTTACAATCTGTTTTTATATTTCTTGCTAGTTTACTCTCATTCTATTTTCTCCCTTTTTAAAATCAGTTTTTTGGTCATCCTTCGCTGGTTTCTAAAACTCTCCCAATCCTCAGGCTTACTACTCTTCTTCAGAACATTATAAGCCCCTTTTAATCTAACACTATCCTTAACTTCTTTAGTTAGCCACAGATGGATCACTTTTCCCGTGGAGTTTTTAATTTCTCAATGGAATGTATATTCGTTGAGAATATTGAAATATTTCTTTAAATGTTTCCCATTGCCTATCTATCGTTATACCTTTTAATCTAATCTAAATTCCCTATCTACCTTTGCTAACTCGCCCCTCATACCTATGTAATTGGCTTTATTTAAGTTTAAGACGCTAGTTTCAGACTTAAGTACGTAACTCTCAAACTCAATGTGAAAATCAATCATATTATGATTGCTCTTTCCCAGAGGATCCTTTACTGTGAGATTACTAATTAACCCTGTCTCATTACACAATACAAGATCTAAAATAGACCGTACCCTGGTTAGTTTCACAACGTATTGTTCTAGGAAACTGTCTCAAATGCATTCCATGAACTTGTCCACCAGACTACCTTTGCCAATTTGATTTATCCAGTCTATATGAAAATTAAAGTTCCCCACGATTATTGCATTACCTTTGTTACAAGCTCCTTTTATTTCTCGATTAATACTCTGTCCAGGGGGTATAGCTACTATTGGGGGGGCCTATAAACTATTCCCACCAGTGTTTTCTGCTCCTTGTTATTTCTCATTTCCACCCATACTGACTACTTCCAGCACAGGCACAATGGGCTGACTGGTCTTCTTCTGTGATGTATGATTCTATGACTCTGGCAATCTACATAAAAATGTAGAACTTTAGCATGGTTATTTTAATGCTCATGTACGAAGTCTGACAAGATGTCTTTCATCAACTTAATTCATTCAAGTGGCAAGTCATTGTTCACAATTACATAAAGATGGGTATGCTGCTTTTGACCTCCATCATTTCAAGACTAATTGCCAATCAGATGAAGGGAAATCACATCATGTCTGGTGAAAGCATTTTGAAATGATCATGAGAATTTTGATTCAAAGATATATGGCCAGACGTACTTTTGATCAAACCCAGTTCAACTTTTGTCTGGCGTTTCAACTAAACTTTAGAAGTGACTTATTGAAATATTAAGTTACTGAGACAACAATTCCGCGTTTACAGAGACAAGCACTGAGAGTTATTAGTATATCTTTCTGTGAAAAGATGCCAAAATTCTGATACAAGGAAAGGATGTGTGTTAAGCAATTTAATGCTTTCTGGAATGCTTTTATTTTCTTGATGACTGTGAATGATTTTATGTTTGTAGATCGACACAAACTTTTCCTGTTAGTTGATTTTTTTTTTAAAAAGAACCAAAAGTTTTACAATAACTACAATAATTGGGAGGGTGGGGAGGCACAGCAGATTAAATTGAACTGTTAAATGTAGTTTAGACAGCAAACTGAACCTAGTATGAACTCTGTCCAATAGCAAATCAGGCAATATAAAGCCATCAGCACTACATTATCATCAAGGGCTGAAAATTCACACTTCAACTATAGTAATCATGATTCGACACCCACAAAAAACTATAGTCTTCCCAATGTCTATATAGTTCTATCATTCACACAAGTGTACCATCACTTGGGCTGATACATAAATACATTTCACATGTAGCTGACTGGTCAACAATCATAACTGGTCATTTCATAACACATTCGACTTGGGTGTACTCCATTTATTCCACCAGTATTTGTTTTGACTTTTTTTTTTACAAAGAGGAAGGAAGATTTGCCTTTTATCAAGTTTGCCCTGAAATTTTTAACACCGTTTTAGTACTTCCTTTCCCCATCATTAAAAAGGTCAGATGGCATAGCCATATAAAGATGTAATAGAACAGCAAAAGCATTTCATTTATAGTTATCCAATGAGTTATCCGTTAGGCAAATCCAATAAGTACTACTCTTCATTCCTCAGTCCACACGTCTGTTTTGTGTATTTCGCATGTTCCACATTGAACATCAAACTGCTATCCATCATCCTTAAATTACACTTATAATTCACCAAAATCTTAGGAACAACAAAAAGGGTTTGCACATTGTCCCAACTGAACTCCTACTCTCAATTCTACTATTGCATCACACTTCATTTTTAATTCATAAACATCTGTTAATTACTGACATCAAAATGGCATCGATTCTCTACTTTACTCTCCATCTAAATGAATCAACTTCATAATAAAAGAATCAAAAAATATATTGTGCACAAAACAATCATTTTAAAATAAATGAGAACTCCTTCACATTATTTGTGTAGCAAGAAATCAGGGGAGATTCAGAAGTTACAGATTCACCTTAAATATAGTTTACTGAAGTCAGTATGCTATATGTTTACCTGTTGGCAACACATCGTCTCTTTCCTTCAATGTGATCCACGGCCTCTGAGGAAGCTGCTCTGGATGAACTTAAGAAAAAAAAACTTTTTCAAAAAAAAAATTAAGACTCCTGCTTTTCTATCTATTCCCTGGTCTCCCTGGCTACACACCAACGACAGCTTAGAAAATGGGCAACCTGCAGTAGCACCTCTGCATTTCTGAACCAATCACTGAAAGCTGTGAAAAAGCTTGCTCCATCTGGTCTGCTCTTCCCACCCAACCTCCATATGGTATTTTGCCTGTGAGATGGCAGAAAATGGGAGGAATGAGACACAAAATTATGTCTCACAGTCTGTGGTAGTTAAGTTGTAAAAATAGAAATAAATTACTGCACACAAAAAACAAAATCAAAATACAACATATTGCAACTGTGCAACACAATTTCTCCTTCCTCACTAGGGTTTGAGTTTCAGCTTCTAATGTAAAATGCTTTCAAAAAAATTATGAGTTACCCACTATTTTAAAAAATAACAATTATTAAATTTTTGCTACTGTCATCAATAAAGAGCTCAATAAAATACCTGCTAAATTGTCAAGCATGTAGTTCAGTAGCTTTCTTGTTCCATCTAGTTCTTGATAGAGGTTCAAAATATCCTGTGACAAAGGATTGCCTGTCACCAAAAAACATTAATAACCCATTAAACTACTTATATTTTGATAATAATACACAAGTTGACTCAATGCCACAAAATCTAAGAATATGGTGGTGTGCCACAGCCTGGTCCAATTTCGTTTCAAAATCCCCAAAGACATTTTTCTAATCTCAGCTCAGCCACCACAGTGAGCCGTTGATAGAAGGCCAAGAATTTCCCCATGAGAATAGGAATGGAAACAATATCAGAGAGTGGTAGCTCAGTCACTTTCACACAACTAGCAGATAATTATTGGAGCAGTACTGGCAAACACGAGACAATAATCATTGACCCGCTACCTTGGCAGGGGAATTGGTGCGTATCATGGAGGGTAGGGAACCTAAAAGTAAGGAAGAAAATGGTTGCAAAAAATATATATTTTTAAAATTTATTAAGGATGCCACCTCCCACTCGACAATTGGAAGTGTATTTCCTATACTTGCACTCAAACATGGATTCAGATCTAATACCTTCAATCAAAGCTATGCAATGTATTTTTTTTTAAATTTAGGTTACAGCTTTTCAAAAGTAATCCATGGGGCCTAAAAAGCCATGTGGGCATCAGTTTCCATCCTTCTAGTGTTAAAAATGGATAGCCGTGTGGTGAAGGATAGAATACTAGAGCCTGGTCTTTACTTGTTTCCAAAGCCTCTATTCATAGAGATTCCTTTTACACACACCACATCCAAGCTAAGCTCTCCTATGAAAAAAGATACAAAAAAAAGTCCCCAATTGATACCCACCTAAATACAATTAACATCTGGGACTGGACATATGCACTGCAAACACAAGAATTTATTTTTGTGTTTCTGTATATTTGTTGACCCTAATTTCTGTTGCTGTACTCTACTATAAAACTGTTGTGCAATTACAGGACTGTATTCCTTTGACATTAAGTTCAAAGTTCATAAGTTAGGGATGCAAATCTTCAAGAGTGTGTCAATATTTGCGGGAGGTTTCCCCACAAACATATGGAAACCACTCCTTCAGATGAGCCACGTTTGAGAAATTGAAACAAGAGGGGAAAAAATTTATGTCGTCTAATTTTAATCAATTACAAATCGACAGGACAGCAAGGAAATTACTGCTACTTGTGCCCACTTGGCAATTGAACTTCAAACATGTGGTTTTGGCAGACATCGCACAGCAAATCCACAAATAATAAAATACAAAAAAAATCTTTAGAAATTGCTTGGACCGTAATGGCGGCATTTCATTCACTTAAAATCAAACCATGTTGCAGAAAAGCCCTAAAACAACAACGACCTCGCCAGTCTTTTTTTTTAAAACCACATCACAACATAAAAGATCACTAAACACACAAAAAGGTACAAAACAAACTCACAAAATCACCATAAAATGTACTGGCAATGGGGTTTGGGGGGGTGGGGGGGGAGTTGGAGGGGAAGGAGTCAACAAAATCATCTGTAAACTTCTAAAAGTTATAAATCAGAAGTGCAAGACAGGATATTTAATATGTGTATAATGATACTCATCAGCCCTGACCTTTTAAACCCAGGGTCTGCAGCTGGAACAGTCGTCCTAGTTCGTAAGGCAAAACCCGTAACAGATTGTTATTTAAAAGCAATTCCCTGCAGAAGAAGGAAAAATACTTAAATGTAGAATTTTCTTCAGCTGTATAGTTAAATTTATTTTTAAAAAAATCACAAATATTGTTTGTCATGAAAGAGAACTTTTAAAAAGTAGCACGTCAAGTCAAAAAAAGAAAGCCAACGGCTGCCAGAGTCATGGGATAAGGACATTCCACCAGCTTCTCTGGCCTTCTGACAATTTTAAACACATGAATTTTAATCACAGATCGTCATGCCTCTGTATCTTCATCTGTTCATGTTGGCTACAATTTAAAATCCATACTTCACTAGCAATCATTTTGTTTTAAATACCTCTATAGAGAAATGTTGCTATATCTTTATTTTAATTTTTAAGAGTCACTACCACCCAGCTAGAGTTACCTATTTGCAATCAGAAGTGATAGCATGATGATATCATTCCACAATCAGATCTACCACTAAAAAAGTTTTAATTTTAGAAAGGGATTAGTAAAGCAATATGAAACATACATCACCTGCTGGAAGTCAAACTTCTCCAGATAGCTAATATTGATACAACACAGGGCTACATGCATGCTAAACACCAAAAGCAGCATGCCTTAAGCTAAACGGCCCCAAAACCAACAGATCAGAGTATAAGCTCTGCAGCCTGATTATATCCAGAGCGGTAGTGGACAATCAGGCAACTAGTTGGAGGACGAGACTCCATGAACATCCCTCATTCTCAACCATGGTGAAGCCCAGCACAAGTGTAAGAGTCATGATGGAATTGTCTGCAAGTGTCTTCAGCCAAGAATCTTGAGTGAAATGTCCTACATGGCCTCCTCCAGAGGTCCCCACCATCATAGATGCCAGTGTCCAACCAATTTGTTTCACTCCACATGACATTAATAAGTGGCTGAACATACTAGGCACAGTGAAGGTTATGTGCCCTGACAACATCTTGGCTGCAGTGCTCAAGATCCACGCACCAGAAGTAGCCGCCCCTAAAACCAAGCTGTTTCTGTGCATCTAGGACACTAGCAAACACCCAACAGTATATACAATTGTCCACGTATGTCCTATCCACAACAAAACAGGACAAATCTAACCTGGCAAATTAGCAGCCACCTCCCAATCAGGTGGAGACATTCCTGTGCCTCTTGCATAAGAGGCTGTCAGGACTGACTCGCGCAAGCCAGGTGTGGAGATTGTCCTTTCCACCTATTCGGACAACATGCTTATGATCGCGGATCCGATTGACTAGCAAAGGATGCGCGCGTGCCAGCTGCGTCCTCTGCAAAGATCTACAGAGACAAACATGCTAGACTCTTAATAGGTCGGTGGCAGGTGGACTCCCTGCCAGAGGAGGGTTTCACCCAGAGCACCACCCATCTGCTGTATCTGAGAGTCTGCCTGAGCCCTGTTGAGAAAGCCTGGCCAGCAAACTCAAGTCACTGCTCACCTTGGGCACTGGACAGGACTACTCAGACTGCTATCCTATAGCAGACGAGTGCTGGTCATAAGCCAACTAATGGCTGCTATGTTATGGAATTGGTTCGTCATTTTGATCCTTCCCTCTGAATTTGTCGTCAAGATCCAGAGGAAGCTGAA
Organism: Heptranchias perlo; assembly: GCF_035084215.1. Taxonomy (NCBI): domain Eukaryota; kingdom Metazoa; phylum Chordata; class Chondrichthyes; order Hexanchiformes; family Hexanchidae; genus Heptranchias; species Heptranchias perlo. Next base: position 121,622,605 of record NC_090325.1, on the reverse strand, counting down.
TGAGGAAGCACTGGGTCTTTGTTCGGAGTCTCCCACTTAGGGAGGGCGGTCAGACACTGGTGTGCATTCGCACCCAGGTTCCGACTTTTTGCCTTCAGACCACAATGGTGTGCGCTGGCAACGGCTTTCTTCAGCCAGGTGCACGACCTGAAACGTGACAGTCAGCTCCTCTTAACGAAATACAGAAGTGGCCCATCTTCTATCAGGACCTAATTAGAGCATGGAACATGGTTGCCTCCAGCAGGAGCTCTTCCTCCATTCGTGGTAGCGGCTAAGTATCAGAGCCACTCCTCTGAAACCACAATGTTGGCTTCGGCGACACGTGACTAGCGGAGAGGAGGGCCCCAGCTGCAAAGTTAACCAGGGTCAGAGACGTACTGGATGGCAGCAAAGAGGGCTGGATGTCGCCGGAGACTTTGGCTGCCCAGATGTCCTGGCGCGAAGTCCGGCCTGCGGTCAAAGCCATTCAGGCACTGAAAGTCGCACTCAGCCCCGACTCCACCAGGTGTGTTGAGGAGGCTCAAGCCAGATCTTATCCCCATTTGAACAGAATATCTTATTGGCACAAGGCCCCAAAACCTTCCTCGGGAGCCTTCACCTAACAACTTCAGCCTTCTCTTGGAAGTTCCCTCCATGCTATTTCCATTCTGCACGGAGAGATTCCCTGTATAAATTGCTCCTGCAGACTCTCCACTTCCTTGTTCTCGTCTTCCATCCAGACACCTCAGTATAACATCTTGCCATCCAGTGGAGGCCCCCAATGGAACACGCTGTATTTGGGGATCCTTCCTGAACCACTGGGGACCTGGTGTGGAGAACGCTGCATGGAGTGGTGGCATCTAATACCTTTTTGTGCCACTTCATCGATACCCAGGCCGCATGTTATTTCTGTAGCCCGGAGGAAATCATTTTCCTGAAACGCGAGAGGTTGCAACTCTTGTTCCATTACTTAAGGGAGCTGCTACTCAATTTCTGGCTCCACTTTAGCCCAATGCTCCTAGGCAACCCAGTACATGGCAGGCAAATTGAAGGATTCCTCAGGTGTCTGCTCCTAGGCCTAGCTGAAGCTGCCATCCATTCCTCTGTTGTGAAGCAGTGCATGCTGGCCTTTAGCAGGCTTGAGCAGGTAACATTTGAGATGCACAAGTGCCAGGCAATGACTGTCTCAGACAAAAAGCCCAGCCACTTTCCCCAATCTTAAAACACCACCACTATTTGGAACAGGCTCTTCCTGGCTGTTCTAAGAACAGAGTCTGCCTGAAAACTCCTCAGTACCGCTTAAGTGCAACAGCATCTTTTAATGCATAGTTATCTTTTTAACATAATAAACAAGCCATGAGCTCCTAAACACGGACAAGTCATCAACAGCTCACCTGCTTGGCTCCTGGGAACATTCATTTTATTTATTTGTTATAAAGATATCAGTCAAAAGATGGATTATCTACACACCTCGGTAATTAATATTTTACTGCCCATTTTTGGAACATAAGGATAAATTTCCTGGGTGAAAATGCCTAATCTGCTGTCCTCACTTGCCTTAGTCCTTCAAAATAGCTTTGGGTTTTCAAAAAACAAATTACAAAAGGCAAGTGTCAGAAAAACCAGTAATCCCTGGATTTAAAGAAAACTAATGCAACAAAATTATTTTACCCAAAATCTCAGAGCTAAATACAAGTCACATAACTAAAGTTCTCTTTTGCAAATTCACTGATAAACACTTAAGTAAAACGGTTACTGAACTGCAATCATTTTATGCGTTATCCCCAGTTGCTTTCTCTAATTGCATGAAGAGGGAGGGAAACTGTAGAAATATAAATTAACTTTACTGTTAACCAGGAAAAATTTTTAAGTGATCAGGATTTTTTTTATCTGCTTAAGTGTAGCACAGATACTGGTTAGTCTATTATACTGTAAATATACCTATCCACACAAATAGTTTATTTGCATTGAGTAGTCACCAAGTTGTCAGAATTTCTATTTTCACTAATGTTGAAGATTGATTTCTTCAGGATGTTTCAATCCGGCATCAGTAATGTTCCCCAGCTTCAAAAATGTTCAAATAGTCAGATTTCAGATGAACTCAGGTTTCTGATCATGTAGGTGGATTCTTGTGGCTCAATACACTTTGTGCCAGATGTTGACAAGTAAATGATGCATTGATCTGCAAGACTACTCTTAGGTTAGGGTCTTGAGAAATTTGTTTTCGATCACAGTTTCTCTCTATTGGCTTCCTTTGGTTGTACAGTAAATGTTTTTATATCTTTTAGTTTGTGAATATGAATTTCTAATATTATGTCTGGATCTCACTATATTTTACTCAAATTGTAGTACTGATCTCATTACATTTATACCATAGCATTGCATTAAGAGGAGGTGGTTCTGCACTACTCTGAGTGCTGCAGAAATTATCCTGCTTGCTTTTGAAATGGATTTCATAGCACCTGAAGATTTAAAAGGCGCATTCGGTGGCCTATTTTCTGGCTGCCAGACTATGCCTGACGGTTAAGGAGGGTACGCAGAAGCCAGCTATTGAGACTGCATCACTGGCCTATGCCTGTGAACTGAGCCACTCAGGCCACCTGCAGCCAAAATAGACAGCTTTCTTTGCTACTGGAGGCACTGGTGCCATTGCTACTCATGCACTATAACCTCATTTACAATATAGTACAGAGTGCACTTTCAATTCAACACCAAGGAGAAATTTCACCTTTTCTCAGGTAAAATGTGTCTGGAATGACGTTTAGTAGAGAAAGAGATGTTAAGTTCTACAAAATTCACATTCATACTATCAGCAGTTTTCAGAGCCACCTGGTAAATTTTCCATTTCTTTCTTCCCTCACCCCAGACATTTTGCCTTCCCATAGATAGCTTTCCTCATGCAGTAGTGCCCCCTCCCCATTAAACATCTTTGCTGCTGAACACAGAATGACTTCAGTCTACTTTCTTCAAAAAAAACTATTACTGGTGTGGGTTAAGTTTTACTTAATTAATTCTTTGAGAGGTAAATGTAATGTAATTCTGTTTGCCTACTTCAAGGTTTGAGTTCCATATAGTCAGACTGATTTCCTTTCAGATATCTAAGGAGTCAGGAACTTTTATACTCAAGCTGTAGATGCTACTGGGTAGTTCTTTGAGTAGGTTTTAAGTTTCTTGGCATTTATTTTTGAATCAATTCTTGGTGTATTTCTTGGCGACACTGCATTTGCCAAGAATGTTGGTTTGATACTGCATTCTTCCAGAATTCTAGTACACACCTCCAATTCCGCAGATGCACAGAAGAAAGAGACTTCTTTTCTTTGGGATTTAAGCTTTAGGTTTCAGTGCACTTTGCATTACTGTCTCACCAGGCTTTATGTATCCATTCGTTTCCTGGGACTTCTGAATTGGTTTAGTTTCATTTTTAAGTCTTCTGATGAGCAACTACAACAAAAGGAAAAAGCTAAAAAGAGAATTGCAGATCCAAATGCCTCATTATTAAATCAAAAGCAAAATACTGTGGATGCTGGAAATCTGAAATAAAAACAGAAAATGCTGGAAAATACTCAGCAAGTCAGGCAGCGTCTGTGGAGAAAGAAACAGAGTTAACGTCTGTTTATTATTAAGCTATGTAGTCAGAAACCAGACAGATCCAACCCTCATTTACTAGCCAAAGACAAAACAACGTGCACACAGCCACAGAAACATCTGGGACATGGGAAATATACTCCTCCCCAGCCTGATTATTTGAATTATTCATTCATAGATCCAAGACAGTGGTTTAAAACATCCTAAAGACAGCTTTCAAACACTGAAGCCACAAAAAAATCATAGACCATGCAAATGACCACTTAACAGTTAAAAATCTTATGGAGATCATCTTTATCTGTGGTTGTAAAACTTCAGTCATGAATTTTGATACTTATTTATGCATACACACATACATACAAAGTCTGAATTGCATATTTCAGGACTGAACTGTTGAATAGTTAGTCAGGCAAAATAAAGATGATCTCTACAAGGTATAAACTTTCAAACTGTTGCTATCCGTTTCTACTGATGAAATTTACCCATGAAAACTTTTGACTTGCAAAGAAATTGGCCTTTGTCACTCACCTGAGTGACACCATATTTCCAAGTTCAGCTGGTAAACTGCGCAGTTTATTAGATGATAGATCCAAGTAAACTAGGTTATGGAGCTTGGCAATATCAGATGGAATGCGTGCAAGGTTGTTGTCATTAAGATGCAGTGCAGTCAAGTGTGTCAAAGACCACAGTGAAGTACTCAGACTCCTCACTTTACCTGCATGAGGAAAAGAATGAATTTATAAATACAAAAATTTACAGTGAGCTTACCTGGACTAGAATTTTAAAATATTCATGCATATACCAACTGTACATTATAAAATATTTGTTGCTGGGTGCCCATCAGAATTCTGGAATTATAAGCATCTTTACTTAACAATCCTTTAGGGACTCCGAAGTTAATGTGAGTATTTGCAATAGTTTTTTTTTTAAAAAGTTGTTCAGCTAGATTTCCGGTATGTGGTCATGGCACCTTTATAGATCCAGATCAAATGTTCAGTTAGCTCCAGGTGGCATTGCTTTAACCTTCATTCTATCAAAGCACAGATATTACTGCAGGTTAGTTGTGATTGTTGGTAGGAATTTGGGATGGAATCTGGGACATTTGACAATATAATCCACTACAGTTAATCTTCTGAGTTATTGGACAAACGTGCACATCATATTTTAAAGAAGCACTGACTTTAAACCTATGAATGGAAAATAGCCAAAGAACTGAACACCATTTTAGTCACCATACCATTACTTGCAAGTCCACAACACAAAACTGACACTAACTGATCACAAGGATGGCTGATGTGAGAAATGTGGCAGTGAGGATTTTCTGAGATTGCAGTTAAGGCACATTTTTAGGACACAGGCTAGTCTCTAGAACTAACTTACTCTCTTGCTTGATGCAGAGAATGGGAGCCTGGGGCTTCAAGCACAAGAGTTCCTCATCTTCATACTTTTTTTCTGTTTAGTTCTTTTAAGTCACTGTATTGCTTGTTTGAAAATTCCCTTGATGAGAGACACACTTTGATGTGCCCTGAACATGAAAACACAGGATTTGATTCAAGGGGTGTTAAAAAAAGCTTTTTACTTCCCCTCTAACTTTCTCCTTTTCTCTCCACCTACCCTGAAGGCACCAAAACTTGCTGTAGTACAGTTCCAAGGATGCTGGCAACCTTTTGGCACCTTGTCCAAGTGGCCATTCTTCATGCATTAGCCCCAACAGCATTTTCAACTTTAAAGCATGCTTATCTTGAGGCATTTGCTGCTTTTATTTTATCCTTCAGCTGCCATCTTCCATACTGCAGGTCTCGTATAGTTGGCGGCAACATTAAAACAAAAATGCAGTAAGTAGGTTTATCTTCAAGACCTGCTTTTTTTTTTAAAAAAAAGGACATGAGTTCTCCAATCTACTACCCGTCTTTCTGGGGCCAGTAAATGCAGCTCTGGAGGCAGAAGCAAGCTTACTGTTAGTGACATCATGATTTTGCTCACATGTACTAGCCAAACTGTCACTTGCCAGTCTGCACATTTGCAAAATAACAGGCTCCACAGTGCAGTGGGTTTATTGGAAGACCGGCAGACTGTATTCTGTACTGGTAAATGCAGGAGAATGGCAGAGTTAGGTCGCTCTCCCAAAACTACAGCTGGAGTATAAAAACTGGAGAGTCTCGAACTAGGGGGCATAGTCTCAGAACAAGGGTTCGGGCAGTTAGGACTGAGATGAGGAGGAATTTCGTCACTCAGGGGTGCGAATCTCTGGAATTCTCTACCCCAGAGGGCTGTGGAAGCTCAGTCGTTGAGTATATTCAAGGCCGAGATCAATAGATTTTTGGACACTAACAAAATCAAGGGATTATGGGGATCGAGTGGGAAAGTGAAGTTGAGATCGAAGATCTTACCGAAGGGTGGAGCAGGCTCGAGGGGCCGTATGGCCTACTCCTGCTCCTATTTCTTATGTTCTTATCTAGTACGCCAAAGCCAATTAACTGGCAGCCTTAAAATCAGGCAGGGAGAGAGGAGTGACTCAGACACAACACAGCAATAGAAAGCCAAGGGATTCTGAAATTAGGGAACGAAAACTAGGCCCAAAATGTAACTTTCAAATTTCACCACATGAATGGAATATTCATATTCAACCCTTCAAATAACTGCAGGCATGTGGTTTAAAAACTCTCATTGCACGAGGAACACAAAGCAGCATTTGTGAGAGCCACATCTACTCACCCGAGATTTCTAATTCCGCCCAGTGTGATTTCTTCCCATTGGCTGCCTCTTCCAATGACATGATTGCATATATTCTCCGTAGATCTTTTGGATCATATTTTTCCTTTGGCATTCCTATTAGTCTAGAAAAAAAAATCTCATCAATTTCCCAACATAACACAACTGATTGCACTTTGCTCTTTGCTCTTTTCCTCTCACAGATGAATTTAAAAATGCAAATTCTTCCAGATCACATGTAGAACACCAGATGGGTGGCTGCAAGTGACAATACGACAATCCAGTTGAGTAGCTTTAATCAACATTTGCAGAACCACAAGACTAAAGTATTGCCTCAAACTCACTCCCATTGTAATAGTCTCATTTTCTTTTACTATCCCAGGCAAAGGAAAGGATGGGTCATATGGCAAAGAGGCTGTACAATGTACATGGAAGTGTAATAAAGATAGAAAAGTAAACTGGTGTCGAGGATTTTGGCAGCAAGTGACCAGGAAACAGACTACACGCTAAAATATTATGCAGTCACAATTATATATATTAGAATACACTGAAGCAAAGTGGCAATTTTGTTACATTTGTTGAAGGCTCAATATGTGCCAAAAATTTGGTTAGTGTGTAATGTCAGTCTGTAGTTGGTTTCTTGAACACTTTCTCACAAGCCTCTCCTCCACAAACTCCAGCTAATCCAAAAATCCTGACCCCATGTCCTCTCCCACACAAAATTCCACACTCCCAACATCTCCGTCCTGGTCAAGTTCCACTGGTTCCCTATCCCCCGGTGGTCCTCATCCTCATTTCTAGATCTCTCCATGGTCTCCTCCACAGAGTAATCTCATGCACAAACAAAAAAGGCCAGGAAAAGACTAACTGGTCCAACAAGCCAGGCATGGTGCTACTTCCACACATCACCTCCTCCATTCTCTCCCCCTGTGCAGCCACATAATCTCCTGGAAGAGGCTAAAAATTAAAACTTCGGTTCAATTTAGGAAAAAACGCTTAAGAAATTCTTCTCTGACCCTCAAGCTCCAGGAAACCACAAGCCCCAATGATCCCCCTGCCTTCTATAATGTAAAGATGTTTGCCACTCTTAGGAAATAGTCCAACGCCCTTTTGAATGCCTGCAGCAAATCCACACAAACTAGCAACTTATTCCAGAGGTTGTAGACTCTGTGCAAAAATAAGTGCCTCCTAGCATCTAACCTAGTTCGATACCCCCGTGTCCTCTCCAGCCTATATAGCTCAAATAGCCGACCCACTTGGACGGAGACTAATCCTTTCAATATTTTAAAGACCTCAAATCAGATCTCCTCAAAGTATATACTTTTCCCAACTAAAAAGCCCCAGCTCTCTAAACCTGTCCTGGTAACTAAGGGTCCTTAAACAAGGAATCAATTTAGAGGATCCCCTCTGAACTTATTCCAGGGCCTCTACATGCCCCGCATGATAGGACCAAAACTGGACACAGATGTCACCTGACCAAAGCTTTATATAAAGAAAAAAATGTTTCTTGTTTGATATTTAATTGTTGCAATACATCTGAATACCCTATTCACACCCAGACTAGCCTCACGGCACTGGTCATAGGTCTTCAATGAATCATGCACAATAACTCCCACGTCAGCTCTCGAGCTCAGCAGCCCTATGCACGCAACCCTAAATGGCGGATACATGTTTGTAGATTCCTTTATCCAAGTGCATTTTTCTGTATTAAAAAAGGCATCTGCCAGACACTGGCTTATTTCCAGCACACCATCTAGACCTGCCTGCAATTTATTTTTTCATCTAAGATCGTTATACCCCAGCACATATCTGTGTGTCATCTACCAAGTTAGAGAGACAGGATCGTCTTTTCTAGAAGACATGCAAAGATTCCCTAATAACTGCTTCTCTTTTGAGGTGGTCGTACAGTACATCTCTAAAGATACATTAAAGGAACTTTTTTTTTATTCGTTCATGGGATGTGGGCGTCACTGGCGAGGCTGGCATTTATTGCCCATCCCTAATTGCCCTTGAGAAGATGGTGGTGAGCCGCCTTCTTGAACCGCTGCAGTCCGTGTGGTGAAGGTTCTCCCACAGTGCTGTTAGGGAGGGAGTTCCAGGATTTTGACACAGCGACGACGAAGGAACGGCAATATATTTCCAAGTCTGGATGGCGTGTGACTTGGAGGGGAATGTGCAGGTGGTGTTGTTCCCATGTGCCTGCTGCTATTGTCTTTCTAGGTGGTAGAACTTGTCTATAACTGAAGTCAAATTAACCAGCCTATAGTTTTCCAGTTCTGACTTATTGCTCTTTTTGTTATTGGTACTACATGGGTGTCTCTCTAGTCTATGAGAACAATCCCAGACTCCAGTGTGCTATAAATATACAAAGAAGTACATCACATCCTCCACTCCACCATTACAGGCTGATCTTTCAATCACATCAGCGTTCATAGAATTATACAGCACAGAAGGAGACAATTCAGCCCATCATGCCTGTGCCAGTCTTTGAAAGAGCTATCTAATTAGTCCCACTCCCCTGCTCTTCCCCCAAAGCGCTGCACATTTTTCCTTTTCAAGTGTATATCCAATTCCCTTTTGAAAGTTACTATTGAATCTGCTTCCAGCACCACTTCAGGCAGTGCATTCCAGATCATAACTTGCTGCATTAAAAAATTCTCCTCATATGCCCTCTGGTTCTTTTGCCAATTATCTTATAAACTTGTGTCCTCCGGTTACCAACTCTCCTGCCAGTGGAAACAGTTCCTCCTTATTTACTCGAAACCCCTAATAATTTTTAACACCTCTATTATATCTGCCCTTAACCTTCTCTGCTCTAAGGAGAGCAATCAGAGCATCTCCAGTCTCTCCACAAAACTGGAGTCCCTCGTTCTTGGTATCATTCTGGTAAATTTCCTCTGTAGCCTCTCCAAGCCTGGTGTTCTTTAGAACTCTCTCCTTAAACCATTTTGCCTTGCTGCCTCCCACTTATTCAAAAAGATTAAAATCCTACTTCCTCAACTGTGCATTTGGTTCCTTCTCCCCTTAATCATTCCCATCTCTTATTCAGCACCCTCATCTCCACTTTGAATAGGCATTGTTCGACATCATGGGTGGCATTCTATAAATGGAAATACATGTATAATCAAAGTATACAAAAAGGAAATAATGGGGTTCAGCTGTCAAACAATAAAATGTAACATTACAAAGTAGGATTCTTTAGAAGGCATCACCAGATGTTCCGAATGTGACTATTCCGTAGGGAGTAAGTGATTAAAGTTTGACAGTCATACTAGCAACTTTTACACTATTTTGAACATCCTTTTCAGCTCAACTTACAGTTGGAAAGTTCCTGCTACTCACGCGTATTTTATCAGCTATACAACTTTATTATTTTGGGCACGCAAGCCACAAATATTGTTTACACCATCAGAAAAGTACGCTTATAGCTGTATTTGGGGAGGGAGGGACAAGAAGTGGAAAGGTGGCGATTTTGGTTGAAACACTATCTGACAGCTCATTAATATAGAAGCACCTGCTCTGCCTTGTTTGTACTGTATGGCAATTTTTACAGCAAATGTAATTTAAAAAGTTGCAGATTGGGCTTATATCATTTGTGCTCGCCTATATAACAGTTTCTGCATTTCAAAGCGATACACTTTATGTGAAGCAATGACCGACATAAAGCGCTTTATAAATGCAAGTCTTTCTTACGGCTAGGGAAGGCATACACAAATCAGCAGTTGCAAAACTACTTCAATGTCGTTATGAGGTAAGTAGGTAGGTGTGCTTCAACCATTTAGCTCAACGGCTGCTGTTTATTTTCCTATCTGCTTCCAACAGCATGCCACTCTGGCATTTATCTGGAAGGTTGAGCAACACTACATCTGCGTTAGGAGTTGGCTGTGGAGGTCAATCTGCTATCATAAATAGGGAGCAAATCAGAAAGAGCAGACTGAAAAACAAATCTGAAAAGCACAAGTCAACATTAATGAAGTTTAGAAGCTGAAATTTTCACCTTTGATGCCCAACAAAACTAATTGAGACCTGGAGCCTGGATGTACCAATTTGATTTGTATTGCTTTGTTTCTAAAATCAGGAAATGATTGCACCACATGATGCAATGCTGCTTTTTCAATAAAAACACCATGTGGCAGTTTTTTTTTTGTTTTTAAACCAGATTTCAATTATTTTATATAAGTTTTTACCTTGACAAGACATTCAGAACAACCCTGAGGAAACTTTAATTAAAATTGAGAAAAACTGAAGCATTTACTAACTCAATATAATAATGGAAAAGAATACAAAAAGGAAATAATGGAGGTGGGGGTGGGGGTGGGGAGAGGTGGGGGTGGGGGTGGGGAGAGGTTTCACACAATCAATGAATGTTACGTAGTCTAATCCCACTCCCTCTCTATACCCTTCAATGTTTCTCTTTTTCAAGAAACTATGCATTCTTTTAAAAATGAATTTATGGGCTCTGCTTCAACAAGTTTGTAACCGAGAATTCCACATTCTAACCGCCCCTGTAATTCTTTTGTGATTATCTATTGGACCAACTGGATAGATAACAGGATGCAGTAACTGTGCTATATATGGATTTTCAGAAGGCATTCAATAAGGTGCCTCATAGAAGACTTGATGGACAAGAAAATACAGCAGCATGGATAGAAAGTTAATTGATGGACAGGAAACAGTTAATGGGTGTTGCTCAGATTGAAAAAGGGTTTGAAGCACCCAAGGTGTCAGTGTTGGATCCACTTTTATTCTTGGTATATACAGATGATTTGGACTTGGGCATTGGAGCACAATACTGAAAATTGCTGATTTCGCATGATACTGTCTACTACAATTTTTACTCCTCACCCCAAAAAGGTATGATATATATCTGAAACTGAATGATTTTTTGATATGTTATTGTATTAAAATTTTAATCCTAAAACTTTATGATCATATGGTAATCTATATGCAAATATAAATGTTTTTCTTACAAAAAAATGAGCATATAATTTTAAAAATTCAATACAGTACACATTTCTTTTGAAAACCTTTCCCTTATGGTCCAGGGTAGGAAATGAAAAAGAATTTTCATGGATGACCGCAACAAGTGTATAAAACTCCCGTTGTACTGTGCAGGAACATATTTTGAGGTTTCAAAAAAGTTCAATAATGTTTTAACAGATTTCAGTGACAGAATTGGACAACTGCTACTGGTTTGCTGGACTTCATACTATAGGCTCAGGGCAGACGGAGGTCCACAGCTGGACCTTCAGTGCTTACTTGGTTGGTCATCCGAAAGTTTCAATAGGATCTAGTGTCACAATTTGATTGGGGAAGCACTTTCTGAAACAGTCCTTTAACACCAGCTTCAAGTAGAATATTTACATTGTGGGGCAGTTCTCACAGCAGCCAGATTAACTTTGAAACAAGCATAGAAATCTGTTACTTTGAATGGCAATTTTTGTAATTAATGCTGCGAACGGCTAGTGAACGTTTGTACAGGCTAGCAAAAGCACAATCATTTAACCAGCCGACACGGAAACAGGCAAAAGGGCTTCAGCAACTAGGCCCACCAATGGAGAATTTTTGGCCACCTCGAACAGCAGAGCACCATAGCATGGTATTCCAAATAACAACTCTCTCTAATCAATTTTCTTGATGCTTTGCTAAAACTTCATCTGAAAATATGTGTTCACCATTTTTTCCCCTCAGTAACTGAAATTTCTAATGTCCAAGAAAAAGGATTTACAACAAAATTAATATATATTTCACAATAACAAGATAATGCCGTAAAGTTTTTACTTGAAGGCCTCAGCCTCTCCCAAAGTCTGTGCTTCGACTGGATAGTGTTGCCACCACAGCAGCGATGCTTTTTGCTGAATTTCGATTAGGTAGATTGCACAATTTCCGAGGATCCATCAGCACCAGTCAGTTGTAATAATACAGTATTATTTAAATAAAAGCTAAACATCAAATTTGAAAAGTTTTAATCAGGTAAAGTTTATACTTCATTTTTTATTTTAAAAAGAGGGAGGGAGCATGCACACAGATAGATAGGGGCAGACACTGTTTCCATGTTCTAATGTAATTTCTTTTTTTAAAAAAAGAAATTGGATTTCAAAAGCAAACAGCCTCTTTAAGGGAAATGGTAAGAAGGGGGAGCATAGTGGGGAATCAGGTTGAGATTCAGTGAGTCTCTGGCCTCTCACTACCTGCCCTTGGGGTAATGAGTTCAAAAGAGGGAGGAATGGTGATGGGTGCGAGGGATGGTAGAAAGGGGAGGAAAGTTGAAGGGATGTGGGACATGATGGGAGTGAAGGGGTGAATGGAAGCATAAGTGATTGGGGAAGATGGGAAGGGGGCTGGCGAGGGGCACATTTTCATGTAACACCCATCCTAAATGCATCCTCCTTTCCCCACTATACCACCCACCAGAAACAGCAGAGAAGAAGCAAAAAAAAAAAGGTATGGGGAACAGGAGCAAGGGGAGAGAGGAAAACAGAAGTGGAGAAACAGAGAAAAAACAACACAAAGATAACAGACATTTAAGAGAGACTATATTTTCAAACTTTTCATGTGCAACTTCAACCAATGTTATAAATACCTCCATTAATTAATTATTTGTGGGAGAGTCAAGTCTGAGTTAATTGCAGAGAAAAATTCTAAGGAAGCAAGGTCATACTGATAAGCAATTTCTTTGGCATCATTTGTTTAATCGACAAACCCTCATATGTACTTAATGATTCCCATTTACTTTTTTGGGCAGCAGGCACGCATATTTTTGTTGTCACTGCTTTCTTTTATTAGATTATCCAAGCTAATTTATTCCATTAACACTGCTTCCACAAAACAAGATGCGAGAGCTAGTTTCAGATCAAGAATAAAGTTGGCAAGACCAGCTCATTCAGAGAAACCACACATTCATACATTCTGTAGGTACATACCTGTGCCTCTTAGAAAATTAATTATAGTACTAAATTCAACAAAAAAGGACCAAGAGAATGATGAAGAGGGGAAAGAGAGAGTAGGAGCATAAACTTGCAAGGAACATAAAAGTGGACTGTAAAAGCTTCTACAAGTATGTAAAAAGAATAAGATTAGTGAAGACAAATGTAGGTCCCTTACAGTCAGAAACGGGAGAATTTATCAAGGGGAACAGGGAAATGGCAGAGCAATTAAACAAATACTTTGGTTCTGTCTTCACAGAAGAGGACACAAATAACTTCCCAGAAATGCTAGGGATCCAAGAGACTAGTGAGAAGGAGGAATTAAAGGAAATTAGTATTAGTAAAAAGATAGTGCTGGAGAAATTAATGGGACTGAAAGCCAATAAATTCCCAGGGCCTGATAATCTGCATCCAAGAGTACTAAAAGAGGTAGCCATGGAAATAGTGGATGCATTGATTGTCATCTTCCAAAATTCTACAGGTTATGGAACAGTTCCTGCAGATTGGAGGGTGACAAATGTAACCCCACTATTTAAAAAAGGTGATTCCTCCCAGTCGGGGAACACTTCAGCAGTCAAGGACATTCAGCCACCGATCTTCGGGTAAGCGTTCTCCAAGGCGGCCTTCGAGACAAACGACAACGCAAAATCGTCAAGCAGAAATTGATAGCCAAGTTCCGCACCCATGAGGACGGCCTCAACCGGGATCTTGGGTTCATGTCACGCTACACGTAACCCCACCAGCGAATAAAAGTTATGTTTTTGATATAACGGGTCATTCTCTGTCTTTCTCTTCCTTTCGGATGTTTCTCTCTCTCTCTCTCTCTCTCTCTGTCTGTCTTGTGTTCTGGCCGTTTGTATATTCGGTGGTCCTGCAGGTAACACCTCTCTGTCTGAACACTTTGATTGCCTTGACAACGGGCAGTTGGAAAGATTATCTGTAATCACCAGGTATTGTTCTCTGAATATAAATGCGAAACGTTCAAGGATTCCCACATTCACCTGACGAAGGAGAAAGCCTCCGAAAGCTTGTGATTTTCAAATAAAATTGTTGGACTATAACCTGGTGTTGTAAGATTCTTTACATTTAAAAAAGGAGGGAGAGAAAACAGGGAACTACAGACCGGTTAGCCTAACATCAGTAGCAGGGAAAATGCTAGAGTCTATTGTAAAGGATATAATAAACAGAACATTTAGAAAATATCAACGGGATTAGACAAAGTCAACATGGATTTATGAAAGGGAAATCATGTTTGACAAACCTACTGGAGTTTTTTTTTGAGGATGTAACTGGTAGAATAGATAAGGAGAACTAGTGGATGCGGTTTATTTGGATTTTCAGAAGGCCTTTGATAAAGTCCCACATAAGAGGTTAGTGTGCAAAATTAAAGCACATGGGATTGGTGGTAATATACTGGCATGGATTGAAAACTGGTTAACAGACAGGAAACAGAGTAGGAATAAATGGTTTTTTCTCTTTCGGGGTGGCAGGTGGTGTCTAGTGGGGTACCACAGGGATTAGTGCTTGGGTCCCAGCTATTCATAATATATATCAATGATTTGGATGAGGGAACCAAATGTAATATTTCCAAGTTTGCTGACGACACAAAACTAGGTGAGATTGTGAGTTGTGAGGAGGAAGCAAAGAGGCTTCAAGGCGATTTAGACAAGTTAAGCGAGTGGGCAAATACATGCCAGATGCAGTATAACGTGGATAAATGTGAAGTTATCCACTTCGGAAGGAAAAACAGAAAGGCAGAGTATTATTTAAAATGGTGATAGATTGGGAAATGTTGATGTACAAAGGGACCTGGGTGTCCTTGTACACCAGTCACTGAAAGCAAATATACAGGTGCAGCAAGCAGTTAGGAAGGCAAATGGTATGTTGGCCTTCATTGCAAGAGGATGAGAGTATAGGAGCAAGGATGTCTTACTGCAGTTATACAGGCCCTTGGTGAGACCACACCTGAAGTATTGTGTGCAACTTTGGTCTCCTTACCTAAGAAAGGATATCCTTGCCATCGAGGGAGTGCGGCGAAGGTTCACCAGACTGATTCCTGGGATGGCAGGACTGTCGTATGAGGAGAGATTGGGTCGACTCGGCCTGTATTCACTCGAGTTTAGAAGAATGAGGGGATCTCATTGAAACAGTGCGATCAAGCAACACCTACTCACCAATAACCTGCTCACCGATGCTCAGTTTGGGTTCCGCTAGGACCATTCGGCTCCTGACCTCATTACAGCCTTGGTCCAAACATGGACAAAAGAGCTGAATTCCAGAGGTGAGGTGAGAGTGACTGCCCTTGACATCAAGGCAGCATTTGACCGAGTGTGGCACCAAGGAGCCCTAGTAAAATTGAAGTCAATGGAAATCAGGGGGAAAACTCTCCAGTGGCTGGAGTCATACCTAGCACAAAGGAAGATGGTAGTGGTTGTTGGAGGCCAATCATCTCAACCCCAGGACATTGCTGCAGGAGTTCCTCAGGACAGTGTCCTAGGCCCAACCATCTTCAGCTGCTTCATCAATGACCTTCCCTCCATCATAAGGTCAGAAATGGGGATGTTCGCTGATGATTGCACAGTGTTCAGTTCCATTCGCAACCCCTCAGATAATGAAGCAGTCCGAGCCCGCATGCAGCAAGACCTGGACAACATCCAGGCTTGGGCTCATAAGTGGCAAGTAACATTCGCGCCAGACAAGTGCCAGGCAATGACCATCTCCAACAAGAGAGAGTTTAACCATCTCCCCTTAACATTCAACGGCATTACCATTGCCAAATCCCCCACCATCAACATCCTGGGGGTCACCATTGACCAGAAACTGAACTGGACCAGCCATATAAATACTGTGGCTACAAGAGCAGGTCAGAGGCTGGGTATTCTGCGGCGAGTGACTCACCTCCTGACTCCCCAAAGCCTTTCCACCATCTACAAGGCACAAGTCAGGAGTGTGATGGAATACACTCCACTTGCCTGGATGAGTGCAGCTCCAACAACACTCAAGCAGCTCGACACCATCCAGGACAAAGCAGCCCACTTGATTGGCACCCCATCCACCACCCTTAACATTCACTCCCTTCACTACCGGTGCACAATGGCTGCAGCATGTACCATCCATAGGATGCACTGCAGCAACTCGCCAAGGCTTCTTCGACAGCACCTCCCAAACCAGTGACCTCTACCACCTAGAAGGACAAGAACAGCAGGTACATGGGAACACCTCCACCTGCACGTTCCCCTCCAAGTCACACACCATCCCGACTTGGAAATATATTGCCGTTCCTTCATCGTCGCTGGGTCAAAATCCTGGAACTCCCTTCCTAACAGCACTGTGGGAGAACCTTCACCACACGGACTGCAGCGGTTCAAGAATGCGACTCAACACCACCTTCTCAAGGGCAATTAGGGATGGGCAATAAATGCCGGCCTCGCCAGCGACGCCCACATCCCACCAACGAATTTTAAAAAACACCACCTTTAAAAACATTCTCAATATCCATCTTTTTGGCCAAGCTTTCCATCATCTCTCCTAATTCTTGAACTATGGTTCTGCATCCACTCCAACAAACTCAACTTTCCCCCTTTTTACTTCCCACCCCCAAACTTTCCCCCTTCTTACTTCCTCCACCCCAAAGTAATTCACCCTCGATGCTTTCTAAAAATGCATGTCCTTGTTGTAGGTTGGTGGTGTGGGCAACTGAGTGGCAGATGCAGTTCAATTCAAAGAAATGTACGGTAGTACATTTTGAGAAAAAGGAATTACACCCTAAACAGTAAGGCTCTTAACCAAATGGAAACGAAAAGGTCCAGGGCTGCAGATACACTGATCGTTAACAGCAAGAGTACAAGTAGAAAAGGCCATTAAAAAGGCATATGGGATTCTGGATTTTATATATAGGGGCTTTGTCTCCAGCTCCAAATCGTTTACAAACATTGTGACCATCAATCCTTGTGGCATCCTACTAGTGACCCCTCACCATGTCAATGCAGCTCTATTCACAACCATTATTTGCTTTCGCTGGTTTAGCCAATTTTCAATCTATCGCCGAAGCTTGCCTCTTTTTCTATGACTTTCTATCTTGTGGATGAATGTTGCAAACGACAGCAGTAGAATCCATGTTGAAATTTAAATACATCACATCCACAGAATTTCCCTAGTCAACAAGATCAGTCATTAACTCAAAGAACTTCAGTAAATTTGCTAGGCAAAACCTCCTTTCCAGAAAATGCTGCAAACTCCTCAGACTATACCTATCTAGGTATTTCATTATCTCCTCTTTCAGGATATCTTCCAATACTTGACCCACAACAGACATTAAGCTCACTGGCTCGTAGTTTCCCCGAGTCGTCCCTATGACCACTTTGAAAGATGTGGTTTTGTTTGCTATTTTCCAATCCTCACACACTGTGCACATTTCTAATAATAAAGATCTTCAATGTAACTTGTCTTGAATAAAGTCCATCCAGGTATGCTGCCCTATCTAAAAGTTCTATTTTCTTAAGTTCTTCCTCTGGCCCATCCTCCTGAAAATCCAACTTCCGTGCTGGGGAGCCTGCCCATGATCTCCTCTAAACACACAATAATAAATGCTTCATCATATAATGGAATCTCTGCTTCTAGATTCTAGAAACCATATTACAAATCAATCCTATACTTGGATTAGAGCGTACTCTGCTCTTCCTACAACCTCATCACTAATCTATGCTCATTTTCAGTAAACCGACTCTGATCTGCACTGGCTTCCCTTATGCTATACTTCTCTTGGGTAAAATGAAATATAGGCAAAATTGAAGACTTTATAAGTAGAGCAGGGTATGCTCTTTGTGAAAATCCACATCCACCTACTGTATCTGTAATTCAATCATCCCGCACAACTTATTTAGTGCTCAGTTTACACCCTGCTTTTCATCTGTAACAACAATCCATTACAACACCTTGCCAGGTAGGAAAATTCCACAGTACCTAGCAATTGAAATGTGTTAGTATAACAGACTTTTCTCCCCCACCCCCACCCCCCCCAACGTTTTAAATAATCAGTGGTGTTAGAATTGATGTCACCGGCAACAAAAAGATAGTTGAAACATATCTCAAACAATTCTAATCAAAAATACATGAGAAATGTTCTATGTATTACATACAGTTGGCCTAGCAAGAAAGGTTTCCTCTATCAATTTGTGATGTATGAAGGCAGACATGATAGATAAAATGAACTACAGGAAGGAAGACTAAGAAATCAAATTAAAAGATAGTACAAGAGCAAAGACAAATCCACACTGAGTACCATACACCAAGAGTATTGATCGAAGATCTACATGTGTCACCCATTTCAGTAGCCTTTCAGAAGTGCCAGACTTAAAACAGAAACCTAATAACACTTCAAGAAATTGATTAAATGCTCAGAAGTTTTCAGCGATTTTGTTTCATCTGTTCAAGTCAGAGTTTGTATTGGCAAGATTCTTCCAGTTTCAGAGAATAATTTTCCAGAGTGCTACCAAGCCAAATCAAACCCAGACAAGCTGCGTCAACTAAACCTACAACTAAGGCTGTATCACCCAATAGAAATTGGGCGGAACAAATACACAATAAGTTCCCCAAATGAAACCCAGAACCCTTTCCCAAACGCTACAGAACCTAGCATGATTTTTAAAAAGAAATTCCCATTTCTCACCTTCTCTCCAGGCTGAATGCTGGAGTATGGTTGCACATGGGCCTGATGCAGAGTGGCAAATAGAATGACGTTTTGTTTTGTCGTTGTTTAATGCCTCATCACATCTCCCACAAAACTTGCTTCAGGTACATGAGTGTTAGCCTAGATTATGTGCTCAAGCACAACAATGACTTTTGAACCTCACAACTTTCTGACTCAGGAGAGAGGGAACATAGGAACAGGAGTAGGGCATTCAGCCTCTCGAGCCTGCTGCGCCATTTGATAAGATCATGGCTGATCTGTGATCTAACTCCATATACCTGCCTTTGGCCCATATCCCTTAATACCTCTGGTTGCACAAAAAGCTATCTATCTCAGATTTAAATTTAGCAATCGAGCTAGCATCAGTTGCCATTTGCGGAAGAGAGTTCTAAACTTCTACAACCTTTTGTGTGTAGAAATGTTTTCTAATCTCACTTCTGAAAGGTCTGGCTCTAATTTTTAGACTCTGCCCCCTACTCCGAGAATCCCCAACCAGCAAAAATAGTTTCTCTCTATCCACCCTATCTGTTCCCCTTAATATCTTCTGAACTTCGATCAGATCACCCCTTAACCTTCGAAACTCCAGAGAATACAACCCCAATTTGTGTAATCTCTCCTCGTAACTTAACCCTTGAAGTCCAGGTATCATTCTAGTAAACCAACGCTGCACTCCCTCCAAGGCGAATATGCCCTTCCGAAGGTGCGGTGCCCAGAACTGCTCACACTACTCCAGGTCTAACCAGGGTTTTGTATAGCTGCAGCATAACTTCTGCCCCCTTGTACTCTAGTCCTCTAGATATAAAGGCCAACATTCCATTTGCCTTCTTGATTATTTTCTGCACCTGTTCATGACACTTCAATGATCTATGTACCTGAATCCCTAAGTCCCTTTGGACATCCACTGTTTTTAACTTTTTACCATTTAGAAAGTACCCTGTTCTATCTTTTTTTGATCCAAAGTGGATGACCTCACATTTGTCTACAATGAATTCCATTTGCCACAGTTTTGCCCATTCACCTAATCTATCAATATCCCTTTGTAATTTTATGTTTTCATCTACACTGCTTACAATGCCACCAATCTTTGTGTCATCGGCAAAGTTAGATATGAGACTTTCTATGTCTTCATCTAAATCGTTAATAAATAGTGAATAATTGAGGAAGGAACTTGTATTTATATAGCTCCTTTCACAACCAAAGAACATTCCAAAGTACTTCTCAGCCAATTATATATATATTTTTTTAAAGTGTAGTCACTGTTGTGATGTAGGTAAAATTATGTAGCCAATTTGCACATAGTAAGGTCCCACAAGCATCATTGAGGGATAAATATTGGCAAGACACCAGAAGAACTCCCCTACTCTTCGAGTAGGGCCATAGCATCTTTTACATCTACCCAAGACAAACAAGGTCTTGATTTAACGTCTCATCAGAAAGACGGTGAGACGTCTCATCAGAGTGCCATGTGTGCTGACAGTGCAGCACACATGGCACTCTACTGAGTATCAGCCTAGATTTTGTGTTCAATCTCTCGGAGGAGGGATTGAAACTTCAGCACTCTTGCCTTGGTCAGAAAGTTACCACTGAGCCAAGGCTGATACCTACCTTGCCCAAATGGCCGTTATGCATTATATTGGTCTCAACAGTGAATGCTGGCAGGCATTCAACTTAAGGGGGCAATCTCAATCTCTGTCCTTACCTTATGTTGATACACTTACCAAGACAAATTATTCCAGCAGGGGTCACAGTGATCAGGAGAGGGAACACTAGCTGATATATCTCCTTCCTAACCCTGGGGTACTGAGGCCAAGTATAGCCATCCTACGTGCACACACCAGCGATTGAGCCTGGGATTTTCCTGGTGTCTATGGCTCAGCTACTCACTGCATAAATTTGCTGTGCTATCAGGAATTCATTGTGTACATTCTTTAATACAGAAGCTACACTCCACACTTTGCATCAATGCAAAGCACTTTTAACGTCACACCAAAACAGGAACAACAGTTATAGCTGTGCCAAAGTTGCATTACATATGCCAGAGTGCAGAAGTTGACAGAAAAAAAAGTCAGTTCTTTCCTAACTTTAAATATTTTCCAGAGTTGAAGACCAGTGAGCAGATCTCTAAACATGCACTTACGTAGGCATGTACATACCTCAGCTTTTCTGCCCATTACAGATTAGCGTAGGTTCCAGTAAAATTCCTTATCAACTCACACCAACCACTCCAAGAATAGTATCAATAACATGCAATTTACAGCAATACAACCATCAGAGGGGGCTGGGGAAATGTCCCCAACATATCCAAGGTAAAAATAACCATGCAGTGAATTCAAAACTGGTGTGTGAAAGGCACAGTTGAGGATTTTTTTTAAACCAACTACACTTTATATTTTTAGCAATGGATTTCAACAGTGTTTGGGTAAATGCTTTTCCAGATGGCTCAATTTAGAAGCTTTTCTGACCACATCTTTAATTCCCTATACTAACCAACATTTATATGATTATTAAGCTGTTTACATGCACTCTGTTTCATAGAAAAAGGTGCTGTCCTTTCTGTAACTGACTTGGTTATTCTCAAAGGATTCAAACTCTAGGAGAGATTTTTATTAACTTCCTCCAGGTCAACTTGTCAATAATTACTAAGCTTCGATTGAGGACTTTTCCACAGAACTCAAGTGAACGCTCGTAACTATAAAATAAGGATTAGAAGGGATTGCATTACATGATGGAATTTAATTACCAAATAATAATTTGCAGCCAAAAAAAAACTTTGGTGGGCCATTGTCTCAGATTTTTATGAACTGTCAAAGTAATGCAAAATGATTCAAGACTTCTGATTTGAAACAGAAATGTCCAGTGCTAAAAAACCAATTTGATAATTGCTCAATTTCTATTAAAATAAATTAGGTCATGAGTCATTAGGCAAAATTAACATTTTAACTTTGCATTTTTTTTTTGAAAATTCCTCTCCCTTGAATAAAGAAGGGGTTTTACATACAGCACACATTCTAAATCTCTATTACTCCCCTCCCTAAAGCTCCATTTTATACGTGAATGGCATTTTAGGATAGGAACCTTGCGCGCACACGTGTGTGTGCGAGTAACAAATAGCATACTTTAATATAGAGAGAAATCACTGTCGTTTTTTGCTCTGCTGGTCATATCAAATTGAGATGCTGCAATTCAGTTGGAGTCTGTATACTAGAGATGGGTATATTTCATACAGAAAAACTTCTCAGGACTGAGGAATGATGCTTCCACAAGCCAAACACTCAGCCATTAACAGTACTTGTGGTACAAGACAAACACTGCATTACTATATCCTATGAGCCCATGACTTTAGACATCTGTGACAAAATAGAATTAAAATATTGCTTGTCTGCTGCTCTGCTCCCAGCTAGCAGGATGAATATGCAAGTGCCACTACTTGGGCTAACCTCAAACAAATTGCATTCTCAGACAAATCAGCCACCTACATTACTCTAGATAGATCCACAGAATGACACTGCCTTAAATATTATGGCATGATAGACTTGCCACCTGGCAGAAAGTGATGTTAAAATTTGCTTTGGATCTTTTGTCATCCAAACACAAGGGAGAATCAGAGTGTCTTTCCCAAAGCCTCAACAGTAAGGCAGAGGCCAAAGATGCTAGCTTTTACAATTATACGTTTAAAAAAAACACACACACACAGCTGAAAGCATGTTCCAGTTACTTTTTTCCATGTTTTCTTCCCTTACAAACCCAGGCTGGGGTAAGGTCCTATGCCTACCACCAACCTTCCATTACCTCACTCAAGTGGCCTTTCTTTATCTGCCTGCTTGGACAGTGCGTTGGCAAGCTATTCACCCATGCAAGGAGTAAGGAACATCAGAACAAATTTTTATCTTGACCCCACTTAATATCCACACAAGGACACCTTCCAGCAAATCCCACCGTACTTTTACAGTGGCACATGTTTAGTTCAGACCGTGGGAGAACAGTGCCCACGTCCAGTCTATGGTGCTACATAGCCTTAGTTCCTCATTGGTGCACATTAAATTTATCTGCAAATGAGATAGCAGCACAGAAAGCAGACCATTCCAAACCACTAAAATCACAAAATCCAAACAGGTGAACTGAGCAAAATCTGAAGTACTTGAGCAAATACAGAATAAATCACTGGGGCTTCATAGGGCCATAGTTTAGACACCCTCCCGGATTCAGGTCCACTTAACCCAAAGCACAACAAACTAACTGTCCAATCATTACTAATAAAAATTAAATATGCTTAGTTACCATCTCTAGGTTTTGGAACACAATCAAGACATTTGAATAATCGGTCACTGAAGTACTTGGAAAGGTCACACAGGAAGCCACCATCAAGGCTGTATACTACGCCCCTTTCCAAGAGGATAAGAATGGTTTTGATCTCAGTCTTTACAATGAAGCCTTTCACGTTGTGCATGAATTTCCCCAGTACTATATATTTAGTGTTACAGGCAGCAGTTGATTTCTTCATATGACTCTCGTCACCATGTGAAGAACTAGTATAATTCAGTGTCACCGGCCTGGATTTCACAATGCGGCCCGAGATGGATCCAGGAATCGATAATATTCCTGCTGCAGAATTTGTCAGAAAACATGTGGTGTTTCTCAATTAGAAACAAGGTCATTCACACAGATAAACAAGATTCTCTTCATGTTCATGTGCTGTAACTAGTACAGCCAGTAAAAATTTGGATCAGATTCTTGGAGGCAACATACACTTGCCTTTTGCAAACTAAGACTCAAAAAATATAGCTGCAGTCAGATAAAAACTGTTCCAAAGTAACAAGCGTACTTAACTGTCTTATACACAAGTCTTGGGGGGGGTGGGGGGGGGGGGGCGGCAGTACATAAATAAAAAACAAAATGAAACACCTGCACAAGAAACTTCCTAAGCAAAACGGAGCAAGTACATGTTGACAGGGGAATGTATTCACTAACAAAATCACAGCAGTCACTGTTGCCAAATGTATATCTCGCGACATCATGGACCAATATTCATTTCAGTCCCTGCAAGGAACCCACTAGAAGTTTTGAAGGTTGCACAATCCACTTGTCTTGATATAAAAATAAATAGCCCAGAATAGGGCAGAATAGTGCTAACACCAAATTAGATACAGAAACAGATGAATACTTCATTAAGATATGGCCTTTATTGCAAGAAGTGAGGTAATCATCTAACTCAAAAGTGGGAGGAGAAAATGTACACTTCTCAGTACATCTTACAAGTGAAAAATGTTTTTGTTACGAAATGGGATCTTTGTCTGCTGAAGTGTATAATTATAAATACTTTTACATAATCAATGCTTGTTAGTTACTGACTTTAGTTTTTTTTTTAATTAATTTTATATTCCATTTCACTGTTTGAACAGTAACCAAACTAATGCCTCAAGAAAACCATTTACAATTCGCTTTACCAAGTGGGAAACAACAACAACAAAAAAATCAGCCAAGGCAAACTCAGAATCAGTCCTCCTTGGTCAAATAACCTGCCAAAAAAAAAATCAAGATTTGCAGATGAATAATGGCCACTTGGGCAAGGTAGTTCCTTGTGCACATGGAACTGTACCCTGGCAAAGGCAGCATCTTCATGAGAGTGAAAGTAAAATAAGAATTTTGCCCTTTAGCAGAGAAACACCAAACTCCAAAAATATCCCAACACTTCTGTTGCAGAGTTTTTCTTTAAAAAACAAAAATCAGCTGGTTTTAGACAATAATTGTTATTAAATCTTGTGTTACTTAACCAAGTGTCAAAATAGGACTTATTTCTACACTAGTGGATCTCGCATGGTACCGCTCATTGCAAATTAAAGGATATGCTTCTTAGAACAACAGAAGTGCTATACCATGAAATGCACAACATATTATATATCAAGGTGAATGTTCATGGTTTGATTGGACTTAAAAGGACTGCCTTTAGAAAAACTGTTGGCTGCCATAGTGAAGCTGTTTTAAACCTGGCTTTACCAAGACAAACTAGGCCAGAGCAGAAATCTAGTCTTTTACCCACTCAGCTACTTTGTACAGGAAAGGTATGGCAAACAGGCACATCCTGAGGTTAATTATAACAACTTGAATTATATATTGCCTTTAACGCAGTAAAATGTCCCAGGGCGCTTCACAACAGCATTATCAAACAAAATTTGACACCATAAAAGATATTAGAACAGGCGACCAAAGGTTTTGTGAAAGAGGTAGGTTTTATGGAGCATCTTGAAAAGGAGAAAGAGGTAGCAGCGCCATGAGGGAGAGAGGTTTATGGAAGGAATGCCAGAGCTTAGAGCCCAAGCAGCTGAAGGCACAGCCGCCAATGGTGGAGCGAGGAAAATCTGGGATTCACAAGAGGCCAGAACTGGAGGAGTGCAGAGATCATGGATATATTTTTTTTTTTTAAAAGGATGTCATTTGTTCATTCCATCTATCAGCTAGAGAACCCACCAGAAAAACATAAATTCTAGCAACATATTTAAATTTGTTAGGCACATAGAAGCAAATTTAAGATCCAAGATTTCATGCAGAGACCAAGGTATAGTATAAAAGTTACCTTTCTACTAAAAGATTGCCAATTCAAAAAAAATGCAAATACTGTGCTGAAAATGGTAAGCAAAAAAAAAAAAATCTGCAGGCAAATATCAGGGTTCTTCAAAACACCAAACAGATCTTTCTTCATGGATTCAAAATAGCAGAGATCTTATGAGTGTGTGCAAAATAGTCATAATTCCAAAAGATTTGCACAAATATTAATCATTTCAAATGCGGTTTGCACTCTATACATAGTACTTCTTATGGTGATGTTACAAGAAATACCACTGGGATTAGCAGTCGAATTTATTGCTAATTGCCACAGGGTGAATAAAAACAGACACTGTAAGACATTGAAGTTCAGCAACACCTCATTTAAATGATAATTAATGATTAAATACCATTCACATATTTTCAAAAGTCAGCACATGATCTACTAAGCATACCTTTCCAACTTTTAGATTTTAAACTGGGTACATTAGCTGCAGAGGCAATTCCTAACAGATTTCTGTACAGGGTTTTAACCTTTGCAATGTTTATGTATAATATCTATACATAAAAAATCTTGCACCTCCACCCAATTCTTGTCTGCATTTGACTTTCTATTGCCATGTTTTTGTCACACTTTGTGTCAACTTTTCCTCCCATTATAAATTCCTATATCCACAGGTTTTGCCCTGTGATCTGTGCAATCTGGCCACTGGATTCTAACAAACCACTCAAAATGCTTTCTTAAAATTTCATCTTCCATCTTTTCCCTCTAACTGAAATTTTTAATGTTTAAACGTTTGAACAAAATATAGAGTTAAAATATATATTTCACAATAACATGATTAAAATTAGCTAATGAATTTTCTTTTGTGTCTTTTAACATCTTCCTTATTTTACATGAATGATTCAGCCTCACCCAAAAGCCTGGGCTTGGACTTGATGTTTTTGTCCAAAGAGGTGACTAAGCTGTATTTGGATTGTGTATTCCAAAGAGGTGGAATGTCCCCAATTTCTCAGAATAGTCAACGGTACTGATGGAATATTTTTCTAAAGCTTCAAGCAGCTTATGCTCATGAACTTTTCTTCAAAACATTTTCAAACAAGAGGGCAAACTTCAAAAGCTTTATTGGCATAGCATTTATATTGAGCACTTTTTCCAACAAAAAATCCTGTCTGTGTGTGGCGAAAATAATGTTCTGATTACAGATCTATTGTAGCTATTGTTTTGCGTTATTTGAATCTCAAAGTATATTAAAGCAGCAAATGAGAAATGGTCTTGCCTTATTCCAATTTGATTTCTTTAAAAAAGACAAGCAGGTTGAATTTTGAAAGCAAACAAAGCCTCTGAGGGAAACAGATAGAAATCAAGTAGAGGAGGGGAGACAGGAAAGCGAGGACAAAGGGCCTCAAGCCTCTCACTACTGGGGGGCCTATAGGTGGAAGTGAGAGGAGCAGATGGAAGGTTAAGGGTGAAATAAGTGACAAGGGAGGATACAGGGGTTGAGTCGGTGGCGCAATGGGGAAGTGATTCGGATAGCAATGGGAGCGAGGCAGTTGTAGGATGCGGAGGAGGAAGTCGAAGGGGTGGGGAGGGAAGGGAGCCACATTTTCCCTGCAAACTCCCTCAAATGCAGCCTGCTGCCCCTGGTCACGCTTTTCTCTACAATGCCATCCACCACCTTCCACCCAAAAAAAATAGAAGACAGAAAAGGAAGCAAAAAGGGAGAGATAAGCAAAAGAGACCAGACGTGGAGAGAAACAGCAACATGGAGAAAGAAAAGTCAGGTAAGAGGGAGACCATATTTTTCTTACCATGTGCAATGCCACAGAACATTGACCAATAATAAATAAAAATTTAAAATATACTTTTTCGAGGGGGTGGGGCTGGGGGTTGTGTTCAACAAGACAAGAACCATTAAGTCAGAGCAGATCAGGTATGGCAGAGGTAAGAGGCAACATGAAGCTCTTACTGCCCCTTCAGTATGCTTTAACCTCAAATATCAAAATGGTGCTCCATTCTGTATTAGTGCATCATTAAATATTCACAATTTTGGAGAGCTATCATCCAGGAAGATAGGAAGGTTCCACTTTAAAAAAAATCTAAATACAAGTACTTTCTACAAGTATAAAAATACTTGTAAAAGAATCCTGAGGTGGAAAAAAAGTAATTTTGGCTGAGACAATTTGCTCAGTGTAATTATTATAGCGCTGCAGCATATAGTATTATATCACCACAGCAGTAATAGATTACAAGATATTACATGTTATGATTAGCTCAATGTTTAACTCCACATTACTAAGTTGACCTGGATGAAGCTGGCAATATTCACTGAAAATCATCAACAGAACAAAGACTGAAACCATTTTCCGGTGAACAGTAAAACAATCTCGGCCTGTTTACTTATATCAATTAGACTTTCCAACCTTAAAATGGACATGCCAAGTTAAACAAAGATTCACCTTAGCAGCAGAATAATAAAATTAGGTATTACATGGTATAATATTCTAGTTATTATAAAAAGCGCTTCAGATTTACCTTGACAACATCACAGAAGACCCATATATTATATATGTCCTACACTTAGCATGCATGTATCACAAACCAGACATCACACTTTGTTACAGATGCAAAGCTATCTTTTTTTTAAAAAGGTCAACCATTGATCTTGAGCCTAAAATTTAAGCAATTTACTGACCTCGAATTCACCCAAGGAATTCACAAGCAAATACAATTATCTTGATTACCACAGAAAGTACTTGAGCAATGGTCTTAAAAGGGACACAGCAGATTAGCACCTAAACATTAACAACAGTGCTCCAAGAACCTAGATTACCCATGAGAAATACCAACAGGTATGTTACTTAAGAAAAAAAAATTAACTCAGATATCCAAACTGTGTTTTGACAGTGATATCTCCAGAACATTAAACAAAGAAATGCAGACTGCTTTTTCACATCTCAACCATATTCTGAACTTTTCTTTCTATTGCACATTATAAAAATCTAAATTATTTAAAAAGGAATTTTAAAAAGTTGCAGATATACAACTTAGAGAAATATCAAAATGTCAAAGTTAAATTGCAAAGCCACTGATTTATGCCTTTCACGGAAAATTGACCAGAATTACAGAATTCAATCCCTAGGAGACAGGTAAAAGTCTGACAATCTCATGCATCAAAAATGTAATTTGACTTATTCAGTCACAATGAATCAATAGCCACAGCGCTATCAGCATTGGCTCGGTGTTAGAACTCTAGCCTCTTGTTCATGCCCACTCCAGGACTTCAGCAGATAATTTCTGCTGACACTGCAGTACAGTACTGATGGATTATCTGCTGTATTGTTGGATGAGATGTTAAACGAAGGCCCTGCCTACCTTCTCAGGTGGCCATAAAGATCCCACAGCATTATTCGAAGAGCAGAGGAGTTCGCCCGATGTGCTGGCCAACATTTATCCCTCAACCAACATCACGAAAAAACACAGTATATTTAATCATTTATCTCACTGCTATTCATGGGATCTTGTGGACAAATTTTCTGCCACTTTTCCCTACATTACAACAGTGACTATACGTCCAAAGCATTTCATTGGACGTGAAACATTTTGGGATAGTCTTTCTTTCACGTCTCGTAAGGACATCCTGGCTGGGTGAAAATAAATAGACTAGTGGATCTCCCATGGTGCTGCGCCCACTAAGTCAGTGGATATGCTGTTTTCTAAAGGACAAGAACATTATATCATCATGCAACTTTTAATATATTATTGTTCTGAAGTATAAATTTCTGCAGCAATGGTAATACTGTGTCCCTTTAAGGCCACAAGGTGTAATTGCAGTGTCTTGCTGATATTAATGAGACTAGATGGGAAGTGAGATAAAGAAATTTGCAAATGCGACACTAACCCCTCAACGGCAAGGACACAATGTTATTATATAATATGGGGAGATCTCCTATGGCATTGCTTATGGTAACTGGGGAGATCTCCTATGGCATTGGAGATGCCATGGGGAGATCTCCTATGGCATTGCTTATGGTAACTGCTGTTTTATGACAGGAGCGTTACACCATGAAATTTTAATTAGCAGTAAGTTTTAATGTGCACTGTTCTGCATCTCCAAGAGTGAAAGACGTTTCCACCTCGTTACTCTAACAGCAACACATTTCACTTGCCAGCAATTTAATCCAAACTAATTTTAAACAGTGCCAGTGAACTGAGCACTTGACAACTGCACAACCAGCTGTTATAACAATCGACTGGAAACCTACTTCAAATGTTAGGTGGGCTGAGAGGTGCAGAGCATGGGCATTTTAAAACATGATACTGTCTAAAATTGGGTTTAAAATCACTTCCTCTCTCCCGACATGCAAGTGTCACCTTTTTACATAGAATTACAACAAAGAAACAAGGTGCTCATCCCAACCAGTTCGAGTTGGTATTTATCCCAAAGTGAGCAGCAGTCCTAATCCCACATGTCAGCTCTGATCCCATATCCCTTTATTCCCCTTTCCTTCAATCACCTAACTAACCTATTCTTAAAATGTTGACATGGTCTCTGCTTCTATCACGAATTCCAGTAGTGCATTCCACAGCCTCACAACCTTCTGTGTAAAAGAAAAGTTTCTCCTGCCCTCTGTCCTAAACCTCTTGGATTTAATCTTCTATGTCCCTTGTTCAAGACCCCTGAATCATTGGAAATAGTCTGTAACTCACCCCATAATCTCCTCTATTCTAATGAAAACAGTCCCAATTTTTCAAGTATTTCTTCATATTTGTATTTCCTCATACCAGGCAGTATCCTCGTGAATCTGTGCTGTACCCTCTCTATTGCCTCAACATCCTTCCTCGAATGTGGAGCCCAAAACTGCACACAGTACTCCAAATATAGATTCAACAATACATCTCAAATTTTATGTTCTACACCTCTTGGCATTGACCACCACATTCTATTAAAGTGTTATCCAGTTGAGTTGCTACTTTTAATGTTGAAAACCTGAAACCCCAATCTCTCTGCTCTTCCACATCACCCAGCCACCCTTCTCCCTCCCCCCAGTATAATGAATACATTTGTTTTTTAAAAAGTAAAACATCAACCTCACATTTACTGACAGAATTCCATCTGACACTTTTTTGCCCATTTTACCATCTTATCAATATTAAAAATCTTGGGGTGAAGTTTCCACTCATTTATGCTGGTAATATCAGCGTCATCCGAGCGAAATCAGCCAAACCAGCGCAAAAGATCAAGGAATTTTAAACGCAAGTGAGTTACGCCCAAAACCACTTACATTTGTGTTTTCCGCGACCTTTTAAACTGGTTTAAGATTCAATTCCCCTGAATCAGACGCCGCCCACAAAACTGGCAACACCCCAGGTTGACATTGCAAGATTCCGCTGGTTAGGGAAAGCTCTTCAAATTGCACTAAATTTTCTTAGGCGCACAAGTAGGGACCCTTTTAAAGTTTTTATATCAAAAGATATTTAATTTACTAGAACTGATTAATGTACACAAATGAAACTAGTAAATGGTTCAGTATAATTTTTTTAAGTCATTTTCAGTGATTTTAAATCAGGTTATTCACAGGTGGAGGACTGGACCCTTATTAAAAATGCTTATTTTTGTTGATAAACCCATTTGCAGCTGTACTAATAAAACTACAACAGGTTATCACTCAAATACATGAATACTTTTAATGGAAAAAATAAAGAAACAATTATGTTCTAGTATACTGCCTGATTCATTGAAGATTTTATATTTGTGACTATGCAAATTAATTTTAATCAGAAACTTGACCTGTAACCTAACCAGTGCAATTTCTGGAGTATTTTGGCCCAATTTCACGATTGCGCCCAAAGCGGAAACTCTACCCACTAACGTCTGAGCACACTTACTGTCAACATTTTCATTATCAATTCTTATGCCCAGATTTATAATGGAAACTACCCATTTATCTGTTATACTATAGTTACAGTCAGTGGAGGTGCTACAGTGTCACCACTGGCAAAAGAGTGTAATTGCAGCGTGACAAGTTTACATAGGCATTTTCCATTATAAATGTGGACATAGGCATTTTTAATGGTTCCATAAACACAAGGACAGAAAGTATGACTTTAAAATGAGAACTGAATTATATCTATGTGTCCTCATCAAATTACCCCCACCCATTTCATCTGAAGACTATTTTTGGTCTCAACAACTCTAATACTCATTCAGGATGACAATCGTGAAGATCACCCCTCGCAGCTTATGACACTACTCAAACACAAACAGGATGTTAGTTTTAATTCAATGGAGAGGTCTTCATATACTGAAAAATAAGTTACACTAGTGTTTTTTTAATTCAACATTCAATACACAATCCAATTTCATATAGGACTCTCAGATACAAAATTTTCAAACAGTACATGTTCTAAGTTATAGAAAATAATTATAATACATGTGGAATGAAAATCAGCAGGCTATTTTATTTTTTTTAAAGTCAGGAAGTAATGCCGATGAAGCTGCAATACATGATGCAACTGTATTTGATTACAATACAGAAGGGTATTATAAATCTAGTGTTAACTCATCAACAATTAAATATATAAAATTATCTAAATAATGACATCAAAAATCTGACAACCCACTGTACCTGTTTGTCTGTATATATATATATATATATATATTTCATATCCACCCCTTTCTATTCTATACTTTCTCTCCAGCACGAATTTCTTTATAAAACACCCAGAATGTCCTATGAACCATGTCTGTTGACGGTGCAACATATCGCCTTTGAAAATAACTGAAATTCACCATCAAGTGGGCTCACAGACAAGTTCACAACCCAAGCAAAACAAACTCAAACCCCTTGCTCAAAAAAAAAGTTTTGTTTCCTCACGAACACAGTATTAATTGAATTTCCAACCTTCAGAAATTAAATTTGGCAGCTTCATCAAAAATAAGAGGAAAGTCAGAAGGCACAGGACGTTGTGCTTGAACTTTCCCCCAAATGGAAACATTTCCAGCAGCATCTAAAGTCTCAAAACAAAAACCCATCGCTGAAGCTGAGACAAGGGCGGCGGGGAGCGGCGACACCGGCCCGGGGAGCGGCCCCGCTCGGGCTCCCTGAACAAAAACACCATCAACGGCTGCTCTTCACTTCACTCCCCGCGGCTCTCGCACGGAAACCAAACCCGGTGCCGCGACACGCAACACCCAATAAAAGGGCAGCGGGCCCGGACCCGGAATCGCAATCAACCCCCCGGCCCGGGGCCCGGACCCGCAATCAACCCCCCGGCCCGGGGCCCGGACCCGCAATCAACCCCCCGGCCCGGGGCCCGGACCCGCAATCAACCCCCCGGCCCGGGGCCCGGACCCGCAATCAACCCCCCGGCCCGGGGCCCGGACCCGCAATCAACCCCCCGGCCCGGGGCCCGGACCCGCAATCAACCCCCCGGCCCGGGGCCCGGACCCGCAATCAACCCCCCGGCCCGGGGCCCGGACCCGCAATCAACCCCCCGGGCCGGGGGCCCGGAATCGGTCTCAACCCCCCGGGCCGGGGGCCCGGAATCGGTCTCAACCCCCCGGCCCGGGGCCCGGACCCGGAATCGGTCTCAACCCCCCGGCCCGGGGCCCGGACCCGGAATCGGTCTCAACCCCCCGGCCCGGGGCCCGGACCCGGACTCAACCCCCCGGCCCGGGGCCCGGACCCGGAATCGGTCTCAACCCCCCGGCCCGGGGCCCGGACCCGGAATCGGTCTCAACCCCCCGGCCCGGGGCCCGGACCCGGAATCGGTCTCAACCCCCCGGCCCGGGGCCCGGACCCGGAATCGGTCTCAACCCCCCGGCCCGGGGCCCGGACCCGGAATCGGTCTCAACCCCCCGGCCTGGGGGCCCGGAATCGGTCTCAAGCCCCCGGCCCGGGGACCCGGACCCGGACCCCTCGCCGTGTTGTCCGCGAGTTGTAAACTGAACCTCGGGCTCCGCACCTCATCGCTTGAGTCCCATTTATAACCAAAGCTCACGGGCCTCGGGATTACCCAAATTACCAGGCTGGGGACACGGCCCAGGCGGCGGGTCTCAATAACCGAACCGCTTCCAGGGGCCGCCCCAGTCGGCTGGTGTCTCCCCGCCGTCCGCAGACGACCTCCCAGACCCCGCACTCAACACTCACCTTCAGCCCGAGTGGCGCTCACATCTCCCCGGACCCGCAGCGCGGGAGAGACCGAGTCACCGACACAGCGCCCGCCGCCCCCGCCAGTCACCAATCCTAATCCAGCCGAGCCGAGCCGACTCACCAAATCCCTGTCATGGCGCTACCACACCGACCGACCGACTCACTCACTCCTCACACCACCTGTACACAATATATACACAGTGTGCACTATATACACATATTGTACACAATATATATACAATGGCAATATATACAGCGCAAAAAATATAGTGTGCACTATATATATGTATATAATGTACACTATATATATATACTGTACATAATATATATTCAATGTACACTATATACACTGCAAAATATAGTGTCCACAATATATACACACAGTATACAGTAGATACAGAACATAATATATGTGCGATTTGCACATTATATACATCATGCAAAATATATAGTGCACACACTATATATATATATATACACACTAGACAATATATAGACAAAGTACACAATGTATACACGATGCAAATTATATACAGTGTGCAAAGTATATACAATGTACACAATATATATACTGTACACTATATATGTGTCACGCAAAATATATACCACATGCATGGCATATACCTTGTATGCGATATATAGTACACAATATATACACAGTGCAAAATATATACAGTATGCAAAGTATATATAAACTTTACACAATATATACAGTATGCAAAGTATATACACTGTGCACAATACATGCATACAACAACAACAACAACAACAACAACTTGCATTTATATAGCGCCTTTAACAAGGTGCTTCACAGGAGCGTTTTCAAAACAAAATTTGACACCGAGACACATAAGGAGATATTAGGACAGGTGACAAAAAGCTTGGTCAAAGAGGTAGGTTTTAAGGAGCATCTTAAAGGAGGAAAGAGTGGTGGAGAGGTTTAGGCAGGGAATTCCAGAGCTTAGGGCCTAGGAAGCTAAAGGCATGGCCGCCAATGGTGGAGCGATTAAAGACGGGAATGCGCAAGAGGCAAGAATTGGAGGAGCGCAGAGATCTTGGAGGGTTGTAGGGCTGGAGGAGGTTATAGAGATAGGGAGGGGTGAGGCCATGGAGCGATTTGAAAACAAGGATGAGAATTTTAAAATCGAGGCATTCCTGGACTGGGAGCCAATGTAGCTCAGCGAGCACAGAGGTCATGGGTGAACGGGACTTGGTGCAAGTTAGGATATGGGCAACAGAATTTTGAATGAGCTCAAGTGTATGGAGGGTGGAAGATGAGAGGCCGGCCAGGCGAGCGTTGGAATAGTCGAGCCTAGAGGTAACAAAGGCATGGATGAGGGTTTCAGCAGCAGATGAGCTGAGACAGGGGCAGAGACAGGCGATGTTACAGAGGTGGAAGTAGGCGGTCTTGGTGATGGACCAGATATGTGGTTGGAATCGCATCTCAGGGTCCTATAGAACGGCAAGGTTATGAACAGTCCGGTTCAGCCGCAGACAGTAGCCAGGAAGAGGGACGGAGTTGGTGGCTAGGGAACGAAGTTTGTGGTGGGGACCGAAGACAATGGCTTCAGTCTTTCCAATATTTACTTAAAGGAAATCTTTTCTCATCCAGAACTGGATATCGGATGAGCAGTATGGCAAATGAGAGACAGTGGAGGGGTCAAGAGAGGAGATGGTGAGGTCGAGCTGGGTGTCGTCAACATACATGTGGAACCTGCATTGTGTTTTTGGATGATACACTGTGCAACATATACACTGTGCACAATATATACACCATGCAAAATACATGCAGTGTGCACACAATGAACACTGTACTCAATATGTATACACTATGTACTATAAACATATGTACTAAACATACACCGTCCAAAATATATACTGTATGCACAGTATATACACTGTACATAATATATACTGTGCAAAATATATAATGTGCACCATATATACAATGTACACACTATATATACACTGTGAAAAATATATTCACTGTACAAAATATAGCCCGTACACAATTTATATACACTGCACACTATAAATTCAACGTGCAAATTATATACAGTATGCTTAGATATATAAACTGCAACCAATATCTATACCATGCACAGTATATACACTGTACACAATATATACACTGTGAGAAATATATAAAATGTGCACAGTATATACACTGTGCACCACATATAGACCATGCAAAATATATACAATATGCATAGATATATAAACCACAACCAACATCTAAATTATGCACAACATATATAGTATGCACAGTATTCACAATACATGCACTGTGCACACTGTACACGATATATATACTGTGCAAAATATACACAGTGTGAAGTATATACCCTGTACACAATATGTTTACACTCTACACTATACATATATATACAAAGCTAAAATATATACCATATACATAGTATATACCCTGTACACAATATATACACCATACACAATATATACAATGTGCAAAATACCTACAGTGCACACAGTGCATACACTAAACACATATACACAGTGCAAAATACATACAGTATATACACTATACACAATATATGCACACTGCAAAATAACTACAGTAGGCACAGTATATACACTGTACACAATATATACACCATGCAAAAATATACAGTATGCACAGTGTATACAATGTGCACAATATATATATAAAGTGTACACCATGTATACACGTTGCAAAATGTATACACTATGCATAGTATATATCCTGTACATAGTATCTGTACACTGCACACAATATATAGGGCGTGCACAATGTATACACTGTACACAATATATACACTAATGCAAATTGAAAACAGTGTGCGTAGTATGTATACTGTACTCAATAGATCTACACTGTAAACCGTATACACATAGAGTGAGAACTATATATACACTGTCCAACATATATACAGTGGGCATAGTATATACACTGTACACAATCTATACAATGCACACTACATATACACCATGCAAAACACATGCACCATGCATTGTATATAAAAACTGTAACCAATATATACACATTGCAAAATATATACAGTATGTACAGTATATACACTGCACACAATATATTCACAGTGCAAAATATATACAGTGTGCACAATATATATGCTGTGTGCAATATATACATCACACACAATATACACGGTGTGCACCATATATACAATGTGTTCTATATATTTATATCTTTGTAAGTAGCTCTATATGTGGTGCACCATATATAGTGCACAGCATATACACTGGTCAATATATATAACGTGCACAGCGTATACAATGTACACAATATACACAATATACACAATGTGATTAATATATACTGTGCATGATATATATATACCATGCAAAATATACACAATGTGCATAGTCTATACAATGTGCACTATATACTGTGCACAATATATACACTGAGAACTATACACAGTATGCACAGTGTACACTGTATACAACTGATACACCATGCAAAATATACATAGTGTGCATAAATTATACAATGTACACAATATATACAGTGTTCACAGTATGCACAATGTGCACAATATATAATGTGCACAATACATACACTGTGTAAAATATGTACTGTATGTACAGTCTATACAACATGCACTACATACATAGACTGCACTATATATACACCGTGCAAAATATATATTGTGCGCAGCATATACAGTGTACACAATTAATGCAGTGCGCATAATATGTCATGTGCATGATACTGGGGTGTACATAATATGTACAATGTGCACAATATGTTCGGTGTACACTATATATATAGTGTGCACAATATATGCAATGTACACCATCTATACTCTGTTCGCAATATAAAGTGTGCACAATCTTTACACTGTTCAGAATATATACAGTGTTCACAATGTGTACACTGTGCACAATATTTACTGTGTTCACAGTATATACCCATTTCATGATATATACACTGTACATAAAATATAGTGTGCACTATATACACACGGTAAACAACAACAACTTGCACCATGTATACACGTTGCAAAATGTATACACTTTGTGTAATGTAGAAAAACATCCCAAGGTGCTTCACAGAGGCGTAATCAAACAAAAATCGATGACGAGCAAAATAAGGAGATAATAGTAGGGGTAAAGAGGTAGTTTTTAAGAAGTTCCTTAAAGGAGGAGAGAGGGGTGGGGAGGCAGAAGGATTTAGGGAAGGAATTCCAGAATGTGGGGCCTAGATAGCTGAAGGCATGGCCGCCAATGGAGGGGCAAAGGGAGGAAGGGATGCATAAGAGACCAAAATTGGAGGAACACAGAGTTTGTGGAGGGTTGTAGGACTGGAGGAGGTTACAGAGATAGCAACGGGTGAGGCCATGAAGGGATTTAAACACAAGGATTAGAATTCTAAAATCGAGGCATGATGGTCTGGGAGACAATGCAGGTCAGCAAGCACAGGGACGATGGATAAGCGGGACTTGATGAGGCTAGAATACGGGCAGCAGAGTTTTGGATGAGCTCAAATTTATGGAGGGTGGAAAATGAGAGGTTGGCTAGGAGAGCATTGAAAAAGTTGAGCCTGGAGGTAACAAAAGCATGGGTGAGGGTTTCAGCAGCAGATAAGCTGAAACAAGGGCAGATACGGGTGATGTTACAGAGGTGGAAACAGGCAGTCTTTGTGATGGAGAGGATATTGGGTCGGAAGCTCAGATCAGGGTCAAATAGGACGTAGAGGTTGCGAACAGTCTGGTTCCACCTGTGACAGTAGCCAGGGGAGGGGATGGAATCAGTGACCCAGTTTGTGGTGGGGGCAAAAGATAATGGCTTTGGTCTTCCCAATATTTAATTGGGAGGAAATTGCAGGTGATCCAGAATTGGATGTTGGAGAAGCAGTCTGACAACACAGAGCCAGTGGAGGGGTTAAGCAAGGTGGTGATGAGGTAGAGCTGGGTATCACCAGCATACATGTGTTACCTGTTGTCATGTCTTGGGATAATGTCACAAGGGGCAGCATTTAGATGAGTAATAAGAGGGGCCAAGGATAGATCCTTTGGGGACTCAAGAGGTAACAGAGTGGGGTTGGGAAGAGAAGCCATTGCAGGAGATTCTCTGGCTACTACTGGATAGGTAAGAGTGGAAGCAGGTGAGAGCATTCCCACTTAGCTGGACAACGGAGGAGAGGCATTGGACAAAGATAGTGTGGTCGACTGTGTCAAAGGCTGCAGAGAGGTAGAGAAGGGTGAAGTGGGACAGTGCACAATGGTCACAGTCGCAGAGGATGTAGTTTGTGACTTTGACAAAGGCTGTTTCAGTGCTGTGGCAGGTGCGAAAATATAAGATCATAAGATCATAAGAAATAGGAGCAGAAGTAGGTCATTCGGCCCGTTGAGCCTTTTTTTTATTCATTCCTGGGATGTGGACATTGCTGGCAAGGCCAACATTTATTGCCCATCCCTAATTGGCCTTGAGAAGGTGGTGGTGAACTGCCTTCTCAAACCGCTGCAGTCCGTGTGGTGAAGGTTCTCCCACAGTGCTGTTAGGTAGGGAGTTCCAGGATTTTGACCCAGCAACGAAGAAGGAACGGCGATATATTTCCAAGTCAGGATGGTGTGTGACTTGGAGGGGAACGTGCAGGTGGTGTTGTTCCCATGTGCCTGCTGCCCTTGTCCTTCTAGGTGATAGAGGTCACGGGTTTGGGAGGTGCTGTTGAAGAAGCCTTGGCAAGTTGCTGCAGTGCATCTTGTAGATGGTCCACACTGCAGCCACGGTGCGCCGGTGGTGAAGGGAATGAATGTGTAAGGTGATGGATTGGGTGCCAATCAAACGGGCTGCTTTGTCCCAGATGGTGTCAAGCTTCTTGAGTGTTGTTGGAGCTGCACTCATCCAGGCAAGTGGAGAGTATTCCATCACACTCCTGAATTGTGCCTTGAGGATGGTGGAAAGGCTTTGGGGAGTCAGGAGGTGAGTCACTTGCCGCCGAATACCCAGCCTCTGACCTGCTCTTGTAGTATTTATGTGGCTGGTCCAGTTAAGTTTCTGGTCAATGGCCTCCCCCAGGATGTTGATGGTTGGGGATTCGGTGATGGTAATGCCATTGAATGTCAAGGGGAGGTGGTTAGACTCTCTCTTGTTGGAGATGGTCATTGCCTGGCA
Source organism: Heptranchias perlo (assembly GCF_035084215.1). Taxonomy (NCBI): domain Eukaryota; kingdom Metazoa; phylum Chordata; class Chondrichthyes; order Hexanchiformes; family Hexanchidae; genus Heptranchias; species Heptranchias perlo. Next base: position 121,582,900 of record NC_090325.1, on the reverse strand, counting down.
CTTGTCTGGCGCAAATGTTACTTGCCACTAAGTTCTTTTCTCACTACTGCCATTATCTCATCCTTTATTATCAGGGCTACCCACCCCCACCTTTTCCATTTTGCCTATCTTTTCGAAAAGGCAAGTACCCTGGAATATTTAGTTCCCAATCTTTGTCACTCAGCAGCCACGTCTCAGTAATGGCTACTAGATCAAACCCATTTATCTCTATTTGTGCCATTAATTCATCTATCCTGTTATAAATGCTTTGTGCATTCAGATACAGCGCCTTCAATTTTAACTTTTTACTATTTTTCTCTGATGTGACCTTAGTCACTAATGCCCTATTCCCTTTGTTAAATTCTCTGTCCCTTCCTGACACACTCTTGTTTTTACCCAAATCGCTACTCTGCTCTACAGCCTTGACTTTTCTCTTTAGACTTATAAACTTACCCTTACCTGAACCCTCCCCAACTCTCACTAGTTTAAAGCCCTATCTACCACGCTATTTATTCGATTTGCTAGGACAATGGTCCCAGCCCGGTTCAAGTGGAGCCCGTCCCAACGGAACAGCTCCCTCTTTTTCCGGTACTGGTGCCAGTGCCCCATGAATTGAGACCTTTGCATTCCACTCTTCCAGCCACGCATTTAACCATCTAATCTGCTTGTCCCTATGCCAATTTGTGCGTGGCTCAGGTCGTAATCCAGAGATTATTACCTTTGAAGTTCTGCTTTTTAATTTGGACCCTAGCTCCTCAAACTCCCTCATTGGAACTCATTCCTGGTTCTACCTATGTCATTGGTTCCTACGTGGACCACAACAACTGGATCCCCCTCCCTTACTTCAAGTTCTTCTCCAGCCAGAAGGAGATATCCTTAATCCTGACACCGGACAGGCAACACAGCCTTCGGGACTCATGGTCGCGGTTGCAGAGAAGAGTATCTATTCCCCTGACTACACTATCCCATGACACTATCATATTCTTTTCTCTCCTAATTGGAGAGGTTCAAATATGGAGTTAGCGGGAAAGATGGATTTGGGAGGCGACAACACATTCAAGGATTTTGGAAAGCAAAGGGAGGTTGGAGATGGTCAGCAGTTTGTGAGGACAGAGGGGTCAAGGAAGGGAAGTTGGTGGTCAGCAGTTCAGTGGGAATGGGGAAGAGAGAACAGGAGGTGATGCTCATGAACAAGATGAGCTCAGAAAGGGCATGAGGGGAGATAGAAGAGAAACTAGAGAAAGATGTGAATTCAGGGCTAGAGCAGGGGGAACCTTGGGGGAAGCATGGGATGGGAGGGATGCAGCAGAGGCAGCTCTTTGCATTTGTTGTTGGAGGTGAGGGAGGAAGGGGCAGGGGAGAGAGATTTAAGGAGATGGTTGGTAGTGGAGAAAAGAAGCCAGGGTTTATTTTTGAGTTCCAGGATGATCCTGGAGTATTGAACAGTTTTGGCAGAGGACAGCAGGGCCAGGTAGTGCTTGATATGGTCTAGCCAGATTTGGTGTTGAATAGCTAAACAAGTTGTGCGCCATATACGTTCAAGTCTATGCCTTTTGGACTTAAGGATTTGAAGATAGGAGCCGTACCAGGTGAACGACCAGGGTGAGAGAGAGTCAGGATTTTATTGGGGACAAGGGTATCAAAGGCAGAGGTAAGGGTGTGATTGAGCAGATCAGTACCTACAGAAGAATTGTGGAAAACGGAGGCCCAAACGCTAGATAGTTAGGAGTTTGAAAGGTCCATGGTAAGTGACTTGGGGGAGAGCTTTTTCCAGGGGCTGACACAGAAAAAAGTGGAAGGGGGATGTGAGTTGTGAGGGATACAACATCATAAACTATGGTCAGAGATAGCCTTGTCTGTGATTGAGACGATGGGAATAGAGAGGCCACATGATGTGGCAAGGTCAAGGAGGTGGCCATGAGCATGAGTAGGAGAGTTTATATGGAGGGAGGGGTTAAGGGCGGACAGGAAAGCAGTGAACTCGGAGGAGAGAGAGCAAGGTGAGTTGAGATGGAGGTTGAAATCCCTGAGGATGAGAAGTCGCTCTGTGCAGAGGCTGAGGGAGGAGAGGAGTGAGGTTCTCCCAGTGAGAAACTTGGGGTGGGGCTTGGGAAAGTGTTAGGTAACAAGGATTTGAAAGGAGGGGTGAGAGAGTTGGAACACAGTGAGGTGCTCAAAGGAGGAGAAGGTGTCAGAGGTGTAGGGCGACATACCAAGGTGATATTTGGTGATAAGGGCTATACTGCCACCGCAGCAGCTTGGAAAGGTATAGCCAGGTGGGGAGGCTTCAGTAAAATGCAAGGTGTAATCACTCGTCAGCCAAGTTTCCGTCAAGGCCAAGATGTTGTTGCAATCATCCACAATAAGGTCACGGATGTTCAGTGCCTTGTTCAGAAGTAAATGGACATTCTGCGGGGAGATGCAGAGCAGGGCGGTGATTGTTGATCTGCTGGCAGAGTCCACGGGGTCAGTGGTGGGAGGGGTGAGTGGGACTGGAATTCAGTTGGCAAGATTAGTCCCCTGTTGGAGAAAGAAGTAGGGGTTTCAGCAAACGTGCTATTCAAAGTTTTGATTGGGAATGATATAGATACTGAAGAAGTTGTGGCTAGACTGCTGAGCAAAGAGTGGTATTATATACTTGGGTCTTGCCTTAGATATTTAGATATTCTCTCAGGTACAGCGATACTGGTCACTCCTGTAAATGGCCTGAGCATCTTATGTTTAAGGCTGTGGTTGTACTGCCCAATATCTGATTACACAATATCATAATTCAGGGTATAATGCTAGTATCCCTTGCGATCGAACTGGTTGTCCATGTGCTTCTCCAATTGTTTCATAGGTGGATCAAGAAATGATAGGACAAAACTAGATACAAATTGTTGAGGTGTTTATTTTACAGACAGCAAGTGAACATACAGAGCAACAGTTATGATCAGATTCACCTAATACAATCAATACAACTTGTCGTCATGTAATAATACAAAATAATGAACATGCCACATTTTCCCACATTAGTGGGTCATCTTGCTTGACTTAAAAAAACTCTTGAGTCTGGGTAAAATCCTACTCTAACAGTTTTCTGTTTAAAAAACACAACCAGAGGGGAGGGAGACAACCCTTACCAAGTGTTTGGGACCAGGGACTCCCCACACAATGGATGTGGAGTGTTTGCCAATTACTGCGGTAGGTTAATGAATTGCTTATTATTTTCAGTATTGGGGAAACAACTTCAATCCCGAGCTCATTAGTATATTAACCACCTTTCATCTCAGTGTGTTTTTTTAAACTTGTGTGAATACAATTTGCTTTAAAAGCCCAGCATTTAAATGTAACTCTTTTCCAAATCCTTTCAGTGGAGAAAAAAAAATCTAACATCCCTAAATGTGACAAAGACCAGGAATGAGCAAGGGAGCACAGAATCCAAATCTTTGGGATGCCTTCAGTCCCCCTGGATAATCTCACAGCATCCCTATGCTCTGCTGTAGAATTCTTCTGCCATTCCCAGCACAGCACCCATTGTTGACCTCTTCAAAAGCATCAATCATAATTACTTCATCCTCCACTCTTGACAACATATACCCAGTTCATTCCCCTAGAGTTAATCTCTCTAAGTTTCTCCCCACTCCTCTTTCCTCTTCCATCAGCCCCCCTTCTGACCCGCAAGGGGTGTTCAATCACAGTATTAGCCTCCAGAATATTTGCTCCCTTGTGAAGACCCTCCATATCAATGACTTCATCTTGGACAAATCTACTATTGTCCTGGACATGACTGAAACCTGGCTAATAGGTGATAACTGCTTCCCCCTCATTGAACCCGAGTACACATTCTACCACATCCCCACCCAAATTGTCATGGTGGTAGCATGGCTCATATCGACAATTTCCTTTTGACTTCTCTCCTTACACCTTCAGCACCCTTTCTTCATTTGAGCAGCTCGCTCTCTTCCACTCCTTCTGCATGTCCTTTATTGTCCTTGCTATCCTCTACTTTCCCAAGCCCCGTAGTGATTTCTTTACCAAAGTCATCTTCCTTCTCTCCTCCCTTAGTCATTTGCATGGAGCAACTCTTTATCCTCAGTGATTTCAATTTCATCCAAATTCCCCTTGCTCTTCTCTTCCAATTTCTCTGCCCACCTGTCCTCAAATCCCCAAACCCATGGCTATGCCATTGACCTTGCCATTACTTGAGCCCTTGCCACTTCCAACATTTTGATTGACAAGATCATTTGAGATTGGTTCCTCACTTCTGTCACTGATTAATATACCCCTGCCCACCTCCAACCCCACTACCTCACTTGAGCTATTAGCCTTGGCTCAGTGGTAGCATTCTCACCTCTACGTCAGAATGTTGTGGGTTCAAGTTCCACTTCAGAGACTTGAGCATATAATCTAGGCAGACACTTCAGTGCAGTACTTCAGTTCGGGATACCCGCGTTATGTCACTAACGGACAGCTGCAAAACAGCGAACAGTGGGCACGAGGATGCCAGGAGCTTTGCGACTTTCGCCTGGTGTTGGCTGTTGAATTCAGTCGGTAACACTGGAAGTAACTCTTTCAAATCGTTTTATTATTTCTCTGATAAATAGTCGGGTGTGACAAACATGATGAAATATTCAGTGTCCGTTGGATGTCTTGTTACTGCTATAAGTGTTGAAAATTATTTAAAGGATTCAGGGCAAATGATGAGGAAAGCAACTTTTGTTTTCAATTCGAAAACAATTCCAGATACAGATGTGCTTATAAAGTTACCACAATCACAGATCCATCAAGATCAACACCTTCCACTTACATACGAATGCTGCACTGTTGGAGGTGCTGCCTTTCATATGAAATGTTAAACTGAGGCCCCATCTGCCCTCTTAGTAAAAGATCCAATGGTATTACTGGAAGAAAAGCAGTTCTGCGAAGCCCTGGCCAATATTTATCCCTCAACCAACATCACTAAAACAGATTATCTGGTCATTTGCCTCATTGCTGTGTGTAGATAGGTTGCTGCATTTCTCCACAACCGTGACTGCACTTCAAAATATTTAATTGTCTGTGAAGTGATTTCGGATGTCCTGAGATCATGAAAGGTCTGTCCTTCCTTCCTCTCTTTTCCTTTTCATTCCTTTCCTTCCTTCCTTCCATCAGAACACCAGAGTTAGAATGTCAAAGAACATCAACTGGGACATAGGGCTGGAGGAAGTTGTAGAGGTATGGTCGAATGAGGTTATGGAAGGATGTGTAAACAATGACAACGATCTTGAATTTGATACTTTGGCCAATGCTCATGTTCCCTTTACTGTACAACTTTCTACTTCTCTCCTTACCTTTAAAAGTCTCCTTAAAACCTATCTTTCTGAATATGCTCATCTCTTCTAACTGTACTACTACTGGTCAGTGTCTATTTCCCCTTTGTGATTTGACTTTATACATTTTCTGTGTTAAAGTCGTATGTAAGTGGAAGGTGTTGATCTTGATGGATCTGTGATTGTGGTAACTTTATAAGCACATCTGTATCTGGAATTGTTTTCGAATTGAAAACAAAAGTTGCTTTCCTCATCATTTGCCCTGAATCCTTTAAATAATTTTCAACACTTATAGTCCCCAGCCACACTGGAAGTAACTCTTTCAAATCTTTTCATTATTTATCTGATAAATAGTCGGGTGTGACAAACATGATGAAATATTCAGTGTCCGTTGGATGTCTTGTTACTGCTACACACGCCACTAATTTAAATGCACTGGTTTGATCCGAAAGAGGTAGGAACTGAAGTTCGGGAGTCCGCAGTGCTGAGGGAGGGACACGTAAAGTGAACGGAACACTTGTGGAACAACAAGCATGGCGGCGCGCGCGGGGAGCCTGTGCAGAGGTCAGTTAATGACGTATTTCAAACGCATTCTGGTTCGTTTTTTGGTCTTTATGACGTGCATTGAACATTCCACAAACCGCTCGGGACACCCGCGTTATGTCACTAACGGACAGCCGCAAAACAGTGAACAGTGGGCACGAGGATGCCAGGAGCGGGGGGCGGGGCCTGTGAGCTTTGCGACTTCCGCCTGGTGTTGGCTGTTGAATTCAGTCGGTAACAAAGTAGAAGAGACTTCAAACTGGGCCATTTCAGCCGAGGGCCATCCCACCAACTTCCAGGTCAGATGGAACAGTTGGGAAATTTCCTGCCAGTGGACCCATGGATGCAGAGTTGCACCAATACTGTTAGTGCTCTTTCCTCAAAAGGAAGTTCAACTTTGTGAACAAGATTGAAGACTATTTATTGTGTCTAACAGTCCATAATAAGGTCACAAAGATAACATTGTTGTGTGGTTTTTGGATCACTCCACCACCCTTGCTAGGCTTGTTACTCACCGAGCCTTTTTCCAATCTGAGGTTTCTGTGGTGCTGGTTCACTGTTTTGTTGGTCACTGGCAGTGGTCTTTTCTTCTGTTGTGGCTGTGCTTTGTTTATTGTGGACTGGCTGGGTAGCTTATAGTGTGTGTATTCAGGCTCTCCAGACCCTCTACAAGCGGTCCTGTTTCCCATAGGTGTGTCTGGTTGACCCTAAACATCTCCCATCTGCAGCTTTTGCACTGTAGGATCTGATATCCACTTGCTGGTGCACTTATGGTATTCACTTCTCTTTTCGTGTTGACTGGGATTATGAGACTCCTCTTTCTCTAAGCTTGTCAAGCTCTTTTGTACCCTTATTGTTGAACTGGGTCTCTTTGACTTTCCTGAAGTGTAGCTCCTCTTTTATATCACTTACTAGCCTCTGTTTCAGAACCGGCTTGTATTTGAGCTGATGAGCTGTCCAATGTATCACTTGGTGTATTTACAAGTCAAGAATAAATTGTGAGGTATGGGCTTTTGCAATTTTGACAGTATTCTCTGCCTTGCTGTTTGACTGGATAACTTGATGTGCTGGTGGTATGCCCGATCTTTTGTACAGGTAGTTGGAATTCCTTTAGAACATAAGAAATAGGAGTAGGCCATAGGGCCCGCCCCCGCCCCCGCCCCCCGAGCCTGCTCCGCCATTCAATAAGATCGTGGCTGATCTTCAACCTCAACTCCACTTTCCCGCCCGATCCCCATATCCCCTTATTCCCCTAAAGTCCAAAAATCTATCGATCTCTGAATTGAATATACTCAATGACTCAGCATCCACAGCCCTCTGGGGTAGAGAATTCCAAAGATTCACAATCCTCTGCGTGAAGAAATTCCTCCTCATCTCAGTCTTAAATGACTGACCCCTTATTCTGAGAATATGACTTCTAGTTCTAGACTCTCCAGCCAGGGGAAACAACCTCTCAGCATCTATACTGTCAAGCCCCCTCAGAATCTTATGTTTCAATGAGAGCACCTCTCATTCTTCTTGAATCAAATAGTGATCCCTTGTCTGATAGAACTTCATTTGGCATGCAAATTCAGCTTTCGTCTTACATAGAATTACATAGAATGTATAGCACTGAAACAGGCCATTTGGTCCAACAGGTCCATGCTGGTGTTTATGCTCCACACGAGCCTCCTCCCACCCTTCTTCATCTAACCCTATCAACATAACCATCTATTCCTTTCTCCCTCATGTGTAGGTCTAGCTTCCCTTTAAATGCATCTATGCTAGTCGCCTCAACTACTCCTTGTGGCAGCGAGTTCCACATTCTAACCACTCTCTGGTTAAAGAAGTTTCTCCTGAATTCCCTATTGGATTCATTAGTGACTCTTATATTTATGGTCCCTAGTTCTGGTCTCCTCCTGCTAGTGGAAACATCTCTACGTCTACCCTATCAAACCTTTCATAATCTTAAAGACCTTTATCCGGTTGCCCCTCAGTCTTTTTTTCTAGAAAAGAGCCCCAGCATACTCCATCTTTCCTGATAGGTATAATCTCTCAGTTCTGGTATCACCCTAGTAAATCTTTTTTGCACCTCCTCCAATGCCTCTATATTCTTTTTATAATATGGAGACCAGAACTGTTCACAGTAAGTGTAGTCTAACCAAGGTTCCATACAAGTTTAACATAACTTCCCTGCTTTCCAATTTTAATCCTCTAGAAATGAACCCCAGTGCTTTGTTTGTCTTTTTTATGGCCTCATTAACCTGCGTCGCTACTTTTAGTGATTTGCTCTTCTACCCAAAGCAGTCTGTGGCCTCCTTATTCTTCCTACTAAAATGCACCACCTCACACTGATTGATATTGAAATTCATTTGCCAATTACGCACCAATTCTGCAAGTTTATTAATTTCTTCCTGTATTTTGTCGTAGTCCTCATAAGACTTAAGATCATAAGAGATAGGAGCAGGCCATTCGGCCCCTCGAGCCTGCTCCACCATTTAATGAGATCATGGCTGATCTGATTTTGACCTCAACTCCACTTTCCCACCCTTTCCCCATGTCCTTTGACTCCCTTGCTGATCAAAAATTTGTCTAACTCAGCCTTGAATGTATTCAATGACTCAGCCTCCATAGCTTTTTGGGGTAAAGAATTCCAAAGATTCACGACCCTCTGGGAGAAGAAATTCCTCATTTCCATTTTAAACGGGCGACCCCTTATTCTGAGACTATGCCCCCTAGTTTTAGATTCCCCCATGAAGGGTAACATCCTCTCAGCATCTACCCTATCGAGTCCCCTCAGAATCTTGTATGTTTCAATAAGATCTCCTCTCATTCTTCTAAACTCCAATGAGTATAGACCCAACCTGTTCAATCTTTCCTCATAAGACAACCCTTCCATACCCAGAATCAACCTAGTGAACCTTCTCTGAACTGCCTCCAATGCAAGTATGTCCTTCCATAAATAAGGGCACCAGAACTGTACGCAGTACTCCAGGTGTGGTCTCACCAGCACACTGCACAGTTGTAGCATGACTTCCCTGTTTTTATATTCCATCGCCATAGAAATAAAGGCCAATATTCTGTTTGCCTTCCGGATTACCTGCTGCACCTGTATGTTGACTTCTTGTGTTTCATGTACGAGGACACCCAGATCTCTCTGTACCGCAGTATTTTGTAGTATTTCTCCATTCAAATAATATTTTGTTTTTTTATTTTTCCTCCCAAAGTGGATGACTTCACATTTTCCCACATTATATTCCATCTGCCAAATTTTTGCCCATTTGCTTAACCTGTCAATATCCCTTTGCAGACACTTTGTGTCCTCCTCGCAACTTGCTTTTCCACCTATCTTTGTATCATCAGCAAATTTAGCCACAAGACACTCTGTTCCTTCATCCAAGTCATTGATATATATTGTAAATAGTTGAGGCCCCTGCACAGATCCCTGCGGCACCCCACTAGTTACAGATTGCCATTTTGAAAATGACCCTTTTATCCCGACTCTTTATTTTCTGTTAGTTAGCCAATCCTCTATCCATGCCAGTATATTACCCCCAACACCATGAGCTCTTATCTTGTGCAGTAATCTTTTATGTGGCACCTTATCGAATGCCTTTTGGAAATCCAAATATACTGCATCCATTGGCTCTCCTTTATCTACCCTGCCCCTTACTTCCTCAAAGAACTCGAATAAATTTGTCAGACATGATTTCCCCTTCATAAAACCATGTTGACTCTCCTTGATTGTATTATGAGTCTCCAAATGTCCTGCTACTACTTCCTTAATAATGGATTCTAGCATTTTCCCAATGACAGATGTTAGGCAAAGTGGTCTATAGTTACCTGCTTTCTGTCTCACTCCCTTCTTGAATAGGGGTGTTACGTTTGCGGTTTTCCAATCCGCTGGGACCTTTCCAGAATCTAGTGAATTCTGGAAGATTACAACCAATGCATCCACCATCTCTGTAGCCACTTCCTTTAAGACACTCGGATGCAAGCCATCAGGTCCAGGGGACTTGTCAGCCTTTAGACCCATTAGTTTACCTAGTACTTTTTCTCTAGTGATAGTGATTGTTTTTAGTTCCTTCCTCCCCTTTGCCCCTCGATTTTCTACTATTATTGGTATGTTATTAGTGTTTTCTACTGTGAAGGCAGATACAAAATATCCGTTCAATTCTTCTGCCATTTCCTTGTTTTCCATTATTACTTCCGCAGTCTCATCCCCTAAGGGACCAATGTTTACTTTAGCTACCCTCTTCCTCAGTATTAGCTATAACCCTTAATTTGATGATGTCCGCAAATTTTGAAATTGTACTTCCGATTCCCGAGACCAAATTGTTTATGTAAATGGTGAACAACAGTGGTCCCAACACTGATCCTTGTGGAACACCAGTTCCCACCTTGTGCCAGCCTGAGTGATTACCTTTAACCCCTACTCTCTGTTTTCTGTTTTGTAGCCAGCTTGCTATCCATTTGGCTACTTGTCCCCAACTCTACATGCGCTGACCTTGGTCATGAGCTATTATGTGGTACCTTATCGAAGGCCTTTTCAAAAATCCAAATACATTACATCCAGTGCATTACCCTCGTCTACCCTTTCTATTACTTCTTCAAAGAATTCAATAAGATTGGTCAAGTATAACGTTTCCTTTTGAAATCCATGCTAACTATTCTTTATTATATTTTTGGTTTCTAAATGTTTTTCTATTACTTCTTTGAGTAAGGATTCCATTACCTTTCCTATCACAGACATTAAGCGAATTGGTCTATAGTTCCCTGGACTTATTATATCTCCCTTTTTAAATATAGGAATCACATTAGCTGTCCACCTGGTAGCCCTCTGGCACTATTCCCTTTTCTAATAAATTTTTTTGTATATGTAATAGTGCCTCTGCCATCTCTTCCCTACCTTCTTTTAATATGCGCAGATGCAATCCATCCGGACCAGGGGTTTTATCCTCTCTAAGTTTGATCTTAGCGATGAGTCCTTTTCCTTTTTATCAGATAGTTTGTCTGTTTCAAAGAAATAAAATTAATAGTTGTTTGAATGAGTTTCTTCTATCTGCTTCAGATCCTTAATTTATGTTTTGTTGAAGATGAGGAGTGAAGTGTTAGAATCTTGAAGCACTCTGCCACTTGAATCATTAAACAATCTCAGTGTTCATTCTTGGGTAGTCCATTGACAGTGGCATCGTAGTCCAGCTCAAATCTGACTTGCTTGTTGTTTAATTATGTTGGCATACAACTTGTTCTAGATTCAACAACTTGAAATGAGAGAATGTAACCTTCATGTTACAGTTGGCTTTATGTAGTGCTGTTTGTCTTTGTTCCAATTTCTGGACTTTGGAAACTAGACTGTGAAATGGTTCAGTTCTCCACATGTATTATACTTCTAACTGCAAGCTGGTCAGGCTTCTATCTTTTTGACATGGTGTTTTTCACAGTATTTACAATCTGCTTCAGGAGCTTTCCAAGTTATCGTGGGCTTCTGATCTGAAATAATTTTCTCCTTTTTATCCTAAGTACGGCAATTCTTTCTGGGTATTTATTTCTTTCAATTGCTTGTTCGTTAGTTTTACATATGTGGACATAACCTTTAATGTCATTTCTCGTTTGTGTAAAACTCGTACCATTGTTCTGTATCCCAGTAACTAATCTGTCTCTGATTTGGCTTTTTTATAGATCTCATTAGTTACGTGTTCTAGAAGAGACTCACGACATACGACTCAATTGTTTCATTAGGATTTTGGTCTTCATTTTGAACATATAGTGTCCATTGGATTCATCAGAACAGTTTTGTGTTGAAAGACTAAGTTGCTCAGAACAGCCTCCATATCTGTTTTGTCTTCTGTCTCAAACTGATGATCATCAAGTATTTTTAGTAGTTTACTCTTTTTATTAATAAGACATGTTGTAATCTCATAATTGTCCTAAATTCTCTTACAAGCTTCTCCAATTGCTGGCTCCATTACCAGACACATTTAGTTTTGCTTGGAATGGTACATTCTGAATAGGAGATTCGCAGAACTGTACATTAGATGCCTTCCTTGTAGTTAACTTTTTAATTTTCAGTTTTATAATCACATTTCAGCTGATAGTCATACAGAGCACAATACAATCAAGCAAAAACAGTATTTGATTAGTTTGAGATGTTGAGTTTCAGGATTTCAGATTATGCTGACACAGGGGACCTTGGTGTAATATTTGTTAAAAAGGCTACTGTTGAGTGAAACGTAACTCTCAAGGGGGTTAAATTCACAACACAGCAGGGTTGACAGGTAGAGATTAGGTTCCAGGCGAGGCTTCTGGATCAGCGTCTTGGAGACCATGAAAGATAGTTTGACGTTCCAGGATTGTTTGCGTTCATTGGTTCTGCGACAACTAAACTCATTTGAACTCAGAAGGTGTTGCCATGTTAGGATTCTGCTCTTGGGCAGGGGAGGGAAACTAAACTGGAGTAGGGCTTTGTAAAAGCCTATTACCTGGAAGCTGGGTATGAGAATACTGGCTTGTATATCCAGGGTTTGATGCTTACCAAGATTGGGTTGCAGAGAGGCAAGGATATGCTGCTGAACCTGCAGCTCCAGCTGCTGGAACTACTATTTGATAGAGCGTGGTCTGTGTCAAAAGGTTGGTGACAGTGCATTCACACGTGGTGAATTGTGCTGCTCATCGAGAAGCTGTTCTCTGTCTAGTGAGAACCGGAGTCCTCACTTGTCCATTGATCAGTTCTGGACTATCTTCATTGAGGTGGGGGAGATAAGTGGGGTCTGTTTGGGGGTTAAGATGGCTCCAAGATGTCATGTTTGATGATGGAAATTTGGAACCAGGTCAACCCTCTGTGACAGACTTGGTCATTTGCTATTTGAGTCAGACAGATTTACAGAGCAAAGTTAATGATGACCAACCTACATGGCTTACTAATGAAACAGGGAATGGTAGATCTGATAATGGATGCTGAGTTTCTTCCCACTCGGCTCCAGATAACCATGCAAGCTAGTGTCCTAATAAGTAGGGTAGCCCTGACTAGACAAACTGCAGAAATCTTGCCAGTGTTCAGTGCTGGTATGCTGTATGGTTATGGCCTTTTAAAACAAAGCATTAATCTGTGGACATTTGAGGATCCTGAAGTCTTGGTGTTGCGAACCCAGACCTAAACTTCATATTGGATATGGTAGTGTAGTAGTTATGGTACTGGACTAGCAACTGAGAGATCATCAGTTCATATCCCACAGCAAAGGCTATGGGCCCTGACAACATCCAGGCTGTAGTGCTGAAGACTTGTGCTCCAGAACTAGCTGCACCTCTAGCCAAGCTGTTCCAGTACAGCTACAACACTGGCATCTTTCCAACAATGTGAAAAATTGCCCAGGTATGTCCTGTCCACAAAAAGCAGGACAAATCCAATCTGGCCAATTACCGCCCCATCAGTCTACTCTCAATCATCAGCAAAGTGATGGAAGGTGTCATCGACAGTGCTATCAAGCAACACTTACTCACCAATGACCTGCTCACCGATGCTCAGTTTGGGTTCCGCCAGGACCAGTCGGCTCCTGACCTCATTACAGCCTTGGTCCAAACATGGACAAAAGAGCTGAATTCCAGAGGTGAGGTGAGAGTGACTGCCCTTGACATCATGGCAGCATTTGACAGAGTGTGGCACTAAGGAGCCCTAGTAAAATTGAAGTCAGTGGGAATCAGGGCAAAAACTCTCCAGTGGCTGGAGTCATACCTAGCACAAAGGAAGACGATAGTGGTTGTTGGAGGCCAATCATCTCAGCCCCAGGACATTGCTGCAGGAGTTTCTCAGGGCAGTGTCCTAAGCCCAACCATCTTCAGCTGCTTCATCAATGACCTTCCCTCCATCATAAGGTCAGAGATGGGAATATTCGCTGATGATTGCACAGTGTTCAGTTCCATTCGCAACCCCTCAGATAATGAAGCAGTCCGAGCCCGCATACAGCAAGACCTGGACAACATCCCGGCTTGGGCTCATAAGTGGCAAGTAACATTTGCACCAGACAAGTGCCAGGCAATGACCATCTCCAACAAGAGAGAGTCTAACCATCTCCCTTTGACGTTCAATGGCATTACCATCGCCGAATCCCCCACCATCAACATCCTGGTGGTCACTATTGACCAGAAACTTAACTGGACCAGCCATATAAATACTGTGGCTACAAGAGCAGATCAGAGGCTGGGTATTCTGCAGCGAGTGACTCACCTCCTGACTCCACAAAGCTTTTTCACCATCTACAAGGTACAAGTCAGGAGTGTGATGAAATACTCTGCATTTGCTCTGATGAATGCAGCTCCAACAACACTCAAGAAGCTCGACACCATCCAGGACAAAGCAGCCCACTTGATTGGCACCCCATCCACCACCCTAAACATTCACTCCCTTCACCACTGGCGCACTGTGGCTGCAGCGTGTACCATTCACAGGATGCACTGCAGCAACTTGCCAAGGCTTCTTCGACAGCATCTCCCAAACCCACCTAGAAGGACAAGAGCACCAGGCACGTGGGAACAACACCATCTGCACGTTCCCCTCCAAGTCACACACCATCCCGACTTGGAAATATATTGCTGTTCCTTCATCGTCGCTGGGTCAAAATCCTGGAACTCCCTTCCTAACAGTGATGTGGGAGAACCTTCATCATACAGACTGCAGCGGTTCAAGAAGGCGGCTCACCACCACCTTCTCAAGGCCAATTAGGGATGGGCAATAATGCTGGCCTCGCCAGTGATGCCCACATCCCATGAACGAATAAAAAAAACCATGGTAAATTGTGAAACTGAGTTCAATAAATCTAGGAATTTGTGAGCAGCAACCAGAAAATTGACCATGAAAGCTGCTGAATTAGAATCATAGAAAGGTTACAGCATGGAAGGAGGCCATTCGGCCCATCGGGTCCGTGCCAGCTCTCTGCAAGAGTAATCCAGCTTGTCCCACTCCCCCGCCGTAGCCCTAACCGTTTTTTACACAGCGATTAGGATCTGGAATGCTCTGCCCGAGGGGGTGGTGGAGGCAGATTCAATCATGACTTTCAAAAGGAAACTTCAAAAGTCACCTTTGGTTCTTTTGCCATTCACCTTAAATCTATGTCCTCTGGTTCTTGATGCTTCCACCAATGGGAACAGTTTCTCTCTATCTACTCTGTCTAGACCGTTCATGATTTTGAATACTTCTATCAAATCTCCTCTCAACCTGTTCCAAGGAGAACAACCCCAGCTTCTCTAGTCTATCCACGTAACTAAAGTCCCTCATGCCTGGAATCATTCTAGCAAATCTCTTCTGCACCCTCTCCAAAGCCTTCACATCTTTCCTAAGGTGCGTTGCCCAGAACTGGACACAATACTCCGGTTGTGGCCGAACCAGTGTTTTATAAAGGTTCATCATGACTTCCTTGCTTTTGTACTCTATGCCTCTATTTATAAAGCCCAGGATCCATATGCTTTTTTAACTGCTTTCTCAACCTGCCCTGCCACCTTCGATTTGTGTACATATACCCTCAGATCTCTCTCTTCCTGAACCCCTTTTAGAATTGTGCCCTCTAGTTTATATTGCCTCTCCTCATTCTTCCTACCGAAATGTATCTCTTTGCATTTTTCTGCATTAAATTTCATCTGCCACGTGTCCACCCTTTCCACCAGCCTGTCTATATCCTCTTGAAGCCTATGACTATCCTCCTCACTGTTCACTACACTACCAAATTTTGTGTCATCTGCAAATTTTGAAATTGTGCCTTGTACACCCAAGTCCAAGTCATTAATATATATTAAGAACAGCAGTGGTCCCAGCACCGACCCATGGGGAACACCACTGTACACCTCTCTCCAGTCCGAAAAACAGCCATTCACCCCTACTCTGTTTCCTGTTACTTAGCCAATTCTTTATCCATGCTGCTCCTGCCCCTTTTATTCCATGGGCTTCAATCTTGATGGCAAGCCTATTCGGCACTTTATCAAACGTCTTTTGAAAGTCCATATACACCGTATCAATTGTATTGCCCTCATCGACCCTCTCTGTTACCTCATCAAAAAACTATCAAGTTAGTTAAACATGATTTGCCTTTAACAAATCGGTGCTGGCTTTCCCTAATCAATCCACACTTGTCCAAGTGACTGCTAATTCTGTCCCGGATGATCGTTTCTGAAAGTTTCCCCACCACCAAGGTTAAACTGACTGGCCTGTAGTTGCTGGGTTTATCCTTGGATCTTTTTGGATTCCCTTTTATGTTGTGAAAACCCAACTGATTAATTTTGTACTTCAGGGAAAGAAATTTCCCATTCCTGCTTGGTCTGGGCCTACATATGACTCCATTCCCATACTATGTGGTTGAATCTTAATGCCCTCAAGGCCTAGTAAGCCACTCAGACCTTCTTATTAGAAGGCCTTCTCAAGGCATCTAAGGATGAACAATAAATGTGGCTTTGTTAGCATCGGCCACATTCCAAGAACAAACAAACAAACCTCAGATAAGTGTCCAAATTCTCTATCTGTGTGGGTTTCTGAGTAGTTTGGTTTATAGATTCTAGCACATCGTGATTGATTTCTGTATATGTCAGGCACTTGGCTGATCAAAAGACATTGAAATGAGGCATAATAGGAAAGATATGTTAAGGAAGCAAATTGGCAACTGAAAAGACTTTGGAGAATTTATTTTCAGATTTTAATGAAGTATTGAATTGTTTCTTCATTGATTGCTAGGAAATTTGAGTGAATTCAAGTGCTTTGCATCTAAACCCTCCAAGCACAGACTCATTACTTCCGATGTAAGACTTCAATATCGATAGATAGATGATGCTGTTTTACATAGAATTAAATAGAATCAACAGCACAGAAACAGGCCATTCGGCCCAACTGGTCTATGCCGGTGTTTGTACACCACACAAGCTTCCTTTCACTCTAATTATCTCTTCAGATCCTCGTCACAAATCCGTCTATTCCTTTTTTCTTACCGATGTGTCAAGCCTCTCCTTTAAATGCATCATTGCTATCTGCTTCAACCACTCCATGTGGCAGCAAGTTCCACTTTGTGTATAAAGAAATTCCTCCTAAATTCTTTATTTGTTCTGTTAGTGGCTATCTTATATTTATGCCCCCTTGTTCTGGACTCACTCACAAGTGGAAACAGTTTCACCACATCCACATTTTTCAAACTGTACACTTCTACACTGTGACGCTTGGCAGTTCTGACAACATTGTGATTGGACAGATTGCTTGCTGAGACACTTGAGTGAATCAAGATGCTTTGCACCTACAGGCACTGCGAGCACAAGAACATACCGCACTAGGCATAAAAACGACTTTGTAGAGATAGATAGAGCTGGGTTTTTTCTCACTATTGACTTGCTTCAAAATGTGTCGCGTTTCTCATGCCACATGCTTTTACACTGTGACACTTGGCAAGTCTGAAAGCTCTGTGATTGTACAGTTGTTGCTGTACTTGGTGAGAAAAATTATTTAATTTACTGCTAAATAGAGATGATTTTACTTTCAAGCCTTCATTTCCTTAAATATCAGGGAAGTAATTTTAAATGTTCCTGCTAATATTTTTTATTCACTTTAGCCCTTAAAGTTTTAATGTATGAGTGTCTAAATGTGGTAATATTATGGATGATTTTTATTTTTTTTCTTGTGTTTCAGTGTTTACTGGATGCCATACACACATATTAATGGGGGGTCAGAGCATTACTGGCATATCCGGCTTATTGAAGAAACAGCTCCCAGTCAGGCAATTTGCTGCTCTCAAGTATGATTTTTCAGATTTGTTGAAATATTTTATTTTGTGTAGGATGAACATGTACTAAATGGATTTTAGATGTATGCACTGTAAATTATTACCATGTATGTGAGAGCTTTATTAATCATTAATCACTGGAACTAGGTTAGCACACTGACTTTTCTTTTACCTCTGAGATCTTCCTCAGACAGATTTGATGAAAGTCTCTTGTATTTTTCCTGTCAGTAACGATCCTATTGTGCAGTGAGTCTAGGCAGTCTCAACCCAGTTCCTTGTAAGCTTTGGTGCACAGCACAATCTCAAGCACAATTTGGTAATCTCACTGAGGGACCATAAGATGGTTGTAGGAACAGGAGATATTCACATTGCTACAGCGAGGATTATCTTTTGAGGTGGTTGGGGCACAGTAGACAATCACTTGCTGCCTTGTGTTTGATTGGTGATACTTGGCAGGTGCTAAAAGTAGAAGAATGTTCCATTTCCTAACACTGATATCACTCTCCTTGATGAGCACACAAAAATTGCTAAAACATATAAGTTCATAAGGTTTAAAAATTACTTTCATTAAAACAGTTACAAACAGAGAGTGGACTGAAATATGGAGTGACTACCATGATGCCAAACACAACATGTTCCAGGTCTCTACTTTGCAATTGGGGAGATGTAGATCAAGCCTGACATTGTATCTTAATACCACATGAAGAAGTCATGAGATAATTCGAATTAGATGTTGCAATTTGACACCAATACAATTTTGAAAGCAGTGTTTGTGGACAGTATTGAGTCATACTGGTGACCAGGACAGAGCTCTGCTCACTGGCAGCAAGGACCAATGAAATTTCCAATGTTAGAAAAAAGCCAGTAGGACTTGACGTTCTTTTCTAACAATAGAAACTTAAAGCAATTAAGTTCTGTCTTCACAAAGGAGAGGACACAAATAACCTGCCAGAAGTGTTAGGGAACCAAGGGTCTAGTGAGAGGGAGGGACTGAAGGAAACCAGTATTCGTAAAAAAATAGTGCTAGAGAAATTAATGGGGCTAAAGACTGACAAATCCCCAGGGCCTGATAATCTAAATCCCAGAGTACTAAAGGAAGTGGCCCTGGAAATAGTGGATACATTGGTGATCATCTTCCAAAATTCTATAGACTCTGGAACAGTTCCTACAGATTGGAGGATGGCAAATATAACCCCACTATTTAAAAAAGGAGGGAGAGAAAAAACAGGGAATTACAGACCAGTTAGCCTAACATCAGTAATGGGGAAAATGCTAGAGTCTATTATAAAAGATGTGATAACAGAATACTTGGAAGGCATTAACGGGATTGGACAAAGTCAGCATGGGTTTATGAAAGGGAAATCATGCTTAACAAATCTACTGGAGTTTTTTGAGGCTGTAACTAGTAGAATAGATAGGGGAGAACCAGTGGATGCGGTGTATTTGGATTTGCAGAAGGCTTTTGATAAGGTCCCACACAAGAAGTTAGTGTGCAAAATTAAAGCACATGGGATTGAGGGGAATATACTGGCATGGATTGAGAATTGGTTGACAGACAGGAAACAGAGAGTAGGAATAAACGGGTCTTTTTCCAGGTGGCAGGCTGTGACTAGTGGGGTACCGCAGGGATCAGTGCATGGGCCCCAGCTATTCACAATATATATCAATGATTTGGAAGAGGGAACTAAATGTAACATTTCCAAGTTTGCAGACGACACAAAGCTGGGGTGGAATGTGAGCTGTGATGAGGATGCAAAGAGGCTCCAGTGTGATTTAGACAAGTTGGGTGAGTGGGCAAGAACATGGCAGATGCAGTATAACGTGGATAGATGTGAGGTTATCCACTTTGGTTGTAAAAACAGAAAGGCAGATTATTATCTGAATGGTGATAGATTAGGAAAAGGAGAGGTGCAACGAGACCTGGGTGTCCTTGTACACCAGTCGCTGAAAGCGAGCATTCAGGTGCAGCAAGCAGTTAGGAAGGCGAATGGTATGTTGGCCTTCATTGCAAGAGGATTTGAGTACAGGAGCAGGGATGCCTTACTGCAGTTATACAGGGCCTTGGTGAGACCACATCTGGAGTATTGTGTGCAGTTTTGGTCTCCTTTATCTGAGGAAGGATGTCCTTGCCATGGAGGGAGTGCAACGAAAGTTACCAGACTGATTCCTGGGATGGCAGGACTGACGTATGAGGAGAGATTGGGTCGACTAGGCCTATATTCACTAGAGTTTAGAAGAATGCGAGGTGATCTCATCGAAACATATAAAATTCTAACAGGACTAGACAGACTAGATGCAGGGAGGATGTTCCCGATGGCTGGGGAGTCCAGAACCAGGGGTCACAGTCTCAGGATACGGGGTATGCCATTTAGAACCGAGATGAGGAGAAATTTCTTCACTTAAAGGGTGGTGAACCTGTGGAATTCTCTACTACAGAAGGCAGTGGAGGCCTAGTCATTCAATATATTCAAGAAGGAGATAGATATATTTCTTAATGCTAAAGGGATCAAGGGATATGGGGAAAAAGTGGGAACAGGGTACTGAGTTAAGACGATCAGCCGTGATCATTTTGAATGGTGGAGCAGACATGAAGGGCCGAATGGCCTAATGGCCTATTCTTGCTCCTATTTTCTATGTTTCTATGTTTCAATCCAGTGGACCATTTGGGCTCTTTTTAAACACTAAAATTTAAGTTCAAGAAGTTGGCATCACAAATAACATCAAATAATGTAAAGCCAAATGAATTAACTGCCTCTTCCAGATTATCCCATACCTGACACAAATGCTAAATTGACACAGATTCTGCTGCAGTTACAGTGATTATATCGGGCTGGATTTTGCTGTTAAAAATAGTGGTGAGGCTAACAGCGCTCACCGTTATTTATGTGCAAATCAGACAGCAACTTCCGGCGACCACACATGCGCAGTTAAACACGGAAATCCGGAAGTTGCTGTCCGAGATGCCCTGTTCTTTCAAAAGCAGCACGAAAACGGAATCTCGTGTCTGACTCGCTGTTCAAATGTATTGAACAGTGTGAAGTTCCTGTACTTACTTCATAGATACAGACTAAACTCGCCAAAAAAGGTAGGGCTTGTCCATTCTAGTGCAAGTACCCTTTTAACAGTGTGGTAAGGCTTAATTACTGCCAAACAACCTCTCTGGCACTGAAAATTAACTTTTACAAGTGCGGAGTCTCATTACTTCAGCTTTTAATTATTGTTGGACATTTAAAAAAAAATTTAAACAACATTTTATTTTACTTTTTCTTTCTGTTTTTTTTTTCTCTCTCTCTTAATCCAATCTTTCTTTCCCTCTTGATTTTGCTCACTGTGCCTAATTTGACATTGAATTCACTATTCGAACTTACATCCCTGGTTCAGACTCGGTGCTGCCCATTAACAATTCTTCAGTCTGATTGGTTAAGGAGACACACAGGTCTCAGGTGCCCTATAGAGGGCGCGTGCTGTTTGGATCTCTAATTTATAGTAACTTGCCGTGCAAAACCTCATAGAAAGTCTATGGGCAAGTGCAAGTCCAACGAACAGCGGGCACCATCCGTTCGCCGCTCACTGCAAACTCAGGCACATCGTTATGATGCAGAAAGTGCCGTGCTGTGACTTGAGATGTGTACAATTGTCTGCATGTTCCAATGGCTGTGCCTGTCCCATATTCCACCTGGCCCATGTGTCTCATTTTTAATATTTTAATAAGTTTTGAGTTACATGGCTAATAGTTTGAAAAATACAGTCATCTGACTGGATCTTTTGGTTAAAAGCAAGATCCTTTGTTGTCAGGTTTGACGAGTCATTCCTTTGGATAAACAGCATACTGCATGAGAAACCCTCTAACATTTGTGAGGTTTTCGTTACTGTATAATTCCTGATTTGTTCGCTCACAGCTGTGAAGACAACTTAACTTGTAGAATTAAAGAAAAACTGCTTCCCATGTAATGTTCTGTAGTTGCAATGCAAAACTGTTGGATAATTTTTCACTTTTTTAAATGATAGAGCTTCCAAAAAAGAACAGAAAGATCCAAAGAAAGAAAACTTGAAACCTAAAAGTGAAAGAAAGACAGACTTAAACAGACATAAACCCTATGGTCTGACAGCTTGGGAGCCAATCGATGATGTCTACAGGATCCAGTATTACCCAAAGACACTGCATGACATTGAGACAGCAATTGACTTGCTGAAGAAGTTTCAGCAGTTGGACTTTACTTACCCCAAGCAGCCTGTTTACATTGATCTGCGGCTTGACATGAAGCTGGAAAAGAAGGTGAAGTTTGCAAGAGTGTGCTTTACATTTTTGATTATAAGCTTGGTGTTATAGAAATTATTTGTTTTTAAAATAGCTTTTCTACAAAAATCATTTAAGTTTCTCCAAATGTTTCTTCTGTGTATTTTTTGGGCGCACGAAGTTTAGATTAAGCCTGTCTGTCTCGCTGGAGTGATTGTACTCAGAACAAGTACCTGTTGAGGTATCGGTTCCTTCTGTTTCCCAGACCGTTCTATTAGATACAAATAATCTGAAAAGCTCTTGCTGTTAATGTAGCCAATGGTGCATTTTCTCAGGATCAGTGTCTCCAGATCAGGTCCCATGTTGGCCCAGATTTGCAGCCACATTACACTAAATGAATCAAATTTGTTAGTGTTGGGTCTGTTTCCCCTTTCATTGACTCTGCTATTCCTCAGGTGATTGTGAGCCACATGTCAAAAGATGCTGAATTAAGAAAAAAGAAAATGGAGTAAAATAGATTTTTTTTTCCCCCCTCAATTGACATTTTGTGCATGTGCCATCTCTTTGTTTCCAAATACAGAAGGCTGTCAGTTGATGATAGATTGTAGCTGACCTTTTCTATACTGGCAAATTGAAACTGGTTAGGTCAGAGTATTAAGGTAACAGTTTTTTTTGTACTAAAATCCTCTCTTCAGTTTTCTTTCTCTCTCCATTGTATGCTACATCATTCCCCAGTCAAGTGAGCGGTAAGATTACTTGCTCCCATGACTGTCAAAGCTGCTTATGAGTCAGCTGCAAGAAGAGGTGAGAATGGGCTGTGGGGTCTTGTGTTTTATTTTTTAAGTTATTCTTCTTGGTTGAGATGCACCATGCTTCTATTTGGCACCAGCTTACAACAAAGGTGTGATATTAGAAACTTTGAGGGTTGGGGTATGATGAAGCCAAAAAAACAACAGCACCCCGCCACCATGTTAAATAGATACAAATGTAAGTTGCACGTGGTTGTTGTGATTTGTGCTTTTTCTTGTATCCCAGAAAAAAGTGGATCCATTTGTCAACATTGTACAGTTACCTTATGCTTTTACGACAACCATCAACACAGTGATGGTATTCACCGAGGTGAGTAAGCGTTATGTGCATTTTTTTTTGCCAGTTTCAATAGAGCCTCATAATTGGAGACAAAGCAAATTCTTCTACTGTTTCCCATAGATGAATTATGAATCTGGGTAAACTGTTAGGTTGCCTCACATTGCAAAGGCCGGGGATAATGAGTGTGTGGAACTTTTATGAGAGAGGGCTCGGGCTGTAGAGTTCTGGAATGACTATGTTTTGTAAAGGATGAGGGAAGGGAGGCTGCTAAGGTGGAAAATTGAACACATCAACTCTTGATTTATTTTGTTATGTCTGTGAATAACTTGAGAAATTTGTCTTTGCTGACTGCCAAAGAAGCTGCAGTTTGGCCAACCATCCTGTGAGAAATGTACAACCTTAACTGTCATGTTTATTCTGCTATTGATTTTGTCTTTGGTGAAGTATGAGATCTCTTTTGCTTATAGAATAAATATGCTATGGAATAACTTCAAAGCCAATATCCCCCAATTAAGATGCATTAAAATCCCCACAGTGGCAAATTGTTAATGTGCTGCATTCAGTCTCTGAAATATTGTTCTCCTTGCAGAATCCAGAAGAAGCTGCTGTCGCTCAGAAACATGGAGCAGATAGTGTGGGAGGAACAGAGCTCATTCAAAAAGTACGTATATTTGTGACAAAAATGATCTTTTTATACTTTAATTGGAAATGTATGTATCACCAAAAGGGTTCTTCTAGATATTAAAATACTGAAATATTAATGGAGTTTGTTAAATGCTTTGGACTGTGATTTATTTTTTCAAAATGCAATTTCACATAAGAGCAGAACCATCATAGCATTCACTCTGGCCACTGCATGTGTAATGAGATTTACATTGGGGTTTCTTGCCCTCAATAAAAATATACAATGTCCAACCAAAACAATGATTTTGTTTTGGATAATTATGTACCGAGCATTTTGAATAGTGTTGAGTTCTTGCCACAATTTAGAACATGTTAGAAGTACACCACGAATGTTAAATGTACATTTTTAATTATTACTTGCCCTCATCTCGCTTATGGGTGTTTAATTTTTTTAAAAACTTGTATCATCAAATTTTAAATATAATTGGAGCAGCAGATCCTCTATTCAGCTGGTCCCATTGACATCTTTGTTCCCTGAAGGTGAAGTACAGTTTACGGTGTGCTCATGAGTCTGATTTGTCTGTGCCATGCAGTGCCTTTGTCATCCGGTGCCCAAAGTTGAAAATGGTCGTCCTGGTGGATTGCAGGTGTCTGCTTATTAATCTTTTAAAAATGCAAAAGTAGGCTGTTTCAAGAAATTTCTGTCTGGTGAATTTGGCAGGTAGATTTGCAACACCAGCTTTTCTGCTACTAATCAGTCCTGTTGAAACAATGCTGCTTCCTTAAGTCCCAGAACTGTAATATGTTGGAAATCCCTTTAACCAATATCTTTCATTTTTAAAACAAAGTATCTTGTGGGATTGACGCGCCAGCATGTAATGCAGTGAGTGTTTTCCTCATGTTAATTTACTCATAGTGAGATGAGGAAAACATACACATGAGGAATATAAAAAAAATCCAGGACATAATTTTTGCCATGGGTTTTTTGTTTTATTTTTCTTTGTTCTTCTCCCCCAAAGTTTCTTCCTTCTCTTTTTATTCACATGAATACAGAATGGTAAAACACAGTTTTGAACTGGGATGAATGTGAGTATTAAGGTGCAAGTAATTTCTAAATTAATTTGTAAATTACTCATGAACATAGCACCAGGAAGATCTGATACTATTGAAGAAATGTTGAATCACTGTGTCATGCTGACTTAGTTGGTAGCACTCTTATCTTTGAATCAGAAGATTGTTGGTTCAAACTCCACTCTAGAATTTGAGCACATAATCTAGGCTGGCACTTTAGTGTAGTATTGATGGTGTTGCATCGTCAGATATGCAATCTTTTGGATGAGATGTTAAACCAAGCCCCTTTTGCCTCTTTAGGTAAATAAAATAGATTTCATGGCACTATTCAGAAAAGGGAGTTTCCCAGTGTTTTGGTTAGCATTTGTCCCTCAACCATCACCATCAAAAATTGATTAGCCATTCCACCAAAAATAGATTAACTGGTCATTCATTTAATTTGCTGTTTGTGGAACCTTCCTGTACACAATTTGGCTGCTGTGTTTGCCTACATAACAAAGTGCCTACCAACATTGTAGGTCTTTTAGCTGGAGAAGGTGGTGAGTTTATGTAGGCTGTTGGAGTACAAATGCATAACTGTGAATTGGTGGATTGAGATGCATGGAGTGACAGATATGAAGGTGTTTGAGTAGTGCAAACCACTTGAGTAAGTACTCTATTGTCCATTGAAAACTTACAAACCCTTTGTTTCACTTTCAGATCTTGGATGATGAAATTCAAGCAGATTTCTATGTGTCTGTTCCTGACATGGTATCGAAATTGGTGCCTCTCAAGAACAAGCTAAGGAAAAAGTTTCCTAAAAGCAAACGAGGTAAATATTATAAAGTAAAATGTTGCAGTCCTATATTTTTAGGTAGCAAAACTATCAGGCTTGCACTATAGATTTTAGTGCTTTCGACCCGGGATTGATTTGAGTTGGCAAAATAAAAAAAAAATTCCAATTTTCTCCCCATCTCTCATGGAATATGGCTCCACAGGTTCCCCCCCCACCCCCCCAACCAGTACCTTGCCCAAGTGCCATTTTTCATGCATGAGCATAGGCAGGCATTTTAACTATTGGGGGCAACACCTCCAAGCCCAATTCTGCCCATCGCCCGACATGCCGATGTGCACACTTTCCAACAGGAATGGGTGAATGAATATCATAATCAACAATAACTTGCATTTCTCAATTTTAAATTTGACATTTTTAAAATCTCTAACAACAATTTACGACATGCAGGAATGAGACTTAACAGTTTAAATTGTTCCCTTTCTGGGCCGGAGAGATTGATTGGCATTGCATTAACAATCATCACGTCGTTAACAGGGTACTTAAGCTATTAATTATGAGCCCTAACTTTTTGCGGCATGTTTAAAGGGCAATTAATGTGCAAATCCAGCAAGTTTTTAAAAATAACAGGGAGGCTAAGGGTGAGATGCCGTTTGTGCGAGGCAAACGGCGAAGCGGCTTAAATCGACCAGCAAGTTCTGGAGATTTGCAACTCACGGCGAATCTCTTCATCCCCTGAACTTGCTGACCAATTTGCGCGTTAATAACGGCATGTATTGTTAACACGCCGTTATTTTTCCAGGAAGATTTGGCCCAATACCCCTCCACTGCCTCTGATTTGTCACGCTGCTTGCCCGACTGGATGAACAGACCTAGCCACCAACTCCCTCCCTCTCCCTGGCCACTGTCTGAGGCTTAAACACACTGTGTGCAACCTTGCCGTCCTATTTGACCCTGAGATGACATTCTGACCCCATATCCTACCCATCACCAAGACCGCCTACTTCCACCTCTGTAACATTGTCCATCTCCACCCCTGCCTCAGCTTATTTGCTGCTGAAAGCCCCATTCATGCCTTTGTTACCTCTAGATTTGACTATTCCAATGTTCTCGTGGCAGGCCTCCCATCTTCCGCCCTCCATAAACTTGAGCTCATCCCAAACTCTGCTGCCCATATTCTAACTCGTGCCAAGTCCTGTTCACCCATTATCCCTGTGCTCACTGACCTACAATGGCTCTCAGTCTGGTAACGGATTTTGAAATCCCTCCATGGCCTCGCCCCTCCCTATCTCTGTAACCTCCTACAACCCTCCGAGATCTCTGTGCTCCTTCAGTTCTGACCTCTTGTGCATCCCCGATTTTCATTGCTCCACCATTGGCGGCCGTGCCTTCAGCTGCCTGGGCGCTAAGCTCTGGAATTCTCTCCCTAAACCTTTCCGCCTCTCGACCTTTCTCTCATCCTTTAAGACGCTCCTTAAAACCTATCTGTTCGACTAAGATTTTGGTCACTTCTCCTAATATCTCCTTATGTAGCTCGGTGTCATATTTTGTTTGATAATGTTCCTGTGAAGTGCCTTGGGACGTTTTACTATGTTAAATGGAAGTTGTTGTTGTTGATTGTGTGCTAATCACCTATTTATACATTCACGTTGTAGAAAATAGTTTAATTTATCCACTTCCCTTTTACAATTTATTATGGATTCTGCTTCTACTGGTAGCAAATTCCATGCCCTAACAAACCTTCGCATAAAAAAAAAATTCTCTTAATTTGTTCTTTGTTCTTTTGATGCTGATCTAAAATTTATACCCTCTCATCATCATCTCACTAACCAGTGGACATAGTTTTTCCAAGTTTACTTTAATAAAATTTCTCATAATTTTAGATCGCCTCTGAACTTTCTTTATTCTAATCAAGAGTCCTAGTTTCTCTTGTGTCTCCTAATTAAAATATCTCATCCTAGGTGTCATCTTACTGAATCTTTTCTGTACCCTCTCTGTGGCCTTGACATCCTTTCTAAAGTAAGGTGTCCAAAACTGGACACAATATTCTAAGTGTAGCCTAACCAATATATGGTTAGCATTACCTCTTTGCTGTTGTAATCTATATGCCTGTTTATAAAATCTAGGATTCAAAATGCTTGTTTTTTTACAGCTTGATATACTTGTCCTACCACTTATAGAGAAATCTTTAAATGCACCCCTAAGTCTCTGCTCCTCTACTGTTTTCCAAGTTTTACAATTTATTGTAAGTTCTCTTTATTCTTTTTCAAAATGTAGCATTAAATTTCATCTGACATCAATCTGCCCATTCTCCTGTCTGTGTGTGTGTCCTCCTGAAATCAATTATAGTCTCTCTTTCTCTCTCTCTCTCTCTCTCTCTCTTAGTTAACCACATTCCCCATGTTTGTGTTATCTACAGTTTTTGAGATTGTGCCCTCATAGCCAAGTTCAGATCATTTATTGGGAAAAACAATGGTTCCAACACTGACCCCTTGGAAACATCACTGTTTATATCCCTCCAGTTCAAAAATATTCATTAAGTACTGCTTTGT
This sequence comes from Heptranchias perlo, assembly GCF_035084215.1. NCBI lineage: Eukaryota > Metazoa > Chordata > Chondrichthyes > Hexanchiformes > Hexanchidae > Heptranchias > Heptranchias perlo. Next base: position 121,555,016 of record NC_090325.1, on the reverse strand, counting down.
TTTCTATCCTTCAACCAACTTCCTAACCATAGAATCGTAGAAAATTTACGGCACAGAAGGAGGCCATTCAGCCCATCCGCACCGCTGAAAATGAGCCACCCAGCCGAATCCCACTTTCCAGCACTTGGTCTGTAGCCAAATAGGTTATGGGACTTCAGGTGCACATCCAGGTACTTTTTAAATGAGTTGAAGGTTTCTGCCTCTATCACCCTTTCAGGCAGTGAGTTCCAGACCCCCACCACCCTCTGGGTGAAAAAAAAATTCCTGAACCCCCTTTTAATCCTTCTACCAATCACTTTTAAATCTATATCCCTTGGTTATTGACCTCTCTGCTAAGGGAAATAGGTCCTTCCTATCCACCCTATCTAGGCCCCTCATAGCACCTCAATTAAATCACCTCGCAGCCTCCTCTGTTCCAAGGAAATCAACCCCAGCCTATCCAATCTTTCCTAAAATTCTCCAGTCCTGGCAACATCCTCTAAATCTCCTCTGTACCCTCTCTGGTGCAATCACATCTTTCCTGTAAGATGGTGACCAGAACTGTACGCAGTACTCAAGCTGTGGCCTAATGAGTGTTTTAATACAGTTCCAGCATAACCTCTCTGCTTTTATATTCTATGCCTCGGCTAATAAAGGAAACTATTCCATATGCCTTCTGAACCACCTTATCTACCTGCTCTGCTACCTTCAAGGATCTGTGTACATGCACTCCAAGGTCCCTCACTTCCTCTACACCTCTGTGTCCTCCCAATTATTGTTATTCCCTTGCCTTGTTTGCCCTTCCCAAATGCATTACCTCACACTTCTCTGGATTGAATTCCATTTGCCACTAATCTGTCCATTGATATCATTCTGCAGTTTACAGCTTTCCTCCTCACTATCAACCACACGGCCAATTTTTGTATCATCTGCAAACTTCATAATCATGCCCCCTACATTTAAGTCCAAATCATTAATATAGACCACAAAAAGCAAGGGACCTAGTACTGAGCCCTGTGGAACCCCACTGGAAAAAGCCTTTCAGTTACAAAAACATCCGTCGACCATTACCCTTTGCTTCCTGCCACTGAGCCAATTTTTGATCCAACTTACCACTATCCCTTGGATCCCATGGGCTTGTATTTTTCCACAAGTCTGCCATGTGGGACCTTGTCAAAGGCCTTGCTAAAATCCATGTGGACTACATCAAATTCACTATCCTCATTGATCCTCCATGTTACCTCCTCAAAAAATTCAATCAAGTTAGTCAGACACGACCTTCCTTTAACAAACCCATGCTGACTGTCCTTGATTACTCCGTGCCTTTCTAAGTAATGTTTTATCCTGTCCCTCAGAATTGATTCCAATAATTTGGCTACCACCGATGTTAGACTGACTGGCCTATAATTACTCGGTCTATCCCTTACTCCCTTTTTAAACAACGGTACAATATTAGCAGTCCTCCAATCCTCTGGCACCACACCTGTATTCAGTGAGGATTGGAAAATGATGGTCAGAGCCTCTGCTATTTCCTCCCTTGTTTCTTTTAACAGCCTGGGATACATTTCATCCGGCCCTGGTGATTTATCTACTTTCAAAGATGCTAATCCCCTTAATACTTCCTCTCTCACTGTTTATCCCATCCAATATTTCACACTGCTCCTCCTTAACTACGATATCTGCATCGTCCCTCTCTTTTGTGAAGACAGATGCAAAGTATTCATTAAGAACCATACCAACATCTTCCGCCTCCTTACTTAGGTTACCTTTTTGGTCTCAAATAGGACTTACTGCCACATTCCCTTTAATATCAACAAGCCTCTTATGTGGCACCTTATTAAGCACCTTTTGATGCTTTATTCCCAGGGGTAAAGATGGAAATCTACCCCACTCTCTTGATCTGTGCTGACAATAGAAATCCTGGATGGTACGTTTCATTCTGTTGCTATTGTACATGATCTTTACCACTGGGTGGGGCTATAGCAAACTTCTATATTGAAATGAAGTGTGTGACACTTGTATAAAATGGAGCAAAGTTTCCTGTTAACTCATGTTCTTTATGATTGTGATTTGTTATAATGATGTTAGATACCCACTTTGGTCACATGCAAGTGGGAATTTGGTGGCTGTTACGGTAGTAATGGAAACTTTAATGATTTGGAAAAGCTCCAAAAAAGATGACAAAACTAAGCTCCATATGCAAATATATAATAAAACGCAAGCAATATTTGAGAGTTAGAATGCTGTAGTGCATTCTCATGTTCTGAGGGTTCCGGTGGCTATGTCATCTGTTTCAGCATTATTGGCAGTATTCAACTTCTCATCCAAACTCTCTCTCCAATGTGCTAAAGACAGGTGTGTTTTCAGTCCTGTATAGGATTCCTTCCATTTTTGGTATGCTGCATAACATTGATGTTTCAGCATAGTACCACCAAGTGGTACAAATCAGTTACTACAACAGTATATCACTTTTATCAAAATTAGTTACACCATCACCCATTGGCAAGAATCAAGTGCTAAATTATTGTCAGACAGGAAAATTTTCTATTGTTGGAAGTTTTTTTTGTATGAAAAAGGACATTGAAAATAAAATCTCCAAACAGGTAAAGGTGACGCAAATAAAAACTGATTTGGCTTGCCACAAAATTAGTGCACTTGTTGAGACTGTAGAATATCAGTAGCTTTCAATGCAATTTGGTCCCAGACCAACAGGCTAGGATCAGCTGTTCTTTTTAACATCTATTTGTGTTTTGCTGTCTTTCTGTGGTTTCATCTATTTTGTGAAAAGAAATCCTACTGCAGTCCTTCCAAGTTAATGGATTAAATTGAATAAACAAAACAAAGTATTTTATTGCTGTATTATTTGATGTGATGTCTGCATAAGCTAGTCATCATGAAATTGTTTTCTTAAACAAAAATGTGGAACTCATTCTGAATCAGCAATTCCATTAGTACAATTTTAAATGTTGAAAGGAATCCTATTTCTTCTAACATCATATACATGCATCATATGAAGCACTGCAGTATTCCAAAAGTGAAAAAAAGTTTCTATTTCCACTATAAATAAACCACTGACATTCAGCCTGCAGCAGTACTGTGTGATATAGTAACTTTCAGTAACATAATTCTCCCATATAAAAATATTGCTGCAAATTTCACCTGTTTACCCACATGTGTTGATCAAAAGCAATTGTGTCACTGATTCTCTGAATTCTTATTCTGTGTATTTTATAACTTTGTTTCCCAGGTTCTGTTGGGCATAATATTCCTGAAATGATACAAGTATTTAAAACTGGCCATGAATACATGGTGGAGCGTGACTGTTATATTCTATCTAAAATAGGGACGGTAAGTTCAACTAGAATAACAAAGACTGTTTTTACACTTAATGCTTAGCATTTAAAATTGCTGATTGCAAAACCAATTATTTTAATTTGTGGAAAAAATGATTGTGACAAATGTAATGATTTACATGTCTGAGTCTGAGTTAATCTGAACAGAACCAGTTGCAACTTTTTCAATTTGTATGGATGCTACTGTAAATACAGTGTTGCTTTTTTAATTTGTACAAATGCAGTCAACTCCAGATACTTGCAACATCTAATTAACAATCATTTTGGTCCAATATTGTCATGTTGGATAGATTGTGATATAAATTAGCTATGATCTAGTAATTGGCTTTGATTATGAAAATTGTAACTGCGCTTTGCCAGAAAAGTGTGACAGATTCCAGCTAACCCGATTCAGCATTTAGCCTCAAGTATCTATTTTTGAATCATGAGTTACTGTACTGTCTAGTTTAGCAGCTTATCCCTGCAGTATTGTAGAACATGTTTAGTTGAACCAAATAATATACCAAATTTTGTACTTGCATGCAGGCAAAAGTTGCACTTTCAATTTTCTGCTCTGAAATTGACCTCCGATAAATGAATGCTTATTTAGCCTTTAGCAAATGCAATTTCACATATGCGCATGTGTGACGTGTGAAATTGCATTAGCTAAAGGTTAAATCTCATGCACTCAACACAGATATTTTAGACCTAACTATTCTCACAGTTGACTTTTTAAAAAAATGTCCTGTTTCCTTGTATTCATGTGAAATAATTTGTAAGTTGAAGATTGACCATCAATTGTTTGATATGCCTGAAAAGGTCATGTACACGGAAATCATCTTATATCAGTAGATAAAATCAGATCTTGAGTACCAGTAATTATTCAGAGAAATGTTATAACATTTGAAAACTGAACGAGATTTGTGTATTAGAGGAGCTACTGTGTAGGGATGGGTAACTTTGTAAATTATGAATTTATAAGTGTATAATTAGAAGAAAATATAATCAAATACTTGGATTGTAGCAACACCTCTGATAAAATGTCCCTGCTCCTTTTTCCTAAATCCTTCCTCCTTCTTTGCTTTCAAAAGCAGCTTAAAATCCCTGCTGTTCAACCGAGGTTCCTCCCCCATTAAATATTCTGTTTTACCTTTTTCCCTCCTGCTGTTAGTCCTCCACCCTGTAATCATGCTCTGAGGCATCTTTCCGTATGTGAGGAGGGCTATAGAAATACGAGTTGTCGGCAGTATAATATTTTATAACATTATCGGAAGCAATTGGTACTTTAATGAATTTCAATGGTAATTATGTATGGACAATAACACTGTAACCGTCATACTGTAAGACATTTTGGCAGAAATTTATAACAACTTTGTGCACTAAATGAGTGCATTTGATACCAGTTTATCATACTGTTGCCAGTGAATTAGTGAATAGCAGAGCTGGCTTATTGAATCCATTCAGTAAAGCTGATGATGTTGAATTCTGTAATTTAACTGAGGTGGGCTGCAGTCCCTTTGGCATCCAAGTTTTCTAAAGGTTCTGATTGTGCTGCTGCTCCTTGTTTCTGTTGGATGCTGTACCGTGTTTGGGACACGAGCAAAAAGAGAGAGTAAGGAAAGATGAAAAGGAAGAGGATTCATGCAGTGAGATTGAATCTTGGGAAATGGGTTCAGCTGATGTGGATATTTAGCCAGCTGCCCAGTATAATGATTCAGAATGCTCAACTCCTGTAGTTTGCCAACTTGTTACTGCTCAATCACCCTAGTCTGTTGGCAGAAAAAACGTTAAGTGACTGTTACCAGTTTGTCGTTGTCAGCAATGGCTTTGACTCAGTTTAAAGATCAGAAAAATCCAGACTTATTCTAATTTTCTCCCAACAAAGGACAAACGCTGTTGTCCACACCACCACCCACTTAATACTTGAAAAAATTATGCCCATAACTGAACAAAATATGGGGTCCATAAATTGAAAGGGCCCTTACACATTAGAAACATAAATTAAAGAGAGACCCACAGCTTCATTGGAGGAAACTTAATTAAATAATGATTGGGACTGCTCTAGAGAAAATTAATTAAATGTAAGGATGATCAGTGGGGAGAGACGACAACCGTCTTTTCCTTCTGGTTACCATAGGGCTATTGAGAGCTGATGCAGCGATACTGCAAGACCAACCAGGCTGGCAGCCAAGCAATTGAATGAGGGTGCCAAGCAGCCAACAGCAGAAGCATCAGGCAGAATGGCCCACCAGTCAGGGCAGTTAGTGAGGTAGTTAGCGACTCAGAAAGGCAAAAGAAGCAAAGGTTAAATAGTGTTCAGCACAGGAATTTGACAGGGTTAAAAGGTATATACTTCAATGCAAGGAGTATTACAAACAAAGCAGATGAACTAAGGGAACAGATAGACACATGGTAGCATGATATCATTGCTATAACGGAAACCTGGCATAAAGAGGGGGATAATTGGCAGCTCGATATCCCTGGATATATTCAGGCAGGATAGAGTGGGTGATAAAAATGAGGGTGGGTAGCATTATTGGTTAAAGAATCAGTTATAGTTGTGAGAAGGGATGATATGCTAAATGGACCATCAATCGAGGCCATATGGGTTGAGCTAAGAAATAAAAAAGGGGCAGTCACACTACTAGTGTACTATAGACCCCCGAATAGCGAAAGGAAGATAGAAGAACAAATATGTAGGCAAATTTCTGAGTGCAAAAATAAGAGGGCAATAATAGTAGGGGACTTAAACTATCCTAACATCAACTGGGATTCAAACAGTGTGAGGGGCACAGAGGGTGCAAAATTCTTGATTGGTGTCCAGGAGAACTTTTTTAGCCAGTACGTGACAAGCCCAACAAGAGGGGATGCAATTCTAGATTTAGTCCTGGGAAATGAAGACGGGCAAGTGGGTGACCATATTGGGGATAGTGACCACAATTCAGTTAGTTTTAGCATTATTATGGAAAAGGACAGAGTTAAATCAGGAGTAAATTTAAATTGGGGGAAGGCAAATTTTACAGAACTAAGAGGTGATTTGGCAGAAGTGGACTGGACACAACTACTTGAGGAGAAATCAATGGCAAGCCAGTGGGAGGCACTAAAACGTGAAATTCTATGGGTACAATGCAGACACGTCCCCTCAAAGAAAAAGGATGGCACTGCCAAATTTAGAGCCCCTGGTTGTCTGAAAGTATACGGGGCAAGATAAAGCAGAAAAAGAAAGCTTATGACTGTCACAGAAAACTAAATACTGCAGAAAGCCTAGAGGAGTATAGAAAGTACAGGGATGATGTAAAAAAGGAAATAAGGAGAGCAAAGAGAGGGCATGAAAAAATATCAGCTGGTAAGATTAAAGAAAACCCAAAGATGTTTTATCAGTACATTAAGAACAAGAGGATAGCTAAGGAAAAGGTGGGACCTGTCAGGGATGATAAGGGTAACTTGTGTGTCGAAGCAGAGGATGTTGGTCGGGTTTTAAATGAATATTTTGTCTCCGTATTCACAAAGGAAAGGGATGATCCGGACGTGGTAGTTAAGGAGGAAAGGTGTGAAATATTGGATAAGGTAAACATAACGAGAGAGGAAGTACTAGAGGGACTGGAATCCTTGAAAGTTGATAAGTCACCAGGGCCGGATGGATTGTTTCCTAGGCTATTGAAGGAAGCCAGGGAGGAAATAGCGGATGCTCAGAGGATCATTTTCCAATCCTCACTAGATACAGGGTAGGTACCGGAGGACTGGAAGACTGCAAATGTAGTACCATTGTTTAAAAAGGGTATGAGGGAAAGGCCGAACAATTATAGGCAGGTCAGTCTTACCTCGGTGGTGGGCAAACTATTAGAATCAATACTGAGAGATAGGATAAACTGTCACTTGGAAAGGCATGGTTTAATCAGGGATAGTCAGCATGGATTTGTTCAGAAAAGGTCATGCCTTACAAATCTAATTGAATTCTTTGGGGAAGTGACAAGGAGGATTGATGAGGGTAGTGCAGTGGACGTTGTCTACATGGATTTTAGTAAAGCATTTGACAAGGTCCCACATGGCAGTCTGGTCAGAAAGGTAAAAGCCCATGGGATACAGGGAAATGTGGCAAATTGGATCCAAAATTGGCTCAGTAACAGGAACCAAAGGGTAAAAGTTGATGGATGTCTTTGCGAATGGAAATCCATTGATAGTGAAGAGGATAGCTGTAGACTCCAAGAAGATATCAATGGGTTGGTGGAGTGCGCAGAAAAGTGGGAAATGGAGTTCAACCCGGAGAAGTGTGAGGTAATGCACCTAAGGAGGGCAAACAGTAAAAGGGAATACGCAGTAAACGGGAATATATGAGAGGGGTAGAGGAAGTGAGAGACCTTGGAGTGCATGTGCACATGTCCCCGAAGGTGGCAGTACAGGTAGATTAGGTTGTGAAGAAGGCATACGGAATGCTCTCCGTTATTAGCCAAGGTAGAGAATACAAAAGCAGGGATATAATGATGGAACTGTATAAAATGCTGGTAAGGCCACAACTGGAGTATTGTGCGCAGTTCTGGTCACCACATTACAGGAAGGACGTAATTGCTCTGGAGAGAGTGCAGAGAAGATTTACAAGAATGTTGCCAGGGCTTGAAAATTGCAGCCATGAGGAGAGATTGGATAGGCTGAGGTTGTTTTCCTTGGAGCAGAGGAGGCTGAGGGGAGACTTGATTGAGGTGTACAAAATTCTGAGGGGCCCAGATAGAGTCGACAGGAAATACCTGTTTCCCCTAGCGGAGAGTTCAAGAACTAGAGGACATAGATTTAAGCTGATTGGCGGAAGGATTAGAGGGGACATGAGGAAAAACTTTTTTACCCAGAGGGTGGTGGGTGTATGGAATTCGCTGCCTGAATTGGTGGTGGAGGCAGGGACCCTCAGCTCTTTTTAAAAAGTACCTGGACCTGCACCTAAAGTGCTGTAAGCTGCAGGGTTACGGACTGGGTGCTGGAAGGTGGGATTAGAATGGACACCTGGTTGTTCTTTGAGCCGGCGCGAACACGATGGGCCGAATGGCCCCCTTCTGTGCTGTATCTTTTCTATGGCAGCCATTTAACAAACGCTGGGGGAAGAGAGGCACGGCAGTGGTGGCAATACTGCCATTAATCAGACGGGGTTGACAAGTGAAGTGGGTCACAAGCAACCCATGCTACTTGGCAGAAACAGGAGCAAGGGAATCAAGAAAGCAGGGCCCCCGGGTGAGTATAATGGAAATGCCTTTACTAAGATACTGGCAATTCTCTGGTAAATGCACTGCTATTGTGCCACCCTGTGGTAAATGTTAAGTACTGCAGTGAGAATTGACAGAGCTTGAGTTCAGTTGATCGATGGTCACGTAACCTTCGGTGGCATAACATTATGCTCACAGTGCCATGAGCGTAGCAATATCATTAGAATGCTGCTACCACTCACTGTTTGTAATATATAATAGATGGTATGCTCTGATTTTATTGAGTCAAATAAAAGCTTTAACAAGGGTTAATATAGCCAAGTTCAGCATCATTGTGCCAGTATGCAGGTAGCATTTTTTTTCATTTTAAGGTATAGAAGAGCTGCAATTTAACTAATAATCCTGAAATAATTTGGATATAAATTACTCAGTGGGGTTCACACCAATGGTGGAATAATGTCAGAAGATTTTCCCACAGGTTTTTACCTAATGTTTCAGGAAGTATAATTTCTTCTGGATGTGTCACAATGTGAATAATTTATTTAAAAATCAGCTGAACTTTGGACCACTGACTGGGACTTATGACAGCTGCTTCCTTTTGCTGTAACTGTAGCAACTGTAGCGTTCGAAGAGCAGGAAGTCCTGTTTGGTTACAGCAACTGGAGAATGTGCTTGGGTTGTTGCAGCTATATGCAATCAATTTATCGTCCTTTATTGTCTCGGCTTATTTAAATGAAAGTCCCAGAAGCTTGACAAAATGGAAAGGGGACTGATTTGTTTTGCTATATTTGCGACTGTAGTTTGGCTGATAGTGGGGCTGTACGTCATTGTGTGCCTTTTACTTCTGTATTCAATTTGCTGCAAAACGCAAAATGAGGATCGCCATATGGAAAACCAGCCTCTGCCACCTGAGGAACTTTCAGAGAGCGTGTGACATGAACCACGGACAGATTATATGGAGCCCATATTTTGGAATGTCTGTTGGAAGAGAGGCACAGTGAGGTTTAAAAACTGTTTGTATGCTACCGTACTACTTCAGTAGCGTGCTAAAGAAATAAGTTTGAATACTACTGCACTGTGTTTTCTATTCTGAATTGAAAACATCGGCGCATAGGATTGAAAAGACTTATTCAATGTGTGCTTGTTACAAAGGACAGTGAGGTTCTGTAACTCCACATAACTCATGAGCACTAGGCACTTCGGAGTGATTGAATAATGAGCTGGGAATATATTTGGATGTCGCTTATGAACCTTTGGTGCGGGAAAAGATTGCATTAACTTTGTGCAAGTTTATCTGGTAGATTTTCTGATTATATTGTGGGAATTGATTTCTAAGTGTATTTTATTGTACAGTGGATTCAAAATCAATATATGTCTCATATACTTAATTCTGAAGTCTGTAAATGTATTTGGGAATGTGCAATCATTTACATAAAGTTAAATTTATTTTTTTCCAAAAGAAAAATCTTTTGTTCCTCCTTACGCCAGAGTATATGTCCAATGTAAATATGCTAGCCAGTTAGACATTTTTAAGCAACACCAAAAAAGGTTGGAAATCTGTCCAAGATTAAAATTGACAGTTATGTAATTAGTTTTCATGAATTAACAGATAATTGTTTACACTTTATAGTTAAACTGAGTTTCAATTATGATGTGAGTTTTCTCAATAAATAAGTTGGAGATGACATTATTTCCCTCTTTATTTTTGGTCATGAATTTCTGTCAAATGTTTGTCTTTGACTTCTACAATATAAAGTGAACTAAATTAACAGTCTAAATACAGAACTGATTAAATGATTTGTATCATTCCATACACTTAGATATGCAAGATACAGCCACATTTTTGAGAGCTGATTTATTAAAAAAAGTGTACTTTGGGATCTTAGTAAAAGATAGTAATGAATTCAGATATTTTGTTTATATTCTATATTCTTTTAAAAAGCTAGATGCTCGAGTGCATCTGCTTTAATTTAATTAATTTTAATTGTGGAATAAAAGCATTAAGTGGACCAATTTTAAGCCACTGTGAAATCATGTAACAGAAGCATACTGTCATGAATTGAACCGTTTAGGTGCCTGACAGACGATGTAGTGAAATGCTTTTACTCTTCATTGACCACATGCATAAAATTCTTGCCAGGAAAAGCCAACATGAAATATTTGTTGCAAATTGTGTGGTACAAGTATATCTACCTGGAAAAACTGCTAGTTTCTTGCAAAGTGTAAACCCCATTGATTTTCTTAATGCACTGATTACAGTGTTCATGTTGCTCTTTGTTTTTAACTTTTGTTTTATTTTTTTGAAAACACTGTTCATTAGATTGAGTGTATATTGAGATTTACTTTAAAGTATGAAGCCTAGTAATACAGAAGTTCAGTAAATTAGGTTAAAGCATAAAAAGAAAACTGCAAACACTGGAGACTGAAGTAAAAAAGTAGCAAATGCTGGAAATACGCAGCAGATCCATCAACATCTGTGAAGAGAGAAGACACATTTAACATTTTGGGTGTCGACTCTTTGTCATTAGAGTGATGAAGGGACAAAAGTTAAACCATCTTTTCTCTTTATAGGTCCTGATTGACTTGCTGGGTTTGATTTTAAAAGGGCGTTGGGATGGCTGCGGTGGGGGGTCAAACCCGACGAATAAAATCTTAGCTTTCCCCACGCGATCGCGACTTAATTGGTGGCCATTAATCTTGTTTCCGGGTTTGCCATCTGAAAGCTGTGCAGTGGGCGGACTGTGCACCCGCATGACAGGCTGTCAGCTGGAGCGTCTGGATTTAAAGGGCCATTGCTCCAATGGATTTTTCTGGAGCAAAGACCATGAAGACCCAGTGGAGCAGCACGGGCAAGGCTGCTCCAAGATTTAACGACACCTCACTTCAGCTGCTACTGGCCAGGGTGAGGAGGAGGAGGAGGAGGGAACTATTTTACCCAGCCAATAGGAGGAAGTGCCCTGCCTCTGCCACCAAGAAGGCCTGGCTCGAGGTTGCAGAGGAGGTCACCAGCAGCAGCAACATATCCCGCAGTTGGGTCCAGTGCAGGAAGTGTTTCAATGACCTAACTAGGTCAGCAAAAGTGAGTACACTTAATGATTCTCCTGCATTCCGTGGTGAACATCAACCACCCCCCCACCCCCCCCCCCCACCCAACTCATTCTGCACACCAAGACTACTCTATCACGTCACTCCTCACACCCACTTAAGGCTCATCCTCAACTTACCTGCACTTCCTGATCACATCCTCAGCTCCCCATTAGTCACTCCACCACTACCACTTACCCCCAATCCTCATCCAATGTGATGTCTCTGTCTCATACTAACCCTCTGATGCACCTCTTTCATGGTCAGCCTCACGTAAAGCAATGCGTTCATCGGCTGACCACTTCACCATCACTCACTCACACGTCTGTACTTTCTCCCCTTCTAGGAGAAAAGAGCACAAAATGCATTGTGAGAGGGCAAGGACTGGAGGGGGACCACAACAAATAGTGGTCCTCACAGATGTGGAGGAGGAGGACCTGCAGATCAGCCGCACCCTCGAATGCCTGTCCATCGGGGACGCCGACACTGGCATCCCACAAACATCTGGTGACACACCTTTAACATTCATCACACCAAACATCAATTGATGTTAATAATGCTTGCATGTTGAACACCTCTGTATGCTTGTTGCAACATAACACATCTGTGATGATGCTTAATATTGCCTTCTGTTTTCTTACAGGCCCTTCAATGACCACAGTGATGGCAGAAGACAATTGCTCAGAGGATCTGCCAACCTCTGAGGGCGCATAGTCACATCTTAGCAAGCCATGCACCAGTGCAGATACTCAACTCGGTGGGTCCTAGTAGTCAGTTAGTTGGGTTGGCACCACACACAAATGAGCATGAGCAGACACTGGTGGGAGGGGCAGCTGTGGAGAGTCTGCGTCGGTGGGTGCACTCCTCCCCAGGCTCTACTCATCTGGACGCAGATGCTGAACCCTGGGGGCCATCCTTTAAAAGGAGAATAATCGAGGGACTGCAGCACATTTGCAGGGTACTGGAACAACTGCCACGCGCACTCTCCACAATAGCGCAGTGCATGGAGGAGTCCAACTCCTGCATTAGTAGAATGGTGGCACAGGGACGTGAGGAACTGTCTGAGATAGTGTCACAGGTAAGTGTGGGAATATCTGCAATGGAGAGAAGGCTAGCCTGCATTGAGCTTCAAGCATGGCTCGCAAATGAGTCCATTCAGGCTCTGACAACGGCCGTTCGGACTCACGGTGAGCAACATTCTGCTGCCTTAAACAGGCAGACAGAAACTTTACAACTAGGCTTCCAAGGCAGCACACGTGACGATCCGGATTCTTTCCCCTCAGTCTGGTTCAGTAATAACTGAAGTCGAATACATTTTAAAGCTTCTTTGCCACGTAGACACACGTATCCTCCAAACTGTTCTCCAGCAGGATGGTAGGAGTGATATGGACCTGGTCCAGGAGAGAGATGATAGCGAAAGGGGACGTGGAAGTGGGGATGCCACTCAAAGCGCTCCCACATATCACCCGTTGCCCCCCTCTCAACCAGTACCCACAATGCTGCCTCCTCTCCTGGTGGCTAAGTCAGCCTTCGCACTGGTGCAGGTGGAGCAGTCTTTGGAGGGGCCCTCATGGGCTCCAAAACCCAGAGGGCGTAGGCTGAAAGCATCTAAGCAGTCCGGCCGTGAACATGAACAACTTGCCACTACCTCTGCTGCAGCCACAGGGGATGCACCACATAGAAGTGTAGGAAGAGAAAGGCTAAGGATTTGTGATCACGAAGGTTATGCACAAGGGTGTCTGAAAGACTGTCATGTTTTTCTTTTATATTTAGTTTCTGTCAAAGTCACATTAAATGTTATCATTCTTACCACTACTGCCACGTCTTGCCCATTCTTGACTGGCTTTTGTGATAGGGTCCTTTCATGTGCTTCACCATGAACGGCGACACTTGATGCCACCCAGTGGGTCACTTTACAGTGGGTGTATGTGTAGTTGCAGAACTGTTTTGTGCAGTTGGGGGGCTGGTGTTGGCGCTGGTCTTTCCAGGTAGTTTGAGGTCTGGACTCTTCTTACTTTCTGATCTTAGGAGAATCATTCACATATGAGTGACTTCCTGGCCACACGAGCAGCCAGGTGAGCCGCTGCTCTGCCCATGGGTTCAGCCTCCTCCTGCTCCTCCTCAGTGTGGATGAGGGTATGGGGCCTCCTCAACCAGTACCCCTCCCTGTTGTGCCATGTTGTGCAGGACACAACACACTACTATAATGCGACCCACTCTCGCTGGTGCGTATTGAAGCGCTCCCCCAGAACGATCGAGGCACCGAAATCGCATCTTCAGCAATCCTATCGCATGTTCAGTTATAGACCTGGTGGCGATGTGGCTATCGATGTATCGACGCTGTTGCTCGCTAATGGAGTTCCTCGGAGATGTCATGAGCCATATGTGCGGGGATATACCTTGTCCCTGAGGAGCCAGCCTTTAGGGGTGTTCGGTGCGTGGAAGAGGCCCAGGATGTTGGATTCCCATGAGGTGAATGAGATGAGGAAAAATTTCTTCATTCAGCGGATGGTGAACCTGTGGAATTCTCTGCCATGGAAGGCTGTGGAGACCAAATCAATGAATATATTTAAGGAGGAGATAGATAGATTTCTAGACACAAAAGGCATCAAGGGGTATAGGGAGAGAGCAGGAATATGGTATTGAGATAGAGGATCAGCCATGATCGTATTGAATTGTGGAGCAGGCTCGAAGGGTCGAATGGCCTACTCCCGCTCCTATTTTCGATGTTTCTTTTCCTCCGAATGAACGAATCGTGACAGCTGCCAGGGAATCTGGCGCACACGTGAAGAAATCTTTTGCGGTGGTCACAAACGAGCTGAGCTTTGATGGAGTGATACCCTTTCTGTTGATGAACAGTCCTGGTTCCTGCGACATCGCTCCCTCTTCTTCCCCTCTGTGCTCTTGTGCAGGTGCCTGTGGCGCAGCACTGTGTTGTGGAACTCCCAGTGGTGGAAGTGCACGCCTTGCCTGGCAAGGCTGGTGATGTTGTTCATCTTTGGATGTACTGGTGAATGCAGCCATCGTGCCCCCCCCCACCCCCATCCTGATGGTGTCAGTTTGAGGGGGTCTGAAAAGTTGGTAAATATTTGTAAACAGAACAATTCTGAGTGGAAACCAAGAATTTTTAGTCTAAACACAAAGATATCCCAGCCAAACGTTTTTCTAAGAAAACTGAGTGCCCTGTTGCATTTTATCCCCATCTGTCAAACAGGCGTTTAAATGTCCAAATGGCTGCTGGCTGAAACACGACTCGTTCACCATGGCGTGTTTCGCACAGCATGGGAAACACAATGAGGCAGCTTTGAAATCGCTTGCCTTCATTGTAAATTACATTTATTCATTTTTAAACTACTTCAACTTGGTGATTTAGTGCTGGTAGAAGTAGGGAACCTTGGATGACTCGGGAGATTGAGGCCCTAGTTAAAAAGAAGAAGGAGGCATATGACATGCATAGACAGCTGGGATCAAGTGGATCCCTTGAAGAGTATAGAGATTGCCGGAGTAGAGTTAAGAGAGAAATCAGGAGGGCAAAAAGGGGACATGAGATTGCTTTGGCAGATAAGGTAAAGGAGAATCCAAAGAGCTTCTACAAATACATAAAGGGCAAAAGAGTAACTCGGGAGAGAGTAGGGCCTCTTAAGGATCAACAAGGTCATCTATGGGTGAGATCCTAAATGAATATTTCTCATCGGTATTTACGGTTGAGAAAGGCATGGATGTTAGGAAACTTGGGGAAATAAATAGTGATGTCTTGAGGAGTGTACATATTACAGAGAGGGAGGTGCTGGAAGTCTTGACGCGCAACAAGGTAGATAAATCTCCGGGACCTGATGAAATGTATCCCAGGACGTTATGGGAGGTTAGTGAGGAAATAGCGGGTCCCCTAGCAGAGATGTTTGAATCATCGACAGCTACAGGTGAGGTGCCTGAAGATTGGAGGGTAGCAAATGTTGTGCCTTTGTTTAAGAAGGGCGGCAGGGAAAAGCCTGGGAACTACTGGCCGGTGAGCCTGACATCTGTAGTGGGTAAGTTGTTAGAGGGTATTCTAAGAGACAGGATCTAAAGGCATTTGGAGAGGCAGGGACTGATTAGGAACAGTCAGCATGGTTTTGTGAGAGGAAAATCATGTCTCACGAATTTGATTGAGTTTTTTGAAGGGGTAACCAAGAAGATAGATGAGGGCTGTGCAGTAGACGTGGTCTACATGGACTTTAGCAAAGCCTTTGACAAGGTACCGCATGGTAGGTTGTTACATAAGGTTAAATCTCACGGGATCCAAGGTGAGGTAGCCAATTGGATACAAAATTGGATTGACGACAGAAGACAGAGGGTGGTTGTAGAGGGTTGTTTTTCAAACTGGAGGCCTGTGACCAGCGGTGTGCCTCAGGGATCGGTGCTGGGTCCGCTGTTATTTGTTATTTATATTAATGATTTGGATGAGAATTTAGGAGGCATGGTTAGTAAGTTTGCAGATGACACCAAGATTGGTGGCATTGTGGACAGTGAAGAAGGTTATCTAGGATTGCAACGGGATCTTGATAAATTGGGCCAGTGGGCCGATGAATGGCAGATGGAGTTTAATTTAGATAAATGTGAGGTGATGCATTTTGGTAGATCGAATCGGGCCAGGACCTACTCCGTTAATGGTAGGGCGTTGGGGAGAGTTATAGAACAAAGAGATCTAGGAGTACAGGTTCATAGCTCCTTGAAAGTGGAGTCACAGGTGGATAGGGTGGTGAAGAAGGCATTCAGCATGCTTGGTTTCATTGGTCAGAACATTGAATACAGGAGTTGGGATGTCTTGTTGAAGTTGTACAAGACATTAGTAAGGCCACACTTGGAATACTGTGTACAGTTCTGGTCACCCTATTATAGAAAGGATATTATTAAACTAGAAAGAGTGCAGAAAAGATTTACTAGGATGCTACCGGGACTTGATGGTTTGACTTATAGGGAGAGATTGGATAGACTGAGACTTTTTTCCCTGGAGAGTAGGAGCTTTAGGGGTGATCTTATAGAAGTCTATAAAATAATGAGGGGCATAGATAAGGTCGATAGTCAAAATCTTTTCCCAAAGGTAGGGGAGTCTATAACGAGGGTGCATAGATTTAAGGTGAGAGGGGAGAGATACAAAAGGGTCCAGAGGGGCAATTTTTTCACTGAAAGGGTGGTGAGTGTCTGGAACGAGCTGCCAGAGGCAGTAGTAGAGGCGGGTACAATTTTGTCTTTTAAAAAGCATTTGGACAGTTACATGGGTAAGATGGGTTTGGAGGGATATGGGCCAAGTGCAGGCAATTGGGACTAGCTTAGTGGTATAAACTGGGCGACATGGACATGTTGGGCCGAAGGGCCTGTTTCCATGTTGTAAACTGCTATGATTCTATGATTCTAATACCGATTTCCGGGTTTGGGAACGGCGCGTGGACCCAGATGGCTCTGGGTCGTGCGCGTTGTTAGGTGTGTTGGAGCCGGGATTTCAGCCCGCCCCTGAAAAACATGATTTTCTTTGCCCCCCCCCCCCCCCCACAACGCACCCGCAGATTTCTTTTAAAATTGTGCCCGCTGTGTTTTCATCATTTTCTGTTTTTCCTTCGGTTAGTTAGAATGCATTTATAAAGAAGATAGAAAAAAATTGGTTTGCAGGGTTTGTGTACCGTTGCCTTTCCAATAATATTAATAGTGACAAGCTCAATGAACTCACTACTAAATTGTTTGTCTACTTATGTATTACTGCAACTGTAATAGTCACAAATAGCATTATGAACTGGGTTTGAAAACTTCTCTGCAGATAATACAGATTACAAGTCTGGTATTTATTTTGATAGCTCTCAGCCATTACTCTTATACTTAAAATGACGAGTAACAGTTTAATAATTTGTGAAGTTATATAGCCCTCCTATGTAGATATTGTTCCATTGTGTTTTAGTAATACTATAAGGTGCTGCAAAGATTGATTATGCTAAATCTGGAAGCAAATGTCATCCATGCAAGGATCTAAACTTAGAAAATGGAAAAATATCCAACCATTAAAGCACTTTTACTTAATAATCAATTTTAACTGTGTGTATTATAACAGGTGGTAAATCAATGGAACTGTGCCTGTTCCTTTCAGTATTGGCAGACAGCAGACTTCTAGTGAGCTATAACATAATAAGTAAAATAGAAGAAGTCATTCCACCAAATGTGGCAGTAACGTTATAGGTAAGAGCAATTATTCATGGGACATCCCATAGTTAGTAGCAGATTATTCCATACCACAGAATAAATAGCTATGAAATTCAGTATACATTTCAAATCTGTATTGCAGTTCTATGCAGATTTATACATTGTCCTCTGCCCTACTAAAACAATTATTCTGCATTGTTGTTGCAACCTATTTATGAAGTACAATGGTGATAAGCCACAATTCTAACATGCATCCTATCCAAGTGTTAACATTTTTTTCCAGTTTTCTGCACATAACCCAACTCTCGTATTCTGAAAGCAGTAACTCATGCTGGGGTATGATTCCAAAAGGGCTGTTTGTTCTCCAGTGTCCCATTGTTCAAGTGTGAGCCTCTAGGGCGAGTGTTGACAGGTTATTCTTCACTGTGAGGCATCACCATTGAGCTTGTTCTTGTTTTCACATGATGTCCTCACATACGCATTTCCAATGGGTGTCACTGAATAGCAATCAGGAACCTCACCTAATCTTTTTTATATGCCCTTCCCTAGCCTAGATATGCTTGAGACCAAATGTGGTCTCCACAATTGCCTTGGCTAACTCGGCTCATATGTGGGATCAAACGTGGGATTTTCCTGATCTGAATAGTTCCAGCAATGCAGTTGTTCACTGGGCCCAACCCAATGTATTTTAATTGTTTTGAGATCTTGGAGAAACCTGCAGTATTTCGGAATCATTTGTGCACATATTCTGCAGCAGTAAATGTCGTGTGTGGATAAGAAATTAGAATCAGCAAATGTTGTAACGTTTAAGATGATTTAATTGATACAATATAAAATAGTGGGCCTAACACTGCTCCATCTGTTTATACAGTGTTGTAAAAATCAGTCGGTTGTAAGTACAGGACGAGGAATTAAAAGAATATTGTGCAAGATTAGATTTTAAACCGGGAATGGATTGTAGTTTTTGTACTAACTCATTCAGCAGAAGTAATATTGTGTGTATTTTTAACAGCCTTATTTGCTGCAAAGTTGTAATGGAACAATTAAGATTTTAAAATTTTTTAACTACAGTGCCCTTGCCACAGTCTTGTGGAGACTGATAATTGACAAAGAGCTACATAGTACTGCTGCATGCTCAGTCAGGACTGAATTTTTAAAAAATCGTTTGACAGCTAAGGCTTGGTATTCAGGATGAAAAGGATGCTCATTTTCAACTGAATTCAGTGGCCCCAGAGTCAGATCCAAAATGGTGTGTGTGCCTGAAACGTTGGAGAATAAACCCAAATCTGATTACTTCTGCTTGAAAGAAAAAGCATATATTGCTCTGGTATATCAGCTATTCACTACTATAGTACTGTAACATTAGCCTTTAGTCTCGGCTGATTCAGTAATCTTATTTGAACTACATATGTTAAGACAACTCCCTTGCACTTTTGGATCTGGTAACTCCTACAAGCTACCTTTCCCTGCCTTTCAAAAAACAAATAAATGAGAAGAAAGAACGAATCTTGCAGTTAATTATAATCTTTGTAACTATTACATTTTAACAGGGGTTCTGATGGTAAGGCTCTGTTTTCAGTGACTTTATGGTAAACATATAATAAAGAATTAGCTCATCCAAATAAAAGAGGAATGATGCCCTATTTATATTGCATTTAACTTTTTTATGCTGATGAGCTGTCTATTTAGATGAAAGCCACTATTAGTGTAGTGGAATTGCAGTAAAACAGGAAATTGCATGGGAAGCATATGACTGAGCTGTGCACAATGGCTCACCGAGGTTATTAAAGTAGATACGGTAGTACTGAATTATATTTTTATTGATAGCTGATGGCCAACAGTTACATCGCTTTGTAGCTATATGCATGTTGGTATATTGTTTCTTTCAAAAAGAAGGGATTCATCCCTACTGTGTATAAATTGCAGGACTTCATTGAGATATGGTTAGACAAGTAATATGAACAGATAGTCCTAAAATGAATTTATTTGTTGGAAGAACAGCTGGAAAAAAGTCAGTAACTATCAATCAGCAGGTTCAGCAGTCGGGAGATCTGGGCAGTAAATTCAGTAAGTTGCAGATGATTCTGATTTTATGTATTGTGATGTCCTCCTCAATTGCATAGATTCTTGACAGCTGTTCTGTTGTTTTTCAGTTGGATATGCCAAGGGAACACATTACTGCTAATGTCGCCACAATCATCAAGGATGTTTGTACACAAAGACCACTGAGTTTTGGTGAGTAATACTGTTGCTCTGTTTAGAGTTTGTGTCCTATTTTTGTGTACAAATCTGGAATCTTTGAGAAGTAAACCAAATATCCTCCACATGATATATTTAGTTAGGATGAAATTTATATAGACTGGGGTTGGGGGGACGGAATCTGTAGGAAGACTAAAAAAACACTCTGCTTTTCATTCTTGGGGCTGTCGTTGGAATCTAGCCAGAGTTGTGGATCCCGATTAAATGAGTTTAGTGAATTTCAGTCCAGTCTTATTACGTGTGGGGTTCACAACACAAATTGATAAGTTATAGCCAGTCTTCCTGAGTGAGACTACAAGGATGACAGATGCGGGAAAGTGCATTTGGGTAATTTTCTAAGGTTGCACTTAAGATGCATTAGAGCAGATTAGAGAGAGATTTATTGTGCATTTAACATTTAACACATACTACATGTGACATGGGAGCAGAGCAGATTTTAGATTCCAAAGGTAGAAAACCGTTCCACTGCTCAGTTATGACATCTTCTCCTTGATGAAAGCATAAATTCAAAATGTTTTTATTGTATGTGTGTAATTAAAATAAAAGATTCGAATCAAGGTTCGCCCAGTTAAGGGCCAGGAAGGTCCCAGTTTGCTCCCCAGTCTGTGCTGAATTAGCTGGAATGGCAGTAGGAATGATACAATTGACATCAATGTTGGATTAGGGAGGGGTAAAGTTGACTAGAGTTTTCGCTCAAGATTGCTATCCAGCAATCCCTGCTGAACATGCATGACTGGGCATTGCACACGGACAGGATAGGGTTCAGTTGCATTCCACCAAATGGTAGTGTTGCAGTGACTCCAATGGGAGGGAAGGGAAAAGGCTATATTTACAGTGTGACATGTTTACATAGGCAGTTTCCATTGTAAACATAGAAATAGGAATTTATTATGGAAAAAGTGATGGGAAGTGCATACAGATGTAAGATGTTTAATGTAATATTGGGGAGGAGAGAGGTAAGTTTACCAGCCAAAAGAAAGGGAATCCACATAATTCAAGACAAAACGTGCTTTAAAGGAACAGACTTCCATAATTCCACTGTTGGTTTTTTTGATTACCAGTGATAACATTTAAACAATGAGGCATACTACACAAAAGGGGATGAGTTAACTAACTTGAAATCTGACCACTTTTAGATTGTTCTTCCTGCTCTAAGCCCTTGAATTGCACAATTTAGAAAATATAATCATTTGGAATGTGCAGTTTTCCTATTCTGTATATCCTGGTTTCAGCTTTGTATTTCATACAATTGTTTGTGTTAAAAATAGAACACAAAAACAAACAGTTTAAGTTAGCAGATGTTTTCTACTTTTATTTTTTTCAGGGCCATTTGTTGAACGAGCCATTATATGCAGTGCAACTAGTGAGTCTTTGCTGTTCAAAGTAGAACCTTTCCTTCCTCAAATAATGGAAGACAATGAAGAAGAGAATCAAAATGTCAATAATTAACTATTGTGCTATTATGTACAGATGTACTACTGCTGTTTTGTGTCCATATGGCATATTATGATGCAATAAACCTTGATTCATGTGTCATGAATGAACAAGTTGAGTTTATCAGCACTGCTTAAACAGGGGCTGTGTGGACTGAAATTTAATCAAGTAAACAACCAATGTGCATCCTGTTAATGTTCATTTAAAAGGAATATTTGCTGTGGCACAGATACAATCCCCATACATGCTTAGTGTTTGCTCAATGGGAACGATTGGATAAGATTTTTCTCAACATAGATTGTTATGATAAGCTACTACTGGATAGAGTTTTCACATGGTGTTTTACAAAGAATGTGGATGTCTCCAATGTACCATATTATCATACCTTGTAAATTCTCCTTTGAAATATTATCACTAACAACTAAAAAAAAATTAAAGGCTGTCATTTTTGAGTCATTGCAAAGTAATTTCTCTTAGGTTTGACACCACATGGAGTATAACTCTAGTATAGTGTCAAGGCAGGTTTAAAAGTGCTCGGGTGTCCCGTCGCACCTGCTGGGCACTTTCTAAACTGAAGCAGAGTTTTCAGAGTGTGGATACTTTAGTTCACATTCTCAACACATCTAAAATTAACCTGCTGAAAGTGGAGCTCTGTGCAAGCATGTTCCCACATATGCACAAAACTCTCTCGTAGCAGCAGCAATGTGCTTTAATAATAGTTTTGTGAAATCAAACTTGGTTTGGCACTGGATCCACCATGTCTTATACTCGTGCTGATTTTTTGGCTAATGTTAGTTAATGGAGAAAGATATATTCAGTCGTGTCCTTACCAACCTGCTTGACTCCTAAAAGCTGGCTGCATTAGCAGTGTCTGGGAAATGCCCATCCACCAGTCCTATCAATGAGACACAAGGTTCAGAAAAACCTACAAAGAGAAGGAAATAGAGAGAGAAATCTGAGGTATGTAAAATAAACAAAAACATAAAGTGCTGGACATGCCCAGCAGGTCCACCAGCTTCTGTAAAGAGAAAAGACATGTTAACTTTTCAGTTGAAGACCCTTCATTAGAACTCTCAAAAATGTTTATCTAAAATATGGGTGGGTCATCCTGGCCCATATAATGAGTTTAATGAATGTTCCAGGAGGTTTTAGGTTGGATTGTGCAAAACTTTTAAAGTCTTCAGTTTTTGCCTCATGAATGAATTGGCTTAGTGCCAACATTGGCCTCGAATCTGCTGATCATTTCAGCCTCAATATTACCAATTTTGGTTTCACACATTTCCTTTTTTCCCCCCAATTTTCTCCTCCTGACAATGGCCTTTATTGGTGAATGGTTCTGTGGGAGCTGGCAATGCTCCCATACCTCACAAAGGTAGTTTGGCACGTGTGAGCCTAGATATTGTGTGTCTATTTAAATGAGAAAGATAGCATCATAATCAAACCAGATCCTGTCCTTGGCCAATATCCAGACATGCACATTTTCCAGCAAGGGTCTCTGGATAGTGACCAGGAGCTGGATATCTGGCTAATTTTTTTCCATCTCCCTAGCCCAGGGAAAATATAGTGTTGAGTTTGGGCTTTCTCCTAAAAGTCTTAACAAATTTTCAATAGCAAATAGGCAGTTTCCATAAGCAGACTTGTGTCTGATGAACCGAAACTTCCAATTTAGGCGTGACTTGAATGGGATAGCATGCCATAAGACTAACAATTACCTTTTACTGGGGTGAGAAGCATAATGCACACATTGCAACACTGAACTTACTTCATGAATTCTTACACGACAAAAAAAGGTGATAAACAGAAAATTATGTCTTTTGTTTAGTACCTAAGGTCAAAATGGAGGTCTCGCCAATATGTTTCAAAATGGAGGATAGGAGACAGGACGTCTGCAAAAAAAGAGATAGCTAGTCTTTTTGATGGCTGGGGGTCAAGCCTGCGGGGGGTGATGTCTACAATTCGACAGATGGTGCTGTATACAACTCAATTCTCTCTACCAAACCTATAGAAAGATCCATTGTAAGGTGTAATACCCACTTTGGGGGAAATATACAGAGGAAGCTGCCACTTACAGTCATTAATATCTAATAAAAAAAAACCTTCCTCATGTAAAGATGAATAACATCTCGACTTGTTTCATTATTTCAAATACAGTGACATTAAATTGCAATGCTGATTGCTAGTTTTCAAACTTCGGTCGCCTTTTAGGGCGTAACGTGTAATAGGTCGCGACTTGTTGCATGCGTTTCTGGTTGCGATGCGTTATAGGTCGTGACACATTTTATGTCACCTTTTTGGTCATGGCACATTTTATGTTGTAATGCTTTATAGGTTGTGATGCGTTTTACGTTGTGTTTCAGGTGGCATTTTGGGTCTTGATGCATTTTAGGTCTCGGCGCGTTTCAGGTCGCCTTTTAGGCCATATCACGTTTACACCGCGATTTAGTTCGCAACACATTATAGGGTGCAACGTGTTATGGGTTGCAGTGCGTTTTACGTCGCGCTATAGGTCGCGACACGATTTACGTTGTGTTTTAGTCATGATGCGTTTTATGTCGCGTTATAGGTCGTGACGCGTTTCAGGTCGCGATGCATTTGTGTTGCTTTTTTGGGCGTGGCACGTTTTACGATGTGTAGTAGGTCACGATGGGTTATAAGTCGTGAGGCGTTTTATGTCACGTTATAGTTTGCGATGCATTATAGTTTCCGACGCGTTATAGTTTGCGATGCGTTAACGAAGCGTTGTAGGTCGCAACATATTTTAGGTCTTGATGCATTTCCAGTTGCGACGCGTTGTAGGTTGCAACGCATTATAGGTCCCGCAGGTCCTGACACGCTGTATGTTGCAGCATGTTTTAAGTCGCAACGTGTTTTTGGACGCATCATGTTTCCGGTCGCGAAGCCTTTTAGATCGCGATGCATTTCCAGCTGCGATGTTATAGGTCGTGTTGGATGGTGATGCGTTTTATGTCATGTTGTACGTCGCAACACTGTTTAAGTCACTACTTGTTTTTGGACACGTCACATTTCCGGTCGCGACGCTTTTTTAGGTCGCAGTGCGTTTCCAGCCATTATATGTTACATCGTGTTGGGTTATGATGCATTTTACATCGGGTTGTAGATCGCTTGTTGTTTTAGATCTTGACACATTTCTGATCGCGACGAATTATAAGTCTGAATGCTTTATCGGTCGCGACGAGTTTTCGGTCGCCTTTTAGGTCATGATGCGTTTTAGGTCGCGACGCGTATAGTTCGCAGTGTGTTACAGGTCACCTTTTAGGTTGTGCCGCGTTCAAGGACGCTATGTGTTTTAGGACACCTTTTAGGACGCGATGTTATCGATCATGATGTGTGGGTTGCAACACTTTATAGATCGTGATGCGTTATAGGTCACGCGTTTTATAGGAGCTGACTCCTTTTAGGTCGCAATACATTGTAGGTCGTGACGCGTTTCAGGTCGTAACGCGACTTCGGTCGCCTTTTAGGGCGTAACGTGTAATAGGTTGCAACTTGTTGCATGCGTTTCCAGTTGCGATGCGTTATAGGTTGTGACATGTTTTAGGTCACCTTTTAAGTCATGATGCCTTTTAGGTCGCATCAGGTTTCCGGTCGCGACGCATTTTAGGTCATATTTTAAGTCGCCTTTTAGGTCGCGATGCGTTTCCAGCAACAATGTGTTATAGGTTGTGTTGGGTTGTGATGCGTTTTACGACGCGTTGTAGGTCGTGGCACGTTTTAGGTCTCGACGTGTTTATGTTTGCGATGCATTATTGGTCGCGACGCATGTTATGTTGCGTTATAGGTCCTGATGCATTATATGTAATGACGTTTTAGGTTGCGACTCGTTTCCTGGAAATTGTGTTATCGGTCACGACACGTTTCAGGACGTGACGTGTTTTCGGTCACCTTTTAGGTCAAGATACATTTTAGTTCTCAACGCATTATATGTCATGAGGCATTTTACGTCATGTTCTAGGTCGCGATGCATTGTAGATCGCTTCGGTCGCCTTTTAGGTCGGGACGCGTTATAGGTCGCGACGCCTTTTTGGTCCTGATATTTTGGTCATTATATGTCATGAGACCTTTCAGATCGAGAGGCACCACAGGGCATAGCATGGTCACAATGCATTTTACGGTGCATTTTAGGTCACGACACGCTTTAGGTCTCGGCGTATTTCCAGTCGTGATGCATTATAGATCGCGATGCGACTTTGGTCACCTTTTAGGGCATGACGCATTTTACGTCGTTATGTGTTATGTCGCGTTATAGGTCCTGATGCGTTATATGTTATGACACGTTTTAGGTCGTGCGGCAGTTTACGTCGTGTTATAGGTCGCGGCGTGTTATAGTTCGTGATGCAATTTAATTCTCGACACGTTTTAGTTCTCGATGCGTTTTAGGTCTCGCTGTGTTTCTGGTCGCCTTTTAGGTCCTGACGCATTACTGGTTGCGACCCGCTTTCGGTCGCCTTTTAGGTTGTGACGTGTTTTATGTCGCCTTTAAACGCGCGGCGCATTTTAGGTCACGATGCGTGTCACGTTTACGGTTGCGCTGCATTTTAGATTCCTTTTTAATTAGCCTTTCAGGTCGCGATGCGTTTCTAGCCGCGATGTCTTATAGGTCGCGTCAGGGTTATGATACGTTATAGAACGCGATGTGTTTTGGGTCACCTTTTAGGTTGTGACACGTTTAATGTTGCATTTTAGGTCACGTTTTAAGTCGCCTATTAGGGCGCGATGTATTTCCAGCATTTTTTCATTTCTAAATGTGCTATAAGTCACGTCGGGTTGTGATGTGTTTACATCACGTTATAGGTCGCAGCACGTTTCCGGTAATATGTTTTATGCCCCGTTATAGGTAGTGATGCGTTTTAATTCTCAATGCATTTTAGGTCGTGACGCGTTTTAGGGCAAGTTACATTATAGGTCGTGTTGCGTTTCTGGTCACAACGCGTTTTAGGTCTCCACACATTTTAGTTTGCCTTTTAGGTTGTGACGTGTTTTACATCACTCTTTTGGTTGCAACGGGTTTTACTTTGCGGTATTGGTCGCGATGCGTTTACGTTACGGCCTTTAGGTTATGAGATCTAAAAAGCCTCACTATCTATAACACGATTTAGGTTGCCTTTTAGATCGCGATGTGTTATCGGTCACGTTCGGTTGTGGTGTGTTTCTGATCGAGTCCCGTCTTAGGTCGTGACGCATTTCACTTCGTGTTACAGGTTGTGACGCGTTTCTGGTTGGGATGCATTTCCAGTCTCGTCGCTTTTTATGTCTTGACACGTTTCCAGTCGCGGCACACGCATGGTAATGTATTTCCCTATTGCTCAGAATTAGTGATGCCAATTAGATGTAGATGCCAGTATTGTCGCTGTACTGGAACAGCTTAGCTAAGGCTAGTTGTGGAGCACAGGTCTTCAGCACTACAGCCGGGATGATGTTGGCGCCTGTAGCCTTTGCTGTGTCCAATGCACTCAGCTGCTTCTTGATGATATGTGGAGTGAATTGAACTGGCGGAAGACTGGCTTCTGTGATGGTGGGGTTATCGGGACTTCTGGCTGAAGATGGTTGCAAACACTTCAGCCTTGTCTTTTGCTAACATGCTGCGCTTCACCAACATTGAGGATGGGGATGTTCATGGAGCCTCCTCCACCCTCTTAAAACACAGGCTCAAGCTGCCTGGGAGATCACAGGGCAAGTGAATGCAGTCTCCTAAGTCCACAGTACCTGAGAGCAAATAGTGAGGAACAAGTTTAGTTATATTAAAAGAAGTTAAGTATAGGCATGTTTACATATATTCGGACCATATCTTGTATACAGGAATAGTACAAATATAACAGTCCATTTACTGCACCCTCAAGGACCTCATCAATTAAACTTGCACACAGCATTGTTCCCTTTTTGTGGCACACTTTTAATCCATATAAGTTGCATAGCACATTGCCAGTGGGGGCCAATAGTTCCACATACAGAGCTTTTTACAGATCAGTTGTCAGTCATGCTCAGAAAACCGGAATGCAAATTAATGGGAGTAGTCAAGGCTGCATCTGTTTTTCCACTTGACGCATTTCTGAAATTGATAGCATCAAACAAAAGTGCCCCCTTTTAGAGGGGCCACAACTAATAAAGAACTAAACCATAAAACAAAAGAAACTTGTAAAATGAAATAATAGTATTATCACCCGTGTCCGCTATTCCCGCTGGCCTCTGCTATGCTCCTTCATATTGGGACTCCAATTTGAATTCCTACAGGAGTTACATTCGCTAATCAGCTGCATGATGCACTAAAGTCATATGATCTTACTTGTCTTGGAAGCCACTGTCTGAGCGATACATTGTTGATTCTTCCCAGGATGAGGAAGTTCAAAGAAGTAGCCATTTTGCCTCAAGCACCGCACTCCACCTACCCTGAGCTCCAGCACAGATACTAATACCTGGAGGCTACAGTTAGAGTTTGAGGAAGGGGCACCAGGTGAGACACAAATTACAATTGAGGAGCAAGGGGAATGTGGCAGGAGAGGAATTGGAATGATCAGGCAAGGTTGCTGGCTTGTCCTGTTTGCCAATTGAGGAGCAAGGGGAATGATCTGGCAAGGTTGCTGGCCTGTGCTGTTTGCCAATTGGATTAACACACAACCCGGATAAAATCTGAGATCTGTCCATTGACTCTCATGGCTTCCAGCTTCTTCAGGAAGGCTGCATGAGGCACTAGTTCAAAAGCCTTTTGAAAATTGATCAAGGCAAGTAAAGTGGATTTCCCATGAATCTTGTGATCCTCCATGATCTCATAAGGCCATATTCCTCATGATTATGCAAAAGCATCCAGTATGCATTTTATGAAAACCTGAAGAACCATCTCAACAGATTCTTATATCAACAAAATTGCTCAGTCATTTTTGGGTTCACTGGGATCCCCCTTCTTGCAGATAGAAACCACAACTGTGTCAAGAACATCCAGAGTATACATGCCTTGAACAAAATCCTATTCATCAGCTTTAGAATGATAACTTCCAAGGCAAGTTGATGGCTTCTCTTCTCCGAGACAATTGCTGTTCTTCCCTTTTCCCCCACCTAAAACAGCATGAACATTGTATAAATATTAGTTAGGTGGGACAGTGTGTCCACTTCCTCCCATCAAACTGGAAGTTATCTGGAAATTCCAGATCTGCCTCTCGCATTGGCCTGCCTCAGTCAGGTGACTTTAGTCAGTTTACAACCAAGCTCCGTGAAAGTAAAGTATTATTGTCGGGGTGACAGCAATGATCCTGCAGATTCCAACTTTAACCTGCTCTTTGAGTCACCTGGTGGAAACCAGCAGGGTTCTTTTTTCAATATGCAGATCGGGCTCCAATGACGTTATCGGGTCCCGACTACTATTTTAACTAGAGGCCTGCGCAGGGAGGCTGTTGTGGCTTTTCCACCAGGCTAACCTAGAGGAATCGGGGCCAGAGGATGCCCAAAAAAGCATATCTTTTTACTTATTTTTACTTTCCCTGTAGGGTCAGGAAGAGTAGGATTGCTTCTCTGAGCCCAGAAAGAAAGTTCAAACATCCCCTGCCATGGGCACCCCCCGATCGTTCCTTTGATCCCCAACAGCCTCCCGCTGCCTGACGTTCCGCTCCTGCTGGCCGGCCAGCTGCGGGCAGGAGACTGACTGAGACTGTGCAGATGAGGCCCAGGATTTAAAATCTCTCGAGACCTTACACTGCTGAGGTGGGGATGGTTTGCTGCCCGCCTCAGCCCCCACCTGCCCTGAGTTTAAAGGGGATGCAGGAACAAAGACACTTGGGGGTGCACATTCCCAAATCTTTGAAGGTGGCAGGACAAGTTGAGAAGGTTGTTAAAAAAGCATATGGGATCCTGGCCTTTATTAATAGAGGCATAGAGTACAAAAGCAAGGAAATTATGCTAAACCTTTATAAAACACTGGTTAGGTCTCAGCTGGAATACTGTGTTCAATTCTGGGCAACACATTTTAGAAAGCATATCAATACCTTTAGAGAGGGTGCAGAAGAGATTTACTAGAATGGTGCCAAGGATGAGAGACTTCAATTATGTGGAGAGACTGGAGAAGATGGGATTCTCCTTCGAAAAGGTTAAGGGAATATTTGATAGGTATTCAAAATCATGAACGGTTTAACATAAGGAGAAATTGTTTCCAGTAGCAGAAGGGCTGGTAACCAGAGGACAGATTTAAGGTGATCGGCAAAAGAGCCAGAGGCAACATGAGGAAACATTTTTTTAACGCAGTGAGTTGTAATGATCTGGAATGCACTGCCTGAAAGTGTGGGGAAGCAGATTCAATAGTATCTTTCAAAAGGGAATTGGATAAATACTTGAAGGGAAAAAGGTTATGGGGCTATGGGGAAGAAAGCGCAGGGGTATGGTACTAATTGGATAGCCCTTCCAAAGAGCCGGCACAGGCACGATGGGCCGAATGGCGTTCTATGCTGTACCTACTATGATATTATGATTATGTCTCAGAGAAAACAAGAACTGACATAGTCCACTTCGTTCCACTTAAATGATGCTTTTTGTCAAGCAATCATGGAGCAGGAGTGACCGTACTCTCAAACATGTCTGCAAATCGAAGCCTTCCATCTTCACCTCTAGATGATGACACATTTCCAAGGGGAGAAAAATGAGGGACAAGGCTAACAGCAACACAGCAGCAAGATCGTAACACAACAGTCCATAACTGTAGTGTCCTAAGTACACTTTAGTCTTGAAAGAATGTTTTTAAACTCAATCCTAGGCTGCATTTATACTAACATTCTCCAATATGTCAGAACATGCCCTGACAAGGTGTATTTAAAAAAAGTTAAGCTGCAGGATTTCAAGTCAACATCAGTGAAAACAGCAGCAGCTAATGGAAAAATTACATAGCCGCAAAATCAGTTGTAGATGATCGCGTACTAAATATTTTTACTTTTTAAGCAATTCTGTTAACCTATTAAAATTTTAAATCATTTGGGGAGGAATCAAATCAAGGAATCATATCCAGGTGCTTGGAAAGTCAGGTCTTGGCCCAGTGTTAGCAGTGCCAGTGTAACACCTGGTTTCAATCCCATATTAGCTCCTATAATGTAATTCCTACAGCAAGTTCTTGGTCATGAGCTGACTTGCAAATTTCTCAGTATGTTCCACCAATTAAAAATATAAACCTCACAATCTATTAAAGAATAATATAATGAAATGAAAGCAACAAATGTTGTGTATATAGGTCAGCAATAACTATTTCTTCAGAACGCATTGCTGAATATCACCAGTAACTAAAGGTAAATGTGAGGGCGGGGGAACTGATTTAGCTTCTTTCCCTCAAGCTGCTAAATGACTCAGGCCAGGGACGCACCAGCCAGAGTCTTTTGTTCCAAGGTAATAAGCTTTTGGTTGCTGTAGTAACTATTGTATGACTTAAATGGTAAAGGTCATAAATTCTAGCACATTTACAATGGTCTGCAACCATCATTAATCACAGATTTTTAAAACACCACAGGTAAACTTTTAAGAGTTTTTTTTCCACAGGTTAGTACTGCATTTGGACATCCCTTTAACTTTTGTGAACCTTTAGATTCCCCCTCCCCCAAATTTCATGCTTTCCTTTCCTGAAGGTGCTGCCTCTTGGTGGGGTATAGTTCACAGCCGCCAGCCACCCTCCACTAACGCATCCATTCTTCATGTGTAAGCTTGGACAGTAAGTGTTGGGAGGTAATGAAGGAGGAGGCATTACAGTTGATCCTTATTCTGTCTTCGTCCACACTTGCCATCAAAGGGGCACTGGGACGTGATCGGAAGCAGGAACCTTGGTTGGTTTACCACCCACACCTTCCTGGCCAAGGTGCAGCAAAGTCAATGGTTGCACTCTCATTGACATCCTGATTGAGATTAGCTAACTCATCACAGACCAAGGATGAAAATGGATATCTTCCTGGTCTGTATGGCTCAGGTCCAGACCAGCCACTTATAATAATAGTAGGAGGTAACATGGGGGGGCCCAATTATGAACATTTAACATACTTGTCTTGGCATTATACTCACCATTTTAAAAAGTACTAAAAAAAAATTACAAACATTAAGAGGAAGATTTCCTGTTTGCTATTTGAAACAAAATTGTAAATACAAGTAGAAAAAACCTGTTAATGATTTTATTACAAATAGCAAATAGAGAATTTAGGAATTTAAGCTACCTGTACAAAACTGACAGAATACAACACACCTAATAAAAATACAAAATGAATAGACAGTCACGGAAATTCCAGCTGTGGCTACAGGGAAAACTTGCAACCATGTCTAAAAAGATTTATTAATCATACTATCTAATCGGAGAATTAACAAAATAACCAATTTCACCCACATAATGAATTATGCTTTTTTTAATATGAAAAGCAGGCACTTAATTTATTCAGGCGGTTAAAGCATCAGCAATTCACGACTGTCACCGATTAATTTGGCCCTGAAATTCAGCAGGGATTCTACCACTGGAGCTGCAGCAGGAAGCTCCCAAATTTCAGAGCTTTTGTCTTAGCATATAAATAGGAGCTATGGATTTTTACACACGGTTTCAGATAGTTCAGGGCAGGCTGCAGTACAGAATGGGACAAGAAGGCATAACTCCTAATCCTTACCCCCCCACCCTCCACCAAAAAAGACATTTGCAAGTTTCTGCCAGAAGTTATGTTGGCGGGAGGAAGCGCCTACGCAAATATAAGTGGCCAAATTTAAATAAAATATCCATGAGGTCCAGATTTCAGACAATCAGTTTCATGAGTTGGTTGGTTATTTGCTGCATATCATTTAGTCTATCCCTATAAAAGAGGTGTCCAGTAATGCTACTAAGCCAAATCAAGCAGAAGGCAACTTTTTCCATTGTAAATTTATAGTGCAAACCACAGATGTAAACGCATTACCCTGCAATTGCACAATATGGCCCCAATGACAGCTCTGTATTCCCCACAAATTGCTCAAACTGCTTTCTGAAAAATTTTCATCTGAATATTTTTGACCTGTCATTTTTCTCTCAGTATTTGAAATTTCTATGTCCAAAATAAGAATTTAAACAAAATTTTAAAAATACATATTTCACAATAACATGATTAAGTTTATTCATTGAACTGTCTTTCGTGTTTTTAATGCCTTTATTAAAGCTTTTACTTAAAGGGAAGTGCAATGTATCTACTTACCCAGAATGCATCAGTACCGTTTAGTCAGTTGTACTGATATTTAATATTTTTCTTTAGATTCCAACGGTTTTTGCTCAGTTGTTTTCTAAAATTATTTGAAGAAAAGCTGGAGGGCAAATTTCAAGAGCTTTATTCAGGTAAAGTTTATTTGTTAGGCCAAAATTCCTTGCTCCTGCTGTGTCAGTACCCTCCACTCCTGACACTGAGGTCAGGGTAGGGTCACGTAATTAAAATAAATTGGATAGGCATTGCATCAGTACGGACTTAGCTTCGACACCGACTAGAAGGGGTGAAAAATGCCACTTCGGGCCCAGGCCAGTGTTCCTGGCTGCAAATTGAGTAACTGGCGTTAATCAATCCCCTCGCACGAGGGCTTATTTCATTCTGCCTGCATTCCATCTTCTGGGGTGTTCCAGGCCATGCCAGGCTTGGACACCCCTACTGTTCCTCTCAATTAATCTGGACACGAGTATCATGCCACTATCCAGATATTGAGCCCTATGGAGGCAGGACCTATGGCAAATTCAATAGGTGGTGTGTCCTTTTCGGTCAGGGCATTTATGGCATGCATGGAACTACTGTCTGCTGCTGCCCTCTCACAGGAAATCTCAAACTAACCTCTTTTGGGTGAAGAACTGGCATTTCTAGGTTCAGCCCAATTATCTGCTGCCTCCATTGCTCCCCCAGTTGTTTTATGCTGGGAGAGCACACCGAGCTGTGAGGAAATTTGGGACCTGAGTTTTTTTTTAAAAATCGGAGTGAATATTAACCTTTCTGTGTCAGCCAATGAGTTGAAGACGGGGTGGGACTTGTGGTTTTAATTTACTCATAAACCACAGCAGAGTCTCTGAACTCATGAACTACAACAGAGTCTCCGAACTCATGACCGGAATTACAGCAGAGTCTCCTGAACACAGCAGGATTATTTCTCCAGCAAAATGCAGTGAGTGGAGGATAGTTACATAATATAAATAATATATGTAAAATCAATCCCAGTTACTACAGCAGCACGGTCTCCAGGCATGATTGACGGAGGAATTATCCAATCATCTCCATTCTGGCTGGGACTTCTGGTGTCATGATATGCAACCTTTTAAAAAAAGAGGCTGTGTGTGAGAAAAAGAGACAGACTATTGACTACACACTTGTAGCTTTCATTTTGTGTCCTATAAACTTCAGAAAGTGTATTAAACTCAGAATGAAATGGAAAGAGGGAGAATGGGGGTAATTTTAACCTAATTCACATGACAGGAAGCTGACAGGATCGGATCAGCCGGCCGATTTTCCTTTCCATTGACACAAATGTCAAAACCCAGCTCCTCGGAGGTGTTGTTAAGTGATCTTATATCATGCAATTAGGCTATGATGCAGTGCTTTTAAGTGTACAAACCTTTGAAGTTAGATGTGAGTATGTTAAGGCTTACAATTGTAGGTTACAACTGTAATGTGTGCCCCATAGGTATGGATGGTCAGTAATGAAAGAGCTGTAAGGTTGTGTGAGGACTTGGCATGGGCCAGCAGGACCTATGGACAAAAGGATCTTTCACAGATAACAACCGGTTCCCATCAGCGGTTGGAGCGAGGCACACCCAAGCTTGTCCATTTAAATGGAGGGCTATGTTGAGATAATAACCTAAAGAAGAGCCATTCTTAGCTTGTGCTGTCTTCGGCCATGATTTAAGGCCAGGCAAAGTGAAAAGAGTTTTCACAACTGCAAGTGACTTCATCACATAGATTGGTTGAAATGGAAAAGAGAATAAAATGCATAAAAGATGGCATTTTTAACACAAAACATCAGAACAAATCTACCAGAGAAGACTGATTAAAGGCTTTTGAGAGAGAGAGAGGTCACAAGAGTTCAGAGAAGGTAAAGAATTCCACTAGACAGAGACAGGCAAATAATTCAGTGTATCACTTGTATGTAAGTTAAGTTCATGAGAACAGAAGCAAGATTAGTGCTACCAAGAGAGAACAGACATTGGAAGAAGGCCAAATTATTCGACGGCAGATGGCGATTCATCACAGACATCCTGAAGATGAATCTGAGCATTCCAGAGGGAGGTGAAACCCAACCCAACTACGCTGACTTGGAAGGATGAGGTTGTAGAAAATCTGGAAATCTTTACTAAGGTTACAAGCTTATCAGCAATAAGCTGGACGAACCAGACTTTAATAGATAGACTTGGCTATTCAAAGCTGTTAACTTGTCCGCTATACAGTTTAAATTTACCTTGGTGACGTTACGTCAATCTTGGACATTAAGCATAATATGAATCTGTAATAAGTAGAGCCCAGCTGATGCTGAGTTACTGCGATACACTTGAACTGCCTTTGTAACCTTAGATATCAATTCTGTCAATAATATCTTAGTACACGGAGTACACTTAGAGTTTAATATTAATATGCTGCTAATTGTATTATAAGTGTTAATAAAGAAATGTTAGCTCATAACTTTACGATCTGAATTCTTTGATGAATTTGACAAGAAGACGTTAACTCATTCATTCAGTAGCTTATATGTATCCTGACAGTGGGTTGGTAGATAAATATTAATATTATTAGGACTGGTTGATGTAAGACAGTGGCAACTGAATGCAGATTTCCAAAATTCATGGCAATTCTGTTACAAAAAATTTATACTGCTGTTTTGTTCCAGTAGATCAAGGAAGTGTTTTTTTTTAATTGATTCATATTAATAATTGGAACAATTACATTGGAGACCAAACCATGCCTCTAGCAACTATCATGGTTCACCTGATACCAAGAAGGTGAATGAATGATTTAAGTCACTAGACTCATCAAGATAGCACGGTGCTAATGATAACCTAATCTCCAAGATATGTGACTAATTATATTTGTGACTCTTTGTACATGTCCTTGGTGACTGTGCAGTTTTGGGGATTGTTAGGTGTCAGACAATTGTGGGGATTGATGTTGAATCTACTTATGAGAATGGAGAGACATAAAAAGCTGTCTAAACAAACAAGTTTCAGTTTAATGAGAACAAATGAATAACTTTAAGGTCATGATTTTTTCCTTAGCTGGCACTAAAACCATTTTAAATATCAACCTGCCATATAGACTGTTAAGGTTCAGTCATGGCATATAACTAGATATTTTCCTGCTCTATCCTATCACAATATCCTCCTCCTCTCCACACAATCTGTGACAGTGCTATTTTGTGAGGTTCAGCCACTATGGGCTTGTAAATTGTTAGATAATGAATGTTACTGATACAGTAGTAATGCAGAGGACAATTTAAAGCTGCCCAACTCAACACTGGCAAAATTCCAAAATGATAGTACATAATAATGTTACTGCAAATGCCTTTTAAAGAACGTTAAGGTACACTTTCTCAGTGAGGAATTGATTAAGTCCTGAGGAACAAAGACAAGATTGCTTGGAATATCAATATAAACATTCACGGCTGCAGAGAAAAAGAAAGACCTGG
Organism: Heptranchias perlo; assembly: GCF_035084215.1. NCBI lineage: Eukaryota > Metazoa > Chordata > Chondrichthyes > Hexanchiformes > Hexanchidae > Heptranchias > Heptranchias perlo. Next base: position 121,518,943 of record NC_090325.1, on the reverse strand, counting down.
GAAGAAATAGAAAATAAGGTTAATACTAGCTCTTATTTTAAAAGAAAAGATAAGCTTGTATAAAGCATTTTAATGTCCTAGTTGGGAGGGTAACCAATGCTATGGAGAAAGGTTGGAGCCAATATGTCGGGAGGGAAGAAGCAGAAAGGAAATCAAAAGGGTGAAAGGATGTAGGAAAGATAAAAGTAGATAAAAAGAGGAAAGTAACAAAGAACAGATCACAAGAAGGAGGAATTAAAAAGAGTAAGATTACCAAAAATTGGGGTCAGAATTAAGTGGTATGTATGTGAATGCACAAAGTACAGTATTCAAAACAAAATTGGAGAGTTAGAAGCATTAATAACTATGAAGAGGTATGACATAATAGCTCTAATGGAGCCATGGCACAAGTTTGGACAGGACTGGGAACTTAATATTCCTAGTTATAACATTTTCAAAAAAGACAGAGAGGGAAAAGGAGGATGTGGGGTGGCAGTTTTAATAAAGGATTTTATCACAGTGCCAAAATGTAAGGGTATTCTAGGAGGTTCTTTTAAGACAGAATCCACATGACTACAGTTAAGGAATATGAAAGGGAATTCTATAATTCTCATTCTGCATAACAGGCCACCAAACAGTGGAGAAAAGAGGTGGATATTAGTACACTGTACAGAGAAAGATGCAAGAACAACAGAGCAATAGTATTGGGTGACTTCAACTATCCCAAGATAATTGTAAACAATTTTACAACACCAAGTTATAGTCCAACGATTTTATTTGAAATCTACAAGCTTTCGGAGGCTTCCTCCTTCCTCAGGTAAATGTCAGGAACTCCTCGAAGCCTACGCATTTATCCCAAGATAGACTGGGATGTGTGTGATGAAAGTGGGCAACTCTTTTTAGAAAGCATCCAAGACTGTTTCCTAAATTAGTAAGTATCTAGCCCAACAAGGAAAGAAGCGTTATTTGATTTCATAGAGTCATAGAGTTATACAGCACGGATAGAGGCCCTTCGGCCCATCGTGTCCGCGCCGGCCATCAAGCCCTGTCTACTCTAATCCCATATTCCAGCATTTGGTCCGTAGCCTTGTATGCTGTGGCATTTCAAGTGCTCATCCAAATGCTTCTTGAATGTTGTGAGGGTTCCTGCCTCCACAACCCTTTCAGGCAGTGAGTTCCAGACTCCAACCACCCTCTGGGTGAAAAAGTTCTTTCTCAAATCCCCTCTAAACCTCCTGCCTTTTACCTTGAATCTATGTCCCCTTGTTATAGTACCCTCAACGAAGGGAAAAAGCTCCTTAGTATCCATCCTATCTGTGCCCCTCATAATTTTGTACACCTCAATCATGTCCCCCCTCAGCCTCCTCTGCTCCAAGGAAAACAAACCCAATCTTCCCAGTCTCTCTTCATAGCTGAAGCGCTCCAGCCCTGGTAACATCCTGGTGAATCTCCTCTGCACCCTCTCCAAAGCGATCACATCCTTCCTGTAGTGTGGCGACCAGAACTGCACACAGTACTCCAGCTGTGGCCTAACCAGTGTTTTATACAGCTCCATCATAACCTCCTTGCTCTTATATTCTATGCCTCGGCTAATAAAGGCAAGTATCCCATATGCCTTCTTTACCACCTTATCTACCTGTTCCACCGCCTTCAGGGATCTGTGAACTTGCACACCAAGATCCCTCTGACCCTCTGTCTTGCCTAGGGTCCTCCCATTCATTGTGTATTCCCTTGCCTTGTTAGTCCCTCCAAAGTGCATCACCTCGCACTTTTCCGGGTTAAATTCCATTTGCCACTGTTCCGCCCATCTGACCAACCCATCTATATCGTCCTGCAGACTGAGGCTATCCTCCTCGCTATTTACCACCCTACCAATTTTTGTATCATCAGCGAACTTACTGATCATACCTTTTACATTCATATCCAAGTCATTAATGTAGACCACAAACAGCAAGGGACCCAGCACTGATTCCTGTGGTACCCCACTGGCCACAGGCTTCCAGTCACAAAAACAACCTTCGACTATCACCCTCTGCCTTCTGCCACTAAGCCAGTTTTGTATCCAAAGTGCCAAGGCACCCTGGATTCCATGGGCTCGTACCTTCTTGACCAGTCTCCTGTGGGGGACTTTATCGAAGGCCTTACTGAAATCCATGTATACCACATCCACTGCGTCACCCCCTCAAAAAATTCAATCAAATTAGTCAGACATGATCTTCCCTTGACAAAGCCATGTTGACTATCCCTGATTAATCCTTGCTTCTCCAATTGGAGGCTAATTTTGTCCAATTACCCCATTTCATTTCCCAGACTAATTCTGGGAAATGAAATAGGGTAAATGATTGATGTGGGAGTAGGAGATAAATTGGGAAATAGGACAGCAATATTCAATGTAAAAGTAGAAAAGGATAATGACAAGTCAAAAATAAGGGTGCTGGACAGAAAAAAGACAAAATTCAGTGAGGTGACAAGGGATCAGGCCAAATTAACTGGGAAGCAAAGGTGAAAGTAAAAACAGGATGAATCATCAAAGAACAAAAAACTACAGATGCTGGAAGTCTAAAACAAAAACAGAAAATGCTGGAAACACAGCACATAGGTAGCATCAGTGGAGAGAACAGACAAGTTAGCGTATCAGGGGCAGACCCTTTGTCAAAATAGTTTTGAATGGGATTTGCACTGTGTCTGCTCTCCCCACAGACACTGTCTGACTTGCTGAGTGTCTCCAGGATGATGAATCAGTCATAGGGAATCTTCAAATACGAGATGCATAGAGTACAAAATAGATATATTTCTATAAAAACAACAACAACTTGCATTTATATAGTACTATTAATGTAGTGAAACGTCCCAAGGTGCCTCACGGAAGCATTATCAGACAAAGTTTGACACCAAGCTACATAAGGAGATATTAGGACAGATGACCAAAAGTTTGGTTAAAGAGGTAGGTTTTAAAGAGCATCTTAAAAGGAGGAGAGAGAGGTAGAGAGGTTTCGGTTGGGAATTCCAGAGCTTAGGGCCTAGGCATCTGAAGGTTTGGCCATCAATGGTGGAGCGATTAAAATCGTGGATGCACAAGAGGCCAGAATTGGAAGAGCGTAGAGATCGTGGAGGGTTGTAGGGCTGGAGGAGGTTACAGAGATCGGGAGGGGTGAGGCCATGGAGGGATTTAGAAGGCAAAAAGGGATAGAGGACTGTGGATAGAGAGATTTTCTTGGAATTTCCGTGGGGGTTCTCCCTATCCTGCACCATAACTTCAGTGGAAGATTGGTTGAAACCCTGGAGAAATTACGCAAATGGCTGTTTGTGCCACTTCTCCGGGTTTCCGCTGATCTTCCACTATAGTTGTGGTGAGAGAATAGGAGAACCCCTGCCACCACATTAAAACTAAACGGAAACTTATAAGAGAGATATATGGTAAAATTAGAACTAACAATACTAAGGAAAATCGTGAGGAATATAGGAAGTGTAGCAGGGACATGAAAAGAGGGATTAGAAGGGATAAAAGTGAATATGTAAAAAGGCTAGCAATACTATAAAATTAAATAGTAAGGACTTTTATAAACATATTAAATGTAAAATAATAATTAAAATGAGGGTCGGAGGATAAAGGTATGGCAGAGATATCCCTTGATTGTGAAGGGGCTTGATCGGGTGGATGCGGTAAGGATGTTCCCAAGGATGGGTGAAACTAGAACTAGGGGGCATAATCTTAGAATAAGGGGCTGCTCTTTCAAAACTGAGATGAGGAGAAACTTCTTCACTCAGAGGGTAGTAGGTCTGTGGAATTTGCTGCCCCAGGAAGCTGTGGAAGCTACATCATTAAATAAATTTAAAACGGAAATCGACAGTTTCCTAGAAGTAAAGGGAATTAGGGGTTTCGGGGAGCGGGCAGGAAATTGGACATGAATTTAGATTTGAGATTAGGATCAGATCAGCCATGATCTTATTGAATGGCGGAGCAGGCTCGAGGGGCCGATTGGCCTACTCCTGCTCCTATTTCTTATGTTCTTATGTTATGTTCTTATGTTCTTATAAATAAATGTGTCAGTTTTTACAAATGATGCTGGAAAAGAGAATTTAGGTGTTCTACAGTAAGATGTGGAACAATTGCTAGAGATTACTGCAGAAAAGGAATTGATTCTGAAAAAGATTAGTAGGCCTCAAAGTGGATAAATGATGGGTCCTGATGACATGCACTCTAGGCTGTTGAAGTAAGTCAGAGAGGAGATAGCAGACGCTCTGATGACAATTTTTCAATCCTCTTTAGATAGGCAAATTTTTCTGGGGACCAGGACGTAACACCTTCACTCAAAAAGGGAGAGAAGGATAAACCAGGTAACTATAAACCAGTGTCGGGAACACAGTATTTGCTGATGACACAAAAGTATGGGGTTTGGTAATCAATGTAGAGGATTATAAAAGACTTCAAGAGGAGAACGACAGGTTAGTGGAAAGGGCAGACAGGTGGCAGATGCAATTTATTATAGAGAATTGTGAAGTAATGCATTTGGGAGAAAAATAAGAAACAGGAGTATAAATGCAATGGAAAAGTGCTGAACAGTATGGAGACATGAAGAGACCTATGGGCGCAATAACATAGGGGTGAAAATTCTGCTTCTGTGCAGAAAATCATGAACTGGAGCGAGCAATTTTGTTATATGTCTGTCTTCAAAGTGTATAAGACATAAAAAAGGTCAATAGCATAATGGGTTTTATCAATGGGGCATAAGGTGCAAAATCAAAAAGGTTATGGTAAATTTATACAAAGTAATGGTTAGCCCACAGTTAGAATTGTGTGTGCAGTTTTAGCACACCTCATAACAGAATGCAAATAAAATCATGGAGATTGTAACACATAGATTTGCCAGTATGAAAACCAAGGGTGAGAAATTATAGTTAGAGAGGAGAGACTTGAGATAATGAGACTATTTCCACTGGAGCAGAGAAGGCTAAGAGGAAATTTAATAAAAGCTTTTAAAATTCTGAAGTTAAGGACTATTTCCAATGGTTGGGGATTCAATCACGAAGAGTCATCAATTTAAAATTGTCACTAAGGAAGTGAGGAAGAGGTTGGGATGAATTTCTTTACAGAGTTGTTCAAGCGTGGAATCCTTTGCCACAGGGAGTACCATTGCATCTTTTAAGAGAAGACTGGACAAACATTTGAAGCAGATGATGATACAAGACTATGGGAGAGAACAGGGCAGTGCGATTAGGTTTGGATTGCTCTTATAAAGAGTCAACACAGACAAGATGGGCTGAATGGCATTCTGTGTTGCAAACTCCTATAGTTCTATTACACTACTTGTGACAGTGTTTCTGAATTCCAGCCTCTGCATGGACAATTCTGCAATACCTCTAAAATGAGATTCCTGTATCCTTGCCCTCAACTTTGATCCCTTCCCCTCTCATTTTAAAATTCTCATCCTCTCTCAATTTAAAATTCTCATCTTTGTGTTCAAATACCTTCATGGCCTTGTCCCTCCTTATCTCTGTAACCTCCTCCAAACTCTCCGTTTCTCTGACTTCTGCCTTTGGTGCATCCCCCTCCCTTTGCACCACCATTGCCTCATGCTCTGTAATTCCCTGTCTTAGTCCCTCCACCATTCCACCTCCTTTGCCTCCTTTAAGACCCTCCTTAAAACTCAGCTTTTGACCAAGCTTTCGTTCACACCTTCTAACATCTCCTTCTTTGGCTCGACATCCATTTATTTCTGACTATGCTTCTATGAAGTGCCTTGGGAGATTTTTCTACTTTAAAGGTGCTATAAAAATTCAAGTTGTTAATGTTCTTCCTCTCAGAGGCTAACAAAAGAATGCCAAACAATTTTGGAACATTATAAGAGTTCCTTCAATTAAGAATGGATTAGTAACAGATCTCCATTCAGGCTAAAATTAATATTCCGCACGGTCCTGGCAGACTGGACTGTTATAGTCTATGTGTGCTATTGGCATTTTGCTAATATAATTTCAGTCTAAACATACAGTAAGAAGAAAGAAAGAACTTGTATTTATATAGTGCCTTCTCACATTCTCAGGACATCCCAAAGCACTTCACATCCAGTGAATTACTTTTCAAGTGCAGTCACTGTTGCTATGTTGGCAAAGTTGCAGTAATCTTAAGTGAATTAACACGATGGGGGTGAATTTCCATGAAGATTCTTCCGATCGTCCGCTGTAACTTTGATGGAAAATCCGTACAAATAACGGAATTGCTATTTACACCTTTCTCTGGAGTTTTTGCCGATCTTCTGCTGAGGTTATGTTGGACAGTCAGGAGAATCCCAAAGCAAATTAGTTCCAATCATATATGGTTTGACCATCAACATGGTGGGTTAAGCTTTTCCTGAGAAACCTTTGAAAATTTTGGGGAGGGGAAGAGAGCAGGGGGATGGGATTAGTTTTGGATTGCTCTGGCAAAGAGACTGCTCAGACACAATGGGCCAAATGACTTCCTTCTGTGCTGTAAACTTCTATGGCTCTTCTGTAGATCTTGAGTTTCTGGTATAAAACATGGAGGTCTGGCTTCTGCCCGATGAACTTGTGGCACTTTTCGGGTTGCATCCCTCTAATGTTGTAGGGCAGACGAGGTCATGGAGTAGCCATTCTCTTCCAGTCCATTGGTCTGTATAGTTTTGCACTGTACTAAAGCCAGGAGCAAGAAATGGATTTGCTCTGTAGGCTGCTAAACATGACAACATTTTCCACCACTGGCAGATATAGGTTTTTTCTAGAACAGTGAAGCTGCTAATATTGACGAATAGCCACAAGCTTTTTTTTTGGATTTCCTACTCTGCTGCAAGCATTCTTACCGTCTTTGTCACTTGTTTGCCCCACTCTGTGTTATACTTGACCTGGGAGTGCTAAAAATGGACATTGGATGCCAAAACTAGAAGGTATATAATTCTATACCTTCATGAGCAAAATACTGCGGATGCTGGAAATCTGAAATAAAAACAGAAAATACTGGAAATACTCAGCAAGTCAGGCAGCATCTGTGGAGAAAGAAAAAGTTAACATTTCAGGATGATAACCTTTCGTCAGAACTGGAAGAAATTAAAGATTTAACAGTTTTTGAGCAAGTTAAAGAGCGTGTTTTAGTAGATACCTGATCAAACACAAGAAGGGAAACAGAAAGCAATGAAGGTGAACAAGGTAAAAGAGACAAACGGAAATCCCGTCAGGGAGAAGAGCAGAACTTCTTCAAGGTGGGCATTCCTGGAAGAGAAGTGGCCGTGAATTAAACACTAAATCAAAATGTATGCAAACTTAACCAAAAAATATAAAACTAAAGGACTTGTTTGACAGAAATGGGCTTCCACGGGTATGAATTGGGGATGATTTATGATTGATAAGAAAGCAAACTATGAACTTTACAATAAATATTGAGCAAATAAATAATTATTTCCTACCTTCTCATAATTACAATGGCTCAGTAGATAAATGTACTCCATACTGAGGTACAAAGAAAGTCCTGGATTTGATCTCTGGACTTGGTTAAATTAGCTTATCTCAGCTGGATTATTATTACAGATCTCAGAATCCCTGGTCAATGGCAGGGAAAATTTTCCAAGGATTCAAGCTCCTGGTTGCTATCTAACAAACTTTGTTTAAAATGCATGTTTAGAGATGTTGGCTAAGGCTTAGCTGTGTTGAACCCCACAATTCAATACCTTTGCTGTGTTGGACCACGACAATCAATACCTTTGCTGTGTTGGACCCCACAATTCAATACCTTTGCTGTGTTCATAGGTACAGCACTGGAGGAGGCTATTTGGCTCATCGTGCCTATGCCGGCTCTTTGAAAAAGCTATCCAATTTGTCCCATTCCCCTGCTCTTCTCCCGTAGCCCTATACATGTTTCCCCTTCAAGTATCAATTTATCCAATTCCCTTTTGAAAGTTACTATTGAATCTGCTTCCACCACCCTTTCAGGCAGTGCATTCCAGACCATTACAACTCGCCATGTAAAAAAAATGTTTCCTCGTGTTGCCTCTGGCTGTTTTGCCGATCACCGTAAATCTGTGTCCTCTGGTTACCGGCCCTTTGGCTACTGGAAACAGTTTCTCCTTATATACTAAGTCAAAACTATTCATGATTTTGAACACCCACATCAAATCTCCCCTTAATCTTCACTGTTCTAAAGAGAACAACCCCAGCTTCTCCAGTCTCTCCAGATATCTGAAGTCCCTCCTGCCTGGCACCATTCCAGTAAATCTCTTCTGTACCCTCTCTAAGGCCTTGATATCCTTCCTAAAGTGTGGTGTCTAGAATTGAACATAATACTCCAGCTGTGGCCTAACCAGTGATTTATAAAGGTTTAGCATAACTTCCTTGCTTTTGTACTCTATGCTTCAACTAATGAAGGGACTAGCTTAGTGGTATAAACTGGGCGACATGGACATGTTGGGCCGAAGGGCCTGTTTCCATGTTGTAAACTTCTATGATTCTATGAAGCCCAGAATCACACATGCTTTTTTAACAGCCTTCTCAATATAAGAGTAAGGAAGTCTCGCTGCAACTGTACAGGGCTTTGATGAGACCACACCTGGAGTAGTGTGTAGGATACCTAAGGAAGGATATACTTGCCTTAGAGGGGTTGCAACAAGGTTCAGTAGATTGATTCCTTGGATGAGAGGGTTGTCCTATGAGGAGAGACTGAGTAGAATGGGCCTATATTCTCTGGAGTTTAGAAGAATAAGAGGTGATCTCATTGAAATGTATAAAATTCTTAGAGGGCTTGATAGGGTAGATGCTGAGAGGCTGCTTCCCCTAGCTGGAGAGTCTAGAACTAGAGGTCATAGTCTCAAGATAAGGGGTCGACCATTTAGGACAGAGATGAGGAAAAATTTCTTCACTTAGAGGGGTGTGAATCTTTGGAATTCTCTACCCCAGAGGCCCATTTACTTAAAGTAATTCGAGACCCAATTGAGCGACTGGTGTCATACTATTATTTTACTCAGTCATTGAGTATATTCAAGATTGAGATCAATAGATTTTTGGACTCCAAGGGAATCAAGGGATATGGGGATCGGGTGAGAAAGTGGAGTTGAGGCAGAAGATTAGCCTGGTGGAACAGGCTCGAGGGACTATATGGCCTACTCCTGCTCCTATTTCTTATGTTCAACTTGTCCTGCCGCGTTCAAAGATTTGTGTATATGCACCCTCAGGTCTCTCTGTTCCTGCACCCCCTTTAGAATTGTACCATTTAGTTTATATTGCCTCTCCTAATTCTTCCTAACAAAATGCATCATTTCACACTTCTCTGCATTAAATTTCATCTGCCATGTGTCTGCCCATTTCACCAGTCTGTCTATGTCCTCCTGAAATCTGTTACCATCCTCCACATTGTTTACCACATTTCCGAGTTTCGTGTCATCTACAAACCCTTAATAAAAGATTCGATCTGACTCCAATTGGATATAGCGATACTTTACTAACTTCACACAAAGATCAATACATGCTAGTGTCTAAACAGTAGTTATCAGTAGAAGAATTCTGTCCTGGATAGAAGATGTGTCTGTTTCTCACTCCTCTCACTGCTACACTTAACAAAGTCTCAGACTCCTCCAGTTATACCCCAAAAGAACAGAACTGTGGTAACATACATCCAATCAAGTATTTCCCAATACAACACGTATTTGTCTAGATGGAACAGGACCTTATAATCCCCTTATCTCTCCTTATGCTTAGAACAAGGTTTTCCTGTCCCTGCAATTAATGGATCATTCTATAGGCCTTGAAGCTTACGGGAGTTCTAGCTAGCCTCAACATTTCAGTTTGTCTGAAGGGCTGTTAGTCATCCTGCAACCTCAGCAAGTTAATTCACAAGCAGTCTATCTGCTGATATAGCAATTCCAACTAGAGACAGCCTATTTAACCCTTTCAAGCCCGGCTCCCCTAAATACCTTTTAAAACATAAAACCTATATTTCCTTACAAAAGTTTGAAATTATACCCTTTATATCCAAGTCCAGGTTATTAATATATATCAAAAAGAGCAGTAGTCCTAATACCTACCCTTGGGGAACACTACAGTATACTTCCCTCCAGTCTGGAAAAACAACCATTCACCACTATTCTCTGCTTTCTGACCCCTAACCAATTTTATATCCACATTGCCACTGTCCCTTTAATCCCATGGGCTTTAATTTTGCTAACAAGTCTATTACATGGTACTTTATCAAATGCATTTTGAAAGTCCATATACACAATATCAATCGCACTACCCATATCAACCCTCTCCGTTGCTTCATCAAATAATTCAATCAAGTTAGTCAAACACGATTTTCCTTTAACAAATCCGTGCTGACTTTCACTTATTAACCCATACTTTTCCAAGTGTCAATTTATTCTGTCCCGGATTATTGTCTCTAAAAGTCTCCCCACCACCGACATTAGGTTGACTGGCCTGTAATTGCCAGGTTTATCGCTCTCCCCTCTTTTGAACAGGAGTGTAACATTTGCAATCCTCCAGACCCCACAATTCAATACCTTTGCTGAAATGGACCTCACAATCAATACCTTTGCAGTGATGGACCCCACAATCAATACCTTAACTGTGTTGCCTCACAATTCAATACCTTTGCTGACTCTTGCTGTGATATCATATATGAAAATTAGCCACATGAATGAGGTTGAAGTGCTGCGTTCACGTTCAATACCTCCACATTGGAACTGATTGTAAACTTTTTTAAAAAAGTAAATAATTACTGTAATAAGATTATTTTGCAGCCATTGTATGGGGCTGCAATCAGGGAAAAACCCCCTCGGGCAGAATGTAAAATTCAAAATTGATGTAATGTACCCGCAATAAATCTGCAATGAATCTGTAATGAATCACCTGTATTGATTGTGATGCAATGAGGCACCCTAGAGTGTCATGAACTGTAATTATGTCCAATGTGTTTCATTGAACTGTACTTGATGTAACCTGCAAATTGCATAATCGATATTGTGTATGTTTGGAATGTGATATGAGAACTGTATTGTATGAACTGCTGCAAATTTTATGAATAAAGTATATTTTTTGAAAAAAAAAAATTTTTGCAGCCAAAATGCAGTAATGAAAGTTCATTGTTGTAAATGCACCTGAAGTGTTTACTGGTCTTAAATCTGACGAACGCATGTCCTCCACACTGTCGCTGTAAGCAAATCCCAGACAAGCGTCCGAGCAGTTACACAGGAGGGCGCCATCTGTTGTCGCAAGAAAAAAATAAATACTGGAAATTTTAAAAACAGCTTCCTTACAGCCACAAATCGAGAAAACATTGCATCTTCTGAAAAAAAAAAGGTTTTAAGACAGGCTACGCTATCGCGTTCCATTCCTTAATAAACTTTAGAGGTTTTTACAGGGAAAAATCGCTTTGTGTGAATAAAAATAGTCGTGTATCCTAAAAATGAGATTCTCACATCACCGTACTATGCGAATTATCCGAGGAGACTTACAAAGTTTCATCGGATTACTGCAGCTGCTTCAGTGCAATGTTTGGAACAATTGTTTTTTTTTCTCTCCTCGATAAACTTTTTGTTCCTTTTTTGATAAGAGAGTTTTGAGCCACCCCGAAAGACAAACCCTAAATGTGGCAGCAGGGTTCAGAGGGGATCAGGTTGCATTCACGTGACTCGGTGGACTCCCAGCCGGTGCCCAATGTATCCATGTTACCAAGTAGCAACTCGGCGCTTTGTCACAACTCCAGTACTTTTCCTACTTTCCAACTTTTTTTCTCTCTCTAAAGACACGACTCGGCGATTTCTTTATTGACCCCCCCCTCCCCTTTACCTTACATTCGTCACGTCCGATCATTAACACCAACTAAAGAAAGCTTTGGAGGACTGGATTTACTGCATACAGGCAGCGAGCTGGAAGGCAACCGCCCCCGCCATCCCCAAGTCGTGCAGCTACTATTGCCGTTGGATTAACCCGGGTACGATCTTCTGAGAGAAATTCAATTTTTTTATTTCATTTTAAAGAGTTGAGCTCATAAGGTATATGGTTCCTGCGAGAAATACGCCGCAAAGAAATTTCTGCTCAGATGACTTGTGATAAATTGCGATCTTCTGAAGAAGAGGGTGAAGAGTTCGGCGCTGAAACGCTACAAAATACCTTGCGTGATTTTTTTTTTTGGGTGCGTAATGATGTCAAAGTGAACTTCTGATTTGGAAAATAGGCCCTGGGGTCCCTTTCCCTCCCCTTCCACCCAGACTTTTCACAGCCCATAAGCAGCTGGGCGGAAAGGTAAATCTCTGCTGTTGCAAAAGGATCGCTTCCAGCCAGCAGCTCAGGGGGTAAATGAGCGCTGATTCTCTTCTCTCTGCTCCCAAAACTCACCACTGTTCTTAACTGCAGTTCAGTCCACCCCCAACAGGATTACGTGCTGAAAACTGGAAGGAGCACCGGCAGACACATTTAGCTCAGGCGCAACTTGCAAGTGCTCGCAAAGAAAAGTCATTGATTTATTTAGACGTCCCTCGATGCATTAACTTAAGCGGCACCAAGGATCTGTGAAATGTCTTTTGGAAGTGTCTATGTCTACCGACTTTAGACTGAAATAAAATAATAACGATCTAGAGACGTTTTATTTAAACCGGATCACCATCATGAATAACTTGAGCCTTTGGGTTGTTGCTACTGTGTTGATCGGCTTTGTAACCTTGCCGCAGCAGAGTGAAGGTTGGTACATGTAACATTCAAGTTTATTAAGTATTGTACTTTAGTGTTTTTCTTTATAACAATTTTTGTATCACATCTTCAATGCTACCATTGATTATATTCTTGCCAGATATTTAAATTTGACCAAGTATTCGTTCTTTGGTATAATGTTAATTGTAATAACCAGCCTAACATTAACAAGCGATACCAAGAATAAAAATGAAAAGCACTTCAGGTAGTTTCCCTAAACTGCGACTGAAATGAGCACATTGAGAATCTTATAAATTAATCCTGCAGGAAAATACTGTAACCTAGTTTCACGAGTTGTTACAATTTTGTGAAACTGCAATTTGTAAGAAATTCTGTTGTGCCTTCTTTTGATATCAGTGAATCATGAATGGTCTGCAGATATGTTCCAGCACCGTTTACTGTTCGGAAGCAAAAGTCACTACAAATTACTCCCATTCATTTATCAGGGGTAACATTGTGATCGCCTCAATTTTAAAGGCACTGCAGTGTGATAATATTACAGATAGTCTATAACAGAGTCCTTGAAATAACTCAGATCCTCCTATCAATGTTTACTTTTTGATTTGCGTTTCGTTTGCTATTTTTCTGAAGTGACCGAATTGTGGTCTTGTAAGTACTTTGTCATTGCCGCTCATTCATAAATCGGCCGCCGTCTTTTAACCTAGCTTAAAAGGGCAACATTTCTTATGGCTTATATACATAGTGTATCACCTATCGGGGATTATAAATATTCAAGTGCATATCCGATTTACACTTTACAGAGAGCTTAGTACGTCACTTCGCAAAACCTGATATTAATTGGTGGGACCCACACATTAGCGAAGATCTTTTTACACAGATTATGTTAAATTTGTTACCGGATTGATAATGTGGCAAATAGAACTTTGATATCATTTGTAAAAGGCGATGAAACAATATTACAATGTCACCGAAAGCAAACATGACCTTTTATAAGAAATAACTTTGGTTGTGTGACACGAGTCCCTGGATGAGAACATAGGAGAGAGAGGAGACTGACCGGACCGTACTTCTGAGGACTCCCCTCCCCAAGCACCTTTATTTATTGATGTAGATTTTTTTTAAGAGGGGAAGGTGTTACGCAGTCGTTGATAAGCAAATTTTGCCCGGCGCTCCTACTCCGTAACAGTTATCACAATTTATTAAGAGGGGTCCTCGGTTCCACACTGTTGTGAGTGGGGCAATGGCGCATACAACAACTGCATGCAATACCACTGTTAATAGCAAAGATAAATTGCACGTTCAGAGTCGAGGTTCTCGAAGCATTCATATGTTTAGACTAAAACAAATGATCAATATTTTTAAGATAGGTAATGTTGATCAATCAATTCAAAACAGGAAAAGATTTTTAAGGTTAACTGTGGCAACGTTCAGTGAATGGAGAGGAGAGCTTGCCTGTCATCCTGATCACCTGTTTGTTTTGTTTGGGAAATTAATCCAGTTGTGTTTATGCTGCACTTGATAGATTGTTAAAGAAACAAAACATAAGGGATGTTTTTGACCAATCCCCCCTCCCCCAACAAATGTACACACTTAGTCCATTATGCTCTAGTCTCATTTCTTTGGTACAGTTTATTTTGAATGGACAGGAGTGGGAGTAGTTATTATATTAGATAAAAGAAAACTCCAGAGAAGGCTCACAAAAATCAATATTGATGCCTCTCTACCCTAATAACCATAAAGTGAGGATTGTCTACTGGTACGATAGTATATACATTTTTAAAAATAAAGTTTGATCGTAGTACAACAGCAGACTCAGTACTGAAGTCAGGGTGCTCAGAATCTAGCTTTCCTATATCATTTTGTGATATATTCTGTGCCATAGTGCTCAGGGAATTAACACAGGCAGACTGAAAATGACTGCAGTGATAATGAACACTGAATCGGATATTGATGACTGAAAAAATAAAATAACAAGTATGTGTTTTTAAAATTTCCAATTTACTCCCATATTCTCTTGCTAGATGGTGCCACAGCCCTCCAGTATGTTACTCAAATGGCCATTCTTATGTGTGAGCATAGATAGTTGAGAAAGGAGGTTATTCTGCCTGAGCCCAAATCTGACATGCACATGTGCACACACACACACACACACACACACACTTTTCAGGATCTTGGACCATTTTCTACAGGAAGGATTTGGCAAAAATAAGTTACTTTTAACATTTTTTTTAAGCATAGTGTATTCAGACAAGTTTAAAAATACTGGGACAATAGGTAGTCAAGATGCAAATGAGGTAGATTTGATGTTTCTTCATAGATTATAAACAATGAACAAATCGTTACACTACCTCAGCAGTTGAAAAACACCCGGTTCAAGAAGGCGGCTCACCACCATCTTCTCAAGGGCAATAAGGGATGGGCAATAAATGCTGGCCTTGCCAGCGATGCCCACATCCCATGAACAAATAATAAAAACCTCACATCTATTCTATTGGAAAGACTGTGATCCTGTTTTTGGCTATGAACAAGGGAGATAAAACAGAGCCTGGAACACTGTCTAGCAGACAGAGGGTTTTTGAAACAGGATGTTGCACAGGCAATCAGGTTTTTAAAGAGAATGTTGCAAGAATTTTTGCTGAGACTAAGATCAGAAATGCTAGAGGAACAGTTAGTAGTCATCTTGTTTAAGTCAAGTAAGATGCCCCACTGATGTGGGGAAGAATGGCTTTTTCTTTATTTTGTGTTATGCAAAGATAGTTGTACTGTTTGAATTAAGTGAGTCTGATCATAACTGCTATTCTGTATGTCCACCTACTGTGGAATAAAGCAGCTCACTAAATTGTATCGAGCCTCATCTCACAAAGCGTTTGCTCAGTCCACCTTGGGAGAGATTGACGAAATACATGTATAAAAGACACAAATATCCAGTCTAGATCATAAGCTGCTACTATTAGGAACATAGGAACAGTAGCAGGCCATTTAACCCCTCAAGCCTGTTCCACCATTCAGTGAGATCGTGGCTGATCTGTAACCTAACTCCATTGGCTTGATTTTAAAAGTAAAAAAAAACAGGTGGTTGGGGGCAGGGGTGGGGGCATTGACAATTGCCACCATTTCAGACCCGACCCAACCCACCCATTTCCGGTTTTCACGGGGGCGGGACGAGGGGCGAGCTGCCAACCCGCTCCCAGGAGGCGGGTTGGGCCTTAAAACCTTTCAAGGAGGCTTCAGGTCTCCATTTTTAACTAATTCCCCATTTCAACACCGGGGGGCCGGGATTCCCGGGTTTTCTGTTTTACGCCTCGTGAAAGGAGGTGAGAAGAAGGTGCCTAGAAAGACACAGCTTGCCGGCCCGGAGGAGCAAAAGTGCTTCCCCCAGGCCCAACAAGCCTACCTGCACCGACCCCCCCCCCCCCCCCCCCCCCCCCGATCGCGGACCCCCAATCCTCCCTCTCTGATCCCCGATCCTCTGACCCCGATCGTCCGACCCCAACCCCGATCCTCCCCCTCCGACCCCGACCCCAATCCTCTGACCCCCTGACCCCAACCCCGATCCTCCCCCTCCGACCCTGACCCCGATCCTCCGACCCCCAACCCCGATCCTCCGACCCCGACCCTCCCCCTCAATGATCGCGGCCTCTCCTGATTACCCCTGATCCTGCCACCCCCCCGTGACTGACCCCCGATCCCATTCCCCATGACTCACGACCCCTGTGCCCACCTATGCCCACCTGTGCCCCTTGCCTCCCCATTTCCCCCCCTCCCCCCCCCCCCCCCCCCCCATCCATGCAAACAAAGACTTACCTGCAGATGTCCTCTCCCTGGCTGGTCTCCCATCCGGCTGAGACCAGCCTGTCAATCAGCTGGTCAGTCGGACGGGAAACCGACAAAAAAAAAGTCCTTATGTCAAAATCCTAAGGGCGTCCGGGAAACCCACACTAATGGGTTTCCCAACCTCAAATTGACACCTGCCCCTTTCCCAGCTCCGTTTGAAAATTGAGTCCCATATATCCGCCTTAGCCCCATATCCCTTAATACCTTTGGTCAACAAAAATCTATCAATCTCAGATTTAAAATTAACAATTGAGCGAGCATCAACTGCCGTTTGCAGAAGAGAGTTCCAAACCTCTACCACCCTTTGCATGTAGAAGTGTTTCCTAACTTCACTCTTGACAATCCTGGCTCTAATTTTTAGGCTATGTCCCCTAGTCCTAGACTCCCCAGCCAGCGGAAATAGTTTCTCTCTATCTACCCTATCAGTTCCCCAGGTTTTGCTATTGCACAAATGGATAGCAGGCAGTGTAAGTCAACTCTTGTAAAAGTAACATGCACAGACCATGTCCAGGAATAACTGATACCACCGAACACAAGAAGGTATTCACTACAGACCTGAATTTGTAACACACGTATGCATGCACCCACCCACCCACCCACCCACCCTGCCTGCACGCACATGCACATGCACATGCACATGCAAACGCACACACGCACACACACACTCCAGGAGGAATTACTGGACACTGATCAGAAGTGGCTAATTGTAGTGCCCCATTCATTGCCCTTGCTGAGTTCAGATAAATCACCAGAGAATGGGAGTGCTTCTTATCAGTATGGCTGTTCACAGGGAGTGCTGGCTGGGAAATTGTGGACCTGCAGTGCTTGATTTATTAATTTAATTTAAATATCTATTAATTTAAATATCCATGCTCAAGAGTGCCCAAATGTGGAATCAGACCTATAATACAAAATGGACATAGAATTTCCCAATATCCATGAGAAATTAATTGTTGATTCAGCTGCAGTAATGTCATCACAATTGCTAATTCTCTTTGGTGAACATTTTCAGGTTGAAGGACATGAAACACTTGACAGTTGATATCTGCAATGAGAGCCGGTAAAAAAATCTGACCTGAATCAAATAAGATTTCACATATAACTGAAACAAAATATATTTGAATAACTTATGCCAGGTAGTGATTTGAAAGCTGAAATTCAATCTTTAAGTTCAGTTTTTCTCTCATGGTTTTATAACATCCTCCAAGTTTCTTCCTTATGCAGACATAACATTTTTAATATGTTGTATATATATTATAGAGATATATTACATATATGACATATATGTTATATAGAGGGAGGGAGGGAGGGAGGGAGGGAGAGAGAGAGATATAAATGTATATAAAGAGTCTTGACTACTTTCTGAAGTTAAACCAGACCATCCAAAATCTTGGTGTCCTGCTCAACCCAGAGCTGAACTGACAAACTTCCACATCCTGCCTCTCACTAAGACTGCTTTTTTCCACCTCAGTAATGTGTCATGCCCCTGCCCCTATCTCAGCCCCATCACTGCTGTCCACACTTTTGTCACCTCTAGCCCCAATTAATCGAATGTCCTCGTGCTGGCCTCCAATTGCCCACTCCCTACGAACTTTAACATGTTCAAAATACAGCAGTCTGTATCCTATCACACCCAAAGTCTCGCTGGCCAATTACCCCATCCTTGTTTGAGTTTCATTGGGTTTCTGTCTCCTAATGCATTAAATTTAAAATGCTCATCCTCATCTTCACCGCCTTCCATGGTCTCACCCTACCTTACCTCTGCAACCTCTTCCAGCCTTATGTTCCCTCTCACACACCTAAATCCTCTGACATTGGCCTTTTGTGGATCTTAAACAAGTACAGGGTTGGGGGTGGGGGGAATGGGCTCAGGTGGAAAGGGTAGTATAAATAATAATTTTAAAACAAACAAAAAGGAAGAGAGTAGACTAATAGTCAGAAATTATGATTTAGGCACTACAGGTAAAGGGAAAACTAAAAGATGTAACTAAATTAGGAAAGAGAAATAAGAAATGCGTGAGAAAAACATTAGAGCAGGACAGGTTAGGGTGTGGCCCAAATAAGCGTTCATTATACAAACACATGGAGTATAAGGAAAAAACTGAATGAATTGCAGGCGCAAATTCAACATAGTGGGTACGACATGGTAGCCATTACTGAGACATGGCTGCAAGACAGTCAGGACTGGGAACTGAATATAGCAGGTTATAAGGGCTATAGGAAGGATAGGGAAACTGGTAGAGGGGGTGGAGTAGCCTTCGTGATTAAGGATGAAATTACTTCAATGATAAGAGAGGATATAACAAGAGGTAAGCAGGCAGTGGAGATTTTATGGGTAGAATTAAGAAATAGAAAAGGATTTAAGACCGTAGTGGGAATGTGTATCGGCCCTCTGGTAGCAGCTGTGAAGGGGCAGAATGTATAAATGCAGAAATTAGACAAACATGTAGCAAAGGCAGAGTGGTTTTAATGGGGGAATTTAACTTTCATATTGATTGGGATAAGCAGACAAGCTCACGTCAGAAAGGTAATGAATTTCTTGTATGTTCAGGACAGCTTTTTGCAACAATATGTCCTGGAACCAATAAGGTGCATTAGATTTAATAATGAGTAATGAACCAGATTTAGTTAACAGCCTAACGGTACGTGAACATTTATCTAATAGCGATCATATTATGATCGAGTTCATCGTTGTGTTTGAAAGGAAGAAACCTGTATCAGCTACTAAGATTCTAAATTTAGGTAAGGCTGACTTCAACGGGATGAGATAGAGACTATCCACAGTAAACTGGGCAAATCTGTTAATGGGTAAAATGATAGAAGATCAGTGGGAGGAGTTTGAAAAATAATTTAATGTGATACAGAACCAGTTTATACCCCTAAGGGGCAAGAGCTCTACTTGACAAAAAAAAAGCCATGGACGACAAAAGAGGTAAGGGACAACATAAAACTAAAAGAAAACGCATACAAAAATGCAAAAAATAGCACAGATCCTGGTGACTGGGAGAGATACAAAGAATAGCAAATGGTGACAAAACAGATAGTAAGAGCTAAAAAGGAAGTATGAAAAGAAATTTACAAGGGATATCAAAATCAACACAAAAAATGTTTACAATTATATTAGGAAAAAGAGAGTGGTCAAGAGCAATGTGGGCCCCTTAAAAACTGATAATGGAGATACTGTAAATGAAAATAAGGAAATGGCGGACGTGTTAAATAATTACTTTGTGTCAGTATTTATATTAGAGGAAGAGGATAGCATGCCGGACACCCCAAGGAAACTAATTTTGAGTCAAGGATGGGGACTCGTCATAATTGATATAAGCAAATTGACAATAATGAAGAAAATAATGGCACTGAAGAGTGACAAACCCCCAGGACCAGATGGTTTTCATCCCAGGGTTTTAAAGGAAGTCGGTGAGAACATTGCAGAAGCCCTAACTATAATCTTCCAAAGTTCTCTCGATTCAGGAACCGTTCTGTTAGAGTGGAATATTGCACACATCACACAGTGGAATGTCTGGATGTTGTTTGTATGGACAATCAGAAGGCAT
The DNA here is from genome assembly GCF_035084215.1 of Heptranchias perlo. Classification (NCBI taxonomy): domain Eukaryota; kingdom Metazoa; phylum Chordata; class Chondrichthyes; order Hexanchiformes; family Hexanchidae; genus Heptranchias; species Heptranchias perlo. The sequence continues at coordinate 121,498,931 of NC_090325.1, read as the reverse complement.
TCGATAAAATCCCATATAAGAGACTGTTAGGAATTGAGGGCAAATTATTGACCTGGTTAGGAAATTCGCTGAGTGGAAGGAGACAGAGAGTAGGGATAATGGGCAGATACTCAAATTGGCAGGATGTGACTAGTGGTGTCCCACAGGGATCTGTGTTGGGGCCTCAACTATTCACTGTATTTATTAACGACTTAGATGTTGGGATAGAGAGCTACATATCCAAGTTTGCCGATGACACAGATAGGCAGCATTGTAAGCAGTGTAGATGGAAGCATAAAATTACAGAGAGATATTAATAGATGAAGTGAATTGGCAAAACTGTGGCAAATGGATTTCAATGTCGGCAAGTGTGAGGTCATCCACTTTGGACTTAAAAAGGATAGATCAGAGTTCTTTCTAAATGGTGAAAAGCTCAAAACAGTGGAGGTCCAAAGAGACTTAGGGGTCCATGTACATAGATCATTAAAATATCATGGACAGGTACAGAAAATAATTTAAAAAGCTAATGGAATGCTGGCCTTTACATCTAGAGGACTAGAATTCAAGCAGGTAAAAGTTACGCTACAGCTGTACAATGCCCTGGTTAGATCACACCTGGAGTACTGTGTTCAGTTCTGGGCACCGCTGCTTAGGAAGGATATATTGGCCTCGGAGGGAGTGCAGTGTAGATTTACAAGTATGATACCTGGGCTCCAAGGGTTAAATTACGAGGAGAGATTACACAAACTAGGGTTGTATTCCCTGGAATTTAGAAGATTAAGGGGTGATTTGATTGAAGTTTTCAAGATATTATGGAAACTGATGGGGTAGATAGAGAGAAATTATTTCCGCTGGTTGGGGAGTCTAGGACTAGGGGACATAGCCTAAAAATTAGAGCCAGGGCTTTCAGGAGCAAAGTTAGGAAACACTTCTACATACAAAGGGTGGTAGAAGTTTGGAACTCTCTTCCACAAATTGCATTTGACGCTAGCTGAATTGTTAATTTTAAATCTGAGATTGATAGATTTTTGTTAATGAAAGGTATGAAGGGATGTGGGTACTAAGGCGGGTATATGGAGTTAGGTCACCGATCAGCCATGATCTCATTGAATGGCGGAACAGGTTTGATGGGTTAAATGGCCTACTCCTGTTCTTATGTTCTCCTCTGTTCCCTTCAACTGTCTGGAATTCCCCCCCTAAACCCTGCCACCTCTTTACTTCTCTTCCTACATTTAAAAATCTACTCAAAACCTACTGCCTTTACAAAGCTTTTGGTCAGCCATCCTAATCTCTACAGCCATGGTTTGGCATCCTTCCCTCTATCTGTTACCATTGTGAAGCTTTTCTGTGCCACTTGACTTCCTGTTGTCTTGTGTTTGTCATATGTTTCGTGTCAATATTTTCCATTAGAAATTCCTATGTCCACATTTATAATGGAAAATGCCTATGTAAACTTGTCACTCTGCACAATCTACATATGATTACATAGAATTTTACAGCACAGAAACAGGCCATTTGGCCCAAGGGTCTCTGCCGGTGTCTATGATCCACACGAGCCTCCTCCCACCTTACTTCATCTCACCCTATTAACACATCCTTTTATTCCTTTCTTCCTATCTAGTTTCCCCTTAAATGCATCTATGCTAGTCGCCTCAACTATTCCATGCGGTAGCGAGTTCCACATTCTCACCACTCTCTGAATAAAGAAGTTGCTTCTGAATTTGTTATTGGATTTATTAGTGACTATCTTATATTTATCCTAGTTTTGGACACCCCAAAAGTGGAAACATCTTCTCTACTTCTACCTTATTGAACCTCTGTATAATTTTAAAGACCTCTATCAGGTCACCTCTCAGTCTTCTCTTTTCTAGAGAAAAGCGCCCCAGCCTGTTCAATACCCTCTCAGTTATGGTATCATCCTTGCAAATCTTTTTTGCACTTTCTCCAGTGCTTCTATATTCTTTTTGTAACATGGAGACCAGAACCGCGCACAGTACTCTAAGTGTGGCCTAACCAAGGTTCTGTATAAGTTCAACATAACTTCTCTGCTTTTGAATTCTATTCCTTTAGAAATGAATTCCAGTGCTTTGTTTGCACTTTCCATGGTTTTCTTAACCTGTGTTGCTACTTTTAATGATTTGTGAATCTGTAACCCTAGATCTTTTGTTCCTCTACCCCATTTAGACTCTTATTTTCCAAGGAGTAGGTGGCCTCCTTATTCCTCCTACCAAAATACACCACCTCACAATTATCTATATTGAAATTAATTTGCCATTTTCAAGCCCATTCTGAAAGTTTGTTGATGTCTTCTTATATTTTGTCGCAGTCTTCCTCAATGTTAACTATGCTCCCCAACTAAACTGGCCACTGGGTTCCCATAATTTTTTCAAAATATTTTCTGAAGTTGTTTTTAATGTATAATTCTTTTCCCCAGTAACTTCAAAACTCCAAAATAAGGGTTTAACCAAGATAAGAAATTACATATTTCATAATAATATGATTAAATTTATCTTTTGTGTCTTTTAATACCTTTATTAAAGTTTTTATTAGATGTTCTCAGCCTCTCACAAAAGTCTGGGCTTGGAGTTGATAGTTTTTGAGCTGAATTTGGATTGTGCAGCCTGAGTATGTGCAGCTTATTGAATTTCCCAGGATGCATCAGTATCATTCAGTCAGCTTTATTGAGGAAGATTTTTTTCTTTAGCTTCTTGCTGTTTCTGTTCAAAAGGTTTTCAAAATTGTTTGAAGAAAAGCTAGAGGACAAATTTCAAAACCTTTACTGAGGTAAAATTGATAATATAGAAACATAGATCATAGGAACCAGAGCCAGGGGTCACAGTCTCAGGATACGGGGTATGCCATTTAGAACCGAGATGAGGAGAAATTTCTTCACTCAGAGGGTGGTGATCCTGTGGAATTCTCTACCACAGAAGGCAGTGGAGGCCAAGTCATTAGATGTATTCAAGAAGGAGATAGATATATTTCTTAATGCTAAGGGGATCAAGGGATGGGGGAAAAAGCGGGAACAGGGTACTGAGTTAGATGATCAGCCATGATCATTTTGAATGGCGGAGCAGGCCCGAAGGGCCGAATGGCCTACTCTTGCTCCTATTTTCTATGTTTCTATGAACAGGAGTAGGCTATTCAGCCCCTTGAGCCAGTTCCACCATTCAATTAGATCACAGCTGATCTGTATCTAAATCCACTTACCCGTCTTTTCTCCATATTCCTTGATACCCTTACCTAAGAAAAATCTATTGCTCTCAGTCCTGAAAATTTCAACTGACCCAGCATCCATAGGCTTCTGGTGGTACGAGTTCTAGATTTCCACCACCCTTTGTGTGAAACAGTGCTTCCCACTTTAATTTTTAAATGGCCTAGCTTTAATTTTAAGATTTTGCCCTCTTGTTCTGGATTCCCTCACCAGAGGAAATAGTTTCTCTATTGAATCTACCCTATTGAATCCCTTAATCATTTCAAATACCCCGATTAGATCACCCCTTAACTTTCTAAGTAGGGAGGGAGGAGGCTTGCGAGGAGCATAAATGCCGGCATAGACCTGTTTGGCCGAATGGCCTGTTTCTTTGCTGTAATTTCAATGTAACTCAATGTAAACTCAAGGGACTACAAGTCAAGTTTATGCAGCCTGGCCTCAAAATTTAACCCTTTAAGCTATGGTATCATTCTGGTGAATCGGTGCTGTACCCCTTCCAAGACCAATATATCTTTCCTGAGGTTCAGTACTCCAGATAGGGCCTGACCAAGGCTCTGTACAACTGAAGCATCACTTTCTCACTTTTGAATTAAAATCCCTTTGCGATAAAGGCCAACATTTCATTTGCCTTTTTTAATTAATTGTTTTTTTTAAAACAGTGTGTGTGCTCACACAAGAGAGAGAGAGATGACAGTGTTCTGATAACACACCTGGTATATCTTTGTTTTATGTTCTGTAAATTTCAGAAAGTGAGAGAGAGGGCCAATGGGAGAAAGACTGTCTACCTTCATATAATGTTACTTATATTTTAAAAAAAAATCAGTTGAATTTTGAAGGCAACCGATTACCTCCAGCTGACAGGCTTACACCTGTGAGACAAAGATACTAATTTCTAACACTTACGAGACAGGGAAAACGAGAAAGGCACAAATTGACACAATAGAGGTGGGCAGTTTCTTTCCTCTTTTTAATTTAATTTTTAAAAATAAAAAATCAAATTGAACTTTGAAAGCAAAACAAAGCCTCTTTGAGGGAAACATAGGGAGGTTGAAGGGGAGGCAGCCTCTGGCCTTTCACCATCTGCCCCTGGGGGAAGCAAGTGGGAGTGGGGGAGAGTGGAGGGTTAAGGGTGAAGTGAGTGACAGTGGAACAAAGAGGGTGGGGAGGATACAGAGCTTGAGTGGGTTGTTCAGAGAGGAAGAAGCAGGATAGTGTTGGGAGTGAGGGGGTGGTAGGAAGGGGAGTGGATAGTGGAAAGGTGAATGGGTAGGGGATACAATGGGATTGAGGGCAGGGGTGAAGCATGAGTGATTGGGGAAAAGGATGGAGAGGGAGCTGCTGAGGACCACATCATCATCACAACCCCCAAACCAAATACAGCCTGCAGCAGTTGGTGCCTCCTTTTCCGCCACGCCACACCAAACCAACTATCACTTCCCACCTGAAAAGAAAGAAGAAAAATACAGAGAGAGAAGCAAAAAGAACAGGTCAGGAGAGAGGTAGAACTAGGAGAAGAGAGACAGAGAAAAACAGCAATACGAAGACAGCAGAGACAGATAGGAGAGAGATCATATTCTCTGACTTAGCAAGGCCACAAGAGATCGACTAGTTTATATAATAATGTAAACGTCATGTAATGAGAATAACTGAGCAGTAGTACCTAATACTGACACTACTTATATGCAGTGGCTCCTACTTACTTCATTGACATATTACTGACTGAGAATTTAGGAGGCATGGTTAGTAAGTTTGCAGATGACACCAAGATTGGTGGCATTGTGGACAGTGAAGAAGGTTATCTAGGATTGCAACGGGATCTTGATAAATTGGGCCAGTGGGCCGATGAATGGCAGATGGAGTTTAATTTAGATAAATGTGAGGTGATGCATTTTGGTAGATCGAATCGGGCCAGGACCTACTCCGTTAATGGTAGGGCGTTGGGGAGAGTTATAGAACAAAGAGATATGGGAGTACAGGTTCATAGCTCCTTGAAAGTGGAGTCACAGGTGGATAGGGTGGTGAAGAAGGCATTCAGCATGCTTAGTTTCATTGGTCAGAACATTGAATGCAGGAGTTGGGATGTCTTGTTGAAGTTGTACAGGGCATTGGTGAGGCCACACTTGGAGTACTGTGTACAGTTCTGGTCACCCTATTATAGAAAGGATATTATTAAACTAGAAAGAGTGCAGAAAAGATTTACTAGGATGCTACCGGGACTTGATGGTTTGACTTACAGGGAGAGGTTAGACAGACTGGGACTTTTTTCCCTGGAGAGTAGGAGGTTAAGGGGTGATCTTATAGAAGTCTATAAAATAATGAGGGGCATAGATAAGGTAGATAGTCAAAATCTTTTCCCAAAGGTAGGGGAGTCTATAACGAGGGGGCATAGATTTAACGTGATAGGGGAGAGATACAAAAGGGTCCAGAGGGGCAATTTTTTCACTCAAAGGGTGGTGAGTGTCTGGAACGAGCTGCCAGAGGCAGTAGTAGAGGCGGGTACAATTTTGTCTTTTAATAAGCATTTGGACAGTTACATGGGTAAGATGGGTATAGAGGGATATGGGCCAAGTGCAGGCAATTGGGACTAGCTTAGTGGTATAAACTGGGCGACATGGACATGTTGGGCCGAAGGGCCTGTTTCCATGTTGTAACTTCTATGATTCTATGACATAATTTGCCATTCACATTTTACCAATCTCATTCATTTCTTCCACTATGGAGTTTTTCATTAGCAAGTACTTCTCTTTGCCACTCTCATATCCACTTTCTATTTGCACCATCAAATTTTGCTGTTCATTTTGTACTTCTGATAGTTCTGTAAACCAGATGTTTTATCGTATCTTAGGTTAAAGCTGACGAATCTTGCTCTGCAGTTATGACTTGTGGGCTAAGTAATGGGAAAGGATGGCTATAAAATATTAGCATGCAGATCCATTATGCAATAACAAAGCATAGATTTACTGAAAAATAATGCGTACTATTTAACCAGGGTATTTAAATTCCTATACGTTCCTTTTTTGGGAGTTTATTTTCGTCTGTTTGCTATATCTTTGTGAAAAGTAGACAAAACTATTAAATGGAGAACATTCCTTAATAGTCTGGTAAGCTGTTGTTTTGTCTACATTACATATTGAATGTAACAGGGTTCCAAATGTTTAAACTCTAAATAATTGAAAATAAAATCTGTGTAACACTTCTTAAAGGAATTTTGTGGTTAATCTTTAATGACAGTACACAGTACTTTTCATAATAGTGCACCATTCAATTATCTTATTAATGAAGGTTGGAACTCTATAAACACATAGGCATCCTGCTCCCAATGTAAGTTTGAAGTTCAGACAGCAATTACAACTGTCTACATTCTGTAAATTTTTTTCTTGAATCATATTGCTTACACATTACAGTAATTTGTTTTGCAAATAAAATCCACCACATTGCATTGGATGGTGGTTGAAACCTAGGCACTTGTTACAGACAAGTATGCACGTATGCAAAAATGGAATTTGAGGATGTTTCTCCTTATAACATGCACTGACTTCCAAGGCATTTGCTAGTCAATCAGGTCCCTCTTTTATACTATATACATTCTTCCGTTTCTCTACACAGCTTTCTGTCCTTCCCTCTTAAAGGTAGTGTTTCATATTGGATACAGTTTTATGGGAGAAGGCCTCACCGAAGTGGTAGGTCTTTATGTGTAAGCTTAGGTAGTGAATGTTGGTATGCTACTCAATTAAGAGGTTACCTGAGTCATCTAACTCAAGGGAGATCAGTGATATAACCTGAAACATTTTGAGTCTGTATGACTCAGTGTTGTTGCACCAATGCGTTGACTTTTTCCCCCCATTTTTCTCCCTTCCATCTGAAAGCACTGGTTCCTGCCAAGGTAAGGTTCCTTTGGTGCCCACAGGGCTTCCGATACTGTACCCAAGTGACCATTGTTCATACATGCGCCTAGACAGGGACTGTTGGCAGGGTGTGGAGGGCATGGGTGAGCCTGATCCTGCTTTCATCCAATATTCACACTAGTGTACTCTCCAGGAGCAGGAATCCCAGATAATTTTTCTCTTCTGTAGCCCAGACTGGGGAGATTATGCTAATTGTAGTGCCCCAACTGGTGCCTCGGCTGAGATCAGCTAATTCAGCAAAATCTGAGAATTGCACGCAAGGCCATTGGGTTGCTTCCAGTGCATTGGACTATGAGCCAGCTGAGGAACCTTACAAGCTTCTTTTTGCACTACAAGGCATGTGAGGAGAGTCTGACAATATTTTACTTTGTGCAGAATTGCAGGGTGAAGGTGTTTAGGGATGATTTGTGATCTGTCACTGCCAGTGGGGAGCAGTACTCGCTGGGAGTTCATTTAGGGAAATTGCAGGAGCTGATTTCCTGACATACCCTTCCTACAGGTGCCACTCCCCACTGGAGCACGAGATCGCAGAGTCACCACTTTTTTTCCAAATTTGTTTTAAAATTTTATTTGAATTAAAAATGCTCCAGTCAAGGAACTATTCCACTATCTTCAAAGTGAAGATGATAGAGGCCTCCTGAAGAGAGGGTCAATAGAGCAGCAACATGTGAGATCAAATTGAATTAGTCCATAATATGTGATCGGTGAAGAACAGCGCGCTCACATGCCCTTCCATGAGCAAGGCTCAAGGTGCTTTATAAGGTGAATGGTCTGAATTAGAATTATTACTTCGGCATTGGATGCTGATGACCAGAGTAGTGGAAAAAGCAGTCAGTAATATCAGCATTTGACTGTAAGCTGCGTGGTGTGAGATGGAGTAAAATCTGAGCATCCTCAAGGGTAGCTAAACCATGGAGCAATGAGCCAAATGTATGTACACATACAACAATAGGATAAGCACTGCCATCTGATGAAGGACTTGATGCAGAGAGACCTGGAAGATGCCAACCCAGCATATTTAGACACGGAAGAAGTTCCAATGAGCTTTAATTTCCTCAAAATTTATATACAAACTAGTAAAGTGAACAGCCCAAGTCAGTGCTTACAGATGGCCTTGAGCAGACCAATTTTGCCGTGATACTGGTGTGTATGACTCAAGCACTATGCTGACAACAATTTCAATTTTTAAACTGATTTTTTTTTAAACTGAAGACTATACCACATGAAAAATCACTCTTCAGGGTTATGGCAAGTACAACATGAATTGTTGGATGACTGGAGATATGATGGTGAAGTGGGTTGAGGAGGTTTGACATCAGTGACAAGGAACAATACCTTTCTGTACTGGCTTAGTGGTAGTACTCTCACCTCTTTGAGTCAGAAAGTCATGGGTTGAAGCCCCATTCCAGAGACTTGAGCACATTATCGAGGCACTCACTTCAATACTCAGGGCGTGCTGCACTGTTGGAGCTGCCATCTTTCAGACAAACCCGTCTGACTGCTCAGGTGGTTGAAAAAGAGCAGGGGAGTTCTCCCTGTGCCCTGGACAAAATTTATCCCTCAACCAACATTACTAAAAACAGATTATCTGGTCATTTATTTCACACTCCTTAAAATCTATCTCTTTGACCAGGCTTTTGTTCACCCGTCCTCGTGTCTCCTTCTTTGGGTCGGTGTTAATTTATGTCTGATTTCGCTCCAGTGAAGGGCCTTGGGATGTTATATTATGTTAAAGGTGCGATATAAATAAGTAACAGAAATAGTAGATAGAAGTGATGTAATAGATGTAATATACTTGGATTTTCAAAAGGCCTTCAATAGTACACTCATGATTAAGGTCAGAGCATGTGGAGTCAGGGGACAAGTAGCAGAATGGATAGCAAGCTGGCTGCAAAACAGAAAGCAGAGAATTGGGGTTAAAGGTAGTTGCTCAGACTGGCGGAAGGTGGGAAGTGGTGTTCCACAGGGATCGCTGCTGGGACCACTTGTTCACCATTTACGTAAATGATTTGGACTCGGGAATCAGAAGTACAATTTCAAAATTTGCAGATGAAACCAAATTGGGAGGTGTAGTTAATACTGAAGAAGACTGCGATAAAATACAAGAGGTTAATAAACTTGCAGAATGGGTGTGTAAATGGCAAATTAATTTCAATATAGATAAGTGTGAGGTGATGCATTTTGGTAGGAGGAATAAAGAGGCCACATGCTGCTTGGATAGTAAGAGTCTAAATTAGGCAGAGGAGCAAAGGGATCAAGGGGTACAGATTCACAAATCATTAAAAGTAGGGTACTACAACTGAACAATCTGGTCTTTACCTGACATCCATATCTGTGCACTTCTGTGAATGGCTAGTGATTAGGAGCAGGCACCGTGAGTTTTTTTTTTCTCCCCTCCCTATCATGGGATACTGAGGCCAATTGTAGTGTTCTCAGAACAACTCTGGCTGAGAATAGAATGTGGGATCTTCCTGGTTTGTATAGCCTAGTAGCACACCGCATAGTACATTCGCACACTAAGCCAACTGAAAAGGAGATTCTCTCTTACCATTTAATATTTCAGTATAATGGAGGAAACAGTATGAAATGTGACGAAAATTGATAGCATAAGTATTACTGAAGGAAAATTAGAATTGAGCTCTTTTATCAGTTGTTACATTTAAAACAATTTATTATCAGTGAGCTGATTTCTTGTTTTCTTTCTCCAGGTGCATGCATCCACCAAGGGTCACTTTTTGCGGTAGGCCAAAACTTTACCTTCTATTTTCATAGAGTTGTATTTTATTATATATGTGTGCGACAGTCATATTGATGACATCTGGCACCAATACTATATTTACTTTGTGTGGGTGTCTGTTATACCTGCACTGAAGATATTGCTACCATCAGGACACTCTAGATTTCCATCACAAAAATCCACAAGGACAAAGCGGGAAATAGGATCATGTATCATTCATAAAAATAATGTAATTAAAGTAAATAAATGACCAATGCACAGTATGGGTTAGCAATGAGGAACACTGTTGCATCTCACATGCAAAGTGAAAATTAATCATGTGCCACTGATCTATTACACTTTCAATTATACCGTGCTGTATTTTTGTAATGCATGGCACAGTTCCGTGAGATTATAAATTGTGCTCAGCCTGCCACTGCTATGAGGTGTGAAATGAAATGAACCACTGACTATTGCTGTAAAATTGGTTTGAAATTAGGCTGCATTGTGCAAACATGTGGAGAGGAGATCAGATTTTAATTTGATTTAAAATGAAGTCCTCCTCCCCCCACTACTGTTTTCATACTCATTAGAGACCTTTTCACTTTAAATTATGCATTTGAAGCTTTGTATAATGCTCTAAGGAGTTAGCATGAAGTAAACACTGCAGTTGCATTCTGAGCAGTCTTTAAGATTAGAATCATAGAATCATAGAAGTTTACAACATGGAAACAGGCCCTTCGGCCCAACATGTCCATGTCGCCCAGTTTATACCACTAAGCTAGTCCCAATTGCCTGCACTTGGCCCATATCCCTCTATACCCATCTTACCCATGTAACTGTCCAAATGCTTTTTAAAAGACAAAATTGTACCCGCCTCTACTACTGCCTCTGGCAGCTCGTTCCAGACACTCACCACCCTTTGAGTGAAAAAATTGCCCCTCTGGACCCTTTTGTATCTCTCCCCTCTCACCTTAAATCTATGCCCCCTCGTTATAGACTCCCCTACCTTTGGGAAAAGATTTTGACTATCTACCTTATCTATGCCCCTCATTATTTTATAGACTTCTATAAGATCACCCCTAAAGCTCCTACTCTCCAGGGAAAAAAGTCTCAGTCTATCTAACCTCTCCCTATAAGTCAAACCATCAAGTCCCGGTAGCATCCTAGTAAATCTTTTCTGCACTCTTTCTAGTTTAATAATATCCTTTCTATAATAGGGTGACCAGAACTGTACACAGTATTCCAAGTGTGGCCTTACTAATGTCTTGTACAACTTCAACAAGACATCCCAGCTCCTGTATTCAATGTTCTGACCAATGAAACCAAGCATGCTGAATGCCTTCTTCACCACCCTATCCACCTGTGACTCCACTTTCAAGGAGCTATGAACCTGTACTCCCATATCTCTTTGTTCTATAACTCTCCCCAACGCCCTACCATTAACGGAGTAGGTCCTGGCCCGATTCGATCTACCAAAATGCATCACCTCACATTTATCTAAATTAAACTCCATCTGCCATTCATCGGCCCACTGGCCCAATTTATCAAGATCCCGTTGCAATCCTAGATAACCTTCTTCACTGTCCACAATGCCACCAATCTTGGTGTCATCTGCAAACTTACTAACCATGCCTCCTAAATTCTCATCCAAATCATTAATATAAATAACAAATAACAGCGGACCCAGCACCGATCCCTGAGGCACACCGCTGGTCACAGGCCTCCAGTTTGAAAAACAACCCTCTACAACCACCCTCTGTCTTCTGTCGTCAGTCCAATTTTGTATCCAATTGGCTACCTCACCTTGGATCCCGTGAGATTTAACCTTATGTAACAACCTACCATGCGGTACCTTGTCAAAGGCTTTGCTAAAGTCCATGTAGACCACGTCTACTGCACAGCCCTCATCTATCTTCTTGGTTACCCCTTCAAAAAACTCAATCAAATTCGTGAGACATGATTTTCCTCTCCCAAAACCATGCTGACTGTTCCTAATCAGTCCCTGCCTCTCCAAATGCCTTTAGATCCTGTCTCTCAGAATACCCTCTAACAACTTACCCACTACAGATGTCAGGCTCTGTAGTTCCCAGGCTTTTCCCTGCCGCCCTTCTTAAACAAAGGCACAACATTTGCTACCCTCCAATCTTCAGGCACCTCACCTGTAGCTGTCGATGATTCAAATATCTCTGCTAGGGGACCCGCAATTTCCTCACTAACCTCCCATAACGTCCTGGGATACATTTCATCAGGTCCTGGAGATTTATCTACCTTGTTGCGCGTCAAGACTTCCAGCACCTCCCTCTCTGTAATATGTACACTCCTCAAGACATCACTATTTATTTCCCCAAGTTCCCTAACATCCATGCCTTTCTCAACCGTAAATACCGATGCGAAATATTCATTTCGGATCTCACCCATCTCTTGTGGTTCGGCACATAGATGACCTTGTTGATCCTTAAGAGGCCCTACTCTCTCCCGAGTTACTCTTGCCCTTTATGTATTTGTAGAAGCTCTTTGGATTCTCCTTTGCCTTATCTGCCAAAGCAATCTCATGTCCCCTTTTTGCCCTCCTGATTTCTCTCTTAACTCTACTCCGGCAATCTCTATACTCTTCAAGGGATCCACTTGATCCCAGCTGCCTATGCATGTCATATGCCTCCTTCTTCTTTTTGACTCGGGCCTCAATCTCCCGAGTCATCCAAGGTTCCCTACTTCTACCAGCCTTGCCCTTCATTTTATAAGGAATGTGCTTACCTTGAACCCTGGTTAACACACTTTTGAAAGCCTCCCACTTACCAGACGTCCCTTTGCCTGCCAACAGACTCTCCCAATCAACTTCTGATTGATATTGTCAAACTCCATTAGATGTGTTCTACCAATGCAATTCTTAAACAAGTGAAATCGTTTGGTCGATCTTCTGAACCACAGGCCTTGAATTTAATTTCTTTGTCAAGCAGCAACATTTTTGATCATATCAAAGACAAATGTTCTTTTACGCTAGTGACATCAATCAGAACTAGAGCAAGACTAATGTTCAGGTGTACAACATAAAGCATTTCTGCTAGGATGCTGCTCTTGACTTTTTTGTTCGTGACTGCAATAAGACGGAAACCATTGTTGTAGACCTGAGAATGCTCTCATGTTCAGGATTTCATCGATTTGCAAGATTATATTATATAATGCAATGTATTGTTAATGGTTTTAGCTTAACTTAGTGCAGAACTTTGATTCTGCAATATTTCAATTTACTACACCGGTCCACTGACCTTTTTTAACTGAATTTCTTTTTTACTCTTCCCCTCCCCCCTCAAAAGAAAGGCTCTAGATACGAGACCTATGTGATTTTCCATCCTTGAACAGGAATACTGATGAACAAAATGGAAAACTACTAGAACACTGGTAGTCTTGTTCCATTAGAGAAGCAATCCTACCATAGGCAATTTCTTTGAAGTAAAATTGCTAATAAGTAGAAATTATTACTTGTGTTTAAAAAAACTGTACTTTAAATATTTTTAATAAAAAGATATAATAAATTGGACCATTGTAAAAAAAAAGCAGCAGAGTTTTTCCCAAAGGTTGACCCATGATCATGAAAATGACTTACAATAGGAAGTTGTAAGTGGAAATTCTTATCTGCCTGTAACCTTAAAAATGCATCTGTGGCCTAATATGTTTGATGCTGTAACTGGTCCAGGACAACTGTTGAGTCTGGTTTGACTGGCCAGCAACAATATGCTATATTAAATATTATATGTCATAAACAATGGGCAGGCACCAAGTAGGTTATGTCAAAGGCTCAAGCATAAGGAATTTTGCCTAGAAATTATGCCACAGTATTAAATTATGAATACTTAATGAGTTTGCCCAAAATTATGTTTGCACCATTTTTAGCAGAAGCATTAACAGTTTCACACCTCTTTTAAAATAGTACATAAGACCATAAGAACATAAGAAATAGGAGCAGGAGTAGGCCAATCGGCCCCTCAAGCCTGCTCCGCCATTCAATAAGATCATGGCTGATCTGATCCTAACCTCAAATTTACACTCATGTCCAATTTCCTGCCCGCTCCCCGTAACCCCTAATTCCCTTTACTTCTAGGAAACTGTCTATGTCTATGGTGGACAAAATAATTTCATATTAACATCTTAAGTGGTCATATTACATACTATATTTACTGTTTTTTTTAGATGAAAGAGCCTATTTAGATTATAAATCAGAAGAACAGTTGTATTCTATTTCTAGTAGCATTTCTTAAGCCGTTCATAAATTTAAAATTATTTTAAGGCTTCTGCCTTTTATCTTTTTAATCTTTGAAAATCATAATGAAAATCTTTTTGAAGTTATCTGTGAAATCATTATGTGGATGATAGTATTGAAATGTGGATTAAATGGATTGAATCATGTGAACCTTCCATTGAGGATAACAACAGTAACCTTTTGTAGAGAGTCTTATTTTTGTCACTATATTAAACGCAGTTTCAGTTGTTGGAAATCATTTTTGCATCAAGCAGGTACATGGGCTGAATCTGAGTGTAATATTCTTAAATCCCACTGACAACATACTGTATCACCATGACAGAGGGACCATCGTGACCTAATGGTGCTGCTTGATGTTTGTTAAAGTACAGGTATTGAGTTTCTAAGCCATAGCAACAATTAAGGGCAGAACTGAAGTCTTTTCCCAGATCTTTTTCCGATTTTCAAAGTATTGTATTTGCAAGCTTTTCTTAGTTATTGTGTGATCTACTAGAAAGTCAGTGGACTTTTGAAGCAAAAGAAAAGTGATAGGATATGAAGATTAAAGTCAAGGAAATTAATTCTGCTTCAGTCATTGAAGCTGTAACCTAGAGGCAGCAAAGTGAACTGGGTTCTGCTTAACACTGACTTTGACAGTTTTTGAAGATAAAATAGATCTTGTACAGTGCAGTTTTTCATTGCACATTTCAGTAAACAGAACAAATTCCCCACTGTGCAGCAATGCCAGAAAAATCCAAAATCTCTCCTGGATATATATACCAACTATTCAAGTTGTATAGGATAACTACACATATGCATGCCACCAGGCTATATGTATTTGTTTGTATAATTCTGTTTACCATTTTCAGTTTCTTCCTCAATCCATTTTTATGTTCATTCCCCTCATATTAAGATTTTTTTTCACTGCTCTTCTAAGTTTTGTTGATTTTGAGGAAGTAGCAGATGATTGGCTCGGAGGTCTCTGCTGCAGGCCAACTGTAACGGGGATCTGGGAGTAGCAGCTTGGAGTGAGGCAAGTCTTCAGTTTTTTCCTTTGTCCATGTGGGAAGGTGCTTTGCTGTCATTCCTTATCTGTTCCCCTCCAACATTCTTATGTCCTCTGTCTAAGGCCATGGCTGGGATTAGGAACTCGCTGGGGTTAATTAAAACCAATTTGCCCGGCAGAAGACTGACTGGATCGGATCGGCTGCCCATTTTATACTCCGCCTGATGTTAGTTTCCATTGATTTCAATTGGGCAGGGTTTAAAGTAGGCAGACGATCCTAGCACATCAGTTCCCCATCAGGCGGGGTAAGTTAAAATGATTCCCACTGTGTGTGGCATCTCAAGACTTTTTATATATGAGTTGATGTACCAATAACACAAAATCTGGAAATATTACTTGCTATTTTTAGTTTAACTTGGGGTTATTCACTAACTTTTTATCAAGTGCCACTATCTCAATATCCATCTCAGCTCCACTAATGGTTCATGTGGTAATGGCAATGTATAACTGAGCTATGCTGACCAGAAGGAACCAGGTTCAATCTCAGTTGGAGTACTATGATTGGTTTCAGCCTAGGTTAGGATTTGCATTTCTGATTGCTGTCCTGGACAGGATTGAGTCCAGCTGGTTTGAATGGCATTCCAACACTCATTGTCTAGGCTCATAGATGAAGGATGATTACTTGGGGTGAGATTCTATCGGGCAACCATAGAAACCATAGCCCAGCAAGGAGTCAACCCCTTCAGAGGCAGAGGGGAGAAAGATTGTGAAAAAATCCAATATCCTACCTCCAGGAACATCAAGAGCTGATGGGTTGCAAATGGAACCCAGAAACAATGGGAGCAAGACTTCTGCTGAGAGCTGTAGGTGAGGGAGAGGAAGAGGAAGGTCAGACGTGACTCCCAAACTGCATCATGCTGAGTATTTCCACAAGCTTTAGACACTAACAAAGCTAAACATCTTCAAATATACAGATTGTATTAAAACGGACAGAATACAGATTCAAAATTAACAGCTTGGCTATTTAACTATTTGTGGTGTTATTCATCTAATAAATTATTGACATACAGAACCATGTGCTAGGAATGTGCTGAGCAGCATCAAGTGTTTCTGTTGCAAAGCAAAGCTAAGTTTGCTAACCATGAATGAGACTGAGTTTGGAATAATGTACTGCAGATGATATTCATAGTCCATCAAAAATATCTCCTATGTAGTGTTATTGTGTTTTTTTTTAATTTTATGGCTGAAGTTCCATTAAAATACCGGCATGATTCAGAACTGAATATTTAATGGTGTTTTACCGTAACATATGCCTTTTGATTTTAAATCAACATCCAAATAAATATTAAATGCAGAACTTAAGTACCACTCGGCTGCTGCTCGTTCATTGTTTGACTCAACTGCTGTAATTCTATAACCTAATTTAATGTAATTGAAAACATTAATGAGGTGATTGTACAGGTTACTGGACTGGTGGAAAAACACAAGTTCAAATAACTAGAAAGCTGGTTAAGAGCACTACATTTCAAAGACTAACCCAGGATCTTTCATCACTGCTGGTGCTGATCCTCTGCACAGAAGTATTTGCAGTTTCTCCAGAATACTTTCTGCATGTATTAGTTTTCAAATACTAATTACCTGTGACTGATGCTCAAGGATGAAATGTGGACATTTTGGTTCCATTCCAAGTAATGGCTCAGGACTTTGACTGCAGGACGAGTCTGCTGACTCTCTGAGGCTCCAGAAGACCTTCCATCTGTTTTGCTTGGTCCTCAAAATGGTGTTTTTCACTCTGAATATTTTTAGCAGTACTGGCCATCAAAAAATCATTTGTTTCATGGCAAAAACTGACTGCATTACATTTTATACTTTTTTGAAAACACAAACAAAAATCATAAGACTTATTTTTAATTAAATCAAAAAAAAACTTTTATTTTGGTAACACTGACTTGCTAACATCTGAAACAATTAGTAAACCAAATTACATTTTAATAGAGAAAGGCTCTGGTCTCTCTTATTTGGTGCTTTATAATATGGCAACCTGTATTTATAGGAGTATTTTTCTGATTTTAAAGTAACAAACTGTTAAGATGAATACTAGTTTAAAATACCATTTAATTTCAGCTGGTGAACATTTTATTATCATGTTTTCAACATATTTGGCACTTCAGATCAAAGCTTTTTCAACTGTAATAAAACAAATATTTGCCAGCGAGATCCATTTTTAAGGAGCTATCTCATTTTGTGCATTGAAAGGCATGATTAGTAAATAATCTGGTACCTAGTTGTACCTTTTGACACTGGTAATCATGAGAAAGATGAAGGTGGGGGTAGCCACTTTGCTTTTGGGAAGGTGGAATTAACACAAACAGGGTCCAAGCAGTCATTGTACTTCAAAGGCAACAAAGAGGCAGTGACAGATGATAACATCTGGAAAGTGATCCTAGTGCTTTGCGTGAGAGGAAGGGTTGCTTTAACTGGAGTGCAACTCCTAACCTGCTTTCACAGAATGCCAGAGGGTACAAAAAGAAAACACATTTATATTGTGTTCAGACATGAAATTACAATAATTGATTGCCAGAAATTTCCACAGACAGTCTGAGAGAATGTGTTTTTCTGCTGGTCATAGTTTTAGTACTGTATTTTGGTAAGAAACACTAAAAGCACACTGAATGTATTCACAAGTCTGAAGCCACGTTATAAAATTTTGGGTAGATGATCAAAGAAGGAGCTACAGAATGAACAATGGTATGTATCAGCGAGGAAAGATTTTATAATAGAGTATGGCAGACTACCAGTAAATGCGTCCATTTGTCATCTTGTCCTGATTTGCTCATCGTAAATTGGACATAAACAATTAATGGCAGCCTTTGTTTGAGGGTTCCTACCACTGGCTACCATGTCTCTTCTTCAAGAAATTAGAGTTCTAAACATAAATAAAGCCAATTACATAGGTGTGAGGGGTGAGTTGGCTAAGGTAGATTGGAAAATTAAATTAAAGGGTATGATGGTTGAAAAGCAATGGCAAACATTAAAAAAAAATTTCAATATTCTCAACAAATGTACATTCCATTGAGAAATAAAAACTCCAGGGGAAAAGTGATCCACCCGTGGCTAACTAAAGAAGCTAAGGATAGTATTAGATTAAAAGAAGAGGCCTATAATGCTGCCAAGAAGAGTAGTAAGCCTGAGGATTGGGAGAGTTTTAGAAACCAACCAAAAAATTAGATAAAATGGGTGAAAATAGAATATGAAAGTAAACTAGCAAGAAATATAAAAACGGATTGTAAGAGCTTCTACAAGTATGTAAAAAGGAACAGAGTAGCAAAAGTAAATGTTGGTCCCTTAGAGGCTGAGACAGGAGAAATTATAATGGGGAATCAGGAAATGGCAGATGCGTTAAACAAATATTTTGTATCTGTCTTCACAGCAGAAGACACAAAAAGCATACCAGAATTAGTGGGGAACCAAGGGGCTAATGAGAGTGAGGAACTTAAAGTAATTATTATCAGTAGAGAAAAAGTACTTGAGAAACTAATGGGACTAAAAGCTGACAAATCCCCTGGACCTGATGGCCTACATCCGAGGGTTCTAAAAGAGGTGGCTGCAGAGATAGTTGATGCATTGGTTATGATCTTCCAAAATTCCCTAGATTCTAGAATGGTCCCAGCGGATTGGAAGGTAGCAAATGTGACCCCGCTATTCAAGAAAGGAGGGAGAGAAAAAACAGGGAACTACAGGCCAGTTAGCCTGATATCAGTCGTCGAGAAAATGCTGGAATCCATTATTAAGGAAGTGGTAACAGGGCACTTAGAAAATCATAACATGATTAGGCAGAGTCTGCATGGTTTTATGAAAGGGAAATTGTGTTTGACAAATTTATTAGAGTTTTTTGAGGAAGTAACTAGCAGGGTAGATAAAGGGGAACCAGTGGATGTAGTATATTTGGATTTTCAGAAGGCATCCGATAAAGTGCCACATAAAAGGTTGTTACGCAAGTTAAGGGCTCATGGGGTTGGGGGTAACATATTAACGTGGATAGAGGATTGGTTAATGGACAGAAAACAGAGAGTAGGGATAAATGGGTCACTTTCAGATTGGCAGGCTGTAACTAGTGGGGCACCGCAAGGATTGGTGCCTGGGTCTCAGCTATTTACAATCTATATTAATGACTTGGATGAAGGGACCGAATGTAATGTATCCAAGTTTGCTGATGATACAAAGCTAGGTGAAAAAGTAAGCAGAGTGGAGGACACAAACAGTCAGCAAAGGGATATAGACAGGTTAAGTGAGTGGGCAAGAAGGTGGCAGATGGAGTGTAATGTGGGGAAATGTGAGGTTATTCACTTTGGTGGGAAGAATAGAAAAACAGAATATTTTTTAAATGGTGAGAAACTATTAAATGTTGGTGTCCAGAGAGACTGGGTGTCCTGGTACAAGATACACAAAAAGTTAGAATGCAGATACAGCAGGCAATTAGGAAAGCAAATGGCATGTTGGCCTTTATTGCAAGGGGGTTGGAGTACAAGAGTAAGGAAGTCTTACTACAATTGTGCAGGGCTTTGGTGAGACCTCACCTGGAGTACTGTGTACAGTTTTGGTCTCCTTATTTAAGGAAGGATATACTTGCCTTAGAGGCGGTACAACAAAGGTTCACTAGATTAATTCCTGGGATGAGATGGTTGTCCTATGAGGAGAAGTTGAGTAGCATGGGCCTATACTCTCTGGAGTTTAGAAGAATGAGAGGTGATCTCATTGAAACATATAAGATTCTGAGGGGGCTTGACAGGGTAGATGCTGAGAGGTTGTTTCCACTGGCTGGAGTGTCCAGAACTAGAGGGCATAGTCGCAGGACAAGGGGTCGGCCATTTAAGACTGAGATGAGGAGGAATTTCTTCACTCAGAGGGTTGTGAATCTTTGGAATTCTCTACCCCAGAGGGCTGTGATTGCTGAGCCGTTGAGTATATTCAAGGCTGCGATAGATAGATTTTTGGACTCTAGGGGAATCAAGGGATATGGGGATCGGGCAGGAAAGTGGAATTGAGGTAGAAGATCAACCATGATCTGATTGAATGGAGGAGCAGGCTTGAGGGGCCATATGGCCTACTCCTGCTCCTATTTCTTATGTTCAAGTTCTCCCGGTAATCAAGAGACTTATCAGAGCCAGATACACTTTGGGGAGATAGAAGCTCTAAAGCACCTTAGCTTCCCATAATTACTCACAGAGAAGTCTGATTTTGTCTGGAAACTCTGCCAGTGCTAACTCAACTCTAAAACATGGATTTTGAATCATATAATAGACACCAGTAATCTAAAGAGTGAACAGACTTTGAAAACCTGAAGCAATCAACCGGATTAGCTGATGCTAGTTTTAGTAAACGCCTTGCAGAGATTACAATATTTTTGCTTACAAGTCCTAGAAAAATACACATCCAAGTGATTACAGAACACAAAGCAGAACCACCACTCAATTTTGTTTGGATAACTTCTGCCCCCATTGATGTCACTGAAATTGGACTAATGGAAGGTTGCCTTTCTTTATAGGTTAAAAGCAGCTCAATATTTGCATGTAATCTGAAAATATGTGCCCTGGGAATTTTGAGGTACTGACTTTCAAAACAATAGAATATTAGGTTTTCTTTATTAGAACCATCCCATTTGTGTGTTTTCTCTTACACCATCAGTTATTAAAATGCTTCACTTTACACTTTTTGTGCATCCAATTGATAAACTGACAAAGAAAAAAAACACACTTGGCACAATTTTCAGCCATGAATGGCCTTAACATATTTTAGCACTTCATTAATAAACTGTTCCAGTAATAAGTGATTTGTTGCAGCTCAATATTTTATGCTTTAAATGAGCTTTTCTTCATAAATGGATTTGTAGACAATGGAAAATGACAATTAGTAAGCATTCAAAAGAAATAATTTAGTCTAGATCACTGTAGTGTTACTGTGTCAGCTGCTCCATTTGTCACAAAACTAAAATCATTCACTTCACATTTCCAGGGCACACATTCTTGACACACTGCTGACACTGCATTCGCTAAAAGATTGTGTTTCAGTCACCATATCACTTCCAGTTTATGTCAGGGGTAGGAAAAGACTTTTAGAATGATGGAATCATGAATTATTCATGATTCCATCAGTGAGGCGGTTAAATATGATTTCTCAGTTAAAAAATTTAAAAATTGCAGCTCTTCATTTAGGTTCCTACACAGGCCTTTTAAGTGGGAACACAAGATAATTTTTATTGCTCTCTTTTTTAGCACAACATGGATAAATGCTCCTTTAAAACAATATTTTAAAATCAAAATGGATCGCTATACAGCATTCATTTTAACATACTTTAGTGTCATTGGAGCTTGGTGTGACATTTTCAATAAATCCAATTGATTCAAGGATCATAGAGCTTTAGATAAACAATGAAGGTGTTTAACTACAGAAATGTATAGGCTATAGATATAGTTTAATTACATATACTCCAGGAATAGAGGCAATGGAAAGAAATGCATTGAGCTTCCAACCAAGGATCAAGTTTGAATCAGTTCTGTTGTGAATGGAACTCACTACTTTCATTGACTATTTTGGCAAGTTCTTGGCCAGACTGCTGGAAAAGTTCATAGTGCATTATTTCAGAGGAAAAAAAATCCTAAGGCCAGAACCTAATGCAGGAGCTTATCTCATGTTAGACAGCTGCTGAGTGGCATTGAGTGTAGATGCAGAAAGGCTCAGGGACAAATTCTTGTTCCCTCTTGTCTGGAACAGGAAGCAAAGTAATTTGAGAAGTGAAAGGGGTAGGGGAGAGTGTTTGGAGGGAAATATTCTAGGAATCATTTGGGCAGTCGTTCTGTTCAAGTTCAGAGATGGCAGTGTTGAAAGTGGAATGTATTTCTCTTTTTACATCCAGGGGCTAATTTTCCAAGTTTGTGTTGTCAGCGGAGAGCCTTCCCTCCAGCTGTGACTATCAGGGAAATGTGAGTGTGCGGCCCACAGTTTTCTGCCCATGAATGGCAGTGCGCTCAGAACATTGATCCTCCATTGTCATTCCAAGTCCTGGGTTACATAGAGTTAAATTGTTGGTGCACTGTCCAGTATTGTGCCTTATCCCATAACTCACATAAATCTCCTCTATCTCAGCAATATGGCATTTCCATTTTCCACACAAGCCATTCTTATCACCTCCCCAAGTGAGTAGCAATTACAGCCAAGTTAGGGCACTTCTGTGCTTACGTGCTCATAAGGATTTAGGTTGAAATTGCCAAAGTTCATAATCTAGAAGCCTTTTAGCTGTTAGAGAAAGTGGAGATTGTCATCTCAACAGGCTGGTTGGATTTGAATCCAGGTCCCAGAAGAGAAAAGGCAGTGTTCTCACACGCTTCACCTGCCAGGCTCATTTCTTTTAAAGTTGAGATTGTGCACTAGTTATATTGGAATCAACTAATGAAAGAAATCAGTGGGATACTGCACTTTTAATTAAATTGGCATTTGCAGTTACTGCACTAACTTTAATGTTTGTAACTCTCTACAATTTTTTTAATCCCAGTACTTCATAATTGAAGTCCTGTTTTTTTAGCACAACATGGATAAATGCTCCTTCAAAACGATCTTTTAAAATCAAAATGGATATCTCCACAGCATTCGTTTTAACATACTTAACTCGTCCATTTTGTTACGAATGCTAACGGCACAAATAACTACGTATGGGTATGATATTGTGGTCATTACAGAAACATGGCTGCAGAGTGACAACAACTGGGAATTAAATATGCCAGGGTATTTAACAACCAGGAAGGACAGGCAGGAAGGAAGGGGAGGTGGGGTGGCTATGTTAATAAAGGAAGGAATCACTGTAATACAGAGAAATGATATTGGGACAAAGGATCAGGATAATGAAACAGTTTGGGTAGAGATACGGAATAATAAGGGGAAAAAAACACTAGCGGGCGTAGTATATAGGCCTCCTAATAGTTGCAACTCTGCTGGAAGAAGTATTAATCAGGAAATAGTCAGGGCATGTAATAAGGGAACAGCTATAATTATGGGGGATTTTAACTATCATATTAACTGGACAAATCAAATTGGGCAGGGCAGCCTTGAGGAAGAGTTTATTGAGTGTATTAGGGATGGATTTCTTGAGCAGTATGTAACTGATCCTACAAGGGGGCAAGCAACCTTGGACCTGGTCCTGTGTAATAAGCCAGGATTAATTAATAATGTCCTAGTTAAGGATCCCCTTGGAATGAGTGACCATAACATGGTTACATTCCATATCCAATTAGAGGGTGAGAAGGTTGGTTCTCAAACAAGCGTACTGAGCTTGAATAAAGGAGACTATGATGGTATGAGAGCGGAATTGATTAAAGTGGACTGGGAAAATAGATTAAAGGGTAAGACGGTACATGAGCAGTGGTGTTCATTTAAGGAGTTATTTTACAACTTTCAAAAAATATATATTCCACTGAGGAAAAAAGGGTGTAAAAGAAATGACAGCCATCTGTGGCTAAGTAAAGAAATTAAGGATAGCATCTGACTAAAAACAAGGACATATAAGGTAGCCAAACTTAGTGGAAGGATAGAAGATTGGGAAGTCTTCAAAAGACAGCAAAAAGTAACTAAAGGATTGATTAAGAAAGGGAAGATAGATTATGAAAATAAATTAGCAAAAAATATAAAAACAGATAGCAAGAGTTTCTACAATTATATAAAAAGAAAAAGGGTGGCTAAGGCAAACACAGGTCCCTTAGAGGATGAGACCGGGAAATTAATGGTGGGAAACATGGAGATGGCAAAAATGCTGAACAAATATTTTGTTTCAGTCTTTACGGTAGAGGACACTAAGAATATCCCAACACTGGACAAACAGGGGGCTCTAGTGGGGGGGAGGAGCTAAATACGATTAAAATCACTAAGGAATTGGTACTTAGTAAATTAATGGGACTCAAGGCGGATAAATCCCCTGGACCTGATGGCTTACATCCTAGGGTCTTGAGGGAAGTGGCAGTAGGGATTGTGGATGCTTTGGCAATAATTTTCCAAAATTCTCTGGACTCAGCAAAGGTCCCGGCAGATTGGAAAACTGCTAATGTAACACCCTTATTCAAAAAGGGTAGTAGGCAGAAGGCTGGAAATTATAGACCAGTTAGCCTAACATCTGTGGTGGGTAAAATTTTGGAGTCTATTATTAAGGAGACAGTAGCAGAACATTTGGATAAACATAATTTAATAGGACAAAGTCAGCATGGCTTTACGAAGGGGAAGTCATGTCTGACAAATTTGCTTGAGTTCTTTGAGGACATAACGTACAGGGTGGATAAAGGGGAACCAGTGAACGTAGTGTATTTAGACTTCCAGAAGGCATTCGACAAGGTGCCACATAAAAGATTATTGCTCAAGATAAAGAATCACTGGATTGGGGGTAATATTCTGGCATGGGTGGAGGATTGGTTATCTAACAGGAAGCAGAGAGTTGGGATAAACGGTTCATTCTCGGACTGGCAACCAGTAGCCAGTGGTGTTCCGCAGGGGTCGGTGCTGGGTCCCCAACTCTTTACAATCTATATTAACGATTTGGAGGAGGGGACCGAGTATAACATATCAAAGTTTGCAGATGATACAAAGATGGGAGGGAAAGTAGAGAGTGAGGAGGACATAAAAAACCTACAAGGGGATATAGACAGGCCGGGTGAGTGGGCGGAGATTTGGCAGATGCAATACAATATTGGAAAATGTGAGGTTATGCACTTTGGCAGGAAAAATCAGAGAGCAAGTTATTATCTTAATGGCGAGAAACTGGAAAGTACTGCAGTACAAAGGGATCTGGGGGTCCTAGTGCAAGAAAATCAAAAAGTTAGTATGCAGGTGCAGCAGGTGATCAAGAAGGCCAACGGAATGTTGGCTTTTATTGCTAGGGGGATAGAATATAAAAAGAGGGAGGTATTGCTGCAGTTATATAAGGTATTGGTGAGACCGCACCTGGAATACTGCATACAGTTTTGGTGTCCATACTTAAGAAAAGACATACTTGCTCTCGAGGCAGTACAAAGAAGGTTCACTCGGCTAATCCCGGGGATGAGGGGGTGGATGTATGAGGAGAGGTTGAGTAGATTGGGACTCTACTCATTGGAGTTCAGAAGAATGAGAGGCGATCTTATTGAAACATATAAGATTGTGAAGGGGCTTGATCGGGTGGATGCGGTAAGGATGTTCCCAAGGATGGGTGAAACTAGAACTAGGGGGCATAATCTTAGAATAAGGGGCTGCCTTTTCAAAACTGAGATGAGGAGAAACTTCTTCACTCAGAGGGTGGTGGGTCTGTGGAATTTGCTGCCCCAGGAAGCTGTGGAAGCTACATCATTAAATAAATTTAAAACGGAAATCGACAGTTTCCTCGAAGTAAAGGGAATTAGGGGTTACGGGGAGCGGGCAGGAAATTGGACATGAATTTAGATTTGAGGTTAAGATCAGATCAGCCATGATCTTATTGAATGGCGGAACAGGCTCGAGGGGCCGATTGGCCTACTCCTGCTCCTATTTCTTATGTCCTTATGTTCTTATACTTTAGTGTCATTAGAGTTTGGTGGGACATTTTCAATAAACCAATTGATTCAACGATCATAGTGCTTTAGATAAAGGTGTTATGCATATTATATGTCATTTAATATGCATAACCCTGCTACTTTTACTGGCAGTGCCTTACTTGCTATATGCTTGCAAACATTTCTCTGTGTGAACACAGCATTTTTCAATATATATTTTTAAGAAGGATAACTTTCCTTCCTCTATCCTGTGATGCCACTGTACAGCTATATTCTTGCCTTGCCTTTAGGCTATTTTTCTACTTTTCCCTGCAGACTGCTCTGCCTTGAGGGTGAGAGAACTTAATGACGTATTTTTCTTATCCATCCACAAGCATAATTACTGTTGGCCAACAAAAAGGCATTATTGATAGCAGTTGTTGAAAATGTAAAGCGTGGATTATACCATTCTCCACATAGACGGGTAATGCACACAAATAGACCCTACCTGTCCTCTCAACCGGAGGATAATTTAGAGATAAATGGTCCTGCCCTTCCAGCCAGAAGACAATGGTCAGAACTTTCTTTCACCTTCGGTGGTGGCATAAAACAGTTGGTAGCGGATCGGCCGCCCATTACACACCACACCCGATTTTCCTTTCCATTGAAGGCAATGGAAATTGGATGCAATGAGGATCAGGATCCCCCCCCAACACGGTCCTCCCAGTTGAAGGGTGATGTGCAGAGATGAGTGGTTATGTCCTCCAAGCTGAAGGATGAATGTCTGTTTCCTCAGTTAATGGGTAATACCTAGGGACAAGGGATTCCCATCACAAGGTATGCGATGGGAAAATTGGGTGTAAAAAATCAAGGAATAAAAAAAATTCAAATTTTGAATTGTTCTAGAAAGCTACTGAAATATACAGCATGTACTTTCACCTTTGCCTCAACATTACCAATATATTTTATTTATGTTTGAGCACTTATATTACAACAGATTAGCATGCAGCTATTTTTGCGTAGCATTCCTGCATTGAGACATTTCTGCTGTTAAATTGATCGCAAGGGATGAATTTATGATAAAAGACTTTCTTGCTGCTTCCTGGAATAGAACTCCTGACTCAGTGTGGAAAGGAGAAATGGTGGATCAATAACAAAAGGTCTTAGGGCGATATTTTTCTCTGTTCACTAACCTTAATGAAAAAATAGATTTGTGTAAACAGTGGCACACTACCTAATTAAATTAAATGGGTTAACACCTCCATTAAGACAGAGGAATGTCATGTAAAAAAAATACAGATAAATCAAATAACAGTTCCATGATTGTAAATCCATTCAATAGACAGTAATCTTGCTCAAATATGGAGCTCACTGGGACAACAGGCAACAATTGGTGGGGTCCAGCACTTTTTCCAATCTGTACCCTGCATTTAAGTATGAATTTTGCAGTACATTCTCTTTGGCATCGTGTCATATAATTTGCATCACCCTTCTACTTCTATTAGCAGTGCCTTACTTTCTATATGCTTGCAAACATATCTCTGTGAACACAGCATTTTTCAATATATATATTTTTAAGAAGGATGGTTTTTCTTCTTCCATCACGTGCTGCTCCTGAACAGCTATATTCTTCCCTTGCCTTTAGGCTATTTTTAAGTTGTAAAATTTCTTTTGTACCTCCTGTCATGTCTTCACTGTAGTGGGCAGGGAATTCACATTCTCCATGACATACTGCCATGCTTGTCACCTCTATATCGCATTTAGCAGCTGTTCTCCTGCATCAAAAATGTAATTTCTCCATAATGCAGTTCACAAGCATGTACAAGACATCACTGGTACAATGGTATTTGTGTTGATCAGTCATTTCACCCAAAATTCACAGCTGGATACCAGTTAAGTGGCTCCTTGAGAAATGTTATAGAATCATTATTACATGTGCATCATGTGCCTGTTTTCTTTCCATTCCCACAAAAACAACATTTCTCCTATTTTGTTTAATCGGTCTTGAATGGTGGTGAAAATCTGCCATTTATATACCAAAAATGTGATTTTTATGTTCAGATCTTGGGTTACACTGGGTAGGTTGCAGTGCAGTGGAGACTGATGGAAAATTCAGGCGGTGAAGCCTACCGCCACCTCAATGCTCTGACCAGGATTTTCCTCCCCCACCTTGCTGGGACCGCTGCTAACTGTTCTTTCCCTACTTGCGCATGCAAATGGCAGGGGCAAGGTGGGGATGAGTCCCTGGATGATTTTCCTCCCATCTCCCCCATGTACTGCTGCTTCCCGAGTCCGCTATGTGAAAGGTGGGGGGAGGCTCAAGAAAGCAGTCGCAAAGGTTCTGAGGTCCCTCAATGGAAGGATAGGGTTCTCCAGTTTGGGCCCAGCACTTGCCTACTTGCTTTGGTCTTGGCTGAGGCTTTCAGTGGGGGAATCTTGATGCCATCTTCAGGGTGCTTCTGCCCCTTTAACGTCGCTTGCTCCCTCTCCTGGTTCTGCTGCAGCCCTCTTCTTGGAATTACCCAATTTGCCTTGCTGGGCTCCTTCTTGATAGTGGGAATTCCATCGTGCATCGCAAATAACCCCTAATGCAGGGAAATGGGTTGGGTTTGGGGTAAATTTGGGGAGGTGGGCAGAAGTCACACCCCACCTGAACTCCGCCCCGAAAAAGAGAATCAGTGAACTTCACATTTATGTTATTAAAATATGTAGCAACCATTGATGTTTTTATCATGGCACAAGAGCTGAAGGGTGGAATACAGGTAGCTTAACTTATGGACTGCAAACCTTCAGATGGGTCCTTTCAGTTGAATGAAGATCTCATCTGCCTTCCACTCGAAGCTTTAAGCTAACATAGACATTAATAATACAGAAGTATTTAAAGCTTTTTAACCATATGAAAAGAAGGATGGGAAAAGACCATCGGGATAATCAAGTCCACCTCATCCTTACACGGTGCAACCACGCAGACCGTTGACTTATCCCCCTCATCATGCGATCTCTTGGCAGAGGAAAAAAACCAGAAAATAAACCTGCACCCAATTCAGGAAACATTCTCTGAAATTCCTCTCAGACTCACTAAGGCAATCGAGCAAAGCTCCAGGAAATCATGGTCACCCATAACTCCTCACAAACACAACTAACTGGCAAGTTATCATCTATAACTGGAAATGTGCTCTTCACTCAGGAACCTGCCAAGTTCCCTGTTAAAGGACTGTAGCAAATCCATTTTCACCGCATGTTGAGATAGTTGGTTTCAGACAGAAATGATTCTCTGTCGAAAGAAATACTTCCTAGGATCTAAACTAACTTTTCTTTTTTTGTTTCTATACATATTTTGTATACATGCCCTCTAATTATACCATCCCTATCCAACCTGACTGAGTCTAATTCCTTCATCATTTTAATCAAATCCTCTAAGTCTTCATATTTCTAAACTAAATAGCCCTAACCAATGGAGCCTAACCTCATAATGAAGAGATCTTTGGCGAGATATCACTCTGGTTGCTTTTCTCTGCACTTCAATACCCTTCGCCATGTGCAGGGCCAAAATTGGACAGCATACTCCAAGTATGAATGTACCACTGTATTATAGAGCCTAAGTACAATGCTTTTTGTTTTGTACTTAATGGTCCTAGCTAAAATCCTATTTACTTTTCCTCCAGCCACATTATGCTGCTTATGCATCTTTAACAAATGATCAACAATTACTCCAGATCGCTTTCTTGATCTGTTACCCTTAAGGGGTATTCCTACAAGAAACATTCCTGGAGTTTCCCAATTTCAAATGCATCGCATTGGATTTGTCCACATTAAAGGATATCTGCCACACATGGGCCCATTTCCCTAACTTGTCTAAATTGGGCTACAACCTATTTTCATGACATCTGTGAATTTAAATATCATTTATATCCTCATCGAAATCATTCATGAAAATAATGAACAACAATGGTCCCAACACAAAGCATGGGACAGAAGGGAGTAAATGGAGAAAAGGGAATGGAATTTCTAAAATGCGTGCAGCTCACCTACTTCCTGCAGTATGCTCATATGCCTATAAGGGGAGAGGCCTTGCTAGATCTAGTTACGAGTTACAAACAGATCGGGTAGATGCGTTCTAATGAGAGTGGATGTATGTCATAGGATTGGAGAGTTGCAAATGTAATACCCATTTTCAAAAAGGGAGACAAAATTAATAAATATCCAGATGAAAAGCAAATAATTGGAATCAGCCAACATGGATTTCAGAAGGAAGATTGTGCTTGATAAAGCTGATCGAGTTATTTGAAGAGGTGACAGATATGGTGGATGGAGGAAAAGCATTGGTTGTGAGTACAGGTACTTTGACAAGGTATACACATGGGAGACTATTGAAGATTAATGGGTATCGAATTGGGAGAGGGTAGCAAATTGGACAAAAAAAATGGTTAGAAGGAAGGAAACAGCGAATAGGAGTTAAGGGCAGGTTTGCAAAGTGGTTAGAAGTGGGTAATGGCGTACCACAGGGTTGAGTCTGGGATTTCTTCTGTTCACTGTGTACATCAACAATTTGGATATAGGGCTGGAGAGATTGTTGTCTAATTTTGCAGACAATGCTATAATAGGAGACATGTAAATAATTCTGAGGACCAAAGGAAGCTGCATAAGATGGTGGAATGGTCAAAAAAGTGGCAGATAGAATTCAATGTCAGTAAATGTGAGGTGGTACATTTTGGTTAAAAAAAAGTAATAATTATACACTGAATGGGGAAAAGCTGGGTGATGTGGTAGACCAGGCGAATTTGGGAGTTCAGGTACACAAGGCATTAAAAGTAGCACCTCAAGTAAGTAAGGCCATTAAAAAAACCTAATGAGTTGTGATGGTGAATCAGGATAAAACCTTAGTAAGACCACAGTTGAAGTACACAATAGGAATGATGTTGAGGCAATCGAGGGGGTACAACAGAGTCACTAGGATGCTTCCTAGCATGAGGAAATACAAATACACAGAAAGACTTGAAAAATTAGGACTATTTTTATTAGACCGGAAGAGATTACAGGAGATTTGATAGAGGTGTTTTAAATCAAGAAAGGATGGAACAAAGTAGATAGAAACAGAAGGGTAAATTTTTGCCTTCACTGCATGGGTAAAAACATTAGAGAGCATTAATCTGACAGAGCAGATTGTTTACCTATTATATCACACACCCGATACAACACATTAGCAGGGTTAGTGATTGAAGCAGATACCGTGTCAGCTTTTAAGAATAGAATAAATAGATAGTTGAAGGAAAGGGAATAAAGGCTTATGAAACAAGGCAGGCGCCTGGGATTAGGACTGCTGCTCATATAAACACCAACATGGACTGGTTGGACATACAGCCTGTTTTCATGTTGTAATTTCTATCTAATTCTGTGTATTATTCCCACAGGGTTCAATTTTATGCAATAAGATCATGGCTGATCTGAACCTTATATAAGGTATTGGTGAGACCGCACCTGGAATACTGCATACAGTTTTGGTGTCCATACTTAAGAAAAGACATACTTGCTCTCGAGGCAGTACAAAGAAGGTTCACTCGGTTAATCCCGGGGATGAGGGGGCGGACATATGAGGAGAGGTTGAGTAGATTGGGACTCTACTCATTGGAGTTCAGAAGAATGAGAGGCGATCTTATTGAAACATATAAGATTGTGAAGGGGCTTGATCTGTTGGATGCGGTAAGGATGTTCCCAAGGATGGGTGAAACTAGAACTAGGGGGCATAATCTTAGAATAAGGGGCTGCTCTTTCAAAACTGAGATGAGGAGAAACTTCTTCACTCAGAGGGTAGTAGGTCCGTGGAATTTGCTGCCCCAGGAAGCTGTGGAAGCTACATCATTAAATAAATTTAAAACGGAAATCGACAGTTTCCTAGAAGTAAAGGGAATTAGGGGTTACGGGGAGCGGGCAAGAAATTGGACATGAATTTAAATTTGAGGTTAGGATCAGATCAGCCATGATCTTATTGAATGGCGGAGCAGGCTTGAGGGTCCGATTGGCCTACTCCTGCTCCTATTTCTTATGTTCTTATGTTCTTATACTACGTGGTACTTTATTGAATGCTTTCTGGAAATTAAAATATGTAACATCACAGGCATGCTTTTGTTTCTTCATAGGCCATACAGTTTTCTGATAGTGCTCTGTATTCTGTATTCTTCTACTTGTTGCTTCCCTCTCAATTTGCACTTGACCATTTTTCTGCTCGGTCACTCACCTGCCTCTCTGTTGCCTTCCCTTTCTCTATAGCCCTATGTCTATCACTATTTACCCTAAACCATCACCTAAACAACACATGGGCCACAATAGGTTTCTAAATCTGTGGCACCCTATTTCTCTCTCTTGCTTGCATCCTTCCTTCTTAGTTGCAGCAATAAAACAGGACTTCGGCATGGTTTTCCCATCGGTCAATGTTGGGAGCTCTGCTGCCATTAGGAGTAACCTGATTTCCATTGAATGCTGGATGTAGAAGTTGTCGATCTCGAGGTATATTTTTTTTCTTCTTTTCTCTAGTACTTACGCTGTCAAAGCTCAGGGAATGGGACAAAACAATCCACAGTAAGGTGGCGCAGTGGTAATATTGATCTGCTATTGATCTTCCAAATTTCTTAGTCATTGCTGGAGGGAGATGAGACCAAAGTGAAGCAGATCTGGTCTCTGCTACCTCCAACAAGGTCATATCCTTGGGCTGTCAGCCACAATAATTGTCTTGCACAAGCCAAGCACAGAGCAGAATGCTTACAATTAAGTAAACCTCAGAAGTTTGAATATTTCACTTTATTGCTATCACCTGTGAGAGGGACAGTTGGTTTTCTGGGTGATAGCTGTACTTCTGCAGTGACAAATGGCAAGAAATCTACTACCAGCTAAGTAGAGAAAAAAATTGCCCAATGATGAATACAGAGCCACACAACCTGTTTAGCTGACATCAGGCCACACCACTGCCTGTCTACTTTATTACATTTTAAGATTGATCGAAACAATATATGATAAAAATCAAATAAATTATTATGTAGGTAGAGGTTCACTGAAAAATCATACAGGTTATGTTGTCTGAGGTCACTCATTGCCCTTCGACGTTCTGCTGTTTGTACTTACGACAGAAGGAATTTCCTAGAATGTAATTTTCATTATTTTTTTAAAATGGAGACAGCGATGGATATCAGAAGCAAATATTTATGTATAGTATCAGGTGTATCTTAGTTTTCATATATTTATAAAAAACAAAATCAAAGGAGGGATCTGTTCAAGATGGACGGGTTGCACCTCATCAGGGCTGGAACCAATGTCCTTGTGGGGAGGTTAACTAGTGCTGTGGGGAAGGGTTTAATCTAATTTGGCAGGGGGATGAGCACCAGGATGAAACATTAGAGAGGAGAAACAAAGTGCACAGAGGACTGGGAGGGACAGGTAGCACTAGAGTAAAGAATAGTTCAGAAATAGGAGAGATCAGACAGGAGGCAAATGCCAGTCAGTCTAAGATGAGATTGGAGTGCATGTGCGTAAATGCACGTAGCGTGGTGAATAAGGTTGGTGAGCTGCAGGCTGAAATCGCCGCATGGGTCTATGATATAGTGGCAATAACAGAGAACTGGATCAAAGAAGGGGAGGACTGGGTACTTAATATTCCTGGCTACAAGGTATTCAGGAAAGATAGGGAAGGAAATAAAGGAGAGGGGTGGCAGTATTGATCAAAGAAACTATTATAACACTGGAAAGGGATGATGTAGTTGAGGGGTTAAAGACAGAATCTATTTGGTTAGAATTAAGGAACAATAGAGGAGCTATTACACTACTATAGGCCACCAAATAATGGGAAGGAGATAGAGGAGAACATTTGCAGGTAAATTACAGAAAGATGCAGGAACTATAGTGTAGTGATAATGGGGGACTTCAATTATCCCAATATAGACTGGGACAGCAACAGTGTAAAGGGCAAAGAGGGGGAGGAATTTGTGAAGTGTGTTCAAGAGAACTTTCTGGAACATTGTGTTTCCAGCCCAATCAGGAAGGAAACTGTGTTGGATCTAGTTCTGGGGAATGAAGCGGTGCAGGTGGAGCATGTTTCAGTGGGGTAGCATTTGGGGAACAGCGATCACAATATCATTAGGTTTAGAATAGTTATGGAAAAGGACAAGGAACAATCAAATGTGAAAATGCTTAACTGGAGGGGGGCAAATTCAATGAGTTAAAAAGGGATCTTGCCCAGGTGGATGGGAATCAAAAATTGGTAGGCAAAACAGTAATTGAACAATGGGAGGCCTTCAAGGAGGAGTTGGTTCGGGTATAGAGTAGACACATCCCTACGAGGCGGTAAGTAAGGGCATCCAAAGCTAGAGCTCCCTGGATGACTGAAGATATAGAGATTAAAATGAAACAGAAAAAGGAGGCTTATGATGGATGCCATATGACAATCCCCATATCCCTTGATTCTCTTACAGTCCAACAATCTATCGATCTCAGCCTCGACGACTGAGCATCCACAGCCCTCTGGGTAGAGAATTTCAAAGATTCACAACCCTCTGAGTGAAGAAATTTCTTCTCATCTCAGTCCCAAATGGCCGACCCTTTATCCTGAGACTATGCCCTCTAGTTCTAGACTCTTCAGCCAGGGGAAACTGCCTCTCAACATTTACCCTGTCAAGCCATCTCAGAATCTCATTTGTTTTAATGAGATCAGCTCTCATTCTTCTAAACTCCAGAGAGTATAGGCCCATTCTACTCAATCTCTCCTCATAGGAGAACCATCTCATCCCAGGAATCTATCTAGTGAATCTTCATTGCACTACCTCTAAGGCAAGTATATCCTTCCTTCGGTAAGGAGACCAAAACTGTACACAGTGCTCCAGATCTCATCAAAGCCCTGTAAATTGTAGCAAGACATCCTTACTCTTGTACTCCAACCCCCTTGCAATAAAGGCCAACATATCATTTGCTTTCCTAATGGCTTACTGTACCTGCATGTTAACATGTATAAGGACACCCAAATCCCTCTGAACACCAGCATTTAATAGTTTCTCACCATTTAAAGAATATTTTTGTTTTTCTATGCTTCCTACCAAAGTGAATTACCTCACATTTCCCCACATTATACTCCATCTGCCACCTTCTCGCCCACTCACTTAACCTGTCTATAGCCCTTTGCAGACTCTTTGTATCCTCCTCACAGCTTACTTTCCCACCTAGCTTTGTATCGTTAGCAAACTTGGATACATTACACTCAGTCCCTTCATCTAAGTCATTAATATAGATTTTAAATAGCTGAGGCCCAAGCACTGATCCTTGCGGCACCCCACTAGTTATAGCCTGCCAACCTGAAAATGACCCGTTTATCTTTGTTTTCCATCTGTTAACCAATCCTCTATCCTTACTAATATATTACCCCCAACCCCATGAGCCCTTATCCTGTGTAACAACCTTTTGTGTGGCGCCTTATCGAATGCCTTTTGAAGATCCAAATATACAACATCCTCTGGTTCCCCTTTATCGATCCTGCTAGTTAGATCCTCAAAAAACTCCAATAGATTTGTCAAACATGATTTCCCTTTCATAAAACCGTGTTGACTCTGCCTAATCATATTATGATTTTCTAAGTGCCCCATTACCATGTCCTTAATAATGGGCAAGCTGAGGCACTAAATGAATACTTTGCATCCGTCTTCACTGGCGAAGAGGATGCTGCCATTGTAGCAATAAAGGAGGAGGTAGTAGCGATATTGGATAGGATAAAAATAGACAGAGAGGAGGTACTTAAAAGATTGGCAGTACTCAAAGTAGAAAAGTCACCTGGTCTGGATGGAATGCCTCCTCGGTAACTGAGGGAAGTAAGGGTGGAAATTGCAGAGGCTCTGGCCACAATTTCCAATCCTCCTTGGATATGGGGATGATGCCAGAGGACTGGAGGATTGAAAATGTTAAACTCCTGTTCAAAAAAGGGGAGAGGGATAAACCCAACAATTACAGGCCAGTCAGCCGAACGTCGATGATGGGGAAACTTTTAGAGATAATAATCCAGGACAAAATAAACTGGCATTTGGAAAAGTATGGGCTAATAAATGAAAGTCAGCATGGATTTGTTAAAGGAAAATCAAGTTTGACTAACTTGATTGAGTTCTTTGATGAAGTAACGGAGAGGGTTGATGAGGGTAGTGCGGTTGATGTTGTGTATATGGACTTTCAGAAGGCATTTGATAAAGTACTACATAATAGACTTGTTAGCAAAATGAAAGCCCATGGAATTGAAGAGACAATGGCAGCGTGGATACAAAATTGGCTAGGGGATAGAAAGTAGAGGTAGTGGTGAATGGTTGTTTTTCCAGACTGGAGGGAAGTATATAGTTCCCCAGGTGTCAGTATTAGGACCGCTGCTCTTTTTGATATATATTAATGGGACTTGGGTATAGAGGGTATAATTTCAAAGTTTGCAGATGACATGAAACTCGGAAATGTTGTAAACAATGTGGAGGATAGTAACAGACTTCAGGAGGACATAGACAGACTGGTGAAATGGGTAGACACATGGCAGATGAAATTTAACACAGAGAAGTGTGAAGTAATGCATTTTGATAGGAAGAATGAGGAAAGGTAATATAAATTAAATGGTACAATTTTAAAGAGGGTACAGGAACAGAGAGACCAGGGGGTGCACATACACAAATCTTTGAACGTGGCAGGACAAGTTGAGAAGACTGCTAAAAAACACATGGGATACTGGGCTTTATTAGTAGAGGCATAGAGTGCAAAAGCGAAACCTTTATGAAACACTGGTTAGGCCTCAGCCGAAGTATTTTGTTCAATTCTGGGCACCACAACACAGGATGTTAAGGCCTTAGAGAGGTGCAGACGAGATTTACCAGAATGGTGCCAGGGATAAGGGACTTCAGTTATGTGGAGAGACTGGAGAAGCTGGGGTTCTTCTCCTTAGAACAGAGAAGGTTAAGGGGAGATTTGATAGAGGTGTTCAAAATCATGAGCGGTTTTGACAGACTAAATAATGAGAAACCGTTTCCAGTGGCAGAAGGGTTGGTAACCAGAGGACACAGATTTAAGGTGATCGGCAAAAGAGCCAGAGGTGACATGAGGAAACATTTTTTTATGCAGCGAGTTGTAATGATCTGGAATGCACTGCCTGAAAGGGTGGAGGAAGCAGATCCAGTGGTAACTTTCAAAAGGGAATTGGATAAACACTTGAAGGCAAAAAATTTACAGGGCTATGGGGAAAGAGCAGGGGAATGGGTCTAATTGGATAGCTCTTTCAAAGAGCCGGCACAAGCACGATAGGCCAAATCGCATTGTCCTGAGCTCTAAACACTATGATACTATGATACAAAGAATACAACTACTCAGGCCACCTTGGTTGTTGGCAAAGTGATAACATCTTTTGTCACACTGCTGCACAGTTAAATGTTTGAATTCCAGTGGAGGCAGGAGTTTAACTGCCGTAGAAAAGGTTAATGACCTGAGAGTGATTTGTGACTGAGACGGATATGAGTACAAGTGAGGCCTTTAAGCACCATGAATAAGATCTCAAGTTTCTTGCTGGCAGTATACTGTATTTCCAGCACACTATCCAGAAGGCACAATTCAAGTTTCACCTTCTCTGTATAGCAGTCTTGAATTATATTATTTCCTGAGTTCTGAAGTTAGTATGGATAACTATTCCCCACTGTGAAATTAATGAATCATGGTATATGTTGTAACATACAGGAAGTAGGTCGGCACAAAAGTTAAAAAAATGAATATCAGCATTGTACAGTGTAGTAGCCTGAGATTCCAGTGCCTTGAGCAAGAATTTAAGAAAGAACAATTAGTTAATGACCACATAATCTGTTTTTTAGTGATGATGGTTGAGGGACAAATATTGGCCAGGACACCAGGAGAACTCGCCTGCTCTTCTTCGATTTATGCCATGGAAGCTTTTATGCGCACCTGAGAGGGCAGACATGGCCTCTGTTTAACATCGCATCCAAAAAAACAGCGCCTCCAACAGTGCAGCATTCCCTCAGTACTGCACTGAGGTGTCAGCCTAGATTATTGGGTCAAGTCTTTGGAGTGGGACTTGAACCCACAACAATCTGACTCAGAGGCAAGAGTGTTACCACTGAGCCACGGCTGACACCTAACATATGGATTTGTCACTCCGGCCTCGATATTAACCTCCCAATGATGGGGAACTCGATCCCCAGACTGTCACGTACGTGCCTGTTGTCATTTTTAGGGCGGTGGGTTGCGAGACGTGGGTTGCGTGTGTCACGTTTTGGAGAGGAGGGAGACTTCATGATTATATTTAAATCAGGCTTCCACAGTGCAATTGGGAGCCTGATTTAAATTTAACAGCTGCTGGCTGGGTTTCCTAGGCCTCAAGAATCCCGGCAGCAAAATGGAGACAGGAGCAGCCGGCTCCAGAAGGAAAGTGCTTTTTAGAGCACTCCTTATGGGCCAGGAGGAGCAGGGGTGCTCCCCCCGGCCCCTCAAGCAAACCTTCGGCCCCCCTTCAGCTGATCGCAGCCTCTCCTCGCTGCCACGATCGCCGCCCCCCACCCCCCCCAAATGAGATCTCTGGCCTGCCCTGCATTCGTCCGACACCCCCCACCCCCCCGACCAAGCCCTGATCTCGAGCCCCAATCTCTCTCTCCTTCCCTCCCAATTGCTGGGCTCTGATTCTCCCCACCAAACCCCAGTCGGTCCCGATTGTCGGGGACCGTCCCAAGGGTCCCCAGCTGTGACCTCCTGCCGCTGGTTTTCTCGCCTGGCAGCTGGCCAAATTGAATTAAAAAATGATAATGAGGTCCTGCCGTTAATATCGGTAGGACCTCCACG
Organism: Heptranchias perlo; assembly: GCF_035084215.1. Lineage (NCBI taxonomy): Eukaryota > Metazoa > Chordata > Chondrichthyes > Hexanchiformes > Hexanchidae > Heptranchias > Heptranchias perlo. The sequence continues at coordinate 121,460,514 of NC_090325.1, read as the reverse complement.
TCCCTGGGCTTTCCAGGTTTCCCCCCCCAACCCCAACCCGACTACCGCACTCCTCCGCTCCCTCTCCGCCTCCCCATAAATATCAGGGTCTACAATTCTGTACAGGTTGAGTTCTTGATCTCGGCTATGCCATCAGAGTTAGACACAGATTAGAGGCCAAGCAGTTCACTACAAGGAGGCAAAGACAAGTGTTGAAAACCTGGAACATTGTTTCAGCCTGAATAGTTGTGGAGACAAAACCGGATACATTTGAAGTCACAGCACCCCATGCCCTTAGTAAAAAGGTTTGAGACTTGTATATGATAAAGAAAAATTGAACAAACATTTTAGGCCTGTTGTACTTGTGGAAAGTGGGGATGGCTAAGAATTTATGTACACATTCACACATTCGTTCCTTGATTAAAAGCACACCTTCTCTCAGTTGGTCACAACGTGTCCATGACAGTGACTTTGGAAAAGCTTGCAACTCAGAAGGTTCTGCTGTGGTTACTGAAGCAGAACGTGGAGGCAGGAATCAGCAGTGAGGAAAATCTAAACACAAGAGGGAAAAAATAACGCTGCATATTTTCATTAAAAACATTGTGCTAAGATTGAACGTTAGAAAGTAAATTATTACAGACCCATTCTTCATTTATATTAAAAGATTTTACGCTTCAAGACACATTTTTACTTAACCTAACCTAACCTTCACCATGATAATTAATTGCTCTGGAGTGCCTCATGCATGTTCACAACTGTTCTTGAATAGGGAGTCTGCAGCTAACGGTTGTAGGCAGCTTTAGCAGTTGTCTGATGCTGTCCACACCATCCGGTGTGATACAACTTATAGAATGATTTACAATTTAAGATATAATACACCATGTTTTATCAATCAGTAAGTTATCACTGATCACCTTACACTATAGCGCGCCTACACAGGATCAGACCATTGATGGTTTTTAGAAAGAAAGAACAAATTTATAGTAGTCAACCTGGGCTATTTTATAGCTGTTGACCTTGACTTTGAATTGAATGGTGGATAAAATATTAGCCCTGAACACAGCAGATTGTAATGGGCTTGATTCGACTATGTTTCCTTGTATTTATTGCTTCCCATTTGGCAGGAAGGAAGACGGTCATTTTACTTCACTGCAGTACATTTACAGACTTGATAAATTCATTCAAAGTTAGCTGTTTGCACCTGGTGCTTGCTTTTCACAAGGTGTGTGACTCAGCAATTTCAGCTGTTTTCCTTTTCAAGTTGATACGCTTAAGTAGCAAAGCTAGATCACAAGACCAGATTTTTGTGTTCTGGCTGCTTACCTAACTAATAATGATTAATTGTTGGACTAAAAGCCATTGAATCCTACACGGTTTTACCTTTAGAATACGAACTCAATCAAGACTGGATTTTCTTTGTAGTTTGAAACACACTTTGTGATTTTGGTTTGAAATTCAGATATGGGAAGATTAATTTTTTTTTAGTTTATGAGATTATTTTAATAAAAGAAACAAATGCAGAGTTTGTTTGTCAGCTGATAAATGTGGTCATTCATTTACATTTATGGCCTCCTGGTTCTTTTCCCATCCCATAAAAGCAACAAAGCATTGCCAAAGATTTTTGATAAAATCAGTGTCCTTTCAACCCAATGAGAATGCCCTTCTTCAGAGCCAGGAGCTTGAATCTAACGTTTCATTTATGGCCTGATAAATAATTAGATGTATAGATTTTCAACTACTCAATCAGATAACTAGATTCTCACACAGTTGCTGCAGGTTATCTTGTTACAAGGTTTAGGACTTTAATGCATTAATAAAGTGTGTCCCTGACAATGTTTGTACCCAGATGTGTACAAGAGCCTAGCAAGGTTCTCTGTCGTAGAGTAAATTGTTTTATACAGGCCTACCAACTCTCCTACATTCTGCAGGAGTCTTTTGGCCCACACCTCAGTATTATGATCTCACACGCACATGAACTGCGTTGTTAATTCTGGCGCTTCCTTTGCATTGTCTCACAAGACAATGATAATGCTGTAAAGGGGGATATTTCAGCACTCATTGTGGTAGTGAAAGTTGTGCATTAAAACCCACGGTCTTGTAGTTTTAATAGACGTCTTTCACTCATGCTACAGATGTGGTGAAAGCCAGTCTTTATAGCTGGTAGAGAAAACACCCACAAATCCCAATAGAGGAGAAACACAAGAAACAGAAAAGAGAGAGGTAAAAGAGGGAAGTAGAAGGAAAATAAAATGCTAATAAAGAAAAAGAGAGAAAGAAAAAACAACAAATGAGAAAAGGAGAAAGACAGAGAAATAGGATAAGAGAGAAAAGAATGCATTAATGCCATTGGGCCACCCCCTGAGACCCATGTGACTGGTGCAGGTTGCCACTTTCAGCCAAGTTTCTATTTTTGACCTGAGGCGATGCTTTGGGTACGCACATTCCCTGGCAATTCATCTGAAAAAGCCGGAACACATCTCATTTGTGGCTCAACACACAGAAAAGGCCTTCATCTCCTTTTCAAAAGCAAAATACTGCGGATGCTGGAAATCTGAAATAAGAACAGAAAATGCTGGAAATACTCAGCAGGTCAGGCAGCATCTGCAAAGAAAGAAACAGAGAAACATCTCCTTTTGTTGGGTTGGATTGGAATTTAAGTCCCTTGAAGTGAAGATGGTGTCTCTGGCCATCATTTTATCTAGCAACTAACTTGCTTCTTAATAGAATCATAGAATCATTGAAAGTTTACAGCATGGAAGGAGGCTATTCGGCCCATCGAGTCCGCGCTGGCTCTATGCAAGAGTAGATCAGCTAGTCCCACTCCCCCGCCCTATCCCCGTAGCCCTGCAAATTTTTTCCTTTCAAGTATTTATCCAGTTCCCTTTTGAAGGCTACGATTGAATCTGCCTCCACCACCCCCTCAGGCGGTGCATTCCAGATCCTAACCATTCGCTGTGTAAAAAAGTTTTTCCTCGTGTCACCTTTGGTTCTTTTGCCAGTCACCTTAAATCTATGTCCTCTGGTTCTTGACCCTTCCACCAATGGGAACAGTTTCTCTCTATCTACTCTGACTAGACCCTTCATAATTTTGAATACCTCTATCAAATCTCCTTGCAACCTTCTCTGTTTCTAGGAGAACAACCCCAGCTTCTCCAGTCTATCCACGTAACTAAAATCCCTCATCCCTGGAATCATTCTAATAAATCTCTTCTGCACCCTCTCTAAGGCCTTCACATCTTTCCTAAAGTGCGGTGCCCAGAATTGGACACAATACTCCAGTTGTGGCCGAACCAGTGTTTTATAAAGGTTCATCATGACTTCCATACTTTTGAACTCCATGTCTTTATTTATAAAACCCAGGATCTCGTATGCTTTTTAAACCGCTTTCTCAACCTGCCCTGCCACCTTCAACGATTTGTGCACATATACCCCCAGATCTCTCTGTTCCCATACCCCTTTTAGAATTGTGCCCTCTAGTTTATATTGCCTCTCCTTGTTATTCCTACCGCAATGTATCACTTCTGCGTTAAATTTCATCTGCTACGTGTCCGCCCATACCACCAGCCTGTCTATATCCTCTTGAAGTCTATCACTATCCTCCTCACTGTTTACTACCCTTCCAAGTTTTGTGTCATCTGCAAATTTTGAAATTGTGCCCTGTATACCCAAGTCCAAGTTATTAATATATATATCAAGAAAAGCAGTGGTCCCAGCACCGACCCCTGGGGAACACCACTGTACACCTCCCTCCAGTCCGAAAAACAACCGTTCACCACTACTGTTTGTTTCCTGTCACTTAGCAAATTCTTGTATCCATGTTGCTACTACCCCCTTTATCCCATGGGCTGCAATCTTAATGATAAGCCTACCATGCGGCACTTTAGCAAGCGCTTTTGAAAGTCCAGATACACCACGTCAACTGCATTGCCCTCATCTACCCTCTCTGTTATCTCATCAAAAAAACTCTATTAGGTTAGTTAAACACGATTTGCCTTGAACAAATCCGTGCTGTCTTTCTCTAATAAATCCACCCTCGTCCAAGTGACTGTTAATTCTGTCCTGGATTATCATTTCTAAAAGTTTCCCCACCATTGAGGTTAAGCTGACTGGCCTATAGTTGCTGGGTTTATCCTTACACCCTTTTTTGAACAAGGGTGTAACATTTGCAATTCTCCAGTCCTCTGGCACCACCCCCGTATCTAAGGATGTTTGGAAGATTATGGCCAGTACCTCCGCAAATTCCACCCATACTTCCCTCAGCAACCTAGGATGCATCCCATCCGGACTGGGTGACTTATCTACTTTAAGTACAGCTAACCTTTCCAGTACCTCTTCTTTATCAATTTTTAGCCCATCCAGTATCTCAACTATATCTTCATTTTCTGAGACTCTGGCAGCATATTTTTCCTTGGTAAAGTCAGGTTCAAAGTACTCATTTAGTACCTCGGCCATCCCCTCTGCCTCCATGAGTAGATCTCCTGTATGGTTCCTAATCGGCCCCACCCCTCCTCTTACTACCCGTTTACTGTTTACATGCCTGTAGACAGTAAGCACCAGTTTTTTTTTGTGCCTTGCACCAAGGGTTTTGTTATTTGAACCTCTAGAGGTTACATTAAAAAATATGCTTTTCAGCACTGTATGTACAAGTGACTCAGTTGTTGAGGTGCAGTAGTTTCCAAAGGTTTCATATATTTTGGAAATCGTGGACATAATGCTGCACATTAACATTTTATACATATTAGGTAGCACGAGGTAATTGAGATAATGCAGGATTGCACATGGGTTCCAGTGACACAAAAAGCAAAATACTGCAGATGCTGGAAATTTGAAATAAAAACAAAAAATGCTGGAAACACTTAGCAGGTCAGGCAGCATCTGTGGAGAGAGAAATGTAGGGTTAATGTTTCAAATCGATGACCTTTCGTCAGAACTAGGAGATGTTACAGATGTATAGCTTATAAGGAAACACAAGATGGGAAACAGATAGCAATGAAGGTGAATAGGGTTAAAAGAAAGAAATGAAAATCACACCAAACAGAGGAGCAGAATTTCTTCAAGGTGAGCATTCCTGGGTTCCGGTGAGATGTAATATTTGTTCAATGAGTGACCTGACCACAAAGTAACAAGTTTGAAAGTTGTGAGTATGTAATGTCTTAGACGATCTACGGTATGCAGTGTCATTTCATCAGTGTGGGGTTCTATTTATCTGATGGCTAATTAATATGAATTGAAAAAACTACAAAAAAGAAGTAAGCAAATAAATAAATTGATGATGTTCTTTATATTAGTTGCAGAGGAATGCCATGGTAGATTGTGGTGAGTTGTTTGGTGTGCTGTCAGTTGAGCCTGTTGAAGAGTGTGAGCCTTGCACTCAAGTTCAGCTGTTGTGCTTTAAGCAGTCAGCTTTGATGTGTGAGAGGTTGGTGTGGCCAGGAATATGACCTGTATTTCTGAATGGTACTTGAAGGTCTGCTTTTCTTCGGTGTTCCTTTATTTCTGACTTTTTAAAGAATATTTTCACATTTCTAAATTTATTAAGATGTTTCTATGTTGCAGCAATTGTATTTTGTGGTCTTACTTGATATGAACATATGAATTAAGAGCAGGAGTAGGCCATTTGGCCCCTCGAGCCTGCACTGCCATTTGATAAGATCATGATGTGGAGATGCCGGTGATGGACTGGGGTGGACAAATGTAAGGAGTCTTACAACATCAGGTTATAGTCCAACAGCTTTATTGGAATCACAAGCTTTCGGAGCTTTCCTCCTTCATCAGGTGAAAGCTCCAAAAGCTTGTGATTCCAGTAAAGCTCTTGATAAGATCATGGCTGATCTGATTGCGACCTCAACCCTACTTTCCCGTCTACCTACTATAACCTTTGACTCCCTTGTTAGTCAGGAATCTATCTAACTCAGCCTTAAAAATATTCAATGACCCTGCCTCCTCCGCTCTCTGGGGAATGGAGTTCCACAGACTCACGACGCTCTGAGAGAAAACATTTCTCCTCATCTCCGTCTTAAATAGGAGACCCCTTATTTTTAAACTGTGGCCTCTGGTTCTAGTCTCTCCCATCTACCCCTTCTAGTTGATGCTAGTTATTTCTCGTGGCATTGTTGATAGACTGAAGTTATAAATAAATTGTATCCCTTTGTCCCTGTGACTATTTTTCTGTTTGTCTCTCAATCTCTAATTCTTCCTGCCTCCCTTTCTCTGTCTTTTTCCCCCCACTCTTTTGTCTCATTTCTCTCTGTCTGTCCCTGCATGGACTCACACACTTTCTCTTGTTATCGTTTTATCTTTCTGTTTGTCTCCGACTCTTTTTCTTTACGTCCTGCACCTTGCCCCTGTGTCTAATGGATGTGTTCTCTGCTTCTGTCTGTTATGTCTGTTTTTTGCCTTTTCTCTCTCACTCTTTCTTTTAGTGCGTCCCTTAATCTTCCCTTTTCAGTAGATGTCTTTAAAAAAGGGCAGCTGAGCTTTCCAAATCATGTGAAATAGATTTTCTAAAGGCAAAGCACAAAAAAGATTTTAAAAGATAAACAAAATAGTGATGCCATGGGAATGGGTGGCTGAGTCGGGAAGAACTTGCATGGATGCAAAGGTTGAGTGTCAGAGGAGAGAGGTGAGAGCAGCAGTCCTCAACATCAAGGCAGCATTTTACCAAGCATGGCACCAAAGAGCCCTAGTGAAACTGAAGTCAGCAAGGGTAAAAGGGAAAACCTTACAGCGGCTGGTGTCATACCTGATGCAAAGGAAGTCCATTGTCTTCAATGGAAAAGAAAATTGGGCATGGTGTAAATTGGGCTGCCAATTTCTCACTATTGGCGCAATCTGATTACACCCCCAATGCTCCAAAGGGCATAAGCATTGTACAAAACATGTTACAAAAACAATGACAACTTGCATTTATATAGGACCTTTAACATAGTAAAACGTCCCAAGGCACTTCACAGGAGCAAATTGTCTTTGATAACTCACAGGTTTTGTATCACAAAGGGCATTTTTAAAATAGCTAGGCAAGATAATTGTTGTCAGTGCCTGCATGAGTTCCAGTATATGAGCTTGGGATGTTTTTCTAAAGAGGAGGAAGTGCCTGAACCTATTGATGTATTTGTGTTTTGACAGATTGCACCTTGATGATTTTTGCTTTGAAATCACAAGTAATGACTTGAGCATTAAAGACGACAGGTTGTCTGGAAATGCTGTCATTGGGAAACATTGATAAAGGCAATAGCTTGGTTTGTTCCTGGTTGTTCCATATTGTTTATCCTACCAGTAATGATAGGCCCCTTTAACAGCCACCCTCATGGTGCGATTATCCTGCAGGGCTCCTTCTTGCCTTAACACAAAAAACCCAATGTACCATCAGGCACAACATTCGGCTAAATTAATCAATTATTTTTGTATGTTGTTGCCTTGTGCTGCTATTGAAAAGAATATTAAACAGCGGAGTTTGACATTAGCACAAAGCTGTCACAACCTCACAGACAAATATTACACCAGGCACAAGAGGGATAATTATAATCCCCAAGGACAGGTGGGTTAGGGACGGGTAGGAATGTAAAAATTGTAAAGCGTCCACTTCAGGTTTTAATGGAGGCGGGTCGAGGGGCGGGCAACCAACCCGCTCTCAGAACCGGGTCGGTCAGTAAAATCTTTAAAGGAGGCTGCGTGCCTCCATTTTAACAGCTCAGTGCCTTTAATACACTGCTTGTGGGCCCGGAGAAGAAGGAGTGTTTCCTCCAGGCCCAACAACCTTACCTGCCTGATCCCACATACGCGATCGGCCGAGGCCCCCCCACCCCTGATGACCGACTCCACACCCTCCCCGCTGTCTCCGACGCCCCCCAATGACTGACCCTCCCCCCGCTGTCTCCGACCCCCCCCACCATGTCCGACCCCTCCCCCGGATGTCTGACCACCCTGACGACCGCCAACCCCCGATGTCCGACCCTCCCCTTGCTGTCTCCGACCCCCCTTGATGTTTGACCACCCTGATGACTGCTGATCCCCGATGACCGCCAACCCCCCGATGTCCGACCACCCCGATGACCGACCCTTCCCCACTGTCTCTAACCCTCCACCGATGTCTGACCACTCCGATGACCACTGACCTTCGATGTCCAGCGCTCCCCCGATGTCCAGCGCTCCCCCGATGTCCAGCGCCCCCCCCCGATGTCCAGCGCCCCCCCCCCGATGTCCAGCGCCCCCCAGCCGATGTCCAGCGCCCCCCCCCGATGTCCAGCGCCCCCCCCGATGTCCAGCGCCCCCCCCCCGATGTCCAGCGCCCCCCCCCCGATGTCCAGCGCCCCCCCCCGATGTCCAGCGCCCCCCCCCCGATGTCCAGCGCCCCCCCCCGATGTCCAGCGCCCCCCCCCCGATGTCCAGCGCCCCCCCCCGATGTCCAGCGCCCCCCCCCCGATGTCCAGCGCCCCCCCCCCGATGTCCAGCGCCCCCCCCCGATGTCCAGCGCCCCCCCCGATGTCCAGCGCCCCCCTCCCCGATGTCCAGCGCCCCCCCCCCGATGTCCAGCGCCCCCCCCCCGATGTCCAGCGCCCCCCCCCCGATGTCCAGCGCCCCCCCCCCCCGATGTCCAGCGCCCCCCCCCCCCGATGTCCAGCGCCCCCCCCCCCGATGTCCAGCGCCCCCCCCCCCGATGTCCAGCGCCCCCCCCCCCGATGTCCAGCGCCCCCCCCCCGATGTCCAGCGCCCCCCCCGATGTCCAGCGCCCCCCCCGATGTCCAGCGCCCCCCCCCCCGATGTCCAGCGCCCCCCCCCCCCGATGTCCAGCGCCCCCCCCCCCCGATGTCCAGCGCCCCCCCCCCCCGATGTCCAGCGCCCCCCCCCCGATGTCCAGCGCCCCCCCCCCCGATGTCCAGCGCCCCCCCCCCACCGATGTCCAGCGCCCCCCCCCCCCCCCGATGTCCAGCGCCCCCCCCCCGATGTCCAGCGCCCCCCCCCGATGTCCAGCGCCCCCCCCCCGATGTCCAGCGCCCCCCCCCCGATGTCCAGCGCCCCCCCCCCCCGATGTCCAGCGCCCCCCCCCCCCCGATGTCCAGCGCCCCCCCCCGATGTCCAGCGCCCCCCCCCCCCGATGTCCAGCGCCCCCCCCCCCCGATGTCCAGCGCCCCCCCCCCTCCCGATGTCCAGCGCCCCCCCCCCTCCCGATGTCCAGCGCCCCCCCCCCCCCCGATGTCCAGCGCCCCCCCCCCCCCCGATGTCCAGCGCCCCCCCCCCCCCGATGTCCAGCGCCCCCCCCCCGATGTCCAGCGCCCCCCCCCCCCCGATGTCCAGCGCCCCCCCCCCCCGATGTCCAGCGCCCCCCCCCCCCGATGTCCAGCGCCCCACCCCCCGATGTCCAGCGCCCCCCTCTACCGATAACCGACCCCCCTATGTCACCCCCCCAAAATTTCATACAAATGCTATTTGGACTTAGCATGACATAAAAGCATGGGGAAGTCATAAAGCACTGAATTGGCAGGAACTGAATTAAACAACTTCCTGATGACATTTCACTCTTTGTTTTTGAGTAGTATTGCATCTTATTTAAGGCTATATTGCACTCAGTTGTTAAACCCATAGTCGTTATCCTCTAACTAGTTAACACTTACTGAAGTATTCATAAAATGAAACTTTTGGAAAACCATTGCTGCAGTGTTAGATAATTTATGACAAGTTTAAACTGTGTTTTATAACTGCAGTAACTGCTTCAGAACAAGATGTTTACTCCAGTTGCTCCATGTTCTGTTGTCATCACGGCAAACATACAATGATCAATGTACAGAGTCTTAGGCCTAAATTTTAACCCGGTGGGTTGGGGGCGGAGGAGCAGTAAAAGTTATAAAAGTTTGGAGCAGGAATGAATCCCAACTCCAACTCGCCGAATAACGCGTTTCACCCAGATGCATCTGGGTCCACGCGCGCTTCAGAAAACCAGAAGTCCCGCCAGCCTTACATTTAAAGGGGCAATTAAGATAGCTGAAGTAGTTAACGGAATTAAATTTTTGTGGATTGAGGCAGACAAACAATTTTAACTCTACCTGAACGTGTCTCCCGTGGGCTCTGAAACATGCCATTGAAACGGAGGTGAGTTGCAGCTGGCTGCCATTTGGAACTTTAAACCAGTGATTGACTCGTGAAGAAAAGGTGAGTTTTTGCAGCAGGGCAATCAGTTCTCGCAGACAAACCTTTGGCTGGGGGTTCTTTGTGCTTAGACTGAGATTTCTTTGTTCACACATATTTACCTACATTTTGGACCCCTTCAAACTGACACCATCAGGATTGGGGGGACAGTGGATGTACTCAGCAGTACATCTGAGGAGGAGGCACATCAGCATCCGTGGCATGACGCTGGGAGTTGAAGCTCCACAAGACAGAGGTGCGCCACAAGGACGTGCAGAAGAGCAGAGAAAGGAAGAATGGAGGGGTCGACGTCGCAGGAGGCACTACTCTCGTGAAGGGGTCTACAGACAGAGGTTGAGCTTCCTGGACATCTCTTAGGAGCAGTGCCTATGAGGGCTTAGATTCAGTCGCCATGATGGTTGTAGACATCTGCACGCTCCTTCATGCAGAGCTGTTCTCGGATGGGCCTGGTAGGCACGCATTGCCCGTGGCAGTTAAAGTCACCACTGCCCTCAATTTCTTCGCCTCTGGATCCTTCCAGGGCGCCATCGGTGACATCACCAGGATCTCTCAATCGTCTGCACATAAGTGTAACGACAGGTCACAGATGGCTTATTTGCCTGGGCATCCCACTACGTCAACTTCCCCATTGACGACTGAGAGGGCAGTGGGTTTCCACTCTCTGGCTGGCTTCCCACAGCTACAGGGTGCAATTGATTGCCCACACATAGCAATCTGAGAACCTCCACATGAGCCAGGACTGTTCATCAACCGAAAGGGATATCTCTCCATCAATGTGCAGCTGGTTTGCGACCACCGGAAGAGGTTTCTGCAGGTGCGTACCAGATTCCCTGGCAGCTGCCATGATTCTTACATTCTGCGTGAATCCAACATCCTGGCCCTCTTCCACGAACAAAATAGAGATAAGGGCTGGCTCCTTGGAAACAAGGGATACCCCCTGCAGATGTGACTCATGACACCTCTGCCCAACAGTGAGGCACAACAGTGGTACAACAACAGTCACATCACTACCAGGTCTGTCACTGAACAAGCCATAGGAATGCTGAAGATGCACTTCAGGTGCCTGGATCGCTCTGGGGGGGCCCTTCAGTACTCACCGGCAAGGGTGTGTAGAATAATAGTCGTGTGTTGTGTCCTACACAACATCGCTCAACAGAGAGGGTTAGCGGTGGATGAGGTCCCATGCACTCAAGAAGCATCCTCACCTGCCATCAACATTGAAGAAGAAGACGAGGAGGATGAGGAGGACAACGATGGGTGAACCATTGGCAGAGCAGCGTCTCACCTGGCTGCTCGTCATGCCAGGGAGTCACCCAAACAGTCCTACAACTACACATACACCCATTGTAAACACACCCCATGGGTGGCATTAAGTCTCGCTGTTCATGATGAAGCACATGAAAGGGCGCTTCCACAAAAGGGACTCAAGAATGGGCAAGATGTGGCAGCGGTGGTGAGAATCATAACATTTAATGCGAATTTAACAAAAACCAAATATAAATGAACAACATGACAGTCTGTCGGCCACCCTTGTGCATACCCTTGGTGATTACAAAACCTTCGAGGAGTATGCCCACCGATGCGGACTCTCCACCACTGCCCCTGCCACCTGTGTCTGCTTGTGCTCACTTGTGAGTGGTGACAACCCAACTACCTTCTAATAGGACCCACTGAGGTGTGAGTAACTGCGCTGGTGGATGGCTCACTAAGATGTGATGGTGTGCCCTCAGAGGCAGGGAGCTCCTTTCAGGAATCGCCCTTGTCCACATCTTCAGTCTGTGACACCCCTGGAAGAGAACATACAGCAATATTAAGAATCATCTCAGAAGTAATGTTGCGATGAGCATACTGAGGTGTGCAACAGTTCAATCATTGGTAACATCAATCCATGTTGTTTGTGAGGGATGTTAAAGTTCTGTCACCAGACGTTTGCCGGCGGCCAGGCACTCGACCAGCTTATCTCCATGGCCTCCTCTGCCTCTGTGAGGGCCACTATTTGTGCAGGTCCTCCTCCAGTCCTCGCCCTCTCCCTTGCTTTTTGCGCTCTCTTCTACAAGGGGAGAAAGTACAGACGTGTGCATGAGTGAGGGTGACGTGGTCACCCGATGGATGCATTGCTTTGCGTCAGGATGACAATGAAGCAGATGCATCAGAGGGTGACTAGCAGACAGATTGATCACATTGCATCAGGATTGGGGTGAGTGGGAGAGGTGGGTGCACAAATTGGGGAGGGTGAAGAAATGCACAGAAATTGAAGGCAACTTGACACTGAGCCTTAAGTGGGTGTGAGGAGTGATGTGATGGAGTAGGCTTCGCAGGGCAGTGTGAGGGGGGGCGGGGCTACTGTTCACCACAGAATGCAGTAACTGTATTCATTTTTCCTGACCTGGTTAGGTTATTAAACTGCCTCCTGTATTGCAGCCACGACTGGGGCACTGTGCTCCTGCTGCTTACCTGTTCTGCCACCTCCAGCCATGCCTTCTTTGTGGCAGAACCAGGTTTCTTCCTCCTATCCGGAAGGTTTAGCGCCTCCCTCCTGTTTCTGACACCGCCCAGTAGTGTCTCCAAGGTGGCACCTGAGAACCTGGGCGCAGGCTTTGCTCCAGGACGTTCCATACTCCTATTTTCTCCTTTCTCCTTCAAAATGCATTGTTGGATTTCCCTGCTTGATACATAATGGTGCAAACATTTCTAAGAATCGTGTCATGGACGCAAGCAAGATAAGTGCAGAGCTACCATTTAACAGTCTCTTACAAATAGCGGGTTATGGACTTTTTTTGTTGCTTCCTGGTGGCTCAGCACACATAGAAGTGGTATTAGACTGGGATTACTGCCAAATAGCAATGCAAATTCAGACCATTGGCAAAATTAAAAACAACTCCCAGAGTCGACTGACATCAAATGAAAGGAATTACAAGAACAAGGTTAGACATTTGATTTCTTCTCTAACAAAGAAGCCATGAGTTGTAATGCACTTTTTCCGAACAAAATCTGTTCCTTAAAAATGTACATTATTGTTTCAACAGGTGAATCAGATATGGGTCCAGTAAATGGAACTAGGCTGAAATCCATTGATTTTGCTGGGATCTGACATGAATTGATATTATTGTAGAGTCTGACTGCACAGTACTGTTTATTTGCAATAGCTGTAGCCTTGAATGCTGCTCTGGCTGATAACCACTTCAACACTTTTACAGCAGTTGCACTTTGTCAGGATTTAAAAAAAAGAAAGATGAAGGAGCGCAACTCTTGTGACAATGAAAGGAATTGAGGCAGATCATCATGTCAAGAAGCCACAGCACAATTTGGGTGGCCATGGGTGAAAGGCTATAATATTTAGCCTTTGTGCACAAAATAAAACAGTACAACCAAAAACATTGATACTTTCCTTGACTCACTATGTATACAGTTATGGGGGTGTATATTTTAACAGTAAGTTTAAATGCAGCTCGTGCTGTTTAAATGGAAAGTATTTAGGGTCACTCTTCTTCAGCCATGCTTCCAGAACTGTTAACATCAAGGGTGGCTGTTTTTCCTGTACCACCTGAGCTGCACAGTATAAACCGGGTAGGAGACTCACGGACTGAATTCTCCCCATACTGTGCGATGCATTTCTGGTTGTTTTATGACCCCTTTTCCCAACATTCCCTCATGTCACCCAACATCTCAACTTGCCAGTAGCTTTTAAAAATGTCAAAGTATTTTCTTTGTGTATCTGCACTCTTGTATATATTTGGAATGTACTGTGTGCAATAACATAAAACTTACTTTAAAGAAAAACTTGAATCAGTGACGGAGCTGCCCTCTGTAGACTTGATTGCTGCTTTGATAATGGATATGCTTGTCAGAACAAAAGTTTCTTTCTCTTTCCTCCTCCCTGATGATCACATGTGAAATCTTATCAGCATTTGGATGTATCCTGTGAAGCCAGTCATACAAGGGGTGTCGGGTCCACGGATGGGGAGACATTTGGCCAAAGGCAGGAAAGTTTGACAATTTTTTTTTCTTTGGATACAAAAATAATCATTTATTTGGTGACAGGAGCATCTGAAGAACAAATCATGTTGCAAACTGTTCATGACTTGATTTGCATTGTTGCCTCTGTGTGGGATCCAGAAGCACTGGAGACTTTAGTGTGGGTTGACGTCTCTGAGTTTGAGAGGTGGGCTTTTCTCGATTAGGAGAGGGGGAGTAGTTAATATTCTGTCGTCAGTCTGGGGTTCTTCATTTCCTACCAGTGGGGGATGGCCGATGATAGATGCTAGCTGGGCTGAGGGATGCTGTATTCCTCAGCAGCCAACATTGTCTGAGGGGAAAGAAGAGCCCATTGCAGCCTAAATAGCTACAGGTGAGTTGCGTGTACCGATTGAGGCGGGCAGGAGGAGGGATGGCGGGGGACGCGCTTTTTGTTTCTAGCCTTTGTGTTTGGGACCCTGGGAAGCTTTCCAAAGTCTGAGATGGCACAGTGGGGAACTGCGATAGACCAGGAACAGTTGTTTAAAGCAGGTGCGCATCCTTGTTCAGTGTTAGGACTAGCAGATCAGCTGGTTTCCCAAGGGACGATTCAATGGGCCTACTTTTTCGTGGAGACCACAGCTTTTCTACTTTTGCTTTAGAAACTGAGGTGCACCAGCCCTCAGGAAATCAACTGTTCTGCCGGTCCCACACTGAACAAGCCTGCGCACTCATTTAATGCTTCGCAGAACATCAATGCACCCCTGCCTCAAATGAGGACTGAAGGCTAGTGAGTACACAAAAGAAATATGTATAGAAACACAAAAGGAGCTGTGTCTGTTTTTATTAAAGGTAAGCTAAAGATGTCCTCCTGCCCACCAGAAATAAATAACACTGTACCCTGATGGGCAATAAGATGAATTTCATGTTTGTCAAAGGGGGGATGTCACTGCTGGAGAGCAGAGCATCTTTTGACTTGTGGTATTTTGGCAAGTGAGGAAGGGGTCAGCCGATCATGAGGCAGGCCGGAGGTCAGAGGTTGGAGATGGGGTGGGGGGAGGGTCGCTGATCACGGTAGCGAGGAGAGGCCGCGATCGGCAGAAGAGAGGCCGACGGTTTGCTTGAGGGGCCGGGGGGAGCACTCCTGCATCTCCTGGCCCACAAGGAGTACTGGAAAAAGCACTTATCTTCTGGAGCCGGCTCCATTTCACTGCCGGGTTTCCTGAGCCCTGGGAAACCCGGCCGGCAGCTGTTAAATTTAAACCAGGCTCCCAATTGCACTGTGGGTGCCTGATTTAAATATGATAATGAAGTCTCCCTCCTCTCCAAAACGGGACACACGCATGCCCTGCAACCCACCGCTGTAAAAACAGCAATGGGCGCGCACACATCGGGTTGGGGACGTGTTCCCCGATTTAAAATTTGTAGCCTCCCACCGCCCCTCTCCCACCTGCTGTGGGAGTTTTAATAGTGAAGCCTTCAAGTCAGATCTGACGCTGCAAGTAAATGAAGTATCAGTTTATGAACCTTTTTTGGGTGGCTAATTTCCTCGGAGTTTCTCCCTCTCTGCTGCTGTAAATTTGTTGGCAACCCCGTTTACGCGTATAACTGAGGTTTCTGGGGACGGTACGGCAGTGGAACTAGAGAAACCTCAAGAAAATTCATCCCCTTGACGGATATCATTCTGGCTGTTAAATTAGCAATCTTCAAATACCAAGTACAAAAACTAAGCTTCCAGAAAACCAGCTGCACTATTGTCTCAACAAGATGAAGCAACCTGCCCACCCGAGAATAGGACTGATAATGTTGACATACAGTTCTTCTTCTTGCTGATCGATGCATTAACATTTTATTTCCAGGACAAGCAGACACATTCATATTGATTCCTGAACAACACCTGGAAGAACTTTTTAAAGCAATTCTTATATTCTCAGTTAACTACTACAGACAAGGGTGATTGTGTTGGGCAAAGTGATACATGAAAAGCCATGTTTGTAATAATAGGTGGAAGGCAGTGAGAAACTCCTTGAACCTGGAACGAGACTGTGTCATTAGCAAGGGTTTAATTTTGGTTTGTGTGCATCTGTGCCTATACTCTCTGGAGTTTAGAAGAATGAGAGGTGATCTCATTGAAACATATAGGATTCTGAGGGGGCTTGACAGGCTTGATGCTGAGAGGTTGTTTCCCCTGGCTGGAGAGTCTAGAACTAGGGGGCATAGTGGCAGGATAAAGGGTCGACCATTTAAGACTGAGATAAGGAGAAATTTTTTCACTCAGAGGGTTGTGAATCTTTGGAATTCTCTTCCCCAGAGGGCTGTGGATGCTCAGTCGTTGAGTATATTCAAGGCTGAGATAGATAGATTTTTGGACTCTTGGGGAAATCAAGGGATATGGGGATCGGGCAGGAAAGTGGAGTTGAGGGGGAAGATCAGCCATGATCTGATTGAATGGCGGAGTAGGCTCGAGGGGATCATATGGCCTACTCCTGCTCGTATTTCTTATGTTCTTATGATGGAGAGTTATCAGTTGTTTCAGTGTCAATATGGAGTTCAAAGTCTGGGGAAATTGTGATAGGGTGGACTAAAATAAGATGTCGTTTTTAGCCTGTGTCAATACAGGTATTGTGAGCATAATATGTGAGTTCGTTCATTAGTGAAAAGATAGGCTGAGAATATTTGCTGACTGTATGGAAACCCAAATTCACTTCCTTCCTCCTGGCCCCCCTCTCTCCTCATGCCCATGGCAAAACCAAAGGCCCAGAAATACCTGGGGTCGGAGAGAGTGGAATGCTGATTTCCACTTTGCGAGAGCCAGGATTCTGCCCCGTTTGCCCTATTTTCAATGGTGCCTGGCTCCCTTTGGAGCTGAAGATGTTCTTATCTTCTTTCCCCTCGGGGCTCCCCCAGTGTAGCAGCTTTGGACCACTCCACATTCCGGCAGATGGATCGGGGTGGGCAACACCAAACTGCCCTTGCGTGCGCGATGCATCGCTCCAGTCATGCAAATGGCTCTGTTCCTGGGATTTGGAATGGGGTCTCCAGGCAGGACCCTGGGTATTTCAAGACTAAATTGTTTTGTTGGCATATGCCAAGATTGGATTTGATTTAAGCTCAGATGTGTGCAGTAAGGGTCTTTAGAAAGAAAAATTTGACTAAGAATTGTTTAGCAGGGATGCATTAGTATTAGGTTAAATGGGTTTCTAAGAACGAAAGAGATAGGAGCAGGAGTAGGCCACATGGCCCCTCGAGCTTGCCCGCCATTCAGTCAGATCATGGCTGATCTTCGATCTCAACTCCACTTTCCTGCCCGATCCCCATATCCCTTGATTTCCCCTAGAGTCCAGAAATCTGTCTATCTCAGCCTTGAATATATTCAATGACTCAGCATCCACAGCCCTTTGGGGTAGAGAATTCCAAAGATTCACAACCCTCTGAGTGAATAAATTCTTCTTCATCTCAATCTTAAATGGTTGACCCCTTATCCTGCGTTGTGCCCTCTAGTTCTAGACTCTCCAGCCAGGGGAAACAACCTCTCAGCATCAAGCCTGTCAAGCCCCCTCATAATCTTATGTTTTAATTAGATCACCTCTCATTCTTCTAAACTCCAGAGAGTATAGGCCCATTCTACTCAACCTCTCCTCATAGGACAACCCTCTCATCCCAGGAATTAATCCAGTGAACCTTTGCTGCATCGCATCTAAGGCAAGTATATCCTTCCTTAGATAAGGAGACCAAAACTGTTCACAGTACTCCAGGTGAGGTCTCACCAAAGCCCTGGACAATTGTAGTAAGACTTCCTTTTTACTCCAACCCCCTTGCAATAAAGGCTAACATTCCATTTGCTTTCCTAATTGCTTGCTGTACCTGCATGCTAACTTTTTGTGTCTCCTGTACGAGGATACCCAAGTCTTTCTGAACACCGACATTTAATAGTTTCTCACCATTTAAAAAATATTCTGTTTTTCTATTCTTCCCACCAAAGTGAATAACCTCACATTTCCCCACATTATACTCCATCTGCCACTTTCTTGCCCACTCACTTAACCTGTCTACATCCCTTTGCAGACTCTTTATGTCCTCCTCACATCTTACTTTCCCACCTAGCTTTGTATCGTTAGCCATCATGGATAGATTACACTCGGTCCCTTCATTAATGTAGATTGTAATTGCTGAGATCCAAGCACCGATCCTTATGGCACCCCACTAGTTACAACCTGCGAGCCTGAAAATGACCCATTTATCCCTACTCTCTCTTATCTGTCCGTTAACCAATCCTCTATCCATGCTAATATGTTACCCCCAACCCCATGAGCCCTTATCTTGTGTAACAACCTTTTATGTGGCATTTCTTACTAGCTTACTCCTGTACCCTCTCAGTTGTAATCTTTTTAATCCCCAAGATTCTGGAATGATCATCCCGTGTGTGGTAAGGTTGCAGTGTGTTCACTGCTAATTGCGGTATGTTGACATGGGCAATGATACAGTACTGAAGGTAATTGCGTTTCCACCACAGTTTTCATGGAAGATTTCATTGAGCAGTGCAGGTCAAGTACAACTTTCGAGACACTCGATCCCTTCGCCATGTCTGTGACTTCAGAAATGTCTTGTGTGAGCGGAATGTTTGCTTGGCTGATGATATTTTGCAGCAGCAGAGGAAGCAGTAGCAAAGTTTGGTGGAGGAGAAGAGGGTATTTTTATAACTGGTTTATGGCTAAAAGCAAACTAGTTGGCCATGACTAACAGTGCATGTGTCTGTTTCATGCCACCAGAGACACTCTTGTTGACACCAGCCATGCTAAATGACTACTCAGAATCACCTTCCCTGATGGTAACAGTGCTAACTGTTGCAAAGAAGGTAGCTGCAATTATCCACATTTATCAGCTTTTTGACATCAGCAAGAAATAATGGTGACATTGCAAATGATGCAATATCAATTTTTAATCAGGAGGTGACAGATACTCTCAGCTTGAAGAAAGCATTTTCTGAAATACAAAAAAACAATAGCTTGCCACCCAGCAACACTTTTATATAAATGCTGATTTTTTTTCACAGTGTCTAGGAGTGGTGGATTGTACACATTCTAAGCTAGTCTAGCCACAATTCCACGGCCTACTGTAACATTTTGAGATTTTTACCTATTTAGCCTGGAGGGGATTTTGGTCTAACTTATATTATAATGTTGCTCTGAAGTTAAATTCAGCTCACAAAGTGTTAACAAAAAACACATGCTATCCAGAATGTTGATTAGGACCACTAGCTGGAGTACCAAATGAAGTAGCTATTAGAATTGTGTATTCATAGGATCACAAGATAGTTACAGATGAGGAAGGCCACTTGACTCATCTTGGTTCATCCACCCAGATAGACATTAAAGTGCTACCATTTCCACATCCAATTGCTTCTGAAAAGATTCCAGAGTTTTGGTCTCCACTAATTTTGCTTGAAGACTATTCCATACATTGATCACCTGATATCAGTCCTAAAATTACATTTTATCAGTTTAAACCCATATCCTTTTTTTCCCTATTTTTGCTATTTAATTTAAAATAGTAATCTGTGTTTACCTTTTCCATTCTCTTAACTATCTTATTAACCTCTATAAGATTACTTCACAGATGCTTCCGTTTCAGACTGAAAAGCTCAAGTTTCCCCCATCTTTCCTCATAACTCAGACCCATGACACTTGGGATTTGCCTTGTGGCTCTTCTCTTTACTGCCTCGTCCTTGTATCTTGGCAACGAGAACTAGACACAGTACTCAATATGCAGTCTGACCAGAGCACTACACAGTGTGGCCATGACTTACAGTGGTTTGTATTCTACTGTTTTGACTATGTAGTTGAGTACTGTTCCACATTGGTTGGACACTTCTATTCCTTTGAAACAGAGGGGGCTGAGGGGTGATTTTAATTGAGGTACATAAAATTATGATGGGCCTAGATAGAGTGGATAGGAAGGACCTATTTCCCTTAGCAGAGAAATCAATAACCAGGAGGCATAGATTTAAAGAAACTGGTAGAAGGATTAGAGGGGAGCTGAGGAGAATTTTTTCACCCAGAGGGTAGTGGGCGAACTTGCTGCTTGAAAAGGTGGTAGAGGCAAAAACCTTCATCACATTTAAAAATTGTAAACAATTTTACAACACCAAGTTATAGTCCAACAATTTTATTTGAAAATCACAAGCTTTCGGAGGCATCCTCCTTCCTCAGGTGAATGTGGAAATGAAATCCTCGAACCTTTCGCATTTATAAATCACAGAACAATACCTGGTGATTACAGATAGTCTTTCCAACTGCCCGTTGCCAAGGCAATCAATGTGTTCAGACAGAGAGGTGTTACCAACAGGGCCACCGAATATACAAACAACCAAAAAAAAAAAGAGAGAGAGAGAGGCAGAAACATCCGGAAGGAAGAGATAGACAGCAAATGACCCGTTATATTAAAAACAGATAACTTTTGTTCGCTGGTGGGGTTACGTGTAGCGTGACATGAACCCAAGATCCCGGTTGAGGCCGTCCTCATGGGTGCGGAACTTGGCTATCAATTTCTGCTCGACGATTTTGCGTTGTCGTGTGTCTCGAAGGCCGCCTTGGAGTACGCTTACCCGAAGGTCGGTGGCTGAATGTCCTTGACTGCTGAAGTGTTCCCCAACTGGGAGGGAACCCTCCTGTCTGGCGATTGTTGCGCGGTGTCCGTTCATCCGTTGTCGCAACGTCTGCATGGTCTCGCCAATGTACCATGCTCTGGGGCATCCTTTCCTGCAACGTATGAGGTAGACAACGTTGGCCGAGTCACAGGCGTATGAACCATGCACCTGGTGGGTGGTGTCCTCTCGTGTGATGGTGGTATCTGTGTCGATGATCTGGCATGTCTTGCAGAGGTTACCGTGGCAGGGTTGTGTGGTGTCGTGGACGCTGTTCTCCTGAAAGCTGGGTAATTTGCTGCGAACGATGGTCTGTTTGAGGTTGGGTGGCTGTTTAAAGGCGAGTAGTGGAGGTGTGGGGATGGCCATAGCGAGGTGTTCGTCGTCATCGATGACATGTTGAAGGCTGCGGAGAACGTGGTGTAGTTTCTCCGCTCCGGGGAAGTACTGGACGACGAAGGGTACTCTGTCGGTTGCGTCCCGTGTTAGTCTTCTGAGGAGGTCTATGCGATTTTTCGCTGTGGCCCGTCGGAACTGTCGATCGATGAGTCGAGCGTCATATCCCGTTCTTACAAGGGCGTCTTTCAGCGTCTGTAGGTGTCCATCACGTTCCTCCTCGTCTGAGCAGACCCTGTGTATTCGCAGGGCCTGTCCATAGGGGATGGCCTCTTTGACGTGGTTAGGGTGGAAGCTGGAAAAGTGGAGCATCGTGAGGTTGTCCGTGGGCTTGCGGTAGAGTGAGGTGCTGAGGTGCCCGTCTTTGATGGAGATTCGTGTGTCCAAGAAAGAAACTGATTCTGAGGAGTAGTCCATGGTGAGCTTGATGGTGGGATGGAACTTGTTGATGTTATCGTGTAGTCTCTTCAGTGATTCTTCGCCGTGGGTCCATAGAAAGAAAATGTCGTCGATGTATCTGGTGTATAGCGTTGGTTGGAGGTCGTGTGCAGTGAAGAAGTCCCGCTTGAACTTGTGCATGAAAATGTTGGCGTATTGGGGTGCGAATTTGGTCCCCATGGCTGTTCCGTGTGTTTGGGTAAAGAACTGGTTATCGAAGGTGAAGACATTGTGATCCAGGATGAAGTGAATGAGTTGTAGGATGGCGTCTGTTGTTGGTGTTGAGTATTGATGCTGTCGCAGCGATGCCGTCATCGTGGGGGATACTGGTCCATCCCCTATGGACAGGCCCTGCGAATACACAGGGTCTGCTCAGACGAGGAGGAACGCGATGGACACCTACAGACGCTGAACTTGCTGCTTGAAAGGGTGGTAGAGGCAAAAACCTTCATCACATTTAAAAAGTACTTGGATATGCAGTTGAAGTGCCGTAACCTACAAGGCTACGGACGAAGAGCCGGATAGCTCTTTTTTTGGCCAGCACAGACACGATGGGCCAAATGGCCTCCTTCTGTGCAGTAAATTTCTATGATTCTATGATATGTTAGGGGTGAAATTCTTCTTGGGCAGAAGTGCTAAACGGGCGGTAGCACATCAGCAGCTCCATTGGAAAAACAAATCAGATGGAGTATAAAATGGGCTACCGATGAAAGTAATTTATACTTTGAATGGGGGAAAGCTGGGTGATGCGGAAGAGCTGGGGAATTTGGTTCACAAGACATTAAAACCACCATCTCAAGTGATAAGGCCATTAAAAAGAGCAATTGGATCATTGGGTTTTATGGCAATAGGTATGGAATATAAAATTCAAGATGTGATGGTGCATCTGTATAAAAAATTTGTAACACCACAGTTTGAATACGGTGTGCAGCTTTGGGCTCTATACCGTAGGAAGGATGTTGAGGCAATTGAGCTGGCACAGCACAGATTCATTAGGATGCTTCGTGCTATGAGGAAATACAAATATGAAGAAAGACTTCGACAGAACAGTGGGTGAATCAGAATAAGGGTTTATTTGGTAGAAGTGTTTAAAGTTATGAAGGGATGGAACAGAGCAGAGAGAAACAGACTATTTCAAGTGGTTGAAGGGTGTAGAATGAGGGGACATAGACATTAGATTAAATGTAAGAGATTTAGGACAGAGGATTTACATGGAGGATTGTGCGGCTGTGGAATGTACTGCTGGAGTTAGTGATTGAAGCGGAGACCTTGTCAACTTTTAAGAATAGGTTAGGTAGGTGGTTGAAGGAAAAGGGATATGGGAACAGAGTGGGCAGGATAAACACCTATGTTGGGCCAAAAGGCCTGTTTCTGTATTGTAATTTCTATATAACTGTATGTAAATCGGCTATTTGTGCTTGATTTTAGAAGAAATGGGGAGCAGATTGAAAGAGCTTCTGGGCTGAAGTTGGCCTATGTGCTTCATGTTTGAAACTCCCCCTATCGGTGATGGCTAATTTCCCTGTCTCGACTCGTAATGCTTTCATACTGAGCCAGTGAACCTCGTGGTTTCAATGACCATGTCATTGTGAAAGATGTGATGTGGAGATGCCGGTGATGGACTGGGGTTGACAATTGTAAACAATTTTACAACACCAAGTTATAGTCCAGCAATTTTATTTTAAATTCACAAGCTTTCGGAGGCTACCTCCTTCCTCAGGTGAACGATGTGGAAATGAAATCCTCGAAATGAAATCGCATTTATAATTCACAGAACAATGCTTGGTGATTACAGACAGTTTTTTCAACTGCCCGTTGCCAAGGCAATCAGTGTGCAGACAGACAGGTGCTACCTGCAAGTTCTCAGAATATACAAATCACCAAAAAAAACAACAAACAAAAAAAACAGAGATAGAGAGGTAGAAACATAGAAAAGACAGCAACTGACCCGTTATATTAAAAACAGATAACATTTGTTCGCTGGTGGGGTAACGTGTAGCGTGACATGAACCCAAGATCCCGGTTGAGGCCGTCCTCATGGGTGCGGAACTTGGCTATCAATTTCTGCTCGACGATTTTGCGTTGTCGTGTGTCTCGAAGGCCGCCTTGGAGTACGCTTACCCGAAGGTCGGTGGATGAATGTCCATGACTGCTGAAGTGTTCCCCGACTGGGAGGGAACCCTCCTGTTTGGCGATTGTTGCGCGGTGTCCGTTCATCCGTTGTCGCAGCGTCTGCATGGTCTCGCCAATGTACCATGCTCTGGGGCATCCTTTCCTGCAACGTATGAGGTAGACAACGTTGGCCGAGTCACAGGAGTATGAACCATGCACCTGGTGGGTGGTGTCCTCTCGTGTGATGGTGGTATCTGTGTCGATGATCTGGCATGTCTTGCAGAGGTTACCGTGGCAGGGTTGTGTGGTGTCGTGGACGCTGTTCTCTTGAAAGCTAGGTAATTTGCTGCGAACGATGGTCTGTTTGAGGTTGGGTGGCTGTTTAAAGGCGAGTAGTGGAGGTGTGGGGATGGCCATAGCGAGGTGTTCGTCGTCATTGATGACATGTTGAAGGCTGCGGAGAACATGGCGTAGTTTCTCCGCTCCGGGGAAGTTCTGGACGACAAAGGGTACTCTGTTGGTTGCATCCCGTGTTAGTCTCCTGAGGAGGTCTATGCGATTTTTTGCTGTGGCCCGTCGGAGCAGAAATTGATAGCCAAGTTCCGCACCCATGAGGACGGCCTCAACCGGGATCTTGGGTTCATGTCACGCTACACGTTACCCCACCAGCGAACAAATGTTATCTGTTTTTAATATAACGGGTCAGTTGCTGTCTTTTCTATGTTTCTACCTCTCTATCTCTGTTTTTTTTGTTTGTTGTTTTTTTTGGTGATTTGTATATTCTGAGAACTTGCAGGTAACACCTGTCTGTCTGCACACTGATTGCCTTGGCAACGGGCAGTTGAAAAAACTGTCTGTAATCACCAAGCATTGTTCTGTGAATTATAAATGCGATTTCATTTCGAGGATTTCATTTCCACATCGTTCACCTGAGGAAGGAGGTAGCCTCCGAAAGCTTGTGAATTTAAAATAAAATTGCTGGACTATAACTTGGTGTTGTAAAATTGTTTACAATTGTGAAAGATGGCAGTCAGTAGAAAAAAATGGATGGAGAAAGCAAATTTTAAAAATCAGTTAGAGAGAGCAAAAAAAAAATGAAAGGAACTTGCGTGAAACAGAGACACTGTAAAGAACAAAAACAACAAATTCAATGGAATACAAAGCTTATACATAAAATGGAAAAGGTAATTTTCTTGCGTATTTGTGATGTGCTAAAACTCTGGCACTGGCTTGAAACGTGCACTTGACTGAGGGAAAATGGTCACATTCTCCATATGGAAAAATTTGACCAGTTTTTGCAGTATGGAAATTGTTTCAGGCAGTGACCAGTCTGTCTGAGGGGGAAGTTAGTGTGCACTACAGACAAAGACTCTTTGAAGAGAATGGGTGAGTTGACCAGCAGATGAGGAGTTTTTTCTTTCTTCAACAGAGAAAAGGCCCAGGAGGAAAAATAAGGAAAGAACCCCCCCAGCGTAAGTGTAATCAAAGGCAGGCAAGACTTTAAGGAAAATGACAGATTTAAAATAAGTGCATTGGGGAACAAAACAATAAAATGCTACAGATTGAAACAAGGCGCAATGAAACGGAAGATTGCAAGTCATATTGGGTTTAACAGGAGATAAAAGGGAAAGAAAAAAGGAAAAAAAAGAGGAGGGAACAGAAAGAAGTCAAAAGTAACTAAGCTTTTAATGGCGGAGGGCAAGGTGATGCTAGCAGCTGGTATTTTAATTTTAATGCGGTTGATTTTTACTGCCTTTGCCTGGTATTAATGGGGCGGTAACGGCCTTAAAATGGGGTCGGTAGCCTTACCTTCCAGTTAACACTGGTGATGCGGCCGGCTCCATTTAGAAAGTGTCTACCGCCGAGTGTCCAAAGCTCCTGCTTGTTTCAGGCGATAGGCCCCTTTTAATATGGAAATTGTTGTCCTATGACATAAATAGGACCCCAATTGCCATTTTTGGTTGGAACCTGCACCTTGCAGGCTCTGACCACTTCCACAGGTGATGGAGCCGAAGGGGCTCAGCAAAGGTACGTGCTGAATTATTTTTGTGGGCCCTGGAGGAGCAGTCACCTCGGGACCCCCACCCTCTGCGATTGCGACCATCTCCTCCCCCCGCCCCCCAGCAAGTTACCTTGGTGGCGGCTGCCTTGGCCCAATCTTGAGGCCTCAATCCGTCAAGCTGCAGGATGCCAAATTTAAATTAGGCTGGGGCCTCTTCGCCACCGGAATGGGCAGCTGGCCAGCACACTGTGCTGAACAGTCGCCCAAAAGTCAAAATCAACCCCATTGTGTGTGTTTGTGAAATATTGGGACTGGGATGAAAGATGCATTGGCAAAGACAATACTTCTGGTATAGATTGTATAGAGGATTATAAACTTTGCTGCCGCCAAAGGTTGATACTGATCTCCCAAAGAAGAACAATATGTAAGCAAAAATGTACAGAGTATGCTGGTATTGAGTGTAAAGTAGATGCCTGTGCCTGTATTATCTGTCATGTATCATTAACTTCAATGTAAAGTATAAAGGTAGAGGATACAGCATCAGACAAAACCAGTCACCAGCAAAAGTCATCAGACCTTTCACAAACAATTGGCACTGGCTGCTGACATACCAGTGGGGGCATAATACTAACAGGAGGCTATAGGGTTAACTTACCTGCAAACAGACCTGCTTTAGTGAAAATATACACTGAAATGGCCCCAGCCAAAGTCACAAATGACATCCACCTCAACCTCTCTGCGGCCTTTGACACGGTTTACCACACCATTCTCCTTCACCTCCTTTCCTCCATTGTCCAGCTCGGGGACAAACCTTGTTTGGTTCCACTCTTGCCTATCCGATTGTAACCAGAGCAAATCCAGCAATGGCTTCTTTTCCTGGTCCCACACCATTACCTCCGAAGTCTCCCAAGATCTATGCTTGGCCCCCCCCCCCTCCTCCTCCTCATCTACATGCTGCTCCTTTGTAACATAATCGCAGACATGGGGTCAGCTTCCACGTGTATGCTGATGACACCCAGCTCTAACACCTCTCATGACTCCTTCACGTCTGTGTTGTCCAACTGCTTATCCAACATCCAGTCTTGGATGAGCTGCAATTTCCTCCAGGTTAACATTGATAAGACCAAAGCCATTGTCTTGGGTCCCTGCCACAAACTCTGTACCCTTCCTACCAATTCCATCCCTATCTCTGGCCACTGTCTCATGCTGAACCACACAATTTGCAACCTCAGTGTCCTATTTGACCCTGAGCTGAGTTTCTGACCCCATATCCTCTCTATCACCAAGACCGCCTACTTCCATCTCTGTAACATTGCCCGTTTCAACTCATCTGCTGCTGAAACCTTCTTCCAGGCCGTTGTCGCCTCCAGACTCAACTATTACAGTGCTCTCCTGGCAGATCACCCATCCACCACCTGCCGTAAATTGCAGCTCATCCAAACTTCTGCTGCCTGTATTCTATCCCGCACCAAATCCTGCTCACTCATCACCTCTGTGTTCATTGGCCTTCGTTGGCTCATAGTCGACCAATGCCTCAAATTTAAAATTCTCATCCTTGTGTTTATATCCCTCCATGGCCTCGCCCCTCCCCATCTCTGTAACCTCCTCCAGCCCTCCAACCCTTCGAGAGCTCTGTGTTCCTGCAGCTCTGGCCTCTTGCTCATCCCCCACTTCCTTCGTCCCAACATTGATGGCCGTGCTTTCAGCCGTCTAGGCTCTGTGCCTTGGAATTCCCTCTCTAAATCTCTCCGCTTCTCCATTTCTCTTTCCTCCTTAAATATGCTCCTTAAAACCCACGTCCCTCCTAATAGCCCCTTCTTTTGGCTCGTCTTTCACTTTTACCGTTATGCCTCTGTAAAGCACTGTGGGACAGTTTTTCTATGTTATATAAATACAAGTTGTTGTATTTACTGTCGAGCATATTCTGGAACAGTGTATTTTGTATTTGCTTTCTCTGTGTCAAACCATTGCCATTAATACCTATAGAATTACTGCCCAAGAACATCACATTGCAGCTATTTGGCCAGATGGATTTTCCTCTCATAGTGTCTTCTAAACACTTTGCACCTGCGCTTTAATAATATATATTTATAATCAGCGGAAATATGCTTTGTGTTTTTAAGAAGCTTTTTGCTGCAGGCCAGTGCATACAGAGAAATACTGCAGGTTGTAATGGGAATGGCAAGGTGTTTTGATGGACCTTGAGCAGGCACAGCATTTAGTGCTTTCACTAGATATCTGTTTGGGAAAGTTATTTAAATTACTATGAACTGCTGTATGATTTTTACAGTAATGATTTTGATTGTCATATATTTGTAACATTCTGCATTCAGCATATAACTGATAAATTAAAAAACCCAAAAAACTTCGTGCAATTAAAACTTTACATAAGGGTTCTCCCCTCCTGATAGCTAAGTTGCTACCAGCAGTGTCCAGTGTGGAACGATCCAGGGAGAGGAGGAAAGTTTCAGGCTCCATCTTTATTCTGTGCTGTGTTAATACCCTTAGGCTAGGGAGGGGGAAAAAATCTTCCCGGGTTTCTGCTTTTGATCTTTGTCCGGTGACCCCTGTTAGAGAACGCATGTTTATGGATATTGGATGAAGACAGAATCGGGTCCAGCTTTGATGCCCCCATAGTCAAATAGCCTAGCAACACATGAAAATGTCCACTGTGGCATGGTACCGTCAACCAGGACAGGTGGCAAGAATTTTTTAAAAAGCATTGAACTGAGGAATGGAACCCGTCTTCTTTCAGGCACCGACTGGCGGTCAGATATAGCATAACCAGATGCTGACTACAGCTTCCTTCTACTTCACCCCAACAACATGCCTCAGCTGCAGAATAAAACTCCACTCTACTCAGCCCCAACTTCAGGGAACACCACCCCTTAGTTCACCAGTATGACACGTTCTCTATTTTCTCACACCAATTCTGAGTGACATTGCTAGTCAGGACAGTTTAGGCTTATGCCCATCAGGAACTCAATTGAGAGTGCTCAAAGTTTACATAGGACACTTACAGCCAGCAGCAGTCAGAGTTGACTTTCATCCTATCAGTCTGGGCTAGATTTGAACTCCGGCCTTTGCGGTAAAAGGGCAGGAACTAACCCACTGCACCACTTATTTCCTCAGTAAAAAGTTTATCCATTTTTTAAAAAATCAAGAGCACATAAGATTGTCACCTATAATTCTTCTTCATATAAACACAAAACCATAAGATTTAAATCTGATCTACATTTATTTAAATAGGGGGAATGCAGTAAGCAGATTTTACAATCTGTCCTAACTGCAAGAGATAGTCAAATATTTCAAAATAAGGGAAAAATAATTTGTTTTTATTATTGTTTCTGTCCCATCCTGATTTTTTTTTTCAGGGACCTATGAAGAGTAGGATATATAAGGATGCTGCCCAGCTGGGGACTTGCTTCATTAGGAAGCAGTGTTCCACACAATAATCCCTTGGAGCTGTGCTGCCCATTTACAACATCTGATGTTAAGGAAGGCCGTTGCTGCCTCGTGTTTGAGGAACATAGGAACAGGAGTAGGCCATTCAACCCCTGGAGCCTGTTCTGCCATTCACAGATCATGGCTGATCTGTATGCTAACTCCATCTACCCGCCTTGGCTCCATATCCCTTAATACCCTTGGTTAGCAAAACTCTATCGATCTCAGCTTTAAAATTATTAATTGAGCTAGCATCTACTGCTTTTTGTGGGAGAGAGTTCCACACTTCTACCATCCTTTGCGTGAAGAAGTGTTTGAAGAAATGTTTTCCAACTTTTCTCCTGAAAGGACTGGCTCTGATTTTAAGGTTATGTCCCCTTGTCCTAGACTCCCCATCAGCAGAAAAAGTTTCTCTCTATCTACCCTATCAATTCCTTTCAAAATCTAAAAACCTCAATCAAATCACCCCTTAACCTACTATATTCCAGGGAATACAAGCCTAGTTTATGTAATCTTCCCTCATAATCTAACCCTTGGAGCATTCTGGTGAATCTGCGCTGCACTCCTTCCAAGGCCAATACATCCTTTGTAAGGTGCGGTGCCCAGAACTGTACACAGTGCTCCAGATTCGGTCTCGGCTGGGCTTTGTGTACCTGAAGCAAAGCTTCCTCCCCTTTATATTTTAGCCCTCTAGTTATAAAGGCTAACATTCCATTAGCCTTTTTGATTTTTTTTTACCTGACCACTACATTTTAGTGATCTCTTTGGACCTCCACCGTTCCTAGCTTTTCATCATTTAAAAATTACTCAGAGCTATCCTTTTTTGGTCCAGAACAGATGACCTCACACTTACCTGCATTGAAATCCATCTGCCACAGTTTTGCCTGCTCACTTAATCTATCAATGTCGCTTTGTAATTTTATACTCCCGCCTACACTACTTGCTGTGTCACCAATCTTTGTGTCACTGGCAAACTTGGATACATGGCTCTCTGTTGTGTTATCTAAGTCATTAATAAATATAGTGATACAAAGATGATACCAGAACAAGAAGTTATGCTGCAGCTATACAAAACCCTGGTTAGATCGCACCTGGAGTACTGTGAGCAGTTCTGGGCACCGCACCTTCGGAAGGACATATTGGCCTTGGAGGGAGTGCAGCGTAGGTTTACTAGAATGATACCCGGACTTCAAGGGTTAAGTTACAAGGAGAGATTACACAAATTGGGGTTGTATTCTCTGGAGTTTCGAAGGTTAAGGGGTGATCTGATATTAAGGGGAACAGATAGGGTGGATAGAGAGAAACTATTTCCGCTGGTTGGGGATTTTAGAAGTAGGGGGCACAGTCTAAAAATTAGAGCCAGACTTTTCAGGAGCGAGATTAGAAAACATTTCTAGACACAAAGGGTGGTAGACATTTGGAACTCTCTTCCGCAAACGGCAATTGATACTAGCTCAATTGCTAAATTTAAATCTGAGCGAGATAGCTTTTTGGCAATCAAAGGTATTAAGGGATATGGGCCAAAGGCGGGTATGTAGAGTTAGATCACAGATCAGCCATGATCTTATCAAATGGCGGAGCAGGCACGAGGGGCTGAATGGCCTACTCCTGTTCCTATGTTCCTATAACTGAGTGGATATCCTCATCAGAAATGGCTGAACAGGCTGGGGCTCGTTTCTCTAGAAAAGAGAAGGCTGAGGGGTGACCTGATAGAGGTCTTTAAGACAATGAAAACGTTTGATAGGGTAGACAAAGAGAAAACGTTTCTACTTGTGGGGGAGTCCAATACCAGCAATCATAAATATAAAATAGTTGCTAATAAATCCAATAGGGAATTCAGTAGAAACTTCTTTACACAAAGAGTGGTAAGAATGTGGAACACGCTACCACAAGAAGTAGTTGAGACAAATAGCATAGATACATTCAAGGGTAAGCTAGATAAGCACACGAGGGAGAAAAGAACTGAAGGGTATCCTGATAGGCTTAGATGAAATAAGGAGGGAGAAGGCTCGTGTGAAGCAAAAACGCTGACATAGACCAGTTAGGCCGAATAGCCTGTTTCTGTGCTGTAATTTCGATGTAACTCGATGAATTGTTCAGGTCCCAGCACAAATACTTGTGGGACACCACTAGTCACTTCCTTCCAATTCGATCACATACCCATTTTCCCTACTCTCTGTCTTCCGTGTCAGCTGTGGCTCAGTTGGTAGCACTCACGCCTCTGAGTCAGCAGGTTGTGGGTTCATAATCCCACTCCAGAGTCTTGAGCACGTAATCCAGGCCGACACTTCAGTGCAGTACTGAAGGAGTGCTGCACTGTCAGAAGTGCCGTCTTTTGGATGAGATGTTAAACTGCCCCGTCTGACCTCTCAGGAGGACGTAAAAGATCCCATGACACTATTTCGAAGAAGAGCAGGGGAGTTATCCCCGGTGTCCTGGTCAATATTTATCTCTCAACAAACATCACTAAAACAGATTATCTGGTCATTGTCTCATTGCTGTTTGTGGGACCTTGCTCGGCGCAAATTGGCTGCTGTGTTTCCTACATTGTAACAGTGACTACACTTCAAAAAGTACTTTATTGGTTGTAAAGTGCTTTGGGACGTCCTGAGGCTGTGAAAGGCGCTATATAAATGCAAGTGTTTCTTTCTTTTACCACCTAACCAATCTCCTAACCAGGTGAATAATTTGCCTTTAATTTCATGAGTTTTAATTTTAGCTAACAGTCTCTTATATGTGGAACCGTATCAAATGCCTTCTGGACGTCCATATAAAATACATCAATTAGGTTAGTTGAACATGACCTACCCTTTACAAATCCATGCTGGCTCTCTCTAATCAGCTCAAATTTCTCTAAGTGCTCGGTCATTCTGTCCTTAATTATAGATTCCAATAACTTCCCCACGACAGATTGTAGACTAACAGGTCTATAATTTCCTGGTTTCTCTCTCATCTTTCTTAGTAATGGAGTTACATTTGCAATTTTCCAATCTAAAGGGACAATTCCTGAATCGAGAGAGCTTTGTAAGATTATGGCTAAAGCAGCTGCAATTTCCTTACCTACTTCCTTTAAAACCCTGGGGTGAAAACCAACAGGTCCTGGGGATTTGTCAGTCTTTAGTGCCGTTATTTTTTCTAATACTTTTGTTTACGTTAAGTTTAGTGAGTTTCAGTCCTTGATTCATTATTAATTTCCCTGGAATGTCCGGTATATTACTCTCTTCCTCAACTGTGAAGACTGACGCAAAGTAATTATTCAACAAGTCTGCCATTTCCTTATTTTCATTTGCAATATTACCTGTTTCTGTTTTTAAAGGGTCCACATTACGCTTGTCTAACCTCATTCTTCTAATGTAATTGTGAAAACTTTTTGTGTTAATCTTGATATCCCTCACGAGTTTCTTTTCGCATTCCCTTTTTTCACCTCTTACTATCTTTTTTGTTTTCCTTTGCTGTTCTTTATATCTCTCCCAATCCCCTGGATCTACACTATTCTTTGTACTTTTGTATGCTCTTTCCTTTAGTTTTATGTTATCTCTCACCTCTTTTGTTGACCATGGCTGTTTTATTTCATAAGTACAGCTCTTGTCCCTTAGGGGTATATACTGGTCCTGTATTAAGCTAAATTCTTTTTTGAACACCTTCCACTGTTCATCTGTAATTTTACGCGATAACAGTATTGACCAATTTGCTGTCGTCAGTCTCTGTCTCATCCTGTTAAAGTTAGCCTTATCAAAATCTGGAATCTTAGTAACTGTGTTAAATTTCTCCTTTTCAAACCTAACATTGAATTTGATCACATTATGATCACTGTTAATAATCTAACAGTAAGGGAACATTTATCTAAGTCTGGCTTATTACTCATTATTAAATCTAGTATGGCCTGCCCTCTTGTTGGTTCTAGAACATATTACTCCAGAAAACTACCTTGAAAGCTCTCAAGAAATTCACTACCTTTCTGATTTGAGCTACACTGCTCTTCCCAATCCACATGAAAATTAAAGTCTCCCAGTAAAACAACACTGCTTTTGCTACAAGCCTTTCTAATCTCTGAATTAATCCATTCTGCCACTTCACTGCTGCTATCAGGAGGCCTGTAGACAACTCCCATTACAGTTTTAAGTCCTCTCTTATTCCTCAATTCTAACCATAGAGTCTCTGTTGATTGCTTTCCCTTACCTATATCCTCTCTTACTAATGTTGTAATGAATTGAAGTAATTTTAGGCATTTTGGCAGCCTTTTACCTGCCCACAAAAATTCCAAGATTATCGAGATTCTAGAGCTATTTTCCCAGGATATAGACAGGCAATATCTGGAAGAGATAAAAAGGGCATATGAGTATTTTCATATTTGTTGAGCTCACTACTTCCATGATCTTATTCTTCCTTATGCGTGTTCAATTGGGAAAGGAGAGGATGCGGACATTTCTTCTCTATAGGGCTGAGGTTTAGGCTGTCACCATTATTCCTAGGTGTTTGAAATCCATCTGTGGCTATGCAAAGATCTAAGCTTCCGTATTTGCTTCAGATACCCTGCCAAAGATCTTTTAAACTGATTGATTATCTTGCGATTGTAATTGAGCTCATGGCTTTTCATTATTTGGTGGTTTTGAGCTGTATTGCCCTGCACTGTTTTCATTTTTTCTTTATCAGTTTTGTACATTCATGGTGGTAAATAAAGACTAGTTTAAAAAAAAAATTCCAGGCTTCAAGCAGTTTCTATTTAATATGTACATAGAACACTCCTCCACTATCTAGTTCCTGGCACTAATTAATTTGTAATCATTTTATCTGCACACAAACATCAAAAAGTCTTAGAAAATGTTTTACGCTGAAATGGCAACTCCAGAATCTAAAAATTAATGAGACCCTCACCTGCCTGGTGTGAGGGCCTTGCTGGCTGATCAGAGCATGCCTGTTAAAATGGCACGTGGTGCGAGGCCAGTGAGGATCAGGTGAGTAGGTCGTCGCAAGATTACCTCCAATTCCGTGCGCTTTTCATAGAATCATAGAATGTTACGGCACAGAGGAAGGCCATTTGGCCCATCGAGCCCGTGCCGGTTCTTTGTAAGAGCAATCCAGTCAGTCCCATTCCCCCGCTCTTTCCCCGTAGCCTGCAAATTTTTTCCCTTCAAGTATTTATCCAATTCCATTTTGAAAGCTACAGTGTGTGCTATTTTTGGCATTTTTGTACGCTTTTTCTTTTAGTTTTATGTTGTCCCTTACCTCTTATGTCGTGAATGGCTGTTTTTTTGGTAAGTCGAGCTCTTGCCTCCTAGGGGCACAAACTGGTTCTGTGTCACATTAAATGCTTTTTTGATCAGGTGAGTAGGTTGCTGCAAGCATTTTAACCCCCTGCACCCCCCATTCTCGTTGGGTGGTGGCGGGGGTGGGGTTTGGTAGTGGGCAGGTTAAAATGAGGGCTATACATTCTTCTTATATTTCTGTTTCTATTATAAATTCGTATGTCCACATTTACAATTGAAACTGCCTATGTCAACTTATAATGCTGGAATTCCACCCTCCTCTCAACGCCTTTCTCTATTCCTCTCTCTCTCTCTCTACCCACCACCCCCCCTTATCCCCCTGGTCCTCTCAACCTACCTCTCTCTCAATCTCCGCCTATATCTCCTCTGTCTTTCAACCCTCCTCCTCTCAGACTTCTCTCTCAACTCTCTCGCTCACCCCTCTCTCTATCTTTCTAGCCCCTCTCTTTACCTTCCCTCCCCTTCTATCTTTTCCTATCTGCTTCCCTCAAAAAGACTTTGTTTGCTTTCAAAATTCAACTTGAAAGAAATCCATTAGACTGAGGAAAAAACTGTCTTTCTCTCTATTCATGTCTTTCTCTCTCTCTATCTCTCCCACTGTTACATGGGTGTTTGAAATTAGAACCATTAGCATTGACCTTTTCTGTCAACAAAGTCCAGGTGGAGATAATCATTTGGCTTCAAAATTCAACTTTTTTTTGGAAAGTATTAGCATCAACAAAGACACTCTTACCTTCTTTCTCTCTCCCCTCCACATCCCCTCTCACCTCTCCATCTGTCAGCTTCTGTCGGGGGAGGGGAGGGTTGGGGAGTTGGGGAGGTTAGAGGAACATAAGTTGTTATCAGTGGCAGCTGCACTTAGAAAAACAGCTGGATAGTATCTTCCCTCTGAAAGTTTAAGACATATGTGGTCTGATTAGTGCTGGAATGGAAGTGCCAGTCTCATTGTTGATGGCCTCACCGCCCTGTTTCTGCCACTATCCTGTCCGATTTTGAACGGAATAGCAGAGGAAAATTCAGCTCTACCTGTCTGGCCCTATTTGGATAGTGCCTTTTATTGGCTGATAGTTGCTTACATAGTAGCATTGATAATAGTTTTATTTTTGTCTTTAAAAATGGCTTCTGTTCTAGTTAGTATAGGTGAATCATAACCATTTAAAAAAAATTGCAACTTAAGTTTAAAGTGATACCTCGGCAAAGTGGCACAGTGCAGTGATGTCCTTGTGCGATACATGTACATGACAGGATAAACGTTTGCGCCCACGATTTCCCACACAGTGAGGGTAATTTTGACTGGGTGATAGTGTAAAACGGGCGATATCAATTCAGCCACCCATTATACATCTCTCCCGATTTTCATTTCCTGGGGAGAGACGTATAATGGGTGGCTGAATTGATATCGCCCATTTTACATTATCGCTCAAAGTCAAAATTACCCCCAGTATTGTCAATTTGAACCAGGCACCTGGAGTCAATGCAGAGTGGATGTGGGTTTTTCCACAAAAAAAGAATAGGAAGATCCAGCAGGATTGTTTCACCTGTTTCCTGGGGAAAGATCTTCATTAGACTGGAAATTGTTTTCAAAAGAACGGTGAGCCCAACGGCACTCACTGTTATTAGTGGCAAAATCAAAGAGCAAGTTCCGGTGATCGCACATGCGTAGTCAAACACGGAAATCCAGAACTTGCTCTTCCTTGTTCATCGGTGATCTGACAGCTTCGCCTTAAAGGGATATCGCCGGCTGCAATCAATAGAATCAATGGACTTACTCTCCTTCCCAGCTGGAAACTAACTGATATCGCCACAAAACAGGTACGGTCAGTTTTTTAATTCTAAACTAAGTTTTAACACCATGGTAAGTCTTAACGACTCTTAAAAATTGTTAACCTCCCATTTTTTTGTTTATTGTCACCCTCTTTTGCCAAGCTTCATTCTCTGACTAAGAAGAGATGACCTACTCTTGAGTCTCTCTAATGCCACTTTGTAACTGGACATCAGGGGAAGACTTCCTCTGTGCACCTGTACAGAAAAACACTATTGGCCCATAAATTGCACTGAGCGGTGACCTCTCTGGCATTTTAATTTATCCTCTCTTTATTATGCTTTCTTTATGTCATTTTATAATATCGTTTTGGGCAAATCTGGGTTTTTAATCTGCGCTGTTTGTCTATGAACTGCACTTCCTGATTCTTAGTGTGGCTTACTTCAAGCTGATTGGTTGAGGGGCCTTAGCGATCCATTCACATAGCCTGGGAAAAACGCTGATGTTATTTGAACTCGTAGTTTCAGGAAGTTGCCGCCAAAAAGAACGCGGTAACTTAGTGGGTGAATTTAAATCTAATGAGTGGCGAACACTGCTGGTTCACCGTGGGTGATGATAAACAAAAAAATGGGAGGTTAACAATTTTTAAAAATGCGGATATAAAAGGTAATACCTGGATCAAGCAATGTCATTAAGCTGGACACTGTTAAATACTCTCCCTTTGAAACAAGTTTCCTCATGGGATCCGTTCTATAATATAAAACCTAATTTATGGCAGGAAGATATTTATGGCAGGAAGATCCTTTATCTGTGGAGCATCTATTTCAATGTGAGTAAAATACAGTATTATGAGTTGATAATTGTGTCTAATAAAGTTACTGAAGTAATTTTTTACTTCTTAACAAGGTGTCAGTTACAGCTTATCTGTCTTTGGTTACCATTTTTGTCTGGCACGGTGCTAGAAGCTCGCACACACAGCAATGCGGACGGCTTAAGATATGAATTAAGGCCGTGTCAGTTTACATAAGACTGTATCTTAGTGAATAGGGTATTTTCAGCTTGGTATAGTCAATGGCTGAACTGTGATGTATCCTGTCCGTTTTCAACAAGCTCATTGTTACCAAGCATTTTGTAGCTACAACACAAATCAAATGGATTACCGTGTCAGGGAGCACCTTGCTCCTTTCTAGGATTGAGAGGGGACTGTTAGTCAGTGAAGGCAAGGAGCTGGTAATCATCAAAGCCATTTTGTACTGAGTATGTAAAGGTTCATGGTGATACAAGAAAAGGGATGAGTCAGGTGTACAATATTCACAGCAGGATTCCTTTATTCAATATTGTAACCAATAGCACTGGTGCTTGCCTCCTAAAGCAGCTCAATGCCACAGCACAGCTTCTGACTGAAAGGATGCTTGCACACTACTATGTAGATGGCAACAAGGGCATTCCCTCATTCTTTCGGACTGAACACCACAGGTATAAGATCAAGTCAAGGTGAATGCTCTGACCCAGCAACTCTACGAAATGGGCAATGTGATTCAACACTGCAGAGATTAGTTACTAGCACCAGTTGGGAGAGATTTTGAAAAAGGTGGACGCATACTCTGCCACTCTGTCATTATGGATGAGGTGTTGCTGCCCACCCACTGGACCAACAGCTAAGAAAATTAAAGACAAAAAAAAAATTGGGTTAAATTACTTTTGTTGCTGAAGCTTCAGTCATAGACACCAGGTCTGTGACCTGTCGTGAAGAAATGTGAACTGGTGCCTTATCCATGCAAGTGGGATTTTTTTCTTTGTTCAGATATACCCTCCTAGTGCGGAACTTCATCTGCCAAGAATGCATATCAGGGATATAGGGCAACGGGCCCTGTACTAATTTCCATCCATCAATTGATTTTAATGGCCAGAAAATCCTGTAAAGCCCCCTGACTTTCACGCTCAAATTTCCAATATGCACTCCCAGCAGGCAAAGTTTCATGGTAGGAGTGCAAATTGTAAAACTACTATTTTTGTGTTTTCAGTACAGTTTGATGATCATTTCTAATACAGATTATAGTAGTCGCCCAAAGAGTTCCACCTTTTTCTACTAATGATATCGAAGATACTGTTTCACACCAGTACTGGTTTTTAGAATTAGTGCTGTGTTATATTGACCCATTGACACTGCTCTTTAGTCAAGTCCAGAGCTCTGTACTACGGCCTTTGTTTGCCAATCAAAATCTTATTGCTAGAAAAGTGCCTGCAGGACAATTGGCTCTTTTCTGCCATTAGCAACTTAAAGGCAGTTCATTGGAGTTTAACAAACTGACTTTGCACCAGTCAAGGTTGTACAGCATCTAATTTGCGGGAGAAGCGGCTGGGTCATTGCCAATATTAATGCCCAACTGATGTAGTTATGCTGCAAGTCATAGGGGTCATTTTCTGACTTGGGGCTTCTGGTGGATAGCCTTGCCTGGGGGGAGTACATAACTTGATTGGAAAATTGTGAGAAGCACATGCTTGAATTTCTGCTATGTGTTGCTTCTGAAGAAGGCTGTCCACCAACAGCACAAGTTAGAAAATTACCCCCAAGATGTGCAATATAACTGTACGATTATATACCACAACATCTGATACTTGACACATTGCTTCTGATTTACTCTCTCTAATTCTCCTTCAACAATAAAACACTTCATCTGTTGCCCCCAAACACAGCATCAGCCAAAGAGTCCACTACACTTGAATGAATAATTATTTCCGATTGAGAAGTATAAAGCACTATCTTTTTTCTGACTCAGGGATAAGAACTTTTAAGGGAGGTGGTTATGCAGACTTCAGCTTTTTCTTCTTGGACAATAGCATACCATTTATATTATACATTAAATATGAATATTTGAGTAGTACTTCTAGTGTACTCTGGATTACTGCTCATTCCCTGCTCTCTCTGCTCCTCTAGTCAGTTTGCACTTTGAAACTCTCTCCAAAAATCACTTTATTTTGTTATCGCTCTTCCTTCCATCAAAAGCCTCTTAAAAACAAGTCTTAGGCAGTGCTTTCAGTCAATCTCTGGTCCCTTAATCGTTCCTACTCGGTATCCACCTCCTCCTGTCTCTTGTAGAATATTCTGAGATGGTCTTTTATGTGATGGATGTTATAAAAATGCTAGTTGTTACTTCTACTGGATACCTTTAGTTACAATGAACTATGGATTTCCCTGGTGATAATTAAAGATCACTGCATCCCTTTGCATGGATAATATAGTGCTTCAGGCAGAGGCACAGGTAATTTGGGACCAAGAGTGGCCACCTCTCTGACTCCAGTACACCCACCATGTATACTCAGGGTGCAAAATTGTTTTGCTTTGCGTTGACAGCAAAGTTACAAGGGCAAATTTTGCAAGGCCCTGTGCCAATGATGGGTCCTTGCACGCAGCCAGCACGTATAAGGACATTTAGCTTTTGGTGTAAACGCAGCTTAAACCTGGAGTCAAGGCTGACAGTGAAGAGCGCGATTTCCTAGAGAGGCTAATCTCCCTCTGCTTCGCTTCAGAGTTACTTCGGGCCTTTACACTCCACAGGCCTGGCTTTAGTGCAACAACAACTTGTATTTCTATAGCATCACTAATGTAGAAAAACATCCCAAAGTAATTCACAGAAGTGTAGTCAAATAAATGGAAGCTCCTTCTTTGGATTAGCAACCAGGAGGGTTGACCAAAAGCTTAGTCAAAGAGGTGGGGTTTAGAGAGAGTCTTTAAGGAGAGAGTCTTAAAAATAATTATCTGTATATTAAATAACCAGTTTTGTCAAATGCTAACATTTTTTAATACAGAATACCTCTGCATTTTTTTTTACATTTTCTGCTTCTATTTCCGACTATTGATGATGTAAGAGCAACTGGACTCTTTGTTTTGTACTTGCCAAATACTGTATTCATTTAACAGTTCTTAGTGTGACACCATTGAGGGAAGAAATTCCAGAATGTGAGGCGTACACTTCGGATTCCCAACCCCCCTGGAATGATCGGGAGCTTCCCAGAATCGGAGGTTCCTCCCCCGAGCGCTGCCTCCAGCAGCCCGGGAGATAAGCGATTTAAATCTTCCGCTGCAGTGCACCCCCCCCCCCACCCACTCACTCTGTGTTGTCACCGGCTGCTGTTATGAAGCCTCCGGCTCAGTGACATCACCCAACCACTGCCGCAGAGAGCTGTGACCGCATGGAACACAGTCGTGAAGGAGCTGGAGAATCGTGAGGGCTCGGTAATGGCGTGTGTCGGCATTTGGGGGTGGGGGGCGTCTCAGCATTCTGGTGAGGTCTCTGCATTCTGGGGAGGTCTCTGTTCGGTGGGGGGCTTAAATTGGAGGGCTCGAGAGTGGGGGGAAGAGTGTGAGACTGGGGAACGGGGACTTGGGGGGAGAGTTGGGAACGGGGACTTGGGGGGAGAGTTGGGAACGGGGACTTGGGGGGAGAGATGGGGAACAGGGGCTTGGGGGGAGAGATGGGGAGCGGGGACTCGGTGAGCGAGGGGGGCTGGGAGATTAGGGGATGGGAGGTCGGGGAGAGAAGGGGACTAGGGGTCGGGGATTGGGGCTCAAGAGGGGGTTGGGGGGGAATGTGGTGGGCATGGGGACCATCATTTCCCATAGAACCAGGAGCAACAGCAGGTGAATGGGAGCAGCACCGAGAGAAAAGCAGCCAGAAAAGGGGTAAGTGAAACCTGGGGACCTTACTATGGGTAAATAGTGAAAGATTGTTTCCATTGGTGGGCGAATGGGGACGGAAACCAAGGATTCTCACTGGAAGAAACATGGGGGGAAGAGAGGAGGAAGGTTCTTGAACTAAGGGCTATTAAACCATGGGATAATTCACCACATGTGGCTATATTGAGGTAGAGACTAAAACTTAATTTAAAAGGGAATGGGATACATATTTGAAAAGGAGGAATATAAAAAGATCTTTGGGGGGGAATTGGGTTACAGGAGAGAGCACCAGCTCCAGGGGCCAAATGGCCGCCTCCTGTGTTGTAATTTCTATAATTCTATGAAAACTTTCCTTTATTGAGTCCGAGCTCGGAGTGATTTAGAAATGTTGGTGCTGAGCTGAGTTTAGGGACGATGTTCCCTGTGAGAACTGCCCCAAATACTGAGCCCACTACCCTCTCTGCGATCTCTTGGTTTGGTTCAGGTCGGTCTGTGTCGCCCGGTTTTGACACGTGAAGTCCAAGTACAGATCAGCTCTGACTGAGGTTCCCAGTTCAGAGTTGTCACCTTTACATGGAACCAGAGTCCAAGGAGATAGGGATAGAGATGGGACCTATTAAAAGTGGCATCAATTGGGGAGCCTGACCGCACCTTGTTCAGTGCAGGGGGATTCTGGCTATAGTTTCAGGGTGAATATCTGCAGGTTATAGGATTACTACTAGTTACAGGAAGGATATCGGGGCATTTCACATTACCACCAGTTACATATAGACTATCAGTGAGTTATTGTATTACTTTGGTTATGAGGTGAATCTGAGTGTTACCACTTCACTATCAGTTATCAGTGCAATTTCAGTGATTTACCATTAATTACTGGTGAAATCAGAGTTCCTCCCACCTCTGGTTTCCCCTCTGTGAATCACTACCTGCCCTCAGATTCCCCTCTTCCCCGCCTTCGGATTCCCCTTTTTGCCTGCTCACGGGTGGCCTCCTGGTTCTTGGAACTTGTCTCACAACAGCTGCTGGTGCAAAACCACGAGCAAAAATTCTCAAGTACAGGGAACCCAACCTTTATACGGTAAATGCAATAACATTTGTAGATGTCATGTGATCAGATAGCGTGATCAAATGTCACAAGGTCAGAATGTCATGTGATCAAACCTCCAGCAATGCCTCCAAACAGAGTTGGCAACCCTATCTATGCTGGGAGCAGGGTTGTAGGGCTGGAGGAGGTTACAGAGGTTGGGAGGAATGAGGCCATGGAGTGATTTAAATAAGTGGCTGAGAATTTTAAATTTGAGTTGTTGGGGGACCGGGAGCCAATGTAGGTCAGTGAGGACAGGGGTAATGGGCAAGCGAGGCTTGGTGAGGGATGGAGTATGTGCAGCAGAGTTTACAGGGTGGAGAAAGGGAGGACTATCAGGAGACCATTGGAATGAAACCAAAACTGTTAACCATGTAGAGTGAGTGCACTGTTAGTGTACCAGCCTTCAAAGTTTGAGATTGAAACCGGGAGAGTGTGTATGTATTTTGTAAATTATGCTTAAATTATGCATTTCATTACTGTACTATTGTTATGGAAATTTTAAAAAATTCAGATGCTCCCTAGCTTGCTTACCCACTTAACTGCGATGTGACAAAGAGGGAACATGGGAGGAGTAAATAAATAATTTAAAACAGCATTCAGGGGAAAAAAAGAAGACAATTTGTGAGATAACAAGAAAAAAGGAGAAGCAATGCACTGTGAGAACA
Organism: Heptranchias perlo; assembly: GCF_035084215.1. Taxonomy (NCBI): domain Eukaryota; kingdom Metazoa; phylum Chordata; class Chondrichthyes; order Hexanchiformes; family Hexanchidae; genus Heptranchias; species Heptranchias perlo. The sequence goes on along the minus strand of NC_090325.1, from coordinate 121,417,944 downwards.
TTTCCACCAGAAGCTTCAGTGCATTGTTTCTTCAGCATTGATTAACTGCTAAGGAAAACAAGTCAGAAAATAATTCCCTAATCAAATCTCAGCGTTTTTTTATGTTAAACCTTCTGTACCTTCCAACCACCCCCGCTTACTCCCCAAAATATACCATATGCATAGAGTATATCTACTTGTTTTTTAGCTGTCTAAAATTCATCAATGTATTACATAACATGCAAATTTCCAGTCTGCTCTCGTCACTGCCTATTGTGCTAATCTTTGTTTTATTAGAAATGTCAGGACCCTGCGTGGTTTTATAAGTTTGGCGTTTACTGTTAGTGACAGCTTACTGTTCTGAACATGATGTGCATGTGGAGAGAGTCCCTTTATTTTAATAATGGAATGCAGCTCCCATGTGCAAGATATAGCCCTTGTCCTCTGCCAGAATTAAATATTTATAGCTGAAGCTCAAATTGACGAGGGGAAAAAAACCTGAAGCTGCAGATTATTCTTGCTTTACCAGAGGACCGTGAAAAGTTTCGTAGGGGATCTGTAGTCTTGGCTGAAGCTCAGCATGTCACAAGTTGTTCCCCCACCTAGCCCCGCATCTTGCTCCTAGATACTTAATTTCTTGCACTTGTAACTATGAGGGTATTTTCCAAAGAGCGCCTATTGCTTGTTTTTAGATATTTTTTATTTATGTTTTATGCGGCAGTAACTTGTTATCTCGAACGCTGGCGCCTGATAAGGACGAAATGTGCTGAGAGGTATTATTTAGATAATTTGTAGGTTATTTAGATTTAGATTTGTGTGTGAGCTAAAAGCTGACTAAACCATGGGTTTGACGTGATTATGGGGTGGAATTATAAAGGAAGCAAATTGGAGATTTGTGTGTGCTGCCAGTTTATCTGATTGGCATGGTTTTGAAGTCTGTACTGCAGCCTTGGCGCTGGTTGTACTTCTACCAGCACATTTTATATGCAACAGGTTTTAACACAATTATTTTGAAACAATACAACTCTTTAGCCACTGGAAACTATTTGGTTTTAATGGCCTTAACCATTTGGGTGAGGAGGGGCTGCCAGCTGCTGTGCTACACTAGCAAGGAGGTGAGAAAATTGAAGGGATCTCTCCATCCCTCAAAAAAGTTCCAATGCAGGGTTGCAACCAAAATGTTAACCTTTCTTTCCCTTTTGGATGCTGACTGACCTGTTGTGTTCTACTTGGACTTTCTGGGTTGTTTTAATTTCAGCTTTCTCGATCTTGTTGTCAATTTAAACAAATTTTATTTTGCCAAAATTGGACAGATATCTGGACTGTTGGGGATGTAGGGTATTTACAAGTCATTGTCAGATGTTGATGCTAATGTCAATCACCTTATAAATTCATTATTTCTGGATTATCTGCATTTATTTGGACCTGTGTAGGATTTTTAAAAAAAAAACAGATACGTCAATGTGTTGCTGTACTCAAACGGGTGAGTATTTTTCACTATAGTGTGGGAATGTCCACACGCAGACCCCAAATTTATCCATGTACCTTTCACTGAATTTTCCAACATTTGTCTTTGTGTATGCTTGCAGTTTCCCATTGATTTTCAGACCCATGTTGTGCCCATGTGCTGACAATCGACTTAGAAATATACAAACAAATCAGGATATCATGGTTGAAAAAAATCAAAAACCATTATGTTACAAACATACATTAAAATTGGTTGCTGCCTGCTCTTCATTTACTTTTTTGGCTGCTGATGCTCCCCAGGTTCAGCTGTTCCTGGTCAAATCTGCTTTGGTGCTGCCTGCTGCTGCCATGCTTGGTCAGCTCCACTCCACCACCACCTGCTCCACTCATACCTGTCTGCACACCTTTCTCTGCTGCCCACCTTCTGAAATTAATGTTTCTTCTCCTGTTATTTGCAGTGTTTTGAACTGCGTGGGTCTGGAGGATTGCTAAAGGCTGCTCCCTCATTGGTATAAATCCACCAATGAGGGAGCAGTCTTGTCCACACCTAATAAGCTCGCAAAACTTAAAACGCTGCAACCAACAGAAGGAACTTATGGAAACAATTGCACAAATAGCAGAACAACAGTCTAGGGCTTTGTGGGTCAGATAATAAGAGCTCACAGGTTGCATTTGGTCTGCCCCCCTAAGTTACCTGATCTTAGCTGAAGCAGCAATAGGAGTGTTATAATCAGCCTCGGCACCCCTAGGGTAGAGAGGGGAAATTCAGCCAGAGTGCCTGTTCCTGGTTTCCGTCCAACGACCCCTGTTGGAACTGTGCATGTGTGAACATTGGGTGAGGCCAGGATCTGGAATAGCTCTGATGTCTCTCATCTTTGAATAACGTGATGACATTAATTTTCAAGAATCAGACATGAATATTGAAGAACCGAGTAAGGTACTGGAAGGAACTATGCCTCTGTGGGCCCATACTGAACAAGGAATCAGCGCTTTAGGAGAGGAGGATAGGGAAGAAAATTGGTGAGAAATGGAGAAAAAGAAACTTTCAAAAGATGGCTGCAGTTGATGTTCAGTGACATCAATGCAAGGCCACCTTTTTATATGGACATGTCACTGAAAGCAACTGTTGATCTCTGTAAAGTTAGTTCATGTATTGTAATGAATTATTGGTGTCTGTGCAGAACAAAAGATTGTGCCATACCAATGTCAAGTGTGCAATATAAATGTGGCATTAAATCTGTCTAAATGTCATAAGTAGAACAAATTTTTTCTTTACAATTCCTTAAGGTGAAAGCTTTAGGTAACTGGTTCAGTTATCACTTCAAGACATTTTTTCCCCACCCCCCTTTACCCTTGCTTTGTTCCTTCTTACAAGCTGTTCATCTGTAACATCTTCCAGTTCAGATGAAGGGACATAAGGCCTGAATCATTAACTTTCTCCACAGAACTTGTTTGACCTGCTGAGTGTTTTCAGCATTTTCTATTTTTATTTCAGATTTTTAGCATCTGCAGTATTTTGCTTTTTACTTTTTCTCAGCCCCTTGTTAAATCCTTCTGACCAGTGCACCTCAACCAAGAGACCAAATAAGCAATTTGCTCAAAGACTTCTACCATTGGTACTCATGAGCTGGCTACCATGGAGCTCATGAGAAGGAACTGGAGTGATTCTTCCCTGAAAAACTATCTAGCTTATATCTAGTAGTATAATTGACACTGAAATTTCTTCAGGTATAGAATGTAAACACAGTGGAGTGCTATGTGTTCCTTTTTCTTTAATTTTTGTACTGTTTTTCTGACAATATATTTGACATTAATTTTTTAGGAGTGGAAGAGTTTGAAACATTGGAGGGAATTTTAACCCTCTGGGTTAAAAATTAAAAGTTGCGTAACGTGACTCCAACACGGACCTGCCACCATTTTTACGGTGGTGGGTTGCGAGTGGTCTGTGTCCCACTTGAGAGGCGGGACACTTCATTATAATATTTAAATCAGGCTCCCACAGTGCAGTTGGGAGCGTTAATTGGCCGGCCGGGTTTCCCAGAGTTTGGAAAACCCGGCAGCTAAATGTAGACGGGAACAGCTGGATCAAGCAGGCAAGTGCTTTTTATAGCACTGCTTGAGGGCCCGGATTGCTTCCCCCGGCCCCTCAAAAAAACTTTTTGCTGCAATCGGCCGACCACCCCCCATCACCCCCCCTCCAAACCCGCAATCCCAAGCCTTTGCCACCCCTCCTCCTTATGCCCTGCGATCTTTGCCGATTGCCGGGGACTATTTCCATTAGTTCCCGGCTGCGGCCTTCTACCACAGGCTTTTCCACCCGGCAGCCGATCAGCCCCTCAATCTGGTCAGCTGCTGGGTGGGAAATGGAATTAAAAAATTATAATGAGGTCCTGCCGTTAAATTCGGCAGGACCTCTGCCTTCCTGGAATTTCCGGATTTCCCCCCCGCAAGCATGCTCCCCTGCTCCCTCCCCGCCGCCCCATAAATATCAGGGCCGTTGTCTCCTGTCATTTTCTGATTTTATCCCACTTTTTGTAGCTAGGCGTCCAATTCTTATCTGCACTAAATTTCATTTCATAGAAATTCCTTTCTTACCATCTTGGTGTGAAGGACATCTGTCTTTTCTTTCTTTTCATTCTTTTCTTTCTTGTACCTTACTGTCATCATGTTTTGGACTGCCTGAAATCATTTACAGTGCACTAATGTTGGATCAGCCAAGCAGAGCATGCACTGTCATCCATGGGTGTTATTCAAGGATGTAGCAAATGTTTGCAGAAAAGCATCAGACAGCAACTCATAATACTTGAGGGTCTGTCAATGTAGATTGCAGCTGAATCTGTGCTTTTTTCTTTCTTTCAGTCAAAAGGTAATGTACAGATTCAATTGTACTGTTTAAACATTTATTTTATCTAGGCCAACAGAGGCACTGTAGAAATGGCTTCCTTTTAACAGTTTGTAAAATGGTTACTTTTCAGGTATTTAGCAACATCCAGAACTTGCATTTATATAGCACGTATGGCATAGAGAATATTCCAAGGCATCTCACAGAGGCAAAAATAGACACTGATCAGTAGTAGGAGAATTAGGAGAGGTGACCGAAAGCATGCTTGAAGAGGTAGGTTTTGAGGATGAGTCTGAAGGTGGGAAGAGAAGTAGCAAGGTGGAGAGGTTGAGGGAGATAGTTCCAGAGACTGGAGCCAAAACATGTGAAAAACTCTGCTACTGATGGTGAATCAAAAATGAGCGTGCCCAATGTGGAAATAAGCCATACAAACCAGGAAGGCCCAAGATCCGATCACGAGTTTATGCTGACTTAGCTGATCTCAGCCGGAGCAGCGGCGAGGAAAATTGTCCCCAGTACCCCAGGCTAGAGCATGGAAAAAGTAGCCAGGATCCCCACCCTCAATCGCTGTTCAGTGAGCTGTTTTTGATAGGTACGCCATGTGTAAATGTCAGAGGGGCGCAGGATTGGGCTTGACTATGATGGGCTTCAGAGTTGAAAGTCATTATCTTGGCTTACAAGTGTAGAATAGCTTCTCGGGGGAGGTACTGAAGGGTGGCTGGCACCTGTGGAACTGTAACCCAGCCCAGCATGAGTCATTGCCTTCAAGAGAGAGAGAAAATTGAAAAAGACAACAAAATGTTCAAAACAGAGATTCACTCACTTACATTTTTCCTCATTTTTAATTTTTGCAACATCTATCAGTGTCTCATTCAACTTATTAGCAGCATACGCAGTGTGCATGTTGAGTGATTCAGACATGTTTCCATTAAGTGCCCAAGTTTTTTCCCCAAACAACATTCCCTTAAAACAAATTGTTGAATGCCTGAAATATTTCCAGCATGGCAGTTCTCAGATATCTTTTACTGTTTTGAAAGAGTCAACGATAAGAGGAGGAACTTAATACTAGATTTGGCATAATGCCCTCCCTCCCTGCTTCATTATCCCATACTTTTGCCTCTAGAGGACTGCATTCCTCTCCCCCCTCCATAATTTTAAAGCCCCATTTATTGATCTTTGATTTGTTCTTCATTCTGGTATTGTTGAGACCCAAAATGCCCAGTCACCCTTTGTTTTAATATTCCCGGGGTTTGCACTAATAATCATATACTTACAGTGATTCCAGTACCTGCATTGCACTGGTACAGAGTTGGTAAACAGAGCTTCATATCCTTTTTCTCTTTGAAGGTGAGGGGCCCACTGTGTCATATTGCAACTGTGATCTACAGAGTAAGTGGGCACATTCTCCACCAATGCCACTCTTAACTTGAAGCCATGTTGTGCTGGATAGGTGTAGGGAAATCACTGCCCGTGAATTTTGCTTCCACCACCAAAGTGGCGGAGAATAGAAATTCAGTGATCTAAGAGGCCATGGGCATGAACCCACGTTGCATCAATCTGGCACAATGCATTGGTACTCCAATACTCTGTCACCATTCTTAACATTCTCCTGTATCCAATAGCTAAGAGTCTTGTCAAACTTGTGTGTGAGTTGCCTTGTTTTTGTAAAATGTTGCCTTTTATGCTAGAGTAAGCTCAGTGTAATAGACCCAAAGACCTGAGGGAATTTCACAGGCATTACAGTCAGAAAGAGCTGCAAATGAAAGACAAGCATTAGTTGCTACCTTATCCTTTGCATGTCAAAATGATCAAAGGGGTTGTAATTACAGTATATTGACTTCTTCTAAAGTAAGTATTTGTACAGTCTGTTCTATTCTGATGGCCATCTTTACATCACTTCCCACTTAAAAAAAAAGTCTCAGGTTCTCATTTGTAAATGGTATTGCTAATTAGCTAGGAATTCAACCTTTGTAAAGCAAAATACTGTATTTTTCTGCCACAGGTAAACCTCAGAGTACAGAAATACTATACATAAAGGGTCATTATCATTTGGTAAATTACCTTGCAAGACAACAATGCTGCTTCAGCTACAGTTTGCATGACAATTAAATAAAGAATTTAGGCGGAATTTCTTGACACAGAGTGAGTTGAGAATGTGGAACTTGTTGCCATATGGAGTGGTTGAAGCAGTCAGCGTTGGCCCATTCAAGAGGAGGCTTAATGTGTATATGAGGGAGAAGGGGATAGAAGGACATGGTTGGAAGAGGTAATTGCAGAGAAGGAGACTCGTGAGGAGTATAAACACCAACATAGATTAGTTGGGCTGAATGGCCCGTTCCTGTGCTGTAGATTCTATGTTATATGTGTATGTAAAACTACAGTTTGCATGACAATTTACTGGGTTAGTAATTCGAATAAGTCAAGGACTTGATGAAGAAGGTGATAACATTATAATATTACCAATATGTTTACCACAAAAGTCTTAATTTGCAAAGACAAAAAAATAAAATTAAGAAAACACCTTAGCTCCCCCAAAAGCTCTGTTAGTAAAACCATCGTATAATGAGCCCAGAATGTGCTGTGTTAGTTAATCTCAGGAGCAGGAGGTAATACTACAATTGGGCTCAGAATTCCTAGGTTAGCAAGAGGAAAATCAGCCAGTGACCTTGCTAGAAAGTGCTTATACTTGTTGGGTGAGGCAGGATTGGGTTCAGGCGTAATGTTTCCCACCGTCTCCCCCACCCCACCACCACCACTGTGCTTGAATAGCTGCTAATTGCTTAGGCTCAAACATGAAGGTTGGACATTGGGTTAAAGTATCAGTGGTTCAAATAAGTGTAAAACATATTGCTATTTTACAGCTAGGCAAAAAATTCATAAATTAATTTAACAGCCTCACAGCAGAAGGTACATCAGATAAAATTCTCTAAGAATGTATTTATTGAAATATAGAGAATGTCGACATGCACAGACAGTGGAGCAAGAAAAAGTCGATCAGCTCAAGGTTATTGGTAAGATTAATTATGTTGGCATACAGTGTGGGAAGGAACAAGGAATCCTAACAGATTTCAACTCTACCAGCTAATCACACAATGTCCAAGATTGGGTTTTGTGATGGGAGAAACATCTTCATTTTGTGAGTTATTTTTAATAGCCTGTAGTGGCTTAATCTTAAACCTGCATGATGCATTGTGATAACCCAGCTCACCCACTCTGATTCCTGTAACATAAGAGGTAAAGCGAGAATAAAAGACTCTTCAATACCTCAGTTGTAGCAACTTCCGGTGCCTCAGTCTAGGATATTCCTGGTTCACGTCTGAAATTTAAAAGATAAAATGGGCTGGTTATACTGGCTGCATGCCCCTAGACCTGCAGCACAGAAACATGGGGGGGAGTTTTAACCGCCGAGTCTGGGGTGGGGTTAAATAATCAAATTCGCGGAACCCGACCCTAACCTGCCAAAAACACGTCTGATTCCATTTTAACCGCGCAGATATTGGGCTGTCTCAGTAACCCGTTCTGGAGAGATGGATCAGTGATTATAATATTTAAATGAGGCTCCTTTCCTGTGATTTTGGCAGTGATTTGAAATTAATGCCTCCTGCATGGGTTTCCTCATCAGTGAAACGGAGGCGAGATTGAATGGCACTTCATGAGGATGGTTAAAGGTCAGGAGTCCCGATATGAATAAATGCTCTGCTCAAAGTTGCTTTCTCAGTTCCCTCTGGGACAGGGTTGAGTGAGAATACTTGTTGTGAGAGACTTATTTGTACAGTTTAGACGTGTTCACACAGAGAACATCAGGATGGGTGGTGTCATGGTTGCTTTTGATTGTCTTCCTCATCTGAAGTCCAATCAGTATCATCAGCAGCAAGGGCTGCTATAGAGGGAGTTGCGGGTGGACAACAGAGAGGGAGCGACAGAGGGCTCGAGCTCACAGGAGGGACTACCCATGGAACAGGCTCTACAGACAGAGGCACAGCTTTCTCGAACTCTTGGATGAGCAGTGCTTCCGGAGGCTGAGATTGTCACGTCAGGTGATCGTAGTCATCTGCAGCCTCCTAGGAGAAGACCTGGTCCCTGCTGGATCTGGTGGCCACGTATTACCAGTGGCTGTGAAAGTCACTACTGTCCTCAATCTTTTTGCCTCTGGCTCCATCCAGGGTGCTACTGGAGACATATCAAGGATCTCCCAGTTGGCTGCACATAAATGTATAAGGCAGGTGATGGATGGATTGTTTGCCAGGGGTGGGAGTTATGTAAACTTCCCCTGTGATGACAATAGCCAGAATGAGCGGGCACTCAGATTCACGTCTCTGCCTGGCTTCCCACAGGTGCAGGGTGCCACTGACTGCACACGTTGCTCAGTCAATCCGAGCACCCCCAGATCAACCAGGAGCATTCGTCAAATGCAAGGGATTTCATTCCATTAATGTTCAGCTGCTGTGCAACCACAAGGAAAGGCTCATGCAGGCCTGTGCCAGATTCCCTGGGAGCTACCATGATGCTTTCACACTGCGGCAGTCCAACATCCCCGACATGTTCAAACCTGGAACCAGCCTTAAGGACTGGCTGCTCGGCAACAAGGATACCCCCTTCAAACCTGGCTGATGACACCTCTGAGGATCCCCACCAATGAACCCCAAGAGCGCTACAACGCAAGCCATATGACAACCAGATGTGTCATCGAGCAAGCCGTCGGCATGATCAAGATGCGCTTCAGGTGCCTGGACAGATGTTGAGGCGCCCTTCAGTACTCGCCAGCAAGGGTCTCTAGGATAATTATGGTGTGCTGCGTTTTGCACAATATAGCGCAGCAGCGAGGATTAGAGGTGGAGGAGGAACAAGCTGCTCAGCACTCTTATTCATGCCCCCTGGGGTTCAGCATCTCTGTCCAGCTGAGCAGAGCTTGGAGAGGACTGTCCCTACCACTCATGCTCTGCTCATGCTCACTTGTGAACTGTGATTCACCAGGTGAGATCCCACCTAACTGTCTAACAGGACCCACCGAAATGCTTGTATCTGCAGTGGTGCCTGGTAAGCATGTGTCCTGTAATGGTGCACACTGAGAAAGAATCAGCTCCTCTGAGGAAACGTCATCCGCAAGGGGCACCAGCTGCTGTTCTTCGCACGATGGCCCTGGAGGAGAGAAGAGATGGATATGATTTAGTCATGGGAATGTAAAAATGTTGAAATTCAGCATGATTAAGGTGATCATATTTCATTCAGTGCTGAAATCAAGTCAACATGACTAGAGATGTGGGTTGGATATATTTAATGCTATCACCATGCAGCAGTGAACTCCAAGTCTTGCCATCTCCGTGGCTCAGGGACGCTGATATCCCGCTTATCTCCAGGGCTTCCTCTTCTGCAGATGTCAACTGTGGTAGCCCAACTCTGGTCCTCTCCCTCTTCCTTGTACTTTGCGATCTCTTCTCCTGCAAGGGGGCACGACAGACCTATGAGTGTCTGTAAGGCATGTGTGCATCCAATGGATGCAGTGCATTCGGTGAGGGTGACAATCAGACAGATGCACCATGAATGGCATTGACAGGCATTTGAGGAACGTGTTAACAGTGCCATTTGAGGACATGCGCTGAGAATCGGGGGAGCTGACTGAGGTATCATGTTACATAAGTATTGGGGTGAGTGGCAGTGGTGGATGGGGGAAGAGGAAGGTGAGGAAGTGCATAGAAACGGAATGATGGGTGCTGCTGAAACTTAAGTAGGTGTGAGGAGTGATGTGATGGGGTACGTTTAACAAGACAGAGTGAGAGGGGGGGGTGGGTGTACTGCAAGATGTAGGTGAATCTGCAACTGTGCTCACTTTTCCTGACCTGGTTAGGTCATTAAAAAGCTTCCTGCACTGGATCCAGGTACGGAGAACTATACTCCTGCTGCTGACCTCCTCAGCCACCTCTAGCCACGCCTTCTTCATCACAGCACCAGGTTTCTTCTTGCCATTGCTGGAGAATAGGACAACCTTCCTAGCCCTCGCTGCACCCTGCAGTACATCAAGTGATGCCTCATTGAATCGGGTCACAGCCTTTGCCCTTCCTGACTCCATCTGTAAATTTTTCTCTCTCTCCTTCAATTCTCCCAACTCCTCCAAATTCCACCTTTGCATTGTCCTTTTAAATAGTCGAGGTGAAATTGCATCATGCGGGTCTGCGTCACGCCCGCTCACACGCATTGGAGACGCAAAACCCGGAAGTAAAATGATAATGAGGCATCCCTGTTGAAATCGGACATTCTCATGCACCCCGCAATCTTCCACGTTTCGTGCCCGCTATTGTCCCCCCACCCTCCCCCCGCTCAGATCCTGCGACTCCATGTACTGCGCAGGTGGATGGGTAATTATGTTGTCATGTTGATACATTTTAGGTGCTTGACTGGTGTGCTGTACACTCCTGATACACAGGTCTTATGCAGTTGAGCAAGCAAATATAAATGCTTTGCTAATTTTTGCCTCTGATATCCTGAAACCATTCGCAGTTTATCTGCAAGAAATTTACGGTTTGTTTTATGTTATGTTTCCCAGAATGCAGTGCAGTCTGACAATGACATAATTGAAGGCACTTTTCATTTGGGGATTTGGGCTTGGGACAGTGATGTATGTGTGCAGTAAAGTGATGGTGGAATTCATGTAGGCCAACTTCACAAATGCACTGAGATTCCGCAAAACTGCAAAATCACAGTCTTGGTACCGAAACTGTGTTCCATTTTCCAATAGACATTTCCTCATCTTGATTTATCGCCAAAAGAGATTTCCAGTTACAGCTATTCTTTTGTATTTACGACTGTGTTTTATTTTGGAGCAGGAGGAAGTTGTTAAAGTTGTTATTTTTGATCAGTTACAATTAAACGTGTGGTCGTACAGGATGAGAGACTTTAGTGTGCAACTCTTCGCTTTGGTACCTAAATCAAAGCTAAAATGGCTTGGATTGGGACCTGAAAGAATTGCCTACTTTTCAAATCATATTGCACTTCATAGGGTGTTTCTGTAGTGAATGAAATGGTATGTGCCGTTTTTTTTTGGACAACCTTATCAATTGTAATGATTGTCAAGTAACAGGTGATTTGGTTTCTATTGGCCTTTGTTTTCTGCAACCATGCGCTTATGCACTGACAGAACTGTGGTGGTCAACGTTGTGAAATTCAACCCAAACTGTGAAATTGTTATTTGGCAAGATGATTGAAAAGGTTTATTGTTCCTTTCTGAAGATGAAACTTCTGCGGGAGGTTTTATATGGGCTAACCTGCGTGGCAAATATATTTTGTCACACTCAGACAAACTCAGCTTGATATCTTAGTTACAGAACTTTTTTCATTTATCACCTAGCTGAACAATCCTGGACCTCGCCGTTGAGTTTACTAATGCAGACGGGGGGGACATTCTGCACAGAAAGGTGTCACTGCATTTGTTACTTATATTTGAATTTGCTTAAAACCGTTCAACCACTGAAGTCCACTAGGAAAAGGAGACACTCAAGTTGGTGGGAAGGTTCCATGTTAGGAGGCTCTATCACTTTCTCCACTATTGTGAATGTTCTGTGGCACAAGCTGTTTGTGCCAGGAACTCCGTTTACTTATACGCCCTGCGCCAATAACAATACTGCTCTAAAACTTTTACAGTAAGGTAAAAGTTTACAAAACAAATGCACATATAGAAGGTCCCAGGTTCAATTCCAGTCTGTGCTGAGTTAGCCAATCCCAACTGGTATGATGGTATGGGTGATACAGGGTAGAAAACTCAGTGGAGTGGGAGGGGGGGCGGTTGGAAATATAGTTTGTCTCCTGTTTGGTTGCTATTACCCACTTGATAGAAAGAGGTGGTCATAAAGTATATTTAATTATTATTTGAAATATACGGCTAAAATTTTGTCATATAGTGAAAAATACAACAGGAATCCCACTGATATTTTCTAAAAGTTGGAAAATATAAAAATTAAATATGCAAACATTGAGATTTTCGAAGTTAAAAAAGTAATGAAAAACACAAGCAGATTGTCTTCAAATATAACAAGACAATAATTGTTGTAATGTTAAACCATTGAACCTTGAAAAATCCAACAGATTCTTAAACAATCTTGCTATTTGTAAGCTGAGTATTTGTTTTTGTGACAAGTTCCTTCTTCAACCCAAGCAAAGAAATATACAAGACTGCCAGAATGACTCTTAAATGTGCTGCTGTTAGAGTGCAAAAGTCCTACAGCAGTGGATATTAAAGGTACATTTAGTAATATATAACTGGAATTAATCTCTCTTACATTTGACAGTGTTGCAGTGAGTGATGTGTTGTATATTATGGGACCTCGGCGTAAGGAAAGTACGATAAACTTTACATTCAATGCATAGTATGTCATTTATTTAGATTTATGAAAATTGTGATAATGCTGTGCACATTCGTATCCTTGGGTTTTCTTTTGCTGCGGTGGTAAAACTGATTGAAGATCTGATCCTGGACTAAAAGTGTAAAAATACGAACCCACCACCCCTGCAGGGAATAAGGATTGAAATGCACTGTTTATTAGTATAAATATTTGTTTTAATTTATTTAGCTGAGCTATTAGGTTTGCATAACAGTGAAGTATTGGAGCGGTGCGGTGTCACCTTATAGGGAGGAAAATGTGACCTGCTGTGGGCTGTTTACTCAACTGTTTAAAAAATGCAGAATGTTGTCATTTTGTAATTAATCCAAATTCAGCACGTGGAGAGCTTTAACTCACCAGTCAGGGACTTTTACAAGATTGTAGCTCCAGTGCCCCAGCCAAGAACTGACAAACTTCACTGGACTAAGATGGGATTGTTTGAGTGACCAGAAACCCTGGTTGGCAGGAGGACATTTTATCAATTATTCCACCAGAGTGCCAGTCTTCATAATCAGTAATCAGGTCAAAGCAGCTTCGCAGTCTCTGAATTGGTGGGAAACGTTGGTTTAGGATTTGATGGAACAAAACACTCATATGCTCGGGTACATGTGGTAGATATGTAATACTGCAGTACTGGATTTCTACCAGGGGAGACCATTTATTTAGAGATGTAAATCTCGTTCCAGTTGTAGGAAACTGGTACTGAAACATTTTAATTCACTTCATAGGTCCTTTACGCAATTCCTTTTTTAACAGCTTCTGAGCTCCTAAACCTCAAAGTTACAAATTGAACTTCTCCATGGAGGACACAATCTCTATATAGACATTCGGTGAGAACAGGATTAGGCCTAGCTCTGATGGCTCCCACAGTCAAAGAGCACCTTGACACTAACTGTTTAGAATCATATATGTTGAATAGCCACTTGGGGATATAGCTCCTGTGTATCCCAGCAAGAATCAGCACCTTTGGGAGATGGGATGGAGTGGGGTGGTGGTGGGGCGGGGGTCGGGGGGGAAGAAAAAATAGCCCATCACTAAAGAATGTGAAGTGCAGTATGCATACTCAATGTAGCCAATTTTTATGTGGATACCATTTCTACTTAAAACAAAATGTTTTTAAAAGTGGGGTATTTCCACCAGACATCTGCCATGTGCTGTGAACCATGTGCTTATGTGTCATGGAGAAATTTGATATCTTAACTTTGAACCTGGATTGGGAGGGAGAGTAGTCCTTAGGCCAGTATCATATGTCTCCTAGCGAGTGGCTGAAAGTGACCTCAGTGTGGACTTGGGAGCAAGCTGCTGGCCCACTGTCTCAGCTGCAGGAGGATCATGGGTTTGCAGCACCACATCAGGTGAGAGAAAAGTAGGGTTGGATTTTCTGTGTATACACAAGAAAGAAGATAAGAAAAAGTATGGAAATGGGTTTATTGCTTCTGTATATTTTCTTTGTGTGCACACACCTATGCATACATAAGAATATGTACTGGAAAAACAGAGCAGAGAGAAACTAATATACAGAAAAAGGACTGATCGATGTATGAGAGCACTGCTTGAATCCAGTTTGGAAAATAATCAAACAATTGTTCTCTGTTAAAAATGATTAATATGAATGGCTGTAATACCATTAGCATTGACATTATGTTTTTGAATTCCTGTCCATAAAATCTGTGCCCATCAGGCATTGACTTAAGATGAGTGCGATCACCTGAAGCACATGCTCTTAATGCTGGTGCAAGTGAAAGGAAATAGGATCTTACTGAGCAATGACAGTTCCTAAGTAGAGGGACTCCTCCTGGATGTGCTTGCAGTCACTGGAATACATCATTTAAAAATGTTTGCATTCTTAGCACATCACCTAGCTTCAATTTTTTTCTGTTCACCACCTGGCCACAAATTTAGTTGACTTTTGTCTTTGACATGCGTCAGTGAGTACTGCCGTGAGCAAAATACGAATGGGTGTTTATGTTTTTAGACTGCTTCCTAAGGTTTGCATGCAGATTCTTTGACAAGGAACTTTTGGAAATGGTATGTTTGCCTTGCATTTGTGTTGTTTTGTATTTTCACCAGAGAACTGCAGGATAGTAAAATTGATGACAATTCAGTGTGAAGACATAGAGCAAGCACCGACTTGACCCATTTAACAGATGTTCCAACAGCACAACCAGTTGTTGGACCTAACACAGGCATTTCTTTCACGGATCTAATGAGCGAAGGCAAAGGTTGTGTGCTGGAATTGTGAATAGCTGGCTAAAGCCCAGAGTAATAGCTGAGCTCCTGAATCAGCTCTGAGTTCCCTAATCCGGAACTGAATCTTTGCACTTGTACACGATAACTTTTAATAAATGACACCGCAGCACATATTGGGCTCGATTTTCAGGTGAAGGAATGGATGTGTTAGGGGCAGGGGGGCTCTGAAAATCGCTGAAATCCTGAGCGGGTTCGGAGCCCGGCTCCAACCTGCTGATGTCCAGGTTCCCCAGTGACGTGTCCGGGTGCCTGCTGCTTCCCGAATGCAGAAGTCCCACTGACAATTAAAGCCGGCGGGATGATACTTTGCATTGTTTGTCAGCTAGTTGAAGTACTTAATTGTCTCAACATTTTGGCAGGGGTGCGATTTTGAAATATCCTCTGTGTGTTTCCCGTGCTGTGAGAAACACTACCTGTTGCAACAGACATGTTTCAGCCAGCAGCCAGTGGGAGATGCAAATGATTATTTGATGGATGGAGAGAAAACGTCATTTATTGCAGCAGGGCACTCTGTCACTTCAGATGAAGATTTTGGCTGCAAGACCTTTGTGTTTTCACTCAAAATTCTTACTTTCCACCCAAAACTCTGCTGTGCAAACATATTTAACTACTTTGCGGACCCCCTCAAACTCACACCGTCAGGATGGGGGGCGCCGTGGCTGCATTCACCATTACATCCGAGGATGAGCAACATCACCAGCCTCGCCAGGCATGGCATCCACCTCCGCCACGTGGAGCTCCACAACACAGTGCTGCGCTACAGGCACCTGCACAGAGCACAAGAGCGCAACAACAGAGAGAGTGATGTCGCAGGAGGCGCTACCCTCGCCACAGGGTCTACAGACCGAGGCTCCGCTTCCTGGACCTCTGAGGAGCAGTGCATATGGAGGCTCAGGGAGAGTCACCAGGTGGGCGCAGACATCTGCAGCCTCCTCCATGCCGAGCTGCTCCTGGCTGGGGCGAGCAGCATCTCCTTACCTGTCGCTGTCAAAGTCACCACTGCCCTCAACTTCTTCGCCTCCGGATCATTCCAGGGTGCCACTGGGGACATCGCCGGGGTCTCTCAGTCGTCTGCACACAAGTACATAAAGCAGGTCACCAACAGCTTGTTTCGCAGGGCCTCACAATACGTCAACTTCCTCATGGATGACCTCAGTCAGACGGAGAGGGCAGTGGGATTCCACGCTGTGGTTGGCTTCCCACGTGTGCAGGGTGTAATCGATTGCACCCATATAGCAATACAAGCACCTCCACACGAGCCAGGACTGTTCATCAACAGAAAGGGCGATAACACCATCAACGCTCAGCTCGTTTGTGACCACCGCAAAAGATTCCTTCACGTGCGCGCCAGATACCCTGGCAGCTGCCACGATTCCTTCATCCTCCGGGAATCCAACATCCCGCCCCTCTTCCACGCACCGAACATCCTGAAGGGCTGGCTCCTCGGGGACAAGGGATACCCCCTGCACACATGGATCATGACACCTCTGAGGAACCCCGTCACTGAGCAACAGCGTTGATATAATGACAGCCACATCACTACCAGGTCTAAAATTGAGCAGGCTATAGGGCTGCTCAAGATGCGCTTCAGGTGCCTTGATCATTCTGGGGGAGTGCTTCAATGCGCACCAGACAGAGTGGGACACGTTATAGTTGTGTGCATGGCACAACAGAGAGGGGTGCCGCTTGAGGAGGCCCCATCCACATCTGCCACCCACATTGAGGAGGAGGAGGCGGAGGAGGAGGAGGACGAACCCACGGCCAGAGCAGCAACTCACCTGGCTGCTCGTGAGGCCAGGGAGTCATTGATATGTGAACGGTTCTCCTAACATCAGACAGTGTGAAGAGTCCAGTCCTCACCACCTGGATAGCGACCACACCAGCACCGCCATCCCCCCCACCCCCCCCCCCTGCACAAAACAGTCCTGCAACTACACATACACCCATTGTAGAATGACCCAATGGGTGGCATCAAGTGTGGGCGTTCATGGTGAACCTCATGAAAGGGCCTTATTACACAAGCCAGTTAAGAATGGCCAAGGCGTAGCAGTAGTGGTGACAATAATAATATTTAATGTGAGTTTAACAAAAAGCAAATATAAATTAAAAACATGATAAACCGTCAAACACCCTTGTGCATCCCCTTCGCCTTTTGCTTCCGACTACTTCTATGTGGTGCTTCCCCTGTGGCTGCAGCAGAGGTAGTGGCAGGTTGCTCTTGTTCATTCCCTGACTGATTAGATGCTTTGGGCCTACGCCCTCTGGGTTTTGGTGCCCATGAGGGCCCCTCCAAAGACTGCTCCACCTACACTTGTGCAGGGGCAGACTCGGCCACCTGGAGGGGAGGCGGCATTGCGGGTACTGGTTGAGAGGGGGCAACGAGTGAGACGTGGGAGCGCTTTGAGTGGCGTCCATACTTCCATGTCCCCTTTCGCCATCATCCCTCCCCGGGCCAGGCCCACACTACTCCTACCACTCTGCTGGACAACAGTTTGGAGGACATGTGTGAAGCTTTGTAAGGCCGGTGCTAATGTATCTGCCTGCCTGTTTAAGGCAGCAGAATATGTTCACTGTGAGTCCGAACGGCCGTTGTCAGGGCCTGATTGGACTCATTTCTGAGCTGTGCTTGAAGCTCAATGGAAGCTAGCCTTCCCTCCATCGCAGACATTCCTGCACTTACCCCCGACAGTATCTCAGAGATGCCCTCATGTCCCTGCGACAGTATCTCAGAGATTCCCTCCCGTACCTGTGCCACCATTCCACTCATGCAGGAGTTGGACTCCTCCATCCTCTGTGCTATTGTGGAGAGTGTGGGTGGCACCTGTTCCAGTACTTCGCAAAAGTGCTGCTGCCCCTCGATCATTCTCCTTTTAAAGGATGGCCCCCAGGGTTCAGCATCTGTGTCCAGCTGAGCAGAGCCTGGAGAGGAGTGCTCCCACCGAAGGACCCTCCACAGCTGCCCCTGCCACCTGTGTCTGCTTGTGCAGACTGGGACCCACCGAGGTGTGTGTATCTGCACTGGTGGATGGTTTGCTCAGATGTAACGGTGCCCTTTCAGAGGCCGGCAGGTCCTCTGAGGAATCGCTCTCTGCCGTCACAGTGGTCGCTGAAGGCCCTGTAAGAGAACAGAAGGTAATATTAAACGATCACAGAAGTGTCATGCTGCGATGAGCATACTGAGGTGCTGAAGATGGCAAGGCATGTTAACATCAATTCATATTGTGTGTGCTGAATGTTCAAGTTCTGTCACCGGACGTTTGTCGGGTGCCAATCTCGGCGTCCCCGATGGACAGGCACTCAAGTGTACGGCTCAGTTCGAACACCTCCTGCTCAGCGTCTGTGAGGACGACGATTTGTTGCGGCCCCCCTCAGGCCCTCGCCCTCTCCCGTGCATTCTTGCCCTCTTCTCCTATAAGGGGAGCAAGTACAGATGCGTGAGTGAGTGATGGTGACGTGGCCAACTGATGAATGCATTGGCCTGGGTGCAGCTGCCCATGAAAGAGATGCATCAGAGGGTGAGTATGAGACAGAGCCATAACATTGTATGAGGATTGGATTGAGTGGTAGTGGTGGGGTGAGTAATGGGGAGGTGAGGAATTGCTGAGGAAGTGCAGGTAAATAGAGGATGAGCCTTAAGTGGGTTTGAGGAGTGATGTGATAGAGTAATGTTGGCAGTACATAATGAGTTGGGGTGGGGGCGGTGATGTGGAAGATGGATTGTAGGAGAATGCATAAGTATACTCACTTTGGCTGACCTAGTTAGGTCATTGAAGCGCTTCCTGCACTGGATCCAGGTGTGGGAGATGTTGCTGCTGCTGGTGGCCTCCTCTGCCACCTTGAGCCAGGCCTTCTTGGTGATAGAGGCAGGCCAGTTCCTCCCATCCTCCGGGTAGAAGACACCCCTCCTCCTCCTCACCCCATCCAGTAGCACCTGGAGTGAGGCATCACTAAATCTTGGAGCAGCCTTTCCCCTTTGCTGCTCCATTGTGGTGTGTGGGTGTTTGCTCCAGGAGCAGCCATTGGAGGACTGCCCCTTTAAATAGAGCTCCTCCAGCTGATGGCCTGTGATGCGGGTGCGCAGTCCGCCCACTGTGCAGCTTTCAGACGGCAAATCCGGAAGCCACGTTAAGTGGCTCCAATTGATCCGCGATTGCGTGGGAAACGGACATTTTTTATTGAACGGGTTACCCACGCGTCCAATCACCGCACCCCCGCCATCCAACCTCCCCGCTAATATCAGACCCATTGACTTTAAGAATGAGCGTAGTACTGGTCTAGTATTAAAGTTAAGTTCAGAGAGCTAGACTGTTGTAGGGATTATTGCGTACTGTCAGATAATTCACTCAATTTCTGTCAGCTACCTACTGTACCGATTTTCTGCAATCTGAATTTATTTTTCTCAAATATCACACAGGTCTATTGGAATTGACTCCCATAGTCTACCAGTTAATATGGTTGATCCCTTCAATGTCATAGTTTATACCAGTGGTGAACCTTTCTATGACTGAGGTAGTTTGAATAAGTACTTACAGAGGAGACCACTGTGATCTTTATGTACATTAACATGTACATAAAGATCAGCAAACTATCTTCACTGGTGATGTAAATCTTTTTCACCTTCCAGTTATTTTGTAATCACTAACAGATACCACCTGGAATGCACTGCACATTCACACTAGAGGTAAGCAATAAGATCATTCTGAAATAATACCTCTAGCACGCTGGGCAAATAAATGCTTTCATCAGGGTGGAAGGTAATTATAGGCCGTGGCAAGGCCAAAGCTATTCTACTATTTCACCCCTGGATGTGACTTAAATAAAGCAAAACAAAGATTGGAAATGTTACATTACTTTAAGCACCGCAGTAATATATATGGCAAGAAGTGAAATAAAATTGCTCTGTAAACATTTCCACAATCTAATGCCTTTTATATTTCTTAAACTTGTGGTATTTGCTGCTGAAATGAGCATTGCTTAGGTTGATGAGTGCATGCAGTGCACAGAAAACAATTTTTTGTTTAAAGCAAACCCAATGCTCATTTTACTGCAGAGGAGAGCTACTTTTACCAAAAAGCTGCATTTGCAGAGTCTTAGACTCCCATCAACTATGCTAAAATAAATTTTTTTGGATTCATCACTCAATGTCTAACAGCTGCTGAAAGTCATGACAAAAATAAATCTCCTCGTCTGAACTAGGAGTCACAAGCTGGCAAAACTATATCTGTCACTGTCATATTAATTATAGAGATTTCTGTTCTTCTTCTAAAGTGTGGGTTTACTGTACATTTGAAGTGTAATTTTAATGTGTAATCTTTTTAATAGTTTATATAACTGTAAAACGGAGGTGATGCATTAGTACTGGCCATGCCATTATGAAGTAAACTATTCCATTGAATTTATGAGAATGTTCCGTGGGTTTATATTTATACATGTGAATATCACAGTAATGCTTTAGAGCAGGGAGAATTGTTGTATGAGGGCATTGAAAGAGTGCTTGGCAACTTGACAGACAAGCCTCAAAGACTCTGGTATCAGCTGAATAGGATAACATTTCTTGCAGTTTTATTTTAGCAAGGTCTGAATGGATTCAGCTATAGGACTTCCCCCTCTGTCTGACTGTTTGCACGTCGTTATGTCTGGAGTAGGTATAATATACTTTGTATATTAAAGGGGCCAATACTTCGAGCTCATGGGGTTGGGGGTAACACTTTAGCATGGATAGAGGATTGGTTAACATGCAGAAAACAGAGATTAGGGATAAATGGGCCATTTTCAGGTTGGCAGGCTATTTTTGTGGGGTACTGCAAGGATCAGTGCTTGGGCCTCAGCTATTTACAATCTATATTAATGACTTGGATAAAGTGACTGAGTGTAATATATCCAAGTTTGCTGACGATACAAAGCTAGGTGGGAAAGTAAGCTGTGGGGAGGACACAATGAGTCTGTAAAGGGATATGGACAGGTTAAGCGAGTGGGCAAAAAGGTGGCAGATGGAGTATAAAGTGGCAGGAAGAATAGAAAGGCAGAATATTTTTTAAATGGTGAGAAACTATTAAATGTTGGTGTCCAGAGAGATTTGGGTGTCCTGGTACAAGAAACACAAAAAGTTAGTATGCAGGTACAGCAGGCAATTGGGAAAGAAAATGGCACGTTGGCCTTTGTTGCAAGGGAGTTGGAGTACAAGAGTAAGGAGATCTTACCACAATTGTACAGGCTTTGGGAGACCTCACCTGGAGTACTGCATACAATTTTAGTCTCCTTATCTAAGGAAGGATATACTCGCCTTAGAGGCAGTGCAATGAAGGTTCACAGGATTAATTCCTGGGATGAGAGGATTGTCCTATGAGGAGAGGTTGAGTAGAATGGGCCTATACTCGCTGGAGTTTAGAAGAATGAGAGGTGATCTCATCGAAACATATAAGATTCTGAGGGGGCTTGACAGGGTAGATGCTGAGAGGTTGTTTCCCCTGGCTGGAGAGTCTAGAACTAGAGGGCATAATCGCAGGATAAGGGATTGGCCATTTAAGACTGAAAGGAGGAGGAATTTCTTTCCTCAGAGAGTTGTGAATCTTTGGAATTCTCTACCTCAGAGGGCTGTGGATGCTGAGTCGTTGAGTATATTCAAGGCTGAGATTGATAGATTTTTGGACTTTAGGGGAATCGAGGGATATGAGGATCGGGCAGGAAAATGGAGTTGAGGTCGAAGATCAGCCATTATCTGATTGAATGGCAGAACCATATGGCCTACTCCTGCTCCTACTTCTTATGTTCTTAGCTAGGGTTGGACATTCAATTTAAAACACTCTTTCCCCCCACCCCCCACCCCCCCACCCCATAGCCCCAGCTAGTATAACAATTATAAGATATAGATAGATTTCTTTCAGAAAATAACATTTTGAGGTGGTGTATATAACTAATTTGAGATATGATATGTGTTAAGTGAAGGATGCTTGGGAGGAAAAAAGTAACTTTGTAGACCTATGTTTCCTAAAGAGTGACAAATCCCAGGACCAGATGGTTTCCATCCCAGGGTTTGAAAAGAATTAGGTGAGAACATTGCAGATGCCCCAACTATAATCTTCCAAAGTTCTCTCGATTCAGGAACCATTCCTTTAGATTGGAAAATTGCACATGTCACTCCACTATTTAAGAAAGATGAGAGAGGGAAACCAGAGAATTATAGACCAGTTAGCCGAACATCTGTTGTCTGTCTAGAGTCTATAATTAAGGATAGGATGACTGAACACCGTGAAAATTTTCAGCTGATCAGAGAGAGCCAGCATGGATTTGTAAAGGGTAGGTCATGTGTGACGAACCTGATTGAATTTTTTGAAGAGGTGATTAAAGTAGTGGACAGGGGAATGTCTATGGATGTTGTTTATATGGACTTCCATTCATGCCAGACAAATGCCAGGCAATGACCAACTCCAACAAGAGAGAGTCTAACCACCTCCCATTGACATTCAACAGCATTACCATCGCTGAATCCCCCACCATCAACATCCTGGGTGTCACCATTAACCAGAAACATAACTGGACTAGCCACATAAATACTGTGGCTATGAGAGCAGGTCAGAGGCTGGGTATTCTGCGGCGAGTGACTCACCTCCTAACTCCCCAAAGCCTTTCCATCATCGACAAGGCACAAGTCAGGAGTGTGATGGAAAACTCTCCACTTGCCTGGATGAGTGCAGCTCCAACAACACTCAAGAAGCTCGACACCATCCAGGACAAAGCAGCCCGCTTGATTGGCACCTCATTCACTACTCTAAACATTCTCTCCTCTCACCACCGGCGCACCGTGGCTGCAGTGTGTATCATCTACAGGATGCACTGCAGCAACTCACCAAGGCTTCTTCGACAGCATCTCCCAAACCCACGACCTCTACCACCTAGAAGGACAAGGGCTGCAGGCACATGGGAATAACACCACCTGCACATTCCCCTCCAAGTCACACACCATCCCGACTTGGAAATATATCGCCGTTCCCTCATCGTCGCTGGGTCAAAATCCTGGAAATCCCTACCTAACAGCACTGTGTGAGCACCTTCACCACACGGACTGCAGCAGTTCAAGAAGGCGGCTCACCACCACCTTCTCAAGGGCAATTAGGATGGGCAATAAATGCTGGCCTTGCCAGTGATGCCCACATCCCAAGAACGAATAAAAAATATGATGGGCTAGAGAGCCACATATCCAAGTTTGCCGATGACACAAAGATAGGCAGCATTGTGAGCAGTGTAGATGGAAGCATAAAATTACAGAGACATATTAATAGATTAAGTGAATGGGCAAAACTGTGGCAAATGGATTTCAATGTAGGCAAGTGCGAGGTCATCCACTTTGGACTTAAATTGATAAATCAGAGTTCTTTCTGAATGGTGAAAAGCTCAAAATAGTGGAGGTCCAAAGAGACTTAGGGGTCCATGTACATAGATCATTAAAATGTCATGGATAGGTACAGAAAATAATCAAAAATGCTAATGGAACGTTGGCCTTTATATCTAGAGGACTAGAATACAAGGGGGTAGAGTTTATGGTTGGAGTACTGTGTTCAGTTCTACGAACCGCACCTTAGGAAGGATATATTGGCCTTGGAGGGAGTGCAGCCTCGATTTACGAGAATGATACCTGGACTCCAAGGGTTAAATTACCCAAAGTAGGGTTGCATTCCCCGGAATTTAGAAGATTATGGGTGATTTGATCGAAGTTTTCAAGATATTAAGGGGAACTGATAGAGAGAAATTATTTCTGCTGGTTGGGGAGTCTAGGACTAGTGGATGTAGCCTAAACATTAGAGCCAGGACTTTCAGGAGTGAAGTTAGGAAACACATCTACAGGCAAAGGGTGAGAGAAGTTTGTAACTCCCTTCCTCAAATGGCAACTGATGCTAACTCAATTGTTAATTTTAATTCTGAGATTGATAGATTTTTGTAAACCAAAGTTATTAAGGGATGTAGAGCTAAGGCGGGTATATGGAGTTAGGTTACAGATCAGCCATGATTTCATTGAATGGCGGAACAGGCTCGAGGGGCTAAATGGCCTACTTCTGTTCCCATCTTCCTATAAGGCTCTCCACCGCTGGGGTTCTCCTCGTGTCATTTCTGGGTCTGTTATAGACAATTTTTAAAAATTCCTTCATGGGATGTGGGCGTCGCTGGCAAGGCCAACATTTATTGCCCATCCCTAATTGCCCTTGAGAAGATGGTGGTGAGCCGCCTTCTTGAATTGCTACAGTCCATGTGGTGAAGGTTCTCCCACAGTGCTGTTAAGTAGGGAGTTCCAGGATTTTGATGCAGCGACAATGAAGGAACGGCGATATATTTCCAAGTCAGGATGGTGTGTGACTTGGAGGGGAACGTGCAGGTGGTGTTGTTCTATGTGCTTGCTGCCCTTGTTCTTCTAGGTGGTAGAGGTCGCGGGTTTGGGAGGTGCTGTCGAAGAAGCCTTGGCAAGTTGCTGTAGTGCATCCTGTGGATGGTACACACTGCAGCCACGGTGCGCCGGTGATGAAAGGAGAGAGTTTTTGGGGTCGTGGATGGGGTGCTAATCAAGTGGGCTGCTTTGTCTTGGATGGTGTTGAGCTTCTTGAGTGTTGTTGGAGCTGCACTCATCCAGGCAAGTGGAGAGTTTTCCATCACACTCCTGACCTGTGCCTTGTAGATGATGGAAAGGCTTTGGGGAGTCAGGAGGTGAGTCACTCGCTGCAGAATACCCGGCCTCTGACCTGCTCTTGTAGCCACAGTATTTATATGGCTGGTCCAGTTAAGTTTCTGGTCAATGTTGACCCCCAGGATGTTGATGGTGGGGGATTCGGCGATGGTGATACCGTTGAATGTTAAGGGGAGGTGGTTCGACTCTCTCTTGATGGAAATGGTCATTGCCTGGCACTTGTCTGGCGCGAATGTTACTTGCCACTTATCAGCCCAAGCCTGGATGTTGTCCAGATCTTGCTGCATGCGGGCACGGACTGCTTCATTATCTGAGGGGTTGCGAATGGAACTGAAGATTGTGCAATCATCAGCGAACATCCCCATTTCTGACCTTATGTTGTAGGGAAGGTCATTGATGAAGCAGCTGAAGATGGTTGGGCCTAGAACACTGCCCTGAGGAACTCCTGCAGCAATGTCCTGGGGCTGAGATGATTGGCCTCCAACAACCACTACCATCTTCCTTTGTGCTAGGTATGACTCCAGCCACTGGAGAGTTTTCCCCCTGATTCCCATTGACTTCAATTTTACTAGGGCTCCTTGGTGCCACACTCGGTCAAATGCTGCCTTGATGTCAAGGGCAGTCGCTCTCACCTCACATCCAGCTCTTTTGTCCATGTTTGGACCAAGGCTGTAATGAGGTCAGGAGCCGAGTGGTCCTGGCGGAACCCAAACTGAGCATCAGTGAGCAGGTTATTGGTGAGTAAGTGCCGCTTGATAGCACTGTCGACGACATCTTCCATCGCTTTGCTGATGATTGAGAGCAGACTGATGGGGCAGTAATTGGCCGGATTGGATTTGTCCTGCTTTTTGTGGACAGGACATACCTGGGCAATTTTCCACATTGTCGGGTAGATGCCAGTGTTGTAGCTGTACTGGAACAGTTTGGCTAGCGGCGCGGCTGGCTCTGGAGCACAAGTCTTCAACACTACAGCTGGGATGTTGTTGGGGCCCATAGTCTTTGCTGTATCCAGTGCACTCAGCCATTCCTTGATATCACGTGGAGTGAATCGAATTGGCTGAAGATTGGCTTCTGTGATGGTGGGGATATCGGGAGGAGGCCGAGATGGATCATCCACTCTACACTTCTGGCTGAAGATGGTTGCAAACGCTTCAGCCTTGTCTTTTGCACTCACGTGCTGGACTCCGCCATCATTGAGGATGGGGATGTTTACAGAGCCTTCTCCTCGCGTTATTTAACTGTCCACCACCATTCACGACAGGATGTTGCAGGACTGCACAGCTTTGATCTGATCCCTTGATTGTTGAATCGCTTAGCTCTGTTTATAGCATGTTGCTTCCGCTGTTCAGCATGCATGTAGTCCTGAGTTGTCGCTTCACCAGGTTGGCACCTCATTTTTAGGTACGCCTGGTGCTGCTCCTGGCATGCTCTTCTACACTCCTCATTGAACCAGGGTTGATCCCCTGGCTTGATGGTAATGGTAGAGTGAGGAATATGCCAGGCCATGAGCTTACAGATTGTGCTGGAATACAATTCTGCTGATGGCCCACAGTGCCTCATGGATGCCCAGTTCTGAGTTGCTAGATCTGTTCTAAATCTATCCCATTTAGCATGGTGCTAGTGCCACACAACATGTTGGATGATGTCCTCAGTGCGAAGATGGGACTTCGTCTCCACGAGGACTGTGCGGTGGTCACTCCTACCAATACTGTCATGGACCAGATGCATCTGCGACAGGTAGATTGGTGAGGACGAGGTCAAGTAGGTTTTTCCCTCACCACCTGCCGCAGGCCCAGTATGGCAGCTACGTCCTTCAGGACTTGGCCAGCTCGGTCATTAGTGGTGCTAACGAGCCACTCTTGTTGATCGCACATTGAAGACCCCCACTCAGAGTACATTCTGTGCCCTTGCTCCCCTCAGTGCTTCCCGCAAGTGGTGCTCAACATGGAGGAGGACTGATTCATCAGCTGAGGGAGGGCATTAGGTGCTAATCAGCAGGAGGTTTTCTTGCCCATGTTTGACCTGATGCCATGAGATTTCATGGGGTCTGGAGTTAATGTTGAGGACTCCCAGGGCCACTCCCTCCTGACTGTATATCACTGTACCACCACCTCTGGTGGGTCTGTCCTGCCGGTGGGACAGGACATAGCCAGGGATGGTGATGGAGGAGTCTGGGACGTTGGCTGAAAGGTATGATTCTGTGAGAATGGTTATTGCTTGACTTGGCTGTGGGACAGTTCTCCCAATTTTGGCACAAGTCTCCAGATGTTAGTGAGGAGGATTTTGCAGGGTCGACTGGGCTTGGTTTGCCTTTGTCGTGTCCGGTGTGTAGTGGTCCGTTATGACTTTTTTTGGCGAGATTGACAACCGAGTGACTTGCAAGGCCACTTCGGAGGACAGTTAAGAATCAACCACATTGCTGTGGGTTTGGAATCACATATAAGCCACACAAGGTAAGTACAGCAGGTTTCCTTACCTAAAGGAAGGGCATTAGTGAACCAGATGGGTTTTTATAACAATCCGGTAGTTTTGTGGCCACCATTACTGATACTAGTTATTTTTTTAATTCC
Source organism: Heptranchias perlo (assembly GCF_035084215.1). Classification (NCBI taxonomy): domain Eukaryota; kingdom Metazoa; phylum Chordata; class Chondrichthyes; order Hexanchiformes; family Hexanchidae; genus Heptranchias; species Heptranchias perlo. The sequence goes on along the minus strand of NC_090325.1, from coordinate 121,390,791 downwards.
ATGTTTTATTTAATTAATTGTATTTAAATTCCCCAGCTGCCGTGGTTTGATTTGAACTCATGACTCCAGATTATTAGTTCAGGCTGCTCGATTACTAGTGCAGTAACATAACCACTATGCTACCCTACCCTTACACTGACAACACAGCAAAACTTTGTAAGCCACTTCACATGGGGGTAAGACATGAGTGGGAGTATGAGAGAGGTTAAGGACGATGGCCAAAGGTGCTGTTGGAGAGGAAGATTTTGAAGGTGGTGACAGATGCAACAAGATAAAGCGCTTTAGAGAGGGTGTTCCCATGTTTGGAGGAGAGATAACTGATGGTTTTGCCACTGATGATGGGGCAGAGGGAGAAAGAACATGCAGTATTGCAGGGTTGGAAGAGCAGGTGGTGTGGGCAGGATGTCAGGCTTGAGAAGGTTGCAAAGGTAGGGAGGAACAAGGCTGCAGAAAGATTTGAAGAGGATCTGTCAGCAGATGAACTGCTATTGTGTGAAGCTAGATTGGCTTGCTGAAGATTGGTCCTGTGGAGCAAGGCCGTTGGAATGGTGCATGAGCTGGAAAGACGCAAGGACAGGGAGAAAAATACATTTTTAAAAGTAATTTTCTTTTGTTTCTCACTTTCCTGTTGCTCCTTTAGTATGCACAGGACACGTACAATCAATATAAAATAAAAAGAAACACTTTCATTTGTATAGCGCCTTTCATGTCCCAAAGCACTTCATAGCCAATGGAGTACTTTTTGAAGTATATTCACTGTCGTAATATAGGACACATGGAAGACAATTTGCGCACAGCAAGTTCCTACAAACAGCGATGTGATAATGACCAGTAAACCTTAAATTTTTGTGATGTTGGTTGAGGGATAAATATTGGCCAGGACACCAGGGAGACCTCCCCTGCTCTTCTTCGAAATAGTGACATGGGATCTTTCATACCCACCTGAGAGGGCAGATGGGGCCTTGTTTTGACGTCTCATTTTTCATTGTGAAAGATGGCACCTCCAACAGTGCAGCACTCCCTTAGTACTGCACTGGAATATCAGCCTAGATTATGTGCTAAAGCTCTGGAGTAGGACTTGAACCCACAACCCACTGACTCAGTCGTGAGAGCGCTACCACAGAGTCAAAGTTGACACACAATACGAAAAGCAATATTGCTTCCAGGATGTTTCTGTGCTTTTTAACAGATACTGTTTATCCATTTCTGTTAGAGGCAGTACTTTTCACCCAGCATATTTTGAGATGGGCGGTAATTTGTCGGTTTGGATTGCCCGTCCATTATAGAATCCAATGGAATGAAATTCGGGCGAATTCTACAAAGGGCGGATGATCCGCTCCGCCAGATTACTGCCCATATGGTGAAGTCTAAAAGTTATCCCAAGTACCATTTTAATCTAATTTGCATATGATTCTTCATGGCGTATACTTTATTTGCAGGTTCCGTCATTACTTAGGTTACACTGTTTACTTCCTCTATCATTGCTGTGTCACAAATTCCTTTTGGCCATTCTGTGTTTAATATTTTTTAGTTGGAAATCTCTAACCTCATAAGAACACAAGAATCAGGGTTGTCATCTGCCCAGTGTTTCTCTGAACAGTCTATTTTTTGAGCAGAAAACCTTTTTTTTCTTTTTAATTGTTAACTGGGCAGCAGAAGTCAAGTTTTCCATTCTTTGAAGTATTATTTCATCCGATTTTGCGGTGTTCACAGTACAAAATTAAAACAAACTGATTTGATTTATTCTGCAGCTGCAAAATCGTCAGAGCATTGAAATAAAGCTCAGCACCAACAGCAATAACAGCTGTGGTACTGGCTATAAAAAAAATTAAATCTTTATGCCTAAGCTGTGCCTCTGACCCTGCCCTCACTCCTGCCCTCTGTCCAATTTTGAACTTGGCAAAAGGTGGTAACTTAATAAGAAAGGTTGGAATGACAGCCATTCAGCCCATTGAGCCTCCTCCATTCAAAGACCATGTACAGATTGGTCTATGGTAGACTCTACTCCACTTATTTACTCTTTTGAAGAAAAGTTCTGTGTGGATGCTTGCTGATTCCTGAAGGTAATCAAGCAAAAATGCAAATATTTACCAATCCTATCTCCATCACTCAATACTAAGCTGCTGCTCCAGACTACTGCTCCTTTGGATTGGAAAATTGCAAATGTCACTCCATTATTTAAGAAGGGAGGGAGGAACCAGATAACTACAGACCAGTCAGTTGAACATTAATTGTGGGGAAGTCACTGGCATCGATCATCAGAGACTGAGTGACTGAGCGCTTGGACAAGTATCAGCTGATCAAAGAGAGTGAGCATGGATTTATGAAGAGTAGGTCATGACAGACTAATTTATTTGAATTTTTTGAGGCGTTCACTTGCGTGATAGATAGGGGAGTGCCTATGGATGTTGTTTATATGAAGTTCTAGATTCCTTACGAGAGATTATTAGCAAAAATTAGAGCATGCATAATTGGAGGCAATCTTGTGACATGGGTCGGTAATTGGTTGGGAAGTCGGAGACAGAGAGTAGGTTCTCCGATTGGTGGGATGTGACAAGTGATATTCCCCAGGGATCTGTACTGGGGCCTCAGCATTTCACCATAAATATTAATGACTTGGTATAGAGAGTTACATATCCAAGTTTGCAGATGACACAACGTTGGGAGGCACAGTAAGTTATGTAGATGGGAGCAGGAAGTTATAAAGGGACATAGACAGACTAAGTGAGTGGGCAAAACTATGGCAGATGGAGTTAAGTGTGGGGAAGTGTGAAGTCATCCACTTTGGATCTGAGAATGTCAAATTGGAATATTTTCTTAATGGTGAGAGACTAGGAACTATGGAGGAGCAAAGGGATTTGGGTATCCACACATCACTAAAAGCTAGCGCACAGGCACAAAAAGGAATCAGAAAGGCTAATGTAATGTTGTCCTTTATCTCAAGGGGTTGGAGTACAGAAGGGAGGAAGTTATGCTTCAGTTGTACAGAGCTTTGGTTAGATCCTATCTGGAGTACTACATTTAATTTTGGGCACTAAACCTCAGGAAAGAACCTTGGAAGGGGTACAGCGCAGATTCACCAGAATGATACCAGGGCTTAAAGGGTTAAATTATGAGGGCTGGTTGCATAAACTTGGCATATATTCCCTTGAGTTTAGAAGGTCGAGGGGTGACCTAATCGAGGTGTTTAAAATGATAAAGGGATTCGATAGGGTAGACACAGAAAAACTATTTCCTCTGGTGGGGGAATCCAGAACAAGAGGCCATAATCTTAAAATTAGAGCTCGGCCATTTAGGAGTGAAGTCAGGAAGCGTTTTTTCACCTAAAGGTTAGTGGAAATATGGAATTTGTTCTCCCAAAAGGCCGTGGATGCTGGATCAATTGAAATTTTCAAGATTGATCGATAGATATTTGTTAGGTGATGGTATCAAGGGACATGGAACAAAGTTGTTTAAATGGAGTTGAGGTATAGATCAGTCATGATCTGAATGAATGGTTCAAAAGGCTAGAGGGGCTGAATGGCCTACTTCTGTTCCTATGTAACTCTAAAGGATATTGTCTTAAGTGTGAATTTTTTCCCTCTACTGTATTGGTATCAACATGCTAATTCAGCCTCGTGACATGCTGTAAAGCAGCAATTCTTGTTCCAGTCAGATTTATCTAGGTGGAGAAACTACATAAACTTTGCCAAATAAATCATCATCACACAGCAAAAATAATCTGTTAGTTTCATAAATCTGAATGATTAGTCTGAAGGATACTGTCTGGTAGAATTTCCTCAGGGGCTCTCCAATCTCCTGCTGTAACTTTGGGGGAACATGGCAGAAATTCTGGAGAAACAATGTAACTCTCCATTTACTTCGCTTCTCTGGGGTTTCAGCCCATCATCCACCAAAATTGTGGCGGAAGATTGGCGCTGGTCTCCAGAAACAAATTTCTTTCCAGCTTCATGTGGGGAAGTAGATTGCCGAATTACACTTCTAGGGTATTTAAAAGGGACCTAAATGGAACACACGTCAGCTCTTAGCTGGCGATATTTCCGTCAAGGCCTTCTAAGGGCGTATCAGGCGGAATTCCCGGGGTAGCACAGGAACGCTCGCTGACACGCTCCTTGACTTAGAGGGAGGGCGGAGGACTCACTTGCTTCCCCCTCGTTGGAATTTAAAGCAGCATTTTGCACACCCCAAAATTCCTGCCCTCTGCCCTGGCCTCACGTTGGAATTTTGAAGCTTTTACATTTATATATAAGTAGGGCTGATTTTCCAAATCCATTCTACTGATGGAGAGCCATCCCCACTGGCCCTCCAAATCAGGAAATCATTGGAAGCACGCCTGCATCTTCCTGATATTCACATTTGGTTGGTGCTGGTAGCACACATTAATAAAATCATACCTTTATTGACCTGACATGTGACGAAGGTCCCAGGTACAGCTCCTGGTGGTTGGTGGGTTAGTAATGGGACACTATAACTGGCCCTAGTGTTTCTGGGCCTGGGAAAATCAGCCAGCAACACCATGCCTGTTTTGCTGTTCAGTAATCCCTGCTAGAAGTGTGGGCGTGAAGAACAGCCACTTCAGCAACGTAGCGGGGACCTGCTTGCACTGTGGAACTATATTCCCGGCTTAAGTCCCTACCTTCAGGAGAGGAGGGAGTAAAAGAAGCAAACCATAAAAAAGTACTCCCCTGGTATCTTGTCAAGGAATATACAAGTTTACTGTTTACAGTTATTGATCTAAGTGAAGAGGCGTTCTAATCCCCAATGTTCACATCTCTGACTGTGATGAACATTAAAAGGTAGATCGAGAACACAATTTATATCTCACAAGTAGGTTGGCCAGATAATTTGTTAAGTTGCAAGTGACTTATGGCCAGCAGCACAAGTGTGATGTATACTGTATGCCACTGCTACAGTAAACTCAGAAAAAGTGCATGCATAATAAATGCTGGAAATACACAGCAGGTTCTTAAACATTTGTAAACATAAAAGACAGGTTAGTATTTTGAGTGGACACCCTTTGTCAGAAATGGAAACTGGAAGATAAGTGAGCTCCTTTGTGAACAAAGGTAGGGAAGAGGGGAGCAAACAACAGTTAGAAGTGAAGAATCAGGGGTGCTGATCCTGGAGACAAGATGAGAGTTAATCACTTGAATGGCCACTGAATAAGATTTTTTAAAAGCTGGTAAGAGATGAAAGTGTGTGGATTATATGCAAAGGTCATCATGGCAGAGCAGTGAAAAGGCACGCATGTTGGGAGCACGTATCGGAAATTTAAGCACAAAAGTCAGTCCCCGGACCCAAGTTGTGTCCTTGTCATGTGAAGCTCTATGCCAGGAGGACTGCAATATAAAATGATCCGTAAAAGGTTAAAAGGGCGAAGTAAAGATCTGCACAAAAAAGGTAAGAAATGGGAGAAATGAAAAGGGAAAGAACTACAAATGCTGGAAATCTGAAATAAAAAACGCACGCAGTAGTCTGCAGGCAACTGAGAAGGCCAACGCCCAGTGTGCAGATCCCCACGCAAACTGAGTACTGACAAAGGATCTACATCCAAAATATCAACCTGTCTCTGCACTCCCAACCCCAAAGAACCCACAGTACAGCTCCAATCCCCACCGATTCTAAGGTAGAGAGTTTAACGTCACTGAAATCAATGTGCAGACCAGAGGGCTGCAGAGTTCCCATGGGAAAGATGAGATACCAGTTCTGAAACTTGCATTCAGCTTAGTTGGAACAGTATAGGAGGTCAGAGTGGGAATAGGAGCGGGTGTTGAACATGACTAGTCAAAGGGAGGCCAGGATTATACTTCTTTTCTCAACCATTATAAGATAATAGGCTTTTTATTCTAACAACAAAACAAAACTTTAATACATTATGACTTAAAATTATGTTTTGAGTTTTAAATAGGGGCAGAAAATACTCACCATTCTGTGTAAAAAAGAAAGCCTATACTGTATGTGCGAAGTGTACTGCTGAAACACGTAATAGCAGCACTTCTGTGAAGTGATTATTCTGCATGTCACGTCATCAACAGCTGTTACTCCTTGAAACCTACAGCTGTGCGACTTTCATCTTCTCAAATGCCACTGACAAACTTTTGACATCAAAGGAAAATGTTGTAAATGATTAAAGTAATTTTAAGAGCGTTATCCTTTCAACCGAACGCTAAAATCTATGTGCTGTGGAAATCCCATCCCTCTCTCTGACTGCCCAAACATAACTCATCACACTTCATTACTTTTATTTTACTCATTCTTGGGATGTGGGCATTGCTGGGACGCCCAGCATTTGTTGCCCATCCCTAGTTGTCTTGAGAAGGTGGTGGTGGGCAGCTTTCTAGCGGTTTCCTACGTTACAACAGTGACTACACTTGAAAAGTACTTTGTTGGCTGTAAAGCGCTCTGGGACGTCCAGAGATCGTGAAAGGTGCTACATAAATGCAAGTCTTTCTTTTCTTTCTTTAACTGAATGGCTTGCTAGGCCACTTCAGAGGGCAGTTAAGAGTCAATGGGGCTGGAGACACATAAAGGCCAGATCGGCTAAGGTTTCCTTCCCTGAAGGACATTAGCGAAGCAGTTGGGTTTTTACCACAATCCGACAGCTTTATGGTCACTTTTTCTGATACCAGCTTTTTATTTCCAGATTTAAAAAAAAATTGAATTCAAATTCTCAAACTGCCATGGTGGGATTGCAACTCCTCACTGGAACATTAGTCCAGGCCTCTGGATTACTAGTACAGTAACATAACCACTAAACTACCGCACCCTGCAACAATCGATCACTAATCAATCTATCACAGAGATAATGGGGGAGATTTTAAGGTCTTCTGCCCAGTGGAAACAAGGTGGTAGCACCCCAAAAATGCTGACGGGGTGGTGTCATGAGATTCCCAAAGGCCTATTGCTGTTCGGTCGGAGTGCCCGCCTGAGTCAGATGGCAGACCCTTTTAATATGTAAATCGGGGTCCTCTGACATACATAGGCCCCCGACTGCCATTTAGGACTCAACTGGGGCGGAGCATGCGTCATGCACAGTTTTAGCATGTCGGTCCAGCTGAAGAGGATCCCAGAAGGTAGCTACCTACTCTTGTGGGCTGGGAGAAGCAGGGGTGCTGTCCGGGCTCTACTAAAACAACCTGAGCCACTGCCACACTGAGTCATCCACCTCCCGAGAATAGATTTCCATTCACCCTGAACCTACCTTTCCCACCTTTCTCGGGCCCGGTGGCAGGCCAGGCTGCCCGAAATTGCGGCAGCCCAGAGCCGACGGGCTGTCCCAGGGAGCTTGTTTTCTGGTCACAGACGGATGGCCATTTCTTATGAGGCCCGGCCCTCAAAATGGACCGTGCTTCTTGCCCGAAAACTGCACGGGGGGAAATCTACCCCAATAATTGTCCACCCTACTCCCCCACTCCCCAGAAGAAAATAAGTTAATTTAATAAGTTACACATATTTTAAAGAGCAACAAGTGAGTTAACAGCAATGTACCTTATTGACATTTCACATTATGATGGTAGACCTCTTGCATTTTGTTCTTGCAGCAATTATGTCATCTGAACCCTTGATGGCATAGTTGCCTTCTTGGTACCTCTGAATAGTCCTTCAGAGGTGACAATTATAAATATACTCATTGCCTCAAGTTCTTAATTTCATTGTTGATTTCGTTTTTCTGCTGGCTCTTGTAGCGATTATGGTTCCGTGGTGCCGGGAGTCCTCTGGTATCTCGCTTAACTGTGAGTCTGGCAAGTGCATGTTGATAGACTGTTTGACTATGGAGGGCATCACAGCTGAGCTTGATTCTGTGCTCAATTGACAGCCATGCATGTGCACTATCCGGAATTCGCTGGATGAGAATCAGAAGGGGGAACCTTGGCTGATTGCTGCTCTCTCCAGCCCAAAGGCACTGAGGTCAATTGTAGAGCCTAGACTGCCACTCCGGCTGAGATCAGCACAGCAGGAATTTGATTGGGACCTTGCTGGTCCATATGGCTCAGTTCTACACTAGGTGTTGCATTTACTAACAAGCCATGAGAGGCGCTTAGGCAATAATTAGGAAGAGTAATGCTACTGATGATGTAACAGAGTAAGGTTACTTTGTCCTAAACTCGCATATTGCAATGTAACATTTGTTTACTCCAAATCAGCTTAATCTTGTGTAAACATGATAAGCTGCAGTGTTTGTATAAAAACTGATGGCCATAGTCATGTTCTGGGCTTGCTGTGATGGTCTGTTGCCGCCAACAAGACTTTTATGTGCTTCATTTCAGGACGGCAGGAAGCTTTCCTCTCACCCTGTGCCATTAGCCCTGGGAGCGAAGAAATTATGCTGTAAATTCTGACCCATCCAGCATGTTCCCACTATTGAGCTCTATGTTATTTGAGACAAAGGCTGCAGTGTTCATTAAGATCACCTATGAATGGAAGCTAAGTGAAAGGGCAAAGTGCAACAGATGTTTTGTGCAGTTTCAGGAACTATTTCTACAAATGGCAGAACAAAGAGAAGCTGAAAAGATACAGAAAAAACAACTCTCGAAGTGAAAAAGGGGCAGCAGTTATGGGTGCCAGAGAAATTAGGTGCTTTTATATATTAAAAAATTGAAGATTCAATTACATGAATAAATTTATGCACTAAGCTAACTACTTAAACTTTACAACTGGGCAGTTTTCTAAGTATGCTGTCAATTTGGCTTAGATATAGAGTGCTGAATTGTTCTTCACATGAACAGAGTTTTGGAAAAGTGCACAACGTTACTACCAGAGTCCTTGTCATATGTAGTAAGTTTTTAAAAAATAGCATAATTCTTAATAATATTGAATAATCAATGATTGATGGCGGTGCATTAGGAAGCATTAGCTCTAAGCTCCAGTTTGTAGAGTGCTCCTTTGTGTTGCAACTTGTAGATCAGATGAAGCTTTGTGGAATAGAGAAGGAGGAAAGGCTGCAATCTGTTAGGATGGATTTGAGCATATTTTAAAGACAAGAAATCCATATTAGAAAGGGGTGGAAATTGGGAAGATACTGTACCAAATACTTTGACATGGAATTTTTGATGGGATACCTCTTCCACCTCATTATTAATAGGAATGCTGGGCCTGCATCTAGTACAGGCACTGGCCCAGTCATGTTCATTGGCAAAGCCCCTTATTCACCTTCACTGCGAACATTGATTCCCCAGGCGCAATGAAGAGAAAAATCTATTTTGCTATCTCTATGTATATAATGCAAACTGAGATGTTGATAATGTATTTATTACTGTTTTAGCAATTTGGATTTGGTTTTGATTTGGCACTGATTGCCTTGGATGTAATGGAATGTCATTAGCTCATCTATCCCGATCCATAGTGTAACCTGATCCTGCAGGCGCTAAATCTACCATGTGGTAATGTGCTCTTCTGAATGCTGTAGCAACTGTTAAATCAGGAAGCACCCTTAGGTATAAGTGAATGGACATGTACCAGTGCAACTGCAGCAAGAAAAGGTGAAAGAAAATAACAGAGCTAGTCCAACTAATAATGGTGCTTTCAGTTTTAGAGCACAAATGGCAAACAACATATATATATATCTGTGGACTAATATTTACTGTTATCCATATTTAGCCACCAGGGCGCAGCAACAACAACTACTACTACTACTACTACTTGCATTTATATAGTGCCTTTAACATAGTAAAATGTCCCAAGGCACTTCACAGGAGCAATTTTCAAACAAAATTTGACATCAAGCCACAGAAGGAGATACTAGGACAGGTGACCAAAAGCTTGGTCAAAGAGGTAGGTTTTAAGAAGCATCTTAAAGGAGGAGAGAGAGGTAGAGAGGCAGAGAGGTTTATGGAGGGAATTCCAGAGCTTAGGCAGCTGAAGGCACAGCCGCCAATGGTGGAGCAATTAAAATCGGGGATGTGCAAGAATAAAGAATGAAAGAAAGAAGTTGCATCTATATCGCGTTCTTCAAGACCGCAGGACGCCTCAAAGTGCTTTACAGCCAAATAAGTACTTTTGAAGCGTAGTCACTGTTGTAGTGTTGGAAACTCAGCAGTCAATTTGCACACAGTAATTAGATAATGACCATATAATTTTTTTTAGTGATGTCGGTTGAAAGATGAATATTGGCCAGGACACCGAGGAGAACTCCCCTGCTATTCTTCGAATAGTGCCATGGGATCTCTTATGTCTACCTGAGGGGGCAGATGGAGCCTCGTTTTAACGTCTCATCCGAAATTCTTACACAGATTTCCTAGGAATTTTTTCTCGTGTACATCAGGTGCAGCAGAAGTGATAGAGCAGATAATTAGAGCTGTGGTATGAGTGGAACCACTTATTGAAACCTGCATCTAAAATCGGCTTTAAAAAAATAGTATTTATTGGTTCTTGATTCCACACATTCTTTCATTTCTACCACCTCTGCTGCACAAAGAATATAATTAGGTGCATTCGAATGTATAATTACCTGGCGCGACATTGCTGACTGAATACACGTTACCACAAGAATCTAAGCTGCACACTAGCTGTACTAGGTTCTCAGTGTTCTTTTATATGGTTTTCATTATTTTTGTAATAATTTCTGACTCAGAAACTTCGGGTAAAATAAACTGCAGTTGCGAGCATTTAGTTTTGGGAATTATGGCTTTACTGTAGGGAAAAAAAATGGAACATGCCCCAGTCTCAATATTCATTGTACTGTGCAGTTAGCAGTAAAAAGTCACAGAGTGGTATTTCAGTATTTACTAAATATGTCTGCTATCATTCTGTCCATCTCTGTTCCCTGCAAAAAAAACCCCAGTACATTAGTATTTAGACAGATAAAGGAGCATTCTTTCTCTGGCTCCACAGAAAATATCCAAGTATGCAATAAACACTTCACATACTGTCCACTTAGAGGATAGGACACTAAATAAGGAATTGCATTCATTTTGACAAAGATAAATGTATCATGTGGAGGATGGTAAATTTCTCTGACTCGTTGTCCAGATTAATTAAGTACTCTATGAGATTCACATTATCCCGAGCAGCTTGGATTTAAAAAAAATGTCTCCATATTGCATAACATAACAAAGACCAGACTCTGGCTGTACGTTACCAGGTTAGGCTGAAGAGCAAACTACTCAAGCTTCACTCCTGCGATTTCTGAATGTCTTCTGAATCCTTAATTGGATTACTGCCTTGTAATCCACCATCGCCTTTTCAGTGTCCTTTATAAAAAGGAGGCACACGCCGTAATTTATTGTTAACTCAAACTCTGCAGATATGTAAAAAAAAATGCCAGTTTCTGGCTATATTCAGGTCTGGATTTTTCACTTTTAGTAGATCCATTGGCTGGTTTACAAATATCAGGAAACAGGTAGGACATGCACCCTTTAACTATCACTTTAAACCTTCCTGCTCTGTAGGAAAATGGAATGATTGCTTCTCCGTTAACACTGCTATTGCTCTTGATACAAGAGTACACTGTAGTACTGTAGCATTGGCTCCGTTTGTAATATAGCCATCGATATGGTACAAAGTATGTCTGTTGTTCTATCCATAATACTAAACATTTACTTCCAGCGTAACAGCCGTGTTTTTGTTCTTTGATTTCATTAAAGTACTTCCAGTATTAAGCATTGTATGTGAATTGATAATTGAATGCACATGGGTTCCCTTGCTGGCTCAGTTGGTAAATGAATTTTCGGGTGTGGAACCGAACCATCCAAAAAAGGAAGGTTCGAGGTTTGATCCTGTTGCCTAGAAATAGATCTTCGGCGGAGGTGCAAATCTGACAGTAACGGATCGGCCATCTATTATACTCCCCGCCCAATTTTCCTTTCCATTGACTTCAGTGGAAAGGAAAATCATGCGAGGTATATAACGGGCTGCTCAGTCGCTGCTGCCTGCTTTATGCTCCCGCCAAAGTTAAACTTTACACCCTATATTTCAGCTGGGCACTGCAATTGACTCAGCACTGTGGGCTACAGATATGTAAAATAAGCCAGAGTTCCTGCACCTGACTGATATACAGTGACGCCTACTGGAAAACGTGCATTACATAAGAAGTCAGGCGAGGCAGCATCAAGGTTTGATGTAAACCCCCTCGTGGTCAAATTGTCTGCTGACTTGGACGTGATGGATGACCATTTGGGCAAATTAGCAGCAAGCCGCTGGCACCTGTGAATCTTACAGTAGCACCTTCGGGAGAGGTGGAAAATTTGATTTTTAAAAATTAAGAAAATGTACACTCTCGAACACTAATGAAGCTGAAGACAAAGTGAAACCAGGTTCAACATGTGGTTTTGATTCCCACTCCTAAGCTTAACACATGATTTTCACTGGGTTGCAGTCACCTTCTGTTTTTGAATTTGTGCTTCCTTTCTGAACTTTTCAAGTCCTTCTGCTCTGTAAAATTCTTGTCATTTGACTTTTTTCTGTCTGAACTGAACAGGTCATATTTCACCTGCAGACCCCTCAGACCTTTTGAAATGTGACACCACATTTTCTGCCAACACATGTTAACATTTATTTAGAGTGTAAAGAGATGATACGTCAATAAAGTTTCTGTACAAATATCCTACAATAAAGATTGGCAGAGATCAAGATGCTGTGGAAACCCCCGTGGTCTAATTAAGTGACCACAAAATGTTCTGACCACAAGAGTAAGAAATGGATGAGAAATATTCATGTTAATAAAAAGGAGAAAAGACTGACTAAAGCAATAAACTAATGACTTCACTACTGCTGTTTAATTCTCCTTTAAGGTCCTTGGATATATGTTCATCAGTGCACATTTGAGAATAGATTAGACAAGAGTAATAGACTCCTTGAACGTCAAAGAGGGAATGTTGGGCATTTGGACCAGCTGTCTACAGCGTTACCATGAATAATTTAAAACCTAATTATTTCTACAGGATTTAATTTGGCAGCTTTATATACAAATGCTTTCAATCTTGTCATAAACCTTTAAAACCGGTAGAGTTTTACCTATAAGGACTGATAGAATATGTCAAATTAAAACAAAAATCAGATTGGTTAAGACTTCAGAACAGTTATCCCATTTTGATTTTAATGAACCAAAATACCTTGCCCCCCCCACAATTGCATAGGTCCAGCAGCAGAGAAACATGTCTTTCAGGTTCAGAATTGTTTTGTACACTAGGGATTCAATTCAAATTAAATTTTAGTATATGAGTAATGAGCGTTCAGGTGGCATACAGTAGTAGTTGACCAATTTGCATTAAGTAAATGTTTAGATACACTACAGCTGCCTTAGCTAAAATTCCAGGAGCTGCACCCTAACTGTGTAGCTACTGCAACACTCTCTGTGCCTAAGCCTTTAAAATATAGCTACTTTATGTTGGGACAGGTTTAATTAAATTGCTACAGAAATAATTTTTGGGAGAATGCAGCACCTTTATGTTGGTGAAAAATGCTTTTTGCTGATAATTGGCTTACTTTTAACTTGCCGTTCCAACAAAATGCATTTTTCCATTGCCAAAATGTAATTTTTTTTAATGAAATATGTTTCAGCAACCCTTGTGGCCCATGATTCTAAAGGCAATGGATATCAGTGCTGGGGAATGGATTTTTATTTGCTTTTCTCAGCACCAAGAATTCACCAGCATGAACCAGATGTAGATCAGGGCTCTCTTTACCCTGCTCAACCAAGGGGAAAATTTTCTTGTTCGCGCTATGTGTAGTGAAATCATAAACACATGTTTGTTAATACATTCCGATTTTGCTACACACAGTGCACAGAGGAAATCTTCCTCCATGTGAACTACATTAGGCTCAGAAACACCAGTATTGTATTACCTTGACCCATGCCGGTTGCCTTTAAGGGCAATTATGGATAGTTTTGTGCTATGTATTTGCATCTACCAAGAATAGGATTGAGATTACCCAAAGTGATTTCACATAAGATTTTTAAAGCTAACAAATTGAGAAGTCTTTAATTTCACCAGGCCTGGTGGAATTAAAGGGAGGTCTAGAATAATGAAATTACAGTAAGTTAACTCACTTCTGCAGTTATGAATTTTTGAATAGTACACATCTTTGTTTAATTTCTAAATAATTAGGGAAGCAAACCATTAATTCAGCCTGTACCAACTTTTTCCGCCCTGTCTGCAGGTTACTTGGAGTGCTACACACGATGGCAAGCTTATTGTACCTGAAGTTGTACCATATGCTCTCTGGAAAATGGGGCCAGGCTATAGGGAGTGTCTGCTCAGCCTTCCTACCAGTAACATGTTGGCACTGGTGTAATAACAGGCCTGGTTCTCTGCTTGTAATTATTCAAAATTTTAAAAATATTATTTTGTTATCTTTAAAGTCAGATAATTAATGGTAGAATTGCATTGTTAGTGATTCTATCATCATTGATGCCAAATTAAGTCATGTAGCATATTTAAGTTAATGGGTTCTAGTTGGGATCATTTAAATATACGTGAGTTTTCTTTCAGAAAATATGCCTCTTCCATCGTCAGGATCATTATATTGATACCGCTCGCGGCTGTTTAAAAACTATTAGTAGCTTGGGGGACATTGAAGCTTTGTAAAGGGAGGACCAGGGGTCATGTTTATAAGTTATGTTAGGGCAGAACTAGGTTGGATGTTAGGCAATTTTTCTTTTCCCAGAGATTAGTGGACCTGTGGAATAGGCTGCTGAATCGTGCGGTGAACACTGATTCGCTGAATTCCTTTAAGCGAGAGCTAGACCTCTTTCTAGCTGGGGCAGAAAATACATTGTACAAGAGCTCGGTATTCTGTAATGTAAATCACCTTGTACAAGAGCTCGGTATTCGGTAATGTAAATCACCTTGTACAAGAGCTAGGTATTCTGTAATGTAAATCACCTTGTACAAGAGCTAGGTATTCTGTAATGTAAATCACCTTGTACAAGAGCTAGGTATTCTGTAATGTAAATCACCTTGTACAAGAGCTAGGTATTCTGTAATGTAAATCACCTTGTACAAGAGCTAGGTATTCTGTAATGTAAATCACCTTGTACAAGAGCTAGGTATTCTGTAATGTAAATCACCTTGTACAAGAGCTAGGTATTCTGTAATGTAAATCACCTTGTACAAGAGCTAGGTATTCTGTAATGTAAATCACCTTGTACAAGAGCTAGGTATTCTGTAATGTAAATCACCTTGTACAAGAGCTAGGTATTCTGTAATGTAAATCACCTTATACAAAAGCTAGGTATTCTGTAATGTAAATCAGGGCTAATGTGATCTCCTGGACTAGTTATGATCGCCAAAGGGAGTGGGAGAAGAATTTTCCAGTTCCCTCACCTAATTGGCCTGGGTTTTTGTCTGGTTTTTCACCACTCCCAGGAGATTACATGGCTCTGGGTGGAGTGAGGAATCTATGTATTGTGATGCATAAATCATCAGAACTGGGTGGGACAGGCTGGATGGACTAGTAGGTCTTTACCTGTCAGTCATTTTCGTATGTTTGTATAACTGTCTACCTCGCATTGATTGTTTAACACCTGTCCTTGCAAGAAACCAATTGATCAGCATGGGGCAGATGGTAACAACTAACCCTTAAAAAGACAAAAATCAGGTGGTAACATTTCATTAATAGATTTTAAAATTTATATAAATTAACATTGAAATTCAGAAGTTTACAAAAGTACCAACAATGTTGCTAAGGCAATCTCAGGGATGTGTTCTTGTTCAGGACAGGATTCCTGAAAGATGATCAGCATATTTTCTATTGATTTCATTCTGGTGAATCTATATTTCTGTAGTTTCTTTGTAGAGATAGAGAAACCTTATATAATGTTGTTAGTTGTAATGCCGACCATTTGATTTCTGCCAAGGTTAGTTGTTAACCAATCAATTTTGGGTCGGTAGTTACTGATGGCATTTAAATTGTCCTGTGTGTCAGCTTGGCTCAGCTGGAGTACCCTTGTGTCTGGGTCAGTTCTGGTGGCCTGTTTCAGTGGACCCCTTAGGCATTATTTGACAAAGATTTTTCTCAGTGTCATGACCAACATTCCTTCTTCAATCAAAAACCCTCAGCTTAACTGCTCATTCATCTCATTGCTGTTTGTGAGACGTTGCTGGTGTAGAATGGCTGCTGCATTTGCCCAGATAACAACCATCTCTGTACTTCAAAAAGGTGATTCACACACCAGTACTGTATCAGTGTGAAAACTAGTGTATAACTTTTCTCTTTGGTTAGAAAAAAGTTTTTGAAAATGTAAAATTTAGAAAATTGTTTATACATGGACCGTTAACTGCTAGATGTCTGCCATTTTCTTGTTGCAACTTGTGATCTGTTTGTAAAGTTTTGTTTCTTGAACTAAAATATCGGGGGAGGGAATGTAATTCATTGTGTGAAATATTTGAATGCAATATAGCTCTAAAATATACAAATATTATTTAGTATTTACACTGATGAGTAGTATAGATGTGTGGTCTTGAAGGTACATCTTCCAAAATCTCAGCTCATCTATTGTAGTACAGCGTGAAAACCTGCCTATATTTAAATAACCACAGCTTCGCTGAGAACTATATCATTTCTATAAATTGTGGATACATAATGGATAGATATAAAAAAAAAAATTCAAGTCTTTTTCAATTATGCAATCTTCTTAATACCGAGCTGAACTGGCATATGTCAGTATTTGTGGACTTACTTTGTGTATATATTGACAAAAATTGTAGAGCTAGATGCCAATATTTGCACCCCTTTCAGGAGCACAGTGCAACAAATTTGGGAAGTTTAGCTTTTAATAATAGTGATAGCAAAACTTGTATAAAATCAAACATTACAAATAGAAAATGTGTTCCCAGAGATATTGATTCTTTCAGAACAAGTTAGATTTTATGGTGAAGATAGGGAGATAGAAATTGTACAGCCTTTTTAGTTCAATAATGCTGGAATTCCATTGGTGGGGAGTGAAATCCTGATTCAAGGGCGTGGGTGCTTTTACTGCCTGCCCCAGTTATGTTCCAAAAGTAATTTGGGGAGTGTCTAGAAACGTTTGCCGGCTGCCTGAGAATCCTTCTTGAAACACCTCTGACTGGCCCAGCAGTGCTTCTGCTGCGAGCAGAGTAGGTTTCATACTGGACCGAATGTATCATAGAAAGTTACGGCACAGAAGGAGGCCATTCGTCCCATTGTGTCTGTGCTGGCCGAAAAAGAGCTATCCAGCTTAATCCCACTTTCCAGCACTTGGTCCATAGTCCTGCAGGTTACGGCACATCCAAGCATTTTTGAAATGAGTTGAGGGTTTCTTCCTCTACCACCCTTTCAGGCGGAGAGTTCGAGACCCTTATCACTCTCTTGGTGAAAAAATTTCTCCTGAGCTTCCCTCTAATCCTTCCACCAATTACTTTAAATGTATGCCTCCTGGTCACTGACCCCTCTGCTAAGGGAAATAGATACTTCCTGTCCACTCTATCTGGGCCCCTCATAATTTTATACATCTCAATTAAATCACCCCTCAGCCTCCTCTGTTCCAATGAAAACAACCCCAGCCTATCCAATCTTTCCTCATAGTTAAAATTCTCCAGTCCTGGCAACATCCTCGTAAATCTCCTTTGTACCCTCTCTAGTGCAATCACATCTTTCCTGTGTTGTGGTGACCAGAACTGTGTGCAGTACTCAAGTTGTGGTCCCACAGTTACTGTTGCAAGTAGCGACGAATCCCTGTTGCATTCAGAACTTGCAGCATGATTTAAAAATGCTGCTTTTAATCTTCAGGCCCGAGCAGCCTCCAGCTTCCCCTCTTTGACGTTATGCTGGCTTCGCGGGATGGGTGTCCCTGTTGTGCTGTGACAGGCCAGGTGCCTGTCCCATAATTTAAGTGAACTCGTCCCTGAGCTTTGGGACAGATTCACAGCGGGATGGAAGCAGCTGACTGAAATTCTGCCCTGCCACAATTCCGGCGGTGCAATGTTGCTGACAGAATTTCTAGGCTAGGAAATCTTCCTGCTGTGTTTAAGATGCCATGGCACATAATGACCAGAGGAAATATTTTCCTTTTATAGTTGCTATTTACACAGGTATATGGACAGAATGCACATTGGGACCAATGGTTTATTTGAAACAAGAAACCAAGTAGTACCAACTCCATAATTCACCATAATTTGGTTTGCATAAATTGCCATTCCCTGTTGTGTATTCTGCTTAATCGATACCTAGAGTGCTGTTTATTTATTCTTATGCTCAAGCAGTTGGAGACTACTCTGTAGCATAAACAACCTGGCACCAGTTCTATCAAAGGTAATTGACATTCTCCCTGTGAGATGGTTTCCTTGGGCTCCATTGATGGCAAAATGCTGGCAGTGATGAAAACACGTGGTTGCTGCCAGTAACAACTGTCCAGGATCTATCATCTTAATTACATAGAATTACATCATGGAAACATGCATTTCGGTCCAACCAGTCCATGTTGGTGTTTGTCCTCCACATGAGCTACAGTCCCATGTGCTTGCCATGTTCCCATTTTCCTTTATTGCCTTTTCCTTCAACCACCTATCTAACCTATTCTTAAATGTTAACATGGCCTCACAACACTCTGTGTAAAAAAGGTTTCCCCTGCTCTCTATCCTAAATTTCTTGCATTTAATCTTATATCTATGTCTCCTCATTCTAGGCCCTTCAATTACTGGAAACAATCTGTTTCTATCTATTCTGTCCCATCACTTTATAATTTTAAAAAACACTTCTATTAAATCACCTCGTAATATTCTCTGTACCAATGAAATTAGCACTAATTTTTCATGTTTCTTTGTATTTGTATCTCCTCATACCAGGCAGCATCCGAGTGAATTTGCGCTGTAGTCTTTCTATTGCTTCATCACCTTTCATATTGTATGGAGCCCAAAACTAAACACAATACTCCCTGTAGTCTTACCACGATATTATATAGATTCACCCTTATATCTCAACTTTTATATTCTATACCTCTGCTATAAATCCCAATATTCAGTAAGAGTTTTTTTATGGCCTTATCCAGTTGAGGTGCCTTGCAGACACATTGGCCCCGATTTTCAAATGAAATTGCGGGTGCGTTGGGGGTGGGTGCGGAAATCGGGAAAATCTCCGAGCGGGTGAGGAAGCCGGCCCTAACCCGCCGACTTCCGGGTTTCCCACTGACGCTCCTGAATGCGGAAGTTCTGCCGGCAATTAAAGCTGACGGGATGATACTTAAAGAACCAAATGTATGCCATTGAGGTATTTAAACTACTTTATTTCTGACATATTAGATAGTTAAAACGATTTTAAACTTACATGGGCGGCTTTCCCACGGCTTCCGATTCACGCTTGGTCCGGATCAGGCAAAAATAAAGTGAATAAATTTAAAAAACCATTGCCCGAAGTTAAAAAATAAAATAAACCTACCTTTCCACCAATGTCACTTGCACCCCCTGCTCCGATGTCCCCCTCTCTGATGTCCGCCTCTCCCCGATGTCTCCCTCTCCGATGTCCCTTTCAGCTCCTGATGTCTCCCTCTCCGATCTCCCCTCTCCTCCCTCGATCTCCCCCCTCTCCCCATCGATCTCCCCCTCTCTCCCCCCCGATCCCCCCCTTTCCCCCCTCGATCTTCCACTCTCTCCCCCCGCCCCCCCCCCACCCCCTTATCATCGATGCTTTCCACTCTCTTCCATTGCCGGATGATCTCTCTCTCTCTCTCTCTCTCTCTTTCTCTCTCACCATCTCCCCCCCCCCCCCCCCCCCCCACAACCTTCGGCGTTGCAGCTCCTGTCGGCAGCCAGCGAAACCCGGAAACAACTTTAATCACCATCAATTACATCGTGATCGTGTCGGAAAAGGTACTTTTTTTTTATTCGGGTTTGCTATGCGCACCTTCACCACTGCCATCCCACCTCCATTTCAAAATTGAACCCATTGAAGTCTCAAATACCCATATAACAACAACATGCATTCATATAGCATCTTTAATGTAGAAAAACATCCCAAGGTGCTTCACAGAGGCGTAATCAGACAATAATGGATGCCGAGACAAAGAAAGGATATTAGGAGGGGTGATCAAAAGCTTGGTCAAAGAGGAAGGTCTTAAAAGAGGAGAGAAAGGTGAAGAGACAGAGGGGTTTAGGGAAGGAATTCCAGAGCATGGGGCTTAGGTGGATGAAGGTATGGCTGTCAAGGTGGTGCAAAGGGACGGGGGAATGCACAAGAGGCTGGAGTCAGAGGAATGGAGAATTAGGGGGAGCTGTTGGGCAGGAGGAAGTTACAGAGATAGGGAGGGGAGAGGTCATGAAGGGATTTAAATCCGAGGATGAAAATTTTAAATTTGAGGCATTGGGGGACTGGGAGCCAGTGTAGGTCAGCAAGGACAGGGGTGATGGGTGAGCAGGATTTGGTGCAGAGAGATACAGACAACAGAGTTAATGGATGAGCTGAAGTTTACGAAGGGTGGCGAATGAGTGCATGTTACAAATTTCAGCTCTGCACCAGATATTGTCTCTAGTTCAATATCACCAGACACTCCCTTAAGGAGACTCCACATCCCCTTGGAACAGGAATAAACTTTTACTGCCCAATATTTGGAGATCCAGGAGCCATAACAATAAGACCCCTCATTTTGTGTATTGTGAATTGTGCACAGGATACTGTGATCTCACATGCGCTGCCACATACTTTCAACTGATATGGTCTTGTGACACTACATCATTCTGAAAGCTGCTTCATCTAGTACCCCAGCTTAAAGGTCTTAATCAGCATCTTGAATAGCTTGTGTGTGCCTCAGAGATAACCCCTTGTGAATTGAATTTAACTTCTTAGCAATATCATATTATAAATTAACTCCAAAATCCTTTCCAGGCCAGATAGGTAAAAATCTTGAAATGTAACAGTGCAGTTGTTCATTTGGTGTCAAATCTGTGCCATGTTCTGATTTTGAGCAATGGGAATAAGAACAATTACAAAAGAAAGGGGGCATAAATTAAGCTCATGTATATTATTTATATATAATATTTTATAATTAACTTTTACTTTGTATTTATCTAACTTTGGGGAGACTTACTGTTCTGTTTATAGTTGGGACATGGAATGACACAGATTGTACGGTTGGACCCTGCTTGTTTTAGTGGTGCTGTATTACCAGATGGAGGCTGGAACTTGAAGAGTGAGGCCCTGTGGAATATTTGATAAAAATCTACCGGTAATGAGGGGTGAGGTTGTGTGTTTAATGTTAGTTTATAAATCCAAATATTTTAAAAGTGATCATTAAATATCATTCAGTGCTTTTTTTAAATGAGCAATTGCAGCAACATTATGTGACAATTGCTGTTTGCTCTTTCTCCGTGGTTGCAACAAGTTCAGCACAGTCTAGTACTGGTCTATGGAAAATCTTTCTATATTTATACAAGTTGCCATGGCACTTATTTCAAGCTACTAATAAAACCAGCATATCGGCTGACTTTGGTAGGCTGCGAGTTAATGCCTTTGCTGAAACAGACTTCTCAAAATATTTCAACATCTTTCAGCAAATATAAATATTTATAATATTGAAAGTTATACCATCCTTTAAAGCACTCAGTGGCCTTTTACCAGAAATTACAGTTTTAAATTAATATATGCTTTCAGAATTAATTCAAATGGCCCCAAAATTCCACAGGCTGCGGTTTTGGGGAAGTTTCGAAATCAGTGGGAGGACATATTATATGCACGGGGCAGGTGGGTATCAGAACCACTTCAGGCGCATCTTTGGTGCCCGCCCAATCCATGCACCTCGAAATTCTGATGCCTGCTGGTAGAACCTCTGAAGAATTTCAGGGCCAGTGTATCTCTTAACATTACATAAATGTGGTAGGCTGTAAAATGACTATCAATTAAAACTGAAAAAAAAATCTGCAGTATACCTTGGCATAAAGATAGGTTTTTTTTGTGAGACTGCCATAGGAATTTATTCTCGGGCACCAATTGTTAATGGGTGCTTTTGTGTTTGGACCGGTGCCTGTCCCTTGATGTAAATTATTTGCTGAGTGTAATGGAGACTGGAATTGTCCTGGGCATTTATCCGTCTCACTGTTGTTATGCACAGAATTGCCTAAAGAAGCTGTGCCATGTCTCAGCAAGAAAATAAAGAAACTGTATTCCAGTCTAAATATGCAACAGGTTGCATTGAATGATGATCTTTCCCCTGTTAAACAATATGCAAATACCTCACTATGACTGCAATATTGAAGTACTTAAGAGAATGATAAATGGTTATAGCATGACATGCACTTATAAAAAAATCTGGATGAAGGTTTTTGTACAAAGCAATAGATCTTCATTTTTTTAAACACCCTAATTACATCAGGTATCGCCTATTTTAGATGCAGAATAAATCTTCCGCCACCCTGCCCTACTCAAAAGCTTTCCTTGACTCTCGAGTTCCAAAGAATGCCTCCAGCTGCACCAATGTGACATTATTATTTCTCATTATCCTTAATTGTGTGAATTTGACCCAGTGGTAGCACTCTGCCCTCTGAGTTAGAAACATATGCGTTCAAACCCCACTTCAGGATTTGAGCACAGTTTGGTTTATGGGGGTGCAGTTAAGTAATAGAACTGAACAATTAGTGCAATAAATATTATTTTGTATTGTTTAATCTTTTTATGTACTTGTATTTCAAGAGTCTACATTCAAATATTTATTTCAGAAAACCATTTTGATTTCACAGTGCTTGCAGGATTGAGTACATTGTGCATTAAAGATTAAAGTATGATTGTGCTTACACTGGGAGCAATCTGAGTTTAAGGGTTGGAGTAATTTATTTGTTTGTCTTGGTCTCAGGGGGTTGGTTAGGTAGGGAAGTGAGGGTGACCCTCCACATTGGTGGTCCAGAATTGTAAGACTGGTCTTGGGCCTTGTGATGTCCCAAACTACCATTAAGAATGACTGACTGCAGTGGCATGACCAGAATGTGTGTGGAGATGCTGTGATTTCCATTCTGGTACAGAGGGATCACATTTGTGGAGCTTGCGTATGGTGTAGGATGTATGTTGCATGAGCCTGAGTTGGTTTTTAACCCCCCACTTGCTGTAGACAGTGGTGTTGAGGGTCTGTCTCCATACTTACTTAACTTTTCTTTGGTTAATTGATGTCCCAGATCTATTTCCAACCCCCCTTAAGATATTCTGTGTTGCCTTTTGCTGTTGAGGTGAATATTGTGTATAAGATGGAGATACGTCTGTGGTAGTCTATTGGAGAGAAGTGGAAGAGTTTCAGGGGAGTAGGGCTGCTTTGGAGTCGACAAGGTATTTCTGGGTTCTGGGGAAGTGTCTAATCTAAGGGAATTATATCGGTCATACTGGATGAGATGCAATTAGCTGGTGGAAAGGCATAATGTGGCCCTTGTAGTGGATTTGGGCTACTCTGATGACCCTTTATTTGTCGGGCTGTTCATTTGAGGTGAGTGTTTGTGGGAGTGCCCAATTGTGTCAGATTGGAGGAGGAAACAGATCTTTAGAATCTTCAGGGAAGTGCAGACTTCCCTACAGGATGAGCGAGAGAGTGATTAATGGGACATTTCTGGACCTCCCTCAGTCTTTTCTGCGGATCTTTGAGGGGTAGACCAGGCAGGAGGTGGGGTACAGTGGCCTCAGTCTACATTTCCAGCTATGGGTTTTGCTGAATGGCCATGGATTAAATCACAATCCTTTAAATCTGGGCCGCCATTGACTTAAATTTGGCAGGCCAAGTTCTCCTTGCTTTGGGAGCTGAAAGCACTTGACATATTTTCAATCTCTTACCTGCCCAGAGGGTCTTGAAGAAGCATTTGTTCAAGTCTTGGAATTACTGGACTGGAAACTTGACTAGCAGCATCTTGAATAAGTAGAGGAGACAGGGTCGGATTTTCATTTTTATTGTGCTTGTCCCACCTAGAAGTGATATGGACAGATTATTTCTTCAGTTAGACTGGCATATATGCTGGTCAGTAAGTAAAGTTCCTTTTGCGCAGAATGGTGAATGTTGGTGGAGGGCGATGCATGAATTGCGCCCTGTAACAAATTGAGTGAGTTCTGATGGGCCTTCTTTTTTCACCCTCCCTTTTGTTTGTTTGGAGGTGATGGGATTGGTTGTGTACAGTAGTACATTGTTGGTATGTAGAGGTACTTTGTGCTTAGTCCCTCCACCCCACTCTGTACTCTCTGTGGAGGCTCAATGTGGGAAGTTGAGGTCATTGACATGAAGTATGAGCACAGGACTCACTTCCTGAATCACCAAAGGCCATTCTCTTAAGTGTACAGAATGGTCACTTGGGTGATGTATCGAATTGAGATTGGCACCCATGGAACTGCACCCCAGCATGAGTCAGCATCTGAAAGAGAAGAGGTGATAAAATTGGGGGTTAAAAAGAAAATGGGAACCTGTCTGTGATTCAGAGTCAGAAAAATCAATTTTTTATAAGACAGTGGTTGTGGTAGTTGTAATGTAAAGTATAGTGCACTAATGTTTCATTAAGCTAATCATTAAATAAGGATTTTAATTGGAAGAGTGAGGATACAGCATTTCAATATAATGTGATGCTTGCATCCATTTTTATCATTGCTACATACCAAGTAAACATCTCAAAATCTCAGTTGACATTAATATGGAGCCGCGTGGGATTTAGCTGTTTTGTTTTCACAAGAGATATTTAAAACAATACGGTGGGATATGATATGAGGCACATTAAAATTCACCACGTGTATTCTGATCCCTCCGAAAGTGTAAGCGGACACACGGCAGAATATTTTTCACAAACCAATTACTTCCCATGCCACCTCAGCTGAAGATCAACGGTCATTATACTTATGGAAAATATCTTGTTAACCAGGGTTCCAGGTAGTTGATCATGCAGTTCTCAGGGTCACCATTTTGTAAGCTTGGTTATATGTTTCTAAGTTTTCTTTAGTGATTTTGTTTTGTCAGCAATCATGACTGAAATAGTGGGAGCTTTGAGAAATTCTGATAAAACTATTTCTACTGCCTACAGTTAAAACAACTGTAAGTTACTAATTTCTGACCACAACAAGAAAATCATTTCTAAATACATTTTTTATTTATTCGTTCATGGGAAGTGGGCGTCGCTTGCAAGGCCAGCATTTATTGCCCATCCCTAATTGCCCTTGAGAAGGTGGTGGTGAGCCGCCGCCTTGAACCGCTGCAGTCCGTGTGGTGACAGTTCTCCCACAGTGCTGTTAGGAAGGGAGTTCCAGGATCTTGACCCAGCGACAATGAAGGAACGGCGATATATTTCCAAGTCGGGATGGTGTGTGACTTGGAGGGGAACGTGCAGGTGGGGTTGTTCCCATGTACCTGCTGCCCTTGTCCTTCTCGGTGGTGGAGGTCGTGGATTTGGGAGGTGCTGTCGAAGAAGCCTTGGCGAGTTGCTGCAGTGCATCCTGTAGATGGTACACACTACAGCCACGGTGCATCGGTGGTGAAGGGAGTGAATGTTTAGGGTGGTGGATGGGGTGCCAATCAAGCGGGCTGCTTTGTCCTGGATGGTGTTGAGTTTCTTGAGTGTTGTTGGAGCTGCACTCATGCAGGCAAGTGGGGAGTATTCCATCACACTCCTGACTTGTGCCTTGTAGATGGTGGAAAGGCTTTGGGGAGTCAGGAGGTGAGTCACTCGCCACAAAATACCCAGCCTCTGACCTGCTCTTGTAGCCCCATTCCAATAGTATGACCCCTGTGTTCTGTTGTGACCATGTACCCTTTTATCCTGTTATCTGTCCTGCAAATCCTGCTATTGACAACTAATAACAAGATGTTTTAATAATAGATTGCCCAATGAATAGGAGGATAAAATCAGAATTTGAAATTCCTATATCAGGACAAAAGGAGGTAATTGGGCAAAATAAGGTGGTGAGTTGCTTCCTGGGGATAATGGTGACAGTGAGGTTGTTTTGAAAAATAATTGATTTACTAATAGTAATGCATAAGCATGATTGGCTGAATGGCCACCTTCTGTGCTGTAATTTCTAGGAGTTTATAATATGTTAGTTTGTAGAGATAAAAAGAATTGTGAATGCTGAAAAGTTGAAATAAAGTGGAAAAATGCTGGAAACACACCACAGACCTGTTAGTGTTTGAAAAGAGAAAAATTTAAAAACGGGTGGGTTGGGGGCGGGAGGGGTCATTGAAAATTGCCACCATTTCAGACCCGCCCCAACCCACCTCCAACCCGCCCATTTCCAGTTTTCACCGGGGCGGGTAAAGGGGCGGGGGACCAACGCATTCCCAGGAGGCGGGTCAGGCCTTAAAACCTTCCAAGGAGGCTTTGGGCCTCCATTTTTCACTAATTCCTGATTTCAATCCCGGGGGGCCGGGATTCCCGGGCCTTCTGCTTTACGCCTTGTGAGAGCAGGCGAGACGGCCCGAGAAACAAGTAAGTGCCTATAAAGACACAGCTTGTGGCCCGGAGGAGCAGGGGTGCTTCCCCCAGGACGAATTAGCAACCCTGCATTGACCCCACAACCCTCGTGAACCCCCCCCCCCCCCCCCGATCGCGGACCCCAGATCCCCCGATCCCGATCCCCGACCCTGATCCTACCCTCAATCCCCCAACCCCTATCCTCCGTCCCCCAACTCCGATCCTCCGAGCCCCAACCCTCCCCCTTCGACCCTACCCCTCAACGATCGCGGACCCCTGCGATGATCTCCGATCCCGACAACACCACCCCCCCCCCCCCCCATGACTGACCTCCGATTCCATCCCCCATGAATCGCGATCCCGTGCCCACCTGTGTCCACCTATGCCCTTTGCCTACCCGTGACCCATGCCCACCCATGCACCCCTGTGCCCACCCGTGCCCCCCCCCTCCCTAATCCATACGGACAAAGACTTACCTGAAGACGTCCTCTCCCTGGCTGGTCTCCCTTCCGACTGAGACTGGCCTGTCAATCAGCCGGTCAGTTGGACAGGAAACCAACAAAACAAAAGACGTCCTTAAGCCAAAATCGTCAGGATGTCCGGCAAACCTGTACTAATGGTTTTCTCGACCTCAAATTGTCTCTCCGTCCCCTTCCTGGCTCCGTTTTAAAATCACCCCCTTGGTGTCAGTTTTTACCATCAATATAACGAATAAACTTTGGGAGATGATCGGGAAACTTCTGTATGTGTTCTGTCTGTGTGCACAAGCACAACAATAGCACAAGGCTAATTACAAACTAGGTTTGGGAGGAGGGTAAAAATGAAAATTTGGATCTTATTTTGATGCTTTAGAAAGTACAATCAGAGACTCTCAGTGCATGGTGAGGAGTGGGCACCCTTTGCCCCGATTATGTGTCAGCCGTGGCGCAGTGGTAATACTCTCGCCTGTGAGTCAGAAGGTTGTGGGTTCAAGTCCCACACTGAAGATTTGAGTACAAAATCTAGGCCGACACTCCAGTGCAGTGCTGAGGGAGTGCTGCACTTTCAGAGGTGCTGTCTTTCGGATGAGATGTTAAACCGAGGCCCCGTCTGCCCTCTCAGGTGGGTGTAAAAAATCCCATGGCACTATTCGAAGATGAGCTGGGGAATTCTCCCTGAACTAGAGAACTAAAGCCAGAGCTCCCTGGATGACAAAAGAGATAGTGAGTAAGATGAAGTGGAAAAAAGGGGCTAATGACAGATGTCAGGTTGATAACACAAGTGAGAACCAGGCAGAATATAGAAAGTTCAGAGGGGAAGTGAAAAAGGAAATAAGAGGGGCATAGAGAGAGTATGAGAATAGAGTGGCGGCAAACATAAAAGGGAATCCAAAAGTCTTCTACAGACATGTAAACAATAAACAGGTAGTAAGAGGAGGGGGGGGGGGCTGATTAGGGACCATAAAGAAGATCTACTCATGGAGGCAGAGGGGATGGCCAAGGTACTAAATGAGTACTTTGCATCTGTCTTTATCAAGGAAGAAGATACTGCCAGAGTCTCAGTAAAGGAAGATATAGCTGAGATACTGGATGGGCTAAAAATTGATAAAGAAGAGGTACTTGAAAGGATGGCTGTACTTAAAGTAGATAAGTCACCCGGTCCGGATGGGATGCATCCTAGGTTTCTGAGGGAAGTAAGGGAGTAAATTGCGGAGGTACTGGCCATAATCTTCCAAACATCTGTAGATACGGGGGTGGTGCCAGAGGACTGGAGAATTGCAAATGTTACACCCTTGTTCAAAAAAGGGTGTAGGGATAAACCTAGCAACTATAGGCCAGTCAATTTAATCTCAGTGGTGGGGAAACTTTTAGAAACGATAATCAGGAACAGGTGGATTGATTAGGGAAAGCCAGCACGGATTTGTTAAAGGCAAATCATGTTTAACTAACCTGAGAGTTTTTTGATGAGGTAACAGAGAGGATAGATGAGGGTGCAGTTGATGTGGTGTATATGGACTTTCAAAAGGCGTTTGATAAAATGCTTCTCATCAAGATTGCGGCCCAAAGAATAAAGGAGGCAGTAGCAACATGGATACAGAATTGGCTACGGGACAGGAAATAGAGAGTAGTGGTGAACAGTTGTTTTTCGGACTGGAGGGAGGTGTACAGTGGTGTTCCCCAGGGTCAGTGCTGGGACCACTGCTTTTCTTGATATATATTAATGACTTGGACTTGTGTGTACAGGGCACAATGTCAAAATTTGCAGATGACACTTGGAAGGATAGTGGATAGTGATAGACTTTAAGAGAATATAGACAGGCTGGTGGCATGGGCTGTCATACGGCGGATTAAATTTAATGTAGAAAAATGTGAAGTGATACATTTCGGTAGGAAGAATGAAGAGAGGCAACATAAACAACTCTAAAAGGGGTACAGGAACAGAGAGATCTGGGGGTATATGTGCACAAATCATTGAAGGTGGCAGGGCAGGTTGAAAAAGCGGTTAAAAAAGCATACGCGATCCTGGGCTTTATAAATACAGGCAAATTGCTCAAAAGTATAGAAGTCATGATGAACCTTTATAAAACACTGGTTCGGCCACAACTGGAGTATTGTGTCCAGTTCTGGGCACTGCACTTCAGGAAAGATGTGAAGGCCTTAGAGAGGGTGCAGAAGAGATTTACTAGAATGATTCCAGGGATGAGGGACTTTTGTTACATGGACAGACTGGAGAAGCTGGTGGTGTTCTCCTTGGAACAGGGACGGTTGCGAGGAGATTTGATAGAGGTATTCAAAATCATGAAGGGTTTACTCAGAGCAGATTGAGAGAAACTGTTCCCATTGGCAGAAGGGTCAAGAACAGAGGACATAGATTTAAGGTGATTGGCAAAAGAACCGAAGATGACATGAGGATAAACTTTTTTACACAGCGAGTGATTAGGATCTGGAATGCACTGCCTAAGGGGATGGTGGAGGCAGATTCAATCATGGCCTTCAAAAGGGAACTGGATGAGTACTTGAAAGAAAAAATTTGTACGGGGCTACGGGGAAAGGACGAGGGAGTGGGACTAGCTGGATTGCTCTTGCATTGAGCCGGCCTGGACTCGATGGGCCGAATGGCCTACTTCCTTTCTATTTACCTTTCTCTGATTCTATGATTCTATTTCCTGGCCTCAACCAACATCACTAAAACAGATTATCTGATCATTAACACATTGCTGTTTGAGAGACGTTACTATGTGTAAATTGGCTGCCGCATTTCCTACATTACAACAGTGACTACACTTCAAAAAGTACTTCATTGACTGTAAAGCGCTTTGGGGCATCCTGAGGTCGTGAAAGGCGCTACACAATGCAAATCTTTCTTTCTTTTCCTTTCTTTTTAGCATCCCCTCTCCTCTTTCCGATGGCTCACTGTTTTTATATGCAGAGTAGCTGAGCCATATCAACCAGAAAGTTCTGAGGTGGCTGATCTTAACCATGGTGGTGTTGGAGAGTTCTACAGTTGGTGTTGGCTTCCCTGGATTGCGGAGGGGCTGAGGTCCATACTTATGGGCGTGGGGTGATGACACGATTCAGCTCAGTGATGATACCCCTATGGTTGAATAGCCCACTGCCGTTTATTGTTAAACCTACCATGTGAATAATGGCCAGTTGATGGAGGGGAGCCGGCCTGATTGCCTCCAGGAGAGGAGGAGTAAGGAAGAGAGATTGGTGGAGAAAACCTAAAACAAAGCTGATACTCATTCATCCAATTACTTTCCTATAACAAAATTATTTGGATTCTTATTTGACTTTGACAGGAGACTGAAATTTTCATGTCAGGGCTTCTGTCCATATATGGTATGTGGCGTGCATTGTACTGGTTTATTCACTGTTATATAAAAACATTTAGATGGTGAAGTACAAATAAATTTGATGCCCAGTAGTAGGGATAAAAACAGTTTGTGCCATTGCAGTTAAACTTTCCATTGTACGTAATTAGCATAATGTGTATTATTTGCAGTAAATTAAAGGTGCATTATGATTTCTGAATTATTCAATGTGAAAGCAGTCCAAATCAATGCTTTTTATATTAACAGCATTAGAATGATGTAGAAAAGAAGCAGTTTGCTTCAACTGGTGTTACCGGTAAAGTTGCTAATGTTATTTTAGCAGGAACAATTCAACAGCTAACATGTGAATTTAAAATGGTCATGACAAAAAAAAATGCAAGCAGGTAGTAGCTTTGCTGTTGTCTCAGAATCGCCATTTTGAATGTGGTCAGCAATCCTTTGCCACTCTCCTGCAATCTGATGCTATTTCTCAGGCTGTAAGGCCTGAGAAAAGCTTCCTTACATTTGTCAACCCCAGTCCATCACCGGCATCTCCACATAATTTCTCAGGCTGGAATAGGCTCACTCTTGTCTGACAGGCTGGATGAAAGTAGGACTGCGAAGTTAATGGCGCATGAGTGCAATTATCTATCTATATTTTAATGTATTAAAAATCTTACGTCTGTGCATTCCTGGTGTTAACGTTTCCATCAGAAATTGCTATATCGAAATGTGATGGAAACTGCTTATAGTCACATCCATCGGTCTCAGTGAAGGTGCTGCAACACCATCACTGGCAGGAGGGTGTAATCACAGCGCGACAAGTTTACATAGGTAGTTTACACGATAAACATAGACGTAGGAATTTATAATGGAAATATATGAAAATAAGGACAGCTGCTCAGCTTGTACTGCAGAGAAAGTCCACTGCTCCACCCAACTCTTTTTTTTGCTTCCCAAATTGCTATACGTTTTGCTATTTAACTGTAAATAATAATATAAAATCAAAGTATTATAGTAAAATAAGGACAGAATGTCAGGCCCCAGTTTTAACACCGGATGGGTTCTGGGTGAGTGGGTGATGAGATGAGTTGGAAACTCACCCGCTGCTGCAGTAATGAGGCCCAGGTTATTTTAACTCCCAGGTCTCATTTACGTCCTGCCAGCCGCCGACGCAAGGTACAGGGACACAGGAACAGGTGTAGGTTATTCAGCCCCTCGACCCTGTTCCCCCATTCAATTAGATCGTGGCTAACCTGCATCTTAACTCCATCAACCTGCCTTGGTTGCATAACCCTTAATATCCTCGCCTAACAAAAAGGTAGGTGGCAGGATTGGGTTCAGGGAGTATCTCGTGGGGTCTTGCTTTCTGAAAGGGAGTGAGTCCGGGGCAACGGTGGTATAAGTTTTACAAAGCAAAGTAAAAATATGTATCTCTTTTGGCCTCTTCTGGGGCTGATCCTCTCCCGACCGGTTCAGCCTGGTGGGAAAAGTCACAGCAGCTTCCACACTCAGGCCTGAGTTAAAATTACAGTCGGGTCCTGATGACTTAAAAAGGAAAAATTTGCAGGCGTATGGGAAGAGAGCAGGGGCGTGGGGCTAATTGGATGGCTCTCCAGGGAGCCGCACAGGCATGGTGGGCCGATTGGCCTACTTCTGTGTTGTATCATTCTATGGCAACGAAACTACCGGATTGTCATAAAAACCCATCTGGTACACTAATATCCATTAGGGAAGGAAACCTGCCGTTCTTACCCAGTCTGGCCTGTATGTGACTCCAGACCCACAGCAATGTGATTGATTCTTAATTGCCCTCTGAAATGGCCTAGCAAGCCACTCAGTTGTACAATCTCGCCATGGAAAGTCACAATAAGAATAAAAATGGACGGACCACCCGGCATTGGACCACTAGGCACCGGACACGACAAAGGCAAACCAAGTCCAGTCGACCCTGCAAGGTCCTCCTCACTAACATCTGGGGACTTGAGCCAAAATTGGGAGAGCTGTCCCACAGACTAGTCAAACAACAGCCTGACATAGCCATACTCACAGAATCATCCCTTTCAGCCAACGTCCCAGACTTTTCCATCAATATCCCTGGGTATGTCCTGTCGCACCGGCAGGATAGACTGACTAGAGGTGGCGGTACAGTGATATACAGTCAGGAGGGAGTGGCCCCGGAAGTCCTCAACATTGATTCCGGACCTCATGAAATCTCATGGCATCTGGCAAGGAAACTTCCTGCTGATTACCACCTACCACCCTCCCTCAGCTGATGAATCAGTCCTCCTCCATGTTGTGCACCACTTGGAGGAAGCACTGATGGTAGCAAGGGCACAGAATGTACTCTGGGTGGGGGACCTCAATGTCCATCACCAAGAGTGGCTCGGTAGCACCACTACTGACCGAGCTGGCCGAGTCCTGAGGGATATAGCTGCCAGACTGGGCCTGTGGCAGGTGGTGAGCGAACCAACATGAGGGAAAAACCTACTTGACCTCGTCCTCACCAATCTACCTGTCGCAGAAGCATCTGTCCATGACAGTATTGGTAGGAGTGACCACCGCACAGTCCTTGTGGAGATGAAGTCCCGTCTTCTCACTGAGGACACCATCCAACGTGTTGTGTGGCACTACCACCGTGCTAAATGGGATAGATTCAGAACAGATCTAGCAGCTCAAAACTGGGCATCCATGAGGCGCTGTGGGCCATCAGCAGCAGCAGAATTGTATTCCAGCACAATCTGTAACCTCATGGCCCAGCATATTCCTCACTCTACCATTACCAACAAGCCAGGAGATCAACCCTAGTTGAATGAGGAGTGTAGAAGAGCATGCCAGGAGCAGCACCAGGCGAACCTAAAAATGAGGTGCCAACCTGGTGAAGCTACAACTCAGGACTACATGCATGCTAAACAGTGGAAGCAACGTGCTATAGACAGAGCTAAGCGATTCCACAACCAACGGATCAGATCAAAGCTCTGCAGTCCTGCCACATCCAGTCGTGAATGGTGGTGGACAATTAAACAACTAATGGGAGGAGGAGGCTCCATGAACATCCCCATCCTCAATGATGGCAGAGTCCAGCACGTGAGTCAAAAGACAAGGCTGAAGCGTTTGCAACCATCTTCAGCCAGAAGTGCCGAGTGGATGATCCATCTCGGCCTCCTCCCGATATCCCCACTATCACAGAGGCCAGTCTTCAGCCAATTCGATTCACTCCACGTGATATCAAAGAATGGCTGAGAGCACTGGATATAGGCCCCAACAACATCGCGGCTGTAGTGTTGAAGACTTATGCTCCAAAATTAGCCGCTCCTCTAGCCAAGCTGTTCCAGTACAGCTACAACACTGGCAACGACCCGACAATGTGGAAAATTGCCCAGATATGTTCTGTCCACAAAAAGCAGGACAAATCCAATCCGGCCAATTACCGCTCCATGAGTCTACTCTCAATCATCTGCAAATTGATGGAAGGTGTCATCGACAGAGCTATCAAGCAGCACTTACTCACCAATAATCTGCTCACCAGTGCTCAGTTTGGGTACCGGCAGGACCACTCGGTTCCAGATCTCATTACAGCCTTGGTCCAAACATGGACTAAAGAGCTGAATTCCAGAGGTGAGGTGAGAGTGACTGCCCTTGACATCAAGGTAGCATTCGACCGAGTGTGGCACCAAGGAGCCCTAGTAAAATTGAAGTCAATGTGAATCAGGGGGAAAACTCTCCAGTGGCTGGAGTCATACCTAGCACAAAGGAAGATGGTAGTAGTTGTTGGAGGCCAACATCTACAGGATGCACTGCAGCAACTCGCCAAGGCTTCTTCGACAGCACCTCCCAAACCCGTGACCTCTACCACCTCGAAGGACAAGAGTAGCAGATACATGCGAACAACACTACCTGCACGTTCCCCTCGAAGTCACACATCATCCAGACTTGGAAATATATCCCCGTTCCTTTATCGTCGCTGGGTCAAAATCCTGGAACTCCCTTCCTAACAGCACTGTGGGAGAACCTTCACCACACGGACTGCAGCGGTTCAAGAAGGCAGCTCACCACCACCTTCTCAAGGGCAATTAGGGATGCACAATAAATGCCGGCCTCGCCAGCAACGCCCACATCCCATGAACTAATTTTTAAAAATCATCTCCCCCCCAAGACATTGCTGCAGGAGTTCCTCAGGGCAGTGTCCTAGGCTTCAGCTGCTTCACCAATGACCTTCCCTCCATCATAAGGTCAGAAATGGGGATGTTCGCTGATGATTGCACAGTGTTCAGTTCCATTCACAACCCCTCAGATAATGAAGCAGTTCGTGCCCGCATGCAGCAAGACCTGGACAACATCCAAGCTTGGCTGATAAGTGGCAAGTAACATTCGTGCCAGACAAGTACCAGGCAATGACCATCTCCAACAAGAGAGAGTCTAACCACCTCCCCTCGACATTCAACGGCATTACCATCGCCAAATCCACCACCATCAACATCCTGGGGGTCATCATTGACCATAAACTTAACTGTACCAGCCACATAAATAATGTGGCTACAAGAGCAGGTCAGAGGCTGGGTATTCTGCAGCGAGTGACTCACCTCCTGACTCCCAAAACCTTTCCACCATCTACACGGCACAAGTGAGGAGTGTGATGGAATACTCTCCACTTGCCTGGATGAGTGCAGCTCCAACAACACTCAAGAAGCTCGACACCACTTTACAGCCAACTTAGTACATTTTAAATTGTAATCACTGTCGTAATGTTGCAATGTAGGAGATGCAACAGCCAATTTGCACACAACAGGATCCCACAGTCAGCAATGAGATAATGACCAGATAAACTGTTTTAGATGTTGGTTGAGGGATAACTATCGGCCAGGACACCGTGGAGAACTCTGCTGCTCTTCTTCGAATAGTGCAACTACGTCCATCTGGGAGGGCAGATGAAGCCTCAGTTTAATGTCGCATCCGAAAAATGGAACCTCTGACAGTGCAGAACTGCCTACACTGAATTACCAGCCTAGTTTATGTGCTCAAGTCTCTGGAATGGGACTCGAACCACAACCTTCTGCCCCAGTGACGAGAATACTACCACTGAGTCACAGCTGACACTATCATTTCAGTTGCAATATATTTACTTGTTGGAGGATATGCAATATCTGTTCTTTTATTCAAAAATAAGGGGATTGGTGACAGCTACCACTGGAAAATTAAACACTTATATAAAAAGGCTGTGTCAACATGAATATGTGGCAAACCTTCTTGTGGTAAAGAAGAAAGAACGAACTTTGATTTATACAGTGCCTTTCATGACCTCAGGACATCCCAAAGCACTTTACAGCCAATGAAGCACAGTTGTAATGTAGGAAACACGGCAGCCAATTCGTGATTGCGCTTAGTACTTGTGGGACTGGGGAACCAGAACAGTTGGGATGATTTTTGCCACAATATCAATTACAGATGAAATGCTGTAGTGTGTTTGGTGCAGCTTGTCATTGGCCGGGTATTTCCTTGGAGCTGCTCCTGCTCCGCCATGACTTCACTGGAAGCGCAGCAGAAACCACGCTCAATTGGAAATTTCTGGCCAATTGTGTTCTGTGTTTGTAGCCAAGTAAAAAAGTTGGCAAACGTTTTTTTCCATTTAAGATCTGTTTTTCCAGTAACCATGCTGTGGTATCTTTCTACAGGTATGGTTGCAATTGGTCATTTTCCATGGAGTAGAAATGTATGTGGTCACAAATTGTTCCTGAGTGCCACCCTCTTTATCTGCATGCACAAGTGCTGAATAAGTGGAAATGGCCTTGTTAAAACAAATTAACGTTAATTACAGTACCCCTGTAATACATGTTTTATCCTAAGGTTAGATTACTTCCATCTAGCCATTGATGTCTGTTGGTGTAATTCTATGGAGCAGTTTTTAATGTCTAAACCTTCCTGGATTTTGTTGTCACTTAATTTTGCTCTATTAAATACTGGTCTTTGTTGAGTAATGTGACTGGAAGTTCAAGCTGAAAGGAGCACTGTTTACCTGCCAAGAATAGGTACTTGAATGGATGGGGATGATGCCTGTACTTGTGCCAGTAGAGTAATTGCCCCCAGTTCTGTGTGATGTTCTAACAAAGCCAGCGTAGAAACTTCCTCTAAAGATACATGACACCCCATTCTTTCCAGCAGACTCCTGGAGTGAACTGTCTTGAACAAAGCCCAACAATATGTCAAATTGATGTTGGAAGCTTGCAGCAAGAATGTCCCCACTATATCATTAGGATAGGTTGGAGGAGATGTGCCAGTTACTGTAGCCTATTATTGTTGTCTTGAGCTGGAATATCTTCATGTTCCCACAGGTAAAAACATTTTTCTGTGTTCTAGTGATGTTAGTGACTGACCTAGTGCTGTACTGTAATTACAGTAGGTACAAATAGATTCCAAAGTAAGCAGCTTCTAATCTAAGTATAGTGAGATTTACTGCTCGTGATGGCACTTCTGAAACAGTCATGCCCTGAAGGATTGTATTTATGACTAACAGTCTGTTATAATGCATGGCGAAGTCTAATGAAACCGTTGGAAGCTGGATACAGCATCACTCTCCTAATGTAATGTTTTGGTACTGTTTGCCATCCATGTAATGTATGTGCAAATAATATCGGTTACCTGCACTTTTCTCTTTTTCCCCTCATACTTTCCTGTCACAAAGGTGCAGGCTCTTGCCACGATATGATTACACAGAGTCTGGCAGCCCTCTGGCCCCACTGCCACTTGTCTTTCTTCATGAGTGAGCCTCAACAGTGAGTGTTAGCAGGATATTCAACTGTGAAAGGCATCACCACCACACTTGATTCTGTCCTCACTCGACGCCTGTACATGCGTACTTGTTAGCGGGGGTCATTGGATAAGGATCAGGAGTGGAAACCCTGGCTGATTCTTGTGTTCACCTCCTAGCTCAGTGGCGTTGAGGCCTATTGTGGTGCTTCCATTGCTGTCCTGGCTAAGAAATTTTAGGGTAAATTTTGTAACCTTCCATTCCTGACTTGGAGTCTTGCTTCGCAGGAACACAGATGAGAGAATTGGGAGTGCAGGTCAGTGTGCTTGATTTGTGCTCCCAATTTTCTGTTGATTAATTTTAATGAACTTGAGAAAATTTATCTCAAATTAATATATCTTTCTCTTCCAACTGACTTGCTGTTGGCTTCCAGTATATTTTGTTTTAATAACAGACACCAATGGATAGTTTCATGGCAATAAACTAATCACACTTCACGATCACATCTGAACCCATTTAATTAAATTATTATTCTTTATGTGTTAGCTTGGCTTATTAGTACCTCTCTTACCTCTGAGTAAGAAGGTTATATATTCAAGCCCCATTCAAGGATTTGAAAATGTAATCTGGGTTGACGCTGAGGGAGTACTGCATTGCCAGAGGTGCTGTCTTTCGGATAAGCCTTTAAACTGAGGTCTGCCTGCTCTGGTGGATGTGAAAGATCCATGACACTATTTGAAGAAGAGCAATAAAATTCTCTTGGTGTCCTGGTCACGAGTTGTCCCTCAATCAAAACCACCAAAACAGATTATTGCTGTTCGTAGCAACCTTGCTATGTGCAGATTGACTGCTATGTTTGCCTACTTAACAACAGTGACTACACTTCAAAAGTAACTCATTGGCTGCGAAGGACTTTATGATGCCTTGTGGTCATGAATTGGTGTTACTGTATGTAAATTCAAGTTCTATATGGTAACATAGTAGGTACAGCACAGGAAGAGGCCATTCGGCCCATCGTACCTGTGTTGGTTCTTTGAAAGAGCTATCCAAATAATCCCATTCCCCTGCTCTTTCCCCATAGCCCTGTAAATTTTTTCCCTTCAAATTCTTAATCAGTTTTAGGTGGCTGTTATTGTTGTTCCGATATGTTCTGGATGTAAGAGTTTACCACTAATCAAGTACAGATTATTTTTCAATAAAATGGGGTAATGAGATCACGTACCATTAATTACCCAGCGTGACTGTCATCTCACGTCAGGGAGAGGGAGTGGATGGTCAGTCATTGTGGGTATGCTAGCTGCTGCCAACTCACAAACAGAATAAAGGCCACTGTATCTGGGAGTGATTACTGGGCTTTCATCTATTTTGCAGTAATTACTGGCTAGAATCTATCTCGGAGTTTGACACTAATAAACCCCTTGAGCTTCACTCTCCCACTTGATGATGTCATTTGATTGGATTATGGTTTTGTAGTCACTCCCAGGTAACCATTGTTTTGTATGGATTCTCATTGTGTCTAGTGTTAGATAAACACATGCCTGTATTCCTGATATGCACTCTCTGTGTACAAAGCTTTGCTCCAGGAGTGCTAAAGACAGAAATTTACCTCAAAGTCACTATTCCTCAGTTAAATACTATTTTGCCACTTCTGACTGAAGTGGATGTTTCACCGATCCCTACTGTTTTGCCTTCAGTTGCTGAGGCCATAAGCTCTGGAATTCCCTCCCAAAACCTCTCCGCCTCTCTACCTCTCTTTTCCTTTAAGACGCTCCTTAAAACTTACCTCTTCGACCAAGCTTTTGGACACTTGTCCTAATATCTCCTTATGTGGCTCAGTGTCAAATTTTGTTTGATAACGGTCCTGCGATGTGCCTTGGGACGTTTTACTACGTTAAAGGCGCTATATAAATGCAAGTTGTTGTTGTTTATCTGATCGAGACACTGGAGGGTGGTCGACACATGTGGGACTGTACACCATCCAGATTCCTCACCTTCAGGAGGTGAGAGAAGAAAATTGAGTTGTGGCGGGTGGAGGGAGGGAGATCATTTTGACCTTTTCAATAGGTCCAATTAAAGTAATCGGGCATTTCATATGCTCTTTAGGTATTTTGTAGAATAGAGTTGGTAGCATATCATTTTCATGACACGGGGAATTTTAGCCTCCGAGGACAGGCCGCAAACGCACCTACTTCCGGTTTAATGGAGGTGGGTTGGGGGGGATGGGCGAGTAACACGCTCTCGAGAGGCGGGCCAGTAATTTAAATATGTTAATGAGGCTGCGTGCCTCAGATTTTAGCAGTCATTTAGATTTAACGGCTGCAGGCTGGGCTTCTGAGGGCTTGGGAAATCCGGCAGCTAAAGGGAGAACTGCAGGATTCGGCAGATAAGGCCTTTTACAGTACTGCTTGTGGGCCAGGAGGAGCAGAAGTGCTTCCCACTGGCCCCCCCCCCCAAGCAAACCATCTGCCAACCCACGATCCGATCCCTGCCCCCTTGTGATCTTCAGGCCGAATCCCCTCGCAATCTCTTTACCTGCACCCCCCTTCCCCACCTCCAACTGCGATCGTTCCCTCCCTACCTCCCGCCTCTCCGATCCCCGGCTGTGGGCTTCCACCGCATGCCTTCCCACCTCTCAATCTGGCTGGCTGTCGGGCAGGAAACAATTCAAATGAGGTCCTACCCGTTAAATTTGGCAGGACCTCTGCGTTTCCCATATTTCCAGGTTTCCTGGCCGCTAAATGTTGCCCCTGCTTCCTACCCGTTAAATTTGGCTGGACCTCTGCGTTTCCCATATTTCCAGGTTTCCTGGCCGCTAAACGTTGTCCCTGCTTCCTCCCCGCCTCCCCGTAAATATCGGGGGCACAGTTTATGTTGTGTTGCTGTCCATCTTCTGTTGTGAGTCCACAAACCATGGCTTGTCACATCATGTTCTGAAAGCCTTTTATTTGACTTATACCAAATTAGAAATTGTGATTCCTTCTTGCTGTGCATTCCCTGAAATTCGAGGCGGCTGTTTTTGCAGTATTATTTCTAAGGGTGGATATCGTGCTAGATAGGCGCATTCAGAAAATTGGCCCTAGTGTCAACTTAATGATTGGAGACATCTTTAAATTTATATTTACATCAGATTTAATATACAGCCGTATCTGCTCATTGCACAGATTCCTTTTGAAAATTGGGCTGCTCACCTGGATTTCAAGATGGCTTTACCAAATATTTGTAACGTTAGTGCAGGTCCTGAGAAATCTTTGACTTTTGACAGATACGGACACATTTCAGCGAGTATACGTAACTCATCATTGAGTTATCCCTTTCAGAAATGGAGCAGTTCTGGTCCGATTTAAGATAAATGCTCCTACAAATATTAGTTTTTAGTTCAATACCTTGAGAAATCCTTGCACAAAAGCTGTAAGTTAGCGGATGTCTTTGTGTCCTGTTACATTAGATTACTGATACAAAATGGACACTAAAACCTTTCACACTCACCAGATTTTGACAGCTGAAATCAAATTTTGATCTGTTTCGGTCAAGTTGAAATTAAACTTTGAGAAACTGAGATAATGCCTAACTATAGAATTAGCACTGATGTAAGCATAAATTCCTTCAAATTCTGCAATCTTGTTAGTTCAATCATCTGAATAAATGTTCTCTTGTAACCCTTACTGCTATCACAGAAATCATTGAATCAAAGAAAGGTTACAGCACGGATGGAGGCCGTTCGGCCCATCTGGTCCACGCCGGCTCAATGCAAGTGCAATCCAGATAGTCCCACTCCCCCGCCCTTTCCCCGTAGCCCGACAATTTTTTTCCTTTGAAGTTCTTATCCAGTTCCCTTTTGAAGGACATGATTGAATCTGCCTCCACCACCCCCTCGGGCAGTGCATTCCAAATCCTAACCACTCGCTGTGTAAAAATGTTTATCCTCATGTCACCTTTGGTTCTTTTGCCAATCACCTTAAATCTCTGTCCTCTGGTTCTTGACCCTTCCGCCAATGGGAACAGTTTCTCTCCATCTACTCTGTCTAGACCCTTCATGATTTTGAATACCTCTATCAAATCTCCTCGCAATCTTACCTGTTCCAAGGAGAAGAACCCCAGCTTCTCCAGTCTATCCACGTAACTAAAGTCCCTCATCCCTGGAATCATTCTAGTAAATCTCTTCTGCACCCTCTGTAAGGCCTTCATATCTTTCCTAAAGTGCAGTGCCCAGAACTGGACACAATACTCCAGTTATGGCCGAACCAATGTTTTATAAAGGTTCATCATGACTTCCATACTTTTGTACTCTATGCCTCTATTGATAAAGCCCAGGATTCCATATGCTTTTTTAACCGCTTTCTCAACCTGCCCTGCCACCTCCAACGATTTGTGCATGTATACCCCTAGATCTCTCTGTTCCTGTACCCCTTTTAGAATTGTGCCCTCTAGTTTATATTGCCTCTCCTCATTCTTCCTACCGAAATGTATCACTTTGCATTTTTCTGTATTAAATTTCATCTGCCGCAAGTCTGCCTATGCCACCAGCCTGTCTATATCCTCTTGAAGTCTATCACTATTCTCCTCACTGTTTACTACCTTTCCAAGTTTTGTGTCATCTGCAAATTTTGACATTGTGCCATGTACACCCAAGTCCAAGTCATTAATATATATCAAGAAAACTAACCCCTGGGGAACACCACTGTACACCTCCCTTCAACCATTCACCACTACTCTCTGTTTCTTGTCACTTAGCCAATTCTGTATCCATGTTGCTACCGCCCCCTTTATTCCATGGGCCGCAATCTTGATGAGAAGCCTACCGTGCAGCACTTTATCAAACGCCTTTTGAAAGTCCATATACACCACTTCAACTGCATTGCCCTCATCTATCCTCTCTGTTACCTCATCATAAAACTCTCAGGTTAGTTAAACATGATTTGCCTTTAACAAACCTGTGCTGGCTTTCCCTAATCAATCCACCTGTTCCTGATTATCGTTTCTAAAAGTTTCCCCAACATGGAGGTTAAACTGACTGGCCTATAGTTGCTGGGTTTATCCTTATACCCTTTTTTGAACAAGGGTGTAACATTTGCAATTCTCCAGTCCTCTGGCAGCACCCCCGTATCTACGGATGTTTGGAAGATTATGGCCAGTACCTCCGCAATTTCCTCTCTTACTTCCCTCAGAAACCTAGGATGCATCCCATCCGGACCGGGTGACTTATCTACTTTAAGTACAGCTAACCTTTCAAGTACCTCTTCTTTATCAATTGTTAGCCCATCCAGTATCTCAACTATATCTTCCTTTACTGAGACTCTGGCAGTATCTTCTTCCTTGGTAAAGACAGATGCAAAGTACTCATTTAGTATCTCAACCACCCATTCTGCCTCCATGAGTAGATCTCCTTTATGGTCCCTAATTGGCCCCACCCCTTCTCTTACTACCCGTTTATTGTTTACATGCCTGTAAAAGATGTTTGGATTCCTTTTTATGTTGACTGCCAGTCTATTCTCATAGCCTCTGTTTGCCCCTCTTATTTCCTTTATCACTTCCCCTCTGAACTTTCTATATTCTGCCTGGTTCTCACTTGAGTTATCAACCTGACATCTGTCATAAGCCCCTTTTTTCAATTTCATCTTGCTCACTCTCTCTTTTGTCATCCAGGGAGCTCTGGCTTTAGTTGCCCTGCCTTTCAGGGAGAATTCCCCAGCTCATCTTTGAATAGTGCCATGGGATTTTTTACACCCACCTGAGAGGGCAGACGGGGCCTCGGTTTAACATCTCATCCGAAAGACAGCACCTCTAAAAGTGCAGCACTCCCTCAGTACTGCACTGGAGTGTCGGCCTAGATTTTGTACTCAAATCTTCAGTGTGGGACTTGAACCCACAACCTTCTGACTCACAGGCGAGAGTATTACCACTGCGCCACGGCTGACACATAATCGGGGCAAAGGGTGCCCACTCCTCACCATTCACTGAGAGTCTCTGATTGTACTTTCTAAAGCATCAAAATAAGATCCAAATTTTCATTTTTACCCTCCTCCCAAACCTAGTTTGTAATTAGCCTTGTGCTATTGTTGTGCTTGTGCACACAGACAGAACACATACAGAAGTTTCCCGATCATCTCCCAAAGTTTATTCGTTATATTGATGGTAAAAACTGACACCAAGGGGGTGATTTTAAAAAGGAGCCAGGAAGGGGGTGGGGGGACAATTTAAGGTCGGGAAACCCATTAGTACTGGTTTCCCGGACATCCTGACGATTTTGACGTAAGGACGTCTTTTTTTTCGGTTTCCCATCCGACTGACCGGCTGATTGACAGGCCGGTCTCAGTCGGAAGGGAGACCAGCCAGGGAGAGGACGTCTTCAGGTAAGTCTTTGTTTGTATGGCTGGGTGGGTGGCACGGGGGCATGGGTGGGCAAGGGGGCATGAGTGGGCAAGCGGTATGGGTGGACATAGGTTGGGCACGAGGTCTCGAGTCACGGGGTATGGAATTGGTGGTCAGTCACGATGTGGGGGTGTCAGGATCGGGGATCATCACGGGGGTCCGCGATCGTTGAGGGGGTGTTTCAGGGCTTGGAGGATCGGAATTGGTGGGGGGAGGATCGCGTTTGGGGGATTGGAGGGAAGATCGGGGTCAGGGGTCTGCGATCGGGGGGCTCCGCGAGTGTTGGGGGGTCGGTTCAGGTAGGCTTATTGGGCTTGGGGGAAGCATTCCTGCTCTTCCGGGCCTTCTTGCCTGCTCTCACAAGATGTAAAACAGAAAGCCCGGGAATCCCGGCCCCCCGGGATTGAAATCAGGAATTAGTGAAAAATGGAGGCCTGATGCTTCCTTGAAAGGTTTTAAGACCCGTCCCGCCTCCTGGGAGCGGGTTGGTCCCATGCCCCTTTTCCCGCCCCGGGGGAAACTGGAAATGGGCGGGTTGAAGGAGGGTTGGGGGCGGGTTTGAAATGGTGGCAATTTTCAATGACCCCCTGCCCCAACCCACCTGTTTTTTAATTTGACAATTGAGCCCAACTGTCCAAACTAACAATAATTTCTGCTGAAGGGTCGCCACCAAAAAAGTTAACTTGTCATTTCTCTTTTCAAACACTAACAGGTCTGTCGTCTGTTTCCAGCATTTTTTCTCTTTATTTCAACTTTTCAGCATTCACAATTCTTTTTATCTCTACAAACTAACATATTATAAACTCCTAGAAATTACAGCACAGAAGGTGGCCATTCAGCCAATCATGCTTATGCATTACTATTAGTAAATCAATTATTTTTCAAAACAACCTCACTGTCACTATTATCCCCAGGAAGCAACTCACCACCTTATTTTGCCCAATTACCTCCTTTTGGCCTGATACGGACACCCAGCTGAATGTTTTTCACAAACCAATTACTTCCCATGCCACCTCAGCTGAATGGTCATTAGTCTCATGGAAAATATCTTGTTAACCAGGGTTCCAGGTAATTAATCATGCAGTTCTCAGGGTCAC
This sequence comes from Heptranchias perlo, assembly GCF_035084215.1. Lineage (NCBI taxonomy): Eukaryota > Metazoa > Chordata > Chondrichthyes > Hexanchiformes > Hexanchidae > Heptranchias > Heptranchias perlo. The sequence continues at coordinate 121,346,484 of NC_090325.1, read as the reverse complement.
CATTTTGTAAGCTTGGTTATATGTTTCTAAGTTTTCTTTAGTGATTTTGTTTTGTCAACAATCATGACTGAAATAGTGGGAACTTAGAGAAATTCTGATTAAAACTAATTTTGCTGCCTACAACAACTGTGAGTTACTAATTTCTGACCACAACAAGCAAATCATTTCTAAAAACGTTTTTTTTATTCGTTCATGCGTTGTGGGCGTCACTGGCAAGGCCAGCATTTATTGCCCATCCCTAATTGCCCTTGAGAAGGTGGTGGTGAGCTGCCTTCTTGAACCGCTGCAGTCCCACAGTGCTGTTAGGTAGGGAGTTCCCACAGTGCTGTTAGGTCGGGAGTTCCAGGATTTTGACCCAGCGACGATGAAGGAATGGCGATATATTTCCAAGTCCGTATGGTGTGTGATTTGGAGGGCAACGTGCATGTGGTATTGTTCCAATATGCCTGCTGCCCTTGTCCTTCTAGGTCATAGAGGTCGCGGGTTTGGGAGGTGCGGTCGAAGAAGCCTTGGCGAGTTGCTGCAGTGCATCCTGTGGATGGTACACACTGCAGCCACGGTGCCCCAGTGGTAAAGAGAGTGAATGTTTAGGGTAGAGAATGGGGTGCCAATCAAGCAGGCTGCTTTGTCCTGGATGGTGTCGGGCTTCTTGAGTGTTGTTGGAGCTGCACTCATCCAGGCAAGTGGGGAGTATTCCATCACACTCCTGACTTGTGCCTTGTAGATGGTGGAAAGGCTTTGGGGAGTGAGGAGATGAGTCACTTGCCACAGAATACCCAGCCTCTGACCTGCTCTTGTAGCCACATTCCAGTAGTATGACCCCTGTGTTCTGTTATGACCGTGTACCCTTTTATCTTGTTATCTGTCCTGCACATTCTGCTATGAACGACTAATAAGAAGATGTGTTAATAATAGATTGCCCAATGAATAGGAGGATAAAATCAGAATTTGAAATTCCTATATCAGGCCAAAAGGAGGTAATTGGTCAAAATAAGGTGGTGAGTTGCTTGCTAACATTGTAGTTCTAATTATGTGGTTGAAGTCATATTTTTAAAAGGTGTATGTGGAGAAGCAAAGCAAGCGCTGAGAAGCACAAAATAATGTCCTTTGAATGGGGAGTTTCTGTTTTTGAATCCATTTCCTGATTGCCAACTGCTTTGTTTTTTTTTTCAACTGTCAAGGAATTTTCCTGTGAAATGGAATATTCCATTTTATATCGTTCTTGTGACCTTTATTCTTACGGAATAAAATATTTTTATGTTTGGATTAGATGTAGAATAACATTACAACTACATTTACTTAACTTCCCTCTCCCCAGCGACGCATTCTCCCCAGCAGGAATTCTGTATCTGAATAGTACTTAAAAAATGTAGCTCTTCCCACCCAAGAAAATTGGCGCAACCAGTCTATGCCGGTGTTTATGCTCCACATGAGCCTTCTCCATTGCTATTTACTTTATCTCACCCTGTCAACATATCCTTTCGTTTCTTTCTCCCTCATGTACTTATCTAGCTTCCCCTTAAATGGGGCCGGGAGTGGGGGGGGGGCGCGGGGAAGTGCCCTGAGGAAATTCCCGGCAACGGAATTTTACAGCAGAGATGGAGGCCATTTAGCCCATCGTGTCTGTGCCAGTTCTCTGACAAGCTATCCGTTTAGTCCCATTTTCCTGTCCTTACCCCACACATTTAAAACAAAATGTTTTCAAATATTTATCCATTTGCCTTTTAAAAGCTGTAATGGATTCTGCTTCCACCATTGTTTCTGGTAAGCTATTCCATGTGAACAATCCTCTCAATAAAAGCATTTCTCCCTTTGTTCTTTTGCTGATGTTCTTAACCTGTGGAAATAGTTATTCATTATTTACTTTATCAAGATCTTCAGAATTTCATGTATCTCTATTAGATCTAATCTCAAAGTTGGAACTGATTCTTAATAGAATTACATAGAATTTACAGGACTGTAAACAGACCGTTTGACCTAACCAGTCTATGCCGGTGTTTATGCTCCACATGAGCCTCCTCCCACTCTATTTACTTCATCTCACCTTACCAACATATCCTTCTGTTTCTTTCTCCCTCATGTACTTATCTAGCTTCCCCTTAAATGCATCTATGCTATTCACCTCAACCGCTCCATCTGGTAGCAAATTCCACATTCTCATTACTCTCTGGGTAAAGAAGTTTCTCATTAATTTTTTATTGGATTTACTAGTGACTATCTTATATTCATGGCCCCTAGTTTTGGACTCCCCCACAAGTGGAAACATCTTCTCTACATCTAACCTACGGAACACCTTCATAATTTTAAAGACCTCTATCAGAACATAAGGACATAAGAAATAGGAGCAGGAGTAGACCGTACAGCCCCTCGAGCCTACTCCACCATTCAATAAGATCATGGCTGATCTTCTACCTCAACTCCACTTTCCCACCCTATCCCCATATCCCTTGATTCCCTTAGTGTCCAAAAATCTATCGATCTCAGTCTTGAATATACTCAACGACTGAGCATCCACAGCCCTCTGGGGTAGAAAATTCCAAAGTTTCACAGCCCTCTGAGTGAAGAAATTTTTCCTAATCTCGGTCCTAAATGGCCGACCCCTTATCTTGAGACCATGACTCCTAATTCTACACTTTCCAGCAAGTGGAAACCGCCTCTCAGCATCTACCCTGTCAAGCCCTCTAAGAATTTTATACTTTTCAATGAGATCACCTCTCATTCTTCTAAACTCCAAAGAATATAGGCCCATTCTACTCAATCTCTCGTCATGGACAACCCTCTCATCCCATGAATCAATCTAGTGAACCTTCGTTGCAGCCCCTCTAAGGCAAGTATATCCTTCCTTAGGTAAGGAGACTAAAACTGTACACAATACTTCAGGTGTGGTCTCACGAGAGCCCTATATAATTGCAGCAAGACCTCCTTACTCTTGTACTCCAATCTTCTTGCTAAGGCTAATCAAATCACCTCTCAGTCTTCTCTTTTCTAGCGAAATGAACCCCAATCTTTCCTGATAGTTGTGAGAATTCTTGGAAGCAAATGTCATTCTGGGATGGCAGATGCTGATCCCCACTTATCTTAACGGTGGCAGGCTGGAGATAGACCTCTCAAATAAGTTGTGTGAGCAATTATTTTCCAATTCAGAGAGCTGACATGTTGGATTTCTAACAGGCTACTTTCACACTGACAAATTTGAGAAAAATATCAATTTTACTATTCACTCATTAATCCAAAGATCTCCACGATCTCTGAATCTTTTGGCCTCTAACAGCCCACATAGTTTAGCCTAAATCCTGGTTTAGAGGATTTTCTACGAGACAGTCAAACTTAAGAGGGAGAAAAGCTGTCTCACACAACTATCAGCAGAACGAATGTGCCACATGTGCTTATAATAGTCCCCACTAAAATTAAATCCAAAGTATTTTAAAAATGCGTCATTAATATATGTGTATATATTTAAAATCTTGACACATATAGACTACTCAGCGGGTAACATGGAAAATCATTTTTATCCCAATGGTGAGGATGACTTTCATAAATGGTTCATGACTTCATTACTTGTAGCTTTGATCACTCAAGGGATAAAAATGGACTCCACAGTCTCTATTGAATAGCCATTTGTATAAAGAATGTGAACAGGGCGAAAAGCCTCCTATGTACGGTAAATAAATCAGTTTGGAAAGCAGAATTCTAGATTTGCAATACTACAGCTCTAATTTTAATATTTTTATTTGCCATGACATGCATTGAATACTTGGTGTCATGTTGTGCATGCTGTAGACAGCACTATTTAGATACATTCCACCATAAATATGTTCCCTAAGGCTATTTATTAGTTTCAGATTTTCCAACCAGCTCTTACCAGGGACTTGGGGCTCGATTTTCGGATGTCCGAGCGGGTGCGTTTGTGGCAGGGGGCTCCGAAAATTGGGGATTCCCGGGGCGGGTCTGGAATCAGGCTCCAACCCGCCCACTTCCGGGTTCCCCAATGACGCACTTAGATGCGCGCGCAGCCTCCGCATGCGGGACTCCCACCAATCCCACTTAAATCAATTAATTTGATACTTCAGGTCGTTAGGAGACCTGATTTGCAGGATATTTTAGGAGGGGTGGGATTTTCAGGTCAACTGAGTGTGTTTCCCGTACTGGGGGAAACACTCCCAGTTGAAATGGACGTGTTGCAGCCACCAGCCTGTGGCAGCTGCAAAGATCCATTTGACAGGTATGGGGGGAGACCCTCACTCATTGCAGGAGGCCACTCTGTCACTTTGGACAAAGTTTGGCCTCCACCACCCTCCTCCTAACACAAAAAATCAAACTTGCAACCTCAACCCCAGTGTGCAGACACATTTACCTACCTTGTGGATCCCCTCAAACGTACATCTTGCGGATGGGGGCCGCCATAGCTGCAGTCATGACCTCCTCGAAGGACGAACAGCATCACCAGCCTCGCCGGCCACGCCGTCCACCTCTGACACATGGAGCTCCACAACAGAGTGCTATGACACATCCACCTGCACAGCAGGAGGGAGGGCAACCGCAGAGAGAGATGCGTCACAGAGGGCACTACCCTCGCCACAGGGTCTACAGACCGAGGCTCAGCTTCCTGGACCTTTCTGAGGAGCAGTGCACATGGAGGCTCAGAGTCACTCGACATGTAGTCGTGGACATCTGCAGCCTCCTTGATGCCGAGCTGCTCCCGGCTGGCCCGAGCACCATCTTCTTACCTGTCGCTGTCAAAGTCACCACTGGCCTCAACAACTTCTCCTCCGCATCCTTCCAGGGTGCAACCGGGGACATCGCCGGCGTCTCTCAGTCGTTTGCACAAAAGAGCCCTGCAAATATACCTACACCCACTCTGCAGTGACACAATGGGTGGCATCAGGTGTGGGTCTTCATTGTGATCCTCAGGAAAGGGCATTATTGCACAAACCAGACAAGATTTGCAAAGACGTGGCAATAGTGGTGATAACAAATTTTATTGTTTTTTTGCAAAACAAACAAAAGTAATTCAAAAACATGATATTTTGACTTACACCCTTGTGCATCCCCTTTGTGCTCACAAAATCTTTGCCTTACATATACGGGAAGCCCTATGTGGTGCTACCCCTGTGGCTTCAGCAGAGGTAGTGGCAGGTTGCTCTTGTCCATGCCCTTTACTGATGCGATGCTTTGCGCAGACGCCCTCTGGGTTTCGGTGCCCGTGAGTACCCCTCCAAAGACTGCTGCACCTGCACCTGCACAGGGGCAGACTCGAGCACCTGGAGAGGAGGCAGTATTGCGGGTACTGGTTGAGAGGGGGGCAACGGGTGAGACGTGGAAGCACTTTGAGTGGCGTCCCCACCTCCATGTCCCCTTTCACCATCATCCCTCTCCTGGGCCTTCTGGCATCTCTTCTCCTATCAAGGGAAAACACAGAGAGGCATGATTGAGTGATGGTTGCATAGTGACCCGCTGCATGCTTTGGTGTGGGTGGGGGTGACCGTGAAGGAGATGCATGGGAGGGTGCGTGTGAGACATAGCCAAGAGATTGTATGAGGATTGGATTGCATGGTAGTGTTCGAATGGGAACTGGGGCGGTGATACGTGCAGGCAAGGTGAGGATGATAGTTAAGTGGATGTGAGGAGTGATGCGAGAGCGTTGTGGTGGCAGTGCAGAAGGAGTTGTGTGGTGGTGGAGGTGATGTGGAAGACGGAGTGTGGGAGAATGCGTAAGTATACTCACTTTGGCTGACCTGGTTAGGTCATTAAAGTGCTTCCGGCACTGGACCCAGGTTCGGGAGATGTTACTGCTGCTGGTGACCTCCTCTGCCACCTTAAGCCAAGTCTTCTTGGTGGCAGAGGGAGGCCACCTCCTCCAGTCCGCTGGGAAAAATGTTTCCCTCCTCCTTCTGACCCCATCGAGCAGCACCTGGAGTGAGGAGTCTGAGAACCTTGGAGCAGCCTTGCTTCTGGGCTGCTCCATGCTGCCAATTTGGTTGTTTGCTGCAGGAGGAGCATTGGAGGACTGCCCCTTTAAATAGGGCTCGTCCTGCTGACTGCCTGTGATGTGGGTGTGCAGTGCGCCCGCTGCGCCGGTCTAGAACGGGAAACCCGGAAACACGCGTAAGTGCCTTCAATTAGGCTGCGATCGCTTGCGGAGCACCCCGATTTCACTGGGCGCATTACCCACACGCCCAGTCGACCCCCCGCTGCCAACCCGCCTCCTAATATCGGGCCCTTGGTTCTTTGCTGAATTTAGAAAGTCACTTAAAGCTGTCCACTACCTCTGGATACCAGTTTTTGTTATCATTTTCTGCCTAGGAGTAAATACCACTGATACTCGCTACATGACAGGTGTGAAACAGGTTGTTGCAAGATTGCAATAACACACATTTCCAACCATAAATTGATGTTACTTTTGCAGCCTTCAATTTTAAAACACCACACTGAAGTTCTGAAGGAATAAAAGAAAGAATTGCATTTCTCAAATAAGAGGGCCGACACTGGCCGGGAGCCCCAAAAGGTTGCTTTTATGAATGGATACTACTGGTAGGGATCATCACCCACTGGGAGCAGTGGGTGATGATCCCTACCAGTAGTATCACGAAATCACAGGTGCCCTTCACCACAATGTTTGATCCTGAAAATCATGGGGAGCATCACTACGACTTCCCAATATGCACTCCTGGCAGGTGTGGCTCCGTGCTAGGATTACATATTCATTCAGTCATCCCCTTGATAACAATAGGCATTATAGGGTAATTCTACAAATTCATGCTCCTGGTGCCAAATGGGAATTTGCGAATACTTCTATACAGCTTGGAATATACTTGGAATATGAAAAAATTTTCAATATAGCATTTTCAATCTGGACAGTGGGAAAAGGAAGTGGAAATTTCAAAAGAATAGTGGTCTATTTTTCTGTGCATTCCTTTGAGTGAAGATTTCCATATGTTTTTCTCTCATCTTTCGATCTTTGGAGTGAAGATGATTTTCCATGTGCTAGCAAATTTATATCATCGTTGTCAAACTGTCCTTATGGGGTTTCAGTATCTGATTTTTACCAGATTATCCTGTTGATATTAAGAAGTAGAGCAGACAATGTGTCTTGAGGCTCACTCGCAGCACAAGGCATGTCTTGATAAAATACTGCATCATTGGATTGGATAAAAATACTTTATAAAATGTCTATGGGAAAGAAGCTAGATTCAATAACAAGTCCAGAAATAGGGAAAGAAGGGAAGTCCACATAAATTCTTGGTCATGAACCATGATATAATCTGTTGAAGTGTTCTGTTTGATATTTTAACACATCTAGGAAAACAACAGGCATGATTGACGACGAGAGACCTAATCATCACCTTAGGTGTTACATATTTCACAAGGCCATGGTGTTGGGTGTTACCATGGTGATCAATTGGAGAGAAGGTGCCTATGTGTGATGTACAGTTGAATATGTGACCCCAATTGCTTTTGTGCCAGCATTTGTGTATGAGCTGGATACAACAATAACGTGTATCTATATAACACCTTTAAAAAAGAAAAGCATTTCAGAGGAAAAAAATAAAAAGAAGCAGATATCGATGGTAGAGTTAAGAGAAATTACTTAAAGTTTGGTTGAAAGTATGGGTTTTAAGAAGTTCTTTTAAAGGTAGAGAGAGAATTATTGAGGCAGAGGAGTATAGGAAGGAGTTTCAGAGAGTAGGGGTGGGGCAGATGAAGGCTGTACCAGCAATGGCGGAAGCACAGAAGGCCAGAGTTGGGGGAATTGAAGGATGTTGAAAGGGACTTTAGGCTAGAGGAGATGCAGGGGTAGGGTGGTTCAAGGCCGCGGATGGATTTGAAGATGAGGATGAGAGTTTTGTGCATGGGAGACAAGGGAGCTATTATGGGTTCGTGAGTGGGACTTAATGCCAACATATTACAGGTGACTGAGTTTTAGATAAGTTGGAGTTTATGGAGGGTGGAGAACGGGAGGCCAACAAGAAGGAATTAGAGAAGTCGAGTCTAAAGACGGCAAGAGCATGGATAAGGGCATGGTGGATGTGGACTGTAAGGGCAGAGGTGGCGATGTTACAGAGGTGGAAGTATGTAGTCCCGGTGGTGGATACCTGTAATTCATTCCCTGATCGTATTTATATATGGGCATTTAACAAAGCTCAACCCCACAAGAAACTACAGAAAATAGTTGAGTGTCCATTACTGAATAGTGAAAAATTGATAGAATATTTTGTCTGTAACTGCCACAAATCTCTGGTCATACTTAACTTGCCAGTGCAATATATATTTTACTTGGCTAGAGCAAAAAATCATCAGCAAACATCATTAAAGTGTAGTTGAGCAGGCTGTGTATCAACAGAATTTACAGGAGAAGCATAACCAGATCTCAGTGGAGTACTGAGATAAAAAGATGTCAAAACTTGGCTTGCATTGCTTTTGCAGCTGTGATGTAAATTAGTTGCTACAGTATTTTAGCAAACACACGTAACTTCTCATTGCTTGCCTCCCACAGTTACAAAGCAAGCAGAGTTTTATTTCTGGCTCTGTGGAGCGTCAATCTACATTGACATAAAAAAGCGTTTGGGCCCAGTGTTGTTCACCTGTTTGCTACCATGCCTTTACCCTGAACACATTATTACAGTCAGACAGATATTCAGGATGCCGTTCATTTTACACAAGTACAGCTCATGTCGTCTCGGCATTAAGGTTATTTTGAGCGATGTGAATGCCACTCCGCAGTATAAGTTTAACACAGTGAAAAAATATAATTACTGCAAATAAGCTAAAACCAAAAATTTAGTCAACTAGTTGAATTAACACACTGCTAAGTAACTTGGCTGCTTTTATATTGCACTAAGACTTATACTGGTGGCACCAGCTCATGACATGTGAGTCTTGATGAACCAGCTAAAATCCAATAGTACACTTGCTGGGATTTGCTAAGGCCAGTGGCTGGGAAGACCCTTTCCCTCCAGTCTTCCTGGCCATCTTACTTAGCAAATCCCAGCAAATTTATTTTGGAATTACTGTCAGCTGTGCAAAACTCACATGCTAAGAATCAGCATTACTAGCACGGATCTCAGTGTAGTATAAAAACAACTTTTGACATTTCAAAATCTTTGTATGGCAAGTGCTGGCGGGAAGAAAAAACAAACTCTTTTATTTTGCACATTCTAATTTCACAATATACATTTTTATGTTAAAATCCAAAGGGGAGAAGCTGAGCTCCAGTGTCAAACCTTCATTGAGTTTTGGTTTCTCCTCATATCATGCATCGTCATCCTTCATTAAATTCTGCCATTCACCTCTGTAGTCCATTTGGCATCAGCCAAAACAATTCAGGACCATACCCAACATGATAATGCATCATGACTGTCCTTTACAGCATATTTACTGGGAAGCAGCATCTGCACTCTTTCAACACAAATCATTTGAATTTAACTATTTTGGGTCCATCTATGAAGGTACAAATTTGGTCCTCTTCAGGCCATTTATGGTTCAGAGATACTCATGGCATAGAAGTTGGCATAAGAGGACAGAATGTCACTGTCATGTAATTTCATCCTTTTCAGTGCCCTTTCATCATAATATCTGGCATGTGTGACTATCCATTATACCATATTTATCTCTGGTTTGGAGGAACCTGTGGCATATAAATTAGTATAGAGGGTAGAATGTCACAGTGCAAGTGCAATAAAATGTAATATGAACATAAGAAAGCATGCAATGAGAATGGGGCTGTGCATCTTATCTGTGCCAGTTGTGTATTTTTTTGCCTTGCATTGGTATGTGTCCAATTCAAGATCTCCTTGTGGTAAACATATACATCTAGTTCCTGTCAATCTCAAGAGTGATGATGCATCTGTGTGCACTTTCATTCTGATGTGGAGATGCCGGTGATGGACTGGGGTTGACAAATGTAAAGAAACTTACAACACCAGGTTATAGTCCAACAATTTTATTTGAAAATCACAAGCTTTCGGAGGCTTTCTCCTTCGTCAGGTGTAACACACCTGATGAAGGAGAAAGCCTCCGAAAGCTTGTGATTTTCAAATAAAATTGTTGGACTATAACCTGGTGTTGTAAGATTCTTTATGCTTTCATTCTGACGAGGCTTGGATAACAGCAGTGATTCTTGAGGTCAGTCTTTAGTTTTGCAAATACTTAGACGCTTGGGCCTCCGAACCTGAAGCCCAAAGAAACCTTAAATTAAAGAAACAGGTGGGAACACAGGAGTCCTGTTAGACCTCTGCACTACTGCACGACATTATTTTTTATGCATTTTCACTGTGTTTTCTAATGTTTTTGTGAGTTCAAAAAAAGAGTTACATTTAAAATGGAAGAAGGTGCAAGTTCTGTAGCAAAAACCTCGTGTATGGTCTTACTCCATGGGTCTTTTGAGAATGGAACACACAGCGGGGTGTTCACACTGTCCTGTCACCTCCTAGGATGTGGATTCAAATCCAGCCCAAACTAATTGGATGGTTTTACAGCTCCTTTACATTGCAGCCGAAGTCTCAGGAGAGCATGCTAATTGAGATGCTGTCCCACATTTAGCTTTGTAATATAAAGCCGGGCTGCATGTAAACTGGCTGCATGGTGGGGGCCCAACGTTATGTTCATGAGCAGGGCCGATCATGACATTTTGATCAGTGTGCATGCTGGAATAGTGTTGTTCTGACACAATGTCATGATGTTACCACCAAATCGCACCGTTGCTAGTCCTAGTAAGACAAGTGGCAGACAGGAAAACCTGGTGAAAAATGGGGCCTGCTCGTAGCCGGTCTAAAAAGAACCTGTAAACAATTTTACAACACCAAGTTATAGTCCAGCAATTTTATTTTAAATTCACAAGCTTTCGGAGGCTACCTCCTTCCTCAGGTGAACGATGTGGAAATGAAATCCTCGAAATGAAGTCGCATTTATAATTCACAGAACAATGCTTCGTGATAACAGACAGTTTTTTCAACTGCCTGTTGCCAAGGCAATCAGTGTGCAGACAGACAGGTGTTACCTGCCATGTCTCAGAATATACAAATCACCAAAAAAAACAACAAACAAAAAAAAACAGAGATAGAGAGGTAGAAACATAGAAAAGACAGCAACTGACCCGTTATATTAAAAACAGATAACATTTGTTCGCTGGTGGGGTAACGTGTAGCGTGACATGAACCCAAGATCCCGGTTGAGGCCGTCCTCATGGGTGCGGAACTTGGCTATCAATTTCTGCTCGACGATTTTGCGTTGTCGTGTGTCTCGAAGGCCGCCTTGGAGTACGCTTACCCGAAGGTCGGTGGCTGAATGTCCTTGACTGCTGAAGTGTTCCCCGACTGGGAGGGAACCCTCCTGTTTGGCGATTGTTGCGCGGCGTCCGTTCATCCGTTGTCGCAGTGTCTGCATGGTCTCGCCAATGTACCATGCTCTGGGGCATCCTTTCCTGCAATGTATGAGGTAGACAACGTTGGCCGAGTCACAGGAGTATGAACCATGCACCTGGTGGGTGGTGTCCTCTCGTGTGATGGTGGTATCTGTGTCGATGATCTGGCATGTCTTGCAGAGGTTACCGCGGCAGGGTTGTGTGGTGTCGTGGACGCTGTTCTCTTGAAAGCTGGGTAATTTGCTGCGAACGATGGTCTGTTTGAGGTTGGGTGGCTGTTTAAAGGCGAGTAGTGGAGGTGTGGGGATGGCCATAGCGAGGTGTTCGTCGTCATTGATGACATGTTGAAGGCTGCGGAGAACATGGCGTAGTTTCTCCGCTCCGGGGAAGTACTGGACGACAAAGGGTATCTGTGTCTTCCCCGGAGCGGAGAAACTACGCCATGTTCTCCGCAGCCTTCAACATGTCATCAATGACGACGAACACCTCGCTATGGCCATCCCCACACCTCCACTACTCGCCTTTAAACAGCCACCCAACCTCAAACAGACCATCGTTCGCAGCAAATTACCCAGCTTTCAAGAGAACAGCGTCCACGACACCACACAACCCTGCCACGGTAACCTCTGCAAGACATGCCAGATCATCGACACAGATACCACCATCACACGAGAGGACACCACCCACCAGGTGCATGGTTCATACTCCTGTGACTCGGCCAACGTTGTCTACCTCATACATTGCAGGAAAGGATGCCCCAGAGCATGGTACATTGGCGAGACCATGCAGACACTGCGACAACGGATGAACGGACGCCGCGCAACAATCGCCAAACAGGAGGTTTCCCTCCCAGTCGGGGAACACTTCAGCAGTCAAGGACATTCAGCCACCGACCTTCGGGTAAGCGTACTCCAAGGCGGCCTTCGAGACACACGACAACGCAAAATCGTCGAGCAGAAATTGATAGCCAAGTTCCGCACCCATGAGGACGGCCTCAACCGGGATCTTGGGTTCATGTCACGCTACACGTTACCCCACCAGCGAACAAATGTTATCTGTTTTTAATATAACGGGTCAGTTGCTGTCTTTTCTATGTTTCTACCTCTCTATCTCTGTTTTTTTTTGTTTGTTGTTTTTTTTGGTGATTTGTATATTCTGAGACATGGCAGGTAACACCTGTCTGTCTGCACACTGATTGTCTTGGCAACAGGCAGTTGAAAAAACTGTCTGTTATCACCAAGCATTGTTCTGTGAATTATAAATGCGACTTCATTTTGAGGATTTCATTTCCACATCGTTCACCTGAGGAAGGAGGTAGCCTCCGAAAGCTTGTGAATTTAAAATAAAATTGCTGGACTATAACTTGGTGTTGTAAAATTGTTTACAATTGTCAACCCCAGTCCATCACCGGCATCTCCACATCATAAAAAGAACCTGGCAGGTTTATGTTGATATGGCCACCAGCAGCTGAGGAACAATATAAGAGTGCTTAAAAGTGAAGTGAGTTTTGGACAGTTTAAACCAAATTTTTAGTAGATGCGAGTCCACAGAACGGAGAGGCCACAATATGGCTGGTGTGGGGAATAAAAATTGGGTACTCCATGGGCAGACAGGGCTTCTGCTCTAAAGATAGACTGGAGAGAGTTTTAGTCTGTATTCATCTGCACTATACCTGATCTTGGCCCAAGCTTCTGAGTATGACTGATCATGAAAATTAAGACTGATCATGAAAATTAAGACTGATGTCCAAACCTTGCCATACTACAAGAGTGTACAGATACATCACCACCCATTGGGCTGACAAGAACTAAGGGGTTAATTTTAACCTACCTGAGTCAGCTGTGGCTCAGTGGGTAATACTCTCACCTCTGAATCAGAAGGTTGTGGGTTCAATTCCCACTCCAGAGACTTGAGCACAAAATCCAGGCTTACACTTCAGTGCAGTACTGAGGGAATGCTGCACTGTCAAAGGTGCGTGCTGTCTTTTGGATGAGACGTTAACCCAGGCCTCATCTGCCCTCTCAGGTGGATGTAAAAGATCCCATGGCACTATTTCAAAGAAGAGCATGGGAGTTCTCCTCGGTGTCCTGGCCAAAGTTTATCCCTCAACCAACATCACTAAAACAAATTATCTGGTCATTATCACATTGCTGTTTGTGGGACCTTGATGTATGCAAATTGGCTGCCGTGTTTCCTACATTATAACAGTGACTACACTTCAAAAGTACTTAATTGGCTGTAAAGCACTTTGGGATGCCCTGAGGTCATGAAAGGTGCGATATAAATGCAAGTTTTTATTTATTTCTAACCTGCCCGGTGGGAAATTGACAGGATCGGATTGGTCCCCTGTTTTACACCCTGCCCGATTTACGATCCATTGACTTCTCAGCCTGACCATTTAGATGATCCCGATCACAGGATTTGGGCCCACTCCATGGACGGACAGGGCTTCTGCTCTGCTGCACTTGTGGGAGTGGGACCCATAGAAGTTCAGGCCCTATACCCCTGTTTTTAAAACCCAAAGTGCCATTGGCCTTTGTTATGACTTTATCTATCTGCACTCGTACTTTCAGGGAATTATGTATGTATGTAATCTTTGTTCTAATTTAAATGCACAATCTCCTTTGGATTCCTCATGCGTAAACTTGTGAGTTGAAACACGGATCATTTGAGTGACTGGAATCCTAAGCCTCCGTAATTTGGAACCTGTTCTATATCTGAATATAAGGCTCTGGTAGATCATTTGTAAGGTCAGGATTCTTTAGTGTAGCTCAGGCATTGCAGTGTTGCTTTTGTTTCCATTATTTGTCAGGGACCTTACAAATCAAATCCAGAGTATTTAACAACATTATGGGGTCACTTTACAAATGAAAATTTATGGACAGAAAATTGTGCAGGGCACGCGGACCATTGCATCTAAATTCTCGATATGCGCTCCAGTTGTGTGAAACTCTACACCGAGAGCAATGATTCATGAAATCTACCCCATATAAAAATTAGAACCATGAGGTATATGTATTATATGCTTCCGTCTCTGCCTCTCCTCCACTGCTACTGAGACCGTAGTCACTTCGAGGTTGGATTTCTTGAATATTCCACTGCCTCCACAAACTGCAACTTTTGCAGAACACCGTGGCCTGTGTCTGCTCCCATGCAAAGTGCTTCACCACTGACCTTACCAAGCTCCACTGGCTCCCTTTGCTATGATGGATTAATGATAAGACTCTTGATCCTGTTCAAATCTCTCTCTGGCCTCCCTCTGCACTGCCTCTGTGATCTCTTCCAGCCATACCTCTCTGTTCACACCCTCTGTTTCTTGGATACTAGCCTGCTTCTTGCTCCCTCTGCTGCACCATTAGCAGCCACTATGTTGTGGAACTACACTATTGCCTCACCACTTCTCTCCCTGTTTTCAAAAGCGTACTTAGAATCCTTCTCTTTGACCATGCTGTCACTTCAATTCCCTAACCCCTGCTTTTTCCTCTCCTCTCTGAGACATTGTTCTCCATGTGAGGGGTGTATGTTGTTGTTGTAAAAAAGACAAATGGCCTGTGCCATTCAAGATTGGATAAACTTATGGGGTAGATTTTCATTTTTTAGTGTCTGGGCAGTTATCTGGCAGAGTGGATCACCTGCCTTTTATAAAACCTGCCCGATTCTGATTCCATGAATGAAAATTGGCCGGGTTCTATAAAGGGCGGGTAATCCACTTCACTCAGATGGTGGAGACGAAAATCCACCCATAAATTTATCTTATCTTGAATTATATGTTTAACTGTTTTCCTCACATTTCAGTATAATTTTCAAGATGAGAAATAAGATATAGAAGAAATCATGGCAAATGCAACCTATTTTTTGTTGCAATTATTATATTGCAAAGGAACAGACATCTATTATTACTTCAAGTACATTGAATACATGTTTTCCACTTTAAGGGCTGGATTTAAGGTCTCAGGAAAACTATTTAGATTTGCAGTGATTGAATTCTCCAAAAACTGGTTTTCTGATTAAATCACGTAGCCTGTGATTAAATCTACAGCAGTGGGTACCTAGTGTTGTGTTACAGGGTAGTAATTAGATTGAGGGCGTTCATTGTGAGTGATGGTTACATAGAGTAGTTTGTGAATATTGGCCCAGAAATTGCTCAGAACGGCGAACCAACAGTGCTTGTCACTCCATAGATTTATACTAACCCACTAACTTATTGGGTTTACTGCGGGCACTTCCTCTAATAGGAAGCGGAGAAGAGCCCAGCGTTAGCTCCAGAGAAGCTCGGACCCATGGGAGAAGCAAGAGGATCGATCCCTCCCCTCGACCAACCAGATTGTAGCATTTTTGACATGTTGCGAACAGTTTCTGCAAGCAAGAACGTAAAATCCAGGAAGTGAAAGGCACAACATTAAAATCATTTATAAAAACAGATATAGACAGTGAAAAAAGAGAGGGTAAGAAATAATTGAATTAAATAAAAGAGACAGAAGGAAAATGTTAAAAAAAAAATTTTAAAACACTTTTAAAAAATACATTTTTTAATGACCAAAAGCTATAAGGAGTAATGAGACTCCACATTTTTAATTTTTTGTTGTTCAGCAGTCATTAAGACTTAAGACTGTTAAAACTTAGTTTAGACCTGGTATTTTTAAGCATACCTGTTTTGTGGCTTTCCAGCTGGGCGGAAGAGCAAGTTGGCATCGGTCCGTTGATTCTGTTGATTGCAGCCGGCGATATCCCTTTATGCAAAGCTGTCATATCTTGGCCAACCAGGAGGAGCAAGTTCCAGATTTCCACATTTGACTGTGCCTGTGCGAATGCTGGAACTTGCTCCTCGATTTTGCCACTAACAACGGTGAACGCTGTTGAGCTCACCATTCTTTTTTAAGTAATTTCTGGCCCAATATTATGTTGGCCCCAAATGCAACCTAAGTTTGGAAGGATTGAATCTAATTTCACTGCTGGAAGTTTAGTTATCGTTTAAGGGAGCATGGTATGTGCAATGTAATATTCCATAATACCGATGGTGGTTTTATTGTTCTCTTGCAAATTTCAGCTTTATCTAAAATTTGTGAGGCAATAAAGTGACAAACAGTATGCTTATTTAGATAATTGTACAAACGTTACTGAAATATTTACTATCATATAGAGTTGCTCCAAGCACATCATTCCAACCTGTCATCTTCATTAACTTCAATTATATTAGCATACTGATCCACACATAATTCTGATTCAAATGCAAACATTTTTTTAGCAACTTAGTGGTGTGTTTGATTATTTTTACATAATGACTCGGCATTATTGGAAATATTGATCAATACACCTTCCAAGGCAGTATTGAATCACATGGAACAGAAAATTCCAGGCTTGATCCCTGATCTGTGCTGTTAGTTGGTATCAGCTAAGGTGGCGATTGGGACACGATAATTGGCCTCAATGACACCTGTTGGAAAGATAATCAGGATCAAACTCTGCTGTGAAGTTCTCCACAGTCGAATGATCTCCCAACACTTCAGTGCCTTGTCTTGCATGTGAAGCATGACCGTATGGGCAAGGTATTGGCAGTTCTGAAACTGTAGCCAGGCATCAGCTCCCTCAGAGAGGAGAGAAAACAGGATATAAAAAAATAAAAATGAATAGAAATACTGTTATAAGCATGGATGAGTTTATCGTTATAGACAGCTTGGGGTTGATCTTAACTCTCCCCTGCCGGACAGAAACCAGGCAGGGGGCAGTTAAAATGGAGTGGGAGACTTACCCACTCCTTTCCTGCCCAATTCGGCCAACTGCAATTTTAAATTTCAGGCAGCAAGGACACCCGCCCCAAACCAACAGGATCCTTTTTAAATATGCGGATCGGGGTCCGATGATGTTATCAAAGCCCGACCTGCCATTTTGACCTGAGGCCTGAGCGGGGGAGCAGTGGTGGCTTCCACGCCAGGCCAAACCTGCCAGGAACAGCAGCCAAGGTCAGAAGGTGAGTTGTTAAATATTTTTTACAGGTTTCCTTGTGGTCCAGGAAGGAGGGGGCGTGTAAGGACAGGGAGCAGGACTGCTCCTCCTGATCTCATGAAGAAACCTTGGGCCGCCCCTGCTCAGGGTTTTCCTTCCCCCCCCAACCGGGATTTCTCTCCTGGAACACTTATCTTCTGCCAGAGACCGTTCCCCTGGGTCCCCGGGGGCAGCCTCCTGCCATCCGATTTTAATAGCCAGGCAGCCTCTCCCAGCCGACCTCCTGGCTGTTTTGGTTGAGAAGTCAGCAAGTCGCATGTTAATGAGGCCCAGCCATTAAAATTGGCCAAGACTCCCTGCTACTGCTCCTGGATGCTCGCCTTGCTGGCGTTCCTATCCGGGAGTAAAAATTGAACCCCCTTGTGTTTGCGTCTTGCTATGTAATGCTGCCGTCACTGTTGCTAGCAGGTATTTCAACCTTATTTTCAGTATTGACTTGAAGTATGTCTTTATTAGTTTCTTCTCCACATATGATGACACTGTAAGAATTTCCTATTATATTGTTTGGGGTGGATCCTTCTAAATCCCCCTCTCTTGCCTAAACAGACCTTTAGCACCACCCCAACGCCTGAACTCAGAATTACAACCACAAGCCAGAAAGCAAGTGATTAATGTAATTCATTAGTCCATCTCAAGTAATAATTAAACTTTCCAATAACTTTACTGGGTTTCTATGTGCAGGATTAGCCTTGATGTCTGTCCATGTGGCTGGTTCAGGTTGTTTGGTTCAACATGACTGATGTACGAAACTTTGCCCTTTAGTGGCTGCAGTAAAATTGACCACATTGTGGCTGTTTTTTCAGTAGGGCAGCAACAATTGGACAGAATTTGCTGCTTATTGGGAATACATGAGGGAAAATTTTACTCATTATTAAGCCAAAGAGAGACAGCCAACACAGATCTGTGCAATTACCACAGTCTGAGATTTCTAAATTTCATAATATAATGAAAAATGGCACTAAACTGAGCAAAAGCAGCAGCTGCAATGAATGTCTTACCTAGTGTGTATGTGCATGAAAATGAGTAGCGATAAAAGTCAAATCATCTTTACTACTGCCTTTCAGTGAGTAGCACATTTATAAAAAATGACTCCCTGCATACAGCTCGTATCTGCTGTTTCAATGCATAATGTCTAGGAATGCTTGACAAAGTTTGTGTTTACAGCCTTAAAAGACTGCACTTCAAATCTACTGACAGGATAGTTTATATTAAAATACATTTTGCACATCTATAAATCTTTGTTTTTGCAATCTGGTAATCTCCAGGATGAACTCTGATTAAGTGCAATACAGCTGTCAGTGTTCCATGTGAAACAAGTTTGAGTAATCACTGCCTAGTTTCTTGTACATGAGGCTCCCAACCACTAATTGGACATTAAAACTAGCTATTTTACTCAGAGGTCAGTGCTGTAAGGCAAATGAGTCAGCATTGTGAAATATGATTTTAAATTTGATCAGCTGGTTCCCCTAAAGGCTGAGCTTCAGCGTTTGGTCAGTGGATGTTTTTCACCCATGGAAACCTATTCCAATATTCAGAATCTCCAGGCCAAATGTCGAGAAATCCATAGGAATAGAACCACTGTTTGCCTGATATGTAGTGGAGTTTTCTGTTTTTGGCAGACTCGTGCTGCAGATTTGAGGAAGGACCCCCCCCACCGGCTGACCTCCCGGGGTCACCTTACTTTCAGTCATTTTCATGGGCTTTCGGCAGGATTCATCCCACTTCAAGGAGCCCACTTCAGGAGAGATAGGGAAATCACTGCTGCAGGAGTGTGGCCAAAGGTCTCTGGGGCAGCTAAAGAGAAGGGTTCTGTAGTTCAAACATTTTGAGAATCCTGGAATGTGATAGGTGTAATCAATTTGCGCCACGGGATGTGGGGAATTTATATTTTAAATCTTCCTCCAGTTTGCCATAGCAACAGTGGATGCTCGGAACACACTATCATCCGTAGCATCCAGTGTTGCCATGACATTAATGACAGAAAATGTGACATTTGACATCACACCAGCATTAACATATAATTTGAATATGCCCATCCATATTTAGGGGGCCGTATTAAACAGCTGCTGCCACTTAAAATGGAAAACCCTGGAAGTGCTTAAATGGTGCATCCTACCAGCACTTTAGCTTCCCATTGCTTCTTGAGCTAAAATTGCCTTGTAGTGTTACCACATTGGGAAGAACCCCAGGCCCACCCCTACCCCACCAAGAGATGCAGATGAACACACAAGACCACAAAAAAGAGTCAAAAACTGCATTTTTAATATTAGAAGATGGTGCAAGTCGCATAAGAACAGTAGAACTTCTGGGAACATGAAGAGGTCGTTACGCGCAACAAAAATCTTTTATCATCGCGCTTAATGACATCGTTCTGCCTTCTTATCCTGTCCTTCATTCCCTTCTTGTTCCAGAGTCACATCTAATTGTCTCTTAAATGACCTTTTCTGTTAACTTATTCTACAATCCTATTATCCTTTGGGTGTAAAACATTCTCCTGACTTTCCTTTGAACTCCAAATTTCTGATTTTTTTAAACTTGTGTTGCCTGGTATTTGAACACTTCATCATATAGTGAACAATTTGCTTTGATCAACTCTTTCAATTTCCTTCATGATTTTGGAAACTTCCGTTGGGTCACCTCAAAGTCAAAGAAAACAAGCCTAATTTCGTTAATCTTTCCTCCTCCTTTAAATTGCTAGAATCATTCTTGTGGCTTGTTTCTGTATTTTCTCAAAGATGGTAATGTCCTTCTTGTGATATGGTGACCAGAACTACTGCAGATGGGGTTTGGCTCACTGTCCAATTTTTCATTCAAAGAACTGACTGTGCAGGTGACTTAGCTGAGATGGAGAATTCAGTAGATGAAGAATTGTGTGGAAAATTCTTTAGGTCTGCAGTACAATGTGTCAGACCATTAATGTGCCATATAACAGCTACTACTTATCACAAAATTAACCTAATGATCTGAAAGTGTTTGTCATGGCATGAGGTTTGTAATAACAGGCTACACTGTCTCTAATCCTTCTAATTTTCTTCTGTACATGGATCTCTTTGTGACTGATGTTATCAGAAATGATATACTGGGAGATTCATGAGGTTGTGAAGGGATCCCCTTTTGACGTGTCAGTGCGACTTGACATGAGGGGCAGTATCTACAGTTAATGACTAACCAAGCATCTCATCAATTAAAATTGATGTACCATAAAATACATTTTTAATCATTTAAATTCACATACCATTGATTTATGAAGAAAACATTTGATTTTTTGCCAGATGTTGACTAGGATTAAACTAGTAACAAGTGCCAAAATGTTACTGCAGCGGCCAAGAAGCAGAGAAGCAGTTGGTGCACATTTTATTTTTTCATAATGTCTAAATTAGCTCTGTCATTAAAGGATCAAAGCAGAATAGATCTTGGCCTTGTGTTTAGTTACCAACATTATAAACCTTTGAAGGATATTTATATTTGAGGTGGTGAGGGGGTAGGAATCCAAGGATTCATTTTGGATTCATTAAACATGGGACAGATAATGCAAAAACAGATTGTCCTGAGAAAACTGGGCCTCCTGAGATGTAGTTCCTACAAACCAGTAGTCTGGTGCTAAGCCAAGTCCAAGTCAAATAGATTCTTACTGTATAATGTTTAAGAACAGAAAGCATTTATTTTAGTGGAAAGGTAGAGAGTGAGAGCAAACTAATATCAAACTGAGTAACAGTGTTGCAATTGATCAGACCACAAAAATGGGCCTCATTGCTGTTAACATCAAGTTAATTTGTTCTGTTTGAATCTCATGGAACTTCAAAGATATTAAAAAATTAATAAATTCTCTTACCTGGGCAAGAGACAACTGGAATCTTCCAAGTTCTGATTTCCATTTTGAAAACAATGTAGCGTAGCCTATCTCGTAATGAACTTTTAGTGAGGAGTGGAGAATTTTGGTGGTACCAACTGCAGAGCTACTTTCAGGCATAGGGTTATCTCCTTATCTTTAGAGAGGTTGGGAAGTTTGTAATCTAGGGACATCTTCCGATATCACAGCTGCATTTTTCAGTTATATTCTAAGGATGATGCCACTGTAGGGTGTTATCAAGGAGTATATTGCTTTAATTTGATTAAAAGTATTTGATGGTGTTACAATTTGATTATATGCAGTTCCAAACTATGTCTAGAAGTCTCTGAAAATAAATATGGACTTTAGAAAAGAAGCTTCCTACTATAGACGCAATCCATTTTCATAAAAGAGATATTCTTTGTTATGTAAACACTTGCATTTAAAAAATGTATACGCGACAGACGCCCCACAAATACACTGTTGGAGCCTGTTGCAGTGAGTGATACATGTACTGTATGTACTCCATTTAATTGCAGTCTGAGATCAGACGACAACAAACAGCCTGTCGTTTGAAGTTTGTAATTACTTTGATATAAGGATATGTAACAAGTCCTTTTATGTGGTTCCTATTGCTTTTTCACAATACATTTTTCAAAACATTTTTTTGCTTAAATTCAGCCTCTGCTTTGCAGCGTAGAGTTTTTGTTTATATTAAAGGGGGAGTCTCAACATCAGTTACAAAGAATTTTAATTGGCTTCACATCATTTTTGGGATGGGTGGGCTTTATTTTTGTTTCTGTGAATACTTTTGTTTAATAGTGACTGCTGATTTATCACCGATATGACTGAAGAAAATAATAGTACCTCAGCTAGCCGCACTGTAAGCTGCCTTGGCAATAGAACGCAGATGATGATAAAAAGAAAGAAAAATCTTTTAGGGAATAGTGGGGTTCCCTATGTATCTGTTCTGAGTCCCTGCTGTTCATACTATTCGTAAATAATATGGAGAGGGTAATCCTTGTAGATTACAATTTGCTGATGATGCTAAGCTTATCACAGGTGATGAGTACAAGGGAGATCAATAACGTTCAAAGTGATCTGGATCAATTGAGCAGATGGATGAAGAATGATAAATCTTAAATAAAAACAGAAAATGCTGGAAATACTCAGCAGGACAGGCAATATCAGTGGAGAGAGTTTCAGGTCGATGACCTTTCATCATGTGGGCAAATGTAAGATTATGCACATTGGAACAGAATGAAAGCTGAAATGTGTATATAATGAGGAGGTCCTGTTTTGAGATGGGCTGGTAAATTGTGGGATTGGTTGAGCCCAATTCCACAAAGAAATGACCAGTGGCTCCCCTTATAGGGAGGACACCACCTGACTTGATATTTTCCCAACAAAAACAAAATTAAAAAGGTAACATAATGAAATTGGCCCTGCACGATGGTGCCCAGGCGTCACTGACTCCCATTTATTGTGTTTGAACTTAATCAGCCAAAGTAGGAAAAAAAGATTTGGGTATGATTATTAACCAGTTACTGAAAGTATCCTGTCATTGTTATCAGCAACGCTAATCTAGCACATTGGTGTTTGTTTTATTACTGGTGAGGCCCAATTAAAAATCTTGTCTACAAATTTAGCCTTCTTACCTTCTAAAACACATTAATCTGTTAGAGACACTGCAAAAGAAATGAACAAAGATAATCCTTTAAGAATCTACGTTGTGAAGTGATTCACAGGAGTCTACATGTCTTCATTGAAGAAAATAGATTTAAAGAAAGGGTTTCCCCCCAACCACTGAGTCTGCAAGGTTTTATCAGAATAGGCCTTAACAAGCAGAATTTATGTCTGAAAATTTCCTTATTCTCATTTTAAAATGGGAGGAAGACTCTGAGTTCTTACGTGCTTTCACAGGAAGATATGTTCCTAAAATCTTACAAAAATAATCACAGTATGGGGAAACAAATTAACCTGGTAAATAAGTGCTAGAAATGTGAGTTTGAGATTTCCACTTTGCAGTTTGCATTAACTGTAAGTGAAACTATTTTAGAGGAAAAGTACTACATTGGTTTTAGAAAAAATATCAAAGGGACGGCACAAAGTAATTTGTCTCATAACAAAGCACTTCCCTTTCTATGAAGTATTTTGTATTAACCTATTGATTCAGATTACATGATTTCTCAACATGTCTGCAGTCTTAACCAGTTAAAAATAATTAAAATGGATTTAAAGGAACCAAACAAATATTTGCTGACAGTGTTTCTCTTGATTCCATCTGGTCTTCGTAAATTTGTTCATACTAGGGATGACATGCTCCCTTATGCTGGAGTATAATTTTACAGCCATCTGTCAGCCCTCACTAAAACTCCTTGACTACATAAGCTGATCCACCAGCTTAAATAGGGGTCTGGGAATTCTGTGTTAACTGTTTCATTTCTTTATTTTATCCCCCTTTTTCAGCCAAAGGAAAATGTAAAACAGTAAATATTTATTTGAATGTAGAAAAGAGCATACTAACCTGAAATTTAATCTCTCAATTTATCCTGGTTTGCTTTAAAATTATCCTTTTTATTCATATTAATAAAACCTTTCCGTTTCAACCGAAGTATCTACAGTGTTCAAAATGTGTACACCTGATGATACAAAGTTCGGTTTTTAAGATTCATAAAAGAACTGTGAATATTGGAAATCTGAAACAGAGAGAGAAACTTCTGGAAATATGCAGCCAGTCAATCAGCATGTGAAAGAGAAAAGATAGGCTAATGGTTCAGGTGGGATCTTTGATCAGAATTTTTATATTGAATACATTACCCCTCTGGATTTCTTGAAAGTTTTCGTTGTCATGATTATTAATCCTTTCGTGTCAACTTAATCATGAATCAATGGTGTGCAGCACATTAACAACTGATGTCTACACTGACAGCTGCTGACAGCTTAAAGACATATCTATTAAAGGAACAAACACCTCATGAAATTGACATTATGCATTATTAAAAAACAATACCCTGGACTGAATTCAAGGCAGTTATCTAATTTCTCAGTTCTGGTGACAGTTGCGTGCTCTCTTTTGGTTTATGACACCATTTGAAACCATTGATACTGTCTTGCAGTCTCTGTGAGGAGTTGATGTGTGAACCCAACAGTCCGGTTTCGGGGCAGGTTGCCTGGTACTTTTGATAATTGAAAACAAGACAGCACTCCACAGGTCCTTCATGTGATTTTTGTGTATGCGTCAGTAGGTTCTGTGTATGCACAAGTGAACTGTCACTGGATGCCTGGATGGAAATATTTAAATTCAGGCAGGTTTTTAATTTGTGCTATTTAATTTGGTAATAAGTGAACAGTTTTAAATTTTTTTTTTAAAGACACAATGGGACTAAAATTCAACTTCATGGGTGCAATACGAGCTATATGGATCGGCCCGCTCAAATTTCCTTTCTCATTGCTGAAGTTAAATTTTACTTGCAGTGAATCTGCAAATACTGTAAATAAACAAGTGGCCCCTGTCTTCGTCAGAGTATGTTTGTCATTGTTTTTTTACCTGATGGTGTAATTTGCTGGCGGGAAACCTTGTCTACTGGTAGCACATATTAGAAAATTATGAGCAAGCACGCCTGCTATGTTACAATACACGCTGCTAGCTGGCAGAGTTCCACACTGCCAGCATGTACTCGGAAACATTACCCTGATGTAAAACTGAAATAAAATGAAAAATATGGAATTAGTTTGAGTGAAATGCTAAACGCCAGGAACGTGATTGATTTCACTTTTAAATCTTTCCTTCCTTATTCTATGAAAGTGTTTCATTGCAGCTTACACTCTGTTCAGCTTCAGTCTTGAACAAGGTTAGGGATTAGATAAAACTTCTCCTCCCTACAGGATGGTGATTATTTGCTATAAACTCCCAGAGAGGGGAGCTGATTCGGGGCAATCGACGTGACAAAATTAGAATCTAGAAACACTAAAACGACAACATTCAAAATCAGTATCTGCTGAGAAAAGAAGTTAAGGTTTATAAAGATATTTAACAACATTGTCAGGGAAGATCAGGGTAGGAAATTAGTGTTCCCTAAAGTAGGAGATCAAAAAGTGGTGCAGGTGGGGGAGTCCATGAGAAAGTTAATCATATATGGAGTGGGCTGAATAGCTTTTCCTCACGCTGGATTTTCATATTTTTTTTATTCGTTCATGGGATGTGGGCGTCGCTGGCGAGGCCAGCATTTATTGCCCATCCCAAATTGCCCTTGAGAAGGTGGTGGTGAGCCGCCTTCTTGATCCGCTGCAGTCCGTGTGGTGAAGGTTCTCCCACAGTGCTGTTAGGAAGGGAATTCCAGGATTTTGACCCAGCGACGATGAGGGAATGGCGATATATTTCCAAGTCGGGCTGGTGTGTAACTTGGAGGGGAACGTGCAGGTGGTGTTGTGCCCATGTGCCTGCTGCTCTTGTCCTTCTAGGTGGTAGAGGTCGCGGGTTTGGCAGGTGCTGTCGAAGAAGCCTTGGCGAGTTGCTGCAGTGCATCCTGTAGATGGTACACACTGCAGCCACTGTGCGCCGGTGGTGAAGGGAATGAATGTTCAAGGTGGTGGATGGGGTGCCAATCAAGCGGGCTGCTTTGTCCTGGATGGTGTCGAGCTTCTTGAGTGTTGTTGGAGCTGCACTCATCCAGGCAAGTGGAGAGTATTCCATCACACTCCTGACTTGTGCCTTGTAAATGGTGGAAAGGCTTTGGGGAGTCAGGAGGTGAGTCACTCGCCGCAGAATACCCAGCCTCTGACCTGCTCTTGTAGCCACAGTAT
Source organism: Heptranchias perlo (assembly GCF_035084215.1). Lineage (NCBI taxonomy): Eukaryota > Metazoa > Chordata > Chondrichthyes > Hexanchiformes > Hexanchidae > Heptranchias > Heptranchias perlo. Next base: position 121,320,487 of record NC_090325.1, on the reverse strand, counting down.
TTATGTGGCTTGTCCAGTTAAGCTTCTGGTCAATGTTGACCCCCAGGATGTTGATGATGGGGGATTTGGCGATGGTAATGCCGTTGAATGTCAAGGGGAGGTGGTTAGACTCTCTCTTGTTGGAGATGGTCATTGCCTGGCACTTGTCTGGTGCGAATGTTACTTGCCACTTATCAGCCCAAGCCTGGATGTTGTCCAGGTCTTGCTGCATGCGGGCTCGGACTGCAATTATTTGAGAGGTTGCGAATGGTCATATGTTCTTACGTTAAAGTTCCTTGATCGCCCATCTCTTAATATGTACTTTAAACCAACAAATGACCACATTGAATTCACCCCATGCCCACTCCCGTTACAGTCCTACAATTACAAACTGTGTTTTCCCCCCTGTACTGTCTAACAATGTTTCAGGAGTAGGAGAGGACTGCACAGGCAGCAAAGCCATAGGGGTAGATCTTGACTTTGTGTGATAGTGTAAAACGGGTGATACCGAGTCGACAGATGTTTTACATCTCTCCTGATTTTTACTTCCATTGAAGTCAATAGATATAAAAATCAGGAGAGATGTAAAATGTGCTGCCGACTCGCTATCACCCATTTTACAATTGCACAAAGTCAAGATCTATCCTATTATGTTTGCAAAAAGTCTCCAGTACAATTACAGATCAGTATAAGTGACAAGTGGAAAAGCAACATCACCAGAACACACTGCCATTCTAAATATTATTTTACATAAAATTAATTTACACAAAAAATGTATTTAGAAACAAAAATGTAAATGATAACAAATAGCATTTCTATAGCGTTCCTCATGAGCAAGAAGATATCTCAAAGCATTTAATGTTAGGAGAAATAAAATTAAAAGCATAATGGAGTAATTATACGATTCCATGTTCCGAATCTCCGATTTGCACACCCTGCAAGCAGAGCTCACCACAAGGAACGTGGATTGCAGAATTATCCCCAATATTTAAAGAACCAAATAAAGCTTCTTTATAATTGGACTCATTAATCCCAACTCCTCTGAATTTTTAGTGGTATGTAATGCAATAAGTCGGAAAAATAGATACAGTATAGAGAGAGCCAGGAAACAGCAATGCAGAGAGAAAAAATGGATACAATAAATGTAAATAAACTCCCATGTCCAAGGTCCCACCATGTGTTTTATTCGTGTACTCTTAGGTGTCCATCATTGTATAGCTAAAGCATCTGTACTTGATCATCAGATTACTGCATTGTAATCACTCTATCATTCTGACATAAGCCAATGAAACACTTGAAGCCTTGTCATCACTCCTAGCCATCCATTATTCTATATGTAAGCAATCCATACCTGCGGTTAAATTATTGCATTGCCGTTGTTTTCTCTATAGACCTAATATAAAGAGACTACTGCAACTTTGATCATGATACTCATCAAGCCATTTGAAAGATCAGTTCACCCAATGTTGATGTATTTGTGAGATGGGTAGCAGTGCCAGGCAGTTGAATAGCTTTTTCTACTTGCCCTTTTCTAACTCCATCTAGAATTGCCGTCATTACCAGGACAATACGTCCAAACACTCAGCTCAAAAGAGTGAACCCTACTACACCAAGATGGCATTTTCATCAACTGTACTACCTATTCCTATGAATAATTTGGGTTAAAAAATCAGCAAATGTTGGAATTTTGGAACAAAAGCATAAAATGCTAGAAATCTATAGTAGGTCAGTTAGCAAGTGTAAAGAGAAAAGACAAGTTAAAGGATTGGGTAAAGCCTTTTATCAGAACAGAAAACTGAAAGATTTAATAGACAGGAAAAGAAGGAAGGGGCACAACAAATACTCTATTCACAGAAAGGAAGTTAATGGGTTGAGTTACTTGCAGGCTGCTTAAAAGAAAAACAGGACATTGTTAGATGATACAAAAGAGCATTTTGGTGAGGCATTGGAAAGACATTGAAAGAACATGCAAATTGCTAAAACAGTGACAAGCTCACACAAGGTGAAAGCCAAGAAAATGGGGGAAATTGGAAAAAAAATGCCTGCGGATGCAGGAGGTCTAAAAGGAAAACTGAAAATGCTGAAAACACACAGTAATTTGGCTCGTCCCAGAGTTCATAAATAGAATACCCAGTTCAGGGCTCCGGACCCGCTCCGGGATTCCCCAGTTTTAGGAACTCCTGCCACGAATGCACCCGCTCGGCCATCCTAAAATTGACCCCATAATGTCCTTCCTGCGATAATGGCAGGAATTGTTCAAGTACTCCAGATGCCCTGTATCGGCTCAATATCACATCTTGTGATTGTTTTCCACACAACTCAAGATTCTATTTGCCTTATTTATAACTACTGCCATATACTGTGCAGTTGGTTTCAATAATCCGTTCACCAGAAACCCCAAAGCTTTTTCTGTACCGTATCCTGCAGATTAACATCATTTAGTTTATAGTTTGAATGTTCATTCTCCTTCCCTAGTCTCATCAATTTGTACTTGTTGACATCAAATTTAATTTGTCATCTTTCAGCCCAATCTCCTAGATCGCACTGTACCTGGTTAGTCTACTCCTGATTGTTTTCCAGTCCCCCTACTCTTCTGTCTTTTCTCCCAAATTGCTGCTTCTGTTTTGCTTCCCACTTCCTCTCAAATAATCGCTCCTAACTTCTCCCCACTTCCTACCCGCAGTGCCATTCCCAGCTTCTCCCCTTTTGACTTTCCCCTCCCTGTTCATGTTCCCATTTCCCATTCCCCTTCACAGCCCTTTTCCCTCTCCCCTACGCGCTGTTACTATTTGTTTGTGCTACTGAAGTGATTATGGCTATTGTATACTTGGGTGGGAATTCCTGTTCTTCCAAGAATTTTGCCTACGATATGCAGTGGCCGGAGTCACTTCAAATAGCAGCAGCACTAGGGCAGAATTGCCATTGATGGGAGAGAAGCTTGGTCCACACTGATATTCGTCTGTCAACATATGGACTGGTCCCAAAATGCCGACTGCCAAATATGCAGACTATTGTGGGTTGATAAAATCTAAATCCACAAAGCAGTCAAAACTGCAGAATTCAATCTAGGAATATTGACTTCTATTGAATGTAAACATCTTTTCTGCTCTTTTCTACAGAATAATACAGTTTGGAAGCCAGATTCTTGCCAAGATTGCAGCTGCCACAGTGATATTGTCCTGTGCAAGGTTACCCAGTGTCACAACCCTCAGTGTGATTTCCAGAAGGTAATTATGTAGTTATGTATTCTCAGTACCTTTTGACACGAATGACGAGAAGTTTTATATACTCAGTAATGGTAACATAGTTTGACTACAGGAAAATGTTAATGAATGACGTTTTGCAGAATTATAAGAACATACATTACATTATTCGAAATATATTGTATACATGAATAATTGTGTTTTATTTACAATCATATTTATATGAGCCCTTAAAACCCATTCGCTTAAGGGAAATGAAGCAGGAGCCAATGATCTCTGCTCCTAACCATACCAGAACATCTGGGGTTAGGGCAGGGTCACTTCATTACTATATCTTTGTTGGATGCCAGTGGCATAATGGCTGCATCTCGGGCATCTTCTAGAGGAACAGGATGTGAAACATGGCGCTGGCGAGTTGCTTGGAGGCCAGCCTGGCTGTGAAGATTTTTAAAATTTTGGCCAATCGACCCACATTATAAGTGGGGCAATATTGCAGGGTGTGCCAGCAGTTTACAGTAGTGTCCAGGCCAGGACTATGGCCTGGACCCCCAGGTAAACCCCAGGGGTTTCACCCGTAAGCTAATGTGTAAGACAAGTTCTTGCTGGTGTCCAGATCCCTGAACAGTAGGCAGGTGGGAGCTGAGGAAATTCCCAGCATGGAAAAGCCCACCCCTCCAATCATCACTTATTCTGATGTCAGGCGCCATGTTTGGAACAGAGGGAAGTTATACCTGCCTCAGGCCCTGTGCAGATTGGTAGCCTTGAATCATCTGGGTGAAGAACTGGCATTTTGACCTCCATTTGGGGCAGGATAGCAGAGGAAAATCCAGGCCAGAGACTTGCTGGTCATGACAATGGCACTGGTCACAGAATTTTTTTTTCATTTAAACTGTTTTTTTAACAAGGATAAAATAGATGCAGAGTTTGTGTTGTGCCATGCAATCGCCCGCATGGAATTCCCTGTACATAAGGTGGAAATCCATGCTGGCGAGAAACTAATATTTATTCAGCAGAGCAAAGCTGCCAAACAAGTGAACTGAAACCGTGCCTTGAGGCGAAACAAGACACAATGTGTCACCACCCACGCTGACATACATGAAAAACAAGGAATTGAGCTGTTCATGTGTGGTATTGAGAACAAGGCATGCTTGGCAGGTATACATTTTATTTTACGAATGAAAATACATCATTCATAATAAAATAGAAAGAGCTCATACCTGTGCTCTTTCTATTTTATATCGCAAGATCTTTACAGATCTTTACCATTCGGCCCATCTTAATTCTTCCATCCAAAACAATGCTAACACTCCCCCACTGCTGAATCTAATTGTTTCTTAAAAGATTCCAGGATTTTTGCTTCCACCACTCTGCCCGGAGTCCATTCCAAGTGTTGTTCACTCTCTGCGTGAAGAAGAAACTTCTGATACCAGCCCTAAAGTTACCTTTTACTAGTTTGAACTAGTCTCACTAGTCCTACTCTCACTGTTTATCTTAAAGTACTATTCCAGATTAACCTTTCCATATCATTTACTATCTTGTATACCTCAGTAAGATTTCAGAGTGGTTGGAAATGGGTAGTAATGTTGCAGAGCTCTGTCCTCAGTGTACACTAATGATTTGGATATTAGGCTAGAGAGAGAGGTGTTCAAGTTTCTCGACGATACTACAATAGGAGACATATTGGAGTGGAACAAGCTGGATTGCTCTTGCAGAGAGCCGGCACGGACTCGATGGGTCGAATGGCTTCCTTCTGTTTTCCGTGCTGTAACCATTCTATGATTCTATATAATAAATAATTCTAAGGACCATCAAATTTTTCAAAATTGCTGAGTTCCCCAAGATTGTGGGAGCTATTGATTGCACCAGCGTGACATTATGTGACTCAAAGGTAAACATCCATATTTATATTAATCTAATGTCCAACCTATCAGCCTATTATAGTTAATAGCCTATTATTAGCCTATTATTCTAATGTCAGTTGTGGGGAAGTTATGAGAATCTGTTATTAAGGACAGAGTGACTGAGCATTTGGACAAATATGAGCTGATCAGAGAGAGCCAGCGTGGATTTGTAAAGGGTACATCATATCTAATGAACCTAGTTGAATTTTTTGAGGAGGTAACTAACGTGCTAGTTAAGGGAGTGTCATCGAATGTTATTTATATGGACCTCCAGAAGGCATTCGACAAGGTTCCATGTAAGGGACTGTTAACAAAAATAAGAGCGCACGGAATTGGAAGCAACCTGTTAGCTTGGGTAGGGAATTGGTTAGGAGGTAGGAGACAGAGAGTAAGGATAATGGGTATGAACTCATGTGATTAGTGGTGTCCCCCAGGAATCTATACTGGGGCTACAGCTTTTCACTGTATTTATAAATGATTTGGATGAAGGAATAGAGAGCTGTATATCTAAATTTGCTGACAACACTGAGTTAGGTGGCACAGTAAATAGTGTAGATGGGAGCAGAAAGTTGCAAAGGGACATTGATAGATTAAGTGAGTGGGCAAAACTGTGACAGATGGAGTTAATGTGGGAAAGTGTGAGGTCATCCACCTTGGACCTAAGAAAGATAGATCAGGGTATTCTCTAAAAGGCGAGAAGCTAGAAACTGTGGATGAGCAGAGAGACTTAGGGATCCAAGTACAGAAATCAATAAAAGCTAGTGGATAAAAAAAAAAATGGAATGTTGGCCTTTATCTCAAGAGAGCTTGAATACAAAGGGGTGGAAGTGATGTTACAGCTGTACAGAGCTCTGGTTATACCCCATCTGGAGTACTGCATTCATGTCTGGGCATCGCACCTCAGGAAGGATATACTGGCCTTGAAGGGGATGCAGCGCAGATTCACCAGAATGATATCGAGGTTAAAAAGGTTAAGTTATGAGGACAGATTGCACATACTAGGCTTGTATTTCCTTGAATATAAAAGATTAAGGGATGATCTAATTGAAGTGCTTGAGATGATGAAAGGATTTGATAGGATAGAAAGAGAAAAACTATTTCCTCTGGTGGGAGAGTCCAGAACAAGGGGCATAACCTTAAAATTAGAGCTGGACCATTCAAGGTTGATGTCAGAAAGCACTTCTTCATGCAAAGGGTAGTGGAAATCTGGAACTCTCTTCCCCCAAAAAAGCTGTTGAGGCTAGGTCAATTGAAAATTTCAAAACTGAGATTGATAGATTTTTGTTGGGCAATGGTATTAAGGATTACGGAACCATGGCGGGTAGATGCAGTTAAGATACAGAGCAGCCATGATCTAATTGAATGGTGGAACAGGCTTGAGGGGCTGAATGGCCTGCTGCTGTTCCTATGTTCCTATATGAACTGCACAATCTCTAAACGTGCAAGTCATTTGCAATGACAGGCAAAGCTTCTTTCATGTAAATTCACAACATGTTGGGAGCTGTCGTGATGCTTTTATACTTCATCGGTCCAGTGTCCCAGCTTTCTTTCAACAGCAGAGTTAGGGGCAGGATGGCTACTGGGTGCTAAGGGATACCCGCTATTCCCATTGGCTTGTGGTGTCTTACTCAAGACCACCAGTGCTACAATGAAGCACACCTGAAGATAAGGTTAAGAATTGAACAAGCTATTGGGATGCTCAAAGGAAGGTTCCAGTATCTGGATAGGTGCCTTGTAATTATGCGCCCAGCACCATTTTGCGAGTTGTGGTAGCATGTTATGTGCTTCACAGCCTTGTAAGCAGGAAAATTCTGATGGAAGATGCCCAGACAATGCCAGAGAGCCTGATGATGACTCTGCTGATTCTGAAAATCTGGCTCAGATGCAGTGACAATGACTACTAGACAACTGACAGCCAGACTCATTATTATTCAGAAGTCTCAGCCCATCAAAGAGTTGCCTCTCCTCAACAAACTCTCAATGGTCTAAGTAAAATCCTTGCTCCTTATAGCTAACCATTACATCCTTATCCTTAGCCTCAACAACAACACATTACCTGTTTCCCATTGTCTTACAAGAAAACCAAATGCCCAGCAGTCTTTACATTGAATATTTCAATGATTTATTGCAAATGTTTAAAGAAAAATGATTTGTCTTTGTCAATGTGCGCACCCTTTGTGACCATGCAAGCTTTTTTCTGCTGTATCCTAACGCTTCTTCTACCTGTTATCTGAGGGCCTGGAGTCGAAGATGTTTCAAAATACTGTGAGCCACTTGAGATGGAGGTGGCCCTTCTCTCAGGGTCCTCAAGACCTGGGATGGACACTGCACAGGCTGATTTTTTGTCATGGGCTTCTTGGTATCCTGGTCCTGAAAAGATGAAGACTTCTGCAGGGAGCTGATGAAGTGCTCCACTGTGCTGCAGCCGTGAGGGGAAGCAGCCTCTGAGGCATGCACGCACCAGCTATTCTTCTGGTAGTGGGAACAGGATTCTGGTTATCAGCAGTCAGCTGGAGACTGGACCTCTCAGAATCAGAAATATCCTTCAATCTCAGAGAGAGTCAACTAAATATCCTCCAGTCCTTCCAAGATGCTGCCCTGTAATCCAGTTGACCCGGACCTCTCCAAATGGTCTCCCTGAGATCTGCACTCCTTCATTCAAAGCCTCCACATTGTGTTGACTGACCTGCCTGGATCTCTCATGAAGCAGCGTAAGATATGCAGATGCTCCTGCAGCTGTCACCTTCTCCAAGCTGCCCTGCAATAAAGTAAAACATTCGGATGCGCAGCAGGGCAGGGCAGGGCAGTGGACTCTGCCATTATCCCTGCTATCTGCCACGCATCTTGGGAGAGACGATGCAGAAACTCCATATGTGCCTGATGCTCTGCTCGCATCCTTCTCTTCATGGCAAGACCACTATCCACTTGCTTTGCAGCCCTGCTGACATGTCTTATGCCTCCACTGGACTACATCAGGTGCCACTTCCATATCTGCCTCCTCTGGCTTCCTTGTGCTCTGTACCTCACCGTGCGTCAGTTCGTTGACTGCACTATCTGTACCCCCTTGAGTGGGTGTATCTGAGCTGCTGAGTGCAAGGGAGATGGTGAATGACATGGAGGGTGAGTGGTCGCTACCAGTGTTGCTAGAGGTGGAGGGGACTGCAGTGTCTTGTTTTTCAATAATGTTCTCAGTTGTTTCCTGGCTTGCAGCTTCTTGAAGAAAAGACAGGACTGTTTACGCTTGAACAACATTCTATCTTAATCAGCTACTATGTGGCAGCTGGTGGAGAGATTGAAGAATGCATAGAAACATTAAAAAACAAAATGTATACATTCTCATGAGCCCACTGAAGGCATAGAGACTCCCACATCTCCATTCCCAACTGCCTGGCCAGAGGTGAAGCCGATGGTTATGATTGATTTCTCTTCATGCAATGTTAAGTGTTGGATTTGTGCACTTTCTGCCCTTTCTAGTGGTCTGGCATTCTGGCAAGAGGAAATGCATTGTGTCAATTGGTTGCTGCAGGTTCCAGATCCCGCAGTCACAATCTGTCAGGATTCTTGGAATAGATGGTAGTATTGGTAGGTGGAAGGGAGCAAGGACCCTTGAGAGACGTCAGTGTGCTAGCATGTATTCCAGGATGTGAGACAATTTACATGAGTGCTGCCAAGTGACTTTGCTTCTGGGAAAAGCAAGATGGTTCCATGTGATATCCCAAAGGGCACTGCTTGACTTTTGTGCCAGAGAGTACCCACTTACCTCTCTGTTATTCAGTTAGCTGCCCTGTTATTCATCTGACAACTTTGTGAGTTAAACGTCATCTAATACTGTAAGAGGGTCCTTGGAGTTATGGAGGTTCCACTTACAGCAGTAGCCACCTCCTTCCACATAGCTCATGCTGCTGCATGTGATGGCTTCTTCCCTGGGTATCCAACAATGGCATCCTTCCATTCTCTAATTTGAGACAGAAGCATTTGCACACCAACCTCACATAAGTTTAATGCTCACCCATTCCCTTCTGTTGCAATAGCCATTTCACTCCCTCATATAAGAACCCGCTCAACCTCCTTCCTGAATTGGTGTCAAGTGACATCATAACATTTTGGAAAACAACAGAGCAGGCTTTCAATGTTGTCATCAGACTGATTTGGTATATTGTTGCCGAAACACTACAGGGGAAAAAAAAATCATGTTTGATCCAATTTCCTTTAATGTTGAGCAGTACAGGTCTTGTAATTTATTGCCTCAAACTGGTCCCACAATGAGCACCATTAGTGGCTGATTTGTAACTATCAATATTAGATCCTTACAGTAAATAGCTCAAAATGTTCTCTCCAGAAACAACCCAGAATCTGTAATTGTAACACTTGATTCTGGCCAGCATTATGTTTTACTGAAATCCTAGTGACAACATTGGAATGTACTTTTGTGATACTCCCCATGTTATCCCATTGTTTTGCATGTCACATCCTCTGCTTATTAGGAATAGCAAATGTTATCTAGAATGTGTAATAAAAGCACTGTAAAGAGGTAATAAAAAGCTGTTGCTGAAGCAATCATTAGTGTTAAAACAATTTTGTCTTATAATTGTAAAAATATTCTTGTAGCAGCATTCTATTTTTAGATTTTATGTAAAATATTTTACAACTCTTGTTTTGTTCTTCCCATTATAAGGGGGAAGTCTTCAAAATAAATCCAAATAATTGCTGCCCTGAGTGTGCCTTGAGGACCCATAACTTCTGTGAATATGAAGGACAGATTCATGGGGTAGGTGGCCTTTGGTTTTCAGATGTGTTCATGGTAAATCAAAAATCAAGTTGAACAGCTGAACACTTTTTAAAATGTGTAATACACTTAATATTCTAAATTTGTGTCCACTCATAACCATGTCGCCAAGAAGTGAAAACAAACTATCGCTGTTCACATTATCATAACTCTTCATAATCTTGAAGACCATTTTTGGATCACCCCTTAACCTTGTCAGCTCTCATGGAAAAAGCCCTAACTTCTCAAGTCTTCCTTCATAACAGCAACCCCTTGTCCATGGTAACATTCTTCAACAACAACAGCTTGTATTTATATAGCGTATTTAACGTTGAAAGACATCCCAACATGCTTCACAGAAGCATAAACAAAAAATCCAAGCATAACCAAAGAAGGTGATATTAGGAGGGATGACCAAAAGTTGAGTTTTGTGGAGGGTCTTAAAGGAGGGATGGGAGGTGGAAAGGCAGAGAGGTTTAGGGAGAGAAGTCCATAGCATGGGGCCTAGGTGGTTGATGGCCGTCAGTGGTGGGGTGAAGGGCGGACGGATGCATAAGAAGCCAGAGTCAGAGGAATGGAGAGTTCTGGGTAGAGGCGTTGTAGGGCTGGTGGAGGTTACATACATAGGGAGGGGCGAGGCCGTGAAGTGATTTAAACACAGGGATGAGAATTTAGCATTTGAGGCATTGGAAGACCGGGAACCAATGTCGGCCAGCAAGGACAAGGGTGATAGGTGAGCAGAACTTGGTGCGGGTTAGGATATGGGCATCAGAGTTTCGGATGAGCTGAAGCTTATGGAGGGTGAATGACGGGAGGCTAATTAGGAGAACATTGGAATAATCAAATCTGGAGGTGATAAAAGCATGGATGAGAGTTACAGCAGCAGATGGGCTGAGACAAGGACTGATGCGGGCATTGCAGAGGTGAAAGTAGGTGGTCTTTTTGATGGAGAGGACATGTGGTCGAAAGCTCAGCTCAGGATCAAATAGCATGTCGAGTTTGCAAACAATCTGCTTCAGTCTGAGAGAGTGGTTGGGGAGGGAGATAGAATTGATGCTGAGGAAGTGGAGTTCGTGGTGGGGCCAAAGACAAAGGAAATGGTTTTTCCAAATTTTAGCTGGAGGAAATTGCAGCTCATTCAAGACTGGATATCAGATATCCAGTCTAAAAACACAGATGCAGTGCCGAGGTTGACAGAGTTGATGGAGAGGTTGAGCTGGGTGTCATCAATGAAAATGTGGAAGCTAATCCTATGTCTGCAGATGATGTGGCTAAAGGGCAGCATGAAGATTCTAGTGGATCTACACTGCACCTTTACAGTTGCTTTTATATTCTTCTTTTAATGGGGTAAAAAAGAAAGAAAGACTTGCATTTGTATAGCGCCTTTCATGACCTCAGGATGTCCCAAAGCGCTATACGGCCAATGAAGTACAGTCACTGTTGTAATGTAGGAAATGCAGCAGCCAATTTGCACACAGCAAGGCCCCACAAACAGCAATGTGATAATGACCAGATAATCTGTTTTACAGGATGTTGGTTGAGGGATAAATATTGTCCAGTACACGAGGGAGAACTCCCCTGCCCTTTGAATAGTGCCATGGGATCTTTTACGTCCACCTGAGAGGGCAGATGGGGCCTCAGTTTAACGTCTCATCTGCTTGACGGCACCTCTGACAGTGCAGCACTCCCTCAGTACTGTACTGGAGTGTCAGCCTAGATTTCGTGTTCAAGTCTCCACCACACTTTTGGTATACAAAATTACACACTAATAGCAGCCTAATTAGCGTTCAAAATCACCGTGTGTTCCCAGACGCCAGCAATCCTATTCCATATCCCTCATGATAGGCTCTCCATCGCGGGGTGTAGTACACCACCTCTCACGCTACAACTCCAAGCGCCAGCTTCCCGGTCATAAAGCACTTCCTGCACCTCTGCTAGCAAATATGAAGAAACAATCAATCAACTGAGTTGTTACCATCATCTCTAATTGAAATACAAGTAGTGCAATGAGTAATAAACCATTTCATGAGACTGTCGAAGTGAAGTTGATGTGAAAGTTAAAACGCATCAAGATAAAACAGCCAAAAGACTATGGTTGTTCCGTCATACTCCTATGGGAGTGCGGTGGAAAGCCTGGGCATTAGTTTGGGATATACCAGGTCAAAGACTTCTCCATCAGTGGGAATTTGTTTGAAGTGGAACCTCCGTCCGCCCCAAACAAGGTCATCTGCAACAGAGGGGCTGTGGTCTTGGGGAGGGGACCCTTAGGTTGGAATTTCCTCAGTAGCAGCCTGGCCAGACGGCTATGCCTAGTGAAAGGTATACTGGTCTCTGCAGGGGCACATCTGAGGGGCTAGGTCTGAGTTGTGGCCTGGACCCCTAAAGGGGGCCGATTGGCCATTTTACAGCATGTTTCTTGGGGGTAAGCTGATGCCTAAAGCATGCAAAGGAAAGGATATCATACAGAGAATCCTAAGGTTTCTATTGTTTCAATAACTATTCATGTATCAATCTTTGAATTATGTATGTTGATTCTCTTTTATACACGAGCAGACAGTCTCCGCTGCATTTTGCAGCGCCGCCCCCCCCCTCCCCACCCAGTCTGCTGGGCACCCGAAATGTGTCCCCTAATGGTGCTAGGGCCCACCAGGAATAGTTAAAAGAGGAAATCTTCCCCTTAACCTCTGAAAGTGTGGCTGGGTCAGTAATGCAGGATTCCAGCAGGCCAATCCTGGCACTTCCTTGGGATCAAAGGCCTGCGGATTTTCAGCCCTAAAGTCGCCAGCTGTATGATAAATAAGAGATTCCATCTTATATTCACTTGCAATAGCTCAATGAAAGGCTAGCAGAAATCACTATGGTAAACAGAACGCAGACCATAGATAAAGAAGTACATGTTGTCTGGTATATTCCAGGAAGTAAGTCACAATAAGGAGTTACACAACAATGTAACTCCTTGCTATGTAACTCCTTATAAAATACTGATCCGTAACATGTATTCCATTCATACCGTGTTATATTACTTTTTGGTTATTTTATTGTCATGTTTCAACATACATATCTCTTAAATATGGAATGAAATGGCGAGTCACATTCTGCACCGTTACTTTCATGACATCACAGACTTGAGCATTGTCGGCATTTCACAGCTACACGTGCTGCCATGTGACTAATAAGCTATGGTGGTTGCCTGTGGGAAGTGAAAACCATGGAGTGTAAACCACTGCTCCGCTCATTGTAAAATTATTTAAAAAAATAAGGCTTGAGTGACAAAATCCATGAAAGGCAGTTCACGACAAGAGAGGAGCCTACTGCTGGAGCACAGCCACCCGAGAGCTCCACTGTACTAGAAAAGCACAGCACTCAAAATTAAAAGCACAAAAATCAGCAAGTGTGATTTCAAACAAATGAATACCAGCTATTTATTGTAATTTAAAGGTAACGGTGGCTGCTGTTTTCTGCTCTGGTTTTGCAGCATGAGACGGAGTGGATGACCACAGGGTGTAATGTTTGCTCCTGTACCAACAAGGAAGTTGAATGTGGCTCAAAATATTGTCCCCCTATTTCCTGTGTGAGAGGACAAACTATGTACACCCCAGATGGAGACTGCTGTCCAAAATGTGTCAAGACTGGAGGTAAGATGTCAAATTTTACTGCTTTCTTTGTGTTTTTGTTGTGGGTTAAATGTCATGTTGTTATGTTTGTTTCATCTTTCATTTTCTGTTCTTCGTTCAAGAGTAAAAGAGTAGTATTAATAAGTGAAGGATTGATGCATGAAAAATTATCAAAAGAATAGAAACCTTGTCATCCTCTTTAAGAGACAACTTGGCTCAGATGGTAGCACTCTTGCCTCTGACTTGGATGGTTGTCAGTTCAAACCCCACTCCAGGACTTGAGCACCTAATCTACACTGACAGCAAAAAGTAACTAAAGGATTGATTAAGAAAGGGAAGTTAGATTATGAAAAGAAATTAGCAAAAAATATAAAAACAGATAGCAAGAGTTTCTATAGTTATATAAAAAGAAAAAGGGTGGCTAAGGCAAACATAGGTCCCTTAGAGGATGAGACCGGGAAATTAATGGTGGGAAACATGGAGATGGCAAAAATGCTGAACAAATATTTTGTTTCAGTCTTTACAGTAGAGGACACTAAGAATATCCCAACACTGGACAAACAGGGGACTCTCGGGGGGGAGGAGCTAAATACGATTAAAATCACTCAAGAGATGGTACTCAGTAAAATAATGGGACTCAAGGCGGATAAATCCCCTGGACCTGATGGCTTCCATCCTAGGGTCTTGAGGGAAGTGGCAGTAGGGATTGTGGATGCTTTGGTGATAGTTTTCCAAAATTCCCTGGACTCAGGAGAGGTCCCGGCAGATTGGAAAACTGCTAATGTAACACCGTTATTTAAAAAGGGTAGTAGGCAGAAGGCTGGAAATTATAGGCCAGTTAGCTTAACATCTGTGGTGGGTAAAATTTTGGAGTCTATTATTAAGGAGACAGTAACGGAACATTTAGATAAGCATAATTTAATAGGACAAAGTCAGCATGGCTTTATGAAGGGGAAGTCATGTCTGACAAATTTGCTTGAGTTCTTCGAGGATATAACGTATAGGGTGGATAAAGGGGAACCAGTGGACGTAGTGTATTTAGACTTCCAGAAGGCATTCGACAAGGTGCCACATAAAAGATTATTACTTAAGATAAAAAATCACGGGATTGGGGGTAATATTCTGGCATGGGTGGAGGATTGGTTATCGAACAGGAAGCAGAGAGTTGGGATAAATGGTTCATTTTCGGACTGGCAACCAGTAACCAGTGGTGTTCCACAGGGGTCGGTGCTGGGTCCCCAACTCTTTACAATCTATATTAACGATTTGGAGGAGGGGACCGAGTGCAACATATCAAAATTTGCAGATGATACAAAGATGGGAGGGAAAGTAGAGAGTGAGGAGGACATAAAAAACCTGCAAGGGGATATAGACAGGCTGGGTGAGTGGGCGGAGATTTGGCAGATGCAATATAATATTGGAAAATGTGAGGTTATGCACTTTGGCAGGAAAAATCAGAGAGCAAGTTATTTTCTTAATGGCGAGAGACTGGAAAGTACTGCAGTACAAAGGGATCTGGGGGTCCTAGTGCAAGAAAATCAAAAAGTTGGTATGCAGGTGCAGCAGGTGATCAAGAAAGCCAACGGAATGTTGGCTTTTATTGCTAGGGGGATAGAATATAAAAACAAGGAGGTATTGCTGCAGTTATATAAGGTATTGGTGAGACCGCACCTGGAATACTGCATACAGTTTTGGTCTCCATACTTAAGAAAAGACATACTTGCTCTCGAGGCAGTACAAAGAAGGTTCACTCGGTTAATCCCGGGGATGAGGGGGCGGACATATGAGGAGAGGTTGAGTAGATTGGGACTCTACTCATTGGAGTTCAGAAGAATGAGAGGCGATCTTATTGAAACATATAAGATTGTGAAGGGTCTTGATCGGGTGGATGCAGTAAGGATGTTCCCAAAGATGGGTGAAACTAGAACTAGGGGGCATAATCTTAGAATAAGGGGCTGCTCTTTCAAAACTGAGATGAGGAGAAACTTCTTCACTCAGAGGGTGGTAGGTCTGTGGAATTTGCTGCCCCAGGAAGCTGTGGAAGCTACATCATTAGATAAATTTAAAACAGAAATAGACAGTTTCCTAGAAGTAAAGGGAATTAGGGGTTATGGGGAGCGGGCAGGAAATTGGACATGAAGCTGAGTTCGGATCGGTCAATGCCCTGTGGGTGGCGGAGAGGGCCCAGGGGCTATGTGGCCGGGTCCTGCTCCGACTTCTTGTGTTCTTTAGATTTGTGGTTGGGATCAGATCAGCCATGATCTTATTGAATGGCGGAGCAGGCTCGAGGGGCCGATTGGCCTACTCCTGCTCCAATTTCTTATGTTCTTATGTTCTTATGATACTTCAGTGCAGTACAGAAGTAGTGCTGCATTGTTGGAGGTATGAGTCATTAAACTGTATTCCTGTTCAGATGGACTTAAAAGATCCAATGGTATGACAGGGAGGTTCTCCAGGTGTCATTGCCAACATTCATTCCTCAACCAACACCATGAAAAACAGATTAACTGGCTGTTTGTGGGACCTTGCTGTGTGCAAATTAGCTGCTGCATTCACCTACATCACACCAGTGACTATGGTCCAAAAATAATTAATTGATTGTGAAGCCCCATCGGGATGTCCTGAGCACATGATAAGATGCTATTTAAATGCAAGTTCTTACTTATTCTAGTTTTAACTATTAGATAGAAATGTTTTCTTGTACATGATGTGGAGATGCCGGTGATTGACTGGGGTTGACAAATGTAAAGAATCTTACGCTCACCTGACGAAGGAGATAATCTCCGAAAGCTTGTGATTTTCAAATAAAATTGTTGGACTATAACCTGGTGTTGTAAGATTCTTTACATTTTTCTTGTACAGTCATTGTGACGGGGCTAAAGCTCATTTATTTGTATCAATTGCCTTTATGAACAGAATCGTGCTTATTTGAGGGAAGAACGTACAGGGATGGTGAAGACTGGAAATTGACCGGATGTTCAAAGTGTGTCTGTAGTAATGGTGTGGCACAGTGCTACACTGTTGAGTGCCAGCCAGTATACTGCAAGAAGGTGAGTGGCATGTTATTGTACTGTACTTAACTAACCAATAAATATACTTGAGTAACTAGTGACAAGTAGTCAGCAATCAGACATTCTGGGACTGATTTTCAACTACCAACAGCCCATTTCTCGCCTGGAAATTAGGCAGCAGGCAGACTGCTTACATGCAGATTGGGGTCCTATGTATTGTCGGACCTTGATTGCAATATTCAGGTACAAATCCTCAATGATGGCAGAGTCCAGCACGTGAATGCAAAAGACAAGGCTGAAGCGTTTGCAACCGTCTTCAGCCAGAAGTGCCGAGTGGATGATCCATGTCGGCCTCCTCCCGATATCCCCACCATCACAGAAGCCAGTCTTCAGCCAATTCGTTTCACTCCACATGATATCAAGAAACGGCTGAGTGCACTGGATACAGCAAAGGCTATGGGCTCCGACAACATCCCAGCTGTCGTGCTGAAGACTTGTGCTCCAGAATTAGCCGCGCCTCTAGCCAAACTGTTCCAGTACAGATACAACACTGGCATCCACCCAACAAAGTGAAAAATTGCCCAGGTATGTCCTGTCCACAAAAAATAGGACAAATCCAATCCAGCCAATCCAGTCCATTCTCAATCATCAACAAAGTGATGGAAGTTGTCGTTGACAGTGCTATCAAGCAGCACTTACTCACCAATAACCTGCTCACCGATGCTCAGTTTGGGTTCCGCCAGGACCACTCGACTTCAGACCTCATTATAGCCTTGGTCCAAACATGGACAAAAGAGCTGAATTCCAGAGGTGAGGTGAGAGTGACTGCCCTTGACATCAAGGCAGCATTTGACTGAGTGTGGCACCAAGGAGTCCTAGTAAAATTGAAGTCAATGGGAATTCAGAGGCAGTGACCATCTCCAACGAGAGAGAGTCTAACCACCTCCCCTTGAAATTCAACAGCATTACCATCGCTGAATCCCCCACCATTGACCAGAAACTTAACTGGACCAGCCACATAAATACTGTGGCTACAAGAGCAGGTCAGAGGCTGGGTATTCTGCAGCGAGTGACTCACCTCCTGACTCCCCAAAGCCTTTCCACCATCTTCAAGGCACAGGTCAGGAGTGTGATGGAATACTCTCCACTTGCTTGGATGAGTGCAGCTTCAACAACACTCAAGAAGCTCGACACCATCCAAGATAAAGCAGCCCGCTTGATTGGCACCCCATCCACCACCCTAAACATTCACTCCCTTCACCACCGGCGCACTGTGGCTGCAGTGTGTACCATCCACAGGATGCACTGCAGCAACTCGCCAAGGCTTCTTCGACAGCACCTCCCAAACCCGCGACCTCTACCACCTAGAAGGACAAGGGCAGCAGACACATGGGAACACCACCACCTGCACGTTCCCCTCCAAGTCACACACCATCCCGACTTGGAAATATATCGCCGTTCCTTCATCGTTGCTGGGTCAAAATCCTGGAACTCCCTTCCTAACAGCACTGTGGGAGAACCGTCACCACACGGACTGCAGCGGTTCAAGAAGGCGGCTCACCACCACCTTCTCAAAGGCAATTAGAGATGAACAATAAATGCATGGCCCACATCCCATGAACGAATTTTTAAAAAAATGGGTGGAGTCTGCATCAGGAGTGCTGCTCCTGGTCCCATGAAAAATCTTTGGCCTGTGTGAGGATCTAATCCTGTGAAACCTCTCCTACCCCCCCCACCCCCAACGTGCCGGCCAGCTCAATGTGGAATCCAGCCGATATCCTACCCTTCCACAATGGGCAAGCTGCAGCGTGGCGCCCGATTGGCACCTGCAACTCGCCGGCAGCATTTAAATGAGGCCTGAACCTGGAAATGGTTAGGGTCTCCTGACACTGGCTTTGGGCGGACAATGTGACTGCTCCACCGACTTCACGCCCACTTTGGGTCGGAGTCGAAGATCATCCCCTCTTGTTCTGAACTAGATCTGTTTATATCCTACCTTGTCCTGGGCCTTCCGTTAATAATTTAAAATGCGCAGTCGCTGACTCATCTTCAGCCTCTGCAAAATTGCAGCCTATAGAGTCTGACACCTACAAAGTAATTAGAGAAGGGAAACTGCAGTAAAATGAATTGTGCATTGTGTCTGCTTGTTTTTATCAGGAATGGATTTGACAGAATGCAGTGCGCTAGAGCATCTGAAAATGACTTCACAAAGGCTGTAATTGGGACAGACCATTGAAAGATTTCATTGTATTTAGCAGATTTTAAATTGGGAATCGAAGAAGATTAGCCCTGGAGTGAGAAGTGGGAAAACATGCAGCAAGAAAAGTCTTAGTCGTGTTTGCTTGCAATGACTCAGCATAGTTTGATTGATTTTTAAAATACAGATCTGATATTTTCCTTTGCGTCACTTTTTTTGTCAATATGTTTGCAAAGAGTAACTGCCTTTGACATCAAGGCAGCATTTGACCGAATGTGGCACCAAGGAGCCTAGTAAAATTGAAGTCAGTGGGAATCAGGGGGGAAACTCTCCAGTGGCTGGAATCATACCTAGCACAAAGGAAGATGGTAGTGGTTGTTGGAGGCCAATCATCTCAGCCCCAGGATATTGCTGCAGGAGTTCCTCAGGGCAGTGTCCTAGGCCCAACCATCTTCAGCTGCTTCATCAATGACCTTCCCTCCATCATAAGGTCAGAAATGGGGATGTTCACAACCCCTCAGATAATGAAGCAGTCCGTGCCCACATGCAGCAAGACCTGGACAACATCCAGGCTTGGGCTGATAAGTGGCAAGTAACATTCGCGCCACACAAGTGCCAGGCAATGACCATCTCCAACAAAAGAGAGAGGTTAACAATCTCCCCTTAACATTCAACGGCATTACCATCACCGAATCCCCCACCATCAACATCCTGGGGGGGCCACCATTGACCAGAAACTTAACTGGACCCGCCACATAAATACTGTGGCTACAAGAGCAGGTCAGAGGCTGGGTATTCTGTGGCGAGTGACTCATCTCCTGATTCCCCAAAGCCAATCCACCATCTACAAGGCACAAGTCAGGAGTGTGATGGAATACTCTCCACTTGCCTGGATGAGTGCAGCTCCAACAACACTCAAGAAGCTCGACACCACCCAGGACAATGCAGCCCGCTTGATTGGCACCCCATCCACCACCCTAAACATTCACTCCCTCCACCACTGGCGCACCGTGGCTGCAGTGTGTACCATCCACAGGATGCATTGCAGCAACTCGCCAAGGCTTTTTCGACAGCATCTCCCAAACCTGCGACCTCTACCACCTAGAAGGACAAGGGCAGCAGGCACGTGGGAACAACACCACCTGCATGTTCCCCTCCAAGTCACACACCATCCCGACTTGGAAATATATCGCTGTTCCTTCATCGTTTCTGGGTCAAAATCCTGGAACTCCCTTCCTAACAGCACTGTGGGAGAACCTTCACCACACAGACTGCAGCGGTTCAAGGCAGCGGCTCACAACCACCTTCTCAAGGGCAATTAGGGATGGGCAATAAATGCTGGCCTCGCCAGTGATGCCCACATCCCATGAACGAATAAAAAAAAGCACTTATAAATTCCTTAAAATCAAATGCCAGACACAAATATAGGAGAATTTTCAAAAACTGAACAAATTACGTTGGTATATCACTTCTCACTTGTAGAGAAATGTCAAGAACATTTTACACGATGGTGGATAGTGAGTGGACACCAAATAGCAGGGAGAGAAGTATTAGGAGGGGGTGAAAGCTCATTGAAAGAGGAGGAGGGCCTTAAGGAGATTTTTAAAGACAGAGAGAGAGGCGGCAAGGTTAATGGCTGAGGTATGGAGTTCCAGAAGTATGTAGCCTAGTGGCTGAAGAAGCGTTCATCAAAGGTGGAGTGGAGGGAGTGTGAACGAGAATTAAACATACAGGGATGTAGAGTTGGAGGAGGCCATAGTTGGAGGAGATTATAGAAATCGGGAGAAGCAAGACCATGGAGGGATTTGAAGGTGAGAACCAGGATCTTGAAGTCGATTCTGTGGTGCACCAGGAGCCAGCGATGCTCAGCAAGAACTCGGGTGATTGGCGAATGGACTTTGGTATATGAACCACAATGTTTTGGATAGCTTGTGGCTTATAGAAAGTGGAGATGAGAAGGCCCACAAGGAGATGACTGGAGAAATCTAGCCTTGAGTTGATTAAAGCTTGGATTAAGGTTTCAGTGGCAGAGTGGATGAGGTAGGGACAGAGGTGGGTGATGCTTCGGAGGTGAAAGAAAGTGGTCTTAGTGACTGATCACATGCCAAGGAGGAAGCTGGGCTCAGGGTCAAGTAATACATGGTGAGTTTGTACCTGTTGGCTCAGCCTGTGGCAGCTTAGAATCAAGGTCGGAGGTGCATAGATATGTTTTAGGGAGCTGAAGTTGATGGCTTCAGTTTTGCCAACATTTAGCCAGAGGGAATGATGGCTCACCAAAACTGTTTAAAAAGATGGCCTTGGGTCCTGGCTTCCATCACAAGGTCATGGGATACATGAATTTATAATTGATACCGCTTGAATAAAATATATCTCCTTGCTATGTACGACACAGTATATAAATTGATTAAAGAATGCTGCAAACTAAAACTGACCTTTATTAAGCTGCTTAAATAAATAATAAGCATTCCCTTTTGAAATTACACCCAAGTGCTGTATTTTAAAAATTCTTATGTCTGCAGTACATTTACCATGTTTTAATTATTTATCCTTTAGTCTTCAATGGGCCATTTAAAAAAAAGTCTTCGATTCTATTTGGAAATGGAATCTTTTTTTCATGAGAGCAGACAGTTTTATTTAATTTGAGTAATTCTGCTTATAGAGCTCCTGCTTCTAAGCTCCCTCTTGTTTGTCACGATCGCTTGTAAGTTAATTGTGAAATCTGAAAACAATCTAGTTCTTACCAGCAGCTTACGGCTATAATGGTTAAATTTTAGATTATTCTTAGCCCACAGTTACAGTTCAGTCTTTACTGTCGTTTCAAATCTCTTCAACGGACAAGGTTGCTATTTCTGAGTCAGCGTACCGAGTGAAGGCTTTTGAGGTGGGGGGAGGGAAATAAAGGGAGGAGGAGGAGCAGCTCCAGCACGCAGCATCTCCTGTCTGATTCACAGTGCCATTAATGGTGCCTATGAGAGTCAGACAATCCTGCTATCTCAGCCAAAGGCAGTGCTGCTGCAGGAAAAGGAGTTTTGATGGAGGTAAATAGAGAAACAAATCTGTCCTATTAAAGGAACGAAGGACATTTAGAAACAGGAATATTTCCGTGGAAAATTCACATTGTGGGGTATTAAGTCATATTTTAAAAATTCTAACATGATATAAATGTTGCATAAGTGTCCCCTAATTCTGTAAAATGATTGTGGTGCAGAGAAACAGAGATCAAGTGGATATGATTCTTCTGTAGATACAAACACAGTGCCTGTAGACACATATGAGCATAATTTAACTTTAAAAGGTAAATGAGCTGTACTCACTTGAGGACTGGAGCTATCATTTCATACAGAACAGGGCATTTGTGAGATTGGGATGAAAAACTAATGTCAAAGTAGCTTATTTTTCTCCAGCAACATCATGTGTAAAGTTGCAGTTTCTCTTCATGGGGAGTTTTGTGGGATTTGTTGATTTTAAAAAACAAAACAGGAAAGTTTTGATAAACCGTTTGTTATTTTTAGCTATATTTGTTGACTAAGTGGTAGTCTCTTTGCTCATACAGTAATAGATATTTTGAAATAGTTGAGACTGTGCTACTTAATGCCTTTTAACGGAGATGGGCAAACATCTAAGTAAGAAATGGACTGAAACTTACATATTTGGGAAACAGATTAACAAATACTGAACAGAACACTCTGGCATCTTGGTACCATGCGATTGCCAGCAGCAGTTGAATAATGTAGATTGTAATTTTATTTTGACGACCTTTCATTTGTGTTCAGTTGATGTTAGGGTGATGTGTCAGTGAGAAATTTAGCAAGGACTTCTCTTCTTGGCAGTGTTACCTGTAGTTGTTGGCCTCTCATGTGATTAATAAGTTAGAAGGAGCCGATGGCAGTGCAAATTCTACATGGTCTGCCAGAAAGAGCATATTTGATGGGTCTTCTTTCTAATATTGTTATGTACACAG
Source organism: Heptranchias perlo (assembly GCF_035084215.1). Taxonomy (NCBI): domain Eukaryota; kingdom Metazoa; phylum Chordata; class Chondrichthyes; order Hexanchiformes; family Hexanchidae; genus Heptranchias; species Heptranchias perlo. The sequence continues at coordinate 121,297,856 of NC_090325.1, read as the reverse complement.
GGATCACCTTGGGATTCAGTCTGAATTTCTGAAATGACCTGCGTTTGACTTGTAGAGTTATGTAAGAAGATTCTGGTTAATCTTGAAATCCTTCACTGTTGCGAATTCTCAACCATTATATATATATCACATATTTCTCCCTCATCTCACATTCTGAAGTCTAGTGTTTTTAAATCTAACATTGAACTGAGATCAGGTGATCTCAGATCTGTGCTCGCACACAGCAACATGGAGTTATGGGGGGCCAGTTCAAACTGGAGATTTACTAGATGGTGAGTTCCTGATCTCAGCTGGAGCTAAGTGGAGACACAGGGGTGGAATTTCCGTGGGGATTCTCCCAATCATCCACTGTAACTGGCGGAAGATCCAAGGAAAATATGTAGAAACAACAGTGCGGATTTTAACTCCCGAGTGGAAAGCAGGGCAAAGGTGCTGGACTTCCCACCTGGGAGCTGCCATGGGAGGCCTAGTCGATTTTAACGGCCGAGCCTCATTAACATTTCATCGGACAGCTGCCTGCCCGAAATGGGCTTAAAGTGGCCACTCTCCATCACTGAGATAAGTCACGTAGGTGGAGGGTTTGGGAAGGTTTTGGGTGTGGAAGGGGAGTGGGGAGCCTGGGATGGTAGAGGCCCAAACCTTTCTCATGGGGCCCGGAGAAACACTCCTGCTCCTCCTGGCCCCACAAAAATAAGTCATGTACTTACCCTTTGGGGCTGCCGCTTCTGCGCCAGCAGGTTTTACTGATTGGAGTGTCCATGACAGATGCTCCAGCCAGTAGATTATTAAAGTTGACTCAGGGTCCTATCTGAACGATAGGACCCCGATTTGCAAATATTAATGAGGCGTCCGCTTCACTCAGGCAGATGCCTCAACTGCCCGTTGTTAAAACAGCCGCTGGGTGGTATCTAAGTGGCAAAAAGTACCACACAGTTTAAACTCCTGTTCATCCAGGTTTACACAGGGCGGAGGGAGTTCAAACCCCCCCTACCGTAAACGGCATTTTCGCCATTTCTCTGAGGCCTCCGCAGATCTTCTGCTAAGGTTACAGCGGATGATCAGGAGAACCCCCACAGAAACTCAACCCCACAGTATTTAACCCAAAGGAAATCAGAAGAGGAGATCTACTTACGCTTCCCACCCCTTTCCACTGCCAATTACAGGGAAGAATTAGCAGGAACAAGAAACTTCTGGTCAGAGGTGTTAGGATTCATGCACAGAAAAGAACATGCTTGAAAAATGAGATCTGGATGTAATAAAAATAAATTGTGCTAACTTCGGAAATTTTCAATGTGAGGTAGTAGGATTACAGCAGAAATTCAACGATTAGATTCGAACAAGTGACAGCAAAATGGGATGTGGTGAAACCGAAACTTTTCCTCACCGGCCAACAGCCATGACCCCAATCCGAGTCCCATTATGTCTGCAAATTCCTATTCTTATCATTTAGAATTTAAATATTAATAAAGTAAAATCTTATCAACCTTATGTCCAGGACTTATAATTTATCTTTTTTCTTCCCCTTTAACTTTAGGATGAAGATGTGGTAATGCAGGTTGGAAAGTGCTGTCCTGAATGTCTGCCAAAATCCTGTTCATTGGCAGGGAAGCAGTACGAGGTAACCTTGAAGCTACTCTGCAAGTTTTGATTTTTATGAGTTAAGATCCATTTTTCAGTTATGGGCCCAGTTCCAGTTCTGACAACACGATAAGCTGATCTTTGATGTTTTGCGACTTCGCTTTTTGTTTTAAAAGGAGTTAAGATCAGAAATTTTGATGTCTGTTTTGGCAGCAGTGCTTTTGCCTTACTTGTGCAATATACCTGATAAGGCTGTTTGCTTAAAGAAGTAAATAAAGGTTTCGCTGCTTCGGAGCCTTGACAGAAAAATTTGCTAATTGAGGGTCACCCGTTGTACAGTTCCTGGCATCCCATCAGAGTTTTTTTTGTTCTCCCAAGATTCTGATTGAATGTGTTCTGTGTTTTGTGGCTGGTTGTTTGGGTGGAACAGGAATTTCTCATTTCTTTTTCTCTCGAAGGTAGTCAGGATGTATGTCCCTGTTCAATCAGCCAGCCTGATAACCTTCTACACAACCCTGCAAATGTTAGCAAGTCTTTTTGTAAAACCTAGAGCTTTGCCCAAAATCCTGCTGATCTGAACATGAAGTTCAGTGTACTGCTATCACTTTGATGGTGAAGATTTGCCTTGCATGCTAAACTGATTTGAGACTCTATCCACAACCCCATTATGTTGGGTTTAACCCTCATCATTCTGTTTCCTCTGCAGATCTCTGCATTATTTTATGTTAGAAATTCTGCATTCTTACTGATATTGCTTCATATATTCCCATATTTAATGGCAAAAGATTTATAGATTTATTACATTCCAGAGAAATGCCAGGTTGCTTAAAGGAGCATTTTGTTAAAAATTTCAATCTTGCAAGCCAGGAAGTTTGGGAAGTAAACAGAAGCTAACTATAAGATTATTGCAGCGACGGTGGTACATCCACTCGAACTTTCACAATTCTGATGTTATTGAACATTTTCAGAGATATGACCTATATCATATCTCTGTTTAGAAAATACATCCAAAAATATTTTTTGCACTCTGAATTAGCCACACATCAATTTGGGCCTAGCAGTGAATATGTTAGCATTATCAGATTCTCAGAATTACAGGAATAATATTCAAATAATGGAATTCAGTGCATTTCCTATAACTAAACAGCAATGTGTCAAGTTGTAATTTAGGTCAACAGAGTTAGTCAAATTTAGTGTGTTAAAAAAAAATCTGTTCTTTGTTTTTTCAGCATGGCGATCAGTGGAAGAAGAATGGATGCACCAGTTGTATTTGCGACAGAGGTGAAGTCAGATGTCATACGCAGACGTGCCCATCACTGACTTGTGAGAAGGTAATTGCAAATCACCTACATATAGAGGAACTCTCGCAATCGCCTGTGGGATACAGAAAATAACACAAAGACTATTTTCCTGTTCCTGCACCTGGGCGCAGCACAGAGAGGAAATTTGGGTGAGGAAGATCACATGCCCTTCAGAGAGGCCGCCCAGTTTTCAGGCACGCAATCCCCTCTCTCTGCCTGCGCCCAGACGATTTAATATGCCCACACCCAGAAACAGGAAAATCTGTCCCTGTATGTGTAACCATCACTTCGGTATCATATGGATGAACATGTCCATTGAGGAAAAAAGATTCCATTGAGGAATAAAAACTCCACGATAAAAGTGATCCATCCGTGACTGACCAAAGAAGTTTAGGATAGTATTAAATTAAAAGAAGAGATTTATAACGTTACCAAGAACAGTAGATAGCTTGAGGATTGGGAGAGTTTTAGAAACCAGCAAAGGATGACCAAAAAATTGATAGAGGGACAAAATAGAATATGAGAGTAAACTAGCAAGAAACATAAAAACAGATTGTAAGAGCTTCTACAAGTGTGTAAAAAGCAAGAGAGTAGCAAAAGGAAATGTGGATCCCTTAGAGGCTAAGACAGGAGAAATTATAATGGGGAATAAGGAAATGGTAGAGACGTTAAACAAATATTTTGTATCTGTCTTTACAATAGATGACATAAAAAAATACCAGAAATAGGGGGGAATCCAAGGGTCTAATGAAAGTGAGGAACTTAAAGTAATTAATATTAGTAAAGAAATCATACTGGAGAAATTAATGGGACTAAAAGTCAACAAATCCCAGGACTTGGTGGCCTACAGCCAAGGGTTTTAAAAGAGGTGGCTGCAGAGATAGCGGATGCATTGGTTGAGATCTTCCAAAATTCCCTTGACTCAAGAACAGCCCCAGTGGATTGGAAGGTAGCAAATGTAACACCACTATTCAAGAAAGGAGGGAGAGAGAAAACAGGGAACTATAGGCCAGTTAGCCTGACATCAGCCGTCGGGAAAATGATGGAATCCATTATTAAGGATGCGGTAACGAGGCACTTAGAAAATCATATGATTAGACAGAGTCAACATGGTTTTATGAAAGGGAAATTGTGTTTGACAAATCTATTATAGTTTATTGAGGGTGTAACTAGCAGGGTAGATAAGGGGGAACCAGTGGATGTCGTATATTTGGGTTTTCAAAAGGCATTCGATAAGGTGCCACATAAAAAAGGTTGTTATGCAAGATAAGGACCATTGGGGTTGTGGGTAATATATAAGCGTGGATAGAGGATTGGTTAATGGACAGAAAACAGAGGGTAGGGTTAAACGGGTCATTTTCAGGTTGGCAGGTTGTAACTAGTGGGGTGCCGCAAGGATCGGTGCTTGGGCCTCAGATATTTACAATCTATTTTAATGACTTAGATGAAGGGACTGAATGTAATGTTTCCAAGTTTGTTGATGATACAAAGCTAGGTGGGAAAGTAAGCAGTGAGGAGGACACAAGGAGTCTGCAAAGGGATATAGACAGGTTAAGTGAATGGACAAGAAGGTGGCAGATGGAGTATAATGTGGGGAAATGTGAGGTAGGAAGAATAGGAAAACAGATTATGTTTTAAATGTTGGAAAACTATTAAATGTTGGTGTTCTGAGGGCTTTGGGTGTCCTCGTACAAGAAACACAGGAAGTTAACATGCAGGTACAGCAAGCAGTTAGGAAGGCAAATGGCTTGTTGGCCGTTATTGCAAGGGAGTTGGAGTATAAGAGTAAGGATGTCTTGCTGCAATTGTATAGGGCTTTGGTGAGACCTCACCGAGAGTACTGTGTACAGTTTTGGTCTCCTTACTTAAGGAAGGATATATTTAGAGGAGGTGCAACGATGGTTCATTAGATTGATTCCTGGGATGAGAGTGTTGTCCTTTGAGGAGAGATTGAGCAGAATGGGTCTATACTCTCTCGAGTTCAAAAGAATGAAATGTGATCTCATTTAAACATATAAGATTCTGAGGGGGCTTGACAGGGTTGATGCTGAGAGGTTGTTTCCCCTGGCTGGAGAGTCTAGAACTAGGGGCGTAGTCTCAGGATAAAGGGTTGGCCATTTAGGGCTGAAATGAGGAGAAATTTCTTCACTCAGAGGGCTGTGACTCTTTGGAATTCTCTACCCCAGAGGGCTGTGGATGCTCAGTTGTTGAGTATATTCAAGGCTGAGATCGATAGATTTTTGGACACTAAGGGAATCATGGGATATGGGGATCGGGTGGGAAAGTGAAGTTGAGGTCGAAGATCAGCCATGATCTTATTGAAGGGTGGAGCAGGCTCGAGGGGCCGTATGGCCTACTCCTGCTCCTATTTCTTATGTTCTTATATCCGCTGGCAATTTCCTTGGCGGAAGGAGGGGGTTCCCTGCTCAGCCGCCATAGCTTTGGTGGAAGATCAGCGCAGATTCCGGTTACGCCATGCGAATAGGGCTTCCGCCAAAGTTACAGTGGCCGATCGGGTAACCTCCCCCCAGGGGAATTCCTGGCAATGATGTTATATTGGTGCCACACTAGAAAATAGAATTATTTGGACATTTTCTGTACATTTTTAATTACATTTTCTCAATCTGTACGCTTGTTACTGTAAGAGTAGATTAATTGAGTCTGAGGTGGTGTGAGGTCAGATGTGCTCCATGTGCCTTCATATTCAATGGATGTTGTTCATTTAAATTGGTGCTGTTTTGGTTTGGATTCTGAGAAACCAGTGCCTGTGAGCTACCTCCTGGAATTTATATTGCGAAAGCTGTCACCCTTATACTGGTGACAGACCCATAGATCCGTGAAAAACTGGGTTGACGAGTCTGGCTTAAGGGACATGGATTTGACAGCATTTGTGCCGAGAGTTGGCTCAGAGATGCCGATCTCTTGGAATCTGGATTAAAGACATCAGTACAAACTTTTCAAGGAAAGACTAATGTCTGGGTTGTCCTCCCTTTCATCAGTCACAGAGCAACATTGACAATGGTTACCATGATGCTTTTGTACATGTAATGCTGATCATATAACTTCAAGCATATCATTCAGATTTGCATCATGAACTTGTATGTTTTGAGCTGTAGGGTGCTTAAATTTCATGCAAAGTAGAAGGGGTTGCCTTACTGATTAAAGGGTGTTTTTTGGCTGTGAGCAAATTTTAAACATTTCCACCTGCTGTTTGATATGGCTAACCCAGCAGATGCACTTTTGTAAATGAAGAACTGTATGTTTTTGGGCGATCCCAAAACACCCTAGGAAACTGATCCTCACCTGTCAGGAATTGGGAAATCTGTAAATTTGCGGGTTTGGATGTTAGAATATCAGTCAGGTTTATGTGTACGTTTGTGCAGGAGCATTTTCTGCTCTCCTGAGGACTGTGTGTTTGTGTGTGTGTGGGGTCAATTCTAAGGAATGTATGTAGGAAAAAGGGGTGCTGAGACTCTACTCTCCCAAGTATTATGCGCATCTAGTTCTACCATACTATATTAAAGTAACTCAAAGACATCAACAATAAATTGAAAAGCATATTTTAAACAAAAGTTTGTAATTGCACTGAGGGCGGAAGATTTCACATTCTGTCAAAAGAACATTTCTGTTTAAAATTTTGCTTGTTTTTCTGTTTAAGCCTGTTTGCATACCACGAGCATTTTATAAGTACATGTAGAACATAATTATTAACAGCTTTCGCTGCTTAAAGCCAGATGATAAAATGGTGTCTGGAATGTAATGAAGGTAACAATTTTGCATGCTTATTTACGGCTTGCAATTGCAGTGGGCTTTCTAATTGTATACCAAGTGGCAGCTGTAAAGTAATGTACCCAATATATTGGAATCAGGCTACCGCATAAATATAACCATGGCTAAAATAATTCAATAGGTGGGCTTAAAGGCAGGCGTGAAAGCCTGTCCATTGGATGGCCAAATCAAACTATCTAGTGGTCAAGGTTAATGTCAATATTATATTATTTTTCTGTCCAATGACAAACTTCAGATACTATTTTCTTTTGTTGATTAATGTAATTTATATATTTATATAATACATATAGGTAGTGAAAGGCAGCTTTAGTGAATTCGATTTCCAATTTATTTCTGTTTACACAAAATACAAGTGGCAAGAAACCCAACACATTATGTACAATCCTCAAGATGCCAAAAAATCTCCATTTAGATGTTTAATATCGATATATTTATTTCCACAGGGGCTAAATAAAGTCAAAAGATCTGGACGCTGCTGCGAGGAATGTTTGTCTGGGAAAGGGAACTGTTTGTACGAAGGTGTCATCAGGTATCACGGAGAGATGTGGAATGTAACTGGCTGCGAGTTCTGTATGTGCGAGAGAGGACAGGTCATCTGTCAGACTGCAGAATGTGCCAGAGTGGAGTGCTCGTGGGTAAGGGAGCCCCATTTCATGTGTTGTTGTTGAAAAATGATGGTGTGGCTTTGTGGTAATTGGTGAAAGGGCTGCATTTTTTCTATAAATCAGAATGAAGTGCTAGAAATCTTCAGGCATTCATTCAGAATTAGCTGCATATCATGGACTTAGGCATTCCTAATGCAGAACGTAATGCTGAAATATTTCAAATGGAAGGCTGATAAAGACAATTAGTACAGTGCCATTTAGTTTGAATCAAAGAAAAAGTAATTACTTTTCCACCATCAAAGCATTGATTCATTTTGAAGCAAAATTTGCCCCTCGCTTCCCAGCCATGTGCATATTAAGTATACTTGTGACTAAGCCCTGGCATTTCAGGTTCAGTGCTTCCTGGTTTGCATATAGGAGCACTAAATAAATAGAAATTGGTATCGGTTGGGGAAGCTGTTGAAACCACAAATACAGAATAAAAGCAGGAAGCATCTCCTTATCGCTGGCACTTACCTGTAAAGTTAAAAAATTAAGAAGTTTTATATTGTTGAATTTGTATTTGGCCATTATTAGCAATATACAAAGCAGAAAAATAATGATTTTAGATCTAGGAATGATGTAATTGTGGGGATAAAGAGAGTGGCAGAAAAGTAGCCAAAGTTGAAAATATAATATACAAATGAGAGTCTGAATGGAAACATTGGTGAAAAATTCAGTACCTCTACATATAAAGCACTTGATGTTATATGTATCCCAAAATGGTTAATTTTAAACAAGACCTGTTCATTTAGTGGCTTCTCCATGAAAACTAGGAGTGCATCATTTTAGGCAATCAGATTCAATACAGCTACACTCGAATGACATTGGATAGAGGGGCCCCAATGAATCCTATCCAACAGACATTTTGGAGTTTTGAAGCATTTTTAATTAGGTGAAGCAAGAGCAGTTATTTTAGTTTGGCTTCTCCCCCATGAACTTCACTGTTGGTTTACCAAAAATATGATAAAACAGAGAAAGGAAGAACTTCCAATTAATTATATGGCGTCTTGAGGATGTCCCAAAACACTTCATAGCCAAAGAGTTGTTTTTGAAGTGTAGGCACAATTTTTAGTTGTAGGCAAACAAAGAGTTCTGCCCAACAAACGCTGGCCAGTATTATGGGATCAACCCTGCATAACTTCATTACAAATGTACCCCGGGGATAATTTTAAAGTGGAAGGTCTTGTTATGGGACACATTCAGAGGTAAGAACGTTTCACCTAATAGGGAAAAACTCCTTGGGGTGGGGGGACATTATGTGGCTGGATCGACTGTGGGAGAGCAGAAATTTGTGGTGGACCTGGCTTTCACCTTGTGCAATATGTGGACCAAATTACAATTAGGGGGGTGGGGGGGGTGGGGGGTGGGTGGTGAGTCTTCTGCCTTAACTGCCCCCCCCCCACCCCCCAAGCCTGCTTCCAGCTTTGTGGGCAATCTCGGGCTCCCTTGGAAATTATGCCCGTTACGCCCTCTTTAGGTCCAACAGAAGCCACACCTGCAGAGATATGTGGGTTCCTTTCTGGGCCTTAAGAAGACTCTAACCATCAGGAGGAGGAAAAGTAATCGATCCCAGAGGATTGATTTAAAATTTTAATGTTACTTCTTCAGCCCATTAAGAACCTTTGGCTCCCCCAGCAACATGTTGCTCTGATTATCTGATGGGCAGTCGGAGGGTGCTCTTTTACATCTCTGCTGGCAGGAGCTGCCCACCTAAAGTATTTAAATTATCCCGGTCCCACAGTTTGGGATTTTGGGTACTTGCTTTTGGGTTTGGGATAATCCTTATCCCTCACTTTAATATAAGCTCGTGGACTCGAGAGAGAGAGACGTCTGGTTAATAATCTTTACTTATCGATACACTAATACAATACCAGCACACGCACTTATGAGATTGATGTTAACTCTGCTCACAAGCAACAAACTCATCGGGTCTCGTGAACCGTGCCCTCTAACCGCTCACGGTAGTCTCATCAAACTACTTAGAGTTCTTAAAGTACACCGATGTGCTGCACCTTTACATGGTTATTTACGTATGGTAAGCATAGTGTTAGTATGTAAGTGTGTTCACAGTACGTGCAGTTACAATGTAAGTATGATGTGGAGATGCCGGTGATGGACTGGGGTTGACAATTGTAAACAATTTTACAACACCAAGTTATAGTCCAGCAATTTTATTTTAAATTCACAAGCTTTCGGAGATTTTCTCCTTCCTCAGGCAAATGTTTCAAGATCTCCTTGAAGCCTACGCATTTATACATATTGAACAATAATACATGGTGTTTACAGACTGCCCCTGCAACTGCCCGTTGCCAAGGCAATCACCGTGTTCAGACAGAGAGGTGTTACCTGCAGAACCTCCGAATACACATTCAACAAAAAAACAAACAGGGAAAAAAAACAGAGAAAAAAAAAACACAGAGAGAGGCAGAAACATCCGGAAGGCAGAGAGAGCCAGCAAATGACCCATTATATTAAAAACAGATAACATTTGTTCGCTGGTGGGGTAACGTGTAGCGTGACATGAACCCAAGATCCCGGTTGAGGCCGTCCTCATGGGTGCGGAACTTGGCTATCAATTTCTGCTCGACGATTTTGCGTTGTCGTGTGTCTCGAAGGCCGCCTTGGAGTACGCTTACCCGAAGGTCGGTGGATGAATGTCCATGACTGCTGAAGTGTTCCCCGACTGGGAGGGAACCCTCCTGTTTGGCGATTGTTGCGCGGTGTCCGTTCATCCGTTGTCGCAGCGTCTGCATGGTCTCGCCAATGTACCATGCTCTGTAACAGCCAATGTAACAGCCACCCAATGTAACAGCCAATGTAACAGCCACCCAACCTCAAACAGACCATCGTTCGCAGCAAACTACCTAGCTTTCAAGAGAACAGCGTCCACGACGCCACACAACCCTGCCACGGTAACCTCTGCAAGACATGCCAGATCATCGACACAGATACCACCATCACACGAGATGACACCACCCACCAGGTGCATGGTTCATACTCCTGTGACTCAGCCAACGTTGTCTACCTCATACGTTGCAGGAAAGGATGCCCCAGAGCATGGTACATTGGCGAGACCATGCAGACGCTGCGACAACGGATGAACGGACACCGCGCAACAATCGCCAAACAGGAGGGTTCCCTCCCAGTCGGGGAACACTTCAGCAGTCATGGACATTCATCCACCGACCTTCGGGTAAGCGTACTCCAAGGCGGCCTTCGAGACACACGACAACGCAAAATCGTCGAGCAGAAATTGATAGCCAAGTTCCGCACCCATGAGGACGGCCTCAACCGGGATCTTGGGTTCATGTCACGCTACACGTTACCCCACCAGCGAACAAATGTTATCTGTTTTTAATATAATGGGTCATTTGCTGGCTCTCTCTGCCTTCCGGATGTTTCTGCCTCTCTCTCTGTTTTTTTTTTCTCTGTTTTTTTTCCCTGTTTGTTTTTTTGTTGAATGTGTATTCGGAGGTTCTGCAGGTAACACCTCTCTGTCTGAACACGGTGATTGCCTTGGCAACGGGCAGTTGCAGGGGCAGTCTGTAAACACCATGTATTATTGTTCAATATGTATAAATGCGTAGGCTTCAAGGAGATCTTGAAACATTTGCCTGAGGAAGGAGAAAATCTCCGAAAGCTTGTGAATTTAAAATAAAATTGCTGGACTATAACTTGGTGTTGTAAAATTGTTTACAATGTAAGTATGCAGGGTTGAACCTAAGCGTGTTACTGGTCACACAGACCACTTCCCCCCTCCCTTGCACATACTGATTAGAGTCATTATCTGTTTATTGTTCTCTGGCCATTCACATGCTTGATGAGCCAAGGCTGGCTTTCAGAATCTTTTCTTCTTTATCTCTTTAGATTTTTATTACACTCGGGCCTATTCTCCATTGACACTCCCAACACCTCCGCGAGGCATCTGGGCATCTGTCCAGCAATTAACATTCCACTCTCAGGTCATCCTACATTTAACTTCTTGGTCTTATATATCTTCGCACCTAGAGTGTGATTTAATCCAATTTAACTCCTACCGCTATCACAGCCTTTCCTGCCTGTGTGCTGTTGACTGTTTTACCTAGCTTACTGATCCTATACTTCCGTGGTGAAGCAGGGACTCCAGAATTTTGGGCTCAAAAGTATTTATATTAATGTGCTCCTTTGCAGGTCTGCACCTGCACACATGTATAAATTGTGGTAATCATCATCCGATTTGAGTAAACGTTTGTAATTATCTGCAGGGTGAAGAAAGGCTACATTTGCTTGGAAAATGCTGCCCTGAATGTGTGTCGGTTGGCAGTTATTGTGTTTATAAAGATCAAGTCAAGGAGGTGAGTCTCTCTCAACGTGTGTAGAGTGTGCTCAGAAATAAAATTAAATGGAGGACGTTTTAATGATGGTCTTTTTATGCACATACACATTGACTAATCATGGTAGAGCACATCTAATGAAGGAACAATTGGTTTACTTCGCTAAACCAGGGGTGTCCAAGTACGACATAAGTAGGACTAAGAAAGAGGTTCTGCTGAGGGAGTTTGAGCAGCTAGGGACTAAAAAAGCAGAACCACAAAGGTGATAATCTCCCAGATTATTACCTGAGCCATGAGCAAGTTGGCACAGGGTAAATCAGATCAGAGAGATGAATGCATGGCTCAAAGATTGGTGTGGGAGAAGTGGGTTTCGATTCATGGGACACTGGCACCAGTACTGGGGAAAGAGGGAGCTGTTCCATTGGGACTGGCTTCACCTGAACCATGCTGGGACCAGTGTTCTGGCAAACCGAATAACTAGGGCAGTAGAGAAGGCTTTAAACTAAATAGAGGGGGGGGGGGGGGGAGGGCTCAGGTAGGGCGAAGTATAGATTGATAAAGAGAAAAGACAAGGAAGTAGTACAGGAAAGTAATGGGAGTGATGATAAACAGAGTTTGTCAGGAAGGGACAGAGCGTACAAACATAAGAGTGCACTAGCAAATGGGGCCGGGGTAGGAAAGAATGGTAAAAAGACAAAATTAAAGGTTCTTTATCTGAATGCGTGCAGCATTCGTAATAAGTTAGATGAATTGACGGCACAAATAGAAACAAATGGGTATGATCTCGTGGCTATTACAGAGACTTGGTTGCAAGGTGACCAAGGTTGGGAGCTAAATCTTCAGAGTTATTTAACATTTCGGAAGGATAGGAAAAAAGGTAAAGGTGGTGGGGTAGCTCTGTTAATAAAGGCTGAAATTGGTATAATAATGAGAAATTATCTTGGCTCAGAAGATCAAGATGTCGAATCAATTTGGGTGGAGGTAAGAAATAGCAAGGGAAAGAAATCACTGCTGGGAGTAGTATATAGGCCCCCTAACAGTAGCTACCCTGTAAGGCAAAATATTAATCAGGAAATAAGGGGGGCTTGTAAAAAAGGTAATGCAATAATCATGGGCGATTTTAACTTTCACATAGATTGGACAAATCAAATTGGCAAAAATAGTCCCGAGGAGGAGTTCATTGAGTGTATTAGGGACTGTTTCTTAGACCAATACGTCGGGGAACCAACCAGGGAACAGGCCATTCTGGATCTGGTAATGGGTAACGAAACAGGATTAATTAATGATCTCAAAGTAAAGGATCCCTTGGGAAGCAGTGATCATAACCTGATAGAATTTCACATCCAGTTTGAGAGTGAGGATCTTGGGTCTGAAACTACTGTATTAAACTTAAATAAGGGCAATTATAAAGGAATGAGGGCGGAATTGGCTAAAGTGGACTGGGTAAACCGATTAGATGGTATGATGGTGGATAAGCAGTGGCAAACATTTAAAAAGATATTTTATTACTCGCAATAAAAATATATCCCTGTGAGGAGGAAAGACTCCACATAAAGGGTGCACTAAGCATGGCTAACTAAGGAAGTAAAGGATGGTATCAGGTTAAAAGAAAAAGCATATAACATGGCACGATGGGCCGAAGGGCCTCTATCCGTGCTGTATAACTCTATGGCAAAGATTACTGGTAAGCCTGAAGATTGGGAAAACTTTAAAAACCAGCAAAGGATGATGAAAAGAATATTAAAGAGGGAGAAAATGAATTATGAGAGTAAACTAGCAAGAAATATAAAAACTGACAGTAAAAGCTTCTACAAGTATATAAAAAGGAAGAAGGTAGCTAAAGTAAACATTGGTCTCTAAGAGGATGAGACTGGGGAAATAATAATGGAAAACAAGGAAATGGCAGAGGAATTGAACAGATATTTTGTATCTGTCTTCACAGTAGAAGACACAAATAATATACCAATAATAGTAGAAAATCAAGGGGCAAAGGGGAGGGAGGAACTAAAACCAATCACTATCACTAGAGAAAAAGTACTAGGTAAACTAATGGATCTAAAGGCTGACAAGTCCCCTGGACCTGATGGCTTGCATCCAAGGGTCTCAAAGGAAGTGGCTACAGAGATGGTGGATGCATTGGTTGTAATCTTCCAGAATTCACTAGATTCTTGAAAGGTCCCAGCGGATTGGAAAACCGCAAACGTAACACCCCTATTCAAAAAAGGAGTGAGACAGAAAGCAGGTAACTATAGACCAGTTAGCCTAACATCTGTCATTGGGAAAATGCTAGAATCAATTATTAAGGAAGTAGTAGCAGGACATTTAGAGACTCTTAATACAATCAAGGAGAGTCAACATGGTTTTATGAAGGGGAAATCGTGTCTGACAAATTTATTCGAGTTCTTTGAGGAAGTAACGGGCAGGGTGGATAAAGGGGAAGCAATGGATGCAGTATATTTGGATTTCCAAAAGGCATTCGGTAAGATGCCACATAAAAGATTACTGCACAAGATAAGAGCTTATGGTGTTGGGGGTAATATACTGGCATGGATATATTGGCTAACTAACAGAAAACAAAGTCGGGATAAAAGGGTCATTTTCAAAATGGCAGTCTGTAACTAGTGGGGTGCCACAGGGCTCAGTGCTGGGGCCTCAACTATTTACAATATATATCAATGACTTGGATGAAGGAACAGAGTGTCTTGTGGCCAAATTTGCTGATGATACAAAGATAGGTGGAAAAGCAAGTTGCGATGAGGATACAAAGTGTCTGCAAAGGGATATTGACAGGTTAAGCGAATGGGCAAAAATTTGGCAGATGGAATATAATGTGGGAAAAAGTGAAGTCATCCACTTTGGGAGGAAAAATAAAAAAACAAAATATTATTTGAATGGAGAAATACTACAAAATGCTGCGGTACAGAGGGGTCTGGGTGTCCACGTACATGAAACACAAGACGGTACATACAGGTAATCCGGAAGGCAAGCAGAATATCGGCCTTTATTTCTAGGGGGATGGAGTATAAAAGCAGGGAAGTCATGCTATAACTGTGCAGGGTGCTGGTGAGACCACACCTGGAGTACTGCGTACAGTTCTGGTGCGCTTATTTAAGGAAGGACATACTTGCATTGGAGGCAGTTCAGAGAAGGTTCACTAGGTTGATTCCGGGTATGGAAGGGGTGTCTTATGAGGAAAGATTGAACAGGTTGGGTCTATACTCATTGGAGTTTAGAAGAATGAGAGGAGATCTTATTGAAACATACAAGATTCTGAGGGGACTCGATAGGGTAGATGCAGAGAGGATGTTACCCCTCATGGGGGAATCTAAAACTAAAGGGCATAGTCTTAGAATAAGGGGTCGCCCGTTTAAGACGGAAATGAGGAGGAATTTCTTCTCCCAGAGGGTCGTGAATCTTTGGAATTCTTTACCCGAAAAAGCTGTGGAGGCTGAGTCATTGAATACATTCAAGGCTGAGTTAGACAAACTTTTGATCAGCAAGGGAGTCAAAGGATATGGGGAAAAAGCAGGAAAGTGGAGTTGAGGTAAAAATCAGATCAGCCATGATCTCATTGAATGGCGTAGCAGGCTCGAGGGGCCGAATGGCCCACTCCTGCTCCTATCTCTTATGGTCTTTTGTCTTAAGGACTGCAGGCCAAATGCACAAACTTCTTTGATTTGGCCCGCAAAGCCCCTGCTGGTTTTGTCCTGCTTTTTGCGCTTGTATGCAAAGTCGCTGGCTAACTGTAGGAGCTTGGTCACCTTGGCTGGGACGTGACATGGACGAGGAAATTCAGGCCACCTTTTTTATATCTCAGAAAACGTTTATTGCTACTTCCTGACAGCAGTGGAGCAAAGATCGAAGGTTTGGGAGGGATCTTGGTCTAGAAGAAGTCAGATTTGGCTGACAGCCTAGAAGAAGAGACCTCTGTGAGCAGCTCTCTGCCTCTTCCTCCTCCAGCCAACATAGTTCTGCCTCCGTTTCTAAGGGGGTAGAACTCAGAGTGCTCAGGGCCAGAGGCTGCCACACACATTCACAATGAAGTAATTACATAGCATTGTTTATGTTTGAATCATTCCTCTCCCCAGCCTGTAACTGGACAAACTTGCAACATTGTCTTGGGGTATGCTTGGTACAGAAATCCGAACTACAGTTGTTTTTCAAACTGCTTATGCACTGTGACCAGATTGATAAGAAAGGCCACACCATCAAGAGTAGACAAAAATAATTCATTTTGTTGCACTGGGAGTCTCGCAATTTTTGTACATGGGGGATTGCATTTGTGTGTAATAATAAGAACCCACTCACTGGTTTTGACATGTGTATCCAGTCTCCAAAAGATTGAACATCCAGATATGTCTGATTAAGTAAGGGCGGTAAGTTCGTGAGAACCATTTGAATCAATAAATTCAGTGAGGACATTTCAGGTTTCATTATCCAACTCGTACTCCTGGTGAGGAGCTTTGCTGAGCGCATATTGGAACTTCGAGTGAACACTGCAAATGATTTTCTGACCATTTAAATCAGTGTTCAGAAAATTATGCACAACCACATCCAAGTTTCCAATTTACGCTCCCGATGGGCAAGGCTCCCTGTCAGCAACACAAAATTACCCATTATAATTGCTGGAGGATTGTATGGAAGCAAAATGGATATAATATATTTGAGCTACTTTGCTTAGATTTTATTTCAATACAGAAATCTAAACGACACGTTGATTCCATTGATTCCTAATTTAGATTTGTTTAGGCAGATTATCCTCTGCCACAGTGGTGGTGAATCTTCGGCCGGATGGGGCTTCTGCCAACTACTTGCTTGCACTCCTGCCCTTGACCGATTTCCCAGGCTCAGGGTAGTATAAATGATTTGAGCGGGCACTGTGGGGGGAGGGTGCACCTCAGACTGGGTGGGGGAGAGGAATTTGTGGCACCTTACTGCAGTATGACAGTGAACTGTGGAGTAAAATATACCCTGTTGCATTTAAAAAAACTTGTTCTGCTTATGTGTACTTAAATAGGCCTTTTGCTTTTCTATCAAAAAATGTAAACCTTACCCAGTGGTTTTATTTGGTTCTTTCACTGCTTCCAACCACGTAGTGTGCTCTCGAGAGGCAATTCCTGCAAGTTCCATGATTGTCAGAGATCAGGTGGAGTGATAGAAACAGTGCAACTACTGCCAGAGAAATAGGGGAAATTGTACTGCATAAATGTAGCTGATGCTGACATTGAGATGGAGCAGCATAAATCCAAACAAAGTAGTTTAAATACACTCTTTACCTTGTGTTGCCTTACAAATCTCCATCGCTTAGAGGCAATGTATGTCAATGGCTCACACCATGGGGAGCTTAGATCCACTCAGCACCTGATGTGCTGTGGATGTCAAAATGTGACCTGGATGCAGTTCTAGCACTGAAAGCTTGCGTGCGTGTTGTGCCCTAGGCTTATTAATTACCCCAAAATATGTAAATTAGTGCTCGGCATGTAAAATGGTTAGTGCAAAGGACGATTTTCCCCTTATGTTGGTCTTTGCTCAACAAGTGGCTAGATTTGTTTGACTTGTTGCTTTCGGTGTCAACCTTGGCTCAGTGGTAGTACACTTGCTTCTGAGTGAGAAGGTCATGGGTTCAAGCCCTACTCTGGGACTTAAACATATAATCTGGGCTGACACTTCAGCAATGAGGGAGTGCTGTTATTCAGAAGAGATTTAAATCAATGTCCTGCCTCCTGTCAGGTGGACACAAAAGATCCAGTGCACAGAATGTACTCTGGGTGGGGGACTTCATTGTCCATCACCAAGAGTGGCTCGGTAACACCACTACTGACCGAGCTGGCCGAGTCCTAAAGGACATAGCTGCCAGACTGGGCCTGCGGCAGGTGGTGAGCGAACCAACACGAGGGAAAAACTTACTTGACCTCGTCCTCACCAATCTACCTGTCGCAGATGCATCTGTCCATGACAGTATTGGTAGGAGTGACCACCGCACAGTCCTCGTGGAGACGAAGTCCCGTCTTCGCACTGAGGACACCATCCAACGTGTTGTGTGGCACTACCACCATGCTAAATGGGATAGTTTCAGAACAGATCTAACAGCTCAAAACTGGGCATCCATGAGGCGCTGTGGGCCATCAGCAGCAGCAGATTTGTATTCCAGCACAATGGTCCGGCATATTCCTCACTCTACCATTTCCAACAAGCCAGGGGATCAACCCTGGTTCAATGAGGAGTGTAGAAGTGCATGCCAGGAGCAGCACCAGGCGTACCTAAAAATGAGGTACCAACCTGGTGAAGCTACAACACAGAACTATATGCATGCTAAACAGCGGAAGCAACATGCTATAGTCGGAGCTAAGCGATTCCACAACCAACGGATCAGATCAAAGCTCTGCAGTCCCGCCACATCCAGTCGTAAACAACTAATGGGAGGAGGAGGCTCTGTAAACATCCCCATCCTCAATGATGGCAGAGTCCAGCACGTGAGTGCAAAAGACAAGGATGAAGCGTTTGCAACCATCTTCAGCCAGAAGTGCCGAGTGGATGATCCATCTCGGCCTCCTCCCGAAGTCCCCACCATCGCAGAAGCCAGTCTTCAGCCAATTCGATTCACTCCACGTGATATCAAGAAACAGCTGAGTGCACTGGATACAACAAAGGCTATGGGCCCCAACAACATCCCGGCTGTAGTGCTGAAGACTTGTGCTCCAGAACTAGCCGCGCCTCTAGCCAAACTGTACCAGAACAGCTACAACACTGGCATCCACCCGACAAAATGGAAAATTGCCCAGGTATGTCCTGCCCACAAAAAATAGGACAAATCGAATCTGGCCAATTACCGCCCCATCAGTCTATTCTCAATATCAACAAAGTGATAGAAGGTGTCGTCGAAAGTGCTATCAAACGGCACTTACTCAACAATAACCTGCTCACCGATGCTCAGTTTGGGTTCTGCCAGGACCACTCGGCTCCAGACCTCATTACAGCCTTGGTCCAAACATGGACAAAAGAGCTGAATTCCAGAGGTGAGGTGAGAGTGACTGCCCTTGACATCAAGGCAGCATTTGACCGAGTGTGGCACCAAGGAGCCCAAGTAAAATTGAAGTCAATGTGAATTGGGGAAAACTCTCCAATGGCTGGAGTCATACCTAGCACGAAGGAAGATGGTAGTGGTTGTTGGAGGCCAATCATCTCAGCCCCATTACATTGCTGCAGGAGTTCCTCAGGGCAGTGTTCTGGGCCCAACCATCTTCAGCTGCTTCATCAATGACCTTCCCTCCATCATAAGGTCAGAAATGGGGATGTTCACTGACAATTACACATTGTTCAGTTCCATTTGCAACCCCTCAGATAATGAAGCAGTCCGTGCCCGCATGCAGCAAGACCTGGACAACATCCAGGCTTGGGCTGATAAGTGGCAAGTAATATTTGTGCCAGACAAGTGCCAGGCAATGACCATCTCCAACAAGAGAGAGTCTAACCACCTCCCCTTGAAATTCAACGGCATTACCATCACCAAATCCTCCTCCATCAACTTCCTGGGGGTCACCATTGACCAGAAACTTAACTGGACCCGCCACATAAATACTGTGGCTATAAGAGCAGGTCAGAGGCTGGGTATTCTGTGGCGAGTGACTCACCTCCTGACTCCCCAAAGCCTTTCCACCATCTACAAGGCACAAGTCAGGAGTGTGATGGAATACTCTCCACTAGCCTGGATGAGTGCAGCTCCAACAACACTCAAGAAGCTCGACACCATCCAGGACAAAGCAGCCCACATGATTGGCACCCCATCCACCACCCTAAACATTCTTTCACCACCGGCGCACCGTGGCTGCAGTGTGTACCATCCACAGGGGATGCACTGCAGCAACTCGCCAAGGCTTCTTTGACAGCGCCTCCCAAACCCGCGACCTCTACCACCTAGAATGACAAGGGCAGCAGGCACATGGGAACAACACCACCTGCACATTCCCCTCCGAGTCACACACCATCCCGACTTGGAAATATACCGCCGTTCCTTCATCGTCGCTGGATCAAAATCCTGGAACTCCCTACCTAACAGCACTGTGGGAGAACCTTCACCACACGGACTGCAGCAGTTCAAGAAGACGGCTCACCACCACCTTCTCAAGGATAACTAGGGATGGGCAATAAACGCTGGCCTTGCCAGCAACGTCCACATGCCATGAACGAATGAAAAGAAAAGTAGTAATTCTGCAGTAAATAATTATACCTTATTAAAGCAGCTGCTTTAAGAGTTACTTAATGCTCAAACAAATATCTGTTCTTGGTCTCCTTTTTATCTGATCTGAGCATAAAGCAATGTGGCAATTTGAGGTTCTGATAGTAGTTCAGTATATTTTTCTAAAATGAAGATAAACAAGATAATATTGTGCCAGTTTGTATTTCTGCAGATCCACTTCATCTACAAAAATTATTGTATGAAGCTTAATTTTTCTGTTTTAGTGGTTAGACTTTGTAAACTAAGGTTTTGATCTATTAACAATTTATAAAACACATTGCAACATACATTGCAGTGCAAGCATCCAGAAGAACTAAAAGCACAATTTGAAGGTATTGTATGACAGAATAGTCTGTGAAAATGTATCTTGTTTCAGTCCATCAGTGCAGGAACATTCTGAATTTAGTAATCTGTCATCAGTATAGACATCTAAAGAACGATAAAAGGAAAGTCATTATTCAAGTATATTTAAAAACGATTGAAAGTATAGATTCGTAGAATGAAACTGACAACATTACTCTAACACTATGCGGTAAATTTTCATCTCCACCACATGGGTGGTGACCTGGCAGAGCGGATCGCCCACCTGTTATAGAATCCACCCAATTATCATTCCACTGATTTCAATAGAATGAAAACAGGGCGGATTCGATAACAGACAGACGATCCGTTCCACCAGTTAATGCTAACTGTGACTTAAAAATATTTTCTTTTGTTATAAAAATTTATTTCTATGTAGCATTTATAAATAATTACCTTTTTTTTCTCAGACACATCATTCAGATTTGAAAGGTGAAAAACATCTGCAGGTAAGTAGGTCTATTCGTATTTGAATGAAATTGCAGCTCAGAAAGAAGCACTACCAGAGGAGAAAGAACTTGGAGGAGGAGGGGGAGGATGCAGTTGTCGTGGTCCATGTCGGAACCAACGACATAGGTAGAACTAGGAATGAGGTTCTGCTGAGGGAGTTTGAGGAGCTAGGGTCCAAATTAAAAAGCAAAACCTCAAAGGTATTATTCTCTCGATTACTGCCAGGCCGCACGCAAATTGGCATAGGGACAAACAGATTAGATGGTT
This sequence comes from Heptranchias perlo, assembly GCF_035084215.1. Taxonomy (NCBI): domain Eukaryota; kingdom Metazoa; phylum Chordata; class Chondrichthyes; order Hexanchiformes; family Hexanchidae; genus Heptranchias; species Heptranchias perlo. Next base: position 121,276,915 of record NC_090325.1, on the reverse strand, counting down.
AAATGCGTGGCTGAGAATGTAGTGTGGGAAGCAAGGGTTTCAATTCATGGGGCACTGGCACCAGTACTGGGGATAGAGCGAGCTGTTCCGTTGGGACAGGCTGCACTTTAACCGGGCTGGGACCAGTGTCCTGGCGAATCGAATAACTAGGATGGTAGATCGGGCTTTAAACTAATAAGGGGGCAGGGTGGGAGGGTTCAAGTAAGGGTAAAATTAATAAGTCCAAAGAGAAAAGTGAAGGCTATAGTGCAGAGTAGCGATTTGGGTAAAAGCAAGCAGATTGTGTCAGGAAGGGACAAAGAGTTGAACAAAGGTAATAGGGCATTAATGACTAAGGTCATAACAGGGAAAAATTGTAAAAAGTTAAAATTAAAGGCACTATATCTGAATGAACGAAGCATTCGTAACAAGATAGATAAATTAATGGCACAAATAGAGATAAATGGGTTTGATCTAGTTGCCAGTACAGAGATGTAGTTGCAGGGTGACCAAGATTGGGAACTAAATATTCCAGGGTGCTTGACTTTTAGAAAACATAAGAACATAAGAAATAGGAGCAGGAGTAGGCCATACGGCCCCTCGAGCCTGCTCTACCATTCAATAAGATCATGGCTGATCTTCAACCTCAACTCCACTTTCTTGCCCGATCAGCACATCCCTTGATTCCCCTGGAGTCCAAAATTCTATCCATCTCAGCCTTGAACGTGCTCAACGACTCAGCATCCGCAGCCCTCTGGGGTAGAGAAGTCCAAAGATTCACAACCCCCTGAGTGAAGAAATTCCTCCTCATCTCAGTCTTAAATGACCGGCCCCTTGATCCTGCGATTATGCCCTCCAGTTCTAGACTGTCCAGCCAGGGGAAACAACCTCTCAGCATCTACCCTGTCAAGCTCCCTCAGAATCTTATATGTTTCAATGAGATCATCTCTCATTCTTCTAAACTCCAGAGAATATAGGCCCATTCTACTCAACTTCTCCTCACAGGACAACCCTCTCATCCCAGGAATTAATCTTGTGAACCTTTGTTGCACCGCCTCTAAAGACGAGTATATCCTTCCTTAGATAAGGAGACCGAAACTGTACCCAGTACTCCAGGTGAGGTCTCACCATAGCCCTGTACAATTGTAGTACGATTTCCTTACCCTTGTACTCCAACCCCCTTGCAATAAAGGCCAACATGCTATTTGCTTGCCTAATTGCCTGCTGTGCCTGCATACTAACTTTTTGTGTTTCTTGTACCAGGACATCCATGTCTCTGGACGCCAACATTTAATAGTTTCTCACCATTTAAAAAATATTCTGCTTTTCTATTCTTCCTGCTAAAGTGAATAATCTCACATTTCCCCACATTATACTCCATCTGTCACCTTCGCTCCCACTCACTTAACCTGTCTATATCCCTTTCCAGCCTCTTTGTGTCCTCCTCACTGCTTACATTCCCACCTAGCTTTGTATCGTCAGCAAACTTGGATACATTGCACTTGGTCCCTTCATCCAAGTCATTAATATAGATTGTAAATAGCTGAGGCCCAAGCACTGATCTTTATGGTACTCCAATAGTTACAGCCTGCCAACCTGAAAATGACCCGATAATTCCTACACTCTGTTTTCTGTCCGTTAACTAATCCTCTATCCATGCTAATATGTTACCCCCAACCCCATGCGCCCTTATCTTGCGTAACAGCACCTTATCAAATGCCTTTTGAAAACCCAAATATACTACATCCGCTGGTTCTCCTTTATCTACCCTGTTAGTTACATCCTCAAAAAACTCCAATAAATTTGTCAAACATGATTACTCTTTCATAAAACCATGTTGACTCTGCCTAATCATATTATGATGTTCAAAGTGGCCTGTTACCACTTCCTCAATAATGGATTCCAGCATTTTCCCGACGACCGATGTCAGGCTAACTGGACAGCAGTTCCCTGTTTTCTCTCTTCCTCCTTTCTTGAATAGCGGGGTTACATTTGCTACCCTCCAATCCGCTGGGACTGTTCTAGAATCTAGGGAATTTTGGAAGATCATAACCAATGCATCAACTATCTCTGCAGCCTCTTTTTGAACCCTCAAATGTAGGCCATCAGGTCCAGGGGATTTATTGGCTTTTAGCCCCATTAGTTTCTCAAGTAATTTTCTCTACTGATAATAATAATTATTTTTAATTATATTTAAAAATCGTAACATTATAGTTAAAAGATAGATAAAATGGAAAAGGATGGGGTTGGGGGGTGGGTGGCCCTGATTATAAAGGATGAGATAAAGGCAGTAGTGAGAAAGGATCTTAGCTCAGAAAATCAGGTTAATTTTACGATTTATCTCAATGAGTGTTAATTGTATTCAGGTGGTGGGTATTAATTGGGGACTCTCTTGTATCCTTTTTATAGGAGAGCCTGTTTCAGGTGTGTATGTAAGGGGAGTCTCTATGAATAAAGGCTTGGAAACAACTAAAGACCAGGCTCTGGTAGTCTATCCATCACCACATGGCTATCCAATTATAACAAACCAGGATTTGGAATCTGTATGGGTGGAGCTAAGAAATAACAAGGGGCAGAAAACACTGGTGGGAGTAGTTTATAGGCCCCCTAACAGTAGCTATAGTGTTGTACAGAATATAAATCAGGAGTGATCATAATATGATAGAATTTCATATTGAGTTTGACAGTGTTGTAGTTAAGTCTGAAACCAGGGTCTTAAATTTAAACAAAGCCAACTATGTAGGTTTGAGGGGCGAGTTGGCTAAGGTAGATTAGGAAATTAATTTAAAAGATATGATGGTAGATAAGCAATGGTGAACAATTAAAGAAATAATTCATAATTCTCAAAGAATATACATTCTCTTGAGGAATAAACACTCCACTGGAAAAGTGGCTAACTAGAGAAGTTAAGGAAAGTATTAGATTAAAACAAGAAGCTTATAATGTTGCCAAAAAGAGTAGTGAACCTGTTTTAGAAATCAACAAGAAATTGATAAAGAGGGAGAAAATTGAATGAATGAGAGTAATCTAGTAAGATATATAAAAACAGATTGTAAGGGCTTCTACAAGTATGTAAAAAGGAAGAGTTTAGTGAGAGTAAACTTGCATCCCTTAGAGGCAGAGACAGGAGAAATTATAATGGGGAATAAGGCAGAGACATGTGAAATTATAATGGGGAATAACGCAGAGACATTCAACAAATATTTTGTATCTGTCTTCACAGCAGAAGACATAAAAAAAACAAACTGGAAATAGTGGGAGACCGAGGGTCTAATGAGAATGAGGAACTTAAAGCAATTAAGATTAGTAAAGAAAACGTACTGGAGAAATTAATGGGACTAAAAGCCAACAAATCCCCTGGACCTGGTGGCCTACGTCCTAGGGTTTTACAAGAGGTGGCTGCAGAGATAGTGGATGCATTGGTTTTGGTCTTCCAGAATTCCCTAGACTCTAGAACGGTCCCCTTGGATTGGAAGGTACCAAATGTAACCCCGCTATTCAAGAAGGGAGGGAGAGAGAAAACAGGGAGTTAGCCTCACATCAGTAATAGGGAACATACTAGAATCTACCATTAAGGACGTAGTAACAGGGCGCTTAGAAAATCATAATATGATTAGGCAGAGTCAACATGGTTTTATGAAAGGGAAATCATGGTTGACAAATCTATTGGAGTTTATTGAGGGTGTAACTAGCAGGGTAGATAAGGGGGACACAGTGGCTTTAATTCTATTAGCATAACAATAAAAAACAAATGATACTTTAGAATTACTTATTTTCTCTTGTCAAATCAGTATTTTTTTGCATGCGTTAACTTTTTGATTATTGAAAATGTTTCTTGTTTTTTTAATTCTTTCTAAAATAGAATGGAGAAAAATGGAAGGAAGGCCCTTGTAAAAATTGTGAATGTCAAGATTCAGAGGTGATCTGTTATAAGCGTTCCTGTCCTCTGTGCCCTGTTGGGAGCCTTGTTGTAGAAGTGAAAGGAGAATGCTGCCCAGAATGCCAACCAGGTATGTATATCTAGCAGGGGGGAAACTATGAACTGATTAACAGTGGTTGGAGAAAGATAAAAGTATAGGGAGAATTTTAGATTATGTAACTTGTGTTTTGAATTATTTTCTGTACACATCAGAAATATGGTTGCAGCGGATTACAGATTGTAGTTCTAACCTGCCGCCCCACTCCACCCCCCACTTCCCCTACCACCAGCATTGTTTGAAAATAGCCAAACTTGCTTTTTATGTTCAATAAAAATTCTGGCAATGGCAAAAACGTGCATGTGTGTGTCCGTGCTTACGTGTTAGTGTCTGTGTGCGTGTCCACGTGTCTAGGTGCCCGCACATGCCATGCAGTTGTAAAAAAGAGATGCAGGCCTAGAGCTTCTGCTGGACTTACACTCGAGAGCCAGTATAACTCCAGTGGAATAAATCAGAAAATTCCTTGTGAATCACTCTGCTGGCTCTGCACTTCTCCTTGCTACTTTTGGGATTTCCCACCAGAAGTGAAAGAGGGGCTTGGCACATGTCTGCCCAAATATGGGGGGGAGTATTCAATTGCTGTGCACATGATAGAAATATGTCATATGTTCCGTCATTCTGTCTTACCGCACTGGATGCAAACTACTGTGGGCGACAGAGAGGCCCTTTAAAATTTAAATGGCCAAAAAACTATGCATTTGGAAAATTAACCAGGTGAGGGGCACATTCTTGCAGTGGGTGGAAGTCCTGCATGGCAGACATCCGTTGTTGTACCGGCTGAATGAAAGACCTGGGTCATCATATCAACTTGAATTCAATAATACGGAGCACAAAATAACATTAAATAGAACTGGGATAATAAATATGTGTGTACACAGTGTGGAGCTTTGCCCATTAGAACAGCATGTCAGGAATTGAATGGAAAACAGTTGGGCACGTGCCCTAACTCCCAATATGTGCTCCCAGCAGTGAAACTCCATGTTGGAAGCGTTAATAACTCTATAGGGTGCAGCACTTTCAGCTGTTTCCAGCATTTTAAAGTATGTTAATAGGCTGTTAAACCCATTTAGCTGCCTCTTTGAAAACTAATTAGTAACTTTGAACTCTTAACCTCAAGTGTTGTTCTCCCCTCTACTTGTTCTCTGAGACATGCCTTGACCTGTTCTTATCAATCCTAAAAAAGGGACAGGGTCCCACCCTATCTTTTCAGATGCTCACCAACTCTGTTGCGCATCTCCAGTATTTTCTATTTTTAATTAATGTCCTAGCTGCTCTCCCTTGACATTGCACAAGGGTGCCTGAAATTTCCACAGGGGTTCTCCCGCTGTAACTAAGACAGAAACCCTGTAGAAACGGTGTAAATGACTGCTTGCGGTGTTTTGCTGGGGTTTCCGCTGATCTTCTGATGAACTTACAGCGGGAGATTGGGCAAACCCCAGGTGAGGGAGTCAAAACCAAGTGTTATCTTCAGGTGAAGCAGATTTAGGTGGCAGGGTGTAATTGGACTAGGACACACTGATGTAATTCAGTCCCATGTTAAAGTCATACATTCTGTTATTATGTCCACATTTATAATGTTAACTGCCGAGTGTATACTTGTCATACTGTAATTACATCCTTGTGCCACAGGTGACACATCCTTGGTGGGGGGTGAGTGGGGATAATTCCAGTGTGACAAGTTTACATAAGCAGTTTCAATTATAAATGTGGAGATAGGAATATATAATGGTAAAAGTTCACAGGAAGTTATATCGATTTATATATACATACATGCCAACTAGAAAGCTAGCAAAAGCTGACCAACAGATTTTAAAAAGCTGACAACTCAAAAACAGCACAGAAATTATGCCTATGATATAGGCAAACAAATAATTACACTGAAAGTGCAATGGGGCATAAGCTTGCAACTTAATCAGAAGGTACAACTTCCAACATTCCTCTACTCATGTGGGAGGGAAAGAACAGAAATACATGAAATTGAGAAACTGGCTCTAATTAAATGTTGGTTGGGCCTGCCCCGACCACCTGGCATTGGTTGTGCCAATGACTAATAGTGTATTTTTTTGCTGATGCCGTCTCTATAAGACTCACTAACTTTCTGCTAGAAAGCCCTAAATATAAGATGCAGTGCAAAGTGACTTTGCTTTGAAAATTCAACACCGAAAATTCTTTGGGAATTTACATGCATCTCATTAAATAATGACCCACATACAACAACTGTCATACTTTCATCAGGTCTATCTGGCATTAAGATTTCTTAATCGGGGAAGAAACAATCAAACTTGTAATATGAAGCACAAAAATAGGAATGTTGATAATGTAATGTGGAGAGTGAATCCTGGTTTTGGTTGTGAGATGAATATTGCCAGGACACCAGGAGAAGTCCCTGCTGTTTTTTGAATAGTGCCATGGAATCTTTTATATCTTCCTGAGAAGTCAGTTGGTGCTGTAGGTTAACTTCTCATCTGAAAGATGGCACCTCTGACAATGCAGCACTCGCTCAGTACTTCACTGAAGTGTCAGCCTAGATTAGGTGCTCAAATCTCTGGAGTGGGGCACCTATCTGCAAACATACTGTTTCCATTCAGTCACTCTTGTTCCTGTGGTTTATGCTTTAGCAGCACTGAATAGGGACAGGCTGGGAGCAGAAACCTTGTATAGAACTTCCTATTAAGGAATATCATGGATTTCTGCTCCAGTGATAACATGAATTGCTTGGCTGAATCAGACATGCTGAAACAGCTGTTCTTTTTATGATAAATGCCCAAAGGGGGGGATAGTTTTAATTAACTTTCTTTTTAAAAAAAATGTTTTAACAGCACAAAGGGTATTTGAATATGGTCTGATTAATTTTTAACACTTTTATACTTCACAATTGATAGATTTTTAATCTAAAAAAGTACCAATGTGACATTTGAGTTTTCGACAGACCACAATCTACCTCAACAGTCACTCTCTCCTTCACGGAGGCACTCCCCACCCTCCTCTTCACGGAGGCACTCTTCCCCCTCTAGCCCCCCATTGCTCACACTCTATCCATTTCTATAGCTCACAGTTCACAAAGTTACCCTCTAGATCCAGTTTACATAAACAGTGTCCCCTCCACCTGTTCACAAAGACACTCTTTTGCTTCCTAACTGTGTCACAATTTATGCTGGCACTCTTGCTCCTCTCCTCCCTTAATTCAACCCTGCACTCCTCTCCCCCTCCCACAGTTCAGCCTGGTGCTGTTCTTCTCCTTCAACTTTCCCACTTCATGCAGACACTCTTTTCCCTTTCCCCCTTTAATTTGACATGTCCCCTTCCCTGCCCCCCATTAAATCTGGCACTCTCTTGCCGTCCCCTCTCAGTTAATGCTGGCATTCTCCTTTTCTTCCTCCCTAGCCCAGCGCTGCTTGAGATTCCTTCCCTCTTGTCTCACCCATTCCCAAAGCACCACTCTCAATCTCTTAACTCCAGTTGTGGCTGCTGCTTAAGTGATTGAATGCCAAGAACTTGTGGGCAGGAGTTCCCAATCTTGTGAGAATACTTAAGCTCAATCACGTGATTTGAGTGAAGAATCGTCATGTCTGGCAGAGGTAAAGGAGGCAAAGAACTGGGAAATGGTGAAGCCAAGTAGCTCTGCAAAGTGCTTTGTGATAACATCCAGGGCATCGCCACTCCAGCCATCCGCCACCTGGCTCGCCATGGCGGTGTCAAGTGGATCTCGGGTCTGATCTGTGAGGAGACCCGCGGGTTGCTGAAGGTTTACCTGGAGAATGTGCTCACTTATCTGAGTATGCCAAACACAAGACAGTCGCTACCATGGATGTGGTGTGTACTCTGAAATGGCACGGCCGCACTCTCTATGGATTTGGCGGCTGAACAATTCGCCCCTACAACAGCAACGACAACTGGAGATAGGAGCTCTGGAGTGGGGATGAAGGAGGAGGAATCCCATCCAGCTTGATATTCATTTGCAAACGCAAACGCATGGATAGTGTTCATAAAACACTGACTGCATCAAAAGCAGCGATTGGCACTTATGCATATATTAAATAAATATTTGTTCAAAATCAAAGCCTCCCCTCGGTATTGTCTAAAGAATAAATGTATGTCTGTGGACATATTTAGTAGCCTATTACAGATAAGTTAGTGATTTTACTTTATTACTTCATTTATAGTTCAGTGCCATGCTGATTGCCTGACTTGCAGACAGTCTCCTGATCATTGTGACATCTGCTACGATAAAAGCAAATTCTTGCAGGAAGGCCACTGTTTGCAAAGCTGTGACCCTGGGTTCTACAAGGACGTTGGACTATGTAAAGGTATGTGACAGATTCACCTGTACTCTCTGCATGCTTTGAAATCCCCTTTTGTGATACTGACAGTAATAGAGGGCATTTCTGGCATCTAGTGAACATTTACCTTTAGTTTAATGATCATATGCTGACTGAAATCTCTGTCAAAGTGAGTAAATTTGCTTATGAATCTATTGAGAATTTAAGAATTATACCCACATTACAAGTAAAAAAAACTGAATGCAAAATATTTTGCTAATTTGTTTGTCACGTCAAATGTGCAATAAATGAGAAAACTCTTAAGGTAACAGTTGAATTGCTGCACTATTGGAGTCTATCAGAGAGAAGCTTTTCTGAATGTTAAATCCCCCTTTCCCTTCTGTTGTGAAAATGGGAACATTGGGAATGGTCCATGTATCTTGTATCTGCACTTATATACCTCTCAGCTCTTATGATTTCATCAAGTCTACCAATATCTTTGTCCCATTAAGCTCTACCTTTTTTCATCAAGGTAATTTGGGAAGTGATGCGCCTCTGACTGCATCCATAAACGTACTGTCCAAGAAAACAAACTTGTCACTTCAATACCGTTCAAAAATCTTTAGATTATCACCAACTTTGCAAAGAAGTTCCTCTCATCAGGGTTCTTTCTAGAGAGGGGTATTAGAAACTTCATAATCATCTGTGTATAAACCAGTAAACCCAGAAATATTTCAGGATTCTAATGAATGTGCACCTGTGCCAGAGGATTGGAGAGTGGACAATGTAGTACCCATTTCTAAAAATGAGACAACTAATCTGAGTATTTATAGTCCAGTTATTTTAATATCTGTGGTAGGGAAAATTTTAGAGTCTTTAATTAAGGATGAAATTACGACGTATATAGATATAGAGAAAATAGTTTGAAGTAGTCAACATATATAGTCAAAGGGATGATCATGCTTGACAAACCTCACAGAATTCTTGTCGGAGGTAACAAATCTGGTGGATGGGAGAAATGCAGTGCGTTTAGTGTACATGGACTTTAGGAAAGCATTTGACAAGATATCACATGGGAACTTATTAGAGAAGGTTAATAGGCATGGAATTGGGGGAGGATAGCAAACTGGATTAAAGCTTGGTTCGAAGGGAGAAAGCAGAGAGTCGGAGTTAAGGTAGTTTTTCAGTGTGGTTGGAAGTCGGTGGTGGTGTCCCACAGGGTTCAGTTCTGGGGCTACTTCTATTCACTGTATATCAATGATTTGGATATCGGCCTAGAGGGAGTATTGTTGACATTTTTAGATGATGCCAAAATAGGAGGTATAGTTGATTCTTTAGAAGACCAAAGTAAGCTGCAAAGGGATATTGATAAGATAGGGGAATGTCCCAAAAAGTGGCAGATGGAATTCAATATCAGTAAATGTGAGGTGATGCATTTCAGTAAAAAAAATAACAGCAATAATTATACTCGGAATGGAAATAGACTTGGTGCTATGGAAGAGCAGAGGGATTTGGGGATAGAGATTCACAGAACATTAAAGGCAGGGTTGATAAAGCCATGAAAAAACTAATAGAATATGAGAAAATGCAAATACGAAGGAAGTCTTGAAAAATTGGGTCTTTTTTGTCAGATCAGTATAATTACAGGGCAACATGATAGAAGTGTTTTAAAATTCTGAAAGGATGGGAAAGAGTAGATAGAAGCAGACTGTTTACAATAGTTAAGGGGTCGAGAGCGAATGGCCATAGACACAAGATTGAATGTAAGAGATTTAGAACTGAAGGCAGGAGAAACCTCTTTGCAGAGAGTTGTGAAGCTGTGGAATTCACTTCCAGGATTAATTTCTGCCTGAACGACTGTGTCAACATCCAAGATTAGATTGGATAGCTGGATGAAGGAAAAGGACTTGAAGGGATAGGAAAACATGTTGGGTAAATTTGATTTGGACTATTTGCTCGTATGGAGGGTAAACGTTGATATGGACTGGTTGGGCTGAATGTCCTGTTTCTGTGTTGTAACTTCTATGCATTTCTATATATTTGAATTCCATAAAACAAAGGATTCAATCACAGTACTGTATGTATGAATTTATTTGGACTACTTGCATGATTCCAGGTTTAATTCATTAACCTATGGCGAAAGGCTAAGGACATGTGGGGAAGTCTTTTGTGCGAAATAGTGAGAGAGAACCAGAGGGCATAATTATAATCTAAAGAAACCTTGAGCACCACAACCTAAAGAGTCATTCTTCACACTAAAACATTATAAGGGGTGATTCTTCCCTCTGGCACTCCCAGCGGGGAGTAACGCTTGCAGGATGTGCATCTGGGAAATTGCAGCCGCATAGTCGGAGATGATCTATCCATTTACTTTGGAATACATTTCTGCTGAGTAAATTACTGGCTTGGTGAAAGAATTCAGTATGGAATTGGACAGATTCCCTGAATCAGTAACAGGTTGAGGGCTATAGATTTAGGTTAGTAGATAGAGGAAAAAATGGTTAAGATCCATAGGGAGGGATGGAGGCAAAATCAACTTAACCTACTGCTACGAAATTGGTAAAAGCTGGCTTGAAGATGGCACCTGACAGAGCCTGTTTACCTTCTCAGCTGGGGAACAGCGCATTCCACATAAAGCTAGGAGCCTAAAGAGGGGAAGGAAAAACAAAGGAATCAGGTCTGTAGAGTACTGGATGCTGCAGTTTAAATGGAGGTGGTATAGTTTTACAGGAACTTTAATGAAATACAGGATCAGGTGGGAGTAAATAATCCTTAATCAATAGCTTTGGATCACATTTTCTCTGCACGGCCCTGTTTTTCAGACGAATCGGTTGGTCTAATCTGTACTTTACCACCTTTTTCTCACACAGCATGTGATGAGACGTGTGCCACCTGCCGAAATGAGTTTGAATGCACTTCATGTAAGGAGTCCCTGCTGATGAAATATGGTCTGTGTGTGACTTCCTGCGGGGAGGGGCTGTACCAGGATCAGCTGCAGTGTTCAGGTATGTGTACAAGACCAATAGTTTGGACTATTTGGAATCCTTTGTAAAATCACCTCTTCCCAAAATCCCATTGATCTTAATGACCTAAATGAAGTTTAACAAAGTCAAATTAAATATTTTGAAATAATTCCTGCTGTTATTTAAGTGAAAAATAGGCCTGGAATTTCCGTGGGGTTCACCCGATCTCCCACCGTTACCTCGGCAGAAGATCGGTGGAATCCCTGGAAAAACAACATAAATGGTTAAAAACAGATTGTGGATGTTGGAGACAAGCTCAAATTTTGCTTGCCACATTTTACTTCCTAACACAGTAAAAGGTAGGAACAGGAGTAGTCCGTTTAGCCCTTTGCACCTGTTTTGCTATTCAATTAGATCATGGCTGATTTGTATCTCAACTCCATTTACCCGCCTTTTCTCCATATCCCTTGATACCATTACCCAACAAAAATCTATCGATCTCTGTCTTGAAGATTTCAATTGACCCAGCATCCACAACCTTTTGGGGGAGCGAGTTCCAGATTTCCACTATCCTTTGTGTGAAAAAGTGCTTTCTGATTTTACTCCTAAATGACCTAGGTAGTCGTAATGAGGTTTCTATTTTATTTCTCTTCCTCCTTTTTATTTTTAATTTTGTTTATTTTCATACTTCCTAATACTTTCTCATCTGTTTGTACTAAAATAATTCAATCCTACTATAGCCTTCTCTAGTAAAACCTGCTTTTCCATAGGCACAAATCTGCTCTAAATACCATTCAGTTACAAGGCAAATGTATTTCTTAGGGTTTTTGGATGGTTTTCTACCGAAATTATGGCAGGACATTGGGAGAATCCCATGGACGTTCTCTCCCAGGAAATGTTGTTTAATACTCATGCTAAAATTATCAGTCGATTGAATTTCATCCCTGTGATTTTTAATTTAAAAAACAATTATTTTAAACTTTTAACACATTTACTGGTTCAGTCAGTTTACATAATGTCCAAAAGACCACGGCCCTTCTGGTGTGCTCCTGCCGTTACTCTAGTGGGTTTGCATAGGGACGACTGCAAATTAGGCCAGGGTTTAGATACACTGGGGCTCGGCCTTATTTCGGGGATCCCGCGGACCCTCTACCTGTCCAAGGTGAATGCCATAGGAGGGGCGGGGACTCCCAGCTTCTCAGAGACCAGACACAATACTGACACCTTAGTAGACCTGGTGAAAGCCAACCCTGGAGCCAGCGTCCTTACCACCTTCTGAGCAACACACTGGAAAGCTACTACTTTTTAAAAATTAAAATTTCCTTTCTGCTTCTCAGTGGTTCCCCAACAGCTGGGTGAAATGGCCTACAGACAACTGGTACTCTGTAACACCACTCATCCCCAAGTCCTAGCTGTGGTGCCAGTGGATCTACCACACATTTGCCTGATCTCTGTGTTACACAACAAACATCTAGGTGTTTCAGGCTATCTTATTGTATCCCCTTCACCAATAGTGACTACCCTGATTCATCTGTAATTGTATCTTGTTTCCCGATGTACAATACTATACAATATTGCTGTCACCATCTTGATTTTGGTTCCAAGCATGCTTACATGCTCCCTTGTTTTTTGTTCCTTATATGATAAATTTCTAAATAAAAGGCGTTGAACTGGATGATGCAAACAGAATATGCAATGATCAAGCAAGGAGAACCATGTTTATCTCCTTGTAAGGCAGATGTTGACTTTGTCTCTCCTCAGTTATTTGATCTCCCTCATTCTTGGGGGGTATTAATGATATTTCATAGTTGACCATTGAGTACCGTCTATTTATACAAATAAGAGTGTACTCAAAGTTTGAAGCACCTTCTAAAATATCCCACATGATACCACTTTTAAAACCCAGTAAAGCTAAATACAATACTGTAATAGATTTGTCTTTGGGGGAAGAGGCTGTTAATTCTTGCAAGCCACAAAGGACGGAAAATTGAATCTGAATGTTAGAAAACTATCATTTTATGGGAAGTCTCTACATCACCGTCAAGTGTGAGGAATAATTTTCTATGGAGCTGTTCAGCAATGCCAAGATGCAGTCAGGAGCTAAAAAATAGGATGTTTCATTATGTGTGTTTAAGCTGCTTAGTGTGATTCCACTTGGCTGTCTGATGTGCAAAATATTTACACGAGAAAGTCAGAAATTTTGGCTGGCTTTCCTGGAGTTGATTTTTTACCCACAATACTTCAGGCAGATCTAATAATCCAACTCTTTCTGTGGCTGCAATTATGAGAAAAGGCTCAGAAACAATTTTTCTTTTTCAAAATTATCACTTCTTTTGTTTTAAATTGAGTTGATTAATTGCATAGGTGCAACCACCGACAAATGACTGTGGGGACATCACAGGCCCCACCCACGTTCGTGCCCCACCCACATTCATGCCCCACCCGCATTCATGCTCCACCCATATTCATGCCCTGCCTGCATTCATGCCCTTTCCACATGTATGCCCACATGCCACGACTCAAGCCAGTTGTCACTCTTGATATTAAATTCAACCAAGTTTCAAACAAGATTTTCAGACTTTTTAGGGCTGGACCTCCCCATAAAAAATCTCCTAGCCTCTCACAATGCTCTAGCTAAGGATAGTCTTGATACGTCTCCCCCTTCACTCCTGTTTCCCTTCTGTTGCTCCCCTCCACTTATGTTTATCACTGCTCACTTTTATCTCGCTCTCTTTCTTCCCTTACTGTTCTTTCTTTTACTTCTTGCTTCCCTACATTCTTCTCTTTCTTACCGTTTCTTTTTGCCTCTTCAACAGTTTTCTTTTCACTCTGCTTTCTGCAGCATCGGAGGTACAGCATGGGGAGGTAGATGGGTCTCCGCATCAGCCAGGGAGTGAGACTTCAAAAAGAGAACTTGGAAGCTGGAAATTGAGAAGCTGGCTCTAATTAAATGTTGGTTGGGCCTGCCCCGACCACCCGGCATTGGTTGTGCCAATGACTAATAGTGTATTTTTTTGCTGATGCCGTCTCTAGAAATCCCTAAAAATGAGATGCAGTGTAAAGTGACTTTGCTTTGAAAATTCAACACCGAAAATACTTTGGGAATTTACATGCTTCTCATTAAATAATGACCCACATACAACGACTGTCATACTTTCATCAGGTCTATCTGGCATTAAGATTTCTTAATCGGAGAAGAAACAATCAAACCTGTAATATGAAGCACAAAAATAGGAATGTTGATAATGTAATGTGGAGAGTGAATCCTGGTTTTGGTTGTGAGATGAATATTGCCAGGACACCAGGAGAAGTCCCTGCTGTTTTTTGAATAGTGCCATGGAATCTTTTATGTCCACCTGAGTAGGCAGTTGGTGCTGTAGGTTAATTTCTCATCTGAAAGATGGCACCTCTGACAATGCAGCACTCGCTCAGTACTTCACTGAAGTGTCAGCCTAGATTAGGTGCTCAAATCTCTGGAGTGGGGCACCTATCTGCAAACATACTGTTTCCATTCAGTCACTCTTGTTCCTGTGGTTTATGCTTTAGCAGCACTGAATAGGGACAGGCTGGGAGCAGAAACCTTGTATAGAACTTCCTATTAAGGAATATCATGGATTTCTGCTCCAGTGATAACATGAATTGCTTGGCTGAATCAGACATGCTGAAACAGCTGTTCTTTTTATGATAAATGCCCAAAGTATTTGAGAGACAGATTATGCTGCAGCTTTAGATGCCTGTTTGTGGAACCATGATGAATGTAAAGAATTCAGTCGTCTGCACTGCGTGATAAGAACGTAGTTGCTCTGTACTTATAAAACAAATTGCACAGAAATTGGTTCAGAGGTTATATGACGATAAGCCATACAATATGCTTTACATTGAAGAGTGTGCTGATTTAAAAAGAAATGAGTAACAAAGTTGTAAGCGAGTTATGTGGGGCAGTTGTGTCATAAATCATACTCCAAGCTTTCTTACCATGTATTCTGTTCATACAAAACTTAAGTAAAGTAAGTTATCAAAAATGATTAAAATCACAAATGAATGTTAGTTTCCAAAGCAAATTCATATTGAAGTATAAATTGTGGACTGATTCCTATTTTCATGGTGCCATTTGTGACATAGTTTCCATAAAATTATAAAGAATATTATATCATGTGTGAAGTAAGACTTCCCTCCCCTCTCCCCAGTTTCTCCCATGAAGGTATTGGCTTATGCAGTGACATGGTTCAGTGGGCACCAACGATCCCCTGGTACTCATCAAAATGGCCACTCTTCATTTGTGAGCCTAGACAATGAAGGTTGTCAGGCTACTGTGGGGGCATCATAACAGAGCGCAAAACGATCTTCATCTCATGCCAAGCAGGAAGCACTAGCTAGTGATCAGGAGTGGAAAAGCAGATGGATTTATTCCCTCCCTAATCTGGAGGCATTGAGGCCAATTATAGCACCCTGTCGCCACCCAGTTAAGATCAAATAGGTCAGCACAGACTAGTGTTTGAACCTGGGATCTTCCTGGTCTTAATGGATCAGTACGACAATAGGCAGGGCAGTTAATAACCGAGTGTTCAGGGGAGAAGGAGTCCATGTTGATCGCCATGTTTATGGAACCTATGCAGGACCAAGTTAAATTGATAACAGAGCAATGCTGCAAATAGATGAGCACCCGATAAATGTTGATTCAATGCAAATAATAGATTAAAAGGGCACTTTTATATATAAATGTTTGGGATATATTTTCTGCAGTTTGCTACCTTTAATGAAACAGTTAGGGTAAATGTTCATTTTTAGTACTCCTGGAACAGAGCTTCATGCATCTACAGTACACATCGAGGATTTGGGTGCGTGCCTGATTTGTGGCCCCTATGATTTATTATTCATCACTTTTAAGATGAAAATGTATTCCTATAAGTAATTATAAAATGGTGTTCCCTGCTGTAAACTCAAGTGTACTTGGTCTTAAAAAGCAAACTTAGGAAAATATACCATTATGTTCATTCATCCGAATGTTCATAGCTGTGAATTCTTGCTCGGAGAGCTGACTTTATTGTTTTGATCTTCACATTTAGTAAACTACCCTGAACCCCTGTTAGGTCAGAGGGTGGATTGGTTTCAACCCTGTATAACAACCATTCCAGATCCTAGTTAGTGGGAGGCATTTGAGTTTTCTGTCTGCACCCCTCTCTCCTGTTGACATACAGTTTTGGGGGCCTCCCTGGGAATTCCACCCAACGTGCCACCAATTGGCGCAACCAGACCTATGCCAGCTGACGTAGGTCCCATACTGGCCTTACTAAGGCCCACATACGGTTTTCTGACAAAAATAATCAATCCCAGAGGGAATTCTTCCAGAGACTACATGCCATTTTCACTGATATAATGGAGCTGAAAAATCCATTGGATGCAATCCCGGCAGTTACACTGGGTGTACACTGACTTGTGCCCTCCAGTGCTGATCTTGCCAAAATTGAGGGCACCTCCTTTGTATGGTACTGGTGGGCATCTGCACTATTGCAGTTGCATCTCAGGTGCCCACTTGCCCCACGCTGCTCAAAACTCTGTCATCCGCCAGCTATTAGGGAGAAGACCCTTCAGGCTACTATTTAAGGAGGCACATACTGATTTTAAAAAAAAATTATTGTCATCTTAGGGCATCCATGCTGCTTCCCTGGCCTGAACCCACTCTACCCGCCCCCCCCCCACCCACCCCTTCTCCTTCCTCCCTTCTGGGTGAGACTCCCTTCTGGAGGCAGGCAAGCCTCATTTCACTGGTGTACTGGTTCTGTATAATATGTAGTCAGCATATTGTCTTCTGAGGCAGTGAATGGCCTCAGATAAAATTTCCAAGATCCCTGTGTGAGTAATGCAGTTTGACTGAATGTAAAAAGTTATAAGGTAAATTGGAGAGGGTCATGGAGGGGAGATTATTAACTGCAGGTGTATGACTTTTGTTTTTATATTTTGACATAGGTCTGACAATCACTTTTAAATGTTTTTTTCCAGCTTGCCATGAGTCCTGCCTGATATGTCGCGGTCCTTCAGAGACTGATTGTGTTAGCTGTCGAGATCTATCACATCTACTCAAAGACAGTGCCTGTGTTACCAACTGTGGCCCTGGATATTACATAAAGGATGGGAGTTGCCATGGTAAGCCTATATCTCTTAAAGACCTGGTGTGATCCTTTTGTGTTTACCTGTAAAATTCTTCTTGGTTTGAAAACATAAGTTGGCAGTTAATCATAAGTTTCATTTGTGTACTCTATTATATGCACATTTGAAGTCATTTGCTACTCGTGCTGTTGGATCCATTGTATGGTAGACACTTTTGCTGCATTTACCTTCTAGCAATAGTGCTCGTCGTATTGGTTCGGTAAAGTAAATGAAGTGGTGGCTGCTGCTTCTTGGAGAGGTACTTATCCTTGGTGCCAAGATGTAATTGTTTATTCCTGGTGGTGCTGGCTGCCATTTTTTTCTGGCTGTGGATAACCTGCCTATTAGCTGCCTGTACAGGCTAGCAATACATTTCACTGATTCCTGTGTTGATCATCCCCAGACACTGGGAAAGGTCCATCATCCAGAATGATAGTTGCTTTCAAACAGTTGCAGGTGTGCATGTCTACTGCTTCTAGATCTGTAAAAAGGGGCAGATTCCATACCAACACCAACCAAATCTATTACAGAACATATGTAATGCAAACTTGACATTTCGCAGTGCAAAAGTAGGCCATTTAGCCCACCAGACTTGTAACAGCAGACCGAAAAGCTGCCCACTTCCCTGACCTTTCCCCTTTTCCTTTTAATTGTTTTCTTTTTCAAATATCTATCCGCTTCCCTTTTAAAAGTTATTAGGATGGATTTTCCTAACCTTTGTTTCTGGGGAACACTTCGGTGACTCGAGGTGTGGTCTGACCAGATTTGATCATGACTAGCTCTGACTTGTATTCTACTGTTTTGGCTATGTAGTTCAACATTCTATTAGCTTTGTTGATTACTGCTCTGCATTGGTTGGACATGTTGAATGTGGAGTCTACTAAGACTTCGAGGTCTCTTTCAACTTCATCCGTGGTTATTTTATCACCAGTCATGGAATTTGCGTGTTGTCCATTTTTCGTCCTGCTGTGCTATTTTAAACTTTTACTTCTTATGTGTCTAAAAACCCTATATTATTTCCCTTTATGTTACCTGCCAGTCTTTCTTCAAACCCTCTCTTTGCCTTTCTACTCTTTTTGCTTCCCATCTATAGTTTCAATACTCCACTTGATTTTATTTGTATTGTTACCTCCAGATTAGTCTCATGCCTTTTTTTAAATGTCATTTTAATTTCTCTACTCATCCACAGAGCTCCAGCTTTACTTCTTGTGGAAATAGATACCCTAATCACCTCTTATTTGAACATTATCCATTGTTTTTCCATTGTCTTATCTGCCATTGTTTCTTTCCAGTTTATCTGAGCAAGTTTCCTTTTTGTCTTATTGAAATTTGCCTTTTCCTGGTCAAATACCTTTATCTTTGACTGTTCGCCCTCCTTTTCAATTTTTATATTGAATCTAATTATGTTATGGTTGCTGTTTCGTAGATGTAGCCCTACCCTTACCGTACCTACTTGCCCAACCTAATTTCCTAGGATTATATCCCACACCGCTTCCTTCCTTGTTGGACCAAAATTATACTAGAGAGCAGTGCCGGAAACCTTGTAGCAAACACTTTCTTGACCACTTACACTACATATAACCCCAACTTACCACTAGATAATTAAACTCACTTTTTATTTCAGCCCTGTTGTTTTTGCATTTTTCTTTAATTTTATCTACACAGCTCTTCCTCTATCTGCTGCCCACTGTTTGGCAATCTGTAATAAACTTCCAATAGAATAACAGTTCCCTTCTTATTCTTTATCTCTGACCATATAGATTCAGTTTTTCCACCATCTCCCATGTTATCCAGGACCGTCCAACATTTCACAGGTGCTGCATATCACAGGTTTCAGCTGTCTCTCATACTAAACTAGTTTTCTCTTAAAATTAAAAAAAACAAATACAACTTGGTGATTTAACTCATCAAATATTATTTTAGGCCAAGTGCATTTGAAGGTTAAACTCAACATTCAATTGGCCCTTCACACTCTAGTGGTCCCTCACTGCTCAAGCATGTTTTATTTCAGAAACTGTTCATATATGCTGAACTTTCAGAACATCTAAGAACTTTGCATAACAAAAGGTGGTTTTGTAAAATGGGGACAGTCCTAAAATCTTACTGAAGTGCATACAAATAGAGGGATTGCTTGAGGCACTGGAAACATATATTAACTTCATCCTATTAACTGCATACATGAATGGTTTGGTTAATTGCCTTGTGCCATTTTACTTAGAGAACAGTTTAATCTGTTTGATTTTGCTTGATTTCTCTTTTTTCCTTCTTGTGCAGCATGTGACTCAACTTGTCAGACTTGCTACCATGACAACCCAAAATGCCTGACCTGTCCTGAAGGCAAGGTTATACACAATGGGAAGTGTGCCTCACATTGCCCTGAGGGCTATTACAAAGATGTGGCTAACAGATGTGCAGGTAAGAACTAATACTGGGCTTATGAATGATAGGGCCCACATTTCAACAAGAAAATATATAAATCATTTGTGATATTTGTACAGTTGTCATGAAAAGTACTCTGCAAAAGCAGCTTAGCATTTTACTAGATTGAGCCAACTTATATTTATCTTTCAAGCAGTCTAATTATGGGATATGATATACTTTGTAGTGTCATAGCAGAAAATAGTGCAGGAAAGCATTTAATATCACTGTTAATTTGAGCACTGGAAAATGTTCAAAGGAGAAGCATTTACTGTCCACTAGCTTTCTTAACATGTGATATGCGTTGATAGATGATAATTCCTTCTGTAACCTCGATATGGCATAATTAGAATTAATTGGGTTGGTGAATGGTTTCCTCTAACATTGGAGAAGTATGTATAGAAGTGTGAGAGACAAAGTACAGGAGTTGTTCTTATATAGCGTAATCTGCTATTTCCAGCGTGGGAGGCTGTCTTTAGTTGGAAATCATACTTCTCTTCCTTTGAGGTATTTATGTTTCCTCTTCCCCTTGCTTGGTCTCCAATGCAACACACACCATCCCTGTCTGACAACTGACAAGCCAGCTGCTACCAATCCTCCACCTATAAAGCTCTCTAACTGGCTGTTAGTAGGCTCTATGGATGAGAGCAGGCAAGGGAAACTTTCCTTTGGGCAGGGGCTGGCCTCTACTTGGTATCTCTCCACCGTGGCACAGCTAAGATCAAGAACCAGCCTTTGGGGTTTGAAAGTCCTTTTTTAGTGAAAAATATGGCAATTCCTGTTTTTCTGAGTAATTAATGAGCCGCTAACAAAGTCACATTCCCAGAAGTTGCACGTTTTAGATTTGCTTGATTTTGCTAACAGCTCTTTAGTTGTGGGGGAAAATGGGCACATTCTAGTTTATTTTGTTAAAAAGACAAATTTTATCCCCAGTGTGAGATTTACAGACTCATGCTCACACCTTACCATTCAGTTATCATGGCGCATTGGTTTCCTGGTGCACAATGCCACCTGGAAATCACACTTAGGAATTAAAGTGACTTGCATATGAGGTTTATTTTTATGGTTAACTGTATTTATACATGTTGCATAAACTAAATGATTCAAATTAATTGAGATCATTGACTCAGATTGCCAGTCTGGTCATCAATTTTGATTTTCTATCTTTAAAGTTTCAGTTCCTTATTACTTCATTCTCACATGGCAATATTTGGAGTATTGGTGAGCAGCCTCTGAAGATTTAACCTGATCTAGACTCTGTTCAGATTCTGTGCATCTGTCCCTATGATGGTTGTTTTATTAAAAAAAATCTTAGATCATGTTTTTTTGGAAAATATTGTGCTGATCAAGGTGAGGGATTCATCTTAAGAGATGGTTTAACTTAAACTGGGATCTTGAAGTAAGAGTAAAAAAATTGGCAATGCAGAAGTGAGAAAGAGTTCCGAATAATTATTTTTCCCACGTGTATTGATATATGCATTAGACTCCCATCAAAGGAATTAATGTCATGCTGATTAATGCTTTTAAAAAGAGCCAGTTAAATATCCAGTTAAGAACAGTATTGACTGTTCCACGGTTAACAGAAACAATCTAATACTCTGTGGAACACTATGAGTTCATGTAAATGCCATCTGTGGAGTGCAATTGGTAAAGATAATACCAGTTACCACTCCCCCACAACCCCCCCCCCCCCCCAAAAAAAAAAGACTCAATAAAAAAAATGTAAACGTATGCCCTCTCTTGGAGGAGATATTCCCATCATGTCAGATCCCCCAGCAGGAAGGGCCCCACTTGGATGACATTTCAATGGATATGTCTCTGACTGGCTGTTGCAGAGTTACGTGTGAGTTGGCATCTTTCCAGCTCCTGGACACTGAGCTCAGTACTCAAATCAAAAGCTCAGTACAAAAGCTTAATTTGGCAATTTGTTAGCAAAGACTTCAAAATAAAAGGCAGCATTTGGACCATGCTCTCACATGCTGCCCTGTGAAATGGTAGGACACTGGTCTTGGGAGTTTAATCATTCAGCCACAAGACATAGAATTTGCAGGTGCAACTTTTATGTTTGTGTGATGTCTATACTATATCTTATGATGACTAAAAATACTGAACATAACTTCACAGGTAAGTAGGACTAAGGGGAACTACAGTACTTAGTCATAGGTTGCCATTAGAAATTCATGTTTATGCAATTATAATTTTTTCAAATATTCATATTTATATGCCTCTTTGTGGAGCCCTGCATATTAATTCCATTTTATATTATTTTAATATTTGTTATTTTGTTCAGCAAAAAAGTGGAGCAGCCATGTTACAGCAAGGAGGATCCTCCTTAAACGCATCCAGTGTATAACACTTGTGGCAGTGGGATACAAACATAACTTCTTGTTTCAACTTCATCTGGCTATTTGTTAGAAAATGTTCACCAAAAGCTTCAAATTAAAAGGCAGCACTTGGACAGTGTTCCAACATGCTGCGCTGTGGAGTGGTAGGACTCAGGCCTTGATTCCTCTGATAGCAAATTCCCAATGTTGGATGTGCAAGGATAAAGTTACTGACCCCATTCTCTCAATGGGGAGCTGCGCTCAAAGAAAGCACAGGGCAGAAAATCGGTGCTATTGTGTTGTATGTATGTTGTATGAACAATAAAGTTAAGGGATAATTGGGAACGTGTTATGGTTTCAAAAAATTGAAAGTAAATGGAAAGCAATAATTCAGTATCCGTTTAAACTATACAATTATCCATAGTCAACTACACCTAACAGATGGGTTGTGGTAAAGAACCCTTAATGATTTAATCAAGGTGTGGTAGCCAAGTGATTATGGTACTGGGTTAGCAACCCAGAGGTTTGTGAGTTAAAATCCTACCATGACCAATTGTGAAATTGAATTCAATAAATCTGGTAATTTGTGGACTGGCACCAGATAAAATGACTATGAAAGCTGCTGGATTGTCATAAAAACCCAACTGGTTCACCTACCACCCTGATCTGGCTTACATGTGACTCCAGTCCCACACTACATGGTTTGACTCTTAATACCCTTGGCAACTAGGGATGGGCAATAAATACCACCTTGCCAGTGCTGCCCATATCCCCCCAAAAATATTTAAAAACAAATCTTGCAAGTAGATAGTCACTTACTATAGCTTTTTAACACAATAAATGATTGAGTAATGTAATTTTTTTCAGTGCATTACATTTATGAATTATTCTTTAACTTTACTATTCATTTACATTATGTATTGTTTAGTGAGATGTTAAGTAGTAAAAATCAAATCACAAAAGCAACTTTGAGGGACAGAGTGGACACTGACCTTTCATTTCTTTTCAACGTAGATTTGATTCCTGCCCAGACTATTGGTTTAAAGTGCAGATTTCCTGTCACTAAGTCTGGGTAGATGCAATCTATTTCTTAAGTGTGTACGTGGCCACCACCATCTTGCTGTGTTATGGACTGGTAGGATTGATTGCTGCAGTCAGTCTTTGAATGCCATGTTTCTGATCTCAGCTGGGTGGTTAGGCTTTACTGAGAAGAGGCGAGGCCCTTTACCACATGGAAAGAGAACTGAAAGGCAAATGAACCTGAAGTATTCCATGCATTTCTTAGCAACCAGTTACAGAGCGGCATTCGGAGAAGCCTGGGAGTAGGTCACTTGCCTGTGCTCACTACTGAGGAACAGTGCCCAACAAGAAAAAGGGGAGCAAGATAATTTTAAATGGAGGGTTGGGGCAGATTATGATTTGATATTAGATTGCAAAGCATTGTGAGGCTTAGGGTAAACCCACTTGTGTTATTTTCATAAAACTTTTGACCTCATGTTGCCCTTACCAAGAGTGTAGAAGCTATGAGATTATATTGTCACATCTTGGATTTTACCAGAATATGTGCTCCTTCTCCAAGATATGTATGTATGAAAGACTCATTGAACCTTTCTTGAAAGAAGAGTACAGCATAATTGGGAACCATCACCATCCTATTCGATATCTGTATCAATAATATGTTGGGTGGCATTGTATGGAGCACCCTTGGTCTATCTGTTTAGGTATTTCTGAAAGTATTGCAGCATTCCTTTTTATAGATAATATTGTGTTGTTGGCAGATCCCACCTGGAGATCTAAGGATACATTTTCTGATTTTGCACTTCTGGCATGGAGCTTACCCATCCACGCTACTGTTAGTAATTAATCAGCAAACCTGGCTTATCAATGGTTACTGTAGTGTAGCGGTCATGTTACTGGACTGAGTTCAAATCCCAACATGGCAGTTTTAGAATTTGAATTCAGTTTCAAAAATCTGGAAATAAAAAACTGGTATCATTTTATAAAAAAAGTGACTATGTAGCTATCAGATTACCCTAAAAACCCAACTAGTTCATTACTGTCTGATCTATATGTGACTCCAGTCCCACACCAATATGGTTGACTCTTAACTTCCCTATGAAATGGCCTCGTAAGTCACTCTGTTGTATCAAACCACTACCGAGCATACCACATGGATTCGAGTAGGTGGCCCAACACCACCTCATTAGGGCAACTAAGGACAGGCATGCCAGCAATACCCACATCCTGAGAATGAAAAAAGAAAAATGGAACCTAGAGGAGTAGACCTCTCACAAGGGGCTGGGATTCTTCTCCCTCAGCTCCAGATAACCCTCCGAGAAATTGCCATAATGGATAGGGTGGTCCAAGCTGGACAAGCAGCAGATAAATGAACAATACTAGTAAACTGTGCAGTTGTAGCTGGTTCAGCTTCAGCAGCATCCCTAAGTTTTGGCTGTTGCCAACTTTGCTGAAGCTCTCAGGGTATGGGTAGGTGGGCTGTGTCCCTGTGAGCAGAAAGTGTGCTTTCTACCAGGCAAAGAGAAACATTACCTCTGTAGATTTTCGTGTATTAAATATCTAGCTGACCAAAAAAAGATCACAACAGTACAAAATGTTTCCTTTCCCTTCCTTTTGGGAATTTGTGCTATAAAAATGATAGATTCTGATCATCCTTTTTATATCTATATAAAAGTATACATGGAACATTAACCCATGTCCCCGGAGTTCAAGGCTGAGTTAGATAGATTTTTGGACTCTAGGAGAATCAAAGGATATGGGGATCGGGTGGGAAAGTGGAGTTGAGGTCGAAGATCAGCCATGATCTTGTTGAATGGTGGAGCAGGCTCGAGGGCCCATATGGCCTACTCCTGCTCCTATTTCTTTTGTCTTATGTTCTTATGAGTACTCATTGTTACCTTGTGCAAATTATGTAAATTCTTGATGACCTTTTAAATCTCTAAAGTGACTTAAGTTGAGAGTTTTAGAAATTGTTAAAGGGGATGTTGTTCTGGGAAAAGTAGTTTCAAAGAAAAGTATTGCCTGCAGAAAGATCACATAAAAATGGCTTAATATTTGTGCTTCTTTGGCTGAGCTATTCCTAAGTGTCTTAGCCCTAAAGCTGCTTCCCTGTCCTTGTTGGATATTCCAGTCTGGAAACATTTGCTGAGATGGGATTCTAAAAATTATAAGAACATAAGAAATAGGAACTGGAGTAGGCCAGAAGCCCTCTCGAGCCTGCTCCGCCATTCAATCAGATCATGGCTGATCTTCGACCTCAATTCCACTTTCCTGCCCGATCCCCATATCTCTTGATTCCCCTAGAGTCCCCTCCTTTGTTGTTAGCTTTGGGCAGTTCCAGCCCAGCTCTTCGTGGGAATTTGTTTCTGGCATACAACTGTCCACAATCTAGTGCTAAATTGCAGTTTTGGAACGACCCACAAGGATGGCTGAGGTAGGAAGAGGAAATGTTAGACTAGTTCACTCAAGAATGTTTGGAGAATTGCAGCCTTGGTGCGTGGACAAATACACTAAAAATGAAAAAGAACAGGAATGATTGTCACCTGAATGGATGATATTTGGGCGGGTTTACCTGTTTCTGTGCCTGGGCATATTGGATCACCTGATGCAATGATTAGAGGAAAATCGGGCAGGGAGGAATGGCGGCCCAAAGGGAGCCTGTCCATAAAATCGCATGGGCTCTCTTACAGTGTACATGCCCCCCTGCCCAATTTTGCTCTAATCACTGTGTCTAGGTGATCCAATATGCCCAGGTAAAGGAGCAGGGAAACCTGCCCTGTTGATAGCTTTCTCGGTAAGCACAACCCCCCCCCCCCCCCAAAATCTATATTAATATAGTCTGTCAACTTTTTCCATTATACTTTTCTATATCCAAATTTATAATAGAAACTGCTTTGGTAACTTGCCACCCTTATTTACTCTCTTCCCCCATTGGTGAGAGGTTGCAATTGCAGTGTGACAAGTTTACATAAGCAGTTTCCTTTATAAAGGTGTTCACAGAAATTTATAACGGCAAATAAATAAAATAAAGGCAGAATATATGACTTTAATTTGGGGACTAAATTAAGTCTTTGTGCCCTGGTCCTAATATCCTCCAACCTTTAACCCCAGTTCACTGGAAGATTACACTGGGCCTTGTTTCTCCATGTGTAACGCCACAAGAGATTGACTAGTTTCCAAAAAAAAAGTCTTCTGGAAATAAGTTATGAAAACAGTTATACAATTATACCCTATGGGCATGGTTTCCAATGGTGATTTGTGCTGGGTGGTTTATAGGTCTTTGGCCATTTAGCGCACTAACACTAGTGTTCTATCTCTTCTCTGACTGCCGCATATGCTACTTCGGGTGATTGGGACAGTCTCAACCAACCTTGAGCTTTCCATTTCCCTCTGCCCCAGCTCTTTTTAATATCCAGCTGCCCTGCTCTTTTAAAAGGCCTATTTCATTGCACTTTTTAAATTCCTGTCTCCACTGCTATTTTTAAAGTCATGCCTTCCACCCCTGTACCTCCCCCCCTTGCTCCTTTTGCTGTCTTTGAAGTTCTACTCTCCATGCTCTTTTTGAAGGTCTTCAGTGGCTGATTGAGAGACACATTTAGCTCTTTCATCTTCCCCATGCGGCAGTTCCAAATAATGTATGAACTAGAGTGAAAAGAAAACTGTTGAAGCAATGGAAAATGAAAACTAAGAGGAAAAATGAGGGCAAGAGATGAAAGGGAGGGAGAATAAGAATCAAAAGTATTATTAGCCCCCCAATGCTACCCTTTGATTGCCTAAAAAATCTTACTTAAAAAAAATGTGGAAGAGAATTAAGCATTTCATCCTGGGTTCTGACCTGCCACTGCTTTCCTTCATTATTCTTGGTTGATGCTACCATTTAAGGAGCACCATAGAAAGTGGTGAGGATGATGCCTTCGGGGTTCCCATGGAATTGCATGATTTAAGAAAGAAAGAAAGAAAGAACTTGTATTTATATAGAGCCTTTCATGACCTGAGGACTTCCCAAAGTAATGGAGTACTTTTGAAGTGTAGTTCCAGTTAGGATGTAGGAATTTAGATGAGAAAGATGAGTTCATGAAGAGACAACAAAAACAGATGCAACAAAATCCGAGCCATTTTGTCCACACTTGTAACCACTGCAGGAGTCAGGCTTATAGACCCTTCTACACATACCTGGACACGTCAAAGAAGACCTATCTTTGCTGCCTCTGGTTTACAAGAGGAACTGTCACAGAGTTATACCATCTGAAAAACAACATTTGGAACAGGGTGGCTCTTCCTGTGGAAGTAAAGGTTAGCACAGCATGAAGGTTTCATGCTACTGGATCCTTCTAAGCCAAGTCAGGGGACATGCGCAACAGCAGGCATAGTAGAGTGCATATATATATTCAGTGATAAACACTATGGGCTCAATTTTAGGGGGCATTTGCGGGGGCGAAGGTGGGGGGGCTCCGAAAATTGCGGAAATCCCGTTCAGGTTCGGAAACTGGCTCCAACCCATCGACTTCCGAGTTTCCCGGGGACCCACCTGTGTGCGCGCGGGCGACCTGAAACCGGAAGTCCCGCCAGCAATTAAAGCCAGCGGAATGACAGTTAAAGAGCCAAATGTACCTCATTGAGGTACTTAAGGCACTTTACCTGTGACAGATTCAGTGATTGTAACTATTTTTAACTTACCTGGTCGGCTTGCCCACCGCTTCTGATTCACGCAATGGTGAAGGGCCGGATCAGGGAAAAATAAACAAAATAAATTAAATACAAAACCACAGAAGGAAGTTAAAACACAAAATGAACCTACCTTTCACCCTGCTCCGATGACCGATGTCTCCCTCTCCGATCTCCCCCTCTTCACTTCCCCCTCCCCCCCCCCCGATGTCCTCCTGATGTCTCCCTCTTCAACCCCTATCTTCCCCCTCGCCCCTATCTTCCCCCTTCACCCCCTCGATGTTCCCCCTTCACCCCCTCGATGTTCCCCCTTCACCCCCTCGATGTTCCCCCTTCACCCCCTCGATGTTCCCCCTTCACCCCCTCGATGTTCCCCCTTCACCCCCTCGATGTTCCCCCTTCACCCCCTCGATGTTCCCCCTTCACCCCCTCGATGTTCCCCCTTCACCCCCTCGATGTTCCCCCTTCACCCCCTCGATGTTCCCCCTTCACCCCCTCGATGTTCCCCCTTCACCCCCTCGATGTTCCCCCTTCACCCCCTCGATGTTCCCCCTTCACCCCCTCGATGTTCCCCCTTCACCCCCTCGATGTTCCCCCTTCACCCCCTCGATGTTCCCCCTCCCCCCGGATCTTCCACTCTCCCCGACTCCCGATCTTCCATCCCAGTGCCAGATGACATCTCGCTCGCTCTCTTTCTCGCCCCCCCACCCCGCCTCGCGTTGCAGCTCCTGACGGCAGCCAGCTTGGCTGCCGGACGTGAAACCCGGAGAGGACGTTAATCATCAGCAATCACCATGCGATCGTGTCAGAAACGGTAAGTTTTGTTCATGCGGGTTTGCCACGCTCACCTTCACCCCCCTGCTGCCAACCCGTCACCATTGCAAAATTGACCACTATGTTAACAAGGAGCAACATCTTCATCACTTTCCCCATGGAAAGGAGGCAGGCAACCGCTGCACAGCTTGTTGAGCTTTCACCTTGAGCGCAGGGCATCATAGATGGAACCCGGACTCCTTAAATGAATCCCGTAGCTTATACGAACAGAAAAGATTTCCTCTCAATTCAGGTAGTATCTGATCAAATAAATATAATCATACGCATCAGCCAGTCGTGTTGCTGTCATTATGCAGCAGTCCACGATATCTGCATGATTTGAAGAAGAAGAATCACTCAGTGGGTGGCTCTTCAGAGAACATGGCTATGCTCTGCTTCCATTGCTACTAATCCCACTGAGAAGCCCTATAACAGCAGAGGAGCACCTCAGTGCAACTTGAGTATCAGTTTACCGTTCCTCTGAAGTTATCTGCGCCTGCAAGAAGAGTGTGTTGCCCAGCTTTGGGTAATGAAAGTTTGTGTGAAAAAAGGCAGTGTTTATGATGCTTTAAGTGGTACTTTCCAGAGAGTGCAGTAGTTCTCAGCTTAGGTTTGTACACTCTTCATGGGTCCGACAAGAATTGTGTGCAATAGTGTGGGGTTCAAAATCCCTTTAATAAAAGACATTTTGAAGGAAAGGGTTAACTGTGCCCCATTTAAACAAAGACATTTGAAAACCTGCAAACACACTAATGTAGTAAACTGTGTTCTCACAAATTTTGTTTTCCCTCAGTGATGCTTATGGCATTGGAGAAGCATGAATTTTGGTATCGAAGACATTGTACCTTGGATAGCTATCTAGATTATTAAATAATTAAGCCAGATGGATAATATTGAGCTTGGAGGGTTGTCAGGCTTTTAAGATACATAGGCTTTTGGAAACACAAGCTTTTCAACATAGCAGGGGGTAATGCAAGTAAAGGCAACAAGGGCATACATCAAAGGCTTCGGATCGGGAAAGCAGTGATAGGTGTGAAACGGCACGGGCCTCTCATTCCTACCTGGTAATTTGTTCAAAGAACTGGAATTTGTCAAATATTATTGCATCCAGCATATGGTCAAATGGTATAAGGAATGGATTTGAAACCACTGAAGCAATCAAAATTGGAGTCATCAGGACCATTAAGGATGTCTGTGTATAGAAATGAAAGGGGCTATCTTTACATGAAAGGCCGTAAACAAAGATAGTAACGGGCCCTTTTACATTCCATGGTTCGAGTACATGGTCTTTTCTACATCAAAGGGTCTCCAGTCGCATGATCAAAGCCTAAACTGTCAATCTTTGAGGTATGTTAATGATTGAGGCATAACAACAGGGAGCGATTGGACAGAAAGAATGACCCTCCCAATCCTACGTCATCTTGGTAAAAACAATATAAAAAGACGACTTTGAGAGAAGAACAGGCACTACACCACCCGGCAGTCACAAGGAACTGCAGTTGAACAGCAAGCAAGAAGAAGAGGACCTCGAGACACAAGAAGCTGATCACTTCTGAGCTGCCTTGATGAGTAAAATCCTTGGTTTAAAGGTGGTACACATTACATGATTTGCCTGATGTGTGTATGAATTGTTAAGTCATTACATAATAATGTTCTGAATTATTAAGTGAATTACGGGATTTTATAGAGGAAAGTCATATATATGGTTTGATTTTGCTTCATGAATGCTCATATGAATTATAACATCATTAAATGATTACTTTTGATTAACGAAACTACCATGAGTGAGGCTTGACTATTTGTCCTGTTCCAAGAATCACAGGAAATAAGGAATACCCTACATAATTGAAGAGCATGTTTACCTTCACTCTCCTCCTGAGACAAGCAGTCTTCCTCATTTCCGCACAGGTACAAAGGACTTGAGTGACTTCATTGACTCTGTTTGCACCATCCATCTTTGCAGCTGGTAGCTGTGCTTTTACTACAAGAGTGGCCTTCAGCCCCAAATAGGGCCGCCCTCTGGTGCGCCTCTTGCAACAGGATCTTCACCTCATCAGCATCAAAGGGATCAATGCTGTCCATATTTCTCTGCTGTGCCATTGTGAACAATTAGTTCATATTTCTGCATTGCCACAGCTTCCCTTTAATGATCAGCTGCAGCCCTTTAAGAACTTGTGTCTCACCATATTTTATGTCACCAGCCAAGTGTGCAACAGGCCAAGCTCTCGGGGTAGGCTTGTCACATGCCAGTAGTGTGTTCAAATTAGAGGATGGGACTCCCATATAAAATTTTGATATGGCCCACTCTCTGCACTGTCAACACAGGTGAGCCTGCACAATTCACCTGCTCTTCCTCTTTTTTGCCATTTTTACAAAATTGGAGCCATGTTGTAAAAATACACAGCAGGCCTACTTGAAAAGGAGAAATTTGCAGCGCTATGGGGAAACAGCAGACGAGTGGGACTAATTAGATAACTTCTTCAAAGAGCTGGCACAGGCATGATGGACCGAATGACCTTCTTCTGTGCTGTATGATTCTATGTGATCTTGGATTATATAAAATAATTCTCTCATGATGTGATTGACACTGCGCATTTGTGCTTGTGAGTTTTGTGTCCCTATATCATTTGGTAATTCATTAGCTATAATCCATTGCTTCCTGATGTAAATTCTCTGTTTATGTACTTACAGCTGTTCTGTTTCTTTGTTTCAGTTTGCCATGCTTCATGTACAACCTGCACTGGCTCTGCTCCTGTGCATTGTGCTTCTTGTTCCAACCACCTTGCCCTACATAAAGGCCAATGCCTCATCGCCTGTCCTGAGGGATTTTACTCTGAGAATGGAGTATGCCAAGGTATGCAGTATTATTGTACACACTATTGTGAATACAATATGATGCAATGTTATTTTTTGACAGGAGAAGCTGAAGTAAGTCCCATTATAAGACCTGCTCTGGAGTGCTAGTCCCATCATTCTTCAGAATTTTTGTACGTTGCACTTTTAATTGGTTATCTCTGCTAAAACTACTTGGTGCTCAGTTTTGCTGCAGATTCTGTAAACCACTCATTACTGACTTAATGACAGCCCTCATTAACTACGGTGCTCATTATTAATTATAGTAAGTTGAGATGCCTTGCAAGTGGCATCAAAAATCTTAGATGACCACTTCCTGATTGACTCAGGTAATTTGATATTAGAGGGTACAATATTGAATGTGCATGGACTTAAACAACTATTGTGGGAACCGTGTTACCATTTGAGGGATTTGAATTGAAATAGATTTCAAAACCATTTTTCAGTGATCTGCATCATAGATTTTTACAGCTTCAATGGTGAAGTTGAGTACTTTTTGCTTTGAGTAAACTTATAAGCAAAATTGTTTGCAAAATAAAAACAATATGCACCAAATGTTACATACAATGACCCCGAGAGCCAAAAAAAAGGAAAATTGAGTGTTCTGCCATGACTGACCTCTTTAAGGCTGATAGCAATGTTAGGAACATAGGTACAGGAGTAGGCCATTTAGCCCCTCGAGCCTGTTCCGCCATTCAATGAGATTATGGCTGATCTGTGACCTAACTCTATATACCCGCCTTAGCCCCATATCCTTTAATACCTTTGGTTAACAAAAATCTATCAATCTCAGATTTAAAATTAACAATTGAGCAAGCATAAACTGCCGTTTGCAGAAGAGAGTTCCAAACTTCTACCACCCTTTGCCTGTAGATGTGTTTCCTAACTTCATTCTTGAAAGTTCTGGCTCTAATTTTTAGACTATATCCCCATGTCCTAGACTCCCCAACCAGTGGAAATAGTTTCTCTCTATCTACCCTATCAGTTCCCCTTAATATGTTGAAAACTTTGATCAAATCATCCCTTAATCTTCTAAATTCCAGGGGATACAACCCTAGTTTGTGTAATCGCTCCTTGTAATTTAACCCTTGGAGTCCAGGTATCATTCTAGTAAATCTACGCTGCATTCCCTCCAAAACCTATATATCCTTCCTAAGGTGCGGTACCCAGAACTGAACACAGTACTCCAGCTGTAGCCTATGTTATTATTTGGTCCCCAAAAACACTTACGAGGTCAGTGCTTGGCAGCTGAAACTGCAGTGCCTCATAAAATACATTGAGGTGGTTCTAAAGGTTGGAATTAAACTACTTCATTCACAGAAACTGAAATTTGACCTCAGTCTGTTGTTATAAATTGGATAGCCAGGTGGTGAAGGAGAGAATACTAGAACCTGGTCTTCAGTTGCTTTCAAACCTTTATTCACGGAGCTCCACATTACACCCACCACACCCTAGATCAGCACTCTCATAAATGGATACAAGAGAGTTCCCAATTGATACGCAACCTGAATACAATTAACACTAATTGGTATAAATCACATGGATACAATTAATAATTGTTGCTGGGGCATTTGACTGTAATTTTTCGAAGGGAGATTAAGAAGTGTGACACGTGTAATGTTCCTTGATGCCAATTCTGCAACACAAGTTTTCATTGCTGTGATTAATTATGCAGCACTGTCTTCTACCAGATTAATAAATGTTAATCTTGCACTGTGTTAACCTAAAAGCACTTCAATATCTCAGCAACAGATTGTATTAGGAGCTCGGTTTTATAGCATGCAAATATTCAAATTGGAATTTTTAGAATCATGTATGAATATATTTATGAAACATTGCCGCTTTAGTTAGAAGAATATTAATGAGATATGAGTCAGCTAATATCCTTTTCTGACGGTTCTCATTTTCCTTTACAAATCTCAGCTCTCTAAACGATGTACTGATGACAAGTAGCGGTAATAAAAAGAGTCTCAAGTTTAAGTTTATTCAAATTCTAATTTTTGTCGTTGAGCCAAGGCAAACATCAAAATGTTTAAATGGCCAAACATTCCTTATAGATTTCACGATGATGAATAAAATATTTAATAAAATATATTATAATTGTGGAAAAATGAGAGTTCTGTTAATTCTTTAAGAAAAATTGATACATTTTGAAAAGGTTTGCACATAAACTGAATTAATTTATTAATTCCTAACTAAAACAGAATTTCCACAGGTTTGTCTCGCTTTCCTGCCAGAAATACTGTAAACAATTTTACAACACCAAGTTATAGTCCAACAAATTTATTTTAAATTCCACAAGCTTTCGGAGGCTTCCTCCTTCCTCAGGTGAACGGTGTGGAAATGAAATTTTCGAATCCTTCGCATTTGAAAATCACAGAACAATGCCTGGTGATTACTGCCCGTTGGAATTTAAAATAAATTTGTTGGACTATAACTTGGTGTTGTAAAATTGTTTACAATTGTCAACCCCAGTCCATCACCGGCATCTCCACATCCTGCCAGAAATAGAGTGAGAGATCGGTGAAGCCCCAGGGAAATGGCATAAACAGCTGAAAATGGCCATTTACTCCATTTCCGTTGGATCCACAAATCTCCCGCTGAAGTTACAGCAGGAAATCAGGCCAAATCCCATTGAAATTCAGGGCCAGATTGTTTTAGAAACAAAAACAGAAATGCAGGAAACACTCGACCGGCTAGTCAGCCTCTGGGAAGAGAATAGACAATTTACTGTTTCAAGAGTAATCTTTCATCAGAACCAGAGAAAAATTAAAGATCATTTTTAAAAAGGAACAGAACTTGGCAGAGATGGGAACGCATTGTATGTGAATTACAGGTGTAATACCTATCCCCTACCAATCCATAGGAGAATTTGATGAAGCAGCATTGTGTTACCTTTTTAAAAATAATTAAAGTTTAAACATTAGATCCTCATTGTTATTTTATCATCTCCAAGCCTGTAGCCATCCTTGCCGTGCCTGTGTAGGCTCCAAGCAGTCAGACTGTATTAACTGCCTTAAACCAGTGGAAGTCATTCAGATTCATCAGGAGACCCATGGAATATCACATGGAGTGTGTGTGGCTGATTGCAAACCACATTTCTACATGAACAGTGCTAAAGTATGCACAGGTAAGTACATCGCACCAGATAAGGTGCCTTTTAATTGGATTTGAGGAGCATATTGAGGTTTAATACTACCATACTTGATAATACAACATAGAATAGCTGTGCTATTTAGGAAAATTATGTTTTTTGAAACTATGAAGGATGTTACTATTTAGTGACTTCATATACATGCACATGAAGTATCAATGTCAGTAAGTAGCTTCTTGGCACAGGAGGATTTCCTGTTGCCCTTCACGAAAGTTAATGATAGCTTCAAAAAACTGTCTCCACTCTCAAATAACTATCACCCCCTCGACAATTAAAATATATAATTAGTTTTTATGGTCATAAAAAGCCCTTAGTCACGCACATACTTTACTCATTTGTAGCTCTGATGTAACGTAATACATTCTTACTATGTGTCGGTATCTCGGTTAGTGTTAGTTATTGATGAAAGAAAACTAATGGCAGCTGTTGAAAGCTGGCTTCTTTGAACCTTTGCAGGGTCACATACACACAATGAATTGTCTAGTGTAGTCCTACACGAGATTCCACCAGATCCCCTGTGAGAACCAATTTTTCCCCCCAAAAATGGCCTCCCTTAAAGGTCAGATATTTCTATGTTGGACTGATGGTAATTACATAGCTTTGACAGAAAGTTAGAACCAATGCTTTTTTTTAAAAAAAACGAACACTCCACGCAACAAGCATTATTTTTTATATGAATAAACAAAATGTTTTTATTATATACTCACAATATGCTGGTCAAAAGTCAGTATTCATTCTTATTGAAAAACTTAGAGTTTGTACTTAATGCTTTTCTTTGTTTGGTGACTTTTTATTTAGTTACTCTAAAGGCTAGGGCAACGCTAGCAAAATTTCCATATTCCCTCAATTATTTGCCTAATTCTCTCCGTCATCAGTGACAGAACCTTCAGCCATCTATGTTCCTACACTCTGGAACTCCTTCCCTAGACCCTTCACCTTGCTATGTCTCTCCCCATCTTCAAAACGTTCCTTAAAACCTACCTCTTCAAATGTTTTTTTGGCCACCTCCCCTAATCCTGCTCTCTATTCATCACCCCCCTCTTCAAAAAACTCATCCTTGATCCCTCTGTCCTTGCAAACTACCACCCCATCCCCAATCTCACTTTCCGCTCAAAAGTTCTTGAACATGTTGTCGCCTCTCAAATCCATGCCCATCTTTCCCACAACTCCATGTTTGAACTCCTCCAATCAGGTTTCCGCCCCTGCCACAGTACTGAAACGGCCCTTTATCAAAGTCACAAATGACATCCTATGTGACTAAGACCATGGTAAACTATCCCTCCACATCCTTCTCGACCTGTCTGCAGCCTTTGACATGGTTGACCACACCATCCTCCTCCAACACCTTTACTCCGTTGTCCAGCTGGGTGGGACTGCTGTTGCCTGGTTTCATTCCTATCTATCTAGTCATAGTCAGAGGATCACCTGCAATGGCTTCTCTTCCCACTCCCGTTACCTCTGACGTTCCCCAAGGATCTATCCTTGGGCCCCTCCTATTTCTCATCTACACGCTGCCCCTTGGTGACATCATCCGAAAACACATCAGGTTCCACATATACGCTGACGATACCCAGCTCTACCTCGCCACTACCACCACTCTCAACTCCTCCACTGCCTCTGATTTGTCATGCTGCTTGTCCAACATCCAGTATTGGATGAGCAGAAATGAACTCCATTGAAATATTGGGAAGACCAAAATCATTTTCGGTCCCTGCCACAAACTCCGTTCCCCAGCCAACAACTCCATCCCTCTCCCTAGCCACTGTCTGAGGCTGAACCAGACTGTTTGTAAATTTGGTGCCCTATTTGGCTCTGAGATGAACTTCTGACCTCAGATCCTCTCCATCACCAAGACCGCTTACTTCCACCTCTGTAACATCGCCTGTCTCCGCCCCTGCCTCAGCTCATCTGCTGCTGAAATCCTCATCCATGCCGTTCTTACCTCTAGACTTGACTATTCCAATGCTTTCCTGGCCAGCCTCCCATCTTCTGCCCTCTGTAAATTTGAGCTCATCTAAAAATCTGCTGCCCATATCCTAACTCGCACCAAATCTCATTCACCCCTGTGCTCACATTGGCTCCTGGTCTGGCAACTCCTCAATTTTAAAATTCTCATCCTTGTTTTCAAATCTTTTCATTGCCTCACCCGTCCCTATCTCTGTAACCTCCTCCAGCCCTACAACCCTCCGAGATCTCTGTGCTTCACCAATTCTGGCCTCTTGCGCATCCCCATTATCATCGGTCCGCCATTGGTGGCCATGCCTTCAGCTGCTTAGGCCCTAAGCTCTGGAATTCCTTCCCTAAACCTCCCCATCTCTCTACCTTTAAGATGCTCCTTAAAATCTACCTCTTTCACCTGTCCTAATATCTCCTCGTATGGCTCGGTGTCAAATTTTGTTTGATAATGCTCCTGTGAAGCGCCTTGGGACATTTTACTACGTTAAAGGCGCTATATAAATGCAAGTTGTTGATGTTGTTGCTCCATACTCAGAATGCTTTCTGGAGTGGAGCAATAGATCAATCCTCAAACCCATCTGATGTGATGGCTCCCAGTGGAGTCACAGTGGGATAAATGCAGGCCATCCATGTAACCTGTGTCATTGAAGCAGCTCGAGAGAGAAGCGGACACCCAAGCTGTTGGCCTCCATAATGGTGTGAACAACCTCAAAGATCCAGGGTATTTGCTACAGCGTACCATGCATCGCTTTTTGAGAGTTGGAAGGAGTATTTTGAACAGAAAGTACTTTCCTCAGAGTTTCCTCCTTTAATATACAAAAATAGTGTTAGCAAATTATTTTTCAGTTTCATGTTGCTAAATTGCCAGTCACAAATCTTTTACTGTGCCTATGTGTGTGTATGCGTGTGTGTGTCTGAATAGCTTAAAGCATTCATTCTCGCCTTCCAATTATTTAGATATCTGATGTTATAACCTACAGCAAAATAGTGATTGCATGCTTGAACAGCCATTTTGGTTTCCCTTGGGCTGTTCTATTTTATACATTTATAATTCCAGCAGCTCTATCTTTTGTTAGACTAGAAATAGATCAGATTACTAGACAGAAAGCATCTATTTTTTGTGAGGAAGAAGCTGTAAAAAGGATCAAATCCATCAGTGGTAACTGATTGTGATTGTGTT
Organism: Heptranchias perlo; assembly: GCF_035084215.1. Lineage (NCBI taxonomy): Eukaryota > Metazoa > Chordata > Chondrichthyes > Hexanchiformes > Hexanchidae > Heptranchias > Heptranchias perlo. The sequence continues at coordinate 121,239,210 of NC_090325.1, read as the reverse complement.
GTCGACAGTGCTATCAAACGGCACTTACTCACCAATAACCTGCTCACCGATGCTCAGTTTGGGTTCTGCCAGGACCACTCGGCTCCAGACCTCATTACAGCCTTGGTCCAAACATGGACAAAAGAGCTGAATTCCAGAGGTGAGGTGAGAGTAACTGCACTTGACATCAAGGCAGCATTTGACCGAGTGTGGCACCAAGGAGCCCTAGTAAAATTGAAGTCAATGGGAATTAGGGGGAAAACTCTCCAGTTGCTGGAGTCGTACCTAGCACAAAGGAAGATGGTAGTGGTTGTTGGTAGTGGTTGTTGGAGGCCAATCATCTCAGCCCCAGGACATTGCTGCAGGAGTTCTTCAGGGCAGTGTCCTAGGCCCAATGATCTTCAGCTGCTTCATCAATGACCTTCCCTACAACATAAGGTCAGAAATGAGGACGTTCGCTGATGATTGCACAGTGTTCAGTTCCATTCTCAACCCCTCAGATAACGAAACAGTCCGTGCCAACATGCAGCAAGACTGGGCTGATAAGTGGCAAGTAACATTCACATCAGACAAGTGGCAGACAATAACCATCTCCAACTAGAGACAGTCTAACCACCTCCCCTTGACATTCAACGGCATTACCATCGCCGAATCCCCCACCAACAACATCCTGGGGGGGTCACCATTGACCAGAAACTTAACTGGACCAGCCACACAAATACTGTGGCTACAAGAGCAGGTCGGAGGCTGGGTATTCTACGGCAAGTGACTCACCTCCTGACTCCCCAAAGCCTTTTCACCATCTACAAGGCACAAGTCAGGAGTGTAATGGAATACTCTCCACTTGCCTGGATGAGTGCAGCTCCAACAACACTCAAGAAGCTTGACACCGTCCAAGACAAAGCAGCCCACTTGATTGGCACCCCATCCACCACCCTAAACATTCACTCTCTCCACCACTGGTGCACCATGACTGCAGTGTGTACCATCCACAGGATGCACTGCGGCAACACGCCAAGGCATCTTCGACAGCACCTCCCAAACCCACGACCCCTACCACCTAGAATGACAAGGGCAGCAGGCACATGGGAACAACGCTATCTGCACGTTCCCCTCCAAGTCACACACCATCCTGACTTGGAAATATATCGCTGTTCCTTCATCGTTGCTGTGTCAAAATCCTGGAACTCCCTAACTCACAGCACTGTGGGAGAACCTTCACCACATGGACTGCAGCGGTTCAAGAAGGCACCTTCTCAAGGGCAATTAGGGATGGGCAATAAATGCTGGCCTTGCCAGCGACGCCCACATCCCATGAACGAATAAAAAAAATTAGTGATACTTTGGATTGTGATATTAAAACAATGCAAGCTTGTTGTTTAATTTATTTATATGTTTGCTGCATTTTAAGATGTACTTTATTGCACCCATTTTAAACTTCCATTGCAACAACAACTTGCAATTATATAGCTCCTTTAACGTAGCAAAATGTCCCAACGTGCTTCTCAGGAGCTTTATCAAACAAAATTTGACACCGAGCCAAGTAAGGAGGTATTAGGACAGGTGACCAAAAGCTTGGTCAAAGCTTGGTTTTAGGAAACGTCTTAAAGGAGGAGAGAGAAATAGAGAAGCAGAGAGGTTTTGGGAGGGAATTCCAGAGCTTAGGGTCTAGGCAGCTGAAGGCACGGCCGGCAATGGTTGAACGATTAAAATCAGGGATGAGCAAGAATTGGAGGAGCGCAGAGATCTTGCAGGGTTGTAGGGCTGGAGGAGGTTAGAGATAGGGAGGGACGAGGTCACGGAGGGATTTGAAAACAAGGATGAGAATTTTAAATTGAGGTGTTCCCAGACCAGGAGCCAATGTTGGTCAGTGAGCACAGGGGTGATGGGAGAACGGGACTTGGTGTGAGTTAGGATACGGGCAACAGAGTTTTGGATCAGCTCAAGTTTATGGAGGGTGGAAGATGGGAAGCCAGCCAGGAGAGCATTGGAATAGTCCAGTATGTAGGTAAGAAAGGCATGGATGAGGGTTTCAGCAACAGATGAGCTGAGGCAGGGGCAGAAACGGGCGATGTTACAGCGGTGGAAGTAGGCAGTCTTGGTGAAGAAGCAGATATGTGGTCGGAAGCTCATCCCAGGGTCAGATAGGATGATAAGGTTGTGAATGGTCTAGTTCTGCCTCAGACAGAACCTCAGGCCTGGGAGAGGGATGGAGTCGGTGGCTAGGGAACGGAGTTTGCGGCAGGACCAAAGACAATGGCTTCCGTCTTCCTAATATTTCGTTGGAGGAAATTTCTGCTCATGGTGGACAAGCACTGTGACAAATGAGAGACAGTGGTGGGGTTGAGGGAGGTGGTTGTGAGGTGGAGCTGGGTGCTGTCAGCATACATGTGGAATCTGACATTATGTTTTTGGATGATGTCGCCGAGGAGCAGCATGTAGATGAGAAATAGGAGGGGGGCAAGGATAGATCCTTGGGGGACTCCAGAGGTAACAGTGCGGGAGTGAGAAGAGAAGCCGTTGCAGGTGATTCTCTGGCGACGACTGGATAGATAAGAATGGAACCAGGTGAATGCAGTCCCACCCAGCTGGATGATAGAGGAAAGGCGTTGGAGGAGGATGGTGTGGTCAACCGTATCAAAGGCTGCAGACAGGTCGAGAAGGATAAGGAGGGATAGTTTACCATGGTCATAGTCACATTAGTCAACTATTTACTTACAGTATGACATTACATGGGTTGTTTTGCTTCAGTTCTTTGTTTTTTTTTAACCCCCTTCAATTTCCTCTCCTAAAGCTATTGATTTATGCAATGTTGGTACCTTACCGTGATGACACAATGCATTCCATGGCCTTTAAATTCTATTTTCACAATAGTCTATGGATCATGATCATGATGAAACACAACATTATTAAACCTGTTACATCCTGACTTAATTGTTTATGAAAGATTAAGTGTTAACAAAATTCCACTGTGTTAATGAAACAAGAAGTTACATTTTATTGACCTGACGACCGTTGCAAATCAAACTCCACCAGGGATACCACAACACGCACACATTCAGAAACACTCTCACATATAAATTAGGGAACCATGCTTGATTGCAGCATGCAGAAGGGAAAGGTTATTTATCATTAGAGATGGAAAAATCCAATTTCTCCATGCATTGGAATAGAAGGAGGTGTTGATTTTCCAGTCAAAACAGTGGTGAATTGTTTGTAAAATGAATGGATCTGAATAAAGTCGAATTACTTTTTGTTACATCTCAGAAAACGTACATTTTTTAAAAAGACATCAAGCCACTTGAAGGGTTACTAAGGAACTAATGGATTGTGGTGTGCTGAATATTAATGACTGTTTTGTGTGTGCCTTCTCTTATCTTTGCATACAGAGTGCCATCCCACCTGCATAAGCTGCACAGGGAGCAGTCCACAGAACTGCACAGCCTGCTCTCCACCGAGAGCCCTCTATGAAAGCAAATGTCTTCATACATGCCCTGAAGGATTCTACAGTCAAGACAATGTTTGTTATTGTACGTCTACTTCTTTCGCAAAGCAAAGTACTTCAGATGGACAATTGCTGCTTTCATGTATCTCTTGTATATTTCATAGCAGTATCCAGTCTTACAGATTATTAGATATGCTTTTGCAGATGATTTAAAATGGTCAGTTCAGGAACGGTGAATCCTGTGATTCACAACAGCCATATTGTTCATTTGGACCAAGTATGAGCTGATCTAGGAGAGTTAGCATGGATTTATGAAGGGTCGGTCACATCTGACTAATCTGGTTGAAATTTTTGATGCGGTCACTAGCATGGTGGTTGGGGGAGTGGCTATGGAGATGTTCTATATGGACTTTTATAAGGCATTTGATAAGGTTCCGCACAAGAAATTGTCAGCAAAAATGAAAGCATGCAGAATTGGAGGTAACCTTGTAACATGGCTTGGTAACTGGTTCGGAGGTGGGAGAGAGAGTAGGGATAAAGGGAACGTTCTCTATTTGGTGGGATGTGATAAATGGTGTTGCCCAGGGATCTGTACTGGGCGCTCAGCTTTTCACCATATATATAAACGACTTGGATGAAGGAATAGAGAGTTGTATATCCAACTTTGCATACTAAGACACTTAAAGTAGAAGGCACAGTAAGTTGTATAGATAGGAGCAGGAAGAAAGGGACATTGGCAGACTAAGTAAGTGTGCAAAATTTTGGCAAATGGAGTTCATGTGAGGAAATGTGAGGTTATCCACTTTGGACCCTAGAAAGACAAATCAGAATATTTTCTTAAAGGCGAGAGACCAAGAACTGCGGTGAAGCAAAGATATTTAGGTGTTCATGTACGCAAATCACTGAGAGCTAGTGCAGAGGTACAGAAAATAATCAAAAGGACTAATGAAATGTTGGCCTTTATCTCAAGAGGATTGGAGTACAGAAGTGAGGAAGTGATGCTTTAGTGGTGCCTAGGTCAAACCCCATCTGGAATACAGCATTCAGTTTTGGGCACTGAACCTCAGGAAAGATATATTTGGCCTTGGAAGGGGTACAGCGCGGATTCACCAGAATGATACCAGTACTTAAAGGGTTAAATTATAAGGTCAGGTTGCATACAATTGGCTTGTATTCACTTGAGTTTTGACGTTGTGGGGTGATCTAATCGAGATGTTTAAAACTATCAAGGGACTCGATAGGGTAGATACAGAAAAATTATTTCCTTTGGTGGGGGAATCCAGAACAAGGGGGCCTAATCTTAAGATTAGAGTTAGGCCATTTAGGAGTGAAATGAGATAGTGCTTTTTCACACAGAGTCGTGGAAATCTGGAACTCTTTTCCACCAAAAGTCTGTGGATGTTGGGCCAATTGAAATTTTCAAGATAGATTTTGTTCGGTAAGGGTATCAAGGGATATGGAGCAAAGGCGGGTAAATGGAGTTGAGGTCCAGATTAGCCATGATTTGATTGAATGGCAGAACAGGCTTGAGAGGCAGAATGGCCTACTGCTGTTCCTATCTTCCTAAGTTCCAACGATGGAAAAGTGCACAGCATGTTGCAGCAGTGAATCACATGGATTAGGAAGCTCCCAGCTTTGAATCACATTGAATTAACTCATCTGAGCTGGGGCAACAGTAAGAGTTCTGCAGCTAGTCTAAGTTTCGCTGGGCGAGGGAGGGTAAAAGCAGTTAGTGCTCTCACACTTGATCACTATTAGATGATGCCTATTGGAAATGCATATGCACACAATGGCAAGGACCAGATTGGATTTAGCTGTTGCAACAATCATTGTCTGGGTTCACTTAAAGAATTGCCATTTGCATGTACCCCAACATAAATCAGCACCTTCACATGATGAGGATTAACTGAAGACAAATTGGATGACCAAAAAAATACAGTAATGTATTCCTGCTTGGAATAAAAGTGAGCACAATACAAACAGAACCTCTGCTGACACAACATGCTGTGCATTTATTCATTGGCTGGGTGTGCACCAAAAAATGTACTAGTTTTTATAGGTTTGTGTTTCAGTGTTTAATTTGTTAATTCATGAACAATAATTAGCACTTTTACTGGAATTCCTGTTGTGTTATCTATTCCACAAACTGGTAAGTAATGCTATTGAATGAAGATAAAGAAAGGCAGCATATCAGAAATAAGGGTCAATCAGATCGAAAGTGCATTTTATTCAAATCTAAACACGTTTAGATTGGTGAAGGGGTTAAATCACAGTCAGAAGGTAAAATTCCTGCTAACTTATATATTTTCAAAATTAGTTAATAATTTAACTATCTTAAATTTTCTCTTCCTTTCTAGCATGTCATCCTTCCTGCAAAGGGTGTGATGGTCCCTCAGACTCCGACTGTACGACATGTCATCCACATGCTACATTGCTGAATGAGCACTGCAGAACCAGCTGCAAAGAGAGGCAGTACCTGAACCAAGTTGGATACTGTGTTGGTAAGTGAACAGTTTAACAGTGCACTATGACTTGAAAAGCATCCATTCATTGCGAAACATAACAGAAACCCATTGTAGACTTTCAGTTCCTCCAGTGCTTTTTTTTTGTTACTGGAGATAAATGCAAAGCAATGTGAAACAGAATCTAACCAAAAATTGTCTGGTTGAAGCCAAGATGTGATTAGCTTTTCCGGTAAGGATTGGTGCAAAAAAAAACTTTCCCACAATGCTTTCAGGACCAGTGTTAGAAATCTGCCACCTGTACCTTCTTTGTTGTACCTTCTAGCACTATTTTATCATGGTCATTGGATCTTGGAATCAGGTGCACAATGACCCCATTTGACCTAGATTTGGTTACTTTATTCTACAGAATCACAGTATTGATATGAAAAAAAAGTTTAGGAGCATGAAAATAAAGAATACAGACAATGAAGTTCAATGAATTTCAAATTTAAAAGGCAGTTTCCCAGCTTCAATCTATCAAAGAGCAAATGATTGCAGTGCGAAAACCGACCGAATCAAAGAATGGTCCATTTTTATAAATATCTGATGCACCGCCTGTCCACTTATGTTGTTTTAGAACGCTAAGGCAAATTTGAACCATACCCTCCTCTACCTGAGGCAGTCGCAGCGTGAGCCCACCTGATATGTAAATACGTATGCTCTGGATAAAGGGCACATTTATGGGGTGGGGGGAAATTCTGCCCTGCCCAAGGTACGTCCCTAAAAATGATCCCGAGGAATTTCAGAGCCTGTGCTTATAATTCTCCAAGGAAACTAGAGTATAATGATAAGAGGGCCAATGTTTAAATTATTACTATTCACTCTAGGCTGATAGTTCACTGTTACCATCCAATACCGAAAATGTTCTTTTCTCTTCTTTTTGTCTCAGATTGTCAACCTCAGTGTCAGCACTGTGTGGCTGACCTTCAAGATACAGGTAGTGTCTGTCTGTACTGTAAGAATCCTCGTGAGGTGCTGCTCGGAGACCACTGCCTTCCCCATTGTCCTGCGGAGTATTTCATGAGCAGAGGCACTTGCAAAAGTAAGTAATGAGGTGGAAAAACCCTTCAAAGAAGCTTCTGTAGTTTTTTAAGTTCTATGTTGATAGATATAAACAGGCTCATATGTTCATGTCTTTTTTTTGCTAATCCAGGATGCCATTCATCATGTAAAACTTGCAGTAGTGAAGGAGCTTTTGGTTGCACAGCCTGTGAAGCTGACCTGGTCCTGGCCCATACTGGCATGTGCATCACTGAGTGCCTCCCAGCTTTCTATAGTGACAGCAACCGGATCTGCCAGCGTATGTATCTCTGGGCAGGTTGCAATTGACCTGCAATCGTTATATTGCTACACCTGCTGACTCTTTCTTAGGACTTATACTATAGGACTAATGTTCCAACTTCACGCTTCCAGCGAGGAGCCTCAGCCACCAGTAGCACATATCGAAAATTTGGCTGCGCTCCAACCATCAATGGTTAGAAAATCATGAGTAGATGCCCATATTTCCAAAATGACTCATTAGTGCGAGGATCTGTGTTAGAAGTGTAGTTGGAAAATTACTTCTTATATGCCATGCAGCAGCTGATATTTGAAAGTGCTATCAATAAAATAGACATTTTCCTTGTATTATGGGAAAGAAAAATTATACTAAGTGTTCATGAGATTGTTAACTAAAGGTCTCATGCCTAAATTGCTAATGCAAGTAAATGCTAACGTTATTACATATTACTAGTAATAGGCAATAATTCCAGATGAGCTTTTCCCTTTCCACTGTTGTCTTCTTCTTTCCTGAAGATGCTGATTTGTACTGGTGAATGGTTCCTTCGATGTCAGCATCCCTCCAGTATTGCTTTTAAATGGCAATTTTTTTCATGTATTAGCCTAGATAATGTGAACAGGCCACTCGATCATGGGAGACTTAGCCAATTCACACCCTATTTTCACCTGACTTCCATACTTGAGGGCTGATTTACTGAATCTTACCTCCAATGAACATTTATTTCCCCGGGTGCAAAGGTCAGGAAAAGGGGGCGGAGAGCCAGTTCGCTGAGTCTCCATTCATTTTATGTAGTCCCAGGATTTCTTCGGGGCGGGGGGGGGGCGGCAGAGCTGCACCTGGGCCCGCAGTAGGCACAAGCCCATCACACCAATGCAAATGAGACAGAAGGGGGCAGTCATGGCCACCCATCTCATTTTCTTGGAGGATTGCTCCAACCAGAGAGCCTACAGAGGGACTGGGGACAGACCAAAGAAAGAATGGTCAGTGATAGGTTTTCATTTTAAATATCCTACCCAGGATGCCAAAAGGCAATTTAGATCTTCTTGCTGCTGATCTCGGAGGCCTGACAATTCAATTTCTGTCCTTTCTGCAAAGCTAGGCCCAGCCAGGGGTCCTGCCTGCACCTAGGGTGTCCCAGGTAATGTTATTGGCCTGGGACAGGAAATCCTAATGTTGCTAGGCCTGGAAACAGCAGTGCAATTTGGTTCTGCTGCTCATGTCCAAGTGCGCTGCTTCTGTCCAGTATTGGAGCAGGAAAATGTACACTATACATTTTCAAGCAGGTATTGCTGGCTAACAGTCAAAAATGGGAACGTTTGCTAATTTCTGCTCCCTAATTCAGGGAGGCTAAGGTCAATTGTAGGAAAGTTGTTGAATCTTTTTCTTGCCCGTTTTCTCTCTTTTTCTAAAAGTGTTGACTTCTGGTGGGGCACAGTTCCATGGGTACCAGCTGGCTGCTCATGTTTTCACGTGTGTGCCCAGGCATTGAACTTTACAGGTTCCAGCTGCAATGTCTGAATGCCATAATACTTTACAGCATGCGGCATTACTCCAGGTTAATTTACTGTGAGGGACATAACAGCCAAGCCTGTTTATGTACTCACCCATAATAAAAACAGAAAATGCTGGAAATACTCAGCAAATCAGGCAGCCTCTGTGGAGAAAGAAACAGAGTTAACGTTTCAGGTCGATGACCTTTCGTCAGAACTGCTGCCCTTTCAATTTGACTTTTGGTTCATTTATAAAAGTGCAATATTAAAATGACAATCGTGCACCAAAGACCTTCAAACTGGGGTCCCTAAAAACAAGGGGGTTACGTAAGCAGATCTCAGGGTACTCACCTGATGTGTACACTAACAAAAGCCATTGGATAGCAGTCGACAGCAGAAACCCCAGCAAATTTTCCCCTGCCTTGCTTCAGTCAAAGGGTACTGAGACCAAATGTAGCATTCTGCAAATATTGGCACACTCCTGTGCATCCCCTGAAAATATTGACACACTCTGGGGTAAACCCTTCCCTGAGTTCCAAAAGACAATGACAATTAGCGCTGTCGTTATACTGTCTATATTACATTTGTTTTAACATTTGCAAGCATAAATTAACAGCCATGTGACAAATGAAAGTTATTAATCAAATAACTGGTAGAAAGTTAATTCAAGGCTGTTTACAAAACAAAGATATCACGCCAGTAAGTCAAAAAAATACAGAAACCAATCACAAAACAAGAGAAATCTGCTTGGTGAACACCCTGAGATCTGCTCACTTAACCCCCTTGTTTTTAAGGACCCTAGTTTGAAGATCTTTGGTGTACAATTGTCATTTTAGTGTTGCACTTTTGTAAATGAACCAAAACTCAAATTGAAAGAGCTATTCACCTCCATGTCTATTGAGAATGTTATCTTTATACCTCATTAACTAATGCTGTCAACAAGATATTGCTGATGTATTTAATACTGTAACTATATTAATTTTAAGAAGCTGATATGCTGCGCTGGCAAATGAAGTGCCACTTTATGCCATAGCTTAGATTACTGATAGCTGATACTTGTTTTGTTTGCATTGCTACCAGTGATCCCTAAGATAATTCTGTCACATTGCAGAGTTCTTAAGCATTTAGATTTCTTTCTAACTCAGTTAAAGCATTAATGGGCCATTATGATCTAAGTGCAGCATGTTTTGGCTTCCATTTTGGATAGTCTGTCACTGTTGGTAACAATTTAGGCTTTCATAATCATTTTCCTGTGACATTATCCCTTTAAAACTTAACCACATTCATTAAGTTGAATGCCAGTTCTCCTGCTGTCTATATTGCATTTGTTTTAACATTTGCAAGCATAAATTAACAGCCATGTGACAAATGAAAGTTATTAATCAAATAACTGGTAGAAAGTTAATTCAAGGCTGTTTACAAGCTGATTCATTTTCATGTAAGATGGAATCTGTGATATTATAGTTTGTTTGTGGAGAAAAAAACTCACACTGGATTATTTGCTTATTTCTCCTAGCCTGCAGTAGCCAATGTTTGACCTGTGAGTCTAGTTCAGCCTGCTTGTCCTGTAAAGACCCCAATAAAGTTTTGCTCTTTGGAGAATGTCAATATGGGGCCTGTGCCCAGCAGTACTACATTGACTACTCTACTGGAATTTGCCGAGGTAAGACAGGAAGACGTCATAGTTTCTCTCCCAGTCTGGGATTTCCTTTTTTCAACAGTTTGGTTCACTTGAAAAGTCTGAAAAGACTTATTCATAAAAACAATGTTGGTGGTGCGATATAGATACTTTGATTCGACAGGGAGGTACTTGTTGAGTCTTCTGATGATGTAGTACTGTGAACAGGAGTGATTCATGATAAAGACTTAATATGGAACTGCATGCAGCTATATATCGTAACACTTTAATGAATTACTTCAATAAAAAAGAGTTATACCCTTGTAACCAATTTGAAAAATGAACTTGAGTATCAAAATGCAATGCTGAACATTCAAGTGCGAGTGTTGCTCTGCAGGCAAATTGTTGTCAGCTAGGGTTCCAGGCAACACTCAGTCTTTTCAGAATGTCTTCAGACTTTGTGAAATAGCATCCCTGCTTTGTTGGGAGCACCCTGGTGGTTTAGTATACAGTCTGCTTGTCTTACACACAGCACAACAGTGGATTGTGGCAATAGGATTATGGAAAATCCCTCTAGTGAAATGCAGGAGAGTGTTAGAGAAATTAGATTTTTAGCTGCTAAATCTATTGGTACTTAAATTGGAGATTAAGTCTACATTTGATCTAAGAGTAACACTACTAGAAATGGCTTTCTTGATGAAATTCATTTTGATTTCAACTAGAGTTACTGATCAGGAAAGATTAAAAGAACAATATATTACTTACAGATTTGAAGTTTGATGTGACAGACCTCAGTGATGACTGTTTCTCAAGAATATCTGAAATCGATATATTTCAATAACTCAGGAGATTAGATTGTCTGATTGTTGACTGAGAAATAAATATTTGTATTGGCTCTGTAACAAACTTAATACTGTTTAATGTTAATGAAATCATTCACATCAGAATTTATCCTTCAGTGCCTAAAACATAATTGCAACTCTGATTTAAGCAGTTATGCACAGTGATTTGATTTTTGTAATGCTACATGCACTGCACCTTATCATTGATGTTTGGTGACTTGTCTCTGAACACGCTGTCGTATTCATTAATTATTTATTGTTTGGTCGCATATTCTTTTTGCCTCCAGTGTCTTCACTATTGATCTTTCTTCTCCTTTTATTTGTTCACACTTTCCAAATCCAAAGTAATACAGAATCTCACGCTGGAAGGGGAGAGGGTTGTGTGCATAATTGAAATTGGAACTTGCACCTGTATTTATCCCACCATTTTCAACCTGGAGATATGTCCACATTTGGTTAGCTTAGACAAAATTCACAGTGGAAACTGGAGATGAAGGAAGCTGCATCTAAAGTGAGCTGACCTAAGTTGCAGAATGGGATGTTTCCAGATTTTTCCACCATCATATTCTCAAGTTTCCACTGCATGAAGGCAGTGACCATCAACCACGTTGATCTATCCATCTTATGCTGCACACTTGAACTTGCTTGGATAATAATGTTTTAAAATACTTTTGAAGACCAAGTGAGTCCTTAGCCTTGCTCCAAATATCATGCTCACTTCTTCCACTACTTTTATCAACTGCTCAATAGCAGCTTACATTATCTTAAAAATGAAATGGATGGAGCAAGTGACTCATTTTAATTCTTTCATGCCAGTATCAGACTGGCATGCAGATTCACCCTCTGGCATCTGGGTTTCATACCCACTTTGTCACAGATATGAGGGTTATTTTTGCGAATGAGCACTCCTGGTAACCAAAGCTTTCTGCCAGGAGTGTGATTTAGTAAGGCTGGCTCAATGATGTCAGTTTAAAGATAGGAGCAGCCTGATGATATACTGAGTGGGGGTGAATTTCCGCAGGGGTTCTCCCATTGGATCTTTGTAACTTTGGCGGAAGAGCCATGGAAACCCTGGAAAAACAGCATGAGCAGCGTTTATGTCATTTTTACGGCTCTCCCGCCGAAGTTACTGCGGACATGCGGGAGAACCCTCGCGGAAATTCACCCCCCACTTTTTGTTTAGCAGTTTCCTCCACTTTACCTTATTTCTTCCCTGAAGGCAGAGACCCATTGTGGGGCCGTGGGCACTAACAACCCACCAATACCATGTCAAAATGCTTGTTCTTCAGGTGTGAGTCTTGACAGGCCTTTTGATAGTGGTGTGGGGGGGGGGGGGGGGGTGGGTGGGGTGCTGGCGGGAGTCACTGGAGTCAAGTCCAGTGGTTTCTTCACCCAATATCTATACATGCCCATTTTCCAACAATGTTATTGGACAGAAATAAAGAACAGAAATCCTGGCTGATTTTTTTTTCCTCTCTGAGGCCAATTGTAGTGCCTCTACTGTCACTGCAGCTGAGATCAGCTGACTCCATAGATATCAACAATTGAACCTGGCCCCTTTATGGTCTGCATGACTGAGTATGACACAGCAGCGCATTTATCCATTGAACCATTTGTCAGCCATGAGTGAATATTTGACCTCCCCTTTCATAACTGAGTTGAAGTTACTACGGTGCTGTGCCTCTTAATTGCCAGGGTAGTTGGATTTCAAAAGCCTTCATGTCTGAGGTGTATGTAAACACTACAGACCTTGGACTGATTTCTTAAGTAGTCAGTCTGGGTGTTTGTGCAAACAGGGTAAAAGATAGATTCACCCAAGATATGCTGGAAGTGGAACTATCTCTGATTGTTGTTTTAATTATGGCCCTAGTATATTGCAAAACTACTTCTGGAAGTGGGTCTTCAGTATTGGCTTACAGTCCTGATGCTGGGGAAACTACTGCATACATACCACAGAGTGTTTCGACGGCAACTGAAACGGCCATAAGAAGTTTTTTTTTCTAATTGTGATTTATAGTTTTGCTAAAAGCCACCATACGTTCCCCATTGATTGGCTTGTGAGGCCATATTTATTTTTTGGATGGTAGGGTCTATGTTGTCATCAGGGATGGCACCCTGTCTTGTGGTAGGCCTCTGACCTTTCAGAAACAACTGAACCTTAATTTACCACGCTGCCCACTGCCTTTTATTCCTCTTGTTATTTTTATTAAACATTTGATGTCAATCTGCCAGCTTTAAAGTAAATAATGGCACTATTTATTTTGATAGAGTGTGACTGGAGCTGCAATGCTTGTAAGGGGCCCCTCAAAACCGACTGCCTGCAATGCATGGATGGTTACATATTGCAAGAGGGCTCCTGCATAGAGCAGTGCGCAGCAGGTTTCTACAAGGCAGGAGAAGAATGCATACGTAAGTCTTCATTACAGTTTCTACAGTATGTTACATGGGAACGTAAGAAAAGATTCTGGTCCTAAAAAATGTCACTTACCCTTTTGTACAAGATTACCAGTACTGATTTACCAGCTTACGTAGGTGGTAGTCATATGGCATCGGGAATCAGATCCTCAAAATCTCTTGTCTTTAATCATGGTTGGCAAATAAAATTGGTTATCAATGCACAAGATGTATTCATTCATAAACAGAATTTGGTTGTTCCGCAGTTATGGTCTGAAAATCCATCAATTGTGGAATACTTAAATTTTTGTAGCTCTTGTGTAGATCTGACAGAAAGTCCATCTTCTACTAATGTAGAGTATATAGGATTCAATGAATAGAAATGTTTTTATTCCCACAAAACATGCATCTCACTCCATACAAAACTTTTAGCTTTGTAGACATCTAATCAGAGAGAATGATTTTTTTTTCAAAGGTGCATTTTCAGCAGTCTTTATGAAGATATAAGTTGTAAATATCCAGCTCATAAGAAATTAAAGCTGTTCAGGCGTCTCACAGCATTCCTCATGTACATGATGGATTTAGCAGTTTATTCTGTTTTCTGCTAATGTTTCCAAAACATGTTCATTATTCCACTTGTTATCGACATTTGTGAAGAGATTTTTTAAAAACTTTGTAGTCAGGAAGTGGAACCACATTTATTTAACTTGAATAAACACTGTTTTAATTATACATTCTACAGGATGTAATGAACGCTGTTTGAAGTGTAGCAGACCCAGTGAATGCAGCCAATGCGAGACACCTTACCTACTGTTAGAAACACAGTGCGTTCATGACTGTGGGAAAAGATATTACTCCAATCACAGTCAGCAAAAATGCATAGGTAAGATTTAATAGCTTTTTCTTTAAAGAAAACAAGGAATACTTATGCTATGCAAAGTCTGTTCACATACTTGCATTGATATATGTGAAATATAGTTATAGCTTCTGTGATATCTCAGTTTGTAACTGTATTGCCCAGTGTGGAACTGGGCCGTACCGGCCCAGTAGAGATTAAGGTTTGTGTTGGGTTAGCTAATCTCATCTGGAATACTACAATTAGCCTCAGCACTTTTGTGGACTAGGGGAGGAAAATATCAGAGGTATGAGTGAATGTCGGGCAGCCATGTAACCATACACCTCTCGTACATCAGTGCCGTCAGAAAATGATGGTTTTGTGTTTGAATAAGTACATCCCTGAAGAGATTTTGATTATCTGGTAATTATTTTATAGATGAAAACAACTGTCTTACTACAGCAAAGCCAGCAGTAGATCAAGTTGGTACTTTGTGTTCATGACTAGATCCAAGAGTTGACACTATGGCTTGGTGCCATTACAATAATGTAATTTTCTTGTACCTTTGCTGAACTGTAGTAAATTATTCAATAATCTGCTCACTGATGAATCGCTTAGAGGTTTTCCTAATGTTTGCACCCAAAGGTCCCCATTGACCTTATAACTGACGCTACTGATTTATTTGGTCATGCTTGTTTCTGATCACCTTGACACGATTGTTCATTTATTGCTGCAGGTCTCATCAGTTTCAGCATTTTCACTTGTTATATCTTTTTCTCTAACTTGTAGCCTGTTCCGCTGGGTGTTTAGAATGTGACAGCGTCTTGCAGTGCAAGCTGTGTGACAGCACCACCTTCCTGAAGAACGAGCTTTGCGTTTCTGATTGTGGTCCAGGTTACTATGGTCATGTGCACAAGAGAGTATGTGAAGGTAAGAAACTGTAGAAATAAGGGCCGACTCCCCGATGGTGGGGAAATGCAGCTACGATCACTGTGCTCTGGTGTGCTCCCATGTAAGTAGGGTGGCCTCCTGACCCCATCAGGTTCATTGAAACAATTCCCATAGGTTCTGCGCATTTCCTGGGTATACAGGAACATCGTGGCAACAAGTTGGTGGGGAATGAAGAGTGCAGCAGCTCGTGAAGGGCTGTTGTTTTATTTGGAAAGGAGCTGACTGTTATAGCCTGAGTTGCACGAGCACCTGCCTTTCTTCCCTCAGCCCTAACTCGCGTTCTACCTCCAACTCCACGAGAGCCATTGGCAAGGCCCAATAGGAAGTCCATGCTCTACAGGATGTTAGAGAGGAGGTCGGCAGTTGGAGGTCTGAGCAAAAAGAAGGCCTGTATTGCAAAAATTCAACAACAAACAGCAGTGAAAGCTATTGTACAAGCAACGCAAAACAAAAACTGCAGCAATAACCTAGCTTCTGTGAACCACAAAGTCCCAGCTTTAAAAATAGACATTCTGCAGCAAAGAGCATGAAAGCCCAGAAGCACCTCTTTAAATGGGCAAGCAGCACTGAAAGAGTGGACCAGCGAGGTAACACTTGTAGTGAGATCTATTACCACATATTTTAATAATTTTCGGCGGCATATCGAGGTCTGTGCATGTTTGCTATATGGCCTTAAAAATCTTCTCCCACTGAATCAGGAGTACGATGTCTCCTGTGTTCAGACTTATCTGCTCGATTCCACACTGGGTGCGAAAGGATACTCCCCCAGTGTGATATTGGGGAATCGGTCTTGTAATTCTCACCTTGTTTCTAAAGTCTATTAGTTGTATTCGCACCAAATAACATAACTAGAGAAAGATAACGAGACCAGATAATTTTTTTATTCAATCCATTGATTCCAAGGAAAGATTTAGAACTGCAGTACTGATTACAGATGCAGTAGACTAAATTCAAGAGAATCAAGCAGAGTTTTGATCAAGGAAGCCAAGTATCGATTAGATCTTTTGCCTGAGACATCAGTTGGAGAACCATCTAGATTTCAGATGCTATCAGTGAGCCGTACATTGAATACAAGGCTGCGTTTTATAAGCACAGAACAGTTTTGTAAATAGCTGTGTGATTAAATGGTAGTAATTGAAGATCAGCTGTAGCATCAATTTCCCTCAGGCACAACTTATAAAATAATAAAGATCGATGCCTTATGAATAGATATCATTTGTGTTTGTTTTGTTTTGTCTGCAGTGCCCCATTGTGGATTCCATGCCAATCTGTGTTTGAAGTTAGTCACACAAATGGTAGCCAGAGTGGGACAAAAAAAATAGATTTATGTAGTTACGCATTTATAATAGCGCCTTTCACAACCTCAGGCCGTCCCAAAGCGCCAGTGAAGTATTTTTTGAAGTGTAGTCACTGTTGTAATGTAGGAAACACGGCAGCCAATTTGCGTAGAGCAAGAACTCACAAACACTAATTTGATAATGACCAGATACTGGGGGAAAGAAATTGGATAAGGGCCATTTTTGGGCGTGGTTAGCGTGATGTGCTATTACCCCGTGCCCAATGACCTCTGTGCAGGCAGGACGCAAGTTTCGGCCTACCCGAGGACTCACCTGCAATCAGCGTTCCGTTCCGGGCTTTGCATGTGGAATCAATGCAATTTGCACTATCCACCACCAGGGGGAGCTCAATCTCATAAAGGGAGGATGTTTCTTAGAAATCTCTTAAAGGTAGCTGGTACCTGTTATTTGCTGAAAATAACAGTCTACTGTCTACACGGAGTCTGAACGGAGATCAGACATCGCACACGTAAAACACAGATGCAGGTCCCATCCCTATGTTTACAAACTGATGAGTTATTTAAAACATTGAATAAAGGTTGCGCACTACTAAATCCCACATCCTCCAATCTGCACACCAGACTTCACCAATCTGCCGATCTGAGTTGGTACCAGGCCTGCAAGAGTGCATGTACTCAGGTTCTCTGCTGATGTACTAGAGACCTTGGTACAAGAGATGGACAGAAGGAGGGACATCCTATATCCGCAGTGGGGTGGGGGGGGGGAGCAAGAGGGCCTCCAGACATATATCCAAATGACAGTGAGAGGCAGCGGGTGACAAAGTCAATGCCAGGCGCACAGCACCATGAACATGGACGCAGTGCAGGAAGAAGTTCAATGCTTTGACATGAGCGGTCAAGGTGAGTGAGGTCAATTGTCAGGTGGCGTCTCCTACCAACTGCGCCACGCACTGCACCCCCCATCCCCCACATACCAACAAACTCACTCTTTCCATCAGTACTCAACTCTTCCAACCAGAAGCTTCCTCTCACTCTTACACATTACCACTGTTTCAAGCCGCCCACCCTCAACTCACAGGCCACACACACTGGCAGCTATTCAACCATGACAGGCACATCACCCAGGCACACGTCCCGCTTTCTTGCAGGAGAAGGTGGCACACCTCAGGAGACAGCAAGTGGCAGTGGCGTTTAGCTCTTTGAGCCTGTTCCACCATTCAATGAGATCATGGTGGACCTGTGACCTAACTCCATACACCCGCCTTAGCCCCATATCCCTTAATGCCCTTGGTTCACAGAAATCTATCAATCTCAGATTTAACATTCACAATTGAGCTAGCATCAACTGCCGTTTGCAGAAAAGCGTTCCAAATGTCTCCCACCCTTTGCGTGTAGAAGCATTTCCTAACTTCACTCCTGACGTCCAGGCTCTACATGTTAGGCTATGTCCCCACGTCCTAGTATTGAAGACTAGGAGACCTCCAAAAACAATGACAAATGTCTCGGCAGCCAGAAGCAATAATCCAGCCACTATCCTATAAATCCTGCATGGTCCCTTTAAATAGCACTGGTGGGGGGTCCTCCAGGCACTTTAAGACACATTCAGATGGTCGGGGTTAAGACTGTGCGTTGAGTTGAGTGTTAAGCCCCAAAATGATATCTATCACTTTAAATCAACATTGCACACTGATTGAAGCCAATTTCTCCCTACTTCACATGATTCCAGCGTTCGTTATCTGCGCCTGCGCTAACTCCTATACCAAGATGGTGTCAGGCACACGTCACGCTGGAAACGTGCGTGCGCATCCAAGATGCCATCTTGGATGTCAGAGAGGCCGTGTAGCGTCGAAACAATAGGCGCTACACGGCCTAATTTAGCGCCCAATCTGTTTTAGCGATGTTGGTTGAGGGATAAGTATTGGCCGGGACACCGGGGAGAACTCCCCTGCTCTTCTTCTTTCACATCCACCTGAGAGGGCAGACGGGACCTCGGTTTAACATCTTATCTGAAAGATAGCGTCTCTGACAGTGCAGCACTCCCTCAGTGCTGTACTGGAGTGTCACCTTAGATTTTGTGCTCAAATCTTTAGAGTGAATTTGAGCAGTCTCAATCCAGTTCGAGCTCCTACTGGACACGGGCCTACAGCACAAAACCACTCCCAATGAGGGACTGATTAGCAATGTCACTCAGATGGATCTGACAATGGCTGGTGTGGGAAATAGTATACAAACGCCACATTAGTGCAGTAGGGCTGCTCTTCTGGGGTTGGGGCTGAGGCACGTTGTTGGGGTAGAGTGGAGGGAACTTTACTCTGCATCTGGTTCCACTGTACCGTCTCCCTGCAAAATGGACATTCAGTGGGTCTTTTTCTGCTGCCCCAGGATCTACCACCACCCCTCTCCTGATGGCCCCTGGGGTCAGTGCCAGTGACAGAAGGCAGGGAAATCGTCCGGGTTGCCTGCCCCACCTCCCTGCCATCATTTATAATAAAACCATTAGACCACAAGAGATAGGAGCAAGAATAGACCATTCGGCCCCTCGAGCCTGCTCCGCCATTTAACGAGATCATGGCTGATCTGATTTTTACCTCAACTCCACTTTCCCGCCTTTTCCCCATATCCTTTGACTCCCTTGCTGATCAAAAATGTGTCTAACTCAGCCTTGAATGTATTCAATGACTCGGCCTCCACAGCTTTTTGGGGTAAAGTATTCCAAAGTTTCGCGACCCTCTGGGAGAAGAAATTCCTCCTCATTTCCGTCTTAAGGGGCTGCTCTTTCAAAACTGAGATGAGGAGAAACTTCTTCACTCAGAGGGTAGTAGGTCCGTGGAATTTGCTGCCCCAGGAAGCTGTGGAAGCTACTTCATTAAATAAATTTAAAACGGAAATCGACAGTTTCCTAGAAGTAAAGGGAATTAGGGGTTACGGGGAGCGGGCAGGAAATTGGACATGAATTTAGATTTGAGGTTAGGATCAGATCAGCCATGATCTTATTGAATGGCGGAGCAGGCTCGAGGGGCCAATTGGCCTACACCTGCTCCTATTTCTTATGTTCTTATGTTAAACGGGCGACCCCTTAATCTGAGACTATGCCCCCTAGTTTTAGATTCCCCCATGCGGGGTAACATCCTCTCACCATCAACCCTATCGAGTCCCCTCAGAATCTTGTATGTTTCAATAAGATCTCCTCTCATTCTTCTAAACTCCATTGAGTATAGACCCAACCTGTTCAATCTTTCCTCGTAAGACAACCCTCCCATACCCGGAATCAACTTAGTGAACCTTCTCTGAACTGCCTCCAATGCAAGTATGTCCTTCCTTAAATAAGGGCACCAGAACTGTACGCAGTACTCCAGGTGTGGTCTCACCAGCACCCTGTACAGTTATAGCATGACATTCCTGCTTTTATACTCCATCCCCCTAGAAATAAAGGCCAATATTCCGTTTGCCTTCTGGATTACCTGCTGCACCTGTATGTTGACTTTTTGTGTTTCATGTACAAGGACACCCAGATCTCTCTGTACCGCAGCATTTTGTAGTATTTCTCCATTCAAATAATATTTTGCTTTTTTATTTTTCCTCCCAAAGTGGATGACTTCACATTTCCCCACATTATATTCCATCTGCAAAATTTTTGCCCATTCGCTTAACCTGTCAATATCCCTTTGCAGACACTTTGTGTCCTCATCGCAACTTGCTTTTCCACCTATCTTTGCATCATCACATTGTATCATTTACACATGGTAGGACGGTGAATGAGTGACTGAGGCAATGGGAAGAAATTCCAGATCAGGGTGGGAATGCAGTGGTAGGCCTCTGCCCGAACTTTCTTGATTTTCATCCTCTGTACTGCCCAATTTCAGGCTGGTGTAGCAAAAGAAAATCTAGCCCGAACACTGTGAATGAACGAGTCCATCCTTAAACAAACGTAATGAATATTTTTATCTTTGCAGTTAATGTTTATGCACCTGTCCTTCACACGAGCAGCTCAATACTTGTGGAAATTGGTGGGAGCCAGTTTCTGAGTGCTTCCTTTATGAGTGTACATGACGCCGACACACCCATAGAAGATCTCATTCTCCATATTGTCAACCCTCCTGACAATGGGAAACTGATTAAAATGGAAAAAGGGAAGGAGATCCATCTTCAGAAAGGAGACACATTCACCGTCCGAGAGCTGAGGGAGCGCAACATCAACTTTATTCATGACAAAGAAAAATCAAGGTAAGTGTTCTTGCAGGGCAAACTTCTTCAATGTTCACTGCATATTTCGATCTTCCGACGCTGACATTGTTATTAATATTAGCATACACTATTAATAACAAAACATTTAGTTGAGGACCTGCTTTATGTAGTTCCAAAGTTTAAAGAAATTTTTATATTACTATAAATCAAATTTGAAAACTATAACTCTTATATAGTGTGACTTAAATTTGCATGCTCAATCTAATTATATCGACAAAGTCTTTTAAATAGAAATAAGGTGCATTAAAAATTAATTTCGGGAGAAGTATTTGTATGATCAGTTTTATGGGGGTCTTGTATTGCAGCATTAATAATGTATTTAATGCCAGAAAACACTATATGATGCATAATTATAGATGAGGCCAAAAGTTTTCAGGTCAGGAAGACAATGTTAGTCACAAATGAGAATTTGTGAGCTCTCTTCTGATGATATATGCAACTTGGCAAATCCAATAAATGAAAGCAGTTTCATTTTAAAGACTAATGCTGGTCAGCAATATTGACAGCCTTTCCTCAAAGATAAACCCTGTCTCTGCTCATTCAGCATCCCAGTTGCTCTAACATTTGAGGATTAAGCTCCTGACAAGAGATGGATTCTTAATCCAGTTGTCACAGTATAGACTTGACTGCTGTCATCAGGCAAGGTTCAGCACTTCGTCTAAGCGGTCAGATGGAATACTTCACGCACAGCTGAACTGAACCTGCAACACCAACTGCACAAAGTGAGCACCTGACCCACAACTGTTCACTGAACACTGGTCATATTCTGAATACTGGTCATAATGCTCACGATGAATCCACATTACCATTAATGGTAGCTAAAGAAGTCACCCAATGGCTTTGGTGCATTCACTGAACACTGGCCATAAAACCAGCAGTGGTTAAAATGTTGAGAGATGCTCAGTAACCATTTCTGAACCAAAATAATTAAATATTAATTTCACACAGTTATTGAACATCTCTCAATATTCCGGCCACTTTTTGTGGAAGTAATATGGGATTTCTGAATTAGCAAAAGAGTGATTCAGATGACTCATGAATTATAAATGAATGCTTTTATTTAACATACGCGGTCCTGAAATTTCGCAGGGGTTCTCCCAATCTCTTGTTGTAACTCAGGCAGGAGACCAGTAGAACCCCCAAAAAGACAACGGACACCTGGCATAACTCAAGTCTGCCGTGTTTCCCGCTTTTTAGGTGAGATTCCACCGGAGTCACGATAGGAAACCAGGCGATCCCCTATAGAATTTCAGGGCCTTTGTTTCAAAGGTTGTCCTATCATTTAGGAATAGTGACCCCGTGCAAAGCTTAATACTTCTTGTAGTGATTTGCATTTTTTTTTTTAACAGTTGCACTGTTAGGGGATAAAATTGTGCTGTGTAACATTTGCGTATGAATGTGTTAAGTATTTATGTGCCACTACTGCACAACGTAATTTCTGCACGTTAGTCTGCATATATTGCAAACAAAATTGCTGCCCTGCACTAATTTGCTTTCCACACAATTGCATGCTCTACTCTTCAATTTGCTTTCAGATGACCAATAACAGTGTTCACATGAGAGGCTGTTGAGGATATTATTTTTATGGATTGTCAAACTATCAAGCTGATTTCAAACTCCTGCCATTTAGAACTTTGTGCACATTTTAAATAAGATCCATTTCTTATGTTAACAATCATAATCCCAACTATATTTGTAAATATACAGCGAAACATGGCTGAGTGAATTAGAATTGACAGCATTTCCCTGACGAATTACTAGAACTTATGGGTAAAAGTTAATCAGTGTTGGAGGAGACACCAAAGGTGATGATGGTTCCACCCGGAACTGGGAATACTGGGACCATTTCTGAACTAAAATGGCTAAATATTAACATCATCTAGCAAACACTTTGAATAAGGGGAATATTTTGTGGTTCTTTGCATTGCTCCCATTCTGCTATTCACTATTAGAAATTCACAGAAATCATTTTTATTGTGTAGCTGTCATATGGTGGGAGCCATTTGTGTATTTTAAAAGCTGCAGAGCACGATTAATGCTCAAAGGTCAAATCCTCCAATGTTCCGAATGAGTTTATAAAGTCAGCTAAATATAGTTTGTAAAAGTTCACAACACTAAGAATAACTGGTAATTTTCTGTTACTGTAATATTCAGTGGAAGAAGTGTAAACAATTTTACAACACCAAGTTATAGTCCAGCAATTTTATTTTAAATTCACAAGCTTTCGGAGGCTTCCTCCTTCGTCAGGTGAATGATCGTTCACCTGACGAAGGAGGAAGCCTCCGAAAGCTTGTGAATTTAAAATAAAATTGCTGGACTATAACTTGGTGTTGTAAAATTGTTTACAATTGTCAACCCCAGTCCATCACCGGCATCTCCACATCAGTGGAAGAAGAGAAAGGGTCAGATAATATGCCACATAGATTTTAAAGCTCAAATCTTTTAATGACTTATTTCTGCTACTCTAACGACGCATCATATAACATGAATAAGTTACTGTGTATTATTACAATATGTTGCAGCATTATTTAATGTACAGAGTTTTTGTGTCAGTTTTGTCTTTTGTCTTTTATTTTTGCTAGGAAAGGCCAGTTTACCCTGAAGGCCAGTGACCACCAACTATTCTCTCTTCCAGAAACAATTAATATTCAAGCTCTTTCATTCAAGGTACGAACTGAAATTAAATATTTCCTGCTCATACTTTCGAAGCTGTGGGTATCTGATCTTTCTTTTACTGAAAAAGTAGAGAAATTCTTTGCCGTGAAGTAAAATAAAGGACAACAATGCTCAGAATTTAAGCTGAACTGATCATTTTTCACTCTCCTCACAAAGACATTGTTGAATCGGCCTTTCATCTATTATAATCTCTGGCAATCTCCTCCCAAAACTGGATTGTAGTTTTTGAGAATAAGGTCATTGCCATTTTGTGATCTTAATGAAGAAGAAATTACATACCTGAAAACAAGGGATTTCCCATTGAGAGCACTTCCTGTTCTGGGAATAAAGGATACCGGACAAATAATGGTACTTTTGTCTGAAGGGATAAAATACAAGCAACATGGTGTGAGTGTGTTATAACAGTTAGGTCAGTGTTCTGAAAACATGCACCCATCTGTACACCAGTACTCGTCAACTTCCTAAACTGGAAGTGTTTACAGTGGGAACCTCTTGCCTTCTGTTACATTGATATCTTGACAAATAAAGCATTATCTTGATACTATCAGTTATTTGTTTAAAAAAATACAACTTGCCTTTAATTTTAGGTACTTGCTTTGCTGAAGATCGAGCCGTGATATGGTGGGACATCGAGTTGCTATGGCTGAGGCTGATGTGCTGAAAGACTTTGCATCTCTCTATAGCAAGGCAGCTTTCACAGTACAAATGTCTGCCCAAGTTGTAGAACCAAATGAACATTTGCACTGTGAAAATGGAGCAGGTGCCTTAGCCACCAAATGTCCCGGTTGGGTCCATCATCTTTCATTTTAACCTGCTCTTCTGAGCAAGCAGCAAAGGTTCCTTCTTTAAATATGTCGATCGGGGTACGATGACAACATTGGGCCCCGATTACAATTTTAACTCTGGCCTGAGTGTGGAAGCCTCTGTGGCTTTCCCGTCAGGTGAAGACAAGAGGAAGAGGACCCAGGATCAGGAGAGGCCACTTAAGGTGAGTTTTCTTGCTTTTCTTGTGGGGCCAAGGAGGAGCAGGAGTACTCCTCTGGGCCCCACAAGGAAAGTTTAGACCTCACAGTCTCCATCGCCTTCCCGCGAGAACCTCCTGGAAACCCCTCCTATAACTTACCTTCTTGCCTTCCTTCAGTGGCGGCTGGCAACCTTCTGCTGCCCGAACTTCCATCCACACCAGCTGCCACTTCCCGTCTGTTTAGGGCAGGCAGCTGACCGGCAGCAAGCAGAATTTAAATCGCTCTGTCCTCACGCTGCCTAGGTCAGGCGTGTTTGGCGCTCATCCCACAACCTGCCCGCCTGCCCGATTACCACTCCCTGGTAAATTCCCCTTTGCGAGTCTAGCATAACATAGGAACCAGATTAACAAGAAAATAATTTAATTGCAAAGACATACAATTCAGGATAAGATAGCCACTAATAAATTCAATAAGGAATTCAAGAGAAACTTCTTTATCCAGAGAGTGGTGAGAATGTGGAACTTGCTACCACATGGAGTGGTTGAGGCGAACAGCATAGATGCATTTAAGAAGAAGCTAGATAAGTACATGAGGGAGAAAGGAATACAAGGGTATACTGATAGGGTTACATGAAATAGGTTTGGAGGAGGCTCATGTGGAGCATAAATGTCGGCATAGGCCAGTTAGGCTGAATGGCCTGTTTCTGTGCTGTAAATTCAATGTCATTCAAGTTCCAATATAGCCTTATAGATACATTCCATGAATTAACTGAACTCAAAATACTAGGCTTGTAGTCATAACATGAGATAGTGAAGGAATACCTCTTTGAAATCCATACCGTTAGAGTATGCTTCCAGTGAAAGTGAATGATTGGCCCTGCCGCTTTGTGTTGTAGTTTGGCAAAATTGAGTTATGCAATCAAGTGAAAAGATAATGGAGCAGCCGGTTGCTTCAAATACCCAGTAATAAGGCATTGAATTGTGTGTTCAACATAGACGTAACTTGTGAGAACATAACAAATAGGAGCAGGAGTAGGCCATATGGCCCCTCGAGCTTGCTCCGCCATTCAATCAGATCATGGCTGATCTTCGACCTCAATTCCACTTTCCTGCCCGATCCCCATATCTCTTGATCCCCCTAGAGTCCAAAAATCTATCTATCTCAGTCTTGAATATATTCAGTGACTCAGCATCCACAGCCCTCTGGGGTGGAAAATTCCAAAGATGCACAACCCTCTGCATGAAGAAATTCCTCCTCATCTCAGACTTGAATGGCCGACCCTGTATCCTGCGATTATGCCCCCTAGTTCTAGACTCTCCAGCCAGGGGAAACAATCTCTCAGCATCTACCCTGTCAAGCCCCCTCTCTGTCTAATCATATGATTTTCTAAATGCCCTGTTACCACTTTCTTAATAATGGATTCCAGCATTTTCCCAATGACCGATGTCAGGCTAACTGGCCTGTAGATCCCTGTTTTCTCTCTCCCTCCTTTCTTGAATAGCGGGGTAACATTTGCTACCCTCCAATCCGCTGGGACCGTTCCAGAATCTAGAGAATTTTGGAAGATCATAACCAATGGATCCGCTATCTCTGCAGACCTCTTTTACAACCCTCAGATATAAGCTTTTAGTCCCATTAGTTTGTGCAGTACTTTTTCTCTAGTGATACTAATTGTTTTAAGTTCCTCACTCTCATTTACTCCTTGGTTCCCCACTATTTTTGGTATGCTTTTTGTGTCTTCTACTGTGAAGACAGATACAAAATGTTTTTTTAACGCATCTGCCATTTCCGTATTCCCCATTCTAATTTCTCCTGTCTCAGCCTCTAAGGGACCAATGTATACTTTTGCTACTCTCTTCCTTTTTTCATACTTGTAAAAGCTCTTACAATCCATTTTTATATTTCTTGCTAGTTTACTTTCATATTCTATTTTCTCCCTTTTCATCAACTTTTTGGTCGTCCTTTGTTGGTTTCTAAAACTCTCCCAATCCCTAGGCTTATTACTCTTCTTGGCAACATTATAGGCCTCTTTTTTCAGTCTAACACTCTCCTTTTATTAGCCACGGGAGGATCACTCTTCCCATGGAATTTTTTTTTCTCAATGGAATGTACATTTGTTGAGAATATTGAAATATTTCTTTAAATGTTTGCCATTGCTTTTCAACTGTCAAACCCTTTAATTTAATTTTGCAATATACCTTTGACAACTCTCCCCTCATACCTATGTAATTGGCTTTATTTAAGGTTAAGACTCTAGATTCTGACTTAAGTACATTACTTTCACACTCAATGTGAAATTCTATCATATTATGATCGCTCTTCCCCAGAGGTTCTTTTACTGTGAGATTACTAATTAACCCTATCTCATTACACAATACAAGATTTTAAATAACCTGTTCGCTGGTTGGTTCCATGACATATTGCTCTCGGAAACCGTCTCGAATACATTCCATGAACTTGTCTTCTAAGCTACCTTTGCCAATTTGATTTGCCCAGTCTATATGCAGATTAAAGTCCCCCATGATTACTGCATTACCTTTGTTACAAGCTCCTGTTATTTCATGATTAATACTCTGTTCAATGGTATAACTACTATTAGGGGGCCTATAAACTACTCCCACCAGTGTTTTCAGCCCCTTGTTATTTCTTATTTCCACCCGTATTGATTCCACTTCCTGATCCTCTGAGCCAAGATCCTTTCTCACCAATGTCCTTATGTCAACCTTTATTATTAGGGCTACCCCCCTCCTTTTCCATTCTGCCTGTCTTTCCAAATGTCATGTACCTTGGAATATTTAGTTCCCAACCTTGGTCATTTTGCAACCATGTCTCTGTAATGACTATTAGATCAAATCCATTTATCTCAATTTGTGCAATTAATTCTTCTATCTTGTTATGAATGCTCCGTGCATTCAGATAAAGAGCCTTTAATTTTGACTTTGAGTGAGTCAGTTCACATAGAAAAAATATTTTCAAATATATAAGAAAATATAAGAAGTATTTAGATACCCTCTGGATCTTAACTATTTTGTCTTCACCCTTCTTGTTGGTTGGAAGAGTAGGACAGTGTAGACATCAGATGCAAGTTACATAAGGAGTTATTTTTAATATGTTCTTGGGATGTGGACAACACTGGTGAGGCCCCTTTTATTGTCCACCTACAGTTACCCTATGAAGGTGGTGGTGCGCCTTCTCCTTGCCACCCTCCAGTTCCTGTACTAATGGTGCTCCCATGTCGGAAGCTAAGTACCTTATTATGTAGTGAAACAGTGCTTGTACTTATAAGGCAATATATATCAGAGATGCTGTCGATCCGGAGAGCTAAAAATAATAAAGTTTAAATGTATCATTCTGTGGCTTTCTCTTCCTCCTTTCTCTGCCAGCTGAACGCGTTCACACAGACTAGATGCTTCCTGTAGTTTGAATGGTTTATTGCCAAGGTCACATTTTTGTTGGTTGCTGCCATGTATTGGATTTAACTGTGCTGAGTGCCTTGACTTGCAAGGGGTGTTCACACACCTGCCTGCTTGGAGTGGGGGAAGGGGTTAGTCCTGCAAAGGATTTGGAGGAGAAAGTGGCTGGGATGGCGGAGCTCAAATAGAGAGTGACCATTGTGGCTCTACCCCTATCTTTAGTATCTATTGAATCGTCTATAATAGGTCAGTCCTTTCAAATAAACCATTGCTGAATGATTTACAAGTGAGGCAATTATCTTCTCGGCTGACACAAGATCTTTTTTGTACTCTGCCTTTGTCGTATAGATTTACATATCATACTAATATGGTGATCTGTCTTGTTTAGGCTTATTTATGGAAGGTAAACTACATTAATGTTGATAAATATAATTAATAATTCATATAAACATTAATTCGTTATCTGCAGTTTCATTAGTGCTAAATAGAAACATGCTGCTCATGATGTTCAGACAGTTTTATCTCCATCACATTATACCAAAGAGTGACTCCTCCCTAAAAGAAGAGAAAGCTGTTTTGTTAAAGACCTTAAGAATGAATCAGCAAAATATGCATAATGGAAGATGTATAGAGACAAATGAAATCTGAACAAAAAATAAAATGAAGTAATTAAAGAGCTGTTAACTCTCTGAGGGAGTACAATTACTGCTGGGTACTCACTCGTAGAGTTCCTCCTGGACCGCCACTATTGAGCGCTCACCTAGATAGCTCCTGTACTGCCACTGTTGGGCACTCACCCACAGAGTTCCTCCTGTACCAGCACTGTTGGGCACTCACCCACAGAGTTCCTCCTGTACTGCCACTGTTGGGCACTCACCCACAGAGTTCCTCCTGTACCAGCACTGTTGGGCACTCACCCACAGAGTCCTCCTGTACCAGCACTGTTGGGCACTCACCCACAGAGTTCCTCCTGTACCAGCACTGTTGGGCACTCACCCACAGAGTCCTCCTGTACCAGCACTGTTGGGCACTCACCCACAGAGTTCCTCCTGTACCAGCACTGTTGGGCACTCACCCACAGAGTTCCTCCTGTACCAGCACTGTTGGGCACTCACCCACAGAGTTCCTCCTCTACCAGCACTGTTGGGCACTCACCCACAGAGTTCCTCCTCTACCAGCACTGTTGGGCACTCACCCACAGAGTTCCTCCTCTACCAGCACTGTTGGGCACTCACCCACAGAGTTCCTCCTCTACCAGCACTGTTGGGCACTCACCCACAGAGTTCCTCCTCTACCAGCACTGTTGGGCACTCACCCACAGAGTTCCTCCTGTACCAGCACTGTTGGGCACTCACCCACAGAGTTCCTCCTCTACCAGCACTGTTGGGCACTCACCCTCAGAGTTCCTCCTGTACCAGCACTGTTGGGTACTCTTCACAGAGTTCCTCCTGTACCAGCACTGTTGGGCACTCACCCACAGAGTTCCTCCTGTACCAGCACTGTTGGGCACTCACCCACAGAGTTCCTCCTGTACCAGCACTGTTGGGTACTCTTCACAGAGTTCCTCCTGTACCAGCACTGTTGGGTACTCTTCACAGAGTTCCTCCTGTACCAGCACTGTTGGGTACTCTTCACAGAGTTCCTCCTGTACCAGCACTGTTGGGCACTCACCCACAGAGTCCTCCTGTACCAGCACTGTTGGGCACTCACCCACAGAGTTCCTCCTGTACCAGCACTGTTGGGCACTCACCCACAGAGTTCCTCCTGTACCAGCACTGTTGGGTACTCACCCACAGAGTTCCTCCTGTACCAGCACTGTTGGGTACTCTTCACAGAGTTCCTCCTGTACCAGCACTGTTGGGCACTCACCCACAGAGTTCCTCCTGTACCAGCACTGTTGGGCACTCACCCACAGAGTTCCTCCTGTACCAGCACTGTTGGGCACTCACCCACAGAGTTCCTCCTGTACCAGCACTGTTGGGCACTCACCCACAGAGTTCCTCCTGTACCAGCACTGTTGGGCACTCACCCACAGAGTTCCTCCTCTACCAGCACTGTTGGGCACTCACCCTCAGAGTTCCTCCTGTACCAGCACTGTTGGGTACTCTTCACAGAGTTCCTCCTGTACCAGCACTGTTGGGCACTCACCCACAGAGTTCCTCCTGTACCAGCACTGTTGGGCACTCACCCTCAGAGTTCCTCCTGTACCAGCACTGTTGGGTACTCTTCACAGAGTTCCTCCTGTACCAGCACTGTTGGGTACTCTTCACAGAGTTCCTCCTGTACCAGCACTGTTGGGTACTCTTCACAGAGTTCCTCCTGTACCAGCACTGTTGGGCACTCACCCACAGAGTCCTCCTGTACCAGCACTGTTGGGCACTCACCCACAGAGTTCCTCCTGTACCAGCACTGTTGGGCACTCACCCACAGAGTTCCTCCTGTACCAGCACTGTTGGGTACTCTTCACAGAGTTCCTCCTGTACCAGCACTGTTGGGTACTCTTCACAGAGTTCCTCCTGTACCAGCACTGTTGGGTACTCTTCACAGAGTTCCTCCTGTACCAGCACTGTTGGGTACTCTTCACAGAGTTCCTCCTGTACCAGCACTGTAGGGCACTCACCCACAGAGTTCCTCCTGTACCAGCACTGTTGGGTACTCTTCACAGAGTTCCTCCTGTACCAGCACTGTTGGGCACTCACCCACAGAGTTCCTCCTGTACCAGCACTGTTGGGCACTCACCCACAGAGTTCCTCCTGTACCAGCACTGTTGGGTACTCTTCACAGAGTTCCTCCTGTACCAGCACTGTTGGGCACTCACCCACAGAGTTCCTCCTGTACCAGCACTGTTGGGCACTCACCCACAGAGTTCCTCCTGTACCAGCACTGTTGGGCACTCACCCACAGAGTTCCTCCTGTACCAGCACTGTTGGGCACTCACCCACAGAGTTCCTCCTGTACCAGCACTGTTGGGCACTCACCCACAGAGTTCCTCCTCTACCAGCACTGTTGGGTACTCTTCACAGAGTTCCTCCTGTACCAGCACTGTTGGGCACTCACCCACAGAGTTCCTCCTGTACCAGCACTGTTGGGCACTCACCCACAGAGTTCCTCCTGTACCAGCACTGTTGGGCACTCACCCACAGAGTTCCTCCTGTACCAGCACTGTTGGGTACTCTTCACAGAGTTCCTCCTGTACCACCATTGACGTGTACTTAACTATACTACGCTTAAACAAAAGCAAAATACTGCGGATGCTGGAAATCTGAAATAAAAACAAAAAATGCCGGAAAACACTCAGCAGGTCAGGCAGCAGCTGTGGAGAGCAGAACTTCTTCAAGGTGGATATCCTTGGAAGAGAAGAGGTAGTGAATTAAATACTAAAACAAAAGATAAATCCAGTGCAATTGCTCAGTTCTCTGCTCCTTTCAATTTTTTTCTAAGTTTTTCCTCTTTTCTCTTGGAGGTGGTGAAGTGTTGAGAAACAGTGTCATGAATGCCAAAAATACTCTCCCTCCAAGTGGCCATTCTTCATGTGTGAGCCATGACAGTGAGTGGTGGCAGGCTACTTGAGTATGAGCTGCATCACAAACATGCCTGACCCTGTCCTCATTTGTCATCCACACACATGCACTTTCCAGCAGGGATCACTGGATAGCAATCATGGGCAGGAGTCCTGGCTGATCTATTTCCCCTCACTTGCCTGGAGATGCTGATGCCAACAAACTCTTTCCATCAGTAGTCAACTCTTCCAATCAGATGCTTCCTCTCATCCTTACACATTACCACTGTTGTATGCAGCACACCCACAATCACAGGCCACACCTACTGGCAGCTATTTAACCATGACAGGCACATCACCCAGACACACGTCCCACTTTCTTGCAGGAGAAGGTGGTGCATAACAGAAGGCAGCAAGTGGCAGTGGCATTTAGCCCCTCGAGCCAGTTCCGCCATTCAATAAGATCACGGTTGATCTGTGACCTAACTCCACATACCCGCCTTAGCCCCATATCCCTTAATACCCTTGGGTCACAGAAATCTATCAATCTCAGATTTAAAATTCACAATTGAGCTAGCATCAACTGTCATCCAGAGAAGAGCATTCCAAACTTCTCCTACCCTTTGCGTGTAGCAGCGTTTCCTAACTTCACTCCTGCACATCCTCGCTCTAAATGTTAGGCTATGTCCCCTCATCCTAGTATTCAAGTATAGGAGACCTCCAAAAACAATTACAAATGTCTCGGCAGCCAGAGGCAATAATCCAGCAACAAACCTGTAAATCCTGAACGGTCCCTTTAAATAGTGCTGGTGGGGGGGTCCTCTAGGCACTCTAAGACATGTTCTGATCGTCGTGGTTAAGACAGTGCGTCGAGTGGAGGGTTAAGTCCCAAAATGGGGTCTATCACTTTAAATCAGCATTGCACACTGATTGAAAGCATTTTCTCCTTCCTTGACATGCTGCTAGTGTTCGTTATTTCTGCATGCGCTGAACCCTTTACCAAGATGGCATCCGGCGCACGTCACGCTGGAAGTATGTGTGCGCACCAAGACGCCATCTTGGATGATCGGGAGGCTGCGTAGCGCCAAGACAGCGGGCGCTAGACGGCCCAATTTCTAGCCCCATTTTTCTTCAACTCATTTACATAATTTACATTAAAAAGATTTAACAGAGGAGAGATAAAACTCTTGTTTTGCCAAAGTGTGTTGGAGCAAAGTAGTTACATGAAATGCTAAATCAAAGCTGACCTATTTGTTTTCAACTATGCCGCACCTTCCACTGCTGAATGTGGGCAGATCTTCTTTCTTCCAGACTTGTAGGAAATGAAAGTGTTCTTATCAAATCTGAAGATTTGAGGTGCAGCACTGGGGCCCAAAGGAAATATAATGGGAGGATTGACTGTAGATTTACAACCCCCCCCCCCCCCCCCAGATTTAATAAGAAATGCTTTATTTGAGTAATGATTCAAGAAGAAAGAAAATCTTGTGCTTTGAAACAGACTTTCTCTATAATAATCATAGAAAGGTTACAGCACAGAAGGAGGCCATTCGGCCCATTGAGTCCGCACCGGCTCTATGCCAGAGCAATCCAGCTAGTCCCACTCCCCCACTCTAGCCCCGTAGCCCTGCAAAGTTTTTTCTTTCAAGTACTTATCCAGTTCCCTTTTGAAGGCCATGATTGAATCTGCCTCCACTATTCCCTCGGGATGTGGAGATGCCGGTGATGGACTGGGGTTGACAATTGTAAACAATTTTACAACACCAAGTTATAGTCCAGCAATTTTATTTTAAAGCTTGTGAATTTAAAATAAAATTGCTGGACTATAACTTGGTGTTGTAAAATTGTTTACAATTCCCTCGGGCAGTGCATTCCAGATCCTATTGTGTACATCGGTTGTGTAAAAAGTTTTTCCTCATGTCACCTTTGGTTCTTTTGCCGATCACCTTAAATCTATGCCCTCTGGTTCTTGACCCTTCCGCCAATGGGAACAGTTTCTCTCTATCTACTCTGTCTAGACCTTGCTTGATTTTGAATACTTATATCAAATCTCCTCGCAACCGTCTCTGTTCCAAGGAGAACAACCCCAGCTTCTCCAGTCTATCCACGTAACTAAAGACCCTCATCCTTGGAATCATTCTAGTAAATCTCTTCTGCACCCTCTGAAGGCCTTCACATCTTTCCTAAAGTGCGGTGCCCAGAACTGGACACAATACTCCAGTTGTGGCCGAACCAGTGTTTTATAAAGGTTCATCATGACTTCCATACTTCTGTACTCTATGCCTCTATTTATAAAGTCCAGGATGCTGTATGCTTTATTAACCACTTTCTCAACCTGCCTTGCCACCTTCAACAATTTGTGCACATATACCCCCAGATCTCACTGTTCCTGTACCCCTTTTAGTGTTGTGCCCTCTAGTTTATATTGCCTTTCCTCGTTCTTCCTACCGAAATGTATCCCTTTGCATATTTCTGCGTTAAATTTCACCTGCCACGTATCCGTCCATTCCACCAGCCTGTCTATATCCTCTTGAAGTCGATCACTATCCTCCACACTGTTTACTACCTTTCCAAGTTTTGTGTCATCTGCAAATTTTGAAATTGTGTACACCCAAGTCCAAGTCATTAATATATAGCAAGAAAAGTAGTGGTCCCAGCACTGACCCCTGGCGAACACCACAATACACCTCCCTCCAGTCTGAAAAACAACTGTTCACCACTACTCTCTGTTTCCTGTTACTTAGCCAATTCTGTATCCATGTTGCTACTGCCCTCTTTACTCCATGGGCCGCAATCTTGATGATAAGCCTACCATGCGGCACTTTATCAAAAGCATTTTGAAAGTGCATATACACCACATCAACTGCATTGCCCTCATCTATCCTCTCTGTTACCTTATCAAAAAACTCTATCAGGTTAATTAAACATGATTTGCCTTTAACAAATCCGTGCTGGCTTTCCCTAATCAATCTACCCTCATCCAAGTGACTGTTAATTCTATCCCGGATTATCATTTCTAAAAGTTTCCCCACCATTGAGGTTAAATTGACTGGCCTATAGTTGCTAGGTTTATCCTTACACCCTTTTTTGAACAAGCGTGTAACATGTGCAATTCTCCAGTCCTCTGGCACCATCCCAGTATCCATGGATGTTTGGAAGATTATGGCCAGTACCTCCACAATTTCCACCCTTACTTCCCTCAGTAACCTCGGATGCATCCCATCCGGACATGGTAACTTATCTACTTTAAGTACAGCTAGCCTTTCAAGTACCTCTTCTTTATCAATTTTTAGCCCATCCAGTATCTCAACTACATCTTCCTTTATTGATACTCTGACAGCATCTTCTTCCTTGGTAAAGACAGATGCAAAGTACTCATTTAGTACCTCAGCCATCCCCTCTGCCTCCATGAGTAGATCTCCTTTGTGGTCCCTAATGGGCCCCACCTCTCCTCTTACTACCTGTTTACTGTTTACATGCCTGTAGAAGACTTTTGGATTCCCTTTTATGTTGGCTGCCGGTCTATTCTCGCACTCTCTCTTTGCCCCTCTTATTTCCTTTTTCACTTCCCCTCTGGAGTTTCTATATTCTGCCTGGTTCTCATTTGTGTTATCAACCTGACATCTGTCATACGCACCTTTTTCTGTTTCATCTTACTCTCTATCTCTTTGTGTCATTCATAATATTATTTTGGTTTGCTAAATGTTATACCCCTGCCCCATTCTCCCACGATGTGGAGATGCCGGTGATGGACTGGGGTTGACAATTGTAAACAATTTTACAACACCAAGTTATAGTCCAACAATTTTATTTGAAATTCACAAGCTTTCGGAGGCTTCCTCCTTTCTCAGGTGAATGTGGAAATGAAATCCTCGAACCCTTCGCATTTATAAATCACAGAACAATGCCTGGTGATTACAGATAGTCTTTCCAACTGCCCGTTGCCACGGCAATCACAGTGTGCAGACAGAGAGGTGTTACCGACAGGGCCACCGAATATACAAACCACCAAAAAAAAACAGAGAGAGAGAGGCAGAGACATAGAAAAGATAGCAAATGACCTGTTATATTAAAAACAGATAACATATGTTCGCTGGTGGGGTTACGTGTAGCGTGACATGAACCCAAGATCCCGGTTGAGGCCGTCCTCATGGGTGCGGAACTTGGCTATCAATTTCTGCTCGACGATTTTGTGTTGTCGTGTGTCTCGAAGGCCGCCTTGGAGTACGCTTACCCGAAGGTCGGTAGCTGAATGTCCTTGACTGCTGAAGTGTTCCCCGACTGGGAGGGAACCCTCCTGTCTGGCGATTGTTGCGCGGTGTCGGTTCATCCGTTGTCGCAGCGTCTGCATGGTCTCGCCAATGTACCATGCTCTGGGGCAGATATGCACTGAGTTGGTTCTGATTTTTCCCAGCTTGGCAACCATCTGATCAGCATCCAGGCCATTCCGAATGTTGACGTATTGGATTCCTGTCGGCCCAGTCCCTGACATGGGCCTAACTAACATCAGTAAAATTAGCAGCCTGTGGTGTCAAGTAAGATTTGCTTCTGATCGCAGAGAACAGAAAACTCTTTGAAGCAGAGGGGCAGGATTTGTTCAAAGTTTGTTTTCTTGGATTACATTGATGGGAAGAAGTATATATTTAAATGATACCCCATCCCTCATGCTGTACTTCTCCTTTAGTAGAAAGTGCATTTTGTGATATCAGTGTTGAGATCTATGAATTATTTCTTTGGAGCTTTGAGACTTATTTATGGTTTACACAACATTTTACTTCCTGCAGTTGATTATGAATACCATGTTCCTCTGTTGGGAATATCGCTTGTACAATGGTTACGTTAACTGAAAACAAACATTTAATAATTGAAAAGTAAACCATTCTTAAACATCCAGGACTATAATCTATAGCTTGTAGAACAGGTTATCTAAGATTTATTCGTTTTTTTATTTAAAAAATAATGAAATTGTTTTTCAGTGTTAATCTAAAGGAGTAATTCAGTGAAATGTTTCATGTTCTCTTTAAAATGTTTTCATTATCCTACAATTTTCCAGACAAGTAGTAATAAAAGTATTTCATTGAGTACTTTAATTTGTTTTATAAATGTAACTAATAATTGATTTCAAAAGAAGTAATCAAGCAGAGAGCTAAGTGATTTTTAATTGCTGTCTGTCTCTTTCCAGGCTCCCTATGTGCTGACTAATAAAGTCTTATTGCTCAGTAGAGGTGAATTTGGTGCCATTTCTAATCTGGTATTGGATATTCAAGATGATGACAACCCCTCGGATGTGGTAATAGTAGTTTTGGACCCTCCAGAACATGGTCGCCTCATTTTGCTCCCAACAGATGTAAACATTCAGCAGTTCCGATTGGAAGACCTCAACAGGGGACAACTGCGTTATTCTCATGATGGAACGAACAGCCTGCACGACCAGGTGCTACTGCAGATAAATGATGGCCATAACGTCCTGAATATTCTCTTCCAGATCAAGATTACTCAGCAGGTACTGAACCAAACTACTTTCTGCAAATTATACTTCTGAATTTTATACAACCTTTTTTGGTTTGAGGGGAGGAGAGCGGGTACAATGTTTTTATTTATTAAGATTATCAATATTGTGCCACTTTTTGGTCACAGCAGCAAACTGCCAGGTCAGATGTAGTCTGAATAGGTTCACAGTATGTTGCCCCATCAGCCTGAAATAAGGTACCACTGTGGCACTTTCACTTCCCACACCAGCCATCCTCTGAGTGCAATTGCCAGTAAAGGCTAAATTATGAACTTTTTTTAGTCTATGGACCTGCAGTCATGAAGAACTGAAATGAGACTCTGGACCCCTGTACTGATTTGATTCGGGCGGCTTTTGTCCCACCCGTTTGTGCTAAATTTGAATTCCAGTCCGATTGCTGAAAGGAATGTCTTTCAATAAAGGATATTTGCATAGGTTAGAATACAGTCCCCATCTCATTGCCTGGATCATCTGATCCCTTTAGAGTACCGCCAGATTGATAGTAGCCTGCTTGCCCCCCTCTGCCCTAACCTCCGCGGATCTTCCAGGGTCACACTAATTCTAATAGTTGTGGCAGGCTCTTCACAGTATTTCTGGTCCTGTCGGGTTGACTGCCTCAGATGGGGAGAGGGAAATCATTGTGGTACCTGATGTGACATAACGTGACTGGTAATGGGAAATCATTGCAACGCCTGGTGTAACATAACGTGACTGGCGATGGGAAATCATTGTAACGCCTGGTGTAACATAATGTGACTGGCGATGGGAAATCATTGCAACGCCTGGTGTAACATAACGTGACTGGCGATGGGAAATCATCGCGGTCCCTGGTGTAATATAACGTGACTGACGATGGGAAATCATCGCGGTACCTGGTGTAATATAACGTGACTGGCGATGGGAAATCATCGCGGTACCTGGTGTAACATAACGTGACTGACGATGGGAAATCATCGCGGTCCCTGGTGTAATATAACGTGACTGACGATGGGAAATCATCGCGGTACCTGGTGTAATATAACGTGACTGACGATGGGAAATCATCGCGGTACCTGGTGTAATATAACGTGACTGACGATGGGAAATCATCGCGGTACCTGATGTAATATAACGTGACTGACGATGGGAAATCATCGCGGTACCTGGTGTAATATAACGTGACTGACGATGGGAAATCATCGCGGTACCTGGTGTAACATAACGTGACTGACGATGGAAAATCATCGCGGTACCTGGTGTAATATAACGTGACTGACGATGGGAAATCATCGCGGTACCTGGTGTAACATAACGTGACTGACGATGGGAAATCAGGGTAAAATATTGAAGTCATCGACATTTAATTTGAGAATGCACACTTGGGAGAATCAAGTGGATTAGCCTAGATTCTCCTGGGCTCTCCTGCCCCTCAATGCTGTTAGACTGCACTTCCCCACCCTCAAGCTTCAGGATCCTTTTATCTCCTTCAATGCTCCAGCCACCCCAAATGTTGCCAGACCCTGCCCCCTCCCCCCATCAATGCTACTGTATCCTAGGATCGCACTCTCATAGTCTCCTGGATCCCAGGATCCCTTTCCCTAATGTTGCCTGCTTCTGGGAACCCTCTCCCACACTCTGGGAGGCTGCTCCCAATATTCCCAGATTCCATGATTCCCTCCCAGTGCTCCCACATCTTGGGATGCTCCCCCTAGTGTTACCAGATCATGGCACCCTGCTCCCCCCCGCCCCCCACCCCCATACATCGACATGCCAGGAACCTCCCCCTTCCACTTCTGTCACGAGCTCCCGATTTAATTCTACTCTGTGCTGCCATACTCCTGGATCTTCCAGCCCTGTGCTGACAGACCTTGGTACCTCCCCCAATGCTGCAAGACCCTAGGACCTTCCCTGCCATAGTGCTACTGTATCTCAGAAATCCCACCCTTACATTGGTTAGTGGAGTTTCCCAATGCTTCCAGCCCCTTTTCAATGCTCCCAAATCCTAGGATACCACTACCCACTCACCGCTGCCAGATCTCAAGACCTCACTCAGCACAGCCATACAGTCTCGCCCAAATCCTCCCCCCACCCCCCGCCCCAACCAAGTACTACCAGATCCAGGACTCCCAAGCTGTGACACACCGCAGGAATCCCTCAGTGCTCCATACCCCACCCCCATTTTCAGTGCTGCCACCAATGCTGCTGGATCCTGGAATCTCCAAATAATGCTCTCAAAGCCAGGTGCCTTCCCTCTGCTTCCCACCAGCCCCCCCCCCCCCCCCCACAACCTTGCCATAGTGCTGTCATTCTCTCAGATCTCTCCCCACTACTGCCAAACCCTATAACAAGCACAATTTCTGGGTTCCGCACTGCCCAGGTTTCCATTCAGCATCACCCTTTACCTCTGAATCCATAGGGGGTCAATTTCTGCAGGGGTTCTCCCAGTTGTCTCTCAAAGCTTTGGCAGAAAAGCTAGAGAAACCCCAGAAAACCGGTGTAAACCCCCATGGAAATTAACCCCTTTTTTTGTCTTAGCCACTAATCTCAGACTTAGAACCTTGCAAAATATTTTAAAATATAAAGTAACAGGAAGTTCATTTGTTCCAAAATATCAGTGCCATCAGAATAATTAACACGGAAGTTGAAGACAAAACAACTTACAGAAGATGCTTTGAAATATATGCACAAAATTTCAGCAACAGGCCAGTCAGATAAAAGTTAGTCTCGAATCATCGATTTTATATAAAAACAACCTTTTAAAAAAAATTATTCGTTCACGGGATGTGGGCGTCGCTGGCGAGGCCTGCATTTATTGTCCATCCCTAATTGCCCTTGAGAAGGTGATGGTGAGCCGCCTTCTTGAACCGCTGCAGTCCATGTGGTGAAGGTTCTCCCACAGTGCTGTTAGGAAGGGAGTTCCAGGATTTTGACCCAGTGACGATGAAGGAACGATGATATATTTCCAAGTCGGGATGGTGTGTGACTTGGAGGGGAACATGCAGGTGGTGTTGTTCCCATGTACCTGCTGCCCTCGTCCTTCTAGGTGGTAGAGGTCATGGGTTTGGGAGGTGCTGTCGAAGAAGCCTTGGCGAGTTGCTGCAGTGCATCCTGTGGATGGTACATATTGCAGCCACTGTGCACCGGTGGTGAAGGGAGCGAATGTTTAGGGTGGTGGATGGGGTGCCACTCAAGGGGGCTGCTTTGTCCTGGATGATGTCGAGCTTCTTGAGTGTTGTTGGAGCTGCACTCATCCAAGCAAGTGTAGAGTATTTCATCACACTCCTGACTTGTGCCTTGCAGATGGTGAAAAGGCTTTGGGGAATCAGGAGGTGAGTCACTCGCCACAGAATACCCAGCCTCTGACCTGCTCTCGTAGCCACAGTATTTATATGGCTGGTCCAGTTAAGTTTCCGGTCAATGGTGACTCCCAGGATGTTGATGGTGGGGGTTTCGGCGATGGTAAGGCCGTTGAATGTCAAGGGGAGGTGGTTAAACTCTCTCTTGTTGGAGATGGTCATTGCCTGGCACTTGTCTGGCGCGAATGTTACTTGCCACTTATAAGCCCAAGCCTGGATGTTGTCCAGGTCTTGCTGCATGCAGGCATGGACTGCTTCATTATCTGAGGGGTTGTGAATGGAACTGAACACTGTGCAGTCATCAGCGAACATCCCCATTTCTGACCTTATGATGGAGGGAAGGTCATTGATGAAGCAGCTGGAGATGGTTGGGCCTAGGACACTGCCCTGAGGAACTCCTGCAGCAGTGTCCTGGGGCTGAAATGATTGGCCTCCAACAACCACTACCATTTTCCTTTGTGCTAGGTATGACTCCAGCCACTGGAGAGTTTTCCCCTGATTCCCATTGACTTCAATTTTACTAGGACTCCTTGGTGCCGCACTCTGTCAAATGCTGCCTTGATGTCAAGGGCAGTCACTCTCACCTCACCTCTGGAATTCAGCTCTTTTGTCCATGTTTGGTTCAAGGCTGTAATGAGGTCTGTAGCCGAGTGGTCCTGGCGGAACCCAAACTGAGCATTGGTGAGTAAGTGCCGCTTGATAGCACTGTCGACGACACCTTCCATCACTTTGCTGATGATTGAGAGTAGACTGATGGGGCGGTAATTGGCCCAATTGGATTTGTCCTGCTTTTTGTGGACAGGACATACCTTGGCAATTTTCCACATTGCCGAATAGATGCCAGTGTTGTAACTGTACTGGAACAGCTTGGCTAGAGGCGCGGCTAGTTCTGGAGCACAAGTCTTTAGCACTACCGCCGGGATGTTGTCGGGGCCCATAGCCTTTGCTGTATCCATCGCACTCAGCCATTTCTTGATATCACGTGGAGTGAACCAAATTGGCTGAAGACTGGCTTCTGTGATGGTGGGGGTATCGGGAGGAGGTCGAGATGGACCATCCACTCGGCACTTTTGGCTGAATATGGTTGCAAATGCTTCAGGACACAGGACAGGACACTCCATCATCATGCGTGCTGGGGTACAGTTCCAGGTGTGCTGACCAGTGCTGCAGTACAGTTCCATTTGTGCTGACCCATGCTGGGGTACAGTTCCAGGTGTGCTGACCAGTGCTGGGGTACAGGTCCAGGTGTGCTGATCCAAGCTGGGGTACAGTTCTGGGGGTGCTGACTCATGCTGGGGTACAGAACTGTGGGTGCTGACTCATGCTGGGTTATGGTTCTGGAGGTATCTACTCTTGCTGGGTTTCCGTTCTGAGGATGCTGACTCGTGCTGGGTTTCGGTTCTGGGGGTGCTGACTCGTGCTGGGTTTCGTTCTGAGGATGCTGACTCGTGCTGGGTTTCGTTTCTGGGGATGCTGACTCGTGCTGGGTTTCGGTTCTGGGGATGCTGACTCGTGCTGGGTTTCGGTTCTGGGGTTGCTGACTCGTGCTGGGTTTCGGTTCTGGGGTGCTGACTCGTGCTGGGTTTCGGTTCTGGGGTGCTGACTCGT
The DNA here is from genome assembly GCF_035084215.1 of Heptranchias perlo. NCBI lineage: Eukaryota > Metazoa > Chordata > Chondrichthyes > Hexanchiformes > Hexanchidae > Heptranchias > Heptranchias perlo. The sequence continues at coordinate 121,197,329 of NC_090325.1, read as the reverse complement.
GCTGGGTTTCGGTTCTGGGGATGCTGACTCGTGCTGGGTTTCGGTTCTGGGGTTGCTGACTCGTGCTGGGTTTCGGTTCTGGGGTTGCTGACTCGTGCTGGGTTTCGGTCTGGGGGTGCTGACTCGTGCTGGGTTTCGGTCTGGGGGTGCTGACTCGTGCTGGGTTTCGGTTCTGGGGATGCTGACTCGTGCTGGGTTTCGGTTCTGGGGTTGCTGACTCGTGCTGGGTTTCGGTTCTGGGGTGCTGACTCGTGCTGGATTTCGGTTCTGGGGATGCTGACTCGTGCTGGGTTTTGGTCTGGGGGTGCTGACTCGTGCTGGGGTTAGGGTCGGGGGTGCTGACTCGTGCTAGGTTTCGGTCTGGGGGTGCTGACTCGTGCTGGGGTTAGGGTCGGGGGTGTCGTCTCATGCTGGTGTACAATTCTGGAGATCTCATCTCGCGCTGGGGTAAGGTTCTGGGAGTGCTGATTGGTGCTGGGGTACAGTAAGACACCTGCAGGGATCTAGTCCCTTTCTCAAGTGGTAACTCTGAAGGAATTCCCTAACTCGCTAACAGAAAAGGTTTTGAGTTCTGACTTGCAGTAGATCCTGAGTGTGATTATCGTCACACTGCAATTTATCAATATTTTATCACAAACAAACTGTTGCTCAGCACATGTCGAGTCCAGCACAAACCTGCAAGGCAATTGAATTCAGTTGATACTGGTTGTTATTTTTTCAACTGTGTCCCATTCTCACTTAAACCACTGCCTAACCGAGTTACCCTAAGATCTGCAATAAAAATGCTTTTTTAAAAAAATAAATGCACATCCCTCACTTCAATTCAGATTAAATCATGAATATTAATTTCAAGAACTAAGAAACTGCACTTAGCAATATCCAATCCAATTCATGTCGTAAGGATGGCGAGGTGCTGGGGTTACACACAGTGTCCTTACAACCAGGGAATTTTGAGTTCAAGTCCAGCCCCAGACTAATGAGATGGAAGTCTCCTTCCTCCAAAAGAGTTCCACAGCACAAAACTGGGAATCTCCTTCTGGAGGGCCACAGGACACAGAAACATGCCATGCTGGTGCAGTAAGGGGCCTCCTGAGCTGGGGCAAGGCACATTCTTGGGGCTGAATAGAGGAGGCTTTACTCTGCATCAATGTAAATAATATAAAAAGGAGATATGAAGGGAAGGGAAATAATTAAAGCAGAGTTGAGTATAAACACAATAGAGGCACTATGGACTGAGATTAGGGGTGGATACCAGTTATTAAAGAATAAAAAAACCTATGTGAGCAACAAGGGAGATAATTCAAAATCATACAGGCAAAGCAAAGGGTTTCCTCAATTATAGATCTTCAGATTTAGTGATAGACAGGAGTATAATGATGGGGTGCAGAGTGTTTTTTGAAAAAATGGTTAGACAGGCAAAATCAGCCAATAGGATTCTAATCATCTATCAGGCTTCTATAAATACATGTGATGTTAACAACTGGGGCCTTTGAAAAGCTTTTTTGTATCACAGAGGAAGCTTGCTCTCTCCTAGAAGGCAGGGTTTGACTTTTCAAGCTGCTAACTCGCTCCTGGAAACGAGGGTTAATTTTCTGGGAAATTAGGAATTTCTAAGGATAATGGGGATCACCAACGCGTAGGTGACAGAAATGCTAGGGCACCGCTAGTGGATAAGGGGCCGAATGGTGTGCGCGCACAAGAGTGCTTGAAGAAATGGCTGTTTTTGCTATTTAAGGAATCATTAAAATTGGGGGTGTTGTATAAAAGGTGTGGGGAGCGTAACAGCTAGTTTTATATATAATAAAAAGGGCTGTCCTGGAGATTACAGCTGGTGATCTGGACATCTCTGTTGGGGAAAATGTTCGAGGTGATCCTGCTGAAGGGAATGGTGAGAATGGGAGTGAAGGCCCACGTGTGCACTCTGCCTCTCGCTGTAGTGCAGGGACAGTAATCCTTTCAGCTGCTGAAATGAATTTCTTGTGCATCCCCAATTTCCTTCACCTCTCCATTGGCAGCCGTGCCTTCAGCTGCCTAGGCCCTAAGTTCTCGAATTCCCTCCTTAAACCTCTCCGCCTCTCTACCTCTCTCTCCTCCTTTAAGACGCTCCTTAAAACCCACCTCTTTGACCAAGCTCCTGGTCACATGTCCTAATATTTCCTTATGTGGCTCAGTGTCAAATATTGTTTGATAACACTCCTGTGAAGCACCTTTTGATATTTTACTTCATTAAAGGCACTATATAAATGCAAGTTGTTGTTGAGGTTGGTAGGTGGTCAAATAGTTGATGATAGCTATTACATTACAGATGAATTATTGATCTGTTTTCATCTGAAGAGGTGCCTAGATGTTGTCCAAGAGAAATCTTCTTCAAGTTAATTTGTCTTTGTCCAAATTTCAACATTTGCTCTTGGGCTGCACTGCATTGAGAGGCACCAAATTGTTGTTTGTATTGATATTTCTCACACAGTCAGTTTGTGGTATTATTTATTCATTTGTCACTTTCAGAATATTTACATATTTTGTGAATTGTTTATTGCTATAATTTCATTAGCTTGCAGAAGTTTTTATTTTAGGGTAGATTTTCCAAGCCCTCACCTACTGTGAGTTACCTTGCATACCACGAATACACATATGTTTGAGTTTTTCCATAGGTACCTCATCATGTGCGAAAGCAAGGAAAATCTACCCTTTAGTTCACTCTCAAATAATCTGTGTTGGACTTTCATATCATATCATCAAGTAGTAGGGGGCTTATCCTTTCTGGTAGATCATACACGTCGACATCAGTCGGTATCAGCCATACCCTCATCTTCCCATCACAAAGAATTGACAGATGATGGGAAGATGAGCGTATCTGAGAAAAAGCTAATCTACACAGCTATTATCCTGCTTCTCATGAGTAGTGTATGTGTGTGGCACTTGAATTTTCCTCTTGTTACTGCCTGATTTTCAGTGATATTCCACCAGATGGGGTGGTGATCTGTTATGCCAGATCCCCATCTATCGATCTACCCGCGTCCCCCCCGTGCTTCCGAGTTTTCTGCTGTCATTTCCAGCTGATGACACAAGCACTAACCTAAATGAAGCGGTAATGATACAGTGACATCAGGGGCTGAATTTTCCTCTGGGGCAGGTTTGCTGCTGGAGGAGGGTTGGGTCTGGACTTCTGGCTGCTACCCCAAATCCACCATGTCCCCGCCCATTTTCCTGGGTCTGGTTCATTGGTTATGCAAGGTGGGCGCTTGGTGGGTTCCCAGCACACAGATGGAGCCAGCCATTGCAATACTATGAAAAGGTGACTCATTCAGATAGGGTGGTTGAAATCAGGGAGATTCCAGATGTGAGGAATCACAGACCCAATCTAGCATGCTGCCTCTCCTTGGCGCAGGGCATTAGTTTGCCAACCCATTACACTTCATGTATGAGTTCTTCAAATCTATTAATTGGAAAAGTAGCAGAATTGTACAGTGAAAGACTAACTTTAGCAGTGAATAAACTATTAGTTCCTGGTTAGGTGGTTATCTGACATTATCTAGGGTTTATAAACAATCCTAGATAGTATTTTACTTCCACACATTTTCTCATAAGATAATTGTTGGTCTATTGGGAAGTTGACAATTTAATCAATACAGTACAGTTAGTATTTGTGTAACATTGTGTGAACTGTTCAAAACACCACTGACCATGTTATTAGATAATGATGAAACATTATTCAGAGCTTATTGCTCCCATAAACTCTGAGGGAGTCACTTCCCCATTTTGACACAACTATCCAGGTCATGTAATGAATGATACTTAAAAACAAAGACTCTGAAGGACAAAATGGCACTCTCGAGATGAACTGAATGATTTTCTGTGTGTAAGTGCTGACATGAATTTTTGGGGAGTAAAACAAGTTGCAGTCCATTAAAGGAATGCTCCAGGCTGCAATTTCATATGCAAGTAACCAAGACTTACCAGACTACAAATGAGCGTTCAAGCCTCCCACATGTTCTGAACGCTTGTCTAGTTGCAAAACCTGATAGTACAACATGTTTTGATTATCAGGGTAGCTCCATATGTTCTTGGCTTTCCCTATTTACCCCTTAAATAATAACATATTATCAATTTAAGACAGGAGCAGACCATTGATCCATCTAGCCTACTCATCCAACTTCCCCAAGATTCCCTCGATGCATTTCTGAACGTAATAACCCCGAATCCTATTGGCTCATGGGAATTGTCTAATCCCTTTTTGAATCCAATCACAGTTTCTTGTTCCACCTCACTTACTGGAAGTCTGCTCCATATGTTTATCACCCTTTCATTGAACAAAAATTGCCTCACTTTGCCATTTTCTTTAGTTGTCCTTAATTTGAAAATATGACCCCCCATTCCTCTTTAAAACAACAGTAGAAGAACTTACCTAGATGCAAATTCTCTAGACACTTCCTAATTGTAAATAATTCTATCAAACCCCCTTCGGTCTTATCTTTACAGGAAAAAAGTCCGAAAGCAACCTCTCCTCGCAGCTCTGTCTCCTTAGTTCTGAAATCAGTCTAGTGGCCCTCTGCAGATAATGGGAAATTGAGCTGAATTGGAATGAATGGAGCTGCTCATTATATCTGTGATCTACAGGTTTTATTATGAAGTCATCTTTTGTGACCAGAGTTCTGAATTTACAGAGAATTTGACAGGTTCATTTCCATTTCTGGTAAATTCTATTTGCTTATATCTGAAAGTGTAGCTCGGAGCATTCTGTTAGCTTTAGGGGGAAAACAGTTGACCCTGATTACATTGTGCCTATTTAAATTATGTTATTCAACTTCCATGAAAGTCCATACAACCAAGCTGCTCAGCAATCAAGACTTGTTTGACAATAATACTTAGAATAGGCTTCAGGATAAATGGTGTAGGAAATGGAAAAGTTATAGTTCGACAATACTGTGGAGCAGGTTGGGAATTCGATTTGTTGCATCTAGTCTGCAGTAATCCTGGTTTGTGAGTGCCATCACTAAGTACAAACAAGAAAAGTGTTCCAGTGGTCCGTGCAGTCAATTTTTATTTTGATTAACAGAAGGTGGAAATATTATTAAGCAGCAATATTGAAGGAATACTTGGAGAAACTTGAGCATTTAATCTAGGCTGACACTTCGGTGCAGTACTGAGGGAGTGCTGCACTGTCGGAGTTGCCGTTTTTTGGATGAGACATTAACCCTAGGCCCCAACTGCCCTCTCAGATAGACATAACAGATCCCATGGCACTATTCGAAGAAGAGCTGGGGAGTTTTCCGGTGTCCTGGCCAACAATTACCCCTTAACCAAAAACAGGTTAACTGGTCATTCATCTCATTTACTAAACACCACTCAAACAGATTATCTTGTCATTTTTCTCATTGCTGTTTGTGGGGCTTTGCTGTGAGCAAATTGGCTGCTGCATTTCCCTACATTACAACAGTGAATACATTTCAAAAGTACTTCATTGGCGGTAAAGCTCTTTGGAACGTCCTGAGGTCGTATAAGGAGCTATATAAATGCAAGTTCTTTCTTTCTTAGAAAATTCTAATATATTAACAGATATAATATGCAATGTGTATCTTTTTCCAAATTTCCCCCCTAAAGGCACTGGCTCAAGCCGGGGCATAAGGTGGCAATTCCACAATCCAGCACTCCCAGGTGAATGGTGCACACAGGGAGCACATCTAAGGAAATCTCTGGCACACAGCCTATAATTTTCCATCCATTCATTTTAATGAATGGAAAATGACCGTTGCATACCCATAATTTCCTCAGCAGGTGCTTCCTGAGAGCACCGGTGCCCACTGGGAGCCCCAGATTGAGGAGTTACCCCTATAGTTTCACAGGCACCAGAGGCCTCTGATACTGCGCTCAGATGTCCATTGTTCATGTGTGATTCTAAGGAGGAAGTATTGATAGTTATTTGGCTATGGGGGGATTGATTGTGTCTTCTCCCAATGTCCACATTTGTGCACTATCCAGTGAGAATCACTGGACAGTGATCAGGAGCAGGAATCCTGGCTGATGATACAACATCCTAGGGTGGGGTCATTGAAGGTAATTGTAGCACATCCACTACTGTCTTGGCTGAGATCAGGTAATTCATCACAGACCTGGGCAATGCTGAGCTGCATGGTTCATTAGATCACCTAGCCTTGCATTTACCCACTGAGCCATGGAGGATTGCCACTTCATCCACAGTGATAATGGAAATACACATTGGGAATTCAGGTACGCATCCCCAATGATTTTTCATCCATTGCACACTTATGCTCCCGTCGTGGAGTTTCACATACCAGGAGCACATATTGGGAATTTGAATGCATGTGCCACACGATTTTCTGCCCACACCAGGAGTGGGATATATTTTTTACACACATGTTTAAAGCTTTTTGTTCTTCTCCCGCTCATTTTATAATTCGTTTTCTTCTCTGTCAGTACTTTTACAGTATTTAAAGACTGTAATGCAAATGTATAATGTGACATTGCAAAGAATAATTATAATGCATAAATAGTGGCAGCCTACTGTGTGGCATCATGGATTGTTTTGAAGTATTTCAGACTGGGTTTGTTCTGAAGTTTTGGGCACACATTGGCCTAACTGACAAAGATGGCAAATTAACTATTTTTGTCATTTGAAACAAACGTGTTTTTTTGTAATCTCTCAATTTTTATTACAAATGCTTTTCATATATAAAGTTTCAATATAAGAGAGCACATACCACTATGGCTATTCTGCCTTTTATTTACTTCAGCTTAGAGACCGTTCAGCACAATGAAAAAATGAACACATTTATCCCCTCTAACTAAAGCCTGGTCTAGTGATTGCATAGATTACTAGCTGGACCTTGTAATGACTCAGATTTGATTGCTTTTTTTTACTAGCCTGAAAGATGTTCATTATTCAGTGCTGAAAAACAGAAAACTGCAGCAAAAAACCAATTGCAACATGAGCTCATGTTGCTTCTACTATAAATCATCGACTTTATTTTCAATTGGAGTTTGAATGAAATCAATTTTCTTCATTACCCTAGTGTTCCTGGTATCTTATGAACAAGGCAAGCTTCTCTAGTTTGCAGCCTTTACTTTAATCTCTGAATTTAAAGCATTGACATTTGTTCAGGTGTCCCTTTCTTTTCCAGATATATCTTTAGATCTTACAGCACTGCCCTCAAAAGTACAAAAGAGATTAACACTTCCATTCAAAAATAAAAGTTCAGAAATAACACAGCTTGTTTTTTAAAAAACTTTTGAAAGCTTTGATTTGCATTTAGTGCACTGATTATGTATTAAAACAGCAACTTGCATTTATATAGCATCTTTAACATAGAAAAATGTCCCAGAGTCCTTCACACAAACCAAAGAAGGAGATATTAGGAGGGTGTCAAAGTGGTGAATTTTAAGGTGGGCTTTAAAGGAAGAGAGGGAGGTGGAAAGGAAGAGGAGTTTAGGAAGGTAATTCCAGATTGTGGGCCTCAGTGGCTGAAGGCACATCTACCAATGGTGGTGTGAGAGGAAAGGAGGATGTACAAGAGGCCTGAGTCAGAGAAATGGAGAGTTCTGGGGGGCTGTAGTGCTGAAGGAGGTCACAGAGATAGGAAGGGTGAGGCCATGATAGAATTTAAATATGAGGATCAGAATTTTAAATTGGAGGTGTTGGCAATAATGGGACTGATTTATCCATTGATGTAAAGTACATTCAGTTTACCAGTTTGGAGCACTGATGAAAGTAAGGCACAGAAAAGCCCACTTTATGAGGAATTTTAGATTATTGTCGATGACATGTGGAAATGGAGAAATGTGCTTTTACAGTTCAGAAGGACAATGCACCACAACTTAAAGAGGACGAATGAGAAGTACTGAGGTTATTTCAGAACTAGTACAACACGCTAGTAAAAGCATGCCCCACTTATTTAGAGATGAGAAAGATTGTTCTTTAACTATCCTTATGCACGTATAAAACTAACTGGACGAAACCACCCTGCTTTAGTTAACAAGTTATTTTACATTTTCGGCTCTCTCGAAAGATATATACATATATAATATATACATATATGTATAAAATGTGTATATGTATGTGTGTGTATATATACATATATGTATTTAGATACTTTTGTACACGGTTTGCATCTCTGCAAAATTACATCTTAAACAATGTGTAGCATTAGTTTCTTTACAGGTGGCCTTCAATAGGCAAAACCATGCCAGCACTTGTGGTAGCAAAAGCTAATAAAATCCCTTACTTACTATGTGCAGTCTATAATCAAAGTCATAGGTTGGAAGGCTATAGGAGGGCCAGGGGTTCCTGAAGTTTGTGGAGATGACAGTGCTGCTGATTTGTGCGATGGTAGTCACAGGTGTTTTCTGTGATAATGATTTTCACTTTCATCAGATTCAAAACTGTCTTTGTGCTCTGCCATGAAACAAACCATGTACTATCATTGCAACAGCAATATGCGAACAAAACCCTGTGCTCATCTTCTGCCATCTTTTGCATTTAAATAGAAAAGCTGTCACTGCAGGAGGAGGAAATTGATGCTGCTGAACCATAGTACGCACATCATCACTCTGTGTCACTTGTATTGCAGATGCCAGCCTAGACATATTCATTTAGGAAGGTTTTAGCAGCGAATTTCATGAGGCAACACAAATGTGAGTCACTGGTGTTGGGTGACGAAGGGACTGAGGTAGTGGGTGAAGAAAGAGAGGCTGTTGCTGTGTGGAGTTACAGCATGGTTATGGTACAGCTGAGTTGCTTTATAATTCCGACCTGACGAATTGGAGGATTCTTCATGGGTACAAGCTGGTGGGAAAGTCTCTTGCTTTGTTGTACAAGATGATACAAGCTGGTCTGGATAGATTTGTGGATGCTATCACGCAATTGGGCAGTGTTGTGCAGCTAGGGTTACTGTACTCTGCAAGCTGTTATTGTACAGGATACAGCATCACTAATATCTGCAGAAGAAACAGGAACATAGGAACAGGAGTAGGCCATTCAGCCCCTCGTGCCTGCTCCGCCATTTGATAAGATCATGGCTGATCTGTGATCTAACCTCATTTGGCCCATATCCCTTAATACCTTTGGTTGCCAAATAGCTATCTATCTCAGATTTAAATTTAGCAATTGAGCTAGTATCAATTGCCGTTTGCGGAAGAGAGTTCCAAACTTCTACCACCCTTTTTGTGCAGAAATGTTTTCTAGTCTCGCTCCTGAAAGGTCTGGCTCTAATTTTTAGACTGTGCCCCCTACTCCTAGAATCCCCAACCAGCGGAAATAGTTTCTCTCTTTCCACCCTATCTGTTCCCCTTAATATCTTATAAACTTCGATCAGATCACCCCTTAACCTTCGAAACTCCAGAGAATACAACCCCAATTTGTGTAATCTCTCCTCGTAACTTAACCCTTGAAGTCCGGGTATCATTCTAGTAAACCTATGCTGCACTCCCTCCAAGGCCAATATGTCCTTCCGAAGGTGCAGTGCCCAGAACTGCTCACAGTACTCCAGGTGCAGTCTAACCAGGGTTTTGTATAGCTGCAGCAGAACTTCTGCCCCCTTGTACTCTAGTCCTCTAGATATAAAGGCCAGCATTCCATTTGCCTTCTTGATTATTTTCTGCACCTGTTCATGACACTTCAATGATCGATGTACCTGAACCCCTAAGTCCCTTTGGACATCCACTGTTTTTAACTTTTTACCTTTTAGAAAGTACCCTGTTCTATCCTTTTTTGATCCAAAGTGGATGACCTCACATTTGTCTACATTGAATTCCATTTGCCACAGTTTTGCCCATTCACCTAATCTATCAATATCGCTTTGTAATATTATGTTTTCATCTACACTGCTTACAATGCCACCAATCTTTGTGTCATCGGCAAACTTAGATATGAGACTTTCTATGCCTTCATCTAAGTCGTTAATAAATATTGTGAATAATTGAGGCCCCAAGGCAGATCCCTGCGGGACTCCACTAGTCACATCCTGTCACCTTTCGCTCAGCCAACTTCCTAACCAAGTCCGTACTTTTCCCTCTATTCCATGGGCTTCTATCTTAGCTAACAGTCTCTTATGTGGGACCTTATCAAATGCCTTCTGGAAGTCCATATAAATAACATCCATTAACCTCAGGCACATAAGAGTTAGCTGGATTACTTTTCAGAAATGCTTCTGCTAATGATGCCAAGGCATTGAGTCCACAGTCTAAGACACAATAAAGGGAGGTTTTGACGCACTAGGGACACCCATCAGGGAGAGGATCAAAGACTTTGTAACAATGCAATGGTCTCTGCTCGCAACGATCCAGACAACAGTTAGGACTCACTGATCCATTGCCAGCATCTGCCTCTGGTCAAGTGAAAGTAGAAACATCCTAAAGCATCCAAAATGCTACATGTGAAAAAGGTAGGCCATGCTAGAATACTGGCAGGACTGTCTGCTTTGCAATGCGTAGAGGCAGACGGCCAGTGGAATCACAGGCAGGTCCACAGGTGACCCCTCAGGGATCTTGCAACGCCACTTCTTCCAGTAGAGTATTACGTAAGAAAGAACATAACACACTAGAACTCAAAACACACAGGAACAGCACATGGTGCATCATGTTAAACATATTGCATACATGTACAGTTACATCAATAAAAGTAAATATTGGACATAGTAAAGGTTGCAGTCATCACTTTTTAATGTAAAAGAAAGACGTGCATTTTAATGGCACCTTTCACGACCTCAGGACGACCCGAAGCGCTTTACAGCCAATGAAGTACTTTTGAAGTGTAGTCACTGTTGTAATGTAGAAAACTTAAATTAATATTAAAATAAAATGTGTTCGGCATTCTGGGAGAAAAAAGAAATACTTAGATTTATGGCAAAAAAAAATCAGCCAGGCAACTTTAATTAAAATGTATTGACAATGTTCTGTGTTCTATCTTTGTGCTTTCAGAAACACTATGTATAGGATTCAAGGGAAAAAAGTCATTGATGCTGATCACACCTGTGCTGCTTCAGTCACTGGTGGGGTGCTGCTTGTTTCCCCTCCTCCTCTTCCTGGAGCCTAATTTGCTACAGCATTCACATGCCACTTTCAGTGGTAATACCATGCATCATGTGACAAACTACTGATACTCTGTCAACTCACTTCCTCGTGGGGTATAGGGTTTTTGCAGAGGTATCGCCAACTGCATTTGGATTGGTCAATCCATGTCTCCCATGAGCTAACATTCTCTCTTCCCCCTTGAACAGTAGGAGAACCCTTGATTCCCTTAAGACGTGTCGGGAACACTCCTGGAAAATAAGGACTAATGTAGTAAAATTTTTGTTAGATGTTGCATACCATTTGAATGTTGAGGGAGCAGTAACTTTATCTGTTGATTAAAGGAAAGGCACTTTTGGCAGGTGCATGAATGACATAAGTGGGCTGAATTGTGCCTTTTATTTATGGAATGCCAAATGGTTGGTAAATTTGCTCTCCACCTGGTGCTGAACTTGTGCTGCTGAACTCATGCTGCTGTGGGATATACTTATCAGGAAAGGCTGAACAGGCTGGGACTCTTTTCCATAGAAAAGAGAAGGCCGAAGGGTGTCCTGATAGAGATCTTTAAGATTATGAAAGGGTTTGATAGGGTAGACGTAGAGAAAATGTTTCCACTTGTTGGCGAGACCAAAACTAGGGGCCATAAATATAAGAGAGTCACCACTAAATCCAATAGGGAATTCAGGAGAAACTTCTTCACCCAAAGAATGGTAAGAATGTGGAACTCTCTACTACAAGGAGTAGTTGAGGCAAATAACATAGATGCATTTAAGGAGAAGCTAGATAAGCACATGACAGAGAAAGGAATAGAAGGATGTGCTGATAGGTTGAGATGAAGTGGGGTGGGAGGAGGCTCGTGCGGTGCATAAACGCCGGCATTGACCAGTTGGGCCGATCGGCCTGTTTCTGTGCTGTAAACTCTATGTAACTTGATGTATGATGGCGTATGGCAGATATTGGCACCTATTGCCTCAGTGGTACAGCGTCAAGCTACATATTGGCTGATCCTAATTCAAAGCAGAAGTGAAGCACCCAATGATATCTGGAAGCACTCAGTGAGGTAGAAACTTAGTGTAGTGGTCACTGTCATTTTCACTGTCCGGATATTGTTCCTTATTTACAGGAGCTTGACACAGGCCTGAGATAGCATTCCTGTTCAGCTGCATCCTCCTTCTTTGCTGTTCATTGTTGAGGTGATGTGATGGCAGTACTCATGCTGCACTGGGAAGCCTGCCAGAAAGTCAGCCATCTAATTTTAATGTTCCACATTAACTGCTGCTTAACAATTAGTTAACTCGCAAACAAAAAGCAGGAACACCAGGTCTGTGCTTTAACGAGTGTTAGAAATCACAGAGCTGATTATTCCTTATCCTTGCCCCTGGGGGAATTCCCAGTCCCATGAGCACAAAGGCCATGAAGCTGAAACTTGGATCGCTGACACTCCACTCCTTTTATGTTGCCCCAGGATTTCTGGGGCTAACCGGGGGGCACAGTACTTGACCTGCACCTGCAGTAAGTGATGGCCTGATGAAGCTAAATTAATGAGGCAGATGCAGGCATTCCCAGCCTCTTCTCGTCTCACTTCCCTTTACGACCATTTCCTGGGCACCTCAATGCATGGTCACTCGAGGACCGTAGCACTATGGCCTACCCCAGCTACCTTGCAGGTCCTGGGGGCAGGCTGAAAACTTTAAGGTGAGTGAATTTGTGTAAGCTCCTGATACACCCCCACCCCCCTCACCCACCCAGAATGTTAAAGTTTTATCAGGACCTTTGATCAGTAACCACAAGATCCCAATCTCTAAGGCCCCACATGCAGCTGCAGGTCTGCGAGATCTGCAGCTGTGTCTGATTTTCCTGCCCCTTCCACCAGTGTTAGGCCTGCCACGGCGCAGACCTGCACTTGGGGTGCCCCCAAATGGCCTGGGATGGGAAATCCCAGTCCACTTGCACTCCTATCCAGCACTGGGAATGCTGGCGATGGAGGGGAGGTAGGTGAAAAACCTGACCTCTTTACTCCCAGAGACAAGTTTAGGAGAGTGGGCAAAAATATGCTAACGTCCATTAATGCTAACACATCAAATTCCTATCCCATAATGTAACTTTAGAACATGTCAGCTCTAATAGTACAGAGTAAATGAAACTCCTTAAGATGTTGAATTCTAATTCCTGTCCAACCTGTAGCTGACTGCATTAAGCACAGTACACTGCCACCCTGTGGAAGTATCGTGGTTGCAATGCAAACTTTGTTTTAAACTCACACTGAAAAGGAGTCAAGTGATTCACAACTTCTGTTTTGAACATTCATTTCATGGTGTATATTTACTCCTGGCTTGAAACATTTGGCAGTTTAAAAAGAACCAGAGCATTTGTGGAAACAGTGCCTAGCACCTGTGCTATCACGTAACTCCACTTATTCACACGCAGGCTGTTTGGATGACAGTGGGGTCCTCTACACAAAGTTGGTAAAGATGCTTAAAATGTGGATGAAGTCAGTAAAATTGTGCCTTGCAGTCTCCATATTACAAATGGATATTGAAGCACTGGAGAAAGTGCAGAAAAGATTTACAAGGATGTTACCAGAATTGAGAGGATGCAATTATCTGGAAACGTTCAGCAGGCTGGGCTCTTTGCTCTCGAAAAGAAACTAAGAGGAGACCTGATTGAGATCTTTAAAATTATGAAGATATTCGATAGGGTCGATGTGGAGAAAGTGTTTCCACCTTTGGGTGAGTCCAGAACAAGTGGGCATAAATGTAAGATAACCCTAACAGATCAAATGAAGAATTTAGGAGGAATTTCTTTACGTAGATAGTAGTGAGAATGTAGAACTCCTTGCCTCGTAGAGTGGTTGAGGATAAAGGGGATATTAGATGCATACATGAGGGAGAAGGGAATAGAGGGATATGGGGACAGGGTGGGAAAAGATAATTAGAGCAGGAGGAAATTTTTGTGGAGTGGTGAACACTGGTATAGACCAGTTGGGCCAATTGGCCTGTTTCTGTTTTGTAGATTCTGTGTAATTCAGATGGGGTACGAGGTCACAAGTACCAACAGCCCTTGAGTAGGTTACCTAAATGGCTGTTCTTCGCATTTGAGCCAAGAGAATGACGCCATTAATTTATCCGAGAATTCTCCCAATCGACCAGCGTAACATGGGCAGAAGATCTGGAGAAGCCCCAGGGAAATTCTACTACTGAGTGTCAGTATGCTATGTGACCATCACAGCCAATCCTCTCCTAACCCAACATCCATAGATAAGAACTTTCCAGCATGGGTCACTAGATGGGAATCTGGAGCAGGAATCTTGGCTATTTCTTCCCTTCCTCGCCTGCGGGCGCTCAGGTTAATTGTAGCACCTCAACTACTACTTGATTGAGATCAGTCATCTCAGCACAGACTGGGGATCAAACCTGGGACCTTCGTGGTCTGTCCAGCGCAGTAGCACACTGAATTGTCAGTGGGAGCTGTTACAGAAGTAAATCTATGGACAAAAACTACTTTCTGGAAGAAGGGAAGGTGATCTAACAAACAGACAATAACAGCAGAAGGCTGAATTACGCTCTTCAAATTTTCATGTCAGGAAGAACTTGTTATTTTATCAAAAGTTTAACTCTGGCACATAATCTGATCTATTCATTACCTAAAACAAAAGCAAAATATTGCAGATGCTGGAAATCTAAAATAAAATTACCTAAAATGGGAGCGGTTGCTGTGTCAGTTGAAATAGTTTTATTTTTCAACACTGCCTCCATCACTTTCATAAGCATTACCTCTGGTGGTTTAAAAGAACCCAGTGAAACCTGGTAGGGGGTGCAGTGAGAGCCACAGCACTGAACAGAGCTTTAATAGAGCCCCTCAGGGACTATGAGCCATCATTGCAAGGTCATCATTGCAAGGACGTCATCCTTTTATTAAAGGGACCGGATTTACCAGTTACATTTGAATATGGTTCCCCATAAACTTTTACCAATTAACTATGAGGATGAAAAGAGGGAATAATGAATGAATGAGGTGTGCTGAAACTATCAGTGGCATAACAAAATCCAATATAAAGCCATGTCTTGGAGCTTATTATTTCCATCAAATCATGAGTTTTCTCATATTATAAGAAAAGAAGACAAACCAACTTTAAGAGAGAGTGCATGGGGAGAACAATTGGAATTTGAATCAAACGTCTGAAATATTCTCAGTGAGCATCCCGGTAGGTTTACAAAAAGCCATCTCAGTTACTCTGCCACTTGTGATTGAATTCAGATTGCTAGATTAGCCATTGTTTTCCCAGCTGCTGTCTAAGTGTAATTTTATTTTTCATTCCTCAAATTATTCCCTCTTATTTTCTCCTCTTACTCGCCCTCTCCTGAAGGTGAAGACTGAGGTGTAGTTCTGCAGGTGCCAGCAACTCCCCAGTACCTGACCCAAGTGGCCATTCTTGTGATCTTGGACAGTGATGTTGACATGCTGTTTGACCAACCTAAAACACACACACACACACACACACACACTCTCTCTCCTAGAGGTCACTGGTTAGTAATCAAGAGTGTGAACATTGTATGAATCCATAGCCAGTGACACCTTAGTGAAGGGCCAATGTCCAAAGTGCAGGCTGACACCGAGGTTGAAAGAATAGCAGACAATTCAAGGTAAACATAATTGTAACACCCTGCCTGAGATTAGTTAACTAAGCACAAACCAGGGACCTTAATCTTATTTTTCAGTAACTTTGTTGTTTTTGTTCATTTTATTGTGATTTTTTTTTTCTCCCACACAAATTTAGGCCCTGTTAGTTTGACTGGTATTACTTGTATGAGGAAACATTCTTTCTGACATGCTTTCATATTTTAAGAGATCTGAATACTGCTGTGCACAATATATTGAGACCTTTACGATCAGTTTTTACTGATTTCCACTGATAAATTCCCAGTTGTTTTGGGGGTGTGGGGTTGCGGGGTGGTGGGGAGGGGGTTGCTGTGAATCAGTAAAAATAAATTTCCTTCTGAATTTCAGAAGAACATCCCAGAATTTCCCATTGTTTTCTTACCAAAAATCAGGTCTGGAGATGCGCGCGCATTACATCCCTTAATATCAGGACCCATGTGAAAGAACCTTGATAATGACTACAGTTATGTTAGTAACAAAATGGGCACACTGCATTCAATGATAACAACATGACATTCATAGCACGTACTGCAAAAATACATTTAGCATCAACTATTTCATACTTCAGTCAGACTTAACAAATATTTCTACTCAATGATACTACGTTGGCAATGTACTGCTTCAAGCAAAGACTTTAACAGTCAACATTTTGAAGTACACAGTCCACTCACAAACATTATAACTTTTAAATTTATAAGTTTTACCACTAAAATAGCTTGGCAGCGTTTTGTGACCATGGAAACTTACATTACTTTGTGAACTGCCATTGAGGTCCATAAATGTGGTATCTGTGAACTGTATAACTAGTTGATAGTTGTCATTTAGCTTAACAATATTGCATTGTGCTGTGCTGTATAGTGCTAAATAACTAGGGGGCACTGTAAATCACTAAGCAGCACAATATAGCACAATACAAATTTACCCTTTCTTGGGCACTAATTTTCCCTCTGATTTTCTCCCAGTTGTTTAAGATACAACCTGAAAAAAACAAGTTTTTAAATCTGCATTAAAAACTGACTTTAAAGGCCCTTAATAATATGCCTACCTTCTATTCAACAGAAAAATCAGAGGAAAGACAACTCCAGTGTCTACTCATTCTCCTCCTACAGTATTTCAGAGACAGAAATACAATGCCAGACACCAGCATCACTGGACATCACTGGACATAATGAGATGGGCTAACTTTTATTGAGGAAGGCTCCTTCTTTTCTTCTGTGCCTGTGTACTCCCAGCCTCAGAGGAGCATTCCTACTGCATCAGAGTAAAATTTTCCATTTCCACATATAGCTTCCTGATGTGAGACCACCAATTTTGCTAAATTTTGCACTGTGGAATTTCCTCTGGCTGGGAAGTCAGTGATGAGGGGTCATCAATTTAAAATTGTCACTGAGAGTGAGGAGAGAGGTTAGAAGACATTTCTGTGTGCAGCGGATTGTTGGAGATGGAATGCTTTGCCACAGCGAGTGGTTGAGACAGGGACAATATTAAGTGTAAGTTGCACAAATATTTGAAGCAAAGGAAGATGCAGGGCTGTGGGAAGAGAGCAGGAGAGTGAGATAGTATTGGAACACTTTAGCAAATACATGATGGGCTGAATGGCCATCTATATTATAAACTTTGTGATTCTATAGTACACTCACTAGAAACTGGTTTGAATCAATTCAAGCTCATTTCACTTAGGAGCTTTGCAACTGACAAATAGCAAAGATTTTTATTCCACCAATCAATCCTGGGTCCTAAAAGTGCGAGGACACTGCTAATCCACTGTGTCGCCCAATCTGCTAGATGTGTTGTATTTTAACTTTCTGCATTTTCTTTTCAGAAGAATGACAAAGGGCCACAGCTCCTGAATAACTTGCCAGCAAGGGTCCCTGAGGGCGGATTACTACAGATTACCAACCGACTGTTGCGAGCAGCAGACAAAGACGCCAGTGACTCCGAGATCATCTTCAATCTAATAAGTGCAAAGGAAGCCCCTAAATTTGGTAGTTAATAATTCATCTTATGAACAATTCACCAGATGCCTCTTATGAGGAAAGAGCGACTCCCATCGCAAAATTTGGCTAGGCTGCTCTTGGTGCAGCAGGTGCAGGCAAGCCTGCCCATTGAGCCCACTCAACCTTATTTTACCAATGTCATATTTCATTTCATGGGGTGGAGGAGCGGAATAAAACTGAAACTTTTATAAAGATTAGAAAATGATGCCAAGCACCGTTGAATGTTTATGTTTCATTCAGTTTCAGTTTTGTAGGGACTTGCAATTTGTTGCCTGATTTCACTCTTTGTTTCCAGTAGCACCAGTTATATACAGCATGTTTTGTGTTTACTTATTGTGCATTTATTGTTAACCTTAATTCTTAATAGGTGATGTGATCCTTTTGGTGCCAATGCCAGCTGATGGCCCAGCAGATGGGTGGCAAAGGCTGCCTGATGGGAAAATAGCTACTGTGACTAACTCGTTTACTCAGCAGGACCTTAACGATGGTATTGTGTGGTACCGACACTCAGGGGTAACCTCTGCAGAGGACTCATTCAAGTTTCAGGTACTGACATTGTGGGATTGGTATTAAGAGTCTTTAGTTGCTTTGAAATTGCTGTATTACAATGATCGTGTCACCGGCTTCTGACATGTTGGTGTCACGCAGACACCAACATCAACACCAATGTAAATTTGCCAGATTTGCTACGGCTGGCAGCTAGGAAGACCCAGTCAGAGAAAAACCCAGCAAATTCAGCTGCATGAATCCTGTGCTTTAGGGAGTAGCAGCCTGACATGCTCCTGAACCCAATGTAAAGAAACATCAGGAAAACACCTGAAAAACTACTCAGAACTGAAATTTGATAAAAACAGAAAAGGCTGGAAATGCAGGTTGATCAGCATTTGAACAAGAAAGAAGTTAATGTTTAAGGTGCAACCCTTCATCAGAATTGGCATGGTTAGACTGCAAAAGCCCTTTTTTTTATAGGACTGACGAGGACAAGG
This sequence comes from Heptranchias perlo, assembly GCF_035084215.1. Taxonomy (NCBI): domain Eukaryota; kingdom Metazoa; phylum Chordata; class Chondrichthyes; order Hexanchiformes; family Hexanchidae; genus Heptranchias; species Heptranchias perlo. The sequence continues at coordinate 121,178,665 of NC_090325.1, read as the reverse complement.
CACCTACTTTTAAAGCTTTTCCGTTAATTCTCAGACAGCCTGACCGTAAAATAAAAAAACCACCAGTATCTTAAATCCACCAGTTTTTTCCTCATCCCCCAAAATTTGTTTTGTAGGTAATTAGCCTATGATATAATTAGTGATAAGTAAGCTTCGTAATCCGAAAGAGGAATCTGTCACACCCCCACCCAACCAACATATAGGAACAGGAGTAGGCCATTTAGCCCCTCGAGCCTGTTCCGCCATTCTATGAGACCATGGCTGATCTGTGACCTAACTCCAGATATCCGCTGTAGCCCCATATCCCTTAATACCTTTGGTTGACAGAAATCTATCAATCTCAGATTTAAAATTAACCATTGAGCTAGCATCAACTGCCGTTTGCAGAAGAGTGTTCCAAGCTTCTACCACCCTTTGCATGTAGAAGTGTTTCCTAACTTCACTCCTGAAAGTCCTGGCTCTAATTTTTAAGACTATGTCCGCTAGTCCTAGACTGCCCAACCAGTGGAAATAGTTTCTCTCTATCCATCCTATCAGTTCCCCTTAATATCTTGAAAACTTCAATCAAATCATTCCTTAATCTTCTAAATTCCAGGGAATACAACCCTAGTTTGTGTAACCTCTTACTTCCGTAAATTATGGTGAGTCCCTGTCCCTGATTCAAAATTAGTTTCCTTGGGGCGTGATATCCTCTTCCTCTACTGTAAATACTGATGCAAAATAATTATTTAACATATCCACATATAATTCGCCAGTTCATTCATATCATTGAACTACAGAGAATGCTTGGAAATTTATCAAAAATGTAATTCTACTCAATCCCACTATAATTTATATTCCAGTCCTTCATTTCAGGATTACCTCAGTGGCTGGTGTATTCTGGATAAAATTATTGGACCTCTTTAACATAAAAAAGAAACACCCCAACTTATTGGTAATTAGAAGTGAAAACTTTAGCAGACTATTACACCCCCTCCCCCCATCTCCCCTCCCCTCCCCCCCCCCCCACCCCCACCCCCAGCCCAGGGTGCTGGATTTGATTGTAAGACATTGTTACATTGGCAAGAAAATGTGGGTCTACGATTCTGCCACCAGTTTTAGCAGTGGAAATGCAGGAAGCCTGACACTTGGAGGCCACTCTCCTGCAATAGAAACTAAACAAGTAGCAGTGTAAAAGCATTTTTTAATGTCCTGCTGCCACCCTGACTGAGAATAGCCAGCACAGCACAGATTGGGAATTGAATTTGGGACCTTGCTGTTGTATTCCTCAGTAACACCCCATATGATGCATTTACCCACTGAGCCACTGACCCCAGTTCCCATTTTACTTTGTTCAAATATTTTATTACTTTCCAGCGGTTTATTTTAATACTGTTTTCTTTAAAATTATTTTTTTAAGAGTACACAAAACATACAAATCTGGGTGGTTTCAGACTTGTGTTTTGCATTGATAATATTGCTGTCCAGTGGCCAAGAATTGGTGTGCAAAAATAGAGGTCAAAAGTCTTTGGGGGCCATTAAAATGAGAATGATGTTGTGTAAACTAATTGAAGCTGTTTAGTGGAACGTTTTAGAACCTGGGTAGTGATCTAGCAAAAAAAAACAATTCATTCTGTTGGTTGTAGTTGCTTCCTTAATTGAATACATTTTATCCACACATATTATTGAATAATAAGCATTGAAACTAAAATATCTAAAGGATGTGCAATAGGATACACTTTTAAGGACCAGTTTTCTGACTTCATTTTAAAGTACAGCTGTCTCAGTCCTTGACTGAATGTCAGGTGAATATGCGCCACAACGCTTTTATTATTTTACATAAAATGGGCCTGCAATCCTCCAGTCTCCTAAGCAACGGATTTTACAGTGACTTATCATGCTTGAGCCTGAGACTTCATTGCAGATAAGTGCTGGGATCCCAATCAAGTGGAGTGACCTCAGCTGTTCAGGCCACACTGGAGAACGCAGTAATGTGAAATGCAATATCCATATGAAACTATCTAAAGCTCTTTGATTAATGTTTATATGGAGTGTCTTATTATTAGCTCAGACTTTTAAAGCTGAATTTCCATTTTGTTGCAACCACATTTACATTGATTTTAATTTTGCAACAAAACGCAAACCCATTAAAGATGAGTTGTAAAAAGGATCTTTTGTAACAGTGCAGATATTGTGATACTGCTTTGAGATAACAGCTAATTTTACAAATTTATGCTCCCAGTTAGGAAATATTGCTTATTAGATGCGCGATTTTGTGAACGTTCCCCAACAAGTAAGAAGTCATCATTTATCACTAAGAAAGTTTAAACTGTACAAATAAACTCAGAATTAAAATATATCAGGTGGTTTCTATAATGGATGACAATCTGCAATTTCTGTTTATGCCTCGGCGACAAGATGAAAATGTACCCCATAAGGTCTGATTAATGTGCAAGTTACTGGGTGAATAAAAACTGGCACCATCAAAATATTTGAATCAAATGTATGTGGTTTTTAAATCACTATCGCTGTAGAATAAATACTGAATGCAGGATGAAAATCTTGTAATGCCATGTTTACCTACTAAATAACAGTGACTACATTTCAAAAGTAATTTATTGGTTGTGAAGTATTTTGGGATGCCCTGAGGACTGGAAAGACACCATATAAATGTAATTCTTTCTTTTATTACAAGTTTATTAGAATTCTACACCAGAGTCCATTTTTGCACAGCTACACCCCTTTCTGTTCACTGTGCTGTAAACTATGTCTCTTAGCCACATTCCAGGAATGTAGGCAGCAAGCTTGCTTTGCAGGATAAAAACAACACAAAATGTGCTGCAAATTGTGACAGCAACAGAAGAGGTGGGAATACACAGCAAGGAGCAGCTCACAATCATTTAGAGGATTGAGACATTGGACTCTCACCATTGAAGATTACAATCACATTTTTGTATTAACATTTAAGAGTATTACAACTTTGCTCACAACACACAAAGAACCAAGCAAATAGATATTGATTTTCTTTTGGTTGAATATGAAACAAATTACAGTTCCTTGGAACAAACATTTTTCAAATCCTTTTTATGTAAGCATAGCAATATACCATCCAATAAACAAGCCAAGGAAACAATTTCTGCCACCCACCAGTTTTTTTTTGATGCAGGTTACAAATGATGCCAGGACCTACACTGGAGCTGAAAGCCATATATTTCAAATTGGAATTTTACCGAAAAATGAAGATGCCCCACAGCTAGCTCCAGGAGTTATTACCCCTCTACAAGTCACGGTAAGAATTACCTCATTAAGTCACCCCGTTTCTGCTAGACTCTTCCAAGTTAAATTTAATAAATTCTTTGCATGAGGTTCTCAAGAAGGAAAGGTAAACAAACCCATTTGCTTTTAACTACTTACAAAGAGGGTGGGTGTATGTGTGGAACACAATCCATCGGGAGATAGTAGAGTTAGATTGGGTCAGCAAATTCAAGAGCGAGCTAGATATTGCATCAGGACCTGCTGACTGTGGACGTGTGGGGGGTAATTTTCAACTTCGCCACCTGGGCGGTAAGCTGGCAGAGCGGATCGTCCGCCCTGTATAAAACATGAACCTGAACCAAAATTGTGTAGGTTGTATAGAGGGCGGGTGACCTGCCCAGGCAGCAAAGCTGAAAATTTACTCTGCTGTTTTATAAGTGCTGTAAAATATAGGCTCCAATGTTGAGGTGCAGATGGAATTTTCTTACCCGGGGTTTTAATGGCCTTTTGGCATTTTAGCCATGTGGTAAATAACAATATAGTTGTCTGTCCATTGGTCCATTTAAATCTTTAAATACTGTTTTAAATATAATTCAAATTCAAATGTATTTTGATATTTAATCTATTAACAGGCTTTTAACTGCAAGCATTATTTATACCTGTTTCATTTTTATATCCTTCTCACAGAAAAAAAGGTCTCACATTTGATGAATAGAAAATAAGTGGGAAGAACATTTATTCTGTGAAATACTTTCAGATAACCAGCACTTTTTTTGTTAGGCACTTGAAGATCGAGTTACAGTAATCCAGGCTTCGCAATTGTCCTTTGTAGACAGAGACACGCTAAGCCAGGATCTAATCTACAACATCACGGTTCCACTGCTCCCAGAACATGGCAAGTATTAATAATACATATAGTGGGGAAAGATTTCCTCTGTTCTATATAAATGTATTGAAGATTTTGATACACATAGCACACAGAGGAAATCTTCCCTACTGCTTGCTTTGTGAGGGATTATTAATTTGTTTGTCAAATATGATGGTAAATTTGAAAGAAAACAGATAAAAAAGTAACATTTGTTTTGACGTAAGAAAAGTCGAGGATTATAAAAGGCCATTTGGCCAACCGAAACTCCTTTCTCCAGTACATTAACTCTCCCTTCATGGCATTTAATTGAATAACACTATTGTTTAAAATAATTGTTCTCAGGATATGGGCGACACTGACAGAGCTGCATTTATTGTCCACCTCAAGTTGCCTGTAGAATGCAACTGAACTAGGGCACTTCAAACGACATTAAGGGGGTGAATTTTTGTGGTGGTTCTCCCATTCGTGTGCTGTAACTTTGGCAGAAGAGTCATGACAACCTCAGAAAAACAGCGTAAACAGTTTTTGCACCATTTTTTCAGGGACTTCCACCAAAGCTACAGCAGACTGGCAGGAAACCCCCCGTGGAAATTTGCCCCTTAAGAATCAGCACATGGTGTGGACTAGAGTAAGGCTGTAGGCCAGACTCGGTCGGGGTGTCCGGTTTCTTTCCCTGAAGGACATTAATGAACCAGTTGGGTTTTTAGATCAGTCATGGAGCACTCATGGTAATTTTTTTCCACATTCACCCTATAATTCCAGTCATGTATTCTATATATTTACCAAAAATTGATAATAACCCATAAAATGAGGTCAATGGAAAAGAAAATCAGGCGGAGAGAGGCCTGCAGATTCGATATCCCCCGAGATCAATTTATATCCCTGTGTCGTTCAGTTTCTGGCCAAATGCCTTAATTTATCTTTGAGTACCTCCGACGCTTCCTCTCTATATTATTTATTCCCATATGGATTACCACCACGGGCTCCATTCTGACTTTCTGCACTGACATTCACGTTTCCTCAATATTTACAATGGTATCGCCTGGCAGATAAATCACCAGCCTGTTAACTTTATATTTATGACAAAAAGAACTGTTCACCACTGGATCTGCAGTTACGATAACCTCCAATTTCCTCACCACAGCTTTTCCCCTTGTTCCACTAAACTGCTCCATCTTTTCCTAAATTTCCCCTTCCTCCTCTGGAATACCACCCTCATTGTTATCCTATTACCTTCTTGTTATTTCCTGTATTATTAGTCCGCGGTGCTTCCTGCTTTTCTTACAGCCTCTCATTACAGTAACTCAATCCATCTCCTCTTCCATTGTCTCTCCTACTAAGTCCAATATCAGTCACAAAACATCGATTTAAACTTTCACACCCACCAATCCCCCTGTGCACACCAACAATAATCAGCAATCCTACCGTTTTCTCCTTCGGATTGTTTGATTATCAGACATGCCCTTAACAATAGCCCTGTCTGAATTCTATCTCTGATGAATATAAAAATATCATAGCCCACATAAACAATTGCTCTCATTTCACTTTCTACCTTCTTGTGCAGCTGAGGCTTTAAACGAAAAGTGGTTTCTCATTTCTTGCAACCTTGACATCTCTCTTAATTTTTTTTAGTTGACCAAAAGCCAAAAAGAGAGGCCTACTTCTCTTCAATTTACCTTCCATTCAGGGTGACTTATTTCTCAGATTAAGCACATTACCTCTGGCTGCAATGTTAGGCAAAGTGCTACTGACACATTTTTTCCAATAAGATAACACTATTTTAAAACTGCAGTGCCTCGTAACTGCCGCAGAATTGCATTTTTTGACATCTAGCTTTGATTTATGGATCCAGAACAGTTTAGAAATGTTCTTCCAAGCACCATTGATCATGAATATAATCATTTTCACAAAGGCGATCATTTTTTAGAATCCACAATATTTGCATGGCATTAAATCCCAATTTTCCTGTTAATCAATGAGCAATGAAACCTAGGGGTGGAGAGTGCAGGTTAACAGCAAAATGGGCATTATTTTCCCAATGAATTGCATGATGGAGAAAATGTTTTGATAAGAAGGATTTTTCCGCTCCGACCTGTGGAAGCAGACATCAACCAAGTGTTTAGAATCAGTGCTGTTACATTGTAATAAACTTAATATGTTGTAAAAGTATGAATCTAATATAATTATATACACAATAATGCATACCTGAAAGTTATTATTGTAATTAAGTGATTCAGGTGTAGTTGTAAACTGCAAAAAAAAGTAGACTGAAATTAGATTGCCACCTTGAAATAACTCCCGCATAAATGTTGTTTCATACCTTATTTTATGAGGTAGCATTGTTGATTCACTTTTGGGCACATTTTTGTGTTGACATTAGCTGGCATTGGCAATACAAGTTGGTGTCCTTGACGTGTGGGAACTGTTAGGCAAAAGCATTAATGACTGTGTCATCATCACTTCATATTTACTGAGAAGTCATTTGCATTTGATTACCCAGGAAATTCTATGGCCATAAATGTTCTAAACCAGTAACAAAAATTATATAAACCATGCAGTGCCTTTCTATCAATTGTGATGCTTTTATTTATGTCAGAAAGGGGTGCTGTACCCTTCAGGGTACATTTTATTAATTTGTGCTCCCAGCACGGAGCCTCATGTGGCAAGAGCACATATCAGGACTGCCTGCCAACATCCAGTCTCTGATGAGCTGCGATTTCCTCCAGCTAAAAACATTGGGAAGATCAAAGCTATTGTCTTTTGCCGCCATCAGAAACTACAAACCCTTACTGCTGACTATTCCCTTCCTCGGCCACTGCTACAGGCTGAATCAGACTATTTGTAACCTCCCTAAACTCCTCTGCTATCCACCTCCCTCTCCTCCTTTAAGACTCATCTTAACACTCACCTTTTTGACAAGGCATATGGTAACTCATCCCACCCCCCAATATCTCCTTATTTGGCCTGGCATTGATTTTTTTTTCTTACGCTTCTGTGAAGCAGCATGGGATGTTGTTCTACATTAAAGGCGCTGTATAAATGTAAGTTGTTGCTGATTTAAAAGAATCTTCTAACTGGTCCTTCATCAGATTACTTGATGTTATCAGAATCAGTCCTAACAAAATGGTACACCAATAACATTAATTAAATAAGCTGTTTATTTAACGTCTGTCTCTAATGTCTTAGAGTATAGGATTTTAACGGACATTTAAATAACAGGCAGGAATCAATGTAAGTATTGAGTAGTTAGTTTAATTACGGAGATATCACTTAGCTCAGCAGAAACAACCAGACTTAAAGGCGAAGAAAAGTAGTCACCAAAAAGGGGAAGGAAATGTAAATTCAATGACTGATCTGCATAGACAATAAGTAGGTGGTAGCCTGTTTTTTTGTTGCTGTTGTATAAGCATTGTGTTGCCTTGCTTCAGGTATTCTTGAACACTCTAGCAGCCCTTTCTTCCCAGTCACGTTCTTCACTCAGGCTGATATTAACAGTGGGAAGATCCTGTATCGTCCTCCAGCAGCATCTTCGCACTTTCAAGGCCTATTCAAATTCTCCTTCACTGGTAAGAAACACAATGCAAATATATATAAAATAAGATTTTTTTCCCCCACAAGCATAGTTATTGCTGCTTATTCCGTGAGTGCTATTGGTGACTTTTTCAACCACAAGGTCGGTATTTCTCAGATTTGGAGCCGAGGTATAACTTGCACAGTGCAGTAAATGGTCAGCAAGAGCACAGTCTGGCCATTCTGCCAGCGGCCATTTGACTATAAAATAAATGGAGTGTCTTATCTGTGACAGGAAGTTACGGGAATTCTTTTCCTGGGTGACAAAATTGACAGCTTACACGTTATTAGTGTTTCTGAATCTGGGCCATTCACGTTAATGAAAAAAATACATACAGTCACAGATGAGTTTTCTTTATATCTCTCCAGGGCTCATGAGATCACATTGGTATATTTCTGCTGGTCAGTAATGTTAATAAATAATAAAATAGGTTTCCCCATTTTATACTCACGACAACTTTTTCATTTACATTAATAACTGAAAGTAAATATACCCGATTAAGTTTTAGCATTAAAGACTATCAAAGGTCAAATGTTCCTCTTATTGGGGTCAATTTTAAAATCAAATTGCGGGTGTATTGGGGGCGGGCAGGCTTGTGAAAATTAAAGCCAGTGGGATGATAGTTAAAGAAATAAATGTACCTCATACTTACGGTACTTTATTTCTGACATAGTAGATAGTTGAAATGATTTTAAACTTACCCACGGCTTCCGATTCACGCCTCATGAAACTAGACGTGAAGGGAAAAATCAGGCAAAAATAAACAAAATAAATTAAATAAAAAACCATTGCACAATGTTAAAGAACAAAATAAACCTACCTTTCCACCCTGCTCTGATGTCCGACGTCTCCCTGTCCAATGTCCCCCTCTCTCTCCGATGTCCCTCTCAGCCCCCGATATCTCCCTCTCCGCCCCCGATATCTCCCTCTCCAATGTCCCTCTCTGATCTCACCCTCCCCCACTCCCCCATGTCCCTCTCAGCCTGTCAATCAGGCTGGCTGCCGGGCGCGAAACCTAGAAAGAACTTTAATCACCATCAATTGTTCCACAATCGTGCTAGAAAAGGTACGTTTTTTTTATTCCGGTTTGCTACGTGCACCTTCATCCCCCCCTGCTGCCAACCCACCACCATTTCAAAATTGAGCCCATTGTGTTTGGGTATAAAGGATCGATTGATGCAGTGCATAAGAGGAAAATTGGGTGGGGAGGATCACATTCCCTCAACAGAGCATGTCCAATTTTCCGTCCGTTAATTGGACCAAATATCAGGTAGACTCAGTTACAGGTGTGTGATCCTCTCCTCTCCCACCAACCAATTTTCCTCTATGCACTGCATCAAGGCGATCTTTTAAGCCCAATCACAATAAGTGGGAAATCTGCTACAAATAGTTTGAACTTCACTGGATGAATTTTGTACTAGTCACGGTGAAGTATATCACTGCTGGAGAGGAGAACATTCTTTTACTTTGGTCATCTAGTATCAACTCCAAGCATTCACAGGTTAATTACAGCACAATCAATTGCAATGCAAAGCTCCCTTGATTCTGTCTTAAAAGATGATAACTTCTCCTCTAAAAAGCCACTATAAATTTGCACTTTCCACACCAGCAACTATTATGGCACTCTGAGTGATTTTGCTGTTGTGATTTAAAACAGGGTTGAGAGTGCCTAAATGAATTACAGCTAACAAAAATAACTTTCATATAATCAGTCTGAGCTGAATCCACAACTGGATTCAAAAGGTGAAAAGCCAGTGTCCATGCTGCTGGACGATCCAGTCCTCACAGTTTAAATCCTGGAAGTTATAACTGTGCTGATGCATTTTTGTTTAGAAAGCTGTTAACTTTGTACAGTTCAATTTGTTATGGTACTCAGAACCGTGAACCATTATTTGTACTGTTGTATAGGTGCATTTGTTTGTTCCATTTCCAATGGTGGGCATCTCCAAACTATGTAATTTGAGCCTGGTTTTATTCCCCTAGGTCTGCCTGAGTCGGTGAACTTCCTTTTCACAGGTATACAGTTCCTAAAAACATGCTTTCCTCAAACTGACTCAAGTAAATGGGTTTCTAACCCCCCCCCAGACAAGTCCTTAGTGGTGGCGTTGAGTCCTACCCTGACCTTTTGAATCTGGTGTAATTGAACCTTAACATTCTTGCACCTGAAAGAAAGCTATAGGGATGGTTATCAGATACACTGTGTGCAACGGCAGCTCCAGACTTTCAGGGAAAGGGTTATCTCCATACTTGCATGTCTCCTGATACCTCATCCCAAATCTGAGATTTATATTAAATGCTAATTTTCTATGAATATAAATAATACAATGTCAAACATGTTCATGGCCTATTGAAATGTTAACATAGTGAAGTTATCATCTTATAAGTGAAAGAATTAAATCTTTTCAAAAGTTGCATTTACCGTGTAAACCAAAGAAGCACTTTAATTAACATACCTTTAATCCTCTGAGTAGTAATCAGCAAGTGTTTACTATACATTGGGTGGGATGGGAGTGATTATACAAGCATGCAATCTCCATGGGTTTTCTGTTAACACCTTCTTTGCATGGCTATACAAGTTAGGGTTCAAAATAGAACCAATATAGCAATGGCTTTATAAAAATCTTCTTTGTTTCAGTATTATCTGTTCCTCTGATAATTACAGTTTTGAATTTGTTTGAGCAGTATGTACATTTTTCTGAAAAGAAAATTATTTTTAGGCCTGGATAATTGAGATGATCACCACAATTTTGTCTTAGATCAACTCAGTACATTTCATCCACAGGTGAATTATACAATTATCTTCCATCATAAAAAAGTTAATTTCTCTCCTTCTTTGGGTCCCTCCTCTCTCTTCCCCCATGCAAAGCACCACTGTCAGTCTCAGAGAAAGGGCAGGTTACCTGCTCCCAAGCCTCTATCAGCACTGGTCCGTGATTGCTGGAATATCTACAAAAGCGACACGGGTTGACCTGTTGGAGATGTTTCTTCCCTTTTTTTGGAGAGGAATCTTGCTTGCCATTTGAAGTCATGAACTCAACGTGCTCAGTTCATGTTGGAGCCCACATCCTCCCTCTCTACTCCCAGTGCACTGACCCTCTGGGACTTCAAAACTAAATGAGTTAATTTACATTATAATTTAATATGTACTCTCATCCTTTCACTCTGATAAACCAGAACCTCTGATGAAATGCCAACTTCAACACTTTTTGCAATTTGCTCCCAAATAAAGTTACATAGAATTACATGGAATGTCAAGCACAGAAATAGGCCATTCGGCCCAATATGCCCATGCCAGTGTTTATGCTCCACACAAGCCTTCTCTCTTCCTACTTCATCTAACCCTATCAGCATATCTTTCTATTCCTTTCTCCCTAATGTGTTTATCTAGCTTCCCCTTAAATGCATCTATGCTAGTCGTCTCAACTACTCCTTGTGGTAACGAGTTCCACATTCTAACCACTCTTTGGGTAAAGAAGTTTCTCCTGAATTCCCTATTGGATTTATTGGTGACTATCTTATATTTATGGCCCCTAGTTTTGGTCTCCCCACAAGTAGAAACATTTTCTCTAAGTCTATCCTATCAAATCCTTTCATTATCTTAAAAGACCTCTATCAGGTCACCCCTCAGCCTTCTCTTTTCTAGAAAAAGAGCCCCAGCCTGTTCAGCCTTTCCCGAAAAGGATTATCTGCTCAGTTCTGGTATCATCCTTGTGAATCTTTTTTGTATCTTCTCCAAAGCTTCTATATCTTTTCTATAGTATGGAGAGCAGAACTGTGCACAATACTCCAAGTGTGGTCTAACCAAGGTTCTATACAAGTTTAACATAACTTCTCTGCTTTTCAATTCTATCCCTCTAGAAATGAACCCCAGTGCTTGGTTTACATTTTTCATGGCCTTATTAACCTGCATCGCTACTTTTAGTGATTTGTGTATCTGTACCCCCAGACCCCTCGGCTCCCCCACCCCATTTAGACTCTTGTTATCCAAGCAGTATGTGGCCCCCTTATTCTTCCTACCAAAATGTAATACCTCACACTTACCTATATTTAAATTCATTTGCCAATTACACGCCCATTCTGCAAGTTTATTGACGTCTTCCTGGAATTTGTTGCAGTCCACCGCGGTATTAACTATTTCCCCCCCAATTTGGTGTCCTCTGCAAATTTTGAAATTGTACTTCCAATTCCTGAGTCCAAAGCATTTATGTAAATTGTGAACAACTGTGCTCCCAGCACTGATCCATGTAGATCACCACTTCCCACTTTTTGCCGGTCTGAGTAATTACCTTTAACTCCTACTCTCTGTTCTTTGTTTTGTAGCCAGCTTGCTATCCATTCTGCTACTTGTCCCCGACTCTATATGCTCTGACCTTAGTCACGAGTCTACTATGTGGTACTTTATCGAAGGCTCAGGATAAGGGGTCGGCCATTCAAGACTGAGATGAGGAGGAATTTCTTCACTCAGAGGGTTGTGAATCTTTGGAATTCTCTACCCCACAGAGCTGTGGATGCTGAGTCGTGAATATGTTCAAGGCTGAGATAGATAGATTTTTGGACTCTAGGGGAATCATGGGATATGGGGATTGGGCGGGAAAGTGGAGTTGAGGTTGACGATCAGCCATGATCTTATTGAATGGCGGAGCAGGCTCGAAGGGCCATATAGCCTACCCCTGCTCCTATTTCTTATGTTTAGGCCTTTTGAAAATCCAAATATATTACAGGGTAGATATGGAGAGGTTTTTTTCCCTTGGCTGGCGAGTCTAGAACAAGGGGGCATAGTCTCAGTATAAGGGGTCAGCCATTTAAGACAGAAATGAGGAGGAATTCCTTATGTTCTGCATTCCCATATCCTCTCTTTCTGTTACTTCTTCAAAGAATTCAGTAAGGTTGGTCGAGCATGACCTTCCCATTTGAAATCCATGCTGACTATTCTTTATTATATTTTTGTTTTCTAGATGTTTTTCTATTACGTCTTTGAATAAAGGTTCCATTATCTTTCCTACAACTGACGTTAAGTTAATTGGTCAATAGTTCCCTGGACTGGTTCTATCTCCCTTTTTAAATAAAGGAATCACCAGTCCTCTGGCACTATTCCCTTTTCTAATGAATTTTTATATATATCTAATAGTGCCTCTGCTATCTCTTCCCTTCCTTTTAATATGTGCAGATACAATCCCTCTGAGACCAATTAACCAGGGGTTTTATCCTCTCTTAGTTTGATTTGTTTATCAATTATCTCTCCCCTTTCCATCTTAAATGTCTTTATATCTTTTTTGATCTCTTCTTCTAATGTCATGCCCACCATGTTAGTCTCTCTGGTAAATACTGAGGCAAAATAATTATTTAATATTTCTGCCATTTCGCTGTCATAACCTGTGAGTTTGTTGTGTGTATCTCTTAGTGGCCCTATCCCTATCCCGATTTTTCATTTGTTATTTATGTGCCTATAGAATACTTGACTATTTCTTTTTATATTCCTTGATAATTTAATCTTGTAATTTCTCTTTGCCTTCCTTTTTTTTTAACTTCTTCCCTAACCGTTTTGGATTCCCTTTTGTCATCCTCTCCTTTGTTGACTACGTACTTAGTGTATATCTTTTTCCTTAGTTTCAATTTTGCCCTTATTTCCTTCTTTATCCATGGTGTATCATTACTGGCTAATTTGTTCTTTCTTTTTAGTGGGATATATTTCTCGTGGACTCTATTGATCACCATTTTAAATGTTTCCCACTGCTGTTCTATTTCTTTGTTTATCAGTAAATGGTTCCAGTTTATTTTCCCTAGTTCCATTCTTATCTCCTGAAAATCAGCTTTTTTCCAATTTATAACTTTGGTCTTTGTCTTACTTATACTCTTCTCAATCTTTATCTTAATCCTTATTACGTTGTGATCGCTATTGTCTGGATGTTCCCCTACACTTACTTCTCATCTGTTCTGGTCCATTTCCCATTACTAGATCCAGCAGTGCTTCCTCTCTTGTTGGGCTTTTTACATACTGAGTAAGAAAGGAGTCCTGCACACATTGTTAAAACTCCTTTACCTACCTCTTCTTGCCAGTTTATTTGGGGATTGTTAAAATCTCCTAATTAAAAGTGTTATAGGGTCTACTCTCTCATATAGGAGGAACATATAATATTGAAACACTTACCTGCTTCTGTAGCGTGAAGTGTACATTAACATGGGCATGATACAGGAGGCTGATGTATCTAAGCGGAATATTTCAGTACATAATAACTGGTCTGTGTTATTAATGCCTGAGGCTGATTTGTGTTTTTCTTTTGAATGTTAAAAATGTATTTCAGCATATCTATTTGGAGATGACCGTGAGCTTACAATGTTTGCTTTGTCCTTGTGCAGTTTCAGATGGTGAACATGTATCCCCAGAAATGGAATTTACTATTCATCTGCTCTCTACCAATCAACAACCTCCTGTTTTTCAAATATCAGAACCCTTCATAGAGGTCAGCCAGGGAGGAAGAGCAGCCATTGGTAAGACATGTATCCTAATCAATTGGTTGGTTTAATGTCAATTTACTTTTGGCTGTTTAATGTCCTTAATATTCAATATCCAAACTCTGGGGCCTATTCACTTAAAACGTTTGCTTAACTGCATATGTAACAATGTTCTACATATTAGGGTAGATTTTATGAATTCATACACTCACTGCAGCGCTTTGTGTGGTTGGAGCAAATATCAGGAATTCAAATGCGAAAGACAGTGGGCCCTGCAGGATTTTCCATCTATTAAAATTAGGGAGCAGAAATTCCTGTGAGGTGTGCTAACCTTTGTGCCCAAATTCCTAATATGTACTTCCACCATACCAGGAGCTCAAATTCATAAAATCTATCCTTTAGAATAATAGGCTGGAAGCGATTTATTTAATCTCATTTCAACCTCGAGACATGTTATATCTTGTAAACATAATTCAGTTTGTGTTATCCTTTACATACAATTGGCAACTGTGGGGATTGGATTTATTGGACAAGTTATTTTTTGCTATCAGCGCGACTCCGGGTAGAGATCAAACTTGCCCGAACTAATTATTCTTTGAACTGGCGTGGTTACACCAATTGATATTGGATTTAATTTCACTGCATTATAGAGGGAATCGTATACCTTGCAAATTATAATTAAGCAGCATCTTTTAAAATCTTTTTATGAATATAAGCTTACATGCCAGATTTTTTTTTCATTTTTGCTGTCTTACACTTCTAGGAGTTTCACCAGAAGTTTTCCAAGTTTCTGCCATTGAGCTGTATTTGAATGTGGGCAAGCTCACAGTGCCAGTTTGTGCAGTCGACCCATGCACACAGGGAACTAGGCTGAAAATGCTGACGGTCATTTTGTGTAGATCCCTTACAGTCAGATGAAAGAGGAGACTTTCATTCCATCAGTATGGGCCAAATTTGAGGCCGGGTCTCAGCAGTAAAAGGCCCAATTCCCATTCGGTCTCCAACTTCATTAGATTTTAACCCAAGTTATAAGTGACTCTTTGTTGCCAGGCATGGAATTTACTGAAGAAACTACGATGGTGGAAAATTTCTGTTGCGCGTTACTGATTCAAAGCTTCAGTGGCCCATAATTCATTTGTTCCCTTGGGTAAAACAGCAATAAAGCACATTACCCAGTCAATAAATTTCTTCCTTCTGACCATTGTTCCAGGTCCTGTGCGTGAGAGGGATCTTGGGTTGATGTCAATATAATTTGTGAACACAGACACATGTGTGAAATCTCAGTGATTCGTACAAATATTGGGTGTAAAATTCAACTTTAGCGGGAGCGCAAAATAGGTGGTAATGGATCGGCCACCCGTTATACACTCCACCCGAAAAGAAAATCGGCCAGGGTCTATAACGGGCGGCTGACCTGCTACCTGTCAGAGCTGAACTTCATCCCCATTGCATTGTATCATTGTGAAAACTGATTTACAACCAATGTTTTCTGTAAACGAGTTATTTTAACTGTAAACATTAAAACTCACAAATATGTCAGAGCAATATTAAGGTGTTTTGTTTTCATAAAAGTATTTTTCATCCAGAACAATAGTAATTAAGTAAATTGTTTCCAGGTGAGATGCCTTTCCATTTCTGATTATTCCTCACATGGTGAAATGAATGTTGTAGTTTCGGTGCTTTCATTTGCTGAGAATCTTTCTGTCGATAATTTTACTGAAACAGTTGGAAGTCTCATTTTGTACTCATACTGACTTTTTGTCTAAAATTATCGACGGGAAGCATTTCGTCCCAAAGAGATTCTTCATTAGAAGCATTAGCAAAGTTCAGAAGTAATAAGCATCATAATGTACACAGAAAATTATTTTCAAGTGACCTGCTCAGAATAAGTTAGTGTGATTATGTAACTGAATATCAATTTGTTTCTGTACTAAGGTTTGAGCCAACTAGCAGTTAGTGATGCGGACACATACCCAGATGACCTTCTGTTTGAGCTGGTGGAACCCCCTCAGTTTGGAGTACTGATTAAATCAGACTACAGACAGCCAGTGGAAATGGTGAAAGGTGAGTGACAATTACAACCCTGGTTGATTTTCTCCTCCTCACGGGCACTGAAGCCAGTTATGTCGTCCCTACTGTTGCCCTAGCTGAGATCAACTAATTCAGCACGGACCAGTAGTTCGGACCTGACTGGTATTTTTGGACACAGATGGTTGCACATTAAAGCAGTAATTTCCAGACTTGGATGAGAAGAACAATGTCTAACTAGAAAGAAAAAAATACCTTGCTGTACCCCATTAACAGTGTGGTCTTGGAGCACAGTTGTTTTTCATCATGTGATCTTTTGGATGAGTGCAGTGGTCTAAGCCTCTGAGTTATGTAACCTGATCAAATGCATTTAGTACAACCAGCTGCACAACAAAATTCCTTTTACTCAATCCCGTCCGGGGGGCTAATTTTCAACGTTGCTGTCTGGTCAGTAATCAGACCGAACGGATCGCCTGCTCAATGTAGAACCCGCCGATTTTTGTTCCATTGACATCTATGTACGATGGGCGGGTGATCTGCTCCCCCAGGTTACTGCCCAGGCGGCGAAGTTGTAAATTCACCCCCATGTGTCAAACCTCAATGTCAGAACAGTACACTTACATCAGTGCCAATTTTCCACTTCCTGCACCGACCATCTCTATAGCCCCCCGGAGTGAAATTGCCAATTTGGTATCAAGTTATAGGCAGTTTTGCTCTGTGGCCTATTATTAACCAAATTCAGACCAATCAAAATCCTTTCACACAAAACCCTTACAGCCGACAGGGAAGATATTCATCACTTTAGTCTGAGTTAGATTAAAACCTAGGTTCCAGAGGTGAGTGGGAAATGTAAATTATTTGAGCAATCTTTGAAATAAGTAAAAATCTAACATATTCAAGTGTGTAGTCTCCAGTGGCCTAGGTTCCATTTTCACCACATTGGCCACATGATACAGGGACAAAACAATCTTTACTTGTTGGTTTCTGTTCTTTCATTGATCTTTAAAGCATTTGCTGAGAATTTCGCTGTCAATTTTACTGAAACAGTTGGAAATCTCACTTTGTACTCACACTGACTTTTTTGGCTAAAATGATTGATGGGAGGCATTTCATCCCAAAGAGATTCTTCGTTAGTGACCTATTCATTCACATGGAACCTCAGCTCTAAGACCACACTATCAAGGAGGTAAAGCAGGCTCCTTATTCTTTCCAATTATACATCCTTCCTCTGTTGCAAGTTTGGAACTTACTACTTAAATATACAATTGCATGTGAGCAATATATGCCTGGGAGGTCTCAGGTTCAATCATTGTTCTGTTGATTAAATGACACATCATGCTAGAAGAGTGTAATATTCTCATCAGCAAATCTTAAGCTTCCCTATCTGAAATAAACATGTTGCTCATGTTGTTGAAGCTTTTCTGTTTCTGAAAATTAACTTTATAGAATGAGATTTGTAGATTGGAAATAAACAAGCTTTAACAATCCTGTTTAGTTCCTAATTTCAATGAGAACGTGACATCATATTGGCATCATAAACAATGTTTGAGCAGCCAATTCGTAAGTATGAGGAAATAATTTCTATTAATCAAATGATTTTTGCTATGGGTTTATCATTAATGAAAGAGCTTAAATGCTACACAATGTCCCATTTTGATCCTCCTTCCCATTTTTTGTAGGAGACACCTTCACACACGATGATGTGGCACGAAACGCAATTCATTATGTGCACGGTGGCACCCCGACAACTGTGGACAGTGTGCAAATCTTAGTCACTGATGGAGTTACCATGGCAACAACACTGCTGGAAGTTCATGTCTCAGTGATGGATGATGACGGACCTAGGCTTGCCCCTGATTCTTTGTTGACTATTTCAGTGCCTGAGAAAAGCTTTGAAACTATAACAAGATCTCATCTGGCATACACTGTATGTATAATCCAGTATCTTGACAGATAACTGACTTTGTTTAGTTTGTTGCACTCTATTCCAAACATTTTTTCAACACGTTAAAAAATATAGTTTAATTACATATATCATTTTTCCAGCAAAATAATGCATTCTTGCACACTGTTTTTCTACTAGGTGATAGAAATGATAGTTCATTTTTAGTGGCTATTATATAACTTCCATAAAACTATTACTTCGGTTACTAAAGATTAACAGGTAGCATCTCTCCACTATGATCTTCCTTATTTCTGTTCTGTGCCTTTTTTCTGGATATTTCATTTTTCTCATGTAAATCCTTTGTAAATTCTTGATTTCATTTTTATTACTTAATGTCTTTTTTTTTTGCTTTTTATCTTTCACTCTTCAATTTTTCTGTTATTTCTCATTTGTTCCCCTTTATTTTTATTTCCGCTCTTTTACTTCTATACATTTGCAAAAAAAATGACCTAAAGTAGATAAAGCATCCTGGGAAATAACACATCACCTAAAACCCTCTATTAGATTCCTAACTTGCAATCACTCATGCTGCCCATTGTTAGAAGATCAGCTAAACTCTTCACCTAATTCAGGCTGTGAATCACCAGAAATATTCTTACTAATATTCTTTAACCCTATTTCTTAAATACTTCCCATCTTTTAGGCACCCCTGCACCAATCTTCATTATATATCTCTGTACCCAGGGACATAACAGGTACACTCACTAGAGCAGCCCAGGCAAACCTTCCCTCAGATTTCCTTCCTATTCCCCAAGAACAAAATACTCCTTCACGTTCTTAACCTGACAATCGGGCCAAGCTCACTCACTGTGTGGGAGAATCAGGGGTGCAAATCCACATCTGCAGTTTATCACATTCCTACATGAATGCACTACCTGGCCACTCCACCCCACCTGAAATACTTCTCCATGATTCGCCGCTCCTTTGCTGAATAATTTATGCAGTAATAATTGTTGTATTAATAATCTTGGGTTTTCTGGAAATACAAACATTGTTTTCATTCGAGTAATGAAAAATGATTAAAAATATTAAAAGAACCAAAATAACTGAACATAACCATTTACCTTTTCTTCTCTAGGATAATAATTCTCCTGACAGTGAAATCCGGATTCAGTTGATATCTCTGCCCATGTACGGTATTCTCACTAACAACAATGAGGAGCTGTCAGAATTTTCAACTTTTACAATGGAAGATATTGATAACCAAAGAATTAGGTAATGGGGATGAACACAATGTACAGTGCAGGACACATGCAACATACCTGTTACACTTCTTTCTGTGAAAGAAGTCTTGTGTTGCCTTCAATTTAATATTTTTAATATTCCTGTACTAGACATAAAAATAAAACCAGATGAATGATATTGGTATTTGTATGTTGGTAGTCTAGAATCAAAGTTAGTCAATTAAAGGGGCAGCCTTGCCTCAATGCAGAATGTGTTGGCAGATCCTCCCATCATGTTACCTGAGGTGATAAGTTTGCACTATAGCTGAACAGTGTATACAATATACTTTGGGAAACACACTGTTTGGCCCTGAATTTAGATTGTTGGCTAAGAAGCGGTTTAAGGCATCTGCTAAAATAAAAAGGAGAAAAGCTTTATAAGCGATTGCACGCTAGTATCCCAAAGCGTAATAGATGACAATTTCCTCGAAGTGGGACAAATGTAGGTTTAAAGTCATCAAGCAGACTGCACATAGTCAAATAGACAATGCCATAAGCCGTTTGCCTCTGTGGTCCAGTAACCCTGCTAGTGCTAATCTCCCATTCCTGTAAGAAATGGCTGATGGAACAGGGAATTTTCCTGCTGGTGAACACATTCAGTGGATCGTATCAGAAGCTGCATCGGTGCCAGTTGTGTAATGACACTTTGATGAAATACCTGAGATAACATATTAGGGGTAATTTTCACTTTGGTGCAGGCGCAAAACTGGTGTCTACGGATGGAAATTAGGTTGGGTGTATAATGGGCGGCCAATCCATAGTTTTTAACTCACTCACAAAGTGAAAATTACTCCCATTATGTGTTGGTGCATCATGATATGCAGATGAAAAATTAGTGTCAAAAACTATTTTAAATACAAATAGATGTCCAGCATCCATCTATAAAATTCAAGCATGTATGTCACGCTTCAAAGTGTCCCTCATGTGAAGTATGTGTGACATTCACAAGTACCAAATTTGTAAAACAACAAGTCATGACTGAACGGATGGGCAACCTATTAATAAAAAAAAGTAACTTTTTTTAAAAGGCTGTCATATGCTGCTGGTTTTTTTTGGCTTTAATAATCTGCCTTCCCCAAGGAGAAGAGTCAGGAATTACAAGTAGCTGCCAATCTACATGTTTTCCTGAACACTTCCACAGGAATTGCCTATTTACAGCAATTAGACATTGTGACCCTGAAGGGATAAGAGAGATTGAACACACCTCCACCTTATCATCAGAATAGTACATTGGCTCTGAAACTACTTTGTGGATGCTGGCATCCAAATGCTTCATGCATTCCTCTGAAATTACTTACCTCTATTTTAGTGGAGGCATTAATCCATTTAAAATAAACAGGTTAACATCTCCATTCTAATAGTGTAGAGAGGAGTTTCAGATGGGATACATTAGGTGTTTGTACCCAAACAGCGAAACGTTTCCGCTGTTATAAAATCCATGACCTCTAATTTACCGTGAACATTTCAAAAATACATTTACTTCCTGCTGGTTTGAGAAAAACCTCCCCAGCAGCAGAAAATACCTTCTAATTGACCTCAGGATCTCCTTAAGAGAAATTTGTCTCCAGTTGATGTCAGGATATGTTTATTTACAGCATTAATATCTTGTGCCCTTAGGAGCCAGGCCAGATTGCATGCTGCTCCCACTTTGGCAGCAGAATAACACATTATGCATAATATGACACAATGCTGCTGTCTTTATAAAACAGCGTAGCCTCTGAATTACCATGAACAATGTGATGGGAGATCTGCTAGTGTGTATATAATAAAACAATGACATTTCAGCATGCTTTTGCAGGTTTTTTAGCAAAAACGTAGAGTGTAAAGCATTGGATTAAACTTTGCTAGAATAATCCAGAACTACTGGGATTAATTTTGAATAGCTCTAGTAAAGAGCCGGCATAGACACGATGGGCTGAATGGCCTCTTTCTGTGCTGTAAACCACTATAGTTCTGTTATCGATTCTATTTCTGTCCTGTAAAATGATGTTAAGCCAAAGCACTATTGAATATCAGTCACTGCTTTGGAAGTGTGATTTATTGTTTCATAATAATCTAAATCTTGATCATGATTAGACTTAATATATACAGTGTTACAGTGCAACATCTGTAGAACACTGAGTAATATATTTATCACACATACAGGAAAATGGTGGTTGATAATACAGATAAACAAGAATCTTTGCCTATATTTATTATTTGGGTAACTTACTTATCTAAACAGATACACTACAGACTTTGACACCGATGATCAACCCGTCACCGATATTTTCCACTTTACTGTCTACGATACTGATCACTACCGCCTTGACAACCAAATGTTTACTATCATCATCACCGCTGACCAGAACCAGTCCCCACTTGTTAATGTCAGAGATGAAGTCACTGTAAGTACAAAAACAAGCTAAGTTAGATGACGCCAGTAGAATGATTCAGTACAGGACATAAACAACACATCTGTTAACTTCATATGTAAATCTCACATGTGCGTGAGCCTTTTTTTTAATATTCGTTCACAGGATGTGGGCGTCGCTGGCAAGGCCGGCATTTATTGCCCATCCCTAATTGCCCTCGAGAAGGTGGTGGTGAGCCGCCTTCTTGAACCGCTGCAGTCCGTGTGGTGACGGTTCTCCCACAGTGCTGTTAGGAAGGGAGTTCCAGGATTTTGACCCAGCGACAATGAAGGAACGGCGATATATTTCCAAGTCGGGATGGTGTGTGACTTGGAGGGGAACGTGCAGGTGGTGTTGTTCCCATGCGCCTGCTGCCCTTGTCCTTCTAGGTGGTAGAGGTCGCGGGTTTGGGAGGTGCTGTCGAAGAAGCCTGTTCCTGGTGTCTTTCAGTGCGCATCTCAAAGATCAGCTAAGGCTGATTAGCACAAGGAACCAAAGTAGTTGCATTGAGGTAAATTTTCCCCTTTAGCTCTCTCAGTGCAGAATTTAACTTTAATGGTGCTGGCACAAAACTAAATTTTGCCCCAGATAGTATTCATCTAAAACATGGTGGCCAAAATTGGACCTTGTTCCGCCCGTTTCTCGTGAACGCAACAAAGGCAGAAAGGTCCAATTTTGCAGGTCTATGTTCCATGCCCCAAAGGTGCCTGAAATACATCCAGTGCCATTTTGACTCAGTGGTATTTGGGTGTCCACGGCTGCCGCCTTAAACAGGTGTTAGGCTCCTCGCATATACTAATCATAGAATCATAGAAAGTATGGGCACAGAAGGAGGCCATTCAGCCCATCATGTCCATCCTAGCCAAGAAAAAACTATCCAGCTCAATCCCACTTTCCAGCCCTGTAGGTTATGGCACTTCAAGTGCACATCCAAGTATTTTTTAAATGAGTTGAGGGTTTCTGCCTCGACCACCCTTTCAGGCAGTGAGTTCCAGACCCCACCACCCTCTGGGTAAAAAAATTTCTTCTCAGCTCCCCTCTAATCGTTCTACCAACTACTTTGAATCTATGCCCCCTGGTCACTGACCCCCTCTGCTAAGGGAAATCGGTCCTCCCTAGCCAGTCCATTTAGGCCCCTCATAATTTTATACACCTCAATTAAATCACCCCTCAGCCTCCTTTGTTCCAAAGAAAGCAACCCCAGCCTATTGAATCTTTCCTCATAGCTAAAATTCTCCAGCCCTGGCAACATCCTCGTAAATCTCCTCTGTACCCTCTCTAGTGCAATCACATCTTTCCTGTAATGTGGTGACCAGAACTGTACGCAGTACTCAAGCTGTGGCCTAACCAATGTTTTATACAGTTCTAGCATAACCTCTCTGCTCTTATATTCTATGCGTTGGCTAATAAAGGAAAGTAACCCGTATGCCTTTTAACTACCTTATCTACCTGTCCTGCTACCTTCAGGGATCTGTGAACATGAACTCCAAGGTCCCTTTGTTCCTCTACACCTCTCAGTATCCTCCCATTTATTGTGTACTCCCTTGCCTTGTTTGCCCTCCCCAAATGCATTACCTTAACTTCTCTGGATTGAATTCCATTTGCCACTTTTCTGTCCACCTGACCAGTCCATTGATATCTTCCTGCAGTCTACAGCTTTCCTCCTCACTATCAACCACACGGCCAATTTTTGTATCATCTGCAATCTTCTTGATCAAGCCCCCTACATTTAAGTCCAAATCATTAATATATATCACAAAAATCAAGGGACCGAGTACTAAACCTTGCAGAACCCCACTGGAAACGGTCTTCCAGTCGCAAAAACACCCGTCAACCATTACCCTTTGCTTCCTGCCACTGAGCCAATTTTGGATCCAACTAGCCACTTTCCCTTCGAATCCCATGGGCTTTTACTTTTTTGACCAGTCTGCCATTTGGGACCTTGTCAAAAGCCTTGCTAAAATCCATGTACACTACATCCAACGCGTTACCATGAATGTTACCTCCTCAAAAAATTCAATCAAGTTAGTCAGACACGACCTTCACTTAACAAATCCATGCTGACTGTCCTTGATCAACTTGTGTCTTTCTAAATGACAATTTATGCTGTCCCTCAGAATTGATTCCAATAATTTGCCCACCACTGAAGTTAAACTGACTGGTTTATAATTACTCGGCCTATCTCGTCGTCCCTTTTAAAACAATGGCACAACGTTAGCAGTCCTCCAATCCTCAGGCAAAGAATATGGCGCGTGTTACGCAAGGACTGGATAAAGCACTGAAATCCATGGACCGACAAAAAATTTCTGCTGTAATGGACAAATTTGAACATCGCCAGGGAGGATTGGAAAATGATGGTCAGAGTCTCTGCTTCTCTTAACCCACTCTGAAATTGGTCAAAACTAGGTGGAACTTGTGCTGCACAAGCTCCAAACCAAGCTAGGTTTTCAGGCATTAAGGCATCAAGGGAATGGGGAGAGAGTGGGAATATGGTATTGAGGTAGAGGATCAGCCATGATCATAGTGTTCGAAGGGCCTAATGGCCTTTTCCTGCTCTTATTTTCTATGTTTCTATTTTACCGTGGCATAAGCAGCGGTCCTTAAAGGGACCGCTGGAGGCCACCAAGACCGGGTAAGTAAACTTTTTTTTAAACTTACCTGAATGTGTGGCTAGGAGGAGCAGGAATGTTCTTCCTAGCTCTACGGCAATACTATGGGCCACTGACCGCCCGCACTCGCCCCCTCCCCGTTTGCTTCCCCCCATTCCCAGCCCCAGGGCCTACCTGGGAGCCGCTACCGGCATCCGAGTCAGCCAATCGTGCTCTGGGCCCGACTGGCATGCTGCATTGGGACACTCGCTTGGCACCCGCTGCGCACCAGTTTCATGGTGAGGAGGCCCGAGAACCAATTTTGGGTGATCTTCAGGCCAACCACCTCGGACGGCTTGCTGTCATGCTGTCCATTTCCAGGCACTAACCAATTTCATCCCCATTTTGTGTCAACCAAGTTGGTTTGTAAGTTTAATATTACATTCTAAAGGAGTCTGGCTAACAACAGGGTACGCCAATAAATATATGGCAAACACTGAAAATAATAATTCCATTGGGGATGATCTTGCTCTGTTGTTTTTAAAATAAATTATTGAAGAACTCTCAATGTGAAGTGACATCGTTAAGATTTGTATGACCTGTGACTTTGGGGTTCAGCCACTCACTTGGTGTGGAAGCTGTGGATGGCCTGTGATTCTCCTTGGGTTGCCAACCCTCCAGGATTGCCTGGAGTCTCCAGGAATTGAAGATTAATCTCCAAAATACTGCTGCGAACATTCCAGGGAGAAAAGTCATAGGGGCATTAAAAAACTTTTTTTTTCATTTTCTTTGAATACTTCTATTTATTAGTTATAAAAATATTGGAGATGGGAAAAAGAGGCTTTTTGACTGACAGTCAAGAGTCATCCATTCGTGTAATGAACTGCTGGATGGAAGAGAGGACGGTGTTTGATAGCGAACCATTCTGGGCCATAATTACTCTCACCATGAGAGCTGCCTAAAGAATGGCCTTTGTGGAGACTTGGGATCAGGTCTACAGTCTGTCTTTGTGGCCTTAATGGATGCATGGAGAGGGAAGGAGTGGGAAAAACTGACACAATTCAGCCCATTGAAAAGATAGTATGAAATGGCAGTCATCTTATGGTGTATTTAACAAATTACGTTTTTGTATTGGCTGTAGGTGGAAGAGGGAGGAAGAATGCTGCTGTCATCACACAGTATTCTCGCAACAGATCCAGACACCCCACAGAAGGACCTGTTAATAAAGATAACCACTGCACCCACTTTTGGCTACATTGAAAATCTGAAAAGAGGTATTTGCACCCACCTTATGCCGCCATAGATTTAAATGAGGGAACTAAAGAGAGCTGTTTTCTCAAGAACCTATGAAAAATGACAAACAGGAAAAGACTTATTAGTCCATCCAGCCTGTCCCACACAATACATACACTCCCCACCACACCTGGAAGCCATATAATCTCCTGGGAGAGGCTACAAGCCAGATTTTACTGCCAAGTACAATGATGTAATGAGGTCACCAAGACTAATGCTGTGTTGTCTTGTTCCTCGCACGGTTAGGCATTTTACTCCATTAGCACCAGTTGCAGTGTGCTGTGGGTAAGAGTAGTATACAGCTTGCTCAGTGTTGATCATTATTGGAGTTAACATTAATACAAGGGGATATATATAAAAGAGGCTCAGCCAGTTTATTCCTTTAACTTCTCAGCAGATGTCAAACAGCAAGAGCAGTAAAACGGTTGAGCAAATACCATGGGTTGAGAGGAAGTCCATTGAAACAAGCTTTGTGAGACTGAGCAAGATTGTTTCTATGCTGAGGGAGTGAGGTCTAATGGAGGAGCATCATAAAAATTAAAATGTAAGCTTCCTTATTTGGCATTTTAATCTCAAAATGTCAATTATTTGTTATGCAGAAAATTTAAAAGCTGCAAGCATTTTACTGTACTGTCATATTCAGCTGTGTTAATTAGACAAAATCAGAAGCTTCAGTGTTAGTTTGATGCCATCTTCTAAAATAAATTTTACACTCCGGTTTGTATTATTATCTTAAATCAGTGCAGCTAGAATATTAACCAAAGGATCACAAAATATATAGGTGCATCCGAGTGTGAGTTACAAATTCACTAACTGCCCTTGTCCTTTCACTTCCACTCCCACTGTCTAAATTATTAAATTGAATCAGTTTGTGCACAATATAATTCTGCTTTGGTTTATAATGTATTTTATAAAAATGTTTTCAGTAAAACATTTTGCAACAATCTGCTGGGTAAATATGCTTCTGAGCCCATTGCAGCAATTCCTCTTTGATCTATACACAGAAGTCCATATGAGTGTAGACACATGCACGCAGAAGTAACACTGCAGGGAGAAGGGAGAGAGAAGAAGGAGCTGCTTAGGTTGTGTTAACTTCCTCTGCCACGTGGTTATTAGAACCCTCATTTAATAACATACACTTGCCCCAGTGTTAGGATAGTCCCTACCAATTACAGCGAGCGCGTTGGTGTGAATGTGATTTGCCCGCTATACGCGATGGCCGGTGTGACCTGACGGACGAGATCCTGGAGGTGGCGGAACTGTGCTATCTTCACCATCTTCATGAACTTTTAAGATTTAAAACCTACTGTTTGAAATAATCTACGAAGCATATTCGGTAGTGCAGAACTGCAGTGCCTGACCTCAATTAATCTAAAATCCAATACACTGAGAACTATGCAATTCTAAAGCAATAGGAAAGCAAATAGCATGTTGGCCTTTATGCAAAGGGGTTGGAGTACAAAAGTAAGGAAGCCTTACTACAATTGTACAGGGCTTTGGTGAGATCTCACCTGGAGTACTGCGTACAGTTTTGGTCTCCTTATCTATGGAAGGATATTCTTGCCTTAGAGGTGGTGCAGCGAAGGTTCACTAAATTAATTCCTGGGATGAGAGGGTTGTCCTATGAGGAGAGGTTGAGTAGAATGGGCCTATATTACCTGGAATTTAGAAAAATGAGAGGTGATCTCATTGAAACATATAAGATTCTGAGGGGGCTTGACAGGGTGGATCCTGAGAAGTTGTTTCCCATGGTTGGAGAGTCTAGAACTAGGGGGCATAGTCGCAGAATAAGGGGTCGTCCATTTAAGACTAAGATGAGGAGGAATTTCTTCACTCAGAGGGTTGTGAATCTTTAGAATTCTCTACCCCAGAGGGCTGTGGATGCTGAGTCGTTGAGTATATTCAAGGCTGAGATAGACAGATGTCTGGACTCCAGGGGAATCAAGGGATGTGGGGATTGGGCAGGAAAGTGGAGTTGAGGTCGAAGATCAGCCATGATCTAATTGAATGGCGGAGCAGGCTCGAGGGACCATGTGGCCTACTCCTGCTCCTATTTCTTATGTTCTTATGTTTTAAAAGGGACGTTTAATTTATATGGGAAAACCTAATCACTTGAAAGCAGGCAAATGGCAAAACCACTGTTCCTTGAAGAAAACGCTTAATTCAACTTCTGAAATTTAGTATTTGAATTTCAGAAACCCCCAAGTAGAACGAAATGTAATTAGGAGTATCTATGACTGTTTGGAGATATATATTAAAACTGAAGTACTACTTGCCAATGTTGCATGGGTGAGTTTTCTGGTATAACGGCCATTGTGTATATGCGCTACAGATAAAAGATCAATGAATTAATCTGTTTCACATAAGGGGTTAATGTGCTTTCACGCAGTTTAAACATAAATTCTCGGTTTAGAAACAGCTTAATTTTAATTGTAATTTATTTTGAGTACTTGCAGATGTAAAGGTCATAGCTGAGAGAAATGTAACAAAAAATGGCCCTGTGTTACGAGAGATCTATATTTACCATTTAGCTTTCAAAACTGGGCCATTTATTGCAGCTGATGAACTGTAAGCACAAATTCACTGGAAAGGTAAAAGAGTTCTCTCTTTAGTAAGGCCCTTTTATTACATTCAGTGCACTTTGACAAGGTGTTATTTACTTATGTTTGTTCTTGCATTCAGTGCATTTTAACAAGGTGCAAACTAGTGAATAAACATAGCTGTTTCTGCACAAAATAAACGGAGCACTTAAGACGCTATAACTGGCAACTTGAAATTGAAGTTATTGCAAATGGGTAATGGTTTTCGCTTTTTGGCCAATATAAGCAACTGCCCGTTTTAAACGTGGACGTTTTAAGTGATGGGAACTGTACTAAATGTAACCTGCTGTGATCTGCACTGAGGAAAGAATGGTATCAGCTAGTTGAGCTGATTTTAAATCATCTAATGTCCAGAACATGTCTGTGATATCTTCCAAACCCGTTAGTTAATTTTGATTTCTTATTTGGTTTTGTTGACAGAAGGAAGAACTGATCAAGCTGTCACCATCAGCCCTGATGTACCCTTCTCGGTGCAGGATATTCTTGACAATAATATTTACTATGTGCAGAGTGTTCATCG
This sequence comes from Heptranchias perlo, assembly GCF_035084215.1. Lineage (NCBI taxonomy): Eukaryota > Metazoa > Chordata > Chondrichthyes > Hexanchiformes > Hexanchidae > Heptranchias > Heptranchias perlo. The sequence continues at coordinate 121,149,949 of NC_090325.1, read as the reverse complement.
CAACATCGAGCCACTTTCAGATGGCTTTGACTTCTATGTGACTGATGGTGCTACTCAGTCTCCGGTGTACCACTTCAACATTATAATTATGGTAACTGGCTTTCGCTCTGCTCCTCATTATATATCGAAAACAAGTGATTAAAGAGATAAAATGATGGGGGTAATTTTAACCCTCAAGATCAGGTGGGTTGGGGGCGGGTGGGAGGTTAAAATAATAGCTTTTTGGAGCTGGACCACACCCCGGCTCCAACGCGCCCACTTCTGGCTTTCACCCAGGATGCGTGCGAACAACAGACACCTGGAAGTTCCGCGTCCACTTAAAACTGGCGGGTCTGTACTTAAAGGGGCAATGTACCTCATTGAAATAGTTGAGGCACTTAAGTTTTTGTGTATTACAAAAGTAAAATGAATTTAACTTTACCCGTTCGGGTTTCCCATCGCTTCCGATTCACATCAGGTGAAAGCAGGCGGGAATGACTGGATCCAAGAGGTGAGTGCCTTTATTGCACTGTTTGTGGGCCCGGAGGAGCAGGAGTGCTTCATCCAGACCCAACAAGCACACCTGGCGTGACATGACCCCGCAATCGGCTGACCCCTCCTCTCCCCCACCGATGCTGGACCCCCCCCCGATCTTCAAGGCCCACCCGATGTCGTCCATGTTCCCCCATCTCCCCCCTTCAATTTGTTCCATTGCCCACGATCTCACTCTCCCTCCCGCCCCTCTCTGTGATTCACGGCTCCTTTCCCTTCCGACAGGTAGCTAGCCTGTCAATCTGGTTGCCTGGCACGTGGGAAACCCGGAAGCACAAATATGCACCTTTAATTGAGTTGCAGTCGCAGACTGCGACACACTCATTTGGCTTCCGGGTTCCCCATGCGAATGTCTAGGGACGGGACGGTTTCCCATCTCCCAGCTAAATTCATGCCCCATGTTTCTCTTGAAGGAAATACTTTATTACAACTGGTGCTTATTTTTGATGAAGTGACCGAAATTCAGTTCAGAGGCAGCCCAGATTTTAACCTAAAGCGCCCAGCTAGAATGGGGCACATTTGGGTCAGGCACCTGATTTACACCGCACTCAATTTTCAGCTCCATTGAAGTCAATCGGGCGTAAAATCGGGTGGTGTGTAAATCCGACCCGAATGCGCTCCATTCTCACTGGACGCATTAGGTTAAAATTGGGGCTTAAGAAACAAGAAATTATTGGATGTCCAACTGGGTCTTAAGATGAATCCAAAATTATTTTTTGGCAAATGATGTTTGACCATTTTATGATATTATGGCCGAAATGCCCGCACACTACTCTATTTTGTCATGCAACTTCTATCACACTTGTCTGTCGTGCTTAAACTTACCTATTACACTTACCTATGATTAAATGGATCAGATCAAAGCTCTGCAGTCCTGCCACATCTAGTCGTGAATGGTAGTGGACAATTAAAGAACTAACGGGAGGAGGCGGCTCTATAAACATCCCTATCCTCAATGGAGCCCAATGCGTGAATGCAAAAGACAAGGCTGAAGCGTTTGCAACCATCTTCAGCCAGAAATGCCGAGCAGATGATCCATCTCGGCCTCCTCGTGATATCTCTACCATCACAGAAACCAGTCTTCAGCCAATTCAATTCACTCCACGTGATATCAAGAAACGGCTGAGTGCACTGGATACAACAAAGGCTTTGGGCCCCGACAACATTCCGGCTGTAGTACTGAAGACTTGTGCTCCAGAACTAGCCGCACTTCTAGCCAAACTGTTCCAGTACAGCTACAACACTGGCATCTACCAGACAATGTGGAAAATTGCCCAGGTATGTCCTGTCCACAAAAAGCAGGACAAATCCAATCCAGCCAATTACCGCCCCATCATTCTACTCTCAATCATCAGCAAAGTGATGGAAGGTGTCGTTGACAGTGCTATCGAGCGGCACTTACCAATAACCTGCTCACCGATGCTCAGTTTGGGTTCCGCCAGGACCACTCGGCTCCAGACCTCATTACAACCTTGGTCCAAACATGGACAAAAGAGCTGAATTCCAGAGGTGAGGTGTGAGTGACTGCTCTTGACATCAAGGCAGCATTTGACTGAGGGTGGCACCAAGGTGCCCTAGTAAAATTGAGATCAATGAGAATCAGGAGGAAAACTCTCCAGTGGCTGGAGTCATACCTAGCACAAAGTAAGATGGTAATGGTTGTTGGAGGCCAATCATCTCAGCCCCAGGGCATTGCTGCAGGAGTTCCTCAGGGCAGTGTCCTCGGCCCAACCATCTTCAGCTGCTTCATCAATGACCTTCCCTCCATCATAAGGTCAGAAATGGGGATGTTTGCTGATGATTGCACAGTGTTCAGTTCCATTCGCAACCCCTAAGATAGTGAAGTTGTCCATGCCCGCATGCAGCAAGACCTGGACAACATCCAGGCTTGGGCTGATAAGTGGCAAGTAACATTCGCGCCAGACAAGTGCCAGACAATAACCATCTCCAACAAGAGAGAGTCTAACCACCTCCCCTTGACATTCAATGGCATTACCATCACCGAATCCCCCACCATCAACATCCTGGGGGTCAACATTGATCAGAAACTTAACTAGACCAGCCACATAAATACTGTGGCTACAAGAGCAGGTCAGAGGCTGGGTATTCTGTGGCGAGTGACTCACCTCCTGACTCCCCAAAGCCTTTCCACCATCTACAAGGCACAAGTCAGGAGTGTGATGGAATACTCTCCACTTGCCTGGATGAGTGCAGCTCCAACAACACTGAAGAAACTCAACACCATCCAGGACAAAGCAGCCTGCTTGACTGGTACCCCATCCACCACCCTGAACATTCACTCCCTTCACCACCGGCGCACCGTGGCTGCAGTGTGTACCATCCACAAGATGCACTGCAGCAACTCGCCAAGGCTTCTTCGACAGCACCTCCCAAACCCACGACCTCTACCACCTAGAAGGACAAGGGCAGCAAGCGAATGGGAACAACACCACCTGCACGTCCCCCTTCAAGTCACACACCATCCCGACTTGGAAATATATCACCTTTCCTTCATCGTCGCTGGGTCAAAATCCTGGAACTCCCTTCCTAACAGCACTGTGGGAAAACCTTTACCACACGGACTGCTACGTTTCAGGAAGGCGGCTCATCACCACCTTCTCAATGGCAATTAGGGATGGGCAATAAATGCTGGCCTTGCCAGCGACGCCCACACCCCTGAATGAATAAGAATAAACATGGAATAAAATGCACTATGAACCACCAAATATCTTGTTCTTTATTGAAAACATTGCCCTGAAAAGGGGAATAAACGGATATGGGAACAGATGGAACGAGTGCATGCTAGTAGGACTACTGCTCTTGTGGAAGACAAACTCCCCTCTGTTTGGGCTGTTGAGGCTGTTTCAATGTTGTAATTTCTATGTAATTCTCTAAGTCAGATAACAAAAAGAAGGGGTCAGGAATTCAGATCTCCAAACTAGAGGTTACTGTTATACAGTTTAATGGAGTTTGTATCTCTCTTCAGCATTAAGATTTGACTTATATTGCATGTGCAAGCCATTGTAGCCAAGTGTTAATTGTAAAGAAATTGTTTTACATATACGTATTATCAAAAGGCCAGATGTGAATTCATTTGCCCTGTTTCTCTCTCTAGCGGAAGAATGATGAACCTCCCAAAATGACTGTTGAATCTGTGCAAGTAAAGGAAGGAGCAGGTGTAGTGATCAGTAACATTTCACTTAGTCTGCTCGACCTGGACACGCCAGAGAATGAACTGGTTTTAAGAGTGACCAAAAAACCCAGCCATGGTAAGTCCACGGGCAGAACTCAATCAGGGATTTTACTTTTTTTCAGATTAACGTGATTTTTTTTTCAACTTTAAATTTCATTGCCTATCGACCACCAATCAAACCAGCATTGGCCCTAATATGCACTAGATTGTAACATTTTACAAGTAACTTATAAGAAATTGTAGAATAAAACTTTGCTTTGTTTGTAGTATTATTTTTCCCATTTTCTCTCCTGTCCTGAAGGTGCTAACTCACTCTGGGGTACTATTCCCCAGATCCTAGTTGGCCTCTGGTACCTTACCTGGTGGCTATTCTTCATGGGCACTGGGTGTCCGCAAGCTATTCATCATGGAGTGCATCACAGCTGAATATAATTCCATCATTCGCTAACAGATGTTGCAGCCGAAAGCAATCAGGAGTGAGAACTCTTGCAGTTTTTTTCCCTGACTCCACTACTGGCTGCTGAGGCCACGTGTAGTGCTCCTTTCCCTGTCCCAGTTGAGATCAACTAAGTCTGCACTGACCCCTCAGCACAGTGATTAAACTTGGGGCCTTTCTAATTTGTATCGATTAGTTCCCTGTTTGGCTGTGCTTTCGATAATTGAGCTGTTGGGAAGCTCTTGGTTTATGGTATATTCTAATGCAAGTTTAATTCAGTAAAACATAGTCAATAATATGTGAGCCTGAGTGCATCACCATAATAATTCCACGGCAAACCCTGTACCCCCTCCTGAAGGTGTTGACTCCTTGGTGGGGTACGATTCAACAAATGGTTGACCCCTTTGGTGCATCACCCAAGCAGTTGTTATCCATGTGTCAGCACTGACGGTGAGTGTCAACAGGCTTTTCATGAAATCATAGAATGATACAGCACACAAGTATCGTGCCTGTATCGGCTCTTTGAAAGAGTTATCAATTAGTCCCATTCTCCATAGCCCTGCAAATGTTTCCCCTTCAAGTATTTATCCAATTCCCTTTTGCAAGTTACTATTGAATCTGCCTCCGCCACCCTTTCAGGCAGTGCATTCCAGGTCATAACAACTCGCTGCACAAAAAAATTTCTCCTCATCTCGCCTCTGGTTCTTTTGTCAATTACCTTAAATCTGTGTCCTCTGGTTACCGACTCTTCTGCCACTGGAAACGGTTTCTCCTTATTTATGATTTTGAACACCTCTATCAAATCTCCCCTTAACCTTCTCTGCTCTAAGGAGAACAACTCCAGCTTCTCCAGTCTCTCCATGTAACTGAAGTCCCTCATCCCTGGTACTATTCTAATAAATCTCCTCCGCACCCTCTCTAAGGCCTTGACACCCTTCCTAAAGTGTGGTGCCCAGAATTGGACACAATACTCCAGCTGGGGCTTAACCAATGATTTAGAAAGTTTTAGCATAACTTCCTTGCTTTTGTACTCTATGCCTTTAATTATAAAGCTAAGGATCCCATATGCTTTTTTAACAGCCTTCTTAACTTATCCTGCCACCTTCAAAGATTTGTGTACTTACACCTCGAGATCTCTATGTTCCTGTACCTCCTTTAAAATTGTACTATTTAGTTTATATTGCCTCTCCTCATTCTTTTTACCAAAATACATCAGTTTATATTTCTCTGCATTCAATTGCATCTGCCATGTGTCTGCCCATTTCACCAGTCTGTCTATGTCCTCCTGAAGTCTGTCACTATCCTCCTTATTGTTTACTACATTTCCGAGTTTCTCCTCACTGTTTACTACATTTCTGTGTTTCGATTTGATTGTAGAGAACAGCCTGTCCTCACATAGTTTACTTTCTAGCAGGGGATGATGAGAAGGAGAACCCTAGCCAGTTTTCCCTTTCCTAATCTAGGTTCATCTGACCAATTGTAGCGTCTCTATTGTTGCCCCAGATGTGATCAATTAACTCAACACACACTGAGGATCAAACCTCGGACCTTCCTGGTCTCTGTGCCTTAGAAATGATGATATTATTTCTTTTCCTATTTCTTATCATCATTTTATTTTCATTTCACATTTGAGTTACTTAACATAGATGCATCCTTGAAGATTATCACTCCTACCCATGTCCTTTGACTGTTGTATTTTTCATGGAACTCTCACTCTCTGTTCAAGTAGTACATCTACTAATGTCCATAAGCTGATATGTGTTGTAGTTCTACAATCAGCACTTTTTTCCCAAATAATTTATTTACTTTTGTCATCTCTTTCTCCCTCATAGTCTTCCCAACCCAAACACCATTCCCACCTGTCATGATGAACCTGAGATATTCTCCCAGGCCTCAGCCAGTGCTGATTTCCAGTTGGTTGTGTGGGCAGTCTGGATTCGACTGCCTCTCCTATCAGACTGTTCGTCTGACATCCAGTCTTGGATAAGCCTTAACTTCCTCTAGCTCAACCGTGGGAAGTGCAAAGCCATTATCTTCGACCGCTGCCACTAACTCCACTCCCTTGCCACTGATGCTGTCCCCCTCCCCAGCCACTCTCTCAGGCAGAACCAGACTGTGTGCAATCTAGGTGTCCTTTTCCACTGTGAGCTGAGCTTCAGATCCCATTACAAAAACTGCTTACTTCCACCTCCGCAACACTGCCCACCCACCTTCATACGTGCCTTCATCTCCTCCAAATTCAACTACTCTAACACTCCGCTCTCCTTGCCAGTCTCCCATCCACCATCCTCCGTAACCTCCAAAATGCTGATGTGCATTTCCTGTCCCCATTGATTTCCACTCACCCTTCACTCCTGTCCATGCTGACCAACTTCCTGTCCCCCAAATCCTCCCATTTAAAATCCTCTTCCTCATCTTCATGGCAGAGCCCTCAGCTGCCGAGGACCTACTCTCTGGAATTCCCTCCTTAAGCCCCACCACCTCTTCACCTCTTTGAAAACCTTCTCAAACTCCATCTCTTCATCCAAGCGTTTGGTCACCCCTTTTTAACTGCTCCTTTCCTGGCTTGGTGACCATTTTCTACATACCAATCTGTGAATCACCTTGGAACACTTTTTTTTACAATAAAAGTGCTATATAAATGCAACTTGCTGTTATCTGCTAAGAGTTGCATGAGTTCAGCCTGGAGTAACTAGCCTTTTCCCTCCCTTTGGAGAAGTGCCTGATCTTTGCTCGGCGACTTCCCATTACAACATGGATGAAATCGAGAACATACTGCATGAGGAATCATGGGTATGAACCTAAATTCGACTGATTTATGTCACATACATTGGCACTTCAACACTTTGTGCTACTGTAATGCTCAGAACTAAAACAGTCTTAAAAGTATGAAACAAGTACTGTTTGAATCAATTAATGACATATGGGGCAGAATTTTAACTGAAAAATGGGTGGGTTGGGGGCTGGGGGGGCAATGAAAATTGCAACAATTTCGGACCCATCCCCAACCTGCCTAAAACCTGTCCATTTTTGGTTTTCACCGGGCGGGACGAGAAGCGGGCAACCAACCCGCTCCCAGGAGGCGAGTTGGTCACTAAAACCTTTCAAGGCCTCCATTTTGAAAAGTTTTGCAATTTCAACCTCTGGGGGCCGGGATTCCCAGGCCTTCTCCTTCACATCGTGTGAGAGGAGGCAAGAAGGCCCGAAACAGCAGGTAAGTGCCTTTATAGCACACCTTGTGCAGGAGTGCTTCCCCTAGGCCCCACAGACCTACCTGTAGCGAACCCCACAACGATCGCGAACCCCCCCCCCCATTCTCCAATTTCCCCCTCTCCCGCAACAATCGCGGACCAGCGTGATGACCCTCGATCCCGACACCCCCGCCTCTCCGGTGACTGACCCCCGATCCCTTCTCCCATGACTGACTCTTCCGATGACTGACCTCGCCCTCCCCCCAACTGTGACCCCCATGCCCATCAGTGCCCCCAGGAGCCCCGTGCCCATCAGTGCCCCCATGCCCCCCCCCCAATCTAAGTCTTACCTGAAGATCTACCTTTTCGCATCCTCTTCTTTGCTCTGCTCCCGTCAGGCGGAGGCCAGCCTGTCAATCAAGCCGTCTAGTCTGATAGCAAACCAACAAAAAAATAAAAGATGTCCATACGTCAAAATCGTGAGGACGTCGGGGGCCCCATACTTCCGAGTTTCCCGTCCGTGATTTGACCCCCCCCGTCCCCTTCCTGGCTCTGGGTCAAAATCCTGGCCATTGTAACACAATATTTATTTATTTTAATTGAAATAAAACAGGCAAGCTACGGAAAAGGCAGTTTTATTCGGAGCCTCTGGAAAATGGCCGTGTACTGACACAGGGCTCCTCCTTCACGTACCAGGATGTGCTGGATGAACTGATTGTTTACACCCATGATGGGACCAACGTACAGTCAGATGAATTCCGCTTCGCATTTACAGACGGGCTGTACACAGAGAATGGAAAAATGGAGTTCCATGTGGAAAAGCAGAAGAACGAGGCACCAAGATTAATAATCAACCGTGGCCTACAGTTCTCAGCAGGTAAGAATAAGAGTTCAGATAATCTGGAAAACTATTAGGGGTGAATTTCCTTGGCAGTTCTCCCGCTTGTCTGCCATAACTTTGGCAGAAGAGCTGCGGAAACCTTTGACAAACAGCGGAAACTCCATTTTTCTGGGGTTTCCACAGTTCTTTTGCTGAAATTATGGCAGGTGAGCAGGAGAACCCTCACGAAAGTTCACTCCGTCAGACTCAAGAGGTAGAAAAATATAGATCTTATCTGAAATAACTTTGCCATAAGAATTCTGTCATTCCCCTTGCTTTCAGAACTAGACATTTTCTGCAGTGGAAATCTACCTAGACTAACATACAAGGTACTAACAGTTTAAGGGGGTTGTGACACAATTAAAAACCTGGAGAGCAAAGGGCTCCCCCAATGACTCAAGTGTAAAGGTGTTTTATAATTGAGCTGTACAGATTGGAAGGTCTTTGGTTTGATCATTGACCTGTACTTAGTCAATGTGGCAGTAGGGACACTTCATTTTGCTTCTGCAGATATGGTAGGTGACACCTTGGCAAGGGCAGCCAATCAGGCCAACGCTCCCTCCTGATCAGCCTGGCATGCCTTCTTTCATGAAGTATCACTGAAAGCTTGACACATGGTGATTGGGGTGTGTCTGAGGAAGCAGCCACCATTATGGTCAGTCAAGCATTCACATCTGCTATTGCTTCCCTTGGGTCCTTTGGGAATAGGAGCCTCCACATCCACAAATCACCTACTAAAGATATATCTTCACCTATATCTACTGATGCAGGTATCGGCAGGTAGGCACAGAGTGCCTCTCATCCAACCTGAACTCTGTGAGTCTGTTTCCTTAAGTTGGGTTGAGAATCCCTACGTGGTCAGTTTTTAGTAAAATATTAAAATGTCTACGTGGCAAAGAAGCAGAATGCAAAATGGTTAGAAAGGGTTAATTAGTTAGTAACTGAGATTGATACAAGTGGCCTGGCCCTCCTGCTGGGCCATATGTTTGCTTAGTCAGCAGGCCTGCATTGTCTTATCAATGATAGGTCTTTGATGTGATTCAAGGACTGGTCTGAATGTCTCCATGTTTATGGCAGATCAATATAGGTAACGAGCTTAGCCAAAGTTGAAAGACATTCCAGGTTGGGAGATAAGGAACAGAAGGAACAGGGAAGAACATTCCAAGTTGGAAAGTGAGGAAGTTATCCCCTTTGATGTCTAACAGCAGCATGATCAGCACATGGACGATTTAGGATTGGCCGGAAATAATGTAACCCCGCATGGCAACCTATGCCCGGCTTATGATTGGTGTTGACCCTCGTTAAGTATGTTCCAACCCCTATTCATCTGTATAAAAACGTGTGGATTTCTGTATGTTTTTGTTCTTGCTCTGCCAGCATAGAGGGACTCTATCAGGAGTCCAAATCAATGCTGCAGACTAAGAACCCTGCTATTAAAGATGTGTTGAACTTTAAAATGTATTCGACTTCAGTTATTACTGAACCAGACTGAGGGGAAAGAATCCGGATCGTCAGGGTTGGGTTTGGGTGGGGGAACGGGCGGGATTCAGCTATGGATTGTATTCTCAACCAAAATCCAGGAACCTCTGCTGGATAGTGCATTTGTGAACACTTAGGTGAGTACAGGATCGGGCTCTGCTGTGATGCTCTAATATTGAGTATCCTGCTAACATTCCCTCGGCTAACATGGGCAAGGAACTGTAGGGGACCTAGCACAGTAGAATCATACAGCAACAAGGAGTCAAAGCATTCAGGAGTAAAAAAATGCAGAAAAGTGCCAACAAAAGAATAATAAGAAAACCCAGGCAATTTAGCAAAATCAGCTTACCTTTGAGATGGATTATTGCCTTGGAGTCTGCAGTATGTTATTTTTTCAAATATATAGAAATGTAAGGGCTAGTTCTATGCTTCCAAGTGGACTATGCTCACAGGCAGTGCATGAAGGAAATCACAGGGGCGCAGTGCATGATTTTCCAATTCTTAACATTAGGCGAGAGACTAGAGACTATTGCACATAACAGAATGTTTTATTATACTATACAAAGCAAAAAAGAGCTGCCAGTTAAATGACATTGTGCTGATTTAATGAAGTAATTTCTCTTTTACGTTTAGGCTCAGTATCAGTAATCACACAGCAGCACTTGAAAGCTACGGACATTGATTCTAATGATGAAAAACTCAAGTATGTCATAACCAAAGACCCTACAGTTGGACGTCTGCAGATGTCTAAAAATTACAATTTAGTTCAAATTTCAATCAGGGGACCCATTAAAAGATTTACTCAAGCTGACATTAACAAAGGTAAGTGAGGCTTCAATACTGACAATACATATTTGCTTAAAAAAATACTGTTCCATCTTGGACAGTGAAACGATGGCTGCCAGCAATTAGTTGCTTTATAGAATCATAGAAAATTTATGGCACAGAAGGAGGCCGTTCGGACCATCATTTCCCCGTGTCCGGGCCGGCTGAAAATGAACCACCCAGCCTAATCCCACTTTCCAGCATTTGGTCCGTCGCCTTGTAGATCACGGCACTTCAGGTGCACGTCCAGGTACTTTTTAAATGAGTTGAGGGTTTCTGCCTCTACCACTCTTTCAGGCAGTGAGTTCCAGACCCCCACCACCCTCAGGGTAAAAATATTTTTCCTCGGCTCCCCTCTAATCCTCCTACCAATCACTTTAAATCTGTGCCCCCTGGTTATTGACCCCTCTGCTAAGGGAAATAGGAACTTCCTATCCACTCTATCTAGGCCCCTCATAATTTTGTACACCTCAATTAAATCACACCTCAATTAAATCACCCCTCAGCCTTCTCTGTTCCAAAGAGAACGACCCCAGCCTATCCAACTTTCCCTCATAGCTAAAATTCTCCAACCCTGGCAACATCCTCATAAATCGCCTCTGTACCCTCTCTAGTGCAAGCACATCTTTCCTGTAATGTGGTGACCAGAACTGTACGCAGTACTCAAGCTGTGGCCTAACCAATGTTTTATACAGTTCCAGCATAACCTCCCTGCTCTTATATTCTATGCCTCGGCTAATAAAGGAAAGTATTCCATATGCCTTCTTAACCACCTTATCTACCTGTCCTGCTACCTTCAGGGATCTGTGCACATGCACTCCAAGGTCCCTCAATTCCTCTACACCTTTCAGTATCTTCCCATTTATTGTGTACTCCCTTGCCTTGTTTGCCCTCCCCAAATGCATTACCCCAAACTTCTCTGAATTGAATTCCATTTGCCATTTTTCTGCCCACCTGACCAGTCCATTGATATCTTCCTGCAGTCTACAGCTTTCCTCCTCACTATCAACCACACGGCCAATTTTTGTATCATCTGCAATCTTCTTGATCAAGCCCCCTACTTTTAAGTCCAAATCATTAATATATATCACAAAAATCAAGGGACCGAGTACTAAACCTTGCAGAACCCCACTGGAAACGGTCTTCCAGTCGCAAAAACACCCGTCAACCATTACCCTTTGCTTCCTGCCACTGAGCCAATTTTGGATCCAACTAGCCACTTTCCCTTGGAATCCCATGGGCTTTTACTTTTTTGACCAGTCTGCCATTTGGGACCTTGTCAAAAGCCTTGCTAAAATCCATGTACACTACATCCAACGCGTTACCATAAATGTTACCTCCTCAAAAAATTCAATCAAGTTAGTCAGACACGACCTTCCCTTAACAAATCCATGCTGACTGTCCTTGATTAACTTGTGTCTTTCTAAATGACAATTTATGCTGTCCCTCAGAATTGATTCCAATAATTTGCCCACCACTGAAGTTAAACTGACTGGTTTATAATTACTCGACCTGTCTCGTCGTCCCTTTTAAAACAATGGCACAACATTAGCAGTCCTCCAATCCTCCGGCAAAGAATATGGCGCGTGTTACGCAAGGACTGGATAAAGCACTGAAATCCATGGACCTACAAAAAATTTCTGCTGCGATGGACAAATTTGAACATCGCCAGGGAGGATTAGAAAATGATGGTCAGAGTCTCTGCTTCACTGAACGCCTGTTTAAGGACCCGCTCCGTAATTGGTCAAAACTAGATGGAACTTGTGCTGCACAAGCTCCAAACCAGGTTAGGTTTTCAGGCATTAAGGTATCAAGGGGTATGACGAGAGAGCGGGAATATGGTATTGAGGTAGAGGATCAGCCATAATCATATTGTTCGAAGGGCCGAATGGCCTACTCCTGCTCCTATTGTCACAAAAACACCCGTCGACCGTAACCCTTTGCTTCCTGCCACTGAGTCAACTTTGGATCCAACTTGCCACTCTCCCTTGGATCCCATGGGCTTGTATTTTTTTGATCAGTCTGCCATGCGTGACCTTGTCAAAAGCCTTGCTAAAATCCACGTAGACTACATCAAATGCACTACCCTCATTGACCCTCTTTGTTATCTCCTCAAAAAATTCAATCAAGTTAGTCAGACACGACCTTCCCTTAACATATCCATGCTGACTGTCATTGATTACTCCGTGCCTTTCTAAGTGACAGTTTATCCTGTCCCTCAGAACTGATTCTAATAATTTGCCCACCACCGAGGTTAGACTGACTGGCCTGTAATTACTCAGTCTATCCCTCGCTCCCTTTTTAAACAATGGTACAACGTTAGCAGTCCTCCAATCCTCCGGCACCACGCTTGTGTCAAGTGAGGATTGGAAAATGATGGTCAGAGCCTCCGCTATTTCCTCCTTTGCTTCTTTTAACAGCCTGGGATTCATTTCATCCGGCCCTGGTGATTTATCTACGTTCAAAGATGCTAATCCCCGTAATACTTCCTCTCTCACTAAGTTTATCCCATCCAATATTTCACATTCCTCCTTAATCACAATGTCTGCATCGTCCCTCTCTTTTGTGAAGACAGACGCAAAGTATTCATTAAGGACACTACCAACATCTTCCGCCTCCACATATAGGTTACCTTTCTGGTCTCCAATAGGCCCTACTCTTTCCTTAGTTATCCTCTTGCTCTTAATATATTTACAAAACATCTTTGGGTTTTCCTTGATTTTACTTGCCAATATTTTTCCATGCCCTCTCTTTGCTTTCCTAATTTCCTTTTTAATTTCATCCCAGCACTTTTTATACCCCTCTAGGCTTTCTGTAGTTTTGAGTTCTCGGTGTCCTTTTCTGCCTTATCTTACCCTGTATGCTCCTTGACATCCAGGGGGCTGTAGATTTGGCAGCCCCACCTTTTTTCTTTGTGGGAAGATGTTTACTCAGCACCCCTTGAATCTTCCCCTTGAATGCCTCCCACTGCTCTGACATTGATTTACCTTCAAGTAGCTGTTTTCAGTCCACTTTTGCTAAATCACTTCTTAGCTTAGTAAAATTGGCCTTTCCCCAATTGATAACTTTAACTCCTGTTTTATCTTTGTCCTTTTCCATAACAATGCTAAAACTAACTGAATTATGATTACTACCACCAAAATGCTCTCCCACTGATACTCCTTCCACCTGCCCAGCCTTATTTCCTAAAACAAAATCCAGAACTGCCCCCTCTCTTCTTGGGCTTGCTACGTACTGGCTAAAAAAGTTCTCCTGATTGCAATTAAGAATTTATCTGGTAATATTAAATGCAAAATAAATCATATAGGGAATAATATCTGGTTTCGTGCTTCCAGCAGCAGCCTCACCTGCCTGAAGCACATGGCAGAAATTTAGGCGCATACTGTCCATGATTTTCTGACCATTTACCGCCTGAAATACTGATCAGGGTGAAGCTACTGCTAGCTGCATGAAATTGGAAAATTACCCTGCACTGTAAATATGTGATCAGAATATGATAAGCAGAAAATGCTTCATAGGAGTCTGTTGAATAAAGTGTTTATTCCCTGAGTGAAGGAAACCCTGTGCATTATATTCAGCAATGTCATATAAGGTATCCTTTTTCTATGTCATTTGTGTGACTTTTGTGATAAGTCTTTAAAAACTAAATGGGAAAAGTTAAAAAGCAAAGGTCATCATGTATGCTGATACAAATTGAAAGTAGCATAAGCTTGGGGTGAGTCTACTCATGTTAGGTAAAATAAGGGTAATTTTATGACTGTTTGCTTCCAGCAGAGAGCCTTGTCCTCCAGAAGTGCATATTGTGAATTTGGGTGCTGCAATATTTCTTGATTTTCCAACCATTAATGGTCAGAAAATTGCTTGGAACACATGCCTGAGTTTTGGATACGTACTCCTGACTGTCAAGGCTCCATACCAGCAGCATGATGTTAGATAATTATCACTTATGTCTTGTCTATAAATAGAAGACTTGCAAATGTTGGAAAGTTGAAATAAAAACAGAAAATGCAGAGTAGGTCAATCAGCATCTGAAGGAGAAAAATAGTTTACCTTTTAGATTGTGTTGAATGGTCATAACTAAAACACAAAGGTGGAAAAATTCGATAGGGGCCGTTTTTGGGCGTAGGTAGCGTGATGTGCTATTACCCCACGCCCAATGGCCCCTGTGCAGGCAGGACGCAAGTTTCGACTCACCCAAGGACTTCCCTGCAGTTAGCCTTCCTTTTCAGACCTTGCATGTGGAATCAATGCAATTTGCACTTTCCACCACCAGAGGGAGCTCAATCTCTTAAAGGGAGGATGTTTCTTCGAAATCTCTTAGAGGTTGCTAATACCTGTTATTTGCTGAAAATAACAGTCTACTGTCTGCATGGAGTCTGAACGGAGATCAGACATTGCACATGTAAAACACAGATGCAGATCCCATCCCTATGTTTACACACTGATGAGTTATGTTAAAACATTGAATAAAGGTTGCGCACTACTAAATCCCACATCCTCCAATCTGCACGCTAGACCTCACCAATCTGCCGATCTGAGTTGGTACCAGGTCTGCGAGAGTGCATGTACCAAGGTTCTCTGCTGATGCACTAGAGACCTTGGGGCAAGAGGTGGACAGGAGGGACTTCCTATATCCGCAGGGGGGCATTAAGTCCTCCAGACATATACTCAAAAGGTAGTGGGAGGCAGCGGGGGACGAAGTCAATGCCAGGCGCACAGCATCGTGAACATGGATGCAGTGCAGGAAGAAGTTCAATGCTTTGACATGAATGGTCGAGGTGAGTGAGGTCAACTGTCAAGTGGCATCTCCTACCAACTGCGCCACGCACTACACCCCCCATCACCCACATACCAATAAACTCTTTCCATCAGTATTCAACTCTTCCAATCAGATGCTTCCTCTCACCCTTACACATTACCACTGTTTCAAGTCGCCTGCCCACAACTCACAGGCCGCACACACTGGCAGCTATTCAATCATGACAGGCGCATCACCCAGACATACGTCCCGCTTTCTTGCAAGAGAAGGTGGTGCATATCAAGAGGCAGCAACTGGAAGTGGCATTTAGCCCTTCCAGCCTGTTCCATCATTCAGTGAGATCATGTTGGACCTGTGACTTTAATACACTTGGTTCACAGAAATCTATCAGTCTCAGATTTAGAATTCACAAGTGAGCTAGCATGAACTGCCGTCTGCAGAAGAGCGTTCCTAACATCTCCCACCCTTTGCGTATAGAAGCATTTCCTAACTTCACGCCTACATGTCCTGGCTCTAAATGTTAGGCTATGTCCCTGCATCCTAGTATTCAAGTCTAGGAGACCTCCAAAAACAGTTAGAAATGCCTCGGCAGCCAGAAGCAATAATTCAGCCACTAACCTGTAAATCCTGCTTGGTCCTTTTAAATAGCCATGATGTGGAGATGCCGGTGATGGACTGGGGTTGACAATTGTAAACAATTTTACAACACCAAGTTATAGTCCAGCAATTTTATTTTAAATTCACAAGCTTTCGGAGGCTTCCTCCTTCCTCAGGTAAATGTACAAGAGCTCCTCGAAGCCTACGCATTTATAATTGTAAACAATTTTACAACACCAAGTTATAGTCCAGCAATTTTATTTTAAATTCACAAGCTTTCGGAGACTTCCTCCTTCCTCAGGTAAATGTTTCAGGACCTCCTTGAAGCCTACGCATTTATACATATAGAACAATACATGGTGTTTACAGACTGCCCCTGCAACTGCCCGTTGCCAAGGCAATCACCGTGTTCAGACAGAGAGGTGTCACCTGCAGAACCCCCGAATACACATTCAACAAAAAAACAAACAGGAAAAAAAACAGAGAGAGGCAGAAACATCCGGAAGGCAGAGAAAGCCAGCAAATGACCCATTATATTAAAAACAGATAACATTTGTTCGCTGGTGGGGTAACGTGTAGCGTGACATGAACCCAAGATCCCGGTTGAGGCCGTCCTCATGGGTGCGGAACTTGGCTATCAATTTCTGCTCGACGATTTTGCGTTGTCGTGTGTCTCGAAGGCCGCCTTGGAGTACGCTTACCCGAAGGTCGGTGGATGAATGTCCATGACTGCTGAAGTGTTCCCCGACTGGGAGGGAACCCTCCTGTTTGGCGATTGTTGCGCGGTGTCCGTTCATCCGTTGTCGCAGCGTCTGCATGGTCTCGCCAATGTACCATGCTCTGGGGCATCCTTTCCTGCAACGTATGAGGTAGACAACGTTGGCCGAGTCACAGGAGTATGAACCATGCACCTGGTGGGTGGTGTCCTCTCGTGTGATGGTGGTATCTGTGTCGATGATCTGGCATGTCTTGCAGAGGTTACCGTGGCAGGGTTGTGTGGTGTCGTGGACGCTGTTCTCTTGAAAGCTAGGTAATTTGCTGCGAACGATGGTCTGTTTGAGGTTGGGTGGCTGTTTAAAGGCGAGTAGTGGAGGTGTGGGGATGGCCATAGCGAGGTGTTTGTCCTCATTGATGACATGTTGAAGGCTGCGGAGAACATGGCGTAGTTTCTCCGCTCCGGGGAAGTACTGGACGACAAAGGGTACTCTGTTGGTTGCGTCCCGTGTTAGTCTCCTGAGGAGGTCTATGCGATTTTTTGCTGTGGCCCGTCGGAACTGTCGATCGATGAGTCGAGCGTCTCTGCCTTCCGGATGTTTCTGCCTCTCTCTGTTTTTTTTCCTGTTTGTTTTTTTGTTGAATGTGTATTCGGGGGTTCTGCAGGTGACACCTCTCTGTCTGAACACGGTGATTGCCTTGGCAACGGGCAGTTGCAGGGGCATTCTGTAAACACCATGTATTGTTCTATATGTATAAATGCGTAGGCTTCGAGGAGCTCTTGTACATTTACCTGAGGAAGGAGGAAGCCTCCGAAAGCTTGTGAATTTAAAATAAAATTGCTGGACTATAACTTGGTGTTGTAAAATTGTTTACAACTTTTAAATAGCGCCGGTGGTGGAGGGTCCTCCAGGCTCTCTGAGACACGGTCAGATGGTCGGGGTTAAGACTGTGCGTTGAGTTGAGCGTTAAGTCCCAAAATGGTGTCTATCACTTTAAATCAGCATTGCACACTGATTGAAGCCATTTTCTCCTTACTTTACATGATTCCAGCGTTCGTTATCTGCGCCTGCGCAAACTTCTATACCAAGATGGCGCCTGGCGCACGTCACGCCGGAAACATGCATGCGCCATCTTGGATGTCGGAGAGGCCGTGTAGCGCCGAAACAATGGGTGCTACATGGCCCAATTTAGTGCCCTAAGTGTTTTTGTTTAAGATGCTGAAACACCCAGCACTTTCTGTATCCATTTGACCATTCTTGCCTTTGGGCGGGATGGGTTGGGGTGGATTGCTGGTATTGCGATGCTTGAGGTTTTGAGATGTTGTACTTTTCTATTTCCTGTCATATCGGCCTTCCATTCTATAGGAGTGTGCTTCGGTCTTGATGAGAATAGTCTTTTGTACAAGTCTCCTGAAAGGGAGCCCAGACTGTTACACAGTGTTCTAACTTCAGAACAATTTTTATCCATCCAATAATTTAATTTAAAATACTGATAAAATAAGAATGATAAAATAGCAAAAACTACACTGAAACACCAAATGACAATTCTTTTTACCATTAATCGCTTTTTTTGCATTACAGGATACGTAGAGTATAGTCATGAAAAGGGGGAGCCTGGTGGAAGTTTTGCTTTCAAATTTGATGTTGTCGATACAGATGGAAATAAACTAATTGATCAGTCCTTCTTCATTAGTGTGTTGGGTGAGAGTGTCCTCATTCTTGTTATTAAAGGCTGTTTCATTTTATTCTTAATTGCAAAGTGTCACAGCTGTAAACTTATCATTTACCCGGTGTATGCTGTTCCGTATATTGACAATACTTTAAGGCCCGAAAATCCATGGTGTATCCAGGCATAATTGCCAGGATACACCATCCGGCAACCTCTGCCACTGACCCCAGAGGACTTTCTGGAGTCGATAGATATCTCCGTGCCACAAAGGGGGCATGTAGTTCACCTGCCATTGGAAGCATGTCGGAAAGTCCAGCAAGGTTGACAGGCTGGTGTGGTATGGAAGGACATCTCCAGAAAGAAACTATAACCCTCTTTCCCCGCCCCACCCCAACCCCCCCTCCGTGGCCCCCTTTGTAAGGGTGCCACTCTAAAATAAATATTAAACAAATTCTGGATGTTTCTTTGGGGGTTCAGGCCGCAATCATAGCTACAGTGGGACACACATTCTTCTGGCACCCTTATGTTTGGTCCCTTTTAAGGCTGGGAAAGCCAGAAGTCCCGATGTCAGGAATTCTGACCGCTAGCTCCTTCACTTCCTGCATCGGTGGCCGTTTTTGGATGGATGGTGGCTTTGCCTCCCAACAGGCCATTGAGGAAGATCCCATATTCAGCTGGAAACTGGCCTAATTTCTGACCCTTCTGGCAGATTCCTGCTGAAGTTACAGTGGGAGTACGTCTGTGAAGGGCTGTCAATTTTTGGGACTCATGCCAGAAATCTTGGGTTTTGTCTTTCTATTTACGAACATAAGAACAGGAGTTGGCTAGTCAGCCCCTCGAGCCTGTTCCGCCATTCAGTATAATCATAGCTGATATGTATCTCAACTCCATTTACCCGCCTTGGTTCGGTAACCCTTAACACCCTTGCCTAATAAAAATCTATCAGTCGCAGTTTTGAAATTTTCAATTGACCCCCAGTCTCTCCAGCTTTTTGGGGGAATAGAGTTCCAGATTTCCACTATCCTTTGTATTTCATTTGCTGATTCTGCTATCTTCACAGCAGTAGTTTATCCTTTCAGCAATGTGGGAATAAGTATTGAGTCTAGAATAAAAATAAACGGTCCAAGACCTAGAACCCCGAAGAGAGGAATTTTTTTCAATTTATGGACAGATCAGCAAGGCGCTAATGGCTGGGGTCGGGGAGGGGATCTGGGTATCTCCCACCATAACCCCTCCTCCTCCACAGGTTTCCGGCAGCCATGGCCAGGGTCCGTGCTGGAGGGCGCTGGCAGATGTGTAACTGCCAGGATCACAACCTGTGAATTTATCGGCCCTACCTTTTATCTCTTAGTAAAATCAAATGTTTCCTGATCACATTTACATTAAGTAATGTAACCACTCTAATTTTATCCATGTGCGTGTTTATTAACGTTTATTTGTGTTTTCATTTTGCAGAAGATAAGCTTCCACCATCCGTTGTGGTTAATAAAGGTTTAGTGCTGGACGAAAACACGGTGAAAAAAATAACAACACTTCAGCTGTCAGCTACTGACCAGGATAGTGAGCCTGGCGAACTCACGTACAGATTAACCAAACAACCCCAGTTGGGTCATATTGAGCATGCTGCTTCTCCAGGTAAAAAAAGAGCAAAGCTAACTTAACTCTTTGGTTATTTCTAGCTCTGGAGAAGTGACAGCCCACACATCATGATACTGAAACAAATACTAGTATAATAAAACTACTCAAATGTCGGAACTAGTTTTAGCTATGCAATAAATATTCAGCCTGAAAGACTGCCTGCATTATTTAAATTGGGTGACAGTGCGCCCACGAGTTAGTCTGGACTTCAGATACAAGTCCCGGCTTGAAGTAAGAGTTCACACAAGGCCTTATTTGGGGTGGAATCTCCAAGTTTAAAACCTTTTCTTGTTCTTCCTCCTTCCCCGGCTCTCACTGTTCCTTTGGAGGTGGGAGAGTAATTGACAACCAACACCAAAGATGGACATGCTTGTGTCTGTGACATGATTAATTCTTGATGCGGAAAAGTGCATCAGACCCAAGGAGGGCTGCAGACAAACAAGTAAGCTCATCAACGATCCTCCCCTCTCCTGACCCCGATCAATCTGGACCAATTAACTCAGGTGGCACAGTTTAACATTTAATGTTAAAAAGAGTGAACATATGAATATTTTGACCACAATTTTTTTTATTATACCAGGGTTATGTGAGCAATTCAGTTGTGTTTTTTGGGAATGATGATGTCCCCCATTACCCCTACTAGAGTGCTGATCTTAAGATGGTAATTATCTTTGTAATAATAATTGTAACCATATTTAGCAAAATGAGCATTTCCAGAAGTATATATCCATTTAGTTTTGCAGTTCTGAAACAGAAGCTTGTAAATCATCCATTTATGGTTTGTCTTTCTCTCTCAAATTGTGATTTTGCTGTAGCTTTAGTCACTCTGCAACTATGATGTATACGTTACATCAACGTATGAGTCACTCCCCTACTTTTAGAGGACAGATTGTACAGTAAATCAATGTTTAGTAGAGAACCAAAAGCAGAAATGTGTATTTATAGTAATTAGCAATAAGCAAAGAAAGTCTTTCTGGCTCTTCAACTCCAGGCTGGGCAACTGAGCCAGGTCCAAACTGCTAAACTTGCTGCTGAAGCTAATAACGCAAGTGAAAATATGATCCAGCTCCAAATGTTGTTTTCCTTTCTGGACTGGTCATAGAATTCAGAATTCCAGCAGCTTGCAACAAAGACCAAATGTGAGCTAGATATTGTTCACACACACCCATTCTAATCATTTGAAACTTGTACTCAATACTCATGGTTAATGAGGACAACCTTGCATGCACAATCACAGTTAGATTGGCAAAGCTGCTGAATACGTCTTAAGTGTTCCAGAGGTGTCTTTCATGTTATTCATACCAGTCCACTTAGAATAACCTACATTGCATTGTATTCTTGTTTTATTGTTTCCAACAGGAACAAAGGTCACCGATTTTACTCAGGCTGACCTTGCAGCTCGCAGCATTCAATATGTCCACACTAGTGATGAAGAAAAACATTCCGATGATTTCACCTTTTCAGTGTCCGATGGTGTCAATGAGGTACAGTAAAGATTAATAATTAGGGAGGCAGTTACACTACAGGTACCAGTTTGAGACTGGTGCATGCTTACAATGACCTGCATCCCCATAACGCTCCTTGTATGCAGCATGATTTCTCAAATCATGAAGGAGTAAGTATACAGCAGATGGCAAGCAGGAGGGGAAAAAAGAATAACTGTGAGGATTAGGGTGGGGGAGTCAAAGAGAAGGCCTTCCAGAAAGTTTTTGAAAGGAGAGGAGGTGGCAAGATGAAGGGAACATGGCAGGATGTTCCAGAGGACTGGAGGTGAGCATGAAGTCAGCAATGATGGACATTAGAGAAGTAGAAGGTGCTTTCAAGGATGTAAAGTTGAAGAGACCACAAAGGTTGGGTTGGGTAAGGTCATGGAGGAATTTGAGAATTTTAAAGTTATTCAGTGGGACATGGGGAACCAGTGGAGGATGGATATAGTGGGACAGCAGAACTTCATGCAGGTGAGGATACAGGCTGTTTGGAATGAGTTGTATATTGTGGAGGGCAGGGAGGTTCTCTAGAAATGTATTCGACAACTTGAGCCACAAGGTGATGAAAGCATGGACTAGGGTTTTGGCAGCAGTGTGAAAAGGTAGGGGAATAGATGGGCAGTGTTGCAGAGGTGTAAGAAAATGGTTCTGGTAACAGATCAGCTGTAGTTGAGCGGTATGTCATGGTTCTCTACCTCCTGACTCATCCTGAGTTGACAGGTGGGAGGTTGATAGCCAAGAAACAGGTGGTGGTGGGAGCCAAAGAGGATGGATTTGTTTTTTCTAGCATTAAGTTAGAGAAAAAATTGGCTTATCCAGGCCTGGTGTCAGGAGGCAGTGTAGCCACAGCCTCCCAATAGATGGAGAAGGCAACGAGATGGAGCTGAGCATCATCAACATGTATGTGAAAGCTGACCCCATGCTTCCAGATGACACCACCAAGAGGTAGCTTGTAAGTGATAAAGAGGAGGTGACCAAGGATAGATCTCAGGAGTACCTTAGAAGTATCTGTGCAGGCAGAAATGGAGAAGCTTGCTTGCAAATCAAAAACATGGAGATGGACTGCAGAATAAAGATAATAGAGGAAGATGGAATGATCACCATGTTGGAGGCTGCATAGAGGTCAAGGAGGATGATGAAAGTTAAGAACCACCATCACAGCAACTTTCACCAAAACCTCAGCTCCCTGAAGTCCTTTCAGACTACACCATGGTACTCATAGACCTTTCCCCTTCTCCCCCCTGGTAGTCCTAGGCACCAGTGCTCTCATCTTTCTCTCGGGCCTCGTCCCCATCAGTCTTCCCCCTCCAACATTGTAGCCCCCCACTCATTCCCCATTCTCTCTCCTCGTGTGTGTTCCAACACCTCTTGGTGGGCACCAGCATCAGCCTCCTCCTCGTGTGATCCTGGTGACCACCTCTGACCCAGTCTTTGTTAGTTACCATCTTGCTCTCTATTCTGGATTTTCAAATAACTAAGAGATATAAATTGATTTCATTGGTAAAACAGCATGTCTGAGAGCCATACAAAGTGAGAGAGAAAAGAGTGAATGAATAACAGAAAGACACAGAAAGTGATGGAGAACAGGAAAAAACACAAGAAAAATTAGGCCGATTTTAACTTTTGGCAACTTTAACTTGTAACCGCCATGAGGCCTGAGCCATTTTGAGGCCCAGGCCTCATATACATGCAGTCGGGGTCCTGCAGCATTCAACTCAACTGATCTGTTGAAACATGAGCTATCTCCATATATTTAGCTTGAATGGCTAGTTGCGCTTTATTTGACAGCAGAATACTGTTGATTATCTGCAAGTCCGTTGCTTACAATGAGGAGCGCAGTTGAGGAGGAAGATCTGCACTTCCAGAGGATAATTTTCTGAGTCCACGTTGCTGGAGGGGAACCTCTCCTGCGCAATCGGGCACACACTGCCCATAATTGTCTGATTACTAATTTTAAAAATTGTAAAACCATGAGCAGCACGCACCTTAAATTTCGATACTCGTTGCGGCGGGCGAGGCTCTGCACCGATAATACCGACTCATGTTGTTCCCCTCCTTGATATCAGCTGCACTCTGATATAAAACTACTTTTAGTAAAATCAGGCCAGATGTATAAGGTTTAACAATGGCCATCATTTGCAGGTATTCATATTTCTAATTTGGTGAAATTATAATTATTTTATAAACCATGAGAAATATCTGTCTTTTTTTAGACTAAAATGAAATATATCAGTACATTTTTAATGTCCAAAGCCACAGCTGCAAATGTTCATGAATAATAATACAACTGTTTTCTAAAAAATATCCAGTAAATGTAATCCTTGGCAATTTTTACCCTTTACCTGTAAAGCTAATTGAATGGCCCATATAAATCTTTATGTTGCTTTATTAACTTCTACAACCATTTATGTAGAAAATATTTGAGTGGTTACAAAGATGATGTTAAGAGCTGCCCAAGTTACTGCAATTCTTTACTAAAGAGAACGTTGTCTTGATTTCTTCATTAAATCAGGTGTCTCAAACATTTTACATCACTATTCGCCCTGTGGATGATGCACTGCCTGTGGTACAGATCCCTGGAATGCGAGTGCAGGAGGGAGTGAGAAAGACTATCACTGAATTTGAGCTGAAGGCCACTGATGCAGACACTGAAGTGAGTTTTCAGTACAACCTTACTCTGACTTTATCTCTGTTGAGGTATAACTTTGCTGTGCCTCCAGTCTACTTTTGTTCACAGATTTTTTTTTCACAGAGCAGAATATGTTTGTTGCCTAGCATGTAACCGACAACAACCACCCATTAATGGTACAGGTAAGGGGTGAATGAAAAACAATCCTCTTCCCACGTAGTTTGAAAGATCTTTTGTGCTTTTGAGACTGCGATATGTTTCCATTTTGTAATATTGTGGGAGCAACATTAAGCAGAATGGGACGCACTGACATTTAAAGGTGGAATTTCTGTCCATTCATAGTCTGTGAGGGGCAATCACACTTTGAATGTTTTTCTGTTTTATTCAGGAGTCGATGGTACTCGAGAAGATTCTTCATTAAATGCAAACTAAAGCATTGTTTTTCTTTTCATTATATAACTTACTTTACCCCATATTTAATAATGCTAATATTTTTCTACTATTTCTTATTTTTGCAGTTAAAGCGTTCTTTTCATTTATTTGTGTCTCCGGGTTGGTATCAAAGCTGGTTTTGTTGTTACTGAGGACTATCTCCTGTTTTCCGTTTTTCTGTCTCCCACAATACTTAGTAATGAAATTGATTTCATAGTGTGCTTTTATATTGAGAACATTACGCAGAATTTTACAGGACAGAAACAGGCCATTCGGCCCAACATGTCAATGCCGGTGTTATGCGGCAAATTTTCCTGTTCCTGCAGCTGGGCCTATTGGATCACCTGGGAGCAGCATGTAGACGAAAATTGGGCTGGAAGGTCATGAGCCCGTAAGGGAGCCCACCTGATTCTCCGTCCATGAATCAATGGATGGAAGATTAGATGGGCCAACTCGAACCCTCTCCATCCAGTTTTCCCCTATGTGCTGCTCCCATTACACCCAGGTGCAGGAACAGGAAGATCCGCCCTCATATGTGATGGTTAAAGAGCAATTCTGTCTGACGAGAAGGGGGCCATTTCCAACTTTGCCACCTGGGCGGTAACCTGTCTGGGCTAATCACCCACCTTTTATTGAACCCACCCGATTTCCATTCCATTGATTTCAATGGAACAAAAATAAGGCAGGTACTAAAGAAACAGAAATAATAGAAAGACTAGCATTTATATAGCACCTTTCATGACCTCAGGATGCCCCAAAGTGCTTTACAGCCAATGAAGTACTTCTTGAAGTGTAGTCACTGTTGTAAGGGACATGGGGGTTTTGGGGGGGCAGTGATCCACTCCACTGGGCTACCTCTTAGGCAGCGAAGTTCTAAATAATCCCTTATGTTAATGTGATATTTTGAATTAATAAATCTGAACTGTAATCTGAATGTCTAGTTAATCCTATAAACTCTGATACCATAGGCTGAATCTTTGACCTTTACCATTGTACAACCACCACGCCATGGGACAATCGAACGTACCAATAATGGTCACCATTATCGTCAAACCAACACCTTCACAATGGATGACATTTATCAGAACCACATCAGCTACAATCACGATGGTAGTAACTCTCTGAAAGATCGCTTTGCTTTTGCTGTGTCTGATGGGACCAATCCTTTCTTCATCGTTGAAGAGGCAGGGAAGGAGGTGAGTCCTTATCTGAAATGGTTAGTCTAATGAAACAGGTGTTACTTTCAAAAAAAGAAACATTGCGGAAACCCCAATTTTAGCATTGAGGGTTTGAGCTTCTGATACTTTTTCTTCCCCTTCCAATTTTTCATATGTGTGGGGCTGGACACTGAGGGGGTGAAATTCGACCTCAGTGGTAGCACACAACAGGGCAATAGCGAATCAGCCTCCTGTTTTACACCCCGCCCATTTTTTTTCCATTAAGAGCGTAAGAAATAGGAGCAGGAATAGACCATACGGCCCCACGAGCCTCCTCCCCCATTCAATAAGATCATAGCTGATCTTTGACCTCAACTCCACTTTCCCACCTTATCCCCATATCCCTTGATTCCCCGACAGTCCAAAAATCCAACGATCTCAGCCTTGAGCATATTCAATGACTCAGCATCCACAGCCCTTAGGGGTAGAGAATTCCAAAGATTCACGATCCTCTGAGTGAAGAAATTTCTCTTCATCTCAGTCCTAAATGGCCAACCCATTATCCTGAGACTAGGCCCCCTAGTTCTAGACTCTCCAGCCATGGGAAACAATCTCTCAGTATCTACCCTGTCAAACCCCCTCAGAACCTTTTATGTTTCAATGAGCTCAGCTCTCATTCTTCCAAACTCCAGAGAGTATAGGCCCATTCTACTCAATGCATAGGCCCATTCTACTCAATTGACTTCAATAGATAAGAATCTCGGGCGGGCTGCAAAATGAGCCACCAATTCGCTATCGCTTGTTTTGCACTACTGCCAAATTCGAATTTCACCCCAGATTATTGACAGGCTGTTCAAGATCAGGGAGTGTCACAAGTGAGCTTCATCTGCCCTTATCCAGCAATCCCACGTGCGCTTCCAGCGGAGGTCAATGGAAGCGATCAGACTGATTTTTCAGCCAAGAACTTTCAGGCCATTAACTGAACAAAGACTGGGGACTGAGGTTGAGAGACATGTACAGCACATTTATCCACAGCTGCATCAGAGAGCCACATATACCTTTCAATACACTTATACACTCAACTTTTTATTTATTTATTGATGTTGCTATCATTTCAAAGGTGCCACTAAATTTCAAAATGAAGACTGGGGGGGTGGGGGCTGGGGGCTATTGGTACCTCCTGGTAGTTGGCTATAAGGGAATCAGCAGCAGCCTGGGAGCATCCTGTCGGCCTGCCTCTCAGCTGAGGGCATCAAACCAGACAGATGCTGGGAGAGGTACCCAGACTCCCCATAAAAAATAAACCTTGTTGCAGTTTCCTGGGTCAGGGTTCAACTAATACGCATACGGCAGTCCTGGTGGGATTCCCCCGCCAAGAGGGAACCCAAAACCCCAGCGATGCTACAGCGGATCTGCCCATTTTGGGCGGGATCACGGAGGAGAATCTTGGCCTGGATATCGGGCAAGCAGTCTGACAGCACAGAGGCAATGGAAGGGTCGAGAGAGGTGGTGGAGAGGTAGAGCTGCGTACCTATTTAATGTACCTGTAGTGTGACTGTGTGACATATTTGTACAATTTGCAGTTGTTGCTAACTACGTACATCATTTTGTTTCTGATCATTTGAAACCAGATTGTGACAGCTGCCCCCCAGAAGTTTAAGATTGATATTCTGCCTGTGGATGATGGGACACCAAGAATTGTTACCAACCTGGGACTACAGTGGCTGGAGTACATGGATAGTAAAGTAATTCCATTTCCTGCATTTCCAGCACAAGTACAAGGATTAAAAGTTCTATTTGTACAACGATTCACACCTGTGCTTTGCATTGCAAATTTTGCAATTTATGTTCGTTTGAGGCAATATTTAAATATGAAAATAATCACCTGATGTGACTTCTGGTGCAGTAAAAGAGTGATTGGGCATTGGTTGTCGTGTTAAATTCAAACTAGTATTTTTTCTTTAAAAAATATGGTATTTTTGGTACAACACCAAGAATGGTACAATGGCTACAGAAACATAAATTAACGCTTATGGTGTACCTAGTGCTGTCTTTTGAAAGCGAAAAGAAAATAAGATGGCATGGAACAAAAAAGGGTGATCTAGCCCATGAAGCCAGTTTCTTCCTCAGACCACATACTTTCTACCTTATCATGGATGCTGCTCAGCTTTTTAATCACTTCTGCGACATTCCTGTTTAAAACCTTTTCACATGAAGACATTGTCGGTATTATAATATCTTCCCCACTTATAATAATGCATGTAAAATACAGCTGTCAATTAATCCCAGTTATCTTCGGCATTAAACACGTTTGGATGTTTTTTAAAATGCACATTCATCCCGGATGTTATATGGAGAGTGCTATTTACTAATAAATACCAGGTGAAGTGGTGGAGTTCTGTTATGTTTGGAACATAATGTAATTAACCATTCTATGTACAAAATCCATTTTCAAGAAGGGGAAAACTAATTGTTCTATAAATAGAGGCTTTGTTTAGCTTTGATGGTCTGCTGTTTGCATCTAGAGACTCTTGGAGGTGGAGGTCTCTCATTTCTCCTGGTAAAAGCCCTAAGATTTTGCTTAGTGTTATGTAATGATGAGAGTAAACAGTCTTTTTGGTTTGCTGAATGGCAATTTACTGGGTACCTGTTGCATATATACTTAAAGGTGAATAAGATTTGAAGTAATTGATAGGAGTAAACAGATAAAAAATAATATATGAGGTACAAAGATAAATAAGGAATGATCATAACTTGTATTTCTCTGTGCTGGACTTGGAAAAACTTATTAATTTTCGGACTTAATTGCAGGATCAGACAGAAACATGTAGTTTACCATTCCACCCAAATAAATTATTTTGCTGCTGAAAAGTATTTATAAATGATGTCACTGTCCAGTCCAATAACTATGTTTCCTAAATAATCTTTATATGTCCTGTTGAATTGCTTGGCACATAATATCTGTTATGCTAACATTACAGAGATCCAGTTTATTTAACAGGATAAGGTTTAATTTGTCCATCTGTATTAAAGTAATTACATGCACGAAAGGGAAAGGTGCATGAAAGCTCACTAGCAGGAGAAGAAGGAAACGGGAGTCCAGGGGCATTAATAAGCCAGGAAAAGTATAGGGGACGAGAAACAAATCTGTAGAGAGTAATAAGAGTAAAACCCAAACATCAGGTGAAAAAAAATGACATCAGTGAAGCTGGGACACGGAGCTGAAAAATTTGCTTCAAAGAGCCACCCAGTGGCCACAGTGTACAATTGCACTGTGACATCAAATAGGAAAATTGAACGGGAAATGTGAACATAGGAATTTATAATGACAAAAATTGATGGAAAAGTGTAGCCAAAAAAGTGTCACGACAACAGGAATTTAGGAAGTGCTCTTTCGTTACCATCCGAGGGCACCCTTAATCGTAATCAAAATATAATTATCCCTACATTTATTCCAATCTATCCAAATGTCTTTAATTTGTCTCTGATTGGCGGATTCTAATATATGATTGTCTCCCAGCCCCGATTTCCATTTTCTTTAGAGCTGCAGCAGACCAAGTAAGCTTAAAATAAACTTTCAACAATTGAAAAGTTCCAAGCTCGGTGTGTACGTAAGACGGTTTAAACTTTTTAAATACTGGTTTTTACAATTAGGGTAACTTGCACCTTCTACGTGTCTCTTTCTTGGACATAACGCAATCTTAAATGACATATTTCAGCTCCCTCTCGCCAAGGACATACTGGTTCTGCTGGCTCCAATTTGTTAATTCACTTGCCAAATCAAATAAACCTAGGGTTCTGACTGCAGCCTGACCTGCTACAGCTACATACACTCACATTCTGTTTTGCATGGCGTAATGTTATATGTTTAATTCGCAAATAACTTTGGGTAACCACATTTGAACCATTGTATAATTCAATGTAAATAAATACAAAACTATAAAAAGGGACCAATAATATGAATTCAGAAATAGGAAAACAGAGATTTTATGCTGTGTTTTTTTTGAATGATAAAAGCATCAATAATAATAGCATCAGTAATAAAATGAACTTGAATGTGATGAATGCGATTAAAAACAAGATTAACAGAGATTACACATTTTAATTGCGAGATTAATTTTTTTAACTGCTTGACAGCCCTTACACACTAAAAACAATAGGATTGAATTTTGATTGTACTGGCCCAGAAATTGCTCGGAGTGACGAACCAACAGTGCTCGCCGCTCCATAGATTTATACTAACACACTAACTTACTGCAGTCTTTACTGCGGGCACTTCCTCTACTAGGAAGCGGAGAAGAGCCCAGCGTTAGCTCCAGAGAAGCTCGGACCCATGGGAGAAGCAAGAGGATAGATCTCTCCCCTCGACTAATCAGATTGCAGCATTTTTTGACACACTACGATCACTGTTTCTGTAAGCTTAGAATGTAAAATCCAGGAAGTGAAAGGTACAACATTAAACTCATTTGTAAAAACAGATATAGACAGTGAAAAAAAAGAGAGGGTAAAAAATAATCAAGTTAAATAAAAGAGATTGGAGGAAAAAGTTTTTTTTTAAGTTTTAATTTTTGTTTTAAGCAAAATCTTTGTTTTAATGACCAAAAATTATTAAAATAAGTAATTATTAAAATAAGGAATTCCTAGCTTAGGGGATCACAGTCATGATCTCCCAAATCCAAAAATGATTTGAATAATATTGACAGCAAAAACTTATATCTCCTTTAAATTTCTTCTCTTGATAACTTTATAATATAAACTTATTTTGAAATGGTTTTATTCCACATTTCTAGTTCGGCTATGTTTTCTATTTTAACCACATGTATATATTCATAAAAAATGGAATTCCTGGGACATAAATGTTTGCTGCAGGAAGAATTCTAATTATATGCCCATTGCTCTAAACACATACACCGGGAATTTTCTTGGAGCATCTCCTGTTCTTCCCCCGCAACTTCGCCACCAAGTTCAGCGGAAATCCTGTATACGTGTGTAAACGGACTTTCTGCTGATCTTCCGCCGAAGTTATTGCATCAGAGCAGGAGGAACACCGAGGAAACTCACAGGAAACACAACTCATGTAAATTATTGTACACTGATTTATTTGCACTAATGTACCTAGATTAATATACCTTTTCATACCAAGATTTGTATAATTCATATACATTATATTAATGCTGTGTAATGGTGATCCCTCCAATTCAGGCCATCAACCTGATCACTAAGAGGGAATTATTGACCATGGATCCTGACACTGAAGACAAACAGTTGGTTTATGAGATTACCACAGAACCCAAGCATGGGCGCCTGGAGAGCAAGCTGAGGCCTGGAATCCCTCTAACAACATTCACACAAGGTGTGTTCTTGTGCATTTTTTCTGCCTATCCTCATATACAAACAGAGTTGGCTGCTTAAGATAATAGCGCGACACAGTACCATACAAAGTTGATTGTTTATACTTGCAACTGTCATGATGTATTCATCTTAAGGTAGTCTTCTACATGGTTTGTTTGTGGGAGGGAGTTTGGGGGCTTTGCCCTGGGAAATCTGTTGGAGTCAGCAAGGTGGCCATTGGGTGGGTAGAAGTGCACGTCGAACAGCACTTCTGTAGACTTCTTAAGGGTCAGCAGAAAATCTAGGTCACAGAATGCTTCAGCACAGAAACAGGCTATTCCACCCATCAAGTCTGCACTACAAGCCATCTAGTCTAATCCTCTCACATGCTCACTCACCATACTCTTTTAATATTCTTCTTTTCCAAAAAACTATCCAAGTCCCATTTAAAAGATCTTATGGACTCTGCTCCAATGATTTGTGGCAAAGAATTCCACATTCTAACCCACACTGTAAAGAATATTTTTCTAACCTTCCCTTTAATTCTTTTTGTGATTATCTTAAGTTGGTGCCTAGTCTTTCTCACTTTCTGGGACACCTTTGGTCATTTGAGGGGCGGCAGGAGGGGTTAGATGGGCCAGACGTAGTGTCAACCTGACAGGCAGAAGCCCTGTTAGTGCCTACTTCAGCCACACCCCTGCTGCTCAGCACTGAGGCCAGTGAAACTCTGCAAAATTACTTTCTGTCAGCATATTGAAGCCGGAAAAGAGAACCTTTTATAGGTGCTGGCCTTCTCTGTTCCCATATCCCTTTATCCCACTTTCCTTCAACCTTTTCTTAAATCAATTTATCTGTTAATTTGGTGTCGATGTGACACAAATATCAGCAGAAAACGACTCACAAGCAACACATCAAGAATTAAAGGACTGGTGTCTTAATGAAAAAATGATTTATCAAGTCTTGCTTTGTTTGGGGTGGAGAGTCAGAAGAATCGTGTATGATATTTGTCACACGATGTGATGATGTGTTTCAATACAACATACATTATTACGTCAAGGTTTGCTAAGCACTTCAGAACTGAAAATCTGCGAGTCCGACACCGCATGTTGTGGCTGGGCTGTGTCCCCAGGGAACCTATCTCTCTAACCCTTCTGTTCTTCCCGGAAAGTCCTGGCCTAAATCCCGGGCCTTCTGCTGTACACCCAATGGTCTTCTGCCAGAAGTGCACCGGAAAAGCCCGTGCAAATAACAGACCTTTTTCAAATAGTTGATGCACCATTAAGTATTGTGCAAATGTAATGACTTTCATCGGTAGTTTTGAGAACCAGTGAAGGACAAAACTTTCGTTATGTATATTTCATGTGTAACTTGCCCTGTACAAATTTGTTTATTGTAGAGGATATTAACTTGGGTTTGGTCTGCTACATTTTAAATGAAGACAAGATTCAAAAGACCATGGACACGTTCAAATTTTTGGTAAAAGACAGCAAACCTAATATCGTCAGTGATAATGTGTTCCATATCCAGTGGTCTCTCATCAGCTTTGAACACACCAGGTAGGCATCCTTTATACACTGTTATTTTATTTATGTCTTCTCCCAGCATTACAAAAGTGAATACACTTCAAAAGTGCCACATTAGCTGTGAAGCGCGTTGGGACGTTCTGAAGTCGTGCGAGGCGTTATATCAATGCAAGTTCTTTCTTTAGCCAAATACACAAACCTTGAGGCCAAGAAATTCATTGAGGCTGCGCCCGTTTTACTGGGATTTCCACTTGTCACTTCTCAATTTTCCTGGGTCAGGGCTCATTGGGTATGCAGGGTGCTTCCTGATGGGATCACACCACCAAAAGGGAGCCTGCCACAGCAAGTGAGGAAAATTGAGGTGATGTTGCAGAGAGACCACTACTACAGCACCTGAAGAGGCAGAGAGGATTTAAAGGGGTGAAAAAGCCCTAAAGACTCTGAGGCCTATAAAGGTAGTTGGTTGGGGTCTATGTGGAGGGAGGAGAGAGCACAGGTAGCCCATCTCCCTCCATTCAACGACATGGAGGCCTTACCACCACTACCCCAGGGACTACCACCACTCTTCTGAAAGTCCCTGGAGATGGCAGATACTGTGGCAGTAAGAAGGAAAATCTGATGGCTAGCCATGCTCTGCCTCCTCATCAGCATTTACATGTGGCAGGTGGGGAAAGAATGGCCAGTGGCTGTCCTGGCAGGGGTGAGAAGAGGAAAATTGAGGTTGCTATCCTGCCATTTTGGATGGAATACCAAAGGAAAATCCAGCCTAAAAACCCCGATAACCAAGGGGTTCACTCAACTCAAGCAAATCTTCACAAGAGCCAAGATCCTGATACCCAACCAGGAGGAAATAAAAGAGGAAAGCAAACATATACGGGATATACAAGACTGATATCCCTTATTCATTCCCTTTGATTGAGGACTTGGGGTGGCCTCCTTTTGTATTGCCCCATCCCTTTTTCTTTCTTTCTCTAGGTAATATCCCCTCTTACCCTCTGGATCTCCATTTTGGGATTTCACAGTGGAGATTTTCCTGGGACTGCGCTCAAACGCACTGGGACCCACAGCACAGGGAATATTGGAAAATCAGGTGGGGCGGAGTGCACACCTGTTAAGGCACCTGCCTGATTTTCCTCTACTAATTTAAATGGAAGAAAATGAGGCAGGTTCCTTCACAAGCATGCACTCTGACCCACCCGATTTTATAATATTCACTGCTCCCAGGTGATCCAGTGCACCTGGGCACAGACCAGGAAAATGTCCCATCATATCTCAATTTGGACTTGCTGGATCCAGCTTTATTATATTGTTGCATTCGCCAGGAATGTTCTCTTGGCTCCTCCCACTCCGCCGTCGTAACTTTGGCGAAAATCCCGTTTTCGCACATCAACACTCCCCTTTATATAAACTGCTGAAGAAATATCAGTTGTTAGTCTCTTCATTATTAAATTTCTGGTTCTCACCTTCATGTCTGTTTGTAGCATTGTATTTTTGATTGTTCTTTGTCCTTATGCAATTAAAAATTCTCAACAACAGTTTTTTAAAAAAAGAATCTGATCTCAGCCACTATCCTGTTTGCAGTTACAATGTGAGTGAAAAGGCAGGCTCTGTGAGTGTCACGGTGAAGAGGACTGGGAACCTCAATCAGTATGCCATTGTACTGTGTCGTACTGAACAGGGGTCAGCGACTTCTACTTCTGGAGCTGGCTCAAAGCTGGGCCAACAGGATTATGTGGAGTACGCAGGGCAGGTATGTGCAAGATTTTTATGTTTGGGATGTATTAGGTGTTAACAGAATCAGTTAGGGATGAAATAATATCTGACTGTTACTTGTCTGAACCTGTTACTTTAAATATTTTTAAATGTGTATTTTACATTGACAGCTAATCTGGTGCAGAATTGGATGGGTGCCAGGTGTACACAAGTGGTGGATGCAGAAAATTGTGCATCAGGGGAATTTAAAGGGAAGATTGGCTGGGAATTTCCTCAAAGCTGCTCCCACTCTGCCATCGTAACCTCACCGGAAGTGAGGCAGAAATCCTGTTTATGGCAGTGGAGCAGGAGCAGTTTCCACAAAATTCCTTGCAATCACAAATTTTAGGGAAAAAGTAGACATGAATATATCTGGGGAACGCATCTATTCTTTTGCTAAAATTCGTAAATAGTGGTAAATATACCCCTAAGAAAGCAAAAATTCTACCAAGCAGCCATAGGTTAATCTTGCAACCTCGATAGGTAGATTGGGGGTAATTTTAACTGTTGCTGGTAGTGTGAAGCAGGCGATTCATTCATTATACACACACCCAATTTCCCTTCCCATTGATTTCAATGTAAAGGAAAATCGAGCCTGGTGTATAATGGACGACCAATCCGATATCACCAGTTGTATGCCACCGCTGAAAGTTAAAATTACCCCCAATCAAATAGAAGTGTGCTATTTGCACCCAATTTACTAAGGTCACCTTATTTGCATAGCTTCAGGTGCAGATTTGGATAGGTGCAAGGAATACCGTGGTGGCGGGAGCAGAAAATTGTGCATAAGTAAAATTTAAGCGGAAGGAACAGGCTCAGAATATATCTCAACCCAATATCTCGGAGGTGATGAAGAAGTGACTGGCAAAACTGAAGCTAGAGGAAACACAGGGTGTAGACATGAGTCTGCAGGGGAGTGACAGAGCAACTTGGAACCCAACCTTGTTTGATGGCTGCTGAAGTGGATTTGAAGCTGCATGAGGTGATTGCAAGGGGTGGAGATTGCCCCATTCTGCCACTCCACGTCAACATCCCCACAGGCCAGCATTACTGCGAGCCAGCAGTGAGGTTTCAGGCTTGTGCTCCCTCTTGACCTCCCAAGGATGCCTTTTTTCATGACGTGTCACGGAAAGCATGACATATGGCGATTGAGGTGCTTCCGATGAAACATCCACCAATATAGTTAGACAAGCATTCACATATCTTATAGCTGCCCTTGGGTCTGCTGTCCCAGCGTCCTTTGGGAATCGGAGCTTCCATATGCACTAATCGCGTGCTAAAGCAAAGTATCTTCACCTATATCTACAGATGCAGGTGTACAGGTATCGGCAGGTAGGCACAGAGCACCTCTCATCCAACCTGAACTCCATAAGACCCCATTTCCTTCCTAATTCCTCAGATAGGGGGATTCTTATTGGAAACCCACTGGTATCAGTAATGGTGCCATGATTGGCACAAAGACTCATGAGAACCTAATGCCAGCAAGGGAAAAAAATGAAGAGAAAAGGTTGAAGCTGAAATATACCAACCTTAATATTTCTGTGTTCTTCCTATGACTTTTCATATACTTACCACTGCCTAGCAACCATTTCACATGGGCGTGTTTTACACCTGACATAGCAGAATGACGGGAACTGGCATGTAATATAACTCTACCCCAAAATTAATAGTCAAATGATGTACCCACTTTCCTATGCTGCTGGTCACCAACCCCAAAAGCTACATCCCAGTGCAAAGTAAGTGGGGTTGCAGGAAGATAGAACTCCTGCCCATTTTCTATTATCTGCTGCCCAATTTACACCGCTTCAATGGGGTGGCCAGCTGCATTAATTCTAGGCTTATAAGTAATTCTGAGATACTGCTTAGTCCCCAATTTCAGTAATATGATTGTAATATTCTGTAAGCTTTGTACTTTCATCTTTTACAACAAGAAACTATCAGTTTTTTCACTAGAAAAGTGATCACATATGACTAGGTAGTATGTGATGCTACAGTTGGAGTACTTATGTATGTATTAATTCAAAGATGATAGTAAGCACTGACTGTTAATGGCATTTCCATCCTATAACCTTTTGTGACCTGTCATCGATGGGATATGTGAGCAGGGTGATGCCTGCCCTATCAGTTAGAGGCTGGTATGTGGCACTGGTTGGTGACATTCTACAAAAAGAATGTTAAAAAGGTTACTATCCCGATGACTTAGTTCATAAATGCACCATCAAGTGTGGGACTGAGCCATAAAGATCAGGAAGGTCCCAGTCTGTGTTGAGTTAACTGATCTCAGCTAGGTTAGTAGTTGAGAATAATAAACATCAGGCAAAGTTCTGCAGCTATTTCTATTCATTGACTCCTGCTGGAAAATGCACATGTCTGGATATTCGGTGTGGAGAGGATCAGCCCTCATGTGATGCCTCCTATGACTGAATATCCTACTGGCACTCACTGTTTAGGCTTATACATGAAGAATGGTCTTGGGCAAGTTACTGGAAGACTGTATCCATGGAGCCTCTAGAACTGTACCCAATTTGAGTAAACTCCTTCAACGTATGAGGAAGAAAACTGGGGGGAAATTTATTTTAAGAAAAGGTTAACGTGTCTTGGTGTTGTAAAATTTTATTGTAAGAGTGCCATGGGAACTGACGAGAAACAATTAACAGGATTTCTTTTGTACAGTGTTAAAGATATTAAACTGTCTTCATATGCATGCTTCTTCAACAGGTTCAATTTGATGAGAGAGAGGATACTAAGGCTTGCACTATTATTATAAATGATGACCAGGTGTTTGAAAACATTGAAAGCTTTAATGTGGAGTTGAGCATGCCCGCGTATGCCTTACTCGGAAAGATTACCAGAGCCAAAGTGAATATCAATGACACAGAGGACGAGCCCACGCTACAGTTTGACAAGAAAGTGTATCGAGTTAATGAAAGTGCTGGATTCTTGTTTGCTCCGGTGGAAAGGAAAGGTCTGCATTGTCCTTTTTTCTTTGTACTATAATGTTTACTAAAGGGAGGTACAGGTGTACTTCATTTTTGATGCACAGTTCAAAGAAAAGGAGAAATCTCGTGCTCTGTTCGGTAGTAAAATGCTATTAACTTGCACCTCCAACAGCAGATCAAATTTTCAGCTTGCTCCTAAATTCCAACCAGTACAGTGAACTATAAATAGGTAATTGTTGCTCTGAAGCCAACACTAGGTTGATAGTCCTGGTCCATGCTACAGCACATTCTTAGAGTTAGGGCCCTTAGAATTATGGATAGTTTAGTGTAACGGAAAATATATTTCTTACTCCACGTAAACTTTTACCCAATTTATATTAGTGCTCACTAAAATGTACTATATTTTATTTCATTGGTAAGTTTGAACATTTAAAAAAACACACAGAATGTTTTACAGAAATTACATTTTACAAAAATGTTTTTCATATTTTTACCGATACTTCAGAGTTACGATCATTTCAGAATTATAGGCAACCTTTTATCCTAATGCCTTTAACTCTGAGGTTCTGCTGTATTTGTTTTATTTTGCAAGGGTGAAGGGTAGGGGAAGGAAGGAAGATAGTTCCTGCCATTCCTAAATCTGACTGCATACCTGTAGTTACGATATCAACACCAGTTATCCTATTCTCTGACTTATCAGTCCCAGCATATCAATCAACAAAATCATTAGTCTGGCACTGTATCTTCAAAATCAGCTCTGTAGACTGCTAAATGGTACTACAGATTTCATTCAAAAATATTTGCAATATCCTACACTCAGCTTGCAAAGGATAGAGAGGTACACCCATTAACTGAGCATGGGGTAGTTTATCATCTTTACCACCTGGGCATTAAGCATCGCCTGAGGAGGATCGCAAATGCTTACAGAACCAGACAGATTTTCCATTCATTTCACCTATTGCTGCCAATGCTGAAATCAGCAAAATAAAGAACTGAACCTGCAATCTTCTTGACTTAAGGTTTAGTACCAAACCATGAAATTCATTTATCCACTGAGCCATCAGAAGAGCTTTTGCTCCTGTTCTAACATTGATATTCTTCTCCATTCAGATAGTCCTGGCACACCACTCATCACAAGTACTAATCACCCATTTTGATTTACATACGATAGTCTTACAAATGAGTGCAGCTTCACGTGTTTAAATGGGTTTGCAATCTGTCTCACTCTTACTAATTAGAATTACTCTGATTACGTGGTGACATATTACTTCTGATTACTTTTTTGAGGATGATCCTCCCAGAATAGTCAAATATGGTTACATTATCCATAAGCCATGATGTCAAATACTGTCTTATGCGTTTAATTAAAGATTGGACAGTATTTTACAACCCAGTACTTTTGCAATATGCCCATTTGGAACCAATTTTAGTAGGACATTTGCCACAAAAAAAATTACATGTTGGAGCATCATTTGTAGAAATTCTTTAATAGTGAAGAACAACAGAGGTTTGTAGTCATGAAAGAGAGTGTCACAACAAGAGTCACATGGGTATTTCAAATTGCTTGGTATGCTTTTTTTAATGCATTGGTAAATGCTTTTGTGTCATATTTCAGTTTGTGCTATTTAAATAAATAAATGGGTTAACAACTTTGTTAAAGTCATGCACAAAAGAATTTGATGTGAATCCGTAAGATAGTGTGTTAAAATAATGCACAGAGAAACTTCAACCCATGGAGAGAAGAGATGAAATACTAAATTAACTCTCTGAATGAATATACCAAGAGTTTTGCAACACTGTGGCAACCAGTCTTTACTAATGCTTCAACAGGGCTCTATCTGCTCTCCTAAGTGACAAATAGATGCTGTTTTCTTGTCACTGTTAGACTGAATCATGAATGCAGCATAGATACTGAGGTGTTATGGAGCATAGAATTACAGAGAAATTACAACACAGAAACAATTGCTCCTAGCTCTGGTTTTACATGACCCAGATGTGATTTGAAAAAACTATATTCATACATCTCATTGAACTATTGTCACTCCATAGGAGACACGAGTAGTACAGTCTCTGCCATCTGTTACACTGTACCAAAAACAGCCAAAGGCAGCAGCCTGCATGCCTTGGAGTCCGGTTCAGATTTCAAATCCAGGGGAATGACGAATGAGAATCGTGTAGTTTTTGGCCCTGGTGTAAGCATGTCGACATGCGATGTCAAGCTGATTGATGACAGTGAGTATGAGGAGGAGGAGGACTTTGAGATCACTCTGGCTGATGCGTCTGACAATGCACGGATCGGGGAAGTTGTAGTTGCCAAAGTGATGATAAATGGACCCAATGATGCCTCACTGGTATTTCTTGGAAACTCTTCTTTCACTGTTAGTGAAGATGCAGGTAGGTACATGATTACTCCATAGTTATCATCAATCAGCTAACCTCTCTGATTGCAGCATCAAAAACTGTAAAGTTAAAGAAAATATGATGAATTTTAAAAATATTTTCTGTATTATTTTGCTGCTTATTTTGGTAAAGCAAAGACATTGGGTAAAATATTGAACAAGTAAATGGGACTGGCCTTTGTGTCAGCCTTAATGTGATGTAATGTGTGAATGTGATTGAAATTTAAAGATCTAAATTTATAAAATCCTGTATTTCAGAAGTAGTGCAGAAGCTGTAGTTTCTCACCGGGTTGGGGCATATTGTAATAATGAGATGTATTTATTTGTAGGCACCATTGAAATACCAGTCATCAGACATGGCAGTGATTTGTCCACCCCCACTTCAGTGTGGTGTGCTACCCACCCTTCAGATCCTCCTTCTGCAACTCCAGGCATTGACTATATCCCCAGTTCTAAGAAGATTGACTTTGCACCTGGCAAAACAGAAGAGGTAAACTACTTGGCATCAAAATT
Organism: Heptranchias perlo; assembly: GCF_035084215.1. Lineage (NCBI taxonomy): Eukaryota > Metazoa > Chordata > Chondrichthyes > Hexanchiformes > Hexanchidae > Heptranchias > Heptranchias perlo. The sequence goes on along the minus strand of NC_090325.1, from coordinate 121,109,873 downwards.
AATATCAGTGTGCACAGAGCTGTGTTTAAAGCAAGGCATTGATTGAACGTATGGTGACAATATATTGTTCATGGGGAAAGAAATGAGAATAAATCTGGAAATGAGTTTACACCTATGATTCTCCCACACATTAAGTTCACAACCTCAGCCATGCCTTACAGGGAGGGGAAAATGGAGCACAAGCATTTAGGGGAAAAGACACGATGGATAATTTTATGAGTCCATGCAGTCAGTGAGCATTAATGGTTGGAATTAATGGTTAGAAAACCATGGGCAGCACAGGCCCAAATTTCTGATATGCGTTGCCAAGGTTTGAGGCTCTCCACCAGCAGCACAGACTCATAACATTCCTCCTGTGGAATGCAGGCATTTTCTTGCAGAGGGCAGAAAATAGGTGGAGCATAGGAATTTTAGTACAGAAGGGAGAAGTGTGAAGCATGGGTATTTTCCTACAGGGAGGAAGAGAACATTGGAAAATGGCTCAACGTGGGCTTCCAGTATGCATCTTCTAAAAAGGGCCATTGACTGAAACCTGGAAGCCTGTCCTGTTAGTCATGGGCTGGCATATGCCACTGTGACACTCAAAGAGGAGAACGAAAGAAAAGAAAAAATATGTGCTGGTTATCGAAGCTTCAACTCACAGCATATGAAGTATCTGGGAAATCATATTTCTTAATAATATTACAGGTTCCTTCAACCTCAAGCTCCAGTAGAAACAAAATGAGAAACCTTAAGATTTATTACACACTTTCAGATCAATGATTTGACAGAACTGATCGGATCTTTACAAATGCTGGAAAATGCAGATTTGTTTTACCAAGATCACCATTGCTTATCTAGAAAAAGACAGAATTATCAAAAATGAAGTGGATAAAAATGTGTTTTCTTTAACAGGGTCAGCTATTAGTCTGCAGTAGCTTTCCCCACCCCCAACGTAATATATTCATATCAATAGAGCCATCTGATGACTGAGGTTACTCAAAAACCCTACTCTTTTCATCCTTACAGACCTGCACTTTAACTATTCTCGATGACGTACAGAATCCAATCATTGAAGGGAATGAAACTTTCATTATATTCCTGAGCTCAGCACAAGGAGCAGAGCTAACTAAACCCTACCAAGCTACCATTGCTATCAATGACACCTATCAGGACGGTAGGTTGCTTTAGTAACAGTTTAGCAGAAAGTCTGAAACACATCTCTGACAAATCTAGTAATCAAACCTTGTACTCTTGCAAGAAAGTCAACTGAGTTTGAATGGATGTCTGGTATGAATAATATCTTGTCCAGTTTTCATTTCCTAATGGTTAAGTGCATGATAAGTTGCTGCCAGATTATGCAATAGTCCAATTTCTTCATCTTAAATGCAGTAAAGGAAGATACCTGCATACTCGCTATTTCTAACTAAATAGTGAAAGGAACATTGCCATTGGGAATTTCTGACATCACCAGTGAATGTGGTGTGACATATTTTGCATTTCTGTTAAATTGATGCTTGAGTATTTCATTATGATCAAATGCTTCATTTGTTATGGAAACACACAGGGTCCATTTAACCTGTCTATACCTGCTGGTTTTTTAAACAAGCCTATTTATATTTGGATGTCTTAATGAACCAGTAAAGGAAAAACAGCAACAACCTGTGCTTTTGTATGTGCAGTCATTTCTTTATTTTCTCTCGCTCTCTCTCCCTCTCTCATTTTTATTCATCCCGATTTCTTCAGGAGGGTAGAAAACAGCAGTCATTCTTCCTTCTGTATCCTCCACGGGTTGGAGGAGTTTGGCTTTTGCTTAGTAGGTTCTGGGGAAAGCACAAACGTGAAAATGTTGTTATGACAATCCGGATAGGTGGCCTCCTACTCCCAAGTCATATAAACTTGGTGTATGTGCTGTTATCGGTTGGCACACTATAATGAGGTGAAGGGTGTATTAACATAAAGCAAAAAAAAAACTGCTGCTTCTGGAAAATTGGAACAAAAACAGAAAATGCTGGAAACACGCAGCAGGTCAGTCAGCATCTGCGGAGAGAAGATACTAGGTAACATTTATGGGGTGGATCTGTCATTCGAATAAAAGGGTGTATTAACATACAAAATCACAGCTGCCATTCTGTGCACTGAATTAAGATTTCAGCTGCAGTGTATAAATTGTGTAGTAAAAAAGTATAGAAGAGGTTATGCTTGATAAAACTCAAATTAGATAGAATCACTTTATTATTCTAATAATTAAAAGAGGATTTTGTCGATGTTTCAGTCCCTAGCATGCAGTTTGGTAAGGATGTCTACACAGTGAAGGAAAAGGAAGATGAAATACACGTTCCCATTATCCGAACTGGTGATCTCAGCTACGAGTCCTCTGTCAGGTGCTATACTCGACAGCTGACTGCAGAGTTGATGGAAGACTTTGAAGAAAGAAGGAATTCAGATGATTCACGCATTACATTCCTGAAGGGAGAAAAGGTAATCCTCTCTTTAACTAGTCCAGACATTTATTATCTGCTTTCTTGTCATTTCCTTCAGATTGGAGAGAAGTGTGAACTTTATATTAATGATGCCATACTGCCCTTCAGCGAGGCAGCTCAACGTGGGGAACAATTTAAAGCAGCCTAAGTTCTTAAAAAGGGTGACAGTGTTGGCATAGTGAGGTCAAAGAAATGTAAAATCAATGTGTTTTTTTATGGTACATTTGCTATCTGAGAGTTTTTAAACTCTTATTTCTATCTAAATGTTTATTCTACTCTTTTAGAACAGCACTAATGTCAAGAAAGAAAGAACTTGCATTTATATAACCAGCAGCTTTCACATCCTCAGGATGTCCCAAAGCACTTCACAGTCAATGAATTGCTTTTGAAGTGTAGTCATAGTTGTTAAGTGGGCAAATATAGCGGCCAGTTTTCGCACAGCAAGGTCCCACAAACAACAGTGAGATAAATGACCAGATAATGGGTTAGATCGGACTTTGTTGCGTCTGTTTTATGGGTACAAAACAGACACAACAAGGGCCAATTTTGGGGACCAACGTCCCGCGCCTGAAAGTTGTGCCACCTGTTATTGGGGTGGGGCATTTTTCAGGCATCCCTAGTGGTCGCCTAACACAGGTATTAGGCCCCTCATTTACATATGTAAGGGTCCTAATGCATGCTTTAGGCCTCCTTATTGAAATTGGATAGTGATCAGTGGAACAGATGCTGGACCTGCTCCGCTCAGGATTCTTCAGCGGCAGTAGGTTTTTAAAAAGAAATGGTACAGTGCAGCCAGGAGTAGCAGGCGTGCTCCCCCAATTCCACGATATCCTGATCACTCCCACCGCCCTCTCCCCCCCCCCCAATTAACTCTCCACTCCCCCACCACCCCCTCTTCCTGGGACTTACCGTATTCATTTTCTTAAAATGGGTGAGCTGCTTGTGGAGATGTGACAGGTGCTGTCAGCTCACCCAAATAATATTAATGAGGCCCAAGGCCCAATTTTGGACTGAGCTGGCCTTAGGCCTCCCAGCTGGGGCACGCATCCTATGCACAGCAGCAATTTCAGGCCCGAAACCGGACAGCAAAGCTCCTTGTTCTTCTTCAAATAGTGCCATAGGATCTCTTATGTCCACATGAACAGTCAAGCAGGGCCTTGGTTTAGTATCTCATCCAAATGACAGCACCTGCAACAAAGTTGCACTCCCTGTTAGCCGTGGCTCAGTGGTAGCACTTTTGCTTCTGAGTTAGAAGGTCACTCCAGAGACTTGAGCACATAATCTAGGCTGACACTCCAGTGCAGCACTGAGGGAGTGCTGCACTATCTGTCTTTAGGAGGTGTTGTCTTTAGGATGAGATGATAAACCGAGGCCCCATCTGCCTTCTCAATCACCAGGTGGACGTAAAAGATCCCATGGCTCCATTTCGAAGGAGAGCAGGGAAGTTCTCCCGGTGTCCTGGCCATTAAACAGATTTTAGTGATGTTGGTTGAGGGACAACATCAATATTGGGGAATAGCAATTCTAGGTTAATTAAATCATCTGCCCACAGTTCTACGGGCAAAGCCTGGTCGAGAGCTCTGTCATTAATATGTCAGTGGGCATGGACCCAACTGACTGTCTTAAGAGGCAGAGTGTGTCTCTCTGTCACATAGGGTGATTTTAACCCACCCCATCTGGTAGGAATGGGGTGGCTGCGCTGTTAAACTTAGCGCCCCAGTCCTGCCCAACGCTGCTTTAACTGGCCCTTTTTTAAATGGCATTTAACCGCTGTCTGTAAAACCACTTGGGGAAGAAGCAGAGGCCCTAAAAGATATGTTTTAAACTTCTCTTTTTGGGGGTGGGAGGTATAGGAATACTCCTCCGGGCCCCACCTGGAAAGTCTGGGTTTCTGCTGCACCCCCCACCGACCCGCTCGAGACTCTGCTAAAAGTCTCCACCCACGCAACTTACCTGAGAGCCAGCAAGGCCGCCCGATCTTCGCCTGCCAGCCAGCTCGTTCTTTACACCCGTTCTAGGTGGGCAGCTGGCCGGCGGGATATAAATGAATCCTGAGAGTTAAAATAGCGTGGGCCTCAAATTGATGATGCTGGGGTGGGGGGGGGTTGACCTTGATCAGTCCGACCGTCCAAAACCAATTAAAACTCCCCCCACCACCCCATGAGTGTCTGTGATTTGTGCACCCAGGATGAAAAAGCTGACTATTGTAAAATCTGAACCTTCTTAGTTTCAAAGGTTAAGCTAGAGAAGGTATTAGAGCCTATGTTTATACAGAAAGGAAGTTCTATTTTTATTGTTCTCATATTTCCCTACTTCCAAGATTATATGTTCTCACTTTTGAACCAATACACTACCCATTCATGCACTTTATCTAAATCAGCTATTGTGGTTTGTCTTGCTGGGGTTGTTATTCACTCACCTTTTGTAAAGGAAAGAGAATTCACGTGGTGGTCTGTGTCACGTTCCAGTTTCCAGTGTATGGAGTAAGGGTTCTCTCTTGTGATTCCTGGGTCGTATAATTAGATATTGGGCAGAAATGTGCATTCTGAATCGCTGGGGCTCCGAGGTTCATTTACGGGAATGGCCAGTGTTGCTGAACCCAAGGCAATACCTAACGTGAAAACCCTAAAACTGACAATGGAGCACCTCGACAGCTGACAACAGACTGACAGCACTGTCACCACAGAAACTGAACCCCTACATCAAATTGAAATTCACACAGGTCACACATTAAAAAACAAATCATGGGAGTGATTTTAAAGCAGTAATCTAATCTGAGGATATCAATGATGTTTAGATGCTGAACTTCTCCTGATTAGGTCACTGACTTGTAATCACGCCAAGGTATCCTTCATTCTCTGTTGATTCTCATCTTTTCTTCAAGCTGGAAACATGCTACAGCAGATCTAAACAGGAGAGACTTGCAAAACATTCAAATCAGTTACTGTTATGTTATGTTATCTACCTAAAGGCCATCAGGCCCAGACATGCTTACCCCATTAGCTTTCCATACTTCAGCTAAATATTGAAAAAAACTGTTAAAAATACCATTGGGATGCATTTGTAAACGTGAATCACAGAATGACACTGTTGTAGTCAATTATAGAGTTGCATTTACAGCCTAATAATTTTGACAACTAATGTGACTGAAAAATCAGCCTGCAATCCTTTCTTCTAAACTCCAGACATAAGAACATAAGAAATAGGAGCAGGAGTAGGTCACATGGCCCTTGAGCCTGCTTTGCCTTTCAGTACGATCATGGCTGATCTTCGACCTCAACGCCACTTTCCCGCCCGATCTCTGTATCCCTTGATTCCCCTAGATTCCAAAAATCTATCAATCTCAGTCTTGAATATAATCAACGACTGAGCATCCACAGCCCTCTGGGGTAGAGAATTCCAAAGATTCACAACCTTCTGAGTGAAGAAATTTCTCCTCATCTCAGTCCTAAATGGCCGACACCTTATCCTGAGACTATGCGCCCTAGTTCTAGACTCTCCAGCCAGGGGAAACATCCCCTCAGCATCTACCCTGTCAGGCTCCCTCAGAATCTTGTATGTTTCAATGAGATCACCTCTCATTCGTCTAAACTCCAGAGTGTATAAGCCCAATCTACTCAATGTATAGGCCCATTCTACTGAGACTACTTCAGACTAAACAGTACACCAGAAATAACACTCTCAACTTAAAGGGCAAGTATTTTTTTTTGTTGTCTAATATTTACCTTTGAAAAAAACAGGTGAAGAACTGTACAGTGTTGATAAATGATGATACGGTCTTTGAGCCAGAGGAAAAGTTCCAACTCCACCTTGGCAACCCCTTGGGCAATCACTGGAGTGGAGCCAAAGTTGGAAAAAATGATGTAGCCACTATAACTATCTCGAATGATGAAGATGGTAAGCTACTTTGTTGCCCAAAAATCTTTTTTTCAGCTTTTAAACAGCTGTAGATTGTGCCTTATCATTATAGCTACTAATAATTTATAGATTACATTATATACAGGAGTATATAATGGTATATTGTTTCTCAGTAAAACACTGTTTGTGGAGGGGGAGGGAGGATTTAAACTGGAAACAAACTTCAGGCAGGTAGGGGGCGGGGCAATCGTCAAACCCCGTCCCAACGGCATCAATATGAGGCCTGGGTTATTTTAACTCTTCTCTGCACCCTCTCCCATGCAGCAATTTCCTTTTTGTGGTGTGCTGGCAAGAACTAAATGCAGTATTTCAAGTGTAGTCTGGCCATTGCGTTGTAAAGGCTTTGTACAACCACTGCTGTGTTGTACTTTGGCCATTGTAGAATTGTATTCTAATATTTAGAGCAGTACTAAATCCCGTTCCATTTCCCTACTGCTACTGCTCCATTTTTGGGTGTAAACAAGGCAGTAAAGAGTCCACAATTAGGACCTTCATATTCTCACAATGGTTCAATGTGTGCAAGATGGTTTGATTGCTTCAATAATAATTGGTAGAATATTCAATGTGAAAACCAGCTAGCAAAGTTCTAATTCTAACATAAACTATGGATCACTAAAACATTAATTAGGGAACAGGCTTGTTTACGACAGATATGATCTGAAAGGGTTCTACAATTCTGCAATTTGAAAGAAAATCATTGCAGTACTACTGTACTACCAGGTGCAGTCTAAATGGGAGAACATAAGAACATAAGAAATAGGTGCAGGAGTAAACCATATGGCCTCTCGAGCCTGCTCCGCCATTCAATCAGGCTGATCTTCAACCTCAACTCCACTTTCCCACCCGATCCTCATATCCCTTGATTCCCCTAGAGTCAAAAAATCTATCCATCTCAGCCTTGAATATATTCAATGACTCAGCATCCACAGCCCTCTGGGGTAGAGAATTCCAAAGACTCACAACCCTCTGCCTGAAGAAATTCCTCCTCATCTCAGTCTTGAATGGCTGACCCCTTATCCTGTGACCATGCCCCCTAGTTCTAGACTCTCTAGCCAGGGGAAACAATCTCTCAGCATCTACCCTGTCAAGCATCCTCATAATCTCATATGTTTCAATGACATCATCTCCCATTCTTTTAAACTCCAGAGAGTATAGGCCCATTCTACTCAACCTCTCTTCATAGGACAACCCTCTCATCCCAGGAATTAATCTAGTGAACCTTTGTTGCATCGCCTCCAAGTATATCCTTCCTTAGATAAAGAGATCAAAACTGTACACAGTACTTCAGGTGTGGTCTCACTAAAGCCCTGTACAACTGTGGTAAGACTTCCTTACTCTTGTACTCCAACCCCCTCGCAATAAAGGCCAACATGCCATTTGCTTTCCTAATTGCCTTCTGTACCTGCATACTAACTTTTTGTATTTCTTATACGAGGACACCCAAGTCTCTCTGAACTCCAACATTTAATAGTTTCTCACCATTTAAAATATGTTCTGTTTTTCTATTCTTCCTACCAAAGTGAATAACCTCATATTTCCCCACATTATACTCCATCTGCCACCTTCTTGCCCATTCACTTAGCCTGTCTATATCCCTTTGCAGACTCTTCGGGTCCACCTTGCTTTGTATCGTCAGAAAACTTGGATACGTTACACTCGGTTCCTTCATCTAAGATCCTTGCAGCACCCCACTAGTTACAGCCTGCTAACCCGAGAATGACCGTTTATCCCTACTCTTTGTTTTCTGTCCTTTCACCAATCTTCTATCCATGCTAATATATTACCCCCAACCCCATGAGCCCTTACCTTGTGTAACAACCTTTTATGCGGCACCTTATTGAATGCCTTTTGAAAATCTAAATATATTACATCCACTGGTTCCCCTTTATCTACCCTGCTAGTTACATCCTCAAAAAACTCTAATAAATTTGTCAAACATGATTTCCCTTTCATAAAACCATGTTGACTCTACCTAATCATATTATGATTTTCTAAATGCCCTGTTACCACTTCCTTAATAATGGATTCCAGCATTTTCCCGACGACCGATGTCAGGCTAACTGGCCCGTAGTTCCCTGTTTTCTCTCTTTTTCCCTTGATGTTGACTGGTCTGTTCTTTTACAGGCTGTTCTAACTTGCAGTATATAATTTGCATTAATCTGTATTTGACTTGAATTCTATTCTAATGCACTGTTTATTTTGCTGTTTTCTGACAATGTTCAAGCCCCAACAATTGAATTTGAGGAGGCAACATACCAGGTGCATGAGCCCCCAGGCCCCGATGGCATCGCTATACTGAATGTCAAAGTGATCAGGAAGGGTGACCAAAACAGGACTTCGAAAGTTCGCTGCAGCACTCGGGATGGATCAGCCCAGTCAGGCATAGACTACAACCCCAAGAGCAGGGTCCTTAAATTTAATCCCGGTGAGTAATGTTAAAACATTCTAAATGATTTGAAATCAGAATGTGCCTTCAGTGTCAGGGTTACACTAATTGGGTGAACTGGTCATTTGGTTGCATTCTGTCAATCAGTTTATCTGTTCTAAAAAAAACTGAAGTGCACACAACTTCTCAAATTAGAAGTGTGAACTTTGGAGCTGTGTGACAACACTCAGATACTGCAGATATAGAGAAGATCACCGAGTTCAGATAGATTGTTCAATTTCCCACATACCGCATTGCCCAGCATAGTAGAGCAAATCGAGGACACTAAACATCAGCTACCAAATAAAGCAATAAAAATTAATGCCCATAAATCAGGTAAAGAACAGCAAGAAAACAACAAAATGTGAACTAACTTATTTAGAAAGTGGTACAAGAAAATACAATCTTATATTAGTTTTGAAGTTGTTTAGAAATAAATCTATCAGAATGCAACAAGCAGCAATGAAATAAATAACTAGATCATCTGTTTTAGGTGTCGGTTGAGGGATTAAGAGAGTCTACAAGCAGGTCTAAGATAGGTTTACAGTGCATGTGTGGAAACGCACAAAGCGTAGTAAACAAGATTGGCAAACTGCAGGTGCAATTCCATATTGGAATATGATGTTGTGGCGATAACGGAGACCTGGCTCAAAAAAGGGCAGGATTGGGTACTAAATATTCCTGGATACAATGTGTTCAGAAAAGATAGGGAAGGAAAGAAAGTAGGTGGGTGGGTGGCAGTATTGATTAAGGAGAATATTGCAGTTCTGGAGAGAGAATGTCCCATAGGGTTAAGGACAGAATCTATTTGGTTAGAGTTAAGAAACAATGGAGGTGCCATTACACTACTGGGGGTATTCTATAGGCCACGAACTAGTGGGAAGGATATAGAGGAGCAAATTTGCAGGGACATTACAAAGATGTGCAAAAATCATAGAGTAGTATAATGGGGGACTTCAACTATCCTAATATAGACTGGGATAGTAATAGTCTAAGGGGCAAAGAGAACATAAGAAATAGGAGCAGGAGTAGGCCATCCAGCCCCTCGAGCCTGCTCCGCCATTCAACAAGATCATGGCTGATCTTCTACCTCAATGCCATTTTCCTGCATTATCCCCATATCCCTTGATGCCTTTAATATCTAGAAATCTATTGATCTCTGTTTTGAATGTACTCAATGACTGAGCCTCCACAGCCCTCTGGAGTAGAGAATTCCAAAGATTCACCATCCTTTGAGTGAAGAAATTTCTCCTCATCTCAGTCCTAAATGGCCTACCCCTTATTCTGAGACTGTAACCCCTGGTTCTAGACTCCCCAGCCAGGGGAAACATCCTCCCTGCATCTACCCTGTTGAGCCCTGTGAGAATTATTTATGTTTCAATGAGATCACCTCTCATTCTTCTAAACTCTAGAGAATACAGGCCTAGTCTACTCAATCTCTCCTCATACAACAATCTTGCCATCTCAGGAATCAGTCTCATGAACCTTTGTTGCACTCCCTCTATGGCAAGTATATCTTTTCTTAGGTAAGGAGACCAAAATTGTACACAATATTCCAGGTGCGGTCTCACCAAGGCCCTATATAATTGCAGTAAGACATCTTTACTCCTGTACTCAAATCCTCTTGTAATAAAGGCCAACATACCATTTGCCTTGCTAATTGCTTGCTGCACCTGCATGTTAGCTTTCAGTGACTCATGTACAAGGACACCAAGGCCCCTTTGAACATCAATATTTCCCAATCTCTCACCATTTAAAAAAATACACTGCATTTCTGTTTTTCCTACCAAAGTGGATAACGTCACATTTTTCCACATTATAGTCCATCTGTCATGTTCTTGCCCACTCACTTAGCCTGTCTATATACCCTTGAAGCCTCTTTGCATCCTACTCACAACTCACATTCCCACCTAGTTTTGCGTTATCAGCAAACTTGGAAATATTACATTTGGTCCGCTCATCCAAATCATTGATATAGATTGTGAATAGCTGGGGCCCAAGCACCAATCCCTGCGGTACCTCACTAGTCACAGTCTGCCAACCTGAAAAAGACCCGTTTATTCCTTCACTCTGTTTTCTGTCTGTTAACCAATTCTCAATCCATGCCAGTATATTTCCCCCAATTCCATGTGCTCTAACTTTGTTCACCAACCTCCTGTGTGGGACGTTATCGGAAGCCTTCTGAAAATCCAAATACACCACATCCACTGGTTCCCCCTTATCTATTATACTAGCTACATCCTCAAAGAACTCCAAAGAGAGGGAGGAATTTTTGAAGTGTGTTCAGGAGAATTTTCTTGACCAGTACGTTTCCAGCCCAACGAGGATGGAGGCATTGCTGGATCTGGGGAAGCGAGAAAGGAAGTAAGGGGCAAAGAGAGAGTATGAGAATAGACTGGCAGCCAACATAAAAGGGAATCCAAAAGCCTTCTATGGGCATGTAAACAGTAAACGAGAGGGGTGGGGGGTGGGGGACTGATTAGGGACCAAAAATGAGATCTACGCTTGGAGGCAGAGAGCATAGCTGAGGTACTAAATGAGTACTTTGCATCCATCTTTACCAAAGTCACAGTAAAAGAGGAGGTAGTTGAGATACTGGATGGGCTAAAAATTAATAAAGAGGATGTACTAGAAAGGCTAGCTGTACTTGAAATAGATCAGTCACCTGGTCCAGATGGGATGCATCCTAGGTTGCGGAGGGAAGCAAGGGTGGAAATTGCGGAGGTACTGGCCATAATCTTCCAATCCTCCTTAGATACAGGGGTGGTGCCAGAGGACTGGAGAATTGCAAATGTTACACCCTTGTTCAAAAAAGGGTGTAAGGATAAATCCAGCAACTACAGGCCAGTCAGTTTAACCTCGGTGGTGGGGAAACTTTTAGAAATGATAATCTGGGACAAAATTAACAGTCACTTGGACAAGTGTGGATTAATTAAGCCAGCACGGATTTGTTAAAGGCAAATCGTGTTTAACTAACTTGATTGAGTGTTTTGATGAGGTAACAGAGAGGGTCGATGAGGGCAATGCGGATGATGTGGTGTATATGGACTTCCAAAAGGCGTTTGATGAAGTGCCGCATAATAGGTTTGTCATCAAAGTTGAAGCCCGTGGAATAAAAGGGGCAGTGGCAGCATGCATCCCAAATTAGCTAAGTAACAGGAAACAGAGTAGTGGTGAACAGTTGTTTTTCTGACTGGAGAGAGGTATACAGTGGTGTTCCCCAGGGGTCAGTACTAGGACCATTGCTTTTCTTGATATATATTAATGACTTGGACTTGGGCGTACAAGGCACAATTTGAAAATTTGCAGATGACACAGAACTTGGAAGGGTAGTGAACAGTGAGGAGGATAGTTGTAGACTTCAAGAGGACATAGACAGGCTGGTGGAATGGGCGGACACATGGCAGATGAAATTTAACTCAGAAAAGTGTGAAGTGATACATTTTGGTAGGAAGAACGAGGAGAGGCAATATAAACTAAAGGGTACAATTCTAAAAGGGGTGCAGGAACAGAGAGACCTGGGGGTATATGTGCACAAATAGTTGAAGGTGGCAGGGCAGCTTGAGAAAGCGGTTAAAAAAGCATACGAGATCCCGGGCTTTATAAATAGAGGCATAGAGTAGAAAAGCAAGGGAGTTATGATGAACCTTTATAAAACACTGGTTATTGTGTCCAGTTCTGGGCACCACACTTTGGCAAGGATGTGAAGGCCTTAGAAAAGGTGCAGAAGAGATTTACTAGAATGGTTCCAGGGATGAGGGACTTCAGTTACGTACATAGACTGGAGAAGCTGGGGTTGTTCTCTTTAGAGCAGAGAAGGTTGAAAGGAGATTTGATAGATGTATTCAAAATCATGAAGGGTCTAGACAGAGTAGATAGAGAGAAACTGTTCCCATTGGTGGAACTGTCAAGAACCAGAAGACATAGAATTAAGGTGATTGGCAAAAGAAACAAATTTGACATGAGAAAAAACTTTTTTACACAGCGAGTGGTTATGATCTGGAGTGCACTGCCTGAGGGGGTGGTGGAGGCAGATTCAATCATGGCTTTCAAAAGGGAATTAGATAAGTACTTAAAGGGAAAAAATTTGCAGGGCTACAGGGATAGGGCAGGAGAGTGGGACTAGCTGGATTGCTCTTGCAGAGAGCCAGCATGGCCTTGATGGGTCGAATGGCCTCCTTCCGTGTTGTAACCATTCTATGATAAATATTAGCCAGGACACCGGGAGAACTCCCTTGCTGTTCTTCACATAGTGCCATGGGATCTTTTATGTCTATCTGAGAGGACATATGGGGCCTCGGTTTAACATCTCATCCAAAAGACGGCACCTACGACAGTGCAGCACTCCCTCAGTACTGCACAGGAGTGTCAGCCTGGACTATGTGCTCAAGTCTCTGGAGTGGGACCAGAACCCACAACCTTCTGACCCAGAACCAAGAGTGCTACCACTAACCAACACTCAATGCTTAGGGTCACACATGAAAAATGAGTGTTTAGATGAGTTATTGGAGGATAGCTGGTACCGTTGGAGGGCTTGGTGCTTTTTGGAGAGGAGGGAAGGAAATTACAGGGGGATGTCATGAGGAAAAATCATCAATCGATCTTGTTTATTATATTATTTAATAATTTTTTAGTGGCCAAAAATGGTTCCTGCCTTTATGTCGAAGTTATTGCTTTTGCCTCAGAACACGAAAGTAGGCACAGTGGCCTCATTACCATTGTTGGTTTCTTTTTACCACAGGCATTGACCATATTCTATTTAAAGTGGAAATCTTGTCCAATGAAGATAGAGAGTGGCACGAATCTTTTTCTCTGGTGCTGGGACCAGATGACCCAGTTGAGGCGATACTTGGTGACATCACCATGGCCACAGTTACCATTCTTGACCAGGAGGCAGCAGGAAGTCTAATTTTGCCAGCACCACCTATTGTAAGTGGGCATGTCACTCGTCAACTGTTCTGTTCCTACTGAGTCCTGTGGATTTAGTCCAGGTTCTATCGGATAATCTGTCTCATCTACATTTCCGATTCTTAGCAGAGCATGACAGCATCTGTACTTTTGTATGTTTGTACGTCACTACATTGTTGTATGTCAGACAGCGTGGAGGGTATTTTCTGATCAGATTTGCTTGATTTTTATGTGCAAACCGGGCTAACCTGATCAGAGAAGTGGGCGGAAATCCTTTGCTCCGCATCTGCGGCCACTTTACGTCACTCACAAATTTCCGACTGCTGAAACCTGAAGCAGCAGTAAGTGTCCGCCTAAAACAGGCAGGAGCTTTATTTAAATATTAAAATATGGGTGGGAAGGTACTGCATGTGAACCCCCAATATCAGGTATGCAGGATGTCGATTCATAATTACAGCCCAGTGGAGTGGGCACAGAGGATTGACAGCTAATGGTAAGTATATGGAAATGTCATATTCTTATGAGCCTTTATGCCAATTGTTCTGCTGCAGCTTTAGTTTTCCACTAGCGTCATTGCTGCCACCAATATGTTCCAAATTGAAATTTCCCCATCTGGTCTTTTTGGAGAAAGAAAGAGGATTAATGGTGTGATGTCAGGCGGGTGAAGCTGCACCGGAGATGTTCTATGTTCCCCAGGCTCCTGTTACCAAAGGAGACTGTGAGAGCAGACCCGATGGCACAGGCACTGTATGTGGATGATTAATTGCATGCTGCAGTGCTGACCCATGGGGATGGTGCCATGAAATGGTACAAAGAGCCATCCTCCTTGCAACCACCTCATGCAGCACCAGCTCCATTGGTTGATAGGCTGCACCATCACTCAACTGTCGACTCGTCAACTCGTGCCTTCACATTGGGTTTCCTGTCATTTCATTTTTGTCAGTCACTTCTTAGCACTCTCCCCCTTCAACCTCAGCAAAGGGAACCAATAGATTGAAATATGTTTCGGGCCTTTGCTAAGGCTAAAAGGCTTCTCTTCCCCTCCCCTTTTCTGACATTTCTCTTTAATTGTCCACATCCCTTTAAACATTACCGACATGTGATTTTCTGCTCCCACCACCGTTGTGCTCCCTGGACATATCCAAATCTGCCCCAGAGCTGTGCTTAATTATGATAAGCTGATTTTGGAAAATTGGGTGCAAAAAGCCCACTTCAATTCAGGTGAGATTTGCATTTGTTTCTAACTATTCAGGAATAAATTGCACCAGATCAGAAAATGTACTCTCCTGGGTACACATGCACAAACCAAGTTTACAAGAGCCATTGCCCCTGAAAATCCACGTCTATTTCAGCGCCATGACATTGCACTTGGAGCGGATGGAAGGTCAGATGTTGAAGCAGGACTCGGTTCTGCTGGGTCTCTGATTCTTTTGGCATCCATCAGTTTTTCCACCAGAAGTGGGGGCAAAAGTTGCATCCGCTCCCTCCCGAGCGGCTGTCACTGAAAGAGGCAAGACTGGCTGGATGATGTCATCTGCTGGAATGCACACAGGTTCTGCATTCTTTGTTCCCAACGCTGTGTATGCCTGCAAGAAGCAGGTGTAGAAAGCATGCCAGGACCTGCTCCTGGTGGAAGTGGGGTCCACAAACCTTCAAAAGGCTGGTTTTTGAACAGCACAGAGGGATTGGGCATCAACCGACAACATCTCTGTCCGACGCTACAGCAGGGGTCCACAGCAACTTTCCAACCCACGACAATAAACAGGCGTCCACCACTTCTACCGCAAATGGCACAGTTGCACATCTGATTCTTGCCAGTGGGCAGAAGTCCTGCTCCACATTGTTATTGTGGTGCAGTGATACTTTTAGATTTTCAGGGCCATTATGTCCGGTTGAAACTTAACCTCAAGGTTGGTTAACTTTATGCCAGGACCAACTCAGAATATGCAAATCATCAAGTTTACAAATGTTCAGAGGGAAAGTCTAAGCAGACATGGGGGTAGAAATCAGAATGCGTTGCGCCCGTTTTTTGTGGGTAAGGTGGGCACATAGCATACCAGTTTAGCAGTAGGATGGCCCAATGCAAGTATTCTGTAAAGTATAACATTAGGATATTTAAATGCAAACACAGAAGTACATCTGGGTTGATCTTAAACCTTTCTTATTGTCTCTATTGCTTTAGGTTGTGTCTTTAGTTGACTATGATCACGTTGAAGAGGTGACAAAGGAAGGATCCAAAAAGACCCCATCCCCTGGCTACCCACTGGTGTGTGTGACACCATGTGATACTCATTTCCCTAAGTACTCTGTTATGAAAGAACGCTGTGACGAGGCAGGAATTAACCAGTCTACTGTTCGCTTCAGCTGGGAGGTGGCCACACCCACAGATACAAGTGGAGCCAGATCTCCCTTTGAGACTGTAACAGATAACACCCCTTTCACCAGCATCAACCATATGGTAAGTATAGAAAACAATACAACTACCAGAAAACTCATGACTGCTACAAGCCCAGACAAATAACAAGGAGGCTCAATTTTATTGTCCTTTGAGCAGTGCAAAATTGTATTTACACCACAGCATAAACAAAATTGAAAGTGATTGAAATGGATATTATAAAAAAAGGCAATTAAATACATTTTTAGAGAGTGAAAAGATTGAAGAATATAATGAGATTGAGATTAACTAAAAAGGGACAGGCTTGTTCAAACTTATGGTCTACTCCTGTTCCTAAAAGTTAGGATCAGTACTAAAGTGTCACCATCATTACTTATTATTTCATGAAAGATTTGTGAGGTTCACCAGCTGGTATTTCTCTTGCCTTCAAGCAAACATACAGTGTTTTAAATGTGCTTTTTTAAAAAACTCATAGACTGCTTCCAGTACTGTTTTTTTTAATGTGTATTCATTCTCTGGATGTGGGTGTCACTGGCAAGATTGGTATTTATAGCCCATCCCTAATTGCCCTGAGAAGCTGGTGGTGGGCCTTCTTGAGCTGTTGCATTCCGTGTCGTGAAGGTGATCCCACAATTCTGTTAGGTAGGGAGTTCCAGGATTTTAACCTAGCGTCGATGAAGGATATATGTCCAAGTTAAGATGGTGTGTGACTTGGAGGGGAACTTGGAGGCGATGGTGTTCCCATGTACCTCTGCCTTTGTCCTTCTCGGTGGTGGAGGTTACAGGTTTACCTTTTTTGCTTTTTTCCCCACTTTTCTTTCCTCTTGCCCTGAAAGCACTAATTCGTACTGGGATAAAGAAACATGAGTGCCCTCCGATTCCTCACCCAAGTGACCATACTCTATGCATGAAGGTAGACAGTGAGTGTTTGGAATCCACTGATACCCTGTTTCCACCTTATTAATAAAAAGGTCTTAAACCAATCAAAAGTTATCACCAATGATTTTTGTTTGGAATTGCAGGCTTTGAATTCAAATTCAGTAAAATTTTACATTTATTTGGAATATTGTAGTTGCAGCTAAAAAAGTTGCAAATTATATATGAAAACCTAAATTATAATTCAGTTCGGCCCCCAGTCCATTGAAGTCAATAAGTAATACTGTACTGGTAATGCCTGCTCTCCTTACTTGTTCCATCAGATGGCGCAGTAACATTTAAAAACTAAAAACAAAAACAACTTTCATTTATATAGCACTTTTAACGTAGAAAAATACATCTCAAGGTGCTTCACAGAAGGTTTAATGTCTCATTCATAAGACAGCAGCTCTGATGGTGCAGCATTCTCTCAGTATGCACTGTCAGCCTAGAATATTTATGCTCAAGTCTCTGGAGTGGGGCTTGAATTCATAATCTTCTGACTCAAGAGGAGAGAGTGCTACCACTGAGCCAAGGCTGACAAGGAACTAGAAGGCTGAAGGCACAGCCACCAATGGTGTGGCAAAGGGAGGGGGATGCACAAGACTTAGATCAGAGGTACAGAGAGTTCTTGGGGGTGGGGAGGGTTGTAATGCTGGAAGAGGTTACAGACTTGAGGTGGGGTAGGGCCATGAAGAGATTTGAGCACGAGGATGAGAATTTTAAATTGAAGGTGTTGGGGACCGGGAGCCGATGTAGATGAGTGAGCACAGGAGTGATGGGTGAGCAGGACGTTCTGCAGGATAGGATATGAGCAGCAGAATTTTGGACGAGCTGAAGTTTATAGAGGGTGGAGCATGGGAGGCTGGCCAGGAGAGCATTGGAGTTGGACAAAGGCATGAAGGAGGGTTTCAGCAGCAGATGGGCTGACGTAGGGACAGAGGCGGGAGATGTTACGGAGATGGAAGTAGGCAGTCTTGGTAATGGTGAGGACATGGGGTCGGAAACTCAGCTTGGCGTGGAATAGGACACCGAGGTTGCGAACATCCTGCCTCAACCTGATACAGTAACCAAGGGCGATGGAATCAGTGGCAAGGGTACGGAGTTTGTGGTGGGGGCCAAAGATAATCGCTTTGGTCTTCCTAAAGTTTAACTAGAGGAAATTGTAGTTCATCCAAGACTAGATGTTGCCCAAGCAATCTGACAACAGTGTCGAGAGAGGCAGTGGAGGGATAGAGCTGGTTATCTTCACTATACATGTGGAAGCTAACTTCATGTATTTGGATGATGTCACTAAATGGCAGCATATAGATGAGGAAGAGGAGGAAGCCAAGGATAGATCTTTGGGGAACTCTAGAGGGACGGGAAGAGAATCCATTGCTGGAGATGCTTTGGCAACGATTTGATTGATAATAGTGGAAATGAGCAAGGGAAATCCCACCGAACCAGATAATGACGGAGAGACGTCAGAGGAGGATGGTGTGGTTGGCCATGTCAAAGGCTTCAAAGAGATCGAGGAGGACATGGAGGGAGAATGGACCATCATGGAAGATGTAATTTTGACTTTGATTAGGGTTGTTTCAGTGCTGTGCAGAGGTGGAAAGATTCAAACATGGAGTTGCAGGAAAGATGGGCACAGAAGTGATAACTTGTTCAAGGACTTTGGACAAGATAGGGAGGTTGGAGATAGGGCAATAGTTTGCAAGGGGTTGAGTGTAGGTTTTTTGAGGAGGGGGGTGATTCCGGCTGTTTGAAAGGGAGAGGGACAGTGCCCGAGAAGAGGGAACCATTTACAATGTCAGCTAGCACGAGGACCAGGAAGGGAAGTTGGGTGGTCATGAGTTTAGGGGAAATGATTACAAGGGAGCAGGATGTGGGTCTCATGGGCAGGATGAGCTTGGAGAGAGCATGAGGGAAGATAGGAGAGAAACTAGAGATAGGCATGGGTTCACAGCAGGAGGAAGCCCAGAGGAGGTTTGGCGTTGGTTAACTCAGCACAGACTGGGGATCAAAAGCGTAACCTTCTAGGTCTGTATCGGTAAGTACATTGGGCCGTGTATTTCTCCACTAAATTTGGGGCTGTTATGAGACTACGCAAATAACTGGCCATTTGACACTCATGATTATTCCCTCCCCATCACACTGATGTACTTCCTGCGGCTGGGTGTAAACGTGAGCCACAAATACATTTATACAACTCTTTTAACATGCATTCTGAACTGTCTTCGTTCTACAGCCTGGAACTATTTTTTACTGCACTTGAATTGGTGTTGGTCCTACCTTTTTCAAAAAATACAAAGTTCAACCAGTGGTCCTTATTGCTGACATTGCAGTACATTTAAAAATAAAGTAGCAGACCAGTCTCCATCCCCATGGTTCAATTGTGCAGCATTTTGAATGGGATCCTCGTAAGTATTCCTCTTTAAAACATATCTCCTTGGCCACATCCTCTAACTCCTGCTCAGGTCTGACCCCTGTCTCTGAAGCAACTTGTGATGTTCTGCTATGTAAGTGGTGCTCTATAAATGCAAGTTGTATAGGTTGCAATTAAAATTCTGC
This sequence comes from Heptranchias perlo, assembly GCF_035084215.1. Lineage (NCBI taxonomy): Eukaryota > Metazoa > Chordata > Chondrichthyes > Hexanchiformes > Hexanchidae > Heptranchias > Heptranchias perlo. The sequence continues at coordinate 121,090,291 of NC_090325.1, read as the reverse complement.
AACTGAGCCCTTTCAAAATGTTGGACCCTACTGGAGAAAACTGGGCAGCTTCATCCCGCTCAGCATCAAGGGTTCTTGTAAACATAAAACACAAATCATGTCATTTGTGCCACCAATTATATCTATATGAAAAATGAGAGAGATTTTTCTCATTGCTGCCACATGGTAACCTTTGAAGGTGCTGATCTCAATTTCTTTTGCCAAAGCCAGGTAGGTGTGTCTGAAGACAGATGTTTCAGACATTTCACAATACTGCCAGTCTCCTACTCCACCCCCCCCCCGCCCCCACATAATAAAACATGGTACTCATTTTGTCACCCCGGAAGCATGAAAAGCTGAGTGAAACTTGCCAGAGTTCAAACTCAGGGCCTACCAGCCTCCTGTTCAGTGTTCAATCAACTGAGCTACCAGAATCTACTCATATGAAAATAAAATAATTATTCCAGGTTCATACAAAAGACTGCTTTGCAAAAAGTTCCCTCTACAGCAGATATCACATTAATTTTGCTAATGGCCAGTATGGCTGCTCCAAAACCACCACATTGCCTGGCAGTGGGAGAGTTAATGTACTAGAGAGATAAACTTTGATGAGCCGAATGGTCTTCTCTCATTCCTGACTTTCCTAAAAATAGATTTTATAAAGCAGGCTGCTTCAGGAGCTGAACCTGATTAAAACTTCTCAAAGGAATGACAGTGACAAAAGCAAACAAATTTTGGGTTGGGAATTTTTATTGTATCTGCACTGCATCACTACCATTAATGTTCTTGCTATATATTTGGGCAATATTTTCCAGTGGGTTAAGCCATTGTGATAAATATTTCAAATGTAAATATTTTAATTTATTATTACATCTACAAAACAGATTTCGCTACAAAATTCAATTGCTCTGATTTTCATGGATCTATCAAAGTCACCCAATCTGTCACATTTTAGGATACTCTTATTGTCTCAAGCTAAAAGTTGTGTGTTTTTTACACACACACACACACACACACACACACAATAGTTTTTGGAAGGGTCATTTATTTACATTAAGTGAACTTTATCAAATATGACAGTTAATCTGCCAAAAAAATCCAACATTGATTTTATATATCAATCCTGGGTATTTATTGAATTATTCTAGCCATAACATTCGACATGAAGAATCGTCAGATGAATGCATTCAAATGCCTGTATTTTTTAATTATTTTCATTTATGTCTTCTCGCTTCAAAGCAAAATTCCTTATGCCATATTTTGGAAGGAAGGTTTCTGTCAGATAATTCGGATATCCAACTGAAGCGATCATGTGAAAAATAATTTGCTAATTATTTTAAGAAAAAAATATACAACAAGCACTCTGCTTGGAAAAACACTAGCAAAATCAGTGGCACGGTGGTCAAGGATAATAATCTGTTGCGCTGGGCAGACCAAGGCTTTAAACCCCCTCCATGCCAAAAGGGCAGTGTTAGATACTTGCATTGCGGCATTAGTTCTCATAGGGTAATATCGGTTCAATAGGAAAGTTGTTATATTTATCATGTTTCACCAGTGGGTGGCACTGCTGAACAATTACTTTTAAAAACAAACAGTAACACCCATTTAAACCCAAGTGGTCGGGCTCCACTCACAACAACAAATGGAAGAATGTCTGTTTTTGTTTTTAATTACTGACCTGCCAGTGAGATTCCAGGATTGATGAACTTTAAAACATGTGATTTCAGAGACTGCAATGTCATTGGCAGATCATTATTTCTGGAGAAGAACTGCCATTCTCTCATTTTTCAATGAAAGGGAAATTTCACCCCCGGGCAAAAAGACATCATTAGCCTTATATTCGTTCAATATTTTACTATGATGACAGACTGTATTAATGTAATGTTGAATACTGTCCAGTGGGAATGGTAAAATCTTGATATTCTCTGCTACTAATCCTATCACTGATCCCTCTGCCATTCCTCACATTGCATTAATTGAGGAGGATGATGTAAGCAGGTACATTGTGGTCATAAAGAGAGCAGAACTCATCTGTAACCAAAACATATTCTGAAGAAAATTGGAAGATCTTTGCCATCACCGTCAACATTGGGCAGAGTGCAAAATTAGCAATTTGTTTGAGAGTGCACTGCAATCCACAGCCTGACTGTTTCAGTATGTAAATGCTGATTTACTTTAACACATCACTGAAATTAATTGTATCTGTTAGGGAAAAATAAATGAACACAGCAAAATCAAGTAATGGGGCATTCCTTTAAAAAAAACAATAAACAGAGGAATAAGGGAGAAAAATTTAAAGAAAGTCTTCATTGAGGTGATCTCATCACCTTGACTTGGTAAAAGCTCATATCATACCAATTTATAAATAGTGTTCTCATTGTTTAATGTGGCCCAATAATATTCATTGTACCCAGCAGTAGGGCACTAAATCAAATAAAATAGCTAATTGCAGACTATACAAAATATTTGATTTCTTAATAATTTGCATTGTCATAAAACAATTATTATTCTGCATGGGTATTAGTTTTGCTCATGGTGCAGAATCTACATAGGAACATAGGGGCCAGGTACACAGTAGGTGCGCCAGGGAAATTGGAATGCTGTGTTTCCCACAGTGGTTGCACGTGTGGATTTTAAAAAAATTCTTACAAATTAATTCCAAGTTTTTATTTAATTTGAACAGATCTCAAAAGTACAGAGAGCACTTTAATGCACTCCATTATATTATGTGACCAGCACCTTATCTCTTTCTAGCCATCAGTAGTGACTGTTTTGAATATCTCCTGATCAGTGAATAATTATTAAATGCACGAGACTGTCATAATTCCCAAATTCTGAAGAACAATCCCTGCCGCACTTGTGTAAATTTTTTACACCACTAACAGCAACCGTCCACATGGTCTCTCCGACTGAGCTTGCAAATTTAGTATTAAATGTGGTTAATTTGTGTAGCATTATGTTGTGGAGCCCCACCCCATAGGAACCGAGTTGGGACGGTTACATTGATTTTACTTAGGACCTTAACACCCAGCAGAGAAAAAAGCCTTTTATATCATCTGTATCAATTGGACTAGAACCAGTTAGCCTGGTGTCAGGAGTCAGAACAAGGTTAAACTGCATTAACTTTAAACAGGATAATTTCCCAGCCTTTTCCACAGGGCTCATCACCAGCTGTTGCTCAGTGCTGTGACCCGCAGAGAGCTGCGACTGGCTTGCAGGGGAGTTGGGAATCGGGTTGGGGGGGTCTAGAATCGGGGGAGAGGATCTGGAATGGGGGGGCTTAAGAGTTGGGGGCTCGGGGGGAGAAGGAGACTGGGGAACGGGAGCTCGGGTGGAGAGGGGGAATGGGGGTTCGGGGGGAGAGGGAGACTAGGGGATAAGGGGCTCGGGGGGGAGAGGGGGAATGGGGGCTCGGGGGGGAGAGGGGGAATGGGGGCTCGGGGGGGAGAGGGGGAATGGGGACTCGAGGGAGGAGACTGGGGAATGGGGGCTTGGGGTACTGGGGAATGGGGACTCGGGGAAGAGGGAGACTGGGGAATGGGGGAGAGGGAAGCTGGGGAATGGGGGAGAGGGAGGCTGGGGAATGGGGGAAAGAAGGGACTGGGGGTCAGGGTATTGGGGCTCAAGTGGGGGGGGGGGAAATAAGGGTGGGATGGGCGTGGGGACCAGCATTTCCGGCAAAGCCAAAAGCAGCCGCAGCAGCAATGTGGTGAGTGGGAGAGGAGCAGCCAGTAAAGGGGTGAGTGGGAGAGGGGCAGCCAGTAATGGGGTGAGTGAAACCTGGGGTGTTACTGTGGGTAAATAGTGAAAGATTGTTTCCATTATTGGGCAAATGGGGAACTAGGGAATGGAAACCAATGAGTCTCATTGGAAGAACCAAGGGGTAAGGGAGGAGGAGGTTTCTTGAACTGAGGACTATTAAACCGTGGGATCATTCACCACATGTGGCTATTGAGGTAGAGACTAAAACTTAATTCAAAAGGGAAGTCGATAAATATTCGAAAAGGAGGAAGATAAAAGGATCTGGGGGAATGGGGTTACAGGAAAGAGCGCCAGCACTGGAGGCCGAATGGCCTCCTCCTGTGCTGTAATTTCTATAATTCTATGAAAACTTTCCTTTATTGAGACTGAGCCCAGGGAATGATTTAGAAATGTTGGTGCTGAGCTGAGTTTAAGGATGATGTTCCCTGTGAGAAGAGCCCCAAATACTGAGCCCGCTGCCCTTTGTGCGATCTCTTGGTTTGGTTCAGGTTGATCTGTGTTGCCTGGTTTTGACACGTGAAGTCCAAGTACAGATCAGCTCTGACTGAAGTTCCCAGTTCAGAGTTGTCACCTTCACTTGGAACCAGAGTCCAAGGAAATAGGGAGAGAGATGGGACCTATTAAAAGTGGCATCAATTGGGGAGCCTGACCGCACCTTGTTCAGTGTAGGGGGATTCTGGCTATAGCTTTAGGATAAATATCAGCGGGTTATAGGATTACTACTAGTTACAGGTAGGCTATCAGGACATTACACATTACTACCAGTTATATATAGACTATCAGTGAGTTACTGTATTACTATTGGTTATGAGGGAAATCTGAGTGTTACCAGTATTATTATCAGTTAATCAGTGCAATTTCAGTGAGTTACCATTAGTTACTGGTGGAATCAAAGTTCCTCCCACCTCTGGGTTCCCCCTGTGAATCACTACTCACCCTCGGATTCCCCTCTTCCCCGACCTCAGATTCCCCTCGTCTCCTGCTCACGGGTGGTCTCCTGGTTCTTGGAACTTGTCACACAACAGTTGCTGGCGCAAAACCACGAGCAAAAATACTCAAGTACAGGGAACCCAACCTTTACAAGATAAATGTAATAACATTTGTAGAAGTCATGTGATCAGAACATCATATGATCAAACCTCCAGGAATGCCTCCAACCAGAGTTGGCAACCCTAGAACCCAGAGTTTGGGACTAAAACACATTTTTCTAGTAGGGATGGAGCGAGCTTTCAGGCTCACTAGCCTGAGCCATACCCAACAGTAGAATGCTTGAGAGCTCCATTTCCGTGTTGATATCAACAGCTGAATATTAAAAAAAATAGTCGGAACTTAAAGCTATGAAATGGGATTGATGGAGTTTGGGGTCTGTTCTCTAGGCTGGGGTGGACAGGACATGGAGAGGCTTCCAACATATAGGAGGATAAAAAGTTATAAGAAGAAACAAAGTGCTGAAAGACATGAATACTGTGGATATAGGAAAGTTATTTAACTTAAACTCTAGTCACAGATTAAAGGAGATGATTACAAAATTAGCAAGCCTCAATCAAAACCAGACATTAAAAGAATGTTTTCCCCAGTCTAGTGGATAGGTAGAATAGACTATCATCAAAGGTAATTAATGCAATGCTAATTAAAGCTTAAAAATAGTTGAACGGATGTCTAATTATGAAAAGGATTGAAGGCTAAAAGTACTGTATAGGGACAGATGATCAAATACTCTTTGTACCAGTGTGGCTCCAGGCCTTTTGGCACCATCAGAATGCCATCTATAGAATGTACCCAGTCAGGGCTGAATAATACAGACAGTAACACTTGATTGGCACCTTGGAGTTTTTACTAATTTCTCTGGGGCTAGGGAAGGGAAGGGGAGGAAATTCCACAAAGTTTTGTTTCCTCGGAAGTTGTACCTAACGCTATTCAGCTCCCTTGGGAGATTAAATAAATTCGGGAGAGTTGCTAATGGTTCATATACTATTTGGTCTGTTGGAAGACGTGGACTTGATGGGCTAGAGAGTCATTTCTCTTTCTATACTTTCTACCGTTCCTATAGTTTGTTTAGTTCTTGTTCGTAGTACAGATGAAGTATTCCCCTTAGCATCAAAAATATTTCTTTCTAAATTTGTTTCTGGAGTCTGCAAACCATGATTGTGGCATATAGTTTTCCTGTGAATTAATTATCTGGGTGAGTGGAATGTTTATGATTTTGTACCTACTTAGATCTGAGTACTTCCATGTTGGTCACACGGCAAGATAAAAAAAAATCTTTTCAAAGCCACTTGTACCCTTTTGCCTGGCCAGGTGTGTGTATAGAGATATAGTCCTGCTGCAAAGAGCATCTAGATAAGGCAAGTATGTGGCATGGGGAGGAAGTTGCTAATCCATCCACACTGGTACATGATAAGCGGGAATAGGGTTTAATCACACAGGAGATATCAAAAAATATATTAGGCTGAATTCTGTAACTTTCTGGTACACTCTGCCTCACTGTATTGGATATGCATTTTTAGTTATTCAATTCAAATGTTCCAGATCTATGGAGGAGATACTGTGCATTGATCATTGCATTACTCCCTTAAAATTAGTTTGGTGGTCCCTACTATACTTGAAATCATTCTGTGCCCCTGCCCTTCCCCTTGTAGCGCACCATAATACAAATGCAATTATGTCTCAAAATTGAATTCTTTTCTTGAAGCAAATGTAATACAATTTTGCCCATTGTGTCAATATTGATTTGATGCTGTTACTAAAACTTGTAGGTACCTTTCTAGAAAACTAATGACTCTTTCTTTAATCTCGTCCCCTTGCTATAGGTCCTGGATAGTATCTACTTCAGCCGTCGTTTCCATGTCCGTTGTGTTGCGAAAGCAGTTGACAAGGCTAGCCACATTGGGACACCACTGAGGAGCAATATTGTCACCATAGGAACGGACAGTTCTATCTGTCACACACCTGTAGTGGCAGGGACAGCAAGGGGATTCCAGGCCCAATCCTTCATTGCGACTCTGAAATACTTAGATGTCAAGCACAAGGAGCATCCCAACAGGTACTATAAAGAAAACCGATCATTAACATCATGATGTTACACTCCAAGCCTTTTTAACATGTTGACATAATAATCATAGGCCATATTAATGTGAATACACAAATATTGTTGCAATATTAATTCATAAAAATCCACAAATACCCCATCAACTGTATTTTTTGTTTCCACTAAATAGTTCTGTGTTGCAGTAAATTTTAGTTTCAACATCCAAATCATTTACTTGAAAGGTGTTAAATCTCCTCTGAGGTTAAGTCCTCCTTATGGTCCACTGCTGAATCTTACAGATCAGGAAGGTTACAGCTTCTTTATCTGGTCTGTGCTGTGAGGCTGATTTCAGCTTCAGCAGCAGTGGGAATGTTTCAGTGGAACACAAGAGTCCCCTGTCTGGGGAAGGAAGCAATCAACCAGGTTTTCCACTCTTGGTCATTATCCAGTGACCCCTTTGTGGCTGTGTAGGATCGGCCTCAGTAGTGATACATTTACAGTCAAATAACCTCCCAATACTCACTGTCTAAGGACACATGAAGAATGGCTACTGGCTGAGGTACCAGACGTCATCTACCCCATATGTGGAACCAAACCTCAGCATAAGCCGGCAGATTGAAAAGAGAAAAAGAGAAGGAAATTAGGAAAGGGAAAAAACACATAATAAATTGTGGATGCACTCCTTATTGGGAATTTCCAGTAATAATGTTTTGTGTTATTTAGTGACTAACAATTGGACAGGAGCATGCTACAAAACTATAATATAATCAGTGCATTCAGGTAGTGTCAAACCATGACAGTGAAGTTTGGAATGATTATCTTACCCCATGAGATGTTATTGGCCATAACTCACTTCAACACATCTGTCATTTTATTTAATACAAGTGGATCTCCCCTGGCATCACCCACAGTTTTATATGGATCAGGCTGAGGGCTGTAGCAGTACAGCTATTGCTCTGTAGGGGTGATTCCGATTCCTGGCACTCCGTGTTGGAAGTAGCACACGCAGGGAGCGCATCTTGAGAACTCATGGGCCCCAGACCATGATTTTCCATCCATTAAGATGGCACCCATGATTTCCCGAGATGCACTGCCTTTGAAATATCGGATCAAGGAATCAGCCCGTATACAAATTAGTCAAAATGTAGGTTTTAACACTTTTAAGTTCTTCATTAAGTTCATGTATCATTCTCATTATCAGTGTATGGGCTTATTTATGAAGACACAGAATTACAAAGAATGTACAGCACAGAAACAGACCATTTGGTCCAACAGGTCCATGCCGGTGTTTATGCTCCACGTGTGTACATTTTACAGATTCATGTTCCTGACATGGAGCTTTGCCCACTGGCAGTGTATACAGTGAACGTGTGTGGAGATCCGTGGACCCTGCAGGATTTTTGTGTTCTTAATGGATCTGTGTCTGAATTCGCAATATGAGCTACCAACAGGCAAAGCTTCACGTTGGGAGCATGTGTTCATAAAATATGTTCTGTTATGTAAAAGTTTTAATGCTTTTATTTCCAACAAGCTATGGTTCATATGTTATCTATGTGTAAGCCTAAAAATTACTGTTTAGGAAGAACTTGCAATTATATAGTGCCTTATCACATTTAACAGAAACAACCCAAAGTGCTTCACAGAAAATGGATTACTTTTGAAATGTAGTCATTGTTGTTATGTAGACAAATATGGCAGACAATTTGCGCAGAACTGGGTCCCAAAAAGACAATTTTATGAATGACCAGTTAATCTGTTTGTAATAATGTTGTTTGCAGGAGGAATGTTAGCTAGGGTACTAGGAGAACTCCCTGCTGTTCTTCAAATCATGTCATGGAATCTGTAATGTCCACTTGAACCACAGGAAGAAGCAGATGGGAACTTGGTTTAACGTTACATCCAAAGGACTCCAGCTTCAACAATGCAGTAGTCCTTCAGTAATGACTTTTTGAGCTCTATTTGTAGGGTGATAGGGAGTTGGGGAAAGAGTATGAGAGATGCTTGGGGCATCTCAGGGCAGGGGAGGAGGTGGCTGAGGTATGGTCTCAATCTTTGAGATGAAGAAATCCATAAGCTTCCAATATTTGATGTTGGAGGAGAATTTGGTAGGGGAGCAGAGGAAGGCAGTCAGAGGAGGCAATTTATCATCAACTAGGGGAGCCTGAGATTGTCCTTAATCTCCAGGATTATCAAGGAGTACTGGGGCAATTTGGACCTGGAGCATGAAACGTGGTATTGCTTTAGATGATTGAGCCAGATTCAGAGCTGACCACCAGGTGCACTCAGATTTAAGGGCGCAGAGGAGGAAATTGTACCACAGGAAATGTGGGGATGAGAGACAGTGAGGGGAAAAAATCATGAAGGCAGAAACAGCTGTGTCGAGGCGGGTGGACAGCCAGAGGAGAGAAAGTTGGGAGTTTGAAAAGGTGTCGGAAAGAGGGCTGGGGTATAGCTTTTTCTGGGGTGCATGGATGATAGCAGAGTGGTTAGAAACAGACAGAATAATGTCAATGATAAGGCAAATGAGAAAGTGATCAGAGTTGACTTAGTCTAAGATAGAAACCTTGGAGATAGCAGGACTTGTGAGATGACTAGGACAAGGGGATGGTTGTGAGTGGGGGAAGTTTATTTGGAGAGTGAGATTGAGTGAAGAGAGGAATTAGAGGACAGTGGGCCGGGAGAATTAGGTGAAAGCTGAAATCACCAAGGATGAGGATTTACTCACTGCAGAGGCTGAGTGAAGAGAGGTGAGGGAAGATTGCAGCTAAGTTGCCAGGCCACTTGGGAGGATGGTAGATGGGAAGGTAGACTTTGAAGGAAAAGTGAGAGGAGTGGTGGAAAGTGAGGTGATCAAAGGAGGAGAAGATGCCAGAGAAGAAAGGAGACAAGTTGAGGGCAACTACTACAAGGCAGGGGCGGAAAATAAGGTGGAATATATAGCCAGGCAAAGGGGACAACAGTCGACTAGAAAAAAGGAATGGGAGAGCTTGGATCTAAGGCAGCATCCAAAATGTAGAGAAGTGGCTTGGTTGGAGTGCAGTTTGTTTATTATAATTAGTAGATTTTAAACCTCCTCATATGAGGAAGATCTTACACTATAATAGTGCAAGCCTTACAGGTAGAAAAATAACAGTGCCTGTGCAACTGTCCTTCAGCACTTCAAGGGTAACTAAACTCCAGCAGCGAAGTCATTCTTTAATTAGATCACCCGCTGTCCTCTCCTTTTAATTACTGTGAATGGCTCTCAGCTTTCATGTTAATTAAAGAGTGAAAAGGGAGTCCTGTAATAAAACAAATGATTTCACTGCTGGAACTGAGTTTTTCTTTGATGATGGTCATACCATTTTTGCAAGAAGGTGGGGGAGGCCTACTCCCGCAGATATCTGGGTACAGGCTTTTAAAGTAACATTTGGCTGATGCACAGGATGTCAGTAATGCGTCCTATCCGAAAAAGAGCTAAAGTAAGTGCATAATGTTGAAGATTAGCAATATTAATAGAGCTGTGACTAAATAGTAACAATATGATTGGATGGTATGTAGCAGATTTCAGCATTATATCGACACCTGTCCTCTTGCTTCAACAGCTAGTTCAATAGTCAGTTTTCACATTAATTTAAGTATTAGTAGAACCATAGCAGGCTAACTAATATAAATATTGTATCTGCAAGCACTTCCTGCCATCTTTTTCCATTTTAAATTCTTTTGTCCACATTTATAATGGAAACTGCCTCTGTAAATGTGCCACAATGTAATCAAGCCCTGGTCCAATTATGACTTGGCCTCTAACCCCACTTCACCTAGAATCATAGAATCATAGCACAAAAGGAGGCCATTCGGTTTATCATGCCTGTGCTGGCTCTTTGAAAGAGCTATCCAATTAGCTCTAACTCCCTTGTTCTTTCCCCGTGGCCCTGAAAATTTTTCCCCTTCAAGTATTTATCCAATTTCATATTATTGAATCTGGTTCCACCACCCTTTCAGGCAGTGCATTACAGATCATAGCAACTCATTATATAAAAAATTCTTCCCTCATCTCGCCTCTGGTTCTTTTGCCAATTACCTTAAATCTGTGTCCTTTGGTTACCGACCCTTCTGCCACTGGAAACCCGTTTCTTTATATTTACTCTATCAAAACCCTTCACGATTTTGAACATCTCTAACAAATCTCCCCTTAACCTTCTCTGCTTTAAGGAGAACAACCCTAGTTTCTCTCGTCTCTCCATGTAATTGAGGTCTTTCATCCCTGGTACCATTCTAGTAAATCTCCTCTGCACCCTCTCTAAGGCCTTGACATCTTTCCTAAATTGTGGTGCCTAGAATTGGCCACAATACTCCAGCTGGGGCCTAAACAGTGTTTTAAAAAGGTTTAGTATAACTTCCTTGCTTTTGTACTCTATGCCTCTATTTATAAAGCCAAGTATCCTGTATGCCTTTTTAACAGCCTTCTCAATTTGTCCTGCCACCTTCAAAGACTTGCGTATGTGTACCTCAGGTCTCTCTGTTCCTGCACCCGCTTTAAAATTGTACTCCTCATTCTTCCTACCAAAATGTATCACTTCACACTTCTTTGTGTTAAATTTTATCTGCCATGTGTCTGCCTATTTTTCCAGTCTGTCTATGTCCTCCAGAAGTCTGTTACTATCCTCCTCAGTGTTTAATACATTTCCGAGTTTTGTGTCATCTGCAAACTTTGAAATTATGTCCTGTGTACCCAAGACCAAGTCATTAATATATGTTAAAAAGAGCAGTGGTCCCAACACCAGGGGGACACCACTGTATACTTCCCTCCTGTCTGAAAAATAACTGTTCACCACTACTCTCTGCATTCTGTCCCTTAGCCAATTTCGTATCCATGCTGCCACTGCTCCTTTAATCCCATGGGCTTCAAAATTGCTAACAAGTCTATTATATGGTACTTTATCAAATGCCTTTTGAAAGTCCATCAACTGCACTACCCTCATCAACCCTCTCCGTTACTTCATCAAAGAACTCAATCAAGATAGTAAAACATAACAAATCCATGCTGGCTGTCATTTATTAACCCATATTTTTCCAAGTGTAAATTTGTCCCAGATTACTGTCTCTAAAAGTTTCTCCACCACCGACATTAGGCTGACTGGCCTGTAGTTGCCAGGATTATCCCCCTCCCATTTTTTGAACAGGGATGTAACATTTGCAATCCTCCAGTCCTCTGGCACCACTCCCATATCTAAGGAAGATTAGAAAATTGTGGCCAGAGCCTCTGCAATTTCCAGCCTTACTTTCCTCAACCTAGGAAGCATCCCATCCGGACAGGGCAACATTTCTACTTAGTTCGCTGCCAACCTTTTAAGTACCTCCTCTTTATCTATTTTTATCCTATCCAATTTCTCTGCTACCTTCTTTACAGTGACATTGGCAGCATCCTCTTTAGTGCAGGAAGATGCAAAGTACTCATTTAGTACCTCAACCATGCCCTCTGTCTCCACAAGAAGATCTTGTTTTTGGTCCCTAATCAGCCCCACCCTTCCTTTGACTATCCTTTTGCTATTTATATGTTTATAAAAGACTTTTGGGTTCACTTTTATATTACCTGCTAATCTATTCTCATATACAGACTTTGCCCCTCTTATTTCCTTTTTCAGTTCTCCCCTGTACTTTTTGTATTCATGTTGGTTCTCTACTTAATTATGAACCTGCTTTTATCATAAGCATCCTCTTACTGTTTAATTTTAATCTCTATATCTTTAGTCATCCAGGGAGCTCTAGCTTTGGATGCCCTTCCTTTTCCCCTCATGGGAATGTATCTAGTCTGTACCCGAACTATCTCCTCTTTGAAGGCTTCCCATTGCTCATTTCTTGTTTTACCTGCCAATCTTTGATTCCAATCCACCTGGGCGAGATCCCTTTTCAACTCACTGAAATTAGCCCTCCTCCAGTTGAGTATTTTCACATTTGATTTTTCCTTGTCCTTTTCCATAACTATTCTAAACCTAATGATATTGTGATCACTGTTTCCCAAATGCTCCACTGTTGAAACTAACTCCACTTGCCTCACTTCATTCCCCAGAACTAGATTTAGCACTGCTTCCTTCCTCATTGGGCTGGAAAAAATACTGATTAAGAAAGTTCTCTTGTTCACATTTTAGGAATTCCACCCCCCCCACCCCCGCCTTAGCCCTTTACACTGTTATTTTCCCAGTCTACATTAGGATAATTGAAGTCCCCCATTATCACTACTCTAAAGTTCTTGCATCTTTCTGCAATTTGCCTGTAAATTTGTTCCTCTATCTCCTTCCCACTATTTGGTGGCCTATGGTACACACCCAGCAGCTTAATAGCTCCTCTATTGTTCCTTAATTCTAACTAAATAGATTTTGTCTTTGAACACTCAAGTACATCATCCCTTTCTAGTGCTGTAACAGTATCTTTGATCAATACTGCCAACTGAAGACTAAACTTGGTCTTGACTCCCCAGGGTTAATTTCCCCTTTCGGTGGAGGAAAAAAGCTGGTGGTAGTGGATCGACCGCCCGATAGACACCCCTCCTCATTTACCTTTCTGTTGACGTCAACAGATGTGATCAACAGATGTATATCATGCACTCCTTATTTGGGCACTGCCATTCTGTGACATACAGTCAAACCTGCAGCTGCAAACTTCTACACTAGATGGAGCTTCATAAACTCCAGAAGCTGCAGATCCACGTACCCGTACCTATAGCATCACTAATGTACTCTAAGGGAAATTCGCTTCGTCCTGACTTTCCATGAGCAAAGCCACAGTAGATCCATCAGTTATTAAAGGAATAGCCTAGGTGAAGTGCCAGGGTCTACAATGCAGGACACCATGAAGGTTGAAGAGCAGGAGAAAAGAAAGATCAAGCAAGAAATGAAGTACTGCCCATTGCCTTCATTGAATAAAATTTGTTTCAATATTGTACAATGTCACTTTTGTCAATCAGATGATAAGCAATGGAATTAACAAATTTATGGATTTCTTTTCCATTTATTTTGTTCAGAATCCACATTTCTGTGCAGATCCCTCACCAGGATGGGATGTTGCCTCTAGTGTCCACCATGCCGCTGCATAACCTGCATTTCCTCTTATCAGAATCCATCTACAGGCACCAACACATCTGCTCCAACCTGGTTACACTCAAGGACCTCAGGAGTATCACAGGTAGAACCCTGAGCAAATTCAAAGCTCCACAACCTGTCATCAGCAAAGCTTCTGCTGTCTTTGTATTAACATAATTAAGGGACAAAAATTGCAACACACAAAAGTTAAGGTTTTGTCATGTTTAAACCATAGTGTGTTGTGTTTCCATAGGCAACTGAAGTGTATGCAAAAATTTATATATCCACCCACCAATTCTAAGGGGTGAAATTCTTTCTGCCGATAATTTTGGTTTAAAAAAAAGTCAGCATGAGAACAAAATAGGAAAACTCATGCCAATGTTTTCACTATAATTATTATTCACAGGAGGAATTGCATGCCCAAAATGTTTTCAGGTCATGATCAGACCTCTGTGTACCACTGACTCTCTCTGTTTTTCTTCTTTCATTCATTTTTAATGTATCTGTTTTTTTCAATATATCCATGTAAAAACACACCAAGAAAAGTACAAAAAAATTAAAATTGTGATAGTTTGCGAAATAAAGTTTTGACATTCTGCTAAAGAAATTGAATAACTAAACCCAAGGGAAGAAACCATAAACATGTTCGTTTTACGTGTATTTATGATTTCATTACAGATAGTGAGCACAACCTTGTTATTAACCCCGAAGTGCTACTTCCACAACAGGTTCCATGCATTGAAAAGCTCTAATTTGGTGATAGCTGGATATTTTCCCAAGGAGATGTATATATCCCATCGGCTCTGTTTGACACATACCTTTAATGCCCCAGTTTTAAAATTCTGCTCCACTTATATACATGCTTTCAGTATAGGAGAGAGGTATCCAGTACTAGTAATAAGACATGTCATACCTGAAGCCTTATAATAGAATATTCTCAACAGAGATCAATACTTCTGGTCTGTCCCTTCTCTGTTGTTTTGTTTTTTTACCTGCCTTCCTCTGTACATGTGAGTTTTCTTATAAAATATAGGAATTCCTGTGAAACAGGAGGAGTGCAATTTTAGAAAAATATTAAACATTTTACCTTACCTGTGTTATCGGTATCCTTGACTTAACATCCTTTGAATTCTTTCCATAATTGTACCTTTACAGTCACTTCACAATCATTCTGATTCTAAAACTAACTGCACCTTAGAAGTCAGATAGAGATTAAAAAACAACACTATAATTTTTATGTTTTCTATTTATTCGCTTAAAGCAAATATTCCTGCTGTGTTAGTATACAGATGGAATCTTTCTGTTATCAGCTTAACAAGTTAAAGTATTCAAAAAATTAAGGAAAGGTGTGTGTTGCAGACTCTGGATTTCTAGATGATGTCATCTATGACAGTATCACTCTTGGCCCTGGGTACGATCGGCCGTTCCAGTTTGACCCGAATGTAAGAGAACCCAAAACCATCCAGCTGTATAAGCACCTCAACCTGAAGAGCTGTATCTGGACATTTGATGCCTACTACGATATGACAGAACTGATTGATGTCTGCGGTGGCTCAGTGACAGCTGACTTCCAGGTGATTATTTCCAGAGAAATCAAAGAGTTGATATGCTCATTCTTATTTAAACATCGTTTACAACTGCTTTACTTACACCAGTCCAAAATGTAAGCAACTTCGCAATGCAACTCTATATGCCAATTAAATGAAAGACTGTTATCACATTAAAACATGCTCAGCTCTGTTATGGTGTCAACCATAATTGTAACTAAAGAAAATGTTTATAATATTCAGATTTTAAAGGTTAGAGGTTTAAATAACACCTGATGACATTCTCAGGACATCTCAAAGCGCTTTGTAGTCGATTAATTACTTATGAACTGTTGCTGTGTAGGGAAACACAGCAGTTAATTTGGACACAGTAAGGCCCCACAATCAGCAAATCAAATGAATAGATAGACTGTTTTGGTGGTGATGGTTGAAGGAGCAATATTGGCCAGGACACTGGGAGAACTCCCTGCTCTATTCTGAATAGTACCATTGGATCTTTTGAATCAATGTAAACAGATAGACGGTACCTTGGTTGAACATCTTATCTGAAAAGTGGCACCTCAACAATGCAACACTCCCTTGGTACTGCACTAACAACTCAACCTAAATTATGTCCTCAAAGACGTGGAGTAGGCATTGAACTCTCAGTCTTATAACTCAGTGAGAATACTATCAAATGAGCCAACTTACACCATAGTTAAAGTCTGTGTCAAAAAGAGATGTTTCATACAAGGTTGAAAAGTGTATTATATTTGGACAATCTTCCAATTTAAGGCCATTGTTAATTAGATTAACTATTCAGTTGATTTACAGTCTTTTATCAATTTATATTTTGTGTAGTGATATGCATATTGGTATGAATCTATATGCATAACAATGTCCATCATCTGTGGGGGTGAGAGCATGGAGAGATTTTTGGAGAACTATTTCTCTAGGGGTTAATGGATTGAGTAGGGTTCATGGTAAAGTGGACTATACGTAGTCTGTGGGCCAAAAGCTTTTTCCTCTGCCACACTTCCCTATGTTCTTATAATTGGCAGGTACGAGATTCTGCCCAATCGTTCCTGACCGTATCAGTGCCTTTGTACGTGTCTTACATTTACGTGACAGCACCAAGAGGCTGGGCATCACTGGAGCATCACACCGAGATGGAGTTCTCATTCTTTTACGACACAGTTCTATGGAGAACAGGTAAGTCAGATGATTGCAAATAAATTAAGTTTTTTTTATTTAATTTTTTTTCATTTACCTAATGTGAAGCTTTTCATTATATTTCTTGTTACTTAATATAGGCATACAAACCGACAGTGTATTGTCAGCACGACTTCAGATAATACGGATTTACATAAGGGAAGATGGTCGTCTTGTCATTGAATTCAAGACCCATGCAAAATTTAGAGGCAAGTAATTTCCTTGTGGGTTGAAGGAAGTTGAAAAAGGGAAATAGATAGAGTTTATTAAAGGATTAACTGTTGGATAAAATTCATATTTCATAAGAGAGAATCACGTGTTCTGTAAATCACTTTTACAAGAATAACGTAATTCATATTCAACAATTCATCAGTATAGTCTGTGTTACTATTGACTCTAAATGTGTAATACCACTTTATGACAGCAATATAAAGAATAATGGATTCTTTGTACAACACAGTAAAAGAGGCACTGATAGTTTTCAGTAAATACTTCTCTTGTGTCACATTTTACTTTTAACGGTTCTTTAAGCGCTCTTAACATTGCACCCACAGCACTTTCTGATTTGAATACAGCAAACGTTGACACAAAATCGTGTCAGTCTTCTGTATCTAGGCTGCAAAACTGGCCCAAAGGCTGGTTTTCAATCAATGAAATCTCATCTTAAAAAAATAAGTTCCTCCCGCCTCCAAAATGGAAAGTGCAAGTTGGCAGGCGAAAGGAGAAAGGCACGTTGATTGTTATTACACTTTCAAAAAGTAGGAAAGGTTACAATATGTAGAATAGAATTTGAAGTGATAAAGGAGTAAAATTGAAGTTAAAATTGAAAACATACTTCAAACCGTGACAAATTAGCTGATCTCAAGACGATTCCTCATCACTATCCGCTGACCTTATTAGTAATGTACATGTATGGATGTCACTAATGTTAGGGAACAAAAGAAGATGTACCCAATTGTGGCTTCAAAACCGTTGTTCCGAGCTGAGAGAGAAGAAAACTCAACCTTGTATTTTTTTTCCCTCTCTAGGTCACTTTGTGATGGATCACCACACACTACCAGACCAGAAGTCTCAGATTGTAGCTCCTGATCATTTAGGAGGCATTGAATTTGACCTGCAGTTGCTCTGGAGTGCTCAGACATTTGATTCCCCATATCAATTGTGGCGAGCAACCAGTTCCTACAACAGGTAGAGAACAAAGATATCTCCTTTGCTAGACTTGTGCTTTTTAAGGAATACAATAATTTAAAAGTATGTTTTAAAAATAATGTTAGTGATTTACTTATTAAAAACAGAATACTGATTTGTTCTGAACTATGTGCTGCCATATTTTGGAAAAAATCTAGATGGTAATATTTAACTTTTTCACTGTAATGGAGAGGAGATATTTTGCCTGTTCATACTGTTTGTTCTGGGAAGGATGACATCACTGATCTTTACTTTTACTTACGTCAAATTCTATAACTATAATGCAACACTCAGTAGCTGTACCGTAACATTTTCCATAGAACTTTGATTCATCCAAAAATAATAAATATCTGTTTTGTTTATGAGCCTAAATTCTCTAAAAAGTTTGATTGCGCAGCCACAGAGCACAAGCTGTCTACCCAAAATACACTGTATGGAGGAGAGACAACCGGCATTAATTTCTGCGGTGGTTCTCCTGATCATTCGTCGTGACTTGGGGGAAGATCTGCGGAAACCTGGAGAAACAGCACAAAGACCATTTACGACGTTTCTTCAGGGTTTCCACAGATCTTCCCTCGAAATTATGGTGGACGATCCAGAGAGTCCCTGTGGAAATTCAACCCCAATGTCAACCAGTTATGTTGTAAGGGCACCTTCCTACAGGCTCTAATTCTCAGCAGCATGCAGATTAGAATATTCAACAAAGGACTTTGTTTGTGAGTAAGCTATTGATTTTATTTTACGTATAAAATAAAGTTCCCTTTTGATTGATGTGTTCCTAATGTTCTCCTGTTTACTTTGAGAAATTAAATTCTTTCTAAGAAAAAAAAAGCACTGTAGTCCTGGTTACAGAAAGGTGTCAGGGAATGTTTAATCCACTTGTGCCAAAACCTGAAAAATGTTATAATGTGGTGTAATAGGCTGCGTTATTCTTCATTTAGGCAGTAACCTCTCAACATTAGGTGGCAAGTGTAAAACTAAGCTACTAATGAGACAATAGGATTAGCTAACACAAAATATTTCCATATTCATGGTGGATGTAGTTTTAATGCAGGACCTGGCAGATTCATTGATGGATTGTGATTTTGAAAAAATTGAGATTGTTTCAGATCAGACAATAAACTCAGCAATCCGTGAGATGGATGGGATAATACTTACATTCATACAAGCCTGGAAATTTCTGTTAGCTGTATTAGTGGACCAATGTTTAACACGTTTATATTCCTTTGTCCACTATTTAAAGCCAGTGTTTATCCATTTATTTAAATGGGTTAGTGCCTTTGTTCAAGTAGGGAACAAGCAATGTTATATGTATCACAATGTATCACATTGGAAGATCTCAAAGTGCTTCACATAAAGAATAACTTTGAAGTGTAGTGACTGGTATTATGTAAGGATAGTATAATAAATAATAAGAAATGGACAACTTGATTTTTGTCAAAAAAATTTAGCAAGACTGGCACCTTCATGAATCTGGGACCATTAAGAATATTTAAATCTTCCAAGCGACAAGATCTTGCATTGTTAAGATCCCAAACTAATATCCCAAAAATGGGCTTATTTTGTTTAGGTAAGTGCAGAATGTGTATAAAATTGAATTCTATTGAACACGTTATTATAAAGCTAACAATTTGGGATTGAGATCTGTCAAAAGGGAACAAGCATGTTGGATTTCTT
Organism: Heptranchias perlo; assembly: GCF_035084215.1. Classification (NCBI taxonomy): domain Eukaryota; kingdom Metazoa; phylum Chordata; class Chondrichthyes; order Hexanchiformes; family Hexanchidae; genus Heptranchias; species Heptranchias perlo. The sequence goes on along the minus strand of NC_090325.1, from coordinate 121,070,861 downwards.
GGCCTTTCCTTGTATTGCTAAAAATTCTTAGATCTTTAATTGACATAGTTCTTTGTAGTTACTAACTATTTCTATGTGATTTTTTAGCCTGTCAGAATTTGAAACTGAGTAAGTATACCTGTCAGCAACTATCATAAATGATATTCTGTGAAAAAACCTTTTGGATCCAGGAAAATAGTTACAGCTGTTAGAATGAAGGTTCATCGAGGAAGTGTTAAATTCAGTGTATTTTATGTTACTTATATTGGATTAAATAGGCTACAGTAGGATATCTGTAGACTTGAATCAGGTCATATTGGTAAGGGATTTAATATAATATAATTTAGCAGCAACTTCTTAAAGAATTTGCATGATAATTATTTTTTCTGATGTTTTTCTTATCCACAGAAAAGATTATTCAGGAGAGTACACAATCTTTCTGATCCCCTGTACTGTACAACCCACACAACCTTGGATTGACCCTGGAGATAAGCCACTGGCCTGTACTGCACATGCTCCTGAAAAGTATGAGCCTATTCTGACTCCACTATACAAAGAGTGAACTTTTTTAAACTTCAGCACAAAATGTTGTTTCCAATTTTTTTTCTGTCAGGGAAAATCACATTGTGTTGTTTTATCATTAAACATACATATAATTAGAGACGTTTGAGAGAGTGAGCTGTAACATATCTGAGGGGTTCAGATTGCTCAGTAGGTTACAGTAGCAAAACTGGAGATGAAATTACAGCTTTCTTCACACTGTACCTTTTTCAGCCTTGTACTCACTGAACCATCTGCAATATACTAACGATAACGAAAAGAGCTAAAATTACAGCATTTAAGACCGCAAGAGACTATTGTATTGTCACCACTGCAGAATATGATTGTCACATGTTTCACAGAAGAGAAAAGAAATTCGCCACAGTAATTTTCATTATCTGAAGAAGAGTCCTCAACATACATACAGTTGGGTATATCTCAGGATCCAGCAATATCATCAGTAACACTTCCCATATAAGTAGGGCCCTACCTAATTTAAAAGCCCAGATTTTAAGTTTTGTAAAGCCAGTTCATGTGCAAAAAAGCTTGGATTTATCACAGATCGAAAAAAGATAGCAAAAGCAAATTGTATTTATCAAATGGCTAGAAAAAAAAGTCGAAGTATGTGATTTTATCTGTCAAAGTTATTATTCATACATCGTTTGCTGTCTTATACCTATTGGCCCCGAATTTACTGGCCATTTCTGACGAGTTGGCAGCTTAAAAGCAGTGTATTGGCAATTCTGTGGGTGGATTCTGGGATGGGACCTGTTTCCACCAGGTTTCCACCCGGTAAAGGCAGTGCTGTAGTTTCCATCCCAATTTTGGACTTTCCATGTGTGTATTTGCCAATGCTCCTGAGAATGTAGAGTTGACGGCATACCCTCCTGCTTCGGACAGAGTCAGTGTCAGGCATGCAAATGAGGCCCGGGAGTTAAAATCTCCTGGGCCACACGCTCTGAGGCGCCGAACAGATCACCGCCCCACTTCAGGCCCCGCACCTCCGATTCACACCATGAGTTAAAATTAACCCTTAATTGTTCTTAAGCCATTATCTTACAGCATTATTTCAAGGTCCAAATTTGTATATTAGTATGGTAGTGTGTGTCCATTACTATTGTAACAAGCATTGTGAAAAATGAGAGATAAAGCAGACTTATCAACAAATAATTGCAATACAGTTTGCAATTCTGAAGAAATTTGCTATTGTAGCTGTGATTGCTGTTTACACTTATAGCAGAGAACGTCGTACATAACTGTTAAGTAAGTGTCTTCTAAGTTCCTGTCAGTACATTGACATTGTTATTCTCTTTCTGTCAAGGTTCCTTGTCCCCATTGCCTTTCAACAGACAAATCGTCCAGTTCCAGTTGTCTACTCTCTCAACACAGAGTTTCATCTTTGCAATAATGAGAAGGTTTTTATGATGGATCCATCCGAAACAGAGATGTCTTTAGCTGAAATGGATTATAAGGGAGCCTTCTCTATGGGTATACAGATTTTTAAACTTACTGCAAAATACAATCTCGCCTTTTTGTAATAGATTTGATTATAACAAGCCTCTCATTTCGAACTGTTTGCGGCCCTGGTTGAAGCAACAGCTGCTTACCCCACATGTGTGGCATTTGTTGTCTAATAAATACACTTAATATTATTCACCCTAGACTCTTCAGGAGAATTTTGGGCAATAGTGTAAAAACGGGCGATATCAATTCAGCCGCCTGTTATACATCTCTCCTGACTTTCATGTCCTGGGGAGAGATGTATAACGGGCGGCTGAATCGATATTGCCGGTTTTACACCATCACCTGTAGTCAAAATTATGCCCTTCATGTGTGGAAATCCCAGTTTTTAATTTATATTTTTTTCATAATTTTTCATCTGATACTTTATTTATATCAGCCATGGCCATCTATGTCTGTCAATCAATTGATCTATTAATGCACTATCATCTCATCATCCTCCCTTCATCTTACCATCTACAAGTAATTGCAGTGGTGAGTCGTTTCTAACTTTATTCAACTCCACAGGAATAATTTCCTCCATTTTGAGAACTTGTGTGAAGTCATTTTCAGAAAGCCACAGTTCATATGCAGCCTGAGACGTAAAGAAAACACTAATTTTTCACTTTTCAAAAGTGGAGTTCACTGTATTTCTGTCTTTTGAGACGAGAATCCAAATGACTATTACGTTGTGGCAGGGAATGGAGCAAGTGTTAATGTCAACATAGTGGAATACAGGGGGAAGTTCTAAATAGGAGAGCGTATTCCCTGATTGAGCACTGATTCCCAGCGAGGAGCAGCCCTCCGTGGGGTACTGGCTGGGAAACCATGGGCCTGCAGCTCCTCATTTTAATACGGTTACAATGAGGTCACACAGCCGCCCTTTTACAACAGGGTAGTGTACTCACTAATGCTGCAGTGGGACATTGTCATGAAGTTCTAAGTACCCTTAGAATAAAATTTGCTGTGTCTGCCATAAACATTATCTACATTATGACCCTTGCCTCTCTGAATGTTCTTTTTGTGTGTGCTTTTCTCCCTTCTAATTGGATAGTTTCCACTTTCATTATACACCAATCATACTGTGTAAAACATTTTTCCTCAGTAACTTTCCATCAAAAAAGTTCTATGCAATTGCATCCCAACAAAGAATAATTTTCCAAGATACATCTGACCCCACTATAAACTCCTAAAAGTGAAACAGAATACAAAAGAAACAGCAATTTTTTAAAATCACAAACTAACTGATAAACTTGGCACAAAAAACATCCTTCCCTTCCAAAAGCAGCACAGTGTGCCCATTCGAACCTGTGAGCAGCCTGGATTCCAAGTCCACACACAATTGGTATTAAATTTATCCATTAGCACCCCCAGGACTAGAATTCCCAGCAGTCACTTTGGCTTTCCAGACTCCCAGAAGCCACTATGTACTCATTCCCCCCTGTGAGAGAGTGGTCCCGATATTTACAGGGAGGCAGGGAGGGTGTGGGGGTGGCTGAAAACGGCCAAAGAACCTGGGGACGTGGAAGTCCTGCCGACAGGTCCTGTTCTGCAACAGCACCTCCCGAACCCGCGACCTCTACCACCTAGAAGGACAAGAGCAGCAGGCACATGGGAACAACACCACCTGCACGTTCCCCTCCAAGTCACACACCATCCCGACTTGGAAATATATCGCCGTTCCTTCAGCGTCGCTGGGTCAAAATCCTGGAACTCCCTACCTAACAGCACTGTGGGACTGTAGCAGTTCAAGAAGATGGCTCACCACCATCTTCTCAAGGGCAATTAGGGATGGGCAATAAATGCTGGCCTTGCCAGCAACGCCCACATCCCATGAATGAACAAAAAAACATAACAGCAGGACCTTACTATCATTTTTTTGTTCCGTTTCCCAACTGGCAGCCGACCAAATTGACAGCCTGGCCAGCAGCCAGGAGGGACAACCAGTGGCAGGAGGCCGCAGCCGGGGACACTTGGAGATGATCCCTGGCAATTGGGAGTTGGGGAGGTCGGCGAACGCGGCAGAGGGGAAGAGAGAGGCCGCAATCAGCAGGGGGGAGGCCAAAGGCTTCTTAGAGAGGCCAGGTGAAACGATGTCAAGATCCACATGTACGCTGACAACACCCAGCTCCACCTCACCACCACCTCTCTCGACCCCTCCACTGCCCCTGGTTTGTCACGCTGCTGGTCCGACATCCAGTATTGGACGAGCAGAAATTTCATCCAACTAAATATTGGGAGGACCAAAGCCATTATCTTCGGTCCCCGCCACGAACTCCGTTCCCTAGCCACCGACTCCATCCCTCTCCCTGGTCACTGTCTGAGGCTGAACCAGACCGTTTGCAACCTTGGTGTCCTATTTTGTCCTAAGATGAGCTTCCGACCCCATAATCTGCTCCATCACCAAGACTGCCTCTGTAACATTGCCTACCTCTGTAACATTGCCTGCCTCCGCCCCTGCCTCAGCTCATCTCTTGCTGAAACCCTCATCCATGCCTTTGTTACCTCTAGACTTGACTATTCCAATGCTCTCCTGGCCGACCTCCCTTCTTCCACCCTCCATAAACTTGAGCTCATCCAAAACTCTGCTGCCTGTATCCTAACTTGCACCAAGTCCCGTTTACCCATCAACCCTATGTTCTCTGACCTACATTGGCTCCCGGTCCGGCAATGCCTCAATTTTAAAATTCTCATCCTTGTTTTCAAATCCCTCCATGGCCTCACCCCTCCCTATCTCTGTAACCACCTTCAGCCCTACAACCCTCTGAGATCTCTGCGCTCCCCCAATTCTGGCCTCTTGTACATCCCCGGTTTTAATCGCTCCACCATTGGCGGCCTTGCCTTCGGCTGCCTCAGCTCTAAGCTCTGGAATTCCTTCCCTAAATTCTCTCCGTCTCTCCTCCTTTAAGACGGTCCTTAAATCCTACCGCTTTGACCAACCTATTGGTCACCTGTCTGAATATCTCCTTATGTGGCTCGGTGTCAAATTTTGTTTGATAATCGCTAGTGTGAAGTGCCTTGGAACATTTTACTACATTAACACATGAGGGAGAAGGGAATAGAAGGATATGTTGATAGGGTTAGATGAAGAAGGGTGGGAGGAGGCTCACGTGGAGCGTAAACACCAGCATGGACCTGTTGGACCAAAAGCCCCGTTTCTGTGCTGTACATTCTTTGTAATTGTTTGTAATTCTTTGTAAAGGTGCTATATAAATGCAAGTTATTGTTGCTGCTCCTCCTGGCCCACAAGGAGCGCTGGAAAAGGCACTTACCTTGTGGAGCTGGCAGCTCCCACTTCCCCTTCACTGCCGGGAAACCCACACAGCAGCAGTGAATTTTAAATCGGGCTCCCAATTGCACTGTGGGAGCCTGATTTAAATATGTTAATGAAGTAGCCACAGACCACTCGGAGGCCCTGATACCCACTGCCGTATAAAAGGCGGCGGGCGCGTGTGCGGCACGTTGGGGATGCGTTCCCCATATTTAAATCTTTAACCTGACCCTCTCCCGCCCATGGTGGGGGGATTAATATTGAGGTCAGTGTACCTTGGAGGAGAGTGGCAACTTGTTGGGGTAGGGGAGAGAAGGAAGGAAAGAGAAACCTTTGGAGCAAAAGCAAGAAGAGATGGAGAGAGGGGCCCTGATTAGGGATAGAAAATGCGAACCTGTTGAAGGGGGAAGGAAGAGAGAGCCTCTTTCGGAGTGTTTGGGCGGACAGGAGGTGCCAGCTGGTCTCAACAGGCCACCCCGTCCGTTTTCAGAGCTGGGCCTCAGTAACATATGGCCAGCGGGCTGCAGGCGGAAAACAAATTCACCAGGGCAGCCTGCTGCCTCCAGGTCGCCACAATACCAGACAGAAAAACCAGGTTCCAGGCCTGGAAAAAGGTAGGTCAAGGATGGGGGGGGATCCAGTATAGCAGCAGCCCTGGTTGTTTTTGTGGAGCCTGGAGGAGCATTCTTGCTCAGCTCTGCACAGTACTGTCCTAAAATGTCAGTTGAGGTCCTCCGTATATCATAGGACACTGATTTGCATACTAAAAGGGCCTATAACTGATCAGGTGATGCTGTGGCTGCTCAGCTCTTGGGAATATGACAATCGCCCACCATTGGCGGGATCTGGGCGGTAAGTCATACCAAAACCACTTTCGGGGCACTATCACCAAATACGTTTCCGCTGGGCAGGAGACCTCAAAATCTCTCTCATATCTCAGCCTGTCTGGTTCCGATTAACTAGCCCACCAGAAGCCATTAGAGGTAGAGTTATCGGCCAGAACAACTATGTAGACACTAGCAGTGAACCAGCACATAAGGTTAATGTTCAGGGACAGTTGTGCCAAGTCCAGATTGCACTGAAGTTCAGCATAGGAGATATTGATTTTTTTTTCTTCCAAGGGGAGATAGCTAAGCCTGTAAGTACTCTGAATCTATAATGTGTCACTGCTACTGTTCACATCCATTTCCTGTTTAATAAAAATATTTGGCAGTTTATAACCAAAGTCACAGCCTATTGAAGTGTCTATTCTACTGCCTTCCAAAATCGCGGAAGATCACGTAAGACCAGATGATACAATCAGGATACCGAAATACAATGACAAAGAGGGTTTTCTGTTTGACCCTTGGGCTCACTGCAAATTACTTAGTTATTCGACCGGTAAAGGTACATGTCAGGTCATAGGGAATGAAGGCTCATCTATGAGAGTGGTCTCAGATCCCATTCCTGAGCAAAAAGTGAAACCCCAATCTAATTCTGTTTTAACAGGCATCTCAGCATATTTTCTAGCATTAAGTTACTTATCTAGTCTACTTATACCTTAAGCAATATAGAACGAGATGTATTTACGAATTGTCATTCATAGCAGATTGTTTTTTAATTCATTTATAAATCAGGGATTGAAATTACTCCGTTTCAGATGAGCAACAGAAGGATAGTGAAATGGGTTTGCAATGCTGCGTCTGTGTTCTCATTTTTCCATATTTCACTTTTCCACAATTTTTCAATTTGGAGGTTGCTCAGTATTACGTTTCCTCCCTTACGTGGGGCAACTGGATTCTCTGAGCTGTTGGCTAATCCATAACCATTGTCACTGCCCAACATCAGGCCACGGGATTCCTGTCTGGCCAGCCAGCAAGTATAAGTATCCTTTCCTAGGAAAGAGTACCTTGTATCTACATGGCTTTCCATCCAATGGCCCAGCTGAGAGCTAACAAGATCTCCGTAATTTAAAGTAACCAGCAGTCCTGGCTCTCTTTGCTGTAAATGTCCGACTCTCTAGAGCTGTCTGGAACACTTCACATATTTTCTCAGACTCCAAAAGGAAGCATGCAGACTTTGAGATCAATTTTTGACTACAAAAAACATAAATAAACCACCAAGGTTTTATTTTTAGCTGTCAACCAACTCACTGAAGTCTTTCATTATTTTTCCTCCTTCTAACTCCCAACATAGCAGAATTTAAGGAGCATCTCTGAACCATACTATTTAGAAGTTCTGCTTAAGATTACACAGCAGTGCCCATAATTAAAGCTCTTTGCTTTAGGTTGTCTTGGCACTGGAGTTTTAAAAAAACACCAATTTATGCTCAGCCCATTTTCAGATTGTTTTGTTTAACTTTGTATCTGACATATTAGCTGAAATGAGACGAATAATTTGGAGAAGTCATTGTTTTCCAGAGACAGCAGTGCATTTTCAAATAATTCCTACCCCAGCAGAGTTATGAAAACATGGTGATCGCAGAGTGTGCTTCCATATAGCAAGAAATGGCCAATTACCGTAGGACATGTGTTGTAACCGCATTATGGAGTATTGCCCAGGAGACGATGATTCACGTACCTCTCTTATTTTAATAGGTCAGCGACTGTATGGACGTGTGCTTTGGAATCCTGAGCAGAACCTCAACTCTGCCTACAGGCTACAATTAGAGAAGGTGTTTCTCTGCACTGGGAAAGATGGTTATGTCCCTTTCTTTGACCCCACTGGAACTATTTATAATGAGGGCCCACAGTATGGCTGCATCCAGCCCAACAAACACTTGAAACACAGATTCCTCCTTTTGGTAAGTTTAAAAAATTGCTTATCACAATTTTATGGGGAGAACTTTCAACTATTTTAAAACTTTGATAAGTAGATAATCTTATAGCATGAAGTTAGCTGACAAAACATATATAAAATGATCACCTGTCATCTGTGCCGTAGTTGGATGTTTTACGATTTATATTATAGAAGACAATAAACAGGCTAAAAGTTAATTGGACTTTCCCTCTGAGGTGTACTGAGTACTGAGAATCATAGAAAGTTATGGCACAGAAGGAGGCCATTCGTCCCATCATGTCCGTGCCAGCCAATAAAGAGCTATCCAGTTTAATCCCACTTTCCAGCACTTGATCCATAGCCTTGTAGTTCAAGCTCCCCTCTAATCCTTCTACCAAATAATTTGAATCCATGCCCCCTGGATAGCCTCAGTCTGCAGGACGATATAGATGGGTTGGTCAGATGGGCGGAACAGTGGCAAATGGAATTTAACCCGGAAAAGTGCGAGGTGATGCACTTTGGAGGGACTAACAAGGCAAGGGAATACACAATGAATGGGAGGACCCTAGGCAAGACAGAGGGTCAGAGGGATCTTGGTGTGCAAGTTGACAGATCCCTGAAGGCGGCGGAACAGGTAGATAAGGTGGTAAAGAAGGCATATGGGATACTTGCCTTTATTAGCCGAGGCATAGAATATAAGAGCAAGGAGGTTATGATGGAGCTGTACAAAGCACTGGTAAGGCCACAGCTGGAGTACTGTGTGCAGTTCTGGTCGCCACACTACAGGAAGGATGTGATCGCTTTGGAGAGGGTGCAGAGGAGATTCACCAGGATGTTACCAGGGCTGGAGCGCTTCAGCTATGAAGAGAGACTGGGAAGATTGGGTTTGTTTTCCTTGGAGCAGAGGAGGCTGAGGGGGGACATGATTGAGGTGTACAAAATTATGAGGGGCACAGATAGGATGGATACGAAGGAGCTTTTTCCCTTCGTTGAGGGTACTATAACAAGGGGACATAGATTCAAGGTAAAAGGCGGGAGGTTTAGAGGGGATTTGAGAAAGAACTTTTTCACCCAGAGGGTGGTTGGAGTCTGGAACTCACTGCCTGAAAGGGTTGTGGAGGCAGGAACCCTCACAACATTCAAGAAGCATTTGGATGAGCACTTGAAATGCCATAGCATACAAGGCTACGGACCAAATGCTGGAATATGGGATTAGAGTAGACAGGGCTGATGGCCGGCGCGGACACGATGGGCCGAAGGGCCTCTATCCGTGCTGTATAACTCTATGACTCTATGGTCACTGACCCCTCTGCTAAGGGAAATAGGTCCTTCCTATCCGCCCTATCTAGTCCCATCATAATTTTATACACCTCAATTAAATCTCCCCTCAGCCTCCTTTGTTCCAAAGAAAACAACCCCAGCCTATCCAATCTTTTCTCATAACTAAAATTGTCCAGCCCTGGCAACATCCTCGTAAATCTCCTCTGTACCCTCTCTAGTGCAATCACATCTTTCCTGTAATGTGGTGACCAGAACTGTATGCAGTGCTCAAGCTGTGGCCTAACCAATGTCTTATACAGTTCTAGCATAACCTCCCTGGTCTTATATTCCATGCCTTGGCTAATAAAGGAAAGTATCCCGTATGCCTTTATAACTTTATGCCTTATGAATGCCTTATCTACCTTCAGGGATCTGTGGACATGCACTCCAAGGTCCCTTTGTTCCTCTAAACCTTTCAGTATCCTCCCATTTATTGTGTATTCCCTTGCCTTGTTTGCCCTCCCCAAATGCATTACCTCACACCTCTCTGGATTGAATTCCATTTGTCACTTTTCTGCCCACCTGACCAGTCCATTGATACCTTCCTGCAGTCTACAGCTTTCCTCTTCACTATCAACCACACGGCTAATTTTTGTATCATCTGAAAACTTCTTGATCAAGCCCCCTACATTCAAGTCCGAATCGTTTATACCACAAAAAACAAGGGACCTAGTACTGAGCCTTGCGGAACCCCACTGGATACAGCCTTCCAGTCACAAAAACACCCGTCAACCGTTATCCTTTGGGCCTCGCGACAGAACATGTGGGAGGAAATCCAAGGCCTGCAGTTGTTCTCCTGGTCACTGCCATCTTGGACCTCGGGCTGCTGTAAACCCCAAGGCCTTTAGATCATCCTCTAAGGTATGGGGGGGTTATATAATCTTCAGCCTGCCTCTGGGGCACCTTATAGATTCTCTATAGACTCAGAATGTCGATTCCACAGGCGCAGGGAAGAGGTATATCTTCCCTAGTAACTCCATATTCTACCTTGGAGCCTTGCATTCAATCTGCTACTACTTTTATTTCCAATTATGCAGTACTGTTATAGACTGGCTCCTGAATGTTACCCTTGATTTAATAATGATCATGCAGCTCTATTATGAGCTTTGAAAACTCCTAAAAATTCTGTAGTCCTATTATAAGATGCTACCTGATTATTGCTGTTGATTTGGTAACGATTATGCAGTCTTATTACAGACTGCACCTATTATAGATTGCCTCCTCAATGCTGGTTTTGATTGAATATTAATATAAATTCTTTTGCTCTTTTAAAGGATCGGAACCAACCTGAAGTAACTGATCAGTATTTTCATGATGTACCGTTCGATGCTCAGTTTGCGTCTGATGCACCAGAGTTCCACACAATGAGGGACGTGCCCGGAGTGGATGGTTTCACAATGAAGGTTGATGCTCTTTACAAGGTTTGTCCGCTCATTTCATTTTCATGACAGGCACTAAGATGGCAGTCAGTTCCCCTGTAGCATAAACATGGGAAGCAGTGTCCTGCCCAATTCCTCATGTATGGGGCAACCTTGAAGTGGTTGTGTGATCTATTTGTAATGTACTTTCTGTAGGAGTAAGATTCAAACCAAAGCAAACAATGACTCGGATTGGGCAATTTGAGTTAATTCAAAAGTAATTAAATGTTACACAGTTTGTGTCAATGCAGATATCAGCATTAATTCCTTTAATAATCTATATTGATGATGTGCACACACAAAGGACTGCAAAATATCCTAATATGCTTTGTAATTTACCTATTCTCCGCTTTTGTAAAAGCATAAGAATTTCGAGCAGATAAACCCACCCACACAACCTCCCCACCCCCCTTCCCCCGATTATAATGTACTGCGAAAAATATGAGGCCCAAATTCAGCGGATCTGGTTTCCACTCCAAATTGCAGCTTCTTGCCAAGATTGCGTTGCACTTCTGCACCCCTCCCCGCCAAATTGGAATTTTTACCTTGTAATATTTACCCATATCCTATAGCACAGTTCTAAATTCAGAGACCTTTGAACTAGTTTTTGCCAGTACAAATAATTGATAGCAAAATCTGAGATTTGAACCTTGTCTGCCCAGCGGGGGAATAGTACGTGCATGGGGTTATAATTGGATTTGGGAACTTAACACACCATTCCTGATCTGTTTATGCTAGCTGCCATTTTAACTGGCAACTCTTTTGCTTTGGGACAGGCAAGCAGGGTCCTAATTACAATAGCAAAGTCATGCTCCGATTACATCATCGAGACACGCACGCCATTTTAACTCCAGATCGCCGAAGGCCCGTCCAATCCCAAACTCACTGGTTAAATGTGGCGGCAAGGATTGTAGCCTGAAAAGGCTCGGGTATGTTTTACTTTTTGATCTTTTAAAGATTTCCTTGTGGGCCAGTTGAAGCAAGAGTGCTCCTCTGGGCCCCACAAGGAAACCTTGGGCCTCCCTGCCCCAGGCTTCCCTCTCCCTCCCGCAATCACCTCAGGACCACCCCTATTCCTGTCCCCCGATTGACTTACCTGACTGTCGGGGACTGTCCCCTTGGCCACCGACCTCCACATCATTCGCGTTATTTGCCCCATATATGGAAAACTCTAAATGGAAAATTACAGTTGAACACCTGGGTAGCATTCTCTAAGCCAGTGAATCATTGGTGCATCTGCAATCAGTGTGACATAATTAATTCATATTGCAAAGAAATCCATTGAGAGCTCGATGTTCACCCACTTTTTCCTCAAAGATTAATTGCAATAACTTACTCACAAACACAATATTCTGCCAAACCTATTGAACCGTGTGGCATTGTCTTGTTGAGAAATACCGTTTGTGACATTGCATCTGAGAGCCAACATTGAATCCCCCTTGATCCAATGCATTCCTGACTGTCTTTGTAAGTAAACTATTAAATTATCTTCTAACCAAGGTTGTGTTCCCCTTTATGCAGCTATGGCTCATTTACTCTATATAACTGGGGACTTAATGGAACTTTGGGCTCATAAAGTAGATCAGAGTAAACCTATTTGATAGATCAAACAATGCACATTTACAGCTTGCACCAAAAAATCTCACCAGAACACACCAGATAAATAGCCTTTCCCAAATAAATAATGCAGCTCAGAAAAGGCTTGGACACGGGCATCTTTTCTCAAATCACACTTTCCAGGGGGAGGGAAGGAGGAAGAGAATCCTAATGTTTGTAATTGTTCAAATATCCAGGGCTCCAAATTCATGTATGGAGGACATCACAGCCTTCCTCAAATGATGTCCACACATGCACACTCCAGCAGGGACCACTGGAGTTTGTTGAATGAGTAGCTGATCTATACAGATAGGAAAGTTACAGATTGAATCCCGATTGGAAGAGAAAGTCGGCCATGGTTCCCACTCCTAATCGCTATCCATTGAGGAGGACCAGCAGCGGGCTTGGGTGTGATGCCTCTCACAATCAAATAGCTCATCGATACTCACTGTCAAGGCTCACATATCAATGATGGCCACTTCGGTGAGGTACCAGAGGGTGGTCAGTGCTGCAGAACCCTCCTCCAGCATAGAATGGAAAAAATAGTCAAGCAAAATCTTTTGCTGAAAGTCACATGTGATATTGATTATTTGCAACTTTTTTTTAGCTGTAGGTACAATATTTCAGAATATGAATGTGGGTTCTTACTCAAATTTAAACTTACTCAGCTCTTACCTACATATTCTAAAATCCCATTGGTAAAATACCTTTCTATTGCTATAACTTTGTTATTTCTTATAAGGTGGAAGCTGGCCATCAGTGGTATTTGCAAGTCATCTACATTATTGGCCCAGAATCACTTTCTGGACCACGGGTGCAGCGCTCGCTCGACTACAGACTACCGCGCCATAAGCGAGATCTGGTGGACAAGAATGGCAAGCTGACACTTGACGACTCTTTGATTTATGACAACGAGAACGATCAGGTCAAGAATGGCACCAACATGAAGAACTTAAGGCTGGAGTCTGAAACTATCGCATCAACCTCACGCAAAGAGGCATCAATAGGAGGTGCTGTTGCTGCTGTAATGCTGCTACTCCTCTTCCTCACTGCTGCTTGCTTTTTAGCAAGAAAATGTAAACATAAGAAGAAATTGCCCAAGGAGATCCCAGAGGAATATCCACTGAACACGAAAGTTGAAATTTGCAGCAAAACACTGAACAGGCTGGAAAAGAACTTAAATGGCAGGCACTGCACAGTGAAGAATATCAACCTATTAAATAAAAATGATGATATCATTCGGGTAAAGGGTGTCAAGGTTAAACAGGTAAACCTCAATATTAAGCTCCAAAATAATTTACAGGATGGAACAGAGGTTTGATGGTAGACAAATTTTATTATAAAATTTGTAATTTTTTGTTGAGGGGAGCGGCCTCTTAAAAAAAAAATATTGTGAAAAAAAAGGGAAAGCGGTTTGAGTGGTGGTGATTGTGCAGTGTGATCCATTTTGCAGTTGAGCTACCTCATTCTATGCAAGCATGTACCGCATTAATACAGTCCTCATTAAATCCGGTGCCTGTTCGTCGGCTTTTGGTGCAGTATCTTCTGTCTCCCCATCATTTCTGTTAATATTTTTCTACTGGTAGCTCAATCATTGTGCATGCTTTTAAATATTCAAGATTTTTCATTTTTTTTATAGCTGGGCTGAATGATCATTTGAATTGTATAAACATACCTGTGAAAGATCAAACCACTTAAAATTACACTTGAGTATTATTGCCTTGTTTCCAGCCATGCACTCATATGTGTTCTGTCATGTAAAAGTTTGTTTATAACTGGATGAGACGTGTAAATATCGTTTTTTAAGTGCAATTCCTATTTGGAGGCAAGGTTCATCCAGGTTAACTTGTACAACAATCAGGTTGTGTGTTTCTGAATGATTGTAGTCCTCATTGGCTTTATTTCAATTATTATTTTTATACTTGTGGTAAAACTTTGGACAGATTGAAATCAGACAGGTATTGTTAAATATTTGGACACTGTTAACACCCCCAGTGTAATCTTGGTTCAAGTGTTTTTTTAAAACAATTATCAATTTACTATGTACTGTGTGATATACTGTTGACTTTATATCCTGTGTAGTGGAGTAGTGCAAGTAAACTTCAGGCTCTATGTTAAACTGTTTATTGGAGCTGTGTGACAAATCATATTTGAATTGTAATATTATTGTATCCACAAGAGGACCCCAGCAGCCTCTGCTAATGGGAGACAATAGCACACCACTGTCTTCAATTATTCTATTATGTACCTGTAAGAAAACAAAACACTGTTAATATTTCCTTTTCAGTTTGGATCAACCCACTCAGTGAGCACTTATCCACACTGTTAACTGAGTGATCCAGTTGTGGTGCTGTAGTTTTATCTTTACATCAGTATGTTGGGCTAATGATATGAGTAAACTGACTGCCCGTGACCTAACTTGAGGTTTTTACTAATAAAGAACATTTTATTTAATGTGAATGAATCTTGTCCGTTTTTTATAGTTCTTTCATACCTTTCACCAAAGCATTTTTCAACCAACATTTATGTATCAAAACAAGAAATTGAACTGTTATCTTGACTGTGAAATGCTTTGGGACGTCCTGAGGACACGAAAGGGGCTATATAAATTCAAGTTCTTTCTTTCTTTAAGGCACAGAATGAGGAAGGATTAAGTGAAATGAGGCCAATTATAGGTTATATTATAAATATAAACCGGTACAGTATGAGAACACGGGGTAGATTTTAACTTTCACCATCAGGCAGTACACTCAGCGTTGCGGATCGGCTGCCTGTTATATGCCCCGCACAATTTTCCTTTCTACTGAATTAAATGGAAAGGAAAATCAGGTAGGGTGTATAATATGCAGCCAATCTGCAATGCTGAGTGTACCGCCTGATGGTGAAAGTTAAAATCTGCTTAAGATGTAAATGAAGCCTAATGTGCAGTTCTCATTGCATATTTTTCAAAATAACAGAAAAGGAGCTAAATGACTTTAAGGGACATTAATAGATTAAGCACTGTGGGAGAACCGTCACCACACGGACTGCAGCGGTTCAAAAAGGCGGCTCACCACCACCTTCTCGAGGGCAATTAGGGATGGGCAATAAATGCCGGCCTCGCCAGCGACGCCCACATCCCATGAACGAATAAAAAAAGAGTGGGCAAAACTGTGGTAGATGGAATTTAATGTGGGGAAGTGTGAGGTCGTCCACTGGACCTAAGATAGATTAGAGCATTTTCTAAATGGTGAGAAGCTAGGAACTGTGGAGGAGCAGAGAGATTTAGGGGTCCATGTACAGAAATCACTCAAAATAGTGGACAGGTAAAAATAAAAATTTAAAAGGCTAATGGAATGTTAACCTTTATCTCAAGGGGGCTGGAGTACAAACGGGTGGAAATTATGCTATACTTGTATGGAGCTCTGGTTAGACCGCATCTGGAGTAGTGCATTCAGTTCTGGGCACCGCACCTCAGGAAGGATATATTGGTCTTGGAAAGGGTGCAATGCAGATTCACTGGAATGATAGGGCTAAAAGGGTTAAATTATGAGGACAGGTCACATAGAGCAGGCTTGTATTCTCTTGAGTATAGAAGATTAAGGGGTGATCTAATTGAGGTGTTTAAGATGATTAAAGGATATGATAGGTTATATAGAGAGAAACTATTTCCTCTGGTGGAGGGAGTCCAGAACACGGGGGGCATAACCTTAAAATTAGAGCTAGGCCATTCAGGGGTGATGTCAAGAGGCACTTCTTCATACATCTAGAAATCTGGAACTCGCTCCCCTAAAAAGCTGTTGAGGCTAGGTCAATTGAAAATTTCAAAACAACAACTTGCATTTATATAGCGCCTTTAACATAGTAAAATGTCCCAAGGCACTTCACAGGAGCAATTATCAAACAAAATTTGATACTGAGCGACATTAGGAGATATTAAGGCAGGTAACCAAAAACTTGGTCAAAGGAGGACAGAGAGATGGAGAGGTATTGGGAGGGAATTCTAAAGCTGAGGGCCTAGGCAGCTGAAGGCACGGCCGCCAACGGTGGAGCCAAGAAAATTGGGGCTGCGCAAGAGGCCAGAATTGGAGGAATGCAGAGATCTCGAAGGGTTGTAGGGTTAGTGGAGGTTAGAGATATAGAGGGATTTGAAAACAAGGATGAGAATTTTAAAATTGAGGCGTTGCCGGACCGGGAGCCAATGTAGGTCAGCGAGAACAGGGGTGATGGGTGAATGGGAATCCTCCGTGGTAGATTTAGTAATCCGATATCGTGGCCAGGCAGGTCCACAGTATTCCATAACTTGTTGATGATTGACCAGATGGTCTGACTCATTAATGACCCTGGAGGGGTAGGCCCATCACTGAAGGCTAGCATTCTTCCCATTTGGCTTCTGATAAGCCTGCAAACCAATATACTAAAAGGAGATTGGTCCTAGCTAGAGAAGTTAGCAAGAAGTTTACCAATGCGTTGTTATGGTAAATTATGTAGTTTTAGCTGGTTAAACTCTAGCAGTTTTCCTCTGTACACTTGAGGATCGCTAAACTTTGTCGTCAATCTATGTCAAGTGCTCTGAATTTAATTAAATGGTGTATGCTAATATAAAGTAAGTTGAGTTGGGTGTATCCCTGAATTGGGCCATGTGGCCCCTTAAGTGATGTATTCCAGTATTAGGTAAGTGGAATGTGACTACAGGGAACAATTGTGCACTCCATATTGGGCAAGCAGAAACTCTCAGTAATTTGATTTGGAGGCTCTTAAGCATAAGGATGGGTTTCTGTGTGTATCAAACACCCAACAAAACACCAAGGGGGGGAATATTAACCCCCAAGACCAGGTGGGTTGGGAGCAGGTGGGAAGTTAAAATAAAATAATTTTCCAGCACGACCGCAACCCGGCTCCAACGCATCCACTTGTGGGTTTAACACAGGCGTGTTTGGATGTGTGCGAGTAACCTACTCTCTGGAGACGTTATTATGAGATGTTCATTAGATATTTTTAAATTGATTTTAACAGACCTTCAAATTTAACACCTCCAGCAAGGGTTTCCCGGGCTCGTGAATCTCGCCAGTGAAACGGAGGCGAGAAGGGCCGGATCATGAGGTGAGTGCCTTTATTGCACTGCTTGTGGGCCAGGAGAAGCAGGAGTGTTTCCTCCAGGCCCAACAAGCTTACCCACTGTGATTGGACCCTCTCGATCAGTTGACCCCCCCCACCCCGTGATTTCCAAGACACCCACGATGTCAGACACCCGCACCCCCCCCCCCGCCCCGATATCCAAGACAGCCCCCTCACCCTGCTGTCTGAGACACCTCCCCGCTGGCTGAGACCCCCCCATCCCCCCCACTGGCCGAGAACTCCCCACCAATGTCTAACCCCCCCCCAATGTCCGAGACACCACCCCAATGTCCGAGACACCCCATCCATGTCCGACCCCCCCCCCCCAATGTCTGAGACACCCCCCCCCCCCGATGTCCGAGCCTTAACAAATATAATTACACCATTTGCCCATCTTCCAGCTCTCCAGCATCTCCTTTTAGCGATCTCAGTCCTGGCATCCACTCACCGGCTGCTTTCCTGCCTGTCAGGCAGCCAGCCTGTCAATCAGGTGGGAATCCTGTTGAGAAAATTTAAAGGACATCCTGCAGTTAAGTCCTGCGATTGTGCGGGAAATCCAAACTTCCGGGTTTCCCATCCGGAAATCCTCCCCACACTCACTTCACAGCCCCAATATCCCAGTTGCTGATCAGTTGGTAACATTAGCAGAGATTATTTTATTCCCGGGCAGAAATGCGCTCTAGCGAGCAGCTGACCCATTCGGGAGCAGTGGCAGGGAAGCTCAGCAGATTTTAACGGATGCGTCTCATTCACATGTCACTTGACAACGTCCCGACCAAAACGGCCGGGTAGTTGGGGGGAAGCGGCTGTCCGGCCGTTAAGATCGGGGCAGGAACTGAGTGGGTAAGTCACCCGCTCCATTTTAATTGCCCGCCCCCCAACCCGGTTTCTGCCAGGGGAGTTAAAATCGACCCCAATATTACAATTGTTAATCTTTCAATGTGGACGTTATAGCACAGATTTTCCGATTGGGTTCACCCGATTTACAGGTGTACATTGGATGAACTCAATTGGAAAAGTGGGCAGCGATCATAATCAGTTATATCAGATCTTCGGCCATCTTGTGCATGACAAACATTTCTGGGGGTCAGGAAAACCTGAGGAGGAAACAATTGCCTAAAACCAGTGGGAGCTTCATTTAAACATCACGTTGTTGTGAGGATGTCCTGCATTTTCGTTTAGGTATGAAGACTTTCCATTTATAATTAGGCCCATGTGAACTCAGTGTCCTGGGCTTCCCAGGCAGTGGTAATGATGCAGAACAAAAGCAAAATACTGCGGATGCTAGAAATCTGAAATAAAAACAGCAAATGCTGGAAACATTCAGCAGGTCAAGCAGCATCTGTGGAGAGAGAAACAGAGTTAATGTTTCAGGTCGATGACCTCTCGTAAGAAATGTGATAAGATCATTGCCAGCGGTATGTTGTAATTGATTGATACTTTTCCGCTGACACCAATAAAATCACTTTGCTTACTATGGCCATTCTGAGATGCCAAGCACTCCCACGATTTAATTATCATTTACTTAAAATGATCTAAAAACATGCTTTTTGTCCATTTATTCTAAATGTTGGCTCCCTTGTATCTTACACAATTCCTGTTCAGAGAAATGATATAATTTTGCATTATTGTGTTGGATTCCGACAAGCTTGCTTCACTTAAAGGGCTTTTCCTGTTCCCAAAAGTTTGACGCATTATTACCAGAAGTTTAAGATATCACATTCATTAGCAATTATTAAAATACTTAAAGGCCCTCATTCAGGCAGTAAATTTGAAAAATAGCAGCTAGTAGGCTATCAGTGCAATGCCCACCAGGGCTGAAGAGGGAACTGAGGTGGTGCTGCAGTGGATGACGCCAGTGGAGGAGGAGTAGAGGAACAGAAAGATCTCGGTGTACAGTTATACAGATCTTTAAAAGTCACACTGCCAGAGGGAAAAGGCATAAAAAGCGCAAATGGGATCTGGGTTTTATATATTGGAGTATTGAATATAAGGAAGTGGTGAAGAATTGGCCAGGCAACAGTTGGAATAATGTGCACAGTTTTGGACATTCTTAATAGAAAAGATACTGGAACTGTGGGAAAGGTAGAATGTAGATTCCAGGCATGAGAGGATATTGTTATGGCGAGAGACTCGAAAAAAATTGAAAATGTATTCACTGGAGCACAGAAGTAGGGGATAACACAAAATTCTAACCCATGATTTTATCCTTCAAATTATCCTTTCAGACACAAAAGAAATGGTGTTACGTATCCGACACATGCATGTCAATTTGAAAATGTTACTCTTATAAGGTTTATTAAACATTATGGAGATCCAGGATGTGACCTTGCAAAAGACTGCAGGAATTGTATCCAAAGGATGCAATTTATGGGGTTAGAATTTCATGTTATCCACTACTTTAATGATAGCAAAGAAAAGCAAGGTATAACAGAATGCTGCATAATGGCAGGTGAAAAAAGCTGCTAATCAATATTTAATGAAATTTTATTATCTGTGATTGTTGTTAAAAGATGCCATTATGACCTAAGCCCAATGTTGTTAACCAAGCATGATTTTCAATGGAATTGTAATACTGGAAAGGTATTTGCTAATCTGAACTGTTAGATAATGAAGTCTGGCTAGCATGACAGGATGAGTGGATTTTTCAAAATTCCAGGATATTCAAATAGAGGTCCTACTGACTTTCATGATATCTGTCTGTGCCTTTCCTCCCCATTGTTGTTTTACCCAGGTATAACCACGAGCAGAATGTTCTCTTGCACCTGACATTGGCACTAAAATACTACAGATTGATGTTGCTTCACAGCCAGTCACTCTCTGTTCTCCATTTGTGACAGTTAGATAGGTATTGGATATTTGATGCATTTTGTTTTAAATTGTTTTTTTCTTTGCAACATGCTATTTCAATTGTGAGTTTTTACATAACTGTTTTGTCTTTCAATATTTTCACAGCAGTTCCCATAAGTGGGCCTTGTCCCCAGTGACCCAGAAACTGTACTTTTTCTGTAATCTGCCCTGAAAAAATGACATGAATTGAGGATTAACAACTACCCTATTTGGAGAAATTGGCTTATTGGATTTAACGTGGACTCAGATTATGCTACTACATTCACTTTGGATTGGCAGACGTCAAACAGAGGTCAGAGGCTTTTTTTCAGAATGCAACCACTAAAGTACTGAACTATAAAACAGAAATATGGGTGAATATTAGGCAACTTACTGTAATTATAATACAAAACACACACACACACAAAAATCAGTAAGGGTTAATTACCTTTCATAAGAACCTCTTCAGATATACAACGAAAGTTTCTGTTGGAATAGGCTCAGTCTGTGAACAATAAATTCCACCTGTTTTTGTCTTATGTCGGTGTTGGTATAAAGTATCACAGCCTTCCACCTACCGTATCACCAGAATTTGCAAGAACTGCTTAACTGAAGCAAACGCCATCTTTTAACATATGATTTATTTCTGAAGCTGATATTCAGATGTACTTAGCAATAGTACACTGAAATATTACAACAGGTGATGTTCCCTACAATGCATGAATCAGAGTATATTATGCGACTGTGGAACTCAATATGATTTTCACAGCTCAATCAGCAGGGGACTCATTTTTGCCTATTAAGATACAAACCCCATTTACAAGGTTCCAGTAAACAAAGTCTGTCAGCTAAAACATTGACAATTAATAAACAATTATTTCATTCAGATTACAGAAACAACTGTTATTTATTTTGATACGGTAATTAGTAATTTAAATTATTGAAACAATTTTGTCTACATTCAAAAGATAAGACAAAATTCCAAATTTGTGATACATGCCACACCTCTCTACTTCAGTAATTATGCTGTATGTAATCATATTTTATAAACAATGGTGTTGTCAATGATTAGATGTTTATTTTGTATATATTTTGTTATTTTCATTTTTCTTCTTTCTGTTGTTCATACCGTATATATGAAATATGAAAAGCAATAAAGAGTTAAAAAAAGAATTAAAAGTTTTTAGATAAAGGGATAAAAGGGGTTTTGATAGTGTAAATAGGGAGAAACTGTTTCCACTGGCAGGAGGGTCAGTAAACAGAGGATAATTGGCAAAAGAACCAGAGGGATGAGGAGAATTTACTTTTTACGTAGCGAGTTGCTATGATATTAAACGCACTGCCTAAAAGGGTGATGGAAGCAGATTCAATAGTAACTTTCAAAAGGGAATCGGATAAACACTCGAAGGAGAAAAAATTGCAGGGCTACGGGGAAAGATCAGGGGTGTGGGACTAATATGATAGCTCTTTCAAAGAGCCGGCTGAAGCACGATGGACTGAATGTCCTCCTTCTGTGCTATATAATTCTTTGATAACTGGTTTCATTTTCCTTTTCAGTAAATAGTTATGACATATAAACACACATTCTAAATACTATAGTTGGTATAGTGGAAAAGGATTACTTCTGAGTATTATTAGTGCATTATGCAACCTCAATCCCTGTAAAATGTTTTTTTGGGGGGAGTCCATTCAAGAAATGCAACTCAAAAAACAATCCTTGTAATATACATACTTTTTAAAATTACTTTCTACCCTGTCAAGGCTACTATTTTATATATTAATGGGTTGAGCTGACTCCACTTGTGTGACACTGGTCCATCTCACAGGCTGCTCTTGGTCAAAGGCAGGCATGATAGGCTCAGTATCATATTCAGTTCTCCAACTGATCTGGAAGAAGGCAAGACCAGCTGGGTTAGGGGAAGGATACAGCAACTCAAATCTATAAAGACGAAAGTACAACATAACCTAATTTTTTAAAAAATAAATGAAGCGCATTATTCCTTTAAACAGAACCCAATCTATTACGGCTTGCTATATGAAGTATTGGACTTGATTTTCTTGTCATTTATTGGAATTTTTTTGACTTACTTGCCTTTAACCCATCTCCTTGTAGGGAAATGTTTGAATCACTGACGGACTGATGTGTGCTCCTGTACAAGGTACCCTCAAAATTTTATATTTTCATTTTATCAGTTTTATGATTATGCTTTATTAGTGAGTGAAGGCTTAAATAAAGAAGTGTTTTATCTTTCCCATTTATAACTATGTCGTTATGTCTGAGCCTTCCCTTCACAATTGCAATTTTCCTTATCCATCAAGATATAATACTTGTTAATGGCTAGCTGTCAGTTTTTATACTAGTGTCCCATGAGTGGTACTTTTCATTAGCTAAAGAATCCCTTGTGTGCCTGACATAATTATGCACACAGAGGATAATACTCAAATTTAAAATTCCTTATTAAAAGAGCAAATTGCTAATATATCTAACATAAATAGAATAGCTGTGTTAGAGTATGTGGCAAGGTCATAATACATATCAAGATGATGTTATAAACTGCTTCCTCAATTTTAAAATTCTCATCTTTGTTTTCAAATCCCTCCATGGCCTCACCTCTCCCTATCTCTGTATCATCTTCCAGCCCTACAACCCCCAAGATCTCTGCGCTCCTCCAATTCTGGCCTCTTGTGCATCCCCGATTTTTATCGCTCCACCATTGGAGGCCGTGCCTTCAGCTACCTAGTCCCTAAGTTCTAGAATTCCCACTCTAAACCTCTCTGCCTCTCTCTCCTCCTTTAAGACGCTCCTTAAAACCTACCTTTTTGGTCACCTGTCCTTAAGTGGCTCAGTGTCAAATTTTGTTTGATTATGCTCCTGTTTTACCTGTTTAGGATATTTTACTATGATAAATTGTCGTTGTTCAGTAGTTTACAAAGTCAAGTAAACTTAAAGTGTACTACAACCTTATGACATATATATGAAAATAACTTTATAACAATATATAGGGCCCTCATTGCATGTACTATCAAGTACTACACAGTGAAACCTGTACTGTAGTATGTACTCTGTATCTAACCATGTCCTAAGGAAGCAGGAGTCATTTTTCAACTTTGCACTGCTGGTGGTGCACCTCTCCTGTCGGGAGGGTGTATTGGAAAACTGTGTATACTTGTGCCTGAATATACAATATTCACTCCCAATGGGCTTGCCTCCTTGCTGGCAGCATAAAGTCAGAAAATTATACCTAGTGTGTAAACTTCTTGCAAAAAATAAAATTTAGTAATATAAAAACACTTACCAATATTTGTAAAGTTTGTTTTTATTGCCAACTTAAAAGCCCGGGCCTTTTTTTTTGGGGGGGTGGTGTTTTATTTTGAGCATCAAAAACCGGGAGAAAATTGGGCGAAAAGAAATTAGAGCCCAAAGAACAGGGTAAATTGAAGGAAAATCAGTTTTTATTTCGAATGTCACTAAACCTCAAGAAAAAAAGCAAGAGAGTAACAAGGCACAGTTAAGCTAATAAACAACCCGGAATTATTTACACAGTTTACAGGCTCCACTTTCATGAGCCTCAATGGCAGTTCCAAAGATAATACAGATTAAGTTTCTATGATCACAAAATACTGTCAAGCTACTTTAACAGTAAAATCTGTTTATAGGCCCTGAATTTCTATCGGGGTTCTTCCGATCACCCGGCGTAACTTTGGCAGATCGGCAGAACCACAAGAGAAACAGTGTAAATGGTCGTTGGTACTGTTTCTCCAGGCGTTCCGATGATGATCTACTGAAGTTATGGGGGGAGATCGGGAAATCCCCTGCGGAAATTCAGAGCCACAGTATTTGTTAATGGACTGTGCACGGCAAAATGTTGGGCTAGAAATTGGGCCATGTAGCGCCCGTTGTTTCGGCGCTACTCGGCCACCCAAACATCCAAGATGGCGCCTTGGCTGCGCGCGCACGTTTCCAGCTTGATGAGCTCCGGATGCCAATTTGGTATAGGTATCAGCACATGCACAAATACCAAACACCAGCAGCTTGTAAAGTAAGGAAAAAATGGATACAATCAGTGTGCAACACTGATTTAAAGTGATAAGTTCCAAAATGGTGTCTAACGGTCAACTCAAGGCAGTCTTAACCACGACCATCTGAACATGTCTTAGAGTGCCTGAAGGACCCCACCAGCACTATTTAAAGGGACCATGCAGGATTTACAGGTTAGTGGCTGGATTATTGCTTCTGGCTGCCGATACATTTGTAACTGTTTTTGGAGGTCTCCTAGACTTGAATACTAGGATGCGGGGATATAGCCTAACATTTAGAGCCAGGATGTGCAGGAGTGAAGTTAGGAAACGCTGCTACACGCAAAGGGTGGGAGAAGTTTGGAACGCTCTTCTGCAAACAGCAGCTGATGCTAGCTCAATTGTGAATTCTAAATCTGAGATTGATAGATTTCAGCGAACCAAGGATATTAAGGGAGATGGGGCTAAGGTGGGTATATGGAGTTAGGTCACAGGTCCACCATGATCTCATTGAATGGCGGAACAGGCTCGAGGGGCTAAATGCCACTGCCACTTGCTGCTTACTGCTTACTGATATGCGCCACCTTCTGCAAGAAAGCAGGATATATGGGTGATGTGCCTGTCATGGTTGAATAGCTGCCAGTGTGTGTAGCCTGTGAGTTGTGGGTGGGCGGCTTGCAACAGTGGTAATGGGTAAGGATGAGAGGAAGCATCTGATTGGAAGAGTTGAGTACTGATGGAAAGAGTTTGTTGGTATGTGGATAATAGGGGGTGTAGTACGTGGAGCAGTGGATGAGGCTAGTGGTGCAGTTGGTAGGAGATGCCACTTGACAGTTGACCTCACTCACCTTGACCATTTATGTCAAAGCGTTGAACTTCTTCCTTCACTGCATCCATGTTTGTGGTGCTGTGCACCTGGCATTGACTTCGTCCCCCGCTGCCTCCCACTGCCTTTTGGGCATATGTCCAGAGGGCCTCTTGCACCACCCGCACCCCCCCACCGCAGATATAGGATGTCGCTCCTTCTGTCCACCTCTTGCACCAAGACCTCTAGTGCATCAGCAGGAAACCTTGGTGCACGCACTCGCGCAGGCCTGGTACAACTTAGACCGGCAGATTGGTGAGGTCTGGCGTGCAGATCGGAAGATGTTGGATTTAGTAGTGCGCAACCTTTATTCAATGTTTTAACATATCCCATTAGTTTGTAAACATAGGGATGGGACCTGCATCTGTGTGTTTTACGTGTGCGATGTTTGATCTCCGTTCAGACTCTGTGTAGACAGCAGGCTGTTATTTTTAGCAAATAACAGGTACTGGCTACCTTTAAGAGATTTTAAGAGACAGCCTCCCTTTAAGAGATTGAGGCTCCCCCTGCTGGAGGAATGTGTGAATTGCATTGAATCCTCGTGTCAACGTTGATTTCCCACCCTACTTGCAGGTATGTTCTCAGGCCTGACAAAAGTCTCATCCTGCCCGCGCAGGGGCCATTAGGCGTGGGTTAATAACGGATCACGCTATCCCTGCCCAATAATAGGCCTTATCAAATTTTTCCCCCGTTAACTGTTAAAATTAATGAAAGATGTAAAGGACTTAGAAAGGGTGCTGAAGAGATTTACTGGAATGATTCCAGGAATGAGGGACTTTAGTTACGTGGATTGAGTGGAGAAGCTGGGGTTGTTCTCCTTGGAACAGAGAAGGTTGAGAGGAGATTTGATAGAGGTATTCAAAATCATGAAGGGTCTAAACAGAGTAGATGGAGAGAAACTGTTCCTATTGGAGGAAGGGTCAAGAACCAGACGACATAGATTTAAGGTGATTGGTAAAAGAACCAAAGGTGACAGGAGGAAAATCTTTTTTACACAGCGAGTGGTTTGGATGTGGAATGCACTGCCCGAGGGGGTGATGGAGGCAGATTCAATCATAGCCTTCAAAAGGATAAGTACTTGAAAGTAAAAAATTTGCAGGGCTACAGAGATAGGGCGGGGGAGTGGGACTAGCTGGATTGCTCTTGCATAGACCCGGCATGGATGCGATGGGCTGAATGGCCTCCATCCGTGCTATAACCTTTCTATGATTCTATGAAAATGTATGCTTAAAGTAGCATGTAACCAGCATAAAATCATCAAATACAAATATGTTTTAAGTCTGACTGAAATATGAAATAGTCAATGCTTAAGTTAAATTTTGCAGTATGTGCTATGGATGTTATGTTGTGATCATTGTATAGAGTTGTTAATAAAATAGCTGTAATCATTATCAAGGCTCTTCAGCATGGGTATTGACGTTATGGATTCAATTCCACACATCTGTTTCCAAATTTTGGTAAGAAAACAATGGGAAATTTTGTGGGAGGGGGTCTCTCAAATTTGGGAGGAATTCAGCTTTCACCAACAGATAGAAAGTAATTTAAACTGTTCTTAAAGGTCCCGAAATATTTTTTTCTCACCTAATAATTTTGTGATGCAGTTATAATTGGCAGCATTCTCAGATCAGGATGGAGTTCTGTATTTAAAAGGATGCAGCACTAATTTTCACAAAACTGTCAAATTGAGCTCATCTTCTCTCCACAGATGCTGAGTGTTTCTAGCAGTTTCTGTTTTTGTTTCAGATTTCCAGCAATTGCAGTCTTTTTTGCATTTTTTCACCTAAAATAAAGCTGCTTTAACATTTCACAGTGACATAAATTGCCAGTTAATCTCTATAAATGCCAACATTTTCATTCAGGCAGCAGTTCAGTGCACAGGAGACCAGTAAAGCTTTTCTATTATGGCTGTCCAACAAAATTGCAAGGTGAGATTCAAAAGCCACATTCTGGATATTCTTTCTAAGGGATGCAAAATAAGGAATAAACTTTGGTATTGCACGAAAGTCCATTGTTGTCAGTCACTGGTAAAACTTGGGAAGCTATCCAAGACCAATTGAATCCAGCGTCAAAAACAATGAAATGAGGGCAGAAAGTCTGTAAAACATTTCAGAACACAAAAAATACCATCACAGTAAGGGTACGATTTTACTATAAGGGCAGATGATTTTCACATATGGATGTGAAATTATCTAGTTCTTACAGACTGTGAAATATAAATGAATTTAAAATTCACTCTGCCTTAATACAGTGCCAGCAGCCAAGGAGCACTCACTGCAAACACCAATAACTACATCCACACCATGCACTGCTCAGGTATAAACACCTTGCAATATTTACTAGGTGATGCTTTACTTTAAAAGCGGTATATAAATGCAAGTTGTTGTTGATGTGATTGATCAAACACTGAGTGAAATACAGGGTATTGGTTGTGAAATGATAGAAAGGGTGGGAGATGATTAGAGATGACTGGCTGCAGGCCACAGCCCTGTGGACTGTTTGACCTTATTCATTATCACAGGATACAGGCCCTCTGAGGTATGCTTTCACAGACAGACATTACAATTTGCCTCCATATAATTGATAGCCAAGCCAGTGGAAGCTCGTATGAATAAATAACGTCCAGTAATCCTGACTGACTTCAACTTGTGTGAAGAATGCACAGTAGCAACTATGAGAGGGAGGGAATTAAGATAACCCACAGCTACCAACTGTTCTACAGGATTATGGGCCTCATGTGGACAGTCTTGGCATTCATGTAGAAGCACAGGGGCAAGTACTTAGCTCTTACGTTACTGGTAGTTATTGTGCCAGGATGTAGCCATTCACAAGTGATTGCAGGTATAGAATCCAAAAAGCAATTGAACTCACAGTAATTCCAGCAAGTAATCCCTTGGCAGGTACTTTAGAAGAAGTCGCAGTTAGAAATAGCATGACTGAGGAATCCCATGCAGCTGGCAAGATGCCTCAGCGGACACCCACTACTTCTGCTCTTATAGCTAGAGTAGGTTTTAGAATTAGACCACATATAGAACCACCAAGAAGTACATGTGTAAGAAATGTATTAAAAGCACATTGAGCACTTAAAACACATATATTCAAACAGCAGATGAACTTCAATGCCAAATACCCTGAAGGACAATAAAATTCAGTTGCATTGAATATAGGTTGCAACCTGTCATTCTTTTATCATTCATATAACAAACATATTTCCTTGTTTTACAATGTGTAATTAAATCATAATCTGCTCTTTATAAATGGCTTTACAATTTGGTTACACTAAGCACACAGAGCAAATTTTCCTCCAAAGAGTCATTTCAGCTAAAGTAAAACATACTTTCTTACTTCAGTTCTTAAGAAAAAATAACCAGGAATATCAGCAGTCCCATTGTTAAAAATACAGTATATCCAAAAGAAAATGAAAGCATTCAAGTGGAGAGCTTGCTGGGACTGAGAGAAGAACTGGGCAATGCAACTGTTAAGACACTTTGCTTCTTGCTTCAATACCTGATCCGCTACTCATGCCTACTGAAGTGTATTTAAGTGGTTGCATAGTGAAGGAAGGGATAATGGTTCAGGGTACTTTGAACTTTTTTTCATGGAAATGACTTGGACATGAACTATGTTAAGATATGTTATTTTAGCAAAAGCTTGCCTAAAGGGGTTAGCTTTCCATTAGGTAGATGAATAGTAATTAAAATGATGAGAAGTTGTTTCTCTCAGAGGCCCAAACAATGGACATTTTGTGGCCCAGTCTGGTTATTTAGAAAGACACTTTGATTTTGGAGTTGGAAGTCTTTTCTGATCTATAGGGGGGGTATTTGAGAGGCCTTTGAAAATCGCGAGACAGACACCAAGTGCTCCATAATAACACAGTGGCGGCATCTGAGCGGGGGTGGTGGGGGTGATAACAGGTGACAAACGCACAACACCGTGAGACATGTGGGAGTGTCTGATTTCAACAGGGATGCCTCTATCATTTTAGTTCCGGGTTTGGTGTCTCCAGTGCTTGTGAGCGGACCCGCAGGACGCGATTTCACCTCGACTATTTAAAGGGCCAAGTCACAGATGAAATGGAGGAGGTTGGAGTTCTGTGGATTGTGTTGTGTGAAGTCCATGTTGGGAGATGGAATCAAGGAGAGCAAAGGCTGCACCCAGATTTGATGGCGCTTCCCTGGACGTACTGCTGCTTTTTGTTATATTCATTCATGGGATGTGGGCGTCACTGGCAAGGCCAGCATTTATTGCCTATCCCTTATTGCCCTTGAGAAGGTGGTGGTGAGCCATTGCCTTAAATCGCTGCAGTCCGTGTGGTGAAGGTTCTCCCACTGTGCTGTTAGGAAGGGAGGTCCAGGATTTTGACCCAGCAACAATGAAGGAACGGCGATATATTTCCAAGTCAGGATGGTGTGTGACTCGGAGGGGAACGTGCAGGTAGTGTTGTTCCCATGTGCCTGCTGCCCTTGTCCTTCTAGGTGGTAGAGGTCACGGGTTTGGGAGGTGCTGTCGAAGAAGCCTCGGTGAGTTGCTGCAATGCATCTTGTAGATGGTACACACTGCAGCCATGGTGCACCGGTGCTGGAGGGAGTGAATGTTTAGGGTGGTGGATGGGGTGCCAATTAAGTGGGCTGCTTGATCTTGGATGGTGTCGAGCTTCTTGAGTGTTATTGGAGCTGCACTCATCCAGGCAAGTGGAGAGTATTCCATCACACTCCTGACTTGTACCTTGTAGATGGTGGAAAGGCTTTGGGGAGTCAGGAGTTGAATCACTTGCTGCAGAATACCCAGCCTCTGACCTGCTCTCGTAGCCACAGTATTTATGTGGCTGGTCCAGTTAAGTTTCTGGTCAATGGTGACCTCCGGGATGTTGATGGTGGGGGATTCGGCGATGGTAATGCCGTTAAATGTCAAGGAGAGGTGGTTAAACTCTCTCTTGTTAGAGATGGTCATTGCCTGGCACTTGTGTGGCACGAATGTTACTTGCCACTTATCAGCCCAAGTCTGGATGTTGTCCAGGTCTTGCTGCACGCAGGTACAGACTGCTTCATTATCTGAGGGGTTAAGAATGGAACTGAACACTGTGCAATCATCAGTGAACATCCCCATTTCTGACCTTATGATGGAGGGAAGGTCATTGATGAAGCAGCTGAAGATGGTTGGGCCTAGGTCACTGCCCTGAGGAACTCCTGCAGCAATGTCCTCGGGCTGAGATGATTGGCCTCCAACAACCACTACCATCTTCCTTTGTGCTAGGTATGATTCCAGCCACTGGAGAGTTTTCCCCGATTCGCATTGACTTCAATTTTACCAGGACTCCTTGGTGCCACACTCGGTCAAATGCTGCCTTGATGTCAAGGGCAGTCACTCTCACCTCACCTCTGGAATTCAGCTCTTTTGTCCATGTTTGGACCAAGGCTGTAATGAGGTCTGGAGCCGAGTGGTCCTGGCGGAACCCAAACTGAGCATCGGTGAGCAGGTTACTGGTGAGTAAGTGTCGCTTGATAGCACTGTCGACAACACCTTCCATCACTTTGCTGATGACTGAGAGTAGACTGATGGAGTGGTAATTGGACGGATTGGATTTGTCCTGCTTTTCGTGGACAGGACATACCTGGGCAATTTTCCACATTGTCGGGTAGATGCCAGTGTTGTAGCTGTACTGGAACAGTTTGGCTCGAGGCGCGGCTAGTTCTGGAGCACAAGTCTTCAGCACTACAGCCGGGATGTTGTCGGGGCCCATAGCCTTTGCTGTATCCAGTGCACTGAGCCATTTCTTGATAGCATGTGGTGTGAATCGTATTGGCTGAAGACTGGCTTCTGTGATGGTGGGGATATCGGGAGGAGGCCGAGATGGATCATCCATTCGGCACTTCTGGCTGAAGATGGTTGCAAATGCTTCAGCCTTGTCTTTTGCACTCACGTGCTGGACTCTGCCATCATTGAGGATGGGGATGTTTATGGAGTCTCCTCCTTCCATTTGTTGTTTAATTTTCCACCACCATTCATGACAGGATGTGACAGGACTGCAGAGCTTTGATCTGATCCGTTGGTTGTGGAATCGCTTAGCTCTGTCTATAGCATGTTGCTTCCGCTGTTTAGCATGCATATAGTCCTGTGTTGTAGCTTCACCAGGTTGGCACCTCATTTTTAGGTATGCCTGGTGCTGCTCCTGGCATGCTCTTCTATACTCCTCATTGAACCAGGGTTGATGCCCTGGCTTGTTGGAAATGGTAGAGTGAGGAATATGCCGGGCCATGAGGTCACAGATTGTGCTGGAATACAATTCTGCTGCTGCTGATGGCCCACAGTGCCTCATGGATGCCCAGTTTTGAGCTGCTAGATCTGTTCCGAATCTATCCCATTTAGCATGGTGATAGTGCCACACAACACGTTGGATGGTGTCCTCAGTGTGAAGACGGGACTTTGTCTCCATGAGGACTGTGCGGTGGTCACTCCTACCAATACTGTCATGGACAGATGCATCTGCGACAGGTAGATTGGTGAGGACGAGGTCAGTAAGTTTTTCTCTCGTGTTGGTTCGCTCACCACCTGTCGCAGGCTCAGTCTGGCAGCTATGTCCTTCAGGACTCGGCCAGCTCGGTCAGTCCTGGTGCTACCGAGCCACTCTTGGTGATGGACTTTGAAGTCCCCCACCCAGAGTACATTCTGTGCCCTTGCTACCCTCAGTGCTTCCTCCAAGTGGTGCTCAACATGGAGGAATACTGAATCATCAGTTGAAGGAGGACTGTAGGTGGTAATCAGCAGGAGGTTTTCCAGCCCATGTTTGGATTGATGCCATGAGATTTCATGGGGTCCGGAGTCAATGTTGAGGACTCCCAGGGCCACTCTCTCCTGTCTGTATACCACTCTACCGCCACCTCTAGTGGGTCTGTCCTGCCGGTGGGACAGGACATACCCAGGGATGGTCATGGAAGAGTCTGGCTTTGGCTGAAAGGAATGATTCCGTGAGTATGGCTTTGTCAGGCTGTTGCTTGACTAGTCTGTGGGACAGCTCTCCCAATTTTGGCACAAGTCCCCAGATGTGAGTGAGGAGGACTTTGCAGTGTCGACTGGGCTTGGTTTGCCTTTGTCGTGTCCGGTTCCTTGTGGTCCATCCAGTTTTATTCTTATTATGACTTTATGTAGCGAGATTGTACAACTGAGTGGCTTGCTAGGCCATTTCAGAGGACAATTAAGAATCAACCACATTGCTGTGGGTCTGGGGTCACATATAGGCCAGACCAGGTAAGGACGGCAGGTTTCCTTCCCTAAAAGGGATTAGTGAACCAGATGGTTTTTTACAACAATCCAGTAGTTTCACGGCCACCATTACTGATACTAGTACTTTTTTGTTCCAGAATTTTATTTAATTAATTGAATTCAAATTCTGCAGCTGTCGTGGCAGGATTCAAATTCTCCAGCTGTCATGACTCCGGATTATTCGTCCAGGCCTCTGGATTATAAGTCCTCTCCCTCTCCCTTGTATTTTGCGTTCTCTTCTCCTGCAAGGGGGCCCAACAGATGTATGAGTGTCTGTGAGGCATGTGAGCATCTGATGAATGCAGTTCATTCGATGAGGGTGACTTATCAGGCAGATGCTTTACGAGTGGCACTGGCATGCATTTGTGGATGTGTGCTGATACCTGAGGGGAGCTGACTGAGGTGGGATCAAAGTACACTATGCTATTGCACCCTGCATCCTGTAGTTCCCACCACCCCCTCTCACTCTGTCGTGTCCAGTGTACTCCATTCACATCATTCCTCACATCCATTTAAGTTTCTGCAGCACCCATCGTTCCCTTTCTATGCAGTTCCTCGCCTCCCCCTTCCTGCATTCACCACTGTGACTCACCCCATTCCTTATGTACTTTGATCCCACCTCAGTCAGCTCCCCTCAGGTATCAGCACACATCCTCAAATGCATGCCAGTGCCACTCGTAAAGCATCTGCCTGATAAGTCACCCTCATCGAATGAACTGCATTCATCGGATGCTCACATGCCTCACAGACACTCATACGTCTGTTGTGCCCCCTTGCAGGAGAAGAGAATGCAAAATACAGGGGAGAGGGAGAGGACCGGAAGTGGATCCCCACAAATCATGGAGTTAACAAATGTGGAACAGGAGGCTTTGGACATAAGTGCCATATCAGTGACCCTGACCATCGGAGATGGAGAGACTGGGACTTCATTGCTGCAAGGCGACAGAATGAATCTATCCGACCCACATGACTAAGTCATCTTGACTTGAGTTCAGCACCGAGTGAAGTATGATCACCTTAAGCATGCAGAGTTGCAACATTTTTACATTTCCTTGACTAAATCATATCCATCTCTTCTCTCCTCCAGGGCCATCACGTGAAGAACAGCAGCCCCTGCCGAAAGATGACGAGGATTCCTCAGAGGAGCTCATTCCTTCTGAAGGTGCACTGTCACAGGACACATGCTTACCAGGCACCAGTGCAGATACTCGCACTTTGATGGGTCCTGTAAGACAGTTAGGTGGGATGTCACCTGGTGAATCACGGTTCACAAGTGAGTACGAGCAAAGAGTGGTGGTAGGTCCAGCTGTGGAGAGTCCCTGTCGGAGGACGCAGTCCTCTCCAAGGCAAAAGGGGACATGGAAGTGGGAACTTCACTCAAAGCGCTCCCACGTCTCACCCGTTACCCTCCCACAACCAGTACCTGACATGCTGCCTCCTTTCCCGATGAGCCAGTCTGCCCCTGCACAGGTGCAGATGGAGCAGTCTTTGGCAGGACCCTCATGGGCTCCGACACCCAGAGGTCTTTGATCACGAGCACCTCAAAAGTTGGAGCAGGGATAAGAGCAGCCTATCACTACCTCTGCTGAAGCCTCAAGGGTCGCACCACGTTGGAGAGGTCGGGAAAGGAAGAGAAAAGTTTTGTAGTTCACCGAGGGTAACTCACATGGGTGTTTATGAAAATGTTGTGTCAGTAAGTTTATTTATTTATGCACATAAAATTTATTAATTTGCACCACTTTCCCATGTCCACCAATCTTGCCTGTCGGTTGGTAACTTGGGTTTTCAGTTGTTTGGTGATGAATGTGAAGTGATGAATTGACTTAAATCAATTGGTCCATGTGCAATGGGTGGATGCAATGGGTGATGAAAATAGCCATAATGAGGTTACAGGATTGCTTTGTGTCAGTGGGGGGTGGGGGTCGGGGACAGAGGATGTAATAGTTACTCTGGTCCAGTGTGAGTGACTAACCGAACCTTCGAGCTATTAGGGCATCCCTGGCATCCTGAGCAGCAATGTGAGTGACTGGTATGGCATTGGGGTCCCCATCTTCCTCTTCCTCCTCCTCTCCATTGGAATCCTCATCAAATGAGAAGTGCTGAGCAGCTTGTGCCTCCTGCACCTCTAGTCCTCACTGCTGCGCTATGTTGTGCAGAATGCAGCTCACCACGATTATCCTGGAGACCCTTGCTGGCGAGTAATGAAGAGCGCCTCCAGACCCGTCCAGGCACCTGAATGACATTTTCAGCATGCTGACGGCTTGCTCGGTAACACATCTGGTTGTCATATAGCTCGTCTTGTAGCGCTCTAGGGGTTCATTGGTGGGGTTCCTCAGAGGTGTCATCAGCCAGGTTTGAAGGGGGTATCCCTTGTCGCCTAGCAGCCACTCCTTAAGGCTGGTTCCAGGTCTGAACATGTCAGGGATGTTGGACTGCCGCAGTATGAAAGCATCATAGCAGCTCCCAGGGAATCTGGCACAGACCTGCATGAACCTTTCCTTGTGGTTGCACAGCAGCTGAACATTGATGGAATGAAATCCCTTTCGTTTGACGAATGCTCCTGGTTGATCTGGTGGTACTCGGATTGCCACGTGTGTGCAGTCATTGGCACCCTGCACCTGTGGGAAGCCAGGCAGAGACGTGAATCTGAGTGCTCGCTCATTCTGGCTATTGTCATCCCAAGGGAAGTTCACATACCTCCCACCCCGGCAAACAATCCATCCATCACCTGCCTTATACATTTATTGCAGCCAACTGGGAGACCCTCGACATGACTCCAGTAGCACCCTGGAAGGAGCCAGAGGCAAAAAACTTGAGGATGGTAATCAGCAACTGGTAATACACGGCCACCAGGTCCAGCAGGGAGCAGGTCTTCTTCTCGAGTGCTGCAGATATCTGTGACCACCTGATGTGACAATCTCAGCCTTCAGAAGCACTGCTCTTCCGAGAGGTCAAGGAAGCTGAGCCTCTGTCTGTAGACCCTGTTCCGTCGGTAGAGTCTCCTGTGAGCTCGAGCCCTCTGTTGCTCCCTCTCTGTTGTCCACCTGCAGCTCCCTCTATAGCAGCCCTTGCTGCTGATGATGCTGATTGCCTTCCTCGTTCGAAGTTCAATCAAAAGCAGCCATGGCACCACCCATCCTGATGTTCTCTGTGTGAACACCTCCAAACTGTACAAATAAGTCTCTCACAACAAGTACTCTCACCAACCCGAGACCCAGAGGGCACTGAGAAAGCAGCTGAGAGCACTGAGCATTTATTCATATCGGGATTCCTGATTGTTAACCATCCCCATGAAATACTGCTCAATCTTGTCTCGGTTTCACTGACGAGTTTCCCAAACCCTGGGAAACCCGTGCAGGAGGCGTTAATTTCAAATCGCTGTCAAAATCTCATGAAAGGACACTCGATAAATATTATAATCACCCTGACCCGCCACTCTGGCACACTCAAACCTGCCGCAGTTAAACCAGAAGTAGGTGCGTTCGCAGCGGGTTGGGGTTGTTTTTCCGATTTTTGCCAGCTTAACCCCACCTGACCCTCTCCTGCCCATCGTTGGGGGGATTAAAATTTCCCCCAAGAGTCAGTAGAAACCAGTGAAGGGAGAGAACTGCTGTCCTGGGAGATAGAACAGGGTACAGAGAGATTGTGCTTTTAAATTGAGTTACACAGCCCACTGGAGTGGGCTACTGCTCGTGTGTTCATTATCTTTGTAACAGCACGTGAATAGAAGTTGTATCAATTGACTCATCAATCTCGTTGCTTTGTGTGTTTTACTGACTGTGGAATAAAACTGTTTATGATTCAAATCAAACTTCACTTCACCCATGTTAACTCAGTCCGTCTATGGGGCGATTAAAGGAGTTTACATGCATTGGACATGGAAATCCAATCCAGATCACAAGGGAGTTTCATTATTATACTCCCAGGTGCTGCACAAGTAGATATAGAGCAGAGATATAACTTGTACACAGTAAATTAGGGCAGTGGCAGTCAACTTCCATAAAAAAGTACATGGTCAGACCGCTTAAAGAAGTGACTGACATCACGGTGCCTGCCAAGATATTTACAGTAGTCCTGAATTTGTAACGGGGGCTTCAGACAGACTCCTGTAATGTCCTCAAAAGTTAGCCTGTGACATGAACGTTGAGGGTAGCGCTGACATTCACTGTCATCTATATTGCCAGTGCAGATGGTGACAGTGCATGTCGACCTTCAATGGATCAGCCAGCACATCTAAGTCACTGTCTTCCTGCTGAGCTTGAGCTTCATCTTGTACTGGTTCTCCATCACGCCCAAGTAACTGACTCTGGTGCAGTGCATTCACTTCCTGGGGTTGTTTATTCTGCAAATGGTGTGCCTTATTATCTCTCTGCAATCTTGACCTGCACTATGGTATAACAGACTATAAGTCACTTGACCCATTCTGTGCAGGTGAAAAATCTCTGCACAATTAATTTGTGACAATGCTGCGCTGAAACACTCAACTCCTGCACTTCTTTCTTAGTGCTTATTCCCAATCTAAATGGGAGCAAATAACAATTTTCTTTGATATACCTCAAAGATCAAAATTACACATCTTTCTTATTACAGACCCCTAACAAGCTTTATTTTAAAAAAAACTATTTAATTGCACCCACTTCAGGATATAAGGAAAGCTGAAGCTAGTAATATAGGAAGAAAACTCTGCAACTACTCTTCCTTTCTAATTTAGTCCTTTTTTATTAAACTTCACACATAAAGGAACAGATCCTCCAAAGTCTTATTTTTAAAAAAATTCTAGGTATTTTAGTAAATGTGCAGTTTATTGAGAGGAACATCGGAAATTCTGTATACTTTGCACGTTCTTACTTGCAAGTGCTTACAGGTGAACATACAAAGTTAAATCAACGAAACATTTAATGGTTCACAGGAAAAATCTGATTATGATCTTGAAATACGAGCGATGAGACAGGGACGCTAATGATACAATGAATAGTAAGCATTATTAGGATTATGGCTGTATGGTAATCTCTAATGAAATACACGAATATATGTACACTTTTGACAAATATAGATGAGGTGTATGCTGAATGGGTTGTTATTCCATTTTTAGTTTTATCGCAGTAGGCGAAATTTCGTCAAAAAAAGAAAACCTTCCTTACTTAGATAGCTGAACCACACTAAAGAGTGTGTTCTGTGTGATTTTGTGGAGCCTCTTGAATTGCAGCTGTGGCAAACATCCCTCCTCTTTGGTGCGTCTATGAAATAAGTCTGTAATTTTGGACCAACCCTGGCAATTCAGCAGCTCCTCATGGAAAACCACAAATACTGATTGCAATGTCCAAACGACATCACTTCCGCCGAGTTATTCTGTATATAAGAGCGGGCTCAGAGGGAATTGGTCGCCTGGCTTCCAGAGCACTTCTGCTGTGACTGAGGGGGAAAGGGTCACACAAAGGTTAAGGTAAAATATATTATATATATATGTGTGTAAAATTAACAAAATTGTTGCACTGTTTTTTTTTTGAAAGTTCTTCTTTGTTGACACATGTAAAGAGAATATTGAAACCCTAAAGGTTATTACATAATTAACACCTGGACGGTTGCTGTAAACGCGGAAATATTGTGCAGCTCCCCATTACAGGACAACAGATTGGAGAGAAGATTGTGAACAAAGTTTTTAAATTGGTTGATAGTTTGATATCTGTTTAAATTTCATTAAATATTAATAATTAGACGCTAGTAGAAAAATATAACTTGTACACAGTAAGTTATGCACAAGAATATTTGGGGGGATTTATTGCTTTACTAAGTGCACTGTCCCAGTACAATAAGGCAGTCCATGGAGGGTTGGGATGACTGTGTTGGTAAAGGGTTCTCTCACTGTGCTGGAAAGTAAGGATGTCCCAGGGAGTTGTGTCAAGACAGAATCCATATGGTTAGAGTTAAGAAATGGGAATGGAAATAGTATAATTCCTCATGTGCATTACAGCGCACCAAACAGGTGGGATGAGAGCTGCATACAGATTGGCGAGATATATAGGAACAACAGGGAGTAATATTGGGTGATTTCAACTATCGCAAGATAGCCTGGCATTAAGGTTATGCATGTGGTCAAAGTAGGGAACATTTTTTAGAATGCATCCAGGACTGCTTCCTAGATCACTACATTAATAGTCCAATAATAAAAGAAGCATTGCTTGATTTAGTTCTGGGAAATGAAGTTGCGCTAGTAATCGATGTGAGAGTAGGAGAACAGTTGGGAAATTGTGAACACAATTTTCAATGTAAGAATAGAAAAAGATAATGATGAGTCAAGGGTTAGGGTGCTGGACTAGAAAAAGACAAATGTTCAAAGAGATAAAAAGGGATCTGGCTCAAATTAACTAGGTCGAAAAGTTAGCAAACAAGTTGACAGATCATCAGTGGGAAGTTTTCAAATATGAGATGAATAGAGGATAAAATAAGTATCCTCCTAAAAGATGACAAGGGTGCATCAAAGAACAGAGTTCAGTGGATAAATAGAGAGATTAAAACTAAACTGAAACTTAAAAGGGAGGCAAATGATAAATTTAGGGCTAACAGTAAATTACATGATGTGGAGATGCCGGTGATGGACTGGGGTTGACAATTACAAATTACAGGCAGTATAGAAAGTGTAGTGGGGAACTGAAAAGGAAAATTAGAAGGGCTAAAAAAGAATGAGAAAAAAGGCTAGTAGATAATATAAAAGGAAATAGTAAGGGCTTTTATATGAATGTAAAACTTAAATGAATGGTTTTAAAAAAAGGTGGGACTGCTCAGGGATGAAGGAGGAAGTCTAATTGTGGAGGTTTAAATTAAATAAATAATTTGCATTAGATTTTATAAATTGCAATGGAAGTGAGAATGTAGGTGTACAACAGGAGGATTGGGAATAATTGTTAGGGAAAACAACAGAAAAGGAATTGGTTCTGAAAAAAATTAGCAGAACTCAAGTTGGATAAGTCATTGGGTTCTGATGGCATGTACCCAAGCCTGTTGAAAGAAGTCAGAGAGGGGATAGCAGAGGCTCTGGCCACTCTTTGTACACATTGTGCCATTGGAGTGAGGATTAGCTGTTGTAACACCTGTTCAAGAAGGGAGAGGAGGATAAACAGTTTTATGAAAGGGAAATCATATTTGACAAATCTCTTAGACTTTTTTGAGGGTGCACCAACAACAACAACAACTCGCTTCTATATAGCACCTTTAATGTAGTAAAACATCCCAAGGTGCTTCATAGGAGGGTTAACAAACAAAATTTGACACCGAGCCACATAAGGAGCTATTAGGACAGGTGACCAAAAGCTTGGTCAAAGAGGTAGGTTTTAAGGAGCATCTTGAAGGAGGATAGAGAGGGGTAGAGAAGCAGAGAGGTTTAGGGAGGGAATTCCAGAGCTTAGAGCCTAGGCAGCTGAAGACATGGCCACCAATGGTGGAGCGATTAAAATCGGTGATGCACAAGAGGCAAAAATTGGAGGAGCACAGAGATCTTTGAGGGTTGTTGGGCTGGAAGAGGTTACAGAGATAGGGAGGGGCGAGGCTATGGAGCGATTTGAAAACAAAGATGAGAATTTTAAAATCGAGGTGTTCCTTGGCCGGGAGCCAATGTAAGTCAGCGAGCACAGGGGCGAAGGGAGAATGGGACTTGGTGTGAGTTAGGATATGGGCAGCAGAGTTTTGGATGAACTCAAGTTTATGGAGGGTGGAAGTTGGGAGGCCGGTCAGGAGAGCATTGGAATAGTTCAGTCTGGAGGTAGCAAAGGCATGGATGAGGGTTTCAGCAGCAAATGAGCTGAGGCAGGTTGGAGACGGCGATGTTACGGAGGTGGAAATAAGCGGTCTTGGTGATGGAGCGGCTATGTGGTCGGCAGCTCATCTCCTCATCTCAGGGTCAAATAGGACGTCAAGGTTGCAAGCAGGCTGGTTCAGCCTCAGACAGTTGCCAGGGAGAGCGATGGAATAGGTGGCTAGGGAATGGAGTTTGTGGCGGGGACCAAAGACAATGGCTTCGGTCTTCCCAATATTTAGTTGGAGGAAATTTTTGCTCATCCAGTACCGGATGTCGGACAAGCAATGTGACAAATGAGCAATGAGGGAGGTGGTGGCGAGGCAGAGCTGGACGTCGTAAGCGTACATTTGGAATCTGATGTCGCGTTTTCAGATGATGTCGCCAAGGGGCAGCATGTAGATGAGAAATAGGAGGTGGCCAACCATAGATCCTTGGGAGACTCCAGAGGTTACAGTGCGGGAGCAGGAAGAGAAGCCATTGCAGGTGATTCTCTAGCTATGACTAGATAGATAAGAATGGAACCAGGCGAACATAGTCCCACCTAGCTGGACGATGGAGGAGAGGCATTGGAGGAGGATAATATGGTCAGCCATGCCAAAGGCTGCAGACAGGTTGAGAAGCATGAGGAGGGATAGTTTACCATCGTCACAGTCACATAGGATGCCATTTGTGACTTTGATAAGAACATAAGAAATAGGAGCAGGAGTAGGCCAATCGGCCCCTCGAGCCTGCTCCGCCATTCAATAAGATCATGGCTGATCTGATCCTAACCTCAAATCTAAATTCATGTCCAATTTCCTGCCCGCTCCCCGTAACCCCTAATTCCTTTTACTTCTAGGAAACTGTCTATTTCTGTTTTAAATTTATTTAATGATGTAGCTTCCACAGCTTCCTGGGGCAGCAAATTCCACAGACCTACTACCCTCTGAGTGAAGAAGTTTCTCCTCATCTCAGTTTTGAAAGAGCAGCCCCTTATTCTAAGATTGTGCCCCCTAGTTCTAGTTTCACCCATCCTTGGGAACATCCTTACCGCATCCACCCGTTCAAGCCCCTTCACAATCTTATATGTTTCAATAAGATCGCCTCTCATTCTTCTGAACTCCAATGAGTAGAGTCCCAATCTACTCAACCTCTCCTCATATGTCCACCCCCTCATCCCCGGGATTAACAGAGTGAACCTTCTTTGTACATTTCAAGGCAGTACAAAGTATGTCTTTTCTTAAGTATGGACACCAAAACTGTATGCAGTATTCCAGGTGCGGTCTCACCAATACCTTATATAACTGCAGCAATACCTCCCTGTTTTTATATTCTATCCCCCTAGCAATAAAAGCCAACATTCCGTTGGCCTTCTTGATCACCTGCTGCACCTGCATACTAACTTTTTGATTTTCTTGCACTAGGACCCCCAGATCCCTTTGTACTGCAGTACTTTCCAGTTTCTCGCCATTAAGATAATAACTTGCTCTCTGATTTTTCCTGCCAAAGTGCATAACCTCACATTTTCCAATATTGTATTGCATCTGCCAAATCTCCGCCCACTCACCCAGCCTGTCTATATCCCCTTGTAGGTTTTTGATGTCCTCCTCACTCTCTACTTTCCCTCCCATCTTTGTATCATCTGCAAACTTTGATATGTTACACTCGGTCCCCTCCTCCAAATTGTTAATATAGATTGTAAAGAGTTGGGGACCCAGCACCGACCCCTGCGGAACACCACTGGCTACTGGTTGCCAGTCCGAGAATGAACCATTTATCCCAACTCTCTGCTTCCTGTTAGATAACCAATCCTCCACCCATGCCAGAATATTACCCCCAATCCAGTGATTCTTTATCTTGAGCAATAATCTTTTATGTGGCACCTTGTCAAATGCCTTCTGGAAGTCTAAATACACTACGTCCACTGGTTCCCCTTTATCCACCCTGTACGTTATGTCCTCAAAGAACTCAAGAAAATTTGTCAGACATGACTTCCCCTTCATAAAGCCATGCTGACTTTGTCCTATTAAATTATGTTTATCCAAATGTTCCGCTACTGTCTCCTTAATAATAGACTCCAAAATTTTACCCACCACAGATGTTAGGCTAACTGGTCTAACGTTTCAGTGCTGTGGCGGGGCAGAAACCTGATTGGAGGGATTCAAACATGGAGTTGCGGGAAAGGTAGCTACGGATTTGGGAGGTGACAACATGTTCAAGGACTTTGGAGAGGAAAGGGAGTATGGAGATGAGGCGGTAGTTTGCAAGGACAGAGGGGTCAAAGGTTTTTTTTTGAGGAGGGGTGTGATGACGGCAGATTTGAAGGGGAGGGGGCTAGTACCTGGGGAGAGAGAACCGTTAACAATATCAGCTAACATGGGGGCCAGGAAGGGAAGTAGGGTGGTCATCAGTTTAGTGGGAATAGGGTTGAGGAGGTGGGTCTCATGGTCAAACTGAGCTCGGAAAAGGCATGAGGGGAGATAGGATAGAAACTGGAGAAAGATGCAAGTTCAGGGCCAAAGCAGGGGGGAGCCATAGAGAAAATTTGGCTTGATGGGCAAGGGGAAGGGAGGATAGCAGCAGAAGCAGCTGAACGGATGGTCTCAATCTTCGTGACAAAGAAGTCCATGAGCTCCTCGCACTTTTCGTTGGAGGTGAGGGTGGAAGGGGCAGAGGATGGGTTTAAGAAGATGGTTTGTAGTGGAGAAGAAAAGCCGGGGGTTATCTTTGCATTCCAGGATGATCCTGGAATAGTGAACAGTTTAGGCAGAGGAGAGCAGGACCCAATAGTGCTTTATGTGGTCCAGTCAGATCTGGCGATGAATGGCTAAACCAGTTGTCCTCCATAAATGCTCAATTCTGCATCCCTGGACTTAAGGGAGTGGAGGTAAGTGCCATACCAGGGGGAACGACCCGGGTGAGAGAGAAAATGGTTTTAATGGGGACAAGGGCATCAAAGGTGAAGGTGAGAGTATGATTGAGCAGATCGGTAGCTGCAGAAATGTCATGGTGAATGGAGGGCCAAAGGCTAGACAGTTTGGAATTTGAAAGTGCCATGTAAGTGACATGGGGAGAGTTTTTTCCAGCGGTGGACACAGAAGGAAATGGGGTTCGGAGCGGGAAGGGGGATGTGGGTGGAGAGGGATACAAGGAAGTGATCAGAGATGACTTTATCCGTGATTGACGCAATGGGAGTAGAGAGGCCATGTGAGATGGCAAGGTAGAGGGAGTGGCTGTGAATATGGGTAGGGGAGTTTGTATGGAGGGAGAGATTAAGGGAGTTTAGGAGGGCAGTGAACTCAGAGGAGAGAGGGCATAATGAGTTGAGATGGAGTTTGAAATCACCGAGGATGAGAAGTCGCACGGTGCAGAGGCTGAGGGAGGAAAGCAGTGAAGATATCTTGGTGAGAAACTTGGCGTGGTACTTGGGTGGGTGGTAGAGAATGACGATTTTAAAGGAGAGGCGAGATGGGTGGAAAAAGGTGAGATGCTCAAAGGAAGAGAATGTGCAGAGGAATATGGGGACAGACCAAAGTTTGGTGATAAGGACCACACTGCCACAGCGGTGGTCTGGGCGGGGCACATGGTGGAAGATATAGCCAGGTGGGGAGGCTTTATTAAGGGGGAAGGTATCATCACCCATCAGCCAGGTTTCATCAAGGCCACGATGTCAATGCAATCATCCACAGTAACTTTTTGGATGACAAGGGCCTTATTCAAAAGTGAACGGACATTCTGGAGGGAGATGCAGAGAGGGCCGGTAATAGCTGATCCACTGGCAGAGTCCATGGGGTCAGCGCTGGGAGGGGTGAGTGGGATGGGAAAGAGATTGGCAAGATTAGCCCCTAGCGGGCGCGCTGGGCCTGGAAAGTCGGTGAGAGAGTAGGATGGGGCAGTTGGGGTTGCTGCTCGTAAGGAGGGAGCAACAAGTG
Source organism: Heptranchias perlo (assembly GCF_035084215.1). Lineage (NCBI taxonomy): Eukaryota > Metazoa > Chordata > Chondrichthyes > Hexanchiformes > Hexanchidae > Heptranchias > Heptranchias perlo. Next base: position 121,026,712 of record NC_090325.1, on the reverse strand, counting down.
CCTTGTTGGGCCCTTTGGAGGATGCCAACGGAGACACAGAGGAAAGCTGTAGGCTTATCTAAGAGAGAATCAAGCCTGGGGCAGCGGCAGGAGAGTAGGAAGGTCGAGGAGTGGTGGAGAATTGGGGTAGGGATTTGAGGGAGCAGAGTACCCGAGAGGGGAAAAATGAAAGGAGGCATTGCGACAGGAAAGAGGGGCCCAGGAGGGGTAAGAGAAGAGAAAAGGAGAAAATAGAAGCGATGGGCTCTGGTCCGGAGCGGCAGCCAAAACGCACATGTGAATGGACACGGAAACTCAAGTTACGTAGACGAGATTACATAGCAAGATTGGGATAGCTATGTCCTGGTAATAAATGGGGAATAGAAAGGAGACAATAGGAGGGAGTCCAAGGTTAAAGTTACAGTTCCCGAGGTGGGATAAAGTTGACATAGATAAGGTGGCGTCAGCTTGGATCATCGATGAACTGATGTCCAGGTTTGGAGACAGATGTGGAGGGCGAGTGAGTCCAGAAGCTATTTGAAGGGTAGAGTATCGGAGGACGCACTGCTGGAGGTATTTCCGTGGGAATGAAGAGCCAGGAGGTGTGCAGAATCAATCATTGGGCCGAAAAACAATGGTGAAGTTTGAGGTCACTGTAAGATCCAGAAGCGGTAGAGAAATGGACTACAGCCCAGCAGAGTGAATTCCTGGCCGGGAACCACACTGTAGAAAATAGAAAAACCAGTAGGACAGTCATAAGCTCAGCAGATAACAGCAGTGGTGGGGGATGGGCTATAGGCTAGACAAAGTTGCCCTAAAACTTAAGCAATTGTATAGCAGATCAGAGTCACAGCAGCTGAGACTTGGTGTTGTCCAATGGAATAATGTAGTCTTGACGGCAGAGAAGTCTGGGAATTTGGAAGTCAAATTTGAGCCAAGATCCAGTGCTCATTGATGAAAAGAAAGAGCCGGCATGGTCGGGGATGGGCAGTGGGCCCAGGTAACTTTGAACTTGTAGTTAGGGCTAAAATGCACCCACTATTTGAGCTGGGGATCTTAAACAGTGGAACAGAGGCGATTAGGGGAGAAAGGGCAAAGGATGGCAATAGATGGCCAAGGATAGAGTTGCACAGCAAGGAGTCCAGGAGCCATCTTGGAACAACGAGCAGGGTAGATGTAGTAACTAGTAGATGTAGTATATTTGGATTTTCAAAAGGCATTCGATAAGGTGTCGCACAAGAGGTTGTTACACAAGATTAGGGCTCATGGGATCGGGGTGGGGGGGGGTAATGTATTAGCATGGATTGAGGCTTGGTTAATGGACAGAAAATGGAGAGTAGGAATAAATGGGCCATTTTCGGGTTGGCAGGTTGTGACTAGTGGGGTGCCGCAAGGATCAATGCTTGGGCCTTAGCTGTTTACAATATATATCAATGACTTAGATGAGGGAACCGAGTGTAATGTATCCAAGTTTGCTGATGATACAAAGCTAGGTGGGAAAGTAAACTGTGAGGAGAACGCGAAGGGATATAGACAGGTTAAGTTAGTGGGCGAAAAAGTGGCAGATGGAGTATAATGTTGGGAAATGTGAAATTATCAGCTTTGGTAGGAAGAATAGAAAAGCAAAATATTTTTTAAAAGGTGAGAGACTAAGAAAGATAGGTAGTCAGAGGGATTTGGGTGTCTTGTCCACAAATCACAGAAGGTTAACATGCAGGGCCAAATTGGATCTGGCCCAGATAAATTGGAATCAAAGATTGGCCGGCAAAACTGTAATCGAACAATGGGCTGCCTTTAAAGAGAAGATGGTTCGGGTACAGTCTCGGTACATTCCCACGAGGGGGAAAGTAGGGCAACCAAAGCCAGAGCTGCCTGGATAACGAAAGAGATAGAGAATAAGATGAAGCAGAAAAAAGGGACGTATGACAGATGTCAGGTTGATAATACAAGTGAGAACCAAGCTGAATATAGAAAGTACAGAGGTGAGGTGAAAATGGAAATAAAAGGGGCAAAGAGAGAGTATGAGAATAGACTGGCAGCCAACATAAAAGAGAATCCAAAAGTCTTCTATAGGCATATAAATAGTAAATGGGTAGTATGAGGATGGGTGGAGCCGATTAGGGACCAAAAAGTAGATCTACACATGGAGGCAGAGGTACTAAATGAGAATGCATTTGTCTTTACCAAGGAAGAAGATGCTGCCAAAGTCACAGTAAAAGATGAGGTAGTTGAGATACTGGATGGGCTAAAAATTGATAAAGAGGAGGTACTAGAAAGGCTAGGTGTACTTAAAGTAGATAAGTCACTCGGTCCAGATGAGATGCATCGTAGATTGCTGAGGGAAGTAAGGGTGGAAATTGCAGTGGTACTGGCCATAATCTTCCAAATATCCTTTAGATACAGGGGTGGTGCCAAGGACTGTAGAATTGCAAATGTTACACCCTTGTTCAAAAAAGGGTGTAAGGATAAACCCAGAAACTACAGGCCAGTCAGTTTAACCTCGGTGGTGGGGAAACTTTTAGAAACAATAATCTGGGACAGAATTAGCAGTCACTAGGACAAGTGTGGATTGATCAGGGAAAGCCAGCACACATTTGTTAAAGGCAAATTGTGTTTAACTAACATGATGGAGTTTTTTGATGTGGTAAGAGAGAGGGTCGATGAGGCATTTGATAACGTGCCGCATAATAGGCTTGTCATCAAGATTGAAGCCCATGGAATAAAAGGAGCAATAGCAGCATGGATACAAAATTGGCTAAGTAACAGGAAACAGAGAGTAGTGGTGAACATTTGTTGTTCGGATTGGATGGAGGTGTACAGTGGTGTTCCCCAGGGGTCGGTACTGGGACCACTGTTTTTCTTGACACATATTAATGACTTGGACTTGGGTGCACAGGGCACAATTTCCAAATTTGCAGATGACACAAAACTTAGAAGTGTAGTGAACAGTGATAGTGATAGACCTCAAAAGAATATAGACAGGCTGGTGGAATGAGCGGACACGTGGCAGATGAAATTTATCGCAGAAAAATGCAAAGTGATACATTTCAGTAGGAAGAACGAAGAGAGGCAATATAAACTAGAGGACACAGTTCTAAAAGGGGTACAGGAACAGAAAGATCTGGGGATATATATATATATACACAAATTATTGAAGGTTGCAGGGCAGGTTGAGAAAGCGGTTAAGAAAGCATACGGGATCCTGGGCTTTACAAATAGAGGCATTGGACTCGATTTTAAAAGAAAAAATGGGTGGGTTGGGGGAGGGGGGGCATTGAAAATTGCCACCATTTCAGACCCACCTCCAATCCGCCCATTTCAGCTTTCACGGGGGCGGGACGAGGGGTGGGCGACCAACCCGCTCCCAGGAGGCGGGTCAGGCCTTTCATGGAGGCGTCAGGCCTCAATTTTTCACTATTTCCCGATTTCAACCCCGGGGGACCAGGATTCCTGGGCCTTCTGTTTTACGCCTTGTGAAAGGAGGCGAGAAGGCCTGAGACTAACAGATAGGTGCCTAGAAAGGCACAGCTTGTGGGCCCGGAGGAGCAGAAGTGCTTCCCCCAGGCCCAACAAGTCTACCTGCACCGACGCCCCCCCCCTCCCACTGATCATGGACCCGACCCCGATCGCGGACCCCCAACCCTGATCCTCCCCCTCCAATTCCGATCCTCCGACTTCCGACCCTGCCCCTCAAAAATCGTGGACCCCCACGATGACCCCCCCGATCCAGCCCACCCCCCAATCTCATCCCCCATGACTCACGGCCCCCATACCCCCCCACCCCGTTCCCCCGCCCCCCCATCCATACAAACAAAGACCTACCTGGAAGATGCCTTCTCCCTGGCTGGTCTCCCGTCCAACAGAGACCAGCCTGTCAATCAGCTGGCCAGTCAGACAGGAAACCGACAAAAAAAAAATAAAAGACGTCCTTACGTCAAAATCGTAAGGACGTCCGAGAAACCTGTACTAATGGGTTTCACAACCTTAAATTGATGCCCCGCCCCCTTCCTGTCCCCGTTTTAAAATCACCCCCCTAGAGTACAAAAGTAAGGAAGTAATGATGAACCTTTATAAAACACTGGTTCGACCACAACTTGAGTATTGTGTCCAGTTCTGGGCACTGCACTTTAGGAAAGATGTGAAGGCCTTAGAGAGGGTGCAGAAAAGATTGACTAGAATGATTCCAGGGATGAGGGACTTCAGTTACGTGGATAGACTGGAGAAGCTGGGGTTGTTCCCCATGGAGCAGAAAAGGTTGAAAGGAGATTTGATAGTGATATTCAAAATCATGAAGGGCCTAGACAGAGTAGATAGAGAGAAACTGTTCCCATTGGTGGAAGGGTCAAGAACCAGAGGACGTAGAATTAAGGTTATTGGCAAAAGAACCAAAGGTGACATGAGGAAAAACTTTTTTACTCAGCAAGTGGTGAGGATCTGGAATGCACTGCCCGAGGGAGTGGTGGACGCAGATTCAATCATAGCCTTCAAAAGGGAACTGGATAAGTACTTGAAAGGAAAAAAAAATTGCAGGGCTACGGGGATAGGGCAGGGGAGTGGGACTAGCTGGATTGCTCTTGCATAGAGCCGGCATGGACTCGATGGGCCGAATGGCCTCCTTCCATGCTGCAACCTTTCTATGATTCTATAATAGGCTTGTCAGCAAAATTGAAGCCCATGGAATAAAAGGGGCAGTGGACTGGGGGTATATGTGCACAAATCTTTGAAGGTGGCAGGACAGGTTGTGAAAGTGGTTAAAAAAGCATACAGGATCCTGGGCTTTATAAATAGAGGCATAGAGTGCAAAAACAAGGAAGTTATGTTGAACCTTTATAAAACACTGGTTCGACCACAACTGGAGTATTGTGTCCAATTCTGGGCACGGCACTTTAGAAAGAATGTGAAGGCCTTAGAGAGGGTGCAGAAAAGATTTAATAGAATGGTTCCACGGATGAGGGACTTCAGTTACGTGGATGGACTGGAGAAGCTGGGGTTGTTCTCCTTCGAGCAGAGAAGGTTGAGAGGAGATTTGATAGAAGTGTTCAAAACCATGACTGGTTTAGATAACGTAAATAAAGAGAAACTGTTCCCATTGGCAGAAGGGTCGAGAACCAGAGGACACAGATTTAAGGTGATGGGCAAAAGAACCAAAGTTGACATGAGGAAAAACTTTTTTACGCAGGGAGTAGTAATGATCTGGAATGTGCTGCCTGAAAGGGTGGTGGAAGCAGATTCAATCGTGGCTTTTAAAAAGGAATTGGATAAATACTTGAAGGGAAAAAAATTGCAGGGCTACAGGGAAAGAGCAGGAGAATGGGACCCACTGGGTTGCTCTTACAGCTCGATGGGCTGTATTGCCTCCTTCTGTGCCGTAACCATTCTATGATTCTAGGTACAGCAAGCAATTGGGAAGGCAAATAGTATATTAGCCTTTATTGCAACAGGGTTGCAGTAAGAGTAAGGAGCAATGTTCCCTCTAACTTTTTTTGGCCATGTACGGAATGAATTTGATTTTGTGCACCGATATAAAGGCTGTGTGCGCCATCGTAAAAAAAATCACAACTTTGAATAGAACATCTTTTTAGAAAACATTATTCAGGGTATATAACAAACAGAACAAATGTACAAAATAATGGATAATTGTAACAATTTAATGTTATATTTGCTGATAAATTTATATAATTTATGAAATGGCTTTCTTAAGTTGCACTAGGATTGAGTAGACCAGTCTTATATTTTATTAAAAATTATCTGATGGGAACGATTCCAATCAGCTTTTTGTTGAAACAGCTTAATGATTCTGATTCAAACAGAAATAAATCGTGTGCAATCAGAATTTTTAAATTACGTCAGAAATGCAAAACAGCTGTCAAATCAGTCAGTGTGAATTTGGGGATAGGGAACAGTTTAATTAAAGCTCCCCCCCCCATCCCCCCCCCCAACATTGAATCCTCAGCAGGGTTTAAAGCATTATTGCATTATAATTGTACATCTTGCAGGTCTCATTAGTTTTGGCTGCCTCTATGTAAGGCAGGGAGCAGTTTGGTCATGAAGAACCTGAACTGAGGGAGGCAACGGACAAAGATTAAAAAGAGACAATCCTTGGGGCAACTGAGAGCTTTTGGTTAACTGTTGTATAAAAGAATTTAAATCAACTTAATTGTTTTGATTACAATGTACCAATGTGATTGCAAAGTATATTTTAGTACAATTGTAGAAGGATCTTTAATAACTATTACACATGATCTGTGTCAGAATTACTTAATTTGTAAATATGAAATATGGAAATTGATAAACAATTATTACAATATGCCTGGTAGTTTGGGTCCATTTGTAGTTTACTTCAGAAGCTAACGTCGAATAGGATGGTGACAAAAACTGTTCGTTGCACTAATCGTAGACTCCCTCCAATGTTATTTGCTACTAATGCCTTAAATACATTTTTCTTTAGACTAAAGTAACAGTTCTCCACAATTCATACTGGAGGTGAAAAGCTTTCATTTAATTGAACGCATCTCCTCACTGAATCATTACTGAATCCTTGTGTGCTGAAGTTTACTGATTGGAAACTCAAATCAGTTATATCATGAAGGGATGAAAGTATGTGTGTTGTGTGTATGTATGCATGTATATAAATATATATATAAACTTTTACACAATTTGTCCAATGAATGCATATATATAAATGTTTACAGTATTTATCATATATATAAACTTTTACACTTTTTGTCCAATTAGTATATATTTTTATATAACATATATATACATTTACACTATTTGTTCAATGAATGAATATATATAATAAATCTCCACCTGTCGGACAGTATATTATTTGTGGAGACCGGTCTCTGAGCAGCTGCACCACTGACCCGCACTAGACACCGACATCTGCAGTACAATGCTCCCATCCAACCTAACTTTAACTCCCACCCTTGCTGCAAAGTGATTGATAGCTAACGTCACCTCAGCAGCGCTCCACCAGACAGCACTAGTTTAGAGCGGGGACGGAATGATTACGTGCACGGCACATAACAAACTGCTACGCAGCCGCGCACACGCGCAGCTTAGAGGGAACAGTGGTAAGGAGGTCTTGCTGCAATTATATAGGGCTCTGGTGAGACCATACCTGGAGTATTGTGTACAGTTTTGGTCTCCTTTCCTAAGGAAGGATATACTTGCCTTAGAGTGGGTGCAATGAAATTTCACTTGATTGATTCCTGGGATGAGAGGGTTGTCCTATGAGGAGAGATTGAGTAGAATGGGCCTAAATTCTCTGGAGTGTAAAAGAATTTGAGGTGATCTCATTGAAATGTATAAAATTCTTAGAGGGCTTGACAGGGTAGATGCTGAGAGGTTGTTTCCCCTGGCTGGAGAGTCTAGAACTAGGGGTCATAGTCTCAAGATAAGGGTTCAGCCATTTAGAACCGAGATGAGGAAACATTTCTTCACTCAGAATGTTGTGAATCTTTGGAATTCTCTACCCCAGAGGGCTGTGGATGCTCAGTCGTTGAGTATATTCAAGACTGATATTGATGGATATTTGGACACTAAGAGATCAAGGGATATGGGGATAGGGTGGGAAAGTGGAGTTGAGGTAGAAGCTTAGCCATGATCTTATTGAATGGCAGAGCAGGCTCGAGGGGCCTTATGGCCTATCCCTGCTACTATTTCTTATGTTCTTATGTTCTTAAACAGGGTAATTATAGACCAATTAGTCTAATGTCAGTTGTGGGCAAACTCTCAGAATCTATAATTCAAGATAAAATTAGTGAGCATTTAGAACTGCGTGGGTTGATCAAGAACAGCCAGCATGGATTTGTTAAAGACAAGTTGTATTTTGAAGAAGTGACTAATTGCATAAATAAAGGGAATGCAGTAGATGTACTTTATATGGATTTTCAGAACGTGTTTCATAAGGTGTCTCACAAGAGGCTTGTTGGAAACACTCAGGTATATTGTACAAGAGATAGTGTAGCAGCTTAGATAGAAAATTGGTTGATCGACAGTAAACAAAGAGTTCGGGTAAGTGGGTGTTGTGCAGATTGGTGTAGGGATGGAGGTGATGTACCTCAGGGGTTAACAGTGGGTCCACTTTTCTTCTTGGTGATTTGGACTTGGGTATGAGCAACACAATCTTGAAATTTGCTGATGGAGGTTTGGCAAACGGTGATGATTAAAGTAAAGGCTTCGGGAAGACAATAGGCAAGTTTTCAGAATGGCCAAACAGTTGGAAGATGCAATTTAATATAGATAACTGTGAGATATTTTGGGAAGAAAAACAAGGAATGGGATTATACACTTAATGGAAAATCACTGAAGGGCGTTGATGAACAGAGAGACCCAGGGATTTAAATTCATAATTCCCTGAAATTGCGAGTGTAGGTTGATGAAGACATAAAAAAATACAAATGATATAATTATTAAACTAATTCCTAATTTGTACCTGTTAGATTCAGTACTTGTACAGAATTCCTACAATATGCATTACAGTTTTTTTTTGCGTCCCAGCCTATTGAATATACTGGTTTGTTTTTTCATAGAATCATAGAATCATAGAAGTTACAACATGGAAACAGGCCCTTCGGCCCAACATGTCCATGTCGCCCAGTTTATACCACTAAGCTAGTCCCAATTGCCTGCACTTGGCCCATATCCCTCGATACCCATCTTCCCCATGTAACTGTCCAAATGCTTTTTAAAAGACAAAATTGTACCCGCCTCTACTACTGCCTCTGGCAGCTCGTTCCAGACACTCACCACCCTTTGAGTGAAAAAATTGCCCCTCTGGATCCTTTTGTATCTCTCCCCTCCCACCTTAAATCTGTGCCCCCTCGTTATAGACTCCCCTACCTTTGGGAAAAGATTTTGACTATCGACCTTATCTATGCCCCTCATTATTTTATAGACTTCTATAAGATCACCCCTTAACCTCCTACTCTCCAGGGAATAAAGTCCCAGTCTGTCTAACCTCTCCCTGTAAGTCAAACCATCAAGTCCCGGTAGCATCCTAGTAAATCTTTTCTGCACTCTTTCTAGTTTAATAATATCCTTTCTATAATAGGGTGACCAGAACTGTACACAGTACTCCAAGTGTGGCCTCACCAATGCCCTGTACAACTTCAACAAGACATCCCAACTCCTGTATTCAATGTTCTGACCAATGAAACCAAGCATGCTGAATGCCTTCTTCACCACCCTATCCACCTGTGACTCCACTTTCAAGGAGCTATGAATCTGTACTCCTAGATCTCTTTGTTCTATAACTCTCCCCAACGCCCTACCATTAACGGAGTAGGTCCTGGCCCGATTCGATCTACCAAAATGCATCACCTCACATTTATCTAAATTAAACTCCATCTGCCATTCATCGGCCCACTGGCCCAATTTATCAAGATCCCGTTGCAATCCTAGATAACCTTCTTCACTGTCCACAATGCCACCAATCTTGGTGTCATCTGCAAACTTAGAGAAAATGGCAGTAGTGCAATGTTTATTTTAAATTGCACAAGCATGGATGTTATCTTTCACCCAATAAGGCTGACTGCAGTTACACACATAACTAAAGGGATATCAATGCTGGTAGATTGGACTTCTGTGCTTAGATTTGACATGTTTGGAACAATTGCTTATGTTCCTGGACTTCATTGTTATATACTGATAAGGAGAAAGAAAAATGTGTTCCAGATGTAGTTTGGAAAGCCTGGAATCACGTCATATGAGCATATAGTACCTTGCATGACTGATTAATCTGCCAATCACACTCATTGCCTAATGGCTGTGTGCAATACCGAAGGGGTGAGACAATGTCAGAAGTGCCTCCCTTTGGATAAGGTGTTAATATGATGTCCTGTCTGCCTGTTCCTATGATTTCAAATGGATGTTAAAAGTCCTATGACACTATTTGAAGAACAGCAAGGCAGGTGTCCTGGTCAACATTCTTTCCTCAATCAACAGCACCAAACAAAAATGTTTAACTAGTCATTCAGCTCTTTGATGAACATCAATATAGCAGCTGCTTTGACTACATAACAACAGTGACTACACTTCAAAGAAATTCATTGCATGTGAAGTACTTTTGGATATCCTGAGAGATATGACAAGGTGCTATATCAATGCAAGTTCTTTCTTTCTGAGGCTCAGAAATCTAAAGCACTTTGTCAGAGTACACTCACTCACCTCATAATGATATTTTCAGAAGCCAAGATTTTTGTGCGTTATAATGATGTGCCTGCTCGAATGAATGCTTCAAAATATGGAAAATTCCACAAGATCCAGTCGCTTCACACTATAACTGAGTACATTATAATGAGCTTAAATTTTATACCTTTCCTCTATTTTATGCATCCCACATTTGAAAATGAGAGACTGAGTGAATTTTTCTTGACTTCAGACAATCTCATGTTTGGGCTAGAGTTGATTATACTGTTGGATTTGTCTCTTATTACTTGCTTGTCTATGATTGACTTAATTCTGTACTCTGTTATAATTATACCAAGTGCAGAATACTGAAATGTCAAGCCTCTGAGTGGTACTTTGGATCGAAAGACTGTCTAACCATGAAATGATGAGTCTCAGTAGTAACCAGAACGTCATAATCCTATGACTAAAGAAGAAGAAGATGCGTGTCTAACAATTAGCTGAAGAAATTTGTGTTTTGTTTTTTTATTCAAGCTTTAGTGAGATAAACTATATCATAAATCAGCCTAATTGCATGAATGTTCTGGGTGTAACCCTTGTGCAAATACAGACCTATATTTAAATTTGATTAAAATCCTCCATGCTCTGGTGCAGTGGGCATATGTACATATAATCAAATTCTGAGCCATAGAGAGAAAGAAGGTGCCAAGGACAATCCTTGGTCTGTATTTAGCCTGGTTGAAAGTAAGAATGCAATAGTTGGATCCAGCATCCCTAGGACAGAGAAGGTTAAAATTGACAAGTGTTACTGCTGCTTTCTCCCTTCTCTCACCCCAGACTGAGAACACTGAGGCCAGTTGTAGAACCCCTATTGCATAGATCAACCTATTCTCCATTGGCCTGGAACCTTCCTAAGACTGTGCATAAGTTCACTGCTTTTGAGCTCTTCAAAGCTGGACAATAAACTGTCAGTTAAAAGTGGAACTTTTCATCTGTTATCCAGAAAAACAACAAACAGAACTTAGGACTATCTCTGCTCCAAACAAAAGCACCAAATATATCTTTTTTACCATGGAAAATTACGTAGGGCCCGAAGTTCCATGGCTCTTCCATTGCAATCCCAGCACAACGCTGGCAGGAATGCAGTCAAAGTCTGGAAAACTGGCAGGGAACTGAATATGCCTGGTCCCAGACTGCGTTACCAGTATCTGTGGGGCTTTGTAAGGGGCAGAACCTCCGTCCGTCCCTTATAAAGACACCCATGTCAGAGGGACAGGGACACCTTATGCTGGCAGTTCCCATGTCCTTGATCTTACGGGGACCGGGCCAGTTTTAGAGGCCTGTGTGTCGAGTGAGAAGAGATGTGCAAGCTTCTTCAATGGTGCAAGTGAAGACAACCATGAGAGTCTAAGCCAGGAAGGTGGCCTGGAATCCTGAATGCTTTCAGAAGTTAATTTGTTTTTGCTTAATGTGGTCTTTTATAAAAAGGGCTGCTTGGAGCCAATTTTAAGTGTTTCTGTGAGGGAGGCAATAACCTTCCCTCTGACCTGGCAGCAACACTGGATCTGCTCGCAGCTTGGGGATATTGAGCACCCAAGAAGTGCCCCTGGTAGCATGGGCAGCTGCCAGTCCAATGCTAGATAGATGCTCTCTCCCTGACCCCTATATAGTGCAGCAGGGTCAATGCTGGTGGGCACAATCTCAGTGTGAAAGCCAGGATCGTGGCCTGTAGAACTTGGGGGCTACATTCATTAGTGTACATATATCACAGTTAATTTTAGATTCTCCTGCTACAGAATGTAACATATTCATTTTATATCTCCTGCTTTTTTGTTTTGTAGAGCTCTCATCCTTGACAACATTCTCAACTGAAGAAGAAAATGTCATCCACATGGGTAAATTACAAGTAATATTCACTATGAACTCTGTCCAGGGAAGAAGATTTTGATTATTATTGAAAAAAACAATCATCCCAAGATGGGGTGCTAGTTGTCTAAACAGAGACCTCTGAATTACAGCAGTTCACTAAAGTCCTCGATACAAACGATATTGCATTTCCTGTTGTGCAGAATTTCCTATGGTTCCAATAACAGTTGTTTTTTTCATTTGCCTGTTCCTGACCGTTCTAGCAACTGAAGCAGCCTGAATAGTTGATGCCTCTTCAAAATTTGTTGTTGATCCTGCTTCATATCAATTTGTTATTCCTGGCGGGGTTAACCTTATGTATTCATTAGAGTTAGGAATCAAAGAGCAGGACTTGTTTAGAGTATTTGGGGAGACAACTTTTCAATTTACAAAAGCAGAGGTAATGCTAAACCTATACCAATCATTGGTTAGAATATTATGTCCAATTTTGGGCACCCTGCTTTAGGAAGAATGTCAAAGCCATGGAGAAGGTAGAAAAGACATTTACCAAGTTCATGCCAGAGATGAGAGGCTTTAGTTAGGAGGAGACCAGAGAAACTGGAGCTCTTTTCATGAGAACTGAGGCTAAGGTGCGATATCTGATAGAAATGCTCAAAGTTATATGGTAAATTAGTGAAAAACTATTTTCACTGATCAGTGAGGTAGTAACAAAAGAGCATAAATTTTAAGATTATCACTGAAAGAATGAAGGGAGAGATTAGAAGAATGTCTTTTTTTTACACAGAGGGTTGTTAGAAGATGGAATGTCCTACCAGAGACAGTGGTGGGAGCAGAATCTACAATAATTTTAAAGGGCAAGTGGATAAGTACTTGAAAGAGAAAAGTTAAAAGAATATAAGGAAACGGCATGGAGAGTAGGATTAAACACATCTGCTCTTTTTAGGAGAGCTGGCACAAAGGTGATGGGATGAATTACCTCCTTTTGTGCTGTAAAATACTATGATTCTATTTAATGATAAATAAACAACATTCATCTGGATTTAAATTTTGGTTGAACTATATTTAGGAGATTTTTACAGAACACCAGAAATTACAGGAGTGCAAATTCACTTTAGCAAAGTGGGTTATTATGCGGCATTTGGGTTCTTCGCCATACTTAGATGTGGGAGAGTTCACTGCCCTCAGATCAGATACATCTAAGTATTTAACGGTATGGCTTTGCTTTAAAGAACTCAGTCTTTTATGAGAGAACATGGAACCAATTTTTCAGAATTATCCTCTCCTAACATTGAGAGATAATCACTAATGGAAACTATGGGTTATTTGTTCTTTATTTAGACTGGGTAAAGATACTACTTGTACATTTCACATGTTCCTTGTTCAAATCTGTTTCTTTCTAGTCCAGGAGTGTTTTTTTACTATTTTTGTTCTGTCTGTACAAATAATTATTCTTGAATATAATATTTGAACAATCTGTTTGTCAGCAGTTTATTCTTTATGCTCTGTACTGTTTAGCATTATGTTTTTGCAATGCTGCTTCATTCACCTTTTTGCACTGCTACCAAAGTCAGGGTTGCAGGGGCAACACTAAAGTTATTGGGCTGTTAGAAAAAGTCGCAACACAGCACCATTTCCTTTTAACCTTTCCACACGTGGGGCAGCGTCCACTAAAAATGTCCTCTTTGTGACACATCAGCAGTTATTAGCAACATTACATGGTAAACTAGTGGTGATAGGGGAAGTGGAAGGGGGAAGTCTGATCCTTCATAAAATGTATTTAATTTACTAATTTTTCTTTACATTTCTTCTTACCAGCAGTCTAGTGGTGATGCCTGGTGGCCTACTGGTGGTTATACGCCCGTGGGCTGTGGTGGTGTTGGTGAGCAACTTGCCCCGGGAGGAGAGCTGGCTCCACTTCCCAGTGGTGTGTTTGTGAGTATGTTTCAGTCTTCCCAGTGGTGTGTTTGTGAGTGTGTTTCAGTCTTCCCAGTGGTGTGTTTGTGAGTGTGTTTCAGTCTTCCCAGTGGTGTGTTTGTGAGTGTGTTTCAGTCTTCCCAGTGGTGTGTTTGTGAGTATGTTTCAGTCTTCCCAGTGGTGTGTTTGTGAGTGTGTTTCAGTCTTCCCAGTGGTGTGTTTGTGAGTATGTTTCAGTCTTCCCAGCAGTGTGTTTGTGAGTGTGTTTCAGTCTTCCCAGTGGTGTGTTTGTGAGTGTGTTTCAGTCTTCCCAGTGGTGTGTTTGTGAGTGTGTTTCAGTCTTCCCAGTGGTGTGTTTGTGAGTGTGTTTCAGTCTTCCCAGTGGTGTGTTTGTGAGTGTGTTTCAGTCTTCCCAGTGGTGTGTTTGTGAGTATGTTTCAGTCTTCCCAGCAGTGTGTTTGTGAGTGTGTTTCAGTCTTCCCAGTGGTGTGTTTGTGAGTGTGTTTCAGTCTTCCCAGTGGTGTGTTTGTGAGTGTGTTTCAGTCTTCCCAGTGGTGTGTTTGTGAGTGTGTTTCAGTCTTCCCAGTGGTGTGTTTGTGAGTGTGTTTCAGTCTTCCCAGTGGTGTGTTTGTGAGTGTGTTTCAGTCTTCCCAGTGGTGTGTTTGTGAGTGTGTTTCAGTCTTCCCAGTGGTGTGTTTGTGAGTGTGTTTCAGTCTTCCCAGTGGTGTGTTTGTGAGTATGTTTCAGTCTTCCCAGTGGTGTGTTTGTGAGTGTGTTTCAGTCTTCCCAGCAGTGTGTTTGTGAGTATGTTTCAGTCTTCCCAGTGGTGTGTTTTAAAAAAAATGCTGAAATTGCACGGTACATTCATCAGCACCTGAAAGAAAAAAATGTTAATGTTTCAGGCGAAGACCTTTCATCAACACTTTCTAATGAACAAAGAAAAAAAACACAAGAAAGCAACTCCATACTTACCTGAGTAAAAAAAAACTGATGGAAGGTCATCGACCTGAAATGTTAACTCTGTTTCTCTCTCCACACCTGCTGAGTGTTTTCCAGCATTTTCTGTTTTTATTTCAGATTTCCAGCATCCGCAGTATTTTGCTTTTGTTTTAGCATTGATCTTTCGGTTCTTCGTACCTGGTTCCTTGCTTATGGGTGGATTGAATTGGGTGCAGACTGAAAGTCAGTGACATATATAAACAAAGCATGGAATTCTTGATCTTCTGGGTTGAAACAAAGTTGACCAAGTTTGTTTTCCCATTCCTTCATCTCACTGTATGGGTGTGACGGGGTCTGCCCCAAAACGCTGTCCAGCTCATCTGTCCCTTTCCCCCCCCCATTTTATTGCTTTGCATTTTTCTCTGATTTTTATCTCCTGAAGGTATGATGCTCATTTGCCTGCCCAAATTTTTGTTCCCTCCTGGAATAATTCATCAAAACTCTGTAAATCCTGCCCAAGACCTTTCTTTGTGACATGCTGCCCTGGTCCCAGACAAATCTGCCAATTTTGAGCTTGAGTAGATCTGTTATGATTCTCCCTCGTTTAGTCCCTATTGATATTCGCAGCACATTGGTTGCTAAATTGGGGCGTGTAGCGCCCGTTGTTTCGGCGCTACACGACCTTTCCGACATCCAAGATGGCGTCTTGGATGCGCATGCTCGTTTCCTGTGTGATGTGCGCCCGACGCCATCTTGGTATAGGAGTTAGCGCAGGCGCAGATAACGAACGCTGGAAGCATGTAAAGTAAGGAGAAAATGCATGCAATCAGTGTGCAACGCTGATTTAAAGTGATACACACCATTTTCGACCTTAACACTCAACTCAAGTTACAAGTTACAACCCTGGTGGAACAACATTCCTGCCAACCATGGGCGGTCTGCTAGGGCTCCCGCTGGGCATTGAGCATGACTGGGAGTATGCAGAGAGGCCATGCATAGCAGGTCAAGCTGCGAGGAGACAGAGGACGAGGAGGTGCAGGGCACTGAGCAGGAGGCCCTACCCAATGAGGGCCTTCCGGGATCAATTCTCTTACCTCTACATGACCGAGGAGGATTGCATCTGACGCCTGAGATTCACCAAGGAAGCCGTCACCGAGATCTGTCAACTGGTGCGGCCACGACTGCAGCCTCAGAGCAGGGCGAGGACAATGTTGCCTGTGGCCGTGAAGGTCACCGTGGCTCTGAATTTCTATGACTCAGGAGCATTTCAGGCCTCTGCTGGCGACATGTGCAACATCTCGCAGTATGCAGTACACTGCTGCATAAGGGAGGTCACAGACGCACTGTACCATATGAGGAACAGGTTCATCACCTTCTCTCTCAACAGAGACAAGCAGAACGAGTGAGCAGGGGGGTTCGCTCGCATTGCTGGCTTCCCCATGGTGCAGGGTGCCATGGACTGCACACATATTGCCCTGCGTGCCCCGCAGATGAACTCTGCTGTCTTCGTCAACTGAAAGGGCTTCCACTCCCTCAACATGCAGCTGGTGTGCGACCACACGCATCGCATCGTGGAGGTCGATGCCCGCTACCCTGGGAGTAGTCACAACGCCTTTGTCATGCGGCAGTCCAACGTGCCAGCTATCTTTCACCCAACTCGGTAAGTCAAAGACTGGCTACTGGACGACTAGAGTTATCCCCTCACACCATGGCTCATGATACCGGTCAGGAAAACCACGCACACGTGCACAGCAGGCCTATAACGATAGCCATGCTGCCACATGCAACATCGTGGAGCACACCATAGGCCTCCTCAAACAATGCTTCTGCTGCCTAGACTGGTCTGGAGGAGCCCTGCAGTACTCCCTTGAGCGGGTGGGCAGATTTGTGGTGGTCTGCTGCATGCTGCACAACCTCGCTGTCATGAGGGACCAGCCTTTGCCACCAATGATTGCAGAAGACCCTGAGCCAGAGGTGGAGTAGGAGGAGGCTGAGGAGGAAGAGGCGGAGGCGGAGGAGCAGGAGGAGTAAGAGACTGAGGAGAAGGAGGAGGAGGGGGTAGAGCCGGAAGAGGAAGTGGAGGAAGATGCAAGTTTGCAACAGGAACCACACGCCTTGTCTGCAAGGGCTGTGCGTGCTCGCCTGATCCGTGCCCGCTATCAATAATTGGAACTACATCCCCCAACTCACCAACAGTCCTACATTCCCCACCTTTCCGCTCCCACAAGACAATCAAATCGCCCTCTGTCTGATTACACATTGGTGTCCCCCTCAGCTCATTGCATAAATTAAAAGCCACCACCAAATGCAAAATCAAACTCTCATTTATTGATGAATAAATGAAATTATGCAAACTTAACAGAACTATTCATCCTTGTGCATTCCCTTAATGCCTGTTGTTCGTGTGCCTTTACCTATCTTAGTGCTCCTATGAGGTGCTTCCCCAGTGGCTGGAGCATGGGTGGTGGGAGGCTGCTGGCCTTCAATGGAGGAACGTGCAGATGGCCTTGGAGGACGACCTTGAGCAGCTCTGGGCCAGGAGAGCCCAGCTTCAGACTGCACCATCTCAGCATGGGCTGCAGCAGTCTGGCCTGACTGGCTGAGAGGCAACAACAGGGGCACTGGTGGAGTGGCAGGGGTGGGAGCAGGAATGCTGTCGTCCTGAGAGAGGACAGCAGGTCCGACTGCCATGGCGCCACTGCCACTTTCTTGGGGCAATACATCAGCAATCCTGGTGATCAACTGGAGAACAGATTGCTGGAATGCTGTGACGCCCTGGAAGCCCCGTTCCACAGTTGTCGCCAGAGCCACGACAGCAGCAGTCTGAGCTTCCAAGGCAGCAGTCTGAGCTGCAAATGCAGGAGAAGGTGGCATATAACACCCGCAGCATAAGGGACCTGAGGCTGGACTGGCACGTTTGCACGTCCTCACCCCCCTAGAGGAGATGGTGCTCTGGATCATTGGGTGGGCCATCGCTGCAGCTGTCACAATGTGCCGCGCTGGAGGTCCCAGTGAAGGAGGTCTCTACATATCTAATACTCCTTCTACTTTTCCACATCTCCTTCCTCCCATAATCTTTTCTGACCTTGGATGGCAGATGTTTGTGCTGCAATGGATGCTGTGACATCAGTCATCAGACGCTGCATCATGGTGGGTTCCACAGGTGTGCTGATGGAGGTGACCACCCGTTCCATGTTGGAAAGGATGGGCTCCAAGCTCTGCACAAAGCCCTGCACCAAGTTGGAGCTGAACTCCTCCATGCCCCTTCTCAATATGCGCAGGCTTTCTGGCAGACTTTCCAGTGCCCCAAGCATTTGGTGGTGTACGCCCATCAGCCGTCTTCTGTAGCCTGGCCCATCAAAGTCCTCATCTGACTCCTCTGCAGCAGAACTAGTGAGCGACCTCACCCTCTGGTGAGCTGGCACCTGTGGTATCCGTTCCCTCCGCCCCAGCTCCTGCGCACTTGTGCTCGGTGTCTCACCACGTGCAGATCCCTCCTCTAACCTAGCCTCTAAAGGATGCGCAGTTTCAGTCTCTGAGCTGGTGGAAGCAAGTTTCAGATCGAGTGATGGTGTGGCTTCAGTGTCCTCCTCGGAGGGTGCCGTCATGTGATCTTGGGTATCTGCAATGACAAATGGAAACAGGTTGAGTTGTGGAGTGGGGAGAGGAGCAAGTAAGAGGTGTGTGCTGACAGAATGTGCAGCACGTGAGTCAGAAAAGATTATGGGAGGAAGGAGATGTGGAAAAGTAGAAGGAGTATTAGATATGTAGAGACCTCCTTCACTGGGACCTCCAGTGCGGCACGTTGTGACGGCTGCAGCGATGGCCCACCCAATGATCCAGAGCACCATCTCCTCTAGGGGGGTGAGGACGTGCAAACGTGCCAGTCCAGCCTCAGGTCCCTCCTGCTGCGGGTGTTAGACACCACCTTCTCCGGCAAGACAGAGGACAGTGTGTCAGTGAGGAAGGTATGTTGGTGATGTCCCTGCCGTGGTCGAATAGCTGCCAGTTTGTGTGACTTGTGAGTGGTGGTTGTGTGGCCAGCAAGTGTGGTACTATGCGGGTGAAATGCAGCATTAAGTATGGATGGGCACTGTTTGTTGATGGGTGGGTGGGTGACAACAGGTGTAGTGCGTGGAGCAGTGGTGCAGTTGGTAGGATGTGCCACTTGACACTTGTATTGACTCACCTTGACCACTCGTGTCAAATCATTAAACTTCTTCTGGCACTGCATCCACGTACGTGGTGCAATGCTCCTCGCGTTCACTTCTTGTGCCACAGCCTGCCAATGCCCGTGCAGCTGTAGTCTGGAGTGTCTCCGGCCACATGCTGGCCCTGCTTTGGTCCACGCCTTCTACCAGGGCCTCGAGAGCATCATTGGAGCTGCATGGAGCCCTCTCTCTTGCCGTGCAGCTACTTTCATGGCCATTTTCCCTTCTCCTAGTAAGCTGTGTTCCTGCCATTTGAAATGTGCCTGCACCTTTTAAGTAGTGGAGGCTGCTGATGACGTGCGCTGTGCACGCCCCATTTCCAACTTCCTCATTCTCCGTGCAGCCTCTCAGCAGTGAGGGCCGCGCTTGCTGCACGGAGCTGTCATGGTAAGTAGCAGGCAGCATAAAGTTCACGTGCTGCCTGTATAGGGTCCGTCGGGCGTTGGGGGCATCACCCAGAATGGACCCTTATCCAATTTTTCCACTGTTATCTCTTGTCTTAGTCTATGTGTTCTTTGAAATTACCGTTCTTGACTTAATCTTGCTTCCTGTTTGACTGTTATGAACTTGCTCTAAATTTATTAATGTTGGAATATTACTATTCTGCTGTACAATCTACTCCTGATAATTTGAAGTTGTTTTGTGCACTAAAAATTTGAATTATCCAATAACTTAAATTAGGCAATGTAAGAAAAACAGCAAAGTTGGAAGTTAAGGTTAAAAATTAAGGGGCAATGGAAAAGAAAATTGGGCAATTATAAAATGGGCTTCAGATTCAGCCAAAATTTAAATCCAGATGAATGTTGTTTATTTATCATTAATTGGAATCATTGTATTTTACAGCACAAAAGGTCATTTCACACTAGCAGCAAAGAACAATTCACCCCCTAATTATCACATAACTTGAAATATTAAATGACTGAATTAAGAGTAGACTGTATATTGTGTAATGTTAACCAATATATCATTTTCTTTATTTGTATTTAGATATGATAGCTATTGCTATGTAATTCAAAAATAACAAGTAAAAATGATCACATTTGGAATATGTTTTTTTTTAAACAGATAAGTCTGTTATAGATCTCTCACAGGAAAAATGAACTCTAAGCGCTCAGCTGAGTAAAATGGATTAATACAGTTCTGAGATTTGTGTAGTGTTTGAAATATGTTTTAATGTAGATGTGAGAACTAGCAAAAAAATAAAAGATGCAATGGTTATATTGGCTTATCAACAGGTCACCAGGAACCATTAACAACTATTAACGTGAGTCTTTGTTCCTGTCATGTACAAAACTGTTGGTATCAAATGTTATAGGACAAAATTTAACAGTTTGCCTGTGCTTCATTTTAAAGGGTGAGGCTCTTTTTTTTAAGGTTTTTGCTTCATTTTCCCTTTCTTGATCTCCTCTCACCATACAGCGTTCTTCTGACAGGGTGGTGGGCAGGGACCTGCTTTCAGCCTTCTGTCAATCCCACTTTAAAACCAGCTACCAGGAGGAATGAAGAAATGGCCTGGGATTACTCTCCCTCTATCTGGGGAGTGCCTGGCTTCGGTTTGGTATCTCATAGGACAGCAGTTTGACAACTTGGCATGTGGAGGATTGAAAATACAAACCTACGTTCTGTTACTTGATGGCACAGTGGTTTGAGTATCAACATATTGCATGGGCCATGGATTTTTATTATTTTGTATAGAATTCCACGAAGTTTGGCAATATTTCCTGTTATATCAAATTATCCCCAACACTGTTTCAAAAGAGGATGTGTACATATTTTTGCAATGCTCAGTTTCTACACCCAATGGACAGCGCTGGGCAAATTGAGGAACATATTTTCAGTTAGGGCCTTGCTTTTACACAAGTCATTTGAGTACTGTACTACTTTATTTATTGAGACTTTCATGAGGTCATTAACATTTTTTTATGTAGGATACAGAACTCTGTCAAAGTAGGGTACACATTGTTCAATCCTTTATAACCAGTTTTCTGCTCTGCCAAAATTGGATTTTTAAGGAATCTTTGCAACTTCTGGTCTTAGATACCTGACATAGTCCACTGAACCAGAAAAACATGTTCATTGCTAGGAAACACATCACACTTTCTTTGAAATTAACAGAATTTGGCATGTAATATGATGAAGCTTCTTTTAGGATATAATGGATAATATTTATTTACACTAATTGCATTAGCACAAACAGAAACAATTGGGTAAATTCACCAATCCCATGTTCCCAGCTGGGAGCCATGTTCAGGTCAGAGAATCAGTGTTAGTGTTGCAGCCCTGTCAATAACCAGCACACCGTTTTGAACGTGGCTCCCAACTGAGAGTTTGGGATTAGTGGATTTATATTTCCACTCTGACGTTTCAGGGTGTTTCACCGGTGCATCAGAGTGGAAAATCTCCCCTGGAATTTGTTCAGAATGACACCATTACTGTGCTGTCTCCAAAATATTAACAATATAATATTGAAAAATATTTTAACGTCTGTTAACCTTAACTTTCATCTGGCAATAATGCACACTTCATAAGCGGCTTAATGGGCAGTAAGTCATACTGCAGTAAGTCATACAAACCAGAGGTTCAGTTCTTGATCTGCACTGAGTGAGGTGATCTTAGTAGCTGGGGCTTGACATTTGGCCTCAACACACCAGCTTAGCAAGGGGAAAAAAAATGGACTTCAATGGAAATGAAAATTGGGAAAGATGTACAACGGGTGGCTGAATCAATAACACCCATTTTACACCATCACTCAAAGTCAAAATGATCTCCAATGCCTTCAGGAGAGGAGCAAATTGCAAAATCACAAAAATTGTTGAAAAAATTAATTTCTTTTGCTACCTTATAAACAAACAGGGCATCGCTCAGCTGTCACCACTACAAGACGATTTATCTATGATTCTATTATATAATAAGTTACATTCTAAAGGGAATCATGAAGTTTTATCTATTCAGCCTTAATCTCACTACATTTACTTTAATTAGCTCAAAATATCCTATCAGCTTGTTCACACTAGGAAATACCTTTACTGTGCCACTAAACATTCACTCCCTTCACCACCAGCGCACTGTGGCTGCAGTGTGTACCATATACAGGATGCACTGCAGCAACTCACCAAGGCTTCTTCGATAGCACCTCCCAAACCCGCAACCTCTACCACCTGGAAGGACAAGGGCAGCAGGCACATGGGAACAACATCACCTGCACGTTCCCCTCCAAGTCACACACCATCCCGACTTGGAAATATTTTGCCGTTCCTTCATCGTCGCTGGGTCAAAATCCTGGAACTCCCTACCTAACTGCACTGTGGGAGAACCTTCACCACATGGATTGCAGCGGTTCAAGAAGGCGGCTCACCACCACCTTCTCCAGGGCAGTTACGGATGGGCAACAAATGCTGGCCTTGCCAGCGACGCCCACATCCCATGAACAAATAAAAAAAAGTGCGCTAGTAATGTGAACAAAAAGTACGCCGAGTAAGTGTAATGCCCTCCATTCATTAGCTGATTTGGGCTGTTATCCTCTCTTTATAAATTGTAATGACAAACTAATTTGTGGCAAAGTCCCTATTACACACTGCTATCATTTAAGTGGATTATCTCTACTTTGATCAGTACCAACCCTGTGCTGCTTCTTTCAAATAAAGTGTATAGTTTATAGTAGTAATCATCAAAGTATGCTACCTGTGATGAAGGATCAATGACATGTTTGTGTAAAAATAATGTACTAAAAAACTGAACCATGCCATTAAAGTAACTGAAGATGTTATGCAAATATCACTTTTAACTTTACTCCTGCTATAATTTAATTTAAATAGGTTGGGAGCCGTGGGACCGTAAGAGATTGCACGTGCTTCAATGTCGGCAGGGATGCTGATAATCTTCGCAAGGCAATAGAAGGATTAGGTAGGCATATGTTAAATCTGAACCTGTATTTTTAAATACAGCTGCAATCATTTCTGTGCCAAACTTCTAATTCTAATTATTTGCCACCATTATTTTGGCAGCGGCAGTATTTAAAATGTTTATTTATGTTTTCTCTTAATAAAGTTTGCTCTTGTAGTAAGCTGTTTGATAATAAATAAGTGAGGTTATTAATTAAAGTACACATAATAAATATATTAAAGTCATAATCATCTAAATAAATCTTTGATAGGTGATCTCAAACTCAGAGTGGTAAGAATGTGGAATTCACTACCACATGGAGTGGTTGAGGCGAATAGCATAGATGCATTTAACGGGAAACTAGATTAGCACATGAGGGAGAAAGGAATAGAAGGAAATGTTGATAGGGTGTGATGAAATAAGATGGAGGGAGGAGGCTCATGTGGAGCATAAACACCGACATAGACCTGTTGGACTGGATGGCCTATTTCTGTGCTGTAAAATTCTATCTAATTCAAAGTTACTGCAGAAAAGGTTAGAATAATGTTTTCTACTTTCTTCCTGGTCTGTAAGGCTCAGCAAATTATGGATATAAGAACACAGCCTGGAATTTCCACAGGGGCTCTGTTCTCCTGCTGTAACTCCAGGAACAAGAATGGTCATTCGGCCCAACATGTCTGCCTGTTTTTTTGACAAATCTCAACCACATTTACCCACCTTCTCACCATTGCCAATAATTTCCACAGGGGCTCTCCTGATTTCCCGGCATACCTTCAGTGGAAACCCCAGAGAAATGGTGTATGCAGCCGTGTACATCATTTCTCCAGAGTTTCCACCAACCTTCCCCTGAGGTTACGGTGGGAGATCAGAGAACCCCCACCCCCCCACCCCCCCCATCCCTTTATAACTTTTTCAAGAAACACATCTAATTGTCATTAAATTGAACCCGTTTATTTGGTCAGATTTATTTTATCTTTACTGGTAACTTATTCCGTAGAGGCATTTATCAGCTGGGGGTATTGGGGACTGCCAGTGGCTTTAAGGAGGTTTTCTGCAGTTTCCAAGTGCCAATGCAATTCTCAGAGGGAGGCCTAAAGCAGCACCCATGTGAGACTTGCAAGTTATCATCAAAACCGAGCTAAAAGAGGTCCCCAACTCCTTCAGCTTTCCTTTAGTGCAACATCAGGTTTCCCACTTGAATTCTGCATTGGGACTGCCTTTGAGAATTACAAGTGTTGGTAATACTCCAATGTTGAGGACCTTTCTTTTGTGTTGGCAACCAGACTTTAATGAATATGCAGACAACCTTAAGTTGTGATGGATCAGCCCATATACTGGCCATCTGATACAACTGACTCTGTCTGAAAGGTTTTGCTTTTCACTACTCACTCTACTATCTGCTTTGCTGTAATCTACATTCTTTCATCGATTGTGGATAATTGACAGGAAAGGCCAATAAGAATCTTGAAATGTTTCCAGTCTTTTAACCAGATTTTAAAAGTAGTGCCTAGGGTCTGGGAGGAAGATGGCCATTGCTGAGGGATTCTAAATGGGAAGCATCCACTAGAACCCCAGCTGGTCTATTCCATATGAGACCATTAATGACTGAGTGATCTATTAAGCCAGAGAAGGAATGTTGAGATGCCCTGGAGTAGTAACAGTAGCTGGGCAAAGAGGAAACCTTACCTGTAGGTGGTTATGGACGCTCAAATTTCATTTTAGGGTTTCTCCCATCCCAGAGCAATTTGGAAATGTTGTAAATCTATGAATATTTGCCTGGATATCAATGTGTGGATTTTGTAAAAAAATAGAAATAGAATCAGATGAGGAAGGGAGAATTTTTTTAAAACTCCAAGCAGTTCCATTTAGTGTTTGTTCCATCTGGCCAAGTTCTCTTTCAGAGCTTGAATCATTACACAAATTTACAAATTTCAAGTTTCTGCTTGCTCTTGGTATGTGATACTGAGACCAATGAAAGTCAAAAGTGTTTTGAGAGTTGGAGGCATTAAAGGTTGTTGCTTTCATCTTAGAATAATTTACCTTATATCCCCAAAAGAAATAATATACTTGTAAGTCAAATATTATGGTAGATGAGGTGATTATAAGAGCAGATAAAGGCTTCTTATAATCTGACACCTGCCCCCTGGAAAATAGTGTGCAGAGGCCTGAAGCCTATAACATGCCTGAGGCACTCAGCACTTTCCAATGCATTCACAAGCATTAGGCTCCAAACTTCAAAGTTTGGAATAGGCGCTGAAGTAAAGGCCACTATTTAAATTAAAATAAAATTCAGGTGCCCTGTCCTTTGTCTCCAGTGCCTGCCTATTGCTCATCCCACTGCATATCCAGTGTACCCCTCCTTCATGCAGGAAAAGTGCCGGTGCATAAAAATGCCCCCCTGTTGCCCCCAGCAGAGTCATGCCCGGAGTACCAGGAAATTATTCATATAGGATGGGCTTGTTTTATCTATCAAGGCCAACTCATTTTTCTTGGGCGTATGTAGCGCCAGTGCAGTACGCCTGCCCATGGCACAGGGGCCACATTATTGAAACTGTAGTGTCAGTTTAGCTGAGGTGGTAGTACTCTCATCTCTGAGTCACAAAATTCTGGGTTTAAATCCTACTCCAGAATATGAGCACATAATCCAGGTTTGCACATTGGGGGTACTTTTAACTCACCCTACCTGGCAGAAACCGGGCAGGAGGTCAATTAAAATGAAGCCATTCCATTCCTGCTTCATTTTGGCCGACCGCAATTTTAAATTGCAGGCCGCAAGGACACCCGTCCCAAGCCAATAGGGTCCTCTTTAAATTTGCAGATCTGGCTCTGATGTCGTCGGGGCCTAATCTGTGATTTTAACCTGAGGCCTGAGTGGAGGTGTAGTGTTGGCTTCCCCACCAGGCAAAACCTGTCATGAACAGCAACCAGGGGTAGTAGAAACACTGTAATGCAAATTTAAAACATTTTTCTTTACAGGTTTCCTTGTAGGCCAGGAGGAACAGGAGTGCTCCTCTCTGTCCTGGCTTCCCCTCCTCCAATGGGGATTTCCCTCCCATAGCCTTCCTGACCACTTAACCTGTGCCAGGGACCATTCCCGATGGTGGCCTCCGAGCTGCATGATTTTAGCAGTTTATTTGAGGGAACTTGTTGTGCATGTCCTACGTAAGGATAGTGACTGCACTTCAAAAGTAATTTTCGTGAAGTGTTTTGAGATGTGATCAGGGAGCTCTATAAATGCAAATCTGTTCATCTTGTAAAGAATGGTTACCAATTAATATATATATTTTTAAGAGAGTTCTCTTTTCCCCATTTGATCCTACATTTATTTTTATAAAGGCTGACAACCTGGATATCTATGTTAATTGCCAATAGTGCAATAGAAAAGTAACAGTTAGGAGATAGGGTCAAGCCCTTTCACATTCTGTGAAGGATGCAGCAGAGGAAGACCTCTGTACATGATCATGGAGGATGTAGGGTTTAAATGGAAGAGAGAGGGGAAGTTCACTTTAAAACTCAAATGCCTCAGCAGCTCCAGGAGGAATGACCATTCTACACTGTCAGTTGATTCTTCCAACAATTACTGAACCAAGGCTAAACCCAACAGCTTTCAATGTCAACAGAGTGCAAATCTTAGAAAACTATCCACTTTCTTCAAGTCATACAACCAGAATTCTGAACTAATTTTGCAGTTGTAGTTCAGCGGATAATTACAAGATGTATTGTAAGTGTGTTTGCATCCTTAATTATCAAATATTGTTACTTCTGCTTTTCTCCATGACATGGTGGTGGTAGGGGAAGAAATATATTATTGACAATGATTAATTCTTTATTTAAGAGCAGGATATCCTACAGTTACATTCAAGAGTTTTATTGTATCGTGTTCCTCAGGTCAAGAAAGGGGAAACCTGGTACATTTTGTGTTTGTATAATTTCTCACCAAAATATAAGAAAATATTTTTTTACTGGAAGTAATTGAATTAGCTGCTTGTAGACTGGGGATTTTATTTTGCTTTGTTACTGATTTTCATGGCAATATACAAATAAATGCTTTCAGAATATGTGCCTAAAACCATGTGTTCTTTAACTCCTGCTCAGACTTACAAAAATCCAAGCACCCCTACTGAGAAGTTGATTTCCATGTTTTTTTTAAATCTAATTTTAGGAACTAATGAACAAGCAATCATTGAAATTCTGACACACAGAAGCAATTGGCAACGTCAACAGATCTGTAGAGAATATAAGAGCATCAGTGGACATGTGCGTATAAAGCTTCAAGCTGTTTAGATATTCTGTCAATGGGGATATAATTTTTGGCTCTATAGGATTTATTTCTGCCTTGAATATAGTGCATGCAGATACAATTGTTGTTATAGTCAGTGCTCTAATTATTCTATGTGGCCTGAATAGACACAGTTTGTTTTTAAAAAGGTTATTTTTTTCTCCCCCTTTTTATATAATATAATCCCATCCATCACCTCTGTCAATGTCACTGTACTAATGAGTACTAGGACGTCCTCAATAATGACCTAAGATGACTGTCCTGATTTTGCTGCTTTTTTTTTTCATAATTCTTCTGATTTCTGATTTCCACTCAGGATGACCTCTCCATAACAGTATAGCTAAGATTGGGAACTCACCATAATGGTGAATCATGGACATGAACCC
The DNA here is from genome assembly GCF_035084215.1 of Heptranchias perlo. Lineage (NCBI taxonomy): Eukaryota > Metazoa > Chordata > Chondrichthyes > Hexanchiformes > Hexanchidae > Heptranchias > Heptranchias perlo. The sequence goes on along the minus strand of NC_090325.1, from coordinate 120,999,122 downwards.
ATATTCCATGGTAACTCCAAAATGCTGTACCTTCACATTGACTGACTGAACTATACAAACCACTTATGAATCTGGTTTATTCACCCAGACGTAGTTATATTGCTAAAGAAAATAATACCATTTTCAACATACACACAGTTCCTTCACAGCAAGTTTCTAGTTAGCTGGTATATTTTCCTCTAGTTGCCACTAACTGTTTCATTCACATTAGCAAATGGAGGGAGATATAGACACTCATCAGGGGTTGTCTGAGGAATTGCCAAGTAGAAGAGGGGGAACTTTATTGTAAGAAAGTGTAAAACAAATTAGTGGCACACTCCCCACTGCCCAAATACAGAATACAATTGTCCGCGGTCTGGGAATAGGTTTTCCGGCCACATTCTCCTTCCAGGAAATAATATGAAACTTACGAGTGGCAAAAATAACAAAATAATAGGGAATTAAAAGAAACACAGTCCTCTCAGAACTCAACAGCGTGGTAAGGAGCAGCACCAGGTGTACCTAAAAATGAGATGCCAACCTAGTGAAGCTAAAACACAGGACTACATGCATGCTAAACAACGGAAGCAGCATGCTATAGATAGAGCTAAGCGATCCCACAAACAACGGATGAGATCAAAGCTGTGCAGTCCTGCCACATCCAGTTGTGAATGGTGGTGGACAATTAAACAACTAGCGGGAGGAGGAGGTTCAGTGAACATCTCCATCCTCAATGATGGCAGAGCTCAGCATGTGAGTGCAAAAGACAAGGCTGAAGCATTTGCAACCATCTTCAGCCAGCAGTGCTGAGTGGATGATCCATCCCGGCCTCCTCCCAATATCTCCACCATCACAGAAGCCAGTCTTCAGCCAATTCGATTCACTCCATGTGATATCAAGAAATGGCTGAGTGCACTGGATACAGCAAAGGCTATGGGCCCCGACAACATCCCGGCTGTAGTGCTGAAGACTCGTGCTCCAGAACCAGCCGCGCCTCTAGCTGTTCCAGTACAGCTACAACACTGGCATCTCCTGACAAAGTGGAAAATTGCCCACTATGACCTGTCCACAAAAAGCAGGACAAATCCAATCTGGCCAATTACCGCTCCCTCAATCTACTCTCAATCATCAGCAAAGTGATAGACGGTGTCGTCGACAGTGCTATCAAGCGGCACTTACTCACCAACAACCTGCTCACCGATGCTCAATTTGGGTTCTGCCAGAAACACTCGGCTCCAGACCTCATTACAGCCTTGGTGCAAACATGGGCAAAAGAGCTGAATTCCAGAGGTGAGGTGAGAATGACTTCCCTTTACGTCAAGGCAGCATTTGACCGAGTGTAGCATCAAGGAGCCCTAGTAAAATTGAAGTCAATGGGAATCAGGGCTGGAGTCATACCTAGCACAAAGGAAGATGGTAGTTGTTGTTGGAGGCCAATCATCTCAGCCCCAGGACATCATGGGAATTCCTCACAGCAGTGTCCTTGGCCCAACCATCTTCAACTGCTTCATCAATGACCTTCCCTCCATCATAAGTTCAGAAGTGGGGAAGTTCGCTGATGATTGCACAGTGTTCAGTTCCATTCGTAACCCTTCAGATAATGAAGCAGCCTGTACCTGCTTGCAGGAAGACCTGGACAACATCCAGGCTTGGACTGATAAGTGGCAAGTAACATTCGCGCCAGACAAGTGTCAGGCAATGACCATCTCCAACAAGAGAGTGTCTAACCATCTCCCCTTGACATTCAAGGGTATTACTTTCGCCAAATCTCCCACCATCAACATTCTGGGGTCACCATTGACCAGAAACTTAACTGGACCAGGCACATAAATAGTTTGGCTGTAAGAGCAGGTCAGAGGCTGGGTATTCTGCAGCATGTGACTCACCTCCTGACTCCCCAAAGCCTTTCCACCATCTACAAGGCACAAGTCAGGAGTGTGATGGAATACTGTCCATTTGCCTGGATGAGTGCAGCTCCAACAACACTCGAAGCTCGACACCATCCAGGACAAAGCAGCCCATTTGATTGGCACCCCATCCACCACCCTGAACATTCACTCCCTCCACCATCGGCGCGCCGTGGCTGCAGTCTGTACTATCTACAAGATGCAATGCAGCAACTCACCAAGCCTTCTTCAACAGCACCTCCCAAACCCGCAACTTCCACCACCTAAAAGGACAAGGGCAGTAAGCGCATGGGAACACCACCACCTGCACGTTCCTCTCCAAATCACACACCATCCTGACTTGGAAATATATTGCCGTTCCTTCATCGTTGCTGTGTCAAAATCCTGGAACTCCCTTCCTAACAGCACTGTGTGAGTACATTCACCACCTGGATTGCAGCGGCTCAAGAAGGCGGCTCACCACCACCTTCTCAGGGGCAATTAGGGATGGGCAATAAATGCTGGCCTTGCCAGCGATGCCCACATCCCATGAATGAATATAAGAAAAATTTCAATTGCACAAAGCTGTCATGACCAACACAAACCTGTACCAGCAGTGACAGCCAAAGTATATTTACATTTGCTAAAGCAATAGGTAGCAATAAAGTTGAAATTGAAACAAGCTGTTTTATCCTCTTATCAGGTCATAGCAGGACATCTTCTTAAATAATTTATGAAAGGATTTTGTTTCTGAAGTGGTCAAGTGTAAGGTTATATGATTAATTGATATACCCATTAACTAAATACCTATGTGAGGTTATCATGTTATATTTGAAGATCAGGCAATTTGAGGCTTCTCTATCAGCAGAAAAGAAAAGCTAACCTAATAAAAGTGCCAGCTTGGTCATTGATGGCACCCTTGCCTCAGAGCCAGAAGGTTATATGCTCAAGCCCCACTCGATAGACGGACATTTCAGTGCATACTGCATGAGTGCTGCATTGTTAGAGATGCTGGGGTAGATTTTCAACTTACAACCTTGACGTAAAACCAGCGTTGTGGATTGACCGCCTGTTATAGGAACCGTCCGATTTTTATTTCCATTAATTTGTCTTTGATGGGATTTTAACTGTAGCTTTGTCTGTCTGGACAAGTGGATGTAAAAGATCCCTGAAGAATAGGGAAGTTCTCCTGCTGTCCTGGCTAACCATCTTTCCTCACACACCACCACCAAAACTGATTAACTAGTTATTAATTTCATTGCTGTTTGTGGGACCCTGCTCTGTGCAAATTGGTGCCATGTTTGCCTACACTTAAAATTGATTGGTTGTGAAGTGCTTTAGGATGTGCTGAGGATAGGACCAGTGCTAAATAAACGCAAGATGGAACATCAGGGCATTCCACAGATCACTGTATAGGGCAATGGGGGAAGTCATTGCTGAACAATTTTGTTTAAAGCCAAATAGGGTAATGACTAAATGGTCCTTTTCTATGTTTTTATTATATTTTATTTGGCTGATATGTTTTCCTGTTTCAGAAACTAATTGATGATTTAGAAGGCGATCTCTCTGGTGACTTTAAAAATGTGATCATTGCTCTGGTGTTGCCACCAGCACAATTTGATGCATCAGAGCTAAAAAGAGCAATGGAGGTGAGTTTGTTTTTCTTTATTTGTGAGTTTATTCTTTTATATCATTCGGGAAATAGATTGTCCACTTATCAACAGAATTGAGAACTTTTTTGCACTGAACTCTCCACATCACAAGAGCATGGTTGTACTGAAGTATGAAGTTCATATTGTAAACATAGAACAGAATGAAATGCAGTTCCTGAAGATTTGCTTATATTCAGTTTATATAGCTCTTCCAGTTTGATCCTGTTCAGATCCCGCACTAGTTTTGTTCAGACTTAAGGTATCCTCACTGTGTCATAAATGGTGCACTCCACCCCCATTGTAATAAAGTTCTTGGTAGCCAAGCATTTAGCTTGGAACAGCAAACTGTGCATCTTAATAAATGTTTTGTATTCCAGCATATGATACGTTAAAGTCATAAACCAATCAATGTCTGTTTGTTTGATAGTTGATAGAGGGGCTCCTAATAAGGGTCAGCATAGCTTTGGAGGTCTGATTGCAGGAGACAGCAGAGTTCTGAGACCGCCTCCCTGATGAAGGGTGAGCAGAGAAGAAAGGGCTCCAGAGACATGCCCAGCAAGTGGCAATTTTTTATACCCTTGGGTAGGAGTTGGTCTGCTGAGCCCTGCTCTGATGAAGGTGCATTTGTTCCTGCTTATGCCGTTACTAATCATCCTCATCCTTTAGCCTCCTAAGGGCAAAAGGAATTCCCAAAGAAATCCTTTGCAGTGGGGATTATTTCCAATCATAGACTATCTTGCCTGAATGGTAGATTGTAACAAAATAAAGGGAAATGAGTAGTAAAAATGGCCTCTAAAAATGAAACCTACAAAAAGGTAGCAAAAACAAACCCAAAAGTCCCCAAAAATGCTTCTTCACTGTAACTTGAGTTTGCAAGGGCACCTGTTCGATAGATTTTTTTTTACGGTGGAGGAGCTGGTTCCCAAATCCGAGGGGAAAACGGAGAAGGGAAGGCCCATCGTAATTTGCATGATTTTTGGCCCTTTAATGAGTTGTGTGCATTCCGGCAGCCTCCAGCATTGCCCAGTCAGAAAATATCGGGCAGCACTCAGATTCTGTGCCTGATTTTCCACTCCCCTCTCGTCCACTGCTGGTGTAAGGGAGTGAAGTGAAAAAAATTCCCCTTCCATCAGTCATTTGTGTCAGTGTGAAAGGGAAACTGCTTTGCACCGACATAGGGAAAACCCACGTGAAAATTCACCTACTTGCCACCGTTATTTCGGTAGCTCTGTGGTAACCCCCTTTACGCGCATAAACAGGGTATCCGGCGACCTTCTGCTGAAAGTTAGGGCAACCGATCGGGAGAACACCGAGGAAAATCCCAGCAAAGACGTACAATGTTATATCTGTAGTTTTAAAAAAATAACCTTTACTTAAAAATGATTTACACGGTTACTAGGTGTATGTCTGTATGTAGGTGGATCAGTTCTTGTTAACACAAGAGCATGAAAAACAGTTAGTCACTAAAAAGTAAAATTTCATGTGGCTGGGTGTTAGGTTGTAGTCTTGCAGGTACCAGGCAATCAAAATGTGCACTAGCTTCGTAAGATATACACATGGATATAAACTCTTGAAAATATAAATTTTTAAAAATAAATTAGTGTTATTCAAGTAAGTTCTTCATGTATGAAGAGTTTTAATATTATTATGTACATTTATGCAGCAAGTGAAAGAGTCACGGAATTGAGTTGAGTGAATGCTTCGGGTAATTGTACGAGTCCGCACTGTCATTGGGAGTCTCACCCGGCTACAGTGCATATCGGAAATTTGGGTGTATGCTGCCTGTGATCTTTTGACATGGTTGGGAAATCGTGGACAACGTGTGGCGAATTTCCGATATGCATTGCTGGTGAGACTCCCGGCCAGCAGCGCAGGCTTGTAAAATTACCAGTATTTAATACGTTTTCGCAAAGTGCAGATACGTTTGTGCGCTGATGTGCATGCCTCTCTGACCATTATTAGGTATGGTGAATGACTTGACTTTTGTAAGCTAGTTTTTGCTTTTGACTTAACTATTGAACTCTGGCTGTTGCGTTATTATTGCAGACTTAAAGTTTTACTGTCTGCATTCAAACAAAATGTAGTAACTAAGAAATTGCAGTTTTGCCTATATTGATAAATAGCATTAAAGAATGACAACCGCATACATGAATGATCTATTCACAAAATGGTTATCATAGTATTCATTCATCAAAATATGCCATTCCTGAGCTTCCAGAGAGAGAATGCTCTGTTCTTCTGATCCTGCTTCTTGCCCTTCTGTGAAGAGGTACTGAAAGCCTCCAAAGCTATAACTAGACTTAAGAGAGACTATTTCTAACTTGCCACCCTGGTGTAAAACTGGCGTTGCACACTGGCCGTCATTATACAAACTGCCTAATTTTCATTTCAATGAAGGTGGTAGACGACAAAGCTGGACAGGATAAGCTGCAGGAGAATTGGAATATACTTGGGAATTGGGTAGGCATGTGACAGATGAAATTCAATGTCGAGAAATGCAAAGTGCTCCATATGGGAACAAACAATCTAGGAAGGGGCTATTACTTAAATTGAAAGAAAATAATGTATCTGGAAAATTTAAGGTCTGGGGGTCCTGATTGACAATAGAAACATAGAAAAATTTACAGCAGGGAAGGAGGCCATTTGGCCCACCGTGTCTGTGATGGTCGAAAAAGAGCTACCCAGCCTAATCCCATTTTCCAGTACTTGGTCCGTAGCCTTGTAGGTTATGGCACTTCAAGTGCATATCCAAGCACTTTTTAAATGTGATGAGGGTTTCTGCCTCTACCACCCTTTCAGGTAGTGAGTTCCAGACCCCCACCATCCTCTGGGTGAAAAATGTTTTCCTCATCTCCCCTCTAATCCTTTTTATTTATTCGTTCATGGGATGTGGGCATCGCTGGCAAGGCCAGCATTTATTGCCCATCCCTAATTGCCCTTGAGAAGGTGGTGGTGTGTTGTGATAGCACAAAAATTCTTTTTTCCTGAAAAAATTGGGAACCAAATTTGCCTTTCATATTGCCATATAGGGCACACTGGGCAGCTTAAGATCTCCATGAAAACCAGTCATCTTTCCAATTGGTGGTGTTTACAACAGTATATTAATCAGAAGTAGCATTGGCTGCCTTCCCAGATATCTCTTTAATCGAGTCTCTCCAGGACGTGCCTTTGAGTTGGTACAAACATGGTACATATTGTGCCTCAAGCAGTGCCACAGCTTCAGGTTTGGTCACCTGAGCACATTACCCTTCGCTTCCTGCCACTGAGCCAATTTTGGATCCAACTAGCCACTTTCCCTTGGATCCCATGGGCTTTTACTTTTTTGACCAGTCTACCATGTGGGACCTTGTCAAAAGCCATGCTAAAATCCATGTACACTACCTCACCCTCATTGACTCTCCTTGTTACCGCCTCAAAAAATTCAATCAAGTTAGTCAGGCAGGACCTTCCCTTAACAAATCCATGCTGACTGTCCTTGATTAACCTGTGCCTTTCTAAATGACGATTTATGCTGTCTCTCAGAATTGATTCCAATAATTTGCCCAACACCGAGGTTAGTGAGGTAATCCTGCCACTTTATAAATCATAGGCGTGACCGCACTTAGAATACTCTGTACAGTTCTAGTCACCGTAGTACAAAAGGGATATTGCAGCTATTGAAAGGATAAAGACGAGGACAACCAGAATGAATGAGGGGATGGAGGGATTGGATTATGATGAACGATTTCGTATATTGGGCAGGTTCTCACTAAAAAAAAGAGAAGGTTGCGAGGTCATGTGATTGCCGTTTTTAGGATTCTAAAGGGACTAGATAATGTAGATCATGACGAGTTGTTTCACCTCATGTCTGGGTCTGTTGTAGACTAATTGATAGAGATTAATTGCTATGATTAGTCAACAACTCCACTATGGTTGCACATTACGACTACCAGGATGGTAGAAGATGAACGACATAGACTTTGGTCATTTTTCATCCAGCAATTCCCATGTTCCTATGTTTCCAGGAGCTACAGTAAGTTGTGCAAATGGGAGCTGGAAGTTACAAAAGGACATAGACATACTAATTGAGTGGGAAAAACTATAATAGATGGAGTTCAATGTCTGAATGTGTGAGGTCATCCACGTCAGATCCAAGAAAGACAAATCGGAATATTTTCTTTATGGTGAAGGACTAGGAACTGTGGAGGAGTAAAGGGATTTAGGTGTCCATGTAAATAAATCACTGAAAGCTAGTGTACAGGTACAAAAAGTAATTAAAAAGGCTAATGTAATGTTGGCATTTATCTCAAGGGGGTTGGAATACAAAAGCAAGGCAGTTATGCTTCAGTTGTACAGAGCCTTGGATCAGACACCATCTGGAGTACTGTGTTCAGTTTTGGGCACCGAACCTGAGGAAAGATATATTGGCCTTGGAGGGTGTACAGTGCAGATTTACCAGAATGATACCAGGGCTTAAAAGGTTAAATTATGAGGACTGGTTGCATAAATTCAACTATTCTTTTGAGTTTAGAGGTTGAGGGGTAATCTAATTGAGGTCTTTAAAATGATAAAGGAATTCAATAGGGTAGATACAGAGAAACTATTTCCTCAGGTGGGGGAATCCAGAACAAGAGGGCATAATCTTAAAATTAGAGCTAGGCTATTTAGGAATGAAATCACAAGAGGTAATATACATCAGGAACTCTCCTCCCCAAAAGGCTATGGATGCTAGGTCAATTTAAATTTTCAAGACGGAGATGGATAAATTTTTGTTAGGTAAGGATATCAAGGGATATGGTCAAAGGCAGGTCAATGGAGTTGAGGTACAGATCAGCCATGATATAATTGGATGGTGGAACAGACTCAAGAGGCTGAATATCCTACTCTTGTTCCTATGAACAGCCAGGAGCGACTGAGGACAGATATTGGGAGTGTATAGCATACACTGGAATCTTTTCTCCTAGTCTTAAGATATGGCGCTCCTTTTATCCAACTTGGAAGGATAAAAGGCTGAGTAGATCCTATCTGAATTTAAATCCAAGATATTTAGGTTCTGACTCCAGTGCTTAACCAACTGAAATGCACAATATACCCTGAGCTTAGAGCGCTGCGAAAATACAGACCAAGATAAGAATCTGTATTGTACTATATCACTGTTTTATTGCCATGAAATACATAATATTGTTTTTAAATTGACCCTGGTAGTGAATGAGTCAATGTGTTGGTAGAAGAAATGCTTTATCATTACCTTACTAAAGTCACGACAACGGACATACTGTGGTTAACAAATTGCGGATATAACTGCAGTGAGGAAGAGAGGTTTTTTTTAAAGAGGCAATGTATGTATGAGATAAAAGGAAAGCAAGCTAGAGAAAGAATGAGTGTGAGATTGTGTAAGAGTGTGTGTATGCACATGAGAAAGTTATACAGGAGGTTCGCACATTGTCTGAATTGCCCATCTTGTTTCAACACATGAGTTTTTTTTAAAAAGGGGGCTGATTTTCCTGTTCTTGGGCACATTGGATCGCCTGAGCACTGTGCATAGAGGAATATTAGGCAGGGAGGATTGTATGCCATAGCATATAATAGTTTAGAGGTTATGGTACTGGACAAGCCACCTGGAGGTTGTGAGTTCAAATTCCACCCTAGTAAGTTGTGAAATTGAATTCTGGTAATTTGTTCGCTGGCATAAGATACAAATGTTCATGGAAGCTGCTGGATTGGCATTAAACTGGTTTACTAATGTCCTTCAGGGTAAAGACCTGACATGTGACTCCAGTCACACATTATCTGGTTGACTGTTAATGCCCTCAAGGCAACTAAGAATGGGCAATAAATACTGCCTTGCCAAGGTTACCTGCATCTTAAGAACCAATTTAAAAAAGAAAGGGAGCCTGCCCAATTTTTCCCATCTGTTAAATGGACAGAAAATAGGATGAGGAGAAGGGTACATAACAGTACTCTAGTATTACTGCTTGGATTTCTGCCTGCTCCAGTCAGTCTTACAGACAAAATTACATGGCAGTGGAAAATACTGCAGACCCTTGTAAACTTTCTCATCCAGAGAGTGGGGACAATGGGGAAAAGACATTCAGAAATAGAAATAAATCTTAATTTTTGCACAACTTTTGTTCTGAGATTTCCTTTAATTTAATCTCTTTAGGGACCTGGCACAAACGAAAATTTGCTGATTGAAATTCTCGCTTCAAGAAGCAACCAACAATTAAAAGAAATAAAGGAAGCCTACCATTCAGGTATATTTTTTTTCTACGAGGAGTCCTTCACTATGTTCAATACTTGCAATACAGTTGTGGTTTTAGAACTTTTATTTTTATTCAAAACGCTAGTTGAGATGGATTGGAAGACATGCTGGGGGTAATATGGGCATGTCTGTTTTTTAACATTACTTTCAATGTTTTAGCAAATAATCAATGCAGATTGCAAAAAAAGCTGAGAACAGTTTGTGAACAGACTAATCAAATTGACAGCAGTGTTAACAGGTATACCATTTATTTATGGAGCTCCAGCTGATTCACTTTACAGGTTAGCAGGTAAAATGGATGTTGTGCAGAGCTCCCAGATCATCAACAAAAAACTTCACCCTGCCCAAAACTAACAAGAAATCGTCGTATTGTAAGCATTTACTATTCATGGTACTAATCTCTGCTGTAACTTTCTTCTTTCATTACTGCCTTAACTTCTGAAACAGTTGCAAAAGTGATAAACCTACTGGTAATTGTGAATGTGAGGGACATTACAAACCATTGAATCTGCAGAAACACTTTGAGAGGAGTGCTTGCAATACATAAAGTAATTTATGTTTGAATTGAGCCATGTATTTTGTATGTGCTTAGGAAATCTGTATTTTTGGCATTTATTTTCACAATTTCTGATGCTCATTTTTTATTGGTGATTTTAACTGCCTGGGACTTTAAAAAAAATCGGAGTAAAATTGGAACATTTTATGCTGATAGAAATCAGTCTTTACAGTAGTGTAGTACATGTACTGGGAACGATTAAACACCTGCACAAAATGCTGTCGGGAGAGACAATGGGCAATAATGTAACGACCATCAATACTGTAAGTGGGCTTTCATGTGTAAAAACTGCAGTCAACAGCACATGTGCGGTTCTCTCTCCATTTGCTGCACTTGGAAATATAAACTGCCTGACGTACCTTGTTCCAATGACATAGGCAACCCACTTTATCCTAGGCCTTATGGGCTGTTGCTAGAATTGGTGGTTCCACTTCTGCCTGGTGAAAATGTAAGCTGGGTAAATTAGTGCCAGAGGGCAAGCTGGCGCTACACTTCCAAAACCAGCACTGGAAAATCAAAGTGTCCATGGAACGACAACATTGGGCTCCATTTTAGCACCCGCTATCGGGTGCATTCCTGGCGGGGGGGCTCCGAAAATCGGGGAATGCCGGAGCGGGTCAGGAGCCCGGCTCCAACCCGTCCACTTCCGGGTTCCCCACAGACGCGCCGACGTGCGCGCGCAGCCCCCGCATGTGGGACTCCCGCAGGCAATTAAAGCCGGCGGGGTGCCACTTAACAATGTTTATTCTTGCTATTTCAGGTCATTAACAGATCTGATTAAGGGAATATGTCAAGAGGGGTGGGATTTTAGAAACAACTGGGACTGTATCCCATACTGGGGGAAACACTCCCAGTTGAAATGGACGTGTTGCAGCTATCAGCCTGTGGCAGCTGCAAAGATCCATTTGACAGGTTGGGGGGGAGACCCTCACTCATTGCAGGAGGCCACTCTGTCACTTGGGACAAAGTTTGGCCTCCACCATTCCCCTCCTGACAAGAAAATTCACAAACTTGCACACTTACCCCAGGATCCAGAGACATGTACCTACCTTGCGGACCCCCTCAGATGTACATCTTCCGGATGGGGGCCGCCGTAGCTGCAGTCATGACCTCCTCGGAGGGCGAACAGCATCACCAGCCTCGCTGGCCAAGCCGTCCACCTCTGACACGTGGAGCTCCACAACACAGTGTTGTGACACGTCCACCTGCACAGCAGGAGGGAGGGCAACCACAGAGAGAGATGCGTCGCAGGGGGCACTACCCTCGCCACAGGGTCCACAGACCGAGGCTCAGCGTCCTGGACCTCTCTGAGCAGCAGTGCACACGGAGGCTCAGAGTCACTCGACATGTAGTCGTGGACATCTGCAGCCTCCTTCATGCCGACCTGCTCCCGGCTGGCCCGAGCACCATCTTCTTACCTGTCGCTGTCAAAGTCACCACTGCCCTCAACAACTTCTCCTCCGCATCCTTCCAGGGTGCTACCGGGGACATCGCCAACGTCTCTCAGTCGTCTGCGCAAAAGAGCCCTGCAAATAAACCTACACCCACTTTGCAGTGACACAATAGGTGGCATCAGATGTGGGTCTTCATAGTAATCCTCAGGAAAGGGCATTATTGCACAAACCAGACAAGATTCGCAAAGATGTGGCAGTAGTGGTGCCAATATAATATGTGATGTGAGTTGGTCAGAAATCAATAGAAGTAAAAACCATGACAAACCCTCAAACACCCTTGTGCAACCCTTTCATGCTCACAACACGTTTGCCTTATGCTTCCTACTGCACATATGTGATGCATGCCCTGTGGCTGCAGCACAGGTAGTGGCAGGTTGAGTGCGGCTGACCGTGAAAGAGATGCATGAGAGGGTGAGTATGAGATAGATCCATGAGATTGTATGAGGATTGGGTTGAATGGTAGTGGCGGGATGAGTACTGGCGAGGTGAGTAAGTGCAGGTAAGATGAGGATGAGGTTTGAGTGGGTGTGAGGGGTGATGTGACAGTGTAGTGTTGGCAGTGCAGAAGGAGATGTGGGGTGGGGGCGGTGATGTGGCAGATGGAGTGTAGGGGAATGAGTATGTGTACTCACTTTGGCTGACCTACTTAGGTCATTGCAGCGCCTCCTGCACTGTATGCAGGTGGGCGATATGTTGGTGGTGCAGGTGACCTCCTCTGCCACCTTGAGCCAGGCCTTCCTGGTGGCAGAGGCAGGCCGCTTCCTCCCTCCCACCGGGGGGAAGATCTCTGTCCTCCCCCTCCTCCTCACCCCATCTAATGATACCTGGAGTGAGGCATCATTAAACTGGGAGCAGCCTTCCCCCTGGGCTGCTCCATGCTGTATTTTTTCCTATTTGTTGCAGCATCAGTCAGTGGAGGACTGCCCCTTTAAATAGAGCTCCTCCAGCTGACAGACCTTACTGCGCATGCTCAGTCCGCCCGCTGCGCAGATCAGCAGTGGGGAACCCGGAAGAACAGGTAAGTGGATCCAATTAGGCTGCGATCGAGCGCGGGGCAGACTGATTTCACCGGGCGCGTTACCCACGCGCCCAATAGCCCCCCTGCCGCGAACCCGCAGCCCTGGCAATATCGAGCCCATTATCACCAGTAACCTTGAGTGCTACTCAGGGTTTCTGATTTTAAGAATAAAAATCAACACCAGATATTTTACTTGGTGCTTTATTGGTTAAATTTGAAAAGTGTAACGCTAGCAATTTCCTCAGGGCTTCTCTATTCTCAGACAAGGGACTGAACCTCAAACCATTCTGCTGTGTATGAGTCATAAAAACATTTGCCATTGAGCCCCCAGTCAGAGAAACCCCCCCAAGGAACACTTCTGTTTGCAAATGCATACCTAAAAAATTATATTTCCAATTTTGTTGAAGGGGAAGGCCACTGGATGGATTTGGTTATGACAATCTTAACATCTTCCCCCTTCCCATAATCATCCATCATGTTTTTTTAAAATAATAAGCAAACCTTAGATTTAGAAAATATTTTAATTATGGGAATTGTCGATGACATAACCACCAACTGCTTCAGTAGGATCTGCCACACTGTTCACACCATGAACTTGCAGTGACATCATTGACAATGCAACAGAAGTCTTGACTTTTGTATCAGCCCTCATGTTTAAGAGAGAACTTCTGGTAGAGTGTAGCAATTGGTACTGGACCCAAACTTCATTCTCACAGTATCAGATTCTGTCAAATTTAAAAGAATCAAGTGAAATCATTGTTATTTGGACAAGTAACAAATTGAAACAACAAAACACAAATGGTTTCTGGTCAATCAAGCCTGCACTTCACGTACAGATCCAATGTGTTGTTTTTACAATGTAGCTAATGACCGTCTTTCATTATCTGTACTTGTGAAGTTCTGCTCCTTTGTTATTCTACCAAAAAAAATGACGTAGCAGCTGAAATTCCAGAGTCCTGTCTTACACAGTGGAAGTGTGGTGGACTAAGACTCCTATGCACTCATGGACAAGATCGCTTATCAATTCCCAACTCCCGAGGGCAGGGTCGTTTAACATAGAGTGGGCAGCCCATGCCTGTAACGGTACATCAGAGGTACCTGCTCTGATCCGCCAGCGGAGGTCAGAACAGCCCACACCCAGTCTGCTACAGGAATGTATATGCCCATTCCGGCCTAAAACAAAAGGTAAGTTTTTTTCAGGTTCTAAGGGAGCCAGAGGCATTTTTATAAAAGTAATCGATCCCCTCCAGGATTGTTTAACTTTTGTATTGGAAACTTTTGGGACCTTTCCTGGGCCTCACTGGAGCTCGCACCAGCTCTCGGCTGTCAAGAGCTTGGGTTCGACATTACAAAGACATAATGGGCGGAATTCCTGGGGTAGCCTGGAACTCCCCCAGACAATGACCCTTGACATGGAGGCATGGGTGGAAGATTGGCTTGCTGCCCCACCCTGACCTGAATTTTGCGCACTTCTTGCATGGGACCTGCAAATCTGAGTTCCATCCTAGATTCCAGCTACATGGCGGGAGATCTGCCCTCTCTCTTCCCTCCCTGACTATTAGGATATGTATCCTCTTATAAGGTCATAGACCATTGTTTATTTTCCCTGGTTATGCCTACCGTAGTTCTCCCCTGGCAGCACAGTCCTGCCTCTAAAAGGACAGAGTAGGTTGTGGTACTGCAAGGGTGCTAGAATTGTTGTGCTTCACTGGACAGCAGAGGTGTGCACAAACACAGCCCAGTGTAGGTATTCTAAACAATTCTCCTCCACCCCAAGGGGACATGTCTGGCCACCACTTTCTACTTTAGCAGCTGAAATCAGGAATGCTGGTGCAGGGGATCAATCTTGTATCTCACACCTGTGTGGCACTGGTTCTCAAACTGTGGGGAGCAAGGATTGTCCAAATGAGGCATGGAATGGAAGAAAAATAAAGCAAGCGGCACTGACACCATCAGCTGGGAGGAGGGATAAAGGGTGAGAATGGGTAAGATGGCCAAATCAGAATAAGGAGGGGTAGTAAGTGGGCGGAATTTCCAAAGCATGGCTCTCAGGGAGGTTGACCATTTGGGATGTAATGGTGGAAATGTAAGCAAGAGTTCTGGTCGATGATTCACCATTATATCTACTCCAAAAACTGGAAAATGCACCAAATAAAGTGTAAAAAATAAAAGTTTTTTGGGAGGGGGCATGCCTCTAGCTTCCCTGGAATAGAAAATAAATCTGATGGGACACAAGAGACTATGGAATCTTTTTCTCAAAAGAGGAAGTGTCACTATTCGTACTCCTTTTCTAAAAAAACGAAATACTTAAAGAAATGGGATTTTTTTTTTGTTTAAACATAGATCTTCTGATATCATCAGCATTCAAACTAGGAGGAACTGTTTTTGAGCCCACCAGCATGAGCGGAGGTTGAATCAATCTCAGTAGATGTAGTCAATACTACTGGGTAGATCAGCAGACATGTGCATGTTAATTCAGCTCCTCATACAGTTAGGATTTGGTAGTTCTCTCATCCAGTCACCCATTTATATCATCAACATTTAGTTTTCCACACCCTACCCTGATGTCCCTTAGTCAAAATTGAGTCTGCATGTCTTAATCTGAGAGGCCTCCACTTATGCTGCTCTAAACAAGCCCCTGGGAAGCATATGAGAGTGACCTACAGGATAACTCTTCATCCACTGGGCCAGTGGAGATGAAGTCCATAACTCAACAGTGTGGGGGAATCAAACCTGTGTGTTCCTTTTCCCACTGGTTTGATGCCACACATTGGTGTAGTTGATTCACAGCACTCCCGATTTTTCAGTCATGAAAATTAATGAGCGAAAGTTTGGGAATGCCTCTAATTGAATGAGTTGGCCTCCATGCCTGATTCTCGGATCTATGCTAACATTGAGTGAGGCTCCATGCTGAGAGTGGAGCCTCGCAAAATGTACCCTATAGTTTCTTCACAGCAGTCATAAGCCCAACCAACAGCTACAGCCTCTTACATTTGGCTCCAATTAGGCTGCAGTTATATGCACTTGCAGTTTAGCATACTATGGGCTGCAATTCCACATGCCTGCTGCCGTAAGAGAATTCCACACAAGTGCTCACGCACATGCACTTACACAGATGTGCAGATCGCCACTGCCAATTGGTACATTTTAAATGGTTTGACAGCACGGGCGAGAATGTCCATTTCTCAAAACATATTTTTAAAAACAGCATCAGGCTAAACTTCACTCCAGGTGGTGTCAAACCCAAGCTCCTTTCCCAGAAGTCTTACACTGTTCTGCTGTATGTTCACATTGGGATATGACTTCGAGTTATACTGTTACTTTTACATTGCTGCCAAGCTGTATCTGTGAGGCAAAAATAACCATATAACTGTACCCTACGTCTTTCCTTTATTTACAGTCTTGGCTTCACTATCTCCTCTGATCTGAAGTAGACCTCCTACATTTCCATTGGTAAAGTTGCCTAGAAGAATCTCAGTTTCCTCTTTCGTCCTAAACACTTCATTCCTTTCAACAATATTTTAACTCGACACGGCCCAAATCCATCCAAGATTTGAATACTGCTCCCATATCTTTGCAGATATGCTCTTCTCACATTCCTGTACAGATTACTCTCACACTACTGGACAGGATATAAGCAGAAGCTTGTTATCTTTCTCTCACACAAAGGATAGTGGAGATCTGAACTCTCTTCCTCCAAAAGGCTGTGGATGCTGGGTCAATTGAAATTTTCAAGACTGAGATCAAAATATTTTTGTTAGGTAAGGGAATCGAGGGATATGGATCAAAAGCAGGTAAATGGAGTTCAGGTACAGATGAGCCATGATCTAATGTAGTTGCAGAATAAGCATGAGGGGCTGACTGGCCTACTCCTGTTTCTATGTTCCTCACTTCTAGCCTCCAACCTATTTCTCTCTCTGTTGCAACTCCTTTGAACTTTCCTCTTTTGTTCCTCCTGAACTGAAAATATGCCATTCTACTCTGTCTTTCCCCCTCTATCCTCACGTTAAAACCACGATTGTCTCCACTTTAACTCCACCTTTCTCAGGACCTCTAAACTGTGGATCTCGTTACCTCCCTCAGTCTCTCCATCCTGTTATCTTCAAGTTTTTATTACCCGGGTTTGGCATCACCTATCGCTATTTCCTGACTTACTTGTCTTTTACTTTTTTCAATCTTGGTGGTGTCCTGCACTAATTGCTTTCACCTAGGTAACTTCATTTTTTTTTAAAAAGAAAAGAAAAAATCACTGGTAATTCTCTTTTCTTAAAAGAAGTATTGCTGGTGAGATCCATCTATTTATGTTAGTTACTAATGTTAAAATGTTAATCAACTTGCCATCTGTTGGATATATAAAAAGGGTAAGTGTTTCTTAATTTATTGTCCTCCTTAATTGATTCAAAGTTTGCATTTAAAAATAACAGGGTAAGGTTTCCGCTTTGGGCGCAATCGGGAATTGTGCTGGTTAGGTTACAGTTCAAGTTTCCACTAAAAATTATTTGCATAATCACAAACGTAAATTCTTCCATGAACCAACGCAATCAGGCAGCGTAATAGAACGTAATTGTTTATTTTATTTTTTTTCCATTTAAAAAGTATTCCTTGATGGATTTAGGCATGGTAATCTGGTACAGTTCTACCAATACAGCTGAAAATGAGAAAATATCACAAAAAATAAGCATTTTTAATAAGTGTCCAGTTCTCCACCTGTGAGTAACCTGATTTAAAATTACTGAAAATGACTCAAAAAACTATACTGAATCATTTACTACTTTCATTAGTGTACACTAGTCAGTTTCCTAGTAAATTTAATACAAAAATTTTTTTAAAACGTGCCTACTAGTGCCTAAGAAAATGAGCACAATTTGAAGAGCCTTCCCGAACCAGCGCAATCAGTGGAATCACACAAAGTTGACCTGGGGGGCATGGCCAGTTTCATGGGCGGGGCCTGATCCGGGCAAATTGAATCTTGAACCAACATAAAAGATCATGGAAACTTGAGCGTATGTATTTTTGGGCGTAACTCACATTTTAAATTCCCTGATCTTTTGCACTGGTTCAGCCGATTCCACCTGGATTGCGCTGATAACACTGGCATAAAGGAGCGGAAACTCGACCCCAACTTGTTTAAATGTATTGTGATTTAGTGTTCTCTTGTAATTTCTAGCTGAATTAGCTCCTATCATTAGTACCAAACCTAAAACTAAAATGCATTATTTTTTTTCTGTAGTTCTTATAATTGTTAGGAACAAAACATTCACATCTTTCTCTGCAAATAATCTCTTCCTAGAATATAAAATGGACTTGCCAAAGGATATTATTGCAGAAACATCAGGGGATTTTAGAAGAGCTCTGCTCATCTTGCTAGAGGTATTTCATCAAACAATTCTTTCTATACATTTAAATATATTTTGTGTCATTATCACACATGTAGCTATGGAACTTCTTTTTTCTTTTGAGAATGTCCATATTCACTTTATTGAAAATGGACACACTACTACAGTACATCATCGTATATGGATGACTTAAGAATAAATGAACTCACATTTATGTACCACTTTAGCATATCCTCAGGATGTTCAAAGTACCTCATAACCATTGAATTTCTTTTGAAGTGCAGTCACTGTTATGCTGTCTTGAGGGCATTGTGCAGTCATAGTTTGTTATGTAGGGCATTCTAGCCCAGTTTTTATAGCAATGCAATGTACTGTGCCATGGGCTAGGAAGCTTGTGTTCAAATCCCAGACTTGTTTTAGTACTTTGGCTTAAGAACATAAGAACAAAAGAAATAGGAGCAGGAGTAGGACAATCCTGTCATCCCAGGAATCAATCTAGTGAATCTTACGAAGCTAGGTGGGAAAGTTAGTGTGAGGAGGATGCAAAGGGATATCGACAGGTATAGTGAGTGGGTGAGAAGATGGCAGATGGAGTATAATGCGGGGAAATGTGAAATTATCCACTTTGGTAGGAAGAGTAGAAAAGCAGAATATCTTTGAAAAGGTGACAGACTAAGAAATAATGGTAGTCAGAGGATTTGAGTGTCCTTGTGCACATATCACAGAAGGTTAACATGCAGATACAGCAAGCAATTAGGAAAGCAAATGGTATGTTAGCCTTTATTGCAAGGGGATTGGAGTATAAGAGTAAAGAGGTCTTCCTGCAGTTATATAAGACTGTGATGAGACCACACCTGGATTACCTAAGGAAGGATATACTTGCCTTAGAGGGGGTGCAATGAAGGTTTACATGATTGATTCCTGGGATGAGAGGGTTGTCCTATGATGAGAGATTGAGTAGAATGGGTCTATATTCTCTGGAGTTTAGAAGAATGAGAGGTGATCTCGTTGAAACATATAAAATTCTTAGAGGACTTGACAGGTAAATGCTGAGAGGCTGTTTTCCCTTGGCTGGAGAGTCTAGAAATAGGGGTCATAGACTCAAGATAAGGGGTCAGCCATTTAGGACCGAGATGCGGAAAATTTTCTTCACTCAGAGGGTTGTGAATCTTTAGAATTCTCTACCCCAGAGGTCTGTGGATGCTCAGTCATTGAGTATATTCAAGACTGAGATCGATGGATATTTGGACCCTAAGGGAATCAAGGGATATGGGGATAGGGCAGGAATGTGGAGTTGAGGTAGAAGATCAGCCATGATCTTATTGAATGGAGGAGAAGGCTCAAAGGGCCTACTCCTGCTCCTATTTCTTATGTTCGTTGCACCCCCTCTAAGGCAAGTATATCCTTGTTTAGGTAAGAAGACCAAAACTGTATGCAGTACTCCAGGTGTGGTCTCACCAGAGCTCTATATAACTGCAGCAAGACCTCCTTACTCTTATCCTCCAACCCCTTTGCAGTAAAGGCTAACATATCATTTGCCTTCCTAATTGCTTGTTGAACCTGCATACTAACCTTCTGTGATTCGTGTACAAGGACACCCAAATCCCTCTGACTAACAATGTTTCTTAGTCTCTCACCTTTTCAAAAATATTCTGCTTTTCTATTCTTCCTACCAAAGTGGATAATTTCACATTTCCCCAAATTATACTCCATCTGCCACCTTTTCGCCCACTCACTTAACCTGTCTATATCCCTTTGCAGCCTCTTTGGGTCTTCCTCACAGCTTACTTTCCCACCTAGCTTTGTATTGTCAGCAAACTTGGATACGTCACACTCAGTCCCTTCATCTAAGTCATTGATATATATTGTAAACAGCTGAGGCCCAAGCACTGATCCTTGGGGCGCCCGCCAACCTGCCAACCTGCTTGTCAACCAATCCTTAATCCATGCTAATATATTACCCCCCAATCCCATGAGCCCTAATCTTGTGTAATAACCTCTTGTGTGGCACCTTATCGAATGCCTTTTGAATATCCAAATATACTACATCCATTGGTTCCCCTGTATCTACCCTGCTAGTTACACCCTCAAAAAACTCTGAGATTTGTCAAACATGATTTCCCTTTCATGAAAGCGTGTTGACTCTGCCTAATCATATTATGATTTTCTAAGTGCCCTATTACTACGCCCTTAATAATAGATTCTAGTATTTTCCCTACTACTGATGTCAGGCTAACTGGCCTATAGTTCCTTGTTTCCTCTCTCCCTCCTTTCTTGAATAGCAGGGTTACATTTGCTACCTTCCAATCCATTGGGACCGTTCTAGACTCTAGGGGATTCTAGAAGATCAAAACCAATGCATTCACTATCCCTGCAGTCACCTCTTCTCAGCTAGCTTCCTCCAAATAACTAATTCTTAAAGTAAAAATACATAAATTCTGGAAAAATAGAGCCAGTGCATCAACATCTGAAAGAAAAAAAGATCGGTTAAATCTTTGGGGTTAGGACCCTGATCAAAACAGAAAGATATTCAAACTCCTTTATAGGACTGAGCTATAGAATAAGAGAGTTAATGCCTGCATTAAAATAGCATGGAAAGAAAGAAAGAAAGAACTTGCATTTATACAGTGCTTTTCATGACCTCAGGACATCACAAAGTGCTTTACAGCCAATGAAGTACTTTTGAAGTGTAGTCACCTTTTGTAATGTTGGAAACGCTGCAGCTAATTTGCACACAGCAATGAGATGATAATCTCATGACCAGATAATCTGTTTTAGTGATGTTGGTTGAGGGATAAATATTGACCAGGGCACTGGGGAGAGCTCCAGCTCTTCTTTGAATAGTGCCATGGAATTTCAGTCCACCTGAGAAGGCAGACGGTTTACCGTGTCATCCGAAAGATGGCATCTCTGACACTGCAGCACTCCCTTAGTACTGCACTGAAGTGTCAGCCTAGATTATGTCCTTAAGTCACTGGAATGGGACTTGAACTCGTGGCCTTCTGACTCCGAGGTGAGAATGCTACCAACTGCTGACACTTATCAACCATTTATAGGGTAGAAGGTTTGTGTACCAAAGCACAGTCCTTTGTGGACTGTTAGAATCTCCACATGGTGAACTCTTCATTTTTCCTAGGAAGGGAGGAGGAAAGCAGGAAGAAGAATTTGGTATGAGTGCATTAAGCATTGATATGAAAACAGCACTAATTGTAATTTCTAAGTCAAACACAACCGCAGTATACATGTTCTGTGAACTTTTTCTAATTGTTTTGTTTAATACCAGGCTAGGAGGGATGAAAACTGTCAGGTTGTGGATGAAAGACTTTTTAAGAGCGATGCGAAGGTATGTTTATTTTTAAATTTTAAGTCTGAATTTGTGAAGGGTAATTAGTATTGAAAATGCTGCATGAATGCTTCCCGGATCCACATTAAAAAAAAATACACATCTGTGTTGGTACATTCTCCAAAACTAATGGGCATTAGAGCTTCCCAGTCGTCATTTCTGAAATGTGGTTAAAGGCCATCTAGCCGTGCTACACACAAATTGAACTTTTTGCAGATAACTTTTGCTATACTTACTCTAACTGTAGCCATGATATTACAAATAAGAAATCAAACCATGGAAAAATAGCAATTAAGTTAACACCTAAATTAAAGCAAGTTTGAAAGGATGGCGTGCAGGTTCATTTAAACTGAAATTGGAATTAGGCACTTTTGTGATTATGCCGAAGTATTAATTAGAGGTAGGTGCAACACTTATCAAATCCCTAAGAGCATCAGAAATAGGAGCAGGAGTAGGCCATATGGCCCCTCAAGCCTGCTGCGCCATTCAATAAGATCATGGCTGATCTTTGACTTCAACTCCACTTTCCCGCCTGATCCCCATATCCCTTGATTGCCTTAGTGTCCAAAAATCTATCGATATCAGTCTTGAATATACTCAACGACTGAGTATCCACAGCCCTCTGGGGTAGAGAATTCCAGGTATTCACGACCTCTGAGTGAAGAAATTCTTCCTCATTGCAGACCTAAATGGCCGACTCCTTATCCTGCGACTATGCCCTCGAGATCTAGACTCTCCAGCCAGGGGAAACGTCCTCTCAGCATCTACCTTGTCAAGCCCTCATAGAATCTTATATGTTTCAATGAGATTACCTGTCATTCTTCTAAACTCCAGAGAATATAGGCCCAATCTACTCAATCTTTCCTCACAGGACAACCCTCTCATCCCAGAAATCAACCTAGTAAACCTTCATTGTGCTGCTTCTAAGGCAAGTATATCCTTCCTTAGGTAAGGAGACCAAAACTGTACACAATACTCCAGGTGTGGTCTCCCCAAAGCCCTTTATAATTGCAGCAAGACTTCCTTACTCTTGTACTCCAACCCCCTTGCAATAAAGGCCAACATACCATTTGTAATTTATTCATCAACAACAACAACTTGCATTTATGTAGTGCCTTTAAATGCGGTAAAACATCCCAAGGCGCTTCACAGGAGCATTATCAAACAAAATTTGACACCGAGCCGCATAAGGAGATATTAGGACAGGTGACCAAAAGCTTGTCAAAGAGATAGGTTTTAAGGAGCATCTTAAAGGAGGAGAGAGAGGTAGAGACATTTAGGAGAGTTTATACTGGATCATAAACTATTGGCCATAATCTTCAAAGAAGTTAGATGTAATTAACACTAGTTTCTATAATACATCAACATCTAAAACCAAGAAAAATATAGTACCCAGGATCAACAAGAGAAGTAGAATGCATGCACTGAGCTACTATGGATGGTATCTTCAGCTAGAGGACCGCAGTATTGTAGAAGCAGTTACCAAAAAAAATCAAAAATATATAAGCTCTGCCTCAGCCTTGCTCTTCTGCTCACTTTTGAATATCTGCTACTGCCACAATTTGTCTGGCCTTACATTTCGCCCACAAACAACACCATAGGATTTACTGGTATATGTAGAAACTTTATGTTTCAAGACAAAGTTATGATATAAGAGAAAGAATTGTGTGGATTTGCTTTTTGATGGTACCATGATGCCAACTTCCACAAATCAGCACCCATGGTGTGTGAAGTTCTTTTAATGAAACATTGGAAAATGCATTTTTCTCTCTGTAATTAATGACTTAATAATGAAATTTCATTCTCAGAAATCATATCCTTCAAACTCATGTATTCCCATGATTTTATTAACAGGTCATTAGTTATAGAATTAAAAACAGGCATTGTCACAGTTTTCATCAGAAGACAAATTTACCCTTAGTGCTCAACCTAACAAATACTTTTACTGCTCTCTTGACGATAAATGTGGAATGAGAAAAGGCCATGCAGCCCATGAAGTCTGCTCCTTTCAACAAACCATTTACAATTTGCACAGGGGTTGGACTCTTGCTGACGACTGTTTTTATAAATGTAGCCACTGCAACTGAAGCCATTCTTGTAACTGTTCTATTGTACCCTGTAGGCCCTTTACAAGGCTGGTGAGAAGAGATTGGGGACAGATGAAGCTAAATTTATAGAGGTCCTGTGCTTAAGGAGCCCCTCTCAGCTACAAATAAGTAAGCAGATCGTTTGAAACTGTTGATTTTCCCTCCAAAATTTGAACAGAAAGAATGAATGTATTTGCAATTTTTTTTTAGCATTTGATGAGTACAAGGCCATTACCAATAGAAGCATAGAAGACAGCATTAAAAGTGAAATGTCTGGCGATCTGAAGACTTTGATGTTGGCAATGGGTAAGTCAAATGGAATGTTGTGCAAGGTTTAACACTTTGAATGCTAAAAGAAGACCACATACAAAAGGATTGTGTTTATATATTTCTCATCCAATTTTTCCTCTGATTTTCTTCCCTTCTTCCTCCTGAAGGTGAAGCCGCCTCTTTGAAGCACCTTTTGGATGCTTTCCTTTGTTAAAGCTGCTATGGAAATGCCAGTTATTCTTGTTGCTTGGTCGTAGTACCTCACTGAAGTGTTTATTTTTCATATCTGAGTCTGGGCAGTGAGTATCGGTGAGCGTTTGACCATAGGGACACCACAGCTGAATCCAATCTTATGTTTACTGAGTGTCCCCATGCACACTTCAAACGGATGGATAGTGATCAGAAGCCCTCAGGATCATTTTGTTCCTCCCCTCTAAATCCAGGAACGCTAAAGGCAAATATGTTTCACCAGTGTCGCCCTGGTTGAGAAACCTTCAGTATGGCTCAGTGTCACACCGTGCAGTGCATTTACTCACTGAGCCAGTGATGGTGGGGGGTGGGGGGTGGGGGGGGGGGAGTAATTTTCAAAGATTATTTAGTCTAACTTGCAATGATTTGATCCAAATTCTGGGCACTGCATTTTTCCTTAATATTTAAAACACAGTAAAGATGAGCAATCTCTTCTGAAGGTATATTGGGGTCTTTCAGGACATTTAGTAGTCACTAATAGGGGGTGAAAGGTAGCTCTGAGCAATTGTTTCTCTAATTTCTACCTGGAATTTGGTGTGGAACACTGTTCTGCTGGGGGTCCTCCCCATCAAATTCCTGTGGAGGAAGGGATGGTACTCGGGAAAGTTGAACATACGAAAATGACAGACAGAAAAGGCCAGCTGGTTCATTGAGCCTGTGCCATAAAGTCATGTAGCAATTCAGCTTGAAGACATGCAATGCTCCCACCTACCAGCAGCCAAGTAATCTTCTGGGAGAGGCAGAAAAACAGATTTTTTTTTTGCTGAATTGGCTTTTTAAAAAAATGTGAAAATCCTCTCTGACCACCAGAGGTGATCAAAACGAGTTCTAGGAGACCACAGTGACCATGAGGCACATCACATTTTCAGCGAATCTGCATGATCCAACAATCTGTTCCAGAGGTCGATGATCTTCTGCGAAAAGAACAGTCTGCTGAAAGTTTTCCTTCAATGCCCCGTGCATCAATTGGTTGTGTCTAAGGGAGTTCCTCACAAACAAGAATTCTGCCCAATACTTCCTTATATAGAACCATTGCCAGATGAGACGTGATGTGATTTTCATTGAGGTCCTTTGGAATGCTCGAGAACTTGTCAGTACTGATCCTGAAAAGGATTAATTATCTTCTCCTTCAATCCTTTTAATCTCAGCAGAGATAAGAAGACTGAAAGTTTATTTTGTTTAGCCCTTCAATGGCCTCTTCCCCTCCCATCAGAGGTGCCACTGCAATTTTTCATACTGTTGTCAGAGTGGTCACCTCTGATGCATTCATATAGGCTCAGACAACCCCCTTCGACTATGATAATCCCATTTCCAGGATTTGGGAGAGGGTTTGTATCCTTAATTATGGACACGTGGGAGTCCTGCTCCACTGTTCTTCCACCGGCGTTTCAATACAGGACCCTGAAATTTCAGGGCAAAAGAATTTATTCTTTTGTAGCCAAAAAGCACAAGTACTAGAAAGCTTGGCTCCTCATTAGAAGAATGTGGATGTACGTTCTTGGACATCCCACCACATGAACTCACGTGCCTCTACTTCTTTAGTTCTCGGCTGTGCTGATGAATGGAGCAGGGTGTGGAAGGAGAAGAGGGTCACTAAACTGGCAGGACTTTGATGTTCTATTAAATGATTATTTTTGTTTACTTTGTTTTAGTTAATTGTTCAAAGTCTACACCTGCCTACTTTGCTGAACTACTCCACAAAAGTGTAAAGGTAGGTTGGAATTGCAAATTGGGTTGAAGAAATTTTCTGTTCAGTTATTTTACTCATCACTAATGTACTGCTTTTTATTTGGGCTTCTTTTATGGACTCAGTGTTCATTATGTTTGCTCATGCAGACATTTTAACAAAACCAAAGAAAAATGGTAAATTCTATAAACTTTGGGCTGAATTTTATTCAAGCTATTTAATATCTGCCTCACATTAAAAAAAAAATTTGAGAGGGCACTGAACACAAACATTTATTTCACACTTGCAAGCTAAAGATTAAGTCGCCTAACAAGGCATATCGGGAGAGGGGGATTAAAAAAAAAAGTGACCAATCCCCAATGTGAAGAAGTAACAGTATTTCTGTTTTTTATTCTAACTTTCAGTAGTAAATAAAGGGGAGTGGCACTACTACACCCCTGCAAATACCACTGCTGCCCATCTACCAATGGAAGAGCTCGAGGGCAAGCACTACTGCTATACCCCTCAGAGGTGGGTGTAGCTGTTTCTACACCCTCGGAGTAATTGAAGGCAAGCCACATCCTTTCAGTGGATGAGGTGAACACCACAGCTGTGCCCTCTTGGAGATGGAGGTGAGGCCTAGTGCTCCAGCCTCTCGGAGGATGAAATGAGTGCCGTACTTTTAGCCTCCCAGAGGTTAAGGTGCTGACCCTCCTACTTGGAGTGCAGGCGCACATGCTATTGTTACATTGAATTACATAGTATTTTTTGGACACTAAGGGAATCGAGGGATATGGGGACGGGCAGGAAAGTGGGGTTGTGGTAGAAGATCAGCCATGACCTTATTTAATGGTGGAGCAGGCTCAAGGGGCCGTATGGCCCTCTCCTGCATCTATTTCCTATGTTCTTTATGTACAGCACAGAAACAGGCCATTCGACCCAACAGGTCCATGCCAGTGTTTATGCTCCACGTGAGCCTGCTCCCTCCCTACTTCATCTAACCCTATCAGCATATCCTTCTATTTCTTTCTCCCTCATGTGTTTATCTAGCTTCCCCTTAAATGTATCTATGCTAGTCGATTCAACTACTCCTTGTGGTAGCAAGTTCCACATTCTAACCACTCTCTGGGTAAAGAAGTTTCTCCTGAATTCCTTACTGGATTTATTAGTGACTATGTTATATTTATGGCCCCTAGTTCTGGCCTCCCCCGCAAGTGGAAACATCTTCTCTCAGTCTTCTCTTTTCTAGAGATAGGAGCCCCAGCCTGCTCAATCTTTCCTGATAGGTATAACCTCTCAGTTCTGGTATCACCCTAGTAAATCTTTTTTGCACCTTCTCCAGTGCCTCTATATCCTTTTAAACCCCCTCATCTCGACAGTGCAGAGTGAGGAATGTACATCACTGGGAAAAGGTCAAAGTTTGGTTGCCATTATTTCCCATGCTATATTATCCCCGATGTCTCCGTGGCAGCACATCACACTAATCCTGTAGCATCACTAATAAAGACAATTAAAACATAGGCACTGTTGAGCCCCACTAAACAGAATTAGCCATGGTTCATGATATTTAGAGACAATCCAGCAATAATAGAATCTAACTCTCCATCTTAAAAGAGAATATAGTCTTTTAATAATTTTTATTATGAGGGAGGGGGCTCGTGTGGAGCATAAACACTGGCATGAACCTGTTGGGCCGAATGGCCTGTTTCTTTGCTGTTCGTTCTGTGTAATTCTATGTAATAGTTTTAATCTTCACTTTAAGTGATTTTATTAAGGGGTCTGGATGGTACAGTTGGTAAGTTACTGGCACTTAGGGGTAAATTTTAACCCTAAGAATGGGTGGGTTGGGGGCAGGTGGGAAGGTAAAAATTGTGGAAAAGTATAACTCTACTCCAAGAGGCGGGTCAAGGGGCGGACAACCAACCTGCTCTCAGGAGGCGGGTCGGTCAGTGAAATCTTTTAAGGAGGCTGCGTGCCTCCATTTTAACAGCATTTTTATTTATAACTTCTGGGGTCCGGGATTCCCGGGCCTACTGCTTCACGTCACGTAAGAGGAGGTGAGAAGGCCCGGATCAACTTGTAAGTACCTTTAGTGCACTGCTGGTGGGTACAGAGGAGCAGGAGTGCTTCCCCCAGGCCCAACATGCTTATCTGCCAACCCCCTCCCCGTCCCATACGTCCGACTGCCCCCCCCCCATTATGTCCAACCACATCCTCCCACTATGTCCGACCTCCCCCACCCCCCCCCCCCCCCCGATCTCTGACCCCCCCCCACCCCACCACCAGGATCTCAGTTGGATGGGCTTCCCCCTGCATTCGCACCTATCCCAAGCACGGGTCTAGCTGCACCTGTCCCTTCTTCTCCCTGTATTGTTACTTGCCCATTTTCCTGTGATTTTTACTCATCACCCCCCCCTCTCCAGTGCAGTGTTCATTCTCTGTCCCAGATTCTTGTTCTGTGTATTTTGGAGTGATCTTTCTCTTGTGCAAATTGCATGACATGCTGTTCTGGCCCATCCTCGCAATATAAATCCTGATAGGGCTTCTAAAATTCTTGGGTTTATTCCTTGTTCAAATGCCTTTTGGTTTAGCTAAAATGATTTTTCGATATTCCTGTTGATTGGTTTAATCTTACATCAAGCGTTTGACAGTTAAGCACATGTATTTAAGTTTGTTATTATTGCATTACTGCTTTTCTGCTCTATATAAACTGGGAAATTACTGTCAGCAATGTTATTTTAAGAATGTTTAACATATATGCATTAAATTCTTCTCTCCACAATTGAACAGAGGCATTAGTCCATTTATTTAAAATGGGTTAATGCCTCCATTTAGTCCAGAAGAGAGGAATTTGACAGTAGCCCATTAAGTGCCAGTTTGGTAACATATCAACAGCAATTTTCAGTATATAAGGGGTCATTTGAAAATGGTGCGGTGTGCACGCCCAACATTCTGATACTCGCTGCCAGTGGGCACCCTACCAAGATCACAGAATTGG
The DNA here is from genome assembly GCF_035084215.1 of Heptranchias perlo. Lineage (NCBI taxonomy): Eukaryota > Metazoa > Chordata > Chondrichthyes > Hexanchiformes > Hexanchidae > Heptranchias > Heptranchias perlo. The sequence goes on along the minus strand of NC_090325.1, from coordinate 120,970,387 downwards.
AAAATTACCCTTATAGTGTCATGTTAACCTCTTTCCTTAAATTTAATTTTATTTATTTATATTTATCCTTGAGTTTTTTAACATTCATATATTGTAACTATTGCTTTCTGATTCAAAAATTTCAAAGATAAAGATGGTAAAATTGGTCTTGACTGGATTTCACCTCTCAAAAGTTTGAAAAGAGAAAAGTCCATGAGGCAAGCAGGTGTTCACTAATACTGGAGATTAAAGATGCTTTAATCTTAAAGTTTAAAAAATTGGCTTCACACTGTTTGGAATTGGAGTCCTAAAGTGATGCGAGACTACTTCCTCCAGCTGGGTCAAACAAAATGTCTAATTAATGCAAGTCCAGCTACAGTTATGCTGCTTATCTCGTGTCACCGCAATATGAAAACTGCTTTGCAATAGTACAGGACATGGGGGTGGATTTTCACCCCGACAGGAGATCCAGTCCATTTTGAGGGGCGGGCCTCATTATTTTTTTTTTATTCGTTCACGGGATGTGGGCGTCGCTGGCGAGGCCGGCATTTACTGCCCATCCCTAATTGCCCTCGAGAAGGTGGTGGTGAGCCGCCTTCTTGAACCGCTGCAGTCCGTGTGGTGACGGTTCTCCCACAGTGCTGTTAGGAAGGGAGTTCCAGGATTTTGACCCAGCGACAATGAAGGAACGGCGATATATTTCCAAGTCGGGATGGTGTGTGACTTGGAGGGGAACGTGCAGGTGGTGGTGTTCCCATGCGCCTGCTGCTCTTGTCCTTCTAGGTGGTAGAGGTCGCGGGTTTGGGAGGTGCTGTCGAAGAAGCCTTGGCGAGTTGCTGCAGTGCATCCTGTGGATGGTGCACACTGCAGCCACAGTGCGCCGGTGGTGAAGGGAGTGAATGTTTAGGGTGGTGGATGGGGTGCCAATCAAGCGGGCTGCTTAATCTTGGATGGTGTCGAGCTTCTTGAGTGTTGTTGGAGCTGCATTCATCCAGGCAAGTGGAGAGTATTCCATCACACTCCTGACTTGTGCCTTGTAGATGGTGGAAAGGCTTTGGGGAGTCAGGAGGTGAGTCACTCGCCACAGAATACCCAGCCTCTGACCTGCTCTCGTAGCCACAGTATTTATATGGCTGGTCCAGTTCAGTTTCTGGTCAATGGTGACCCCCAGGATGTTGATGGTGGGGGATTCGGCGATGGTAATGCCGTTGAATGTCAAGGGGAGGTGGTTAGACTCTCTCTTGTTGGAGATGGTCATTGCCTGGCACTTATCTGGTGCGAATGTTACTTGCCACTTATGAGCCCAAGCCTGGATGTTGTCCAGGTCTTGCTGCATGCGGGCTCGGACTGCTTCATTATCTGAGGGGTTGCGAATGGAACTGAACACTGTGCAGTCATCAGCGAACATCCCCATTTCTGACCTTATGATGGAGGGAAGGTCATTGATGAAGCAGCTGAAGATGGTTGGGCCTAGGACACTGCCCTGAGGAACTCCTGCAGCAATGCCCTGGGGCTGAGATGATTGGCCTCCAACAACCACTACCATCTTCCTTTGTGCTAGGTATGACTCCAGCCACTGGAGAGTTTTCCCCCTGATTCCCATGGACTTCAATTTTACTAGGGCTCCTTGGTGCCACACTCGGTCAAATGCTGCCTTGATGTCAAGGGCAGTCACTCTCACCTCACCTCTGGAATTCAGCTCTTTTGTCCATGTTTGGACCAAGGCTGTAATGAGGTCTGGAGCCGAGTGGTCCTGGCGGAACCCAAACGGAGCATCGGTGAGCAGGTTATTGGTGAGTAAGTGCCGCTTGATAGCACTGTCGACGACACCTTCCATCACTTTGCTGATGATTGAGAGTAGACTGATGGGGCGGTAATTGGCCGGATTGGATTTGTCCTGCTTTTTGTGGACAGGACATACCTGGGCAATTTTCCACATTGTCGGGTAGATGCCAGTGTTGTAGCTGTACTGGAACAGCTTGGCTAGAGGCGCAGCTAGTTCTGGAGCACAAATCTTCAGCACTACAGCTGGGATGTTGTCGGGGCCCATAGCCTTTGCTGTATCCAGTGCACTCAGCTGTTTCTTGATATCACATGGAGTGAATCGAATTGGCCGAAGACTGGCTTCCGTGATGGTGGGGATATTGGGAGGAGGCTGAGATAGATCATCCACTCGGCACTTCAGGCGAGCTGCAGGCAATATTGGGTAGCCTGGAAGCTGACTTGGGCCGAAAAAAGGTAGGTCTGGGAGCAGCTCCAGTCCTAGAAAGGAGCAGGATTGATGCAGCAGTGGCCCAGGTTGTTTTTGTGGATTCCTGCTCCTCGCAGCACCTGAAAAATAAATTAAAACTTACCTGCTGGGCTCTCCTTCGGCTGGACCGCCAGCTGACACTGGGCAGAGCCTGCACAGCGCACAGTCCGCCCAGTACTGACCTAAACTGGCAGTAGGGATCCTATATACCTCATAGGACTCTGACTTGAATATTAAAATGGCCTACCGCCTGACTCAGGCCGGGTGCTCCCGCCACCCAGCAGTGGGTCCTGGGGAAGAGGCAGAGGCCTACACTGTCATTGGGAATGGCACATTAAGTCAATCCTAGTGCCACCACCCCGTTTATGCCAGTCCGAGACATCAAAATCATCCCCATGGAGTGTAACTGTACTAATAAAGACTACAATGATAAATATTGAACCAAAAGAGCCCCTGATTTAATATGGTGAATCTACAATTTGCAAACCCCAGCATTCAGGTCTTTATATATGTAAAGTGAAATACAGTGCTTATCTGTTACACAATCATTATGATCAGAATGGATGATTTATGGCACTGGTGATTATTAAAAATTTTAGAACCTGTTACAATTTAGTCCCTAGGAGCATTTTTTTTTTGTAGAATAACCCTATATCTAACATCTAATAGAGGATTTGGAACAAGGCAGTACCTTTTTTAATGCAAAATGCAATAGGGGTTTGATGACATTACAACGGTGATCAACATAGGATTTCTGATGTGCTCACATACAAAAACAGTGCATGCTGATATCTCGCATACCAAACAGGAATCATTTTGCATTCAGTGGCACTGATATAATAAGAGCATGGTATTCTTTTGCAGGGTCTTGGCACTGACGAGAATACTCTCACAAGAATCTTGGTCAGCAGGTCAGAAATTGACCTCCTGGACATTCAAGATGAGTACATTAAACTGTATGGCAAATCCCTGTACGCTACTATCAAGGTAGGTCTGCAATCTTCATTGGTAAACATAACTTTTTTTTCTACTGCCTTGACAGTTTTCCTCCTCAATCTCTGTCATTGAAGCCTCTTGTTTTGATGACCTTCAGCTGATACAATGGGGCTTTAGAATTCTCTATGATCAGCAACAAATGAAGCAGATAAAAATTTGAAATGAATGGGGAGATTTAATAGAGGTGTTCAAAATCATGAATGGCTTTGATAGAGTAAATAAGGAGAAACTGTTTCCAGTGGCAGAAGGGTTGGTAACCAGAGGACACAGATTTAAAGTGATCAGCAAAAGAACCAGAGGCGACGAGGAAACATTTTTAACGCAGCGAGTTGTAATGATCTGGAATGCACTGCCTGAAAGGATGGGTGGAAGCAGATTCAATAGTAACTTTCAAAAGGGAATTGGATAAATACTTGAAGGGAAAAAATTTTACAGGGCTATGGGTAAAGAGCAGAAGAATGGGACTAATTGGATAGCTCTTTCGAAGAGTCGGCACAGGCACAATGGGCCAAATGACCTCCTCCTGTGCTGTACCTACTATGATACTATGAATTCATTATCATTCCCAATTATTCTGCGACATGAATGTAAATATGCTGCAATGTTGGTCTTTTCTGGTTAAGCTGTAAATAAGCATTGGGTCTTTCATAGTTTACAGTGTGCTTTAGATAGCCAACAGTAAACTGCTGAAAGTACATACTAGGATTAATTTACTCCAGAATCAAATCCTGCTTATTATTTTACTGAGATGTACAGTTCCTAACATGATTTCATTCAGTTCAGTCTTTGACGATGAATTCTAGTAGGGCATAAACTCTGATTTCTTTTTACATGATCAGATGGTTGATAGATTTAAAAAAAAAGACTTTCCACTGACACAGAAACATTCTTATTGGGGCTAATTATGTGATACTGTCATAATGCCAGCAGGATTGCAATGCATTTTGCATCATAGTATCATAGTAGGTACAGCACAGGAGGAGGCCATTTGGCCCATCGTGCCTGTGCCGGCTCTTTGAAAGAGCTATCCATTTATTCCCATTCACAATTAATGCTGAACTGCACATTGCCAATTTGAAACTTTTGCTAATAGCAGTTCAGGATGGCAGCACGAAGGGACTAGAGCAGATCTGATCCTTTTGAGAATACAGCTCCAGAGATGCTAATCAAGGAATTTCTGCAAAGGAGGGTTGCCTTTTTTGGAGCTAAGAACATTTGTCATTCAAGCGTACAGTTCAAAATGCCACCACATTTCCTTCTCCCACTGGGGAATCACTTAGCTGAAGCACTAGTTTAAGTAGTAGAAGTCATGTACTTCAGATTTTCACAAAGTGGAAGTACTGAGGTAAGACACAATAGAGTAAATTTTCATCTTCACCAATGAAAATTGGATGGGTTTTATAACAGTCATGCGATGTGCTCTGCCAGATTACCACCCATGCAGTGAAGATGAAAATTTGTCATAGAGGGAGTGCAGCGAAGGTTCACCAGACTGATTCCTGGGTTGGCAGGACTGTCGTATGAGGAGAGATTGGGTCAACTCGGCCTGTATTCACTCGAGTTTAGAAGAATGAGAGGGGATCTCATTGAAACATATAAAATTCTGACAGGGCTAGACAGACTAGATGCAGGGAGGATGTTTCCCCTGGCTGGGGGGTCCAGAACGAGGGGTCACAGTCTCAGGATATAGGGTAGGACATTTAGGACTGAGATAAGGAGAAATTTCTTCACTCAGAGGTTGGTGAACCTGTGGAATTCTCTACCACAGAAGGCTATGGAGGCCAAGTCACTGAATATATTTAAGAAGGCGATAGATAGATTTCTAGACACAAAAGGCATCAAGGGGTATGGGGAGAGCGCGGGAATATGGTATTGAGATAGAGGATCAGCCATGATCATATTGAATGGTGGAGCAGGCTCGAAGGGCCGAACGGCCTACTCCTGCTCCTATTTTCTATGTTTCTATGTTTCCAATTCCCACCACTTGGGGGCACCCGATGAGAACATGGGGGTGAGGGGGGATAAAGTATCGGCAGCCTGGTATTCACCTTGTCCACACCACACTCACGTCCCCTGCTATTTTAACAGGTTTATTTGGGGCAGAGTTAGAACCTCAGCCCAAAGCTCACAAGAGCAATCACTGCTTCACCAGCTGGACACTTCCATTTCCCACACCACTTGGGCCGAGAAATTCGGTGCACCTAAAAAGCTAAAAACAGATCACAGGGACCACGTGAAATTGGTACTACCAGCTCATTATCATGAGTCAGGCGTGCAGCCAGTGATTCCTGCATTACCTATTCGTTGCATGTCTGTTTGGGGACGTGGGAAATCAGACTTCACTGACAACACTTAAAGGCAGCACCAAAGGTGCACTCTGGCTGCAGTCAGCAAGGAAGAGGTACAGTGAGGGCACCCAGGCTCTCGTATGCAGCTTTGGAGACGCTGGTCCAAGCTGTCGACCCTGGTCCAAGCTGTTCCCTGGGCGGGTGTGGGGGCAGAAAGCCCTCCAGGTAACCCTTGCGCCGCAAGTGGGAAGAGGTCACTGAGGAGATTAATGCCAGGTGTGTAGCTCTGAGGACATGGCTGCAGTACAGAAAACAGTTTAATGACCTCACCAGTGAGGTCAAGGTAAGAATCTAACCTCTTACATCAACAACTCTCCTCAAACCTGCAGCGTTACTACTCACGATACTTCCCGCCCTGCTTCCCTTCACTCTCCTACAATCACTGCACCACACTTCACGTCATCTCCTTCTCCTGTTAGAAAATCAGATTTAGGATGGATGTCAAGGCCTGAGAGAGGGTGCAGAAGAGATTTACTAGAATGGTACCAGGGGTAAGGGACATCAGTTATGTGGAGAGATTGGAGAAGCTGGGGTTGTTCTCCTTAGAGCTGAGAAGCTTAAGAGGAGATTTGATAGAGGTGTTCAAAATCATGAACGGTTTTGATAGAGTAAATAAGGAGATACTGTTTCCAGTGGCAGAAGGGCCAGTGACCACAGGACATAAATTTAAGGTAATTGGCAAAAGAACCAGAGGCGACATGAGGAAACACTTTTTTACACAGAGAGTTGTTATGATCTGGAATGCACTGCCTGAAAGGGTGGTGGAAGCAGATTCAATAATAACTTTAAAAAGAGAATTGAGTAAATAATTGAAGGGAAAAAATTTACTGAGGAAAGAACGGGGGTGTGAGACTAATTGGATAGCTCTTTCAAAGAACCGGCACAGGCACGATGGGCCGAATGGCCTCCTTCTGTGCTGCAACAGACTATGACTATGATAATTGAAAGCAATATTACTCGGGATAGAATTTATTTTATTTTGTTTATTTACAAAATTAACATATTACATGCTTGCCATTGATTTCCTGTTACTCGGATGTAAATTGTTTCACGATGACTATGGACAATGACCTCATAATTGTTAAACCTTTAACATCATTATGCGCATTATTTGCCGAAATATGTTGAAGAACGCACCAGTAGTGAATAACCTGGCCTGCCACCGGACTATACTCAGAAAATATACTCCATTGAGTTTCACAGTCAGTACCAGCAATGACCGCACACAGATGAGCCAAAAACCAACTAAAATTCACAGTATAGGATTTATTCAGTGATCCTGTTCTCCCAGCGAAGAGCTTCACTTGACAGGATTGCAGATCAGTGAATTGGGTTATGATGTTGTAGCCCTATCTTTGATCTCCACTTTTTGAGCAAGGCTGTCTGCTAGGAGTGCAGGATATCTGACTTTATCCTTGTGTCTTCATAGTAAAATGTCTTGTATCTGCCATGTAAATTGAGTCTGTCATCTGTGTTGTGACCATTGTGCCTTCAGTCAGTTTTCTTCTTCATTGGTTAAGTTTCTGTGTTTTTCTAATTGATGAATAAGGAAAAGGTGAAAATAGGCAATCATATTATGCAAAAACCTTGTTTCAAGTTTCTCCCCAGTCACACTGCAGAAAAAAAATCTACCTGATTTCATGCAGCATAAAAAAACCTTTCTTCGAGATACAGCCGTCATCACACTTCCCACCCTAGCTCAGATAGAGAGGAAAGCTTTTAATAATATTGTAATTTTAAATAATGTGATTTTTTTTTGATCAGTGGATTGTCATATGTGCTAAGGAATAAACTTAGAGAAATTATCTGATGTAGAGATGCCTTGACTTCCACAAGCTGTAAATTTAGTTTAAGGAGCATTGCGACCCACTTTGCAGCACTCTTACACCAGCCAATACTGTGATCCTGGACTTACCTCCTGGATCCAGCTCTTCCTTCTCTCCTTCCATCATGCGCCATCCGGCCCCAAATGTTCACCTCCAGCTCCGTTCTCTCCTCACAACCCGCTGTTGGACTCTGCATCCGCCCCACTTCAGCCTTGAACTTACTCTTTCCCAACTCGTAGAGGTAATTCTCTGAACAAAGAAAGATGGAACTGTGACTTAGAAGAAGGATAACCTATTCTTACAAAAGAAAAACAGCAGGAAGGGTTTTCTTGTGCAGGGTTTTAGTTTTGGACTCGACTATTAAATATGGTTTGGCTAGCACATTGAGTGTTTCAACATCGTGGCATTAAATTTTTTTCTAAATGATATTTTACTGTCTACTTATTTCTGATTTTAGGATGAAACTTCTGGAGATTACAGGACTACTTTGCTTAAAATCTGTGGAACAGGAAATTAAACTGCCATTAAACAGATGAACAAATTAATGGTGCAGTTTGGATTTTAATGTAGAGAATAGATGAGCTTATGTTTGTGAACCTTTTAATTAGAGTGAAAGAAATAGTAATTTAATTGTCTAGTAATAATCTACTATATTGCATCTTAATTGCTCAGTTTTAAATGTGTGATAACAGACAGATTGGTTCCTGCCTCCCCGGAGGGTGTTAAACTGGGTCAAAGAGAGAAGAAGGGAGTTTGATGTTATTTCCAGCTCCTATTCTGTAAAATCACTCAACAAATTAATGGTTCTGGATTTACTCTAATCTCTGACTCAGTTATTGTTGGTGGGAATTCTACTGGAAGGGGTTCCGGTTTTAGAGTAGTGTAGAGATTGTTGCCTGGAATTAGATATAACCTATAGGTACTTTTGTGTATGCCAGTTTTTCTTTATAGATTAACAAAAGTTTATTCAATTACATTGTCTGTCATTGAATTGTTTGATTTGATTTTCTTCTCTTTAATCTTGCCATTTTCACAATATGAATGGTCAAATAACAATGTTCTCTCTGATCTTTCATTCAATCCCGATACCAGTCAAGGCTGCTCATTGTCATGGTAGAATCCAGTGTCTTTTCCCAATATCTTTAACCTCATACTATGATAATGGAGTCAGTGCCCTATACTGATGGCAAAACTGATATGGAAAAAATGCACCCAACAGTGTGAGAACTCTATAATTTGTTATTCAATGAACTAGAAGTTAAAGAGCCGTTTGGTCTGATTTTGAATAGATTCACTACACCAAATAGTTGCTGACAAATTTAATAATTTTCTACCTGCACTGCTCAAATGAACATTCAAGTCACAGAAAACACTGTGTTCTAGGTTTAAAAAAATATATTTTCCAGGTGATTTTTCTATGGAGCACCTCTAATACCAAAAAAACGCTGTGCCCTACATGTCTACACCTTGTGTGTAGTATATGATGGGCTCATTTGTGTTGTGTACACAACATGAACATTCTGTTGATGTTGCTTTATCGTGATTTATTTTTGGTGGTTTAACTGATCCGTGCCACATACCTTAAAGGTTTTTGTTGTTGATTTTTTAAAAATGGAAGTAAGAGCTGAGATGCATATTGTCTTCTTGGAGAGTAGAAGAAATCTATCCATTTCAGTGAGTCTCCAGAACATCTGAGAGTCTTGGAAAGCAATTAATTATATATATTGCAATATTGCAGCGTACTTATGCTGATAAAAGTTTGCATGACCTATCATATTTTGCCATCTCAAAAATGGTAAAGAATACAGACAAAGCAGTTCAAGAGTAGCCATGTCTACAGCGACTGACTGGCATTGTCCACTTTGGTTATAAAGTTTCACAGACATTCCAGCCTTCATTTTAAAATTAAAAATTAAAGCCTTAATAATTAGTCTGTAGCAGCATTTCTTTAGTAAACTGCTAAATTAATTGTAACTAGTTTGCTTATTCAGAATTAAAACTGTTAACGTTTAAATGATTTTCTTTGCTTGCAGATACTGTTACTTAAGAGCTGTGCTTGCTTTAGTTCTGTTCAACTGCATTTTTTCATTATGCTTTGTAACATCTCTGTATTACCTTAATAAAAAAAATTATATAACACATACATTTCAAAACAAAGCTCTATGAATTATTTCCTTATTGTCTCTATCTTTAATTGGAAAGGCTCAGCTTATAAAGCAGACAACATGGGGGGTAATGTGAACCAGCCCCCACCCCCCACGATGGGCGGAAGAGTGTCGGGGGGAAGGATGTGGGAGGGATTAAATTGCTAACAATGTGAAACCTGAACCCAATCTGCCGTGAACGCACCGACTTCCGGTTTTCCCGCAGCGGGTTGGGGGACAGCCGAGCAAACTGCTCTGGAGAGGTGGGTCAGTGATTTTAATATGTTAATGAGACTCCATTCCTCAGATTTTGGCAGCCACTTAAATTTAACATTGGCCAACTGGATTTCTCAGGGCTCGGGAAACCCGGCAGCTGAAGGGAGGCGGGAGCTGCCAGATCCATCAGGTAAGTGCTTTTCCAGCATTGCTTGTTGGCCCCTTAAGCAAACCTGCCATGATCTGGCTCCCTTCCTGCGATCAGCCAACTCCCCCGCGATCGGCTGATCACCTCGTGATGTGTTCCACTCCCCCCCCCTTACCATGCGATCTCTCCCTCCCTCCTCGCTGCCATGCTCTGACTACCCCCACCCCCAACTGACCCCCAATCTTCTCAATTGTCAGGGACCGTCCTCAGCAGTCCCTGGCTGCTGCCTTTTACCGCTAGCTTTCCTGCCCGGCAGCCGGCCAGCCTCTCAATCTGGCTGGCTGCCGGGCGGGAAACGGAGTAAAAAAATTCTAATAAGGTCCTGCTGAACTGCCTTCCCGGGATTTCCAGGTTTCCAGGACGTTGACAAGCTCCCTCACCACCTCCCCGTAAATATTGGGAGGCATGTATTTTGCTAAAAATATTAACAAACCAGGTACATGGCAAACAGAAATCTGCTATCATTATTTATCCTAATATGCAAATACTTAAACCTTAAAGAAAGTTAAATTGAGACCAAAGTAATATTTTGTAAGGGAAACCAGAACATAAAATAAAGTCTGAACGCGCAATATGCAATTAACGATTGGAAATGTGAATAATGACAGTGCTGGTAATTGGAACATTTTCAACTTTACACTTGGTAGCAATACTGGACATTCCCAGGTTAGATATGATATGAATCAGGTGCAAAACAGAGCACTTCTGCATTACAATGACAATGCACTTAAAATTCCTCTTTTGAAGTTGAAGTTAAATATAACATCATGACATTTCCATTCTCCTCACTCCTTGTTCGTATGGATGCTAAGCGGGAGTTTGCCAAATCCCAGGAATGCCGAATCTGAAAGTAGTTTTAATGCATTCATGGAACGCATTTGAGACGATTTCCTAGAGCAATATGTCATGGAACCAACTAGGGAACAGGCTATTTTAGATCTTGTGTAATGAGACAGAGTTAATTAGTAATCTCACAGTAAAGGATCCTCTGGGGAAGAGTGATCATAATATGATAGAATTTCACATTGAATTTGAGAGTGACATAATTAAGTCCGAAACTGGAGTCTTAAACTTAAATAAAGCCAATTACGTAGGTATGAAGACCAAGTTGGCTAAGCTAGATTGGGAAATTAAAATAAAGGGTATGTCAGTTAAAAAGCAATGGCAAACATTTAAAGAAATATTTCAATAGTCTCAACAAATATACATTCCATTGAGAAATAAAAACTCCATGGGAAAAGTGATCCACCCATGGCTAACTAAAGAAGTTAAGGATAGTTTCAGATTAAAAGAAGAGACCGACAATGTTGCCAAGAAGAGTAGTAAGCCTGAGGATTGGGAGAGTTTTAGAAACCAACAAAGGACGACCAAAACATTGATAAAAAGGGAGAAAATAGAATATGAAAGTAAACTAGCAAGAAATATAAAAACAGATTGTAAGAGATTCTACAAGTATGTAAAAAGGAAGAAAGTAGCAAAAGTAAATGTTGGTCCCCTAGAGGCTGAGACAGGAGAAGTTCTAATGGGGAATAAGGAAATGGCAGCTGTGTTAAACAAATAGTTTGTATCTGTCTTCACAGTAGAAGACACAAAAAGCATACCAGGAATAGTGGGGAACCAAGGGTCAAATGAGAGTGCAGAACTTAAAGTAATTATTATCATTAGAGAAAAAGTACTTGAGAAACTAAAGGGAATAAAAGCTGATAAATTACCTGGACCTGATGGCCAAGGGTTTTAAAAGAGGTGGTTGCAGAGATAGTGGATGCGTTGGTTATGATCTTCCAAAATTCCAAAACGGGCCCAGCAGATTCGAAGGTAGCAAATGTAACCCCGCTATTCAAGAAAGGAGGGAGAGAGAAAACCGTGAACTACAGTTAGCCTGACCTCAGTCATCGGGAAAATGTTGGAATCCAATATTAAGGAAGTGGTAACAAGGCATGTAGAACATTATAATATGATTAGGCAAAGTCAATGTGGTTTTATGAAAGGGGAATCATGTTTAATAAATTTATTACAGTTTTTTTGAGGATGTAACTAGCAGGGTAGATAAAGGGGAGCCAGTGGATGTCGTATATTTGGATTTTTAAAAGGCATTCGATAAGGTGCCACATAAAAGGTTGTTACACAAGATAAGGGATCATGGGGTTGGGGGTAATACAGTAGCATGGATAGAGGATTGGTTAATGGACAGAAAACTGAGAGTAGGGATAAACGGGTCATTCTCAGGTTGGCAGGCTGTAACTAGTGGGGTGCCACAAGGATCGGTGCTTGGGCATCAGCTATTCACAATCTATATTAATGACTTAGATGAAGGGACCGAGTGTGATGTATCCAAGTTTGCTGACAATACAAAGCTAGGTGCAAAAGTAAGCTGTGAGGAAGACACAGAGTCTGCAAAGGGATATAGGCAGGTTAAGTGAGTGGGCAAGAAGATGGCAGAAGGAGTATAATGTGGAGAAATGTGAGGTTATTCACTTTGGTAGGAAGAATAGAAAAACAGAATATTTTTTAAATGGTGAGAAACTATCAAATGTTCGCGTCCAGAAAGACTTGGGTATCCTGGTACAAGAAACACAAAAAGTTAGCATGCAGGTACAGCAAGCAATTAGGAAGGCAAATGGCATGTTGGCCTTTATTGCAAGGGGGTTGGAGTACAAGAGTAAGGAAGTCTTACTACAATTGTACAGGGCTTCAGTGAGACCTCACCTGGAGTGCTGTGTACAGTTTTGGTCTCCTTATCTAAGGAAGGATATACTTGCCTTGGAGGCGGTGCAACGAAGGTTCGCTAGATTAATTCCTGGGATGAGAAGGTTGTCCTATGAGGAGAGGGTGGGTGGAATGGGTCATATTCTCTGGAGTTTAGAAGAATGAGAGGCGATCTCATTGAAACGTGTAAGATTCTGAGGGGGCTTGACAGGGTAGATGCTGAGAGGTTGTTTCCCCTGGCTGGAGAGTCTAGAACTAGGAGGCATAGTCACAGGATAAGGGGTCGGCCATTTAAGACTGAGATGAGGAGGAATTTCTTCACTCAGGGTTGTGAATCTTTGGAATTCTCTACCCCAGAGGGCTGTGGATGCTGAGTCGTTGAGGAGATTCAAGGCTGAGATCAATAGATTTTTGGGGAAACAGGGGATATGGGGATCTTGCAGGAAAGTGGAGTTGAGGTTGAAGTTCAGCCATGATCTGATTGAATGGTGGAGCAGGCTTGAGGGGTCGTATGGCCTACTCCTGCTCCTGTTTCTCATATTCTTATGTTTAAGCTGTGATTTCATATCCACTGGGAACTGGACTGAGTCTTCATAAATTTAATATATGCTGTCCCATATTGCTCTATGGAACAGAATAAACTGTTATCCCCTTTGTCTTTTGGAAGTGTTGACCTCAAGTTTTAGAGGTGAAAGGACAGAGCAGGTGTTTTAATTTGCTGTGCAAAAGGCTCCAAATATATAACATTTCTTCACAGTGCAAGTAACTGCAAACCCTGGCTTTCACTATCATTGTGGCACAAATCAAAGTAGATGTTTGAAATAGATTCCCAAGGAAATAACTTAATGCTTTATTGAATTAACTCATTTTAAAAATATTTAATGAATATGTTGAGATAGAAGGACATAGAACTGTAGGCTGACACAGCCAATCCCAATCCTCTCCTTACGTGCTGTCCATGTAAATGCACTTTACAGGAAGAGTGCTTGGATAACAATCAAGAATTGAACCTTGACTGGTTTCCTCTCTCATTTAAGGGGCACTGAGGCCAAATTATAGCTTCTCTACTGCCACCCTGTCTGAAATCAGCTAATACACCCGATGAAAGCTGGGATCTTCCTGGTTTGTAGTGCTCAGTGCGATGCCAGATGTTATAATTACCAAATAAGCTACCAGGGAAGCATGGAGATAGCTCTCATACATGAAATACATGGAATCATTTTGTGAGTCTCCACTCCTAGTGTGAAACCTCACTCGACAGGAGCAGAATTGGCTCTATTATGTTATAGCCTTGTCTCGTCTTCCACTTGCACTCCCATCAAGTGAGGCTTGACACCAGGAGCAGAGCCTCAAAGATATTCCCATTTTGTCAAGGAACACTTGTAGGATGTTATCAACTAAATAAAATTAATCTGAATAAATATTTTGTTGTCCACGAGAATACAGTAGACTTCTTGCGTCAGTTTGTAATCAGATTATACCAGTGGAAATATGATGCTTATTTTCACTATTATTTCTCTGCATGGGTGTTATCAATAGAAATTGTACACATACAAAACATCAACATAATTTCAGATGTAGCGCAAAAACAAATGGAAATGTAATTGGATTAATTAGGTGCAGTCATATTGTGATTTATGACATATAAATTGAATTAAAGCAGAAATTGAAATTGTCCAATCATTGCCCCATGGTTTATAAACAAAGGTGTCCATCAGACACTGTCACTTTAAGATTGTTGTTTTCATCCACTGATTATGTAAAGCTTTTTTTCCTTCATATAATTGAAATGTACTTTAAATATTGTGAGATAAATTACAGGAAATTTCAAATAAACCAAATAGAACCAACAAATAATATTCTGATATCTCATTTTTTAAAAATCATTCTAGTGTATCATAATTGTTGAAGCAATTATTTATTGTGGGCATTGAATGGTTTCTTAGAAGTTTACAAGCACAAATCATTTATTGTCAGTGGCACTCCAGACAAATTGAAGTTATTCATGTGATACTGTAATTTGGCATAAATTAAGTCTACTTACCTTGTATATTTCTTAAATTGTTCTTGTATTGAAATACTGCTTCCTTGTTAGCAAGTGTGATTAAGGTTTTTTTTTAATCAAGTCTTACTAAAAAATTTAAAGCTTTTTGAAGTTAGAAGTTTTACGGGTTTGTTTCCTGCTACTTTTTTTAAAATTTGGTAATTTGTTTTAATTGTCCCATTTTTCTTTTTTGCGGTTTCATATAATTGTGTAATGCAGTACACATATTGTGATCAATTAATGGTCAATCTAGAGTTTATTTGTAATATATATCAATAAATAATGATTTGCTGCATGACCTTCCAGCACAATGTGATGGTTGATAAATGTATGGTGATACAAGTATCATTCAATAAAAACTGAAGAATCACAGGGGGTGAATTTCCTCAGGGCTTCTCCTTCTCTGCCACCATCACTTTGGCAGAAAATTGACGGAAACCACTGAAGTTATGGAGATGGAGCGGGAGAAGCCCTGAGGAAATTCACTCAATCCCGCATTTCCCCATAATTTGAATAATCCTACATTTAGAAAAGTATGTGATTGTAGACACGACAGATTATAATAATGTAACTGTCTACTGATCTCTCATTTTTAATCTTATGGTAAATTTAGAACATATATTGATTCAATAACATTAATGCTATAATAGTTGTATAATACCACTCAATCTTCTGTGGCATTGCACACAAGGGAATAATTTTGATTTTGGTGTAAAACTGGCAATATCAATTCAGCCACCGGTAATACATCTCCCCCCATTTTCATTTCCATTGGCTCTGTCACTGCCTGATTTTCCTCCCTGCAATCCGCCCAAGCAAATGAAATTATAAAAATAAGGATAGAATGTATGGGGTAGAATTTTGTCTCTACTGTTAGG
This sequence comes from Heptranchias perlo, assembly GCF_035084215.1. Lineage (NCBI taxonomy): Eukaryota > Metazoa > Chordata > Chondrichthyes > Hexanchiformes > Hexanchidae > Heptranchias > Heptranchias perlo. Next base: position 120,954,791 of record NC_090325.1, on the reverse strand, counting down.
ACATGAATTACATGATAATTCATGCCCAGACAATACAGACAAAAATCTACCCCATACATTCTAAAACATGACAAGTTGTCATTACACACTCCCTTCATGTAATGACCAACTTGAACAAGAGAAAGTTCAGCCATCTCCCCTGACTGTCAACATCTTGGGGGTCACCACTGAGTAGAAGCTGAACTGGGCCAGCCATATCAGCACTATGGCTACAAGAGCAGGGCGGAGACTGGGTGCTCTATGACGAGTGGCTCACATCCTGACCTACTCAAAGCCTCTCTACCATCTACAAGGCTCAAGTCAGGCATGTGATGGAATATTCACCACTCGCCTAGATGAGTGCAGCTGCAACAACACTCAAAAAGCTTGACAACATCCTGGACAGGCCATTTTGCTTGATAGGCACCACTGCCACTGGACTCAATATCCACCCCATCCATCACTGGCACAAAGTTGCTGCAATATGTACTATTTGCAGGATACAATGCAACAACACCTCCATCCCTGTGACCTCTACCAATGAGAAAGACAAGAGTAGCAATGTTGTGGGAACATCATCATCTCCAAGTTTTCCTTCAAATCACATACCATCCTCTAAGGACAACTAAGGATGGGCAATCAATGCAACCTCTTCATGTGGCCCACATCCTGAGATCGGCAGATGTGAAGTGACTTTATTTGGTGAATCAATCTTAATGTTCTGAAAGTTCTCAGTTATCCCCTTACTCTGGCAGCTGGTTGCCGGCTCTCCTGTTCCATTTTCTCTGTTTGTTTTGCATGCTCTTCATGCTATGGGGATGCCTAATTAGGGAGATAGCAACAGGAGTAGGTCATTTAGCCCCTCAAGCCTGTTTAGCCATTCAGTTAGATCATGGCTGATATGTAACCTAACTCCATATACCCACCTTAGCCCCATATCCCTTAATACCTTTGGTTAACAAAAATCTATCAATCTCAGATTTAAAAGTAACAATTGAGCTAGCATCAACTGTGGAAGGGAGTTCCAAACTTCTACCACCCTTTGTGTATAAAAGTGATTCCTAACTTCACTCCTGAAAGTCCTGGTTCTAATTTTTAGGCTATGTCTCCTAGCCCTAGACTCCCCAACCAGCAGAAATAGTTTCTCTCTATCTACCCGATCAGTTCCCTTTAATATCTTGAAAACTTCGTTCAAATCACCTCTTAATTTTCTAAATTCCAGGGAATGCAACCCTAGTTTGTGTAATCTCTCCTCGTAATTTAACTCTTGGAGTCCAGGTATCATTCTAGTAAATCTTCGCTGCACTCCCTCCAAGGCCAATATATCCTTCCTAAGGTGCGGTGCCCAGAACTGAACACAATACTTCAGGTTGGTCTAATCAGGGCTTTGTATAGCTGGAGCATAACTTCTACCCACTAGTATTCTAATCCTCTAGATATAAAGGCTAGCATTCCATTAGCCTTTTTGATTATTTTCTGTACCTTTCCATGACGTTTTAATGATCAATGTACATGGACCCCTAAGTCTCTTTGGACCTCCACTGTTTTGAGCGTTTCACCATTTAGAAAGTATCCTGATCTATCCTTTTTAGGTCCAAAGTGGATGACCTCACACTTGCCTACATTGAAATCCATTTGCCACAGTTTTACCCATTCAGTTAATCTATTAGTATCTCCCTGTAATTTTATACTTCCATCTACACTGCTTACAATGCTGCCTATCTTTGTGTCATTGGCAAACTTGGATATGTGGCTCTCTATCCAGTCATCTAAGTCGTTAATAAATGCAATGAATAGTTGGGACCCCAACACAGATCCCTGTGGAACACCATTAGTCACGTCCTGCCAATTTGAGTACCTGCCCATTATCCCTACTCTCTGTCTCCTGCCACTCAGCCAATTTCCTAACCAGGTCAATAATTTGCCCTCAATTCCATGAGCTTCAACTTTAGTCCCTTAGAGGGACTTTATTGAATGCCTTTTGGAAGTCAATGTAAACAACATCCCTAGACATTCCCCTGTCCACTACTTTAGTCACCTCTTCAAAAAATTCAATCAGGTTTGTCAGGCATGACCTACCCTATACAAATCCATGCTGGCTCTCTCTGATCAGTTGAAAATTTTCAGGCTGTTCAGTCACTCTATTCTTAATTATAGACTCTAGTAATTTCCTGACAACAGATGTTAGGCTAACTGGTCTATAATTCCCTCTCTCACCTTTCTTAAATAGTGGAATTTTCCAATCTAAATGAACAGTTCCTGAATTGAGAGAACTTTGGAAGATTATAGTTAGGGCTTCTGCAATGTTCTCACCTACTTCCTTTAAAACCTCGGGATGGAAACCATCTGGGACTGGGGATTTGTCAATCTTTAGTGCAATTATTTTCTTCATTACTGTTAAGACCTTCTTGGTCTGTAGACCCTGCTTAGTGAGTGTCCACACGTAGGGAAGAGGTCCTTTCAATGATGCCTGACTCTAAGAGCCTCCAATCTAGTCTCTTCCTTGTCTTCATCCTCTTCCTCTTCATAACAGCAAAGTAAAGGTATTACCATTGAACAATGCATGTTTAAAGTGCAAAGCAGTACTTTGAGCAGAGCTGAAAGAAGTAGCAGCAAAGGACCTGACACAACCTTCAAAGTACTAAAAAGGTCGCTGTGCAGGCAAAGAAATACCAACCTTTAGTAGCAGCACAAAAAAAGTTCTCCTCAGTGTGGTATCCACCTCAGAGATACGTTGCAGCAGCTCTTGCTGCCACTGATATAGTGGCGACAACTATTTAGGGCAGGTTTGGGGTGAAATGGAAAAGAATGGGGCACAGGAATTCAGCACGCCTATTTAAATAGGCCAGAATTTTAAAATTCTCATCCTTGTTTTCAAATCCCTCCATGGCCTCGCCCTTCCCTATCTCTGTAACCTCCTCCAGCCCTACAACCCTCAGAGATCTCTGCACTCCTCCAATTCTGGCCTTTTTTGCATCCCCGATTTCTATCGCTCCATCATTAGCGGCCATGCCTTCAGCTGCCTAGGCCCTAAGCTCTGGAATCCCCTCTCTAAATCTTTCTGCCTCTCTATCTCTTCTCCTTTAAGTTGCTCCTTAAAACCTACCTCTTTGACCAAGTTTTTGGTCACCTGTCCTAATATCTCTTTATGTGGCGTGATTTACTAGGATGATGCCAGAACTGAGAGGTTATACCTATCAGCAAAGATTGAGCAGGCTGGAAAAGAGAAGACTGAGGGGTGACCTGGTAGAGGTCTTTAAGATTGTGAAAGGGTTTGATAGGGTAGACGTAGAAAAGATGTTTCCACTTGCAGGGGATACCAGAACTAGGGGCCATAAATTTATGATAGTCACTAATAAATCCAGTAGGGAATTCAGGAGAAACTTCTTTACCCAAAGAGTGATAAGAATGTGGAACTTGCCACCACAAGGAATAGTTAAGGCAAATAGTGTAGATGCATTTAAGGGAAAGCTGGATAAGCACATGAGGGAGAAAAGAATAGAAGGGTATGCTGATAGGCTTACATGAAGTAGGGAGGGAGGAGGCTCGTGTGGAGTATAAACGCTGACATAGACCAGTTGGGCCGAATGTCCTGTTTCTGTGCTTTTTTTTATTCGTTCATGGGATGTGGGCGTCGCTGGTAAGGCCAGCATTTCTTGCCCATCCCTAATTGCCCTTGAGAAGGTGGTGGTGAGCCGCCTTCTTGAACCGCTGAAGTATGTGTGGTGAACATTCTCCCACAGTGCTGTTAGGAAGGGAGTTCCAGGATTTTGACCTACGACGATGAAGGAACGGCGATATATTTCCAAGTCAGGATGGTGTGTGCAGGTGGTGTTGTTCCCATGTGCCTGCTGCCCTTGTCCTTCTAGGTGGTAGAGGTCGCGGGTTTAGGAGGTGCTGTCGAAAAAGCCTTGGCGAGTTTCTGCAGTGCATCCTGTGGATGGTACACACTGCAGCCACGGTGCGTCGGTGGTGGAGGGAGTGAATGTTTCGGGTGGTGGATGGGGTATCAATCATGCGGGTTACTTTGTTCTGGATGGTGTTGAGCTTCTTTAGAGACTCGATGTAACTCATAGCTTATCTCTTCTTCACCACAAGTTGCTGGATTTTTTGTGAACTAATAATGGCGGGTGCCGTTAATTTGCCACTATTTTTCCAGAAATTTCTGGGCCATTATTACTGAACTCTCCCCAAGCTGTTGTTCCCACGGGGCAGCCCCATCAATGACTTCACCTGGAGTTCGATAAATGCCTAAAGGCACTGATTTATTTTAAGTTTTAAATTATTATATATAATTTATATTACTGGGAAGGAGAGATGACTATGGGGTAATTTCCCCTTCTCAATATCTCGTGAATTAAATGTTTTTGACAGAATGGGGGGAAAGACCTCTTTCTTATTGATCTCTAAGGGGCCTAAAAACATTTTGTGCAGTGCCATGGATGTGTTTATGTCACTAAACATGACGTTTAGTGGCACAGACCATAAATAACCCTGCATAACCCTGCATGTGTTGTTGATATTTATTATCCCATATAGTTTATTACAACTAACCAAGAAATGAAGTATTGCACTTATTAATAACCGATAATGTAGTTGAAGTAAGGAACACAACAAATTTGCTGCTTCCATATACACTAAGGACTTGAAAAGGAAGTGCGGCTGCAAATGACAGGATGCAGGTCACCAGGAAGGATGGCTGTAGTTTTTCATAACAATAAGGAACAAAAAATTAGTCATTTTTATTGGATTAAATGTGTTTGAAAATGAATTGTTTACAGAGTTGTGCCTGATTAAACTGTGTTTATGTTTTGTTAACATTCAGTGGAAAACTGATGTTTAAGCTTGGCAGGAAATGTAAAGCTCTTCAATTTAAGGGTATTTTTTTATTTACTGCTTCATTTTTGTGCACACTGCATATCGGCAGCAAGAATATACAAGGTAACTTGTACCTTGGGATATGGAACTTGTTCCATGTATAAATGATGTAACAATTTGGCCTGAAGTACTTTCCCATGAGCCATGGCAGTGCAATACAGTTCAAACAGTTGAGTGTTCTTACTTAGTACCAGTAAATGCTGATTGCAACTATAGAAACTTGTGTTGAAAAACTGCCATACTTCCTACTACACTGTTCAGGCCATGACTTCACTATTAAAAATTATCAATCTACATTATTAAAAATCTGTGTATATGTGAAGCTAGAACCATATATCATAACGTTGTAGAATATGTTCCCTTTCATCAATCAGATCCAAGAGGGAGAGCAGAAGAGAGAGAGGGGGAGGCAAGTCCTGGGACAGTTAAAGGTGATTTTTTAAAAAATTCTGTCTGTAAGCAATGCCACAGGAAAGCAACTACTAAGGTAAAAATTGTTCAACAATATATTACAATTGGTTCAGATAAATTCAATTTAAACCAAATGAAGCCTTGAATGCAAATTTATATAATTTTTATGATGAAAGGTTGTATGCAAATTTCACCAAATACCCAATGCACCACTTCACTTGTACTTTTATATGATGAAAATCTTGCATGAATATAGGAATACAATGATATAACCCTCATGGTGAGGGGGTGAGGGGCAAGGAGGTTCACTGACCTCAATTTTAACTGAATTATAAACTTTTTGTTATATTAAAATATGACTTTTCAGAAGTTAGTTTCCAAATATCTGCTGAAAAAAAAGTAGCTTGGGAAGATTTATATTTAGTTGTTAAGATTTGTTTTGAATCATAGAATGGTTACAGAAGGAGGCCACTTGGCCAATCGAGCTCATGCCAGCTCTTTGTAAGAGCAATCCAGTTAGTCCCATTCCCCTGCTCTTTCCCCATAGCACTGCAAATTTTTTCCCTTCAAGTATTTATCCAATTCCTTTTTGAAAGCCATGATTGAAGCTGCTTCCATCACCCTTTCAGGCAGCACATTCCAGATCATAACTACTCGCTGCGGAAAATAGTTTTTCCTCATCTCGCCTTTGTTTCTTTTGCCAATCACCTTAAATCTGTGTCCTCTGGTTCTCAACTCTTCCACCAATGGGAACAGTTCTCTTTATTTACTTGATCTAAACCAGTCACGATTTTGAACACTTCTATCAGATTTCCTCTCAACCTTCTCTGCTCTAAGGAGAACAATCCCAGCTTCTCCAGTCTACTCACATAACTGAGGTCCCTCATCCCTGGAATCATTCTAGTAAATCGTTTCTGCAGCCTCTCTGAGGCCTTCACATCAGTTGTAGCCGAACCAGTGTTTTACAACACTGGTTAGTCTCAGAAGACTAACACGGGACGCAACCAACAGAGTACCCTTCGTCGTCCAGTACTTCCCCGGAGCGGAGAAACTACGCCATGTTCTCCGCAGCCTTCAACATGTCATCAATGATGACGAACACCTCGCTATGGCCATCCCCACACCTCCACTACTCGCCTTTAAACAGCCACCCAACCTCAAACAAACCATCGTTCACAGCAAATTACCCAGCCTTCAAGAGAACAGCGTCCACGACACCACACAACCCTGCCACGGTAACCTCTGCAAGACATGCCAGATCATCGACACAGATACCACCATCACACGAGAGGACACCACCCACCAGGTGCACGGTTCATACTCCTGTGACTCGGCCAACGTTGTCTACCTCATACGTTGCAGGAAAGGATGCCCCAGAGCATGGTACATTGGCGAGACCATGCAGACGCTGCGACAACGGATGAACGGACACCGCGCAACAATCGCCAAACAGGAGGGTTCTCTCCCTGTCGGGGAACACTTCAGCAGTCATGGACATTCAGCCACCGACCTTCGGATAAGCGTACTCCAAGGCGGCCTTCGAGACACACGACAACGCAAAATCGTCGAGCAGAAATTAATAGCCAAGTTCCGCACCCATGAGGACGTCCTCAACCGGGATCTTGGGTTCATGTCACACTACACGTAACCCCACCAGCGAACAAATGTTATCTGTTTTTAATATAACGGGTCATTGACTGTCTTCCTTATCTCTCTCTCTCTCTTTTTTTTTGGGGGGTTGTATATTCAGTGGCCTTTTAGATGACACCTCTCTGTCTGCTCACTGTGATTGCCTTGGCAACGGGCAGTAATCACCAGGCTTTGTTCTGTGATCTTAAAATGCAAAGGATTCGAAATTGTCTTTTCCACACTGCCTGAGGAAGGGGAAAGCCCCCGAAAGCTTGTGGGATTAAAAATAAAATCGTTGGACTATAACTTGGTGTTGTAAAATTGTTTACAATTGTTAACCCCAGTTCATCACCGGCATCTCCACATCATTACAAAGGTTCAACATAACTTCCTTGCTTTTGCACTCTATGGGCCCGATATTAGGAGGACGGTAACGCGCCCAGTGAAATCGGGGTGCTCCGCACCCAATCGCAGCTTGATTGAAGGTACTTATCTTTGCTTTCGGGTTTTGCACTGGAAAGCTGCGCAGCGGGCGGACTGCGCAGGCGCATCATAGGCTGTCAGCTGGAGGAACCCTATTTAAAGGGACAGTCCTCCACTGACAGATGCTGCAGAAAATAGGCAAAATTACAGCATGGAGCAGCCCAGGGGGAAGGCTGCTCCCAGGTTTAAAGATACCTCACTCCAGGTCTTATTGGATGGGGTGAGGAGGAGGGGGATTTCAGAGATCTTCTCCCCAGCGGGCGGGAGGAACCAAGAAGGCCTCTGCCACCAAGAAGGCCTGACTCGAGGTGGCAGAGGAGGTCACCTGCACCACCAACATATCGTGCACCTGCATACAGTGCAGGAGGCGCTTCAATTACCGAAGTAGGTCAGCCGAAGTGAGTACACTTACTCATTCCCCTACACTCCGTCTGCCACATCACCGCCCCCAACCCACATCTCCTTCTGCACTGCCAATACTACTCTACCACATCACTCCTCATACCCACTCAAAGCTCATCCTCATCTTACCTGCACTTACTCACCTCGCCAGTACTCATCCCACCACTACCACTCAACCCAATCCTCATACAATCTCATGGGCTCTATCTCATACTCACCCACTCATGCATCTCTTTCACGGTCAGCCTCACTCAACCTGCCACTACCTGTGCTGCAGCCACAGGGGACGCATCACATATGTGCAGTAGGAAGCGTAAGGCAAACGTGTCGTGAGCATGAAGGGAACGGACAAGGGTGTTTGAGGGTTTGTCATGGTTTTTAATTATATTTGATTTCTGATCAACTCACACTACATATTATATTGTCACCACTACTGCCACATCTTTGCGAATCTTGTTTGGTTTGTGCAATAATGCCCTTTCCTGAGGATCACTATGAAGACCCACAACTGATGCCACCCATTGTGTCACTGCAGAGTGGGTGTAGGTGTATTTGCACGGCTCTTTTGTGCAGACAACTGAGAGACGTCGGCGATGTCCCCGGTGGCACCCTGGAAGGATGTGGAGGAGAAGTTGTTGAGGGCAGTGGTGACTTTGACAGTGACAGGTAAGAAGATGGTGCTCGGGCCAGCCGGGAGCAGCTCGGCATGAAGAAGGCTGCAGATGTCCACGACTACATGTCGAGTAACTCTGAGCCTCCGTGTGCACTGCTGCTCAGAGAGGTCCAGGAAGCTGAGCCTCGGTCTGTAGACCCTGTGGCGAGGGTAGTGCCTTCTGCGACGCATCTCTCTCTGCGGTTGGCCTCCCTCCTGCTGTGCAGGTGGATGTGTCACAGCACTGTGTTGTGGAGCTCCAAGTGTCAGAGGTGGACGGTGTGGCCGGTGAGGCTGGTGATGCTGTTCGTCCTCCGAGGAGGTCATGACTGCAGCTATGGAGGCCCCCATCCGGAAGATGTACGTTTGAGGGGGTCCGCAAGGTAGGTAAATGTATCTGCACACCGGGGTTGAGGTTGCAAGTTTGTGAATTTTATTGTTAGGAGGAGGGTGGTGGAGGCCAAACTTTGTCCAAAGTGACAGAGTGGCCTCCTGCAATGAGTGAGGGTCTCCCCCCTCCCACCTGTCAATTGGACCTTAGCAACTGCCACAGGCTGGTGGCTGCAACACGTCCATTTCAATTGGGAGTGTTTCCCCCAGTACGGGAAACACGCTCAGTTGAGATAAAAATCCCACCCCTCCTAAAATATCATGTCAATCAGGTCTCCTTATGACCTGAACTATCAAAATAATTACCTTAAGCGACATCCCGCCGGCTTTAATTGCCGGTGGGAGTCCCGCATGCGGGGGCTGCGCGTGCATGTAAGCGCGTCAGTGGGGAACCCGGAAGTGGGCGGTTTGGAGCCGGGCTCCGGACCCGCCCCGGGAATCCCCGATTTTTGGAGCCCCCCGCCACAAACCCGCCAGCTCGGGGGTCCGAAAATCGAGCCCTATGCCTCTATTTATAAAGCCCAGGATCCCGTGTGCTTTTTGAACCGCTTTCTCATCTTGTCCTGCCACCTTCAAAGATTTGTGCTCGTATACCCCCAGGTCTAAAGTGTACCCACTTTAGAATTGTACCATTTAGTTTATATTACCTCTCCTCATTCTTCCTGCCAAAATGTATCACTTTGCACTCTCTGCATTAAATTTCATCTGCCTTGAGTCCGCCCATTCCACCAGCCTGTTTATGTCCTTTTGAAGTCTATCACTATCCTCCTCATTGTTCACTACACTTCCAAGCTTTGTGTCATATGCAAATTTCAAAATTGTGCCTTGTACACCCAAGTCCAAGTCATTAATATATATCAAATAAAGCAGCGGTCCTTGTACTGACCCCTGGGGAACACCACTGTATACCTTCCTCCAGTCCAAAAAACAAACCGTTCATCACTACTCTGTTTCCTGTCACTTAGCCTATTTCATATCCATGCTGCCACTGCTCCTTTTATTCCATGGGCTTCAATTTTGCTGACAAGCCCATTATGTGGCACTTTATCGAACGCCTTTTGAAAGTCCATATACACATCAACAACATTGCCCTCATCAACCTTCTCTGTTACCTCATCAAAAAACTTAATCAAGTTAGTTAAACACGATTTGCCTTTAACAAATCCGTGTTGGCTTTCCTTTATTAATCCATATTTGTCCAAGTGACGATTAACTTTGTCCCAGATTATTTTTGAACAATGGTGTATCATTTGGAATTCTCCAGTCCTCTGGCACCACCACCGTATCTAAGCAGGATTGGAAGACTATGACCAGCACGTCTGTAATTTCCCTCAGCAACCTAGGATGCATCCCATCCGGACCAGGTGACTTATCTACTTTAAGTACAGCCAGCCTTTCTAGTACTTCCTCTTTCTCAATTTTTAGTCCATCCAATATCTCAACTACCTCCTCTTTTACTGTGACTTTGGCAGCATCTTCTTCCTTGGTAAAGACAGATGCAAAGTACTCATTTAGTACCTCAGCCATGCCCTTTGCCTCCTTGAGTAGATCTCCTTTTTGGGCCCTAATCAGCCCCAAACCTCCTTTTACTACCCGTTTACTATTTATATGCCTATAGAAGACTTTTGGATTCCCTTTTATGTTAGCCGCCAGTCTATTCTCATACTCTCTCCTTGCACCTCTTATTTCCTTTTTCACTTCTCCTCTGAATTTTCTGTATTCAGCCTGGTTCTCACTTGTATTATTAACCTGACATCTGTCATATGCCCCTTTTTCTGCTTCATCTTACTCTCTATTGCTTTCGTCATCCAGGGAACTCGAGCTTTGGTTGCCCTACCTTTCCCCATTGTGGGAACATACCTAGACTGTACCCGAACCATCTCCTCTTTAATGACCGCACATTGTTGGATTACAGTTTTGCCTGCCAATCTTTGATTCCAATTTACCTGGGCCAGATCCGCTCGCAATCCAATGAAATTGGCCCTCCTCCAATTAAGTATTTTTACTCCAGATTGCTCCTTTTCCTTTTCCATAGATAATCTAAACCTTATGATACTACGATCACTGTTCCTTAAATGTTGCCCCAATGACACTTGCTCCACTTGACCCACCTCATTCCGTAGAATCAGATCCAGCAATGCCTCCTTCCTCGCTGGGCCAGAAACATACTGACCAAGAAAGTTCTCCTGAACACACTTTATAAATTTGAAGTCCAAGTATGGGATCAGCCTGGTTTGGACTAGGTTGCAAATTTTGTTTTGGATGAAAACCTAGATTTTAGACAAATTCTTTCTGAATCATAGATCCATGGGGAACTGGTGGTGCAATGTCCATGCACCCCTGGGAGGGAGGGAAGGAAGGATGTAAGGGAAGAAAGAAAGAAGGGAAGGAGTGCTTCTCCTCCACGTGTTGGCTGTATAGGTCCTATGTAGGAAGAGGTTGGGCAAGCTCAATCCAGTTCCTAGTGGGCATTGAACCAAAATTGTCACAATTGGCAATCTCACTCAGGCAGCACAGTAAGGCTTGTGCGGGAAATGGGAAATGTCACATTGTTGCACTAGAATCTTGGAATGTTACAACACAGTGACACATTTGGCCCATCAAGTTTGTGCCAGTGTTTTTCTCCACAAGCCAGTTAGTCTAATCCCACTCTCCTGCTCGTTCCCTTTAATATACCTCTTTCTAAAGCAACTATCAAATTAATTTTTAAAATAATTTATGGATTCTTGTTCAACAACAGTTTGTTGTAGAGAACTCGATATTCTCACCCCCATGAGAACGTAAGAACATAAGAAATAGGAACAGGAGTAGGCCTTATGGCCGCTCGAGCCTGCCCTGCCATTCAATAAGATCATTGCTGATCTTCTACCTCAACTCCACTTTCTGGCTCTCTCCTCATATCACTTGATTCCCTTTCTGTCCAAAAATCTATCGCTCTCAGTCTTCAATATACTCAATGACTGAGCATCCACAGCCCTCTGGGGTAGAGAATTCCAAAGATTTACAACCCTCTGAGTGAAGAAATTTTTCCTCATCTTGGTCCTAAATGGCCGACCCCTTATCTTGAGCTTATGACCCCTAGTTCTAGACTCTCCAGCCAGAAAGATTGGTGGCATTGTAAGCAGTGTAGATGAAAACATAAAATTACAAAGGGATATTGATAGATTAGGTGAATGGGCAAAACTGTGGCAAATGGAATTCAATGTAGGCAAATGTGAGGTTATCCATTTTGGACCAAAAAAGGATAGAACAGGGTACTTTCTAAATGGTAAAAAATTAAAAACAGTGGATGTCCAAAGGGACTTAGGGGTTCAGGTACATAGATCATTGAAGTGTCATGAACAGGTGCAGAAAATAATCAATAAGGCTAATGGAATGTTGGCCTTTATATCTAGAAGACTGGAGTACAAGGGGGCAGAAGTTATGCTGCAGCTGTACAAAACCCTGGTTAGACCGCATCTGGAGTACTGTGAGCAGTTCTGGGCACCGCACCTTCGGAAGGACATATTGGCCTTGGAGGGAGTGCAGCGTAGGTTTACTAGAATGAGACCCGGACTTCAAGGGTTAAGTTACGAGGAGAAATTACACAAATTGGGGTTGTATTCTCTCGAGTTTAGAAAGTTAAGGGGTGATCTGATCGAAGTTTATAAGATATTAAGGGGAACAGAGAAGGTGGATCGAGAGAAACTATTTCCGCTGGTTGGGGATTCTAGGAGTAGAGGGCACAGTCTAAAAATTAGAGCCAGACCAAAGGGTTGTAGAAGTTTGGAACTCTCTTCCGCAAACAGCAATTGATGCTCGCTCAATTGCTAATTTTAAGCCTGAGATAGATAGCTTTTTGCCAACCAAAGGTATTAAGGGATATGGGCCAAAGGCAGGTATATGGAGTTAGATCACAGATCAGCCTTGATCTTATCAAATGGCGGAGCAGGCACGAGGGGCTGAATGGCCTATGTTCCTATGTTCCGAGAAGAAACAGCCTCTCAGCATCTACCCTGTCAAGCCCTCTAAGAATTTTATACATTTCAATGAGATCACCTCTAATTTTTCTAAACTCCAGAGAATATAGACCCATTCTACTCAATCTTTCTTCATAGGACAACCCTCTTATCCCAGGAAACAATCTAGTGAACCTTTATTGCACCCCAAAGGCAAGTATATCCTTCCTTAGCTAAAGAGACCAAAACTGTACACAGTACTCCAGGTGTGGTCTCACAAGAGCGCTATATAATTGCAGCAAGACCTCCTTACCCCGACACTCCAGACCCCTTGCAATAAAAGCTGACATACCATTTGCCTTCCTAATGGCTTGCTGTACCTGCATGTTAACTTTCTGTGCTTCGTGTACAAGGCACCCAAATTCCTCTGACTACCAACATTTCTTAGTTTCTCACCTTTTCAAAAATATTCTGCGTTTCTATTTTTCCTATCAAAGCGGATAATTCCACATTTCCCCACGTTATAATCTTCTCGCCCAATCACTTAACCTGTCTATATCCTTTTGCGGCCTCTTTATGTCCTCCTCACGGCTTACTTTGTATCACCAGCAAACTTGGATACAATTCACTCGGTCCGCTCATCTAAGTCATTGATATATATTGTAAACAGCTGAGGCCCAAGCATTGATTCTTGCGGCACCCCACTAGTTATGACCTGCCAACCCGTAAATGACCTGTTTATTCCTACTCTCTGTTTTTTGTCCATTAACCAATCCTCAATCCATGCTAATACATTATCCCCAATCCCATGAGCCCTAATCTTGTGTAACAATCTCTTGTGTGGCACCTTATTGAATAGGAACATAGGAACAGGAGTAGGCCATTCAGCCCCTCGTGCCTACTCCGCCATTTGATAAGATCATGGCTGATCTGTGATTGAGCTCCATATACCTGCCTTTGGCCCATATCCCTTAATACCTTTGGTTGCCAAAAAGCTATCTATCTCTCATTTAAATTTAGCAATTGAGCTAGTATCAATTGCCGTTTGCAGAAGAGAGTTCCAAACTTCTACCACCCTTTGTGTGTAGAAATGTTTTCTAATCTCACTCCTGAAAGGTCTGGCTCTAATTTTTAGACTGTGCCCCCTACTCCTAGAATCCCCAACCAATGGAAATAGTTTCTCTCTATCCACCCTATCTGTTCCCCTTAATATCTTATAAACTTCGATCAGATCACCCCTTAACCTTCGAAACTCTAGAGAATACAACCCCAATTTGTGTAATCTCTCCTCGTAACTTAATCCTTGAAGTCCGGGTATCATTCTAGTAAACCTACGCTGCGCTCCCTCCAAGGCCAATATGTCCTTCCGAAGGTGCGGTGCCCAGAACTGCTCACAGTACTCCAGGTGGGGTCTAACCAAGGTTTTGTATAGCTGCAGCATAACTTCAATGCATTTTGAAAATCCAAATGAACTACATCTACTGTTTTCCCCTTATCTACCCTGCTAGTTACACCCTCAAAAAATTCGAATAGATTTGTCAAACACGATTTCCCTTTCATAAAACCGTGTTGATTCAGCCGAATCATATTATGATTTTCTAAGTGCCCTGTTACTACGTCCTTAATAATAGATTCTAGCATTTTCCTTACTACTGATATCAGGCTAACTGTCCTATAGTTCCCTGTTTTATCTCTCCCTCCTTTCTTGAATAGAGGGGTGACATTTGCCCACAATTCCTGTATGTTTTTTGGGTCTTCTGTGAAGACAGATACAAAATATTTGTTTAACATCTCTGCCATTTCCTATTCCCCATTATAATTTCTCCTGTCACTGCCTCTAAGGGACCCACGTTTACTTTCGCTACCCTCCTCCTTTTTACATACTTGCAGAAGCTCTTACAATCTGTTTTTATATTTCTTGCTAGTTTACTCTTATATTCAATTTTCTCCCTCTTTATCAATTTCTTGGTCATCCTTTGCTGATTTCTAAAACCTTCCCACTTCTCAGGCTTACTACTTTTTTGGCAACTTTGTAAGCCTCTTAATCTAATACTATCCTTAACTTCTCTAATTAGCCACACTTGGATCACTTTTCCTATGGAGTTTTCATTCATCAAGGGATTGTATACTCATTGAGAATTATGACTTATTTCTTTAAATGTTCGCCATTGCTTATCTACCGTCATATCTTTTAATCTAATTTCCCAATCCACCTTAGCCAACTCGCCCCTCATACCTACTTAATTGGCCTTGTTTAAACTTAAGACCCTAGTTTCAATCTTAACTACTTCTCTTTCAAACTCAATATGAAAAGTTATGGGGCTCGATATTACCAGGGCTGTGGGTTCGCGGCCGGGGGGGCTATTGGGCGCGTGGGCAACGCGCCCGGCGAAATCAGTCTGCCCCGCGCGCGATTGCAGCCTAATTGGATCCACTTACTTGGTCTTCCGGGTTCCCCACTGCTGATCTGCGCTTCGGGCGGACTGAGCATGCGCAGTAAGCTCTGTCAGCTGGAGGAGCTCTATTTAAAGGGGCAGTCCTCCACTGACTGATGCTGCAACAAATAGGAAAAATTACAGCATGGAGCAGCCCAGGGGGAAGGCTGCTCCCAGTTTAATGATGCCTCACTCCAGGTATCATTAGATGGGGTGAGGAGGAGGGGGAGGACAGAGATCTTCCCCCCAGTGGGCGGGAGGAAGCGGCCTGCCTCTGCCACCAGGAAGGCCTGGCTCGAGGTGGCAGAGGAGGTCACCTGCACCACCAACATATCACGCACCTGCATACAATGCAGTAGGCACTGCAATGACCTAAGTAGGTCAGCCAAAGTGAGTACACTTACTCATTCCCCTACACTCCGTCTGCCACATCACTGCCCCCATCCCACATCTCCTTCTGCACTGCCAACACTACTCTGTCACATCACTCCTCACACCCACTCAAACCTCATCCTCATCTTACCTGCACTTACTCACCTCGCCAGTGCTCATCCCACCACTACCATTCAACCCAGTCCTCATACAATCTCATGGCTCTATCTCATACTTACCCTCTCATGCATCTCTTTCACAGTCAGCCGCACTCAACCTGCCATTACCTGTGCTGCAGCCACAGGGCATGCATCACATATGTGCAGTAGGAAGCATAAGCCAAACGTGTTGTGAGCATGAAGGGGATGCACAAGGGTATTTGAGGGTTTGTCATGGTTTTTACTTCTATTTAATTTCTGATCAACTCACATCACATATTATATTGTCACCACTACTGCCATGTCTTTTCGAATCTTGTCTGGTTTGTGCAATAACGCCCTTTCCTGAGGATCACAATGAAGACCCACACCTGATGCCACCCATTGTGTCACTGCAAAGTGGGTGTAGGTGTATTTGCAGGGCTCTTTTGTGCAGATGACTGAGAGATGTCGGCGATGTCCCCGGTGGCACCCTGGAAGGATGCGGAGGAGAAGTTGTTGAGGGCAGTGGTGACGTTGACAGCGACAGGTAAGAAGATGGTGCTCGGGCCAGCCGGGAGCAGCTCGGCATGAAGGAGGCTGCAGATGTCCACGACTACATGTTGAGTGACTCTGAGCCTCCGTGTGCACTGCTGCTCAGAGAGGTCCAGGAAGCTGAGCCTTGGTCTGTGGACCCTGTGGCGAGGGTAGTGCCCCCTGCGAAGCATCTCTCTCTGCGGTTGCCCTCCCTCCTGCTGTGCAGGTGGATGTGTCACAGCACTGTGTTGTGGAGCTCCACGTGTCAGAGGTGGACGGCTTGGCCAGCGAGGCTGGTGATGCTGTTCGCCCTCCGAGGAGGTCATGACTGCAGCTACGGCGGCCCCCATCCGGAAGATGTACATCTGAGGGGGTCCGCAAGGTAGGTACATGTCTCTGGACCCCGGGGTAAGTGTGCAAGTTGGTGAATTTGATTGTCAGGATGAGGGTGGTGGAGGCCAAACTTTGTCCAAAGTGACAGAGTGGCCTCCTGCAATGAGTTGCCACAGGCTGATAGCTGCAACACGTCCATTTCAACTGGGAGTGTTTCCCCCAGTATGGGAAACAGTCCCAGTTGTTTCTAAAATCCCACCCCTCTTGACATATTCCCTTAATCAGGTCTGCTAATGACCTGAAATAGCAAGGTAAATACTCTCAAGTGGCACCCCGCTGGCTTTAACTGCCTGCGGGAGTCCCACATGCGGGGGCTGCGCGCGCACGTCGGCGCGTCTGTGGGGAACCCGGAAGTGGGCGGGTTGGAGCCGGGCTCCCGACCCGCTCTGGGATTCCCCGATTTTCGGAGCCCCCCCGCCAGGAACGCACCCGATAGCGGGTGCTAAAATAGAGCCCATGATCACTCTTCCCCAGAAGACCCTTAACTATAAGATTACTAATTAACCCTGTCTCATTACACAATACTGGATCTAAAATAGCCTGTTCCCTAGTTGGTTCCTTGACATATTGTTCTAGAAAACTGTCTCAAATGCATTCCATGAACTTATCCTCCAAACTACTTTTGCCAATTTGATTTGCCCAGTCTATATGAAGATTAAAGTCCCACACGATTATTGCATTACCCCTGTTACATGCTTCTCTAATTTACTGATTTATACCCTGTCCAAAACTATAACTACTGTTATGGGGCCTATAAACTACTCCCACCAGTGTTTTCTGTCCCTCATTATTTCTTAACTCCACCATACTGATTCTACGTACTGATTTTCTGAGCTAAGATCTTTTCTCACTCCTGGTTTATTGCATCCTTTATTATCGGGGCTGCTGCCTCTCCTTTTCCATTTTGCCTATCTTTTCTAAAAGTCAAGTACCCTGGAATATTTAGTTCCCAACCTTGGTCACCCTGCAACCACATCTCAGTAATGGATACTATATCAAACCCATTTATTGCTATTTGTGCCATTAATTCATCTATCTTGTTACGACTGCTTCGTGCATTTACATATGGCACCTTTAATTTTAACTTTTTACTATTTTTCCCTGATGTGACCTTAGTCACAAATGCCCTGTTACCTTTGTTAAACTCTCTGTCCCTTCCCGACACACTCTGCTTGTTTTTACCCAAATCGCTACTCTGCTCTACAGCCTTGACTTTTCTCTTTAGACTTATAAATTTTACCCTTACCTAAACCCTCCCCCACTCTTATTAGTTTAAAGCCCTGACTATTGCCCTAGTTATTCAATTCGCCAGGACACTGGTCCCAGCCCTGTTTAAGTGGTGCCCATCCCAAAGCTCCCTTTTTCCCCAGTACTGTTGCCAGTGCACCATGAATTGAAACCCCTGCTTCCCACACCACTCTTTCAGCCATGCATTTAACCATCTAATCTCTTTACCAATGCCAATTTGTGCGTGATTCAGCTAATAATCCAGAGACTATTACCTTTGAGGTTCTGGTTTTTAATGTGGACCCTAGCTCCTCAAACTCCCTCAGCAGAACCTCATTCCTAGTTCTACCTGTGTCATTGGTTCCGACACGACAACTGGATCCTCCCCCTCATGCTCCAAGTTCTTCTCCAGTTCTTCTCTATCTGTGTAAAGAATTTTTTTCTAACCTCCTGTTTAATCCTTTTTTGCAATTATCTTAAATTTGTGCCCTTTCATTACCACCTCACCAATCAATGGACACAATCAATCGCTATTTACTTTATTATAACCTTCCCTAATCTGAAGACCCCTATCAGGTCACCCCTTAACTTTCTGATGCAGTTATGATGAAATGTCAACTTATCTAGAGTTCTCTCCATAGATGAAGCCTGACCTGCAGAGAGTTTCCAACTTTTTCTGTTTTTGTTTCAGATTTCCAGCATCTGCAGTATTTTTTTTCACCCTTTAACTTTCTCGGCTCCGGTGAAAAAGCCCTAACTTCTCAAGTTACTCTTCATAACTGTAACATCTCATCCCTAGTAACATCCTAATGAATCTTTGCTGTAGCTTTTCCATTGCTTTTATATCCTTCCTATAACGGGGTGCCCAAGAGTGTGCACATTACTCCAACCGACCTAAGATCTTGTAAAAATTCAACGTTACATCTATGCTTTGGTATTTTATGCCTCTAAATACATTCTGACTGATGCTGATTAACTTACATTTCTCCAAGTTCTTAGCAATTTTATTCCATAACAGATACTAAGGGCACAATTTTATACTGTATTTCCGTCCGATTTTGGACAGATTAGTTGCAGGTGGGTGCAGAAAATTGGGCGCTGAACTATCCCACCGGCTGTCCGCCTTTAGCCATCACTCCCAGGATTGTCCTCGAGAAGTGACGACACTCATTGACTACTTCTGCCCAAGTGTGAGCGGGTGCATTCACTTTGTGCGGTAAAGACAGAATGATATCAAACATCACAGTTTCTGTCATTACTGTACAGCAATGCTGGATCTAATAATACCAGTGTGCCCTTGGCTTCCAGTATTGCTATGGCACATGAGAAGGGATTTAAAATTCAAGAGGGCCTCTAAAGGAATACAAGCAATTGTAGGGTGTAATATTTGATTTTTTTTTTGCTAATTTTCCCTTATTACTCCTCTTGACCTTTTTTGTAGCTTTCCTATATTTTTTATCCCGGCTCTCTTTTTTTATTATCTGTCCTACAAGCATCACATTTTATTTTAGTTTCAAATTTGATTTAATCCACTGCCTCTGTGCTGTCAGACTACTTGTCCGACATTCAGTCTTGAATGAGCTTCAACTTCCTCCAGATAAAATTTGGGAAGACTGAAACCAAATTCTACAGGTCCCATCACAAACTCCTTACCCTTGGTATCAACTCCATTGCCCTTCCTGGCCACTGTCTTAGGCTGAACTAGACTTTTTACAACCTCGGAGTCCTATTTAACCTGATCCCATATTGTCTCCATAACAAAGACTGCCTACTTTCACCTCCATGTCCGCCACCACCTGTACCTCAGCCCATCTGCTGCTTACATAAGAACATAAGAAATAGGAGCAGGAGGAGGCCATACAGCTCCTCGAGCCTGCTCCGCCATTCAATCAGATCATGGCTGATCTTCAACCTTATCTCCACTTTCCTGCCCGATCCCTTGATTTCCCTAGAATCCAAGAATCTATCTCAGCCTTGAATATATTCTGAAACCTATATGCTGAAACCTTCATCCATGTCTTTGTCAACTCCAGACTCGATTAACTCCAATAGTCTCCTGGATGGACTCCCATCCTCCACCTTCCATAAACTTCAGCTCATCCAATACTCCCCTGCCCAGAACCTATCCCGCACTAAGTCCCGCTCACCCATCATCATTATCCTCGTTGGCCATCACTGGTTCCCAAACCCCCAATGCCTCAACTTAAAATTCTGATCCTTGTGTTCAAGTCACTCCATGGCCTAACTGCTCTCTATTTCTGTAACCCCTCCTGAACTCTGAATTCCTATGATTCTGGCCTCTTCTGCATCTCATCCCCCTTTGCCGCATCATTGGTGGCCGTGCTTTCAGTCACCTAAGCCCCATACTCTGGAATTCCCTCTGTAATCTACTCCACCTCTCTACCTCCCTCCCCTCCTTTAAGATCTTCTAAAATACATCTCTACATCGAGGTAGCTTTCGGCATCTGCCTAATATCTTCTTTGGCTCGGTGCTCTGTGTATTTCTTTACACATCTGTGAATGCTTTGGAATGTGTTCATATATTAAAGGTGCCATAATGGTACAAGTTGTTGTTGCTGTAATTTCCCTATTCATCAATTATACCTCAGTCTTTGACACATTCTTTTTTTTCCTTATTAGGATATATTTAATTGAGATCTTTTTCATCTCCTGCTTAAATATTTTCCATTGCTGATGTACAGTTCTGTTTGTCAATTTTTCATTCGATTTGATCTGAATAAAGTTTTTTTTTACTACTATAATATGCTTTCTTCTAGTCAAATACTTTTGTTCTCAACTTTTCTTTTTCTGTTCTGACACTGAACCGAATTATATTGTACTCACTGTGTCCTAAAATATTTCCCTATCTTTATGTCACCTACTTGCTCCGCTTCAGAATCAGGTCAAGTAATGCTTCTTTCCTTACTGGAGCAGCAGCATATTAACTGAGAAAACAATCCTGAACAGACTGCAAAAAGAAAAAATCCTTTCTCACCATATACGTTTTCCCTGGTGGGTGCTCTTCTGAGATTGGATTATGGTACATTCCTGAGGGGTGAGTATATGAGCCCACAAATTCTACCCCTTCTTCGGTTATGATTCTGCCATTGGGACGGTGAAGGCACCAGAGATTGAGGGTTTCCACCCCATGGATGCAGCAACTGCAAATTCCAAGGAAGGGGCAATGGCTACTTTTTCTGCACACCCATCTTGACCCAACTTCAGTTTGTCTGGGGTCGTTCGCAGTCTCCCTGAGGAATCCAGTCTGATGTGCTGCCGTGAGGTCCAGTTATACCTATACCAGAAGAAAGCCGATGGGTGCTGTTCTGGGCTGTAGTTGGATCCTGCCAGGATGTAATTGAATGGCAATCAATCCCAGATTTCTGGGCCCATCATCAAGGGAGAGGCCTTGAACACCACCTTTTTCTCTTCAGCTTGACTGGCTTTTGGTTCCCTTTCTTGGACCGGAAGGGTGTCTTTCCAAGATTTCAGCACTTATGCTGGGTGGGTGCCCCTCCAGCGCTGCTGTAGGCTTGAATGCCTGCTCTTAATAAGGTAATGACCCCATTCCTGGGATTTGGGATGGGATCCAAGACAGCAGGCTGAAGTTCCACCCTGCCGCACTTCAAGAGGTGCAACAGAGCCACCAGAATTTCTACATATGAAGTCTTATGCTGACATAACTTGCACTTTATCTGATCTGGGAGTCCTTGATTCTGATACCAGGTGCCCAAAATAGAAAAGTAAAATTAGAGTTAAAAATAGGGAATGGTAGAAACATTCAGCAGGTCAGGCAGCATCTGTGGAGAGAGAAACAGAGTTAACGGGGTCGATATTAACTCCCCACAGCGGGCGGGAGAGGTTTAGGGGAGTGGGATTAAATTGTCAAATTCACAAAACCCGAACCCGACCCACCGCAAACCCACCAACTTCTGGTTTAACAGCGGCGGGTTTGTCCGAATAAACCGGTCTGGAGAGGCAGGTCAGTGATTATAATCTTTAAATGAGGCTCCTTTCCTGTGATTTTGGCAGCGATTTGAAATTAATGCCTCCTGCACGGGTTTCCCAGAGTTAGGGAAACTCGTCAGTGAAACCGAGACGAGATTTAGAGACATTTCATGAGGATGGTTAAAGGTAAGAATTTCCGATATGAATAAATGCTCAGTGCTCCCAGCTGCTTTTTCAGTTCCCTCTGGGACAGGGTTTAGTGAGACTACTTGTTGTTCACATAGAGAACATCAGGATGGGTGGTACCACGAATGCTTTTGATTAGACTTCGGACGAGGAAGACAATCAGTATTATCAGCAGCAAGGGCTGCTATAGAGGGAGCTGCAGGTGGTCAACAGAGAGGGAGCAACAGAGGGGTCCAGGTCACAGGAGGCACCACCCACGGAACAGGCTTTACAGACAGAGGCTCAGCTTTCTTGAACTCTCGAAACTTTTAGCTACATCATTAAATAAATTTAAAACAGAAATAGACAGTTTCCTAGAAGTAAAGGGAATTAGGGGTTATGGGGAGCGGGCAGGAAATTGGACATGAATTTAGATTTGAGGTTAGGATCAGATCAGCCATGATCTTATTGAATGGCGGAGCAGGCTCGAGGGGCCGATTGGCCTACTCCTGCTCCTATTTCTTATGTTCTTATGTTCTTATGAAAGAGCAGTGCTTCTGAAGGCTGAGATTGTCGTGTCAGGTGATCACAGACATCTGCAGCCTCCTAGGAGAAGACCTGCTCCCTGCTGGACCTGAAAGCCTCGCATTACCAGTTGCTGTGAAAGCCATCAATTTTTTTGCCTCTGGTCTGAGAGTAGAGCGGGAGCAGGAGGTGATAAAGCCCAAGAGTGGACCGGGAACGGGAAGCGATAAAGCCCGAGAGTGGAGTGGGAGCGGGGAGCGGGAGGCGATAAAGCCCGAAAGTGGAGCGGGAGCGGGAGCGGGAGGCGATAAAGCCCGACGGTAGAGCGGGAGGGGGAGGCGATAAAGCCCGAGAGTGGAGTGGGAGCGGGGAGCGGGAGGCGATAAAGCCCGAAAGTAGAACGGGAGCGGGAGGTGATAAAGCCCGAGAGGGGAGCGAGAGCGGGAGGCGGTAAAGCCCGAGAGGGGAGCGAGAGCGGGAGGCGATAAAGCCCGAGAGGGGAGCGAGAGCCCGAGGTGGTAAAACCCGAGAGGGCAGCGAGAGCCCGAGGCGGTAAAACCCGAGAGGGGAGCGAGAGCCCGAGGCGGTAAAGCCCGAGAGGGGAGCGAGAGCCCGAGGCGGTAAAGCCCGAGAGGGGAGCGAGAGCCCGAGGCGGTAAAGCCCGAGAGTAGAGTGAGAGCGGGAGGCGATAGAGCCCGAGTGTGGATTGGTAGGTGATAGAGCCCGAGTGCAGAGCGAGAGTGGGAGGTGATAGAGCCCGAGTGTAGATCGGGAGGCAGTAGAGCCCGAGTGTAGATCGGGAGGTGATAGAGCCCGAGTGTGGAGCGGGAGGTGATAGGGCCCGAGTGTGGAGCGGGAGGTGATAGAGCCCGAGTGTGGAGCGGGAGGTGATAGAGCCCGAGTGTGGAGCGGGAGGTGATAGAGCCCGAGTGTGGAGCGGGAGGTGATAGAGCCCGAGTGTGGAGCGGGAGGTGATAGAGTCCGAGTGTGGAGCGGGAGGTGATAGAGTCCGAGTGTGGAGCGGGAGGTGATAGAGCCCGAGTGTAGATCGGGAGGTGATAGAGCCCGAGTGTGGAGCGGGAGGTGATAAGGCCCGAGTGTGGAGCGGGAGGTGATAGAGCCCGAGTGTGGAGCGGGAGGTGATAGAGTCCGAGTGTGGAGCGGGAGGTGATAGGGCCCGAGTGTGGAGCGGGAGGTGATAGAGCCCGAGTGTGGAGCGGGAGGTGATAGAGCCCGAGTGTAGATCGGGAGGTGATAGAGCCCGAGTGTGGAGCGGGAGGTGATAGAGCCCGAGTGTGGAGCGAGAGCGGGAGGTGATGGAGCCCGAGTGTGGAGCGGGAGGTGATAGAGCCCGAGTGTGGAGCGGGAGGTGATAGAGCCCGAGTGTGGAGCGGGAGGTGATAGAGCCCGAGTGTGGAGCGGGAGTTGATAGAGCCCGAGTGTGGAGCGGGAGGTGATAGAGTCCGAGTGTGGAGCGGGAGGTGATAGAGTCCGAGTGTGGAGCGGGAGGTGATAGAGCTCGAGTGTGGAGCGGGAGGTGATAGAGCCCGAGTGTGGAGCAGGAGGTGATAGAGCCCGAGTGTGGAGCGGGAGGTGATAGAGCCCGAGTGTGGAGCGGGAGGTGATGGAGCCCGAGTGTGGAGCAGGAGGTGATAGAGCCCGAGTGTGGAGCGGGAGGTGATAGAGCCCGAGTGTGGAGCGGGAGGTGATAGGGCCCGAGTGTGGAGCGGGAGGTGATAGAGGCCGAGTGTGGAGCGGGAGGTGATAGAGCCCGAGTGTGGAGCGGGAGGTGATAGGGCCCGAGTGTGGAGCGGGAGGTGATTGAGCCCGAGTGTGGAGCGGGAGGTGATTGAGCCCGAGTGTGGAGCGGGAGGTGATAGAGCCCGAGTGTGGAGCGGGAGGTGATAGAGCCCGAGTGTGGAGCGGGAGGTGATAGAGCCCGAGTGTGGAGCGGGAGGTGATGGAGCCCGAGTGAGGAGCGGGAGGTGATAGAGCCCGAGTGTAGAGAGAGAAGTGATAGAGCCCGAGTGTAGATCAGGAGGTGATAGAGCCCGAGTGTGGAGCGGGAGGTGATAGAGAAGGATGTGACTGCGAGTCAGGTAGGTATGGGGACCCAGGATGTAGTGATGGAGGAGCCTCAGTCCTTGACCTTGTCCAACAGATATGAGGTACTTGCTACCTGTATGGATGAGAGCAAGGACTGCAGGAAGGATGGGCAAACTGACCATGGCACGATGGTACAGGAAGCCATTCAAGTTGGGGGAGTAAAAAGGAATGTGGTAGTCACAGGGGATAGTATCGTCAGGGGGATAGACACTGTTCTCTGCAGCCGTGACCGAGAGTCCTGAAGTCTCGATTGCCTGCCTGGTGCAAGGGTTAAGGACATCTCCTCGCGGCTGGAAAAGAACTTGGAGCGTGAGGGGGAGGATCCAGTTGTTGTGGTCCATGTAGGAACCAATGACATAGGTGGAACTAAGAATGAGGTTCTGCTGAGACAGTTTGAGGAGCGAGAGTCTAAATTAATACGCAGAACCTCAAAGGTAATAATCTCTGGATTACTACCTGAGCCAAGTGCAAATTAGCATAGGGACAAACAGATCAGAGTTAAATGCGTGGCTCAAAAAGTGGTGTGGGAGGAAGGGGTTTCAATTCATGGGGCACTGGTACCAGTACTGGGGAAAGAGGGAGCTGTTCCAATGGGACAGGATCCACCTAAACCGGGCTGGGACCAGCGTCCTGGTGAATTGAATCACTAGGGCTTTAAACTAAAAAGGGCGGGGTGGGGTTGTCAGGCGAGGGGAAATTTAGAAATCTAATGAAATAAGTTCAGACAATAGAACAGTGTAGTGACTTGGGTAAAGCTAAGCAGAGAGTGGCAGGAAGGGACAGGGAGTTTACCAATAATAGTGCAACAACAAGTAAGGTCAAAGCAGGAAAAAATGGTAACAAGTCAAAATTAAAGGCTCTTTATCTGAATGCATGGAGTATTCCTAACAAGATAGATGAATTAATTGTACAAATAGAGATAAATGGGTTTGACCTAATAGCCATTACAGAGGAATAATTGCAAAATGACCAAGGTTGCGAACTAAATATTATGGGGTACATGACATTTAGAAAAGACAGGCAGAATGGAAAAGGAGGGGGGTAGCCCTAATAATAAAGGATTACATAAGGACAGTGGTGAGAAAGGATCTTGGCCCAGAAGATCAGGAAGTAGAATCAATATGGGCAGAAATTAGAAATTACAATGGGCAGAAAACACTGTTCGGAGTAGTTTATAAGCCCCTTAATAGTAGCAATACTGTTGGACAGAGTATTAATTATGAAATAATGGGAGCTTGTAACAAAGGAAATGCAGTAATCATGGGGGACTTTAATCTGCATGTAGACTGGGCAAATCAAATTGGCAAAGGTAGCTTGGAAGACGAGTTCTTGGAATGTATTTGAGTCGGTTTCCCAGAGCAATACGTCATGGAACCAACCAGAGAACAGGCTATTTTAGATCTTGTATTACGTAATGAGATAGGGTTAATTAGTAATCTCACAGTAAATGATCCTCTGGGGAAGAGTGATCATAATGTGATAGAATTGCACATTGAATTTGAAAGTAACATACTTAAGTCAGAAACTAGAGTCTTAAACTTAAATAAAGCCAATTACATAGGAATGATGGGCGAGTTGTCAAAGGTAGATTGGGAAATTAAATTAAACGGTTTGACAGTTGAAAAGCAATGGCAAATATTTAAAGAAATATTTCAATATTCTCATCAAGTATACATTCGACTGAGAAATAAAAACTCCACGGGAAAAGAGATCAACCCATGGCTAACTAAAAAAGTTAAGGAGAGTATTAGATTGAAAGAAGAGGCCTATAATGTTGCCAAGAAGAGTAATAAGCCTGGGGATTGGGAGAGTTTTGGAAACCAACAAAGGAAAACAAAAAATTGATAAAACAGGAGAAAATAGAATATGAAAGTAAACTAGCAAGAAATATAAAAATGGATTGTAAGAGCTTATACAAGTATGTAAAAAGGAAGAGAGTAGCAAAAGTAAACATGGGTCCCTTAGAGGCTGAGACAGGAGAAATTAGAATGGGGAATCAGGAAATGGCAGATGCGTTAAACAAATATTTTGTTACTGTCTTCACAGTAGAAGGCACAAAAAAGTCCCAAAAATAGTGGGGAACCAAGCGGTTAGCAGGAGCGAGGAACTTAAAACAATTAATATCATTAAAGAAAAAGTACTGCACAAACTAATGGGACTAAAAGCCAACAAGTCCCCTGGACCTGATGACCTACATCCAAGGGTTCTAAAAGAGATGGCCACAGAGATAGTGGATGCATTGGTTGTGATCTTCCAAAATTCTCTAGATTCTGTAACGGTCCCAGTGGACTGGAAGGTAGCAAATATTACTCCGCTATTCAAGAAGGGAGGGAGAGAGAAAACAGGGAACAACAGGCCAGTAAGCCTGACATCGGTCATCAGGAAAATGCTGGAATCCATTATTAAGGAAGTGGTAACAGGGCATTTAGAAAATCATAATATGATTAGGTCAAGTCAACATGGTTTTATGAAAGCAGAATCATGTTTGACAAATTTATTAGAGTTTTTTGAGGATGTAATGAGCAGGGTAAATAAAGGGGATCCAGTGGATGTAGTATATTTGGATTTTCAAAAAGCGTTCGATAAGGTGCCACATAAAAGGTTGTTACACAAGATAAGGGCTCATGGGATCGGGGGTGATATATTAGCATGGATGGAGGATTGGTTAAAGGACAGAAAACAGAGAGTAGTGATAAATGGGTCATTCTCAGCTTGGCAGGCTGTAACTAATGGGGTGCCGCAAGGATCGGTGCTTGGGCCTCAGCTATTTTCAATCTATATTCATGACTTGGATGAAGGAACTGTGTGTAATGTATCCAAGTTTGCCGACGATGCAAAGCTAAGTGGGAGAGTAAGCTGTGCGGAGGACACAAAGAGTCTGCAAAGGGATATAGACAGATTAAGTGAGTGGGCAAGAAGGTGGCAGATGGAGTATATTGTGGGGAAATGTGAGGTTATTCTCTTTGGTAGGAAAAATAGAAAAACAGAATATTTTTTAAATGGTGAGAAACTATTAATTGTTGGTGTTCAGAGAGACTTGGGTGTCCTCGTACAAGAAACACAAAAAGTTAGTATGCAGGTACAGAAGGTAATTAGGAAAGCAAATGGCATGTTGGTCTTTATTGCGAGGGGGTTGGAGTACAAGAGTAAGGAAGTCTTACCACAGTTGTACAGGGCTTTAGTGAGACCTCACCTGGAGTACTGCATATAGTTTTGGTCTCCTTATCTAAAGAAGGATATACTTTCCTTGGAGACAGTGCAATGAAGGTTCACTAGATTAATTCCTGGGATGAGAGGGTTGTCCTATGAAGAGAGGTTGAGTAGAATGGGCCTATACTCTCAGGCGTTTAAAAGAATGGGCCTATACTCTCAGGCGTTTAAAAGAATAAGAGGTGATCTCATTGAAACATGTAAGATTCTAAGGGGGCTTGACAGGGTAGATGCTGAGGGGTAGTTTACCCTGGCTGGAGAGTCTAGAACTAGGGGGCATAGTCACAGGAGAAGGGGTCGGCCTTTCGAGACCGAGATGAGGAAGAGTTTCTTCATGCAGAGGGTTGAGAATCTTTGGAATTTTCTACCCCAGAGGGCCGAGTCATTGAAAATATTCAAGGCTGAAATGGATAGATTTTTGGACTCTAGAGGAATCAAGGGATATGGGGATTGGGCGGGAAAGTGGAGTTGAGGTCGAAGATCAGCCATGATCTGTTTCAATGGCAGAGCATGCTCGAAGGGCTGTATGGCCTACTCCTGCTCCAATTTCTTATGTTCTTATGTTCTTATGTCCCTTGCAGGGCACAACCGAGGGGTTTGCAGTCGGCTGCACAGAAATTCATAAAACGGGTATCGAATGGATTGTTTGTCAGGGCTGGGAGTTAAGTAAACTTCCCCTGTGATGACAACAGCCACAATAAGTGGCCACTCAGATTCGAGTCTCTGGCTGGCTTCCCACAGGTGCAGAGTGCCATTGACTGCACACACGTGGCAATCCGAGTACCACCAGATCAACCAGGAGCATTCGTCAATTGCAAGGGATTTCATTCCATCAATGTTCAGCTGGTGAGCAACCACAAGGAAAGGTTCATGCAGGTCTGTGCCAGATTCCCTGGGAGCTGCCATGATGCTTTCAGACTACGGCAGTCCAACATCCCCGACATTTTCAGACCTGGAACCAGCCTTAAGGAGTGGCTGCTAGGTGACAACGGATACCCACTTCAAACCTGGCTGATGACACCTCTGAGGAACCCCACTGATGAACACCAGGAACACTACAATGCAAGCCAAATGACAACCAGATGTGTCATCAAGCAAGCCTTCGGCATGCTTAAGATGCACTTCAGGTGCCCTGGACAGGTCTGGAGCACTCGTCAGTACTCACCAGCAAGCGTCTCTAGGATAATCGTGATGTGTTGTGTTTTTCACAAAATAGTGCAGCAACGAGGACTATAGGTGCAGGAGGAATAAGCCGCTCACCACTTCTCATCTGATGAGGATTCCAATGGAGAAGAGGAGGACGGGGAGGAGGAGGAAGAGGAAGATGGGGCCCCGAATGCCAGACCAGCCGCTCACATTGCTGCTCAAGATGCCAGGTATGCCCTAATAGCTCGAAGGTTCAGTTAGTCACTCACACTGGACCAAAGTAACTATCACATCCCCTGTACGCTCTTTCACCCACCCAATTACACACGCAGTCCTGTAACCAACCATCCACACGTTGCACAGGTATCAATTGATCTCAGTCACTTCATAATACCACAGCGCAAAAGGCCATTCAGCCCATCATGGCTGTGCCAGCTCTATGGTAGAGCTATTCAATTAGTCTACTCCCCTGCTCTTCCCTTGTAGCCCTGAAAATGTTTCCCCTTCAAGTATTTATCCAATTCCCTTTTGAAAGTTACTATTGGATCTGCTTCCACCAACCTTTCAGGCAGTACATTCCAGATGGGCAAATCACTGTGTAAAAAAATGGTTCCTCATGTCGCCTCTGGTTCTTTTGCCAATCGCCTTAAATCTGTGTCCTTTGGTTACCAACCCTTCTGCCACTGGAAACTGTTTCTCCTTATGTACTCTATCAAAACCGTTCATGATTTTGAACACCTCTATCAAATCTCCTCTTAACCTTCTCTGCTCTAAGGAGAACAACCCCAGCTTCTTCAGTCTGTCCACATATCTGAAGTCCCTCATCCCTGGTACCACTCTAGCAAATCTCTTCTGCATCCTCACTAAGGCCTTGACATCCTTCTTAAAGTGTGGGGCCCAGAATTGGACGCAGTACTCCAGCTGAGGCCTAACCAGTGTTTTATAAAGGTTTAGCATAACTTCCTTGCTTTTGTACTCAATGCCTCTATTAATAAAGCCAAGAATCCCATATGCTTTTTTAACAGCCTTCTCAACTTGTCTTGCCATCTTCAAAGATTTGTGTGCATACAGCCCCAGGTCTCTCTGTTCCTACACTCCATTTAAAATTGTACGATATAGTTTATATTGCCTCTCCTCATTCTTCCTACCAAAATGTTTCACTTAACACTTCTTTGCATTAAATTTCATCTGCCATCTGTCTGCCCATTTCACCAGTCTGTCTATGTCCTGCTGAAGTCTGTTATTATCCTCCACAATGTTTACTACATTTCCGAGTTTCGTGTCCTCTGCGAACTTTGAAATTATACCCTCTATATGCAAGTCCAGGTTATTAATATATATCAAAAAGAGCAGTGATCCTAATACTGACCCCTGAGGAACACCACTATACACTTCCCTCCAGTCTGAAAAACAACCGTTCACCATGACTCTCTGCTTTATATCCCTTAGCCAATTTTGTATCCATGATGCCACTGTCCCTTTAATCCCATGGGCTTTAATTTTGCTAACAAGTCCATTATGTGGTACTTTATCAACTGCTTTTTGAAAGTCCGTATACACAACATCAACCACACTACCCTCATCAACCCTCTCTGTTAGTTCATCAAAGAACTCAATCAAGTTAGTCAAACACAATTTTCCTTTAACAAATTCATGCTGACTTTCATTTATTAGCCCATATTTTTGCAAGTGCCAATTAATTTTGTTCTGGATTATTGTCTCTAAAAGTTTCCCCACCACTGATGTTAGGTTGACTGGCCTGTAACTGCTAGGTTTATCCCTCTCCCCTTTTTTGAACAGGGGTGTGACATTCGCAATCCTCCAGTCCTCTGGCACCGCCCCCATATCTATGGAAGATTGTGGCCAGAGCCTCTGCAATTTTCATCCTTGCTTCCCTCAGTAACCTAGGATCCTTCCCATCTGGACCGGGTGACTTTTCTACTTTGAGTACTGCCAACCTATAAAGCACTTCCCCTTTATCTATTTCTTCACATTCATCTCCAAGCAACTGAAAACCCGAGTTAGCACTCACCATGCAAGAATGGTGAACATGAAAAGTGGGGCAAATTAATAAATTTTATGTGTCTTAATAAATTAAAGATACTTAGAAAACATTTTCATAAACACCCATTTGCATACCCTCAGTGAGCTACAAAGCTTTTCTCTTTCTTTCTCTAGCACTTCTACATGATGCAATCCCTGTGGCTTCAGCAGAGGTAGTGGCAGGTTGCTCTGATCCTTGCTGTGACTTGTTGACGCTCGCTGCCGATGACCTTTGGACGTTGGAGCCCGTGAGGGCCCCACCAAAGACTGCTCCACCTGCACCTGTGCAGGGGCAGACTGGGCCAGCGAGAGAGGAGACAGCATGTCAGGTACTGGGGGGCAGTGTGTGAGACGTGGAAACACTCTGAGAAGAGTTCGCACTTTCATCTTCCCTGTCGCCATTGTCCCTATGCTGGACCAGTGGCACATCATGCTTGCCTCTCTGTGGGAGAGCAGCTTGGAGCAGATCAGTGACGCCTTGTAAGGCCACGGCTAAGTATCTGTCATCCTGTTTAAGGTGGCAGAAATGTTGGCATCCATAGTTTGCACGGCCGTCGTCAGTGCCTGCAGGGACTGATTAGTGTGCCACGATTCAAGTTCCACAGAGGAGGCCACTCTCTCAATGGAAGACATCCTCACAATGGCCTGCGACACCAATCCACAAATGTTTGAACTGGGATCCTCCATCCTCTCTGAGATTGTGGAGAGTGTGCCTGGCAAGACTGCCAGTACCTTGCATATTTACTGCTGACTGTCAATCATTCTCCTTTTCATTGATGGCTCCCAGATTCAGCACCTCTGTCCAGCTGAGCAAAGCTTGGAGAGGAAGGTGCCCTTCAACATGGACACTCCACAGCTGTCCCTACCACCACTCTCTGTTCATGCTCACTTGTGAACTGTGATTCACCAAGTGACATCCCACCTAACTGTCCAACAGGACCCACCAAAGTGTTAGTATCTGCGCTGGTGCCTGGTTCGCATGTGTCCTCTGATGGTGCACCCTCAGAAGGAGTGAGTTCCTCTGAGGAATCATCATATGCATAGGGAAGGGGCTGCTGTTCTTTGCGTGATAGCCCTGGAGAAGAGAAGAGATGGATATGATCTAGTCATGGGAATGTACAAATTTTGAAATGTATATGATTAAGGTGATCATATTTCATTAGGTGCTGGATTCAGGTCAACATAACATAGTCTTGTATGAGATGTAGGTCGGAGACTTTTACTTCTGTCACCACGCAGCAATGAAGTCCGAGTCTCACCATCTTCGATGCTCAGGGAAGCTGACATGCTGCTGATCTCCAAAGCCTCCTGTTCTGCATTTGTTAGCTCCACAATCTGTGGTGATCCACATCTGGCCCTCTCCCTCGCCCTTGTACTTTGGGCTTTTCTCTCCTGTAAGGGGAAACGACAGACCTATGAGTGTCTGTAAGGCATGTGTGCATCCAATGGATGCAATGCATTCGATGAGGGTGACTATCAGACAGATGCCTCATGAGTGGCATTGGCATGCATTTGAGGATGTGTGTTGAGAATTGGGGGAGCTAACTGAGGTGGGATCACAATACATAAGGATTGGGGTGAGTGGCAGTGGTGGATGGAGCACGGGTGAGTTAAGGAAGTGCATTTAAACAGAACGATAGGTGCTGTTGAAACTTAAGTGAGTGTGAGGAGTGATGTGATGGAGTCGGCTTGACAAGACAGAGTGAGAGGGTGGTGCACTACAGGATGTAGGTGAATGTGCAACTTTGCTCACCTTTCCTGACCTGGTTAGGGCATTAAAACACTTCCCCATCACAACACTCCTGCTGCTCACCTCTTCAGCCACCTCCAGCCATGCCTTCTTTGTTATGACAGCAAGTTTTTTCCCCCATTACTAGGGAACAGGATATCCTTCCTCTCCCTTACTGCACCCAGCAGTACGTCAAGGGATGCCTCATTAAATCGGGGCGCAGCCTTTACCCTCCCTAATTATCACATACAATTCACCCAACTCATCCAATTTCCCTCTGTGCTTTGGCCCTTTAAATAGTAGAAGTGAAATCGCGTCATGTGGGTCCATATCACGCCCACTCACGTGGATTGGAGACACGAAACCCGGAAGTAAAATTGTAATGAGGCATCCCTGTTGAAATCAGACATTCACACGCATCCCACAATCTTTCGCGTTTCACGTGACCTGAAACATTAACTCTGTTTCTCTCTCCACAGATGCTACCTGACCTGCTGAGTGTTTCCAACATTTTTGTTTTTATTTCAGATTTCCAGCATCCGCAGTATTTTGCTTTTGTTTCAGAGTAAAATTACAATATTTTTTGCATTCAAATAACCCTAATATTTAAAACATAATCTACAAGTTTAAAGATCAGGACAATGTGGAAGACATTAATGTTAATGGAAATGAAAGAACAGATATTAAGGCATTAAATGTAGGCTTAATTGTAATCTGTTTTCTTAAAGCAACAACAATTAATTGATGAACAAGTTAAAATGGGAGGGTGTAAATATTATTAAATCTATGTTCTGAGTTTACAATAGTTATATCTCAAATACAATCATATATTTCAGACAAAAAATGCACGTTTTAGTCAATCAGCACAGCCTGATAAAGAATATCTTCCAATGGGCAATTCTAACTTTATTTTCTAACATTTAAATTGTAGAAGGACCATTATCAGACGTCTTCAGCAACCGTTTTAAAAAGTCCAAGGAGATTATCTTTAAGAACTCATAAAATAGAAATCAAATGTATCTACTGAAAATTCATTTCTATCTATATTTGCAGGCTGTCTCATTGGCCCAGAAATTGCTCGGAGTGGATAACCAACAATGCTCACTGCTCCATAGATTTATACTAACCACGGACTTTTCTGCGGGCACTTCCTCTAATAGGAAGCGGAGAAGAGCCTGACGTTAGCTCCAGTGAAGCTCGGATCCATGGGAGAAGTGAGAGGAGCGATTTCTCTCCTCGACCAATCAGATTGCAGCATTTTTGACCCACTGCAAAGAGTTTCTGCAAGCTTGGAACGTAAAATCCAGGAAGTGAAAGGTACAACACTAAAATCGTTTGTAAAAACAGTTATCGACAGTGAAAAAGAGAGGGTAAGAAATAATTGAATTAAATAAAAGAGACAGAAGAGAAAAGTAAAAATATATTTTTAAAATTTTTTACTTTTTAAAAAATTTTGTTTGTAATGACCAAAAACTATTAAAATAAGGAGTAATGAGACTCCACATTTTTAAAAGTTAATTTTTAGTTGTTTGGCAGACATTAAGACTTGCCACGCTATTAAGCCTTAACTTAGACCTGGTATTTTTAAGCGTACCTGTTTTCTGGCAATATTAGTTACTTTCCAGCTGGGCAGATGAGCAAGTTGGTGCTGGTTCAATGATTCACTGATTGCAGCCAGCGATATCCCTTTAATTCAAAGCTGTCATATCACCGGCGAACAAGGAGGAGCAAGTTCCGGATTTCCACGTTTGACTGCGCTGGAGCTCACCGTTCTTTTCCAAGCAATTTCTGGGCCAATATTGTTGACTTTCCAGTGCCATTAGATCTGTTATGGCCATAATCATTTCTTCCATTGGGTTTTGTTTCCATGCATCTGTAATATGTACTTTTAATATAGTTAGCAATTTTCTGGCATTACACTTTAAAACAAAAACAATCTGCTGCAGTCATGTGTGACATTAATTGCCACTTTTATTTTTGCAATATTTGTTCACACTTCACTGTATTAGACACTGCGCTATTAAAGAGAGATCAACTAGGGTTTATTTTTAAAAAATAACTTTGAAACACAGAACTGAAACACATGTCATATAAATAGAATACTGTATAAGTTGTTGTTGAGTGAAGGAGGTTATATAACTCACTTCTGAATTTGTTGCTCTTGAGTTATCTGATGTCCTATAATTGTAGAATAAACGTGGTATTCAACAATAATCTTTGTTAAAGGTTATTTTAGATAGGCCTCTAGCTGGATTGGCAATCTTCAGTCATTAGAGATCAAACAGGAGCTTTGTAGCAATCCATTACTTTATGTTAATGAAAATACACTAACAAATATATCGTCCACGTCAGCACTGTTCAACTGTATCTGCAAATAGTTATTTCACAACCCACCAATTAACTGTTAGAAGACATGGATGTCTTGCAACATTGTTTACGTGGTTCTCATTCACAAAAATCCATTCTCCTTCTCGTACTATTGTTTTTTAACATTCGCTAATTATAGGTTATTTTTAGCAAAGGTAATTTACATTATCGTGGTTAGCATAAGATTTAATTTCTTACAGTCAGCACCCACAACATTTTTGATATCTATGCATCAACTAGTTATACTGCTCCATGCCAGCTAGACCACAAATAGGCTGCTTCACAAAGAAAATTACATTAAGAAAAAAAGATCAGTTTATCTTACCTATAGGTTATGAAATCATTATGTTTCTATGCCCTCAATGATAATTTACAATTATTTCCCACCTTTTGAAAGTCACTTTAAATTTCAAAGAATTTTCACCACTCACTCAGCCTGAACCAGACCAAGTGAAGCTTTGGTGACCTGTTTAAGCCTGAGCTGAACTTCAAACCCCACGTCCTATCCATCATGAGACTGCCTACGTCCACTTGTATAATACTGCCTGCCTCTGCCCCAACCTTAACCCCTGCACTGCTGAAAATCTTGACATGCCTTCTCCTTTGTCTTCAGCTCAAATGGTTAATCCAAGTTCTTGTCTTGAGGAATGACTCAACAAGCAAAAATCTGGAATGGTTGCAGTTACTGTATGCTGTACTTCTGGTGGAGATTCAGTTGGTGATTGTGTTTACTAATGAGAAGGAAAAAGAAAGACTTGCACTTATATAGTGCCTTTCATGACCTCAGGAAGCCCCAAAGCATTTTACAGCCAATGTGTAGTTACTGTTGTAATGTAGGAAATGCGGCAGGCAATTTGTGCACAGCAAGCTCCCACAAACAGCAATGTGATAATGATCAGATAATCTGTTTTTAGGTGAGGGATAAATATTGGCCAGGACACCAGGGAGAACTCCCCTGCTTTTCTTTGAAATAGTGCCATGAGATCTTTTATGTCTAACTGAGAGTGCAGGCAGGGCCTCGGTTTACCGACTCATCCGAAAGACGGCACCTCCAACAGTGCAGCACTCCCTCAGTACTACACTGGAGTGTTAGCCTAGATTTTGTGCTCAAGTCTCTGGAGAGGGACTTGAATACACAACTTTCTGATTCAGAGGCGAGAGTGTTACCACTGTTACTACAGTGATATGTAACTTCTAGATTAATAAAAAAGGAATGTGTTTGAATAACCAGCTAATCATATCCGGCACTATGTGGGTTTTGGTGCAGGTTATGATATAATTGGATTGGAAAGCATTTGGAGAATGCCTGGCATCCAATAGTTTGTGTTAAGGTCTTCTCTAGAAGATAGCAGTTAATGAAAAGTAATGTTCAAGAGGCACATTGTGTTTATTTGAGATAACAATTTATTTAGTTTACTTTTTGTTAAGCAACACAAAACCATACAAAACAAAGAGAATATCAGATTAAGATAAGGTTGGAGGTCAGATAATGAGCCCTGAGTGATCGTTGTTTTAAGAAATGCACTATTGTCCGAGTAAAATAGGTTGGGTCAATCCACAATGTTCTTAAGTGCCTCCTAGTTACTGATTCAAGAATGACAATAGTCGGCTCCTGCCCTCTTCAGATAATGGTATATGATGTATAGGAGGAAATATAACTTATAAAATGACTTAAAAAAACAACTGTGAACATTAAAGAAAAAGATAAAAAATAAAAGTTCAAAAGAAATGCCTCGTGTATTAAAATCATTTTTTTTGTTGTTGATTAAGTTTGTTGTGGTACTGGAGCAAGGACTGAGAGTAGGCAAATTACATATTACACATTGCATGTGAATGGGGTAGCGTGGATCAAAATTGGATAAGGGACAGAAAGCAGAGAGTAGTGGTGAACAATTGTTTTTCTGACTAGAGGGAAGTGTACAGTGGTGTTCCCCAGGGGTAGGTATTAGGACCATTGCTCTTTTTGCTATGTATTAATGACTTGGACTTGGGTATACAGGGTATAATTTCAAAGTTTGCAGATGACACGAAACTTGGAAATGTAGTAAACAATGTGGAGGATAGTAACATACTTCAGGAGGACATGGACAGATTGGTGAAATGGGCAGACACATGGCAGATGAAACTTAATGCAGAGAAGTGTGAAGTGATACATTTTGGTAGGAAGAATGAGGAGAGGCAATAAAAACCAAATGATATAACTTTAAAGGTGACGCAGA
This sequence comes from Heptranchias perlo, assembly GCF_035084215.1. Lineage (NCBI taxonomy): Eukaryota > Metazoa > Chordata > Chondrichthyes > Hexanchiformes > Hexanchidae > Heptranchias > Heptranchias perlo. The sequence continues at coordinate 120,917,470 of NC_090325.1, read as the reverse complement.
AACAGAGAAACCTGGCGGTGTACATATGCAAATCTTTGAAGGTGGCAGGACAAGTTGAGAAGGCTGTTAAAAAAACATATGGGATCCTTGGCTTTAATAATAGAGGCATAGGGGGTGATTTTAACCCCCAAGAACAGGTGGGTTGGGGGCGGGTGGGAGTTGAAAATAGTTGTTTTTTGGGTCGCGACCGCAACCCAGCTTTAATTCCGGGTTTAACTTGGGCGTGTAAAAGTATAGGCTTTGCATTGGGAATGCAAAGTCGGAAAATTTTGCGGTTGCGACCCAAAAAAACAACTATTTTCAACTCCCACCAACCCACTCGTTCTTGGGGTTTAAAATCACCCCCATAGAGTACAAAAGCATGGAAATTATACTAAACCTTTATAAAATACTGGTTAGGCCTCAGCAGGGTATTCTGTTCAATTCTGGGCACCACATTTTAGGAAGGATGTCAAGGCCTTAGAGAGGGTGCAGAAGAGATTTACTAGAATGGTACTAGGGATGAGGGACTTCAGTTATGTGGAGAGATTGGAGAAGTTGGGGTTGTTCTTCTTAGAGCAGAGAAGGTTAAGAGGAGATTTGACACAGGTGTTCAAAATCATGAATGGTTTTGATAGAGTAAATAAGGAGAAACTGTTTCCAGAGGTACAAGGGTCGGTAACCAGAGGACACAGATTTAAGGTGATTAGCAAAAGAACCAGAGGTGACATGAGAAAATATTTTTTTAAGCAGTAATAACTTGAAGCTATAGTAACTTGAAGCAAACTTGCTGTGGAAGAGTTCAGTGGAATCCGTGAACCAGGAAGAAAGGAGGGATGGAGCTTGGCTCCATTCTTGTTTGATAAATAAGCACATATAGAGAGGAAACTGTTACCTCGTAAATTTAGCCCAACAAATACAATTCCTGCTACCTTAAATGTGGAGGTGGCACTAATCACAACTCCACCCTAACAGCTAACCATCAAAACTGTGCTCTGGAACTTAGACTCTGAGCAATGCCATGGGAGATTAGTTAGTTAACTAAAAAGATTACTGCTTCTGACCTTCATTTTGAGTTTATTTTATACCATTTTAAAAAAGAACATTTCAATTTCTGCTTATTTATACACCTATCTCTCACATATTCTTTTTACTTAATTCACGCTTTTCAGTGATGTCAGTTGTAAAGTTATCAGACAGCATTATTGTAAATATTAAGTGATGATGGTTCTATAAACTGTGAAGAAAATTCAGTGTTCAAACATGTAAACATATGGCTTGAAAAATTAAGCTGTGAGATAGATATGAATTCTTAACATGTTTGTATGAAATTCCTCTCTCCATTATTTCAGCAGAGGCGTTAAGTTATTTAAATTAATTGATTTAATGCCTTCATTAAAGTAGTAGGAAGAGGAAGTTAAGTTTCAGGGCCCAATATCTCATGGAGTAATTTCAAAGTTATGATCATGGGAGCTGCAAATGTAATGAAATGATTTGTCAAGGAATGCGAGAAGTGCTAGAACTAAATGATACCTTTTAGCTGAATTTAATTATATTTATAATTTGCATAGTAACTGACTATTACAGAAATAAGAGAATGCCAAAAGTAAATGTAAACCAAATCACATGAGAACATTCCAGCACTTCATTTAATAAAATTGGGAAAGAAGAAAACAGTTACAATTTTATAATTGTATCAGGTAAAATATTGGGTAACATATCCATTAACGACTTAGATGAAGACATAGAAAGTCTCATATCTAAGTTTGCCGATGACACAAGGATTGGTGGCATTGTAAGCAGTGTAGATGAAAACATAAAATTACAAAGCGATATTGATAGATTAGGTGAATGGGCAATACTGTGGCAAATGGAATTCAATGTAGACAAATGTGAGGTCATCCACTTTGGATCAAAAAAGGATAGAACAGGGTACTTGCTGAATGGTAAAAAGTTAAAAACAGTGGATGTTTAAAGGGACCTAGGGGTACAGGTACATCGATCATTGAAGTGTCATGAACAGGTGCAGAAAATAATCAAGAAGGCTAATGGAATGCTGGCCTTTATATCTAGAGGACTAGAGTACAAGGGGGCAGAAGTTATGCTGCAGCTATACAAAACCCTGGTTAGACCGCACCTGGAGTACTGTGAGCAGTTCTGGGCACCGCACCTTCGGAAGGATATATTGGCCTTGGAGGAAGTGCGACGTAGGTTTACTATAATGATACTCGGACTTCAAGGGTTAAGTTACGAGGAGAGATTACACAAATTGGGGTTGTATTCTCTGGAGTTTCGAAGGTTAAGGGGTGATCTGATCGAAGTTTATAAGATATTAAGGGGAACAGATAGGATGGATAGAGAGGAACTATTTCCGCTGGTTGAGGATTCTAGGAGTAGGGGCACAGTCTAAAAATTAGAGCCACGCCGTTCAGGAGGGAGATTAGAAAACATTTCTACACACAAAGGGTGGTAGAAGTTTGGAACTTTCTTCCGCAAATGACAATTGATACTAGCTCAATTGCTAAATTTAAATGTGAGATAGATAGCTTTTTGGCAACCAAGGGTATTAAGGGATATGGGCCAAAGGCAGGTATATGGAGCTCGATCACAGATCAGCCATGATCTTATCAAATGGCGGAGCAGGCACGAGGGGCTGAATGGCCTACTCCTGTTCCTATGTTCCTATGTTTCTTGGTCATTTGGAATGGAGAATGGGCAATAATTATTTTTTTTCCTTATAAGAATTAGGCTAAAAAAGACATTACTTTGGTAGCGTCATCTACCTCCTAAACCCAGTGAAGTTTCTTTCTATATTGTGTTTGTATAAAATAATTAATGTTTAAAAACATATCAGTTTATTACAAAATCTCACTCACTCCCTTCCTTCCCTATTGAACTTAGTAAACTATTTAATAATTCTTTTGGAAAGTTACATTACTAATAGTTTAGTGGAAGCCAGCTACAGTGGAGAAGCTGTTAACAGCTTACTTTTTAAATTAATATAACTTCTGTATAATGTGTGCCAACGGGCCAGGGTACACCTGCAGCTTAATGTATTACACATTAACTGACAACAGTCAGAGTGGAACTTTAGCCATGCTATAGCAAAGAACGCAAAAGTACTTGTTTTGGACACATAGGAAGTAACTTATGGCTTAAACATTTCCCAGAATAACAGTCAAAGGAAGAATGATAACAAACAGACAACTACAAGAGTTGGCAGAGTGGATGGCACAATTGTGTGGGGCTGTTTGTTACATTTGTTTTGTGTTGATCCGTGAAATTCAAAAAGGCAAACCCAGCAGCATACAACATATCAGCAAAAATAAATAAGGAATCACTGGACTTACTGGGGTGGTTAATCAAAGTGCATGATCTGCATGTGGCTCATGGGTCATAGTTTGGATGTCTCAGCCCAATCTTCTATGAGGAGGTTATAATGGAGATCATAGGGTGGGATGCCATACAGGCCCTGGATAATGCTGGAGGTATGGGGTGAAAATGCTGCTGTTTTGTGCAAAGGTAATCATATAGATGTACTGTGACAGTGATTTTGACATTCATCAGATTAAAAGCAGAATTTGTGCTCTTCCAGGAAACATAGCAAATACTGCTGATGCAACAACAATGTACATGTGCTCATTCTGTGCCATCCTTTTCCTTTTAACAGGAAAGCCTGCAAGAATCGTCTCAGTCTTTTTGCCACAGCACATGTGACACAGCAATCTGTGTCACTAATATCACTAGAAGCAGCCCTGCTCAATAACAGACACCTCAGTGGGGCTTAGCGAGTTTGAGAAGCCAACATATTGTGAATCGCTGATCACAGGTGAAGAAGAGGCAGAGATGGTGGCTGAAGAATGGCTGGCTGCTGCTGAGTAGATGTCCAGTATGGCCACAGGCCCTGCTGAATTGCTTTGTAATTCTGATCTCATAGAGCTCATGATGAAATGGAGGATACTTAATAACTAGGGACTGGTAAACAAATAACTTTTCTCTTGATTTGATTAGAATTGCAGATTCTACCAACTAGTTGTATAATATCATGAAGTAAGTGTTGTCGGTTCTGCATCAAGGGCATCTGTAATGCATACATCGGGCACACAACTGGCAAGTGCTCTTGCAGTTGAAGAACGATCCCACTGATGATGCTGAGGCATTAAGGCACACATTACAAGACATGATAAAGGCCAATTTTGACACACTTGAAAATATAACTTGGATAACCATCTGTGAAAGATTTGGAGACCCAATAACGGTGCAACAGTTTCTGCTTGTAGAGATTAGAGGCTATCAGGACAATGCAGGCATGCAGAAGCAGCAACACTTGCAGCTGGCTGTCAAGTTGCTGCCAATCCCTTTGCCAGCACCTGCCTCCGGGCAAATGACAGGAGAAGCAGCCCAAAACCTTCAGGTCCCACAGCCATAATAAGCTCAGTCCACACGTAGATTTGTCGAGGGTTGGCATCCACATCGGTGGACAGTCAGTGGAATCATAAGCAGGCCCATTGGAATTCTCTTGAGAATCATTTAAATTTACTTCTTCCAACAGGGCAATAATTAAGAGTAGTACACAAGAAATAACACTGCACAACAGTACATATATTAGCTTTTGTTAAAATGTATTTACAATGTTCTAAATTATGTCCTTTTGTTTGCAAAAAGGGCACGGGCAGGCCATAAATGAAAATGATTTGTGATGAGTACCTCCCAAATCTGCAATGTTCAGTCATTGGCTTCATGCTGCCCCTCACCCTCTTTCTGGGGCCTAGCTCAGTGCTGCAGATCTTCACCAAGCATGCACATGTCTATGTTAGTGTCAACTCAATATGGATCATACTGTGAGACATGCTCAGAACAGCCCTAATAATGAAAAAATTGCTTTAAGAGGCTGAAGGTCTGCTCTCCTACAATTCTGCCACACAAACGTCTTGATGGATACTGGGGTTCCACAGAGGTGACATCAGTCACATTTGAGGTGCAAAATCCAAGGTCAACCTTGCAATCCATTTTCTCCCTCAAACTATTAGGGAAACCCTTATTGTCCCTGGAAAATGTGTATTTACTTGCATAATTTTATGTCAGTAGTTGCATACCATCTGTATGTTCAGGGAGCACTAACATTTACCATTGAGAAAAGGAAGGGTACTGCCCACATGTGCGTGAATAATGACGAGTACAATCAATAGTGCCTTGTACTCGAGGAATGTCACAATGAAACAATTGGGTATGTTCTCCAGCTGGAGCTGCATGCTGCTGTGGAACTTGATACATGCAGATGCATGGTAAGAGAGGTCATCAGTGAACGCTGTGTTCCAGTGTTGAATTCCATACTGCTGATCTGACTGAGACCTGGACGGACCCAGTGGCAACAGATTTTAGTGCACTGGTCACTTCTGCTTCTGCTGAAAGTGCCATTCAATGTTACTCCTTGAATCCAGGAGCTGACATATTTCTGAGGCTGAATCCCTGTCAAAGTGCAGCCTCCTTATACACTATTGCTTGATGAAACCAGATAGACAATGCTGGTAGTACTGATGTTTAATTGGGTAGTAATGAGTCTTGAGGTCAAGATCTCCTGTTCTTCCTGCTCCTCTTCTGGAATATTGAGCAAACAGCACTGCATAGTTTGCAGCATCTGCTGCTCTGTTCATCATTCAAACTCTAAAGCTCCCTCCGTACTTTTAACGTCAGCTTTAAATGGGAGAAATTAATGTGATGCTGGAAAGGAGATCCTTACTAAATTTGCATGTTTCTCATGAATTGCCGCTTACCAAGCACCTAATCGGCAAAATCACTGAATCTATATATTAATGAGTATTACAAAAAAATATTCTTAAGAGAAAATTCAAAAGTGGGGTGCTCTGCTTAGTATGAAATACTGCTAATCTTAATGTACCTTTAGCACATACATTAGATCTAATGTACAGAGTAAATTAAATTGTGGGGGAAAACATTTTCATTAGATGGTGTAAAAAAGGTAAGAAAAACTCAGCCTATGATAAAATATTTAGTGTTTGAAAAAGTAATGGAAAATATTGTGTACCACAAGTTTACTTCTGTATATCAAAGAAAATGGTTCCACCCAACCCTGCTCTGTCTTCCCTACATCATGAGATAATTCATTTCCAGCTGGTTACACCGATAAACTAAACACACATAAAATTTGGAAGCAAACCAGAATAGTATGTAGTAAAACAGTTATAAGGTATTAGAATCATAGAATGATATAGCACAGAAGGAGGCCATTCATCCCATCATGCCTGTGCTGGCTCTTCGAAGGAACTATTCAATTTGTCCCACTCCCTTTCTCTTTCCCTGTAGCTCTGCAAATGTTTCCCCTTCAAGTATTTATCTAATTCCCTTTTGAAAGTTAGTATTGAATCTGCTTCCACCACCCTTTCAGACAGCGCATTTCAGATCCTAACAATTCGCTGCGTAAAAATGTTTTCCTCATCTCCCCATGGTTTTTTTTGCCAATTACCTTAATTTGTGGCCTCTGCCACTGGAAACAGATTCTCCTTATTTACTCTATTATGATTGTTAATTTAGATTCTGTTTTATAATATATACAAGATGGTAATTCATTGGTTCTATATCTGAATCCTGATCCTACAATACTGCACTATTGTTACCTTTCAGCGGGAAATGCCACAAAAACAACTAGGTCAGACTAAAATAACAAGAATGAAACAGAATAAATTAGTGTGCAAATATAAATCAAACTACATGTGATTGCCGAATACAAAGAGTGGACTGAACTTGCTCAATTGGTAGCACTCTTGTCTCTGTATCAGAAGGTTGTTGCTTCAAGATCTACTCCAGAATTCAATCATGTAACCTAGGCTGAAACTTCAGTACAGTACTGAAGGAATGCTGCATTGTTGGAAGTACCATGAGGTATGTTAAACCAACATCCCATTTGCTTGTTCTGGTGGTTTGAGTGGATATGTCACTATTCAAAGAAGAACAGAGAGTTCTCTCAGTGTCCTGATTAATATTCTTTCCTCAATCAATAGTATAAGAAAAATAGATTAATTGGTCATTCATCTCATTGCTGTCTTGCTATATGTACAACTGACTTCCACATCTACCTACTGCATAGGAACAGACACTGCTCTTCAAAGGAATTAGTTGCATGTGAACCATTTGAGATATTACTGAGAACTTGATAATGTATCACATAAATGCAAGTTTTTCTCTTTTCTTTCTTAATTCAGTGGGGGTGAAATTCACCTTGGCATAGGTGCAAAACAGGCAGTGGCGGATTGGCCATCTGTTATAAACATCACCGATTTTTCTTTCCACTAAGTCAATGGAAAGGAAAATCAGATGGGGTGTATAACGGGTGCCCAATCCACTACTGCCCATTTTGCATCCGCATCGAAGTTGAATTTCACTCCTAGTGATCCCAAAGCCAACATCACCAGCCTCGCCAGGCACGCCGTCCACCTCCGCCACGTGGAGCTACACAACACAGTGCTGCTCAACAGGCACCTGCACAAAGTAGTCGTGCAACTACACATACACCCACTGTAGGGTGACCCAATGGGTGGCATCAAGGGTCAAAGCTCATCCTCATCTTACCTGCACTTACTCACCTCACCAGTACTCATCCCACCACTACCACTCAACCCAATTCTCATACAATCTTATGGCTCTGTCTCATACTCACCCTCTTATGCATCTCTTTCACAGTCAGCCTCACCCCACCTGCCACTACCTGTGCTGCAGCCACAGGGCATGCAATTACGTATGTGTGGTAGGAAGCGTAAGGCAAACGTGTCGTGAGAATGAAGGGGATGTACAAGGGTGTTTGAGGGTTTGTCATGGTTTTTACTTAAATTTGATTTCTGATCAACTCACATTACATATTATACTGTCACCACTACTGCCACATCTTGGCCATTCTTGACTGGCTTGTGCAATAATGCCCTTTCATTAGGTTCTCCATGAACACCTTTGACGCCACCCATTGGGTCACCCTACAGTGGGTGTATGTGTAGTTGCATGACTACTTTGTGCAGGTGCCTGTTGAGCAGCACTGTGTTGTGTAGCTCCATGTGGCGGAAGTGGACGGCGTGCCTGGCGAAGCTGGTGATGTTGCTCGTCCTCCAATGGAGTGATGAATGCAGCAATGGACCCCCACCCCCATCCTGACGGTGTGAGTGTGAGGGGGTCCACAAAGTAGGCAAATGTGTTTGGACAGCAGAGTTTAGGGTATGATTTAATAATTTGGAGTGTGGAGACAACGGTGTGGCAGGCAAAACTTTGTCTGAGGTGACAGAGTGCCCTGCTGCAATGAATGAGGGTTTACCCCGCACCTGTTAAATGGACCTTTGCAGCTGCCACTGGCTGCTGGCTGCAACACGTCTGTTTAAACAGGGAGTGTTTCCCCCAGCATGGGAAACACGCTCTGGGTAGTCCAAAATCCGAATCCTCATAAAATCTCCAACTAATGAGGTCTGTAAATGACCTTAAGTACCCAGATAATGATCTTAAGTGGGATCCCGCCAGCTTTGATTGCTGGTGGGAGTCCCACATGTGGGGGCTACGCGCGCACCAATTCGCTTCATTGGGGAACCCGGAAGTGGGCGGGTTGGAGCCGGGCTCTGGACCCGCTCCGGGAATCCCCAATTTTAGGAGACCCCCGTCACGAACGCACCTGCTCGGCCATCCGAAAATTGACTCCATGGTTTCAATTGGTAAAGGCAATGGATATATGGCATTGTAACATTAAGGATAAGAACTGTAAAGAAAACTCACTACCTTATCTATTTACTACATAATAAAGAATACTTCCCATTGAAGTTAAGAATGTAATCTAATCTCAGTGGTCAGATGACAAACATTCAGATAGAGATTACTGTGTAAGGCTTGTGTAGTAATATAATCAAATTGTGAGCTAGGTGTATGAACTTAACATTCGTCTTAACATTTGCTATTAATATCTGAGCTTGATTTTTCAAAACTCTCCTTGCCTTCTCCAAAGCTCCACCCTATGCAAACTCTAACTCATTGAAAACTCCACTAACTGCATCCTGACCCATAATAAGTTCCATTTTATATCACTCCATCCTCACTGAACTCTATTGGTTCTTATCCCCCAAAATGTTGTTTTATAATCCTTGTCCTTGTTTACAAATTGCTCCATGACCTTGCCCTACTCTTTTTCTTCAATGTCCTTCTCATGCATCCCAACTCACATTCTCTGCTCTTCTAATATTGGTCTAATATGAGTTCCACCGTGCTGGTTGAACATATTCCTGGAGGTTTCATCATACCCACCCAGTCAAACAGCCTTTTTTCCCATCTCCAATATTTTTATAACTAATAAACAAAAGTGTTCAAAGAAAATGAAAAAAAACATTGTTTTTAATGGCCTTATCTATGATTTTTCTCTTGAGTTGACAGCAGGAGATTAATCTTTAATTCCTGGACACTCCTGGACAATTATGTAGGGTTGACAATCTTATTTCCACCTTCCTAAGCTCCACAATCAGTGGCAAAGTATTCAACCATCATGGCCCTGCATTCTGGAATTCCTTCACTAAACCAATCAGCCTTGCTACATTTTTACCACTTTCAAAAGCCTATCTCTTTGATCATGCCTTTGGTCACCTTCTCTAACTCTTCTAACTCTTGCTCATTGACAATTTCTCCACCCCATGTGAAATGTTTTGGGACATTTTGCTACGTTAAATGTGTTATATAAGAGCAATGATGATGTTGATGATATAGAGCTTCCACCTTTTGCTGACTTCAAAACTGTACAGGCGACAGGATAGGGATGGGACCATGGCTTGTATTTTGAGATTTGCTTTGCTTATACTGAAAATTCATCAAAAACCTGTCATGTTTGGGATTTTTGATCACTTGTTTCTTCACAGAAAGGATTTGGGAACGAATTATGTTTAAGTGTTGTGTTTTATAACAAAGTGAATTGATACAGATTTAAAGAAAGCCATAGGCTGCATATATTGAAGTGTGTATTAAAGCCAGATGAGCCAGAATGTCGTGGTTCACCATTGAAATGCACTGAACGGTGTGAAGTTGCTGTATTTGCGCACTAGGTACGAACTAAACTCACCACCAAATGTTAAGTCTTGTCATTTCAAGTGTAAGTACCCTTTAACAATGTGATGTGTTAATTATTGCCAATCAACTTCTCTTGCACTGAAAATTAACTATTACAAGTGTGGAGTCTCATTACTTCAGGTATTAATTGTTATTGGAGATTTTAAAAATGTAAAATTTTAAGTTCTAAATTAAAAACTTTTCCTTTGTCTCTTTTCTCTCTCTCTTATTCCAATCTTTCTTTCCCCTCTCTTTATTTCTCTTTCTGTACCTGATTTGACATTGAATTCACCCACTCTAATTTACACTTCCTTCTCAGTCCTTCAATCTGATTTGTTAAGGAGATATACAGTTGGTTGCCCTGCCCGCTCAGGTCCCAGATGCTGTTTCCCTCGCTGCGTCGTTATTGCCTCGCATTTTCAGCAACTTACCACGCAAAAAATTAAAAAACATAAATGTGCCAGGGCAAGTCTAACTAACGGCAGACGTCGTTAGATGCCCTGCTACAAGAAAACATCGTTAGATGCCCTGCTACATGATATCCAGTTCAGATCACAAGCGGGTCTTACTGTTACACTCTTGAGTTACGCTATTGTATAATTAGATATTGGGCAGTATGGACACTGTCCTGAAGGTAAGATGCTGAGATCACTTATGGCAATGACCAGCGTCACTGTAATCCAGAGAATATCTGAGGCAGATCCAAAATGTGCCAATCCCCAATAACTAATGTCCCCCACATCAGGCTAAACAGTGAAAAAAAAAGACTACTTTTAAATGTAAACTTGTTTAGCATCTAATTTATCTCTTAGAAATTATCGGACAGGCCGCTCAAAAACCAAAACTCCGTCCAAAATGCATGGCCAACCTAACTCCATCTTTCCCAGTGAGGTCTGCGTTTACCATCTGATTTCTGAAATGTAAAGATATTGCTCAGAGCACTGTCCTGTTACAATTAGAAAAAAAAAGTCACAGCAGAATCTTGAAAACAACAGATGTAACCCTGGTAGATATGTAGCTGCATATACGCTCTTATGACTAACACACTGTGGCAACGAGAAATCCCCATCCCAAAATAAACATGCATGACATTTAAAATAAATTTGATTTGCATCTGAACTTCACTTTTTTCAGCCACTGGAATGCACTTCTTCAAAGTTAGCATAGGTTTTGAAAAAAAAAAGCGTTTCGGGTTATTTTAATTGGTGACAGTTTTAAGTTACAGCTTGAAAGAAGTTATAAAAGTCACGCTGGGCGATGGGTGCCCGGTGTAATAAACGCCCACCATGATTCCAAACACACTGTCCGAGTGCTTCGGGAGCTCTTAAAATGATTTACTTGCTGGTTGGTTCTAATTAACTTTTGCTTCTGTTTGACAGAGTTGCACTTTGAAACTGTTACGTTTAACCCCCGCAGCCCACCCAACCTCAACTCCCGCTCTGCTCTTCCGCGTCAAAACCAGCTTGACAGCGGAAAAAGCGCGGAACGTTAGCTGACTGACAGCAGGGTCACCCAATCAGGGGCGAAGACGTCAGCAGCGAGGTGGGGGGGGGGAGGGAGGAGGAGGAGGAGGAGGGTGGACCGAAAGCATCGTGACCAATGGGCGTGGAGTAAAGGTTGGAGCTCGGCAGGTTAGGCTGGTTGTGGGTGAGAGTATGCTGGGTAAATAATAAAACACACACACACATACATCAGTGGGCAGAGCCAGAGCCCAGAGCCCGCCCCCTCTCCCCCCCACCACCAACATACACACTCCCACTGGCAGCGTCTCCCCCCCCCCCCCCCCCGCCCGCACTGGTAATCTCGGTCCGAAGTTTAACAGGATGGAATTTGGAAGCGGAATCTAGAATCATTTGAACTGCGCCGAGGACAAACTTCGTTGCTCGGTGGAACGGCATGTCGTTGGGGTTTTAGGAGCTGCGAGGCGGAGTGAAGCGAAGCGAAGGGGAGGGGAGCCTCGCACGGAGCCAGCGTCTCCTCCGCGCTCCTGCGTATGTTTTAAGCTGCTGGGCAAGTGGCGTCGGCAGTGGTTGCGCGGCCGATTTCAGTCGGACGCCTAATTGGAAGCAGGAAGGGCAGGCGGCGGCGGCGGCGGCCGCTGTTATTGTTGTTGTTGAAGTCCCGTCCGGCCCGCTCCGGTTGGAAGTTGCTTCTCCTTCTTTTAAACCATGAAGAAATTTTCCCGCATCTCGAAGCCCGAGGGAGCGGGTTATATCGGTGCTGGAGGAGGAGGAGGAGGCGGCGGCGGCGGTAGCGGTTCGATGGGAAGTGCCAGTAACTACCTGGGCAGAGTGTTTAGCGTGGGACGTTACCAGGTGACCGTGGAGGAGCTCATTGCCGAAGGTACGTTGGACCCGGGGTGAAGGGGGCGGGGGAGAGGCCGTGTTGCAGCCACGCGCTCGGGGGGCGGGGGGGGGGGGTGCACAAATTTCGGGCTGTGACAGTCTGCTTCATGGAGAGGTGCAGAGTGGAGGGGAAACGACTCTTTCTCCCCCCCCCCACCCCCCCGGGTTCAGTCCAGCACCTCACATTTTAAACCACGGACCTGACGTTCAGTTTTTGCTTCGAGAGCATTTAAGTTTTTCCCTCCACTTTTTACTCAAATAAAGGCTTCGATTTTATCTTAAAACATATTTTATGTACAAAAGCTCGTTTAAAGGTCAGGCAGAATTAAACATATTTGGTATATCGTGGTCCTGCCATGTGTGATTGTTCCGGAGTAAGCTCCAGGTACTTTAAAATGAGACTTCACCTACCTTTTATACCCTTTTGCCCCGTGCTTTATGTGGAATTTTATTTTAATGTTGTCTTCTTTTGATCCCTTAGCCAGCGGTGTGTTTTAATGTAAGTGTGACAAATTTCAGTTGTTTTTTCTCTGCAGTCCTGCACGTGCAAATCAAACTTATTTAAGTACATCTAAAGAATGTGTGTGTTGTATGTCAGCCAGTGTAGTTTCATTGTACAATAACACAAGGGTAAACATTGCTATAAAGCAAATAAGTGCTTCGACATTGTGTGTATTTCTGTGCAGTATATTGGGTCTGAAGCGTGTTAAATGTACTTACACTACAAGGGTTGCTGAACTTGTATTTTTCTCTTTTAGAACTGGTGATTAAGTGCAATAAATTATCTGACCAGTAGAAGTTGACATGAAGTGTGTGTTAGCTCTATTCTGGCAAGGATATATACTTGCAAGAAAAATAATTTCTATTTGTGTGCAAAAAAACTGGCAGTGCTGGTTTTATTTTTTTACAGAATCAAAACTAATTTGTTACAGTATTTCACAACTCACTCTGCACAGTACATAGTGACAAAACTGGAAAGTAGTATGTAACATTGTATTTCAGTCAAAGTTAAGCACGAGAGCTATTTGTGATCATGAATTACATGATGCCTAGTTTCTATGTAAACAAAATTAATTAGGAAATGTATTTTTATATAAAACTCTGATATGTTATATCATGACATAAATAGCTTTCTTGTGCTACACAAGTTTGTGTTTTAGATTTAAATGATTTCTGAGCAGTCCCCTAATATGGTGCAGTGGTTAACTCTACAGCTAATAACCAGGTTGCCATGCAACCTCTGCATCCTATTCCATCCTGAGCTTCCAACCTCATTCTCTCCACCACAAAGATTGCCTACTTCCATATTGGTAACATCGCTCACCTTTGTCTTTACTGCGACATGACTGCTGAAATCCTCATTCGTGCCTTTGCTATCTCCAGACTTGATTACTCGAATGCTCTCCTGGTCAGTTTCCCATCATCCACCCTCCATAACTTGCAGCTCATCCAAAACCCCGCTGCCTGTATCCTATCCCACACCCAGTCACATTCACCCATCACAGCTGCCCTCACTAATGTACAGTACATTGTCTCCATTTCAACCAACGGTTCAAATTAAATTCTCCGCCTTGTTAAATCCCTCGTTGGTATCAATGCCTTTAGCTGCCCAGGTCCCAAACTCTGGAATTCCCTCCCTAAACCCCTCTGCTCCTTTTTAAGACTTTTTTTTGACCAAGTTTTTGGTTACCCTGCTGATCTCTCCGTTGTTGGCTTAGTGCCTGTTCTCCTTATGCCTCTGAGGTGCCTTCGGATGTTTTTCTATGTTAAAGTTGCTATATATTGGTGTTAATATGTGCAAATCAAATCAATACATTATATCAGCTAAGTTTCTGTGTTTTTAAATGTTAACTATTCTTCCAAAATGATCCACTTAATGTTTTGAAGCTTTACAGTTCCTTTGACTAATGCATGGCTTTACCAGAAAATTTGCAGCTAAAGCTGTTGTAAGCTATAAAAGTCCCTGGGTTTTCAATGAAAGGGGGAGAAAAAAATTCCCATTAATTTTAATTGCTTCATCATCCTATAGAAAACTGCAATCTTTGTCTTTATAACTTGGCTGACAAAGTGGACGTCACGATATGTCAAGCTGTTTAGCAATTTTCTTCCTCATTGGATGTGTTTCTTAGGTTTTTGTTTTGTCCCTTCTACTTGGTTGCTTTCTACTTTTGTTCCACTTTTGTTATTCACTACTCATAACTCTGAACCTTCTTCCCAATTTTCTATTTTCTCCCCAATTACCTCCCATTCAAAACATTTAAATGCAGTCACATTGAATCAGAAGTATTCTGAGATACAGCCACATGCCCTGGGTCTGGCTCAGAAGAAAGTTTTTGATGTTTTGTTTTAAATGTGATGAATTTTGAACTGAGTAGATTATCAATCATATATTCCCAGGAATAAAAGAGCAGGGAGAGAACTTGGATAAACCTGTAACTTCAGTTACAGCTTGCTGCTGTAGTGATGGCTGGGCCTTGGCAAGCATTTAACTCTAAGAAAGGAGAAATAACTTTTTACATAGCACCTTATGTACTTGGGTCATTGTGAGAACATAATAAGTTCCTATATAAAAAAACAATGAAAATACATTTGAAGTGTGGCCACTGTTCTTTAGATGTGGTAGTCAATTTGCATACAGCAAGGTTGCACAAATGCAAATGAATGATCAGATAATCTGTTTTGGCGGTGGTGGTTGAGGGAGGATTGCTGGCCAGGACAGCAGCCTTGCTCTTTGAATAGTGCCATGGGATCTCCTACATCTGCCTGAACAGCAAATCAAACCTCAGTTTAAAGTTTCATCTGAAAGGCAGCACCTCCAACCTTATAGTATTCCCCAATATTACACTGAAGTGTTATGTGTTCAACTTCTGGAGTGGGCTTGAACCCACAACCTTCATTCAGCTACCAACTGATCCAAGTTGACATTTAAAGAGCCAGTGATCTGTCCTGTGTCTACCTGTACTTATTTTTTCCTGAGTGACTTTCTCCTTAGTTTACTTTCCTTTATTTAGGAAGTAACCAGTTCTTCCCCTCCGTCCGCACCCCCCCCCCACAAATCATCTAGCAATGGACTTGGCCTTCAGCTCCCTACAGACAAGAGCTGATAAGTTTTATAGCCTGAACTTCTTAGCCTGCAAGCAACACTGCAGGAGGTACAGCAATGCAGTTAGTCAATATTTGCACATGCATTTGGAGCTGAAATGCAGTGAGTGGGAGGAATCACACTTTATCAAGTAAGGATCAGTATATAATATATTTATACTCTGTCTCTCCTCTCCCTCTTCCGCCCCCCCAATCTTTCTCTCCACCCCCCTCCCACACCCCCTCTCTCTCCCGCTCCATGTAAACTTAGGTGTCCACGGTGGTCCAGTGATCATTTAGAGCAAAACAAGAAGTGATCTGGTTTGGTTGGCTGAATTAGAAGACTTCTTTTGCTTATATAATAGAGATGTGGACAAAAACTATAAATATATTTTGAAATACATTTAAAGAAAAATGAATTTGTACTATCAGCTTTCAAAGCCACTAATTCTACTGCAGCAGCATATGGCTTCATCACATAAAATTCTAGGAGCAACACTAGAAAAATGTTGGTTTCAAGACCTATATATTCCAGTAGGCTACTGTAAACCATGGGCCAGCAGTAATGTAATGAAATGTTTAAATGGAAATTTTAAAAGAAGGAGGTTTATTAATTGTTATATGTATTGCACAATGCCACTGTGCTGTAGAATGACATGAGTTCATGCCTGCAGTTGTCCAATCTCAACCATGTAGTTTGGAGCCAGCAAGTGGAAGCTGGCCTCTTTCCACGTCGAGGGAAGGAAATTGGAAAAGTAGTGACCTCATGTTACTTTTAAAAACAAATCACTTACACTAATATGTCTGCTTCAGTCAGATTATATTATATTCAAATGGTTCTTCATAAATTGGTAACATGTACATGTGATTTGAGTGTTCTGACATAGTATGGATGGCATTGTACATGAGGAATTTGGACAGATTTTTAGTTGGAGCTCAGCAGGATGTAGTTGGGCCGGGTCACCCACTTTCCCAACTACTGAAGAGTTTTGAGGCTGGGTGCTTTCTCCTTTGTCTGCACTTAGTGGCCTCTCCATTTTGAGTGAAATAGTGTTGGGAAATTCCTTTGATCCTATTTTGTTATAAACCCAGAACCAGGCTAGTCTGGCCCCAGAAGAGCACAAATTCCCTCCCCTTAATGACAGAACTAGTTTTTCCATGGAGTGTTGGCCTACCTAGACTCATGTTTTGAAAAAAATACTGAAGTAAGAAACTAAATTAAAACATTAAAATCAGGAGAAATCAAAACAAAAATTCCCTGCACTGCTTCTTGGTTATAGAAGACATCCAGTGAGCACCCTACTTTCATAATCATGGACCACCTAGAAGAAAACTGTAGTTTGGAATGTGGATAAACAGTCAGAAGAAATTTCCTGGTGATCCTTCAGATCCTGGATCTGTAGATGGGATACTTGGCAAGGTCCAGGGGTATGACCCACCAGGAGGTCCTCCAATCTGTTCACCCCATGCAGTAGATGACTGAAAATGAACAGTGGGGGTAATAATGTAAAGAATGCCTGGGATTTTATTTTGCATGGGCCGGTCTACACATGGAGCCAATCGAGCTTGGACCCATAGGGAAATTATCATATGCCTTTCCTTAAAAGGGTGACATCGCTAGTAAAGTAGGGAGGGTTGACTTACCCAAACTGATTGTTCTGATGTGATTTTTATTAAAATAGTGAGGTAAGGGGAAATTATAATGAAAATTAAGCAGCCAGCAGAGTTCACATGATCATATTCAAGAGGCACCCATACGCGAACTATAGCTAGAAATGAGGGAAAGGAATTGGAGGCAATCCGCTCATTACTCTTTCACATTCTGGACCTGCAGATGGCACACTTGGCAAGGATCAGGGGCAAACCCACCAGGAGGTCCTCTGATTTCCTCACCAAATTTCATCAGGTGATCAAAATAAACAGGGTGGGAGAAAAAGAAAGGAATCTGGAGTCCTATTTTGTGTTGGCCTGTAAGAATGTGGAGCCAGGTAAACTTCAATGGGGACACAATCACGTGGACCTGCACCCCACCATAAAGGGGTGACTCCACTAGTATTGAGGAGAGGGCAGGCATATCTAAGCTGGTTTCAAAAGTAAAATAACAAATTAAAACTGTGTAATCGGGCAGAATAATAACAGACTATTGATGTGGTGTACACAAACTAATTTTTAAAATTAAGTAACAAATTAATTCAAAAAATGATGCACTCACCAGAAATAATAATTGGAATCCCATGCAGTGCCCAGTGGTCGCAGAAAGCATTCAACAACCCAGTAGATATTGCATGTTCGTATTCAAGGGTCACACAAGTGTGAATTATAGCTATAAATGTCGGCAGCCTGTTGAAGAAAACTTCCCTGCTGATTCTTTCCATCCTGGAACTGCAGATGGCGGGCATGGCAAGGCCCAGGTGCGAACCTATTGGAAAGCCCTCTGATCTGTGCGCCCATGCATAGTGACTGAAAATAAAAAGGGTGGAGGCAAAAAAGAGAGGATTCCTGGAATGGTCTAAGTATGTATTTGGGAAGTGGGTTCAGATTGCTCGATAACTGCCCTATTCCAATAGATGTTGTACATTACTTGATTGGCCTATATTGCACAGATGCTTTATCCGGTATTGTCACCAGACATGTAAAGGGTTTAAGGTCAAATATTTGCTATCGTAACGATAGTGAGTGGCCCAGTATGGTTTAAATGCAGTTAACATCTCGGTTTTTGTACTGTGCAAAGCTGTGTAACTTGTCAAGCTTTTACACAGCTTTGCATTGTGCAGATCACTGTCCTGAAATGGATGAATTTTAGTACAGTGCTGTAATTTTTCTGTCCTTCCTGTTTTCTGTTTCAGATTCAGCCTGCAGTTTTCTTTCCTTCCTGTCCTTTATTTCTATTTTGAGTGTCTCCTGCAGATTTACGTTGCTGCTGTTTGTTTCAGGTCCTGTTTCCTCCACAAATGCGCCTTTTCATTGTAAGGGAGAAGAAGTTTTCTTAATTTTAAAAATCTTCAGGCTTCTATTCACATTGAAATATCAACAGGAAGAAATATGCATTGGATGTGAGTCTTTGGTGTTCACTTGGATGCCAACAAGAGATCATGCAATAGTCATTGATGACAAGCAACATTAACCAACAGCTACTTCAATAATTTTCTGGCAATTTCCTTACACAAGTTTGTGTGGAGGCAGCTGTGCTTTGCATAGCATGAGGATGCACCTTATTGATGCCAATAGTTTGCTTGGGTCACTTTCATATACACTTTCTAATTCTCACTCCAGTGTGAAATTGACAGATCATCTATGCACTCAGAAGTGGTTTGTAATGTTGGGAAAGGAATTGTAGATTGTATTGATGACCAAAACAATGGCTAAATTGAGACATAACTTCTCTGGTTCAGGTAGGCAGCTTGACATTCTGTATGCAGAATGCTTCGTTCCTGTCCATAGTATTTTAATGAGCCTAATATTTTCAGTGCCCATTGTGCTAATGTCTCATGGAAAAAATCAAAAGGGGCTGCGAATGTTTCAGCATTTAATCAAAATGTATGTGCTGCAGATTAAATGTTTAAAATAAAGGACATATCATTGACATTACATGGATGAAGTTGGGTTCTTGTCAGGGCTGCAAATCTCATTATGGAAAATCCAGTTGCTGAACACTACTGCATACTGGCAGAGGGGTCAATGATTATTATATAGGGTTTTTAAATGTACATCATACAGACATTAGAGTTTCATTTTATATCCCAACATCCTTTTAGTTAGGGAGGTGGAAAATTGACTCTGGTTCCTGATTGTTAACTAGTAATCTCTGGTAGTAAATGTTGGATGAGGACAGGATTGGGATTGGCTGCAATGCCTTGCAGTCAGATAATAGTGTGGTAGCAGGGTAAGGCATAGACATGAATATTGGCCATTTGAGTAAGATCGTAGCTCTCGTGGGACTATACCCCAGCAAGGAGTCAACACATTCAAGAGAGGGGGAAAGAAAATTGGCAAGAAAGGTGGGGGGGGGGGGGGGGAAGAAAGATGGACACTTACTGATATGGTGTGAACATTCTCTGTCTTCGGATAATTTACTGAAGTGACCATAACTGTAGCCCATCTGTACATGCACCTAACTTCAGTAAATGCTGAACATTGCCTCATTACCAGCACAAAGACTGAAATTGAATATCTGCATACATTTAGGGTTTGTGTTTATTTCCTTGAATGTATTGTGCAATTGTGGAGAAAAGTGTAGCAACTAGAACTATACGTATAGCTCAATTAACAGCATAATGTACCATATTTTTTGAGGAATCTTTTTTGAATTATGTTTGCATTGGCTCAAATGTAAGATGGCTGCACTTGTATGCTTTGTTGAAATATATTTAGCTAATATAAAAATCATAATTTCATGTAGGAAATTATTTATTTTGTACATCAAATTGTCTCTGTAAAAATTGGTTTTAATTTTTATGTTCTGATGCTGACGTTGGGCTTAAACCTGAAGTGGCATACAAATAGTCTACATGCTTTGGTTCTAGACAGTTTTCAGTTAACTTTGTCCCATATAAAACTTAAGCAAAACTTGAAAATATTTGTCCTGAAAATAGTTGAAATTTCTAAAGTATCTCCATTACATCATAAGTACAACATTTAAGAGGTGGCTCATATGGGATAATATGTATATTTCATACATTTTTCACTTGTTCCATACACTTGGCAAAGTAACCTATTCAGAATATGTTTAAATAAAAACATCCCCCCCCTCTCTAAATTTCCCTGTCGTAATCAACATAAAATTCTGTACTGTGGTATGATATACATGCTACAGTGTAGCACAACACATTATCATGACTTTCTGTGAATCTTTTCGGGAGCATAAAACACACTCTTGTAAATTAAACTTAATTAACATGATGCCACTTGAAGGTTACCTGACCAGTTATAATCTGTTGCCTACACTGCTAATAGTGAAATTCCATAATACTGAAATACAAAAATGAAACTTTGAGCAGAACAGCAGTAGGCCAGGGTACTTGTATGTTATTGTATAGTCTGCTGTCGGGATCATAATCAAGAAACTCATCTTTTTGTCCAAAATAACTCAATGCAGTTCTCCATAGAATATGCCCTCTACAGTAATCCCTGATTCCAGTAAATACATCTTTACTGGATTTAGAGTTCTATTAATGCATATTCATGGTTAGTCTAGGATTTCAACCATTAATGAATTTTCTGTTATAAATTGTTGAGGACGCAATCTCTCTATCACTAGCCACATACTTTCATAACAGATCTGTGATTTTCCCCATTCTAGTATCTCCAGTGAAGGTACACATCACTGCAGTCAAACAGGCAAATTTCCCACAGATTCCTTCTAACTTTGAGTGGTTGATTAATCATTATGGTTGAACAAAGTTGATTAAACCTCCAGGTCTTGCAGCTGATGTCTATTTGCCACAGGACATTTCTAACCCTATCCACCTTATGTTTTTGATAGAGTCCAGTGCCAAGTTTCCTCAGCGCATTCTTTCATCAGTTCTCTAGTTATCAAATGTTTGTATTGTACTTGATAATGGAGGGTAATATTTTCATGTAGTACATTCTTCAATGTAAAAATAACCAATGGCTTCTACTTGTTAGCCTTGTATGTTACCACTTTGGCAAAGTCAGTCCATTCTTGGCCAGTTTATACCATTGACACTCTTCCTGTTGTTAGGTCCATTTCTGTTTTCTAGTGTGTCTAAGTTTGTTCATTTCACCAATGTACTAGAGACTGACACCATCCAATTTTCATGCACAAAAGCGTGGAAACTTGCTAGTTTTCCTGGCAGCTGCATGGGTATGTACACAAGTTACTTCTACTTAATAAATTTAAACATATTGGCAGAGCTGCCTTTGAAGCCTGGGAGGTTCATCTGAATGTTAGTGCAGCTTGCTGTTAATTTTGACAATGCTAAGTGGTTTCCCCACCATTGTTGTAAACACACAATCCAGCAGCTGCTTTTCTTAATTGGCACCATTTTCATTGTGTTGAGCCTTGCTTTTGGAAGACCATGTGTGGATTTTGCTTTCCATAAGAACGTAAGAAATAGGAGCAGGAGTAGGCCATATGGCCTATTAAGCCTGCTTTCCATTTACTGGTCGTACATATTATGTTGAACCTGCATGCTCAAATTCCTACCATCACCATAAAGACAGAGAGGTACCATTTCTTTTAATGGACTATTTTAACTCATATTGACCTTGCTGTGAAGCACCTCCAACTCTGCAATTTTGTGCAATGTTTGTCTGTCTCTCTCCAGTATCTGCACGTCTTTATAGTATGTTGAGGAACTTGATGTAATATGGCTACAGCGAATACAATCGGAACAGTCTTTGCATGTAATGTGCACCAGTCTCGTGGAACTGTTTCATTGCAGAATGCATTGTCAAAAAAATACGGTTTTACTGGAATTTGTTGTGAGGCGTATTGGAACAGCAAACTGTCTTTTAGAATACTATTCAAACTCCACTGTTAATTTTCTTAAATATATTTCTGCATTATGTAGAATAACATGTATTGGACTATTTTTAGGCAGTAATACATCTTGGGATTTGGGTGACATTGATAAACTGTTTGAGCTTCACTCTTGCATTTCATGATATTTGAACCCCATTCCAAGTAGTGGTATACTAAACTGGAGTTATAAATCACATGTTGACCAGCAAGCTAAAAGGTCCATAACAAGAGTGTAAGCACGGCAGTTTTGCTGCAGCCTCCTTTCCCACTTCTCTGAAAGAGGTGCAGATATGTAAAAGAGGAATGGACAGAAGAAGGCATCACCCTAGTGAGAAGATGGAACATCCAAGGCCAATAGAATAGTAATGTATATGAAGGCCCAGGCTGTACAGGGAGGCTTTGTAAGAGTGTGTGCCATGTTGGCAGCAGAATTTAAGGTGCATATATGTTACATATTTGTATTTATATAGTGCCATATTGCATCAAAACATCTCAGCACCTCACACAGCTAATTACTTTTGAAGTGCAGTGAGTGCATCAGTGAGCAAATGCCTCTGAAAGTAACAGCAGTTATTAATATTCTAGCTATAGGTCCACTTCCCATCTCAGTACACAAGACAGGCCAGGTACTGTACTATTATTAGATACTCTTGCACCACTAGGTTGCATCCACCTCTTTAAAACAACAAACTAATGTTGAATTTTTTGTTTAAATTTGTATGGAAGGAATTGCTGTTTAGATATTTGGAACTGAATCTTAAAGAATAAGATCCTTTTTTTTGGCAATCAATGCCTCAAAGTGTTGTTTTGAGATGCTGAATAAATCCCAGAGCTTAAGTGAACATCTGCATAATTTTTGTATTTGCACAGTGGATATCCAAAGAGCTATCAGGGTATTGTGTGCCATACTGATGCCAAAGCTGTAAGAACATAAGAAATAGGAGCAGGAGTAGGCCATATGGCCCCTCAAGCCTGCTCCGCCATTGAATAAAGTCATGGATGATCTTCGGCCTCAACTCCTTTCCTGCCCTATCACCATATCCCTTGATTCCCCTAGAGTCCAAAAATCTATCTATCTCATCCATGAATATACTTAACCACTCAGCATCCACAGCCCTCTAGGGTAGAGAATTCCAAAGCTTCACAACCCTCTGATTGAAGAAATTCTTCCTCATCTCAGTCTTAAATGGCTGATCCCTTATCTTGCGACTATGCCCCCTTGTTCTAGACTCTCTAGCCAGGGGAAACAATCTCTCAGTATCTACCCTGTCAAGCCCCCTCAGAATATTCTGTTTCAATGAGATCGCCTCTCATTCTTCTAAACTCCAGAGAATATAGGCCCATTCTACTCGATCTCTCATCATTGAACAGCCCTCTCATCCCAGTAACCAATCTAGCAAACCTTCGTTGCACTGCCTCTAAGGCAAGTATATCCTTCCTTAGATAAGGAGACCAAAAATGTGTACAGTACTCCAGGCAAGGTCTCACCAAAGCCCTGTACAATTGTAGTAAGACTTCCTTACTCTTATACTCCAACTCCCTTGCAATAAAGGCCAACATGCCATTTGCCTTCCTAATTGCTTGCAAAACCAGCATGCT
Source organism: Heptranchias perlo (assembly GCF_035084215.1). Taxonomy (NCBI): domain Eukaryota; kingdom Metazoa; phylum Chordata; class Chondrichthyes; order Hexanchiformes; family Hexanchidae; genus Heptranchias; species Heptranchias perlo. Next base: position 120,893,905 of record NC_090325.1, on the reverse strand, counting down.
AATTTTTTGTGTTTCTTGTTCGAGAACACCCAAATCTTTCTCATCACTAACATTTAATAGTTGCTCACCATTTTAAAAAAAAAATCTGTGTTTCTATTCATCCTACCAAAGTGAATAACCTCACATTCCCCCACTTTATACTCTATCTGCCATACCTTGCCCACTCAAGTAACCTGCCTTTCTTCCTTTGTAGACTCTGTGTCCTCCTCACAGCTTACTTTCCCACCAAGCTTTGTATCGTTAGCAAACTTGATTACATTGCACTCGGTCCCTTCATCTAAGTCATTTAATATAGGTTGTAAATAGCTGAGGCCCAAGCACCGATCCTTGTGGCACCCCACTAGTTACAGCCTGCCAACCTGAAAATGACCCGTTTATCCCTACTCTCTTTTCTGTCTGTTAACCAATCCTCTATCCATGCTAATATATTACCCCCAACCCCACGAGCCCTTACCTTGTGTAACAACCTTTGATATGGCACCTTATCGAATGCCTTTTGAAAATCCAAATATACTACATCCACTGGTTCCCCTTTATCTACACTGCTAATTACATCCTCAAAAAGCTCTAATATATTTGTCAAACACTATTTCCCTTTCACAAAACGATGTTGACTCTGCCAAATCATATGATTTTAAGTGCCCGGTTACCACTTCCTTAATAATGAATTCCAGCATTTTCCCAACGACTGATGTCCTGCTAACTGGCCTGTAGTTCCTTGTTTTCTCTCCCTCCTTTCTTGAACAGCGGGGTCGTATTTGCTACCTTCCAATCCACTGGAACCGTTCTAGAATCTGAGGAATTTTGGAAGATCACAACCAATGGATCTGCTGTCTCTGTAGCCACTTCTTTCAGAACCCTTGGATGTAATCCATCAGGTCCAGGGGATTTATCAGCTTTTAGTCCCATTAGTTTCTCCAATACTTTTTCTCTACTGATAATAATTACTGATATTAAGTTCTTCACTCTCATTCTGGTATGCTTTTGGTGTTTTCTGCTGCGAAGAAGGATAAAAAATATTTGTTTAATGTCTCTGCCATTTCCTTATTCTCCATTATAATTTCTCCTGTCTCAGCCTCTAAGGGACCAATGTTTACTTTTGCTACTCTCTTCCTTTTTACATACTTGTAGAAGCTCTTACAATCTGTTTTTATATTTCTTGTTCGTTTACTTTCATATTCTATTTTCTCCCTTTTTATCAATTTTTTGGTCATCCTTTGCTGGTTTCTAAAACTCTCCCAATCCTCAGGCTTACTACTCTTTGCAATATTATAAGCCGCCGCCTTTTAATCTAATACTATCCTTAACTTCTTTAGTTAGCCACCACGGATGAATCACCTTTCCCGTGGAGTTTTTATTTCTCAATGGAATGTATATTCCTTGAGAATGTTGAAATAGTTCTTTAAATGTTTGCCATTGCTTATCTACCATCATATCCTTCAATCTAATTTCTCAATCTACCTTTGCCAACTCACCCCTCATACCTATGTAACTGGCTTTATTTAAGTTTAAGACCCTCTTTTCTGACTTAAGTACGTCACTCTCAAACGCTATCATGTTATGGTCATTCTTCCCCAGAGGATCCTTTTACTGTGGGATTACTAATTAACGCTGTCTTATTACACAGTTCAAGATCTAAAATAGACTCTTTCCTGGTTGGTTCCATGACGTATTGTTCTAGGAAACTGTTTCGAATGCATTCCATGAACTCGCCCTCCAGACTACCTTTGTCAATTTGATTTGTCCAGTCTATCTGTAGATTAAAGTCCCCCACAATTATTGCGTTACCTTTGTTACAAGCTCCTATTATTTCTTGATTAATACTCTGTCCAATGGTGTAGCTACTATTAGAGGGCCTATAAACTACTCTCACGAATGTTTTCTGCCCTTTGTTATTTCTTATTTCCACTCATAGTGATTCTACTTCCTGATCTTCCCAGCCAAGATCCTTTCTCACCACTGTCGTTATGTCATCCTTTATTGACAGGGCTACACCCCCTCCTTTTCCACTTTGCCTGCCTTTTCAAAACATCAAATACCCTGGAATATTTAGTTCCCAACCTTAGTCACCTTGCACCCATGTCTCTCTACTGGCTAATAAATCAAACCTATTTCCATTTGTGCAACTAATTCGTCTATCGTGTTACGAATGTTCCATGCATTCAGATAAAGAGCCTTCAATTATAACTTTTTACCATTTTTGCCTGCTTTGACCTTATTTGCTGATGCACTATTATCATTAAACTCCCTGTCCCTTCCTGCCACACTCTGCTTATCTTTACTCAAATCACTACACTGCTCTGTTGCCTTGACTTTTCTCTCAAGATTTCTAAATTTCCCCTCAACTGACTCCCCTCCTCCCCCCCCCCCCCGTCTCAAATTTTAAAGCCCTATCTACACCCTGGTTATTCGATTTGCCAGGACTCTGGTCCCAGCCCGGCTTAAGTAGAGCCTGTCCCAAGGAAACAGCTCCTTCTTTCTCCAGTGCTGGTGCCAGTGCTCTACGAATCAAATCCCCTGTCTCCCACACCACTCTTTGAGCCACGCATTTAACTCTGATCTGTTTGTCCCTATGCCAATTTGCGCGTGGCTCAGGTAGTAATCCAGAGATTATTACCTTTGAGGTTCTGTTTATTAATTTAGACCCTAACTCCTCAAACTGTCTCAGCAGAACCTCATTCTTAGTTCTATCTATGTAGTTGGTTCCAACATGGACCATGACAACTGGATTCTCCCCCTCACGCTCCAAGTTCTTTTCCAGCCACGAGGAGATGTCCTTAACCCTGGCAGTGGGCAGGCAATCGAGACTTCAGGACTCTCTGTCGCGGCTGCAGAGAATCATGTTTATCCCCCTGACTATACTATCCCCTACGACTACCACATTCCTTTTAACTCCCCCCAATTGAATGGCCTCCTGTACCACAGTGCCATGGTCAGTTTGCCCTTCCTTCCTGCAGTCCTTGCTCTCATCCATACAGGTAGCAAGTACCTCATACCTGTTGGGCAAGGTCCAAGGTCTGGAACTCACTGCCTGAAAGGGTGGTAGAGGCAGAAACCCTCAACTCCTGGTTCCCCATATGTGCCTGACTTGCAGTCACACCCTCCTGTCCCTGACCACTGAATGAATCTAAACCACTGTCTAATCTAATGGATGTGACTGCCTCTTGGATCAAAGTGTCCAGATAACTCTTCCCCCTCCCGGATGCAGCGCAATGTCTGCAGCTCAAACTCCAGCTCAACAACTCTGAGCTGAAGCTCCAAGCTGCAGACACTTTCTGTAGATGGTCTCCATCAGCTCCCACGCACTCCAGGTACGACATGCCACCTGCCCTGCCATCTCTAACATTTAATTTATTTACTTTATTCGAGTTATTAATCAGTCGCTACTCTTTTTTTTTATTAACTAGTTAATTCATCTACTTCAGTTATTGATTTAAGCTGTTAGGTTAACCCACTGCCCTAACTTAGAGAGAGCAAAAAAACCCAGTAATACACACCAACCAATCACCCATCTGCTGTCCTGTTTCGTCACTCTTTGATTTTATTGTTTTTGATTTCACCGAATGTTCAGGTCCACACTGTCGCTCCACCTCCACTGCTCCCCGCTCTCATTCTCCTTCAGGTCCACACTGTCGCTCCACCTCCACTGCTCCCCGCTCTCATTCTCCTTCAGGTCCACACTGTCGCTCCACCTCCACTGCTCCCCGCTCTCATTCTCCTTCAGGTCCACACTGTCGCTCCACCTCCACTGCTCCCCGCTCTCATTCTCCTTCAGGTCCACACTGTCGCTCCGCCTCCGCTGCTCCCCGCTCTCATTCTCCTTCAGGTCCACACTGTCGCTCCGCCTCCGCTGCTCCCCGCTCTCATTCTCCTTCAGGTCCACACTGTCGCTCCGCCTCCGCTGCTCCCCGCTCTCATTCTCCTTCAGGTCCACACTGTCGCTCCACCTCCACTGCTCCCCGCTCTCATTCTCCTTCAGGTCCACACTGTCGCTCCACCTCCACTGCTCCCCGCTCTCATTCTCCTTCAGGTCCACACTGTCGCTCCACCTCCACTGCTCCCCGCTCTCATTCTCCTTCAGGTCCACACTGTCGCTCCACCTCCACTGCTCCCCGCTCTCATTCTCCTTCAGGTCCACACTGTCGCTCCACCTCCACTGCTCCCCGCTCTCATTCTCCTTCAGGTCCACACTGCCGCTCCGCCTCCACTGCTCCCCGCTCTCTTATTCTCCTTCAGGTCCACACTGTCGCTCCGCCTCCACTGCTCCCCGCTCTCATTCTCCTTCAGGTCCACACTGCCGCTCCGCCTCCACTGCTCCCCGCTCTCATTCTCCTTCAGGTCCACACTGTCGCTCCGCCTCCACTGCTCCTCGCTCTTTTATTCTCCTTCAGGTCCACACTGCCGCTCCGCCTCTGCTGCTTTTCGCTCTTTTATTCTCCTTCAGGTCCACACTGCCGCTCCGCCTCTGCTGCTCTTCGCTCTTTTATTCTCCTTCAGGTCCACACTGCCGCTCCGCCTCCACTGCTCCCCGCTCTCTTATTCTCCTTCAGGTCCACACTGTCGCTCTGCCTCTGCTGCTCCTCGCTCTCTTATTCTCCTTCAGGTCCACACTGTCGCTCCGCCTCTGCTGCTCCCCGCTCTCTTATTCTCCTTCAGGTCCACACTGTCGCTCCGCCTCCACTGCTCTTCGCTCTCTTATTCTCCTTCAGGTCCACACTGCCGCTCCGCCTCTGCTGCTCCTCGCTCTTTTATTCTCCTTCAGGTCCACACTGCCGCTCCGCTTCTGCTGCTTTTCGCTCTTTTATTCTCCTTCAGGTCCACACTGCCGCTCCGCCTCTGCTGCTCCCCGCTCTTTTATTCTCCTTCAGGTCCACACTGCCGCTCCGCCTCCACTGCTCCCCGCTCTCTTATTCTCCTTCAGGTCCACACTGTCGCTCTGCCTCTGCTGCTCCTCGCTCTCTTATTCTCCTTCAGGTCCACACTGCCGCTCCGCCTCTGCTGCTCCTCGCTCTTTTATTCTCCTTCAGGTCCACACTGCCGCTCCGCCTCTGCTGCTCCTCGCTCTTTTATTCTCCTTCAGGTCCACACTGCCGCTCCGCCTCTGCTGCTCCTCGCTCTTTTATTCTCCTTCAGGTCCACACTGCCGCTCCGCCTCCGCTGCTCCTCGCTCTTTTATTCTCCTTCAGGTCCGCACTGCTGCTGCGCCGCGCTCTTTTATTCTCCTTCAGGTCCACACTGCCGCTCCGCCTCCGCTGCTCCCCGCTCTTTTATTCTCCTTCAGGTCGGCTCCGCCTCTGCTGCTCCCCACTCTTTTATTCTCCTTCAGGTCCGCTCCGCCTCCGCTGCTCCCCCGATGCTGGTTTTCCTATTTTCCAATAAAGGCAAAGTTTTGGTTTTGTAGCAATGCAACTGTAATGGAATCTTGCCTTAAATGTGTTGCAGTATTTCAGTAGCTGATTTCAGGGACAAAACTATGACAGCACTTCTCAAGCTCATTGCAAGCAAAGGAAATTAATACTGTAACAATGTTCTGATAACTCTTAACAAAATATTTGCGTTTTCACATAGCTCTTTGACTAGGAGTGCTAACTTGAGGTAAATGTGGATAATGTACATTAATTATTTTGTCAAATGACCGTAAATATGTTGTGTGATTAACAGCATTGTGGAGATATGTACATTGGACAGTGATTGCTGAAGTAAGATGATTGGAGATATTTGAGTTATGTTGCTACCGATGTATGCATTGAAAGAGAGTTGGACGAGAAGAATTGCGAAGCGGTTACCTGAACTAGCCCAAGAGAAAGTGCTAAGGCTGATCGTGATGAGAAATATTGCATTCATTTAGCACATTATTCAGGAAGTCAAGGAAAGTTGGGGTTGTAATGATCTGGAAAAGTTGCAGTTAATAGTCAGGCAAACGAGATGATGGCTGGAGGTGCAATGGAATATAAATTGGAAGCTGATACAATCCACATATGCAGAGTTCAGAAAGTACAGAGTGCACTGGCATGCAAAATTGAGCAGAGACCACTTAGAGACACAGTTGAGTAACTTTGTATTTTGTGTTTATTTCATTCTCTTTCCACTTCCCTTGAGATAGATTAGTTGTCATGGCACTTTAGATATCCTGCGTGTTGGTGACCATTTCCCAGGTCCTTGCCAATGGGCTGTGGTCAGTTCGGTTGTATTTTAAAAACAGCTGAGTAACTCGCATTATTTGTATTTTTCATATATCATTGCCAATGGAAAAGTGCTTTCCATTTAGCACTAGTCCATAATGTTGATTTAAGATTTTAAATTGGTTATAATTGGAATCATAGGCATGAAGCTACATCTTTTTATTTTTCATTGTTTTAAACTCATGGCTGAGGATGTTGGGAGCAGTCATAAAAGGCACACAACCTTTCACACTTTGGAACATTTATTGTAACATTATCCTTTGTCCCATTTGACTACTCTATATTTCTCCAGTCTTTCCTCAATGTGCCACCTCTGTAGCTTGATTCTTAACTTGATTCATTTTGATTTTCATTTCCTAAATATCCTAACATAGCTAGCATGTCTCCTACAATGGTTTCTCCTTCTGTCCCTGCACAGACTTCTCGAGAATGCTCCAATATTCTATCCTTGATCCGTGGCCCCTTCCTTTTCCTCATCCACGTGCTCCCTCTCACTAAGATTATCCATTGATATGGGGTCAGCTTCCATGTGCATGTTGAAGACGCCCAGCTCTATCTACTTCTTTGCCACCACCTTTGACTTCAAGACTAACGCTGTGATCCAACTACTTGCCTATGGGTGAGTGCCATGTTTTGGGATTTTTGATTGTGTCTTTTACTTCATCAAAAGGATTCAGGTTGAAAGAGCTGCAGGAATTTAATTTATTTGAGGAGTGAAGTAAGTGGAATTTGCTTTGATTGTTACTCTGAAGGTTGCTGTCTGTAAATAAAACAGTTTTATGATTTGTAGCAGGTCTTGTCGCACTAAGTGTTTCTCAGTTTGCCTTTGGGAAGAATGGAGGGGTATACTTGGGGAAATGTGCAAAAGGCAGGGTACCCAATTCAAATTACAAGATGATTCTATTGTTACATCTCTAGGTAATGCTGTTGTATAATTAGATTTTGGCAGTACAGGCACACACCTGAATGTAAGGTACTCAGACCTCTTACGAGATTGACTAGCACCACTACCTTAGAGAATGTCTAAGGCAGACCTGAAATTTCCAACAGTCCAACAGAACTTTCTCCAACTTAACATTGGCAAGAACAAAGTTATCCTGTTCAACTCCCACCAAAAACTAAGCCCAAGTCCCTGATTCCATCCCCCTCAGCTGTGCATTTAGATTGACCCAGTGATGTGCAGCTTCAGTCCTGTTTGACTCTGACATGAGCTTCAAACCCCATACTCTGTTCATCATCAATGTCTACCTCTGTCCTTGGCTTACTTCGCTGCAGTTGAAACCTTTATCCGCACCATCATTACCCCAGGCTTAACTTTTCCAGTGCTCTTGCTGGCATTGAGCTTGACACCCGACATAAACTCTAACTCGTCCAAAATTCCTTTACTTACATTCTATCATAGTATCAGCTGTGGCTCAGTTGGTAGCACTCTTGCCTCTGAGTCAGAAGGTCATGGGTTCAAGTCCTACTCCAGAGACTTCAGCACAAAATCTAGGCTGACACTCCAGTGCAGTACTGAGGGAGTGCTGCATTGTTGGAGGTGTCATCTTTTGGATGAGACGTTAAACCAAGGCCCCGTCTGCCCCCTCAGGTTGACATAAAAGATCCCATGGCACTATTTTGAAGAAGAGCATGGGAGTTATCCCCGGTGTCCTGGCCAATCTTTATCCCTCAACCAACATCACTAAAAAACAGATTATCAAATTGCTGTTTGTGGGAGCTTGCTGTGTGCAAATTGTGCTGCCACGTTTCCTACATTACAACAGTGACTACACTTCAAAAGTACTTCATTGGCTGTAAAGCGCTTTGGGACGTCCTGAGGTGGTGAAAAGCGCTATATAAATGCAAGTCTTTCATAGATTAAATCTCACTCGCTTATTGTGCCTGACCTTAGTTGGCCCTCTATCTTCCATTTCTTTGAATTCAAAATCCTCAACTTTGTTTAAAAAAAAAAATCTGGAATGAATAGTGACACCGTGCAATGACTTCTGCTTTCTGGGGCCTCGTGATGCCACTTCCTCCTGCAAAGTTCAAACTTGCAAGAGCTCAGTGCCTTGCTGATGCTAAGGATGCTGGGATCTTTGTGCTATTGTAAGAATTTGTTACTTCAAAAATAGCTGCTTTTGGCGAGGCACCTTGCAATTCATAGTGCTACAATTGATTGTCTGATTGGCAATCTACAAGTGAAGTAGTTATTGACTGAATCAAATTACACATTCCAGGCAGAGTGTTGGGTGAGTGGTGTTCAATTACACCTCCCACTTCCCTGCCTTGTCAGTGCAGTTCCCCACTAGGCAAAATGATGTGGTCAACAAATGCAGCCTATTAAATATCATACGTGGTGTCAGAGTTTTAATGGTATTGTACCTGCAGGTGGCACGATGAACGTCACATTATGTGACTAGTTGATTACTGGAGCTCCACCCACTGTTATGTGACAGCCCCAACTGACCATGAACAGTACTTGGAACTGAAACATTGCTTGGTAACCTGATGAGTTAAGTTTTCTCAGGCAATGGCAACTGATCTACCTGATCTGTCTTTGAATTAAATTGTTTCATTTGGGAGCTAGATTGACAAATATTAGATTAACTTCACATAAAGATGCTTTGTCACCAGAAGTGCCTAACATTTAAGACTAAACTGCTATTAGAGACAAACTGCCATTAACAGATGTTAATTTTAATTTTGTGCTAGTAATATTTACTAGGAATTTGTTGAATAGTATGTTTGTAAATGTTTTCGACTGCTATAGGAAGTCTTATAACTTATGATATTGTAATTCTCTGACCATTTGCATGGTCAAACTGATTATTAAGGGAAAGAATGAAGAGAAGTGTAAAAGTCAGTAAACATATATGGTAAATTGTAGTGTTGGATTACTTGTGGCTAGTGTTTAATCACTTATTTTTGTACATTCTGTATCGTATATTGCATTGATCACACACAATTGTATTCAATCTGGTATGGGAGAAAGCTACGACTTTCAATTTGGAAATGTAATAGTTGTATTAAGAATTGTACATGGAATTATGCTTGATTCACTCAAAAACTGCTACAGTAGTAATTTTTGCAATTTCGATAGTAAATTACATTGTTTCAAATTCATTTTAGTTGTGGTCTTTGTTGATTTTATAGATTAATATCATGAGTGGTTTTGGAGGTAGAGTGGACTGGTAGGTCTTTTTGCAATCATTCATTGAGAGGTTTTCAAAATATAATTTGTTTTGGCACTGTCTGAAAAATCTTCAGACTTCTGTCAGCAGGCACATGATTGGGATTTTGATGTAAGCGATTTTTATTGCCAGAATTGAAATTCCAAAGTATGTCGTCTAGTTCCAAAGAAGGCAGGATAATGAATTACAATTTTCCACTAGTTTTATTTCTGTACTGGTTTGTTAAATTTTTCCATATTCTCTAGTCTGGAAATAGTCAAAAGTCCTCTGGGAGCCTGCTACCTGTTTCTTTGAGCAGAGAGATGCCCAAATTTTATTTATTTTAGGATTATAATTAAGATTTTAAATTTTTATATTTTGCTGTATCTTGGGTGGGGGGTGGATATTCATTAATTGTAATTAAGTGAACTTGCAGGAGGGAGAAATTAATGATTATACATATTTAAGGTCTACTTTCATTGTATTGCTTCTTCACAACATGTTGTAAAAGATAAGGATACTGTCAGAAGATAGCTTTTGAACTTTTTGAAGACTGTATGTATAAAGAATAAAATGTTAGTCAGTTCTTTTGAGTTCCATTGTTGGAGTTTAGCTTGCAGAATTTTTTGCTGAAGAAGTAAAAATAAAATGTGTGTGTTTTGAATGTAGAAAAGTGCAGTACTCCCTCTATGGTTCTACAGTTCTTGTGTCTTCATGTTGACACTCAGTTAATTGCATGCAGAAAGTTTTGTAAAGCTTGTGTTAATAAATTACTGGTTCTGTAGCCTCACAAGTGGCTCACTCGGTCTTTGGAATGTGTTGCACAAGCATTCCAGTTCATTATCTCATTTGAAGTATGAAAATTTAGATCACATATACAATTAAACCTGTACAAACGGACACTATTGACAGTCCCAAATAATTTACATTGTAATAGATACAAGTTGCACCTTGAAACCACGGACACTCGCAAATTACAAACTACAGACAGCCTTCAACGCGCACCGTCCGTTTACAACTTAAAGCATGGGACACGCAGGTAAGTACGAGGTGGCAGTGGGTGAAAGAATCCGCTTTTGGAAAATGAAGCTGTCTTTACCCAGCACCCATAGCGGCAAAGAAACCACTCTATTTCTGGGATTGATGCTTGGCAGGGGAAACAACCTCTCAGCATCTACCCTATGAAGCCCCCTCAGAATCTTGTATGTTTCAATGAGATCACCTCTCATTCTTTTAAACTCCAGAGAGTATAGGCCCATTCTACTCAACCTCTCCTCATAGGACAATCCTTTCATCCCAGGAATTAATCTAGTGAACCTTCATTTCACCACCTCTAAGGCAAGTATATCCTTCCTTTGATAAGGAGACCAAAACTGCACACAGTACTCCAGGTAAGGTCTCCCCAAAGCCCTGTACAATTCTTGTACTCCTTCCTTATTCTTGTACTCCAACCCCCTTGCAATAAGGGCCAACATGCCATTTGCTTTCCTAATTGCTTGCTGGACCTGCATGTTAACTCTGTTTCTTGCATCAGGATACCCAAGTCTCTGAACACCAACATTTAATAGTTTCTCACCATTTAAAATATATTCTTCCTACCAAAGTGAATAACCTCACATTTCTCCTTCTGCCATCTTCTTGCCCACTCACTTAACCTGTCTGTATCCCTTTGCAGACTCATTATGTCCTCCTCACAGCTTACTTTCCCACCTAGCTTTGTATCGTCAGCAAACTTAGATACATTACACTGGGTCCCTTCATCCAAGTTATTAATATAGATTGTGAATAGCTGATGCCCAAGCACCGATCCTTGTGGTACCCCACTAATTACAGCCTGCCAACCTGAAAATGACCCGTTTATCCCGACTCTCTGTCCGTTAACCAATCCTTTATCCATGCTAATATGTTCCCCCCCCCCCCCCCCACCAACACCACGAGCCCTTATCTTGTATAACAACCTTTCATGTGGGACCTTTATCGAATGCCTTTTGAAAATCCAAATATGCGACATCCACTGGTTCCCCTTTATCTGCGCTGCTAGTTACAGCCTCAAAAAACTCTAATAAACATGTTAAACATGATTTCCCTTTCATAAAACCATGTTGACTCTGCCTAATGATATTATGATTTTCAAAGTGTCTGTTACCACTTCCTCAACAATGGATTCCAGCATTTTCTGATGACTGATGTCCTGCTAACTGGCCTGTGGTTCCCTGTTTTCTCTCTTTTCCCCCACCCCCCCGATTTCTTGAACAGCGGGATTATAAAGACTGTGGAATGAGGGGGGACGCACTGAGGAACGCGGACTCGGATGGGTGGAAGACTGGGAAATGAGGATTCGGGGTGGGGGGAGCTGCGGAATAGGGGGTACTGGGGAATGTGGTGGAGGGGAACTGGGGAATGAGGACTCTGGTTGTGGGAGAGGAGGATGGTCGTGGGGGGGGTGGGGGGGGAACGAGAAGAGAGACGGGGGAACGAGGACGGGGTTGGGGGAAGAGGAAGAGGAGGAGGAGGAGGAGGAAACGAGGACGGGGGTGGGGGGGAGGAGGGGGACGGGGGGAGGAGGAGGAGGAGGAGGGGGGGGGGAGGAGGAGGAGGAGGAGGAGGAGGACGACGACGACGGGGGAAGGAGGGGGAGGAGGAGGAGGAGGAGGAGGAGAGGAGAGGAGGAGGAGGGAACGAGGAGGAGGAGGAGGAGGGAACAAGGAGGGGGAGGAGGAGGACGGGAGGAGGAGGAGGGAACGAGGACGGGAGGAGGAGGAGGGAACGAGGAGCGGAGGAAGGAGGGGGAGGAGGAGGAGGAGGGAACGAGGAGGGGAGGAGGAGGAGGAGGGAACGAGGAGGAGGGGAGGAGGAGGAGGAGGAGGAGGGAACGAGGAGGGGAGGAGGAGGAGGGAACGAGGAGGGGAGGAGGAGGAGGAGGAGGGAGCGAGGACGGGAGGGGGAGGAGGAGGGAGCGAGGACGGGAGGGGGAGGAGGAGGGAGCGAGGACGGGAGGGGGGGGGAGGAGGAGGGAGCGAGGACGGGGGGGGGAGGAGGAGGAGGAGGAGGGAGCGAGGACGGGGGGAGGAGGAGGAGGAGGGAGCGAGGACGGGGGTAGGAGGAGGAGGAGGGAGCGAGGACGGGGGGAGGAGGAGGAGGAGGAGGAGGGAACGAGGACGGGGGGGAGGAGGAGGAGGAGGAGGGAACGAGGACGGGGGGGGAGGAGGAGGAGTAGGAGTAGGGAACGAGGACGGGGGGGAGGAGGAGGAGGAGGAGGAGTGAACGAGGACGGGGGGGGAGGAGGAGGAGGAGGATTGAACGAGGACGGGGGGAGGAGGTGGGGACGAGGACGGGGGGAGGATGAGGGGACGAGGACGGGGGGAGGAGGAGGGGACGAGGACGGGGGGAGGAGGAGGAGGAGGGGACGAGGACGGGGGGAGGAGGAGGAGGAGGGGGGGAGGAGGAGGAGGAGGAGGGGACGAGGACGGGGGGAGGAGGAGGAGGAGGGGGGGAGGAGGAGGAGGAGGAGGGGACGAGGACGGGGGGAGGAGGAGGAGGAGGGGACGAGGACGGGGGGAGGAGGAGGAGGGGACGAGGACGGGGGGGAGGAGGAGGAGGGGACGAGGACGGGGGGAGGAGGAGGAGGAGGAGGGGACGAGGACGGGGGGAGGAGGAGGAGGAGGAGGGGA